>NC_138867.1:151696015-156564271 GCF_965194805.1 Balaenoptera borealis
GAAAAAAATATATTATTAGTGCTGTTTAACCTGGGTTCTCCCCATCTCCCAAAGCAGAAATTGAGGCAAAGGTTTATGTGTAGGTAGTTTATTTGGAAAGAAGACAGGAGTGAAGGATAGAGTAGTAGAATGCAGAAAGAAACTAACAAAAACACTAGGATGCTTATCAAGTTGACCAGAGAGCTCAGTGGCTCAGATATTTAATCTCCCCTATGACCTTCTGGAGAGCCATAAGAGATGCTTCTCAGAACTATCCTCCTGGGGCAAGAAGGGGGAAACATTTGTTCACCTATATTTGTCATGCACTGTCAAGTTCCCTGCACTTCCGGTTTGCACAAGTGTGAACACTGAGATGGTCCCCGTGGGCACTACACTTTGAGTTCAGAGAAGCCCCAGGACAAGAAGCAAGAAGAATACCAATGTGAGCTCAGGGCAAAGGCCCTTCTGGTTGCATCTGTGTGAAGCTGGCCAAAGCCTGCTCAGCTGGTCACTGTGGTGCAAGAGACAGGTTCAAGAGGATTTGCAGTGGAATATGAGAGGTCCATTTTAAGGGCTTATTAAACCTTCCAATTTTATTCTTCATTCCATTGTTCTGATGGAGAAGCACATGCAACACAGCAGGAAGAAAACTTACAATTTTAGAATAACAGGTACCCTCTTACTTACCTAAACTGGGAACTAACTGGTCACGTGGTAAAATTAGTTAGGAATGTAGTGGGGAAAGGAAGACAGTCTTGTGGACTCATGGGATTGTAGAGATAGAAGGGATCATGAAATATCACTTAATCCATATGCTACCCTGAAGTGTTAATTCACAACATATTTTATTATTTTCACATTTAAATGTAGTCATTTGGCATAATTAATTTTCAGAGCACAGTTTTACTTACTTTCTTGGATAGGGTATCAGTGCTGGCTGTTGGAGACACAGAATGAATTCAGAAAGTTTTTCTTGTGCCTACTAAAGGTAATTTAGCAACTCTGGGCTCATCAAATTCTTACTTATGGATAAGCTTATTTAATGACTAAGAACTCAATAAATAGGAAGCAGGAATACATGAACAGGAACATTATATACACATTTTCCAACAAAAAGTTTCCATGATCTTTAGTTTAAATATGGTAAATATTTAAATATTGTTTACCATGGAGCTCATGGTAAACCTTTTGGTTTTTAAACCTTGATCTCTGGAATTAAATGAAATCAATATATCCACACGTACTTTTGATAGGTTATAAACATTTCATCTGAAATCTCTTCCAGAAATCTTTGACTACCTCCTCTTTGGCCCATGCTTTTAGAAAATTTTGTTTGTAATCTATGAGTACCAATTCAAACTATATCAAACAAAGCACAGACAGACAGACAGACGGACATGTAAACCATCATATGTATATTAGCTGCCCTATAAAACATTCATAGAATGTGTGGCTTTAGTTATGGCTAGACCCAAACATTCAAGTTATTTAATTAGGATTCTCTCCAATTCTTAATTTTGCTTTTGCCATGTTGGTTTAGTTTCAAAATGTGGGCGCCAAGAACTTCAGATTTATCTTCTATTAACCTAGCAAACTCAGTGGAAAGGGCATGCTCTTTCCCTCCAGCTCTAGAAAAATTCCCAGGAAATAACACTGATTGGTTGTTATGATACTTACCCATTCTTGTGGCTAGGAGAATGGGATGATCCAATTGGCCAGATCAGGGACACATGCTAACTCTTAGAAGAAGCTGGCAGAGTCAACTCCTCCCTAACTACATAGATCGGCATTGGAGGATCCAGTGAATCTTTAAAATAAATCTGAATACTACCAAAAGAAGAGATATTGAGAACTGCAAAAATAGCAGGTGTATCTTCCATGTTTCTCTAATGACATTTGTGAGTTCAGAAGGTCTTTCTCCCCACTGGTCCAGAAGCCTCTTGAGGGCAGAGGCTGCTTCTTATTTATCTGATTGAAACTATCATCTATCAGAGTACCTAGAACTCATTATTGATTAAAAATTTGAACAGATCACAGGTCCTCTAATTCAAGATAGTACACCAGTGTCATCCAGTTCAGTTTATTTAGAGAACAAACCAAACACTTTAAAACTATATATAACAAAGAGCAACCATCATCTGATTCAGATTACACCATCTAATATAGATCAATCATCAAGATATATACCCAATTAAATGCCTGGAGAGAAGATTAAATTCCTGGAGAAAAATAATGCAGGTAGCACTATTTAAATCTGCTTTCATTTTTATCCTCAAAATATTTAGTGATCAGTAGTAATTCTGCAGATTTTTATGCATGTAAATAAAGCAAATGTGCAAATTAATAAAATTCTATCATGCTTCATCATGAATAATGAATAGCTAGAGAGTCCTCAGTGAGAAAAATAGGTTTGCTACATTTTAAGCATTTCAACAAAAACAGAAGTGGGAATCCATTAATATGTAGTTTATGTGTTTTTCTTTGTGTTTAATCTGTTCTAAAAACACAAACTGTGATCGTGTTAAATAAAATGAAGGCAATTGAGTTCCTATGCAGATTTGGACATTCTCTTACCATCACATCTTATCTGTCACTCACATGGGGATAAAATAATATCGTCTGCTTTAAAAGAAAAATTTCAGAGTGCTGAAACAATTTTACACAATTCATGGCGAATGTAAAAATAACCTACAATAGGGTCTTATGCCAAATTAGGCAGCACTTTAGAGAAGCAGGGAATAAAGGCTCAAAGTGAGAGGGAGCTAGGAAGGGAGCATTCTCCTCCTTGTCAGAATAATTGGTTCATTAAATGGAAGTAGAAAAGGGGAAAAGATAAAATGGGAAGAGAGTTCCCACTATTAAATATGTATTGCACAAGGTCTCTCTAAACTTACTTTGCGGCATCACGGCTGATGTACACAGATCCTAATAAACAGCAGAGTGAATAGGGAGCTGGACTCCCAATTGTTCAATTCTGGTTTTTTCCAGTGATAAAGAGAAGGGTGCAGTTGTTCCTGTAATCCCAGGGATCAGACCCTGAAGCTAAGCAAAAGGAAGAAAGGGCTGATTAAAACCACAGCAGTCAAGACCTTTGTGCAGTTGTGTTATGTGGGTGTATATAGACACATGCCCATCTAAAGAGCACACATGTGGTCAGTGGAGTGCTGTGCGTGAGCCTCTGGGATGAATAGTGCCGTTATAAACATAAGTCATTATTAGTAGCCAGCATAAATAGGTTGGCCTGTCATGGGGTTAAGATCTGTGATCCACTGGGACTTGCTCCTCTTCAGAGGGGAGGCAGCTGCTGTGTAACAGAAAAATCTGTCTTGAGAACACATCCAAGGGCCCATGGAAAAGTGGTGGCTTGTAGATGTGGTCTTTAATTAAGATGGTTGTTGTAGAGAGAAGGTCGTCAATTGGAGGTGACCCTTGGATCGAGTTTTGATCTCCAACTAACTGTTCAGTTTTATTCAAGGGACAAAGAGTCAGGAGGAAACCAGAGGGAATAATATCAAGGCAGGAGACACATTTACTTGTGATGTGTAAAACCATAAAGGGTTCAAAGTTTGGGTTTTAGTTCAAATAAAATCCCAAGAGTTCAGATAGTTTTCTAAACCCTCTGAACCTCATGAATGCTGAGAACCAGCTAAAAGAAATCTCACAAGAGCAAAATGGTCCTTGGAATGTTTGGCCACTTCACTAACAAATCTGGCCAGAAAAATACCATAAGCAATTTAGGCAAGTCCAGTCAAATGATACATAAGAGTGTGCCTTAAGTGCCCTACAAGGCAGCTTTCCTAGATTTTAGATACCACTGGCCCAAAAAAAATGGAAATATGAGTGGAGGCACAAACGGTATACATAGCATTTAACATAAGTCTGGTTAAGACACAAAAACCTAGAAGGGCTTATTGTGTCACAGATGATTGAGGTTAGAAAACAAACTCTAGGGCCACAGAACACTCAGTATTTGGTGTAGCAACACTGTCACGCAAAGCATATTCTGTCTTCCATGTTTCCTGACTTTTCCATTCCTAGAATAGACGCGTAGAAAGAGTATCACTGCAAAAACTCAGTCAGAGGAAAGAGTGAGTCTAAATCTTCATAGCAGCCGACTCCCTCTTTATCTCTTCACCCCCATCCCCGTTACTGCTCCACGAGGGCATAGAAGTGGCCATGGGCGAATCTGGGTAGCCAGTGTTTCTTCTCTTCTTAGAATCCTCCCATTGCTATCTGTGATATGAAGCTCTTATAGATTTTTGGTTACTCTTTCTCTACTGTGACTACCCAGGGTTTCTCAGCCAAAGATTCCTCTTACCCTCCATAACCAGCGCTTTTCTCCTTATTCAGCCATAAATATGCTCTTAGCATTCTAGTTGGAAGGGATATGATAAAGAATCCATAGTTAGGTATAAATGTTGAGAATAGCTTTATGTGTTTTCTCCGCTGAGGTAAAGGCCCTTTATTGAGAATTTATTGATAAAAAGGAAGTAATAATATCCAAATGGTGTGAGGGAATCCTTAGGAGAGGGAGTGCTTAAAATCCATCATGTATACAACTGTAGTGGCTATTGTGATACTACCTGGATTCTTTTACCCATCCCCCAGCTTCTGGAGCTGTGGACCTGCTGAGATATCACAGCTGCATATCTCACTGGGAAATCCCCTTGACCTCAGAGTTTGGCTTCACCCGGGAATACCCTCTCCAGGGACAGCTGTGGCCAAAGATTGGCAGATACAGGAATGCAAAGCACTTCTCTCTGTCCTTCTCTCCTACTCTCCCTGTCTTCCCCTTCCCCACTTACTTCCATTTGTATCAGCTCTGAAGAGATCCACCTCCAGACCACCACTTGGTTTTAGGATCAGCTGAGGATTCAGTCACAACCACATTATAAGTGACCTTCTTCCTCTGCCCAATCCTACCTTCCTCACTTGCCTATACATGTACCTCCTGAGATCACTCCCTAATATACCCCTGCATATAACTCTCTGTTTCCCCAAAACTCAGTGTAGCAGTACTTCTCTTTACATACTCAAGTTGGCCAGTCAGCTTCCCATAAATACTACTGTTTAACAGAATGCTGGTGCAGTGGTAGCAGAATAGCTTATACTTTCCATTAGAGAAAGGGTAGGGAGAGCTGAAAGGGAGACCACTTGAGAAAGAGTTGAATAAAGGTCAGTGGGGGCCTTAGCAATTATGGGTGCATAATAAGGGGTCTTAGCATACTAGAGGAAAGTCCTCTGCCTCTGTCAGACAAGCTATCGTTCCATTTTCACCTCCAACCTGCAAATTTCAAAATCGATCCTTGCTTTTTTATATCCGTCCTCCATGTTGCAGGTACAAAAACATTTCAGAACAAATGTGATCTGATCATTTTCCTATAAATAGAGATCTTAATTATCACATTTATCTATTTTATTTCTCTTGAAAGGTTTTTAGAGGTTGTATCTCAATGACATCCCTTCCGAAGGATTTGCATTTGAAAGGCTGTTGTTCAAATTTAATTCACATTTGACACAATGTTTTCTCTTGCAGAATATTACTGAGTATCTGAAAATCACTTTGCAGCAGGCTCTATTCTACATCCCTCTGATCATTTCTCTTTTTACTGTGGGTATATTCTAAGTAAATTTCATGTGTGTTGTGAAAGTGGAAAAAAAAATCAGAAAATGTTCATATCCTTTATTCAGTCCCATTTTGATTTTTAACATCCACTTCCTGTACTGTCTTCCCCATGGGGAGCGCTGCCAACAGGAGCCCGTAGGACAGTGTCTCTGGGCTTCCTGGAGTTTCCAGGCGCCAGTGCAAGCATTAACCTGAAGGAATACTTATTGATTCCTTATTGATGGAGAGTCACGACTGATTTCTATCTCTGACTCTTTGCTCTTCTCCTGTGAGAGTAAGCCTGTATGAAATCACTCCACATGCCCCAATGGTTTGTTTTGTACATCAAACTCCAGCAGTTCTCAGTGAAAACTCAGGTTACATCCCTGAAACCCAGGCTAGAGCGAGGGCTCTCTTTAAGGGTAGCAGGATTTACTTCTGGCTAATCCCATCATCTCGGAAAAAAAAAAAAAAAAATTAAATTTGGTTATTGAGAGAAGAAGCCCCCTTCTTGAGGAGACCTGTCCAGCAAGGAGGCAGCTGAAATTAGCAGCTATTTTTTGTTTGGTGTTCTCATATTAGGAAATCTTTTGTCCCCTAGTGAGATTCTCCCCACCCTGCAAGTAGAGATACACCAAAATTAGATGCAAATGCAGGGTGCAGAGTAAATTGCAGAGTGGTAGGCTGTCTTCGTATCATTGCTCATTTTACAGGTTTTGTCAGTTTTTGAAAAACGGTGGAGAATAATTGGCCCGAGATGTAAAGCCACACTCATCTGTTCCAAGGAACAAAGAAAGACGGTTTTAACCCACAAGGCCATATTTTGTGAAACACAGTCTTCCTTTCTAATAAGGAGCAGATACACTGCGCTCTTCCTCAGCTCTGAAAAATCTGTAGTTTTCCCCCTGCAATGTTGTACAAGGCATTTCAGCTGGTGCCATTTGTAATGCTGTGGTCGGTCGCGTTGAACAAGGAGAGCCTACACTTGTTATCTTAAGGAAAGGCGGATGACTGTAGCACTCTGGCGTGGCTGTGTGAGAGCCGCAATATCCTTCCAGCATATTTGACCTTATGACGATAGCATCAGAAAGAGCGGTAGCAAATAATCAGGACCCAGAAGCTGTCATCCCAGCCACTATCATGATCTTTGGGGTGTATTCAATGTTTCCTGTTTAGAAGTGGGCAAATATTTGTCAAGAAATATAAATATGAAAATCTGACTGGGGAATTCAGATCACATGTAGAAGATGGAACAAGTAACCAATACTCCCCAGGGGAATGATAAACAGGTTGTCATAAAGAAAATACATTTCTCATCCAAACTTGGTCATCCTGCTCCACTGTAGGCACCATGGCATTGCCAAAGGTGACTATGATAACACCACTTTTTGTTGTTACTCCCTTATTTGAACTCTATCATCATTCTAATTTCCCTTTAAAATCCTATCCTTACTACATGTAATCACCACAGTCAGAGTGATTTTTTTTTTAATATCTTTATTGGAGTATAATTGCTTTACAATGGTGTGTTAGTTTCTGCTGCATAACAAAGTGAATCAGCTATACGTATACATATATCCCCATATCCCCTCCCTCTTGCATCTCCCTCCCACCCTCCCACCCTCCCTATCCCACCCCTCTAGGTTGTCACAAAGCACGGAGCTGATCTCCCTGTGCTATGCGGCTGCTTCCCACTAGCCAACCATTTTACGTTTGGTAGTGTATATATGTCAATGCTACTCTCTCACTTTGTCCCAGCTTCCCCTTCCCTCGCGTGTCCTCAAGTCCGTTCTCTACATCTGCCTCTTTATTCCTGCCTTGCCACTAGGTTTATCTGTACCGTTTTTTTAGATTCCATACATGTGCGTTAGCATACGGCATTTGTTTTTCAGTCAGAGTGATCTTAAAAGTAAATTTGATCTGTCACCTCCTCAATAAAAATGTCCAATGGCTCCCATACTACTTAGAATAAAATCAGAACACTTCAGTATTGTTCCAAGACTGAACACAATCTGTGTTTTGCCTCTCATTCACTCATCTCCTCTCGCACTGGTTTTCCCCTCACTCATTGTACTCCAGGAACAGTGGCTTTCTTCCCTTACCTAGAACACACCAAGTTTTATTTTTTCCTCCAAACCTTTGCTCATATTGACCCTCTCCCTACTCTTGCCTTAATCTAATTGTTTACTGGGCTGTTTCTCCCCACTCAGCTCTCACCTTAAATGTTACTGCCCAGTTGAAGTCTTTTTTTATTTGTTAATTTGTTCCTCTTCTAGTTTTATTGTGATATAATTGACATATAGCACTGTATAAGTTTAAGATGTACAGCATACTGACTTGACTTACATAAATCGTGAAATGATTCCCACAATAAGTTTAATGGGTATCCCTAATCTCATAGAGATAGTCTTTCTCAACCAACTTATTCACAGCAATTTTCCTCACTCCCCGTTATTCTACATCTAAGCTTTGAGATTGATTGAACCTGCTTTGTAAGGAACATTTATAATTAATTTGTATATTTGTTTTCTGCCTGTTTCTCTAACTACAAACTTCTTGAAGTCAAGAGTTAAGCCTTTTCTCCCCCACTCCCTCTTTTTCCGTTATCTTCAGAGCCCACTACAGTACCTGCCACACAACACATATTTAGAAATGTTTATTGAATAAATAAATATTTTCATGTGGTTTGTTGTATTTTAGACCTTAGTCTATAATAATTTTCTTCCTCATTTGGCCCCGTAAAAAGTGAAACTTAACATCCCATCCTATCCTCATCCTCAGTATTTTTGTGGGCTCGTGGAACCCTTCTTCCCCTTCCTTTATCTTGTGTATTTCCATAGGGAAGGGCAAAGCCAAAGTAATGTCATTGAGCATAGGAGAGGGCATCACAGATGGAAAGGAGAGATAACATATAATGGAGGGCATCAGCATGGTTTCGTGTCTTCTCAAAAGGCTCCTGGCAAAATGAGAGCAGACACAAGCTAAGCAGATGGTGGGAGTCATCTGCTTTTGCAATTCACTTGTTTATGTTTTGCCTGCCTTCCCATCAATTTCAGCTCTTGAGCCCTATAGGCAGGGTCTTGTCCATGGTTATTATTGAAGGTGTCACCTAATGAAGGTTGGGTATTTTATAAACATTGACTCTTTAGTAGTAAATTTTGTTAGGCAATGCAGGGACCTTCAGGAAGTACATAGGATAAACTTGACTTGAACCAGTGATGTTTCAAATTAGTTAGATGACCTTGAATAGAATTGGCCAGAGTTTCCAATGTACATTTTCTCCAACAGCTTTTACTATACTAATTACTCTAGTGGTATCAGGTGGACTCACCATCTGAATGTGAAAAACCAAGCCATTTTTTGGTAGTTGAATATTCCTAAAGCACAGCAGCAGTAGGAGATTTAAACATAAATAGTACATTCATTCAATTAACATTTTTTATAACAGACACTATTTGTTGGTGGTATAGAATACAAGGAGGAATAGTCCTTGCCTTCTTACCTTATTCTATTTAAACTATAAAGATGAACAAAAAAGGGGGAAAAAATATACATAACTACTTAATTCTGTAGCACAATCAGATTTATTTATTGAAAAGTATGTCTGATACTAACTTGGCATAGTCAGTGGTTCTTTTAAGATGACAATATTTTGAAATAGGGCTTAAGCTGACAAAAGTGTTTTGTTTGTGGGTTTTAGCCAACACAAAAGCTTTGAATTTGACAATCACAGGGAGACCAAAGAAACCATTGGTAAAAGCATTTACACCTATGATGTTGTACTTGGATTTTTGTCTACTTAAATTTTTTCTATGATAATAAACTCTGAGAGTATATACATAAATTTTAATAAAGAATAAAATTTCAATTTTAATATGCTAAAACTAAATTTTTTTACAGAAAAATAGGAAGGCTCTAAGAAAACTCCATAATTTATAAATAAATGTGTAAAATGGTGACTGTGGATTACCAGGATGCACATTTGATCATGCTGATCTATTATGATCATTATCATGGGTGTTAGATATGTCAATTTGGCAATGTGTTTTTTTATCAATATTTGCGTATTATGTTAAGAATATCCACGTTGTGGGGCCATGTTTAGGAGCTTACATCTGTCAGTAACTTGAAGGGTTTGAGATTTTACCCTACTTACAAAGTAACAAGGTAGCTTGCCACAGTATCTTAGGTACAAGCAGAAACATGAGACTTCGGAGCTAGGGACCCATGACTTTATTAGTCCCAGTGCTGCAGGCAGCATAACTTCATGTTTGCATTAGTTCCTCTTGACCTCCAAGTCCCATGGGGCAAAGACAAGATGGACCCAGGTGGATACTATGCACACAGTATATCTGTGTTATTCAGAGGAACACTGATCTTAGGAAACCCCAATCTTTTAAAGGTTCTGCTAGCAAAGCTATTGAATCTTTGCCCCAGAGGGAAAAGTTATCTTTATTATATTCTTCAGGAAAACAATATGCCCTTTGCCCCAGAGGGAGACACTATCTCTATCTTCCAAGGTTGTTCTGCTATATAAACATTCTTGAAAAGATAGTCTGGGACAGAAGCTGTTACAAGACATGTATAAATGCCATGAAGAATTGCCCTGCAAAAATACCATTCACTACTAAATAGGCATGCTAAATAGATTCTTAATTTTAAATAAAATAAACAATAAGCTAAAAGACATAATGAGGACAGTTTATATTTACAATGTGGACAGGATTTTTCCATGAAAATTGATATTGTTTAAACTCCAAGTTTGAGAAGTCACATTCTAACATTTTTTTAAAGAATGTGAACCCAGCTTTGGTATACAGTAAGCAATCATCCTTCTGACAGAGAGAGACTAAAACTCTTATTAGAATGTTTATGCCAGAAATTTTTTTTTTAATTTTTATTTATTTATTTATTTATGGCTGTGTTGGGTCTTCGTTTCTGGGCGAGGGCTCTAGTTGCGGCAAGTGGGGGCCACTCTTCATCGCGGTGTGCGGGCCTCTCATTATCGTGGCCTCTCTTGTTGCGAAGCACAGGCTCCAGATGCGCAGGCTCAGTAATTGTGACTCACGGGCCTAGTTGCTCCGCGGCATGTGGGATCTTCCCAGACCAGGGCCCGAACCCGCGGCCTCTGCATTGGCAGGCAGACTCTCAACCACTGCGCCACCAGGGAAGCCCCTATGCCAGAAATTTTGAAATAAAATGTTTCATTTCTGAGAAAGATAGACACTGCTTCTTTCAGAAAATGTTAAAATTTCAGAATATTAGAACTTAAAATTCTTCAAGAAATTCTGTCATATCAGATTTTTTTTTAATGTTCATTAGCATGATTTCACTTATACAATCCCCATGTACTACACAGGTCCACATGTTGCAATGACCTGGGGTGGTTGAAATTTCTGCTTAAAGTGATGAAAATGGAGGAAACAGAGATTTCCGGCAAACTTCAGCAACTGAAACCTTACCCATTGTGATATTTTCAGGTTGAATTTATTTCTCACACTTCTGTCAAATACCTACTCTATGCAATGCCATTTACAGGGAGTTAGGAAATAAGCAATATATAAGATATTGTCCATGCTCTTCAGAAACTCACAATCTAGAAGAGGAGAATAAAAGAAACTCCATTGATCCAGCCATGATGCACTGTACATTTCCTAAATAGTAATAAATCAGTATGAAATCAAAAGATATTTAAGATTGATCAAGAGGAAGAAAAGGACGATAATTTCTATGCATCTCTAGAATTTGTTCACCCTTAAAAGCACCAAAGTTAAATTCCTTAATGAAAATGAAAAATGGCTTGATGCAAATGTATAATATGGCAAATCCTGTTTTTTTAAGTTTTTATTTGTGACCTCGGGCAAGTTAGGTAACCTCTGTTTGCCTCAATTTTTTCATCTGAAGATGGACATAATATCACTCTCAATTTTATTCCATTGATCTGCATGTCTCTTCTTACTCCAGTATCACATTTTCCTGATTACTGTAGCTTTGCAGTTAAGTTTTAAACAAGGGAAGTGTGTGCTCTCCAACTTTGTTCTTTTTCAAAACTGTTTTGGCTATTCTGGGTCTCATACATTTCCGTAAAAAAATTAGGATCAGCCTCACAATTTCTGCAAAAGGTGCCAGCTGGAATTTTGACATGGATCATTTTGAATCTGTGATCATTTTGGGGATTATTACCATCTTAACGATATTGTTTTCCCACCCACAAACATGGGATACATTTTTATTATTTATATCTCCTTTGATTTCTTTCAACAGTGTTGTATAATTTCACTTCTTTTGTTAAATTTACTCCTGGTTTTTCCATCATTTTGATGCTATTATAAATGGAATTGTTTTATTAAGTTCATGTTCATATTGTTCATTGCTAGTGTATAGAAATAAAATGGATTATAAATATTCATCCTGTGCAACCTTGCCAACTTGTTTATTAGTTCTTGTAGATTTTTAGAGGATTTCTCAGGATTTTCTATATTCAAGATTATGCCCTTTATATTTTAAGTATAGATAGTTGTAATTCCCCAATTCCAATCTGGATGTTGTTTATTTCATTTTCTTATCTAATTGCTCTGGCTAGAACTAACAGTACCTGTACACAGAAGTGGTGCAAGTGGGCATCCTTGTCTTGTTCCTAATCTTAAATGGAAGTATTCAGTCTTTCATCATTAGATATAACATTATTTGAGGGATTTTTATTGATGCCACTTGGCAGTTTGAGGAATTTTCCTTCTATTTCTAGTTGGTTGTTGTTTTTATTATGGAGGTGTGCTGGATTTTGTCAAATGCCTCTTGTGCATCTATTAAAATTACCATGTAGTTTTTGTCATTTATTCCATTGATATGTTGTATGACAGTAATTGATTTTCAAAAGCCAAACCACCCACGAGTTTGTGGAATAAATCCCCTTTGGTTATGCTGTATCATTATTTTTATATGTTGCAAGATTTGGTTTGCTAGTGTTTTGTTGAGGAATTTTGCATCTACATTCATAAGAGATATCCATCTGTAGTTTTTTTTTTTCTTGCGATATTTTTGTCTGCTTTTGGTATGAAGACAATACTGACCTCACAGAATAAGCTGGGGATACTAATAATACTTCCTCTTCTATTTTTGGAAGAGTTCATAAATGTTAGTATGAATTCTTTTTAAAATGTTTGGTAGAATTCACCACAGAAGCCATCAGGTCTTGGCTGTGTGTGTGTGTGTGTGTGTGTGTGTGTGTGTGTGTGTGTGTGTGAAATTTAGAATTACTAATTCAATCTCTTTACTCTTTATAGCTCTTTACTCTTTATAGCTCTACTTAGATTTTCTATTTCTGCTTCAGCTCACTTCCAGTAGTTTATATCTTTTTTAGGATGGTGTCCTTTTCTTCTAAGTTTTGTAATCTGTTGGCAGAGTAGCTGTACACAGTATTCCCTTATGATTCTTTTTATTTCTGGAAGCCCAGTAGTGATGACCCCCATTTTATTTTTGATTTTATTAATTTGAGCCTTCTCTTTTTTTTCTTGTTCACTATAAAGGTTTTTCAATTTTGTTGACTTTTTCAAAGAAACTACCTTTGGTTTCTTTGGTTTTCCTTCCTATTTTTCTATTCTCTATTTCATTAATTCCCACTCTAATCTTTATTATTTCCTTTATCTGCTTGCTTTAGGTTTAGTGTGTCCTTCTTTTTCCAGTGTCTTAAGGTAGAAGGTAGGCTACTGACTTGCAATATTTCTTATTTCTTATTTGTAGATGTTACAGCTATAAGTTTCTTTATACCTATTGATTTCACTGCATCCCATAAGTTTTGGTATGTTGTGTCTTCATTTTCATTCATTTCACAGTATTTTCTATCTTCCTTTGTGATTTCTTCTTTGACCCATTGCTTATGTTGGAGTATATTGTGTAATTTCTTCATATTTGGGAATTTCCAGAATTTGTTATTGATTTCTAATTTAATTCCTTTTTGGTTGGAAAAATACTTTGCATGATTTAAATAGTTTTGAGTTTATTGAGGCTTGCTTTATAGTGTAGCATGTGGTCTATCCTAGAGAATACTCCAAGTACACTTGAGAGAATATATACTCTACTGTAGCTGGGAAGAATATTCTGTAGATGTATGTTAGGTCTAGTTGGTTTATAGTGTTGCTCTAGTTTCTTATTTCTTTGTTGATTTTCTGACTAGCCTAATTCTGACAGTTATCGAAAGTGGGGCCTCAAAGTGTCCAGCTAGTATTATTAATTCCCTATTTCTCTTAAAGTACATTTTGACTCATATTACTATAGCCATTCTTATTATTCTTATTATTCCTGTTTGCATAATTTCCTTTCAACCAATTTTACCTTTCAGTGTAAAGCATATCTCCTGTAGAGAGCCTATGGTTAGATCTTGTCTTATCTTATCTATCTCATCTTGTCTTATCTTATCTATCTCATCTTGTCTAGTCTCTCCTCCCCTCCCCTTTTCTTTCATTTCCTTTTGTCTCCTCTCCTTTTCCTTTCTTTTCTTTTCCTTTCCTTTCCTTTCTTTTTTTCTTTTGTCTCTTTCTTTTTTTTTCTCTTCTGTTGTTTTCTTTCTCCTTTCCTTTCCTTTCCTTTCCTTTCCTTTCCTTTTCCTTTTCCTTTTCCTTTTCCTTTTCCTTTTCCTTTCTTTCCTCCAGTCTGGCACTCTCTCTCTTTTGATTTAGTTCTTGAATCCACTCACAGTTAGTGTTATCATTCATATATTAGATTTACATCTACCATTTTACTTTCTGTTTTCTATATGTCTCCTGTATTTTTATTATCTCTTCCTTTATTACTGCTCTTTTTAAAATTATTTTAATATTTTCTAGTGTAACATTTTAATTCCCTTTATGATTTTTAACTATTTTTTTGAGTTATTTTCATATAGGTTGCACTAAAGCTTACCACATACACAATTTATGAGAATGTAGTTCAGATTTATACTAAGTTAATTCTAATGAGATATAGAAATGTTACTCCTCTGTAACTCTATTCTTTCTTCCCAGATTTGCTCTTATTGTATACATATTACATCTATATATGTTGCAACAGCGGTAGTACATTACTTTAATTATTACTTTGTGTAATTATATGTCTCTTATAGAAGTTTAGAGTAGAAAAGAGAACAAGTATATATTTACAGGGTTTGTTATGTTAACTTTATTGTTTACCATGTCTAGTCCTCAATTTGTTCCTGTGGATTTTGAGTTCCCACCTGGTGTCATTTCCTTACTTCAATACAGCTTTGCTCCCACCTGCCTCCTGCTATTATTGTCAAATATATCATATTTCTATATCTTACAGGCCCAACAATAAAATTATATGCATATTATTTTATACAGTTGCTTTTTAGATCAGTTAAAAGAAGCAAGGAGAAGAAATATGCACTTAAACTGTCTTTTATAATTACATAAATACCTTTACCTTTATTTTTTCATGTGGATTCAAATTACTGCCTGGGTTCACTTTCTTTCAGCCTGAAGAAATCTCTTTAGTAGTTTTTGTAAGTCAGATCTGCTATCAACAAATTCTCTCAGTTTTTGTTCATGTGGGAATATCTTTATTTCACTTTCATTTTTTTTTTTCACTTTCATTTTTGAAAGATAATTTTCCTGTGTCAGTGATTCTTGGTTGACAGTTTTTGCTTTGAATATATTATCTCACTGGCTTTTGGACTTCATTGTCTCTGGTGGGAAGTCCACTGTTCATCTCATTCAAATTTCTTTGTACATGATTAGTCATTTTTCTCTTTCAGATTTAAGATTTTTCTCTGCCTTTGGCTTTCAACATTTTTACTATGTTGTGTCTGGGTACAGATCTCTTTGAATTTATTCTCTTTGGAGATTGTGGAGCTTTTTGAATGAGTGGATAACTGTTTTTCATCACATTTGAGAATTTTTCAGCCATTATTTGTTTAAATATTTTTTTCTCTTCTTTTTCTGTCTCTTATCATTTTGGTACTCTCATTACATATTTGTTAATGTGTTTAAAAGTACCTTAGAGTTCTCCAAGCCTCTGTTCATTACTCCTCATTCTTTTTTCTCTTTGTTCTTTGGATTGCATAATCTCTACCTATGTTTCAGTTCCCAGTTTCTATTTTCTGCCAGCTCAAATCTAGTCTTGAATCTTTCTAGTGTAACTTTCATTTCAGTTTTTGTACTTTGAAACTTGAGAAATTCCAATTCGTTCCTTCTTAGAATTTCTATAACTTTATCAGTTTTCTTTGTTTATTAAGGTATTATCATCACACCTTCCTTTCCTTCTTTAAGCATTATTTCCTTTAGTTCTTTGAACGTATTTATAATAGCTCCTTGAAGTCTCTGTCTGTTAAGTCCACCATCTGAACCCCATCAGTGTCAGTTTATAGTATCTGCTATTTTTTTTCTTATGTAAGGGTCTCACATTCTTGTTTCTTTGTCTGTCTAGTACTTTTTTGTTGTTGAAAACTGTACATTTTAGAAAATATATTGTAGAAACTCTGGATTTTGATCCCTACCTTTGGAATCTTTTCTTTATTGTTACTTACTTCTTTATTTGTTTAGTGACTCGGCTGAACAATTTTAGTGAAGATTATTTCCCCTACTGTGCACAGCCTCTGAGGTCACCCTTCAAATGGTACAGCCTTGTAACACACACATTCTCTCTGGGATGATAAGTGTTTTAGCAGGATCCTCTTTGACTGTCTCTTTCCCCAGTTTCTCTGTTAAGCTGTCTGCCTTTGTTGATACCACACCAGCTATTAGCCTCCATTTATTGCCTGCTGATTATTGTATTGTTTTCAACAATGCTGCAGAGCCTAAATCACTTCAGTGTCTGATCCAATTAAATTCAGTCCTCTTGCGGAAGTAGTCTTTGGCTCAGACTTTAAAGCTTGCTCCAACCCCAAGAGAAATCTTCTTAGATTCTCCCTCTGGTCCTCCCTGGTAAACTTCTATTTCATCTACAATTTAGCTCACTGTTCTCCTGGAGCTAGAAGCCTCCTATTAATTGCTTATCACCAAAATCTCCCTACTTTTTGAAGACACTCTTAGGCTTGAACTTCCCTACACACTATTCTAAATGCAGTTTTCTTGGGGAGAACTTTTAAAGTCTCTGTTCTTATAGCTTACCTCTCCCCTAGGCAAAATCTCTGCATCACTGCTCTGTAGCAGTGAAAGGGAAAAGTGGCCTTCTTTCAGTGATACCCCAGCTTTAGGAGTAAGGCACTAAGTGGAGTTGGTAGCCACTGGTCTTCTCAGATTGCCTTTCCTGGAATAGAATCTTTACCATACCAGTGAGCTGTGGTGAGGGCGACTGGTACCCCAGTATTCTCAGTCTGCCACTCCTGTAGTAGAGTTTCTGCCCTATGAGTGGGAGCTGGGTAGAGAAAGAAAGCCTCAGACTTCTCAGCTGTTATTGCTTGATATAGAGTTTCTGCAACACAGCGCTGGGGAGAATTAAAAATTTTGGACACCTAACCCTCCCAAAGGGAAGCCATAGTTCTAGACTAGAAGCTGAGGAAAAAGGATGTTTTAGCTATGTTCTTAACTATACATCCCCTTCCCTTAGGCCAAGCTGGAGTGGGAGTGAGATTCTTGGTTCAAATACCACAGACTCTTGCTGTTTTTAAGAAGATTTAATAGATTTTCTTAAATATTTCTTTTTTAATTTACTGTATGCCCTTAGACAATTTTCACAGATTTTATACAGTTGTTGTTGTTATTTTTAATAGTTTTTGCTAATACGGTTGTGCTGGGAAGATGGTCCACAGAACTCCTTGCTCTTTCATTCTTAAAGTCATTCTACACTTTACTTTTCAATAAAACATTTTAGCAATGTACAAAATAATCTTAATGCTACACATTTTGGAAGAAAGCAACTAGCTACTCTGCAATCTGCCTTACTCATTACAACAGGAAATAATGTTTTTTTATGCCTTCTGTAAATAAAGGCAGAGATATCTTCTTACTGGTTTCTCAAGTTTTGTGAGAAAACGTCAACCTGACCTGGAATAACCATGGAAACTTTATGGAAACAACAGTAAGATAGGTGACTTCATAAGGTCATTTTTATGACAGACACTGGACTTTTCCCATAAATATTTCCTATTTCTAGGCAAAGCTCCTCAGAGTGTGGGTCTTTATTCTGTCCCATCATGCAATTTCACATTTACTTCAGTCCAATGGTAAAGGAGATCAGAAGGTGCCTTTTCCAATCCAAAAAGTCCAAATTATTAGAAGGTTTAGACTGCAGGCATTCAATTTTTGAAGGCTGGCCTGACATAAAATTTTGTTTTTATTCTCATCTGAATGAGTTTCCTGCCCTGTATTTTCAATTGAATTAGAGGGAAATTATTTGTTCACGACAAGCACTGACTTTTGAGCAGGTGGGTTAATCACAAGATTTCACCAAAGCCAGATTTTTATTTTAACATAATTTTTTCAAAGCCTTAAGCAAAAGCTTTTAAAAAAAAAACTAGCTTAAAATGCTCAAATAGTGTTTTTCAACTAAGGGTGATTTTATCCCCCAGCCCTCTAGCCCTTGGAGGCATGTTTGGTGATGTCTAGAATCATATTGCTTTCAAAATGATAGGAAAGTGCTACTGGCATCTAGTGAGTACAGAGGCAAAGGATGGTGGTAAATAGTGTATAATAAAGAGGAGAGTCCCCATAACAACAACAAAATAATAATCCAGCCCAATGTGCCAATAGTGCAAAGTTTAAAAAAGCCTGATTTAGAGAACATCAGCAGTTCTCATATCCATACAACACTAAATTTGTTCTCTAATGCTAAGGACAACTAACTAATTCTCAATTTCTACACCTTTGATATATCTTAGAGATATAGACAGTCTAGTTACATTAATTCATTGAAATAATTGGTTTCATAACAGTCCCTAAGGATACTTTTCCTTACCTTTCTCCAGGAGATGATACAAATTAACAGCCTCACTATGATCTAACAAATCATACCAGTGACTTTCCCTAGAGAAATAATAATTGTCAGCTATACATGTTAACAAATACTCAGCAGGAAAGTACAAATGCAAAACTCTTCTAAATAAAAGCAATGATACTATCCAAAGCCAAACTCCTGAGTTTCATACTTGATTTCCTCATTCTTTCTCATATCCAAATTATCAATAAGCAAGTATCTTCATTTTTTTCCTCTGTTATAACCAGCCTCCAAGATGTCCCCCATGATTTTTGTTTCCTGGTATTCATACCTCTGTGTACTTTCCTCACATTGAATTGGGTGGCCTCTGAGACCCCTAGGCATTGCAGAAATGATGGTGTGTGACTTCCACACCTGGGTCCCCTTTGCTCTCTTGGATCACTTGCTCTGGGGGAAACTAACTACACTGTCATGAGGACACTCAAGTTATCTTCTAGTGAGGTCTAAAAGGTAAGGAACTGAGGCCTTCTGCCAACAACCAGCACTGAATTGCAAGGTACATGGTGAGCCACTGTTTAAAAAAAAACTCTCCAGCTTTATTCAAGCCCTCAGATTGAGTGCATTTCTGGTGAGCATCATGATTGCAACTTCTTGAGAGATCTTAAGCCAAAACCACTCAGCTAAAGTGATTCTAGATTGGTGTAAACTGTGTGAGATAACAGAAATGTGTGAGATAGTAAATGTTGACTTACATTGCTAAAGTTTGGGGTAATTTGTTATGCAGTAATAGATAACTAATCTAACACTCTGAAAACCATTTAGTTTTCTGAAAACATACAGAATATCTCTTTTTAATATCTCTGAAAACCATGTATTTTTCTCCATCCTTCCTGCCAGTGTGGTTCAGACCACGATCCTATGCAGTCAAAAAACCTGTGAAGATAATTAGTGTTGCTGATCAAACTGCCTGCCCCCTTGGGCCTCAGCATGGGCCTCTGCAATACTGTGTAGCACTGTCCCTATGAAGTAAATGTTCCTCAACAAATTTACCTGGGCTCCAGAGCGTTACATCTCTTGGTGGTACACACACATATACCCCTCTCCCCTACACACACACACCACAGTCATTTTTTTCACGGCAAGAAAGGATCCAATTGGAAAAAGCTAAGGTGTGTTCAATAGTCTCTACATTGTTCCAAGGGTCACTGTTGATCTGTGAGACCTTGGTGTTCCAGTGGGAGAGAATATTCAGATTCCTGTTCCTTTGTATTCTGTTCCTCTTTTTTTTCCTATCTCGCGAACTTTCCAATCAGAGATGTTTTAGACCTTCATTTTAGTCCCACTCCTCCTTATTTTTAATGATTAAATTACATGAGATGAAGTTTGTATCAGTGAAAATAGATATGAGTAAAGGTGACCACCTCTACTCTGAGCAGCATCTTAGCCCTAAATATAATGCTGTGAGTTCAAATTAGTATTGTTCAGCTCCTATCACCAGCAGTACTGAACCCTATTTTCTTCCTACACAAAAAATGTCCTTAACTTGGCACTTGTATCACTACCCTGTGATGGAATGTTTGCTTATATATCTTTCTCGTTCCACTTTAAAGTCCCTGGGTCCCTGTTAACTGTTATATTCACATTGCCTAACTCAATTTTTGGCACACACTAGATGATGAGTACTTGTACTATTGCATGAATAAATAAATGAATTAGTTAATTAAGCACATAGATAAAAAGAGTATGACTGATGTTGTTAAAAATCTTACTATCTTCTTTATTTTTTCCTCTTTCCTTTTTCAAAAGTCTCAGATTCTGATGTAGTGACTGAGAAATAATCATGGGATTTTTGTTGAAGTAATTTGTTGCTCAGTGTCCTGTCTATTGATATTTACATACATCAGAACCTTTTTTTTTTTTTTAATTTATTTATTATTTATTTTTGGCTGTGTTGGGTCTTCGTTTCTGTGCTAGGGCTTTCTCTAGTTGCGGCAAGCGGGGGCCACTCTTCATCGCGATGCGCGGCCCTCTCACTATCGCGGCCTCTCTTGTTGCGGAGCACAGGCTCCAGACACGCAGGCTCAGTAGTTGTGGCTCACGGGTCTAGTTGCTCCGCGGCATGTGGGATCTTCCCAGACCAGGGCTCGGACCCGTGTCCCCTGCACTGGCAGGCGATTCTCAACCACTGCGCCACCAGGGAAGCCCCATCAGAACCTTTTAATGATACTCACTGGGCTCCCACCAGAATCATATTGTAGCTTCCACTGCTCAATAAAGTGAAATTAGAGCACAATTTCTATAGAACTACCCCATCTGTAGAATGTGTGGAAATATAGCATCATTCTAGACTGGAACAATATGTATTTTTTAAGTTTTCATAAAATAAAGAGCAAAGAGTTTTCTCAAGGATCCAACTGCTTTTATAAGGATAAAAAGAATATGGGTGTTAGAGCATCTCCAACTTAAAGTAATTCTCTATCTACTAGGTACCTTATTTATGACCACATGACATTGGAAACTTCAGTATTACAGGATTCCCCTGTTTGGGCCTTTACTTCACTCTCCTAGTAAGGAGCAGGCATCATGTACTACCCCGGAGTCTTTTATTTTAATTGAAATAAAATTGGTCATATTATATTATTCTGTTGTAGTTGCAGGTATGCAACATAATAATTTGATTTTTATATACACTACAAAGTAATCACCATTCTAAGTCTTAGTTACCATCCTTCACCATATAATTGACCACCTTCACCAATTTCATGTGCCCTCCCAATCCCCTTCCCTTCTGATAACTACCAATCTGTTCTCTGTACCTATAAGTTTTGTTTTGTTTTACTTCATTTGTTCATTTGTTTTGTTTCATATTCCACATGCAGGTGAAATCATATGGTATTTGTCTTTCTCTGTCTGACTTATTTCACTAAGCATAATGCCCCCGAGGCATTATCCATGTTTTCAGATAAATGTTCTTTTTTATAACTGAGTAGCTTTCCATTGTGTGTGTATATATATAAATACACACACCATGTCTTCTTTATCCATTCATCCATCGATGGACATTTAGGTTATTCCCGTATCTTAGCTATGGTAAATAATGCTGCAAGGAACATAGGCGTGCATATATATTTTTTTTTTAATTAGTGTTTTCATTTTCTTTGGATAAATTCCCAGAAGTGGAAAAGCTGGATCATATGGTAGTTTCATTTTTTATTTTTTGAGGGACCTCCATACTGTTTTCCATAGTGGCTGCACCAATTTACATTTCTCCCTTTTCTCCACATCTTTTCCAACACTTGTTATTTCTTGTCTTTTTGATAACATAGTCATTCTAATAGGTGTGAGGTGATACATTATTGTGGTTTTGATTTGTATTTCCCTAATAAAGATGTTGAACATCTTTTCATGTGCCTGTTGGCCATCTGTATGTCTTCTTTGGAAAAATATCTGTGTAGATCTTCTGCCCATTTTTTAGCTAGACTGTTGTGGCTTTTTTTTTTTTTTTTTTTTTTTGCTATTGAGTTGTCTGAATTCTTTATATATTCGGGATATTACCCCTTATTGTATATATAATTTGCAAATAATTTCTCTCATTCAGTGGGTTGCTTTTTGATTTTGTTGATGGTTTCCTTTGCTGTGAAGAAGCTTTTTAGTTTGATGTAGTTCCCTTGTTTATTTTTCCTTTGCTGCCTTTGCACTGGAGATCATATCCAAAAATTCCATGCCAAGACCAATGTCAAGGAACTTACTAGTTCTATGTTTTCTTATAGGTCTGTGTTTTCTTCTAAGAGTTTTATGGTTTCAGGTCTTGCTTTAAGTCTTTAATCCATTTAGAGTTCACTTTTGTGTATAATGTAACACAGTGGTCTAGTTTCATTCTTTTGCATGTGTCTGTCCAATTTTTCCAACACCATTTACTGAAGAAACGCTCCTTTCCCCATAGGATAATCTTGGCTTTTTTGTTGTAGATTAATTGACCACATAATGTGTAGGTTTATTTCTGGCTCTCTGTTCTGCTCCATTGATTTATGTGTCTCTTTTTCTTCCAATACCATACTCTTTTGATTACTATAGCTTTGCAGTATAGTTTAAAGTAAGGGCATGTGATATCTCCAGGTTTGTTCTTCTTTCTCAAGATTGCTTTGGCTATTGGAGGTCTTCTGTAGTTCCACACAAATTTTAGAATTATTTGTTCTAGTTCTGTGAAAAATATCATTGGACTTTTTATAGCAATTGCATTTCCAGGGTCTTATATGTTGGCTAGAAGTTCTCAAAACAGGGAGTTTATAGATTTTTAAAAATTCAACTAGCAACTTTTAGAAGTAACTTATCTGTGAATTTTTCTAAGCAGATGATTTTGTTCTTCCTGTATTCTAAGCTAACAGAGTACCATGCTTACAGTTAAAATTATTTTATCAATTAACCTTCCATCATCAATCTAATAAAGAGTTAATGGGCTAATTTTCCATTTCCATTTCATATTAAATTGAGTCTATTTCCTGCCTTATTGGGGTCTTCTTAAAAATCTGAATGTATAGCCATGATACCCGTAACTCACTTCAGGAAAAGAAAATCAGGGTTAATTTTGCAGTGAATATATCTTATTCCTGTGGGGGAAAAAAATAGAATGTCTGTGTTGTTGCTTAGGAAAAAAAGCTGCTTAAGTAGCACCATGCTTTAGGATGTTGAGTACATATTTGAGTAAATGAGTGAATGAATGAACATTGAAATGGTTGTCTTTTCTCTTTAGATGTTCTACTGCTTAGCCTCATGGTTATTTGGTACAATTATTACCCTTTCAATAATAAAAGGTGATAGTTGGATCACCAGAAAACATGGATTACCTTTCAGAATTTAGACCCCTAAATTATCCTATGAATTAGATATAAAGAAAAAGTATTCATCAGGGTTTCAGTTCCTTCATTCACATACTCATTGGGTTTTTTTTATTTGTTTATTTTATTTTATTTATTTATTTTTTAACATCTTTATTGGAGTATAATTGCTTTACAGTGGTGTGTTAGTTTCTGCTTTATGACAAAACGAATCAGCTATACATATACATATATCCCCATATGTCCTCCCTCTTGCATCTCCCTCCCATCCTCCCTATCCCACCCTCTAGGTGGTCAAAAAGCACCAAGCTGATCTCCCTGTGCTATGCAGCTGCTTCCCACTAGCTATCTGTTTTACATTTGGTAGTGTATATATGTCCATGCCACTCTCTCACTTTGTCCCAGCTTACCCTTCCCCCTCCCCGTGTCCTCAAGTCCATTCTCTATGTCTGCGTTTTTATTCCTGTCCTGCCCCTGGGTTCTTCAGATCCTGCCCCTAGTTTCTTCAGAACCATTTTTTTTTTTAGTTGCCATATATATATATGTTAGCATACGGTATTTGTTTTTCTCTTTCTGACTTACTTTACTCTGTATGACAGTCTCTAGGTCCATCCACCTCGCTACAAATAACTCAACTTCGTTTCTTTTTACGGCTGAGTAATATTCCATTGTATATATGTGCCACATCTTCTTTATCCATTCATCTGTCGGTGGACACTTAGTTGTTTTCTGAGGGAGGACTTTGTTATTAGACCAAATGAGTCTGTCTCCTTTATTTCCAACTGTGGGAAGCTGGACATGTTACTGTATCCCCCGAGCTTCAGTTATTTCATTTGTTAAATGGAAATAATTATACCCAATTTAGAGAATTTGTGTGAGAGTTAAATATAATTAAATTAAATAATGTATCCATGTAAATAGTATGAATACTCAGTAACTAATATTTTTGTTATTATTAACAACTTTAAATTTTAAATAATTTTGCTTAGAAATAGATTAGTTCCAGATAATTAACTTTCTTAAAATCTCTATAGTTCTTTGATAGAGAATAAAACTTTTCAAAATGTTTCTTCTTCTCTAAATAAAGAGACTACCTCAATTACAATAGATTTATGGATTTGCCAGTGTGTACAGCTTGCATGGCACACCTTGGCTTTGCTGATTGGCTCCATTCTAGGTTAGTGTCTTTTCTTCTGACCAGGGGAATTAGTGAAATGGATTTGGTGCCTGCTGAGTGGTAGTTCATCCTGTGCCCATCAATATTGTGTTAGGGACTTTGTGCATATTTTCCATAAGAGTGCTTTCAGCTGGTAGTTCAGCCAATAGTCCTTTCCACTCTGACAGTTTCTGTTTGTGGCTTAAATTACCCCCATCCAAATGCTGGCTTCAGATACTATGCTCATCTCCCAGACCAACAACATTGTTTAGTCCAGTCTCCCAACAAAGTGAAGGAGAAACTCAGGGTAAAATTTTTCTGTTCACACATCCTGAATCCATCTCCCACCACTGAGGTACTATGTTTAACCATTACATGTCTTTTGCCTGGAGAAAATTTTTTAAAAACCTCCCAAATCTGTAATTTCAAAGATATAATTTTATTTTGTGTAGCATAACTCCATTTACATGAATTTAATTATCCTTACCGGGAGAAATAACTCCTGATTGCTTTATTGCTTTAAAACATAATGAAAAGTGTATGGTCATTGAAGCCACAGAGTTCTGAGATTCAGATTAGTTCTCCAGTACAGAAAATGTATACAAATATACAAAAACAAAAACAAAAAATTCTAAAAAATTAGAATCTCTATTAATTTCTAGCAATTTGAGGACTGACCAGTGAGAGTTCAGATTATCAGTCAAAACCGTCTCAGATATCCACCTCATACCTTTTACTTTAATATGAAGTAAAGAAATAAATATGAAACACACTTTTTTGTTTTCAGTAGTACCACAGAAAATGGTGCCATCAGTTTGAAGTGCAAAGAATGTTTCAGCTGTACTCCATGCATAGGTTGGTTGTCAAATGGCCAGCAGACAACTCAGAACTAACATGCATATGGAGAGAATTTAGGCACCCTGGAGAGTTTAGGCATTGTTGTAGTGCTTGCTTTTTTCTTGGCAATTGATTTATCTCAAGATAGATACGTTACTGGAGTTTTTACCTGGATGTGATGATCATTTCTCCTTCTCTTTTTGTTTTTTTGTGGAACAAGACTTAGACAGCAGTGGGGTCAGTTGGTCAAGGGAGAGTACAGTAGATATTCAGAAATAGAGAGTCATAGTTTTGAGTAAAGACTGATCAGAATAGGAAAGTGGATTTAAAGAGTGATTAACCAAAGCCATAAATGAGAAAGCAGACCCATATTCAGAAAAGCCTTCGAAAAGGAAAAACAGGATGCCAATATTTTTAATGATGGGTTCAATTAAGAGTTATTCCTATATTGTATGGAAAGTCTAAAGAGCAAAGAGACGCAAAGAGAGAGTTTCAGTTTCAGCAAAGCCAGAGATTGGGCAGCAGGAATTGAATCCCTTAACTACAAAGGGAGAATAATAATGGCCATATCATAAGGCTTTTATTGGTAGAAAAATCATAAAACTACGTGATCACATACGTGCATAATGCAATAACATCCCAAATTCTATAAGCATATAAAGACAAAGAAATACATGTATGCCTCTGCACCATGGTGAAATGAAAAAAAGATCAGTTACCAGGGAATAAAGATGTCTTTGCTGATACTGTAAGCTTTATTTAGTGAGGGGGATGGACTTGTTAGAAAGGAACGAATGAGCTTCATTTTTTATCCCTTCTTTCTATCCCTTATTTTTATTCTTTCTTCTCTGACCAAGATTTCCAAGGGAATCCATCTCAGTCACCAAACTGGGGCACCACATTGGTTCTCTAAAGATAACTCAATCCTCAGTTTTTTCTGTATTTAATAGTTGTGGAATCACCTATTCCACTCCTAGCCCCTGAAAACCCAGATGGTATTTTTCAAAATAATAATTGCTGAAAAACTAAGGATGGATTTTTTTTAAATCTATTATCTGATAAAAAATATATATATAATTTTATGGAATCCAGATTCCTCTAATTTCCCAAATGTCTCATCACAGACCATTTTGCTTGGTTCCATTTACACAGTTTCTAGCTTTTAGTTACTTCTCATCATTTCAACCTCATGTGAGATGGTTTGCTAAATGATGATAATTGCTGTGTTAGCCTGAAGTAAATTTCACTTGTACCAACTTTCAGAACTGGAGAGTTGCTGGTCTCCTTCATATCTTCCAGTACCTACATTAAGAAATGGTCCCTGAGAATCGGATCCCAAGAGAGAGCAGTCAGCATGTGGTAGTCCCTACTTCCAAGTTCTTGGTGAAAAATTTGACCATTCTGCAGAACAGCATCCTGTATAAAAACCCTGAGCACCTGAAAAATCTAACTTTTTAGCTCCTGATATTGACACCCTGCCACTAATCTCTCAGATTCCCTGTGGTGGTGAATCTTTTCTCTTGTGCACCACCAAAGGATTGGCATTCTCCTCCAGATCCCTTTAATTATTTCCTTTAATATGTAACACTTCCAGTCCCAAGGCTATATAACAAGTAATTTCTAACAGAATTCCTAGTCTTCTAAAGCAAGTCCTTTACCATATTTCTTAATGAAAACGTGTTCAGCCTGAATTCATAGTTTTCACTATAGAGAAAAAAAAATTTTTTTTTCAAAGCTTTCTTCTTCTCAATCACCCCAATAACAATTTAGTAGTTCGGGTATTTTCTACTGGGCTGCTTCTTTCTCTTTTTCTCTGTGGATTTATTCTCATATAATCAGGAAAAATCTTGAAGATAAACTTTGGCCCTCAGTGATCTTATAAGAAAACTCCTACCTGAAATCTTTGCACAAGGGTTGACTGCTCCCAAACAACAAAGATTTCTTTTTCTATTATATATATTTAAAACATTTCTTTCTTTTATTATTTTGTTTGTTCATTTGTTTTGGTTTTGTGTACATGTGGGTTTTTAAAAATTTTTTAATGTTTATTATTTCGGGGATTACAGGAAAAAAAAATAGCTCATAGTTTCAAAGAGCTTATCTCCTAGCAGTTCTGAAAAGATGTATGCAGAAATGAGAGTATGTGGAACTTTAAAAGAGATACATTTGAGTTGAACCTATTAATTCCTTAAGTTGTCACAGGAAAAAAATAATCTGTCAAGTTATTTTTGACATTCTTTACAGTTTACTTTTATAATTAGTGCTGCTATATTCAGATTGCCGAATTAGGTCCATTTCTGAGTATTTTATTCTTACAGAACATGAGTGATTACAGTGGAAACTAGCTAGGAAGAAGTATTGTAATTGGATAAAAAATTTAAAAGAGTGAATTAATTATTGGGAACTATAATTAATCAGGGTTATTCTTCTCAAGGTTAGCACTTTAAAATGTATTTTGCAGGTAATATAAATGCCTCACTTAGTTAAACCTTTTATAATGATGATAATACACCTTATCACAAAGGCGAGGAGAAATCCCTTTTACATAAAATCCCTGTTTTGTTTAATTTTGTTACCTTTGCTCTATCATCAATCCAATGGTCAGCCAGCAGAACAGAAGGCAGGATAATTGGGTTTGGAGTATTACCACCCGCTTATGGAAATTTGGAGAGCTGCGGTCACAAATGACACTGGTTTCAGCGTTGTTATACCAATTCCTAATGGACATCCGTCCACTTTCTCAAAGCCTTCACCTTACATTTTAGCCACCTGTCCAGCATGAGTTCAAGAGAGACCCTTTAGTGGGCTGCCCAGGTTGTTTTAAATAGACTTACATTTTAGAATCTAGAGTGTCTTTTTTACTTGTAATTTTATGTTACAGAGAATTGCAAATATACATAAAAACAGATAGACTATATATGTATAGAAGTGGGGGTATATTGGAAATCTCTGTCAATTTCCTCATCCCCTCAATTTTGCTATGAAACTAAAACTGCTCTAAAAAGAGAATAAAGTCTTAGGGAAAAAGTTGACAATTATAATGAATCCACCTATACTCCTTCATCTAAAACTATCCACCTATGGGCAATTCTAACTCCTCTACTTCTTCATCCATATTCTTTTTCAAATTAATTTGAGTGATAGCAGACATGGTATAATTTAACCCTTCATCATTTCACTATGTAAGCCTAAGACATAAAACCCCTTTTTTGTTAGTATAACCATATATATACCATTCATAAATAAAAATTAATTTTTCTTTAATATCTTCAAATGTATTCAATTAACTCAAAAGGGAATTAGAATCTCTGGTAAAAAAAATTTCCTAAAAGTTAACAATTTTTTAAATTTTTAAAACTTTTTTTCCATATTTCAATTTCTTTTTTTTGTTTTGTATTCAAGCAAATCCATATGTAATGCTTTCTGTAATATCATTTGAAATTATTTGTGTATATGTTTTTATCTGTTTATCTTTCCATTTGTAAATATGAATAAAGAGATACTTCAAATTACATTTACATCAAGCTAATGTAAGCTATTTCTGGGTAATGGGATTTAAGATGATCTATTTCAAAAATGTTTTGTGTGAGTGTGTATATACTTACACACATGTTTTTGGATATTTGATTTTTTTATATGAAAAATATATATATACATACATACATTTTTGAAAATTCATTTTATAAAATATAGTGGGGTCACATGTCATTGCTAAGTTCAAGGGTATAATTTAGAATTTTAAAAATGTAGCTCATATAGCTAAATGTATTATATGTAATCAGAATAGTCTAAGTTATCCTACAGTAGCAAACAACTTCAAAATATCAGTGGCTTAATATAACAAAGATTTCTTTCTTTTTTTTTTTTTTAAATCTGCCATTTCTTTTCTCATTTCAATTTGCATTACATAAATAGAATGAGGATATATCCATGTTGTGAAAGATTCAAATATCCAAAATCACATAATTTAAAACATGAATGATTCCTTCCCTTATTTCTTGACAGGTGCCCTTCGTATCATTTTTGCATGGATTTACTTACATGTATGAACACTTTCTTAACACAAAGACTTGGGATGATGTGATCTCTAGGATGTGTTGTTAAAGTGAAGAAAGCAAGTCACAGGATGAATAGCAGAGTCTAATCCCCTTTGTGTTAACAAAGATTTATTTCTTGATCACAGTATACATTTGTAGAAAATCTGCTCACTGTAGTCATTTAGGGATCCAAGATGACTTAGCAACCAATCCCTTGAAAGATGTTGATAACCATCCCAAAGGGAAGAGAGAGAGAGAGAGCTTTGGAGAGCTTTGTACATGTAACTAAATGTGGGTTTTTTGGGGTTTTTTAAAATTTTTATTTATTCATTTATTTATTTTTGGCTGCTTTGGGTCTTCATTGCTGTGCGTGGGCTTTCTCTAGTTACGGCGAGTCGGGGCTACTCTTCGTTGTGGTGCACGCGGGCTTCTCATTGCGTTGGCTTCTCTTGTTGCGGAGCACGGGCTCCAGGTGCACGGGCTCCAGTTGCACGGGCTTCAGTAGTCGTGGAGCATGGGCTCAGTAGTTGTGGCTCACGGGCTCTAGAGCGCAGGCTCAGTAGTTGTGGCGCACGGGCTTAGTTGCTCCATGGCATGTGGATCTTCCCAGACCAGGGCTCAAACCCGTGTCCCCTGCATTGGCAGGCAGATTCTTAATCACCTGGGTAAGTCCCTGTAACTAAATGTTTAGCCAGCAAGTCACTTCAGCTCATAACTTCTTGGCCTGACTAATCACATGGCCCCACCCAACAATAAAAGTCCCAGGAAGTGCTTTCCTATCGGGCATCCAGAACTAGTTTAGAACTGGAAATATTTGTCAAACTGCACGAATGCCTACCATAATAGTTCAATAATTTCCTACATAGGTGGGCTACCCAATTCATATATATAATTTTTTTATTTACGTTTTACTTTTCAAGTTTTATCTACCAAAGTTTCTGTGGGGTGGATCAGGAATAAGAAAATTTTCCTTAAAAGGACATAACAAAGAAAGACCATAGCAACATCTTGGGACCGAAAGAAGGTGGATGCAAGTGCATACAAGATCAACTCTCATGTGCCAGACGTTGGGGATAAAGACTGAGGGAGACACTAATTACTTTCTCGAGGGTTTCATAGGTAAAGTGAGGCATCAAGTCATATCTCATTTTCAATAAGAGCATATCTATCATAGCCACATGCTGTCCATGTGGAACGGTAAGGTAGTGTAACAGCACTGTATAAATACCTGCCAAAAGGAAGTCAAAGAATTTGTCTTTATTCCATGAAAAAACTTTTCAAATTTCTCCTTCTCAGTTATACTGACGAGAACTGAGGCAGCTTGCATATTTATTAGGAATTTTTAGAAGAATCACCATGACTTCAGTTCTCTAACCTAGCTTTTTGTAGTCATGCTCAATATCAGTAAATCAAACCCTTTAATTCATTTCCCAGTATAATTTTCTCTTAATATATGAGAGATATATGTTTATTATGAAAAAAAAAATTTTTAAGTTAAGCTCAAATGTAAACAACTCAGTGCTTGAACAACTAGAGATAACTGTCAACTTTTGGGCATATGTCCATGCAGATTATTTTCTTTGTGATTTTTTATGGATTACATTATATCATAGTGTACATTTTATACACTATAGGTACTTAAATGTATGATACCACATTAAAATAGTTCACTATGTTTTAAATATTTCATGTCACAATATTGCACACCTCATTCTTAGTGTCTGAATTGTGTACAATTTTACTGTGATTTATTTAATCATTTCTATTTTTATTGAGCATTTATGTTGGTACAACTGTTCCAACAGATGTAAGCAATATTGGGTTGAACATCAGTATAAGTTCATATTATGTTCAACTTTATTTCCTTTAGATAAATTGCTAGTTGTGAAATTGCTATGTCAAAATGTATGTTTATAGATTTTTGATGTTGTGTGCCGGTTTATCTTCCAAATTGTATAGCAGTGTATTCTTCCACAAGAAATGCGTAAGAACATCCCTTATCTTAGGTACCTCATTTTTCACTTAGGCTATTATAATTATTTACTACAAATAAATAATAAAATTAAAATCCTTAATACAAAAAAAAAGAAACTTTGTATGTTAACTAGGGAATTGTGTGTGGCTGCTAGTAAAAGATCTGAAATTACAGCGGCTTCTCTTTCTCACAAACAACAACAAATTCAGACAGGCAGTTTGGGGATATATGGCAGCTTCTCATATTATCAATGGCCTATGATCTGTCAGTCTGCTTTGTTCCTTTTAGAATATGTCTCTATTCCTTAAGTTTGCCTTACCATCCACAATATGGATGTTGTAGATCCAGCCATCATATCTCCATCCAAGTCAATGAGTCAGAATGAAAGAGGAGGAAAATAGATTTGTAAAATTGTAGAAACCTGCCACCTGAGTAAGCTCTCCTAAAAGAGGTCATTTTAAGAAGCCCCATCAAATGTTTGTTTACACATCATTGGTCATCCTTATCTGTATAGGAGGGTTGAAGCTATTATCTTCAGCTGGATATATTACTGATTCTATCAATATAGGTACTCCCTAGTAAGGAAGCAGTGGGAAATTGATACTAACAAGGAAATTAGCAGCTTCTGTCAAAACATTCTATATGCATATACATTTAAGTTTTATCAATAGGTCAAAGTTATATGCTTTTTTTAGTTTACTTTTTAATCAAGAATTATCAATAGTTTATAACTATTTTTTGGCAAGTTTAAAAACACCAAGAGATAAAGTAAATTCAGGCTGCAGGAATAGATTTCTAAAGTAAGAAGAATTGAGTATCCAATAACTTCATAAAGATAAATTTTAAAAATGTAAATTCAAATAGTACTTGTATAACTAGATTAATTATTAAATGTACCTTTATTTTCTCTACTGAAAAAGAAGCACAATTTGTCTATTTAGCAATCCAAAGAAAATTTTTAGAGTATTTTGAAAAATCACCCAGAGAAACGAACTAAAAGTCATGATTGAAAATGATAAATGATCTTTCAAATTACAAAGTCACTTGTGGCAGGTTCCTTAATATTTTAATCTACTCTCATAGTACCTTTCATTATACCTTTTAATAATAAAATATCCCTGAAGGTAATTATACCTTCCAGTTGGTTTTATAGAGCCCTATCTCTGATAAACTTGTGTTAAACACAACAAAAACACATGGCCACACATAAGTGTGATAATTTTTTTAACACTGTTAATTTTAAGATTTTTAACATAGTTGGGCCATCATGAGATCCCATGTTTGACAACATCTTTCTATGGAACAGACAAGTCAACAATAATGGAACAAAGTAGTTCCTGGATAGAAAGTTCTGAAGTTTAAGTATAAGATCAGGTTCCACCTTTTACTCTAGAGCCTTTGGGAAATTTTTTAATTCTTCTGAGTTTAAGATTCTCTAAGGAAAAATGTAGGGAATATCTGATTCATAGTCTTGGATAAGGGAATTCCCTGGTGGTCCAGTGGTTAGGACTTCGCGTTTTCACTGCCGAGGGCCCAGGTTCAATTCCTGGTTGGGGAACTAAGATCCACAAGCTATGCGGCATGGCCAAAAAATATATAGCCTTGAATAAGAATATGAATGGTAAGAGATACAAAAGTACTTGGTGCTTAATAAAACTCCATTCAAACATAAAGTAATATTATCATATTGGCAAAACACTTACAAAAAGAGAGTCATTTGCCATACATCATTTGTTTTCCTGGAGGTAAAGGGCAAACCAATATAGCTTTAGCTGTTATTGATTTTATAAATAAATTTCCGGAAGGCCTCAAATATTATTAGTCCTCTGCAAGATGCAGGAATATGAAGAAATAATTTACCTTAAATCTCTCCCTTTGGAGCCACTTGGGATCAATTTAGGAATCTATGGACAAGTTACAAGATTTTTGCATAAAATTTGATGTTTCAAGAACACATTGTTTAATGAATAACAGTACCATATTGTCTTTTAAAAACACTCTTAAAAATACAGAAATATATAGTAAGTTGAGATTTTCACATAACAGTTTAAACTGCCTTCATCTGAACTCAGAAAATCAGAACATACAGTGTTTCTCCTCCACATACAGAATATGAAACTTTTCCGGTAACAGTCCAGTGATTTACACTTTAGCATCCTCTACCCTTGCCTCAATCCAGCTCCAGTTAGGAAACCAGAAACCGCATTAGGTATTTCTACAGGAGGAATTTAACATAAGGAATTAATTATGCAGATGTTAAAGGGCTAAACCAACACAAAAGGACCACTGAGGCAATCCAGACATAGTAGCTATAGGATATAGCCACCACCTCATGAGCTAGGGGAACTAAGAAAGTGGTTGGAGTGTCAGAACTGGGAAAACTGACACAGGGCTCCCCCAAACTGGGACTCACACGTGTGAGGGACAGTTCTGCCCACCTGGTGCAATTTTCTTGGGTCCCATAGAGGTGAGTCAGACCTTCAGGTAGGAATGGATGCTGCCAAGGTGGTGCTGGTAACTCTAGGGGACACAGCAAAGTTGATTTAGGGACCTTTGTAAAAAGCTGGAGGCTAGGAACCAATTGCTACCTCAAGACCAAGAGTAACTTATCAGGAAAGTTCAGGACCCCTGCCCTTATTACTGATGCAATGAATTAGGATGAATTATCATTGAATAGTAACCATCTTCCCCTCTCCTCTTGATGTCTCCACCTCCAACGAAAGCAAAGTGTTCCTTAGCGTGGTTCCAGAATATTTTGATTCAAAATTAAGAGAATGGGGGAGGAAGAAAGAAATTTCAGAACATGAGGAGAGAGGGGGAAGATGAATCTAGAAATATTAATTCTAACTACAAAGGAGAAAAAAGGAGGGGAAATGCCAGTAGACTGGAGTAGAGAGAAGAGGGTTTGAGATTTCACGAATTGAAGGACTTTAGAATAGACATGAGGTAAGAAAGTATTAGACATTGGAGGGAAGGGTTTCTAGAAGTACTGGTGTGGGAACTTCAGTGTTCTCTGAGAAATGCATATAAATGTTGGGGTTTCTTTTTAGTTACTATCTGCTGGACAGAGTCTGCTGCATGCATGAAAGTGTACCATGCGGGTTTCAGCACTTACTCAGTTTTCACAGAATAGAAACTTAGTACCTGTTAGAATGCTGTAAAAAATACCTTTATATATTCCTCCCTATGTAACGTTTACTGGTGTTTCACATTTACATGAACCACAGACAGAACACTACCCAAATGAAACCTCTTCTTCATGTTAAGGAAAATAAAATAAAATCATGGAATGGAGAGGATGATGTTCACTAATCAAAAATCAAACATTATTAAACTTCCGTAACAACTGTGTTTATGTGTGTCCTTTAATTAATAAAGTGTTAGCACAATTAAAAAGAAAAAATGATAATATCTAAATGTTAATAAATGTCATAATGATTAATTATATTGATTATCTCCTACTGACAGCTCAAAAAAAAAAACAACATTTTTTTCTCTTGACATCTCAATAGAAGAAAACACTCGACTTCATCATGTTACTTAGAAATAACAAACAACTTATTATCTTATTATCTTATCTTAAAATCTTATATTAAAAAAACACAGAGTTAACAAGCAGCTTTCAAACTTTGGAAAAGCAATTGAATGGAAAATAAACATTTGGGGCTAGCTCATTTTGCCACTGTAGAATCTTTTTCAAACTCCTTTTGCTTTTGGATTGATTTTTTAAGTATACCTGTGACTGACAAGTCTTTCATCTCTGCACTGTTGCACAAATACACATTAAAAGTAAAAGTGAGCAGGCAAACAATGGTTGTAATTTACTTTCAATCATAAAATTTGCCTGGCTTAAGCCATTCTCGGTTTTTTCGGCACCTCAAATAAGATCTTCTCCTAAGAGGAAGCTTGCCATGTCTAGACAGCAAAGCCTATGACAAATTATAGTAAACTTGGCAAGTATTTAGAACATCTTTGTATAAAAGATATCACTTGCATGCTCTAGCTTTACCTTACTAAATGTATGACCTTGGGATTGATATTGACCTTTCCTAAGCCTGTGTTTCTTCACCTGCTCAATGGGGAAACTAAAGTGTCTATGTCACAGATTTTCTAAAAGAATTAAGTGAAATAATGCTTATATATCGCTGATACATAATTACCAATACTTAGTAGTTTTATTACTAGCAATTTTGTATGGCACCTAGCCTATGTATCAGGAGAATTGCTGGGATTCCACAAGATTTTGGAGTTATTTTACCCATTGATCATTTCTGGTTTTAAGAAATACCTTCCCAACAAAGATTAATTGATGGCATTTCTTTCTTTTTAACATTTAAAATGTGTTTAAATAGATCTGTTTTTATATTTGATGTTACTTCTCAAAGAATAGTTTCTCTGCTCATGATAATGCTATGGTTAGCAATTACTTGTATATCTCCAAACAAGACTTCTTAGCCTAAATATTTTAAGTATCATTATTATTAGGAGATAATCATATGCCCAGAATAACTTAAAAGCTGTTAAATATGAAAACATTCCATATTCCTACTCCATAGAGGAAACCAGCTTTACAAAGTCTCCCATCATATTTTCCTCTTATTTTAGCTCTCTTTGTGACAGACTTTTACTCTCTCAACCAAGTCAGATGTTTTACCTGCACTATTTCATTTTGCCTTCTGTCTTCTGCCCCTTCAGCCTACAATACTTTCTTTATTTTAAAAATGCATAGTATCACTTTCTTTCTGAATTTTCAGAAACACACACAGACTCATACATTCACACATGAACATCCTTGGACGCTTTCAGATAACCATCCATGGTAGAATCTGAAAACATAACTGGAAGAGACCTTAGTGACTAAACAACTCCCACCTCCTTGTTTACAAGACACTGAAACCCCAGGGTGGTTAATAACAAGCCCTTTGTCACTCAAAGACAAGGCAGGAGCCCATTTTGCTTCCTCAAGCTTGGTCTACATATATTTTCAAGGTAGCATGTTCAACACTTATCCAGTAAATATTGACTGAGCACCTTCTATTTGCCTGGCACCATCCCAGGCACTGGGGATAGAGCTGAAAGGAAAAAAATGGCAAAAATTCACCTTCACATTGTTTACTAGTGGGGAACAAATAAGCAAATAATGTTTAATATCATGTCAATAAAAGACAGATTCTATAAGGAAAAATAAAGCATGTAAGATGACACAGAAGGCCACTCTTACACCCCCTCCCATCTACTCTGCACTTATATTAGGTTCCATGTTATATAAGCATGTCTTCTTGTTCCTTTAAAACAATCCTTTAGATTATCCTTTTATTAGGTCACTGATCTGGCCCAGTCTTGGATTCCCCTACTGACCCACCCATACCCATTTTGCTCTACAGGCCTGTTGGCCTGCTTTGTTTTCATCATTAACATGTGGTTCCCCAGTCTGTAGTGGACTGGCCTTTAAATCATAGTACAAGAAGATTGTCTGGAGATCACATAGGCATGGATAGCTTTATAGCAATTTATTTCCTTAACTGTTCTCCTTTTCAAAGTTGCCTTCTTAAGCACCTGTCTGTCTGTGGTCTGCCAGTTCTTCCCTTGCTCCCCTTTCACAGTGTTCATCTCTTGTTGCAATAAGAAACTAAACTCTCTCCCAGTCCAAATCTCATTTTGATGCATTGCCCCAGGTTATAAAGACTCCCAGGGACAATCTGAGAATGGAAAGATTCAGTGTGGTGACTGAGACATTTTATTTCATCCCGGCTATAAACTTGTGGCAGAGCTTAGCACCTCTATCTATCTATCTATCTATCTGTCTATCTATCTATCTACCTACCTATCTACCTATTATCTCTTCTTCCATCCAGTATTAAATACTTATAAAACATCTACAGTGAGATTGCTTCAAGATGGCAGAGTAGAAGGACATGCGCTCACTCCCTCTTGCGAGAACACCGGAATCACAACTAACTGCTGAACTATCATCGACCGGAAGACACTGGAACTCACTAATAAAGGTACCCCACATCCAAAGAAAAGGGAGAAGCCACAAGGAGATGGTAGGGGGGGCACAATCACAGCAAAATCAAATCCCATAACTGCTGGGTGGGTAACTCACAAACTGGAGAACAATTATACCACAGCAGTCCACCCACTGGAGTGAAGGTTCTGAGCCCCATGTCAGGCTTCCCAACCTGGGGGTCTGGCAATGGGAGGAGGAATTCCTAGAGAATCAGACTTTGAAGGCTAGCGGGCTTTGACTGCAGGAATTCAACAGTACTGGGGGAAACAGAGACTCCACTCTTGGAGGGCACACACAAAGTAGTGTGCACATCAGGACCCAGGGGAAGGAGCAGTGAACCCAGGGGAGACTGAACCAGACCTACCTGCTAGTGTTGGAGGGTCTCCTGCAGAGGCGGGAGGTGGCTGTGGCTCACCGTGGGGACAAGAACACTGGCAGCAGAAGTTCTAGGAAGTACTCCTTGGTGTGAGCACTCCAAGAGTCTGCCATTAGCCCCACCAAAGAGCCCAGGTAGGCTCCAGTGTTGGGTTGCCTCAGGCCAAACAACCAACAGGGAGAGAACCCAGCTCAACCCATCAGCAGTCACATGGATTAAAGTTTTACTGAGCTCTGCCCACCAGAGCAACACTCAGCTCTACCCACCACCAGTCCCTCCCATCAGGAAATCTGCACAAGCCTCTTAGATAGCCTCATCCACCAGAGAGCAGACAGCAGAAGCAAGAACTACAATCCTGCAGCCTGTGGGACAAAAACCACATTCACAGAAAGATAGGCAAGATGCAAAGTCAGAGAGCTATGTGCCAGATGAAGGAACAAGATAAAACCCCAGAAGAACAACTAAATGAAGTGGAGATAGGCAACCTTCCAGAAAAAGAATTCAGAATAATGATAGTGAAGATGACCCAGGACCTCAGAAAAAGAATGGAGGCAAAGATCAAGAAGATGCAAGAAATGTTTAACAAAGACCTAGAAGAATTAAAGAACAAACACCTAGAAGAATTAAAGAACCAACAAACAGAGATGAACAATACAATAACTGAAATGAGAACTACACTAGAAGGAATCAATAGCAGAATAACTGAGGCAGAAGAACGGATAAGTGACCTGGAAGACAGAATGGTGGAATTCACTGCCATGGAACAGAATAAAGATAAAAGAATGAAAAAAAATGAAGACAGCCTAAGAGACCTCTGGGACAACATTAAATGCACCAACATTCACGTTATAGGGGTCCCAGAAGGAAAAGAGAGAGAGAAAGAGAGAAAATATTTGAAGAGATTATAGTAGAAAACTTCCATAACATGGGAAAGGAAATAGCCACCCAAATCTGGGAAGTGCAGAGAGTCCCAGGCAAGATAAACCCAAGGAGAAAAACGCCGAGACACATAGTAATCAAATTGACAAAATTTAAAGACAAAGAAAAATTATTGAAAGCAACAAGGGAAAAACAATAAATAATATACAAGGGAAATCCCATAACATTAACAGCTGATTTCTCAGCAGAAACTCTACAAGCCAGAAGGGAGTGGCATGATGTATTTAAAGTGATGAAAGGGAAGAACCTACAACCAAGATTACTCTACCCAGCAAGGATCTCATTCAGATTCAATGGAGAAATCAAAAGCTTTACAGACAAACAAAAGCTAAGAGAACTCAACACCACCAAACCAGCTCTACAATAAATGCTAAAGGAACTTCTCTAGGCAGGAAACACAAGAGAAGAAAAGGACCTACAAAAACAAACCCATAACAATTAAGAAAATGGTAATAGAAACATACATATCAATAATTACCTTAAACGTGAATGGATTAAATGCTCCAATCAAAAGACACAGGCTCACTGAATGGATACAAAAACAAGACCCATATATATGCTGTCTACAAGAGACCCGCTTCAGACCTAGGGACACATACATAAAGACTAAAGGTGAGGGGATGGAAAAAGATATTCCATGCAAATGGAAATCAAAAGAAAGCTGGAGTAGCAATACTCACATCAGATAAAATAGACTTTAAAATAAAGACTATTACAAGAGACAAAGAAGGACACTACATAATGATCAAGGGAGCAATCCATGAAGAAGATATAACAATTAAAAATACATATGCACCCAACATAGGAGCACCTCCATACATAAGGCAACTGCTAACAGCTATAAAAGAGGAAATCGACCATTAACACAATAATAGTGGGGAACTTTAACACCTCACTTACACCAATGGACAGATCATCCAAACAAAATTAATAAGGAAACACAAGCTTTAAATGACACAATAGACCAGATAGATTTAATTGATATTTATAGTACATTCCATCCAAAAACAGCACATTACACTTTCTTCTCAAGTGCACATGGAACATTCTCCAGGATAGATCACATCTTGGGTCACAAATCAAGCCTTAATAATTTAAGAAAATTGAAATCGTATCAAGTATCTCTTCTGACCACATTGCTATGAGATTAGAAATCAATTACAGGGAAAAAAAGGTAAAAAACACAAACACATGGAGGATAAACAATACATTATTAAATAACCAAGAGATCACTGAAGAAATCAAAGAGGGAATTAAAAAATACCTAGAGACAGATTACAATGGAAACACAACGATCCAAAACCTATGGGATGCAGCAAAAGCAGTTCTAAGAGGGAAGTTTATAGCAATACAATCCTACCTCAATAAACAAGAAAAATCTCCAATAAACAATCTAACCTTACACCTAAAGGAACTAGAGAAAGAAGAACAAACAAAACCCAAAATTAGTAAAAGGAAAGAAATCATAAAGATCAGAGCAGAAATAAATGAAATAGAAACAAAGAAAACAATAGCAAAGATCAATAAAACTAAAAGCTGGTTCTTTGAGAAGATAAACAAAATGGATAAACCATTAACCAGACTCATCAAGAAAAAGAGGGAGAGGATTCAAATCAATAAAATTAGAAATGAAGAAGGAGAAGTTACAACAGACACCACAGAAATGCAAAGCATCCTAAGAGACTACTACAAGCAACTCTATGCCAATAAAATGGACAACCTGGAAGAAATGGACAAATTCTTAGAAAGGTATAACCTTCCTGACTGAACCAGGAAGATATAGAAAATATGAACAGACCAATCACAAGTAATGAAATTGAAATTGTGATTAAAAATCTTCCAACAAACAAAAGTCCAGGACCAGATGGCTTCACAGGTGAATTCTATCAAACATTTAGAGAAGAGCTAACACCCATCCTTCTCAAACTCTTCCAGAAAATTGCAGAGGAAGGAACACTCCCAAACTCATTCTATGAGGCCACCATCATCCTGATACCAAAACCAGACAAAGATACTACATAAAAAGAAAATTACTGACCAATATCACTGATGAATATAGATGCAGTAATCCTCAACAAAATACTAGCAAACAGAATTCAGCAACACATTAATAGGATCCTACACCACAATCAAGTGGGATCTATCCCAGGGATGCAAGGATTCTTCAATACATGCAAATCAAACAATGTTATACACCATATTAACAAATTGAAGAATAAAAACCATATTGATCATCTCAATAGATGCAGAAAAAGCTTTTGACAAAATTCAACACCCATTTAATAAAAACTCTCCAGAAAATGGGCATAGAGGGAAACTACCTCAACATAATAAAGGCCATATATGACAAACCCACAGCAAACATCATTCTCAATGGTGAAAAACTGAAAGCATTTCCTCTAAGATCAGGAACAAGACAAGGATGTCCACTCTCACCACTATTATTCAACATAGTTTTAGAAGTCCTAGCCTCGGCAATCAGAGAAGAAAAAGAAATAAAAGGAATACAAATTGGAAAAGAAGAAGTAAAACTGTCACTGTTGCAGATGACATGATACTATAGAGAATCCTAAAGATGCCACCAGAAAACTACTACAGCTAATCAATGAAGTTGGTAAAGTTGCAGGATACAAAGTTAATGCACAGAAATCTCTTGCATTCCTATACACTAATGATGAAAATTCTGAAAGAGAAATTAAGGAAACATTCCCATTTACCATTGTGACAAAAAGAATAAAATATCTAGTAATATACCTACCTAGGAAGACAAAAGACCTGTATGCAGAAAACTATAAGACACTGATGAAAGAAATTAAAGATGATATGAATAGATGGAGAGATATACCATGTTCTTGGATTGGAGGAATCAATATTGTGAAAATGACTATACTACCCAAAGCAATCTATACATTCAGTGCAATCCCTATCAAACTGCCAATGGCATTTTTTATGGAACTAGAACAAAAAATCTTAAAATTTCTATGGAGACACAAGAGACCCCCAAATAGCCAAAGCAGTCTTGAGGGAAAAAAGCAGAGCTGGAGGAATCAGACTCCCTGACTTCAGACTATACTACAAAGCTACAGTAATCAAGACAGTTTGGTACTGGCACAAAAACAGAAATATAGATCAATGGAACAGGATAGAAAGCCCAGAGAGAAACCCACGCACCTATGGTCAACTGATCTGTGAGAAAGGAGGCAAGGATACACAATGGAGAAAAGACAGTCTCTTCAATAAGTGGTGCTGGGAAAACTGGCCAGCTCCATGTAAAAGAATGAAATTAGAACACTCCCTAACACCATACACAAAAATAAACTCAAAATGGATTAGAGACCTAAATGTAAGACAGGATACTGTAAAACTCTTAGTGGAAAACTTAGGAAGAACACTCTTTGACATAAATCACAGCAAGATTTTTTTTGATCTGCCTCCTAGAGTAATGGAAATAAAAACAAAAATAAACAAATGGGACCTAATGAAACTTAAAAGCTTTTGCACAGCAAAGGAAACTACAAACAAGACGAAAAGACAACCCTCAGAATGGGAGAAAATATTTGCAAATGAATCAATGGACAAGGGATTAATCTCCAAAATATATAAACAGTTTATGCAGCTCAATATTAAAAATCAAACAACCCAATCAGAAAATGGGCAGAAGACCTAAATAGACATTTCTCCAAAGAAGACATACAGATGGCCAAGAGGCACATGAAAAGCAGCTCAACATCACTAATTATTAGAGAAATGCAAATCAAAACTACAATGAGGTATCACCTCACACCAGTTAGAATGGGCATCATCAGAAAATCTACAAACAACAAATGCTGGAGAGGGTGTGGAGAAAAGGGAACCCTCTTGTACTATTGGTGGGAATGTAAATTGATACAGCCCCTATGGAGAACAGTATGGAGGTTCTTTAAAAAACTAAAACTAGAATTACCATATGATCCAGCAATCCCACTACTGGGCATATACCCAGAGAAAACCATAATTCAAAAAGACACATGTACCCCAATGTTCATTGCAGCACTATTTACAGTAGCCAGGTCATGGAAGCAACCTAAATGACCAATGACAGTCGAATGGATAAAGAAGATGTGGTACATATATACAATGGAAGATTACTCAGCTATAAAAAGGAACAAAATTGGGTCATTTGTAGAGATGTGGATGGATCTAGAGGCTGTCATACAGAGTGAAGTAAGTCAGAAAGAGAAAAACAAATATCGTATATTAACGCATATATGTGGAACCTAGAAAAATGGTACAGATGAACTGGTTTTCAGGGCAGAAATAGAGCACAGATGTAGAGAACAAACGTATGGACACCAAGGGGGGAAAGTGGCAGCGGGGGGAGGTGGTGTGGTGAATTGGGAGATTGGGATTGACATATATACACTAATATGTATAAAATGGATAACTAAGAAGAACCTGCATAAAAAAATAAATAAAATAAAATTCAAAAGAACAAAAAACAAAAAAAGAAACCATCTACAATGTGCTCTTTTGTTCAGAAAATATATTAGTAAGCAATAGTAAAAAATTATTGCCTTTTTGGTGCTTACATTCTAGTGGTACACTAACTTCCTTCCTTCCTCTCTTTTTCCAATCTATCTTAAATAAGAATTAATAAGTGAGAAAAGTTGTCACCAGGACATACATTATCATTTTTTTAAATTAAAAATTAAAATCAGACATTTTTCTGATTGAAGTTACATTTGATGTGAAGGACTGGTTTGACAATGAGGACTGTTTTGCCAATTAGCTTTTCCAGTTGAATGAATTAAGTCTGAAGCTGTGAACTTTTGATATATGTATATTTAAAACACATATGTGAAAAAAAAAAAACAAAAAACACATATGTAGTAGGCCTCACTTCTGGAAAATATATAATTTGCAACTCTAAACAAATGATCATTTAAAATATAGATATCAATTTTATAATGTGTGAAGACATAGATGGTTTTTCTAAATTATTTTGGGGAATACCCAGTGTACCATTTTGAAACTCACTGTGCTAGGGTTCTTCCACTTTAAAACTGATTATAGGGAAGGGTAGGGGCCCTCAAGTTTCCCTTGAACTTACTTTCTTACTTACTAGGAGATCAGCACACACTCTGCAAAGTTCTCTCCTAATGGAATAAATGGAAGAATGAAAGGTGGTAAAAAGGTTTGAAAATTACAAAAAAGTTTATATTCATTACCCTTTGTTTACAGTTGATGGTAATCTTCCTCATGGGAAGCTGGGCTTCTCAACCTCAACACGGTTGACATTTTACCCGAGATCATTCTTGGTTGCAGGAGCTATCCTGGGCGTTGGGACTTATTTAGCAGCATCCCTGGCCCCTACCCATGAAATGCCAGCAGCCCCTCCTCTTCTAGTTATGACAAAAATGTCTCCAGATATTGCCAGATTGTCCCCTAGGGTGCAAAATCATCCCTGATTGAGGACCACTGTGCTATTGTAACCAGATGTGTTGACTTCCTTCCTGATTTAGTAACTAAGGCATCCCCTTGGATTTGCTTATCCCTGAAACTAAAATCTCACCAGACTTCTCTGTGCACATCTAGTCAGTAAGAAAAAAAAAAAAAAATGAAACTTTACCAAATCTATTCTCCTGGGGTTAGTGGCAGAGTGCCTCACCCTAAGAGGTACGTATGTCATGGAACTGTTTCTTCAGAAGATTTCCTCACATTCTGCAGTGAGTTAGTACATTTATTCTTTAAGAGACACGTAATTCTACTCAGCATGCAGCTGTCAAGCAGAGTCGTTGATTGAAAATTAACTCTAAACATTAAATATATACAAGCAAGGTAAAAACAACTACTCAGTTATTCCTAACTATGGTATGTATAGATAACTGTGGATTGACTTAACTATAGAATATGATTTAAAAAACGAACAGTGTTGTGATATTTGGTGAAACTTCTTTGAGTGGAAAGGATTCACATCGATGGGCTATTTCATGTGACTCAGATTTAACCAGAGCTCTAAGAAAGTAGGTGCCAACTGTGTAAATTCCAAAGAGAGGAACTATACAGGCAGGACTTACAGAGAAAGAGGTGGATTAAAACCAGTTTTGCCAATCTTACAAAAAGTTTTAATTTGGAGGGTCCAACAGGTGGGAAATAAAAGAATTTCTTCAAAGAGTTATTCATGATAGAGGACGGATTGATGGTTTTCACTTCTCCGCAAACCTAATTTTAAAAGCTACACGGAGAACCCTTGAAGATCCTAGAGACGTGACTCTTGGAGATTAGTGGACATGGTGCAAGGTGTCTGATTAACTCCCAAACAAAAAGGCTACAGCCGAGGCTGCCCGAAAGGTCACGGCAGCAGAGAACAGAGCTGCATTTGGAAGAAACCACCCTCTCCCTAAATGCAAGTCAAAGATAACTACATGCATCCCACAGTGGAAAGGTTGGCTGAAGGCTGCTTCCCCGGAGAGCTTCTGCCCAATGACAAGTGACCTCAGCAGAAGAGGCTGGAAGTACACAGTGACATGCAGAACTGAGGAGGAAAGGTAAATGGCCAACTGAAGGAGAGGCACTACCCGAGTAAGAGGAACACTGAGGACATCCCCCAGGAGTAAAAGGGGGCGCATGTGAGAAAAAGGATCACCTTTAAACATCCGCCACCTCCAGAGAGCACCAGCACCCCATTACTTAATGTCAGCCGGCAAGGACCGATCCTGTCAGCATCCTCTCCTCCCTCCTCTATTTCCATCCTGGAGAAGGCACAGGCAGCCTAATGAGAGAGGGAAGAGGAGCTGCAGTCAAGGCAGAAAAATAAAGACACCAACCCTATATTCCCTTCCTGCTAGACGAGGCAGCCAGAGGAAAGCAGGAGCTGGTGGAAGGAGGATCCATTGGGAGAAACTTTTAACTTTGAATCACCTTCTGAGTTTGTGATCAATACAACACAGTGGACAAGTAATTACTAAAAGGAGATAATTTCTTTGTGGCTGAGATTGACTGAAGAGTGGTTGATTGGGTAAAGGTAAGAAGCTAAGCTGTGAGACCTGCCCAAGATTTCTTCTAGGTAAAGAAGAACCAGTTGCATGAAAAGCATTTGAAGAAGCAGTGAGGAGGAAAAAATAAAGTTGTTTTCTGATTGCATTCTACAAGTCCTGCTTGTTCAACATATCAGTTACATACAAGTAAACACTGAACAGCTTATTCAGTGATAATCCAATTGACAGCTTTATAGTGATAATATAGTATCACTTTTATTTTGCTATAAATTACATAGTGCCTGCCTCTTCATCACTCAGACAAAAATGTTCTCACTTCTCTTTCATCATAATATAGTGAATTCCTGCCGTAGTACTGTACAGGATTTATCAGTCTCTAGTTTGAAAGAATAAGAAAAGAAAACCCCACACAGAAACAATTCAGACATGCTTGTTTTTGCTTGTAAATCTTCCCTAAACATAATAAAAATAATTGATTAAGGGAGACATTGATGAGTGATGTTATAATTCAATCTCTGGGCTTTGATTATAGCATAAACCAACTGGATTTCTTCAACTGGGAAATAGCACTCACATCAATCTTGTCTTATTGGTGTCCTTTATACTACATATATAATTACACAGCTTAGAAAAATGTTAGATTCCAAAAGCATTTATTCTTCCAATGGATATTCAAGACAGAAAATTCTCTACAGAAGCAAAATTGGAATGAATGTATGGGTTAAAAGTATATCTCAGCCAAAGGAGAAACAAGTGCCTATTTCTAAAGAGGTAGCTTGCCTAGTAAAGGAATTTTATATGCTGTATTGATATACCTAAGTTCCAGACTTGCAGTTAAGACTTGGAAACTTGGATGGGTATTATTATTCAGTATTATTATTACTAAGCTTTTGACTGCAAAGCTTAGTTAGAGGTGAGGAAAGGAGGGAAGTGGAAGGGAAGAAGGTAGGAGTGAAGGAGGTGGATAGAGAAAGAGAGAATTGATTTTTAAAGTAACTGAAAAAAATCCAAGGTGCCTTCAGGTATAGCTGGAACCAGGTGCTCAAGTAACATGAAACTGTCACTGTGCATACCACCTTTTCTTACCTTCTGTGTTGACTTCAAGCTCGTTCTTCACTCTGTGCTGACCTATGCAACAAGAAGCTTACATTCTTTTAGCTCCAAGTTCAGGAGAAGAGGATGCTCCCTTCATGGTCTTCCTTCTGAGCTTAGCCCTAAATAAATTGACATGGGTCACATGTCCATTTTGAACACAACATTGTGATTGAATGCATAATACATGATGATTTCCCAAGCCAGCATAACATGCCCTCTGCTAGTTATGATGGTGGAACCAGCCCCAGGCAAATAATAAGAACTGAAAATAGTGTGGCAAAGGGAGTCTTCAAGCAAAATCTGCTCTTATAAAATAAAGGGAGAAAGGAAGCTAAATAGATGAAAACAACAGATTCCATTTAAGATGATTTATGTAATCTCTTAGGATTTAATCTTCTCATCTATAAAATAAATGTTGATAATACAAGTTCTACATATTTCCTAGGTTCACTATTGTAAAGCTTAAATGAGATCACAGATGCGCAAGTGCATCAAAAGAAGTACTGAGTTAAAAAAATCTTTTTTAATATGTTGAAAAGGTCTGCAGATCAGAAAAAGTGTCTATATTGAGACTAACTAAATATCTCTTTAATGGAGGATTATGTGATATTTCTCACTGTGCATGTCAGCAGTTACTGTTATTTTCTTTTCTAGGAATAAGGACTTCATAAAAAGGTTAATATGGATCTAGTTGCTGTAGTTTTTTAATTGAAGTGTAGTTGATTTACAGTGTTGTGTTAGTTTCATATATGCAGCAAAGTGATTCAGTTACACATATATATATATACATAAATATATACACACACGCATATATGCTTTTTCAGATTCTTTTCCATTATAGGTTATTACAAGATATTGAATATCCCCTGTGCTATACAGTAGGTCCTTGTTGTTTATCATTTTATATATAGTAGTGTGTGTCTGTTTATCCCAAATGCCTAATTTATCCCTCCCTCCCTTCCCCTTTGGTAATGATAAGTTTTTTTTTCTATGTCTGTAAGTCTGTTTCTGTTTTATAAATAAGTTCATTCATATCATCTTTTTTAGATTCCACATATAAGTGGTGTAAAATATTTATCTTTCTCTGTCTGACTTACTTCACTTAGTATGAAAATGATAATCTGTAGGTCCATCCATTTTGCTGCAAATGGCATTATTTCATTCTTTTTTATGGCTGAGTAGTATTCCATTCGGGGTGTGTGTGTGTGTGTGTGTGTGTGTGTGTGTGTGTGTGTGTGTATACATACATATATGTATACCACATCTTCTTGTTTTAAATTAATTTTTTTGGAATATAGTTGATTTACAATGTTGTGTTAGTTTTTGCTGTATAGCAAAGTGAATCAGTTATATATACACATATATCCACTCTTTTTTAGAATCTATTCCCATATAGGTCATTATAGAGTATTGAATAGAGTTCATTGTGCTATACAGTAGTTTCTTGTTAGTTATCTATTTTACATATAGTAGTGTATATATGTGAATCCCAATCTCCTGATTTATCCTGCCACCCCCCTTTCCCCCTCGGTAACCATAAGTTTGTTTTCTACATCTGTGACTCTATTTTTGTTTGTAAATAGGTTCATTTGTACCATTTTTTTAGATTCTACATATAAGTGATATCATATATTTGTCTTTCTCTGTTTAACTTACTTCACTCTGTGTGACAATCCCTACGTCCATCCATGTTGCTGCAAATGGCATTATTTTGTTCTTTTTTATGGCTGAGTAATATTCCATTGTATATATGTACCACATCTTCTTTATCCATTCCTCCATTGATGGCCATTTAGGTTGCTTCCATGTCCTGGCTATTGTAAATAGTGCTGCAGTGAACATTGGGGTGCATGTATCCTTTTGAATTATACCACATCTTCTTTATCTATTCATCTGTCAGTGGGCATTTAAGTTGCTTCCATGTCTTGGCTGTTGAAAATAGTGCTGCTGTGAACATTGGGGTGCATGTATCTTTTCAAATTAGAGTTTTCTTTTTTTTTGGATGTATGCCGAGGAGTGGGATTGCTGTATCATATGGTAACTCTATTTTCAGTTTTTTAAGGAACCTCCATACTATTCTCCATAGTGGCTGCACCGATTTATATTCCCACCAACAGTGTAGGAGGGCTCCCGTTTTTCTGCACCCTCTCCAGCATTTATTATTTATAGACTTTTTGATGATGCCTATTCTGACCAGTGTGAGGTGATACCTCACTGTAGTTTTCATTTGTATTTCTCTAATAATTAGCAGTGTGTACCTGTTGGCCATCTACATGACTTCTTTGAAGAAATGTCCGTTTAGGTCTTCTGCCCATTTTTTGATTGGGTTGTCTGTTTTTTTGTAGTTCTTCAAATATATAATAACCCTATGATATGAATAAGCAAGAATGAAATATTGAGATTCAATAAATTTCCAGGCAGTCACAAAACAAATATCCTCTGAAGGTTGAGAAGGCTACTTCTTTTTCCTAAGATGACAGCTTGGTGCATAAAAAAAAGAACTTAAAAAATGTGATCTTGAGAGTGTAACAGAACTGCATTTGAGTTTCTGCTTCTGCTTTACCATTACTTGGGTGTGAGATGTTGGACAAGTGACTTAACCTCTCTGAGTCTCAGTTTCTCATCTGTAAAATTAAGGGTGGTAACTAGCTTGTGGGGCATTAGTGAGTTTTAGAGCTAAAGTGTGCCACAGGATTTTTCACATAGTAGGCACTCAAATGGTGACTTTATTAATTTTTATTATTTTGCAGTCCTCAGTACACTCTCCTAATAGTTCTAGATAATGAGGTGCTTTCAAAGCATAAAGTAATGAAGTGGAACTTGAGATGAACAGGTCAAGTGCTTGCTAAATGACCTTTGCTGTATTTCAGGAAGCCAAGAGTATGAGTCAGAGTTTGACTTGGAGGAGCAGAGCCACTGTAAGTGATATAGAACAGGGGATTTTTAAAATAGGGATTATGGAAATTTCCTGGTGGTCCAGAGGTTAGGACTCTGCACTCAACACTGCCCAGGGCCCAGGTTCAATCCCTGGTCGAGGAACTAAGATCCCACAGGCTGCACAGCCAAAAAAATAAAAATAATAAAATAAATTACGGATTAGACCTTATGCAACTCTGGGAGCTGGTGGAGAAGGTCACAGAGGAGATCTGGGTGTGGAGGAGAGAAGGGACAAGCCAGAGTCCTCGTCTGTCTCTCATTGCCTGCAAATGCCACCAGGGTGACCTGCAGAAGGAGCTGTGCTCTAATCTTCACCACCAAGTTGTAACACATTTGATCCAGGACTAGCTGACACTCGAGGGAGGAGATCCGGTGAGCGCTGAAGACTGGTTGATGGCTGGTTGATGTCCCATACCAGCAAAGTGAGCTGCCAGATCAGTGACAGCATGTGTGACCTGCCTGAAAGCCTGGAGACTGCACTAACTTTCAAGGAAAGAATAATGGCTGCTATTTCCCTTCTACCCTCCACTCCTCTTGTGTCCAGCACTGACTCTAAACCGTGCAGGTAGGGCAATCTGGGAAAGGTAGTTCCAGATGAGTTACGATGATAGAGTACAGAGCCTCTACACTGAGTAACAACTCAGAACCCAAATACCACTGAGAAGGAGGAGCTGAAGAAGTGACCGTTTGTGGTTCACATTAAGGAGGGGGAAAAGCAACTAGAAGTGCTTTCATCCTATTTTTTAAACTTTTTACTTTTAAATAATTTCAGACTTATCAAAAAGTTGTGCTGTACAAACAACCCCATTATATCCTTTACCCAGATTTCCCCATTTTGCCACATTTACATATTCTTCTCTATCTGTCTCTCTGTAGATAGATAGGTAGATAGGTAGGTAGTAAGATAGATAGATAGACAGACATACACATTTACATTTTTTTTTTCTGAAATATTTGGGACTAAGTGGTATACTTGGAGCCCCTCTATCCCCAAATACTTCCGTGTGTATTTCCTAAGATCAAATACATGACCACATTACAATTATCAAAAATAGAGAACTAGCTTTGATTCAGTACTATTATCTAATCTCCAAAGCTTATTTAAATTTTACCCTATTATTACAGTAATGTCCTTTATGGCCCAAAATTTAAAAAATAAAAAGGTCTGGTCCACATTTCAATCCAGGGTCACATGCTGAATTTGGTCGTCACATCTCTCTTGTCTCCTTTATCCGGGACCAGTTCTTTGGTCTGTCTTTGTCTTTCATAACCTTGTCATTTTTTAGAAGTATAGTATGCTATATACTTTTGTATTTTGTCCTTCCATTTTGGGTTGTCTGATTTTTTTTTCTCAAAATTTGACCGAGGAATTTGGCAGGAAGAGCAAGAAAGGATGCTGTGTTCTTTCTAGTGCCTCACATGAGATGGTGTCTGCTTTCTTCTCCAGTTTTTAAGATACATTCTTATACCATGTATGCACTTGTCCTATCATAGCAGAGGATTTTTGTTTCCTCGAGACTGGAGTTGGCAAATTTTTCCTGTAAAGAGCCAGAGAGTAAATATTTTTGACTTTGCAGGCCAAGTCTCTGTCACAACTACTCAACCTGCTGTTGTAGCATAAAAGTTAGCTCAGGCGATATATAACGAACATGTGTGACTCTGTCCCAGCCTTATTTATGGACTTGAAATTTGAATTTCATGTAATTTTCATGCCACAAAATATTCTTCTTCTTTTGGTTTCTGTCAACCATTTAAAAATGTAAAAACATGTAAAAACAATGATTTGCTCCTCAGTCGTACAAAAAATGGATTGCAGTCCATACTTTGCGAACCCCTCCTCTAGCCCTGCAGGTATTGTTACTCAAAGCTGCTTTCTTCCTCATCACAGCTTCTCTATTACACAGCTGTCTCAGCTGTGAAGGCCATCTTTGTATGTTCTCTTTGCCTTGAATGGCCTGAAATGTGTGGTGGGAAGGCAGAGCTGTTTAACTTGTAGAAACTGATTTTTCTTTATTACTCCATATTTTTTCCTCCAGTCCTTTTCTTGTATGTGAGTATTGTACTTAGAACTAATTTTCATCTATTGTACATTACACAATACTATTAGTTTGATTAATTAATGCATAATACATCCTGGAGACTAATTTGTTTACTCCAGTGGACTCATTAAGGCTTGCCGTATGAATGTGGGATTAGGTTTAAAAAGGGAATCACCTTCGAATGATTGACTCCCATGTCTGTTTAAAAAGAAAAAAAATCTGACAAGTGAAAAATCAAGTAATCTATATCCCTCTCATTAACCGTAAAAGAACATTAAAGGATTTCTAAACCTATGTGCATATAACTTGATTTCCTATGGTGTTATTGTAGAGTTGCATGATTTACTTTCAATAATTGATAATAGAAAAAGCCAATTAAAGCAGTGTGCTAATATTTTCCTCCATAGGTGAATAGAGCAATGAGGACTTGCATCCCTGCTTTAATTCTGCATGTCGGTGCATATTTTAAGTTTAGCATCTTGCCACCCATGATAACGTTATTGCCTGTCACGCAGGAATAAAACAACTTCTAATAAACAAGACTACTGTTAGGTGGGCCCCCACGAGCAAGCATTGTCAGAGGCAGGAGAACACATTTCTTGATGTTATATTTGTACTGTATTCTGCCCTTTAGGGATGGTTTATACACCTTGGTAGGATGAGATGGTGGGCCTAATACATCATAATCCTCCCCTGTTTCTGCTTCTGTTGCACTATTTTTAGCTGAATACTTAGATATTCTGACAGAGCTGCCATTCAAAAATTCAGAAATGTGTAGATGTATGCACCTGTCCTGTGCCTGTTTTCTGCAAACCCTTATCTGTCACCCAGTGCCGTTTCCAAGGTCTCGCCCTTAGAAAAGAGCTGAAATCCAGTTATCAGCGGGGGTTTCTGCTGCAGATGTGTACCTGAGGGCTATTTTAGAAAGCACAGGTTTGTAATTAGAAATCTTGGTGCTGTGAGTATACTACAGGGCTAAATATGCAGACACTTCCCTTTTCATTGAGAAATCTCTGTAGAAGGTTTGAGGCAGATCTTCACAGCTTAATTTGCAAGAGAGCAAGTGTATTGTGTTTTTATTGCTTGTGCAGCTCCGGGTCATCTCAGAGAGTGGCAGTGACGTAGTTTATAAAGAGTTGTCATTATTGCCCGGCTTTGGGTATTTATGCTTTCAAAAAATGTGGTGTAAACAGTCTGTGATAAATTCTCTCTGAGCCAAGGTTACTGGAACTCCTTTACTGGAGATATTAAGGTATTTGATAGGAACCCAGCTGTCCTATGCGGTTTCCGATGCAATCAAGTCTGCAGACCTGAGGTTGAAGAAGATGACCTCTGGCCTTGGGCGAAATTGTAAAGTAGGCAAAGTTCTCAGTTCCATTTGTCATTTCACCAGAATGCCCTCAGTCTGTTCCATGCCTCCCCCAGAGTTATTCCCCCGTCACTTCATCAGGCAATCTCGCCAGTGTTTTTTTTGTTGTTTGTTTGTTTGTTTTAATCTAATTTAATTATTTTTTATACAGCAGGTTCTTATTCGTTATCTATTTTATACATATTAGTGTATACATGTCAATCCCAATCTCCCAATTCATCTCACCACCACCACCATCCCCCCCAACATTCCCCCCTTGGTGTCCATACATTTGTTCTCTACATCTGTGTCTCTATTTCTGCCTTGGAAACCGGTTCATCTGTACCATTTTTCTAGATTCCATATATATGTGTTAATATACGATATTTGTCTCTTTCTGACTTACTTCACTCTGTATGACAGTCTCTAGGTCCATCCATGTCTCTACAAATGACCCAATTTCGTTCCTTTTTATGGATGAGTAATACTCCATTGTATATATGTACCATATCTTTTTTATCCATTCGTCTGTCAACGGGCATTTAGGTTGCTTCCATGACCTGGCTATTGTAAATAGTGCTGCAATGAACATTGGGGTACTTGTGTCTTTTTGAATTCTAGTTTTCTCAGGGTATATGCCCAGTAGTGGGATTGCTGGGTCATATAGTAATTCTATTTTTAGGTTTTTAAGGAACCTCCATACTGTTCTCCATAGTGGCTGTATCAATTTACATTCCCACCAACAGTGCAAGAGGGCTCCCTTTTCTCCTCACCCTCTCCAGCATTTGCTGTTTGTAGATTTTCTGATTATGCCCATTCTAACTGGTGTGAGGTGATACCTCATTGTAGTTTTGATTTGCATTTCTCTAATAATTAGTGATGTTGAGCAGCTTTTCGTGTGCCTCTTGGCCATCTGTATGTCTTCTTTGGAGAGATGTCTATTTAGGTCTTCTGCCCATTTTTTGATTGGGTTGTTTGTTTTTTTTAATATTGAGCTGCTTGAGCTGTTTATATATTTTGGAGATTAATCCTTTGTCCAAAGGATTTGTTGATTCGTTTGTCCGTTGATTCATTTGCAAATATTTTCTCCCATTCTGAGGGTTGTCTTTTCCTCTTGTTTATAGTTTCCTTTGCTGTGCAAAAGCTTTTAAGTTTTATTAAGTCCCATTTGTCACTCAAAACTTACATGGTCAGTGCCCTGTTCCCCTAGGAGCTCCATGATTGTGTGAAGTGGTTATTTGAGTAAAATCATTTTAATAACTTAATAAGTGATTCTAGGGCTTCCCTGGTGGCGCAGTGGTTAAGAATCTGCCTGCCAATGCAGGGGACACGGGTTTCATCCCTGGTCCAGGAAGATCCCACATGCCGCAGAGCAACTAAGCCCGGGTGCCATAACTACTGAGCCTGCTCTCTAGAGCCCGTGCGCAACAACTACTGAAGCTTGCATGCCTAGAGCTCATGCTCCGCAACAAGAGGGGCCACCACAATGAGAAGCCCGTGCACCACAATGAAGAGTAGCCCCCACTCACCACAACTAGAGAAAGCCCAAGCGCAGCAACAAAGACCCAACGCAGCGAAAAATTAAATAAATAAATTTTTTTTTTTTTTTTAAATGATTCTAGCTTAGTCTCCTATTCCTCCACATCCTGTTCCCTCGCCCTTCATTCATTCAACATATGTGCATTTTAAGATGAGCCTACCAGAACGAACCTGTGTCATCATGTAAGGGGATAACTCCAATAGCACATATTTCTGATGTTGTGGCAGAAAAGTGAGGAAAGTATTTTGGAGACCTTTTCACTCTTTCAAAATCATTTCATAAGAAAATAGTCCCCCTGAGAAACCAATGACTTCTCTAATAGTATGAGCCTTCCTTTGCTGCAAAGGCTAACAATTATTAAAGCTGACTTTTAGAATAATTGTTTGGCAGACCTTCTTGACTCTTTGCAAATTAGTGACCAGTAAAGAGGCAAGAATGGTAAAAATAAATAAAGAAGCAGCTTATAAAAGGCAAAGTTGGGAAGAGAAATGAGTGGCAAGAAGGAAGAGGCAGAATAAAGTGTCAACTGAATTTAGTTAGGAGAAGCTGCTTTTACCAGCCAGAAAGGATACCATTCGCAGGTTGGGTTTGTTGTTTTAATAATTGCTTTCTGTGAAATGCTTTCCATAAGCTATAGACTAAAGAAGTTGTAGAACCATAGAGCTTTAGTGCTGGAAGGAAACCTCAAAATTGATCAAATCACATATCTGACCAAACCGTGTATTTTAGAGGAATTTGAAATACACAGTATAAAACTGATTCATTCAAACCCAAGGTAAAGAGGTATTGTCTATAATACAGGGAATATTAGAGCCCCTAAAATATGGAAGAATAAAGTTTTAACCATGCAACCATAGCAGCACAGTGCAATGATTAGTAGCACAAAAAGTAAAGTGGGATGTATACAGAATTCTGTTTTACTAGTTGTGTGACTTTGGACAAGAAATACTATTTAGCTAAACCAAGCTTGTTACCCTCACTTGTGAAATTCAGATTATTAAAACAAATGAGGACTGAATGATATAATCTCAGTACAACGTGTGACATAATGTGGGCAATCAATAAATACCTCTTGTTAACATTGCTATTATTTAAGAAGCAGTGTTTCTCTTGCCACAGGTAATAAATTAGGTAGCATTAGAGTGAAAAGCAAAGTGAAATTATGGAAGTTCAGTCACTACTATATGAAATATCTATAATCTGCTCACATGTAGGTATACTCCAGAATTTTCTTGAAAGTGAGATTTACGTTTGTTTGATTGTGAATAACTACATTCTAAAGAGGAATAACAACTGAAGGGAGGGAAGAGGAAAGATATGAGGTGGGGAGAATGCCTATGATCCAATTACATTTGGGTAATTTACGGCAGTAGTTACCGTAAGTTCTGGGTCCATGAACTTCTAGTCTACATCAAGGTTGTCCAAAAGGTCTACAAGCATGGAAAATTTAAAGGGATGTGATTCACAAATCCCAACTTTTCTATGGATCCCTTCCTAAAATTGATCTGCCCAAGAACTCTGCTGTGACCTCTCTCTGTCCTAGTTACCTTATCGTGAAGTCACAAAAGAAAGCCAGATACTTTACCCATCCCAGTCCTAAATCTTTGAATTCTTCTACCTCAAAGGAAAAACGAAACAAACCAAAAACCTCTGGGGTGACAAACAAAGGATATTTCAAAACGTTCTTGTAATCGATGTTGAGAATCAAAATGCAGCCTACCCTCGCCATCCATCTCATTGACAGAAAGATTTTCAATATAAGTTTACTCTCTGTATTTAATAACTATTTTTCAATAATTCATAATATGTGTGTTTTAAAAAATTACATACAAATGATAATGAGATGCTGACTAAATCCTAAAGAATGTGTTTAACCCCTAAAGCCATATATTCATGACTGTATATGATATTCTTAATATAAAATTACTATTATAGGATTTTTTCTTCTTTAATTTTGTATTTGGTTCCTTATTTTCTCTTACATTGAAGTGCTTGGTTCCTATTATTACCCTATATACTTATTTAATTTATTCTGCCGTTCATAATTATATCATCAATACACTAAAAATTAAACCACTAAGTGAAGTTTGAGATATTTTTGTAGTTCTTTTTGTCCTACGATATACACTATTATGGATATATTATCTGAGTAATGTACTTACTATATACTTAAACTCTATATAGCGATGAAACCAAATTTTACATAAAATTTTATCCATGTGTTTTACTTTGTTTTTAATTTTAGAGTTATTTTCCATGATTCATTTATATTCTAATACATAAATAAAATCATATAGATGGTTTAAAAGGGAAAAATATTTTAAATTCTTCTCAGAGAAATCTTGCTTTCATTCTAATTTTTATTCCCCTTGTAAGTAAACATTTTCATTATTTCTTGTTTCTTTTCCAGTGTTTCTTTTTATGATAATATACAAGTACATGCATATGCATATTCTTATTTCCACTTCTTTAAAAATTTTATTTAATATAACCTGGAGATCACTTACTACCAGTGCATAAATACTGGTCTTCACTCTTCTTTACAGCAGCATAATATACTCTTCTGGTAGAAATACAGTAATTCATTGAACCAGTCCTCTAACGCTGAACATCTGAATTATTTCCAACTTTCTGCTGTTTTAAATAATTCTGCTATGAATAACTATTGCCTTAATATTTTATACCTGGGATGGTTTTCTTTCTCCCCTGGATGAAATCCTTACAGTTAGATTGCCAAGTCAAGGGGTTAATGATATGTAATTTTGTTTGATATTGCCAAATTCTCTTCTATAGGAGTTATGCCATTTTGCAATCACTCCAGCAACGTTATAGTGGGTCCCTTTCTCCATAGCATTGCCAACAGAGTATATTGTAAAACTTTTGGGTTTGTGTCATAGGTGAGAAGTTGCTTCTCTTTGTAGTTTAGTTTGTATGTATCTTACTAAGAATGAGACTGATCATTTTTTTCATATACTTAAGTATCATTTGCTTAGCTTTTCCTGGAACTCTCTTCACAATTTTTGCCCAATTTTATATTAGGATTTTTTTTTACGGTTTCTTCTTGATATTTTTAGCCCCTTTTTATCTGATAGGAGGATAAACCATTTGCCTGCAATATAATTTACTTATGATGTTTAATTTTTCTTTGAAAGCTTAATATATCAGTCTTCTGTTGCTTCTGGATTTTGAATGTTAAAAAGCCTATCTCCATCCCTTGATTATAAAATAATCCATTCATGTTTTCATTTACTACTTGTAGTTTTTTAAAATCTTTAATCCATTTAGAAATAGTCTGGTGTAAACTGTGGGATCTAGTCCAGTTTTATCATTTTGTAAATGACTATCCAGTTGTCCCAACATTATTGATAAAAAGTTTACTTCTCTCAGTGATTTCAGATGGCACTGAAAACCTACATCAAGATTCTGGACTTTACTATTCTAAAACATTGTTATCTGACTATTCATGTGCCAATACCTACACATTTTGAAAAACAGTACATTACAGAGAGTTTTTAGTATGTTTCAATTTCTGGTAGGTCTATCCTGCCCTCCCCCCACCCAATTGCTTGTCTTTTTCAGGTTTTTCTTCTATCATTCTTAGTTGCTAATTTTTTTTTTTTAAACAAGGACATTTTAATAAACTTGTCTAGCTCCAGGTAATAACTTCAAAATTTTATTGTGATTATATTAAATTTACAAACTTGTAGATCATTGACATTTTTATGATACTGAGTTATCCCATCTAAGAATATGATTTGTCCTTCCATTTGTCCAATTCTACTTTTGATCTTCCAAGAAACTTAAAAATTTCTTTATATAGACTTTGCTCATTTTTATCAACTTAGTTCTAGCTATTTAATCTTTAAATTTGCTACTAGAAATGGGGCTTTTCCTTTTATTACCTCTTCTAACTCATTACTGATTGAACATATATGAAGTCTATTGGTATTTTATGTTAATTATATATTCTTCTATTTTACTGAATTCTTATTGTATTATGTAGTATTTTAAAATCAATTATTTTGGATTTTTCAGGTATATTATCTTATGATTTATACAAAGAGAATAGTTTTACTTCTTCTTTTCAATTTTATGCCTCTGTTTGTTTTCTCTTGTCTGATTGCACTGAAAGCATCTCTAGCCAAGTATTAAATAAGAGTAGAGATAATGGGCATTTTTGTAATGTTCTTGTCTTTAGTGGGAAATCAGTTATTGTCTTCCCATTAAGTAAGATGCTGGTGTTTGGCTAAAGTATCTATTGATCTATTTATTCATACAGATAGATAAATAGATTATTGATTAATAGATATGTATAGGTTTACATAGATTAATACAGATATTGTGTTACTGAAGCATCCATACATTTCTGTTCTATTATGTAATTTTGAGAATTTGTCCTTTCTGAGTATATGGAAATAATATGATTTATCTCCTCAGACCCACTAACATGGTTATATAATATTTTTGGATATTTCCTCCCACTTACATGCAATTTGAAGGTGGTTGGCTATATTCATGGGCAATAGATAGTTTCTTTTACTCTTCTTGTTCACTGTTTTTATTTATTTATTTATTTTAAATTAAATGTAGGCAGCAATCATTATGCTATGGTTATCTTGAACTCTAAATAGACTTCTTTTTGTTAAGTAATATATTGGATTTATTTTAAGAAAATAATTCTTTCAATTTGTTCTCTAGAGTTTTAAACTTATAAAGAGATAAATCACCCAAGCGGGCCAATATATAAGAACATTGTGATGTTGTCTTCCTAGAATTGCGGAGGCATGGTCTTTGTCCCATAGTGAGTCCCAAACATTTTACATTTGCCTTTGAGGTATCTTCTGCCTTGCAATATCTCTAAAGAGTTTGCAACGCAAAGTCCGAAAATGAGTAGGTTATCTCCTCCAGGAGAAATCTTCTCTAAGCTTCCTTAGTGACTATCTCTCTCCTGTGTATTTACATTATCTTAGACTTTTTTTAGTTCCAGTAGATAAATATCCTCTTGAGAAATACATTGAAAACTTTTAAAAAGGTCAGAGTCAAAATATTAATTTCTTCTTTACCTAAGGACTGTGTTTTAAAACCTACAATACACAGATATTTCTATATGTAATTATTAACCATGTGTTTTTTTTAAATGAAAAAGCTAGCTCTTCCTTCTTTTAAAGTGTTTTGCAAACAAGTCTTTGGTTAAGTATGAAAATAAAAGTTTCAAGAAGTTCACATACTTTATGCAAGAAATTATTTAAAACTATCCAAATATCCCTCTATTAAAATGATAGCTATTTCAATTATTACATAATTTTAAGCCAAATAATTCCATATTCCCATAGAATCAGTTTTTTTACTTATACAGACAGTTCAAAAAGTGTATTTAAATTTTAGAACCACTGAATTATATCCCTTAAGAAAATTTATCACTGATGAGTTTTGAAAAATTGCTAGAAAACTATTCAGTGTTACTGGAACATTGCTTTATTCTCACTAATAGGTTTTTGTGTTTTTTGTTTTTTGTTTTCTGGAAAAGGCAACATGTTTTTCATTTCTTTAAGAAGTTAACCTCTGTGACCCACCTTCTAAATAGCCATTGGAAAATGAGTGGTCAATTCCTATCTTTCAAAGAAACAAAACTGCTGAGAACACATTTTAAAAGATTTTGAAATTTGTGGTGTTTCCTTTAAACTATGAATCTACAAATCTTCTGAGAATAAATTCTCTTTTGAAGGACTGATAGAGGTCATCTGTGGGGGTGAAAAAGAATAGGTGAGAGTGGGGAGAAAGGAAAGCATTTGTGGGCCTAAGTCCACCTATAAACATCACTGACTATGTTTATTATTTTATCAGTTGAATGAAGAAAGAGAACTAAAATTTATTAGCTACCTATTATGGGCCCTATCACACAGCCATGTTGTTAATACTCACTTTGAGAAAGGGATTCTATGTTTTTGGATTAAGAATCTGAGGAAGAGCACAGGAATTAAAGTAATTTTGTCCAAGGTGACCAAACTAGTGAGTCATCTCACTCCAAAGTCTGAATGTGCATGTTTGTTTCTTGCTTTTAATGAGTATCTTAATCTTTTAAGACAATATTTTGCAGTTTTCTGTCATCCACATAGTACTATCACACGTTTTGCCATTACTATGTACCACGTATGTAATTATTTAGCGATTTTTCCCCTTTAAATTGACTTTAGGTCTACTCACTTTGTTAACTTTGCCTTGTTCTGAGAAGTAATAACCCAACACAAATATGCTAGACCAGTTATGTCTTTTTATGCTCTATATTATAACTAACGCACAATTTTTAATTTGTGTGATGCTCATCCATGCTTTACCTAAAATGTTGTCAGTGGTTTTGTGATTACCACCGTTTTGGAAATAACGTACTGGAAAGAAATGTACTGTCACTATGATGCATTTCTCCTTACCTCATTTTCAAGAAACTGATCTTTCTTTGGTTTTGGGCCACCAGCCTCCCTTGGGCTCTTCCTCCTCTAAAGAATCTATTAAGCAAAATAAAGTCAGAGCAGACATATCAGTAATTTAGTAGAACCTCAAAAGAATAGAGTTACAAAGGTAAAACTTAGGAAAGTGGACTAAAAGAAACCTAAAGCTGCAGCTAACTCAACTGTAGACAATTCCTGAGGTCCCCACAGAAGAACTGACCTCTGGCTTCCCTGAGGCGAGGGAAACAGACCATGCACTTCTCTCCCAGATTATAAGTGAGTAAAATGGCAGAGGTTCTAAGGTTTGCTCTAGGGATCCTAAAACAAGGCTCTGGCTTTGAGCATTCCTCAGATTTTAATAATCAGATCCTCAAAGGATTAAAAAATAAGCAAAACATTTTCAAACATCAATGAATTTAACTTTATTCAAGCCAGACTGCTCTGATCATTGCAGTTCTGGGAAGCCAGTTCCAACAATTCTTTAAATTAAATGATTTTTAGATATGGTTTAAGGTTTCCATGAAGAAAAATCCAGAAAAAAAAAGGGATAAGTGTTCATGAAATCTTATAAATTTCCTGTTTGTTACTATTCTGTTTCTCCATCTGAGAATAGTAACAAAACCTTGACAACAAAAAAGTGCACTCCTGTATTTTTCATTTAGGTGATCTTATGGACTGAATGTATGCATACACCCCACCCCCAAATTCATATGTTGAAACCCTTAGGGTTTCCCCATGTGATGGTATTAGGAGGTGGGGCCTTCAGGAGGTAATTAGATGGGATCACGAGGGTGAGGTCCCCATGATAGGAATGGTGTCCTCATAAGAAGAGGAAGAGACACCAGAGCGTCTACTCTCTGCCCTGTGAGAAGGTAGCTGTCTGCAAGCCAGGAAGAGAGCCCTCACTAAGAACTGAATTTGTCAGCACCTTTATCTTGGACTTTTGTCCTCCAAAACTGTCAGAAATAAATGTCTGTTGTTTAAGCCACCTATGGTATCTTGTAACACCAGCCTGAGCTGAGTAAGACAGGTGGCAAGGAAATAGCTTGTGGGAGAGGGAGACTTGGAGATTGTTGATTAAGAAACTAGAACTGGATACAAGACTAGAGTACTGGAAGAGATATAGCAAAGGATAACTGGCTTTAAAAGGAAAACAAATCTAGCTTAATAATTGGTGATGGTGTAGCATGACAAAAGGCTGAGGGCATAGAAACACTGTTTCTACAAGGTTTAAGATGAGGGAAGTTCCTGGGGGTTCCTGGCAGCTTGTATATTAGTTTGAAATTTAAGAGAGTATTAGATAAAGTACGGCATACTGGTAAAGTACATGGTCTCAAACTGTTTGGTTTTGTATCTCAGGTCCTTCACTCACTAGGTTTGTGACCTTGGAGAGTTTAGTTCATCTCCTTACTCTCAATTTTCTTATCCTTAAAATGAGGAGAATTAAATTTCCTGATTCAATAGTGTTTTGTTTTGTTTTTTTTCGTCAAGTGAGGTAATACATGTAAAATGTTTAGTGTTTATTTTAGCTCTTTATAATCAGTATATTTCTGATAGATAATGCAATTCACGTGGAAATATTCTTACCACCATACTTGAACTGCAAAATCAAATGGTCATGAACACATATGATTCAGCAATCCCACTCCTGGGCATATATCTGGACAAAACTATAATTCAGAAGGATACATGCACCCCTATGTTTATAGCAGCACTATTTACAATAGCCAAGACATGGAAATAACCTAAATGTCCATCAACAGATGAATGGATAAAGAAGATGCAGTATATATACACAATGGAATACTACTCAGCCATAAAAAAGAATGAAATAATGCCATTTGCAAATACATGGATGGACCTAGAGATTATCATACTAAGTGAAGCGAGTCAGAAAGAGAAAGACAATTACCATATGATATCACTTATATGTGAAATCTAAAATATGACACAAATGAACTTGTCTACGAAAATAAGACTCACAGACATAGAGAACAGACTTGTGGTTGCCAAGGGGGAAGGGGGAAGGGAAAGGGTTGGATTGGGAGTTTGGGACTAGCAGATGCAAACTATTATATATAGAATGGATAAACAATGTCCTATTGTAAAGCACAGGGAACTATATTCAATATCCTGTAATAAACCATCATGGAAAAGGAAAACAAAAAAGAAATAAATGAATAAACAAATTAATGGGGGAAAAAAATGTCATGAATAGAAAACTGCCTGGAAAGAATACATGTTTGTGACATTTAGTAAATAGGAGAAGACTACCAAATCTCTTTAGGCATATCAATTGTTTATATTTATTCTAAATGACCATAATTAATGGGAACTGAAAAAGAAAACATAGTTTACAGATGGTCCTGGTCCTCCACCAACTTGGAGTTGGTGTTTATAAAGGCAACTTCTTTCCCCCATCTATAGCAGATGTTGTTGTACTAATTTTTCAGTTAGTGGTGTTAGGTTTAGATTTATTCGTTTTCCATCCTTTCTAAGGGCTGGCATTTTGTCAGTAGCTGCCCAGAGTCCATGGTATTGTGAAATACTGAAGGCATTTTGAGTTTCGAACATTATACTCTCTAACTACCTGGGTCAACCAGCACCAGATATGGTAATAATACCCCTCCTTGACTGGTAGGCAAACCCTCAGATAACCACAGACTGAATAAGTAATTTTATTTTTTTCCATTGTGTGTAAGGGTTCCTGAAGAATCAAAATACACTACTGCTTCTTTTTTCTCTCCTTTAGTTATATAAAAGAATAAGGAGGGCTGTTTTAGAATCACAACATTGGAAACTGTAGTTGGTTGAATACTCCCAAAGTGTATGTCCACCCAAATAACTTATTTGGAAATGGGGTCTTAGCATATATAATTAGTTAAGATGAGGCCACTGGATTAGGGTGGGCCCTATATCCACTGGTGCTTTTATAAAAAGAGAGGACACACAGAAAGACCCACAGTCTCAGAGGAGACAGAGACAGAGAGATGAAAGTAATGGAAGCAAAGTTTGGAGTGATGTATCTACAAGCCAGGGAACAGTAAGGATTGCCAGGAGCTACCAGAAGCTTAGGAAGAGGCAAGGAAGGATTCTTCCCTAGAGCCTTCAGAAGTACCGTGGCTGAACTGCTACATTGATTTTGGACTTCTAGTTGCCAGAACTGTGAGAGAATAAATTTCTGTTGTTTTAATCCAATAAATTTTTTTGTAATTTATTATGGTAGCCCTGAGAAACAAATATAGAAACCATTTTCCCTCAGTTCCATATTTTATAGGTAAAGAATGAAAGATACAGCAAAATAACATAAATTGACAGATAAGAGTCAAAATATATTCATAATAGATTTGTTATCTAGGTCTGGTGACTTCCTGTATGACTTACCAATTCTCAGATATCTATTAAATTCTTTTAACGCCTGTGAGAAACACTGAAGTTCTGGGTTTTTTTTTTTAACACATTTTTGTTTCATTGCCTTAAAGTGTTTCTTGTATCTAAATTATGGCTATGTATCTAAATTATAGGCTATGCTCCTATTATTATTTTAAAACAATTTCTGTTCCTTTTCCTTTATGTTATGTGTCATTAGAGTCAGTGAAAAGAAAACTTCAAAATATTTGTTAACGTTGAAAATTTTTGTTTCTCCCAGCTATCCCCAATCAACCGTAATACTCTGATATTTTGACATTGTGAATCTTTTACAAGGACAACTTCACAAGATAAGGAATAGTCTTAAAAGAGTTCGATCTTAAAACATAACTCTTTAAAAATTCTGTTTGATGAATAAAGAGATTCTTAGAACATTATCTTTAGTAATCTTATTTTTAAGGGATTGAGGTTGTTTGTTACTGCCTTTGCAAATTAGGAATAAATTTTTTTTTTTTATTTGCTCCACAGTTTTATTTAAGGAACAGAACAATAAATCTTTAAGTAATAAAAGATAAATATAAAAAGTGCTATCAGGGTAATTGAGTTATGCTGAGCCATAAGTATGCATTTTGACAGTAATTTAGTGATATTCTTTCAAAGGGGCCCTAGGAATGGAAGTTCTGGGAAATAGTAACATATGTTATTCGGATGGTAGGAAAGTTATCAGGCATTATGGTGACACTAATCAGGGAAATACAAAGGCAGACTGATTTCATGTGTAAATGTACATTGTCTTTGGGGAAAAAGTGTTGCATTTCCATAATCAGAGTAAGCCACAGTGCTGACATATACACGGGAGAACATTTGTACCTCTATTGTTGCTTTGGTGTATATGAAATGCAGTGACATCTTTATACTTGTATCATGTTGTCCATAGACTCTCTCAAGATTCTGCCAAAATTACTCTCATGAATTTTCTGAAATCTCTCATTTTTATCATGGCCCTCAAAAAACAATCCCTTCAGTTTCTAAGCATTCTCTCTAACATATCTTGGAAAAGGAAGGGAAGGAGTGAAGGAGTAAAAAATGTGAAGTATAAGGGAAGGGGGTGAAGCCACTTAGTTTTACTTAGCAGCCAATTTCTTCTGAACACCAATGAACCTCTTTTCCCTAAGCTCACAAAAAGATTCTCAGAAATTTTAGTTTAGTAGTAAGTATCCCTATAGTAGATTTTTAGATCTGTATCAAACCAACTAACTGGGAGCGGAGGTGGGGGTGGGGAGTGGCAGGGGAAAAGACAACAGAAATATAGTCTTTCACAGATCTGGAGGTCAGAGGTCCAAAACCGTAGTGTCTGCAAGGTTGGTTCCTTTTAGAAGCTCTGAAGGTCAATCTAGTCCATGTCTCTTCCTAGCTTCTGATGTCTGTCAACAATTGCTGGCATTCTTTGGCTTGTAGATGCATCACTCTAATCTCTGCCTCCATCTTCATATGCCTCAAATACCAGGAGTAAGGATTCAGATATACACTGCGGGGGGCGGGGGGGAATACTGTTCAACCCACACTCACCTCCTCTGTTACAAGGCAGTCATTCCTCTGTGGCCAGATGTGTCTTATAAAGCAGTGGTCCTCAACCTTTTTGGCACCAGGGACAGGTTTCGTGGAAGACAGGTTTTCCATGGACAGGGCAGGGAGGGGAGGGATGGTTCAGGCAGTAATGCAAGCGATGGGGAGCAATGGGGAGCTGCAGCAGATGACGCTTCACTCACTAGCCCACCGCTCACCCTCCAGCTGTGCGGCCCAGTTCCTAACAGGCTGCGTACCGGTACCGGTCCATGGCCTGGGGGTTGGGGACCCATGTTATAAAGCATCACTGGTTTATTCTCGGTTCCCACACAATCTAAGTAACTTGATGTGATGTGCCCTATTCAACAGAGCACAATATTCAGTAGGGCAACATAAAACAGATTAAATTAGAGATGCCTTACTTAATTCTAGGATATTATTAGAAACCAGAATGCACAACTTTCTTTTTATTTTATGTTAAGAACAGTCTACCTGTCTTCATCTCTTTATCCCTAATCTAAACTGCATATCTATATGGCAAAACAAGTAGGTTTAAGAGTGTGACCTTCAAAGACTCATCTGAGCACACAACTGAAAGTTCTTCTGTCCCCTGCCTGAATAGAGATCTCTAGTTAGATAATAATATTTTCTACCATTTGGTTGGCTTTTCAGGGTTGAAGAAGGAACCTCAGCTGTCCACTGTGCTATTCATTAAAAATAAATGGTTCTTGTAAAAAATATTAATTATAATAAACTTTAAAACTCAACATTTCGAGATGGGACTTTGGGTGAAATTGGAGAGCAGGGTTGAAGGGCATATCGAGTGAGCAGCCTATAACTCTAATGCTTCATGGAGAGCGGATGACATTCAGAGTCAGTCCGCTGATGATTACTCCACGATAAAGATTAAAGTTGCATGTCCCCTTGCAGAGGTACGCTCGGCAGGCTGCCAATGTTCTGAACAAGTTCTTGGCCCACCTTGTTCCATGTCAGATTTTTTCTTTCCATTTATCTGGATCACTTCATATTTCCACGAATAAATCTATCCATTAAAAAGTTAAGATTTTTTTAAATGCTAATTTTATGTCATCATTATTTTTCTGTTATATGAACCCATTAACAGTGACTGGAAATTATTTTTTATTGTTCCAGATCTTAATCTTACAGTAATGTTTTGAATCCTACACGTGTTTGAGCTATAGTCTGTCTCCAAGGTATGTGAGTTTGATAATTAGACAATGAATACAGGGCATTTTTTCTGTGAAGCTGGCCTTGTGACTGAAGAAATGTGGGTGTTATAACAAGGTAGCAGCTGTAACTGAAATTCTAATGCACAGCAGGGAGCCTGACACAAGGCAGTTTCATTCTTCTCATGAGTTGGCTGCAAGCCATTAATTCCAGGGGATAAAGTAGTGTATTGTTCCAACCCATGATCACTTGTGAGTTTCCATGGACAGCCCACACAAGACCTTGGAATGATTATATATACACAAAATGTAACCAGTGGACAATGTTTTGATGCAGTTTGCAAAAGCTTAAACACTTGAAAGCATGTAAGTGACTACCAAGTCAAAAGAATACATGTTTGAAGAATCACTTAAAAACCAGTGCTGCAATTAACCCTAAGAGAACCTGATTTGTTTCTTTGTCTTAGTATATATGGTATTACACAGAGGTAGGTATAAGAATAATTCTATCGGAGAGGTCTATTTGTATTTACGCTCAGTGATGGCCCATTTTTGGGAGACAATTTATTCTCTTAACTAATTATAATTTTTGAAACTTTTTTTTTGTTAAACTACAATATAAATACAGAGAACTGTACCATGTAATTATTATAAAGGGACAGCTAGATGAATTTTCTCAAGCTAATCACACTCAAGTAACACAGATGGAACATCACCAGAACCCCATGATTCTTCTTCATGTCTCCTAGTCACTATCGTCCCCCAAATAGCAACTATGCTAATTTCTGACATCATAATTTGTTTTCCTTTGTATTATTAGAATCCATATAGTATATACTCTTTTGTCTTTGGCTTATTTCATTCACCCTTATGTTTATGAGATTTATCTGTATTTTTCTGTGCAATTATAATTTGTTTATTTTCATTGATGCATAGTATTCCACCATGAGAATACACTATACATTTTGGTCACCTCTACTGATGGTAGGTTTTTGATGGTTTTCATTTTGAGGCTATTATGAGTAGAGTTTCTAAAAATATTCTAGTACATGGGTTTTGATGACCACCCAATTTCATTGTATATCTTAAAGTGAAATTTCAAGAGCATAGGCAATGCTCTGTTTAGCTTTTGTAGAAGTCAGGTATCATTTTAATATGGTTTCTTCTCTTGCCTGTATTTCTATGAATACATGATTTTTGTTCTTATCGATTCTTACACTTACTTGGAAAGCTGATGTTTTTCATGGTGGCATTTAAAATTATCATTCACAAGGATGATTGCCCCAAGAGTTATTGGGTAGATGAATTTTTATCTTTCTATTGAACACTAATTATCACAGTTATGATTACTAGTTTTAACTTCCTAATTTCTCCCAAACTTTTCCTTCTCTGTTACCCAATACCATGCCTTTAGTTCAGACTCTTATCTCTCACCTATACTGAACATTAGTTACTTAGCTAGTTCAACTGCTTTTACCACTGACACTCCCATCAAAGCTCCACTGATACCCCCATCATAGATTTGATAGCAAATATTAAATAATCTGCCCCATTTCTGTAAGAGTTAGGCTTATTAAAATTGAATTATAATTTTACTGTTTCAAAATCTTTGTGTTAGGTTATATCCAAATTTTTTTTCCATCAAGCTTCTGCCTTCATAGGTAGTCTATAATCTATTGATCTATCCCTTTCCCAACACAGTCATACTATCTAGACTCCAGCCTTAACACTGTTCCTTAGCCCTTAGGTTGGGTACAGTAGATACTAATCATTCTCTCCTCTATGATACTTTTTAAAAGTGTATACATTATTGCATTACTATGTAAGCTATCATGAATTTGATTTGTTTTCCCTATTAGACTAGAAAAATATATTGAAGGCTAGGGCTAACTTTGTTTTAGACCCCAGATCCATTGCACAGTCTTGGACACATGGTACATACCCATGGACAAAGCTAAAAAAGATGTTGACTGATACTTGCTTTTTGTGTGCTGCTATTACCAAGTATTTGAACACTAGAGTTGGTTGTTCCTTATTCTTCCTTACTATAAATGTAATGTATATTCAACTCAGCTGCTGATGTTCAAAATAAAATCCTTAACCAGGATTGATTCTTGATGATTTCTCATGCTATCTGGTATTAAGTGTAGTATACTTCTGCTCTTAAAATTAACTAAGCTGGAAATAGTGTCTTTAACCAGAAGAAAAAGACATTAACCAGTTTTTTACAGGGCTCAAAGTTATGTTTATATAATATTCTAATCCTCTAAATGTCCAAATTTAGTCATGGTAAAAAATACCAGCTTTATATTACTGATCAAAATCTTTACAAAAGTTCAAGGTCTCCCTGCTACAAGCTGGTCAGTGACCTCACCTTCCTCCAGGCTGATTGCCAATGCATGGCACTTTGCTGACACTGCATAGAGGCCTCTAGAATGCTCGTGTAACTGCAAGATAAATTATGTTTCAATTCTAGATGTGCATTTTCAAAATGCTCAGCATCCAGTCATATGCCATGTTCATTTCCTTCAGCTTTCTTTTTACTTTTTGAAAACTGAACAGCACATGTATCAAATGTGTTAAATTGGTGATTTCACTTGCTGTTATAAAGTACCTGTAGTGCTTATCCCATCAAGCCCCAGGGCCTGAATTTACTTCACAGGATTGTAAGTGCTGGAGGTTTAACTGGTGCATGTGCAAAGTGTTTGTCTTAAACTTGAAAAATCCTGAACTCTTGTTCTTTTTTGTACCTATCAATCCTAAATTACAACTTCAGTTTTATGACCCTGAGAAAGGGCTGTTGTAAAATACAATTGTTGTACGGGTTTTATCCTTCCTACAATGAAAAGGAAAAATGTGTGTACTAACCTTCAATAAACATTTAGAAAATTATATTGAAGCCTCTCCAGAACTGATGGAAATCTGTCGGAAGTATTGCTTAGTCCATAACCTACAGGAGAGAACTAATATGACTGGCACACTTTGTTTCTTAGTTTCTAAATCCAGGCAAAGATTTCTTGAAAAAGACAAATACACTACTGCAAATGTAAAGGAGACACAAAGAGATTTTCACCTTACAGTACAAAGATGTAAGAAGTAAAATAAGAGATACTGTCATTACATTATGATTCAGAAAATATATATCATCTCTACTCAGGCATTTGAAGCCCAGGGCTTCACAAAAGCCATTCGTCTCTGCTCTAGGGTGCCATGAGATTCTCACTGACCAAGTGATGTTTGTTTGCCAGGACTAAATTTTGTTGGCCAAGTCTTACTTTTCCTTTGTGGTTCACAGAGCAAGTCACTTATTGGAGAGAGTCTCATGTTCCTCCTTAGAAGTGCATAGGAAACCCCCACCAACAAGTAAAGAAGGAGTAAGGACCAGCCAAAAATTTCAAATAAATTACTGATTGTGAGTGTGCATCTTGAGGACTCTTATTGGTGGGCCTAAAATAGTAAAATATAATACTATTGCACAAAGCTATGCCAGAATTGTAGAGCTGCTGTTGCTGTCTGTGGTGCTGAACTATGGTCTTTAATGTCCATGGCAATTTTTATTCTAGCTTTGGCCCATGAGAGCTGTCTGCCCAACATTTCCAGAGTTCAGAAACAAATGAATCAAGAAGTAGTAGACTATGGAAGGGAGAAGGTTAAAAAAAAAAAAAAAAAGAAAGAGATAAAAGTATGAGGCCATTGGAAAGGCCCAATTTCTGAGAAAAGAAAAGGATAAAAACATTTTTCTTTTGAAATGGTATTTAAGCAGTCAGTGTCAGGGAAACAAGCTACCATGACTTTGGCCAAACTGAAGTGGCTCAAGAAAGGTAATAAAAGGGTATAATGAATAACACCATTTAAAAAAATATATCATTAGGAAAGAAAGTTCTAGAGTGCAGAGAAAGCACATTTTCTCTAGGGATAAAGATATTATTGAAGTGCCAGCTGAATACTAGTTTTTTTTTTTCTATCTTTCATATAATGAAAACATATTTTCAACTGTCATACTGTAGTAAGAAATTATTTATGTTCCAAACTGGGCACAGTTAATTTCATGTACCTTTTGACGGTTTCATCATATGTCTGATTGTTACAGGTGTTTTTTCTCCCTCTGGTAGTTTTAATGAGCAGCATGCTGTCCTCTGCTGACAATATACTTATGCTTGTAGAGCCTATAAACCTGACAAATATTTAGAATTACCGTGACAACTCAAGGTAGGATTGTGTAAACTTTTACTTTGCCAAAGGAATATAGAAAAATTAGAATAAAAGTGTTTATAGTTGCAAATTTCTGGAGATTGTAGATGTTTTGAGATATGGTTTGGATAACTAGAGGATTGTTTCTTTTTTTTTTTTTTTAAAGGTTATTTTTAATTATTTATTTATTTATTTTTGGGTGTGTTGGGTCTTCGCTTCTGTGCGAGGGCTTCCTCCAGCTGCGGCAGGCGGGGGCCACTCCTCATCGCGGTGCGCGGGCCTCTCACTATCGCGGCCTCTCTTGTTGGCAGCACAGGCTCCAGATGCGCAGGCTCAGTAGCTGTGACTTATGGGCCTAGTTGCTCCGCAGCATGTGGGATCTTCCCAGACCAGGGCTCGAACCTGTGTCCTCTGCATTAGCAGGCAGATTCTCAACCACTGCGCCACCAGGGAAGCCCAAGGATTGTTTCTTACACGTGAAGAGTCAATGAATTCTTTTTCTCTTTAAATCTAGCCTCTTTAGGTCCAGGCTGGACCTTGGAAAAGATAGATGTACCTCATTCTTTGAAGCAGCTGTCTCTGAAATACCCCTGCTTTTGTATGTTGAAAAACAGCTCTAGTAACATGCCTTGGTTTAGTGTTGCACTTTATACTTTTAAGCATTACCACTTACATTATCTCACTGAGTCTCTCAAACTAGATTATACATTATTTAAATCAATTTACTTACCATTGAACAGATAAAGGCAATGGGATTCAGAAAGATCCTGGTTTAGGATCACTAAGCTAATCCTTAACAGATCTGAAATTAGAAATTAGCTCAACTGGGTACAATATTTGTTTTACAATTCCAGAAGAACAGGACTTTCTTGTTCTACATCAGATTGTTTGCAAGTGGAATGAACTCCCATGTCTCACTTACTGTATAGAGACTAACAACTTTCAGGTGATCAAAAAGCTCCATTAAAGTTACCAGATTTTCTTGCATGGCAATTTTGTTTTTGTTTTGTTTTGTTTTAACTGAAGTATAGTTGATTTACAGTATTATTTCAGTTTCAGGTGTACAACATAGTGATTCAATATTTTTTTAAGTGATTCAATATTTTTTGTAGATTATACTCCATTTAAAGTTATTATAAAGTTATTGACTATATTCCCTGTGTTGTACAATATATCCTTGTAATTATTTATTTTATGCATAGTTTGTACATCTTTATTCCCTACCCCTATCTTTCGCCTCCTCCCTTCCCTCTCCCCACTGGTAACCACCAGTTTGTTCTCTAAATCTGTGAATCTGATTCTGTTTTGTTATAGTCATTTGTTTGTTTTATTTTTTAGATTCCAAATACAAGTGATATCATACAGTATTTGTCTTTCTCTGTCTGACTAATTTCAGTAAGCATAAAACCCTCCAGGTCCATCCATGTTCTTGCAAATGGCAAAATTTCATTCTTTCTTTTGTGACTGAGTAAATATATATATATATATATATATATATATATATATATATATATACACACACATCACAAGTCCTTTATCCATTCATCTGTTCATCTGCTGATGGACACCACTTAGGTTTGCCTGGCAGTTTTAAGCAGTCGCCTCAGCTGTTATGTGTTAGCACTTCTATGTCTATGATTTCTGATATTTTGGGGGGAACTAATCATATTCCTTAAAATGATCTGAATTTCTATTTTCTGATTTTTAAATTTTTTTCCACAAACAAGTAATAATAATGTCCCTTTATGCTGGATAATACTTTCACATGTCTAAATTAATTCCACATTGTCTCACATTTATTTGGGGATATTCTAATTATTATAGTTTTCTCAGTTTTTATAGGTAAGATTTCTGAGTCTCAGATAAATTCAAGAATTTCTGAAATTCATGATTGAAGTGGGACTGCAATATGGGTGTCTTGAGTCCAGACCCTGAGCTTTACCCCCAGCTCCTATAGAACAGTGATTCTTATAGTGAAGGAGAGGGGGTATTTGGCTTTGCAGGTGACAATTGGCAATGACTGGAGACATTAGTGGCTGTCAAAATTGGGGGTATAGTGCAACTGTCATTTAGTCAGTAGAGGCTAGGGTTGCTGCTAAACGTCTACAGCGCACAAGACAACCCTCCGCTACAAAGTATGATCCCACTCGAAATGTCAGTAGTAGCCAATGTTGAAAAACCCTGCCTTAAAGAAATCCCTTTCAATATTCCCTCTCTTACCTATTTTCCTACATATACTAAAGAGTAAAATGCTGATTTAAGGATAATAAATTGAATGTTTGAACCTAATCTCTGTGCATTAGTTTCTTCTGGGATAAAATAAAGATGATAATTCTGACTTTGTAGGATTTTTTACAGGATTAGAAATTACTATTATTACTATTATTTTCCTTCCTTCCCTTCTAAGAAGCTATCTCACTATTATCTTTTGTAGTATAAAGCCTGTAAGGTGTTTCCTGAATGCCCAATGTCCATCACTTCGGTACCCTATAGATTTGACCTATTCTCTGGACATTGGTACCATCAACATGACTTGTCTAATAATACACCTTTTACTGTTACATACATACACCAGTAGGAGCCTGCCTCTTTCAGTCAGGACCCAGTTTTCAGAGTTTCACAGCATTCCCCTTGGATGAATAGCATAATTGACAGAAATTATGATTTATTGATTCACTTCACTCTTATTTGTCTCTGGCAGAATTAGAATGAGCTCAGGGTGTGTCATGCAGTCTTCACTAAAGCCCCAAAAGGAGAGAGAAAAACTATACAGGGAAGAGAATAGATGCGACAATTAGTTAGATTTGAGTACAGTCCCATTTGCATCTCTTCCAGCTGTTTATTTCTGTAACTCACTCGTGTTTCTGAGTCTCAGTTATGTTTTCCATAAAATAGGGCTGTCCTGGGAATGAAAACAAACAATACACGTAACATAGAGCTAGCTGTATGCTTAACAAATGATAGCTGTTTATTGAAACTAGCAAGTATCATGTACATGTTTCAACTGTAAATTCCAACTAGGCATCATGAAGGTTACTCTAAAGTCATTCCCATTTAAAAAAATACTTATAAGTAGATTTTTCCAAGACATTTTTGTACTTAACTTATGTATGTTCAATCTCTTTTTTCCTAAAACCTCTAAATTAACATGATCATATCATTTGTTAGAATGTTTGTTCTGTTTTTTTAAAAAATCTTAACTTGCATCTGCCTATTACAATGTAAAATTCAGTAGTTTACTTTAATGCTAGAGGAGCTCTCTTCCTTTTCGTAGCTCTGGTCCTTGGGGGGTTTTGATGTGATGAACATTTAGCACATTTTAGTGGTGTGACTATCGGAATAAACCAGGGCTATTCCAAAAGGGGAGATGTAAGAAACAAACAAACAAATTCCTTCTACCATTTCAAAGTCTCCTTCTAGTTGTATCCTCTCCCAACTTCATCAAACCCTGCTTTCTGTGTGAGAGTGTGAAGGAAAACATCAGTAGAAGTGAGAAAAGTGAGTTCGCCTCTAAGATCTTTATTCTTAATTCAATAATGTGTGTCCTGAGGGACTCCATTTTCTTAATATAGAGACATTTCATTGAGCACCTTCACAGTTGAATCCAGCATAAGCAACAACATCAATACTGCATATTCTAGAGGAAAAGGAGAGACAAAATACCTCATTGCAAAGACATTCCAAAATATTCCATCTAATTCCTTAATTCATAGGAAGTACAGGAGTTTAGAAGGAATATTAGCTAAACAATTTCAAAATCACACACTTGCTGCTTTAGTGGAGAGGCCAGAAGCCATTCCGCACTCTAATTCACTATTTTTTGCTTTAAAACACCCGAACGCTTGTGTTATTTAGAGTACTTTGGCCACTGGATCTCCAATTTAGGATTCTGTTCATTTATTTATCCTTCCATGGGCATACTCATTCATTCAGTCAGCAATTATTTATTGAGCAGTTAGGAATTCTGGGTACAAGAATATATTTTAAAAGTGATCATGTGTTAACTTTGTTATAAAGCAGAAGCTAACACACCATTGTAAGGCAATTATACTTCAATAAAGATGTTTAAAAAAAAAAAAGTGATCATGTGAATATGACATTTAAAATCTAGTGAGGGAGTCATTTAAAAACACAAGTAGATAAATAAAATAAATTATAAGTGGATGTATTGCTTATAACGGTAACTGAAATATAGAAAAATAGGAACATACTTTAAATGGAGCAATAACGCAGACTGTTCTAAAGAGGCAGTAATTATGCTGCTGTGTGTGTGTGTGTGTTGGGGTATGCAGAGAAGGAAAGTGCAAGAATATTTCAAATCAAACAAAAGCATGTGAAAAGTTCAAGCCTCCTCCAAGACTATAATGCATCTCATTGACTCAAAACCTTGCTAGATGCCTTCGGAGTTAATATAACTTGAAAGCCACAGTTTTGTTATATAATACATTGAAGCTGCAGTTAATACACCTAACAAGGCCTGTTTTCTAATGTTATTATTTGATACAATGATTCTTGGGTCAATTGTAGCCTCTTTGGCAAATAGGTGGGAGGCATTGTTTGGATGGGTTTTGTATGTTAATAATGCCTCCCAGTTTCCTTCAAACAGCCCTACAAAGACAGCAGCCAACTGCACTTAGAACATAGTCAACAATGTAGCTTTTGGAATATCAATTTATTTTAAAAGATAAATATAAACGTGTATCCTTAGCTTCACATATCATCCTCTCTTTAGGGAAGAATAAAGAGACATCTATTTCTTCTTTGACCTTGCCAGGTAATCTTCACCCACAACACTCTCTATCCCCTCCCCTCCACCACTCCTTCTCCGTTACCCCCCAGCCCTCCCCCGCCCCCTCTCCCATGCGCGTGCACACACGCACACGCACACTCACACACACTTTGTACAGTCTCTTATAAAAGTGCTTGGTAATTGCATTCCTTAGTTGTTTATTTGTTCACCTCTAGACTGTAAGCTCCTTGCAGGCAGCCACTATGCCAGCTTTGTATCTCCAGAGTCTAGCATGGCATCTGCATTAGAATGGGGTTCAGTAGATGTTTGTTTAATAAATGAATGCATGAATAACCAAGTGAAAGCTAAAGTAATAGACACTGGCAAGGGCTCCGTAGGAAGCCATTCTAAATAGCTGAATATCAGAATATTTTTCTAAACCAAATCAAATAAAATATACACATGAGAAGCATATGGCAAATTTAAATTGAAAAACAAACATTGACCTTACTTCACTAACAGCTACATCAAAAAAAGACTTTGGTCAGAAACTTGCAAACTTTAAAATATTGCTCTATAACTTACCTCCCACTTTTCCTAAATTAAAGAAGATCTGTCTTCTCTCTTTGATTTTCTGTTCCGTCTCTGGGATCTTATAGCCCACATTGGCAAAGGATCTCTTGTTTATTCATCTGAAAATGTAGAATATTGCAAGAAACTGAAGTAGGTTAGGAACATTTAGAAATCGCTTTCACAAAGCAGCCCTAAAGGCAGAGGAGAATAAGGAAAGATGAAGAGGGAACTGAGGATGGGAAAGGAGGAGGGAGAAGGTCTGCTACAAATGCCGAATTTATTTTGGAATCCCTTTTTTTCATGTATGGAAATGTTAATATAATCAATATGCATTCATCTTTCTTTTATACAAATAATTTTTTTTCACAAATCTTCAAGTAAAACTGACTTTCTAGGAATATGTAATATCTTATTCCATGGCTTCACACTCTCTAGCACCCTGACTCATTCCACCCCCTTTCTACTGCTTTGAGAAAATGCACTCGCGAATGCAAGTACATGTGTACACTTTTGCTAGAGGGAGGGTATCTCACAGTCTCAAGAAGGTCTTTCCTAGAAAATAAAATGGAAGATAAAGAAGACATATGGTGAGGGCATGAAGCAGTAAAAATGTGCAAATGTGGGGGACAAACTCTATAAATAACCATATTGTCTTTAGCAGGGTTTCTCTTCTGTCCAGAAGCTTCCAGATATTTCCAGGTGTTTGCACTTGAATAGGATGTTTTCTCCAAGTGCTGAAATGTAGACATTAAGAGTATTATCAATGAAGGCTATTTTTCATTGGTTTTGATTGTTGTAGAAGAACATACAAACCTACAGCTGAGATTCATTGAAGCACTGTTCCTTTCCTGAGGGAGCTATTTCAATAAAAACAATGGAATCAGTTAGCATAGGTAATAAAATAATTACAGTAATTTATTTTGACTATTAAATGTTGCATCCCCTTAGCTAATCATCCACTTCAAGCTATTATTCAAAGTGTTCTGCTCTTTTTGCCTTTAAGTTAAACATCATGAATTTCTATGCACTGATAAATCCAAATCTAATAAATTCCTGATGTGTTTCCTTGCACTGTGACTACCAACAACTCTCTCTATCTTGTTAATTCAATGTTACTCAACACCAGTAAAAGATGTTTTCTAATACAATATAAAAGCAAAGAATTACTTGTTACCTAACTTTGTACCAATATACAAGTATATTTAGCCTTCAGTGCTTTACCGCTACAGAGCACTCTGTGTTATAAACAAAGGAAGTAGCTGAGAAGATTTGAATCATGGTATCTTAGAGTACAGTACTTTCTAAAACAACCTCAAACATCTCCTACCAATGTTTAGTCCATGAAAGGATATCTTTCAGTATTCAAAGAGTTTAATGCCTGTTTCACCATATGACTGAGTAGGTTTCTAATTAATTTCAGCTCTATTCAGTTTCACATCCATTTCATTTTGATAAGATCTAAACCAGGCATACCAAATAATCTGAAAGTACAGAGTTGTTTTCCTGTTTTGCAGGTATGTTATGTGAATTTTTCAGAGAGAAACCAAACTGGCATTCCTCATTCTCATTTTCAGACTTCAGATCATTAAACAGTAGAAGCAGCAGAAATAATTTCAAGTGATTCCTGTAGAGATTGCATATTCAGTTTAAAACTCAATCTATCTTTGTACTACTGTCAGTGTACTTTAAAGGAAACAATTCATTCTTTAACCTCCCCCATCCTTTCCATGCTTCTGAACTCACCAAATAAATCAATACAGGTTTGACTTTAATTTAAGAATTGGTGGAAAACCTTGTCCTTTAGTATGAGTCCTAAGAATAATTTCCAAACTGAAAATATAATGTAACTAAGAACTTTTTTTATTAACCATATTTGGATTCTCAAAATTGTTTTGAGTTTTTGAGGAGTATCAGGCAGTTGAAAAGCACATTAAAAACTAATGACATTTTTAGTCCTAAAGTTGTAAAATCAGAAATTTCAAGAAACTTTTTCTCAAATGGATAGTTTTTCATTGACATTCTACTAACAAAAAAATTTTTTTGAACATATTGATTTTTAAAAACCTTTCTATTGAACAATATGGTTTTCAGTTGAAACTGAAACATGTTTATCGGTTTTTACTGCAGTATAGATCTCAATTATACACCAACTACTTGTCAACACCTGAAACTTTATTTAGGTGAGGAGGTAGGATTTTTCTAACAACTTTGGCGTAGTGGCCTCGAATTAATGGGGCTTTTCAATAAAGTAATATATAAACACACTTCATAAAGTACCCATTGAAATGGATTGATTCTATTTCCTGAGTTGTGTTGATATTTGCAGTATATTAGAACACATTGCACTTGGTATTATCTGTAATTCGTTATAGCAGGAAGAAAGCGTCCAGCAAATGTTGAATAACTGTACTTTCTCAGGCAAACTTACTACAGAGTCACGATATCCTGTCTAGCTCTGAATCCTCTGTTTTCCTTATAAGGAACATTATTCATGGTGATGAAAATCAGAACTTGCAAAAAAAAAAAAAAAAGCTTATATGCATACATCCAACCATAAGACATAAAAACTCCTCCAAATCAGCACCAGAGTTAAGGGTGCAGAGAATGTTTTCTAGGCCCTACTACTTTCATACCCCATCCCCTTTCCACCTTTAAAAAAAAATTATTTCAACTTGCTCTGTCTGATTTCTCTCAGGTCCCTCAGTCTGTTATGAATAGCTTTGGTATTAGTTATTAACCATGCCAGAAAATATTATTTACTATGTTGAAAGTGATCTTGAGTAAATGATCTTTCCCAATCCATGAATATATTCCACTAGAGAGGAATATATTTTAAGGTTTTATGGACCAATTGCTGAATTAGAATTGGTTTATTGGAAAAATCATTTAAATTAGTTTCTTCTGTTTAAAAAGTTATGTGTTGAATAGCTGGGAGCCAGGAAGTGATTTCACAAAGGAAATCTAAATGTATTATGATGAATTTAAGCAGTACAAAGAATACAAAAAGCTTTGCATGTAAATTGAGTTTATAAATTAGATACCATAAGTTGGTAATAGAACATAGTAATACCTATGGACAAATTCCAGTCAACGTAAAATTTGAGCTCTTTGAAGATATGGCCAAATCCGTTCTCTTAGAAGTAATAGAAAATTTCTGCCAGTGATGGACTTAACACAGTGGATAACCTTTTCATTAGGCAATTATGTGTTTCAGTTCACAGGATATTCAGTATATATTTTTATTGTACGTTTTCAGATGTCAGTGACCCCATTTCATAAAATTTAAGTCACACTGAGGTTTTAAACATCTGAGGAAAATCAGTAGATGAGACATTGAAGACTATTATATATCCGCTGAAAATATTTTTTATTCTCTCTTTTAAAAAACTTTTTTTATTGCTCAAAGCTCCACCTTAACATCAAAAAAATCATTGAAAACCTGGATGATAATTACCCGTGTCTTGGATTTTACAGTAAAGTGCTTTTGTATCTTTGCAGCATTTGAAGTTCTAATCCACTTGGTACAATACCCTAGGAAAGAAGGCAAGGAATGTAAAACCACACTAATCCATTGAGAAATGTTTTAAAAAAGGGGGGAAAAAAGAAAGGTATTACTCTAAGTCAGGCTTTATTACCATCACAATCAATAGAAACAAATTTGTAGCCACAGTTCACCTTAACTGACACTAATTAAAAAGAAAATGGTGTGTGATTAATGTGTAATTAAATTGCAATTCCTAATTAGTTTATTTGGGCTATTAGGAACTTACCATTTAGGCTTTGGAGAGAAGCTAGTAGATTCCACGCAAGTCTAACATAAAATATGTTCAAAGAGTACAGAGAGTATTGTGTTGCTTTAGAAAGTAGATCCAAAACCACCGAGTAAGAATTATAAAGGGCTTATACATTAAATTAGAACATTGAAAAATGGACCCATCTAAAAGTGAAATAAATTGCCTGCTGTAGATGGGTGACCCCACCACTGAAAGTAAGCAAGCAAAAGTGAGGTGACTAATGGACTGGTCTAGAGTGCATAGGTGGAAATTTAGACCAGGAGGCTTTAAGACTGTGTAAATCATAAGCTGCTATAATTGTATGGTCCTAGTAACTATCTCAGGGACACAAGTATTGGACTGAGAGTTCCCAGGCATGTTCTGTATTGTCTGAACTCGCCTCTCACAATCCTTGCTAAAGTTATAAATGAAGAGGTTTGTGTGTCCCTCTCTAACTTAAAGTAGCCCCTGTGTCTCTTCCCACTATCTTCACTGAAAAGCTAGAGAAAAAGAAGAAAACAAAAAGGATTATAAGGCTAACCATTTGTGCTTCATTTTATAAACCGGTGCAGATCTCATCCCCCTTCTTTGGAAACTTCCAACAGCAGATAGGGACACGGGTTTGTCACATTATAGGGGATGCTTAAGCAGTTGTCTCAGACCCGGCCCTAGATTTTAGAAAGAGGGTTTAGCAACTTTCCAGCATCACTCTGTAACTCAGAGAAAACCATGTGGTGTCTTAATAAATTAAGTATCAGAATTTTATTTCACTTAGTTAATTGAAGATGCTTACACTATGGGCACTCAGTAACAGAATATCTAAATTATAGAGAGGCAGAGGTGAGAAAGTGCTAGCAAACCCCAGATCTCTTAAGGGAGAATGACCCTGTGGTCTTGGGAAGGATGATTAGAATAAGAGCTTTTAGGGACCCCACGTGAGCAAAGTGTGGAACTCTGGCTCGAGTGGTAAAGCACAGCCATCACAAATTGTCACAGTCCGTCCCCAAGATATTTCAAATAGTTCTGCCTCAGAAGTCCATCTGTTAGGCATTTTTGTTTGTAAGGAAATTGAGGCGTTGCTCTTGTTCTGTTTTGTTGGTAACCATGGGGTAGAATTAAAAGAAGAGCTGGAAAATGCCAAGCAATTGCACACTGGGAAATCCAAGGAACCAGAATGATTCTGATGTATCTAGAAAACAGGATTTAATGGATTGCCACACAGGGCAACAGCACATGAGAGAATCGGCTTCTCTAATTTTCCTTTGGTGTTGTTCTACTTGGAATTCGAATGTCCAGGAGACACGACGTGAGTGGTCTTGGGTTGCGTGTTTATCCTCTGGCCTGGCGGGGTCAGGGTTCTTCAGTGTCAAGATCAAGAACACCTTTGAAGGCAGTTCCCCTAGAAAATCTGTATATTCTTATTAAATGAGGAGGAATTGGATTCTGGGCAGGGAAAATAATCAACTACCAAATAAACAGGAAAGAAAATAAAAACAAGAACACTTGTCTACAAATAGGAGCAGAAAAATAGGCTTTCAGCAATCATTCCACAATTATTGATTGAGTGTCTGCAGAGTATGGGACCCTCTGCTCACATTAAAACAAGATTTTCTTTCACACAGCTGCCTGTCAATGAGGGATCCGTTATGAAAAGAGACCCTTTGCTTTTGGTGGTCATTTCACGTTGACTAAGCATCCATATCTATGTTCCTGTGTTACTTTTCTCCAGTTGAAAATCTTTCCTTTCTCATTTGAAATTTCTTTTCTAAAAGAAGTTTTTATGTTTAAATGACTGTAAATATAGGAGACAGAAGGCTTCTATCTCATCCTCAGTGACCAGTATCACGATGTGCACTATATTCACACGCACGCACACACACACACACACACACTCATGATAATGTCATGGCAGGTATTAGAATATCTACAATCTAGTTTTCTAGTCTTGATCACCATTCTTCATTTGCAAGAAATAAAAGAATATAGGCTAAGTTATGATGCTAGAAATAAGACTCATTCAAATTAGAGTGAGCACAAGAAAAGAAAATATTGGAAGGCTACAAGGTATCTTACAGCAGCTAGGGTCAGAAACACAACTGAGCCTCATGATGGACAACTAAGGACTGAGAAGAAAAACTCAAGTCACCACCACCCAACACCCAAGGATACTCATTCCCTCATCTCCTTTGAGTCTTAGATGAAATGACACTTCAGCATGGGCTTCTCTGATTTTTCTAGTAAAACCCACCTCTCTCCCACTGCAGTGCTCTCTATCTTCCCTACTTTCTTTTTCTTCTAAAGCACTTAACATCCATATCAGTTATGATAGATGAGGCTTTGCTGCTATAAGAAATGAACTCAAATATCATAATGGCTTGTAACAACAATAGTTTGTTTCTCACTCAAACCACATGGCCATCATAGCCCACTACACCTCTGCTCTAGGTGGATACACACACACATACATATGTATATGTACATATAGATATACATATGTGAATACAAAATTACTTTCAACTTAATCAATTTAAAATTAAGGGACTTCCCTTGTGGCACGGTGGTTAAGAATCCGCCTGCCAACGTAGGGGACATGGGTTCGAGCCCTGGTCCAGGAAGATCCCACATGCCGCGGAGCAACTAAGCCCGTGTGCCACAACTACTGAGCCTGCACTCTAGAGTCCACAAGCCACAACTACTGAGCCCGCCTGCCACAACTACTGAAGCCCACGCACCTCGAACCCGTGCTCCGCAACAAGAGAAGCCACCGCAATGAGAAGCCTGCACACCACAATGAAGAGTAGCCCCCGCTCACCACAACTAGAGAAAGCCCGTGCGTAGCAACGAAGACCCAACACAGCCAAAAATAAATAAATTAATAAATTAATTATTTAAAAAATAATAAAATTTAATTAAAATTTTTGGCATTTGTAGCACAATATTGACTAGGACTCCCCTGGATTGTGGTTGAAGACAGAGTCTCAGTGGGAATTCAAAGAATTGTGCACTTTGTACTAAAAAAGAGCTGATAAGGTGCCGCTAGCCTCTGGGGCCAGAAAACCCAGGGTTAACCAACCATAAACATAACTTGTATTTTTTCTATCAATAACCCCACCCCAGCCCCTTTCTTACTCCCATTGGATATAAAAAGTGGATAGGAGAAGACAAAGGGAGCATCAGTGTCTCACAGGCCTTGTTGGGAGTAGAGGATTGGTGATGTGATGTTTTCTTCTCGTCCCCACAGGATGTTTCTTCCTTAAAGAGCCAAGCAGGTATGTGCTTGAGGTGAGGAAAGGTGACTCCGGGTGAATAAATAGTGAAAGCTTCAGTGAGAAGGAGAAACTAGCATTCCTTCTGTTCCATGGTTGGATCTCTTCTTTAGTAATATGCTTACTGGTCTGTGCCCATGCTAATCTGAATGGAGGAAAGATAATGGGTAAGATATTTCAGGTGAAATACACTTGAACAGCCCCTGCACGCCTACTGTCTTAGCAAGGATGAAAATTTCCAATAGGTCAAGTAGTAACTAGGAAAGTAACTGGCTTAAGCCATCCTATTGGTTCCCCAGCCTGAAGGGCCAGAGCAACTTGAGTTGTGTAGGGAGATGGAGAAAAGAAATGGCCTGGAGCTGAAGCTCCAATGGCAAGGGATTAGGTAAATGTTGAGACTGTGTGGGGCCTCTGAAGAATCTACATCCATGTACTTATGAGAGCCAAAGGATGCCTGCTACACAGGAGCACTGATGGTCAGTATTAGCCAGTAAAATGATGGGGCTCTAGCCTCAAGGAATTACAAGAAAAGTTGACTTTTTCTCTCTTTTCCCACCCTCACACACTAAATACATATGAAGCCTTACAAGAAGGAAGAGGGCATGTCAAGCTTTGACTCAGTTAAGAGGTTAGACTTTTGAGCTGGACAGCCCAAAACTGTAATATCAAAACTTATCCAGAATGTTATGGAACCTACCTAAGATATTGTTAAATCGCCAGATTGGGGGACTTGACAGGGATGAAATCAACAATTGGAAACAAAATCATTTCATTTGTACCCACCAATGATTTGAAGACTTCTCAATAAACTTGTTATACATGAAACCAAATAAATGCCACTTTTGTGCTCAAAGTCTCTTAAAGCTTTTCCATTGTCTTTGGAAGAGTATTCTCCAAATTATTTTTCTAAATGGGTATACCACAAGAAAATGTTCTGTGGTATGTTAGAACAAGCCCTTGTGTACTGCATCCCCAATCCAATGCACACTGGCTTTTTAAAGGCTATGAAAAGTCTTATAGTTAAGACATCTGTTGACTTTGTTTAATCCAGCCTCTCCCCAATTATCACAGTTGCTATTTTAGCAGTATTGCTATTAACGTACTAGAAAAAGTCTATGTTACAAACATCAACTACTTTAAAATAATAATTCAGTGTTTAGTGTCTTATATATGTTCCTGCAATATTTGGTCACTACCTAAATCACAGCCTTGCCCACATTCCCGTGCCCTGCTCAGATCAGATGATTTCACTCTTCTATGCACACATCCGTCAATTTTATTTCCACAACTTATTTTTTTTGTTTGACATTTTCATCATCAATATTATTTATTTCTATTCAGATCCATCCACTGCCATAGTCTTGTTTCAAGCACTACTTTCTAATTCGTAAAGACTTCCCTAATCTAATTAAGAATTGCTCCTTGCTTTTCTTTACACTCACAGCACCTTACTTACAATGCCTTATTTAACCTACTGTTTAACCCAGGCTACCTTTTATTATTATTACTGCTGTTACTTCTAACAATATTATTACAAGATTACAGAGTGATTATATGAATCAGACACCATGCTCAGTCCATGTCAAAACAACCCTATATTATCATTGCCATTATTCAGATAAGGAAACTGATGCTTAGAAAGGATAAACAACTTGACCAAGGTCTCAAAGCTAATAAAAGGCAGAGCCAGTACACTACTCCAAGTCTATCAGAAGCCAAATCCATGCTCTGAACCACTATATAATAATTATTATGCCCCTTTGTGTGCATGTCTTTCTCCTCCACTTGATTATGAGCCCTCAGAGGGCAAGGATCCTCTTGAGTTCATGTTTATACACACTCTGTGCTTAGTAAAGTACCTTTTAGATAGCCAGGAAACATGTCTAGAATTAAATCAACCCATATACCCTCAGCATCATGAGGTAATGGGAAGGTATCTCCATGAGAATCATTTGTCTGTAATTTCAAGGTACTGAATTCTTTGCACTCTACCTGTCATTTCCTGCTTTCGATTTCTCCTCCTAGGGTTTCTCATTATGATGCATCACCTAAGTTCCTTTTAGTTACAACATCTAATGCAACATGACGAGCGCAACATGAGCACATGAGCCCCAGAGAATGAAGAGCAGGAAGGTTGTTTTCTCCACACTGTGGATTTAAGGGAAGTTATAAAAAATATATGTTAAAGGTCAGCAGTGAACCTCCCAGTTAAGAGCACTGCTGTGGAAGGGTTCCATCCATCATCATAGTGCACCAAACTGCTGTATTCCCATCGAAATTGAGTTGAATAAGCCATGCAAGCAGCCCCGCTTATTTTTCCAAGAAAATTGCCTTTTTAATGTGCATTATGGAAATAGCGCTCCATGTCAGACCTAACAAGAAGAATTTGGACTGCATGTGCACGTGGAAAATCGCCTCCTGTGCTTTTCATCCCAGTGGATCTCTGGAAATTTTCTGAAACTCATTTTCAGGCTCTGCCTGCTTCCTCAACTATCCCTTCCTCTGAGAACAATCCCCTTTGAAATGACCTCCTTCCAAAACACCCCAGATGCCAACCAGACATGGCAACCAGCTCAGCAGTTCAGTGACCCCGAACTTATATTTCATGGGGACTAGGTCTCCAGGCCAGGAAGAAATCAACCTAAAATAACAGGAAAGTCAGTTCACTGTGGTGGTTAGCTTAGCCACATGAATTGTGGAGCCCTGCAGACCTGGGCTCAGATTCTGGCTCTGTCCCTTAGTAACTATGTCACGTGGGGGATTAATACGTGCTCTCTAAGCCTCACTGTGTAAATAAGTAGAAACATTAGTAGTAAAATTCTCTCTTCCTCTTCTTAGACTTATTGTGAAATTAAATTAGATAATATTTGTGAATGTATGTCTAACAAAATAAGCCTCAGCAAATAATGGCTAATAGATTTAGTAACAATACAATTTTATATTAAAATTTGTGATACTTAATGTATTACCTGCAGAAATATTTCCCTTTTAAAAAAGCAATGGGAGAAGTTACCTTAAAGATGAAGCCTAACACATAAATCTAAAATGGCAGAATTTCATACATTGGGGGCACCACCCCCATTTTCATATTAAGGGAGGGGGTGATTTTTCAGGTTACAGAAAGCAGACTGTGAACCACCTCTTCACTCACCAAATATATCATAGTTACCTTGTCAGTTGCTAAGGTAAGGTGGTTCAGAATTAAAGACTGACTTGATGTTGCAAAGTGAAGAAAACATTTCTCCAGCAAAGCACTTTATTACTACCTTTGGTGTCCTTAGGGCAGGCTGGCAGAAACAGCCTTGTAGATTTCTAATTCCATTGGCTATAGACTTTTTGCTCTTTTTCTTAGCAAATCTTCTTTGCCCATTTCTTATATGAAAGCAAGAAAGTCATTAATCACACTTTCATTTAAAATACACTATCATAAACATCTTTTAAATATCCCAATTTTATGCTCAATTTTATACATCTGGAATCATAGGCTTCCTCCTGGCTAATCTAGATTTTGTGTATAATTTTTTTATATATATATATATATATAATGTTTTTACTGATGTGCTCTGAAATTGTGAAATGTGATAATCTCCACAATAGTGGTAATCTATTATTCTAGGTTGTCCAACTTACATTTAAAATTTAAAGGTGGATCTTAGAGGAAACATCATACAAGATAATTTCAAAATTACTTATACTATTAACTATTGTACTTTCTGTATTCTCTCCATTTCCTTGTCAGTTTACTATTGAAAAAATAATGAAGGGAAAAGGACAAGGAAAAGGGAATAAAAATGCAAAGATTTAAAAAAGAAAAAGAAATAACCTAAATCACAGTGTGTGGGATATAAAAAGGAGAAAAAACATGAGAAAAGAGAATTGTACTAAATAAATTGCCATTCAGATTTCTGGTTCCTGGTAGTAAAGAGCCTTTACATGGTCCTATGAAAAAGTTTCTTAAGCCCCCTTTTCTCAAAGATTTTGCTTGTGCTTTTTCAGTGGATCTAACCAAATAGGATGCTTTTGAGATATTGATTAGTGCAAATGTGGCTTAATAGCAGAATCATTACTTTTTTAATCTTGGAAGTGCCAGTCCCTACTATTTTCAACTGAACTTCCAGTTGTTCGATTATAGGCTGCCATTACTAATTGTTTTTACATTTCGTGGGACATAGCTAGTTCAGGAAGTTTTGTTCTTCAGCAATAGATTTTTTTTTTTTTTAAGGTCACAGTTTTTAGAGCTTTATCTGCTCAGACTTCTGGGCATCTCATTTTGGATGTCTTAATCTTGAAACAGATTGAACTTGGATCACAGAAAAAATGTGGTCTCATTGACTCCTGAATAAAATATAATTTGGGTCACAATCCCCACTTGCTCAGAAGCATTAAAATGATGCATTTCTGTAGGTTTACATGGGCTGGTATCCCTGTCTGTCCTACAGTTCTTTACTGGAATTGAGCAGAAAAGGTCAAATGGGGGGTAATATGTCAAAAGGCTGTAATTAAGATTTAGAAAGATTAATACCGATGGTATTTAATGAAATTGGCTTTTAGAGGAAAGCTCATCTATTACTTTGATATTTAACATTTTTTTCTTATTAAAATGTTAGTGCTGAATAGAAGCGCACACTCAGTGGCAGGAATATGAGTTTATACAGCCATCAGTGAAGGGGGCCACAGCTCGTAAACAATCAGAGCTTTTGTGTGTGTGTGGTACTGATGATAAAATTACTCAGCTTTTCCACTTGAGATATAATTTTTTTTCCCCAGAGCTTGCAAAAAAAATTTTTTTATTGCCATAAACAGTAAACTGACATAGCTGTATCACTTCACTGCACTGATGCAGTTTTTTTTTTTAATTAGTAATTTCAGATATTTATAGCAATCTCAAATACACAGAGAAAAAAATCTATCAATTTTTTGCAGACAGGGGTTAATTTTTCCACTAAAGGGAATACTGCGGTTAAATCCAGCATATCACATGGAAAAAAGATTCTGTAGTCTAAAGTAGCGGCTGATGCCTTTTGGTGTTTTGAAGAAGGAGCTGTTTCAAATTGTAAGGAAATTTCCATTTCAAAAATAGCTACTGAACTATCACAATGACTGCTTTGCATATATTTTTGGTCACAAAAATACCATTGTTATTTTTTACTATGGATATGCAAATGAGATGTTGATAGGATTAAGTTCTGTCACCTTCTGAGACAGTCTTATGCTTGCACTATTGAAGTTTTCCTTTTCCGCCCACTATTTCCTTTACATTTAATTAAAGCCATCAAACTCATTTCGTTTTCCATTCTGCATGAGGTTTTCCTTTCCCTTCTCCTTTTTGCTTTTTCCCTAGTGATTTTTCCCTGAGTCCTATTCATTCTTCATATTTGCTCCAGGTGTTGACTTATTTCACTGCATGAAATCTTCTATTTTCAGTTAAGGAAACTATTTTTCTACCTTATATTTAAAATACAAGAAAAATGTAATAGTTTATCATCATAATCTTATTTTGACTGGTTATATCCCCATTAGATTTGCTGGGTGCTTTGATATCATGTAAACTGTTTATTGCATTTGTTTATGAATGAAAACTAAAATATGCAGTTGGAAAAGCTCATGACGGTATCAAATATATGTGTGTTGGGAGTAGGGGTGAAAAACAACTAATTCTGAAAGTTGTTATATCTGTGCCTGTTTCTAAATCCTACCAACTATCCAACTTTTATAAAATACACATACACACACATATATTCATACATACACTCTCCAATAATCAGTGTTCAGATTTAAAGCGTTGCATACTATATTCCATTCTGTAAGCTGGCTAAAATATATATTTATAATGAAGTCTTGAATAACCAGCATTTTTTTTTAAATGTGTTGTTTTTGTTGCTTTTTAAGAAAACCAATTTGAGTGTGAACGGAATTAGAAAGACTCATTGAATTAGACAGAATGAGAACTACCTCCTTTACAGTGAGAAGAACTTTCACAGCTGAAGCGTATCAGAAAAAATTTCCTGGTGGGGCAAAGAAAGGGATAACCCATGTCCTGGGAATATGACCACACTTCCTGTGCTGGTTATTCTCAAGTCTTAAATAGCTGATAATTAAATGAGTTGCTACACTGCATATTTTTTATATGCATGCATGTGTATACACACACATGCACATGTATTATTATAGTCCAGTCAACGCAAATATATATTTTTATGTTAAAAGCTATTTCATACACCTTCTTAAAACTATGCCATAAACATCCCTACCCTTACATTTCTTTTTTCTTAATCCAATCAATATCAAAATTATCATTAAAATAGTTCTTTGTATTCAAGTGTTATATGAATATATACTTTGATTAAATCACTAACTGTTGAAGTTTCACTGATCTTGGCAAAGTGTTTTGTACACATTCATTTTTCCATTCATATTCTTTCTTTGGAAATGGAATTTGGTAGATACTTCTAAAATTTATTTGCTTTTGAAACCTCTAATCTGCTCCCAAGGCTTGGAATTATATGTAGATTATTTTAAAAGTTAAAATATATACATATGTAATTTTTAAATATTAAAATATCTGTGTTGAACTAGGATATCGTGACCATTGGGAGCAAATGTTCTTAAACTAAAGAATGAATAAGAGTGCTTGTAAAAACTTGCCAATTCAACTGAATGTTCTGTCTGGAGATGAAGAAATTGTAAACACTCATTCTCAATTAACATTTTTCCAATTTTGAATATTCAAGGACTATCAAATAATCTATTTAAAATGTAAAGTTAAAGGTCAGGTTGGTTGACAAAGTTACCCTCAATACTCAGTATTTTTACCATCAAGCATTTCATTGTGAGATATACAGTCTTTTTGGAATTTTCTCTTTGTTCAATATCCGTATCAATTTTTTTGTTGTGGAGAAAACATAAGGAAGTTTCTCTCTTTTGATTTAGTTCTCTTTGGAGATAGATGAACTGTGTTATAGAAAAGGCATAATTTCAAAACATTGAAATACAATGTAAGAAAGTGCATTGAAAAACTAGAATTTAGTCAAATGAGCTATTTTGAGAATTACTGAATTGTAGTGAAATCTTTACCATTCACGTGTTATCATTTATCTTTTTCTTCCTTCCTTCCTTCCTCTCTTTCTTCCTTCCTCTCTTTCTTCCTTCCTCTCTTTCTTCCTTCCTCTCTTTCTTTCTTTCTCTCATTCTCTTTTTTTCTCTTCTTCCTTCCTTTCTTTCTTCCTTTTCCCTCTCCCCTTCTCTCTCTCTTGCTTGAAAGTTTTTATATGTGGGTGTGGCATAGTATAGGTCACTGGTCTAACTTGGAGCAAAGACAGTAGTCGATTTAAGCTATGTTACGGAACTGAACTCAGGTCTGCTCACCCAAAGTGCAGCAAAGGAAATCTACTGACACCAGGTTGCAGTGAAGGAAAGTACAGTGTTTACTGCAGGGTGCCAAGCAGGGGAATGGGAGACAAGTCTCAGATCCACTCCAAATTGGTCTTTGATTTAGGAGATTTTTTAAAGGGGAAGAACAAAGAGGCTGGGATTAATCATCATCTTGCAATTCTGTGACATTTCTTAATTGTAGTTTCGGTAGTTGGAATGTGTCTGGTTTATAATTTTGTAGCCAGGTGTTCCATGGCTTGGGGGGTCAGTTAACTCATCTTGCCCTAGGGAAGCAACCTGAGTTTGTATGTTAATGATAATATCTATAATAGCAATTTTAGTACGTTAACGATGTTATCAACAACAGCAATTTTGGTCATCTGACTCTGGTTGATTAGTGTTTGGGTAGCACAGGACTGAGGTCGGAGGGGACAAGAAAGGGAATAAAGTTTTGGATAGAGAGATTAATAAAAAACTTGGTAAGGGAACTCAGTTTTAGACTGACTCAGTTTCACTGATGTATGAGCACTATTAATTTTAAATTGGGCTCATAAACTATTCAGTTACATATGATTATGTAAAGAATCAGGTCACAAAATAGTACATATGGCATATCACTTTTATTATAAAATATATAGAATTATAATTATATAGAATATATATGTGTGTATACACATATATGCATGCACACATGTGTATCTTAAAGATGAAAAGAGATTAAGGAAAACATTAATATATTATTACCTATGGTTTGTTGCATTATTGATTTTTATTTTCTTCTCTTTGTTTTTCCATGTTTTTTAAAATTACTACAATGAATGTGTATAATTTTTATATTAAGGGAATAACACATTTAAAAATGAAGAAAATAAAAAGGAAGATAGAGAGGGAGGCAGGAAGGGAGAGATGGAGAAAGGAAGGAAAGAAGGAAGTCTAATGTAGCAGGAATGTCTTTGCCTTTGTGAAGCTGAGCAGGGCACTGTTTACTACCCGGCTTATCAGCTGTCCTCTTTGGTATCTGGATATGGTAAAGAACTAGGAATTTTAAATTATGGAATTATATGTGCTAAAAAAGAAAAGTCATTATTAGCACAGATCTACCAAAAGAGAGAATAACTAAGTATAAGACTGTATGTGTAAAAAAAAAATAAATAAAATAAAAGAGTATATGTGTGAGTACACGTATTCAGATATGGCTCTCTGACATATTTTTCTTTAATATGGTCTAGTTTAGCATTAACTGTGGTTTGCTTCCTCAGATTCTCTATATAACTCTTACTGGCAAAAAGGGAAATACATCTGAAACCGTGATCTCACTGTGTGAGAAGATGGCATATGATTGCCTTTTAGCCCAAGACTATCCAGGTTTCAGCAAGTAAATAGTTATGACTCAGATAAAAAGGCCTGAAAGAGATTTCCCTGTACGTTCATGGGTCAGGGACCATGTATTACATGATGTATGTTTTGCAATTACAGTGTTTGGCACACAGGAGGTTTAGGTAAATCTTTGCATTGTTAAAAAAAAAATTGGACGATGTCTTAATCTAAATCATTTTTTTTCTGATCAGCTAGAAGCTCACTAGCTCTTACTTTAGAAGTATAAACCATGCAAACGTTGTTCTCAGACAGTAGAGAAATGTTCAGGTGAATTCAGAGGCAGCCACTTCCAGCACAAGGATGTCAGAGATGCCAGATGAAAGACTTCCACTGTCAAAGCCTGCCTTGTGTCTCTGGGCCACAGTACCTGTGTTGTCCACGTAGAATATTCATTTTCCCGCTTAAAGTCAGTATTTCTGGAAGGGTAACCTATGTTTAGATTACCTACATCATAATCATCTAAAGTGTTTATAAGTATGCAGATTCTTGGAACTTACTCTAAACTTATTAGTTTGAGAAAATTGGGTAATGGTAATATTCCCAAATTGAAACTCTCAAGTAGAATATTAGCAAAGTCTCAAAGTAAGGATTATACCAGCTCCCTTACCCCCCGTGTCACAAAATCTATATTTCGAATAGATTTTCACATGTGGCAAAGAGAGTTTGCGCTCTACAGTGGAAGAATGGTCTGGAACAGCTGGGGTAAACCTGGAAAAAATTTAAAAGTTAGACAAGTATATTTATTGATCAGCAAAATCACAAGGGAAGGTTTTTTCTTTTCTTTTTTAAGCTTCTTATTGTAATTTAACAAAAAAAGTACACAAATCATAACTGTGCAGCTTGGTGAATTTGCACAAATCTAACCTATTGGTGCACTCAGCAGTCAGATGTGGAATCAGAGCATCTCCAGCATCCAAGAAGCACCTGTGCCCCCATTCCTTTTATCGCCCTCCCCCTTACCAAGGGTAACCACTGTCCTGACTTCTGATACCATAGATTGATTGTGCATGTTTTGGAACTTTACATAAATGTCATCAAACAGAGTAAATTCTTTCATAATTGACTTATTTCACTCCACTTTATGTTTGATTCATCCATATTATTGGTGTAGTAATAGCTCCTTCATTCTCATTAAGGCATGCTATCTTTTTTGGTTAAATACGCCATGATGTGTTTGACCGTAGTGGGTATGGATGAGTATTTTAGTAGTTTTCTATTTTAGGCTATTACGGAGAGTGCCACTATGAACATTTTAGTACATGTCTTTTAGTAAACATATGTACACATTTCAGCTGAATATGTACACAGGAGTAGAATTACTGGGTCACAGGGTAGGCATAACACCAGTTTTAGCAGACGCAGTCAAATAGTTTTCCAAAGTGATTGTATCAAATTGCCCTCTAGCAGTGGTGAGTGTTCTATTTGCTCCACATCCTTGCCAGCACTTGTCATTCTTCTATTCTTTCACTTAAGCCACTCTGGTGAGTATATAAACATCATATACTAATTTTAATGTGTATTCTACATGGGAAGTTGGTGTTATTGTAGTTGTTGTTTGTTTAAATATCTATTTTCTATACTTCAGCCTCAGAATTCTGATTCAAAAGGACGACAGAGGGTTTTGGGACGCGATATACTTTACAGCTCTCTAAAGTAATACGGGTACCAATTCAGGTATTTGAACCACTGACCTAAGATGCTGGCTTTCAAGGACAAGGAAGGGAATGGGTTCCTTAATGGATTCATTCAAAACATTCCCACTGGGAGGTGAACATAAAGAACTCCTGGATAATTGTCTTAATGAGGGAAGATTGTTTCCAAATTTGTATCAACCATTTTAATGGTCAGAGGTTTTTAGATATTCTACCAAGATATCCATCAAAGCAGGTTTGTACCCAAAGTGTATGTTCAGTTTTTCAAAGGTGATTTAAAATGTGGCATAGGGCTCTGTATTAGGGTTTTCTAGAGAAAAAAAACAATAGAGTGTGTGTGTGTGCGCGCGTATACATATGTGGGGGGGAGAGAGAGGGAGAGACAGAGAGAGACAGAAACAGAGACACAGAGAGACAGAGGCAGAGAAATTAATTCTAGGAATTGGCTTAAGTAAAGTTGACACAAAAAATTTACCATCACAGGCTTTGAATATAATATTTAATTTTATCTTTGTAATTCTGAGGACAGAATCTTATAAATGATTCCAGGTATCTTCCCTTTAGTGAATTCTTATCAAGCTTTACAGGACCTACCAAGATTAAGTTGACAAAGAAAGGAAAATAACCACACCCACAAGCTTTTTAGTAGTCTGCATGATATCTGTATATTAATAACAAATTAATTTGTTGGGGACTAGGCATTAAGAATCTAAGCTTCAATACCAGAAGCTACTGCTGAAACCCTGAATGGGCAATGGATAATTTTAGCTTTCTGGTTTTAGAACTCAAGAGAGAAATGTTAGGGATATCAAATTATCTTTATGTACGTCATCAGATCACAATGTTTTACCTGACAAGGAATCAATTTTAAATCTCATCCAGGGAGTGAATGAGAGTATTGAAGTTGCTCTAAGTTTTTCCTTTGTATCATTCTTTGATACGTGTTGAGTGATTTCAGTGGGCTTTATTGGAGATATTTACTTTAGCCTCAGTTTAAGGCATTAAATGTGTGTTTCTTCTATTACAGCACACCACACTTACGTGAGTGTAATATAACAGCAGAGTTTGGCACCGTCCGTTTTTTGTTATGAATTGCTGAAATGATGCTGGGGACTGTATTTATAAGTAGTGCATGCTAGTGTTGCCAAGTATTGACTTTGCTTGCTAACTCCATCCCGTAAAACTTCTGACGACAACCTAAGTGAAGTTCAGTTGAAGAAAAAATATTGCAAAATAAATGCCAAAAATGGAAACCATTTTTCAAAACACTAAATTAGGAAGTTAAGGAATCAAGGCAATTAATCAATATTTCAAAATGATAAATATATTTTACAAAACACTACTTAAACTGAAAAGCTCAAAAAGGAGTTTTTTTGTGTGTGTATTTAAAACAATGTTTATTTTAGTCTTTTGTGGGAGATTTCACATGAGGCTTTTGAAAAACGCTTTACCTAAAATTTTTGCTACAATTATATTCTTCATCAAAGTGATCTGAAGGGATATAGGTAAATCATTTCGGTTTTGGTGCTAATAATTACGCTTGTCATTTATTGAGAACATATGTTCCAGGTGCTTCGCCTACATGTATTCATTCAATTCTCTTTACAAGCCTATATCATTATCATCCTGATTTTAGAAAATACACTAATGTTAGAACAACATTCGTTCAGTCAGTCATTCCAGTAAGTTTCGTTTGGTGCCAAACAATTCCAGAGTTTAACAGGGAGTCAAAGTCTCCCAGGCTTGTGGGCTTACATTCGTTCAGGAGAGAGGTGGTGAGGAAAAGGCAATAAACAAATAAGGAAAAAAATAAAAAGGAAAATGATGAATCAAGAGAGAAGACAGGGAAGTGTGGTCGCCTGGCAGATAGGCGGGGGCAGAGAAGGGAGGAGGTGAGGCAGCATGTCACTGTGTGCATGCAGAAATCCACATGCAGGCAAACTTGGCATATCTAAAATAACCAAAGGAAACAAATATATGGTCACAGCTGAATTTAACATTTAGTTGGGGAGATATGTGAATATAAAATATTAAATAAGAAGACTTAATAGTAACTTTAAATACCACCTATATGCTGATGACACATATATGTCTATCTCCATCCCAGTCTGATTCCTGGACTTATAAATCCAAGTGTCTATGGGATGTTCTGATTTAGGTGCCACCTAGCCATCTCAGCCTTTCACACACTAGTTTATATATCTGCATCTTATAATTTTGATTAACATGAGTCATTACTCCTAGATCCTGGTTAAGTATGGCCCCATTGAGAGGATTAAATTTCTGGGCTTGCCAAAGGACAAGGACTGATCTTATCATTTGATAACCATAAACAAGTACTACTAATAATCGTTCAGGAAACGTACGGGGAACGCTCTGATTTCCTTACTAATGCACCAGGTCATTGGGGCCCTATGAGAGCCAGTCTTGAGTTTACAGTGGGAGAAAAGAAATCAAATCCCTGCCTCCTAGGAGCTTATATTTTAATGTGGAGTAGAGTGGAGCAAAGACAGTGAACAACAACAAAAACAAAAACCTACATATACATGTCTCACGTTATGCCAGGTAGTGATGAATGCTATAAAGGAGGAAAAGAAAAAAAAAAAAAAAGAGAAAGATATAGCACATACTTATCCCAGCTCAGGGAAAAGACAGTGGGAGTTGCTGTAGTCAGGAAAGACTTCGTGAAGAAGAATGCTTGATATAAATTTAAAAAGAGGAAAAAAGCATTAACTCTATTGTTTGATAGATGGGGAGCTAAAATTACATTTTTAAAAGCCCTAAACATCACAAATTAAGTTTAACATGAGCCACTACATATTACTGTCTTTCAAACTTTATGCTACAGCAAGTTGTTTTTGCCCACCTCTACTTCTACCATGTGGAATTTTGTGTTGCAAACTAAGGTATAACAAGCTACCAGTACATTTTCTTTAAAATTTTAGGTATCTCTTTAATCGGCCAGCAATAAAGTGGTTAAGAGGATTACTAATTTAGATATTAAACCCATCACTGTCATCTTATTCTTCCCCTTCCGGTAATCACCCACACATTTTTTTTAACCGTAATTAGCCAACTTTTATTATTTAGCGCTTTGTAATTACAAAATAGCTTGCAGTCATCATTTAGTTATTCTTAACGGCATTCCAATTAAGTTATTGGGAATCTGTGTCTTGCATGCTATCTGGAAAAATATTAAATTTCTTCCATACAATTTTGCTGTTTTCCATGCATATCTTTAGCTGTATTTCACTTCACTTGCTTTATATCTCACATCTCCTAACTTGAAGGTGCAAATCTTCTTGATGCAAAAATACCAGTGTTGAGGCTCAAGGCAGGCCACCCCAAAATATGCCAAAATGGCATATTGATTATTTTTGAATTAAAGTTACTTGAGAAACAGCTGGTGCAAGAAGGACATTCTGACCCTCTCCTCTGTCTCCTTGAAAACAGGAAATAAATCTCCCCTTTGAAAGTTACCCTCCCTGTACCAGGAGGTAGAGAGACATCCTTATCATCAGAGACGGGAAATTCAGGGCTGAGAAGGCTGTAGAGACGAATCTGGTTACTCCTTTACTAATTTACTACCCCAAGCCCAAGCTCTGTTTAGATTCTACACTACTTAAGCACCCAAGCCTAAGTTTCTTCATCCTGTTCATTCCTCACAAATTCATTTCTTTGTCTAGAAAATATAAAAGCTGCTCCCCTGGTCACTGCTTAGGTTCTACTTCTATGAAACATCTGTACACACAAATTAAATGTTTTTCCCCTCCTGTTAATCTGTTTTCTGTCAATTTAATTATTAGACCAGCCAAAAGAATTCAAGGGGAGTAGGGAGGAAATTTCCCTCTCCATGTCACCAGTTTGTAGCTTAACCTCTGATTAGAAAAACAGAACTTTTAAAAACATTTAAATAATTCATTTTGATGGGATTCAACATTTTGATGATTGTAGTATTCTAGTATGATTATACACGCTGATTTTATGGCACAAAATTTTAGAAAAATAAATAGCAGTTTCCTATTCCTTAATTTTTGTTTTCACTTTGAGTTATACCATTTCAAAATACATGATTTATAATGATTTAATTGAAATCAAGAAACTCAGCTATAAAGTGAAATCAATTGGTGCACTTCAAGTTCACAGGAAATAATTCTAATTAAAAATTGGACAAAGAAAAAGTTGAATATAAATGGAATAATTAGAGACATATTTTGTGTTACCCTGGATGCATGTTTGATTAAGTTCTTGTGATTTGGAATCAGTTTATTTGAATCCCACTTTACCAAGTGCCAGTTGACTCTGGCTGTGCCTTTTATAAGTCTCAGGGTCAGGATCTGTACAGTGGGATTAAATAGAGTAGTTAATGCAAAGGATTGCCATGAGGATGTTCATGACTGCTCAATAAATGTCCCTTTTATGCTTGCAGAAGTAAAATTTCTCCAGAAATAAGGAAGACCTTCTTCCTGATATAGGATTACATATACAGACTGTATTTTAGGAGTATATATTGATACGATGATGTTGTTACTTAGAGAAATTAGCAGATTATACTTAGACACTTTGAGATTCACAGCCCAAGAAAGCCAGTGCTCTATCCTGAAACAAGTCACAGAATTTCCAATTCAGTAACACACACTCTGTTTGACACTTATTATAGAAGAAAAGGATTTTAAAAGCTGAATCCACCAGTTCATTGGATCAGTTAAGTCTTTATTATATCCATACACCCTTAAAGCTCTCTTTGTAATCAGCCCGTTCTATCATTTAACAGCCTTGTTTTGTGTTTTGGCAACGGACCCCAAGTGAATGGGTCTCTCTGGGGATGAGAAGAAAGGAAGCCACCCAAAGGCCCTTTTTTGCCTTTGCAAACTGATGGTTTCCAAGCAGTTTTCTGGTGTTTGGAAACACTGTGTAGTAACTGGGGGAAGAGGCAGCTGTGCTTTGGCCCACATGAGGTAATTTGCAGACACATTTTAATTGCCTTTTAGGGAGCATGAAGGAGTTCCAAATAGTCTAATGAGTTCCAGCAAACACCTGTGAAATGCTTTTAGACGGCCATGTAATACTGAAATTAAGAATGTAACGCAGCAATTGGAGGCATGGTGATTTTTTTTTTTTTTTTTCCCCTCCACTGAAAAGGATAGCTAGAGATGTTTGAAAGACTCCTTGCCTATATATAGTAGGTTTTCCACTCACCAAATGACTTTTGGGACTAATCTAATGAATTCAATAATGTTTGATAGAACCTTCACATCAAACTTTATATTTTAAAAAAATAAAAAATCTTGATCAGACAGTAAAACTTAAATGAGAGGGATATCAGATAGTTATAAATCTAAAACTATACATCCATTAGTCAATAAACAATATTAAATGAATAGATCTGAAATACACGCAAAAAAATCATAACAATATGGTGATAGATGGAGATTGTGAAATACTTTATGGTTTCTCTCCCTCCCTCCCTTCTTTCTTTCCCTCTCTGCTGCCTCCCTTCCTCCCTTCCTTCCTTCCTACATTTTTTTAATGGTTCATCAATGATTTAAATGAAGATAGTTTTGAGAGATGGATGACATTTTAATCTTCCTGGTATGCATTTGGGAACTGCAACAGAGGAAAGGTTAGTATAATTTGGAGATTAAAAAAAGAAAAAATTCAGAAATTATATCCTCATTCTAACTTTAGACTAACATTATTATTTTGTGAGTGTATTTGTGTGTGTACCATTATGTAAGTACATAACTCTTCCTTCTCCTAAGTAACAACAATCCTGAAATGTGTGTTCACATTCCAAAATTCTCTTTATACTTTTAATATATGTGGTATATAATAGTACATATGCATACATACACACACATGTGCTCCAACAAAATAAAGTAAAAAGCTCTAAAATCAAGTCACACTGCATTGTTCCTCTGCAGGGCTATTTTTTCTTAACATAGTTGTAGGATACCTTAATAGATGTAGCTATAATTCATTTATTTTCATGATGGTATAATGTGCCACTGTAAGAATATTTACACTTTATTCCTTTGTGATGGACATTTAGGTTGTTTTCACTTTGTCACTATCACAGGCAATGCTTCCCTCATCTATGGCTGTAAAAGTATTTCTTTAGATTCCCTAGAAATGTAATTGATAGGTGACAAATTATAAGCATTTTCAGCTTGACTAGCTTCTGCCACCTTTCTCTTAAAAGCGGTTATAATAATTTGCTTTCCTACCAGTGTTGCCTAAGAATTCCTATGGATTTATATGCCTGCCAGTTCGTGAAATCATCAGTCAGTTTTAAGTTTGTCCATTTGATTGATAGGAAATTCCAATTTGGTTTATCTTGTATTTCCTAACAATTGGCGAATTTCCGTATCTTTCACATACTTATTGACACTTCACATAGACTCTTCTGTGAATTGCCTTTTTCCTTTGTGTTGTTCCTTTAACTTTTTTAAGTGGATTTTATGAGTCTTTATTTAGGACACAGAAACTTTCTCGGTTATATGGGCTACAAATACCGTCTCTCTATCTATAGTTTATCTTTTGTCATTGGGCTTATGGTAACTTTTGACACGTACAAGATTTAAAGTTTAATTCAATATGGTTTGTCTTTTTATATCTTTTTAAATATTTATTTATTTATTTATCTGGCTGTGCCAGGTCTTGGTTGCAGCATGTGAGATCTAGTTCCCTGACCAGATCAAACTCCAGCCCCCTTCATTGGGACAACAGAGTCTTAACTGCTGGACCACCAGGGAAGTCCCTATATCTTATTTTAGAAAGCCTTTCCTACATTGGGGAAATAATAAAGTTCCTATTTTAGAGTTTCTTCTATATATAATATTGTTTTTACTATTTTTAAATTTAATACATGTGAAATTTGGGCTGTATTTTGTGAGGGTAGGGATCCATGTGGCTAATCCATACTTTTAGCACCTATCCTGTTTATCTGCAATGACCTTAAACATTGTTCCCACATATGCGTGCTTCTAGAGCTTCACTGACTAATATGGGAGCCAGTGGTTAAAGCAGCTATTTACATTTACATTTAATTAAAATTAAGCAATTTAAAAATTAAGTTTCCTAGTCTCACTAGCCATATATGATTAGTCTCTATTTTATTGGACATTTCAGATGTAGAATATTTTCATTATCACAGAAAGATCTGTTGGACAGTGCTATTAAGGAGTTCAGCTCTCTTAGCCTTAGTTCACCTCTGTCTGCCCCTGTCCCTGCCACCGCTCTAGTGCAACAGTGTTTCTATAATCTTCGTATTTCATGGGGCAAGGCGTTCTCCCTTATTCTTATGTTTCAGAAGTGTCTTCTCTATTCTTGGTTTTTTGTTCCTCTATACATTTTTAATATCATCTTTAGGGAATTTGATTGAACTTTCATGTGTTTATACAGAAATCTGGGCATAATTTATACATATATATCATTGCATGTCTAAACCTTGGTCAGTATACACCTTTCTGTTAATTTAGAATTTATTTTATTTTTTATTTTTTTATTTTATTTTTTTTAAATTTTGGAAGCCCCTGCCGCGGCCCCGGCGGCCGCCTCTATCCCCGCCGCCGCCTCTCGCCACCGCCGCCGGGGCGCCGGCCCGCTTGCGGTCGCCATTCCCGCTAGGCCAGCCGCGGCCGGGTCGGCGTCCTCGGCCGCCCCGAGCTCCAAGCTCCGCCTGCATCTGGCCACCGACGGCGGTGCTCTATTTTTTATTTTTTTAAATGCAGTGGAGAGGTTTTTTTTGTTGTTGTTTTTTAAATTTTATTTATTTATTTTTTTTGGCTGTGTTGGGTCTTCATTTCTGTGCGAGGGCTTTCTCTAGTTGTGACAAGCGGGGGCCACTCTTCATCGCGGTGCGTGGGCCTCTCACTATCGCGGCCTCTCTTGTTGCAGAGCACAGGCTCCAGACGCGCAGGCTCAGCAATTGTGGCTCACGGGCCTAGTTGCTCCGCGGCATGTGGGATCCTCCCAGACCAAGGCTCGAACCCGTGTCCCCTGCATTGGCAGGCAGATTCTGAACCACTGCGCCACCAGGGAAGCCCCCTAGAATTTATTTTTTAACTCATAAAGCTTTCTCTACATATATCATCTACATTTTGAATAGCTTTAATCATAAGTACATTAAAGGTTTTGTTACTATTGTAAATTGTATTTTTCTTTTACATCACCTGCTTATTGTTGATGCATAGTAATACTATTAATTTTATGTATTGCTCTTATACCCAACTACCTCAATGAATTCTTAGTAAACTTATTTTGTTCTATAAACCCTCTTAAGTTTACAAGGTAGACAAACTTAATATTTGTGAGTAAGGTCAATTTTGTATCTTCCATTTCAATTTCTATAACCTCTCTCTCACTTTTTTTTTTTTTTTCTTTAGCAGTACCATATGGACTAGATTTTTGGGGGGGAAATGAGGTGCTAAAATTGGATGTAGGGTTTTTTTGTTGTTTTTTTTAGTATTTTCTGTACAATTGCCTTTCTTCATTTTCCTTTGGATTTATTCTGTTTGTTCTCTAATTTCTTGAGTTGGATAAATTCTTAGATCATTAGTCTTCAGCATTTCTTCATTCTTAACATAAACGTTAAGGCTGTTTTTTTTCTAATAGCTACCTAACTTCATCCCATAATTATTTACAACACTATTCACTTCTAACTATTTTATAATTCTCATTTTCATTTCACCCCTAATGCATGAAGTAATTAGAAAAATGTGTTTAAATTTCCAAATGTTTTTGGAAGTTTTGCTCTTTTTTTTCTATCTTAATTTTCATTCAATTATAGAATGTTGTCAGTGTGATTCTGATGCTTTTAATTGAACTGAGATTTGTATTATAGCTTATAAAGATTTTGCTTTTCTAAAAACAGCATTCTATGTATGTTTGGGCAGAATGTCTGTTGTATAACTGTTGAGGGCAATTTTCCATTATATATCCATTTGATCGAGCTAGATAAACAGGCCATTAAAATTTTATCTGTCCTTACTAGATTTTTTTGATTTATTTATTTTTGTTCTGTTTGGTAAAGGAATTAATAATAGAGATGTGTTAAAATCCCCCAGTATGATTGTGGATTTGTCAAATTCTATACATTTTTATTACATTTTGAGGCTTAGTTATTAGGTTCATGAAATTTAGAATTCTTTTACCTTTCTAGTGAATTGAGTCTTTTATTGTTAGACAGTAACTCTCTTTATTTATAAAGATGTTTTTAACCTTATGATTTATTGGTCTGAGGTTAAAATAGTTACAAAGTTTCTTTTAACTAATATTTGCATAGTAAAACTTTTGTCATTTCTCTTCAATCTTTGCATATCCCTGTTTACATTATGTAAATTGGATACTACATAGAATGTATGTGTATGTGTTTATTTTAGTTCATTTTGACAATCTCTTTATTTTATCCGGATGATTTAAGTTCCATTTATAGTTATCGTTATTGCTTATAAAGGTAAATTCTCTTTTACCATTATAGTTTATGCTATCTTTTCTCCTTTTTAATTCTCTTTTCCTATATTTTATTTAATTAATTCATTCTTTCATTTATTCATTCATTCAAAATGATTTATTAAGTGCTAAGTGAATGCCAAACACTACCTTAGCTGTTCAGAAAATAGCAGTGAAACCCCTGCCTTCAGGAAGCTTACAATGTAGGATGATGATAGACAATAAACATAAATAATTATAAATTATGGTTTGTCAAATGTGACAAGCAGTAAGGAGAAAAATAAAGCAGGAAGATGTCAATAAATAAAAGGATTATTAGCCATCTAATTCAAGACCTTAAAGGAAAAAAAAGCAGTACTTCCTTTCAGTGAAAATAGCAAAGTTCTAGGCTAATGCATAGACATAGACTTGGCAATTTACATTGCTTAATATGAGAAAAAAGATATTCTCTTATTCTTATCCCCATTTCCCCTAATCTTACTCATTTTAATAATAACATGATAAAGTCCATCTATTCAGTCCTTGTTTTGTCTTGAGCATTTCATATGGGAAGATGATGACTGCCCCCTCTGTCAGTTCTTCAGGAATGATTGTGAATGTGTCCTGGACATCACTATCTATCCTTTAGTCAGGCTCTGTAATTTCAGAAATTACAAATTAGATTTTATAAAATATGCTCCAAATCTGTATCATTGGAAAACTGAGTGTTACTGGGATTATACTGATAATTACAATGAATCGTTTGAAATGCTAGTATTCAGTCATTTTGACTTTAAAACATGGACATTTCTTATAGGTTGGCCCTATTCAAGCCCTATAATGTTCAGATCTATTGCTTGCTGTGATTATTCTACATATTGTTATTGTTTAAAAAATTTAGCTTGATTTTCTGAAAAATAAAATAATGCCTTATGTCTTAAAATGTATTTTCTGCTTTATTTGTGCAATATGACTTTCCCCCCATCAAGCATCAAGCATTTTGTCTTATTGGTAAGTTAGAAAAAATAAATAGGTACATTAAATATACAGTGAATACTATCATTTTAACAGAAGTATGTATTTGACTTTTCATATTTTGTCACTTGATCTTCCCAGATTGCTTTATGACAGACAATAAAGTTGTCAGAGGCCTTTTGTTGTTGGCAATGTTTTAGTTCTCAAATTATGAGAACATGGAGTTTTGCTGTACAGGGAGAAGAAAGTAGTTCTTTGACTGATATAGATGAAATGACAGTTCATCCTGAGAATAAGGCTTAGTGCTATGAAACTGGGGTATTGCTACTTCCTTAGCAGTGAAAAATGTTATTAAAAAATCACCTCTATCACATATTTGGACATAGTGTGCCATCAGCTTGGCTACCAGGGTTAAAGCTGTTTAGAAAATTGAAAATGAGGAAGGGAGTAGGTCAACATAGGTTCCATATAATAAAAACTATTTGCCCTAGGAAAATGTTTAATATCTTGTTTCTCTGGTCTGAATAATCTAGAACATTGTTTTACTTTATCTCTGGTATCTTGAACACACATAGAAGCTCTGTCATTTAATTTTCTTTCTCTGAAATTATTTTGCTTTTGAACAAAGTAGACATTTTATCTCTGCCTAATTTACAAATAAATAAAAAATAAATAAATAAGGTCCCATCAAATTCTTTTTGCCAGATCTTTTATCAGAATCAGAATATTCTAATATAAGTAGTGAGGATCTCTACTAGATATTTAGGAAAATCAGAACATGTTGACAGCCCACAGAATAACTGGACTAATACCAATTTATTAGAAGCTGTCAGATTGCATAGCATAGGTAACATAAAGGCTGAGGCAATATGATAAAAAAAGACCCTTAAATTCTTCAGGATGAAGAAGAGGAGGACCAGAGGCCATCATAGTTGGGAATCTGAAGACAATTAGCTTTTTCTTATTATGAAAGTTAACGATATGTTAAAATTTCTTGTATATCTTATTTTACAAAAATTATATTCCTCCCTCTCAAACTAGAGTCACATTAGAAAATTCCTCTGACCCCGCCATCAAAAAAAAAGGAGTGGGTATTAAGGAGATGAAGAGGGAAGATTACTTTTGTTTTTGTATGTAGGGAATATAATAAGCGAGGTAGTGATTATGAAGAAAAGAAATTTAGTTATTTTACTAACTCCAGAAGAAATGAATCTTGACAGTCCTGGAACAGTCCCGTGATACCTTGTAAAATAACCAAAATTGAGAATATCAATTCTTACATCCTGGCTAGTTCTTATTCATGTATTACATTCTGCCCTCATAAATTTCTGTTTAGAATTTTCAAAAATATGATGTTTCTCCTCACTTAAACCAAACTTTCTCCTGTGATTCTTGAACCAAAATAGGCCGAGTTTTAATTGTCTCAGGTATCATTTACTTCTCACAGTAGTTTTGCATAGCACTTGAGATAGGACACTGCATCATGCCAGTGTCTGAACATTCTCACCATGCTAGTATAAAAGTGCTATTGTCTTCTAAAAGCATAGAATATTTGCCTTTGCCATAGAAGTTAATATTATCGCCAAACTCAGAATACATAAGATAGAGTAGATGACATCCGTTCCTTGACTGTTGATATGTCATATATAACTATTTCCTGCTACAGTTCAATGTAGGCCTAGATGGGAGGGTTTGTGTCAAACTTATTCACTTTATGAACATTTATTAAGTGTATCATAAACTCTAGACCAGGTAGTTACATTTCACTTTTTCCCCATCTGACAATCTTGGTTTTTAACTGACATACTTTGTTCACTTATATTTTGTGTACTTACTGATACATTTGTGTTTAAATCTAATAATTTGCTATTTGATTTCTTTTTTTCCAACTGTTTTTCTTCTTTTTTTGCTCCCAACTTTCTTCCTCTTGGAATAATCAAACATTTTTATTAATTCATTTTATTTTAAAATCTTTTAGCAATTACCCTAGAAATTACAACATGCATTTTTTAAATTATTAGCATCTACCTTAAAATAGTACTTTTATAACTCTCTGTACTTTAGGACCCTATAATACTTTAACTGCATGTATATTCCCACCTCCTTTTATACTGTTTTTTTCATGTATTTTAATAATAAGTATGTTTTAAGCACACAAGAACTACTTATTGTTGTTTTAAGAAGTCAGTATTCATTTACACTGAACACATATATATCCTTTTAGTGTTCTTTATCTCTTCCTGAATTACTGTCTCCATCTGGGATCACGTTCCTTTAGTATTTGTTGAATATGGGTCTGTTGGTGACAAATTCTTATTTTTGTTTGTGTAACAATGTTTGTATTTTACCATAATTATTAAAGAATTTGTTTGTTGTTGTTATGGAGTACTAGCATGATAGATTTTTTCTGTTTTTAAGTAGTTGTTCCATTGTCACCTAACTTTCATAGTTTCTTTTGAAAAGTAACCCATAAGGCTTATTTCTTCTTTGAAAAGAATAGTGTATCTTTTTTCCCTATGGCTGCTTTAAATATTTTTTCTTTGTGTTAGATTTCAGAATTTTTTTTAAAAAAAATTCTGCTTGGGGTTTATTGAGCTCCTTCAAACTATGACTTTATATATGTTAATGTTGGAATAATTTTAGCCAGTATCTATGTTAGTCTAGGTCTTACAAGAAGCAAATACCAAGATGAAATTTTGTGCAAGAAGAAATTTATTAGAGGAAATGTCTGTGAGAGAAAATAGTAAGGATCCAGAAGAAGGCAGAAGATCTATTGGACTAAAGTTCATGTCTGATCCTGAGTAAAGGAGAAGGAAGAGAAAGTTTGAGCGAAAGTATCTTAGACTTACAGTGAAGTCCTAAGGAAAGCTTGCCAAGGTCATTGGACAGTCCTTGAGCCACAGTCACCCAGAAGAGACTTGTCTCTTCCAGAAACAGGTCTGTCTTAGTATTCATGCAGGATATAGTCATTGTCTGGGATCAGCCTGTTGAACTTGTGGCCTTGATGCGAACAGGGTGTTATTTTCAGATGAATTGTATGTCTCTTATGTTCCCTGCAGTCAGAGATCTGAGAAGCATTTTTCTCATGTTCACTGTGGTATCTCTTCAAATACTACTTATGCTTTATTCTATCTATGGTGGGTAACCTCTAGGATGGCTTCCAATGATACCTTTCTTTGGTAATTCATCATGTTATATATTTACCTTCCTTTGAGTGTGGGATGGGCATAGTGAGTTGCTTCTAATGAGTAGAATATTGTCAACCTAATCATAGGTCACTTTGCAGGCTGGATTATAAATAGACTGTGGCTTTGGTCTACTGTTTCTTTCTTTCTTACTTCCTCTTTAAGAAGTCAGCTGCCATGGTATGAGGTATAATTTTCCCAATGAATAGACCCACGTGGTAAGGAACTGAATGATTCCTAGCCAATAGCAAACATGCTTGGAAGCAGACTCTGTCTCCGTCAAACTTTCAGATGAGATTGCAGCTCTATTTGTTAATGTGACTGGAATCTAACGAGGGATGTTGAAATAAGGGCATCCAGATAATCCTCACCCAGATTCCTGATCCATGGAAATTTTGAGATATAAATACTTTTTGTTATTAAGCCACTAAGTATTGTAGTAATTTATTACACAGCAATAGGAAACTAATACATCCTCTTTCTTCTCCTTTTGGAATTTAACTTATAGATAAGATAGGCCTTTCAAGCATGTCTTATGTATTTCCTACTCCTTTAAAAAAAATTCCTTCAGTGTGCTTCAGTATATTTTCTATTGATTTATAGTTCAGTTTACTAATCCTCTTTTCTGCTATATCTAATCTAGTGCTAGAAATTCACATTTGAGTCCTACAATTTCTGTTTGACTATTTCATACTGATTCTACTCACCATGTAAATATCTCCATTTTTTCATCTATTTTTGATACATATTTATTTTAGCAACTTAAAACTCTATATCTGATATTCCAATATCTGGGTCACTTGTGGTTCCATTTGTATTGTCTGTTCCCACTCCCACTTGATCACTTGGTTCTATACATGATATTCTTTGTAATTTTTTATTGAATTCTAATCTTTCATGAATAAAATGCTTCTTCAGACTGTCATTACACATAAGTTAAATATTAAATGAAACTTTTTAATATTAAAAATACACACTATTTTGTAAAAGCTCATCTTCCTGTGTAAAATAACCAAAATCATAGGATGTCTAGATTGACATAAATATATTAATCACTACCTAGGTAAATGTAATCAATTGCTATAATCTTTATGCACAAGATGGAATATAATTGAGGTTTATGTAAACTGTAACGGGCAGCATTTAGTTATTATTAGTAATGGTAAAAATCAGATGCATAGAACTTTAAGTGCTCTGTATTATTTTATCAAATTTCCCAGTGTACCAGATGAATGCCATGCATCAAAAGATCTACATCCTTATTATACCTCTAACACTATTTGGTTTGTGTCCTTGAACATTATATATAACTTGGTTTTCCTTTTTTAATCTATCACATTGAATATTCTCTAGCATGCCTTTCATAAGTGTTACAGTGAGAAACTGACTTTATAAGAGAAAATGAGATTTAAAAACACAATACATCACAGAAAACAAACTTATGGTTACCAGAAGGGATATTAGGGATAGAAGGGAGATAAATTACAAGTTTGGGATTGACATATGCACACTACTATGTATAAAATAGAAAAACAACAAGGGCCTACTGTATAGCACAAGGAACTATATTCAGTGTCTTGTAATAACCTATAATGGAAAAGAATCTGAAAAAGAAAAAATACATATGTGTGTGTGTGTGTGTATGTGTATAACTGAATCACATTGCTGTATGCCTGAAGCTAATACAAAATTGTAAATCAACTATACTTCAGTTTAAAAAATTGGTTAAAAAAAAAAAGAGATATCATTTGGTAGAACTGGAGCTGTAAGTAAATGGTGAGCCCAAGTAGTGGGAAAAAACAAAAATGAAAACAAAACAAAACAAAAAAAACCCCCAGAAAAACATCACATTAATGGATTTCAGCCAGCCCAAAAAGATATTAAGGCAGTATAGCTGTAAGTATGGATTTTAAAGTTATACAGTTAATTTTGAGTGCTGATTTAGCCATTTACTACATCATGGTATTGGCAAGTCATTAGATTAATATATTCTTTAGTTTCCAAATCTGTATAATGGGGATAATAATAATAATATCTATCTACCAGGATTGTTTTGAATAAATAAGATAATTCATGTGAAGCAATCAGAAAATTCCGAAACTTCAAATAATTCGGTAATTATATATAATAATATAGTGATTATCAACATTATTATTATCATCATTATTATTATGTGCTTAAGTATTTCTTAGGCCTGAAAAAAATCTTGAATATAGTTAATTATAAAAGCAAAGGAGATTTTTCTAAGTGGAAAATCATGGAATAAGAGTATCTCTGTACTTCTGCATCGATTTCATTATTCTAAAGCAAGAAAAATGACCCTGCCCAGGCTGTGATGCAAAGGTAATATAAGAGCTGTGCTGCATATTCTTATTAAAACCAAACCAGGCTCATGTCTGCATATTTGTCTTTCCATCCCAAGACATTTGCACTGCAGTGGTGAACAATAACTATATGCTCAGTCCCAAGTTAAGTCTGGTCTTTCTAAACTATGTTGAATTAAAGGTGACTGGTCCACTCATATACCCTTTCCATTTACAGAGTGAGATGCCCACAAACAGCACAGTACCCATCATTGATTACCTAATTACACAATCACTCCATCAGTAAATTAGTGCAACATCTATGACCCTATATGTCACCACCACAACCCCCTCTGTCAATTCCCCTGGAGAGTCACTGAGACAGTTCTACTGACATAATATATTCATTATCCATTAGATCTGGCACACGCTCTGCAGTGCTCAATTATGATACAATCGAGCGAAGGGTCTGGTGTCAGCCAATATAATGACTTTCTGATTATCTGTCTTTAAATGATGAATGAAATGAAAATGTACTGGTCAAACCAAATATAAGATTGATAGGATGCCAAATGAAAATTGTACGTAGCCTTCTTTATGGGAAAATAGCAGAGGCCTGCTTTTATTCAGCAATAGCTCCCTAAAGATAGTTTTCCAAGTCATTCCCACATTTCAGTTATAAGATTACTATGAATCCACTGAATTTAAGTCCTAAATTGACATTCTGGGGTCACAGCAATACCCTTTCACTAAGGATTTAATTCACAAGAACTTTCAAATACTTTTGCATTTGCCTAGTCTTTCAGCTTTACTTGCGTAATCTGACCTCCCAGTAATATTCTTCTTGCTTCTAGTTTGTCACCTGGATCAGATTATTTTTTGAGCTGTTTTTGTCTCGTGGAGAGCTGTAAAATAATTAAGCAGATTGATACATAGACAGGCATTTTAAAAAACGTGCCAGGATTATAAATAAGTGGGAGGCTCAAAAACATTTTGTTGTTCAAATAATTATGAAGTAGGTGTTTGATAGTACAGTCATTTCTGTTTCTGTTTAAATCTTTAGTTATTATTCTGTTAATTATAATTGAAAATCCAATGAAGCTTCATATTTGAGCACTCACAAATCTGACTTAAATTACAGCTTCTTAGTTTATTCCCTTAAATAGAACACATTGGACTTTGGTTATAAAACAATTTTTAAAATCCAATACCCTTCCCAACTCTTTAAATCTTGTATAAAAATTGAGCCTTTTGAAATATACAGACAAGAAAGAAACATAAATGTATTCATTTTCCGTGTCACAATTAGGCTTACAGAATGTTTTTTTTTTGTTTTTTGTTTTTTGGTATCAGGAAACTTCCCATAGTGGCCCCACCATCATGTAGCTATACAAGCTCAGGGCAAATCCCTGCCACACTCTGTGCTTCAGTTATGTAAAGAAATTACAGAAAGTATGAGACATTCTGAATTAGAATATCTGAATTAGAATGTCTGAAATAAATCTCAAATTTATCTTCTTACTTTAGTTTCCCTATTTGAGAAGCTGATCTGAAATTCAGACTTGAGATTAAAATAGAATTTGTTTGGATCACATTTAATTAGTGCAAAGGGATAGTCTTTGTGCTTGTGGGAGACTGATAACTCTAGGCGTAAGGGATTGATAGCTCAATGACCACTGAGAATAATTTGAGAGGTGATGTCCTTCCTATTTGTTTTTATTTGCAACAGAATTAAATCTACTCTAGGGTGAAGAAATGTGCATGTGTGTACAAGATGTTCCCATCCCTAGGATTATAACTGCCTTCTTATCTTTTACTGTAAAGAATCACTACACTAGGTATTGGTTAAATGTCTTGAGACCTTTTAGGTAAAGTAAAAAACAAGGAAAAATTGTCCCTAAGCACACTGGTTAAAGGAGCTCACTAACTGATTAAGTACATCTCAGCATTCCTGATTTAGAAACTCTAACAAGAATCTTATGAGCTTATATTTTGTAAAAATAGGGTAGGTAAATATTGTTTTTTCCTTTTGATTCCAGGCAGAATGTAAAATATTTAAATGGAGACATATTAGAATCCCTAGAGAAATGTGAATTAATTTTAAGGTCTTTGACTGCTTTATTTTTATTTAATATTTGTTTATTTATTCAAAATAATAATAATAATTTGAAGGATTTGCTGATTTTTATTTACATAACTGATATAGAAGCAAGAAGGTCAAAAGTTCCTTTTATTTTGTAAAGACAGACTTTTCTTGGTATATGTTTTTTAAAGGTCTAGTTCAGCATCCTCTTCACTGCCTCTCAATATATTGTTGGCTAGGAAGTAAATACAAAATATACAAAAATCAGAGTCTTGAACATGTTTTTCTTTTAATCACAAGATACAAATATGTTAGAAGGAGATCATTTAATTATATCAATAAAATGTCCAAGGTCATGTGAATTCTAACTTTCTGTCTCTAGGCTAGACTAAACACAATTTATTCCAGAAAGATACCTGTCTCGTGTCAATAAATGTCAACTTAGACTTCATGTAAAACTGGATCAGAGAAAAATAATTTTATTTATCATAGAAATAGCAGGAGCCAGAGTATCAGCATTTTTATGCCACTTTTAGAGCTCCAAGTTCCACAGGGTGACGCCAGGCAACACCTGCATACACAGTGGGTTGTGTTATAGGTGTTATAGGAGAGGAACCCTGGTCATAGGGAACCCAAATCTTTTATATTGGAAAGTAAGCACGCCTATCCCTTATTCCAAAGGGAGACACTATCTCTCTCTTCCAAGGTCCTAAGGAATTCTGCCCCTTTCCAGAAGAAAATATTGTTTCTGTATTCCAAGGCTGTTTGCTATACAAACACCCTTGAAAAGATACTCCAAAACAATAGCTTGCCCCAAGACATTCCAAAATATGACAGATCCATGAAGAATTGTCTCCAAACACCTATATTTTATATTTTCTAGAAAATAATAATATTGTCTTTATATTGGCTTAAAAGTTCATGGTTTAAAGAGCACATTCACAAACATTTTATATTTCTTTGTCAGCACACCTCTGGGCCAGGCTTTACTAGATCCATTTTACAGATGAACACACTGAGCCTGGTAGACTCAGTAAATTGTTCCGGATCCCATGGCAATAGCTGATGAAGCAGAGACCTCATTCCATATCTTCTGCCTCCAAATGCATTATATTTTCCGCAAGACCAGAGTGCTCTCTTCATCTACCATACTTATTGGCAACTGCATGTAAAAGCAATCAGTTAATTATGTGATATGATTTGAGAAATGTTTTGGGAGGCCCATCATCAAAGAAACAAAAAATTTCCCTGATTGCCCTTTGTATGTGCCATAAAATATATTCTTGAAAAAAAATTTTTTTTTCATTTGAAATACTATCCCAGGGCTCTTCAAACTTTGAAGATTTGGGGCATCCGTTGGAGTTCATCCAGCAATGCTCTCAGTATAAAAAAGGTATGAGGGAGAAAAGGCTGAGGATCAGCTTCTTAGCTATTTTACTCAGGAGCTGATAGTAGAAATGTTTCATTCTCATGTCTAACTGAGAACCCAGGGACATGGAGAGAACCAAACTGGAGAAGAAGATACATGTGTACACATACTTTGCCCCGTTTATAACCTTTCTCAGTCTTGACTTGCATCTCACTCTTGACTTGAGCAGTTTCCTCCAGAGTCCCACTTTTTTTTTATCATCAGGAAGGCTTTTGTCTACTATCTTTAATATAATCACTTTATGCAATGTAAAATTTCCCACTTGTCCTCAAAAGTTAGAGAAAACTTTGCTATTATACTACCACTACTAAACACACCTAAAGAAGTATTTTCCAAACCTCAAAATGGTAATGAGTGAAACATCAAAGTAAGCCCTTGATCAAGTAAATGTGGAAAAAGTGAGATTAAAAGAGTTATTCATGTCTTTGCGTGAGGGCTTCTCAGAGGGTTTAATATGCTGATGTAAATTGCGACCCTCCAAGGGAAGGAGATAGCTTGCAGGGTTTTCCAAATTTATTCCATACTGGAGCCCCTTTTTCATGGAGTGTACTTGGGAAATGCTGTCTTAATCAATGTATATAGGAACAAAACCACAACTTATTAGTCAAAATATTTTTTTGGCACTTCAAAATACCAACGTGCAGCAGCATAACGGAAAATAAGAAGTTGCATCTGTCTTCAGGTTGCCTCATGCAGCATAGACAAATATATAGTCTGGAGATATATGTGTATTTGTATAAATATATGTATATGTACATATATAATTTAGAATATATAATTTGACTATGTATATGTAATTCTGTATATTTTTTTCACTTTAATCACAAGTCCAATATATTAGAAGGAGGTAATTTAATATCAATAATATATCTAAGGTGAGCTATATAACATCTGATACTTTATTTTGCTATATGTAGACACTTAAGATTTTTTTCCGTGTTTATTTTGAAAAAAAATCTAATGGACCTGGGGAAGTCCCTGTAAATGTTTATGCAATCAGACATTATAAATGTGAGTCTCTCTCATAAATCATTATGCCACTTTTAAAGCAGAATTTGGAGGCCTTGACAATCTATACTTAGGAGTAATTCCTGGGTGTCTCATTATAATGCAAAATATTCATTTAAATATTTTTAATAAAGTTTCACTTCCAGCATGATGGAGTAATCATTATTGGACTAGCCCTCATGCCAACTATGAAAATGAACAAAGTGTATAAAGCAAGTGATTTCAAATTCCACAATAGGAACACAGGACTGTAATCCCTCAGAGCAGAGAAAAATGAGGCAAGCTCCATAGTCATCCCAGATTTCTGCCTGGAGTCAGTTTCCACACTGCAGCATAGGCAGGTAAAGTCCATGGCAGTCCTCACTGAGCTGAGGAGGTAGAGGTGAGTTTGGGACGGCTGGAATAACTGGAATTATGGGACAATATAAGAGAGGAAGAAGCTGTGTAGAGAATGAGCCCAAAATGTCTGCATTTATACCCTGTAGTATCTTTGTCCCAATATTAAACTACGCATGCTGAGGCAAGCCACCAAGAGGTCTGTCAGATAAGAGAGACTGAAGAGTTTTGAGCTGAACAAATATTCCAGGGGCTGCACAGTGCTTGTGGACTTTGGCGGTCTAACCAAATGGTTTGGGGTTTCTAACCAAAGAGGAGAGATTTTCCTGATCACCCTGGTCATTCAAACCAGGTCATTCACCCTGGTCACTCAACACACTCAAATGGACATGCCTTAGTTGTAGTGCACTCTAGATAACATTACACCAAGTCTCAATATAATCAGGAAAAATCATCAATAAACTAACTGGCTATTTGAATAAAACTCAAAGCTATTTAAAGACCACTCAATCCAGACTCTTAACAATATAGCATCCAACTGTCTAGCAGTTAATAAAAAATTAACAGACATACAAAAAGGCAAGACAATGTGACCCATAAAGAGAGGTGGGGGCAAGAGGAGAGAGTTGAATGTAGTAAAATAGTCAGTAGAAATAGACCCAGTGATAAGAGATGTTTGAGCTACCTCACAAGAACTTTGAATGGTCTTTATAAATAGATTCAAGAATTTAAAGGAAAAAATGAGGGGTACAATAGGGCATAACAAGTGAGCAGATGAGGAACCTCAGTATGTAAAAAGACAGGGCAATAGAAACTATCTAATCTGAGCAGAGAAAGAGAAAAGGCTGGAGAAGAAAATGAACAGTTATCTCTGATATGCTATGATAAAATGTCAAGCAATATAACGTATGTGTAGAGTCCTAAATGAAAGAAAAAAGAAACTCGGGAACACACATGAAAAAAAAATAAAAAGAAAATGACTAAAATATTTCCTAAATCTGATGAAAAAATATCAACACAAGGTGCTGGAAGCTCAACAAGCTCCCGTAAGAATAAGTGGACAGAAAACCACCCATGTAAACCATAGTCAAATTTTTGAAAATCAATGATAAAGAAAAAGAAATACCAAAATTATCCAGATTGGGGGTGGGGTGACTTCAGTACTTACAGAGAGAAATATCAGCTAGAAAATGATAAAATGGCTTGAAGTGCTGTTGACCTTTAATTCTATGTCCAATAAAAACACTCTTTAAAAATGAAGGCAAAATTAAGACATTTTCAGCTAAATAAGAGCTAAGATTGTTTATCACCACAGACTTGTTCCAAAAAAAATGTTAAAAGTTCTTTAGCCTGAAGGAAAAGAATTTACCTCTAGGAATGAAAAGCTGTGAAATTGTAAATATGTGGGTAAATATAAGATTTTTATCCCTCAGTTTTATGTGTATTTAATAATTTATTGTTTTCAAAGCATAAATAATAGCAATATATCTTGTGGTTTATAATTATGTGTAAATAAAATGTATTACAAAAATATTACAAAATATGGGAGGGTATAAATGGAATTACATAATTGTGAGGTTCTTATATTGTACATACAAGTGATGTACAGATGGTGTAATATTAATATATGGTAAACTGTGATAAGTTAAGGATGCACATTGTGGTCCCTAGAGCATCCACTAAAAAAGAAAATCACAGGGGTATATCTAAAAGCTAACAGACAAGCTAAAAATAAATTGCTAAATTTCTCTAATGAGAAACTTTTACTCTCTAGGGGAATATTAAATACAAGAACAGCAAGGTAGACATCTTCAACTTTAATCTTGGTTTATATATAAATGTGCTGTTGTTGTTTATTGCAGAGCCAGGGAGTGGTTTGAGGTTATGGGAATTTTGTTTATTTTTTATCTAACCTTATTCTCTTTTGATTTTCTGTGAAATACATTTTACAGAACTAATCTAATCATAATCCTGGAACCTACCCTTAGTAGTGAACCAATCAATCAGTCAGGTTGGGTATAAAGGGAAAGTTTGAGGACAAATGGACACAATTTACAGAAAGATGTTGACTTCAAATCTTAATCACATATTCAAATTTTCAGTGACTCATTGTGCTGAATGCAACTTAATTTTTATCTTTTAATTTTGTTAAAACAAATAACACTAACACATTTTCTTTCTTTAGATGATTAATGTGATCAGATGTCTCAAATATTTGTTTGTTCAATTGAAGGACCGGAATCATTAATTTTTGGCCATTGCATCAAACGCACACAAAATCACATGAGTCACCCATGTGTAATGTTTACTTGGTTATGACTTCCCAGATGTGGAAATTGGCTATCTTTGCCATTTTGTCTCCTGAATTACATTTTCATTACATGCTTTCTTTATCCCCACCATTCTTTTCCTTCCCAACCCCCATAGGCTCTATTTTTTATTATTGTTATATTCATTAGACATAAAATCACTGTCAACTTGCTATATGTCTCTAAACCTTTACTCTCAAATTTTTAACTTCTTTTACTATAAATCAGAGCAAACAGCTTGTGGACTGACACTGATTCATGCACTATACTTGGAGTAGAAATGGTATAAGCTTTATGACACTGATGTGGTGTTTCTAAAGAAAAAATGATCAGCTATAGGATATTAACGTCTATCTGCCATAGACACTAACTCAGTGTGCTTTCATCATTATATTTTTCTCTGAATTTCACTACTGACACAGTCACTTTGGAAGCCCATGATGAGTAGAAATTAATTCATACATGAGCAGCAACGTATTCTTCAGTTTGAAACTACAAAGAGAGTAAAAAGGAAGATGGTTTACATATGTGAAAGCGAAGATAAATGAAGGGTTTCACCCTGTAAAGTCCTGTAGGTGTGAATGACAAGCACACCTCTTGACCCAGGAGGATTAAGCCTTTGAAGACCATAGATTCCTATAAGAGCAAACCACTTTTTTCTCCATAAATCAAGTTTATTTATCTTATTAGCACCAGCGTACAGAATCAGGTAATAGTCCTAAAATAGTAGGAGCAGGAACAATGCAAAGGCCCTTCCTGAGAGAAGAGAGAGACCCATATGCACTGACATATGATTAAGCTAACATCCCATTGCAATGATGGTTTGTTCATCTTCACATTAAAAAAAAAAAAAAAAAAATCAGGGTCCACAAAAGATTTCAGAGGTGATGAACTGGACAAGAGAATCTTCATGAGATGCTGTCCAATTCTGAAAAGAGAGCTTTTTGCAGAGTTCCATGGCCAGGGCCATCAAGGAAAGATTAAGGAACAAACAGCTAAAACTTTATAATATCTCTAATTGCATAATCACTTGATTAGTGTAGGTTGAATTACATAATTGCACAGTGAGACTTGACATTTCAAGACAGAGCATGCTATTCAAAAAGGGAAGGAGGGAGGGGGTTGGAGACTGAGTTAACAGGGAAACATCACTGCTTGGCCAAACACTGTATACCAGGGAAAGCTGCTAAACACCATCAGAGTTTTCATCACAGCTTCTGACTTCCTTTTTTGCCAAGTGAACAGATCACCATGGCAGGATGTTTCTCCACTTAGTGAACTTCAGAAAAGTTAACTTTGGGTATGGGGAAGTTCTGCACTGTTACAGAAGGGACAAATATCTATCTTTGTCTATGTATCTATCTATCTATCACCTGTACAGGTCTTCTTACCACAGCTTAACTTCTTAGTTGCGTTGAGTATAATTGATAAGGCATTTAACACTTTACACACTTTAGAAAATAAGCTCATTGGTGTTCTCTTTTTCCTTTTCGTTTACTTTCTCTCTCTTCACTTTTTTTCTGTCTTCCTAATGGCTCTCTCTTCTGACCCCAACACACTTCCATAAGTTGAAATGAACCACAGTATGTGAGTGTTTGAAATTTTAGAGTCATATTTGTTCTTATTCAGTGTCTTTGATTTTAATAGTTTTTCACCTTTTACTCAATGAATATTTTTTACCACATTATATAAAATGTGTTTTAATTATTTGACATGCTCCCAACAAGATATTGTGATTCTTAAAGATATGAATTATTAGTCCCTAAGAGAGAATTCAATAAAAAAAAATACTACTTTTGCTTTTTAATTAACACCGAAACACAACTCTTCTTAATTTATTCTTACTTCCAATAGAAGAAACCTGAACAAGAATTTGCATCTATTATTGCTGAATAATACCTGTACAATATATTTTTTCTCCTCAATTTCTGTGTTTTATGAGATTCAGGTTTTTAGATTTTTCCCAACTAAATATATTTTTATATCGCATAAAAATGATTAGTTGAGCAAAGCCCATATTTTAATGGGAATTCATAGTTATTGCCCTTTAAAAAAGAAATTGTTGGAGTCTTTTCAAGTCACTAACGTGGGAATCACACCTGCTTTCAGCTATTTGTGAGCTACACACTCTCAAACATGCACACATACACCCCTAAGGCATCACAGGTATGTCAATTAAGATGCTTTTGCTTTCAGGAGAAAATCTCAACTCAAACTTCCTTAAACAATAAAGGTGTTTATAGCTGGAATACATGGAAGGAGAGAGGCAGTGCTGGATATGGGCATAGTTCCTCAGCCTTGAAACTCTCCTTCTCTGTGATTTTCTTGACTTTGTTCTTCTCCTTGTGATGACATCATGCTTAGGTCATTAGTTAAATGACTGCCTCAGTACTATTAATCATATTCAGACATGAGAATGTCTAGAGGGGAAAAAAGTGATCATTTCTTCTTGTTTTTATTTCTTAGTAGTGGGAACCCTTTTCTAGAACCCCATTTCTACACCCAGATGACTATACTTCATGCCTCATTGGCTGAAGTTAGTTCACATGCTCATTCCTAAACCCTTCACTACCAAAAGGGGTGGGGTTATAATATTTGGCCTAGACATGTAAGGATTTACTCCTGGCCCAAGAATAGGCTCACTGTCCCCTGAATCACATGGAGGAATAAATGTTTTAACAAATTCAAGGTTCATCTAAGAGTTGGGCAAAGGAAAGGAACAAATTTTAGTTAGATAACTAACAGTGTTCTACAAACAAAGCAAGAAAAATCAATAAGTGAATTTCATTCCATACTACAAATCAGTAATGAACTTTGGCCCGAAATATTCCAAATGAGAGTCAATCTTGGGTTTTTTAGTGGGAAATATTTAGATATATATATTCTCTACCTAAGCCCATTATGAATAAAACAGCAGGCGATACAAAGAGACACAGGTAAGGAGAAAGTCATGTTGACATTATTTGTGTTCTAAATGCATCCAGGCCTGAAGCCAGATTTAAATCTGGACTTCCAGGTATTTGAAACAATCATCTTTTGTACATGACCCTGTTTGAATTGGGTTTCTGCCATCTGAATTCCCTCCCACCCAAATTATTTCTAATACATACAAGGTTTCAAAATAAAAAGAAATTATATCCTCCTTCAGACTGGGTCTTTGCACCTTGAACCATTCATAATGGGAATTGTATCATGGCAAATTCAAGTTTCTGCTGTACTATTGAGAACTTTGATGTAATTTTCTGGAACTAGGGTGGACACAAGGCCTCTGTACTGTTGTGTGAGAGAGTGACTGGGAAAATTTACCACCAGTTTAGAAACAAGAGTTGAGTTTTCGAACTCAAGTGGGTAAAAGTGATGATGGTGGACCCAAGACAGAAAGCCAAAATAGATGAGACCTGACAGGAAAAAATGTTTAAATTTTATTTCAAAGGACACATCGAAAGTGAACCAAAAGAAGACAAAGCCTAGAAGGATTCTAAGGCAGAATTCTGCTGCTGACTTGTTATGAATTTGGATAGTGACAGGTTTGAATGTAGGCATGATAGAAACATTTAAAGCATCCTAGACTAATTGGACAGTAGAGACTTGCCAACATGATCCAAGTTGGGTTTAAGAAAAATCATTCTACAAAGTTGCTTGAGATTAATTACTCTAGGAAGAGGCTAGAGGTAGGGAAGCAAATTAGGACACTTGCATTCTTCCAGCTAAGAATAGTAAAGGCTGACCTACATACTAACAAAAAGAAAGAAAATGTTATAAGGGTAAAATGTATTGAATTTATTGTAATAGGAAAAACATTAAAATTATTGTCAGATGATTTGGTTTATACTCTGGCTCTAATAAAAGCTGTACAATCATGATCAAATGTATAAGGACAAGAAATAGTTTATAAATATCCATTAAGCTACCAAACTTATCAGTTCTTACATCGTGTTTTTTTCTACTTATTATGGTCTTCCAATTAAAGAACAATTGTTATATTTCTTGCACAGAAAATATAGCAAGTAATTCAAATTTTATGGCCCTACCCACTTCCATCCACAGTAGAATAGCAGACCAATTAGGGCCATTTAATGTTAGAGTGTCAAGTACAACTCTTCAAAAACTTTCATTGTACTAAGAATAAATGTTGCTAAAATAAAAATACTTAAAAGAAAAATATGCCTTTAAATGAGTTCATTGGTACTACCATATTAATTTACATCTGTCAAATCTACAATCAGATGCATTCCACAGAAGCCAAATATAATGTGACTCCATGGAGACTGTTATTTTTTTAAATATTTATTGTCTTCTTTTTCTGTTCACATGTGAAGTGAATAAACTGGCAAAAAGCAGTCTTGCCAAAATTAACTGAATAACAATATGAGAAATGTTCCTTTTCTTGGCTTCTCATAAACTAAAAGCTATCATCTGATCTCTAGAAACTTAGATATAATCAAATATGTGGTAGGAAATAGGGAGGGTTCTCCCAAATAAAATAGAAAATCTTAAAAGACAATTTTTTAAAGAAAATCTTAAAAGACATAGGGCATAATTCAAACTTATGAAAAAACAAACAAAAATATAAGCCAGGAGTCAAAGCACTCCATTGACACACTGAACATTAAATGAAGATCATTTGTGTAAAGTAATTTTGCCCATTTAAAGTAACTTATTAATATACCACCATTGTCTCCTTCAGAATAGGCATGTTTATTCCAATGAAGATGCTGTTGGTCACACATATCAGAATTCTTCTTTTTTAATTGTTTGCAAAGACTTCATCATATCCTTTTGAATGTCCACAGGGATGGTAAATGAACTCAATACCTTATTTAAAGAGAAGGATTACCAGAATTATAAAGCAAAACCCAACCTTATGCTGTCTATAATATATGCATTTAAAATGCAAAGATATAGATAGATTAAAAGTAAAATAATGGAAAAATTATACTGGGCAAGCCATAAGCATAAGAAAGCTGACACAGATAAATTAATATCCAACAAAATAAATTTCAAAAATAGAATATTACAAGACATAAAAGGGGATATTAAATAATGATAAAAGAAACATTTCATCTGAAAGACATAACAATCCTCAATATATCTGCACCTAATAAGTGAGCATTAAAATACAAGAAGCAAAACTGATAGAGCCAATAGGAAGGAAAGAAAAATTTAGTCAGAAATTATAACATCCATTTCTCAATAATTAATAGTAAACATACAAAAAAATCAGTGGGATATATAAACAACACAGTCAATCAACTGGATCTAATTGACATTTATAAATCCCCAAACCCATATTAACACATATTAAGCCCCAAAACTACAGAATATACTTTATTTTCAAAAGACTTCACATAGATATTTCACAAAGATTGACTACATGCTAGGTCATAAAATAAGTCTCAATAAACAATTCCATTTACCATTGCATCAAAAAGAATAAAATACCTAGGAATAAACCAACCTAAGGAGGTAAAAGACCTGCACTTGAAAAACTATAAGACATCGATGAAAGAAATTGAAAACGACATAAACAGATGGAAAGATATACTGTGCTCTTGAATTGGAAGAATCAATATTTTCTACAGTATTTTTTTTTTAGCTTTTTTTCCTTTTTTTAAAATGAAATGTTGATTTACAATGTTGTGTTAGTTTCAGGTATATAGCAAAGTGATTCAGATATATATATATATATTCTTTTTTTACATTCTCTTCCATTATGGGTTATTACAAGATTTTGAGTATAGTTCCCTGTGCTATATAGTAGGTCCTTGTTCGTTTCTATTTTATATATAGTAGTATATATATTTGAAACCCAAACTCCTAATTTATCCCTCCCCCACCCCCTTCCCCCTTTGGTAACCATAAGTTTGTTTTCTGCGTCTGTGAGTCTATTTCCGTTTTGTAAATAAGTTCATTTGTATCATTTTTTTAGATTCCACATATAAGTGATATCATATGTTATTTGTCTTTCTCTGTCTGACTTACTTCACTTAGTAAGATAATCTCTAGTTCCATCCATGTTGCTGCAAATGGCATTGTTTCATTCTTTTTTATGGCTGAGCAATATTCCATTGTGTATATATAACACATGTATAGTATTCTTAAAACATATCCTTTCTTTTGGTCCTGTAACCTCCTTAACTTCTCTCTCTGCTCTCCCTTGTATTATCAGATTTCGAGAATTAGTGATAACAGACTTATGCATTGATAGAAAGGATATGCATTCATGGACTACAGATGTATTTTTCTTTGCCATCCTAGTAATATTTTTTAAAAATGGAATGCCTTTATGGAGTATGACATCTTCTGCTTGTCACAATCTTCACCACTTGTTCTTATCATACAATCCAGTATTTCAAGTACTTTAGTTCATAGGTATTTAAATTTAAATATGCTTCTTCTCACACCACTACACTGAAACTGACCCCTCAGAGATCACTAATCAGTTCTAATTATCAAAGAAGATAGGATTTGCTCAGTCTTTATACTCAAGGATATCTCTACAGTATTTAGACTATTGACCATTTCCATTCATAATTTTGAAACAGTCTGGTTTTGTGTGTGTGTGTGTGTGTGTGTGTGTGTGTATACATGTGTGTTTTCCAATAAAATTTCTTGGTTTGCGTTCTGTATTAGTTTCCTAGGGATGCTGTAACAAAGTACCAAAAACTAGGTGGCTTAAAGCCACTCGTTTTTACAGCTCTGGAGGCTTGAAGTACAAAATCAAGGCTTTGGCAGGACCATGCTCTCTCTGAAAGCTCTAGGGAAAAATACTTAACTTACTTCTTCTAGCTTCTGATATTTGCTGGCAGTCTTTCACATTTTTGGCTTGGAGATGCTTCACATCCAGTTACACGAGTGGCTTTTTCTTGTGTGTCGTCTTTTTTATGTATATAAATTTATTTATTTTATTTATTTATTTTTGGCTGCGTTAGGTCTTCGTTGCTGTGTGGGGGCTTTAGTTGTGGCGAGCGGGGGCTACTCTTTGTTGCAGTGCACGGGCTTCTCATTGCAGTGGCTTCTCCTGCTGCGGAGCACAGGCTCTAGGCACGCGGGCTTCAGTAGTTGTGGCACGCAGGCTCAGTAATTGTGGCTCACGGGCTCTAGGGCACAGGTTCAGTAGTTGTGGTGCACGGGCTTAGTTGCTCCACGGCATGTGGGATCTTCCCGGACCAGGGTTCAAACCCGTGTCCCCTGCATTGGCAGGTGGATTCTTAACCACTGCGCCACCAGGGAAGCCCTCCTGTGTGTCTTCTAATCGTCTTCCCTTTGTGGGTGCCTGTCTCCAAATCTCCCCTTTTTATAGTGACATCATTCATATTGAATTAAGGTCCACCCTGATCTTAACCTGGTTAAATCCGTAAAGACCTCTTTCCAAAAAATTCACATTCTGAAATATTAGGAGTTAGGATTTTAACATGTCTTTTTATGCGGACACAATTCAACCCATAACACCTTCTGTCTCTTTTGATACTCCTTGGTTTCATTCTGTTTGCCCTTTCTCCTCCCATCCTGTGAAACATTCTCAAAGATTGGTCCCTGGCCCTCTGTTCTGGTTTCCTATACTGTCTATCATGGCAATAGTGTGATTTCAAATATTTCCTCTGTGCTAACGTTTCTAAATCTCTGTTCCCAGACTCTCTTTTGAACTTTAGTCTTACATTTCAAATTGCCTACTAGAACTCTCCATTGGATACCCTGGAGGCATCATGAACCAAATATATACTAAATATAAATATAAACTTTCCTTCTATTACTATTATAAATTTGAAATCTTACAGCTAAAATAGGAGGAACCCCCCTCTCTTTTGACTCCGCATCTAGAGAATTACTTAGGACCTTGGATTTAACTTTTAAATAACTAAGAGTTGCTTTGAGCTTAGGCTCAGGAATCACATTATCTGTTTCAAGTTCTGGCTCTACCAATTGCTAAGTGTGCCCTGGGTGCTTCATGTTCTCAAGTGCAAAATAGGGTTAATATTGTACACCTGATGAGGTTGCTTTGTGGAAACAAAATGATGCAATAGTGGTCTTAATCTAGTGCCTAGAACAATAAATGATCATTGTAGCTGTAATAGTCGTTAATAATAAGAATAATTACTATACGTCACTGTATCTCCCTCCTCCCTTCCTGTACTCTGTTTTCAGGCTTCGTTGTTATTCACTTGTAATTTATAGCTAACCTGTCCCCCTACCTCCAATCTCTCCGCATTCTAATCCAGTCGGCAGACATCTCCCAGATTAATCATCCTGTACCACAGCTCTGTTCATTCCTCAGGGCACCATCCTTCACTGACTTCCATTGTCTACAAAATAAAAGTAAAATTTCTTAGATTGAAATAAAAGGCCCTCTGGTCCCAAACCTCCTTTCCAACCTCATTTTCCATAACTCAGCTTCATATATCAAATACTTCAACCAAACTGGTTTTTGACATTCCTCGTACCTGCTGCGTATTTCAGCACCTGTGTGCTCCTGTTTATGCTGCCCCCTGCCTCAAACCCAATCTCATCCAAACCCTGATTAGTCTTGCAGACCTAGGTAGAATGCTGTCTGCTATTTAAAAAAACACCTTCCTTAATCATCCCAGCTAGAAGTAACCTTGCTCTCTCTTAACACTGAGTAGTGCCTCTCATTTATGCATTCACTGCTCAAGTATTTATTGAATGATAATTATATATCAGGCACTGAAGTAGGGACTCAGAAACAGTGGTAGAGAAAATGAACATGGCTCCTATCTTCATGAAGCTTGTGATCAGAGAGACGTATATTGAGCAAATTTAGAAATGAGAAAATAATTTCAATCTGTGACAACTACTATGAGGTATTATTTATTTTTTATTGTATTAATTCATTTATATTATTTCCCTAAACTAGAATATAACTCATTTGAGGATAGGCACACATACTAATAGTATCTAGATCAAAGGAAATATTTTTCCCTCTTTGGCCGAAATCAAATGAATGAAGGCAACATGGAAGCTTAATATTAGAACCATCCTTTGGTATTTCTATCTAATGAAATATTTTGTTTTGTTTAGAATTTAAATTACTAAATCACTATTGACAGACTAACTTTTGGTGTATTTCAATGACTGCTAAGTGAGATACAAAACAGAGTCACATTGGAATTCTATGGTCAACAAGAGAATAATGTAGACAAGTTATCTATGAATAAATATATTTAGTAGAGCAAACAGAGAACAAATTACCAGATCAACTAGTGAAACATATGTCTTTAGTATTCTGGCAACAATTTATGTAATCGAGGTCATATTGTTTAAGTCCTTTGTATCATAATTTACTCATCTGTAGAATGAGGGTGATCACAATGATTCCAGGGTCCTTCAAAAGTATGATTAAGTGAAGTGGTTCTGTAACAGTACTATAAAATTCCTAAATGTGGTTATCTCCTTTATTTTCGCATTGGTTTTAGAAATCGTGGGTTGAGAGGAATTCTCTGGAACCAATGTCATGAGCCAATTTGATAGTTATAATAGAGTGACTAAAATCTAGATATTTTATTACAGATAAAGAAAGAGAGTCTAGTCTAAACAATCACAGGACTTGAGATTGCCAAGTGACAGAACCTAGCTCAGAGTGGTTAAAGAAAAAAGCCTTACAAAACAGAGAGAGAGAGAGATGGGGGTAGAGCTAGCCTGCAGGTCATCTATCCTCTGGCTCTGCTCCAGCTAGGCTACACCACACATGGGAGATTTGGCTTTTCTCCTCTTTCTTCTCTTCAGTGTATGCGGAGTCCAGGAAAGAACACCAACTAGCTTGACGTGGCTCTTATAATTGCATCATTGACTAAAAAATGGGCTATGATTTTTATCTAGGCTGAGTTCCTATGCCTCTCTCTGTATTAACAACCCCATCAAAATAACATAATTGGATTAGGTGAGGAACAGCTCCCCAGATGGAAACTGAGAATATTTCCTAGAATGAGGAATGGGATACCATGTTGTCAAAGCCAATAGATATCTCCAGCAACGTTTCCTCATTTTCTACAATTCACCTTCGTATTCCAAATTCTTTAACCAAACTGAACTAGTTGATATTCTCCATACATGCTGCCTATTTTGGCATCTGTGTTTTGTTTATTCCCCCTTCATATATGGTTGAATTCTTCCCTCCAATGTGGTTGAATTTCTTACCTAAGAATTAATAAATAGAAGAGATTGCTATTTCAGGTGATTGTAGAAAGCTTCAAAATATGACCTACTGTTCCTAACAGTCATAACTGTCCAGATGAGCTACAAAATCCCAGAGTTTTAGAAGTACATCTGAGAGCAGAGGACACAAAGATGATTAAATGAACTAAAATGTGAACAGTGACAAGTCATTCCTAAGAGAGACGGACTTACAACTGAAAGAGATGCCCCCTCCCCTCCCAGAGGAGCACAGGACTTTTAGGAGTGTAAGACAGTGAGTAGTCGACTAAAAGTTGGGGCAGGGTGTGAGAGCCAGGAGGAAACTTCTTAGAGCCTCACGTTCTTCCTGAGTATGATCCAGTGGCTTCAAAGACTGGGGATGAGGCAAGAGAACTGAGAGAAACCTCACTGAGTCATTCTAGGCCTTCATCAATGGTACTGCAATGATGCTTCAAAGGTTGGGGAGGGGAACAGGGTAAAGAAAGTTTTCCCCAGTCACAGAAGTCCGGATGTGAGAATGGAGAGAAAAAAGTACTAACTCCCCAGTGATCCTCCAAACATTTGAAACCAATAGCGAACTGCATCTATTTAAAGCTGCAACCAAACCCAGATCCAGCCCCACTAATGTTTAGATTGATCAACCCTCCTCCTCCCCAACACTGTTGCCTGACAGAAGAAGAGACATGCCATGTTCTAGGGGTAAATATCATTTAATTTAATCTCTACTGCCTGCATATGTATACAATCTATAGCATGCAAACCAAAAAGTATGAAACATGTGAAGAAGAAAGAAAATGTTGACTGATTGTCAAAAGAGGAAATACTCAATAGAAGCAGATCCAGAAATGGCACAGATATTGGGATTATCCAACAAGGATTTTACAATAACTATGATAAATATGTTAAAGGATTTAGTGGAAAAAGTAGACAACATGTGAGAAATACAATATGGGAAAGAAAATGTTTTGATAGAGTTAGCAGACTGTACACAGAATAAAAAAGATTCAGTGAACTAATAGATCAATATATGTTATTCAAACTGAAGACATATGGAGACACTGTATTAGTTTCTTAGGGCTATCATATCAAAGTTCAACAGACTAGGTGGCTTAAACCACAGAAATTAATTTTCACATGTTTCTGGAGGCTAGAAGCCCATGTCAGCACAGTTGGTTTCTTCTGAGGCCTCTCTCCTTGGATTGGAATGGTCATTGTCTCCCTGTGTCTTCACATGATCTTCCTTCTGTACATGTACATGTGCAGATTTTCCCTTCTTAGAAGAATACCAGGCACAGTGGATTCGGGCCTACCCTAATAACCTCATTTTAACTTAATTATCTCTTTAAGACCATACCTACAAATTTGGTTGCATTCTGAGGTACTGTGGGTTACAACTTCAACATATGAACTTTGGAGGAACACAATTCAGCTCATGACAGATACATAGGAAAAACACCAAATGGTCTAATATACATGTAATTACAGTCTTAGGAGTAGAGACAGATAGTGGTGCAGAAGAAATAATTAAAGAGATTACAGAGGAGAATTTTCCAGAATTGATAAAAGACATCAACACTAAAACCCAAGTGCAGAAAATCCCCAAGCTGGATAAATATACCCAGATACATCATAGTAAAACTACTGAAAAGATAAAAAGAAAAATTTAAAAGCATCCATAACATGGGGAGAGATGCATTGAATAAAGGGGAACATTTATAAGAGTGACAAATGATAGCTAAATTCTCATCACAATGGAATTCCAGGAGACAATGAAACAATATCATTTAAGGGGTGAAATGTGGGTGGGGGGAGGGGTGACTGTCACCTGGGAATCCCATACTGAGGAAAATTATCTTTCAGAAATGAAGGTGAAATAAAATATTTTTAGACATCCAAAGGTGAGCGAATTTGTTTCTGTAAACCTGCATTACAGGAAATACTAAAATAAATTCTTCAGGCTGAAGTGAAATGATAGCCAATGGAGCCCTCGATCTGTAGAAATGAATGAAGAATGTCAGAAATAGTAAATGTGTGGGTAGGTCTACAAGACTACTATTAAAAGCAAAACTGATAACAGTGCATTGTGGGGCTTATAACACGAGTAGAAACAAGCAAAAAAAAAAAAAAAGTTTTCTAATATCAAGATGGGTAATGCCTTAAATACCTAACCATCATAGTTTCTATGAGGAGATTTTTATTACAAACTCTAAAGTACTATTGAGCATCTGTCACAGGGAATTTCTTCTTACAAATTAACCAAGAAAAAAAAAGTAAAGTATTCATCTTTCACTTCTTTTACTTTTTTCTTATATGTCTCTCCTTTCTTAAGTTCTGTAAATAATATATAACAATACATATTATACATTAGAATATTATGTATACAAACATATGTATGTATATATATATATATATATATATATATAATCGTATAATCATGAGTTGATACCAACCAATACTGTACAAAATTCTCTGGTCAATAGGAAATTGACAAAAAAGTATGGAAGCAACATCCACACCAGCTAGAGAGCAGAATTCGAGCACACACAATTTGCTATAGAAGTCTTCAGTGGAAGCGCTAAATTTCTTTGGATAACTTATCTCTCCCCGAGCCACGGGCTTTGCCTTGCCTTGGTGCGACAGCGGCCTCATCATCCTTCCTCTTACACTGGGCACTGATTATCAAGCATCCTCTGTTGTGCTGCTTGAACTACCATCCAATTCCCCTGCAGTCAATCTCGAGTAAAACTGAAAGGCTATGTTAAAAGAGCACCAACCTTCAAAGTTGCATGTGGAAAATATTCATTTTCACACTCTGTGATTGAAGTCAGAGATGTCTTACTGTCAGAATTCTCAAATGTCACTCCTTCTATGAGAGAGTAGAGGCCATAGGAAGTGTATGAAACTTTCCTTTTAAAAGAACTCCGAGTGAATACTTAGTGGCAACAGAAGGTGCCAGGTTGAGAAATGAAAGCAACCGGGTCCTGTGAAAAAACAGAGCTCTAGGATCTCAGCTGTCTTGGTTCCGATAATGATGATATCACTGTATAATGTGGCATTAATTTCCAGATCCTCATTTCAAATTTGGAGGTTAAAATGATGACCTGGTTTCAGGAATCAAATGTTGAAAGCCTTGATGGGTTAAGCGCTATGAATTAGAGATGATGACTGGGGCTGGTACCCAGGAGACTCGGCTCCCTGTCTCAGTTCTTTCATGATCTGTCTCTGTGCCCACAGGTATTTTACATCTCTGAGGTTCCATTCCCATGTCACAAAATGAGGCGTTGGAATTGAAATGCCGAGATTGCTTTCAAGGCTGAAATTTTATGAGTAAATGTTCTGAATTTTCTTCGTAGAGAGTTATTTTTACATGGGGAGTTTTACATAAAGCAAAAAATGTCTTAGAGTCAAAATTAACCTTGAAAATTCCACGTTGGAGACTAATTTGACACCTATCATTTTTATATAATTTCAAGACAACCTCCATCTTAGATTTTTTTCTTTTTTGTCTATGAACACAAGTTGGAATGGTTGGCTTCTGTTCAAGAGTTTATGTGAAAAATACTAATCCTTATACACTTAGTCCAGAAATGTCAATTTTTTCATTGTTTACTGTGTAGACAATGGACTACACAAAAGGTATTCAGGTGTTTATTTAAATTAAAATTCAATGCATTAATAACAAATTCATAAACGTGGTCCTTCCTTAAGCCTTTCAATTCAGTGTGCAAAAGTTACTATTCTATTTATAAGTATAACAAATTTTAGCAACTACCTTTAAGGAAGCCTTTGATTATTGTTTGATCCCATTTACACATTTAGTTAAACAAATTCAAACTTTTAAATTGCGTGTATAAATTTATATACTTGATTTCCTTTTAATTATTTCATTTGATGAGCCTTAAAAAGAAGTTAAATAATACATATTTTATAAATAAAACTTATCAATATAGTAATTTTTACAAAAAAATTGCATATAAGCACAGTAAGATTTCAGCTTAAAACATATTTAAACGAATTCCTCCATTTCCCATTTGAAATTGGAATTGCAAGAATGTCCAGTTACTTTATAAGGTAAAAATCTTGTATATATTGTAAATACATGAAAAAATCAAATAGACATAGTTTTCTTAACACAAAAATATTAATATTATAGTTTTATTCTCTTAAGAATTTTTCTGTATTTCATTGTAAATATACCCGGATTTAAAAATATTACCCACTAAGAAAACAATTATGTCAACTTAGGCAATTTAGGGGATCTCTTCATAGCCAGTTGAAATCAAATAATGAAAAAGATATTAAGTAATAGAGATATCTAGATGTGAAGACATCCAGGGTAATTTATCTTGACCTCAATTGCCGGGCTGAGCCCATTCTTACAGTCACCATACCTTCAACTATGTAACTTAGAAAAGAAGATGGTCAGAAACCCCACTTCCTTCAGTTTGAGACATATTACTACCCAATTAACTAATCGTCTCACAAAAATCTGCTATTCCACCAAGACTACCACATTACCTGATTGTATTTGCACCTTTATGCTTCTTAAGATTTTGAAATATTTTTCTATATAGTTTCAAAAATACATTTGGAATGATCGACTCTTGCACAGAAATATTCTTCCTGTCTGGTGGGACTACATAACTTGTAAAGATATTACAAAAACTTCTGACCGATTCTGTGGGTCACACATCTTTATGGTCTTACCCAAGACAGAGAAGGCATTCTCGCTATGAAAGTCTTGTAGAAACTAAGACTGACCAAAGAAACATCCAATTCTTATAACACTTTCTCTGGGTACTGGGGTACACATCCATTGCAGAGATCGAAGACAAAATCACCTGCTTTATTTATTCATTTTTATTTTCTCTTATTTCTCCTTTGTTCACATAAAGATGAATTCTTATAAGATAAAACCACTGTGATGCAATCCCTCTGTATTTTCTTGTACTTAGTGCTGTAGTTCCCAAATGCTGCTCTAGGAACTTTAGGGCTTTGGAAAAAGACATATCCCTAGGATCTTTCCCCAGAGATTCAGCTTTCCAAGATCGCAGTTCAACCAAAGATTCTGTACATTAAAAAAAAAAAGATGTTTAAGAACAATTAAGATGTACATTTAGAATCTGGCCTATTGGGCCAGGAGCCAGGAATTCTTAATACTCACGTTTGGCGATGATATAGATATATGACCCTGAGCAACTTGCTTGGGCTCTCCAGGTATAACACCTTCATATTACATATGAAGAAACTGAGGAGAAGGTGCCATTATGATCTGAACCTATTGTCTTCCCCCAGTGTTTAAGCAACAAGCTGGTTGTAAGCAAGTATATCAGTAATACATTTCAAGCAGAGAGAATTAAAATCAAGGGATTGAATACAGAGGTATGAAAAGAGCAGGAAGAGTAAAGGACAGTTTAAAGGGAGCAAAGAGGTGAGGAAGGTTGTTAAAGCATGACTAGGAAGCTGCCGTTACTCCAGAGCCAAAGATAACACACTCCCTCGAGGAGTCAGAGGGTCAGAGTGGGGCTCTGGAAGTTATTCAATATGTCTATTCCAACTGGAATCTAAGAACTGGGTAAACAATGCCAGAATGGTCTCTGGCCTCGCTAGGCTAACTGCAAGATGGAAATGTGCTAAATTCCATTTATCGTCTAACCTCTCATCTTATTGATGATCACAGCATTTGGGGTCCTCAAGGATTAGCATCAACTCAGAGCCCGTATCTAGTAATGCCCCAAAGATCTGAGTTTCATTTTCCTCAGTGCACAGTTATCTGGCCAAATAGATGCAGGCTACTTTATAGAAGGTCTAGAGGAATATTTTCAGTATTTATAGCAGGGTCACTTGGAGCATGTGTTGGGGGGTGGGGGGTGGTCTTTCTGCAAAAACCCAGGCTTCCTTCAAAGGGTTCCAGATCTGCTAACCTGTTCAGGTCTAGGAATTGGTTAAGAGGCCATTATCTACATTATAATGACTCAAGTAAAGTCTCTGTATTCCAGACCTAGATGTTTGATTGATATTATATGCGGTAATCAATACAACAGTCAGTTAACCATCTAATTTAGTGTTAGCAAATACTTTTTCTGTAATGGACCGATAGTAATTTTCTTAGGCATTGCAGGCCATATGATCTCTGTTGCCATTGTGATGTGAAAGCAGCCATAGAAATGTGTATATATGTGAAAGGGCAAGACAGAGTTCCAGTAAAACTGTTTACAAAATGGCTAACATACTAGATTTGGTCCATGGTCCATAGTTTTTCAACCTCTAAAATCTAATTCCTTCCAAAGGACCTTTGATTTATTAGCCACTACCAAAAATCCCTTCTTAAAGGGCTCTAACAGTCACTCCAACCCTGCTGCCCATTTTTGTAACTGCATTCTCCTTGCCCTTTGACCTCTGCCACCTTATTATTTCCCCTGAAATCAGGGAGCTCCTTCAGTGATGTCAGCTCTTATAATAATCACCTGAAGAGGTCAGCCAACTAAGAGCTTTTCAGGGATCCTAGTAGTCCTGTCATACAGACTTTCTCAATGCCATAGTCAAGAGGAAGAATTGTCTGGACTCTGGCAGGGGACATGAAAGGCAGTGGACAAGGCAGTAGGAAGCAGGTAGCATATGATAAATATACTGCAGCATTCCTATCTCCTAAATCATTGGATTGCTCTTAAACATCATTTCAGGCAAGTTCTGTCATCACAACCTCATTAAGTGTCTATCACTATTGACTCAATGCTTCAGTCAACCAACGAAGCAAACTGTTAGAGCCACTACTGCCTGATCAATCTAACACATTGAATTCATTATTGTGTTTTGTCCTCCTTGGCCTAACAATCTCAGAAACCTTTCCTATACATATTACCCAGATTCTGCCAATATAAATTAAATGGGTCTTACAATTCCTTCAGTGTATAAACTATTTCCTTTGAGGCCAAGCTTTTGCTTTCATAATCATGGGTCTATTGGAATATGACTCTAGTTTTGAGCATGAAAGCAATAAATTGGGATGAGGGTGTATCCTGAAAATAACGGGCACCATCTTGCAAAGTGACTGCCTCAGCTGAGTTTACTCTAGATTCATAAAGCAAGTGAAGGCTTGCTTTCCTCTTCCTGGGGAAATAAGAACTGCTCCCTCAGGAAAGGAGGCTCAGAAGGACTTGGAATTCCAAAGATTTCAGATTAATCTGAATCCACCCCAGATCATCATTACAATTTTCAGAGTTCTACTCCTTGTTAACCAATGCCCTGACATTTACGTAAGAGATATCCTGAAGCTGTCAATTCAACTTATGTTGTTCTACAACTTACAGGATCAAATTTTGGGTCTGATTTTTCAGTGACTTAGTTCTATGACCTCATGACTTAGTTCTATAACCTCATAAGAGACTCTATTAGGACCATCACATAACCTCTCTGTCCATATTTTGAGCTGAGAGAATTTAAAGCCAGGAGATTGCCATTTTCTTCCTTGAAGCTTTCCAGTATAGTCAGAAGCTACCTAACTGCCCCTCAGTCCTGTAATCATATCCACCCAGAAGCAGCCACTTGGAATTTTCAAGCTCAGCATTACCAGGCACATCATCCTGGGTGATGATGGAATAATTCCAGTTACCACGTTGCCACTACATGGTGTGAACTACCAGTTTCCCATTTTCTATTGGCAATAAGATCCTGTCTATATTTAGGCCCAATCAGATTACATAACCAGTGCCAGTTTTTGTTTGTTTGTTTCTGAGAACATTCTCAGCGTAATGCAGCATCAGTTAGTGTCCAGTAAAGAAAACAGAAACCATTTTAGACATTTCGAGAAGAGAGAGGTTTAACACAAAGAACTGGAGATGTTGAGGGGCTAGGAAAGCAACAGAACAACGAAAGGAGGGCTAGAGGAGCAAGGGAGAGATTGGTACTGCTTAAAATTCAAGGAGTTGCTCCACATCTGACTGCAGTTGCTTCTAAGGTGCTGGAGGTGCTGCTGATGGTGCTTTTGCAGCCCCAGCGTTGTTGCTCAGAGAGCCTGCACTGCGTGATGTTGCTGAACCTGCCACCTATTGCTGCCTCTGGTCACACTCCTTTGCTCACTGCTTTTGCTTTACTGCCGAGGCACTGAAAATAAGCATCAAACAAGAAAGTAAGAAAGAAAAGAAAAAAATAGAATAAACTCCCTTTTTTTGCTGTAATCTTCTAATCTCCAGCTGGTACCTCCTATTGGCAGAACCTAACAAGAAACCAGTTGGCAAAGGGACCTGAAAACAAGAGTTTTCTGGCTTCCAGCCCCAAGGATAGAAAGGATAGTACCAAAAGGTAAGTGTGAAGCCAAGGGACAACAGACAATATCTAGAATTACAAAGAATCCTTAGGGGTTGTACGGACTATCTCTGGCTGCCTAAGGTACTGGAACAACCTGTACTATTTTACATGTGTAACTATCACTGGATTTAGTTGTCTCAACATTTTTGCTTTCCACATGATATTACCAGTGATCTTTGTTTTATATGTGGGAACTAAACTTTTTGGTATTTCGTTTTTGTTGTAACTGAAGCAATGAATTCATTATACATACTCTAGTTGGCTCTGTGGAATTCATTTTCCTATTGTAACCAATCACTACAAATCTTCACATGACAGAGTCTTTCACCATTTCAATCCCCTGAGTCATTCATTATGGCTGCAAATGAATAAATTGCTTGGGGCCCAATTCTGCTGGTGATACGTGAGAGTTAGACTAGTGAATATAAATCCCCCACATATTGACTAAAAGAAAAAAAGAAAGAAAGAAAAAAGGAGATGGATCCTGTTTTCGTTTAGCTCTTTGCACTGTTAATCAAAGCTAATTAAAATGCAGTGGAAAAAAAATAGCACCAAGTTAGTCTTTTGTAATGGAGAGTGCATAGCTGCCTATTCAGAAGGGTTTATGTGTATGTGACCCCAAAACTAATCTTGTACCATTCTGATATTTTTACTTTACTCAGAATTCATGACATACCTACTGTGTACAATGAAATTTCCCATTTTCTAGAGGATTTTACAAACTGTAGAACATGTTCTCTGATCCCAAAAACCTATCATTAATTTGTGAAGGCAAAAATGTATGAAAAGGGGTAATAATATGAAAAAAAATACACAAAGAGGTGGCATTTTATACCAGCTGTATGAAGCTTAATGTGTTACCATCATTCGACTGCTGCTCCTCATCAAACTCCACTTTTGTCATTATGACCCCTAGAATCCCTGAGATACTACTGGAGCAGAAAGAAACACACGTAGTGCACAGAATCTTAAGATGTTTTATTGAATATATGTTGTGCTTCCCCTGGCCCTACTCAAGAAGTAAACTTTCCTCCAAATTTATATAAGCTAGCTTCTTTCTCCGCAATTGTTACATCTTCTCTGAACCCTATCTTTAATTCATGTTCTTCCAGCAACCCAATAACCCACTCTATTAGTTTGCTAGGGCTGCCATAACAAAGTACCAAAAAATGGATTGCTCAAAACAATGGAAATTTATTCTTTCACGGTTTTGGAAGCTAAAAGTTTGAAATCAGGGTGTCTGCAGGGATATGCTCTATTTACTAGGGGAGAAGATGTTTCTAGGAGAGAATCTTTCTTTATCTCTTCTGGCTTCTAGTCTTTGCTGGAAATCCTTGCTATTTCTTGGCTTGTAGATACATTGCTCCAATCACCTGGACCATCTTCTCCCAAGTGTCTTTACTTTGCATTCTCCCTCTACATGAGAGTGTCCAAATGTCTGTCTCTGTGTCCAAGTTTTCCCTTGTTACAAGGGCACCAGTCGTATTGGATTAGGCCTACCCTAATGAGCTCTTTTAACTTGATTACCTCTATACAGAACCTATTTCCAAATAAGGTTACATTTTGAGGTACTGGGGGTTAGAACTTCAACATATTATTTTGGGAGGGATACAATTCAACCCATAACATCCATCTTCCAAAATAAATATTCAGAGATGTAGTTTTCTTATGTTTTTTGGCATATTTGATTTACCGTACCACCAATAAGGCTGAAAACATTCTAGATTCCTCCAGGAGCTACTTTCTTGGCATTTGCTACAGCACTAAAATTCAAGGTGTCCTTGCTCCTGAACCAGATTGCATTAAAATATTAAGTTACATAAAGCATACCTAACAAATAAGGGAGGTAAATATAATGTATTTATCTGTGCTTTTTATATGTCTTAATCATAAAATAGTCTTTAAAAACTCTAAGTTAAAAGTCAAATAGCTAGAATGTTTTTTTGAGATAATGTCCATCATAAAATTATGCACATAAAATACTGGGAGAACTGTTATAGAGAGGGCATCTGATCATGGAGAACTGTGGCTGGAACACAAAGAGAAGAAGAATCTAAGCAGGTTTTAAAATTTTGTTTCTACTCTACAAGCTGGATGCTCAGAAAGATTAACCAAATTCTAATCATTCCCTTTGTAAGCACCTTTACCAACCAGGTGAGTGTTATTAAATAGAAGGAAAGTCAAAAGATAGGGAAGTGATCCCTCTCTCCCATCTATTCCACCTGTTCTAGCTGCCCCAATTACTAGCATCCAACCACAACCGACAAAAGTGTCTACAAGAAACAGCACCACCAACTGCTAGCTAACAGACTGCCCCCTGCCCCCCATGGAACAATGACAAGTAGGAAAGGTGAAGTAAAAATACATGTGTAGACTCGAATGAAATCAGGTCAGTGAACAAACTAGATTTGTAATCATATAGCAATTTTATTTTTGAAACTTGCATTCTCTTTATATGTCTGTTTAATGGGTTTATTTCTTTCCCAGCTCCTCTATGAAAACTTAGGCAGGCACCATAACTTTTCTGCTTATTCTGGGTTCATAAAATAAATAAGTTTATAAATAAAAAACCTGTGGTCGCTTCGGGGTCACTAAGTCACAAATGCAGTTTTTATTTGGAATTTGGAATGTATATCCTCTTACAATATAACAAAAGCACTACATTTGATTAAAGTTAAATCTTCTCTCCTCTCCTCCAGGTTGAGTCTTTTACAGCTGGAAATGGCTTCAGTAAGGGGTGTTGGGGGAGGAGTGGAAAGGGGAAAGGAGGGAAGACAACAGACAAGAAAATTCTCACTTCATTGATAAATTTGGGAGGTGGCTTCACATTCCCTGGTTCTGGCAGGAATTTAAAATTGCCTTTTTCCTGCTGAGGTGCTTTTGTGAGCTCTTCATAGAAACCCTCCTCTCCCCCACCACTGACCTCTCTCACCCGCAGATCTCTTGATGCTGGAAATGTGCTGTTACCCAGTGTGTCCTTTATAGCTTCTTCCTACAGCTTCTATCAATGAGCAACACATGCCACTCTAGATGGTCCCATGGACAAGACATAAACACATCCATGATGATTCTCTCACACGTGTAGATCACCTCTGATCTATAGGACTAATCACACATCTTTCACTCCGACAGACTGAGAAGGCAGGTTGTCCTATGCCAGTCCTGTCCTATGCCTGGCCTGTCCTATGCCACTACCTCTTCCTAACCCACCGTTTGGCAGTAGCCATCCCATTTCTTCACTTTTAGATTTTTCAGGTGCAAGTCGGATGCCAGTCCTCACAGAGCCTAAGCATGGAGGGCATATATCAAGTTCCCTGAAATGGTCTCATTGAAGTATCTCCCAACCCAGCGTGAAATGAGAGTCATTTAAATAGGACTAACAACAAACAATAACTCAAGTCACAAATCCCCTCTTCTCCAGGCGCTTTCAGATCCTTGACACAGATAAGGGTGTTCTCGGTGATCTCATAGATTCACACAAATTTACTCTGAAAAATATTTATCTTTACTTAGCATCTCGCTTGGGAATCTGTTAGTGATTTTCTTCCCTTCTTGGCCGAAACTTCCATCTTCATACACCAGGGCGCTGGTGTATTGCCCCAGGTGTAGGCAATAAAGGGCTGCACTTTCTATAGAAAATTTAAAAACAGATTCTATGCTGTAGAAACCATACCAATGGGAGAAGGAAGACACAGAAACAGTGGCCAAGCAGTTCTTGAGCCTGTAGTCTCTTCATTTTCATTTTCCTTACCATCCACAACTGCGCCATGTAATTTCGTGCTTTGCTGCGTGCAAACTCAAACTCCGCCCACACTCTTCTGCGTCTCTCGCGGGAGGTGAAGCTCACGAGAGCGCATGTCTCTCCCAGCAGAGGGCGGGGCAGGGCGCGGCGCAGCGCGGCGCGGCGCGGGCGAACGAGGACGGTGTCCGCCACTGTTCTCTGCTGAAGAGCGCGTCAGCAGTCCCCAAATATGAGTCAAAGCAGATACCTGCGTCTCAGGCTGATGCTCCAAGACAAGCAAACGAGCCTCTTCCAAACACAGTCCGGGAGCCCCTTGCTGGACCGCTTCCCTCCTGGCCCCTGAGGCAGGTGAGTCTGTGCTCGCGAGCTCTTTACTCAGATGGTCTTGTGGACGTGAGCCTTGTTGGTTCAGAGCTACACTGTTTTGGGGGCTTGTCGCTCAGGTGCAGGTTTTAAAAGTCCGAGGTGCTCCATGTGGGGTTCAAGCCCTTTTCTCCTCAGGAAGAAGTTCCAGGTTTTGACCGGGAGTCACTGCCAGGGCTGGGGTTTACGGCTCGATTGTGTCCCAGCCTCTCCTACCAGGTTCCACCTGGGCCTTCTCTCCTCCCCCCACGTGTAGGAGTCATGTAGTCAGTTTTTTAAAGTTTTTTTTTTCTTTTTTTCTTTTTTTCCCCAGATAAAGTTGTTCCATATGTAACTGTAGATTCGGTGTGTTCATGGAAGGGGAGGAGTTCAGGTTCCTTTTGTGTTGCCATCTTGAATGTAATATATCAATATTTATTTGAATGTGGACATATGCTTTATGTTATCAACAGAATGGAGGGTAAGTCCTTTAATAAAGAGCAACGGGGAGATTCTCTTCTTTCTTGGTTGATAGATTTATCACTCTGTCTTTGCCTAATTCTATTCAGGTGATGATAAGAATTTTGTTCCTTTACAGTCTCCTCCTCATATATTTCCTGTGTCTTAATATGTCTTTTGACCATGTCAAGGCAGTGGATATTATGGTAGGGCGCTGGTGTATTGCCCCAGGTGTAGGCAATAAAGGGCTGCACTTTCTATAGAAAATTTAAAAACAGTTATAAGACCAACTAAAAGTCAATCTGCTTTTCATTATTACCATGTGCTAACAATTCTATGCGATGCTGTTACAAATGGAATTGTATTCCCCCAAAAGAGATATTTTTAAAAATATTTATTTATTTATTTTATTTTTAATTTATTTTTTGGCTGCGTCGGGTCTCGCGGGATCTTCGTTGAGGCATGAGGGATCTTTTTTTTGTTGCGGTGCCTGGGCTGTTCGTTGCAGCACGCCGGCTTCTCTCTAGGTGTGACCTGCAGGTTTTCATTCTCTCTCTCTAGTTGAGGCACGTGAGCTCAGTAGTTGTGGCGCCCACAGGCTTAGTTGCCCCGGACATGTGGGATCTTAGTTCCCCGACCAGGGATCAAACCCGGGTCCCCTGCATTGGAAGGTGGATTCTTTGTCACTGGACCACTGGGGAAGTCCCCCCAAAAGAGATATATTGAAGTCCTAACCTTTAGTACCTCAGAATGCAACCTTAATTGGAAATAGGATTGTTGCAGATGTAATTAATTAAGATGAGGTCATACTAGAGTAGGGTGGGCCCACCCAGGCCCACCCCGGCCCACCCCAGTATAAGGAGTGGTGTCCTTACAAGAGGACAGCCGTATGAAAACATGAAGACACAGGAAGAACGCCCCGTGGATATTATAGGCAGGGCTTGGAGTGATGCATTAACAAGGCAATGAGCACAAAGACGGCATTCCTGCGCCAGAAGCTGAGAGAGAGCCGTGGAACTTACTGTCCCTCAGAGCACTCAGAAGGTACCAACCCTGTAGCACCTTAATTTCAGACTTCTGGCCTCCAGAACTGTGAGAGCATAAATTTCTGTTGTTTTAATCCACTCAATTTGTGGTACTTTGTTACAGCAGCATTAGGAAACTAATACAAATAGTAATGATAGAGTACTCCTCTGTCTCTTATAATCACTAATTTAGTTACTAATGTCACAAAAATAAAATAATAAATATTAGTAAATAGCTACAAATTCTTCAGCCAAATGCATTTCATTTCCAAACCTAACGCTCTATTGCAATATAATAGATTTCCCTTTTGGTTGAAACTTCACCTTGGATTTGGCCAGGAAGTCTAAAGGTAGGAGGAGGAATTTGACAAGCAGGAACAGTGGGTAGATGAGTGGAAAGCCATGTCTGCCATGTATTGGCAATGCCTAAAAGAAGTAGGTGTGCTGACAATATCTATTAGTCACAATATAAATGCCAAAATAATAAATACCCTGGCATTTGTATTATGATGTCCTTCCCTCACCAACCAAAACCATGATAAGAATATTTGTAGTGTCTTGTTACCCACTTTTTTCTTTGCCTTAGCACCCAGTTCCGTACTGTGTAACTTCCAAACCCAGCTCTGTACTTTACAAAATCCTGGATGAAATCTGTTTTGGGTTTTTTTGGCCTTAACTGGCTGCCCTCATGTCTAAAAATCTATGAACAGCCATTCTAGAACAATGTAGAAGGATGCCAGCATGACCCAAAATGTCACGTGACATCTTTTGACACCAGAGAGGATGATTTCCCAAGGAAATTACTAAAATTTATAGATTGCTGGTTTGCAAAATTAACAGAACAATTTTAAAAACAAAAAGAGGAAATAACTAAGTAATTTTTTTTTTTTTAGGTCTTCCCTTTTATCCCAGTGTCCTGTTTTGACCAGCAAATACTGCTTGCCCCATACTTTCCCCCACATTCAAAATACCTAGGATGAATATTATGCATTCCCAACCTGTCAGCTCTGGCTGAATTACAGAGTGCTCAATTATACTCTAATCGAATAGCTGCCCAATGCAGGCCACGTAATGACTTCCTGATTATCTGCCTTTAAATGATGAATGAAATGAATATGTAACATTCTGTTCAAATATAGCATACTTAACATGCCAAATGAAAACTGATTTTGTGCTCCTCTCTCTGAAAAATGTATATTTTATTGTAATTCAGTTCAATGGTTGTTCTGCTGCTTGTTTCCCTGTCATCAAGATAAACATTGAATGAGCTATCTAGGAGAACATTAGTCTTCATTTTTGCTTTCCAACAGATGCTAAAGGTGTTAAACATTGTTTAGATTATTTGGGTTCCTCTCTTTACATCATCTCATTGGGAGAAAAATGAGGAAGGTCATATTTTTAAGAACGCTTCTTGTTGGCGCTGTTCCAATACGCACTGGCAAAAAAACAAGTCTGTTATGATGAATGTGTTGCAAAGACAACAACATTAAAATATGAATAAATTATTTATTGGCAAGAGTACTTTTTATAAAGCAGCAGTTTACAATATTAGCACCAAAAAAGAGTACATGCTTTGAAACCCAATTGTATGTCTGGACTATAATAATAGTAGTTTGCATGACTACAGTAGTTCATTTTTATTATCTTTTAAATGATGTAAATCATTTGTAAAAATTTTTTTTTTTAAACATCTTTATTGAAGTATAATTGCCTTACAATGGTGTGTTAGCTTCTGCTTTATAACAAAGTGAATCAGTTATACACATACAATATGTTCCCATATCTCTTCCCTCTTGCATCTCCCTCCCTCCCACCCTCCCCATCCCACCCCTCTAGGTGGTCACAAAGCACCGAGCTGATCTCCCTGTGCTGTGTGGCTGCTTCCCACTAGCTATCTATTTTACATTTGGTAGTGTATATATGTCCATGACACTCTCTTACCCTGTCACATCTCACCCCACCCCCTCCCCATATCCTCAAGTCCATTCTCTAGTAGGTCTGTGTCTTTATTCCCGTCTTGCCACTAGGTTCTTCATGGCCTTTTTTTTTTTTTTTTTTCCTTAGATTCCGTATATATGTGTTAGCATACTGTATTTCTTTTTCTCTTTCTGACTTACTTCACTCTGTATGACAGACTCTAACTCCATCCACCTCATTACAAATACCTCCATTTCATTTCTTTTTATGGCTGAGTAATATTCCATTGTATATATGTGCCACATCTTCTTTATCCATTCATCTGTTGATGGACATTTAGGTTGCTTCCATGTCCTGGCTATTGTAAATAGAGCTGCAATGAACATTTTGGTACATGACTCTTTTTGAACTATGGTTTTCTCAGGGTATATGCCCAGTAGTGGGATTGCTGGGTCGTATGGTAGTTCTATTTGTAGTTTTTTAAGGAACCTCCATACCGTTCTCCATAGTGGCTGTATCAATTTACATTCCCACCAACAGTGCAAGAGTGTTCCCTTTCCTCCACACCCTCTCCAGCATTTATTGTTTCTAGATTTTTTGATGATGGCCATTCTGACCGGTGTGAGATGATATCTCATTGTAGTTTTGATTTGCATTTCTCTAATGATTAATGATGTTGAGCATTCTTTCATGTGTCTGTTGGCAATCTGTATATCTTCTTTGGAGAAATGTCTGTTTAGGTCTTCTGCCCATTTTTGGATTGGGTTGTTGGTTTTTTTGTTATTGAGCTGCATGAGCTGCTTGTAGATCTTGGAGATTAATCCTTTGTCAGTTGCTTCATTTGCATGTAAAAATTTTTAAATGCACTCCTTCCTGAGAATTTGAAAGTACAATAGTAAAACTTTTCACATAAATTGTAGATTAGATTATCTTATAAATATATCTTCAGTATACCAATTTCCAAAAACCAACTCAACAAACTGCATGGGGGAACTGATTATATGAATAATAACTTTTAAGAGACAAAGTTTCCCACTCACTAGAAACAGAGAGAGAGGACACTCAAGTAAGTAAGGAGAGAATAAACTATAGAGGGAAGAAAAGAGAGGAGGAAGGGAGAAATTTTGTTACCTCTTTTCCCTAATATATGGTTAATAATTGCACAATTAAATGATGCTTCCATGACGGTCTTAGAAAAGGTTTTGCATGATCGAGATCAGCTTTCACTAAAATACTGAGATAAAGAAGACAGCATCCTCTAACAGCCTCTTGAAATTTTCCCTTAATTTTATTTGTATAAGGGGAATTTTTTAAATTAAAATGGGGAAAAAAACCTTTTACATATGATATTTATTTCAAGATGTTAAAATAATTGATTTAGGACTCTCCTCAGATTATATTTGTTCTCCTTATTTCCCCTCCTCATTCTCCTCCTTTTTCATGCTTTTTTTTTTTTTTTTGCTCTTTAAAATTTTTTTCTATATATTCTTTTTTATTTCTAGTTATAAGAAATGAACTGGAAGACCCATGGGTAAATCCAGCCCACAAATGCTTTTGGTTTGGTCCATTAGAATTTTGTAAAAGCTTTTCACTTATTTTTAGCATTTCCAAATGGACAGATTTTATATAAATATGTGGCTATCCCGTTTCTCAGTAAAATTCAGATCTAGGAATACCAGACCTATAGTAGTTGTCTCCTTAGATAAGCCATGTACTGTCTAGTTTGCCAAAAACCCAGCCTATTTTTCTCATTTACGTTGTAAAACTGGCACCCATAGGCTTTTGGGTTTGCAACTTCTAGGACCCGTTTCACAATCCCTTGTTGGTCCAGTGGTATCCAACAAGGGATGTATCCAGTCCAGGGACACACAGGGCCATTCACTAGGTTCCAGAAGACAGTATTAGAACTTTTGCTTACAATTATTTTTATATTAAAATGAGAAAGAAATTGTGCTTTGTTAAGGTTTAATACACCTGTTGACATGGTGCCCACATTCACTGCATGTATCAGATGGTGATGTGTCCTATGTGGCTCATGGGCTATTTGGAGAATAGTAAGCTTTCCACATTGTGGAGCAGTTGACAGTTGCACCATCAATTTTAGGTCACTTTCAACATGGTATGATGTTAGAGTTTAATTAAAAATAAGAATTATATGATAAACTCTCAGAGAATGGATAGCTGACATTAAAAGGTGCCTGTAAAGAAATAGAGGTAATAAATAACATTGGTAGTTTGGAGCAAGTGAACATGACAGAGCTGGCTGTATTCTTAGTACAGTCTTCATCAGCCACATTATGAGCTAAAACATTATGATCTGATAAGGTCTGATAAGAAGTTGTCCACTAAAAATGAATTTTTCAAGGTAAAGGTGACATTTTAACACTGAGTGTGAAAAGTTACTGTTTTTGTATTATGAAAAAAAAATTTGAAAAAGGATGCTTAAAAAGGCTTTCATTGTTCCATTGTGAAAGCCATAAGTGTGTTAGCTTTAAAAGAAAAATGTCTAGTATCTCTCTCTCTCTCTCTCGCTCTGTCTCTCTCACACACATAAACACACACACACACTTAGATGCAGAATCATTGAACCTGTTTTAAAATCTTCCAGATATAAAGCTTCAGTGCATTTTTAAGTCATGTAAAAATTTTTTTTAATGTACTCCTTCCTGAGAATTTGCAAGTACAGCAGTAAAACTTTTCACATAAATGGTAGATTGGATTGCAAAGTTTTATTACTGAAAAATGATCCACTGTTTTATTTCTTATATTTGGATCCATAAATATATTTGTGAAGTATCTTTTACCTTGCTATAACAGTTGTGAAACCTAAGATTAGAAATCAAATAACTTAATAACAAGGAAGTTTAAGAGTTGTATCATGGTTTTAAAACATAATTTTCAAAACTAATGAACTATATTCAATTCGATTTTCCCTTAAAAATTCAGTTCATTTCTTTGGTTATAAGGTGTGTATTTTAACATCTCTTAAATTTAGAGGAATACCTTAGGATTGATGGGTACCATGTAATAGTTAAATTGGCAGTATTTTTCCTTCCTTAGCAGTGCATGAAATAATAGTATATGTTACATTTAAAGGAAGGTTGCACTAATAATGCTAATGGTAATAATACCCTTAATGAGAAAAAAATCAATTTTGTGCTATTAATATATTAATAAATACAATTTATGAAATATTTTAATTTCACAAAGTGTAAAAGTACACTTTGCACATTTCATTATCTTAAAGGTTTTATAGTGTGTAAAATATATTGCATACAGTAAGTGTGTATAGTTCATAAGTATTTACATAATGAATGTGTATCACAAAAAAGATTTATGGTTGGGGCAAAGAATCAAAACATTTGGATCCATAGCTATAGCCAGTATACCACATTGTTTAGTACTTTTTCTCTTTTGAAAATCTGGTCAATCAAGATAAAAGCAAAGAAAGGAAAACTACAGTATTTGTAGAAGAGGATCTGTGTCCCTTTTATGGACTGGACCTGCTTTTGTGGAAGAGAGCTTCAAAGATAACAGTAATGGTCTATTTCTTAAGACAGCTGTAGCCATATGGGTTTTCATTTTATTATTATTCAAACCACATATATACATTACCTAGACTTTTGATGTATATGGTATATTAAAATTTATACTTATTAATATATAGTTATTTAACATATACTGTAGTAGACTTTTCACTGAAATATGCCATACCATTTAAGATATAGTTGTTTCTATGTTGTTTCTGTATTCTGCTTATTGCCTAATAGTGCCAAGCATTGTTCTTTGGTACTAAGACATAGGAGTGGAAAATCCAGAATTCTCTTGTCTAAGAGCTTACATTCTAGTGGGAGAGACAAACAAGGAAGAAATAAATATGATATTTTTATAACTGATAAAGGCTAGGAGGAAGGTAGAATCCAGGTAGTATAATAGAGTTGACTGGGTTTAGGCTGCAATAAATACTAGTTAGGGTGACTGTAGAAGGCCCAAGTTTGCAGAGTTTCTAAAGTGAGATTGATTGGTTCTTTAAAATACATCCCAAATCTGTCTACTGTTCCTCTCCCAAGCAGGATAATCTCTGTCTTCAAGATCAACAGCAGCTTCCTCCCTGGCAGCCTTGCTACCAGTACATCTATAACTATGATTTGTCCTTCTCCACCCAGAGCCTTTGAGTCAGGAGATTTCAGGTTTCCTGGGACTTTGTCCCTTCATTGTTTTCAGATTCACTATATTCTGTCTTCTCAGCTGTGGTTGGTGAGATTCAGGTGTAACATGTTCTATTAAACCAAATGAAGCATGTCCCATACACATTCTCACTACATAGAACAAGAAAGGACAATGACTTCCCTCATGGAGCCAGGAGCTGCAGCTGGGAGATTCACTCCCTTCAAAGGCAAATCTCCATGACCTGTTAAGAATTTGTTGCATACTTTAGTCTAGACTCCACCTTTAGAATTTTCTAATGCAATAACACCTACATACTGAGAACAAGAATGGACTCCTCTTACATTTGCTCTGGCATTTTGGCTTCAGTAATGTTACTTGTTTTTTGAAACGATTGCTAATGAAAAATATACATATATAATTTTTAATCAACTAGTTTCCTTTGATTGAAATGCAGAGTTTGCGTCTCCCCACAACTAGGGCACCTGCTGGATGCTGGTGGGGGACCTTGATTCCCAAGGAGATTGGAGGAACCCCTAAGTGAACCAGTAGGACATGGGGGCACTGAGGGGGAAGGAGAAGTGGAGGCCGGACAGGACCGGTGCCCCTGAGGGGTTCCCATGCCTGGAGGGACCCTCAGGGGCTCGGATCAGGGGGGAGCATGCCCAGAATTTCCCCTGCCCAATCGGCCAGGGATGTCTGCCTGGCTCTCGGGCTGGGTCCTACACCCTCAGAGGCCTCCTCCAGGCCACGTTGGTCCTAGGGCATAGGAGGGAGGCCTGGGGAGAATAAGAGAGGCAGGCGGAGGGGCCCTCCAGGACAGGAGGAGCAGGAGTGGAGGGCGTTTTCCCCCACACACTGAGCCTGCTGGGCTCCCAGGTGGGGTCCCCTGCCCTCTGAGACCAGAGGTGGGAGGCACGCCTGGGGTCCTTCTGTTCCGTTGAGCCTAAACCCCACCCCCCCACGCACCCCAGGGCCTTTTCCAGCCCTGTGGGTCCTAAGCACAGGCCCCGCCTACTGTCAAGCCCTGCTGCTGCTTAGGCCCCGCCCTACACAACCAAGGCCTTTTCTACTTTTTTTTTCTTCTCCTCTTTTTTACTATTGTGGTTCTGTTTTACCTTCCAGTTGTCTCATCTATATATATATTTTTATATTCTTTCTAACATATCTGTTAGTTTCCTAGTCTAATTTTATTTTTTACTTTGTTATTGTACTCCTTGTTTTTTTTCTTTTTTGCCGCCCCACGCAGCTTGCAGGATCTTGGTTCATGAGCTGGGGGTTGGGCTGAAGCTCCCATGGTGGGAGCTCCAAGTCCGGACCACAGTATTAACAGAGGACCTCAGACCCCAGGGAGTATTCACTGGAGTGAGGTCTCCCAGAGGTCCTCGGCAACAAGACGCAGCACTACCCAACAGCCTACAAACTCCAGTGTTGGAAGCCTCAGGCCAAACAACCAGTAAAACAGGAACACAATCCCACTCATCAAAAAAAAAAAAAAAAAAAAAGACGGAAAATAATATGTCACAGACGAAGGAGCAAGGGAAAAACTGACAAGACCAAACGAAGAGGAAATAGGCAATGTACCTGAAAAAGAATTCAGAATAATGATAGTAAAGATGATCAAGAACCTCGGAAACAGAATGGAGGCACGGATTGAGAAAATACAAGAAATGTTTAACAAAGGTCTAGAAGAACTAAAGAACAAACAAGATGAACAACACAATAACTGAAATGACACTAGAAGGACTCGATAACAGAATAACTGAGGGAGAAGAATGAATAAGTGAGCTGGAAGATAAACTGGTGGAAATAACTGCCAAGGAGCAGAATAAAGAAGAATGAAAAGAATTGAAGACAACCTCAGAGACCTTTGGGACAACATTAAACGCACCAGCATTCGAATTATAGGGGTCCCAGAAGAAGAAGAGAAAAAGAAAGGGTCTGAGAAAATATTGGAAAAGATTATAGTGGAAAACTTCCCTAGCATGGGAGAGGAAATAGTCACCCAAGTCCAAGAAGCACGGAGAATCCCATAGAGGAAAAACGCAAGGAGAAACACACCAAGACACATATTAATCCAACTCACAAAAATTAAATTCAATGAAAAAATACTAAAAGCAGCAAGGGAAAAACAAAAAATAACATACAAAGGAATCTCCATAAAGTTATCAGCTGATTTTCCAGCAGAAACTCTTCAGGCCGGAAGGGAGTGGCAGGATGTAATTAAAGTGATGAAAGAGAAAAACCTACAACCAAGGTTACTCTACCCAGCAAGGATCTCATTCAGATTTGATGGAGAAATCAAAAGCTTTTCAGACAAGCAAAGGCTAAGAGAATTCAGCACCACCAAATCAGCTCTACAACAAATGCTAAAGAAACTTCTCTAGGTGAGAAACACAAGAGAAGAAAAAGACTCCCAAAAGCAAACCCCCAAAATTAAGAAAATGGTAATAGGAACATACATATAGGTAGTAACCTTGAATGTAAATGGATTAAATGCCCCAACCAAAAGACACAGACTGGCTGAATGGATGCAAAAACAAGACCCACATATATGCTGTCTACAAGAGACACACTTCAGACCTAGAGACGCATACAGACTGAAAGTGAAGGGATGGAGAAAGATATTCCATGCAAATGGAAATCAAAAGAAAGCTGGAATAGCAATACTCGTATCAGATAAAATAGACTTTAAAATGAAGACTGTTACAAGAGATAAGGAAGGACACTACATAACGATCAAGGGATCAATCCAAGAAGATATAACAATTATAAATGTTTATGCGCCCAACATAGGAGCACCTCATTACATAAGACAAATACTAACAACCATGAAAGGGGAAATTGACAGTAACACAATAATAGTAGGGGACTTTAACACCCCAGTTACACCAATGGACAGATCATCCAAACAGGAAATAAATAAGGAAACACAAGCTTTAAATGACAGACCAGATAGATTTAATTGATATTTATAGAACATTCCACCTGAAAGTGGCAGAATACACTTTCTTCTCAAGTACACACGGAACATTCTCTAGGATAGATTACATCTTGGGTCACAAATCAAGCCTCAGAAAATTTAAGAAAATTGAAATTGTATCAAGCATCTTTTCTGACCACAACGCTATGAGATTGGAAATCAATTACAGGAAAAAAAAAACTGTAAAAAACACAAATACATGGAGGCTAAACAATGCGCTACTAAATAACCAAGAGATCACTGAAGAAATCAAAGAAGAAATTTAAAAAATACATAGAAACAGATGAAACAGATGACAACAAAAACAAGACGACCCAAAACCTATGGGACAGAGCAAAAGCAATTCTAACAGGGAAGTTTATAGCAATTCAACCTCACCTCAAGAAACAAGAAAAATCTCAAATAAACAATCTAACCCTACAGCTAAAGCAACTAGGGAAAGAAAAACAAAGAAAACCCAAAGTCAGTAGAAGGAAAGAAATAATAAAGATCTGAGCAGAAATAAATGAAATAGAAACTAAGAAAACAGTAGCAAATACCAATAAAACTAAAAGCTGGTTCTTTGAGAAGATAAACAAAATGGATAAACCCTTAGCCAGACTCATCAAGAAAAAAAGGGAGAGGGCGCAAATCAATAAAATTAGAAATGAAAAAGGAGAAATCACAACTGACACTGCAGAAATACAAAGGATTATAAGAGCCTACTACAAACAGCTGTATGGCAATAAAATAGACAACCACGAAGAAATGGACAAATTCTTAGAAAGGTACAATTTTCCAAGACTGAACCAGGAAGAATTAGAAAGTATAAACAGACCTATCACAAGTAATGAAATTGAAACAGTAATTAAAAATCTTCCAACAAAGAAAAGTCCAGGACCAGATGGCTTCACAGGAATTCTATCAAACATTTAGAGAAGAGCTAACGCCAATCCTTCTCAAACTCTTGCAAAAAATTGCAGAGAGAGGAACACTCCTAGTTTCATTCTATGAAGCCGCCATCACCCTGATACCAAAACCAGAGAAAGATACCACACACACAAAATTATAGACCAATATCACTGATGAACATAGATGCAAAAATCCTGAACAAAATACTAGCAAACAAAATCCAACAACGTATTGAAAGGATCCAACACCATGATCAAATGGGATTTATCCAAGGATGCAAGGATGCTTCAATATATGCAAATCAATCAATGTGATGCACCACATTAACAAATTAAGGAATAAAAATCATATGATCATCTCGATAGATGCAGAAAAAGCTTTTGACAAAATTCAACACCATTTATGATAAAAAACTCTCCAGAAAGTGGGGATAGAGGGACCCTACCTCAACATAATAAAGGCCATATACAACAAACCCACAGGAAACATCATTCTCAATGGTGAAAAACTGAAAGCATTTCCTCTAAGATCAGGAACAAGACAAGGATGTCCACTCTCACTGCTATCATTCAACATAGTTTTGGAAGTCCTAGTTTCAGCAATCAGAGAAGGAAAAAATAAAAGGAATACAAATTGGAAAAGAAGAAGTAAAACTGTTGCTGCTTGCAGATGATATGATACTATACATAGAAAATTCTAAAGATGCCACCAGACCAAAACTACTAGAGGTAATCAATGAATTTGTTAAGGTTACAGGACACAAAATTAATGCACACAAATCTCTGGCATTCCTATACACTAACAACAAAAGATCAGAAAGAGAAATTAAGGAAACAATCCCATTTACCATCGCAACACAAAGAATAAAATACCTAGGAATAAACCTACCTAAGGAGGCGAAAGACTTGTACTCAGAAAACTATAAAACACTGATGGAAGAAATCAAAGATGACATAAACAGGTGGAGAAATATACCATGTTTCTGGAATGGAAGAATCAATATTGTGAAAATGACTATACTACCCAAAGCAATCTACAGATTCAATGCAATCCCTATCAAACTACCAATGGCATTCTTCACAGAATTAGAACAAAAAATTTTGCAATTTGTATGGAAACACAAAAGACCCCAAATAACCAAAGGAATCTTGAGAAAGAACAACGGAGCTTGAGGAATCAGGGTCCCTGACTTCAAACTATACTACAAAGCTACAGTAATCAAGACAGTATGGTACTGGCACAAAAACAGAAATATAGATCAGTGGAGCAGGATAGAAAGCCCAGATATAAACCCACGCACATATGGTCAACTAATCTATGACAAAGGAGGCAAGGATATACAATGGAGAAAAGACAGCCTCTTCAATAAGGGGTGCTGGGAAAACTGGACAGCTACATGTAAAAGAATGAAATTAGAACACTCCCTAACACCATACACAAAAATAAACTCAAAATGGATTAGAGACCTAAATGTAAGACTGGACACTATAAAACTCTTAGAGGAAAACATAGGAAAAATGCTCTTTGTCAAACCACAGCAGGATCTTTTTTGACCAACCTCCTAGAGTAATGAAAACAAAAACAAAAATAAATGGGACCTAATTAAAAGCTTTTGTACAGCAAAGGAAACCATAAGCAAGACGAAAAGACAACCCTCAGAATGGGAGAAAATGTTTGCAAATGAAACATCGGACAAAGGATTAATCTCCAAAATATACAAACAGCTCATGCAGCTCAATATCAAAAAAACAAACAATCCCATTAAAAAATGGGTGGAAGACCTAAAGAGACATTTCACCAAAGAAGACGTACAGATGGCCAAGAGGCACATGAAAAGATGCTCAACATCACTAATTATTAGAGAAATGCAAATCAAAATTACAATGAGGTATCACCTCACACTGGTCAGAATGGCCATTATCAAAAAATCTAGAAACAGGAAATGCTGGAAAGGGTGTGGTGAAAGGGAACCCTCCTGCACTGTTGGTGGGACTGTAAATTGATACAACCACTATGGAGAACAGTATGGAGGTTCCTTAGAAAACTAAAAGTAGAACTCCCATATGACCCAGCAATCCCACTGCTGGGCATATATCCTGAGAAAACCATAATTCAAAAAGAGTCGGGCTTCCCTGGTGGCGCAGTGGTTGGGAGTCTGCCTGCTAATGCAGGGGACACGGGTTCGAGCCCTGGTCTGGGAAGATCCCACATGCTGCGGAGCAACTAGGCCCGTGAGCCACAACTACTGAGCCTGCGCGTCTGGAGCCTGTGCTCCGCAACAAGAGAGGCCACGATAGTGAGAGGCCCGCGCACTGCGATGAAGAGTGGCCCCCGCTTGCCACAACTAGAGAAAGCCCTTGCACAGAAATGAAGACCCAACACAGCCAAAAATAAATAAATAAATTAAAAAAAAAAAAAAAAAAAAAAAAAAAAAAGAGTCATGTGCCACAATGTACATTGCAGCCCTATTTACAATAGCCAGGATATGGAAGCAACCTAAGTGTCCATTGACAGATGAATGGATTAAGAAGATGTGGCACATATGTACAATGGAATATTACTCAGCCATATAAAGAAACGAAATTGAGTTATTTGTAGTGAGGTGGATGGACCTAGAGTCTGTCATGCAGAGTGAAGTAAGTCAGAAAGAGAAAAACAAATACCATACGCTAACACATATATATGGAATTTAAAAAAAAATGGTACTGATGAACCTAGTGGCAGGGCAGGAATAAAGATGTAGACACAGAGAATGGACTTGAGGACACGGGGTTGGGGGAGAAGCTGGGGCGAAGTGAGTGTTGCATCGACATATATACACTGCCAAATGTAAAATAGCTAGTGGGAAGCAGCCGCGTAGCACAGGGAGATCAGATCGGTGTTTTGTGACCACCTAGAGGGGTGGGATAGGGAAGGTGGGAGGGAGGCCCAAGAGGGAGGGGATATGGGGTTATATGTATGCATATGGCCGATTCACTGTTGTACAACAGAAACACAGTATTGTGAGGCAATTATACTCCAATAAAGATCTATTTTTAAAAAGTTATATACATTTTTGACCTGGATAAAATATAAAAATTAAATGCAAAAACAAAAACAAAAACAACTTACAACTGAAACCTGAAACTCCTACAGTATAAAATTATTAACTGCAGGCTAAGTTATCTGTATTATACAACCACTAACAGCACTTGGGGAATTTTGTTTGTTTGTCAACTCACAACCTCCCAAGAAATTTATTGGTTCCAACAAAGATGGTTGTCTAGCCCAGGGGTATCCCAGTGTTCATCTTAACTCCTCAGTCTGTTTTCTAACCCTGTCCCTGCAATCTAGGTTTGCCACCAGCAAGAGCAAGTGCCTTGGCTTTGTCAGTGTGACAGCTCCCATCCCCACTAAGCTTCTTAGCATTTCATTTGTATTGTTGTGAAAATCCACGGTCTCCAGTTTCTCCCCTTCTTACACTTTGGATCTTAACTCCAGTGATGTTCTGTTTTTATAAGTGTCAGTGAATTCACTGGGACTTCCAAAGCCTCAATTCTAGTCATACGTTTTGGGGAAAATTGGTGACAGTGCTTATTCCTTCTCTTTTGCTAATTCTTTTCACATTAATGGAAGAATGTCTGGAAAAAGATAAACTAATACATTAAGATGATCCAAATAAGAAATTTTAAAAACTTTTGCTTATATTAAAATAGGATTCAGTAAATAGACTTTTAATTTACCACCATAAGAACAACCCTTTCTTGAGTTTCCACGACTTGATGCCTCACTAAGAGCTTTATATACATATACACACACACACACACACACACACACACACACACACACATATACATACATACATATGTGTATATATATGTATATATATAAAATAATGTATTATGTTATCATTATGCTGTGTGTTTATAATGTAATGCATTATGTTATCAGAATTTCCTTTTTGGTAAATAGGAACAATATCCGTCTCCCAGGGCTTTTCCACAGTATTGACATAATGCTTATTCAAAGAGCTTGGCGCATGGGTAATACTTCAGTAGGTTGCTATTGCTATGATTTTGATTTACTGTTGTTTCTCTCATTCTTACTTGATAGATGAGGAACTTATTTCACAGAAATTCACTTCCTTCAAGAAGTTCACCTAATATGACAAGGTTCAGATTTGAATCAAAGAGTGAAATCCTGGTTTCTGGAACCATTTCCCTTCCACCTTCCACCTAGGCATTTTGATTGTTTTCCTTTTTGTTTTATTTCAGTGAGTCAGTCATATGCCTTCTTAAGTTCTGTGCCTTATGCATGCTGTGTTTCTTTCTTTTTTACTTTTCTTTCTTCCCTCAATCTGCTCGTTTTTTTCCCTAGCACAACTGACTGCTTCTGTCCAGTGCACCTCCTGCAAGGGCGGGGAATGGGAATGGGGGGGATCAGGTTAGGAAACAGCCTGCGAAGCATTCTCTTTTCACACCTTGCCTTATTTCTCACCCCTTCTGCCTATTGTAGATCTCTGCATTGATTTTCTCTATCATATGTGTCAAAAAGTATGTTTTCTTATTTAAGTTGCAATTGTGGAGAACATACTGTCTTAGAATTCTCTCAAATACATGATACATATTTTTATTGTTGTTTTCGTGTTTATCAATAAAACTGGAAAATTAAATCCCATCATCACAAGTGCCAGAGGACTTATGGCCAGGACCTGGCTAAAGTGAATGAGCTGCTCAGGGTGCAAAATTTAAGGAGACCTGTCCTGTGAATGTCATGCAAGTGAAGAATCTCGGCACCTCTGAGCAAGGGCCTGCTTCAAATTTGCACCATAGCAGCTTCGCTTGCTTCCCCTAAACCCAGGCGCTAGGAGTATCTAGGCATTTTTTCTTAGAATCAGTTTCCTTAGATCATCCCCGGATTGAGAAGGAGGGCACTTTGTTACTTTGGCTTTTTCATAATAATGGGCTTAATTTACAGCCCTCTTGGAATTTGCTATGGCAGGATAACAAGTTTAAAATCAGACAACGTGCTACCAAAGGCCGGGTGTTCAAAGTATAATAAACACCTCCCTAAAGATTAGAAAATGAATATTTAACTAGATGACTCCATTTGATTTCCTTCATTCATTTTTTATTATTTCAGTGAAAACCTTCTTGATAGAAATCACACTGACAGGATTTTAATATTTTCTGGTAAATGAAACCTGTCATTCTTATGAGCTTATCTCTTGACAGTAGCATTTGGTAAACTCTGGTAGCCAGTGATTTTCTCCCTAAGTTAAGAGTAAAGGAATTCCTTGCACTTTGAATTGAACATCAAGAGTACAAAATTTGTCCTGAGAGGTTGATGATTATGAGGAAACTAGTTGTATTAATTAGGTCCTGTTTACAAAGAGCCTGATGATTTTTTTTTTAATAGGAAAACAAAATAACCTCATCCATGGAAGCTTTAAGTGCTTAATTATTGTTATCTTCGTTTCAAAGGCAAAGAAAACTATCATGCCCATCAAAACAGTTTTATGCAGAGAGTTTCAGTTTCCTTCTTGAAAAACTAGGCCCAAGAAGCAAAGCTGTCTAGAGCTGACATTCATTAAACATTAACGGTTAGTACAGTTACTTTGGAAATAGGGGCCAACATATCTGTCTCTTTCCTCTGGGTTTATTTTACGATTATAGTTCCAGAAATGTAGTGAGAAGCATTTTAGAGCTCCAGTATCAGATTTTGCTAAGTATTTTCCAATGATCACAATTGACAATTTTCATTTGATTGCCTATCAGAACTCAGAGAAAAGTCCCAAAGTTATGCAAAAGCCTGATAAAATCATCAGGTTTCTCTACACTTGCACATATCCCTAAATGTTGTCACCTTCATTTTCATGCTTATGCTTGGAGAGGGCCCAAATGTAATTCTGTTGTTGCTATTGTTTCTAACTTGTGTTACCAACATTAGGGAGATTCACAAGTATGTTACTGTTGTTTGTTGTAAATTCTCTAAGATTCTCATGGAAGATTGAACCCAATATAAAGGCATACTCAGGGGATATCAACACAAAATAAGGCGTCCTGTTTTGCAGCTTTCATAGTGCTTGTTTCATTGCATTCCTTTGTACTAGATTGAATTAAGTCTGAACCTAAGATAATGACTTAATGATTCTCTCTCTATAAATGATGAAATGTATACAGTCACCCAATAGGGAGACAGATAAATAGCTTGGGAGGAAAGCAAAACTATTAAAAGCTAGAGATGTGGTTTTAAAAAAAAAAAATGTTAGTTTGCTTTTTGTTTTTTTAAGAACATTTTTTTCTTTACTTTCCATATCATGTTTGTTAATGGTTATAGTGACAGGCATTGCATTTCAGAATCTGCTCAAATTCTCATGGAAGCAGCAACTGAGACAGAAGAAAACTGGCTCTGTCGGGTTAATCTAGTATTTCCAAACTGGGTTTAGATCAAAAAAGAAACCCAAGATTTCCCAGTGAATGAGGATCTTGGTTTTATTAATGCAAAGCTCTTCCATCACCCACTCCAGCATGATGCTTCTGAAATGCAGAAACCTGTCAGTTCTGAGATAAACCTGTATTCCACATCTATCCTTGGTGTTTGGTGGGCAGATCTTTTTGGTGTGGATATTTCCTATCACTTATTCTCAGCACTACCTTTGTGTCTGAGGTAAGCTGATAGCTTTAATCGATGCTCTTCGTGTCTTCCAGATTCAACGAGGACATCCAGACGGCTCTGTGTGGTGTTTTGAGAGCAGCCCCCGTTGAAGCTCTTCTCCAGGTAATCCCCTGGAATGACAGCACGTGTGTCATAAACCAAAAGCCCGCTTCTGGGTTCACCCAATCAAAGCATCTGTGAATGCTTGTTCCTAAGTGAATATGCAAATCAGCAGTAGCCTCATTTGGTATTTTTCTTGTTCGCGGTCAGGATTCTAACCTTTCTTGCTGCTCACATATATGGGGGGAAAAAGGCATGCCAACAGCTGCTCCTCCCTCCTCCCAGGCTAAGTTAGTTATCCAGGGCCTCATTCTGCTCTCAGTTTATCACTTATCATAAATTCTCCTACTCCTTGATTTCATCTCTAGGCCAGGAGCTTCTTGCTGATAAAGATGGTGTCTTAATCATTTTTTAACCCCCAGGGCCTGACATGTAGGTGCTTAAAGAAAGTTGGTTGAATGATTGAATGAACTGATAACAGAAAACTTGAAAAGAATTATATTGATATCCATCACTATCCATAACTTGATATATCGAAACTCCATCAAGTTTCGATTTTATATGTTTACATTTACATTTGTTTACATTATGTTTATATGTTTACATTTTTCATTGGTGTGATCTTGCTCTCCAGCTAAGCAACCATTCTGACTTGGCTCTTCTGTTAAATGCGCACATGACCATGTGCCCTTTTCCTTTGTTGTATATATTATTATACCTTTGCACAGGAGAAAGAGTGTTCATGTTGGAGGGGAGACGTGACATGTTCTAATGAGGCTGACTGTCTCAGAGCCGGTGGTTCTCACCCTGAGAGTTCTTGCTGTCACCCAGTGTGTTTCAGTCGAAGTGTTAGCCAGTTGGTGAATGAGATTTTGGAAAAGTTCCAAGCTGTAGTTCATTGTGTGCTTTTCCGAAGCTCAACTGTCTTTGCTGTCTTCATGGATGCCTTTTCTCTCTTTAGTACGTGGTTTGTTTTGCTTTTTTGAACATCTAACCTTGTTTACAGTTTTCCTTCATAAAATAGAAAGGTAATGTAATATCGAGGCACATTGCACTAGATTTGTTCAAAGGTTTTAAAAAGGCGATGACATAACATATGTAACAACACTCTGAAAACTATAAAGAATCCTACAACTAAAAGGAATTTATCATTGTTTATTGTCATTCATTTTACTTTTTAAAAAACATATGGGAATGTCTGACTTTTGAACCTGTGACATGAGACAATTTTGTATTCTTTTTGTGGAGTTTTTGGTCTTTTTTTGTTTTTCGTATAAGATGGCTTCTTTGTGTGTATGTATATATGTGTGCTTTCTAGAGATTTCCAGGGTTTTGTTCTTTTTTTCTTTCTTTTCATTTCTTTCACTTTGGTTTTGCTTGTTCATGCCTACAGAGAATAAACTTTATGATAAAGCTGATAGTTCAACTCTAAAAATGACAAGTCTGTGGGACTTGGGGAGGAGGGGTTAGGAAAAAGAACAAGCTGAGGAAAAATTAAATAGTTCCCAAAGAGCGTTTTACTTACTGAAATATAATCCCAAAGGAAATTGCTATAATGTAAAAGACTTGGAATAAGAACTCTTGATATTAGGTACATGTAAGCTATGGTCAGAGGAGCTAAGAAATTTATGAGTTGCAGATAACCTCAGTTGCTGTGTTTGAAGACGTTTCATTGGTGAATTCTGAAATGGAGTGCTCTGTTGGATAGATACTTTGGCAGCCTCAGTATTATTGATCCATTGAAGACAAAGAGGAAAGCGTTCTGATCGGTATGCTAAGAGTTTGCTTCCTGGGGGAGGTAGGCAGTCTCATGCTTCCTAACTTTTCATTGCAATTGCAAAGCCCACCTAGGAAGACAGAGGTTTGAATTATTAAAGAAACTGAGTTTTCTAGCCATGAAGCAGAATTTTCAATATTCTGCAAAATTTATAACATCTTGTTTGAAAATAAACATTTTCCCATCATGTTTAGAGACAGAATGAAAGATAATGCACTCGAGTGAGAAAAGTTAGCCATGATGCTAAAATTCAGTTGAATATATTGAGGTGTAACTTGGGTTTTAGCCACTTGTCTTAAGAATCGGTGATTTATAATTTGAACAGCTGGCCTGCTGTTTGACATTATGTCAATCCCAAAATAATCTGTGGGGAAAATTAATGTTGTTATTAATATTTTAAATCTTTTTGTCTAGATAAGCTGGTATAATAATAATTTTCAACTCATACATGAATGTTTTTCCTTAAAACATCCTATTTTTGTGTTATGGCATGAATTAAATATTTTTTAAACAAAAGAATAAAGCATGGTATATAGCATGGGGGAATAAGCATTTCACTTCTTTCCTGGATGACAGTCTAGCTAATAGCTAAGGGTGAGTGTTTCAGAGCAATACAGGCTTGAGATGAAATCTGTGTTGACCATTTTTCTAACTGTAAAATACTGCCCAGCCGTTTAATATATTTAGGTTATAGTTTCTCAACCTGTAAAGTGAGAAGTATAATAGAAACCATCTTTTGACCTTGTTATCATGATTAAATCTAAGGAAATAGATGGTAAACGGAGTAGTGTCTGGAACACAATAGATACTTTAAATATGTTGGATGTTCATTTATTCCAGTAACTCTGTGAAAGATACAGTGAAAAAAGGTAGAAATTTGTTTGACTCAAATGCTGTGGGCTTCTGCTGAGTTCGTAAGATATATCCAAAGTAGAACCTTTTATTTGTGTGATGACAAGTCTGTAAATATATTTTGATCCCAATGTTCTTCGGATTTGTAGTGAGCCCTGGCAGTACATAAGTTCCAAGAGAAGTAAAAGTGTGATGAGGTCTTCTTTCTACTTTGACTGAAGTGCTCATTAGTGCCTGCTAATGAGAAAAGCTTAGGTCAGAAGCCAAAAGAGTACTAATCTTTTGGTAAGAAATGGGAGAGGTCAAAAAGCCAAGGTCAAAAATCAGGGGTCCAGGTGAAATCGTGACCGTGGATAACCTAGTGTCAAGAATCAGGTGGCCACAAGCAGAAGGTATACTCTCTGATGGGGAAAAGAAATGAGCACAAATTGTCACAGTTGGAATGAATTAAAACAGTGTGTTCCTTGACATCAATCAGAATATCATTACAAGAATTTCCTTTGTAGTTCCAGTAAAAAGTTAATCTGAAGCATGCACTTTTTTTTGATGCCAGATAATAGACAAATATTGCTTTCAAAGCAATATGCCTATATATAAATATGAAAATATTTGCCTGATGGAATGGGAATTAGGGATAGGATCATGTTACAAGTTATAGTTAGTATCAAAAGCGCCTTTGTGAAGATAGGTATTCTACTTCTGATGCCTTGTATGAACAAATGCCTCAGTTCATGTTTGGGTTTGATTTGCTCATTTATTCATTCACTCATCTATTCATACATTTTTTACTTATTTTGTTTCTGTTAGATAACTTGATCATGCCATAATATTTTTCTGGCAAATGTTTCATTTTCACCTCAGTATGTTGACATGTTTGTTCTGCTTTCTTTCATTTATCCCTTGCAGCCAAAACAGAGACACTCTCTCTGTTTACAGAGCCATGTGGTGATCAGGGTATATTTTCCTGCTATCATGCTTGCCCCTCTGCAGTGCAGTTCTTCTCCACCAAACATTTGGAGTGATCCTTGTGAAATATGTCAGTCCCCTGCCTAAAACTCTTTATTCACTTCCCCTTGGTCTCAGAAGAAAATCTGACCTCTTCACTTGGACCTAAACAGCCCTGCATAACTTGCTTAACTCTCCAGCCCCCTGACACACCTCTCTCCTGCTCGCTCACCACTCTCCAGCCAGTGTGAGCTGCTTCTTTTTCCTGGAACATCCCAGCCCTTCTTCACCCTGAGATTTCTATGTCTGACATCTCTTTGTCTGTGCCTCAACAGAGGGCACCTGTCCTCATCCTTCGGGTCTCAGTTCAGATACTACCTAATTAGAGAGGGCTTTTTTGACCAACATATGTTGTTCTGTCATCAATCCATTTATTATCTTTAGAGCATTTATGCAATCTACCATTTTTGTTTATTGATTTAATTACATTACTGTGATCTCTTTTGACCCCATTAACATATATATCCTTCAGAAGATTAAAGACTTTTTCTGTCTTCATTGTGATTCTATCCCCTGGAACCAGAAAAAAAAAAAAAATGTTTAGCAGTTGGTAGCTGCTCAAAAATATTTTTTAACAAATAAATTAATACGTCATAGCTTTATGACCTTGTCAGTGTCATAGTTCATGATCTTCCTTTGTACTTTGAGTTACTCAATGTTTATTGAGGACTTCGCATGTGAAAGGCACTTAGACCTTGGGGAGCTACAGATTAGTAAAGACTTGTTTCCTTCCTTCTGTGATAGGGCTGACAAATAGGGTGTTGCTTGCTTTGGTGAATTCCTGGATTGCTATGTGTAGAAAGATTCTGGGGCTATGTCTCAACACAGTAAAGGATGCCAGCAGCACAGAATAGAGAAGAGGAAATACTCATGTCATAGATTGGCCATTCCTGATTAACTAACTGAATCAGCACATTTTCAAAACACCTTTCTTATGGAAAAAAAGTGGCTTTTTGTAAGTCCCTCTTATGTGCCATGTTACCTTTAGCCGTGGAACCTTTTTGCCCAGGCAGAAATCACCCCACTCTGGTCCACCTCCTGCTTCTCTTCATGGCCCCTTTACCTAGGAGCCATGTTACATATCTCAGCAAAGAGCTCTCCTTCAGGGATTCGCCCTCTGACTACCTCTCTGCCTTCCACTGACTAGGCTAATTCTTCTGCCCTACATTTTTCTGGCCCCCTGGACTTCTGTGTGTAGCGCTTAGCATTGTCATTGTACGTGGGTCAGCGTCCTTAGTGGATTAATGTCTGTCTCTCACATTGCACTGTGAACTCCCTGAGGGCAAGACTTTGTTTTGCTCACTATTTCCAGCACCAGCCACCTGAGATTACACCGTGTTTCCTTTGGAAACTCCCTGTTAATACAATATTATTGCTGATTCCAAAACAGTGTATCTAATACGACATATTTTTTTTTTTAACATTGCCCTTAATGATTTTGATACATTCTCACTGCTAGGGTTTTGTGCTTGTATCTAGAGATGATAATTTCATCAAGTATACAATTTTTAAATATATGACAATAAATGATTATGAAACAGAGAGCTACAGCCGTAGGTTATTTGTACCACACAGAAACGGGTAGAACTTTCTCAGCCTAACCAAATCTCACCTCCTCAGCTTAGCATCATCCAGCTACTTTTGTCTACATTATTCATCACCATTTCCAAATTTCTTTCATGTGTTATATCATGGAGATTAGCAATTAGAGCATTCCTTATCCAGATAGAGAACACAGTGTAAACAAACTTTTTTCCCTCCCTCAGGCTGCCTTGTGTCCTCTCTCCGCAAAACCTTTTAGGAAAAAAAAAAAAACAATTGAGTGACTTGCTTCACTTACTAGCTGATTTTGCTCATATTTTTTAAAAACAAGCTCCAAAAGCCCCTTACCACTTGCTTTTTAAAAGGTAAAGATGTGAAATGAACTAGATACTTACACTTTCAGAGCCAGGGACTGATGTTTATAACCTTGAGGTTGCCTTTGATCCTAAATCAGCTTTTAATTACCATTGTAGTTACATTGGTGAAAAAAAAAAATTCTATTATTTCCAGAACACAGCAAGGATATGACCAGTACTATCTCATGAGTACAGTTATTTTAAGGCTTTTATTACTAATTATAGTTGGTTTATTATAATTCATTGTTCACTGGCCTCCTAGGCTATTAAGGTTCTATTCAGCATTACAGCTGCGACTGCAGCTGCTATTCCTCTGAGATTCCATGACTCCAGGAGAGTAGCAGGGTTCCTATTTGCAAGGGGGTGTAATTGGGCTCAAGGGAGATACTTAACTTGGTGTCCTATGGAATGTGTTACAAGAGGATGCATTATTTCCAACTCTAAGAAGAGGTTAAGAAGGTAAAGAGAATGGTACATGAACTCTTTAACCATTACAAACTGACAGAAGCAACAATGAAACCATTCAGTTATCTATCTACTTATTCAGCTAGCTAGCTATCTACAGCCAATTGTCACTCTGTACCAAATTTCACTTTATAAATTTTTCCTAACTGCTCAATTCTCAGCCCACCCTCATTTCCTCTTTTGCAAATAAAAAAAGTAGTAGGTATTTTAACATTCCTATGCAATTCATTTATTCAACAAACATGATTGAGCACCTACTGTGTGCCTGGGACAACTTTTGCAACTCATGAAAACTTTATTAGCAAGAAGACAAAGATAGTCATTCGTCCTTTTCTGTAAGCTTGAGGAATTCCCACTCTATTAGGTATTTTGACAATTGGTTGCATGAAGAATTTGCAACAGCGCTCTGATGGCATGATCACCTAGTGTTCTAACTGAATCAAGTTAACAGTCCTTCCATGAGTTTGAAATGGGGGAAGGGCAGGAGAGAATATAGGGTTATGGACTAAAGATATTTCTCTAATTATGTTAGGCTGTGAGCGTGGCCGTATTCTTTCTGTTTCACCCTGTTTATGCAAGGGCAGACATTTTAGCCACCCTCAGAGTTAAACTTTACTCTTTTCATAAGTAAAAACTTATTTTCAAACACTTTATCCTAGTTAAAAAATCCTCTGGTGAAGATTTATGCAGGGATATTTACAATACTTGTCTTAGCCATCCATGGATCCCTGATTTAAGTCTTCAGATGGTAGCTAGTCTTCAGTGGACTATGCATTTCTGATTAAAGTGCATAAAATGTAAACTGAAGTTTCCAAGAGAGTGAATTCAGTACACAGACCATTATATCCCACTGTCTATACTGAAATATTTTGAAGTAAATTACAGGCAACATTAAAGAGAGGTTGGCATCTCACTCCCCTCCTGGATACTTGCTGAGTTACAGAATCAGCAGTCTTGCTACAGGACTGCAGTGGGAGCAGAGCCAAGCAGAGTGAGAGAAATCTTGGAAGAGCACACCACACCTGGAAACCAAATCCCAGCAGAGGCCACCACACGCAGTCAGATCAGACCAAGCCAGAACAAGATATGAAGCATCCCTGCCAGAACTGACTGGCTTATTCCATTAAAATCGGCCCTTATGTCTCTCTCCTCCCTTTTAGACTTTAACTCTGGACAGCTAGAACTAAAAGAGGATAGGAGGAGACGAAAAAAACAAACACAAACAATCAACAGCAAACACAACTTGCTTTCTTCACCCAACCTGTCCCCCACTCTAGGACCCTAAGTTTGAGATTTACTTAGTGACCCAGAGAAGATCATTGTTCCAATGGATGAATCCTAGGATTTAAACTGGTCTGGAATCAGGTGTTTGCTTATAAGGTGTGTGTTTGTTTATTTTATTGTGGTAATACACGCATAACATGAAATTTACCATTTTAACCAAGTGCTGGTAACTAAGCATGGAATTCAGTGTCAGTACATTTCTATCACTGTGCAACCATCACCGTCATCTGTCTCCCTAACTTTTTAATCTTCCCAAACTGAAACTTTGTACTCATTAAATACTAACCCCCCATTACCCTCATCCCCAGTCCCTGGCAGCCACCATTCTACTTTCTGCCCCTGTGAATTTGACTACTTTAGGTATTTCATATAAGTGGAATCACACAATATTTCTCCCTTTATGACTGGCATATTTCACTTAGCATAGTGTCTTCAGGGTTCATCCATGTTGTTCTTTTATGTGTCAGAATTTCCTTCCTTTCGAATAATATTCCTCTGTGTGTGTGCACATTTTGTTTATCCACTCATCTATCAATGGATACTTTGTTTCTACATTTTGGCTATTGTGAATACTGTTACTGTAAACAGAGATGTTCAGATATCTAATTTCTCCACCTTCTCACCAACACTCAGTTTCTGGTTTGTTTTTTTTTTTTTTTTTGGTAGTGGCCATTCCAATGGGTCTAAAGTAGTAGTATCTCATTATGATTTTGATTTTCATTCCCCTAATAATTAGGGATGTTGATCATCTTTTCATGTGTTTATTAGCCATTTGTGTATCTTCTTTGGAGATACGTCTATTGAAGTTCTTTGCCCATTTTTAAACATATTGTTTTTGTTGTTTTTGAGTTCTAAGAGTTCTATATATATTCTGGATATTAATCCTTTATCCGATATATGATTTACAAATATTTTCTCCCATTTTGTGGGCTGCCTTTTCACTTTGTTGACGGTATCATTTATATACAAAGCCTTTGGAGTACAATTTGTCTAATTTTTTCTTTTGTTGCCTACACTTGTGGTGTTTAATCTAAGAAATCTTTACCAAATCCAATATCATTAAGTTTTCCCCTTATGTCTTCTTCTAAGAGATGTAAAATTTTGCATTTATGTCTTTGATACATTTTGAGTTAATACTTATATATACTGTAAGGAAAGGGTCCATTTTCATTCTTTCATATGTACATACCTAATTTCTCAACATTATTTGTAATAAAAAGACTGTCCTTTCTCTACTGAATGGTCTTGACACCCTTGTTAAAAATCATATGACCAGTTATGTGAGGGTTTATTTCTGGGTTCTGTTTTCTTTTCCATTGGTCTATATATCTATCTTTATGCCAGGATCACTGTTTTGCTATTTGCTTGTTTTTGTTTTTGTTTTTTTATACAGCAGGTCCTTATTAGTCATCCATTTTATACACATCAGTGTATACATGTCAATCCCAATCTCCCAATTCATCCCACCCCCACCCCCACCCCCCACCGCTTTCCCCCCTTGGTGTCCATAAGTTTGTTCTCTACATCTGTGTCTCTATTTCTGCCCTGCAAACCAGTTCATCTGTACCATTTTTCTAGGTTCCACATATATGCGTTAATATACGATATTTGTTCTTCTCTTTCTGACTTACTTCACTCTGTATGACAGTCTCTAGATCCATCCACGTATCAACAAATGACCAATTTCGTTCCTTCTTATGCCCAAGTAATATTCCATTGTATATATGTACCATTTCTTCTTTATCCATTCGTCTGTCCATGGGCATTTAGGTTGCTTCCATCACCTGGCTATTGTAAATAGTGCTGGAATGAACATTGGGGTGCATGTGTCTTTTTGAATTATGGTTTTCTCTGGGTATATGCCCAGTAGTGGGATTCCTGGATCATATGGTAATTCTATTTTTAGTTTTTTAAGGAACCTTTGTACTGTTCTCCATAGTGGCTGTATCAGTTTACATTCCCACCAACAGTGCAAGAGTGTTCCCTTTTCTCCACACCCTCTCCAGCATTTGTTGTTTGTAGATTTTCTGATGAAGCCCATTCTAACTGGTGTGAGGTGATACCTCATTGTAGTTTTGATTTGCATTTCTCTAATAATTAGTGATGTTGAGCAGCTTTTCATGTGCTTCTTGGCCATCTATATGTCTTCTTTGGAGAAATGTCTATTTAGGTCTTCTGCCCATTTTTGGATTAGGTTGTTTGTTTCTTTAATATTGAGCTGCATGAGCTGTTTATATATTTTGGAGATTAATCCTTTGTCTGTTGATTCATTTGCAAATATTTTCTCCCATTCTGAGGGTTGTCTTTTCGTCTTGTTTATGGTTTCCTTTGCTATGCAAAAGCTTTGAAGTTTCATTAGGTCCCATTTGTTTATTTTTGTTTTTATTTCCATTACTCTAGGAGGTGGATCAAAAAAGATCTTGCTGTGATTTATGTCAAAGAGTGTTCTTGCTATGATTTCCTCTAAGAGTTTTATAGTGTCTGGCCTTACATTTAGGTCTTTAATCCATTTTCAGTTTATTTTTGTGTATGGTGTTAGGGAGTGTTCTAATTTCATTCTTTTACATGTAGCTGTCCAGTTTTCCCAGCACCGCTTATTGAAGAGACTGTCCTTTCTCCATTGTATATCCTTGCCTCCTTTGTCATAGATTAGTTGACCATTAGGTGTGTGGGGTTACCTCTGGGCTTTCTATCCTGTTCCATTGACCTATGTTTCTGTTTTTGTGCCAGTACCATATTGTCTTCATTACTGTAGCTTTGTAGTATAGTCTGAGGTCAGGGAGTCTGATTCCTCCAGCTCCGGTTTTTTCCCTCAAGACTGCTTTGGCTATTCGGGGTCTTGTGTCTCCATACAAGTTTTAAGATTTTTTGTTCTACTTCTGTAAAAAATGCCATTAGTAATTTGATAGGGATTGCATTAAATCTGTAGATTGCTTTGGGTAGTATAGTCATTTTCACAGTATTGATTCTTCCAATCCAAGAACATGGTATATCTCTCCATCTGTTGGTATCATCTTTAATTTCTTTCATCAGTGTCTTATAGTTTTTTGCATACAGGTCTTTTGTCTCCCTAGGTAGGCTTATTCCTAGGTATTCTTTTTGTTGCAATGGTAAATGGGAGTGTTTCCTTAATTTCTCTTTCATATTTTTCATCATTAGTGTATAGGAATGCAAGAGATTTTTGTGCATTAATTTTGTATCCTGCAACTTTACCAAATTCATTGATTAGCTCTAGTAGTTTTCTGGTGGCATCTTTAGGATTCTCTATGTATAGTATCATGTCATCTGCAAACAGTGACAGTTTTACTTCTTCTTTTCCAATTTGGATTCCTTTTATTTGTTTTTCTTCTCTGATTGCCGAAGCTAGGACTTCCAAAACTATGTTGAATAATAGTGGTGAGAGTGGACATCCTTGTCTTGTTCCTGATCTTAGAGGAAATGCTTTCAGTTTTTCACCATTGAGAATGATGTTTGCTGTGGGCTTGTTGTATATGGCCTTTATTATGTTGAGGTAGGTTCCCTCTATGCCCACGTTCTGGAGAGTTTTTATCATAAATGGGTGTTGAATTTTGTCAAAAGCTTTTTCTGCATTTATTGAGATGATCATATGGTTTGTATGCTTCAGTTTGTTAATGTGGTGTATCACATTGATTGATTTGTGTATATTGAAGAATCCTTGCATGCCTGGAATAAATCCCACTTGATCATGGTGTATGATCCTTTTAATGTGCTGTTGGATTCTGTTTGCAAGTATTTTGTTGAGGATTTTTGCATCTATGTTCATCAGTGATATTGGGCTGTAATTTTCTTTTTTTGTAGTATCTTTGTCTGGTTTTGGTATCAGGGTGACGGTGGCCTCATGGAATGAGTTTGGGAGTGTTCCTTCCTCTGCAGTTTTTTGGAAGAGTTTGAGAAGGATGGGTATTAGCTCTTCTCTAAATGTTTGATAGAATTCACCTGTGGAGCCATCTCGTCCTGGGCTTTTGTTTGTTGGAAGATATTTAGTCACAGTTTCAATTTCATTACTTGTGATTGGTACGTTCATATTTTCTATTTCTTCTTGGTTCAGTCTTGGAAGGTTATACCTTTCTAAGAATTTGTCCATTTCTTCCAAGTTGTCCATTTTATTGGCATAGAGTTGCTTGTAGTAGTATCTTAGGATGCTTTGTATTTCTGCGGTGTCTGTTGTAACTTCTCCTTTTTCATTTCTAATTTTATTGATTTGAGTCCTCTCCCTCTTTTTCTTGATGACTCTGGCTAATGGTTTATCCATTTTGTTTATCTTCTCAAAGAACCAGCTTTTAGTTTTATTGATCTTTGCTATTGTTTTCTTTGTTTCTATTTCATTTACTTCTGCTCTGATCTTTATGATTTCTTTCTTTCTGCTAACTTTGGGTTTTGTTTGTTCTTCTTTCTCTAGTTCCTTTAGGTGTAAGGTTAGATTATTTATTTGAGATTTTTCTTGTTTCTTGAGGTAGGCTTGTATAGCTATAAACTTCCCTCTTAGAACTGCTTTTGCTGCATCCCATAGGTTTTGGATTGTTGTGTTTTCATTGTCATTTGTCTCTAAGTATTTTTTGATTTCCTCTTTGTTTTCTTCAGTGATCTCTTGATTATTTAGTAACGTAGTGTTTAGCCTCCACGTGTTTGTGTTTTTTACGTTTTTCTCCCTGTTATTCATTTCTAATCTCATAGCGTTGTGGTCCGAAAAGATGCTTGATATGATTTCAATTTTCTGAAACTTACTGAGGCTTGATTTGTGACCCAAGATGTGATCTATCCTGGAGAATGTTCCTTGCGCACTTGAGAAGAAAGTGTAATCTGCTGTTTTTGGATGGAATGTCCTGTAAACGTCAATTAAATCTATCTGGTCTATTGTGCCATTTAAAGCTTCTGTTTCCTTATTTATTTTCATTTTGGATGATCTGTCCATTGGTGTAAGTGAGGTGTTAAAGTCCCCTACTATGATTGTGTTACTGTCGATTTCCTCTTTTACAGCTGTTATCAGTTGCCTTATGTATTGAAGTGCTCCTATGTTGGGTGCATATATATTTATAATTGTTATATCTTCTTCTTGGATTGCTCCCTTGATCATTATGTAGTGTCCTTCCTTGTCTCTGGTAACATTCTTTATTTTAAAGTCTATTTTATCTGATATGAGTATTGGTACTCCAGCTTTCTTTTGATTTCCATTTGCATGGAATATCGTTTTCCATCCCCTCACTTTCAGTCTGTATGTGTCCCTAGGTCTGAAGTGGGTCTCTTGTAGACAGCATATATATGGGTCTTGTTTTTGTATCCATTTAGCAAGCCTGTGTCTTTTGGTTGGAGCATTTAATCCATTCACATTTAAGGTAATTATCAATATGTATGTTCCTATGACCATTTTCTTAATTGTTTTGGGTTTGTTTTTGTAGGTCCTTTTCTTCTCTTGTGTTTCCCACTTAGAGAAGTTCCTTTAGCATTTGTTGTAGAGCTGGTTTGGTGGTGCTGAATTCTCTTAGCTTTTGCTTGTCTGTAAAGGTTTTGATTTCTCCATCAAATCTGAATGAGATCCTTGCTGGGTAGAGTCATCTTTGTTGAAGGTTCTTCCCTTTCATCACTTTAAGTGTATCACGCCACTCCTTTCTGGCTTGTAGAGTTTCTGCTGAGAAATCAGCTGTTAACCTTATGGGAGTTCCCTTGCAAGTTATTTGTCGTTTTTCCCTTGCTGCTTTCAATAATTTTTCTTTGTCTTTACTTTTTGCCAATTTGATTACTATGTGTCTCAGCGTGTTTCTCCTTGGGTTTATCCTGTATGGGACTCACTGCGCTTCCTGGACTTGGGTGGCTATTTCCTTTCCCATGTTAAGGAAGTTTTTGAGTATAATCTCTTCAAATATTTTCTCTGGTCCTTTCTCTCGCTCTTCTCCTTCTGGGACCCCTATAATGCGAATGTTGTTGCGTTTAGTGTTGTCCCAGAGGTCTCTTAGGCTGTCTTCATTTCTTTTCATTCTTTTTTCTTTACTCTGTTCCGCAGCAGTGAATTCCACCATTCTGTCTTTCAGGTCACTTATCCGTTCTTCTGCCTCAGTTATTCTGCTATTGATTCCTTCTAGTGTAGTTTTCATTTCAGTTATTGTATTGTTTATCTCTGTTTGTTCTTTAATTCTTCTAGGTTTTTGTTAAACATTTCTTGCATCTTCGTGATCTTTGCCTCCATTCTTTTTCCAAGGTCCTGGATCATCTTCACTACCGTTATTCTGAATTCTTTTTCTGGGAGGTTGCCTATCTCCACTTCATGTAGTGGTTTTTCTGGGGTTTTATCTTGTTCCTTCATCTGGTACGTAGCCCTCTGCCTTTTCATGTTCTCTACCTTTCTGTGAATGTGATTTTTGTTCCACAGGCTGCAGGATTGTAGTTCTTCTTGCTTCTGCTGTCTGCTCTCCGGTGGCTGAGGCTATCTAAGAGGCTTGTGCAGGTTTCCTGATGGGAAGGACTGGTGGTGGGTAGAGCTGGGTGTTGCTCTGGTGGGCAGAGCTCAGTAAAACTTTAATCCGTTTGACTGCTGATGGGTTGGGCTGGGTTCCCTCCCTGTTGGTTGTTTGGCCTGAGGCAACCCAACACTGGAGCCTACCTGGGCTCTTTGGTGGGGCTAATGGCAGACTCTTGGAGTGCTCACGCCAAGGAGTACTTCCTAGAACTTCTGCTGCCAGTGTTCTTGTCCCCACGGTGAGCCACAGGCACCTCCCGCCTCTGCAGGAGACCCTCCAACACTAGCAGGTAGGTCTGGTTCAGTCTCCCCTGGGTTCACTGCTCCTTCCCCTGGGTCCCGATGCACACACTACTCTGTTTGTGCCCTCCAAGAGTGGAGTCTCTGTTTCCCACAGTACTGTCGAAGTCCTGCAGTCAAATCCCGCTAGTCTTCAAAGTCTGATTCTCTAGGAATTCCTTCTCCCATTGCCAGACTCCCAGGTTGCGAAGCCTGACGTGGGGCTCAGAAGCCTGACGTGGGGCTTCACTCCAGTGGGTGGACTTCTGTGGTATAAGTTTCTCCAGTCTGTGAGTCACCCACCCAGCAGTTATGGGATTTGATTTTGCTGTGATTGTGCCCCTCCTACATCTCATTGTGGCTTCTCCTTTGTCTTTGGATGTGGGGTATCTTTTTTGGTGAGTTCCAGTGTCTTCCTGTCGATGATTGTCCAGCAGCTAGTTGTGATTCTGGTGTTCTCACAAGAGGGAGTGAGAGCACGTCCTTCTACTCTGCCATCCTGGTTCCAGTGTGTTTGTTTTTTAATATATGACTGAAGAGAAGTTATAGAATTTGTCCAAGATGCCTGGTAAGTAATGGGATCATGGAAGGAAGACATTGAGCAGTATGATTAGAGGCAGTGATTTGAAAAAATGAAAAGTTATTTTAAAAAAGTGAAACTTAATTTTAATACCTCAGCAAGTTGGTACCCTTTGTATTGATCAGCTTTTCTACATTGAAACTGCAAAGCAAACAAACATAAACCTCAGTGGCATATGATGTTAAGCACATAACTGACACATAACTCTGCAGGTTGGGCACTGGCTTTTTCTAGGTTGGGCGATGCTGCTCAGCTGTGGTCACTCTGCTCTACGTGTCTCTTTTTTCTTCTCTTAAGACCAGAACGCTAAAGTGATCTTCTCATGGGGAAGACAGAGCCCTAAGAGGGCAAATAGAACAAAGGAGCCTCTAGGCCTCAGGCTTGGAACTGTCACACTGCCGATTTTATCTCATTCTGTTGTCTAAAGCAAATCCTATGGCTGGATCCGTTGCTGGGAATAGATAATTATGGTCCATCCCTTTAGCTGGAAGAGTGAAAGGTTACATGGCAAAGGGGGAAAACTTAAGTCACCTAGACCAAGGTCCTTGATAGGTTTTAAAATAAAAAATTAACTTCTCTTATTATTTTATCTATGATTTCCTTTAGGGGAGAATGGAAACTAAAGTTTAATTTAAAAGAGGGAGGAGGAGTGGTAGAGTTAAAAAAAAAGTCTCTACCTCCTGTGGTATATGTTTGAATTCATCTTCATTAAATGTACAAGTGTTGCTACTTCACTGCGCACATGTCTGGTTTCCTTACAAATTGTGAACTACTTGAGGCCAGATGCCTTATTATCATAAAAATACTATTACTAGTAAATAATGTTTATAAAGCACTTACCATGTGCCAGACTCTGTGCTATATGCAGTACAAATAGTATTCTATTTCATCGTTAAAACAACACTCTTAAGTAAATGATAGAATCCTCATTTCACAGATAGAAAATTAAGGCACAGAGAAATTTCATTACTGGGCAAATTATACAACTTCTTTATCTGGTAGCTACTCCTGAGTAGTAAATCCATAAGTATACATGAGGGCAGAACTGCCATAATGCAGGGGAATGGGACACTATTTTTAACAACTGTCCCAAAGTAAGTTTTCCAAAGGGAGAAAAATTATATTTGTCTGAAATGCTATAAAGCAAAAAATGTACATCAAAGCAATGATAAACAAAGTGAAATAGTCAATTATATTTGATGCTCAACATTGTAAATAATTCACAACTGCCCATTGGTATAAAAGTAATCCATTGGTATACAAGTAAAGGCAGGCTATAGACTCTCTTGGAAAGAGACCTACTGCTGCTATATATGTGTGTGTGTATATCTATATATATATATTTTTTCTTCTGCTTCTCAGGTTTTCTTTCACATATATTTTGGTTTGTTTTGTTTGTTCTTTTCACCTAAGCTTTGCATGCTTAGTAAATCTTGTCTGAATGAATAATTGTCATATATAATTTAAATGACTAAGACACGCTGTTATATTAAGATATATATAAAACATCTCTTATGAGCTGAAGTCCTTACATTTTCTTTCATTAAAACAAAGTTACAGTAGCTTCACATTGAGTTATAATTAAATCTTTGGATCCAGACATATCCTGTTTTGCTTGATCCATTAACTTATGCTTAAAGACTTACAAAAGAAGGTTCTGTGACCAATTTTATACATCATACACTTACTTGGATTCAGAATAAGATACAAGAATTTTAACATTTATTATGAAAATTATTTGGTGGAATAGAATAAGATGGTCTGAATGATTAATTTTGTATGACCAGAACACTGTGCAAATTTAAATGATATTAAATTAATGCTTTCATTTTTTCATAGTCAATATTTACATTTCTTAATAGTGAAAATCTGCTTTAAAAAATCAAATGAATCATGATCCTGAAGCCATGAGCAACAGGGAATTATTTTAAAAGAATTTCAGGCTTAGCTACACATCTCTTGATCGAGGTCAAAATTCTAACATTGGGATGTTAGAGGTCTAATTCAGCTGTCCATGCTTTCTAACATGGTTGAATGTTAGCAATCATTATATTCGGAACCAATAAGCATCTAGTGCTGTTCTTTTTTTAGAATCGCCTTTGGTCTGCAGAGGAGAAACAGCCTCAGTTAAGCTTTTAGCAGTGCTGTTTTTATGATGTGAATTATTTAGGTAGTGATTCTTTCGATCTGGTATTCTTCCACCTCTAAAAAAATAGTTCCTCTTTTAAAAAATTCAATAGGATAGAAGTAGAAACCCCTTTAAACATTATTAAAGCCTGAATAAAAGCATATTGGTATCATCAAATATTATCATTTTGCGAGGTGATCATATTCAGAATTCTTCATGAGACCCTATTTTCTGTTGCAAAGGAGTGGAGTACCACCAGAAAACAGTACCCTGAGCTAAATACAAAACAACTAGTTCATATTTTTCTATCTATTGGAAATAAAGTTAATTTATTCAAGAAGAAAATTGATTTTTTTCTTTTAATAATTTTTCTCTGGCGCATAGGTAAAGCTAATTTCTCCCCACATCAAAGATTTTTAAGATTCCTCCTTATAGAATAAAATGCAAAAAGCCTTTGAAAATCGACAGTAGCATTGTTTGAAAGGCACAATATGGTCCTTCTCACTTTCCCTAGTTTAGGAAAGAAAACAAGAAAACTTATTAGAATTGTGTCTAAAACAAGGATAAATAGGCTCTAAAAGAGACCTAAGAAACAGACCCCATAAACAGATACAGCATAAACTATGTGATATTTATTTTGACCTTGTTTCTGTGGTTATTCTTTTCCCAGCATTTGCAATATTATAAATAGGAGAGTAAAGGAGAAGGGTGTTACTCTTTTAACAGTGGTGGAACCATTCCGACTGGGCTGCAGAGCCGCGTGATTTATAAAGTGGAGGGTTAGTGCTTGGTTTAGGACTGTCCTTTGAAAAATATATAAAGCCCTGCTTGGACTCCTCCCACCTAGGTAGTTATTGTCATTTCAATCCATTTGGTTAGCTTAAGTTTTCTACTTCAGTCCTATCTTAGAAAATAACCAAAATAATAGGACTAATTCTTCATCTCACCATACCGCTACTCCTGTGGAACTTAACTGACTTGTCACTGACCTGTATTCTGTTTGTGCTGGTCGTGCTCATTTCACACAATTCAGTTTGTGTTTCAGGGATAAAACTTTATGTTACAATCCTGTTTCAAACAAACAAACAAAAATTTTCAATAATTTGAATTTCCTCAAAGCCCAAATTCCTCAGCAAGACCTAAAAAAGTATCACAAGGTACATGGAAAGTTCTTCACCCCTGGAGATACTTTGCAGACCCCTCCCAACCTCAGGTTTCACATAAGATGTCACCTCTTCGCTGAAGCCCTCCCTCAATTCTCTGGGTAGAGTTTGTTACCCTATGCTATATCTTCTGTTTTCTTTATACCAAGTATATAACTATCGTGGAATACTTATTTGTATTCAAATATTATAGTTCCCATTAGATATTGTAGCTCTTCAAAACATGGACTGTATAATGTTCATCTTATTTGTTACATGATTAGCCTCTCAAATACATGTTCAGTATTTGAAAGAGTCCTTAATAAATAGTTATTGAGTAACTGTAAATATATATTTGGCTCTGTTTATTTCTTTTTATGTTCCTCCCCAACCCTCAGACTTTAAGTTCTAAGGGATGAGTATTCATATATATTTTGTTCACCACCGGGAATCAATGCCAAGTACAGTACCTGGTATATAGTTGGCATGCAACAAATGTTTAGAAAGTGAGGAAATACATTGATAATAAGAATGTCAGTGGCTGATAACGGCTTTTAATGTTTAAGAGAGTTTTTGTATGTGAAATTCTTTGACTCAAAAGAATGAACCTCTGTTGATAAATATTTTGGCATCATGGAAAGGTGGTTTTAAGATACCGCTGTGGTTTTCAGAATGTGGATTGCGGCCCATATATTTGACATGCTGTCAACTTAGGTGACTGTGACCAGCATTTTTAAAAAAGAAGAGAAGTTGGATTTTATTAGTTTTCTGCTACTGTGTAACAAATTACCACAAACTTAGCAGCTTAAGGCAACATTAATTATCTCACAGTTTCCGTTGGTTGGGTGTTGGGGCACAAGTTAGCTGGATCCTCTGCTCAGGGTCTCACAGGCTGCAATAAAGGTGTGGGAAGGGGTGTCTGGCTCTTAGTCTCAGTGTTCTTTTCTGTGACATTGTGATTTATAGTAAGAAACAGATATTTGCTCTTCATCGCATTTCTGGCAGAGAGGTCCTAAAACTCTTGGAATTCCCGAAGTGATGACGAAAGATGCCTTTTGTTATATTAATGGTGACTTGTGTACCACCTAAGGATGAGGTGAGGGCTGGTTGCCAGGAGAATCAAACATGTGATTAGAGGGTTGGAACTTTCAGTCCTACCTCCTGACCTTCAGGAATGGGAAATGGGCTGGAGGTGAATCACTTACCAATGTCCAATGATTTAATCAATCATGGCTAGGTAATGAAGTCTTCCTAAAACCCCCAAAGGGCTGGGTATGGAAAACTTACGGGTTGGCGAACATGTGGAGATTCCAGGAGTATGGCACACCTGGAGAGAAGTGTGCCTTTCCCTCCCTATTCTTCTCTTCCATCTGGCTGTTCCTGAGTTGTATCCTTTAATAGACAGCAATCTAATGAGTAAATGGGTTTCTTGAGTTATGTGAATCATTCTAGAAAATTAATTGAACCCAAGGAAGGGGTTGTGGGAACCTCTGATTTATACCCATTGGGTCAGACACATAGATGACAACCTCGGCTTGTGATTGGCATCTGAAATGTGTGTGTGTACGTGTGTTTGGGGGGGGGTAGTCTTGTAAGATTGAACCCTTAACCTGTGAAATCTGATGCCATCTTCTGATAGTGTCAGAACTGAATTGAATTGTAGGACATAAAGCTGGTGTTTACAGAGTTGCTTGGTAGTATGGGGACCCCCCCCCCCCATGCTGGAATTGGTACCAGAACCCATTTATGTTCCAAGATCAGGTAGTTGGTGGAAGAATTCATTTCCTTGCAGATACAGAACATCCGGCTTCTTTAAGTCTAGCAGGAGAGGGTCTGCTTCAAGTCTCTGACCTCTATACTCAGTTTAAAGGGATCACCTGATTAGGCCAGGCCCACCCAGGATAATCTCCCTTTTGGTTAACTTAAATTTAACTGATTAGGGGCTAGAGACTTGAACTATATCTGAAAATTTTCTTTACCTCTTCATATAATATTACCTAATCAGTGCGTAGCATCTTGTCATTCACAGGCATCGTCCTTACTAAGGGGGAGTAGGGATTATACAAAAGCATGATTCATTGGAGCCATTTTAGAGTTTTGCCTACCATATTGCTCTAATAATATGTGTGCGTGTACATTTACAGGCTCATGTGTTGAATTATGTGTGTATAGCTGTATAAGTAGTGGGTCATAATGCAAAATCTATTTTGCAAATGTGAGTCACGTTCAAAAAACTTGAAAATCACTGAGTGGAGGATAAATTTACAGTGCTTCTCATATTCCCCAAAGTGAGGAAATATTCCAATCACAGCCAGTGCTAAGCAGCTTTAGAAGTTTATTTCCTGATATTCATTACTGACTATTGCAATTTTTGCATTCATTTGTTCCATCAATCCATGGTTATTGCATGCACACTGTATGCAAGCCTTTTGCATTAGGCAGCAAAGACCATGGATTCCTTGAGATCAGCAGTCATGATGGAAGATACTGTGTGTACCTAAATAAATGACCAGTATAATTCCAGGGTGGTAATGGGGGGAAAGTGGTAGAGAATTTTGAAAAGAAAACAAAGGTAAAGTTGATATTTTGAAAGAGGTTTTAATATTACTGTATCTGCTAAAAGACCACATTTCTTTCCCAGCTTCCTAAAACTCAGCTTCATAGTTCAATAATAGCAGAAATAAGGCAAGTAATTAAAAAGAGAAGAAAGGAAAAGATTAAAGAAGAACTTACAAAGGAGCCAGTGTCTAGAATATGCTTCTCACACATTTTAAAGAAATAATATCACTCTACTCGGCAATTAAAACAGAAATTAAAGTGCATTTCTAATATCATATCTTTTATTTTTTATAGTTTTATTACTTGCCTCAAGTCACTTCAAGTCTCAGGAATGGGGGTGAGCACCCACTCAAGTTGCTATCGATAAGGCTTATGAGTCTTTGCATTTGCTGTGCTGACAATTGGTCTGGCACAAGCTGTGAAAACCCCCCAAATCTAGCGCAAACACTGCTCTCATCTGTCTCTGCCACCAAGCGGAAGCCAGTGGCAATGAGGAGATCATACATATTATACTTTGATTGTTATCTGGGCATGCAGACTTACCAAAGTGCTCATAAATGAATGTCAGTTTCCCTAAACCAAAACATATTTTGATTAGCTCATTTTATTGTTACACCCTATCCATTGTTAATGCACTGGAATACCACTGTATTTCAAAGCTTAGGTCGAAATTTTAAAGCCTTTATCTCATCTTCTAATATGTCACCTATGGAAAGGGCTGCTCTGTCTTTAATGTTGAGGTATTGTGTGCTGTGCAAAGAAATGTTTTTCCTTAGTATCTTGAGACTTTCTATTTCCAAATGAACTCAGATTCAAGGCTATCACACAGTAATCACTTCCTTGGCAGTTAGATGAGGACACTTCCAGTTCAGTGATTGTGAACCAATTGTCAGAGGACTGGCTGTCTGCAATTGTCATAAAGTGCCCTTTAGTTCCTTATTGCCTTAATATTTCTATCAGAGTCATTGTCTTCCATGATCCATTGATATTTCTCCCATAATATTGATAGCATTTTTCTTTTAAGGATCTCAAAGAACTTAATGAATGTGTCACAGACTCTTTTGTTAATTTTGTTGATTAGATTTATGGATTTATGGATTCATAGTTTAGACTCATGAAGGATTTGTTCCCATTGAGCTACAAAGCCTGAGAGATTAATTACCACTCCCCCCATCCTCACTCTTCCGTCATGTTCCACCTCTATTAGAAAAAGTAAGCATGGAACGCAAAACAAAAGAATTATAGTTGTCGCTAAATGATTGTTTTTCAGGAATCATTTGCAGTATGTAATTATCCAAAATTATGTTAAAGTTCATAATTTTATATGAAACTGAAAAAAGAAATAGACGCTCCATCTAGAAGGTAGTCTAAATATTATAAACCCTATTAAGTCTAACAAAGTACCTAGAATGACAACCTTGAAATACTTGAGTCAACCCTTTATCTCCTGCCCATGAGTTTTGTAAAGATAGCTAAAAATAAATTGTTTACTCATTTTTCTGTAATAGAGATCTCAGTTCTCTCTTTGCACAGCTTTTCTTAGTGATGTTGCAGCTATTTCCACCTCTGTGTGTATTAATGCAAAAAGAGTTCAAGGGTAGATGTCCTTCAGATAATTCAAAATACATGTTATAGTTGTAAAACTTCAGTTTCAAATGAATAACCTGCACTTAGTACAGAGTGACATTTAATTTAGATGTTCAGTAGTATAGATTATTGGTTCTGGGGGTTATACCTTGGCCGGTAATGAGTGCAAAAGTGACATATGACTGATGTTATTGTTTGCAAATTATTGTAGTGCCAGGGAAGGTAACTATTAAAGACAATCAAATAGAGCCCAGGTGTATAGTGAAATCATTAGTTTCGGCAAATATCTTGTGATTTATTCAAAAGCTTTTGCATTATGAAATGCTGAAGAATTTGAGAGACTACTCACCGTCATCCAAGGAGGTTGTGACCTCATAGATTAAATGGAATGATGAGTTTCTGTTGTCACAGTGACACTGACTTGAAGACACAGCCTTGGCAGCATAAGGTTAACTTGGTGGGATTAAAGCAATGAATGGATTTACATAACATTTGAAATGCTGGTATAGGGTTTTCTTTGTCACATAAAATATTGACTTACCAGAGATTGATTTGCTGTTAAAAACATTCATTTCTGGTGTAGAATAAAATTCTGAAAAACATTTATCTTATTAATAGCTCTTACTCTCCAGATATTTTTTAAGAAAAATTTCTATTTGGCTGGACTACAGCTCCATCAATCTCTGGACTCTTACTATATTCAAATTCCTTACCATGATAATATTCTCTTACCACTCCCACTTTTCTCTCCCTGAGATCCACAGAATAACTTAGCAAAGATGGTGATTGGCAACTTTAAAAATGATCTCAGGTTTTCAGATTTTTTTTTTTTTTACTAATATATAATTGAACTCTTACCTGAGGTTCATCAAGACTGAGTAGCTTGACTCATCAAGAGAAACCCCCCAAAAAAATCAAATGGCTTCAATTCTCCAGTCCACCATTTCACTAGAAGGATTAATGGCATGTTTAAATTTTTGGTTTTCCAAAGAAGCTCTTTCAGTGTTCTTCATCCTACCACAGTGCTGAGTTAGTATTTAAATGTTTCATTTTGTGCATTTCAAACTGTCAGACTGAAGAAATACCAATAAGTGTGTTAGGTTTAGATAATCGAAAATTCCCTTTACTCAGCCTCTCAGTCTATATTTATCTGTCTGGCTGTGAAATCTATTCCAAGAGTATTCATCTACCACCCAAATCTATTCACCAAGCATCAAGACTCATCAGTGAGATGGAATAATGCCATTTAATTAGTCTTTGATATACAGCTTAATTAGGTCTTAATAAGGGGTAGTGCATCCTAAAATCAATTATCTTGCTCTTTTTAATAAGAGCAACTAATTAGTTGGAAAATCACCACAGTTCTCTTTTGATCCTGAAGCTTTCCATGGTGCTAGGAAGAAGGTTATGAAGAAGAAAAAATTATTCTCTAAAATATTTGGGAGAAATGTCATATTAAACCTAAAAGGATATATTCAAAACAATTGCAATACGTTAGAAATATTTTACAGAAAATGCAGTGCCACCAATTCAGCATCTTTGCCTGGTATTTCATAGATTTTTAGTTCATGCTATAAAGAAAAGTCAAGTGCTTTTCTACCTGTGTGTCTCGCTTTTCCCTTTGCATTGTCCTAGATGTAGTTCCACTGCAACTTTGTCTACAGTGGTCAGGGTGCCACATTTACAAGGAGTCATCTTCATAAACTGGCACCTCTTTTAGCTCTAACCTAGGAAATGCCCCCATGAGCTGCTGAAGGCAGTTACTATATGAACGGCTATGTGTTCCAGGTCTTAGGGTTCTTCTGTTTGGATTTTGTTTGTTTTCCCCAACACAGTAGATTCTGCTTAGCTGTGCAAAAGAAGGATTGTCTTTTCATGATACTCATAAATTCACTCTACATATATTTATTCAACCCATACTATGAACTAGGTCCTACTCAAGCCACTGAGGTTTGGTTGTGAGTCAAAGAGCCAATGACCTTGGTCTTGTAGAGCTCACATTTTAATGAAATGAGATAGAGGGGGTATGAACACAAAAACCCATTAACACTAACAGACACGCCTGCCTCGTCAAGTTTGTCAAGAGTTGAAACGGTACCTCGTGGGGATCAGACTGAGTCTGTGGAGTGTACTCTGGATTATGCTCCACCGCTTATGAAACGAAGCCGCACTGCACTGTCTGTCTGCCCAGGTGTATGTGACTTGTTTTAGTTCGGCCATGCTTAAGGATACAGTAAGGAACTTGGAAGCCACGTTCAGGCTTAGCCTAGTTCCCTTTGGGAAAGTCACTCATCTCAGCGGGCAGCCGGCTTCCAGAAAAGTCCTTCAGAGAATCCATTAATAACAGCTGCTTGCTGCTAACTACTTCCTGGAAATACATACTTCATAGAAGGGACAATAAATGAGGGACGTTTTTGAAGAGCTTAGTAATCAAGCTCAAGAAGGTATGGGTCATGGGCTTTCTGCTTGGCCCCAAAGAGAGTCATGTATAATTGGTACTTAATAAAAACAACTTCATGATGATAAGGGCTCCCTGTACCAGGGAGAGCAAACACATTGAAAGGTTTCTTTGGTACCCAAAGCTGTAAGCGTCCTCTCCCTCTTGCTAGCCTCAATAGTACAGCATCAAAAGATGCACGGATACCCACACAGCTTGGGCATCCGTCACATTTGAGGAGTCCTTACTGGACTAAGGCCTTCAATAACTTTAACCTACACTTCTACCTTGAATAATTTTGGAGAGCATACTGAATCCTCTTATAGAACTCATTAGGTCTTACCTGGGAGATTTAAGAAAGCAAAAAGCGTAAGAGTCAAGTTACGCCATCAAGGAACTGCGGTAGTTTTAGTTGCTCAGAATTGAAGAGACTGTGTTAAAGACAGATGTGTTCCTGCTTCAGTCTCCATCACATAATACTGCACCTTTTTTGGTCTTTGTCTTCCAATAATAGTCATTGATCACACACACCACTACTATTTAACAAGCATAGCATGCTCCGTGCCTCTTTGTTTCTCCCCACCAACGTGTTCACCATACTTTTCCGAGGGAAGAATTATTCTGAAAAGCTGTTCACCCTCATGAGGTCTGGTAAATGGTTGCCTTGCATTGATAGCTAATCCTGATTCAAACGTTGAACTTAACATCCTTGTGAGTAGTAACTGCTGAATGGGAAAAGCCAGTGAGCTCCTGTGAGACAAACCCCATCAGAGGTGCCACAGAACAGAAGAGTAGATGTTCTGGTCTCATTTAATCCAAACACAGTGGGATTTGGGGTGAGAAAGTGAGTAGGGAGGAAAGGAGAGCCTAATGTTGGAAGAAATGGGTAAACAGCTCCAAGTCTTTCTAAGGGAAAGATTGGATTGAACATGGCATTTATACATTATAAGGAACTAGATATCTAACCTAAGTAAGAATAAGCGGTTTAGGGAGAATTCTTGGTTTAAAAATTAGAAGATTATCAGAACGAAGTTTACTAAACTAAAATGCTTAGGTTTATTAGTATTCTGCCAACATGCACACACAAGTCGCCCTCAAGTGTAGGGCCTCAGTACAGACCTCAGCTCTGTAAAGGACTGACTATTGAAAAGACAGATGGATTGATAAACACAGAGGGGAAGGGAGGCCTTCATAATAGAATGAGTGAACACAATTTCTGACCTTAAAATCCATTATTGTTACAGTTTAGAGATGAAAGTCAGAATTCTACTTCATTATTGTAGCCATATGCAGGAAACAGAGATTTATGCCAGAACCTTATCTCTTCCCAGGCAGTTTGGTGAAATGTCACATTTGCTTTGTCCAGAGTATGCCAAGGAACTGCTGCTGATACTGGAAACTCTGGATAATCAACACATATCAACCGCCTAGAGGAACTTGGCTCCAATTGTAAGCTCGTAGAGGCCTTCAGTTGACTAAGGCCTTAGCCGTTGGCTTGGGCTTATTGTGGCCTCTGTTTCTAAAGATTCAACATTCACTCCCTATGGAAGCCTCAGTAATTGCCTGTTCCATGCCAGTTACCACTTTATTATAAGCTTTCATACTCATTGTTTGTATAGTGGATTATTGTCATGTCTGCATGTCTTATCTTTGATAATAGAAGGTTAGAAGATACAGTTGTCTGCATGTCTTATCTTTGATAATAGAAGGTTAGAAGATACAGTTAAGTATGAAGAGTTGTCTGCAGTGTTTCAGATTCAGGCTGTTCATTTTCTTTGCTTTGTGACACTGAGTGAGGAAGTTAAGTTCTCTGAGTCTCATGGATTGCAGTGAGGAAGGAAAAGATGCTTGTAGAACTCTTAGTGTAATTATTTGGCAATAGTAAGCCCTCAAATGGTGGTTCTTATTTTAAGGTTTTAAAGACTATTTTCCCTCTTTCCACATTATTATATTATGTAACTGAGCGTAATGTTAAGGACTTAGGTGCTCTGGCCCTTTTTGTGTTTTCTATAGAAAGCATTTTGTTCATCTTCCTATTATCTTTCTTTATAAATTGTACACTTTTGATATATATTTTTTTCAATGTCCACACATAAACCTTGAAAGTTAATACATAACAGTAGGTTTGCTATAACCTTCTCTTCCTACTCCCACACTGGGTTGTTACAGCCAAACCTGTTAGTGTTATTCCTTTATAATCCATCACTTAACACACCATGATGGCATTCAAGTCCAAAGGACTTCGCCATATGACCAATAACTAAATAGTCTTAGGTATCTGTTTGGCCTGTGTGGATTTTCAAATAACACAATTTTATTCAAAAGTAAAATACCTGTAGATTACAATGATGATAGGAAGCACAAGAATGCCTCTGTCATTGTTTCATTTTCTTCTTTTTGGAGCTCTAGGAAGAACGGAAGCCAAGGGGAGCCTGTTTCTCTATATGGCTCACTTCTGTTTAGTTCATGTAGCCATTTATGGCTTCTTTTGCTTTTCTCTTTAATTGATTCCTTATTCAGCAAATAGAAGCAAGATACAATTAACCTTGTGAATAGTTCTTTATGGGGGTACATATTCAGATTTGATTGGGTCTCAGTTGGGTCACTCTCATTGACCTCAAGGTCAAAAAAAGCATGCTGGCTGCTTTTGGGTAAGTAATATTGAATTAAATCTCTTCAGAGACTAGTTTAAAGCCTGGTGGAAAAGTCTTCTGGCTTAAACAGAGAGAGATAATTGGAGTGTCTTGTGTCATTGAGTGTTTGAGTACAAATTAATATTTTGGTGTGATTGCTTGCTATATGTTTTTGAAGGATTCCCAATGAAAGTGAGTTTAGTATACATACAAGCCTCACAGTTATCTATTGAGAACAGTTGCAAGCACTAGGTACAGCACTAATTACTGGACAGCCATTCTTTTAGGATACAAAGATCAGGTCATGTTTTCATGACACCTTAAACAAGTATCTACATAAGCCAGAGTGTTTCAAAAGTTAAATGCCTTCTGAAGACATATAGTTAATTGAAATGCCATAGGGCAATATTTCTGTTTTTCTCTTGTTTTGAGATAAAGATTTCCTTTTTCTGTCACTGAAGAGTGAGTTGTGAAATCTGGGGCTTCAAGGGTAGATAAATTAAGGACAGAAGGGATCCCTGTGAAATCCTGGCATACAGTCTGTGAAACTACCCCAAAATGGAATGGCTTTCTTGAAGGTTTTAGCCCCATGGAGCCACCAACTTTGTCTTTTCTGCACTCTGAGTCTTCTACCTTGATGAAAGGTTTCAATTTAATAAAACAGTTTCTCAGTTCATTTTCTTGACCCCAACGTATATTTTAACTTTAAAATATTTCTTCTATTCCTCAGGGTAACATTCTAGACACACAACAGTAAGGAAGGACCACTTCTAAATCCTTTCATTTTCTCATATCCCATATTAAAACCTAGAGTCTTAGTTTTTACCTAGTTTTAGAGGTGGGATATTTGGTCCTCAAGGTGTATCTTATCCATTAAGTACTGGCTGCATATGGACTATGACCTTATCAAAGGACTTAAAGAATGTTTGCAACATGAACAAAATGTATTGCCTCAAATATGGGGAAAAAACCCCAAAACCTGAATTGGAAATCAATACACATTAATTCAGGGTCCATAACATAGCATATCAATTCCATTAATTGTTAGGTTTAATAGATACAAGCTACTAGTTATAAAATAAAAAAGTCACAGGGATGTAAAGTACAGCACAGGGAGTATAGTCAATAATATTATAATTACTTTGTATTGAATGTAATCTGTAAAAATATTGAATCACTATGTTGTATGCCTGAAGCTAATATAATGTTGCAAGTCAACTATCCTTCAATAAAAAAAGATAATAATAATAAAAAATATTAAGTTTAGTATCATCAAAATTTCATAACATTCAGAAATAACTTGCATGTTAGGTAGCCTTGTTTTATAAGAATTCCTGGGTATGCGCAATGACTTGAGGAATCACGGCCAGTCATAAATTAAGTTACTGACATATAGCCAAATAACTTCTAAAACAGTGTTATAAACAATAATTCTTCACCAGTTTAAAACCATTTTAAACATGGATGCATGTTAATATTTTCAATATGATGTCAGGTAGTACCTCCAAATATAAGAGTACCTTGAACATCTAAAGAGTGACCTCCTTGAAGAACCTAGTGGCAAGATGGGAATAAAGACACAGACCTACTAAAGAATGGACTTGAGGATATGGGGAGGGGAGGGGAGGGGTGAGATGTGACAGGGTGAGAGAGTGCCATGGACACATATACACTACCAAATGTAAAATAGATAGCTAGTGGGAAGCAGCCGCATAGCACTGGGAGATCAGCTTGGTGCTTTGTCACCACCTAGAGGGGTGGGATAGGGAGGGTGGGAGGGAGGGAGATGCAAGAGGGAAGAGATATGGGAACACATGTATATGTATAACTGCTTCACTTTGTTATAAAGCAGAAACTAACACACCATTGTAAAGCAATTATACTTCAATAAAGATGTTAAAAAAAAAAAAAAGAGTGACCTCTTGACCCTCAGCACATGGAGGTGTTTTCTGCTTACCTCTTATCATAAAATGTTTGTATTAAGAATTGAAAGCAGGATCTTGAAGAGATATTTGCTCACTCATGTTCATAATAGTATTATTAACAATAAGCAAGAGATGGGAGCAACTCAAACACCTACCATGGCTGAATGGGTAAACAAAATGGAACATATTAATATGATGGGATATTATTCAGCCTTAAAAAAAGGAAATTCTGTCATATGCTACAACATGGGTGAATCTTGAGGACATTTTGCTAAGTGAAATAAGCCAGGCACAAAGGGTCAAATATTGTATGAGTCTACTTATATGAGGTATCTAAAGTAGTCAGCTTCATACGAATTGAAAATAAAATGATGATTCTTAGGGACTGATGGGAGGGGGAAATGGGGACTTATTTTATGGAGTTTCACTTTTGCAAGATGAAAAAGTTACAGAGCTCTGTTGCACAACAATGTGAATGTATCTGACACAATTCAACTGTATAGTCACAAATGGCTAAAATGATAAATTTTATGTTTTTTTTACCACAATTTTAAAAAATATTTATATTATAAGAAGATACTGAGTTTTCTTTTAATTTTTAAATTTTATTTTTTTTTTACACAGCAGGTTCTTATTAGTCATCAGTTTTATACACATCAGTGTATACATGTCAATCCCAATCGCCTAATTCATCACACCACCATCCCCACCCCCCCGCAGCATTCCCCTCTTGGGGTCCCTACGTTTGTTCGCTACATCTCGGTCTCAACTTCTGCCCTGCAAACCAGTTCATCTGTACCATTTTTCTAGGTTCCACATACATGCGTTAATATACGATATTTGTGTTCCTCTTTCTGACTTACTTCACTCTGTATGACAATCTCTAGATCCATCAACGTCTCAACAAATGACCCAGTTTCGTTCCTTTTTATGGCTGAGTAATATTCCATTGTATATATGTACCACTACTTCTTTATCCATTCATCTGTCGATGGGCATTTAGGTTGCTTCCATGACCTGGCTATTGTAAATAGTGCTGCAATGAACATTGGGGTGCATGTGTCCTTTTGAATTATGGTTTTCTCTGGGTATATGCCCAGTAGTGGAATTGCTGGGTCATATGGTAATTCTATTTTTAGTTTTTTAAGGAACCTCCATACTGTTCTCCATAGTGGCTGTATCAATTTACATTCCCACCAACAGTGCAAGAGTGTTCCCTTTCCTCCACACCCTCTCCAGCATTTGTTGTTTGTAGATATTCTGATGAAGCCCATTCTAACTGGTGTGAGGTGATACCTCATTGTAGTTTTGATTTGCATTTCTCTAATAATTAGTGATGATGAGCAGCTTTTCATGTGCTTCTTGGCCATCTGTATGTCTTCTTTGGAGAAATGTCTATTTAGGTCTTCTGCCCATTTTTGGATTGGGTTGTTTGTTTCTTTAATATTGAGCTGCATGAGCTGTTTATATATTCTGGAGATTAATCCTTTGTCCATTAATTTGTCTGTAAATATTTTCTCCCATTCTGAGGGTTGTCTTTTCGTCTTGTTTATGGTTTCCTTTGCTGTGCAAAAGCTTTTAAGTTTCATTAGGTCCCATTTGTTTATTTTTGTTTTTATTTCCATTACCCTAGGATGTGGATCAAAAAAGATCTTGCTGTGATTTATGTCAAAGACTGTTCTTCCTATGTTTTCCTCTAAGAGTATTATAGTGTCTGGTCTTACATTTAGGTCTCCAATCCATTTTGAGTTTATTTTTGTGTATGGTGTTAGGGAGTGTTCTAATTTCATTCTTTTACATGTAGCTGTCCAGTTTTCCCTGCACCACTTTTTGAAGAGACTGTCTTTTCTCCATTGTATACCCTTGCCTCCTTTGTCATAGATTAGTTGACCATAGGTGTGTGGGTTTATCTCTGGGCTTTCTATCTTGTTCCATTGATCTATGTTTCTGTTTTTGTGCCAGTACCATATTGTCTTGATTACTGTAGCTTTGTAGTATAGTCTGAATTCAGGGAGTCTGATTCCTCCAGCTCCATTTTTTTTCCCTGAGGACTGCTTTGGCTATTCTGGGTCTTTTGTGTCTCCATACAAATTTTAAGATTTTTTGTTCTAGTTCCATAAAAAATGCCATTGGTAATTTGATAGGGATTGCATTGAATCTGTAGATTGCTTTGGGTAGTACAGTCATTTTTACAGTATTTATTCTTCCAATCCAAGAACATGATATATCTCTCCATCTGTTGGTATCATCTTTAATATCTTTCATCAGTGTCTTACAGTTTTCTGCATACAGGTCTTTTGTCTCCCTAGGTAGGTTTATTCCTAGGTATTTTATTCTTTTTGTTGCAATGGTAAATGGGAGTGTTTCCTTAATTTCTCTTTCAGATTTTTCATCATTAGTGTGTAGGAATGGAAGAGATTTCTGTGCATTAATTTTGTATCCTGCAACTTTACCAAATTCATTGATTAGCTCTAGTAGTTTTCTGGTGGCAGTTTTAGGATTCTCTATGTATAGTATCATGTCATCTGCAAACAGTGACAGTTTTACTTCTTCTTTTCCAGTTTGGATTCCTTTTGTTTCTATTTCTTCTCTGATTGCCATGGCTAGGACTTCCAAAGTAATGTTGAATAATAGTGGTGAGAGTGGACATCCTTGTCTTGTTCCTGATCTTAGAGGAAATGCTTTCAGTTTTTCACCATTGAGAATGATGTTTGCTGTGGGTTTGTCGTATATGGCCTTTATTAGGTTGAGGTAGGTTCCCTCTATGCCCACTTTCTGGAGAGTTTTTATCATAAATGGCTGTTGAATTTTGTCAAAAGCTTTTTCTGCATCTATTGAGATGATCATACGGTTTTTATTCTTCAATTTGTTAATATGCTGTATCACATGGATTGATTTGCATATATTGAAGAATCCTTGCATGCCTGGGATAAATCCCACTTGATCGTGGTGTATGATCCTTTCACTGTGTTGTTGGATTCTGTTTGCTAGTATTTTGTTGAGGATTTTTGCATCTATATTCATCAGTGATATTGGTCTGTAATTTTCTTTTTTTGTAGTATCTTTGTCTGGTTTTTTGTAGTATCTTTGTCTGGTATCAGGGTGATGGTGGCCTCATAGAATGAGTTTGGGAGTGTTCTTTCCCCTGCAGTTTTTTGGAAGAGTTTGAGAAGGATGGGTGTTAGCTCTTTTCTAAATGTTTGATAGAATTCAGCTGTGAAGGCATCTGGTGCTGGACTTTTGTTTGTTGGAAGATTTTTAATCACAGTTTCAATTTCATTACTTGTGATTGGTCTGTTCATGTTTTGTATTTCTTCCTGGTTCAGTCTTGGAAGCTTATACCTTTCTAAGAATTTGTCCATTTCTTCCAGGTTGTCCATTTTATTGGCATAGAGTTGCTTGTGTAGTCTCTTAGGATGCTTTGTGCTTCTGCAGTGTCTGTTGTAACTTCTCCTTTTTCATTTCTAATTTTATTGATTTGAGTCCTCTCCCTCTTTTTCTTGATGACTCTGGCTAATGGTTTATCCATTTTGTTTATCTTCTCAAAGAACCAGCTTTTATTTTTATTGATCTTTGCTATTATTTTCTTTGTTTCTATTTCATTTATTTCTGCTCTGATCTTTATGATTTCTTTCCTTCTGCTAACTTTGGGTTTTGTTTGTTCTTCTTTCTCTGGTTCCTTTAGGTGTAAGGTTAGATTATTTATTTGAGATTTTTCTTGTTTCTTGAGGTAGGCTTGTATAGCTATAAACTTCCCTCTTAGAACTGCTTTTGCTGCACCCCATAGTTTTTGGATTGTCATGTTTTCATTGTCATTTGTCTCTAGGTATTTTTTGATTTCCTCTTTGATTTCTTCAGTGATCTACTGGTTATTTAGTAATGTAGTGTTTAGCCTCCAAGTGTTTGTGTTTTTTAATTTTTTCCCCCTTTAATTCATTTCTAATCTCACAGCGTTGTGGTCTGAAAAGATGCTTGATGTGATTTCAATTTTCTTAAATTTACTGAGGCTTGATTTGTGACCCAAGAAGTGATCTGTTTTGGAGAATGTTCCTTGCGCACTTGAGAAGAAAGTGTAATCTGCTGTTTTTAGATGGAATGTCCTATAAATATCAATTAAAGCTATCTGGTCTATTGTGTCATTTAAAGCTTCTGTTTCCTTATTTATTTTCATTTTGGATGATCTGTCCATTGGTGTAAGTGAGGTGTTAAAGTCCCCCACTATTATTGTGTTACTTTCGATTTCCTCTTGTATAGCTGTTATCAGTTGCCTTATGTATTGAGGTGCTCCTATGTTGGGTGCATATGTATTTATAATTGTTATATCTTCTTCATGGATTGCTCCCTTGATCATTATGTAGTGTCCTTCCTTGTCTCTTGTAACATTCTTTATTTTAAAATCTATTTTATCTGATACGAGTATTGGTACTCCAGCTTTCTTTTGATTTCCAATTGCATGGAATATCTTTTTCCATCCCCTCACTTTCAGTCCCTGTGTATCCCTAGGTCTGAAGTGGGTCTCTTGTAGCCAGCATATATATGGGTCTTGTTTTTGTATCCATTCAGCAAGCCTGTGTCTTTTGGTTGGAGCATTTAATCCATTCACGTTTAAGGTAATCATCAATATTTGTGTTCCTGTGACCATTTTTTTAATTGTTTTGGGTTTGTTTTTGTAGGTCCTTTTCTTCTCTTGTGTTTCCCACTTAGAGAAGTTCCTTTAGCATTTGTTGTAGAGCTGGTTTGGTGGTGCTGAATTCTCTTAGCTTTTGCTTGTCTCTAAAGCTTTTGATTTCTCCATCAAATCTGAATGAGATCCTTGCCGGGTAGAGTAATCTTGGTTGTAGATTCTTCCCTTTCATCACTTTAAGTATGTCATGCCACTCCCTTCTGGCTTGTAGAGTTTCTGCTGAGAAATCAGCTGTTAACCTTATGGGAATCCCCTTGCATGTTATTTGTCATTTTTCCCTTGCTGCTTTCAATAATTTTTCTTTGTCTTTACTTTTTGCCAATTTGATTACTATGTGTCTCAGTGTGTTTCTCCTTGGGTTTATCCTGTATGGGACTCTCTGTGCTTCCTGGACTTGGGTTGCTATTTCCTTTCCCATGTTAGGGAAGTTTTTGACTATAATCTCTTCAGATATTTTCTTGGGTCCTTTCTCTCTCTCTTCTCCTTCTGGGACCCCTGTAATGCGAATGTTGTTGCGTTAATTGTTGTTCCAGAGGTCTCTTAGGCTGTCTTCATTTCTTTTCATTCTTTTTTCTTTAATCTGTTCATCAGCAGTGAATTCCACCATTCTGTCTTCCAGGTCACTTATCCGTTCTTCTGCCTCAGTTATTCTGCTATTGATTCCTTCTAGTGTAGTTTTCATTTCAGTTATTGTATTGTTCATCTCTGTTTGTTTGTTCTTTAATTCTTCTAGGTCTTTGTTAAACATTTCTTGCATCTTCTCGATCTTTGCCTCCATTCTTTTTCTGAGGTCCTGGATTATCTCCACTATCATTATTCTGAATTAATTTTCTGGAAGGTTGCCTATCTCCACTTCATTTAGTGGTTTTACTGGTGTTTTTTCTTGTTCCTTCATCTGGTACATAGCCCTCTGCCTTTTCATCTTGTCTATCTTTCTGTGAATGTGGTTTTTGTTCCACAGGCTGCAGGATTGTAGTTCTTCTTGCTTCTGCTTGTTACTGAGTCTTTATTCCTAGGATTGCCCTATATATGGAATACTTTGATAAACACAAAGATTTCTCTTTTCTTATTCATTTCACTTTTCCCAATATAGTTGAAAAGAAAACCATAAGAAAACTTTAATGTTCTTCCTCAACCTTGAGTAATATAAATTCCATTTTAAGTTAAAAAGAAAAATAAGTTATGACATCTATTAATTTTGTTATAAAGCTAATCCAATATATACGTAAGTAAAATCTAAATTGACAAATAGTATTTAACATTTGGACAATTATAAGGCAAACAAATATTATAAATGACAGTATTCTTGTATTACCTTTGTTTGCTTTAAATACCTGAACTGTTCTTTGTCTGGCAATTTTGATACATTTATTAGGCCTTCACTTGGGAGAAATCATTTTTACGTTGCTTCATTTTTACATTGTCTGCCTCATGTTCTGTTCTTGTTAGCACACAACAATAAAAATAGTATGATGTCTTGACTATGTTTAAAAATGTAAATGCAAACTTCAGCATTTAAATAGTACCGTAGTACTTAGTTATAAATGCTCAACCTGAAGGTTTAGAAATGCTTATATTTATTTTTTTTAGATTATTATTGAAAGGAGAATATAAACATTTTCAAAAAGAATTCCAAGACACATTCTGAGAATACAAGTTTCCCAGTTTGGGAAAACCTAAGTTATAATTCAATGAGAGAAGAGGTATTAGAGAGGTATATACAAAGTGACATTGGAATATAAGAGGAGGCAATTAATTCTCCTAAAGGGAACCACGGAAGGCTTCAGAGAGAAAGTGTCAGCATTTAAATTGGACCTTGTTAGCAAAGTATGAAATGCCAGTGGGCTACGTTTTGGTGTATTGCCAGAGCAGAAAATTCCAACAGAGGAAGTAACTTCAGCAGAAGTCAGGGCATGAGAGCAAGTGGTGCATACGAGGCAGCAACATGTAGTATATTTGGGAGAGTAGCTAGAGGTATAAATAGAGAGGTACCAATAGAGGGCCAATTTATGAGGAACTTCGGTACCATACTTAAGGATTCTGAATTTTAATAGTAATATGGCATAATCAAAGACGATTATATTATAGAGGAAGGTTGATCATATTTGTGTCTTAGAAATACACTAAAAAGGAACTACGTAAATACAGGTATTATAGCAAAGAAAATCGTAGTTGCCACCAGGAGTTCCCAGTATACCTAAGAGATTTGTCAAGGCTGAAGGTAAATTAATGGCCGTTACTTCATTTATTGTTGAGGAAATAATTAAATTTTTTTTCTTAAGGCGGGACTGAAATTACAAAAGATAGTTGTGTATTGCTCTTATCTGGTTTTTGAAATATAGTGAATACCCCAGAAAACTCTAAATAAATAAACTGAAATTTCAAACTAAAAGGACTGAGAGGAAGTCTTCTCATATTTATAAATATTTTTCAAGTGAAAGCAGGTCACTGAATTACAGATGTGAAAGAGGTGAGGTACCCAACATTTTTATGACTCCCAATGCTGTGTTTTTACCACTGAGTATGATTCATGCTTCCTTCAAGAGAAGTGAGAAGATCTATCTTTTTGTGATAAGCCAAGTTGAGAAAAGTGCAGGTATGGGCATTTAGGTAGGGGTCATAATACATTGATTTTGGTTACTACTTGAATTGGAAAGAGAATGGATGAAAGAAAGATTCTCACTCATTCTTGGTGTGATAAGCAATCACTTAGTGAGAAGTTGAAACAGTCATTAAAAACACATTGCTAGCCTAATGTCCTGGATGTCCATAGATGATTTAAATTCATTATTTCAAATATTGAACTCCTAAAGTTCCCCCTCTCAAACACTGTTCCTTTTTCTGTGTTTTCTGAATTTTACTTTTGGTAAATGGGATGGCTATACCTCATGGACATTCCCTCCTGCTTGATGAAAATATAACCCTGGGAGTCATGCTAGAAGCTTCCCTCTCCCAAATTCCCTTGCTTCTATGTTTATAGAATTTATTCATTCTGCTTTGTACTCACTGCAAGCAGCTTCCTGTATTTAATTCCTTATTATCTCCCGTCTCTGTTCTTGGAATATTTTTGTCTTTGGTCTTGCCTCCTCCTTAATTCATCTTTCACAATCTACCAGAATAATATCCACCTAAAATGTAATCATTCCTTTGTAGTATATTGGGACAATATGGCTTCATTTTCCTGCAGTCATCTAATGTGTGTAAATATCAAGCACAGCCCTTTCTGGCTGAGAATTGTGAGACAGTATTAGTTACCCTTTGTGTCTCAGTTTTCCTCAGAAAAGTTGTGAGGATTAAATAACACTTAGAACAACACCTCATACATAATAAATGCTCAACAGTGTTGTGATTATCTTCATTAAATTCCTTTTGGCTCTCCATCTTCATATCAAGAATATCCAACGTGATAATCAAGGTCATTTATAATCTGGCCACTGCTTACATTCTCCTGTAAGGTTAGGAACTATGGGCTAAAAACATACGGAGAGCTTTATATGTTCATGAATGAACCATGGGTTCTCATCCCTCCAGGACTTTGCACATACTGTTCTCTTTGAGTTAAATACCTTTTCCCCTGTCAAAATCAATTTAATCTCTAGTTTCCTTCTTTGTTCATATTAAGGGGAGCTTTCTTAGCAGTTCCTGAGCCCTATCAGAACATAGTAGTCCTAATGCCATACTCCTGCAGCTCCCAATACATACCTCTACCATGACTGTTACTATGCCGTTTGGTTTCTTATCTATCACATCAACCAAGCTGGACCCCCAAAAGATAGGATTCTAGGCCTTACTCATTTCTAAAATCTCAGGATGTAGGTCATTTGTATCTTGAATGAAAGTGACATGGATTATGTTAAGAACAGTCCAAAATTTCATGAGATCCTCAGAAGTCTTTCTGTGGAGAATAAACCCATTTCAGTGATAAACTGTTATTTATTTACATAATTCATCATTATGAAATTGATGAACATGTATGAGCTATTAAAAATTAGCCTCATTATTTTTATATTTTGCCTGTTTTCCAATTTAATGCTCTAAATTGCTCACTGAATATAGTTTGAACAAGTTAAATATAATTGACAAGGTATAGTTTTTCTAAATGAGAAAAGATGGACATATATTTTAAAAGGATAGTGGCCACAAAATATTTGAACACAAAGGAAATTTGGATCAGAGGCCTCTTGGAGGCTAGCTAAAGAAACCGCAATGATCTGGTAACTGGAACAATTGAGATTAGGTAAACTAATTCCACGGTTCTCCTTTCTCAAAATGGTCTATTATTGCTTTAGTTCAGTTTACAAAATAATTTTTCAGTTTCAAAGAAAGCATTGTATTGATATTGACAGGGGAAGTAGCTGGGAATTGTCATTAGATTGTGGAGAAGAAATTATTATGATGATGCATCTCCTCTTATCCAGTATGTTAGATTTCTGTTTTCCATTTTTCTTTCATTCTTTTTGGATTATCGGTTTGTTTTCCTTAGCTCCCTTTTCCTATTTTTTTAAACTCCAGGGTTCAATGAAATCCCCCAAATAGTCTATATTCTGGTTAACTTATTTTCTTCTAAAAGAAAAGGTCCTGAGAACAAATTGGAACACTGGCATTGCTCCACAGCCCCAAACTAATTCCCAAAGTAATACTGAAATCATTTGTGACCTCCTAAAGACTATGTGGTATAAAATGTGGACTCAATCCTTACTCTAGGGAAAGAGTTTAGCATGGAACCCTTTTCATTTATTATATGTGTATGTGTGTGTGTATATATATATATATATATATATATATGTGTATATATATATATATATACACACACACAGTATCTATATAGATACAGATGTATACACACAAGTATAATATATATTGTGTATATATATATGTGTGTGTGTGTATATGTAACATTATATATATATCTGGATATATATATAGAAAGCAGGGGAGAGGAAGGAAGGAAGGAAAGGGAGGAAATTAATTTATCTCTCCCTGCAGGAGGGCTGGGCAGGTGATTCAGGCCTGTTCATGTAGAGCATCAAAATCCACTAACTCCTGTGACTGGTTTAGAGCCAAAGAGAGTAAATGAGCATGTGGGGTTTTTTAACCACTCCTCTTAGTAACAATATGATCAATCTTGAGAAGATTCATCCAACTTGCCACCACAGGGCAAGAGTCAGATTGAAAAGAGAACAAGTTGAATATTAGGAGAACTGAGACAGAAGGACAGAAACCAGAATCTATTTGAGCCCCTCCATCACTTCATCCTGCAGCAGGCACAGCCTGAACCTTGAACTGAATTTTCAGTTATATGAGCCAACATACATATTGGGTTTTCTGTTGCTTACAAAGGAATCCACACCATTACATGAGTATTAGGTAGTTGTTCATAGGTTCTAGAGTTTTGCAGCATGTAAAAAGCCCTCAAGGAACTTGATTAAAACAGATTCTCAGTCCACAACCGCAGAGTCTTTGATTCATTTGGGAGCGGGGAGAGTTGGGGGGGGAAAAAGCACTGGATTCTACATTTTAAGAAGCATATCCTATTATTCTAATGCTGATAGTCTATACCCTACATGCTGGAAAAACTAATGCAGTGATGACCTCTTTCCTTTCTCAGAATTGTTCAAAAGCTCTGTTGAGGGACTGTTTTAGACTAATATTAAAACCAGAATGAAAAGTAAATTGTATTTATGTCCCTTAATTACTTACCTTTCAAATGTCCACTTTTTTTGAAGATAACATCATCATGCTCACAAGGGGCTTGGAAAAATTTAAATATGTCATTAGCTCTACTGTAAGTTATGAAAATCACCAAATTAAAATAATCTAAGACTCAAAGATTATTTTATTCTTTGCAGTTTTAAAGAGCAATTTATTAATTTACTATCACAGTTAAAACCTTAAGTGAACCATCATACTCAGGCCAGTTGACTAGCACATTTCTTGTTCAACCAACAGAGCAAAAGAAAACTTTACTACCTAAGGTTCATATAAAAGAGTTTGAAAAGCTTTCATGGTTTTTTTTTTTTCAATTCAGAGGAAAAAAAAAAGAGAAAATGGAAGGCAGGCAGGAGGGAAGAAATTAATTGAGGAAGAATTAAGACAGCTATTGAGAATTCATTATATTGACTATGGAGTCTGTCAAGACGGGTAGATAACTATTTTTCTAGCAATTACATTCTACTAATTTCATTTAATTTATTGACTTGGTCACTGAATATTTACAGAGTGCTAGCTATGTTCCAAGCATTGCCCTAGGAATTAAACGATGAATACACACTGTGCTGCCTTCAAGTAGTTCAGTCTAATAGAGAAGTCCAATTATATTCAATGACTAGCATATATGTATTCCATAGTGCTAGACATAGTGGGGTTACAAAATGGAACTTTACATTTATAGGAGATATGCACTACTTCTTATAAAGATGCTTAGAGATAAATAAGTGCTTAAAATAGTTACTAATTGGGCACACATCAAAGAATGAAGGAATTAATCAGTGAAAAGATAAATAACTACATAAATTATGAATCATCTCACATGCTGGGGTTGGCTCCCAGAAATGATCATTTCAAAGGATAACAGCAAAGAAAGCAATTTCTCTACATTGGTTTTTAAAAGGAGGGCAAGCTGACATATGTTTAGCATAATCCATTGACCCGCTTCTGTGTCTTGGAAAAGCTGTGTGAGTTCTACTAGTGGTGCTGTTGTTTACTAGTGGTCACTGAACCTTTCTCAACCTCAGTTTCCTCATTTGTAAAAGAACTGTGAAGTGTATTGCATAGGGCATTTCAAATGCTCTTCATTCCTCTATGTAGATCCATATTTTCATCTGGTTTTGTTTTCCTTTTGCCTGAGGACTTTCTTTAGCATTTCTTGTAGTGTAGGTCTGCTGGTGATTAATTATTTCAGTATTAGTGTGTGCAAAAGTCTTCATTTCATCTTCATAGAGGTGTATTTGCTGGGTATAGAATTCTAGCTTGACATTGTTTTTCAGTTCTTTAATGATACTGTTTCATTATCTTCTTGCTTGCATTGTTTCCAACAAGAAATCTTCTGTCCTCTTTATTTTGTTCCTCTGTAGGTGGAGGGTGTGTGTGTGTTTTCTTTGCTGGTTTTAAGGGTTCTCTTCATCACTGGATGTTGGAAATTTTATTATGACATACTTTGATGTAATTTTCTTCTTTTTTTGTATTTGGAGTTTGTTGAGCTTCTTGGGCCTGTGGGCTCAGTTTTCATCAAATTTGGAAATTTTAGTAATTATTTCTTCAAATATTTTTCTGCCCAATCAGAGTCTGGAACTCTGATTGCATTATATTAGTCCACTTAAAGTTGTTTCACAACTCAATGATTTTTAGTTCACTTTCAAAATTATTTTTACTCTGTGTAGTTTTATAGAGCCTTATTGTTCTGTTTTCAAGTTCACTAATCATTTTTTTCTCTACCATCCAGTTTGCTGTCACAACCATTCAGTGCACTTTTGATCTCAGACGTTGTTTTCAGCTTTAGAATTTTGATGTAGGTCTGTTTTTGTATCTTTCATGTCTCTACTTTTGGGGTATAGAGTGTATAGTAGCTCTTTTAATGTCCTCATCTGCTAATTCTGACATCTGTGAAAGTTCTGCATCAGTTTCAATTGATTGATTTTTCTTCTTGTTATGGCTTATATTTTCTGCTTCTTTTCTTACCTATTATTTTTTTATTGGATGTCAAACATTTTGAACTTTACCGTGTTTAGTGCTGGATATTTTTGTATTCCTAAAAATATTTTTAGGTTTGTTCTGAGTGTAGTTGAGTTACTCAGGAACAGCTTGATCCTTCCAGGTCTTGTTTTTAAGATTTGTTAAGGAGACTAACAAGGCTATATATACTTGTTAGCCTAGAGCTAATTATTCTGCACTATAGAAGTAAATTCTTCCGGGTACTTGACCTAATCTTTGTGACTTTTGAGGTTTTTCCAGTTTGCCTCTTGGGAAGAGGTACTTTTCTGTCCCTGTCTGAGCACTGGACGTTATTCCCTCTAATAATAGGCTGTTCTTTTCCTGGCCTCAGCTAGTTTTGTTGCATGCACGCACCGATCATCACCTGCCAAATACTTGAGGGGGTACTTGCTACAGATTTATGGAGTTTTCTCTCTGTGTAGCTCTCTGTAGAACTCTGACTTGCAGACTCTGACTTCCTTAGTCTCCCTACACTCTCATTACAAACTCCTTAACTCAAGGGTTCTGCAAGTTCTGGTCTGGTTTCCCCTTGCTGTGCTACAGTCAGGAAACTTTCTCAAAGCAGAAAGATGGGCAACTTGTTGGGCTCACCTTGCTTTCAGGAAGCATTGCCCTTTATTACCTGGTGTCTTAAAAATCATTGTTTAATGTATTGTGTCCATTTTTGGGTGTTTTTAAAGGGAGGGCAATTCTGGTCTCCATTACTCCATCTTAACTAGAAGTAAACATTCCCTAAGGGTAATTTTTAAACACCAAAACATGTTTACTCTCAGGGCAAGATAGGATACAATTTCATATTTCATATTCCTGGAAGGGCAGACAATATTCCCCTGTTCATTTTCTCAGGAAAGGTACACTTGCAGAGGGAGATCTCATTATTTTGATAGACTCTGGAGAAGGTAGCAACAGCACAATATTTGGTGACTTGTTTGAGCTTGCTTCTTACCAAGAATAGCACACACTTTGGGAATCTTAGCCAAGGCTTAAGTGTTGTTTTGCACAGTGCCCTGCTGATTGCTGGAATCGACTGAATTGTCTTCTGACTTCTCATATGATTCATTCAAGTTACATATAAGGAGTGTTTGTTTTGGTTTTACATTGCTCTACTAGGTACTGGCAGGATACTGAGAGAATGGAAATATCAGCTGTTGATTCCAGGAGATGAAAGTATGGTGGACAGTGGAATATATTTCACTGAAGAATAATAGAAAATGAAGATAAAGGCTACATTACAGTTTGCCAGAAACTTCATTTTAAAAGTTGTATTAAAATACCTTACTTTTATTAATGTCTTTCTTTGAATATATTAATTTAAACTGGTAGGACTTAGGGTAAAATTATTGTAGTTTTAATGTTTTATATTTATATCTGAACGAATATATGTATATACAGACACATTTATGTGTATATATGTATAGATAAATATGGATTATTATTAAGATAAAAATATATGTGTATAAATTTTAAAGTTTAAGTACCTCTACACATTCACCCCCACATCACACAGTGCTGTATAGTCTAGATGGCCCGTAATTCATTTCCCAATACTCTTACTGATGACATTCATATGTCTCTACTCTTTATCTTCTACAGTTAATGCTTTGACACACATCCTTGGTCATATATCTTTATGAAGATATCTTTATAAAATTGAATGAATAATTCTACTAAATATTTCTATGAATTAGATTTTTAGAAGGCATAGAATATACACAATTTTTCTCTGATTGTAACTGCCAGACTGCCTTCCCCAAATAATTGTCCTTGGTTTATATTACAGTGGATATAATAATAATAATAGTGCTTGCCACTTGGGTCTTGGTATGAAAATATTTACTTGAGATATAATCAAATTGTACAGCATAATCCACTATAATCTTTAGTTGTTTATTATTATTATTATTAAATACATAAGGATAAGGTGTCAATTACTAATTTAGAACTACTCCACTAAGTTGACAGTCTAAATAATCACTATCCATTATGAATCCATAATCACATGTAATCAGTTTATTACAAAGTAGATGTATGAATCTTTGGTGTCAGTGTCTTAAGAGACCAAATGAAAATACCTTTACCTTCATAAATAGATTTGTATGCTAATGATTTATATTAGCACACAAATACTTACTCTAATGATTTATAGTAAGTATTCCATTGCTTCTTGTTTTGTGCTAAGAACTAATATCATATACGATTCTTTCCATTTTGAGAGGTCTGGCCTATAAGTAGGTGCATTCCTGTATACAGCCGTTTCCATATTTGTGTCAGGAGAAATAGTCAGAATTAGATAAAATTATTATTGTAAACTCACAAGAAAGGAAGCTTGTAGGAACAAAATGAGCAGTTGTAATATAATAAAAGCAGAGTTTCCAGACTAGCCTTTTAGGGTGTGTGAGAGGAATCCAGACCATACTTCTTTTCAGTTTAAGTGTGGAGAACTAGACATTACTGACCATAATGTGGACAAAACATGCCACTAGAATCCATAATATTGCTGCAGATCCTTCTGGAATTATTACCCAAGAAGCCTTGTCCATTAGTGTTACTAAGTTACCTTAACTAGTGTGCAGACAGCACCCTCAGGGACCATGTCTTTATTTACAACTGTTATTCTTATTGCTAATCACGGAAATAGCAAATGGAGAAAGATAAGAATAGACCCATTTGCTCTCTTTACCAACGGTAATACAGGTAATAATCTGAGAAATATAGGGTTATTGCAATTTATTGGACATTCTGCTTCCTATGGGCTCAGAATGAAATAAACCAACAGCCTGCATTTTAAACGTTGAGTTTTCCTAGTAATGGCAGATGTGGGTAAATAGATCATATCCTCTTAATGAGGGCATATTAAACTTTAGCCTTCTGCCTGATCTACACCATTGTGAGCCCATATTTTTTTTAGCATTGACGAGTGCTACTTATGAGGAAACCAGTTGTGAAATCATCAAAAAGATCTTTTGTTTGGAAGCTGCCGTGAGATACATAAACACTGAGAATTAACATGGAAACTTCAGGAAACCTATACTGTATATGTTAAAATCTACCTGTCTTGAACAGTTTGTTACACTGGAACTGCCTTAAAAGAAGGTAGCATAAAATGTTCAGGTTACTGTTTTTCCTCACTGCACGGAACAGTTGTCTTTTGGTATTATGTCCGAATTTCAGTAGGTAAGAATTCCGTTGAAGTTGAATCCCCATCAGGAAATAGTCTGAAACCCAATTTTATATACATGTTCTAATCATGATAGCGGAAACTTGTGATGGCAGTAGACTCTTGAAGCAAAAATCAATCACATGCATTCAGCTGCCATTGTGATATTTATGTTGCTATTTATTCAGGGTACTGGAGAACAGACTGCCTACCTATAATTCAATCAGGAAAAAAAATAGCCAATCCAGGAATTATCAAGCACGCCCACACTTCCAGTACTAATTTTGTGATGTAAAATAATCTCTGCCTTTTCCTTTGAATAAACTTAAGAGAAAAATTTTAACATACTTTATACCAACTAAGATACAGATATCATCATGGGATGCCTGGAAATTTGTCAACACCAGTACATTTGGTTAAACGGAAGCTTTTAGATGCAGACTTGGGTGCACTGTTTCCACTATGCAGCATGAAATCATCCATTTATATTCAGTAATAATTAATGAATCCTCCCCTGGATTTTTTTTTCCCCAAGGCTCTCTTTTGGCTTATGTATTTTAGTGTTTTATAATAGTAAACTATTACATGTATACATCCCTAAATCCATTCAGACATCAACGCACTTGGCTAGGAAAAAATCAAGGGAGAGATTCCATTGAACTGGGAGACTATGGGAGCTTTGTTTTAAGTATTTTCCTTGGAATAATTGAAAACACCATTTATTTTTTTCATTAACTTTCACTTAGTGGTGATTTTTTAATGAAAAGTCTGATTTCCACTTTCTGAGATGTACGTTTGGATGTAAGCACTAGGAAAACATTAAGTTGTTTCCCAAACATCCAGTACTGTGTATTCTTTTCAAGAAACCTGAATCCATGAGACCCAGGCACGATATACTTGGTAGGTAAATACATTGCAGCCTAAGAATTGAAATTAAGCTCACCAAAAGTTATGGACACATTAATAGACAAGTTGATGAGGAAAAACCATTCTGAAAATTATTTAAAGTCAGGAAGGAAGGAATATGAACAACTTTAGAAATATGTGGCAATCTCTGTCATCAGCAAACCAGTGAGCAAATACTGGTATCAAGAAAGCAAAGTTACCACCAATTCCCCAAGTTGGGAGAATGGAACTTAACATTTATTTAAAACCACATTAATTAAACTTTTAGAGGCATGTTATGCTTTCTTTTCATAAATGATCTCGATTTAGATTCTGTGGTCTGTAGTCCTCTGAAACATATCAAGAGAATAATTGACAGAAACTAAGTGGTTTTGGATCATATGAATTTGCCTTCAGAAATAAAATCATATTTATAAATCTTAAGAAAGGCACTGAAAGCTCGGTTTTACCTTTCAACAGAAATTCGAGGGAAATCTCACTTAGGATAGTGGGGAGACTGTTGATTGACTTAAAATTGATCTCTGCCCATATAGGTTGACAGTATTTATGGTGCTATAAATTAATTATAAGATGGATTGCTAGGGTCAGACTGTGAGGGGTCTATATGTCTATGAGAATGAAGGCTGATGAGGTAGACTTAGGTGAAAAATAGAAAGCAGTTTTTAAAAACATTTTCTTGGGCTGTAAGTTGCCTGTACTTTATCATCTTTAAATGTCCTTTGTAAATATCTTCCAAAGAATGACTCCTTTTATTTCCTTTGAGATAGGCAATGAATACGTATAGAAACATGAACTTCAGACACTTAGAGGACACTCTCCATTACTCAACTGCCATTTTGATTTTCTACCTATACAGGGTTTTGTTTTCCCTAATTCTCATTTTTGATGGTAAGTAGATAACCAAAATAATTTTGACCTACCAAGGCATGTCTTTGCAATATGCTGATGTTTCCATGAATATAAAAAGACATTCTCCTACAGGCATTGGTTTTAAAATGCCAGAACTATCCATTTTGAATGTAATTATGCAAAATAAATGAAAGAAATCTACCCTGCTGATATTTATGTAACAACTTCTAGAATAAATCTTCTGATTTACAAATATACTGGGACCATTAGCTAGAAGCCACACCACATCATTATTTAACAGAACTTTAGGCAATTGTGTTGACTTTTTTCAAATCAGCATTATTTTGCCAAGTAAAATAAAACAGAGAAAACCAATTGACTTTTTCCCCAGCATTTTTGAAGAAGAAATAAAGCTGCTTAAAAATCAATGAAGGTTGCACTTTCAGAAATATTTTTAGAAGTGCATTTTTTTTTTGAAACTAGGATTCTTTTTCCACAATTCATCTTATTTTTATTGCCACTTAATATTCTTGAACCGTATTTAACTTCCCTGGGAAACTGTAAAGAGTGGGTTGAAATCCATAATTGTATTAGAGCTGTGGGTCCCAGTAACAATAGCTATTCCACAGGTGCTGGCGAATGCCTGTCATAAGAATATAAAAGCAGAAAGGAAAGTGAGATTTTTCTCTACTTACTTTTAAGTAGTACTGATCCAGAAAAGGAGGCTGAAGGATTTGGGAAAAGAGATAGATGGAAAGGAGGGGTTTCATCCAGAGAAGAATTGTCAGTAGTCAAGTTTGTCTATAGTCACAAGCATCTAGACGTGCACACACTTAATATACTATGTCAGCATTCCTGGGGAGCTTTCATGTTTGTCTGCCCATTGCACACATATTTGATGTCGTGCCCACTTCGCAAATGAACCTCTTTTTTTTTTTCAAAAATAGAATTTTGCCTTCTGAATAAAATGGGTTCATGTCTCTTATATCTATATTGATAACCCAGAGTTTCAAAATCAGTGCAAAAAACCACAGTCAAAAAAAATAGTAAGACTAATGTAGAAAGGGAATCCAAGGAATTATTATTTACTTCAAGTATCCAAGTTCTCCTAAGTCATAACAAAGAATATGTAGAAATAATAATAATTGTCAACTACGTTAAATGAATTCTCCAGGCTGCAAAGGTAATGAGAATAGGTAATTTGAAAATTAGAGACTTACTTGTTTGAGTAGCTCTTTAGTTATTATTATATGTGCTTCCTATATGCCAGGTTTTATTTTGTGCACTTCACAAATGCCATTTTATTTAGTTTCTGAAATAACTGTCAGAGCAACATTCATGACACACTGAGATCGGTACTATTACTGTCCTTTTTTTTTTTTTTGAACAAATGAGAAATCTGAGATACAAAGAGGTTAAATAACTTGGCAAAGACCGCACAGCTGATAAGTAGTGGAGCTGGGCTGGGGTTCAAATCCAGGCAGTCCTGCTTCAAAAATCTTGCTTTTACCCACCACAGGGTGAGGTCTAAGGTCTAAAGGCAATGGTTATCAAACTTTTGTGTGCTTAAGAATGGCCCAGGAAACTTGTTAAAATACGAATTCCCCAGACGTTGTGATTCTGTAGGTCTGGCTGGGCCTGAAGATTTATAGTTCTATCAGGTTCTCAGGTGATGCTGTTGTCGCCCACCTGCAGACCACATTTTGGATACCACTGACCTAAAGAACTATGCAAATAAACAAGATAGACAAGGCTTGCTAGTGGGTTATAAGCATCCAGGCTTAGATTCTTTACAGAGTCTGTAGTTTTGGCTTTAGCTACAAAATACAACCATGCTTCCCTTTATAAACCCAAGTGATTGTGGCATGAGTCTCTACTAGTCTAACTCCTGGCAATGGTCCCTTACATTTCCTACCTCAAATCTTAGCTATGACGAAATAAAAGTTTTCTATGGCAAGTGTACACAAATGCTTAGGAAAAAGTTCTTCACTGTGTTCCACTAGGCCAGTTTACCTTGCAGTTAGGCCACTGGTTCTATTGCAGATAGGTTGGCTTCCTTGGACATAGCTAGCATCTTCAAGGAGCCCTGATGGCACCACACCTCAGGCTCCTGGGAAGCCCCAGCTGCTCTTTCCTGTCTCCCATTGCTCAGAGTGGATGCTCAGCCCTTTTAAGTACAACATATGGGTCTCTGCCCACTAGCTCTCACACTCCCTTGCTGGCTTGTACACACAGGACCGGATACAGTTTCCCTCCAGCCACAGCGATGGCTGCATATACCTGCATGGTCAGGCTGGCTTACTTCCCCACTATTGTTTTAGGTCCAACACTTTTTCATTGGTTTCATTTGGAGTTGAGTTTTCCTGAGATGATTGATGGTGGGGAATCTTTTCAAGAGAAAAATGTTCTCTTACCCTCAGGTGTGTTGTGTGACCCTAATGGCCTTAACCAGACGACCTTAAAATACTCTAATGTTTATATATCTCCCCTAACCTGAGTTACTCAGCCATGTTCACGATAACCTTATTAGAAAAAGAACCACCTCCTGAAATATGAGATGGCTTTCTTCCCTACCCCCCACATCTGGTAGAAATTTCTGATGATTTGCTGTGATTTCTAATCTCCCACCACTAGGATTCTTCAACCAGTTTAGGAAGTAGAAATTTAAAAAAAAGAAAAAAAAGGAAAAGAAAAAGAAGAAAACCAGAAGAGCTCCCTAAAGTGAAGAAAGTAACTTCTTGAGCACAAGGAGAAGAAAAACAAAACAAAACAAAACAATACTATAATACCTTTAACATTTTTAGGAAAAAAAATACAGATGTTATTGTTTAAAGCAATTTAAAAAATTGCACTTTAAATCTCTGTAGCAACAGGCTTACTAAACAGATTAATTTACAGATTCTATTCCAGGGAGAGTTTATTTATTGTGTTTGTTTTGTTTCTGATATACAGCCGTAATAATAAGACATGCATAATGTTAGATTATTAAAATATCACAATGTCTTTGTACCCAGTCCTGAAGCATTAGATAGAACCATGTTGATATCTAATCCACCCATTTCCTGATTAATTGCATAAAGACAAATGTCATTTTCTCTTGAAAAATTAAAAATCTCATCTAAAAATCTTTTTTGGGGGGATTTATGTAATCAGTGGTATTTAAAGGTGTTTTCAGAATTGTCATAGTATTAAAGAACACAAAAACAGACAGTATTTAAGCCCTCTAAATCTAAAGAACACATGGTCGTGGAAGATACCTGTGGATCCTGTTAACATATACATTCTACCTGAGCTGTTTTCTCCTAAGATTTTTTAACATATTTTTTTCTATGGAACAGAATGAGAGTATACAATGGATCTATTCTGTATTCAGAGGACGTTTTTCATAGCTCCTCCATTAAAATACCTAGCTTCACCTCTCCAGGGGTGGTTCTTAGCCTTGGTAAATAATACAGGTCAGACAACTTGATTCACATCTAGCGAAAATGGTTGCTACAAAATCACCTTCAGAGTTATCCGATTTGCCTGCTTCTCAGGATGGTGTCTGAGGATTACTGTAAGATTTGCAGTGGACCATCCTTAAAAATTCTGCCTAGTGTCATAACAAAGAAGAAAAAAAACCTTAGTTTATTTCTTTCTCTGGCTGCCCATTGGAATTCATCATTTTAAGTGTCTTGATATATCCATGTATTCATCTGTCCACTTGTACAACAAACTTCAAGTATCTGCCATCTTACCTAACCGATTATGGGTCATATGCAAAACCCAGAGGAAATACGTGGCCCACATTTTCAATTTCCTCTATATTCTGGCTGCAGGCTCTATTATCTGAATCTTAAAACATCACCTTCCCTCCCCTATCCCAATCCAAATATAATTTTAAACTGTTTCTGTTAATGATGCCATCATTCTGTGTGGGTATACAAGTTCTTGACCTACAACTGTCCTTGATAATTCCTAAATACAATCCAACATATGAACATAAAGCCTGTGTGTGTGTGTATATATATATATATATATATATATAGAAATCCTCCAAATGTCCAGAGAGGTAATTTGGGAACCTGTTCCTAAATGTTTGCAAAATTATTAATATGGAGCAAGGCTTTCTTTTTACATCAAAAGCTACATTCTGTGCTAGCTGATTAAACTAGTTGTTCTTTCACTTTGCATTTCTCTTCTACCAATGACTATAGGGGAGGGAAAAGAAAACCCTCATATAAAACAAACTCAATATACAGGTACTAATGGACTCAGTAACATTTAGTACTGGAAAATTGCTGAAAATTTTTCAGGTAATGTGATTTTGTTTTCAATTTATGCCACTGAAAGGTAATGTAATGTCTAATGCCAAGAAGAAGAAAAAAACCCCTACACTCCATAAAACTGTGTTACTGTATATGGGTTTGACATTTGAGAAGCAAATGAGAGCAAGTTGTCCTTTTCTCTATTTCTTAAACAGTGTGTAAAGTTGTTAGATTATACTGTAACATTTTAAGAAATCCTTTGTGCTATGAGAAAATTGCTTTCGAGAGCATGGCGATGTGTACCAAATGTAAAGCGTGTGAGTGAAAACTCAAATGGCAATACGAGGAGGGAAAGACCTGGAGCTGAGTGCAGAGAATAGGGGCCCCAGCATTCAACAATTATGTCAACGTGAGATTTTAGTTTCTTGACCAAGAAAGAAAAATGGTTCACCTCCAGATCCCTCAATGAAATTCTTACTAATGCAGATCTAAATCAAGTACCTAGTTAGGGCAATTTTATATTTAAAAAAAATACTACAAATGCAAATGATTCAGACTGAGATGTTAAATGTTTTGTTTAATAATCGAATATGCTGCTTTGAGAGATAGAAATGCGTACATATTGGGAGTCCATTATTTGGGGGTAGCATGTATGGAAGTTCTAGGAAAAAAAAATCTAGGTTTTAGTTTTTACTGCCATGTACTTTATTAACTCAAACAGCTTTCTTACTTCCTAAACCTATTTCCTCTTTGGAGATACTGGGATAATAAGATCTTCTCTACTCACAAAGTTGTTATGAGGATCAAATTAAATGTATGTGAGAATGAATGCCTTAAAAATAAGGTATTAGAGTCCTCTGTCTCTAAAATCTCATTTCTTGTTATACACAGTTGTCTAGACTTAGGGCTTAAGGGGTGATCTTCACACTTGTTGCCTGACTTCATATGTGTTAAAGCAGAGGAAGGCCTGGAATGAGCGTCAACCCACTTGGATTCTAGTCCCAGCGCTGTCCTAAGTTCATCGTACCAAAATGACCTGGTGGGCATTGGGAATAACTCTGATTTTTTTTTTTTTATAACTCTGATTAAATGCTAACGAAAATATGGTTTGACTCAACTCCTCAGGCAAATTTTGGAAGGCAAATCCTATGTTCACTTAATAAAGATTTCTTCAAGGCTTGTAAAATTCAAAGATGGCTTTTAGCAGTTTCTACCAACTCTTGATACTTGGTAAAAATGGTGACCTCATCCCATTGACGAACTCTAGACAGGCCATATAAATGTGTGAAAGATGATTCCAAATGATGCTTGTGTACTTAGAGACATAGCCCTGCATCATCTCAGGCATGGTTTCAGACCATCCTTTACTTGCCCATTATCACCCTTTCTTATTATCAAACTAATATACCACATTTCTTTTGATCTTCTGCTTTTCTTTTCCTTCCTATCTTTTGTGCTCTTTCCTTAGGCAGTTTTTCAATGTTTGATTTCCAGGATCTTAAAAAGTTAACTTTCCAAACTGACTTCAGTATTTTCTAAGCTATATCTAAAAGAACTGTCTTGAATCTAAAAACTGTGTTAACAAGTTTTGAATTTAACAAAATTTAGCAAAGTTTGAAAGGTAGCTTTGCTATTCAGCTTTCTCCTATTTTTTCCTGTATAATTATCTCTCAGGATTATTTTCTCCTCTTATTTAGCAAAGCTTTTTTGGTGAATATTTCATCAAATAAAAATAAATTATTCATGTGTTTGTTTCTTTAGTTTCCCAATTTTTAAAATGTTGTCCACGTTAGTTTATATAAATTTCCTATATTTTACTATCTCTGTATTACCTCATAGTATAATCATAACAGTAAAGGAGTTTAAAGTTCAGTCATGTGTACTAGAGTGGGTTTGTGAAGTAGATTAGCATGCCCCATCCCTCACAGTACCAGCAGTTCATTTTATTTTATATTTTAAATATCCAGTGTTGAGTAGATGTATCAGGTATGACCAGTGACTGGTCCAAATTTCTACTTGTCTCAAATTGTGACACAATAATATTTCAGCATTCTGTATACATAGAATTCTCTTTAGCATCTGATTCTCTTTGCACTTGTTTATTGCTCATATTAAAAAAATTCTTAAACTTTTTAATCATGTTTTATATTGTTTCCTATTTAGTACCAGTGTCTTTGTACCAGCATCTCATAATAAGTTACTTCAGAAAGCCAATAAATAATTGAGAAAGGTGCCCTTCTCTGCAGTTCCTTCTCTCAGTAAGCTTTTTTTTCCCCTAGTTCCTTTCAGCTTTCTCTTGGCCTTTTATCTTTTCAAAAGCATTTCTGCAATTTCTCTATTGCTCTTTGACCTACCCATTAAAGCAAGCATTTGTTTCCATGTGTTTCTTTTTGGTTTTTGAGCAAGATGTTTATCTCATCTTTTCAGCTTAAAAAAAAAAAATCTTCCTGAAGCTTTTCATTACTCATATTCTTTGTAGAGTTCAATCATTTGTTCTCATTTGTGTGTTTCAACTTATACCAGTGCATTGTTAACTTAATTCTTCAGAATCACCCAAAATCTTTTCATCTTTGCCTTGTTTTTAACCATTTTGGGGGGTTTTGTCCTTTTGTCATTTGCCTTTTCAGAATTTCATATTATCCTTTTGCCATGTTTCAATTTCATGCTACACTGAAGTTGTGACTCTTCTCAAGTCCATTTTCTTTTTGTCATTATTTACTTTCTTTTATCTGTTTCTGTTCTATTTTCAGCTTTTCATCTTAACACCATTCCAAAATTACATGGACATTTTCACCATTGTAAAAGTTTTTGTTACCTTTTTCACCTTCTTTGTTCTTGATATGAGTTCTGCTGCCACTTTAGTTACCACACTTATAATTTAGAGTTTTTATGGAATTATACTTAATAGTTACTAGTTATAACTTCACTTACTTGCACTTTAAATTCCCACTTATGTCTTAGAATCAAATTTTATATTTTTTTCTAAGACTATTTGAAACTAATTTTACTGTCCTGAAAATTCCCATTTCATTTATATCTCTTCTTTTGTTTAAAATGGAAACTTAGTCCCTGATCTTAATGTTATTTTAAATATTTCTGCATTGATTCCATCTATTTCTGTCAGATGACACATGATATTAACAAGCATAAACACATTTTAGGTTTGAATCTGTCTAGATCTTTTATATTTACAGTATAGAACAATAAAGACAACTGTGTATACTACCAATGCATTAAAAATGTTTCCACAATATTGCCCCTTCTGTTGCATGTTATGTTTTATATGTATCTCTGATCCCTTTACCTCTAACAAGAGTAATTCTACTAACCACTTAGCATTCCTGTAACAAGCTACCAGAGCAAACCTGTTGAAGAAGAACTAACATTTGTAGCATCATTGATATTTTCCTCATGAGTATCTTTAAATTAATTGTACTGCCCATGAATGTTTTGATGGGGAGGATCATCTTTTCCTGAAACCTTGAGATAACAAGGTTGGTTTTCAAAACTACTTTATTGAGTGCATAATTCATATCTGGGCTGTGATGACATATATGGAGGAGGAATCAAAAGTTTAAGAAATTCAGGTGGTTCCACATTTGTGTCTTAAGTCTTAGTTCTGTAGATGTTTCTTCTTTGAGTACCTTTCCTTCTCCTAAGATCTAATTATTATTTTCAATATTGTTTTTAATGATTTTTCACTTTCATTTATAATTTTGTCATCTAGCTATCCCTATTGTTTGGTTTTGTCTGCTTTTGAGTTCTATTTTAAAAAATGAATAATCCTGTATGTAGTCTTCTATGACTTGTTTTTTTCTCAGAGTAGTATGCCCAAGATTGATCCATGCTCAGGTACGTAGCAGTAGCTGATTTGTCATCACTACTGTGTAGTATTCCAGTGGATGGAAATGTATACAAGTCTGGGTGCTTTTCTGATTTCTGTCTTTAGGATACATTCCTAGAAGTGAGTTTGTTAGATCAAAGATCAACTTATTTTAAAGATTTTTGATGTGTATTAAAAACTTGTCCTCCAAATATTGTACTCTAGTTAAAATTATTTGAGCTTCCTCTGAGAACCCCCATTTCTCTGCCATCTCACTAACACTGATTTTGCAATCTTTCTATTTTTTTTTTCATTTTAAATTCCTTGGCCATTCCCTTAAGAATTAGTTCATTATACTGTGAATGAAATTTTATTCAAGAAAATGGTGCATTTAGGCATGAAGATAGAATGTTAAGGTTGTTTGATAATGTGTGCCTCTGGGAAATACTATTTAGATGTGACCAATAAGTCTACAGTATCTTAACATATCGTCATCAAAAGGAGAAAATCAGACCTTGGGCTTTTATTGGAAGGAAATTGCTGCCACAAATCTAGTTTTGAGAGATACCAGTTTTGTTCAGTTTTAAATCCATGAATATAAAGCTCAACTGCAGTGTGTGACTGGCATCTATTTTCTGGCTAGACCTGCCTTCTGCTTTCCCTTATCACACTGTGACCCTTGTTAAGTAAGTGGCATCCTTCCAGAGGAAATTATTATATCAAAAGGCTGCTTTGCCATCAGAATCATTCAAAATAAAAGCTTAACACTCCTGTTACAAGCTAAAAGAAAGGATTAAAAAAAAAAAAAAAGAAAAGAAAAACCCTGTTGATGATAAACTAATATTTGGGGGGACTTTTTTCTCAAAAACTTGGATTGAAAAAATGTGTCTACCAACCTTATATTTCAAGTCTTAAATATGTTTCCTCTTCAATTCTCTTTCCTCCATGTAAAATTTAATTATATCCTAAATTTTGCATTTATTAATCCTTTCCTTGTAACTTTGAGCCTGATATTCAAAAGAGGATTCAATGATAAATTCTCTGAGGAAAGAGAATTTGAGATGTCAGTTTTTTTCTCACCCTTCTTAGAAATCTTAGGAAAAAACAAAAAAGGATGTATGACAGCAGCAACCAGCTTAGACCTTTCTCTAGGTAAGGATCAAAATGATATTACGGATCTTGATCTGCTTCGACTGTTAGATTTAAATTTTCCCTTAATCTATGGTTGACATGACTGAAAAAAAAAGCCCTCCATGGATAGCTCTATCATTGACTCCATGTGGCAAGTAGGAAAGAAAAATGGCAAGTGATTCTACCTCTAACCTCTGCGAATTACTTCTCTCAAATTAATGCAAAGAAGTTTACATAAAACTGCCTTTTAATTGATATTTTTATTTTAAACAAATAGTAAGAGGCTTCAAAAATTTTATATTCACATTTTAAAATTTATTAACTTTGGATGTACTAGCATTTTATGTGTGGAGAAATCTCCAACAACCCTGTATTGACCAAATTATGTTGGAGAATATATATATATAAAAATGTTAAAGGTATTATAGTATTGTTTTGTTTTGTTTTGTTTTTCTTCTCCTTGTGCTCAAGAAGTTACTTTCTTCACTTTAGGGAGCTCTTCTGGTTTTCTTCTTTTTCTTTTCCTTTTTTTTCTTTTTTTTAAATTTCTACTTCCTAAACTGGTTGTATGTTTTTAGGTATGTTTCCAAGCACCTAGAATATAGCATGCCACATAAAGGGCACTGAATAAATATTTGTTTAATAAATGAAAGTAGGATAGAAGTTCAAACTATATTCCTCCTTTAGGGCAATTCCTTCAGGGAAATTAATCGATTTCCTCCCTTAAACTTGTAGTTCTTTAAACCAGGCTCTGTTAAACTACAGAGGACTGCATAATACTAAACATTATTTCACACTAATCTTTGGACTAAAGGAACCAATTCAGCCAGGGCTGGAATTTCTGTAGTATATATATGCCCACTTAGTTATCTTATCCCATGGCAAACTTTGATTCTTAATTCTGGTTCTGGCCTCTTCACTCACATACTTTGTGATTTTAAGCAAGTTACTTATCTTTCTAAGTCCCAGTTTCCTGATCTGTAAAATAGGGATAAGAATTCCAAGTCTGTGATGAAAATTAAATGATACAACTTATGAATGTGTAAAACTCTGTAACATAGTGCTTAACACATGGATGTCCAAAACATGTTAATTCATCACTATAAACAATTAGACAGATCCACTGTTAATATATTTTCCCCTAAATATGTAGCCAAAGCATCTGGTTTGATTAAAATCAGTAGGGTTATTGAATGTAAGCCTTGTGCTAGGTTCAGTGGTGAGACATAAAGACCAACATGACATCAACTCTATCTATAAGTGACTGACAATCTGCAAGTGGGGCAAAAGGGAGATGGAAAGATACAAATCATTACATTTGTGGCATAATCCAAAAATTTATGAAAAGATTTGCAAGTGGGGGTATATTTGGACTGGAATTGGAAAAATGAGTAGAATAAAGGAGGAAAGAATTTTTGATGCAAGGAACTATTTCAGAAAGTATTCAGAGGCATTCGTGTGTGGAAGGTCTTTGGGACTGGCTAGCCAGCAGGTATAGCTGGACCATAATGTTTATGAAAGATCTAGAAGGGCCTTACTCTAGAAAACTAGTTGGGGCATATATGAGTTCAGAAACTTTGACTGCAAGTAAAAGTATGCTCAAATCAACTAAAAAGTAATGTGTTGGTTAAGTACACTGTAAGTAAGGGTTGATTCACGGATTCAACAGTATCAACAACAAAAAAGTTTTATCTCTCTGTTCCCTGCCACATAGGGTATCAGCTCCCATGAGGAACGTTTTTTTTTGTCAAAGAATGATTGTCAAGAGCAACAAGATTCAGTGCTTTTTCATTTTTGCCTTCTGAGAGAGAGATCCTCTTAATTCAGTGATCAAAGTTACATGTTTTGTCTTGGTTTAGCTGACTTGTATCACACAGTCATCCCTGAAACTAGCAGGGTAGCTTGGGAATTCCATTCTTATTGGCCTGATTGCCACTCCCATCCTTAAACCAAAGCTGTGTTGAGGGAGGTAGAATGACACTGGCCAACAAAGGCCTCGTCCAGAGTTGGGGGTGGAGGCAAACCTGCCAAATGTCCAGGCTGCTATACAACTGGGAAGTTGACCTGAGATGCTGCTGAAGCAAGCATCATATGCTTTCTAGTCTTAGCAATGAGGGCCTTGAATGCTGTATTAAAGAGCTTAGAATTTATTCCATATGCAAAGAGAAAGTATCATTTCAAGTGAGATTTTTATCTGGGACTGTATATAGCCTGCTGTGGTGGGCTGTAAGGATAAAACTAGGCATCAATGAGCTGTTGTCCCTGCTTTCAAGGAAACAACATTCTCACGTTTCTCATGTGACCCAAACTATGTAGTTTGAGGTGATATTAAGTCTAAACTATAGAACAAGTGTACGCATTCATCCAGTTTTTCATATATTGACATTAGTGAGATTTTTGCTTGACATTTTTGGAAATGATAAGAGTAGTAACTAACATTTATAGCTATGTTCCAGATGTTAAATTCTGTCCATAGATTATGTCATTTAATTTTCCTAACAACCTTATAGGCTGGTATTTTTCCTTTGCAAATAAGAAAACTGAGGCTTAGGGAAGTTAAATAATTTGCCCAAACAGGTGGCAGATTCAGGATTCAAAGAGAAGCTTTCCAATGATCTAAAATCTATACACTTAACCTCTAAATATGGTGATATTTGATTAAAAATAATGCATACTAGCTGCTGTGAATGATTATCAGACTCACATTTTGGGGGAAAAAAAGATAAAATGAACCATGAACCTCTCTCAATATGCTTTTGAAGGCTTATGCCTTCAAATGTGTCTATAATCTGTGAAATTTTCAAAGGTGTAGATGAGCAGTGGCTAGTTAGGTTAGTTCTCAAGCATAAAGAATTTTCTAATATTTTCTCCAAATATTGAAAAATACAATTATTTGGATTGAATAAGTCCTGGAGAAGTGGGAGAGGAGGCAGGCATGGGACAGAGTGAGGAGCTAGGAAGTAGTTATCTTTTCATTAGTCATTGCTTTCTTGAAAGAGGCTGAGGAAAGCTAGCAAGTGATGTTGGTGTACTCTACCAAATTATTTTGGTTGATGGAAACTTGGAATTCTGGGAAAATTCCAAGTGGATATAAGCACTTTAGGGAATTGGATAGTATGTGACATATAACCTAGAATAATGTGAAAAAATAATGGATATTGGCCAAAATAGTCTCAAAACCCTTCTCTTTCCTGATAGGCTCTGATTTTGATAGCTCCTTTGAGGAAAAATATTTAGGAGTCATTCTGTCTAGAGAGAGCTCTTTGAACTTGATGCCCAGTCCCTGTCAGCAGTTAAAGCCAGAAATAAGATGCCAGGTACATTAAGAAAGGAATAGAAAATACTTAAAATATTATAAATTAATGACATGATCGAACAAATGCAAACTGTAGTATCTGGAATAGAGTATTCCATTCCAGTTACTTTGGTTTATAGTTGCCTAAGATTATATTTTGTTTTTATAAGCACATAATCTTTCAGACAAAAGATAAACTTTAGAATTTGCTTCTGGTATTTAAAGTCGGTAAGGCATAATATATCAGTCAAATTCTCTTAGCTTTTAGAAAGAGAGTGTTATTTCAAACAAAAGACCCTTATGTTGTATTTAAAAAAAATAGATTTACATTTTCTGAAGCTTTGATTTTTCAGACCAGAAATCCCAAGTTTATATGTAAAAGGGGTCTGTTAATGTTCAGCTATGCTTCACTTTTCAGACCACAAATACTATGAGTGATTACCCTTATTTGTATAATGTATATCTTATTGGCCTGATTGCCACTCCCATCCTTAAACCAAAGCTGTGTTGAGGGAGGTAGAATGACACTGGCCATTTTTCTTCTTAGGGGTTGCTTTCTTTTTCTTTTAAGATTTAAAATATTTCAGTCACCAAACTTTGAGTGATTTCAACTCTACATTCCCAAATTTGAGTGTGTCTATAAGTATAGCCTCTAATAAAATTACCCTTAGTCCACATTAGAATCAAATTGAGCAGTATTTTCAGTCATTTAAAGGTTTTGGATTTCATTTTGAACAGTTCCTAGTCTCAAATACATGTCTAAATGATATGCATGTATCAAGACAAAATGGTAAAAATGTATTGCATGTCTTAAGATTTTGTTGACCTGACATTCTGACATTCGGATAATTGAATGAATTTCTCTGATTTCATTGGCATACTTGGCATTAAGCATCCATAGCCTTGCTCTATTATGTAAAGAAAATGACTTCACCATTATCAGGTGTTAATCTGGCGCTTTTTCATGAGGAATAAATTATGTCCTGTTAGAGGTCAATATGACAAATTGTGTTGCTTTATTTTTAATGAGTGTAATTCTAAGACCACTAGCAAAACTAGTAATCTTGAAAGTTGATATAATGCTAAGTGTAATCAAATCTTATGTTTATGGTAGATCATAGCACTAATATCTCAGTTCATATCCTTGCTTCCATGTATAGCTACTATGGCAACAGAAAACTAAAAATATCCAACTATGTAACAGACCTATATTGTAGAGTTGGATTTTTTTTTTTCAATGGAGTTTGTCAAACTCATTAATGGATGCTGTCATAGACTAAAGGTACTGGTATCTACTGGCTATAGTCATAAATATGTCTTAAAGACAGAGATCACAGCACCAGAGTTCAAAAGTCCACTGAGTTAACAATTACCCACCTTGTGCATTTACCCAGTTACTGGTTTCTTAGCCAGGAAATCAGTCAAAAGGCCACAGCACTGTGTACGTACATGGCCAGAGACAAAAAACAGGGTTCCCCTTCATTCAGGTTTATTACTCTTTGGTATGTATTTTATTTCTCTCAGGTTTGAGGTCATACCCCAATAATAAAAAAATAACAACAATAAAAACAAACAAACAGAAACAAAGATCTGTCACTTGTTAAGCACTTGTTTCTGTGGAAAAATGAAAAGCTTCATAGCATACTGGTTGAGAGTAGTGGCTAGTTTTATAATCTAAAGATGGTCTCCTAACCTCTCTGTGCCTCAGTAAAATTGTAACATGGGGATATTAACAGTTTGGGTTGTTGGGATAATAAACGATAATGTCTAAAGTGTCGAGCATATGCTTAGTTCTTCATCGATATAGTTATTGTGCTTTGATGACATTTTTAAATCTGGTAAACCTTGAAAGGTAGATATTATTAGAAAGGGGGTTAATTGACTTAATGAAGACCCGTAGCTGGAATGCAGCTCAAATGCAGACCTAGCTGATGCATGAGCACACCTGTTGCTCCTACATCACATGCAACCAAAGCCTAGAAAATAGGGCACCTGTCAGCACCATTCCACAAGTTGACGTTTAGGTGCTTACTGGAGGAAATAATTGGTCACTAGCTTGACTTTTTTCTCCCTGTTTTATTTTCTGTAAACAAATATTACATATCTTTATTCTAAAGGAAAATTTAATAGGACTTTAACAGGGTGTTTGCAATGTGCTACCCATTTTTCTAAAAGCTTTATATGGATTAAATTGTTGAATCCTCACCCCCCAGAGTGGTTAAGTAAATATCCCCAAATCATATAGGAATAAAGAGACAGAGCTTGCATTCTGTACTACTACACTTCAAATAAATGAAAGGGCATTATATCTCTGGATACGAAGAGTCAGTATTAATATGAATCTATAAATTCAGTAGTCTCAATCTATATCCCAACTCTATCAGTATTTAAGTGGAACTTGAGAAGATGATTTTAGAATTTATCAAAGAAGATAATGTTCAAGAATTGAAAACAACCAAGAAGAAAATGGTGGAACTTGGTGTTAAGATAGGAAAACATACTATAAAAACTGTCGTAATTAAAATATCTCTGACCTGGCATGATAACAGACAATAGTTAACAATGGCAGACTAGAGAGTTAGAAACAGACATGTATAATTTTGAAAATCTACCATATAATAAGTGTAACATTTTAAATCACTTCAACTTGCAAGAAAAGGGAAGGGTGAAGTCTTCAATAAATAGCGTTGGTTAAACAGCTGTGTTTTGGAAAAAATGTTCAATTGCTCATTCACAAGATATAAAACCAAACTCCTTATGAAAACTAAACATAAAAATAGGAAACTATGAACATACTAGAAGAAAAATTGGGATAATATTTATACAATTTTGGCGTAAGAAAGACTACCTTATGCAAAATATAGACTATTAAAGAAAAACTAATAAATTTGGCTATATATTTTTTCCATGATATGATTTATTATTTTAACAAAGTGTACATTTACAGTGCTTACACTGAATTCAGTATATTGAATTATTCAGCCACTTCATACAGAGACTACTTTTATATTTATCCTATTTGTTCAATTATAATTATATTCACAGTAATAAGGAATTTAAAAAAGTAGCTAATTCTTGGGTGTAAAACATAGAAGTTCCCTCTTTTTATACTTACCTGGATAAACAACATAATGAAATTGATTCTCTCCGTCACAGGGTTCATGGACTTACTTGGGGAGAATGAGGAATTATTAGAATCATAATATGTTAAATATCTTTATGATCATCTAGTCTAGCCATTTTTCTAGGAAGTTTAGCTTCTGTGTGGTTACCTTTTTCAGAGTTCTTTATTTCTTATGGCTTTGAGTTACTGTCTAGTGTCCTTTCATTTCAGCCTGCAGGATTCATTTTAGCATTTCTTGTAGGGCAGGTTTACTACCAATGATACTCTTTCAACTTTTGTTTACCTGGGAGTGTTTTCATTTCTTCTTCTTCCTTTGAAAGATAGTTTTGCTAGATATAGTGTTATTGGCTAACAGGTTTTGTTTTGCTTTTTTCATTAAAAAAATATCCTATTCCCTCTGGCCTCCATGGCTTCCGATGAGAAATCTGCTATTAATTTTATTGATGATACCTTGTACATGATGAGCTGCTTCTCTCTTACTGCTTTCAAGATCTTTTTTTTTTTTTGGCCTTGGCTTTCAACAAATTGACTATAATGTGTGTCCATATGGATCTCTGCATGTATCCTTCTTGGAGCTCATTGAACTTCTTGAATGTGTAGATTTGTGCTTTTCTCTAATTTGGGGGGTGTGGGGCCATTATTCCTTCAGTCTTTCTATCTCTTTCTTTTTTCCTCTCCTTCTGGGATTCCCATTTTAAGTATGCTGTAGTTTTCTTAGTAGTGTCTCGTAGGTCTCTTAGGCTTTGTTCATTTTTGTTCTTTCATTTATCTTTCTGCTCCTTGGACTGGATAATTTCAATTGACCTACCTTCAGCTTTGCAGATTCTGTATTTGGCCTGATCAAATCTGCTATTTGAAACCCTCTAGTGAATTTTTTCATTTTGATTATCTTGGTTTTCAGAATTTCTATTTAGTTCCATTTTATAATTCTTAATCTCTTTATTGGTATTCTCTATTTGTTCATACTCTCCTGTTTTCTTTTGCTTTTTCTTTTTTTGCTGAAACCTGAGCATTGTGAATATTATAATGTAGTAACTCTGGAAAGCACATTCTTCCCCATCCTCAGCATTTGTTTTTGTTTTTGTTTTTGTTTTTCTACAGCTGTAGGCTGTATCTTTGAGTTTAATGACTTTTCTAAAATATTTTGTTAAGTAAGTATCCCTTGTCTGTAATCTATAACATATTTTGTAAAAACTGTATTCTTTATATGAAATCTGCATTCCTTTAGCTCGTAGGCAGGTAGGTTTTGACCGATGTACTTGGAGGGCAGAAGTTGAGAGAAAGAGAGAGAATAAAAAGAAAGGGAAAAGTTTCCTAGTCTTTGCAGGTTGTGTATCTGTGCTGGGGCTCTCCTTTAATGTTTAGCCATGCCATGGACAACTCTGTCATGACCTTCCCCTCCAGCTTGTGTTGAGTGTAGATATTCAGTAGAGGTGAAAGTTTAGGGTCTTCTCAGGTCTTTTCTGAGCATGTATCCTATCCAGTGTATGTGCATGGCTTTTTAAATTCCAAAGTATACACAGGAGGCTATCAAATACTGTAATTTCTCAAAAAAAACCCCTCTCTTCCCAGATTTTCCTCCCAGGTTTTCAGTGCTCTGTTGTATACCTCAATCAATCTTTTGCTTCATTCAGGTGGCTGTGGGTTGTTTAATTTGCCTTAAAAATTTTCAAAGATTGTCTACTGCTTTGCTGCCCTGAGTGAGTTTTGATTTAGGTGACACAGAATCAAGCTGCTTGTACCAGTCCTTCAAGCAGTCTCCAGACATCTGCAACAAACACAATTCTTTGTTTATATGGTCTGCTCTGCTTCCCCTGGAATCAGAGACAGGGTTCCACACTGGGAATATTGGCTGCCATCTTTAATACCACCACCGAGCCAGAGAAGGACGTAAGGCAAGGCCAAATAAAAATGCCACAAAACTTTTCTACCAATTTTTATTTGCCATTTTCTTGATTAAGGATTCACTCAGTTGCTGTACACTTTTGAATTCCTTACAGAGATCTAAGTTGAGTTCCTAACAGAAACTTTTGGCTTGATTTTTTTGGTCTTTCTCTGGAGGGATGGAGCTTCCTGCACTGCTATTTTTACTGACGTCACTCTGGCTATATAGATTTCTAAACTTACATATGATGGGGTACAGTATAAAGAACATTACAAGGTGAGAAACACACTGAAGGTATTTGTAAAATATTTGATAGACAAAAGACTAATATCTAAATTCATAAATTAGTTCCAGTTAGAAAAAGACAAACCAGTAGAAAAATTAGGCAATGGATGTGAACATGCAGCTTACAGGAAAAAAAAAAAAAAGACACAAAAGTTTAGAAGCATATACAGTCTTAATAGATCAGAGGGTAATTCACTAGTTTATGGGATATCCATTCTCTAGAATCCTCTGTGTAAACACTGCATACTGAGAAGGAATATCAGAGAGCAATACATACAATGCGACCCCATCTTTGTCAGTCAAGTATTTGTTTTACAACAACTTTAAAAAATATTTTAAAAATTAGCAATATAAGAAACAAAAATTTTAAAAGCCATCTGTATACTATGCTAAACTTATCTCATGCCCATAGAAAAGAAGTGGTGTTTAGATTGGCCCAGTGACCTTAATAATTATTTAATTGATATTTATGAGCACCTTGATGGGTCAGTTACTTAGGAAACTTATTGGAAGTGGTAAGACTTCACCCATGCCCCTACACTATTTTTCACACTTCTCTGTGCAAAACTTTCTTTTAACTTTCACCTTACACAGCTTAAATGTCAGATCTCATACCATGGATACAGGACCCTAGCCATGATGCCTCTCTGACCTTCTGCTCTTTCTTGCCTCTCTCCCGCTCTGCTCCAGCCATACAAGGGCTCCTGGCAATTCCTCGAGCACTTCAAGTATTCTCCAGCCTTAGGGCTCTCATACGTCTTTCCTCTGCTTAGGATACTTTTGCCCCAGATATCAAAGAGTTTGGTCCTCTCTTTTCCTTCAAAAGTCACCTTATTACAGAGGCCTTCCCTGTTCACCATATATAACATTACAACATCCCACCTGCACTAACATGCATACTCCCTAAACTCATTATCCTGTTTTATTGTCCTAAAGTCATTATCCTGTTTTATTCTCCTTCTTACCATCTGATATGCTATATATTTGCAAGCATACTTGTTTGCTCTCTATGTCTTTCACTAAGATGTATGCTTCTTGAGGACAGGAATTTTGTCTGTCTTGTTAACTGCTGTATCCCCAGGGCCTACAATAGTCACTGACATACAATAAAAAAATTACTCAATAAATACTTCTAAATAGCTGCATTAATATTTCAATAAATTGAAATATTAATAAGACAGGCACTCTCTAGAAAACCAGAGATTGGTAGAGTATACCTGCATGAACAAACACAATATAAAACATGATAAGATGTCTAAAGAGTTATACAGAGGAAATTATGCAAGGCAGAAGGAAGCAGGGAAGGCTTGACTTTAAGGAAGGTTTTAGAGTCAACAAACCTTCTCTTTTAGATGGTAGAAATGTCCGGGGCGTAGGGAGTTAGTGTGAGAAAAAGCCAGTCAAAGCATAGAGAAAAGCATGTGCAAAGGCCCTAGAATGAGAAACAGCTAGTAGATAGCTTCAGTTTGACTGAGTTATGGAAAGTGATAGAAAAGGCTAGTAAAGTAGGCACTGACCAGATTATAAAGTCTTTGATCACTGTGCTTATGCTTTTAGATTAATTCTATCCTGAAGGCAGTAGAGAGTTCCAAAGGAACCTTAAGCAAGGGAATGATGTGTTCAGAATTCTGTGTTATAAGAGGAGCATAAGATATGTTGCATTTATGCTTTGGAAATTTGAGTGGCCAGCAGTGTACTTAGGCAAGATAGACCAAACCCTTTAGAGAGCAGATCTGGATGCAGATGATAAATGAGGTGTTTAATTCTGATCCTGTGAGTTTGAGGTGCTTTTAGGCCATTAGAAAGATCTGAGCAAGAGGCAGTCAGAAATACCTGTGTACAGTGTAGGGGACCTCAGTATAATAAAGGCTGGAGGCTTGTGGGTGGGATGACCCAGAAAGAAGTTCTAGATTGAGAAAACAGAGCAAAAGACCAAAGGCCTGAAGGGATTGAGAATGTTTTACCTGACAAGAAACAGAAAGATTGACTATCGTCTGGAATTTGCTATCATATGAAAAGGGAATTTCATTGATTTCTTAAGTCTTCGGTGGGTGAGCCAGGAATAAAAAAGTGCAATCTATGTCAGTCATCTATTAATACATATTCTGTATAAAAACGATCTCAAACTTAATAGCTTAAAACAATAATAAACATTTGTTATCAACAATTTCTGTGCGTCGGGGAGTTGGGAGTAGCTTAGCTGGGTAGTTCTGGCTTGAAATCTCACAAAATTGCAGTCAAGTTGCTGGCCAAGGCTGTAGTCATCTGAGGGCTTAACCAAGGCTGGATGACCAACGCCCAAAGCTGTCAGCTCACATGACTGGCGAGTGGCTACTGGTTGTTGACAGGAGGCTTCATTGTCTCTTCACATGTGCCTCCCCACGTGTGGGCCTCTCCTCAGAGCTGTTTGAGTGTTCTCATGTCTTGGAAGCTGGCTTCCCAAAGAACTATTGATCCAAGAGATAGCAAGTCAGAAACTGTAGTATCTTTTATGACTCAGTCTCAGAAGTCGAATCTCATCACTTCCACAGTATCCTGTCTGTTACTAGGTAAGCCTTATTCAGTGTCAAGAGGTGGAGACCACCAGGCAAGAGCACACATACCAGGAGGCGAGGATCATTGGGGGCCGTCTTGGAGGTCAGCCACCATGATGGAACTGTCCCATGACAAAATGATAAGTTCCTGGTTACTGGAGGTACAGAAGCAAAACCTGGGCCAAAACTGAGTAAATGAGGAAAGGGGGTGGAGGAATTCTGGAACATGTAATGATTAGACTAGACAAGCTTCCTCCTTTCAGAACTCACGGTTCTCTTAGGAGTATTTAAACTGACTTGGAAAAAGCAAAAGAGAGAGAAATGAAGTGAGTTGAAAACACCAAAACAGTTTTCATTTTTATAGTAAAAATATTTGATAAATTATTTGAGGGTTACATGTATTAAGTGAGCCTGGAGGTGAGGGCAAAGCAGAGCAATCCCCTAAGATGACATGATCGGCAGTATACTCTGGAGAAGGTAGCAAGAATTTAAACACTGAGAATTGTTTAATTAGCCTAACTTCATTCAAGACCTCTCAGCCTAATTTTCATTGTTTGTCTTACATACCATAACATCCTTTGGTATCAGCCCATCTTTTTGCAGCATCAAGCCCCAAGACTCCGAAACAGTGTTTTAGATAACCTACTAGGCATTTCATTCTCTAAAGAAACCAATTATATATGAAATTAATAATTAAAAATTATAAATAGAAAGAACAAGAAAACATGCATACTATATGTCCTGCGGGTAGATTTTTGCATGGTGAATAGGGAATTAGGTGCAAAAAAATCCATTTATGTTAATGGGCATTGCATGTCTAATTTCTCATGCACCACACTGCCAATTTCCCCCTGTGCCTTTGTCAGTACATGGGACCAATGGAGGGGGAAAGAGAAGTGAGTGATTTATTTGATGGTCTGTCAATCATAACGGCAACCAGAGAAATTCCAAAGCCATTTTTAACCTCTATAGAAACAGTTAGTTAGACCATATGCTTTTTTCTTCGTGCCAGATGCTGTCATTCATCAATTTCCTATTAAGAAAATGGGATTCTGCAAAAACCACTGAGGTTCTTTCTCATTTGTACTAGATACGCCACAAAATCAGATTGCAAACATATTCTGCAGCTTCCACAAAATAAATTCTGACACTTGGTAATCTCCATATTAATTCTGACTGACCTTTAATGGTGTTTCTTATGTGTGGTCAGAACAGCATCCAAAAATATTATTTTAAAATTACCCTTACCCTGAGTTTAAGCCTAGAGGTTAAATAGATTTGTTTGTGATTATCCAGTCTATAAAAAAGATAGAAATTAAATGGTCATTTAAAAATATCAGCAACCTCATAAAATACTCTCTAGACAGTAAAGAGAGATAATAAAATGTTTGAGAATTAAAGGAAGCAGCATGAGTCAAATGTTGATTACCCAATAGGGAGGGGAGAGGGAGACGCAAGAGGGAGGGGATATGGGGATATATGTATACGTATAGCTGATTCACTTTGTTATACAGCAGAAACTAACACAACATTGTAGAGCAATTATACTCCAATAAATATGTTAAAAAAAAAAAGTTGATTACCCAAAGATGTCAAAGAAAGTGAAAAAATTAAAAAAAAACTATATTGACCCTCTCCCACTACACCAAGTAGAAAGATCATTTTGTTTAGAGCAGATGGGTACTTAATTGCTGTAAAATCCTGGGTGGATTTGTTTGTTTGTTTGTTTGTTGTCAAGGATGAAGACACCTAGGAAACCTAAGGGCTCCTTTTCTTAGGGACAATAAAATCCTTTCATCCTGTACAGGGCAGCAGTCTGTCTTCAGGCTTCGGCACATGGCTCTAACAGCAGTTGGATTTTGGGTTTTAAATTTGAATGCTCTAGGTAGTTGGAATATATTGACACTTGCCATGATTTCTAACACAGATTTTCTTGAAGTATTCTTATGATAACACTGGTGGCTTTAAATGTTTGCTTGTCATGCTGAATTCACTTAGCAAACCAACTAACATGGAAGTTTAAGGGAGAAGAATATCATTGCATAACTTTCGATCTGCAGCATTTTGCATTTCTTATTAATAGGAACTGACTCTTTGACACCCCCTGCAAATAGCTTATAGGAGAGAGGAATGCTCTGAAATTCAAGGCAAATTTCTTTCAAGAGTTAGGCACTGATCGAAATTCTGAATTTTCTCTGGCTGTCAGCCAGGGAGAAACATGCAGGGTCTGCTTATTATTTTAAGATTTTGGTAGAAAGCCATTCAGAAAAAAGAAAAAAAAAAATCTATGACTTTACAGACTTTGTTGTATCCACTTCAGCCTAATATTCTCAAGTCTAATTTTTTTTAAAAGGTCACAAACGAGCTAAAATATAGTTTTTTAACATTTTAATTTTCCCTTTTCTTCCCCCACTGTTTTTTTCCCCTGCTGGGACTCTCCACTCATGAAGGTCAAGGGAATGATAATGCTGAGGTAGCTCTGTCTTTTTATTCATAGACCAGGTGTAGAGAGTGCATATAGCCATAAACGTGTGCCTCCATCACACGATGCTGCTATTGACCCCTGCCCTGAGCTGAAGATTGTACCTTCTCAGGGGATAACAAATGATTCACTTCGCAGGTGGGCAGAGGCCTGGAGCTCCCTCCACCAGACACTGCCAGTTTTCCTGAATGATCTCTTGTGATTGGTTTTCTCATGAGTACACCACTGAACTCTGTGTATTTAGGAATATGTCTTTGACAAGAACAGCTGTCCTAGAGTTAAAATGATTAGTACTTTATCTGCTAATGCAGGTTCCCATTCAGCTGTTGGCTAAAAACACATTTTCATCCTGGGAAAACATTGCTGTCCCTTTTGGGCACCAAAACAGATTTTTGGTGTTTGATCAAGTTGAGTCATTAAAAAAAAAAAAAAATCCTGTTTAAGGTCACTTTGGCTTGACCTCTAATTGCCAACTAAGGTTCCAGTTCTGTAAGCTGACCTAGAAAAATGAGCTAGCTCTATACGTATAAATAGTAGCCAAGTTTCCTCTTTCTTATCCAGTCTCAACTGGGAGCATGGTTCTAATAAGGAGAGAAGTGAACACAAAGAGAGACCACACTTTGATTCTGACCTTGACTTAGGGAGAAAGGCCTTTGACAGGTCCATGGGGAATGAGAGTAGATGGAGCTAGAGGCCCACAGCCAGAGGATTATTTAACCTGGAGCCAGTATTCTTTAGAGCTTCATATTTAGGAGTATTATGTTATTTTTAAATGCAGTTGTACAAATACATATACATTGTTAGATACAAATATACTTAGTCTGGTAAATAAAATATTTAAAAACCACTACTTTTTGAAATATTCTGTCCTTTATTTTTTAATATCTTTGGCTGCCTTAATTTTTTTAATGGCTTCTGCCTGAGCCCACTTAAAGACACTGGCCTTCAAGATTGGTTTAAAAATAAAGCTAAAATAACCCACTAATAGCATAGCCCTTAACAAATTAACAGATTGTCACAAACTGGGTGGCTTAAAACAACAGAAATATATTCTCTCACTGTTCTGGAGACTAGCAGTCTATAATTAAACTGTCAGCAGGGCCATATTCTCTCTGAAGGCTCTAGGGAAGAATCCTGCCTTGCTTTTCCTTTCTTCTGGTAGCTCCCAGCAGTCCTTGGTATTCCTTGGCTTGTATTCAATAGATGCATCACTCCAGTCGCTACCTCCGTCTTTACATCATCTTCTTCTCTGAGGCTCTGTCTCCTCTGTGTCTCTCTCTGCATGTCCTCTGCTTTCTTATACATCAGTCATTGGATGTAGGGTCCACCCTAATCCGGTAGGATCTCATCTTAGGTACATCTTCAAAGATCCTATTTTCAAATAAGGTCATATTCCCAGGTTCTGGGTAGACTTGAATGTTGAGAAAACACTTCAACCCAAATGTCTCTTTCTCTACATGACCTGCTGGGATAACTAACATAGCTAGAAAAACAGCAGGAGCAGTGGCCTGCCTTTTTCTTTTAAAGGTATTTGATGACTTGACAGTTGTGGAGACCATAACAAAGGCTTGTAGAATAAATAATGTGAAAATGAGACTGAGAGACACAGAGACAAAGTGGTCTCTGCATGCTTTCCTTGTAGATTCCACATATTCCCCAACCAAAGTTTTGGCTGCACTTCACACTTGCCCCCAACAGAGAAACCGCCTTCACCATGACCCAAGGCACAGGAAAGTGCCGTGCGGGAACTGGAAGCCACTGTAGATGTGCCACATCTTCTTGGAGCATCCGTTGTATTCAGTCGTAAGTTACTGAAAACCATATTTTTAGGTTAAAGTACACATGACAACTTTTTAAGCATTTCTTAATTTTAATTTTTAATTACCAGGGCTTCACATTTTTTAAATTATTCAGGATGCCCATTCACCGTCTTCTGACACGAGGATGATTTCATTGGAAAATTCTCTTATCTATTCTGGATGACCACAGTCAGCTTAATCTCAAAATGATGGTCATGTAGTAAAACTTCAACAAAGACTTGTTAGATTAATAAACCACTCTAAGAAATTGCTCTGATTCTGCCAGTCCTAAACCAAGACATTGTTCCAGAGTGTCTCATATTTTGTAGAGACCCAAGTCTCTTTCTTGACATCTGAACCTCTTTGTAATCTCATCTTCCATCATTTCCCCTGAACTGTTAACCACTATTCCACTGCCTAAACCAAGCAGGAATGAGGTAGTTCTGCTTGAAAGAAATCCTGTCTACCTAGAACTTGAACACACTCCATTGTTGAGTCTGATGGTAGAAGTACCTTAGAGAACTACCAGGTAAGAATGATTTTATCATTTACTGTTTGGTCCAAAATCTAATAACTTCCCCTCTGCAAATTCAGACTATAAATAGAATAAGTTGCACACAGTGGTCTCCTCAGTAATTCTCTGTTACTACCACCACCTCCTTCCCCTGTTCTTCTTCCTATTCTTTTCTTCTCTCCACTTCCTCCACTTCTTTGTTCCCTCTCTTACTTTTTCTTCTTCCAAGCCAGAAGTCTGTAGATCCTCTGGCCAATTCATTTTGTCCTATTTACTAGTTTCTTGTGGTATTGAGTTTGTATTTCAGCTTGAATTAATGAATTAATCATTTTACGAACTCCTTACTCTTTCCTAATCTAAATACAAACCAGGGAGCGTTAGCTGAGTGCCTCATCCCTTTATCACTTATGGTACAACCAGAGTCAAGATAAACCAGAGGTACACCAATGCACTCTAACAATACAGAAGTTGTATTTATCTCTCCTGCAGCAATCTGGAGATGGGTGAGTGGTTCAGGAAGTTGCAGTTCAGTGAGATCATTCATTCAGGGACCAGGGTTACTCCCATCTGATACCCCACTACCTCCTAGAGGTACTGTCTTTTCTGCCCAGTCAAACCAGCTTATCAGCACCAGATCCACATTCCATCCTTTTGGATGGAGAAAGAGAGGAGGTGTTGGACAAATAATATCCTTTTAAAGCTCAACCTGGTGAGAGTTCCCTGGTGGCCTAGTGGTTAGGATTCTGGGCTTTCACTGCTGTGGCCCGGGTTCAATCTCTGGGCAGGGAACTGAGGTCAGATAAATAAAAATAAATAAATAAAGCTCAATTTGAAAGTTGTGCGTACTTCTTCTCAGTAACCAAAATATAATCATGTGACCTAGCTTTTAAGGGAAAGTGGGTCTCTAACTAGGAATTTTCTTTCTAAAGGAAAAGGGAGATATTGGATCCAGGGAGCATTTAGCAGTGCCCTCCTATTCCCTACTCACTTTGACAGTCACAATCTGGTCTCAACCCCATCAAGAATTCTCCTTGATGATTTCAGCAATAGTGTATACCCTTCACTTGACACTTAACTGTACCGTGCATTTAATTGCTAATTAAAATATCGTTCCTAATTCTTAACCCTAAATGAAATTTTAAATATTAGGGAAGGAATTATTATTCTTTTCTTATACTTCACTGCGATTAGCACACAGTAGGCACTCAACAGATATTTCCTGGGTCAGACAATGTATTGCAATACAGTTAGGGATCCTTATGCATCCTTGATCACTTTTTATGACACTTACCCTAATGTGTTTCAAACTTGAGCTTCTTCATTAATATTCAAGAGAGAGAACTGTTATCTTAAAGCAAACTAAACTTTGCTGGCTTCAAAAGAAGAGATAATAAACTATGGAAAACACTAAGGGTGAGTGTCTTTGAAATGATTATATAGGAAAAGGGAATTAATCGCCAGCATTAACTGTTTTTTGGAGGCTTAGAGAAAGCACTATATTTGCAGAAAAGAGTCATTCAGTTAGGAGAATGATAGATTGGTTAAGAGAACCGTAGAGGTCAGTAGCTTGTGCAGTGAGCTCTGGATACTGAGGTTTAAGAAGGTGTGACCCAGAAGACCTAGAGACTGGGAAGTTGAAGGGCCACTGCACAGGAAATGACGAATATGAATCTGGAGGTTATGAGCCTTCATCTGTGTGAATGATGAGAGCTGGGTCATGTGGTAAGAGGTGCTTTTTTTCAGACTCAATTTATTTTTTTCTCTATACACTTAAGACTTCTCAGAGTCTGCTTTATTCAACTTTCCCTATAGTTGTGCTGGTGGCACATGGACAGTACCCCACATTGTAGTCATCATAGTGGCTGGTGTATCTAAAGATCAAATGTGTTTCCTGACCTAAAAGATCAGGCTACCCTTTGTCTCTGACATAGAGAAACTTCTGTGAAAGGGGAGTAAATCAGAGAAGCAATTTCTGTGCATTTGCAATTGTTTTTGGTTGACTTATTAATATCTAATCTATGGCCACATTCTCCTTTTCTGGTTTGATGGCATTCTCAGCAAAAGAGGGAGTCCAAGAAGTAGAAATGGTTCTCTCCATGCTCGACTATGGCAGACAATGTAGTACCTAAGAGCCAAGGTTTGGAGTCAGACTGATGAGGCTCTGATCAGGGTTCCCCACCCTCATAGCTGTGGGACTTTGGGAAGATCACTCTAAAGTCTCAGTTTCCTCTTATAAAGTGGGTCTAGCAATAGGATTTACTTCCAAGGTATTGCCCTCAAACAAGTCATCATCCTCTCATGGAGACTCATTCTTTTGGATTCCCTCCTCTACCCTGCTCTCATTTTTGCAGCCCTCCTTTTCCCCATCACGGGGAACTATTGAACAGCTAGAATGATTTTTTTGAAATGGTAAATCAGATAATGACGCTCACCTGCACCGGACTTTCTAGTGATTTCCCATTTACTCAGAATAAACTAAATCCCCATCCAGGTCTATAAGACTATAGAATGATTTGTCCCTGGTCCCCTCCCTGACCCGGCTTCAACTGCACTGGCTTTCCGCCTGTTCTCTAACACATTAAAATTATTCTCCCCTTATGACTCTGTGCCAGGAACCCTCTTCTCTCTTCTTTCTGTGGTTGGCTCCTTATAACTTTCAGACTTGATCTCAGATGTCACCACACCTTACTCAGACCTTCCATCTAAACAGTTCCCTCACATTGACTGTCTAGCGCATCACCTTATTTAATTTCTCCCAGAGCATATATCACTATCTTAAATTATCTGGTTTACGTATTTGTTTACTTGTTTATTTTCTGCCTCCCCCGTGTAGAAAGAAAGCAAGAACCCTCTCTACCTTGCTCACTCCTGTTTTCCCAACACTTAGAGTGCCAGGAACATACTAGTCACTCAATAAATATTTGTTCAATTAAGGAATGAGTGAATGGCTGAATTGACCTCTCAGATTTGTATTACAAATTAACTGAGACAGTGCATAAGAGGCATTTTTATTGGTGTCAGACACACAGTGCTCAAGAAATATGTGTGACTCTTACATTATGGACTGTCAGTACTCTACCACCTACCAGCCCCCACCTGCAGACACTTCCCACCCATAGTTCCTTCCAATTCTCCTAACAACATTCTTTCCCTGATTCTAAGGATTCACAAAGTAAAACAGAGTCCTGGCTTTTTGGAATTAAGTAGCAGTGATAGTTATCCATGCTTATTAAACTAGTCATGGTGGTGGTGGTGGGTAGGGGGTGCATGTGTAAAATCACTGCCTTGGGGGTGAGGCATTGGTGTGAAGTAGGGAGATACGAGCTTTGGAGTAACTTAGACATAGATTCTAATCCCTGCTGTTTCAACACTGACATTTTCTATCTGTGTGGGCTCCAGAAATGTACTGAACTTTTCTAGTCTTTATAATGTTCTCCTTTAGGCTTGCTTTAAAAGGATTAAATTTAAAAAGCTATTACGTATAGATTATCAGTGGCACACAGTAGGAATCCAATAACTAGAGCTATTAAGAATACTAAATACTGACCTTGATGTGTGTAACCAAATGTCCAAATCTCAGGCATGGATATTGTTCCAAATACCTTTCCAGCTTCAAGCAGCTTCAGGGTCATTCTCCCCAGAGTAAGTGACCGGTGGAATTAAGTGAAGGTGGAAAGACTCCCACCCTCTCCCGGCCCCCTGCCTCCAAAGGATATTGCTTACTTTTGACAGTCTTACTGACTGTGAGGCTAAACCACCAGGCTGGTAAAGAATGAGTTTCCCCCTGAATCGCAGTTGATGCAATCCAGCATTATGGTCCAACATGTTTCTAAGTCATGGGAGATAAAGACATTGCCATTTTCATGTCAGTAAACTGTCCCCCTGACTGGGAAAGATAGTAATTGAGATAGTGCATAAAATGAAATAATCACCTCTTTAGGTCTCCTTTGTGCACAGTTTACTACAGGCTTAGTTTTGCCTCCATGATGTACAATGTGCTGAATGGGAATTAGACGCTAAGATCCCCCTAGACCATGTTGTAGGGGGTGTGATCTGATTTTAAACAATATCCTTGGCTGTGCTGATGTACTTGGGAATATTTTAAGACTAGCTCTGTATTGAGGAAGCAAGTGCTGAGTTCAGACCAGTGTTTACACAATCCAGGATTTAAAAACTCAACCCTACTCTTGAGGAGGATAATTGGCACTTTAAAAACATTCTGTTTAAGGATCCATAAAGAACAGTCCATCTATAGGATGTGAAGAATGGCCGTGTTGGGGAAGGAAAAATGTCCCCTCTAGCCTTTCTAGGTTCTTCTGGCTGGTCTAAGGATAAAATTGACGTGAGACAGAATAATAAGAGAAAATCAAATTTAATTACATATGTGCAAGGACTCCATAAGAATATGAGGCCCACGGACAAGTTAGGCAATTGAGGCTTATAAGCCACCTGAGAGAAGGAGAAAGGGGGTAGGGATTTGAACTGCAGAGCGGGGAGGAAGGCAACTCACATGGAGATGGGAAAACAAATGTTTGGTGAATGTATGTTTTCTCAGCCCTGCGGAGACAATGGGACACACAAAGGACTTTGGTGTCCAGCTCCTGCAGAGTTTCCCCTACCACACATAGCCCGTATTCTTGTAGATATCTCTGGTGACAGTGCTCTTCCTGGACCAGGCCCTTTGTGTTAATTCTTTTAGGCAGTTAAGGGAGAGGTAACGAGAAAGACTTCTGGAGTGTTCTGTTTTTTAAATATAATCATCCTCATGCCAAAGACACACATTTTGGGGCAGTGAATTTTGTTTTCCCTGCAGCTGTTCCAAACATATTTATGAGTGTTCACCCTGTGCCAAGATAAAAAGATGAAAAAGGCATGGAGAATGCAGTCGGTGGTGGTGATGGTGACTGGGAGAAAAGAGTTACGAGTTAGACAGACGTCTCAGTAAAAAAAAATAAACAGTAGAAAGCAGAGGTTGTGTAAGCATCCATTAGATTGATTCACAGCATTCATGGAACAGTTCCTTGAGTGCCTCCTTTACTGGGGCTAGGTGGTAAGACATCCATCCCAAATGGAAACAGATGGACTAACAATGAATTCTGTCATGGAAGTTGTGTTAAGGAAGTTCTGTGAAGGAAAAACAGGTGAGCTGTGAGGACCTAGGCGAGCCACGCAGTATTCAGCTGCTTACCTTTCCTTCTGTCAGTGATGACCATAGAGCCATCCAAATAAAGAGCGTGCATTCTTTAGGCAAAGGAAAAGAAAAATTAGTGATGTTCTGGCTCAGACAGGAAAACCTACCTCCTAGATCCTCCCTCCACCCTCCTATTTTGTATAAGAAAGGTGTAATCTGGCCCCAGGTGGGTTTTTTTTTATTTTTTTTTCCTCTTGATGCCAAAAATTGATGAACTTTTTTTTCTTTTTCATAAAAATTCATGCTTAATACAATTAGGCACATTTATATTTTTTAAAAGATTTTTAAAAGATCTTCACTATCACCTACATACCTAAGTATTCTCTAGCTATTCAATTTTAAATTTATCCTTTTTTTTTTTCCTTCTTTTCAATTGAGTCTTTTCATAGATAGGCAATTAAGGAATGGTTCAAAGTGGCATTTGAAACCCACTGTACTTTTTTCAAAATAGAATTCATCGTTCCCTCAGCTAATGTGTATGAGACATTTAAATTTTAAAAGATGGCCTCGCTGGTTGTACATGACACTAAGAACAGGCAGAAGCTGAAATCCTGAAAGGTAGCATACCATGTTATCAAATGCTCTTTTCCCTTCTGGTTAGTATTACTTACATTGTGCAAATGTGTTATGCAAAATAATTTAAAAACTGATTCTGCATCTTCGCCTCAGGTTCATACAATATTCATTGAAAGTTTTACAAAAAAAGAAATTAATTTAGTATAAAAATCAAGCACTTAAAAATGCCCATGTATATCAATGCAACAACATTCCAAAGGGAAGCTTGGAAAAAGGAAGAGCAGCTCAAGTCAGAATTTCATACATCTTATTTAATTACCTGTGCGTATATGTCTATATTTATGTTTCTAGCATAGTAAAACCCCATGGAAACCTGAACATGAGAAATCCTCACTCATGCTGGTTTCATGGCCTTGGACAAGTCACTGTACATCAACCAAATTCGTTTCCCTCAGTCATTTAAGTGGTGCTGCTAATGTTAATCCCAGTTACTTTGTAAGGTTGTTTTAAATATAAAATCAAATTGTATCCAAATTAAACATGTTTTACACACTGAGAAAGTGCTGTGTAATTCTAACTAACCTAAATTATCATGAGCCTTCCTTTCTGACCTGTGGATGGAAGTTTGGAGCTTCTGATAAACATATTTTTGTTATTACATCTAGAGGCAAAAGCAAGTCATAGAAAATTTTGGCCTCTCTGTATATGTAGAGTGTAGGATTTTTGTCATTTGGCTGGACCAGAGAGTTAAGTTAATGTTTTCATTTGCGCAGAGTAATGTATATTTACCAAAGTTTCTGCAACTTTAGGGGTTTTTATTCTAATATTTATTAGATAGGTATACAGCAGGCCCCTGAATCTTCTATAATTTTAGTATTTGAGACCTGTAAGCTTAATATTTCTAAAATTGCAATTATATGGGTTGCAAAATATTACATGATTGTGAATCACCTTATGTAAGCAAATTTTTAGATGAATTTTCATTGTGTATTGTATCTTATAATCCTGAGATACAGAATTACATCAGATGCCTCATCTTTTGGAAGGAGATTTTTTTTTTTTTACTATTAATCCCTCATGCAAATCATAAAATGAAATTCTCTCTCTTCTTCTTTAAAGCTGCTTTGCTCCTTGACTTTTGTGCTTTACAAGTTAGTTTCTACATGGTTTCTTTGTATCAGTTAGTGAATTCATGTTCTTTGTCCAAAGTATCATTGAGTGATCATTCCACTGGGAAGTCTTGCAGACCCTGTTGATTCTTTCTCTCTTGGGACCTGATTTTATAGGAATAGATTATTCTTCCCTTTGGCAATTAGACATATTTTGGTCTGAAGGCAAAATTTTCACTAAAAAGTAAACATTATTTATCAACCACCATTACTCCCCATTTATGTGGGGAGAAAAAACAAAACAAAACACTTTACCCTTCTACATTCTTCCGGCTGGTCTAAGAATTAAATGACATGAGGCAGATTAAGAAGAGAAAATCAAATCTTATTAAGGACTTACGAGGGTTCCATAAGAATATGGATCCCAAAGACTAGTTAGGCAATTGAAGTTTATATGCCCGCTGAGAGAAGGAGAAGGGGGTGGGGGCTTGAGACTTCAAAGGGAAGGAGGGCAACTGACTGGAAGATGCAAAGAGCAAATATTTGGTAAACAAATGTTTGCTGGCCCAGAGACAATGGGACAGAGAGGACTTTGATAAACAGGCCTTGCTAAGTTTCCCCCAGTCTACCACACCTACTTCATATTATACTTTAGTTATCTACGGTGATAATTCTTTTTTTTTAGAGTAGGCCCTTTATCTAAATTCTTTTAGGCCGTTAAGGGGAGGAGGTATAAGCTCCTCCTGAACCTTTTATTTCTTTTTTTTTTTTAAATAAATTTATTTATTTTTTTTATTGGTTTTTGGCTGCGTTGGGTCTTCGTTGCTGTGCGTGGGCTTTCTCTAGTTGCGGCGAGTGGGGGCTACTCTTCGTTACGGTGCATGGGCTTCTCATTGTGGTGGCTTTTCTTGTTGTGGAGCACGGGCTCTAGGCGCGCGGGCTTCAGTAGTTGTGGCGCACGGGCTTAGTTGCTCGGAGGCATGTGGGATCTTCCCGGACCAGGGATCGAATCCCTGTCCCCTGCATTGGCAGGTGGATTCTTAACCACTGCACCACCAGGGAAGCCCTGAACCTTTTATTTCTTAAAAGCAATCAGCCCCCAAAATCCTGAAGCTGAAGAGATACATTTTGGGGTGGGCAGTTTTGTTTGCCTACATTTGCATCAACGTTTTGTGATGACAGCCAGTGACTTTGCTAATACAAGTATTTCATAATAGGTTTCTTGTTTCTGACCTACATGAGAAGCAGAATAAAGTGGATTTAATTTACACAATGGGGATGAAGAGAAGTTACATGGGGAAAATTAAATATTTTGGATTTTTCATAAGACTGCCAGAATCTAAGGGAAAAAGTTATTTATCCATATAATTTGCTTTCTTAAAGACCACTCTTTTATATATATTTATTTGTATCATTAATTGATACTCATATGCAGATGATTCAACAGTTTTAGGATTCATTGGCAAAAGGAAATGCAGTAATCCTCATGCCTCAGGTACCAAAGTACCTAATTGAAATGCACTATGAGGAAAAGTCAAGTTTATTACCCTTGCCTACAACGTGCAGTGTGACATTTTGCTTTATAGCATTTGGAATCTCTCACCTCCCAAGAACAATGAACTTCAAAAACATAATACAAGTGGGAAAATTGCCTTAAAAATGTAATTTTAGAAATGATTATCTGAAAATACTGTTAAATGAAAAAGTTTGGTGAAAAGATGAAACTAATATTTCATTCATCTTCTGTTGATTCATATTTAAACCCAATGTAAAGTTCAGATGTTTAGGGGAAAGAGAAAAAAAAATAAGCTGATTGAATAAGTCAGGATGACTCCTTAAAGTTTAACTCAGATATTGTTATTTGAGAGTCTATGGTGTGTGGCTTATGACTTTTTTCTTTGCTGTTGTTGTTGTTTCTATAGGTAAAACATCTTTTCAAGGAAAATATACAATTGTTAAATCTGTAATTTCTTTGGGGGATTCCATTTTCCTTTAATGTGGACAATTTACCCATAAACAGCACAAAAATAATCAAAAAAACTCTGTCATGAAGGAGGGGTAACCTGACTGAGCATATGAGTGGTGGTAATCCTAACTGTTAGTCTGGGGCTGCAGACAGGTCTTTCATCATACAGTACTTGTAATAGATAATAGTTCTTAACAGTGCCAGGCACTAAGGACTTTACACACATTAAATCATTTCATCCCTGCATCAATATTAGGAGATGGATGTATTTATTATATTCATTTTACACATAAAGAAATGGACGTTTGCACCTGTGACTGTGCTCCGTGTTTCAGCACAGACTTTCTCCCATAGGGTCCATCAATTTATACCCCAAGTAAGCTTCCAACAGACGACCTCAAATAAGTATACAATCTAAGTAAAAACAGCCTGTTCTCTATGCAGGCACTATTTTCAAGCTCCCACACTCCTTGTGGCTCCCACCTACCCCCCCCTCCAACTTCCAATCAACTTGTATTTACTTCCTTCCCATATTCACATGATGGAGTCAACCCTAAAGAGGAGTTGGTCTAATGTTTCTCATTACCACAGCAACCTGCAAGTTCTATCATTTATGCAGGGTCAGCTTCCAAGTTTTTGTTTTTGTTTTTGTTTTTTTTTAATAACCTGTGAGAAGTTTAGTCTTTCTTTTTGCTTCTTCTACTGAGAACAAAAGAGAGAAATCAAAATTCTGAAGCTCACCTCTAAACACCCTAACAAAGATTGACCCAAGCTGTGGCACTAGGTCTAAGTTCTAAGGAGCACAGGGATTAAGAGAGTGCCACCTTGCAACTCCAAAACCCAGACAGTTTTCATAAATTGATTATGTGAAAACAAAACAAACAAATAAATGCTCAGGGAATCTGTCAAATTCCTTCAAACAACATTTATAGCTTCCCACCTTCTCCTGCTACTTTATTTTTATATGTGAAATCGAAAAATAAACTGAATTCTGAAAGTGCCTAAGGGCCAAAGATTCAAAATGGAACTGATTCAGAGAGGCCACCCTCTCCTGCTGTTTAAAGAAATTGTTAATGGTGGAGCCACTTAAAAGTTTTGTGAAATGAAAGACCAAAGAAATGTTACCAAGAAATCAAGGGGCTTCCCTGGTGGTGCAGTGGTTGAGAATCTGCCTGCCAATGCAGGGGACACGGGTTCGAGCCCTGGTCTGGGAAGATCCCACATGCCGCGGAGCGACTAGGCCCGTGAGCCACAACTGCTGAGCCTGCGCGTCTGGAGCCTGTGCTCCGCAGCAAGAGAGGCCGCGATAGTGAGAGGCCCGCGCCCCGCGATGAAGAGTGGCCCCCGCTTGCCACAACAAGAGAAAGCCCTCACACAGAAACGAAGACCCAACACAGCCATAAATAGATAAATAAATAAATAAAATTTTAAAAAAAATCAAGAAATCAAGACTGAATAATCTCACCATTTTCATTGTTTAAAATCTCAAAACTATAAGCCAGAAATCATAATCAAGTCCATAAAGAAGCTTATGGATTATAGGAAAGTCATCCAGAATTTGAATTCAACTGTTATGCTAGTCCCCAGGAGACAAAATTGCCTAGGACTGTCTGATAATTAAAGGGATCCTTTACTTTTATAAAGATTGGAAATACCAAGCTGTTTAACTTTGAAGTAAATAGTATCCCCCATCTAGCATTTTATGTGTTCTTCATACAAAACCAATATAAGTATCTCTACAATTCATGGAGTACCTAGATACGATTTCAGGGGGAAAGATGTTTTATCTGAATTATATTTCAAGGAGAATGTTTTATTTAGTGAAGAACTGACACACATGGATTTATGGGAATGATAGAACTGAGAGTAAACAACGTCATCTGTAGGTTACATTTCACTTTAAGAACTTCGGTCGCCTAAGCTAATGCTCATTTCTTGGGGAAGATGGACTCAAGGGGTCAGAAGGGAGATCTTAGAAGTTAGAAGAGTTATAGAATTTTTTAATGGGCACCATAAAAATCTATTCAAAGCCAGGCATGCATTTCTATAAAGAAATGAACTGTGCAAATAATGTGACCCATCACAAGCCTGATGCTTAAAGCCCCAGATGCCATATTCCAAAGAGAATAGACATCACCCACTGAATTGGGTGCCTGGACTCAACTTGGACGTGCATGTTTCATAGCAAAAAGCGTTGGTTTGTTTAAGAGTCGGCAGTCTTAAAAGTTCATGAAATGTGCATATGATTATTATTATGTACCAGCCACTTTCCAGGCACTGTATTAGACTGCGGGGACAGATTGATATGGAAGATAGCCATGGCTGTGGCTCTCAAGGAGTTTCCATGATAATGAGAGAAATGAACAACAGTGAAGTAATAATTCAGTTAGTAAGTGTTGTGAAGAGAGTCAAATAAGGCTTACTCACTGGGACCTACTTGAGATAGAGTGATAACTTTCTGAGAGGGGACATTTGAGCTGTGACTTCGGTGACAGGAAGTGAGAGCATGGAAAGATCTAGGGAAGAGACTGTTGGGCAAAGTGATCTGCAGTAAAAAATTCACACAGAAAGACACTTTTGTTTAGAAACAGGAGATAGAGACATCCCTCTCCCCGCCACCCCCATCTTTGACCAACAGTGAAGTGGAGGTGCATATTTGTGGGTAAGATGATAAGAAAGACCACCTCCGGATTTAGCCTGGAAGGGGTTTGCTTTCTTTCGCTTTGAAAAAAAGAAACGTGGGTTAACAATGATAATGCTCTCCTCAACTTTCTCTGGAGCGTTGCTAGGGTGACACTGTAATTCAAAGGACAGAATATCAATAAAGCCAGGATGTACAGGAATGTAAACAAGCTTTAAAAAAAATAGTCCAAGTGTTTGTTAAATAGACCACAACGGGACAGGTCCATTATCATTGCAGAAAGCTCTGTACTTAGTATGTCCAATTATCTAAATAGCTCAAAAACATAATCAATCCATCAGTAGTATTCAGCTTTCTAGCTCTGATATCTGATTGTGAATTCTCCGTGTTTATTCATACTTCTGCCAAATGTCGATCCAGAAATGTATTAGCATCTGCCAGTGATGAATAAACATAAGATTGTGCCCCTCCTGGAGTTCTTAGTCGGGCTGGTGAACAAAGGCTAGTCCCATCCATACCCCATGGATGTTTCTTCACATCACAGAACTGTGTCCTTTTCTGTAGTAGAGTCAGCATAGTCAAGGATGAGTCTAACCTCGAATCCTTGGCCTTTAGCGGCAGCACCTCTCTTTTTTCCCTTGCTCAGCCTACCCAGAGTTATGCATTTTAAAAGACCAGCTCTGCCGGCTTCCTTGTCCTTCAGTTTTCTTAACAGGCACATACTTGTGGGATTCCAAAGGTACTGGGTCTGAAAACCCTGGGGAGCTGAGAGCATCCACCGGTGCTTGGGCAGAGAGGAGCATGCAGGCAAAGGGTGAGGCCAGCAGCATTCCCCAGCCACCCAGGCTTCTGAGTGTGAACGTGTTCAACATCTCTGGGAGTCTTTCTTTTCTTGGGTGACATGCAATGTGGTGTGCTGAATGCCTGTTAATTAGTCCCTTCTGTCTGTAAGTTGTGGGTTCCGATTGTCCTGGTGACAGTGAAACAAGAGGCAGACGACTATGCTAGAGATGAGTGAGTCACACACAGCCCTGTGTGGACATACCCCATCATTCATTTTCTTGAAGCTCTTTGCATGGCAAGTATCAGCAAGTCTTCACATTGCCACCAGCCCATGCCATTTGCTGGGCTAAAGCGAGCCATGCACCCTTCTTAATCTCAATAACATTGTTTTTATGGTGTATGTCCTGCACTCCAGATTAAAATGTCACTGAGGAGAACTGAATCAGAAGGTCCATCTCTCAGCCTGTTTTCTGCTAGTCTGAGTGGCCAAAAGCTTTTCAAAATCAGTGTTAAAATAGGTGCTTAGCTTATAGCGGTGCTGGGGCCCTGTCCCTATAAACATTGAGGTCTCCGGTTTATGTAGAAAGACCTGACATAGTCATGGTGGTCATCCAGCATATTTGAGAAAAGGGCATTCTTAGTGGCATTTCCTCATCCATGGGGGTGTGTGTGTGTGTGTGTGTGTGTGTTAGGAGGGAAGGGTTTTCACTTCACCAATGCACCAACTTGCCCATTGTTACTTACCTATTAATGTTTATGATACTGAGCTACCTGCTCCCACCTATTAAGAGAGTGTGAAAACCCATCATTACCATGATAACGCTATCACTATGGTCATAGGTCAGTAGTGAATTCTCACTACTGAGCATTCTAACTTCTTTTGTATCTTCTCATTTGCTTTTCCATCTACTAGTTAGCCCTTTTTCAAATAATGAACTTCTTCTCCTTGTCTTTTCAGGCCAGTTTAAATGCCATGACTTTAGGAAAGCCTTCCAGATCCCCAGACCCAGATGATTTCCTTTTCCTAGGAATCCCTGGTAGTTTTTATATACCACTACCAAAGTGCTTAATACTGAACTTCATAACTATTTGTTTACATATCTGCCTCATTTATAGACTGCAAGCTCCAGAGTCAGTCAACAGGCAAGTTTGTGAAAGGATTAGGTAGGAACTGTCTAACATTTGATGCTATTTAGCAAGAAAGCTCGTTTATAAAGAATCAGAAAATGTTATTTGGCTAAATTGTTTTCCGTTAAACTTTCATATCCTCAAGTGCACGCATTGTATCTTTTTCATCTCATATACTCAGAAACCTAGCACCATATCTGAACAGTGCTTGGGAACTGTTTGGTCAATGAATAAATGGTTGTCACTTTCTAGCTGCAAATATTCCAATGACACTGTACTGTGTGCCAGAAGATATTCAAATACATTAGGCCCCTTATAGTCAGAGGTTAAAGAAAGTAAAAAATTTGTTAACCTGGAAGAGAGAATGCAATCTTTGCATTTTCACATATTTGCAGAGCTGTGTCTTCTCCTAAAAATGATAAAGTCTGCTCTTTCTCAAAGACCCAGCTCAGGGTTGCCCTCTCTGTACCTTCACTAAATTCCTGCAGGCAGAAGTGTTCATGAGCATTCTTTCTCTCTCTTCTCTCTCTCTCTCTCTCTCTCTCTCTCTCTCTCTCTCTCTCTCTCCCCCCCCCCCCGTACCCTCCACTCCTCCCTTCTCCCTCTCCCTCTCTCTCTCTCTGTCCCCCCTTGCTCCCTCACTGTCACTCTTTCTTTCTCTCTCCATTGTGTTATCACCATTTCTTAAATGTTTCTTAACTATCAACATTTTTACATTGTATTACAAATATTTGGGAGCACATTTGCCTTCTCTGCTAAACCAGTGATTCTCAACCAGGATCATTTTTTTTCTCCCAGGGACATTTAACAGTGTTTGGAGACATTTTTGGTTGTTAAATCTGGAGGATGTAGAGCTTTTGTAATCTAGTGAGTAGAGGCCAGGGATGCTGCTGAACATCTTACAATGCACAACACAGCCTCCCACAACTAAGAATTATGCATCTCATAATGTCAGTGGTGCTGAGGTTGAAAAATTCTGCACTAGACTACCAACTATTTGAAGGCAGGGAATGTGTCTGAATTCACTGCTAAATTTTTTGGATCTCCAGAGTTTAACATGGCTTGACCTATCTATGTTCAGATAACGTTCGATAAATTAATAATTGAATACATGAATGAATGACTGGTTGGTGGATGGATGGATGGGCGAACAGATGGATGAATCAGTCGATCAATCTAGGACCATCTTTCAGCCCTTTAAATTCTTGGCATCCTTTTCTTTCCAAGTCAGAATTGCTATTTATTATCCAAATTACAGAGTAATCAAGTCACCAACCAAGATGTTGACCTGACCAGCTCTAATTTTGAGCAAATAAGCACTTGACTACAAATCTTGAGACATTCATTCTCAGCAAATATTACATGTCTGGTTGTTTGGTAACTGGGTCATTTGTATGCTCTCCTTTTGTGTTCATCATGTGTTTCCCCTATTTTATCATCTGTATTACTTTTGTAATGCTTCTTATAACTGCTTTATTCTCTGAGGCTGTTGAAGCATCTGATGTGACTCTCACTTTAAAAACCCTCTGAAAGGTCTGCTCTCTGGGTTTTTCTTAGGCAGTAGGACTTGGTCACAATCTTCGCTGTAGAAAACAAATGCATTTTCTTTTGGTCAATCTCAATAACTTATCTTTCAGTCAGTTGCTGTGTGTGTGTGTGTGTGTGTGTGTGTGTGTGTGTGTGTGTGTGTGTGATTTTTAAAATAATTAAGCATATCTAGAGAGGAGAAAATATTACTTCACTGAGAAGGTCCCTTAAACAAAAGCGATCCACGTATTCTGAAGTCTTTACACCTTTTTTTCACTTGTATTATTTTTGCATTTGCTACAGCTAGCGCCCTATGGATTTTAGGTAAAAGAGTATGTGAGTTGCATGTGATTTTTCTGTCGGGCTTCTGAAGTGGTTTCCATCTGTGCACATGCTCACTGCATTATGAGCTGGCTCTGGACAGTGAATACAGAGACATCATCCAATACTTGAGTCACTACCCTTCCTTTCAGGTTGGTTCTATTTAAAACAACAAAAAGGATCTTTATTTATTTTTGGATTTAAACTTTAAGTAAAAACAATAGTGTACACACACACACACACACACACACACACACACACACACACTCCCACACACCCCTTCTGTGAAAATAAAGAAATCACCAGGAATTATTTGGATTGATTGAAATTTTTACTACGGAGTAAAAATGCTGGGGAAGATTCTCCTCCAAGGGAAGCTATGTTTGACAAAATATGAATTAATTACATTGAACATAAATTTTTTTTTAAAAAAGATGAAGGAAAAGATTGGTGTTTAGATATCTTGGCAGATTTATACTTCCTTTATCCGACATGCTTTACCTCATTTTTTTTTTTCCGTTGTGAGATACAGTATACATGAACTGTTGCATGAAAATGCAAGCATATTATTTAAAGGACAAAATTAAATGATCACTTTGTACCCACTACAAGGCTAGAGAATAAACATTATCATATCTGAAACATCATTATGTGCTTCTTGAATTGACATTTTTCTTCTCCCCATCTCCTGTAGTAAGTGCTACCCTGAGTTTTGTATCATTTCTTTGCTTTTATTTGTAGTTTTTACCCCATGTATGTATGTTTCAATAAACAGTATACTGTTTAGTTTTACCTGCTTTTAAAAAAATACATGGAACCATACAGTATATTTTCTTCTGTCTTAATTCCTTCACTCACTGTTATATCTTTGAGACCTGTCAGTGTTGAGGTGTAGTTCTAGGTCATTATCCCATCGTGTGAAAATACCACAACTTACTCATTTCACTCTGAATGAAGATTTGAATTGATGATTCTTTTTTTTCCCTTTTACAAACAGTGCTATTGATACTATAAATATTTTGAACAATATATCCTGGTGTACCTTTGCAACAGTTTCTTGAGGATGTATGTTTATAATTAAATGGTCGAGCTGTAGAGCATATATACACATGTTGTAAGTCAGAATATGTTGGGTGTACCAGATTGGTAATTAAATAGCAACCAGAGCAGCAAATCTCAGAGGCTCACACTAACAGAGGCTGATTGCACTCTCCTGTTGCACATGCATCGTTTGTGATGAGCTGGGGGTCTGCTCCGTGTCCTCTTCAGTCCAGGACCAGCTTCGAAGAGAAGCCCCAGATGGTAACACTGCCAGAGTTGTGCCAGAGAGAAAAGACCACAGCACACAACAACTGGGAAGTAGAATCTTCTACTCAGACGTGATACACATCCTTCCCATTTATATTTTATACGCTAAAGTAAGTCAGGTAGCCTAGTCTGAATTCTACAGGATGGGATTTAAAATGCAGGGAGGGCCACTGCAGAGAAATGTGCCAGTACATTTGGTGACAGTAATACAGTCTACCACAATGTGTATTTAACTTTACGAGTAATATCAAACTATTTTCAGAGTGGTTGCATCATATTGCTCTTCCACCAACAGGATCAGAATTCTTTTGCCCACATCGTCACCAGTGCTCCCTATTATCTGACTATTAAATTTTTATCAGTCTAACAGGAGTGAGTGATATCTCATTGTTGTTTTAATTTGCATTTCTCTGATTATAAATGAGGTTGAACATCTTTTCATATGTTACAGGCCATTTAAAGAATTCTGTGAAGTTTCTGATTAATCATTTGCTAATTTGTTAAATTGGACGAGTATCTATCATTCTTTTTCTTGTTTTTCTTTAATATTTATTTATTGTGACTTCGCTCGTGGCACAGTGGTTAAGAATCTGCCTGCCAGTGCAGGGGACACGGGTTCAAACCCTGGTCCAGGAAGATCCCACATGCCACGGAGTAACTAAGCCCGCACACCGCAACTACTGAGCCTGTGTGCTGCAGCTACTGAAGCCTGCGTGCCTAGAGCCTGTGCTCTGCAACAAGAGAAGCCACCACAATGAGAAGCCCGTGCACCACAACGAAGAGTAGTCCCCACTCACTGCAACTAGAGAAAGCCTGCGCAGCAACAAAGACCTAGTGCAGCCCAAAATAAATAAAAAATTTTAAAATCTTCTATTTATTTATTTATTTGACTGTGTCGGGTCTTAGTTGTGGCACATGGGATCTTCGTTGCAGCATGCGAGATCACTCGTTGTGGCGCGTGGGCTTCTCTCTAGTTGTGTCGCAAGGGCTCAGTAGTTGCAGCCCATGGGTTGTTTAGTTGTACTGTGCCGGCTCCAGAGCACACAGGCTCAGTAGCTGTGGTGTGCAGGCTTAGTTGTCCTGCGGCATGTGGGATCTTAGTTCCCCGACCAGGGATCAAACCCGTATCCCTTGCATTGGAAGGCGGATTCTTAACCACTGGACCCCCAGGGAAGTCCCTCTGTCATTCTTTTTCTTACTCACTCATCACAATTCCTTTTCTGGTTGTCAATCCTTTCTCAGTTGTGTGGTGCAAATATCTTCTCCCAAATTGTAGCTACAGTTATGTCTTGTGATAAGAGAAGAACTTAATGTTTTTCAGTTATTTTGAAACAAGTTTAAATTTAAACTTAAAAGTTGTAGAAAATATGTATAAAGATCCAATATACTCTTTGCTCAGAATTCACTTTTCTTTCTTCTGAAGCATTTGAGAGTAAGTTGGGACACGTTGCCTCATTGTCTCTCAGTACTTCAGTGTGTATTTCTTATTTAAAAGAATAATCACAGTACATCCATCAAGATCAAGAATTTAACATTGATTCAATATTGCCATTAATCCAAAGATACTATTCAGGTTTGGCTATTTGTCCTATTCATATTTTTTATAGACCCAGGATCCAGTCCAGCAACACATTTAATTCTTACATCTCTAGTTTTCTTCAATCCAAGAACAGTGTCTCTGTCTGCATTTCTTTCATACCTTGACATTTCTGAAGAGTACAGATTAGTTACTTGGTAGAATATCCCTTAATTTGGAATCTGATGTTTTGTCATGGCTCATGCTTTTTGCTAGGAATTCCACAGGAGTCATATTGTGCTATTCTCAGTGCATCATATCAGGAGGTACACGACACTGACTTGTCCCATTGTGGGTGATGTTAACTTTTATCACTTGGTTGGGATGTTGAATAACAGGACCCTACACTCTTACATTAATTAATTAGGATGTTGTATGTCAGTTGATAAGTAATTCATAAGTATAATTGGAGGAGATTCTTAGAAGTTATGTACGTGTCCTGTTCCCCCTTCACCAACCAGATTTATCATCCATTAGTGATTCTTGCCTGGCTTAATTGTGACCAAAGTGCCTGCCAAAGGGTGATTTTCTAATTCCATCTAGATTTGCTAGTTGGTCTTCCATTGGAAGGTAGAGCTTTTCCCTCCTTTCCAATTAATTAATTAATTAATGCATTTATTTACTTATATCAGTATGGACTTGTGTACTCCTATTTTACTCAGAGGTTTACAGTTCCATCATCACACCATCCAAGATGTGGCCAATGGAAGCCCCTTCAAACTGGCTTGTGTGACTTTTGACGTTTCCCTGATTCTTTGAGCACTTTCTTACCTTCTGGCTCAACTAGTTGTAGGCTCATCTTATATTTCTTCTGTCAAGTCAGACATTTCTCTAGGGAGTCCAAATTCTTTTAGTGGAAAATGGTATTCAGAAACCAAGAGCAAGTATGTCACTGCTACTGAGGTGTCATTGCTTCTAGTTCCCTCAGAAAACACAGATAGAAGATGTAAGTCTTATATGCACATACAGACACACAGACACACCTGTATGTTTCTGTATATAGACAAGTTAAAAACCATGGGTTCACACTAATAATTTCTGAAGCTAATCAAATACCACAGAGTTTATTCAAGTCTTTTCTGTTCCATGTTCCTAACTCCCTTCTGCAACAGTGAGAAATCTGGCTCTATTACTCTCAGTCTTTTTACTTATTAGATCAGCCTCCCCCGTATGTAAACAAAGTTGTGGATGAGTCAGACCAAAGGTGAGCCCTAACAACCTGCTGACTGTTCTCCTCCACTGACACCCACTCCTTTCAGGAGGGCAGACCAAGAAAGGAATAAGGAGGAAAGGCCTGTCAGAAAGTTCAACCCTGGACATGAGCCCTGCCTATCTGGAGTGCCAGCTGAAGGCCAGGCCCCAGTCATAGGCACTGTTCAAAATCTCAGCTCCCCATAAAGGAGGAGAACATGGAAAAGAAGTACTTAATTATAATGTAGACAAATGAAACAAACTTTTCCTTTATAGTTTCTACTTTTTTTTTTTTTTTAACATCTTGTTCAAGAAATCTTCTCCTACACCCAAGAACATTAATATATTCTCAAATATTGTCTTCTTAATGTTATATATGTTTGCCTTCACGTTTAGGTCATTTAATGTCCCTGGAATTGATTTTTTATTGATTGGTGTGAATTTGGGTCCCAAATTATTTCTCTTTTTCCATATGGATAACCAGTTGTCTCCGCAGCATTTATGGAACTGTCCATCCTTTCCCCACTGATCTGAAATACTATCTCTGTCATATTTTTAGGATCTATGTACTGTTTTATTCGTGTATTCACCAATTTCTGTACTAGTACCAATATTGTCTATTTATTGCCAGATCCAGGACCAGCTACATAATTTGAAGGCCCACAGTGAAATGAAAATGCAGGGACCTTGTTCAGAAGTTCTCAAGAATTTCACAACAATGACAGCAGAGTGTTAGCCCAAACGCAGGGCACCTCTAAGAACAGGCCTGTGTGCTGCACAGGTCACACACCCGTGATGCCAGTCCTCTCTAGAGCTTTATAATATGTCTTGTTGTTTCTGTTAGAGAATTGTGTTCCCAGAGTGTCTTTCTTCTTCGAAATCACTGCACATTTATTTCCTTTCTTTAGGCATCCAGTAAATCTCAGACGTGAAGATTTTACCCCTTAAAATAAGTCTACCTCTTGTATTATGCTCTTCCAGAAAATCTTTTTTTTTTTTTTTTTTCTTTTTCCAAGGGCTACCTTAGCAAAGTATCACAAACTCGGTGGCTGAAAATGACAGAAATGTATTGTCTCACACTTCTGGAGGCCAGAAGTTCAAAGTCAAGATGTCAGAAGGGCCATGCTCCTTGTGAAATCTTCAGGGAAGATAAACCCCTTGAACTTTCTGAGCTTCCACAGGTGGCTGTACATTCTTGGCATGCCTTGGCCTACAGATGCTTCTCTACAACCTCTGCCTCTATCTTTGCACGGTGCTCTCCCTACATGTCTCCTGTCTTCACAGAGGTGTCTGCTTATAAGGACACCAGTCACATTCAATTAAGAGCTCACCCTACTCCAGTTTGACTTCATTTTTACTAATTACATCTGCAAAGACACTATTTCCAAAGAAAGTCACATTCTGAAGTGCTGGGGCATTAAGATTTCAATGTATCTTTATTTTTGTGGATGAGGCACAATTCAACCCGTATCAGATACCAGGAAATTCAGAGCTAAATATCAAGCTCAGTGACAACAACTTTGATTTCCATAGCTGTATTTTGTCCTTCATCCTTATTTACTAGTTCTTACTTATATTTTACCCAGACCTAATTATTTGTATCCATTTCTGTCTATCATATATCTTTTGTGTATGCCTTTGTAAGAACTATCCTCAGTCTTTTGTGGAATGATGCAGGTGGTGAGTGGATATTTAAAATTTTACAGTTAAATCTCATGGTGTGGTTCAGTCACCATGCAAACCTACCAGTCTATCCACAAGTTTCATTTCGAGGAGGAAGACTATGTGGTGGTTACCTGGAGACTGCCTGATTATGCACATGTTTAAAGTTTTTAAAGTTTATAACCTTCTTAGTTCTCAGGTTTCCTAAACTTAAAATGAGAATAAAAGTTGTAAGTACTTCAAATGCCCACCACGACATAAGTACTCAATAAACATTAGCCTTCATTTGATGTTTTTTGTATACTTGCTATGCTTAACAATAATGGATATATAAACTGCACAAAGTAGCACCATAATTCTGCTCCAACTGGCTTAGGGGAACTCATTCATTTATTTATTCAACAGGTATTCATTGAATACCTAGTATATGAAAGGCATTTTCCTAAGTAAACTCATTTGTCTTCTAATCCTAGAACAGTACCTAGCAAGCACATAGTAGGTGCTTGATAAATCACTGTTGAATGAGTGTCCCTGATATCACAGAATTTATATTTAGTTAAAGGAAAGATGCATGAAATAAATATATAATGCAAAGTGCTATTACATTCTATGAAGAAAAATAAAGCAAGATGAGCGAAGAGCAATGGAGTGGAGATAGAAAGTAATTTTACAAAGTGTTGGGGAGAAAAAATGTTTCCTCTACCCTTGTAGACTCTTCACATTGGTCTAAGAATCCAATTGACATGAGAGAGATTGAAAATCAAATTTAATTTCATAAGTTTGGGGGCTCCATAAGAATCTGAGGCCCCTGGGCAAGTCAGGCAGTTGAGGCTTATATGTCATCCAGAGCTAATGCGAAAGGGTGTAAGGGTCTGGGACTTCAAAGGGGAGGAAGAAATTCACAAGGAGATGGGAAGAGCAACCGTTTGATAAACAAACACATGGAGAAGTCTTTCCTGTGAAACAAAGTTATCTTTAGTGATAGCTGTCTTTCTGGTGCAAGTTCCCTATCTAAATTCTTTTAGGCATGTTAAGGCGGAGGTAAAAGAAAAGCTTCCTGAGTCTAACGTTTCTTAAAAATAATCAGCCTAAAATAATCCCCATGCCAAAGAGATATATTTTGGGGTGGTAAATTTTTCTCCCCTCCAAAAGTGGGGTCAGGGGATGTATTGTTAAAGAGGGAATATCGAAGGAAAGCCGCGAATGACATAACTGCTTGCTGGTCAGCAGGAACAAAATGCAAGAGCTCTGAGGTGGGAATGTGCTTGTGCAAGAGCTCTGAGGTGGGAATGTGCTTAGGGAACAGCAAGAGGCCATTAAGTAAGATAGCAAGTTCTTTCCACTTGAGATATTTAATAACGTCAAATGCTATTACATAAATGTAAAGTTAGCACTGTTTGTATTATAGTATAGGAGGTCAAAGAAGGGAGGGAGAATTTATTGTGGTCAGTGAAAACCTTGCAAAGGAGGGAGCATTTAAACGTGGGTGGAAGAGAATCCCCTAGTGTCTTTCAAAGTGTGATGAGGAAAGAGCAGTGTCAGTATCTCCTGGGTGCTTATTGGAAATTCAGACTTGGTCAGAATGGCCATCATCAAAAGGTCTACAAGTAATAAATGCTAGAAATGATGTGGAGAAAAGGGAACCATTCTACACTGTTGTTGGCAATGTAAATTGCTGCAGCCACTATGGAAAACAGTATGGAAGTTCCTTACAAAAACTAAAATAGAGTTAGTTACCTTATGATCCAGCAATCCTACTCCCGGGCATATATCTGGAAAAGATGAAAACTCTAATTCAGAAAGATACAGGTACCCCAGTGTGCATAGCGGCACTATTTACAATAGCCAAGACATGGACGCAACCTGACCATCATCAGATGAATGGACAGAGAAGGTGTGAGATATATGTATATATATATTATACATATACCCATGCACGCAATATACACACATACAGTATTAATCAGACACAAAAAAAGAATGAAATAATGCCACTTGTAGCAACATGGATGGACTAGAGATTATCCTACCAAGTGAAATAAGTCAGAAAGAGAAAGACAAATATCATATGATACCACTTAAATGTGGAATCTAAAAAAATGATACAAATGAATTTATTTACAAAACAGAAATAGACTCATAGACATAGAAAACAAATTTATGGTTACCAAAGGGCAAAGAGGGGAAGGTTTAAATTAGGAGTTTGGGATTAACAGGTACACAGTACCGTATATAAAATAGATATTCAAGAAGGACCTACTGTATAGCACAGAGAACTATATTCAATATCTTGTAATAACCTATAATGGAAAAGAATCTGAAAAAGAATATATATATATATATATATATATAAAACTGAATCACTTTGCTGTATACCTGAAACTAACACAACATTGTAAATCAACTATACTTCAATTAAAAAAAAAAGAGAGAAATGCAGACTCTCAGGCCTTACTCAGTTTATTTCCTTGAGATGGGACTCAGGAATTGGTGCATCCACAGACTCTCTGGGGGATTCTTCTTCATGCCAAACTTGAGAAGCACTTCTGCAGCTTCTCACGCCTGCACATCACCTGGGGATCAGTTAAAATGTAGATTCTCATTCAGTGGGTCTAGAGTGGAGCCAGAGGTTCTACATTCTCTCTCTGCTCCCAGGTGAAGCAGACACTATCAGTCCACACACCACACACCAGTGCCTGAGAGTTGAGGTTGGACAGCATTTTCTGTGAAGGGCCGGACAGTAAATAGTTTAGGCCTTGCCAACAATACAGTTTTTGTTGCAACATGAAAGGTGTCATAGACAATATGTAAATGGATGGACATGTTCCTATAAAACTGTATTTAAGGACACTGAAATTAGAATTTCATAAAATTATTATGCATCTCAAAATAATCTTCATCTTTTAATTTTTTTCAACCATTTAAAAATGTGAAAACCATTCTTAGCTCACAGGCCACAGTATGCTGACCCCAGCCTAGAATAATGTTACATAGGGCAGAGCGATTTTGTTTTCTTTTCCCCCAGTTGTATAATGAGTGCCTAGTGTTTATACAGGAGAAAGTTTTAAAAAATACATTTTTCCAAGTGGAAAAAAAGCTTTCAGGAAAAAAATATGTTCCTATTGCTAATGGCATGTAAGGATCAGTAAATGCTAATTATTTATTAAAATATAATACACACTCGATACAACCATGTAAAATATATGGGTTAAAGGAACTGGAGGAATGTTAACCTGGATATGACAAATGATAAAAATAATAGTTGGTTTCGAATGTATGAAAGGTTGACTTTGTATAAGAGGAAGGTTACGTAGTTTGCTTTTCTGCAGAAGGTAAAACTAGCATCAGTGGGTCCTAGTTACAGGGAAGCAGATTCCAATTCAACCTACGAAAGAACTTTCTTAAACAGTTGAAGTTGTGCAGCAGCAGAACTGGTTTTCCCAGGAGGTAATGTTTTTCCTGTCTCTAGAGGTAGTTTAGAGAAACTCCATCATCTGGTGAGCATGTGGAAAAGGAAATTCTATTTTGGATAAACGACAGATGCCATGTATAAGATTTTTCTCAACCGTATTCTCTTTTACGTCCCCTCCAGTAGTCCCTTTGTTATGTCCACTCTGCGTAACTGTTTTAAAAGCCTCTAACTACCCTCTTCACCTCCAGTCTTACCAACACAGTCCAATTCAACAGTCGCGTGTCAGAGAAATCCTTTGAAATCTCAGCTCTGATTATTTCCCTGTCCCCAAACCTTCAGTGGTTCCAGATGAACTATTCAATAGTTTTCTTGTTCTGACGTTTAATCCCATTCACAGCTCTCACAAGCTTTACATTTCCCAATTGTTGCTCACCCACTTACAAGGGACCTCTTGTTAGTCACAGAACTGCCTTATACACTGTCACCTATTTGCCCTTACACAGGGCAAAAGCTCACCCTACTCCACTTTTTTTTTTTTTTTTTTTTTTCACCCTACTCCACTTTGACTTCATTTTTACTAATTACATCTGCAAAGACACTGTTTCCAAAGAAAGTCACATTCTGAAGTGCTGGTTCCTGCTAGCTGCTGTACTCCTTTACCACTCCTACTCCTATTTCTCATCTATCTATGTCCTACCCATCTTTCAAAGCCCATCTCAAATATTACTTCCTCCATGAAGATGGGTGGTATTTTTCACACACACACACACACACACACACACACACACACACACACACACCTACCTTTATTCTCCCATAGCATTATAGCATTTTGAACTATCCTCATAGTAATTAAAAACCATTAGTTTTCTGAGCTATTTCTTTGGTAACTTGTCATGATCTGGCTCCTTTCTATCTCAAGAGCTTCATCTCTTATACCTCCTGCCTTTCCTATTATACAGTCTTTCCATTCTGGCCTCTGTTGGTTCCTCAAATGCTCTCAGCTCATTTCTAACTCACAGCCTCTCTGCCTCTAATGCTCTTATTCAAGTCTAGACCTCAACATGGCCAATTCTTTTTCTCACTCACCTCTTCATTCAAATTGTTATCTCCTTTGACTAGGCCATCTGCTCTCTATACCATTATTCTGTTTTTATTTTCTTATTAAGAGCATTATTACTCTCTGATACTATCTTATTTATATGTTTATTTATGATCAGCTTTGCTGCAACATTACTAGAAAGTAAGGCTCATAAAAGCAGATACTTTTTCTAATGTGTAACTACAGAAAAGTGCTGGGAACATGGTAGGTATTGAATGAAGGGATGGTTAAATAAATTAATGATTAGACTATATGTGCTTTAAGAGCAGGTGAATTACCTGTGCATCTTTTCCTTCTCACTCAGTCACTATTAGCTGAGAGTGGGCCAAGGTAGCTAGCAGAATGTCATGAATAAACTCTGCCATCTGGAATATTGCCATCAGAGTTTTTACCCATCTAAGCAATGAACACCCATGATAAGGAGCCCAAGAACAAGTGAGGTGAGAGATACTTAAAAATAAGTAGTAAAATTGTGTGAATGCGGAAATAAAGCAAGATGCAGGGCAATGTGGAAGAATATGATGTCTTTTTTTTTTTGTGAAGTAAGCAATGATTAAAACTTAAGTGACAGAGGACAATGTGGAAAGACATGTCAGATTACTTTGGCAGGATGGGGGATAGAACATAGTATGGGAAAAAAAAGAATAAAAGGACAAGTAAAACAGTTAAAAAAAAACCAAACAAACCTTGGAAACGAAAAGCCCTGTTGAACAGCACACATGGAAAAAGAAGCTTTTTTTAATTTCCATAACACATGGGTAAAGGTTAGGGGATGTAAAGGCTGGAAGATTAATGTAAATCTAACTTCAGGAGTATAGGTCAAGCAGAGAGGCTGGGAATAGGCTCTAATTTTTCTAGTACTCATCTGATTTGATGATTCCTCAATAATATATCAGTGACACTTGGGCAGAAATTACACTGCTGGACATCTGCTTCTGCTGAACTTAAATGCCTTGGCAGGGAGAATAGTTCTCTTTCGGTCTGTGCCTTCTGAAAAGTTATGATGAAAGTCATAGCAAGAGAATAAATAAGGAAAGCTAGTCGGCCACAGTTTCAGGAGTCACTTTCCTGATTACTATGGCAATTTTAAGTACAGGGAAGAGGTCTAAGACAAGGAGGAAATACTGTCAGAAGCAAAAAAACTATATTTAAAATATAATAAAGACAAATGCTTGTAAGGTCTCCATTCCAAGTCATTTGAGGGCATGTGTCACTGCCAAAATCCTGCGGGCTCTCAAACTTGAGAGGCAGCCGAAATGTCCACATCAGTTCCTGTGGCACACACATCAAGCGCTCTCAGCGAATGCCCAGTGGATGGCACACGCTTGGAAGACAAGGAGCCATCCACATTATCTCTAATTGCATACCATGTGCTTTGAAAACCACCCACAAAAATATCACACTGGAATTACAAAGGAGCAGTTCTCATTATCCTTATTATCTTCCTTTTATGGAATTAAAGAAATAACAGCATGCACAGTAATTTACAATTTTTCTTAGCCTTATAAACACATCAAAACTACACTTTGTTGAATCAAGGCAAGTTCAAGAAACAAAGGCAATGTAGACAAACTGTCAGGTACTTATATTTCCACTCTGCCTTAATGTAGTTGGTGTTTAAGAGCGGCGGCTCTGGGCTTGGAGAACCTACATTTGAAACTGTGTGATCTTGGGCAATAATATCAACCCTCTGAACTTCCTAAAAATCACTATAAAATATGCATAGTACAGTAGACACATCAGTGAATGATTATTAGGAATTATATGAAAGAGTGGGTATCAAGTCTTAGCATATGCTAAGTACATGATAAGCAATAGATGTCAGCTATTCTTACTGTTTTCTCATTGTACAGAATAGCACTCAAGTACATCTTTGTTGAATGGGCTTAATAGTGACTTTCAGAAGAAATGAAATGCTGGTGTAGGGCAGTCTCCTTTTATGCCAAAGGTATATTCCTGAAAAGGTCTCATAATTCAAAACTGACCTAAGTCAACATCCATTTTGCCATTGTAACAAATAGAATGTAATTGGAGTGAATTTGCAAGGTGTTTATATCTGTAATCGCTATAGCTTAGGGGTTGATTTTGTGGCCATGTCACCAGCATTTTTTCCACCTTATTTACCGTGTTACATAAGAATTTTTGCAAACTCAACCTGTAGCTAGATTAGAGTTGCTTTTTATTTTGTCATCATCATCTCCAATAGTTTGCACAGTATCCTCTCCTAAATTCATAACATTTTGTATCATGGTAGTTCTTTGGCCTTCGTAGCTTTCATCACACATAAATTCTTTCTGAAGTTACTACTTTTCAGCTGGAGCACTGTCACTGCTAGAAAATGAACATTTCCTTGACATTATTAAGGCAGTTTAAAAATACAATAAGAATGAATGCTAAAATAATAGTGCCATAAGCTGCCAGATCTTTCAGAAGTTCTGTTACTCATAAGTAACAGCTTGGTTCACCTGATGTTGAAAAAGGATAGTAGGTATTTCCCTTTATCAGCCAAAGTGAAGCCAACACAAGTCAACAGCAGTAATGCAATTTATAACCCACTTGATCTAAAATTTCTAAAAGATAAAATGATTGACAATTTAAAAAAATTGGTGAAATATTTGTTTCAAAATGTATATATATGATATGATTTATTTAAAGTATTTAAAGTATATATCTTATTCAAATGTTTATAAAAAGTGACCAAACTCTTGGCTCCACCAAGCCCAATTAAGTGCCATGACTACTGCGACCTGTTACGTGATTATAAGCCAACATGGTCCGAGTTGTCTGTGATTGAGTCTAGTAAAGTCTCCCAACTCAATAAATCCTTACCGTAATGTTAATGTGCCAGCAGCTCTCAGGGCTTAATTGTTTTACAGCATTCATAAATGTGTCTGTTGTCCTAGCTATGTTCAGAATAGAGGTATCACTGAGTTTCCTAGCCTATGAATTGTCATGAGGTAAAGTAGTTGACAAATCTCTTTCCTCTGCAGTGACATGCGGGTGGGTCAGTGAAACTTCGTTCTAGTGACTGAGTTCTATAGCTCTTCACACTTAAGGATAGAGGCACACATTCCTTGCTATGTGTTCTTTCCATACTCTCTCAAATATTGACAGGAGACCTCTTCCCATAAGATTCCTTTGGTACCAACCTAGGGCCTAAAAATCTTCTAACAGTGTGCCTAAAAATCTTCTAACAGTGTAGGCTGCCTGTCTCCTGAATATCATTGGATATAGTAATTTTGAAATGAGGTGGAAAATCACATAATTATGTAGCCACAATTTTTTAATAAACCTGTAATGTGTTAGTGGGAAGATGCTTGTTTGTCTAGCAGTTGACGAGGAAACCTCTAGAACCTTTCAAGTTTGTTGGTAAATTTCCATCTTAAACTGTGGTGCTGAAAGGTTAAAAGTGGGCAAATTGAACATTTCCATGAGGGGTGGGTTTTCCACTCTTACTCTTTCACCATCTTTTTTCTGAGTCCTCTAAAAGCCAGTCTCTTTCAGAGGGATCAAGATGGCCTGCAGAAAACTCCATGCTTTGATTCTCTCCATTCTCACTCAAAATGAATTGTTCTACAATGGCCTTCCATTTGAACCTTAATTTCTATTAGTTGACAATGGTTGCTAAAGTGATTATTCAGATAAAATAGCATATCTCCCCAAAATGTTCCCCCAAACCCTAATTATACAAGATACTCTGCAGAAAAAGAAAATGAAGAAAAAAAGAAGCTTTTCTTTGTGGTTTCATCACTGTGGGAAATGCCTTATACTGCATCCTCTCTCTTGGAGATTAAAAGTCGACATTCTCATATTAAAAGTTCTAATCAGTATGGAAGCTGTCTTAACTTTGCTTAACCTAATATTTCCCAGAATTTCACCTTGCCACTACCCCTCCCTGCCACCTTTTTTTTTTTGTTAAATGTGACACCTTTAGAAACACTGAGATAACAATCCTTGCTGAGAGTCTGGCTCAGGGAAGATAGAATAAGCAAGGTGGCACTTGCACATAATGGGTAATTGATAACTGTCATTATTTTTAGTCCCAGATTAACAGTTATCAAATAAAACCTTAAGTGTGTGCCTTCGTATCCACCCATATATTTTTATCTAAGACAGGTGTCTCAGATTCTCTACACGGAAGGTTTTATTGTTTTAATTGCCTGGTCAGTGTTGAAGCACCATCTCCGTAGCTGCTAAAATTGCAAGTGTTTGTCTTTATTTTTACCTTTCCTATTCTGTACTTATTTTATGTTTTGTTATCTTAATTTTCTAGAGACTTCTTTGTGGTTTCATGGCTAGCTGCCAACATTCTGGGAAGTGTGTGTTTAAAAATTATTTTTCAAAGATCCACACACTAAAAACACTATTCCCAGTAAGAAAAGCCATCTCCAAAGTTGGCATTATTTTACTTTGCAAGAGCAAGTTCGAGTTGAAGGAAGCAGCACTGTTTATTTCTCATGGGTCTGTCTTTGGCTCACCCTTGGGGGAAAATCCTCATCCCTTCAGATCAAAAAAAAGAGAACTGCCTCCCAATGAATTAGAATACAATCTACATTTGCTCGCCATATCACACAGTGATTTCCGAAATCTGGGCTTGTTCACATCTGGGGAATGATGGCAGGATGGCCCTAGTTAGAAGGGCTTTCAGAATCTACATGGGTGATTTTGATTCCCTAAGCCTCATTTTTTCATCTTTGCCTGACTTGATTTCTTGTTCTGTTTTGTGCTTCACTCTTGCAAAAATGTCCTTCCTCTGCCCAGCCCTAACTGATTCACGTGCACACACACACACACACACAAATACACACTCACTCAGACAAGTCGCAAAGGCCAGGGGGGAAAAAGTGAAAGGTCACCTTCACAATGGGTTTTCCAGGATTCTTTAGATGTAATGAATAAAATTGCAAATTCTATTGAGGCTTTTAGAACTAATGAAAATTATCAATGTGTTACACAGCTGCATTTCAGTTTTGTTTGTCTGAGCCTGGAACAGAATAGATTTTATAAATAGAACTTAAATGTGACCACAGAGCATGCATACTAATCAGTTCATTTTAAGATATTGTTTTTGCAATACTTTTAAGATGCACACATGCTGGGAAAAATTACTTGTCAGAGAAACAATGTGGAGCAATTTCTTACCAAAGTTGCTAATGGAACTACTTTTTTCTTTTTTCCTTTTATTATTATTTTTTTTTAAAAAAACATTAAGCATCTCTCCTTATCCATCTTTTCTTTTAGGTAGATGGTAAAATAGGAAGGATTTAGAGAGAAGGAAGCCTTTGTTGCAGGGAATTTCTGTGAGAAATGGGACTTACTTTTGGGAAAGCGTCCACTAATTTGGGAAGGTTAAGATGAACATAATCAAAATATATTGGGTAGCACATGCTGAGTCGTGTTATCCATTACACACTTTCTTGGCTCATGTAAATGCGGAGGGTCTTTTTTTCTTCCTGACTGGCTCTAAAGAGGTTGGAAGCCTGTGGGATGGAGTGCTAAGTGGTCCCCCACTGAAAGTATTCTCTACCAGCCACCAATTTCCTCTAAGGAGGCAGTCCTATCTGAATAGTTCTGATATCTGGATCGCTTCCCTCCCCTTTGACAGCACGCCCCCCTGCGGGAATGCATTTGTTTCACTTGTTTGAAGGTGGAAATCCCAGGGGTGAGTTTTGATGTGGGATGAGGCAGTCAGCCCAGAGCTTCCCATAAAGGTGAAATGCAGACACTCTTTTAGAAAAGGAAAGGTGACTCAAAGGAAAGCTTCACTTCCCCAGTCATTAGCAGAGATGAATGTGAGGTTGTTAAAACTCAAATATATTTTAAAAGCCAGTGGTGGCCTCGGTAAAGGTGTGCCTCCTCCATTTCCACACTGGGCCTCGTCAAGGGATTCTCAGCTTCTGAGCACCAGCAGAGGTCATGAACCACGAAGTTTTTAGGAACTTGTTATACTGGTGGTGAGGTGGGGTGGGCGAGGTAAATGACCTGGATAATTAAAATCCGTGGAAAAGCGAGGCATTTCCTGTAAGCCATTCCCCACCACTCAAACTCTCACTAAAGCTGTTGACAACGAGAAGAAAATAGACTTATGAATGCCAATTCCTCTCCAAATCAAACCAACAAATATCTATTGCATGCCCACTATGCCTGAAGTACTGTATTTTTACCAAACTCTGCTGGACAAGTCATTGTACCATCTCAGGCGTCAGCAGCTGTGGCCAGGGGGTCAAATCCAGCCCACAGCCTCTGTTTGGACAGCTTAGGATCTGAGAGTGGTTTTTACCTTTATAAAGCATTGTAGAAGAAGACAAAGACTAACGTGAAGATAAGGGAGGGAAAGGGGACCCCCCACCAAAGCCTAAAATATTGACTGTCTGATCCTTGACAAAAAAAAAAATAGGCTGCCCCTGCACTGAACAATATTCAGTAATCAAGAAGATCGTCTGGAAAATTGCACAGTCCCTGAATAATTAAATGCAACATGAAGAACTGAGCAAGTAGGAAAAGTTTGTTCGATAAAAAGCACCAGGGTGGCTAATGTTTTCTTTCCAGAACTTGTAGAATCTTAGGATTGAAAGGAATCTTGGGGGTCCACCAATCAAAGTTTTCCAAAACGCAGCTCCCATATGAGATTGTGCAAAATAATCGCAGCGGTGCCTGGAAGGACAGGTATTTATTTTAATATAACTAGCATTTCCAACACATCATTTCCCAGATTTTATTGCTTGGGATGAAGCTAAAATATTAAGTAAACGATTATACAAATGGCAGTAGATACGTTAGTCAGCATTAAGGTGGTTTGTGGATGAGTACAGCCTTCAAAACACGGATTTTAGTCTAATCTCTTTCCTATTTTTGAATGGTGAGGGGTAGGATAAGAAAATATCTTCATCTTAAAAAAAACCCCAAACATACTTAAGTATACCCTGATTATAAAGCAGATGCATGCTTTCTATTTTAAAGATCAAATATTGTTAAAAATATATAGTATAGAAAAAGAGAGTTTCCAATTATCCCTTTGCCAGAATCACCCACTATTAATTTGGTTTACACCTATCCAGATCAAATTTTCTAGGCACAAAATTAGATACTTAATAGCTATTATATCTAGACCATGATTTTTTTTTTTTTTTGGTTTCTGACATTGCTGAGCTATAAATTATTATTATGATTGACTCTTGAATCATGTTTAGATTTTTAATGGAATGTACAAGGGGCTTTACTATGATATTGGTTTGCAATCCAAGTAGGTGCATATTGGGAAGCAGAGTGGAAATTGGGAAGAATTTTATCCATTAATTCCAGACACAGAAAAGGTTGGGAAGCTAAATGAGTGATCGTGAGTGGCTCATGCAGGTCTTCCCTACATTCTTCATTTCTGCCTAGGCTGCAAGTTAACCTGAAAGGTTAATATCATTGCTGGCAGCTTGTGGGCCCCGGCTGATGATGAAATGTACCACCTCTTCCTCAGAGGAGTTCCTGCTTCTCTTCAAGGTCTCCTCACTTCGCATTCACACTAGCAATTCTCCAGTTTTTTCGATTACAGTCCATTTTTAGGCAGGGCAAAGAATATGAAGAGCCAGCTGCCCCCACTACCACCCAAGGGTGTTTTTCAATGGAAAAGAAACTTGTGATGAAAAGTTAGTTCAAAAGGACAAAATAGACAATGGCAATACAGTTTTGCCAGTGATATAGAAGAATTGATATCATTTACTTGATAGAAAAAAAAAGTGCAAGCTTATTTACAAATGCAGTGTCCTAGGGGTGTAAGCAGATGTCCTGTAAACTTAAAATACACACTCATCTCTCATAGTCCTTCACAAGTGTCACAAAAGTGTCACAAAGGTATGAGTGACACCTCACCACTGTAACACACCTTCTTTAGCAATAGGAAAGTGAAATGTTAGTTTTTGGTAAACTGTAACAAAGAAAAAAAAAAGGACACCATTCATTTCTCTGCCTAGATTTCCTGCTACACTAGTAGCTGCCCTCCATCCTATACAGAAGCCTTGATTACTTGGTCACTTTACCCAGAACAGGTAGATTGCAGATAATATGTTGAATATTACTGACCTTGACAATTTCAGAATCTGGTCACTAGGTCTCCTCCCCCATTACCGTCCCCTTCATATGTCCAAATCAAATTGTCGTTTTTTGGATTAGAACCATATAATAGAGCATGCCCTCTGCCCACATGACAAAGCATAAACCCCTTACTGGGATAAATGGGCCTCACTATTTATGAACATACATATTTCTCCTGATTTACTTTCCTGATGATACCTCTGGGGCAGCTGTGTTTAAAAACATAACTTGCAAGTTTTCAAATGCTCAGAGCTCCTTCAACTAGCCTCTAGAAGTTCTGTCCTGAGCCCACCTTTGCTGAGTTAACTTGCTCTGTGTTCCCATGATATACTGGGCATACCTCACGTAAAGTACTTTCCAGAGTGTATTTTATTTATTTATTTATTTTTAAACAATTTACTTTTTATTTTATTTATTTTTGGCTGTGTTGGGTCTTTGTTGCTGTGCGCGGGCTTTCTCTAGTTGTGGCGAGCGGGGGCTACTCTTCGTTGCAGTGCACGGGCTTCTCATTGCAGTGGCTTCTCTTGTTGCAGAGCACGGGCTCTAGGCGTGCGAGCTCAGTAGTTGCGGCTCGCGGACTCTACAGCGCAGGCTCAGTAGTTGTGGCGCACGGGCTTAGTTGCTCCGTGCATGTGGGATCTTCCCGGACCAGGGAACAAACCCGTGTTCCCTGCAATAGCAGGCAGATTCTTACCCACTGCACCACCAGTGAAGCCCCTAGAGTGTATTTTAATGTTGAGTTTATTTATCTGCCTTCCTCACAAGACCCTGAGCTCTTAAATGTAGTGACTATATCTTGTTCACTGCTATATCGCTCAAATTTATCACAGCCCTGACGCCTAACAGATTAGCAATAACCATTACATTTAACAAATGATTCTTTTTAGATGGCAATTTAAAGAATTATGAGTACTAGAAGGTACTAGATAGAGCAATAGAAATCATACTAATATTTATTGTTATATGTACTATCTCAGTTAAACCCTCCAACCACATTTCTTTAAAAAGCTGTTGTTACTCAGTGGTGAAATAATTGACCCAAAGTTACAAAGTAGTAAAAACCAAGCTGGATTTTATCCTATGTTTATCTGACTCAAAAGCTGTGTTCCTAACCTCTCTACTACCCTAGGCAAGTGCTAGAGACTGCTTCTCTGCAAATTATTTTAACTGTTAATTTTGAGCCCTAACACCCTGACAAATAAATCTGCAGTGCCCAGTGATAAAGCAGAACAGATGACGAGAATGAACACTTAACTTCTTCACAAGCATCCCTTCTATGGGCAGCTTTTTGGTTGAAGGACTATATATTCACGTTTGGCCCTCAGCTCTTCAAGCCCCCAAATACTTGACTACTTTATCTAAAATGGATTCAAATCACAGTTATTTTAAAGTGGGAAAAGACACGCAAACTGAAGAATCTGTTTGAGAGGTGAGCTGGGTGTTCTAGGAAAGATGACCATTTGTCAGTCTTCTTGGTGGCCAAGTACTCATTGAAAATAGAATCTTTTCCAGGAGTTTTATTCCAACTTCAAAGCCTGATTCAAACTTTAAATAAATAATGATTGGGGAGACAGTTTTTTATTTCAGAACACTAGAATCCTCACCCACCCCACGCTGTTCAAAGCAATGACCTCACCCCTTAACTTCCAAATTTATCCAGGAGGTTCATAAACAGAAGAGAAATTTCATTTAGCTTCCGTTTCTCTTAGGATATTTTCCCCAGGACTACATCATGGCTGTGCATATAATGTTAAAACTTTATTCCATGTGCTCTTAATCTGTATTCTGTGAAGGAGGTGTTCCATGGGAAAATCCAATTTGGAAATGGGAGTGTTTAAGAAGTTAAGCAGTGTTTTTTACTGAAAAGCTTCTCAGACCTTTCATATGCTAGGCATTGTGACTATCCAAGAAGATGATGTGATTTGGGAAAACCCTAATCTGGCTGGGTAACTTTTATTTTTGGTTTCATTGGTGTTTACTAGAAGAGTGTAGGGATCATGAAATTAAATTTTTCAGTTAACCAAGTACTTCTGTTCTTTCTCAGAACCCTCGCAGCATGTATAATATATAAGGATGGTTTTGAATTGTTTAAAATGAGGTTCATTAGAGGCCCCTTAATTGCCATACTCGTCTATTTTCATGTCAAGTTGGGAAGATTTTAACAGTCACATTTTATCCAATTCTAAACCATCCATATATGGTCTGTCAATGTGGACCACACAGTTGGATCAAAGGGAGGATCTCTTGGGATGAGGATAGAGTAATTTGTCGCAGAAGAATCAGGATGTGAGCTTGCGCTAAAAGTTAACTTAGTTTGGGGTGAGTAGCAAGGAGATAGAGGAGGAAGATGAGAATCCCCTGGGGCGTGGGGGGAACAGCATAAGCACAGTTACCGGAGCAAGTGTCAGGAGTGTCCAGGTAAAGAGAAAACAGCTCTCAGGTGGCTAAAGTGTTCATTTGGGATTCGAAGACAAAGTGAGATAGGAAAGGTAGATTGGAGTTAAACAGGAGAGGTTAGCTTCAGGCTAATGTCAGAATACTCTAAATATCTGAAGGTTGGGTATGTCACTGAGAAGTATTATGACATTTCACTAAGTTTTTAGTGCCAGTGCATAAGGGACTCCTAGTTTTCATTGCTGTTCTTAACAGAGGAAAGCAATACAGACCACCAAAAGGTGATGTGAAACAAAACTAGTTTTTGTTTTCTTAAGTATCACTCAGGTGTGGGTCTTCTAAGTGGGAATCAAAAGACCTAGATTTAAGGCAACAAGGAAGAAACACAGCAAAGACAAGATTCTGAGTGCAGACTGGTTCATGAAGCAGATCATGTCTTTCTTTGCCATTAATCACCTTCTAGTCTTATGTCACCAATGCTGAGAAGCCTGATTCAAAACGGGCTGCATATGATGCCAGCCAGTCTGGTTCACTCAGCAGACCCCCTGCAATGGGCTCACTCATGGCTTACCGTGATTTTCCTTTAACACCGAATAGTACAGTGATGAAGACTACAGATACTAGGCTTGGATTGCTTAGATTTGGATCCTAGTTTCTCTGATACAATTTCATCATCTTGGGCAAGTCAGCTGACCTCTTCTAACCTCAGATCTTTCGTTTGGAAAATGGGCATATTCCTGTTCTCAGCCTTTAGGGTTGCTGGAAGGATTCAGGAAGCCCTTAGTACACCTCCTGGCCTAGGGTAAGGGCTGAGTACATTTCAACGGTTGTTTTGTTTTTGTTGTTACCCCTAGCTGCTTGAAATAATCCAAGAATCTTGTTCCTACTCTTAAAACCCCAGAAGAGAGAATCTTACAGAAATATGAAAAATGACATGAATGGAATTGTTTTATCCCAGGCAAATTAGTACATTTTTTTTTACATATTTTGCCATGGCCTGAAGTCTTAAAAAATAATCATAGTATCAGCACCTCCAAGTTCAGTAAAAAAGTTATTATTTCCTTTAAATCTCATGTTGCATCAATCCTGTTAGTAGCCAGCACATATTTAACATGTTCAAACAAAATGCAATCCATAAGTGTATTAATATATGTTAGGGTAATTTTTAGAATCTGAGCACAAAGTGACATTGATGCAGATTTTTACTTATTATCAATATATCTGTTTCCCTATTTCTACTCTATGACCGTAATAGTTATTAATCTCAGTATTCCTAATGTTTCTTTATTCTTGGCTACTTTTCTGACATATTAGTTCTTAGCAAGAAAAAAATGACTCAGTAATAGTAGACATGAATTCCACTATCTCTTCACAGCTCACTACGTCCGGTAATAGTTAATAGCGTAATTACTTTTTGAGTTTAAAAAAAATCCAATTGGAATGCCTGCAGGTATATGTACATTTATTTGGTTTGGAACTTATTTTTTTAGCATAATTCATTTACTGTATTTGGTATGACGGGTCCAAATGAAACCAAGCATCCAGAGGAAATTATTTTTTAATGTAGACTCATAACCCAGGTATTAATAATACTTTTTTTTCTCACTCAAAGGCAGTAAGGCAGTTTTTCTCCTCAAATCCATCATCATCATCCATCAGAAATATTTATTCTTTTTCTTTGTTCCTATGGTGGTGGTCTGTGAATTGAGGGAAGGCGGAAAAAGGCTATCTGTACCCATCATTCATTTATTCATATACCTCTGTGTACAAGGCACTGCTCTAGGCACTGAGGATACAGCAGTGAATGTGAAACAGACAAAAATCCCCACCCTCTTGGAGCTGTCATTCTAGTGGCATCACATTACAACACTACCACCACGTGATGGCTAAAGAAGGACACTCACATTGTCCCTCTCATACTTAAGCTTAAAAAAACGGATGCTATGAAGTATTACAACTTGGCCAGATCTTTTCTGGCCATTCAGTCGAAAACGTTCTAACTTGTTTCTTATGTGTGTTAAATCAGGAAGCGTGAAGAGTCCAAGAAACTAGGAGATCCCGGGATCAGAGACAAAGACAGTTTATTATTTGCAACAAAAGCAGCGATCAGAGCGACATTATAGAAGCAGTTCCCTGAGACGCAATCCCTCAGAGCGATTCAATGAGGGCTGGGTGGTACCTGTACGTGCCATGGGGTACATTACAGGAGGGGAGACTCTGATCTAATTTAGGAGACTCTAATCTCATGTAAGGATTGTTTGCAAATCTGCCCATTCTCTCTCCAAATAGAGATAACATTTTTATTATCGTGGAATGTAAGTTGTCTTCAAGGAGAGATGTCTTATGCCTCTAAGTCTTTCAGGAGAAAAATCAGTCTTTTGACTTGGCTTATCCAAGGATGTATATACATATGTTCCCTAGGGGATCTTGTTCTCCTTCGTTGCAGAGCTACCTGCTTGTATAGGCATCCCTGAAAAGATAGGCCCAGAGCATACTGTGGCGTGTAGGAATGCCACAGATTGATGGAGAAATATCTCCCAACACTGGTACACTCCAGTAAGATTGTATGCCCCATGAGAACAGGGCTGGTGTGCTATTCCATATGCCTACAGTAGTGTCAGACATGTGGTAGGTACTCAATAAATACTTACTGAATAAATGAATAGGATTTATTTTGAAGATGATGGTGATTATGATGGTCATGATTTTGTCCTATTTCAATTTTCAGAAGGAAATTATTCCTTTTGGGGCCAAGACAAAAACACCACAGGGACACCTTAGACAGAATGAAGCAGAAGTCTGCTAGCCACGTTTGGTCAAAAATATGTCTGAGCAGGGTAAATTAACGTCATCTGTACATCAAGGAAACAGTGGTTCCCAAATCTGTAGAGTTTTTTTTCCTGATTTTGTGGTTTTATTTTGTTTTTCTGATGAGCACTACACCTATAAAATGCTCAAGATATAGTAATTTCAGAATAATTACAAAGCATTAAAATTGCATCTTCCTATTGGAGATGTACAATGTGTGTTGACATGTTCAAAATTCTGAGAATTTCTACAATAAAAAATCGATAAAATCAACAACAATAACAAAAATACAGAAAAAAAAGAGTGACCCGATTAACTTTTTTACACCTATCCTTTCCGATGTCCCTCTTTTAAATGTTAGTTTAAAATTGACTAACCTTTTACAGGATATGTACGCAACGGAATGTATTTGAAGAAATACAGCTACCTTTTAGGTGCCGCACATGTTTTGATGATCAGATTTCTAGTTGCTCCTTAATCTTGGTTATGGAAATGTGAAATGCCTAGGAGCTCTAAGCCAGGAAATATTGGACTTTATTGTGTGCAATAATGCAAAAAAGCAAAAGGGGATAGAAGTGGCTTTTATCACAAACCATGGCTTGTGACCTGGCCAGCTGTATGGTCTCCGAAGAAAATCAGAGAACTTTGTCATAGTTGTAGGGTTCCACATCCCAGGGACAGTGGTGTCATTACCACGGCTCCTCACTGCCTTCTTCCCGTTTTTTTCTGGTTCCTGCAAGATTTCTTTGCTCTCAGACACCGTTTGCAGTTGACAGTGGCTGGTTGCAGAAGGAGTGAATTTTCATCTTAAAGATCTCTTTATAAGATGAGGGAAAACACTTCCTAGAAGCCTTGAGAAGATTCCCATCAGTCAGCTGGAAGAGATGGTATTTCATGTTTAAAGGAATTGTTAGCAAGATGGGGAGGTCACATGATTAGATCAGACCAATTCCCTATTATCCTCTAGGACCAGGACTCCCTCCCTTGAAGACATGCCCCCCACTCAGAGCATACAGCAAAATAACAGGGTTCTACTGGCAGAGAAGACAGAAAGACTATTGGTCAAGCTGATACTTAAGTTGTATGAATAGTGTCCTATGAAAAGGCCCTTGAGGTTGAAGTGTTGGAATTTTCAGTTTAATTCACAAAATATCTCAATACCCAAACATGGAAGCTCTACCTGAAAACCTAATATTTCATTTAGTGTTTACAGGGCAGGTCAAGTAAGTATTTTTACTGACATTTGATAAGCGAGGAAGCTACGCGAATACCTCCAATCCTTTATCCAAAAATCCCATAACTAGCTGATAGTACAGAATGACTAAATACCCTGGCTTCTAGATACCTTAACCTCATTCTTAATGAACTCTTCTCTGAGATTTGGAACTTTGGTTGTATCTACTAGAGAAGAGGTGAGGTGTAGGGGTGGAGGTGGGGTGGGGGTCCCTTGTCTCCTTCAATAGAAATCACGTTTATAAATAGGTACCTGCATCTGCTCAGGGAATCACGCGATGGCTTCAGCCAAAGAGCACAAGTTGATGGCAGCCTGGGTTAGTGGGGTGAGCCCCTGGCACAGCGCCCGCCCTTCCAGCTCGCAAGCCAGTGTGAAATGCAAGCAGCTCTGCGTCGACAGCTTTGACAGAAGGTGCCACACACGAATTATAGTTAGTTCAAAAATTAGCTGCCAGATTATTAATTTGAGAGAAAACAAGCACAGCAGAGTTTCTCCCTTCTAGATCTCTGGCTAAGCTTTCTCTTCTGTTGGTATTGATCTCCCTGCTTCCTCCTGCTCCCCATCACAACACAGGAGACTCCGAAAGTCCTTGCCAGGAAAGATTCAGAAACCAGCCAGGCAGGTTTTTGCTCTTTTGAAGTTTCCAGCAGGTTTCGGCAATGTATGTGGCTTTCTGAACAATTAACTTGCTTGTGGAATTCAGGCCAGTCATCTTTTTTACAGATGAGCCCAGATTGCTCATCTGTTTAAAAAAAAAAAAAAAAAGAGGGATTGGAATAAATAGGATAGGACTATAATCTCTCAGGATACTTTACAACATCTTTTTTGTTTTCTGATGTTCAAAATAATACGTAATTGTTAAATAAGTTAATACAAAAGTATACAATTTTCAGTATGAAAATTGCCCATGATTCTACCTAACTCGGAGGTAGCTCTTATGGATGTTTTGTTGTATATTCTTTGAGGTTTTATGTCTTGTTCACATACTAAATTTTTACATATTATGGTTCTGCAGCTTGCTTTTTTGCTTAGTAATTAGGCATACTTTCATAAAAACAATCTAGATTTTTCTTTTTAGTGGCTGTATAGTATTCCACCCCAAAACTTTTATCAATCTATATTTGTGTGGTTTCCAATTATTTACCAGTGCAAGTAAAACTGTGATAAACACCCCTCTAGATGCAGCTTTGCACTCTTGTCTGTGTATTTCTGCAGGATAAATCCTTTGAAAAGGAACTGCTGAGCCAAAATCCTTTTCAACACTACTAAAGATGCAGAGTCACCCAGGCAGCCACCTCCAACCAGATCTTGTCTTCCAGGGAGAACTCCCTCTCTCTACCTCTGTGATGGCCTGCAAATCAGCAGATTTTTAGACCTGCACTTCTGATGGGGCTTTTCACTTCCTATCCAACGAGCAGGCCTAAAATGATTCCTTTCTTACTCATTTTTATGGGTGATAATGTGTTCCTCCCACTTGGCACTTCTTTTTATTTCACTACAGCTATAATAAGCACTTATAAAAGCAGCAATCTAGGTTACCTGAAAACCTTTTCCTTGTTAACTTGGTTCCAGAAACTAAGACTAGAGATAGAATTGGAAGGCAGTAGCTCAACCCTGGTTACATAAAGCTGCTCTTGGGCATGTCATTAACGTTTCTCTTTGGTTTATCTGTTAAAAAAAAAAATAGGGATGCAATTCATTTGTTAGGCTTGAGAGGATGAACTCATAGACCCTGTTAGAGCAGACACACTCTCTCACCCTCCCTTCACACGAATGCAAAGCAGTTTACTTTAGAAAAATGCTAAGTGAATGAGATGCTTAATAATAATGAACAAGTGTCTTACTACTTTGTGATTAGCACTCAGAAATGACTAATGTTTAGACCTCCTTGTTTCTGTCAAAAATCCATTTTATTAGACACGGAAATGGCCTAAATTATTTGGTATGCATTAGGTATGAAAAAGACCTCTTGCAGCACTAGATATTCAAGTCTCTGACCCTTCTGAGCTGGAGCAGCAATTAGGATAGCTGTCTGTTCCATTCAGACCCAAAAAAGAAAGTATTCAGTGCCGGCAACACCAAAGCACAGTAGTTTTAAACTTGAGATACTCTCATTTCAATATTGACTCCTCTACCCTCCCCCATCACCTCTTGCCTCCAAATTGCTCTTATTACCCTCCAACTATCTGGTATTTTTCAAAAACTTCTCAGGACCCCTGCAAAAACGACTGCCTACTCTCGTTAAACGGCAGATTAGTGGGCCCTTATCCCACTCTAAAGAAAGGAGGCTTGGAAATATGCAATCTTTAACAAGCACCACCCCCCCCACACACACACCAGGTGACTTGGATGCAGTCTAATATCTGAGGACCTCTCCATGCTAGACCATGCATCTGAAACATTGTCATGCATAGGGGGCATCTAATTAAGATATAACTCTGATTTCAGAAGATTTGGGCTAGGACCTGAGAGTCTCCATTTCTAACAAGATCTCAGATGGTGCTGATGCTGCTGGTCTATGGACTACTGTTTGAGTAGTGAAGCCCTACTATAGGACGTTTAAAGGGCAAGGCTCTGTCATTCATCTCTATAACTCCAGTGTGTTGTACAGGGCTTGAGTGTAATGCATGCTTGTTTGAATGAACAAATGAATGGATGTCAAATCAGTGGAGGTGAGAACACTGGAAATGTTATCTAGACTGTACCTAACACTGAAAAAAAATTCAGCACAGACGGTGTGATACGTATGTTTCTGTTCCTTTGACTATAGGACCCGGGAGTGGTTAGTTCCCCTAATCAGGTGTACACATTCCACATGAAAGGCTACTTTCCAGAGGCAGCTATTACAGGAACAGCTATCTTTATCTGCGAACAACCCTGGAGTTTTGTTAAATAACAAAAGAAATGTTAGTAAGAAGATGTCATTGGGAAATCTGTGATGTTCAAGACAAGTGCATTGATAAAATATAGTAGAGGTCTTCCTGCTCTTGCAGGAAATTAAGAATTGAGAGAAAACAGGAGTCTGTGTTCTCAGGTTACTAGGCTACTGATTAGTTAGGTCTTCTAACTCTGTGGTTAGCTACATCCTTCTAAAAACACCTGCCTTAATGATACAGTTTATGCAAGGCAGTTTTGGAGCACCTAGAAGGATGGAGATCTGGCATTCGGATATATGATTTCCCTGTGCCTGCATGCTACTAAATGCCTGTTGGGCTAAATTTGCCCTGACACTTCTTTTCACTGTGGCCTATTATTGAGTGTATAAGAAGGAGGTCTGTAGCTCACATGTCAGTCTAACAATGGTGAATAACCAAATTGGCTCAGGCCAGTAGGCAATAGGAAGTAACTGAGTTCAGATCCACTGACATCTTTAAATTTGATCTGTTCATATACATTTAAAATAATTAAAATGACTCACAAAGAGTTAGGTAAACATTGGCAACATTAATTGGAATCCATGTAATGCTCTTTCTCTCTTTAGCAAAGCCTTGACACAGAAAGGCACATGATTCATAAAGCCTAAGAGTTTACATTTAGAATGTCCTTTCTCAGGACATTTCAAATCTGGGCAGGTTGAAGCAACAAGGTCCAAAAGCTGGCTCTGAGCCAGTTATACTAGTGATGTATCCTCCTAGGGTTGGAAATTTACTGTGGTACCAGGACCGTGATCCTCATCCTAGCTCTCAGAGAAGAAAGGCAGAGATAAGAGGCAGTGAGTTGGACTTCCCTGGTGGCGTAGTGGTTAAGAATCCGCCTGCCAATGCAGGGGACACGGGTTCGATCCCTGGTCCGGGAAGATCCCACATGCCACGGAGCAACTAAGCTTGTGCGCCACAGCTACTTCACTCTAGAGCCCACGAGCCACAACTACTGAGCCCGCGAGCCACAACTGCTGAGCCTGCGTGCTACAACTACTGAAGCCCGCATGACTAGAGCCCATGCTCTGCAACAAGAGAAGCCACCGCAATGAGAAGGCTGCACACTGCAACAAAGAGTGGCCCCTGATTGCCGCAACTAGAGAAAGCCTGCGCGGAGCAACGAAGACCCAATGCAGCCAAAAATAAAGAAAGAAAGAAAGAAAGAAAGAAAGAAGAAGCAGTGAGTTGATGTAGAGGAGTGAGCTTGGCTCTAACTTATCCTACTGTCTCCATCCAGTTGACAAATGCAAATGTCTCCTTTAATGAAAGAGGAAAGTCTGGGGAAGTGCATCTGGGGACTCCTCAGGCTGAAGTAGCAGTGTATTCAAAGCAAACAAATAGTAATAATAATGATGATGATGATAACTTAAGTACTAAAATATGAGGTGAAGTGTCACGAACACATTTTATTAAATATTGGATATTATATATCCACTCTTCTGATCAAACCCTGAGTGATACATGAGTGATCATTGGGCAGTGTGTACAAAGGTAAGAAAATGTAAAATAAATTTCAATTATGTTGAAGGGGACAAAGGTCTCAAATGTCAGTGAAATATTAGGAGGTTTTGCCTTGTGAGATGGTACAAGGCATTTTGAATGACTGTTAAGAGTACAGAGTCTAATTTAAGCAGAGCTTGAGGGAGAAGTCCCACAGAGGGTTTTTCCTTCCCTCTGGGGCTTCAGAAGATATGTGGGCACACACAGGAAGGCAGAACAGTGAGGAGATGGGGGGATTTTAAGGTTACCAGAACAAGTTACATGAATGCTTTTCCAGATTTACTCAATTACACATAGTTTAAACGAGAAGGCGGAGCAAAGTGTGTTTTGATCATCAAAGTATAAGTTAAACTTTGGTCCTACTCAAAATTGTATTAAACGTTCTATGAAAGGGAGTCAGGGCTTGAAAGACCAGGAAGGAGACCCACTGCTGGTTTCTTTTGCTTCTCCTGAAAGGCCTTTTCATTCCTCAAGTAATTCCAGGCCTTGTGCAATTTAGGCTATTCTTTCTGAGTTAACCAGCCCATGGAGGTCAGCAGTGGTACCATGTATAAGCGAGCGTGGAGGGCTTTAAGGACCCAAGCCCAAGCTTTTTGTGACAGGGTTGGGTATACTTTCTGTAAATGGCCAGATAGTACATATTTTAGTCATTATGGGCCATCATCAAGTTTCTGTCACAACTACTCAAGTGTACCATTGTAATGCAAAAGCAGCCATACCTAAATAATATGTAAGCATGTAAGTATGATTGTGCGCCAATAAAACATTATTTACAAAAGCAGGCGGACAGCTATAGTTTGCCATCCCCTGCTCTATATCAGTGAAGTGTGTGTCTTTGCCTTACCCTATTTCCTGTGAGTAAAATATCTTTTATAGTAGACTTGTCTTTATTGATTCTTTAGCAAGCTTTTCTTTAGCATCAAGTATGTGATCTGTCTGTACCATATTAGTACTAGGTACTAGGGTGTCGGGAGGTTGGGGATGAGAAGAAAGGAAAATGGATAAAAACTACCTAGAGTGGCTTAAACCTCCCTAGGAAACATGGGTATGTGGGTAAATAGGCAAGTACTGAAAGTAGGTTTAATGTATAAGCAGCCAGGTACAGGTTACAAACTGTGTGGTTGGTTTTGTTTGTTTGTTTGTTTGTTTGGTTTGGTTTGGTTTGGTATATTCCGTTGACCCAGTGGTATATGGATGGTAAAGAATTCTCCCAAAGCCCAGGGGACATAGCATTGACTGAAGTGACTGTGTATCCATCTATGAAATTCAGCTAATGTGATTTGATGTTATCTACCCCATCCTCTTCTTTGGAAAGACATGATTACTAAGGCTTTCATCTATGTGACACACTACTTCTTAAATGTTAATGTTCCTAAGTATCATCAGCAGGGGCTCGTGTTAAAATGCAGATTCTGGTTTAGTAGGACTAGGATGGGGCCCAAGATTCTGCATTTCCAACAGTGTCACTGCTGCTGGTCACCAGGACATACTCTGAATGGCAAGGTCTAAGGATACTTCAACAAGTGTACAAACAGCATCCGCATTAGATGAGGAGACCAGCCTCCCAAACTAAAAAATTTTCTACTAGAGGAATTTCAGAGTTTAAACATTGAATAGATAAATGGTCCCACTTCCTTAAAATATCTTTCCAACTTCCTTCCCCAACAGTAAGTATATAAATTCCTCATTTATTTATTACTCGTTTATTTTATTGAAGTATAGTTGGCATACAATATTATATAAGTTACAGGAGTACTACATAGTGATTCACAATTCTTAAAGGCTATACTCCATTTTTAGTAATTATAAAATATTGGTGATAATTCCCAATGTTGTACAGTATATCCTTGTAGCTTATTTTATACATAATAGTTTGTACTCATTTTTATAATGTGAAGGCTGCTGTGGAAATGCAGGGGGATCATCTGAGCTGGCCAACACTTTATGCTAAACTTTAATGTGACACTTTAGGTGGAAATGGCTTCTCAGATAAGTGTGAGTCCCCACGCAGAAACATCAGAGAGTGGGATAAAGGGAAGGGGAAGTTTGATAAGGAGTTAAAGGATCACAAGTGCTTATGGGTCATAAAATCTGCCTAAAACAGCTAAAGGCAAGACTGAACCTACTGGAATAGATGTGGATACACAACAGGACTCCAGACTCAGGGCTAAAAGAGCAAGATGAGGAAAAAAAGGTCCAGAGGAAATATGGGCTGGGAAAAGACCCTGGAATTTCCTCCACTTCACAGCTGAAAGGGATCTGAGGGATGATCTAGTTCTCTGTTTCTCACCTTTCTGGTCCCTAAGCCATACTTGCCATCAGTAACAGTGACCCATCAAGAGGGTTACTATGAACGCCTGGACCCAACATCATGCCTTCTATCTCTTCCCCACACTTAACCCACAGACAGACATATCAGGATCTCAGGGAGGAAGCTGGGGATTCTGATGGCTGATAGGTCCCACTATTTTGAGAATCCATAAAGCTCCCTTATTTTATAGATGACAAAACCAAGATGTAGGGACAATTGATTTGCCAAAGCTTAGCCAAGTCATTTTTTGACAGTTGGTCTTCAAAGTTGGAGCTCTTGACCTCAAGCTAGTACCACTCTACTGTTGATACACTCTCTACTCTTTAGTTGGTTGATCATTGTGTGGACTACTTATCAATTATTTATTAGCTCATTTTTTTCCCCCAACATTATGTAGTAATTCATCACAGCTTTTTAAAAGGATAGGTAACAGATAAAATTTGCATTTTTAATTTATAAGGTGCTCACCCTCATAACTGCCTGAACTATTGATTTTATGAACTTAAGAAAAGCTAGGTGTATTCATTGTTACTACCTTACCTACTTAGTAACAAGATTAATTTATTCAAAATGTTTATTTGACAAATAGGGTGTGATAAAAATACAGGAAGCATGCTAGGAAATACTATATATGTCAACACAGGCTCTGTCCTTAAAAGGCTTGCATTTTTAGTGGTGAGACATATATTCATGAAAATCTTTTAAGAAATGCTCCATGATTTGCCAAGAAGAATTTTATAGAATTTCCCGTAAAATCTTATTAAAAAATATAACATGTGTACCGTATTAGAATAGTTTATTACACTGAATTTTAATTGTTTACTGTTTGCATCTCTCACCACATAAAAAAAAAAAGCAAGAAAGCAGAGGTTAACCATTGCCTAGCATAATGAGTATGCATATTAGTCATTGAACAATTATTTGTTGATTGAATATGCATGAATACATAATCATATGCTTTCTTTATGTGGTATATGGTATGTATATATAAAGTATACATCTAAGTATACATAATTTATTTAGTATATTTTTATAGTTTATGCCTTATGTATAAGATCAGACTCATTAGGACATAATGTTCTTTTCCATTTTGGAAAAATAATTTATCAGTATGGATAATTTGCTTCAACAACTAAACCAATGCTTCTGAAACATCAACATGTGCAAAATTATGCTATCAAAATTTGAAAACTAATGTTGAATACCAAATATTTTACATATACATGCTATATATCTGTAAACACCAATTTATTCCTCCCACAAAGAAGACATACTCTATTATAGTAAGTGCTTTGCATAAATTATTTCATTTTTATCCTCACAACAACCTTGTGAGATAGGAAATAGTTATTCCTGCCATTTTACAAACAAGAAAACTAAAGTAAGTTAGCTGAGGTCACAAAGTTACTACACGGTGAAAGCAAGATACAAACAGAGAGGACAAACTCCAGAATCCATTCTTTCAGCCCCTAAGTACGCTGCTGGGCTAGGTATACTACACTCCCTTCCCAGGCCAAATCCAGCAGCTGCCTGTTTTTGTAAGTAAAGTTCTATTGGAACAGAGCCACGTTCATTCCTTTTAGTATATGGCTTCTCTAGAGCTCCAGCAGCAGAGTTGAATACCTGTAATAGAGCCCATCTAGCCCTCTTAACTTAAAATATTCGCTATCTGATTCTTTACAGAAAAGAAAAAAATTGCTGATCTTCTTACAATGTATCAAATATATCATTCACCTTTACAAGTTAAATGAAGAGTTGTGTCCAACATTTTGAAATGTATGTTGTACTTAATATAGTGTATTAAGTGCATAGGTGTACCCCCCAGCTTTTATCATCCTGTTTCTGGTTAGTATATAGATACAAATTCACTATAATTTGTTACATTTTCTATCATTTTGATCAGTGACTTGTAAGACACACTAGGACTATATTGTATTAACTCTTGCTAGACATTCTAAATGTTCAGAATTTGGTTCAGGATGCATTGGAAATGTGTGGTTATTGTTAACATGTGCTCTTCTTAAAGAGGTTGCAATATGTTTATAGTTTTGAAATCTAATGAATGTTTGGTGGTGTTCTTTTAGGGTAATAACTTAAAAATATATTTATTTTTAATTATATTTTCTTACCAAGTTCTATTCTAGAAGCTACAGAAAAACATACATTGTAAAATTGCTAATAAATTTTGGAGGGGTTGAGCAGCATATTTTTCTTACTAATTTTAAGGAGGAGTTTTTCAACATTATTGTGAATCATAATTATGTCATTATATGTTATAAATATATTACATGTATTTACACTACATAATTAGACCTAATTCTAATTATGTAGATTCATGGTAATCAGCTAGAATTTGCTTTAAAAAACCAAGATAATTCCTCTAACAGATGCTACCTTAATAGAATATTAAGTTTGAGAAAATCTCATGAAAATAGGAAAATTAATAAGTAATGATTAAACCTCTAACATGAAAGCAGAATAAGATACCATGTCATCACTCTCCTAAAGCTTCATTATAAGAAAAAGTGTTTGTTCTGAGATACCCTCAAAAATTTTGTAAATAGTGTTTTGGAGAAATCATTTCTTAAATTGAAAAAGAAAGCAATCCAGTAAAAAGACCTCAAAGTTTTAAAGACTTGTTTTGGTTATAACATAAATACTCTCTTTTCAAAGCTCTTTATATGAAAAAATTTTTAAATTGTTCTAGTAACAAAGAGGTAAATAAAAACACTATTTCCCACTGGAATCTTGCTCTCTAGATGCTAAATCTAGCATCATTGCTGAAAATTGCTAGTTGTAGTCTTTGACTGACATGTTTACCCAGATAATGTAACAGTTTTTGTGAAAGAAATCTACTTAGTGTCTGGATGACATGAAACATGTTTCCTGTGGAAGGAAAAGCCCCAAAGTTTTCTTTCAAATGGGAGTCTTCTCTCTCCAAAGCTTTCGAGCTGATAACGAATTGTGTAATTTGTTTTACTCCCTCATTTACCCAACATTAGTTCAACTGCAGTGTGCATCTAAATATACTCTAAAAAATCCCTCAGTGGCTCTGTCCTTGACTTTATTTCAGATTAATTTTTGGCACTAAATTGCAGAGAAGCCCGTTGTGCACCACATGATGTTTGACCAAGGAACCCATGTGGTTCTCTTGAGCCTGCTCTGTCTTTTTCTACTGGGTTTTAACCCTTTCTGTGTTTTCTGGATACCCAAACAACTTGCCAGCATACTCCAAATGAAAGAAATCATTCTCTGTTACTAATGTTTTTCCCACTAAGTGTAAAGTACATTTTTTTCTTTCTCTGTAAAGTATATACTTTCTTTTGAAGCTGCTGCAGATATCAAATTAACATGAGGATGATAAAGGATATTTCCCAAGCTTCTTGAACTTACGAAGTCAAACTTGATCTTTACATGACCCTGAGCCTTAAGGGTGTAAAATAGCAAGTGATAAGGACAGGGCAAGGAGGAAGTAAAACAACTTTTTCTCAAAGAATTGGTCAGAGTGGGCAGAAACAGCTTCATAGTCAACTTGAAACTACACAGCTGATGGACTTGAGGGTTAGTGATTGTTCTGTGCTGAACTCCTCTACAACCATTCCACCTTGAACTGATAAGCCACTGACTTTAAACTGGCCAATCACATTTCCCAGTGAACTTTTTTGGCCTTTACCTTTAGAAGCCCAACTTGCCTCTGTTTGGGGAGGCAAGGGGCTATAATTCACCCTTTTATGATCCAGATGCAAGTCAATTCCCAAGGCTTTAACCTGCTCTGAGTTAATAGCCCTTTGACAATCTAAAAACCCAGCCCATAAAGCCTAATCTCTGCACTGAATCAGGTTTTCCTGGCCTTAGGGGCAGGAAGCTTGGGTTCACATTACTCTGTTTAAGATTTTGTTTTACCTTTACCAGGGAAATTAAATCAACCCTGATATACAGAAATCAATGAAGTTTTATGTCAACCCCTATCTATAGCAGACCCTTAGCAGTTAAGGATTTAATCTCTGTGGTTTCACTTATTCATATGTTATTTGCTCTTTTTTGTGCCAAGATACAAATTTGATTGGGCCCTTCAAAGTTGGGTTACCTTAGAGTCATTCCGTTGGTCAGGGAGCCTAGAATCCTCATCTCAGAATAGTTTATTAATTCGATTCTCATTATATGTGTAACAACTGAGGAACAGTGATTAAAACTTTTCTCTTTTATGAACACTGGCTACTAATCTAACATCTGCTAGTCCTAGCCATAGCAATGGGAAGGTTAAGAAAAGGAATGGTTTGTAAGTAGAAAATCATTTTGTAAATTATTATGATTATTACGTACCTAGTATTAATCTAAAGGAGTTGTTTACAACTATTTGGTTATCCCTTATTTAATTTTATGGGAGAAATAATAATGACACACAGTGTTATTTGGAGGGGAACCTCCCAAAGGATCACTGATAAGTCCTTTTGCATGGCTGACTACTTCCTGTATGCATTCCACAGGAATTATCATATGCATAGCCATTGTTACCCCTAAAGAAGTAGAAAAGTGGCCTTGTCCTCTCCTTAAAAGCCTTCCCAAAGTCTAAATCCATACCACCATCTAGATAAAAAGGGAAATTGGCCTGATATTTATTCTTCGCAACTCAGAAAGTGAGAGAAATACTAGAAGAATACTAAAAAAGAACTGTACAGATTTTAGAAGAAACGATATGTTCCTAGGAACTCAATAGTCTGTGTGACTGTTTTTAAATTATGAGAATGGCTTTTTTCCCCCCCCCCCCCACTGGAGAGCAGACCACTACACCGTTCGTTTTGATATAAAAGACTTATCTTTTTATTATTGTTCAATAACCTGTCCACACAGCCAGAAATAGTGCCTAAGGAAGAGGAGATGCTTCATCGATACTTAAAAGTAATCTTTATTTCATTCAGTTTTTTTCTTTTATGTATTTATTTATGCAACACAAAAACAACAGCATACCACAGTCTCATCAGGTACTCAAAATAATCTGGAGAGCAAGTTGGTTAAAATGACTAGAAAGGAACGAGCCAGTGTGTGAAATATGTGCCATCATTCCCCTTCGCATTGTCCAAGGCAGACCTCGTTAATCCATCACAGCCCTCTTTCCCACTGAGCCTGGACGCATCATCAGAATCGTTCTCAATGCAGGGCTCCCATCAGCCGCTACCAATCAGCTGGAGTTGGCAACTGCTTCCAAACTATTTGCAATTGTTGGACTATACTGTATTTCCCTAAAACCTTAAACAGAAGGTAGCATCTTATGGTCATGACACTTTCTTGCCTTTCAAACTACCATTGTGATTAATTTCTATTACCTGTTTCTCATAGTCAGTTAATCTCATGATTTTAAAATGTTGACCTAGGTGCAGGTGTTTTGTGAATACAGTATACTTAATCAGCAGCTTTTCAGACTTCAGATCTATAATGCAAAATTCATTGTTCTGTTCATGCATTTTTACAGTGAAATGGAAATTTTCTACAGAATAATTTGGGATGCCTCATTATCAAGAGAACTAAAACATCCCTTTCTACTAATCCAGTGGTTCTCAATCAGGAGCAGTTTTACCTACCAGGAGACATTTGGCAGTATCCGGAGTCATTTTTGGTTGTCCAAGGTGGGGAGAAAGTACTACTGGCATCTAGTGGATGGAGGCCGGGGATGCTGCCGAACATCCTGCAATGTACAAAACAGCCTCCACAGCAGAGAATTATCCAGACCCCAAATGTCAATATTGTTGAAGTTGACAGATCCTTCACTAAGCTATTGAATGCTTAGTTCTAGAATAGATGTTGAAGGAGATAATTTTGTAACTGAAATCTTTATGCTGTGAACTTGATTTAAAAGAGAAACTACTTAAATACTCTTTTTAAAAAAGTGTTGTCATGCTCATATTTGAAATTTGCTTTTGGGTCCAGTATTACCAATTTGGTGAATAAGACATTCTCCAAAGACAGTGGAATTCCATGGGACTTGCCTAGAGATGACAGCTACAACTCAGCATTGTATTCCTTTTCTATCAGCTGTGAATGACCCAAGTGTGAGTTCTTCAGTGTTTCACGCTATATTGAATCTCACACTGAGAAACTACTCCTGTAAAGCAAGATGCATTTCAAGGGTTCTCCATTTTCTTTTAAGTGTTAAGTTTAGTCTAGCAGGATTTTTTTTTTTTCCATGTGAAAACTCAGTTCTGTTTCTCAAACAGACCAGTTGTTCATTTATCAAATATTACCATTACCAGATGTAGTTAAATTCTGCTAATGAAGTGATGGGAATAAGAAGGTTTTTACTTACACCCACCTCAAAACACAACTTTACATTCTGAGAATTCAGTCCAGCGCCCCTCCCCCTGTTGTCAACTAGAGACAGAGAATGTCTTTTAGACTAAAAGATTCTCAAGCCACAGTGGCTGAGAACATTTCATGTTAACTCAAATATATAAGCCTTAATAAGCCAATTTCCCATTCAGTTTAATCTATTTTCAGCAGATCAAAATAATTAAAAATGCTAACAGTTATGATAATTTTCAGTACACTGTGAGAGAAGCAATTTAGATAGCACCTTCCCGACGAATCTATATTTGTATAAATGCTGATCAAGAATATTTGTTCAATTTTATACAAATCAAACATGAATAATTTCTTCCATATTACTCCTTCTATTGTGTTTTCCCTCTATCTAGTTATCCATTCGCCACTGGCATGCTGCTCTAGGAAGATTTGATTAAAATCAATAAGTTATTGGGAAGATGGCAATTAGCAGTCTTTCACCTATAATAGCATTGTCTGTTAAGCTTCCTTTGTGTTAATCACAATATTTTAGCAAGACTCTCCTATCCAGCCATGCAGTTTAATGAAATGGAAGATTTAAAAACATCCTTAATTTGTGGCACTGGAAATACACTTCTCTGTTTTTTCACTATTTTGATAGGAATACCCAGCATTTCTGCAGTACATCAGAATCTTTGTCTCCTTTGAGAGTTTCTCAATTATAAGATCTCAGAAATACCTGCACAGAAGTTAACACTGCATAAACCTCAAGTCAGTTCAATGTAGCATAAAAAGATACCCAAATATCAATGTATAGATTTGTTTAACTATTTCAGAGTGACTTGATAGTTTGTTTGTAATAGATAATTGACATGGAGAAGTTCTTCACTTTGGCCGTATGATATTGAGTGCTGAATGCCTAGCTAAAGACTGAACCTTGACTAATGCCCCTCGACAGCAAGTAATGATTGTCAAAGTCATTAATTAGAATGAAGTCATGGTACCCTTCTTTTTACATCTGTCATTTGCTTCTTTGTTCTGAAGACTCCTTCATTTCATTTTAGTTTTTCTTTAGAGGAAACATACACACAATTAATGTGCTTGCTATTTAACTGTGCTTATTAGAAGGACCACCTTTATTCAAAATTTTTACGTAATGACAGTTGCTCTGAAAACACAGACACTTAAGCTAGTAAGTAAATATTGTTCATTTTAGACCTGTAGCCAAGATCCTAATTCATAAATTTACTACTGCTCTCTATTTAGAGAATTAGTACCCAAAAAAACATTAAAATGGAGACATTCAGATAAGTAGTGGCAGTTTGGAAATATTTTGATTTCTTAGAGCATTGCCTATTCAGTTTTTGCTAATAATATAAGACTTGGTGTGTTTGTCAGCTAGAACCTCTAAAAATGCAAAGTCCCAAGCTTGGATATGTAAATTGTACAAAAGAAATGTGGAAATGGGTTTTACCCTCAAGAAATTGTTTATCTAAAAAACCAAAGAAGTAAACGGATAATGCAATTACACGGGTCATTCAAAGCAACTCATTTTTGGACGAAAAGAGAAACTATAATAATAATTAATCATATTTTTTCCAATCTATAATGCTCAAGTTCTCTAAATAACTGTGCAGTGCCCCATTATATTTGCCCTTGTAGACACAACCTAAAATAAATGAAGCAATTTAAGACACTCAACATTGCTTTAGCACTTTTTTTTTTTTTTTAGTAATTGTATCTCTACACCAAGGAAGATTTCAGGTAGTTGGTGTCATTTTTATGTACCAGTAAGTTCAAGTGACTCTTTAATAATAATGGGTCTCTTATTAGACTCAAAAGAAAGATGCTAACATCTGAAATTCTTACTGCAAAATCATTGTACAGGTGACGTTGACATCTAAGTAACATTTATTACAATATGAAAACTCTGCAAAAAGATTTTGCAATAAGAAGACCGTGACAGTGGCTAGGTATCCAAAGAGATGAAAGGACTTGAAATGAAACTTAAGAAACACTGGCCTAGGGACAAAGAAAATTCATGTTCTCTATATAACTTCACCCATGTTACAATTAACCACCACCTAGTCAATGTTATTGCTGCTGAATCAGATGTAAGTGAAAAATTTGCTCAGTGTGATTTGTTACACTAGAGGCCTCACTAGAAATAGTGTAAGTTTTGCCCATTTCCTCAAAGTTCTTGAATACACCATAGGGTATTTTTGATGGGAGCCTATTATTGAACATTCGAGACATTATCAGATCCAGGGTCAGCTTCACGGGCAGCTACTTGGGCGGTTGTCCAGAGCATCTCTCTATAAAGGACACTAGGGTATTACAGCAAGTATAATTAGATAGAGGAAATTGTATTTTCTGGAACTCTTCTTTGGTTGAAAGGATTAACATGATTAATTGCTTGGGGGATGTTTAGTGTGGGAGCAGGTGAGATCCTCAAAGTAAAAGTGTGAGTAACTTCAGTTTCATTCAAAGAAAGGAAAGTGTGGGTAACTGAAGGGAATTTATTTTGTTGAGTGGGTGATGAGAGTTTGGCGGGGGCAGAGCTAAGTCTCTGGGGACAGTAGAGAGATCATTTCCTATTTGTTAACATACCTTGTAGTAGAGCAGAAGTTGTTTCCAGAGTGCTTTGATTTCCTCAAGAGCAGTATATATTAACGGTTTTGGTCATTCATCAAATATATTTTAATCATCTCTGGAAGATGGTTCTTTGGGACACCAGTCTGCGGTCTTTCTGCTGGCTTTCTGAATAAAGTCTCTATTCCTTGCCTCCCCCTTGACCCCCACCAAAAAAAAAAGATTATCTCTGATATGTTGTTGGTGAATTTAAAGATTAAAGACAGTTTCTTGCTCTCAAGGATTTACAGTCTGTTTGGAAAAAGGATATACACACAAGTGTCTTCTGTGACATGAGTGTTATTTTAAAGGTATAGAGCATAGCAGAAGCCTAGAGAAAGCCAAAACTTGCTGTGCCCGAGGGTATCAGAGGAGGCTTCACACAATAATATGTGAACTAAGATGTAGAGAACAAACGTGTGGACACCAAGGGGGGAAAGTGGCGGCGGGCGGGTGGTGGTGGTGGTGGGATGAACTGGGAGATTGGGATTGACATGTATACACTAATATGTATAAAATGGATGACTAATAAGAACCTGCTGTATAAAAAAATAATAATAATAAAATTCAAAAAAAATAGCAATGTGTGAACTAACAAGACAATACAAGTTTGACAAGGGAAGGCAGGACATTCTGAGTAGTAAGATCAGCATATGCAAAGGCAAGGAGGTAAAAAGAGAGAATGTTCAGTAAATGGCTCAGGTTTCTAAGAACAGAAGAGAATGTGAAGGGAGAACTGGACAGCTGAGCAGCAGCCAAAGTAAATCCTAGTCTTCATGCTAAGAAATTGAGGTTTTTATATAGTGGATATATAGAGGGACATGAAATTTTTCAGGCGAGTTTTACTAAAATTGATATATATTGATGCTGGATGCTCATATTGTCCTGATGGCATGCAAGTTCTTGCTGAGAAGGAGTAGAAGATAAATTGAAGGTGGCAAGGCTGGAGGGAGAAAAGTTAAGAAACTACTGGGACAAGCTAGAAAGAGATGATATGGTTCTCAACGAGGCTAGTAGTAAAGAGGATTGAAAGAAAGGTGTGAAAAAGGGAATAGGTTGGAGAGAAAGAAAAGGAAGTATGTTCTAAATGACAGCAACTAATGTGATGTGAGGGGTGAGAAGTGAAGAGATTATGGTAACACTTAGATTGAGAACTGTGTCGATTTAAGTACCACTTGCTCAGATAAAGAAGAAAAGCCATTTCTTTTTGGTTGGCAGTGTAGTCTTGAAAGAGGTAAGATAAGATTACTTTTCAGAACATTGAGTAGAATAAGCACTCCTAAAATCAATTAGGTCTTCATTAACGCATTAAATATATGTTTAATAGCTTCTGAATGTTAAATTCTAAGTGAAAAAATGACTTATCATCATCTGTCTTAGTTCTGTCCACAAGAGTCACTGAGCAAGAAAAGGCACCAGATAAAAGACAGTTTAGGGAGATCCTTTCTTGAATCATAGAAGCAAATAATTTTAGAGACCACCATGTCTCATGGATTAAACATCTCATTCTCCTCAAGGGGACAAAGCAGGCTTCAGTAGCCCAAGAGCAGTCCTCCAAATAAGAGTTGCTATTTCTGGAAACAAAGGTACACTAAAACCAGGGGGCATTTACAAAAGAGATCAAATGGGATCCAAGGGCATCTGGGTGGAATAGAACACATTCTCAGCTCCAAAATCCTTCTGAGAATCTCTCCAGATGACCCCGGCTTAAAGGATCTCCTGTCACTCTGAATTATTGTTCGCAGGATTTTTCATAAATGTAATGAATTAACTGTGATATAACATTTTGAAAAGACATTCCTCCCTATCTATATTTTAAACTCCATTAGGGCAGAAATTATATTATTTCTAGCTATATCAGTCAGGGTTCAACCAGAGAACCAGAACCACTAGGAGATATATCCATATAATGTTAAATGATTTGCTACTGGGATTTGACCTTATGCATGTGGAAATTGGTGAAGCATTCTCTGTAAGGCTTTGTCTTCATGTCTCATGCTGAAGTTCAAAGTCCATAAGCAGGCAGGCAAGAATGGAAGATGGATGTAAATTGAGGGAGATCAGGAGTAGGCTGGAACCCACAAACATGAGCTGGAACCCCACAAGGATGGACTGAAACCCGTGTCAATTCTTGTTTCCTCTGACGATGGTGGTGTGGAGGTCTTGCACGCATCAGGGCCCATTTTGATGTAGGAAACATATTCCTGGCCCATGAGTCAAAGAAGCTTGAGGAAGATCCAGGGCAAGGTGGAGCATTACAGGTCCAGTTGCTAACTCACATCAACAAGGTGAGCCAGCAGATCATTGACAATGTGTGTGAAATTCAAAATGGCTCTTGCTTGGCTTCTACCCTCCAAATCTCCCATAAGAAATGTCTCTTCTGACATATACAGGAAAGGGAATTCTGGGAAATGTCATTCAGCCTAGCTAAGTTGATACATTACAAAGGTACCACAATAGCTATATCTTCAGAACCTTCAGAGTGCCTGTCACAGAGTGGGTGCTAAGTTTACATTCATGGAATGAACAAATACATGAATGACTGGTGGAAGGGGCAGGGTTTACCATAGACTGATGGGAGTTCAAAGAGCAAGGATGAAATAAATGTTTAATCAGTCCTTCATCATGTTGCAGAATGTAGTCCAGTGCCAATGAGAAAACACATACAATTCTCTGTGTCTCTTTCTCTGTCTCTTTCTGTCTCTTGCTCACACACACGCGCTCACACACACACACACACACAGACACACACACACTCTTTTTTCCTCTTTAAAATGTGTAAAGTGTAGGCAATGAATTAGTTGAAACAGCGTTGTCCTACTTTCCAGGCTGTAAACTCATCACTGTAATAACTACAAAGCCTTTACAGTAATGGCACATGAGTAGGAATTTGTGAAATGAATTTTTTGGCAGTTCATTAGTAAATTTGGGTTTTGCCACTGCCTTAGGGAACAGAAGGGATCCCAGAAGGTATAGCAATCAGCAGATGAACTAAACCTCCCCTCAATAATATGAAATGCTATTTTAAAAGAATTAAGCAATGAGAAATACAGCCTGGAAAATGAAATAATAGCTCATTAAAATTAATCTTTTTGAGTTATGTGGGTTGGGACAAAATACATTCTAATCACCACTGTAATTCAGATAACTAATGTGGTAGTTTCAAAGGATTTTTATTGTGTGTTCCCAAAAAGTCCTTTTACACTGGGTTAGCTAAATGCTTCAAGGTCTGTATCATGCTTTAATTCATTTTATGTCCCTGGAACCTATCAGAGTGCCAGCGTGTCTTAATGCTCAGTAATATTTGTTGGAAGAATAAATGAGACAGTGAATTAAGGACATTTAATAGGAACAGACTGAAGTTAGTTAATGATATAGACTTGAGTTGTAGGCAAAATGCAGCTTAGAACACTAAATAATGGGTTCTTGTTGAGATGACAAACTGGCCTGGGATATTGGTTCCTCCCCCAAAGTCAACCCTAAGGAAACTACAGAAGCTGCAGAAAAGCTTGGATTTGAGGAATGAAAAGTGAAAAACCACAGAACCCCCAAGGAGTCTGAGGTCTGCCTTGGCCGTTTGGGAATTTTGGGTGGGTAATGGTGAAAGTACAGATCAGAGGAGAAAAGGAGGCAGCCGTGAGGATACAGGTTGTAGGATCCTATTAAGCTTTGCTTCTGCTCTTTTACAACAGAAATCGTACGCAATACTCTAGACCTCTAGTGTCAGACAAGAGCAAGGCTAAGTTCAGGCTATGTAAAAGACATTACATTGACATTCCTTCAATATCAGGTGTGAGTGAAATTGCAGCTTGCCCTCCATCTCCTATTACTGACGATCCTTCAGCTCTACCATCTCCCACCTCCTCTCCCTCCTCCAGTCAATAACTCTTCTTGCCTGTTCACTTGATGCCAGCCCTTGTATGCCAGCTGCTGTACTGTACTATACTTTTCAAGGTGCTGTACTGTAAGATTAAAAGTGTTTATTTTTTGTTTTTTTTTTATGTATTATTTGTGTGAAAAGTATTATAAACCTATTACAGTACAGTATTACATAGCTGATTGTGTTAGTTGGGTACCTGGGCTAACTCTGTTGGACTTACGAACAAATTGGACTTACGAACGCGCTCTCAGAATGGAACTCATTTGTATGTAGGGGACTAACTGAATGAAAACTGGCAGGGTGGCCAGACATGCTCACGTATTCACATCTCTGTTCCTCTAAACCCAGCAATAAAAGATTAGGAGGCCCTACCTCCTGTTAGGGCCACTGCTTCCTAAGTGTTTAAAGGTAAAACAATGAGCAGAAGAGTTGCTTGGTGGATTGGAAATAAATGGGAGTGCTTAGCAGACTTTCCATAGTTCCTGGAGTTCTGTGCTCCAGAGCTTTTCACTTTCTAACTCCTTATATTCACCTGGAGGTTTTTCAGCCCTGTCTTTTCAGCCCTTTCTATTGTCGATTTCACACAGATCATCAGGTACCCATGACACGAATTAACAGGCAAAATAACCTGACACTTGCAAAATAACCAGCTACTAGCAAAGAAAGATCACAGAGGAACAACATAACCCATCTGAGGCAGAATAATTGAAACATACAGAGAAAACTTAAAATAAGCATGGTAAATTTACTAAAAGGTAAAGGAAGGTGTTTGCAATATGAAGAAAGAACAAAAAATCATACAAAGAGCCAAGTGGAAAAACAAGAATAAAAATGATAGAAATAAAGAACTCAGTAGTCAGGATAAATAGCAAGACATAGAGAGTTATGAGAAGATCAGATGGATGGACTTTGAAGAAAGCTGAAAAAAACATGGAAAATAGAAAAAGACATTTAGTGGATGAAAATGTTGAAAATAAAAATACCAATATGTAGGCAACAGAAAGTACAGAATGAGGGAGAATAAAAGAAAACTGGAAAAAGGAAATATCTGAAGCAATAATTAAGATTTCTAAAATTAAAGATGAAAATGTCCATATTAAAGGGGCTCAAATTGGGAGAGACAAGGGCAAGGTGTACAGGAGGGATAAGAGAATGTCACAGTTAAGTATTTTAGTGAAATTTAAGGGAAAAGAAAAAAATTCCAGAGAGAAAGAACATGCCACCTACAAACATTGTCATTTATTCATTTATATGTTTATTTATTTTTGAGATATAATTGACATATAACATTATATTAGTTTCAGGTGTATAACACAATGACTCAATTTTTGTATCTATTGTGAAAGGTTCACCACAGTAAATCTAGCCAACCTCTGTCACTGTACATAGTTACAAGTTTTTTCCCCTTGAGATAAGAACTCTTAAGGTCTACTCTCTTGGCAGCTTTTAAATATGCAATACAATGTTATTAACTATAGTCACCGTGCTGCACATTATATCCCCGTGAGTTATTTATTTCACAGCTGGAGGTTTGTACCTTTTGACCCTCTTCACCCATTTTGCACACCCCCTTTCAAACCCTCCCCCGGCCCCCTCCACCCCTTCCTCTGGCAACCAGCAATCTGTTCTCTAAATCTATGAGCTTGGGGTTTTTTTGTATTTTTTTTTTCTGTTTTTTTAGATTCACACAGTATTTGTCTTTCTCTGTCTGACTTATTTCACTTAGGATAATGCCCTGTACATCCATCCATGTTGTCACAAATGGCAACATTCCATTGTGTGTGTGTGTGTTTGTGTATATCACCTTTTCTTTATCTATTCACCCCTCAGTGGGCACTTATAGGTTGCTTCCACATCTTGGCTGTTGTGAATATGCTGCAATGAACATGGGGGTGCATACATCTTTTTGAGTTACTGTTTTTGTTTTCTTCGAGTAAATACCCAGAAGTGGAACTGCTGGATCATATGGTAGTTCTATTTTTAATTCTTTGAGGAACCTCCATACTGTTTCCCATGGTGGTTGCACCAATTTACATTCCCACCAACAATACACAAGGGTTCTCTTTGCTTCACATTCTTGCCAACAATTGTTATTTCTTGTCTTTTTAATAATAGCCGTTTTGACAGATGTGAGGTGATATCTCATTTTGGTTTTGATTTACATTTCCCTAATGATTAGTGATGTTGAGCATCTTTTCATGTAACTGTTGGCTATCTGTATGTCTTCTTTGCAAAACTGTCTATTTAGATCTTCTGCCCATTTTTTAATCGGATTTTGTTTTGAAATTGAGTTGTATGTGTTCTTTATGTATTTTGTATATTAACCCCTTATCACATATGATTTGTAAATATTTTCTCTCATTTAGTAGGTTGCCTTTTTATTCTGTTGATGGTTTCCTTTGCTGTGCAGAAGCTTTTTAGTTTGATATAGTCTCACTTGTTTATTTTTGCTTTTGTTGCCTTTGCTTTTGGTGTCAAATTCTAAAAATCATTGCCAAGACCCATGTCAAGGGCTTACTGCCTATGTTTTGTTCTAGGAATTTTATAGCATCAGGTTTTACATTCAAGCCTTTAATTCATTTTGTGTTAATTTTTGTGTATGGTGTAAGATAATGGTCCAGTTTCCTTCTTTTGCATGTGGCTGTCCAGTTTTCCCAACACCATTTATTGAAGAGACTCTTCTTCCCCCATGGTCTATTCTTAGCCCCTTTGTCATAGATTAATTGACCAAATATGCTTGGGTTTATTTCTGGGATATCTACTTTGTTCCATTGATCCATGTGTCTATTTTTTTTTCTTTTCTAATGCCCATACCATACTGTTTTGATTACTGTAACTTTGTAGTATAGTTTGAAATTGGGACATAGTATATCTCTAGCTCTGTTCTTCTTTTTCAAGGTTGCTTTGGCTATTTGGGGTCTTTTGTGGTTCCATACAAATTTTAGGATTGTTTGTTCTATTTCTGTTTTCATTCCAAAAATGCCATTGGAATTTTGATAGGGCTGCATTGAATCTGTAGATTCCTTTGGATAGTATGGACATTTTAACAATATTAATTCTTCCAGCCCATGAGCATGGAATATCTTTCCATTTATGTGTGTCTTCTTCAATTTCTTTCAACAGTATCTTATAGATTTCAGTGTACAGGTCTTTCACCTCCTTGGTTAAATTTATTCCTAGGTATTTTATTCTTTTTGATGCAATTGTAAATGGGATTATTTTCCTAATTTCTCTTTCTGATAGTTCGTTTTTAGTGTATAGAAACACAACAGATTTTTGCATATTGATTTGTACCCTGCAACTTTACTGAATTTATTAGTTCAAACAGTTTTTTGGTGAAGTCCTTATCATTTCTGTATATAATATCATGTCATAGAAGAAGAAAACAATTCCAGGGGGATTTTTTAAGTGATATAAGAGGTAGGGGAAATCAAATAACTTGGTTATGCTTAGGTTTTCTTAAAAAGAGAGAGAGGGAGAGAGAGAGAGATAAATGTATTCTTAACAATTCAGAGCAATCCAGAATGCAAATACAGACAATACAGGAGGAGATATATATATTGATAAGTTTAAGAAATTAATGAGTGAATAGACATAACCTTGGTCTTATATTAAAGGCAAAAACTTGAGTACACATGTGTAACATATAGTTTCAAATATGAAGAACAAAACTTGTTTATACAGAGGAAAGTAAGAAAGGAAAAGGTGAAGGAGAAAAGTGCAGAAAATGAAATATATCAAATGGAACAGCAGAAATGTTCTACTATAAAAATAATTAAAATATTTATAATAGAGAAACACCAGACAACCTCAGACTGTATTTTTAAACATAACAAAAATGATCTAACAAAATTCTCTTTTAAAAAGAGATATTTAACACAAAAAAATTTCAAAAATGTTAAAAATAAAAGAAACTTATAGACCAGGCAAATATGAGTGTGAAAACTAAAATGGAATAGTACTCTTAATATCTGACAAAATATAATTTGAAGGGGAAAAATGTGGTATAATGAACATATTTGTTCAGGATTTTGCTCTGGGTTACCTGAAAAAAGGAATAAGCTGGATTCAGTCTCACATTTCTCTTTTCTATCAGGAAGATAGAACTCAATTTGCCATGAGATTAGTGGCCCTTCGCCTGCAACTGGAAGAGAGATAATTACAGACAACTCCTATAAAAAGCCATTATCTGTATTCAAAATACCTAGCACCCACAGGATTTATCATTGATAAATTTTCTGTATAAAAGAGCTCAAAAAGGGTTTCAGTTCTGACCCTTGAAAAATAGACTCATGCTATGGGTCCATGGTCCTATTCCACCTTTCCGTGGGATGTTGGGAAGATGCGAGGATCTTCTCTCCTTTTTCTCTTTTGACTCTTGTCTTCATAAGATGCCCCTTTTCCTTAACATGTGGAAGATAATATTGTAGAATTCATCCTGAGCACTGGTGTACTGTCGGGGAGAAACCATTCAGCAATCTAACCTCTACAAGAATATTGTAAGGGTCAAAAAAGGAGGTTGCCTACTTGTAGAAAGAGCATTAGAGCAAGATGATATCACACCTATGCATCTAACACGTTAAAGATTAGTAAAAAACAAAAGTCGGTTCCTTGAAAAGATTTTCAGACTTTTGCTAAGACTGCCTCAAGAGTGAGAGAAGGACAGAGGATTAATATCTAGAATTCACGAAGAACTCCTACAAGTCAACAAAAAGAATACAACTCTAAAAAAAATGGCAAAGGATAAGAACAGGCAATCTCTATAAGAGGAATCTCCAGAGGATCACAAGTATATCAAAAGTTTCTGAAATTTATTAGTAATTAAACTAAGGCAAACATGAGCTATTACTTTATACCTAGTAAATACTCAAAAAATTAAAATATAGGAAAACACCAAATGGTGGTAGGATTGGAGATTATTGCCAGTGCTCTGAAAATCACTTGGTGGGTCTTATTCAAATGCAGTGTGTAGGAGTATATATACACAGTATGCATACTAAACATATATACATAAATATATATTTATGTTTTATATATATATATACACACACACACTGAACACACGCACACAGACACATGATCAAGCAGTTGTGACCCTGAGTTTAGAGTCTAAAGATTTTCTCACACAGATGATAAAGGGCATCTAGGAGCATGTTCATCATAATATTGCTCATGGTGATTGGAAATTAGGGTCTATCCCAACCTGAGTATCTAGCAGTGGGGTACTAGATAGGTCCCCAGTGGCAGATATATCCCATGAAGTACAAGGAAGCCCTCATAGAAACAGAAGTAAAACTGGATGACCCAAAGGCAGATAGGTGGATTGTAAAAATAGTGTAATGAGTATAAAAATGAGAGCAACAGAGAATTATCCATTTAAAGATACATACAGCAAAATAAGAAACATTGTACAGATTGCACCAAGCGATGATTACCTGACTTAGCAAATAAAAATGCAGGATACCGAGTTAAATTTGAATTTCAGATAAAATATGAATTTTTTTTTTATTATAAGTGTGGGCCAAATATTTAGTATAAGTATGTCCCATACAATGTTTGAGACTTACTCATACTAAAAAGTTATTTGTAGTTTATCAGAAGTTCATATCTAACTGGGGGTCCTGTGTTTTATCTGTCAACCCTATACCAAACAAATGATACACAAACACATGAGAATGGTTGCCTTTTGAGGGTGGGGAGGTGTAGGAAAATGCAGATAAAATGAAATAAAACAGACAAAGAAGGGGAATAAAAACAAAAAAGGGCAATGCATAGATCAATGATGATAAAATGCCATGCTCTGACCATAACTGACTAGCTGATTCTAAGAATACAAAGAAAAAGGGGACATTTTTGGAGAAAAAAGGAATCTTCTGCCATGATTTGTAAGAGCTTGGTTATAAAAGAGATGTGAAGATCGTGGTGTGGAACTGACTTGTAAGTGAGATTCCCTAGTAAATTAACAATTGTCCTTTTGGTTTTGGGAATAACTAATTATTTTTAGATAAGCAAAAAACCTATTTTCATTCTTTCTGAAAGTTTCATCTTTAGTGAATAAAACTGTTTAATGAAAGTTCAGCACATTAAAATGATAAGTTCAGGGCTATTGTGTGATAAAAACATATTTTGAAATACGATACCATATTTTAACGCACACAGGTAAAATGCACATGCAAAGTAATTACTTGAGCAGCAAAGAGAGTTAGCTTAGCTAAGATACTTTGGTCTCCTCCTGCCGTTGTACCTTAGAGAAAATGCCCTCCACCAAGCTAAACAAGACTCTTGGGTCCCGAAGCCCCCAACCCATCATAAGCCCAGGTATTTTAGCAGCAATGTCATCCTTATCACCTGTTTTGTCCTAAGACAAACATAGTTTTCTCAGGCCCCGCCATCGAAACGCTGATGTTAGTACCTTGCAAATTTGAAACAACGTGCAAGTCAAAATGTTGGATTAATAAATTCTTAAAAGCAGCCAAATTCCAAAAAGTGAGTTCACTCACAGGGCTACCCGCAAGCAAATGGCAGGATTCCTTGCTAGAGTCTTGTTTTCATAATTAAATCAGTATCTGGGTGTGGGAATTCTCTGCTCGTTTGCAACAACTTGAGATGTTGGCATCAGTTAGAGATGAGAGAAAAATTTAGGTCTATACCTAAAAACCCAATCCCTCTAAACCCCTCATGCTCTTGCACAGGGAGCGCCAGTTTCCTTTCTCTTAGTTACCTATTTCCCTTTACTCTTTTTTTTTTTCTTTAATTAATAGTAATCTTTTATTTATTTATTTATTTTTATTTTTATTTTTGGCTGTGTTGGGTCTTCGTTTCTGCGTGAGGGCTTTCTCTAGTTGCGGCGAGCGGGGGCCACTCTTCATCACGATGCGCGGGCCTCTCACTATCGTGGCCTCTCTTGTTGCGGAGAACAGGCTCCAGACGCGCAGGCTGAGTAGTTGTGGCTCACGGGCCTAGTTGCTCCACGGCATGTGGGATCTTCCCAGACCAGGGCTCGAACCCGTGTCCCCTGCATTAGCAGGCAGATCCTCAACCACTGCGCCACCAGGGAAGCCCTACTCTTTATCTTACTAATTGTTCTTCCTTTATGCTCTATCTTGCCGTCCTAGGTTAGATCAGCCAAGGTTGGTACCCTCCTCTTTGCTGCTTTTGGATAGTTTCACCAGTTCCTCATGGTTTACCTGTGTTCCTGCCTCTCCCAAGGTTTCTTTCTATAACTCAAGAGTCTTTCCTGAATTTATCACTAAAGTGCTTGACTAAGCAGCTGATGCCAACTAGCAGTTTATTTCTGAGATCAAAGATCTTTGAGCCAATTTCATATTTTCACAATAAACAATTAAATGGCCCTCTGCAATCTGGCTCATATCATTCAATTTTCAGAGTCTAGTAGCCAGAGGGTGGGGTCTGAAGTTATTATACCGAGTGCTTTGAAATCCGAGCTCTGGTGGCCAATGGCTATGTAAATATAGCAGGTTTTAGAACTTCTCTAAACCGTATCTTTAATGTTCCGACCAAATACAGTCTTTATTTTTTAATGCACATAAAGGAATGGTCACTGCCATTTCTTCTCTAACTTTTCCGTTGAAGTTCTTCAAAGAAAAAGCAGAGCAGAAAACACATTTCTAGCAGAAAATATTTGCCCTCTTTGTCACTTAATTTGCCTGTGATCCTGGGCAGATAATTTCCTATTTTTATTTTATGTATAGATATGAATAACAATCATACCTACCTCGTGATATTATTGTGAACGTCAAAAATTCAGCAAATATTTATTGAGTGTCTGTAATGTGTGTGTGTCTTCAGTAAACAAGGTGGTCTCTTGAAACTTGTTTCTAGTGTGAAGAGAGAGAAAATAAGCAAATAGGCAAATATTAAATATGATAAATATCACCAAATGGTTATGAAATGTAATATACATACAGTTTCTGAAATACTTGGTCGTTTGCTTTTAGTTCATTTAATCATATGCATATATATAAAGAAATTGAGTTATATGCTCACTGTCCTAGGTACTCTGCCAGATAAAGCAGGGTTGCAAACTTTTTTTGTAAAGGACAGAAAATAAATGTTTTAGGCTCTGTAGGCCATAACATCTCTGTCACAATTGCTCAACTCTGTCACTGCAGCACCAAAGCAGCCACAGACAGTACATTAACAAACAGGCATGGCTGTGTTCAATTAAACTTTATGGACACTGAACTTTGAATTTTATATAATTTTCTTATGTCACAAAATAACGATCTTCTTTTGATTTGTTTTCAACCATTTGAAAATATAAAAAGTACTCATATTTGGCATGCCATACAAAAGAGGCAGCAGCCTGGATTTGGCTCCAAAGTTCTCTGATGCAGACCAGCTTCTCAAACTTTAATATGTGTACAAATTACTTGAAATCTTGTTAAAATGCAGAGTTGGTTTAGTGGGTCTGGGATGGGATCTGAGATTCTCTGCTTCCAATAAGCTCCAAGAGAATGCTGATGTTACAGATCTTGAGTAGTGAGAATATAGAAATTATTTTTGTGAATGTACAGAAAAACTTCTGCAAGCATACAGGGAACGTGCTATAAGATATATCTTGCAGGACAATGGGGAGTAAATAGAATCTTCAGTATTTTTACTTTAAACTTCTGTTTTGCTGATTTTTTTAAACTGAGATTTCACTTCCAAAATAATTTTTTTAAGAAAGTGAAATTCAGGGCAGGCAAAAGCACACTTGGCAAAGGCATATTATGGCATTTTAAGGAGCTATAAACTCATGTTTTCTAAGAATAGTAACAAACATGGAAAACATGTGTAATATCATGTTATGAGAAAAAAAATAATACACACAGCATGTATTGTACCATACATAAACATGTATATATACCCACTAGAAAGAAATACCACAAAACGTTGGCAGTGATTATACGTGGGGAATGAATAAGAGAGAGTTTTACTTTTTTCTTTGTACTTCCATATTTTCCAAATTTTCCATGGCAGACACATGTTATTTTAAAATCAGAAAAAATGAGATACTTTTTTTATAGAAGATAAAGAAGCAAAAAGTAGGCCATGCTAAAGTCATGAGTTATTCTTCACTCACAGTCAAGCATGGGCTAGCTTATTCAGCAAATGCTCCCAGAGCACAGACCTATGACCTTGAGAGAGTAGTAGCAGTAGTTTTGTTCTCCGAGTCTGGAAACTTCCAGTCAGATCCAACAACTGACAAGTGGCCCAACCTAGACTCCCACTGAGGCCTTCTAATTCCAAGACCCATGTTCCTTTTCCTCCTCTTTACTGTTTCCCCCTGAGCAAAGATGGGGTTGTGCAAGGCGGCTCACTATTCATTCAGATCTACAGGTAGGATCACCCTAGGAAGAACTATAAATTTACGAATGTTTGGCTTAGACAATGCTATAAACTAAGATATATATGAGGGGTGCTTAAATTTTAACAGACATAATCAAAAGGGGTGTACTTCACATATTAACATTTGAGGATGCCGAAAGTTTGGGAAGGAGGAAGACTTTTCTTCTAAGAACTGGGTAACTACACAAAACAGAGGCTTAATTATTCTTCTTTGGAGAACAGAAATGACACCTATTTTCGTTCAATCTGAGGCAGATACAAGGAAATAGATACTTATGAAATGAACCTTAGAAAATAAGTCATGCAATCTCTGGAAGGCTCCTCACCACCTCCCTAGGTAGCCCATGCTTTATTTTGACAACATTTACTCTTACAAAGTTCTTATGTTGTGCTTCAATTAGAGAACTGCCACCCTCTGGCCTTTCTTGTCCTTCCTGGGACCATGTGGAAAAGTCATGAGATGTACAAAGCTCTTCTGTGAGGGAGCAGAGTTCCAGAATATTACTATGCTCCTGCTTAGGAAGCTGATGTCATGATTTAGCCCTGTTCAGTACAATACCCTACACTTGAGTCACTCTGTAAATTTCAAAGCCTTTGGTACCCTTATCTCATTTAATCCTTACAGCATCACAATATCATCTGATATAGGCTGGGCACGGTCTTAAAAGACAGGACTCAAAAGAGTGTTTCCATGACTTGCCTAAGGACACACAGCACAAAGATGGTAGAGTTTACAATAGAAGTTGAAGTCTTCTGATTCTTGGCCCAATTCTCTTTTCATTAAACTTCCCTGTTGATTTTACAAATGGGATAAACACAGAGCCAGATGACAGACAGCTAGATTTGTTAGGACTTTTCACTTTGTTTCAAGTTACAATTTTCAGTAGTTTTTTGGTTCCTACACTGAATCCAGTATAAGTAAAGCAGGAACTGAAGTAAACTAGGACACATTTAGCCCTGATGTTATGTGTCAAAATACCATTTGGATTTGTCCATTTGAATCTACATTCTAGGATTTTTCGAAACAAAGAATAAATAAATACATGCATTCTTGAGCACAGTGATTCATGAATTTGGGAGTTTCATTTTGTGATTTTTTTTTTTTTTTTTGGTAGACTGATTACTGTTCCAAGCTTATCTTTTGATCTTCTAAGATAAATGCTGTTTTTTAAAAGAAATTGCTGTTGAAGTTGCTACAGTATTTTGGCTTTGATGTGTTGCTTTATTCACATTTTCTTGTTTTTCCTACTGTATATTACCTTTCAGGATCTTTGAGAAACAACCTCTTCATTTTCAAAATTCCAATTACAGATTTTTAATAAAAAGGGGTATGGTTGGATTTATTTGTTATTATAGATTGAGTTAAAATCCATTAGTAAATTAAACTGAAATTATTTCTTTTACAAAGGAAGAAATTTATAAATCAAGAAACCCAGGGTTACCATAGCAATCCGTGACATCTAAAGATTGGAAACAGAGGACTATATTCTACTTTCTAGAAAACACTTCATTAGAGGAAAGATATATGATGTGTCTTCAGGGTGGAATATGACAATAAGAGTAGATCATTGCTTAACAAAAATACTTCCATTTTTTTCCCTGACTAAAAATAATGCAAGGTAATTTGGAACAATTTTTATCAAAAATGTGCATAATACTTCTGTCTTTGGCACCATTTGATATTTATTCAATAACAGGAATGGGGTAGGATTGTGTACTTAGCTGACTATGTTTTGGAAATACCCTAGCTGTAGCAAATATGTTATGTGGGAAACTGGGCAGAAGGAGTGAGATTGGAGAGAAGAAGACATTTTTTCTGAAAAGCAAGAAGTGAATCAAAGGGGAATGAAGTCAATCAAATGAGGTGGGCTTTCTCTAGGAATTAACACAGAATTGTCTGTGTGTGTGTGTGTGTGTGTGTGTGTGTGTGTGTGTGAGAGAGAGAGAGAGAGAGAGAGAGAGAGAGAGAGAGATGCATGTGTCTTTGCATAGTTTCTGGTCTTTTGGCTCATCAAATATACACCAAATAGACCTGCTGCAGTGGACATCTGCTGTTTTTGCCTGTCCAGCATCCATTCCCCCTTCTTTTAGAAACAGCATTTCATTTTTCCTTTGAAAAACTGTACTTTGCCCAACATGTATAGTCTTTGTGTGGTATTCATTCAAGGTGTCTTGTTTTCCTCTGGCCAGAGGGTAGACACCTGACCCCAGCAGGCCAGCCAGACTCTCCTTTGGGCATCTGAATCTTTCATGAATGATATACAGGCAGGAAAGGGTTGGCAGAGCTCCATCTCAGCCATAGAACCATGAAGAGATTCTCCTTTGCTTCCTGAATTTTGACACTCAGACTTGCCCCATTACTGTCTTTTCAGAGGTTTGATTGCTCAGTTTTTCTTGTATTTAGATTTTTCTTTTTAAATTAGCTTAAGTTAGCCAGACTTAGTTTCTGTTACTTATAACCAAACCCTAACTGTTATTCATGACAAATGGGGCATGAGACACACCAACTGCTAGATTGCATATTTTATAATTTTCTATTTTACTGTTGAGTTTCATTCGGGAAGCTCAATGGTCCTAACATTCATCATTTTCTAGGGGCTGAATTCTGTCCTTTCAACAGATCTTCATGCTTAAGGCAACCGCCAGTATTCTACTTAACTCGTTAAATTTGAGATTCAGGATGCATGTGAGGAAGAAAAACATGGTGAATTTTACAAGCCAGTAGTCCGGGTTGGTTATTCCAGCGAAGCAGCAAAAAGGGAAGCAAGAAGACTAGTCAGTGTTCTGGACGCCTTACACCCATAGGTAGGACTTTGTGTGTCAAGAACAACGAGAGACTTTAGCCACAGACTGAGGCTCCAGAAGATGAGGAGGCCCAGATGAGAAGGAAAAAACCCTCAGTCATCCAAGCATTTTATTGAAATAGGATAATTCATAAAAGTAGTTGCAAAGGGGCTTAGTGAAAAGAAGTGTTCAGTTTTTTGTGAAGGACATTAGGGCAGGAGCTGTTGCTTTGATTTTGATATATAATGCCATACCCTGAAACTCACAGTTGTTATTTTTTATTATCATTTTTTTTCCAATTCCATCTCTGGGTATTCCTTTCCTGAATTAGGGACATGAGAGCCCATTTTTTCAGATGAGAAGAAGTTGTATCTTTGGTAAATGACTTATCCAAAATAACAGAGCTAGTAAGTAGAAAAGCCAGTCAAGTCTTTGTTCTCAATAGTAGGAAGTTCTATACTTTTAAAATTTAAACCAAAATTTAAATTCTGTAAATTTTATAAGTAATACTATACCTTATGTCTACGGTAGTATACATATGTGGATTTCTCTCAACATTGAAAGATTATTTCTTCAGTCTCGGAAAGGTTGTCAGTTTTTCTCAGGCTCCCAGAGGTTCTGAGGTTTCTAAGCCCCTCTAGAAATAGTAATTAATAGTAATGCTGCTAATAACAACAGTTAAACATTGTAGATCACCTGCTATTTCTCAGTCTCTGTGTTATCCTCAGTATATGCTTTATTTCATTTAAACTTTACAGAGGAGACATCATTAGTAGTATTACCATTATCTTCCTTTTATAGATGAAGAAGCTGGAGCTTAGTGAGGTAAAAGTGAACTGCCTGAAGTCTCCCAGTTCCTGAGAGGTGGAGACAGGACTCAAACACAGGAAGTTTGACTCCAAAGACAAGCTCTCCCAACATCACACTCCTACCTTCTCAAATTGAGCTTTGCTTTTTCTCGGTGGGCTGCATCTTTGAGTTACCATTCCTTAAAAGGTTGTGCTAAAAATTGCTGAGAACAGTATACTTGTTACTTTAACAACAGTAAAGAATAGGGCAAATTAAATTATTTCACAGCAGGTTATCATTGTCTCTCTCTCTCTCTCTCTCTCTCTCTCTCTCTCTCTCTCTCTCTCTCGAATTAGTAATAGTATCTGCCTCCAAAGGAACTGTGGCAAGCCTCCCTCCCACCCTTTCTCCCAGGCATCTAACTCTTCTCCTATTTGTTCTATTTTAAGCTCCAACTAGAGTCCATCCTTAGTTAACCTTCCTGACAATTGGTTGTTCTCTCCTCGGTTCCGCCATAGGACTGATAACAGTGTAAAATACTGTTTTTCGGTTACATAGTCGGCTTCCTCATGAGATTGTGTACTGCTCTAAGTTGAGAACTCAGCTTGTTATATTCCCAGAGTCTTACACAATGCCTGGCACATGGTGGCACTCACAGTGTCCATGCGTAAATGGTCTAAGGAAGTCTTCCTTTGAAATCCACATTGTCCTCTACCTTCCAAGTATATTTTTAAAAACAGAGCTCCCCACACTTGATGTCCTCCCCTTCCCTTGATTTCAATTATTTACATCAGAATTACTTAATCATGTGGCAGATAATTAAGGAATACATTATTTATGTTAAATAAATTAACCCGACATCCCTTCTCCTCTCCTTCCCTTTGGCTGCCGAGCCTGGGTTTCAGTCATCTCACAAGGAGCGCTGGCATCTTGCGGGCCCGCGTAGCACACTATCGTGGCTGCCTGGTCCTCCAGATGCTCTGACAAGCTCACCTCCCACCTTGTGCCCTCACTTGCCTTTCTCTGTCCTGTTGCTGCCATACCTAGGTTTTTAGTCCTGGAAGCTCTGTGACCACGGGCAGCCCCCTAACCTGTGTGAGCCTCAGTTTCCTCATCTCTTATTGACGCACAGAGTTGTGGTAAAGGTTTAATTAATGAGGTCATGCCTTGGATCTTTTAGGAAATAAAATGTCTGCTTAAACAACTTTATGCTCCAAAATGCATTAGTATCCTATCATATATCTGTAGGAGACATCTGTATTCACCAGCAATAAATTGGAGTTACACATCTATGGGATGTTAGAACTGGAAGCATTTTATCATAATAATCTATTCCAATTTCTCTTTCCACAGATGAGAAGATAGGCTCAGAATGCATAAGTTATTCTCCCAACATTTACTAAACTATTAATAGTAATGATGAACATTTATTAATAATAACTAACATTTAATGAGTCCTCGTCTGTACCAGGCATCGTGCTAAGGCTTAACATACTTTATTACGTTTAATGATTACAATAATACCTTGGAAAAAGTATTACTATCCTCATTTGACTGATGAAGAAGCTGAGGCAGAGAGTTTATGTAATATGCCCAAGGCCATGGAGGTAGTAAGTGTTAGGGATCAAGCCCAGGCTCATCTTATATCTGGAGCCCAAGTTTTCGCTCATTGTTCTAAATTACTTCCCACAATGTCGTCAGTTAGGAGTAGGGCCCAGAGTGGGCACTGGAGCCTGGCCTTTTGCTTCTAAGTCAGTGAATCTTTGTGATACTATTTCTTAGGCTACCAAATCCCCAGCTACACACCTCGTATGTATATAGCAAGAATGTCTCTTTGTTGCAGGAACAGCTGCACCAGATCTCTCATGACCTTTTTTTTTGTTTTTTTTGAATTTTTGAATTTTATTTATTTTTTTATACAGCAGGTTCTTATTAGTTATCCATTTTCTAATGACCTCTTGATAGATCTTTATGGCTGGGCTCTCAATGTCAGCATCCATGCATCTATTTAGATATTCTCTTTATGTAGGCATTTGTGCTTGTGGAGTTTTAGCATTGGTAAGAACATTCTCTCCTTTACCACCAAATGGCCAATCTGCTCTGAAATATCTGTAGGATTTTCACACCTAATGGATCCATCCAAGCACATTGGTCAATAACATACATTTAATCTCTAGACAATGGCTATTTCCTCTGATTTAGGTGGGCACTTACTTGTGTGGTGTATGACACTCAAGTGTACTGTCAGACCCCAAATAGAGATTTTTGATTTCAGATGTCGAATATAACTGTTGATTCTGGCTCAACAGTGTTCCATTTTCGGTCCAGTGTTTATGTGGAAGCAGTTGAAGACTTAAGGGAATTTATGTAGCACGCCGGTACTCCAGTTCACACAAGGGAAGATGCTGTGCCCATATTTGCTGCATGGACTACGTGTTTTATTAAATCTGCCATGATATTTGAACATGCTGTGTTGCACAGAAGACAGTGTTTTCCCCAGAGGAGAGATCCTGTGCTTGATTGACAGGGCGGGTGACCACAGGTCAAGGTTGCTTGGTGTTATCGGCCATCTGTTATCTTGGCAAGTATTTGACTGGAGGGCATTAATGTGTTCGTAATTTCCCACTTGATCTGAGAATAAGGCTAAAAAGACATTGTCACCAGTGGGAGCTGCAGAGCAGAGCAGCACCAGCAGTTCGTCTCCTGGCTTCCTGCTCAGAGTGGCATGGGCTGAAATCAACCTTTCTATCTGAGTCCCCCTCCCTGACACGTCATTGAGAAGGCAGCCCCCTTGTCATGCTGCTTAGAGAGAAAAGCCAAAAGCAGGTCTCATCAGCAGGATTATGTAAACAGTTTTAAATCACTCCAAAAGGTCTTGATCATTATAAAACCTTTTTAAAGTAAGACAGCCAATTCTTCAGTTTTGCTAAAAAGCAGTGAAATCTCATACCTATTCATATGTTCATTTCTTGGTGCCCCATTTGGTTGAGAAGTCTGTGCTGAAACATAGGATTTTGATTAAGCCCTTAATATTCAAGGAGATATTTACCTATTGATATGCTTGCTGTATGGATGAGAACGGGAGTGATCGCTGTGGAACTTCTGTGGTTAATGGTCAAGTCACTTTCTTGTACCCTCCTCAATGCAAAATTCTCAACAAGTAAAACATTCCAGAGAAAGATCAGCTATAATATGTCCTTAGAGCCAACATGAAAGCCCAGGTGAGCCATACTGACTAACAGGAAATAAGATTTTAACATCCTAATGAATACATTAGTGTATGCTGCTGTTTATTGATCCACTGAGTTTAGGCAGCTCTTCCTTTTAAACTAAAACAAGGAATAAAAGCAGATGGAGAAGAAATTCTTAAACAGACTGTAAATGAATCAAGAAAAATAACATATTTTCAGGCAGGGTATGCTTTAAAAAATAATATAGTCACCCAAAGAGATAGGAGGATTTGTCAAAAAGACTTATTGCTGAAGTTTAGTTTTCGTTTGGGAACTTCAACTCCCTAGAAATGTTAGTCTAGCAGAGGACCAACATGTATAAGTTCAACTTTCAGAAGATATCTAAAAACATTAAAATATTATGAAGATAAATCCAGATCTCTCTTTCCTCATGATTTTTATCTTTAGCTGATAAATCATGGCTGAAGACACTCAAGCACATGTATAGACCTTATAACTAGTGATATTTGTGCAAGGAAATCAGGCCTAGCTCCAAAGATGGATTCTCTAGATTTTCTAATCTCAGAGAGATGAAGGGACCGGGGGACTCTGGTGGGGTTCAGAAAGGAGGAGTCTAGCTGTTTTGACTATTGTGATAACACTGCTTTGCTTTTGATTAATAACAAGAAAATCATTCCCCAAAAGTACTACTTTCCTTATATTCCCCCAAATGTATTCAAATCCTTCTCTATGATAATTATTCCAAAAATCTCCTCTAATTTTTTTTGTTATTATAATAAGAAACTCAAAATTGAGTATTATTAAAAAAAGTCCAGGGTCTTCCCTGGTGGCGCAGTGGTTAAGAATCCACCTGCCAATGCAGGGGACATGGGTTCGATCCCTGGTCCAGGAAGATCCCACATGCCACGGAGCAACTAAACCCGTGCACCACAACTACTGAGCCTGTGCTGTAGAGCCCGCGAGCCACAACTACTGAAGCCCACACGCCTAGAGCCTGTGCTCTGCAACAAGAGGAGCCACCGCAGTGAGAAGCCCGTGCACCGCTACGAAGAGTAGCCCTCGCTCGCCGCAACTAGAGAAAGACTGCGCACAGCAACAAAGACCCAACATAGCCAAAAATAATGGAAAAAAAAAAGGCCAAAAAAGTCCATTCACTTTCCATGCCTATATATGAATAAAGGGGTATAGGTATGTTATTGGCTGAAAGTTCCACCTAAGGAATAAATGCACTTTACTGTTCTTTACCATGTGAGAGTAGTGTTTACTGAGTTCCAGAGATATTTATGAATTATTGCTATCGATGGGCTGAAATATAATTGAGAAAGAAGGAAAGAGAATCATCCAGTGATCAAAAACAAGTTGCTTTGTCTTTCTAATATTACTTGCCCAACTTCAGAGCAAATTTGCTGGTAGTGAATTCTTTTAGTTTCTTCATCTGATAATGCTTTGTTTTGTTTTGCTCTTCATTTCTAAAGGATATTTTCACTGGGTTCACAGTATTTTTTGTTCAAATTTTCACTGGGTTCACAGTATTTTTTGTTCAACACTTTAAAAATGCTGTGACACTTCCTTCTGGCCCCATGGTTTCTGAAAAATCTGCTATCATTCAAATCATTACTTAACCATAGGTAACATTCAAGGTTTTTTTCTTTGTCTTTTGTCTTTAGCAGTTTAATTATGTTTGGGGGCATTGATTTTTTTTTTTTTTTCCTTGTTTGGGATTTGCTGAACTTCTTAAATCTGTAGGCTTATGTGTTTCACCAGACTTGAAAAGTTTCTAGCCATTATTTCTTCAGATTTTCTTAGTACTCTACTCTTTCTCTTTTCTCAGAGACAGTAATAGACATTCTGTTATTGTCCACAAGTTCCTAAGACTGTTGTCTCTTTGTTGTTCAGATTGGATAATTTCTATTGTTCTATCTTCAGATTCACTGACTTTTCTCCATTCTGCTAATGAGCCTATCCAGTGAGTTTATAATTTCATTTATTGTATCTTTTCAGTTCATTAGTCTAATTAGTTCTTCTTTATATCATCTTTTTCTCTGAAGAGACTTTCTGTTTTTCCATTTGCTTTAAGTGTCTTTGCAACTGTTTGTTAAAGCATTTTTATGCTTTTAAATTCTTTATCAAATAATTCTAACACTTTTCTTATCTGAGCATCAATATCTGTTAATTGTCTTTTCCCATACAAGTTGAGATTTTCCTGGTTCTTGGTATGTCTGGTAATTTTGTGTTAAGTCCTAGACATTTTGAATATTATGTTATGAAATTTTGAGTCTGTTGAATTTTAAGGAGAATGTTTATACTTTTGTTTGAGCAGTTTAGGTTCAAGTTGCAAGTTATAATGTGCCTTCTTTGGGCTGTGGCCTCAGTGTCAGTTCAGTGTTCAAATCCTTTGTGGTGCTGTTCAGATCTGTTCCACATATGTGCCACATGGTGACCACTGTGGGATCTGGGCAGTGATCTATTTGTTCAGCTCTCAAATTATTCAACATGCTGATTAAAATCAGATCCATGCAATTCATAAACAAGTTCATGGTTATTATTATCCCAAACTTCTTCTCTTCAGTCTCCCCAGTATTGACCATTTCTCTGAAGTGCTCCATTTCAGTTCTCCGTCCAGAATGCTGGGGCTTTGGTTGCCCAGTGCCCATACTTGCTGTGCACCACTGTGATTGTGTCTGCATCCAAGGCCAAGTTGCAAGAGGAGAGAGAGTGAGCAAGCGAGAGAGAGAGAAATCTTCTCTTGGAACCATAGTTTCATAAAATAGAGAGGAAGGTGCTCCTCTCTCTGATTTCTGGCTCCTGCAGGCTCCCATTTCTGCCACTACTGCTGCTAGCACAGGATTTCTTGGGGGCTCGAGTGTGAAGAAATGGAGAAACAGTAAAAGAAAAATGATCATTTCTGCCCTCTCTCTGAGTGTTTGGGAATCCTTTCCACCCTTCCAGCAAAATGAGAAGGAACTCTCTTGTCTGTGCCCCAGTTACCACTTTTGGGTCTCAGATTACATTGAGATCGGTTAGGTTGAAAGAAACAAGAAGAAAAAAATGTTAGTAATCTCATTGCCATTTCAGAGGTGTTATGAATTCTTGTGTTCTTCCCCAATCTGCTTGCTGCTCTTTATTTTTCAGAGTCTTCACCTAGTTGCTCCTTGCATCCTGTCAGGTTTTATAGCTGGGTAGAGGTTATGTAGCTGTATAGAGAATGTATACAGTGTGAAGGGTGGGGTGGGGTGTGCTTACTCTACCTCATCTGGCCCTGGAGCCAGTTTGCTTAATGTTAAAGTCTTAGTAATGATCGGTCCAGTCTCACCTAGAACTTCTAAAATACTTTACAGAGTTCTTGGAGTTTTTAATGTTAGTGCCACTAATTCAGCTTTACTATAACTACCAAAAGAAAAGTCTACAACTTCACATTTGTGAATTTTAAAAATTAATAGGTTATTTTGAATGTTGTCCATTGAGTGTGTAGTAATCACAAAAGATTGTCTCTTCTGTAAGCCCACAAATTGTCTTAAGTGAAAATTCACAGCTGCTACAGTAAGTACTTTTAGCGAAGAACTAAACTATGATTATGGCGTGTTATTTTTGTGTGTGTGAACCGACAAGTGTTACTTCTAAACAAAACTATAATATGCTATCCACTTAGTTAGAAAAAGGGGTGGGTAGTATCCTGTTTATCAAGATAGAGTCTCGACTCCCAATCAAAGCAAAAGAAATAAATCATTTCGTAAAACAGTTTATTATTATTTAAATTCTACATAGGTGGATGTCCAAAAAAATTTCAAGTTGCTCTGTTCTAGGGGATGCAGAGTACATTTGGGCCTCTGGGGACCATGGTCCACTTTAATAGATGTTTTAGGTAATACTTCTTCTTAAGAAGAAACTGAAGCAAAGAGTTTAGGGTATCCAAGATCTAAGTCATTACTGGCAGCCTTCTTATGTTTTCCTAAGTGGAAAGGTGGATACAGTTAGAAATATGCTCCCTTGTAATATTGCTTGCCTTTCCCGGCGCCTCTCTCCTCTTCTTACCCATTTCTATAAGGTCATGTTACCTTTTTTCTAAGCCAATAAGATGATAAGTGATTTCATTTTATTAAAGCTTTGGCTGAAAACGCTATTATGTCTCTTAAGATGGTGATTTGTTGAAGAACAGAAGGGCTGAAATGATAAAATCCAATAGTAGAATTTCGGGCATGTTAGCTGGCAAGAGAGAGAAATTCTACTTCAGAAGCGTCCCATTCCTCTAAAATTAAACCACGTGTATACATGCTCATTTATAACCTTGTGTGCATCCTATGCCTCTTTATTGTCTTTGAAACACATTGTTTTTAGCACTATCAGCCATAGAACTGGAAAAGGTCAATGGAATATAGCATCACCAAATGAAAGAGGAATTTAATTAACCATTTATTAATATATTAGTAAATGAGGGCAGCAGTTCCTTTAACAAACTGTGAATGGTAACTGTGGCTGTTCTTTTTTTCCCCAGTGACTTGGTACTTTTTGTTTTGTGATGACAATATTCTGCTTCCAAAAGGGATGACTCAGTCTGTAAAACAATGTCTTCTTACTTGCAGAATAAGATTGCTAATACTGAAAAGTGGATCCCTGCACTTAGATGTTTGCTACTATCTCTTAGGTTTCCAAGTGACAAAAAGTATTTCGTGTTACCCATGAAATAATACAAAGAGCTAAAATTCATCGAGTCCTTATATGTGCCAAGCATTGTATTAAACACCACATGCATTAACTAATCACACATTTGCCACCCAACCTATGTGGGTAGATGCTGTTTTTATTCATATTTTATAGATATATTAAACTGACACTCAAGAGAGGTGAAGTAAACTTCTTAGGATAATTCAGATAGCAAGTGGCAGAGTTGGCATTTAAACCCCGCGTTGTGTAACCCCCAGGACAATGTCTTATCTGTTCTGCTGTCAATAAATAGGAAACAGCTGTTCTTAAAAGTGTTATTGAACTCAAAGACGAGTTAGGTGTTAGTGTGTTAATTAGTAAATGTATATTTTAAGAAGGCACACTTAAACAGTCTCTTTGGTAACATTTTCACAGTGAGTGTGAAAGAAGTGCATATTTTTAAAAACTTACACTTTGGGAAAGCATTTTGAAATACGATGTTTGGAAAAGTTTACATTGAAAGGCAATTCCATTGCCAGAAACAATGTGTGTCACATTAAAAAGAAACAAAAACAGCAACAACAACAAAAGAGTCATGTCTGAGCAGTTAAAAATTTGGAAATGGCATTTTCAAACCTATTTTAAAACCCTCGAAATAGTATTTTAATTTTTATTATCTTTTTTATAAATTTATTTTTTATTTATTTATTTTTGGCTTAGTTGGGTCTTTGTTGCTGTGCGCAGGCTTTCTCTAGTTGTGATGAGCAGGGGCCACTCTTCATTGCGGTGCGTGGACTTCTCATTGTGGTGGCCTCTCTTGTTGCAAAGCATGGGCTCTAGGCGTGTGGGCTCAGTAGTTGTGGCTCACGGGCTCTAGAGCACAGGCTCAGTAGTTGTGGCACACGGGCTTCGTTGCTCCATGGCATGTGGGATCTTCCCGGACGAGGGCTTGAACCTGTGTCCTCTGCATTGGCAGGCGGATTCCCAACTACTGTGCCACCAGGGAAGTCCCTAAATAGTATTTTTAAGCTGGAGTTGTAACTAATCTTTTACATTATAATAAAAATAACACTTTATGACTAGTTTGCAAGAATAGCTGAATGACATTAAAGAAGATTGAAATTTATGAGCTGCATTTAAGCCAAAAAGATACCCTTACATAATTGGTGGATAAGATTGAAAAATGAATATCATGATTTAGTAAGCAATGTCAGTGATTTGTGAGGTTTCCTTTTTATCAATGACAATGATTAAGAACACATGTTAGGAAAAAAAAAATCAAACTGAACTTGAAATCAGAACTGTGAATCATTATAACACAAAGTGCATATTCAGTCACTTTGCCCTCACTAAAAATATATTTAAAAACATGATGATGATGATGATATTCTTATACTTCTAGACTCAAATACAGGAACAAACAACAAATAGAATAGATATTGAAGGAGTCAATCCACAATGTATACCTTTGTTTTCCTAACATCATATATAACCATTTCCTCATTCTTTTTTTTTTTTAAGAGTTTTTTTCTTTTTTACATGGACCATTTTTAAAGTCTCTATTGAATTTTGTTACAATATTGCCTCTGTTTTATGGGGTTTTTTTTTTGGCCGTGAGGCATGTGGGATCCCAGCCCCTCAACCAGAGATCGAACTCGCATCCCCTGCACACGAAGGTGAAGTCCCAACCACTGGACCGCCAGGGAAGTCCCCATTTCCTCATTCTTAAACTTCTAATCAAACGTAAAAGCAATAAACTGCCTAGCTGTCAAAATAATACTAATCTATGCAACATAGATAACTATTATTAATATATTTTAGAAAGCACATAATGTTTTGGACCATTAATTAAATAATATAACATTTCATGCTTATCTCACCCTTTTCTGTTTTTCATGTGTATATCATTTGGTGCAGTTTTAAATATATATAATGCGCATTTGAATAAGAATTTGTTGGATTCATGCTCAACAGATTTCTGTTGGGAAGACTGCTCAAGTTAAAAGATTGGGAGGCCAATGGAATGAGTTTTCTGTGCATGGGCAGCAGTAGAGGATGGTGGTGTAGAGTATAGCTTTCAGAGTCAGACAGCTCTGTGTTTGAAGATCAAGCCAAGCTCTATGTTTGCCAGTTACTTCCATTCTCTGAATGCCAGTTTCTGTTTCTGTAAAATGGAGATAAAATTACTTACTTCAGACTATTACAATGAGTGGTATATTATATAAAACACAGAGCACAGTTTTCATACCTAATAAGAGTACAGTACATTTTAATTTTTTTTTTAAGGCAACATCATAGCTTGCATAGAATATATGGGAAGGTGACAACATATGTCTTAGACCTATTTGTTCTGAGCAGATAAGAATTTATCTTTATACATGACGAAAAATGATAGCACCAGCATTGCTTATAATTGTATGAAAAATGGAAACTGAGTCTCCTACTTGAAAAGAGTGTATGAGAGTAAAATACAATTTAATAAAATTGTATTTTATTCATTCAAGTAGATAGTATATGAAATGAAAACAAATGTACTAACATGGATAAATCGCAAAAATGCAATTTGGAGGCTTTTTTTTAAAAAGAACAAGTTGTAGAATTTAAAAAACCAAGTTGTACAATATAACAATACATAAAAAAATTTGGAAACATGACAAACAATGTTGTTTACAGATAGGTGCATATAGAATGAAGGTATAAAGAAATGCTTGGGAATGATAGGTACCAAATTCTGGGGAATGGTGGTTACCTCTTAGTGTGTGAAAAAGGAATGAACTTCAACAGCATTTGTAAGGTTTTAATCCTCAGTCTTGGTGAGAGAAACATGAAAGTTCATTATGTTTCTCCTTTTACCTTTTTGTTGCGACATTTTTCCCTATTTAAAAAAAGTCAAAGACAAAAATATTTGTCTATGCAAAAAATAGTGAATGGCCAACGATTTGAGACTGCTGTCTTAAAAGAGAGGGAGGGAGAAAGGAAAAATATGGAGTAAAAGTAATTTGCTTGACATTTTCCTTCGAAAAGCATTTTGAACAAGCAAGCCAAAAAAAAAAAAAAAAAAAGTGGAAGGGGGCACATCTGGTTAAGGGGCTGGCATTGAATGCTTAATTATTCCATTTTTGACACAAGGACATGTTTTAACATCTTGAAAAACCAGGTAACTTTCCTTATGTGAAGCCTGAGTAAGAAAAGGAAAAGCATTGTTAGTCTGTATACCTTTCTTCTTTTTATTTTAATAAGAAATGGTATCATCGTAGGCAGACAATTTGATGTCATATTTTTCTATGATATTTTCACAGTGTGCACTAGGGCGCCTGTACTCTGCACTATATGCCATGCAGGAATTTTTTTTTTCCCCCTTCACATCAGAGCCTCAAAAACAAGCTCCACGGCATCAGGCACAAAGACTATCAATAAACATTCCATCTTTTCATTTTCTCCCTTGTTATTTAATAAAGAAAAGGCAGAGACATGATTTTTGACTGTCTAACAGCAGTCATTTTCAGAAATGATTTCTCTTCTAATGGGTCTTTGATGACCAAGAGTTCTCCCACCTCCAGCCTCTCTGCTTGACCCCTGGGGATGGACAGGAAGCCTCACTAGGGAAGGCAATTGAGAACTTGCCCAGCACAGTCGTTGGCCTCTCTTGTGATCAGACTGCCTGCGACTTGAAGGAATATCTGGCACCTGTGTGTGTCCTCTCCCTGGCTGCATGCATTTGTGTTCCCTCCATGGCTTTGCTATCAGTGGGAGTGGCTTGCTGACATACCTGGCAAAATGCAGGCCACTCCTGTTGGCATATCAGCAATGCAGCCCAGGTTGCTAGGGAGCTGCCCTCTGAGCATCCCTTGATCTATTTTTAAATTTCCATGCTTGTTTCCTCTCTGAAAGGAAGCAAAGAATAATACCGCTTGGCTTTCTTCTCTTTTAAGAAACAAAGTAACCAACAAGGCTAGGACCTGTTGTGAAGTTAAAAAGCATTTGCTAATTATGCTTCAGAATGTTATGGTATTTGTGCCCATCTAGTTTCTGCTTAATTAATTTCCAGATAAGGCAGCATCTCAGAAGAGGTAGAACCCAGTGTCTAAAAGAAGTGTAGGTGAAATTTGTTGGTCTTTTTTTTTTTTAATCCATTATGAAGCTCTTGAAATACTATTCTTCCAAGTGTTTAACGATAAGCCATTGTGGGGCACCCAGGATCCGCCCCCCCATGGGTAATAAATGAGAAATTTGGAGGGCTATTGAACAGTGAGTTTTCACAGCTGATACACAGAAAAGTATTTAGCACAGGTGTTTTGGTAACTGTGAAATACTGAGGAAATTCAGTCTTCTGTGACACTTAGATTCACTGTCTTGTGTGGGATGGAGTCTTACGGAACTTGCAAAATATCTGTAATATAAATAAAAGAAGAAGAAGGACAAAATTAGCTTTTCACAGAACTCCAGAAATTGTTCCTTGTATGGAAAAGTCTTCCTTTTTGGCCATCGGTAACTAGCAGTTTTCTTAGTATTTTTTTTCCATGTTAAAATGAATCCAATTTCAAATGTTGTTAGTGAATTTTTAAAAGGATGTGTTATATGCATGCAGGTGTGGAGAAATCTGGTGGAATAACAAGTGTGCTAGTCTCCATGTGTCAGGATATTTTTTTTGAGCCTTTAAGGAAAGATTTTTTTTTCTCCTTCTCCATGGCCAATTTCAACCCTCAACAGCAGCTAATGAACAAGGTTAGGAGCTGTTCGCTCTTCAAATTACAATGTTAGAAGCAAGTTACACTTTCTGGAATCCATAGTAATATTCCAGGGCTACCATTTGGGAAGTCGTGAGCTTGGATATCGTGGTTTTTCTCTGTACATCAGTGTGAGGGGTTCAGTTAGTCTGAACTTTGAGGCAACAGTCTATATAAATTTCCATGAAATTTCTTGTCTTTTACAATTTATCATCTTCGGTCTGATGTATTTTTACCAGATGAGATATTGTTTAAGAAAAACAAACAAACATGCATCTGTAGGAAAGTTTATATAGAAACCACTAGAATTACAGTGGAATTTCTTCATTTAAAACACACAGTTTAATTTCTGACATCTGTCAATAACTTTCTGGGGACCAATCGTTTTTCTAAATTCTTCATTGTCTTTAATATTCATAGAAACCCTATAAACGAGATGCTATTGTTATTCTCTTTTTTATAGCTGAAACAACTCCAGTTTCCTGAGAGGAAGTTATTTGCTTTAGGTCATTCAAACACAGGGCTGTCAGGTCACAGAACCTATATACACTTTCCTACTATCCCATGTGATCTCACTTCTTTGGACAAATAGTACACATGATTGATGTTAGCTGAAATTTTTGAAACAGTTTCTCAACTAACAAATTCAAGGCATCTACCAAGATGCACTCCTCAAAGGTTGCACGTGGGTTGGCTCACTCTTCAAACATTAGCCAAGGAGAGGCAGTTTGGCCATAGGGATCAGCAAAATATGGGTTTTAATCCTGGCCCCTCCACTGGCTACCTGAACTTGGGCAAGTTATCAAAGCTCCATTTCCATCTGTAAAATGTCGATAATATTATCTCCTCCTTTGGTGGTTATGAGGATTAAATGAGATGCTATAGGTGAAAAACTTAATAAATAAATGGTAGCTAAAAATTAAGACTTAACACTGTCAAAGTGTAACTTGGAAACTGTAATCACAAATTACCTTAGGACTTAAGGAGTCTCTGTCTTACTCTTCCAAGTTGAGGGATAAATGCTTAGTGTGAAGCTCTGAGCACCAAGGCCCACTTCCATATTTTCAGTAACTTGTGTAAGAGCATAGCTCCAGCCTTAGAGGGAAGAAACCAGAAGGGCAGGACATGTAATTACCACAAACTGTCAGGAGCATCTTGAAGTGTGCCCTCCTTTGTCCATGTCTTCATTGTTTTGGTGGGTGATGATGTCCTTGGAGAGATAAGAATTGTTCCTTGTTTCCATTTTTTTAAATGATTCTGAAATCTTTTGATATAAAATGCAACATCGCTGGTGAGAGATTGATTTTCATGTTTTTTGGTTTTGTTGTTGTTTTTTTTTTTTTACTATTCTGACATGGCCTGGAAGCCAAAGAGTGTTTGACGTTCTGAAATCTCATCCTGATGACTTGCCATTTGTGGAAGAGGAACGCAGAAAAACATTGAGTCTCCCTAGCTAAATGTGATGTTCTTGTTCTGCTCTTTGGGTGCAGACCTATCAAGTATTATCCATTATCTGGAATGGGGCAGACATTCCAGTGTTACTGCTGCAAAGACAAACTAAGAAGGAGCTAGAATCTCTGGGGGTTGCTTATGTTCTTTCATTTACTGAGTACCTAACCACATCCTCAAAATAGTACACGGTGCTATGTCCTGTGTAGCAAATACTGCTAGTACTGAGCATACGGACACCAACTGGTTGTACCCCTGGCTCACTTGCATGAAAAATCAGGCAGGTAAACAGGACAGTGAGTGCCCGAATTGTTCTCTAAGAATATTGCTAAGGGAGGTAGGGGAAGCTGGGGTGGATTTTTTCAGGAAATGCCAGTTATTCACTCCCTTTTCCCCTTTGGCTTCCAAACCAGTTGAGAAGTAAATCTAGGAAGTGAGATAGCAAGAAGATTGTCAACTTCATTACAGTAGAGCTGGATTGGAGAGTGTGACTTAGACTGGGGGGCCAACAGGGGTTTCTCCCAGCCCCCAGCCCCGCTTGCCTGCCCAAATGAACTCATTATTCCCCTGGTTTCTGGCAGAGGACCCAGACCACAGCCGGCTGGGGCAGCACTCCCCAGGCTGGCTCATCTGGCAGAGAAGGCTATAGGTGTGGGCGGTAGGTGAGTAGCTTCAGAGAGAGCCTCAAGAGGAAAATGAATGTGCAGGAGCACTTCTCCTCTTACCACAGAGTTAAGTCCCTCTGCCTTCCCTGAACATAAATGAGAAATGGGGTAGGAGAAATGGGTGCGTACTTACTCCACCCAGCAGGCCAAAAGACATTATGTCTTGGCTCACGAAGGAAACGTGTTTCGAGGGAACAGTCTGTTCCCCTTACAATGCTTGTTTGAGCTGAATCATGCAGGACCAAGAGGAGCCTGCAGAAGAACAAAGGGAAAAATGTTTCAGACAGATGACACAGCATATGCAAAGACGGAGATAGAAGGGCCTGGTGTGAGATCCAGGTGAATAAAGAGAAGAAAATAGAAGTACTGTGGATTTATGTTTACAGCTCCCAATGTACTGCACTATCAATATTTCCTTTTGATCTTCATGATAATGCTGAGAGAGAAAATTCTGATAGCATTTGACATTCTTAGTTTATATGGCATCTGTGGTTGAATGAGCTAAGTTATACAAAGCACTCCGCACAGTGTCTAAAGGACAATTGATAAGTATTAGCTATTATTAGTTACCACTACAATCCTATCAGTTACTGTTACTGTGGTTGTTATTGTTATTATTGCTCTTGTTACTGCCAAGGTCCCACAGCTAGAAAGTACCATTATTAGTGACATAGCTAGTATGTGGCGTAGCTAGTGAATCTTGTAGCAAGTAAGTGGTAGAACTGGGACTCAGTGACATGGTGTCTAGTAGAGTCCAGGGACTTAATAAGCGCTCTAAAGAGCTGTGAAAATCTGTGAGTTTGCCCTGTTACATGAACAAGTTAGCCTGTGGCTATTCCATGGGCCCTGGCTCACAAGACTTCTGGCTCAGAACAAAATAACTTTATGACTTGTGGGACAGCAGGAGGCAAGGGCTTCGTGCTCCCATTTGTTCTTCTTGACCCCAAGTCCTATAAGGGTGATGTGGGATGTCCTAGGGGGATGTCACCCACAGTGTGCTTGCGCCACAGCTGAGGAATCCAAAGCTTCGAAATCCCCCAACTTTATGAAGAGTTGAAACTTCCTAACCTTTACCTGGAGGGGAGATATTATATTTATTATCCTGGTCAGGAGGCAAATCTGCCCTCTGACCCCTGGGAAAGATAGGATCTCTATCTTCTAATGCTGTTTGCTACACAAACATCTTTGAAAACTATAGTCTAGAAAAAGAATGGATATAAAATGTGCAGAAACAGGGAATAGTCTCTCAACAAGCATGTTGACAGAAAGTCACTCTCCGATTTTGGGGATTAGCCATTTGGTTAATCTAACAGTACCCAGAGAAAGCTAAATTGATGCACATAACAGAGAGGTTTACAGATAAGCTTGGTAAACAGATTTCATTCACTGGAAACTCCCTTACAACTCTTCCCTTAAGGGACTGCAGAAGAGAGGGGAAATTTGCCAGGGAGAAATCCAGCAGAGTCTCAGATCCCTCAGACCATGGTTTGCTCAGGAACCCATAGGAACCAGAGCCCTTCCAGTGCTTGGAAGGAAGGAAGCATCATCACCTTGAGCATCGTGTGCTCCAGAAAGTAAGGATGGAGGAGTGTATATTAGAAAATGGAGACACGGTCTAAACGTAAAAAACAGTGACTGACTACCGAGGAGCAGAAGTGAGGTCATATATTCCTTTGGACAGAAGCATAAATTCAAGCACTGAATTCTCTCTCTCTTTCCCCAAGATGCCTGGGTATATCTTTTAATGAATTCTTTACCTTTTAGAAATACCTGTTTCTGGTTCCTAGCCCTAAACTTTCTCCTTCAATATGATCTGAGGAATCTCTTTTTTGAAAACTCTCCCCAGGTGATGAATGGACAGCAAGGACTGGGGACTGCTCATTTTGGATACATTCTAATATTTGGCTTCATATGCAGCTAAGTGATTTTAAATAATTGTCATAGCAGCTTATAATTTAAGAATTGTCTTTTGAGAAAAACAAAAAAAAAACAAAAACCCTCCCAGACAAAGTAAGGAGAATTAAGTAATAATCTCTTAAATCTTGTCTTATATTTGGAATTAAGATGTGTGGTTTCATAAAGTATCTACTCTTGGAAACTCTAATGCTTCCTCATAAGAAAATAGGTTATGGTAATAAAGATGCTATGCTAGGTAGTAGACTTGGGGTTTTTCACATTTGCTTTAGAGAAATCAGGCCTCCGAAATATACTCAAGAAGGGAGATTCATGTTAGCTTTTCTCATTTGTGGTGCCATTCTAATGCACAACTTCATAATTCATCTTGAACCTGTCAATTCCATCATCTAATCTCTAATCAAAAATAGGTGCTAGGTGACTCTAGTTCACATGCTAATGTGACTTTCTGGTTTTTTCTGACACTATCATACAATGTCAAGACTCTTCCCAACTCTCTTTAACCATTCAGTTTTTCCAAAGAGCAGGCCTGTCAGCTGGAGGCAGTAAAACTGGCTTCGTGTTTTCCACACTTACAGATCAAATGCAGTCACGGTGGCTCCAAGACAACTGACTTTGCATAAGCACCTCCAGTTTCACATTGATCTACATAGAGGGTCTTTTCATCTGCCCCCTAATATGAATATTAATATTTAGTGAACAGACCAAACTGTGTCTGGTCCCAGGAAGGAGCACTCAGTGGCACATTTCAGGACACGATGAAAGAAAACTGAGTTTTTTGTAGTTATATTGGTATTGTTTATTACCTGTTTTGTTAGGAAATTTCCGCCTCATGTACTGGAGTTGTTTTGTTATATGCTAGTTGCTCTAACTAGGATTTCTAGAAAAACAAAAAAGTTGGAACAGTTAAACTTTATTTGCAGGTGGGAGTGAGACTGAAATTTTTGGGAGCGGGATAATCTACTGTGTTTAATATTAGATTGTTATTTTATTTAACAAATAGTAATCGAATGCCTCTTAGGGCAACATAGTAATTGGCACTAAGAAATCTACAAAATAATAATCCCGTCATTTGTAGTTTGAACACCTCTTGGATGCTTATTGTCTTATTTTGTAAAGATGGAGAAAGTATAGCATTTTTCTTCAAGGAGATTATATAATTTGAGGGTGGGGGGTTGAAGGAGTGGGGTAGCATAAGTAATAAATTAGCTAATAGGCTACAAATTAAAATGTAATCTCTTAACAATAAGAGATTATATAAAGTAAAGCATGGATAGGGAATTTATTTTGACAGATAATTCACAAAGACCCAATCAATTATGATGAGTGGAACCAAATTATGAGTTTAAGATACATAAGGTAGTAGAGTGAAAATGGCTTCTCTTTAAGATAATACAATTCAATTTGGCAAAAAATTTCCTAAGCAGTTTAACTTTTAAAGGGCCTTTGCACTTATGCTTTTTTTATTTATTTTATTTTTGGCTGTGTTGGGTCTTCGTTTCTGTGCGAGGGCCCTCTCCAGTTGCGGCGAGCAGGGGCCGCTCCTCATCGCGGTGCGTGGGCCTCTCACCATCGCGGCCTCTCCTGTTGCAGAGCACAGGCTCCAGACGTGCAGGCTCAGCAGTTGTGGCTCACAGGCCCAGCCGCTCCGTGGCATGTGGGATCTTCCCAGACCAGGGCTCGAACCCGTGTCCCCTGCATTAGCAGGCAGATTCTCAACCACTGCGCCACCAGGGAAGCCCCTTTTGCACTTATGCTTTTTAAGAGGAAAGAATGGTTCCTCCTCAAAGCTGAATTCAACTGCACATTAGCAGTTCTATTGATGGGATCCCTAAGATGAACTGTCACCTTCTTCTGTCACAGGTGTGGTAAAGGCCAGAAGAAGGAGTGGGGAGTGTCCGTGATTTTGAGGCAAGCTCAGTATCTATAGTTCATTTTGGCATCTAAAGAGGATGAGGGCTAAAACCAGGAGAACTGGGTTTTCCAAAGGTGATTAAAAATTCAAAATCAGGGTAAACTGTTTTTTAAACTATCAGACCTGACTTTGGATTCATAGGTAACCAGAAATGCTCTTTAAACACCTGTTTAAAGAAAAGAACCAGAGAAACAGAAGAAAACATTATCTTCTGGGTGTAGTTATCTGTTTCTGTGTAGCATTACCCCCAAAACTTTACACATTAAAACTACAGCATATAACACCTTAAAATTCTGTGGGTCAAGAATCCAGGCACATTTAGCTTGTCCTCCGGTTCCAGTCTCTCACTAGGCTGCAATCAAGGCTACAGTCATCCCAAGCCTTGACTTTGGGAGGATTCACTTTCAAGCTCACTCACCATGTGGACCTCTTCATAGGGCTCTTCACAACTTCAGAAGTTTCCTTCCAAGAGAGAAAAAGATTGGGGTGAGGATGGGGGGTTAGTGGAGGGGGGGAAGAGAGAGATCACAGTCTTTGTACCATAATGTCAGAAGTTTCATCCTGTCACTTTCAGTTTATCCCAATTCAGCTTACTCTGTTTATTAGAAGTGAATTACGAGGCACAGCCCATGCTCAAAGAGAGGGGATTAAAGAGAGGGATTTACCCAGGGTATGAATACCAAGAGGGTGGATCCTTAGGAGCCATTTCGGAGGCTGCCTTCCATATATAGAAATAATCTAATCCAATCTCTCATTTTACAGCCAAGAAAACTGAGGCGCGAAGTGGTTAATCACTTGTTAGTGTTGCAGAACCTGTGGCTATTGTTGCAAGAGCCTAGATATCCTGACATAGTCCCAAACTCTCTGATAAGAGAAGGGCAAGAATGGACCAGGTAGAACCGTAGAAGCTATCTTCTGCAATAGTGGTTTGCAAACTGTTGTTCATAGAATAAAGTGGATGGGCTTCAGATGACTCATCTGGCTCTTCCAACAGTGTAAACTGTATTTCAGTTAGTTTTACATATTGGTCTTTCTTTGAATGAAATAGTTCTGCTGGTCAAAATATCTTGACAGTAATTGTTCTTCGTGAATTTTATTTGATAAAGTTTTTCAGGTTTAATTCTGGAGCTGATCACATTTGTGCATCTTTTTCTGACCCTTATATCCTTTTATCTAGAAATTATTTTTATTACTTAACAAGTAGATAAAGGTTTTTAATAATTAGTTTTTTTGTAAGACTCAGTATGTTGGAAACTCAGTTTTTAATCCTTTTATCAATCACTTAATTAAGCCAATTCATAGTATACCTTCTTGGAATTGTTCTCTCACATCATATTACAATGAATAGAATGGTGAGACTTCTTGGGACCAGTGATATGATATCTTTGAATAAACTTTTGTCATCTAGTAAAAAAGATAGGTACACATCTGTCTGAGGACCTATTACATGTAACTAGATCTTTCATATATTTCTGTCAAAATCGTTTTATATCCCACCACATACGTTCAGTAAAATAGCTGCAAACCTCAGGAAGACACACACAGAGAAAACCCTTCATGCGAGGTTTATTTATTCTTTTGCCAAATTTCTGAAACTTTTGCTTGGAGACTTATTTATTTTTTTAATGTATCACCTCAGCAATCTGTTTTTCAACCTGCTTTTTCACTTAAAATTTTATGAACCCTGTTAAATTCTCTAAAAACACATTTTAGATCAGTTTCACCCCTCATTGTCATTTAGAATGTTTCCAACTTTAAAATTTTATTATAAATATCACTGTGAAGACTGTTTATGTACATTTATCTATATACCCTTCTCTGAGTATATATCTCCTTCTGATAATTCTCTGGGAGCCATATTTCTGAGAGAAAGGGTACTTAAAGATTTTTGATAAAAATCACCAAATTGCCCTTGAGAAATTTTCCTTTCCCAGGAGCAGATTAGGAGAATAGAAGAATGTAAATATAGGTTTCTACAACTTTTGTTTGTGACAGCCCTTTTGTTTAGCGCACACACACAAACACATACACACACCTTTTTTTTTTTTTTTCCTGCAAAGGAAACAGTCACCATCTTCTAAGAGGAGGGGAACTTGTGTAGTAGGAAAACATAAATTTAGGTTTGTGTCTCAATGCCCAGTAGGTCCAAGTGGATACTCCTCCTGGCCCGATGCACTATTGCGTTCCTAATCACCAAAGTGTTATACCAGGAAAAGGTAGCATTCTGTTTTGCTCCCCATCTCTCCCATCCATTCTGACACTGCATCACTTTAGGAAATATTAAAAAATATATCACAGACATTTAGAGGGGAGCAGGGGAACTCATTGATTTTCTGAAAGCAATTTGTTAATTAACATCAAAGGAATGAAATCTGACTTGCATAGCCTAGTGAGTGGCATTTTTCCATAGTCCTGGTTGCTATGGTGATGAAGGAAACTCGTTTGTTCTGGGTCACTCCTAAATTTGTGCATGAAAGCATAAGAGATTATTCCTGTCTAATCAAGTTATATGGAAAAGTTGAAGGGGAGGTGCTGTGTTTTACAGCCATCAACCCTCACCAGAAGAAAACACAATAGCTGAGAAAAGGGGATTATATTTTCCTTTTGAAAACAGAGAAGAGAATTTCTAACTGACCCCAAAGCCTCTTCCAGCAGAATATTTTTTTTTCCTCCTGCACTAATATGAGGAATGTGGAATCACGTTTCTTAAAGGGAATTAGAGCACATATTGAAAAACTCTACAACCCGACTTTGCATAATGAATAAGGAGTAGGGTGTGCATTCATTAAACAATTTTACTTTTGAACTTAAATTCTACAGTGTGTCAAATGCCTCACTAGCTCTGCTTTGCCAGGAAGCCAAGTTCTGTTACAATTAACATAATTGGGAAAGCTGGAATCGAGAAGGAATGGCTCACCTTTTTTTTTTTTTTTTAGCAGATGTCCTGGCCCCTGTGGTGTATAGATTTAAGCATCTCTTGCACGTTCCTCTGCCTGCCCAACACCTTAGTTACTCCTTAAGAAGATGGTAGTTTTGTATGTCATTACTGGAATTTCTGTATCAGCCCAAACATTATTTTTATAAAAGATTGTGGTTTCCTTATGTTTTGATTTTTATTTACACAAAGCTTACTTTTTTTTTTTTTTTTTTTTCTTCTGAGACACATAGATGTGAATTCAAATCTTTACCCTTCCATTTATTAGCTGTGTGGTTTGGGAAAATTTTTATACCTCACCTGCTTTATCTATAGAATGAGTAGATTTACCTATACAGGATTGTTTTAAGTTTTCCCCTATATTAGTCATCTATTACAGCATAACAAAATACACCCAACATTTAACAGCTTAAAACAATAAATATTTATTATATGACACAGTTTCTGAGAGTCAGGAATCTGGAGCAGCTTAGCTGGGTGATTCTGGCCCAGGGACTTTCATGAGATTGCAGTCAGACATCAGCCACAGCTACAGTCATCTGGAGACTCGACTGAGGCTGGAAAACCTGCTTCCATGCTCACTCATGTGGTTGTTGAAGGTTTCCATTCCATGAGACGCCTGTTCCTAGCCATGTGGTCCTCTCCATAGCAACTGTCTTCCCCAGGAAAGAGTGATCTGAGAAGAAAAGTATGAGAGTGCAAGAACAAGAAAAACACCCAACACAGAAGCCACAGTCTTTTTTATAACCTAATCTCAGAAGTGACAACTCATCATTCTTGCTGTATGTTATTTATTAAAAACAAGCTGCTGACATCCAAAGAGCCCAACAAACCCACACTCAAGGAGAAGAGAATTAAGCTCCACTTCTTAAAGAGATGAAGTATCAAAGGATTTGTGGATATATTTGTAAAACCACCAAGTCTTCCATAGTGTACAATTTACATTCACCTCACGTACAAAATGCGTACCCCAAATCAAAGCCCCCCAAAATCTCATGCTATTGCAGCCTCAGCTGAAAACCTGGAATTTTACCATCTAAATTGAGTCAAGGTGCAGATAAGTTTCTTCGGATTTAATTCCCTAATTGTGGCCCCTTGAGTACAGTTTCCCTCTGCTTATGAACCTAAAGGCATATATTATCTGCTGCCAACACACACAGTGTACATACATCTCTGTAGTGTTGGGGCAGACTTAGGATAACCACTCTGAGCTTTCCTGATCCAAACAAGTAAAAATAGGCACGAAATGTCATTGGTGCATCACTATTGTGAAATCCTGCTGGACAACTGTTGGATATTTATTGATAAGTTCTCAGAGTTTGGGAATAATTTTCCATGGCTCTCAGCTTCACCATCTGGGCCCTTTGTTCTCCCTCATCCTTCCTTTTTTTGACACATAGAATGTATTTGCAGCTAAGTAGTTTTCTTAGCCTGCTTTCTGATAGTAGAATTTTGGAGGTCCAAAGCCTTCTTTTCATTTTCTATTGTTTCTGTCCTTTTCAATTCAAGCTGGCAATGTTTTCGCATATATAATTCTTCTATAAATCTTATTTATGTGAATCTTACAGAGGATCACTCTATTAGAGAAAAGCCACACCTCCAGTTTCCTCAAGATAAGTCCTTTAGCATAGGATTCTGCTGAGACTCCTGAAGGACAATGCCCTTAAGATTCCTTAGCACTCCTATTGTTTGATTGAGAGGATCTGCAAGACACTCAGTTGATAGCTTTATTGAGTCTTTTGTCTGATTAAAAGGAACTCCAAGGCACTGTTGTAACTTTTTCCATGGCCTCATGAAATAATTTTACAGTCACACACTTGGCTTCACCTTTAGGCTAGTTTTCCTGGCAACAGTCTGTATATGTGCTTTGCTGAGAAGCCATTGCTTAATTTTAGAATTGTTTGCTATCTGGAATGTATGAGATTTCTCAAAACCATCAGGTCCTGGTTCTTTCAAGTTTAATGACCTTTCCTTTATTTTTCTCCTCTCTCATTTTACTGTAAGGAGCAAAAAGAAAGCAGGCAGTACTTAGAACAACTTTCTTAGAAATTATGAGGTTGCAGTCACCTGTCAGCTGTAGCTATAGTTATCTCAAGGTTTAAATGGGGCTGGTGAATCCACTTACAGGTTCACTCATATGGTAATTGGCAGGCTTTAGTACCTCACTGGCTCTTGGTTAGAGGCCTCTGTTCTTCATTATGTGGGTCTCTATGGCAGTTGGCTTCTCCTGGATCAAACGATCCAGGAGGGTAAGACCTAGAGTGTGAGAGTAAGATACAGCATGCAAGTTGAAGCTGCAGCCTTTTTATAACCTATTCCTGGAAGGATGTCTCATCGGTTCTGCCATATTTTATTCATTAGAAGTAAGTTATGAATCCAGACTGCACTCGAGAAGAGGGGAATTAAATATCACCTCTTAAAAAGAGGAGTATCATGAAGGAATCCGGCTCCCTGACTTCAGACTATACTACAAAGCTACAGTAATCAAGACAGTATGGTACTGGCACAAAAACAGAAATATAGATCAAAGGAACAGGATGGAAAGCCCAGAGATAAACCCATGCACATATGTTCACTTTATCTTTGACTAAGGAGGCAAGAGTATACAATGGAGAAAGAATAGCCTCTTCAATAAGTGGAGCTGGGAAAACTGGGCAGCTACATGTAAAAGAATGAAATTAGAACACTCCCTAACACCATACACAAAAATAAACTCAAAATGGATTAAAGACCTAAATGTAAGGCTGGACACTATAAAACTCTTAGAGGAAAACATAGGCGGAACACTCTATGACATAAATCACAGCAAGATCCTTTTTGACCCACCTCCTAGAGAAATGGAAATAAAAGCAAAAATAAACACATGGGACCTAATGAAACTTAAAAGCTTTTGCACAGCAAAGGAAAACATAAAAAAGATGAAAAGACAACCCTCAGAATGGGAGAAAATATTTGCAAATGAAGCAACCGACAAAGGATTAATTTCCAAAATATACAAGCAGCTCATGAAGCTCAATATCCAAAAAAAAACAACCCAATCCAAAAATGGGCAGAAGACCTAAACAGACATTTCTCCAAAGAAGATATACAGATTGCCAACAAACACATGAAAGGATGCTCAACATCACAAATCATTAGAGAAATGCAAATCAAAACTACAATGAGGTATCACCTCACACCAGGCAGAATGGCCATCATCAAAAAATCTACAAACAGTAAATGCTGGAGAGGGTGTGGAGAAAAGGGAACCCTCTTGCACTGTTGGTGGGAATGTAAATTGATACAGCCACTATGGAGAACAGTATGGAGGTTCCTTAAAAAAACTAAAAACAGAACTACCATACGACCCAGCAATCCCACTACTGGACGTATACCCTGAGAAAACCATAATTCAAAAAGAGTCATGTACCACAATGTTCACTGCAGCTCTATTTACAATAGGCAGGACGTGGAAGCAACCTAAGTGTCCATCCAGATGAATGGATAAAGAAGATGTGGCACATATGTACAATGGAATATTACTCAACCATAAAAAGAAACAAAATTGAGTTATTTGTAGTGAGGTGGATGGACCTAGAGTCTGTCCTACAGAGTGAAGTAAGTCAGAAAGAGAAAAACAAATACCATATGCTAACACATATATATGGAATCTAAAAAAAAAAAATGGTTCTGAAGAACCTAGGGGCAGAACAGGGGTAAAGATGCAGACGTAGAGAATGGACTTGAGGACATAGGGAGGGGGAAGGGTAAGCTGGGACAAAGTGAGAGGGTGGCATTGGCATATATGCACTACCCAATGTAAAATAGATAGCTAGCGGGAAGCAGCCGCATAGCACAGGGAGATCAGCTTGGTGCTTTGTGACCACCTAGAGGGGTGGGATAGGGACGATGGGATGGAGGCGCAAGAGGGAGGGGATATGGGGATATGTGTATGCGTATAGCTGATTCACTTTGTTGTACAACAGAAACTAACACACCATTGTAAAGCAATTATAGTCCAATAAATATTAAAAAAAAGTATCAAAGAATTTTTGGACGTATTCGAAAAACCACCATAGCTTACTTTTATGGACTGACTTGCATCCTCCCAAAAATCATACGTTAAAGCCCTAACCCCCAGTTTGACTGTATTTGGAGATAGGATCTTTAAGGAAGTAATTATGATTAAAATAAATCATTAGGGTGGGACCCTAATCCTATAGAACTGGTGTCCTTGCAAGAAGAAGAAGAAACACCAGAGATCTTGCTCTCTCTCTCTTTATTGTGTGTACATAAATAAAAGACCAGGTGAGAACATATCAAGAAGCCCAGAAGAGTGGCCTTACCAGAAACCAGTCCTGCTGGTACCTTGACCTTGGTCTTCTAGCCTTTAGAATTGTGAGAAAATAAATGTCAATTATTTAAGCCATCCAGTCTGTAGTATTTTGTTACGGCAGCCTGAGCTGACTAATACATTCACAAAACACTACTAAAGAAGGAATCAAACTTCTTAAAGTCAGAGAAAATCCAGCCCCGAATTCACCTGCATGTGAAAAATTTCTTTATAGTTTTTTTTATTTGTAAAGTTTATGAAAATATTATATATAGGATCAAGTAAAATTGACGTTTTGGAACAATGTGCTATGATTATACTGTGAGTAATGAGTAGAAGCCTTATTATACAAAGTAGGTGTGCAATAAATAGTGATTTTTAAATTAGAAGTAGGTATTTGTCTATATCAGTTATTCTAATCTGCATTAAAAACTCCATGAGAAATAATAATATTATCCCTACTTTCCATATGAGAACTTGGGCTCAGAAAAGTCAATGGATTTGTCCCATCTTGGCATTCCCAATAGTAACAGAACTGTGCTTGAGTTGTGTTCTTATCACTATACAAAGCTGCCTTTCTAAAGAGGTCACACTGGTTGGTATTTTGAAATGATTCACTTCTCGGAAAATTGACATTTTAAGTAGGAAAACTTCAGGATCCTCCAGTGACAAATACCATGAGTAGAGAAACCAGTAAAAATTATTTTATCTTATAGAATCTTTGCTTACATGAGATTCATGTATTTTTAATTGCCAAGCACCAATCCTTACATAGCAGCACACTTTGGGAAATAGAAAAGAAGATATACATTTATTCATTCAACATTGTTTGGACACTCACACCCTGCAAGACATTGTATTAGTTGTTTCGGAGGTCTAAGAGAAGACTGACGAGGACGCTGAACAACTCATATTATCTCATAAAGGAAATTAGGTATGAGCACAAAGAATAATCTTGAGCGTATCAGTTACTATTGCCACAGTAACACTGGGTAACAAACCACTCCAAAACTCAGTGACCTATATCAATAGTTTATTCTTGCTTACTTGTCTGTAGGTTGCCTAGGCAGTTGTAATCTGACTTAGCTTGCTCTTTGCTTGTCTTGACACAAGGTGATAGATTGCATCAAGATTTGTTCCAAGTGTCTCTCATCCTCCCTGATCCAATGTGCTAGCCAAAGAATGCTCTTCTCATGCTGATGGCAGATGCATAAGAGGGGCAAGCAAAGACCTCCAATGCCTCTTAAAGACTAGGCTCTGGACACATTGCCACTTATCCCATATTGCATTGGCAAAAGAAGTCACACAGTGAAGCTCAACATTAATGGGGGTGAGAAAATCGACTCTGCCTTTAATGGAGGACTTACAAAGAACAAAAGACATGGATACAGGGAAGGGTAATGAGTTGAGAACAATAATACAATTTATCACAATACGTAATAGAATATGATAAATTCCTTAAGAAGCATCTAAGAAGGAAAAGAGTAAGCAATGTAAAAGAGTTAAAAAGCTCATTAGAGCTTAGTTTAAACCCATCTCCTTCTTTAATTAAACATACATTCATTGTTTAACTGGTGCCTTAGTTTCCTCATCTTAAAATGATTTTTGTAAAGATCAAATCTAATCACAACACGGGCATGAGTACCAGTGCCTGGCACATAGCAAGAACTCAATAAAAAAAGAATAAATACAAGACTAAAGTTGTAAGAGTTAATATTCTACTGAAAGAAGCAAGACATCCAGTTGTGAAACAACTGGAGAATGACACAGGCAACCTCTAAGTAAGAATAAATAGCATATCAAAGTTGATCCATGTGGAGAGAGCTTAGCCAGGAAAGTCTTCTTTATCCACGTAGAATGAAGCTCACCAAATGAATAACTGTAGTTCTCTCTGTCTCCCTTTTATTTCTTAACAATTAATTTCAGGAGAGCATGAATATATTTCCATTCATCTTAACTGTTTATAAGATATTCTGGCAGTGAAATGACATGGTTGTCATGGAAGCAATCAAGAATCAGGAATCAGAACTCAGGAGACTATAGGCAGCTGACCATGGCTCATTTTTTACAACACAAAAGATTTTGGGTTTTTTCTTTACAGTAAGTCACTTGTGAAAGAACATGTCTAACAAAATTTTCGCTTTGTGATTCCAAATTAAATTCATTAAGCAGATATAGTCCCATGAGTGCTAAATACAGACACATTTATATATGTGTACTTGATATCTATATGCATCTTACACATATTTGTGCATTTTAGGTATGGCTAATTCTCATTCCCTCATTGCCTTCGCTAAGTTTAGAATTTTCCTACTATCCTGGATATTGAGACTAAAATTCAGCTCAAGGATCTTTTTATTCAGCTGGGTAAAACCTCTCTACTCTCAAGGAGTTTCCAGTTTCCAGTAGTTCCCCCTTAAGCATGGTTTTGCTTTCTCTGGATTCAGTTACTCCCAGTCAGTCATGCCCTGGAAATATTACACAAAAACTCTAGAAGTAAACAATTCATAAGTTTTGAATTGCTGGCCGTTCTGAGTAGCATGGTGAAATCCTGTGCCATCCCCCTCCATCCAACCCGGGATATGAACCATGGCTTTGCCCAGCATATCCACTCTGTATGTGTTCTGACGTCTTCTCCCCGTTAGTCACTTAGTAGCCCTTTAGGTTATCAGATGGACTGTCATGATATTGAAGTGCTTGTGTTCAAGTAACACTTATTTTACTTAATAATGGCCCCAAAATGCAAGAGTAGTGATACTGGCAATTTGGTTGTTCTCTTGCTGTGCCTAATTTATAGATTAAACTTTATCATAGGTATGTATGTACAGGAAAAACGTAGCACGTATAAGGTTGGGTATGATCCACAGTTTCAGGCATCCACTGAGGATCTTGGAATGTATCCCCTGCAAATAAGAGAGGACTACTGTATTTGAGAAAATAAAAAATATTAAAAAATAAATGTTCAAGAAAACTGATAAGAATATACAGAAAGGGGGCTTCCCTGGTGGCGTAGTGGTTGAGAATCTGCCTGCCAATGCAGGGGACACGGGTTCAAGCCCTGGTCTGGGAAGATCCCACATGCCGCGGAGCAACTAGGCCCGTGAGCCACAACTACTGAGCCTGCACGTCTGGAGCCTGTGCTCCGCAACAAGAGAGGCCGAGATAGTGAGAGGCCCGCGCACCGTGATGAAGAGTGGCCCCCACTTGCTGCAACTAGAGAAAGCCCTCGCACAGAAATGGAAGACCCAACACAGCCAAAAATAAAAATTAATTAATTAATTAATTTTAAAAGAAAGAATAATCGGTTTCCCCTAGGTTCTATTCTATGCATTCTGGCTCCACCCCCTTCGTATTTTTTAAGTATTTGAACAAACTCTTTTCCAAGGTGTCATCTTCATTTGTTTTACCCAAAATCTTTATTTCAATTTAATTTGGCAGTGATCATGAATGTTCTAATTGTAGGAGAACTGTGTTAGGTGCTTTGGAAGGTACAAAATGAAAACAAACAAAAAAACCACCATAGTTGTCCAGAGACATCCTAGCAGTGGAACAGTCCAATAAAAAACTGTTTTGTGCATTACACAGAAGAATGAAATTTTGTATGTACTTTCCTCTAAGGGAAGAAGAACGCACAAAGTAAGTGACATTTGAGCTGCTCTTAATTGATGAATAGGATTTCATTAAAGAAATAAAAGTAGAGACAAAGTACCCTAGAGATAAAAATATGGAGATATCTTGTAGGCCTTTGAAACTCTACATCTTAGACTTAGGCAAAACACCAAGACTGGAAGTGTAGCTATGGAAGTTATAATAATAGTGATGTTATAAAAAACCACATATATAGAGAGAGCCATAGAGAAAGACTATGAACAGAAGGAAAGAAAACATAAAGGATGATAAAGGAAAAAAAAAACCCACAGAACTGGAGACTAAGAAATGATGACAATGGGCAATAAAGGGAGTGCAGAGTCATGGAAAATGAGGAAGTATCAAATTCAAAAGAAAAATCAATTGGAGTATAAATGAGAATCATGAGGAAGAAGTTGGTGAAAATTAATTATCTTACTGGAGGGAGGATTTTTTTTTTTTTGTAAGTCATGAGAAAATAAGGAAAGGACAAGTAAACAAACAAGTAAAATTTCAAGGAGAATAGGAGAGAAATTGAAGAGGTCCATATTAAAAGATCTTAGTGTTATTGTTTTATTGAATGATCTGGATCTGGGTGAAGTCACGTAGTGAATTTATTCTTTCTTTCACTGCCCCTTAAACTGGATGCCTAGACTCATTCTTTCATAATCTGGATAAAATCTCAGTTGGGTACCACTGCTTTTCTGACCTCTTTAATTCCCAAGAGTAACCTTATTTTGGAATAGTCCAAAACAATATAATATTTAATCTCAAATGCATTCAATTTATAATTGTCTCTCCTTCCCCAGCTCAGGCTAACTTCAGGCTTAGAAGCTTGCCGTTGGGAGGGATACATAGATTCATTCTTCTCTTTCCCTTATTTACCTGTTCCCCCACTCCCTATTTATTTTTATCCCTCCAGGATATAGTAAAGTGGAAAGTGGAGAAAGGGGGAAATTTCTCAATCTATGTGGCTGGAATAGTTGTCATCTGTTGTCCTTATCCTCTTGAGGTACATGTACAGTTTCAGGCTCCATGTCTCTTTTGTTGAGTTTCTCAGAAAAGAATCTTTTGTTGAGTTTTTCAAAGATACACACACTGGGAAGCACCAGTGGCAGCTTCTGTAATCCAAGGCAAGACTTCCAGTCTGACTGGCTGTTTTCAATTCCACCAGCATCCTCTGGCCTCCTGATTGTCCACCTCTCTGCTGAGTCACTTCAGCCCTCCACGCAGTTCCTAAGGTGGTCCTAGACTGACACTCTATCTTGAGAACCATTTTATTTCTCAGGAAATGTGCACCTTTTCCAGCTGTTGGTGGAGGGGCAATTTGCTCCTGGTGCAGGTCACTCTAGGCAACAGCTTTTCCCTTCAGACTTTTCCCGGTAAGAACCTCATGCCAAACCTTAGGCCCAGCTCCAAGGACGTATATTAAGGTCTCCTTGGGGTCCTTTTGAAAGGTCTTTCACACAATAGAAGGTGAGGAACAAGGGTAGGACGTAATGGTATTTCAACTCTTCTCCCCAGTGAATTCCCTCATGACCTCTTAAACGTCAATATCTTATACATTTAAAAGGTAGTGATGAGCCTATGCTAGCAGAATTGGTTTTGAGCCATCTCTTTTGCAAGTCCTGTGTAGCTGGTTTAGCAACTGTCTTTAGAATGGGGGAGTATTTGGCAACTACTGTGTCATTCTCAGCCAAGAACCTATGCAGAAAATTCAAGACAACAGGAAGAGTTGAATTTAACATCCTGATACATTAGTAAAATGGGAGATTAGATCATTTATTGAGCCTCAGTGAGGGCATTTAGGGATTTTTGTGGTTAATAAAAGAGAAATAGGGATTCCGATAAAGGAGGTAGACAGTTAATAAAAGAGAAATAGGGACTCCGATAAAGGAGGTAGCAATGAGAAAAAGATTTGGTGAATAACAATTGGGAGGGGTTGAATACATCAATGTGAACTTCAAACCATCAATACAGTTATGGGAATTTTGCTGTCAAAAACCAGTAGGAGGGCAGCTAAAGAGAAAAAGAATAATGAATTTATTTTCCAATCATGACGACTGGCAAAATGTTTTGTAGCATAAGATGGTACTAACTAATGGTGAAGACCTAGAAGAGAAACCAGACTAGGCAGAAAGGAAACAACAGTAATGACCTTAATCATTCATTAAGCATTTCCTGTGTGCCAAGGAGTTGCTAATGTCTTGTAACATACTCTTGTAATATTATCCTTGTTTTACAAAAAAAGAGTATGTAAGCCTAACATACTCTTGTAATATTATCCTTGTTTTACAAAAAAAGAATGAGTCTAGTCTATCCTAGTATATAATAGGATAGATTAAATAACTTTTTCTTAAAGGCCTGCAGCTCTAAGTAGAGGCTGTGGTTTCAACTCAGATCTGTTCCACAGAGTCAGCACTCAAAGGTGAATCAGAAGAGTACAAGCAGACTTGGAGATTAATGATTATATAGATCCAAATGAAAAGAAGAGTGTGGTTAGTGTGAAGTGGAATGATGGGGGCCTGCCAATCAAGAACAGAAATTCCAAGTTACTATCATAGAGTACTAATGAAGTGCAAGTGTGGCTGTGCAAGTGGGTTGCCCGTGTGGAGTAGAGCTGAAGGTCACTGGAGTAGAAATAAATCCAAGAACTGATACACTAGGGTGTTGTTTCCTTGATCCTTGTGAATCATGTATCCATTCAAGCTAAAGGTGGAGGATAAGGTGCAAAATAGAGAATCTATGACTTAGGGAATAAAGATGTCAAAGAATGTAAGGGAAACACCATGGAAGTAGGCAAAATACGATGGCCAAATGAAAAATGTTCAATGGTATGGGCTTCGTAAAAAGCTGGAATTGTTGAACGAAAGGGATTGCAAAATAATTAGCAAGTGGCAGTAGGAAGTAAATAGAATTCCAACCCTGACTCTTGGCTCCAAGGTGTGAGAAAAGGAGTCACCTCTAGAGGGAACTGAGCAGGATGTATGGTTTTCAGGAAAAGAAAGATCATTCTCCATGCTTTCTACCCAATCTAAAGTAACTCCCTCCTCCAGTATTCTCCATCACATTAGTCTCTTCTTTTTTCCTTGTGGTGTTTATTTTTATATAAAGCTACTCTTGTTTAATACTTTATCCATCACTACCACATGAGCAACATGAGGGCAGGGACTTTGATTTGTTGATCACTGTAGTCCCATCATAGAAAATAGAGTTTGGCCCCTAGTAGGTGCTCAATAAACACATGTCAGATACATGCATGAGTTAGAGTGAACGTCTGAGGAAAATCTTGAGAATATGTTCAAGCTTTTTAACAGTATAATAGGAGTATCAAAGAGGAGAAGGAGGAAAAGTGGTCAATTTAGGTCAAGAAGAACAGCCTGATGTAGATGGAGAAAGTGTTTAGTAAAATAGAAAATACACCTAACTAGAGAAGTTTAACTTTTGTTGGTAAATGGAAATCCCCTGAATGATGGAGGTAGAGAACCAAGGAGCAGCAGGCTGTAGTATCAAGTTCATTATGGGAAGAAGATTGGATTATAGAACTCAGTATTCCAAAGACCTTTTTGGGACTCGGGTGAACTGTAGATCCTTCACCACCTGTGACTCTGTTGGACTTCAGTTGTTTGTGACTGCTGAAGAAGGTAATAAGGACACTGAATATGATCCCATTCCTCTCATATGTATCATATTTTTCTTGAAATCATAAAATAATTCTTTGATTCTTGGTAAGCAGACTGTTTTTCAGGTAAAATGAAGTGGAATGTTGATGTTATTGCAGAAGTAACTTTGTTTCTTAAGAAAACTACACTGGAGAAGGATATAGGACAGGAGAGCGCACAAAATAATTTCATTTGCTTTCAGGTTTCAAATGGTAGAGGAGAAGTAAAAAGTGGGCTATTTAAGGTATGATTATTTCATAGTGTTAAAGTTTAAAACAGGTAGGGAAACAAGCAAAGGGAGGCAAGCAGAAGGGCTGAGAAAGCTTGAGTTTTTCCATTTACATTGAAAACAAACTGGGATTTGGATTAAATAAACAGGATAATTGTCAGACTCTACCACATTTACTTAGGTTTCTACACTGGAGTCAACCAGAAACAACCTCCAAAATACCTGCCCGGAATGGCTACTTGACCTTTTGTTTCAAGGGAGTGAAGTGGTCTGATGAACCCTCACAAACTCCCTGGCATATAAAACTTTTCAAGAGAGTCTGCTCTTATGTTAGCCTAAAAAAATCAAGCAAAAGGTCCTGGAGTTTGCATTTGAAGCTTATTTAGATCTGAACTGATTCAAGAAAGGAAAATCACCCCAATGCTTCAAAAAATTGATTCTCTAAATTCTGACCAAATAGTTTGGAATGGTTGTTTATCCTAATACATTAGAGCTCATTAGATAAAACACAGGATTTGTCAGAGAGGATTAGTGGGGGTTCTTTTTGTTTGTTTATTTACGTTTCCTTATTGGGATTTATAAATTCAGCCATGGATAGATGAGGGATACAGCAGTGACTGATCTTAAAAGAAATTAATTAAAATATTGGAAAACGAGGGATTTGGTAAATGATCCAGATTAAAACGTTGAACAAACATGGGAGAGATTCAGAGAACACAATAAAATTTAAAAACATGGTGAGGCAAGAAGTCTCATTCTGTCTGCAGTCTCCTTACAATAACCTGGAAAGAAGCGCTTATGAAGCCCAGGAGGCCAAGGGGCCACCCCTGGGTGTCTATGTGTCAGAGGCTATATGTGTAATGGTTAAAGCTGCTGTACTCTGTAGTTAGATTGCTGGGTTCATAACCCACCCAGATCACTTCTTAGCAGATCTTGGGCAAATAACTTTGTCTCTCTAAACCCCGTCGTCTCATCTGTGAAATGAGGATGATAATAGAATCGACCTCATAGGGTGGTTATGAGGATCAAATGAGTGCATGCATAGAGCAACATCTGGCCTTCCATAAATATTAATTATTATTTTGCCATCATCATCATCATCATTTCTGGTGACTCTTACAGTGTCTGACACATGGCAGACACTCAGTAAATATGTGATGAGTGACTGATGGAATGAATGCTAGCCAAAATAAATCTCTCTACCTCCTGTTATCACACTTAAAGTCGACCATGAGGAGCTAAAGTTGGGCCACACACTTGGTGTCTGTATGGTTCATTCAAGGCATGTAAATGAGTAAAGCATGTTTGGTGTAAGAAAACAAAATAAGCCTTTTTGGCCTACATTTTATGTTCTCACTTGAGGTAGATCTCTGGGCATTGAGAAATAGTTTCTGTAGTCTCAGTAAAATAATAGCTCATACACTGATAAGTGGCAGCTGATTACTTCTCTTTGTCAAGGATGCGATAAGGAGTGGTGGGGACTGTGGCAACCTGGAGAGCCCACAACCTTGGAGAGCAGATACCTTTTGCACAGTTCCAGCTGATCATTGCATTTCAGAATGCAAGCGTAGAATTACCAACTCTTTGATTTTTCAGAAGAACCTGGAAAGAGAGCGTAAAAACACGTTTTCACGTGTTGTCTCAATAGTCTTTGTAGTTATTGCTAGTCTTTTAAACACTGGGCAGGCTAAACATGCCCTGACTGCACACTGATGACCCATTGCAAGGTCCTCTAAATAGGAGAGTAACCTGTTAAAATGCAAATCCCCTGAGAGTGCTGAGCTCCTAACAATACTGTTATCTGCAGGTGTCACTGGAGAGAGGACTGGGGGTGAAAACATCTAGGGGAGGAAAGATAAAGGAGAGGTGGGAGGAAGCTAGAGGGAAACCCTGCTTACTCCACTGTTTCAGCTAAAACTGGTCGTAATACAGAGAACTGGAGAAAAATGAGAGGCTATTTTTGAATGATCATGAAGGAACACTTAAGGGAACTATTTAAAAGTTAGCGTTCTTGGGAAAGATGAATAAATTAAAGATTAAAAATACTATTTTTCAATCAAGTTAAGAAGTGTGCGGCCGTTAGTCTTAAAACCACCCACTTAGAAATTGAGTGTTGTTTTCCGTTTATCTCCAACCATCTCATGTTTGTTTCTTAGAGATGCAAATACCTCAGTGTTTTTTAATCTGCGAGACGTTTGGGGAAATTGAGAATTCTCTGTTTGTACCACTGCTGAGCACATTTTTGTTCTGTGTAAGCTTGCTGCTCTTGTCATCGATAATGGTCTTGTCATATATTTGCAGAATGTCTGCCTTTGATTTTGGTCATGAACTAAACTTTTGAAATACATCCAGAAGTTCCCATCACTGCAGAAGTTGACCATGTCCATGCCTCCAGGTACTGGTGTCCTGTCATTGTCCACATCATTGATTTAGGACCCATTGCATTTAATTCCCTATTCAAGGAAAGTCAGGCAATAAAACAGAAAGAGAAGATAGAACCGTGGTCATTTAGGAGCTTAAAATCTAACAGAGAAGACAAAACATTAAACAATGGCAATGTAAGATTAGTATAGTAGTTATAGTATAGTATATAGTATACCGTAGTATAGGGTTTATATATAATATACCATGTATAATATATAGCATAACATTGCAATAGAATATATAGTACTGCCTTGCAGTAGAAAAAACAGGGGTTGAATTTTGTTCCTCTGCTGACCAGCTGGTTGACTTTGGGCTTATCTGTAAAAACGGAATAAAGATACCTAATTCCCAAAAGGCTGAGGATAAAAAGAAATACTGTTTGTTCATCACTTAGCATGCAGTCCCTAGCTTATAGTGAGTGCTCCAAAAAGACAGATATATAAAATGTTGCTTGCCTTCAGAGAGCTTATTATCTAGTTACAGGCGAAATATATTTCATGTAAAAATTTAAATAGCAATTCCATTGCTACCTAACTCTGGATTATAATAATAAGGTGTCTCGAGGCAATAATATAATTCATAAATGATGATAATGAGAGACATTGCTCAGGATTCCTGTTTGGAATATTAAGATCTGTTAAATTATGTATACCTAAAAATTGTTGATGAAGGTATAGCATACATGCAGTAAACCACATGGACCTTAAGTGCCCATCAGTGAATATTTTCCCTATGTATACTATACCCATGTCACAATGAAGACATAGAACATTTCCATTATATTAGAAATTTCTTTTTTTCCCCCTTTCCTGTCTGTATATCCCTGCCCTCCACCTTCAATTAACTGCTTATTACTACTATTTCCAACCCTTTAATCTGAAGGTGAGAGTTGTTAATTACTGAAACAGCTCTAACTTCCAGTGCTGGATTGCCTACTCAGTGACTCTGGACAGGTCTCAGATACCATATCTACCACCCATGTCAGAGGCACTCTCTGGAGTGACTAGAGACAATTCTGGCTATAGGATGCCTCTTTTATTTTTGTTGAATAAATGCATTTACTCAAACGTGGAATTTGCTCCCAGATGGCTGTATATTACATTATTGAGATTCTGTCCTTTAGTTCCATCCTCCAAAGTTTTCTAAATGTTTGGAGAAGAACATCTGTGACTAAGAGGGGTTCTGCCTGATTTTAATTATTTTCACCAGGACAGAAATAATAGGCCCGCTATGGATCTGACTCCAGTTTTCTTTTGACTTATATGGAATACGAAGGGGCAAATTTCTCCCTAATCTGTGGAGAATCAAATAACTGTTTAATAAAGAAGTCTAGGGCTTCCCTGGTGGCGCAGTGGTTGAGAATCTGCCTGCCAATGCAGGGGACACGGGTTCGAGCCCTGGTCTGGGAAGATCCCACATGCCACGGAGCAACTGGGCCCGTGAGCCACAATTACTGAGCCTGCGCGTCTGGAGCCTGTGCTCCGCAACAAGAGAGGCCGCGATGGTGAGAGGCCCGCGCACCGCGATGAAGAGTGGTCCCCACTTGCCGCAACTAGAGAAAGCCCTCACACAGAAACGAAGACTCAACACAGTCATAAATAAATAAATAAAAGAACGTGAATTTCAAAAAAAAAAAAAAAAAAAAGAAGTCTAAAGTAACTTGTTTGAAGATATTACTTATTCTCCCTTATAGCTTAACTTTCAGTGTTAATGGAGGATTGGGATTTAGATCACCATATTAGTTTTCTAGGGCTGCCATGACAAAATACCACAGACTGGGTGGCTTAAACAAGAGAAGTTTATTTTCTCATGGTTTTGAAGGCTGAAGGTCCAGAATCCAAATTATCAGCAGATTTGGTTTCTTCTGAGGCCTCTTTCCTTGGCCTGTAGGTGACTCCCCTCTTAATTCTCCTCACATGGTCCTTCTTCTGCACTTGTGTGGCCCTGGTGTCTCTTTATGTGTCCATATTTCTTCTTCTGTAAGAACATCAGTCAGACTGGATCAGGGCCCATCCTAACAACCTTATTTTAACTTACCATCATTTAAAGGCTCTGTCTGTAAATACAGCCACATTTTGAGGTATTGGGGGTTAAATCTTCAGCTTATGAATTTTAAGGAGGACACAATGTAGCCCATAACAGTCACTGATATGTATTTTAGAAGGTCAACGAGGAAAAGTGCCAGATTAGCAAGCAGAGGATATGTCCAACAATCCACAAATACGTGTTTGTCATGGAAGCTGAGAGTTCAAGAAATGGAATAGGCATGGAAACTCCACAAACCAACATTACCCAGATGTACAAAAGACTAGAAAATAGACTGAAAAGGTAAGTGCTGAGAAGGTCCAGTTAAAGCACACACATTGAACCAAGAGGGATCATGAAGGAAGCCTTTCTGATGGAGAAGAATGGGAGCTGATTTTGAACAGTGTGAATATCAGATTTTCAGGAAGATGGAGGACATTATCTCAGAGAAGAAAATTTAGTACAGGGACCAAGGATGTCAGTTAGATGAAAATGGGTGGGATATAAATATAAGATAATGGTTTATATTTACTTGATTCCTTTCAGATCTGCATTCATGGAACTCACTTTGATGTAAAAAATCCTGTCATTGTTGTGAGAGACATTTATTAAAGCACCTCTTGGAACCAAATTCTCATGAGGAACCAAATTCTCTCGTTTCCTGAATGGAAGAGAAAAATCATCTTATTATGCCTTCTAATACCAGTCAAAATCTGCCCCTGTATTCTCACCAATGTCTCCAAATCCTAGGACTCATGGAAGATCTTTTGTTCCCTGGGGGCGTATCACACCAATAATCTAACATAGCAGTTCATTGCCAAGATCAATGGTAGAGAGAAAGGTAGAACAATAGCCAGCTCCCTCCTGCCAGTGGTCCGGGACCCACAGGATGTCTCATGTCTACAGAGGTCCCCAGTGAGGCAGCCACTGGACGTAACCAAGGAGAAAAATATTTGAAAACTACTTGCCTAATAAGCTACATGCCCAAAACATGTTATACTCTTCTGTCCATTGAAAATGCAATTTTCTACTTTTAAAATCAAAATTGGACTAGATTTTTAAATTTTTCTCCACATAAAACTCTGGTCATTATTTAAGAGAAATCAAATGATACACTAGAATGTAAGGAAGAAAACAAAAATCACCTGACAGTATCCCACCCTGAATTAAATATTGTTATCTTGTTGGTGACTATTATTGTTAACATCTCCCTGTAACTGGGTATTTTTAAAATTTTACATAATTGAAATTGTACCATACCAGCTTATTGGCAACCTGCTTTTGTCATTTAACGATATGTCATGGACTCCTTTTGATCTCAACATGTTTAGATCTACATCATTATTTTTAATAGCTGTGTGGTACTCCTTTGTGTGGATAAACCATCATTCTTAAACCAGTCCCTTTTTGAAGGACCTTGACATCGTTTCCAACTTTTTTGCTCTTATAAGCAGGCTTTAATGAACATCCTTGTGCACTATTGTGCACTGGTCCTATTGTGTTCTTTGGATAAAGTTGTAAAATCTGGAAACATTCTTAAAATGGCTGTTTATGAATAAGATATAAAATTTTCCCCAAATATGCCAGCCCCATCTTTTATTTTGAATCATTTTGTATTGAATATTTATGGCTTTGTCTTTCACTTTCAAAGATTATACTGTGCAACCTTTACTCTCACACCTTCTATGTTGGTCAGAAGGAGAGAGCATGCGTTACTGTTTTTAGTTCTATGTTCACATTGCCATGGGCTGTATGTAACTAAAGGGTGAGGATGATAGAAACTCTTATAGTAGTTTGAAATGCAGGATTGTTGTAAGATGGATTGTTTTTGCCTGGGTCTTAAAAGAAAGGTAGACGTTAGGTAAAGCATTTTAGGGAGGAAAAACTTCAAGAACGATAAGATAATTGTAATGTGCTCGGCGTCTGGGGGGTAAAGGAGGGAAGTAGTGATTAAAACATTTTGGGTCAAGATCTGTCAGTCCCTGTTTACTTCTCCAGACACATCTTTCTTCATTTCCCTTCTTGATCTCTACCCCATCTAAGGAATGTCTTCTAATTCTTTGAACAGGTTAAGCTCTCTCCTATCTCTGCTTACATTATTTCCTCTGCTCTATGCCTGGGACATTCCCTAGAATATACACCCTTCACTTGATTAAGAAATGGTTACTACAGAGCTCATAATATGCCCAATCTTGGAGGCCAGTCTCATTAGGAAGCCTTCCCTGAATCACCAAGACTGAGTTAGATGCCACTTCTATTTGCATCCATACTTCCACTAACATTATATTGATTTCATTGGATTTAATCTGTTCCTACAGAACCCTAGAATCTAAACCAAGAAATGACAAAGGTTTTCAAAGCTCGATTAAATATTGTAATTAATCAACTTTTCTTGCAAAATTAATGATAGCCAGTACAAGCTTCAGCCTGGCTACTTGGGAATGAGGTTATCACAAGCAGCTCAGAGATTTGTTGGGAAAATAGGTGCTTCTCCAGAAAGCTGAGAGAAGTGAAAATGAAAAGAAAACTCTGGACAACACAGTTTCTCTCTCAAGTCATGGTTAACTTAGAAGAGCCTCTTCCAAAATGGTATTTTGTGGAAAACAATTTTAGATGATGATAATAATAGATGTGCACAATGACATTTAAGGTTGTGAAACATTGCCTACAAAATCCATTTCTGGGTTATTCACCACATACATTAGCATATTAGATGCTCTGAGAACTCCTACAAGAAAGAAAGTTGTTTAGCTACTTTTAACCTCATGTTTCCCAAATGTAATTATGACACAGAATACTTTTAAAAGCGTACCTATTTATTTGTTGCGGAAAAACAGTATGAGGAAACATTGTCTTTAGAAGTCAGAGGGAGAATTTCTGAGATTATTCAGGGCTAATATATTTGACACCACTTGCAGCTGTCCTTCATAGGGCTTATCAGTCTTGTGTGCTGTGATTATAATTAAATTACTGATTTTAAATTATTTAAAATGCATCACGTACTCATGACTTTGAGACAAATCTATGGAGACAAAAAGTCTAAGCTAAAGTATACTAATGGTAAAATATATGTTTATCACTCTTGGGTACACATGAGACAAAAATACCTGAGCAGGAGAGCTGCCATTAGACTACTTTTAATAATCATGTGAAAGTCATTTGAGATTGGCATACTGGTGTTTTGAGTCTCCCAAATGTGTTTTCCTAAGGAGAATAAATACTCCCACTGAACTCCTACTTACCCTTCTTATTTGCTCATCTCTAAAATTCTGTAAGTCAGTGAATTTCAAATGGGCAGAGTTTGAATTAATGTGATTTAGATCATAGGTCAAAGACTTAGCATTTTAAATGGAAATATATTTTCTATTGTTCTTCTATGGCAGAGTTTTGTGAAGTGTATAAAGCACTCTTCATATGAGCAAGCAACCCTAACAATTATCTGTTTCATTCACTTTCAGACTCTTTTTTTTTTGAGAGAACATTTTTGCTTGAGAAAGTTTCTCATGTGTAAAGAAACCCAATAAATAAGAGCAGATAAAAGTAGAGTATCTTGTTTGAAGTGGAAGATGATCATCATTAAACAATAACCACAGGGTAGGACACAGAAAATTTTTAAAAATTTGATATAAGTACATTAAGGTAGAGACTATGGTATATGTTGAAGGTATATTACAATGGTTGAAAATGTGTAACTGGGTTCAAATTGCAGCTCTACGCTTCCTAACTCTGTAAGCTTGGCAAATTTACATCTATGAAATCAGAAAAATACCATTACTTCTCTTGATGATTGTTGTGATAGTTAAAGAGTAAATAAATATAAAATACTTAGCATGTGTTCAGTACACAGAAAGTGCTCGGTAAATGTTATTTATTATTATTATTATTATAAAATTATTATAATTTAGTTCTGGTCCTTAAATTTTCTTAGTCTTTTTCAGCTGTTTCAGGAGACAACTATCTTATTTACACCTGAGTTTCAATGTTCTGTAATACATTTTGTACATTGTGGGTATTCAATATTGATTTGCTGTTTATTAGCTGATTTAGTATTATTTACTGATTTGCTAGTATTTAGTTGCTTACATTATTAAAATCTATTTTCCTGGCTTTTTACCTAGTCTCTGTTTTCCAAGTACTAGGGAGAAGTCCATCATATCTTTTCTTCCGTTATCTTCACATGTTATTGCTAATTTCTCTCCTAGCCCAAGGGATTGCTCCTTTTCCTGAAAGACTTTTTTGGGGGGGTTCTTTTCTTTTTTTAAGTTTCAGGTATATAGCAGTATCATTCAACATTTGTATACACTACAGAGTGACCACCACCACAAATCGTGTTACCATTCATCACAGTTGACCCTCTCCACCCATTTCACCCACCCACTGAATACCCTTCCTCTCTGGTAACCACTCATCTGACCTCTGTATCCATGAGTTTATTTTAGTTTTATTTTGTTTGCTCTTTTTAAAAAATTTCGTAGATTCCACATGTGAGTGAAATCGTGTGGTATTTGTCTTTCTCCATCTGACGTATTGCACGATAGACTTCAAGGTCTATCATTGTCACAAATGGCAGGATTTCATTCTTTTTTTTTTTTATCCATTCATTCATCAGTGGATGAACACTTTAGTTGTTTCCATATCTTGGCTATTATAAACAATGCTGCAATGAGATAGGGGTGCATATAGCTTTTCAAATTAGTGTTTTTGTGTTGTTTTTTTTAATACAAATTCTCAGTGAACAATGTCCTTCTTTCTGTTCACTTTGGCCTATTGTCTAGTTACAGTCTTCAGTTAGAATTTAGCTATCACCCCCTACTGCGTCTTCTTTTTGTTGTTTTGTCTTGTTTGAAAGGAGAGGAGAAAGTGTTTTTGCCACCTACACCAAAATGTAGTATCCAGTGAAGGGTAATGACTAAAAAAAAAATGGACTTTGGACACAAAGGGACCTGGACTCATTTTACCTGCTTTTTCCCTTGCTAACTCTATCAGTGTAGTTGGTTATTTCTCCATGGGGAGCCTCAGCTTCCTCATTTGTATAATGAACGTACTATTAACGTTGGTGAGGATGAGAAAACATGTATGTCTAGGATGGAGGGAATCGGTAAATTTTGACTCTGATCATTATAATTTTCCTGTTTTACTATAACAATTCATCATTCAGTTAGCAAATCAAGGGCCACAATTCATTTCAGTATTTAATCTTCAGCAAAATAGGAGTATGCTTAATCATCATGTATAATTTGAAACTGATAGGGCTAACTTCAGAATCTTCTCACATGTCAGCTGATAAAGCATTATTTAACTTCTTTTCTGCATATTAAACAAACAGTATATTAACTTTGAATTTTAAAAGATCCCGTTTTAAAGATCCCGATCATTGAAGACTTCCTTGTTTGATGGTTTGCCAACATTTTATGTACAGATACTTTGAAGAGTATGAAGAGCACAAAGCATCCTCTCGATATGTTGTATCATTTTAGCCTCCAATTAGAATCTTATTTGAAATGTGATGCAGTGTACATGAACAAACACAAATTTTATGGTGTTTTTGTTTATACATCACATATCTCTCCTCCCCCTCTAGGGAGGGGTAGAAATTCTGCAGAAGTTAAAGCTAAAGAAAACAAATTTTGGAAAAACAAGTGATTGGTGTGATGCAAGTCAGAATTGTTCAGTCATAGACTCATTCAAAAATGGATCTGCTGGCATACGTTTGCTCTGGGGTGTTATGATCCTGAATTCAAACTATCTCTGCCACTCATTGGCTTTGTGACCATTGTTAGCCTCTCTGATCATCATCTTTTTCCATGGAAATACTAGTGCCTGCTCTATAGGTGGTTGTTAAAGATAGGGGAGATAACATGCTTACCATATAGTGATGACTCCTGATTACTAGTATACTTTTCCCCAGAGCCCTTCCCTGTATTCCAGAAGTAGTTTAAAAGAAACAAAAAACAAACAAACAAAAAACAACACACAAACAAACAGACAAAGTATGGCTAAGAAACAGCACCTGCTCTCCCAGAGGTCCCAGTCTGTTGCTGGAAGAGTTGACCTAGATTGTTGCTGTATCTGGGGCTTACAACCATGTTGTTAATTTCACACATGGGCAAAGTTTGGATTTTGAACATCGATTTTCCTGGGTAATTCCTAGCTCTACCTCCTACTAGCTCTGCAAGTTTAGGCAAGTTGCTTAACCTTTCTGAGCTTGAATTTCCTTGCCTGTAAGACAAAGCTAATAAGGGTAGTGGAAATTACTTACATCATACATTTATATGCAAAGTTTAAGGGCTCAGTGAAAGCTTTTTATTATTACTATTTAATAATAATTCTTCAGCAGAACAGCAGATATACTTGAATCATTGTTTTAAGAGGAATTTCTTCCAGTTTTCACAAATTATAGGAGAGCTCATAAGGAAGTTAAACAAGTGTAGACAGCAATGATCTTTATTATATTTCATTTTTTTCAGACACTCAGACACTGGGTTCTCATCGAGCACCACATTGGGAGCACTGAGATTAATATTAATAGGAAGGATGATGGCTCTTTTATAGCCTCAGAGAAAAGAACAAGACATCAGTTTTTTAATGCTCCTCTCAAGGAACCTACATTGCCTTCTCTAAGTGCTCAGAACATTATCTTGCTATGGATATCTCCACCCTCGTGGCAGAGTCTACATTATTGTGGTATCTCTAATCATAACACAGTGAGATTCAGATATTTTACTCTAATTAATGTCATCTTAAAGGGTGTGCTGTGATGAATATATGTAAATATCTCATGCATTTGACCAAGCTTTCAGATCTGAACTCTGGCTTCCAGGAGTCAGTGCGAACTAATTGAATAACAGAAAGCTCATAATTTAGCTCCTGTAAAGAAACTGAAATTGTCCTGTACACTATGCAAACTAGGTCAGGGTACGTAATTATCTGTAGAATAAAATATGAAATAATTCTTCAGTTTCCTTGTGTCTTCTGAATTTTAGCTGAAGATATTAAAGTGGAGGAAAGAGCATGTTACAACTTTGGAAGTTGAAGACACATTTTAAATGTAACTCCTATGGTCTGCGATGTAATACATCGTACTTAGTCCTTAGTGGGTGCTCCACAAATGCTTGTTAACCACAAGAAAAGCACCAAAAGGTCACAGAAGAAATGGGTTGGACTCCTCTGTGTTCTTTATTCAGGTTTTGTCTCGCTATATATCCTCAGGCAGTACCCTGGATTTCTCTCTCTGAGCTGAGAGGGCTAACAGTCCTGTCTTCTGTCTCCCCTACGGCCAGACGTTCATCCAGTCTCATTTCCATTGCTGCAACTGTGTTCTGCATTGTCTGGCCTCTCCCAACCTGCACATAGCTGCCAGACTAGCCTCCCTAGTACATGACTTTCAGCATATTATCCTCTTAAAAAGGACTCTGAAATACTCTGGAATACTCTTGCCTGGTCAAATAATATAGTAGTAGGAAAGATTATAACCAACGATTATAGTTATGAACCATGGCAGTAATAGTTGTTGAAAGTAAGGAAAAATCCAACTTAAACTGACAAACACACAGGCAAACAGCATTTACTGGATAACTCAACTAAAAAGTCCAGTAAGATGTTTGGCTTCAAGTGCTCCAGGCTATCATGTTAGGCAGGTCTGGTTTCTTCTGATCTTAGATCTGTTGGTCCCACCCTCCTCCATGGATTGGCTTCATTTGCACACAGGCTCTTCTCCCAGTGGTTGTATCGATGGTTCCTAGCTATCCTGGGTATGTTCCCATCCAGAAGAAACATGTATGTCCTTTTCCTGATGATATCCACAAATGTCCTGAGGGAATCCACAAACTCCCTCTCATTGGACAGCTTTGGTCATATGACCATCCCTGAACCAATGGCTGTGATCAGAGGATTGGAATTTAATAACAGGCTTGGGTTAAATAGCACACTCCACTCCTGGAGTCCCCTCAGAGGTGGCAGAGACTGAAAGTGCTGGATGGGTAGATTCTTCAATGATGATCAGGAAGTTTTGCCTGAAGTATGTGTAAATGGTGACTAGGTGGCCCAAACAAGAGATGTGTATCATGCACATCTACTGTCAATTTTACCCCTTGAACACAGTGTTAACACAGCTTTTAAACTGGTGAACTCTGTGGAATGTGTAGATTTACGTGAATACAAATGTCAAACAATACAAAACATGTCACTTGCTGTAAACGCTTTATAAAAGAGCTTTAAAATATGTATATTCTGGCTACTCAGAGAAAGATCCAAACACTACCTGAAAATAAATAAAAGGAAAGTGCACAAGACTCTCTGTGCATATCCCCCCCACCAAAAAAATCCCAAACCCCCCCCAAAACTGTAGCTTTGATGTGTTATTTTAGAAGTTAAACATTAATTTAACTAGAAAAGGGTAAGATAAGTAATGTGAAAAGCTAAGTCAAGATAAAAAGATAAGATAACTTATTTATCAATTAGTATGTGGTTTGTAAAAATATTTTTAATAAAAGATGTAAAGATTTAATATTTGAAGCATTTTTTAACTTCAAAAATATGAAATGTTTGCAGCTTCTGATACTTTAATCGCTACTTGCCATTTCTGCTCAATAAGGCTCATGCTTTCAAAATGCCATGCAGGACTTGTAAGGGTGGAAGAAGAAAAAGAAATCTTTATTCTGTGTTTCTGATGAGAACCATTTCTTTCGTACAAATAGAAGTGCCTTTGGATTCCCCTCTGCAGATTGGTGAGCTGAGCTGCATATATTTCCCACTTAGTTTTTAGTCTCTGAGAATTACACTCCCCATATTGATCCTCCCTAATATGTTTTTTTTTAATGTCTTTATCGGAGTATAATTGCTTTACAATGGTGTGTTAGTTTCTGCTTTATAACGAAGTGAATCAGGTATACATATACATATATCTCCGTATCTCCTCCCTCTTGCGTCGCCCTCCCATCCTCCTTATCCCACCCCTCTAGGTGGTCACAAAGCACTGAGCTGATCTCCCTGTGCTACGCAGCTGCTTCCCACTAGCTATCTGTTTTACATTTGGTAATGTATATATATATGTCCATGCCACTCTCTCATTTCATCCCAGCTTACCCTTCCCCCTCCCTGTGTCCTCAAGTCCATTCTCTACATCTGTATCTTTATTCCTGTCCTGCCTCTAGCTTCTTCAGAGCCATTTTTTTCTTTTTTTTTTCTTTTAGATTCCAAATGTATGTGTTAGCATATGGTATTTGTTTTTTTTTTTTCTGATGTACTTCACTCTGTATGACAGACCCTAGGTCCATCCACCTCACTACAAGTAACTCAATTTCCTTTCTTTTTATGGCTGAGTAATATTCCATTGTATATATGTGTCACATCTTCTTTATCCATTCATCTGTTGAATGGACATTTAGGTTGCTTCCATGTCCTGGCTATTGTAAATAGAGCTGCAGTGAACATTGTGGTACATGACTCTTTTTGAATTATGGTTTTCTCAGGGTATATGCCCAGTAGTGGGATTGCTGGGTCGTATGGTAGTTCTATTTTTAGTTTTTTAAGGAACCTCCATACTGTTCTCCATAGTGTCTGTATCAATTTACATTCCCACCAACAGTGCAAGAGGGTTTCCTTTTCTCCACACCCTCTCCAGCATTTACTGTTTGTAGATTTTTTGATGATGGCCATCCTGATGGGTGTGAGGAGATATCTCATTGTAGTTTTGATTTGCATTTCTCTCATGATTAGTGATGTTGAGCATCCTTTCATGTGTTTGTTGGCAATCTGTATATCTTCTTTGGAGAAATGTCTGTTTAGGTCTTCTGCCCGTTTTTAGATTGGGTTGTTTGTTTTTTTTAATATTGAGCTGCATGAGCAGCTTGTAAATTTTGGAGATTAATCCTTTGTCCGTTGCTTCATTTGCAAATATTTTCTCCCATTCTGAGGGTTTTCTTTTCATATTGTTTATGTTTTCCTTTGCTGTGCAAAAGCTTTTAAGTTTCATTAGGTCCCATTTGTTTATTTGTGTTTTTATTTCCACTTCTCTAGGAGGTTGGTCAAAAGGATCTTGCTGTGATTTATGTCATAGAGTGTTTTGCCTATGTTTTCCTCTAAGAGTTTTATAGTGTCTGGCCTTACATTTAGGTCTTTAATCCATTTTGAGTTAATTTTTGTTTATGGTTTTAGGGAGTGTTCTAATTTCATTCTTTTACATGTAGCTGTCCAGTTTTCCCAGCACCACTTATTGAAGAGGCTGTCTTTTCTCCATTGTATATTCTTGCCTGCTTTATCAAATATAAGGTGACCATATGTGTGTGGATTTATCTCTGGGCCTTCTATCCTGTTCCATTGATCTATGTTTTTGTTTTTGTGCCAGTACCATACTGTCTTGATTACTGTAGCTTTGTAGTATGGTCTGAAGTCAGGGAGCCTGATTCCTCAAGCTCCCTTTTCCTTTCTCATGATTGCTTTGGCTATTGAGGGTCTTTTGTGTTTCCATACAAATAGTGAAATTTTTGTTCTAGTTCTGTGAAAAATGCCATTGGTAGTTTGATAGGGATTACATTGAATCTGTAGATTCCTTTGGGTAGTATAGTCATTTTCACAATGTTGATTCTTCCAATCCAAGAACATGGTATATCTCTCTATCTGTATCATCTTTAATTTCTTTCATCAGTGTCTTATAATTTTCTGCATACAGGTCTTTTGTCTCCTTAGGTAGGTTTATTCTAGGTATTTTACTCTTTTTGTTGCAATGGTAAATGGGAGTGTTTCCTTAATTTCTCTTTCAGATTTTTCATCATTAGTGTATAGGAATGCAAGAGATTTCTGTGCATTAATTTTGTATCCTGCTAGTTTACCAAATTCATTGATTAGCTCTAGTAGTTTTCTGGTAGCATCTTTAGGATTCTTTATATATAGTATCATGTCATCTGCAAACAGTGACAGCTTTACTTCTTCTTTTCCAACTTGGATTCCTTTTATTTCTTTTTCTTCTCTGATTGCTGTGGCTAAAACTTCCAAAAGTATGTTGAATAATAGTGGTGAGAGTGGACATCCTTGTCTTGTTCCTGATCTTATAGGAAATGGTTTCAGTTTCTCACCATTGAGAACGATGTTGGCTGTGGGTTTGTCATATATGGCCTTTATTATGTTGAGGTAAGTTCCCTCTATGCCTACTTTCTGGGGAGTTTTTTATCATAAATGGGTGTTGAATTTTGTTGAAAGCTTTTTCTGCATCTATTGAGATCATCATATGTTTTTTTCTTCTTCAATTTGTTAATATGGTGTATCACATTGATTGATTTGCGTATATTGAAGAATACTTGCATTCCTGGGATAAACCCCACTTGATCATGGTGTATGAGCCTTTTAATGTGCTTTTGGATTCTGTTTGCTAGTATTTTGTTGAGGATTTTTGCATCTGTATTCATCAGTGATATTGGCTTGTAGTTTTCTTTCTTTGTGACATCTTTGTCTGGTTTTGGTATCAGGGTGATGGTGGCCTTGTAGAATGAGTTGGCTATATTTTTGAAGAGTTTGAGAAGGATAGGTGTTAGTCTTCTCTAAATGTTTCATAGAATTCACCTGTGAAGCTATCTGTTCCTGGGCTTTTGTTTGTTGGAAGATTTTTAATCACAGTCTCAATTTCAGTGCTTGTGATTGGTCTCTTTATATTTTGTATTTCTTCCTTGTTCAGTCTCAGAAGGTCATGCTTTTCTAGGAATTTGTCCATTTCTTCCAGATTGTCCATTTTATTGGCATATAGTTGCTGGTAGTAATCTCTCATGATCCCTTGTATTTCTGTAGTGTCAGTTGTTACTTCTTCTTTTTCATTTCTAATTCTGTTGATTTGAGTCTTCTCCCTTTTTTTCTTGATGACTCTGGCTAATGGTTTATCAAGTTTGTTTATCTTCTCAAAGAACCACCTTTTAGTTTTATTGATCTTTGCTATTGTTTCCTTCGTTTCCTTTTCATTTATTTCTGATCTGATCTTTATGATTTCTTTCCTTATGCTAACTTTGGGGTGTTTTTGTTCTTCTTTCTCTAATCGCTTTAGGTGTAAGGTTAGGCTGTTTATTTGAGATGTTTCTTGTTTCTTGAGGTAGGATTGTATTGTTATAAACTTCCCTCTTAGAACTGCTTTTGCTGCATCCCATAGGGTTTGGGTCATCATGTTTTCATTGTCATTTGTTTCTAGGTATTTTTTGATTTCCTCTGTGATTTCTTCAGAGATCTCTTGGTTATTTAGTAGTGTATTGTTTAGCCTCCATGTGCTTGTATTTTTTACAGGTCTTTTCCTGTAATTGATATCTAGGCTCATAGTGTTGTGGTCAGAAAAGATACTTTATACGATTTCAATTTTCTTAAATTTACCAAGGCTTGATTTGTGACCCAAGATATGATCTATCCTGGAGAATGTTCCATGAGCACTTGAGAAGAAAGTGTATTCTGTTGTTTTTGGATGGAATGTCCTATAAATATCAATTAAGTCCATCTTGTTTAATGTATCATTTAAAGCTTGTGTTTCCTTATTTAATTTCATTTTGTATGACCTGTCCATTGGTGAAAGTGGGGTGTTAAAGTTCCCTATTGTGATTGTGTTACTGTTGATTTCCCCTTTTATGGCTGTTAGCATTTGCCTTATGTATTGAGGTACTCCTATGTTGGGTGCATAAATAGTTAAAATTGTTATATCTTCTTCTTGGATTGGTCCCTTGATCATTATGTAGTGTCCTTCTTTGTCTCTTGTAATAGTCTTTACTTTAAAGTCTATTTTGTCTGATTTGAGAATTGCTACTCCAGCTTTCTTTTAATTTCCATTTGCATGTAATATCTTTTTCCATCCCCTCACTTTCAGTCTGTATGTGTCCCTAGGTCTGAAGTGGGTCTCTTGTAGACAGCATATATATGGGTCTTGTTTTTGTATCCATTCAGCCAGTCTGTGTCTTTTGGTGGGAGCATTTAATCCATTTAAATTAAAGGTAATTATCGATATGTATGTTCCTGTTACCATTTTCTTAGTTGTTTTGGGTTTGTTATTGTAGGTATTTTCCTTCTCTTGTGTTTCTTGCCTAGAGAAGTTCCTTTAGCATTTGTTGTAAAGCTGGTTTGATGGTGCTGAATTCTCTTAACTTTTGCTTGTCTGTAAAGGTTTTAATTTCTCTGTCGAATCTGAATGAGATCCTTGCTGGGTAGAGTAATCTTGGTTGTAGGTTTTTCCCTTTCATCACTTTAAATATGTCCTGCCACTCCCTTCTGGCTTTCAGAGTTTCTGCTGAAAGATCAGCTGTTAACCTTATGGGGATTCCCTTGTATGTTTTTTGTTACTTTTCCCTTGCTGCCTTTAATATTTGTTCTTTGTATTTAATTTTTGATAGTTTGATTAATATGTGTCTTGGCGTGTTTCTCCTTGGATTTATCCTGTATGACACTCTCTGTGCTTCCTGGACTTCATTGACTATTCCCTTTCCCTTGTTAGGGAAGTTTTCAACTATAATCTCTTCAGATATTTTCTCTGTCCCTTTCTTCTTCTATTCTTTTTCTGGGCCCCCTATAATTCGACTGTTGGTGCGTTTAATGTTGTCCCAGAGGTCTCTGAGACTGTCTTCATTCTTTTTTCTTTATTCTGCTCTGCAGTAATTATTTCCACTATTTTATCTTCCAGGTCACTTATGCATTCTTCTGCCTCAGTTATTCTGCTGTTGATTCCTCCTAGAGAATTTTTTATTTCATTTATTGTGTTGTTCATGTCAGTTTGTTTGCTCTTTAGTTCTTCTAGGTTCTTGTTAAACATTTCTTGTATTTTCTCCATTCTTTTTCCAAGGTTTTGGATCATCTTTACTGTCATTACTCTGAATTCTTTTTCAGGTAGACTGCCTATTTCCTCTTCATTTGTTTGGTCTGGTGGGTTTTTACCTTGCTCATTCATCTGCTGTGTGTTTCTCTGCCTTCTCACTTTGCTTAACTTAGTGTGTTTTGGGTCTCCTTTTCGCAGGCTGCAGGTTCGTAGTTCCCGTTGTTTTTGGTGTCTACCCCCAGAGGCTAAGGTTTGTTCAGTGGGTTGTATAGGCTTCCTGGTGGAGGGGACTGGTGCCTGTGTTCTGGTGGATGAGACTCCATCTTGTTTTTCTGGTGGCCAGGACTGCATCTTGTGGTGTGTTTTGGGGTGTCTGTGACCGCATTATGATTTTAGGCAGCCTCTCTGCTAATGGGTGGTGTTGTGTTCCTGTTTTACTAGTTGTTGGACATAGGGTGTCCAGCACTGTAGCTTGCTGGTTGTTGAGTGGAGCTGGGTCTTAGCTTTGAGATGGAAATCTCTGGGAGAGCTTACACCATTTGATATTACATGGAGCTGGGGGGTCTCTGGTGGACCAATGTCCTGAACTAGGCTCTCCCACCTCAGAGGCGTAGGCCTGACACCCGGCCGGACCACCAAGACCCTGTCAGCCACATGGCTCAGAAGTAAAGGGAGAAAAAAAGAAAGACAGAAAGAAAGAAAAAAATTAAATAAATAAAATAAAATAAGGTTATTAAAACAAAAAGTTTTTAAAATTGTTAAAAATTTAAAAATTAAAAAGTAATAGAAAAAGAAAGAAGAGAGCAACCAAACCAAAAAACAAGTCCATCAATGATAACAAGCGCTAAAAACTTTACAAAAACAAAAAAGAAAGAAAGATGGACAGACAGAACCCTAGGACAAATGGTAAGAGCAAAGCTATACAGACAAAATCACCCAAAGAAGCATACACATACACGCTCACAAAAAGCGAAAAAGGAAAGAAAAATACGTACCTATATGTAAAAAAAAAAAAGGAAGAGAGCTACCAAATCAATAAACAAATCTACCAATGACAATAAACTCTAAATGCTAAACTAAGATAAACATAATACCAGAAACAAATTAGATGCAAAATGCGAACCCCAAGTCTACAGTTGCTCCCAAAGTCCACTGCCTCAATTTTGCAATGGTTCATTGTCTCTTCAGGTATTCCACAGATGCAGGTACATCAAGTTGATTGTGGAGGTTTAATCTGCTGCTCCTGAGGCTGCTGGGAGAACTTTCCCTTTCTCTTCTTTGTTCACACAGCTCCTGGGGTTCAGCTTTGGATTTGGTCCCGCCTCTGTGTATAGGTTGCCTGAGGGCATCTGTTCTTCACTCATACAGGAAGGGGTTAAAGTAGCAGCTGATTAGGGGGCTCTGGCTCACTCAGGCCCGGGGGAGGGAGGAGTACGGAATGCAGGATGAGCCTGTGGCAGCAGAGGCCAGCATGACATTACAACAGCCTGAGGCGCGCCGTGTGTTCTCCCGGGGAAGTTGTCCCTGGATCACGGGACCCTGGCACTGGTGGGCTGCACAGGCTCCTGGGAGGGGAGGTGTGGAGAGTGACCTGTGCTCGCACACAGGCTTCTTGGTGGCGGCAGCAGCAGCCTTAGCGTCTCATGCCCGTCTCTGGGGTCCGCGCTAATAGCCGTGGCTCGCGCCCATCTCTGGAGCTCGTTTAGGCGGTGCTCTGAATCCACTCTCCTCGCGCACCCCTAAACAATGGTCTCTTGCCTCTTAGGCAGTTCCAGACCTTTTCCCGGACTCCCTGCCAACTAGCTGTGGCGCCCTAGTCCCTTCAGGCTGTGTTCACGCCGCCAACCCCAGTCCTCTCCCTGCGGTCTGACCTCTGAAGCCCGAGCCTCAACTCCCAGCCCCCGCCCGCCCCGGCGGGTGAGCAGACAAGCCTCTCGGGCTGGTGAGTGCTGGTCGGTGCCGAGCCTCTGTGCGGGAATCTCTCCGCTTTGCCCTCCGCACCCCTGTGGCTGCGCTCTCCTCAGTGGCTCCGAAGCTTCCCCCCTCTGACACTCGCAGTCTCCGCCAGCGAAGGGGCTTCCTAGTGTGTGGAGACCTTTCCTCCTTCACAGCTCCCTCCCACTGGTGCAGGTCCCATCCCTATTCTTTGTCTCTGTTTTTTCTTTTTTCTTTTGCCCTACCCAAGTACGTGGGGAGTTTCTTGCCTTTTGGGAGGTCTGAGGTCTTCTGCCAGCATTCAGTAGGTGTTCTGTAGGAGTTGTTCCACATGTAGGTGTATTTCTGATGTATTTGTGGGGAGGAAGGTGATCTCCACGTCTTACTCCTCCGCCATCTTGAAGGTTCTTCTCCTAATATGTTTTTGTGTGTGGAATTAATCACATCTTAATGAGAGTGCTGGTAATTTTACAGCAGATTATGATTTTTTAAAATCCCTTCCAGGTGAAAGTTGCCATCCTCTATAGTTTTCAGAGTCAGGTTTCTTCTCCTATGTAGGAGGCTATCTTGCTAGTGTAACCTACATGAAGTGGACTGTGCAGGGTTAGATATGAAAGCATCCAGTATCCAGCAGTCTCTAAAGTATTGCCACTCTGCTGTGGTGGGAGATAATTTTAAATCAAAGTGACAGAAAGCACCATAGAGAGAACACTCTTTTCCCTGGAGGTTTGTAATCCTGGAGATACTGCTTGGAAGCCAGACTTTTCCCTCCAAAATATTGATTTCCTGACAGTGAATGAATAGTTCTTTTTACCATTTGGAGAGACAGGGACAGAAGGAGACTGGGACAGTGGAACATGGTGTAGGTGGCCAAAGGGAAGGGGAAGGGAAGGGAAGGGAAAAGGAAGGGATGGGAGGGGAGGGGAGGGGAAGAGATGGGAGGGGAGGGAAGGTGTTTATTATCTTCAGGATTAGAATGGAGACTGGCAACAGCAATCAGCTAAAATATGACTAATATGGTGTGACACATGGAGAGAGCAGTCTAGCGCAGAGTTTGGCAAACAACATTCTGTGAGCCAAATGTGGCCTGTCACCTGTTTTTTGTACAGCTCATGAGCCAAGAATAGTTTTTACATTTTTAAATGTTTGAAAAAAAAATCAAAAGTAACATTTCATGACCCATGAAAACTATATGAAAATCAAATTTCAGTGTCTATACACATAGTTTTATTGGAACACAGACATGTTCATGCATTTACATATTGCCTGTGTTTTCATGCTACAAAGGCAGAGTTGTGTAATTGTGACAGAGACCTATGAACTGCAAAGCCTAAAATATTTACTACCTGGCCTTTTATAGAAAAAGTCTGTTGACCCTAGGTGCAGAGGAAAGAGGAGATTTATGAGAGAACAGTCTAGGTTAAAATGGAGAACACCTACTTCAGTCTAGTGAAAACATCTGTCCTTTAGGCAGAGAGGATAAGATGAACTCCCCACAAAAGGTATTTTTTCCACAATGTTAGCATATCCTGAGCAGAAACTAGAGCAGAGATGCTTTTCCTCTGTTTCCAAGTAGAATAGGTCTAATTCCCTAAGCTTTGGGCACTCTTGATCCTTTGTGTCAAGGACTCCAACTTGACATGGAAAATGCTTAATGTTATGAGACATGTGAAGTATGCCACATATGAAGTATGTATGAGCTAATGAAGTATATATTTTGGACAAATTCATAGCTTTCAGGATTTAAGTGAGTCAATTTTAGCTTTTAGTGCAGAAACATTACTTAGCTTTGATGGGCGGAGACCCAGGAGGCATGTCCCTTAGCATCTTTGTTGTATGACCAGTACAAGAGACAATATTCATTGGAGTGACAGTACTAGCCTACTTTTTTTTTTTAATGATGTAGGAAAATTATAGACCTATTTCTGTATGACGTGAAGAGAAACAGAGACAAATAGACATTGCATGTTTCTTTTTTTTTTTCAGCACATACATTGTGGCTGATGAATGGGGATACAGCAGTTCTACCCATTTGGACATTGTTAGAGTAGATACCTATGTAAGGACTTGCTATTTCTTCTTCTTTTTTTTTTCTTTAAACTTTTTAAAAAATGTTTTTAAATATTTTATTTATTTATTTGTTCATTTTTTAAATTGAAATATAGTTTATTTACAATGTTGTGTTAGTTTCAGGTGTACAGCACAGTGATTCAGCTATACATACATATATGTCCATTTTTTTCAGATTGTTTTCCCTTATAGGTTATTATAAAATATTGAGTATAGTTCCCTATGCTATATAGTAGGTCCTTGCTGGTTATCTATTTTATATATAGTAGTGTACCAGTTTCTTCTTAATTTATTTTTATGAAACCATTTAATTTCAGTATATGAGACACATGAATAGGCAACATGGCAAAATTGCTTGTTTTAGTCAATCGTTTCAGATTCTTATGAAAGATTTCCTAATTGCTTGTCAACTAAAGCTCCTGGCCTCAAGGTTTTATATTCTAATAGGAGAGACATGAACAAGTGACATAAAATTAGGAATCTAAAGGGAAATGTGTATGGCTTTCTTTCTTGTTTGGAGATATGACAGTGGTTCATAATGTCCTATAATTTGTAATATAAGAATAATGGAAATTCCTGGTAATATAGTATTAGAAGTAATTATTGCAAATCCTCAAAAACTTTACTAGCTAGTCCTTTACAGAAAAAGTTTTTTGATGCCTCATCTAAAACATCTTGCTAGTTGTCTTTATTCTTTATTTGGCTTTGATGGGAAGGGTTTTGCTTTCTGAATTCCTATTCATTATCAAAAATATTGATTTAATGATTTTGATTTTTGGGGGATCATCTGTATTTAGTATTAATGACTGTTTTGGTACCTGAAAAATATTGAGAATTAGCAAGGAAAATAAAACCAATCATAAAATGTACAGGATATAAAGAGACAATTCTTGGGAAACCATAATGGCTATCAAATTTGTGGAGAAATTCTCAACAATATTAGCTATCAGAAGTTGCAAATTAAAACAAAAATGAAATTTGATTTAACATCCATCAGATTGACAAAAGTTAGAGGGTTGGATATTATCAAGTGTTGGAAAGGATATTTTTAAGCAAGAAACTTCATCTCCTGTCTCATATGTATTTGAGCAAATTCTGGATGGAATAAGCTGGCAGCAGCTAGTGAATTTAAGCCTCTACATACTTTATATCTTAGAGATATGTTTGTGAGTAGTTATCACCAAAAAAAAAAAAAAAAAAAAGTCTCTCACAGGTCCATGACAAGGGCTGTTCATAGGCCAGCACTGAAACGAGACACCTAAAGTCCAAAACAACAGCCAGAAAACACCAACCAAAAAACAACAACAACAAAACCATACAAACAAAAAATCCCCAAACAAACCCCCCAAAACAAGAACGCCCAACCATAAACCACCCTAAAATAAATGTTATTGTGAAGGACTCATTGGGAGTTTCTAGTCTAGTACCAGCTAGGAAAGTACATAAATTTGCTTTCTTAGTATCAATATTTTATTCAGAGGATTTGTCTTCTGCAGAATTCCTAGGAACTTGAACTTTTATCCTATATGTAAAGACATTAATGACCAGAATATATCATCTCCTGTGATACAGCTTTGTGCTGTTTTCATTAAAAATATCCTTAATATAATCATCCCCACCTGTCCCTCCCCCAAACTTGTGAGTTATACATTAAGGAAAGTTCTTTTATGATAGAGAGGAAATCCAGATTCATTCTTTATTCCCCTTTCTCATTGCCCATTTGAAGCTGTTTAATCTTTCCTATAAATCATTCTGTAATTCTGACAAATTCCCTTTAAAAAAAAAAAAGAAAAAACTTTTAGAGGCTGTGATGCAAGAGAAAAGAACACATTCTTCCCTCATATTTATTTACAATAAACTTTAGTCACTTCCCGAGACTAGATTATTGTGGATGATCCACTTCTCAGTATATCGTTCCACTCGATTCCCACATGCACACACACATACCCATTTGAATAAGTATGCTCAATTTCACATAGACAGAGGGGGTACCTTGGTCTAAAGCTGAGATTCATTGGTCCATATTCCCTAGTTTCAAGGGCAATCTGCCTCCGGTAGCCTTTTCACTTCCTAATGATTATGTGTTCATGTTCTTTTGGAGCGACCTTCCTGCCACTTATGCTTGGTGAACTCTGCCTTTTTCAAGAGTGTGGGCGGAGCCCTCTCAAGTCACAGCTTTGACTTCGGCTTTCTTGCATACATTTCCAGAAATAAGCATTATTGGTTTGACACTGTTCAAAGGAAGAACTAAGGTCTGAATGTGGTAAATTGCGGCACCAAAAAGACCTAGGATTAGTCAAGGATTCTTACCTATCAAAATCCATTGAAGCATTTTGGGGCTTCCAGGGGTGATTTGTGTTGATGGGGCTAACTTTTGAGAATTGGGATGAAAATTTAATGGCTTTGTTTTTGTTTTTATTTTTTGGTTTTCTTTCACTTTTTAAGAATTTTTTGGTGTCTTAAAGGGAATGTTTAAGAGAACTTGATCCATCAACTTCAAATGTTTACATTCTCTCTGCACCACCTTTAAGATTTGTGATCACACAGGTTTTAGGGGTGCAATTTACAGCAATGAATTATATGACAATTGAATTAATAAAGCAGGAACAAAGTGATTATCATGCACAGCTAACAAATTGAAAAACTGTTGTGTATTCATATTTTATTCCGTTCCCTTGCTATTCTGTTTTAATACTGTTTCATGGGAAGTCACATCCATGCAATTGCAAATATGACTTGCCTGCATTTCTAAGTGGTTCCAAGGGGCATTTTCTACTTTTCTGTGCCATGCAAAGTTAAACATAGCCAACAGTGTTATCATTTCATAGCTGGTGAAACACTGCCATTCATCTTCTGTGATGTAATTTTACATAGTCCAAACTGTAGCTGTGCATAACAATTTCATTGATATTCTGTCAAATGTCACAAGCTTTCAAGTTCAGTACCTACACATTTATTGCATTGAAGCTGGAGATTACCTGAAAATCGTCTTGTCAGGTGCTTCTTCCCATTAGGTCTAAAGAAGATGTAGAGGGCATGGGTAGGGCCCCTGCTGTCTTTGTGTGTATGATAAAAAAGAGTTTTCTGAAGACTAGCAGTGTTCCAAAATAATGATTGCAACTTATTTATTTTGGTAGCTCATTGCCTTGCATTTTGTGAGAAATGAATAAATGAATGAAATAAATGAGAATTCCTGTTGTAAGTCAGCAAAGCATGGCTGAGTAATCATTGACCTTGGAGCCCTCTATCACACACCATATAGGTGAATTTAAAAGGAATATGTGAGAAGAAAAAATACAACATGCAGAAGAAAAAGGAGAAGGAGAAAAAGGCAGAGGAGATGGAGGAGAGGAAGTAGTTATTAAAGTTGTTATCATAATATATCCTAATTCTGAGAGAGACAGACTTTACAGTTAGAAAAATCAGTTTTGATTTCTGAATATGCCATTTTCTTGTCATGTGACCCAATATAATTTAAAAAAAACTCTTTTTGAAAAGTTAGTTTGTGCCAGGGACTGTTGAAGAGATTTACTCGCATAAAATTATTTAATCCTCACAACTCTATATGAGATATGTGTTTTCAGTATTACTGTTATTTGTCATTCTCATTTTGTAAGTAAGGAAATAAAGCACAGAGAATATTAATAACTTGCTCAAGTAGTAAGTAGGAAAGCTAGAATTGAATCCAGTTCTCATTCTTAACCACGTTTAACCACTGACTCTTTGTTACAGTACTTCCTCTCAAGTGACTGAACTTTTCTAAACCAGACTTTACAAACATAGCAAATGGGATAATGATACCTACACTATAGGCTTGATGTAAGAATTACTTTAGGTAAATCCCAAGAATGAAAATGTTCCCTTAACTCCACAGACTGTGGGTACGTTCCAGTTAATGACTCTCATTTCCTGTGTTCTTGCCTTCATTGCTAACTTAGGGTCTCCCAACCTTCTGCAAAGTCACCTCTCTCCCACTGGTATTTATGGGATTCTTCAGTTATGCCTCACGCAACCTGATGAAGCTGCCCATCAGGTAAAGCTACACCTTCTTTCCCTTCTTTGCTCTCCCATTTCCTTATCAGTGACTCATATTCATGGAAATCCTTGAGGAAGATGCTCTAGTGGTACGACTGATGACATCATCATGAGCATGCCACCATTTCTGCCAAGTCTGTTGTCTCTGGACCTGGTCCCATAGCCACCAGTCCTTTAGGAAATGCAGGTCCCCTCAAGCACAGTGAGCATCTCTCCACAATAACTTGGCCTACAACACAATACTTCAGGTTTGGGGCAGCCTGATAGCATTATCAGAAAGTCTTATGAAAACTGCATCTTGAGCTTCTGTTCCTAACCCATTTCCTTGCTGGGGCTTAAAACCAATTCAAGCACGTGGGCAATGTAAATATGTTCTTCCTTTCCCTTCATTGGTCTCCTGGGATCTCCAGAGCATGTGCACACATGCACAAACCTTCTCACTCAGAATTAAGGCAAAAGCCAAAAACCCTTAGCCAAATCAATACATGCACATAGATACTACAGATACTACCTTGTGGTACCGATTAGTCATCGGTAGACTTATTAAGATAAATCTAAATTATTTTTAAACTCAGTCAGACCAGATATACACAAAATACTTAGTAAATATATTAAACATTCATCCTCTCTATTACCATTAACCCAGGAAATAGATATGTTAAAGTTAACTCTCCAATTATATATCAAGTCATTCCTTCAGCAGTTTTCTTTTTTTGAAACATAACCTATAAAGTTTACAAAGAGAATAGAGAAAAAGGATAAACCACAGTCTCTGCAATCCAGAAGTTTATAATCTCTTTGAATAAAGGAGACGCACATACTAGAAACACTGAAGTAGTTAAGTAAATAAATGTGCAAATGTTAACATTCATTTATAGATTCAGTCTCCAAATATGTATCATCTACCATGTACCAGCATTGTATTAGGAATCAAAAATGCTGTGATAGATAAAACAGATGTAGTACTGTCAGTCCCCATGGAGCTCACGTTATAGTGGAGGAGATGAAAAAGAAAATACATGATAAGACTCTGAAAATAATGATTCAGGAAATAGAATACAGACTAGAAGAGGAGGATTTCAGAGAAGGAGGTTGTATTAGTTTGCTAGAGCTGCCATAAGAAAATACCACAGACTGGGTGGCTTAAACAGCAGAAATGTATTTCCTCACAGTTTTGGAGGGTAGAAGTACAATATCAAGATATTCATAGGGTTGATTCCCTCTGAGGCCTCTCTCCTTGGATTATAGATGGTTGTCTTCTTCCAGTGCCTTCACCTGGTCTTTCCTCTGTTTGTGTGTCTGTATCCTAATCTCTTCCCGGTATGAGAACACCAGTCATATTGGATTAGGGCCCATCCTCATGACCTCATTTTAACTCAGTTACCTCTGTAATGACCCTATTTCAAAGTACAGTCACATTCTGAGGCACTAGGGGATTAGGACTTCAGCGTATAAATTGGGTTTGGAGTGGGGGCACAATTCAGCCCGTAACAGAGCACATCGACATCACCTCTGCCAGGTTTCCCTAGCACTGATCCAAAACTAGTTGGACCAGAATTATCTGAGAATAAAATATAGCAATTTGGGCCCTACTTCTAGAGAGTGTGGGCCATAGAGATGTGATATTAATAAGCCTTCCAGGTGATTTTGATGTGGATTCAGATTTGGGAACCTCTAGTACAGTAGTCAAGAATAGTTGGAAACACATGTATATGGTCAAGCTTGGGTTGAATACTGAGGGTGGAGAAATTTGCAAAATATCAGTTCTCAAACTTTTTGGTCTTTCCAACTGAAGTTGGTTAAGAATTTTTATGTTTCTGAGTTTTATCTATCAATATTTACTGTGTTAGAAATTTAAAATGAGACGTTTAAAATATTAATATCTCAAAAATTTAAAAAATTATGTTGACATCAATGACATAATTTTATGGCTATATTTTCTAAAACAAAAATAGAGCAAAAAGAGTGACATTGTTTTAACATTTACACAACTCTCTTTCAAATGTAGATCAAATACAACACCTGGATTCCGTATCTGCTTCTGCATTCAATCTGTTGTGATATCATTTGTCATGCATCCTCTAGAAAACTCCGTTTATGAGAGAATGAGAGTGAAAGGGATAATAAGATCTTAGTAACATTATTAAAATTGTTTGATCTCATAGACCCCTAAATGGGTCTCGGGGATTTCCAGGGATTCTTGGAGCATACTTTGTGAGTTACTGGTGTAGATTTGAAGTGATGACTTTTTGCTTTCGTTAGGTGAGGTGTGTGAGAAAACACTCCCTAACAGGAATGTCTATGACCTATTTAAGTATAACATGGTTATCTTGGCTAGAATATAGTAAAGAGTTTGCTTTCCTTGCACCAGATTGTTCCCCTTGTGCCGGATTATTGCTCTTGAACATTATTCTCCATTCATAAATGGAATTGTCCCTGTTTTGGAGAGGCAGGCATTTGTTCTTCTTGTATAGCTGCTGTTTTTTCACCCCAATTGTTTTATTGTAGTTTTCTTTCTAATTATTAGCTTTGGCTGTTTTTTCACCCCAATTGTCTTATTGTAGTTTTCTTCCTAATTATTAGCTTTGGCAACAATATAGATAATGATTAAGAACTTTGTGATTAAGGGGACTGCAAACTCAGTAAAGGCCAGATCATCAACATTTTAGGCTTTGAAGTCTACGTGGTGTCTGCCATAACTACTCCATTCTGCTATAGTAGCGTGGAAGCAGCCACAGAAAAATGTAAACAAAGGAGTGTGGCTTTGTTCCAATAAAACTTTAGTTATAATGGACACTGAAATTTGAATTTCACATCATGTCAAGTGTCATGAAAAACTGTTCCTTTTTTTTTTCCCCAGTCATTTAAAATGTAAAAACTATTCTTATCTCTGGCTATACAGAAACAGGCATTGATCCAGAACTCGCTCCTGGGGCTACAGTTTGCCTCACAGTAAGGAGTGTGGGGTTTGCAGTCAAATCAGAAGTCAGTCACTGATTCAGCAATTTATTAGCTGAGAGATCACACTCCAGGCAACCCCTCTAAAGCCTCTCTTTCCCCATCTGCAAAATGGTAATAATGATAATGAATTCATGAGTATGTCCTGAGTTTAACATGCACAAAGGACTAATCAGAGTGCCTGGATCAAATAAGCACCCAATTACTGATCACTACTAGAATCATTGCTAGTTTTTGTCTTTATCAACCAGTGTAACAACATTCTAATTATGACTTTGAGCTGAATTCTACCATGAGCTTACTTTTTGAGCTTGTAGTGAAGGATGATATAGTCTTTTATAGGAAAAAGACCTAAACGAGCTCTGGGTAAATTTGGGCAAGGCATTTTTCTCTCTGGGCCTCATTTTCTTCACCTTTAAAGTGAAGATGGTGGGAGGCCAGGTTTGCTTTAAAATTCTAGAGGCTCTGAACCCAGAGAGCTAATTGGCTTGCTTGTGTCCTTATTTTCCCATCAAAAAATGAGAGTGAAACAATATGGCTATTCCTCTGGGAAATAAGGAATTTTAAAAAATATCCCCTAGAGAAAGAAAGTTCAACACTTCAGGTCATTTTAGTGAACTGACAAATATAAGGGCCCATGAGACCATAAAATTGTTGACTCCTCTTCCACTTTTAGTTGTTTACCCATGCTGGTTACAAATTTCAACTTTCTAAATTGACTTTCGTGTTTGGGGGAATAGAATATATTAGGTATTTTATTTTATTTATTTTCTGTCACCATTAAATAAGTCAGTCCAAGTTGAAGTAGAGTTCTGGAACAAAGAACTTGCAGTTCTCTTATTTAAGAATCTTTGATAGGAACAGACCCAATCAGGCCAACTTAATTTAAATGGGACTTCATTGTATGGGTGCACATGGCAGGTTATTGTAACTCAAAAGCTTCAACTTCTTGAGGATCTAGTTCATCACAACTTGATTTTGTTTTAGTGTCCACTGAATTCTTCTCTCACTCACAACCATCCAGGACCTATATATTATTTAGACTAAATCTTGGAATGAGCCATTTCTACTGGTTTAGACACTGTTAGGTGGAGATTTTTAAACCAAGCCATATCATGGGCCACCAGCTCAATATTTACTGAGTACCTACTGTATGCAAAGTTCTCCATTAGGCACTGGAGAAAAAACATTGAACTAAACAAGACCCTGTTCTATGAAGGAAGACGATGAAAAAAAAGAAGTGATAAGCGCTGCAAAGAAAATGGTTTAGGGACTTCTTTAGATAGGTTGGTGAGTTCAGTCCTCTCTGGGGAGGAAACATTCAAACCAAGGCCTGCAGGGAGTAAAGGAGTCAGTCATGCAAAAATGATGATGATGATGGTGGTGGTGATGATAAGCATGATGATAGAAGCAACCACACATAGTGCTACCCTGTGCAGACATCACTCCACGTGCATTACATACACTAACTTATTTAATCCTCAGAATCACCTTATGGGTAGATAGTATTATTAATTGCTTTTTTTTGTTTGTTTTTTTTATTTTTTATTTATTTTAATTTTATTTATTTATTTATTTATCGCTGTGTTGGGTCTTCGTTTCTGTGCGAGGGCTTTCTCTAGATGCGGCAAGCGGGGGCCACTCTTCATCGCGGTGCGCGGGCCTCTTCACTATTGCGGCCTCTCTTGTTGCGGAGCAAAGGCTCCAGACGCGCAGGCTCAGTAATTGTGGCTCACGGGCCTAGTCACTCTGCGGCATGTGGGATCTTCCCAGACCAGGGCTCGAACCCGTGTCCCCTGCATTGGCAGGCAGATTCTCAACCACTGCGCCACCAGGGAAGCCCCTATTAATTGCTTTTATATGACAGGAATCTGAAACACATAGAGATGAAGTCATTTGCTCAAGGTCAGAGCTTTGTAAGTGTCAGAACTAGAACTTGAACCCAAATCCTGTCTTTTAATTAAAGCACTATGATACCCCTGAGAAAAAACCATTCCAAACAGCAGGAACAGCAAATGTAAGGTCTATTTTTTGAGTCAGCCTTGCTCTGGCACAGGCAGTAGCCTGATTATTGCTTCCTTGAGCTAGAGATTGTTGGTGAGAGGATTTCAGCAAGAATGGGAAGTTGGTTGGGTTGTCATCATGACCAGCGTGTCATGTGTAACTAAGCCTGTATTGACCAGTAAGCAAAAAAAAAAAAAAAAAAAAAAAGATGAAAGTTAGGGTTTCATTTATCAGCACATTGAAAAATGATATATCAGTGCAAATTATTATTCTCAATTATCTTCAGAAAAACTGGTGTGACCGTTTTGGTTCAAACACATTTCACCGTTTGGATTCAGACTTAGATATTGATGATGTACATTAAATTATGCTTTCTATTAGCTTATTTATTTATTTTACTATGATGTTATGTGTACTATGTTATTTATTTTACTATACTTGCTGCTAAAACAAATTTCTTTTATCACACAGAATGTGGTATTATTTTCTTGGCTGTAGTTTATGTCCTAGGTAACTAAACCTTGGAGGTTCTATCAATCAAATCAACACAGAACCAAAGGGTCCTAGAATCTCTGTTTGTCTTGGAGACATGTGTATCACTGCACTGTCAGAACAACTACATGACATCCTTTTGAAATGTCGTAAGTGTTGTTGGAAGGCATAGTAGGAACTCCATCGTTCCGTGGCTGTGGATGCACACTGTTTTAATAAGAATAACAAACACAGTAGCATACAATAAAAGAGAGGAAAATGAATTCATTCAAGTAACTATTTCAAAAACAGCAGTTAATGATGAAAATAATACATTTTAATTTCCAAGTTGTTTTCCAAACTGCTTATAAACCAACTATTAACTGGGAATTCTTCCACTGAAAAATTGGTGCTGTTTTTAGACACAGGCTTGAGTATTAATTTATTGGCAGAGAAATTTCTCCTCTTCAACTCAATTTGGGTCATTATATGACATGACATAGCAGAGTAATTTAAATAACTCATTATTTTCCTGTATCTCACCCTTCCAGTATATATTGTACATCATACCTTCATCCCAGTATTTATGGAGCAAAGCAATGTACGAGACATTCTAAAAGGAATATGAGTCACTGAGACTTCAAAATATACAGTAATGTAGCATGTGTAAGACACATCATAAGTAACTATAATGCAATAATAATAATGACATTGACGATGCTAACATTTATGGTGCACTTACTGTGTGCTAGATATCATGTGGAGTGTGTTAATGTACTCTCCCTAATCCTTAGAAGGTGGTTTCAAGGTAGTTGTTATTAATTCTGAAGAAGTAGAAGCTCAGAGAGGCTAAATAGCTTGCCCACAGAGCTAATAAATAGCAAAATCAGGATTTGAACATGTTTGTCAGACTCCAAAGAAAATGTCTATTCTTTTATGATGACATTTTCCCATGTGTTCAACAGAATGTTATTAAAGATGATGAGCAAAATGTTTACAAGGTCAAATCAGTTTAGGAACATTAGGTTGAATATAGGTAAACAGGTGTATTAATTGAAGGGCTATTCAGAACCTTTAATACGCTAATATGCAAAGTAGAGCTAGACGAAAATAACAAAGTATAAATGTTGACCGTGCATATTTAATTGCTGAACCCCACATCCACTCCCAATAGACACACAGAATATGGTATAAGAGTATTGATTTTTAAATACACTTTTGACAGGCCTCTTCCACCCAATATTTTAATGTTTTAAAAGAAGAGGAGAGGCATAAGGTATATTAAGGAGAGAAAATGGAAAGGACTTAGTGGAGAGAACAGACAGAAGTAAACTGTGAACTTTCAACTCTACACTGGGAAAATACAGAAATTTAAAAGGACAATGGAAAAATAAGAGTGTAGAATTAAGAGAAAAGGCTAGGAATAGATATGAAGAAAGCACTGTAATAACAAAAGAACAAAGATGTATCGATCATCTCAGCTGGCAGTAGGAGGAGTCAAGGAGTAGAGAAACGAGAGAGAGAATGGGTAGCATTGAGGAATGGATACACATTGATAACTGTTGTGGGAGTGGCAAGGGTAGGGATGACTTAGAAGGGAAAAATGACCTCAAATCTGTCAATTAAAAAATCTTCAGTGAACCTTGAGATAATGGTTTCTTTTGAGCAGTGAGGACTGAAACCCTATTAGGTGGGGTTAGGAAAAGTGAAGATAGAGAATGTAGAAAAGTTGGCAGTGTCAAGGGCAATTTTATTTTAAAAAGGAAGATCTGATTAGACTTGAAGGTAGAAATCAAGGACATAGTCAAGTGGTGAAGGTGAATATGAAGGATAGTATGAACCAACATTCCAGAAGAGATTTTAGGGCTTGAGAAACAAAGGTATGGGTAAACCTTGTTGGATTTGAGGCCAGTGAAACTCCTCAGAGAGCAGAGAAAAAAATTTGATATGAGGAGAAAAGTAGGGAGATTATGAAGAAGTAAGAAGAAAAATTGAACTCTTTCTTGTGATCATCCAGCCTATTCAGTAAATAGAAATAAAATAATTCATGCAATGAGGAAATACAAGTGTGAGGTTGTTAATTTGATGGTAGTGACAGAATTTTGAAAAACTCTACTGGAAATATTATTTGTAATTAACATCAGTTAGGTCAAACCTTATAAAATTGCTTACAATTTGATCATTTTTAAACTTAAATATATTATTTTGGCATGCAAAAATTTTATATGGTTTAACCTAATGATATAAATGGCTCACAGACAGGGTCCAACTGAAGCTGAATAGCATGAATTTGCAGTCCACACATATTACCTGCAGTTTTTTTGAGGACAAAACAGTGAACAAGAGCAAAAATAAGAAACCAGGAAGTGAGCCTGACAAGAGGACAAATCAAAATATTAAAAAGTAAACAGTGGTCATTTACTTAGCATCATAGGGTGCTAATGAGAGTCTTCAAACAATTGATCAATTAATAATGCAGTATCTGATGCCAGAGAGGGTTGGCTTAAGGGAGCAGGGCATGTGTGAAGAAAGGAGTTTTGAAGAAAAGAAGTGAAATTTAGAAATTAATTTCAAAATGAAATTTTTTTTTTAAAGGAATTCCTTTATTTTTATTATTTATTTATTTATTTATTTTTGGCTGTGTTGGGTCTTCGTTTCTGTGCAAGGGCTTTCTCTAGTTGCGGCAAGTGGGGGCCACTCTTCATCGCGGTGCGCGGGCCTCTCACTATCATGGCCTCTCTTGTTGCGGAGCACAGGCTCCAGACGCGCAGGCTCAGTAGTTGTGGCTCACGGGCCTAGTTGCTCCGCGGCATGTGGGATCTTCCCAGACCAGGGCTCGAACCCGTGTCCCCTGCATTGGCAGGCAGATTGTCAACCACTGCGCCACCAGGGAAGCCCAAAATTGTTTTTAAAAAACACTGAAACTTATTTCTGGTTTCCAGAGTGAGACCATGTCCATGGTCCTGAAATATTAGTGACCTTCAGACAAGGTTGTTCTTCCCTATCCCATGGAGATGTGTCCCCAAACCTGGAGTGGGAAGAGGCAAAAAGCAAAGGTGGAAAAAATAAAAATAGCAAGAGAGAGACAGCAGATTGAGGGAAATAAGCTGAAAGAAATGCAGTGAAATATGCTCAAGGTGAAATTAGAAATGTAGGTCAGAAATCCCAACACGGATCTCACTGGGTTAAAATTAAGGTGTTGGCAGGGCTGCATTTCTTTCAGGAGGCTCTAGAAGGTAAATCCATTGCCCTTCTTTTTCCACATTCTAAAGTCTGTCCACATTCCTTGGCCCAAGGTCTCCTTCCTCCATATTCAAAGTCAGCAACATTTCATTTCTCTGACCATTCTTTCATTGTAACATCTTTCTATGACTCTCTTTTCTGCTTCCCTCCTCCACTTTTAAGGATCTTTGTGATTACATTCAGCCCACCTGGATAATCCAGGATAATCTCTTTATCTTCAGGTCAGCTGATAATCAACCTTAATTTTATCTACAACCTTAATTTCCATATAATCTAGCATATTCACAGTTTCCAGGGATGTAAAGTTATCCCTTGCTTTTCAAAAGCTCACTTTACACAACTTTGCTTTTATGAAAGACCTACATTAGTACCTGCTTTCATGAATTGAAAGAAATCTGAAGAGAATTTTCAAAAAAAAAAAAAAAAAAAAAAGGTCAAAAACAAAAATGGCTTTCACCAAGCTCCTTTCCTGAGATCTACTCTCAGCATCTCAGCATCAAGGCACCATAGCTTTGAACTGTGTCTGTGAGCATCTGTGCTTTATCTCAATTTATTTTGTGCATCACTTAGCAAGATGTGTCCTGAAATAATTACTTCTTTGCTTTAAGCCATTTCAGCTTACAAAAGGCTTCGTAGAAACACTACTTTCAGAGAGCAGGGGAAACTTGTATTGGGGGATTAGGACATTGGAGTCAGGCATTATTCTGTCTACCACAGACTAGGCAGAAGAACATGCTCATGTCCTATTTCACCCCCTTTGGGAAGCCTTCCATAGTTCCATCTTGCAGCATCTTTATGAAAATAAGGTGAGAACATGCATGTAAAGTGGTTAGAACAGTGTTTGGTACTTGGTAAATTATGCTGGGTGCTTTGCATTTTCTGTCTCATGCAAGGAAATAGTGAGTCCACTAAGAAGGGATTTAAACCAGGTCTGCCTGGCCCAGAACCCATTCAGATAAACATTATAAGCCTCTGACAAGGTGAGACCTTAACTAGTAGAAATCATATACTGATGTTCTATTTCTATAAATCTTTTCTAATAAAAGAAAAAGTACCAGGGTTTATGGGAAGCTGATTAAATTTATTTTTATATCAGACATTATTGAATACCTATACTATACCAGGTCCTGTTGTAGGCACTGGGGGAAATGGCAATAAACAAGACAAAAACTTCAAGCCTTTATGGAACTTACATTCTGGTTGTTTTGTTTTGCTTGTTTCTTGTGTGTTTTTTTTTTTGGCTGGGGAGGGCATGGAGATTTGGGGTACACAACAAAGCAAGTAATAACAGCTTATGGCTTGAGGGTTAAGAGGCAGTGTAGAGGAAAAATAATGTCTCCCCCTAAAAAATGTCATCCATATCCTAATCCCCAGAATATGTGAATATGTCCCCTTAAATGGCAAATGGGACTTTGAAGATGTGACTAAATTAAGGAATTTGAGATAGGGATATTATCCAGGGTTATCTGGGATGGCCCAATGTAATCATACAGTCCTTAAAAATGGGAGAGTTGGGCAGAGGAGGAGGTCAGAGTGAGGTGGTGTGAGAAGAACTCAACCTGCTGTTGATGTCTTTGAAGATGGAGGAGGGAGACCATGGGCCTAGGAATGAAGGCAGCCCCTGGGAGCTATAAAAGACAAGGAAATGCATCCTCCCCTAGGGTCTCCAGAAAGGATTGCTGCCCTGCAAATACCATGACTTCAGCCCGTTGAGACCTGTGTCAGACTTTGGACCTCCAGAACTGAAAAATAGTAAATCTGTGTTGTTTTAAGCCACTAAATGTGAGATAATTTGTTACAGCATCAGTAGAAAACTAATACAGGCAGTGAGAGGTGTAATGAGGATCATCCTGACAATCAAAAGATACTTTGTGTACCTAGGAACTCCTCCTGAAACAATTTTTAGGAATCCTTTTGTCAAAAGTAGCAAACCAAACTGAGCTAGGTAAAACAGAACAGGGAGAGTTCATTATAAGGATACAGGGATATCCCACAAAACCCAAGGAAAGCAGTGTAGCCAGTCCCTTGAAACATGTCCTGAACCACCAGTGGGAACACTGTCTAGACTTTTCCCTTCCACATTCCCTTCCTGCTCCTCTCTAATATCGCTCTAAACTACCTCCTTTAGTCTCCTCAATCTGCCCAATTGAATATAGATTTTGGCAGATCAAAGTTAACATGCTACACAAGTCCAGTCACCCAAAGGCAGAATCTCAGTGGAAACTCCTTTTTCATCTTAATTTTTGGCAAAGAAATTCTCATTGCTTCAGCTTGGGTTAGGTGCCATGCCGTGGACCCATCATATAGGGGCAATGATGGATCAGGGAAAAGGAGATTTATTATAAACTGAACAGACAATCCAGTATGTTTATGCCATCATGCTTATTTCACAACTAAGAAGGTAATTTTAGGAAAATATGTCATTCTGTTTAGCCAACCTTATTCAGTATCTGTTTGAAACAAAGAATAGTGTGAGGTAATATGAAAGATACAAAGGCAAGCAGCAAACATTTATCAAGCATCTATCTTTATGCCAAGAGCTCTGCTAAATACTCGGGACATAAAGATGTAGAAAACAGTGTGGTTAAGGAATGGAGGAGTGAGAACAATTCAGATTATTATGTGATGTGTGCTGAATGGAAGATACGAGCAAAGTGCCACCACAGCACAATCAGTGAAACATTACATCCTGCTAAGTTGACTGGGATGGGATGGGACTGGAGCAAATTCCCAGAGAAGGTATTGGAACTTCTAGGTGAACAACGGAGGAAAATGCATCTCAGGAAGAAGGAGAGCCTCAACATATCCTACAGTCATGAAAATAATCATTCAAGTGTGGAGCCAGTGAGTAGTTCTGAGTGACAGGGCTTGCAGGGGGAGAAGATTCCAGTTATTCAAGGCTCACAATCTAGTAGAGTAGTTAGAGTGGGTAATAAACAGCCATCACAAGGTCTGAATACATCAACATAATAATGCAGTGACAGAAAAACACACTGAGAGTTTTGAAGGTAAGCTTGGGAGACAGTGTAAAGTTAAAATCCAGCTGGGAAGACTAGTATGTTCCTAGGATAAGCTGGCTTTTAAGCAGTTTCATAAGTAGTCTGTGGTTGACAGAAATGAGCAAAATAGAACTAGAAGTTAATTAAAATGCCCCTCTTTGGTTTCAAAGCACATAAACATTATGCAAAGCAATTTACCAGGATGTGGATCAGTATAGCAAAGGCATAGCATTAGCTCCCAAAGGTGACTTGGTTTCCATGAAACTGAAACTCTGTAATGATTTCTATCATCTCTCTTTTTTTTTCAATAATTGTCTAGCCTCTTTAGAGGAGAAGGCTACACTATGCCAGGAAAAATATGGGAAAAACATCTTGAATATCACATGGCAATGGGAAACCCCAGAGGAAAAGAATTTCCATCACAAAGTGCTCTCTTCTCATGGAATCTTTGAAGTTGGCCACTGGACTGCACAGACCAAATTCCTCTTGCTTTTTGTTTCTTTTTTAAATTAATCATTTGAACATGTTGGGGCTTCATATGTTTACTGGGTGATTATAAACACACTGAAGTACTGAAGGAAAGCTCCTGGGACACCATATTCGCCCTCCTCATCTTTTTAGATTTTATTTTGACTCACCATCAATTGGAATTTTTAATTCAGACTGTTCTCAAATGTTACAGCAATTTTACATAGTATATTATCAAAATTCCAAGTCTTTTGATAAGGGTAATTAAACATGCCAAGTTTGTTTCTAGAGCCCTGAGTTTGCAGTTGCTCATCCACTGGTTATGTTACTGTACTTCATTTGATGCTTCCTGTGAATGTATTTTGTAGTGTTTGAGAGGTTTATTCACCTTTAACTCCTTGTAAGCTTAGAGAAAAAGGAACCCAATCACTGACAACCTATGCGGGTGAAATTCCCAAAGACATACCATACTTCTGAGGCTTCTTTTTTTATTTTTATTAAAAAAATTTTTTTCAACTATTTTTCTTCTGAAGAGAAGACTCCATCTTCTAGGGCTCAGGTATTGATTTTATCACTCCTTTTGACATAATTCCATATTCCTTATGCATACAAAAACACCACTGATTTTCATAAACTGGTGGCTTTTTTTTTTTTCTGTCACTAGAAGTTTTGTTTGGAAAAAGGAGAATGGAAGCCAGTTCAGAGTAATCTATCTTTCTACATAAGTATTTCTGTGGCACTTATCACAGCAGTACCTGGGCACTCAAAAGCACTATTAGACTAAATACACATACACTAGAGGGAAAAAAAAATAGATGCTAAGAAAACAGAAAGTTTAAAACATCAAGAGAAATAGAAAATAAATGTTCTTTGTTCATGGGCAACCAATGGGAGTTTAAAGAAATTCTCAGGAGCAATAAAAAATATATTCTTTGCCCACATCCATTTATTTATTTAAAGCCTTCTAAAGGACTGTTCTGGGCCTTTGATTCAGGTACAAAACACCAGTGAGACTTGTTGTGGCAAAGTAAGGACGGAATAGGACTCTTTTTCTGGCACTCCGGGTGGAAGACAAAGAGAAAGCAAAAAAATTACATAAAAATAACTGGGCACCAATGAACCGCGATTGTGTTTGGAATTCTCCAGTAGGACAGTGTTTTGTCCCCTCCCCCCACCCCCGGTACTCAAGAAAGTGGATCTGATGCTTGTCTAGTTGAATATCCATAGACTGTAGTATCTGTAATGAGATACCCTTAGGAAATGCATTGTTTGATGGTGAAAATTGCTGACCTAACTGGAAGAGAAAGGGACTGATACAAATCAAATTTCAAACTGACTTTGTAGCTCAAGTATCTTTTATTCCTGACCATAAGGTTAGTAAAATTATAGTATTATATGCCAGAGGTCAATTAGGAGGGCAGAACAGTTTGTAGTGTCAAAGGCTATTCTATTCTTTTTAATATATAAAAAAGAAATTACTGAATAATTGCCCAATTTTGTATCAAAAATATAATATGCTATACAAGTATTATATATGAAAATTCATATTTGAAAATAAGCCAGTTCTCTTTGGCACATGGAATTTAGAGATTCATATTACAATTTAAGCCAACACATTGAGAAAAGGCACAGTAATGGGAAAGGAATAAATATCTAATTTACAGGAGAGTAACCACCATAAAGTTTTATTTGTATCATGATATAATTTCTGAGTAAAAATACTTTCTGCTCCATTTCATGGTGGGTAACCTGCCTATTCTTATGATTTCCCTCCTATTTTAACAAAAACGACTCAGATTTTTTATTTGACCTCATTATATAGTCAGAAACACTGCAGATAGAAATTATATTTCAATGAGTGAAGCCATCTTCACCTCAGATTTACGTAGAAGTTGGCAAATTAAAAGTATTTTAATAAGGCTAGCAGTGATAGTTCAGGAATGAGATTTAAACTGAGCTTCTATGCCAATGAGTGCATTAACTTTATTCAAAAATAGTGTATGTAAAATGGCACACAACTGACATGAGCTGATTATGATAATGTCTTAGTGCAAATTTTTGAAAATCAGGTACTATAAAAATATACCATTAACTTTATGTTAATAAAATATTTTGCTTGATGCCTTTTAAATTATTCATTTGAAGTAGTCTAAAAATATAAAAGAACTCTTATTATCATTCAATTTACATGATTACTTTTAAGTTCACTTTTTTGGTTTAACATAAACAGAGTGTAAAATTCACATCAAGCTTTTGGTATTTAAAATGTGTAATTTTTATGCAAAAATTGGATGCTGTGTTACATTTTTAAGGTTGTCATTAGTATAAATATAATTTTGACTTCTGATTTGAAACAGTTTAACCCTTAGGAGAAATTATCATGTTTCCCAGGTTGACTCATTATTGCTGCTTTGATTAGAGATGAATTCCTTTGTAAAAACACTTTTTAAAGAATCTAAGCACTGACTTGAACCCCCAGGGGTTTCCATAGATGCATTTGAAGGAACGATGGAAATTACCAGAAAAAGAGGATCCTTTTTCTCCCAAAAAGCTCAGCTTTGATTCTAAATGTTAAAAAAAAAAAAAAAAAAAGCCATTATGTGCCCAGGATTGTGCTTGGCTGTTGATGGGTTTGCACAGGATGACAGCACCCTAGCTGCCTCACATGGCTTACAGTAAAATGGAAATTCCTACCATCACTTACAACCATTGTAGCATAGTACTCAGCACATAATGCTGCCCAGGAAGGTGGATTTACGTAGTCAAAAAAATAGTAATAAAAGACAGTAAAATTGGGTGAGAATTGTAAACACAGTGGGGCTTAAGTAGAAGGGATGCGATCTAGATTTTTAGAGAGGAGAAGATGTAGTCCTTCAAATAAGAGAGGAATTTGAATGAAGTATTAGAGTTGTCCTCTTTAGAATATATAGAGCATACCAAAGCCTAGTTCTGTTCACAGTATAAATAATTAAAAGTTTACATTTACATATACATGTATATATACTTCAGCCCACATGCAAATATAAAACTAGTTATATAAATCATTACTTCAAGCCATACGAAATTCTAAATATATGTAGATACATGAAAAAAGTTCTCCAAATGCCAGACAATGGCTCACTTATTTCGAAAGGTGTTTTAAAACTCTATTCTTGGGAAAGAAAAGAGAGCGGAAGAGAAAGGAAGTAGGAGTTTGACTTGTATGTGCTATAGATCAGCTGGATGCTTCTTTCTCCTATGGGCCCAAGTTGTAATCACTTCATTCCTACATATTTAAGAGAATGAGGCTCTGTTGCGTATCACTGCAGGCAAACTTGCCATCAGTTATAACCCTTGGCAGAAGCATGAGTTTCTGACTTTTGCATGGCTCAGTACAACCCTGTCTTCCAAGAACAGTACTAATTTACATGACTGGACAAGGCACTGAGTAAGGTTCCCAGGAGTTTGGTAGTATTTGTAGAATGAGAAAATCTTATCCTTTCAAAATTGTGAGGAACCTTACAAGCTAATCATCTCCCCTCCCACCCAACTGAATATTATTTCAACATCCTCCTCCAAGCTTAGCATGTCTGTTCTTTCTTCTTTTCATGAACAAGTTCCCAAATTATCTTCCATATTCCTCATCTTCGTTAGGGCACGTTCAGGTTTCTTTTTCTCCTTATAAAGCATGTTTATTGATGCTACCATACAGCATCAGATGATATAGTGGTAAAACACACACACGCACGCACGCACACATCACCTGACTCTACCCTCAAGAAATTTATATTCAAGAGGGGGCAGGTAAACATGATTCAAAGAACAACACAAATACATAATTGTGAACTGTGTTAAGCATAAAAAAGGAGATCACTCAAAACCAAAACAGAATATACGGAATGCATAAGTTCTAGATCTGATCTGACCTGCACGAAAACAGAGAAGCTATGACTGACCTTGATCTGAATTCTACATGATACTGCAGGCAAAAAGATTGCTTTAGCAGGCTCATTTTGAGTTCGTGGTTAACACGAACCTCTGCGTCTTTTTCAAGTGTACTTCTGTCATGTCAGCTTTCCAGTGCCCTGTACTTGCATCATTGAATGTAAAATTCCATCGTCTTGGTTTTGGCCCATGGGTCTAACATGAATCATAATTAAAGCGTCCAACATATTAAGTTAAAGCATTCAACATGTTAAGTAAACTTTTGGATCAACTGAAAATATGATAAACATTATTCAGTGACTTCAATAAAGCGTAAGACAAAGGTAAAACCCTGAGGTATACTTTGAAGACTTCTCTAAGTTGATATACTGATACATACATAAGGCTTTTCAATACCTAACCATCTGTAGTACACAATTGTTGTTCGTGCTAATATCCATTTCTCCTTCCTCTGGCAGTGTATTTCCTTGAGAACCATTCTTCTGCCATTTTCACTCTATGTGATTTTGAGAGCTCAGTCTATCCCTGGTTCTCAGGGTGTCATGTGACCAAACTTGGTCCATGAGAATATTAACTTCTACTGGCTACAGAAATAGGAACATAATACAAGTCATTCTAGGGAGACTAAAGTCTTGAACTTTTGTAGAATTGTTGGGAGAAGAGAGACTCTCTTACTGGAACTGAAACTGGGAAGACTTAAGGCTGGAATTGCCAGGAGTCACCATATGGACAGGACCTAGTTAAGCATTCTACTAGATGAAAGTGGAGCCTAGAGATAAAGAGAACGAGACCAAACCCACATCTAGCTGTTCTAGAGTCAAAGCCAGGTCTTGACTGTGCTGTTACATAAGCCATAATATGAACTCTTTGGCTTCAGCCAGTTTGCATTAGGTTTCTGTCATTTGCCAAGTGTTCCAACTGGTAAACCATATTATTATCTAGTCCACATTTCCCTTTGGTGAAAAGAATATCATGGGAGTCTTTGTCATCTGTTTTATTGAAATCTATATATAGAATCTCTACAATACTTTATATGCTGATGAGTCTAGTAACCCTTTTGTCAAAGGAAATTAGATTTGTTTGTTTGTAGTAAATTTATGCTGGTTCACAGTGATCATCTCTTTTCTAAAGCCATCTGGTTAATAATCCACTACAGAAGCTTAACTAGTTTAGAAGACAAATTTTCACTTGCTCTATGCGTCACTAACCATGGAATAATAAGTATTTTTTTCCTCTGATCTTTTGGACATTTTTTTCTAAAGTCTCAGGCACATGATTCCCAAAGTTTTTGAGTATGAGCACGTTTTTAAAATACCAAAATATATCTCAGACCTCCAGAGTCTTGCGGTTCTGCTTTTTAAGTTACTGTTTATTTAAAAAATACATAAAGGCAAAAAATTATTATGAATCTATCACTTTTAAATGAAATTCTGTTTTATTAATCACAGCATCTCTCAACAATTGACAAATTATCCTACTTAAATATAGGAAATATTGCTTATTCAATCTGTGAATAAATCTGTGTATAAATGACTTCCCAATTTCTTTCAGTCTGGCCACAGGAATAAGTGAACCAGATGGGGAAAGTCCTGTTATAGCATATCTGTTTGACGATGCCTAACATTTTATCCCTGGCCCTTTTCAAATACATGCAAGACCCCGAGGTCCCTTTCTTCTAGAATCAACTTCACTACTCCTGTGAACTTCTGTGGAGGGCGCACTTTTGACTCTGCTCAATAGAAGTCTTGGAATAAAAAGTGATGAGGAAGAACATTTGGGCTCTCAGACCCACAAAGAAGCTGGGGTATGAGTTGACCCCAGGACAACTTCACTTAGAACCCGAAAGTGGGGTTGGACATGGGGCAGTTCCCTTGGCTGTCTATAGCACAGAAAAACAGAGGAACTATACTCCCAATACTCTCAGGGGATAATTACCTGACAGACTGACCCTAATGAAAAAAGCATCGCACAGCACCTTCTTAAAAGCTTTTGGTGTGTGCTTTTTTAGTAGTGGTACTCAAACACAGACAACTGATAATGCCCCAATTTTCTTTCTACCCGCTTTAGGCAGTGTATTTTTTTAAAAATTTATTTTTATTTATTTATTTATTTTTGGCTGCGTTGGGTCTTCGTTGCTGAGTGGGCTTTCTCTAGTTGCTACGAGCTGGGGCCACTTTTCATTGCGGTTCACGGGCTTCTCATTGTGGTGGCTTCTCTTGTTGTGGAGCATGGGCTCTAGGCGTGTGGGCTTCAGTAGTTGTGGCACATGGGCTCAGTAGCTGTGGCTCACGGGCTTAGTTGCTCCACGGCATGTGGGATCTTCCCAGACCAGGGATTGAACCCATGTCCCCTGCATTGGAAGGTGGATTCTCAACCACTTTGCCACCAGGGAAGTCCCTAGGCAGTGTATTTTTAAAATGAGGTTAAGCAAACTGCAGTTTAGAGGGAAACACATTTATTTTGACCTCAGTAAACATTGTCATTTGGGCATATCACCATTATGGTTGACACAACCTTGACATTGTGACACATTAGTTCAAAAAAAAAAAAAAAAAAAAAGATTTTTTTCAGAATAAGATCCTTAAATACCAGGCAACAGTGTTTTCTTTAAACATATTGTTACTGTTGTTGTCGTTGGGAGTTGCCACCTGTAAAAGGTTGTGGGCTAGACTCTGACACTCTGTAACTCCTAGTGGGTAATTAGTGCCTTGGATGTCAAACCTTGCTTTTCCCCCCCCATGTAGTGGTGAGATTCACGCTTTGTCCGGTCTCTGCCTTAAGTTTTGAGAACACGGTTCACAGTGGACACAAAGCTGATAAACATATCCAGTGTCTCCCCATGGCTAGTGATGGAAATCTTGTCAGAGGTTGTCTCCAAACACCAAGGCATAAACTACTTGAATGAAAAGTTTTGTAGTGCATAGTTTTAAGAGATGCAGCACGTGAAGCTGAAGGATTTCAGAGAGTGGTCCTCTTAATGTCTGGGTTAATGTGAATGAATAGCTGAAGAGCTGCCGTATTTGGGTTAAAATACCTTTGTAAGTGGCTAATTGTTTGAAACCCGGGTACCAAATGTATAGTTCTTAGTGATAAGGAACACTAAAAATATAATGCCAGATCTCTTATTTTTATTTTTCCCAAATATTCTTCTAGAGAAGCAGTTAGTTGCTTGACTCAGATTAGAGGTATAACTATCATTCCACAAATATCCCAGCAGCTTGAGACTTTGACACCTGATGCCTGAATCACTGAAACTATCCTCCAAGTTGTCTTCTTGTCTCTGATCCACTTTCCTTTTTTTCCCCTCAGAATAATCTTCATAAAATACTCTTAGAGCACATATTCTTTCTGTTATTCTGCATTTGCATTTCAGGTCTACAGACTAAGAGGAAATAAAGAGCCTTCAGTATGCTGGTTATTACGAATCTGAAATTAAAAGTGATGGAGAAATGTTCCTTACTTTTAGTGGTGTTTTTATACCCTAGCTTACCTTCTTTCTTCAGTCTGGCAGACGATCTACGTTGTAGGTATAGGACAACACAATGAAAGACAGGATTACAGAGTAGAAAGATCATGATTCAGGACAGTTTCAGAAAAGTTTATCTCTAAAGAGTCAAATAGTATTTTAGGCTTTGCAGACCAGATATTCTCTGTTGCAACTACTCAACTCTGCTATTGTGACATGGAAGCAGACATAGACAATACCTAAACAAATGTGCCTGGTGTTCCAATAAAATTGTATTTATGGACACAGTAATTGGAATTTCATATAATTTTCATGTCTCCTGAAATATTCTTCCTTTGATTTTTTTTTCAACCATTTAAAAATGTAAAAACCATTCTTAGCTCATGAGCCATACAGAAACAGGCTGTGGGCCAGATTTGGCTTACAGGCTAGAGTTTGCCAACCCCTTGTTTAGGAAAGAGATTGATTTGGTTATGGATCCGGGCTCTACCATGTAGATAACCCTAGGTACAGGTGATCTAGCTTCTCTGGACATTAGTTTTATTGTTTAATTGTGTGTGTGTGTGTGTGTGTACACATGCATGAGAGAGTCTATTTGCAGGGGTATGTGATATTTGATGAGTAAGTAAGTGAAACAAACGACATGGTCTTGATCTTGGAAGGACTCAAGAATTATGACATGCCTCTGCTTTGGGAAATCAGATAACACATCTCTCATATGTAACTTTAAGAGCATCGTTATTTAATATGTACTCAGTAATTACTGCTGATGTGGAAAAGACTAGATTTCATCTCTCCAGTCTCTTAAGCTGTGAGGTGAAACAGCTTTGATTCAAATTCTACTGCATGGACCTGGAAAATTTTCTGAAATTCTTTGACTTTTCAATACTTCATCTTAATATGGAAACAATAATGATCTCTGCCATATAGGGTTGCTGTGAAAATTATGTGAAATAATGCGTGTAAAATGCTTAGACAGTACCTGTCCCTTAAGGATGACTCAATAATTAGCAAGTTGTTATTAACAATAATACTAATATTAACGTATTTAAAAGGCTTCAGAGAACCTCTGGATAAAGTACAAGTTACACAACTTTATTCCAACTGCCTGATCAACTGGCTATCCTAATTTTTCAAAACTCTCCATTCCGTGTGCCACATACTTCTCTATTGCCTGTTTTACTTTATCCTACTCACAACTGGCTTATACTGACTTGCATGTCTTTGCTCAGGAGCTTTCTCTTATCTGAAAGTTATTGCCCTAACTTTTCTTCAGTTATTTGCTGTCAGAACCTCCAGATTCTTCTCCATAGGGTCATCCCGAAGAACTCTAGACTCATTCATTTTTCCTTCACCATTAATACCAATACTACTTTGGCAGTGTCTAATATAATTTTGCACCTAATTGTATGTGATCTTTTATTCTCTATTTCTCTCATATTTATAAGTCTAATCTTGGGAACCAGATCGTGATCACCTGTAAAGGAAGAAATGGTGAGATCCACTTGCTCTGTATTCCCCATCCCCCCTTCTCTCTAAAATACCCTACACCTTTGTTCATCTGTCTGCTGACTGATGTTGTCACTTGAGTAGACTAAGTCTACACTATTCCCAATTCTGAATCTACCCTGATCTGAATCCTATAGTAAAGACCTCCATAGAATCGAATATTCTCTATCCACTGGAGGTTGTAATCCACTGCCTATTTTTCCTCTTGCTTACTTACCTGTAATATTACTGCTTGAGCTCTGCTGTTTCTGCTGCTTCTGGTGGCAGAGATACATTTTACTTTTAAAATCAGTTTATCTTGTTGAAATTTTAAGCAACTTTTGAATGTTACACCAAGTATAATGTATCCTTTTTAAATGTTGAGTCTTTAGGTCCCCTTTGGAGTATTTCATGTGGATTCTGAATTTCACCACACGATGCCTGATTTTTTTCACTCGAGTTTATTAGGAGCGCAATTAATTGTGATTCATTGAGTAGCATTTGGCAGGACTAGATGAGGTCATTAAAACAAGATTTTGCGCTTCTGGACACATTGTCTTTTGTTGCATTGGAGATTAGGGAGAGGTAAATTTTCTTTTCCTCTCTTGCCTTTTTTTGCCTTAATATCGTATTGATGTATGCATTTTTTTTTTTTTTTAATTCAGAAGGAGAGGAAAAAGACAAAGGGAGCTGAGAGAAGGGTAAATACAATGACATTGTTACTTTCTGCCAGTGTAGCATCCCTTCTTCTCAGTGCCTCTGGCCAAGGAGATTCCAGTCAAATGCCCTTCCAAGCTTGTGATTTCCTCTATCCCATCAGCCGCAGGATGCACGGCGGGTAACGTTTGATGCTGCTCTGCCCTGCAGACTAGACCTTCTGGTTTGACAATTCCACAAACCCATGCGAAGAGGAAAGGGAAAGCTGCCTTGGTATCGAGTTGTAGAGTGAAGAGAATGGGAAGAGACTTAAATGAAAAACATTATTTGCCATCTCATCTCTTGGCCTTCTCCTATCCCCTTCAGCAGGAGAAGATATCAAGGCGCTGAAATTTAAAACAATAGGAAAAGCAAGTCCTGCATCTTCTTGAATAAATCCAGTTCCCCTGAGCACTGGAGAGAATGCCATTAAACCCCAGATTGGTCAGAAAGACTGGGCATCTTTCTGGGAGCTCTGAAAAAGCAAAAGAAATGAAAAGGAAAGCATCTCCTTATTATAATAAAAGCAAGAAGGAAAAACATTTTTCAGCTATAGCTCTATCCTACCCTGCTTTATCCTTTTGTTTGGGCAGCAATCACAGACCCATATGCTAAGCAGTGGAAGATATTTTTCAGAAGCATTTGTCTCTTTGGGAGGCTTCTAAGCTTGTTTTATTGGCAACTATGAAACCACCACTGGGTCTGTCATGTGGTTATCCTACAGATGGTTTGCATGGGTGGCTTGTTTCTACTGAATGAAATCTCCTTTTGGACTCCAGTTTGGATTTAAGAAATTCATGCACTATTTAGTCTTTACTTTCTTTTGGTAAAATTCTCACACTGTTTCACCTGTAGACCCATTGTCTTTGGAGCTTTTGATGGCTAAGAAGGAAGTAGCATGGCAGAAGCCTAGTCAAATAGCACTGATGCAAAGGAACAGTCTCTGAAGCTTCATCAGCCGTCATGGTCAATTCCAGTTTGGATGGGCGGCAGGTAGTCTGGCAGTTTTCTCGGTACATACAGAAAGCAGCGTCCACTGGAAGCTCAAAAAACATCTTACAGAATTTCACCTAAAGGCAGGTGGCAATCTTTTATTACACATGTGGGTTTGAGTTTTATTTTTTCTTCTTCTCTTCTCCAAAACAATCACGCAATTCATGGCAGGGACATTTATGGGTACCTAAGAGAGAGCAGTCCTTTCAGATACATTCATTTCAGTATTACCACTTTAAAAATAGAATGCAGAAGTATATAATGCATCATTCTAGTTTGCAGAGGAAAAAAGTTGCACTGTAACTTTTCAAAGACTTTGGTTTCATTTTCACTTCTTCAGTTGCCAAAAAAATTTAAATTGATTGCGCTTTTCACGGGGTCAAAGAGGTAACTGACTGGTATGGCATGAAATTGGCTTTTTTGGGTTATGCGGAAATGGGTCTGAATGGCTACACAACTGCTCACTGGTGGGTGGACTCTGGTACGTTACTTATCATTTCTGAATGTCTTTTTCCACCTGTAAAATGGGATAGCATGGCCTTATTCAGGGTTGATGTGAAGATTAAATAATACAACATGCAAAATCTTAGCAAAGGGTTGTCACTTAATAAACTCAGCTATTGTTTATTGAGTACTCTCTCTTTGCTAGGCTCTGCTTTTTGCACTTTACATGTTTTAACTCAGCTAATTTTCATAACAACCTTACATGCTAAGCAATATTATAACCCCCTGCTCAGCTGGGGAAACTGAGGCAGAAAAAGGTTAACTTTCCCAAGGAAGCAAAGGGAGTAACTAGTGGCAGTGGAATTTGCTCCCAGGCTCTTAACCACTACTCCATTTTTGGCTCTCCATGTAGTATATAGATGACCAAAGAATTTTAATTCTCCTTGCCACCAACTTTATGAACCTTTATTTCCCTTACCTGTAAAACTGATGTGATTAGAACACTGGCTTTTAAAAGAGGTAGGAAACACCTTGAAATTGGACACAGCTGGACCCAGTCCTATGAAGATTCCGATTTTGTAGTATTTATTTATTTCTAGTCTTGGAATGTGAATTTTTCTGATGCAGAGGTCATTCTGATGCAAAGCACCAGAAAGGTAATCAGGGTAGAAAAAGTCATACTAACCAAGAAAACATTCTTAACTTTCTGTTGTCTGAAATTTTACATCAATCCACATGCAGAGGAAAGTCTCCATTTTTGAACATGGTAACCTATATCTCCTCTCAGAGGGTTACTAGAGTCAAGATATGGCTATAATTTTTGCTGCTCCAAGGTTTCACCACCTGTTTCTCCTTTGTAAGTGACCTTTGGACTTTAAGTTATTCACGTGGAGCTGTCATGCTTTTTTGTAGTTGAAACAATTCTCATTTCAGGAATGTGTTTGGCAGTAGCCTCCCCCCTTCTTACATGGCAGTAGTACAATACAGGCTTTTAAGCTACTCTTCACACAATTACCCCCATGCTGTTTTCTTTTTCTGATATGTCTTTGCCTTTAGTTCATTTTTAGTACTTATGAAGGATTGCATGTTTTTTATAAGCATTCATCTGCACCAAGCGTAAGTTGTAATCAAATTCCTTAATATTAATAAATGGCAGATGGAATTTTTTATGGCATGGGAAGAAAAAAATGAATTTAAGTTCACTGTGCTGCTAAACATTAATCTAAATGGATCTCTTTCTTATTATATCAACCAGCTTACCGTCTTTACAGATGCATGTGCCCATTCTAACTTGAAGTAGCAGGGTAACATCTGCTGACCCAGAAATGTCCATAGGCAATGAGTGTGCCTGTGTATGCGTATGTGCACATGCACACTCCTTGTTTTCTGAGAACATCTATAGATTAAAAATAAGACATATTAGAAAAAATCATTGTGAAACTTACACACTGAGAGTATCTGAAGATTTGATATCTGGCATCATCAGGAAAGCAAAACCTACAAACGGTTGTCTTTTTAAAATGATCCCTTGCATAGAAAAAAAGGGAAGCAAGGCTTTTGTGTTTTTTTGTTTGTTTGTTTTTGTTTTTTATTCTTTGCGCCATTTTTTATTAGGTCCTGTGTGACACTCAAAATCTGCTTTGAGATTCAGCAAATCAACAGCAACAACAATAGCAGCAACAAACAAAACAAAAACCAAATATGATAAACTCATTACACATTAAAGTACAAACGATTCATATGGGATACTTATAAAGGGAAGCAAGTCTTGAGCAGAATACAACAGGACAATTTTAAAAATGGTTAAATGAGTGCTTATTACCATGTCACAGCCACAGTACTAAATGATTTAGTGTGTATTATTTAACTGTCACAGCAGCCCTATAAGATGGGGGCTATTATTGCTATTCCCACTTTCCAGCTGAAGAAACTGAGTCTCCGAGATGTTAAGCAACTCATCTTAAGTCACTCAGAAATGATGGAGCCAAGATTTAATCTGACCCCATAGCTTGAGCTCTTTGTCAACATGTGGCACAGCTTTCCAGTTGGGTGAACCAATAGGTCAGAGGTCCAAATATCCAACTGTTAGAAGTAAAATGCTGTTGCTTAGACTAAAAGGAAAACATGGGAGCACTGTTTAGCTGCTATGAAAATCAAGTTGCTCAGCCATGAAGTTGAGAGTCATGGGAGAAACAAGAAAAAAAACACAGAATGGAGAAGGCAAAAGAAAAATGGAAAAGAGAGGCTACAGATAGCAGAAGTAGCCATGGAGAGGCAAAGGAGCTTGCCAGTCAGAAGAGTAGAGAAGAATGCTAGCTTCAAGGAAAGAGAAGAGAAGACAGCCCTTTAACAAGCAGCTTAAATCTCCACACCCCCGCAGGGCACTAGGGTGCCACATTAAAAATACATCTGTCATTGGACAGCTCTACAGTGGGAGCAGGCCCTGGGACATTTAAGGAAAGGGCTAGCCAGGTCCTGCTTGCTGCCTTAGCCTCTGAGAGTATGACTTCTTTTTACCTCATCCCACTTTGTGCTAATCAGGACAGATGAAGGAAAGGCTTAATTGGGAATGAGATGAAGTCATTCAGTCTGCTGCAATAGAAAGCTAAACTGTGTTACAGTAGAACATACAAGTTATAACATAAAACACAGAAAACCTGTGTGCATCCCTAAGTGTGTACTCCAAACTTGAAGGAAAATCATAGAGTACCCTTCTAAGAAAACTGATTTTAATTTATCTTTGAACAAACTGAGGCAGAGTACCTGGTATATAGTTGACTCTCAGTAGATGAGAGAGACAAAGAAGGAAGAAATAAAGAGAGATGGCAAGGAAGAAGGAGGTGGGGAGAGGAAAGGAGGCCAAACATGTGTATAAATGACTAGTTATGTGAGCATTGTATCTTCATTAACTTCGGTGCTTTTAAATTTTTATTAATTAATTAATTTATTTAGTTTTTGGCCGCACTGCATGGCATGTGGAACTTCCCTGACCAGGGATTGAACCCATGCCCCCTGCTGTGGAAATGCAGAGCCTTGACCACGGGACCTCCAGGGAAATCCTAGGTGCTTTTTAATGAGACATGATAGGCAGCCAAATACAACTGGTAGGAATAAACCAATAACTCAGAGTCACAAAACCATTTAACGGGTATTTTAGAGGAAAGACTTCTCAACTGAACCAGTGCTTAAACAGTTTTAAGTGGCTGATTAAACCCATCTATTTTATTTTAAACTAGTCAAACTGAACCTCAGTTAGTCTTCCATAAACCCTAGATTTCTATAAATATGATAAGTAATTGGGAGTTATCATCATCCCAAAGCTTTCTAATGTGCCAAATATTTAACAGAGTGAGTCAGAATATATTTTTCTGGCCAATTCATTGATCTTTTGGTACATTCAATGAGTAATCCTTTCAAAATGGCAGACTTACCCGAAGAGTGTAAAGCTAATCTGTCATACAAAATAGAGTTTACTGTGCGGGAGCAGAGATGGTGTCCTGCCTTTCTTTTCTTTAATCCTTCTTCATAGGTATTACTGTTGCTATTCATTCGATCGAACCACAGTGCCCGAATCTTATTCACAGCATTAAGGTGTACTATATTGTAAGAATGTTGACGTCTACTGTGACTTTAAAGGTTAAATAATTCTGTTTCTTATGCCCTAATCTCCTTGAATATTCAAAAGTCCTTTTTTTTTTTTTTTTTTTTTTAATTTATTTATGGCTGTGTTAGGTCTTCGTTTCTGTGCGAGGGCTTTCTCTAGTTGCGGCGAGCGGGGGCCACTCTTCATCGCGGTGCGCGGGCCTCTCACTATCGCGGCCTCTCTTGTTGCGGGGCACAGGCTCCACACGCGCAGGCTCAGTAATTGTGGCTCACGGGCCTAGTTGCTCCGCGGCATGTGGGATCTTCCCAGGCCAGGGCTCGAACCCGTGTCCCCTGCATTGGCAGGCAGATTCTCAACCACTGCGCCACCAGAGAAGCCCCCAAAAGTCCTTTTTAAAAATTTGTTAATATACATTCTAGCTCTATGTTAAAAACTTCTGGTTATAAACAATATGCAGGTTTGGGATTATCCCTTTTTTAAAACTCTCTTGATGGTGCTGGATTTTTGATGCTTCGTCCCCAACAGTAGATTCACTGTGAGTCAGAAAGACATATAAGTGGAGCCTTACAAAGAGAGACATTTTACTCCTTGTGTTACTAATGCAGGAATCCTACACTATGCTCTGACTCTTGTTGATAAGGCAAAGAAAAAGGGGAACACCGTGCAACAAGATCATTTTCTAGAGGAGAAGACAGTTGCTTGGGAAATTAATATTTTGAGCTTTGATTCCCTAATATGTTTTGTACAAAGTTGGCTGTATTGTCTTTCTACAAGTCTAACACATGAATACCATTTTCTCCATTTTTTAAGAAAGATGCAAATATCCTAAGTAAAGTTGGCTGACACCAAAGGATTTTTTTCAAGAAGATAAATCCTTAGTTTAGGGCTTTTGTTCATTTAACTTTGCAACCCACTGGGTCTTACACCTGTGAAACAGTACCATGACTGATGATTGTAATAGATGCCTCATGCTATCAAGAAAATGTAAACCCTTATCTAGAGTTCGGTACTAAAGAAGGCAGAAAGGCCTGCAACAATTTTAGAAAGAGTTCTACTCCTCAATAATTAACAATTTTATTTTTTAAACTTATTTTATTTTTTGGCCACACAGCGTGGCTTGTGGGATCTTACCTCCCCCACCAGAGATTGAACCCGCGCCCTTGGCAGTGAAAGCATGGAATCCTAACCACTGGACCCCCAGGGAATTCCCGACAATTAACAACTTTAAAATTTGGTTCCCTTAAGTGTTATATTAACTGTGTGGGAAAATTCAGTTATCTGCAACAACTTTTGATGCCCAATAAGCCAGTCTCTTGCTCCTGAAGTAAATAATCCATTCTAGACATACTGTATAGAATTAAATTTGGGGTAAGTTTCAGAGTTTCAGTCCTGGCTTTTGCCATTTCCAAGTGCTGTGACCTTCAGCAAGTTACTCAGACTCTCTAAATCTCAGTTTTCTCATGTAGAAAATGGGAATATTAAGGCCTGTCTCACAGTGTTGAGGAATGTGCATTGAATATGACACAGTAGACATCCTTTAAAAATGGCAGATATTTTTACTTTAAATATTTCACTTTAAATGTATTTGGAAGCAATATGTGAGTTTCTAAACAGTAATTAATGGCACTGTATTTTCCAACAACTTTGAAGTCATGCCCTCTAAATATAATTAGATGAAATTCTCAGCACAAAGGTGTAAGTTCATCAATAGTCATTAGTCCCGCTGTGTCCCTGCATGATCTCCAGCAGTCCAAACAGTCTCCACAGACCAAATTGCTGGAAGATTATATTCTGTAGTCAAATGGTGTCCAGGTCACCTTACTGTTCCCTGCCTAGGCCATGTCAGGGCCATGCACACACAGCCTCAATCTATCAGGCTAGACCTAAAGAAAGGACCTAAAGTGTTTATAACCAATAAATAAGCAACAGGAAGTTTCCATTTAATAAACACATACTGGGGGTTCTAAATAAGAAAGTTTTAGGTTGAAGTCTTGACTCTGCCTTCATTAGCTGGATGACCTTGGTATGCTTTCTTTTGCTCTTTTTAAATATGTGGATGACAGTATATTCACTTCAGAGGGCTTAAATTGAATAGGGAATGTTAAGGGTATTTAATACATTGTTAGCTTCCTCTGGAACCTCTTCCTTCTTTTGCCCTCATGATATCCTCTGGGTTTCCTCCAGCCTCACAGCCGGCTCCTTCTCAGTCTCCCTGACAACCCCCTGCCCTGCTTTACAAGAAATGGAGTGCCTGAAGGCTCCGACCTTGGTCCTTCTACCTACATACTTGCCGTAGGCATCCTCATCCCATCCCACATCTTAAAGCACCACCTAATTCTCAATGAAAGCTCTAACTTCCAACTTCTTAACACTGCTGCAGTAGTTTAAATTGGCCAAAATTATACAGAAAGGGTCAAATTAGCATAAAATCAACATCTGTCTGACACTGAAATCCAGCTATTATAAAAATGCAGGAGGGAGAGAGAAAAAAATGGATGATTTAGTACCAGTCACCCAAGTATCAACTTCCAAACAACAAAAAGAGAAGGAAACATTGGAGTGTTTACTTGACTTGCTTGAGCCAAAGAAATCATGCAGTTTTTCCATATGATAGTGCAGCTTATCCTTTAATTAAAAATTTAAAAACAGTTTTTGAAGGTTAAGAGTTCTATCTAAAACTTCACATCATTTTCAAGGAAAATTAATGAAAATTATTAATTGTTATAGCTCATTTATAAGAAGCTCAATGAGAACATTATGAAGAATTAGTGAAATTATTATCAGATGGAATAATTAAAGATCAATTGTGAAATAATCACATAATTCTAGCTATACGCTGTATTGCTCTTCATTAATCAAAGATAATCTGGAATTGCAATACTTAATTAAATGCAAAAAAGTGTTTGTGTGTTCTGGCTCTGAAAGGAGATAATTGGAGAGTACAGAAGCTGTACAGTTATCAGCTTTTGCTGATTTTTGGAGTCTAGAAATATAAATTCTGCAGTGTGGGGGGTTGATCATTTTGTGGACTGTGGAAATCTGACCTACCATAGATATTCCTGTTTTCAATGAGGTAATATTCGTCTCTTAATCCTGAAAAAAAAAAAGGGCTTTTAATTCATCAATAAGAAGAAAGTAATTCATCTTATTTTGGCAGATGTATTAGATCTCAAAGGCCCATGGACAAATTCCATCTCACTTTGTTTTCTTCTCTGCCAGATTAGCAACCTACTGGCTAAAATCCTCAGTGTTCCTTGAAAGAGAAAGTAATTCATTCTTTCTCCCATTTGTAAAATAAGGTCATATATAATTCTCCTATCAATCTTTATTTCTCTGTAGGAACTACAGTGAAGTCACACATCAATTTCAAATGCAATTTTTAAAAGTTTTATTAAGTTAAAATTTACATACAATAAAATGCACCTATTTAAGATATGTATCAATGACTTTTGACAAATATATATACCCATGGTACCACCGTGACAATCAAGATATGAAACATTTCATTCACTCCAGAAATGTCCTTGTGCCCCATCCCAGTCGATCCCTACTCCCATCTTTGGTACAAGGCAACCACTGCTCTGCTTGTCTCATAATATAGATTAGATATGTCTTTTCTAGAATTTCATCTAAGTGGAAGTATACAATATGTACTTTTTTTAGGTCTGACTTATTTTGCTTGGCATGATACTTTTGAGATTCATTCCTCCTAACTCCTCCTTTTTTAATTCCTCTTAACTCCTTCTTTTTTTATTCATTGGATGAATATGCCACAATTTACTTATTAATTAAACTTTTGATAGAGGTTTGGTTTATTTTCAATTTTGAGCTATTATGCAAAAAGCTACTCTGAACCCTTGTGTATAAGTCTTATGTTTGGTCATATTGCAAATCACTTTTCATATTGTTTTATTTCAATTGTTCATTCTTGTTCACTGTATCAACCAACTAAAAATCAATTTCAAAAATATCTCCAGGTTGGAGGAAGATGGCTTTCCATGCTGCATGTGGAAATATAGTCAAATATAGAAACGTCTTCTTTTTGTAAAGAAAACACTAACATACGTCATTTCCTTTCTTCTTTGCATCGTGCTCTTGCAATAAGTAGGGAAGATACTATTACTACTTTTAACTTACAAATTTGTCAGTTGGGTCTTAGAGGAGTTAAGTGATTTACTGAACACCACCCAGTTGATAAGTGCTACCGTCAAAACCAGAACCTGCATTGCAAGTTCTCAATCTGGTGCACTTTCCACTCTGCCATGTAGTTTTTTTTTTTTTTTTTTTTACTTCCTTCAACACATAATTATTAAGTTCCTTCTGCTTACCTAACACTGTGTTAGAGTATAGGGAGTCGCATAACAACAACTACAAAAATCCATGTGCTCTCTCGAGGCATTTGTTAAATTGAGAAGACAATACATGTACATGAGAGAAATCGAGTGCATTTATAAGGCAATTAGTTAAGGTTGTTAGAAACTTGCATTCTGTGCTGCATTGAAAACAGGTGATAAATTAATCACTAAATAAAGGGGTAGGGAGTTATCTGGAAGAGGTTCATTAAGGAAGTGATTTTTCTGCTAGACATTGAAAACCAAAAAGTATGGATTGAGATAGAAGCAGTAAGAAGAAAAGCCAAGTATGTATGTCTATGTGATGAGGAGGAATTTGGAATCAGTGGGACTGAGAGGATGATTTACTTTCAGATTGAACCCATAGGGTGGGGCGAGTTGAATGTCAAGTCGAATTATATGGAATGGACAGCAGGGAGACGTAGATTCTTAAGCAACGGGGGATGGTGAATGACACGGTCCAAGTGATGTTTTAGAAAGGATCCATTGGTCGCAGCTTGCGGAATAGGGTAGATCTAGGAATGACCATCAAAGAGGCTCATTCAGAGAGTATTATAACCTAGGTATGAGGTGATGAAGACCCAGACCAAGGAAAGGAAAAGAGAAGTGTAAATGTTTTTAAAAAAACAGACAAGCTATTACCACTCTTCACTGAATGGTATCCTAATTCTGAGGCATTCAAACAAAATTTCTCTAGAAACTAAATGTCCTTGTACTAACAGAACCAGGTTTCACAGCCACAGAAATGACTATAAAGCTATGCTTTATAGGACTTAATTTTGGCCTGAAGCTTCATTCCTTTTGCTACAATTCACCGCCTGTCAACTTACCAAAGGATGCACTGACTTGCTTATTTCAGCTTCTCTCTTTAGAATATAGTTTAAAATAGCACCCATCAGTCTTAATCTCAAGTATTTTCCAAAATGTTTCCCAAATTAATAAGTGCAGGATTAGAAGCAGTGACCCTGTAGGGGACTATGACAAAAATAGCTCACCCATAATTAGACATGAAATCTTCTTTCATTGAGCTATAGGATATTGGCCAAACCCAGCAGCTTTTCATACTGTGCTGTGTCAAGGGCTCCTTAAAGCAAGTACACCCCAAGTTCTGTCTCCTGTGACCCAGTGATCTGGTGGATGCTTTTATTTTGTTCCCCATTTTCAGGCTACCAACTTCAGCCTCATTCACGATGTCCTAGGCACACATGTAGCTTGGATCCTGGTAATTAACTGTGCTCCTAAGCAGACCTCAGTTAAAGGTGCATGTGGACCATGGCAGATCGAAGACGCTCCTTCACAACATACACACTCTCTAGAAAACAGACTAGAGCTATAATGTTTGATTGATTTGGAAGCCAAAGGAGCTCTTAACCAGAAATGTATAATAATGAACTTAAGTTACTCTTGTCTTTCTGAAATGAGTCCAGTGATTGTTTCTATGCATTGACACTGGGAAGACCCCATAAACTTGGGGAAAAGACAAACTTCAAATCTTGCTCTGTGTGCATATGCTCCATGCACAATAGTCATTTGATCTCAGACGTGTGACTTGTCTTTCTCTGCCTCAGGTTCTTCATCTGTAAAGTTAAAATAATACTGGTACTTGCCCCAAAGAGTCAAGAAATATTCAATAACGTGATCTATTTAAAGTGCTAAGTATTATGCCTGACTCATACCAAGCACTTAGATATCAATGATGATTTTTGACCTGGTGCTTCTGCTACTGTTGTTGTTTTTTTGTTGCTATTGCTGTTGTTGCTTCAGCCCAAATTTTTAGTGATTCTTCTCAAGATATTTTCAGTGCAATAGGGGAAACTGAAATATAAACACCCCATGGCAGAATTTTAAAAGTTCCATATATAGGTACAAGCAATATACTATGGAAATAGCAGAAGAAAGAATAATTCTGCAGGGGCAATCAGAGACCATTTGATGGGTCAGATGCATGAAAGCTGAGCTGTGAAGGAAGAATTTTTCATTTAAACCCAGGCAAAGGAGGGCTGCTGGAGATTTTTGAAGGAAGACTCTAACCTGTATTTTATCCACAACATTGTGAAAAAGGGGCGGTATAAGAGGAAAATTAAAGGCCCAGAAAGAATAGCAAATTAGAAATGTGTACTTTTTGTTGATTGTTTTTGTGGGATGATAGACCAAAAGTAGGAGGGAGGCAGAGAAGTAGGAGGGAGGCCAGAGTGACATGATGAAGGGCTACCTTCTTGATCTATGGACTACATCCAATCCATCAACAAGTCCTGTAATTGAATACCCCTCTGATATACATCTTGGAACTCATCCACTTTTCTCCCTCTTCCATTGTCTGAACTCTCAGCAGAATTTCGCACAGTGGACTCCTCTCTGCTTCTTGAACTTCTCCCTGCTCTTGACTCTCATGACACACGCTGGTTTTCCTCCAACCCCTTGGGTTCCCCTTCTCACTCTTGCAGATGTCTGCTGCTCTGCTTGCCCACAGAACACACCAACCTTGGCATTTGCTGTCTACATGCTCGTCTACTTTCATGCCATAAAACACCACCTGTTTCCTAATGAGTGTCACATTTATGTCTCCTTTGTGAACTTATCACCAACTCCAGACTCATGACCGTAACTTCCAATCTGGCATATCTGCACGGATGTTGTCATGGGCATGCCAACATCAACATCTTAGCCATATTTTCCTCTCCTAATCTTCCCTGAGTTGTGCCGTCTCACAAATGGCACTACATCCACGTAATTGCCAAAGCTCAAGATCAAGAATTTTTCCTTGATTTGTTTCTTTCTTCTGACCTCCATATTCAGTTCATCAATAAGGGCTGTCAGTGTTACCTCCAAAATCTCCCGAACCCTGCCTCTGTTCTCCATCTCTGCCGCTCTCATCATTGTCACTTGTGCTAAAGTAAAATATTTATGAACTGGACTAGTTTTGCCTCTTTTTGACCTCTACAATCGTGAACTACTCAGGAGCCAGAGTGGTCTCTTAAAAACCTAATTCCAATCATGTTCTTTCCTTTCATAAAAATCTTCACTTAACATCCAAACTCTATCCAACTTCAAAAGTTGTGTTTCTCTGACTTTTATTCTCCCATCTCCCACTCTGCTTGTCACACCAACTTTCATTCTTTGCTTTGAATATACAACCTTGCTCCTGCTTAGGATACTTTGTGAGTGCTTTTCTTATTGGTCAGTACTTCGTTTTGGTGTCCTCTGTTCAGAGAACACTTTTTTTCCCTAATCTCCCAATCTGAAGCCCCCTCCAACTCTCCCTGAGTTCATCATCCTACAGTGACCAGACAGTTTTATCTATTATTTATTTATTCATTCTTCCTCTCAGTTGCCTCCAATTAGAAAGTAAACTTTAGTAGAGCAGGAATCTTGTCACTTGTATTCAAAACTTTGTCCCAACATCTAAAATAGGGCCTAACATGGTAGCTGTTTAATAAATAATATTTAAATGAGTGATTTTTTTTAATGCTATCATCTTGTATCCAACTCACTATTCTTTCTTGCTTGGATTATTACAGCAAGCCAGCTCACTATTTGTATCACTTTAATATTCATCCCTCTAATTCACTCTATACCTAGGATCTTTTAAAACTGCAATCTGATCACGACAGCATCCTCTGTCTCATAAGCACATACCATACAAGACGTGACCCACATCTACTTCTCCGGCTCATCCCCTGCCACTCTCCCTTTAAGCTCAATGTGCCTCTTCTTCCTCTTTTTTTTTTTTCCTAAATGCACAAATAGTGGAAGATGATTGGAGACGTCTTCACTACATTTTTCAGTCATCAGTATTCAGGAATGCTGATAGTTTTCTACTCTTGCACCCTCACCATATAGCCTATGCACCCTGCACCAGGATGTGTTTGCAGGCTCCTTTTTAATTTGTAAAGAGAAGGAACAGGAGGCCCAAAGGTGATTACCAGTCAGGGCGGCTCATCATTAAAAAGGTCTGAGACTTGTGGCAAACGGATGACTGTAAGATACAGGTCAGATGGGTTTTGCACTATTCAGGCTTAGGCTGAATTACAAAAATTAAATAGCACTCTAATTAACCAGAGTAGTTAGCACATAATTCAGATCTCTGGAAGTCCAGCTGACTGTGGATTTTTAAAAATTGCATAATGTATGAATAAAAAAACAAAACAAAACAAAAAAGCAAAATAAAACAAAACCCTGCTCTGGTTGGTTTTCCATATACAGGCTTCAAGGGTAAGAAAACATTGCAGATTTCTGGAAAAACAGAATTATTCTTACTGTCCAGGAGAAAAAAGGTGAATTCTGTTTTTCAAAGAGAATAAAGGATTAACCTAGTGAGGGATGAAAGAAGTTTTGCATTCTGTTGTTAAGCACTGCACACATCCTGATCTGGACATTTTAGGACTATACCAGATGAATGCAAAGGATAGGAGATGAGATGAAAACAAAATTGTAGGCAAGTTTTATATCTAAATCAGCTTCCCTGATTGCCTTCTGAAGGTGTAGGGTAACCTTTCTCCACCAAGTAGAATGCAACCTAGATGAACCTAAGATTGGCTAAATAAAGAGAATGATGACATCAGCAAAAATTACTTAAATTCCTGATAAAGAGATGCCAAACATGTTAGGAAACTTCCAAGGGGGACTTCAGATATGAGAAGCCAAATACTACAGAAATTTTCAGATCATAGCCTCTGCATATAAAACAAAAAATAAAATGAAGCCTGATTTTACTATTACACCAAAGAAGTCCTGGGAAATCACCATGAAATATGGGCAAATATAAAAGCTGAGATATGGAGCAGGCAAGTGGTTCCTTTAGAAATTAAAGATAATACCAACAAAGGGAAAATATAACAAAAATCCTGTGTTTTCAAATACCTAAATTTCAAAAGTCAATTAAAATATTTGAATTTAAGGGTTAATTTTATACTTATTACAATAAGTCACTTCACTTTTTAATTTTCTCTTAAACATAATGAGGCTAATAATAATTGCTAACATTTATTGAACTTTTACTATGTGTCAGGTACTATGTTCAACGCATTCATTATCCTATTTAAGCTCACAGCTTTGCAGCGGTGAGAATTACTATCTGTATTTTACAGATGAGGAAACTGTGATTCACAGACTCATAGTAAATTAGCCCAAGAACTCATAGATAGTAAATGGATGAGTTATGAATCTAGGGGTAACTGGTTCCAACACCCATGTTTTTAACCACTACCCTATGTTACCTCCCTAATTTAAATTCTACCTTTTCCATAGAAATGAAATGAACAGCTGTTTAACTAAAATTTGACCATATGAATCACACTCATAAAGGACCATGGTCACTCATAATGTAGTGTTTGCTCATAATTTTATACGACGTTAAACTTTGGAGAACTGGCTTGGATGTTTTTCTTTTTGTCCATTTCAGAATACTGTTTGTCATGATGCTAACAGAGAAATCAGTTCTGTATTTTGTTCACTTCTCTGCAAAGTTTGTCCTACAGTGATCTAGTCACTGCTGAAATCTAGGCCTTCGTCCTTAGTTTCAAAAAAAGAGTAATTCATGGGCCTTACAGACTGACATTCTTCACACTGTATTTTTCTTTATAGCCAAAATGAGTGAAGGTATTTTATGCTCAGTTAAAAAAAGCTATTTGAAGGTTAAAATATTAAAGGAAATTACCCTGGAAGTTTTTTACCCTCTATATTCTTGTGCCCATTGAGTCATTTGTGAGATCATAACTTTTTTTCAGAATAAATGTATCTTAAAAGTAAGTACTTTTCTGGGGGGAGCCTTCATCAAAAATACATCTACATGTGGAACAACACCTATAGAACATCTACTGAACACTGGCAAAATACCTCAGACTTCCCAAAAGGCAAGAAAATTCCCACATACCTGGGTAGGGCAAAAGAAAAAAAGAAAACCCAGAGACAAAGAATAGGGATGGGACCTGCACCTCTGGGAGGGAGCTGTGAAGAAGGAAAAGTTTCCACAAAATATGAAGGCCCTTCACTGGTGGAGACGGGGGTGGCAGGGGGGAAGCTTCGGAGCCACAGAGGAGAGCGCAGCAACAGGGGTGCGGAGGGCAAAGCGGAGAGATTCCCGCAGAGAGGAGCGGTGCTGACCAGCACTCACCAGCCCCAGAGGCTTGTCTGCTCACCCGCTGGGGTGAGTGGGGGCTGGGAGCTGAGGCTCAGGATTCAGAGGTCACATCCCAGGGAGATGACTGGGGTTGGCTGTGTGAACACACCCTGAAGGGGGCTAGTGCGCCACAACTAGCCGGGAGGGAGTCCGGGAAAAAGTCTGGAACTGCCTAAGAGGCAAGAAACCATTGTTTCGGGGTGCACGAGGAGAGGGGATTCAGAGCACCGCCTAAACGAGCTTCAGAGACGGGCGCGAACCGCGGCTACCAGCACAGACCCCAGAGACGGGCATGAGACGCTAAGGCTGCTGCTGCTGCCACCAAGAATCCTGTGTGCAAGCACAGGTCACTCTCCACACTGCCCCTCCCGGGAGCCTGTGCAGCCCGCCACTTCCAGGCTCCCGTGATCCAGGGACAACTTCCCCAGGAGAACACATAGTGTGCCTCAGGCTGCTGCAACATCATGCTGGCCTCTGCCACCTCAGGCTTGCCCTGCATTCCAATTATAACCACAGTACTCCTCCCTCCCCCCACAGGAGTGGGCAAGAGCCCCCTAATCAGCTGCTGCTTTAACCCTCGCCTGTCTGGGTGGGGAACAGATGCCTGAGGGCGACCTACACACAGAGGTGGGTCCAAATCCAAAGCTGAACCCCAAGAGCTGTGCAAAGAAGAGAACGGGAAATTTCTCCCAGCAGCCTCAGGAGCAGTGGATTAAATCCCCACAATCAACTTGATGTACCCTGCATCTGTGGAATACCTGAATAGACAACAAATCATCCCAAAACTGAGGCAGTGGACTTTGGGAGCAACTGTAGACTTGGGGTTTGCTGTCTGTGACTGACTTGTTTCTGATTTTTATGTTTATCATAGTATATAGTTTTTAGCGCTTGTTATCATTGGTGGATTTCTTTATTGGTTTCGTTGCTATCTTCTTTTATTATTATTACTTTTTTATTTTAATAATTTAAAAAAATTTTTTATTATTATCATTTTTCTTTCATTTTTCTCCCTTTTCTTCTGAGCTGTGTGGCTGGCAGGGTCTTGGTGCTCCGGCCTGGTGTCAGGCCTAAGCCTCTCTGGTGGGAGAGCCGACTTCAGGATATTGGATCACCGCAGACCTTCCGGCCCCATGTAATATGAATCGTAAGAGCTCTCCCAGAGATCTCTGTCTCAACGCTAAGACCCAGCTCCAACCAACGGCCAGCAAACTCCAGTGCTGGATGCCTTATGCCAAACAACTAACAAGACAGGAACACAACCCCACCCATTAGCAGAGAGGCTGCCTAAAATCATAATAAGTTCACAAACACCCCAAAACACACCACCGGACACGGCCCTGCCCACCAGAAAGACAAGATCCAGCCTCATCCACCAGAACACAGGCACCAGTCCCCTCCACCAGGAAGCCTACACAACCCACTGAACCGATCTTACCCACTGGGAGCAGACACCAAAAACAACAGGAACTACGAACCTGCGGCCTGCAAAAAGGAGACCCCAAAACAAACACAGTAAGTTAAGAAAAATGAGAAGACAGAGAAATATACAGCAGATGAAGGAGCAAGGTAAAAACCCACCAGACCAAAAAAATGAAGAGGAAATAGGCAGTCTACCTGAAAAAGAATTCAAAGTAATGATAGTAAAGGTAATCCAAAATCTTGGAAATAGAATGGAGAAAATACAAGAAACATTTAATAAGGACCTAGAAGAACTAAAGAGCAAACAAACAATGATGAGCACCACAATAAATGAAATTAAAAATTCTCTAGAAGGGATCAATAGCAGAGTGACTGAGGCAGAAGAACGGATAAGTGACCTGGAAGATAAAAGAGTGGAAATAACTACAGCAAAGCAGAATTAAAAAAAAAAAAAGAATGAACAGAATTGAGGACAGTCTCAGAGACCTCTGGGACAATATTAAATGCACCAACATTCGAATTGTAGGGGTCCCAGAAGAAGAGAAAAAGAAAGGGACTGAGAAAATATTTGAAGAGATTATAGTGGAAAACTTCCCTAACATGGGAAAGGAAATAGTCAATCAATTCCAGGAAGCGCAGAGAGTCCCATACAGGATAAATCCAAGGAGAAACACACCAAAACACATATTAATCAAACTATCAAAAATTAAATACAAAGAGAAAATATTAAAAGCAGCAAGGGAAAAGCAACATACAAGAGAATCACCATAAGGTTAACAGCTGATCTTTCAGCAGAAACTCTGCAAGCCAGAAGGGAGTGGCATGACATATTTAAAGAGATGAAAGGGAAAAACCTACAACCAAGATTACTCTACCCAGCAAGAATCTCATTCAGATTTGACGGAGAAATGAAAACCTTTACAGACAAGCGAAAGTTAAGAGAATTCAGCACCACCAAACCAGCTTTACAACAAATGCTAAAGGAACTTCTCTAGCTGGGAAACACAAGAAGAGGAGAAACACCTACAAAAACAAACCCAAACAATTAAGAAAATGGTAATAGGAACATACATATCGATAATTACCTTAAATGTAAATGGATTAAATGCTCCCACCAAAAGACATAGACTGGCTGAATGGATACAAAAACAAGACCCATATATATGCTGTCTACAAGAGACCCACTTCAGACCTAGGGACACATACAGACTGAAAGTGAGGGGATGGAAGAGATATTCCATGCAAATGGAAATCAAAAGAAGGCTGGAGTAGCAATTCTCATATCAGACAAAATAGACTTTAAAGACTATTACAAGAGACAAAGAAGGACACTGCATAATGATCAAGGGATCAATCCAAGAAGAAGATATAATCATTGTAAATATTTATGCACCCAACGTAGGAGCACCTCAATACATAAGGCAAATGCTAACAGCCATAAAAGGAGAAATCGACAGTAACACAATCATAGTAGGGGACTTTAACACCCCACTTTCACCAATGGACAGATCATCCAAAATGAAAATAAGTAAGGAAACAAGGTTTAAGTGACACATTAAACAAGATGGACTTAATTGATATTTATAGGACATTTCATCCAAAAGCAACAGAATACAGTTACTTCTCAAGTAGTCATGGAACATTCTCCAGGACAGATCATATCTTGCGTCACAAATCAAGCCTCGGTAAATTTAAGAAAATTGAAATTGTATCAAGTATCTTTTCCAACCACGACGCTAAGGGACTACATATCAACTACAGGAAAAAAACTGTAAAAAATACAAACACATGGAGGCTAAACAATACGTTACTAAATAACCAAGATGTCACTGAATAAATCAAAGAGGAAATCAAAAAATACCTAGAGACAAACTACAACGAAAACACGACGATCCAAAACCTATGGGATGCAGCAAAAGCAGTTCTAAGAGGGAAGTTTATAGCAATACAATCCTACCTCAAGAAACAAGAAACATCTCAAATCCACAACCTAACTTTACACCTAAAGCCGTTAGAGAAAGAAGAACAAAAAAACCCCAAAGTTAGCAGAAGGAAAGAAATCATAAAGGTCAGATCAGAAATAAATGCATAGGAATGAAGGAAACAATAGCAAAGATCAATAAAACTAAAAGCTGGTTCTTTGAGGAGATAAACAAAATTGATAAACCATTAGCCAGACTCATCAAGAAAAAAAGGGAGAAGACTCAAATCAACAGAATGAGAAATGAAAAAGGAAAAGTAATATCTGACACTGCAGAAATACAAAGGATCATGAGAGATTACTACAAGCAACTATATGCCAATAAAATGGACAAATTCTTAGAAAAGCACAAATTTCCAAGACTGAACCAGAAAGGAATAGAAAATATAAACAGACCAATCACAAGCAGTGAAATTGAGACTGTGATTAAAATATCTTCCAACAAACAAAAGCCCAGGACCAGATGGCTTCACAGGCGAATTCTATCAGTCATTTAGAGAAGAGCTAACACCTATCCTTCTCAAACTCTTCCAAAAAATTGCAGAGGAAGGAACACTCCCAAACTCATTCTATGAGGGCACCATCACACTGATACCAAAGCCAGACAAAGATGTCACAAAAAAAGAAAACTACAGCCATTATCATTGATGAACATAGATGCAAAAATCCTCAACAAATTACTAGCAAACAGAATCTAGCAGCACCTTAAAAGGATCATACACCATGATTAAGTGGGGTTCATCCCAATAATGCAAGGATTCTTCAATATATGCAAGTCAATCAATGTGATATGCCATATTAACAAACTGAAGGATACAAACCATATGATCATCTAATAGATGCAGAAAAAGCTTTTGACAAAATTCAACAGTGATTTATGATAACAACTCCCCAGGAAGTAGGCATAGAGGGAACTTACCTCAACATAATAAAGGCCATATATGACAAACCCGCAGCCAACATCGTTCTCCATGGTGAACAACTGAAACCATTTCTTCTAAGATCAGGAACAAGGCAAGGTTGCCCACTCTCACCACTGTTATTCAACATAGTTTTGGAAGTTTTAGCCACAGCAATCAGAGAAGAAAAAGAAAAAAAAAAAAAGAATCCAATTGGGAAAAGAAGAAGTAAAGCTGTCACTGTTTGCAGATGATATTATACATAGAGAGAATCCTAAAGATGCTACCAGAAAACTACTAGAGCTAATCAATGAATTTGGTAAAGTTGCAGGATACAAAATTAATGCACAGAAATCTCTTGCATTCCTATATACTAATGATGAATAATCTGAAAGAGAAATTAAGGAAACACTCCCATTTACCGTTGCAACAAAAAAATAAAATACCTAGGAATAAACCTACCTAAGGAGACAAAAGACCTGTATGCAGAAAACTGTAAGACACTGTTGAAAGAAATTAAGGACGATGCAGATAGATAGAAAATGTACCATGTTCTTGGATTGGAAGAATCAACATTGTGAAAATGACTATACTACCCAAAGCAATCTACAGATTCAACGCAATCCCTATCAAACTACCAATGGCATTTTTCACAGAACTAGAACAAAAATTTCACAATTTGTATGGAAACACAAAAGACCTCGAATAGCCAAAGCAACCTTGTGAAAGAAAAACGGAGCTGGAGGAATCAGGCTCCCTGACTCCAGACTATACTACAAAGCTACAGTAATCAAGACAGTATGGTACTGGCACAAAAACAGAACTATAGATCAATGGAACAGGAAAGAAAGCCCAGGGATAAACCCACGCACATATGGTCACCTTATCTTTGATAAAGGAGGCAAGAATATACAGTGAAGAAAAGACAGCCTCTTCAATAAGTGGTGCTTAAAAGCTGTACAGCTACATGTAAAAGAATGAAATTAGAACACTTCCTAACACCATACACAAAAATTAACTCAAAATGGATTAAAGACCTAAATGTAAGGCCAGACACTATCAAACTCTTAGAGGAAATCATAGGAAGAACACTCTTTGACATAAATCACAGCAAGATCTTTTTAACCCACCTCCTAGGGTAATGGAAATAAAATCAAAAGTAAACACATAGGATCTCATGAAAGTTAAAAGCTTTTGCGCAGCAAAGGAAACCATGAACAAGACGAAAAGACAACCCTCAGAATGGGAGAAAATATTTGCAAATGAAGCAACGGACAAAGGATTAATCTCCAAAATTTACAAGCAGCTCATGCAGCTCAATGTCAAAAAAACAAACAACCCAATCCAAAAATGTGCAGAAGACCTAAATAGACATTTCTCCAAAGAAGATATACAGATTGCCAACAAACACATGAAAGGATGCTCAACATCACTAATCATGAAAGAAATGCACATCAAAACTACAATGAGGTATCCCTTCACACCGGTCAGAATGGCCATCATCAAAAAATCTACAAACAATAAATGCTGGAGAGGGTGTGGAGAAAAGGAACCCTCTTGCACAGTTGGTGGGAATGTAAATTGATACAGCCACTATGGAGAACAGTATGGAGGTTCCTTAAAAAACTAAAAGTAGAACTACCATATGACCCAGCAATCCCACTACAGGGCATATACCCTGAGAAAACCATAATTCAAAAAGAGTCATGTACCGCAGTGTTCACTGCAGCTCTATTTACAATAGCCAGGACATGGAAGCAACCTAAGTGTCCATCGACACTTAGATGAACGGATAAAGATGTTGTGCATATATACAATGGAATATTACTCAGCCATAAAGAGAAATGAAATTGAGTTATTTCTAGTGAGGTGGATGGACATAGAGACTGTCATAACAGGGTGAAGTAAGTCAGAAAGAGAAAAACAAATACTATAAGCTAACACATATATATGGAATCTAAAAAAAAATAATAAAGGTTCTGAAGAACCTAGGGGCAGGACAGGAATAAAGACACAGACGTTGAGAATGGACTTGAGGACACAGGGAAGGGGAAGGGCAAGGTGGGGCGAAGTGAGAGAGTAGCACTGACATATATACACTACCAAATGTAAAATAGGTAGCTAGTGGGAAGCAGCTGCATCGCACAGGGAGATCAGCTCCATACCTAGAGGGGTGGGATAGGGAGGGTGGGAGGGAGATGTAAGAGGGAGGGGATATGGGGTTATATGTATACATATGCTGGTTCACTTTGTTATACAGCAGAAACTAACACAACATTGTAAAGCAATTATACTCAAGATGTTAAAAAAAAAGTACATTTTTATGAGGAGAGGGAGAGGGCAAAATGTTTATGGATTTTTTTTTTTTTACTTTAAAATAGTTTTTATTTTAATTTTTTTAACTGAATGAAAGATTCTTTAAATTCTGTAGTGCTTTACAGTTTTCAAAAATTTCACGTACATGATTTCATATAATCCCATAATAACCCTTTTTTTTTTTTACCTACACTTATCTTGCCTCTCCCCCCTTCCCTCTCCCCAGTAGTAACCACTGGTTTGTTCTCTATATCTATGAGTCTGCTTCTTGTTTTATTCTCTAGTTTGTTGTATTTTTTATATTCCACATATGTGATATCATACAGTAATTTGTCTGAGTTATTTCACTTAGCATAATGCCCTCCAAGTCCATTATAGATTTTTTAAAAATACCTTTAAAGAATGGATCCCAACTTTACACTTATAATGTAGTTCTACACCACTAAAAAATGGATTAGTTGTAATATTATGGCTACTGCTCTGAATTTTCTGTTAGAGATAGCAATATCCATAGTTTCTGTCAACTTAAATGAAGGTCTGCTTATCATTGGATAATTTATTCATTTATACAGTAAGCAAATATTTATTAAGTACTTGCTATATGCAAGGCACTCCTTTAATGATATAGAATATCATTTCCTTTTCTTTATGGAGCTAACAGTCTAGTTGTAGTGGTTGGGAAGAGACACAAGCAAGAGGAAAATGTCAAATAATAAGAATTGCTATGAAGAATATAAATCAGGATGATGTGATAGAATAATACTGATGGGTGAGTGTGTCCATTTTAAAAGGATGGTCAGAGAAGGCCTCATTGAAGATGTGACATTCAATCTGAGACCTTTATGATAAGAGTGAACCATGCAAAGTTCTCGGAGAAGAGCATTCCAGATGGAGAGAAAAGGGCAAAAGCCATAAAATGAAATGTGTGATGTGCTTGAGGAATAGGAAGTCCATGTGTCTAGAGTGTAGAAAAGTTAGAGGGATGTTGACATGAAGGTGAAGATATCATTGGGGGGACAGTAGACCTTGGTATGAAGTTGTAATTTTATTTTTGTTGCAATTATAAACCATTGGAAGGTGATTTGCAACTTGGAGGATTAATTTGGGACTGTAGGATTTAATCTAAGAACTTTGGATTTCACAGCTAGGAGGACAGTTTCTTCTGGCCTCAAACAACAAGATAAGGAAAAAGATTGAAGGCCTTGTGCCTTAGTGTTACATTGAAGCTGGAGTTTAAGCCCTCAGATCCAGAGACCACTCATCAAGATGCGCGTTACATGTTTAACTTAATCACTGTGCTGGGCACTATTTTAGGCACCAGGGATACAGCTGTGAATAAGAAATGTTACTTGCCTTATATTCTAGGTAATAGAATAGAGGGAACATATTATAACGCTGAGCACTTGCCGAGGGTTCTTTTTAATGATCTAGCTTCCCTGTTAGTTTTTCAGCTTCAGGACCTGACTGCATTATTCATCAACTGTGATTGCCCTAGAGCCTATTAAAATGCTTGACACATAGTAGGTGCTCAATAATTCTTAACTGAATTGAAAATTAGCTTTCATCTCATTGATATGCAGTATTCCATTGTGTGCGTGTATCTTCTCTTTTTCAAAACCATGTTCTATTTTTGAATATAAACATATTGGAAAATCATTTTTTTTCCATGAAGCGTTTATGTATTTACAGAGCTTTGCTATATTAGTCAGTATATTATCTTCATTCTGTGACATGCAGTCTACCTTAATCCTGTGAATTTAAATCTCTATGGAATATATCTATTTTGGGCTTCAATTATGTGAAATCAGTTAAATCCCCCAATTTTTTGTAAACAGTATTTTTCATAGCCACCTAAACATGCCCTGTTTTGGTTTTTCTCATCATAAAGGAAATCCTGAAATGGAGAATCTTTGTCCTTTCCTATTTCCATCTACATATCCTGTTATTAAAAAAACTCACTAATTTATGATTATTGCAAAAGGCAGTTTAAAATACCATCGTATTTTGGTTTTTCTCTGGGTTTTTCCTTCACTGTCTGTGCTCCCGGTCCAAAGAAGTATGGACAGTTCCCCAAAAGTGTCATGGTCTCTTTCATGGTGCCCATTCAACAGCATTGGAATGTTTTTTTCTCTCTTCTTATTCTCCTTCCTATGTACTTTATCTTCAACCTTTTGTCTTTAGCTTAACTGTAGCCATTCCTAAAAGCCTTTGTTTAACTTTCCATATCTGGGTTAGCTGCCTGTGTTTGTCCTATTACCAGCTTTGTCACATGCTATTGTAATTTCCATTACTCTAAGATTTTTTTCTAGACTATAAACTCCCCGAGGGCTGGGACTAGATTGTAATTACAATTCTAACGCCACCTCCTAACTCAGTGACTACCAAAGAGTGGACCTTTAACAAAAATCTACTGAGTGAATGAATAAATGTATCAATTAGCTGTCATTTTCTAAGGCAGATAATAATTTAATTTGTTCTCATTGTCTGGTACATTAAAAAGGTCTTTGTTCATACCTGTGACTTTCCCCGTCTCCCAAGTTCTATTTTTATAATTTTCTTTTATTTTGTATAGTTTGATACTTAACCTGTTACTTCAGAGCAATATAGCTTTTAAGTCTGGGGTAGAAAAGAAAGAGAAGACAATCTAGTGTTTGTATATAAATCTGCCCTTAGGACCCATTTCTCAAAAAAGCAGATAGAAAGGAGTGGTGGTTGAAGATCTAGGAGCTGGTGTCATTAAGGAAGAAAACCGAGCATCCTTTCCACATTTACTTTTATTCATTTGATATTCCAGCTCACAAAAGCTCTGGCTTGACTGTTGACAGTCAACATGTGAGAACTGTGGTTTCTACTCCTTTGTACAGGAAATCTGTGTGGCTGTATGAGAAGGAGTGAGAGATGGTATTTTCGTCTCATGGATAAAAACTGTGTATCTTGATGTTGCTGTCAAAGAGCTGAAGTTACTAAACCAATGATATACTCTCGGGGAAATATAGGTGAAAAAGCCTCTTTTTTCTTTCTTTTTTCCCTCTCCCAGCTCTTCACCGGCGTTCAATTCAACCCAAGGAACCAGGAACTGAGGAGGAAGGAAGTAATTGACATTCAAAGCCTCTATTTTTAGACACCTTTACATTTTTCTTTTGCATCTAACTAGCAAGGATTTTTCCAAACAAGCTTTTAATTAGCAGGTGAGTTTAATTGATACGTGGGTTTCTCAGAAGGGGAAGGGACCTCAATGTGGAGGAGGAGGAGGGAGGGCTTCCATCACTCTCACTCACAATAGAAGACCATTAATTCATTTGCACCTGGATGTTTTAAAGGATCAATTTATTGTAGCAAAGAAAGAAGGCAGAGACTCAGAAGGTTGGAATCTGTCAGATAAGAAGGAGAGGCACTATAATTTAACATGTTATGTGGATGATTTAAAACTTGGAAAAATATTGCTACTGATGTCCAAATACAGAAACTAACCTATTTGCATAGAGTCAGGTTCTGTCCAAGTGCTGAGAAAAGATTAGTGTTTCAAAATCAATGAAGTTAATTTTTTAAAGTTTTTAGTCGGTAGGAAAGTGGAAAATAAAACACATAGGTAAATCACTTTCATTGGTCTCAAAAGAGTAGTTTATTAATGTAAGTGAATGTGAGAATGTTTTAAAAGTGAAATCCAGGGTAGTCTTGCTTTTTATGGTGGTGGGGGAGAACACATACCCTGTGTTCAGTTTTGCAAAGTGGGAAGTTGCAGGAAGCATGGGAGGGTGTATACGACATGATTCAGAAACCATTAGTTGCATGCAACAGAGGCCAATACTGACTAATGTAAGTAGAAAAACAGAAGAATAAATTAAAAGCATATTGGCTGTGTCACAGAATCAAATGAATGGCTGAATAGTCAAGCCTCATAGAAGGATGGGGACTACAGAAGCTCTGAAATCTAGGTAAGAAACGAATGGAGGGTCTGATTGGTACCTGATTGGTGAAGCATGATTAAAATCCGTCCCCTCCTCCCATCCATTGACAAGGGAAGTGAGATGCTTCCATTCAACCAATATCATCTCTGGTGAGGGACAAAGTGTTCAACAAGTACAAAATTCTAGATGCTGATACAACTTTTGACCTACCCTAAAACTTGATATATGTGTATAAACACATATGCACATAACATATAACCTGTACATGCATATGTAGACATCCATTGTCACATATGATTACCAAAATTGTGATTACCAAATTTTCTTCCAATATTCCAGCACCAATACTCCCTACCTGCTTCAGTATGATTATAGGTGTTGAACTGGCATGTTGAAATTCTGTGCCACATCAGATATTGTTAAAATGCATGTTCTCCATTAGTCTGAGTGGAAGTCTGCCTTCCAGAGGGAGAAAATTCTCCTTTGATTCCCCGCAGCTAGCAACCAGAAAAAAATGGCTGCACTTTTACCCTTTAAGATACCTTTTCAGATTATTTGATACTTACTCTTTAAAAAGCCTTGAATAATAGCCTGGACCCTGTTGAGTTCACCATAGAACTGTAAGAGACTTGTATTTATTGGACAAATGGTAGTTACATAGACCACAGAGTCCTAGAAGAAAAGCCGGCTACATAAACATCTCCTACCCCTAAATTTCTGCTTCAAAGATGGACCCAAAATGATTTTTATTGAGTATTATTACAGTAGAACATAACTGTTTGTGATAGGAAGATATAGTTTATTATTTATGAATGAACCACCCTCTTCAGGATAAATTTGGGCGATTCGTCACACTTATCCTGAAGACTGTATTTCCTTTTCTTTATTAGAAAACAGAATAAGTGGGGATGTTTGGAAGACTTTTGCCTGACCTCACGGTTAGTCCAAATGGGAATGCATTACTGTCTTTGGCAGAGTATTTAGTTTCATTAACTTGGCTCCCTTGGCTTACATATAGGCACTTTGTGTATTTGTAGGAGAAAAGTCTGAAGAGAACAGCATATGCAGTTACGGTTCTGCCTTGTATGATCTGTGGTCCTCTCTGTGTATCCTCCTCTAGAATGTTAGCAGTGCGAGCTCTCATAGCAAGCAGCTACCTGAGTCTAGCGTGTGCTAACGATAGGAAGGTAATGAAAATAAGAACCTTTGAAAGTTGTAATTGGTGATCCACCCTCCCAGAACACATGAAAATTAATTGGCCAGATGTTCCCTACCCAACTGTAATGGGGGTAATGTAGGAGACTGAGTTTTCAACCTTCCCCAGGTGTGCACATTTGAGCAGGGAAAAGTGATTATGAGTGACATGATGACAGGTGCAGTGCCCGTGTTCCACAGTGCCCTTGTGTGTCTGTTATATATTTAGGATTTTTCTCCTGAGGCACTTCAGAGATATGAAAATAGACATGGAACAAAACCAAAAGACCCTTAAAATAGAAAAAAAACCTCAGAAGTTGTGAATTTTGTATTATGTGTATATTAATTGTATTGTTATTTAAGGTTATATTTATACCTGTACCTGTTAGCTCTTGTTATAATTATGTCAGGCACTGTATTAAGCACTTTGCATTTTGTGATTAACCTTCACAACTTTAGAGGTGGATACTTACATCACCTCTACTTTTTAGATGCGTCACTGGAGTTCAGAGATTGAATCAATCTTTCACAGTTACACAGGGAGTAAGAGAGCAGATCTTCTGGTTTTTTTTTTTCTTTTTAAAGAGCAGATCTTGAGGATCTAAGGTCAGAGCCCATGGGCTTACCTACTAAGCTATACATTTCCAAAATAGCAGGTTTGTTCACCTCTGCAAAGCAAAGTCACTTTGATAAGGCCATTACTTGCGTTATCTCATTTAATCCTCATAACCACCAGGAGAGGTACAAAATACTGTCCCCATTTCACAGAGAAAGATATAGAGGTGATGAGTTTGATGAACTTGACCAAGGTCCCAGGTGACTACGAAACAGAGAAGGTGCTCAAATTTAGTTTTCTCTGACTTCAAAGCCCAGGTGTTAACCACAGTGAAGCAGTGCTACAGAAAAGATATGTCTTTTGCAACTGAAGCTATGACATTGTTACTCTGATTTAAGTCTGATTTCCTTCACTGTCCTTATTCACACATTTACATTTGCAGGAAAAGTGATTATCCTGCCATCTTCTCCTCTGCAGCATTTCCTTGAGCTTCAGTTTTGAATGGAGCCCAAAGTGTCCCCTGATTATTCCATGCAATTGCCCTCAAGGACTATTTAGGAAGAAAATGTTGTTCTCCTAATAAAACAGCACAGCTGTCTGAAAGAGCTTTTAATCCATCTTTTTAAAAGATGTGGACTTTCTAAAATAATGTCGCCCCCATTTGTCTTCTCTGAAAGAAGATATTTCAAACCCAGGAACACCTATCATAATAAACCATTAAGATGACTCCAGCCTTTCAGTGTATTTTTAGAATTTCATATTTCACCAAATGCTGTTATATATAATTCTTGGTAGTGGGATATGATGGGATATGACAGTTATCTCATTTGCGAAGAAAGACCAAATAACTCATTGTCCCACATCCACAAATAAATTATTCTTGTCTCCAAGCATAAGATTCTGTTTTGTTAGTTTCCTCACCTTAATGGATTTTCTTTTCTACATTAATACTTTTTGCAAGACTCTGACCCTTAATATCAGTTTGGCTATTGTGAAAGAAGGAAAATTCCTGGAAACCAGCCTCACTGATCTAAAAATGAAGCATTGACAAAGCAGTCTATACCTCTAGAAGTAAAATGAGGTCTTGAGTGATAATTATTTTGTAGGATTTCATTCAGCATTTTTGTCACATGTCAACCATGTGAAGAGAAAACAAATTTTTCCTACCCTTTGAGTAGATACCATCTGTTTCAGCTCAAGGAGGGCTCAGGGTTCTATTTTTCTTTCTTTCTTCAGTTTCAAAGGGTCCTATATTTGATTCAAACATTACAGTGCTATACTTGATTCTGGAACTTCTAAGAACTAAATTTGAGGGTCTTAATATGATGCTTTAGTCCATATGGCATTTAAATGTATACATGAATACGTATAAGTGGAATTTTTCCCTAATTAAATTGCATCAGTATGTTGAAAATATGCCTCACTAAGTTTTGCCTGTATTTTCACTTCTTATTCTTCTTAGTCATGCATATTTCTTAAGGTTTTTTTTATCTTACCTGGTGTGAATTTTAGTCTATGGTGTCCTAGTTGATTAACCTCCTTGAGTAGAGATAGTTTCTATTCTTCCTTGTTTTCCCAGTTCATTGGACATTCATAAACACACTCGATAACTCTTGCAAATCGAAGTGAAATTAATTTAATGTATTGTTAAGCCTTTTGTCATGAAAATTTCTAAGCATGTATTCATAGAATGACTAAAGGTATACATAAATGCTTTTATCATAAACAGCCAATATATACTATATAAGTAATATATAGAGAACACTTAAATTTACATTTGTACATAGATAAGCTAGCGCAAAATAACTTACTTGATGTAAACATTATCACATACTTATATATTTATTTAACTATATACAGTTATCCAGTTACAGTAGTTGATAGATGTAGCACGTTTGTGTTCTCTTTGCTAAATGTGTGTGTGTGTGTGTGTGTGTGTGTGTGTGTGTAGGTATGTAAACACTCATTGCATCAGGAGGCACTGATGTCTTAGCTCTAATCTTTTATGAGGAGATATATAGGACAGAGGAAAAAATATATCCAAGTTAATAGTCCTAGTATCAGCAGTAACCACAGCTCAGCTGGACTCCCTGGATTTTGATATCGTCTGAGTGCAAAGCTAATAATAATTTCAGAAGGCAGATGGCCAGTGGCCTCCACTAAGAGCTCCCCAGAAGGGGCTTTTTAGAGCCCACTGCAGTGGAGAGTTTTAGAGTAGTGAGACAGTCCTGCTAACATCCTTTTAATAACATCTTTGAGGCAACTAAATTGCTAACTACTTGACCATTTTGCATTCATTCTGGTTACTTTTCAGTAATCAGATGATTAGGACAATTATACAACCAGTGATACTTGAACAGATTCTACAAAATGTGATCGTTTACTTGGACCTATAGTAGCCAGTAGAGTTCTGCCATTTACTACCTTCAATATTTAACATAAAGACTGAAAGGTAGAAAACTACAGAGATAGAACTAGATGAAAATATAAAATCCTTAAGGAGGGTAGCAATGGAGCTAAACACATTTTGCATGTCTTTGAGGTACCAGTTCTTGTGGCAGGGATGTTACATTCCCAATCTTATTTAATTCTCCTCCTTAGGGATAGATTGATTATCTCTAGTTTCCACATGAGGAAAGTAAAATTCAGAGTGTTTAAGTGACTTGCCAGTGCATTTACTTCTTTTTTTTTTAAATTAATTAATTTATTTATTTTTGGCTGCGTTGGGTCTTTGTTGCTGCATGCGGGCTTTCTCTAGTTGCAGCAAGCGGGGGCTACTCTTTGTTGCACTGTGTGGGCTTCTCATTGAGGTGGCTTCTCTTGTTGCAGTGCATGGGCTCTAGGCACGCGGGCTTCAGTAGTTGTGGCACGCAGGCTCAGTAGTTTTGGCACACGGGCTTAGTTGCTCTACGGCATGTCAGATCTTCCCGGACCGGGGCTCGAACCCATGTCCCCTGCATTGGCAGGCAGATTCTTAACCACTGCGCCACCAGGGAAGTCCCTCAACCACTATTTCAAAACTTGAGGTCATCAAAAACAAGGAAAGTCTAAGCTGTCACAGCCAAGAGAAGCCTAAGGAGACATGATGACTAAATGTAATATCCTCAGTGGGATCCAGGTTGTTTTCCTTTGTATGAATTCCTAGGCACTGAGCCACCATTTGTGTTCCTTTGGGGCCTGCAAAATTTATTCCTCTGGGGTTTTGTTTTGCTGATTAAAATTTGAGATATAATCCAAAATTTCAATGCAAAAGTCCATTGACAATAGTTTCTTTCAATCATTACTTATCTTGGTGTCACAAAGGGCTGTCCGACACCTGAGGTCCCAACGGAGGAAGGTTTCTCACTCAGGTAAAGGCATATGATAATGCCATACACAGACTGTCCACCTGCCACTCATTTCCTTTCTTCAGGAGGGCCAAGGATGCCCTACTTTCAAGTCATCCTGGGGCTGCATCTGCCCAAAGTCCACAGCTGGCCCCTCTGCATGTGTCCAAAGCTCGGCGGGGACACTGCAGCCCTGGTAGAGACCGCAGGGGAAAGACACATTTACTTCTAAGAAGCCTCTTTTTCCCCTTCCAAGCTGGATACAAGTATCCCTGTTTACTGTCTCCCCCTCACCCAGACCTCGAATTTAAGCTTCTTGAGGACTGGGACTTTATCTTATTATTGTACTCTAGAGTCTGATACATTCACTAAATGTATTCAACAAATATTTATTAAATGCCCAATATATGCCAGGCCTAAAGAAATAATGAACAAAAACAAACAGCACTCCCTGTCCTCCAAGAGCTGACATTCTAGTGCAGGGAGGCAAACAGTAAGCATAAACCTTATGTAAAATATATAAAATGTTAAGTGGAGAAAATGCACTGTGGAAAATTACAAAGCAGGACAAGGGGCTAAGGGGGGAGTGATCAGGGACTTTTTGCGGAGAAAGTGACGTTTGAACCAAGACCTGAGGAGGCGAAGGAGGAAGCCATGAGGAGAGATGAAAGGAAGAGCGTTATAGGCAGAGGGGACAGCCAGTGTGTAGGTATGAGGTGGAAACGGGCCTGACGTGTCTGAGTATAGCAAGGAGGCCAGAGTGGCTGGAAAGGAGTGAATGAGACCGAGAACAGTATGATGTTGGATCAGACAGGTCATGGAAGAGGAGGGTGAAAACTTCTAGGCCGTTGTAGACAATTTACTGTGAGTGAGATGCGAAGCCAATGGGAAGTTTGAACAAAGGGTGTGGTGTGGCCTGACTTACCTTTCATCAGATGATCACAGATGGCCACGTTGAGAACAGACTGAAAGAGGTCAAGAATGGAAGCGGGGAGAATATTTGGAATGTCTTAAAATAATGCAGGGAAGCATAATCACATATGGCTTAAGCTGAGGGTGGGTGGTAGTGAAGGTGGTGAGTAGTGTGATTCTGGATATATTTTAGAGATAAATCTGACAGCATAGATATAAGGTGTGAATGACAAAGGCCAGTCAAAGATGACCTCAAGGATTTTGGCCTGAACAACTAGAAAGATGGAGGTACCTTTTAACAGAGAGTTGGTCTATTGCAAGACAGAATGTTCTGGGGAAAAGATTTGGAGCTGGGTTTTGGGCATGCTAAATTGGAGATGCCTGTAAAACATCCTTCCTGAGATACTGATTAGTCTGGTGATTGGATATCCAAGTCATTTGGAGTCCAAGGCAGAGTTGGAGCTTGAGGTGTGTGTGTATATATATATATATATATATATATATATATAATATATATATATATATATATATATATATATATATATATATATATATATATATATATATATATATATAGTGTCATTACTATAAAAATTGTATCAAAAAGCCATGGGACTGGATGAACTCTCCATCCCAGTAGATACTAGTTGATAGTTGATACATTTAAATTATCTCTATATGAATGAATGGATGTGTACAACAGAGGTGAGATTGGAAAAAGCCTAGTTTATCTGACCTCTGAGCCATTGTGTTTCTTATTTTTTGTGTAGGTCCAGGTTTTTAGTAGGCATCAGGATAAAGTCTCTGGTTATTTTAAGCAACAACGACAGCAAAAATAATTTATTTAAAAGGTATTGGGGCACTTACAGAAGTTTTTTGTTTTGGTTTTTTGAGAACTAGAGAAACAGGAGTGAATGCTACATATGAAGAAATGGGGCAACCATTTTAAAGAATTGCACAACCATTTAAAAGAAGAAAGTTATCAACATATCAGATTTAGCAACAGAGTAAGAATGGTGATGGTAATAATAATATTTGATGTTAAGGAAAAAAGGATCCTTTTTGATCAAAGCCTAGAATGTGACGGAGCATTTGCTCATTTAATCCTCACACCATTTTTATGAAATATACATTACTCTTCTCACTTTGTAGATGAAGAAACTGAGGGTCAGGGGTGTTAATTAGTTCTGGTAGGTCACACAAATGATGGGCACCGGCATCTGGATTCTGATCCAGATTTGTCACATTCCCAGCCCACACTTTTCCTATTTTACCAGACTGCCTTTCCAAAGCAATAAGTAGGTACAGCCATTTGGAAGAAGCCTTGCATTCTTTTCAGTACACGGTGATGTCAGCAGGGCTGATGGCTTTTTCCTGCTTAGTAGAAAGGAAAACTGGAGCTAAATGACCTGGCCCAGCTCCACTCCCTCTCAAAGCAGACTTGAGAGTTGGCTTCTAGTCTGCTAAATGCAAGTCCAAGCTCTCTCACCACCACTGTGAACTAAGTTTTGCAAAACTAGTTGTGATCCTAATGACAACATCTCTATGCTTTTGCAAAGGTTTTTTACAAGTTATTGATTGCTTTCAATACCAGTATATATGAATGAACTAAACACCTGTATTTATTGATGGTAAAGTTCGGTATTTTGGACAATGTAGCAGTACCTCTTTATGCATTTCTGCTCAACTTAAATCCTAATTGTGATAGTGTTTTCCCCTAGTGCCACAGAATTGCTCTGGATTCTAATATTTTTCACTTTTCACTTGATTTTTATTTAATTTTTTTCTTAATTGCCCCCCCCCATCACTCCTTTTTGGAAATAAGGAACCTCTCTCTTTCCCCAGGTTCTGTCATTCTGATGTGGATAATCAGTCTCTCTTGTCAATACAAAATTTCTCTGCCTGCTTTGTCATTTATTTTTGTATTTGATTGTCTTTCGCTTTATTTCTCTGGTCCCTTTTCTTTTGAATCTTTAAAAAATGTATTTCTCCTGACTGAATCATTTCAATTCGGTGGAATGAGATTGTGCTGCCTTTTCCTCCTTCAAAGTGTTATGTTTATCATGAGATTAACATCTTTATTTTTTGCTCTGAAGTCTCCTGAACATTTTCTCTCAGCCATTTTTATTTTCTTTCTTGTGTCCGTGGTTCTGTGTTGTTAAGGTTCTTGATGGCCCGTTCTCTACCTATCTTTCAGTTTGTCCTGTTTTCCTACTTCAGCTTCTTGGGAGGTTTTATTCTTCAATTTTTTACATGACGATATCAGAAGTCTTTGCTACCAGATACAGTCAAAGAATTATAAGTCCTCTGCTCTGTTCCGCTCTCTGCACATGTTTATTAGTAAATAGATAGTATTGGAGGAGGTTCCATTCTTATACTATGCTTGTCCAGAGTTTCATTTATTAAAAAAGTACTTCAATCAAAAAGAAACTGTATCTCAAAATAAGACTCAGTTTTACGAAAACTTACTGTTATTCAAGTGGTTTTGGCAATCTACAACAAATATTTTTCAGGGTTATTACTTCACTTGGAGTTATTTAAAGTTTTGATAGATATTTTAATAATAAAAGTACAACAGCTACAAGCAAAAGACATTTTGCAGTGGATATTTAACTTGAGTGAACAGTGTTGATAAAATTGGGCCACCAGTTGGGTGTGGTGGACAGAGCTGAGCTTCAAAGTTAGACAGATATGAGTTTGAATCCTGGTTTCAACTTTTCCAAGTGTGTGGCCTTTGGGCAAATTATATTTCTCACCTCACATTTCTCTTTTTTCTTAAAATCGGGGTAATATGTATCTGCTCTGTGAAACGTTGGAAGACTAAATGTGATACCATCTATAAACATTTTAATTCAAGGACTAACATATTGTAAGGTGCTCAATAACTTGTAGCCATTGTTATTATTATTTTATATAAAATGTCAACATTTCTAGTCTTTTTTAAATTTGAAATAATTTCCAGAAGTAGCCATGACCTTTATCCCATCACTTCAGTTGGAGAACATCTGTCTTCTTCCTATTAAGTGTTCATTATTTTATAATTATAATTTGAATACATACTCGTCCTAATAGGAAAAAAATATATATAACAACCTAAAGATGATTTGATAGCTATAAGTATAAAGCTGATTTTGCCTTAAGGGAAAAAGCTTAAAACTGTTTAACTATTTCTGGATTATATCATGACAAAGTAGTGAAAGTCATAATTAAGGGAAGTCTGAATACACCCTTTATTAAGTCGCCTTAAGAACTGGTATAAGAAATCTAATGAATCAGGAGTTTACATAACCTCATGGAGTAGTTAATGCTAAAGATAAGACCCAATTCCTTAATCCTTATAGAATCCCTCTGCAGATGGCCACCTCATTAATTTTAGTTAAAATTAGGAGTTAAGAGTGTGACACAAATAAGAATCCCATTCTCATAAGTCAGGTTTTATGAATAGAGAACTAAATTCTGACTGTGAAAGTATTGTCTTCCCAGTCAACTCCATCTGTGTTCAAAACCTTTATCATCCATTCTGATGTCCTTCTTGAGCATTGTTGTTCTGCTGGATGACTGATACTTGATATATCTTCTCACCTCAATGTCAACAAGTCAAAACATCTCCATCCTTTCTGGCCCCTCACCTAAAGCAGTCCCCTAACTATATTTTATCGTGTGTGCCAGTGGTCCCATATCTTACTAAGTCCTTAAAGTCATCCTTGATTCTATCATTCGGTCTCTGCGACTTTGTTTTCTAATCCTTTTGATTTCTACTTTAGATCCTTAACTGACAGTCTTACATGTGCATTTTATATCCCACTTACTTTGGTACCAGTAAAACTGGTAAGTGCTTTCAGATAAAGCACTTCACAAACAAATCTATTAACATGTATAAAAATTAGAGCTGTTTAATATTAGTGTAGAATGGCCTAAAATCAGTGGGGACTCAGAAACACAACATGATTCCCACTTCTTTTCACTACTAGAGATTCATTAAATACTTCTCTTAAAGATGAAATATTTTGGAAGCCCGCAAATACCTACCCACAGACTTTCTTTTGTTCCTTCCTTAGTCTAGCTCTGTAGTTCTAAAAATTTTGTTTGTGTTGTATACATAACCATCATATGAGATGCATCTCCCCCATGCTATAGGTTATGAGAGATTTAAATGATTTTCGTGACGAATTTTGCCTATCTCTGATTTTTGCCCTACACGTTGCTTTCAAATCTAAGCACTGCTTAATTTGGGACTCCACTGTCCCCTTTCTCACCCACTGAAGTGGCCATTTACTAACTACAAAATAAGTTTCAAGTTCTCTAATCTCTTACCCGATTCTTCAGCCTCATCTTTTGTCCTTCCACAGATCATCAGGAGCGTCACATGAGGGTTGTTCATTTTTCCCTATTACAGACTGTGCTTCCATGTTGGAAACTTGGCCCAGTCCCCTTTCTCTGAAACAACTCCCCTCCATTTCCACCTAGAGAATCCCTGTCTGTCTAGTAACTTTGAGTTAATCACCCACAACTGGAAATAGGGTGTCCTTCCTCTGAACTGTACCGCTTGGTTTCTAGCACACTCTCATCGCTTACCTCCACCATGCTCACTGTGGGAAAAAGAGCAGTGTGGAAAACCAAGGGGAAAAATGGCTCATTATCTGACCTCCAGGGACAGCAGCTATTAATATTCAATAGTATGGCTTTTTTGATTTTTTTCTCTTGCATATCACCATTGTTCTCATAACTAAAAGGAGAAGAAATAGAAATGCTATCATTATTATGTGTGAGATATGATTTTATGATTTTACAACCATTGTATTCTGTAATCTTCACAAGTACTATAGGAGTATCTTAACGTTTATCCTCATTTAATAAAAAAGAAACCCAAAGCTTAGACATGTTAGGCCTGTTTCTCAAGGTCACAGAGCTACAAAGAGGTAGAAAGTGGGTATGAGCCCAGGTTTGCTGCCCTTCAGAGCCTTGAATCTTAACTACAACCCAGTGTTGCCTCTCTGTACATAGATGCTGCTGTATATAATCGCAACAAAATTAGTTTTTCTTACATATAAAAAGCAATTAAAACTTTAAGACAGAATGGAGAAATGAATTTTCTAAAGCTCAAAGTCAAACTCTACATTAAGGAGACTCTAGTGCATCATGATCTTAAAAGGACAGACTTACTCATAAGAATAATTACGGGTTCACACCTTTATGGTGCTTAACACACACCAGGCCGTGTTCTAAGTGTTATAGACATTAACTCATTTCACCCTCACAATAACTCCGTGGGAGAAATACTGTAATTGTCACCATTTTACAGATGTGAAAACTGAGGAGCAGATTAGTAACATAATCAATCTAAGGCTATTGGGATGTGTCAGCCTGTAAGAAAGAACTATACTATGTATATTATATTGTATGTTATTATATTTTATGTTATATTATATAGTTATAACTAATGCTGTAAAACTATACACACACACATTACACACACACGTTTAAAATTTCTACCTTCTAACCTTGTGTTGTTATTCATTTTTCTTAATGTAACCACAGTGTATTTACCTTGGCCATAATTTGACATTTAATATGTAATCAGCAGCTCAAAAACAGGGTATGATTCTTGAACCAGTTTCGGTTGTAGAAGCAAGGCACTAACTTTAATTAACTTTAACTAGGACTGCTTATAGCTCCGTGTGAAAAGAGACACAAAAAGGCCCATTAACTCTGAACATCATTTCTGTGTTTTTGCTTCTGTATGCCCTCAAGATAGTACTTTTTCCCTGCTGTTCTTTGATTTTTGCCTCTTTTTCCATTTTTTAAAATGTATTAGCAAAGGGTATGAGTCTAAAATTAGTCATGTATCCACTGTAGCCTTTTAGTTGATCTAAACATGTTATTTATGTGTTTAGAAATGGTAGAGAATTTTGAGGAAAAATTCTGTTTTCCAGGTTGAAAAACCTTGTTTTTAGGAATCCCTTCATCCAAGTTATGGGTCATTATTTGGTCTCGATTTTTTTCTGAGTGTGTGTGAGTATGTGTGTTTTAAAGGTACTCTTTAACAGTTCTCACTCCAAAGCAATTGTCTTAACCCTGCTAACAGCAGGACCTTACTCCACCCTTGCCTGCCTATGGTTAGGTAGAATAGAAACTGCTAACTTTCAGATATTTAATGTGCAACTGTAAAAGCCTGCTACATGATTCCATATGCAAACATTTTATGAAAACTAGCATGTAAAATGACTTTTTACTATTTTTGTGACTCTAGACTTTGCGGGAATGCTTCAGTGACAGCTGAAGCCAGGCATTTAGCAGCCATTGTCCTTTTTGTATTCTGTGCCAGGCGCAAGGGCTCCTTTCCTCTTGAAAGTTTTATCATGTACAAGGCTATTAACATTATAAGGATAGGCTGAAGCATGAATAAATCCCGAGACTTACTGATGATGTCATTACATCGGTCAATAAAATACATAGAGGGAAAGGCTTCCCACGCTACCAGGCTCAGCTAACTAAATCAGGATACACGAGCAATTAACTCTTTAATTAAGATGAATGGGTGACATTAGCCCTCCTTAAACTCTGCTCCTCAGCATTTACAAATAGAAAAAGACGGATGCCTCCTTCCCAAGAAATGTAGGTTTTATTTTTCATTCATTGACGCAGTCTCATTCTTCCTACTTTGTAAACAAAGTCACCAAACTATAGGGGTGGTCGGCAATACTTCAACAGGTTCATTTCATCAGTCATATCTCTTACTGCTTAAGGACCCCATATTGGAATTTATTAGGTTTTTTATGAAGCTAACTTTATCACTATTATTACTGAACACAATTGCTTTGCCTTTTTCCCTACTGCCCACAAGGAGGATTCATGTCAGAATCTCTTAGATGAATGCAACACAGCATGGAAACACTATCTCTCCGTTTGTTCCTCCAACAGCTGGTCATTGTTATCTGCTACTTTGCCAATAACTTGGCTCAGGACTGCAAGTCTAGAAATCCGTGTTCCAGTTCTTCTGTTCTGCTCTCTGGTTAGCTTTAGGACCCTAGGGAAGTGTATCTCTGGACCTCCATTTCCTCATCTCTAAAATTTGGTTACTAGAGCAGTTAATCCTGTAATTCTCTTTCAATAATATTTAACACAGTAAAAAGGAAAACAAAGGTATGACTCATTCTAGGAACAAAGTGTCTAATCTAGTACTGTCCAAGAGAAATATAAGGTGATCCACGTATGCAACTTAAAATTCTCTAATGGCCACATTAAAAAAGAAAACAATGGGATTAATTTTGCTATTTTATTTAACCCAATATATACAAAGTATTATTTCAGCATGTGATCATATATGTATACACATATGTATGTATATATTTAAACATGTATATATACATATATTTTTACACACATGATTACATGATCTATTTCATATGTGACCTGTTTATGTTAATTTTTGTACTAAGTCTTTAAGATCTTAGAGCACACTTAAATTTGGGATATTTCAAAAGCCACATGTGGCTAGTGGTTACCATATTGGACAGTAAATTCCAATGTTTAAAAAAAAAAGAACAAATACAACTATATCTCTTAAATATTTGCCATTTTTAACTAAATTTTTTAAATAAAAAATTGCCCAAGATAACTCTCCAAAAAATAAGTAAACAACAAAACTTGGATTGTCCATAGGCAGTAGAATTTTTCTAAATAAATATGATTTCTTATAAAGGGAATAATCACTAATAAGCAAATCTGTTTATCACTGTGTGGCATAAAATGAGAAGACCCAAGTGCAGAAAGAGATACTGTCCTATTAACTTCCCTACTGTAAATGGTAAGTAGTGTGTACTCTTTGTTTACAAGTGCTTCAGTTACATGGTTAGTGATACTGACAGTCTACCGAATCAGATATTCTAATCAATAGAAAGATACTACCTATACCATATAGAAATGTACCATTTAAACTAAATCTTTTATTTTGTCATTCGCTTTATTTCTTAACTTCATTTATGTTTTAAATGGAAATATTTGAATTTCAGGGATAATGACATGTCTATTTATATATAGCGTACTTTACTTTAGCTAATACCATTTTTTTCTGGTTTAATTGGACTTGATAAATGTTTATCGAGTTAAAAATACATTGAAGTTTAGAAAAATATTTTGTTTATAGAGATCAAAGATGTTGATCTTTGCAGCTTCTTTGTATCTCACATTATCTGGATTTTTTTTTTCTTCAGTTTGAGATATTTCCTTGAATAGATAGTAACAACAATGAATATAATGTTAACCAAATTCTATTTACCTTTACTAAATGCTAGGGACAGTGATAATAGTATTATATATTTTAAATAATAGAATCTAACTTGGATCTGTATATATTAAAAAACTAACTCAAAAGCAGACAGATATTCACGAATACCTACTGAATGTTTTCCAGACCCTTTTTAAAGTGAAAGAAATATTTTTAAAAATCTTTCTCTATGATGGACCCTTTACCAAGTGAAAAATATACACATTAAAAAATTGTCAAACATAGTTCTTCACCTTATGAGAGAGCTCACCATTCAGTGGATGAAACAGATGCTCAGGTAATTCCAAGACCACATTATAAAATGCTTCTGTAGAAGATTTGGAACAGAAAGGAAGGTTAAGTCTTCCAAGGGATAGTAAAAACACAGGAAAGGTAGCATTCTAGGTGAATTTAAAAGAAATTGAGCCTTTCCAGGTATGAATGTCACAAACCAAGGAGACACAGAAATGGGAGAGCATATAATGAGCTCTTTTTCAAATAGCCTGTGAGCTTAAGACTTAGCACATAGTGGGAAGTGGCAGAATCTAAGAGTGGAAGGATACATATATGTTTGTCTCATATAGACTTTGGCATTTGACTTTGCAATGGGAAGTGATTAGAGGTTTTTAAGTAAAGAAGTTAAAATCAGATTTGACTTTAACAACAATAATTATAACATCAAAATGGTGGATGATTTGGGAAAGCAGGACTCTAATTATAGGCCATTGCAGTATACGAGGGTACGGATAACAAGGGTCTAAGCAAGCTTGGAGGGCTAGATGTGAGGGAGGAAAAGATTTCAACATCATTTCTAAGGCAGATTCCACAGGGCTTGTTAAAGGTAGCTGATGAAAGGGAGACATCCAGTATAGCCCAAGAAGCTCTAGCCAGGTGAATGCTGGTATTATTAAGTATTAAAACTGCCCTGGACTTAATCATTTTTGCTGGTTTCAAAGACACTTTCAGGATTTAGTAATATTCCCTGTCAATTATTTGAGCAGTAGTTTATTGTAATGCTGTGGAAAATAAACTGAAGAGGGAGTAAGAAGAACTATTTAATACACTGCCTCTGCAAATGATGAGTGAGATTCTTCACTCTGAGAAGATCAAAGACAAGTGTAAGGATCAAGCCTATGAGCAGTCTTTGTCTATGGAGAAGTCATCACTTAACTTCCCTAAGTCTGATTCTTCCTTGTAGTCTGGTATTTACAGGAAAGTTAGTAATTAAGCACATGTGTGTTTTAAAAATCAGTCACAGTAAGTATTCTGGAGGGAACACCTTGAAATCATCCTAAATGTTCCAGAAAATGGAAAAGTTACTTAGGAATTTTTTAAAATTAGTTAATTGTTTTTATACAGCAGGTTCTTATTAGTGATCCATTTTATACACATCAGTGTATACATGTCATTCCCAATCGCCCAATTCATCACACCACCACCCCCAACCCGCCACTTTCCCCCCTTGGTGTCCATACGTTTGTTTTCTACATCTGTGTCTCTATTTCTGCCCTGAAAACCAGTTCATCTGTACCACTTCTCTAGGTTCCACATATATGCGTTAATATACGATATTTGTTCTTCTCTTTCTGACTTACTTCACTCTGTATGACAGTCTCTAGATCCATCCACGTCTCTACAAATGACCCAATTTCGTTCCTTTTTATGGCTGAGTAATATTCCATCGTATATATGCACCATATCTTCTTTAGGCATTCATCTGTCAATGGGCATTTAGGTTGCTTCCATGACCTGGCTATTGTAAATAGTGCTGCGATGAACATTGGGGTGCATGTGTCTTTTTGAATTATGGTTTTCTCTGGGTATATGCCCAGTAGTGGGATTGCTGGGTCATATGGTAATTCTATTTTTACTTTTTTAAGGAACCTCCATACAGTTCTCCATAGTGGCTGTATCAATTTACCTTCCCACCAACAGTGCAAGAGGGTTCCCTTTTCTCCACACCCTCTCCAGCATTTGTTGTTTGTAGATTTTCTGATGATGCCCATTCTAACTGGTGTGAGGTGATACCTCATTGTAGTTTTGATTTTCATTTCTCTAATAATTAGTGATGTTGAGCATCTTTTCATGTGCTTCCTGGCCATCTGTATGTCTTCTTTGGAGAAATGTCTATTTAGGTCTTCTGCCCATTTTCGGATTGGGTTGTTTGTTTTTTTAATATTGAACTGCATGAGCAGTTGATATATTTTGGAGATTAAACCTTTGTCCGTTGATTCGTTTGCAAATATTTTCTCCCATTCTGAGGGTTGTCTTTTCGTCTTGTTTATGGTTTCCTTTGCTGCGCAAAAGCTTTGAAGTTTCATTAGGTCCCATTTGTTTATTTGTGTTTTTATTTCCTTTACTCAAGGAGGTGGATCAAAGAAGATCTTGCTGTGATTTATGTCAAAGAGTGTTCTTCCTATGTTTCCCTCTAAGAGTTTTATAATATCTGGTCTTACATTTAGGTCTCGAATCCATTTTGAGTTTATTTTTGTGTATGGTGTTAAGGAGTGTTCTAATTTCATTCTTTTACATGTAGCTGTCCAGTTTTCCCAGCACCACTTATTGAAGAGACTGTATTTTCTCCATGGTATACCCTTGACTACTTTGTCATCGATTAGTTGACCATAGGTGCGTGGGTTTATCTCTGGACTTTCTATCTTGTTCCATTGATCTATGTTTCTGTTTTTGTGCCAGTACCATATTGTCTTGATTACTGTAGCTTTGTAGTATAGTCTGAAGTCAGGGAGTCTGATTCCTCCAGCTCTGTTTTTTTCCCTGAAGACGGCTTTGGCTATTCGGGGTCTTTTGTGTCTCCATACAAATTTTAAGATTTTTTGTTCTACTTCTGTAAAAAATGCCCTTGGCAATTTGATAGTGATTGCATTGAATCTGTAGATTGCTTTGGGTAGTATAGTCATTTTCACAATATTGATTCTTCCAATCCAAGAACATGGTATATCTCTCCATCTGTTGGTATCATCTTTAATTTCTTTCATCAGTGTCTTCTAGTTTTCTACATACAGATCTTTTGTCTCCCTAGGTAGGTTTATTCCTAGGTATTTTGTTCTTTTTGTTGCAGTGGTAAATGGGAGTGTTTCCTTAATTTCTCTTTCTGATTTTTCATCATTAGTGTATAGGAATGCAAGAGATTCCTGTGCATTAATTTTGTATCCTGCAACTTTACCAGATTCATTGATTAGCTCTAGTAGTTTTCTGGTGGCATCTTTAGGATTCTCTGTGTATAGTAGCATGTCATCTGCAAACAGTGACAGTTTTACTTCTTCTTTTCCAATTTGTATTCCTTTTATTTCTTTTTCTTCTCTGATTACCATGGCTAGGACTTCCAAAACTATGTTGAATAATAGTGGTAACACTGGGTATCCTTGTCTTGTTCCTGATCTTAGAGGAAATGCTTTCAGTTTTTCACCATTGAGAATGATGTTTGCTGTGGGTTTGTCGTATATGGCCTTTATTATGTTGAGGTAGGTTCCCTCTATGCCCACTTTCTGGAGAGTTTTTATCATAAATGGGTGTTGAATTTTGTCAAATGCTTTTTCTGCATCTCTGGAGTTGATCATAAGGTTTTTATTCTTCAATTTGTTAATATGGTGTATCACATTGATTGATTTGCGTATATTGAAGAATCCTTACATCCCTGAGGTAAATCCCATTTGGTCATGGTGTATGATCCTTTCATTGTGTTGTTGGATTCTGTTTGCTAGTGTTTTGTTGAGGATTTTTGCATCTATATTCATCAGTGATACTGGTCTGTAGTTTTCTTTTTTTGTAGTATCTTTGTCAGGTTTTGGTATCAGGGTGGCCTCATAGAATGAGTTTGGGAGTGTTCTTTCTAGAACAATTTTTTGGAAGAGTTTGAGAAGGATGGGTGTTAGCTTTTCTCTAAATGTTTGATAGAATTCTCCTGTGAAGCCATCTGGTCCTGGACTTTTGTTTGTTGGAAGATTTTTAATCACAGTTTCAATTTCATTACTTGTCATTGGTCTATTCATATTTTCTATTTCTTCCTGGTTCAGTCTTGGAAGGTTATACCTTTCTAAGAATTTGTCCATTTCTTTCAGGTTTTCCATTTTATTGGCATAGAGTTGCTTGTAGTAGTCTCTTAGGATGCTTTGTGTTCTGCGGTGTCTGTTGTAACTTCTCCTTTTTCATTTCTAATTTGATTGATTTGAATCCTCTCCCTCTTTTTCTTGATGAATCTGGCTAATGGTTTATCAATTGTGTTTATCTTCTCAAAGAAGCAGCTTTTAGTTTTATTGATCTTTGCTTTTGTTTTCTTTGTTTCTCTTTTATTTATTTCTGCTCTGATCTTTATGATTTCTTTCCTTCTGCTAACTTTGGGTTTTGTTTGTTCTTCTTTCTCTAGTTCCTTTAGGAGTAAGGTTAGATTGTTTATTTGAGATTTTTCTTGTTTCTTGAGGTAGGCTTATATAGCTATAAAGTTCCCTCTTAGAACTGCTTTTGCTGCATCGCATAGGTTTTGGATTGTCGTATTTTCATTGTCATTTGTCTAAGTATTTTTTTATTTCCTCTTTGATTTCTTCAGTGATCTCTTGGTTATTTAGTAACGTATTGTTTAGGCTCCATGAGTTTGTTTTTCTATGGTTTTTTCCCTGTAATTGATTTCTAATCTCATAGTGTTGTGGTCAGAAAGGATGCTTGATATGATTTCATTTTTCTTAAACTTACTAAGGCTTGATTTGTGACCCAAGATGTGATCCATCCTGGAGAATGTTCTGGGTGCACTTGAAAAGAAAGTGTAATCTGCTGTTTTTTCAATGGAATGTCCTATAAATATCAATTAAATCTATCTGGTTTATTGTGTCATTTAAAGCTTGTTTTTCCTTATTAATTTTCTGTCTGGATGATCTGTCCATGGGTGTAACTGCGGTGTTAAAGTCCCCCATTATTATGGTGTTACCATCGTTTTCCCCTTTTATAGCTGTTAGCATTTGCCTAATGTATTGAGGTGCTCCTATGTTGGGTTAATATATATTTAAAATTGTTATATCTTCTTCTTGGATTGATCCCTTGACTATTATGTAGTGTCCTTCCTTGTCTCTTGTAACATTCTTTATTTTAAAGTCTATTTTAACTGATATGAGTATTGCTACTCCAGCTTTCTTTTGATTTCCATTTTCATGGAATATCTTTTTCCATCCCCTCAATTTCAGTCTGTATGTGACCCTAGGTCTGAAGTGGGTCACATGTAGACAGCATACTTATGGGTCTTGTTGTAGTATCCATTCAGCGAGCCTGTGTACTCCGGCTGGAGCATTTAATCCATTCACATTTAAGGTAATTATCGATATGTATGTTCCTATTACCAATTTCTTCATTGTTTTGGGTTTGTTTTTGTAGGTCCTTTTCTTCTCTTGTGTTTCCCACTTAGAGAAGTTCCTTTAGCATATGTTGTAGAGCTGGTTTGGTGGTGCTGAATTCTCTTAGCTTTTGCTTGTCTGTAAAGCTTTTGATTTCTCCTTCGAATCTGAATGAGATCCTTGCTGGGTAGAGTAATCTTGGTTGTAGGTTCTTCCCTTTCATCACTTTAAGTATATCATGCCACTCCCTTCTGGCTTGTAGAGTTTCTGCTGAGAAATCAGCCGTTAATCTTATGGGAGTTCCCTTGTATGTTATTTGTTGTTTTTCCCTTGCTGCTTTCAATAATTTTTCTTTGTCTTTAATTTTTGCCAATTTGATTATTATGTGTCCCAGCATGTTTCTCCTTGGGTTTATCCTGTATGGGACCCACTGAGCTTCCTGGACTTGGGTGGCTCTTTCCTTTCCCATGTTAGGGAAGTTTTAGAGTATAATATCTTCATATATTTTCTTAGGTCCTTTCTCTCTCTCTTCTCCTTCTGGGACCCCTATAATGCGAATGTTTTTGCGTTTAGTGTTGTCCCAGAGGTCTCTTAGGCTGTCTTCATTTCTTTTCATTCCTTTTTCTTTATTTTTTTCTGCAGCAGTGAATTCCACCGTTCTGTCTTCCAGGTCACTTATCCGTTCTTCTGCCTCAGTTATTCTGCTATTGATCCCTTCTAGTGTATTTTTCTTTTCAATTATTCTATTGTTCATCTCTGTTTGTTTGTTCTTTAATTCTTCTAGGTGTTTGTTAAACATTTCTTGCATCTTCTTGATCTTTGCCTCCATTTTTTTCCCAAGGTCCTGGATCATCTTCACCATTATTCTGAATTCTTTTTCTGGAAGGTTGTCTATCTCCGCTTCATTTAGTTGTTTTTCTGGGGTTTTATCTTGTTCCTTAATCTGATACATGGCCCTCTGCCTTTTCATGTTGTCTGTCTTTCTGTGAATGTGGTTTTTGTTCCACAGTTGCAGGATTGTAGTTCTTCTTTCTTCTGCTGTCTGCCACTACTTAGGATTTTAATGAGATTAGGGAACATTAAAAAAATAAAAAAAAAAGCTGTATGCGCTTTTTCTCATATCCTTCCCCACAAAAAAAGAAACGTTTTGTGATACCAAACGACTATCTAAAACTATCCTTTTTCAAATCTTCTCCTCCGAAAAGGTAATTAAATGGTCAGGTTAAGCAATTTCACAAATTGTCAAATCTCTCTTTGTTGTAATATAGACATAAGTCATCATTATGTTCCTAATGATGTATTCTATTACACTTTGGGTTGGAAGCAACCAGTTATCGGCCACCTGACCCTTTGGAGTTGTGGTAATGTAGACCAGAGGCTTTAATTGAGAGTCATTTGCCTTCCAGGAGACTTCTGGCAATTTGGGGTTGTCATGACTGGGGATTCGTGCTGGCATCTAGTAGATAGAGACCAGGGATGCTGCAAAAAGGTTACAGTGCATAGGGCAGTCCCCACCACCACCCGAAAACGATCTGGTCTAAAATGTCAGCAGTGCTGAGGCTGAGAATTTCTGATATACACTATGTGTGTAGCTCCTTCTGAGTTTCAGAGTGGTACTGTCGTAAGTTAAAGGGAGTTGTTTAATATTTTAAATTAAAACATCATCAAGTGGGGCGATTCATGAAGGAAGCACTCTGTGACCTTCCAGTGGAAGATGGGAATAGAAAGTCTATGTTACCTCATTTTCTGTCTCAGTAAGTGTGCGTTTCCCTACTTGTAGGACCAATTCTCTTTGAGGTCCTTCGTATGCCACTTAATATTTTACCTGGTAAATTGCTTTTAAAATATATCCAAGGTGTAGTTGTAATACCAGGGAAAATGGGCCACATAGATTGGTGTGGCATTCCACTTGACAGTCATCCCTCAAGCATGGTCTGTTTATATATCTGTCTGCTCGGGAAAGCGAACTTAACTTTAGAGCTAGGGTCACAGGTTTAATGCTTAAGGCATGATATTCAGCACCAAGTCCGGGCTCTTTCACAACAGTTCAAAAATAATTGCTGCCTCAAACTCCCCCAGGGAGCCCCCAAAACTGCCCCAAGTACCCTGGGTTATTTCCTAGGATCCCTCTCACCACTATGCACCCACTACCACAACAAGGAGTGAACTTTTGGCAGAGCAGGGAGCCCCAGGACACTGCCTCTAGGTGTAAAATCAGGGCCTGCAGTAATTCCCAGCGCTTTGGCCCCAAGCCACACCTGCTGTTAAATATGCATCAGTCCAGGTAAAGTAAATGGGTGAAGTGGCCCAGGTGTAAGATGCTCTAGGGCTGATGCCATTGAGCCTGACTGAAGAGTAAACACTCAGGAATGGTGGGGACAGTGGGGCACAGAGAGCACACGCCACTGTAAATATAAGCAGCCTCGACCAGATCCAGCAGATGGTCGCCATGTGGGAATGCAGGCCCAGAGTTGCCAGCTTTTTCAAGAGAAGCAGTGAAATCTAATGATTTTTAAACATTGGCAATTAATTCAAATGTAAAACACTATTCAACCCCCACTGCAGCCTATATAATCTCTTCTGGGGATAACCCATGGGCCAGCAGTTTGCAAATTCTGCTTTAGAAGGTTGGGGAGAGGAATGTCTTGAGTCTCATTTCCAACATAGAATCATTTCTCCAAGTACAAGCCTCCTCTCCCCGACACTGAAGAGGATTTCGGAAACAGCATTGCAGTTGAATTCAAACTGCTGCTGGTATTTGAGACAACAATGGGCCTGCCTGTTAAAGAGCCAGACAATTGACACTTTTGGTTGTGTCTTTTAAGGCACAAAGCTCCCATATCCATGTGACCAAAGAAGAGAGAGGCTTCATGTACTCACATGTCAAGTTTGCAGGAAAACGTTCCCTATAGGTGGTTTAAATATGAGCTTCATGTTATGCTCAGGTAGGTATGAAATTCAGGGAATATATTTATGATTTGACCCGAGGAAATGCGTCAAGTAAAAAACATGCTAAATACTCTTTTCTGAGTAGATGTTACTAATGAAAATGCATCAAGAAGCCATTTCAAATGGATTCAGGTACAGGTGACAGAAAATTTCACTTAATGTTCAAGTCTGGAAGAATGAAACAGTTCCATAACTCTGCTCCCAAATAATTGATCCCCCAAAGAGCCTCCCTGTTTTGCTTTTTATCAATACCTCTACCAACTTTTTGAATATTGGGGGACATTTGGATCACTTAAGCAAGTATTTGCTGTCCCCTCCCTAATTTTAGGGTCCTTATCCCAAAGTAATAATTTGTGCAATAACTGGATTGAGAACAAATATTTCACGGAAAACACTGAAAAAGAAGAGCGTCGAGTTTTCAATATAGGGTCAAATTGTAGAAGTCTCTGTTATGAAGAAGAGACTGTGAGGGGTCAGGTAAACTACCTGGAAGGCAGGCAACATGCATTGGAGCTAAAAATGGATCATTCCCCCTAACCAGGTATGAAAATCCATAAAAGGTATAAAAGGTGGAGAGAAGGTTCGAATCAACAAGGGCCACATAGTTCACAGCAACCATCACGTCATGAACGTTTACTCCTGGAAGGTTCTTTAGAAGAAATAACCTTCAGCTGTTTCCTGTTCCAGCAGAGGAAATTGAAGCCTAGAAAGTGATACCCCAGAAGCTCCCAAAGTCACAGAGCTTGTTTTCTGCTGACTGTTCATTGTATTTCCCTCTGCTGTCATTCCTGCTGCCATATTTCTTGTGGCCATTTCATATGATTGGGATAAGGAAATGGGAGAAGAAACCCATGGATGGTGTGTGTGTGTGTGTGTGTGTGTGTGCACGTGTGTGCGCACACATACACATACTGTTTATTGGTAACTCTGTTCATATATTCAAGGAAAAGGAAATTTCACCCAAGAAGTAAAATGAGATTTTAGTATTCTAGTAATTCTCAACCCTCTCTCATGTTGAGTAAGTCAAAAGCTGTTAATATCTCACAGTGACCCATGTTGGTTCTGAGGAACTGAAGGTTTTCAAGAGGAAGGAAGGAGCATTTTCTGAGAGCCTGTTACATGCTTTCTCTTAACATACATTATTTAATTGTAATCCCACAGAAGTCTGAGCTTGGGACTCAGAGAAGTGAAGTCGCTTTCATAAAGCTGTCCTCACCGGCCCAGCTGGCAGTAGGGTGTAGTGGATAGAGCACCCCTCCTGAGCCCACTGCTTGTGGTGTGAACCCCAGGCTCCAACACTCCCAAGATGGAAAACTTTGACCTACTTAATTCAGTCTCTAAGTGTGAGTTCCCTCACCAGCAAAACAGGAATAATAATTGTTCTCACATCATTTGTAATATGGGAATAAAACTCATTGTTGTAACTCTTAAGGTTGTTTGGAAGATTCAGTTAAAAAATCCATGCAAAACACTTGGCTCATGTTGGGCTATAGGGGAAATGTTAGCTATTATTATTGTTACCATTACTCCTGGGGTTTCAGGGTGCATGCGTTTCTCACTGTAGCACACATTTTCTCTACACCTCTAATTGTAGTTTACCACCTTCCGTGTTATACCGATGTGGTAAAATTCTGTAATGAAGATTTCCATTTTTCAAGGATCGACAGACATTTTAGTAATAGTTTATATTCATAATGGGTTTCTAATGAAGAAAGTGTTAACAACGCTCAGTTGAAAATTAGGCTGTATGATTGAACCCAGAATACCTGAATCCCGCCTACCCTTTTACTAATCATGGACACCTTGACCACTTTCCTAACGCGATGCATGCAGGGTAAGTCTTTTGTTTATTGATTGGCCAAATATATGCAGGACCAATGTATGCTACTTCATCCTTGGCTCTTCTGAGGGAAGCTGTTACCATGGTAACAGAGGCATCCTTTGACTCCTCTTTCTACACAGAGTTATAGAAATGCTTCTTAAAAAATACGACAATATTTAATGTCGAATCTAAAGTAATTTTTCTCATTGTTTGGGGAGCAAAATTGATTTTCTCTGGGCAAAGTTTGTTTGGCTGCCCAAATGTACTGTTTATAGTAATGTGTTCCAGCAAATTTCTTTAAAAGCCAGTTAAATGTATTTTGTCTTAACTTCTAATCTAATTTCATCATTTGGAAGTGCCTCTTGCTGCACTGTGCCTATTTTGATTTGGAAATACTGCACATTCCATCTTTGCTATGTCAGGGTACGGTGGAGGGGAACAGAATGAATCATTTGATTTCTTATATCAGAGGTCAGTATGTGTGGGGAGGGAAGGAGAACACAAGCTTGGGGATGTTCAGGAGTCTGTGGCTTATTCTAAAACTGAGATTTTCAGGTGGCAGCTGGTGCCTGGTTTATGATTCCAGTGGTTCAAAACCCTTTCTTTCCCAAGAGGCATCTGTTTTAATTTTTTTCAAAATTAAAAATAACGTTCGTTGTTCTCATTACCAGAATAATGCATGATCATTTCAGAAGATTCAGAAAATGTAGATAAACAAAAGAAAGATGCCCAGAATCCCACATTCTAGAGATAAGCCACTGTTACTATCTGGGTGTATCCTTCCAGAGTTTTATGTGTTTATACATATATTTTATTTCACAAGACAAGACCAAGACCAGACCTATGTATTATTCTGTTACCTGCTTTTTTTCATTTAAGTACTAGTGTGCTAGTACTGCTGACATGTTGAAAGATCACTTCTAAAGCACTGTGTTTAATGGCTGCAAAGTTGTAAGATATTTGAAGATATTGGTAAATTGAATTAATACTCATTTGTTGGATATTTAAGTGGCTATCTAGAGTTTTCCTTAATTTAAGCAGAATAGTAATGAATTTCTGGATATGTTAACCTTTATATACACTTTCTATATACATTTAAATGAGAAAAAATAAAGGTATATTTGTATGCCTTGCTGGGATGGAAAGGATGTGAGGGTGGGGTGAGGCTGAGGTGACTCTTCAGTATGTCTCTACTTTCCCTTCGTGGGAGGACATCCAGACGCCCCTAAGAGTGTCTACATCGAGGAGTCATTGCAATGAACTTGACATCAGCTCGTCCTCTGTGACCCTGAGCCATTCTAATGCTGGACCCTAGCTTCAGTTTCCTAGGATCTTGGGAGGAATTTTAGCTTCTTTCTTTTATTTATTCCACAAACATTTATTGAGAATCAGTTGTATCCTAGTACTCTGCTGTTCTCTGTGAACTACACCACCTACCCATACTTCATTTCTGACCCCGCCATGTACACAAGCATTTACGATACGGGATGTTGTAAAACAGCGTGGACTTTCACTTCTGAGAGTCAGGGGTCTGAATCCCAAGTCTCCTACTTAATAGTCAATTAATATTTCTGAGACTCAGCTTTCTCATCATTAAAGTGGTGAAAATAAAACTTACTTCACGTGTTCCCCCGCCACCAGATTTCATTGACTTAATCATGGAAAGGGCTAGGTGTGTGTATGGCATACAGTAAGGTAATGGCAATGGTGGTGCAAACAGCAATGGGAAATCATGGGAAAGGGAGGTGCTCATACTTCCTAGGGGTGTCAGGAAGGCATCTCACTCCCGGTTCTGTGCTTAATAGACTAAGCACAGAGCTGCAAGTTTAAAACTCCATGTCTGAGTGCCAGCTCTCCATGACTCACAGCCTGACCTTGGGTTAACCACTTAATCTCTCTCTGCCTTGGTTTTTCTCTCCATAATATGAGCATAATAACTCTTACCCGCCTCACTAGGGCAAGGATGATTAATCAGTGTTTATAAAACTCAATAAATCCTTTGGGTATGAAGTGCAGTGAGATTGGAAAGCATTATTACTATTAGCTGCTTTCTTAATATCAAAACAGCATGCCAGGGACTGCTGAATGGAGTACCATAGAGTTATACCCTCATCCTATGTCATTGTCAAGAATCTTAGTTTCTTTAGCTGCCCATGAAAATATCAGGTTTTCTGCCACTGTAATGTTCACTCTTCAAGAAGGAGCAGTCAATTTCCTGCTTATGCCCAGGTGTCCACAGCCAACCACACCCATAAGCAATGTTTATTCCTTTAACGAATACTTATTGAACAGTTGGAAGGTGCTGCAGTGGATACTGGAGGTACAAGGATGTATAAAGATCAATATGGCACTTACCTTCAAGGTATTTAGTATCTGGCGAGTGACCTAGACTGGTTACCTGCAGTCCTATTATAGCCCAAGTGCTCTGATGGAAAATATATAGGACCCTGATATGTACATGCACAGTCACCAAAGTCTTCCTGCTACAAGTGATATCTAAATGAAAACTGAGAGAGAGGCAACCTTATAGCTGTGGAAATATAGGGGAAATGGAAGAGAACAAGGACAGAATGCTCTAAGAAGGAAAAATAATATCGGTGCCTCACAATGAGAGTGGCAAGCTCTATTAAGGAAATTGAAAGGGGTTTCTTAGGATTGAAGCTAAAAGAAGGGGAAATGTTGTATAAAAGGGTACTTCCAAAATAATCTGATTGCATCTTTTGGTCAGGCTAGCCTGTTGCCCTCATCATCGGTACCCTTCATTTAATGTACCTCCTAGCCTGGCTACCTGACTCCTCTCCAGCCTGAATAGCTGAAGTGACTGCTTCCTCAACAATCTCCTGGACCTTTAACCTCTTGTGCTTCTTTGAAGTAGTGATACTAATAAGCACTTTTTTTTTGAGGGAGAGGTCTGACTCCTTGCTATTGTCCAATCCCTTTCTGACTTTTCTTGTAGCTATTGCTTTTTCTTTAGTATAGCTGTCAATTTCAGGGATGCCGTTGGTGTGAATTGGGAGCCCAAATGTTAAAAATTGAAACTCTATACATATAAAATGAAAGGACTAAAAAGAGAGAGAGGCATATCTGGGAAGAGTTAAGTTGAATGTCACTATGGTATTCCTGTGTATAACTATGAAAAGAATATGCATGATTTAGTTTTCTTTTATGCAGTGCATATTGTACATTAATTCTGCAAGCATACAATAGCAAGTCCTGAAAATAGCACCAGTAAGTATATATATCGAAACCTAAATGACATAATGAAATCTTACACAGGAGGTGAGAATCATATTGAAAGAGCTAGACCCCCAAAAAGGAAGAATAAAAAAGAAACTTGTCAATAATAAAAAACTTTAATCAACATCAGAGTTAATCACCTCATTTGGTAACTGACAGTTCAGTGAAGTTTCTGTTTTAAAATCATGGGCAAAGCAGACTGCCAAGTTTTATTTGTCATCCAGTATAAGTTGAGCTATAGTCCGAGATGGTGGAAAACCTTTCTTCTTGGGTTTTACCTCTTTAATCTCAAATGAAAACTGGCACTCCATCTGGATAATGTCCAACGTGACACATTCTGGGAGCCATCAACTACCTATCCTTACAAATCAGGAACACTGATTAAATAATCAAGATTTCTGAAAAACCTTGAGGGAGCTATACGTTTTTTGCATCAGTAATTGCCATTCTGTTTGTAGCACAAGATGTTTTTGAGCTCTGGATAAGAACTTGTGTTTGACATACTAGCACTGAGTATCTTATTTGTGGGTTAGCAGGAGTTTGACATTCTTTAGAAGTAATATTAGAGCAAATATGGAAATTGTGAGATTTAAAAAAATGTCTTAAACTAATGAAATTTGTCACTAAGAAAATGAAACAAGGTTATATGTTTTTGAGGAGTAGAATGAAGGTAATGATATTTTGTCAAGCACCCATTTAAATATAAGCTGTTATTGTTCTTCTGGATTGTATGTAATATACAAATATCTACATAATTATTAATCCTCTATACATAAATTAAATGTCACCTCTCCTTTATAATAAATAGAAATGTAAAGATAGAAAATTCTGCCCGTGACACGTAGTCAAACACACCTTTATGGTGATTTAAAATAACCACGGTTCAAATTAGCAAGACATTGATTAGAATAATAACTGATTTCCCAGAATTGCATGCATGAAGGAGCAGTTCTTTCATTAGAGACGTCAAAATTAGTCCAGAAAATATCAATGAACATTATTAATGTTATGTTCAGCTTTGGCCCTAGGCAAAATTGTCAATTTGGTGAAGTTATTCTTTGCCATTTCTCAACATCCCTTTGAAGGACTTTATTTATGCTGGATTCAATCATTTATTCATTCACCAATTTTTTATTGAGAGCCAACTAGATGGCAGGCACAGTTCTCAGTGTTCAAGATACAGCAATTAAAAAATAGTCAAGGGGCTTCCCTGGTGGCGCAGTGGTTGAGAATCTGCCTGCCAATGCAGGGGACACAGGTTCGAGCCCTGGTCTGGGAAGATCCCACATGCCGCGGAGCAATTAGGCCCGTGAGCCACAACTACTGAGCCTGTGTGTCTGGAGCTTGTGCTCCGCAACAAGAGAGGCCGCGACAGTGAGAGGCCCGCGCACCGCGATGAAGAGTGGCCCTCGCTCGCCGCAACTAGAGAAAGCCCTCGCACAGAAACGAAGGCCCAACACAGCCAAAATAAATAAATAGCGTTCCCTTAAAAAAAAAAAAAGTCAAGCACCCTGTGTATGTGGAGTTTACATCTATAAACTAGGGTGAAATCAGACTAAACTAAAAAACTAAATAAGTTAATAAAGAAGAAAATTCTGAATTATAGTAAATGCACTGACAATCATCAATTAGAATGGCACATTAGAGAATATCCAGGGCTACCTTAAGTCGAGTGGTCAGGGAAGACCTCTCTCGTGAGCTGAGACCTTTGAGCCAACCATGGGAAAATGTCAGGGAGCACCAGTGCAAAGAGAAGGATTCTAGCAAGTGCAAACCCCAAGGCTATAACTGAGATGGGGGCATATTTGGAGTTTGATGGACAGGAAGATCTGTGTGACTGGAGTGAAAAGAGCAGCAAGACAACAGTGTAAGATAAGGCAGAGTCAGGCAGGGGCTTTCGGCTCGTGTAGGTTCTTAGAAGTCTTAATTGAAATTGTATTTTCAATCTGAAGGGAGCTCACTGCAGAGTTTTAGTAGGTACATCTGTCTTCTTCCTTCTTTTTTAGAACTTCTGTTCCCTTGTTTTTGAGAATCTTCTACTATTAGAGCTCTCATAGTAGTCCCCTTTCCTAAGATGTTTTATGATCTTTTTTAATAAAATGTACCTTTCAACTTTCTACTCTTTCAGGTACCTGCCAGGTAATTTTGTAAACTAATCTGATCAACCAATATGAATTAGAGTATTCATAGTAAATGTGGCTTACAATGACACCTCGCTAAGACAGCATCTTTTCTTTAAAGCAGTCTGTATTATCTAGACTTCAAGGAGTAAATACTTTGGAAATTATGGCTATTTACTAGGAAAAAAACCCATACAATTTAAGTAGCTGCTTTTTTCCCTCCTATGCAAAGAATATCCTTGATTGTGTGAAATCTTCAGATCAGTGGGCTGTACATCAGTAAGAATTATCATCCTTGGTTTTTATGATCATTATAATTTATTAACCATATCTTATGTGGCAGGCACTATATTAGATACTTTATATCCATATTTTCATTTGATTCTCACTTCTAATGCTATAAATTCCCAATTTATAGATGAAAAAAGTGAGGCTCAAAGACTTATCTGCCTTGTTCTATATTGTGGACCTGGAATGAGAATAAGGTCTGGAAATATAAAACGAATTTAACAGCTGTTTGCTGAATAAATGCATGGTTGGTTTTAAAAAAAAAAAACAAATAAAACAAACAAACAAAAACTCAGCCTGGAAGTTAATGGATAGAGCTGTGATTGCATTCAGCCCTTACTGACTTTGAAACCTACCCTCTATATAGCAATGCCTTCCTCATTTAGTACATGATGGGTTTGATTTTCTGATCCACAGCCCAGAGGAAAATGTATTCAAAGGCAAGAAGAAACACACCAGTGAGGTAGAGTCTTCAGTCATTCACAAGATTCCCTCCCCTCCTTTTTTTTCTGGTTCTGGGGGGCAATTTGCTATATATCCTGGGGAAATCAGGGAGATTAAATGACTAAAGTCTGATAATTCTGTTACTTTGACAGGACCAAAACTTGCCCATAGATGTCTGCTGCGAACACACACACATGTGCACACACATGCACAAATATATACACATTTATTGCAGATGGGAAAACGCAACGTGGAACACAGAAGGATCTAGGCTTTTGCCTCCGGTCAGTGTCTATAACCAAGCAAGCTTGTTTTTGGGTGATGTTCAATAACTTACAAGTTACAAAGAAAATACCCCTGTGGTGTCTAAGAATGTGATAAGAGTTATCTTCAAGGAATACAATTTTGTTCTTTGATTTTAGCGAGATCTACACATCGCTGTCAGAAGCTGAACGAGTGTCAGAGTCTTTAAAACAAAAACAAACAAGTGTGTGGCTCTGATTCTTCCTTTTCAGAAATAATACTGAACCCTTGGATAGGCACTGTCCTGAAGAGACGATGCTTCTATTTGTATTATAAACGTGAACTTAAGGATGAGTTAGAAGAGTTACCCACCCCACAAAAAAAATGCTCTTGGAAAGCACTCATTCCATGGGTTACCATGTGGGAAGAAAATGTTCCTTGATCACACATGTTTAGAAAATAAAATGAGTTATCTGACCTCTTAGAAGTTTGCAAAGACCATTATTAAAGGATCCAAGAGGTCCTTAAAAACAGATAAGCAGCAACAACAACCTATATAACTGTGTTTACCCAGTGTATCCCAAACTAATTTGGCCAGAAAAAAACCATGAAAAATCCATGGAATTAATGGTCCATGGAATATCCTTTGGGAAATGCCAGCCAAGGAACTTTAAGGGGTTCGTGATAGATTAAAAAGTAAAGTTCTTGTGTATGGATCTAGCTTTCATAACCTCTAATGATTGTGGGGTGATTTATAAAATTTCAAGGGGAAACATCTTTGGGGTAATATATGCTATTCATACATGGAACTATTTCTTCTGACTCTGTAACTGTAGATAGTAAATCATGGCAGGTGGGAACACAGGCTGTTGGGTCAAGTCCTAAGACTGCCGTTTACAACTTACATGGCTTTGTGTGACTCACTTAAATTCTTTGAACCTGCCCTATAAATAGTACTTAGCTCAAAGGAAATTATGGAGATAATGTAAACAAAGCTCTTAGCATTCTGCTGGGCAAATAGTAAGTGCTTAATAAGGGGCAACTGTTTTATCTTTTTTTTTCTGATGCTTCTCATGAGTTTGTGCAGAAACATTCATACTGTCTTCTAGACCCCTCTTCTTGTCAGGGCATGCATTTGTAAGAAGGCCAAGTGGGTATTAACTATCTCATATATAGGCCTCATTAGTGGAATTCACAAACCAAAACCAGAGTTTTATGGATACAAAATGCAGAATGATTTCTTGCAGTGTTACCCACTTCTTTAGCTCTAATATTCAGTTAAGTGGCACTTTAAAAAGCTATTAGCACAAAAATCACTCATATTAAAACTAGTCTTAACATTAAAAATCAGTTTTTTATAAAAATCTGAGACTATCCTTTAGGCTGTTACTAAGCTTGGAATGTCCCCTGAAAAAACAAATGAGTATCGTAAAATAATCTACCAAAGAAATTTGCAATGTGACATAATGGGTTAATGTTTATGCTAAGTTACAGGCCAACAGGTGCCAAACAGACATTTGCGTTTGCCAGATTTGCAAGTCATTGGTAGAACTGCAAACAAGTGCTTCAAGTTATCCACAAAAAAATTTGCTGCTCACACCTCTGTAACCTACATTCATAAAGGAAAAACTCTGCAGGTTTATAAAAAGATTTTGCTACGTATACACTTGAGTTAGTAATGACTTATATAGGATTCTATACTGTATTATTGGGTTTATTATTTATTTCGAAGGCAGAACATGACAACAGTTCTTCATAATTTAGATTGACTATATATTTTAAACCTTGTTATTCCTCTGCTCCAATCTAGTGGTGTCCCATCTTATTCAGAAGAAAAGTAAAAGTCCTTGAAACGGGCTGTAAGGCCCTCTGATCTCATCTGACCTCACCACTCCTCTCCACGTGCTCATGCTGCCCCAATCACACCATCCTTCTTGCTGTTCCAGGTGTGGCTCCCGACCTCAGGCCTTCATATTTTCTGTTCCTTCTGCCTCACGTGCTCTTCCTCCAGATACACACCAGATTGGCCCCCCAGTTCCTTTAGGTCTGTGCTCAAATATCACTTCCCTCAGAAGCTCCTCACATCCCTCCCCCGCGTTATGTTTCTCCATAGCACTTAGTTCTAGCTGATGAACTAACGCCTGCGCAGGAGACAATTTTGAAAGTTTCAGAAATTTTGTGGGTGGTTATTAAAACATTGTAAGCTTGAAATTGACCAGGGTGGGAATATTTACACCATGGTAATTGGCAAATGGTACCAATCAGAGCTTTTCTATTTTCTGGTTTACCAGAATATCGTAAAATATAATACACGTTTACCTGTTTATGTGTTTACTTTCATCCACCCCTAGGGTATAAGCTTGAGGAGAGCAGGGGACTTGTTTGTTCACCACTGTCTATCTAGTGTCCTGAACAAGGTCTGATACAAAGTAGATGATTAGTAAATAGCTGTTGAATGAATGATTGGTGAGGATATCACATATTAGGATTTTTATGGCCTTTACTATTTGTGAAAAATGAGATTGGTTCTTTTATCCATTCACTAACTTAAACATTCAATAAATATTTTTGAAAGCCCCTGTACCAGGTACTCACTCTGTTCTAAGATTTGGAGACATTTTAGTAGAGAATGGAGAAAAAGTTCCTGCGTTCATGAAGCATTCATTACGGTTGGGGAGAAAATACAGTGAACACAAACAAACCAAAAGAAAAAAAAGAAAAAAAAATCCAATAAAAAAATAAGTTCAGATATTGGTATCTGTTATAAAAAGAAAAGTTTAGATATTGGTAACTGTTAGTAAAAACAGACAGACAAACAACAGCAACACCCAGAATGAGGTCATGGGTAGAGAGGGACTAGAGAAGGGGTTGATCTTTTACACAGAGAAGTCAGGTGAAGCCTTTCTGAAAGGTGATGTTTAAACTAGGATATGAATGATGAGATAAAGGCAGCAAACACAGATCTAAGAAAAGAGCATTCTGAGCAGAGGGCACAGCAAAGTGCAAGGGCTCTGAACTGGGAATGAGCCTGGTGAGCTTGAAGAATAGAATAAGAACCACTAATCTTGAAACATATTGGGTTAGGGAGAGAATGGTGGTGGCTGAGGTCAGAAAGGCAGACGGGGCCAGATGACTCAGGGCCTTACAGGCCATAGGAAACCATTAGAAAGTGACATGACTTGATTGAAAGTTTACGAAGATCATTCTGACAATGGAGAATGTGAAGAGAGCAATTAGAGGCTCCTGTAGTGTTGCAGCACATATACGATAGAAATATACAATACAGAGGTGAATAGAATGGACGCTAATGGGTCTTGATCATTTTAGAGATGAATTTAACCAAACCTTCCACAAGCATGAAATTTTTGGCTTTTCCATGCTATTCAAGAGAGATAAAAAGACAGAATATTTTTCAACTTTAATTTAAAGGTAATATGTAACCTTGATACCCAAATGAAACAAGAAAAGTATGAGAAAAAAAAATTGTAGCCTGACTCAATTAAGATTCTATATGCAAAAATCCTGAATAGAATATAAGCATGCCAAATAAAGAAATGTGTAAGAAATACTTTGTGACCAGATAATAGTAGTGAGAGTGGACAACCTTGTCTTGTTCCTGATCTTAGAGGAAATGCTTTCAGTTTTTCACCATTGAGAATGATGTTTGCTGTGGGTTTGTCGTATATGGCCTTTATTATGTTCAGGTAGGTTCCCTCTGTGCCCACTTTCTGGAGGGTTTTTATCATAAATGGCTGTTGAATTTTGTCAAAAGCTTTTTCTACATCTATTGAGATGATCATATGATTTTTCTTCTTCAATTTGTTAATATGGTGTATCACATTGATTGATTTACGTATATTGAAGAATCCTTGCATCCCTGGGATAAATCCCACTTGATCGTGGTGTATGGTCCTTTTAATGTGTTGTTGGATTCTGTTTGCTAGTATTTTGTTGAGGATTTTTGCACCTATATTCATGAGTGATATTGGTCTGTAATTTTCTTTTTTTGTAGTATCTTTGTCTGGTTTTGGTATCAGGGTGATGGTGGCCTCATAGAATGAGTTTGGGAGTGTTCCTTCCTCTGCAATTTTTTGGAAGGTTTGAGAAGGATGGGTGTTAGCTCTTCTCTAAATGTTTCACCTGTGAAGCCATCTGGTCCTGGACTTTTGTTTGCTGGAAGATTTTTAATCACAGTTTCAATTTCATTACTTGTGATTGGTCTATTCATATTTTCTATATCTTCCTGGCTCAGTCTTGGAAGGTTATACCTTTCTAAGAATTTGTCCATTTCTTCCAGGTTGTCCATTTTATTGGCATAGAGTTGCTTATAGTTATCTCTTAGGATGCTTTGTATTACTGTGGTGTGTGTTGTAACTTCTTTTTCATTTCCAATTTGATTGATTTGAGTCCTCTCCCTCTTTTTCTTGATGACTCTGGCTAATGGTTTATCTGTTTTGTTTATCTTCTCAAAGAACCAGCTTTTAGTTTTATTGATCTTTGCTATTGTTTTCTTTATTTCTATTTCATTTATTTCTGCTCTGATCTTTATGATTTCTTTCCTTCTGCTAACTTTGGGTTTTGTTTGTTCTTCTTTCTCTAGTTTCTTTAGGTGTAGGGTTAGATTGTTTTTTGAGATTTTTCTTGTTTCTTGAGGTAGGCTTGTATTGCTATAAAGTTCCCTCTTAGAACTGCTTATGTTGCATCCCATAGGTTTTTCATCACCGTATTTTCATTGTCATTTGTCTCTAGGTATTTTTTGATTTCCTCTTTGATTTCTTCAGTGACCTCTTGGTTATTTAGTAATGTATTGTTTAGCCTCCATGTGTTTGTGTTTTTCACGTTTTTTTTCACTGTAATGGATTTCTAATCTTGTAGCAGTGTGGTCAGAAAAGATGCTTGATATGATTTCAATTTTCTTAAATTTACTGAAGCTTGATTTGTGACCCAAGATGTGATGTATCCTGGAGAATGTTCCGTGTGCACTTGAGAAGAAAGTGTAATCTGCTATTTTGGGATGTAATGTCCAATAAATATCAATTAAATCTATCTGATGTATTGTGTCATTTAAAGCTTATGTTTCCTTGTTAATTTTCTGTCTGGATGATCTGTCCATTGGTGTAAGTGAGGTGTTAAAGTCCCCCAGTATTATTGTGTTACTGTCGATTTCCTCTTTTATAGTTGTTAGCAGTTGCCTTATATATTGAGGTGCTCCTATATTGGGTGCATATATATTTGTAATTGTTATATCTTCTACTTGGATTGATCCCTTGATCATTATTTAGTGTTCTTCCTTGTCTCTTGTAACATTCTTTATTTTAAAGTCTATTTTACCTGATATGAGTATTGCTACTCCAGCTTTCTTTTGATTTCCATTTGCATGGAATAACTTTTTCCATCCCCTCACTTTTGGTCTGTATGTATGTGTCCCTAGGTCTGAAGTGGGTCTCTTATAGACAGCATATATGTGGGTCTTGTTTTTGTATCCATCAGCGAGCCTGTGTCTTTTGGATGGAGCATTTAATCCATTCACATTTAAGGTAATTATCGATAGTTATGTTCCTATTATCTTTTTCTTAATTTGGGGGGGTTTGTTATTTTAGGTCGTTTCCTTCTCTTGTGTTTCCTGCCTAGAGAAGTTCCTTTAGCATTTGTTGTAGAGTTGGTTTGGTGGTGCTGAATTCTCTTAGTTTTTGCTTGTCTGTAAAGCTTTTGATTTCTCCTTTGAATCTGAATGTGATCCTGGCTGGGTGAGTGATCTTGGTTGTAGGTTCTTCCCTTTCATCACTTTAAGTATGTCCTGCCATTCCCTTCTGGCTTGTGGAGTTTCTGCTGAGCAATCAGCTGTTAACCTTATGGGAGTGCCCTTGTATGTTATTTGTCGTTTTTCCCTTGCTGCTTTCAATACTTTTCCTTTCTTTTTAATTTTTGTCAATTTGATTACTGTGTGCCTCAGCATGTTTCTCCTTTGTTTTATCCTGCCTGGGACTCTCTGTGGATCCTGGACTTGGGTGGCTATTTCCTTTCCCATGTTAGGGAAGTTTTCGACTATAATTTCTTCACATATGTTCTCGGGTCCTTTCTCTCTCTCTTCTCCTTCTGGGACCCCTATAATACGAATATTGTTGCATTTAATGTTGTCCCAGAGGTCTCTTAGGCTGTCTTCATTTCTTTTCATTCTTTATTCTGTTCCATGGCAGTGAATTCCACTATTATGTCTCCAGGTCACTTATCTGTTCTTCTGCCTCAATTATTCTGCTATTGATTCCTTCTAGTTTATTTTTCATTTCAGTTATTGTATTGTTCATCTCTGTTTGTTTGTTCTTTAATTCTTCTAGGTGCTTGTTCTTTAATTCTTCTAGGTCTTTGTTAAACATTTCTTGCATTTTCTCAAACTTTGTCTACATTCTTTTTCCGAGGTCCTGGATCATCTTCACTGTCATTATTCTGAATTCTTTTTCTGGAAGGTTGCCTATCTCCACTTCATTTAGTTGTTTTTCTGGGGTTTTATCTTGTTCCTTCATCTGGTACATAGCCCTCTGCCTTTTCATCTTGTCTATCTTTCTGTGAATGTGGTTTTTGTTCCACAGGCTGCAGGATTGTAGTTATTCTTGCTTCTGCTGTCTGCCCTCTGGTGAATGAGGCTATCTAAGAGGTTTGTACAAGCTTCCTGATGGGAGGGACTGCTGGTGGGTAGAGCTGGGTGTTGCTCTGGTGGGCAGAGCTCAGTAAAACTTTAATCCACTTGTCTGCTGATGGGTGGGGCTGTTCCCTCCCTGTTGGTTGTTTGGCCTGAGGCAACCCAACACTGGAGCCTACCTGTCTCTTTGGTGGGGCTAATGACAGACTCTGGGAGGGCTCATGCCAAGGAGTATTTCCCGAACTTCTGCTGCCAGTATCCTTGTCCTCACAGTGAGACACAGCCACCCCCCGCCTCTGCAGGAGCCCCTCCAAGACTAGCAAGTAGGTCTGGTTCAGTCTCCTATGGGTTCACTGCTCCTTCCCCTGGGTCCTGATGCACACACTACTTTGTGTGTGCCCTCCAGGAGTGGAGTCTCTGTTTCCCCCAGTCCTGTCGAAGTCCTGCAATCAATTCCCGCTAGCCTTCAAAATTTGATTCTCTAAGAATTCTTCCTCCCATTGCTGGACCCCCAGTTTGGGAAGTGTGACGTGGGGCTCAGAAGCTTCACTCCAGTGGGTGGACTTCTGTGGTATAAGTGTTCTCCAGTTTGTGAGTCACCCACCCAACAGTTATGGGATTTGATTTTATTGTGATTGCACCCCTCCTACCGTCTCATTGTGGCTTCTCCTTTGTATTTGGATGTGCGGTATCTTTTTTGGTGATTCCAGTGCTTTCATGTTGATTATTGTTCAGCAGTTAGTTGTGATTCCGGTGCTCTCGCAAGAGGGAGTGAGCGCACGTCCTTCTACTCCGCCATCTTGAACCAATCTCCACTCTTCTCTAAATGTTTGATAGAATTTGCCTGTGAAGGCATTTTCTCCTGGCCTTTTTTTTGTTGGAATATTTTTAATCAGTTTCAATTTCAGTGCTTGTGATTGGTCTGTTCATATTTTCTATTCCTTCCTGGTTCAGTCTTGGAAATTTGTGCTTTTGTAAGAATTTGTCCATTATTTCCAGGTTGTTCATTTTATTGGCTTATAGTTGCTTGTAGTAATCTCTCATGATCCTTTGTTTTCCTGCAGTGTCATTTGTTACTTCTCCTTTTTCATTTCTAATTCTGTTGATTTAAGTCTTCTCCCTTTTTTTCTTGATGAGTCTGGCTAATGGTTTATCAGTTTTGTTTATCTTCTCAAAGAACCAGCTTTTAGTTTTATTGATCTTTGCTATCGTTTCCTTCATTTCTGTTTCATTTATTTCTGGTCTGATTTTTATGATTTCTTTCCTTATGCTAACTTTGGGGGGTTTTTTTGTTCTTCTTTCTCTAATTGCTTTAGGTGTTAGGTTAGGTTGTTTATTTGAGATGTTTCTTGTTTCTTGAGGTAGGATTGTATTGCCATAAACTTCCCTCTTAGAACTGCTTTTGCTGCATCCCATAGGTTTTGGGTTGTTGTGTTTTCATTGTCATTTGTATCTAGGTATTTTTTGATTTCCTCTTCGATGTCTTCAGTGATCTCTTGGTTATTTAGTAGCATATTGTTTAGCCTCCATGTGTTTGTATTTTTTAGGTTTTCTCCTGTAATTGATACCTAGTTACATAGCATTGTGGTCAGAAAAGATACTTGATACGATGTCAATTTTTTTTTTTTTTGATTTACCATGGCTTGATTTGTGACCCAAGATATGATCTATCCTGGAGAATGTTCCATGAGCACTTGAGAAGAAAGTGTATTCTGTTGTTTTGGGATGGAATGTCCTATAAATATCAATTAAGTTCATCTTGTTTAATGTGTCATTTAAAGCTTGTGTTTCCTTATTTAGTTTCATTTTGGATGATCTATCTCTTGGTGAAAGTGGGGTGTTAAAGTCCCTACTATTATTGTGTTACTGTCGATTTCCCCTTTTATGGCTGTTAGCATTTGCCTTAGGTATTGAGGTGCTCCTATGTTGGGTGCATAAATATTTTCAATTGTTATATCTTCTTCTTGGATTGATCCCTTGATCATTATCTAGTGTCCTGCTTTGTATCTTGAAATAGTCTTTATTTAAAGTCTATTTTGTCTGATATGAGAATTGCTACTCCAGCTTTCTTTTGATTTCTATTTGCATGGAATATGTTTTTCCATCCCCTCACTTTCAGTCTGTATGTGTCCCTAGGTCTGAAGTGGGTCTCCTGTAGACAGCATATACATGGGTCTTGTTTTTGTATCCATTCAGCTGGCCTTTGTCTTTTGGTTGGAGCATTTAATCCATTTACATTTAAGGTAATTATCAATATGTATGTTCCTATTACCATTTTCTTAATTTTGGGGGGTTTGGTATTGTAGGTCTTTTACTTCTCGTGTGTTTCCTGCCTAGAGAAGTTCCTTTAGCATTTGTTTTAGAGCTGGTTTGGTGGTGCTGAATTCTCTTAGCTTTTGCTTGTCTGTAAATGTTTTAGTTTCTCCGTCAAGTCTGAATGAGATCCTTGCTGGGCAGAGTAATCTTGGTTGTAGGTTTTTCCCTTTCATCACTTTAAATATGTCCTGCCATTCCCTTCTGGCTTGCAGAGTTTCTGCTGAAAGATCAGCTGTTAACTTTTGGGTGTTCCCTTGTATGTTATTTGTTGCTTTTCCCTTGCTGCTTTTAATATTTTCTCTTTGTATTTAATTTTTGATAGTTTGTTAATATGTGTCTTGACATGTTTCTCCTTGGATTTATCCTGTATGGCACTCTCTTTGCTTCCTGAATTTGATTGACTCTATCCTTTCTCATATTAGGGAAGTTTTCAACTATAATCTCTTCAAATATTTTCTTTGTCACTTTCTTTTTCGCTTCTTCTTCTGGGTCCCCTATAATTTGAATGTTAGTGTGTTTAATGTTGTCCCAGAGGTCTCTGAGACTGTCCTCAATTCTTTTCATTCCTTTTTCTTTATTCTGCTCTGCAGTAATTATTTCCACTATTTTATCTTCCAGGTCACTTATCCGTTCTTCTGCCTCAGTTATTCTGCTATTGATTCCTTCCAGATAATTTTTAATTTCATTTATTTTGTTGTTCATCATTGTTTGATTGCTCTTTAGTTCTTCTAGGTCCTTGTTAAATGTTTCTTGTATTTTCTGCATTCTGTTTCCAAGATTTTGTATCATCTTTACTATCATTACTCTGAATCCTTTTTCAGGTAGACTGCCTATTTCCTCTTCATTTGTTTGGTCTGTTGGGTTTTACCTTGCTCCTTCATGTGCTGTGTGTTTCTCTTTCTTCTCATTTTACTTCACTTACTGTGTTTGGGGTCTCCTTTTTGCAGGCTGCTGGTTCGTAGTTCCTGTTGTTTTTGGTGTCTGTCCCCAGTCGGTAAGGTTGGTTCAGTGGGTTGTGTAGGCTTCCTGGTGGAGGGGACTGGTACCTTTGTTCTGGTAGATGAGGCTGTATTTTGTCTTTCTGTTGGGCAGGGCCGTGTCCGGTGGTGTGTTTTGGAGTGTCTGGGAACTTTTATGATTTTAGGCAGCCTCTCTGGTAACGGGTGGGGTTGTGTTCCTGTCTTGCTAGTTGTTTGGCATGGGGTGTCCAGCACTGGAGCTTGCTGGTCGTTGAGTGGAGCTGGGGCTTAGCACTGAGACGGAGATCTTGGTAGAGCTCTCGCCGATTGATACTATGTTGGGCTGGGAGGTCTCTGGTGGACCAGTGTCCTGAACTTGGCTCTCCCACCTTAGTGGTTCAGGCCTGGCACCCGGCCGGAGCACCAAGACCCTTTTGGGAAGCCTGAGGTCTTCTGCCAGTGTTCAGTATGTGTTCTGTAGGAGTTGTTCCACATGTAGATGTATTTTTGATGTATTTGTGGGAAGGAAGGTGATCTCCACGTCTTATTCTTCTGCCATCTTGAAGGTCTCCCCTAGAGCAATTCTTGACTCCTCTTTTCTTTAACACTTCACATCCAATCCAGTTCAGTTTTCAAAATTTCTCCACAGTCTGACCATGTTCCATCATCTTCATTGCTACCATCCTGGTTCAAGGCATCATCATCTCTTGCCAACATTATGATGACTACTTCCTCTTTGGTCTCCCTAGTTCTCTCATATTCTTACACAGCAGCCACATGATCCTTTAATACCTCAGGTCTGATCATAACTCAGAACTTTACAGTGGTTCTCTCATCTCCACTCTAGCTTCTTCCTCTGTCACTCATTCTGGACCAGTCACACACTAGTCTCCTGTCTGTTCCTGAGACATGACCACCTTGCACCTACCTCATGGACTTTTGTTCTAGCTCTTTCCTTTGTCTGAACTGCTTTATTCTTCGAGAAATCATTTGGCTAACTTCCCTGGCAATTTCAAGTCTGATCAAATCTCCCCTCAATGAGGACTAGTCTGACCACAATACTTTATACTGCAACTTGCACAATTCCCATTACTCTGCTCTATTTTTCTTTCCATTTTACACATCACCTTGCAACACAATATATATTTTACTTATTTTTCACATTCTTTATCTGTAGCCCTTCTAAAGTGTAAACTCCGAAAGTACAAGCATTTTTGTTTTGTTCATTGATGTTTCTCTAGCACATAAAAGAGTGCCTAGTAATAGTGAATGTTCAGTCAGTGCTTTTTGAATAAATGAATGAATGAAAATCAATAAAAAAGAACACTGGAAAGTGGGCAAGTGCTATAAACAGACAATTAGTTGAACGGAACACTCAAATGACCATTCAACATAGGAAAACCTGCTCTACGTTGTAATAATTGGCAAAATGAAAAACTAAATGAAGATAACATTTCCTTTTCATCTGACTGGCAAAACAAATTAAGTCTGGTAACACGAAGTGTTGGTGAGGATTTTTGGAAACAAGCAATGATACAAAGTCTGGTTTGAATGTAAATTTCAACAATCATTTTGAAGTTCACTTTAGTAATACTGAATAAAATTATACAAACTCTTTGAACCAGCACCATTACTTCTACATACTTTCCCCAAATAAACTCTCCCACATGGACAAGGAGATGTTGGCAGCACTGTTTATAATAGTAAAAAAGGGGAAAACAATATAAATCCTTCAACAGGATAAATCAGTACTACATAAACCAGTACTACCTGTATTAACAAATTTAATGTGGAGTGAAAATAAATTAAAGAATATATACAGTCTATAACCCTATTTGAATTTTTTAAAGACACAAAATAGAAGAGAATATATATATATAATATATATATATATTATACATATGTATATATAATTCAAAAATACAAACTACAGAAAAAGCATGGGAATGGCAATGTTGACTTCAGGAGGGTGACAACCTCTGGGGAGGGAGTAAAAGAAGGTTTGGGCGGTAGGGCTTTTAGTGTTATCATTTATTAGTTTCTGTTAAAATATTTTAATTATGATAACTATTAATATTTACTTAATCTCAGTTGTGGTAGTCTTTTATATTATTTTCTGTGATATAATGCTGAACTTAAAATTTTAAAAAATTAAGGTAACATTTTGGCAAGTAAGAGGAGAAACGAGAGGTAAAAAGAGAGACTGGTTGATAACAAGGGAACAGTGAGAAAAACGTAAAATTCTGTTTGGAGAGGGGAGACATAAGTATATTTGTAAGTAGAAGAGAAGGGGCTTTGAAGAAAGGTGAAATAGACAATATAAAAGGTAAAAGAGTAAAATCATGATGACACATGTAGGATGTCAAAACAAAGGCACACAGGTAGCTGTTAGTTTTGACATGAGGAAGTCATATTTCTTCTACAAGCAGAAGGAGGAAGGAAATACTGGTTGAACTTTCAGAGTAATACTGAGATATAGAAGAGAAAGTTAAAAAGAAATTAAACAAAGTTAATGTTGTCAATAAAGTTGAAGACAATGGTATATCAAGACTAATTCCAGTCAGTAAGGTACTCAAGGGTTTTGGTAATTTGAGAAGACAAGAGAAGACTTGAAACCTCTGCAGGTATTTAATAGTTTGTAACATACAAATAATAGTTACACACACAAATATTTATAATACACAGATAATAGTTACGAAGCAACCTTGTAAAAATAATTGTGTTAGGAATTAGTGGGTTTCATGCTGTACCTGATTTTGCAACTTCATCCAGCAGTGTTCAGAAGCCAAGGAGTGTAGAAAACGGATTGGGAGAGGGAAGACTGACTCAGGGTTGAAAATCAACAGGATTGTTAAGTCAGAAAAGAAAAAAGGGGGAGGCAGGAATCTATGGTATTTTTTTTAATTGAAGTATAATTGCTTTACAATACTGTGTTATTTCTGGTGTACAATGAAGTGAATCAGCTATATGTCTCAAGGCTGAGGAAAGAGGAAAATGAGATCTTCCAAAATCTGATGGGAAGGGGAAATAGTAAGAAGTTGGAGATGTGAAGATTATCATGAAGACAAAGTAATATTTTCAGCAAGATTGCAATGACAGGAGGAATAAAGCAGGAAGGTGAAGGTACACTGGAATTTTGGAGATTGTCATCTTAGACATTACTTAGTTGAGGATTAAATCATATGTTTAAAGCTGGGCAAAATGAGTGAAAGTGGTCATTAAAATGTGGAATAGTACTTTGAAATCCAAGTATTGGATGATATCACAAGTATTATTGTTGAAATAGCTGATGGTGTTGGAAGTGATGAAGTGAAAAGAACGGCAAGATAGTTGTTGAATTATTAAAAAGAGAATACTACTATTAATTTAGGAACAAGGGTAAAGAGTGAATGCTAACTCCCTCTTGCAAGAACAGTGGAATCACAGCTAACTGCTGAACAATCATTGACAGGAAGACTCTGGAACTCACCAAAAAAGATACCCCACATCCAAAGACAAAGGAGAAGCCACAATGAGACGGTAGGAGGGGCGCAATCACAATAAAATCAAATCCCATAACTGCTGGGTGGGTGACTCACAAACTGGAGAACACTTATACCACAGAAGTCCACCCACTGGAGTGAAGCTTCTGAACCCCACATCAGGCTTCCCAACCTGGAGGTCCAGCAACAGGAGGAGGAATTCCTAGAGAATCAGACTGTGAAGGCTAGTGGGATTTGATTGCAGGGCTTCGACAGGACTGGGGGAAACAGAGACTCCACTCCTGGAGGGCACACACAAAATAGTGTATGCATCAAGACCCAGGGGAAGGAGCAGTGAACCCAGGGGAGACTGAACCAGACCTACCTGCTAGTGATGGAGGGTCTCCTGCAGAGGCGGGGGGTGGCTGTGTCTCACTGTGAGGACAAGGACACTGGCAGCAGAAGTTCTGGGAAGCATTACTTGGCGTGAGCCCTCCTGGAGTCCACCATTAGCCACACCAAAGGGCCTGTAGGCTCCAGTGCTGGGTCCCCTTGGCCAAACAACCAACAGGGAGGAAACTCAGCTGCACCCATCAGCAGACAAGCGGATTAAAGTTTTACTGAGCTCTGCCCACCAGAGCAACACCCAGCTCAACCCACCACCAGTCCCTCCCATCAGGAAACCTGCACAAGCCTCTTAGATAGCCTCATCCACCAGAAGGGCAGACAGCAGAAGCAAGAAGAATTACAATCCTGCAACCTGTGGAACAAAAACCACATTCACCGAAAGACAAAAGGAAAAGGCAGAGGACTATGTATCCGATGAAGGAACAAGATAAAACCCCAGAAAAACAACTAAATGAAGTGGAGATAGGCAACCTTCAAGAAAAAGAATTCAAAATAATGATAGTGAAAATGATCTAGGACCTCAGAAATAGAATGGAGGTAAAGATCGAGAAGATGCAAGAAATGTTTAACAAAGATCTAGAAGAATTAAAGAACAAACAAACAGAGATGAACAATACAATAACTGAAAAGAAAAATACACTAGAAGGAATCAATAGCAGAATAACTGAGGCAGAAGAACGGATAAGTGACCTGGAAGACAGAATGGTGGAATTCACTGTTGCAGAACAGAATAAAGAAAAAAGAATGAAAAGAAATGAAGACAGCCTAAGAGACCTCTGGGACAACACTAAACTTAAAAACATTCGCATTATAGGGGTCCCAGAAGGAGAAGAGAGAGAGAAAGGACCAGAGAAAATATTTGAAGAGATTATAGTCGAAAACTTCCCTAACATGGGAAAGGAAATAGCCACCCAAGTCCAGGAAGCGCAGCGAGTCCCATACAGGGTAAACCTAAGGAGAAACACGCCAAGACACATAGTAATCCAATTGGCAAAAAGTAGAGACAAAGAAAAATTATTGAAAGCAGCAAGGGAAAAACAACAAATAACATGCAAGGGAATTCCCATAAGGTTAACAGCTGATGTCTCAGCAGAAACTCTACAAGCCAGAAGGGAGTGGCATGATATACTTAAAGTGATGAAAGGGAAGAACCTACAACCAAGATTACTGTACCCGGCAAGGATCTCATTCAGATTCAAAGGAGAAATCAAAAGCTTTACAGACAAGCAAAAGCTAAGAGAATTCAGCACCACCAAACCAACTCTACAACAAATGCTAAAGGAACTTCTCTAAGTGGGAAACACAAGAGAAGAAAAGGACTTACAAAAACAAACCCAAAACAATTAAGAAAATGGTAATAGGAACATACATATCGATAATTACCTTAAACATGAATGGATTAAATGTTCCAACCAAAAGACACAGGCTTGCTGAATGGATACAAAAACAAGACCCATATATATGCTGTCTACAAGAGACCCACTTCAGACCTAGAGACACATACAGCCTGAAAGTGAGGGGATGGTAAAAGATATTCCATGCAAATGGAAATCAAAGGAAAACTGGAGTAGCAATACTCATATCAGATAAAATAGACATTAAAATAAAGAATGTTACAAGAGACAAGGAAGGACACTACATAATGATCAAGGAATCAATCCAAGAAGAAGATATAACAATTATAAATATATATACACCCAACATAGGAGCACCTCAATACATAAGGCAACTGCTAACAGCTGTAAAAGAGGAAATCGACAGTAACACAATAATACTGGGGGACTTTAACACCTCACTTAAACCAATGGATAGATCATCCAAACAGAAAATTAATAAGGAAACAGAAGCTTTAAATGACACAATAGACCAGATAGATTTAATTGATATTTATAGGACATTCCATCTAAAAACAGCAGATTACACTTTCTTCTCAAGTGCGTAAAGAACATTCTCCAAGATAGATCACTTCTTGGGTCACAAATCAAGCCTCAGTAAATTTAAGAAAATTGAAATCATATCAAGCATCTTTTCTGACCACAACGTTATGAGATTAGAAATCAGTTACAGGGGAAAAAAAGTAAAAAACACAAACACATGGAGGCTAAACAATATGTTACTAAATAACCAAGAGGTCACTGAAGAAATCAAAGAGGAAATCAAAAAATACTTAGAGACAAATGACAATGAAAACACGATGATCCAAAACCTATGGGATGCAGCAAAAGCAGTTCTAAGAGGGAGGTTTATAGCTACACAAGCCTACCTCAAGAAACAAAAATCTCAACTAAACAATCTAACCTTATACCTAAAGGAACTAGAGAAAGAAGAACAAACAAAACCCAAATTTAGCAGAAGGAAAGAAATCATAAAGATCAGAGCAGAAATAAATGAAATAAAAATAAAGAAAACAATAGCAAGGATCAATAAAACTAAAAGCTGCTTCTTTGAGAAGATAAACACAATTGATAAACCATTAGCCAGAGTCATCAAGAAAAAGAGGGAGAGGACTCAAATCAATAAAATTAGAAATGAAAAAGGAGAAGTTACAACAGGCACCACAGAAATACAAAGCATCCTAAGAGACTACTACAAGCAACTGTATGCCAGTAAAATAGAAAACCTGGAAAAAATGGACAAATTCTTAGAAAAGCACAATCTTCTGAGACTGAACCAGGAAGAAATAGAAAATATGAACAGACCAGTCAGAAGCACTGAAATAGAAACTGTGGTTGAGAATCTTCCAAGAAACAAGAGTCCAGGACCAGATGGCTTCACAGGTGAATTCTATCAAACATTTAGAGAAGAGCTAACACCCATCCTTCTCAAACTCTTCCAAAAAATTGCCGAGGAAAGAACACTCCCAAACTCATTCTATGAGGCTACCATCACCGTGAAACCAAAACCAGTCAGAGATACTACAAAAAAAAGAAAATTCCAGACCAATATCACTTAAGAATATAGATGCAAAAATCCTCAACAAAATACTAGCAAACAGAATCCAACAACACATTAAAAGGATCATAAACCATGATCAAGTGGTATATATCACAGAGATGCAAGGATTCTTCAATATACACAATCAGTCAATGTGATACACCATATTAACAAACTGAAAAATAAAAACCATATGATCATCTCAACAGATGCAGAAAAAGCTTCTGACAAAATTCATACACCCATTTATGATAAAAACTCTCCAGAAAGTGGGCATAGCGGGAACCTACCTCAACATAATGCCATATATGACAACCCACAGCAAACATCATTCTCAATGGTGAAAAACTGAAAGATTTCCTCTATGGTCAGGAACAAGACAAGGATATCCAGTCTCACCACTTTTATTCAACACAGTTTTGGAAGTCCTAGCCACGGCAATCAGACAAGAAAAAGAAACGAAGAATACAAATTGGAAAAGAAGAATTAAAACTGTCACTGCTTGCAGATGACATGATACTATACATAGAGAATCCTAAAGATGCCACCAGAAAACTACTAGAGCTAATCAATGAATTTGGTAAAGTTGCAGGATACAAAATTAATGCACAGAAATTACTTGCATTCCTATACACTAATGATGAAAAATCTGAAGGAGAAATTAAGGAAAGAATCCTATTCACCATTGCAACAAAAAGAATAAAATAACTAGGAATAAACCTACCTAAGGAAGTTAAAGACCTGTACTCAGAAACCTATAAGACATTTATGAAAGAAATCAAAGTTGACACAAACAGATATAGAGATACACCATGTTCTTGGATTGGAAGAATCAATATTGTGAAAATGACTATACTACCCAAAGCAATCTACAGATTCAGTGCAATCCGTATCAAACTACCAATGGCATTTTTCGCAGAACTAGAACAAAAAGTCTTAAAATTTGTATGGAGACAAAAAAGACCTCAAAGAGCCAAAGCAATCTTGAGGGAAGAAAACAGAGCTGGAGGAATCAGACTCCCTGATTTCAGACTATAGTACAAAGCTACAGTAATCTAGACAATATGGTACTGCCATAAAAACAGAAATATAGATCAATGGAACAAATAGAAAGCCCAGAGATAAACTCACGCACCTATGGTCAACTAATCTATGACAAAGGAGGCAAGGGTATACAATGGAGAAAAGACAGTCCCTTCAATAAGTGGTGCTGGGAAAACTGGACAGCTACATGTAAAAGAATAAAAGTAGAACACTCCCTAATACCATACACAAAAATAAATTCAAAATGGATTAGAGACCTAAATATAAGACCAGACACTATAAAACTCTTAGAGGGAAACATAGGAAAAACACTCTTTGACATAAATCACAGCAAGATCTTTTTTGATCCACCTCCTAGGGTAATGGAAATAAAAACAAAAGTAAACAACTGGGACCTAATGAAACTTAAAAGCTTTTGCACAGCAAAGGGAACTCTAAAGACGACAAAAAGACAACCCTCAAAATGGTAGAAAATGTTTGCAAACGAATCAGCGGACAAAGGATTAATTTCCAAAATATATAAACAGCTCATGCAGCTCAATATCAATTTTTTTATCTTGCCCTGATATAATAGTGCAGAAATAACAAACAACTCAATCAAAAAATGGGCAGAAGACCTAAATATACAGTTCTCCAAAGAAGACATACAGTTGGCCAAGAAGCACGTGAAAAGCTACTCAGCATCACTGATTATTAGAGAAATGCAAATCAAAAATACAATGAGGTATCACCTCACACTGGTTAGAATGGCCATCATCAGAAAATCTACAAACAACAAATGATGGAGAGGGTGTGGAGAAAAGGGGACCCTCTTGCACTGTTGGTGGGAATGTAAACTGATACAGCCACTATGGAGAACAGTATGGAGGTTCCTTAAAAAACTAAAAATAGAATTACCATATGACCCAGCAATCCTACTACTGGGCATATACCCAGAGAAAACCATAATTCAAAAAGAGTCATGTACCGCAGTGCTCATTGCAGCACTATTTGCAATAGCCAGGTCATGGAAGCAACCTAAATGCCCATCGACAGATGAATGGATAAAGAGGTAGTGGTACATATATACAATGGAATATTACTCAGCTATAAAAAGGAACAAAATTGGGTCACTTGTAGAGATGTGGATGGACCTAGAGACTGTCATACAGAGTGAAGTAAGTCAGAAAGAGAAAAACAAATATCGTATATTAACGCATGTATGTGGAATCTAGAAAAATGGTATAGATCACCCAGTTTTGCAAGGCAGAAATAGAGACACAGATATAGAGAACAAACATATGGACACAAAGGGGGGAAAGCAGTGGGGTGTGGAGTAGGTGGTTGTGGTGGGATGAATTGGGAGATTGGGACTGTCATAGATACACTAATATATATAACATAGATAATATGTACCCTGCTGTATAAAAAATAAATAAAATAAAATTATAAAAAAAAGAAAAATAGAGTGAATGCTGTTTCTATCTAAATATGTATAATTTTTTAGTCCATGTAAATGTGTTATTTGAGATTTAACCATATTGATAGCATGTATATCTAATCCTTCTATTTTAATTTTTCTACACTGTGTATTTGTACAAATATGCTAATATATTATCTACTCTCTAACTGATGGAAATTTAGGTTGTTTTCAATTTTTTTATCTCACCCTGACATAATAGTGCAAAAATAAATTTTATTTTAAATGTGTTTCATTATGTACCCATGAGGGAATATCTTTAGGACATTTATGTAGAAGAGAAATTCCTGGGTTGTAGGCATATACATCTTCAGCTGGAATATGCAAGGTGCAGGAAGATATATACAGTAAATACCATTTTTGTAAATTTTTAAGACACCAAAACTTTATGTACATGCATATCAACTGAAAATATAAAACTTGCATAGGAAATACCAGGACAAATAATTACTCTAAAGAAGGAGAATTAATTGTTTATTGCTTTTTTAATATGTGTTTAAAATATATCATAATAAAAAGATAAAAATAATATGTTTTCAAAATGATGTAGTTCATTATAGAAAGTTTAGAAAGTGCAATTAAAGAAGTAGCTGAAAAGAAAATAACCTTTCATCTCAGTACTCTGAAATAAGAACTCTTAATAATTTGGTATTATCTTTTTATTATGTATACACATATGTGAATATAAATGACTTATACTTTATATCATGTTTTAAAACATGCTTCTGTTTTACTTAACAGTACATCATAAATATGCTGCTAAACTTAAGGTTTTAACTCCAACATGTTAAGACGTTGGAAATTATCACTCACATCCTTAAAAAAAAAAAACTGAATAAACTGAAAACGATTATTATTATTATTTTTGTGTTTTGGATCCATTAGTTAACTGAGGTTCCAGGGCAAAGTGCCACTGCAAAATCTAGAGAGGAAGGAGAGTTTAGAGAGGCATAGCTAAGCTCTGCATACTGGAGCAGATAGTGCTGGAGCCATAAACGGGTAGGAATGCTTAAATGGTAATTGTAGCGAATTGTTGGAGGCTGTGTGTGGATTTGCTTGAGAGTGAACAACTCCTTGGGGCGCCCTGGTCTCCGAGGTTCCCTATACATGAGTGAGCTTTACCTCTAGGCACCCCATCAGGTTCTCTTGGCAAAAAGCCAGGAAAGATCCCCCTCGTGGCTCTGCCAGAGGAGGGGAAGGGTAAGCATTATGAAGTATGCCTAGTACATTATCCAAAATTAAGGTCTGCTCTCCAGAAAATACTTTACCAGAACCTTATCCAAAGTGGGGAAATATCCCATGGAGGGGTGGGGTAAGGATCTAAGAAATACTTTGTGAAGCTCACGGCCCAGGGCCACATGACCACTAAATGATTGAGATGTAAGTATATGATTATGAAATGCTTCCCCATGTCCTGTATTTTATCACCATATGAAAACATTTCCAGTATAATGGCAGTGTATTAAAACTAAAAGAGCTGCAAGACACAGACTTGATCTGAGGAGGAGTTCTTAGAGAAGTCCAGAGAAAACATGGGTATCAAAATCCAGGCTTCTGGAGAACTTTGAAGCCTCTAGCACCTATAGCTATAACAGAGGTAAAGCACAGACCAACTCCAAGCCAGATTCATGTAAAACCTTAAACTGAAGGCCTATTTATCTCAGTTCTTATTACCTGCAAGGTATGCTAAAAAGTGAGTAAAAACATGGTCCTAAGTGACAAAGGAAACATGAGAACCAGACCTAGATATGGTAAAGATTTTGGCATTATCAGTCAGAGAAATTTAAAATAACTATGATCAATTTGTTAAGAGCTCTAGTAGAAAAAAGAAGACAACATGCAAAAACAGATGGTCAGTGTAGTAAGAGAGTTGGATATTCTAAGAAAGAATCAGAAAGAAATGCTAGAAATAAAAAACACTGTAACACAAATGAAGGATACCTTTGGTGGTCTCATCAGTAGACTGGACGTGTCCAAGGAAAGAATCAGTAAGTTTGAAGATAAATTAGTAGAAAGTTTCCAAATTGAAATGAAAAGAGGAAAAAGAATGAAAAAATATAACAGAATAGAAATCCAGGGACTGCTGGTAACTTCAAAATCTGGCATACACACAACTGGTATACCACGGAGAAGAGAGAGAGAGAGAGAGAGAATGAAGCAGAAGAAATATTTGAAGGAATCATGGTCAAGAGTTTTCAGAAATCGGTGAAAGACACTATACCACAGATGAAGGTAACTTAGAGAACATCAAGCAGAATTAACACCAAAATATCTACATTTAGGCATATTGTATTCAAATTGCAGAAAACCAAAGACAAAGAGAAACTTTTGAAGAATTCCAGGGGTGGGAGAACACTTTCTCTACGGAGGATAAGAATCCAGTGGACTGGGCTTCCCTGGTGGCGCAGTGGTTGAGAATCTGCCTGCCAATGCAGGGGACACGGGTTCGAGCCCTGGTCTGGGAAGATCCCACATGCCGCGGAGCAACTAGGCCTGTGAGCCACAATTACTGAGTCTGCGCGTCTGGAGCCTGTGCTCCGCAACAAGAGAGGCCGCGATAGTGAGAGGCCCGTGCACCGCGATGAGGAGTGGCCCCCACTTGCCGCAACTAGAGAAAGCCCTCGCACAGAAATGAAGACCCAACACAGCCATAAATAAATAAATATACCTTTAAGAATCCAGTGGACTTTTCATCAGAACCATGCAAGGAAGAAGATGGTAGAGTGAAATATTTGAAGTGTTGAAAGAAACCACCAACCTGAAATTCTATATCCAGCAAAAGTGTCATTTAAAAATGAAGGATAAATAAAGACTTAACTTGAAAAAAAATGAGGGAATTTATCTCCAACAAACCTGCTCTGTAAGAAATGTTAAAAGGAGTTTTTCAGGTAGAAGGAAAATGTATGTCAGAAATTTAGATCTATATAAAGAAAAAAGTGTTGGAAAAGGAACAAATTATGGTAACATATTTTATTTTTTAATTTTTAATTGATTTTAAGTGAGAAAATCCAGTCTGAAAAGTTTACAAATTATATGATTCCAACTATATGACATGTTGAAAAAGGTAAAACTCGAACAATAATATAAAGGTCAGTGGTTGCCAGGGATTCAGGGTGTGGAGTTGTGTTGAATAGGTGAAACACAGGAATTTTTAGGGCAGTAAAACTATCCTGTGTGACAGCATAGTCATGGGTACATGGCACTGTGCATTAGTCAAAACCCATAGAACTTTATAGCACAAAGAGTGAAATGTATACAAGTTTTTAAAAATTAATTTAATTGTTCAGGGGGTTCCAGGGTGGAAATCAGAATGTGATTTTTAAAAAATCTTAAGTGTATTACAAATCTACAAAATATTCGCACAGGAGAAAAGGTGCTGACCTAAGTAACATTGGATATGAGTAGAGTCTGCAAGAATAAAGTCAAAACAAACTATACATAAGCACTGTACTCTAGGTGATAAAGTTGATTCACACAGATGTATGAGTTAACAATGCTGAAACTGATATCCATGTATCCTGAAATGGAAAAATTAAGTAAATGAATGACAAATGGTGGTAGCCAGGTTTCTCACTGTTGAAGTGGGAATTTATAGGTAAGCAAAGGGGAAAGTCTAGAATGACCCAGGTGATAATGGATTAAGAGTTGGAGACATCAATATGAACTCATATTTAGCTTAATATAGTTACAGATGGTTAAATATGGAACTATTTATAATTATGTATATATACTCTAGTTAGTATACTCATATATTCCATTGCTCTGTTAAGCATAGAAGCAATGACACCTCAATAGCAGTGAGCACACCTACTACCCAGGTTTTTGTTTCTAATACCATTCTTCAGTGAAGAGAACTAGGGCTCCTTTGTGAAATGACTGATTCTAGGTTTGGGGCAGAAAATCTAGAAGATGAGCATCTTATACTACAAGAGAGTAAGACAGTGCTAAAAACAAAACAAAAAACAAATAGACAAACAAAACAAAGCACAATGATGGGGGTATATTAAAGGGACATAAGAGTGAACTAAAAGAATATTCAATGACCAAAGCTGAAACTAAGCAATAAAATAAAACAAATTAGAATATGACCTAAAGTATAAAATAAATATTCATAATTTTACACTGATATAAATAAATTATTGAATAAATAAATAAATGGGAGAGAAGAGACAAATCTCCTATGCAGAAGAATTCTAAACAATTTATGTACATAGCCTGTTCTCAAGGAGTTGGAACGAAACTCCCCACTCCTAAAGTGTGGGCTGTGTGTAATGACTTCCTTCCAAAGAATACAGTCTGAAAAGGGGAGAAAAAAGAGTAATTGTACAGTGAAGAAATCTGACAAACCCTGCTTCAGACAGGTGACCAAATTCAGTGTCAACAGTGATAAGCCATCCTTGCTATGACCTGATAAAAATGGCACATTATTCTGTGTCTCCTCCCCCAAAGCTGTAACTGTAGTCTATTTATTTGAGAAGTTGGGGAAAGTCTTCCTGAGAAAATAGCATTTGAGCTAAGCACTAAATGTTGACTGCTCTCTCCACAAATTAAATTCCTTTTACAGTGGTGGCATCTAATCTTTTTCCCCATTTTGCGTGGATGAGACATGCTTATCACAGTGACACACTTACAGTTCCTTCGTGTGCCTCATGACAGGAGTTATTGGAAGTTAGGCACGTGGTGGCATGGGAGGCATCAGAAAACACCTGTGAAAATACAAGGCAAGTCACCAACAATGTTCATGAATCCACTTGAGGTGGCTTCATTGAGCTGGTCAACGCTTCACTGCCCAGTTCGATAAAATATCCCTTTCACATGACCCTATTCTTGGTACCACAACAATGCCTGCTGAATCCTCACTGGGGCAAACTGTTTGGTATTCCATTTATTACTCTGTTCTTAGTTTTATTTTTTTTTTCTTAGTTTTAAAATCTGTCAAAATGTACAGATTATAAAGAAGCATCTTCATGTCTGAGAGCACAGGTGCCTACTTGTGCTTGGTGGAAGGAAGGGAGGGGAGAAGGAGAGGAAGAATTGAGGGATGTAGAGAGGGAGAGAGGGAGGGAGGGAGGAAGGAAGGAAGGAAGGAAAGAAGGAGGGAAGGAGGGAGAAGGGGAAAAATAAAAAGGCAAAACAAAATAATTCCACCTTGTTTGAATAGGATTTATAATTTAGGTATATGATAAGGCTAATAGATAAGGAGATGACTGCCATTGAAAAGATAGTTCATTCTACTCAGTTCCCAAGGTTGAGCATACGTGTCGCACTAGAGAGTGGTACATGGCACACATGGGGTCGCTGGGGTCTGTCACAAGGCAGAGGAAGATGGGAACTGCATGCAAGCACCTTTACTGTGGTTTCCAAGGGAAGAAATGGCAAATCAGGGTAAAAAGGCCTAGGACTGGCTAGTGTGAATGATTTCAGGGGGGGCTCTGGGGCAGAGGGCTTGTACCTCATTGTCTGGTACCTGGCCTTGGGGTGATTACAGTGGGGTTATAGTGGCTAGGAGTGTGAGTGCCTGACATGGGAGATGTTCTGGGGTGTGGACTTAGCTGCTCAAGAAGAAGAATTAACTGGCCTTTAGCCAGGGCCTCAGAACAAGAACAAGACAGCATTTAAAAAACAGTATTACACATCTGAATGCTACCAGATCCAAAGAAGCAATTTATATGCTGTATACTTTCTTAGGGGGTGAGGGGGTGTATTCTCAGGTTTAGCCACTAATTTTCAGATGATTGAACAAACACAAACCCAAACTAAAAATAGTCAAGTTCATAGAGAATTTGTTTTATCACTTTGCCTATTAAAAGCAGTGAAAGTCCATTACAACATACCAATTAAAACATCTTTATTTTAAACAGATATGAGGCAGGATTTATCTGAAGGAAAGGTAGTGCTACACTCCATTAATTATATTAATGTTTAATTTAGCACTATTCACAAATTTGAGGCAATTTATGCAGTTATATTTACCAGTAGCATTTTACTTGAAAATCATTAAATTCTGGTCTGTTATCAATAATGTCAAAGCAGGTTTCATGTAAAGATTCAGGGGAGAGAAAGAGAATGAATTTGTGTGCTCAGAAGGCTAATTTGCAGGTGATGTAGAAAATGTCACTGGAAAGCCCAATGATGTAAGCTAGCATCAAGGTCATTAATTTTTGGTTTTACTAATAAAAATGGTGCTTTAATGAATTGGGAAAATTAAGAAAACAAGGACAGGTAGTTAAATTCTGTAGTTAAGTATATGACTCTCCATCTATCCAAATGGCTTGTATTGACATAATTTCTAATATGAATAAAACATCACCAAGATCAATATCTAGTGTTTGTTCCAACCAAAATGTGACAATAATCCATCCATGGTAGCATTTATTTGATCAAAGACTTTATGGTTCTTCAATCTATTTAACAAAAAAGCAATAACATTTTACTGAAAATTAAATTAGGGTTTTAAATGCAAGGCAGTATTCTTTCTAAAAGTATTTTGGCAGGAAGCATTCATTCCAACAGGGACATCTTTAATGATATCTAGCACTTATAAGGCATTCTCATCTTCTAAGTGTTTTACTAACACCGATTAATTAATTTTCATTATATTGCAACAAGATAGGTAAATAACAAGTTAAGGAGAAAGCCAGTTTTTTTCAGTCCAGACGGGAAGTCAATGTCAAAATTTAAATTATGCTTAGGATTTTGGCTTCAGTCCTTTGTCCCAATCATTAAGTAAACCGTACCTACCTCAGTATCGTCAAATGCTATGAAATCACGCCTTTCAAGAAAAAGAAAAAAAAAATCACAAAGTCAAGAACTAAAGCTGAAAGGATGATTTCAATTTTTCAAGACTTCCTCTGTACTTTCCTCTAAAAGAAAAAGGTGGGGAGGGGAGAAAGAAAACAAGAGTAGTGCCTTCTAGTGCTTTCCCTATCTCCCTCTTTATAAAATATCTTTATAGTCTTGATAAGTTCAAACTGTAGTCCCTACAATATGAAGTCTGGTAGTTTTCAAATTATCTTTAAAAACAGACTATTTTTCATAAAAGTGTTGGTGAGAAAATACTGAAAAGAATCAGATGTGCAAACTGTTTGTTACTGCTCAAGGATGTCTGCATAACAATGTGAGAGAAAGAATTCTTTTCAAATACACTTACACTCAAGGTATCTTTATATAATGGAGACTTAAAAAAATTACTACAGGTTTGAATAATGCATACCTTCTTTTGTCACAAGATTCCATTCTTTAAATAAATAATAAATATCTCACAGGCTAGCCCTAAAAGAAAGCCACATGAAGATTTCAAACTGTGGTTAATGGCAACAAAGGCAGTCCCTTTGTCAGAGTGATTGGAATACTGGTGTAACTTTATATAGACTAAATGTATGTCCCTTTTCCCAAGTCATAGTTGTAAATGAGAGCAGTGTTAAAACCAAGGAAGTTTCTGGGCTATGTTAGAAAATCTTTGACCATTGGTTCCTTTTCAGGGATTGGCAAACTATGGCCAGTGTGGGTCAAATCCAGCCACCCACCTGTTTTTGTAAATACAGTTTTATTGTGACATTGCAATGCCCATTTGTTTACACATTGCCTATAGCCACTTTTGTACTTCAACACTGGACTTGAGTAGTTGCAGTAGAGACCAGATGGCCAGAAAAAGTTAAGGTATTTACTCTCTGACCTTTTATGGAAAACATTTGTCAATTATCTGCTCTATTAAAGGTGACAAGTTGAGTCCCTGAGAAAAGTCAGACTATACTCATTGAAACAAGAAGGAGGCTACTAAATATGAAAAGGAAATGAATTTATATTTACATAGGGAGTCTCTACCTTCTGAGACAGGCGTGATCCAAAATTCATTTGTAAGTCACTTATTTCTCACTCTCTCATGTTCATCAACTCATAACATGACTTTCTAAGTTGTAATGTAGTTCAAATTGTGTTTATAGGCCAGACTATGGATATTTAAAGTATTGGTTCCCCCATCTTTTAAGAACTCCTGTGGGGGGACTTCCCTGGCGGTCCAGTGGTTAAGACTCTGCACTTCCACTGCAGGGGGTGCAGGTTTGATCCCTGGTTAGGGAACTAAGATCCCGCGTGCTGTGCGGTGAGGCCAAAATAAATTAATTTAATTAAATGTTAAAAAAAATAAAGTTAAAAAAAAAAACAACTCCTGTGGGTCCTGAAGTTACCTAGAGAAGATCAAAACAAATCCTGTTCATAGTACTTTATTCTTCTGAAGCCAGAAGATTCCATTGGGAGTGAGCAGTGTAACATGTCTAGCTTGTTTTAAAGGAGGTTTGTAGAGGTCACAAAAATTGACTTCTTCACAATGGATAGGAAGGGGACTTATGCATTTTTTCTGGGGGATGTATATTTTGTGTGATGTTCATGTAAAGTAGACTCCTCTTATGTTTCTGACCTTCTCAGATTTCCTGGACCCATGATGAAATCTTCAAGCTGTCTAACTTTTAGTGATGAGGATGACAATAATGATATATAACCCTTTCCAAGTGTGTACTGTGTTCTCTTCATCGTTTTAAGATTTGATATGTATTGATCAATCTTCATAGCAATCTCAAGAAGTAGAATTATTATTACCCTTTACAGAAAAAGAGATAAGTTCTAATAGTTACACAGCTAATAAGGAATAGAGGAGAAAACAGGTCCCTATCAAAGCCTTAAAGATAAACTAATTTCCCTTAGCCTCATGAATCTCTTCAGAAGCCCTACTTCTATAGGTTTATTTCAACCCAGGCAAGATACATATGCTTAAATTAGCTTTCAGTTAATTATCTATTATTGCCACTAGATAGTAAAACTCATGGTTTCTGAATTCTACCCTACTTCATTCCAACCCTGCCTCAATTTTATTTTTCATTAAGTTTTGTGAGTTTATGAACCAGAGGCTAGAAAATAGTGTTTGTTTTTAGTAGTATTTGGGAGGATTGGATTGAGTCACTGGAAGGAGGGGAAAAAAAGTTTAAAGCCTGTTAGAATTACATCTTTCAAAGAATGAATATATAGTGAGGTTTTTTGCCATTTACTTCAAAGATGGTTACATTTTAATTGTGGACAGGAGTAATGAATTGCTCACTGTACTAATACAGCAAAAGAGAGCAAAAACATTCAAAATGTGATCAGTAGTGTGCATGGTGGGTTCATTAGCTTTCAGCATCTGCTTGTAAACCTGGAATCAAATAATAGGCATACATATATATTACAAGTTATATATATATATATACATTCTTAATTAGTGGACCATATTTGTTAATAAATACTGGTTTTCTATGCTGTTTAACTCTATTAGCTATTTTGTCAATCAGTTTTAGTAATATTAATACTGTCTTAAAATTTCCTTTACCTTTTCTCATACTCTGATCATTTAGTAATATGCAACATTACTTTTTATTATAAATTTATTTATTTATTTGTTTATTTATTTATTTTTGGCTCCGTTGGGTCTTCGTTGCTGGCGCGGGCTTTCTCTAGTTGTGGCGAGCGGGGGCTACTCTTCGTTGTGGTGCGTGGGTTTCTCATTTCGGTGGCTTTTTTTGTTGTGGGGCACAGGCTCTAGGCACGTGGGCTCAGTAGTTGTGGCTCACGGGCCCTAGAGTGCACGGGCTTAGTTGCTCTGTGGCATGTGGGATATTCCTGGACCAGGACTCGAACCCATGTCCCCTGCATTGGCAGGTGGATTCCCAACCACTGCGCCACCAGGCAAGTCCCAACATTACTTTTTTAATCAACTTACTTTACTAAAGAAAATCTAAATGCTAACTATTTCAGCTTTTGATCTAAATCATATAAACTTTTACATTATTATGAAAAATTGTATTATTTTATATTATTGTAAAGATTATTTAGACTTCAGCTTCTACTAATAAATCGCCAAGAAATTTGGACTAAATTTCTTTTTTTTTTTTTTAAACACTTTTATTGTTTATTTATTTGTTTATTTTTTGGCTGTGTTGGGTCTTCGTTTCTGTGCGAGGGCTTTCTCCAGTTGTGGCAAGCGGGGTCCTCTCTTCATTGCGGTGTGCGGGCCTCTCACTATCGCGGCCTCTCTTTTTGCGGAGCACAGGCTCTAGTCGCACAGGCTCAGTAGTTGTGGCTCACGGGCCTAGTTGCTCCGCGGCACGTGGGATCCTCCCAGACCAGGGCTCGAACCCGTGTCCCCTGCATTGGCAGGCAGATTCTCAACCACTGCGCCACCAGGGAAGCCCTGGACTAAATTTCTTATGAAGACAGCTAGAAAACTTAAAATGTAAAAATGCCTATTTGAAACCTTTGGAGAACAAATAATGTTGCTTGGCTGGGATCTATAAGATGGTGGAGGGCCTGAGAAGGATCCTATTCTTAGGGCTATTTTTCCTGGAGTGTTTTCTGATCATTAAGCTAATCACCTGAGAGACTGAAGATTATGCAGCACTATTAAATAGCTCATGGACCAGACAGGAGGTCAGAGCCCACAAGGGGAAGGAAAGGAGGCTGTTGTCAAAGTCTGATCACTTTGGTTTGTGACTCTGTAGGACTGAATCCTTAGAGTAGCAGAAACTAGATAAATTCTCACAGGGACTGCAGATCGCTTTCAAACTAACCTAAATTGGAAATTGGATGGAAGAATCATAGGTTAATTGTGCCCCTGGGCATCTTATGAAAATAAATATTACTTTTTTTATCAAGAGGAAAAATAACATTATCCAAGACTTAAATTTCTACATTTGTTTAATTAAATGTTTAGTACACATTTTTAGAAGGAAGCATACAAATTTATGAGATAACATAAATAAAAGCCAGCACAAATAACTTACAGCATGAATAAATGCCAACAGAAACAAAAGAGAGTAAAAACAGTTTCATGGAGACTTCAGATATTAAAGTTATGGAATATAGATTTTAAAGTAACCATAATTGCTATGATCAAGAAAACAAAAGAAAATGCTAAAATTATAGGAAAAAGTGAAAATAAGAAAAAAAATAGATATTTGAGAGCTGAAAAAATAGAATAACCAAAATTAAACACTCAGTAGGTAACTTTACCAGTGGATTAGACACAGACAGACTTAGTAAACTGGAAGATAAATAAGAAAATGTCCAAAATAAATTATAGACAAAAGTATAGAAAATCACAAGAAAGTATAAAAGACATAGAGGATATGATGAGAAGGTCTACAAATGTCAGGAATGAAAAATGTCAAAACTCCATATCTACAGATATTAAAAGGATAAAGATATGACAACTTTATGCCAATCAACATATACATTTACAGAATCAATTTTAAATCTAAGCATATCTGTAATTATTAAATTTAATTTATACATTAAAATCTTCCAAAAAATAAAATTTCAGACCCAGGAAATTCTAGCAAACATTTTTGGAAGAAATGATGTTAATCTAGCACAGATTCTTTCAAAACCTAGAAAAAGGAGGAAATACCCATTTTATGAGTTCAGCATAAATAATCTTGATACAAAATCCTGAAAAGCTCATTATAAGGAAAAGAAATTAATGGCCAATATCACTCATGAACATAGATGAAAATATCCTAACCAAATTATTAACAAACCAAATTCAGCAATTTAAAAAAGAATAGTGCGTCATGAATAGGCTTATGCTTTGAATGCAAGGTTTATTTAATAGTTGAAAATAACTGTAATACAACATACTAACAGAAAAAGGGAAAACTATCATACAATTTTCACAAGAGATACAGAAAATTTTAATAAAATATAACATTCTTTATTGATAAAAAGTTTAGCAAAATGAAAAGAGAACTTTCTTAATTTATAAAACTTATAAAACAAATTCAAAAATTAAAAAATAAACCACATCCAACATTATATTTAATGTAAAATATTGCAAGCTTTCTCTCTGAGATCAAGTGTAAGGCAAGTTTGCCTACTAACATAACTTCAGTTCAGTATTGCACTAAATGTTGTAGCCAATATAATAAATCAAGGAAAAAAAAAGAATCAAGTAACAATTGGAAACCAAGAAATAAAACAGTTCATTTGCAGACAAATCTATATGAAAAGTCAAAAAAAGCTGACTTTAAAATGTTGGAATTATTAAGGTCAGTATATAAAATCAACTGTATTGACTATACTAAACAAGCAATTAGAAAATGAATTTTGTAAAACCACACCATTTATGATAGTGTCAGAAAAACAAGCCACCTAGGAACAAATCTAATGAAAGCCATGCATAACTCTCCAAATGAAATAATATAGTATTGAGAGAAGATAAAGATGATCTAAATAAATTGAGTGGAGGTTTTAAAATTTTTCTTCTACTTGGTATAACTTGACATGTTGATGAACTTGACAAGTTGATGGTAAATGCATATGGAAATGCCAAGGGCCAAGAATAAACAGTATAATCTAGAAAAGACGAAGTTGGAAGAGTTATTCCACCCAGTAACAAGACTTTATTTTAAAGCTATGATAATTAAGGCAGAACAGTATTGCTGTAAATGTAGACAAACTAAGCAATGAAACAAAAATTCCATAAATAGCTTTATCCATGTACTGATTATTGATTTATGACAAAGTTGGTACTGCAGCATGGGATAAGTACAGTCTTTTCAATAAATGCTGCTTATTCATTTGGAAATCCTCATAGAAAAAAAATGACCCAACTTCATATCATACACAGAAATTAATTCCAGGTGAATTGTAACTTAAGTTGTGAAAGATAAAACAAAAACCTTTCTAGAACACAATATTTGGCATAGGGAAAATTTTTTAAGGAATATAATAGTCATAAACATAAAGAAAATTGGTAATTGGACTGCATTTATATTAGGAACATTGATATATTAAAGCATAGGATTAATGGGGTGAAAAATTAAGCCTCAGAGTGGGAGAATATATTTTCATTACATATTACACACAAAGGGCTTAAATCCAAAATATACAGAGGTCTCCTACAAATCATTTAGGAAAAGAGAGAGAGCACAATAGGGAAAAAAAAATGGATAAGTACTTGAACAGTCATTTCATAAAAGATGCCTGATACACATATGTTTATTGTGTGAGTCTCATTAGTTATCAGGGTTATGCAAATTAAACCCACAATGTGATTTGACTGTACACCCAGCAGAATGCCTAAAAATAAAAAGCCTGAGAATACGAAATGCTGGCAAGGAAGTGGAGCTCCTGGAACTCTCACACACTGCCGGTCGGTTGGCACACCTTCTTTGGAAAAGCATCCTTTGGATTCTTAAATAATAAAGAAACATAACACAAAATTAACACATTCTTCTTGTCTTACCTCACACTTGTAAGTGTTGGATGCCATTGTAAACAAACATTGAGAAGTTCCTCTCAACAGCAGTCAAGTAAGTGGGTTACATCTTGGAGATCATATGTGTGAACTTTGCATAAGAGTGGGAAAACCAGCAAACAAAGTGTTCAAATGTTTTATGAAAACTGCAAGCTGCATGGCGTGGCAAAAAAAAAAAAAAATTAAGAAAAATTCTCTATTTCTAAAAAATTAGAATAAAGTGAAAATGATGTGAACTGGAAAAACTGTTAAGTAGGTCAAAAAGTGACTTTATTGGTGATGAAGACTGATGTTGAAAATGCCACTCAAGAGTTTGAATAAAATTGTTTCAGAAAATGTGAAAATATGAAAATATTCCTAGGTTAATAATTTTAAAATATCTGATTCTGCATATATGTTCAAACAAAAACTGTACATGAATGTTTATAGCAGCATTATACATAATAGCTAAGACGTAGAAACAATGCAGATGTCCATCAACTGACTAATGGATAATCGAAAGTGGTATATGCATACAATGAAATACTATTGAGCCCTAAAAACGAATGGAGGATGGATATGTGCTACAACATAGATGAAGATTGAAAACATTATGCTAAGTAAAATAAGCCCAGGGAACTCTACTCAATACTCTGTAATGGCCTATATGGGAAAAGAATGTGAAAAAAAGAGTGGCTATATGTATATGTAGAACTGATTTACTTTGCTGTATACCTGAAACTAACACAACATTGTAAATCAACTATACTCCAATAAAAATTTTTTAAAAATAACTCAGTTACAAAATACCATATATTATTCCTTTCCTATAAAATGACTGGAACAGGGAACACTGTAGTGAGAGAAAGCCTATTACTGGTTGCCTGAGGCTGGAAAAAGTGATGGACTGATAGAGAGGTGACAGCCAAAGGGTTTAAGCTTCTTAATGAAACTCTGAATATCTTAAAAAGCATTGAATTGTACTCTTTAAATAGGTGATTGGTACAATATGTAAATATATGTAAATAAAATGTTTAAAAACATCTAATCTTGAATAGGTATGTGTAACTAAATTGATAAATATAAGTAGACATTTGATGATTTCAACTGTAGCTCGAAAAGTATACATGTTCACACTAGCCCCAAACATTTCTTTGTAGATCTCCTCTTTGGGAAAATGGAGGCCCTCTCCAACTATATCTTGGTTAGCCATAGGAATGAAATAATGAGTCATTGTGAATGTTGAAGAATATCAGTTCAATCCATTTTCAATTCTTCCTGCCATGATTGTCCATACCAGTTTTGATCTCCATCCCTGGTCAATTACCACTTGGTCCATACTTTTCCCTTGACCATGTTTGAGTGTTGGAAGATGGAGGCAGGAACGGATTAAGACCTTATTGGTTCTAATCAGGGAATTGACCACATTGTCAACAGCTATACATAATTCAAAATAAGAGAAAACAAAATCTAACTCAAAATTTACATAAATGTGGAAATTAAAATAGCTTTCCAACTTTTTTGATTGTAAAACTCTAGATAAGTTCATCAAAACTGCCTTCTCTCTCCTCTTTCCCTTTTTCTTTGTGATCAGATGACATACTCTACAATGATGCCAGTGCCTTAAGTAATGTTTCATTTGCTGGTCAGTTGGCCGAGCATGGAAAGTGGGTAAAGGCAGATGCTGAGCATCAAGACTTATCTTGCTTTGGCTCTGAGTAGAAAAATTAGCATGTATAGAAATGCAAGAGTGTAACTATGCTGTAGTTTTAGCGTTTGCATAGAGGCGCATAGATGACATTTTCCTTTCTTTTCTTTTAGAAATTTGCTTCTGCCATAAATCCTTAGTTTAAATCTTCCTGTCTCTGACAGTGTAAAAGATACGTTAAGTAATGGAGGGGTGGGGGAAGTGGGTCAAAGAGTTTGATTTGATATGGGTGAAAAGTAGCAGGAAAGTATTAAATTGATAAACCTAGTTTTCCTGTATATTTCTATAAAAATGAAAGAGGCTAATAGAAATACACAATCAGCATACACATGCAAGCATAAACCATGTCCGCCTGTGTTCTCCTAATGATTGAATCATTAGTGGTGCCATATTGTTATCGGTGTCTTCAACACTGCCTTAGGCATGACAGTCAAAATATGACTACTACACTCACTGACAGTTTGACAGTTTCCACCTGAATCAGAATCCTAAGACAAGCTTGCCATTTTAGAAGGTAACTACCACTGCAAAATTAAACCTAAAATAATTTACAAATATATCATACTATATTTTCAGCAGTCACTCTATTAGCATGTTTTAGGCCTTGTTAAAAAGGTTTTTATCTAGTTATTAATTGTTATTTTATTTTCTCACACAGTATGTTGAGACCCTTCTCTGCACTACTAAAATTAAAAAGAAATTTTAGTAACATGAAAATGCTAAGATGACAAACATTCACTAAAAATGGGGAAATCTTAAAGTTTATTGTTTTAAATGTAACACCAAAAAAAAGAGACAGTTGAAAAAAATCAAAATATATTGAGGGATTTTATCTGTTTTATCCATAAGTTTAAGATCATGGAATGATTTTATGATTCTGGAGGCTTTTCAATATTATTCCTTCAGTAACTAACCTGCATTTACTCAGAATATCACTCAGCTGCATTTTTGTAGGGCATAAAATACTCTCTAATTAAGCTTTATTTAATTTGTTTTAACTCGGAGTGTAAAGGAGATGACACAATGTGAATTACTCATTATAGCAACCTCCCCTCAAGACTACAAATGGGTACGAAGTAATGTCTGTGTGTGTTTTTATACTGTAACGTCACTTACAGAAGGAGTTCCTCAGAAAGATAACAATAGTAATGACACTTAACATTTATATAAGCGTTCTCTCTCTTCACAACACTTTATAAACCTTAACTGAATAATAGTACTTGCTGGAATGAGGTTGCAACACCAGTGAATTAGCATGTCCCTTGCTGTAATGTTAGAGCTCAGAAACGTCACCTCACTGTGTCTGTACCTGTGGGAATGATTGCCCCCTCATGATGGATTAAAACCAGATACAATTGATTGGCTGATCTCTGCCTGCACTGTGAAAGAACCTTCATAACCTTTGGATGTTTATACTGATTAACTCAAGCAAAGGCATCTTTATTTGTGGTCTCAGACCAGCCCCCCATTGACATAGCCAAGTGGAGAGTTTCAGGTAATTATTTGGACAATTCAGTCCCAAATCTCCACTCGCTCAGAGTCAATGAGGTAGTTGCCTCATTACTCTATACCAGGGTTTCTCAGACTCAGCGGTATTGACATTCGGGGCTGGAAAATTCTTTGTTGTTAGGGCCATCCTGTGTATGGCAGGATGTTTAGCAGCATCTTTGGCCTCTATCCACCAGATGCCAGTAGCACCTACCCACCCCACCCCCTAGTTGTGAAAACCAAAACTGTCTCTAGACATCGACAAATGTTCCCTGGGGCTCAAAACTGTCCCCAGTTCAGAACCATTGCTCTGTGCTTTGCTGGTGGCCAGCATCCTTATCCTGCATCTCAGCACTACATATTTGTCTCCAGCAACACCTCCTTTGGCAGTGAGCTTTGGGTACATTATTCCAGTCTGAGTCTCACTAACCAGGAAACTCCAGTGTGTTGGTTTTGGAAACCTTCATTTCAAGTCAGTTTGGATGACATGTGGCCTTCCTACCTCCCCCAGTCAGCCCAGAGTCAGGAATCCTCCCACGCTGAGTACAGAACAGCGGTGTAAACATACCCTGAAAATCAGTTTAGCATTACAAGTTATGAAAAACTTATTTCACAGGGTTCTGAGAGAAGTTGACAGAGGCTAGTTTGAAAGCTCAGCCTTACACATTTTGCTTCTTAGCTGGGCTTAGAAAATTGTGATGACTGTAGTTGTAAGGAAGATACTACCTCAAGGCCCCATCATAACAGCTTCTATCTGCCAGATGTCTGCAGTTATTTTTGATTCTGTATTCAGTAAGTTTTATATGGATCTAATTCCCAGAAAAACTCTCCAGTCTGTTTACATGGACAGGATAAACTGGCTGTGTTTTCTTTGTATTCCTAGTGTGAGCTGGTAATTATCCATCTACTGCTGGGATATTTCATGTAACTGGTGGACATTTTAGACACCATGTGCATCCTTAATCTCCCTAGGATTCTCTAGCAACAAAATTATTTGATATGAAAACCTTTGATATTACAAGTTGTGTTTAACATTTCAAGCCACATTTACATCAGTTCAGTTCAGTGAGCTGCTATGCACACAGGACGATGTATCATGGAGAGCAGGAAACCTATAGATGCACTCAGTAGCCTGAAGGTATATTACGCCAAATAAGAAGAGTGAACTGCTGAAGGAGTATCTAAAAATTTATTAGCACAGAGTACATTAGTGAGGCAGTTGAGCACCATCCCAGGATATTTTTCCAAATAAATAAATAAATGAGAAGATGGGTGGCCAGTAAAAATGATGATGAAGTTCTTGATGTATAGATTACATATAGTATGACTATGGCCTAATCTGTTGTGAACTAATTATCCAAGCGTGAATGTACCAAATCCTCTATCTATTTAAATACTACAGTTTAAAATCTCAGTCTTTTTTATTTTCTGCAAATCACTAAAGGCTTTGACAATTTCCATGCAGGCTAGAACTAGGCAAGCCCTCAAACAGTTACTGTAGATCAAGGAGGTACTAATGGCTGTAGCTGAAACACCTGCTAACCTGCTATTGTAAGCATTTATCCACTATTTGCCTGCGGCAGAAATAAATGAATAAATAAACTTTTGCTAGTCATATTACATGAGTTAATGCATTATAGCATTATGTAAATCAGCAAAGCGCATTCTTCTGGGGCTTTTTAAAAATCATTATTTGTGGCAGGTTAGAACATATCTGCTGGCTTCTCTACTCCATTTTCCTCACTCAGGTTTCTGTCAGAGCCCTCACAACTACAGGACTGGTTAGCCTTTGCTCTCTGAAGAGCATCATTGAGACAAACAGAATGCTGAATCCTCAGAGTTTGAAAATGGCATTGCAAACATGATGAATGTATTAAACACCTCAGCTGTCGATGAGCAGAATCAATAACAGTGGGTACCGAGCTTACGTTATATCTACTTACACAAGGTTTGCACATATTTGAAAAGGAGATCTTTTCTTTTGACAAGTTGGCACCAGCTGTTTCGAGAAATAACCCAGCTGTATATCCCCAACACACCTGGCTCTCCTTTTATAATTTAAGGAGAAAGGATATAGAGCAATGCCCGGAAAGGGCAGACCACTGCTAGAAGCCTTATTAGCAGGTATATTTTCATTCGTATGTTTAAAAAGGCTAAATTATCAATTAAAAATAAAAATGTAGGTTGGTTGCTCTGATCTTTTAAAGCTATAAGGATACAATACTTTAGTCAGTAAAATATATAAAATACATCTCTACAAGACAGTATCATGAAACACAATGATTATAATGAATAGCATCACTGAACATAGTATGAATAAGAATGTGCTGTGCTTCAAAATACACTGTCCGTAGACTTGCCTTGATCTAAACTTCCAAGGTTAAATTTATGTTTGCATTTTCTATAGGATTTGCTCTAATTTTTGGAGATCTCTTTGCTTTTCTAATTCAGGAATCCTATACTGAAAATTGTGCATATTAGGACCTAATATGAGAGTATGCTTCCAGAGAGAGATGTCACCTAAAACAAAGGGAGAAGAGAGTTTAACCCTCATCATTTTTAGCATCCTCTTTAAACATTTGGTATTTTACTGCCTGTGGGAGAAATGTTCCTGATTTAACTTCTTCAGTTGTTGTTGCTTAATTTTCTTATACTGCAACAGGAATACTATGGTAGAAATTAAAAATGGAAAACATCCTTGGCATTATACAACTTTGCATAAAATTAGCAATGTGCCATATTTCCTTCCAAGACAATTGCGTAAATCATTTACATTTAATGCATTAAATTTTGGAATATATCTATGGAAATGTTATTAAGAAAACAATACCATTTACAATAGCATTAAGAAGAATAAAATAATTATTATGGAGTGTAAGACATGTACACTGAAAACTACAAAAATTTTGGAAGAAATTAAAGAAGATCTAAATAAATGGAAAGACATCCAATGACCATGAATCAGAAGATTTAATATTGTTAAGATGGCAATATTCCTCAAATTGATCTACAGATTCAGCACAATCCCTATCAAAATCCCAGTGAGCTTTTTTGCAAAAATTGACAGACTAATCCAAAAATTCATGTAGAAATACAAGGGAGAATATCCAAAACAATTTTATAAAAGAAGAATAAAGTTGGAAAACTCACACTTCCTGATTTCAAAACTTACTAAAAAGCTGTAATACTCAAAACAGTGTAGTACTGGCATGAGGATAGACATATAGGTCAATGGAAGAGAATTGAGATTCCAGAAATAAAACCTTACATTTATGGCCAATTGATTTTCTACAAAGGTGGCAAATCAATTTTATGGGGAAAGACTGGTCTTTTTAACAGATGGTGTTGGACAACTGGATAGCCACGTACAAAAGATTGAATTTGGACCCCTACCTCACACCATACACAAAAAATTAACTCAAAATTAATTATAGACCTAAATGTAAGAGCTAAAACTTTTAAAATCCTGGAAGAACGCATTGGAGTAAATCTTTGTGACCTTGGGTTAGGCAATTTTTCATTTTTTTTAGATTTGACAAGCAGCAAATAGATAAAGTAGACATCATTGAAATGAAATACTTTTATGCTTCAGAATACACAATAGAGAAAGTGAAAAAGCAACCCACAGAATGAGAGAAATATTTGCAAATCATATGTCTAGTGACTTGTATCTTAGATATATAAAGAACTTTAAAAATTCAATAAAAAGAAAAATAATCCCATTAAAGAATGAGCAAAGGATCAGAATAGATATTTCTTCAAAGACTATGTACAAGTGACAAATAAGCACTTTAAAAGATACTCAACATCAATAGTCACTAGGGAAATGCAAATCAAAAACATAATGAGATATACCACTCCATACCGTCTAGGATTGATACATTAAAAAAGACAGACAATAATAAATGTTGAGGAGGTAGAGAAATTGGAAGTCTTGTACATTGCTGGCGGGAATCTAAATTGGTGCAATGACCTTAGAAAACAGTTCCTCAAAAAGCTAAACCTAGAGTTATCATATGTCCCAAGTTATCATATTCCCGGGATAAATGAGAACACACATCCACCCAAAACTTTTACATAAATGTACAAAACTTGTGCATGTGTGTTCATAGCAACATTATTCATAGTAGCCAAAAAGTGTAAACAATCCAGATATCTATCAACTGATGGATGGATAAATGTGGTATATCCATTCAATGAACTATTATTCAACAGTAAAAATAAGTGAAATACTGATACATGTTATAACACAGATGACCTTGAAAATATTATGGTAATGAGAAAACTAATCATAAAAGACTATGTATCATATAATTCCATATAGATATAATGTGTAATAATGAAGGATAACTAGACATAAAGCCTCTGTGTTTTCTTCAGCTTTTTTGTCAGTAACAAGTCTTAGTGTTTTTCAATATCCAGAAGATAAGATGCATGATATCTAATAGTGTTACCAAAGGAAAGAGTCATTAACATTTGGGAAATTTCTCTGAATTTTTTATTTTTATTGAAGGGAAGAGGTCTATGATTTGTGGCAAAACACTAAGATTACTGGGTGTTATGTGTAAAAATAACTTCTATGAAGTAAAAAGTTGCTAAGTTCAGTCACTGATTTCAGCACAACTATGTAATGAACCCCTGCAATGTATCTAGTGCTATTTTAGGCCAAGGGTCTTTAATGGTGAACAAGCTTCTATGAAAACAGACACTAAACAAGTAAACAAATTAATAAAATGCTTGCAGATGGTAATAACTGTTATGAAGAAAACAAAAGAAGGTAATGAGATAGAGTATCTGGGGGAGGACTAAATGAGGGAAAAGATCTGCAGAATCCAAGGAAAGAGAGCTCCAGGCAAGTGTAAAAGGCAAAGACGGGCAGGTAAAGAGGAATGAGTTTGATGTCACCAGGAGCAGCAGGGAGCCTGTGTCTGTGGTGATTCACACGGAATGGGAGGAGGTCAGATGAATAGGCAAGACCAAACCATCTGAGGTCTGGTAAGACCACCGGGAAGTCTGGAATCTATTTAGAGTACAATAGCAAGTTGTTGGGGGGAGGGAGGTTTAAGGCGGGGAGGCGCCAGGATCAGATAGGATTTTAAAAATTATATTGACTGTGTAGAAGAGTGTAGAGGCAGGGGCCTGTGTAGCTTTTCTTCAGGCCAAGGTCAGTGGTGCCGTGGATGTGGACAGCAGCCACGGAGATAGTGAAAAGAGCTCAGATCCCAGTTACTTAAGACATTTCTTTTTCTGTTTGATTTTGTTTTGTGGGTTGTAAGAATATCGAACATTTTGTTTAGAGTTTAAAAGTGAATTCTGACTGATTATCTGGTCTTGCCAAAATGAAAGGCACACAAAGGCATCTGTTTCTGGGCAGCTCTAGCCACGTCTACTTCAATTCTTAGGGTGTAATCAATAAACATAACAGAGGCTATTCATTCCACCAGGATGGATTCCAACAGAAGGGCTCTATTCACACTGGTGACAGGCGGACTTCAGAACCATTCCATCACAGTATGTATTATGACTAGCATCTTCAGTCACCTACCTGCTTTACTGCTTCATGGTGATGGAATGCTCTGCTGGCGTAAGAATGACTATCAGCTGGGCTGTTTACACTTGTGGTGGCCAAGACGATGTCCTTCCAGTGGAGGGCGAGTCCCTGTGTATGATGACAGATCATTGACACATTTGAAAGATTGTGAAATTTAGTGTCTGCTAAAGGTTTGGATTGGGTTTTAAAGGTGTTCTCCCAAAAAAATAGTATTTTCAGTGCAACCTTTTAAATTGGTGTTAATAGGTTTGGTGGATTTTAGTGGACATGTGGTACTGGTGACATTTAAACAAACGTGTTTTTTTTTGAGGCATGGTCATTATCTTCTGCCCAATCTCTTCCATGGTGACGAGCCATCTACCTTTTCTTGGATTTGAATTCACCAGGCCAGTGGCAGTATGGATACCTACAAGCCCTTATAAATAGTGAACATTCATTCACTTGAGCTTTTTCAGTAGAAGGCTGGTATTCTGGGTTTATTTTAGAGCAATTAAATATGATTTATTTTCCATCATTTATTGACTTATTCATCCAGCAAATGATTATTGACTGCTTACTGCTATGTTATACAATGTGAGGCAGACAAAGCAGGCTAATTAATAATAATAATGGCTAGCATTTGTCAAATAGATACTAAGATCCAGCACTCAGTGCTTCATATGTTTATTTGACTTATTAAAAATACCTGACGATGCAGCTGCTATTGTTATTTACAATTTATGGAGAAGAAAACTGAGGCATAAAGAGTTTTAAAAATAAGCCCACGCTAGTACATGATAGATCTGGGAAGTGAATTCAGGAACTCTGCCTCAGCAGCCCTTGCTTCAGTGCTAACATATTCAAACTGCCCAGAGATGGCTAACATCCTGTCCTCAAGAAGTTAGTATGCTGGTAGGGGAGAGGCCACTTAAGCAGACAAGGATAGTTCATAGTTAATTCAAATATAAAAGCAGGTAAAAACAAAAAGCTATAGGTATTGAAAGAAAAAAGTCACTTCTATCCAAAAGCAGTGGTTCTCAACTTCGGCGGAAGGTTGTAATCGCCTGAGGAGTTTAAAAAATATATATTGATGCCTTGGTCCCAGCCCCAGAGATTTTGACTTAGTCGACCTGGCATGCCCTTAGGCAGCTGGAGTTTTGAGCGTTCCCGAGGTGATTTTCATGTGCAGCCAAGTTGAAAACCCTGGGCTAGAGGGACTAGGGAAGAAGTGAGGAAGGGGAGAGGTTCAGAGTTGTTTTGTCAAGAAGAAGTAACTATTTTGAAAGTCAAGAATGTCAGGGGTGCAAATGGGAGTGGAAGGTCATGCTGTGATATGGAAGAGGTCCTCGCTACTCAAATTGTGGTCCTGGGACCAGCGCACCGGCATCACCATGGCGTTGGTTAGCAGATGTGGCATCCCAGGCTGTCCCAGACCCCATGAATCAGAATCTGCATCCCCAGGTGATTTGTGTGTACATTATAGTTGGAGAAGTGCCAGCACAGAACAGAAAAATCAAGATGGGAAACTACAGAGCATATTTGGTGGTTGGCAAATGGTACCAAGGGCCAGTAGGTGGCGTAGAGAGTGGAGCACGTGCGTTGGCCTGCTTTGATTGATAAAATAAGCAGGTAAAATTTTACCCTCTATGGTTGGAAGTTGAAAAACTTCCAAGCAAAAGTGATGTGTACAGGGGCGGTTTAAGATAATAACCTGGTGATAAATTGCAGAACAGATAGGAGAAGGGAGGAGCCACAAGTGTAGAGGTGCTCAGAGAGGCCTCTGTGTGAATTCTCTATTCACAAACACCCAAAGAGGGAAACTCAGACCAGGGGGTGCAATTCAGTAGGCGAGTTCTTATCTTCAAAACACGTGGTTTTACTCTGAGGAATTCTTCTTTTCCAGCAGTCTGACTTCAGAGCTACATTATGTATCTGAATAGAGATAGAGATACTGCACGGCCGCCAGTGTGTATAGAACAGCTTTGCCATTTCATCCATGATACACTTTCCTCCCCAACAGTAGAAGACTAAATAGAGGAACAAGAACAGAATTCTAATGGTATAAGAAAAACATTTCTGTTTTTCCAGCAGCAATATGATAACTATTGTACTATAAATTTTTTATGTCATCATGGAACAGGATATTGATAAACTGTTCTGACTGTGAGAGGGGTTACTATGAATTCTTGGGAAATGGTATCTTGCAGATATTACACCAGCTGAAAATACTTAATCCTGAACCCATATTGAATGTAATTTTTAAATTTGATAGTTATGACATTCTTTAAGATCAATAGCAATTACAGTGCCTAAGGATCATCATTAAAAGGGCAGCAACCATTTGATGCATGAAAATGAGCTTATTTATAGAATTTTTGGTTGGCCAAGTGCTGGGCACATGCACTGACATTATATTCTTTTAATCTAAGAGAAAACTTTTTATGATACAATGTCTAGTACATTGTTTTGCACATAATAGTTCATTTGTTAAAGTAAGAAATGCAAAGTTTTGATATGAAAGGATATTGTATAATGAATAGACTTTAGAAATCAACTTTATAAGGATAAAACTTATGTAGGGCTTCCCTGGTCACGCAGTGGTTGAGAATCTGCCTGCCAATGCAGGGGACACGGGTTCGAGCCCTGGTCTGGGAAGATCCCACATGCCGCGGAGCAACTAGGCCCGTGAGCCACAACTACTGAGCCTGCGTGTCTGGAGCCTGTGCTCCGCAACAAGAGAGGCCGCAATAGTGAGGCCCACGCACCGCCATGAAGAGTGGCCCCCTCTCGCCGCAACTAGAGAAAGCCCTCACACAGAAATGAAGGCCCAATACAGCCAAAAATAAAAAAATAAATAAATAAAAATTAAAAAAAAAAAAACTTACGTAAAATAAACTGCAGTTGTTTAAAGTGTATAGACTTTAAAATTGAAAATAACTGGATACTGAATAATCAACTGCATTACAAGTATCTTTGAAGTTATCTGTTAATAATCAATATAATATATTACCACAGTGATCACAAGGTAATAACTCTTAGTGTGGTTCATATTTTTAAGTTTAAACTTGCAGGTAGAAATTTCCAAAGTTTACCCATGTCTTAAAACTTGATATTGCAATTTGTCTGTGTTGCCACCAGATGATGGTGTTTGCTTTATTCATGATCACTTGATCTCAGCCACTGTTACCCTTATAAAACAAGTGAGGTGAACTGATATTCAAACTATGAACACCCAAATCTTTTTTCATTTGTCCAAAACAAAACCAAGAAAAACACTAACAGATTGCTTTTTTGTTGGCAGGCATTCACAATATAAATAAGAATAAGATATGGACTCAAGCCCTCAAATTATTCAATATCCTAGTAAGGTATTATAGAATACAATTACTATGATAGAGGAAATTATACAGTAAAAGAATTGTTAAATATAATATAAGAGGTAATAAAGCAGCACAGAGGGGAGAATGCTGAATTCTTCCTAGTGAAATCTGGGAATATTTCAGAATAATATTTTTCTATTAATCAAAGCTTTGAGGGATGAATAGTTCACCAAGTGTGGAGAAGAAAAGGAGAATATGCATAGGGTAGGAAGCAAGACATGCCATGGCACAGAGCATAATTATAAGTAAAAAGATAGTCTGTGATCAAAATATGGGGTCCATGGCTGAAGTGGGGAAAGACAGTACCTGATAGTAGGTTTAAAATAGATGGTCAAGGGCAAGGCATACCCTACTGTTGGGTTTAAGTCTCATTTTTTAGGCAGTAGGGAACAATTGAAGATGTTTAAGAAAAAGATGTCATGATAAAATCTCAAAGATAAAGAGATTTTAAGAAATTTATGGATGTAATTTTGTCTTATTAGGAAGAAACACAGCTCGTAAGAAGATTCTTGGTGAGGAAACATTCTCAACAAGAATTTTCCAGTAGCCTCTCATTTCCTCTGCTTTTTTCCCTGCTAGATTATCAAATCAATTTGTGCTGCAGTCTCTTACCATTTGCCCTAACATTCAGGGAATGGAGTGACTTGTAGTTGCTTGTTAAAGCCTCTCTCTTGCTTCCTCCTCGGGACCTTCTCTCTAGCTGAAATGTGGTTGGGATGTATTTTTGGCCTTCTTTCCCCTCTTCTCTTTTTTCCTTCCAATGACCATGGCTGTGCCCTGGGCTGTTAGAGCTCTCTATAAAGGTTTGCAACCCATTTGGGATGAGGTTGGGGGTAGGAATGGGATAATTACTTTTCCTAATCTAAATCCTTTAATGGCTGCTTTGTTTATTGCTTGCCTTTACCTTGAGTGTTTAGTCTTTTTCTTAAAATAGAAGTGAGGGCAATGTGCCCTATATCTGTTTTGTTCTAAGAATAGTTGGTTTGCTCATATGGGGTGCTAAATGCTGCCTAACTCTGGGTGCCCTGGGATAAGGGCTACTTCTCTGTTTTCCATAGAAACTGCTTTTTGGAGCTGGCTTTTCTCTCCACTAGGCTTGCCAAAAGACCAAAGGCTCACAGTTTGGTCACTGATAATACTAATGCTCTCCGACAATTAGTTGGCAACCCTTCCTATTAGAATATCTTTGAAGTGTATCAGGTTGGGGCTGGAGGCTAGAATTTGGGCTGGCAGGAAAGGATGCAGGCTTTTTCATCTGAGAACCAAAAATACCCTCCCGACTCCTTATTTCTCAAACTTCATTGCACTGTGGAAGGCGTTCTGCCCCTCTCAGTCACCTTGCCGTCATTACAGGGCACTTCCAAGTGCTTTTGGAAGCCTGGCAGTGAGTGTTGTCTCCTTACCAGAGAAATAAGGTTGCGAAGATGCAGCGAGTACAGCGTTCTTATTATAACTCACCTTCTCACCGGCATCTGGGCAGAGCGCTCACCTGCCCTTAATCTGTTACTTCTCTGAGCGTGTTTGTTGATGGCTGGGAACTGTTCAAAGGCTATAGGGAAGAAAAAAGAAAGAAAAATAGAAAGTTGAATTCCCAACCATTCAATATCCCCTCCTTGAGCTAGTGCACGGTATATGGTGCCTCTTAGGATGTGGAGCATATGAGGGGACCACAGCAGCAAAGGTTCCTGAAGCCTCTTGAAAGCACGTATAAGTGAGAGCAGCTTCTGAACTGTTTTTTGCTGCCCCTTAACAGAATTGTACGCTGTAAGAAAGATCTTTCTCGATGTTGCCACCATCCCTCTGCTCCTTCTTGCCTCCTCCCGGGCCCACCTTGAACAGCTTATTTTAAGCACCATCTTTTCTCCTGAAGGGAGCATACACCACCTCCAATACCACTGCTAACACTTAGGTAGTGTCCCATGCCCTTTCCATAGAATAACTCATTTTCTACTCACAACAACCCTAATTAAGTGTTAGTCGCCATTTCTTTGATGGAAAAACTGAGGCTTAAAGAGGTGGCATAACTTGCCTGAGATGACTGAGCTGGTGGAAAAAGGGGGTCAGATGTGCTCTGATGCATTACTCAATCATCTCTCTGTCTTTAGCATCTTTATATCTCACATCTGAAAGGAGCCTTATTAGCGACACAACCATTAATGAGAACCCTGCTGCCAGTAAGACCAGTGAATTGTGCACGTCTGTCTTACTGGATTCTAGCCCCTGTGCTGGATACCTATTCTCGGAATAAACTTGTCCATTTCAGAGACTGTACATCCTGTTCATCTCATCAACCTTTTCATTACGGGGGGACACAGCTGAACCAATGGTTTCAGTGACGTTACTCTGCTCTACTCACCATTTTTGGTGCCTGGAAGCCGTTGCAAATCATAGCATCTATTAATCTTTCAAAAGATGTTCACAGATATTGGAAACAAATGTGGAGAACTATTGTGCTACCTGGGAATTTGTTGATATGTCTTTCAACAGGTCAGGCCACATAAGTTTGAGGGGGAGGGAGAAGAGGAGATGGAGGGAGAGAGAATGTTAGAATTAGTATTTTTTGTGCAGCACCTACTACAATCTGGCATTGCTAGGTGCTTTCCCCGTATGTCACAGATAATGCTCCCAACAAATCTAGGTGAGAAATGGGTTTTTTTGACTCCATTTTATCAATATGATGATTGAGGTTCAGAGATGTCAAGTAATAAGGATCAGGGTGACACAGCTAGTAAGGGGCTGAGATCATGTGAAACTATCATCCGAAGCCCTTGCTCTTTCACTCTATTAAGATGCTCTTAAAGAAAGCATACGACAGTTGCTTTTAGCCAAAGGGAAATTGGAGGTTCATGACCCAGGACTTCATTCTCACCGTGGTGCCATGTCATTTGATGGTAATGAGGATTTTAGGGGCCTCGTCTGTGGGCAGAATGTCAGGTGATCCTGGGAGTATTTAAATATAGATCTTCACTTTGGAAATGAAGCTAAATCACCTTTGCCATGTGAATTAGTTTCACCAATAGGACATGTTGGCCTCATTTACTTTCTATGTGTTAATTTATTAGTGGGTCATCAGATACTGTAAAGGTAGTATTTTGTTGGAATTTCTGTCTTTTACTGCCTCTCATTTTCCTCTTCTTGCCCTCTCCCCTCTGCCCTTCCTTCTAGCATCATGGACAAGTGCTGAGGTGTGTCACAAGCTGTTCATGACCTTGGGTGAGCCACTTAACCTTTCTAATCCTCAGTTTCTCTGTCTGTAAAATGTGTATAACAATAGTACCTCAAACAGTTGTTTTGAGGAGAATATTAATTAACATGTTTATGCAAGGTGCTTGAACAATACCTAGAATACAGTAAGCTTAAATTCATCATTGTTACTCCTTAAATAAATAGGTATTAATCCAGACATGGTGCAAGGCAACTGGGAGTCTTTGCTGGGGCGCAAATGGAATTTCCCTGGTAGAGGGTATCACTAGTTTCCATCGTGGTGCTCCTCTCCATTCTGTTGTATGATTATATTTCAAATATAGTTTAAAAATGGATTTTCAGAGTCTTTTTTTCTTATTCCCTGCTCCCTGGCATTCCATCTCTTTGTCTCTTTTCTCTCAGAGTACTTGGCACCATGCCTCTGTGAGGGTACATGGGCTCAGGGAGCGACCTGGGAGAAAAACAAACCTAGTAATGTGGAAAACCAAGGTACACAGGAAAAATAACAATTATGTAGCCCTCACCAAATGTTTTTCATCTTGAAAGTGCTTTGAAAACATTAACTAATTAATTAATCAAAGAGAATTTCTACCAATCAGTGAAAATGCTCTTTACAATGTATTAAGCCTCTTGAAAGGTATGATTTATTCAGCGATGTTTCTATTTAGTCTTAAGGGAATCATCAGTTTCCTTTTTTGGAGACATTTCAGGAGATTTGGGGAAATCTCTGCACACCCCTCTGATTCTGTGCATCCCAGCCAGCATGAGCAAGTAAACACACACCCACACTCACCCCCATACACACAAACACAAAATATTCCTTTATCATGATGCCCCTTGACATTAAATATGGTAAAATATTACATAAGATTCTCTAATCTACTCTGCTTATCAACCTTTGATTGACCTGCCAGCAAAGTCAAGACAAAAAATTCCTCTTGAGTGTCGAGTATCAAGGTCACCTGTTACATCCATCTACTTTCCTGTCTCCTCTACTGGCCTGGGAGCCTCTCAAGAGCTGGGACTTTATTGCCATATCCTTAGAGCCTAGCTACTCATAGAAACTCCCCAACGTTAGCCCTATTCTCTAGCCTACAAAATGCCACTTCATCTCTTTGTGACATAGCAGGAGATTAGTAATAATAATCTTATGTTCATTCATTCAACAAATATTGAGCATCCGCCATTCATTTATTTATATATTCCTATAGCATACACTTTATTCAGTGCAAGTCTTTGTGTGACTCATGGTGATGGATTCAAAAATGATCCAGACAGGGTTACTGCATTCAAGAAGTTTGTTGTCCAGGAGGAAAGAGAAGGCAAGAACATGAATAACTTTAATGTAAGGGGAAAATGGTATTCACCTACAGTGAGTTACCTTCAGAAAAAGGGGAGAGGATTTCTGGCTGGGGCACTCAGGGAAGACTTTTGGAAATAGTTGATGACACCTGAGTGGGATATTTGAAGAGGAACTGGCTTGTGGAAATTGTGAAGGAGGCGATGGTGCGCCAGACAACGCGAAAGTAAGAGGGGAAATCCATGGACAAAGGAAAGCACGGTTGTATGGGAATCACTGATTTTTGCCTAGAGCCTAGGCTGGGGGAGAAGGTTAGGGGACATAATCTAGGAAAGGAGAATTGGTTCTATGTTCGGGAAATGCATGGCACATGCAGCACTATACTGGGTCAGCCCTGGCAACAGCCATCACAAATCTATCTCAGCACTCAGAAAAATGTATTATAGATCGCAGGAATGTGGTGTCCAAATCCCTCTTCAGACCTCTCTCCAGGAAGTCACTTTTTTTTTAATTGAGGTATAGCTGATTTACAATATTGTGTTAGTTTCAGGTGTACAGCAAAGTGATTTGGTTATACATATTATATATGTATATATCTATATACTTTTCTATTCTTTTTCATTATAGTTTATTACAAGATAGTGAATATAGTTCTCTGTGCTATGCAGTAAATCCCTATTGTTTATCTTTTATATATGGTATTGTTCATCTGTTAATCCCATACTCCCAATTTATCCCTCCCCACCCTTCCCGTTTGGTAACCATAAGTTTGTTTTCTATGTCTGTGAGTCTGTTTCTGTTTTGTAAATAAGTTCATTCATACTGCTTTTTAGATTCCACATATAAGATTCCATTATATGATATCATATAGTATTTATCTTTCTCTCTCTGACTTACATCACTTAGTATCAATCTAATTTCAAGATGCCTTGAAACACATTTGTTCAGGAGAGGAGAATCACAAGCCACTCCTGGGCCACACCATGGAGAGCCTTAAGTGATAGGCTGAGGAATCTAGGCTTTATTTCTCTGCCTTCAAGTAGTAATCAAGTATGGATTCAGAGTCAACACCATTAATATCATTCGCTGGACTATAATAATGTAATCCGAAGATATACAGAATTTCTGTTGAAATGTGGGTGTTTGGAGGCTTACCTGAACATTAAATTAAGCCTTTCAAACATTTTATGTAAAATTTAAATTTTATCTCCTCCTTTATTCTCTGGTTATCAGTTTCTATTTCTTGTTATTATTAAGTTTCTAACGAGATCTGTTTACCTCTTGTTTTCTAGTTCCTACAGGCTTGTAAATTCAGACCTGTTGTAATATTACATAAAATTAAAATATGTAGGTTCTGAGCAGTTTTTTGAGGGGTTTTCAGAATTTAAATTCAGATACTATTACAACTATGCAAGCTACTCAGACATTATTTCTTTGACTGATTTTTGGAAAGATGAATGATTACTGTACAAGTTACAATCTCTACCATTAAGTTACAGAACCAAGACAGTCATCAGTTATTCTCTTCTATACAAAGTGTAGCCTATGCAAAAATGCAAATACTGGTACATGGGTAACTACTTGGCACCGAATTAATCTGGCTGGATAGAATCACATTCTGAGGGTCTTTCCTGACCTTTCTCAAAAGCAAAAATCTACTGAATTTTCAAAAGGATGTTTACAGACATTGGAAACAAATATAGAGAAGTGCAGTGATTTTAAAAAGCTTCTAAATTTCCCATTCTTATGAAAGTAAGACTTTTCCAGAATATTCTCTGTAAGGATTCTAGGAAATTGAAGAGAATATCTATTAAGAGTGAATGATCTGGGAATTGGTTGACAACCACATTGCAATGCTGTTTAAAAGGAAAGGGAATTAAGGCTTGTCAAAGGGGACTCAGAATACTTTGCTCCAATGACACTCATTTTGATTGGGTCCTCCCACCAAGCTCGCTCGCTCGCGCGCTCTCTCTCTCTCTCTCTCTCTCTCTCTCTCTCTCTCTCTCTCTCTCTCTCTCTCTCTCTCTCTATATATATATATATATATATATATATATATCAGATTTCTAATTTGCCAAATAAACTAAATAATGCTCCTTTTGAGGGGCTATCTAAACTGCATTTAGTTTCCTAGGAGGATAGAGATATTACTGTACTTAAATTATTGTGCACACCAAGGGCAAATTAGCCACTGCCCTCACCACCACCCCTCCCCACATCCAGCTCCATGTGCAAAGGGGTATCAGGAATTCAAGACAGCAGAATGTAGAGCTCACTACACAGGTGATGGCATCAGACGGACCTGGATTTGCATCCCAGGTCACTTACTCACTAGTTGTATAACTTTGCCCTAAAGGATTTACTCTTTCAGAGCCTCTGTTTCTTAATCTGTAAAATGGGGATCATGACTGTACCTGCCTCAGACAATTACTATGGGGAATAACTCTCCCAATCTCTGTTAAAGTACTCAGCAGTAGAATTATTAGGAGACTCCTCAAAAAGCTTTAAAGTTCCTTTCTTGGGGACCACCGCAGAATAGTCACTAAAATTTCAGGTTTCCAACACAGCTTTCCTTGAAGGTTGCCCTTTGTGACTTTCTTAACGGGTTATCTTATCATGAGTTAAAGATTCTGCTGCTCTCATGAGAAAAATCAGCAGCCTAACATATACATAGGAAGGTGTTATTGAGAATCCCAGAGAGCTTTCTGCCATCTGAGACATTCTCCAGGGGATAAATGTATTCTTAGGGGGAAGGAGAGAGGGTTAATATTTAACATTTTCTTAACAACCCCTCACTCACTTTCTTCATAATGTTTCAGTATAGGGCAAGTTAATAGCCAGAGAGTTGCAGGAGACATATCCACAGTCAAGGGCCGGTATGTATTTATAGCCGGAGGTATATGTCTACAGCTGTGAGCTATGTAAATACATGGACACAGTTTGTGGATGCTTTTTGTGTGCACAGAGAGGACAGAACAGGGAGATGAATACTAGAGATAGGGTAGAACATGCATGGGATGGAGGTGTTTTTCCGTATCTAAGCATCTCATTCTTACAGGCTAGGAATCTGCAAAGAGCTACACACCAATATCCCCTTTAGAGGTAATACTCCAAAATGGAAAGGTGTTTAACAAAAGCTTCCTATTCGTAATCAAAGCCTCCCCTTGTCACTGAGCAAGCCCAGCAGTCTGCTAGGAGCAGAACCATACAAAATGCAATTTTTACTTTCCTGTGGTTTGGAGCCACTGCTGGTGCTGAAAATGAGTGGGGAGGCAATGAGGCATTGAGTTCAAGGTCAGGCCTGAAAAGGCAGAGGAATGAGACCTAAAAAAAGGTAGAACCCAGAGGAGTGGTGACAGGTGGGAAGGGAGGTGCCAAAGGTTCGCTTGCTTCCCTGCAGCATTTCCTCCGAGGGCTCCCCACGTCCCCGTCCCCTTCCCCAGCCAGGAACCTCTGAAAAGCTTGGATACTGTGTCTGCCACTCATGACTCTGTACCACAAGTCTGTCGTGAAAGAGGCCTGGGTGTAAAACCTGGCTCTGCATGGTGACCACTGGCTGTGACCTGGATCAGGTAACTTTAAGTCTCTGAATCTCAGATTCCTTGTAAGATTTAATGGGAAAGAAAAGCACCAGCAGTGTCTTCCTCTTGGTAGACCCAGATATATCCTCAGACCCAATAGCCTGGTTAAGCTGCAGACCCCATAATGACCCCCCCAATCCCGATCTCCCTTGAAACTCTCAAATCAGGCCTAGGTTCAAATCCCAGCTCTGTGGCTTACTCGCTCTAAGACCTTGGGCAAGTTGCTTGATATTGTGTGTGTGTGTGTCTATGTGTGTGTGACAGTGAAAGACAGAGAGAGACAGCGAGTGAGTTTAAAGTTTGCTAGGTACTATTGGATAAAATGGAAAATAAAAATAGATATCTCAGTTTTCCCCTCGAGTTTACAGTTTAGCAGATTTATTTTTGTTGGGGAGCCTCAGTTTCCTCATCTATAAAATGGGAATCACAGCATTTAGCCAGAAGAATCATTGTTAAAGTTAAAATTAAAAAAGTTCTGAGCAAGGTGCCTGTCATGTGGTGGGTGCTCAGTAGTGGATTACTGATGTCCTATTGCATGCAGTTTCTACAATATTGAATTATCTCTGTATTCCCCCCACGATGCCATCCCCAGAAATCTGTCTACTGTATTTCCCATGAGCCACTTTTGCGTAGTCTGATTGGTTACTGGATAACATGAGCCAAGCAGCAGAGCCTGAGGGCTAGTCACGTGGACTTAAGCACCAGATGAACCTGTTTGAGTCCTTCTCTGCCACTTATCCAAATGTGTGACCTTGGGAAAGCTACTTAACCTCTCTTAGCCTCATGTTACTCATCTTTGAAATGGACTCCTACTCATCTTTGTAAGAACAGTTCCTACCCTAAGAATCATTGCTCCTGTTCTAAGAGTTGTGTGTGCGCGCACTCATAAGAGAGAGAGTAAGTTTAACGTCTACCAGGTATTCTGAGATTAATAATATGGTCTAGAGAGTTGTGTGCATTGGGAAGACTATACAAACTAAATCACAGCACTAATGGAAAACTGGAAATATGGCAACTTTTAAAAAGAAAAGTGAAATGATGCCTTGAAAGCCTATACTAAGGGGGATTTGACTCAGCCAGAGAGATCACAGTTGGCTTCCCTGAAGAAGTGACAGTGGAGTAGAAAACTGAAGGACAGATAGGAGTTTGCTAGATGAATAGGGAGGGAAGGACATTCATTCCTAGCAAGCTTTCAGCATCTGCATCACAAGCATATGATTGCCATCTTCTCATCAGACTATAACCTCAAAGAGCTCTGGGATGTGTCTTTGTCATCTTCTGTCACCTCTCAGTTCCTTGAAGGAAGTAAATGCTTAGTAAATATTTCTTGAATGAGTGAATGTTAATAGGAAATCAATATGTGTTTGTTGAATGAAATAAAAAGTAACTGCTCTGCCCTCATCTCGTGGCTTTATTCAGGATGCACTTAAGGAAGACACATAATTTAGTAAAAAAAAAAACAAAACCAAAAACGACATGGACCTTGCAGGCGAACAGACCACGCCCTCCTTATTTTGGCCCTATCACCTTGAGGAAGTCACAGGACATCTCTGTGTCAGTCTCCTCATGCGTAAAATGGGAATAAGGGTAGCTTCTTTACAGGGTTATTTTAAAGGTTATTATGGTAAGTCTGCAGCGCCTAATTAAAAGGGTGACTCAGAGTACACAGTCAAGAGATGAGTGTTGTGAATATTATTAGTATTAGAACATTGGCAAATTGCAGGCATGCAGTTTTTCAAAGACTTGCAGATTGCTGAAGACAGGCTAGGTACCGCTTGAAGGCCAGAGGGTGTTATCACCTGGACATCCCACAGACCTTTACTTTGCTGGAAATGTCTAGAGTTCATCAATGCACTGCAATCTCTTTCCAGTGCCTGAGTCAAATTGCAGGTTCAGATTCCCGGATGCATTGGTTATCATTGACTAGCAGCAATTGGTAATATATCCTGGGGCCTCAGTTTCCTTCTAGGGTTAATGATACAGTGTTTGCACAAGATAAAATCAGTTAATTCATGGGCATCTCATAGCACAAAGCCTGCAGAGGATAAGTAAGCAATACCTGTTAGCTGTTACTATTTCGACGGCCAGGCCCTGCTGGATTTTCTGTCAACTACTCTGTAACTGAATCAGCCTTTCCTGGGCTGGGAATTGCTTCCTTTTGTAATTCCCTTTACGGAAGGAAGAAAAGCAACTCCCCGCTGAGGTCTGGAAGCCTAGCTTCCCGGGCATCGCACCCTCCTGGGCAGGTTCAGGGCCACTGAGGAGTCTAGGTGAGGCAGCTCAGCAGGGGCTAAAGGCTCTGGAAACTCTGCCTTCCCTCTGGAAACCACGGAGCTCGGCCCTACCCCTCTCTGCGTTCCTAACCCTGGAAGGCGCGATCTGCGGTTGCAGACGAGCAGTGGGCACGCTCGCAGCCCAAAGCAAGCTCGGGTCATCCGCGGGGCGCTCGGGCTTGCTGTGCTCCCCTGCGTGCAGGGACCCGGCTGCAGCTGCGGTGCCTCGGGTTTCGAAGAGCTGGAACCTCGGTGCGTGCAGCCAGGGAACCGAGCCTCCCCCCGCCAACCCCAGAGCAGAACTGAACTCTGCACCACCCGCGGCTCGCGCGCTCGGTGTCTGGTCTTGGAAACGCCTGGTTGGGGGAATCTCTCTGCAGACAAAGGGGTGCACGAGCCCCTAGCGCCCCTCTTTCGCTGCCGTGATCCCCTCCCTGGTCCCATACCCCGCAGCCACAGCAGCTGCAGCCCCAGCGCCACCACCCAAGCCCCGGCGGCCTCGGCCTGTGCGCGCGCTCGGGGCCGGGGATTGGCTCGCACTCCCCATTCAGGGGCTGCGCAGGCTGGCGGGAGGTGCGCGGCGCTCCGTGTGTCGTGTGTGTGTTTGTGTCTATGTGTGTGCGCGCGCGCGTGCTTGTGGGCATGTGTGTGTGTGCGCGTGTGTGTCTGTGCGGCGCGCGGGCGGGCGCGTGTCTGTGCGCGCGGGGGCTCCAGTGCGGGAGCCACTGGGTGTGCGTGCGTGTGTTATGGGTTTGATTCCAGAGCAGGTTGCACACTGGTCCTGGGTGGCTCGCAGGCTCAGGTCGTGCTTGGGCGTCCTCCTCCTAATCGTTTCCGAAGTAGCAGAGGCCGCAGCACCAGCAGCAGCGGCAGGAGCCGCGGCACATCGGCAGCAGCTCAGCGGCACAGCCGGCAGAACTGTGCAGAAGCGAGCACCGTTTGGGGAGTCCGGGGGGCGGGTAAGAGGGAGGAGGGGGAAAGCCTGTCTTGGTCTTTGGGATTATTTTTCCCTTTCTTTCCCTCTCTCTCTTTCTTGAGGGTGTGTGTTACCCCCTCGAAGTGAAGGAATTTTGCTCCAGAGCGAGCTGGGACCGAAGACTCTAGGCTAAGTTATCTCTATGTAGATGGTGTCAGGGAGCGAAGCTACTGACCGAGCCGCTGGTAAATGTTTTTCACTTCTTACTCTTTAATGCTTAAGGCTTTTTCCCCCTCTTTTCTTTCTTCCTCATTTCCTTTCTGTTGCTCCTCATTCTGCAATCGTTCCTGAACCAGCCTGCAGTTTCCTTTTCTCTCTCTCCTTGCGTCTGTGCAGTTTGCAACTTGTTTCGTGGTTTTCTATGTATTTTTTTCCTCCTTCATCCTCAGATGAATGCTGGAACATTTAAATTCGGCACTTCGGGAGGTCATCATTAGTTGCATGAGTTTCAAGGGGGAGGGGAAAGATTGGTAGGGCAGACTGTTATTTCCCTGCAGAAGGACTGCCGTTTTCTCTCTAATGTTCATCGCAATTATAGGGATTTTTTTTTTTTAGGATGCATTTTAACGTTGCGTTGATGTTTAAGGTTATCGTTCTTCAGGATTACAATGCATTTTGACTCAGTTTTGACAGCATGACAGAAGCCAGTGATTCCAGAGCTACTGTATGGTACATGCTGGCAAAAATATTCAAAATTAGAGGAAGAATCATTTGCATTCCAAAAGAGAATTTCTTAAAAATGCTGTTTTGCCTCACATTGCTGCAGACTTGCAGGAGGCAATAATAGACACCACTACTCATGTTGCTTGCAAAGATAATAAACATATAAGTGGTTTAGTGCATCACATACTGTCCTGTTCTCCAGTGTTTGAGCTTTTGCTTAAATTTACTTAGTAATAAATTTAGGACTATGGAAAAGGAGGGAGATTGCTGGTATTGTTTTATTTAAAATTGCAAGACATGTTCAGCAATTTCTAATCCCCAAACCAGCCCTTTCTTAGATCTTACTTGAAGTGGCATCTGGTCAATTGGGGAGGGGGAGGGCAGATTCTGCCATCCACATGGAACAAAATTATTTCAAATAGCCAGCATAATGCATGCAAATTGACCTCTTAACTCTTTTCTTAAAAATAGAACTGACTCTGTAACTCTTGCTTCCAGGATCTGTTTTAAATATTGTTTAAAAATTAACATACCACAGTTCCTTCATGTGTTCGTATTTAAGTTCTTTGGAGGGTCCTTAGCAGTTAACCATGTTTCGTTTGTTTTGCTCTTTTTCCCCCTAACTTTTCAGTTCCAGTTCAGTAGAAACACTGAAGGGTCAGTAAGTAAAGGCAAATCGGCAGTTTAAAAAGAAATCAGTTGATAGTTGTGAAAATTTCTGCTAAGCCATGGGAAAATAAGCTAAAATAATGACAGCTTAAATGTAGGGAGGGGAGTCGGGGGTAGAATTGATTGCAATTTCAGTATGTGTGTTACCATCCTGAGGAGCTCTGAACTCTAGATTCAGATGAGGATATCCAGTGCAGGGATACTCTGAGGCACACACATTTTACAGAGGGAAAATATTGTTATTTAAGGAAGCCTGCTTCTCTGTGGTTGCCACATCAGAGACCAGCAATTACCTAGGTGCAAAGAGTATGTTTGCAATAATACTGCTCAACTGTGTTTTAATGTAAACTTAGCTGATGTTGGAAGAGCAACATAAAACAGTTTAGGACTTGGAACAAAGCAAACTGTAAATTAACTCAAGTCAGACCCTCTTTTCTGTAGAAGAAAGCCTACTCCAAGACGCCATGCAAATCCACCTGTTCTGGGCTGCCTGTGTTGACAAAAGCTTTTCTTGAAATTGTGGACAGGATTCCTAAGATCTAAAGCTTATTTCTTCTTTTGTAGTCTGCTGATGGTAATAAGACGTTTTATTTAGAATGAAAGCTCAGCTTACTCCTGGGTCCCTTGAGATGGCAATATTGCTATTTAAAATATTTTTACGGACCCTTGCCATTTACCATTTTGATCAAGTTGGAGGGAAAAACCCAGCTTCCATTCATTTGGATCATAGTTGTCTTTGAAGCATTTGTTTGCCTGGGTACGAAGGAAAAATGAATTCGTATAGTAAATTATGATCCTAAGAACCCAAGTCTTCTAAAGCATGGTTTTCTCATTTTAAGACCAAAACCAGAAAGTAATATATTCCATGCTGAGCAGCTGCATTATTTCTCTGGCATATTCCACAAACAGGGGCACAAACAGATAACTGACCAGGCTAAGGACTGATTTCACGTGGCCCATGAAGCAAGATTTCTAATTGTCATATAATATGTTCAGAGCATGAATTTATTTATGAAAGAGCACAATTAGCTTCAGTTTCAGCATCTTCACTAGTTACGAAGACCAAGAGTCCATTGATTTAAAGAACACATTCCTTCCTGCTGTGGTTGGTTTTTACCCACCCACCCCTTTCTACTTCTAGTTTCCTGGCAACTTCGGAAAAGCTCTGAGAGTTTGTGTTAAAATATAAACATAGCTATGTTTTGGGTGTATTGCCTGGTGAGATTGCTATTCAGTCAGCTGGATTTGTAATTACTCTTATATGGTTCTGTGTGGTATAGTGTTTGTGGCTTGTTGGTGGTTTTCTTATTATTGTTATTGATGTTAAGTTTTCCATTAAATCTTAACTAAGCTCATTTTAACTTTCTGTGCCTGGTGTTGATCTCAGATTAATGTGTCAAAGTAATACCATCCTCTTGCTGAGCTTGTTGGTAAATTAGGTAGTTTACGTTCAATTGGTGTTTGTGTTGAATTTCAGCATTTCCAAAGGCATGGCATCTGACATCCTGGGGAGAAGGTAACTTTTTTGGGAGGACAGGCTGTGTAGCAAGAGACTGTTGGTTCATGGAACTTGACAATGACAATACGTTTGCCTGTATTGTTAAGGCTCCTATTCTCATTTTGATAAGAGTAGAGTTTTATCTGCATGTGTGAGGTGTTTATTATGCTAGAGTTACTGAATGTTTCTTGAAAGTAATGACTTTTTTTTTTTTTTTTTTTTCATTGTGAATTGAAAGGAACTCTGCACTCCTTGTGTGTTTTTGAGGAAAAGCTGTATTGGTGAGCTTTTCCATTATTTTCTATTCTGTGTAGACTAATTTTGAGAAGTGACTTCTGGTGAAATATGGTCAAGGTCATTGCCAAGGGCCTTTTTATCCCTCTCCACTTAAAAACTCAAACTTAAACTGCCAGTCAGATTTAAAGTGACAAAACTTATATCAGACTACTATCTCAAATGGGACTATGTGAAAAGCATATGTTTTTGTCTCTCATTACTTTGTGTGAAGCAACAGTTTTATTCTTTGACTTACTGGTTCCTAGTAGCCCTGATATACTCACAGGAAGAAACCTTCCATTCTGCACTCATAGTACATAGAACAGAGTCTCAGCCTTCAGGGAAGATTGTAAGGACATTTTTGGGGGGCGGTGGGAGGGATGGCTGTCTTTTCATATATTCTTAATGGAAAGAGGAACGTAACAATATTTCATAAAATGGGATGTCGATCTAATTAGATAATACCCCATTTAAAATTTTGTGAAACCAACAGTAATTTTATAAGAGTCATGTGCAGTGAGAGCAAATAGTAGCTTTGTCAAAGTATTTCTCTATACTTCTGCTTTCGCTTTTGCTTTGTAAACGGAATATCCACAATGTTCAGGACTTTGTACTACCAGTAAATTGTGTGCATATATATATGTGTGTGTGTATGTATATATATATATATGTATATATATATGATTGTTTTCTCTACCTAACAAAGATAAACCATTACTTAACATATTATTTTAGTTCTGCTAAAAGTATCCTGTTCATATTTCTAGAAGATTTTATGAAGTTGAAGAGATATAAAATCTTCTCCCAAAAATTCATGTTACTCACTGCCACAAGTCTACTTAATATATTGCATTTTCCCATGTGGTTTTGAACTTGAAATATTGCAGCCTTTTTGTATGAATTCCTCGTGGCTAAAAATGAAGCACCTTGAGAAATAGTTTGCAAATAAAGTTCCCTCATTTTTGCTGAAAGACTTTAATTGGTCTCCCTCTTCTAAGTGTAGCATTAACAACCTTTTAGACAAAAAGAATTATCCGGAAAAAAGTACGGTTATGTGCTTTTCAGCAGTAGTGTGGGTGAAAAGAGAGCAGGTGTTTTAACTCTTTGCATGTAAATTTAATGAATAGAAATTGAGATTAAATAATGCAGCTAATACGTTAAAATAAGATCTAGTTTCCCCAGCAAAGATTTTTTTCCCCTGGACAATATGAATTGATCTTTGACTCTGATGGAACGATTGAGTGTGTCTCTCATCTCATCACCAGAATATTGGTGGTGGGTACCAAAGATCCTGCATCCATTTTGGGAAAGTATGCGTGCGTGGTTTGGGAGGAAAGAGATGGTTTCTTTAAAAGTTTAGACTTCTTATGCTTTGACTGCAGTTCTTTCAGAGGAGACTCTGCTCTCCTTGATACTTGTTTAGATCACCTGTGAAGACCCCGCATTATTTCTCCTGTCCCGGATTTGGTTCTGCCACAGGTTATTCTAATATTAATATGATGCCAGATTTCTCAGCTTAGTTGTTCTCATCATTGCGTTAGTTTGTGATTTCTGGAATATGATGCAGATCTATAAAAGTTTAGGACCCAGCCTTATGAAAGATAGTCTATGTAATTGTTCTGGTGACTAAATTATTTAGCTATATAGGCTTAAGCCTGTTAAAAAATATTAGAAATTTTGTATGATCCATTTCTATCATTATGGCCTTGGTAAAGTACTTATTTTATAATCTATAAAAGGGAGTTATGGACCTTGTAAAATAAAGAATTTATTTATGAATTTGGTTCAAAAGAATAAGTCATTTTTGTTTGTTTGTTTAGTTGCCTCAATCTTCAATTTACCTATTAGGAGGCAAAAACTAAAGTTGGAGAATATAATTCACTTGGTGAAGATAAAATTGATACTAACAATAATATACTGATTTCACATCTTCAGAGAGGACAATTCTATGGAGGATTCTTTTGGCAAAGGCTGATGTTTAAATGTCATTTTTATTATTGCTTAGGATTTAACTGATACTCAGTGTCTTGACATTTCTCCTCCTTTAATTAGAGGAATAAGAGTATATGTGGAAAAAGAAATACATCATTAAATAGAAATGATTAGGTTCTTAGATTATTTCTAAGAATGAAATTGCACTATTAGAGAAGATAGCTATGTCCACGTTTATGGCTAATTCAAACAGTAAATATCTACATAGCTAAAATTATAATTATTATTAGGGAACTTACTGCAACAGACTTTGTGATCTTAACTGTGATAATTTTTCTAAACCATTTCAAATGTAAGATTATATGGTTACATACTCTACGTTTCAGTAGATATTACCTATTACCTAGAAGGAACATAGGCAAATTAAAGCTGCATGAAAGTGTATTTCAGTCTTTTATTTTTTTTTATTCCTTCAATAAGCAGTTTTTAGATTCCCAAGACAGGCCAGGTACTGTGCTCTGCTAAGAGCTAGATCTTATGCTAAGAGTAATTTGATGCCAAAGTGATGTCTAAGAAAGTAAATGAGGATAGAAGTGTTTTTTTTTTTTTTTTTAATACAAGATAAAGCTTTGCTCTTTGTGTCACTTGAGAGTATATTAGAAAAGTGATTTAATTTATTTTTTTTTTAGGATTTGCTCAGACAATAATTGTATACAAATATCTTCTCATTCTCTGCCTTCTATATGCCCAACTTATGTCTGTTCATGTAGTCTGGTGTGATATGACCTCTGGAATTGGAGACCTCAGTCAAAATGTGGCTCTGCCTGCATGGATTTAATGGAGGCATGAGGGCAAGGCAGTGTGAGTTTGTGGGAAGAGGATACAGACCAGAGGGAAAGGCACTCTGTAGTTGGCTACCATTTCCTTATGGTAATAATCATGCCACCAGTTTTATTTCTAGCCTCACCTAAACTTTTGGAGAAGATACAAACTGCTTCTCTAACCTTAAGAATAATAATATAATTATTACACAAACATTTCACAGTGGTTAGGGCTCTGCAATTTGTGTGACCTAACATCTAATTTTTCTCCTCTCTAATTCTGTTTATATATCCCCGCATATAATCAGACTCAGTCAGATGAAACCAATTACAAGGGGAAAAAAATAAAATTTATTTATTATATTTATTGGATGTGTCTGCTGCTTAATTATCCATTGGCACATTTACATGTGGCCATGGAGAGGGCCGTGGATGAGTGTGGAAAAATGATCAATGATCACTTCTCACAGTCCAGAGGAGGCTGCCAAGAAAACAAGAAAAAAATAAAAAATACAAACAAACAGAAAAACCCTACAACCCTACCCTTTCTCGTTGCTATCAACGTGGGAGACCTGAAAACTGAAAAACAAGTATCACCCGGAAAAATGCATTTGGCTTGACATAGGAAAATCTGGAAAAGGTTGGAAGTTGTTTTCAGACTTCTTCATAACCGCTAGATAGAATGTTAGGAAGAAATGTAAGGAGTTCCGTACGCTTTGAAACAGATAATGATTTAGATGTTCAAAGGTGTGTGTTGGAAAATGAACTCAAATTATCCTGTGAAGCAGATGACCAAACCCACCCCTTGGCTGTGAGTTGGACTGTGGAAAGATGAGGGAGGGATGGAGGGGAGGGTGAGGGGATCTGCAAGGGGCATTTGCAAAGTGACTGACCCTTACGTGTAACTGCAGTGAGCTGATGCTAAGACAGCACTGTTAAAGCAGTGAATTAAAGTACATTTTGTTTCTGACCTTCGATGGTAAAGACATACACAGACTTTTATTTTTGGTGTCATGTGTTCTTGTTAAAAAAAAAATTCCTCCCCTCAAACAAAAATGTTTTCTTTTTTACCCACTACCCCACCCCAGATTAATGGGATCGATCTTAAGCATGGCTTATTTCTTATTTTTTTCCCCACTTGCTCTCATCATACTTTTTTGGAAATATATCAGTGTGGAAGTTGTTCTTCAAAATAGATCGTAAGTGAAATAACCACCGTTTAAAGTAGACGTGGCAAGGCTAAATTGTTACAGAAACATCATCTTATGTATGGAATTCTTCAATTCCGGGGACCGCTAAATTATCTGTTCTAGCCACACCGTTAAGGTAGAACGTGCGTATGAACTTCCGCGAGAAAAGCAGATCACTTTTGAATTTGAGGCATTTGAAGATTGTCTTCAAGGAAACACTGAATGAAGTGTGATTTTAGGAATTGTAGCACACCGTTAATGCATCCTTTAGAGAAGACAATGAGTAGATTATGATTTATTGCTAAATGCCATTTATTTGGAGATGCTGGTGTTGAAGAAACTATTTCAGCATTGTAGATTATGCTTTTGTTACATTTGGCTGCAAAGAAATTAAAATGGCAACATGAGTCTTGAGAATTGAGAGGGAAAGGTGGCTTTATACCTGTTGACTTAGCAAGAAAATATTAGCGATGAGGTACATTTTGCATTTATTCTATTCTGTATTTTAAAAGTTATTCTGTAAAAAAAAGGTTTTTACAGAATAAAAGTTGCTCTCAGCTGAATTCACTGAAGAAGCCAAACAGTAAATAAAGAACCTGAACTCTCTTTCCTATGACAGTGATTTTTCACTAAGGACTCTCTCTCTAGGTATATAAGGGGCACTAGTTCTTTTTATATGATTTGTGTATGTTCCCATAGACTGAAGTCTATTCCTGGGCAATTTTCAAGTTAAAATTGTGTTACGGCTACCCTGAAGGTTGTCATTTCTTGGTTTTTTCTCTTGTCAGTCAATTCATAACTGTTTATTAAGCCCCCACGGGGTATATACAGAATCATATACTATTTGGGTGTGTATACGTGTGTATGATTGGCTTCTGGTCTAGAAGCTTACAGTCTGTAGGCAAAAGTACCATTGTATGTGTGTGTGCATGTGTGTGTATAAAATAATACTTTAATTACAGAAGTTAGTAGTAGTTTTTTGTTTTGCTTTGTTTTGTTTTTAATAGCGTTGTACTGGAACTCCAAATGCATTTACTCTGAGAAAAGCATAGCTTCAAGTGAGGTCAGGGATATAACTTCTCAGCTTTCTTTCCTTTAAATTCAGATATAGCAGACATGTTTTTTTTTTTTTTTTTTTTTAATGAATTTATTTATTTATTTATTTATGGCTGTGTTGGGTCTTCGTTTCTGCGCGAGGGCTTTCTCCAGTTGCAGCGAGCGGGGGCCACTCTTCATCGCGGTGCGCGGGCCTCTCACTATCGCGGCCTCTCTTGTTGCGGAGCACAGGCTCCAGATGCGCAGGCTCAGCAGTTGTGGCTCACGGGCTTAGTTGCTCCGCGGCATGTGGGATCTTCCCAGACCAGGGCTCGAACCCGTGTCCCCTGCATTGGCAGGCGGATTCCCAACCACTGCGCCACCAGGGAAGCCCTAGCAGGCATGTTTAAGTAAAGAAGAAAGCCAGAGGGCTAGTATTAAACTGGGGATTTTTGCCAGGTTAACATCTAGGTTTCAGAGTAAGGGCAGATCCTGATGCTGGTTATTTTTAGGACATGCCTGTTACCTGTGTCAGTTCAGTCAGTGAATGGATGAATGACCTGATGCCCCAGAGCTGTCAATTTACATTTTTTTATGACCAATGAGTCAATTTATGATTTACCTTTTTTTTTTTTTTTTTTTAATGGAGGGTTTTGAAAAATGATAGGAGTTGTGAAGCAAAGAAAATTTCCAAGTGTTCCCATGGATGAAAAATGTTCTCTAGAGGAATATTTTCCCTGTTGTACTTGAAAGCGTATGGTGAATATGTAGGTTCAGGGATTTACTTTTCAAAACTTATTCACTTTCTTAAGTTTATCTTTTATCAGTCATTTGTAGGAATGATAATATGCTTGAAAAGTACCTGGTGAATAGCTCTGAAAGTGGATGGCAAAGGAAGAGTGCACAGAGGCACTGACCCTTTTCACAGCCCCAGGTAATAGCTTGCTGGACTTCCGGCAGTTAGCTTTGACTTTTGATAGCCCTGGTCAGGCTCTTGATTAATGCTCATTTTTGCTGTGATTTTCAAGATGTGCATATCTCATTTCCAGCAAATTGTAGCTAACCCATCAAATTTCTTTTCCATCTTCTGTTCCTTGTGGATCTGAATCAGAGAAGCAATGGCTGAGAAGAATAGGAAGGGATCTTCATTTAAACTTTAACTCTTGGCTCTTTTCCTGTTGGATCCATGAATTTCTGAGAATTTCTGAGATCACTTCTCATCTGCTGCAGGAGAAGGATAGAAAGTTTCCTAGTCTTTGTGATAAGAACGTGTTCTTTACAACTCACAATATTGCAGGATCTCTTAATTTCCCAACAGTTTCTAAAATTAACCAACACAGAATAAAAGCACAATTTGATTTTTTATTTTTGATTGTGGGGTTGGGTTATGTTCATACTTGTAAGTTAGAGAGACTAATTGTGGCGAATGTAAACAGAAAGGGAATGCGTTAGAAAGATATTGGGAATCACAGAGTCCCCGGGAAAGGTTTGGAACCAGGCACTTGTGCTTCTGCCACTGAATACTGGGTGCCCAGCTGTAGCCCTCCGCATCCCTGACACTGGGCTCTGCCATTGCCTTTAGTATCAGCTAGCGCTGCAGTCCTGGAGGCTGCAGTGGTGCAATAGATGACTATTTGTACCAGGGCTGGAAGGAACCACTGTCCTTTCTTCTGGGGATCCCGGGCTCTCGATTCAAAGTTCTAATCCGGTGCATCCATCCAGTTGGCTGCATTTTGATCACGTGTCACATCCCTGTAACTAGAAAGTCTGGGAGATCAATAGTCTGGCCCTTTTATATTCTATAATGAGGCAAAAAGACTTAGACTTTGAGCAAGATGTAAATGGTGGAATTCCCTCAAAATAAAAGGGGAGAGGCAGTCAACGAAACTGATAAACAAAAAGCCCCCAGCAAGTATTTACCATAAGTGACCTGTAGGATCTTAGGGGATGGACAGCAAGGGCTTCAGTGCATGAACTTGGAAGGCTAATAGCAATGAGAACTGCTCTCTTGCTTAAAATGGATTGGAGGACATACCTGATTGTAAAGGTATTAAGCAAAATGCTTTTGATTTTAGCACACACCAATCTCAAATATGTTCGTCATGAAGAATTCTTTTAGTTATCACCAAGAGCCGTATTAAAATGTTATTCATGTGAATTCTGCTCATGTTGAAATTAAAGATAATCCACCTAGAATGGGCTGAAGTTTGCCTATGCGTAAGTATGTAAAGTCGATAAATGGTATGAAAAAAGTGAAGATTTGTTTAAAGTACTGTAAGGAAGACATCTGGATGGCTGAGTAATTGCCTGCAAGGAAATTAGTAGGAATTTGGTATAAAAAGATCAGACCAACCTTCTACTTATAAATTGCTAATAAGAGCAGTTGTGGTACTTAAAAGAAATAAAACCACATTTCTTTTTTTCTGTGGTTTAGACTCTCTGAGGTTCAAACACATCTTCCTCACTAAATTATTAGCAAACGTAGTGAGATGTAGGACCCACACAAGTAATCCATGTATCTAGTAAAACTTTTGCATCTGAAGGCTCAGTCCTTTATTCTTCAATTCCAAATTAATATATTTATCCTTCCATCACTGTCTCTCAAGGATTTTGAGAATTAATTAGAAACAAAATCACTTTCAGTCCTTGGATGTTACATTCTGTGCTGAAAAACTATGAGATACTGAAGTGTTATTAATAATGACAAAGGTTCATCCAATAAAATAATCCGACTGAATTCTCACATGGTTGGTATTTTCTAATATAAATTACTGTAGGATTAGATAGTTAAATATTGAATATTGTCTCATTTAATGCAGTTGCATGAAATATTAATGATAATGGTGGTTCTCCAGTTTGGGGAATAGGGAGGTTTTTTTTTTTTTTAACTGACTAATAGCTTTGGCTGGTAACATAATAAGTTTCACAAGATGATAATGACGATATTTAAATGAAGGTATAGCAGGAAATAAATGGCCGCTGAATTGATAGATTTCAAACAGGTCAAACATCACAAAATTTTTTTAGTCTTTGTATTAAATAGTTTTCTCTCTATTCTAACGTCACCACTGTGATCATTGTGGCTGGCCTTGAGAATTTGTTAAAAGAACAGATTTAGTCTATTAGGCCCTTGAAGAGGAGCATCGTTGATGTTGTTTCATTGGCATGAGGTGTAAAAGTCCGAAAACTGGATTGGGCTTGGAAGGAAGGCTGGCCGTGTTGAATGTAACAGTTGAAATGGGATTGTTCATGAAGATTAAAAAAAAAAAAAAAAAAAAAAAGAAGGCAAAGGAAAAATAAGGAAAGAATGAAAGAGAGAAAGAAAGAGAACTCGTGACCAAATAGTGCAACTGGTAAAACTTAGGTCTACTTAGACTTCACTATTTAATGAATAGAGCAAAAAACTTTTAAATGAAGACTTTTTATTGTTCGATTAAAAAAATTCCCTGTTTTGAATTTTCTTCATGTTCTGGAGGCTGTGCACTTATATCTCAAATTAGGGAAATACAACCCAGTGATAAATAGGGTGACTATTATTGAAATATTTTGTCATGAATACAGAATAAGAACATAAACCAGTGCATCAAATTGGTTTAAATCGATTGTTTTCTCCACTCCCCCCGCCAGGGGAGAACTTTAATGTTTTGTGAGATGATTTTATTTGAAATTGCAGTTATCCTTGTTTCAGACCTAGTAATTTAACAGTTGAAAAAGCTTCCTTTTTTGTTCTGTGTAGTTAATGTATGTGGTGTGAGTGAATACATTTTATTTAAAAAAAGTGTTTTGGGGTAGCATTCTTTTCGCACAAACTTATTCCTTGATAAAGGAGCTGGCTGTAATTTGCAGAAATGACTGTTTCTTTTTCTTTAGTTGTTGGATAATTGCTCTTTGTATACACTGTGGAAATGTGCATATAGACCAGTGACAAAGCCTAGCAGATGCACTTGCAATTATCTGGAATTTAAGTAAATTTTGCATCTGATACACACAAAGCAAAGGCTTTGTCCAAGCAGGCTCACATACTGGCATGTAGATTGCTGTGAATACAGTGAGTAGATTTTTAATGGAAACAAATGGGCCTGTTAGTAAGTCTTGTCTTTTACTTGAAAAGACACCCGCTTTAGGCATGGCCTACAACTTATTCATATTCGTAGTTGTTTCAGTTCTAAATATGACCTTTGAAATTGAACAAAAATTTTAGCTGTTTAAAACAAAATGTGTAACTGTGTTTTTATTGGAGTCACATTCATAGTTTTTTGGAAAAAGAATGGTGAAATAAATATTTGTTTCATATTTCAGTGTTACTCTTTTTCCACTGCTAAGGACAGCATTCACTTATTAAGACTCTAAAAATGTAAAAGGGGATTTCATGGTATAAATAAATCATGCTATAGATAAAAGATAATTACAATGTTACTTTAACAACCTCAATTCACAAGGGGGACCGTATGAAGGAATATATAATGGGTCCAAACTCGACTTCTTATTATAAACAAAAGAGATCTAGCCAGAGGAATAGTTTTCTGCAAAAGCCTCTTTTCCGAGTTTTGTTTGAGATTAATCCTTTCCACTGTGTATTTTTTGTTGTTGTCAGATTTACGTAAGTGAGATATTTTTGAAGTCTTAATCTTTTGCTGTGTAGTTATTCTTAGAAAATATTAAATGTATGGATGGAGCTTCTTGGACTCTCTTAAATGCCTTTAGGTCTTTTGGCCGGGTGGGAGCAGGGTGGTTGGTTAAATTATTTCTACTTTCAATGGGAGAGTTATAAATAATTGGTCCAGTTGACTTCTTTTTCCTAGTTTAAAGGTGCTCCGTGCTATTCTGGCCTTTGAATGAAGCAAATTTCAAAAGTAACTCAGGCAACATAAAGGAGTGCCTATCTTGCCCATTTTCTCCTTTCTTCTCAATCTAAAATGGAATCTAATAATAACTGGAGATCTTTTCTAATTCTTTTAAGAATCAGAAGCCTCCAAGGGGTCTAAGGGTTGAGTAATTGTTGGAAAAAAAAAAAGTGGATAAAGTAGATTTGGGAAGAAATTTTTGAGAAGGAACGGGAGAGCCTGACAGAAGTATTTTGGGCTCTGAATTAGGGCAAGACAGATGTGCTGTTACTGGAATATCGTGCCTACAAAATATGCCTCCACCTTAACCATTTTTCCAAAAACAAAACTTCTCCAACTAAGGACTTTTTATAGAATTTTCAAAATGCCAGATTATTCTCTGTGTTCTACAATCTCTCCAGTGCCGGTCGTGACCTCTCCACTCACCCCTCCCCTCCCCCACTGCTGTTTACATTTCTTAAAGGATCACAGGCTATCTTTAGGCTTGGAGAGGAACCAGGTACTTTCTTTGGTATTTAAGCAGCTTGCTATTTTGAAATTCCCTTAGAGAACTGTGGGCATTTTTATTTCTGTGTCTTGAAGCATCTCTTTCCCTCTCTGAAGGAGAAGCTGCTTATATAATACCCAGAAGCAGACCCCTGGGAACCGCCGAGCTATTTTATGGATATTTTGCAGAAAAAGAAAAGCAAGTGCTCCTGTGTCATGCGCGCCTCCCACGGGGGTCTCAATTTGAGATATTTGCACAATAGCAGATTCTCCGAAGGATAAATATATACAAATCCATTTTTCAAATTGAGTGGGATCGGTGGGAAGCAGCACCTAGGAGGGTGAGAGCCCACTAATAGCTCAGACTGAAAGAGAGTCTTCAGCGGTTCCAGAGCCAGTAACCAACTGTCTACAGAGCTTGCCAGAGAGACAGATGCTGCGTGTGGAAGACAGTTTTCCTCAGTTAGATATTTTGTTCTCGTCGATGGCCAACCATGACTCCTGGGGGAAATCGGAGAGAGAGAGGAGAAAAGAAGAGTAAATTAATCATTTTATTAATCCTTATTGAAAATTCAGTCATGTAACTAAATGTCAACCTGGTGAACTTTCCATGCAACCAGAAGGGTTGTAAAGACAGTTGCGGGGTTTGAAAGTTATGCCAGGTGATAAAGCCATCTAATTTAACCTGCAGATGAAATGACTGACACAATTTCAGATGCATACCTGGAGAAAATAGTAGTGTAGGAATTATCAAATAATCCAGACTCAAAGCTTGCTTTTGAAGGATTGAAAGGACTTGAATCATTTTTCTCTGAGAGATGATAGGTTTGTTCTCTGTTCTCTCTTTCTATATCTGTGTCTGTTTATGAAAATAGTTGTATATGTGAAAGATAATCTTTTCTTCACTGTTCTTCTCTTTCTCTCCCTCTCTCTCCATATGTGTGTGATGTGCATGTGTGTGTATGTATACACATATCACACCTACACAGATGTGTAACATTAAGCCCAGGTTACTGCTGCACCCTAAAATATCAGCTTTCATCCACATTTATCACGTACTTCCAGATCTCCTGACTCTGTAGCACATGCAGTTGATTAGATTAAAGCAGAACGTCTGCTATCTGAAAGATAGTAAAGTTCAGTTTTTGTAACTTATGACTATAGCCAGATTGTGAGTTTCTTTCAAATTTCTAGAAAGGGGTTAATATGGTAGATAATAGTCTTAGTTTCCTCTCTTTTCTTTTTTCTTTTTTCTTTTTTTTTTTAAAGATTCCTCATTTCTTTTGAAAATAAACAAAAGAAGAGTTTGGTACAGTTTCCCAGATTCTCACTTGTTTGGGGCTGAGGACTTCAGGGTCCCTTTGAGCCAAGTTTATTTCATAGATCTACCCTGTAGGTCTCCAAAACTAGAAGAAGTTACATGTTTGAGTGCCTAACGGTAGGCCCTATGCCAGACTTTTGATCTATCATTTTTCTGATAGAGTCTCAGAAGTTTTCATTTTCCAATCTGCATGTCCTTCCTGAGTTGGGATGGCAGATGGCCAAAACTTGTGTGTTTGGGGAAAAAGCGGGCTTTTATTTCCGCCCCCCCCCCCCCAATCAGCTATTTGGAGGGTACTCTAGGAACTGAAAATCACAGCTGTGGAGCCAATTTAGAGAGAATAATTCACAATTGACTTGGGGAAGATGTAGCCTGCCTTCTTGAGCCACTGCGCTTGTCTGGCCAATATGGAGCTGTCTGAGATGAGGCTCTTCACTCAAGGTTTACATGTCTCCACTGTATCTCATGTCAAATCAAGCCCTAGGAGACGAGCTTGTCAGTCTGCAGCACTCTCTGGGGAACTTGGGGTCTTGAAAACCCGGGTCACATTGATCCTTGAGTAAAGGTTGTTGCATGTCTTCTGAGATTTATCAAAATAATGATGACAGTTTTCATTCGACTGTTTCAGACCCTTATTTGTGAATGCACCTAAAAGGTGAATGATTCTTGTCTACATGCCAGAGGTTGCTGTCTTTCACATTGCCTTGCACATAGTATGTGCTTGATAAATGTCTGTTGAGTGAAAGCATTGTGGATTTCTTTTCCTTTGGGAGCATGGAAGAATCTACCATGTGATTTTAATTTTTTTAAGACCATGCCTCATTGAATCAGTTATCTTGGTTTCATGGATATATATTGGAAGTAACGTTGTTCATGTTCTATTCTTTTATAAATAAGGAAATTGTCACAAATAAGACTGAAGGACAGATTCAGGTATTGAACAATAAGTGTGTGGCAGAATTAGAATTATTAGAGTCCTGAATTAGGAGTCCATCAAATGTTTAGTGTGACTGAAGATATTTTAAATAATTATGTTTACATTTTATCCTTCACATTATTTAAAAGATGCTATAGTAGTTGCTATATAGGAATGATAAAAGTAGCAATCTTTTTGGTATGAGAAAATGCATCATTATCACTTTCCATGTACAAAGAGGCCAGGTATATAGTGCCTTACTGGAAATTGGGAAATGAGCTAATAAAATTGGTTTAAGGTAGGGGTCAGCAAACTATAACCTGTGGGCCAGATTTGACCTAGTACCTGTTTTATGTGCCCGTCAATGAAAAAAAACTAATCAATGGTCAATCTAAGAAAGAAATGGAAAATTTTATTCAAGCCAAACTGAGGATTATAACCTGGGAGACAGTCTCTCAGAGAGCTCTGAGAACTGTTCCAGAGAGGTAAAGGGGGAGGTCAGTATATATGTGATTTTGGCAAAGGGGGTACATGCAATGAAGCACACATCTCAGTAGAAGTTTGCTGCTAGCCATAAGGAAGAGACATCTTAGTTAATGGTTTTAGTGCTTTTGTAAGTATGGGAAGATGCAAGAATCTAGGTTCATAAAAAATTTCTCCCTAAAATATCTATCTGAAGTCCTGTTCTGCCGGTTTACCAGAACCGAGCATGGAGTGCCTCATCCTAATCTTTGCCCTGAATTCCTTTCAGAGTGTATTGTAGGTCAGTGACCGCAGTGGCTAATGACTTGATTCTTGCAGAACTGGATGGTGGGCAATGTTCTTTATTTTATAATCCCTTCCCTTTTGGTCTTCATTTCAACCGGTTTGGGAGGCGTGTCACGACCAATTTGTTACAGGGCACTAGGAATGCTCATTCCCAGGTCAGGCAAGGATTTCATTGATAGGCCACTCAGTGTGCTATTCCTGGAGTAGGGCTTGTTAACAGTAACCAGAAGTCTCTGGACCTCCTATCTTAACTGGTCTGTTATGGTCCAGGAAATGGTTCCCTCTTGTTGCTTCTTCCCATATCTAGAGTTACCCTATCACAGTAATTGATCTTATAGAGCTATGTCTGAGGTTCAGTCACACATTTGATAATGCAGGAAACAATAATCTTGGGGGAAAAAAAAGGCAGAATACAAGTTAAACAGCTAGTACTATTAATAAGGTCATAAGTAAGTCTTTAAGCAAAGACCGTTTATTAGGTGCAGCCCAGCATCTCCCCAGGTTGTCTGACCAGTCTGTTCTGCACCAATCGCTGTCTTTAAGGGAAATGATATATTGATATTGTACCTGAAGTCCACTGAAGATGTCTGCACATACAAGACAAGTGGTGGGTCCTCGTGACCCCCTTACAGGATTGAGAAAGGAATGTTAGCTTCTAAAAAGTTATGTAGCTGATGCCAGAAGGAGAAAAATTGATCTTTAAAGTTGAGCAGGTATTTGTGCCATTGGAGAGGCCTGGTTAACAACATGATGCAGATGCACAATGCACATTAGAGGGGCGGGAGGAGGCCAAAGGGCAGAGAAAACATTTTAGTTTGAAATTTTTCTTGTCTTGCCTTAAAATGCAAATTTTTATTTCATCATGCCCATAAGCCAAGAATGTTTTTCTATTTTCAAATGGCTGGGAAAAATATCAAAAGAAGGGTAATATTTCATGATACTTAAAAATTATGTACAATTGAAATGTCTGTGCCCATAAATAAAGTTTTATTGAAACACAGCCATGCCCATTCCATTGCATGTTTTTGATGGCTGCTTTTGCAACAGCAGTGTTGATTAGTATGACCCACGATGCTAAAACATTTCCTATTTGTCCTTTTACAGAAAAACTGTGCTGGCCCTTATCTTATTTGAGGTTTACAGTGGTTCAAAGGCAATGCAACAAAACTGGTGCATTTATGTTGAACTAAAACATAAAGTGAAGTATGAGTCTAAATGAACAAGGCAGAAAATGGAAGCAGAAAGAAGGCAGACCAAGTATCACATGAAAAGGTGCAGAGGCCAGAGAGAGTGTGATGGATTTGGGGAAAAGAGACGTCTTCATTCACTTCATCTGAAGGAGAGCATCAGTGAAGGAGAGTGCTGGAAATTATAGGAGTCAGATCATTCATGAGTCACTGATTTATTTAGCAAACGTTTATTGAGATTCTGCTAAGTACCAGGCACTGATTTCAGAACAGGGGTAGTAAAAACACGTGTAGTTTATGGTTTAGTGGGATGAGATAGACAAAAAGATAAGTAAACAAATAGAAGATCAAAATAATTTCAGAAAATGATAAGGACTTGGAAGACAAGAGAGAGTGATATTTATGCACATAAGTGTACATCTACTTGCATACATGCACCAGTTAATTTAGATAGGGTAGACAGAGAAGGCTTTTCTGAAGCAATGGTATTTGAGCTGAGACCTCAATAACAAGAAAGAATTGGGCACTTGGAAAGGTATGGGATTTTCTCAGGCAAAAGGAACAGTAAGTGCCAAGGCCTTGAAGTGGGAGTGAAAGTGGAGTGTTGGTGAGATGGAGAGAAGACCAGATGTGGTTATAAGGAGGTCAAGGAGAAAGAGAGTGGGCCATGATGAGATCTGGTCAGTGACCAGATTCTGAAAGATTCTGTAGGCCTCGGTGAAGAACTTTTAGATTTTATTCTCAATGCAGTAAGAATTTATTGGAGTATTTTAAGCAGAGGAGCGCTATAATCATATTAATATTTAAAAAAGATCACCCTCCCTTGAACGTTACTGTATCTAAATGGTACCTCAATGAATATGACTTAACGTGAATAGCTATCAAACTTCTAGCTCTAATAATTCGTAGGAAAGAGGGAAAGAGAAATATGTTTCAAAGACACTAGAGGGATATAATCAGCACAATTCTCATTTTGTCCTGAAACTCACAGGCACTGATGAACTCAGGTGCATGTTGTCATGGTAGTAAGATGCAATAGACATGGGATATGTTTTTGAGGTGGAGTTGGCAGCTCTTGTTTTGGCTGCAAAAAGTGAGGGTAAGAGAAGAAAGAAGGATGACTTCTGAGGTTCTGGTTTGAGCATTAGAGTCAATGATGGCATCATTTATGGAGAAAGAATATCTTTAGGGGGTAAATGCCGAAACCACACCTAAAAGGAAGGGGGATCCACTGAAGATAGATTGACTGGTGGCAAGATCAAGAGTAGACTAGGTGGTTGAGTCTTGGAGTCAGGGAGTTGGAGGTGAAAGACCATGGTGGTGATTCTGATGAGATGCTGAGCACATTGACTCAATTAATGAAAGTTTGAATGGAGAGAAGGCAAGGGATCTAGAGCGTATTTTGGAAGAGGAATCAACGTGACTTAATTGGAGGTGGGAAGGAAGGGAGAAGGAAGACTCTATAGTGCCTTCAGGTTGATGGTGAGCATATACTAACTGATGGGCAGCTTCAGTCAGGGCAGAACAAGTGTTGGAGGAAGACATCAGAAGTCCAGCTTTGACCACCTGGTTTTGAGATGCCTTTAATAGGGCTGTCCTGTAGAATTAGATATATGAGTCTGAAGCTTAAGGGAGAGAGATGAACAAGAGCCTTCAGTAGTGTCAGTGTGAGCAAAATTGCCCAGAGAACTGGTAAGAAGAAGAGAAGAGAGAGGAGAAAAGAGAGCTGGACATAGGGTGTTGGGAAACACCAGTGTTTCCAGCTTAGACTGAGGAGAACGGAGTGTGGGGGAAGATTGAAAGGTGCAAGAGAGGAGGACCATGGGAGAGGAATGTTGTAAAACTAAGGCAGAAAAGAGTTTTAAGAGGCAGGGCACTATAATCAGTGTCAGATACTGCAGAGGTGTTCATTAGATTTGGACTGGAAAGTATCCATCACATTTAGCTGTTAAGAAGCCACTGTTAAATTTTTTAGCAAGATCACAGTCAGTGGAAGGCAGAGCTACATTGGTTTAAGCACTTAATGGGAGTTCAGAAAATGGAAACCAAGATACTTTATCCAGCCAAAAATTAGGTGAAAACCAAGTAGAAATTAGGAAGATCAAAAAGAAAAGAAAAAAAAAAAAGTGCTATCAAATACCAAACATCTGTTTGAATTGTTAGAACTTTCCCTCTATTGCCGTTAGTAATCATGAGTTTTACTTTAATTTGCTTTATGGAATTGGACTGTTCATATGAAGGTTTTATGTTATCAATCACAGTTTAGAGTTTATAATTGGGAGCACATTGGAAAGAAATCTGTAGCCAGACCTTTATAGTTCAAAAGTAACCTCTATCTACTAAATTCATATGTATATTTTTGCTTAAAGAAAAGTCTACCAAAAATGTAGTGGATGAAGAATTCTATGTGCCAAAGATAGTAGATGTTTGGGCCATGATATAGAGTTGCTTTTTGAGTATATCATATATTTGTTCTGGTCTGATTGCTTAATTAAGAGCCATTTAGTTAATAAAATGGAGAAGGTAGATTGGAAAATTAAAAACAGTATTTTTATACACATACGAATACCTTGCATAGAGCTAGTTTTTGGAATGAATAAATGGTTAAATTTATTATCAATGATCATGTATGAATAAATGATTATGCATATAGATAAGCTTATTGGAACTTTTAGTTCTATTCATAGAAAGTTATTCATTTCAAAATTTAATCAGGTGGTTTAAAACCTTCTATAATTTACTCATGTAAAAGCTCTCTGATCGTTGGACTTTCTGGAGGAAAAGTAAGTTGTTCTTTGTGTGTTTTGTTTAAACTTTGTGCAGTTGTTGTTATTTCCTGGATTTCTATTTGCCTGACACAAAATGACAGTTTAGTCAATTAGCCAATACATTGGTTGATGGGTTAGTTAGTGAATTAACCAATTAATTAACTGATTAGAGATTTTTAAATATAGTGTTAATTAATTGGTTTGTCATCCTGTGGGGCTTTTGAGATAGAAATGTAGGCTGGTGCAAAAGCTACCTCAAAGATTCTGAAATCCAGAAGTTCCACATTTCTAAATTAAGATCCAATTTAATTTGATGAGAAGCTCTGAAGTGTGAAGCGGATCGGTGTACGTTTTCAAGGAGGAAAGTTTGGCCTTGCGGTCTTCATGCATAAGCCTTGGTTAAAGGTACTGAAGTTTGATATGAAAAGGAAATCACCTCCTAAGACTAACAGCATCATGAGTTACTCTCATTTTCAAGCTTATGGAAAAATTGTTCTCAAGGCATTCATACGTATTTCACATATCTTAGTCTCCAGAGTGTAGGCAGTAATCTTAGATCCTGAATCTTGATTTCTTTACAGACCAGTACTGACCTGATTTGTGGGGTTGGAGGAGTTATGATGACATGCATAACTGCCGTTATACTTTATTGCATGAAAAGAGCATTGTCCAAGACCTACCCAAAGTGGAATTATAAAAAAATACGAACAGTAAGAACCAAAACAGGTTAAATGTTCCTTATTTTTGTACAGTCTTTGACTATTAGATTAGAGTCAATCAAATTTTAGGCTTTTTAAAAGCAGGCTGCAGGAACAACCACCACCCCCCCCCATCACATTTTATTACAAATGTTGCTGTGCATGTTATACATGAGAACAGCCTACTGGATCAAAAGAAATAATGTTGTGTCCATGGCAGTGGCTGTTTTATACAGCAAAGCACATAGTACAAGCTTGTTGGTAGGTAGCTAGAATTTGACTACTCTTTTAGTTCTCCCTCTCTCTCTCTCCTTTTTTTAGTAGACAAATCTCATTGGAGTCTCCAAATGCTTATTTTATTTTGCTTTCTGATGCTCCTGCCTTTACTTATTCAGTGAGTTCCTTACAGAAGGTTGCTTGCCTGAGTTGATTTAATTCATATCATATAAAAACTCTTCTTGTACTTTTATGAAATTGAGTCTATTATTCACAATAATATTTTACCGTTCTTCTAACAATAAAATGACAGGGGATATTTTTGGACAGACTGTATGGTTCATATGAAAAAGAACTAGGGAAAAAACGGTCTTTTTCAGAAAAATATCACTGGAGTAGCTAGCCATTTCAGAGCTGTAAATCACTTAGGAGAACATTCAGTTTAACCTCCTAAAGGGGAAAATTTGGGCCTAAAGCAATGAAACAAGTCGTGAAAGCATCCATAAAACCTGTTGTATTGCCTAAATGAAACTAATCATAAGACATTAAATTGAATGTTAACTCTGTATTTTTAAAAAAGAAAATTAACACTATATTTAAAAATCTCATCTTGTGAAAAGAGTTATAAGCAGTCTGGAATGAAGTAAATTATAACCAAAATTTCTTAATAATCAGCGAATAGTAATAATAGTTAATAATAATGTCTTTTAATTATTCCAGGTAAGAGTTTCCTCTTAAGAAGTATTAGACACTTGAGAGGTTATTTTGCAGTGATATGGATTTTTCTTCCCCTTTAAAGTTCCTCCACATAAAAAATAATTAAATGCAATTAATATATGTAAAGTTCTTTTTTTTTTGGTGACATTTTTTCATAAAACCCTCTAGGACTCATTTGAAAAGCTGCTTTGAAGTTAATTTCAGGCAGATCTTCCTGATTTGTAGTTGTGGTGAATTATTGTTAAACTAAAAGAAAAATATCTGAAAAACCCAAATCATCCAAACTTACCATTTATTTTATCTTTTGTTTAAATTGGTTTACTTTAAACCAGGCAAGTGATACTGAGTAGTTCAAGTCTCTCATAAATTAAACGGACGTGATAAAAATCTTTCTATGAATTAATATAGGATACAGCAGAATTGCTGTTTAATAATCCAGATGTCTTCACCCAAAAACAGTTATTAAGATACCTATCACCTCATTAAAATGTCCCTACAAATAAAAACCTCTTCCTGAGTGTTCTTTTCCTTTTAAACTGTCATTTGCATAATTGGGGGAAGGGTGTTTTCATTATGCAAATGATTTCCGAGGCTCAAATCAGAAGAGTTGCTTAATTGTCAGTGAATAGGTCAGTTTATACCTCCTCATTCATATTTGAAGTTTTAGTTGAAACCACTTAATGGCACAAGTGACAAGCTTCTGTCTTGTAGCATAATTTAATTTATTGTGACCAGGATGTCAGGTTTACTTTAAACTTTCTATGAGTGTGTATTTGTGATTGACAACCACCCTTTGTTGCCTGGTTAGAAAGGTAGAACTTCTTTTATGTCTTAAAATTATAAGGTCATTTTGAGATATGTGTAATTCAGGGCAAGGCAGTTGACAACCCTGCCAGTGTCTCATTTCTAGAAATACAGTAAAATTCAGTAAATAAATACTTTGATGATCTTGGAAGAGGGACTCATATTGTACAATAGAATGTAAAACGCTTTACATAACACATGTACTCTTTTCAGATGGTTCATTATTAACAAGGAGTGTGTCTAATGAGCATTTTAGCTTCTTACTTAGAAAATATACTCAACTCTCAGTTATAGGCTTTTGGACTCTAGTTTGTGGATTATCTGTAACAAAATGTTAATCCCAGCCATGATTCTGAGTCAATTCCTTTGCTCAGGAATTGTAATTCATTTTTAATATTAGCCTTAGGGGTAGAAACGTGATTAGAAATGCAGAATAATGCTTCCATTCGAAACCAATTAAAACAACTTCTGATTCTCCAACTTAATGGATAATTCACAGCACTGCATTTCTCCATTAGGATAGATTGAATTTGATGTATTGAAGGATGATTTAAGACTTAGTCACTGAAATATATTTCAAGAAAACATTTAATTTTAGTTTTTACTGATGAGGAAAATTCTTAGTTTTGTGCGTCATTTGAAATGTACAAAATTGCATTATGTCTTGGCAAAAGAAAAGTTCAGTTTCTGTTTTTGATCTGTTGCAAAAATGATGTTTCATGTAAACTGTACTATATTTGTTTTAAGCTAGCTATTCATTGCCCTGCAATAAAGTATCATTTTACAGTATATAGAGAAACCATCACTTACAAAAGTTATTTATTTGTGGCAGTATTGTGTAATCTGGTACTTTTTAAATTTCAGACAGGGATAAAAAACACAGTTGAAAAGAAGATGGTTAATGGCATATTCTGTAAAGTCTTATTGTATTTGCTAGATTCATTGGCTTTACTTTTTAGAGATCTTAGTGTTTAAAACCAAAGATGGGAAATGTTATTACTCTTTGAATAAGTACATGGCTTATTATTTGGTTATGAGTAGGTACCTTAGTAGGGAAATAAAACTTGATATATGAAAAGATTTTTAATAGTCTTCCAAGCTTGCAGACTGTGTTCCTTTCAGGCAGTATGCTCCACTGGGTTAGAAGGGACTTGCGTTGTTGAATGTCAAAGAAAAGCTTTTCTTCCGCTCTGCAGCCCACTTAAACGAAAGGAATGTGGGAAGGGAGCCTGTCAGATGTACTTTAAAATTAAGTAAAAAGAATTCTGTCTAACCATATTACTCATCTAGACCTTATTTCTTAACTGACCTTTCTTTCCAGCTGTTTTCCTAGGATGATTGGAATACTGAGTCAGGAAAACTACATTCATTCATTCATTCATTCATTTAAAAAAATTAAAAGGTATATATGTCCATGCCACTCTCTCACTTCATCCCAGCTTACCCTTTCCACTCCCCATGTCCTCAAGTCCATTCTCTACCAAATGTAAAATAGATAGCTAGTGGAAAGCAGCCGCATAGCACAGGGAGATCAGCTCTGTCCTTTGTGACCACCTAGAGGGGTGGGATAAGGAGGGTGGGAGAGAGACGCAAGAGGGAGGAGATATGGGGATGTATGTATATGTATAGCTGATTCACTTTGTTATACAGCAGAAACTAACACACCATTGTAAAGCAATTATACTCCAATAAAGATGTTTAAAAAAAAATAAGTTGCAAAGGGATTCATAAGCAGATAATGACAAATAAATTGAGAAATATTAAACATGAAAAAAAAAAAACTAAAGGTCAAGAAAACGTCCACAGTGCAGATCATTAAGAAAAAAATAAAACAAAAAAAATTTTTTTAAACAAAAGTTCTAGAAAGGAAGTTGGTTTTGGTTTTGTTTTCCTTTCAACTGGGACTCTGTGAGTCTCTTTGCTGCCTCAGTGTTTGCACAGCAACGTGATATGGATTCAAGGGACTTCTTCTGTAGTGTCTTTTACTGTTTCCACATGCAGTGTGTATAATTTCATAGAAAGGTCTGTTGAATGTTGGGAATGGTCTGTGGAGGGTAGAAAACGTCTAAAAGATGTAAAGATTTGTCACCCGCTCCCTGGGTATCAAATATATTCATTTTATTAGTTTGTCAGTCAAGAGAATGCCAGTTTTTTATTGAAACCTGTAGGACATCCGCTAGGAGCACTGTTGATTTTTAATAATACTTATAGAATGTTACTCTGTTTCCACCATTTTGGACTTTTAAAATGTGGTTTTTTTGACTTCTAAGAAGGCAGATGAGAAGATAATGTGTAGTAGACCAAACTTTTACCTTAGTGCTATGTTTCTGATATGCTGAATTTAAAAAAATTAATCTTTCCTTCTTTTGATCTATATGGATGTGCTTGCTGACAATGAATGCTCATTCTTATTCCAACTGCTGAAGTCTTTAATGAATTGTAGTAGGATCTAACAGAGCGGATGCAAACGCAAACCATTGAGCCTAGACTAGCTTTTTTAATCTTAAAGGACCTGAAGTCTTGGGTTCCCTCCCAACTTTACTGTCCTTTGAGCCAACCTGGGAGTCCTGAAATTGTGCATTCAGATCCCAGATATGTTATGGCCAGGCTAGCCAGGTTAATATACTTATTATGATTTTTACAAAAATGTAAGAGTAACCAGATGCCCGATACTTTTTAGAAAACTTTTGGTCAGTTCAACAGTAGAAGAGAATGTGCAGACCCTTTTCTATTCTTAATCTGTCAAAATCGCTAAGTAGACTGGAGCTTGTTTCTTTACAAGTATTTCCTTGTCCTTTTTTTTTTTTTTTTAAGCATATTGTTTTATCGTGTGATTTTACTTGATGAAAATGCTGAAGCATGGCATTGTCTGAAAGTAAAACAAGGCAGAAAAGTAAAAAGAAGAAACTTTAAAAATCAGCCATATTCCCAGAACCTACATCTAACTGATATCAACATTTAGGTGGTATGTTCTTCCAGAGAAATACATTTTTATTTACTTGTATGTATTTGTGTACATACTGGAGCATAGGTACATGATATATTTAACTTTATGTAATGAATCATTTATTTATGCAGCACTCCATATTCCTTATTTTAACCTCATATTCTGTTATGCTTTTTTGGTCAATAAAAAATTTCAAAAATATAATTTCATGTCTGTGCAGTGCATGATTCTGTTTAATACATTTTAATGCATTTATTCATTCTCCTGCCATTGATTCCTTGCAGTTTTATAAATAATGGAAGTGCTTGCATTTTGAATATCATTATTGGCCTGCTTTAACATACATATTTCCATTTCTTTCTGCCTTATTCCTCCATTGCCCAGAATGACTGTGTCTGTTTGTCTGTTAATTTCAGGATCACATATATAGACTTAAGTCCCAAAGGCATTTCCCAGCTTTCAGTTAAAAGGATAAGCCTGTTGACTCTGAGAAAAGATTTTAACCTGAGCATTTCCAATTTAAGGAAAAACGCTCACAGAAGTTAATTTTGGTGGAGCATATTTAATTTTTTACCTTATTTGGCTGTTAATTTATGAATGTAATGCATGCACAGGCAAAACAAAAGTACACAAGTATATATGTATCCAGTTCTCTGTATATATGTTGCTAATTATTTCTGTTCATTCTTTCTTCAATCTACCCCTCCCATACCATCCTATGGTAACTCTTATGTTAATATTTTGATGCTTATCATTCCATACTTTAGTGCAGGCTTATATAAATAAATAAATAAGATACCCCACTCCCAGAAAAAACATTCTAATGCCTTATCATCCCCATTATTTTCTAACATGCTCCCCCCACTCCACTTAATCATGGTTAAATGTATATAACTAATTCATTCTTTCTACTGCACGTAATACAATGATTCTGCTTACATGAGTTACCTCAAATGGTCAAATTCATGGAGACAGAAAGTAAAATAGTGGTTGTCAAGGGCTGGGGAGAGGAAGGAATGAGGAGTTACTGTTTTATAGGTACAGAATTCTGAGTTTGGGAAGATGGAAAAGTTCTGGAGATGGATGGTGGTGATAGCTGCACAAGAATGTGAATGTATTTAATGCCACCGAACCATACAGTTAAAAACAGTTAAAATGGTAAATTGTATGTTTTGCATATTTTACCAAAAAAATTAATAAATAAACATACATAAATGAGCACTTGAAAAAAATAGCACGTTAATACACCATTGTGCCCCAGGTGAGGTGAGGTCTTTCCACCTTTTTTGGGCTCACTGGCTCCTGGTGGGTTTTACTTCTGCCAGCCAGTACCTGCGTCTCTCTGAAGGGCTTGGCTCCAGCTGCCAGAGCTGCTTTACACCCACCTTGGGAGTAACCCAGAACCAGCGACTGCCAGTTGCAGGGGGCTACCTGTGACAACACTGAACGCGACCCCGGCAGCCTCCAGAACTTTTCTATGTGACTGAGCCAGTTACCTGCTGTGGGACGCTGCTTAAAATTGCACAGTGGCCTCCCTCCCTTCCCTGTCCCCCTCCGCTAGCTGTTTTGCCCAGGAGCACTTCCTAATGAATCATTGTTGTACAAATCTCATCTCAGAGCCTGTTTCTGGGGAACTCAGTCTAAGACATAGAGTGCGTGTATGTTTTCTTCCCTGACAGTGGACATTTAAGTAGTTTATACTTTTGGCTCTTACATCCTTTTCTTCATCATTCAAACTTGTACACACATCTTTACATATGGTTGTTTTTTCCTTTGTTGCAGGATAGATGCATTCTAACATTGAGATAGCTGAGTAAAAGAGTTGATGTAGTTTTTAAATTTTAATAAACAGAGCCAGAAGAAAATCCAGAAAATGATGGCAAAAATTCATACCCCTTCCAGCAATGGATGAATGCGCCTGCCTGTTTTCCTACACGTTGACCACATTGGGTGTTAACAGTTTTTAAAAATATTCTTTATCTAATGAGTCAAGAAATGATTTTGGTTATAATTTTTATTTACCTGATTCCTAGAGTAGTTGGGCCTCCTTTCATATACGTTTCGTTTTTCATGTCAGTTTGGTTTGCCATTAGTTTTGCTATTCGTGTTATCTTCGTGAATTGGCAGTCTGTTCCATGTTGAGTGTGCTGTCTTTTTCTTATCCATTTGTAGGATATCTTTGCATTGGGATATCTTAATTCTTTGTCTCCATGTATATTGAAACTGTGTTCTTCCAGCTGTCATTTGTTTGGACTTTGTTTTAAAAACTGTTTAGAAGGAGAGGCACATAAAAATACTGAGGATGTTTCCTTAGAAACATCCTCGGCTTGGGAACCGTGCCTGCCCATTTGCTTCCCAGGGTATTGATGTACACATTTGTGAATCATATGCATCGTTCCTATTTGGGTCAGTGTGCACAACTTGAGTAAATGCAGACTATCCTATTTATAGGCATACGCTTTAGGAATTCCCACAACAAAGCTTTTAGCATGAGTCCTGCAGGCTGTCCCACTTACAGCTTTGTGCTTCACATCAACACATGAGAGGAGGAAAGGGATCAGAGGCCTGGCTGTCCAAGTGTGTGGTTATCAGGCACTTGTGAGAAAATGAGCTTCCATCAGAAAACGTGAGAGGATCAACTCCACTGTGCCATAGGTTTCAACTCATTTACACCCTTCCACAGAGACATGAGCTCCCAAGTTAAATTTTAGGCTCGAATTATCTGTTGTGATAGTTTTTATTGATTAAATGATCAGCTGCACATGGGCACAGGCCCAGACACGCACCCGCCCTACCCCGTTCCACCCCCTCCCTTGGTTAACCTGAGCGAAGAAATAGAAACGTTCTTTCTTGCACTTTGGACTCCTTTTTGCCTTTCAACTTTTATTTCCTTTCTAACCCATTTATTAATTTTTCCATATTACTGCGCCTCTCTGCTTATTTTTAATAATTAGAAGTATAAAAATATTTACATTTCAAAACAAATCGATGTCTACATAATTAACAGGCATTTTTGCCAAGTACACTTTTTTCCTTTGGAATAAAGTGTTAAAAATACAAAATAATACATAAGCAAAGAATATTTAAACTAAATGATATTTAAGCAATGTATTTCTGTATCTAGTTTGTACCCCTCAATGATAGTATAATTAAGTGACATGGTCCCAGGTTTATGGAGATAATCTTTTAAATCTCCAAATTCCTCAAAGCTTCTTTGGCCTTGGGGTTGTCGAACTTGCTTTTTTATTGATCTTTGCATTTCAACTTAGGCACCTAAAGTTTTCTCCCCCCATCACAGGAGAGGAACAACCCTGTGATATATGTATACGTCCCCTAATTGAAGCTTAAATCTAGTTCCCAGCAATTGCGCTTCTGAAATGTTGGAACCACAGAGTGAAATATTTTTAACTTTTTCCATCCATCACATTGGTTTTTAGGTTGCTAGTAATGTCAGCCAGAAAAATATCTGAATTAGGAGCATTTCTTCATAGAGACTGCTACTACGTTTCTTAAATGGGTAAGTTAGTATTAAAGATATCACTGGAATTTATCCCAAAATGTAACTGAATTTTTTATTGGTTTTGGGGTACAGTTCTTAGTTGTTCAGTTCAGATATGAACCATAGGAAGTAAAGAATGTGGCACAAGTTGGTGTCAGAACAGCAGTAAAATTTTACAAAGGAATTCTATCTTTTAGGACGTCAAACCCTTTGCCCAGAGATACTGTCCATTTGGTATTTTAATGGACAGCTTCTTGATATGTGAACTAGGATGGCAGTGCTAGGTGAGAACATATGGAGTGTTACTTTTTGGCAACTAATTCATTATTTTGAAAATGAATAAAAATCTCCTGCTTGGATACCTAATAGAGTTGGCTCTTCTGCTGCTTTATGGCTATTTGGGCAAACCTCTAGTTCCTCCTTTAAAAATTTAATCATGGTATTTTATATTCCTCCCCAAAGAAGTACTATATTTGTTTTAAATAGGAAGAAATGTTTTGATTCTATTTCTTCACTCTTTTTCCTTTTGTGTAACACAACTTTTATGAAACTAGGGCTATTGTTTTAACATGACAACAATGCAAGCCACAGCTTTTTGGATGAACGATGTTAAAGTGATACAATAGCAAATGATAAACAAATGTTAGGCTTTAGTCTGTGCCTGGTGTTTTGCCCAGCACTTTATAAAACATTACACCATTTATTCCTCATAACGCCCATGTGCACAGGTAGTATAGTTATCCTTGTTTTATAGATATGAAGAGAAAAACTTTAATAGGTCAGGTAACCTGGTCAGACTAATAATGTACCTTGGCTAATAAGGTAAAATTCCACAATTCCTTATTTGGAGTTTAGGACTTTTGGAACTATAAATTCTTTAGAAAGGCGATGTTAATGCCTTTTGGTTCTTGCACTAACTCAAGCTAACTGCTCATTACTACATCCTCTGCTTTTCTTGTGCAAGGAAATGCTTAACACCGTTGACCTCGAGCAGGAGCCATTGTAACTGACAAAAAATGGTGAAATCCATAAACTTCTAAGCAATGAGTTATACCTTTGTAATTCCTTTGTACTATTAGGCCTGTTTAATAAACCTTGTCTTCATCACACAAAGGCAAACTTAAACCTAGCTATGGGTCATAATGTCTACAGTTCCCATTGTGAATGCTTAAATGTTTGGGTTTTATTTATAGGAGCCTGAACATGTACAGTGTTTCAGTATTTATGGAAAGGTGCTCACTGTGAGTTTGAAAATGGAGTCTTACATGTCAATAATAGTAAGTCTTCGTGTTCTTTGGGCAGTTGATGAGGGAGGCTGAGAATCTTGCTCAGAGAGGATCTGGAGCCACAGCAGTTAAGCCAGGATAAGGCAAGGGTGAGAGGGAGTCCTTCTTGTTTGTTATATATATTTGCCGTGGCAGCCAAAGTTTGGGAGTCCCTCTTCTCCCTGTTAATAGGAGAATTTGAGGCCAGATATGAAGTTGGAGGTTTTGTCCCTTCTATTAGGAATCGAGTTACGTTGATTTCTTTGGTGAACTCACTTGGCAGGTGACATATACTATGGTTTCATTTCCTATCTGAGAAACTAATATTAGTAGTATAGATTTATGTCACAGGATATGATTTGTTATTAGATTACTTTTGTCTTTGTTGTGGAATCAGGGTTATTGTAAAGCGTGTCATTCTATTGGCTGTGAATTAGCTAAGGCATATTGTCATGGTTGATGGCCATGAAAGCTTTCAGCTTAGTCCTCTCTTCTGACTGTTGGTCCTCTTCTGTTGCTATCAAGATTCATCTCCTCGTGGGGTTGTGGCCTCTCAGTAATCATAAAAATCAGAATACAGAAGACAGAAACAATTTGGCTTACAGCACCTTCACAGATTTTATTGGCCTTTTACCATTTCTTTCTCTATAGAAGTCTTGCAGTGCCCCAGATCAAACACACTTGGAATGAAAAGCTTTCACAAAGATAATCACTAAACTTCTGAGTATGTCCATTGATTCCATTTTCCTTCCACACTAAACTCTAGTGCCTGCATCCAGCCATTGTTTAACACGTATTTATCAAATGCTTCCAATACATCAGGCATGCCATTGGTTCTGGAGATACCGTGGTGACTAAGGCTGACAAGATCCCCTTGCTCTCAGAGCTCATATTCTCATGAGGAGAAGACAGATAATATCATATAAACAACCGGAATCAAGACAATTTCAGATGGTAGTAATTCAATAGAGATAACAAATGCATAGTGTACATAGAGAGTGATGGGGCTGGGAAAGGGGTTTATTGTAGTCAGGGGAAGACTCTCAGAGGAGGTGACATGACCTGAAATCTGAGTGATGAGAAGGAATCAGATGTAAAAGTTCTGGAGGAAGAGATTCCAAGCAGAGGGATTCTAGGGCTGCCATGGAAGGTTGTGTAGTATGTGCACTGAACAAAGGCACCTGGCCAAGGGAGAAGTAGGGGCTGAAATCTCATGCTTCTCTTACAAAGTTATGCTATCAGGCAAGGGGCTACATCTTCCCAGAGAACATCAGGACTTTTAAAAATTTTAACCACAAAGACTGTTCCTCTTGCCAAGCCTGAGGGGACCATGTCCACCAGAGGGTATGTATATGAGTTTTGTTTTGCTTTGTTTTGACCAAAGACCACTTTATAGGCTATAGTTTTGAGTGAATTAGTGTGTAAAGTTGACTTCTTAGAGCTTAATTAGATTGTAAGATTACTATTGATACATCATTGCAACGGATATATAATAAAGCTTTCAGATATGATACATTCATCAGGGAATGTTGAAAAGCTTCTTGTGAGAACATAGCAGGTTGGCAAACTGAAGTACCTAGTATTGCAAAACACTGATACCATCAGCAAAATTGAAGTAGAACAAGTACATTGTCGTTGACTGAATGAATCAGGATTCAAATGCATTATATAAGTTTATTTTGTGAAAAGCACGTATTAGATTGTAGGACTTAGGAATTATTTACTGGTGTTTGATGCCATCTCAGAAAACCAATCATTTCCCCCCCAAATGATCATGAGCTTTATAAGAGGAAGACCCTGACAGATATTTTTGGACTTAACGTTTCTGAACATCACAGGATTTGAATTTGACAATGGTTTTTGGAGAAAGGTAGAATAAAGCGTGGGGTCTTTTAGGCTTAACAGTAGAGGAGAAGATTGTAGTGATCTGCTCTTAGCTCTAGGGAAAAGAAATGGAAAAAAAAAGACAACAAACACTGAATTCAATGAGTCTTAATTTTCTCACTCTTCCTTCCCCCTTTCCCTAACTGTATTATAAAAGATCTGGCCCAATAAGGGAGTCTGCTTAAGGATTAGTTCCCTGTTCACATAAGGAAGGTGATAGCATGGGCAGGCCTGTGTTCTGAATTTTAATGGATTCCCCTCCCTTCCATCCCCCCAGGGTGAGGAGAGGTAAGAAACAAATGGGCCAAACAGACTAAACAGTACAATAACCCTACAGAACCCTGTTACATAAAGAGAAAGAACCCAGATTAGGTACTTCAACGTGAACAGATGTGGCTGGTTAATTCAGCTGCCCTGACCAAGCGATTAAGGGAATTAAACCTGGCCTGTTTCATTACGCTGAGTATCCTTACACCTACTCTTCTTTCGAGATACAATGCTGCTTGGAGTCTAAGAGTTATCGTCCAAGACCAGGGTGAAGCCAAACATTATCAATCCCAGATGTCACATTTCACCTTTTCCCTTAAATAAATGCATTTGTGAATGTAGGAAGCTTCTGCAGAGTCTGCCTAAATTAATCCCTTTTTAAAAGGGTACGCAAAAACTGTTACAGCTTTGCTTTGTGATTTAGCTGTCTATTAGAAGGGTCTAAAATTTATATAAACCATCATTATACAAACCTGTTCTCTAGCTGTAATGAAAGGCTTTCTTGCATGTAGTTTACACTATATATATGAAGTGTGTAGATGGTTTAAACGTTTTTCCAGCACATACTAGACTCTCAGTGAATGTCTTTAATTAGTGAATGTAAGAATGACAGGACTAATCTTTTGGTTTCCTATGATATTTTGAAACTCTAAATATTTTTGGTTTTTTAAGTGGTTGGGAAAAACAGAATCTTTTCTTCAAAATGCCACACTTTTCTAAAGTGTGATGGAAATATAGGGAACACAGTTAATTCTTTTTAGTTATATCCTTGCCGAGGACAACATTTATGATCATTTTTTAGATTTAAGTAGGGGTAGTAAACATTCTTTGCACAATGATATTTTAGCATGCAGGTGTTTGGCTGAGATTCCAACCTAGAAATCACTTTTTAAGCATAGGTATTTCTTCAAAGAGCATATGAAATGTCATAATCATAGCATACTAATACATTTTATGTTATGTTTACCATTTATTCATACACTTCCCAGGATTACTGGATGGTCTTCTTTGTAAATTCTTTGAATTCTTTGTAAAATAAGCTTGGAAAACTGTTTATCCATTACTTAGAAAATTGTTATTATGTAAGGTAATACATGATTTCTGTAAAGTATTTGCACCTTGTAGTTTGTTTGTTTGTTTGACATCTTGCCATCTGTGTTTTCATGGTAAGGATACCAGCGTATACCATTGTGCACCTATTGCAAGTGGGTAAATCAAATCATTATGCTACAAGGACAAGATTTAAGGTTTTTGGTTTTTTCCCCCTCTGATTTGAATAGACTTACTGCTTCTCTAGTCTGCGATGTTGAGTCATCATGGTACTAACTCCAAATATATCAAGCCATTTCCCTTTCTGTCTCTCTTGTACCAATTTACTTTTCCCTTTTCTGCCCTGAGTAATCCTCAGAGGCTCACAAAGTGAGGAAAATTCTAGTGTTGGAATAGAGATGGAGGCCTCCTGTCTGCTGTCCTTACCTGAAAAATCATTAGTGTGCACTGTTAATCATATTGACAAATGCCATTTCTCAGGATAGTCTCTTTAATTTCTGTTTGTTTGTTTGTTTGTTTTTGCACGTATTAGAAAGGAGCTAGGACCCAAAACAAAAGAATTCCTAACTATGTGGGTAAAATACAAAATGAATACATGAATGCACTTTACGTTTGCAAGAATAGTTTTTCTCCTCTCTAATTTGTGGGTTGAAGGAAAAAGGTTGATAAACCTGAGCTAGTTCTTGTTTAATGAAACTTAAGTCATGAAACTAGGGTGGATCCATTCACTATGGCTGCTAACTCCCTCCTGGTTATTGGAACTGTCCTTGGAAGAAAGGATAAAGGAAAATGCTTTCATTCTTACTAATATCATCACTCATCTTAATGAGGTTTAGATAGATTTCCCTATGAGAGCAAGACACTTTTGTTTATGCCAAAGCCCACCTGATTACTACCTAATGAGAAAATGGGATTTGGTGATACCTGGATTGCAGAAGATTATTTGTCATGCGTATTTCTTAGAGATTTGTCAGCTGCTAACAGTAATGCCTCAGATTAAGGTACCTACTCATGCCCCAGATTAGAGCCTCTCAGCTTCTTGCCCTTCCTGTCTTGACTATAAGAGGTGGCAAAAAAATAAAATAAAATTATATATATATATATATATATATATATATATATATATATATATATATATATATGTATGTATGTATGTTATGAGAATTTCCTTCAGCAGTTTGATTGACTAGTAGGTATTTTCCCTTTCTGGGCTTATTACAAATAAAAATTCTTCACCTTGAATATTATACATGGGATTTTTCTTGTCTCCTGAGATGAATCAATATATTTCAACTAGGTTAATTCTGTCAAAATAAACTGACCAATTTCCAGCCCGGTGTTCTTGTGCTCCTTTGGCCATATAACTAAAGAACACCAGGGGAAATCTGAATTATTTATCTGGAAGCACTGTGGTATAATTATTTATATTGCAATAGAAAATTATATTATTTTTACTCTAAATGTTGTATGCACAGCCCCATCGTATTTTACACAGTGTCTGTAAATGTGTGTCCATTTTCTAGACATTCTGTCCAGTGGGAATTGATATTCATTGAAATCAGTGAAAATAACTAACATCCATTGAATGCTTACTGTGTGCCAAACACTTGCTATATTAGCCCATATAATCCTCAGAACAGCACTGCGAGATAGGTATAGTCTCATTCTGAAATTTAGAGAAGTATTTTAAGTACTCAGATGCTTTTAGTTATAAGGAATAGTCTGATAGAAACTGATGAAAGCAATAAGGAAATCTTGTCTTATATAACTGGAAATCTAGAAATATATCAGGCAGGATCCGGTTAGAGTTCTGGCTTACTTGTGTGTGTGTGTATGTGTGTGTGTGTGTGTGTGTGTGTGTGTGTGTGTGTGTCATTTTACTCACTCGGTCCTAATCTCTGTGTCAGTATTGTCCTCAGATTATTTTTCCTAATGGTTAGAAGAGAGCTGTGAAGATTCACTGGAGCAAAATACTTCCTTGTTCATATCCAGTGGTAGAGAGAGAGAAATTGGCTCCCTATTAGTCTCCGGGGAAAGGAAGAATTTTCCAAGAAACCTCTATTGTAAGCCTTTATTCAAATCACATTGATCACTCCTGATCTCCTGCCCATTCTTGAGCCGATCACTGGCAAAACAAAAGTGGATTACTATGATAAAGTTTATACATAACAGAGCTCAGGCCTGAAGGTGAACGTGGGGGTCATAAGGAGGATGGGATAACTGAACACGGTTGAGATTCCCTGGAGAAGAGGGAAAGCATGCATGGGTTCTAGGTAAAAATCATTGTCCACAGCAGGGGGACCGGGTGATCTATAAAGCCTTATAACTACTTACTGGTGGTCCCTAGTGGTAAATCTAGGTCTTTTTCATTTCAGAAGCCCAGGCTTCTTTATTGTCTCTTGTGATGAATATCCGGTCTTATTTAGGAGAATATATTTTCAATAAAACTTTAAAAGTAATCTGAGTAACCTTGGACATGTCATTTTCTCTTGGCCTCAGTTTCCCTATGCATACAAAGTAAGAGTGAATTGAAATATTTTAGGTTTTGGCACAATTACTCTGCCACTATAGCGTGAAAGCAGGCATGGGCGACATGTAAATGAATGGGCGTAGCTGTGTTCCAAAACACATTATTTACGGTAACAGGTGGCGACCCATGGATTCTCGTTTGCCAACCCCTGAACTGGATGAGTTCTAATGTCTCTCTACTCTAAAATGTAGGCTTCTGATTATATGCATCAGTAGCAGTTTTAATATATATTTTGAATCAGAAACTTTTATTCTAGTTGAACTTCTATATTTAATATAACAGATTTAAGAGATATTAAAATTCATAATTGCTAAGACTTTACATTATATATTTCCTAGTATAAAATTTTAAAATTTATCCTCTGTAGTTTGAATATCTGCAGGAAATTTGTCTTATTTGGAGTTGTCATAGCATTCTAGAAACATTTTCTCCCAGATCATGTTGACACTTGTGAAAGTAACATTCCTGTCTTTACTGGCATGTTGACCTGTTGGAGATGACAAATCCATGTCAATAAAGGTAGGATAAAGGCCTAGGAAAAGAGAAAATGCGGGAGAGACCCTCAGCTGTTTATCGACATGTGATTATCAGGTGTCCATCTTTTATAAAAAACAAAGTTGCTCATGGAAAATAACATTGAATAGTCTTTTACAGTTCCTAATCTTCTTCATAATGTATTCTTCTCTTAATTATAAAATGTGCAAGTAGATAAAGGGTATATAAAGCCACTCAGTCACCTTCATTAACATTAAATGAACTACATTGCATATAAAAAGACTTGTTCAGTCAATTTCCCCTGAAATAATATATCACAATTCTTGTTACTCCCAGAGTAAAATAAATTGGTTTTAGTGTTTCGTTTTAGTGGGTCAGTGTTACACCCATAGCAAAGAGACAGGTGCTTGGCAGACAACAATAAAACTATCAGAGAGCTTGATAGCTGAAAAGCCATTTTACCTGTTTCTTTTTCTCCCCTAAATTCCACTTTAAAAAAAAAATATATATATATATGTATATACACACAAACCAGACATCATGTTTGAGTCATAGAATGAATAGCTTAATGAAGGTTCATTATGATCATAGTGTATGCCCTTTGCTTCTACTAAGAACAATATCTCATGAGAAATAGAGATTTTAATTTTAGGAATGCATATAAGTAATCACTCATTCATTCGTCCACATGTGTAAAATTGCAAATAACATGTGAGGAGATGAGATTTCTGCCTCAATCTAATCTGTGTGTCTTGATTCACTCTCACTGCCATGGAAATATTTGGGGAAAAATATCTAGAGTGTCTAAGGAAAAAAAAAGTGAAAGAAAACTTAAGGATGATCAGAACTTTTGAAGAAGGCAACCAGCTGGCAGAGGTCTGGAAGACTGTACCACAGTCTAGTTGATCAGGAAAAAAAGGCAATTCCATTCTTGCAGCTCCAATTCCCACATTTGTAAAATGAGACAATACCTTTCAGAGACCTGTTAAAATCAAATGAGGTAATATATGTGAAAATGCTTTGTAATCTAATGTGGCTGTATTGAAATGAAGGATTTAAAAATCTTTCCCAGAGTAGATTCCTTCTGAGGTCTGGTCTGCACACATAGATGCAAGCTCTGTCTTACTATTTTCTATCTATGTTGCTAATTCTTCTCTTCACTTTGATTTACCTTGTCTACAGATTACAGATTTAGATTAAGGCATATTCTCTTTTACTTATTCATCCATCCATCCATCCATCCATCCACCCACCTATCCACCCATCCATTTATTCACTCAACATTCATTTTCTGTTATTTAGAGGGATTGAGGTGAGTCTCCAAAAGAGTAGCAAAGATTCAACAGCCTGGATGGATGTTTTCTCCAGAGGGAAGGGCCTTCTGGAGAAATTTATGTAGGCAAGGTCAGAGAAGAATATGAGTGGCTAAGCCACTTGCTGTGGTTAGATGCCTGAGTGGGCATCACCATGGCCTGGTAAGGTTGATTGGGGAGAGATTGTGAAAGACTCTCCTGAGCTATCTGCACTTCTTCATGGAAGGAACAAACAGCACAGTTCTAGAAATTTAGAGTGCTTCCATGAAGATTCTGGGGCTTTCAAGCCCTCAAAATTAGAATCAATTATTTTGACAAGCTTTGTTTCCTTCCAAAAAAAAAGAAAAAAGAATTCTCTTCAGGGCCAAGAGCAAGAAGGTAATCTACTAAATTCTAGTCCTTTGGGGGTGGGAGGTGGTGTAGGTCAGGGGAAAAGAAAAGAATGATAAAAAATGGAGGAAGAATAATAAAATATGGGAGAGTGTCAAAAAGATTTTTCCCATTTCTAAACTTTACATAGATCCAGCTCTATGGCCTGAAATTAGAAATATTCACCTAGTATTAAAGTTCTTTATCTTCTGGCCCATCCTGTCATGTCACCACGTATAAAACATTTTCTATGGGAAAATTATTCCAAGTGAAATTTACTCACAAACACTTTTGAGACATAGCATGTCCGTGAGCAGATAGTCAGCCTTGAGCTCAGGAAGAATTCTCTGTACACTGAAACACCTGAAGGTCAACATTCTATATGCCTGATGACTCAAGTTACCGGAAATCATTTTGGAAGCTACAGAATAGCATTAAGAATGCTAGGAAGGGGCTTCCCTGGTGGTACAGTGGTTAAGAACCCTCCTGCCAATGCAGGGGACACGGGTTCGAGCCCTGGTCCGGGAAGATCCCACATGCTGCGGAGCAACTAAGGCCGTGAGCCACAACTACTGAGCCTGTGCTCTAGGGCCCATGAGCCATGACTACTGAGCCTGCACTCTAGATACTGCGTGCCACAACTACTGAAGCCCACATGCCTAGAGCCCGTGCTCCGCAACAAGAGAAACCACCGCAATGAGAAGCCCGTACATCTCAATGAAGAGCAGCCCCCGCTAGACGCAACTAAAGAAAGCCCGTGTGCAACAACGGAGGCGCAGTGCAGCCAAAAATAAATAAATACATAAATGCATAAATAAATAAATTTCTTAAAAAAAAAGAATGCTAGGAAGAAACTTGGCAATACTTTTTCCTCTTTTCGTTTCATAGCTGAAGAAAGAGGTTCACAGATGTGCAGTCCCTGGGTGTATTTGGTCTGCCCAGACATTCTCTATCCAGAAACTGTGAGCAAGCTTTGCCTCACAGGGTAGAACAAAGGAAATCTTAAGGACTCTCTCCAAAATGGGCGAAAGATTACATTGGTCATTTCATCCCTTTGGATCTTAGATTCTTATCTGTAAAATAAAGTCTGTGGGCCAGATGAATCATAAGAGCCTCTTTATTGGCTAGTTGAGCCTTCCTTTTGGAGACGTGGGTGTTTGCTGGTTTGAGTTGGAGGCAAAGTGAATTACCTCTCCTGTCTGTCTGCTCTTACCAAAGTTTGCCCATGGCTGATTTCGTAGGGAAGCACTGAAGACAATGATGAAAGTTTGTGTATATCCTGTGTCTGCAGCATGTTTTATTCATTGCATAAAGAGGTCTTTTTTGAAAGAGGTATTAAAGGGATAGAGAATACCCTTAAAAGAAGACCTAAATTTCCTCCCGCTCTAAACACGCATAACCTTTCACATAAAATAAGGCAGACAGGTGAGTTGTCATGAAGTAAGTCAGGAAAAAGAAATGACTTATTTCTTTAATTTGGGGGATGGAATGATGAATCTGAGTTAAACTTACTCAAATGATTGCTGCAGAACCAAAATACAGTAGTACAGGAAATTAATTGTGGTAAAAATTTAAAATGCTATAAAGAACTGTGTTAATTTAATTTCCCGTTAACTTTGTGGTATGCACAGAACATAAAATTCACAGAATGACTCATAAAGCTGGTGGTATACTTTACTCTTCTGACTGTGAGGCTGTAGTCTCACCTTCATTTTGTTGTACTTTTTTTTTTTTTTTAAGAGATTATCTTGAAAGAACTTTTTTTATTTTTATTTTTTTGGTCTCTGCATGCAAAAAGGGCATCACAGATTACACCATATGTTACTCTTTTGGATCTGGCAAAGTTTTGTTCATGAACTTCACCTGAATTAAATTCCTCTGTCTCAGCTTTCTGTAAAACTGATAGATGTTTGCCTGTATTTGTCTGTCTTTGAGGGGTTCCTGCTCATCAATTTTAGCTCTTTTTTGAAAGACTGTAGAGGAAATATCAAGGCTCTGGAGCTAGAACACCTGGAGTAGAATTCTGGTTCTGCTGTGTACTAACAGTGTGGCCCTGGGCAAGGTACTTAACTTCTCTGTGCCTCAGTGCTTCATCTGGAAGATGGGAATGATGAGAGAGCCACAATTCATAGAAACTAGAGGATTAAATAATTTAAAGCATATAAAGTGCTCAGAACAAGATCTGATGCACAATAGATGCTTAGAGGATGCTAGTTCTTATTATTGTTATTGTTGTTGTTATTTTGTCCTTGATTAAATTACCCACATTACAATGGAAGTTCACATAAGTTTATGTTCTTCAGCACCTATGTACAGGGTCTTCATATCACATTTTACCTGTCCTTGAACTTACCTCTGTGTATCTACTATCAAAAAGAAGAGGAAGTCTTTGCATCCAAGGGACTTTAATATCTACTTGTTAAAACAAGACTCACCCCCCCCAATTTTCAAAACCCAGAAACAGAGCAATTGAATAGCAAACTCTAATATAATGGTTCAAATTGAATACCCAGATGAAAAATCCATTGGAATTCATCAAGGCAGGGTTTTTTAAAGTTGGGGCAGCCCAGTGTTGAATCTAGCTTGCAGATATGGTTCACATGTATGATTGCCAGATATGAGGATTGTCAGAGGATACACAGTGAAATCTGAACTTCCAAGTAAACAACCAATTGTTTTTAGTATAAGTATATCCTATGCAACACTTAGGACATTCTTAAACTAAAATATTATTCATTGTTTATCTAAAATTCAAAATAAAACGGATTGCTGTAGTTTTATTTGCTGGTTCTGGCAACTCAGTTCACACTGGTGTCTTTATAAAAGTAGGTATTCATTGCCTGCTTCTAAATTTTGGAAGATTTTACATAGAAATACGAATTCTTATCTTCTTTTGAAAAACTAGGAGGTTTGGCAAAACTGGACCCAGGTGGCAATGACAAGCCAGGCTTGAAGCTTCTACTCCCTTTCCATGGGGCATGTAATCTCCCATCAACACCGTCTCCCACTCCTCATGGTCCTTCTTCATTCTTCTGTCTCTAATTCCCATCACTTTCTTCTGGAGACCTTCGGTTTTGAGATCTTTACTATAACAGCTACATAGGAATTTGGAATTTTAATATATTTTGCTCATTTCAGTATGAATGCTTTTAATAATGGTTCAGTTATACACTAAGTTAGTAAAGACTGAAACACAATCTATTTACTCTAAGGGTCTGTAGATAAATTTATCAAGGCATTATCTAGACGAATGAAAACTCTTCCCTCTGAGCTGTCATGTGCTAATACAGCCTCTGGGACTTACTACCCACTGGCCCTCTTAAATGCTTCAGCCCCCTTCTGAGAATTTTAGCTTCTAAGATTCTGGCAGCTTGTAGATAGATGAGGAATAATAATTTTCACATTCTGCACTACTGGGGCCAATCCAAGGACGGTAACAGGAATTCCTGCTCTCCCTTGCAACTAAACTTTATCAGCAGTTTCCAGCTAACTGTGTTTTAATGCATGGCATTCTGAAGTGGTTAAAATGTAATGAAGGGTATTAACATTAGTAATTTCTTAAATTGTGCTTGGCTTAATATGTGAAGAGTATTCCTCACATTATACCTGTCACACATGAGAAAGTCATACACCTGGATGAATGTCATCCTTTTATTGGTTTGCATGGACACAAGCCATGAGAGAATTATTTGAACGTCTTTTGAGATTCAGAGAAATTAGGTGTGATGTTCGTACTGTGAATTCACTGTGTGAGTGTAAAAGTGTAGATAATTTTCAAAGGTGAAAAATACATCTAATAAAAGTGCTATTCTTTTGTCTCTATATCCCTGAAGGGTGACTGTTTATATTTACATTGTTGACCAGAATGGCAGTAGAATCAGACAGTCAATGAATTAAAAGAGTCTCTTTGCAAAACCACTCTCTGTTATCTTCTCGGTTTTAATTACCCCCAAGACAACATGTTTGCTGAGAATGTACCTGTATGTCCAAAATAGAAATTGCAACATGAGAGTGTCTATATTATGATCAAGGAATAAAAATGAGCCACATAGTATAAGTCTACAAGTCCAGATTCAGCTACATTTTTCTGTTCTACTGGTGAGACAGAACACAGAATTCCCTTCGTGACTTGTCGTCTGGTCAGCACTTTTCTTCTGAAAGCAAACTATTCAAGAAGGCTTGCTAATGGGAAGTACCATTAGCAAATAAATACATATTTATTTATTGGAATTTTAAAAAATTCACAAGCCTGGAATTTCACTCAAGGAAAACAGGCTTAATTTAAACTTTAATATATCCACGTTTCAAATTGAGGTAATAGGCTATTCAAATAAATGAACAAGCAATCAAATTAGCCTTAAGAACAGAGATTTACCAGAATTGAGTATCAATCAATTCTCTCTTTCTTCTGGATTTAGTTATTAGCTCTAAGACTTGGAAAAATATTATCTTAAAATTTTGGTAAACTATTTGAAAATTGAAGCATCATGGTTATAATTTGTTGCTAAATATTATGTGTGCATTCTCTTTTTCATTAAATAGTTATTGAGGTTCCCCTATTTGCCGGTCAGTGTTCTAGGCACTGGAGATAGAACAGTGGCTAACAGGGACCTGTCTCTTCTCCTGGAGCTCCCATTCTAGGAGAGACCCGAGGTAAGCAGTAAACAAAGGATGTCAGACAGTGTCAGGGGTCATGAAGAAAATAAAATGAAGATGGGGGTGAGAGGCAGGTCTGGCAACACTACTTGAAATCATGGAATCAGGTTTGAACATGGAAACATGGGTAACAGAATGAACAGAGCCATCCATGTAAGGATCTATGCTATAAGCTTTGTAGGCAGAAGCAACAGCAAATATAAAAGGCTTAAAGTGGGATTAGCTTGGATATTTCAAGGAGCTGAAGGAAAGCCATTGTGAATGGATGCTAGTGAACCCTGGGGGAGAATTGTGAAGATGAGGCTGAGAGGTGAGTGGGCTGGACCAGACAGGGACATGCACTCATATACTCCTTTCAGCCCAGGACTTCCAGATTCACCTTTCTACAACATCTGATAGCACTTGGTTACTTCCTCTTCGAAAATCCTTTGGCATCTTCCCACTGTCTGCACGAGGAAGTTCAATCATTTTAGCATGGCATCTGATTCCTGACTGCAAGTACTCAATAGCCATATGTGGCTAGTGGCTGCTTTATTGGACAGTGAAGCTCTACAATATAACTCTAACCTGTTGTCCAGCGTGACACAGTCGTGGTTAAAAAACTCGACTTTTGTAGTCAGATATTAATTAATTCAATCCCAGCTGTGTGCTGTGGGATTATAGATTGGTGAATGCCTGCCTGCCTTAATTCCCACATCTATTAAAGATGAATAATATTGTTACCCTGTTATCAGTAGAATTGAAGATGAAAACATAGGTCAAGTATCTAGCTCTACACCACAGACTTTCAGTTGGTTAGATTTTTCTTCTATCCCTTACCATTCCACCTATCCCATACTTAATCCTTTAACTCTGTTGAATCTCTATGATAAAAATAATAATTAAAAGGACAAAGACTTTCATGTCTGTACACCTTTGGTTATGATCATCTTTCTCAACTTCCTTCATCTCTATCCTTTCTTTTCTCCTTTTCCTCCAGTGTCATTTTGTCCATAAAAATCCTGACCAAACAAGTCGATATGCATATATTAATATAGATTTGAAGATACTTTACTTCTGACACTGATTTGAATATCTTTTCCCACCAGGCTGTATAGTCTTTATCTGAGGAGTTATCCATTGGGGGCACACAGACCAAATTTGATCCACAGTCCTGTTTCATTTTGCCTAATACAGTGTTTGTTCATATAGGATTTAAAAATTGGTTGCTAGCATTTAAGAATCAACTAAATTTGCACAGAACCTAGATTTGCAGCTTCTCATGAAAAAAGAAAAAAAGGAGACAGAAGAAGTGTTGGCAACGCAAGGCCTGCATTTCCATATCATGACAGTCTACTGAGCCAAATTGAAGCTTTCCCTTTAGACAACATGTATTTTCCAGGTATCCAGTCTCCACCATTCCTTCTTGTCTTTTTTTTTTAAATTTATTTATTATACAGCAGGTTCTTATTAGTTATCTATTTTATACACATCAGTGTATACATGTCAATCCCAATCTCCCAATTCATCACATCACCACCCCCCCCACCCCACCCCCGCTTTCCCCCCCTGGTGTCCATACATTTGTTATGTACATCTCTGTCTCTATTTCTGCCTTGCAAACCGGTTCATCTGTACCATTTTTCTAGATTTCAGATGTATGCGTTAATATACAGTATTTGTTTTTCTGACTTACTTCACTCTGTATGACAGTCTCTAGGTCCATCCACGTCTCTACAAATGACCCAGTTTCGTTCCTTTTTATGACTGAGTAATATTCCATTGTATATATGTACCACATCTTCTTTATCCATTCATCTGTCTATGGGCATTTAGGTTGCTTCCATGACCTGGCTATTGTAAATAGTGCTGCAATGAACATTGGGGTACTTGTGTCTTTTTGAATTATGGTTTTCTCTGGATATATGCCCAGTAGTGGGATTGCTGGGTCACCTTCTTGTCTTTTGACTGTAAAGCTAAATGCCAACTGCTATTTATCATCTCTCTTATACTTGCAATTTTTTTTTTAACCTGTTACCATTACTTCACTGGCTACAGCATGCTAATGAATTTATGACTTCTCTGTTTCAATGTTAAATCTGCCCTCTTCAACTCCACACACTTCCTGTCTTTCCAAAAGCAGCTAGAGCGTTTAACATATACAGACATTGGATCATTTTCTTCTGATTGCCAGTGCTCACTCTAGACTTTTGGAGATAGGACTTGAATATTATATTTGATGTGAGATGTGTGGGTGTCCTGGAATGTGTGTAGGCGAAAAGCTTCCACTTTTGGTGAAACCCCCCACCAAGTGATCTTCAAGCCTAAAGTACAGCCATGTTGTCGTCAATTCTCAACAGGATTTTTTGGAGAATGGCAGTAACATAGTGAATGAGCTGCTTGAGGGAGAGCCCACTGATGATTTTTCCAGATTAGTCAACATTTTCATGATGGTGTGATTGTATCTAAGATCCTAGCAAAGCCCTCAGGAAACAGAAGAACAGATAACATTTTTCAACCTCTGTCATTGAAACGAGACCACTAAAGTAGGAATTTATGTTGTTTAGTTCTTAAGAGTCTCTTCAAAGACTTCTGGAAGAATTTCAAATTTCCGTAGCTCCATTTAAAATATGACTTTATCCTATATAATCTAGAGTCATATTCAGATAGGGGTTGGGGATCATTTTGAGGCACTGTGAATTACTAAGGTATTATTATTATTATTATTGTTAGAAATGCCTTCAGAGGTCATCAAGCTCAAGTTTGTCATTTAATGCTTTAGTAAGTGAGGTCTAGGGAATGTTCACTGGCTAAGTCCCGTTCCCCCAGCTAGATAGCGATGAAGTCTCTATTTGAATTCAAATATCCTCTTACTTGGTAAAGCCCTGGAGATGCTTATTTATTAGCACTTACCTTAGATGCAAAATTATGTTAGGATCATAAATATAATTCTACTTGCTTGTTAAAACTGGTGAATATTAAATGTTACTTAGAAAAACTGTGCTATTAGTATAGATCATCTTGTGCTTTTATTTTCTTTTTTAGAAAAAGTACTTCTACTTCAGAAAAAAATCAAGCTAAAAAATATATATTTATTGGGGGTTTTTTTCTCCTGATTATAATGCACGATTATTTACATTCGACTTGAATGATTCAGGAACATATAAGGAAGAATGTAAGTGTCATCTAAAATCTTACATCCAAATATTATCACTGTTAATACTTTAGTGCATATTGTCCCAGACATCTCTTTATTCATACGATATAAAATTTTACATAAATGGAATCATGTATTTACATTTTAAGTATCTTTATTTTTTGCCCTCTTGGCAATAGAAACTTACCGTCATGCCCATGAACACAGAGCCATATAATTTATTATTGTGGTATAAGACTCTAATAAAATAAATATAATTTGTTTTACTAATATGACATATAAGTTGTTTCTAACCTTTTTACTACACACATTAAAATGAACATCTTTATTCATGTACTTTTAGTCAACTCTCTAATCTTTTAAAAAGAATCCCTAGTATTAGAATTAATGAATCTGAGGGTATACATACACATTATATATTTTGATGCATATTGTGAAATTTCTTTCACAGAATTATCAACAAATATTTTGTGTTGATTTACTTGTATATTCACCAACAATGTGTTTTATCATATTTTTACTCTTTGCCAATCTAAGTGAAAAAATGTATCTCTTTGTTTTTCATATCTTTGCTTACTATTTATTTTGTACATTTTTTCTACCAATTTTTGTAGGCAGATGTTTGCATTTTTCTTTAAAATGTGAAAGAACTCACTATATTAGATTTATCAAATATATATATATATATATATATATATATATATATAGCAAATGTATATAGTAAGTAGTCATATTTTTTAACCTTTTCTTTCATGTATTTTTTTTCCTGAGAAAAACAATATCAAATTTAATGGGTCCATTTATTAAGGTAACAATAGACTATAAGTCAGTTTCATCTTTGAGGTGGTCAATAGGTATCCCAAGATGTCTAAGCTTTGCCACTAATGAGTCAATGTGATTCGAGGCTTGTATTCTCATTCTTTCTAATCTCAGTTTCCTAACTTAATACATGAGAGAGTTGTATGAGAGAAATTATTCATAAGGACTCTTTCAGGTCTAACATTCTTTGAACCTGTGTTACATTTTATTGGGGTTTTCTACATTATCACTGAAACTTTGAAAAACATTAATTTCTTAATAACAGGACATAAAAAAAAAATTGTAACTCAACAATCTAGTTTGATCATTAATCAGAGTTGTGCTTTATTTTAGTCTTTTTATCCAAGCCAGCCTAGTCACATATATTGTATGGATACAACATACACTGGATATTTGCAGTCGTAGAATGAGTACCCCAATAAATACATCTCTTTGCTCCATTGTAACTTACAGTGTGAGAAGCTGCAGTACTTTCTTTTTCCTTCATATTCCATCTATTAATACAGACCCTTGACCTTTGTGGATTCTCAAGGTCATAAATATAGCAAGCATACTATTTTCTTCATAAAATGTAATTAAGAACAACTAGAATTCTTAAACAATCCCCTTTTGTGCTCTGATGAGTCAAACGATAATAGTATAAACAAAGCTTCGGTTTATCTGAAACATTTTGGAAGGGTGGAAGGGGCATACTCAACATCTCCGTATTGTTGGATGCTGGCCCATACCCTTCCATTCTCTACACTCAGCACTAGGAGTGTAAACTGGTGATTAAAAACTCCTAAACATGGCTCCATTGCTTCCTAGGTACATGGGCATGTCACTTTGCAACCTCTCTAAATCATCCTCGTCTCTAAAATCAGGATTACATCAATTCCTTCCTCATGGGGTTGTTGTCAGAGATAACCCAGATATTAATGATGGCTGACATTTATCCAGTGCTGTGTGCCAGGGACTGTGGACTAGATTTGTTATTCTCACAACCTAATCCACACAATACTTGGCCCTCAATGAATGTTGCTTTATTAATTTCATAACCATCTTCCACAGGTGAAAATAATGAAACATTTTGTTCAGTTTATGTAACAGTTTCCAGTTACAAGGAATGGAAAGCAGGTGCTGGTTGGAGCCCTGGCTGGACCTTGCTAATTACCAGACTCACTCTGTCCAGGGGGCTGCCCTCCAGCTAGTGCTTCAAATCCTTACGGTTGGTGGCAGAATTACTAACAGCCGCATGGATGTTCCTATGATGTGGGCAAAAACAACCAGCGATTTCTTAGAAACAAGCAAGTTAAATCTATGACTGTCAGGGATCAACCAAGTACCCTGGCTAATCTTTAACAATTTCCTAGTCCTCTGTTCAGTAGTAACTGCAAGCCCATTCCTTTTCAGTTGTTCTACCTTGTGTTTTCCTTCCTGGGCTCTTTCATTCTTCACTGGTCACAATTCACACATCACAAATCTTCTGGGGTAGTAAATGCAGGCTGGGGGCCCATTTGGTTGGTGGAATTTAAAAATATATATATATATAAATATATATATTTAAAAATATATAAATATATATAAATTAGTTATGAACACTTGAGTGTTAAGAATTGCAAACAAAATAAAATCTAGATTTCTGGCTTTCCTTGGAAAGAAAGAAAGGTAGGTATGGCAACCCTGGGCTTTTATTCCCAATTAATTGCAATTGGCTGGTGACCTTCTTAGATGGGTCACATGCTTTGTCCTGCACTATCCCCAATGCTTTCTCTCCTTTCATTTCCCCACCTGCATCTTTACTGTGTGCCCGCTTGTGGACTCTGCCCTATGAGGATTCGGTTTTTCCTCCTAACTCCCATTTGCTTGCTTCTTTCTTCTGACCTTTCTCCTTCCTTCCCCACTTTCAGGAGTCAGCTCTGTGTTTGCATCTTTGCTGCTTCTTCTGGCTTCTGTCTCCATAGTAACAGGAACAGAACAGGGAAGTGAGAAATTCTGGGTACTACCAGCAGGGGGTGAGAGTCCTGAAAAGGAAGGGGAAGGAGAGTCTGCACAAAGGAAGAGGTGGCAACTCTGTCCCATGTTTAAACACAGCTGATGCCTGCCAGGCACCCTTTATTTACCACTCCTCGCCTCCTTTCACGGGACATCACTTCCTGCAGGGGTTCCTTGGAACGTTCTAGTGTGATCGAGCTGAAGGGCCTTAGTCCAGGGTCATCCAGTCCTGTGCCTCACCACGTCCAGGCTTTGCCTAAGGAGCCTCCTTAGCATCAACTCTCACAATTTGGATTCAGTAGAACCAGAATGGGACCTGGGAACATGTAGCTGTTAGAAGTGATCCAGGTCTTGTAAGGAGCTGGTCCACAGAAAGACATCTAGAAACTGCTAAAAGCTTCATTTTGAGTATAGGAAACCTAAGACCCAGACAAGGGGCAAAACTGTCTAAGAGGCTCATCCTACAGACAGACTAGTGCTTACGTGCAGGATCCAAGATCTCTCCTTCATGTCGACGTTCACTGGAAGTACCAGAGAGTATTTGTTTTCCAGTTTAAGATCCAATTTAGACCGGCTTTCATCTGAGCCAAAAGTAAAGAGAATTTTAATATTGGAATGTTCACATTAGAAACAAATTAGATTTTTGGGCTTTCCTTGAGAAATGGCAACTCTGCATGCCCATACAACATGACTTAAGTTAGTAAACTTGCAGTCATCCGAGGGCTCGAGTTGGTAGTTGATTCCAAAATAGGATAACCTCATAGGTATACATATATATGTACTTAGGCTTATAACAGGAATAGAATGAACAGCTTGTTAGGATAGAAAAGTTTTTTCCTCCACGTGTCTCCTTTTATCCTGTTGTGTACTTTGAATTCTTTAAAAGCCTCCTGAGTTGTTCAGTTCTCCTTGCTACTGAAGTGACCTTCGTATAGGTTCGTTTGGTAGGTTCCCGCTGCAAGCAGTGGGCCACTCTGCAATCTTGCTTCGCCATCGTTAGAGATAGATAGCCACGATTGCTGGATTAAAACACCTACCTATGTGAACATGGAATTCAATGTTTTGTCAGAATTGCACTGAGAGTCAAGAAAAGGATATTAATTTTAAGTAAATAAGTACAATTTTATTCACAGTCTGGGGAATATTATAAGATTACAGGTATAGCTAATTTCAAGAAATTTATGAGCTTTTGTAGAATACATACTCAAAGGTAAAACCACCAAAAAAACTGCATGCATGTAATTGAGCAACAAATAAGCCACAATAGAGATGCCTAGGGGCACAATTTGCAAGTCTGGCCTTAGAATTCAGGTTGAATAATGTCCCTAGGATTCAGTGGTATATATATTTTTGCTGCCTTTGCTGTTGGGTTTCTGTATTGTCAAGGGTGGATCACAAAACAGTTATGATCATTAGTAGGAGAGTTTTTTTGAAGGGGGTGAGAAGCCTAGAAAGTAAAATCTTGGAAACCAACTAAATGCCCTTGTGTTTTATTAGCTAGCACTTTTTATAGCTCATAATAAAGTCAGCTCAGAAGGTCACTTCTTGAACATGGCTATGAATATTGTAGTGTATGAATTCTCAAATTGTTTATAAGCAGGCTGGGTGAGGATTTTTAATAAATACTTGGCCAAGAGAACTATTCTGATATATATGTATATGAATCATGCAATGAAAACTTGAATTGGATTCCTCTTCCTCTCTCTCCCTCCCATTACCTCACCCCAGGGCAGCAAGTCCCGTCCACATTGAAGCTGTGGTTACTATATTCTTGTTTTGCCTTTTGCATTGATTATCTGTGGAAACCATGGGGATTACAGTACTGTTTACATACTTTATTTCTAACTTAGCTGAAGGATTTTGTCACCTTTATTTCCTGCCATCTTATATCTATTTCTTAATGTTTTTCTGTGGTGAATGCAAGGCTCCTACAGATAAAATTCTCACCTGAATTGCTTTATTTTTCAGCTCAAAAACTGAGGTGTAATTATTGCAAGCAATACCAAGTAGGTGCATGTAGGCAGGGCGGTGGGAAAACTTCAGTGAAAGACAGAAGTTAGAAGGAGAAAGTACATAGGCTCGCTTGCTAGAATAATTTTCTCAGTGTCACATGACAGATTGACAAGTGTTAGATCAAAGGGATAGGATCCAGTTTAGTAATATCTGAAGGAAAAGCGTTAACCTTAAAATCAATCGTATAGTGTGATTAAGCACATATATAATTCACATCTCTTTATTCTTGCTGGTTTTTGAGAAAATTCACTTCATGAAATGATGCATTCAGTCCAATAAAATGGAACTAATATCCAACGTTGCTGATGTACTGATATTCTTCTACTTGATTTATGGAACAAGGTGAACAGAATAAAGCAGTTTGGCCCAAGTTCAGTTTCCATCCACTTGAATTCCATCTTTAGAGCTGTAGATTTGTACATCATGTTGTCGCTGATACTCGTTTTCCGTAGTTACGAAGTTAATTGTGACAAGCTGATTGTTGTCTTTAACCCTGATGAGTAGCCTGTGAAAGGTGTGTTTGCAATTTTACTGGATATTTCTTTCTGTTGAAGGTGCAGTTTGAAAAGTGAAAGCCAGCTAGTCAGTTTCAGTTTATTTTATAGAGATTTTGTAGTTTCTCTTTCCTGTCTTTTTTTATGAAAATATATTATGGACTTTCTGTACCTAATACTAAAGAGAGATGACAATGAAACTTTAAAATGGCATCATTTAAAAGAAGGTAAGCATATGAACATAAGTACCTTAACTATATTATTCTGAATAACGCTGATACTCATTAGGGGAAGCCTTTTTGTTTTTAGCAAATATAAGTAAACACGCTGCAAACACCAAACTGTCATTCAACATTTGTAACGCAATACAATTTTTGGGGGGTTGGGGGGTGGAGTATGGTGTTCAGATTTTTTTTTTTTTGGATGTGATACGATACTACAAAATAAAATTCTTATATTGTTGCAGGGTCTATCTTTTTTTAAATGATTTTTCCCACTTCAAATAAAAATTCAAGAAAAAAGAGAAAAATCTTTTGCATGACCCATTTTTCATGCATATTTGGTAAGTCAGTATGCATGTTTTTCTGACCATACATGCACCTTGACTTTCCTAAATCCTTAAGGTAATTAGGAAAATAGACATTTGTCTATGTCTAAAAGCCCCAGTGATAAAATGCTATATCGGAGTTGGGAACTTCACACATCTTGAGCGGCGGGGTGGCAGGGGTGATAGTGGTTGGGCATTTCAGGAAAGTGAGAGAAACCTGCTCTAACCTACATGGAAAAACCTAGAGGAGATGTTAGGAATAAGAAAATGACACTGGATATTCCTATGTGCTTTCCTACTTTCCAGACCAGCCCAAATAACCCCCCCAAACCATTGATGAGTCTTGTTGCCTTATGCAATCTGGAGGGTTCAGCAGCAAAGACTAGTTCATCCTTTCAGGGTTTCACTTCACTTAGATATGTTAGAATTAGGTGATGTAACAATTGGTTGTCCCAAATTGATATCCCAGCACTGAACTCCTTCCTCTCACAATAAGGAGGAAAAGATAGCAAAAAGAGAGGAAGGTGTCCATGTGAAATTATTTTAAAATAGTGGTTCAGGAAAATGAGTTGAATTATGATTATTATTGTCTTCCAGTAGTTGTTCCAAGTGACTGTTGAACTGTGTTGGTAATTTCTGAGTCTCTTTGAGGCTGAAAGCCATGGGTTGGCTATTTACGCTACTTCACTTGATTTCAGGTTGACCACTCTGGTCACATCTTACAGGCATAGGGACCCTTAGCTGCCATAGAAATTAGTGCTGTCTTCTAAGGCTCCAAAATTCCTCCTCAAAAAGGAAAACATTCTTCTGGAGTAGGCTAAAAACCTTTGTGTTGGTGATTTTCTATTATAAATGAAAGTGTTTTTATATATCTTGGTTTGTGGGCCACGTTATATTTTGTAATAAATAATACAACAAACCTACATACATATTATAATGGTTTAGGCTGGGTAGGAGTACATTAAACCATCAGTTTTTCATAGGCTGACTTTGCATTCAGGTGCCCAGATGCAATTTGAAATTGAATAGCGATTTAATTCTTGTTCTTCATTCTTTCCATTCCTGAAACGTCACCACAGACTCTACTTTATTTGAAACATATACACACAGAGATATTACCATGCATAGTAGTTCTTTAACTGCAGCATATTTCATTAGGTTGCATGCATTAATTCTACTCCATTGGAAAAAGAAAAAAGAAAACTGGAAGTAACTACATGGCAGTTAACTTCATATGGATTTTCATGAGTAAATATAGGCACTGGCTTGATGCTATTAGATGAGTGAGATCCTCGAAAGTTCATTATTTGAGGCCTAATATGACCCAATGTGTAATTACAGAGTTGGCAGTGTAACCACTCTGAAGAATTCGTGTTCATGCGTCTGCTGATTTAAAACTTTTGCCTAAATTTAGATTCTTTGCTGTTAGACATTGGTAATGATGTCGTCTACCACCATTGTCTATGTTACATCTACTTTCTTCCACTCTTGGTGGTATTTGCACAATCTCCTAACTGTCAGCCAGGTTACGTGTATTCATTTATTCAGTGATCATTTATGGAGGGAGCTATTATTGAGGCTAAGGCCACAGTAGTAAAGGAAGCAAGGAGAGTGCCTTCACAGAGCTTGTATTGGGAGCCGAGGGTGGGGTGGCAGGAAGAAGCCAGGAAACAAACAATGAAGTGACTCTAGGGTAGTTTTAGACAGTGATAAGTCCTGCAAAGAAAATTAAACAGGATGAGAATGAGATTCTGCCTTGGTAGGAAGGTCAGCTTTAAGTATGCTGGTCAGAGAAGGCCTTCTGAGGAGGGGACATCTGCCCTGACTCCCTCCTGGGGAAGATCCAGGGGGAGGAGTGTTCTAGGATGAGGGAAGAACCATTGCAAGGGACCACAGGCAGACCAAGATGGAAGGTTTGTTTTAAAGTTTGGAGCTATTATGTATGCACATGAATAAAGTCAGAAAGAGATGAAACTCAACAGGTAAGTGGGGATCAGACTATTTCAGGCTATATTCTTCATTGTGACTCATCTGCTTTGTTTGGAGTAATTGGTCAGCATTTCTAAGATAGCTTATAAACAAATTACACCCTTCAAGATCTTAGTTTTTAAAAATTCTTTAGACCAATAATACAATGATCACATTTCAATATGTAATCTTCATTTCTCTTCTATTTTAATTATATTACGGGTTTTCACATTATATCAATAAAATGTCTTTGCTTTGAATTCTTATATTCTACTTAGACATAAACATTTTTTTTTCCAGAGTTGAGGTATATTTCATGAAGTTTTTCTTCCCTTACCTATTATTATTTTACATCTTTGAGTGGGAAAGTCAAATGATGTTGGTGATTATTTTCCTGAGGCACTGAATGCAGGATTTCTTTAATTGTCTGCATAATCAGTTGAATTTGTTTTGAGCCATCCTGTTTTCCAAGGGCCTCATCCTGTTAAATATGTGCACTTTCTCAAAGTCTTTTTTTTATTTGCTCCTGTATTCCTAACCTCCAAAGACTTCTTATTATCTCTCACCAGTGTTTGCCCCTCATACCAATTTAATACTACCTGTAGGTTTAATTAACTTGTTGTTTATTTCTCTGGCCTGGACCATTAATGAAGATGTTAAGTAAGACCAGGCAGACCCTCCTACACTGAATATGCTTTGCCATTTAAATTCTATTTTGCTCTGGGATCTTCAATTAAATTTTCAACAAAATACTCCTCCCTTAATCTGAATCTGGTTTGGAAAGCAGATTGAATCTTGAGTGTCTATTTAAAAAAAAAAAAATAGGTGCATGATGAATGTATATAAAGATCTATTGGTTTCTTCAGTCCTGGTAAGGACATTTTGCATTGCATTTTGAGGGAGGTTTTAGCAAACCACTTCACAGACTTTGCTATCTTCCTGTTGTTAGAAGAGCAACTCCTCCATACCATTGCTCTGTAAGCTTTAAGTTATGTTATGATAATTTGATTTCTTGAGGCACTTCAGTGGTCACATGAGGAGAAAAATTTTCTTGGCTGATCTCAGGTCTTAGACATCACTTGTATTTATTCCTGCTGTTTTCACTCAGTTCTGTGATTTGGAGCTTTTTGTTTTTAAGGTCTTCATTTAGACCCCCATTCAAATATATTCAAAAATAAGAATAATGGTTTACAGAGTCATTGCCAGTTGTTTCCAGTTTGTAGCAGGAAGTTACATTAGGATTATCTCTGTTTTTCATCTTAGGCCCTGATTACTTTCATTCCAACACAGGATCCTAGCCCAACCATGCAAAACTTGCAGAAGTGCCCAAGAACTGGTTTTGCCACCTTCTCACCACCAACCGCCTTCTTGTTAAAGCAGCTGGAGGAGCTGAAAGGGGAACTGGAAATGGAGGGTGACATTTCTTGGAAGGAGCTGTAGGGTCTTGTGAAGGGGCGAGGAGTGGACCTCTTGGGTCCACCGAGCAAGGCTCCAGAGACTGACTGACTCAGGTTCCCTGCTAACACTTAGGCACAGAGTATGGTGCTGGGACCATTCCTGGAGCAGAGGAGATGAGAAAACGTGACCTAGATTAGGGAGCAGGGAGAGGGGCTGCTTTGGGAATGGTCTGTGCTCCTGGGCTCTATTGTAGGGAAAAATGTGTAAGTGTCTTCTGTGGGCTTTGGGGGAGAAACTTTCCTAGAGGAGGTTTCTTAGAAGGCAAGACAGGCCCAGGAGAAGGAGACTGGAGATGTATCGTGAAGCACAGGAGAAGGAGACTGGAGATGTATCATGAAACGAAGACTGAGGGGCATTCCTTATAGCAGCCAATGGAGACCCTTAGGGGGTCTGTGATGAAGATGTCCTCGTGATGGCAGAAGGTGGGGGAGGAGTCCTTGAACAATCAGGCATTAAACGTCTTTCATGACCCAACGACTCCAAGGCCAGGTTACATCAGTGCTAGTCAAGTAAGTGGTAGTGTACCCTGTACCTTTTATCCCTTCTCTGCTTCCCCGCTCCAGTTCTGGAGGGATCAGAATTCAAGGCAGACAAGCTAGGAATTGGGAAAGAGGAGAAACTCGAAGCAGTAAACAGAAATTCAGGGGACTGCAATGGCCCTTCTCCATGACCGTGTAGTTTAGTCTTGAAATAGGACTGAAGGAGGAGAGAGGGAATAAGTTAGCTTTAAATGAACTTCGGAGTTTTAACTAGTACCTAGGACTGGGCATCTTAACTATAGAAGATTTTTTTTTTAACTGAAAAGCATTTTAGTTAACTAAAAGTCACTTAAAGACTTTCATTATCTCAGAGTGGTTAGAAGAGTCCTGGGGTTGGCTAGATTGTCCTTAAAGGAGAGAGAAAATCCATTGCCACAAGAATGAGCTTGAATGAGGTTCATGACCAAGCCTAACTTTTTGCACCTGTGCCTTGTGTAGCTCTGCGCTTTCAACCTAACCTTTACCTTTTTGCTTTTAGAGATTACTAGGAATATTAACTAAGTGATGAGACTTTCTTTCAGTTTAACAGCTCAGAATCTGCTTGGAGTCAGCACCCTCAGCCTTTATTTGATATCTACATTTTGTCTCTTTGGTCTGTAGAAGTGAAGCCCAAATCTGGCTGTGGAGAAATTCAGTAGGAAATGTAGGCATCAGGAAAAGGTGACAGGATGATGAAGGGTCTGAGATCCTTCCCATATGAAGAACAGATATAAGGGCAAGGGGCATATTTAGTGTGTAAAAAATTGAGAGAATCTGGCACCTATCTTCATGTATCATGGATGAAGGACTGTATTTAATTCTGTATGTCTTCATAGAATCAAACTTGGGAGCATTCTAGGGAGAGAGATGATATGCTAACCAAATTACAACTTTAAAATGTTCAGAGCTGTTTTTAAATCCTGGAACCAGGTGTGCCTAAGAGAGTACGCTACCATTTCTAGGTATTTGCAAGCAGAGACCAACTGGCTAAATGCAGGGGATGCTGCAGGAGACCCCTGCGTTGGGGAGAATCTCGGATTTCATAGCGTAAGATCCCTTGCCAGTGCTGAGGTTCTGGGTGTTGGTAGCATGTCCTTGAAGAGGCACTGCTCAGGAACCCAGACCATCACAGCTCTGCAGTTACCACTGTAATACACACCTGAGGCACCTTTGCACACAGCGCCTGCACTAATATGTTTGTTCCATCACGCCCAATATGGCTACTGCCCATACTGCAGTTGTATAGCTGGATTTTGTTTTCCTTTCTGGTTGTGGTAGCTAGCAAATGGAAACAACACAGAAGACAGATGCAGTATTAACTGCAAAAATAGAAGGTTGAAGCCGCATCAAATTTTAATTTAGTGTTACCAAAAACATCTGTGCATCTATAATGTGTGAAGCCTTATGTCAGTGTTAGTACTGGTTTCACTTTAAAGACTTAGTTTTCCAAAGTTATAAATATATCTCTAATCAAAATAACTAAAGGTTCTGAAATGAAGGCTCAGTGTACAGAAGTTGCTCTTTCATTGTCATAAAAAAAAGAGAAAAGCACAAGTCCTCACCTGCTCAGTTAATGCTTCACCAACATACATCCTGAGAGGAGTCGAGTTTGAAGGCCTGGCTGCATTCTGTATCTCTCTTCTGGGATTTAGTTTCCAAACTGAGACTCTAATAATCTTCTGCTTCTGCTATTTACAATAGGAGTTCATCTGTCAGCATAAAGACATAGCCTTCTCTCTGGCAGCAGAAATAGGGCTTCTAGGATCCATTCATTGAGCCATATATTTTTAAAGATGCAAACATGCTGTTATTTTCACTACGTTAAAACACACACACACACAAATCTCTTCATCTTACACTCCTATCTAGCTAACACCCTGTTTATCTGCTTTTCAGCAGAACTTTCCAGGAGCTTTCTATTCTTGTGGTCTTCAGTTCTTCTCAAAGCATCCTTTCTTGAACTAAGTACCTTGCAGATCTCAAATATTCTTACAGTTTTAAGATCATTCCCAATATATACTACTATCCCAGACATTTCACTTGCCAAAACCAGGGAACAGACATGGTTACCAGAGGAGATAAGCTTTGACATGAATCTTGAAGTTAAAAATTTAGACAAGTTAGAAGTTGGCTGGCAGAAGGCTGAACGTGAAGTCCCCAGGTCAGACACATGACCAGGTGGGTCTAGATGCTGAGAGAATAAAAGGCAGTCTTCTTGTGAAATTAGGGTCAGGAACACAGAAGGCAGTAAAAGAGTTGTCAGAACAGAGGTGAGATGCCAGACTTCCTGTGAGAAGAAACACTAGCAGAGACCTAAAAGAAGTATTTGAGACACTAAATCTCTAATTATATCTATTTTCCTTGTGTCTGAATCTGGTTCTGGAAAATTCTTCATTTCCAACACTTACTTTTCCTTGTAGAGGCCTTTACCATGCAAAGGAAAAAAAAAATCTATACACTGTATTTTAATAAATGCTGAAAATTACATGAATAATATTTCCTCCACTGGCAGTTACTAATCTTACTTTACTGTAGCTCGAAGGCCATAAATACATTGAGCTTTAATGAATCTTTGAGATAAATTATTGATGATCATGAATTTCCTCACACTGAAGCCAACTTAGAGCTATACCCCTGCAGTTTTATGAAAGTAAATTGTGTCTGTATATTATAAGTCTATTAAGAGAATCATGACTTCCTGCTGATGAGAGCTGTGGGTAGTATCATTTAGCAACATGGTGGTCAGTTTTCAGTAACCCTTAAGTTATTAGATACCAATTAGATGCATTTTCTTTTTCATGACACATCAGGCCTTTGGTGAAAGGGGAGCAGAGCACAATAAACGAATAGCCGCGTGCATGTAGATAGTAAACCATATAGACATAATGCATTTCCTCAGCAATTGGCATTGAATTTGTGATAAGTCAGCCTTTATTGAGTGCAATTCCCTGGGTGTATTCAACATTTACCTGGCACTGATCACTAATATCAGTGCTGATATGGATCTCATTAAGGATATGGAAATAATACATAAGGGATGTCTTAAGGAATGCCTTTGGTTGGGAAGATACCCCCAGCAGGCCATAATTTATGCAACCAGCCTTAACTAAAGATTTCAAAAATCCATAACCACCACCAATGTATATGGAAGCAGAGTTCCTGAAACAGATTCTGATACTTTGGACTTGAGCAAGGGAACCACGTGTAGGCTGATGTTCTTGGCTGTGAACAAATTCATCTTCACTCTTCCCACCAAGTGTCTAATTACCAAATAGGCAAATTGTGAAAGTGTTCAGAGTCCTAAGAAAGCAGGGACACCAAAACGTTTCTAACAATCAGCATTAAAAAAACAAACTTGAACTTTGTAACCAAAGGAATCTGGAAAAACTCCATTTTAATTTCAGCACGTGCATGAAATTATGTGTTTTATGATTTAGTTTTTTTTTTTTAAATTACAAACTCAGGAGGAAGTATCAAAATATTTTCAGGTTTTAGTGCCCTTTAAAGGTCTTCAGCTGACCTTGTTCTGCACTGAAATGGAAGCAAAGCCCCTCTCTGAGAGTGCACATGTGTCCCAGACTGTGTGCTGGTCCGGCAGTGTCTTTGTGACCCAGAAGGTAATTAGTCTGAGCCCAGAAGGATGATTGGATTACCCTTATCTGCACGTGAGCTTGCAGCGTGACAAACTTTATTAATGGTCATAAAATTATCTGATCCCTTTTTAACACCAGCCTTAGCATTTGCCTCTCTGACCTCGTGCAGGAGTTATTCCCACAGGCTGACCAATGTGCTGGGCGAAGATGAATTCCTTTTTATTGGTTTGAAATTTACTGTCCGTTAATTTCATCGATCAAAGGGAATAAAAGATCAAAGAAAGGGTAGCCCATTACATGAAGATACAAATCATTATTACTTTCTTTAATATTTTTGACATTAACATTAATCACTATGAATTATGGCAGTGCTCCTTTGGATATAATATGCAACTTCAAATACATTTTATTTGAATACCACATTATTGCTCACCATGTTACTTAAGCAAGTTTTCTTTTAGCACAGTTTTTTTTTTTTTCCTCATTTGCAACCAAATGGGGGGAAAAGCATCATGTTTGTATCTCTAGAGGCTGTAATCACACATCTGTGTACCTGTATCTGCTTTTGCAGCAAAATACTTAATATTTAATAGACGTGACTGTGCTGTGTTCTTTCCTCAATAGACTACACCAACTTGAAAGGCATATAAATATTCAAGATATGTGGAATCAAAGACAAATTTTATATTTTGGGGGAGAAACTTAGAGCTGTGAATGATAATAGGATTGTGTACTTGATTTGAAAATGTGAGGGAAAAGATAGAAAGATGTCTTTGATGCATCTATAAAGACATACATTTCCTAGCCAAAGGACTGTTTTCCAAGACAGTTTTGTGGGGATTTTTTAGAGCTAAGTATGAAATATTCAATTATATGCGTACTTTTGGGAAGATTGTTGGGAGCAATTTGTTATTTCTTCTTATTCAATACACATCTTTGATTATTTACAACAAAGAGGATTTTTTTTTTTTTTGGTCCTTTTTTTTTCTTTAGTCCTTTCTTTTGAATGTCTGCCTGTGTGGTCAGTTATGATCTCATACAACAAAATAGATATTTGAAAGCTGGAGAGATTTTCGAGATTATTCTATTCAGCTCACTTTACAGGTGGAATGTTTGGATGAAGCAGAGATAAAAGATTTGTCTAAGGATTCACAGCTGGCCAGTGACACCACAGGCTCTGGAACTACACATTCTGACTTCCAATTTATTGATCTCCAAAATAAATCTCATTTGTTCTATGGCTAAATTGCTTCAAAGGCATACTGATTATTTTCAAAATAATTGAGGTTGCCTGTTTATTTGCTTGAGCTTAAAACTGAAGGTTCTCGTCCATCAAATGTCAAGTGGAGTTCAACAGTCATTTACTCAGCATCTCCTGTGTGATAGGCCCTGAGCCAGGTACTGGAAAAAGCAAAATGATTGAAAAGGGAGCTCTTGATTTCAAAGTCTTAGTGAGGCAGACAGGCTCAGGTAAAAATCAAATTGCAATATAGTGTAAAGTGTAAATGCTAGAAACTTCATGCTGTTTGTGCATGCCTTCAAGGAAGGGAGGGCTTATCTCTGGGCAAGATCAAAAACTGTTTCAGGAAGAAGATAATTCTTGTCTGTGTGAGGTATTGAAGATAAAATAGGTGTTTTCTTGGCAAAAAAAAGGAGGGGGGGAATTCAAAGTGGAAAAGGAAAACTGAATGTGTAAATATCCAGAGATGTGAAGAATTACAGTGTGTTCAGAACACTCAGCTGTGCAGGAGATATGGGGACAAGGGAGCACGTGGTGGGAGATGGGGCTGAAGAGGAAGACAGCAGCCAGATCCTGCACAGCCTGGCTAAGGAAGTTGGCGAAGCCAGAGCCAGGTTTATGCAGATGTAAAGCATCTGCATCCTTTAGGTCTGATTTGTGTTTTAGAGATACTGTTGTGAGGACAGTAAAGAGGACTGGTTAAAGGGGGCAGGGGTAGGACTGGAGACAGAGGACATAGGCCATCTCCTTGGCCCAGGAAAGAGTGACAAGGGCCTGAAGTGTGACAAAGTGTGGTGGTTCGTTAGAGAGGATTTGGTAGACTGAGGAATTATGAGGGAGGAAGAAAAGGCTGTCCTGGAGATTGAAGTGTCAAGTGTAACTTCCAGAGTTTTGGCGTCTATTTTTGACGTGTGATATAAAGTGACTTTGAGGTGAGGAAGAAGGGTAGGAACACAGTGAGCTCAGTTTGGAATATGTTGAGTTTGAGGTCACATCATTCATCCGTGTGGTCATTGTGCCTAATACCCAGTGGGATGTACAGTTCTGGTTTCCGGATGAGAAATCCAGGTCGGTGGTATAGGTGAACAGATCACCAGTGTGTACAAGTCACTTCAGCTTGTGAGAGATTGTGAGCATCCCGAGGGTGTGTAGAGAGGTAGCAGAAAAGAAGGACACAGATGGAACTCTCGGTGCCACCAATATTTCTGAGACTTTTAAATGAAGAGCCACTGGTGTAGAAGCTGGCTAAGGGATGGAGAGCCGGCAGACTGAGATTTTAGAAAAGAAGGGCAAAATGTTTCAATGAACCAGAAGCCTAAGGTCATGGTAAGATGTGTGCTGACAAGTGTCCACTTGACTTGTCCACTCGTGGAATACTGGTGACTTCAGCAGAGGCAGTTCTGGGCATGGCGGGGCAGAGGTCTATTCCAGAGGCAAGAGAGGATAATGGGCAAAACCAAGTACAGTTGACCCTGGAAAAAATATTGAGGGTTAGGGATGCCAACACCCTCACAATTAAAAATCAGAATATCACTTTAGAGTGGGCCTTCCAAATCCACAGTGCTGCATCCTGGTATTCAACCAACTGCAAATCATGTAATACAGTAGTATTTATTGAAAAATTATCTGTTTATAAGTGGACCCACCCATGCCGTTCACACCCACGTTGTTCAAGGGTCAACCGTACAGACAGTGACAAAGTTGTGATGGTCAGAGAAAGTCCAGGGGTCAAGGAATAGAATTGGGGTGAACAGATCGGAGCAGTTTTAGAGACTGATGGGGAAGAAGACTCTAGAATGGGAGACACTGGACCTAGAGGTGAGGGGGCAAATTAAAGGAGAACGTTACTGGATAACATGGTCCCAGCACAGAGGGAAAGCCGCCTTTGACAAGGAGGAGGGAGACTTCACACTTTGAAACTACAGAGGAGGAGAGGGTGATGTAGACTTGCTTGAGGGAGAAGACGTGACGTGGAGAACCCTCCCAAACTGCATTATTTGGAATATAAATCCTGACTTACTGGCTGTGTGTCCTTTGCAAGTTTTATTCTCTCTCTTTTCTTCAGTTTTCTCATCTGTAAAATCGTGACACTAATTATCTAAACCTTATTGAGTTATGTGGATTAAATGAGATAAAGCCTATACAATTCTCAGTTCACTACCTAACACAATGTAAGTGCTTGACAATGGTGGCTCTGATGAAGGGCCAGCTGAAGAGCTTTCATCCCTACATCCTTCCTGACTTTTTTCATTCCCTTCTGCAGATGTAGCTTCTCTCCATTCCCTTTTCCTTCCTCCACCTTACAGCCCTACCTTGGCATCTTCCTCGTCCAATACAGAGGTCACTCTTCAGAGTTGGAAGTCAATTTATTATGAATGGCGTCTTGTTCTTCTGTATTTAAGATTGTACATGGTTCAAAGGGAAAGCACAACTAGTCTATCATTATCAAGCTGTCTCTTTTTTCCCAGGTCATTCACTCAACTTGTTTGCATGAAGCAACTGTTAGCCAGGCAGAGTATGCATCACAGTGTAAAGACAGACCTGCCCATTTCAGAGGAGCAAAGAGAATTGCTGGAGGCAATTCTCCAGAATCTGGAGGCAAAACAGTAGTTATTTGCCCAGACGCTGAGCTCTGGACACAAGGAATTCAGTCTGCACTTTCCAACACTGATGGTTGCTTGGCTCTTCATTTGTGCCTTGAGGAGAATGAGTGATGGCAGGGGGATGAGCGGAGAGAGTAACCTATACTCATCTTCTCTGATCAGTTTCTCTTAGACTGAAAGATCAGTTGTCTTCAACATGATGCTCAACCACATTTCTTAGTCCCTGTCTCAAAATTTGTCAAAGTTCCTTAAGACATCCCAATATAGCCACTTACTTGTGAGCACACAGAGCAAAAAGGTAACTAATCAAGAACTCACTGGAAAAAAAGGCAAAAGGGTCTCCTTCCAAATCATAGTCACGCTGAGAATAACCATGTGTGAACCCCCGTCACTTGTCTCCCTGCCCAGTCTCCTATACACGAACACTTCAAGAGGTAATATGAGAATTTTTCCCCAAATATTTTGTTTATTTCCATGGTGAAAAAGAATCGTGTGATTTATTAGTCCATTGAAAACCCATTAAAGATCTACTTGCCTTGATTAAATGGCACCATTTTAAAGGTTAATCGGTGTCATTTTTTTGTATTTAAAACTTAAAGGTACAGTGCTTCTTACTTACTGAAAATTACCACCAAAAAATGGAATGAGAGCAGTTGTTGAAATGCATACTTACTAAAAGCGTGGAATAAATAGTGTGAATCATTTCTTAGTCAGAGCCTATGGGTCAGTACGCTACTAATAATACACATTTTTCTCACTTCTAGTAACTCCAAGGTCAGTATGAGTGTCCCTATTTATAGTTTTCTCCATGCATCTCTATACGAAGCTGGCTGAAGAATTTCCCCTTTTTCTCTGTCCTTTGATTTCCAACAAACTGTGTTGGTAGATCTCTTGCCACCAACGTGGAAAACTGTGCCCTAGACTAATGGAGAAATACTCTGTTTTTCTTTATGTAGCTTTTTATTACAATTTGCTTTACTCTCATGTATTTTCTTAATTTTTATATTATATTTAATATCTAAATATTCTTCTCATACGTAGGGTTGAATCATCACAGATAAAAGTCGTCTTTGACCTTCCTCCCACATCTGGTCCCCTCACAGATTCTCTAATCAGCTTGACGTAGGTAATCATTCTATTTTTTAACATCAAAACGTCATTCTGTAGGTGTTCATCTGTACCTGGCATATTTCAACCTCTGTTATATCCTAGAGATAGCTTATTTTGCTTTCTTAATTTATCTGGTGAGACTTACAAAAAAAATGTTCAAATGAGTTTTGGAACTATTGAAAAGGAGAAAAACCCTTCACATGTAACTCAATTATGAGTAGGAATTAGAAGGTAAATCCTGCAACTGTTTAAGTAAGCTTCTTGGCCTTATTAGGTGATAAGAGAGAGGCTAGTTTATATTATCTCTTGAGATCTTGACGATCTCCCATCCTGAGATTCTGTTTTGAAGACTTTTCCCCAATTGTCTATATAGAGTGTGGTTTCCTTGCTGATGACTCTCATCATAGTAAGTCTTTAGTTGTGAGAACTCAGTGGTGATGTTCCTTATGTGATTGCCTGGTTTTTGCTTTTCAGTGAATTCCTGCATCAGGGAACAAGCATCCTCTTTTAATATGACGCAAGCACACTAGTGTTGGATAACTTATCTGTGCTTCATCGCTAGAGAGAGAAAGAAGAAAGACCCTATAGCAAAAGCCTGTACACAGCATGCTCTTTTTTGTGTAAAACATATTGAAGAAGCAATACCACTTTGATAGTGCTATGCTCAGTGGCTTTGCCACAGATAGAAGAATTCAATAAGAAAAAAAAAAATCTAGATGAATTTAATCTGCATTCATGAATAATTATTTGGCTATGATTTCCTTATTTACCAAGTAATTATGGTTTTAAAATCTGTTTGGGTTAGCATTTAGCATTTCTCCATCCAAGGGAATCATAACATTGATGGACTATCTATCAGCCCATTCTTATGAGCTAAAGTAATTAAAAAAAATTCTTTATTATTCTCTGTATGATAGTAACCTATAATAAATTTGGAATGAGTTGCTCAAATATTGACTATCAAAGCAATGTACTTCTGCTTCACTGCATAAAGGTGGGGGGGGGGGGAAGAATTTGAAGGGCTTTAGGCTTTAATGACACTCATGATTTCAGAATTACCCAGACATTGGAAAAGAAATGAATGAGGTTTAGTCACACCACACATACACAGGACCAACCACAAAATTATATGCAATGTGATGCCAATATTCATCAGACCTACAGAAATGAAGTTAGAATCTGAACTTTAGAAGCGTGAAATTTTAGGGCTGTTATGTGGTAAGTTATGATTCAGTACTTTCTTTTGATTAAGTTAAATCAGGAAATTCACCCTTTTAAAAATGTGCCCCATCTCATTACTCTATATAAATGAGCAGCCATTATAAAATTATTGCTGCTAAACAAAAACACCTATTTGGGTTATTTTCAATCTTGAGTTACTTTCTAAATTAGGTATAATACTACAAGGAATTAAAAAAAAAAATCTTCCAACAAAGTGAGGGCCTTGGACAAGAATATGTCTCAGGTCTGACTGCTACCATTGTATAATAATTCTAAGATAGCTATCATGCCAACAAAGATTCTTTGATTTGTTTCCCTTTGAAAATGTTATTTGTAGCTATTTAAAATTTGCAAGTGAGGATGGTGGAGCAGAGATAGGGGTTCTCAGCAGGTACTGGGAGAACAGTGTACTTTTTTTTTATAAGAACCACAATGTTGAAAGTACGTAATTACATAGTAACTGTTGACCTTGTAATTACACTGTAAGTACCTGTAGTGACAAGATAAATGCATGGTTATTTCAGTCTTTTAAGCTATAGGGCTATCATGCGACCCTAACAATGTAAGCTACATAGTAATTTATTTGTAGAGTAAATAGTGCTTACCCACAAGTAATACCCACACATGTGCAGTGCTTGCTACACAGAGCCATAGAAATGTGGTAAATCCGTGCCCTCTAGGCACTTTTATTAAAATGACACACAAGCCACATGCATGTATATCACTAGGATTACTTAATTTATTTGTGGGCCATTTGGAGGTTTTCATCACTACCTTTTTTCCTAAAATGTCCTTGTCTCTACATAAATAGAGTGAGCTCTTTTTATTGATAATTCTTTTTTTTTGTTACAATAGCATGTAATTATATGGTTTGTTGACCGGGAGTCCTCTTACTTTTACAGGTTTCCTTCACTTAATATAAAGGCACTTTCACAAAAAAAATGCACATGCATCAAACAATGTTTTAACAAGTTTTAAGTGATCATCTTTATATGATTGTGCAGTAGAAATAGTAGTTGTGAAGAATTTTCTAAATCATACATGCTTTTGTAATGTAAACAATAATCATTTGTGCTACAGTTTATTGAATGCATATTAAGCCCTAGGACATCATGAGAATTTTGCCATGCCTAACCAAGTTCGGATTTCAACATACTGAATGTTTTTTGACAATTTGATAAGAACTAAGAAGATAGATGACTTCTTTTTCAGTCATTTATTCATTCAGAATATTTGTTTTCAGTCTCTCCATTGTACCGGATACTGTGCTATGTAGTCTTTAGAGACTAAGCATAATGTGAGAGAAAATTGAACCACTTATTTCAAATCTATTGTATAAAAATTATAGTGAGCATAAAATACAATGGTAATCAGTGGACGTTTTCCAGTCATTAGGGCAAAGGAGGGCTTGTGATGGAGGAGGAGTGTTCCGGCTGAGGGGACAGCATGGTACAAATACCCAGAGACCAAAGAGAAATGAGAGGGGAGATTTGAAGCCTCTGTGCCTGGGACTTGGAGTTTGAGAGTCTGAGCTTGTGGAGAAAAGACCCCAAAAGACAGGCTCTGTTCCTCGAACAACCTTATAGTGGGGAGTCGGGATTCCCTCCTGGGGTCAGAGAACATTAAAGAAGGTGAACAGAAGAATGTAAAGAGAATATAACACCTATATCAGAGGCCCCTCCCCTATTCTGTCTGCATAGTTCTTCACTCTGGAGTGTTTGGTGTCACCGCCCTTAGTGAATATTATACATTTGTCCAGGTCCAATGTAAATGCAAGGTGGGTCGACTGATGGCACTGGAAGAATCAGTCTGGAACTATTAACTGGCCAAGGTCTAGTCAAGATGCTTATAATTGGACCCTGAATTTGATGTATTGCACACTAGTGTTTATAAGTTCTGTAGGTGGGAGTTTGTCAGCCTGAAGCTGGTTTCAGCTCATGAGACATACTTCAGTCTTCCCTTGTCTAAAACATTGAATCATTCAATAAATAAGCCACTGGCATTTTTTCCCCTGTGGCCTCTCTGTTGATCCTCTAACCAACACTCAGTTTTCACATGGCATATTTGTTCCTTTTTCTGACAAGGGTTTGTGAGTGAACCTCCCTAGGAGAGACTATATATGTGCACCACTCCGAAGGGCTTATGGAAAGCTAAATTGGGACTGTTTTTCTTAGCACATCAGTGTATAATCATGAGAAAAGAAAAAAAAAAAAAAAAAAAGCAAAAGGCAAACTTTTGTTTGGATTCAAATGTCATCTTTGCCTGTGCCGCATTTATTTTTACTTCCTCTCTGACAAGGAATGTTAACTTTCCAGGAAAACTCAACTTCTCTAAGAGAACAGCCAACACAAACAATTTTTGTTAAGGTGCGATTTTCCTTGAGGCTGTGATTTTATCATTTGGAGCAAATGGTGGGTTGGAAAAAAAGAAAGCTTGGAGTGTACATTTCCTTTACTGGGACATCAGCTGGAATCATGCTTTGGATATTGTGACTCTAGTTTTCCAGTCCTTTGCCTCTCAGGAGACCCTGACGTGAAACAAAATGGAAAACTCTATTCACATTTTCTTTGGGTCAGATCTCCAGGGGACCTGAGGAAGGTGAAAGAAACTTCTGCTTGCTCATGACATACTCTAGACAGACATGTTCCCTGAACATATTTGCATGGTCAGCTTTTGATATTGGGGCAAGGTGGATTTTCTGAAATGAAAGCAGCATTTTCCTTTCTTAAAAGGCAAAAAAAAAACAACCCACTCTATTTGGGTAGGATGTTCTCAAAACAGTTCTTTATATAAAATATTCAGCTGTACAAAGATCTGAATTCCCTAATTTTTGCCCATGTCTCTTCTGTATTGCAGATCAAAGATAATATATATTTATTTCTATTTTTTCAATTCATTTAAAGCTTAAGTAGATTTCTCTATTCCTTCTACGTGTTAAGAGAGACCCGTATTCACTTGCAGGATTTTCTTGGTGCTTTTGAATTTGAATGAATATCTTCTGCTTATAATATTTATATGTTTTACAATTTGTAGCATAAACAACTGGCAGGTAAAGCCATTCATGTCCTCCATTTATTATGACAAAAGACTAAGCTCATTTATATATGGTGTTTCGCATTTTAATCCCATCTTATTAGTTCTTTTATAATCCTAAACTGTATCAATGATTGTTATTTAGAAAATAGGTAGAGTAGAAAGGGTGGAGAATAGCTCAAGAATATAAGCTCACTAATATTTATAATTATGTGACATCTAGAATTCTACCAAATACTTGAGCTTTACTTTTTCCTTGAACTTTTACTATTAATGATATTCAGGCTGAAAAAAAATAAAAAAAGGTTGAAATGCCAACATCATATTGGAAGACAAATTTACATTTCATTCCCAACACTGTAATTTAATAAAAGTTTTATGGTGCTATGGGTACTTAATTATGCTTGAAGCAGAGCTGGAATTTAACTTTGTTGCACATACAGAGAGGATTTGGTGGTGCTTTATTTTAAAAAGATCCTTTGAAAGAGCATTGTACTCTGTGATACACCAAATATGCTGCTTTTAAAAGACACTTTGGAAAATAGTGAATTACTTAAATTGTATTTCATTTCTGTTACAGAGAATAAACTCTTATAATTCACTTAAGGTGATTTAATATATGAGGTTACTGGATTATCATGCCTTAAAGTATTCATTCCTCTTAGAACTGCAACTCTGTTGATGTTACTATGATATAGACTGTGTATGCAGCTTTTACAATTGTAAGCCAAGACATGAGTTTTCTGACTTTTTTTTTAAGTAAACATTATTTAATTCTTGGGGGCACCCTTGGAGATAGGTTTTATCCCTCCTTCCCTCTTCTAATATCTAATCAACAGTCCTATTGATTAGATCCTTTTAAAACTCAATGAGAATCATGTTATCCTCTTCTGCTTAAAATCGTTCAAAGCCTTCTTCCCCAGTGTTGACAAAATCTAGTCCAAACCGCCACTTACAGTTCTCCAGTCTGGCTTCTCCCTACTTTTATTTGCATCCCTCATATCCTGGCCAAACTCCAGTCCTCAAAACAGGACCGTCTCTGCACTCCTGTTGCTTCATGCTGTTCCCGCTAGTAGGATTCTTCCGCTCTTCCCATTTCTACCTGGTGATTTTTTTCATCTTTCCAGACTTGACCCATATGCTCCTTCTTTCTCAAACAGAAGTTTTTTTCCAACATTGGCTTCCTTTACTATATTCTTTATTTTCCTTTACATTTCGACTTAGAAAAGAATTTTTTTTCTTATACATATGACATCTCTGTGTTAACTTCCAAGATCCTGATCAGAAGTCTATACATCTCACGCATGCCCTGAAGCACTTGTACAGTGTCTTCTACGTAGTAGCTACTTCATCGTTGTTTGTGGAATGAATAAATTCAATTTTGGAGCAGATGTTTGTAGGTGTTCAAAGCGACTGAGTGGCCACACCTCTTTTCCTTTGAATAAATTTTACTTAAGGTCTCCATTTAAACTGATTATAATGTCAAAACTACCACTATAAACTATTACCCTTATCTATGCATGAAGTCTTCCACCATTAGGAATTCCTGATTGGTTGGAAGTGTCCCTTTTTCCATCCACTTTACCCAACAGAGTATCTTTTATGTTAACCTCATCATCTTGTAGGGTTGCATGACTAACATAGCTGTTCCCAGGCATAGCTATTTTGAGAGTGAGGGATTTTTTTAAATTAATAAACTTTATTTTTAAGAGCAATTTTAGGTTCACAACAAAATTGAAAGAGTTCCCATAAATCCCCTGTCCTTATGCACACACAGTCCCCTTCACTATCAACTTACCACACCTGAATGGTGTATTTTTTACAATCCATGAACCTAAATTGACATTTCATTACCACTCAAAGTCCATAGTTTACATTAGGGTTCACTTTTGGTATTAGACTTTCTGTGCATTTCCACAAATGTATAATGACATGTACCCACCAATATTATATCATGTAGAATAGTTTCACTGTCTTAAAACTCCTCTATGTTCTGCCTCTTCATCTTTTTCTCCTCACTAACTGCCGGCAACCACTAATCTTTTTACTGTCTCCATAATTTTGCCTTTTCCAGAATGCCTTATAGTTGGAATCATACAGTGTGAAGCTTTTTCAGATTGGCTTCTTTCACTTAGTAATATGGATATAAGAATCCTCCATTTCTTTTCATGGCTTGATAGCTCATATGTTTTTAGTGCTGAATAAAATTTCATCGTTAGAATGTACCACAGTTTATCCACTCACCTACTGAAGAACAGCTTGGTTGCTTCCAAGTTTTGGCAATTATAAATAAAGCAGATATAAACACTCATGTGCAGGTTTTTGTGTGGACATAAGTTTTTGGTTCATTGGGGTAGATAACCATGGAGTGTGAATGTCAGATCTTATGGTAAGCATGTATTTAGTTTTGTAAGAAACTGACAAACTGTCTTCCAAAGTGGTTGTATCATTTTGCATTCAGGCCAGCAAATGAATTACATTTCCTGTTGCTCCACATTCTCACCAGCATGTGATATTGTCAGTGTTTTGGATTCGGGCCATTCTAGTAGGTGCATAGTGGTATTGTTTTCATTTGCAATTCCCTAATGACATGTGATATGGAATATCTTTTCATATGCTTACTTGCTGTCTGTATATAGTCTTTGGTGATGTATCTGTTCAGGCCTTTTGCCCTTTTTTAAAAACAGATTTGTTATTTTTGTTATTGTTGAGTTTTAAGACTTCTTTGTATATTTTGTATAACAGCCTTTTATCAGATGTGTCTTTTGCAAATACCTTCTCTCAGTCTGTGACTTGTCTTATCATTCTCTTAACATCTCTTTCACAGAGCAGGAGTTTTTAATTTTAATGAAGTCCAGCTTATCAGTGATTTCTTTCATGGATCATGCCTTTGGTGTTGTATCTAAAAATTCACACCCATATCCCAGGTCATCTAGGTTTACTCTATGTTACCTTCTAGGAATTTTATAGTTTTATGTTTACCTTTAGGTCTGTGTTAATTTTGAGTTAATCTTTGAAGGGAGTAAGATCTGAGTCTAGATGTATTTTTGCATGTCATGTCCAGTTGTTCTAGCACCAGTTGTTGAAGAGACTATCTTTGCTCCATTATTATCCCTTCATGAATAGTGTGAGTACTTTATAACAAAATATCCCTAATTCCTCCCTCCAGTTTCTTATATCATTGCTATTATTCATTTCACTTATATATAGCTTACCTAAGGATCTAGAATTCTAGATTGGTAGGGTTTTTTCCTCTCAAAACGTTGAGTGTTTCACTCCCTTATCTTCATGCTTGCATGATTTCTGCAGAGAAGTTGGATGTAATTCTTATTTTGCTCCTCTGTAGGTAAAGTGTTTTTTTTTCCTCTAGCTTCTTTAAAGATTTTTTCTTTATCTTTGATTTTCTGAAGTTTGAACATTATCTAATTTTAGTTTGTTAGGCATTTATTCTGTTTGGTGTCCTCTGATTTTCCTGGATCTGTGGTTTGGTATCAACACTAATTTTGGGGAAATTCTCAGTTATTGTTGCTTCAAGTATTGCTTTTGTTGCCTTCTCTCTTCTTTTTCTGTTACTCCCATTACACATGTTACACGTTTTGTAGTTGTCCCACAGTTCTTGTATATTTTGTCCTTTATTTTTTTCCCAGTCATTTTTCTCTTTGTTTTCAGTTTGGAAGTTTCTACTGTCATATCCTCTAGTTTAGAGATTCTTTCCTCCGTCTTATCCAGTCTACTAATGGGCCTATCAAAGACATTCTTTATTTATGTTAGTGATTCTGACTTATTTCTTTTTGATTCTTTCTTAGAATTTCCATTTCTCTACTTACATTATCCTATTCTTGTGTGCTGTCCACATTTTCCATTAGAACCCTCAGCCTATTAATCATAGTTTAAAAAAATTATAGTCTAATAATTCTAATATTCTTGCTATTTCTGACTCTGGTTCTGTTGCTTGTTAAGTCCTTTCAGACTATGCTTCTTGCCTTTCAGTATGCCTTATAATTTTTCTTTTTTTTGTTGTTGTTGTTGAAAGGCAGACATGCAGTACTGGATAGAAGGAATTGTGTTAAGCAGATCTTTAGTAGTGTGGTGGTAAGGTGTGGGGGGAGGGTAAGTGTTCTATAGTCCTATGATTAAGTCTCAGTAAACTTGGACTATGAACTTTACCAGTGCTTCTCAGTGTTCCCCTACATGAAAGACTATAAAGAACTGGAATTGGACATTTCCCTTCCCACAGATTGGTTAGTGTCTGATGAATCCCTGCCAGCTTAAACTCTGGTAATATAGTTTCTCCTGAGATCAGGCCTTGTTAAGAAGTATAGAATGTTCTAGCATATTTCAAAATGATTTCTTTTCCTCTCCCTTGCCAAAAGCACAAGGGAATTTTTCTCCGATATTCACTGTGAGAACCTGATAGAGCTTCTGGAGGTAAAACTCACAAAAGTTTGGGAGACTCACTCTGACTGTGGTGCCCCTGGAGTTTTTAACTCTCAGACTTGTCCAAATTGAGCCTCCAGCAATTTGTTAATTATAGTTCAGATTTTCTTATCCGCCGCTCGTTCCCATGGAGGTTTCTGATTGTGGGTTTCTGCTCTGTTAATTTGTGATTCTCTGTATCTGCCTATCTCTCCAATTTTTAAGGGCAGCCTCACTTCTCTGTCATATCAAACCCGAGTTGTGACTTTTCTGTTTGTTCAGCTTTTTACTTGTTAGGACAGAGTGGCAACTTCGAATCGTCTTACACGCCAGATAGGAACTAGAATTTGAGAGTCAGTTTTTAATTTTTGTTGACTCTTTCACTGTTTGAGTCCCTACCTCTTAAAAGGATAGCAACATTTTGGTTAAAATACTTTATCTTCAGAATTTCACAAGACTTCCCAGTCATCACAAGAATTTTTAACCATGGATTAATAAAAACAACACAATAAATAAAGATAAAGATAAGAAATAGAAGAATTTAGATTACAATAATCATTTGAACTCCCTATTTGAATCATGTGATAATTTCTTTTAGAAAAACATGGGGATCTTGACATTGAGATGTATCTGTAGATAGATTATAAGGTATCGGCTGTTTGAGAGTAGAGACTTGGATACATAATAGGCATTCTACAAATGTATTCTACAAATACTTGTTGACTCATCAACTGATTGACTGATATAATCTATACTAAATGTCAATCTGAGATAGTTATTGCAGTGGTGCAATACATGATGACTTTTATGAACTCTGATAATTAAAATGTGTCAAAAGTAACAAAGCTCTAAATAGCTATTTTTATTAGGTGTGTTTTTTCCCTTAAAAAGAACAGAATTTTGCATTTTACTTCCTAAAACATTTAAAACTGTGTAGTCCTACAGTTCTCAAACTGGGCTGAGGCAACTGTGTGAACCTTAGCCAACTCACTTGGAACCTATGAGATACTTAAAATATTTAAACACAGCAACATCTGTCTAAACCACTATCGTTAAGTTGTTTGGGCCTAATTGCTTAATAACTGGAACTGTTATATAATTCTTTGCCCTAGGGGCATCATGAAAATATTACTGAGACATTAAGGGTACCATGAACTGAGAAAGTTTGGGGACCTCTGATAAAACCCTTCATAAAAATATGAGTATATAGTGGAGGTGGGGACAAACAAAGAATAAAATACGAGTATATGGTATACATCAGGGAAGTTAAGACTGAAATTGACTCATTACTAAAGCGTATAAAGTGATACGAAAATAAATGTATGAACCTCACTTTAGTAGAGTAATAATGGATAATTTGGAGTATCAGTAGTAATTCCAGATAAGTTGGTTTCAGAAGGTACAATTTGTGTCAGCTCTTTAGAATTCATAGTATGGTTGACCATTGAACAATGAGAAGATTAGGGCCACCAAGCCTCCTCACAGTGGAAAATATGTATATAACTTTACATATCTGTGGCCCTGCATATCTGTGGTTGCACATGTGCTGATTCAACCAACTGCAAATTGTTTAGCACTGTAGTATGTATTATTGGAAAAAATCAGCATATAAGTGGAGCCACGCAGTTCAAACCCATGTTGTTCAAGTGTCAACTGTACATTGGCCAATAGAGAGGATATTAACAAGGGTAATTATGTTCCCACATACCCATATAAACCTATTTATCTCATTACATAGCTAATGCCAATTACAACCATACTGGATTATACCTGACAGTTTTCTTGCCGAATGTTTCTACTTCTCTGTGGACAAGACTGAATGAAAGATCCTACTTTGTGGTGGGTTTTCTAAACAGTGTCCATACACACGAACATGCATACATATATCACACCCCAAGGGAATTCATAATTAAAGCAAACACCAGTCACACATGAGATTTGATAATCATTGAATGGTAGTTAAGGATAGTTAATGCTTCAAGTTTTTTTTTTTTCTTCAATACAAAATACTTTATTATATCTTTGTCAGATCTTTAGAAGTATTCAAAAATATGTTACATACTAAAATTTTTATTATACACACCTTTGTCCTGATTTTAATTTAGAATTCTTTTTTTTAATTAATTAATTTGTTTATTTAGTTTTGGGTGCGTTGGGTCTTCATTGCCGCGTGTGGGCTTTCTCTAGTTGCGGCGAGCAGGGGCTACTCTTCGTAGCGGTGCGCGGGCTTCTCATTGCAGTGGCTTCTCTTGTTGCAGAGCACGGGCTCTAGGCGCGTGGGCTTCAGTAGTTGTGGCTCGCGGGCTCTAGGGCGCAGGCTCAGTAGTTGTGGTTTATGGGCTTAGTTGCCCCGCGGCATGTGGGATCTTCCCGGACCAGGGCTCAAACCCGTGTCCCCTGCATTGGCAGGCGGATTCTTAACCACTGAGCCACCAGGGAAGCCCTAGAATTCTTTTACTACCTTTATCTTAGAATGAGAGTGTCAACCAGTGTCGCCCCCACCCCCCAAAAAATGAGTTCACAAGGAAATATGTCAATTGACATACCAATATGAGCTACATATATAATTTAAAATTTTACAGTACCCACACTAAAACCAAGTAAAAAATTAATTTTAGTAATGTATTTTATGAAACATATCTAAAATATTATCAACATGTAACAAATAAAAATTATTCAGAAGATATTTCATATCTGTTTTCTTATTGAGTCTAAAATCTAGTGTGTATTTTTTACATTCAGTGCACCTCATTTTGGAGTAGCCACATTTTAAATGCTTAGTGGCTACATTATTGGACAATACAGGTACAGACTGTAGTAGAATCACCTGTTGTTGCTTATTAAAAATTCAGATTCCTGAGTCTTCCCTGACACTTGCTGAATCAGAATCTCTGAGGGAGAGTCTAGTGATCTGAAATTTTAAAAAAACTCCAGCTGATTCTTCTGCATGTTAACATTTAAGAACCATTTTAATTCTAAGAGTGGTGAATGATTAATCTCTTCCTACCTCCTCTCTCTCTCTCTCTCTCTCTCTCTCACACACACACACACACACACACACACGCACACACTGTTAATCTTGGTTAATTACTATCTTCCTGGTAGAAGGAGTAAATTCTCTTTCTTCTATCACCCCTTCCGTAAATATATGGTGCTGAAAAATGTGTGTTTTCCACAATGATGAGAAAAGACAAGTAGGGCTTCCCTGGTGGTGCAGTGGTTAAGAATCTGCCTGCCAGTGCAGGGACACGGGTTTGAGCCCTGGTCCGGGAAGATCCCACACGCCGCAGAGCAACTAAGCCCGTGCACCACAAATACTGAGCCTGTGCTCTACAGCCCGCGAGCCACAACTACTGAGGCCGCATGCCACAACTACTGAAGCCCGTGCGCCTAGAGCCCATGCTCCGCAACAAGAGAAGCCACCGCCATGAGAAGCCCACGCACCGCAACAAAGAGTAGCCCCCTCTCGCCGCAACTAGAAAAAGCCCGCGAGCAGCAGCGAAGAGCCAATGCAGCCAAAAATAAAATAAAATAAAATAAAATAATAAATTTTAAAATAGACAAGTAAGGTGACACTTTATAAATAAAAGGAATGCTAACAAATATTAATATCTTAAGTCAGTCTGAATAATTTAATAATTAATGAGTCCATTTTATATTTTCAAAATGTAAATCAAACATTTTTTGTTATAAGAATACATGACAGTCATTAGATAACTTTATTGGGCTGCTTTTATATTTTAACTCCAAAGAATTCAGTTATGAGAGAATAGGCATCATAGCACAGTGCTGGCTAAGAACCTGGGATGTGGGATCAGGTAGATCTAGGTCCAAGGTCCAGCTCTATGGAGTGTCCTTGGACAATATGTTTAATATTTCTGTGCTTAGGTGTTCTTGTTTGTAAAAATGGGAATGATGAGTGTTCTAATAGCATAGGTATGATCGTAACAATGAATGGGATAAAATGAAGTAAGGCTCTGTACTTAATATGGCGTGGTTCTTGTATGGTTAGCACACCATCTTTTCATGCCAGTCAATGAGAAAATAAACCCTAACGTTCCTTATGCACATATTTATTTTTTTGAACTCTATTTGTTGGCAGAACTAATTCACCTGTTTTTATTGAAAGATTTCAAATTTTGAGAATGTCTGCTAGGCAAGAGCAACATTTTGGCCATGCATAGCTGCCACTGATCCTGAGGTTGAGCAATTCTGTTCTAGTTAATTGGTGGCTACTCAAAGCGATTTACAATGAACACAGATAATTTAACAGGCACAAGTTATTAGATTCCTCCCTTTTTCCGAGTTAAAGCATTTTCAGTCAGTTTTATACTTAAGGGTTGAGAAAACTTTACTCACTACTTCCTGAATGAGTTTGGGACAGTCGGGGAATTGGTAAGGGTCGCTAATAACATTTTTTCCTCACAGAGATCATTGATTATCACATCCCCAGAAGTGACAAATGGCAGTGAAAGTGAAAGAAAAGAGTTAAAAATATTAACATCTCAAAAGGATCATTCAAGCTCTTTTCTAGAGGCAGGTAACTTTTTACACACCTCCTATTGGTGAAGCAAGTACAAACTGAATTCTTGTGTTAAATGTGTTTACTTTTGCCCAGAAATATAGTAATACAGAGAGTGTGTTTCAATTAAAAGGAAGCCTGGAGCAAAAATGTGTTACAGTCAGGGGTAGAAGCAGAGTGTATCATTATCTCATAGGTACAGCAGTCAAGATAATGAACAGCTAAGAAGACTGGACAATGGTAGGTGAAGGATGACTTGTCATGGAACTGTCGATAGAATCGGAGCTCCCTTTCCATTAGAAGGTGCCATCCAATTGCGGGGATGTGCTGAGCAGCTGGAGGAAAAAAAATAAAATAAAAGTAGCCTGATAGTACTTAGTAATTTTAAGCCTGATTTAATATTTTGACATTATTACCAAAAGCCTTAAAGCAATGATTTCAGTGTTTAATTCCTCTTACTCTATGAGTTGATGGTCTGGGTTTATCAAGTTTATCAAGACTATTGCCTTGACCTTGAAACAGAAATTCCTCAAGGATTCTTCCTTCGAGGGCTTTTTGTTGTTGTCGTTGTTCTTTAGTATGGAGTGGAAGATTTGAATAAGGTTTGGAATTCTGTCCCTGGTGAGGGGCATTAGGAGACTTTATAAGTTATAATGAGAGATGGGCTGAAGATGTATTGGGTTGGCATAAACATGGGTTGCTACTGAACTGAGTCCAAGAGTAAGCCTCTTCAGTGGATAAAAGCTAGATAACATATGGGCCAAAAGAATCAGGTTGGATTTCAAATGAAAAATTTACTAATGCTAATATAATCCACCAACATAAATCCAAGAAGGTATATTATAGAAAATAATCGATGTCTGGTGATAGACGGGATCAAGGAACAGTAAATATAACTATTTTTGGTTTATTTATTCATTCATTCAACATGTATTGGATACCCACTTCATTGCCAGGTGTTGTTCTAGGTGTTCTAGGTCCTGGGACAGGGGAATGACAGGCAAGTCCTCTGCTCCCATGTAGGGAGACGGATAAGAGGTGGATAAACAAATGAACACATTGATTTCACATCGCAGTAAATGAGATGAGGAAAATAGAACAGAGCATTATGGGAGAGCAACTGGGGGTCCAGGACAGCTGCTCAATAACAATCTCTCTGGAGAGAAAGTATTTTCAATCCAGAGGGAGAGGAAGCTAGAAGAAGGGAGATCTAAATGGATTCGAGTCTAAACAGAGGAAGGATGCAGGAATAAGCTGCAGTGTTTCTGGCTTCCTCTTTAGTGCTTAAATTCAACCTTCTTCCCCTAAACAATCAGAGCCCTACCTAGGCATAGCTGTTAAGGTCTTTTTGGTAAGTCTAGTGGTTTCTTCCTTCCCAAATCTTCTAGAAATGTCCAAATTGACAGACACATTATAAATTGCTGGGAAGTTGCTCAGGGCTTTTTCACTCACTTTAGTTCTTGTGTAAGAATCTTTCTGCCCTCGTAATACTAGACAGTCTATTGCCTCTTCCTAGAGCCACCCATTGAGCCATCCAAAAATAAAATCTTGTGTCTTACAGATTCTATGTATACCAAGCACCCAGTGCCAGGTACACAGTAGATACTATATAAATATTTTCTGCATAAAAGAAAGAATGGGCAAGAAAGTCTCACAAAGTCAAGCTGTTAGTTCCTGAATATACTTCCAGGAGTTGTCAAGCTCAAGATCTAGGATCGATTTCAAAAGAGCAAGGAAATTTTAAAATTCCTGGGTCTTACCTTTAGAGACTCTTATTCAGTGGATCCGGAGTGATACCTGTGCATCTGATTTTTTTTCTTTTTTTTTTTCCCCCGAGTTCTCCAGCTGAATTCCTATCAGCAAGCAGTTTCGTGAGTGCTATCAGACTTAGGGAGGGAGACGGGGGAGAAACAAGCTTTCCAAGCTTCCTGGACTTTTGTTGTTGTTTTAGTAAGTGGTGTATTTGAATTGGAGCCAACGATCAAGATTATTCTTATTGTGTTTAAGAATATAGCAGATAAAGGTAAAGGTAAATTTTGTTGTTTAAATTCAAAATTCAGAAAGCAAATGGGGCAAGATACAGGTCTTCTCTTTGGAAATATGCTCAAAGTGTGCCTGTCTGTACCAACCCCCAACCCGACAATGAAATCAGTTCTTTTAATAGGCAGAAAGTTACACAAATTGAACCGTATTCAGTTGTTTCGATATTCACATACTGAAAGCTTTGGATAGTTAGGATTTTAGATTAGAATTCAACTTTTCCCCCTATTAAGTGCCAGCCAGGCGAGTTGCATTAATGACTGTGGTTATGTTTGAATGTAAATGGGGGACATCTGGCGATATCAGGAGATCAAACGCTGGGAGTCTGCATGATGATTCTCATCTGTTTGTCACCCAGCAGGTGTAATGGATGGCAGGCATGTGGGCTCTTTGCCCAAGTTAATGTACAGACCTAATCTATTGAGGAGAGAAGTTTTCCTTTGCAATTTTAAAGTGTCACAGCTCAAGATAGGTGTATGGGGAGGGTGTTGCGGGGGAGGCGGGGTGGATATTTCCTATTGCACCCATTTCTTTAGTAAAATCGCCGCTTTCTAGCCTACAGGCATTTCCCTTGTCCCGTTTCAGCAAACTTCCACAGCCCAATTTGTTATTCAAAAATTTATGGAAAATGTATGTTAAAGTGAAAAGGGTATATTGTGCAGAAGAGGGAAGCAGCTTGTAAGCATATCATTATGTGTGAGCGATGGGGCCCGCAGATGGCACTTCTCCTCAGAAACGAGAGTGGTGCCAAAAGCTGAACTCTAAATACGTTTAAATCACATATCTTTCCTTAAAAATGGAGTATTTTGGAAGGAAAAGCAGATGTATTTAAGTACACAAGTGGTATTCTTTTGTTCCTCATAGAATAGAGCCCTTTACAAAAGTCGTTGCCTTCTAAGTGTGCAGTAAGCCTTTGATTCCTCAAATTCGCCAGAGGATTTAGTGGCAGTGCATGGCTCAGTTCTTAATAGGATTAACCACTGAGGGTAGTACCTTACTAGGAGAACGACTCTTCAAGTCTCCTTATAGTTACTGAAAATTAAAGGATTTGTTTTGATGACTGTGTTCAACGCTAGCAGCAAACCTTTGTTTTGTACATTAGAAATAGTAACAAAAAATTATCATGACATACGGGCTTCTTATTTTAATTGAAAATAAATTTAGTTCTTAGACTGTGCCAATCTTTAATTAAGGGGAGGGTAGCCAAAGAGACGAAGGCATTTATTTGCTACTTAATATGATTTTCTGGGAATATATATGTATATATATTTTTAATCAGTTTTTGTTTTCTAATTTATTTATTTTTTATTAAAAAAAATTTTTTTTGGCTGCGTTGGGTCTCTGTTGCTGCATGTGGACTTTCTCAAGTTGCGGCGAGTGGGGGCTACTCTTTGTTGCAGTGCACGGGCTCTAGGTGCGAGGGCTTCAGTAGTTGCGGCACGCTGGCTCAGTAGTTGTGTTTTGCGGGCTCTAGAAAGCAGGCTCAGTAGTTGTGGTGCACAGGCTTAGTTCCTCCGTACATGTGGGATCTTCCTGGACCAGAGCTCGAACCTGTGTCCCCTGCTTTAGCAGGAGGATTCTTAACCACTGTGCCACCAGGGCGGCCCTATATTTTTTAATACAGTAATCCTGCTGATTTCTTGTTTGGGGTTTGTTTGTATTTATTCTTATTGGAGAATTTATATTTTAAAGTGTGCAGTTCATGTTGGTGAGATGAACATGGTAAATAACCAGTTCATTTTTATTTCTTCTTCTGCAAGAATGGCATTCTTTCCACCAGCACCTTATATAATGAGTGTTTTAGCTCTGAAATTAATGGTGACTGGGTATCCTTAATTTTTATTGATGCCATTAGATCTGACAGCAATGTGATTAAAATAGGCATTATTTGTATTAAAAATGTTAGAACATAACATTTTAATATTCTCACAGCTTCATCTGTTTAGTGATTGTACTTTTAGAAAATATAAAAGTATAATTATATCTATATGACATTTCGGATATGGGATTTTTAATTTTCAAAATATTGCGAACACGTTATTTCCAAATTTCTCTATCTCCTTTTTCCTCTCTTATTCTGAAATAGTGAACATAGAGTAAATCTCTTCCAATTGTAAATGCCTATAATGAGTTGATGTGTATGTGTGTGTGAGAGAAAATATGTGTGTGTTTGTTTGTACCCATGTATGAGTAGTGTGCCTGAAGGGGAGAAACATGATTTGGTTTTTTTTAAATGCAATTTCATTATTTTCATCTAACTACAAGTAAAACATAGTGATGGCTGATAAAATGTTGGTAAATAGAAGTCCACTGGCAGCTATTCTTAATGCAAAAATATGAATCAATTGTGATTTTTAGTAAACTGATCATTTCAAACTGAGTGCAGTTAAAGCAAATTTAAAGGTGCTTCAAAAGTTTTTGTTCACAGACTGGCTAGCTGTATTGATTGTGTTAATTTTTGTGAAAAATTTCCTACTCTGTCTTTACTGTGAAAAATTATCATAGACCAGCCCTGGTCAGTGTTCATGTATTTGGAAACGAAATTCCTTAAGCTTTTTTCTTTGGCTTCTTTTGTAGCTTTATAGCATTTGGTGGAATGCTGTGCCTATTTGTATTCTACAGTTATTCTGTATTCCGGGTCAGGCTCTCACCAAGGGTGACTGTGTGTTGATGTAAAGTTTTAGGTGGTAGGCTGACTTGATACCTTGTTGGCTTACTCACTTCAATAACCCTCCCTGGGTGGTGAGAATGCAGGGCCACGAGTGAGCAGAAAAGGAGTTCAGCTGTCTCCGTATCAGGGAATTAATACTATGAACAGCTAGGTAACCCTTTGAGGGTGTCGTGGGAGATAGTTGAGGCGATCAGATTAACAAATTAAATAGTTTGCTTATAAACAAGGGTTAAATATGTTGATTACTTTATAATGAAACCACCTGAGTAGTCTGAGACATCAGGTGAAAAGAGATGGCTACCATACACAAAGATCAAACTCTTTTTCTGATTTCAAAAGCACTCTTATTCCGTGGGTTAGTTGTCCATCTATCCCTATTTAAAAATAGATGATAGTTTTATAAACGTGTGTTTATGTTTCAATGCAAATCCAATGCCCCAGAATGTTTCAGCGTAAATCAATGCTAAGCAATGCCTTTTGTCAAGTTTTTATTTTTCCTTAAAGATTTCAGAATTTCTCTGAAGGACCCACATACATTCCTCAACATAAAAGAAATAATCATCAAGGGATTCACAGGGACCTACAGGTTTCTGCTTGAACCAATTTGTCTCCTAACACAGTATATTGTATCCTAAAGCTATTCAGAAAATAAAAACAGTGCTTATATGATCGAGTCCTCTTTTGATTGCACTCTGGGCCTCCATATGAATGCTCTTTTAAATACTTTAGCAAAAGCAAATGAGTCTCAACTATCTATGAATTAATTATAATTAGTGCCTGATTTAATGTTTTCTTTTGCATTCCTTTTTATATGTATCCCTCTGAAACAAACATTATTCTAGGCTGCAGTACACAATTATTAGTTCAGGTTGAAGTGATTCTGTATAAAATTGGCCTCATATTTATTCATTCAAAAAATGAGCAGGGAGAGAGTGAATATTTTATAAAACTCCAGTAATACCTCTATCAAAAAACTCTGAAGCAAAATAAGATTCGACCCTTTCAAAATTGCTTAAAGAATTGGTATTACACAGAGTATCTTTTTAAACTTTTGTCGATTATTTTTTTCTTTTTATTGAAACTGTTGAACATAAGCTTCGGATCACATATTCTGCATTTGAAAGTTGAAAATATGATTGTGTTTTGACTGGTTTGGTGCATCTCTATGATAGAAACCACATATTCTGAGCAAAATTATGCCAGAATTTGACAGGTTATTGTGGAAATCTCTGTGTGGGAGAGAAGATGATTTAAATTAATTGAAATGTTATCCTAAAGCGTGAACAGTTCAGAGATTCCATACAGTGAGAAAAGGAGACTTCTTTGGTCAGAAGTGGTTTTGGAGGGAATAAAACATATTATAAAAATAGATATTATTCTAAGCATACCTTCTTGTTATTATGTGGGATATTGGTCAGAGCCACCAATGATCGTGCTCTGCTAATTAACCTCTAACGTTTACTTGACAGTTCTGTAATCTATTTGTCACAGCCTTCAGTTCCTTAGGGGGGCTTCAGGGACCTCTGGAGGTTTTGAAATGTTTTCTTGGGGCTTTCTCCTCTACAGATCTAACTTAGCTGGCTTGGAGATATCGATGAATTTCAAATAGCATTTGTGTTGAGGCCGCTCTCTTGCTCCACTGTACAAATTTACCATTAAAAGCAAATAAAATATGAGCTCCCCCTCCCTCCCCTGAAGCCCGAGGAGCACGCACCACCACCCCAGTGGTACATTCTGCACCGCAGATTGACCTAATGCTCCCCTCATGACAAAAGAAGTGAGATGCATTGAACAACCATAACTGTATTAGAGACTTCTTTGCAAAAAGCAGTGTTATGTTTTAAGTTGTTCATATTTAATAGCTTTGCTATTTACGTGACTTTTGATGTGTCTTTCTAATGCATATGACTAGGTGGTAAGATTTCACGGGTTGACTTGCAGCTCACACTTTAATGCACCTTCCTCTGTGTCTGACACACAGGTCCTTAAACAGCCTTAGTGCCCGACCACAAGCATGCATACATGAATACAAAGACCTGATTTCCTTGTTAACTACTGTCATCTTCTTGGGAAGGGCTGTGCAATAGAAATATAATGCAAACGACATATGTTATTTTAAATGTTCTAATAGGCACATGAATTAAAAGAAGCTGGTGAAATTAATTATGTGAATAAATTTTATTTAACTCAATATATTCAACATTATCTTTTCAATGTGTAATAACCAATATAAAAATATTATTGAGTTAGTTTACATCTTTATACTAAATCTGTGAAATCACGTGTGTGTTTTCCATTTACAGCACATGTCATTGCAGACTAGCCACATTTTAAGTGCTCAATAGCCAATAAGTACCCATATGTGGCTGGTTGCTACTCTGTTGGACAACATAGATCTAGAGCTCAAAGTAATATCTGATATATGATCAATTAGGTATTTGTCAAATGAATGCATGAATGTCACTAGTTTACTGATTTTAGTATATCTAGATCAATTAATACTTCACTACCTCATAAAATTATTTTATTGCAGGTCAAAATGCCTCATTATCAAATTTCCTTATTGAGTAGTAGAGAGATCTTCTATTTGGACTTAGACTATTCCATTTTTGAATAAGGCTGAAGTTTCGAAACATTTATGTGAATCGTAGAAAGCAAAATGGCTTGAGTATTCTGAAATTCATTTGAACTCATCATTTCATTTTCTTCTGCCATGTGCAATGAAACTCATATGCTCATATTTTTATGTTTATGAAATATTTTTATTCATTAGAAAGAAGTCAATTAATTTGCATTTGCTAATCTCCCATTCCTCACATTGTAATATCATTCTCTTTATATCTCAGGGGAAAATTGTTCATATTTCTTTTAAGCCTATAAACTTAATTTCCATTAAGGGAACTGGTAGTTTGAAGATAACAACATCTTGCAAGTTTTACTCCTATTGTCTGGCTTTTTATAGGTTTGTCTGTATCATTTCGTTTTGTGGCGTTTGTGTAAAATACATAGTCTGGTATTTGTTTAATTTTTCTGATATGTTTAATGGTGGAAAAGTCTATCTGAAAGATGTAAATTAAGGCATTCCTAAGTTACTCCCCAAATGTCAATAATATTTAATTAATTTAAATTACTCATTTCACAATACTTCTAAAAGAAGATTTAGAATTCTCAAATTTCCTATAAACATTAAATGAAAAGTTAAAATAATTTGATTGAATCAACAGTGGACCCAGATTAACTGCCATCAGTAATCTAGAAAATGTATTTCTATTAGAGAAAAGGGTTTGGAATAAAAATAGATAGATGGCATTGTCCTGTGTATGCACAATTTTGTGTATTCCATGTGAATTTATTTATAAAGAGAAGTCTAGGAGGTTGCTCACCAACATGTAAGCAGCAGTTATCACCGGCTGATGTGCTTTTTTTTTTTTTAAATTGGAGTATAGTTGCTTTACACTGCTCTGTCAGTTTGATGTGCTTTTGAACGACTTTTACTGTCTTTGTCTTTATTTAACTGTACCTTTTTTTAACAATGATACTATAAAAGAATATTCAAAAATAAATTTGAAAATATAGATTTCATTGTAGTTACATAAAGTCTATAAAATCTAACAAAAATTTATATTTTAGAAAAAAAAATTACAGTTTGGGTTGGGTTAGTTTCATTATAATTTAATTAATAAGATATTTAATTTCAATCAATATATGCATTATCTGACATATCAGTGTAGACAGAAACCTAATAAATAACAACATTTAGTAAATATATTGCCTTAAAGCATGCATCATTTGTTACTGAATATTTGATAAGTGAACTATACTGGTCAAAAAATCATTTCCATTTATCCAATTGACAAATATTCATAATGCATGTAATATGAGGTAAATTTGATACTTCAGAAAGCAGATTTTTATGTAATTCTACTTCACTAATAAAAAATAATAATAGCTAACATTCAGTATGTACCAGTCATTAAGTGAATTATCTATGTAATCTTTACAACAACCCTGTAAGTTAGATATTGTTATTATCCCTATTTTTCCCAGGAGTCTAAGGAACATAGAGGTTTGAAATTTGTCTTGGAATCCATGGCTAGTGTGTCTTTGTCACATGTTAAACCCAAGCAGTTTAACTGTAGAGCCTAGAGATTTATTAATCATTAGGCTGTACTAAATATACTATGTACACTGACCATGCCTGCTTTTATTTTACATTCTAGCAACAGGCTTTTAAATTTATAATTAACATGATTTGAAGTAACAAAGCCAGTAACATATCTCTTGCTTAAAATTAACAGCTGTCTTGTTGTTATAGAGAATTCCTAACTTCTCTGTAAAATAAATTTGTGATCTAGCTGAAACGAAGATTTGACTTAAGTGCAGGCTTATTTACAGGTCCAAAGATGAAGGTCAGTGACCTGTCCAAGGCTGTACAACTAGTCCATGGGAAGGCATACAAGCTCCATGTGTTTCTACTGTTGAGGCTTACTTTTATGACTTGGTGCTATTCCTAATTATAAAAATAAGTTTTAGATTCAACCCATTAGTGAATCTTCAAAATATTCTCTCAGTTTTATTTAGTAATAAAATTGTTAAATTGTGGCTCTTATTAGCATTAAAAACTAATATTCAAGAGAGATTAAAGGATCAGAACTGCACAAGTGAGTAAACAGACTTGATTATAAGGACACCTAATTATTACAAGGTAGGATATAATTAAGTGCTAAAGTTGTACAATATAAAGACAATAAAGGCTGCGGAGTTTCTAAGGAGGAAATCAAAGAACTGTATTGCTTTGCTGGGCTGTGATTGCCAGGTTGAAAACTTGGGGAAAAAAACAAAATAACAACAAAGCAAGTTGACACAAGGTCTTATAATTCTGTCTAGTCTTGTCAGTTTGTCTTTTAAAGACACATAGTCTTGATCAGACAATTCTATCATTTCCTTATAATCAGACTATCAGTGTACCAAAATAAGCAAGATAGCAGAGCAAGGAAAGCAGAAATTGCGATGAACATTTGTTGTATGCCTACTGTGTTCTAGAAACATTTTCTTTCCCTATTCAAATTTGTGTTGTAGGAGTTTTGCCCCTGCTCCCATTTTACAGATAAGTAGACTGAGGCTCAGAGGGTCTGAGGAACCTTGTATAAGATTGTATTTATTAGTGATAGAGACACAATTCAAACTCAGGTCTGCTGTGATTTAAGTTCTGTACTCTCCATTGCTCTATGGCAAGCCCTCTTCCTGTCTGGAAGATCAGGAAGCTAGCACCCAGTATTTATTACATCCTACCAGAAGTCGTTGTGGAGGGCTGGAAGGCTTTTCAGAGTGGCCAGGGAAGATAGAGCCATCAGTCTGAAAATAACTCTTGCCCTTGGGAGGAAGGTGATTAGGAGTGTGGTATCCAGCTCTGGCCACATCTGGGCACTGGAGATGGGCTCAGTCAGACTGGCCCCTCTCTTGCTCACCAGCACTGCCTGGGAACCTACCTGGGTTGGCTGATTGGTCAGGGGTGGCTCCTTTTGACATGTGGATGTCTACGTTAGTACTCAGGATGAGAATGACTGGAACAGAGCTGGGAAATTAGAACCATTCATTTTCAACTGTTGTTTCTCTTTGTTGACCTTTCTTTTCATGTTTGCATTATTTGTGAAATTCCTTTGCAAACTTAAGAAATCTCCCTGTGCCTCCATCACTGCCCCAGTCCTACTGCCAGGGGAGAAGGGAATCTAATGAATAGTGAATGTCTTAAGCAAATTCACTTAATTTGTGGACTTTTTTGAAAGGGGGAGGGGTGTGTGTGAATTTTAAAGAGTTAATCGTTGGGAAATGAGCACAAAAATCTCTGTTGATGATTTCGGACCTGTGGCCTTGGAGTCGTGGTAACAACTATGACAACAATGACAGCTGACAAGTAATGTAGGGGTGCCGTGTGCCAGGCACTGTACTAAGTGCTTTGATAGATTTTTGTGTTTAATTTTCACAACATTTCTGTGAAATAGGTGCTGTTATATCCAATTTTTAGGTAAGGAGAGCTTAGGTTATTTGTCCAAAGCAAGTTGTGTTAGAGTCAGGGGGCTTCCCATATCCTATTGACTATGGCACCAACTAGCAAGTATTTGAATTTAAAAGTTGACAAAATAACGCTCAAACTGTATGGGTGAGCAAACAGTACATTTTAAGATGAGATAAATCATTCATAAATGTGAAGAGCAGACCTAAAGTCTGTATATTGCTAGAAAGATGCCTTTAAACTCTTCTCCCATTCTAATACTGTGCATTTCAGTGTTATAATATTATAAACAGCATCACATTTGAAGGATAACAAATGGGTATGCTATTGTATCTTAATGGGAATGGTGCGCCATAGTCAAAATAACTGAACTAATATGTTTTATACCATATTTTACATTCCTCTTTTGAAAGATATTCGAAAGGGTAAGGTATACAATTAAGCTAATTTAGCTCCCAATTCCAGCTTCCCTACATATTGAAGATATATGGTATTTATTTACATTTTTATTCTTTTTTTGTTTTGTTTTATGCGCTCATTTTAATCTTATCTGTTTTCTTTTTTTTCTTTTTTTCAACAGTCACATCCAGCTTTTTATTGCCTAAGCAGTCTGGGGCTTGCTTCGTCACTTGGCTTTGCTGTGGAGTACTCTTGTAGAGCTCCCTGTTGCACATTGAAGATCCACCATTTTGGTGAGTGGAATCATAGCTACAATTTTGTGTTTTGCTGTGCCTCAAGTTCTGTTTGCATTGTTGACCAAAGTGCTTTCATACAGAGCACAAAATAGGGCTTTTCCAGCTCTGTGCAGGAAAGCTGGCTTTTCCTTATGGACAAAAGTAATTAGTACCGTCATTTTCTCTCTCTGAAATCTGCGATTGTCTCTCTTGCTCCCAACCCAAGAGAATGACTTTACCATTCTTCAGTCATGCATCTGGTTCTTATCTACCTGGATAGACTCCCCCTCCAGCCCCCAAGTCCTCATTCCCTAGCCTGTAAGAATAATTTGGCCACCACACTTTTGGTATTTGTTATGTACATATGGAAATAAAAAGTGATGGTTTTGATTAGCTGGACCACATAGTATCACATTGTCGTGTGTAAAGACCTTTTGGATAGAAAAATTTGTTCCCCTTGATCTGTTTAATGTTGTTAATCTATGCAGGCAGAAAGCAAAAAGGAAGCCGGCAAGTCTTTCTAATGCTCCTAGTAAAAGCCTTTCTGCTTTTATTATCCCTGAACTGGCATCCTCAATATATTTCTACAGCATCTAACATCATATATCAAATGTCTTCCTAAGGCTTTCTTGGGCTTCCTACATCCATTTTTCTCTAGTGTTTTGCTTTCTTCGATCTTGCTTTTATATTTTTAAAAGTCAAATCCTACCAAGTTTGACCTGTAGTAGATGGGTTCTGTGGGGACAACTAATATATTATGCAGTTCTAATTTGGGGATGGGACATCTGACTTAGCTAAAACATTAGTTACAGAATAATTTCAGTAATTTGAGTACGTATAGAGACTTTGTGGCCAAGGAGGAGTTATGAGAGGAGGTCCAGTAAAGACTCATAAGTGATTAGATGGATAAATGGAAAAGGTATCTGGATTAAATCCTTTTTTTCTTTTTCTTTATTTTTTATTGCTTGCAGAAGCTTTTTCAATGAAAATGAGGCAATGAGTATAGGTCTACCATGGCTGAGGGAGTGGGCATGGGAATAAGGGAGGGGTGAGGATGGGAATACCCTCAGGAAGGAGGTGTGTGTAATACAGTCATCAGACAGCCTTAGTTCAATCAGTCAGTTTAGAGTCTACTTTCTCTAAAGTATCGTTGTTCCTAGTGTCTTGGAGATCAGATCCAAAGTGGGTTGTACAGGGAAAACTTGATTTTGTTAGAGCACAGCTCTGACTTCACGATTGCTCACACACAGATCAGCCACCATCCTCTCCCAGGATCATCTCCCAGTTCCACTTTCTGTCTTGGAAACCTGGGTCCATCATTGTTTCTTAAGGAAATATCACCAAGTGTTGGAAATCCATTATAAATGCAGAGTTGTTAATTTTGGAAGAAATAGGACGGCGTACGGTGAAGCAGACCTAAGACTCTGACATATCCATGCTAGCCCATCTGTCCTCTCCCAGAGCAAGTAACAGAGAACGCTGCAGAGTTAGAGGAGGTGAGTTTGGTGGGGCAGGACCTAGAAGAATGAATCCTGCATTGGAGAAGGAGGCCTGTATTTAGGATTCCTAGAGGATTTTCCTGACCTTGTTAGAGCCGGCGATTGTCCCCTGTTTTTCCCTTTCTTGCTCATCATCCTACGTTTATCATCTAAAAAGCTTATAACCTTTTGATTAGGTTTTCTGGAGAAGATGGGTCTTTGGTGCACGGTGGTCAGGCAGAGGATAATGAGGAGTAGCATGTAGATGTGGGAAAAGGGAGGAAAGGCTAAATGGTCTTAGGAACTTCCTTGATAATGAAAGCAAGTCTCCAAATGTCAGTGATCTGCCTAACGTGCTGGCCTGAAAATTCATTACGCTTTCTTAATATTCTCGTTAGGTTTTGCCATCATTTTAGTTAGGGCAGTACTTTGGTAATTGACTATTGAAACCAAAAATGCCTTGAATTTTGGCGGAATAACAAGCCAGTCAGTGAGGCCGGGCTTGGTTTTCAGAAAACTACTATTAACTTTGAGAAGAAGTTCTTCACGATAACTCTCTGGCATCATATTTTATATTCTATTGAACTTGTTCTCAAGAAATACCCACCTACTTGGAAAAGGACTCTGCAAGGCTTCTGCCCTCTGCTGTTCATTCAGAGTGTCATTTGCAGCCCTAATAGAATCAATGAGAGTAGCTTTCCCAGACAATAAGAGGCTTTATAAATATAAGCTGGTGTTTGCCCAGGTTTTCACTTTCCTCCTAGACCACCAATGGCTTTTTTTCTTTTCAATTTAGGCTTACGCCTGAAGTTTTAAATGATACTCTCTTTGCTCATAAGAGGCAGAATAAAGTATACAGTTTTTCTGGCCAGGGATCTACCTTAAACGTTTCCATGTGGCTCCTTTTGCTTCACTGGTAGTATATAAAATGGTTTTTACTCCATGGTGGATTGATAGAAAACACAAGATTTAAATGGAGGTTCTTATAGTTCTAAGACAGTCGTATCTGCTTTCAACCAGACTAGGATGAAATGCAAGCTGTGATTTTGTCATCACTAAAACATGCTTTTTGGCTATTTTTCACTATTTTAAAAATGAAGATGAAAGAGAAAGCAACTTAAAAATCATAGAAAAAACTGTGATACTTTGAAAGATTGCCTTTGATAAGGGCTAAACAGAAAGAATGTTTCTTGATTTCCGATATTATTGAAATGAAACCCTACTTTAGGTAGAGAATTTGGGAAAATCAACAGACCTACATGAAGGCTGTGTTTTCAGCTACACATCGGCAGTGGGTGAGATGTGGATTTAATTCCCCATCAATAGAAAGCAAGTGACATTTTTCACTTTCCTTCCCATTTAAAGAGTTCATAATAATCAGTATGTACTGAATATATGTGACCAAGTGTCTTTAAAAAAATAAGATTAACACATTTATTCTCTAGTTTCAAATCCACTTCTATGCAAGAACTGAAATTATTAGCACCATTTTGAAAGTATTACACTAAGCTCTTTTTTTTCCCTTTTCCTTTCTTGCCAGCAGAGAAACACCCTTTAATGCTCAACATCTAACCTTTAAGATGAGTGCATTTTGAGATTATTTTTTTTTCCCTGCATTACATGCCTGAGTTGCTTCTTAACATTGTGAGACTTACAACAGGTTTTCTTTAAATATTTCACATTCTCTCACATACAGTCGTGCAATATTATATATTTCACAAAATATTTTCTTGAAGATTTAAAGAATAAAGTAGAACATATAATCAGAACTAATATATGATGCTTGTGGTGTTTTAATATAACAATTATGAATAGATGAAAAGTAGAAAGGAACAGTTATTAAATGCATACCATGTACCACATTTAAAAAATGTTTTCTCCTTAATATAAATTATTTTATTTAACATAAAAACAAAGTCTTATTTAATCCTAAAATCTGCGATCCAAGAGGTTAAATATTTTGTTCAAGGGAACCAAGTTTTTGGGTCCAATCTGTTACTCCAGATACTAATCCACTGATCGAACATTTTTTGACCAGTGAAAATATGGGATTATTCTAGAGAAAACCATATGTTTTATTATAAAGAATTACATAACTTTCTAAATTATGGATTGTCTTGTTTAAATTCCCGCTGTTGTCACTTATGCTGAAGTGGGACTAATGTACTTAGCATTTTTGCCAACCATCACTGGATGCAGATTTTGGTTTCCATGTCCCTGAATATATCAATATATATCAAGGAGATATTTGTAACATGGACTAAGAAAATTATAAAATGCTATTTAAATTTTTAAGTAGCTCATTTGGAAAATTGACATGGAATACCTTTGAATGACTTTGTTTACTATTACAAAACAGTTACAAAAAGAAGAAAAGTATCCTATAGCTGTTTATTGTATCTTCAGAACTATGCAAAACAGGATGAACAAATGGAACAGAATTTGAGTAAAACCAAGCATTTCAACAAGGTGTTGAGTAAATAAAGGAAAATAAGTAAATGAGTTCAATTTAACTGAAAAACTAAAACATAAATATATATTGTTAAAAGGTCAGTTTAATATAAATTAAATACCATCATACATAATATAAATTATAAATAAGTCAAAAGATTATAGTCAAGGTCTTTAAATGGATATTTGCGTGTGTGTGCGTGTTGTGTTCATGCATATCATACCCAGTTCCATAGAAAATGGGTTGCAAAAGTAAGGCATCTTAATAAAGAATGTAAGAATGCAAGATCATAGTCATACAAAGAATAAAATATCAAGAACATAGGGAAAATAAATAAATACAGTTGAGTCTCCTTATTTGTGGTAGTCATGTTCTATAAAGCTGTCTAAAACACTGAATTAGCAAATGCTGAATCACTGCTCCTAGGGGAAATAGAGGATTAAGTAAGTGCAACCCTGTGGTCGCAACGTTTTTATCAATCAACAGATCAATACGTAACCTTGTTTTATGTGTGTTTCTGTTTAAAGACTTCTTATTTAATATACATTGTTGATTGTTAACAGTGAACTCGCAGACAACAGCACTATAACTCCCCCCTGAACAAAGCTTATCTAGCGCATGTCCTTTCTCCATTAGGCACATCACAGACTTTTTGAACTTACGATCACTAGACAGCACTTCAGTACAATGCTTGGGGGTCATTTTAAATAGCAAAATCACGAACAATATGCGCAAAATGTAAAAATGTGACACTATGGAGACCATGAACTTATTTATATGAAAAAGGCTTATTTATAATATGAGCTGACACCACAAGGCAGTTGCCTTGTTCCATCTCAGCTGGAAACCTGCATCAGGTGATTCAGAGTTTTCACTGCTCTGTGCCAGGAGTCTTGATTTCAGAGTTACAAATATCTTTAGTTCCTCTGTAAAAAGAAGTTGAAAGTGGATACCCCATGTTCAGTAATTAATGTTTCAATATTTTATCTTATTTGGAAATTATCTAGATATTCATTGAATAGTCATCGTTTAACTTATCTCAGTACAGATGGTTCCTGACTGACGATGGTTTGACTTGAGATTTTTCAACTTTATGACGGTGCAAAAGAGATTCACGTTCAGTAGAAACAATACTTCGAATTTTGATCTTTTTTCCGGCTAGTACATGTAGTACGATGCTCTCTCGTGATGCTGGGCAGCGGCAGTGAACTGCAGCTCCCAGTCTGATATTCAGTCATGAGGGTCAAAAAGCGATACACTTAAAACCATTCTATACCCGCACCAGCATTCTGTTTTTTTACTTTCAGTACGATATTCAATAAATTACACGACACATTCAACTCTTTATTATAAAATAAGCTTTGTGTTAGATGATTTTGCCCAACTATAGGCTAATGTAAGTGTTCTGAACACATTTAAGGTAGGCTAAGCTAAACTATGATGTTTGGTAGGTTAAGGGTATTAAATGCATTTTCAACTTATATTTTCAATCTACAGTGGGTTTATTGGAATATAACCCCATCTTAAGACTGTACAGCATTAAGGTTTCAAGTGACCAAAAAGATTTTGGAAACTAATTTTTAAGTTGACATGCCATAAAGCATAATTATTGTTGAAAAGTTTATTTATAAACTTTTATCTTATTTACATCTACTTAATTTACTTATTCTTAACAATTATGTTTAGATTACTAATGAAAATTTCATGAGGCATTAAACAGCTGACCATAGTCTTAAGTTATCTTTCTTGCTGATAAATTCTGTAACAGAGATAACATGAGCTTATTTGAATGTTAGTAACCAAGATAGAATAGAAGTAGTAGGTTTAATGTTGATAACACTAAAAATATGCCTGTTTTAATTAAACCAACAAACTTAAACTAGCTTTTATTTTCTGAAGATTATCCTAGATCATGAAACATGAAAAACAGTTTAGTTAGTTTCTATATTTCTGAGAGTATACTTGATTTATATAAACAATTGTTTGTCTTTGAGACAATTAAATAGAACTATTTACAAATTAAATTTGGCTATATCATCTGGAGGTAGAAAAAATATCACACATCTATAACATACATACAAAGACATATATAAACTTACAGACAAACTCAGAGATCTTACAGCTTTTGTTTTAAAATTTTAGCCATGAGACAAATAAAATAATGCAAAACTCACTAGCTTATAAAAGAACAGTTGAATCCAAATTGTGTTTCTGGCATATAGAGTAAGTTAAGCTTATCTGCTCAGATGGCTAAAGCTTTTACTAATATTTGTGGAAAAGACTTTTAAGAATTTTCATTCACCTAATTTCCAAATAGCTTCTTTTTTTTTTTTCTAATAAGAATTGCCTTCCTGAAGTTTGCATTTCAAGAGATGGCTGTGGGTTCCTAGAGAAGACCAGGTAGAGCATTTACATCTCAGAGAGCACAGAGAAAGGATTTAAGTTTCTCAGAAAAGGGATTTTGTTTCCTAAATCCAGACTTTTACAATATCTGTAAACCTTTTAGATGAATGGGGGAGGCTTTGGGATTGGTAAAAAGGGTAAGTGGGCTTTGAATTTTTTCTGTAGTCACATTTCTGTTCTTGTAAACACTAGATTTGTAAGACAAATACAAATAAAACTGTTTGTTGTTAGTTTCTCAAAGAATTGGTTTGTAATCTGAATGATATCCAGAAGCTGACCCAGCCATCCAACTACATTTTGCTCAATTTGCTTCTTTATATCAGGAAGAAGATCTTCAACTAAGATGGAAATCAAAAGATTCCTATGTTCTACATTTAGAGCTGGGTGTCTTTGGAATGTTTTAGTAAAATCTTCCACAGTAGCTTCAGAATGCTTTTCTTTCCCTGTGGATACATAGTTGCATTTTAGCTTCCGGAAGAAGGCCTGAAAGAAAGTTCCTATAAGGCTCTGAATATCAACTTCCAACCTGACCAACTTCCGAACATAAGGCCACTTTAAAAAAATCCTTTTGAATATCTTGTCAGGTTTCAGCCAGGACAAACAATACACATTCCTGGCAGTATTGAACAACCCTGTGAACACAAGAGGAGTCCCCAAAGAGGATGCAAAGGATATTGCCCTCCCAAGAATCAGAGCCACATCTCAAAGGTAGACATAAGAAAGAAAAACTCAGTTCCCCTGAGAGCTGGCAACACTCAGTAGAACCTAGGCCACAGAGTGCAGCCCGCATTTCTGTCTGGCCATATTTGGGGGCCCCTCAACCTCCCAGTTGCCAAATCAAGTTCTCTGGACGTGAAATGAAATAAACAAGAGGCAGTAGGCATCCCTGGGAGAGACAGGATCCATAATCAATGCTTTTTCCTGCTAATCCGAGCTTGGAAAGGAAGGGACTGAAACCACCCAACCCAGAACCCACGGGCCAGGACTGGTACCCAGCCAGAATACAGACTGGGACTTGAACCCACAGGCTGGGACTCGAACCCAGCCAAAACTCAGATTGGGACTTGAACCCTCTGTCTTTTAATTGAGATCACACATCTGGTCTCAGGATTTAATGAAGCTCAGGTCCTTGATGTCTTGTTGCAGACGAGAATTCAGTGAGAGACGAAGTGATAGGTAAGAAGTGGACTTATTTAGAGAGATGCACATTCCATAGACAGAATGTCTCAAAACACAAGAGTGGCACCAGGGCATGGGGTCGTCTCAGAAAGTGAGAGGGGCCACGCTCCACAGACAGAGTGTGGGCCACCTCAGAAGATGAGAGGCCCCAAAATATGGGGTGGTTAGTTTTTACGGGCTGGGTAATTTCATAGGCTAATGAGTGGGAGGATTATTCCAACTATTTGGGGGAAGGGGCGGGGATTCCTAGAAATCAGGCCACCGCCCACTTTTTGGCCTTTTATGTTTGGCCTCTGAACTGTCTGCTGCCTGTGAGTATGTCACTTAGCATGCTGATGTATTATAATGAGTGTATAATGAGGCTCAAGGTCCACTGGAAGTCATATCTTCTGCCATCTTGGACGTAGTTGGTCCTAACCAGTTTTTGTCATATCCTCAATGGCTATGTCATTCTTTTAAAGGTTGTGCCCTGCTTCCTTCTGTCCTGTTTCAGGACTCTATGAAATTTTACCTTCCTCTCTTGACCAGACACCAAAGATACAGGTCTGGGAGAGCTGACTTTGGAAAGAATTCTCACCCTTTGCCAGCTTCTGCCAGTTTTGCCAGGATCCCTTCTAGGTTCTGGAGTGAGTGTGGTGTCCCGTTAAGTTTCATTCTGGTCACCAGAAACTATAGAGGAAGGAATAATAATTTTCCCTCTACCCTTTGTAGTGAGTGCCTACCTGAGATTCCTTTTTCTCTAGGGCACCTCATAAATGGACAAGCTTATGTTAAGATGATTGAAAGTTCTCCATTGTGGTCACTGTAATGCAAGATTATCTTTGATAAGGTTAACCTACTTGTTCAGCCTTAAAACAAAATTTTATTCACCTGAAGCCTCACCCTGGACCCAGTCCAGCTTAAGTCAGACCCAGTCCAACTGCCTCGGTTCTGAACCCAATCTGGAAAAGAAATGCTCAAATAAAGCCTGATAGCTCATAATGCAAATGCTGGCATAAGAATTCAGTAAAAAGGAGGAGGAGGAAGAAGAAGGGGAGGAAGAGAGTGGTACTTGAACCCTTCTGCTGTCATGCATTAGCTATTTAACCTTGAGAAGCTTGTTTAATATCTGAGTCTCACTTTCTTCATCTGTAAAATGAGATGATGTCGACTCCTGGCTAACACTGTGGCAAATGTTTTGAAGTGGTTGCGGTGAAAGTCTAGCACAGTAGGTGGTGTGTAATAGGCCCTCAGTAAGCAGCCCTTGTTGTTATTCTGCTGTGCGCTTATCAAATCCCCAGCCATTATTCACAGCGCATTCTGTGCCATCCGTTCTCTGGTGCTTTCCCTTATGCGTGCTGCCCACGGTGATAACTACAATGGTAACTCTTACCTCTGAATTTCATATCACTTCTTTCATTCTTTTAAAGCACCAACTTATACTTGCAATGTAATTGAACCTTTTAGAAAGCAGAAAAGACTTACAGACTTTTACCACATTTAACATACTATACTCTCTTAAAAGACACACATACAAAACATTTCACGAATTAGTTTTTTCAATTAAGAATTACATGAAGTGAGAAAGGTCATCTCAGCAGAACCCAAGAAGGTGAATTCCAATCTAAGTAATAGTGGAAAAAACATAATTTAATTGTCACGTCTCAAAGTTTCAGTTTTTTCTGCAGAGTGGCATCAAAGTGGCTTGCCCGGGGTTGCAAAGTCAATGATGAAGCTGGAAACAAGGTCTGTCTGACTTATAGCTGAGGTTTGATCAGTGACTGCTCTTAAACTTGACAGGCTTGATCATGTTACTAAACTTTCAAGGGCTCCATGTTCCCATGTGTATAAGTGCTTCCCTCATGGGCTGTTAGGAAGAGTCAGTTAGTTATTCTGTGTAAACATGTAAAAATCCTTAAAACAGGGCTGGGCTTATAGTAAGCACTTATATTTTTGTTGTTGTTGTTATTTTAATTATTATGACTATTATCATTAGCAGTAGCAACAACAGTCATCATATTATTATAGCATTATTACCCAAAAAGCCAAATGAGTATCACTGGTGGTACAGGGCACTGAAGTGATTAATAGAACAGTGAAAGAGTGAAACAGAACAATGAGGAAGTTATTCGCATTTCAGATTTCTCTGATAAGTCCATTAATTCAAGAAGAGCATCTCAGTTTATATCTACTAAGGTTTTAACAACTCCCTTAAACTTGTTCTTTTCTCTCTTTTAGGAAAAAAAAGATAGCAGGCTCAGACTCAGAGCTTTCATTAGCTAACTGTATGTAGTTTGAAATGAGGAACGTTTTAAAAATTAAATTTATTTTTACAGCTACCTTCTAGCCATAGCAAACAATACTGTTTCTTGTGCTTAAGTCTTTTATCATTAACTTTTTTTTCTAGGTATTTTTTTATTTCTTCTTTGATTTCTTCAGTGATCTCTTGGTTATTTAGTAACGTATTGTTTAGCCTCCATGTGTTTGTCTTTTTTACGTTTTTTTCCCTGTAATTCATTTCTAATCTCATAGCGTTGTGGTCAGAAAAGATGCTTGATATGATTTCAATTTTCTTAAATTTACTGAGACTTGATTTGTGACCCAAGACGTGATCTATCCTGGAGAATGTTCCGTGCGCACTTGAGAGGAACGTGTAATCTGCTGTTTTTGGATGCAATGTCCTATATATATCAATTAAATCTATCTGGTCTATTGTGTCATTTAAAGCTTCTGTTTCCTTATTTATTTTCATTTTGGATGATTTGTCCATTGGTGTAAGTGAGGTGTTAAAGTCCCCCACTATGATTGTGTTACTGTCAATTTCCTCTTTTATAGCTGTTAGCAGTTGCCTTATGTATTGAGGTGCTCCTGTGTTGGGTGCATATATATTTATAATTGTTATATCTTCTTCTTGGATTGATCCCTTGATCATTATGTAGTGTCCTTCCTTGTCTCTTATAACATTCTTTATTTTAAAGTCTATTTTATCTGATATCAGTATAGCTACTCCAACTTTCTTTTGATTTCCATTTGCATGGAATATCTTTTTCCATCCCCTCACTTTCAGTCTGTATGTGTCCCTAGGTCTAAAGTGGGTCTCTTGTAGACAACATATATATGGGTCTTGTTTTTGTATCCATTCAGCCAGTCTATGTCTTTTGGTTGGGGCATTTAATCCATTCACGTTTAAGGTAATTATCGATATGTATGTTCCTATGACCATTTTCTTAATTGTTTTGGGTTTGTTTTTGTAGGTCCTTTTCTCCTCTTGTGTTTCCCACTTAGAGAAGTTCCTTTAGCATTTGTTGTAGAGCTGGTTTGGTGGTGCTGAATTCTCTTAGCTTTTGCTTGTCTCTAAAGCTTTTGATTTCTCCATCAAATCTAAATGAGATCCTTGCCGGGTAGAGTAATCTTGGTTGTAGGTTCTTCCCTTTCATCACTTTAAGTATATCATGCCACTCCCTTCTGGCTTGCAGAGTTTCTGCTGAGAAATCAGCTGTTAACCTTATGGGAGTTTCCTTGTATGTTATTTGTCGTTTTTCCCATGCTGCTTTCAATAATTTTTCTTTGTCTTTAATTTTTGCCACTTTGATTACTATGTGTCTCGGCGTGTTTCTCCTTGGGTTTATCCTGTATGGGACTCTCTGCGCTTCCTGGACTTGGGTGGCTATTTCCTTTCCCATGTTAGGGAAGTTTTCGACTATAATCTCTTCAAATATTTTCTCTGGTCCTTTCTCTCTCTCTTCTCCTTCTGGGACCCCTATAATGCGAATGTTGTTGCATTTAATGTTGTCCCAGAGGTCTCTTAGGCTGTCTTCATTTCTTTTCATTCTTTTTTCTTTACTCTGTTCCGCAGCAGTGAATTCCACCATTCTGTCTTCCAGGTCACTTATCCGTTCTTCTGCCTCAGTTATTCTGCTATTGATTCCTTCTAGTGTAGTTTTCATTTCAGTTATTGTATTGGTCATCTCTGTTTGTTTGTTCTTTAATTCTTCTAGGTCTTTGTTAATCATTTCTTGCATCTTCTCGATCTTTGCCTCCATTCTTATTCCGAGGTCCTGGATCATCTTCACTATCATTATTCTGAATTCTTTCTCTGGAAGGTTGCCTATCTCCATTTCATTTAGTTGTTTTTCTGGGGTTTTTTCTTGTTCCTTCATCTGGTACATAGCCCTCTGCCTTTTCATCTTGTCTATCTTTCTGTAACTGTGGTTTTTGGTCCACAGGCTGCAGGATTGTAGTTTTTCTTGCTTCTGCTGTCTGCCCTCTGGTGGTTGAGGCTATCTAAGAGGCTTGATGGGAGGCTCTGGTGGTGGGTAGAGCTGACTGTTGCTGTCTATCATTAACTTTTAAAATAGTGTGTTTAAAAAACAAAAATTTATCAAGATATGTAAAAATAGTAAGAAATAATGCCGATGGTGTGAGAGGGTGGCCATTGGGAAGGTAGTGATGGAAATATGGTTGGGAAGTATTGCAGTATAAGAAGCTGGCAGAAAGTAAATGGAGTGAGCAAACTCCACAGAGGAACCCCTGTGAGCAGAACGGAGGGGTTACACAGAGAATTCGTGGAATATAAGGTCAGTGAAGGTCTCCTTTTGCTCATTCCGCCATGAAGTGATGAAAATGTGGGTCGGGGAGGCAGCACTGGTCTGTAGACAGTTATTGGGGAATCTCTTCTCTAAACCACAGCATTCGGGTGAGGACTCTCAGTGGCCACTTCTTTTTGTGATTTAAATTCAAGAAACCTTTTTGGAATAGCCAACTTGATTCAGGCTTTTCTCCTTAGGAAACTAAGTTCCTAGAGGGCAGCCACTGTGTCTGGCTTCCTTATTACTAAATCCCCAAAGCCTAACCAGCTGCTTGGGACATTATAGGTGCTCAATAAATAGTTTCTGAATGAATGAGTGAATTCTTTCTGCTGAGGGTCCTTCCCTGAGTTCATTTCATATTTGTGTGACTACATCTAAGAACTTTGATGGGATTGGCATAGAGAGAATAAGTGAATTAAGTGAAAATGTAGTAGATATATGAGCTTAGGTGAGGTCACCAGTGTCACTATAGAAATATTTCGGAGACCCACCACTGTCAGACGAATCATTGGTACCACAGATTGAGATATTAAATTGATCCAGGAGCCCCACAGGACACAGATGTCCCTCCTGGGATGAGGCTATGACTATAGGGGCTTCAGGAAAGAAATGTCACCGACCACTGAGTTTCCTTAAAGGACCCATTCAGTGTTTTTTTTTTGGCCACGCCATACGGCATGTGGGATCTTAGTTCCCTGACCAGGGATTGAACCTGTGCCCCCTGCATTGAACCACCAGGGAAGTCCCAGGACCCATTCAGTTTTAACTGTTTGGAGTCTTCATGGATTGCCAGCAGTGGGGTGGAAAAGCCCATTGGTAGGGCAATGGAGAGCAAAGAGATGGTGCTCCCGCATAATGGCATGACTATTTTAACAGGACGTGAAGCAGGATGATTCATGAGACAAATAATTCTCTACTACAGTCTGTGTGTGTGTGTCTGTGTGTGTGTGAAGCTGAGGTTGTCAAGGGAAATGCTTTCAGAAAAGTTGCCTAGTCTACCGCTCTAAAGCTTCCTCCTTAAATCAATCGAATATTGAAGATCATTGGTTTAGATGAGGACGTGTGAAATTAGCCATTATAGGATGATTCTGCTTTTGGTGTGCGTTCTCATTCAGGTATAAGAGATGGTAGTGGTTTTTTGGTGACGGTACTGGGAGGAAGGCTATAGGGATTTTGTAATAAGAGACACCATATCACGCTTTCCCAAATTCATTGCAAAGCAGTGAGTTCTAACTATTTTGTCAAACAAAACCCCTCTGCCTATACTGACTAATATTTTGAAGATGTATCTATAGGATATCCAGGATTTTGCCTCTAATTACCCATAAGCTCTGTGTTGTGGGATTGCTTTGGAGAGCCATATTAGTTCTTTATGTATACGAAACAGATTGAGAATTTCCCCAAAATGTAGATATATTTTAGACCAAATGTTGAAATTCAATAACAACAACAACAATAATAATAAATTCTGGAACTTAATAATAGCTAACATATGGAGATCATATAGTATCATGGGTTGGCTCTGCTAAGGACTAACCATACATACATTATCTCATTTGATTCCCACAGTGCTCCATGGGACACTCCAGACTCATAACTTCTGTACCCACTAAAGCTTCAGTTCATCACCCACCCTTACCTGCATATTGTTTTTCAGCTTCTCTCTCCTAAGTTGGACAAGCATTGAAATAGCACTTTTTTTCACAGTATAATTCAAGTCGTCATTGTTTAATATAAAACAAAAAGACCCAAATTTGTTTACTCTATCACATCAGTATCAGAACTCAAGCTGATGTTATATATTATGAATGGCAGCTTTCTGAGTAAGTAATACTCACTCAGTGAATGTCTCGATCAGACAGTCTAGGGAAAAAAAGATATTATACATATATTTTTGTTGTATGAGGCTCTTAGTCACAGCTTCTTTAACATGAGGGCCATGGTGAATTATTCACCTGATTCAAATATGATAGAATTATTTATTTTCAAATTTATCCATTCCAGATCATGAACTCCAAATTGCCCTTTTGTATCCTTGAAGGCCATCTTAAGTGATAAAGAAATTCCCCTGACCTTGGAGTGACTCCAAAACACAATTCAAAGGCAAGACACAGCAGCATTCAAGAAAAGCTCAACATAAATTTGAATGTGCTCTAAAGAGAGGGCAGTTGTCACCATGGTGATTTTATTCTTTCCTAGACTGAGCTCAAAATGAAAGGGGAGGAGTTTTCAAAGCAAAGATGCTGAAATAGGTGAATCAAAGATCTGGATATAATTTTTAACTATCATTAGAAATACGGTACTTAGTTTGAAGTTTGGAGCTTACATTTGGGATCATATACTCAAGATAGTGATTGTTAGGTAGCCTGAGAGATTACCCTTCTATTGTTAAAATATTTATAGATAATTGCAAAGTTATCTTATCATTATCAATATTCTGCTAAAAGACATTATACTCACACTAATTTTTCCTCAACTAATAATATTGAATGTTTACTATTCCTATGCAACACACAAAGTGCTCTGCATGCATTATTTCATTTAATACTTAACAAATCTGTAAGAGAGATAGTATAATCATTCCCATTTTAAAGATGCAAAAACTAAGGCAAAGGAGACAAAGGCTTTAAAGTTCTTTTTGATTTTGGTTTGGATCTGCTTTTAATTTTTTCAATGGTGTATTCTTATAAAAGAAATCGGTTTAAAGCCCCATCCTCATGGAGCTTGCCTGCTAGTGGTTTGTGTAAGTCATACAGTAAGTGGCAGATGTCAGAGTCAAACCCAGATTCAAATTCAAAAACCCTATTATAAATAGCTAGAATCAGAGTATCAAAGCATATGTAAATATTATAGGATGTTGAAAGCCTTGTTTAAGGTTAGCCATGCCTGCAGGTCAAATTTTGGAACAATCCAGGAAGGAAGATTGTTGACGTGAGTCTGGAGTGCTCACAGCTACTTTTGTGCCCCACTATCACAATTTCAGGAATAAACTACCAAGGATGTAACTTTTTTTCCTATCCTCTGTTACCCAGAAGTCTCCCTGGACTTCTAGCAATTCCTGTCAACCACAATTGAAGAATGATTCTCTTCCAGTTGGGAAGGGCTTTCTCTTCAACTGAGCACATGAAGCAGAAATGTATCAAAACCAGCCCTGGCTGCCATTGTGGTGACAGATGTCCCAGCTATATCCACCTCAAACAATCCTGGAGTGACTCTTTGGAATTCTAACACATGCCAACAGTCGTTTCCAAACCCCACAGTGTTTTGCTCACGCTCTCCCTCTTGCTTTTCACGTGAACTTCATCTGGTAGATCTTTCCCCTGTACTTGTGTTTTCTGACTTTTAAAACTGGGTGGGGCCATTCTTTCCTCTCAGAGAGATCACTGGGACTCTGACAAGATGAATATCGTTGTGAATGTTTATCAGCATTTGGGAGTATCGACCCCTCTCATGGTCCAGAGGTCCTGTGTTGTTCACCTCCTAACCCCAAAGCAAAAGAACCTTCCTTTGTCTCTTTTTCAAAGACTTTGGAGAATTCCTAGCCAGTATCTTCATTTCCCTGGAGGAGATACATGGGAGCCAGCTGCTAAGTGCTGGTGTTTGCATGCACCTGTTTGTTTATTTTTTAAAATGTAATTGGGAATATGCCTAGAAGCCTGAGTCTGTTTCTCTAGTGCACTCGAAGCAGATTTAGGCTCACAGAAGACAATCACAGCCTTGTATTGTGCGTCTTGCACAACAATACAACTATTGCATGCACAGGTCTCTAGTTGGCATTTTGCAAAGACGTGATGATTAGGAATGCCTGGAACACAAACTTCTAATGGGTTACCGAGACACGAAAAATTAACCAGGAACATTCGTGAACAACGCCACGTAGTAATCACAACTCCTGATCACTGATTACAAAGCTCTTTATCCATGGCTTTTAATGCTGGCTGCATTTTAATATCATTTAGGAAACTTTAAAACAAACACAAACACACACACACATACATACACACACACACAGACCCTGGACTCCACCTTTAGTGATTGTGATTTAATTGGTCTGTGGTGGGGCCCACGTATCCATATTTTGCAAAAGCTATATAAGTGATATTATGTATTTGGTCCTGGGAACCATAATGCCTACCTTTCTCAAATTATCTTTGGGCATCTGCGCCCATGCTCATATACTGCAGTCCATTGTCCTGCTTTCTGTTTGAGCATACAGAGCTCATTTCTTCTCTAGGGTCTTTGGTCTCTCTTTTCCCTTCTACAGAAATGCTCTTTACCTAGATCTTTGCATGCCATTCCTCTTGTGCCATTTAGCTCTCTGCTCACAGACCCTCTTAGTGGAATCTATATAAGCAGCACCTTCTGGGGTTGTGCAGTGCATTTCAAGGGAGGCCATAAACTAGGATGCTGCCTTTCCTGATGATCAGCACTCTTTCCAGTTCTTCTCAAATCAACTAGTTTAATTTTTCCCTTTTCCAGGTTACTAACTGAGACCAATTTGTTTATTGGGTTTATGTTTTTATTTTTTATTTTTATCTCCTATCACTAAAAGGTAGGAATCAAAAGAGCGTAGGAACTTTCTCTGACTTGTTCAGCGTTCTATTTCTGGTACCTAGAATAATACCTTGCATAAAGTCGGTACCCAATAAACATTTGTTAAGTGAACGTTCTGTGTGTGATATACAAAGCTGAAAATCTCTGCTATAAGGCAGTAATATTGATATAAGGTAGTTGAAATTCATCAGGAAATTTTAATAGCCAAAGTAAGGTTCCGAGTAGATTTCAAATAAAGAGAGGGTGGTCTCTGACAAGATTTGGGAGGATGATCTTTGTAAGGGGAACAGTATCCCTTAAGAGCTAGAGCAAGTCATGCTCAGAGTAGCACAAGTTAGTTATCTTGGCTGGGATGAACAAGCTATGATTAAAATTACGCCAATCTCATGATATAATGAAATCATCCAAAGTGAAAACAGTATTTGGAAATAGATCACAAGTGGTATCTAATGCAAATGTCTCTAAATAATATGATCATGACTGTCATGGAGAAAATACAGTGTTCCCAATTCCTATAAAAACTTGATTTTCAATTAATATTCTCAAAAAACTAATCAGATAACAACAACAACACTGACTGCCATTTATGGAGTGCTTCCTTAGTGCTGGTCTTTAGACCAAATACTTATATTTATTATATCATTTTAACTCTTATAGCAAACTTAGGAGGTGATTACTATCCACAGTTTACCATCAACAAAACAGAGACTTAGACAGGTCAAGCAATTGACTGAGGTCCTACCCCAAGTAAATGATTGAAGTGTGATTTGAACCCAGAGTTGTGGACCTCAAAGCTGCTGCATTCACCCAAAATACTGCACTGCTTGATTTGGACCCAGTTTCATCAGATGTGATCCTGATGATTGTATGTCTTTCCTACTAATTACATCTCACCAAATCAGAATTTTAATAAAAAGTACAGAAAGTCTTCGAATTATAATTTCTTAGGAACTTTTATTTATTTATTTATTTATCTATTTATTTTTGGCTGCATTGGGTCTTCGTTGATGCATGCGGGCTTTCTTCTTTTTTTTTTTAGTTGCGGCAAGAGGGGCTACTCCTCACTGAGGCGCGTGGGCCTCTCTGCGGTGGCCTCTCCTGCCGCAGAGCATGGGCTCCAGCATGGGCTCCAGCAGTTGCGGCGTGTGGGCTTCAGTAGTTGCAGCTCGCGGGCTCCAGAGTGCAGGCTCAGCAGCTGTGGTGCATGGGCTCAGCCGCTCCGCGGCATGTGGGATCCCCCCGGACCAGGGCTCGAACCTGTGTCTCCCGAATTGGCAGATGGACCCCCCAACCACTGTGCCACCAGGGAAGCCCTCTTAGGGGCTTTTAAAGTCCATCATTTGGAGCTTGAAATATGCCTTCTTAAAAGAATGTTATGAATACTGCTCCAATCCCCAGGCCACAGAAGCCAAACATAATTCTGAACATTTTCTTAGACAAGAAAAACAAAGTAATTTTATTTTGCCTGTTGTTTACATACTAATATTTAATTATGGCAATAGCATATAACATTTAAAAATAGACAGAATAATTTGCTGATGTTTTAATATACTGTACAAATATTTGAACAAAAGAGGCCCCCGAAATGCCCATTCAATTTTTGGTTTATACTTAAATTGAATGCTGGTAGCTAGTGATGGTTTAATTAGAATAGGTGAAAAGATATATGGGTGATTTCGTATAGATGTCAAAGGAGATTAGGGGCTCTTTCAAAGAATTTAGGTGAATTGCAGTTGTTTTCACTACACGTGATTTCATTTCAAACTGGATTATTTTTTTCTTTTCTCGTGACGGTATCGTTCCTGTTAAAGCATGTTGACATAAGGAGTAGGATGAGGGGAGGGTTTGGACAGGATCTGCAAGTCCAAGATAGATGAAAATGCAAGTGCATTACATGTATTAGCAAGCATCAGGAATGAAAGACAGAGGAGGGGGGATGAGCGTAGGGAGAAATTTGAAAGAAGAAATATTGCTTGGGTTGGGCCCAGTCACTAAACTGCTCTTAGCTTGAATCGCTTTACTTGTTGTCCAGAGTCTAGAGTACAGGGCTGCCAGGAAGATTGGAGCTGGGTGACGAGAGGGCATGAGCTCTCAGAACCCAGCAGGCAAGGCTTGTCTGCAAGGCTTAGGTGTTTCTAACTCAAGGGAGGGGCTGCTTTCTCTTTAGTTACAGAGGATTGACAGATTATATAAAAAGGTAATTCCTGTTGAATTCAAGTACCAGTACAAAGAAAGTACCAGTTTCTGATAATCAGCCTCAATTGTTATTGAGTGCACAGGTGGACCTATTTTTCTTTTCTTTTTTTTTTAATGATTTATAACTGTCAGAGAAGAATGGTAATAAACTATTCCAGTATATTTCCTTCAAAACGTGGAGCTACTGCTGGTTTGTTTTTAAAACAAATAGTTAATTCAAAAGTAACAGAATTCTCCTTTTAAAAAAAAAAAAGATGGTAGTTGCTTATTTACTTCGTTTCAAAGGTTTTTTTTTTTTTTTTAAATTCAGTCTCCCTAGCAACAGAGACATCTGTCTCTATTCTCTTAGTCATTAAAGCCAAAGAAAGTAGCTGCTTCAAAAATAATAAAGGCAATTTCTATGAATTGGGTAACTGTTAATTGTTGCCAAGAAATCTTAGTGAGATAATGAGGCATACAGCAATTGACAAAGATCTTTTCATTGATGCATGAGCTTCTTGCTAGCCCGTGGTGGTTAGCTAATATATACAGTACCATCGATGAGGTATTGTGTGATTTGCTATGTAGCACAAATAGAGAAGTGATCTTTACTCTTTCTAATTTCTTTCAGAAGTATGCCTTGCTGTGATTTTTCTGACTGCTTAGTAACTAATCATACCTTGGGATTCCAGGGAATCTATTTGCCCATTACATTTCATGAAAGTAGAAAGGTTTGAAGCATTCACAATGGAGATCAATGCAGCAAATAGTGTAGTAGCTGTTGGTGGTGTTAAAACACAATATACTTATTTGAGTTGTAGATTCTGCAAAACCATTTTAGTGAAAATACTTAAAATTGCACTTGATTCTAAAACGTATATTGGCATTTGTGCTAAAACTGTTTGCAGGCCGCTTATAATGAAACCCCAATCACCCTCTACAATAGCTTCACTAATAAACACAAAACAGTTTTTCAACGCTTTCTGCTTTCCCAGCAGCCAAGGAAGCAAATTATATTAAGTCAGTATTTTTTATTATTGGCCCTATGTTTGGCACATGCCTGGCTGTATGTGAAACTACTGTTAAACGGGTAATAACAGAAGGAGAAACCAAGCATATAAAAACAGCTTTTTGTGATTTTTTTTAAAATCAGGAAATATGCTTCCGATAACCAGATGTGGAATAGCTCATCGCATTATTGGCTCCATAAGCCCATTTTAGTTTCTTAAAGGGGGCGGGGGTGATTACAAATGGGAAGTGTAAAAAATGCTGAATCTAGTTTCAAAATTAGGATGTTTATAAAATTTACACATGCATGGGTAACTATCAAGGCAAATACAATAAATATTAAATGTATATCAATTTTAGCAGAAATTTGAATAAGAATTTTGCTTTTATTATGGCATGTTGTAATGTAGTACGGATAAGAAACAGAGGAATTAAAACATGTTTTGAACCTCACAATGACATTTGTTTCATGTCAGACTCTAGATATATGTGGTTTGGTACAATATACAGGTAATAAAGGCATTGCTGGTTAGAAATTGGATGAGATCTTGGAATAAAAATGTAGGCACAGTTAGGCAAATCTTTTCGGTGTAGAGATATTTCTGTAATTTATGAAGTATTTTCTTTAAAAAAATTCTCTCAATACAGATATTTCTAGTAAATGCTTATGAATATAAATGAATAAAAGACATTATCTTTTGTAAATTACAGTTTTTGTCTGCATAATTTCACACTGTTAAGGTGACAAACTGTTAATTTCCTTTCAAGATGCCTCTAATAGAATAAAAGTAGAAAGAATTTTTCTAACAACCGAGTAGAAATAGACTTGAATAGCTGTTGGTGACTTTTTATCGAAAGTTTAAAAAATTCAGTGTCAAGAAAATCTTGGCACTTGATGTAGCGTTTGTAACATACTCTGGAGGATCTCAAAGTTACAGCGCTGGCTTTGTTGATCAGGTTTTACCATATTGTCTCTCAGCATGTCACTTAACAGCTGGTGCAGACCTTGAAATGAATATCGTCTCAAACAAGGGCCGTGTATAGGATGTGTCTCTTTCTCTAAATAAAGGATTGGGAAACTGTGGCCTATGGATGAAATTAGTCCCACTGCCTGTTTTGATATGGTCTGTGAACTAAGAATTATTTTTACATTTCTAAATAATTGGAAAAAAATCAAAGAAAGAAAAATATTTTTTAACGTGAGAATTATATAAATTAAAATGTCAGTGTTTAGAAATAAGATTTTATTGGAACATAGCACACCCATTGATTTACATATGGTATGTGGCTGTTTAATGCTACAGTGTCAGGGTTGAGGAGTTATGACAGAGATAGTCTGGCCCAGAAAGCCTAAAATACTATCTGACCCTTTCCGGAAAAAGTTTTCTGACACCTGCTTTAGATTTAGGTTATAGTATCAGAGAGAATTTTTAAAAATGTGACACATACAGGATTTCCTAATAACTAATAAATGCAGCTCACATGTAAAGGGAACTTTATCGTGTCAAGGATTGTGCTAAATATTTTGTGTGGCTCATCCCCTTGAATTTTTATAATAGGTCTATGAGGTGGATACTGAAATTTTTCCTATTTTATAGATGAGAAAACAAACTGAAGGAAAAGGTTTGCCCAAAGCCACAAAAATGAGAGTAGTGGAGCTTGGATTTAGAGCTAGGTTTGTCTGAGGGCAAAAATCCAACTGCACTATAGTCATTTCTATGAGTACAAGCGCTTCCAGATCAAAGAGAAAAAGACAAACATTTCACTAGAAAAACAAAGGACATGAGTAGACATTTCCTCAATGAAGAAATACTAATGCCTTCTTTCCCACACAGCTATTAATTTGGGGATGAAGACGAGAAGAATTACTGAAGCCCTTCCTGGTTTTCTGACTTGGAGTCTGAGATTTGGATTTCTTTCCCCCTCAAACTCTGGTTAATAATTCAGCAGGGGTCTCCAGAGTTTCTGAAACATGACCTTCAGATCCCCACCCTGGTGTTTCCTGGCCAGAGCTTAATCATGCTAGCTAGAAAATATGCGAGAAGTAAATTCCTCTGGTGGATTCTCTATGAAAGAGAATTCACTGGAAAAGAAAAATAAAATTGTTACGACAGGGAGAAAGAGTGCTCCAAGAAGGTCTGGCACACAATTCTGTGGTGTTAGGAAAGCCATTTTAACCCAGATTCATTGTAATAACCTAGGATTCCATGGACACAGGTGCTCATGGGGAGGTTCAAAAGGTCTTACACCACTTCTCTGCTTATTTCTTTTTTTCTGGTCCTGTGTTTTGTGCCAGATTGTCTTTGTATGAGCTAGGATTCTAATTTGTAAGCAACCTAAAAAGAGAAGGAACGTACTGGAAGAATGTCAGGTAGCTTTGAGAATCAGCAGGAAGCCAGGAAGGCAAGATTGAGAAAGGAGACAAGAACAGAAGATTTGGCAACAAGAGCCATTGGGAGACCCGACCAAAGGGTTGGGCTGAATGGGACAACGTCATTAGTATTGATGCTGCTGAATGCTGCTACCTGGATCGACTTTTGACCTGTCCCTTAACCTTTGTGTCTTTCGTAAAAGTTCACAGTTATAAATAGAAGTAGCCAATTGCCCAAGTCTTAGACTATGTCCATTAGCTCACTAGCCAGGTGTAGGAAGACCATGTGGATTTCTTCAGCTTCCAGAGTGAGAGGGAGAAGGTTTGAATACTGTGTAGACCAAATATAAGAGAATTTATCACTATATTTGGTGAAGGACTGGAATGAAAAGATGATTTTCATAGTCCTTGACTTTTGATGACTCAAAGTCATCAAAGTGCTATGGTATCTTTGGGCAGTGGTTCTTGTAAAGCACAGGCGAGGGATTGCTCACTGACCCAATGGATGATGAGAGGTGCCCTGTGATATCTTTCCGAGAGTAGGGAATGGTGACACCTTAGCTGAGCTTCAGAGGGTAAATAAGAATGTGCACATGGCAGGGAGGAGACGATGCACTGTGGCTGGCTAATGGCACATCCCCAGTAATTACAAAAATCAAAATGCTGCTAATCTGGTGGCATATTTAAAGTTTTAAGAATCATCTGAAATAGAGACTTCCTGTTTTATGTATTACAGCTTTATTGAGGTATAATCGACATACAATAAACTGCACCTATTTAAAGTGTACAACTTGATGGGTTTTGACATAGGTATACTTGCATGAAACCATCAGCATAATCAATTCCATCACCACACAGGTTCCCTTTTGGCTCTTTGTCATCCATCCCTACCTCCACCCCCATTCCCGGGAAACCACTGTTCTGCCTTCTGTCACTGTATAGGTTTGAATTTTCTAGAATTTAGTATGAATGGAATCATTCAAAATATACTATTCTGGGGGATGTGGCATCTGGTTTCTTTCACTCAGTGGGAGGACATTCACCCATGATGTTGTGTGAATCAATAGCTTATACTTTTTCATTGCTCTTTATAATTCCAACCAAAGAAAACAAACAGGAGGCTCCATCACTTGTCACTAAGTTTTTAGATATGTCTATATAGTCCATTGAGAGTGAATCACAAAAGTTCTCCAGAGCTGATCATTTTGAAATGGTTTCACTAAAGATTGTGCTACTTGGATGGGTCACCTGGAGCAGATCTGGGTGAATTCACCACAGGTTGGTTTTCTTATCGCTTTAAGTCAGGAAGCCAAATCTAATCAGCAGGCTGGGACAGTCCTTGTAAACCTCAGCTTCTGTGATTTAAAATTAGATAAGTTTGTATATTTCTTAGGTGGCAAATCAAATTTCCTTGCAAAATGAAATATTCTTGGAATTTACTGGTGAAGTCATGTTAGATCTAAATTTAAACCTATGTATAGATTCAACAAACATTTCATGGGCTTCTAATAATGTGCCAGGTACTGAACTTGGTCACAGAGATGTAGAGATGATAAAGGCATGGTGCCCTGGAAGGACTTCTGACGTAATAGGGGGGTAGGCTTCGAAAAGTTACAGTTTACAAACTGCTATTTATTGAGCATCTATTATATGCCAAGTCTGAGCTGGACGTTGTGGAAATGGCCACTTCCCTTCAATCAGAGAGCTTACTTTCTAGTGGAAGACACAGATGATAAGTAGTTAAACACATAAGTAAGCTGGTTTAGTATAGATTATGAGAAATTTTATGATGGAAAAGAACAGGATAATGAGGTAGTAAATTAGGAAGACCATTTTATGGAAAGAAATCATGGACGGCTTTGCTGAGGAGCACAGGAGTTGGGGCAAGAACATTCCAAGAGGCACAGAGAATAGCAAGCACAGAGGCTGATGTGGGTTTCCTGGTGAACTGAACACAGTGGAGGGGGATTTGGCTGGGGAGAGTGAACCGGTGAAGAGTGCCTTGAAGTGAAGGTAGAGGGGTAGGCTGAGGAAAATCCTGTAAGGTTTTATCAGCCACGATCAAAAGTTTGGGGGTTTTATTTTATTAAGTGAACCAGGGAGCCCCTAGAGGAATTTAAAGGAGCGAGTGTCTGACTTTTTCCTCCCTATAGTTTAATTTTATTTTAAAAACGAGGTCAAATTAACACAATAAAATTAATAAATCAAATTCATACCATAAAATGAACAGATCTTAAGTGTTCAGATTGAGTTTTGACAGTTGAACATAACTAGTGTATAACAACCACCATCCAAAACAAGATACAGGGTATTTCAATTCCAAGAAACTTCCCTCGTGGTCTTTTCTGATTTGCTTTAAAAAGATCAACATTGAAAAAATGTGCAGGGGTTTCACCTGCATGTTGTTATCTGACTTGCCTTCTTATTTACCTCTCCTGAATCATAACACTTTTCAGGAATCGCTGTTCCCTTTTGTTCTGGCCCCAGTTAGTTTCTTACCACAGACTACGTGTTCTGATCATTCTCTTTCAGACTTTCTCAGGTACTTTATTTTCAAGGTTGCCTCCTGGTGAGATTTTGGTCTTTCCTGTCCTCTACCCGTCCAAATTCTACAAGCCTGACAAGCCTCAGCTCAAATCTTACCCTTTCATAAAGCCTGAAGCCCATAATTAATCCATTCCAGACAGGTCTGTGTACTCTGAACGCTGACAGTATTTCTCAGCTATTCCACGTGGAGTTTTTATTCATACTGTCTAGTGGAGGGGTAAAGAGAACTATATGGTAGTAATGAGAATTAATATACTACATGATTTAGAGAAAATGATCATGATAATAATACAGAGAGGAGAGGCAGGTCAGTTCTACCTCAATGAAGCCTTGTAATTTTTAAAGGGAAAGCCTTATGCAACATGTATAGACCTGGCCCCAGACACCCTGCAGTCTTGGTTTGGTAAAACTGCTGAAGCTATTTGGTTTTTCTCTTTATCTTGCACGGAGTTGTTTTTGTCCGTGACCTACTCAGCCAGTCATGAAGGCTTACACACTCCAGAGAACGCTGGATGCCTTTCTGCCGGGCTCAGACTTCACTGTCTGCTGCCTTGTCATCCATCTAAATGCTAACTAATGCCTTTTTTCGAGAAAGCCAAACGCTCAAGGCATTGGCTTGTCGATGGTGGGTGTTTGCTTATACTAGTCCTGTGGCCTACTGAGGTAATGGATCTGCAGGATTTGCTTATTTTAAAGATGATTTGATCTGTGTGGGTTGGTGTGTCAAAAATTCAGGATGTTATTTACAAAGAATTGCAGAGAAAACAAGGGCAAATGGGACCTCAGCCAAGATTTTCTTCCTTATCCATGCTGCCATCACAAATATTTAATTGGCATCAAGGTAAATATTCAAAGGTTAATGTAACATACTGTTAATGGATCAAGAAGGTGTGTGGTCCTTCCTGCCTCACTTTGCTCCTGGAATATGATTACCAGCACAGGGATGGTCAGATGTGGAAGCTTTGTATCATCTTTGGCATTCACCTGCAGGTAGCGTACATAAGAAATGGCGATACTTATGATCCATTTTGTGTATTTGTGCATTAGTCACAATCCGTTGTTTGCACTTCCATGGGTTTAAGATCCAACATTAACGAATTAGATAGTATTTTCTGGCAGCAAGAAGATGCCGAAGATTTATATGTTTACTCCAAAGTAGAGTTGGATTTATTTCTAATGCAAGTCCCATCTTTGACATTTCTTGGGGGCATAAAAAGACCCGTTCTAAAAGTTCTTTTTCGTGGTATGTACTTTTCTTTTTCATGTTTCTCACATAACAAACTTAGAAAAACGCCTGGCATATAATAAATGCTCCATAAGTGTAGCCCAGGACTACTCCTATCTTCTTGCTTCTCTAGGTAACTACTCCTTTTTTCATGGAGAGTCTTCTTTGTGCAAATTGTTTCTAATTTTTGTTTGTGCTGTGGCTGCAGTGACAATAAGATTTGAATGATGTTACTTATTGTATAAATAATAATCATGCCAAGTTTTTCCTTCTTTCCTTTTTAAAAATTATCTTAGTCATAGAATTCTATTCCAAGCAAACCAATTATGCTAAAATATATTACTTTTATGTGGTCATCATCTGGGAAATAAATACAGAGTTACCTTAGGCTATTATTTCTGCTCCAGTGCATTATTTTTCAAACACTTAACAAGAATCACGATAAATAACATTTAGAAGTAGGAGTATTTGATCTGATGTACTCCGTGACATTTAAGTGCAAGTCACACAAATGATGTGCTAACAGAAGAGAGTGGTTATAATCATATAATCACTTATGTCTTTGCCTCTTCTTTCTAATTGGGGTTTTCCACTTCTGTATTAATGATAAAAGAGAGCTGCTTTTGAATGGTCAGGAAGTCTTAGGCCTCTTTAAAATAAATATTTATAAGAAAGCATTGAAATTTCAGATTTGCTCTTGCTTGCAAGAGTGGGCCATACACCCTGATGGCGCATCAGTGGGCTCTCCTCCCATTGGTTACTCCACCCTGGCTCTGACTTCTCTCAGAGCTGTCTTCCCTGTTGTTTCTGCCCTTTTTCTTAGTAAAGAAGAGATTAGCAGCTGTTAAATGCATATTAGAACCCAACTGAGACTTTATTCAAGATGAAAACAGAAAACTTGAGAACACACTGAGAAAAAGGGAACCCCTTATGGAGGGGATGGTCAGTTTAGAAGCATTTTGTCTAAAATGGATTGTTTCTGAGACCCAGTTTCCATGTTCCGGTAGGTTATTCTGTCCATAGATAGGAACCAAAGTTATGTGATGATTGAAAACAACACTACGTTGATAAGCATGTTTTTTCCTATTCTGTATCAGCCAAGCAAAGTTACTAGTGCTGGTTCTCTAACCACATCTGTGAAGCTCCTTTGCATTAGCATCACCTGGGGGCGGGGGTGGGGTGGGGTGGGTGTTGCAATGCAGACTCCTAGGCCCACAACAACCTATGGAATTAGCATCCCTGCAGTCAGGGCCCAGGGCCCAGGAATCTGCTACTTTAGACCTTTTCTAAAATGTCCGTGTGCGAGATTTTGCTGCCAAAAATATGTGTCTTTTGACTTTATTAATACAAATCTGTTACAAGTGTGGGATGCGGAGCCTGACCAGCTGACCCTGGGGCTTTGTACCCCCAGCTCTACCATTCACTTGTTCCAGTTACCTGACCTCTCTGTTTCTTGTTTGTAAAGTGGGAGGTACAAGAGTATGACCACTTAGGGTTGTTTTGGGACTTGCGTGAGACAGTCCCTGTGAAGCACTTTGCACAGTGCTTGGCAAATATCAAACATGCTGCTAAGTGTTAATTGTAGTTGCTATTATTACTAATATAGTTGTTATTGTTTCATTAATAAAAGTAATAATGATTACATTGAAGCTTACCTGTGACAGATATGTAGAATAACCATACCAACAGAAGCCTCATATATTTTTGAAGCATAGAAATGACTACCTCTGTAGCTGTCTTGAAAAAGGAACTTAAAAAAATAAATAGAAGTGAATGGATTTTTTGCATTGGGGCTGTTCATTTCAGCAGCTTTCAGGAGAGATGCTATAGTGACAGCCTATAGAAGGCTGCCTCAAGGGTGGGTGACCAGCTCAGAGCGAGCCCTCCTGTCTTGTTCATTGGCTGAACGACATGGCAGATTTCTCCATACTTCTTCACCCTGCAGCGCCTTTACCTTTGCCAATGACTGTGGCCAAAACCTGCGAGCAGCCTTCCACCCCCTCACACCTGCACGCTGAAGGTCGTCCATCGGGCCGTTTAAAACATGCCCGTCACCTTTCCGCCTGTAAAGGTGGCCTTGCATTTTCACTGTGTACGTTTTCAGCCAAGTTCCCACACACTGGGTTTTTGGCGATGAGAGGGCTTTAATTACGGCTATTAGACAGACAGTCTGAGCGAATGACAGCGTTTTGCCTCTGGTCGTCTAGCAGAAACTTGAAAGGGGGAAGGCACAGCTAGAGATGGCGTGTGAATGGTTCCTGCAGTTCAGATGCCGGGGCCACCGGGGGGATGCGAGACAGTGCTGCTGTGTCTCCTCTGGGTCCAGGGGAGGCCCACCATTCTCACCTGGAGCACACTGGCTGCTGTCTCCGGCTACCGTGAGGCAGCTGTGACCGCCCCAAAGACACCGCTTTCCCCCCTCTCCGTTGTTCTCCTTGCTGGTAGATCACTTTTATTTTTCTTGAGGCCACGCTTTGGAGACTGAGAGGGTCTTTCAAAATGCTCTTGCTAAATGCGTTGAAGACTCTGCTCCTTTTGCTTTAATAGTTAACTGTTTTCCTTGTTTTCCATGTAAGGAAAGCGTCTTTCTTGCCATCTCCTTTGCTCCTGCCACATTCTCTGAACATACGTGATGCCTGAGAATCAACTTCTCAGGGTTTTTTTTTTTTTGGCAACAAAGTGAGTTTTCCTTTAAAATTATAAACTGCTTCCCTGGTATATCTGTTATAAAAAGCAATCCAGAGAATTAATTCAGGCTATTTTCAGACCTATTTCAAACATTTTGATGACTCAGAATCTGAATCAGAGCAAATAGAACACGATCTAAATACTACAAGGTGACACAAATTCAACACGAGAAGGAAAGGATTAAAAAGGCAGTAATTACAGTTATTCATCTTTAATTGGTTTATATTGAGAGAAGTAATGCTGAAGTTCTGGAGATATAAGTTTAGGTATCAATTGCATCATTTTTCAAATATATGGTCCTAGGAAAATAAAAATAACTGAAATTTATGGACCCTGTAACCAAAATACAGAGTCTGTCTCTCAAAGTTTTAGATGGCTTCTTTATCAGTTAATGAATTCAGGATTTATATCGTATCCCTCACAATAATCAGCAGTGTAATAATTAATCTACCTTGATTCTAGTAACTTTTTGGGGGGCTTTTTTGATATATAGAAAGAGTATATGGTATAATTCCTGCCTACAAGAAGCCTCTAGTCTAAGTTAGGGGAGAAGCCTAATATGAAAGTAATGTGAAATTGTTTATTTGCCTGTGCAGTAATTATTTATGGAATACCAACTATGTTCCAGACAGGGTTATACTATTATTTATGTGTGACCAAACTGAGTCTTGAAGAAGTAGTGAGTTTTACACAGTACCGCCTTACTGGGAGATTGTATTTCCCAAAGACAGGGACAACAGTAGTATCTCCCATTCCACATGCCCTTCTGCGGTGTGGCCTTGGAGTGGCTACACTCCATCAAAAGGTGGAGTCTATTTCCCATCCCCTGATTGGGGCTCCTCTTAGCGACTCACTTGTAACCAATGGACTTCTGAGTCTAGGTCAGAAAAGGTCAGGCAGCTTTCATCCGGTTCTTTTGAAATGGTTTCCCTCTTGGAACCCAGCTGCCACTCTGTGAGACCTCAGGCCACATGAAGGGGCCCAGTGTGGGTGCTCTGACTCCAGTCTTTGGGTCATCTGCACCCAAGAACCAGACATAAGTGAAGATGATTTCAGACCCCAGACCACAGTCTTCCCAGTGGAGGCCCCCAACATTATGGAAAAGAGGCAGTCCAACCCCCTGCGCCCTGTCCAAAATCTTGACCCAAAGAATCTGATGTTTTACACCACTAAGGTTGATTTACTCTTGCCAACATCTAACGATAAAGTATTGAACAAAACAGAGATCAGGAAAAGAGATGCTACTGATATGTCTGATAATAATAATCAACTAATAAAAGTTCCCATTTATTGCTTGCTGTGTGCCAGATTTTGTGACCTAGTGTTTATATAACCCTCACCAAGACCCCAAGTTTGGCATCGTTGCACTTTCCACTTTGTAGATGAGGGAACTCAAGCAAACGGGGGTGAAATAATGCATCTCCATAGTAAGTCAAGGAAGAGGATGTGGAGCCCCTAAGTTTAACTTCTTGGGTAGATGATGTATCTAAGGGCTAAGTATGGTTCGATGTAGCTCTGGCACTTGAGTTCAGAGACAATATCACTCTGAGGTGGGGTGGTTTTAGACTTTGTGAGGTTTGGTGGGGAGATAAAGTTTATACTGAGCCTGGTCAGGTGTGTAAGATTTAGATAAGCAGCATAGGAGAGTAGAGGCAGGCATTGAATGCGGAAGTAACCATGGGAACAGAGATAGAAGTGAGAAAAGAATTCATGAGTGCGTGGATGGAGAACAAACCAGTAAGAAGAAGAGCTGAGGAAGAGGATGATACAGGGTGTTGGATGGGCTTCTTTAGAGATACAAGCACCTGAGGTGTTTGATCTGGGAGGAAGATGTCTGGATTAAAAGTTCATTGGAAGGTTAGTCTAGCAACAGTATGGAGACTGGCAACCTGAGGGGGGTGGGCAACCAGAAGAAAAGAGAACAGCTGAGATGTTATTTAGTTAGCCCAACAGGGTAATAGGCAGGTGGCACAGTGATAAAATGAAGGGTAAAGTTAGGTAGATTTCTAAGAAATAAATAGATTGAATATAAGGGTTGAAAGAATAGGAAGTGGTGAAAATGGTTTCTAGCCAATGAAGCTGGAAGTGTGATAAAAATCTCCTTCACCAAATACTGCCAGAAATAATTAATGCTACAGAAGGCCAATAAAGGCATTAGCATTAGAATTGCAAGACAGGCACTGCAAAAGTTGACAAAGCTTACACAATAGTAATAGCATAATATGCTATGATTTTATTGCCTTGTATCTGGAAGACTCTTCACTTTTCTGTATTTGACATGCAACTATGATGTTTGATGCTCCCTATAAGACTATGAGTTGGCTATGGAGAACAGGTGGCCGTCTCATATCCCAAGAATGTAACTGAGTTATGTAGAGCTTGAATTCCTAGTTCAAGATCCCATGACAGAAAGAGCTCATCCTGGGACCAAGTCCTTTGACTCATAATCCACTGCTGTTTCTATTCATAAAAACTGCCTTTTTGAGTAGATTTTGGACTTGGGTAGGTAATTTTTTATTCTCAGAAGCTGAGGAACACAAATATTCTCAATATTCTGTACATTTACAATATCTTGTGGTTTCTGGCTTAGAGGACCAGTCTTGCACATAAGCCCTTGTTATGTATGTGAACTTGGATTAGTGGATAAGTGAAATTGTGAATAAGGCTTGAGGAGGGTTCTTGAACTCATTCTGTCTACAAATTGAGTTCAGGGAATTTTAAAAGCTATAAATATCTAGTTTTCAAATTTTGGTTACTCAGAGCAGAAACCCCCGAGTCACTTTAGTTCTTAACCCTTTATATGCTGTCCTATTTATTTCTAGAATCCTTGTATTCTCCTTATTCATATTACTGCTGCCTTTATTTACACCCTCTATGTGTTTCTTGGAGAAACTCAACAGGCTTCTAATTTGTTGTTGTACTTTATTACCTTTACACACCCATGTCAACCAATCTTCATGGAAATCTGACCAGTTCGAATAATCAGTGGTTTTCCCAAGACTTATGTATGAGTTTTCAAGCTCTTTGGCATATAAGTCCCCTTGAGACCCTGTCAACCTCTTCCGTGTCATCTCCTGTAGATCTACCTCATAGCTTACATTAAGAGTAATACTGATAGAATAATGGGTTTACACACACATGTGCGTGCACACACACACACACACACACACACTTCTTTCCTCTGTATCATAGCACATTTTTCCCTTCCTGGAGTACCTTTCTCAACTGTATCCACTGGGAAATTGCTGTTTAGTGTTGAAACCCTACTCATGTCAATTTCTCAAACACCTCCTGTTTCTCTCTGGTCCACCAGTGTCAGGCCTTCCTGCCTTTGTACTGTGTGTGGACCCAGCACAAACTCCATGTTTCCTGGATCAGCCTGTATTGTAATTATTTCTTCATGCCTGCTCTGCCTACTAGATTGTAATCCCCTTGAGGACAAACATGATTGTCAGTCTCTGCATCCCTTGATAATTTTATAGCACTGCCCATACTGTGGGTGCTCATTATATAACTGTTGACATGAAAAAAGGCAAAATGTTTTGGCAATAAAAGATTTTTGGCTGGGAAATGTCATTACCGTTTTGCCAGAACCATGAATTTATCCAGCACCTGTTTTCATGAAGCACTGTGCCGAGTGCTCTCAGAACAAATTACGCAGATCCGCTTCTTGACCTTGAAGAACTTATTTATAATTTAATACATATAGCAGGCATGAGGGCAAATATGGAAAGGACAGACAATAATTGAATTACCAACATTAAACAGATATACAAATAAGTTAGATTAAATATTTACTTTGCATGTGCGTTACCTTGTAAAGGGTAATTGCATTTTAGCAGCTGGTGAGTGTATGGGAACCATTTGAGTTTTATGTTTAGACAATAGGATCCTATCATAATGATTACAGTGTAAACTGAATTTTGATGTTTTTATGGGTGAAGATGGACATTAATATTCCCTATGAGGTTAATTTATATTATATTGGAAGAAGAAACCATATACCTTGGATAAAATCCAAATCTAGACACCTCTGGACAAATTAGAGCAAATGGAGCTTGTCTGTAGAACTCCACCATTTAAAAAAAATGTGGAATCTGAAAAATATGTGTTTTTCATCAAAAGCAGGAAATAAGGTATTTGACAACATGCATTTGTCTACTGAATGTGATGGAATATGTGAAGAAATATGTTTTGTCAATAAAATAAATTGCCAAACAAAATATAATCCTTTCTGCAAATGCATTTAGTCTCCAGGATGAAATAAGCTACTTTCACAAAGCACATTTTTTCCTTTGAATTATTTTAGATTTGCTGTCTATAAAAAGCTAGAGAGAAAATATGTTTTGTCAGAGACTGTATTTCAAGGTATAAAGGTAAAATATATTTAATTAGGAAAAAAGTAGGCTACATCGTGAAGGGTCAGTAAATGTTTATAGTATATTGATGCAGTTTAAATGAGTCTATAATTTTTGGCTTAAGAGGCTAAATTCTCAGTCCAGTGTTGGATGCATTCTTTTTTTTTTTTCAGTATTTTATTTTATTAGTTTTTTTTCAATATTTTTTAATTGATGTGTAGTTGATTTACAATGTTGTGTTAATTTCTGCTTTACAGCAAAGCGATTCAGTTATACATATATATACATTCTTTTTTTAATATTCTTTTCCATTATGGTTTATCATAGGATATTGAATATAGTTCTCTGTGGATGCATTCTTGAAAACATTCAAGTGATACCCTCATGATCCTTGAGCATATGTGTAACACTTTTATTGTACCACATTATCACCACATCACTGAAAGAGTTAATTATATGACTGATTAGGTTCTTTTTTTTTTTTTTTTTTTTTTCATTTTCCCCCTGCTCTGTGAATTGGTCCTTTGCCCCAAGGCTCCTGAGGAATTTTAACTTACATAATTCATTAATGCAGTTTAACCCTTCCAGTGTGACTCAAACACCCCACCTTGTTTAACATCATTTTAGATCTCTGGTTAACAGCCTGTAGTGCTATACAGTGGACAAGTTAAGGTCAAGTAATTAAGTGTTAAGTTAGGATAAAGTATAATTTTTAGAAAAGGGACCAAAAGAGTGATATGTGTGGAAGCAGCTTTGAGAAGAGTGAAGTGTTATAATACAAATGAAAGAAGATGTGAATGGGAAAGTTTTTTGTCTTTTTCTCCTATTATTTTTTTTTTTATTAAGAACATAACTTCCTCACTTGTGGTATCTGCTTAATATTTAAGGACTGAATGAGATAATGTCTATAGAGCTCTTGGCTCCGCGCCTGGCACTAGTTCTATATTGATATATCATCTTCCAGTATTAAATAAACATTGTTCCATTTGGTTCTCAAACCATCCACTTTCTGGAGAAGTATCATTTCCATTTTATGGAAGAGTTAACTGAAATTCAGAGGATCACATAGTGATGGACCCGAAGGGCGGGATCCATCTCTAACGCTGGGTGATGATTGTCTAGGGAGAAGGTAACATTTGAACTATATCCTGAAGCATAAGGGGGAAATTAAAAGGCAGAAACTGCCTGGTAATGCTGAATGTAGGTGGCTTGTTGAATGTATTGTTAATAACTGTATTGCCAAGGAGAAGGGTTTAATTTATTGGGAAATGAGGCTAGAAAGGTAATCTGGAGTCATAAAATACTGTATGCACTAAGGAATTTTCACTTAATTCTAGAGAGACTGCAAGCAGATGGCTGATATGACTCAACTTATATTTTAGAGAACTAGTTTCGGTGACGAGGGTGAAAGCGGATTCGAGCAGGGAAGAGAGCTGAAGGCAGGGTGTGGATCTGTGGATCACTCTTGTCTTCCAGGTGAGAGACAGTGAACTGGAGCTGGGGCCGTGATGAGAGAGATGACGACGGTAGGAGAGGGACGTCAAAGACATTGCTCAGGTCTCATCAGTGAGAGGTCATACATGGTAGGGAAGGTATAGGTGAATTTGGGAATAACTGCAAAGTTGCTTAGGAAGTAAAGCCATTAATATAGATAGAAAATGCAAAAATGAATAGTTGATGATGGTAAAGCAAACCTATTTGGTTTTGCGCGTAAGTAATGTAACTGCAAGATCAACGGGCAGATGTGTTGTTAACGTGGATCCTGAGCCCAAGAGAGAGGCTGGGAGGAAGGAATAAAAATTTGGAGGAGTATTATGATATTTGTTTTTGTGGTTGGTGATGTATGAATGAAATACCTTTATAAGAAGAATTTTAATTAATATTCAAAATAATGTATCAGAATGAAATTTGACAGATATGAAGGCCTAACTCTCTCGTGCTCCTCTCACTTTTACTGGGTAACAATTACTGAGGATGTGTCAGGCTCAAGGTCAAGATGTACATGAATTATCTTAGTTAATTCAGAAACCTTGGAGAAATCTGGAGGAATAGATATTAACATTTCCATTTCCCAATGAGAAAACTGAGGCTTGGAGAGATTAAATTAACTGCCCAATGCAGAACAGGATTTCAGATCCTTGTTTATCTCAAAGTCTGTACTCTTAAAGCACACCCCATATGGAGAAGTTCAAATCTGACTCATCTTCAAGGCATCCAGTTCTCAATGGCAACACTTGTTGGGCTTTCATGGAGAGCCTAACCTCTTCTTTGACGTGAAATTATTCGCAACTATCCAGCAGAGAACTTGAGCTACAGAAAGCAGAAAATGGATATGTATTCCTGCTCTTTTTTCACCCGTATCCTTCCCTCTCTCTTAACCCTTCTAGCACCCCTTCTGGATATTATTTAAGACCCAGAGTTCCTCTACTTTCATTGTAGACATCGATACACGCTATTTCTCTCCTACCTGAGTGTAGACATTTTGAATCCAACATTATCTTTGCCTTTCTCACAATAGGTAGCAGAGGGCCTTATACTGTGCTAAGTACTCTGCTTGCCTTGCCTCACTTATAACCCAATGAGGTTACACTGTAATTATCTCCATTTTTAGAGGAGAAATATGTAGCTCAATCAATAACTTGCCCAAGGACTCACAAAGAGTTAAGTCATAGATGAGGCTATGAACCCTTGTCTAGAGCGAGAAGAGTGCTAGGTGACTAAGTGCCTTGCACACAGTAGGACCTCATCCTTGTAGGAACGAATGTGAACAAAAGCACTGTTTCCATAGGCAAGACTTTGGGGCTGTGAACATTAGTTCTATTATACGGCAGGCTTTTTTTTTTTTTTCTTTTTTTTTTTTTTAACGGTGCTCATGGTAATAGGATTCTGTCTAATATGACTCATTTCAGAGAAGACTTGAATAAAAGAACTTCAGAGTAATGCCCCCAAATTTAAAGTTAGTATTCACGAGTATCTGAAAGGCACACGTTCATTACTTATCTCACCAATCCAAATAATGAACAGGGGAGTCCACAACAGAATTATAGAGATTGTTCCAAAGCTTAGAGGCTAATTTGATTTTGTACGGAATGTTAAGAAAGGGTTTTAAAGAATTTTAAATGAAAAGGCAATTAACGTTGAAACCTTCATTAATGGATAGTTGAGAAGAAAAACCGGACTTCTTGCTGAGTTTTTGACTTTTTCACTAATTGCAAAACTTTATGGTATTTTTACTGTATATTAGAAAGTGGTAAGGCACTATCTGTTTAATACAGCTAGACCTTATGTGCAAATAGAACACTTTTAAGGGCTTTTAATTTTTTTTTTTTAAGTAAAGAGGACAGAGCCCCCAAGAACTAATTATGACTGACAGCTCTCATTTGATAAAACGGATGCAGAGTAATAAAATGTTCACTAAGAAACAAGAATTTTGACTCAGCTTAAATGATTCTTGAAACTATTATTTGTTTCCTCATGTTAGTATACATTGACCAATTCTTCATACAACAGAAAGTGGATACTTTATAAGAAAACTATAAGGAACAGTCCTGAACATTGAACAACAAAAAAATCGATATTATTTATGAATGTTGGTGTCTTGATTCCAAATTCCCTAAACTCTTTAAATACAGTTTATTTCTCACTTTAACACTAATGATTAAAGTGAATGGAACATCTGTTCTTTGGTTTTTCAATATTTAGTATTGGTACCAGCATTTCGCAAACTTTGCCCTAGAAATGTTAGTAACAGTTATGTTGCCCATTTCCTACCACATGTGTGTGTCTTAGGGCCTTAGAGTGATGGAAGTAAAGACAGAAGTCTTTTGGCTGGCAGATTATTAGAGAATTTTATTGGCTGTATGGTATACCCTCATGCCATGGTATTAGGAAAAATCTTGTTTCTTGCCTTTCAGAGCAATGTAGATAAATTTTATAAGCTCCAGAATTAGATTAACTTTCTAAGTTACCTCCCATCAATATCTTTCGCTATTACCAAGATAACGAGCTACCTTATGGCAGAGCGGGGTCACGGGTTAGGAGGCTGAGGGTCCCCCCCAAAGACGTAGTTTGTTATCCAGCCTTCGTCCTGTGGCTAATCATTTTATATGTCATATTGTCCACCACTGAATCTGGTGACAAATCTCAGCCACCCCAAATTTTAGATTTGATGTATCAGATAAGTAAAACAGCCTTTTTTTCTCTTTGTCATCTCTAACCTTGTTTACTGGGGTGTGGCAATGTTAAAGAACTAGAGACATGTTCCTTTAACAAAAACAGTGTAATTCCATCTGTTGGCAATACAGAGAACACAGAAGAGACATATGTAGGTGTCTAAGCAATTAAAGCCATCCCATCTTGAGAGGATCCGTGGTAGTAAATAAAGAAAGAACCAAAGTTTGAAAAGTCACTCCTTTCTCCAAGGTAACTGCTCATTCTTTATTAAGGCTAGAGCTCATTTAATCTAATTATATCATGACCCAACATACATAACAGAGGCATTCAACCTATATATTTCAAGATGCTCTGGTTAATTGATTGTCGTTTAAGTGCATCATATCAAAGACTTTTCCAGAATAAACTGGAAATAAGATCTGGACTCCACCTCTGCCACTTATCAGCTTTATTACCTTGGCGATTCCTTAAATTTTGCTTTGACTTGAGATCTTCCCTGTTTAAATCCATGTTCTCATGAGCTGAGACTAGACTGTCTTATTTTATAATCAGAACATTCTTAGAAGCTCAGAAAAAGACACAGGATCTCTCCATAATGGAAAACTTGTGTACAACCATTTCTCATGTGCATGTTTTCCTGTATTTGAGGATTTGTAATTTAATTGGGAAAAAAAGAAATATGACAGTAAAGACAGAAATATAGCAGGCAAAATGTGTTCTTGCTGTTGCTTGGTTGTCTTGCCCCAGCATAGATTCTTCTCAGTTCTCTCTCTCTCTCTAAAGGCGTAACTCCTGGAATCAGCTTCTTTGGGAGAGATGCAAGGAAAAAGAATTTTGGATGATAAATACTGCTGAATTTATGTTTTCATAGAATCTTTTAAATGCATTATATTATTTTAAATAATGTTTCAGGAATGTTACTATAACATTCCCCCCCCCTTATATTTTGGTTTATCTAGATATGGCTATATGTACTGTTCTCATTTATGAGTAATATCAATAATTTGTCTGTTGTAGTTCTCTGATAAACTAGAGAGCAAAATATTACATATTGGGTAATATTTTTATCTTGAGTAAGATCTCAGTGGTGCTACTTTTAACTATTGATTCACTTAGGTAGTTGAGTTTTAATCTGTGCCAGGGTATAACTCTTTTCTTCACTAACACAATAATAATAATGACAATTATTATGATTATTATAAAAATCTGGCATGTTCATTAAGCTACAAAGAAAGAAAGCAAAGTGACATCCTATGGTGTCAGTTCAACCAAAGATCAGTGTTGTAGGTAGGGAGGGCTTATTGAACTAGGAAAACCAATGGGAATTAATTGCCATTTACTGCAGATAAGGGATGACCCAAGTCCCCTCTCTAGGGTCAGGTTTGTCATCTATCCTATTATTTGGTGTCCACATTTATTGTTGTTTGTATTAAAATATATACCCGGTCTGCATCCCAAACAACATATGCAGATTTTGGTACTTTAGTTCCACTCCTTTCTTTTAAGTCAGAAATCATAAAACAGAGACATTTTGAGTGAACCTTTATGCTAAAATATAATGTATTCATAGTAGAGGAGGTGCAGTAATTTTATGAGACTGTTTTACACACTAGTACAATGAAATTATTAGATTAACCAGTCCGTATCATGTTTTTTTTAACTGTTGTTTTTAATCCTTTTTATTATGCCTTACCCAAATTACTAGTGTAAGTAATGTGTTCCCTTATTTCCACATTAGATTTATTAATTTGTTCATTTGGCCATATGTTTGGATGCCTTGACATGAACTGGATATCAATTCCCTTGTCACTTTTTTCCTTATTCTGCCATATTGTGAGCTGACACCAAAATACACACTGCAAAATGTATGTTAGGCTGGGACATTAAAATGATTGACAGTGAACTTGCAGAGCAAGGAGGAGGCTAATCCATATATGACACACAGAAGCTGTTTTCCTGGCAACAACTTCATCATTGTTTCTAAACATGAGAGATGAGCCAGTGTACCTAAAAAATCATTCAGGTAAACAGCAAAGAATTTTGTTTGGCAGGGCATGAATACCATAGTCTTTCTTCTCACTTCACTGTGGCAAATGGAAATAGATTCTTCTCACCTAGATTAATAGGTGTTTTAACTCAGTAAAAGATGTGTAAATCTTTGGCAGTGTCCTCTTGAGTCAATCTTTTTATTTGTATGTAATAACATCTCAGAGTAGTTAAGATGTAAGTCAGGCCCTTGGGGGGAAAGATTCACGTAAATTTGGAATGTAGACTGGATATGTAGCCACCTTTTGGGGGTAATAAATTGTTTTGAGAACAAGTTGAAATCTGATGATAGCCTCTATCAAAATTTTAGGTCCAATGTCTCAGAGTATTCAGTGTTTCCCATTACATGAAGAAAAGAGAAAATAGGAGGCTAAGGTGGATTGAAAAAAATTGTATAAGGCCTAAGAAAAGACTGTTCCCAGATGGAATTCACTGAAGATTCTGTTTCTTTGCATTTTCATTATAATTAATTCTTTAATATTGCCAGCTGAATCTCACGAATTGAAAATGTTCCAGTCTATACAATCTGGCATCATGCTGCTCTTCTGAAATTCCAGGGCGCTTTCCTAGGGGAAGATTGGGAAATTCACAGTATGAATGGAGCAATTAGAGCAGAGGTGTGGCATCAAGAGGTATGGGCCGAATAGTTATACCATCATGACAATGGCCTCTTTCCAAATACATCCTAGTCAAATTAGCACATGATAATAAGAGTAGAAGAGAGAGAGAGAGAGAGATGCTGCTCTTTGGAGAACAGTATAAATTAAAAATTTTAAATTCCATGTTCGTCACACCGTATCCTGAAAGAGATGTACACATAGAGGAGTTGGAAGGACCAGTAGATGGGTTGACAAAATGTGCAGAATTTCAGGCAAGGGCACATTGGGAGTCGGGAGAGTGGGAACCAAGGAAGGGGTTAGGCCATTTCCTGGGACATAAATTATTGATCAGGGGCCCTCTGGGTAACAGGATGGAGAATTAGCAAAGATGGGAACTTCATGGTGTCTAATCCAGTTATTTTGGAGAAGAGAAGTTGTTTGAGTCACAAAGGGGCTACACGTACATGGGGTAGCAGAAGGTCCATTACTTCATGACTTGCTCTAGGATTTCCCGAAGGCTTAGAGTATTCACTCTTTTAAGATGTAGAACACAGAGGAAGTGTCAAACTCCCGGAACCTTATGTAAACTTCATGTAATCTTTTATCTTACCCTATGACATTTTAATTGTAAAAGTCATACATACTGATTGTAGAAAATTTCTAAAACTAAAAGGGAATGTTTTCCCTCTCCCTATCCAAAGATAACCATTGTTAACTGTTTTATCCTTGGTTCTAGAAGACTGGGAATGAGTACAGAGACGGTAGGAATAAACTCATAGACACGTATCAGTTTTATTCACAAGCTTTATGAGGCATCAGTAAGGCTGTGAAAATCAGTACAGACAAAGGATACCTCTGAGCAAGCTTGGTGTCTGCAATCTGCTCCTCTCAGGGATGTGGCCAGAAGAGACATGATGATCTGCAGCCTTTGTTAGCCCCAAACAAATGGGTCCCTAATCTTTAAACATTATGGCCACTCCCCCAAAACCACCACCAAAAGACCCACATCAGTTCCAAGAAAGACCATTTTGTTTTTTGCTTTCTGTTTCCATCAAATTTTTTTTTCTTTCTCCCTCTCTTCCCTCCCTCCCTCCCTCCCTCCCACCCTTCCTTCCTTCTTTCCCTCCCTTCCTCCCTTCCTTCCTTCCTTCCTTCCTTCCATCCATCCATCCTGGCAAAATTGAGTTGATAGTATATATACAGTATTGGACTCTGCCCTTTTCATTCATTTAATACTTTGAATATTTCCTACATCAATGTGGGAAGACTCTTTAAAAACATGTTTATGGGGCTTCCCTGGTGGCGCAGTGGTTGAGAATCTGCCTGCCAATGCAGGGGACACGGGTTCGAGCCCTGGTCTGGGAGGATCCCACATGCCACGGAGCAAATGGGCCCGTGAGCCACAATTACTGAGCCTGCACATTTGGAGCCTGTGCTCCGCAACAAGAGAGGCCGCGATGGTGAGAGGCCCGCGCACCGTGATGAAGGGTGGCCCCCGCTTGCCACAACTAGAGAAAGCCCTCGCACAGAAACGAAGATCCAACACAGCCATAAATAAATAAATAAAGCACATCTAGTATCGTGTAATTAAAACAAACAAACAAACAAAAAAACATGTTCATAAATTATTAACTCAATTTTAATGAAGCAAATGTAGACCTCACCAGATTTTTATTCGTTTGGGAAAAATCAGAAGGAGTTAATTGAACAAATACTCCTGTTTAAAAACTTACTTGCTAAATTTTGAGGGTAAAATTGACTGAACTTTCCACTTGTACTATCAAGAAAATAATTATGAGTGTTTGCTAGAGAAGGTACCAGTTAAAATTAACTGTTGAGAGTTTACCTCTGCAAGGAAGGGACACACATTCAGAGGTCTTATTCATGTAAGTTAGAATTCGTCATGAAAAAATTTCACATAAAATCTTAAAATTTTTTTTTCTTTTGCTCTTTTAAAATTAAACCTCTATTTGCCTTCTTTTTTCTTTTTTTAAAATTTTTCCTTCTCTCTTTTCTCGTGAACCTTCAACAGTGTGTGTATTGTGTACTAACCATGTTAATGGATTCCATAGATAATTTCCAGAAGTTGAAAAGGCCTTTGACTTCAGAGAAACTGAAGCAATTTTGAAAGAAGCTGAAGAGGTGTACATTAGAATCCTCCCCATACACAGGAATAGTGGAGTGACATTTGAATTTGACAGAGGGAGTGAAAAGATCAAGTTGAAATGTGGCACTCGAGAAGGCAATGCGGTCTCATCCGTGCCTTCTCTGTTTGCTGAGAGAAGAGATTCGGAAACTTTGAATGAGAAGGAAAGGGCATTAGCATCAAGCGAGAGGACAGGAGTCAACCACGATTTGCAAATAACAGAGTCATCTCGGCTAAACTCTAGGAAGACCTTGAAGCTGAGATCCAAGATCACACACTTAAAAATGAGTAACTTTTGTTAAAGAAGAGTGTGTAGGTGACCAAAGTTGAATTTGCACAAGAAAGGCGAGATCACAGAAAGGAGACTCCGAAGGAGTAAGGCTACCTGGGCTGGTTGGGGGTGTCTAATTCAGGAGGCTGGCTAATCTCAGAGTCTATAAAATGACTTCTCAGAGGTGAACAACTTCCACTTTGGCTTTCAAAAAAATCTGAGGGCACCTACATTGACATTTTATCTACTATAAAAGATAGACTCTTCACTGCAGTTATATGGTTCTGTTCGTAATAATAAGCATTGCATTTTTCACTGGAGTCTCTCCTCAAAATTTAGGGCACCCATGGCCCCTCAAGTCCCCACGGTTTATTCAGAGCTGAAGACCAGGATTCAAATTGTAGGTTCAAATATCACTGCCCTTGACTCACTTGGAATAAAGAATAATTCAGAGAGGGAACTATTCATGGAAATTCACCTCCTCAAAAGCTACGATCTGTAGTTAGTTGGTTATAAATAGTATTTCTGCCTCTGTATTGTTAGATGCTGTTAGAATAAGAACACATTCATGTATTATTTGGGAATCTAAAAATAAGTTTAAAAATAGAAAATAAATTATAGTGTAAGAAAAAATAGCATAAGCAATGTTGAAAAAAGAATTTTAATTAGGGAATGCATTAAACATGCTTTAGTGGTAATGCTTACCTATGATAAATAAAGCTGGTTAAGGAAGTTTAGCATCGTGGTTAAGAGAACTTGGGTCTACAGAGTCATACGACCTACACTGAAGCCTGCGTTTGCCAGGAAATAGCTGAGAGATCTTGAGACAGTCCTGCAGTTATAAAATTGGAATAATAATACATGCACACCGGATAGAGTTGTTTTGAAAATGAAATGAGATACTTATAAAGCAATTCGCACATCGCCTGGCACGTAGGAAGGTCTCTCTGATAATGCTTGTTCCTACATGAGGCAGAAAAGGCCTGTGTTAGCTCAGATCCTTCGAGTAACAGATGCTGTGACGGAATTACGCATGCAGGAGATTAATGGAGGGAAATATCTGTGAAGGATAAAGGGGAAGGAGCAGGGAAAGCTTTCAGACCATAATGTAGGTCTGACACCTGTAAAGAAGGGGCAGAAGGAAGACAGATTGAGCAGGAAAGTCTCAGACTGCAGCCAGTTCTAAAAAAGTTGGGGGCAGTTTGATGCAAAGTCCTTGTGCTAAAGTCATCTCCTTTTTTTTTTTTTAACTTTTTATTTTATATTGGAGCATAGTGGATTAACAATGTTGTGGTAGTTTCAGGTGTACAGCAAAGCAATTCAGTGATACATATACATGTATCTATTCTTTTTCAAACTCTTTTCCTATTTAGGTTGTTACGTAATATTGAGCAGAGTTCCCTGTGCTTTTTGGTTATCCATTTTAAATACAGCAGTGTGTATATGTCAATCCCAAACTCCCTAACTATCCCTTCCCCAACTCTTTTTTTTTTTTAATTTTATTGAAGTATAATCGATTTACAATGTTGTGTTAATTTCTGCTGTAGAGGTACAATTTAAGTTACAAAAATTCACCAATTTTAAGCATACAATTTTGTTGAGGTTTGAATATAATCATGTAACCACCACCACTATCAAGATGAAGGACATTTCTGCCGGTCCTAAAAGTTCCTTGGTGTCCCCGTGCTGTCGGTCCTCTCCCTGAACCCTGGCTCCTGGCAACCACTAATCTGCTTTGTCGCCGTATATAGTCTTGCCCTTTCCAGAATTTCATAAAACTGTATAGTATGTAGCTTGTGTGTCTGGCTTCTTTCACTTAGCATAATGCTTTTGAGATTAATCTATGTTTTGTGTATATCAGTAGTTTGTTCCTTTCCTGTTGCTGAGAAGATTCCATTGTATGTGGATTCTGGATTGTTTACAGTCTTTGGTTATGAATAGAGCTGCTATAAACATTCCCTTACAGGTCTTTGTTTGGATATGTTTTTATTTCTCTCGGGTAAATATCTAGGAATGGAATTGCTGAGTCATGTGATAAGTGTAAATTTAATTTTATTAAATCGGTTTTGAAAGTGGCCATACCACTTTGATTCTCACTGATCAACTAGTAACATATGTTATCACAGGATATTGAATATAGTTCCCTGTGCTCTGCAGTAGGACCTTGTTATTTATCCAGGACATAGAAAAATAATTCATGAATTTATTTTGATATTTCCAATTCAATTTATAGATTATAGGGTTTTAAGTCTTTGAACTTTATGCTTGTATCTCTTCTCTCTTACCCTCTTTCTTTTTTTTTTTAATTCAAACAGAAAGTCACAAAAATTATAATCATCCTCATCAGTTCACTCAGTCCCATGTAATTAATTTTTCTTTTCATCTTGATCTTTTGTTAGCACTTTTATGAGTTCATCAGTTTTTCATTAGAGTTCTGAAAATGCTTATTCATTCAGTTCAGCAGTATAGTCAGTTACCAGAAACCTGTACTTGTCAGAGTCTTTTCCATGAATTCCTTGAAGATGAAACCCTTTTATAGGAACATATTTGCAAAAGCATCAGAGTACACCCAGAACTGTCTGTAAATGACAAAAGACTTAAAAATGACCACGGTTAAAGATTTGATGAAAGTTCATAATAATGCAATTGACAAGGAAATTTAGTTATTTCTGAGATATACATTTTAAAGTAATAACTAGAATTATGACTTATAACATTATATCAGAACATATAAGATTTTTAGAAATTTCATGTAATGTCTGAAACATTTATATTAACATATTTCCATACAAATAACCCAATGAAAGTTTAGTATTAGTTGTTTTGTTTGTGTCTTTTTTTATACTGCAGGTTCTTATTAGTCATCAATTTTATACACATCAGTGTATATATGTCAATCCCAATCGCCCAATTCAGCACACCACCATCCCCACCCCACCGCAGTTTTCCCCCCTTGGTGTCCATATGTCTGTTCTCTACATCTGTGTCTCAACTTCTGCCCAGCAAACCAGCTCATCTGTACCATTTTTCTAGGTTCCATATGCATTAATATACGATATTTGTTTTTCTCTTTCTGACTTACTTCACTTTGTATGACAGTTTCTAGATCCATCCATGTCTCAACAAATGACTCAATTTCGTTCCTTTTTATGGCTGAGTAATATTCCATTGTATGAATGTACCACATCTTCTTTATCCATTCGTCTGTCGATGGGCATTTAGGTTGCTTCCATGACCTGGCTATTGTAAATAGGGCTGCAATGAACATTGGGGTGCATGTGTCTTTTTGAATTATGGTTTTCTCTGGGTATATGCCCAGCAGTGGGATTGCTGGATCATATGGTAAATCTATTTTTAGTTTTTTAAGGAACCTCCATACTGTTCTCCATAGTGGCTGTATCAATTTACATTCCCACCAACAGTGCAAGAGGGTTCCCTTTTCTCCACACCCTCTCCAGCATTTGTTGTTTGTAGATTTTCTGATGATGCCCATTCTAACTGGTGTGAGGTGATACCTCATTGTAGTTTTGATTTGCATTTCTCTAATAATTAGTGATGTTGAGCATCTTTTCATGTGCTTCTTGGCCATCTGTATGTCTTCTTTGGAGAAGTGTCTATTTAGGTCTTCTGCCCATTTTTGGATTGGGTTGTTTGTTTCTTTAATATTGAGCTGAATGAGCTGTTTATATATTTTGGAGATTAATCCTTTGTCCATTGATTCGTTTGCAAATATTTTCTCCCATTCTGAGGGTTGTCTTTTCGTCTTGTTTATGGTTTCCTTTGCTGTGCAAAAGCTTTGAAGTTTCATTAGGTCCCATTTGTTTATTTTTGTTTTTATTTCCATTACTTTAGGAGGTGGATCAAAAAAGATCTTGCTGTGATTTCTGTCAAAGAGTGTTCTTCCTATGTTTTCCTCTAAGGGTTTTATAGTGTCTGGTCTTACATTTAGGTCTCGAATCCATTTTGAGTTTATTTTTGTGTATGGTGTTAGGGAGTGTTCTAATTTCATTCTTTTACATGTAGCTGTCCAGTTTTCCCAGCACCACTTATTGAAGAGACTGTCTTTTCTCCATTGTATATCTTTGCCTCCTTTGTCATAGATTAGTTGACCATATGTGCGTGGGTTTATCTCTGGGCTTTCTGTCTTGTTCCATTGATCTATGTTTCTGTTTTTGTGCCAGTACCATATTGTCTTGATTACTGTAGCTTTGTAGTATAGTCTGAAGTCAGGGAGTCTGATTCCTCCAGCTCCGTTTTTTTCCCTCAAGAGTGCTTTGGCTATTCGGGGTCTTTTGTGTCTCCATACAGATTTTAAGATGATTTGTTCTAGTTTGTCAATCCCAAACTCCCTAACTATCCCTTCCCCAACTCTTTTTATTTATTTATTTATTTATTTATTTATTTATTTATTTATTTATTTATTTATTTATGGCTGTGTTGGGTCTTCGTTTCTGTGTGAGGGCTTCCTCCAGTTGCGGCAAGCGGGGGCCACTCTTCATCGCGGTGCGCAGGCCTCTCACTATCGTGGCCTCTCTTGTTGCAGAGCACAAGCTCCAGACGCGCAGGCTCAGTAGTTGTGGCTCACGGGCCTAGTTGTTCCCCTTTCGCAACTCTTTAAGTCACCTCTTGAAGCCCCGTGTCCTACAAGAGGAGGTCTCTGCAGTCACTGGCTGGGAACATTCCAGGAAAAGCAAGGACTCTGCAAATGTGGTTGTGGATCTGATAGACAACAGCTAGGGATTTGTAGCCACAGGATTGCCATGGTCTGTCACTTGAGCTGGAGATGTGATACAGTAATTATAAATCCTTAGTTTATTCGTTTTAACATATTCCTTCACTCCAACATTTTGGTAGCTTGGTTCAGGGTACCCTGTCTCTGAACCTCAATTTCCTCACCTATGAAATGGGTAAAATAATAAGTACAACACACTTATTTCAGGACTGATTTAAAGATTTGAGATATATATGGAAGCATGTTATTTTAATAGTAAAAAGTGCTTTGGAAATGTAAAATAGCCCCAAACTCTTTCCTTTAGACATTTTATAATTCACAGATTTCTTTTCATTAGTCTGGCCTTTCAATTAGCTTGATTTTACTTGACTTTACTTTCAATTAGCTTGAATGAGTGTATCATAACTAATTTCACATGAAAATACGTATTTGTAAAAACAATCAGACTCTCTTATCTTTGAAATTAAGAATTTAAGGTTTACCAGCAGGATGTTTTATTTGATGATGGTTGTAAGTAGGCATGGTAGTGAATCAGTCACTATTCAATACACAGTTCATGGAACCTAAGGAATTTAACCCACTGAATCCATGTTAAAGATGCTATGGATTGGAACTCAGGGATACTGTTAAGCAATGCATCAGTTGATCATAATTGTGTCATGGAGCCTCAGAAAATGATTGGGACATAGAAGGCCCCCTATAAGTATTTGTTGAATGATTCACAGGATCAGTTTTATCTGATAAACTTTTCAGGTTTATCTCTGTGACCTTTCCTCATAGAAATGAGGGACCCTAAACAAAAACATAGAAGAAAACATGATGAAAGCCCAAATCCCTGATGCTTGTGGAAATTAGAAAGAAATGGGTCTGTATTTGGACCATACCTCTTAGAATCACAAAAACCACCAAAAAATGATAGGATCTTAAATGTTTGTCTAATTCTACTTTATTCTGCAGCAGGTTTTCTCAATACTGGTCAGATAATTCTTTGTTGGGGGGAAGGGGGGTTGTCCTATGCCTTGTAGGATGCTTAGCAACTTCCCTGGCCTCTACCCACTAGATGCCAGTAGCGTCCCTCTCCCAATTCTCCAGTTGTGACAACAAAAATAATGTATCTGGAATTGCTAAAAGTCCCTGAGGGGATAAAACCGTCCCCGGTTGAGAACCACTGTTTTACAGATTAGGCAACCAAGCAAACCTTGAGAGTTTAAATAAGTCACCAAAACCCTTGGCAAAACTAGCATCACAGCTCTGATCCAAGGGCTAAGTATCTATCCAGTTCTCCTTCTACTGTGGGGCATTGCCTCTGATTCAATATGTGATTAAATGTGCCTCCAAGTAGAGTTGCTGTTATTTTTTCATGACTATTCCTGTTTATTCCTAGCATTCTTCCAGTTTGTAGGCTGTTTGACATCATACACATTTTATTGCATGGAAAGCAAGGTTTGATATTCCTTTCTATATTGGATTAAAAAGAAAGTTCCTCCTGGAAGTGAAAGGGGCATGTTTTAAAGCCCAAAATTGACAGGGGAGAGAGAGTTCAACAATCTTTCTCTTAGGGACTGACTTGAAGATGTAGGATGCTTTCTTTGCCCAGCTTACACTTAAATAGAAAAATATATCTATACACAAAGATTTCTTTAAAAAAAAAATGCCTGCCAAGTACGGAAGACACCTCTCTAAAGTGGCAGAGAACAGAATGATCTTGTAGGGATGGTTGAGTGTAATTTCAGATAATTCTATATCAGGTTTCTGAGAACCCTTTTGGAAAGCTCTGTTATATATTAGTGCTGGGTCTCAAAGAAATGGAAAATTAGTATTTTCTTTCCCAGCCTACAATTTATTGATCAAAGAAAACTTACTTTGGGCTTTGTAGTGTTGCGACAATCTGAAGCATATTAATAAAGAAAGAGAGTTGCTTCTTAGGGAGATAACCTTGATGACTGTAATTTCTCTCATGAGTATCAATGTGCTTATGTGCCAATATATCACAAGTGAAGGGGGAGGGAGGGAGCAGATGTTGCCTAGCAAGGGCTGTACAGAGCTCTGTGTATTTTGCTTTGTCTCCTTTCAGCCTTTCTCAAGGAGTTCTCATCCTTCACTGTTTATTCTGGAGAAGGACTTGAGATAGTATTGTAAGAAAAGAAAGACTTTTTGATTGTAAAGGTAGAAAGTGCTGACAAGGAGTTGCCTTGTTCTAATCATTGGGTCCACCTAATACAATCATCAGAGAGCCCATGCACACATGCATCTATTCCAAAAGCCACCTGGTCACACATCCCTGCCCACTGCCACCCCCCCCACCATTAACCTTCTCACCCTGTGCAAATTTCTTGGTCTCTGTCTGCCTCAGTTTCCTAATCTGTTAAATGAGGAAATGAATAGTACCTAGCTCAAATACAGATAAAATCAGTTAATGTTTTTAAAATATGTAGAAAATTGCCTGGCACATAATGGATGTAAGTGTTTTTTACATAAAAATGATCTATTTAAGTATTTAAGATGCATAACGAGTGTATAATATGTAGTGAGCACTCTGCAAAGTGTTGGTGACTTGTTACAACAACAGCCAAAAAACCCATCAGAGACAGGCTGATCCCCAAAGCAGGAAATAGGTCACATTTTTAAAATGTACTTCTGAGCTCCTGTTTATTGAACACCGGGAGGCCACTGTGATAGCCACAGAGAAGGCAGCGATAACAGTCAGCACTTCTGTGCTCTAAGAACTCTGTCTTGTGGAGGAGGGAAAGTGAAATATAATTATAAGATAATGTGACAAGTGATGTCATAAGTAGAGACACAGTGTAATAGAGGTTTCCATTGAGAGACTCACATCTCAACCTGGACAAGGGGCTTGAAGGCAGAGAAGACCTGCAGGGGAAGTGGTGTGTGAGCAGTATTCTAGGTGAGTCAGGCTGGCTGGGATGGGGCAGGAAGCCCTGGACACAGAGAAAAACAAGTGAGCCTTGGAGCCTGGCAAGGAGCATGGTAAGAAGGGAAGTAAATGCCATGGCATGGCTAGGTCAGGAAGGGCTCTGCAGCTCAGGGTAAAGAACGTAGGCACTGCCTTGAAAGAGAAAGGAAGCCACTGGAACGTTTCATTTGGGGAGTGGTATGGACAGTGAGGTAGGGATTTTCATGGATAAGCTACAGTCTCCTGCTGTGTGGAGGAAAGGCTGGGAGAAGGCCAGACTAGAAAAGACAGGAAGCCCAACTTGTTGAGGCGCCACTGAAAGATGAAGAGCCTTGAAACTCATCACCTTGAGAGCAGTGAGGAAGTAGAGACGGATATGGAAATGGCTACTAGCAGGACGCCAACAAAATCATATTGAGCCTTATCCTGGAGTGGGATTTGAATTGAGGAAAAAGTATGAAAAGGAGGCTTACTGTTTCTCACAATGTTGTAACATCTTATTTGGCCTTTCCAGACCTTGAGAAGAGGAGGAAAAATACATAATTAGTCATCAGGAGTTGTCTTTATGAGACATTCATGGCACCTTAGAACATTGTGAACTTAGATTCCTTCCTGGTACTTTTTGTTGCCCTCTTTCTAGGTCCCGGGGTGTGGACCAAAATTTTGGAACTTTAGGTAAGATTATGATTTTCTTTGACACTTTTCTTAAACCAGAGATATTTGAGCAGAGCCCGAAAGGATCATTAGATATCATCTTATGATGTAGTGGCAGGAAAGTTTTTATCTCGAACGCCATCAGCAAAGTCTTAATAGTGGCCGCTTGGAGTGCTGTGTTGACAAAGAATATGCGTCCCATATGGCTTGGTGGAAGAGTGACAAGATCAACTAAAGATGACCAGCATGGGTGCTGCAGGGTGGGGCAGAAGCACATATGCGTCATATATCCATTCCTAGGATAAAGATTCCAACCCCATAGTATTAATGGACTTGACGAAGGTCACCAATCTAGTTAGGAGCATGGTTACAAAGAAAACCACGTCACAGGGTTCCCAGTGCTGCGATACTTCATTCATGCCTTTATCATATTTGCCTAGGGTGACTGCGTGTCCAGATCACCTTTTCTTGTGTTCTTGTTTTTATTGTTAGATTTCTAGGTTTTAATAATTCAGACAAGGTCCCTGCTTTCATGGAGACCATCTTCCAGTGGGAGGTGGGTAATAAATAAGTGAACAAGGAAGGTACTATCAGATGGCCGTTGAAGATTATGGAAGCTTGGGCACGGTGATGGGAAACAAGTAAAACACGGCAGTGGGGGTGGCCGGTCAAGAGAGTTTTCTCAGAAAAGAGGACTTTTTAGCTGAGACTTGAATGAGAAGAAAGAGCCATTGGGGCCAAGATCTGACAGAGTCAACACCAGGCAGTATGGAGAGCGAGTGGAGACACTAAGCTGAAAGGAGCTTGAGTGTTTGAGGAACAGAAAGAAAGCCGGCGGGGCCAGAGCACCATGAGTGGGACAGTAAGACCTGGCAAGATGGGAGAGTCAGGCAGGGTCCAGATTATGTTTCCCTGTATCTCAGGGCAAAGAGTCTTGGGTCTTTCTCAGTGGCCCCAGGCAATAGAAAAATGAGGGACTAGTCCCTCGGTCTCCAGCTTCTTAGTGCACTGTGCTTTTGAAAGTCTCCACGAGCATATAACTCTTTCTTTCTTTTTATAGGAAACTCCTTGATTATAACTGCCAAGATCAAACAGCTGATAGGATCAAAAACTGCTCTGTATAGATTAGAGTGGAAAATAGCAACCTGGAATAAGTGTGTTTCCTTCAAGTGACCTTAGTAAAACATTCATGGGGTGCTGACAAGTACTTTGAATTTATACAATGGGGAACACAGTTTAAATACTTTGATATATTGGAAGCAGCTTCTAGAGAATCTCAAAAAAGATTGCGAAGCTCATTTAAATCTTGTACCAACCCTGTGAGAATTGGTAGGAAACAGCTATAGCTATTTTTTTTTTCCAGGTGGATAAAATGAGGCAGAGAGATTAGATTACTTGATTTCAGATTTCTTCCCGTGGTCTTGTATTCAACCTAATGGATACTTTCTGTGCACCTTAATTTATAAATAAATCTATGGTTGAAATCCAAGCTGTGGTAAAGCATCAGTAGAATTTTCAATTTTTGAGACCTGGGGTCCCAATTTATGTAAGTACCTTACTAATAATAAGTAACAAATAAAATGAAGTGAATCTTTCCAGATTCATGTGCTTGAGTGTTAATGCTAAGCTTGTTGACTTTTATTTGGCAATTTTTTCTAAATATTTTCTGCTAGGGTTTATAGTGGCCAGCTTTCAGACTGCCCATCGGATATTTGCATATATTCCATTAACTGCGTTGTCCTTTTCCTTTCCTCGCTCTCTTCCCCACTCTCACCCTCCCCAGGCTGATTCACCTGTTCTGTGCATTCCGTTCCTTATAGGCTGTGCTCTCAAGTGACAGCTTATGAGCCTAATAAATCCAGGCAAATGTGTAAATGGATGTTAATGGTCCAAACTCCCCTTCAGTGTAGCATGTATATACACTTTAATGGCGACCTTTGATGGTTAATACCTAACTCAGAGGAATGACTAATGGCAGAATTAGGAAGCCAAGTAGATTTGGAGGTCAACAGTGTAGCTAATTAAGAGTAATACACTTGGGGGAAGTCAAGGACTTTGTGTGCCCCTCAAATCATCAAGATATGCCTACTCCCAGAAGCCAGTTCTCATCCTAAAAGGTGGGTCTCGTTTTACAGGATTTCATGGACCTCAAGTGGTGTTTCTGACCTGGATGTATAAAGGTGTGGGCTGTACCCAGAATGTTTCTCAGCAAATTAGCAGAAATTTATATTGATGTGCAAAGTAATACCCGAGGAAGAAGTGAAGAAGGAATAATTTAATTATCCTGCAAAATCATTTGTTCATCTACTTCATAGAAAATACTTGTCTTTTGGTTTGAGGCCTTTGCTCCGCCGAGATTCTTTCCAGGAACAGGCCAGATTCTGGTTGTTTACTTCTCTCTCGTTCACCCATGATCTTAAAGCCTATTTTGCGTTACAATTATCCAGTGATGTAACTCATAACGGAGAGGTCCAGAATAAACGGACATTGAGATCCTTTTTCAGTGCATCTCCTGGGCATATACACCTGGGTGTACCTGGATGTGTACAAGAAAACCCACTCTAAAAGCATGCCTCATATTCTACTCTAAAATGATATCAATTTAACTAAGCTCCAAAAATATTGCATTTTGTAATCTCCCAGTGTATTTTTTTTCTTCCTCAAAAGAAGACAAATGAATTTTAAATTCTGCTTTCTGTATAAAGGTATACACAGGTACATGCAGAAAGGAAATGATTCTTCCAAAAGTATGGAAAAAGAAAACTTATATTTATTTCTAGAACAAGTTATGCTACCTTCCAGAGCTTTTAACTCATCAGTAATGAATTTTCTAAAAATACTGAGACAGGTAGATTTGTTAGATCATGTAATTCTAAAAAAATACCTGGTTTGAGCCCTGAATTAGTAAAAAAAAAATTTTTTTTAATTTTAATCACTGTAAATATGTATTTTCAGGCCTTCATAATGTAATGTGAACCAGTGGTGTCTCCATGGAAAATAGCTTCAGATGCCGTCACTTTTGTCTGGCTAGGAATACCACCTGTCTGGGAGTGAAGCAATGTGGATTTTCTAAGATTCACTTTGTCATCTTGGGCTCTTAACTTTTCACAGGACCTCAGATTCCTCATCTGTAAACGAAATAGTTCGATAAAAGTTTATTTTGAGGATACCTCTCATCTTTAAAATTCTAGGATTCCAAGAAATAAAAGCAAAAACCATAAACATTTGCATGAGGATAGAAAGAGATGTTGTGATGTACCATCCTGGGTCCATCTCCCTAATATTAAGCTGTGACCCCCATATCAATTTATCTGTGTTGTGCTATTTTATGTCCATCTCGGGATATAATTATTTATGTACTTGCCTTACTTCCTCTCCTAAATTTCAGGTCAAAATTGATACAAATATGACTTTATATAAATCCTTGCCCAGGATAGGCAACCAACACACACGTCTCTCCTAGATGGTTGCCTCCTGCGTAATGTTCTCATGTGGCTTATAGAAATGGACGTTGTTGCTTTATTTGTAGTTTCCGATATGCCATTCACTCCTTCCTTTGGTAAAACTTTCCTGAACATCTGTTATGAGCAGAGAACTGTGCTAGATGCTGTGAGGGTTAAAAAGATTCCACTTCCTATCCCAGGGAGCTTCTAATAGCGGTAGTGCATGAACATCTGCATATGAGAGAGTCGCCAATGTCAAGGGCCTGGGCAATGTCTTGCCAATAGCCAGTGTTCAATAAATGACAGCTGGTTCCTCCATCAGCTACACATGCATATTTCTAGTGTTATTATTATTTCATTATTTTTAGAATCGAAAATCACTAAATGTGAAAAAAAAAAAGCAAAAAAAATCATCCTATAATGATTAGATAGTGCTTCAAATGATGTGACTTTATCATAGACATCTGCATTTGGTTAAAACTCTTTGGTGCTGCTTTGAAACATGTACGGTGTTTCCTCACAGCAGGACTAGGCATCCAATCAGCTTTCAGGACGATTTCCAGAGTGGTTCCTGGAACAGCAATAGGGGCATCACCTACGGACTGGTTAGAAATGCAGGTTCCTGTAGGGTTGAGTCAGAAACTTCAGGTTGGTATCCAACCATCTATGTTTAAACAAGTCCTCTGGATGATTCTGATGTGCCCTAAAGTGTGAGAACCACTGTTCCAGGATGTAGGTAGAGCCGTGGTGAATGGACCCGGGGAGGAGCGAGAGTGTGACAGTGAGATGCCAAAGACAAAAATGGGTTGAAAGGTGAGGAATTTCACAACCATTTTGTCTCACAGAGTTACAGCCTGGTGAGGAAGCCAGTAATCACTGACTCTGATGTGTGCTGCAAACCCAAAGTTCAGGTACAGGTGTGTCCTGTTCCAGAAGGAACTGAATGTGTAAGGTTTGGGCAAGACCCACTCAGGAGAAGAGTTCGTGCCTTTGATGCTGTGTGGGTGGCAGGAGAAGACCCTAAATCTGTCTGATTCTAACAAAGCATTGTGGAGCCTATTTAACAAGATACTTTTGTACAGTTCTTTTCCCTGTACTTTTCTTGGAGTTAGTCGCCATATCCTCTCTGATTTTTCTTAAGCTGACTCATGATTTTATCTGTACACATATGTGCATATACATAAATATACAGAACTATTCATTGATGATTATAATATTAAGAATGCAGCTTGCTTTGTACTGTTGGGTGATAATTAGTATGGATTAGGTACCAACTCTGTACTAAGCACTACCCTAGGTCTTTTACACATGACTTCTAAATTAATTCTGATTTCTTCCAGTAGGAATTACTAACACTACTTAAAAGTCTCAGCAAAAGGTAAGTCACTTGCCCCAGGTCACACTGCTAAGAAGGGACAGAGGAGGGTTAAGTCAGGCAGTCTGGCTCCAGAATCCTCTCTCTCAAACCCTACACAAAGAGTTCATGGGATCGAATGCATTTGTAATTAAAAGTATGTGCGCCAACAGGGAGGCTCAGCCTCATGAATGTGTACTTTATCTTGACCTGTATTTTTCGCGCCCCCAGACTTCTCACGGCTTGAAGATAAGATATCAGGCACCATAGTTAATTGGGTTTGAAGCGTCCTCCAAAATGTCATACACACATTCAGAGCAGCTGAGAATTCTAACTTCTATAGATAGAGAACTTGAGCCAGTCCTAAAATATGGCAAAGCGGGACGTAGATATGAGGATATGAGCGTGGGTTTGGGGAGGGGAGCGATATAAATAGATGATCAGGCATATTTCAGGGTGGCAGCCACTGGGGAAGAAGGAAGTGTCTACCAGCTGGCACAAAACTGATCCTACATCCTCCCTCTCCAACTTCCAGATTCTTCTCTATTTCTCAGCAAATGGTTAGGCTGTCCTCTCTATTGTCATATGTTTCTCTCAGCTTGACCTTTTGTGACTTCTTTCCTCCCTTTAAATATTCTTGATGTTACTTTCATCTTTATGTTAAACGATATAAATAAAACCAGAAAAAACACACGGTGTGTATTTCCCCGATTGCTCATCCGTCTTTACTGATTTAAGATGGAAGAATTATAAACTAGAAAACTGCAAACAAAGAAAAAAAAAGAAGAAACTCATTCGTCTCTAACAGTAAGAATGCTGACGGCATAATAATTAATAATAAAAACAAATACAGGTGTAATGACATCACCTTATAGAATTGCTCGGAATGTATTGCAAATTATAACTTTTTGTTGGTTTAATTTCTAAGCTGGACCATGTCCATTTTATTTTACCTTAAAAAACTGCATCAAAGAAAACCCCAAAGATTTTCATTTTAAATTTCAGTTGTGACACAACATTGTAAATCAACCACACTTCAGTTAAAAAAATAAGTTTCAGTTGTTCAGTGAAGGAAGATTTTAGTCAGCCATGTCTCCCTGGCACACTGGGCTAACTACGTGCCTAAGATCAACTTCTGTGCGTGGCAGACTGTTCTGTTCTTTTGACTTATATTTTCACGCATAGTTATTTTGATAGTCCCTAAAATCAGTGCATTTGTAGGGGAACCATGAATTCACTAGACATAGAAGTGAATTCACAGGTGCATTTTCTTCACCTGCCTTTACACCTAATTGAAAACTGCCTTAGTACATGAAGCTTCCCAAGCAGGGTGATATGTAGCCACCAGAACGGCATCTTTGGCCAAGAATGACAAATAATTTTCATTCGGGCCAAGAATAAGTATTTGGTTAGTTTAGCAGAAGCAGAAATATTTCCCAAATTTGTACTTCCTACAAAATGGTCCCTCTCAGGTCTCAATGAGAATTAAGGGTTTTCAAAAATGAGCAAAAGCAATTGTCTATAGGAGGTTCAAAAAGCAATTTATATGCAGCTTTCCCAACACCAAATAGCTTTAGTGAAAACAGCACTGCTTTTATTCACTTTCTTTAAGTATGCAGGTTATTAATACATTTTGAAGTTAATAGTTTAGAAATTTTCATACCCTTCTAACTATGAGTCAATAGTACATCTCTACCTGCAAGAGTGACTTGATGCATTCATTTCACCACAATGAAAGTGTCATTTAGAAAGCCATTAGAACAGAACCTTAAAATTAACATTGTAACCCTACAAGGAAACATTAAATGGGTTGAAAAGTAATGGTCTTGAAAAAGAAAGGCCTTCCTTTAGAGAACAAGTTTAAAAAAAAAGCAGGAAGAAAAAAAAAAAAAAGCTGCTAATGAATAATTACTTTAATGAGCTTCTGGTCTCAGAGCTGCTCACATTCACTTGCATTAATGCTGTGAAATGTTGGATGGTGTGAACATGTTAAAATAGTCATTTTCGTGTTTTTTTATTCAACAAAGCAATGGTATATCCCAAACTACTCCATGAGGTGCCTTTTTGGCAATTGACCTTGTCATCAAAATACAAATGCTGCCCATGCAATCATTCCAGTCACTGGAGGCTGGAAACACCAATACACCAATAGGACCATGGATCTACTCAGAACCTTCTAACATCTCAGCAACCTCACCAGAGGCCCCATTGCACAGGGTCTCTCTCCACAGAAGGCGTTTTAGCAAAGTTAATACTGAAGACTCCAATGTGTGATGCTGCCTACAAATATTACTTTTGCCGAGAATTCCTGTGTTTCCAAGTCCATCTGTGTTAAGTGAGCAAAAATATAGTGCTGTTACAAGGAGTTGCTCCGAAGGGTGAATAAAGTGGCCAGGGCAAAAACTTGGCACAGTGCCATCCTTAATAAAAAGAAAAAGGCAACTATTAGGTTAAAAATATTTCTCAACATGGCTTACAAGGTCCATCATGAACTGCCCCAGTTTACTGTAGAAGGTTATTTCTTGTCATTTCCCTTTTCCTCCTCTTGCCTCTTCCTTTATGTTCTGGCCCAGGGGAATCTTAAACTTGAGCCTGAATCACAAATATCCTGGCGGGCTTGTTAAACACAGATTGCTGGGCTCACCTTCAGAGCTTCTGAGTCAGTAGGAGTGGGGATGGATTCAGAAGTTTACCTTTCCAACAGGCTTATGGGTAATGTTGACGCTGCTGGTCTGTAGACCACACTTTGAGAGGCACTGGTCTCATCTACCGTTTCTAGAAAATGCCACTGTTCCTTCTAACACCAGGAATGTTGAGACCAAGGTCCTGCTCACAGCACCTCATCCAAGTCTTTGCTAATTCCTTCTGCCAGAATTGGCTTTTTTTCCATGCCTTGTTACCCTACCACTGTTAGTTCCATTCGCTTCTATAGCATTCATCCCCTTGCATTGTAAACGTTCAGTTTGCATGTTGCACGTTTATCTACTCATTTGGACCATGATCTCTTCCCAGGGCAGGGAACATGTCCTATCCATTGTAATGTCAGGGTCGTACGTGTTGCCTGGCAACAGAGTTTACTAAATAAATTCTGCTTGAATGAATGAACAACCAAACCTACACCCCGTACCCTTTGTTTATCCCTTTGCCTTTGTAAGAGTAGTTTTTGCCTTCAGAACTGCTGTTGTTTATTGACTCTGAGAGTGATTCCTGGTCTGTTCTTCAAGACCCTGGCTAGTATTTTTTAAGTCACAAAACATTCCCTAACTTGCTGGAAAAAGCACTCCTTCTCCTAGGCACTCATTGCTCCTAAGTTTCGTTACTTTGTCCCTTCTTGTGACTGAGGTTTTTAGCACTGCACCTATATCTTATTGATCTCAGTACCCCTGGAACCTAGTCAAGTGGCTGGAACTTAGGAGCCTCTTGGGAAAGGTGTGTGGAATGAGGGAATGTGGAGAGAGCAGGTTCTGGGCCAGGGCAGCCTCGTCTGGGAAGCGGACTGAATTCATCGCTGGTGTCCCGAACTCTCCACTCCCTTCCTGAGACCCTTTCCAAGTATCTTCTAGAATCCCAATTTCCCCCTACCCTACAGGCCGAGTGAGACACAGAGAGTATAGTTAGAAAGCTACCACCAAAACTCAAGCAAAATAAGAGGCACCCCAACCTAAGCAATAGTGTGAGAACGAGATGGAGATGCCATTAGAAGAGGAATCATAGTGGAAACGATCTCTAAATTGTCCAGTTTAGAATATTGAACCTCAGGGTCTGGGGTGAAAGTGAACTGTGTTTGGATCCTAGCTTTTCCACGGATCTTGTACTTTAGTTTTCTAAGCGTTGGTTTCCTTATCTGTAACGTGGGAATAATAAATTATTATTGGTATTAAATGAGATGATGCATATAAAAATACTTAGCACAGTGCTTGGAATATAAAAGTATGCAAGACACAGAGCTATGTGGGGTAGCTGTAATAAAGTGTCAGTGCTGAATGGGCTCAGGCTATGTCATAGACCCAAAGGTATGTGATTTTGTTCTTTGTCCACAAAGAATTTACAGAATAGTTTGGTAGGAAAAGCTAACCACACCCAAAGAAGCCTTTGATTGTATGTTGCCTCTTCATCACCAAGGAAATAATCCAGTACAGGTTTTAATGTGGTTGGAGTTCATAAAAGGTAGTGACCAGGGGTGAAGGGCTTGAATAATAATTATACTCCATAATATGTTGTACTTGGGGAACTAGAAGTTAAGAACTAGCTGAAATATGGAGAATAAAAGGAAGGGTCTGGGGCCTTCGAATTTTCTAGCACGTAAGGTTCCATTTGTATTATTGCATATTGCTACAGGCATGTATCTTTCAAGGATATGCCGACTGAAAACAATGCACAACCTAAAAGTTGAAAAGTATGTTTTACTAAGTGGGCGAAACTGAGGACTTAAGCCTGGGACACAACATCTCAGATCACTCTGAGGGACTGCTCCCAAGAGGCAAGCGGGGAGCCAGGAGTGTTTGCAACCAAGACCTGGTAGTTGGGGCATCAAAAGATTACTGTTAATTAAGGAAAACCAGATAGCTCAAGGAATTTAGCACTTTTCTGTGTATGGAAAGATGCAAAGCCTAGGCTCGCTGAAATCATTCCTTTGATCTGCACCTCAGCTCTCTGGGGCCAGTATCCTGTGCTTCTTACCCTGAGTCTCCTCAGGGTACACTGTCCGGTGTGGCTGCCCTGGCTGACTGCTGGATGGGGGGGGGGAGGGCGTCCTGCCTCCATCCTGAGTTCCCTCCCGGCTCACGGATGGGGAGGCTACAGTGTGATGGCTTGATGGCTGCAACATCCTTTGTGTACTGATACGGCAGGCAATATTTTTCATTCACAGGTGTAACGGTGTAAACTCAATTAGATGGCTTGGACACAACTAACAATTGAGTTATCTGAACCCAATTTATAAACAGCAACCCCATGGAAAGAATGACACAAGAATTTTAATGGGTTTTATAGACATAGAAATATAGATCAGTATGTGTGTGTTCTTTTATAATCTGCAGATGTGCTGCTCGTGAAAGATTTCCTAAGCATCTCCGTTTGGATAGACATAAGTAAGAGTAGTGAACACATATAGTGTTGACTGTGTGTCCAGCCTAGTTCTAAGTGCTTTTATATTTATGAAGCCATGCAATCCTCAGAACAACAGCATGCAGTAGATACTATTATGATGCTTAACTTATGGATGATATGACTGAGGCACAGAGAGGTTGGGTTATTCATGAGGCCCCAGTGAACCCCAGGCAATGTGGCTTTTGAGTCCATGTACGCAAGACAAACGTCACTGGAAGTTCCTGTTTCCTTTTCCAGTCTGAAAAGCTCTGCTTGTAGCCTGCCAGCACAGCCAGGGTTAAACAGGTGGGACCATACCCAGGTCCTGTTTTCCTTGAGCATCTCACTGGCTGCCCCCCCACCAATGTCCACGTGGTGACAAGGATTCAGTCAATTCTCTCCGTGGTGATTTTTTACGGCCAGCCTCCTTGGGATACCCACACATTCCAGATGCTAGTCCCATCCTCCTATTTGCTCAGACAAGTAGATTTGTCACTTGAAATGATCTTTTAATTGTTTCTTTTCCTCTGGCTTCTTTCCAGGGCTTTGTAGCAAATGTTAAATGCTGTTTAAAAAATGTTTTTCTTCTCGTGGAAGAGGTTAGTGTGTGTGTTGTTTAACTGTTGAATTTTGAACTTCCCCGTTGGTAACTGACAGCCCATAATTAAGCATAACTTGAACTCTGACCATGTCTACATATAGTTTTGTAGCCTATCATCAAATTGCTGTTGAATATTTTCTGTGAAAACGGCATGCAATGAAATGCTCTCTGACCGAGTAGTATCTCATCATGGTTAGGTTAACACATTCTCTGATGTGTTGGAGACCTGGAAATTTTCTTCCCATGTGACAAACATGTTGATTTCTTCTTGAAAACATAGTTTCTATATAATACATCAATGATATATTTTCCCTAGGGACACAGAAGCTCAAATCACGGAAGAGAAGGTGAAGGAAGGGCATTTATTGAAATATCTAACATGTGCCAGGCTTCAGGCTGTGTGTTTTCCTGACCACAGGACGGGGTGATGTACCTCCTCCTTGTCCCTTGCCGACACTGCTGATGGAGGGCTTGTGAATTAACACCTTGGTTAGAGCATATGGCTCAGATTTGGGGATTCATCTCAGATACCACTGGGGCTTCTAGTCATGATATCACCTACCCTAACTGTAGGGAAGGCTTACAGACCAGCCAGCTGCTTCCTTAGGGGCCCCCATCCTAGTGACCAAGACACTCCAGAGTACCACGGATGAGTAGCATTTCAGAGTTCTGAACCAATAGAGAAATAAAAAGAGGGTGAGGAAGATGAGATGAAATTTTACCCTGTTTACTAATAAAACCGATATTTGTAATCAGAAATGGAAAAACATGCTGTGCTAGGCACAGGCAGCATTTGGAGCCCCATAGAAATGCCTTGGGTAAAGAAGAATCAAACCCCTCTTTTAAAAAAATTTTAGTTTTGTTCACGTGGGTGTTTCTTGTTGCTTTTTGGGCTTTTTTAGTGGCATATAACTTATAGAAAGGAAAGTCAGATGTCTTCTACAGCTTGATCAAATTTTATATACATGTATACCTATGTAATCACCACCCAGATTTAGCATGTTTCTAGCATCCCAGAAGGCTCCCCCCTTGGAGGAAAGCCCGATTCCAGCCTCTGTCACTGTACAGAGAGAATGGACAGACCCTTTCAAACGTTACGATCTGGAGGAACACAGTAGCATTTGTGCATCTTATGGGAAGTTGGTCCCAGGGCCAGAGTCGAGGGCCGCACGCGGGGCAGAGAGAGAGACTGGACTATGGCTGAACAGTTTTTCCTTTCAATCTGCCAAGCAAATTACCCTTCTCCTTCCCCTAGGCATAACTGAGGGAGGCGTCTAGGTTGGCCAAGCGTGTTATGCTAATAGATCACCAGTCACAGGGGAGGAAATATAAGGAGTGGAGAAGTCCTCCCCCGACCTGTATTAGGTACGTGGACCCCTGGAGGGTCAACGATGTTCTAACAAGATGCACAAAATATCACAGGATTAACGTGACACATCTTCCAGGAGCATCAATTTTACTGAATAAGTTGGGGGGAAATATTATTTTAATAGTAGCACAAATGCGGAGATATTTATAGAACAGAATATAAAAATTCCCATGAATTTTTAAAACAAAGCACAATACTTTAAAGCTCTTTCAGGCTTGCTTTGGGTTGCTTTGGGCTAAGCCCCCAGCTGCCCCTGGGGTATATGTTCATTCCTGTCTGCCTAGGGTAACTTCAGTGGAAAAAGTCTGGAAGCTCTCCTAGGACACGGAGCATGTCACATGAAACCTTTATTAAAGCACCAGAGTGAACTTGGCAATATTAGCAGATTGAAAAACAAGGAGAGGGATTTGGAATGAGAGAGAGACAGTCATCAGAGAGGCACATGACCGGGGAGGCAGACACACAGCACGGTGCCTAAAGGGTGGGCCGGCCAATGGGCAGGAAAGAGGGAAGGAGGAGGGGAGAATGGGAGAGAGACAGTGAAGGCTAAAGACAGAGTGGCTAAGACAACAAGGGAAGGGGAAGAACTGGAGGTCAGAGCTGAGGCAGATGCAGCCTCCTTGTACATCTGCTTTTATGATCCAGGGAGCCATGCCACATAGCCCTGCACAGCTCGGCCAGAGATGCTCTCTGAATGAGGTGTGTCTGCTATGGGATTCTGTTTGCAGAGAGGCAATGCTTACTTCAGTCCCCGGGAAGATTATGTATGCCTGGTTGATCATTTGACCTCTCCATGGACTAGATTAGAGGCTAGAATGGGGGGGGGGGATGGGGTGGATTGGAGTGGAGTGGAATGGAATGGGATGGGATGGGATGGGATGGGATGGAATAGAATAGAATAGAAGCCTCATCCTATCAAGCAAGCCTTGGTGCCAAAAGGTGAAAGTCAAATACCTGTGTTAATTTTTGCAAGTGCAGCGTATTGTAGCGAACTTGAGGGTGGGTTCCTTGTTTAAAGGCGCTCAAATTGAAAAACGAAGAAATAAAAAATCTGGCTGACTAGCCAGTCTTTTCTGCTATTAATCACATTTTCCAAAAAGAGAAATCAAGGCCCGGAAATTAAATAATTTTCCTAAGGCCACAAAACTAGTAAAAGTTAAAACCAAATTTAAACCAAAGATCTTTTTTTATTTCCCAAATTTTTTATTGTGACATCCACTTCAGCGTTTCCAAAATCTCTCAAGAATGTTCACTACAGACCACAGAGGTAGAAAGCCATGATCCTACACAGAAATGTCGTTTTACAGAATATTTACCCATAGAAGAGCTATCAGTCATAATACTGCTATTTAACAAAAAACAGTGACAATTTTGGTATTTTAAATAGCATGTTTCAAAATAAACAATAACAGCAAAACCGGGACTCCTGAAAGTCAAGAGAAGAAATGGTTATTGATTCGGAAAAATATAATTGCCTTAACAGCAGAAAGATTTTAATATGACACTTAAAAAGAAACTGTCAGTTGGTGTGGTCAAAGACTCATTAATAGCCAGATATTGGACAGCTTTTTCACTATTATCTTGCTGACATCACTTTATGTAATGAAATGATTTTGATTTTTCTCGGAATATGTGTATAAAATCCAATAAAACATTGAAAGGAAAAAAGATAAAAATTAGTGGAGGTGAATGACTTTTCTAAATAGGTGATTGTTCATAGCATTCATTATTAGCAGTAGATTTTTACAACATACACTTGCTACATTCTAGTTCTTGTTTTATTTTTATAAGAGCTCGGTCATGAATGTTGATTTCCCCCTTTTGATTACGAAAAGCCTGGCAAAGTGGAATTAGACTCAGAGCCTGACCTGGCTGATTTTGCATATTTCCTTTACCCAGAACTTAGAGACCTACCATTATTCAGCTTTCTCTGAATTATTCGCTGAATAATCTCTTTTCCCCATTTTTCCTACTTTTTTATTGGACAAACCCATATTTCATTGGTGAGAACCATCATCATCTTGGTTAAGGAAATTAGTATCTCTTGGTTCATATTTTCCCTCCTGAGTCCAGGCTTTCAGGAGCTAGAATTTAAACATCCTGGTATAACTCTAGCCACAGAGGCCTTTGTAATTACTTTCAAACACCCACACCATAAATTACCTCTCTCCTGGATGTGAAGCCACAGAGGAAACGTTGTTGTACCCTCACACTTGTGAACAATTCTATTGTTAAGGGTGGTATATTAAGCCGGTAGCCTTATTCATTAATACAGAATACAGCAGAGTGCATTTTCAAGTATGTGCAGTGAACTGCATACACAGTGTACATTATTGTCATCAGAGCTGTGCTGAGGGAATTTAGCTAAAACTGTTTGGAGGCACACCATAATAGTTGCCTGTAATTGTTTCAAAATTGGTTTTCTGGGGTTTAGAGCTCAGTTTTTATTATTGTTGTTATTTATTAATCTCATTCTATGACTGTCACAACTGATCCTGGTTTTGCTAGCACTTTCAAAACAGGCACACTCTACAATGATTTTATTTCATCAAATAATTGCAGTAGGACACTTCACCTTGAAGGGAATTGAAGCTTCATGCATTTTTAAGTTATTAACAGAATTCCTTACATTCGGCGTACGATTATAGGTCTACTGAAACCAAGTATTGGCCAATAAACAGAAAATTGTGTTCCCATTTATCCAAGTTCTTTATTTTTTTAAATCTATATCCTTGGTTCTTAAAAGACGAAGAAATAAATGGCATGTATTTTGACAGTTATTGCAGAAACATATAATGAACTTGGTTATTTATCCTAATTCATTGAGAGCTGTGTCGAGAGCAAGGTAAAGAAGTGGATTTTGTTTCCAGTAGTACATTAGTACATATGGATTTTCCATTTTACTGAGACAGGTAACAAAGTAGCTTCCAACTCCATATCCCACCCCACTCGTTAATATATTACACAAATATGGATAACTTCAAAGCTCTATATTTAATGAGAGAGGGTGATTAACCTTTCAATGTATTTATTACTTCTATTTTATGTTTAAAAAGCTTCCCATTAAACCAGTGTTTTCTCAATTCAGTCCTTTATGTATCTCTTTGAATATTTCCCATGTCGGGATATCAACCCCATTGGGCTATTATTTTTTAACCTGTGGTTCTATCTCCTTCCTCCTTACTGTGGTCTGAACCTTACTGGCTGAACTAATCAACACATTACTGCTGTTGGTCCAGTCTCCAGCCTTGGTCCTCAGGACAGTGAGTTCCACTGCTTCTCAGTCCCAAGTCCCCCCCCCTCCCCCACCACCTACCTCCCACTAAGGCATTGACATTAATAGAATGAATGAGAAGCAATGGAAGTGTCACTTGGTTGGATTATTGGTACTGGTTTTGAATAAACCAGTGGAAGAAGAGACAGGGGAACATAGTGTTCAGAAACTCTCAGGGCTACAGCTCTGTTAAATCCTTGTAATCATCTATTTTTGCCTATACTTGTCCAAATTTCTCTCCATACCTGCCTTTGTGATGGAGTTAATTAGATCACATGTTGCCCCCTCCTCTATTTCTTCTTCATTTCCATGTTGCTGTTTTCATTGTGACATCATTAGAATGGGGAAGGGGTCGTGCTACTGATGGCCAAGAGTGGTACCTGTTCAGTGCAGCCTTAGAGGGTCCTTCTTCCATTTGATCAAATTCCAGTTGAATTTGTGGCTCACCCCTGTCTCATGGTGGGCTGAAGTTCTCTTCCTCATATTGTGTCTTTCACCCCAGGGTGTAGATATTATATGTTTCTCTAAATTCTCTGACTGTATTAGTCTTCTCAGCCTGCTCTAACAAAATACTATAGAATGGGTAGGTTAAACAACAGATACCTGTTTCCTCACAGTTTTGAAAGATGGAAAGTCCAAGATCAAGGTGCCCCCTGATTTGGTTCTTGGTAAGGGCCCTCTTCCTGGCTTGTAGACAGCTACGTTCTCACTGTTTCCTCATATGGCAGACAAAAAAAAAAAGAGAGATATCTTCCTCTCCTTATAAAGCCACTAATCCCATCATGAGGGCCCTACCCTCATGGCCTCATTTAACCCTAATTACCTCCCAAAGGCCTATTTCCCAATACCATCACAGTGGAGGTTAGGGCTTTAACACCTGGAATTTGGGGGGAACACAGTTCAGTCCATAGCACTGACCTTCTCTATCCTCTGTGTGTTAAATAATCTTGATCTCTCCTCCACCCCTTTCAACATTACTTAGCATCTTTACTAAAACAGTACTTACTTTTTATACTTAAAATACTTTTAAAAGGAGATATTCTATCAGCTCCCTAAGTAGAATACCAATATCATTTGCCATGAATAAAAGGTGAATTCATAAATATAAAACTATGGGGGGGGGGGGGAAAGCATGCTTTTCTAGCTCTTTCTTCTGGTGAAGAAATAAAACATGTGCAATTCAGGATTTGCCCTAGGTGTCCCAGATATTCTGTTACTGATAGAGCTTGAGAGTTGGTTCAAGCCATGAAGTTTTTGTGTGATCATACTAAATGACTTTAATCTAGTTTAGAATGTATCTAGAGTACGGAAAATGGGGAAGAATTGTGGCTCCTACGAATTTCTTCACTTTTCCTTTCTGAGTCCAGATTTATAGGTGTGAGTAATATACATTTGTTTCTTGATGCGAGCTATACCGGCTACTGCCTTGTTAACTTTGATTGGTGGAACCGTGATCATTTAGGCTATTAACAGAACCTAGTCATGTGTTTTCAAAGAAACTGGTATAAATTAGAATCTTTCATTAAAGACCAATCAGCCATTTGCACATTTCAAAATTTGATGCCATTGCTTTCTTGATGGGTTAGCAAACTGACCATAAAATTCATCTAATCCTTTTTCTAAGGGTAAGAGTCAAGAAAATAGAAATCTATCTATATTAACAGCTTAAAATATTTATATTATCAATTCTGGCGTAACTAGTTCAAGAGTAAGGTTAAAGTGATTTAGCCAATGTTGCTTGAAGGTTAGGCATAGGGAAGCAGCCAAGGAGTCAGCCCTATTACTGTCCGTTCAGATCTCTGTCTGCTTTCAAAGATTTAGAAAAGAATCAAAGAAGTGTTTACCTATAAAAAGAATCAATGAGGCATCTAGCTGTAGGTAAAATGGCATATCTTGCTTTTCTAAGAGCAAGATAAAGCACTTAAAATATACTGAGAAGCATTTCATGAATGTTTTTTAAATGGACTCAGAACAAGTTTCTTAAGGAAGCCCACGAGTGACCCAGGATTGGAATCATGGACAGGGAATTCAGTGACTTCCCGGAAATAACTGAACATTTAGCTATGTAAGAGGCAATGTGGTTAGTTCTAAGCATCTTGAAAGAGTAGTAGACCAATGTCTTATAAATCTGGGCTGTCACTTAGAAACTCTGATCTTGGGCAAGGCATTGAACTTAGTACTGAGCCTCAGTTTTTCCATCTATAACTATACTTGTATGGCCAAATTTCAGTGATCTATTTTGTACATGTCTTTTCCTATCACTTCTGCTTTATGCAATCTGGCTTTAAGTGTCAACATTTCCTCAACTGATATACAGAGGAAGACAATGAGAATTAAAATGGATAATTTTCCTGTATCGTTGTTTTGAGTGAAGGGGTTAGAGAATATGTTTTATGTATGTGAAAATCTGTTTTTTTTTTTATAATCTGTATACTGTCAAATTGTATGATACATAGATTTGCATATTGGTAATATAACCAAATGTCAGAAAGAGTTTAGGGCATGAAACTCTGAACTTCAAACAAATTCATAAGCATCTGAACATATGCCCTTTTTTGTTTTTCTATAATGATCTTGGTAAAATAAATTCTAGGAGGCTTTTGACATGTATATTTTTATATGAGAAACACTTTTTTCTGACTTAAAGTCAATCACCAACTCATGATGGTATATTATTTTGTCATATAGAAAATTTTATTGCAATGCTCTATGTAATTCATGTATGTATAACTTATCTATCTCTTACAAATTCTACAAAAGATTTAATGCAACTGACAAAATGAAAATACACAACAGAAGTGTAAATATGAAAACAAAATGATTCAGGACAAGGGAAATGTAAATAAGTATGAAAAGTCAAAACCAGGGGCTTAATGACCTCCGATATGTTGTTACTTGCTTTCATGATGGTAGGTTTCATGTTGTTATTATTGGTTAGAGAGAAAGATGCTAGTCGCTTTAACATATATTTTTACATTTCATTCACTAGCATCACGAAAAGAATTTCACCTTTCCTTTCTGCAGGTGATGAGTCTTATTTTTATAGAGGTCCAATGATTTGCCTCAACTTTCTCAGCTAAAAAGCGTCAAAATTCTAAATTGAAAACAGTGCTAATTCCAATACTAATTTGACATTCCACAAACACTACTACACAATATCTAATTACTATTAATTGATTCAGTGTTTGTCTTCTGCACCCCTCAGCTAATTCCTGTCCCTCACAACCCTGGTTCCCTTAGGTAGCTTTATGTTTTTAGAAGCTGGGACTAAATATTTCACTTTCGTAAATTCTCAGAGTTTGCCTGAGATGTGTAGTGCTGAATAGTGTTTTTGGAAGATATTTAGGAGACGTGTAATAAGAAAAAATACCTTTGTATAGAAACTTATATAGGGCTGAGGGTGCTCTATGTATGGTGACAGAACTGCTATCAGGCTATTGTAAATTAGAATGACTGTCCCAGGCTCTGCTTGATTCTTTAGGAATCAAGTGGCTATAGGGCAGAATGATACCTGATGGGAGAAACGTATATATGGACAATGGGAATTCTTTGAAAATACTATCAGTGGCTTAATAAAGAATAAAGGCAAACACATAAAATTAGCATGCAAGCTCTGTTCTATGCCTACCAATAAAAATCAGGCAGATTGTAGAGGGCATGGGGGCAAGATTAGAATATAGAGTTTAGGGCAGCAGTATCCCCTCCCATATTTACATTGGGACTTCTGCTTTCTGCCTTCTTCAGTTTCTATGTAATGTAGTTTGTAGATTTTTTTTTTCCATTCAGTTGATTCAGCCTGCCTTTGGAATTTTTATCAACCAGATTTTACCCCTGTGGAAGTGTGATCAGGAAGGAAGGGAGACCACATACTGCGATTTGCTTCATGCATACACAACTCTATTTTTATTGTATCTTAGTCAATGGAAATTAATTGCTAATTATCCAAACATTTCTATGATAATATTTCAAGCTCTCTTGTAGCAGATGTGGCCTCAACTATATTTGGAAAGGAGTAGATGGTATTATCTTTCTTGATGGGAATGATTGCGTAGGGCTTGAAAATTTTTTGCACCACTTTTTATTTCAGAAAGAAAAATGGCTATCCTTCTTTTGTAACATTTGTTAAATATTCATACTGACCAGAGTAATTATGCACTGACTATATTAGCAAACATATAACTCTGTCAGCTTTAAGAAATTGGGAAATGAAATTAAACAGTTTGTGAATAATACAATATATTTGGTTATATGCTCATACAGACATATAGATTGTTAAACCATCAGCACGCTGCATTTGCAGTCATTGGCAATGACAGACTTCTCTTATTTGGGGACTCTCATGCTGAATTATTCTTTTTTTTATTGCATTAGATGTCTGTCCTTCAGTGTCTGAACATTGCTTTTTCATTTCCCCTTTATGAATGCTAATAATATACTGGATAGAGCACTGGCTATTTTTAGTAATTCAGCATTTCCTTATATTTATACTGTGAACAAACTTGAGAGAATTTAGCTCTGATTAAAACAGATAATTTTCTCTCTTTAAAAAGAATAATGTGGGACTGATACATAGTGAGGACAAAAGGAATTTGATGGGCATGGTGTCAAAGCTTAATTGTGTCAATAATTATTTGTGTATTAGTGCCAAGTTTTTAATGAGGAGTAGTCACTTGTGTGTAATCATGATCAATGACAAGTAGTTAAAATATCTTCATGAAGTGGCAAACTGGGAGAAAAAAAATGAAGCGGTATTAACACTGCCTACAGTTCCTTACATACTAGCCCATCTGAAGTCCACGAGTATTAAAAAACCAAAGCCCCTGTAAGGATGTTGCTATGGGTGTAAAATTGCATGTGCTTATACAAGATTTTTTTCCATGTATTCTAAGCTTGTTAGGTCTTTTGTGGGGAAGGACTCTTGATGCCTTGCTCACCAAGCTGTCACTCCTACCCAGAGACATAGCCGTCTCTATGTATATTTTCACTGCTCTGTTAAGGTAATGGCTCTTCTTCCCTTTCCACATTCACACTTTCCAAGTCTTTAGGACTTATCACCCACCATCCTGAGGACTGTTGCTCTTTGTTTAAGATCCTGACATTTTCTAAGTGGCTTGCTCTTAACCTTTCTCCATATTTTTAAGCTAACAAATCTGAGTGACCCACGCCTGTAGTTAAGCCCTACAGAGGAAGAGTAAAGTAGCTCACAGGAACCCTGAAGCATCCCTGGAGGAACTGAGTCCCGCAGTGGCTCAGATACCTGCTTTCTGTCTCTACAATGTGTAGGGTCAAGTGTAAGCTTCAGCAGTCGCATGGCAGAAGCCCAGAAACTAGTCCCCTTAAGTATTACCACACTGTGGGTTTGCTCGCTGTCACTGTTAACTTTAGTTATCTGTCTCAGCTAACCTCACATTGTGAATAAGGGCAATCCAAAATAACGCAGTCGTTGTGCTTACAGGCATTGGGACCAACTTTTATTAACCGATGTGCATAACGAGACTTAGATACAGCCATGGATATGTGTAATTGATGCAATAGCTGTGAAATGGTGTGCTTGGCAAGAATGCACAAACAGAAACACAATTTATGGATTTTCCTAATTGTGTTTGCTTTTAGGTAGAATTCAAAATTAGCCTTAGTGGGGGATCGTTCATGGGTTTTCTGTGCTTTACTGTCATTTGTTGGAATGCCTATATTTTATCTCCCTTATTATAATTTCCTTCAATCCGATTTTTCCTTTGTGAATGATATTTCTGGAGCTGGAAATCGGTGTCTCATATATTGTACGTTTATAAGAAAGACTTTTTTTTTCCCGCTTCTTTTGCTATCTTAAGAGTGAACTCTTTCCTGTATGAATATTCACTGAGAGGGAACACACACACACACACACACACACACACACACACACACACACACACGAAGTGGTTGCTGGTAGCAGATTTTGAGTAGGCCTTAGCCATGGAGTTGAAGTCGGAAGACTTGCTGACATTTTGAAAATAGTTTTTAGAACAAAATGTCAGATGATCGGAGCTTTATATCATGCACGAGCAAATTGCGCAGCTGATGCTAACGAAGCCGATTCCTCTAGAGCTGTGTGAGGATGGATGACCACTGCGCTTTTAAAAGAACTAAATATATCCACATATATATGCCACACTTCATATTTTGCACATGCTTTGCTCTGCCAGGCTTATATTTGAGGCGTCGATAACTGACACCTTTGTAGACCAATGCGATCTTGGCAACCTGGCATGATTTTTAAAAAGGAGCCATTGATGATGGAACGTCATTCCATATCCCAACTTTGGGCCAATGGTGCTGCCACCCTTCTGGGATGGCTCATCAAGGCAGCTGTGCTGTATTCACATTGAAATGAGGGGATTTTTAAAAACCCAAGCAGCTGTATTATTCAGACTTAAAATAAAAGCTTAGTTTCCCCAAATGGGTGTGACGTAAACATCTCATTAAATATTTTAAATGCCAGTGACTACACAGGTGGTGGCAGCGGCTTGCATTTGTGTGCGAGCTCCTGGGAGGAGGTCTCTTTACTCTCTCCCTGTATTTGTGTTCTCTTCCTACTAGCAGGACTCTGAGGAGGGAGGCGCCATGCTACAGGTGGCAAGAGATTCAGAAACATGGAGTGAACATTGCGACTGTTTGATAACTTTTGATTAGGTCATCTCTTGTCTCTGAAGGAAACCCAGGTGCTTTGTCCTGGCCCAGTTCATTTTCGTGAGTTACAGTTTCCAAAAGCTAAACCTGAAAAGGGTCGAAAGTTTCTATTCTCTTAGATTATTTTTTGGTTTCTCTCCTCTATTTATTGGGTAGTGTTGGGTGCTGGCCATGATTTACTAGACAGTTTGCATTCTCGGGGGGATGACTCACTTTACAGAGACCAAGAGATGAGCAGGACCCATTAGGACCCCATTTCTTTCCTCTACCTTTGGGAGGAAATTGCTTATTAGCCTCCACCTCCAAGCTTTATGCTATTAATAGTAATTAAATAAAGATGTCAGAGGTGACTTTCGTCTCTGAATGTAAGAGCAGCCTGTGTGCCCAGGCATTAGTTAAGAAAGCATCGCCCCTTAGGGTGTATACAGTCATCACTCAGTATCTATGGGGGATTGGTTCCAGGACCCCCTCACACTCCCCCCACCCCATCCCTGGGCAGATACTGAAATCTGTGGAAACCATATAGTCAGCCCTTGGTATCTGTAGATTCCTCATCTGTGGATATGGAGGGCCAACTGTGTATTTTTTTTTTTTTTAACATCTTTATTGGAGTATAATTGCTTTACAATGGTGGGTTAGTTTCTGCTTTATAACAAAGTGAATCACCTATACATACACATATATCCCCATATCTCTTCCCTCTTGCGTCTCCCTCCTTCCCACCCTCCCTATTCCACCCCTCTAGGTGGTCACAGAGCACCAAGCTGATCTCCCTGTGCTACGCGGCTGCTTCCCACTAGCTGTCTATTTTACGTTTGGTAGTGTATATATGTCCATGCCACTCTCTCACTTCATCCCAGCTTACCCTTCCCCCTCCCCGTGTCCTCAAGTCCATTCTCTAGTAGGTCTGCGTCTTTATTCCCGTCTTACCCCTAGGTTCTTCATGACCATTCTTTTTTTTTTTTTAGATTCCATATATATGTGTTAGCATACTGGATTTGTTTTTCTCTTTCTGACTTACTTCACTCTGTGTGACAGACTCTAGGTCCATCCACCTCACTACAAATAACTCAATTTCGTTTCTTTTTATGGCTGAGTAATATTCCATTGTATATATGTGCCACATCTTCTTTATCCATTCATCTGTCGATGGACACTCAGGTTGCTTCCATGTCCTGGCTATTGTAAATAGAGCTGCAATGAACATTGCGCTACATGACTCTTTTTGAATGATGGTTTTCTAAGGGTATATGCCCAGTAGTGGGATTGCTGCGTCATATGGTAGTTCTATTTTTAGACCAACTGTGTATTTATTGAAAAAAATCCGTGTATAAGCGGACCTGTGCCGTTCAAACCCATATTGTTCAAGGGTCAATGTGTTAGTTTTCTAGTGCTGCTATAACAAGTTATCACAAGCTTGGTGGATGAAAGCAGCACATATTTATTCTCTTATAGTTCTGGAGGTTAGAAGTCGAAAATGAGCCTTTTCGAGCTAAAATCAAAGTGTCAGCCGTGCTATTTCCTTCTGGAGGCTCCAGGAGAGAATCTGCTCCTTGGTTCTTCAGCTTCTAGGTGCTGCCATGTTCCTTGCATCTTGGCTACATCTCTCTCACCTCTGCTTCCTCCACACCAGCTTTACCTCTTCTCTGGAGTCTTCCTCTGCCTCTCTCTTATAAGGACCCCTGTGACATTGAGTCCACCTGCATAATCCATGATAATCTCCCATTTTGAGATCTTTAACGTAAAGTCCCTTTTACCATGTAAGGTGGCGTATTCACAGTCCTGGGGATTTGGACGTGGACGTCTTTGGGAGGCCATTAGTCAGCCTCCCTCAGGGTGTGAACTTTGGAGGGGGACTGGATCTGGATGTGAATTCTGACTTGGCCAATTGCTACCCATATGTCCTTGGGAAAGTTTTTAACCCTGTTTCTTACCCATAAAATGGGGATAATACTGCCAACTGCACAGATAATGTATGAAAGGCAATAGGCTTTACACAGTAGGTGTTCCACAAATGTAATCCCCATCCAACCTTTGAGAAGGAAATGTAGAAGGAATGGAACATTTCACAGGTCCGATCAGGCCAAATTACTGGTCAACAGAAATGGCTAGTCTTTTATTTTATTTTTTTGTTTCTTCAGTAGACTTTGTAGTTAGAGAAGTGTTAATGTACGTAGGGGGTTTAAGACATTCTCATTTTATCAGTATTATGATGAACCAGGGCATTTTCTCACTGCACCTTCTCCTATTGGGTCAAGTACACTCGTGGGTTTTGACAGATTCTTCCTGCCACCCAGCTGCCTTGTGTCACAGGATGCCAATGGGACTGAAAATCCTATGACTGATTCTGCCTCTGCAGAGAACAATAGCCATTTGAATTTGATTTGCCCATCTTCTGGGAAGACAGTCAAAGTTCCCCGTCAGTGCGGCTGAGTTGACAATGGGCACCCCTTGTACTCTTTACAGCGTGTTCACCTATTATTATGATGATGTCATTATTCACATTATTGCTCTCATTATTATTATTATTATCCAGTGACCTCTGTTCTGGGGAGGAACTCCCTGTGACAGATGGGAGCTTCATTTATCGGAGTGCTGTATGCTGCGCAATTCCCCTGCCATTCTGAGTTTATATTGAGACGGGCTGCTTTTCGAACAAAGGCAGCCTGATCACAATTTGTCAGTGTACTTGGTAGCTATGTATCACCAAAGCTCTCTGCCAGTCCTTCTGGGACCCAATTATTTATGGAGCTGACAATATGGGATAACTTGTCTTGTTATGAATGCCACTGTTACAATCAAAGCATTGCTATCTTGAATGGGAAGGCAACAGAAGTTCTAGTTGGTCAAAAATTCCATTAACTAAGAGTTAATTCACGTTGTCCCAGGTGATCTCTTGGTGCCCCAAGTGAGTTGATGAGATCTGTGGGGAAAGTTCTATTTCAATATTCTTTTCTGTCCAGACTTGGGAGATCTGTTGATAACCTTCGTTTCTGTGGCTTCTGTGTAATACACATTTGGGGTATTACAGCTTGGGAGCAACCTTCCTTCTGAGCCACTATGGAAAGAGTTTACCAAGTACTCTTGGGAGTGGAAATGAAACCAAAGAGTTGAGCTCTCCCAGTAAAGTGCTTATAATTGAATGAGGGGAACGATCCAGACCAAATCTATATTTACCAACACAGATGATAGCAAAATAAATATCAACCGAGTCCAGCTTGACTGCCTCGAGCCTGAAAACGGACTCGAATGCCATTCTAGTGAAGTGATTCCTTTCTTCTCCGCTATCCTTCACTACCTCTTGGGTCACACTGATTTTAATCAAATTCCTCATCTCTGCTTTTAAGATACCTCAAAAGAACACCGAAAAGAAAGGAAACTAATTAAACCTAAAAGATATTAAAGTTTAAAAAAGAAAAAAGGCCCACACAAAGAAGAGATGAACAGAAAAATGAAACATGATTTGATATAAAATAGAGGGTATTATTTTTAGGACACGAGATGGTACGTTTGTGGCATCAGAAGGAATGGAGGAACCTATTTTCAGCGATAGATCATTTGAATTTGAGTTTCTTTGACTTACTGGCTTGACAGGTCCTAAGTATAACATTCCTGTATTTCAAATAGAGAGCGTATTTACAGACACACCTTCTACTAAAACGTGTGCTTCCATAGCTTTAGTTGCACACAGAATTATTTTTATCCCTTTCTCTTTTATTAAAGTACTCTTTGAACGAGGCATAGTGCTTAAAAGATTAGATCTTATAGGGAAACATAACATATTGTATTTAAATATGCTAATCTCTTAGAGGAAATGAAGGATCTGAGCCTGCTCATTAAGAAATAAATTAATTCATCACCATCGCATTCATCATCAATCATCATCCAGTTGTGTCCAGTTTTCAATTAAGTTTTTCCAAACTGCTTTGTGCATTTACCAAAAGAACTGATTATCTCTGATGATGATTTTTTGTGGGTATTCGGATGTTGATGGCAGTTGAATTGGCATAAACATGCTGAATGTCTTTTTTATTCAAGTAGTTAAGCAGTAGCTGTTCAGTGCATACAAATACATTATGATGACAAGTAAAAAAAAACTTATGTTTTAAGACGTATTTTCATGGTCAAATATCCAGCGTCTCAGATTGACAGGGAATATTTTACATGAGCACTACTAACAGTAATACACACAGGGAACATTTATTAAATAGGCATTGTTCATCTGTTCATTCGTGCATCATTCCTTGAAACAATTTTTATTAGACACCAATAAGTTTCCAGTACTGTGCCAGGCTCTGCATATACAAATCAGTTAATGCAACTGACCTTATCCCTACCCTAATGGAGCTTCTACTCCCTTTTACTTAAGTTTCCTTGTTCTGAGATGTATTTTTACTAGATATAACACACTGCACGTCAGTTATAGTGATTACACACTCCCTCCCTTTAAAGTGGACACTGGAAGCCATGATCACTTGACCGATGACCCTCCAAGTATACGTACGCCTCCTTAACACTTGGAGTTAATAAGCATTCCACTCCAGAAGAACAATTTCTGACTCTCTTTTTAAGGTTTCCTTGTGGAATGAGGATGTATGAAAATGACTCACCATGCCTGCCACTTATCTCTAGATTCCTATAACATGAAGATGATCACAATCTGCCATCGTGCTGTTAAAATGATGTATAACCCTACCAGCACTCTGAAATGATCGAGTATTATTGCAGCCTCTTACAAGTTGGGCACTGAGATAATTTGGCTAGTGTTGGAGAAAGACTATTCCACAACCCCTGTGGCTCCCCCTTCATTGAATAAATATGGCATGCTGCTGCTTTTGTTCTCCTTGTGTATGGAAGAGCAATTAATGTGTCAAAAAAGAAAAATCACAAAAATGTGCAGACTTTTTCCCCCTATGAAAATTGCAACACTGAGTTCAATCTGCCTTAAAATTATTGTACGACATTACAAGATGTTGTTATCTTTGAAATATTCGATAACTTGTGGTTGACATTACATTTCTTATTGTGGTTTCATGACTTCTGTGTCCATTAGGGATCCAACGGTGGGTTTATGTATTTCTTTAAAAATGCCATTGGGCTACCAGTGTTTACACAGACACCTTGATGTATTGTTTTCTTATTTAGATAGTTTAAATCAAGCATTTTTTTAAAAATGCAAACATCTGTAGATTTTAATTAAGAGACAGGATCATGAATATGGCCAGACTGCTGCAATTCTTGCTTTCTGGTCAGTTATTTTCCTGATATTCAAGTACATTCTTAGAAAGAGTCATGAAATCTTTGTGATGAGAAAGGAATCAAAATTGTTTTCTATTGATAGTATTCAGATGAACGAAAGGGGAAAGACAGGAATTCAAAGGTTTTGTTTTTTATCCATTTTGTTTGAGGATATAGTCCAAGCAACTAAGTTAATTCAATATTCTGTACCATAGTAAGTGCTCAATAAATATACGTGAATTGAATGAATAAGTGAACTCAATCTCTTAACAATAAAACTTATTACTAAACTTAGGAAGGAATTTAGTTCCTGATAAACTATTAATCTAGTTCACTAATTTCCTTTTATAGTTTAAATTAGAACTAGTTCATTATTTGAAAGCAAAAATGAATATTTTCATTTTACACTATTAAACTGTGTTTATTTTCCCTCTCCACTGCTAGATTATAAGCTCCACGAGGCCTGTATTGTTTACTCCTATATCTGGTGCCCAGGATAGTCTGTCACAAATAAGGTCTTCAATTATTATTCATCTAGTGAAGGACCTAGTGTCTTTCTGAAAAATCTACACATTCAAAAATACTAAGTATCAATTCTGCTTCTACATTATATGAGGGATATTTTAAAGAACAACACATGTGGTTGCCTAAAATCTTGAACAGTTACACAGAGTATAGATAGTCCAACAACACAGGCTTTGTTCTCTGTCCCCTAAACATATCACGGGGCTTCCTAATACTCTGCCTTTGTCAGGCTTCCCCTCTGTGAATAACTGCCCTGCTCTCCCAGCCCCTTTGCTCCTAATTTCTACTAATTCTCGAAGACTCAACTCAATCAATTCCTCTTTCAAACAGCCTTTCTTATCTCTCCTTCCAACCCTCCTCAGAGTGCCCTGTCCACATTTTTGCTTTCAGCTGTGACTGTCTTCATACTGATTGTGTTGACTGATCATGGGCTTGTGTGTCAGTTTCTTTCACTAGACTAGTGAGGATCTTGAAGGCAAGGATTGTGTTTTATTCACTGCCATAGCTCTAATGCCTAATGGAGTGCGTAGCACAAAGGGGGTCTTGTCAATGCTGTATGGGAGGAAGGAAAAATGTGGAAGGAAAAAAGGGATGGAGGGAGGGAGGAAGGAAGGAGGGAAGGAAGGAAGGAAAAAGGAAGGAAGGAAGGAAAGAAGGAAGGAAGGAAAGAAAAGAAGAAGGGAGGGAGGGAAGAAAGAAGGATGAAAGGGAAAAGGAAAACACTCAAAGGAAACTCTTCAATGAATATTATAAAGAAGTTGTCTCCACTGGAGAACAACCATAACTTAGAAGAGGGAGGGAAAAATACAGGATTTTTAAAAACTACTGTAGTTGTTATGAGTGTTTATCTATCTGAAAGACACTGTGCATTTCCTTCCGTCTAGTCCATGGCATGCTCATTTCTGATAGTGTGTCTTCCCCCTTTCCTTGGGCAGCCATCACCATAAAATGGCAGTGTACTTTAATGGTCACCTATATTGATGAACTAGTGGTGAAGTCTTACTTCCTGCTTGTATTAGAATTGTTACAAGTGTGCTTTTGAGAGTTCAGAAAAAAGTCACCATTAAAGGAAAAAATAAAGAATTATTGCTGTGTAACAAGCAAGCTTAAATATTCAAGCTTGGGGTCATTTCAATGTAATTAGCTTATCATCTTGTTTTCAAAACACATTGTGAGGGCCAGAATAGTGTTCTGGTCCTAGAATTGAAAATTTTTATGAATTGAGTTCTTCCAGTTCTCATCATAATAGTGAATAGCTACACAGTGCTTACTATGCCAGTAACTATTCTGCTATATACGATCAACTCACTCAATTGCACAATAATCCAACCAAATATTGTTTATGTCTTTTGTAGTTGGGGAAACTGAGGCATATGAAGTTAAATAATTTGTCCAGGGTCGTGCATCTTAAGTTGAGGTTTAGTTGAAATTCTAACCTAGGTAGCTTAGATTCCAGGCTAATCCTATCAAACCTCTCTTAGTATTTATCCCGGAGCCTCGATGATGCAAAAGCTCTTTCATGGCTATGGTTGGAAATGCAATTATGCTTAATAAAATAAGCCAGTATCGTATGATTAAAATTTCATTTTCAGGAAAATGGTGGGGTGAGCTTGGCCATTTAAATACATTATTTAATATAATGATCACAACAAAATTAGGAGATTGGTGATAATCTTCCTCAAAACTCACTTCCGAGTAAATCAAGGTGGTTGAACTAGGACTGCAACACAAATATCCTTGGAGTTTCTCCTAACTTTTCTTGCTAAATCTATGGATTTCAAGTTTATTTAGTAAACCTCTCCTCCAGTAGGGATTACTAAGCACTGATAAATCTTTTATTCCTAGAAAGCAGATTGGGAGGACAGAGAACAATAAAGGGGATTTGGGGCATTTCTGCCAAGTGGAGATCAATTAAAAATGGAAAGTAAGGGGATTTTTAAAACCTTATTTTAGTTTTCATATGGGCGTGTTTTATGAACAAGCCTGCTTTCAACAAGGTGAACACTGAGTAAAGTGAAGCATACTGGTAGATAAATGTTAGCTGACCTTGTAATGCTCTTCAACTCTTAATATCTGTTTTTTTACCTATACAACACTTCTGACACCAAACATGTGGATTTTCCACGGCAAGAAATTATCCAAATTTCTGTGTACATCAACTGGGTGTCCTACAATTGAATTCAATTCTGGCACTAACCACCAGGAGTTAGCACAGATCCCAAGGGTTAAGGGGCTCAGTCAGATAAGACTGTCCCCCACTTCAGATGACAGTTGCATGTCCTGGAGCTTGTGTACTTTTGACTGACCAGCTCTTAATCAGGACTCACAGAATTCAGGGAGTTTGCTTACTTTTCTGGTTTATTATAAAGGCTACAACTCAAGATCAGCCAAATGGAAGAGATGTCTAGGACTAGGTACGTGGGAAAGGGTGCAGATTATCCAGACCCTCTCCAGGTGTATCCCCCTCCTAGCACCTCGAGTGTTCACCCACCTGGAAGCTCTCCAAACCCTGATGTTTAGGGCTTTTATGGAGATTTCATTACAGAGGCGTGGTTGATTGATTAAATCATTGGCCACTGGTGACTGAACTCAATCTCCAGCCCTTCCTTCTCCCCAGAGGTCTGGGAGTAGAGCTGAAAGTTCCAAACCTCTAATCCCAAGGTCGGTTCCCCAGGCAGCCAGCCACCCAGCCTCCTCCTCTTTAAGGATTTTCCAAAAGTCATCTAATTAACCTAAACTCAGGGGGGGTTGAAAGGAACTTGATATGAATGACAGAAGACACTCCTCTCACCCCTATCGCTCAGGAAATTCCAAGGGTTTTGAAGCTCTGTACCAGGAAACCAGGATTAAGACTAAATATATATTTCTTATTATATCACAATAGCATACCAACATGTAGCATTTATGACCTCTGAGGATGATTTGGAGGGAAGTGGAGGAGCACTCCTTCTGAAGCTGATACTTAATGACCATTTTCACAACTTCTTAGCACTCCTTTGGAGCCCTACATGTTTACAGCTAAAAAGCAAGCTCTTTTCTTTTTCTTGAAAAATGTACCTCAAACCCTTTGGTAATATGCGGTTTTCCACCCCGTGGGAGGCCAGTAAATCCCTGTTGACTCTCTTTATATTCAGCAGCTCCAAGTAAAAGGGAAAGACGCCACGTCCATCCAGGCATTGCACACACTATGGCTTTTTTTGCATGCTCCATTTAGATGCCTAATAGTTAAGCCAGTGTAGTGTGTGGCGCTCAACTTTGAACCACTGGCAGAGGCACTTGTATACAACATTCTCTCCCTTTTGTCAGAGAAATAATCACATTGGAAAAGCAAGACGCTATACATGCTTTCAAGCTGTTCTGATTTCTTCTACTTATTTAGGTACCAAGCACTCTATTTTTCTATTTCTTCACGAGGAAATTTACATGGAGTGGGGCAGAAATTTCATTTTGAAGTTTATTCACTTTGAGTACCTGAAGAAGTAATGGCTTGGCTGACAGCATCACTGAATATCATTATAACAGTCATTTTAGGTACACATAAACACACGGTTCAGATCTGCTTGGGAATTTGTACTGAGATTTGTTGTACGGAAGCCTTTATGAAACGGTAACATGAAAGCTAGTAGGGGAGAGGGTGTCTTGCCTCTCAAATTGGGAATTAAATCAACGTTCAGTTTCATGGGTTTAAAACGGGTAAAGTCTTAATATAGGTCCCCAATTTCTAGCTGTTACATTGTGTTCAACTGAAAGGAAGCCTCTCAAATATAGTCCATGGTAAGGATATGTGTGTTAGGCATTTCTAGACACTTCTGAAAAAGTCCTTACACAAATAATGTGTCCTAGTAAACAGAGTGGTTTGCCTCAGCTTAGCAACGTTTAGTGATTTGAACCACATTGAGGTTATAATTCTTTTGAGTCTTCTGGACATTACAGTAAATGAACATATATACCTATATGTGCCCCCCCCCACATATATATATTCATTTTAGCTCTGATATAATTGTATTTACTTAACATGTCAAAATCTGGATCAGCTGGACTTTAAGAATGAAGGTGGAAGGGTTTTCTTTTTGGTGTTTATTAGATAATTAAATAAATGTTTAATCCTTTTATCCAATTTGTAAAAAAAAATCTAACAAAACAAAGCAAAAAACCCATGTCACAATTAACACAATCATCAGATTTGCCTGAAATTCATAGCGTTTTCTAAGTCATCTTTTCAAATCTATGTTTTCACCTTTACGTTAACAATATCGCCAAATAGGGTTTCTGCCACTGCTGTAGAAACTGTAACAAATTCAGTCCAACGTGAAATCAATAAAAGCTGCTTTCAGCTTGGTGTACAAGGGCAAGGTCTCTTTGTGCACAAAATGAGACTGAGCCCTGATTTTCCTTCTGGAGATATCTGTTGATATTGTCCAGCAGAGATACTGTCGATAATCAATTGATCTGAAGCTAAAGATACAGATGACAGAAAAACGCTATGAATTTCAGGCAAACGTCTTGTGTGGTGTTGAAGAATGGGCCTTTGTTTTGTATGTGAAAATTACCCTTATTGAAGTGATTGAGCCAACGACAGATTTCGTTTGGAACATACTTTTAAAAACCTGCCAGCATTTTCCATGGGCTGAAAATATTTATACTTTTGTAGTGTATTGGCAGGTCATGAAACCACACAGGTAATTACAGAATTGATGATACCTCTCCAGTGCCTTGGTGTTATGCAGTTTTGGTATGAATCTGGACGTGCAAATGAAGGAAATTTGTGTCAAGACACAAAGGATTCCAATATTTCTTTAATTAAAAAAACAAATTTTGTAAAAGTTAAAATAAACCATAGACTAGTTTGAACATGATTATGCATTTGAATTTGTGTTTTCATGGTAAGGAAAATTCTGTATTTTAGTTTAAAAATCTTCTACCTTTTGTGGAAGATACCATCTGATTCTGTCATTGGCTTATTAGAGTGAAGCATTTTTATTCCCTATCAATTGATCTATAATCATGTTCACACTACTTCTGTGTTATCTTTTTTCCATTGTTGTCATTTACTAGCTGTGTGACCTTGTGCAAGTTACTTAACTTCTCAGTTCCTGAATTGCTTTATTTGGAAAACAGGAAAAAATTAGAATCTAATTTGCATACTTGCCCTTAGGTACAAATGAATTACTACATATAAAGTAAATAGAAGAGTGTTGGCCACATAGAAAGTGCTGAATACATATAAGCTACTTTTATTAAATATTCCAACCCTGTCTGCCTTATAAAGTCATAAAAGTCATGCATATTGCCTTGTAATCTTTCATAGTTTCTTATAGGATGAACCTAATTATATCAACCACCATGATAGTAAAGCTTTTGTCATATCCTTCTCTGGTATTGCTGATGAAGTGGTAAAGACATAATTGGTTGTGTAATGGGGTCCATTTTGTGGGTCCAACATTAAGTATTCATTAGAATATACATAGATTTTGCTCTGTCAGGAGGCCCAGTATAAGAGAGAAAACAAACAAACAAAAAAGTTTACTTATTCAGGGACCTGCCCTGTTGTGACATGTTAAAATATTATTATTATTATATTATGTATATTACAATTATATTATTATTGTATTATAATATATGTTATTATTATTATTATGCTTTATGGAACAAAATTTTCCAAACTGTGTTTTATGGGATACTACATCCAAAAGATATTAATAAGAATCCCCTCCCCGACCCAGTTCCATGGTCAAGCAATACTGAGAAAGTAGTTTAAAGAATCAAGCTCCTGAGACTTCTCAGAACCTTTAATGCGCTCATGTGCCCTAAGACCATTCAAGAAGGGGAGGTGGCAGTTTTCAAACTTGCCCTGAACCATGTTTTGAAGGGAACCTCTGGAGCATCTTGTGCTCAGTCTAAAGAACGACAGGATTTGGGAAGTGCTGCTCTAAATCTGGGACCAGGACCAGAGGCCCAATATGGGTCTTCCCCAGTGATGCCACAGTGCCGGGATCGTTTCTGCGTTATGAGGATTCCCCAATTAAGTACTGACATTTGAGAATGATGTCCAAAAAAATCAAATAAAATCAAGCCAACTCAAGGATATCCCTGGAACTCTGTCTCTGTCATTCATTTGCACGTCAGTATATTCACCCCTCAAGGAAAAAGCAGGTAGCATTGGGAAACTGACAGGGACTTTGCGGCACGTGTGTGGTCATGTGGCATGCATAGAAAATGACACTATGTCTGAGCAGCCCTGAACAGCTTGTCTCAGGCTCTTACCTTTCCTCTAAATGATTCCCTGAGCCCCGTATTTTAGTAACTGCTTCCCTTGTCACTCTTGAGTTGTCTGGGTATGACTATAGCAAAGCACTTTAATTTTATGACTTTCAGATGTCTTGTTAGTGGGCAAATGAAGTGATGGGACAAGTGGGTTTTGTCTAGTTGCTAAGGAATAAAAATAACAAGTGCCTTTATTACTTTGCTGACAATCTATTTATAAATTTCTGAAGGAGGTGCCTGCAGAGGAAAATATGCATGTGTTTTGGACATACCTGAGATTTCTCAAATAAAATGATTTATTGGTGGCCCCTGCTTTACGCTGCTTTGGTAGCATGCGCAAAATATTGTTTCTACATTCATGGTAGGCTTCAGGCTTGGTTCTTTAATAGCCGTTATAGAAATGACATATGGGGAAGGCTATTTTGTTCTCTTCCTTTAGGCCCTTAGAAATACTGAATTGCATATGGGCTTTCCAAATATTGTAGTTTTGTCACCTTAACCACACAGATTGGAAAAAAAGAAAAGAAGCAAACTTACTTCCCTCCCTCCCTTCCTTCCTTCCTTCCTTCCTTCCTTCCATCGATCTATGTATGTATCTATATATGTATCTATCTATCTATCTATTATCTAACATTTGCAGTGTTTTTTTTTATAATGGAAATTAACCCATGAAGTCATTCTGTGAATGCTGTGAATGTTCTCTTGGTTTTCATTTGTCACTGCTCCTCCTAACATCAAGCTCTTTTTGAACTGCAAATCAAGAGCAGCTATTCCCCTGGGAACCTTTCACTGCATTGCCAGAGGTTGAGCCCCACAGGGCTGGGAAGGGTGGATGGCTAGAAGAGCCTTGTGGGTACTGGCATGCAAATGAGCAGTTCCAGCCAGGTTGCTCTCACCTGATGAGAAACTCAAAGAGAACAAAAACAGCTTTCCTGGTTATACACCTGACCTTAGCAAGCCCTTACCTGGAATAAAATGGCAATTTAAAAAATTGCCTGGACTATGAGAATTTTGAGTCCAAATGGCTAGACTTAGCACCTGTTGGTGTCTCTGTCGTATTTAAGTTGCATGTTGGTTGTATTTTAAGGGGGTTTAAAACTGAAGGGAAAGTGGAGGAAATGGTAAAATATGGTGACCTGTTGTTTATATGTGAATGCTATGGTATTTCTAACTTTTGAAAACCCACTTTTTTTTTTTTATGAACTAAGCATTGCCATTTGTTTTCATGCAGGTGTGATTCATAATATCCCAGCATTCTGAGTTAATAAAGCAGTTTTGTAGACTCTCATACCATTGCTGCTGTGATAATTTGGCAATGTTATAGTGGGAAAATGCATCTTATATAGTCACCTCAGTGGTTCCATTTACTTTATACAAAGAAAGGCTTCCATCCTGCTATTCTCCAGTATTTAGGTTTCAAAGGCCTCTCCCCACTTGAAGACAAAAAGCTATGACATGGTTCCAAGGTAGAGTAAATCAAAGTGTAATGAGGGTGGTTTGTTTATTGAAAAGCCTCTCATTTAGAATGAGTTCCTTTCCTGCTTACCAGGTAATGGTTTACATTTTTCATTGAGTACTAAAATATGAAACATCCCAATTGCTACCAAATTATTATAACATGAGGGTATGAAAAGAATTTGTACTCAAATAAGCAAAGATGATAAAAGAATCTGGAAAATTTTCACAGGTGAAGGATCTTTTACAGTCAGTAAAGACTTTTAGACTTGTGTTCCCTTCTGATGTCTGGGATGGAAAAAAGGCAGTTCAGGGAGGGAGATTTTTTTATATTTATATGAACACAAAGGGCTGTAGTTGTTAACTACTTATTGTCATATTAAAACCCATCATCTATATTGTAGAATTAATACTTAGAAATTAAAGAATTATAAAATTAATTGTCCAGTTTGTTTAGAAGGTAAGATTTTTATAAATCTAACTTAAAACTTTTATCAACAGACGTGCCTTCCTGTTGCTCATTTAATTAATATTATTGTTTTACAATAGCAAGATAAGGGGGCAGTTAATTGACATATAAATTAATTGAACTCTGTAATGAAATACCAGTTTAATTAGTCATTTATGATGTATAATCGGAAAGGTGAGAAAATTCGGCAGAAAATGCCACACTATCATTACTCTCATTTTGTATTTTTTTTTTTTTCCTATCTCAGGACAAATCAAAGTCATTTTGTGAACCCTGAGTTCTATTTTTTTTGACTGTGAAAATCTGCGTCATGGCCTTGACCGAAATAACTGACATGTAAAATGTATTACTTACTTGCTCTTAATTTCTTCCTCACTTGTTAATCATTTTATTTAAAAATAAAACACAGACACAGAACTGAATAAAACAAATATGTAACTTAGTAAGTTATTACAAGGCATCATTCTTGTAACTACCACTCAGGTCAAGAAATAGAATTTGGGGGCTTCCCTGATGGCACAGTGGTTAAGAATCCGCCTGCTAATGCAGGGGACATGGGTTCAAGCCCTGGTCTGGGAAGATCCCATATGCCGTGGAGCAACTAAGCCCGTGCTCCACAACTACTGAGCCTGCGCTCTAGAGCCCGCGAGCCACAACTACTGAGCCCGCGTGCCACAACTAGTGAAGCCCACGCACCTAGACCCCATTCTCTGCAACAAGAGAAGCCACCGCAATGAGAAGCCCACGCACTGCAAGGAAGAGTAGACCCCGCTCGGTCCAACTAGAGGAAGCCCACACACAGCAACGAAGACCCAAAACACAGCCAACAAAACAAAACAAAACAAACAAACAAACAAAAGAAAGAAATAGAATTTGGTCAGCCCCCTAACCACTCCTACCCGTGAGTCCTGCACATGTCACATCCATCATAAACCCCTGCCATCCCTCAAAATGTAATCTAATTTTATATTATCACTTTCTTGTGTTTCTTTATCACCCAGGGATGTATTCCTAGACTTCATGATTGGGGACTGTTTTTAAGTCTCTTTTAATCCACGATTTCCCCCTGCATTCTTTAACTGCCCTTGCAATTTATTTGAAGAAATGGTCATTTCTTTGTTTTTAAAGCAATGATTTTGACTTTATAAAAGACAAAGTATCCAAATGGCCAGCGTTGGAATTTTCTGGGAGGTGCTTTGTTAAGTATTCAGTTAGTTTCTGGTCTTTCTGCCACCCACCTTGCAGTTCTGCGTGGATAGTCAAGCACATCTGAACCCAAACATTGCCATAGCGACACTGCCCAGTGACGGGATTCTGAATTATAGGAAAGGTTGGTGCTGCTCTCTTCACCTGTTTCTGCAGAGGGAGGGTAGATGAGGGAAGCCTTCTCTCTGCAGTTACTCACAGTGTGGCCCATCTGAAATACAAACAGCCTCAAGAGGTTATGATTCAGAAAGCTGGACGGACCGTACAAGGTTGGGAGGGAGGAGGTCAGTGCAGGCCGATGGCAGCCTCTAGGTGGGTCAGGCGCTGTGTATCAGGAGAGAAAGGGGAGCAGGAAGTGCTATTTTGGCACCTTTTCTGTGCCACACTCTTGTGCAGGTTTTAACTCTTTCCTACAACAATATCAGTGACGAGTTAATATCCTAGTTTTGCAGGTGAGGAATCTGAAATTCTTTCTCACCAAGAAATAACCTTCTAACTGGTCTAGTTTCCATGTCCAATGTTTTAGAAAACTTCAACCAGATAATACCACTCCAGCATCCTTTGCACTTAGAATGAAACCCAGACTCCTTCATGGGAGTGCTGGTCAACAGGGCCGAGGACGGACCCCTCGCCTGTTGCATTGCTCTGTACTGTCCCCGTGGCCCACCGTCTTTCACTGTGCTCCGGCCTTATTGGAGCTACTCCTTAGATACCACAAGCTCATCCAACAAGATTGAGGAGGCTGTAGCTTGGTCATTTTTAGGTTTCATGTTTTCTCTCTCAGGAAAAGTCAGCATGCAACACTGGTCCTGGGGCCTGTTCGTTTGCTTTTTCCTCTCTCTGGAACATTTTACTGGCACATTTTGTCTAGCTGGATCTTACATCTTATTCAGGCCTCAACTTAATTGTCCCTTCCTCAGAGAAATTCCCTGCCCACTCCATCTACATTAGCTTTTCCCTCTAATTATCTCCTCCACTTACTCTTTTACCTTTCTGGCACTTATCAACAATCTAATTATCCATGTATTTAATGTTTATCTTCTACCTGACCCTAAATTACCTGAAGGTGGGGTATGTCTGTTTTGTTTACTGTGCCTAGTTATCTGCCTGGAACACCACAGATGCTCAATAAATTTTGGGTGGAATGCAAACTTGAAAGGAGGCTCAGAGAGGTTATGTAACTCCTCCAAAGTCACACAGCTAGTAAGTATCAAAGCTAGAGATTTGAAAACACATCCTAAAACCCATGTATTTTCAACTGTAATTGGTTTTTCTAAACTGTGTTCCTTGGACACTAGTGTTCTGATATATTGTAATAGATGTTCCAAGAATAAAAAAGGATCTATGTTCAAATAAATTATGGATATTATACAACTGTTTAAAGACAATTGAACACGTTTCCTTCCCACAGGACATGTGAGAGACTTTAATGTACAAATACGCACCATGACTCTCCAAGAAACTGATATGGTATGCAGCATTTCTCACTAGTGTTTGGCCATGATTTACTTCTTTCAACTAAACTAACGTCTTGTGGGACACCAGAATTCAGCAGAAGCCAGGGTGGGAATGACTCTATTATATACCCTGCTTCTATCTAGGAAGTGAGTAAACAGAAATTTCTATCAGCAAATTGTCTTAGTATTCATATATATATGTACATATATGTACATATGTATATGTGTACATACATAAGTTTTATGCTTTCTTTCCTCCTCCTTGCTATAAATATTGGTGAGATTTAGCTTAAGAAAACAAGATTAGAAAATAGAAATTAAAGAAAATGAAGTGGCATGTAATTTGGACTATTGCAGAGAAGATATGTGAGAGATATATTTTAAGAAATAACTGATTAGAAAATATAAACTAAAGAAACTGGTAACTTAAAACGGTAAGCATTTTTCCCCCACTTTAGCCTGCTATTAAAAATGACTGGGTGTGGTCTTAAATTCTGACTTCCCTTAATGGAGAAGGTATGAAATTACAACATAACCAATGTAATCACACCTTAATCTTGTTAAATTGAAACACTGTAATCTACATTCAAATTTCACATATGGTCAATCTTGCGAGAGCTGGTTGGATGAGCCAAAGCACTATTTGGAATTTTAAATACAGTCTTTCCTACCTCTTCAAAGCCCATTTACTTCTTTATGAGAAATATTTCCCTGGGACTGGGATAGGGAACCCTAAGCCAAAAAACAAAGCAAGTAATTTTTTCTTTTTTTTGGAATTGAAAGAAAAAAAAGTTGATTTCCAAAAGCCTGACGCTCATGACCAATTCCATCATAAAGAAAGCAGAGTGCATTTCAGAAAAGGGTGGAACTATGTGAGGAGAAAATAGGTTTCAGCTGTATCTTGCCAATGCCGTATTACAATCTGTTGACAAATGTGATTTTTAAAAATAATAGCTAAAGTGAAGCATTGTTGTCTAATGCTGGCTGAGTGTGTGTGTTAATTGAATAGGTGTGATATGATAGGAAGCCCTTGTCTTGTCATGGAGCACACATTAGGGGGGAGTTTCAAGAAAAGAGGTGCCCACATTTGATTTGAAAAAAGAGTAGCCTTTTATTCAGTGGGACCATCAAATGAAAGGCCTCTTGACTTTCTGGTTGCCCTTCTCAATATGAATACAGACACATCTCAGATACAATGAAATGTTACTCGAAATGTGCATGACTTCAAAAACAAAAAATTCTGGAAAGAGAAATCCTGAGGATCAGAATAATGGAGAAATAAAAGATAAGTCATTTGTGAATTCTCTGGACTTTTCTGTGCCATCTGTTACATGCCACTGTACTGGGTTTTAACACTTTCACCAGCGACTTGGAAAGTTCTTTTAAATCGGCTTTTCTGTGGGGATTTCTGATTATGATAACCACAGGCTATGCTACTGATGATGTCTCTGACTGCAGCATCACAGGGAAGATTTGGCTGTTTCATTCATTCCAGCCGCTGTTGCTTCCCAGCAGGTCCCTTGTCTCTGGAGTATTTTACTGTATCTATAATAAAGACAAAACAGAGCTGTTCTGAAAGTTTCAGTAGACACAGCCTTCACAGCCAAGTCCTCCAGAGACCTGGAGGAAAAGAAAGCTGAGACAAAGGTACAGTATCCAAATCCTCTGTGAAATGGATGCTCATATCCTGGCCCTCCTCCTTGAGCCTTCCACCTACGGAGAACTTTCGGGGGTTCTCTGCAGTTGTGCATCCAGGACCCTTTGTTTTAGGGTACAAGCGTGGTTGTGTTCAAAGTGCTAGAAAATGTAAACCCCTTTTTCCAAATTAGAAAACTGCGTATCCTAGTGCAGCAAATATTCCAGCTTAAAATAAGGACCTCTCTCATCTCGGTGGTGAAAGGGGAAGGATGGGAATAAAAAGGCACAGGGGCCAGCAGTCACCAAAATGAGATTCGGAAGATGTCTTCCTCCATCCAGGGGTAGATTCCTGTGTGGCTTTAGGTGAGATGCTTCAGCTCTCAGACCCTTAGTTTTTCTCCTCCATCAAATGGAATTGTTGAGACTTCAAATTTTATTATGAAAGGATGTTAGAGATCATCTGTATTTCTATGATGTATCTTCACTAGAGATGTAAAAGGCATGTAGCCAAGTATGGAATATTAGACTCAATTTTTGAGTTGAATGAATGCGCTCTAATATTCTTCCTATTGTGCTCTGAGGCTAAAATATCCTATTGCTTCTGAGCTTACATAAGCTGACCTCATTTACTATGGGAACATTTTAAGTATTTAAGAGTATAAGGGTGAGCACCATAGAAAGAATAATTCAATCTAGATGTAAGAGACTCTTTTTTTTAAGCTTCATTAACTGATAATTATTTGAGTGCAAAACAATACCCATACTGTTTGATAAATGAATATTAACCACGTCATGCTGATAAAAGTCATGAGCAGAACGAGATCCCTCTGCATTTGGGTGGGGGGCAGACTGTTATTTTGATGCTAATGGATTATGTTCATTTTGGATAGATAGATATCTCGAATGACTCAGCAGGGTTGACTTAAATTAGATTTGTCCATTTATACTTTGCTTATTAGTATGCCCCGAATATCTGATGCCAGCCTTATATTACAATCTGTGCTTCATAGAATTTATCTATCATGACCTAAAGATTTCTATGATAAGAAATTGATTGATCATAAACATCATGATTATGTGTTTTTTTTTTTTGAAAGGGTAGCATTGTGTTTCTTTCCCCAAAAAATTGTATTCTCAGAATCAGTAATATGAAATAGCTTATTAAAATCTCTTTATAATGTATGCTCTTTTGGAGTCTTTTGGATATTAGTTCTTTATAGATATTAACTTTTTACAATGGAGAGTTGTATTAGTCTGGGTAGGCTAACAGCTGTAATAAATAACTTCCAAATCTCAATGGCTTAACATCATAAAGGGTTTTTTTTCGCTTACATCGTGTAGTCCATTGCAGGTTGGTGGGAGCAGGGAGTGGAGGAGGGATGGGAGGGGAATGGACTCTGCCCATCACAGGTATTCAAGGATCCAGGCCCCTTCTGTATTGTGGCTCCAACCCTCTCCAGGTTCTTGGGGTCTTCCCTATTCAGTGGGTAGTTGAGAAAAAAAGAGCGAGGATTATAAATGGGAGGTTTTCCTTAACTGGTTCAGCTTGGAATTGGGGACCTCATTTCTACTCGGGCTCCATTGGCTGGATCTCTGATATGAACTTCAAGGGAGGCAGAGCATGTGGTTTGGCTGAGTGACCACAAAGCAGAAAAGACACAGAAACTAACGAGCATTAACTGTCCCTTCCACAAGACCTAGATGACAAGTTAAAGTCGATTAAAGACAGGTTTGGTGAACACAGTACATGAAAACCTTATGCTGAGCATAACAGTGGTTTGTTTACTGTAGTGTTAGTGCAGATAATAGACAAGTAAGATGTGCAAATAATTACACTGTTTATAAACAATAGAGTGTGGTTGTACATACAGACATATATAAATACTGTTTAAGGGAGGGATAAATTCTAACAATTTGGAAGAATTTGGAAATCTTGATATCACGGTACTGTCGTTGGGCTACAGATTCAACTACCAGAATTCCTGACTCTCTCTGCCATTTGCTTTCTGCAAAATCCTGAATAAAATTTCTGAAACTCACTTTATCATCTATAAAGTGAATATCATAATGCCTGCCTGTTTCATGATATGAAAGGGAATTTCAAATTAGATAGTGGATGGGGAAACATTTTGTAGGAAGTCATTCAAATAGCAAAGCTGTTGCTGTATTATTATTATTATTAATTTTTAATTCCATGACCACAGGTAAGGATTATGTTTACGAAGCCTTGTCGTACACTCACACACATGTGTATGCACACACCAAGTGCACGCACACACACACACACACACACGCACACACACTTTCAGGTAGGAAGGACTGAATCAGATGCTCTACTTTTTCAGTCTTCAGATTGAAGCTGAGAGTAAATGCCCAGATATTTGGTATCCTCGTCACTGATACTTACTTCACCTGTGCCAATTTTATAATCTATCCTTGGAAAGTACTATCCATTATCTGTGTCTGTTCAGATAGGCTGGACATGATAATCTTTGTCCTTTCTGCCTCATAATATTGTTAAGAGCTTTGGGCAAAATTAAGTTTGTGATGATGTTGTTTAAAGGGAAGTTTATTATTGTTTTAATAAGTTCCAAGTATATATCTAGTTAATTTGGGTTACCTATAGGAAAAGTTATTTCAATCACACCTCCATATAAACTTTCTGCCAAAATCTAGTATGCTTTATATAACACATTAGAGCACCAAGTATAGAGGAGGCATTCGTATCTGGTGTCCACTGTTTTTTGTTACCTTTTTATTACCGATCATTAAATACCCAGGTTGCTTGTTCTCAGTAATATCATAGCATTCCTCTCGGATAATTTCACTCTTCTGGAGGTGCAGGGCACCGGGATTCAGAGTCAGGGAGTGGCAATTTCTCAGTAATCCCAAATGTAGCTTGTCCTTAGAGCCTCTGATCAGTTTAGACGTGTGTTTAAGATGGTGTCCCAGAGTCGAGATTAACTAGACTAAAGGTCATGGCTTTGGTCTAAAATTCCTATAATTGGCAAGACGAAACCTTCTTCATCATTCCTTCACTTTCAAGCTGTGGCCACTTGGATGACTGTCTCAACCAAATGATTGGCTGGCAAGTTGTCAAAGAGTTAACATCTACGGAGGTTTAATGACAATTCTTTAGCTGAGATTGTTAACTCAGTCGTGGGAAAATACAAAGGGATAGTTTTTTGGGGGATCAGCAAGTTCTACCTATAAATTCTGACAAACCGTGGTGTCTTCAGTTACCTAGGACTGTAGAGGAATTCACAAGATAAAATTAGATCTTTTTAATGATAGCTTTGAGGTGTACATGCCTTTTATTCAGTCCCTGTTCATTCACTCCTTAGGTCTCCCTCTGTGCTTGTTTCTAAACTACAAACGCAATCGCCAAGTCAGATTCAAACACTGTGCAGTGTAAGGTCCCTCTCTATACTTCCCCTATCCTAAACTCAGCTCTGGACCACTCAGACAGTTATCCTGATTCCTAAGCATGTGGACATTCTTCAGCTTCTGTTAGGAATGTCTTTTCCCTCCTTGGCCACCTGGAGAATGGCTATTTATTCTTCACACCTCAGTTTAGAAATGTCTCTCTCTAGAAAAATGGTACAGATGAACTTATTTGCAGAGCAGAAATAGAGACACAGATGTAGAGAACAAACTTATGGATACCAAGGCGGGGGTATGGGATGAATTGGGAGATTGGGATTGACGTATATATACTACTATGTGTAAAATAGATAACTAATGAGAACCTACTGTATAGGACAGGGAACTCTACTCAGTGCTCTGTGGTGACCTCAATGGGAAGGAAATCTAAAAAGGAGGGGATATATGTATACATATAACTGATTCACTTTGCTGTACAGCAGAAACTAACACAACACTGTAAAGCAACTATACTCCAATAATAATTAATTTTTAAAAATCGCATTTAAAAAAAAAGCCTCTCTCTGGAACGCCTGCTGCGATGCACCAGGAAGAATTAAGGCTTTCTAATGTATGATCACATAGCGCCCTGTGTGTAGGACTATTACAGCCTTCAGCCAGCATATCCTGACTGCTCCCTCCTCTGTTCCCCTCAGGCACATTGAGAGCTCTTTGTAAACAGAAATGATATTTTATTTTTGCATCTCCAAATCCTACCCAGCCTGGTGCTTTGTAGGTATTCAGTAAACACACATGAATGAATGAAGGAAAGAATGTCCCTCTTAGAAGGAGCTGGGGGGATTACAAGATCAAGTGACTGATAGGTTTGCCACTCTGAAAAGTTAGCAATTACAAATTTAGACCTGCAAATTTGGAGTGGGAAAAAATAAGGTAGTAATTGCAGAGGGAGGGCAGCTAAGCATGTGGCTGCTTTGGGTATTTACTCATCAGACCAGACTGAAGCAGCCTTAATCAGGGAAAATCAATCTGCCTGTTTTCATTGTGAGCCTAAACATGCTGACGGGGGAGCCCAGATAGGTGTTCCCAACAATCTCACACCCACCCTCACGTACGCTGTAGCTTTATTTACTTTCTGTGTATAAGTTTGAATTGTTTGTACTTATCTAGAGCAGAAAATTTATCGTCTCCACGCAGTGTTTTGTATCATGTCGTCCTTGAGGTCAAACGTCTTCATTTATAGAATACGGTTCAAACTCTGCCTGGCATTTGGACTCTTCGGTTTGCACTAAGTACCCTCTGTATTCACCAGCTATCTTTGCTGAAATTGTCCACACATCTTTCTCCATATTCTGTTCATATCGTTCTTTTTTTTTTTTTTTTTTTTAAAGTCCACCTCTTTTCTTTAAGACTGATGGAAACTTTATTCCTGAAACTTTTGCAGTCTGACAAGTCCCCAGGGATGTCTTCATCCTATCAATTCTCTTCTCCATTCACATAATCACATCCTCACTTCTGACATGTTCTAAATATTTTTTTAAAGTTATGTTTGACAGAGTCAAACTTGAAATTTTTCATGAACCTCTGTGCTTTGTTTGCCCAGCTTCCTTTTAAGATTACTGATAGAAGGAACCTCTTTGCATTCAATTGTAGCAGTTAGCACAAGGACTTGACCGTAGTTAAGTGTGTTATCAACGTGCATGGATATTTGAAAAGGATGCCTGTGTTTAATAATAACATTAAATTAAACTTGAGAGGGGAAGTGCCTGTGCAGTGGGATACAGAACTTTCTTTGGGGTCAGAGAGTTGGGTGTAAATCGCAGGCCTGTTCCCTCCTTGGCAGTGTGAGCCAGGGCAATCTACCTCAACTCTTTATGCTTCGATTTTCTCATCTCTAAAAGGGGATGGTAGTAGTTGTGGAAAGGAAAACGGGGAAGTAAAATCCATGTCAAGGTTGTACTGCATGGTAAGTATCCATTAAAGGTGAGAGAGTATCAGTGATATTACATTTTGTATACACTAGGGTCACACTTCCTCTGCTCACATCACAACTCTGCCGTTTATGGGTGCTCTCTTATCCTGGGCAAGTCACATTAACTCCCTGAGCCTCTGTTTCTCTCTGTGTAAAATAAAAAAGGGTAGTAGTGCTCTCCTTACAGTGTTATTTAGAGGAATAAACGAAGCTCTGTGGAATACACTCGGCACAGTGCATAGACTGTATTAAGCGTTTCATGAATACTGGCTGCTGTTGCTGTTCACAGTAGCAGCTATGCTAACTGCAAATTTCACTTGCTCATACTGACGTGTTCATATGGAGGAAATTATATCCTTTATCACAGTAAAAAAATTGGGCTTCCCTGGTGGCGCAGTGGTTGAGAATCTGCCTGCCAATGCAGGGGACACAGGTTCGAGCCCTGGTCTGGGAAGATCCCACATGCCGCGGAGCAACTAGGCCCGTGAGCCACAACTACTGAGCCTGCACGTCTGGAGCTTGTGCCCCGCGGCAAGAGAGGCCGTGACAGTGAAAAGCCCGCACACCATGATGAAGAGTGGCCCCCGCTTGCCACAACTAGAGAAAGCCCTCGCATAGAAACGAAGACCCAACACAGCCAAAAAAATAAAATAAATAAATAAATAAAAATAAAATCCAGCCATTCATTAAAAAAAAAAAAAAAAATTGTTTTTTCCAAAAAGAAAATCCTATCACGATCCATATCCCTCTTTGGCCCTTCCTCTTGGTGCCATAGAATAAAAGACAAATGGGCTTTAAATGGGGTTCAAGTTAATATGAAAATTGTTTCTTGCTTCATATGTTTATTTTGTGCAGGTGTGCTTCTGTAGAAATGAGTTCTCTGGAAAAGAGTAGCCTTGCCTAGGTAATTTATATGGATCTGATGCTTAGCCCAGCTCTTGGCAGATAAGGACATCTGCCACCATGGAAAGTGTGTAGACCACAGCAGGACACTGCTGACCACACATTTTGGGTGCACCCATGCGCCCACCTACTGAAGGGCTCACATTCTTGCTCATGTCAAGCAAGTACAGACATCGGCTGGAGTATTTACATGGAATCTGATTCCCTCTTTCTAGAGAATAGCTAATGCTGTTTCTAAGAAGGGTTAATACACTAGAGAAGTCCTTGTAGGAAGATTAACAAATGTGATTCTTTTCGATTCCTTCTCAGGGAAAAATATACAAACAAGTTGTTACTACCATTTTCCAACCTAGTAAAGCCACACTGGTTTGCAGGTCACTCTCAAAATAGGATTTGGTTTAAATCTCAGGTGCGGTATGTCAACCTACTGCATAAATGCTAGCCAGGGTTTGTGTGTGTGTGTGTGTGTGTGTGTGTGTGTGTGTGTGTGTGTGTGTGTGTTTGAACTTTCTTATAAGAAGAAAAGTTGTTCAGGCCAAATGTATAAGCTTTCAAGGATAATGATATGCCTCTTATAATACTTACTTCAAGTGATTTTTTTTTGGATATTCTTTCCTTTTCTCTTTGTACTGCCCTAGTTTCTCCTTCTCAATATCCTTTGCTGGTTGCTGGCCCACCCTCTTCCCCTCTGCACCTCTTTCCTAAGCCTTTCTATCTTCTCTCTGTACAATTCACTATCTGGGTGATCTCATCCTGGCCCATGTCTTTAAAGCCACCTAAATGCTTAGGGCTGTTGCCCTTTGACTCTGTTCCAGGCACACCAGCCTCCTTCCCTGCCTTGAAAATTCAGAATAGGCCTCCCCTTTCGAACTTGCTATTCACTGTAACTATAAAAGTATTCTCCCCGGTAGCTGCACGGCTCGCTCAATCAGTTCCTACAAGTCATAATTGTCATGTTATCTGTGAAACTTTCCCTGACCTGCCTATATGTGTGATCGCCACAAGGTAACCACTCACTCTACTGCTTTTTAAAGTAATTACATCAGGCGGGGGCCCAACTGGAAACAGATGGCACAATCTAAAGGTTTTGCTGAAAAGAGGTTAATAAAGGAACTATGTATGAAGGTCTAGACAGGGTTAAGGGAATCAGTAAGGAGTGATGAGGCACCCGGGGATAAGCAACTGTGGGGCAGCCATTGCCACCCCAGGCCTGAAGGGACAAGCAAAGAAGACTGTGTTGCCCAGAGCCTATTTTCCAGCAGGATCTTTGAAGGAGGGGCTGCTCAACAGAAGTGTGGCTGGAGATGGACACAGCCACTTCAGGAACATGAAGACTCACAGGAAGCAGAGGGGGTGGGGGAGATAAAGTGGGAAGCAATACCCTGGACTTGCCCTTCTCTTGCCCTCTGAACACTTGCTGTTTCCTCCCATCGGCTGAACCCAGTAGGATTCCACAGGGCAGGTGAAGCCAGCTCTAGAGTTCCATTCCCTAGCACCCAGAACAGGGCAGAGAAGACTGGGGAAAGGATCTATAGGAGTGGACAAAGACAAACTCTCAGAGGATCTTTAGAAAGACTTATTTTCACTTGGCACTTGGAATTGTGCCGTCATAGCCTGGGAATCATCACAAAATCAACATTAAATATTGGTCACCTCCTTTTTGATAGGTCAACCTCTATAGCACCCAAACTAACATTGGCTGAAGTCACACCAAGCTAGTGTGTCTTCTCCAAACAGCAGGAGTTTTGTTCAAAATATTTAAGAACAGTATGAAACAGGCACTCAAAAACGACAACAGTAGCACAACAAATGAGAACAGAATGCCATACTGGGATATACAGCACAATGTTCAATATAGAGCATTTCCCAAAGATACTCGAATATAAATATTGAAAGGGGAAATCTTTTCTTTTCCAAGGACATTTGGAAAAAGTGTGCCTTATATCCAGGAACTGATGTGATCTGGATAACATAGGCAGTGTGCTAAGCTCAGTGTAGAAGCTGTCTCACTTCAACCTCCAACAGTCATACCCAGTAGGTTCTTGTCAGTTTATCCGTTTAAGGGTTTAGCTCAGGGAAGGGTGATTTTTGCCTAAGTCCACTTCTTTAGCTGTGATGGTGCTGAGACTCACACGCAGACTGGAACTTTCAATCCAAAACCCTAGCTCTTTGACTACTCTTAATATTAAGCCTGCCTCCAAGATAGTATAGTGGAGGTTTCAGAGCAGAAACTATTTATATTTGGAGCTTTCATTTTTAATTTCTGTTATTTTTAAGAGAAATCCCTAGGAAAGTCTCTTTTTATTTCCTGCAGGATTTTCTCTCTCAAAAAGTAATTTGGATTCATTCTTGGATTTGACCAAAATCTAGAGCAGGGTCTAAAGATATGATATGCTTCTTCTCCTGACCGCATTCCTTGCCCTAATCTCTGTATACAAAATATGCCTAAAATATACATGTTAACTCTGGAAATAGATTTCCTTCTGGCTTTTTGTCTGTAAAGTGGGGCCCAGAATTCTGAAGTGTGAATATTTATAGCAGGTGACACATAACACTGTTTTGACCATGGTACCTGTGAAATATGATTGCTGGACTTTACCTTGGAAAGGGCTCTTTTATTTATTTAATTATTTTTTTGATTTTTGAATTTTATTTTATTTAATTTCTTATAGAGCAGGTTCTTGTTAGTTATCCATTTTATACATATTAGCATATACATGTCAATCCCAATCTCCCAAATCATCCCACCACCACCACACCCTCCCCCCCGCCACTTTCCCCTCCTTGGTGTCCCTACGTTTCTGCCCTGCAAACCGGTTCATCTGCACCATTTTTCTAGGTTCCACATATATGCATTAATATATACGATAGTTCTTTTTCTCTTTCTGACTTACTTCACTCTGTATGACAGTCTCTAGATCCATCCACGACTCTACAAATGACCCAATTTCGTTCCTTTTTATGGCTGAGTAATATTCCATTGTATATATGTACCACTTCTTCTTTATCCATTCAACTGTCAATGGGCATTTAGGTTGCTTCCAGACCTGTCTATTGTAAATAGTGCTGCAATGAATATTGGGGTGTATGTGTCTTTTTTGAATTATGGTTTTCTCTGGGTATATGCTCCGTAGTGGGATTGCTCGGTCATATGGTAATTCTATTTTTAGTTTTTTAAGGAACCTCCATACTGTTCTCCATACTGGCTGTATCAATTTACATTCCCACCAAGAGTGCAAGAGGGTTCCCCTTTCTCCACACCCTCTCCAGCATTTATTTTTTGTAGATTTTCTGATGATGCCCATTCTAACTGGTGTGAGGTGATACCTCATTGTAGTTTTGATTTGCATTTCTCTAATAATTAGTGATGATGAGCAGCTTTTCATGTGCTTCTTGGCCAACTGTATGACTTCTTTGGAGAAATGTGTATTTAAGTCTTCTGCCCATTTTTGGATTGGGTTGTTTGTTTTTTTAATATTGAGCAGCATGAGCTGTTTATATATTTTGGAGATTAATCCTTTGTCTGTTGATTCGTTTGCAAATATTTTCTCCCATTCTGAGGGTTGTCTTTTTTGTCTTGTTTGTAGTTTCCTTTGCTTTGCAAAAGCTTTTAAGTTTCTTTAGGTCCCATTTGTTTATTTTTGTTTTTATTTCCTTTACTCAAGGAGGTGGATCAAAGAAGATCTTGCTGTGATTTATGTCAAAGAGTGTTCTTCCTATGTTTTCCTCTAAGAGTTTTATAGTGTCCAGTCTTACATATAGGTCTCTAATCCATTTTGAGTTTATTATTGTGTATGGTGTTAGGGAGTGTTCTGATTTCATTCTTTTACATGTAGCTGTCCAGTTTTCCCAGCACCACTTATTGAAGAGACTGTCTTTTCTCCGTTGTATATCCTTGCCTCCTTTGTCATAGATTAGTTGACCATAGGTGCGTGGGTTTATCTCTGGGCTTTCTATCCTGTTCCATTGATCTATATTTCTGTTTTTGTGCCAGTACCATACTGTCTTGATTACTGTAGCTTTGTAGTATAGTCTGAAGTCAGGGCGTCTGATTCCTCCAGTTCCGTTTTTTTCCCTCAAGACTGCTTTGGCTATTCGGGGTCTTTTGTGTCTCCATACAAATTTTAAGATGATTTGTTCTAGTTCTGTAAAAAATGCCATTGATAATTTGATAGGTATTGCATTGAATCTGTAGATTGCTTTGGGTAGTATAGTCATTTTCACAATATTGATTCTTCCAATCCAAGAACATGGTATATCTCTCCATCTGTTTGTATCATCTTTAATTTCTTTCATCAGTGTCTTATAGTTTTCTGCATACAGGTCTTTTGTCTCCGTAGGTAGGTTTGTTCCTAGGTATTTTATTCTTTTTGTTACAATGGTAAATGGGAGTGTTTCCTTAATTTCTCTTATAGATTTTTCATCATTAGTGTATAGAAATGCAAGAGATTTCTGTGCATTAATTTTGTATCCTGCAACTTTACCAAATTCATTGATTAGCTTTAGTAGTTTTCTGGTGGCACCTTTAGGATTCTCTATGTATAGTATCATGTCATTTGCAAACAGTAACAGTTTTACTTCTTCTTTTCCAATTTGGATTCCTTTTATTTCTTTTTCTTCTCTGATCGCCGTGGCTAGGACTTCCAAAACTATGTTGAATAATAGTGAGGAGAATGGACATCCCTGTCTTTTTCCTGATCTTAGAGGAAATGCTTTCAGTTTTTCACCATTGAGGATGATGTTTGCTGTGGGTTTGTCGTGTATGGCCTTTATTATGTTGAGGTAGGTTCCCTCAATGCCCACCTCCTGGAGAGTTTTTATCATAAATGGGTGTTGAATTTTGTTGATAGCTTTTTCTGCATCTATTGAGATGATCATATAGTTTTTATTCTTCAATTTGTTAATATGGTGTATCACATTGATTGATTTGCATATATTGAAGAATCCTTGCATTCCTGGGATAAATCCCACTTGATCATGGTGTATGATCTTTTTAATGTGTTGTTGGATTCTGTTTGCTAGTATTTTGTTGAGGATTTTTGCATCTATGTTCATCAGTGATATTGGTCTGTAATTTTCTTTTTTTTGGTATCTTTGTCTGGTTTTGGTATCAGGGTGATGTTGGCTTCATAGAATGAGTTTAGGAATGTTCCTTCCTCTGCAGTTTTTTGGAAGAGTTTGAGAAGGATAGGTGTTAGCTCTTCTCTAAATGTTTGATAGAATTCAGCTGTGAAGCCATCTGGTCTTGGACTTCTGTTTGTTGGAAGATGTTTAATCACAGTTTCAATTTCATTACTTGTGATTGGTCTGTTCATATGTTCTGTTTCTTCCTGGTTCAGTCTTCGAAGGTTACACCTTTCTAAGAATTTGTCCATTTCTTCCAGGTTGTCCATTTTATTGGCATAAAGTTGCTTGTAATAGTCTCTTAGGATGCTTTGTATTTCTGCAGTGTCTGTTGTAACTTCTTTTTTATTTCTAATTTTATTGATTTGAGTCCTCTCCCTCTTTTTCTTGATGAGTCTGACTAATGGTTTATCAATTTTGTTTACCTTCTCAAAGAACCAGCTTTTAGTTTTATTGATCTTTGCTATTGTTTTCTTTATTTCCATTTCATTTATTTCTGCTCTGATCTTTATGATTTCTTTCCTTCTACTAACTTTGGGTTTCGTTTGTTCTTCTTTCTCTAGTTCCTTTAGGTGTAAGGTTAGATTGTTTATTTGAGATGTTTGTTGTTTCTTGAGGTAGGATTGTATTGCTATAAACTTCCCTCTTAGAACTGCTTTTGCTGCATTGCATAGTTTTTGGATCATCGTGTTTTCATTGTCATTTGTCTCTAGGTATTTTTTGATTTCCTCTTTGAGTTCTTCAGTGATCTCTTGGTTATTTAGTAACATTGTTTAGCCTCCATGTGTTTGTGTTTTTTACGTTTTTTTCCACTGTAATTGATTCCTAATCTCATAGTGTTGTGATCAGAAAAGATGCTTGATATGATTTCAGTTTTCTTAAATTTACTGAGGCTTGATTTGTGACCCAAGATGTGATCTATCCTGGAGAATGTTTCGTGCGCACTTGAGAAGAAAGTATCATCTGCTGTTTTTGGAAGGAATGTCCTATAAATATCAATTAAATCTATCTGGTCTATTGTGTCATTTAAAGCTTGTGTTTCCTTATTTTTCTGTTTGGATGATCTGTCCATGGGTGTAAGTGAGGTGTTAAAGTCCCCCACTATTATTGTGTCAGTGTCGATTTCCCCTTTCATAGCTGTTAGCAGTTGCCTTATGTATTGAAGTGCTCCTTTGTTGGGTGCATATATATTTATAATTGTTGTATCTTATTCTTGAATTGATCCCTTGATCATTATGTAGTGTCCTTCCTGGTCTCTTGTAACATTCTTTAGTTTAAAGTCTAATTTATCTGATATGAGTATTGCTACTCCAGCTTTCTTTTGATTTCCATTTCCATGGAATATCTTTTTCCATCCCCTCACTTTCAGTCTGTATGTGTCCCTAGGTCTGAAGTGGGTCTCTTGTAGACAGCATATATATGGGTCTTGTTCTTGTATTGATTCAGCAAGCCTGTGTCTTTTGTTTGGAGCATTTAATCCATTCACGTTTAAGGTAATTATCAATATGTATTTTCCTAAGACCATTTTCTTAATTGTTTGGGGTTTGTTTTTGTAGGTCCTTTTCTTCTCTTGTGTTTCCCACTTAGAGAAGTTCCTTTAGCATTTGTTGTAGAGCTGGTTTGGTGGTGCTGAATTCTCTTAGCTTTTGCTTGTCTGTAAAACTTTTGATTTCTCTGTCGAATCTGAATGAGATCCTTGCTGGGTAGAGTAATCTTGGTTGTAGGTTCTTCCCTTTCATCACTTTAAGTATATCATGCCACTCCCTTCTGGCTTGTAGAGTTTCTGCTGAAAAATCAGCTGTTAACCTTATGGGAGTTCCCTTGTATGTCATTTGTCGTTTTTCCCTTGTTGCTTTCAATAATTTGTCTTTGTTTTTAATTTTTGTCAATTTGATTACTATGTGTCTCGGCATCTTTCTCCTTGGGTCTATCCTGCCTGGGACTCTCTGTGCCTCCTGGACTTGGGTGGCTATTTCCTTTCTCATGTTAGGAAAGTTTTCGACTATAATTGCTTCAGATATTTTCTGGGGTCCTTTCTCTCTCTCTTCTCCTTCTGGGACCCCTATAATGCAAATGTTGGTGCGTTTAATGTTGTCCCAGAGGTCTCTTAGGCTATCTTCATTTCTTTTCATTCTTTTTTCTTTATTCTGTTCTGCGGCAGTGAATTCCACCATTTTGTCTTCCAGGTCACTTATCCATTCTTCTGCCTCAGTTATTCTGCTATTGATTCCTTCTAGTGTATTTTTCATTTCAGTTATTGTATTGTTCATTTCTGTTTGTTTGTTCTTTAATTCTTCTAGGTGTTCTTTAATTTTTCTAGGTCTTTGTTAAACATTTCTTGCATATTCTCGATCTTTCCCTCCATTCTTTTTCCGAGGTTCTGGATCATCTTCACTATCATTATCTGAATTCCTTTTCTGGAAGGTTGCCTATCTCTACTTCAGTGTTGTTTTTCTGGGGTTTTATCTTGTTCCTTCATCTGGTACATAGCCCTCTGCCTTTTCATCTTGTCTGTCTTTCTGTGAATGTAGTTTTTGTTCCGCAGGCTGCAGGATTGTAGGTCTTCTTGCTTCTACAATCTGCAGGATTGTAGGGTATCTTAGAGGCTTGTGCAGGCTTCCTGATGGGAGGGACTGGTGGTGGGTAGAGCTGGCTGTCACTCTGGTGGGCAGAGCTCAGTAAAACTTTAACCGGCTGGTCTGCTGATGGGTGGGGCTGAGTTCCCTCCCTGTTGGTTGTTTGGCCTGAGGCGACCCAACACTGGAGCCTACCAGGGCTCTTTGGTGGGGCTAATGGCAGACTCTGGGAGGGCTCACGCCAAGGAGTACTTCCCAGAATTTCTGCTGCCAGTGTCTTTGTCCTCATGGTGAGCCACAGCCACCCCCCACCTCTGCAGGAGACCCTCCAACACCAGCAGGTAGGTCTGGTTCAGTCTCCTATGGGGTCACCCCTCCTTACCCAGTGTCCCAATGCACACACTACATTGTATGTGCCTCCAAGAGTGGAGTCTCTGTTTCCTCCACTCCTGTCGAAATCCTGCAATCAAATCCCGCTAGCCTTCAAAGTCTGATTCTCTAGGAATTCCTCCTCATGTTGCTGGACCCCCAGGTTGGGAAGCCTGATGTGGGGCTCAGAACCTTCACTCCAGTGGGTGGACTTCTGTGGTATAAGTGTTCTCCAGTTTGTGAGTCACGCACTCAGCAGTTATGGGATTTGATTTTATTGTGATTGTGCCCCTCCTACCATCTCACTGTGGCTTCTCCTTTGTCTTTGGATGTGGGGTATCATTTTTGGTGAGTTCCAGTGTCTTCCTGTTGATGATTGTTCAGCAGTTAGTTGTGATTCCAGTGCTCTCGCAACAGGGAATGAGAGCATGTCCTTCTACTCCGCCATCTTGAACCAATCTCCGGAAAGTGCTCTTTTAGAATCTATGTACCACGTACATGAAACAATTGGCAAACCTGAATTTTATTACTTACCATGTTATTGATACCTTTTAAAACCCAAATTGCTGCTACCTTTCTATCTGCTTTACTCTGGTATCTGAATTGAATACCAAAGAGAAATTACTCATTTAAGCGCTTCTTTTGCAATAATTATTTTGAATCCTTAAATCCTGATCCATACCTTTTCAGGGTCCCAGGTAGGCTAGGCTACCTGTGTGGATAATTGGAAGGGTCCTCTGGGTACAGGTTTTTCCATCACAGCGTATAATGTCTTTGTTAAAATGAACAAACTTTGTAAAATGGAGGAAGCAAAGATGATTATTATGAGCAGGAGCGTGTTGGAACCTTAATTTTTTTTTATTTTTTTGGTTTATGTACATCATACTTGCTGATTAAATTAATGAAGGAAGAGTGAAGACTTACTACTTATCATTTTAATACACTTTTGCATTTACCAGGAGAAAGTTTCTCATTTTTCTCAAGGTGATTTGTGTGTGTGTGTGTGTGTGTGTGTACTTAAGTTGTCCAAATGATAAATAGTGCCCTAGGTAAGTTGCAGGCCGTATATGTAAGAAAAAGTAATATTGCATTGGAAAGTTTTTAGATAAAGTAGAATTCAATTTTGTTTTGAAAGGCTCTGATGAATGTTAACCACTTTTTTGCTGAAATTCTTTTCAGACATATCTTAATCTTTTTAAATTACCCATATGCGATTTTTTAAAACATCAAATGTATAATTAGTTAGGAAAATTCTGTTATTAATAACATGTGAGGGAACGGTTTGTTCTTGATTTCCTTTCTCCACCCCCTTGAAATAAAGACAGGGCTAAGCATGCAAGCTATAAAGTGAGCTGAGTTTTGTTTTGTTTTGTTTTGTTTCTTTGTTACCAGAGTTCTGCAACAGAGAAAATTATTTCCCTGGTTTCCTCACAATGAAATGCTGCGTGTTTCATTCAAAACAACAATAATGGAAACATACCCTGCATGTAATATGTCTAAACACCCACAAATAAACAGTGGGTGTTTAGACATAACAGTGAGATTAATGCCACCTTCAACTTGGGCTTATTCTTAGGCACTTATGTAGGCATGAAGATTTAATTTTCCCTGTCACATGAAGCAAATGCCTCCTCTTATCGGGTGGATTTGTTTTGGGGTTCTCCTTACTACCCTCACATCCCACACTGCTTTTTTGACACATTATTAGTCCTGTTAGATACAGACCTTGTTTCATGAAACACTAAAGAACAATGGTTGGTAAATAGAATTAGCATGTGACAAAGTTTTAATTTTGTACGCAGTGTAAATATTATAGATGCCATATTGCTTTGTTTTAAGATGGTATAATGGATGTTTTGGTCCTTTAAAATTTTTTTTAACTTTTATTTTTTGAGAAATAGAACCCCTTTATCTTAGATTCTAAATATGTCCTGAAACATATTAAGCATCACAGACTTTATACTTATTTAGAAGTTGATATCATCAGTAATTTTATTTTCAGATGGTCAGTGGTAGGACAATTTGCATTTTAAGTTTCAAACGATGTAACAAATTTAACAAGAGCCAAGCTAGCTTATGTGATCCAAAAGCTAATATTGTCTCCAACACTGATTTTCTTCTATCTAATGTTTTGTTGCTGTGTTAGACATTTGGACTTGAAATGTGTCTTTTTTATTTGTTCTCCTTCCTCTGTCCTACCCCACATCCAGTTAATTGCTAAATCCTGTATTTTCTCCTTCTTCATTGTTTCTCCTCTCTGTCATCTATTTTGTTTTTTTTCTTCATTCTAACCATCATTATTCTGATAAAAGGCCCTCTTTTCTTTAAGCCTAAATTTCCCAATGCTTCCACCTCCCTGGTTAAGGTCATTCATTCCCAGTTCACAACCCTTACACAAAGTTACCAGATTACTTTCTAAAAATCTGGTAAATCTCTCAACATTCAGAGAATGTTATTCAAATCAATAGTAAATCTTTGGCGCTATACCCTCAATGAGTCTTTCTCCTGTTTTTCCAAGGTGGTCTTCTAGAATATTCTCTGTAGGAATTTGACACCCTAGCAAAACCTAGTTATTTCTGAAGGTGCCTATTTTTTCCTCTGAGACTCCTTCCCACCTCCCCGCCTCCTGCCATTCTGTTTACCCAACTTTTTCTTTGTGACTAAACACAGCCCTTTACCTTTTCTGAAGTTTCCCTTGAATAACCAGCCAGGTAGGGCTACCCCCCCAAACTCACTGAACTTTTTCTACCACTTTATGATTCCACTTCATTGGGCTGTGCATTATAATAACTTTATTTATTGAATAGTATCTGTTTATTACATGTGTATTATTTGCGAGCATTGGTCAAAAGGACTCACAGTTGGATCTCATTTATTCCTCTACCAACTTTGAAAGACAGGTACAAGTGTAGCTGAGAAATCCAAATTAGCCCTATGCTTTCAAAGCAGCAGAAGTACCCTGCTTGTCTGAGTTCAAAACCTTTATTCTTTGAAGAGGTCTCAATATAACCATTTGTATTTGTGACTTCTCTGTTAGGTTTTTTGTCTTTTGAGGGTAGGCCTTACTCTTACTCACAATTGTATCTTCTATGTAAGGTACCTTACACATAGTTCTGTAATTTCTGAAAGCTCTTAGAAATAGGTATCAATTTAATAGATAGGGAATGATAACTCTATCAGGATGGAAAAGATAGCAGCCTCTGTGTGATCCCCATGGCTTGATCTGGATAGGGGACCTGGATAGGGGATATATTTTTAATACTGTCCCCTCCCACTTTCAGGGGCCATAGGTAGCTCAACCTAAGAATTTTATCTGGGATGTGGTAAAGAGAAACTGCAATGTCAAAGCTTTTGCCAGTTCTTAGTATTGCTGAAGGTGTTGACCCAGGGCAGCTGCTCTTTAGTTAATCACATTAATGATGCTTTTAGTTAGAAAAGTAACAACCAGGTGTAGTCCAGGCAGGTGACATTTAGACAAAAGGGAAATAAATTTGTTCCACGTGATAAAGTGAAAGGGCTCTTTTCTCCAGGTTTTCACCTGGCAGCCTAAAAGATTTAATGGATGGTGTTTGTGCTGAATGGATAGTAGTTGTATATTAAAGTATCATTTGAGATATAGGTAAATATAAGTCCTAAAATATTAGAATACAGGGCAGTCACTAGTAGTAAGGGAACAGCTAATTATACCAAAATCCCAAACCTATCTCTTTAAGTGTTCTCCTTCTAGAATGGAGAAGGAGTCTAAGTTGTTTGAATCCAAAAATGTCCTATTTAAGCTGGTTAATTTGCTTCGAGGCAAAAAATACAGTTCTCTGCAGAACTTTCCTTATTTATTTGCACATATGCCACGATAGGGTCTCTGTCAGCTTTGGTCAAATGATGACACATCTTGAGTCAGGTATTCGAAGGTACAATAGATTAATGAGAAGTGACTTGGTCTTATCCTAGGGACTGGGGTGGGTGTCAGAGAAAAATTCTGGTCTGCTGAGAGGAGCAGTTGATGCAGGAGGTGATCTACATTTCTGTCGGGGAAAGTAGTTGAAATGTGGCCTGAAAGATAATAGGGACACAGAAGAGGACTGAAGTTAGTTTTAGTGTCATAAGGCCCTACAAGTGGATTTGTATGACTTATCATTCACTTTGCCTGAATAGCAAAGTGAGGTCTATTTAATGAAATGAAAGTCTCAGTATGCTTATTAGAAAAAAGGAACTACAGGAATTCCCTGTTGTCCCTGTTGTGAAACATGGAAAGCCTCGAGGTTTCCAGGCCTGCACAGAGTCAGCTATTTCTGTAGTAACAGGAATGGGAACACTTCGATCATCTCCTTACATCGTACACATCCCTAACCACAAAGTTGTAATGTTGCTCTTACAGTGACAAGTGAAAAATTATAAACATTTCATTTGGAGGCAAATTTACCATGTTGTTCTCCAAGTCCACTTGGCCAGTGAAAGAGGCAATTCCTAAAAGCTCATTTCATGGCAGCGTCGCACCCCTGCAAAACCACAGTGGTTGGCTTTTTCAAATCACAAGTGACATGTTGAGGGTGAAGAATAGCTGCCTCTGTAGGCCTCCTGCCAAAGTGAACTTCCTGAAGGATGCGTACACCTGTCTGAACGCCAAGGCCTGTGCCCTCAGGCTTCAGGGTGTTTCTACATTTGTCTTTCGAATTTGAAACTCTGTCTTCCAGCATCCAGATTTGCTCCAGCTTTATGAAAGCAGCTCCAGAGCCAGGTGAAGGACGTGAGTTTCTCATCCTGGTCGGGGGCTCATGGTCCAGAACAGCGCTTTAGTGCACTCTCCCAGTGGGTAAGGACAGAGTGTTAGCGCAGACAGCAGAGTTAAGCCGGAATGTCCTGCAGAGACTCACCATCACAAAGGGTAATACTGCTTTATCGATCCCTTCCACACTGTCTCCCACCGTTGTGTTAAGCCTGTGGCGAGTACAACCTTTACAAAACGCGATCTAGAGATATGACTTACTTTCTAACTTGAACCTGGACTTTAAAAAAATGGATAAAAGCCTGTTTTGTAGGAATGGCGTGGTGTTGGCATTTCAGAGTGTAAATGATAAAAATAAAATCAAAGTCAAGTGTCTCAACAGAGGGAAAAAGTCACATTGAGACTTGCACACATGCATATAAAACGGGGCCGCAGTCTTCCATTTAAAGCAGAAATAATTTGACCACGTTGTATTGAAAAATCCAATTTTTTTCTTGTTACTTTAAGAGAGGCAACATTGTTAGCATACATTTTTAGAGATTAGATCCTCATTTTTGTCTCAGACTTTATGAACAGGGAGCATTATTTATGTCAGTGAGGTTAGGTGAGGTTCCGTAGACCCATAGATTGATTTTCCAGAAATATTGATGATTTATAATCTCTTATACTCTGTGATTCTTTCCTCTTAATAAGGCATTCCACTACCAAGGAGTTAAAAAAAAAAAAAAAAAAAAAAAGGCTTTTGCTGAGAGCTGCATGGGAATGTGTTTTTAATTGGCACTGTCTCCCTCTAAGGATAATGGGAAAAAGCTTATACTTCATCGCTTGCATGATTTTTGATTTTACCTTTGTTTGTTACAATGCAGAATTAAGGGGGAAAAGAATTGGCCATGAGGTACCTTTTAAAAAGGCTTTTCCTTTCATTGTACGTATTAGTGGGATGAGAGAGAAGTAAAAGACAGATTTATTTTTACGTTTAATCGAGTCCAATAGTAATTGCACTGTGGTAACTTCTTTGAGCATTACATTTTCGGTAAGTAATTTATCAGCTGCATTCTTTTTGATTTTATTTTATTTTTAACTTTTTTTTTTCTGGAGGGGATTAACAGTTACCATAGGATTTATACACTGCAGGCATTTTTTTCCCCTTTAATAAATAAAGCTTATTGATGGCATAGGCTTCCTGAGGCCTCCCTGAACTTCCGGTTTTATACTTATAACTTGAGGTTTAACTTATTTTGGTTCTTGTCTTGACTTAGTTAAGAATGGCTGGGTGGCTGATGGGACGTGAGGACAAGAGAAGAAATTCGTGGTCAGGGCAGGTGACCAACTTGCCCTAGTTTATCCATGGCATTTCCGGTTTTAGCACTGAAAATCTCTGGTCCCAGGGAGCTCCTGGGTCTCAGGCAAACCAGGAGAGTCGGTCACTCTGTGGTTGGCACACGGTGCTGGAGCTGGACCGCCCCGATAACAGCTTCATGTGGAAAGTTCTAAAATAATAAAGATGCAGTTTCTTCCCAGCTGAGAGAACAGAAGTGAAGACTGAGACAACAGAACACACGGGGAAGGATATTCCTGAAAGGCAGGACTGGGGAAATTCTGAGGGTGAGCTGACTCAGGCCACGGCCAGCTCACCTTGGTACCATTTGACCTGCCTCACCTTTTCCTTTTCCCCAGCTTTTTTCAGATGAAGTGCTTATTTACAAATCCTTCTTTACTCCTTCCTTTCTGTGACTGTTCTCCGTTCCCTCTGGAGAAATAAATTGCCTGAGCCTGAGATGCTCAGTTACCTGTAGGCTGGTTCGGTCTGGCTGTTAACAGGTATTTCGATTCTTCAACCCTAGGGTTTCTTAGTTGTATAAGGGGCGTCTTCAAGTAGATCAGCAGAGAGATCGGCTAGAAATAACCATGGCCTATATGTGAGCAGTGGTGTTCCTGAAAGGTTTTGTAGGAAATTTGGGTACAGCGGCCATGGTATTTTAGAACTTATGACAGCAAAACTGCTGAACTGTTTGGCCTGATTTTCCCTGAAATGAGACCATTAACGTTGTTATAGAAACAAATCCAGCAGCAGCCCTTTACTCCTCTCTCTTCCTTATAATTATGTTCCTTTCTCCCTTCCCATGTCCATTTCTCCCTTTTTCCTTCCTTCCTTTCCTTCATTTTTTCTTTTAAATCCACACAAGTGTTTGCATTTTAAAAACTTTGATTTTTCTTGGTTCTCTGATTTTCCTAAGGAGCTGCTCGCGCGCGCACATGTGTGTGTGTGTGTGTGTGTGTGTGTGTGTGTGTGTGTGTGTGTTTCACATGCCCTACCTTTCAGTCAACAAGGATAACTGACATACTATTGTGTAAAGCAGAAAAGATCTAGCTGTGCATTTGGCTCAACCTGGGAAAAGAAATATTGTTGCATCAAGCAGAAAATATCTAAATGAGTTCCTCCTTGCATATCAATATATTAATGGAAAGATTAGAATTCTGCATAGCCAATTCTGTATGTAATAAAAATTGTGAGATATGTTGGTTTCAGTGGAGCGATGGACAAACATGTTAAATTTTTCATTGCAAAACAGCGCATACAACGATGTGCACTCTTGCATTTTTGTTTTGTTACGAAACTTAAGAAATCTGCATATTACATTTTGCCTGAAATCTTGGATTTCTTTAGAAGAGGTTTGGAATGAAAACGCTTTTCTTTATTTTTCAAGTCTAGATACTATATATGGGTTAGTTCCTGTTTGTTTCTACCAAAAATGCAGTCATTTGTAAGTAGCCGATCTTATCTGAGGTTTCATCTATAAGGCAAGTTAAATTAAGAAAGATTTTGTAGTTTTTGATAACTAATAATCCTTGTCAAATTTAGAATGTAGGTGCAATTTGCTTTCTTATAAAAATTTAAAACAGTAGCAAAACATTTCAATTAAATGCTATTTTATCATTTGTTATTTGGATGCTGGGATGGAAAATAGCATTGCTAATGATATTGACTTAAGTTAAAAAGAGTTTCTACATGAGGGAAATTTCTGCTAATATATATGTATATATATATGTATTTATGTATATTCATATATTTTTTAAAGATTTTTTTTTCTATATTTAGTTGAGTGAATGTGAAATTATTCTTCAAATAGGTTAATAGGGCCGTTCAATGCATCCATTAAACATTACATAAATATTTCTTGTTTTCTTGAAAGACTTTTGCTTTTTTAAAGTACTCTTTGAATCTTGTTTTTTAATTTGGAGCTTCATTCTAATGTTTTTCTTCCATTTTCTACTACACTATTTTGTGACTAATAGTGAATAGAAAGATTTGTGTTTTTTTTTTAAATGACTTTAGAACTCTTTATGAAATATTTTCTAAGCTTTTGGTGTCCTTTATTGTTTTTACAACTTGAGAAAACTGTTCAGTTAAAAAGAATTCAGAACTTCTAATTTTACATTTGCTGTTTTAGTCAACTCCCAAATAAATTGTCAGAAAAATAACTTATTTTTTAAGGGGAGGTATAGAAATACAGGGAGTTTCCATACAAATCTGCCAATTTCCTATGTTTATAACATTTCAAACGTATGATTCCATTCCTCCTCTGTTGCTTTAACAAGGAAATTCCTCTCAAATTACAAATAGTAATGATAGTATCATGCTATTTTGAGTCAAAATTATTTGAGGGGAGATCTTATGAAACGTATGAAGTGTCCATTGATATAAATGTGTTATTAAATATTTACACCTAATTTTAACAATACTAACACTGTGTTTAAACTCAAGAAGAGATTCTAACTGTAAAGTGTATCTCTGTTTTTTAAAAAAAAACTTATCTCCCATTAGGTCGTCATTTCTGTCCTCTGCCTCTTTACCACAGATTCAAGCAAGGAGAACTAACGTTATTTATACAGTTTAGGCAAGGTTGCATTTAAAGGCCCATTATGTTATTTTCACCATGATTTGCTGTAAATCATCCCTCATTGTCGTCTATTTTATCTTTCACATTCACACACATGATTAGAATGATGGTATGGAAGGTCAAGCATGAAAATGATGCCATTTTGATGATGCATTCAGCTTTGTATAACTGATATTTATATTGGTCTTGACGCTTCCACTTACTCCATATACAGTTTCAAGGAAATCGTCTCCCCCCAATTTCCTGGTGTGCAAATCTGATAGGTATACTACTTGCTAATAAAACAGATGTTTAAGTTGAAGTTGCCCTGCTAGCAAAATACTTATTTACATAGAAAAGACCTAATAACATGTTGTTAAACCATCTTCCTTGTCAACAAATGACACATTTCATATCTTCCTGAATTTTGATAATTTAGATAGCCTATCACTGTTTTCAAATACAACTGTATACCCAGAATCAGGCCAGTGATCAATACTCAGCAAATATTTGTTGAATAAATATACCATGTTTAGGTTTCTTGTTATATATGGACCCAGCTGTTTGATTTTCCATTTGGGGGATGGTACTCTCCTCCTCTTAAAAATGAGAGATCAACTAGCTTGTTTTAAAGATTTGCCAGCCTTCAGAGTCTATGATTCTGTAATGTATGTATTTTATACGTTAAGTGACTCACAGCCAAGCAAGCTAACTTGCAAAATCAGCAAAATGAGCCACCTGAACCATAAAATAAAGAAAAAAATGGCCACTTACTGCATTTTTAAAACATATTTCAGATATGGATTTCAGAAATGGAAATGTACTAATATAATAAATTTACTACGACTAGTATAGTAAATTTATTGTTAAATACCCATCTCATTTTACACATTAAAGATAATTTTACAATTTTCTTTGACTTATAAAGGGACAAAGCTTTCTGACATTTATTTTTTGCCTAGACGCACACATGCTTTTGAAATCTCCATATTCAGGAAAATAGGTTATTTTTAGACCCATTTCTGGCCACTCAACCTGTGTACACAAAACTCATGCAAAAGAACAGATGACTTGGTGTTTTCAAGAATTATCCTAATTCCTGTTGTTGAAAACATATCCTTTAGAGATATCTCAGGAAATGAATTATTGGCTCTGAACACAGTTTTGAACCAGAAAACAAGTAGAGCCCAAGGTAAGGAAGTGAAGTTTATGTTGTTATAATCTGGAATAGGCAATTTCTTTTCAGCCTTTTTTTTTTGCTCTTTATTGCAGAAACCAAGATATATACATTTTTCCTCTGGCGGGGGCTTGTTAAATACAAACAATAGCATTTATATAGCACCTTATACCAAGGTAGAAAAGTGCAAGAAATCCTGAAAATGCCATTTATAAATAATACATAAACACAGTGATGCTAACAAGTTTTTGTTTTTGTTTTTGTTTTGTTTTGATTGTGGAGGGGGTGGAACAAAGTGTCTCATTTCTACTGTATTTCAGTGTCTGTTCGTACACTTAAAGGGCCATGCATGGTAGTAATCTCGATCAATTTGCAATGGTTTGGGATCACTGCATTCCTGACACTTACATGTGTATATTATTGTACAAGATCGAAAGAACGGCTTTGAATCTACCAAGAAAGTCAACCCATCTCCCCTTTTTATGTCCTCATCCCATTTGTGCTTGCTGATTTAACCCCAAGCAGTCTCTTTTATAGCCCTTCGGCTACATTTTGGTGATAGCTGCCAAAAGGTGAATTTAGAGGGTCCAGTTTGGTGCAAAGGTCTGGAGTATAAGTCTTAGCACCAAAACTTGGAATTCAGCCCTTGTCCTGCTAGGTAATATGATGCAGAAATCATTCTTTCCAGGCTTGTTTTCCTTCACTCTATAATAGGAATAAAGATCTAACATAGCTAAGAGGGTCAAATAATGTTGGCTATATAAAAACACCTGTATATTTTACATTTTTTGAGCATGCACACCAAACAATAAAATATTTAAACACAGTCTTTTATCTATTGTATAAATAAATATATATAAATAAATACATGTGTAACTCTACTGATACAGCATGCAAATTGTTAAAAGAAAATGACTATTTTTCTCAAAAACAAGATAAAGAAACCAAAATGAATAGTAGTCCTCATGTTTTCTTCCTCCCATCTCAGTGATTTTCTTACCCCCAAACCTGAGGGATGCAACCCACTTTGGAGATCGCTATTTTAAATAACTTGGAAAATGCAAGGTATAGCTGATGTTGTCATGACTAGTTTAGCATGGCTACAGACTGAATTCAAAATTTCACCTCTGCACCCATTCTGTTGGGATAAATAACTGTATGTCTACTTCTTTAGCAATCTAAACAGAGTTCAGAGTAGTGGGTCATTAGGTTAATGTAGGAGCAAGCAAAAGGAATTCTAGAACCTTGTAAGTTTTTATCTAATCTGATTATTATTTAAAGCCCTTTGTAAAAATAATAACTGACATCTGTACAGTACCTAACAGTCTGCAAATCTCTTTTCAGGCACATTAACTCATTTAACCCTCCCTATCTGCATGTAAGTTAGGTACATTCAACATACTGATTTTTACAGATAAGTAACTGAATCTTCCCTATTTTCTGAAATACCATCTGGTTCCAGTGCCCATGCAAAAGGTACTTCCTACAGCATCTTGTGGCCTTAACTTTTTGCCTCCATCGATTGTTGAAACTTTCCTATATAAGGATCGTTATTAGAAATCATTTCTTTGATTTTCTTACTATGGTAGCAGATTGAGTAAAGCAATATACTATCCTTTGCAATTTCTCTACTCACCATCTCCCTGGCCCCTGCCTTTCAGTGTTACATAATTTAAGGAGAAAGGAGCGATAATTGGGGCTCTTTTTTTTTCTTACTATAACCCATTTAACACACCAGTTTTGATCCTGCATCTTGAAGCTAAGAATCTAATTGATTGTGGGATTTTAGCATGCTGATATGACATTGTATGTGACAAAAATATATTATTTTATGTATGTCATCTACAGTGACTCTTATCCTTGACTAAACCCCTGAAATGATATGCACATTGTTATGTGTATGTGCATACTTGCACTTTTTTGGAGTGAGGTTTTATATATTTAACGAGATTCTCAAAAGTTCTGTGACCCACAAGGAGTCACTGTCTTGGTTTTCAAGCTCTTCCACGAGATTCCTATCTATTCCTATCTATTGTCTAAACTTGATGATGGAGAAGCACATAGAGGGCGTGGGGAGACTAGACTATCATTTGGTTCCATTTCTTGAAGATCATTTGTTGGCTGTAGTTGCTTAGAAAAATGAAGTTTTCAGATTCACTGCAAACTTCCATTCTATTTTCATGCCCCTCAGAAACCTTCAGAGTGTCTTTGAGGGGGCAGGAAGCAAAGCCTCTTTCCCTCCAGGTTTGAGGGTTTTGTTATACGGATACCTATGTTCTCACCTAAGCTTTATACCCACAAAACTGCTCCCTGTGGTTCCCACTAAGGCGGAGCTGACTGCTGTGACCGTCTGCAAGTCCATTTGGTGGTGGCAGGGGTAATTTTTCAGCCGAACATTGATGATGTCTAGCTTTTTTCCACTTTATGGTTTAGGGCATTTATAATTTGGGGCAAGAAGATAAAACATTTAACCAAGTGGAATTCAGCAAATGTCCCAGAGTGTGGCTTTCATGATTACAAGTTCAATCAACCCTTTTAAAGATTTACTTTTTTTCCCCTGAATTTCTCTTTGAAAGTCTATTTCAAGAGGAATCTTTACTTCATTTCACAATACTCACTCAAGTATTTCAATAGAGGGAAAATAAAACAATCAAAAGAGAGTATCAGCTGTGAACTCATATAGGTTTCTTGCATTTGAAAGAAGGGTCTCTCACCTTTAATCCTTAGGCTTCAATTTAAGTTTGGGGGTAAAACATTGGAAAGGGGGTAAAGGAAGTGATTTCTTGTGTAATACAGGTAAAACAGCTGCTCTCCTCCAGTCTGTCTTCAGCGAGGCTTGCTGAGGCAAGGAAGGAATCAGGTGTTAGGACAAATAGAGCTATGAAAATGGGTCTGTATTAAAGCATGCCTGGAGGACTTTAGTGAGATTCCCTTTGGGAGACCAAATTTGGAAACAGCCCTTGGGACCACATGCAGTTGGCTTCTCTGTCAAGTCACTGCAAAAAGCGTGGGTCTTCACAGCCTGCCGAGCTGAATGTGGGGCAGAGGCATGTGTTCTGTATGGGGAAATAACCTGAATACAAAAGAAACAAGAAATCCAAATGGATGATCCCACCCCCGGCTAGAGATGAAGTAACAGAATTAAACCGATTGTGACAAGGAAGTCCAGTGTTATGAATAGAAATCAGCTGTGAATAGAAGCCTTAAAGACAGGCCTGGTACCCGCCTTTCAAAAAAGGTATTGTGTCTTTGAAAAGTTGAGTGTCAATCTCCTTGTCCTGCATCAAATCACGTTTGAAAAAATCCAGCAGAATTAACCATCCCTCTTCAAAAAAAATCTTTTTTTTTTTCTTTTCTGGTAATGTGAATAACCCCTCTTCACCACCAACCATGGTTTTAAACTTTGTTGTCATTAAATTAGGTCTTCTCAGTGTCTTAGATTTGCCAGTGAGGTCAGCGCAGAGATGCACTAACAAATTTTTAAACAGTCGTAAGAGAATCATTCTCATGCTTTTGTTAGGGAACCGCTGACCCGAAACTGCCCGCCTTGGCCAGGCAGGATGATAACCCCTTGCAAGAGTTGTCTCACAACAGGAGGTCCTGATAAGGAACGTGGCGCTGCCACTGAAAACTTACCGGGAGAATTTGGGAGGGGCCAAAAGAAGGAGGAGACGACCAACCTCCCAGAGTCCTTCTCGCTGGAATCCATCTTGGCTGAGAGATGCGCGCGCCAGCAGGAAGGACCCTGAATCACCAAATATGGGCCGAGCAAGATGATTGGCCAGAGACCCTCCGGAAGCTAACGCCCTCGCCTTAAAACCTGAGATCACGAGCCACGAGGCAGAGCAGTTCTTCCGGTTTCTCTTGTCGTACGCGCTGCTCTCCGTTCGGGCACCCCTTCTCAGTAAAGTCTTTTGCTTTTTGTCAGTACGTGTGTCTCCTCGGACAATTCATTTCCGAGTGTTAGACAAGAGTCCACTTTCAGGCCCTGGAAGGGGTCCCCCTTCCTGCAACACTTTGATACCTTGATTCTGCTAGACGTCAAAACGCTACTCCAGCATACATCTCAGATGTTCTGTGTGAATCAACTGTTCTCAGTTAAGTGCTGTCTGATTTAACAAGGAATGCTGTAATTAGTGACTTGCCTCTCAGGAAGTAAATGGCCAAAGGGAGGCCGACAGTGGATCATGCTTGTCTTCGGAGGGCCACCTCCTCTGATGTTGATAACCGCGTTGGCCAAAATGGCACTCCCTCACGTGTCCGGCGAGAGGCAGCAACACCAGGTAGGTCTGAAGATCTTAGCTTACTTTTGTATGTACTTTTGCCTGTGTCTTGCATCTGGGCATTACATGATAGATGTTAAGGGCCTGACATTCTCTCCAGATTAACCAAAGTAGTGGTCTGGAGGCTTTTGCATTTGTTCACCCTGAACCTAAAGGTAAGAGGCCAGACTTGATTGTTACCTAGGGTCTCTGTCCCCCAAAGGATGTCCCAAAGTCCCATCAGCAGTAGCTGTTGGGACTCCTCTCCCCCCCATCCTCCTCCCTAACCTTCCTCTTCCCCTTTCATTCTCCCTCCGCCTCCTCCCTTTAGGTGATGTATGCTGAATTGAAAAGTTAGCAGCAGTGGATTTCTCATTCAGTATGTTCTCCGGGAACCTTCTTGTTTAGAATTCATATCCCTGCTCTCCATCTTATTATAAAGGAGGTGGAGTGGGGGAGGATTGCTGCTGGTCGTAATTTTCCAAGAACAGGTGAAATACATTCTGTCTTGAATAAAACACCCCGAGCCATAACTTTTGAGGCTATTTCACATTTCCCCCCCTGGCAGAGGCTGTTGTGTTTTGTTACAGCAGCGCAAGGAGTTGTTATTAGAGTGTTATGGAAACCAGGTGTTAGAGCTGATTAGTCACTAATCTTCCATCTCTGGGAGCTTGGCTCCAATCTTCTGTTCATCAGAATCATTCTGTTGCGTTAATTTATTCATCCCCACTCTAAGAACCTTGTCAAATCAACATGGTGGTCTCCGCTGGGTCCCTAATGCACTATAGCCCAGATCACAAACCTACTATATGACACATAATTCAGGATAATTGGCAGTCAGTGCTCAGACGGCCCTGTGATTAAATGGGTATGGAGATTGAAATCGCTTCTCACCTATTAGAAGGGAGTCTCGCTAGGCCAAGGGCGTTCTTCAGCGGAGGCTACTGCTGCAAAGGGCTGCATTACATTCCCAGCTTTATGTGGTTTCTGATTGATGAGATAGCACTTCTTTTTCCTCTTAATATTTTACCTCTCAAAACACAAAATGAGCCACTTAACTTTATATTTCCTTTTTTTAGACTCCATCTCAAGTCTTCATTAGTAAATCTTAAGGACTGCTAAAATTGTAAGAAACTCTTCACCTAGTATAAAAGGGAAATAGACCATTTTTCCCCCCTTTTTTGCTGCTTTTGCCAACAGCTCACTTTTGACAACTATTTATAATGCCACAAAGGGAGAAGTTTGACAAGGTGTTTAATTTTTGACAAGTAATGTGACCAGTTCTTTGTGGCTTGAAACAACTCTTTCTGATGAAAATAATTTAGCACAGCCGGGAGGAATCTTCAGGTGGTAGTGAAAGCCGCATTTGCATTCTCTCTGAACCTTGTTTCTTATGTCTGTGAGGTCTTTAAAATTATAGAAATAATATATGTTTGCAAATTTGGAAGATAGAGACAAATAAGGTAATAAAAATCCATGATACCTCTCTATGCAGGGAGAAATTATTTGGCATTTATTTTCTTTTGGTCCTTTTGCACATGAAGTAAACCCGAAGGATGTGTGGATTAGATCAATTAGATCCATGATGTTTCTGTTCTGCTGAGGTTCATGTATTTGCCTTTTAGTTTCAACACTTGTTTGTGTTACTTTCTACTCATTTTCATGTATGAAGTAATTCACATCTATAAAAAGTCTTCCTCTATGAATCAGTTTCCCCCCTACCCTGGGAAAATGACCACAGTAAGAAAGCCACTTGCTACAGCTTGAGATGGAAATGATAATACAATCATGCAGTCCATAAATAGACAGACAAACTGGTCTTTTACCAGAAAACTACTTTATAAATTATTGTAGTTTATAGAATCGCTCATTGTCTGAAGGAGACTTAAAATTTCTAATTTCTATTTACTACAAAGTAAGGGAGGAAAGCATCTCCACTTTTATAATGTGTAAATTTAGCTTTTGAAAGCCACAGTTGACAATTAGGGTTCCAGTTTATTATTTTAGAGTTTGTAGAATTTTTTAAGAGTTCATGTTCTAATTTTCACACTCCTAAATCACAGCAACCTTAGATAGCATGGTCATTAATGTATTCATAGTATTTTAACATATATAAGTAACAAAATTTAAATGCCCAGTCCCCTATTTGGACGCATAAGCATATTTATTTTTCTTTTTTTTTTCCACTGTTAAAAATACTTTACTAGGGACCTTGTGATATAACTTTTCATTCGTGATTTAGATTATTTGTTTATCATAAATTCTCCAAATCAGAATCTGGTGAGACATAATAGTCCTGCAAAAGTCTAAACTTAAAAGAAAATTATTGGAAATGAACTCAGAAAACTTCTGGTACGGCAACCTTCACTCAAACTTTATCCAAATTCTTTGAGGCAGGCTGGCTTTGGATGTCTGACATTTACATGATTGTAACAATTTTATATTGGCATGGCTTTGTTTTATTCTTTTTTGGCTAATTGAACTGGACTATCTCCATCAAATAATCATGCCCCAGATCTTGGAGGGTCACCTTGGATGGTCACAGCCCTCCATCAATAAGGGTGTAAGTGTGAAATAAGGATAATGATGATTTCCTCAACCTGATGTATAAATTCTGTAATTAAGATTTTTAAGGTATGGCTTACAGCTTTCAAGGATGAGAAAATACTTTCCGAACAGAACCAGGGTTGTTCCTGAAAGCTATAGCTCTTGTTAAGGTTCTCTCCACCTTTCAACAAAACTCTCCATCCCCTCTCCCTATCACCTATTTAGATATGGTTGATAGCAAAGGTGCAGCAAGAGAGGAATGAGACTTCTAGGATGGAAATATTTGAAGTTATTGTATGTTTAGAGCTTTGTTTTTTCTTTTCAAAAATCTTCATCATTGAGCCAGACTGGAATCTGTATTTGCTTGATTCTCATGGTGTGACGTAAGCCATGTGCCCAATGAAATCTCCAAGGATTTATCTCAGTAATTTATTTTTCCCCTTAATACTTTACTTGAGGTTTCTAAGGACTATGGCATTAGGAGAAGAAGGAGCCTGGTAGGCTAATACATTTTCTAAGTCAAACCTATAAATATTTTTAAGGCCCACTGGCTTTCTCTTTTCTCTACACTGAGCATCAGTGTTTGAGAGGGCCCACTTCACTAGCTCATACCAACCTGGATATGCTCATTGTTTGAAAAGAGCTAATTAAGCAGGTGGGCAACACTAATGCAGGTGGGCAACACTATCTCCTTTGTATTATTATTAGAAGCTTGAATATTTTTGCATGAATTTTTTAACTACTAGTGAAATATCTGTTTGTTTTCCTTCAATTTTTTAATATGTATAGATGTGCTTAAGTTATTTTTGTTATCCTTTATTGTGCAGTTGGTAAATATTTTCCTTTTTTTCTTTATGTTTTGGGTATATTAGCACATCAATAAGTGTTGCTATGTAGAATTGTTATATATATGAATATATATAAATTTATATATATATATATAATTGCTTTTTTGTGAATGAGATTGATTGAGGGCTCTATTTCTGATTATTCCCAGATTGCTTTATCTAGTATTCCATTTCTTCACGTAGACAACCATCTATGTGCTTTCACATACTTGGATTAGGTAGATTTCTAAAACAGTCCTGAAGACCCCACCCCCTTCTCTCTATATCGTTTGTAATACCCTCCTTCTCTCCTTGAGTGTGGGTGGGGCCTGTGAATATGATGGGAATTCATCCCCATGTTTAGGTTACATTCTTTGGCAGAGGTGAGGGATTTTTAGATGTAATTTCAGTCCCTAATATGTTGACTTTAAATTAATTTTAAGGGTGGGTCTGACCTAATCAGGTGAACCTTTTAAAAGAAGGCCTGGAGAGCAGAGAGATTGTCCTCATTGACGGAATAAAGTGTCATGTTATGGAGCGAGCCAGGTGGCAAGAAACTGCAGGTGGCATCTAGGAGCTGAGGGCTTCAGTTCCACAACCACAAGGAACTGAATTCTGCCAGGAGTCAGTGAATTTGGAGAGGACCCCAAGCCTCAGATAAGAGTTCAGGTCCGGACACCCTCCTTGATTCTAGTCTTGTGAGACCCTGAGTAGAAGACCTGGCTAAGCAATGCCCAGACTCTTGACCCATAGAAACTATGAAATAATAAATGTTTTAAGTTGCTAAGTTTGTGGTAATGTGTTACACAGCCATAGAAAACTAATACACTTGTCATCCCCAGTTCTCCTTTGAGCAATCCCTTGATAAAAAATTAAATTCAAAACCTGGAACTAAATCATCATAGTTTCTTGCTAATTTTAATTTTTTGTGTACATAGAAACAAGAGGATCAGAGACCAACCACAAGAAGGTAGAAGTCCAGTAAAAGGAACCTTTTTTAAAAAAATTTATTTATTTTTGGCTGCGTTGGGTCTTTGTTGCTGCATGCGGGCTTTCTCTAGTTGCAGCGAGCGGGGGCTACTCTTCGTTGCAGTTGGCTTGCTTCTCGTTGCGGTGGCTTCTCTTGTTGCAGAGCACGGGCTCTAGGCACATGGGCTTCAGTAGTTGTGACAAGAAGGCTCAGTAGTTGTGGCGTATGGGATTAGTTGCTCCACGGCATGTGGGATCTTCCTGGACCAGGGGTCGAACCCATGTCCCCTGCATTGGCAGGCGGATTCTTAACCACTGCACCACCAGAGAAGTCTGAAAGGAACCTTTTTATTCAAAGAGAATTGTTGTGTCGTATTTTTTTTAAATAGCAGCTAATGTTTTAGAATAAGGTTTTGGTAAGCCTCTGGGCACCTTTATATTAATTTTATTGTCATGTTTCCTTAGATGAAAAGCATACCTATTAGTAACAGGAGAAAATGATCATTTTGATGACGGGGAAAGGAGTGCAGCTAAAGTCTCTACAGGATAGGCAAGGACGCAAGGACAAGATGTGGTATATTTGTACACAAGTATATGGTACAATGAAAGACACGATGGTGTAGTCTGCTTATTTCAAGGACTTGAAAATCCACCCCCAATGGGATCAGATGGGCAGTTTGTTTAGGTGTGCTTTGGACAGCATTGAAGAAGTAGGTGGGACTCAAGCCTTGCAAAAAATTCTTCTGCCTCTTGATACTTGAATTCTGATTCTTTCACACAGAAAAACATGATAGTGAAGCAGAGACACTGGCTACATTGATCTTGCTGGCACAGTGCCATGTCACTAGATCCATTAGCAACATCCATATGTGGCCTCACAGGATTGAAAGGAAACATTTCATTTTCAAGAAAAGTTCTTTAGTAGCGCTCAGTGTTAAAGTTGGATAATATGGTTTTATGTCCATCATTCCGGGGTCTAACCTAGGTGCAGGAAAGGTGGTACTCAGTGCTTCTCCTCCTCCCTCTCGTCTTAGTGCAGGCAGCACCTGTCAACCACGATGGCTTTTCTGCTGAGTCCAGATTGCAGCACCAGAATCCATTCAACACAGGGAGCCCTAGAGCTCCTACCAGTGGGTAGGTGTTGGTAAAAGACATGAAAACTTTTTTATTGTTTAATTGCCTGTCTCTCCTTACTCTATGTGCGAGGACCCTGAAATATCGGTAGGATAAGGGAGTCCCGCACATGCTCACAGCTAACCAGGGGCAGAGCAAGAAGTAGAAACTGATTCTCCAGACTGTAGTCCAGCATACACTTAACAGAACAAATCACATGTAAGGTATGGTCCTCATCGTATCAGTGAAATAGGACAATGAAGAAGGAAACCAATTCCCTTCTGTTGGTTTTGAGCCTTTCCATCATGGCTGGGAAATCTCAGGGCATTAACCCTTCTCTGAGATGCAATAGGGAATAATGATTTCTGACTCGCTAGGTTGTATAAATATGGAGCTTTATTCATGACGGTAGTGGATGGTGATGTTTTTTGTAGCTGTCTGATATTATGGGAGGTTGAAGAAAGAAAGGCAAACAATGTTGTAGGACATAAATACCTGTAATGGATGTGAGGGGGAAGGCAGCAAAGGAGTCTTACGGCATCTGTGGGATCTAGTCCCCCTTCTGTGCAAGTTTGACATCAGTGATGGAAAACACCTACATTTGAATCTGCGTTGCTACCACAGTATAGAAGCACAGACTGAGCACTTTTCTCTCGAAGGGGAAAATCGTGCTGATCGGGGGAGGAGTGTGGAAAATACCTAATATACCTTGTTCACAAAAAGTGTCATTTTAGTGTCAGCTCCTATTTCTTTTAAAGCCATTAAAACCCGTCCATTGCAGTTGTAGTCAGGAAAGACAGACATCGTGATTTGTTCCTGACACCTTGGGGTACGTTTGCAGCATTGCACCCCTGGGAAATCACTGCAGGTGTGCAGTTCCTGTGACCGTTAAATGGAAGTGTGAATCTGATTCCCCACCTACACCTGGCAAACTTAGGCAGAAGATACCTTTGTTTTCTTAAGCGTTTCAACTTACCTAAAGTGGAGCCTGTGAATTCTTTCCTTTGTACACAGCCTGGGGAATCTACCACACAGTTTATATCAGATGGAAGGTTGGGGAGGGGGTGGACAAAACCCAAAAACACATGGGAATGGCTTCTCTATTTTCACATACAAATTCCTCTAACCCTAGGCAGAGTCAGAGGCCCAGGGGAGGTATAGCTATTTGCAGGTATGGGCTTACCTTTTAAAGTTCATACTGTCATTTGAGCCTAGTACTGTTTCTATTTGGGGTGTTATGGACTATGAGGTCTATAAAAATAATTTTTGATCTCGCCAGTCAGCTTCTGATGACAGCAGTGACAATGAAGATGATGATGATGAAAATTGCCTTTTACTGAGTGTGTACAGTAGTAAAGTGCTCTTCAAGGACCCTCACAGAGAATACGTTTACTTAGAGCTTATTTGGCAGAAATTGTGCAGTGTACTCTTCAGGCGTCCTTCTTTGTCCTAGCTTCATTGTTTCTGTTTTTTTGGATGAGGAAACTGAGACTCACAAAGGTGAGGCATTTTGCCCAGGATGACGAGCAAAGCCAAAAGCCAACTACACGTCTGTCTCATTTCAGTCCCAATTTCTTTGCATGACATCTCTAGATAAGAACAAGTCACTGCTAAAGAGGCCTCATTGCTTCTATGTCAAGTCAAAGGTTATGGACCAGGGGTTACTTCACTGGTGCTGAGACCATAGCAGCCCCTCCTCCCCCGCCCCTTTGCTGAAGTTGGACAAAGGATACTGAAAACATGGGAGAAGCTGCTTCCCTGGTGACCTCTCAAACCAATATGTACCAGTGATATTGGGTTGGCCAAAAAATTTGTTCGGGCTTCCCATAATATCGTACAGAAAACCCGAATGAACTTTTTGGCCAATCCAATACTATCAGACTCATTTGATTCACAACCTCTCAATTCATCATAAATAATAGAAGATGACACATGAAGCAAATCACCTCTTTCTTCCCAAAGTCTCTCAATTTCCTCTACTTCGACATGACCCACTTTAGGCAAGATTTCCACTAATGAACACATAAGCTAGTTTCTGAGTTCTAAATGTACATTAAAGCTCATCTAATGCAAAATTAACCTATCTTTATTACTGGAACTGCAGACTATTAAGATAGCATGCGGAGTTACCGAATTATAAATTTGGAAGAGATTTCCATGTGAGGCACCTGTGACTTGAGAAGAGCTGTTCCCCTTCTTCTGAAATTGAGTTTTGAGTCAAGGACTCATGAAGGTGAAAAGGAATGGGCGGGGGGACAGGGAGCACCTCTTGAAGGTCACATACTTCAGTTTTTGGTCCCTGGGCAGACCCAATTTAGCAGGGATCATTATCCCTGGGAGGTAATGACATTTGCAACACAAGGTGTAAAAATAGTAATGCTCCATAAATGTTAGCTGGGATAAGCACTTCCTTTGCAATTGCTTATTAATCCTCAGGAAACCCTCGAGGATGAATAATATTCTCATCTCCATTGTTTGGATGGGGACATTGGGCTTAAAAGTCTTTGTTTGTACGGCTGTTTACTAACAGAGCAAGGCGTGAGGTCTCTTAGTTGCTGAACATCATGCTCTTATCTACTGTACTATACTCCCATCCCTTACCTCCTAAAAGGGTTCAACTCCTGTAGAGAACACTGGTTAGCCTGTATATGGGGTTATGATATATTTATGCTGATCCATGAAATTATAAAAATAGAATAAACACTGAGAGCAGCTGGTGGGATGTATGGAAGAAGTCAGTCTCAGTGGGGAACAATGTCCCCCTGCTACAAAAGAGCTTCGTCATCTCAGTTCCTGGAATTGATGTATTACCTGTGTCCTTGTGCTCACATTTGCATTTTAAGGGGGACTTTTAATGTCTTAGCTGGGAGTGGTGACATATTAAGGCATTGTTAACCATTCATAGCCTAAATTAATTAAACTACTCATCTCAGCATTTGGGGCATGAAAGTAGCTATAGATGGTATGTAAAGGAATATGTTTTTTTTTTTTTTAAATTTTTATTTATTTATTTATTTGGTTGCACCGGGTCTTAGCTGCGGCAGGCGGGCTCCTTAGTTGCAGCTCGCAGCCTCCTTCATTGTGGCATGCAAACTCTTAGTTGCAGCATGCATGTAGGATCTAGTTCCCTGACTAGAGATCGAACCCAGGCCCCCTGCACTGGGAGCACGGAGTCTTAACCACTGCACCACCAGGGAAGTCCCGAGGAATGATATGTTCTGATAAACCTTTAGTTACAAAACTAAGCTGCAGGCCTGTTTCTGATAAATGATAGCTGTTGTTAGTAATGCATTATTATTACCATTTTATAAAAGAATATATATTTTAATATTAAAAAATAAGAAAGCACATGCAGGACAAAAAGGTGATAATAAAAAATAAATTTAACTTCATAAATGATTCTTTATATATTTTTTTATTTTTCTGAGCTCTCTACCATCTAATGTGCACACCTGTGTTTGGATACCAAATTTTTAAAAACCATTTACAACTTTTTCATTGTAAAAGAGTTTAAATACATTCAAAATAAAATGAATAGAATCATGAACCCTCATAAACCTATTACCAACTTAAACAATTATTAACATTCTGCTATATCATCTGTACCTCACTTACTCCTCATTCCTTCCACACAATTATTATTTATTCACAGTTTTTAATGTAATATATATATAAATGCAAAAATCTTACTGTGAAATTCTAACAAATGTATATGCCTGACTGTGTAACTCTCACACCTTTCATGTCTGTACCATGTCTTTCATGTTTTACCATGTTGCTCGTGAAGTAGTTCATCAATTCTGGATCCTGAATGCCAAGGTTGGCAGTAAATTCTGAGAGGTCCCACCTGGAGTCACCAGAGAATTGGGGACAGTTGCTTCTTTCTTCTGTCGTTCTACTAGTGATGGACATTATCGTGACCACTTTTACTAGTGGCCTTTGTAAAAACCAAAGTCTTTAAAAGTAGAAAAATTAAGTAACTTGACAGAAAGAAACAGTTAATAAGTGGTAGAAGCAGGCCTCAAACCCACATCTGTCTCATTCCAAAGCATGGGTTTCTTCTATAGCATGGTTTGCTAGAAGCCAATCCATCCCTTGTTTCTGGAACAGAGCCTAGCACGTAGTATTTGCTCAATCGACGTTTGTTAAAAGAATGGGAGAGAGGATCAGTCTTTGACGGATACAGAAGTTGGATGACAAGGGTCCATGACCTCCTTAATACTTTTGCCTGGCACTGGCAGAACTCAGTATATTGATTATTTGTGAGCAAAACCTGCTTCTTATTGTAAACTGCACTTTCCCTGCCACCCTAGGCAGTACAGAACATCAGAACATGTGCCAGAAAACTGAAGAGACTGTGTCCTGGGACTTCTCTGACAAGTAATTCAGTACTGTGTGCCCTATAAGCACAGACGAATATCTGTCCATATAATCAGAAATCAGGCAACCTCAACCCAATCATCTGGATGTCTTCCAAACAGTGACATCAGTTAGGACATACTCCAAGTCCTCTTTCTATATGCTCTGTTATAAGACGGACTTTTGTTAAGCATTTGTTGGAGTATGATATATCTGTATGTACATCTGTATCTACATCTATATCTATTTCTGTGTGTGTGTGTGTGTGTATATGATGGGGAGAGACACTGACAGGTTGAGAGAAGAAGGAAAGTGAGAGAGGAGCAAAGAGGGAGAAAGAAAAGAGAAAAAGTAAAGAATGAGGGAAAACAGAGACTTGAAGGTGTCTGAGAAGGGAGTTATTGGCATATTCTCAGATGATTTAAATTATTATTGTGGAGGTGATCTCCACCGGAGACCGCAAAGTCAACTGCACAGGGGCAGAGCTCGTGTTGTGAGCTGAGTGAAGATGTGGGGAACCCAGAGCACATTCTCTAAAAGGGACCATCCCTCTTCAACTCTGTTAATTGCACAATAAGCCATAGAGATTCAGGATTGTGTGTGCATCTGATTTTCTAAGGAGAAACCAGATATCCAGATGTTCAAATGAAATATCTTGCTTTCTAAAAACTGAGCAATATGTTTTCAAAAATTGTGCACATATTCATGCAGTTTACAGGGCCCACATTACACTGGCCAAGGGTAATGTATTGGAAAAGAGAGTGAGCCTGTGAGCAGTCAGTTGACAACTTCTGATGATCTAGGTGTTTCTCCTCCCTTCTTGCAAGTCTGCATTTTACACGAGAACTAGAATGGGGACCTAGCTTGCAGGAAGCCCCAAAGTGAAGTGGCAGAGTTAAAACTTTAGAGGACCTCTCTTTTTTACTATTTTCTTTAAAAACAAACAAGAAAGCGAATTTTGGGTAACCAGTTTGCTGAAAGAGTGCAGGGAGGAAATCGGAAACAATCTGTTATTCTGCATCCTCCAGTTTGTGAGAAAGATCACCCCCATATTCCAAAGAGGTGGGGACAGGGCGTCACTGCCTGTCCCATCCCAGCTGTGTCATTGATCATCTGCCACCAGCCTTGTAGCACACACAGTTGAATTGCTTTTCCCGGAGGGAAGCAATGCCTCCAGGTGTGCTAATAATAAAATTAATAGCTTAGAGAAACTGCTTGCTACAGGAGTTGCAGCTGCTTGCAACAGCGGCAGGAGAAAGGCAGGGTCGATTTCAGTGTTTAACTGTCCTAATTCCATAGTGTATACCCCACCTCAGCCCCTGGTGAGCTGTACTGGGTCTCACGGTTCATCAGTAGATGCCTGATTTAAAACAAAGAACCGGTTTCAAGATAAGTCTTTGTGAATAAAAAGATGTACGGTAAAACTGCCAGCATCCTTCCATTCCCATCTTAACAGTGCAACTCCAAGGGCAGTCACTAGCAGACATGAAAGGGAAAAAATCATGTGCATTGTCTCCCCTTCTGCCTAAAACAGAAGAAGGAAACCATCTAGGCACCGCTGCTGCTGATGACATCACATAAGTAAGAATTTATTGAGTTGCTCTGTGTTTAAAGGACTGTGAACATAAAGATGTGTGAATACTTTCAGCTGCACGGAGAGTAATATGTTTCTGCTCTAATCGGCCTGCTATCTGGTGGTTCAGTTCATACCTTCTCTGGTAGCTGGCGTTCTCATCTTTTCCCTGGAGGGAAGGATCACTGCTGCGAGCAGCTTCTTGGCCACTGTTGGAGTTTCCCTATCCATTGAGTTTCCAGGCCCAGTGCTTTCAGAGGCTCTTAGTCCCATATTTCTCAATCTCCTCTCAAGCAGCAAATCTGCCTTCCATCTACATGACAATGACACAGTGGCCACCCTCTTCCATTTCCAGGAGGGCAGTGAGCCCTCACCTTCTCTGTGTAACTTTTCTCAGCATCTGCTGTTATTTCTGCTGGCCTGTCTGCCTCTTCTTCCAAGCTGTGTCCTCTCCCTTACTTCACATTTTCTCCCTTTCGAGAAATAAGCTCTTTGAGGGAGGTGAGGAGTGCCTTACTTCCTTTTGACATGTGTTTCTCAGCTGGCCTCAAATAAGTCCTTGCATTATAACATGAGCTCCCAAAAAAGAAAGGTTTGCATTTTTTTTTCTTGCCAATTTATTGTTTTAAATGCCAATGGGTTTTTTGTTTGTTTTTTCTTTCTGTTTTTGTTTTGTGTGTGTGTGTTGTGTTTTTTTGTGTTTTCAGGGAGCCCTGAAAATAGCCCAATCCCTACTTTGTTCATAGTGTGTAAATTGTACTTGGGTTGAGGTATAAATTTCTGTCCTTCGTACCACCACCAAGTAAGAGGGGGGATAGACTGACTGGTCTAGTAGGGGCTGGTCCTCTGAGGTACTTCTTTGCAAGGCCGGTTTACATCAAGCCCCATTTTTCCTCACCACCCACTGCCTCCTAAGATGGTGAACCAACCAAAGAAAAGAGTTGAATCTTTGTGCTAATTCAAAGAGAATAAAGCAGAAATGCCTTCCCACCCACCGCCGCTTTTCCTTTTGTGTGGATTCTCCAAAGACAAAGCATTAATTTGAAACTAAAAACTGGCGTTAAGTTTGGTTGGGTTTTTTTTTTTTTTTCATATTTATTTTTTATGGTGATGGTGGGAGTTGATTCCCAGTATGGGTTCTTTTCAACTCATTTTCCCAGCATGAGAGACCATTCCATATTAGTTCCGTCTGAGTGGAGCCTTTCACTTTTCAGTTAGCCCTTATTTTTGTCACCATCTTATTACGTTAAGTTCTACTTCTTTTTTTGTTCTCTCTCTGTCTCTCTCGAATTCCCTCCCCCGCCACCTCTCCTCTCTCTCTCTTTCTCTCTCTCTCTTTCTCTCTCCTTCTGTGGGCAGGAGGGGTCCAAAGATGATGGCAGAGGAGCTTTTCTGGAATTTTCTCTCTGAGAAAAGTATTTTCTGAATTCAAATAAGAAGTAGGAGTGGGGAAGTGTTATACAAAACTGAGATGTAAGAATAACTCTTCCACCAATATACAGGACCTTATGGAAATTTAAAGCTCCCTTTTTGTTTACTGTATTTAATTAAAAGTCATCTCTTCAGTGATGCCAGTCCATGGGAGGTCTAGCATGAGAAGGAGTACATGGTGCAATCCAAGTACAGCAGCCAGCCCTCTGTGTAGCCGAAGTTTTACAGATTTTCCACAGACATTTAGAAAGGGTGTGCGTTTTCTCTTCAGAATCCAAAGATTTGCAGAATTAAAGAATGGCACATTTATTTGACTATAAAACCCACCGGCAAACCAAACCAATTGCATTTACACACTCTAAGAACCCAGAAAATGTAAAAAAAAAAAAAAAAAAAGAACCCAGAAAATGTAGGAAGGCACTGAGTTCCAAGAACCATGCGCATTATATTCCAAAGGAGTCCTGAAACAAACGGGATGTTCCAGGGGAAGAGACGAGAATGGGGAAGAAGAATCCAGAACATTGTACCCAGTGTGCCATCAGCCTGCCTGGCAGCTTCATTCCTTCCTCACCAGTGGTTTTCAGTTTCTTTCAAGCATTCTTTTCCTCTTTTCTGGTAGAAGTCAGAGTGATATCAGGATTTTCCTAACAAAGTGACTCACTTTCTAGCCAGATCTGTTAGCAAGTAGCTATGGCTTAAAGTGAGAATTATCTGTATGCAGCAGATCGAGTTCACGGGACCTGAATTTTGTTCCCAAGAACATAATATTCAAGTAAAGGTAAAACTGTTATTGTATGGCAAGCATTTGATTGGAATTATATTGCCTTTTAAAGATGAAATGCTAGGTGAATGAAGAAGAAAAAGGAAAAGTCCAACTTTAATGACCTTCATTTTACATCCTGAAAATGAATGGTAATAACTAGAAAATAGAGAAGTTCCAGTGAGATAGGGTTCATAAATATTAAATGTAATGGAGGAAAATCACAGATTTTTAAGAAATTAACTTGAACAAATGGTGATTTTAGTTACGATGTTGTCATTTTGAGGAATGGTCATTAGCACCGTGGATTGTAATGGGCACGAGCTTACTGTGTAGAAAGAATGCCTTCTGATTAAGTCGGGATTTTTTTCCCCATGCTTCAGCCAGTTTACAACTGTACTGTATATCTCTTCATTTTGCGCTTGTGATTGGCTCCTAGGGCTCTTTGTTTAGAGATGCGTGTGCTCTATTTTCATGATTAAGCTTTTTATGATTAGACTCCATTTTCCGTTTTGTTTTAACTTTTACTCGGAATAATATGCAATGCCTTGGAAAACTGATTGGCTGACGGATGTAATTGAGTTCAGATGCAGTTTCCTTTCTCTCCCCACTGTTTCTAGTCCCTGCTCTGTTCTGAGTTGTTTCTGACTGCCTGGAGACCAGGCTTTCAGAGCTTCTGTTTAGCGTTTTCTCACAGTGAACTGGTTTCTTGCACAACCCAACTATAATTGACTTCAAGGCAGGCAGTTGTTGGGAGCACGAAGAGGGGCCCCCTGGTCTCACACTGAACCTATTTCCTTTAACACATGCTTATATAGGCCCCAACAGTTGCTCCTGAAGGCAGCAGTTATAGGCATAGATTTTATTGACTTTCCATAGAAAAAAATATCACATAACAAAACCCCCTGAACAATTTGGTAAAGATTTGTTGGGTTCCCCAAATTTCCTCTCTCTATGCAGCCCTTGTGGCTGCTTAAACTCTCTTAGATCCTTTTGGGTTCTCCCTCTGAATCTTTCTCCAGCATCTCCTGCTGCATCTCCTAGGCTCATTCCCTACCTTTACCCTCAGATCTGCCCTTCATTGCCTCCTCTTTTGTTAGTCTCCTTCTCTCTGGACATACCCAGTTTGCATCCCCACCCCCTCATCTTGCTCAGCAAAGAAACTACCTTCTCCAGGGAGGCACTCTTCTCTGTAGGGGAAGCAAAGGGATTTTAAATAGCTAATCACGATTAATTATGTTTCTCATCACATTAAAATGAACCTTGCATTGGTATTTAAGTATCCTATGGGAGAAAGCAATGCCCTCTTCTTCATTTGCTGGTTTGGATAATCATGTCCACAGTAGAATTTATCCTCCTACTTCCTGCTTCAGAATTCTCCATCTTGACATGTGTATTCCAACCAATGACTCCACCATCCTCCCAGTCACACGGGTATAGCTCCTAGGAGTACCAAACCCCAGCACTCTTGCTTTGGATCAGGATATCTGTGAGATGTAACTTGAACTCTGGAGTCGCCTGGGAGAATGAGGATGAAGCTAATCCCTGTGGCCTTAGCCTTGCTTCACTTGCTCCCTTTTTTTCTCCACTGTGTCCTGACAAGTCTCCACTGGGAGAGTGTCTGTAATAAATCTTGCACATGAATCCTCCTCTCAGGCTCTGCTTCCCAGGAACTTGAACCAAGACAAATCCTGTGTGGTATTATTATCCATATTTTATGGATGAGAAACCTAGGGGATAGTGATGGTGGGTAATTTGCTGAGTGCCACGTACATCTTGTAAAGGGAGAAGCTAGAAGCAGAATCTGGGCCAATCCAAATCAAAACGTGTTCTTTTCACCATATGGTATCAGCTCCCGATGCCGCTTGAATCATTTTCCAAAGTGCAGTCTTGACATGTCACTACTCTGCTTGGAATCTTCAGGGGCTCTTGTTCCCTATGTTCCTCACCTTGCCTTTACTCCCTCACAATCCCTGCCTAAAATTACATCTCAGCCTTGATTCCCACTGCATCACTGCTGTTACCCTTTCTGCCCAGGTTTACAGGACTACTAAGTGTTCTTCACAAATGCCTTCAGGTTGGTTGAAATCTGTGCCTCTCTTTCTCACACCACAATTTCTCTCTGCAGAACCTTTCCTTCTCCCTAGCCTCCATGATGCTTTGAGAGCTGACCCCACACTACCCTTGATGGTAGAGCTTAACTATCACCACTTTCATGAAGTGTTAGGACCTCCCCAAACTGAAGCAATACTTTTCTCCCCTGAACTAGTGTAGAAATTCATAACTTTATTTCATATCATCTGGGTCAGGAAGGAGGCAAAGTTATTTGCATTTGAAGAAAGTGGACAGTAAAGCCTCTCCCTAAAAACAAGTTAGAGACCATTGATTTCAATAGAACCCTCAGTGGGTTAGAATATGTCACACTGTCATACTAAGATTATAGCAAATATTATTGGTGGTTATCTTGATTTTTGTGATGATGGTTTTTTTTTTTCTAATTTTCCTTTTTTATTCTTTCTTGTATTTTCTAAAATAAATAAAAATATTGCTTCTGTAGGTCCGATTCCCTTATATTATAAAGAGGGGGAAAAAAGGGAGAGAGAAAGGTAAAAAAAAGAGAATGAGAAAGAAGAGGAAAGGTGGTTAAAAAAGAGGGGGAAGAAAGATGGGGGGGAAAAAGCAGAGAAAAAATTTAGTTGAGATATAAAAAATGTGAGGAGTTATAAAATCCAGAAAAAGAGAATCTGTCATCCTTAAATAATAATGAGGAGAGATTCATATCTGCAGTAAGGAGTGAGTGGATAATGTAAAGTTTTCATATTCCAGTGTGTTTGCTATGGATGTTATGTTCTCTGTATTTGCTGCTCTTAGAGATTATTATAAGGACTTAGAAAGAAAGAAAAAAAAATGTTGATTGACTGAAACTGAAAGAAATAAGAAGTAATGGCCTGAAACTAGTGTGTGTGTGTTGGGGGTGGGAGATAAATTAGACAACAGAAAATAAAATTAACAGTAGGGTCAATTAGACAACAGAATAATATCCCGAAGAAAATAATCGAAGCAGTATCATCCAAGCTATTCAGAATGAGAAGAGATGAATCAGTGAGAAGATTAATGTGGATAAACCACAGAGGAGCGAGATGGACCAGAGGTGAGAAAATCCGTTAGGCTCTCCAGATGAAATGTGTGCACAGATTTCCTGGAGCAGATGCCAGAAGGTTCTTGCCCCTCACTGCAGGAATTAGAAATGCATGGATATCCTCAGTGGAATCCCATTTAGGATTGCCAATCTTAATTCTAGAATTCAGAGGGGCCACGTTTCCAGCATCAGGCACCATATGCTGCAGTGGTAGAAATTTACTAGCATGCCAGGGCCGGGGAAGCCTGGGGTCCTTGTTTGAGGGCATTACTTCAGAGAGAATGGAACAGTTACTCAAAGAGAACTAGGTCTCCTTCAGATGAGAATCCTATTTGCCAAAAGCTTTCTTCAAATGCTCAAAAACTGTTGTTTCAAGTAGAGCCTCTAAAGTGACCATGTTTGCACTGTACACATAAACACAGACAGCTGTGATCTGAACAACAGACCTCCTGCATATCTTACAGATGAACCCCGGGAGCTTCCTCATCAGAAAGATCTGGGCTATCTGAAAGCCTGTTCTGCCTTGCCCAAGAATTAGTTGTTGGTCTTTGACCTCTCACTCATATCTAAGAGCCTTAGTCTTTTCATCTGTGAAAGGGAGAGGATAATATATTTGCTCCACCACTTTGGTATGGTGATTAAACAGTAGTGTACCTCATACAGTGCCTCGTGTGTGGGGAATCTTTCCACTGAGTGTGTTTCTTTCTTTTGCTTCCCATGTCAGTTCTTCCTCTTTTTAATTTCTACCCCCACATTAAATACAAATGTTAATCTTCAATTGACATACCAGATTTATCTGTAGATAAAACCCCCCTTTTGAACTGCTTAGTGTTAGAGATGGTGGGGAAGAATTTTTTTCTTTTATCATCCTCCCACAAACCTCTTATCTAAGATGCCATATTAGTTTTCTACTGCTGCTTAAAACTTATCACAAATTTATCTGCTTAGAACAATGCCTGTATATTATCTCACAGTTGCCATGGGTCAGATGTCTGGGCACAGTGTAGCTAAGCAGGGTTTTCTGTGTTTACAGTCTCACAAGGCAGAAATCAAGGTGTCAGCAAGGCTGCATGCCTTTTTGGAACTCTGAGGAAGAATCCACTTCCAAGCTCATCCAAGTGGTTGGTGAAATTTAGTTCCTTGTGGTTGTAGGAATGAAGTTCCCATTTCTTTTTTTTTTTTTTAATAAATTTATTTATTTATTTATTTTTGGCTGTGTTGGGTCTTCGTTTCTGTGCGAGGGCTTTCTCTAGTTGTGGCAAGCGGGGGCCACTCTTCATCACGGTGCGCGGGTCTCTCACTATCGCGGCCTCTCCCGTAGCAGAGCACAGGCTCCAGACGCGCAGGCTCAGTAGTTGTGGCTCACGGGCCCAGTTGCTCCGCGGCATGTGGGATCTTCCCAGACCAGGGCTCGAACCCGTGTCCCCTGCATTGGCAGGCAGACTCTCAACCACTGCGCCACCAGGGAAGCCCGAAGTTCCCATTTCTTGACATGTGGCCCACTTCATCTCAAGCTAATGACAGTGCCTTGAATCCTCCTTATGCTTTGAATCTCTCCAACTTCCTCTTCTGCCACCTCTTTGACTGTCTCTCAGACAAGAGAAAGCTCTGCTTTTAAAGCCTCATGTGATTACATTGGACCAACCTGGATAATCCAAGGTAGTCTTCCTATTTTAAGGTCAAATGATGAGTAACCTTAATTACATCTGCAAAGCTCCTTTTTCCATGTACCATATTCACTGGCATGACTGACACCAGTGGGTAAAGGTCAGGGGCAGCAAAATTCTGCCTACACGGATGTTTACCCAAATATCCAACTGCCTCACCTAGATATCAGTCTCAAACTTTGTCCTACTCATCATCTTTCCTGACATCTTCAAAAATGTTTCTGCTTTTGTGTTCTCTTTTTCTTCTTCTGTCCCCTTTTATCATGGTACCTACGACATCTTATTTTATTATTTCTCTGCCTGCCTAGCTTACTACGAAAGGCTCCATGAGGGGAGACAGTACGAGCTATTAGTTTTGGGATCCTCAGAGCCTGTCACAGTTCCTGATACAATGCTTGAGGAATGAATGTTCTAATCCACGGTAGAGAGAGCTGGGCATGTCCCAAATCTCATGACAGATTATTTAGATAGATCACGTATCGTGAGCAAACACCTGGCTTAGAATTTTAGGTCCAAGCTTTGGCCATTGAGTAATCTTATACCTATAAATCACTTCATTTATTTGGACCACAGCTTTCTCTTCTGTAAAATGAGGCATTAAAATTAGTTGATATTTAGCAAACTTTTCATTATAGTCACAGATTTATTTTTATCTCACAGTGGACTTAGGTTTGAAAATATATTTATTCCGTAATAAATAAATTTCCCCCCATGCTTCTCTGTCAAAATCATGTGTTACTTTAAAGCACACATAATCAAAAACCCTTGATTAGCAGTGACTATAACTAACGTTACGGTGACTTGATACATTTATTGCCACATCAAAAAAATTAAGAAAAAGAAACGTCTTGAAGTCAGATGTAAAGAAGGGCGTTGGAGGCAAGATTTTAAATAAGATAATTTTGTGTTAGAAAAAGAAAGTCAGGGCTTCCCTGGTGGCGCAGTGGTTGAGAATCTGCCTGCCAATGCAGGGGACACGGGTTCGAGCCCTGGTCTGGGAAGATCCCACATGCCGCAGAGCAACTAGGCCCGTGAGCCACAATTACTGAGCCTGCGCGTCTGGAGCCTGTGCTCCACAACGGGAGGGTCCGCGATAGTGAGAGGCACGCGCACCGCGATGTAAGAGTGGCCCCCACTTGCCGCAGCTGGAGAAAGCCCTCGCACAGAAACGAAGACCCAACACAGCCATAAATAAATAAATAAATTTAAAAATCAAAAAAAAAAAAAAAAAAAAAAAGAAAGTCAATTTATGTCAGTATATTGGTGATTAGATTTTAATATTGAAAAAAAAACAAGGAAATGATTTTGAAGGCCCCCTGGAAACTTGCAACACCGACTGGTTTAATCAGATTGAATGATCTGATGGTTTGAGGTTGAATGATCTTAAAGTTTATTTATTAAAAATAAATATATATATTTAAATATTTAAATAAAATATAAATTTTATTCTGCCTTCCATTCTTTCTTGGTGGGACATTGGTGGAACTTCTCCATGATTTGGAGATCTTTGCAGTATTACACATGGTTGGTGCAGTGTCTAAATTCAGGTGCCTCAAAGAGGTTCACAAACACACGGGGCCGGGCCGAAGCAGGATGGAGAACACACAGGCACAGCTACTGAGCTCCTGCCAATTATTCTCTTAAGAGATACAGGCATGGTGACGTCAGATCTTCTGATCTTAAAGCGAGTTGGAAATCTAGATTTTATTTATGTTATAAAAGAACTGTGTTTTTAAATGTCAGCAAGGAACTCAACTTTTTAAAACCCTGTATGAACCATATAAAATATCTCTGCAAACCAAATGAGGTCATTGGACTGCCGTTTTGAAGCCAGACGTGGAGTTAGAGGAGTGGGACCCCATAGGGGCTAGCAGTTCTTTCGAGTTTTCTCTGGGCCAGGCTTTCTTCTCCATCACTGGCCACTCCACTTCTTGGTGTTTTCGTTTCCCTACAATGAAATGCGACAGCATGCATGAGGGTTCTTTCTAACGTGCAAAGGGCTGCGTAAGTAACTACCGAGGGGTATTCTTATTTAAGTCTTTCATTGCATTTAAGAAGGAAGTGATGTTATTTTTAAATTTGAAGTCAAGTTATGAGAGATGTGCATTCTAGGGAAGGGGTGTGTGTGTGTGTGTGTGTGTGTATGCATGCATGCACTCACACACGAGTAAGAGAGAGAAGGGTGGGAAGAGAGAAAGGGGAAAGGAGAGAGAGAGAGAAAAAGAGAAATGATTTGATATACAAGTTATTTTATATTGTCTCTGATATTCATGACGAGTAAACATTTATTCATTGCATCAGTATGATTGAGATATACTGATAGAACTTAGTGCCTATTTTAATCATTCTAAGCTAATAGTAGGTGGTTGAGCCTTTAGGAGCTTCGAGTAAAACACCCTGAGGTACCACATCCTGGGGAGAAAGCAATTGAATAGTCTGATAGATTTGCACTGCTAACTTAGAAGTGAGAAGTGCTATCAAATAAATAAACCAGGCATGCACCAAATAACATTAGAACCACCTGGACATAATTAATGTTTTCTTAAGGCATAGAGAATGCACATTTTACCTTAAGATTTTGGTGGGAAGTCCATTTATTTTGGTATATTGGCATGAATTAGAGCTCTTCTAAGTGTTTTCATTTAAGAACATGTAAAGGTAAAAGGGATTTGGCTTAGCTTCACTTAACTGTCCATCCTCTTAATAAGACCAGTGTAATTTCACCTAAGTTAATGAAGACTTCCATGTTTTCCCATGTCTGGGTTTGTCTGTGTTCCTGAGGCAGCCCTCTGCCCACAAGCATTGCTCCTGACATCCAAAAACGCATCAGATCATGCCAACAGTTAGTGGAATGTGTTGCCTCTTTCTTACATTTTGGAAGTCATTTCATTTTGCTTTTTTGTTCTTTTCACGTCAGCGGTCAGAATAAGAACAGAGTTGCTCTGTGGAGATTTCTCTCAGCCTTTGGTAGGAGGGAACCGTGAGTATAGTAGTTTCTAACATTCTAGGGAAGTCAGCTGGAAGACTCAGGAAGCCACACCTGTTCCACAGAATTTTCTTCCTAACTTCTCAGGTTTCTTCTTGTTCGGTTCTCAGTAGGCCTTCACACTGTCCTGGCACCTTGGGCAAGTCTTGCTTGAGCCCTTCAAGTTTCCTTTTCCTTATGTGTCAAATGAGAATAATTGTAATACCTATTTCATAGCACTGTTATGAGGAATAAATGAGGACAGGCGAGTGAAAATCACAACTTTCCTGGAGGATGGAAAACATGCAATAAATGTTAGCTATTTTTAGTAATATTGTTATTCCTCACCTTATATTGACAGAGTGATTGAAGTTTCTAATTTAAGGCAGATAATGATTTGTTTTTATACCATTTCCTGCTTTTGGTAAAACCACTTGTTTTCCTCCTATAATTCACCCAATTCTGTTGAAATGCCAGAATTTGAAACCTCACTTTTCCTCAGGGTCCAGGGATAATTCCAGCTGCTAAAAAGAGAAAGGGAGACAGAGAGAAAAAAAGCAAGTTCTGTTTTTGGGGAGATAATGCCTGATACTAATAAGGCTCAATAAATATATTCTTTTCTTATCCAATTGCATTGGCTCTCAGTGGCCACTGAATTGGTATGGCATTTAGTCATACACAATTAAAACTTTTTCTTTTGTGTCTTGCTTACCTGGTATATTGTAAACTTCTAGGAGTAGGAAACCATGCCTTAATGTCTTAAACTCCATGCAATGAATTACATAGAGCTAGAAATATAGATTTCAATAAAATTGATGGCTAAATTTATTTATCCCATTGCATGGATTACTTATGTAAAGTGGGTATTGTTGTTACTGTTACTCCTGTTTGCCCAGTGGGAAACTGAGGTGTAGAGATGTAACTTATGAGAGATCATGTAGCCAGTAGTGATTGACACAGGACTGGTACTGAACAACTGAGATCAGAGTCCATTTCTTTTTTTTCTTATTTATTTATTTATTTGTTTGTTTGTTTATATATTTTTTGGCTGCGTTGGGTCTTCGTTGCTGCACGCGGCCTTCCTCTAGTTGGAGTGAGTGGGGGCTATTCTTCATTGCGGTGGCTTCTCTTGTCGTGGAGCACGGGCTCCAGGCATGTGGGCTTCAGCAGTTGTGGCACATGGGCTCAGTAGTTGTGGCTCGCGGGCTGTAGAGTGCAGTCTCAGTAATTGTGGCTCACGGGCCTAGTTGCTCCGCGGAATGTGGGATCTTCCCGGACCAGGGCTCAAACCCATGTCCCCTGCATTGGCAGGCGGATTCTTAACCACTGCGCCACCAAGGAAGTCCCAGAGTCCATTTCTAACACCCGACTTTTCCTGGGAGGCAAGAGGAACGAATGCATGCATGAAAGAATGCAATTGTAGTCTGTACAGATTCTAAATATTAGAATATTCATCCTACCTAAAAAGAAAGAAATCTCCCTTTTTCTAAATTAATACTCATTCTTGAACTGTCAAATCTCTGTTCTTTCAATGCCTTTTTAAATGCCTGCCTCTACACACTTTTTTCTATGAAGTTGGAGCAATATAGTTCACACTTCAGTTTTGTAACAGTATGTTGAACAAACACCACAAGCAAAATTGTTGGCTAGGCACTATGGAAGAAAAGATGTAAATGAAAAGGTCTTGCCTTCCCTTCAGGAGATTACTGTCTAATAAACACAGATAAGTAAATAATGATAAAACAAAGTAGATTGTGATAATTGATGGACACACAGATAACTATGACAACTTTGTTAAAGGGAGAGACTTGAGAGAGAGTCCAAGAAGGCCTTTTGAGCTTTGAGAGCCTTTAAGATTCCACTTTTGGTCTCTCTTTTGAAATAATCTCTTGTCACCTGATTTATTTCTTCTTTGAAAATAGTATCTCTTTCACAATTCCCCTTTTGTTAAACTGGTTTCCTAGGCCTTTCTGAAAAATTACAGTGACTGTTAGGTCTGACTTGAAACTACAATCAACCTACTAAGGTTTCATGAACATTAATGATACCATTTCAGTCAGTAGGATAAAATATGTGTGATTGTAAATTTTACATTGAGATAACCCTGAGGATAAGATTCTACAAAGTAATATGAACATTTTTATAAGAGTTGATAAAATTAGATGGTTTGACCATCATCTATCATTGAGATATCCATGTGGACTCAGAGAGTAATCCTTTATAATGCATTTGGTCATAAAAGATGCAGGAGCCAATATTATATTGTGTTTCCTTAGAAGTGTATTTATCATTCACAATTCTGTGTTGAAGCACACTTGGCTAAGCAATGTGTTTTCCTCACTCTTTCACAGGTATGATAACATAAGAAGAACTGATTTTTGTTTTTTGTTTTAGCATCCACTGGTAAATTAATAAATTACCCCATATTCTGAAGGCTATAATCCCAGGGGGCAGTGGGTGCGCCTCTATATTTACTACCTTGTGAGAAAATGAGTTTATTATTGGCAGCCCTGTGCATAGACTGACTGGTTATGATGACTAGAAGATTACAGTTTTTTCTCAGTACTACTAATGATAGCTGACATTGATAATACATTATTGTATTATAAATACTATATGTCAAATATAATATATTGACTGATTATATACTTACCATTTGCCGTCACTTGTTAAGAGCTTTACATGCTTTCATTTTCCCCCTAAAAAACCCAAGAGGTAAATTTTATTATTAGTCCCATTTTACAGATGATAAAACTGAAGGTTATGGAAGTAACGTCTTCAGAGCCCAAATTCTTAACTTCTAAATGTATAGTACTTTCCCACCAGAACTCTTCTTTCTAATAGTTTAAGACAGTTATGTCTCATTGGTACCGCAAGTTCTGTTGATTTGAACAGAGTAGAGAAGATAGCTTTTAGCTTTGGGCCTTTATAACCAGGAAGAACATGTTCGAAATTATTCTTCAAGTGGGGTAGATGAGAGAGAAGAGATGCAGCTCCAGTAAGAGACTTTCCTTGAAAAGCTTCCACAGATAACAAACCTGCGGCAGCAGCTGCAGGTAAAAAGGATTCTTCTCTCACCAAGAGTAGCAGCAGCTGCCCTGCCATTCTCTGGGTCCCCGTTCATTAGTAGTCAAGGTTTTCATTGTGCTCAGCAAAACAGTCACAGAAAATAAATGAGCTGCACAGATGGGCCCATAGAAAATCTACTTGATGTATTCTTGAAAATTCACAGCTAAATGACTTTGAAGAGATGGGGGTTATTGTGTCCATGATTAAGATGAGGTGTGGCATGAATCTTTCAGATACAACACTTTCCCTGAAGAGCTTTTTAAGACAGATAAGGTGCACAGTGGTCTCTGGCCTCTGGCTCCTGGATCTACCAGGGCTTATGGAACCATTCCCCTGATGATGAAGTATATTTCAAGTGTATTTGCTTTATACAGAGTTAAACTTGAAGACCTGTATAAAAGAAACCAGCTTCATTTTATATAAGCTAAAGGTCTTTCATTTAAGGATTTTTCAGCTTGGATTTTCAAAAGGTAGCAGTATTAGATCGGTATTTCTTTGGACCACCTATACCACTCACACTAGAATTTTCTGATCATTATCTGGTTGCTTATCAAAAATGCACTCTATCCCATATGTACGTCAGAGTAGAAACCAGGACTCTTCATTTTTAGCAAGTACCCCAGGTTATTCTGGTGACTAGTATGTCACATTTTATGTGACTTTAAAATAGTACAGTTTAAATATAATATAATGAAATACATATTATATGCAATATTTGAAATAATGTGATTCCCTTAAATTACAAAAAATTATAGTTGGGCTTTCCAATTTTAAAGCAGACAGAGCAGATGAATTACATCATTTACCATCAGTGATGGTAGTTTAGTTGGTAATTTCAAATGCTTTTTTTTTGTATCATTGAACCACATTGTTTTTTACTTACAAATAATGTTGATCATTATTGTTGTGTCATTGTTATGTTCACTGTTGCTATGTATTTTGTATATTAAAACTATGCCATTCAATATTTATTAAATGGTAATGCTGTCTCTCATCTTGGAAATTTCTTAAGATCCTTAACATTGAAAAGGAAGTTATATGTGATGATTATTTTGTGAAGAATATCTAACAACCACCAATGTACCCTATATTCTTTATTTGGGACGATGGCCTCTATAAAATACTAGCAACAATATTGAGAAAATTGGAAGTGGAAATAAACTACTAATACCACTACTGATTGCATATCTATAATCCTATGGAAAAAGTTACCTTGAATAGTGTGAGTTTTGACTTATGTGGGTCTTCAAGAATTTCAGTTTGCATAAAAATGACCCACTGGTAGATTAGAGTTTGAAAACCACTGCAAAGCTGGTGACCAATTTCTTGCCGAGTTGGCCGCTGTAGGCCATTTTTAACATGGATTATTTGGATAGAAGTGGAATAATAGGCTTACTATTCTAGCAAATAAACATCAGAATGAAAGGATGAAGGCTCATAACATTGATCATATCAGGAGGAAAATTGACACGGTGGTCTCCGGGGGAGCCATTCACGTTGTAGTCTGTGTGACTGGCATGTCTTAGAGTTGGGCAAAGCAGTGGCCCTGAAACAGTTCTGTGCTCATAAATGTTTAACAACTGATGCTGGAATTGAGGGAACCCCAGTTTGTAGTATTTGCCAGTTTTTATGGTGCAGACACTCCCGCCATAACCAACTTTAGACTACCAACCTGAACATCAGTCAGCTTATCCAATTCCAGAAAATTTCACAGTCAGCATTTCTGAGCTGATGCTAGCTGGTTGCAATATACCCTTGCCTGAAGGGACCTATGGGTGTGAGAAAACGACATGGTCAGTCCTTAATTATCCAGAAGCAGATTAACCCTTTTGTGGGCTAATGAAAGTTATAAATCAGAACCCTCCCTCATTTCTTATATTTGAGAGGCACAAAATATAAGACCCTCCTCTTTTGTAATGGGCCTGCTTTGTTCCTTGTCTATACATCAATATCATTGTCACCATATTCCATTTGGATATGTAACCAGTATTCTCCAGCTATCTTTATTTCTCTAAGAGCAGAAGAAAAATGCATGTGAGGCTTACAATTAAGTAGACTTGACATTTTGATTTGATTAGCAATAGTGGACCTTGGGGTTGGATTGGAGATTAGCATTAGGTATGGTATCACATGAGCAGAGGAGGAAGACTAAGGGGCCTGTTGATTGAACAGGATGAATTCACTGAAGTTGACTTAGCAGCAGACAGATTGACCTTATCATACAGACATAGATCTTAGCTAAGGGGCTTTCTCTGTTTTGCCTTGTGCTATAACTATAGTAGTGCATTTTATTCTTCTTCATTGCTTTGTAAGTCCCTTCCCTTGCCAATCTTCTGGCCTGGAATATATTTCTTCATGCTTTTTTCTTAGATTATTTATACAGTTCTCTCTAAGAACTCTTCATCTTCTAGAATACGATGGAGCAGAGAGAGGCACTGCCTCCCTTAGAAATCCCTTTCCTTCGTTACATCTTCACATCCATCTCTTCAAGACTCAGTTCAAGTAGTACCTCCTCCTCCCAGATAAGTCTAGGTGAACACAATCTCACCCTGCTCTGGACTTATTTAGCAGTGGTCCACAGCTCTCATTGTACATGGAAATCACTTGAGAAGCTTTTGAAAAATAGTCAATGTTTAGGAGCCACTAGGGATTCAGAATTAATTGGTCTGGGGTGGGGTGTGGATATTGGTATATTTTCAACAAGCGCTTTTGGTGACCTTAATATGCAGCCAGATTTGAGAACCACTGTTCTGTAGCATGCTACTCTCTTTTCTGCACAACTCAAAAGCAGTTCAGACTCCATAAAGTACATAGAAGTAAGGCTGGCTCTCAGGTTGAAAGGAGCTTGTATGTTCAACTGAAGGTGGCAGACAGCTCCCAGGCAGCAAGCATACTGAGCCCGCACCCTACTGGAAGGGAAATTATTGCAAGAAGAGCCTGGGAAAACTCAGAAGTCATTTCCTAGGATCTTGCATAATCTTGGAACTGAAATCCATTATAGCGGAATGTAGTCCAATGCCTCACATTGAAAAGAAAGAACTTGAATCCTCAAGAGGTTTTCCCAGTGTCCCAAGTGACTTTCCCAAGATCATATAACCTGTGGTCAAAGGGCCAAAAGATGAGCTTATAATTTTAGAATGTATACACTGGGCCAAACCATTTTATATGTATAGTTGACCCTGGAAAAATGTGGGGAGTTAGGAGTGCTAACCTTGCGCAAAGTCGAAAATCCAGGTATAACTTGTATTGGCCCTCCCTAGGTGTAGTTCCTCTGGATCCATGGATTCAACCTATCACAGATTGTCTAGTCCTGCGGCATTTAACATTGAAAAAAAATCCACGTACAAGTGGACCCACACAGTTCAAACCCGTGTTGTTCAAGGGTCAACTGTATTAATTTTTTTTAATATATTATTTTTTTCCTTTTTGTTAGTAGTATTCTGTGGTATCGATATACATAAAAAATGTATATATCATAAAGTTGACCAGTGTAAAGTGTACAATCCAATGATATCTACAGAGTGTATCTGTAGAGTGGTGCAACCATGACCATAAACTAATTTTAGGACACTTCTTATTACTGCAGAAAGAAAGCTTGTACCCATTAAGCCTCACAACAGTCATAAGAGACAGATTCAGTTTTACTTTGCTTAATGAAAGGACTAAGAGAGAGGTTAAGCAACTTGCTCACTGTCACACTTGCACCTAAGGGTAGAGCCAGAATAAAAAAACTCAGGTGGTGAGGGTCTAAAGTCCCCACTCAGAGCTGGAGCCAGTCCAGTGTTCCGTTTACTCACTCTGTGGGAGGGAATTCAGTTTAGCTAAAAAGTAAGAGGGGAGATTTTTTTTTTTTTCACCTGCAAATCATTTATGGGGAAAGGATCTTACTAGGAAGAAAAAGGAACAGAGGCAAGTCTCCCAAGTCTTTCCATCTCCACTGAAGCCTTGCCCTGTCCCATGAAGTCATTTTATCCAGACTGCTCTGTGCCCTCCTACAAACCTGGAACTTATATTCTGCCTTGTCTATCTGCTATTTAGTTTTCCCCTTCTAGAGTGCAGTATCCTTGAGGATGAGGACCATGAGTTATGCATTTTGTCTCTTTCGTCATACCTAATGTTATCCTTAGCCCATGTAGTAGTTCTTCATAGATACTTGGGACAGATGAATGAATGAATGATTCCTGGTAATGCTACAGTATGGCATCTAGAGAGCAGGTTTTCTAGATTTTTTTTTCCATCATTAAAAGATTACTGGAGGAAGATTCCTAAAATTACATATGCATGATGTCATAGATAACAGAAAACTATAATTTGTCTTATCTAAATACCGCATTTTCTGATAAATTGCTGGTATTACATAGTTTAGTCATTAAAAAAAAATCCATAGCATATACACTTAGATTTATCCTATTTTAAGTTCTTTTTGAAAAATACCGACCTTCAAGTGGTAAAAGCTTTGTCATGACTTCTTAATGAGTTTCTAAGAAAGAACCATGAGTTCCTAATGTATTCTACTCATAATTATACCTTAGGATTGTGTTTAGAAAAGTAGGTGGCCTGAGTCACAAATTCTAGTGGAATCCTTTGGAGTTTTAATTACACAGCACTGCCACCTAGCATCAACTACAGTTTTTTGTTTTTCCTTTCTTTTTAATTAAAAATTTGAGGTTTTTATGTATTTAAAATATTATTTAAGGGGATCGGTCTGCAGTCTTTTAAGAAGCATCGATGGAGATTGCTTCAGGAAGTATTTGCTGCAGCTTCCGACCCATGTTGTTTATTTGAAAACCCTTGTGATTGGGATTGAATTGGTGTCAGTGAAGAAAGGGATTGTGAAATCTGCTGAAGAGTTTCAAATGTCAGAGCTGCATATTCATGAGTTGCAGGCACCTGTGGCCGTGCTGTCTTACTGCAGAATCTAGTGCCGCAGCCTTCAGAAGGGCACTGGAGGTGGTTTCCAAATGGCATTGTTGTTTATTTGCATATAAATAAATATATAAAGGAAATAGTGGGGAACAAGCGCACATAGAATTATTTCAGGCGAGAAAAAACAGTCCTCTTTTGAGAGAATGCCTGCTTGAGCCGACACTCCGCCTGGGAGTTGATGATTCCCGTTACAAAATCTGGATCCCTTTGGCTTGGCTGACAGTGTCGGTAAGCAGATTTCCTCTGCCAGCCTGGCAAGTCAGGAGAAGCCGGCTACAGATTTAAAAAAAAAAAAAAAAAAAAAGGACGTCAGTCCTCTTTGCCGTTTCTGTTGGGTATCCCGCGACGTGATGGACAATGTGATTGCAGGACCCAGTTCTCAATCTTCTCAGTTCCCAAACTGTGCTTAAAAAAAAGCAGATCAAAACAAATCAATAGTAATTTAAGAGAGGGGAAAACATCACACTTACATTGATGCTTTACATAATGAACCCTTATGAGATGCAATGCCAACTGTTAATCAATAGACATGCCAGAACTGCCTCTAATACAACCTTGTAGAGTTTTTTAAAATTAATCCTTATTAGAAATATTGACTTGTTGTGACTTGCTGGGCCCGCTCCTGGCTCTGTATTTTACCCTACTTAGGAGGTTATGCTTCACTGCTCACGCTGCAGATAATAATGTAATGATTATTGTCCTAAAACCTGGGAATCAATATAAGATACCAGCAAATTGTGCCAAGTGTCACAATTATGAAAATTACTCGAGATTTTAAAAGGTTTAAGTGAGCGAGATGTTTTTCTGTCCTATACTTCTTTTTTCTGGTTTGCTTATTTCTACAGTTTTCTCAGGATTGGATGGTTCAAAAGTTTCATTTCCAAAAGGGCTTTCTCAATCATTGTAATTTAACATGCCATCTTCCATGAGAGCTGCCATCTTCACTGATGCACTTGTTTCAAAGGATCCCCTCCCCCTACCCTCACACCTCAAAAGGCATTTGTGCCTTAAACTTTATGAAAGTTCTGGTATAAAAGGAAAAGTAGAACATCCAAAGACTTTACCAAGGGGTGCTAGTAATTGAAAGACACGTAATAAAGAAAGAAAAATAAACAAATAAAAGTGATAGAACAGATTGTTGCTTTTCCAGGAGACTCAGAATATGAGTTGGGAAGGACGTAATGATAACACTAAGAATAATAGCACTTGAGACGTATATAGCAATTCCTTACACAAACTGGTTTTTTATGTGCATAAACTCATTTAATACTCACTATAGTCCCAGAAGGATTGCACGACAATTATCCCTATTTTACCGAGGAGGTGGTTGAGGCACAGAAAATTTTGTTTACGTGTCCAAAGTCAACATAGGAAGAGGCAGGGCAAGGGTGATGAAGCCAAGTCTCTGGCTTTCTTGTCTGTCTGTGCTATTAACCACTGTGATAATTGAGACCATCTGTCAAGCACTGCCTCCTCCTTTTGCCTTTGAGGAAGTTGGGTGGAGCTCAGCACATTTAAATGACTTATCTCAAGGCATCAGCCAATAGTAACTGGTTGGATATCCCAGTAACGTAGCTTACAAATCTTGATCCCTTCCAGCTTCCAGGCTGAAGTCTCTATCCCTGAAGGTGTTCAGACCAGGGGTGGCAGGCATTACTGTGCAAAGCCAGTGAGTCTCAAAGCCACCTGAGTCACCCTGGCAACTGTGTCCCCCATCTTGTCATGGCCAGCTCTTGACAGAGCCGTTGTTCCTCTGAAAATGAGGGAGGGGTGGTGGTGGGAGGGAGCCCCACTGTTGAGCTCTATGTTTGTGAATAAGGAAAATGTTTTCCTTCTATAGCCTCTTTAGAGACAATTAAGCATTAGCTTTTGTTGGATGCTAAATTATGAGTGAATTTAGTTTAAAGTATGTGAACCATGCACCCTTTGAAATTTGCCTGAAAAGCCTCATTATAAAACTAATGCTATGAAAAAGCACTCCCTTTTAGATTAGGGAAAGCACCTGAATAGTTTTCATAAGTGGCTGCGCATCATTTGAAAGCATTCTAGTGTTGCCTGAACCGCTTTCAACACACCTTTCAACTAGGAAATTTCACATTCAGCATATCTGTAGTTCTACACGACTTTCAATAATATTTAAATTGGTTAACTGTATTTCTTTTATATCTCTTTTAATGCTTTTATTGATTTGAGGTAGATAAACTTGATTGTGCATGAAATCTTATTTTTCCACACAAAGGAGATAGGATTTGAGTATATACCGGGAGAACCGTACCTCTAAAGCAGGCCAGACCTCTGAAATGCAAGGGTCTGGGTCAGATAGATGTTTGCTGAGGCCTTTGAACTATGCTGGTACTGACTCCAGCGTTTGTTTCCCCCAAAATCGGTGCTGGCAAAAGATGCCCTGGAGGACATCTCTTTATTTAAAGCTCATGAAAAAGAGAAAAGATGCATGAGTTTTGGTATGGAAAAAAAAAAAAAAAAAAAAAAAGAAATGCTTCTCTTAAAAAACCCAGGTGTGTTTTTTAGGGTAGCTTATAGACACTATGATTCTTAGAGCCAATAGTGTTAGATTCCTAAAAACCAAATTTGTGAACATTTCAGCTACTGTGTGCAAAACTATAGTAGGCGATATAAAGTTAAAAAAAAAAAATTAAAAAGACTGTGTATTATATAGGCCAAACCAAGGACAGAGCCTATTTCACTGCTCACACATAGAAATCCAATTAGATTAGTGCACCACAAATAAGACTCGATGTGTGACACAGGAAACCCTGAGCTGCGTCAGGGCACTGATGTTCTAGGAGGGTGTCTGCCTCGTATATAGAGCACTTTATCCATAGTAGGGTCATGAGAGCTCTAGAGAACTGGGTTCAAATCTCAACTCTGCCACCATTTAGCGTCCTTACATGGGGCAAATTACACCACCCCTTGGAGCCTCAATTTTTTCACCTGAAAAAGGGGAATGATAGTACTAATCTTATATCAACAAATGATAAGAAACTCTGCCTCAACTGTTTGTTTTATGCTTACTGCGTGTCACACATTTTGCAAGGGTTTGGGGGGTGCAGTGCAATCCGGACGGTCATGATTCCTGCCTCCCTGGGGCTTCCAGTCTAGTTGTGGGAGTGAATTGGGACGACAAATGTGAAGGCTGTTGCTTGTAAGCACTGCAGCAAGTCATAAGTGCATAATGAAGCACACAAATAAACTAAATTTGCCAGATACAGCAAATGAAAAGAAAAGCAATGAAAAGAATGTTTTGGAGTTAGGATGCTGATGTGATATATTTTGGACTTTATGCCTAGAACTGAGCTAGGTGAGGGCCACGAAAGTAGAGCCACCGTGGCACTCCTGTGCAAAGGTGAGGGGAAAAGAGGAGGTCAGGGCCCTGTGTGCGTGGGTGAACCTGTCCACGTCGGCTTTCCATTGAGTCGCAAGAGATCATGATTTCCCCTTCAACCTCTGGGCTAGTGTTCTTCTTAAGGAATCCCAGGAATAACAAATACCCGCCATCAGCAGGCATCTTACCCATTACAAAACAGTGTTTAGTGACATTCTTCCATTTAATCTTAGCACCAACGATAAACAACACGGTGAACTAGAGTAAAAGGAATTCTGCACGTGAGGAAGGGATTTGTTCAAGGCTGTGCAACCAGTGAATGGTAAGAGGCAGAAACTCAGTTCTTCGGGAGACTTTCGCTCTACTCCTCGTCTCTTCTCTGCATCCCAGTTCTGTACGTTCGGTTTAATCTCTTAGATTAAATGTACTCACTAAAAAAGACATCTACAACATGACTAGATATCATAGGGAAGAGGAAGGTGACCATCCCTTCTAGACTTCCATTTGGAAAACCCGTGATGACAGTAAACACAATCGAGTATTTATTGAAATATATTTAAGGAAAATTTGATGCATAGCTCAAGTCTAGGGAGTTTTCAGTTATACAATAAAGTAAGAACTCTTTGTTCCAATATTAAAGCTGACGAAGAACTGTTTTCTGAGGACAAATTTGGCCCAGTCTAAAGGAACCTTCTTTCCCCAGTGAACTCTAGATATGGGCTTTTAGCATCTCAAGCATGTGTCTTTTTTTTTTTTTTTTTTAATTAATTAATTAATTAATTTATGGCTGTGTTGGGTCTTCGTCTCTGTGCGAGGGCTTTCTCCAGTTGCGGCAGGTGGGGGCCACTCTTCATCGCGGTGCGCGGGCCTCTCACTGTCGCGGCCTCTCTTGTTGCGGAGCACAGGCTCCAGACGCGCAGGCTCAGTAGTTGTGGCTCACGGGCCTAGTTGCTCCGCGGCATGTGTGATCCTCCCAGACCAGGGCTCGAACCCGTGCCCCCTGCATTGGCAGGCAGACTCTCAACCACTGCACCACCAGGGAAGCCCCTCAAGCATGTGTCTTAATTTGGATGTTTATTTGTAGTGAAAAGACCAGAACTATCCCTCTACACAGACGATAGTCAAGCCAAGGAGTCTGTCCTTATTTAGCAATAGAGACTGTTGACACACCAGGCTCTCACGTTTGAAGACAATCTTAAACTTTTACGCATCATTATCAAAAACACAGTCACAAGAAATAATATTTATGGAAGACTCTCTGAAGGACATTCATTCTCTAAAATTTGCTTTCTGAATAATTGCACAGTTTAGGCTCTTTGTAGAGTTGCTTTTGCAAAATTGTGTTTTGTCATCATGCCAGCAGACTACACTGATAGAAACTTGAAGAAATAGTGGGAAGAAATACATTACTGTTTATAACAGTGACTCAGTTGGAGATGTTGTCTATCACAGCTAAAAGTTTTCCTCTTTTTAAGGATCCATAAGTGTCTGGAAAAATGAACTGCTTTTATTTTATGGAAACCGTATAGCGCCTTTGTTTCCGTCTTTGCTTTGGCTTCTAGGAAACGTAGACTTAAATAAATCTATGCACTACCTTAAGCCTTTGACAGGGCGCACATCATCCCAGTTTGCAAACATTACCATCATGATTTTCCATTGTTATTTTTTTTCTGCCCTTATATTTCTTCCGTTCCAATTCCCTCAATGTTTATTTTATTCTAAAAGCATTCTGAAAGCTGCTTCAAATCATTTGTAAAACAATGTGGGAAATGAAGAAATATGTGGATACAGAGACACATCTGAATTATAACCATTTGATCTCTCCTTTCTTTGTGCGTACCATTATTTCATGTAGGATTTAAATAATACATAAAGTCTATCAAAAGTTTAGAAGAGGGAAAAATAAGGCTAGATATTGGCACGAGTGTAGTCTTTGAGTTGGATTTTCAGTGGTTTTCAAACCTGGTTGCACATCAGAATCATCAGCAGAGAGATTTAAAAAACACAGAGTATTGGATCCTACCTCTAAATATTTCGGTATTTTAGATCTTGGTTGGGGTCCTGGCGTCTTTATTTTATAAAGCCTTGCAGGCAGTGTTGATATAAAGCCAGGAGGGAGAACCACTGACAAAGGGTTTAATGAGTAAGAACCTGGTAGAAGAATAAAACGTATACAAAAATGCAACGTGAATTAATTCAGTAGCTCAATACCAGCTTACTTGGACTGAAAGAAAATGGCTTAAAATTTGCCAAACATTGGATAAGTTCCTGCAATATACAAAGCTCTAGGATTGGTAGCAGAGAATTTTCAAGTTGCCTTAGTGTCCCAGTGCCAATTAGATAATGCCTTTCCTTTGTGGCATCACCACCACCATCATCCCAAACAGATGTTGAAAAGCTACTCTAGCAAAGCACTTTACTCTGTGCTTGCGATATGAAGTACTCTAAGATATTGCCCTTACAGTCAAAGAGAGTCGGCTATTTGGACAGACAGGACATGTACATGAAAAAGATAATTAACAATGCCAGCAAGCCTATGCTAAGTGCCAAGTTAGTGGTGGCAACAATAAATACTCTATGAGTTCAGGGAGGGAGAGCATCATTGTGGGCACTGACGTTGGAAGCCTCGTAGAGAAAGTGGAACGTAAAAGCCCGACCTTGCTGTTTGTGTGGGAAATAGATAAATATTTTTCTGAAAGTCAGTATAAGTGCAGCTGTCTACTCATGCAGTTTTACTCAAACTTCATTTTAAAATAGAACGCCATATCTTTGTATGTGTAACTGCGGGTTTTAGCAAAATAATGTCCCCTCCTAATTTTTTTTTTCTTTTATTTATACCTCAATGTCTAAAACTATCAAGCAGGAAACCAGCTAGAAATATACATATTTTTAGGAAGGGCATAAAGCCCTGACCTATCTATAAAATTACATCCATTTCTGAGGAGGGTCAGCATATTCCCCAGGATTTCCGCCCTGCCTTAGGTTGACTGCTGTTTATCAGAGAGTTTATTGTATTTCAGTCTAAAAGCAAATCTGCTTTATTACAATTAGAGTGAAATTGTGCTTAACGATTTTTTTCATTATAAAAATAAGAAAATGCTTGCTAACATGTAGTGTATTCACTTAATATGATAAAAAAAAAAGCACTTGATTTCATTTTTCCCCTAAGTATAAAAAGCATTTAGAAGGAGTTGTTTTTAGAGTGACTCAACAGAAAACATCTCAGCCAAGACTGAAGCTAACATCATGAGTCTGAGAAGGCAGTATAATTTCTAAAACAAATTTTTTTTTTTTTTTTTTGTGCCACAGAACTCTCAAAGTGTGTATGACAACCTGATATGGAGGACATGATTTATAGAGTGATCTGAAAATTAATAAACAATTATATCAGAAAGTGAAATGGTGCCTTAAAAGAAAAAAAAAAAAAAAAAAGAACTTTATGGCTTTTTTATGAGCATGGGTAAAAAATCCATGAACACACTCAAGAATGCCCAGATGCTTTCTGTCAAGCAAGTAAAGAGCACTTTAAAATGTCTCTGATAAAACTCGGTACAGAGGAAATAGCATTGGTCTCACGTTAATAAGTGGAGAGTTAAATAACACAGCAGACTGGTTCCCTCGAGTTACCAGCTTCTGCGCTGTCTTTGTGTGTCCAGCTGAAACATGAAGAATTTAGTCCGTAATGAGTCCTCACACCCAGGCTAAGGGCAAACAAATCCAATTGTTAAAATTGTTTTCCGAACAGAAGTTCCTTCTCTTCCTCCAGCTTTTGAATCATCCTTCGTTTTTACTCTTCTCTCTAACTCCCAGAGCTGAAGGACGTCATTACGGTTAACAGTGACGAGCATGTCCTTGAGGTTCGGAAGTTTTTGAAGGTTCAACAATTGAGGCTTTTTGTCATCATTGTTTAAAGGCCAGACTAGACTTCGTTTCCTCAGGACTCTGCTGTGCACAGACAAAATAGAGCCACATACCATTTGGAAGCAAAAATCAGCAATAACCCATTTCTTAGAAGCCAGGCTACTTGAAGAGACCAACTTGAAAATGCCAGACTTTGATCAGACTTTGCACATCACAGTCGTGGGGCCCTTGTGAGAGAGGGTTATTCCATAAACTTAGCAGGATAGGTTGATTATATTTAGCACAAGCGGGTCCCTGATACGTTTCAAAACAAATAGGTATTTGAAGCCTTGAGTCACAACGTCTAAAAACTAAGCACTGTGGCTTGTCCTCCATCCTGGACAAAGAGATTACATAAAAGGAAGAGGGAATGAAATAAAACAAAATTGTGATGAAAGTGACATATGCGCCTTGCGCTTTTTGTGCCTGTTTGAATATACATTACACTATCCCCTTTCTACCTCTTAGAGCTTTCAATCTGTCATCACTTCTAAATGTACCCATTTTGACAACCCTAGTCCTTTATCCTTGGCAATCTTTCTTCCTGGAAACCTGCCTCTATGAGTTTGCTAGGGCTGCCATAATAAAGCAGTACACACTCGATGGCTTAAACAACAGAAATTTATTTTCTCACAGTTCTGAAAGCTAGAAGTCCAAGATCAAGGTGTCAACAGGGTCGGTTTCTTCTGAGGCCTCTCTCCTTAGCTTGTTGGCATCATCGTCTCCCTATACCTTTACATAATGTTCCCTGTGTGCATGTCTGTGTCCTTTTCTCCTCTTCTTAAAGGACATAAGTCATATTGGATTAGGGCCCACTCCAGTTACCTCACTTAACCTTAATTGCCTCTTTAAAGACCTTATCTCCAAATATAGTCACATTCTAAAGTTCCAGGGTCCAGGACTTCAACAAATGAATTTTGAGAGAAGGCATATCAGCCCCTAACCTTCCACCCTGTGGCCCCTCAAAGTCTGTCTTTCTCACGTGCACCACCACCCACCCCACCATTAGGAGCCCTTTAAATGCAGAAAACAGAATACATTTCAATATGGCTTTAGTGAAAAAGGAAAACTCTCAACTCACACAGTTGAAAAGTTTGAGGTAAATTTATTACAGCTTCAGGCACAGCTGGATCCAGATATTTTTAGTGATTTTATCAGGTATTGATCTCACTGTCCGTCTGTCAGTTCCTCTATAATGACTCTACCCTCAGGATTATAAAAGGGCTGCCAACTGCTCCAAATTACAGTCTAGCCTATTGGCAACTCCAGCACAAAGAGAGACTGCTGCCTTCTCACCTATTATAATAAAAGTCCTGCATTCAAGTCTCATTAGTCTGGCTAAAGTCTTCGATCTATCACTACAGTAATCTTGTGGTCAGGCCATGGGATGCTCTGATAGGTGAGACCTGGGTCCCATACGTGGCCCTAACTCAGAGGTGGAATGAATCACAGGGAGAGATGGGGGTCCCTCAGGAAATTGACATTACTATTACCAGAGGCAGGAAGGGGGAGCAGCTAAACAGGTACAAATCCATAGATGTTCACCCCACCAACACCCCGCGCTCCCACCTCACAAACGCCCAGTGATCTGTCATACCTCTACTGAGCCATCTCCTCCTCCTTGAGATCACCTCTGAGTATTTTCAACAGAGGAAGCACTTCATCCTACCTTGTCCACATCTTAATTATTACATGACCTCTTGGCATGCCTTGCTTTCTCTCCAGGCCATGAGAGCTCTGAGCAGAAGAGAATCACTGTTTCACCTTTCATACATCCAATGCCAAGACAATGACTGACGTACAGGAGTCAGTCCTACATGGGTCTCCGCATGTGTGAGTGTGTGCACGTTTTAAGCTGCTCACCTCAGTGAACCACAGAACGGGGAAGTTATTTCTTCCATGTGAATCTACTATCATCCCTGGTAGAAACAAACAAAAAGGAGCTGTCTGGGAGTGCCTGAGACAGAGATACCCATCCTTGAATCAGGGGCTGGAGGACATGAGGTACAGTAATCAAATTGCTTCATTGTCAGAGGAGGATATATGACAGGAAGAAAGCTGAGTGTTATTAGGCGATTTTCATTCTGTTTCTGGGCCCCTGTTTCCCTATTTTTAGAACAATCTGATGTTTAGATTAAGTTTTAGAAGTTTTCCAAGATCCTTTTTTTTTTTTTTTGAACAAGAGAAAAGACAGATTTTCCAAGACCCTTTGAAGAGCTTTATTTGATGATTGTGAGGTGAAATGTGTCATATAGCAAGAGGCAGGCAGGAGGGCTGAATCCGGGGAAGTGCGTGGCGTAGGGATTGCGTGATCTAGATCCTGACATCCAGGCAAGCAAATTCTGAATTTGAGAATTCCACGGGAGTCAGAAGAACACCCACTAGGTAGACCCACTGGTGTCAAAGGGAAGTACAGATTCAATAAGAGTCTTTCCATGTCCTGGGCTGGCTGGTGTTATCCTGTCGCTCCCACTCAGACTCTCTCTCTCAGCCCACCTCTGCTTGTTTAGTTTTTTTCTCAATCCAAATGCAGGAATGCCTTGGTCCCCTTACTTTGTGTCTGCTCTGTTCTGTCTCTGCCCTACGTAAGCATCATTTCAGAATCATACCTCTATTTGTTTCCAGAAACCCCTCCACTTATTATCCCTCCTCTTAAGGGCATAAGGCATCTTGGCTGAATAGCACATTTTCTTTTGCAATTCCTGGGGTTTTTCTTGATCAACAGATTTTTTATGAGAAACTGGGAACCCCTGTTTACTATCAGGTCATAAACTCTGTTACCGTATGTAATTGTAGATCTGTTAATTTCTAAGTGCGTGATTGGGGCAACCAATCCATCCACTTCAACTGTTCATGACTCTTACCATTGCCACACAGTGAGCACTCAAAACATAATTTTCAAGGATTGAATGAGTGAATAAATCAATGAATTATTTAGTTATTTGGGATATCCATATTTCCTTAACTTTTAAAACATATATTTTTCACATTTTAACATCTCTGAAACAATTGATGACAACAGTGAGTCACTGTTGGCCAGACACCACTGTAATGGCATTGGCATTGTCTGTGCATGTGCAAACATGGTGCAAATTTCAATCAAGTCGTGTATATCAGTAATATACGTTAAAGGTAATTGTTGTCTGTATTGAAATGCAGCAACTTGGTGTTTCGTTTAGTTGACGTTTAAGGAATAAATAGTTGTTTTCTGATAATCTTCCATTTAAACCTTCCCCTAAGATTCCTAAGATCAAGAAAGCATCAACAGCAAAACTTACAGAATGGATGTAACAGCTTGAAGGAACATCACCAAGACGATAGCAGAACATTATTTTAAGAAATGCTGTATAACCAACTCTCCAGCACAGAGAATTTTCATGTGTGGGAAAGCATAGACATTTATGACTCAGTTAAAAAAAAAAAAAAAAAAACGATTCAGAGGAGTTGGATTCTGAATATGAGGAAGTGTTAAGAATTTATTTTGTTTATATTTTCCACAATGGGATTATACAATTAAAATCTATATTTAAATAAGTTGTAAGAGCTCTTTCAGTAAGTTCAAAAAAAATGTAAGCGATAAAGCATTAGTTCATAGGATGATTGCCAACATTTTTATTACTTAGTCATTTTATAAAGTAATGGTGTATCATACAATCAATAGATTTTAGGTCTCTTGAGATATGAGAATATCAGTGGGAGAGATACTTTTGGCCCAAAGACCTAGTTACCATGCCTCAAATCTTGCCACACAGTATATTTCCTGCTTTTCCCTGAGACTAAATTAAGATATTCTCCATGAAGATAGGCTTGGATTAGATCTAAGGAAGAGTTCCTCCAAAGTTAGAATATCCTGAAGACAAGAATTAGCTATTAAGGGAGATTGTAAATTCTTTAGTCGCTGAGATTTACAAGGGAATTCTTTTTCTGTGCCAATGATGGTTATGTTTGCATGCACAGAGCGGCTGCCTTTGTAAAGTGCACACTTCCTTTCACAAAATGATTGGTGAGCTGGCCTTCCTTCTTTCTGACTACCTAGGGACAAGAAGGAGAGCTTATGACATAGTAAGAATTGGGACTTAGCAGATTGTCTTAATCACCATATCAGAAGCCTGTGAAGAATAAAAAATAGTCAAGTTGTTTGGACTCTCACTCCACTGATCAAGAAAAGATGTTCTTGATCCCGGATAAAAGTTGCTTCACTTGTTTCCATTTCTGTTTTAGAAAATAAGAGACAGTTATTTGCTTATGATCAGATATTCTTTGAGAGAAGCCTTTTTTGGAGGACCATGTACATTGTATTGAGGTGTATAAAATGTAATTAGACAGCAGTAATTGCATACTTGGTTCATAAATAGATCAATGCCCTTATGTGGCTGAATCTACAGCTCTTCCTACAAGCAGATGAAATAAATCCCAGAGAAATTGGGATCTGAGTCATTTGCCTTTCAAAATGAATACAAAAAGATCTGATCTCTTGAAGGAATCTTTGAAGAGTTTCTTGTCATGTTCTCTCATCTAACCATAAGTGATAATGTCGAATGCCATGGCTAGTAGACGCTTTTCATTTATTTTCTAATTTGAACTGGGCTGATTGGCCTTTTGTAGACTGATGGGGCAATATATAAGAGCACCAGAAAGCTTTAATCCAGGTCGGGACACCAGAGTCATACTTCAGACTCTAGAGCTATGTTATACATCTCTCATTTCTCTGTTTTGTTTATTTGTTTGTTTTCTCCTTTGCCTGACAACTCCTACTCTTCCTTAGACACACCATGCAGGCAATATTTCCCCAGGACTTTTTACCTAGCCCACCTCTATTAATGGGTTGTGTAGTTGCCATATTGCCAGGACTTGTACCTACATTCAACTCAGAATTAAGCAGACTGTGGTATACCTTTTCCTAGTCTGCCTCTCCACTGGGAGTCTGTGGGCAATTTAAGGGCAGACATGTGGCCTGGACCCAGTACGAGGACAGTCCTTGGAATAAAAGACATCTCTCTATAAATGGTGGAACAGTTGAGAAATGCATGTAAAGTATTATTTGTACATGGGTAAATCGATGACCTTGTCCTTGATATTCCTTATGGGAATTTTGTTGAAGTTTCTCCCTAGAAATAACTTTTTTCACACACTCTTGTTTTCTGGTACTGGGGCTTCTCTCATGTACTGTTGTACTGATGTGATTGAATAATATGACCAGCATCACTCCTCTAAAGAATACGATAGATAACTAAGTGACTATGGTAGGTGACCTTTTTTCTTTGCCTTATTTGTCCCTATTTATATTTATTCTTTGTAACTATTAACCATTTCTTTAGATTTAATACTTGGCCACCTGTAGTTGTTGCTTGATTCCTCCCACTGCTTTTTTAAACGATGTTACTCATTGAGTGAGCTTGCCGTTTTCTTGGTTTTACTTCTACTCATTCCCCCAAGCGCTTTCCTTACGTGTAATAATTAAGAAATTCTCAGCTGAAAAAAGAGAAAGCTAAAAAACAATCCAGCTACAAGTAACTTATTAATAGGTTATTGGGTCATAACAGGAAAGAACAGAGTTGGGGGCTTCAGGGTTTGTTAACCTAGCCATTTATGACATAATCAGGAAACCAGGTTCTTTCTACCTTTTGGTTTTGCTGTCCACACATTGGCTTTATTCCAAGCATGGCTTTCCTTTGGCTGTACATTGACAGTAGCAATGAGGGCTATGTGCTTCCTCCCCCATGTTTAGCAGGAGAGAGAGAGCATCTCTTCTTATTGCTCTTAGAACAAGAAAGATTTTCCCACATGTCTTAGGAAACCTTCCCATGTCTCCTTGCATGGAGTTGGACCCCATGTCCATTCCCGGCCAATCCCTATTGTCACTGAATGTCAGACACCAACTGGCTTAGACCTGGGTTCACAAACAAATCCTTGACAAGGGAGAATGAGAGTAACATAAGTAGTTTACTGCTGGAGGGGGAGACCAAACCACTAAGTGTTATGGCTTCAGTACAGTGGGTTAGGGGTGGAGAGGAAGCCACTGTGTCTAACTAAAACATGACTCCATCCGTGTGCTGTATCTTTCCTTTAAATGCTGAGTAACAGCTCAACTCAGTGTCCCGAAATGAATCACAGTCTTTCTCCAAGAGCAAGTCCACTTCCAAATTTTCCTGCACTATGAATTTCATTGAAATTTTCCTTATTATCGATGCCGAAAGACAAAGGGTTATTTTTGACTCTGTCTCATTCAGTCTCAAATGTGGTACAATATAAAGATAGCAAAATACCTCGTTCATTCATTCAGCTACAATTTACTATACACCAGGCATTAGGGATATAATTGTACATAATGCCATTACTGGAAAGATTAGTAATATAAAATCAATTTATAATGGTAGAAAAAAAATTCTTGTTTTTAAACAAATTTTGCACATCCTTATACAATTTTGTGACACAGGCTCTGGTGGCAAAGAATAGGGTAACATGAAAGAAAAACTGGAGTTCACATTAGATTGGTTGGATAGGAAAGACTTCTTGGAAGAAGCGATAATTAAGCTGAGTCCTGAAGAGCAGCAGGAAGCAGACTCGCAGACGAAGAGAATTATACGCACGGAGAGAATCACATACAATGGTGTAATCAAGGAACTGAAGGAATTCCAGCAAGGGTGTGGCATGGCAGAAGGCAGGAGAAGAGTGCTCCAACAAGAAAAGATCGATGACATGGTTCAAGGCCACCGAGATGAGGACGAGGACTGAAGAACACTTGTTGGATTGGCAACGTGGGTATCTTTTGAAACTCGAGCTGGAGCAGTTTTAATGGAATGATGGGAACAGGAGCAAGATCGGAGTGGTTTGAGAAATGATTGTAAGATGACAAAGTGGGGACACTGTGGGTACAAAGCTCTCAGAGGAAATTTCTCTGTGAAGTGGAACAGAGTAATGGTTGATAGCTGAAGAAGAGTGTGTGTCCATTAAGTGGATTGTTTTATTTTTATTTTTTGTTTGTTTTGAAATGAGACCAGAATTCCCACTAGCAGACTCTAGAACAATGTGGGATTTTGGGGGTCTTTTTAAAAAATTCATATAGCCCTGACTCATCAACACCTGATACATAGTAGATACTCGTTAAACCTTTGATGATGAAATAAACGGATATTTGAGATCATGTTTATGTGTGGATGGGAAGTATCAATTATAAAATGTGAGGCCAAAATTACACAAGAGAGATCTTTTAGAAGGAACAGGGCTCACTCAGATCCGCTGCACATGTGAAAGTTTTTGGCATTTCATGGAAGAAAGAAAAATTTTCCCATTGTAATAATAGAGCAGGAAAAAATGGGTGCAGACACAATGGGTTTCTAGATTTGGGATGAAATTTCCATATCACAGTTTCTAAATGTTCTTAAAGAGATGAGGCAAGATTATCAGATGAAAGTAAGGAGGGGCATGGGAAAATGCTCTTGTCAGACTTGCTGAGAGTAGAGATGGACCATAACAGAGAAATGTAGTAAAATTTGGTGGGGCAATTTAAGGCCCTGTCTCGGGAATTTATACTTACACCATTCTGTTTTGTTGGCTAACCCCCACTGTTGTTAATCTGCATGAGTGCAGTAGGGGTGGAAAAAATCTGATGGCTAGTTGGATGCATTCAGGGTTTGACCAAATAAATTCAGGAGAAGGGAACTGAGGACACTTCCTAAGATATTATTCTGGTGGAGCAGGGAAGGGAATGAAGTGAGGCCTGGAGGGGACAGCAGAGGAAGATAAATGAGTCCTTGGAGATCAGCTCAGAGGATTATTGTCGTGAGCCGAAAGGATTGGGGGTCATGTTTTCAGATGCTGGGATATCTGAAAACGTGATGTTGAAGGCTGCCCTGCTAGTCCCACTTAGTCACCTGGCCTGGACAGTCCGTATTTCTCCCAGTATCTCTCGGAGCTGCAGATTTTTTCCCACGTCCTCTGGACTCACTCTTGTCCGCTACGTTAGTCTATTGAGGTCTCCTCCTAACATATCTCTGTGTCTCCAGCCTCTCCTCATCACCTCTACCTTTGTCCTAACCCAGTCTTTTCTGCAGTGATACCTGATTGATCTCAAAACAGTGTCTCCATCACACAGCATCCCTGCTCACAGACCTTCATTCCATATCTAGGACAAATCTAAAAAAAAAAAAAAAAAAGCTTGGCAGTCAAAGATTTCTGTCATTTTTCTCATGCTTGAAATACTGAATTATTTTCTGGTAATTCCTTGACAGGAGTTCACTTTGTCCCCACACTGTCTCCTTATTATCCTCCCTCCTATGTCTTTGCCTGGGAACTCCTTCCTCTTTCTTTCCATCAGTGAAAATCACTATTGTGATTTTAATCTAACTCTTTTTACTGTTATTTATACTATACTAAAGATGTAGTTAAGCGTACTTTGTCTGCCAAGGACTTATGGCATCCTTTATGTCTTCTTTGGATGTTCTGGTGATTATATCAGAAGTCTTAACATTTAAAGCTTAAGAATACTTTTCTTTGTACATCACATTTTAATGATAAATGACAATAGTAATAACTATGATAACAAGGACAACTTCAATGGTCCAGAAATGTGGGAAAAATGATTCAGTATAATTTACCCACCACCGCATTTAACACATTCACTTCACCTCACTCCTATATAATGGCATATATTTAAAGAAAAACAGCACTTTTGTCGTGGGTACTTGGAACCATGAATGATGTGGAAATACGCTTTTACCATGTGATCCACAAGCAGTGAAGTGGTTACCTTTCCCGACGTGCTCATCTCAGGGATATGGCAGCTTCCCTCGAAGCAAAAAGAATATTCTTGGCTCTCTGCAAGTGTAACCTTCAAGGAAGTGAGAAGACTAGGAGGTCAGCTTTGTAGGGAGGCCCTGGCCAGCCTTTGACATGTGGGAAAAAACACATCTGAGAAGCTGGGGCTTCGGACTGCAGTACTGTTAGTCACTACCAGCTCCTTCCGTGGAGGCACTGGACTTTTCACCTGGGGCTGTGAGTGGTGTCTATCCGAGCCTCCCAAGGGACAGAGAGCCTTTTTCCCAGGGGGAGTGTGACACTTCATCACTTGTATGCACCCAGAGTGCCATCCTGTGGCCTAAATTGAGCTGTGTTTGTGTGCAGTTGTAGCTGCCCGTGGTGTTTTTAAGTTTTATGAGAAGCCGAAATCTAGTGGAGATTTATCAAGGGTTCCTTAAAGCGTGACCAAAAGGTACGGAAAATGAAAAAATGCAAAGGAACGGCTTTTAATTCTCGTCAGATTGGTTCCAGTTAACAATCCTCATCTGGCCCATTGCTGGTTCTATTCTGCTATCTCAGTCTTAATTGCCATTTTAATTCCTTCTCTGGTTCCCATGGTTCCCGCCCCCCCCCTCCCCCCATCCTCTTCTCACATGTACATTAGCAATGACGTTTGCTTTTGTCTTAATTTCAAAACAGGTTTTAAAATGCTAATATGTGTAACGTCAAAAGATGAGGTAACTTGATTTAAGGAAATCTGGCATTTCACACTTGGGCAAACTACAGTAAAACAGTGCCTTCCAAACAAAGGATGCACCTGGGTCTTTTCCACCACCTAAAGCATATCAAATCACAGGAAGTGAAATATGACAAATTATTTTAATACTGTTCTTTTATTCTAGTACAGGTACAAGGTAACAGGTACTCTCATTTATTTCTGGAGGGAATATTAAATGATACAATCTTTCTGGATGACAACTTCTCACTGTATATTTTTTAAAAAAAAACATTTCAAATGTTCATATATGTTGATCCATCCAGTCTCCATTTCAGAGTTCATCCTCAGGAAATGAACAGAACAGTTTAGAAAGATTACTGTATGTTTGTATTATTTACAGTAACTTAATTTTTAAAAACCCAATTAGGTAGTAATAGGAGAACTGGTTCAGTAAGATACGGAGCGTCATACAAAGGGAATGCTGAATAGCCGTTAAAAGATGGTGCTATAGTATAGAAGACAGAATATTTAGTGACAGGGAAAATAACTCTCAATATGTGAAGGGGCGACAAGCAAATTATAGAATAGTGATCTGGCTCTTAACAAAGGACATAGGAAGGAACAAAGAATTAGCCCATTCTATTCCCAAGCTAAGGTAGAAACCAGCAGGGGGAGAGCCAGATAATGGAGGTTAAAATAGCAGCTTCCTAACACTCTTTGTTACTCCTTGAACTTACCCCCTCCACCAGTGAAACTCAGGTAGGCAGTCACAGGTAGACCCAAGCAGTGCCAGGTCTCCTGGTCATGGCGGCTGGAGAGTGGAATCCCCTTGTTCATTTCCTTTTTTCATTGTCACCAGTCAAATGAGTGACTCCTCCTCTCCTGGGGAGAAGTAACCAAGGGATTGGAAAGGGATGGAGCTGGTTTCTGGAACTACATGCCTTTTCCATCTGGGACGTGGAAGTTTCCTCTTTTCTATGGCAAGAGAGGAGTAGGAACATAGGCTTTCCCATTCAATACTCTGCAGCTCTGGAGTGCTTCTTAATTAGTTTAGGACTCAAGAGAAGAGAGGATTATTACTCTTGCCACTTCTGTAAACACTAATAAATATGTTTAGTGGACTATCAAATTTTTGCGTGTGTGTATTACTATATATTTAATGGCTAGAATTATCCATATATCCATGCAAAATATTTTCTACAATGAGCATTCACTGTTTTTATGAATTATATATATATATATATATGTATATACACATATATATAAATATATAGGAAATAAATATATAATGGAATATATGAAAATGTATTCCTTTGTATTATAATACTTAGAGTATGTTATAGTATATTTGAGTATATGTTTACATTATGGTGTTAAATATATATTTAAATATATATTTGAAAAGAAAAATAAAAGGTGAAATGACTAAGTTAACTTGATGCATACCATGTCCTAAAATTCTGTAGGCGCTTTAATACAACAAGATTAACCATTCCATATGGTGTAAAAAGGCACCCTTTCTCCATTAGGTGGGGAAAATAGTCGGGAGAGAACTATGTGTTGCCCACAGATACTCGCTCATTGGAAACCCCTCCGCATGTACTCATGTGTGGATTGACAAAGGAGTAGTTTTGTTTTGGTGGCATGGAATGTGGAAGGGATGAGGCGGATGGAGGGCCCCTGTGGGTAGGAAGGATGATTGCTGGGAATGCGGTGCTTCCTATTCCCAAGAAAGCTCCCTCCTAGAATCTCCTTGGACCCACCCACTTATTTGTGCAATCACGTGTCCATCATTCACTTTGACAAGTTTATGGAAAACACCATAAACTATTTAGCTAATGCCAGGATAGAAAGTATTAAAATACTTTTCCCTCACAGGAGGGACTTCTAATCAAGTCACCATTTCCAAGATAATCCTGTTACTGACACATCATCAACCAATAGTATCAATAAGTATTTGATATTATGTATTACGCCTCATGCTAGACCCTTTACATGCGCTGACTTCTTGGATCTGCCCTAACAGCGATTCAAGACATAAATTCTTATGCCCATTTTATAGATGAGAAAGCTCAGATACAGAGTTTAATCAGTTGCTCAAGGTCACACAGCAAGTAAGTGACCAAGCTAAGTTCATACCTGTACAGGTTGACTCCCAAGTTTGTGCTCTTTGCTACCATCCCAAAAAGTCTTCACAGTCTGATCTTTTCAAATGTGACATGTAACTTTCTGAAGGCGTATCACAATTTTTGGAATGCAAGCGTACTTTAGTTTAATATTTTGCATCTTTTCGAGAAACACAATCAAAGTTCAAGGGTGCCACATGATTTTTATTAAAAATAATTAAAATGGGACCCCAGTCATCAAGAATACCTTGGTATTGGAGGGAAAAAATAAATGACTGGTGCTTGAAATAAACACCCCAAAGCTGTATGTAATCACAAAAGAAAATAAGATGAGGATGCCAGCCTGACTTACAGGATTCTCCCCCGTGTGATTCTCATAAAGAACAGACCCCAGGGATAAATCACTTCATCCCGTATCATTCCTTTCTGCTTTTTTGAATTTAAATTTGAAAATGTGAAGCCTGAGAAGTCCTAGAATCTATTCTTTTTAATAGGAAATTTAATTTAGGGGCTGGCATGGAAGAAGAGCTGTAGAACCTCTAATGGATTTTTTTTTTCCTCTGAAGGAACATGAAATTAAATATTGGTAATTATTTGATACGCTTTTAAATGTAGATTCTAAATCCATCCTATCAGAGGAACTTCCAGATGTACCAAGGATGAGTGTGACAGTTGAAATGGTGAAATGCTTAAAAAATGATGAGAAACTTCATTTTCGAAACCAGATGACAGATACAAAAAGTTGGCAGTGTGTCTGAAAGAAAACATCGCATGCAGAGGGAGATCTAAAAATACTGTAAACAAAAACTGAAAGACAACTTGGAATTTCACTTCAGAAATGTTGTAGATTTTAAAATAGCACCAGTGACTTCTTTTCCCCTTTACAATGAAATCTGATGAATTTCCACTTCAAGAGTTTTGGGTTTTTTTCCCAATGCTTGTGCCATTTTTTATAAATTTTATTTTTGTTTATAGTTTCATTTTTAATCACTTTTTATCATAAGATTTAAATGTACTCTCTAAATATATTCCTCTATCATGGTACCATATTGAGCTTCCAAAAGCTAATGCACTTTTTTAAAAATTTATTTATTTTAATTATTTATTTTTGGCTGTGTTGGGTATTGGTTGCTACATGCGGGCTTTTCTCTAGTTGCGGCGAGCAGGGGCTACTCTTCATTGCGGTGTGCGGTCTTCTCATTGCGGTGGCTTCTCTTGTTGCGGAGCACGGGCTCTAGGCATGCGGGCTTTAGTAGTTGTGGCACGTGGGCTAAGTAGTTGTGGCTCGCGGGCTCAGTAGTTGTGGCTCGTGGGCTCTAGAGCGCAGGCTCAGTAGTTGTGGCTCATGGGCTCTAGAGTACAGGCTCAGTAGTTGTGGAGCCCGGGCTTAGTTGCTCCGCGGCATGTGGGATCTTCCCGGACCAGGGCTCAAACCCGTGTCCCCTGCATTGAAAGGCAGATTCTTAACCACTGCACCACCAGGGAAGTCCAGCTAATGCACTTTTATCTCCTTGGTAATATCTCACTCAGTCACGGCAAGATGTTGCCTGAGAGCAGTGGTTTTTAAGCTGTGCATCAGATGATCCATTAGAATCCCCTGAAGGGCTCCATAAAGCAGATTGCTGGACCCCAACCCCCAGATTCTCTGATTTGGCATGTCTGGGGAGATGCCTGAAGATTTGCATTTCTAGCAAGTTCCTGGCTGATATCTGTGCTGTTGGTACCTGGACCACACTTTGAAAATGCCTGACTTCTCTAGAAGAAGAAGAAGACAAAACCATCTTCCTGTTGCTCCCATGCCTTATGATGAATATCAGTGTCAGTAAAAGCTGAATTGATACTGTGTGTGTGTATTGGTGAAAGGGCAGGGACGGAGGGCTGCAAACAGGTTTCAGCATCGATAATTGTAACTGAATCTATAGATTGATGAAATAAATGAGAGGATGAGTAACATATGGATCTGGTGGGAAAAGATTCAAAAACTCAGTCTATATCATAAAACATTTTAAAGTTCTTGACTGAAGTATAAATTTGAAAATGTTTAATATGCATATATGGTATGTGCTAGCAGAAATTTAAAAACAAAAACAGACGCTGGCCCCAAAATGAAATTCTGGTGATCTATTAATTAAATCAGTAAGAGTGACTAGGCCAGTAGAAGGGAAATATTTGCATATCTCTGTAATTAGAGCTAGATGTAGGGGGCAGCTTATAGCCACCCTGTCTGTCTTTGGCAAGATGGCAGTGGTGAAACCTAGCCAACTTCTTTTGGATGCGTATGACACAATGTAAACTGGATAGAAAAGTTTTCAGAATTTACTGGAGTGGCTGTAAAATATACAGCCCCTTCATCCATATCTTTAGATCATATCCAGAATTAAAGCATCCTTGAAATAAATCCAGGAAAAGAGTAAATGAAATACAAGGTATGAAGTATCAATTCTATGGAGCTTGGGAGAATTCAAAAAGAGCTGCATGTAAATAAGGTAGGAAGTGGTAAACTATGGCAGCTGGCTATGCCATTTAGCTAATGAACATCACTGATATTCAGAGAGAATTGTCTCACCTTCTACCAGTGTAAATCTATCTCCTCCCTCCCTCCCTCCCTCCCTCCCTCCCTCCCTCCCTCCCTCCCTTCCTTCCTTCCTTCCGTCCTTTCTTCCTTCCTCTCTTCTTACTTCCTTTTCTCCTTCCTCATATTCAACAAGTAGTTTTGTACATTTACTCTATGCCAGGCACTGACTGTGCTGGGTAGGCTTTGAGATGCAGCAATGAATAAGACAGATGTTATCTTTACAAATTCATGGGTCTTTGCAGTCTATTTAAAGTAGGAAATGTCCTGTGAAGTAGGAATGTGCGCTGTAAAAGCATATGACAGAGGGGCAGGTCCTAACAAGGAATTGGGCCAAGTTTCTCTGGGTGAATGATTAAACTTGCTATGGCTGTGTTATTAAGGGTAGAGACTTTGCCTTATCCATTGCTTTTCCTTTGCCTCTAGAGCACTGCCTAGAACATCATTTGCACTCAATAAATATGTGTTGAATGAATAATTCTGAGTGTGAATAGGGCTAGCTAGATGAAGGGTTGAAGGTAATAGGGAGCATTCCAGGAAGGGGGTACGTATCATTGTGCCCAAGTATGAACTAAAATGTATGGAGCTTGGCTGTCCAGTATGGTAGCCACTAGCAACACGTGGCTGTTAAGCAACTGAAATACGGCTAGTCCAAGTTGAGATACATTATAAGTATAAAATACACAATAGATTTTGAAGACTTAGTATGAAAAAAGAATGTAAAATGGCCTATTATTAAAATTTAAAATATTGATTACATGTTGAAATTATAGTATTTTGGATATGTTGGGTTAAATCAAATGTACTATTACAATTAATTTCACCTGTTTCTTTACTTGTTTCATGTGGCTCCTAGAAAATGTAACGTTACATATGTGGCTTACATTTGTGGCTCCCATATTATTTCTACTGCACAGCACTGATAGGTAGTATGCCATACGTATGATTTTATTTGATGGTGGTATCGTGCAAGGGGAGTCTGACACGTATTGCAAACTTTTGCTTTCTGACCTGAAATACGAGAGCATCTCATCCCACTCGTTCCTGCACTGTGGCAAGTCCCCATGCAGAGAGAAGCACGTGTCTTGCTGAAACACTGTTGTGTTGTAAAAGCTTACTGTTTTGACCTATTATTTGATTGTTGTATTGTGCATCTCAATACAAAAATCTCAGTATCTAAGAATGCTGCTGAGCAAATAGGCTTAGTGAGCAGCTTCTGAGAACCATGGTGATTGATGTAAATGCCAACCATATTTCTTTCATGAGTCCCATTTCTAGGTTGTTTGCTTGAGAGGTTATGGTGATTGGACAGTTTTGTTTTTATTTGGCCAAGTGATGATATATGTAGGCAAATTGGGTCTCTCTTTTGAGAAAGAATAAACTATGAGAAATGGTAGTAAGGTGGGACCGTTCTCTATAGACACAACTTCAGCTTGTAGGTATTTTAAATCCCTGAATAGGAAACAGTGCTAATGATTAGAGTCTTTCTATTCTGAATACATTTAGAGGGATTGTGGCATCTGGAAAGAAAAGGAACATGATGTAAAAGTTGATTCTGAGGTCCAGCTTTGTGTACACATAAAGCAACAGAAGCATGAGAACTGGCCGCATTTTTGCAATTGCTTTTAGCTGAGGGGAGGCTCTTTGGTTTCAAACAAATAACTAAACTCCAGTAGAGTTATAGCATTCAAAGCTATAAAAACAAAACAATGCAACAACATTCTCCCATAGGGAAATCTATAAACCTAAACATTAACTGTAGTAAGGTAAGGTTAAAACAATTAAAATGGGGCTTCCCTGGTGGCGCAGTGGTTGAGAATCTGCCTGCCAATGCAGGGGACACGGGTTCGAGCCCTGGTCTGGGAGGATCCCACATGCCGCGGAGCGACTAGGCCCGTGAGCCACAATTGCTGAGCCTGCGCGTCTGGAGCCTGTGCTCCGCACCAAGAGAGGCCACGATAGTGAGAGGCCCGCGCACCGCGATGAAGAGTGGCCCCCACTTGCCGCAACTAGAGAAAGCCCTCGCACAGAAACGAAGACCCAACACAGCCATAAATAAAAAAAAAAAATAAAAAAAAAAAAACAATTAAAATGCATGTTACTGTCTAATGCTATATATCCACTGTACTTTTACATGATATTTTTATTGTCTAATTCTGTCCTTCATTCACTTGAAATTAGGAGGGGCCAAGAAGTAATATTTCATTTAATTTTCTTGATGGAGGGGGCTTTCTCACTGCTTTCTGATGAACTAATTTTGACAAGTTTATACTGTCCATTTTGTACTCCACACAGCTGCTGAAAAATGGCCAAGTTCCTGGGCCCACCTCATCTTAGTAAAAGATGGAGGACATCTCACTGGCCTTATAAATTTCACCTATGAGATTTTTCACTTTGAATAAGAGAATCAAACTGACTTTGTACTGTAGTTCAGTGAGGCGATGATACTTCTTTGTTCTATGTATAAATTTTTGAGGTTTCTTGTGTTAGCTTTACTTTGGGTATAATGTTGTTTTGATATGCAAAGTTATAGCGTTGGAATTCTAGCTCTATCTTCTCAAAGGCCTAAAGGATAAATAATATTTGATAAATATCATTGAACGCCTACTATGTGTCAAGGCAAATCTCAGCTTGGCATCATACGAGATGAAGCATCATCCGCACTCGAAATATAGCAAAAATTTCCTAACAAAGGTTGCTCAGGAAAACTGAACAAGGTAGAGAAATGTATTCAGGGCCAAGGTCAGGCCTTTTTGGAAGGCCTAGTGTGATGGAGGTCTCATGGCTTCTGCTCAAGTAAGAGTTCACAAGGTTAATTTGCTCTATGCTTCTGAAACACAAAAGAGAATATTTTAGAGGGCTATGAAATATCCTCTCTGAGGTTAGGGAAAACTTTGCAGAAACTAAGAAAGCTACAGAATAGAAGTGCCAAAGGTGATAAAGAAGGATATTGAGGAGGAGGAGATGCTGAGCCCAAAGCGTGGGGAAATATTAGCCTGTAATACAGTTCGCCAAGTATGATAGAATCTAGCTGTATCTGTTAATGTAGGCCAACCACTGTTGTAAAACAGCCCAAAGAAAGCATTTGTTTCTCAATAACAGTAGTAGATAGGTGAATAGCAGTGAGTGGTTCTCTTTCACACTGTCCTTGGGGTAGGAGGGGAGCCAGGTTGACAGAGACTCTGCTCCATTCAACGTATATCTTTCAAAATCATCTCCATTTGGACCAGCTGTATAGGGAAAGGAACACGGTGAGGCATCTAGGAGATCTTTATGGGTTGTGACTAGAAATGATCCACATTACTTTTTCTCCCTTTCCTTTGGTGCATCTCAGTTATACAACCACACCTAAGTGCCAGGGAGACTGTGAAAGACAGTCTGGATGTGCACCAGGGCAGAAGAGGAGAGCCCAGAGTTAGGTCAGCAGCACGTGATCTCTGCTAGATGGGCTCAACGAAACATCGATCCCTTGTACCCTTAACCCAATCTGATTTTTCCCTTGAGATAACTTTCGAGGAGACTTAACACAGCACCCCATACCAAATCAATACTTGTAACATTCCAGTTTTTCAAAAGTATCTTCCCTGTGTTCGACTGCATGCTCCACTCTGATCTCACATGTCATAGCTCTCTGGGAACAAGTTTGAATGAGCATAACAGTATACATCATCTTGTTCAGATTGTGACCACGTAGGCAACATGATGAATGTGAAGACCATGTTTTTAGGGTCATACATAGGTTTGGGTCCTTATTTTCGACTTCATAGCTTTGTATTCTTGGGTAAGTATCTTAAACTCTTTGAGTCTTAGACTCAACATTTTAATGAGGAAAACAAAACAGAAGCAAAAAGAAAAAGTAATTTACCTCCCAAAGTTATCAAAGGAATTCAGAATTTTTTAATGTAAAAATAACGCTTAGAAATTAAAATCTTAACTCTGAGTCTCAATTTTTTGTGTTAAGATAGCTGTCAATACCTATCTCTCAAATAATTCATTTTCATAAACCAAGAATGGAGTTTGAATTTTCTTAAATGATGTTTTAGCATCTATGAAGACAGTAATATTTTTTTTCTTTACCCATTAAGATGATCAATGTAAGAATAATCAGTTATATTCCTCCCCTAAATTCTGCCAATCATGCGTTATCTAGGACCATGTTTAGAGCATAGTTGGTGCTCTTCAAACACTTGCTGAAGGTCTGACTGTGTTCAAACCAATACCCCAGAATTCACAACAATCCAAATTTGTTGCAGGCTAAAACTCTGAAGATTCTGCTATGATTGTGATGTCCATATTTTCTGTCTCAGATGGGATTGATCCAAGAGAAAGGAACTTGGATAGGCTCATTTAAAGCTTGCCTGCCAAATGAATTTGAAGTAAAGTTGGTAACCTCTTTTATCTCTTGGTTTTCCTTCCTCTGAGATATTTAGTACAAATTGCTTGACTGACATATGGGAAAAAAAAAAGACATTTTCTACACTTCAGTGAGGATTAACAAAAGAACTGTTTACACTCCTAGAGATCAGCTGGCATAGTGACCATGGACTTCTGAGCTTCCAAGGATCACAGTCAAAGTGTTCAGAACCAGGGAGAGAAAGGGTGAAAAGAGAGAAAGGGCAGTTTCAGGAACAGCTGCCTTCTTCAGACCTTCCCCACCTAGGAGTTGCCTTCTTCAAAGTCTTCAAACAAAGACCAAGAAGAAAGCCATTTGTGTCAGAACCATGTCTCGTGCTGAATGCATAGAGAAAGCGCTCCCTTCCCTGCTGTGCTCCACGTGGAGATGAAATGGAAGCTGTCTGTTATACATTTGTGCCAAAGCCATCCTCCTTCCCAGGTGGAGTAGATTCTATCTGGGTCAGCCAATTAACCAGCCCTTGTCTTAAATTTCTCCACCTTCTCTCACGCAGCCTGCAAAGATTTATTGGACTCAGGAACTATAAGGCTCTTCCCCTCCCGGACGTTAGCAAAGAAATGAGGAGGGATCTCAATAATAAATAGGAAAAAACTGGATTATTAGTGAGAGTGATGACTACTGCTGATGAAGTAATATCTGGATATAAGGAATAAGGAGTGAGTGTTGAATTTAGGTAAGACAGTCCATCCAAGAAGGTCCTTCTGTGTAGAGGGCATGTGAGCTGAGCCTGGCTGGTGAGGGGGAGTCAAGGACGCAGTCAGACGTAAGTCTGAGCACAGAGCCTTCTGGAAACAGGGGACAGCAAGAACTAAGACACTGTGGGAACGTTCTTGGCTAGTTCAAAGAATAGAAAGAAGACCCGTGTGTCTAGAGTGGAGTCAATACGGTGGAAGGTGTGAGAACAGAAGATTCCAGGTCAATTAGTTCCTCATAGGCCACGGGAACAAGTGAGTTTAGATTTTATCCCGAGTGTGATAAGAAACCATTTGTACCTACTAAGAATTTATTCATTTTTGTTTGTTCCATGTGGTTAAATATTCTGTGCTACTGAAAGTTCTTTTTCAGGTGTCTTGAGCTCTGCACTCAAAATCTTAAAGTCTGTCAAATTGCAAAAGAAACAGAATCATAAAAAGAACTTTAAAAATATTTACTGACGCTTGCAAATTGCCAACTCTTGAATGGCAAACTTTATTCCTTTGTAATTTCCTTTACAGTTAGGACAAAGTAAAATCTTTTATTTTTTCCAGATGATTGTAATGAGGACTTTTATTTAATGTATCAGAAATTACACCATTATGAAGGCCCTATTTCCAGAGGGTGATTGCTGAAAGCCATGTTCTTTTTTAAGGCATGTTTTCTATTTAAAAGCACTTATCTTTGCAAGAATGAATGAAGTGGTTAGGGGAATCATTGCTAATTAGGAATGACAAGCTGATGATCAACTCCAGTCCCCTTTTTCTTCTTGGTATGTTTTTCTGTGAGTTTTATGCAAGCCATTGGCATTTATTATAAATTCTTTCTTGTTTATGAAAACATAGATTTCAATTACTTATTGCTTTGATTTCTATAGTTACATTTGTTTGATGTTTGTCCACTTATGAGAAGTGAAAGTTTTGAGAGAACAAGAAACTGTAGACTATTTAATTTAAGGCATAAAACCTCCAAGTAGAAACTAAAGAGTATGTCACATTGATTTAAATGAAACCGTAGCTCTGAGATGCATGTGTTGGAAAATTGAGATTTGATGTGGTTTAAGGTTTATTTTTACTTCGTGCTGTCTGTTCTTCATTAGATCTATGGCAATGCCATGGGGACACATGCTACCACAATTTTGTTTCTCCCCAAAATTGTTTGGAACTCAGGATTATTAAAGTGATGCTTGGAAACAATGAGTTTTTGATGGTGGTTCGTAAACTGTCTTGGGAAATTTGATGAGGCTTGTGATTGCTGTTGTGTTAAGTGCTCTTTATTCCCATTCATTATGCATTCTTTTGGCTTTAGCTTTGGCTTTTGGGTTTTGAATGTGGTCCTACACTAAGTGGTTCCCATCCCCTAAGTAATGAAGTGCTTTTGGGTATGTTTTCTGGAGCCGACCCACTTGCATTGCAAGAGATGCAAGTGAATGAGCTAGGTATTGCTTATAAGGTTTTGATGTCCCCATAGTCCCTGGCTACAAGTGAAAGCAGGCATTCAGGTTTAGCAACCCTTGACAATGGGTGACATTAAAATGTTGAGAAATTAGTGGAAATTCTCCAGTTATTCCCACATGAAAAATAAAAGACAGTGGTCAAGCCGTGCTTTGTCATGAGTAACTGATCCAAAGGTACAAAGCACAGGTAGAGATGATGGCCACTTAGATTAACAGAGCAATGGGAATAGTGGTAACTGCTAGGGAATTTCTGCTGGCATTCATCTTTTGGTTTTTACTTACTGTAAAGTTAATAGATGTTTATAGAAGTTGTAGTTGGGTGGGACTCAAAGTATTGTACTGACCTCAGAGTATAATGTAACATAAGGATCATTAGTGAAGTATATTATACATGTTGAAGAACCAATGTAATTTATCCTTTTTCCTCCTACCCCCTTCCAGGCACACTGTCGAGGAGGGTCTTTTGTTTTGCTGCTTCTCTGTCAGAACATGTGGAGATACAAATGGAGTACACAGAAAGAGGATAGTATATTTAGATTTATGTGCTTAGTGAAAAAGTAGCTTGGAAGAGAAGGGGAAATTAAGATAAGAGACAAACGAATATGTAGACAGGGAGAGAAATTTTGGAGGGCTTTAGGAGAAAGAAAAGTGAAAGTGGAATAGCTCCTATGGGATGTGTGGTTTGGGGAGATCAAGTGGTAAAACAACTTTTTAGGAAGTTTTACTGTGTAAAAAGATAAGGAGGTTTGCTGAATATTGTGAGATGCAATTTTCCGTTAATCCCTTTATACACTCTGAAAACATTTCAGTAAAGATATCCACATTTTTCTTCAATACTCTTGGAGTTAAAGTTGTGCTTCCATCTCGTGTATCACCATGCTGAGATGGGATCTTTCTATTTGACAGGCATATAGATCAAGATTTTGATGGAAGAGCTTAAGGCAGTGTATCAATAAATTAGGTTATACAGATAAAATAGAATATGCAAAAAAGATAATACAACTTTCCCCTACTACCGTGCCGTAAAATAAGATCATACTCTGTATAATGCTTTGTAACCTGCTTTTCCCACTAAATATATTTACATACTGATACATATCATTGTATCCCATTTGAAGGTTACAAAATATTTTATTGTGCAAGAGATTGCAATTGATTTGTTCATTCTCCTATTTTTGGACAACGAATTGTTTGCAAACACTTCATTTCTATAAACAGTACTGCAACACATATCCATGTAGCTAAATCTTTGGGTATATCCTAATCTGTTTTGCTGGGACAAGAGTTGGTGAGGAACAAATCGTTTGGAAATAAAGGATCAAATTATAAGAGGTATCTAATATTTTCTGGGAGTGAATTGCCAAATTAATTGAGGCAAAGCAAATAAAGAATCCAGGCAACTAAAAAAAGTAAAGAGTTTCAGCATAGAAAAGTATGAAAATTAAGCAAAGAAAACTCAGAAAAATATTACAAGATGAAACAAAAAAGGTTTGCAATTAATAAAAATTCTTTTCTTAAATCTGTCCTGTAGTTAAATGGACCAGTGAGATGTTATAAATATGTCATAAGTGGACTAGAAAATATACTTAGTACACATAAATGCAAAGTAATGTAGTAATTAAGTAATGTAAGTACTGTAGTATCATGTCAAGAATGACACAAAGAACCTAGCAAAAATCCAAAGAAAAAGCAATAGTTAAAATCCATGAGAATCAATTTTTATGAGAATAGATTCCAAAGATTATGCTTTCACACAAAGACTAAGAGCTTATATGATCAAGGTTAATGAAATCATGAAGCCAAGGTGAGGTGAAGGAGACATGCACCCCTGTTTTCCTTATTTCATAAGACAAGAAACGAAGAACATCCTTTGAAATTTGATACTGTTCTAAGCAAACAAAGAGGAAATAACATAATCTTTTATTAACCAGAATTTGGAGATAGTGTGTTTTATATTTTTCTTTGTATGCAATATTTGCTATCCTTCTTCATATATGTGGTTGATGTCATGTCTAAATCAGTTAGGAATGTGTTAAGCTGCAAGTGAAAGAAAACTCAAGAGATCCTTTAAGAAAAAAAAAAAAAAAAGTTAAATTTTCTCATGTAACAAAAAGTCCAGAGAAATGAGGCTCCTGATGTCAGTTCAGCAGCTCAGAATGGGGTCAGATACTATGGCAGTGTATTGCATTGTCATCTCCCAAATGAGCCACACTTTTCAGTCTCTTGCCTTTGTGTAGTCCCTTGCCCTTGGATTTGTGCTTAGCCTGCGAGAAGGTAGAGGAAGTGATGTGACAGTGCTCCATTTTTGTCTTGGACTTTCTTGTTTTGAATTCCATGGTACCAAAAGCAGGCTCTTCCTTCCTGTCTTAGCTTCCTTCTATCATAAAAACTTGGCCCATCTTGCTATTTAGAAATATGTATAGACATAGATGAAACTTTATATTCCTAACTCTCTGTTAAAACTTCAACTGCAATAATACAGGAAACCTCAGTAATAGAGGGTTATGGCTTTACTCGCAAGATTACTCTCTGTCTCTGTTTCAGTTTGTGCAATGAAAATTTTGCTACAGCTGACAAGAACAATTTATTTTGTCTTGGGTTTTGCGATGAGGTGAGACTATGGATCCTGTCTGCCAGAATTCACTGAAGCCAAGGGTTTGTAAGCCACCATGCTCTTCTAAGGCTTCTGTTTTCTTCTGATTGGCACATTTGCAGTTCGTTGCAACTCGTGGGAGAGCATGCGATGTGGATTTCCACCATGTTCGAGTGAAAGATTTAGGCACCACGTACAATGGTGAAGAAAAAACATTGTCTTAAGAGTTATAACTGTATGGAAACCTTGTATAAATGCACATTGTAGGACATTTTCTTAAAAAAAAAATGGTTTTTACTAATGTCTCCACCATTACTGATCCTTTGCAGGTTTCTGGAAATGAAAGCAAGACAAGAATAAATAAGTATCTTAAGGCTTGGCTATGCAAGAAGAATGTGCTAGACTAGTGATTCTCAAACTTGAATGGGCCTCAGAATCACCTGGAGGGCTTCTTAAATACAGAATGGTGGGTCCTATCCCCAGAGTTTCGGATTCAATAGGCCTGGGATCGGGCTGAGAATTAGTACGTCTGACAGATTCACAGGTGATGCTGACGCTACTGGTTTGGAGACCATGCTTTGAGAACCACTGGGTTGGAAATATGGCAGACCAGAGTCAGACACGTAGATGTCAGCAGGGGCCAAGCAGGCATGTAAACAATGAAATAGGATTGAGTGCCAGACAAGAGAGAATATTGAAAACTGCAGACCTGGAGACACAAGGTTCTGGAGAAAGGGGGCAGCCACCAACAGTCTTCTGCTGATTGTATGTTGTGTTGCTGGGTGATCTGATTTCTAAAGAGCAGCTGGAAATATATATTTTATGAATAATTTCTCAATTTGCATATGTTGAACACTAACTAAAATAGGATTTAAATAATATGTGAGTCAAATAAATGTGTCTTCAGGTTGGATGTGGCCGTGCAGTGGCCGAAACGTAACTCAGTCCACCCTACCCTTTCACTCCCCAGCCCGACAGTAACTCACACTTGAATATGCACCTGTTTCTTTTTTTTTTTTTTTTTTTAATTTTTTTTCAATGGAATTGCCCAAATGTGTCCTAAGAGATCTGTGGGTTTTCAGCTGAGACACATTATCTGTTCCAGTCAGAAAGGAAGCTATCAAGCAACCCCATTCTTTTTTTTTTTTTTTATAAATTTGTTTATTTATTTATATATTTATTGCAGCGTTGGGTCTTCGTTTCTGTGCGAGGGCTTTCTCTAGTTGCGGCAAGCGGGGGCCACTCTTCATCGCGGTGCACGGGCCTCTCACTATCGTGGCCTCTCTTGTTGCAGAGCACAGGCTCCAGATGCGCAGGCTCAGTAGTTGTGGCTCACGGGCCCAGTTGCTCCGCGGCATGTGGGATCTTCCCAGACCAGGGCTCGAACCCGTGTCCCCTGCATTGGCAGGCGGATTCTCAACCACTGCACCACCAGGGAAGCCCTATGCACCTGTTTTGATGAAATGTAGATGTTGAAATTTTTGTAGCACTTCCTCCTGATACAACCTTCAATAATGCCTAGGTCTATTTTTGGTAACAACATTTAAAGAAAGAGTAGCCATAAGATCATGTTTATTACCATCTTTATTCATCTTTGATTTTTTTTCTCTCCTCATATCTTCTGGCCCCTGAAATGTTTTTGACAGAAAATTTCACTAAATAGCCTTAGTACAGCTCATAAATGTAAGGGATTATAAATGGCTAAAGATAACAGTATTCTCCTACCTTCAAAGTCTAACGCACCAGGAAAGTTAAGAGTTGGTACTATTTTGAAAGTTAAGAATTGGTACCATTTGGAAGCAAAGAAGAAGAAAGCCTGTTGATTTGCATGGGTTGCGTTCTTAGCCTTTTATTTCTTAGCCTTTCATTTCTTAAATCAGTTAAAATGTTTCACTAACCATCTGGTCACCTACAGATTCAGGAATAAACCACTGCCAAAATACAGCAAGAGATCTTGCAAACACTTTATGTAAAAGAATAAAATAAAATCCTGGTCAGTTTATCCATCTTCATTAATGATTCATAGTATAGTTCTTTTTTGTTTTCCCACTATGACTAGCAAGTATCATCTAGTTATGAGAGGCCATTGTACAAAATCATTAAAACATGCTTAACTGTACTGTGTTAATTATGCAATGATAAATTATTCTTTATTTCTTCATTAACAGTATTGTAGCAGTAGAATTAGCATTGTTTGTTCCTTTTTGGAGAAAAAAATCATTAATATTAAAAAATGAAAATTCTAGAAACGTAATGTTGTGGAATGACAGCTTTAATTTGATTTTTAAAAATCCTATTTGCTGCTCCCCTCAGCTATAAAAGTTTAACCATTATGTCACTGTAATTACATCAGCTGTTTATCTCTTCTTCCATGGTTACATCTAAGTCTGTGCAACAAACTGAGGGCCGGCATTAGACTCTGAATCAGGAGACCTAAGGGATCTTCCTAAATCTTCTGCTGAATTGGATCTAGTAATATAATTTAAATCTCTTCTAGTTTTACTCTCTGCTTTTGAATCATTTCATTAATGAACAACAAACAATTCAATAAATGCTTATGAAGCACTGTTCTGGGCACCGTGGAAGATAGGTAAACAATCTAGATGAATATGAATTCTCTGCCTTGTAGTATTGACAGTTTATCTTGAAAGTTAGACATTTATATAATCAACATAAAATAAAATGTAATCACTGGCGTGGGGTGGTGCAAAGGCAATATAAGGACGTAGAAAGGAAAACGAGTCCGGCTAGACTGTTTAGTAAAACTCGAGCTTGGCCTCAAACAATAAAACAACAACAATAATGACCGAACACCACAGTGTGCTGATCCTTTACTCTGCCTGGGATGCTAGCTCTAAGAGTTTTCATGCACAAGGTCTTTAAATCCTCATGAGATCTCTATGAGTTTGGTCCTAGTATTGTCCCATTTTACAGGTGCAAAAACACAGAAGGTTTTATTAGCTCAGTGTTTCTCCAAGTTCTGGTCCCAGGACCAGAAGTATCAGAGTCACATGGAAATTTATAAAAAGTGCAGATTCCTGTGCCCTCCCCATCCCAGTCTTACTGAGTGAAAAACTCTGAGAGTGGGACAGCAGTCTGTGTTTTGACACACCTCCCAGGGCATTCTGATGTTCACTGAAGTTCAAGAATCACAGCTTTAGGTGAAGAGGATAGGGCAGCAGAAGGTCTAACAGATGACATAGAAGTTATGATGCCTGGTCATTGGTCCCATCTTTGGCACTTACTGCATGTGTAACCTTTAATATGTTACTTAGCCTCTTTAAATCTCAGATTTATCATCTGTAAAATGGGGAGAGTAGTTCTCCTTACTCCTCATCACTGTTGTGAGCATTAAATGAGATTCACACATATATAATTCTTAGCATAGGTCCTGATACAAAGTAACTGTCAATAAATGGTAGCTCTTATTATAGTGATTGTCATCACATCATCATCATCACCATCACCATCACCATTGTTATCCCCATCCAGGCAAAGAGAGCAGCATGAATTAAGGAAGGGAGGAGAGAGTAAATAGTTTTCCTAGGCAGAAGATTAAGGGGACCATTTCTCTCTTTTGAGGAAGAAGCAGGTCACAAATAATGAATTGAAATATTAAAGCTTCAATATTTATATCCTTCAAAAAACCTCTTTGATTAATCTTCCCCCACAGGGACTTTTTTTTTGGGGGGGGTGTGCTTTCTTTGAACATGTATGGATATAGCCTGTCTGAATAAATTCCCAGTTTTTTATGGTACCTTATAATTGTTCTAATTTGAAAGACACGCAAAGCATCTCTCTGGAATAGCCAGCCAAGTCCCCTGGGTCTCCCATTTCTTTAATGTTCTCCAGTGAGAGAGTTGAACAGCTCCTGTTCTGGAATCAGACTGGATTCAAAACCAGCTCCGCCACTCACCAGCTGTTTGATTTGAGGCCAGTGGTCTAAGGTTCCTCATCTTTTAAATGGGATGGTATTAAATTAAGTTGTTTGTTCGTTTTAAACAGGATTATTAAGATATTTAATTTAATTTTTAAATTAAAAACAGGAGTACCTTTGCGTAGGATCACTGGGGAAATTGGAAGAGATAATGCAAGGAAAATGCTTATCTCCTTGCCTAGAAGATAAGAAGCGCTCAATAACAATCACATTTTTCCTCCCTCCCTCCCTCCCTCCCTCCCTTCCTCCTTTCCTTCCTTCCTTCCTCCTTCCCTCCTCCTCCCTCCCTCCCTCCCTCCCTCCCTCCCTTCCTTCCTTCCTTCGTTCCTTCCTTTGCCTGGAGAGTTAAAGAAGGATGCAACCCATGGGTTTGTGAGATTCTAAAATGTTACAACTTAGCCCGACATGGCAAGAAAACAACAGTGTATACTTGCCAACTCTTTCCATTGCTTTTCCTAAGTGATAAAATGTGTGTGCACTGGTCAGCTTGAGGGTAGGCAAGCTGGCGTAAGGGAGATAAGAGGCATGGAGGGTCAAGGAGCAGAATTGCCGTAGACTCAGTAGCTGCTTAACAAACCTTGGTGGAAAAAGGGGTTAAAGGAGATATACCTTCTGGTCTCAAATACGCACCTGAGAACATATTCTGGGAACCCTTCCAAGTATATTGCCAGGCTTTAAGTTTCCAGAGTATGATTATGTCTAAACACACTTCTCTTACAATCCAGTTATAGGGCTTTGGCCAAATCACGTTCCCTTCCCTCTGCCTTTTTGTTTTAAGTAAATGAACAAATTATTGTAGACTTGCTGGCATGTATTTGGCGTACTCTGTGTTAGGCATTACATTCCTGTATCGGTATTATAGAATGGTCACTCTAAGTCCTTACAGTACTATCCTAGAAAAGTGAGGATTATTACTCTCTGTTCATGGAGGAGTAATGAAAGATGAAGACAGGCTAAGAATTCTGCTCAAGGGTCAGGGTTAACATAGGGTGTTCAAGTTGGAATTCAAAACCATGTGTATGGACTCAGAGACTGAACTCTTAAATATTACCCCAGGAGAAAAGTGAGCAGATTGAGACAGAGAATTAATTGTGTTCGCGCCTCAAACTAGAATACTATGGATTCCACCCACCCACTAGTTTTTACATATCCTACTTGGATTTTAACTTACATTCTGGCAATTCCCTATATGCTAAAATAATAAAATTTCCTTCAATCCTATATTTCTAATTTTTTTTTAATATTTCTATACTGCCCTTTTACATGCCAGCCTTTACTATTCTGCTGTCTGCTCTCTTGATTTTTAAAACCTTCAGAAATGCTAGGCAACTCTGCTCTTTTTCCAGTGAAGAGTAAAAAATATTTCTATCATTTGCACTGCATCTGTGGTAGCTGGGACTAGGTCAAACACTGAATAAATAAAATAAAAGAATAAAAAAGTAGCCAGAGCGACTATTTTAGATGTGAAATTGAAGGTCTCAGATTCTCCCAAAGGTTGATTTTCCTGAAGGATTGATCTGAAAATGAAGAGACTGTGCTTTTATATTTTAGATAGTTATTTATTTTGCAGAAACAATGGAAAGATTGACATATGGTTATAGGGCTAGCATGGAAATGTTACATTTATGAACTCATGCCACTGGCCCAAGGGATGTGTTCTCCTCACCTCCACTCACATCCTAGCTTCTCTCTGTCTGTCTGTCTGTCTGTCTCTGTCTCTCTTTTTTCTTTTTTTTGGTAAATCCTGATGCGGTAGATGAGATGGGGCATGCTTGAAATAATTTGGCTGTTACTGCATATGGAAATATATTCATGAGTGATTAAGGAAATGTGACAGTTGAGTAGTGTGTGTTTTGTTCCTAAACTCTGGGCTGTTTTCCCATGGCGTGTGTGTCACATCCTCCAATCCCTCTGGCAGCTGCAAAGGAACAGAAGCCTTCACTGGCTTCTTGAATAGGGAATCATCCCACTGCGGAATCTTCCCCAAATTGACCTAAGCAAGCACTGTGTCAAGATGTTTTCTACCTGTATGGTTCCTATATGTCTTCCCCTACTTGAAGTGAGTTGAGAACTACACTTCTGTCACCAGGCCATGGATCTTTTTCCATCTGAATAATGTTATTTCTTCAGCATTTTACACATCTAGGGCATTGAATGTTGCCGACATGTGCTTAGCAAGTCAAACTGGCAGACAGACTTTTAGCATCATTAAATTGTACCTAGGCATTTGGATGCCCAAGATATGTGCAAGGTCAGACAGAAAATGGGGTAAATATCTTTCTCAGCCTAGGATTTTATTATCTGAAACAGCTAACTCTTATATGAGCCAAGTGCAAAGGAAAATAGTAAAGTCTTTCCGGAGAAGACGTAGCCAGAGTGGATAAACAAAGGGAAAGGTGGGCATCATGGCCATTTTAAAGGTTTTTTGCTTATAGTGTGCTAGGATGGGGGATACAGGGTGGGAATTTTACCTTATGTAAGTTCAGGTGATGGTTTCTTAAATTGAGCTTTCTGGGTTCCAAATATGTGAAACTATCTCAAGTTGGTTTAAGCTGAAATGGAAAGTTTTTTTCTAAGGGTATAGAGATGTCTCCGTGAATCACAGTATAGAATTCTACATAGCCTTGGAAGGTACTAGAACTAGTGGCTGGAAAATCATACAGACTCTCAATCCTACATCTCTCTGCAACTGCTTTATTCTTCTCTCACTCTGCAAACTCATTTCTTCTGCATCTGCTTATCTCTTTATGAGCAGGGGGTTCTGACCTCACATTTTCCAAGCTTGTACATTACAGATCTAACTACTCAAATATAGTCAATTTCAATTAGTCTCTTCTTTACCTCCAGATATTTCCATATTGCTGGAGAAGATACTCTGATTGGCCTAGCTGAAGAAGTGGGGATTGGATAAATTTTACAATATGGTCATTATATAATATTGCTCATGGCACTGACATTGTAACAAATGTACATTAATTATCTGTGCTTGGGTCTGGCTTCCAAGGAGTGGGTGAGAAGCTTGGAACAGAGCCCCCGTCTTATTTGTTTTCTTTCCACATTCAGCAGATTTCCTAATTCTTTGGAATGCACAGTAAGTGCTTGTTTAGTGAAAAGCGTAGAGACTGAATGAAGTCAAGACCCAGTTATGGAATGTCTGACTCTTTTCCTCCTTCAACCAGTTGAGCCTCTCCTTTTAGTGTCTCTTTATTACAGTGATCACTTCTCATGATTGTGAGAGTGCAGATGGTCACTAATCATCTCAAGGAGAGGTGCAGAATTCCCCTGGAATGAATTTTAATTCAAATTTAGTTTTTAAAAAAATCACATAAAAACACTTGGGTATAAGGGAAAGGGGGTTAACACAGAAAGAGAGGTCAAGGAATTTAACCTTGATTAAGAGTTGGAAAATCATTCATTTGTTTTTGAAGTTTTTTCTTACTGGAAATAAAGTTTAATTTTCCAAAATTTAGTAATGAAGAGAGGTAGCTGGACATAGAGTCATTTCTAAGTTCTTAAAACTTGAGGTCATTTTTTACACTGTAGAATTTTTAACCCATTGTTAAAAAAACAATAGAGGACATGGAAGAGAAACAAAAGGAGATAGCATTTGTTGGTGAAATCTGGGTTTAAAACCAGGTATCTGGATTCACATCCAGCCTCTGCTACTTTTATGTAATCTTAAGCCAAGTTTCTTTATTTTATTGCTCATTGGTAAAATGGGCATGGGGTAACTAAATAAAATGTTTATAGTGGTGTTTAAAGAGTTAGCAAATATCGTCTCTCACAAGGTATATTAATTGAGACCTTTCCAGTTCATGTAAATAAAAGATTGCAGATATCTAGGTACATAGGTTAATGACAATTTGGGATAAAACTCATGCCAAATCATAAAACATGAATGTCCCATGATATGTGAATCACCTTTTATAAGTAAGGACAGTCTAATCCCATCTGTAATCTCTTCAGTTGTGCTGTATAGGAAACGTGTTGCTCTGTTTTTTCATCCCTCAATATCTGTTGGGTTGTCTCTGCCCTGTGTCATCAACTGGTCCTCCTGCCAAATCAACCTGTTACTTTTTAAAAATCCTGCTGTTTCCATAAAGTGTTACGAAGTGGTATTTGAGTCCCCACAGAAAATTGCACATTATCCTGCTGGGGAATCTGAGAAGGCATTTGATAGAATCTGACTGACATTTGATTCTGGTGTGTGCCCTTCTTTTGTTTGCTCAGTCATTTGTGCTTTGGGTCCTTAGCTGACGTTCCCAACAGTCCTGACTACTTAGGGTTTCTAGCAACATCTATTGAAGACCAACATTAATTTATCAAGCATGGGTTTCTTTTCCATTCCCAGGATTTAAAGAGTGTATGTCTTTTGAAAGTGGGGTTTTGATGACCTCTTTGTGCCTTTATACTTTCCCCACAAGAGTGACCCTCCATTTTTATAATCAAAGGCAAGGAAGAAGGCAGATTCACTTTCCAGGCAGTTGTACCAGAACACAAACATTTTATAGCATGAGGGATGTTGGTAATTGCTTTGGGAGGGAACATTTCCGTCTCAAAAATCAGAAGCTACCTCTGTATTTCAGGCAGTTCATCACAGCTGTCTCCCGCAGAGGCTTTTATCCACAAGTATGGAAGAGTTTACACTGTTGTAACATTTGATACTATATTAGACAACAGAGGGTAGTAGGCAAATGTGAGAGACTTTCATTTCCTTGAACCTTTGAATGATTACAAGCATTATGTTTCTGGTAAATGGCAGTGCTAATGGCTGTAAAAATATAATGGTATACCTTGAGGGATCATTAGGAAATTCAGGAATGCAAGTACATAATTTTGAGATTGATGTTATTGAGTTATCTTTAAATTTGCACAGAATTTTCTATTGGGCTCTGCATTTTCTAATCCTCTTTCATATTACCTGATTTACAACCAAAGTACAATAGTAAACAGAGGTTACAAAGAGTCCTTTTCATAAGGGTCTGTATAAATGAACTCTTAAGCTGTTACCTAAATTCTTGCTCCTTACTTCTTGGTAAATACCCTTCTCAGCCAGAACGAATATGAGCTTCTTTCTGGGGGTTTGTGTTCTTCTGGATTTTGAAACTTGAACTATCAACACTTTTGGTCATTTGGTAAATGAATTATCGCCTTCTATCTCATACATGCAAAATAAGACATAGAGACATAAACACAGGAGAAAGAGTGATGTAAGAAAAAAAAATTGATATCATTGGCACTTTTAATACTCACTTGACAAACCTAAATGCCAGAAAAGAATTGGCAAAATAGTAATTAGCAGGAGCAGTCAGGGAAAAACTAAACACATATTACGTAGAAAGGTCAAATTTCCAGCTTACTGTTAGAAAAGCAGTTAACTGCATGTCTGTCTTCTCAAGAGATGCACAGCTTTGGCTTGTAGCCTAAGAAAAAGTATCAATTTCAAATCAGCAAACTTCTAAATACAAGCAATTGCCTGTAGTTATGTTGTTTTAGTTAGTGCCCCTACTCTTGTTCATCAGGAATGTCTTGTTTATGTTAATTCGACATTGTTACAAAATTTCTAGTAAGAAAGTCCTCTTCCCCTGGGAAATCCTTGGTGCGGCATAGTGAGTTTCAAGCTAATAATTGGCGAGAATTCCAAACTTCTTGCTGTTGATTGCTATCTCCACTGAGCAAGGAAGGTTTGGCATACTGTGGCCTGAGAGTCAAATCCAGCTTGCAGGCTGTTTTTGCAAATAAACTGTTATTGTCACACAAACACACCCATTCATTTAAGTATTTTCTCTGTCAGCTTTTGTGCTACAGTAGCAGAGTTGAGTAATTGCAATAGATCCTACCCTGCGGGGTCGGGGTGGGGGGTGGGAGTTTACTACCTGGATCTTTACAGATATGTTTGTTGATTCTTGACTTGTGGTCATGATGGGCCACAGACCGATGCTGTAAAGGTAGGCCACCGATCTGACTTCACCTCATAGCAGGGTCCAGCTCCTATTCTTTGAGTACTATTTAAAACTTTTCCAAGCAGTTAACAATATCTATGCTTTGTTTTCCACTTAAGGAAGCAGAAGCTATCTTGAAAGAGAACACTTACATTGTATTTTTGTTTGACAAAGCAGGAGGAACTATGTCACAAAATTTGTATGAAAATTCTTATGTAAATCCTGCAAGTTAACAATAGACATGAGAAATACAGGGCAGTTAATTAAATACTAAGACAAAAATTGCCTAAGACTCTTCAAATATTTTTCCCATTTTTTTTTTTTTTAGATGCCTCTATGTAAATGCACAGGTATTTTAAACATAGCTTTATTGGGTGTTCTTCAGTGGTGGGTTCTCTGCAATGTATCTGCTCCTGGAAATAGGTTCCCTGGCAGGAGACAAGGTCCCTGCCCTCAAAAAGCATTTCAGATACAGAGCGAAATTCTCTCCTTGTGATTATCCCCTTCTGGATTTTGCACCTCAGTTCTTGCACCATGTCACCATTGAAGTTGTCTTAATCCCATAATAGTAAAATAATAGAAAATATTGCCTCCATTCTCACGCACACATGCAATCAAATTTATAACAAAAATGATGAATGTTGATTGTGCTGTGAACCCCCTCCCCCAAATCTTATTTTAGGTGAGGGGTGGAGCACAGTGAGCTGACACCCCCCTTTAGCATCCTGCTCTGAACGTCTCCAGTAGATAGCTTCATTCTCCACCTGTTCTCTTTCTGCCTCTCTGAAAATGACTCTTTCACGTCCTTCCCATGTTACGTGTCAGTTCCTCTGGGTTCCAGTCCCTGCTCCTACTCCCTTAAGACATTTCTACATTTCTCTTTATTATGTAGAGTACTGTAGACCCGTCCCAAGTCCTCAAATCTTACATCTCTATATCCAACACTTAATTTTGGCAAACAACAGAATTTCCACTTACCAGGATCTACCTTTCTGAACCGATAGTGAGTTAATTACAAACGAATCCTTTTCATTTCATTTTCTCCTTATCATATGTGCTATTTCTGTGATGAACTTAATATGGTCAGTTTAAAATACAGGGCAAAGTACATCTGATTTGCTAAAGAATGTGTGATGTTGTTAGAACATCTCAGTTTCAGATGTTCAGTATTAGTGAAACTTTCATGCAGCAAAGATTGAATACCAAATGGGGATATTAGTGCCTGTGTGTCCATCTTAAGAAGGTGATACAGTGCTAACCCTTTTAGAGCTCAGAAATGTAGCACCCTAACAGATATTATTTGGAGTAGTGGTACTTGACTTGTTCTTTGGGAATCACTAGGTAACAGCTACTGCAATTTTTCATGGCTTGGCGATATTGACGACCCATGGCCATGATGAGGTTGATGGTGACGGTGGTGAGGTCTGTCACAATTTGAGCATCTAGTATTAGAAGATTCACTTGTGCCCCTTTGACATTCTCACGTTAACCCTTCAGAGTAGGCATCTTGTCTTCATTCTTCAGGGATGGAAACTGAGGCCCATCCCTCTCATCTCTTCATGAGATTTCTCACGACGTCCTTGTCCTTTGTTTCCATTGTTCATGGTGTAAAAGAGGTGCTTGCATGTACTGGTCAGTAGATCAGATGTTTCCCTTACCGAGTACATCAGGATTGTGATGTGGGTGGGGACTTCCGTGAGGCAGCTGCCTTGGACTGGGGAACTGGGCTCTCAGACAGTTACAGATCTAATCACTAAAAGGCACATGACAGAACTTTCTAAGACTGCCCTTTTTTTCCTGAGTTACTACTATTTTTTTTCTCACTATCCCACATTTTTCATCCATTACCATACAATTGATCCCCTTTACCCATTTCACCCTCTGCCAGCCCCTTCCCCTCTGGTAACCACTAAGTCTGTTCTCTGTGTCAGCGTGTTAGTTTTTGTTTGGTTTGGTTTGTTCATTCATTTTGTTTTGTTTGTTTATTTTTTATATTCCACATATGAGTGAAATCATACTGTATTTGCCTTTCTTGGTCTGACTTATTCCATTTAGCATAATACCCTCAAGGTCCATCCTTGTTGTCATAAATGGCAAGATTTCATCTTTTTTATGGGTGAGTAGTATTCCATTGTATATATATTCCACATCTTCTTTATTCATTCCTCCATTGATTGGCTCTTAGGTCGTTTCCGTACCTTGGCTATTGTAAATCATGCTGGGATGAACATGGGGGTGCAGATATCTCTTCAGATTAGTGTTTTCATATTCTTTGGATAAATACCCAGAAATAGGATAATTGAGTTTTGTAATGAAGGCAGGCCTTGGATAACTCTCAGTCCCAGTCTCTGCATGAACACTTATTAGGTATGTGGAGTTAGCAAGTCATAACCTCCTGGTGTCTCAATTTCCCCATCTCCAAAACACGCGTAAGTATACCCATGTCGCAGGATTACAAAATGAGTGATAACTTATGTAAGGAGCCTAACTCAAAGCCTGGCACTTTGTAGGCATTCATTAAATGGGAGCTTGACTTGACAATGATTTTGGCTTTAACATTCCATCTAGAAACCTGTGGTCCAATACCCTCCGCTCCCCATGGCTATTTGATGCTGCTTTCTGCCTCATGTACAGGAAGGCACGCTCAATGGGATGGGAAGCGGGTGTTTACTACTTTCCTTCGTTAGGTTTGGAGGCTGCAGGCTCTCTGAGCTCTGCATGGCGGGGAGGAGGAGGGGAGGGACTGTCTTTGTGGTTACGGTCACTTAGTCGGTGCGTAAGGTGCAGCCATCTGTTCAGCTCCTGATCTCGGGTGGCAGAAAGGAGCATAGGAGGAGAGCAGAGGGGCCTGCGTGTGGGGAAGGCGGAGCTGAGGAGGCAAAGGCTTCAGTAAACTTCCACATTTCATATTGAAATTTTAGCAGGAGGTGTAACCAGGCTGACTTTTGTGAATGTTAAACAGTTTGGACTGGAGAGAGGGAAAAAGAAGGCGTGGAATTAGACTAAATACCAATCTGACATAGACTTTTGACTTCTCATTGCTATTCAAATAAGAATATACACAAACACACAGGGTTGAACCATGATGGCAAATATTTGGACTTATAGGGTATATTTTGCCCCTCGTCCCTCTGTGGCTTTAGCTCACGGGGATTTCTAGCAAAGAGGAATGTCATTGCATTTCACAATTCGTAAAATTTATAAGCAGGAGATCCGGGGACCGCTTTCACCATTTCCTGCACAAATGGCTCCAGGGACCCTAACCGATTCTAGAAAGCAGCAATATGTATCTCTGAAGCTAGAGAGCAAGGTACAGTGGTGAATTTGCTTATCCTTTCTTGCTCTGGACATTAACCAGAGTTGGCTTTTTATCCCCAGACATATCAATATAACAGCACAGGGGAACAGAAAGCAAATTGCCTTTGACCTCTTATTTACTAGTGCATTAAATTACGAGGGCACTCTCTTCCACTTTTGTAGATTTGTAAACCAGATTTTCCCCGGTCCAGTCTGAGGTCACAGGAATAGTCTGTCTCGAGATATTTTGGAGTGTATCTATGTTCAGACTTGTCCTTAAATGTTCCTAAGAAGAGAGACTGGAAATCTTCCAGGACACAGTCTGGTTTTCACACTGTGTCTTTTAAAGCCCTATCTGGGGGTAGGGAAGGCTGAGTGAGTGAGACTCAGACTCCCTCCTCCTCTCTCTTTTATGTGTGGGTCCTGTATTACATTTCATTTGGTGCTTTAAAGGTTTTAAAATAAACCACTTTTACAGAGGAGTTCTAGTACACAGGAAAGGAATCTGTGAATGCACTGTTTTTAGGTTGACTTAGCTAGTGTTTCTGCTTTTGGTAATAGGCAAAATTTGCAGAGGAATTAAGGATAAAGGGACCATGCATTATCCATTACATCTTTTTAAACATAGAAACATGACACCTGCATTATTTAAGAAACAAGTAGGCAATCCAATTAACATGTTATCAGGAGGAAGAAAGATATTTTACAGAAGCTTTCAGATTGAGCTTTTAAAAAAATATATTTTTAAATGAAAAACGTGCTCATATAATGAAACTTTTTATTGGATTTCTGAAATATCTGTGACACCAGCTCAAATTAGGAAACAAGAGTATTGGATTCCCATGCACTAATTCTTTTCCCATACCTTTGTGGATAAACTTCTTTCATGATTCATCATAATTTGAAACGGGGAAAATATGTGGGCACGTTGATGTGTATTCAGAATTGACAGAGTCCCAAATCAGATGGACATTTGGCTTTCCTGGTACCACGCCTCTCAGAGGTCTGCAGTCAGTTTATAGGATACAAATATTCAAGCACAGTGAAACAATGCCCAGGGTGTGATCAAAGACCAATAATGAGGGTGAGGCACGTTTAAACAACCGCCTGCAGGATTAGTTGTCACAGGGAAACTGTAGCTCTCCATTAGACACACCTGAAATCCACCTTTGCATCATTCATGCACATATTTACATACACACACACACACACACACACACACACACACACACACACACACACACATCTCAGATGCGCTGTCAGTGATTAACAAATCAACCCCCTAAAGTAGTAGGATAATCTGAAAAGTTAATAGTGAACAGTGTTACAGCTCATAGGATTAGTTAATTAGACAAAGGCTTGCAGGCAAGATCTCTGTAGTCTCTTCTGCTAAAGTGATGGAACCCACTTAGGCAACTGATGAAAAAAGCAGTGTGAACACTCTTCAAGGGAGGGAATGAGGAATGTAACAGAATAAAACCTCAGCATAGCAGTAACGAGCTGGCAGAAGCATTGCCATCCAGTGATGGCCGTTTTTCAGTGCCGGAAAAGGCAGAGGCTTGGGGAAAAGATTTATAATTTTGGTTACCATCTTTCCTCCTGCTTCAAGGCAATTTTAATTAATTTTAAAAATCAGTCTCTAAACTTGCATTTCCCCACATGAATTGTTGACCTTCACTTTCAAGGACAACTAGGCAGAGTGCTTGTCCGTAGGAGGTAATACATGCATTTTATTAGATAAAGGATGGATATTTAGCCATATTCAAATTAAGACTAATATCTTATTATTTTAGAATTGTCTTAAGAAGAAAAATATGTTGGCAGATGCTGCTTCTTATCTTGTAACTGGCTCTTTGTGATCCTCTCCAGGGGCCACAAAATTGTTTCTTTTTCCTTTGTACCAAAATTCACAAATATAGTGACCTATATTAGCCAAGCAGGGGTTTCAAATAAGCAGACTGTCTATAAAATCAAAAGGAGAGGTAAGATACTACTACTACTACTACTACTACTACTACTACTACTACTACTAATGATAATAATAATAATTTGGAGCATAGTACCAAGTTTTTTTTTTTTTTTTAAGCAAGACATTTATTTATTTATTTATTTGGTCACACTGTGCAGCATGTGGGACCTTAGTTCCCCAACCAGGGATTGAACCTGTGCCCCCTGCATCGGGAGCGTGGAGTCTTAACCACTGGACCGCCAGGGAAGTCCCTGTACTCAGTTTAAAACTGACCTCCCAAATTAGGTGTTTGTTTTCATGATGGTTTGCTGGATTGCCTGGTTATAATTTTTTCAATTAAGCTCTTATAACCGTGTAACCATAAGCAGAATCATGTACTATTTCAAGAGGTAATATAGAGACATCTGTGGTACCTTTAGTCAACTTCCACCAGTAGCAACATGCTGCATAACTGTAGCCTGACGTCGCAACCAGGATTTTGACTGATACAGCCAAGATACACAACATCGTCATCAGCCTGGATTCGTCATGTTGACCTTTGACAGCGATACTCATTTTCCTCACACCTTCATCCTTTCCTTACTCCCTGGCAGCCATTAGTCTGTTCTCATTTCTATAATTTTGTCATTTCAAGAATAGTATATAAATGGAGCATACAGTATATAACCTTTGGAATTGGCTGTTTTCACTTAGCATTATTCTCTGGAGAGTCACCCTGATTTTACTTTATATCAGTAGTTCATTCCTTTTTATTACAGAGTAGTATTTCCTGTCAGGGGTGCACCAGCGTTTTGTTTAACCGGTCACCCATTGAAGGACATCTGGGTTGTTTCCAGTTTGGGGCTCTTATGAATAAACATTCTGCTATAAACATTTGTATATAGGTTTTTGTGTGAACACAAGTTTTTATTTCTCTGGAATAAGTGCCCAGCAGGGCAAGTACTGGGTTGTATGGCAGTTCACATTTAGTGTTTTTAAAAACTGCTCAACTGTTTTCCAAAGTGGCTGTGTCATTTTACATCTAGGCCAGCAGTGTGTGAGGGTTTTTCTATATTCTTGTCAGTATTTAGTGTTGTCACTATTTTTTTTTAAATTCTAGTCATTCTGTCATTCTTACAATTCTGTAGTAATAACTCATTGTGATTTTAATTTGCATTTCTCTAATGGCTAATGATATCAAACATCTTTTTATAATAAGTCTTAAAATGGGGTAGAATGATTTCTCCCACTTGCTTCTTACTTTTTAAAAATTGTTTCAGCTGTTTGAGTTCCTCCGCCTTTTCTATATAAACTTTAGAATAATCTTGTCTGTGTCTATAAAAAGTTTTGCTGGAATTTGATACAAATTTCAATCTATGTATCAATTTGGGGAAAATTAGTATTTTTACTATGATGATTGTTCTAATTTATGAACACATTATAGCTCTTCATTCATTTAGATTTTTAATTTTTTTCATCAGTGTTGTATCATTTTCAGCTTACCATTTCTGTACACATTTTGTTAGATTTACATCTAAGTATTTCTGTTTTTTTTTTGAAAATTATAAATAGCATTGTACTTTGGATTCTGGCATCCATGTGTTCTTTGCTAGTATATTGAAATGCAGTTGATTTTTACATGTTTCATCTTGTATCCTATAATCTTACTGAACTCACTTATGTTAGTTCCGCAAGTTTTCTTAGGATTCTCTACGTAGACCACCATGTCATTAATAAAGAGGGACAGTTTTATGTCTTCTTTCTGCTCTGTATGCATTTTATTTCCCTTTCTTGTGTTATTGTGTGGACTAGAATTTCTAACACTGTGTTGAGTAATGTGATGGGAGCAGACATCCATGCCTCATTCCCATCCTTAGGGAAAAGTGTTTAGTCTGTCACCATTAAGTATAATGTTAGCTGTAGGGTTTTTTTTTTTTTTTTGCTACTCTTTACCAAGTTGAGGAAGTTCCCTCTACTGTTTTTTTCCAGAGTTTTTATCATGAGTAGATGTTGATTTTTGCCAGATGCTTTTTGTACATTTATTGATTTTTCTTCTTTAGCTTGTTAATATGGTGGATTACATTGATTGGTTTTAAAATACTGAGCCATCCTTGCAAACCCAGAAAAAACCCTATGTGGTCAAGATGTATAATTATTTTTTATGTATTGTTGACTTATATTTGCTAATATGAGAATTTATGCATCTGTATTCATGGAAAATATTGGTCTTTAGTTTGTTTTTTGGTACTGTCTTTGGTTATGGTATCAGTGTAAGTAACTTCATAAAATGAATTATAAAGTGCTCCCTCTTCTTCTGTTTTCTGGGAGAGATTTTATAGAATTGGTGTTAATTCTTCTTTAAACATTTGATGGAATTCTCCAGTGAAATCATCTGGGTCTGAGATTTTGAGTGTGTGTGAGCTTTAAAATGACAAATTAAATTTCCTTGTTAGTCACAAGGTGAGTCAAATGATCTATTTCGTATTAGGTGAGTTGTGATATTCTTAGGATTTTGAGTTGTTGCTCCATTTCATCTTAGTTGTCAAATTTACTTTTGTAGATTTCTTTGAATTATTCTCTAAGAATCTTGTTTATGCCATCAAGGTCTCTAGTGATATCTCATGTGTCTTCCTTTCTACTTTGTCACTCTTGCCAGAAGTTTGTCAATTTTATTGATTTTTTTTTCAAAGAAACAACCTGTTTCATTGCCTTTCTATATTGTTTTTATGTGTACAGTTTTATTTAATTTGGTTCTTTATTATTCCCTTCCTTCTTTTTACTTTGAGTTTTGTTTTTTTTTTTTTCTTCTTTTTCTAGAATCTAGAAGCTTGGATTATTGGTTTGAGACTTTTCTTATTTTCCAGTGAATGTGTTTAGCTCTGTAAATTTCTCTCTCAACACTGCTTTAGCAGTTTCTCACAAATTTTGATATGTTATATATCCGTTTTCCTTTACTTTAATATATATTTTGATCTTGCATGAGACTACTTCTTTTACCCATGAATTATTTAGAAAAGTGTTGTTTAGTTTTCAAGTGTTTAGAGATTTCCTTCTCAACTTTCTGTTACTGATTCAGTTTGATTCCATTGTGGTAAGAGAACATACTCTGTATGACTTCAGTTCTTCCAGAACTTTTGAGGTTTGTTTTATGATCCAGGCTATGTCCTGTCTTGATATGTTACATGGGCACTTAAAAAGGATATACAATTTTCTGTTGTTGGGAGGAATATTCTATAAGTATTGAGTAGGTCTTGTTGGTTGATGGTGTTTTGAGATGATTCTGTACCCGTCTTGATTTTCTGTCTAGTTGTTTTATCAATTGTTGAAACTCCAGCATTGAAATCTCCAACTGTAATTATGGATTATTTATTTTTCCTTTCAATTCTGTTATTTTTGGCTTAATATATTTTGCAGCTTTTTTTTTTTTTTTTTGGTACATACATATTTAGAATTGCTACTTCTTTTTGGAGGATTAGTCCTTTCATCATCATATAATGCTCCTCTCTGTCTCTGATAATTTTCTTTCCTATGAAGTCCACTTTATCTAATATTCATATAGTCACTCCTGCTTTCTTTTTATCAATGTTTGCATTATATATCTTTTTCCTTTGTTTTACTCTCAACATGTCTACATTGTTATATTTAAAGTTACTTCCTTGTTGACAGAATAGAGTTGGGTCATATTTTTTAATTCACTCTGAAGATCTCTATTTTTTAATTCATGTATTTAGACTGCTTCCATTTAATGTAATTATTGCTATTTTAGGGCCTAAGTCTGACATTTTACACTTTGTTTTCTATTTGTTCTCTTGTTCTCTCTAGTTTTCATTTCTCTCTTTTTCTTCCTACTTTCCTGTTGGTTATTGAACATTTTTTGAACTCCATTTTGATTTATCTGTAGTGTTTTTGAGTGCATCTCTTTGTATAGCTTTTTTAGTTGTTACATTATGCCTACATATCTTATCACAGTTTACTGATTTCATCATTTTACCAGTTAGAGTAAATTGTGGAAACCCTACCTCCCTTTATATCTTTTTACCCTCCTCATTTATAATATTTCTTTTTTTTCTTTCTTTTTTTCTTTTATAAAGCAGGGAAGGGGAATACAGAGTATTACAAGAGTTTGTAGTTTTTTTTTTTTTTTAATTTATTTATTTATGGCTGTGTTGGGTCTTCGTTTCTGTGCGAGGGCTTTCTCTAGTTGCGGCAAGTGGGGGCCACTCTTCATCACGGTGCGCGGGCCTCTCACTATCACGGCCTCTCTTGTTGCGGAACACAGGCTCCAGACATGCAGGCTCAGTAGTTGTGGCTCACGGGCCTAGCTGCTCCGCGGCATGTGGGATCTTCCCAGACCAGGGCTCGAACCCGTGTCCCCTGCATTGGCAGGCAGATTCTCAACCACTGCGCCACCAGGGAAGCCCTATAATATTTCTTAAATGTGCCCTCTACATATATTTAGAACCTCATCAGACAGTGTTATAATTTTTACTTCAACCATTAAAAATAATTTGGAAAACTCAAAAGGAGAATGTCTGTTGTCTTTACTGATATTTTTGCTAGCCATGTATTTTCTTTTTTTTTCTTATTTCTTCTTTCATTATTTCCAAGATTTATTGTTTTATTATTTTCTTTCTGTTTTAAAGAACTACCTCTTTAGCAATTTATATAAAATAAGTCTGCTGGTCATAATTTCTCTTAGTTTTCCCCCATCTGAGAATGTCATGTTTTCTCCTTCATTCTAGAAGGATATTTTCACTGGATCTAGTTTTCTGTGTTGAAACTTCCTTTCTCTCAACATTTGAAAAATGTTGTGCCATTTCTTTCTGACCACTATGGTATGATGAGGTATCTACTTTCATTCAGATTGCTTTCCCCTATAGGTAAGGTGTCATTCTTCTTTCACGGCTTTCAAGATTTTCTTTGTCTTAAGTTTTCAGAAGTTTAACTGTGATATATCTTAAAATGTATGCATTTGGAGTTACTCTGTTTGGGGTTTGTTCAGCATCTTGAATGCCTAGCTTTATGTGTTTGGCAAATTTGGATGTATCCAGTTGCTGTTTTAGCACTTTCTCAGCCCGTCTTTCATCTTCTTTTCCTCTGGGACTCTGATAACATAAACATTAAGTCTTTTGCTATCATTCCATACATCCTTGAGGCTCTGTTCATTTTTTCTTCTTTAGTCTATTTTTTAATCTACTGTATAGTGTGGGTAATGTCCATTGTTCAGAGTTCAAGTTCCCTCATCATTTCTTCTATCTCTTCATTCTTCTCTTGAACCCATCTATTAAGTTTTTTTATTTTGGTTATGTTAATTTTCACTTCTAAAATTTCCATCGGGGTCTTCTTTGTATCTTCTGTTTGTTTGCTAAGATTTTCTATTTTTTTTTTTTTTATAGGACAGTGCCTGCTAAGGCTCTGCCTTTCTTTTTTTTTTTTTTAATTAATTAATTAATTAATTTATTTATTTTTGGCTGTGTTGGGTCTTCGTTTCTGTGCGAGGGCTTTCTCTAGTTGTGGCAAGCGGGGGCCACTCTTCATCGCGGCGCGCGGGCCTCGTACTATCGCGGCCTCTCTTGTTGCGGAGCACAGGCTCCAGTCGCGCAGGCTCAGTAGTTGTGGCTCACGGGTCTAGTTGCTCCGCAGCATGTGGGATCTTCCCAGACCAGGGCTCGAACCCGTGTCCCCTGCATTGGCAGGCAGATTCTCAACCACTGCGCCACCAGGGAAGCCCAGATTTTCTATTTTTTTAATGAGACTTTCTATTTTCCATTTTTTAAAAGTGTGTCCAGTCCATAATTGCTCTTGAGGCATTTTATGATGGCTCTTTTAAAATCTATGTCAAATAATTCTAACATCTTTGTCGTCTCATTGTTGGCATCTATTGATTAAACTTTTTTCATTCAGTTTGAAGCCTTTCTAGTGCTTGGAGTGACAGGTTTTTGTTTTTGTTTTTTTCTGAAGTTTGGACATTTGGGGTATTATGAGCGTCTATGACTTATTTAAACCTTCTATTATAGTTGTTTTCCCCTGACACTGCTGTGTTAGATGAAGGATTCCACCTCATTATTGCTAGTTTGGCATAAAAGTTCAGGTTCCCTACTCAATCTTTGCCAACACCCAAGGGCAGAGAGTTCCTTATTAGGAGCTGGGAGAGGGGAGGATCTGGGAGTTCTGGTTCTCCACTAGACCTCCACTGATACCTCCCTCGATGGTAGGGATAGGAGTGCCTCATTTCTCCTCCCCGCATGATGTCTGCTGATACCACCAGCCACCAGCCATGGGCAGAAGGACTCACTACCACTGGGTGATAATGAAAGTCCTGAGTCTCCACTAGTCGTCCTCCTATACCACCCCAGCAGAGGAGAGTGGCACCTTATTACCACCCAGTGGGAGTGGAAGGCCAGGCTCTCTCTGAGGAAAGGATGGGCTCATGACTTCCTGAAAAGCATGAACGTCTAGCTTCCTTCTTAGTCTTCTCTGAAACCACTGTTTGGGGTTGGGATGCCTTGTTGCTTCCTCAGCAGCATGGAAATCTAGGCTCCACCCTTGGCTTTTGCTGGTGAAAGTAGGAGTAGGGCTACTGAATTTTCTATGCTGTTTGGCTGGAGTGAGATGGTTACTATCTAAATGTTTCCTCTCTTGTTAGCCTGCCCCTTTCATAATCCTTTGGCTAGAGGAAGCAGACTTTTGTTGGAACTTTTGTTGTCTGGGTCTATTGCTGTGTCTGGGTTGCCAGTGTCTTTAGCTCCAAGTCTGAGATACGTTAGGGCCAAAAGAAATATCAGAAACTCACCACAGTATCGTTCCTTGAGTCCTGAGGGCACTAGTTAGTCGGCCTCTTATTCCCACCTTTCAGATTCTTCTTATGGTTGTTTCATATATATTATACAGGGTCTTTAGCTGTACCTCATGGGAGAAATAGGTAAAAGTACGTATATTCCATCCTTTTGGAAGTGGGCATTTCTAGACTGCCTGATTTTTCATGATAAGCTCAAGACCCAGATTTTAATATAAATTCTTCCTGTTTTGTCTCCTTTTTATATTGGAAATTAATAGTTAAATAGCAGGCTAAATGCAAAATGTCTACAGTCCAACAGTCTGTGCACTCTGCTCGGTTTCCTAAGAAATTAGCTTTCCCTGGCTAAGATTTGTCATTTTCTTACCTCATTTTATATAAATGTCTATCATTTATCTGGAGGTGACATTGCTGACAAACTGAACTATCAAGGGCATAGCCAAGAAAGAGGAATTTAGTGGGAAAAGATCACTAGGCAACCAAATTAGACGTCAAAATGTCCAGACACTAAATTTCTTGTACTTTATAAATAGTTAATAGGCCTTTAGGCTCCCTCTTAGAGCATGATTTAAAAAAATATGTGTAAAATAAAATCACGTACATACACATGTAGAAAGTCAGCCTACTTTCCAAAGCATGATGCAAATTAGAGGAGATAGGATTTCATGAGTTAGGAACACTGAAAACATTAAAAAGAAAATACAGTGAAGCAAAAGAGAAGAAAATGATAAAATCCATTAAAAACAGCCAATTCCCCTAAAAAACACTTGTGGCTCCTCATTATTGGTGCACACATTCTTATACATCCTTGGTAGGTGCTAAAGGTCTTCCTTTATCTGTGTGTTGTTCAGGTATTGATATCTATCATTAGAAGTTTGAGTTTCAGGGATTCATATGATCATCTCTACCCTCTGCCTTATGCAAATTTGCAACTACTTAGCTAAGACAAAAAATTGTTTTTAATCATTCAGAGGAGAAAAAAAAAACACTTCTTATAGAGCCCCTACCATGTGTGTTAGGCAGCATATTGAGAGCTTTACCACAGTATCTATTTTAATTTTTATAAACACTCTATGCAATAAATACTATTATTTTCCATTTTCACTGTTTGAGAAACTGAGTTTGAAGGCCAGGAGTAATTTTACCAGGGCTCTGGCTTGTCAGTGGCCATGATGGAATTGGCATCCAACAAGACTCCAATAGCCATGCTCTTAACCAGCCTGTAATATGGATTCTAAAATGTTGAGATCACACATTGGGAATTAAGGGAGAGGTTTTTGGACATCTAGAAATTGCATTAATGTTAAGACACTTGAATTCACTCTGCAGCAGCAAAAAACTTCCACGCTGACATTGACTGTGTCCTCTGGGGTCTTGACTGGTGACTCTCAAAGGTGCTTCTCAGCTTCCTAAGTCAGGAACTATAGGCTCCAAGAAACTGAGAATTAAACTTTTTATAAGTGACTGTGGCAACAGCACAACTGTGCTTGTTGTTTACAACAGGTATACCCTCTTTCTCATCGCCAATTGTCAAACAAAGGTGTTCACAATTACAGGCAGTTTGATACTCTATATTTAGGGAGGGTTCATGAGATCCAGAAGGACCTCTTGGGATGAAAGGACAAGGAAGGGATAACTTAGCTTCCACTGTCTTGGGGCAGATGCCATCCACGTTGCTGTGCATCCAAGCTAGTCCTTTGGTGTACATAGGCATCCCGCTACAGCGTGGTAAATAACCAAAGAAGAGCAGAGGGCTTCCAAACTACAGATCTGCTCCCCAACTATTTCCTAGGCATCCCGCTACAGCGTGGTAAATAACCAAACAAGAGCAGAGGGCTTCCAAACTACAGATCTGCTCCCCAACTATTTCCTAGGCATCCCGCTACAGCGTGGTAAATAACCAAACAAGAGCAGAGGGCTTCCAAACTACAGATCTGCTCCCCAACTATTTCCTAGGCATCCCGCTACAGCGTGGTAAATAACCAAACAAGAGCAGAGGGCTTCCAAACTACAGATCTGCTCCCCAACTATTTCCTGACATATTGAGGAGGCAGTGAGCAACAGTAGCCTAGAGAAAAATCATTACACTGGCTCCGGGTTGTATTTGCCTTTTTAATGAAAATTTGTATTTTCCTCTTCTGTCTAGGCCCTGCCCTATGGTCTAGGCTATTTTGCATGGCCAGTGAAATCAATAAGAGCCTATCATTTGGAACTTAGTGGCATCTAAGTGTTTTGGTCTTATTTGCTAGGCAGAAGGCTAGTGTTTTCTGAATGATGTTTGTGTACATTTCCAGGCCCAGGGTGTTAAGCAGCAGACGGTGGGGCTCCCTGGTTGCCAGATCATATGTTGGAAAGGCTTCTTTCCATCAGCTTACCTGCTGTGTTCAGTGCTCTTCCCCGTTTTTCTTTTCCACAGTGGATATCGCAGCCATGGAAAGGACAGTATGGGTAGGCTTAGGTTGATGGTCACGGGGTTGTGCGAGTTAGACCTCTGTGAGCAAGATGATGTCCTGTAGGTAGGTGACTAGGGGAAAGAAGAGACCAGGTGTGTCCAAGATACAGATTTGCAAAGAAGGGAAAACGGATGAGGAGTTTCCTGAAGGCTCATTAAAGAAATCAGAGGAAGATTGCATGTCAAGAATGCCTTATATTATTATTCTCCAGACGCAGCTAGGCAAATTTTATGTTAGTCGAATGTGACCTGGTACCATTACAAAGCATCACCAGCATATATTTACGCCTCATACGCCTTTCTTTTATTTTTATTTATTTAATTTTGGTATTTGTTTTTCCCCAGTCCTTCGGTAGCAAAAACAGAGTGTAATTAAAGCGGGATAAAATCAGTTTTGCTTTGAACCACTTTGTAGTAAGATCTTGCATTAGAGTGACAGACTTATCGTGCCATCTTCGCACATACAGAAAATCAAAAGATGAGTTATTTTGCTATTACTTTTTTCCCCAAATCTATTCAATTAAAAAGCAAGAGAATTAATTTACTGTGTCGAGTTCTTCTATTAAGGCTGATTGTTTAAGTATACATTAAGCGTTTGCAGAAGAAATGGTGCAGCGCTGACCAAATTTGCCTTCTTGTGTTTTCATCTGAGTCAGAGCGTGAGTCAGAACTGAAAGCAGCATTTCTTAGGATCATAATCTGGGTTTTTCTCCTGTGATGCTTCTAGGTGGCCAAGTGACAAGTGCCCAACCTCAGGCCTGACTTTTCGGAAAGCATCGGCCTTCTGCCGGACCTGGATAATGGATGTCAAGGATCGGCGACACCGCTCTCTGACCAGGGGGCGGTGTGGCAAAGAATGTCGCTACACGAGTTCTTCCCTAGACAGTGAAGACTGTCGCGTGCCCACGCAGAAGTCCTACAGCTCCAGCGAGACTCTGAAGGCCTATGACCACGACAGCAGGATGCACTATGGAAACCGAGTCACAGACCTCGTTCACCGGGAGTCAGATGAGTTCCCAAGACAAGGTATGTAGAGCTGACCGCACTGATGGTCCGAGCTGTCTTATATGCTTGCACTGTTGCACGTCGATGACAGAGGTTGGTAGAAATGGGGAGCAAAGCAGGCCGGCATCAACTCCCCATTAAAGTTTAGTTTAAGAGAACAATCTTCTTATTAACCCATATCAAACTCCTGTGGGGATTTATACAAGGGCCTCTTTTGTTCTAGACACTCAATTCTTTGACAATTTGGTAGTTGCTTTTGGAGACCTACCAGGGTAGTTTTTGACAGATGTGACAGACAGCAGACCCTTGGCCCCATGAGGGGTATTCCTGAAACCATCACAGATTCTGATCTTGAGGAACACGGAATTATCTGTGATTTTTAAACTATTCTCCTTGAAACCAACACACAAGCCTCCCAAAGTTCAAATTTCTCCTGCTTCTAACTCTGGGCTTCTTGGTTATATTCTCTTTGAACAAATGCTATAATGATAAAAACATATTTGAATCCCCCCCCCCGCCAATATAATAATGCTTAATTTCTCTCTTCCCCCCCCAAAAAACATGTGATGTTAATTCTGAGTTACACATTTTTTTTGTTTGTTTTGGAGCACAGGTGAATTCCAATTTCAATTCCACTGATATAATTCCCCTGTACTTTCACACAAACTTAATTTTCATATAGTATTTTGCTTGCTTTGGGGAAGAGAATGTTGGCATTCTCTTCCTAGTCACTGGCCGTGGAGAATTTTGTTACCACTTGTCATGAGTGGCTATAAATGTATGGACACGTAGACTCAAGCACAAACAGTCCTGAGGAGCAGTGTGTCTAAGTTGACTCACGGGCTCCACGTCTTGTGCTCTGTGTACCAGCCTTGCCGTGTATGTGATTTACATAAAGGCTTAGCAAAACTACAAGTGTATGCACAGAAATACAGTGAGTACACCAGGAAGGGTCGCTCTGCCTGTGCCAAGGGTCAACGCCCTGCCTGCTGGGTTACTGCATCATGTGTTTATTAACACCGATTCTGTAGTTCTTGTGCTATGTCCCTGTCAGTAAATGTTGCGACTAACTTAATTCCTCATGAGATACCTTAGCTTGCGTCTTAGTCCTTTCAGGCTGTTGTAACAAAATACCGTGAACCAGTGGCTTATAAACAACAAATTTATTTTGCACAGTTCTGGAAGCAGGGAGGTCCAAGGTCAAGGCACTGGCAGATTTGGGGTCTGGTGAGAGGTCTTTCCCTGGCCCACAGACAGCCATCTTTCCCTGTATCCTCATATAGCTGAAGAGGGCAAGAGAGCTCTCTGGGGCCTCTTTTATAAGGGCACTGAACCCATTCATGAGGGCTCCACCCTTGTAACTTATTTACCTCCCAAAAGTCCCACCTCCAAATACCACTGTGGTTTTCGTTTCATGTAAAAAATTTTGGAGGGTCACAAACATTTAGTCTATAGCAGCTTGGAATTCCATTCCTGGTTTCTTAGCTTCCTTAAGTTACTTTACTTATCTTTTATTTCTTAGAAAACACTACTTATATGTAATATATATGTATATATCCTATAATCCAGTGGTTGTTCTAAAAATAACACGTTCTCAAATTCTCCTTGTTTAGCCTAGCTTTAGCTTTTATATTTAATAGAATATTCAATAAAATCAGTGGAGAAGCAGTTAAAATTGTTTTTCCACTGCCATTGTAGACCCTTGCAGAATACACTTTTTATTTAATCTTCAGTCTTATTTTCTGAGTTGCCTTCATGTAAATGAAACACTTTGCAAACAGGGGGAGGGTTCCTTGAAAATTGCTCTGTATCAAATGTCTTTGATCTGTGAGTAACGTCAACAAGTGTTTTACTTTGTTAAATTCTCACCTGACCCCAAAGTGCATGTAGTGGGAATTGGGAAAAAAAAAAAAAAAAAATGAGGAATCACAGCTTAATTAAAGGAGGGCTTAAATATCCACTATGAAAAATGAGGACACCTACCTGTTATTTCCAAGAGCATCTCTAATACAAGACTCAAATATTTTGAAAGGTGATGCACGTTCAACACGATTGAAAGCCTTTCATTTTCTGCTGTATTTTTGGTTTTATTTATGATATTACTGCATACATTTTTGTTTCTCGTGATTCTGGGTTGAAATGTGGCCTCTCCTTCCTAAGTCTCATTAAAGGTGCATCCTGGCTTCTGGATCATTGTGCACTGAGCTGTAGATCCCAGATTATTGTTGAAATGTGGATTTGCCTGTCACCTTTTCCCTTATTAATATTTACATAAAATGAAACCAAGTGCTTGGGATTTTATTTTCATATATACCTTTATTCTTCCTGTTTAATCTTGTTCCTCTCCATTGATAATAATGGAAGTCGCTTGGCCATATCAAACTGCTAGCTTTGCAATTAACAATTCACACATGCCTTGTGTTGTTATTGAGCCCATATTTGTTTGTGTAATGTGTTTGCATGAATTAAAAACTGTGCAGGCCAAAAGTAGAAATGAAAAGGCATTGGATGTATTTGCATATGCAAGTGCAATTCCTTCTGAAGACATCTATGAATTTATGCATGAAAATGTAGTCAGTCTGAGTGGATCTACTTTGATGGGTTCTAAAATTGAACTCTGCAGGAAGTAAATAAGCACATATTTAAGGAGAGGAGGAACAGGAGATGCAATCTGGCAAGCAGCACTTTTAAAGTGAAACCTAGCCACTCCAGAGAGGGTTAAAACAAATTTTACACTCAGTAATAACAATAATTTTTTAAAATGTCACGCATTTCCCATTTTATTTTCTTATTCATGAAATCAAAGAGGAGGATCACCTCAGCACTTATTAGCCTAGAGGTACATTAGCAAGGATCAGAGCGGGATCATCTCCTACGGTATTCTTATTTAAAACCCAAGACACTGATCATAAAACAAACGCGCTTCTCACATACAAGCAAGTTTGGCAAACGCAGTTGGATGACTCTCCAGATGCTCAGAGGGGAAAAAACTTGCCAGCTAGCAGAAGTGATTTGGGGCCAGGGTCAGACCTTGTCCTGTTTCCCCAGCTGGCTGGCAGCAAGTATCAAATGTGAGAACCTGCCAAGTCCCAGCAGGAGAGATGGGCCACATGTTCCCCTGAGAAGCTTATGGAAACTCCTGTCAAAGTAAAACTTCTTTGCTTGCTTTCAACACAGAATCCTCCTCTGCCTCCTTCTGTTGTGGGTCTCTTCTCCTACGAAGAGACAATGCAAATTACCTGTCTGGCCTCTTTATGCTGGATCCTCCTGGTGTGAAGGGAGAAAATTACTGACCTTAGGTCTATGGCCGCTGGAGTCATTAGTAATTAGTAAATGACTAATCCTGCACTAAATAGCATCCGAGTGGTCTGAAAGTTAATGCGCCTGACAAAAGTGACCAGTGGTCTGATCCCTGGGCAGACCCAGTCCCAGCCTAATCTGTGAAATAGATGTCACTTTGAATAATGTAGGTCAGCCAAGTTCCCAGGCAGGTTGTATCAGCTTGTTCTTTTGGACCCTGAAGTTAGGGTGTAGAACAGTGTGATATACAAGACATCCTCCCGTGGCTTAGGAGCCTAAAGGTAGGCTTGAACTCTGCTTTTGCATATTTATGTACCTGTGACTCTGGTCTACTTCTGTGCTTCACCAGGATTACTATACCGTCTTCAGATGTATTAAACAACAACAATCATAATAACAAAAGAGTAATGGCTAACAATTATGGAGACTTTCTTCATGTCAGGTGGCTGTCTAAGCATTTTACTTGTAGTAATTCAGTTAATGTTCACAGCAATGTTGTACGGTAGGTACTATTATTAATCCCTTTTTTTATGGATTAGGAAACCTAGGCATGGGGAGATTAAATACGTCATCCAAGGTCACAAACATAGGAAGAACTGGAGACAGGTTTCACATCCAGGGAGCTGGATTCAAGAGCTGTGTTTTAAACGATTATGTTTGAGCACTTCTCAAATAAATAAGTAAACCAATGAAAACAAGCCATTCAGCTTCAGTCAAAGGCTATGAAATTCAATGTAGAAACCTTTTAGGTATCAACACCTGTAAGCCTTTCTCCATATAAGAAGTATAATCCCTAACGTTGATGGAACATAGAATGAGCACCACCAGCCTCAATGCTGATCTAGGTTCCTGTTCTCGCCTGTTCCCCTCCATGTGCACAACTATCCCAAACTCCCCGGAAGCCTACCTTCCTACAATGCTTCTCCACCACCCACCCCTGTAGGAGAAAGTTCCCAGTGTCAGTATGTGTGCCAGGCTGGGAGCACTGATTCTCTTCCCTCCCCTAGGGCATCGCTTTTTGCACCACCTCTCATCCCGGAACACTAACCAAGAAAGGGGTCACTCTCTAAATGCTGTTGCTTAGGTAAGCAGAACGGACTGGTTTCTGGGCTGTAGCCAAGGCTCAGTGGGCCAGAGAGTTCCGCCAGGCTGCTCATCCCTCAAACAGCCCTGCTTTCCGGTTAGTAGTGCAAGTCTCTTGAGAGGGGGCCAAGATTGAATTCTTTCTCTGTACCTCAGGCTGTCTGTTTGGGTCAAGGTTGAAGAAAGAACTGGAGGAAGACTGGATTTTTGAAAGGATGCTTGCACCTCTTCTCTCCATCAGATCTAGCACAGAAACAACTTTCACTAACCCCTTGATACCCTTTAAAAATACATCAACACACACACGTACACATTTGAGGCTAGGTTTGATTTTGGCATTTCATAAACTAATTTTCACTCTTGTGATCTTTAAAATAATTTGGGCAATATGTTTTTGCACTGTGTCATTTGGCATAGCGTAAATTAAACATGTGCTAATGAGCTGAAAACTCATGAACTACCAGTAAACTCAAGTGTTACCTGTATCGATTCAATTAATGTATGTTATAATTGTTGAAGTACATTGGAAACCTGTGAGCATTTCTGTTTATACCATTGTGTTAAAATAGTTATTTTTCCACTGTACCCAAAGCAACAGTTAGGTTCTGTTTTGAAAACCCCAGCCTTTTAATTTATCTGCCACGATAAACCATTACATTTTAGGGAAGTTCAGGAGTTTGGTTGGTCAATATTTGGAAGGCTGACCAGTACCTTGAGAAGATTGCTTTCCATTTATTCTTCTACCCCTAGGCAAGACTTCTTTTCATACCTCAACTGAGAATAGTGTTTTACTTCTTAGTCTTTGGTTGTGTTGTTGCTTTAAAAAAAACCTTTAGAAAAAGAAGGACTCTACAACATTTCAATGTAAGATGATCTTTTATCTTCTTGCTGGCTAACTTGAATGCTTGTTGCTTCATCTGAAAGGCATATGGGAGAGCAGTTAACAGTACAGACCCAGAGTTAAACTGTGTCTATATCCCAGTATTGCTGTGTTTGATCAGCATGACCTTGATCACATTCTAGAACACAGACTAGACTAAGTCTTATTTTCTGTTCTTGTAAATGTTTCCACCAATATGATTATTGGGATCCTTTCTTATGATTATGCATTTATGCTATGGATGTTGTCTTTCTTTTAATAAAGTGCTGAATACATGCTAGCAGTTATGATTACTACTGTTTTAATACTATTGTCAGCAAGAGTGGTGATCATCTTCCCTCCAACCCTTACAATACTGTGTGTGACAGAAATCTCCCTTCTTCCCAGGCCCACACCTTCGATTTGTTTCCTCTGACTTGAAAAACTTCTGACATCTTCAAAGCCAGAATTTCTCTTCCAGTTGTTGATAGCGTGTCTTTGACTCCCTGCGCACCATACCTTTTGCTCCCAAAGATGAACATAACTCACAGATTATTTCCCTATTTTTAGAAAGGAATGAAAAATACCATGTAGCAACTGTCAGCTGATGCCAACACACTGTAAGAGTTGCTAGTCTGACAATTTTACAAGTAAAAAAAAAAAAAAAAAAAAAATTGGAAAAATGCTCTAAGGTAGTGTCACTGGATATAATTTTTTTTAAAGATGTTTGTTTTATAGCATATAAATGGCATGTAAATCTTAGGAATGGGTTTAAATTACAAGAAGATTTTATGCATATAAACTCTGGATGAAAATTAATTGATTCTCATCACTCTACATGTAATAATTTGGAGTCCTTTTCACTTAGAGAGTTGAGCTTATCTGGATTTTCATTGTTGTATTCACTGCCCTTCTAGGATTACAGTCTTCATGTTTCCCAGTTGTTCTTCTTTCAGTAATTATCTACTGTCAATTTTGCATTCAACTTTGGATCTAACTTTCTTTGAATTGTCTTCCTTTTTCTGTTCTTTTTCCGTGGTAATTCTCCATTTCACCTGAGACCTTCCCTCTTTCTTCTCCATGGCACTTCCTTTAGAACAGTCTTGTTTGTACAATGCCAGTGTTCACTGCTTCTGTTTTTCAAGACTCTTTGAGTTACAAGTAAAAGTAGGATAATATCTCAACTGAAATTATCTTATGAAAAAATCTGATGTTTTGTCTTATGTCATTGGAGAATCTAGCAATACATCTGGCCTCACACTTAAGTCTTTTTTCTCATTCTCTTTACTTGGCTTTACTTTGGAGAGAGATCTGTTGGAAGTTGTCTGTTGATAACCCCACTCTCATATCTCTTGCCTGGGTAGCATCATTGGAAACAGTCTTCTGCAGTCATCAGCAGAACATTCCTAAGGAAGATTCAGATGGGCCTGGCATGGGACACATGCTCATTCCTCTGTCACTCTAACTTCAGTTGGCCATGTCTTGGGCTTAGGCTATACCTAGAGGTAGCTTATAGTGAGTACTTTCTAAGCCTGATGGAATAAATGCCATATAGGATATAAAAATAAATGTTCTGATATCAGACGTAGGTAAAGAATATTGACCAGCCTGATAATACATGCCTCCAATACTAGTGGCACACAAGTCTGAAACAAGTGCGGTCTTTCCAAGCTCCATGTCTGCTTTCCCAACTTCCCTTGGAATATTTTTCATAGAAAATCCAGTAGAAAACTTAATTTTCTTTTCCTCAAAATCTGTTTTCATTTTTTCCCCCAGTTTTGGGGAATGGTATCCTAACTCCTGCCTTTAAGGTAGAATCTTCTAAGACTCTGTCTTTTTTTTTTCCTGGCTTCTTTATATCGATGTTCACTACGTCATGACCATTATCTTTCTTAATTTATTTTATTTCCAAGTTTCTCATCCCATAGGAAGCTTCCAGCATTTCAATATTGTCCCACTGCTTGACCATTTAAATTGCCTTTTTCCATCAGTCTTTCCCCTGGCATGCCTTTTTGTATCATGGATAGTCTTTGAGTTTCTAAAGCACTGCCTTATTTTTTTTTTTTATTAATTTCTTTTTGAATTTTAAAATTTTATTCTATTTATTTTTTTATACAGCAGGTTCTTATTAGTCATCCGTTTTATACACATCAGTGTATACATGTCAATCCCAATTGCCCAATTCATCCCACCACCACCACCCCCGCCGCTTTCCCCCCTTGGTGTCCATGCATTTGTTCTCTACATCTGAAGCGCTGCCTTATTTTTAAGGGGTACCCGTGAGGCAATCGTGTTAAGTTATGGGACACAACAGTGAATAAGGCAAACATGGTCACTAACCTCACAAAACTCAGCAATCCTAAAGAGGAAGGAAATAATAGACATAGAACTAGATGTGGTCTGATAAACAGCGCAAAAGGGAAAATACTGGATGGCTTTGGAGAGGTATCTAGCCCAGAATTGTGCATCTGGGGTCTCAGAAATTGTGACATCCTTTCACACCCTTGAAGGATGAGGAAGAGCTGGGTGATCAAAGAGGCAAGAAAGAGCATTCGGGCAAAAGATAGAACATATGCAAAGATCTGGACGGGACAAAGATGAGTTGTTCCAAGGATTTAAGAGAAGTTCAGGTTAGCTGAGTGTGGTGTGGGGACAGATGAGATGGAGTGGGAGGGAGAAACTGGCTCCTGAAGGCATTTTGGAGAGACGATGCTTGCTTCAGTTGATGGAGTATGTTACAGGGAGACAAGATGGTCAGTGAGGTGGGGTAGGAGGCGGTGTTTTATTTACACAAGGGAGCCCAGTAGCCTGAACTGGGATCGTAGAGATGACTTCAGAAATGTTGTTGGGGAACAAAGACTGTTGACTTTTTAGGACCCTATAAAAGTAGAGGCAGGCATAATGTTCTGGATCTCTTGGGCATTGACTGTTCTCTTCTCCTGCAGAGAGAATACTGCCTTCCTGATGCCAAGATTACTTAAAGAGCCAGAGAAGGTCACTGCTTGTAAATAATCTCTTAAAGGGAAATGCCTAAGATTGTTAGTTCAAGTTCCCCTGGAATGGCAACACAAGCCAGAGTATAGAAATGTGGTATTATAAGAATTTGGATGTTTTTCTCACTCTTATTAGGCCTGCCTGTGCAAAGGCACCAGCAACAGAGTACCTCATATGGATCCAGGGCAAGGAAAATATAGGAAAAGGATTATGTTTCATCTACTGCCCTGCGTGACCACAGTACATTGCTCATTTTCTCTTATTGGCTAAATAAATCAGGAACTCATACCAGATGTGTGTGTGTGCCTGAGTGGGTATTTTATTCCTGCCAGTTGGTAACTTGACTAGCAAAGCAGAGGATGCTGAGAATATGAAATCAATGCTTTTCTGGCAACTGATGGGGCAAGCAAGGTGAGGGAGGGAAGAAGAGTCCAAGGACATTGCTGAAGTTTCTGGTTATGGCAACTGACTAAGTGTTCCTGCTCATCACCGGGGCTTGAAACAGAGGAGGGGCTGGTTTGTGGGTTAAGATAGGATGTGTAACTGCGGACCTTTCGAGTTTGATGTGCCCTTAGGCCATGCACGTGTAGCTGTCTAATAGGCAATTAAATGTACGGCTCTGAAATTCTGCTGAGATGCTTGAGCTGGATAGAGATTTAGGAGTTGACAGCTAATAATTTTATGGGACTTGGTGTGATCAGCCAGGGAAGAATGTACAAGGAGCATAGATAAAGGGGTTCATGTGAGAACACAGGTAATCAATGGACAGGAAGATCCTGTAGAGAGAGTAGAAAAAGACTTAATTTCCTTACGATGCTCTACTTAGTCTAAATTTGACTTAGCCTTCATTCCAGGTAAAAATAAATAAAACAGCACCTGTTTTATTTCCCACTCCACTACCAAGAGTTGGCTTCCTTTTCATCCCCTAAATCAGAGGTCACGAAGTCAAGGCGCACAGGCCATGCTTGGCCCCTGGATGGCCTACAGGTTGCGTTAGACGTTTAGAATGGCGTGCGCATAGCCAATCCATTCACGTTCCCGTTTGCTACAGGGGCCCCATCGCTGCTTTTTATCTTAGCACCCGTCCTCCTCTGCAGTCACTTATGTTACATGCCAGGGCCTTCAAGGCTCTTGCCATTGCGAAAGAGCATGAACTTTCCTGTTTCCACTCCTTCCTTGTAGAGTATCTACCTGCCTATTCCAGATCCGTTCGTCCCACAAGGCTTAACCTCCGGATCACCTCTGTGGAGAGAGCTCAGCCCTCGGAATCCTGCTGGCCCTTCCTGACTGTTATTGTTGTCATTAGCTCTTTATGAGTGACTCAGCCTCCCCAGCATGTGGATGCTAGGACTCCTGTGAATAGGAGATAAACAAAGTGCTTTGCAGCTTTCTGTTCTGACTGGTGGAGGCTGCAACAAGAGAATTTATTTTTATCAGTGGCTTGTTTCCAGTTCTAATGAGAAGAATTTAAAGCTCCACGACTCAGAAAAGGAATCCACTTAGAAATCTGGGTTGTGTTTCTGTCCAGCAGGACAGTATCAAATCTCACATTGTGAAATGCCAACCTGCAAGAGTTTTCTGCAACACACTTGGACGCACATTTATTGAGTTTCACTACCATTTGCTTTTTCGGCGTATTGGCGATCCAGTGATACTATTGGCTTTTCTAGACTGGTGCTACATACTGCAGTCCTGTCTCTGCAGGGACCTACTATGTCATACGTGTAGGGAGCCTTTGGTGCAATGCGATTGGTAACAGGATATAATTCTGACCAGAAGCTATAGAAAAACGGCATTGTGAGAGGTCGAGTAGTTGCCTGCGTCTGTCTCAGGATGCCTTACAGTCTGGGTCCAGGGGGGGTGCTGCCCCACCCATTGATGACTCATCATGCTGATATTATCAAAGGAGACATTACATTTTCAGTGTCATGTTTTAGGTTTTTAATTTAATTTTCAGCCCTGGCAATTCCAGAAGCATCCCTAGGGACATATGAAGAGGCGGGAGCTGGTGTCTATCCAACATGAATTCACGTTCATTCCTTGAGCACCTTAATCGGCACACGTATCTCACAAGACCTCTTTTTCTGCTGCAGCCAAACTCCATCGTAACACCAAGTTACTCAGTATTCCTCCTGCTTTCCTTTCCACTCAACCTCAAGTCAGATCCACTTTAGTAATAAATCTCTGCTGGGAGTCATCAGAACAAATACTAAGTGTGTGCAAAGATATTAAAAATAAGTGCAACACAGACTTATTTAATAATGCCCAATAGCCTTTTATAATATTTGGAATATTTTACCAAAGTTACTATGAGAATTATCTTTAACACATTTTCTCCAGGATAGAAAGATCTTTCTGGGAAGGGAAAAAAAAAAAAAAACCAAACACACACACAGAAAAGTCAGATGGGCTCTGTTATATTCTCGGCTGGACCTGTTATTCTTCTCCCTTTTCCAGATCTTTTTCTTTGGCCAGAACCACCAAATGTGAAGCTTCCCTTTGTTCACCCTGATTTCTGAATAGTAGGCATCGGGCAGTTGCTGTCCCAGTGGGATGCATTTTATTTTAAAAATAGTTTGAACTGCCTCCTTTTCAATTCCCCCTCTTCCATGGCCACCTTGACTGTATAATAGGTGCCTCTCAGTCTCTCCTTGTACAGTTCAGGTCCACTCCACGTATGGGGAATTAAGCACTCAATTTATTTGCAGCACTGTGAACCAAAATGTTGAATTTATTTAGAGAGTCATTCCAGTGTATTAAATTTGTTTCTATGGATCTATTTGCTGTAGCTGGAATATTGACAGGAGAGAGGAATATTACTTTAATGTCCTCAAAAAAAAAAAAAAAAGATCCAGATCCAGTCAACTGCAGGATAAATATCCATAGCCCCCCAAAAGCCCTCTCAGAATGACTGCAAATTCAGGTGACCCCATCAACTTTAAAAAGGTTCCCGTCCACCTGGCAACCTCGGGTTCCAATGTTCCTTAGTTCACAGTGGCAATTCAGTTAAAGCTCACACTCTTGACCCCCATTTATATTGGTTGCAAAAGCCCAGCCAGGAGATGACCCAGTTAACACTTTGTGCTTCACAAACCCAGAGCGTGAACAGCAGGGAGGCTACAGCAAACTGCTGAGTTGTCGTCCTAGCTGAGCAGTGAGGGGACAGCGAGTGGGGCCACCCCCTCACTTCATTTCTGTCTCTGGACCAGTGACAACTCATCAGACTCTTCTGGGGAGTTTTGAAAAGTCCCCATGCCCAAGCCGATTCAATCAGAACCTCTGGTGGGGGGAGTGGAGGAGGGGTGCAGAGTTGGATCTAGGCATGAGTATTTTTAAAACTGTACTTTTACATAAATGAAACATCTCAAAGGATTGAGTGCAACAGGACACAGACTACAGAATGTAACAATTTCTTTGGTAACTAATAGCATTTCAAGCTTACAGGGCTTTATGCTTAGCATAGTGACTTGGAATCTCACTTTTCATGCAGAAGCCCCTAATTCCAGTTTTAATAGCACCTCATAATTCTTAGAGGGTTTTGGTTAATAAATGCCATGTAGCCTGGAGCACATTACATCATGTTTCCGAACCAAACCAATAATAAGCAACCATTTGACTCTGTATCAGTTATCATAGGTCCCTGGTTGCCAGGGTCCACCTATTTGTTGTGAGTCAGAAGAAGCAAAGGGACTGATTCTTCTAGAACTCCTGCTTCTCGTTGTACATTCTGTTAAACATTAAAAGTGAGGTTTAATTTGAGCACCTGGCTTGGAATGTAGCACGTAATCAATTAATTGTGTCAATTGATCCAACATCTTCAATGTCAAAGCAGTCATGACAAATTGAAACCTATCCTCAGAAGAAAGACAGCCAGGTTACATGTATGGTGAAAGGTGAAGCCAGTGAGGAAGGATAATGTTAATATTGGGTTGCTACCTGCTTTTCAATGTGAATATTTATTGAGCCTGAGAATAGTTCAAGTGAGGTTGAAAGTCTGACACTCACAGGGAAGGTAACATATTAAGGAACCAAGCAGGCTGGGTTTTCACCCGTGTGTCACAGTGGAGACTGTCCTGATTTGGATTATATATGTCCAGACTGTGCCTCTCAGCTCTGGCAATTTGGCGCCTTTGGGAATTCAGGTCTAGTGTTGTTAGATCTTCGGACTTTTCAAGAAAAGTGAGAAATCTGGATTTTATTTTCATAAAATTCTCAGATTTTATTTTTTATTTTTTTGGTGGTTCACATTGCTTCTTTGTTTTAATTTTATCGGAGTATAGTTGACTTACAACTTTGTTAGTTTCAGGTGTACAGCAAAGTGATTCAGTTATACGTATACATATATTCATTCTTTTTCAGATCCTTTTCCCATATAGGTTATTACAAAATATTGAGTAGAGTTCCCTGTGCTATACAGTAGGTCCTTGTTGATCATCTATTTTATATATAGTAGTGTGTATATGTTAATCCCAAATGTTGCTGGAATGGCCACTCCTGGGGCAGTTTAAGTCGGGTCTGCACACATGCTGCCCTCATCTCCTGCCCCAGAATTTTCTGATGATAAAGTGCTGAATGCCGTTAAGGACGGGGACGGTGGAGTGTAAGAAAGCCCACCGTTGGCAGCTGCGGGGCTCCCTTGACCAGTAAGTTCAGAAGCCAGTGGCTAGGAAGCTAAGGATAAATGCCCCCCCCCTTCATCCTGAGAAGCACAGCCTAAGCTTCCAGCTCCGCCATCACTAAACACCCACAGCAATGGCCAACTCTGTGACAGACTCTTGTATTGGTGCTCCCTCCTGCCCTGTTTTTCATCCTGTCCTTCACTCCTGTTCCCTTGAATCACTTCCCAAATCATATACTTGTTCGCAAGAATTTTTCTCAGCATCTGCTTTCAGGGCAAAGTTGGTTAAGGCCTTTGGCAGCTAAATCGTTCTAAGCATCGTCATGTAGGCCAAAAGAAGACTATCTATAGAAAAGATGTAGCTCCTGAAGCTGCCAGCGTAGGACTTCTTAGCTGGCAAACGGTTGATTTAAAAAGAAGGCGTTGCGCTTGTGATAAAGATGTGGCTTGGTGCTTACTAAATTTTAGAAGGTTTGTGATTTGTTTTTTTGGATTTTGTTTGCATAAGAAATGTACTTTTTTTTCTGTTTCTTTGGTTGGTTGGTTTTTCAAAAACTTTTAATAAACTTTTAATTTTAGAATAGTTTTACATAACAGTTGTAAAAATACAGAGTTGCCTGGTTGATTGTTTTTTGTTCTTGTTGTTTGTAGTGCATGTGAGATTTCTAACTACACGCCTAACAAACCTGATACTGCTCTTTCCCCTTAGAAGCTATTATATCAGATCTCAGAAAGTGCAGAATAGCGAGCTTACCCTGCAAGTTCCTTGAGGACGAAGACAGTGCCTCATTCATCTTTCCATCCCCTTTAATACCAGCCAGAGTGCCGTGCACGGGGACATTTAATAAATATTTGTTGAACAGGGGATTCCCATCACACATTAGAATCTGGAGGGATCACATCTGGTCCCCAAGCTCTGCCCCCAGCCCCCAGATCCCCTTTCCACCTCCCCACAGGGCAGCTTTCCCCCTGTGTTGTTTCGGTTTGGCCACGGTAGATTGGGAAAGAACATCGGAAGGCTCAGTTTTTTTTTTACTCGGGGCTGGCTTTGCCAGACCACCCCCCCCCACCCCCCCCCACCCCTCCCCCGCATTCTCAGGCATGATCAAGTGATCTTGGTGCCAAACCAAGCCAGAGCTGCCTCTTGGCCACCTCTGGTCCCTGGAGAGTTTTCTAGGACGTGCCTGTGCCCTGCATGTCACGATGTGTTTTTAGCCAAACCCTGAGTGAAAGCCAACAAGTTTTGCTTCTTTTCTAGATCCTCTAAGCACACATCCTGCTTATTTACTGGGTGGCTAACAAAAACAACAATGATAACACATGCTATAATTTCAGCCTCCGTTCTCAGAACACCTTTACAAGGTCCTTTTATTAACCCTTTTCAGGAAACACAAGCGACTTGATCGCGAAACCATAAAAGATAGAAAATTAATATCTGTGTGAACAACTTACTTTTGTTCAACCTTGGTTTACATCTCAGGAGAATGATTAGTCGAAGAAAGTTAAATTATGCAGTAGCTGAATACTGTAAGCTACTTGCTTTCAGTCTTTAACAGAATTAGAAGAATTCAGCATTCTGTGTAAGGGATTCAGCACGTTTTATAAAGGGACTGGGTCAGGAATGAAATGAACAGAAGGCACCTTCTTTCATAGAGTTTTGTCGTGTCTTGTTTTTTTAATTATAATACTTTCTGGTTGAGTACTTATGAAGTGCCAGGAATTCTTTCATGCACCATACATGTATCCATTCAGTATCCCCCAAATTTTAAAAATGAAAAAACAGGTACAGAGATCATAGATAATTAAAACTAAGTAGACAGTGGGAATTCACTGGAGGATTTTCAGCTGGAGAGCAGTATAATATCATTTACCTTGTAGAGAAGTCCCTTGCTTCTCTGTGGGAAACAGATCCTAAAGTAGTTAAGAGAGGCAGCAGGGAGAATAGATAAAAGCCATCCAGGGTTGCTTAAGGGAGAGAACATCCAGAGTCCTACATGGGGTTCAGGTGTGTCTGATGGAAGTTTGTAGTCTCTGAGTTCAATTCATACATGAAGGTAGTAAACTGACCCCTTGTACTAGATTTGCTAAGTTTCGGATATGAGCAATGGACATTTTGTAGAGCACAATGAAAGCACATTTCTATTAGATCTTGGCCCTTATCCATAGGTCTTACTTTCTGGATCAGAACAGTGGGTCCAACCCTTTTGTTCTCTATCTCAAACCAGGTGCCCTCCACTGGCCTCTACTCCCCTGCCCTCCACACACCATGAGTACTGAGTTCCTGCTCCTCAGTCACCCTTAGTGGACATTGATTCCTTGGCTTTTCAGAGCTGATTTAATTCTGGTATATCATAGTTGGTTTGTTTGTTTTTTTTTCCTGAAGAGAGAAGAATCTTTTTTTTTTTTTTTTTTTTTAAAGACCAGAAAATTCTCTGTCATACAAAAACATACCATCCCTGGTTGTATGGACTATCACAGCTTCTTGTTCACAGGTAACTTTCATAGAGAGATGCAGAAATACCAGCTAAGCCAAGTGTTGAGGAAACAAAACAAAGAAGTGGCTAAGAGCTCAGCTTGAAAATTTGCCATTTGCATGACTGACTTAGCCCCCAGGCCAACCAATTATTCTGAAAACTCTGTCTTTTTGGAATCTTCTGTCACCATCATCCATTTCCCCAAGTCTGTATCACCATAGTACTCTCCTTTTGTCTAAGACAGAGACAAAAGAGTTGTAACCATAATGTTAGTAGCTTAAATTTACTGAACAATTACTGTCTCATCATAATCTATGAGATTTGTACATGAAAATCATCACTCCTCTTAAAGACTACCAAGGTGTAGAGGGTTTAGCTACCCTACTAAGGACAGGCCCCTTGTATGTAAGGAATGAAAGAGAACTAAACTTAAGCAATCTGATTTGAGTGGCTGCTGTTTGTAGGGCCTAGAAGATGTTTGTTGATTGACTGCATAACAACCATACTTCCCTCTACACTTGCTGGAGGGAAGAAATCAAATCCAAATGTTGAGATGGTCTGAACAGACAGGCTGCTGAGAAGCAGAGTATCATTACAGCTATTAAGACAATGCAGAGGGTTATTTTGGGGCTCAGATCTGCGCAGCCAGATGGAAATCATAGTTCAGGCTTCATGTTGTCAGACAGCAGAGGCTTTGGGCCAAGGGGAAGGCACGGGTGAGTGATTTTTGACTGTTTATCTCTAATGTGTGTGGCCAGTGTCACTCCCATCTCTGATGGCTGTGATTTATTCTATTATACTGTCAGGATTAAAACACCTTAGCAGGAGAAAAATAAAGGGAGGGATACAAATGCTGTGTCATTGATGTGACAGATGCTATTTCTCTGGAAAGCATGGACGATGAGGGCATGGAAGCTCTCAAAAGTGCCACGGCCAGAGAATATCAGAACCAGACAGACCCTTAGGGACCGTCTGTTTCAATCCACTCATTTGACAGATAAGGAAACTGAGACTCTGGGGCTTCTGTGGTGGCCAAGGTCACACAAGCCTCTAAGTTTAGAGCTGGACCCCTAGTTCCCACCTCCTAGTTCAGTGTTCATCCCGCTGTGTCATCAGCTGGTCAAGTTCATGGTTCCTTTCCCTAGATTCATTGAGTAGAGTTTTACGTTATACTTATGAGTTTTACATTCTACATGAAGTAAAGACTCTGTCTATATTTTAACAAGGTTAAAGAAAAGTAGGAAGCATGGGCTGGAAATTATTCCCTTTGCTCTGCAGTATGCATGCAAGTATTATCATTTTAACCCCAGAGCGGTGGTCCTTAGCTCTCCTCCTTGCTATCTTTTTTTGGCTAGTGCCTTTCCATTCCCCGAACCAGAGGAGACCCTTTGCACCTCCTCATTCCTGTTAAGCGATGGGCTGAGCCATTCTGTGCCTGCTGTAGCCGCCAGCTCCTTGCTGTGTTCTCACCCATCCTTACCTCACGGTCTTCATCTCCCGTCTCTCTCCCGCTGTTTCCTGTGTGAATAGAGAGGCTGGATCAGAGCAAGTCAGAGTTCCAGCCTGCCAAGAAACCCCAGTGCCTGTCTCTCCACCTCCTGCCTCCCTCCTCACTTGTTCCTCTCCGCACAGATTTTCCAGCAACTCAGATACTCTGAACTCCTTGAAATCAGTCAAAGGACCCAGAATTTGAAGCAGAAAGACGTGGCTCCATGCCTAAGGCAGACCTCGGGGAGCCACGTGATGCTGGGCGAGTCTTGGGTCTCTCTGGGGCAAAGTGTGTTCCTCTGCACAATTGGTGTCTTAGTCCCTACTCCGAAGTGTTATTTGGGGGGTAATCTTCATTAATGGTGAAATACTTTGTAAACAGTGTTCGTTACCACCAGATTGTTACTGTGAGTGAAAAGCCTAGTGACAGATGACTTTGCAAATGCTACAATTCTATATGCGAATCCCCAGAAGCCCGAATGCATTCACCTGTTGACACAGACCTCCTGTGGGAAAATCTGTCCCAGCCCAGAAGGCTGAGCCCAGGAGCCCCCAAAGCTGTTGGATCTTTCGGGTGTCAGAGAGTGCTGTGTTTTCCTCTAGCCTCACTGCCCACCAGCGCCGTTCTGTGTCCGCCCATAAACAGGGCCAACTTCCCAACTCTGAACTCCGCGCTTATCACTTAGTGGAGAGGTAGCATTTCTTGTGGCCCAAATCTCACCAAGTCTCCCATGTAAATATACCATCAGGCTCTGCCTGTACTCTTCTCTACAAGATAATGCTGCCACGGCATGGGTTAAGACCACAGCGTTCAGCCATTTCCATTTCTCTAGGCATGGACGTGGACACCTACATGCAAAAGTAGCCCTTGAAAGACAAACCAAGGGAACCGATTGCAGAGGTGAGGGTGGCGGCAGGGAGGTGGGCATTCCTGCTCAGTCAGAGCTCAAACTCATCTAAAACGAACCAGCCACGTAGTAAATGTGACTTTAGAGTTGCCTAGAGTTCTAAACTATCTAATTTTGTAGGAGCTGAAATTTTTATCTGTAAGGGGGTGCTTTGAAATTTAAAAAATCACTTTTCTAAGAGAATGTTTCTGTTGCCCCTAATAATTTTCCTACTCTGTGTCCCTATGCTGAGGCAGGTAAGCTTGCCGTGGATGTAGTGCCGCAAAGAAAAATGGGAGGAACAAAGACCGCTGTTCTCCCTTCTCTCTGATCCCAGTGGGTTGGTACCAGAATAAAAGGAATCTTTTCCAAAGCTCAAACGGGCTGGATCCCTCAGAAAAATGAATGTCTGTAAACAGCTTGAAAACCTCATCCACTGTTTGCTTTATCTTCACCCCCATTCAAACCTTAGGGCTGTGAAAAGGATTCGAAACCTCAAATCCAGGCTAGTTACTTTAAACCATAGGAGATCACTCAGTCAACAAACACTTACCTATGGCTGGCTTTGTCCCTAGTTTTGTTTGGGAGCAGGGGATACAGACATGAAAAAGGTATAGTCCACGCTCTCAGGAAATTCACAAGTCCATGCCAGAGAGGTAAAAAGGGCTCTATAATGCTAATACCAGACAGAAACTACCCCGGCTGACAGAAGCACAGAGTATTGCAGGAGCAGAAGGGAAGGCTTCTTGGAGACGGTTGAGATTTTGCAATGCGAGTCAAGGTTGAGTTTGCTGAAGGTTTCCTGAGGTCCATTTAGGTTTGCTCTAGTGTGAACTAGATTACTAAAATAGACAGAGAAAATAGCATCCCGATATTTAAATATATGATTACCCTTTCTTTATAAGTACTTAGCTGGAAGTGTCTTAGGATGAATACTAAAGCGCCTATCTGTGAATGTACACCATATTGGAAACAGATTTACTGTCCCAAAGTGTAATGCTTACTCAGCCATCTGATGAGATTTGAGCACTGAACAGTTTGAGAGGGATGCATAGAGCTGTTTTATTACAAGATGCTGTTATGAGTTATAGCAGCTTTCCTTATGCTATACGGCTGTCGCCAAACAAGTTCCATGAATATAAGCAGTTTTATTTGCAATTTTTTGCTTACATTTTCTTAGCGTATTACGATTATGGCTTCTCACAGCCCGACTCATGCTCCTGTGGCAGTTCCAGTATATTGCTTTATTCAGAGCCAAAAGGAGCCTTTAAAAATATTTGTAGAAAGTTCTCCTCTGAGTATGCAGTGTTTGTGTTTAATGGATGCTATCACCTGGCACTTGTTTAAAAAAAAAAAAAAAGAAGACGTTTCACTCTTGAAAATATGTGTTTATTTCAGAGCAAACTTAATAAACACATTAATTAGCCTCTCATTTGAGGCAGTTTTGGCGACCTCTGAGTAGGAGGTTTTGTGTTTTAGAAGAGAAAAATAAATAGCATTTTGAATTTCGTTTGATCAGGACTGAATCCGAAACAACTAAAATAAGAAAGAATTAATTTCACATGAGAGATGTACACCAGGCTTGGTTGTTACATACAAAGTATAGGCTGGAAAATTAGTGTTGTTGATTCCCCTTGAATGTGTGAAAGTAAATCAGAGAAATTGATGACGTTAATAAAAATGATAATAACAGTAAATTAGTTTATACTAAATGTAAATAATTGTTAAGCTGGCACCCGAATGAACCTTAGACAGCTAGGGACTTAGTTTCAATCCCATTTATTTTTATTTTATTAAGTATCGTTTTAATCAGATTAGTTGTTATTAATAATTACAATCAATATTTAGCATACAATGCTCAGAATTCAGCATCTTCCTTCATTTTGCTGTTTATTTTTGGAAAACAGTGTGTTGATTAGTGCTTGACTTAGCCCAGCGTTTGAGAGATCCCGGACATTTGCACAGGACTGCATAACCGAGCTGCAGTGACAAGATGGGGAGGGCACAGGCTGCTGCATGGAGTTTTGCATAATTTGGGGACTCAGTCTTTAAGAATCTTTCAAATTACTAGCACTGGATTTTTGTTTTTCCTGTATAAAAGAAATTCACATCCACTGTAGAGAATTTGTAAATAAATATGTAGAGAAGAAAATTATAACAACCTATTATTTTACCTCCCAACAGTAATTGCTATTATCATTTTGGAATATTTATTTTCTAGCCTTTTAGCTGTTTATGTATTTGTGCAATGTGTTTTCAAACTTGGAATTATATGTACTATGTAGTACCCTACTCTTTTTATTTATTATGTCATGAATGTTTTCCTTTTCTTAAAATATTTTTCTGAAATAAGTTTTCCTTAACAGCTAGCTGTGTGGCATTGTCATATGGATATACCCACACCATGCTTTTCATTTAATCTTTTTCTTCCAGTGGAATTTTAGCGTTCATGCATTTTTTATTACAGTGCTTCAGTGAACATCATTCTACATAAATCTCTGTGCATGTCACTAATTTCCTCTGAAAAACTTGTATTTTAAATTATGCTAATGTAGAAGGAAAAAAAGAACAAGTAGCCTAGACTTTAATGTAGGTCTAAACATTTAGGTACTTTTTAAAACAAAATTAAAATTCAGCTTACAAATCATGTCACAATGTCATATTTTATAATGTATCATTTTGTTGTAATGATACTTTGCTAAACCAATTTTCATTTGTATGAGTATAGGGATCCTATGTCATATTTCTCTAGAGCCCAGTTAAGGAGGGGGTCCATGAGGTCAAATGACTACCCCTCAAACCTCAGGATTTTTGTAATGGCATCCTAATTGCTAAATCCTATGAAATTTAGGATTGTAACATATAGTTGTAGGATATACTTTTAATTTCACTTGACCATACACATATATAGTTATATACATATGTATATAAACATACACATACTAAAATATGTTAGATAAATCACACAGAACATACTACATGTATTAAACACATTAAAATATGTATTTATATATCTGTGTTCATGAACATACATAAAAATCATACTTATTAAATGTGTGTTATGTTATTTAAATAGTTTGTATATAGAGTTCAGTGATTTGATTGGGTTTGGTTGTGATGTATTTTAATCAGATGGTCATTAGAACGGTTAATGATAAATTCTATAGGTCGTACAGTAATCTGATCTACTGTTAGTTTCCATTTGCCCTAACTATAAAATATCGCTTAGAGTTTATCTCTAAAGGAACTCCTGCATCCTGGTCCAAAATGCACAAACGCCAGAACAGAAAAGATGGAGTCAAGAGACAAAGGCAGGGATTGCTGGATTTTTCTGTCTCATTTTGTATGTGTCTGTGGGAAGCTTTCCACCTATACAACAAATCATCCCTAGGGAGGACAGTGTCATGATATGAGAAAGGAACGAAAAATGAAATGATGTCTGATTCCCAAGGGAAAAATAGGTCTTATGTGAAAATTAATCTCAGTGTGTTGCAACATTTGCTATATAAACCTGAACAAAAGGGGAAAAAAAAAAAAAACAACCTTGTGAGAAGATGCTTTTTCCCACTGCAGCTATCTTTCATAGCCATCTCTGTAGTTTCGTGGGGCGCCACCAAGGTGATGCGGTATAAGGGCTCAGACACTGTGCAGCCAGCACGTGTGCTGCCAGATGGGACCCTGGCAAGAGGACCACACTGTCCTCAGGAAGCCTCGACCCTTACCCCAACTCTGACACTAACTTACTTTCATTTCCTTGGCAAGTCAGTTACCCTCTTTAAGTCTCAGTTTTCTTCCCTAAAGTGAGGCCAAGAAACATGAATGATCCTGAAGACCCCTCTCAGATCGATATATCTAGTCATAATTAATCTCACAATTAATTATTAATACCACAGTGTGAGAGATCCGATGAGCAAGACCGCAGCTATATTTAAATGTACAGATACAGGTGAGTGCCATTTGGAGTAAAGAACCTCCAGATTCCCCCCTGCAAAACGAGTTTCCTTTCTCCACCTACTTCCTGCCCTGAATGTCATTTTCATGCTCACCAAGATCCTCTACCAGATCATGACATTCCTCTTCTTTGATCCAAGTGGATTCTGTTTATAAATATTGAATGACTGACATAGCCTCCCAGTATTGCCTTATAGTGGCAAATGGTGTTATAAAGGGATTGGGCATTTTGGAAAAATTCATATGGATATTAATTATATACAGGAGGAGTCAAAAATCTCTTTCCTTGCGTTTTTACTTCTCACACTCCTGAGGAATTGAATGTTTGTTCTCCTAGTACGCTTATCAGTAAATTCTTAATTTTGTTAAGGAAAAAAAAAAATCCAGGGCAAGTGCTTACATTATCACCATCATCTGCTTGAAGCCTGAATTTCATTAAGTAGATTGTTAATAAAATGAGGAATGATATATCACAACTGCAATGCTGTGTCTCCCAAAGTTAATGAAGAGTTATAATTTTCTAGACGACAAATTAAAAGGCTGTTAAAATGGTTGTAAGACTGTCAACAGATTTAGCAGCATTCCAATTAAAATAGTGCATTAAAGAGAATGAGAATCTTGAATTTGGAGAAATGAGAAAATATGTTTAATATGTGATTTAATATAGTCGAGAGCCCCAGAATCTTTACATAAGATGAGATGGATATCATCTTAAAGATAACATGACACAGTTAACAAAAAAGTGGGACATCACTATCTAATACAGTTTCACAGACTTGTTCAATAATTTGCTTGCCTCAAACATTAAAATTATGTTTTTTTAAGTTGTAGAAATAATATTAGAGTAATAATTATCTAATACGTAAAATATATTAGTATATGCATATTATATGTATAATATTAATATATATTAGTAATATATACATTTTTATATCACCCACTCCTAACAAATCATTGACTTTCATTTTTCCTTTTGATACTCATCCTTCTGGATACATAGAATAGTTGACAGAACAGAATGCATTTTTACATAGAATGGTCACATTTTTACATGCTTTTTTTCAATTATACTTCAGTCTTACTTCAGTGATTTCCTTTTTAATCACTGAATGCCACATATAAGATTGAGGCACTAAATTTTGCTTAACCATTCCCTGGATGTTAAGTAATTAGGTCACTTCATGTTTCAATAAATAATTTTGTATTTACTCACAGTAAGTTTCTAGAAATAGGATTAATGGGTGAAGGAGAATGGACTCTTTTGTGACTCTTGAAACATCAAATGACTTTCATCATTTTACACTACCACCAGTAATTTAACTATGGTTGTAATTCAGCTACAGGCTGAACAGCGTTAGATGGCATCATTATTGTTATAATTTTTGCAAAATTAATGGGTAAGATGGTACCATATGGTTGTTAACTTATTTTTAACCAATCTGCCCCAAGAATTTCACTGGTAATTAGATAACATGACCATTTTTCTCTATTAATTTGGCTTTCTAAGTTTTATTCTTTGACAAGTGGTAGGTAATATGTAAGGTGGCCTGCGTATGACGCCATAATTTTCCATTAGCAGGTTTTTGAGATATTCATGGAATTGAGATTAAGTTCAAACAAAGGTAGGCATCTGTTGCTAGGAATAATAATATTTAACATAGCAAGACAGCAAGTGTTTAGAAAAGTGTTATAAAGTCAATAACAGGCATAGTGAGGATGATTTTTTTAAGTGGGATTAAACTTGAAAATTGAGCCTTCCTAATTAGTATTTCAGGAGCTATAAAATCCCTCCTGTTCTAAAACAAAGAAGAGGAAGAAACAGAGGAGGAGAGAGAGCACTAACAAACAGCACATAGATGAAGTGGCACATTCCTACCTACTCCCTATAAAATCTAAAAGCTCTGCACACCCTACTTGCCACTCCCTATTCCCCTCTATCCAACCTCATGCCTCCTAATGTGACATTTGCTGATTAATGTATTTGTCTGTATACCCCAAGAAGGTAAGCTCCATAAGGGCACAGACTTTGTGTGTGTGTGTGTGTGTGTGTGTGTGTGTGTGTGTGTCTCTCTTGCTCACTACTGTATTCTTAGGGCTTGATAGAACAATGCCTGCCGCATAACGAGTGCTTCATAAATACTTGCTGAGTGAATGAATGAATTGTGGAATATCACAGAAGATAAGTTGCCCAAACTCTAGCTGATACATGAAACCTGATACAAATAAATGACTATTCCAGGATAGAGTTGTAAACAAGGAGATGCAGTATTGGGACCATGCAGCAAATGATGGCAACAGAAGGCAACCAGTGAAATAGAAGATAAGATTGGATCCTGTCTGCATCTGTCTAAGTGTGTCTTCGTTGCTTTCTGAGGAGGGATTGAAGGTAGATTCCAGAAGCTCACTGTATATTATTATCAGTTAAGCAGGGATATACACACATATCCACATATTCATGTGATATATCCATGAATACACATAGCTACAAGCATATATCCACATAAAGGCACATATCTACACACATACATGCTTCTGTGAGTGTATTGTTTAAGTTAACTTGAGTAAAATCTGCAGGGGGTATCCTGGTGAGTAGAATCAGTTCATCTGAACTAATATTTTCAAATCTTTTAAAAGCCTTTTAAGAGTTTGTTGAGATACTGCAATGGAGAGGAGCCTGGAATAAGTGAATTTCAATTGGTAATTGCAGCTCAGGTTCTGGTGTTCACACTGTGTAGGCCAGAGTTAGAGCATCCTGTAAAGAGTTATGCTTTCTTGTGGCTAATGATGCTTTTCTGAGGGCTCTGCACACAAAGAGCACAGTCTGGTGGGGCTGCAGCCTTTCTCTGCACTCCCTCCCTATTACCAATGTCTTCTTATGTCTCAGTCTTCTCATCATTCATTCGTTACTCTTTAGCCTGTTTTTTCCATCACATCTAGGACTTGTAGTATCCTTAACCTTTAACTTCCGTCTCACCTATGATTCCCCTAACCCAGCAGACTTCCCTAACTTAAAATGGCCATGGTTATCTAGGGCACAAAATCGGCTTCCTCTCAGCAGTCTGTACTGCAACTAGAAAGGCTCCTTTCAGTTGGCTCATGATTCTTTCTATTCAAGAAATGACCCTTGGTATTTTGTCCTTAAAACCAATTGACTTTATGATTGTATTTAACTCTTATTCATTTTTTAAAACTTTCTCTTGTACATACAAAGTCAAATCAGCACTAAACTGTCTCTGTGGTGGTTCTATATCTCAGCTCTCCTTTGATCCTCCCATGGAATTGAGAGTAAGAATGCTAGAAGAGACCAGTAAAAGATCAACTCATCAACCCTACTGTTAATCACAAAGTGAATTCAACTCTTTTACCATCTCCCCATCTCCCAGGAAATGGGTCCCCGAGCATCTGCCTGTTATTCCTTTTGTGTGTTGTACTCAACGGACATGTTCCATATCTCCATTTTCATGACTCTTCTGTCAAGGACAGTCTCTTAGGCACTGCCTGGCATTGTGATTATTGCCAATATCACTGAATTAAGGTAATCAGGCCACATTCATTGCGTGCACTTGGAGCAGAAGCTGAAACCACAGGTAAAATTGAAATGCCCAGTAATGGCCATTTCAGTGTTGGTTTCCTGTACTTTTCCTAAAGTGCACTTGCTTTTGCCTCTCCTCCTTGCCTGCTGAGATCATTGTGTGGGTGTGAGTGTCTGAGGGCTCGGGTTGATAAGTTGCTGAGGGAAAGAGGGGTGGGGGAAGGCCACACAGCTTGAATAAATAAATACGTAAAAATATATGGTGCTCTAGTATGCCCTACTGCCATGTCTCCATCACTACACAAGGATGTCTTCATATATTAACTGCAGCATCAGAATTCTGAAGGCAGGGAAGCAAAAGTAGCAGCTGTGGGATCTCCCTAAAGTGGAGCCAGGCATGACATTCTGAATTCTGAAATTGCAAACCCACAGCTCAGTGGTTGCAGCAACACAGAATGCAGATGGCGTGTTCCTTTGGATTGTCAGAGTAGTTCTACAGAACATAGAAGCGACTTCGGTCCGCTCCTGTTGGCTGTGTCGCTGCCTTTTAACACCGACGTGTCAGTAAAGCCATGTTGCAGTGACAATCATGTGTTGGTAATGGGGCTCAGAGGAGAGTACCTTGGGAGAGTTTGAAATTAACCATTTCAGAATGGAGGAGTCTTTTACACATGTTCCATGTTAGAGAAATGAAAAAAGGCTGCACTACATAAATTAGGGGGCTACCGTAACTTGGGATTCACTTAATGTGTGTTAGGGAATTGAAGATTAGATGAAATCCTTCATTCGTTTTCCTTTTTTTAAAATTAAAATTACAAATGCATGTTGTTTTTCCCCCATAGCATGAATAAAGTGAGATAAGTGCACATTAAAACCACCTCAGTGATTAAGCCATCTTCTTTTCATCTGTAAATATCAGATAATAGAGTCAGAGTAAATACAGGGCTGTAATTGAGTTTAAGGGCTCTGCTGAAGCACTGTTAAGAATAGGGCCTAACGACTTTTCCAGGGGCAGCTGAGTCAGAAGGAGTCATCGCCATTTATAAATCACGTTTAGAGGCTTCTCGTTTCAAGGAACATCCACCTTCTTTCCCCACACAGCCTCCCTGGCTGGTTGAGAGAATTCGGTCCCTTGAGCATTTGCAATATCCCATATTCTTCTGGGTATCCCCAAACTTACCAACGGCTTGGTGACCCTAATGCAACAAGTGGGATCTATACATGTGAGACTTATTATTTTTTTTTTTTTTTAATTTTTAGAATTACATCTTTGAGAGTATCAGCTTAGGGCTGTCTTCTATTAAGTTGAGGGAGAGAGGAGCAATGGGGAGGATGTGTAAGATAATATTTTCTCAGTAGAGAGATTACTTATGTCTTGCAAAGGCAACTTGTCAACTGAGGCCTTCTCGTATGGGGGGATTAGAATGTCCACACCCACACTGCAGCTGTGTATGTGGGACCCACATGCACAACCACAGATACAAACACACCACAACCATGCCTGGTTAGAGATCTTTAAATATCTGTCAGTCTATTTACAGTGGGCCAACTTAGGATGACTAAGGACCCGTCAGCGAAAGGAATTCAAGACCAAGCATATTTTAATGGGGGCAGGCAGTTTGATTTGTTTCACTGTTGTAGAATATACTGAGGTCAGATGTCCTAATTCTGCTTTTTAGCTCTATGACCAGAGGCAAGTTAGTAACCTTCTTGTAAGTTTGAGTTTGTTTTTGTTTTTCTGGAGATATTAATAATACTTTATTTTGGCTTGTTGTGGATGTTAAATGAGAAAATCCATGTAAAGGCACTTAACACACATTACTTGGCATTTAGAAGTCCTCAGACAGTGGTAGCAATGATCATTATTATGTTAATTGTATTTGTCCACACAATCTAGGAAAGTCATGGAGGGAAAAACAAAAGCAGACATAACTTATCCATCTGCATTTTTGTAAAGACCTTTCAGAACCTTACTGTGAAAATTATTTAGAATCATAAACAGTTAATGCTAGAAGGAAACATCAAGCCTTAGTCGAATCCTCCTCATTTTACAATTGAGAAAGAAATGTTCAGGGAACACTAGAAAGTGACTTTTTTAATGTCATACATCTATTTGGAAGAAATGACCCTGTTTTCATTTGCATACTGGGTTTTCTCCAGTCCAGTGTGATTTCTGCTGTCACAAATAGCACTCATTTATTCCAACCTAAAAATTAACTGGACTTTTTAAGTCTTTGAAAATAGAGAGACTTCAGTGTCAACTTACTATATGCAAATTTTCCCAAAACCTATTAAGTGACTGGAACCATGGGACCAGTTAGTACCGATGATAAAACCAATTGTATATAATAATGCGTGGTCACTGCCATGTTAAGCACTACATGCAACTGACCTTTGACCATTTGTTCTGCAAATACTTATTAAACCTCTGGTGTATGCCAAGCACTGTGCTAGCAATAATAATAGATAATATGTGTTGAACACTTACGACACTTCAGACCATCGGTTAAGGGTTGCTTGTGTAATCTAATTTGATTCAAATAGAAGCCCTATGAAATAAGTACTACTATTATTCCCATTTTATGATATATGAAGAAAAATCAAAATCAAACAAGATGTAAGTCCTCAGTTTATCTTACAGTGTTTGTCTTCTGGCACATAGTTGATGCTCGATAAAATATTTGTTGAATGGATAGGCTTATAGTCTAATGGGAATGAAATATGTATGAAAAAAATTAATGCACTAAAACTGCCCTAGGCAGTGTAAAAACCAACACACCAAACTATAGTTAGGGCTCAAAAGAGGAAATGGGATTCATTCAGAAAGAGACCTGCATAGATTGATTCTTAAATACGCAGATGAGTCCTGTCTTAAAGCACATTTCAGATTATGGCCTTCTTTTTTGCTGGATGCAGAAGCAGATCATTCAGGGCTGAGCCACATAGAAACAACTTTTTTTAAGTGTTATTCAGACCTTCATTTTCAAGTATTCCTTTTACTTTTAGAGGGACCTCTTTGTATAATGACAAAGACACATCTGGAACACACCTTAATGCTAATTCCCTGTTTAAGTCACTTCCTTAGGATAAAGAGCACCTACACTGAGTCTTTAGGGCCCCTGAAATAAATTCTCCATTTTCAAATGAACTCTCTTGTAAGCAAGAAGGGACTAGAAAATTGCTAGTTCAGTTAAAAAAGATTTTTATTTTAAAAAATTGATGCTCTTCTCTTGAGATTATATTACAATTCTAACTGTGATGTATATTCACAAAAGGAAGAAAGTTTAGTCCAAGAGTAAGAGGCAAACTCACTTATTTGTCAATGTATCAAAGCAGACAAAAAAAAAAAATATAGAGCATTTTGTGTGTGTTCAGGCCAAGATGGGAAAGGAAGTGGGTGCCATTGTTGAAGCTTCTTTCTCTCAGGCCTGCTTTCTTCTTTTTCTATGTGGAGGCTGACAGGCACAGATCACCTAGAAGCAGTGAAGTTAATTTTACGTGGAGGGGAGACATTTTTCCCCTTCTGCAGACATGAGCCTTACAGGATTTATCACCTGCTCCTAGAGTGAGAAGCTTCTGTGCCAGGAATTTGCCTGCTCTAACGTTCCTTGACTTTGGTTCCTCAGCCAACTGCTTGCCCCTTGTCTCCAGGCCAATGATTAGGTCGTTTGCAAAGGGAGAAGGGAAAAGAGGCAGCTAAGGCCAGGATGGCCAAATTGCTGTGTTACCCATGCCCGCTTTGTGTTTTGCTTTCTATGTATCTTAGCTCTAGGTATCCTCCCCTGCTCAAACTTTTCTTTGTTTCCCCTTACTGTCTGCCTGGATCTTGAATCTCTTGCCTTGGTTTTTTTGTCTTCTGGACTTTCTTTGATAATGCTTGTTTATGATGCTCATGTATTTAAGTGCCAAAAAGTGTTTGTTTAAAAAAACTAAGAATCAGAGAACATCTGTAAGGAACCCACTGTGGGTCATATCTCAGCCTTTATGATGCTCATGTATTTAAGTGCCAAAAAGCGTTTGTTTAAAAAAACTAAGAATCAAAGAACGTCTGTAAGGGACCCACTGTGAGTCTTATCCTGTCCTCTTCATCCCCCAACGTCATAGAGAGATATTCTCGGCATTTCTCTCTCTGGGAAACATGGTGTAAACACTTGTGCTCCAAACTCAGATAGATCAAGTTCAAATCCCAGTTCATTGCTTCCTGACTGTGACCTCAGTTATGCAACTTCTCTGTACCTTTTCCTCATTTGCAAAATGAAGGTATTTCTTTGTTCTGTAGCTTTATGAAGATCAAGTACCATGGCTCATATCAAATATTTAGCCCAGTTTTCAAAAAATCTTAATTTCCTTTTCCCCTCCCTTTTTTCCTCTCCTTATTCTTCCTTGAAGGTGGAAAAAAAATCTAACACTGTTATCCAAAAGAGAAACAGGGGGGAATGAAGAATGAAATGGTTAAACCTCCAATTTTCCTTTTCTGTACTTAACCAGCGGGTCGTTCAAGGTACTTCACAATTTGTTGAGAGAACCATTAAAGACCATTAGTAGGTCATCTGCCACTGACTCCAAAACTATAGTCTTTAAAATTCACACAAATAGGGAAATCATCCTAATAGCTCCGATCACTTTGATTTGGGCCATAAGGCCATGGTGATGGATGCACTAAGCATCGCATAAATACCAGGGTGTTTCCTTTAGCTGGCATAATTTGCAAAATACAAATGGTCATGTGCTATCATTATGTAATATGATATCATTTAAAAATGTAAAACTGTAGCAGGGGCACTTTTACCAATTGGCCCTGCATCTTTAACCATCTTGTTGAACACCCTTCCGTTTATTCTGGTCTCATCTAAATGACCTTCACATCCCAAGGTGCCTGATATTTGGTCTTGTCTCCTTCAAATCCTGAAAGGAGAATTTACATTAGTACAGTGTATAGAATTGGACTGAACTTTGGAGATTAGATAGTCTTTTAAAAGTCCTTTAACTATGAGATGTTTGATTCTAGCCCAATCTTCTAAATGTACAGATAAAGAAACCAGTTTGAAGCAGTGAACTTACTGGGCATGGCTAAGTGGAATAAACAGCTGGTTTAGAATTTGAATACAGATCTTCTCAATCTAGGCTATGCTAAAAAATTAGGTTTGTATCCTTGTTTGCACATGAGGATACGTGTGTATGTGTGTCGTGCATATATATGTGTATATGTGTGTCTGTGTGTATATGTATATTCTCCCCTTTAGAAAAGGTGTTGAGATACTGAGACCCCTGTAAATGTCACACTTCTGAGGGTTTTTGTTTTATTTTTTCCTAAGTGCAATCATTTTTATTCACCAGTAATAAAAATTATTTGTTCCTTTTTGAAAAGTCAAACAATTCAGAAGAGTATAATGAAAGCTAAAATTGCTGAAAATTCCAGAAGTAACATCTTTAAAGCTCTTGATAAATGGTATGTTGATATATTTTAAATATCATAAAAGCATATGTAAAACTTCCGGGGTAAAACCAGTATTTGGTTGGTCTTACTGCCAGGACTTACATTCTAACCAAAAGCATGATGTAGGCCAACACTACTCAAAGTGTGGTCTGGGACCAGCAATATCATCACCTGTGAACTTGAGAGAAATGCAAATTGTCAGGCCCTACCCAAGACCTACTAAATCAGAAACTCCAGAAAAAGGCCCAGAGATCTGGGTTTCCACAAGCCCACCTGACTGTTCTGATGAAAGATCAAGCTAGAGAGGCTTTGATATAATGCATAGTCTGAAAGATCTGAGTTTGGATTCATCTTTGCTGTGACCCTCATTAGACTGTGACCTTGAGTAAGTTAGTCACCCAACTGTGAGCCCTGGGCTCTTCATGGTGAAGTGCAGATAATATTTCCCTTGAAGTGTTGGTGTCGAGATTAGAGACAGATTATGTGAAGTATTGAATACAATGACTAGCCCATTGAAGGAACTTGTTTGATGATCACATTATATGAGGCCATCATAGCTTTCATCAGCTGTTCATTTGTATAGCTCATCCTTGAGAATACAGTTGTATGTGATCTTGGAGAGAAACATGCTGTTGTTCATATTTAAAATTTGCAAATGGCACTGCAGCCAGAGAAATGTGATTGCTGTCTATTTCAAAATGTGTACTCCTCAGAAACAGCATGTGATTCTTCTTTGCCAATTGTCTCATTTTAAAGGAACGTAACTAATTTTTTCAAAGTATTTTAATCTATGTATTTTGAGCTAATAATTCTAGACATGAGCTTCTCCAAGGAAAGCTCCAGTTGGATCGTCCTGAACTACAGATGTGAAAGTATATGGGATTCCATCCTTCTCTATTTGCCACATACAGAAAGATCTAAATAGACCCAGGTGCTTAAATCCCTCTTCCTAAGAAGATTAGCCGTCACTTGGGCCACCATGCATTTGGGTAGAACCAAAGAAAAGGCTATTGAAATAAATATGAAATAGAAATAGAAATAAATATGACTGCACACGTTTCTAGTTTTATTTGTAATGCCTTAAGATAGTAGTCATAGAGTTATACTATAGCCAGGTAAATTGATCTTAGGGAGGGTGGCTGAAAGAAGTTATGGGGTAAAGGAAACAAGATGGACTTACTAAGGTGCCAGACAACTTCCCTCTAAGTCTACAGAGAGTCCAGATGGACTAAATTTAGCCCAACCTGGCCTAAAGTGGCAAAATGTCAGTATCTGTGCCTTTCAGTCTTATTCAAGTGCAAGCTCTCTCCCGGAGCCCCTACTGGCAGCTAGGTATAGTGGTGTTTAGTAAGTCTATGGAGAATTTGCCTTCCATTTCTGTTCCACGTGTTTTAATCACCTTAGATTGAGAACAAATTGCTGTTAAAAACTTTCAACAATCTCAGAAAGATTTTTAAAAATAAACCAATAAAATGTAATAACGCAATGACAATATTTAAGTAGGAAAATTATGGCAGATAAATTTGGGGAGGTTTATCTGCTAATGGCCACTTGACATTTTTAAATAGAGCATTTCAGTAAATCACTGGAAATGAGCCAACAAGAATTTATATTCATCTATTTAAATGATACTTATAAATAAGTAAATATGGTTTAAATATAGTTTGATGCTGGAGTTTATAGCAGCAAATGTTCTAGTGTAGGTTTCTGTTCTAATTTCAGATCAGTTCAACAAGCATCTATTGTAGATTTTGTATGAGCCAGGAAGTATGCTAGTTCTTGGAGACCCACAGAGGAGAAACGCCCAATTCTGGAAATTAGGAATAATAACCCATATTAGAGTCCAGCATCCTTTACCTCAAAAAACCTTCCTTCCTTGTATAACATCCTATACAAGGGGACTTACATGACTTGCAGGTCAGAATTTAAAATTGTTCCATTTCTGCTCTCAATTATATCTTGTGGAGTTTAGCTTACATGCAGTTCAAGAGCTATATGCTGTGTAACTGTTTATAATAAATGCCAATGGAGTATTTTCATTATGTATGCATTAATTAATTCATTCTGCAAATGTTTACTATGCATTGTTCTAGGATAGTAGCACACCAAGATGTGTGCTGCACTGAACTTACATTCTATAGTGGGGAGGTCACCCATGAATTTGTAAATAAATAAATAAGTTAATTTCAGTGAGTGGTACTTTTTTTAAGAAGACAAAGATAAATAGAGCACTTATAGAGTACTTTGGAGAAGAGTGAGGAAAGGACTCTTTACACAGAACTTTCTGCAGAGACCTCTGTGAAAAGGTGATGCTTGAATTGGAACCCAGAGGAGGAGCAGAAGCCTGGGCTGTGGAGATCGGGGTGGAGAGCATTCTGGGTAGAGGAATGGTCAGTGCACAGGCCGGAGGAGGGAGTATGCTCAGTGTAGTTTGGGATTAAAAAAGGCCAGCATGAATTATTAGAGGAATGCAAATCAGAACTATAATGAGGTATCACCTAACACCAGTCAGAATGGCCATCATTAAAATGTCTATAAATAATAAATGCTGGAGAAAAAGGAGCCCTCCTACACTGTCGGTGGGAATGAAAATTGACGCAGCCACTATGGAAAACAGTATGGAGATTTCTTAAACAACTAAAAATAGAGTTACCATACAATCCAGCAATCCCACACCTGGGCATGTATCTGGAAAAAACTGTAATTCAAAAAGATACATGCACCCCAACCTTCATAGCAGCACTATTTACAATAGCCAAGACATGGAAACAACCTAAGTGTCCATTGACAGATGAATGGATAAAGAAGATGTGGTATATATACACAATGGAATATTACTCAGCCATAAAAAATAATGAAGTAATGTCATTTGCAGCAATATGGATGGACCTAGCGATGATCATATTAAGTGAAATAGACAGAGAAAGACAAGTATCCTATGATGTCACTTAAATATGGAATCTAAAAAAAATGATACAAATGAACTTATTTACAAAATAGAAATAGACTCACAGACATAGAAAATGAACTTATGATTGCCAAGGGGATAGCAGAGGGTGGGGAAGAGATAAATTAGGAGTTTGGGATTAACATATACACACTACTATATATAAAGTAGATAAACAACAAGGACCTACCGTATAGCACAGGGAACTATACTCAATATCTTGTAATAATCTGTAATGGAAAATAATCTGAAAAAATATATATATGTATAACTGAATCACTTTGCTATACAGTTGAAGCTAACACAACATTGTAAATTAACTATACTTCAGACAAAAAAAAAAAAAAAAGAGGCCAGTGTGACTGAACTTTTATGGATGAGGGAGGGAAATTATCCTACAAGATGAGTTTGGTGGAGAAAGCAGGACATACGGTCGTATTCTGGAGGCTTCTGGAGGCTATGTTGGGTATTTTTTGCTGTTATAATGGGAAGACATTGGATTTAAAGTATGGAAAATGCATTTAATTTGTTGTTAAACTTTTGGACTGACTGACCAAGAACCTTAGTCATTTTATACTACCCTTTTGAAATGGAATAAAGTCAAGTCTTCTATGAAACATTCATTTGAGATACTGGGAAAAACCCCAGTGCTCTACCCAGTCATTAGTTCAATTCAGGAAGTATTTATAGTTACAAAAGTAAGCTAATAAGCCTTCTGAAAGATACAATAATGATTCCAAAAAAAAAAAGTTTCTGTCTTAAATTAGTCACATGCTATTAAGAAAAGAACTATTTATAATTACCTATGATATAAAATTTTAATGAAATAAATCATATAATCGAAGCCTTAAGGAGAACCCAGCAGATTCTGAATAACATTATTCATTTATTCTACAAATACTTTTTGATTACCTGCCACATATCAGAAATAAAACAATGGTGAACAGAACACATATGACTCCTGCTTTTGTGGAGTCTGCAGTCCAGTTGGGAAGGCAGGAATAAATATGAAATATAGTCATAAATTAGAATAAATGCAATGAGAAGAAAAGAGTGGCACTTAAGGCAGTACTGGCATGTAGGCACTTAATAAATATCAGTTGAATTTAAGAATGAATGAATGAATGGTGGATAACAGAATAACAGGGAATGACATACTTTACACAGCATGGTCAGAAAAAGCCTCCCTGAGAAACTACCATTTAAGCTGTGATCAAAAGGAAGTAAAGACATTGTCAATTCAAAAGACTGCAGGGAGAGGCAGCCTCTAGGTAGAGGGACAAGTGTGTGAAGGTCCAGACATCGGAAAGAATTCTAGAATGGATCAGGAAGCCAGAGGGATGATATCGAAGAGAGAGAGTGGCAAAATAGGGTAAGACCTTGCAGGCCATAAGGAGTTAAGTTACATTCTAAGTCAATAGGTAAGCCACTGCAGGGCTTCATAGGTTTCAATGATCCTCCTAATTTCTGCCAAACAAATTGGCTAAGTGGAGACAAGACCTGATAATGGAAAACCATTTATGATGTTATTGTTTTAAATTAGATAAAAAATGATGGCGGTTAGGCTGAAGTCAGAGTACAGATGAATAAAAGTGGATGGATCCAGAGGTTTTACAGATACAGTCAGTGGATGAAGTAGGGTGATGTATTTTCCTTCTTCCAGTTTTTCAAGCTAAAAACTTGGGAGCTATCCTTGACATAGCATGAAGTGTGACCCTGTTTAAAAAAAAAACTCTGTCTTATTCCTATGCTCAAACCCTACAGTGGTTCCCCATAACATTCAAAGAAGAAGGTAAAATTCTCAGTATGACCTATTGTTCCCTAAATCCTCTTCTCCCATGTTAAATCTCTGCCTCACTTGCCTACTAGTATCCTCCTGACTTAGTCTGAGCTAACCACACTGGCCTTCTCCCAGAATTCAAACACAACGATCATGCTCTACCCCATGCTATTTGTTCTTGCTGTTCCTTCTGGATGGAATTCCCTAGATATGCATGAAAGCAGTCTTTCACTTTCTTTGGCTCTTGGCTCAAGTATCCCCTTCACACTGAGGTCTTCCTTGGTCACTCATCTAAATGTTCAAACTCGCCTCACTAATATACTTTATCTTTTCTCTCCGCTTTATTTTTCTTCTTAGTATTTACCAGTATCTAACAAAGTTTATATTTTATTTATTTATTTTTACTCTTTTGCTTGTCTCCCCACTAAAATATAAACTCAGTACACATTGGTTGAATGATTAAATAAAAGACAGTAGTTGCAGAAGAAGGTAGTGCCTTCTAGGATTAATGCCGTTATAATAGCTATAGTTTATTGACAATTGGAATAAGTCAGGGATTGGGTTTATTGACTCCTTGTAACCACAACTTTCTCAGTGTGAGATAAGGCTGGGTACGGGTAGGTAGATGGGGGGCTCGTCAAAAGAATATTGAACAGCTTGCCAAGAAGTTTGGACATGGTCCTATAGATATTCAGGGTTCGTTAGGGTTTTAAAGAGGGAGGTGGTACAATGTGTCCTATGTTTTATGTTAAAAATACTTTGGAGAATGGTATGAAGGAGGAAGCTTGATTTTGAAATTAGGAAAAATGTGTCAGGAAATTCCTGAATTAATCCAGGTAGAGGATGTATGTCAAGTGTCCAAACTTCAGTTTTGAATATGGAAATGAAAAGAAGAGGAAGAGATATGGGGAATGGAGATCATGTGTTCTTACTTACAGCAGTGCTCACTGTTGCTGTGAATGGGCTTCTTTCTCATTAAGACAATTCGTTTAGTTTTTCATATCCCCCAGTTTCTCACAAAGCATTTGAGTCAATTGGTCGTTTGGAATATTGAAATCTACCTTGAATCTTGCGGTGCTATTTATTATAGAAGAAGCCATGTTACTGTCCTGACTCAAACATTTGAAACTGTCTTGAAATGTTTCATAATGGCAAAGTCACTGGATTTTTAGGATATCTCGGTTCTCGCTATGTTTCTGTCACTTACCAGACATGTGACCTGGATCATGTCACTTCTCTAAATGTTGTTTACGTTATGGTATAAAGAGCATCGTGGAAGAGGAAACCAGAGAGTTGACTTCAACGTCTGGATTTGGGTCCAGGCTATCTGACTCCAGATCCCTCTTAACCACAGTCCTAAATTGCGTGATCCCTGGGGTCAAAGTAGGATATTTGCATGGTTCCAAATTACTATAGGAGAAAGCTTTCAAAACACAGGGAGGACGAGCTGTTTTGACAGGAAGTGATCTTCCTAAGAGAGGCCGGATATGAATGGACATCTAGTGCTTCCGCTCAGCAAGCTTCCCAAGGAGATCCAGGACCTAAAACAGTAGCTGAATTAGATGCCTTTTGAGTTCTTTCAGGGTCCTGTGTAAATCTGAGAACCCGAGCGTCAGCAGCTATGCAGTTTTCTACCACCTAACATCGTTTCTGTTTCCTCTTAATTCCTCTAGCAACTGGAATCCACAGCAGCTTTTTAATTTAACACTCATAGGTTTATATCTTATGTCTTCCCTTTAATTTTGAAGGCAGGGGTGATGTTTCATTCTTCTTCAGGTCTTCTCCAATCTGTAGACCCAAACTTTGCTCACAATTGACATTTAAATCATACTTCATATTTCTTATCTCTTGAAGGATATTATGAAAAAATAACTTGTTCAATGCTACTTAAATGCCAGTTGAAATAAGAAATTATTTCAAAAGTGTATATATAAAAGCTGAAAAGTCCCATCAACTAGAAACTCTTTGAAGATCAAAAGCTTGATAGATGGTACCTAGGGAAATAAGACCAAGCCCTTTACCCTCAAAGCCTCAAAGCCTGAGTGTGTATGTGCCTTCAGAACTGATAACATTGAGCGTCTAAATCTCCTTAGCCCTATCCGAGGAAGATGTATTTTCAATGCAGGAAGTTCTGTCATCTTAAGATAATCAAAAACTATCTTTCTCTTTGTTGGGAGCAAAAGAGAATATATTTTGTTGAGAGTAAAGAAGAAGGAGGACTTCTTCCATTTGACAGGTACATTTTCCAAGAGTCTGTGAAAACAATGATGGCAGATGGGACCCATAAAGGGCACCATCATTAGAATAAATGTGGTAAAAGGAACCGCCATTAGAATAAATGTGGTAAAAAGCAAGGCCCCGTTAACAAGAGCACCACTGAGTCAGGCTGCTGGGAATGATGATAGAAGACAATAGGCAAGCGGAGAATGTTGTTAATGATTTGTCAGAGCCCAAGTGGTGTGGAAAACAACTCAGAGTGCATTTACTCCTCCTTTTCTGTAGCCCATCACGATGTAAAATTGAGGGGGCACCTGGCATTAAATACTGTATTTATAGAAATGCAGTAAAAAAATCAAGATAGCATTTAGTGTATTGTTCTTATACAAAAGAGAAAGAAGGAAAAAAAATTGCCTTTATCGACCAACATATTCCAATTATAATGTTTTATTTAAATAATCACAAATGGGCAATTTGTTCAAACTTACTTCTGTATTCACAGCATGAAATAGTCCCCTATCCACTCAAGTTTTTCTATGAATGTAAGATGGGATAAGTAGAACCATAATTACAGGAAAAAACTTGGGCGTTGCAATTGCAGCCCAAAGTGTTGGGGCATTTGCTTTCATGGCCTCGGCAGTTCCATTTGTCTTTGTTGGGCTTTCTTTTCCCCCTCTCTTTAGCAACAGTTTCCTTACAGTATTTGAAATTAATTATCAATACCTTTTATGCTTTTTTTGTGTGTTTTTGTTCTACATTTGTATGGATAGCTCTTGCTATTCTTTGTCAAAATTGCCTCCTTTGCCTTCCGTACGTCTGAACTGAACTGTGGTTGAATCGTGGTGAGTGTTTTTTTGCTGGTAGCTCCACCCGCCTCAACAGAAACAGGCTTTGTTCCCTGGAAAACAGCTTTGTGACAACTGAACCCGAGGCTTCTGTCTTGCCAGGGAGGGGTCAGGAGATGAGAATTCATTTCATCTGGAACTGGATGCTTGGCTTTGCCCCAGTTTCATACCCATGAGTAGCAGGCATTCATAACTTGGGATTCTTAATGTGACCTATCACTTCAGGAATATCCTGTGCAGTATTTTATTTGCTTGTGCTGGGTCGAGTTCATAAACACTAATCACAAAAAAACTAATTAGCTCCACAATGAAAATGAAAGCACTGAACATCTGAGTGCTTACAAAATAGTCTTCCAGGGTTATTGATTCAGTTAGTTATCGTGTATATTTCATGCCCTACATATTGCAGGAAAATCATAATATCCTATAGAGACACACTTATCAAGGAAGCCAGGAATAGAAGGTACTGCGTATAAATTTTAGGGCTGAGTCCCAAGTCAAAGAGGCAAACGGATCCTCTGAATTACATGCAAACACAGTGCCAAACCAGGTAGGGAGTTAGTTTAAAAGGTAGGGTGAGGTTCAGGAAGAATTGGATGTGAATTCAAATCGCAGAAACAGTAGTGCATGTCATGGAAATTCCAAAATGAATCCATAAGTCATTAACAAAGATGAAAGAAATTTTCTATCAGTGACACAGGCAGTAAGTAAAATAGACGAAGAGGGGAAAAGTAAGTGGAGTAAGCCTATCCTAAAGAACAGGAAAACAAGGCTGAATTCCTAATGGATTATGGGGACAAATCAAAGAAAATGGGAGGTGAATATTCTAGTGACTTCAGGCCTCTGCCTTCACCAGTTTCTGACTGTGGGACCCCTAGAACTACTGACTTCTCTTCTTAGCCTCAACTTTCTCATGTATAGTGTGAGAATAATGATCATATCACCTCCCAAGTTTGTGTAATGAGATACCCTTTACATAAATTTCTTAAAGCATTACCTAGTATATATTATGTGATAGCTGTGGTTGCTATTATAACTATAAATATTTTATTATTATTATTATTATTAGGAAAACAAATATTCTACACAAGTTGATCAGAGGGTCTCCCTCCCAACTTTTTTGAGCCTTTTAACTCAAAAATAATTGCAAAGAAATTTGTCATTATCACTTACTTCCTGTGTCCTCGGGCCACCTAAGATTAGGCATGCTCTTTGGGGATGGGCAAATGGTGGTATTGGAACTGGGTTAGAGTGCTTCTAGGGAATTGGAAGAGAGACTAGCGTTGCTGTTACTTTCTAGTTTGTGGTTGGTGTGGATGTTTGGTGTTCTTGTCTCTTGGCTCCAAGGTGAGGGATATGGATCCACCTGCGTGTTGGGGAAGGTATGTCTTTAAAAGTAGGTCTCTAAGCAGCAAGGCTGGCATAATGTTTACCTCTTAGAAAATCAAGATTTAGAAAATCTGTGCCAACCTCCCTAAGTACACCTCCTAGGGTCATGAATCCAGTGGATACCTTGGCTTCATTCCATATGGCAGCAGTGTTGGAGAAATAATTTCAATGGAATTATAATAAACTCGTTAAATCAGTGGTACAGGTTACCTTGTCTACATCCAGTTATGAGTTGATGTACGTATGTGTTATATAACAAAATATATAAGATTTAAAAATATTTAAATAAGAACTCTAATAATTATAGCGTATATTTATTGAGTACTTACTATGTGCCAGATACTATTTTAACTGTTTTTATAAATTGTTTTATTTATTGCCCCACCAAACCCTTATGATTTAGGACTCTTTCATTCTCCTCATTTGGCAATGGGAAAACTAAGATGAAGAGAGGGTAAGTCACTTGCTGAAGTTAACACAGTTATAAAATAGTGGAGTTGGGTTCTAGCCTCGGAATCCTGACTCTGGGCCCATGATCGTAACCAAACTTAAAACAAAAACTGGCCTTAAGCAATTCAGTGGTCGCCATTTGGATTTCATTGAAAGACAGTGGAACTCTCTTAAAATTCCTTAATGGTATTTGATGAACTTTAAAATATTCCTTCGATGTCAATATTAAAGAGCTTGTCTTTTTTTTTTTTTTTTTTTGGCTGTGTTGGATCTTCGTTTCTGTGCGAGGGCTTTCTCTAGTTGTGGCAAGCGGGGGCCACTCTTCATCGCGGTGCATGGGCCTCTCACTATCGTGGCCTCTCTTGTTGCGGAGCACAGGCTCCAGACGCGCAGGCTCAGTAGTTGTGGCTCACGGGCCTAGTTGCTCCGCGGCATGTGGGATCTTCCCAGACCAGGGCTCGAACCCGTGTCCCCTGCATTAGCAGGCAGATTCTGAACCACTGCGCCACCAGGGAAGCCCCAAGAGCTCGTCTTTTGAAAATAATTTGTTTCCAGATACACTTAATAGTATAAAATTATTAACTAACATCTGCATGAGCGCCACCTCTGTCTCTAAAAATCAGAGTTTAGTGGCGGTTTTTAGACTTGGCCAAGCAAACGGTGCATTTGCTATTCCAGGAATTCCCATTCAATAATGCATTCTCCTTTCCTTTCTTTTTTTTTTTTCCTCCTTCCCCTTCCCTTTTCTTACTCCCTTCTTTTCTCTTTCATTCTTCCATGGTGCTTGTCATGTTTTGAAGACTTTCAACTTTGGGTTCACATGCTATAGGTACATTGCATTTTGGCAGTAAAAGGCCCCCTTAAAACACACCCTCAGGTTTGCAGGTCCTATTATTTGAAGTGGCGAGCTCTCCTGATATCCTCAAAGGACATGGGACTTGAGGCTCTGATTTGCAAGCATTTTGCACGTGTCACCTTAGCCCTATTTGTCTTTTGAAATCAGAATTTGTGGAGGGCTTTGAGGTTTAAAACCTAACAGGAAAGGAAGGTGACAAAATCCATTGTTGGATAGAAATTCAACTCAGATTTCATTGCAAGTCACTCACTGGCATTGCCAAACTGGAGCCTCTTAGGTTATTGTGAGCAGGGCTTAATTGTTTTAACTTGGCTGGCTAGCAATCTCCTGCTCTGTGACTTCCTTAGGGGACACCTGTTTTATGAACTTACCCTCTCACCTCCACCTGGGTCACTATGACCACTTCCTTTTGCACACAGCATAATCGAGCCTAGTTTATCGCAGAAAATGAAACATTAGCATGACAGATGAGACCAATTGTTGTAACCCCTTTATTTTAAAGATGAGGAAACTGAAGCTGAAAGGGTGACTTATGAAAGATAATATGACTACTTAGAGGTTTAGCCATGCCTCAAACTCTACTCTTCCAAATCCATCCCAGCTATAGCCCCCTGTTATCACAACAAATCAAACTAATCAAACTGTGATCAGTTGCTGGTGTAGTGTTAGTGGTTATTAATAATGAAGGCTCGGATCCTGTATACAGTCTAAGGGACCTAACAACACATAAGCCCTCAGTGGGAGTGAGTTATGTGCCTTGTGCCATGTGCTGTGTTCAGCACTCCTACCGAATCACTTCAGCAGCCCTATTGGGGATCTATCATGGTCCCTCCGCCTTTGTAAATGAAGAAACGAAGCCTTGCCAGATTAAGACATTTCCTGAAATCCGTAACCATGAAGTGGTGGAGTTTACTTAAGCCCCTGTTTCCTGATGCCAACCTCTATGCAGTGCTGCCTCCTGAAGGGTTTCCAATCCACCTCTCCTCTCTCAAACTAGAACATGTGTAAACACGCACTCACACCCACAACCGTCTCTCCACGGTTTCCTCTGATGTTAGTCCTTGTGGTTTCTCCTTTCTTTGTCAAGGTAGGGGAGCAGGATTCGGGGTGGGTGCGGTCATTTGTGGTGTCTCTTTCTGCCGGCCACATGCTGTAGCCGGCTGATCTAGACCATCCCTACTTGGGAGAGCTGCTTGCAGTGAGCACCAGGCTCAGGCAGCCACAGCCTTTGATTAAGAGCATAAAAAGGCATCTCTGGTCTCTGGCTTTTTTCTGCTTTTGTTCTTGCCCACAGGAGTGGTAGGGATGGAGACTGAAGAGGTTCAGTAGGCTGGCTGTGAAGAAAGTTGAAGAAAGCTCCTTTATTACCTGAGGAATATAAATCACATGTCAGAACTTTGCAGAGGGAAAAGTGGACAGAACTGTAGAGACTTCTAAGGCTCCTTATATTCTTTTCTTTTTTATTGGAGTAAAATTGCTTTACAATGTTGTGTTAGTATCTGCTGACAATGAAGTGAATCAGCTATACGTATACATGTATCCCCTCCTTCCCCCCATTCCAGCCCCCAACCCCACCCCTCTAGGTCACCACAGAGCACCGAGCTGAGCTCCCTGTGCTATACGGCAGGTTCCCACTAGCTATCTATTTTACACATGGAAGTGTATTTATGCCAAACCTAATCTCCCAATTCTGTCTAATCAGCTATTACAAAGCATGGTCCAGCAAACTTAAATACTAGTACAGCCAAACTTCCTGTGTTTTAATAGCATATATAATGCGTAGAAAAAAAGAAAACAAGAAAAATGAAGGCAAGTAAGTTTAAAATCCATTTTTCTTTGATGATTAAGAAAAAAATTTATCAGTATGCATATAAATACTCACTTTTATTAAGTAGACAACATTTTTAGGCAGAAATAATTTACAATTTGACACTTTCACCCATTCATTCAACAAATATATTGTAGCTACATAATGCAATAAGTGAGGGATTTTTTCAGCCCACTTAGAATTCACAAAACAACAGACGCATTAACAAGTAAATTATAACTAAGGGGATTAACTGCTACAGTAAAGATATCTATAACATGATTTGGGAATCTAAAGGAGGAAATAATTGTTGCTGGAGATTTTGGCCAAGGTATTTTGGAGTAACTGACATTTGAGGTGAGTCTTCTGGAATGAGTAGCCATCATCCAGATGGTAAATGGGAGGAAGGAGTCCTCCAAGGCAGAGGGAGCCCATTGTGTAAAGACTCAATGTGGCAAAAGGATGTGGACCGCTGAGGAAAAGGTGGATTGTTCAAAGTAGTGTGGGGACATCAGGAAGTGTCAATGAGAAAGGAGACCAGGGGTTAGCCTTGGGAACATAGTTGAGATGATAGAAGGTTCACACCAAAATATGACTCATTTCAAATGCCAATCTCAGTATGTGTTGGGATGTTTTCTCATAAATCGAATAAGATTAATTTTCTGTTGTTCACCCTTGTAACTAATAAAAGCTTTGCAAATAATGTTAAAGTTAGATGAAATCACAATGTTGTTTCAGAATTATCTGGCATGTGGATAGGTATTTTTAATAAAATCTTAAAGCATAAAATGAAATTTTGTGCTTTCTCAGTAGATACCAAATCAGTTGGGCCATCTCATAATTAAAATGTCTACATGGTTACAAAGGTGAACACATTTTTCCTTATTACCACATCTGTAATGTATACCCACTGTGGTTATTCAGCGGGCTATGCAGAACATTACCAAGTTTGTTCTTGTGGTTGTTTGCTTCTGCTTTTTTCCCCCTATAGGACTAAGGGTTTTTTTGTCTGTGGGCTCACTTGCTTTACTGTTTAGTTTTGTTTTTGTTTTTTGTTTTTTCCCTATACAACTAAGGTTGCCATACCACCCGTAACAATGGAAAGTCTCAGTGACTCAAAACAACACACGTTTATTTCTCACTCATACTCCGTGTCCACTGTGAGTTGACTAGGGCCTTTGCTTCCCACTGTCCTCACTCAGACATTCTGCTGATAAAGATTTCACCATCTGGAGCACTGCAGGTGGGAAAGAAAGGAAAAACAAAACATATGGAAAACCACACCTTCTCTTCTTATTAAAGACTCACTGAAAGTGACAGATGTCACCCTTGCTGACATTTCATTGGCTAAAAAGTATCATGTGGCTTCCTCTGCTTTTAAAGGGGGTTAAGGAAGTACAGTCCTACCATATGCCTTGAAGGAAGAGAACCCCGATTATTTGGGGGCCATGCTAAATTTCCTGCATAATGTATTAGTCAGCTCAGGCTGCCTTAACAGAATATTACAGAGTGGGTGGCTGAAACAACAGACATGTATTTTCTCACAATCTGGAGGCTGGAAGTCAGAGATCAAGGTGCCAACATGGTTGGGTTCTGGTTAAGTGCTTCTTTACTGGCTTGCAGACAGCTACCTTCTCACTGTGTCCTCACATGGCAGAGAGCGCTGGTGTCTCACCTTCTTTTTGTAAGGGTACCAGTTCTATCTCCTATACAATCACTTGGAGGGCTAAGGCTTCAACATATGAATTTGCAGGAAGGGGACACAATTCAGCCCATAGGTGAATATATCATATGTATTTTTTATCAAGTTTGATTAAATGTAAACTTTGGGAATGACACTACTGAAACGGTTTGGTGCATATAAAAGATGGATTGGCACTACAAAAGCATAAACCATATTGATTACATTGACAAATTATTAAACTATGTGCTCTAAAAATTGCTAGTAAATATTGTCAAGATTAGATCCTAAAATATTCCCATATGGGCTTTTGTTTAAACTTATTTCAACAAGATTCTAAAAAAGACAAGTCAGAAGGGAGTAGAAAGGGAGCTTACTCATCTGTCACTCCTCATCTCTCCTCGTTCCTTCTCCGTTTGTGGAATGGAGGCAGTTCTGCTGACACACTGCAGATTCTGCCTTGATGCGAGGCCATCCCTGAAGATATTGTCAGTGTGTCCCCGGGTCTCTACTCTTCTGGTTTAGGTCTAACTTTAGCTAAATGATAGGTGTGCCACCATTTCTCCATGAGCAGGTCATGGCTAGCTCTCCTGTGAGTTGTTCTCGTTTGTCATTTATTATTTTCCCTCCATCTTTATGTTTTAAAATTAGAAAAGGAGGTTTTATTTTAGCTCAATATCTAACTGTTAGTCATTGGTTTGTCCTAAAAGATAAATTATCTTTCATTCCTTGCTACTGCTGAAGGAGTTTTTAGTTAGTTTTTTTTTTTTTCTTCCAAAATGCCAGGATAGCTGGTGAGAAAATCAGTCAAGCTTAATCACTAGATTTATTCATGTGTTATAACTCAATGGAATCATCTACCTGTTTCAACAAAGAACACATTTGACTGCTTCTTTTCTTCCTTTTTTTCCTGTTTGTTCCTTGATTTTTCTGTGAACATGTCAGTCAGCTGGTTATTACTATGCCATTAAATGATTCATAGGGAGGCGGTGCATGATCTTTATGAAGTACTTCACATTTGAGATGATTGAAGAAACCTTCTGTCTTAAATTTCATGAAGGAGGAATCATGTGTCTGTGTTTTATTATTGAAGATGAAGTTGTAGATCTCTTACTCTCAACCAAAGGATGGCTCTTGTGACTGAAGGCAAAGAAACAACTGTGACATTACTTGGCTAATTTAGCTGTGGTTTAAAAAAGAAAAAAGAAAAAAAAAGAAACAAAGCAAAATTTACATTTCACCAAATAGTTTCCCCAATTCATCTCCCTAAATACTGTTGTCTTCCCCCTTTTCTATCACTTTTTTCTTTTGTCTTTCATTGCTGAATGGAGTGAGATTGCAGAACACATTAGGATCATTTTTTTTTTTTAAAACCTGTAATCTTAAAACAGTTTAAAAATGTTTTTAAAGTTTTAAATTTACAGAATTACTGCAAAGATAGTACACAACTCCTGTATACCCCCATTCCCAGTCTTCCTGTTAGTAACATCTTGCATGGTACATTTGTCATAATTAATGAACCAATATTGATACATTATTATTTACTAAAGTTCATAGTTCATTCAGATCCTCAGTTTTTTCCTAATGTCCTTTTTTTTTTAAAGTTTTTAATTAATTAAATAATTAATTAATTATTTTTTGGCTGTGTTGGGTCTTCGTTTCTGTGCGAGGGCTTTCTCTAGTTGCGGCAAGCGGGGGCCACTCTTCATCGCGATGCGCGGGCCTCTCACTATCGCGGCCTTTCTTGTTGAAGAGCAGAGGCTCCAGACGCGCAGGCTCAGTAGTTGTGGCTCATGGGCCTAGTTGCTCCGCGGCATGTGGGATCCTCCCAGACCAGGGCTCGAACCCATGTCCCCTGCATTGGCAGGCAGATTCTCAACCACTGTGCCACCAGGGAAGCCCCTAATGTCCTTTTTATCTTCCAGAAACCCATCCATGACAATCCCAGCCTTGACATGGCTCCTTAGGCTTTCTTGGTTGTGACAGTTTCCCAGATTTTCCTTGGTTATAATGAACTTGGCAGATTTTAGGAGTCTGGTCAGTTTTCATAAAAGGTTCCTGAGTTGGGACTTGTCTGGTAGTTTTCTCCTGGTTAGAGCAGGATAAAGTGTTCCTGCAAGGAGGGTTACAGAGGTAAAAATGCCATTCTCATTATATCTTGTTAAGGGTACATCCTGTCAACATGACATCATTATTGATAGGAACCGATTGCCTGACTGATTCTATTCTGATTCTAGTTTTTCAGGTTTCTCCACTGTAACATTGCTCTTTTGGTCTTCCTTTTCCATAATTTTTTTTTTTTTTTTGGAAAAACGTCGCTCATGCCTAAAGAGTGGGGAGTTATGTTCTACCTCATCTAGAGCAGAGTATCTATGTGAATGATTTGGAATTCTGCATGAGAGAGTTGTTATTCTCCACATGTAATCTGTTTATTCAGTTATTAATTCATATCACTATGGACTCATGGATGTTTTTATACTTTGGGTTATAAGCCAATACTACTTGACTTATTTTGTTGCTCAAAATGTTCCGTTTTGGCCACTGGGAGCTATTTCAGTTGGCTTTTGGGTCCCTTTGTTATATACCCATCATGTGGGTCTTTATTTGGTTTGTTTTGTTTTGAGCACTTTCTTACTTCTGACACTACAAGATATATCAGGCTTTTACATGTTTTCTTGTATATTTTCTGCCCCCAGACCTAGAATCAGCCACTTCTCCAAGGGGCCCTGGTTCCTCCCCACCCCCCCACTTTTGTTTTTAGAATACTATTAGAAACGACAGTTTAGGTGTGATTTGATGTTTTCCATTCTCTGTTTTGATTTAGCTTTAATGTAGGTTGGCCACTGAGGACTTGATGTTTCTCCCACACACTATGAAGAAGTCCTGTTTTCCTTCATTCCCATTTATGTACTATATGAGCTTCAGGTTTTGCTTCCAGATGTTTTGTTTTACCGACTAGGACCTTTAGAATCAGACTTCTTTGGCCATCTAAAAAGGGACGTGCTTTTTAGTTCAACAGAGCATAGCTTTCTTCTGTAGTCTACCCAGGTGTGAGAAAAATACCAGAAATTAAACTAGAATTGATAACAGAATGCCTCTACTGAATTTTTTAAGTGAATTGATGAAAGAAGTTTGCTCCTTAACATAAAATCATGACTAGTTAAATTAATTGTTCTGAGACCATTGTATTAACATTTTCATTTTTCTTAAACCCTATGTTACGATGATCTGCCTTTTGGAAGATCTGTCTGAGAAATGGCATACTGCAGTAGAAGTCATTGGACATGGGATGACAGTTTGAAAGAGGCAAAAATTATTTATTAGAACAATTACTTTCATCATAAAACATATTAATTTTAGACCTGGAAGGAATCTTAAAAACTGTCCTCCACTCAGTCATCTTAATACTGAGTAAAATGACTTATCTAAGCTCATTCATTTATGTAGCTGCCAAACTAGAATGAGAATTCAAGTGTCCTAGAACGCAAACTTCCATCTAGAATAGAAAAAAAATTACTTCAAAAATTTACATATGAAATTACAGAGAGATGTAACTTTGATTCAATAAAGCATTTTGGTGGCTGGGGACATGACAATCTGAATTGCGTTTGCTATTTTTACCTGAGGTTCACTGGATAGAACCAAAATTTTTGAAAAGAAATTCATCTTTGCTTGGGACCAAATGTACAAGGAGAAATTAACTTATGTAAAGGAAAATAAAATACACAGCTAACTAGGCTGATTTTGATGATTCACCAAGAATATATGCCTTTGAATGATACTAAAAATGGAAATAAAGGTTTCCTAAGAAATGCCATTAATTTGATGGTGTTGTCTTCATCCTTTCCAGCAATCAGCCAGAGAGTTTGTGTCTCATAACTTAGTTTCTTATTCCTCCCTCTTTCCCTCTTTTTGATTCTTGGAAGTGGTTACAAGGAAAGACATCTGGAAGGCAGGACACACCAGAAACTTGGAGGGGATTAAGATGTCATATCTGGAAAAAAAAAAAAAAAGATGTCATGTCTGCTCTTTAATTTCTTGGAGCAGCATTTCTTAGCTCCTGGGCTACCAGAAAGAGGAGTGTTAACAGCCTTTAAATGAAGATGAAAGCTGGGTAAATGATGACCATTTTGACCCTCCAAAATCAGCCCATCTCAAGCCTCCTTTGTCCTTGTGGTGTCCCAGGCCCTGAGAGACAGAAGGACAGGAAAAGCAGCTTCATTTGAGGGTGAAGAGAGAATTTCAGCTTTCTTAAGCATCTTTCTCCTGCACTGCTGACCAGCATTTTACAGAGGACATAGAGACCGGGTTCCTAAGAGCTGTTCCTCTTGTTTTGGGAACCTTTGTTCAAAAACAGGCATCACTGAGAGTTCCAGGAGGTGAGCAAAGAGTCAGCTTGCTGTGTACCAAGCACTGACTTCAAGATTATGACAGAACGCTGGTGTTCACAGGCTCTCCCTCTATTCTGGTGTCAGTGGCCACACGGATTGATGCATTGGCACATGGGAGAGTTCCGGGGAGCACGTAGCTTTCATTGTAAGGGGACCAAAGTGTAGTCCAAAATATCAGAAAACTCACCTTCCATCGCTTATCATTTATGTATCAATTTTGGCAGGTTTGGGGACCATGAGCATATGCAGTTGACAGAGAGAAAATTGGTACTAACAGGAGAGGATTTAAAACTGCTTCTTTAGTTGGAGGATGAATGTTTGAAGAGAGGTGTTAACACAGACATTGCCTTTGGTAGAAATAAGCTTCTTCAGTGGCCTTTAAAAATTGTTATTAATATTGTTTTATGGAATTGTCATAAGCCCCGGTACTGGAAAGAAGCTAACATTCCTCATTTCTTTAAAAACTATATTTGGACAAACCAAAAGAGAGTGATTCATAGAATATCAATATAGGAGGGAATGTTATTTGGTGACCCACTGACGCTAGTGAATTCTTTTTTCTTCTGAGAAGGAACTTTTTTCTTCTTATCTCTGAATATAATATGATTAGCTCTGATCATTTAATTCAGCTGAATAACACATAGTGAAAAACAAGCAATCAGTAAAAGGAAAGCATAACATGAGTTTTACCAAATATCTGGTTCCTAAGTAAATTCTTTCAAAACAATCCAGTAGTAAATGTGGCCCAAGGAAATGTTTTAAGAAATTTTGCCAGCAGAACAGAAAGACCTGGCTTAATTGTCAAGGGACTTCTAGTCAAGCCCACCCTTTCCCCATCCTCTCTTCCATTCTTCCTCCCTTCTTTCTTTTCTTCCATCCATTTAAATTTATTTATGGAAAACCTTCTCTCTATACAGCCAGCACTGCTGTAGGTGGTGAAAACACAGAAACTGGTTAGAAAAGTACTCCCTTCATGGAGCTTAAAGTCTGGTAATCAGCTTTCGCACATGCGGTGCTGCAGGATTATAGTCGATTTAAACAGTGAGACTACAGGAAAGAATCTGCCCTAGCACCCATCAGACATTTCCTAATGCCCTCCCTTCCCTTTGGGAAGAGAGGACAGGTGATCTCATCCCAAACTCTGGTAGCTAGCGCACAAGGGAATTCTCCCATCTGCTTTTTAAACTGGACATGGGGCTTGTTATTCAGGAATAACTCCATTCCACCAGTCCTGCTTACAGTTTAGAAAAGAGTTGTTCAAATCAGGCAGTTCTTTGAAAGGCCCTGGCTAACATGAAAAGAAAAAAAAAAAACAGGAAATGTTACAGTCTGAAGCCAGACTTAATGACACATAACGAATTGCAGCTCTGTTTGGGAATCTCCCTAGGTACCGTTCCTAAGGATTCCAAGTGTTTAATTGAAATTTCTTTGGGGACAGTAGTCATCATTCACTTAAGCATTATATTTATATTCGTGCGTGAAGGAAGGAAGTCAAAGGGCTAATAGACGGAGTGAGCGGAGTGGCTGCTTTTCAGCTGCAGGCCACGATGAGCCGGCAATTCTCAGAGGAACGCTTATCCTGGAGACAGCTGGCTTACGATGCCCTCCAGGGACTGTGGGAGGAGGACAGAGTTGTGACTGACAGCTGTTTCTTCCTGGACTGAGGCAGCGTGCATGATTCCAGTGCAGCCTGTTTAATCGAACTATTTTCCGTCGAGAGGATTAAAACACCTCGAGATGCAAAAGTATTCTGTTCTGGATTTATTCTTATAAAGGCTCTTCTTTTTACCCTTGCGGTTAACATCAAGTGTTTTAATCCCAGGGGGACTTGTGCCTTCACCATTTTCAAAGAAAAGTTAATGAGGAACTGTTATTCTGGGAATAGTTTAGCTGCTAAAATTGGTGATGGAATCAAAATAAAGTCACACTGTTACACTAATTCTGCTTTCTTTGTATAGAGATCCTACTTTCTTTCAATTCATGATACAAGAGTCGTAGATTAGCTTTAACTAGTTTATTCCACTTTCTGTAAATCTTCAGTGTTGACTCTGTTGTTTTTCTCTGGGTTTTCCAGGTGCAGTTTTCACCTCCATACAGGGGAATACTTATGTGCAACCGGTTTAATTTTTTAACAGCTTTGTTGAGGTATAATTTACAAATCATAAAATTCTCCCGTTTCAAGTGTGCAATTGAATTAATTTTAGTAAATTAACAGTTGTGCACCCATCACCACAATACAATTTTAGCACATATCTATCGTCCCCAGAAGATTTCTCCTGCTCCTTTGCTCCCAGCTCCAGTTCCAGGCAACAAAGTGGTCTAATTTTAAGCTCACGTGATCACAATTTCTGCTCATCACCTGAAAGGTCTAGGTTTGGTTTCCTTGGATGTGCACTTTAGTCTGTATTTTTGAATACCGTAGATATTATCATTCTTATTTTATAAATAAGGAAACTGAGATTGAGAGAAGCCAGGAAATTGACCCGAGGCCCCAGAGCTGAGAAGTGGGAGGATTTGAACTTTGTTCAGTCTGATTCCACAGCCCTTTTGCACTGTGCTGCACCATTGCTCCAGTTGGAAAATAAGCTGGTTGTGGGTTTTAATGGAAGTTGGAAATTAATCAGAGATTATTCTTGTTTTTCTTGTGTATATACCATTTCACTCTTCTTTCTCATTTCTTCTTATTAATATATATACTTTATATATACACATATATACTATATATATATACACACGCACACACACACACACACACATATATCATGTCTCTTTTTTTATTTTGGGTTGTGTTAGGATTTAATAGCTGCCAGTTTTCTGATGCTAACTTACTGTTGTTATTGAAAAATAAAATCGCCTATATTGAAATACAATTTTATAATGTTACTCATTAGCTAACCAATTCTTTACAGCAGAAAGTTTATTAAGAGATACTTGCATTATTTAGAGTTTTTGTTTTTAATTTGTAGTACAAATCATCAGAGATCTAACATCTGACATATCAGAATGATGCTAAATTTTATCAAGTTGGATGGGTGAGGATTTTAATAAAAACTCAGACACTGACTCATGGCACTGCAACAGAAATTAGTGTAAGTTGGTGAGAACTTCTTTGGAGCTGCCAATATCTGGGTTTGAATCCCTGCTTTTATATGGACCAATTTTATGTTCTTCAGCAGGTCATGTCATTTCCCTGGTCCTCCACTATTTAATATAAAATAGGTCTGACTAAATGGCAGTTATTGGCATTAGCAAATTCTCAGCAGGAAGCCAGTGTTTTATTTTTTTGGATCACTTAAGTTGTGTACATTTACTATTATAAAACACAGCTTCAAACAGTTCAATATTGACTGAATTATTTTGGATAAATCTAGATGAAGGAACAAGGAAAAATGCATATGAAGGATCCACCACCATCATGACTAATGTCTCATTCCTGTGAAGTCAGAAATCAGTAATGCTGATGCCTGGGTTCCTTTCCTCCAGGTGGAACTCTGGGAACAAGGTTTCTTTCATCTGGTGGCACTGCCATCTTGAATCCATCTTCACTCATATCTCCTGTATCATAAGGGAATGAGAACATGGAAAGGGATCATTTGCCTTTTAAGGTCTCTGGTTTTTAAATGGCACCATCATTTCTACTTCACTAGGTTGACAAGAGCTAGACACATGGTCTGACCTAGATGCAATGGAAATTGAATAATAGATCCTGGCTGGAAAGCTACTTTCTATGGCAGATCTGTGCTGTGGAAAGGGAAACACTAATTTTGGTGGACAGTTAATTTTCTCTGACACTCAAGCTGAGTTTCTAAGGCAGAAGATTAGAGGTGATCTGACCCTGAAACTTAATGGAGTCTAAAACCTTGAGCCAATTAAATATTCCAGGAGAGCATGGTGGATAACTGCATTACCTCACTCTCAAATGAGGGGATGGTCTTAGCTGTTTTTAGAAGTGTTCTGGCCCACAATCATTATTTAAATAAGAAAGCAGAACTGCTCTGGTTGAAGGGACTTTCGGAAGAGACAGCTCTAAGTAGGTCCTGCTCTCTGACTGCGGGCTGGCAGCACAATCCCCGGGGATCCTGAAAAGACAGATTAAAAATCTCGGGATTCCTTCCTCTCTCTCCATAATCTGATTTAAAGTTTTCATTTTCTCTCCCTCCTCTTTTTTTTTTTTTTTTGGTCGCACAGCTTTTGGGATCTTAGTTCCCTGATCAGACATTGAACCCAGGCCCTTGGCAGTGAAATCACAGAGTCCTAACTGCTGGACCACCAGGGAATTCAGGGAATTCCCTATTTCTTAAACAAAACTTATTTAAATGGTCACTACAGAAAGTCTAGAGCAGAGACGGAAGACTGGTAGCCCAAACACCTGTATTTGGATTGCACTTTTTTGAAATTACATTTTGGGCCATCATTTATCAATTGGTAAATATCACATAAAATCTAGTTTTTAGGCCTTTCTAGAAAAATTGCCAGACCTGGCAACAGTAATTCTACCTTCTTGAATGGCAGAAATCTGCTGTAGCTGAATAACAGCTGCCTTATCCAAAGGGACCTGCGTTTTCTCCCATTTTCCCACAAGCCCCCGTGGTTCCTTACTGCCCTGTACCCAGGCTGACTGAGCTTCTTTATGTTAACTGCCTGGCTTCTGTAAGTCATTTAAATTTACAAAATATGATCTAGTGGGAAATTGTGTGACCTCGCTGAAATTTTTATCTTTTTCAGGCAAGCAGATAATTATTAAAAACTTATGAGCAAGAATAAATTGAATCTCCGCTTTGAATTGTTCTTCAGCCTATTTTTCATAGAAAGTTCTGCTGCGTGAGCCTCTCTGTCTTGAAAGACATTTATTTATAAAATGAATTTTCCACAATAATTATTCCCAATCGCCTGGGTTACTCCCTGTAGCCTTCTGGCTACGGGATTTTAGTCTTCTGCTCTGAGTTAATTGAAGTAGTGATTTTTCTCTTACCAGACGAAGGGTCTATAGAGCAACAATATATATGACAAAAAGAAAATGGTACTTTTTTTGAAATTTGGCAATCTTTTTCTTAGAGTTGTAGTTAATCATGTCTTTCTGAGGATGTGGAGTGAAACTTTGACATATGTCATGGTTGTCAAAGTCAGCATTAACACAAAATAATAAGTTATTTAATATAAGATTCGACTTTATTATTTTTTCAAGTGAGCTGTCTATCACCAAGTTCTGAAGTAGATTTCTTTCAAGTCTCCCTGTCTCCAGAGAAAAAGGGGAAAAGGCAGTGTGTCCCTGGACAGGATCTATGACTCATTATGTCAATCAAACCCCACTTCAGAAGGGAATAAAGAGATTTGTATCTCAAAGCTGTGCATAACGACTCCTCCGCTTTTCATTTCATATTTATGAGCGGTTTACTTTGAAGTGTTTATCAGCCAATACGCAGAAACATGAGGGAGCCTTGCCTGAAACCATACTCAGGCGTCTAATCTGTGAAATGCTCGCTGAGCAGACTAGCTCATCAGTGCATGCCATGCAAAAATAAATACATAAATAAACTTTTTGTTATTTGAGGTCTCGGAGCCATGTCTTTATATGAACTATAAAAAAGCAATAAATGGTGCTGAACATTTTGAAATTGGTGTAACACGGGAAACTTAGCTCTGTGATGTGCAAAAAGGAGGGAGGGGCAGATCATTTCTTGCTTGAAATAAAACCTGGTAGAATGCAGAGAAATAAAAATACACAAATATTTACGTATACTTCTCACCTGGTCTAAGGCTTTGGGTCTGTCCGAGTGCCCACTTGATGGCAGTGAAGAGTATAAGGTGCTTTGTTTTGTTTTGTTTTTTAAATTTTTTTTTTTTTTTTTTGGAAGATGTAATTCTCAGAATGGTTGGGAAGATGGCACTGCCAAGATGTTGAAACCACTATATGGAAAGCTGTTTTACATTTTTAAATCTGTATTCGTACCCCATGCGTACTTTAAGATATATAAAACAGGTAGAAGGAAAAGCCAGGAAAGATAATAAAGAGGGATGCGTAGAACAAAATAAAATATTGATTCTTGATGAATGAAACTGGTACATTTTCTCTATTTTTAATCTACCTGCATATCTTTGTTTAATTAATTATTTCAACAAATATTTATTGAGTAGCTACTATACTAGATCCTGGCTTTACAAGGGAACCGATCAGCCAGAGTTGCTGAGGAGGATCTTCTGTTAGGGGAGGCTGAGAAGTCAACGAATCAATGTCAGTGTCAATGTCATGTATCAGTTAGTTACTGTGACCAAGGGCTCAATTCCCCACTTCTTTACATTAGATCCTCTATGTCCGTGCTCATTTCTTGTTTGTTAATAGCAAAAAGGGTATTTAAAGGAATAAGTCAAATCCACTTTGATAATTTACAAAGTATCTCATTGATTTGAACAGTTAGGAGAAAATTAAGTCTAGGAGCCTATAAGCCATTCTCTTATAAAAAGATTACTTTCCTGTTTTGCCCTTTTTCTACAGATTCTTCAAAGAGCTTTTTCCTTTTCCCAGCACCCCACCTTCCAGTATCCTAAGTGAGAAAAGTTGCTCTGATGCCTAATCTCTTGCTAGCAATATTGTATAATCACAGAATTTTAAAGGTGAAAGTCTTTAGACTCAGCTAGAAAGCATGGCATGTAAGAGAGCACACAGGCTTTGGAGTCAAAAAGAGAAATGCATGTGTAGAGGCTATTCCACTCTTTATCTCAAGCCTAATGACTTCCTCCTAGTTTTGTTCTGAAGATTATGTGAGATTTTTCACATATAGTGTTTATAACCCAGTCTTGAACATACAACACAATCAGTATTAAGTAATAAATGTTTGTTGAATAAATGAATGAAGGATGCCACCCTTCTGCTCCCATCCTTTTATTTTCCAAAGAACCTGAGAACTCAGGGGATTAAGGGGTTTGCCAGTACTTATATATTTGCCACCCAGAATCATGTTTTCTAGAGGACAATGAAATATAGTTACCCGTCCCCTGGCCCTGCCTTCCCATCCCCACCAATGTAGGTGGAACAGAAGGTAAATTTACCAGGAATATGATGTGGTATTGGAATTATATATTTGTATGTTTATCTTACTTATTAATCTGGAGGCTCCTGAAAGCAGGGACACAGGTTTTTCATCTGTGTATCTCTAGTTCGTTCTTAGCACACCTTTTTGTCTATTTGTAGAATTGAATTGAGCCAGTCAGTTTGAAACACGAATTGTGGGTGCCCTTGGGTCTGTGTGAGCCACCTAACAGCAGCGATTCTTGGGGAGACAAGTACAAAGAAGCATAAAACCTGCCAGATATGCAGGAAAGTCAACCAAAGCCTTTGCGGGGTGTGTTCCTGACAATTCTGATGGATAGGTTTTCGGAAAGGACTATTTTGATTTTCTTATCTGGATGGAGATGGAACACACTGCACGCAATTTCTTATCTGGATGGAGATGGAACACACTGCACGCAAGAGAGAGTGATCTGGAGCCAGTTCTAAAAGAGGGGAAATTGAATCAAGAAGTAAGTGTTTGAAATAATAATCTGCTTCTGATCCCTAAACAAGCTGCAATTGAGAGCAGAGGAATTAATGAGGCTTCTGACCCCCGTGACATAGGCATACGGGACTTAAGCCAGTGCAGCAGCAGCAGCAATTTCCCTGGTGGTCCGATCACGGGCTATGAGGGAGCAAACAAAACCAATGTCCCCTCTGAAAGCAGAGCTGTCTTCATAAGGGAAAGGTTGTTTGTCAGGTGAAGGCTCACAAAGTGCCAGATAGGGCAAATGTTTTTTCATAAAGCACCTGGAGAAACCTCAGCAAAGAGAAACGTCTCAATAGAGAACAGTTAAGTGTCACATTGGATTTCATTGCCTGTCATTGCAGAGAAGTGGCAGTTTTGCTGGGAAAAGTTGGCTTTTTGGGCTTCCCTGGTGGTGCAGTGGTTGAGAATCTGCCTGCCAATGCAGGGGACACGGGTTCGAGCCCTGGTCTGGGAAGATCCCACATGCCGCGGAGCAACTAGGCCCGTGAGCCACAACTACTGAGCCTGCGCGTCTGGAGCCTGTGCTCCGCAACAAGAGAGGCCGCGACAGTGAGAGGCCCGCGCAGCGCGATGAAGAGTGGCCCCCGCTCGCCGCAACTGGAGAAAGCCCTCGCACAGAAACGAAGACCCAACACAGCCAAAAATAAATAAATAAATAAATTAAAAAAATTAAAAAAAAAAAAAAAGTTGGCTTTTTAAGAAATAAACAGTCTACCTGGAGTGACCCCTGAGTTTAATAGGAAAAAAAGAAAGGCAGGGACATGGAGAGAGGCATCTTACCATCTCCCTTCTCAGCTGTCAGAGGCATGCTTTGTGACTTCTGGAAAGCCGGGGAAACTCCCTATTTCTCTGTTTCTCAAGGGAGTGTAATGCTTGCTACTTTCCACAGGTGATGTTGATTCCTAAGGCAGTTTGCTTTGAAAATCTTTAATAAACGTGCTCTCCGATTACCAACAGAAGCAATAGGTAGTAGAATCACTGGATTCTGGAAGATGTTTTGGGGAGATGAGGCCAAGGAAGTTGTTTGTAATGACTGAACAGTTGTTCTGCTAATTAGAAGAGGCAGGATGATGTTAACACTGGGCGTGCCTTTGCCAGAACACCTGCAAACTGAGACGAGGCACTCTTCTGTGCCTCTAAAAGAGACAAGTGGCCAGAGCATTTGATGTTGATGGAGGGCCAGATGTTTTTCATGCATTCCAAGATGAATGCACTAACACTATTAGAACACAACCTACTTTTTTTTTTTTTTTTCCCAAATCCTTTGAGGAGGTTGGTGTTTTGATGCATTATGACTTTGGCCTTCTGTACACGTAAAGATGTCATGGAGGAAGCAGGGCTGCCCTGTGGTTTCTGTGGGCCCTTGGCACCTCTGCCTTTGACAGACCCTTCCTCTCTAAAAAAACATTTAAAATTATATTTTACAACTGCATTGGTATAAAGATGGATATATTATTGTCAGAGTTTAAAACATTTTCTACAAACTGCAAGTTTACTTTTTTCCTGATTTTAAAAGAAATTAAACCATTTCTGTGGACTCTGAAAGATATTTTGGGCCCTAGTGACTCTGCCCGTAGTCCCTACTGGGTATCTTGGCCCCGGCCCTATTGAAACTGACATGTCTTTTTGTTGCGTTTACTCATGGATCTAAAAATGTGAATTTCAGTGCTTTGAGATAAAGACTTCTTGTCTTTTTTTTAATATATATAAATTTATTTATTTTATTTATTTATTTTTGGTTGTGTTGGGTCTTCACTGCTACACATGGGCTTTTCTCTAGTTGCAGCGAGCAGGGGCTACTCGTCGTTACGGTGCACGGGCTTCTCATTGCGGTCGCTTCTCTTGTTGCGGAGCATGGGCTCTAGGCGCGCGGGCTTCAGTGGTTGCGGCACGTGGGCTCAGTAGTTGCAGCACGTGGGCTCTAGAGCGCAGGCTCAGTAGTCGTGGTGCACGGGCTTAGTTGCTCCACGGCATGTGGGATCTTCCCAGACCAGGGCTCGACCCTATGTCCCCTGCATTGGCAGGCGGATTCTTAACCACTGTGCCACCAGGGAAGTCCCACGACCTCTTGTCTTAAAGGTGGTACCTCCATCTGAGGAAAAGTAGAAGTTTGTGACACAATGCTAATTAATTTCTGTGGATTCAGAATCACAGTTACAATTTACACTTAAAGAATAGTTTGGTCCACATGTAACACATCACCCTAATTGCTCCATTTTCCCCCTAACATAAGTGCCATTCCTTTTCAAGACAGTGTTTGTACATTGCATTTATCATTGTCTCACTTTTTAAAACTGAGTATAGTCACCATCACTTAATTTTTTTCATATGAATCAAGGCAGCCCTAGTGAATGATGATGGTTCAGTGTTATGTGTGCACTGTAACAAATTTAAATGTCAAGTGCTCTGCAGTTGTACTGAACCATCTGGTCTATGCATTGTCTCACTCTTCTAGTGTCGACTTCATTCCCTCTACTCTCTCCTAAACCTCTAGTGCCTTCCCATCCTCTATCAGAGGTGAAATCCCAAATCCACATCTACCCATTCCCAGCATCTGCAACCACAGGCTCTGCCTTCCTGCCTGTTACTGTAAGTGAATAATCCCTACTCGTATCCCAGGAGCAACCGCCGCCATTTGTATGCTAGATCAGAGTCCCACTGATCTACTCAAGAATGTTGCTGCCCAAATTCTCCCACCTCTAAATGAACCATTTTTTCATTTCTACCAGTGCACAACCATGCTGTGACTTTCTCCAATTTCTTTTCCCCCCTTCTTCCACCAGCTACTGTCACATTCCTTTACCCCTTATTGCAGTACATCTCAGAAGAGGTATCTATTGTACTGCCACCAATTCCTCTTCCCCTGTTTTCTTGAAATGCAATCCAATCAGATTCTCACACATACCCTTCCACACAACTTCTCTTGCCAAAATCACCAATGATTACCATGTCATTACATCGTGATGGGCAATTCTCCAGTCTCATCTTAATGACCTGTCAGCGACATTTGAAACAGTTAATCACTCCCTCCTCTTTGATACACTTTCTTCACTTAGATTGTCCTCTAGCACACGCTCGTGGCTTTCCTACTACTGCACAGGTTGTTCTTTTTCAATACTCCTTTACTGCTTCCTTCTCTTTGCTCCAACCTCTGAATATAAAAGTAACTCAGTGCCCAACCTTTGGTATTCTTTTTTTTCTACCTACAGTTATTCCACACTGGTGATCTTGTCCAGTTCCATGACATAGAATAGCATCTATATGCCAGTGACTCACAAATCTCTGTCGCTTATATCAGACCTGTTGCTTATAGATCCGTCAACCAACTCAGCATCTCCGTTTTTATGTCTAACCCATATTTCTAACTCAGGTATCCAAGGCTGAAATCCTGATCCTCTGCATGCGTGCACGCACGCACGCACGCACACGCACACCCCGCCTGATCCTCTTGCAGCCTTCCCCATCGCATTCGATGGCAACTCCCTGCTCGTTTTCAGTTTGAAAGCACTGATGTCATTTCCAATTTCTTTCTTTTCTGCCACAGCCTACCATGCAATCCACCAGGAAATCCCACTCTGCTGACCAGCCCGCTGCTTCCATCTGGAATGGGCAGTGATCGGCTCTTAAAATGCATTCTGAGTGGTTGATGGGGCTCTTGCTCCCTCTCCCCAGGCTACTAACACAATTGTGCAATCTTGAAAGATGTAAATTAGATGATGTCACTCCTTTCCCCAAAAACAATGCAATAGCTTTCTGTTTCGCTCTGAGTCAAAAACAGTGTCCTTAAAATCACCCCAAAGCCCTTCAGGACTCAGGTCTCGCTAATGCTCTACCCTTTTTTCTCTGAAGGTTGCACCTTTGCTCACTTCCTCCCAGCTACACAGTCCTTCTTGCTGTTCTAGAACATGCCAGGTGTGCTCCTGCCTGGGACCTGTGCACAGATGGTTGCTTCTTGCCCCGCGTATCGGAAAGCTGACTGCCTCCAGTCCTGCCAGCCTTTGCTAAATGCCCCCTTTTCACTGACGCCTTCCCAAGATCACGTTATTCAAAATACTCACCAACGGCTTTCGCTACTCTACTTTCTCTTTTCTCACAGCACTTGTCACCTTTGAAGATACTAGTACTTAGTCATTACATTAACTTTTTATTGTTTGTCTACCCCAGCTAAAATATAAGCTCCAGAAGAATGGAGATCTTTACCTCTTTTGTTTGCTGACATATTCCAAGCCCTAGAATAAGGCTGAACACTTAGTCATCACTTAATAAATATTCACCAAATGAATGAATGAATGAATAGGGCTTTTTACCTTTGTTCTACTTGCCTAGAGTCCTATTCTTTTCGGTGTATGTCTCTTCACTTGCATTCGTGTGTTTGCTCCCATGAGATAACAGTATACGTTACAAATGAACGTAGGTTCCACGAGTGAGGGCACGAAAATCTCTGCTCCTGCTGCTGTTCCTAGTATTGTCTAAAACATTTTATTCAGTACCCCTATGTTCTGGCTACACCGCTAAGTGTTTTATGAGCGTAGATAACTTTGTCCCTACAGCCTTCTGAGCATAGGTATTATTAACCTATTTCATAGGTGAGAAGACTAATGCTCGGGGGGAGGGGGTCAATTAACTTTCTTGTGATCTGACCATAAATGGTGGAGTAGGAACTCAAACTCCAGGTTACTTGTTTGTGAAGTAGTCTTAACCACAGGAATGTAGAGTCGTTCTCCTAGGGAGAGAAGTGCAAGGGTTTCCCGGCAGTGTATCTGTCATATAATGATTTGGTTGCATTTACTTTTTCTTTTTTAATTAAGAGTAATTTTTAGAGCGGTTTTAGGTTCACAGCAAAAGTGAGTGGAAGGTCCAGATATTTCCCATATGTCTCCTTCTCCCACACACACGTAACCTCCACCGTTATAAATATTCCCCATTGGAATGATAGACATTTGTTATAACTGATGGGTCTACATTGGCACATCATAATCACCCAAAGTCCGTAGTTTACATTATGGATCACTCTCGATGCTGTACATTCTACGGGCTTGGACAAATGTATAATGACGTGTCTCTATCATTATAGTGTCATACAGGATATGTTCACTACCCTAAAAATCCTCTGTGTTCAGCCTGTTCTTCTCCCCCTGCCCAATTCCTGGCAACCGCTTACCTTTTAACTGTCTCCATCGTTTTGCCTTTTCCAGAATGTCCCATAGTTGGAATCATACATATATAGACTTTTCAGATTGGCTTCTTTCACTTAGTGATATGCATTTAAGGCTCCTCTATGTCTTTTCATGGCTTGAGAGTTCATTTCCTTTTAGTGCTGAATAATATTCTATTGCCTGAATGTACCACAGTTTATTTATCCATTGATTGCATTTACTTTTGCTTCATGAATTTATTTCTGATTGACTGGAACTTAAATAGGCATGCAACTGGAGGCATTTCTTTGTAGTTTAACTTAAAATACAAACATAAAAATTTTGAATGACTGACAATAGAAAAATTATGATATTGCAAATATTTTAAAGTAGGGAATCGAGCTAGATTGGCCCAAGGCTCCTATTTTTAAATTATTTTAATTTTTAGGCAAAAACCTTAAACCACAGAAAAGTACAAAGAATAAAGTATATAATACTCATAATTTCTAATTCACAAATGTTACTATTTTGTGAAATTTGTTTCAAATCCTCTTTCTCCATGCCCCCCCACCCCGAACTTCATCTCCAGAAGTAATTGCTATTAAAAATTTGGTGTAGATTTTTCCAGTTCAGATTTATCCTGTTAGTGTATATGTATCTGTATATATACAGTGCACACCACTTGCTATATTTTTCTAGTTGTGTTTTTGTAACTTGACATTTGGATTTTTAGATCTATGTTTATTATGACCAAGACTGTTACTTCCAACAGTTCTCTCCTCATAAAATTGCATCGTGTGGCAAATGGTGGCCAGTGTTAAAGGTTTGCAGCTCTTCTTGCCAGTTTCTCAGGAGACTTATTTCTTCCAAAAGTAAGCAGTGTCTGAATTAAATTACTTAACACGTTTGACTTTGGTGACAGTGTTGAGTGGATAGTGTGAAGATCTTGTTTTTGAAAACTCATCAGTTGATGCCTCTAGAGACTGAAATCCCCGTGAAGTTCTTGTCTCCATTGCAGGTGAACACATCCGTCACACACTGAAAACAATGCTTGTAAGGCCCTTTGGTTGATGGCTCCATCCACTTTGGGAATATGTATTTTAGTGGTGAGATAGTCTCTGGTGTTGCTGAGACTGATTAGTTACAGCATGGCTCACACCACCAACAGAAAAGTGCTGATGGTGGAGTATTTCAGTTGTGATGACATAAGATTTTTTTCCCCCATTGGGCAAGCTTCTGCCTTCTATTCCTGAATTTCTTTTTGACTTTGAATTTATGTGACTCAACAACTCTCTGTAAGTCAACAGCTGCCAGATGCTAAATGTAATTAAGGCTTTACATGTAGTTGTAACCTACGACATGAGTTTGCAATGCAAGAAGCAAGGTGGGAAAGGAAGAAAAGGAAGACTCTTGACTCAGTTTCAATTATCCTCTCCCTGTTTAACGCATGCTAACAGGCACTAGGAAACGATGGTCTTGCTATTTTCTACAAGCTCAATGGCTGGATGCTTAACATGGTTTTAGACAAGTATCTAAATCCTAACAGTAAACGGTGACGAAGCAGTTGATTTTAAGGGAACTGATTTACAAACAAGAGTATATCATTAACATTTCTCCCCCAAATATTTATTGTTACGAAGTAGACCCTCATTAGTCACTGAAGCAAAATATCTGCTATACATATATTCATTTGGTGGTAGACCGTGATCTATCCATCTCACTAGATGTCAGACTGTAGATGAGTTAATTAACTCTTGAGATCTAGAATAATTCTTCAGTGATGGGAAAGTCAAAATGTTTTCAAAACATCAAGTGCATGACGGAGACAGGGACCTTCATGAGTGCTGAGAATGCAAATGTCATATGCCTTTGTCAAAATTTCAGTTAATATTGTTAGCTTCTCTACTGACATATCAAATCTTCTTTATATTACTTTGGGAAAGCAGGATATTACATTACATAATGGAATAAGCATTAAATATATCTAAATATACGCAGCTTAACTGGAGAAAGTATTTCATTTGTATAGTGGTAGAAAAAAATTGAGAACAGAATCATACCCATCATTTTGTAGTTATATACCTACTGGGTAACGTAATAGTAATATTCATAATAATAGCTAATATTTATTGACTACTTACTCTGTTCTACAATGTTCTACATTTATAAATATTTGTGCATCGACACAATGACCTTTTGAGGCAAGTACTGCTGTAATTTCCTCCATTTTACAGGTGAGAAAGTTGAAACATAGAAATATTAACTAGCATGATCAAAACAACAACAGTATAGTCCTGAGAGTAAGTAAAAGAAATCTCTAAGCAGCTAAAACAAAACAAAATAAGAACTAAAAAGGAGCTGAAGTCAGAAATCTGAAGATTGAATTGCAAGCTCACAGTAGGCCTTCAATGAGGGCAAGCGTTGCTCTCAGAGCATTTGGGAGATTGGACCTGAACTCAGAGCAAGAGGGAGGGCATGAAACTGAGATTCCTGCATTAAGCTGGAAATTGACAAGAGGCATGTGGTGAATACTATCACTTGGCCTGAAAGGAAGCAAATACACATTTTTCAGGAGGCAAGAATCCTCAATTTAGGCCCTTGTGATTTTTAAAAATTAAAATAAACCCATGTCAGCTAAAATTAAATCTAATTAAGTATGTAAGAAAACAGACCTTTATAATTAAGAGTGAGCAAATCAACGAACAACCAATTTTGATCTTTAAAGTCCTAAAATGTTAGAATTTGTCAGATACATACTTTAAACTGTGTATAATATGCAAATTAGCAAGTACGATTATAATAGAAAAATGGAATAGAAACACTTAGAAAGCTATATAAATTTTATAAATGAAACACATAATTGTTGAAATAAAGGTTTAGTACATGCAGTAAATATGAGATCAGGCACAATTAAAAAGAGAATTGGCCAAATGAAAAGATAACTAGAAGAAATTGGCAAGAGATGGCACAGAAAGAAAAAATGTTAAAAATATAATAGAGACACTAGGAGAGAAGGATGGTCTTAAGTTTAATTAGTGACGACAATAAAGAGCATGGGAGTGAGTAAATATTTAAGAGACGATGGCTGAGAATTTTTTAGAAGAAAGAAATCATGAATTCACAGAAATTGGAGGAACAGCATATATCAAGTAAGATTAGAACTCTAAATAGACTAATGTAACATACATATTGTAATCCCTAAAGCAACCACTAAAAAAATTATGTTAAGCGATAGCTTAAAAGCCAATAGAAAAATTAAAGTGGAATTTAAAAAACAATTATTAACCCAAGTGAAGGTAGAGAAGGAAATACAGAAAGGAACAACAGAAAAGGGACAAACAGGAAAAACAGCAAAATGGTGAACCTGAATCCAGCCATATCAATAATTACATTAATATACACTAACCATCACACCAATTAAAAGGAGAAGATTGTCTGAGTAGTTAAGTAGCAAGTTCCAAATATATGCTGTCTACAAGAGACACATTTTAAATACAAAGACACAGAACAGTTAAAAGCAAAGGAAGGAAATTAGACATGTAATATGTTCACTGTTAACAGTAAACTTAAGAAAGCTGAACAGTTTTGCATCAGACAAAATAGACTTTAAGACCACGAGTATTACCAGAGAAAAAGATGGATATTTGAAATTGATAAAAGGGTCAATTTGCCCTGGTGATAAAAAATTGTGTCTAATAATATAATTTCAAAAAGAAGCCTATGAAGAAGAAAGGGGGGGGGGAGCGGAATTGACAAAAGTAAAGGGAGAAAGAAAAAATACATAATTAGTTACAGATTTAACCCTTTGCTCAGTAACCGATAGGACATCTAGACCAAAAATATCAGTAAGGATGTAGAGAACACAATTTTTAATCATCTTGACCTATGGACATTTATAGACCACTACATACAACTTTAGAATACACTCTATTTTTCAATGGTACATTCAGCAACATATACTATATTCTGGGCTACAAAGTGAGTCTCAGTTAATTTCAAGAGGGAATCCTAGAGAATTTGTTCTCTGTCCACCAAGTACTTAAGTGAGAAATCATTAATAATAAAGAAATCTAGACAAGTCCGAAATATGTGGAAATAAAACTACACACTTCTAAGTAACCCATGCATCGAAGAAGTACAAGAGAAATTAGAAAATATCTGGAATTGAATGATAATGAATGTACAACATATACAAATTTGTGAGATGCAGCTAAAGAGGGGAAGATGATAAGTTTGTATTTTTATTTAAGAAATAAAAATTGTTTTCAAATCAGTGATCTACATTTGTACCTCAAGAACCTAGAAAAGGATGAGGAAATGAAACCCAAAATAAGTAGAGATAAATAATCAAGATAAGAGCAAAAATTAAAGAAATAGAAAAGAAATGAAAATATTAAAGCCAAAAGCTGGTCCTTAGAAAAACTGATAAAATTGATAAAGCCATAGCTAGAATAATCAAGAAAAAAAAGAGAGAATACACAAATATCCCAAATCAAGGACATTGTCATAAACTGTGACAATTTAGATGAAATGGACAAATTCCTTGTAAAATATAATTAATATTAAAAAACAGATATTATCTCAAAAATTTATTAGATATTGTCTCAAAAATTTATTAGAAATAGTCACTACATATTGATGATAAAACTATAATTATTCTAAACATATATATACCTATAATATAGCCTTAAATAGAGATAAAGCAAATATGGATAAAGCTATGGGGGAAAACACCCATCATAGTAGGAAATTTCATCATATAACTTTCAATTCTTGGTAAGAGAATCAAATGGCAAATTAGTACCATGTAGAAACATTGAACACATGATTAATAATTTGGTTTAATTGACATATATAAAATCTTGCATTCAGTAATTAGAGAACAGGTGTTCTTCTCAAATACACATGAAATACTTATAAAAATTTAGCAGGCTATGAAGCAAATTTAAAAATTGTTGAAAAGTTTAGTAACATAAAAATGATGCTCTCTAGCCAAATACAATTAAATTAGAGGTCAAAACCAGAAATGTATACAAAATATCCCAGTACATTTGGAAATTTAATAAATAGGTTCAATAGAAACATGGAAATATTTAGATCTAAACAACAGTGAAAATGCTGTGAATCAAAACCTCTGAGATGCTGTGAAAGTGGTCCATAGAGAGAAATATATAGCTAAAATGCATACAATAAAAAGGAAAAATGGCCAAACACTGATGACGTAAGAAATCAAATTTTAAAGATACGGAAAAGATCAATAGACTATACTCAAAGAAGGAAAGAGAAAAGGAATAATTTGTATACGTAAGCATAAATAAGCTAGAAAATATGTAGAGATAGTAGATAGAATCAGAAAAGCAAAAATTTGTTTTTTTGAAAGACAGAAACCATTATTCAATCACTGCTGAAACCAATCCAGTTAAAATAAAGCACAAATAAATGATGTCAGGAATGAAAAAAAAAAAAAAAAAAGACAGCATCCTATTGATACAAACCTAGCAGAAATTTGAAGGGACTTGAAAATATTTGGATAACTTTGTGCCAATCCATTTGAAGACATAGATGAAATGGGCACTTTCCTAGAAAAATGTATTGTTCCAAAATTTCCAAAATCAACTCAAGAAAAAAAAAGAGCTAATAATTCTGTAATTTTTTTTTAAAAAAAGCAAAGTTTCTTCATTTGTAAACTGATGATGATCATCATATTATCTACATTTGTTGTGTGATTACTATGTGGCAGGTAGTGTTCTAAGCACTTTTACCTGCCTTATCTAATTCAGTGCTCACAAGAATCTTATGAAGGCAGGTGCTATTTTTACGTCTATTTTATAAATAAGTGGAGACTCATCAGAAGTAATTAATTCTGAGAATATATGGTCAACGAGTATTTTTAAAACAGACACTGGAACTCGTACTTTAACCCTAGGCCATATACATAGTGACTATTTTACAGGGTTGCGGTCCTAATTAATTGGAAAACTGTATATAAAAGCATTTAGGACAGTGCCTGCCACATTCTGAAGTCCTCAGTAAACGTTACGTTCTCAAACTTAGAAGAGCTAGACCACTGGGGCTAACCCACTATTGTCCTTTGATTTCTTTATTTTTTCTAATTAATAAAAAAATTGTTTGGAGAAGCAGAGTCTCACAGGGTCAGATGACTGTATGCCTTTGTAATTCTCTTACATAGGATAACCGATTGGTATAGTTTTTAATACTGGAATTGATTTTTAATCTTGTTGGAATTTTCATCAGCAGAAGAGTCTCCAGCTAGCTGGAGCATTTCCTTTCTATTTCTGAACAGGCAGTTGTTTGGCAGAATGCTTTGTTGTAGTCGCTTTTGCGTTTTCCAAGTTGGGCTTTGTTCAGGTTGGAATGTGAAAATGCCATTATCAGAGGAGAATGCCACATTCACCTTTGGCTTTGAGGGGATAAAGCTTACAGAAAAACCTCAAATATTGGAAACTCTCCTCTCTTCACTAGCCTTTGGTGTTTCTTTGATCTGGAATGTATTTATTAACATTGGAATGATTCTAGTTACAAATTGGATAAGTTGTGACATGTCAGACACAGATTCAGATAGAGACCAAAATAATTATTGCGCAAGTTTAGAAATATCAAAATATGAACATTTTAGGTGCTCTACACAAAAGAAAATTTCGATTCTTAAAGTGTATATTTGAAATATAAATATTGGAGCTAAATTTTATGAATAATAATGCATGTACATCTACTCTGTAGTTTTAAGCCACAGGATTTTTTGTGAACAGTTTTGTCAACATTTGGGAAACTATCTGAATGTGTAAAATCAGATGAACTTTAGAAGGGCATTAAGAGAGAGTTGATGTGAAGAATTTTAGTATACACAAGCATAAAATTTAGAATTCATAAGTTTCTTCATTGGCTTTCAAAATTGTTACCATTGCATGTACAAATATGTAGATTTTAAGTTTTTATGAAAATAATATTTTAGATAATGTTGGTAACTGATTTGGACTGATTTTTTTGTGTAGCTTATACATATCTTTAATTGCTCAAAATTTAAAGTATTGACATTCAATGTAAGATAATAATTTGGTGATATATTTTGATGAATCAAACCAAAATGAAAGTTACGTTTTATCTCTTATAATTTCGATATTTTTCTTGATAGCTTTCTATTTTGCAAAAGCTTATAGCATCCGATTAAATTACTTCACTTTCTGTGATAAAGAGAACTATAACATTATAATTTGTGTTTTTTTCTTAAATATCTGCTAAAAAGTTTGGAGTCAATATTCATTCCTGACTTTAAAATGTTGAGTCTAACATTTGCTCAAGAAAAGTGACCCATGTTTATTTACAAGAGATTCTCTTTGTCTTAGGATAAATGATCCTAGAAAAAAGGCCACTTCCAAAAGGAATCAGTGTTTAGAAAGAACCAATATTTCATGTTAAATAGTAAAAATAATTTATTGTGACTTTATCTTGAGAAAATAAGATTGATTTTCAAGAGTATATTTTATTTTATGTTTAATACAATTTATTATTCCAACTGTGCTATAATTATTCAAAAGGGTAAAGAATAACAATTTGTGTGGGGCATGATATACATTTTATGGCACAATTGTATGACTGTACAACGTTACATCTTTCATTCCTAGTGGCATTTTGCAGCGTAGTCACAGGGGGTCATATTTTGCAAAAAAAATATTTGATGGATTCATTAATTTTCCAAAGGGCCTCTCATTAACCTTTTATTTAAATAATTATCTTTCCTCATTCAAGTTGAGATTTTCCTGGTTCTTGGTATGATGAGTGATTTTTTTATTGTATCCTGGCTATTTGAAGTATTATGTTTTGAAAACCTGGGTCGTACTTAAATCTTCTGTTTCAGCAGGCCTCCTCTGACACCAAGCCAGTGGGGAAAGTGGGACCCTGAGGCTTGACTGCCAGGTGGAGATGAAAGTCCAGGCTCCTCACTTGACCCACTTTGACAAGGGGGGGAATTGGGGTGAAGTGGGGAGGGATGCCTCCTTGTTACTGGGCAGAGTTGGGTTTTCAGCCCCCGCACTGGGACCCGGCAGATACCAACCTGGTTGAGAGGGAGAGGGGCACCTCCTTAGAGTTCCCCGTGAGTCCTCCAGCGGTGGTGAAGCTAGATTTAACATTTATCCTCCTCTGACTCCAGCAGGGAGAGGGAGGGGTACTTCAATACCACTGTGTGGAGATGGAAGTCTAGAATCCCCTCATGGACTCCAGTGACACCTTTGCAGGGAATCAGGGAAAGAAAGCTCTTTGCCACTGGGTGACAGTGAAAGTTCCACCTCACCACTCAGTCTTCTTTGATTCCACCCTGGTGTGTTTGTGGAGGTGGGGAAGGACCCCCTCACAGCAGTAGGCTTTACTTTGGGTTTATTTTATCTGCTTCCATTGGTATTTCCAATTTGCAGATTTCTCCAGCACCACGTCTGGGATATATGAGGCAAAATGAAAACCTATGTTTTTCCTCAGGTCCCAGGACCCTAATAGATCTGTCTTCTTCTCAACCTCTTTTAGACTCATTTTATGTAGTTTTTGCATGTACTGTCCAGGGATTTTAGCTGTCTTTAGTGGGAAGTGTAGAGAGACGTGGGAAATTTTATCTTAATCTAGAACCAGAAGTCCATCATCTTTTGATCATGCCGACGTTCATTTCTATTTTCTCTTGTTAACAGCTTAATTCTGTTAAATCTTCGTTATTTTATGTCCTTGATTATAATCCTAGTGTTTTTTAGCATCACTTTTATTGACTTCATGGATATCTGCATCTTCACAAGTTTTATAATTTAATCTCAGATTGGCACCATATTACTTCCTGTTATTAGCAACTAATTGATGATATAGACATTAATACGGTGGTTGATATGAGGAGAGATACTAGTAGTAAGTGGGTGGGGATAGGTGGGGATTAATTTCGTAAGTGATCACTATTGACTAGTTTCATGTTATAGCAACTTTTGCTCTCCCGTGTGAAATTTCTTCTCTTAAACTCAGGGGATTCACATAGTAAACAGTTAGATAATAAAAGTTTTCTATATTGTACCCCCCACCCCCATTACTACGGTTAACTTTTATCTTCCTGCCCTCATAGTAAAAATCTGTTCAAATGCTGACATTTTCAGTGCTATTTGTATTCGCTGGTATTACCATGACATGATAATTCTGACTTAGCGACATATGTGCTTTTCCTACTTAAAGGTTATTTCAAAGTGCGAGAAGTTGGGAAAAACTTAGAAAATAAAGCCAAGATCACAGTGCACTGACATATCCTTCCTTAGGATTTTTTCCCCACATAAAATTAGTTGGTCAAAGGATGACTCCTGATACCTGTTGCAAAATTTTCCTCTAAAAAAGTTTTGGAAAGGATCCAAGTCATACACTGAGATTACTATTTAAAAAAAAAAAGGCAGCTTAAAGCAGAAGAGACTTATCAATGGAGTTATTTTTAAAGACTTGCGTTCTGCTATCCTGATCACCTAACAGTTTTTAGACATTGCTGTTCTCTCAGTGTCAATATTCAGACATTGATAACACCTTAAATTATAATAAAATTCCATGATATAAATATCATTGCTTTTGTGTAATCATTCTTCTATCAAAATATTGACTCTGGCCTTGCCAATGTAATATGGGGCCACCTTAAGCAGTGTATTGGCAACAGCCATAAAACACACACCCGAGATGGAAGGAGTTGGACGCATCGTCCACACCTGTTTTAATTAGTGATCTAGCAAGGTTGGAGGCAGATAGAGGGTGACTGTGTTCCATGAATGCTGCAGTATTGTGCCTCTCTTTATCCTCTGCAAGATAGTAAAGAAGGAGTGAAATGTTGATGCTTTCCACTCGAAGCCTTAGCTTGGAGAATCACACAGTGACTAGTTTCTCTCTTCTATTCAAAGCTGCCATGGAGCTTAATAAAGACATAATTATACAAGATGAATTAGAGCCAAATCAGTCTTCCATCAATAAGCAAAGTAAGTGCAAAACAATAAGTTGACATAATATTAACATTCCCCTGTACTGTTTACATGCTAAGCAAAGTGGTATAACATGAGGACTTGGTCTAAGCCAAAATACATGAAAAATGTTTGTCTGAAATAAATTCACATAGAGGAGTGCTTGGGAAGCTGGGTATGGTAAGAGCAAATGGAAGGGGAAGTGATAACTTCTCGGTGGAGTAAACTCCCAGTCCCTCGTGTCTACCACTAGGTGAACGTCTGGTGGGCAAGCTGCGACAGGATGAAGGGTTGGAGCACCGGATGACCTTTCATGGCTCCCTGGCCCTTTTCTCTATAGTATTTATCACTGTATAGATTGTACTTTTTTATGTGATTCTTTGATGAATGCCCCTTTCCCGATTAGACTGTAAATGTCACAGACTGTATTTTTATACTTCTCACTGTTATATCTCCAAGGCCTAGCACAGCACTAGGAACAATAAATATTTGTTGAGTGATTTAATAAATGTTAGACCAGTCTTTCCTTTCTACTATATCTGTGGCTCTCCAGCTTCATATGTTAAACCAGCAAATCTGGGAAAGACTTGGTCCGAAATCTGCCCCAGGTACTTAGAGTGAGGTTTCTCTTCTGTGAGTTTTTTGAGGACAAAAAGGTACCAAACTAGGAATTGTGGGGAGCGGGTAACATTGGGGAAGTGTGGTCCTAGTGGAAGATGAAGCTGAGGAGTTCAGAAGGGAATATTTTTGAAGAAACAATTCTGTTTTTAGAGGAAAGCCTGCCTTTCTGTAAGTGTGAACTTATTTAACTTTTTCTGGTGAATTTGGTATAATACCTTCAATTTTCTTTACCATGTTTCTTGTTTGCAGCTTCAGGTTTGTAAGCTTGAAGTTGAAACTCTTGAAGTACACCTTTTTCTTTTCTAACATTGTGATTACTTGGAAAATGTATGCAGATTTTCACTGATTTATGAAGATCTCAAGTTTGTTTTAACAGAAAAATATTTTTATTTCTTATCATCAAGTAAATGTCATAACCACAGGAGGGGCACTACATTTATTCCACAGCTCCCCATGCCCTAGGCTCCCTGTCTGTGACTTCTGATACCCAGATTGAAGAGCACATGGGCTCCTCAGGAAGCTGAGGCTGCCTTTGCTCACAGGGCTGTTTCTCTTTTCCTGAGGAGGTCTTTGAAGCTAGTCCCGGATAATGAGACGTGAGAAAACCGTCAGGAAAGTTGCCTTAATACATACACACTCCATTCCAAATGGCATCATAGAGCTCAAAATTCCCACATGTGGAATAAAAACATGTATGTTTTAGTTTGGGTTGTTTTCCTTTATTGGAGGAAAGGGAAGCAATATCCCTCCATGACCCTCCAGAATGAATGTGAGCTCTGAAGACAAGATGGGAGAATGCTCATATGAAATGACTTTTTCCAATGACTGAAGAATGAGAAAAGCAATGATAGAGAGAGAAGTATTATAATATCAGATATATATGAACTCAATAACTTTAGTTTTATAGACTACTGAAACTGAAATATACATTTTAGTGTACAATTAGAAGACAATACCTAATTGCCAAGGATGCAAACTGGAACAGAATACATTGGGTAGAGAATATCAGACAGCATCATGAAACTGTGCCCAGGGAATGAACACTTAGAACTGCACTGAGTGGTGGTGAAAACACCCCTCTTCCCTGGACAGGTAGCAGGAAATGACCCCGCCCCCCCCGCAGAAATATTTGCTTGGGTTGGCTCTCCAATGAACAGGTTTCACTCTCCAGAAACAATTGTGGCAAGTATTGGATTTGATCCCATTTACACAGTGAAATAAGCTGTGGAAGTTCAGTGTGCAGTAGAGAAGGGAAAGGAAAGCCTCAGAATAAAAACACTTGTGTCTATCACAAATTAACATTATACTAGGTTAATATAAACAGTTGTTTGGGGCTTTTTAAAAATAATATCTGAGAAATGATATCATGAATGTAGATGATCATAGTGTTAATTATTTCATGAGTTTGGAGACATGAATGGCTCTAATGTAATCAATATACAGAGAGTGAGTAAGCCCATGGCTTTGGTGTTATTTAGAAGATTTTCTTCACTTATAGCATAAAAGTGCATTTCTTCATTGCATTTATTTCATTGCCCATAAATTGGGTAAGAATTAAAAAATCAAGTTTACATGTCAGTAAATACAGTGGACCACATGAGTCCATCTAATATGCAGTGAAACCTTAAAATGTCTTTTTAAGAAGCTGAATGTTAAAGCACACAAATAGATAAAGCATTCACTGTGCAAAAATGTTGCCAGATTGGTTTCTGATTGAGACCATTTGACATTGCAGAGAGAGTGTAGGCTTGGGGTCTGCAGATGTAGAGGTGATTCGTGGATCTGCCACTTGCCCAGGTGTGACCTTGGAGACAGTATTTAGCTTCGCTGTAAAGTGGTTAACACCTAAACTGCTGTGCTTTTATGAGATTTAAATGAGATAAAGCCTATTAGAGTACCTGGCCCCACGCCCAACACTTGGTGGCGTAGACGTGTTCAATAAATGCCTATTCTCTGCTGCTTCCCGTCAAACCACAGGCCCACCCCTGCACTCCCTACATGTGCACACATTCACTGTCCTTGATAAAACCCACTTGTGGTTTTACATTATGTTAGCAAAAAGAAATTGATACCATTTAAAAACAATATCATATGATATCACTTATATGTGGAATCTAATTTAAAATGATACAAATGAACTTATTTACAAAACAGAAACAGACTCACAGATCTCGAAATCAAACTTATGGTTACCAAGGGGGAAACGTGGGGGGGGAGTGATAAATTAGGAGATTGGGATTAATATATACACACTACCATATATAAAATAGATAACTAATAAGGACCTATTGTGTAGCACAGGGAACTCTATTCAATACTCTGTAATGACCTATATGGGAAAAGAATCTGAAAAAGAATGGAGATATATATATATATATATATGACATATTCACTTTGCTCTACACCTAAAACTAATACAACATTGTAAATCAACTATACTCCAATAACAATTAATTAAAAAACAAAACAAAAGTGGACTAACTCCATCCCTAGGATGCTCATTTAATTAACACCTTACCTATACTCACTTAAAAAAAAAAAAAAAAAAAAGAACAAACTTGGGTGTATGTATTATCACATATAAAACACACAGTGATTCTGAGAGGAATTTAAGAGATTAATACCCAGATTTTACAGAAGAGAAAACTGGGGCTCAAGTTGTTAAGAGAGACTTGCCACAATGAGACTTACCAGTGGAAAGCTAGGACTGGTCCCCAGGTCTCCTGGCCACCACTCCCATTTATTGGAGGATTAAGCTTCTTTGACATGAAGACAGACTGCTCAAGGATCAGATCCAGGTTTTACTACAGTCTAGATGTGTGACCTTGGGTAAGTCACTTAAATTCTCTGTTCCTCAGTTTCCTTATTGACAGAATGATTCCAGTAATATTATCATCATCATAAAGTCGTTGTGAAAATTTTAAATGTAAAATAAAAGTTGCAGAATAAAAGATGCCTGGAGCAAAGCACGTGCTTGGTATATATTAGCTCCTCTTATAAATCCAGTGTTTTTATCAGCTACATGGTGCTACCTAGACAACAGTAAATACTTAAAAATTTTTCAAGTAAAATCTGAGCATTCCGTTTTAGGATTAAAATTAATCTTAGATGTTTACTTTTTTGTTGCTCTTGTTCTCAAATATACCCCAATATCCTAAATACTCTTGCTTAGCTGTATACTACAGCAAATCCGGTATAGTTTTTGAACAGGAAAATGTCTGTCTGCTTTTTGTAAGAATAAATTTGAAGTTTGAAAGCATTTCACAAATTTTAATCGGTCTCTTTGTTGCTGTCACCCTAGGAACTAACTTCACCCTTGCAGAGCTGGGGATCTGTGAGCCCTCCCCGCACCGAAGCGGCTACTGTTCCGACATGGGGATCCTTCACCAGGGCTACTCTCTGAGCACAGGGTCTGACGCCGACTCCGATACAGAGGGAGGGATGTCTCCAGAACATGCCATCCGATTGTGGGGGAGAGGGATAAAATCCAGGCGCAGTTCCGGCCTGTCCAGTCGTGAAAACTCGGCCCTTACCTTGACTGATTCTGACAACGAAAATAAGTCAGATGAGGAGAACGGTAGGCCCGCTTCTTAAATATTTTTTAATGTTCTGGGTACTGCACAATGTGGGGCTTGGGATGTTTTTGTGTTTTAATAAAGAGGCGTATAAAAACCATTCATTTTCTTTTAACTCGACCTTGTCTACCCACGCTGAGCTGGGGCAAAATAAACCAGCACACCTCAAACACACAAAAAACGAGGAGAGAATTTTAAAATCACATTTTGATGATAGCACACTATTCAGGCGTCGTCAGTTGGTCTTATTAGCAAGTAAATTGCATTTCAAAAGAAGCAACTTGATAAACTATGACCTATACCTAGAAAGTGTCCTCTCTCCACAAGTTTCTAGGTCTTTGTATTGATTTCCCCTTCCCAGTAAATGGCAACCTGGGTTATTTTTTTTCATGAAGAACTCTTAAGAATCCTACCTTATCTTAGACTTTCATTTCCAGGCGGCAATGCCTCATATCCGTATTGGAGATCAAACTTGGAACAGATGCTCTGGAGTTTAATAATGACAAATAGGAAGAGACTTGTCTTCAAAAAAGTATTCTCTTCTATGTTTACTTTTCTCCTTGGTACCTCTGTAGGTTCATGGCTTCCCACACCTTCTGTCACAAATCACTGTTGCTTTATCCATCAGCTTTGTGGATGTGTTTTAATGAAATTTTGAAAATTAAATGCTTCCGATCATTAAGCAGTAAATATAGGGAAGCCTAAGCAAGTCATTAAAGAGAGAAGGTGCTTATTTGTGGCTTTCTTAGCAACTCAGAACCGTGTTGAGTCCAAAACATTTTTTAAAAGATAAATTGCATTAGGTACGGTGGATTTATTGAGAAAACATCAGATGCTATATGGTTTGTTATGAATATATTGTGTGTTTGCTAGAAGAATTACCATTAAAATGTTTACAGATAGATCAGTTAAGAAGGTTTCTATAAATATTATAAACCTCTACTAGAGCAGCTCTAGGTATTTTCTTGCCTTTAAAAAATAAAAGAAAGAAATTTGCAGGCAGGCAGGCAGCTTGTTGTAAATACAAAAGCATAGCTAAATATTGTTTACTCTCCAAACCATGTTGAAAATACATCATTGCCTGGGTAAGTCGCATATATTCTAAAAGATGTCACTATGTTGCATTTAAATTTATGTTTAATTGTGAAATAATTTATTCTACAGTGAGGACAAGGGGATGTGTCTTCCTTATGCCTCAGTTCAGGTAGCTAATCAAGGTGTCCTCTCAAGGAAAAATCTGCACTTGACTCCTTTTGAATTTTAACAGAATTCTGACACTCGGTACATTCAGCACTCTAAAGGTGCTTATTTGTTAGGAAATTACTTTCAGAACTTTTCATAAAGGCATACGTTGAATCCATTTACTGACGTACTTTTTCCACTTCAGTGTGTGTCAGGTACTATTTAAATGGAGGCACTTTGATTGCCTAATAAATAAAATCATTTGTAATCCAAGAATTTACGGCATATCTTAAACAAGGTATTTTAGCAAATGTTCCATGGTTGGAATTCTCGCTGGTCTCGTGGGCACCATCTATAAAGAATTATTTATACATATTCCTAGAATTTGCACCCTTTCTTTTTTAAGCTGTATACATCTTAAGAACTCAACGAATAAGGGGAGATTTCCAGAGAAGAAAAGGGCAAAAAGTCTTGCCTTGAATTTACCTACAACTGTTAGGGATGAGGGGATTTTACAGGTAAAGATGTATTGGGTGGACCAACAGTAGTTGCTTTTTTCCAATATCATTTGAAACATACTCAAACAGTTTTCACCTTGCGGCACTCTATATAAATCCCTGTGTACTGATAGGAAGTAAATAAACCCTTAGATACAGTGTGGCGATTTTTCCCTGTAATGCTAGTTCTAATACAATCAGAATTGCATAAAGAACTTAGATAATGTACTTAGAACCAGGAAACAATTCTTTTGTTCCTGAATCTGGCAGAGCATGAAGGGGGAGTTCTGAAGCCAGAGTTCAAGCTTAGGTGATAGATGGTTATTTAAAAATGTACAGATAGAATGTGTTTCCTTTTCTCTTTTTAAATTTTTTCAATATTTCACAGATTCCAAAGATGTACATAATGCATGCTCTGTTCTCCTTGGGGGCCAGAAATAAAAACAAGAAATTGTACACGTCACATCATAAACTCCTCAACCAAATAAAAAGTGAGGTGTGAGCTACTCTGCAGACTGAGGTGTTAACTTCAGTCAACTTCTTGCCCTTTCTTTTTGATAAATTCTATTTAGCTCCCCCCAAAAATCAATGCGTTTTCACCTCACTGGTTTTATGAAGTTTGGGAATGTATTATCATATAGATTGACAGTTGCCCCACTGGTTCCACACCACAGCGTGGACACTTACAAAGCCATCATTAATTTCTCACACCCGTACTCCGCCATGGCTTCCTCCGTAATAAACACTCTGTCCTTCAGGACCAAATCAATAACCTTTTAGGTATGCTTCTCTTGAAGAGGAAGTAACGAGAATCTATACTCTGAGAAAGAAGGCCTCTAATTCCATTTTAGATTTTAAGGATATGTGGCCATGGAATGAATCTTTTCTTTGGACCCCATGTATTTTTATTTCATTTTTATGGTGGGATCTTGGGGTACAGAGATTTTCACAGTGCTTTTTAAAAATTGCCTTAAAAAATTCCTAGTGTGGTTTTGCTAAGCAAGTCAAGACATATCTCAAAAATCAACTCGGCTTTCTGTAACCTAAAACATGGACCCAACCTTCAAACTCATGTAATAAAAATCCCTAACTGTCAACAGTTCTTCGTACATGCTGCTGTGACAAAAATGACCTACAAGTAACTGGTAACTTGAAAGTCCCATCACACCAAACACACAGGTGAATTTGTCCTTCTCCCTTTTTTTTTTTTTTTCCCGGTGTAGATTCTTCAAGGTTATCACCACACACAGCTCTGCATCTTACGCATACTCCACGGCCACCGAATTAATATTGTGCTCCCTTGGATTGCTTTAAATAGATAAAACTCTCGTGTTCAGGTTATTTTATCAGGTTCTTTATCTTTAAGCTAGCGATGGCTTAGCTAGAAATGGCAGCGAGAGTTGGAAACAGCGAGGCCAAGCTTTTGCAGCTGTGAAATTTAACTGTATCTATAGAAAGGTCTTTCCCAGTGACTCTAAATTAGAATCATTCCTTTTTTGGGTAATAAATGTCCCACTTAAAATATGCCCTCTCCGAGGCCCTTTTTATCAGTTATGGAGAAAATGGGGCAGCCACTAATACACAAGAATAACTAATTGCCTTCTTAAAAATGCGAAATAGCACACACTGTAAAAAATCTGGTCTGCACAGTCTTGACCCCCTTAGGCAGTTTCTTTACCTTGGGGACTTAAAAATATCCTTGAGATTTTTTTTTTTTTTAAAGCATAATTCTAGTTTCAGTTATTTTATTGGAAATCCAGAAAGAAAAAAAAAAAAAGGAAAAGACAAAGAAAATAAGCTTGGCTCTGGGATAGGAAGCCAGAAATTACAGAAAAGAAAATCTGACCTTGGATTGAAGCTTTAAGAAAAGTATCCTTCCTTTGCCCTGTTTGTTTCCACCCAAAGTAAATAAGGACAGTGTTCATTTTCATCTGTTGTCAATTGGGAAATTTATAATTCTCCTAACGTACTTTGAGGATGAAAATATAAATGTTGGGTTAATTCCATTCCATTACACCAAATGCATTTATAAAGCAGGCAGGCTCTCGGCACCTAATGGATTTGTGTGAAGTGTATTTGTGGAACCCAGGTGCTATTAGATTATGAGTCCTCTTGGAAGAGGTCTGTAGTGTTCCTCTCTCCTCAAGAGAACTTTGAGCGCACCCAGGTATTCATCGCAGGTTCCTGGAGACATGGGGCGTGAACTCAGATGGGAGGAAGGCGTTCCCTTAGTTCCAGGGACACTGTCTGTAGATCGTTACCTCCAACTACATGGACTTCATTTGTCCTAGGAGGTGAGTTTTATAAGTCTTCCTTCTTTCTCTTCAAAAGGCAGCTCCTCAGTAGATTTTACATTAGAGTATCCTGTAAGCAAACATACCCAAGACCTGCCAGTGGGTTTCTGTATCTGTCCCACTCTATTCCTCTTACATATTCTTAAATTTATTTTGTGTTTTATAATCCGCTCTACTCCTTTCTCCCCGCCCCCAAGCCACATGTAAAAATTACAGAGAATTCCTGGAACAGATATAAAATCTTACTAACAGCACCAGACAATGATAGCCAAGAGCTCATAATTTTGCTCTTCACAAAAGCAAAAATGTTCAGAGTAGGATTAGTTGTTAAAGAGGTAAGTACAAAATCATAGGGTAATATTTGTCTTTTGATGTTGATATGTGGATGATTTCTTTTTCAGCCAGATTTTATGGGAAAAAACTTCCATGGTAGCTAAAGAAAATGTTGCCTCAATCCCTTAAAAATAAAGCAAAAATCACACTTTAATCCCTTTTGGATGACCATTATTTCAAGTTGTGTTTCTAAACTTTATCTTTTTTTTTTTTTATACTTGCAAATTTGAAAGAGTAGCACTTATAAAGAAGAATGTGAAATGAGTTATCATGGATAGAAAAAAAGTGAAGGACGTGAGAACCAAATGTCAGAGGTTCTTAGTCTTGTCTCTTCCTAAATGCAAGGATGATTTGATTTTAATAACTCTGGTCCAGTTCCCTGCAAGTCCACATACTAGCGGCTATAGGGGCACCTTATCTTACAAAAAGTTATTCAGGGGAGTCCTAAATATATGATTACCACAGTGTTAAAATACAGCTGATAATAATATAGAACCAGAAAACAAAATTTAGGAATATCACATTGTCACGTGGCATAATACAGAAGCAAGAAGCAAAAGGATTGGTATTTTGCAAATGCATCTAAATGGGACTTCAGAGAGTCAGGTTTTTGGCAAATTAAGCAGTGCTTGCATAACTTTAAAGTAGAACAGAGTACTTGAAGGAGTGTAAGAGTATGTGCCTGATTTCCAGGACTGCATGTTCAGATTATAAACTTTAGTGGCATGGTTTTTCGTTATTTATGTATTTCTTTCTTTCCCGTGGTGGTTTCTTTCATGTTTGTTAATGCTCAGAGGGGCTATCAAGCAATGGCTCCATTCAATAAATACAGTAAAAAAAATGAAGCATTAAGCCTTACTTTTGGCAAGGGCAGCCTGATTATTACACATGTAATCTCCAGGCCTTTGGGGAGACATTGGGCTTGGTGGATAATCATTTGCTTTTAAGCTGCTGAGTTTCTGATGTCTGTACTTTCACTTCAGTTAAGAGCAAAGGCAGTAACCAGGTGAGACACACCGTGTTCGTGTCAGTTCACGATTGGAAGCCTCTTAACTCGGAAGAAAACTCTTAACTTTTTTGCTTATTGCTCGGTCACTTTTTAGTTTAGTTGTTGTTTGTCAAGGATCAAATTAAATTTAAAGATGGGGGAGAGATGTAATCAAGTATTAAATAAAATGAGTTAAAGCTAAAGAAGTTGATAGTATATATTTTCTACATACAACTGAATCAGGATGAATTGCTCAGAACCTAAAATCAAATCAGACAGGATTTGAGAAGTGCATATGAAAAGTAATGAGACATTTTAATTACCCATTCTGAAACTGGGATGTGTGAGGGGAAGGGGAAAATTTCAAGTGATACATTTGTAAATAGAACAGAAATTGCAGATATGTACCTATTACATCTATATGCTTATACACAAAGGTAAAAATGTTACTGGTGATGTAATGTTGAGTATTATTCGGTACTAGCTGAAGGAACTGCCTAGAAGATTGTCCTTTCACGGTTTCCCTACACTCAGTTTGAGGAATATTAAAGCAGTAGAAGGTAGAGGTAAGTGAGTCACGGAATAGTCATCAGCTACAGAGGTGATGAACTATGTATAGTCCCATGAGCGAATCTAGCCCATGAGTTATCTCATTTGGTCAGTGCAGTGTTTAAAACATTGTGCGTTACTAGTCAACATTTTAAGAAGGGGAGATTTCATATTAGAAATTTTCATTTTTGGCTTCTCTTGCAATGTACAAGACTCATTACCATTTGTCCAGGTTTCCCTCTGGACAAACAGGCATAGAAGCAGTAACCATAGCAGTTCTAGACAAGCCCATTTCATCTGGTTCACCTGCGCTCCCTCCAGGCTACTCCTATCAGTTAAGGTCTGCCTTAGCCTTTGTAGCACTTGAATGACCAAACTTGACCTATGTACAAACTTTAGGGAAATCAGAGTTCATAAAAATGTAGAAAGAAAGCTAGAAACCAGCAATTGTAGCTTAATTTAACATGTGTTTAGCATAGTGATGTTACTTCTTTTCTGTAAGTTTGGCTTATCTGTAAAATGGGTTTACTTTTGCTCTACCAAATTTCTAAAATAGTTTAAAGGGGTTCCGATAAAATTAAATCAAATGAAAATCAATTTAGCATGGAAATTAATAAAGTAACTGTATGTGTGGGCCGGGGGAGGCTAAGTGGGTGATATGCCATCCCCATCTTCTGAAGTAGATGCCCTGACGTACTGAACAGTTAAGGTCAGAACCTTTAATTTTAACACATATATTTAAGTTATTTTAATGTAAAAGTATCTAGATGGACTTTTAGGAAATAGATGGAGGGAGAACCTACTTTAAATACTTTAGCTACTTCAGCTGATTAAGGAAAACTCTGAGGCTTTTCAGGAGGAAGCCATTCAAAGAGGAGGAAAATGACTTCGTACTATGTTCAGCTTGATCAGGCAAGTGGTTTATGGAGTCTGTTATAATGAAGTGAAAAGCAATAAAGACTAGAAGAGGAAAATGCAGTGATATATGAAGACCTCCAGCACCCCAAAAGAGAAAGACTAGGAGCGTTGTTGGGTTATGCTGAGTTGGGAAAAAGCGGGTCAGAAATCGTGCTCTCCATTCGTGGAGTTTTATACTGGCCTGGCCTGAAGTGGGTAGAAAAGATCGACACTACGCCAATACTATTTATGCTTGTGTTAAATGTGAAAAAGGAGGGCGCGGATTTACGTGGAGAGAGCTAGGCTCACGAGAAGGTTCAGGGAGTGTTTCTTTATAGTGTATTTTATGCAAGAAATGACACTATCACACATTCACTGATCCAAAATGATCTTTGAAATATTTTTTTTTAGAAAAAGAAAATTGGTATTTGGAAGGTAATGCACATTGGTTAAATATGCATATTTTAATACACACAACGTATGTGATGCTGATAAAACTATGTTCTGTTTTATTTAGTATTGACAAAAAGTAAGCTAAGTAATCACAGATGAGGAGACACTTCAGTCTGGGGGATCCTTATTTTATTTCTGAAAAATATTTGGGAGTGGCTGTTGGATGCTCAGCATTATACAAAGCTGTTGTGTGTCTCTTTGTATTTGTGTGTCTGTGTTGTGTGTGCATGGAGGGGAGTTCAGTTGGGAGGAAGGATGTTATTGAGAGGGATGGATATCAGGAAATAGAAATTGATCAAATTCCAGGGAAATGGTATCATAAGGGTATTTATAAAAATGCCAGAATGAGTACTGTTGATGTTTTGTAGTGCACAGTTTTAGGAGAAGGAGAAAAGAGAGACCTGTGCTGACCTTCTTTTAACTTGAACTCTGTTGGTCACTTTAAGGCCTCAAGCCACTGTTCCAACTATATCGTTCCATCCGTGTACATCAGAATGAATGTAACAGAGCCCACTTTCTCTCAATTCCCACATAAGAACTCTTGCCTCTTGGCAACTCTGAACCAGTTTGAGCTGTCAGAGAAATCATATGTGATTTGGTGGGGAGGCTGATTTATTTGCAGCATAAAATGTATTCTTCTCTGTCTCTCCTCCCTTCCCAATCCTGATCTCTTCCCCTAATACTTTACCCCCCTCACCCTGCATCTAGCAAAGATCACCCCATCAGTGAACTAACTTCTTTATTCTCTCATTCAACCCTCTTGTTAAAATTGGTGGGATCATGTTTCCAAAATGTGATTTGAACATCATGATTCACTGGGTTGAAGAAAAAAAGGCTTTTATTTAAAGGTACATTTCTTTTCCTTTATCCTTTAAAATTTCTATTTTTTGAGTGTATTTTATAGTGCATGTAATGTGTTAGTGTATGTACACACACCCACACACGTACGTGGTAGAGTACATAAATGCAGAGACGTATATATTGGAAGTGTGTCCAAAATTTTTTTCTTGATATAGGTATATGACAAAGTGTTAAGTGATTATTGTTTTAGACATTTTATTTCCCAGGAGATGAAGTCGAAGCAGCAGTCTCTCCTTGGAATATTTGGATAATCCATTATCTTGTGGCAACCTAACAGATTGTCTTTCTTGTTGTTCAGAGCTATCTGTACCAATCATACCTTACTCTTTTTTTTGATACAATTCCCATTTTCTTCTCTCAGTTCCCTGTGTCAACTTCCAGTTCTTTTATGGATAGATAACAATATTTACTTTGCTGTTTATTGAAGAAAGCAAGCACCCCTATACATTTATAGAGAAATCCCTGTCTCTTCTGAGTAGAGAAATAAGAATATAAACATTGTATGCATCAGCTGACTGGTATAGTAGGGGCAGCTTTAAGGAGACAGTTTTAATTAGGTTGTAAATGAGGATTAGAGCTCATATATAAGTGGGAATTGAGATGGTGGATATTCTAAATGAAAGAAAACCAATGTGTATGGTGGTTGGGGAATGAGGAGATGGTGCAAAGATGATGATGATTTTTCAGGAACATTGTCTTCCCCAAAATTCCAACTCACATCAGACTAATGGGAACATAGTAATTTCATTGGACAGCAGTAGATATGTAACAATAGAGGTATAGGAACTAGATGACCAAGAGCTTTGAGTTATGGTCTGACCAAGGAGAGTTAGAGAACAGCTAAAAGTTTATTTGAGCAGGAACCAGTAATGTTTTAGGAAGCATCTGATTAAAGCACACACGCATGTACACACACACACACACACACGTTTGGACAGGAAGGTAACAAAATTAGAGGCAGTGATATCAGAGAGAGAAGCTGTAATCTAAGTTGGAGGACCCAAGAAATCTCTGGATTACAGAGAGTCCTTCTTCTTGGCATTTCAGTAGGAAAAATTAAGCCCTGATTAGCATATGAACGTTGAATATTTATAATTAAAATATTAAAATTTGAAAAAGCATCAATTTGAAGCTCACAGAGTACAGAGAATGTTCCTTACAGAGGACTCCGTTATGCTCACACATATAGTACAGTATTACAACAGCCAGACTCCAGTGTTTATTACTTTTCAATCACATGATTAAATAATAAAATAGCATCAAATATTGCTATGGACAAGGAAGACAGGTCATAATATTATTTTTAAAGGAACAGCTAGTGTGTTGTAGGTGAACGTTGGCTAGAACTATTCCAGGTTGATTAATAGTTTCTTGAAGATTATTTCTGTTTCTATATCCTTGTTGCTCTTCTGGAATCATATTCTCATGTAATTTGTTGAAGTTCCTCTGTCACTGTGTTGTTTCCCTTTTCATCCCTCATCCTTTATATTTTTATCCCTCATTGTTTTACAAAAATCAGTCTTGAAAGAGATATATTTATTTTTTTCTTTCAAGCTTTCTATTTGTCTTTATAATTTTCTCTAGTTTTTATCTTTTTTCATTAAGTTCATTTTCATAATTCTCTCATTTTAATTTTTGGAGTATATTTTGTTGTTTTTCTAACATTTTAAGATGAGTATTACATTTTGCAACTTTCAGTCTTTCTTTTTAAGTAAGAGTAAATATATTTACCAGGTCCCATAGGATTTGATACAAAGTGTTGTCCTCTTCATTGCTTTCTAAAGATTCTCAGCCATCTGGACTCTCAAAATAAAATGGAATCCTAATGCTACCAATTTTTACTTTAGTACTAATAATTGCTGGAAGAAGCCAATTTTTTTTGTTAATTCTTTATAATGTCTGAATTGAGATATAAATAATATATAATATTAACATATATTAATACACAATATATGTATATAAATATACATATGTGTAAACTACATACTTATGCAAAGTCTATCTAAAATATATGAAAATATCCATGTATATGTGTGTATCACCGCATGTAATTTGACACCAGAAATAACCATGGTTAATATTTTGGTGCATATTTTTTGCAGTCTGTGTGCTGTGTGCATATGTGTGTATGCGGAGTAAATATTTGTACAGAGTTGGCATCATGGTTTTTTTTCCAGTAAATCTATTATAAACTTCTTCCCATGGCATTAATTTCTGCAGTAGTTAAGGGGTTCATAGCATTTTTGTAGCATGAGACATTTCCTCAATTTTCTTTCAGTGGACATTTAACTTATTTTTTTTAGAAGCAATAAAGTGTAGTATGATGAATAAAATCCTTGTAGCTAAATTCCTGTGCACATCCCAAATTCTTTTCTTATGATAAATTCCTAGAAGATTTAGTACATACATGGTTATTTAAAATGGTAATCGTTTTCAACCAATTTCTTTATAGGAATGTTTACCCTTGCACCAGCACTATGTGCAAATGACCTGACACACACACTTGTGCTCAGAAGTCACTGAAAAGTATCTTAATATTTTTCCTATTTATTGATGAAAATATTTTTATCATTTATTTGAATACAAGTAAGGCTGAGCAACTAATCATGTGTGTATTGTCTATTTGTATTTCTTATTTTACGATTTAGATATCCTCTCCAGGTGAGAAGATGTTGGAATCATCCTTCTCATTTTTTAGTTTGTACTAACTTTTCACGGTGCCTGCAGTGACCCCAGAGTAAGTCCTGTTGTGCTTTGTTAGTTCTACAGATGGTTTAAAATGTTCATTTATAGGTGTGAAAATCATTTGGCTACATTCTCAAAATCATATGCCTTATTTTCTGTGGAACAGAAATTAGAAATATATACAATAGAAATATATATGTATATGTATATACGTGCACACATACACACACACATGTCATCTATCAGGCTTGAAAGCTGGAAAACCATTTTAAGTGGTTGCGTTAACCAAAGAAGAAAAGCTAACTCTGGGTAGGGTAGGGAGTTTTTTTCCGTGTTGAATATTTCAGCTGTTGCTCAGAATGCAGGACTTTACTTCAGATTGTTAATTTATAACAAACCAAGGATAGACTTGCATTCCACATGATGAAAGGGAATTCACATCTGCTAAGACAATCTTCAAGGCACCTTGAGGAGATAGAATCAAGTAAATGATGTATTAAATACTCTTAAAACTTCCTCCATCTATGGTGCCTTTGATTCAATGAGGATAGTAATCATAAACACAGTGGTATTCCAGCTCTTGGTATTTTTACAAAATAGGTAGTTCTGCGTGCAAGATAAATATCTCAGTACATAATGAAATACTCTGAAAATAATCATGGGGAAGCAGTTACTGTTATAATAAGCATATGGCTCTGCTAATATAGAGTGTTGCTTAATAATTGATGTTATAGGGAAAAAAAGAGTAGAAAAAGTTCTGTATTCTGGGGCATCCCCTAGTACATTCAGAAAGGAAAAGACCCTAGTGAAATGCAGAACAGTTAAGAGAATACGGGCTGTCTTCCACTTCTGCTGATACACATTTATGGCTATGAACAACAAGGCACATTGGGAAGGCAGGAAGTATACAAATCAACTTAACCTGTCCCTCTGTGGTATTTCAGGCCCTCCACAATATAGTCCAATTTTATGTTTTTAGCCCTTGCTCCCACTTCTCCTCTAAATATATTTTCAGCTCCAGCCCAACTGGACTACTTATTTTTTCCAGAGCATACTCTTTCCTCTGGTGTCTTTGTTTGACCTGTTCCCTGTGCTTTCATTGTTATCCCCAAACCTGCCCATCTATCACATTTCCTTACATCATCAAAGAATTATTTAAGATGCCAAGTCCTCTGTGAAACTATTTTGGTCTCTTTAACTATATATGAACTTCCACTCCTTTGAATTCTTTAGCATTTTATTTATCCATTTGTTTTGGAACTAAGGGGAAATGGTACAGACTTCATCAAGGTAGAGAAGTAAATGATTCGAGATACATTTTGGAAATAGGATATATAGAACTTGATGCTGGTTTGAATGTAGGTGCCAACGAAAAAGAGCTATCAATAATTGCTGACTTTAGTGATTGAAGGGTTTCCTGGTTACTAAGATGGGGAATATTTGGAAAGGATAGGATTTGGGGGCTGAACCAGAGTTTCATTTTGGACATTGTTAAGTAACATAAGACGTCCAAGTAGAAAGGTAATGGGGTTAGTTGTGTAATTATTAAGATTGGAACTTAGGGGTGAGGTCTGAACTAGAGACCTCAATTTGAGATTCAACAGCATGGCAGTAGTCTCTTTGTATATATACATGGAAGAAAATGAGCTCACACAAGGAGAAAGGCAGGGAAGGAAGAGTAAAGAGCCAGAAGCAAACTCTGAATAGCTCTTATATGTTGGGTAGAGGAGAAGGATTACTCAAAAGAGGCTGAAGACATACTGGCTTACAAATAGTAGTTTAGTATTCATTCTTGCTTCTCTGATTTTCATTAAGGCTCCTCATGGCTTCCAGTTTTGGTGTGGCTGCATAATCTCTCAGTCCAAATTCTCTATTTCTTTTCTCTTCATGACTCTGCTATTTCAATCAAAGGAGGCAAAACTGGATGAGTTATTCATTACATGGAAAGAGAAAAACATATTAATTTTAAAAGGGATACTGGACTAGGGATGTAAATAAATGAGATGGGCTTCTCATATGACTGGCTAACTGGTCTCCAGGATAATTTCAAAATATACTGCGTAATGAGTGGCAACAATATTTAACTATAAACTTCTACTGCATTCAAAATATTTACTGATTCCCTATTATGTATTATGCTTAGGGTATATCAGTGAACAAGCTAGAAAAAGATTCCTGCCCTCTTGGAACTTAAATTCTGCTTGGAAAGATAGGCAATAAAAAATAAACACAGAGAGAGGTTGGGGAGGGAAGGAAGGAAGGAAGGGGAAGGGAAGGGAAGGAAGTGAGGGAGGAAAAGAGGGAGGGAAGGAGAAAGGAAAAGGAGGGAGGGAGGGAGGGAGAGAAGAAAGACAGGAAGAGGAAAGAAAGGAAAGAAAAAACTATGCTAGAACATGATAAAAAATATGGAAAAAAGAAAAGTGGAGAATAAAGGGTAGTTGGGAGCATGTGCTTGTAGTTTTGCAGTATTAAATGGGTGTGTGTCTGGTGTGTGGGAGAAGGCTTCACTGAAAAGCTGACATTCAAACAAACAAAGCTTAAAGGAGACAAGGAAATTAGCTGTGAAAGGGAATTGACTATGCAGATTTCTGGGGCTGTGGCATCCCAGGTAGATGGAAAAGAAAGTACAAAGATTTTTAATGCAGGATTATTCCTGGTGTGTTCAGGGAAGTCCCTGTGATTGCAGCAGAATGCAAATTGGGAAGAATAAAAGGACATAAGGACAGAGAGATAAAGGTGGAGCTAGGTAATGTAGGGCATCATAGATAATTTAAAACTGTGGTCTTTATTCTAAGGGACATGCATATCCATGATGAGTTTTGAGCATAAGAGTGTCATGATCTGACTTCCAGTCTAAAAATATCACTTTGGCTATTTTGTTTAAAATAGAGTGAAAGAGGCAGGAGTGGAGAGACCAGTTAGGAGGCTATTGCAATAACCAAGACGAGATGATAGTGTCTAGAACCAATGACGGTGGTGATAAATGGTCTGGTTCTCAATATATCTTGAAGGTAGAGGTAATAGTATTTCTAGGTGTATTGGCCAATACATTTGTGAAAAGGGGGTGTCAAAGATGACTCTCAAGTCCTTTACCTATTTTCTAATCGGGTTATCTGTATTTTGGTATTGAGTTTTAGGAGTTCTTTATATGTTTTGGACATTACTCCTTATCAGATATATGATCTGCAAATATTATGTCCCATTCCATTGATTGCCTTTTCATTCCCTTGATAGTTCCTTTGCTGTGCAGTAGCTTTTTAGTTTGATGTAGTCCCACTTGTCTAGTTTTGCTTTTGTTGCCTGTGCTTTTGTTGTTATCGAATCCAAGAAGTAGTCGCGAAGACGAATGCCACAATGTTTTCCTCTATGTTTTCTTCTAGTAGTTTTACGGTTTCAGATCTTGTCTTTAAATCTTTAATCCATTTTGGGTTGAATTTTGTGTATGGTGAAAGATAAGTGTTCAATTTCATTTTTTGCACGTGAATATCCAGTTTACCCAACACTATTTGTTGAAGAGACTATACTTTCCCCATTGTGTATTTTTGGCACCCTTGTCAAAGATCAGTTGACTTCATTTGCATGAGTTCATTTTGGGGTTCTCTGTTCTGTCCCATTGGTCTGTATGGCTGTCTTTATACAAGTAACATAATGTTTTGATTGCTGTAGCTTTATAATATATTTTGAAATCAGGAAATGTGATGCTTTGTTCTTATTCTCGAGATCGCTTTGGCTATTTGGTGTCCTTTGTGGTTCCATATGAATTTTAGGATTGCTTTTTCTATTTCTGTAAAAAATTGTCATTGGGAATTTTGAGTGGGATTGCATTGAATTTGTAGATTGCTTTGGGTAGTATGGACATTTTAACAATATTAAGTCTTTCAGTCCATGAACATGGACTGTCTTGCTATTTATTTGTGTCTTCTTTCATTTTTTTCATCAAAATTTTGTAGATTTCATCATGCAAGTCTTTTACCTCATTGGTTAAGTTTATTCCTAAGTATTTTATTCTTTTTGATGCTATTATAAATGGAATTATTTTATCAATTTCCTTTTCATATAGATTACTGTTAGTATGCAGAAATGCAACTGGTTTTTATATGTTGATTTTGTGTCCTGCAACTTTACTGAGTTCATTTCTTATTTCTACCTGTTTTTTTTGTAGAGCCTTTAAGATTTTCTACATATAAGATCTGCAAACAGATCATTTTACTTCTACCTTTTCAACCTGGATGCCTTTATTTCTTTTTCTTGCCTAATTGCTCTGGCTAGAACTTGCAGTACTATGTAAAATAGAAGTGGTGAGAGTGGGCATTCTTGCTTTGTTCCTAATCTTAGAGGAAAAGCTTTTGCTTTCTCCAAATAATATATTCAAATGGCCGAGAAGTATATGAAAAAATGCTCAACATCACTAATAAGGAAGTGCAGATCAAAATCATAATGAGATATCATCTTGCACTTGTTAAAATGACCACTATGCATAAAAAAAAAAAGGATAAAAGTGTTGGCAAGGATACAGAGAAGTTGGCACTCTTGTACACTATTGTTGGGAATGTAAAATGGTGTAGCCTCTATGGAAAACAACATGACATTGCTCAAATAATTAAAAATGGCATTGCCATATGATGCAGCAGTCCCACTTTTGGCTATTTGTTCAAAAGAATGAAAATTGGGATCTTGAAAAGATGTATGCACCTCTTGTCACTGTAGCATTATTCATGAGTGAATAATATAGAAACAGTCAAATGTCCATCACTGGATGAATGGATAAAGAAAATGTGGTATATACATACAATGTAATATTATTCAGCCATAAAAAATTAAGGAAATCCTGCCATAGGTGACAACATGAATAAACCTTAAGAACATTATGATATGTGCAATAAGCCATTCACAGAAGGACAAATACTTCATGATTTCACTTATATGAAGTATCTAAGCTAGTAAAACTCATGGAATCAGAAAATAGAATGGTGGTTGCCCCCTAGGGGTTGGGGGCCTGGGGAAAATTGGGAGTTGCTGTTCAGTGGATATTCAATTTCAGTTATGCAAGATGAGTAAGTTTTAGAGATCTGCTGTACAACATTGTGCTTATAGTTAACAGTAGTGTCCTGTACACTTAAAATTTTGTTAAGAAGGTAGATTTCATGTTATCTGTTCTTATTACAATAAAAAAGAAAAGAAAAGAAAGTAAAGGAGGAGAAAAGTAAAAAGAAAAAGATGATGCCAAGGCTTTGACTGGAGGTATGATTTTGTCCCAACTGAAATAATAAATTCGATCAACTGAAACTGAAGTGGAACAAATTTTGGAGTGGAAAATGGTGAAAGACTGATTGTGGCAGCATTAATAGAGAACAGGGTGATAAGAACTAAAGACACAAATAGAGACAACAATTTCCATGAGCTCTGCTGCAACTCCAAGGAGGGGAGTCAAGAGAACTCTTTTTTTTTTTAATAAGAAGGAACTGTATATTTGTGTGATGGGTGAGAGTGATCCAATAGAGAAGAAGAGATCAATTGATGATAGAGAAGAGAATGGGATGTCTTTCACAAGTACAGGAGGATGGGAAGTTCACCTACAGTAAAGAGAGAGGGCAGATTATGGCAGGTGGGTAGACCTCTGATGGAATTCTGGAGAATTGCTGCACTGATTACTTCTGTTTTCTCAGTGATGTGTGAACTGTGGTCATCAGCTGAGAGAAAGGATGGAGGGGGAGGTGTTAAATTTTAAAGAGAAAAGAGAAATGAGAAGAAATTACTAGTAGAATGAAGACACTACCATTTACTACTTTTCATGGTCCGATGTGTGTGTATGTTTGTCCACATTCTACTAACATGCCCAGGCACAAAGTAGGTAGTGTTTGATTTACCTTGGGCTCTGGTTTTACCAAGCCAGAACCAAACACCATAATGCAATAGAGGGGTAAGTGAGTACAAGGAGTATTTATAATAATCACAATGATTCACCCTGAAAGTTAAGCTAAGTAAGGATGAGAATGAGAACATCATAGGGTGAGAGATGGTCATAAAATCAGTTGATTGGAGGGATACATGGGTGTCAAAAGACTAATGGGGTCAGGGTATGAGAGAGACTGAGCTACAAAAGTAGGCAGTGCTAATTAGAAAGTGGGTTGCATGAAACTGAGATTAAGGAAGGGTTGTTGTTATCAACAATGACAAGATAGGACCATGAGCGTGAGTAGCTGAAGCTGGATGGCAGACAAGAAGAGCAGCCAGAGCAGTTCACATAAATGGAAGTGAAAGTGTTGGAAGAATCACCTATCTGTGTACTGACATAGCCCCCACTGTAGACAGGAGGAGTACTGAGTGAGTGATAGACAGCCAGTCGTTAAAATTATCCAGAAGGAAGGAGGAATGATGGCAGGAGGGAGATATGGTGTCAGGGAATGAGAGGTAATGTGTGTTATAATCAGATGGCAAGAGACTCAAAGTTGAGAATATGTACAGAGCATTGAGGGAGCGTGGCCTACCAGTGATGAGGAGCAAGATGCCCCTTTTTCACATCTTCAGTCCTAATGGTTTGAAGGCACAGGGAGGAAAAACTGCCACCTCTTGAGCACAATCTGGGAGAAGCAGAATCCTAGGAAGAGTGGGATTTCCATTGGAGCAATAACATGAAATGTGCCTTCGGAGATATGGTTGAGATGTTTTTCAGTGATAAAGTACGTAATAAGGACTTAAGATGGAGAGTGAAGGCAAGGCTTTGGGTGTCTGATAAGGAGAGATGGATCTCTGGAACCCAGTGGGATTTAACCCCTCTTGATGGGATTAGAAGAACTAGGAGGGGTGTGGTTTAATCCTGGTGTGCAGGTTCACTGTTGATGCTGCAGAAATTTCCTCAATCTATTTCTCTTATTTAAGGCAGTGATCACCTGGTGATGCTGGAGAAAACATGGAGTCATCCCTTAGGATAGAGAAATGGATGTCCTTGGATAGGGGGCAGGGGACAGATCCTTTATAATATTTCCTATTCAAGTATAAAGAAGGAAGAATCATTTTCTAATATACTGTAAGAAATCTTGATGACAGGGACATCTTATACATCTTTCTACATTGTCTAGCACATTGCTTATCAGATGAGTCACAAAACTGTGATAGGGAGAATAGGAAAGAAGGCAAGAAAATGAAAAAAGGAAAGAGAAAGGACAATAGAAAGGCAAACTCAAAAGGATGAAAGATTAGGAAATAATCGCTTGGTAAATTGCAATCCACTTTATAAAGCAAAGTATGGAACCCAGGAAAGATAGGTTCTGTTGATTAAGAATCTAACTTAGCTTGAGTGTATGTGTGTCCATGGTTTAATGTAAAACTGGAGCTTCTCATTTTGAAGAGGAATAACCCTGTGAGTTAAGAAATCAATGAGCTAGGAGTACAGGAAGTGACAGGAAGATCATTCCATACCTTCTAAAAAATATATGTGTATTGTATAATAGGGCACAAAATAGTGTTCCTGCTGAAATAGTAGGTTAAGAAAGAGGGATGACTGTACTTTGAAAGCACAGGAATGACAACTTGATCTTGTATGCCTTTTTTGGCTTTCTGGAAAGATGTATCAAAAAAGTAGGTGCCAAAACATGACTCTGGATCATTCTCTAGGGTCTGTTCGGTGGGCATAATTCTTTTAAAATATCAAAGGTTTCTCTCACTATCTCCCCTAGGAAAACTGTGCCTATATTCATGACTGTGATGTTTGTTCAGCTTTCAATTTATTTGTGTAAAAAAAAAAAAAACCCACCAGATATTATGAAGAAAATGCAAGAACTACATATACTCTGTGTTGCATGTTAATATTGGTATGACATATTTATGGGAGAGGCTGGAGGGTTCAGGAGAAAAAGTCTGGAGGCCTGGGTTCTTGTCCAAGCTCTGCCAATAACTAGCTGTATGGCTGAGGATAACAGGCCTAATCTCATTAGGTATCCACAGGTCATGATATGAACACGTTGGGGGCAGGGGAGCATGGCTATTAAGCGCATGGATCTTGGAGTCAGGTAGATGAGGCTTTGAGTTGTAGCTCTGTCCCTTATCAGCTGTAACGACCTTGCCAATTTACCCACTAAGCTCTCAAAACTCTTCTTTCTTCTTCTGTAAAATGGAGATAATGCTTGTACCTCTCCAATATTCTTGTTATTATCAAACGAAATGGGGTGTATCAAGCTGTTAGCAAAGTGCTGGACACATGGTAAACACTCTATGCATAGTATTCATAATTTTTGTACTACTGTTTTAAAAAGAATTTTCTTGATTGCCATATTTAATAAATTTATACTGCTTTTAACATTTGTAGATTTATCACATTCAAGTGATTCAGCATGATTTCTGGTGTCTTCTTCTTAATCCTTGGCTGTCGGTCGGTCCTTGGGCAGAAATGTAAATCCCGGTTCTTGTACTGACCCTGCAGTAAAGGTGATGGGGATCAGATCATTTCCACTTAGAGTGTCCATCCCGCTTTTCTGGGAACCTGTCATAAGTGGGAGTTCTGCCTTGTATATCAAAAAGGGATTCTAAAAGATGATTTCATGTGTGCCTTCATTTTGTTCTTCAAGGCAAGGGAGTTAAATATTAATTAAGGAGTCTAATCCAGTAAATATGGAGATGAAACCATCTCAGACTCACAGAGTTTGTGATAAAAGGAGCTGGGAAGGGTTTGAAGCCAACGCTGAGCCAGGATGAGCAGAGCAAGAGATGTGGGATGAGATCGAAATATGCAAGAAGACCAATCACAGTCTACAGTGCAGAAGGCCTTTAACTACAGGAGGACACTGCAGTATCGCTCATTCTGAATACAAGTCATCAAACATTTATTGAATATCTACTACATTCTGGGAACTCGAAGCACAAAGATAAATTTCACGGAATCCTTGCCCTCAAGTAACTCACATCCTAGCAGGAAGAAAGAGACCTAAATGGTGACGGGAGATAGAATAGCACAGTAATTAAGCACATTTCTTTGAAATGAGATTGTCTGGGTTTAAAGCTCAGTTCTGCCACTTCCTAGCCTTTGGGACATGGAAAATGACTTCATCTCTTTGGTCCTGAATTTTTTCATTGGTAAAATGGAAGAACCTACCCATGGATGTGTTGTGAAAAGCAAATGAGTAAAATGTTGAAATGGGCTTAATACAATACCTACTATCTAATATAGGCAATAATACATATCATTATAGGCAGTCATATATTATTGTCACGCAGTGAAATTTTACACAAAGAAGTTACTGTTTGGGCTGGGCTTTGAAGCTAGAGGAAGATTGTTCCAGGTAAGAAAGAGAATAGATAACATCTGGAGCTGAGGATACAACAGAATCCAGAGCTGTGAATACATTGTTATAGTTGGGGAATAAAGAACAATCTCATCATAGAGAAAAGAACAACCTCTCGGGTGGGGGGCGGAAATTGGAAGTGAACAAAGGGAAGACTGGAAAGTTCACTCTGGGCCAGCTTTTGGAAAAGTTAGAATTGCATGGCAAATGCTTTGACTTTACCATATAAGTAAGTGGGGGCTGCTGAAGGTTATTAACAAAGGAGTGACTTGATTCGATTTGCATTTTAGAAAAATTGTTCTAAACATGGAATCTACATTGGGAGAAGGAGGGCTTGGACCAGAAAGAGGCTAAGAGTCCATCATGGTCCCATCTGGGGCAGTGAAAGTGATGGGAAGGGATGCGGGGGAGGGAGGTTTCAGAGGCAGCTTGACAGTGGCTCGCAAATGAGTGGCATGGGCAAGGCTGGGTTTAAAAGGAAAGAGAAGATTCAAGAGGACTGCAATGGGGATGACTAGGTTAGAAGAAAGTCAGTAAATGAGGTAGAGGCAGGGAAGAGGAGAACAAGTTCAGTTTTGGAAAATATTGAGTATAGATTTTCTTGGACTTCTCTGTGAAGCTATTAAATAAGCACTTGGAAATGCTTTAGTGAAAATAAGGCAGAACGTGAACCTGGGAACAGAGACAAGGAAACTCTCACCCACAGGTTTTAAGTGGGGCCATCCGAGGGGTAGGATGTCTGGGACAGGGGATGTCCAGAGATCAGAACCAAGGACAGGGTCCTAGCAATGCTGCTTTTTAAAGGGCAGTTCAAGGAAGATGAATCAGCAAAGTCGATGGAGAACGGATACCCAGAGAAAAGAGGGGTAAATCTGTTCTCCTTCTGGAAGTAGAGATTACCAAGAAGAGCAAGGTCAACGATGCCAAAGTGATTAATTAGGATGAAGAATGAGGAGGGGCCTTTGGGTCTGACACTGATAACATTTGATGGAGCATTCTGAAGGGAGGCTGTTGCAGATGCTTGATTAAAATGGCTAATGGAGAGGAGGGTGGAAAGAAAATGAAAGCGGAGAGCAGGCATTACATCCTGTACATCTGTAAAGACCTTGTATTCCCTGTACTAATGTTTTATATACAGTGGATAATTTAATCATGCCTCTTGCTGTGTGTATTTTGTAGTTTTCAACTTAAAGGAGTGATGCTAAATGACAATTTTCATCATATTCTGTCCAAGAGGACCTTGGTCTAGAGCAAAGATACTTAGGGAGAGGGGCAGATGTGTGGAATGACTCAAATTAGAATTCTAGGAATGATGTTTGCTGAGAATCGTGGACAGTCAGTAACTGTCTCATAACTTCTGTGGCATTTGGGTCATTATTATAAAACAAGAAGTCTTTAATTTGTTTAAAAAGAGAGGGCATAAAATGTTCTGAATAAAGGGCTAAAATGCTTAACTGAAAAGTGTAGCTTCTCTGTAAGCTTAATCAGTGAATTTTAATCAAAGCCACTGACCTCTGTTCTGTAGTTATGTGGTTATTCAAAAGTTGTACCAGATTTGGGATGATAGATAAGCTTCTGTGATCCATTTAGAACTAAATCACAAATCTTTTTTTCTAAGAGGGCCCCAACTTTGCAGATTTAGGTGTGGGAGTGAATTTTCCTACCAGAACACTAGTCTTCCAAATTTTGACAAATGGCATAAAAATGACTGAAAAATTAGTTTTTGTTCTGGTTAGTAAGTTAGTTAATTAGTTTTGACTGTTTTCAGTTGTAACTTTAGCTTCTTTTTGTCATTTGCCTAGTGGTGGAAGAGAAACTAAGGTGTAGAAGAATAGAACTCTCTAGAGGCTGGGTTCTCCTTCCCTCTCCAGAAAATGCATAATTAATGGCTCCTCCCTCCTTTCTCCTTTTTTTCTTTAATAGAACACGTCATTTTTTAAGCCTTTTAGTAATCCCTTTAAAATAACACAAGATTGGCACTACCTTTTTTTTTTTTTAAATAATAGAAGCAGTTAACGCTTATGTTTTAGATTCGGACAGACCTGGGTTAGAATCCCACTTCTCTCATTTGAAAGTTGGGTGGTCAGCCAATTTCTTAAGCTTTCTGACTTTCTCTTTTGTCATTGGTAAAATAACAAAAGAGAATATAAACACTCATTCTTAAAAGTTCTTGTGGGGATTATATAAGCTAGTGCCTTGTTAGGAGTGTTACAACTTTCCTAGTTCTGTATTTGCACAAGAGGTAAAATCATAATCGTGTATAGAAATAATCACCCCTGGAAAATCCCTTAAACTGGCTCTAAAGTAGACAATGCATGGTTTTGCGCATGCAGCCCTATACTGTGATAAGTAGGTATGAAAGTTTAATGCTTACAGTAATACACAGAACATAATAACGTGAATGTGTATCAAGCCTGGATATATTAAGTGTATGGAGACACACATACTGTGAGCGTTAGGGGGAAATGACATGCCTGACATACGAGCAGATTCATGTCTCCCATCCCTCACTCTCACCAAGGCATAGGGATACTTTCTTTCTCTCTTCTTTCTCCACCACCCACCATCAGAGAATTCTCCGGTGTACACAGTGGGCTACCGCTGTAAGCCAAAGGCATGTCACAGTTCCTAACACATAGTAAACACTCAATAAATAGCCATTTCTAGTTTTCATGCCTTTAGTTTTCCTAATAGACATTTTTTTTTTCAAATAAAAAGTTGCTCTATAGCTTAAAAAGGATCTAAAGAGCCTTCTTCAGAGCCAGCAGTATCAGAACTCTGAGCCATGCAGTCTTGTTGTCTAATCCGCCCTTGGGTGACCATGCTCAGGTGATGCAATGATGCAGGATGGTCGAGCTCAGTATGATCTTTTGAGTTAATTTTGTTCTCTCTCTGTAGTCCTCTGAGAGCCTGATAAAAGGAGCGTTTCCTTAAAGCTAATACATAGGAAGGCCTAAAAGTTCCAAATTTTGCAGCTTTCATTTCAGTGGATTTGAGGTAAACCCTTTACAAGAAACAAGGGAGAATGGATTTGGTTATGGTTCTAGTTCCCATCCTCAAAGCAGATTTATCAGCTTAGACATTGTGTGTATGTGTGTGTGTGCACGTGCATCTATGTGTGCGTGATGGGTTTTAGTTTTGGTTAATAAACAAAATTACCTCAGAGTAAAATATCCCTGATATTGAGAGAATAATACTACAGTATTTGGTTGGTGTCCTACTGCTTTCACAACGATGCTTTCTGGGGATGCCGAACTAAGCTGAAATGTCTGCCACCCTTGATTTTTGGTAGTAAGAAAAAGAACAGTTTAATGGAACCTAAAGACAGAAACATAAATCAGTGTTGTTCTTAGCTTACTGATGCTGTGCTAATACATTTGCCATAGGCAAGAAGTAATTCTAAATATTAAACTAACTTTAAACCATTAGTTTGAATATCTGAATCTCCCTTCTAATGATCTCACCAACCTAGGTTTTGTCTCTGTGTTTCAAAGGTCTTCATATTTTGCACCCAAAAGATGTGTCATGGTAGAAAGACACAACAAAAAACTTTCATAAAAATTTTTTTAAAGTGAGATTGGAACATTCTAAAACCTTGCTTGAGTGCCCCGCTGTTGATTTCTCCTAGGAGTAAAATATACGCGGCCACTTCTTCAGAAAGAACATATTAAAGTTGAAGTATAAGGATTTTTCGATCAAAAGGATAATGATTTTTTAAAATCTTTACTATGTGATAAATTATTCTGAAGTCATTATAAAGATGTACAAACTTCCACTAGGGAATAACCCAGAAAGATGGTGGTGACTTTGAAATCAGTATAGACGTCCCACGAACCTCCTTCCATCCTTGGCGGAGGTGGCTTAGAGCATGATCCCGCTTCTGTTTTTTTAAAAAGTCATTTTCTTATCATCAGAAGATTTTTTCTTTTCATTTTTAAGGGAAATGCACAGAAACAGCTACACATATTAAAATGTGTGAAACATGATGCCCTCACCACCAGTTTCCCTCTATTTAAAAAAAAAAAAAAAAAGGTTTCATGGAGAATTATGAAATTATCTCCCTCCTTTACTTACCTTTCATGAAGGAAATGACACCTAACTTTTAAGCCAAATTAAATCTCAAAATGGGCCATCTGTGCCTCTCCTCTTGTCTCTAAGCCAAGAGAAAGTTATTAAAATTGAAGATGGAGAGAAGAGAGGGGTAGCAGAGAGAGAGGGGCACCGCAGTGTTTAAGAGGCAGGAGGGCAGATGAAAGGCCTCGGATGCTGGAGAATTTCCTGGTGCATTTCCCTGAGAAGGCACTAATGACGGCGATTTGGGGTTATACAAAATCACTGACTATCCATCCGCATTGGGTAAGATCAGAAGGTCCCATCATTACAGTGAAGGCAGGATTCCTGCAGGCAAATATTATGATTGACTATCACTTAGGCCTCAGGCAAGGTGAGTTCAAGCTTGTGAAAATGAGAAAGCTCTGGTGGAGCCCCTTCAAGAGAGAGAAACCTTTGAAGGAAGCCCTTTTAACCATTTTTGCCAGCAAGGCCGGAAGCAACTCCTTAGGAAGTTTGTCACAATTGCTCTTGCAGGAAACTCTGTATTTTTCATCACATTCTCCAGTGAAAGCAAACCCACTGCTGCTGACTGTTGAAATCTGTAACAACGCTCTCTGGGGGTGTTGGTTATCTCCATCCACTTCTTGGTGCCCTTGAGAAATTGCTCATGCTTCTCCAAGTTTCTCCTATAACTCATTTTTTAATAACAGCGATCTTGAGGTGTAATTCACATAGCATACATTCACCCATTTAAAGTATACAATTCTCTGGTTTCTGGTATATTTGCAGAGTTGTGTGACCATCGGCACAATCAATTTTAGAACATTGTTAGGGCTCCCCAAAGAAACCGAGTACCTTTAAGCAGTCACTCCCTGTTCTCCTCCCTCCCCCTGAGTCACCAGCCCTATGCAACCATCAGTCTGTCTTGTCCCTATGAATTTGTCTATACTGTACGTTGCATCTAAATGGAATCATGCAATGCGTGGTCTTTTTGACTAGCTTCTTTCACTTAGCATCATGTTCTCAAAGTTCGCTCGCCTGTGTTACAGAATGTATCAGTGTATCATTCCTTATTATTGACAAATAATATTCCATTATATGAGTATGCCATGTCTGTTTATCCATTCATCAGTTCATTAACATTTGTGTTATTTCCACTTCGGGGCTGCTCCCATGATTGTTGACTTTGGCATCGTGCATGACTTCTGAATGGTATGACGTAACAAGCACAGGCTTTGGGATTACCTGCATCTGGGCTCAAACCCCAGTTTTGCTGCTGCTGATTAGCTGTGGGCCCATGGTCAAGTTCCATAGCCTTGTGTTCCTTTATTTCCTTGTTTTATACAATGAGGCATCCTGTACCATCCCATTGGCTTGCTGTGAGGATTAAATGAGATCACCGTTGAGCAGTTTTCCATATCTTGACTAGGCAGTCACTTAATATGAGCTTTCCCGTGGAGAGCTTGTATATTTTATAGAAAAGTAATCTGGGTAATGCCAGGCTATTACCCTCTATTTTAAATCAAGCAAGTGAAGACTTCAGAAACACCTCCTGGTGTTGACAGTGTGTTCCGTGAAAGACTCAGCAAAGCTCCATGAGAGTTGTTTCTGTTCATCTTTTCCTAACTCAGCCTCACCCTTTAATTCCAGGTGGTAAACCCCACAAACCCTCATCTTAGAGGTAGTACCATTCAAAAAAATTAAATCAATGCTGGCAACCCACCCAAAAGAGGAACTAGCACGGGTCTTCCCATTTCATAGCATTATCTGTTGAGGAACAGATAACGTCCTAGATTCACTAGGTAATCCAGGATTTCAGAAACCCAAGAACTAAGCCTTTTACGTCTTTAAATTTAAAGTATTGTTTATCATGTGCTGTTAAAACTTTCTCATTTGAATTTCAACCAGAGAAAAATATTCAAGATACAAATAGGACCCTTTATAGAAGTCTGAGAGCATGCCGAGAGTTTTTTTGTAGTAATTAAGTCAAAGGTAGTGGCTCACCAAGTCTTTAAGTAGAAATGCCATACCTAAATAAATGCGTCTAAATGAGGTTGCAAAAAACGAATAGACTCATTTAATTAAACTTTCTTGTAAAGTTTGCTTAAAGTGTGTAGCAATTCACCTTGTCACTTCTCATCCAGGATGTTTAATGATGGGTTTGCTTTAGTTTCCGAATCAAAATCAGCTTCTCCCTCTTTACAGCCTGACATTAGGCAGCCTGTGGAAATTGCATTATTCTCCGCATGAATATTCATAGAATTAAGTATTATCGATGGACTTAAAGAGCTCAATTATTTTTTGCAATTGCATGCTTAGTTGCCTATGCTGAAGTGGAATTGATTGAATATTTCAAGGCCTGGTCAAATCCTTGAAATAGAAAATGTGAATGGGTATCAGCAGGAAACCACCATCCTTACTTTATCAGCTGGATTTTTAAGACAATTACCATTAATATTATTCCTTGATTTATAGTTCACACAATGTCTTAGATTATAATGAGCACAATTTTTTCCTCACAAAACTCTGTGAACAGAAAGTATTTTACAGATGAGGAAACTGTCCTATAAGAAGGATATCTTATCTAAGATCATACAGTAAGTACTGAAGCAAGATTAGAATCTAGACCCTTCTGACTTCTAATTCATTATTACTTTTTCTGCATCCTATTGCCTACCTGGGAAAGGAGTTGTTCCTATAGGTTTGAAAGCACCTACCTAGTTTCAGTTTTTCTTTCAGCTCCTATATATGTCGTGGTATTGTTAGCTTAATTGCTGGGCCACTGAGCCACATGGACATTTGGTAGTGGACAGAATACAGCATTTCCTGATGCCAGGGGTAAATGTAATTCTTCATTAATCATTTAATTAAAAAAAAGGTGTTTGTTTGCAATATTAATTAAACATTCAAGGAAAACACACACCAGCAATTCATTTGATAAACATTGAATTCAAATAAGCAAGCAAAAGAAATGAGGGTGGGTTAGTTCTATACGTATTTGAAATATACCACTTGCTTTACCCTTGCTTCTGAGATGTTCAAGGTCATCTTTGTCACTGTGTTGGAGCATTACTATTACAGCGATGGTTGGTGGTGGCTGGTTTGTAGAGATATAGGGTACTTGAAAACAGTGGTCCCATTCAAATGCCTATAGCAACCAGGTAGATAATATAGATATATGTGTTTTGCAAGTGGTGGGAACTGCAGAGGGCCAGCACGTGTGTTGAGTTCAAGGAGACATATCTTGCTCTGGTTGGTAGTTGCCACCTTGACATTAGCATCAGATTTTTCTAGATCTTCTGGTTTTCCAAATAAAGACAGAAATCAAATTTTTTGCAGTTGTGAAGTCTCTTAATATTTGAACTGATTAAATCCAATGAAATCAAATCATTTGTAGGGCAAACAAAAGCACAAGCCACAAGTCCATGGGCCATTTATTTTCAACTTCCACTGAAATGGACCTTCCTCCTGGAAAGAAAACCCATCCCCATTTAATACTGAGGTACTAAAAGTGGAAAATTCATACAAAGAATAAGACTTAACCAAACCTTCATTTTTTTTCTGGAAAAACCCCTACATTTCATTGCATAGCCTTAATTCCATTGTGGCCCATTGTGATTTCTTGTTATACATAAAGACATCAAATCTAACAAATTTACCTTGAAAACCAAGCACATAGGAAAAAAAAAAAAACTGGAGAAACACAATAGAGAAAATAAGTTCATCTCCGCCAAACTGCAATCTTTCAAATCCTTTCAACTCTCAAAATCATGGGGAATCTTGGAACTGGAGGAGTTAAGGAGTTGACTTGGGAAAAGAAATGCAATAAATATTTCTCTTTCTCAAGAATATATCTCTATGTATGTGTGTGACATTAGTGTTTGAGCCTGAGTATGAATGAATTCGGGATCTTTTGACAAGAAGCTTTAGCAGAAGAGTAGTCCTTACTTTCATTGTATTTCTCAAGGAATGCCCCTACTTCTTGATAACATTTCTGAGGTGCCAGAGATTCAGGTGACAAATGACATTTTTATTCCTGACATGCTACTTTTTATTATATCATTGAGAATAAAGTTCAATAAGTGACTTCTGATAATACTTTACTGCTGTCTTTATGAAAGATCGATTCCATTAAGTAGATACATTTCAGTTGCTATTACTTCAAGTGATACCATAATATACTTGAAATGCAGTCTTTAGTTAATAATAGCAAGCTTATTGAGTGTGTTAGAGATGTGCTGAAGTACTTACTTTGGGGCTAGGTATCAGCCAGAAATAGTATTTTAGAGCTGTATGCTTTCTGTGTATCTTCCCCCAAATCTAATGTATATAAGATTAAAAACAAACAAACACGTTTGCAGTTATTTTTTAGGGGCTGCTGTCACTTTATGTAATGAAACCATCTCACTGAATAAAAGTTAACAGACAACTCAGAAGTCATTTGGGGAGTATTTTAATGGTCTTGTTCTTCACAAAAATGAACTCAAGCCTACCTACATAGGAAAAACTTAAGAGATGTCATTTGAAAAGAATCAAGTAGTAAGAATAAGGAACTCAACCAATTTTATTTTTCAAAAGGTTTATTCTTATTATAAGGAGTAATAAATGATTGTATGTGGTGAAAAGAGATGTGTACTCATTAAGACAGGAATTTGTTTTGCTCAATTTTTAGTGCTCAAGAAAAGGAGACGGGACTATTTAAACAGAACAAAGTGGATAAACTTACAGAAAAGTTGCAAAAACAGTACAAGAAACTTCCATATCCTGAAGGGGCAATTTCAGAAGCCATTGTGAAATTTTAATAGCATAGGGAAGTGTTCACCCACCTATTGTTAAGTTAATAAGCAGTCTAAAAATTGGCAAGCACATTATAGAACCAGTTAAGCTTAAAAAAAAAAAAGATAAACTCACATAGAAAGCAGCCCAGAAACATGTGCTCAAAAACATTAACAATGGTGTACACACACAATAGGATTATGGATGGTTTTGTATGTGTTGTTCCATTTGTCTGATTTGTTAAATAATAAGAATATAATTCCTTTATACAGAGAAAACATTTTTTTACATAAAATTGTACGTATATTGGTATGTTAAATGTGCTTATGCCATTTTTATTATTCAAGTATTTTTTTAGCTTATTGATAATAAGGTAAATACCAGTTATATGAGTGATCCTTGATGGAATTGCTAACACTTAATGATGATATTTCATAGCAGAATTTTCTTGTAGTTTTGAAATCCCTCTGCTTTTCTTAGTTTTTTTTTTAAGTTAGAAGAATTCGGTCACAAGGAAAGTATCAAAGAAGAATTTGGGTGGGGGGGTAGAACGTTGTAATTAATATTAATTTCATTCCCCTATTAAAAAAGTATAAATTCTGTGCTTTCATTATGATATAACTACATTGTTTTAGCATTATTTCTATCATCAGAAAATAAAATTCCTACATTTTCAAAATGGAGTATGTAGAAATATTTGTGGATAGCATAAAATCCTTTCAGTGATGATACCAGCAAACATCTCCAAGATATAATGTCAGATCTCGTTAATCAGTACAGTAAAATATGCTAGAATTAGTCTTGATTAGGAAAATAGCAGTCAAAGCATTTGACTCTTTTCACTTGCTGGGACAGATGGCCTATCTTTATGAAGGGAAATATCCAAAAACAACAACCCACTACCTTATCTTTCAAAATATGGTGCTCAAAATCATCTTGGAAAAGAGCTATTTAAGCCTAATAAGCCATATGCTCAATGAATTGATTTATTCCATTCAGTGGTATAGACATAAAACTCTTCTTCGCAATGTCTTTATTATATCTACATTCCCTGCAACTCAATTTTAAAAATTAGCAAAGCTTCCAAATAACAAGTGAATTGTTGCAGAGGCGCAGCTTTTGTGTTGAAAAAAGGGGAGAAATTAAATGCATTTAAGTGAACAGTCTCTGATTTGCCAAAGATTCTCCCTATAGAGTTGACAGTGTGTTTGAAGATCAGATAAACTGACAGCTTCCTTAGTATACATAAAGCAGGCCTAAAATTATTCCAGAAAGAATCCCTAAGAGGAATACAGCTTCCCTGTCATTCTTTATTTAAGTTAGAGGTTGACCGGGGGCTCAGAAGGAACTAACAATGTTTCTGGGTCCATAAACAAGAAAGTTCATTTAATTTTTAACTTTATGTATTTTAAAGTACACTTCAGAGCATTGTATTTAGTGCTGTAAAGAATGCTGTATCAAAATAGGCAACTACATGTGTGTATGACTGAATGGAAACGGGACCTGTAAACCTCCAGCCACATCCAAATGATCCAATATCTGAAACCAAACATTGCATAGGCATTCCTTTGTTTTAAATACTGTATTCCCTAGAAAAAAATTTTAAGTATAAATTCCATGAACAGAGGAACTTATTTAGTCAATTTAGGGAAGCAGTGTTATGAGATCAGAGTATGAGCCTTGTAACTGAGACGGGTTCCAAAGGTGAGTCCACCATTTGCTTCACTGTGTGATGTTGGGCCAGTTACTTAAAGTCTCTGAAGCTAAGAGAGTAGAGGAGAGCATGGTGATATAAGTAATCAAAACTAAAGTAAATTTTAAAAATAAATTATACCTCATTTTTATATATAGATATGTATACTTATATAACTGTGGCTATTCTTTGATCATCTGGGGAATTCAATTTAAAATTGGTAGATCAATTACTAATTTCTTTGCCCCTAGAAACACACACTATTTGAGACAATGTGTCTTTTACTTTTAATTGTGTAACACAAACAGAATTCTAATCTTTCTGGGACATATTGAGTCTTTAACTGAAAAAGATGGAGTATCAGTCCAGAGGCAAGACCAAGAACCTGATCTAAATTCTCAGTTTTCAAAAGCTCTGTGTGTTATCCCATTGTGTGTGTGTGTGTGTGTGTGTGTGTGTGTGTGTGTGTGTGTGTGTGTGTGTGTGGTAATGAGAGGCAATTGAATAACTTAGCTTAAAATTTCTCCATGGGATTCCAGGAGATTTGAAGAAGTCTTTCAAAATGATAAAATAATCTAGAATACATTCATGACTCTCACTATCAGTCTGCTAAACCACATTAGCAAAATTCAGTTTTGGCAAGCATAATCCGCATTGTGCAGAATACACCTGAAACCATAAGGGGTTAATTTTTTCATCTCTCAGTTATTAAGTGCTCTATTACACTATATAATATCACGTTCATGTCTAAATGCATCTGTTTTGACTAAATTATTGCTGATCAAACTACATATGTGTGTGGAAAAGGACAGAATATAGAAATACAAATGCCAGAAAAACATTGACTACTTAAATGTGAGTATTTTCATTAAAAGACATTATCAAGGACTTCCCTGGCAGTCCACTGGTTGAGACTTTGCCTTCCAACGTAGGGGGTGAGGGTTCAATCCAGGGTCAGGGAGCTAAGATCCCATATGCCTCAGGGCCAAAAAACCGAAACATAAAACAAAAGCAATATTGTAACAAATTGAATAAAGACTTCAAAATTTGTCCACATCAAAAAAAATCTTAAAAAAAAAAAAAAAAAAAGACATTATCAGAAGGCTGACCAAGATATGTTTTGTGGGTGCTTGTTTGGTACATAAATCTCCAGGTACCAAATCCAGTGTAGTGGGATCTGAAGTTTCACCCAGAAGCTATATTGAAACGTCATTTAGCTTTAACAGGTGACTTGACTCTCTCCAGTTCAGTGAACTTCTAGAATCTCCAAGTGTTTTCAGCAGTAGTTCTCAAAGTACAGTCCCCAGACCAGCAGCCTCAGGTTAGTCACCAGGAAGCTTGTTAGATATGCAGATTCTCAGACCCCACCACAGACATCCAGAATCAATCTGCAATCTGTGTGTCAACAAGCTCGCCAGAGGATTCTGATGCCCACTCAGGTTTGAGAACCACTGATGTAATGTCAATCTTGTGAACCAAATGCCAACTTTGCAAATAAAATGGGTTCTTTTCTTTTTAAAAAAGTATCTCATTAATTACTGAACGACAGTCCAATTTCTCTCAGTAAATCTGTCAATTTTTTTTTCCCCCCCGCAGATACCCTTTCAGTAAGAAAAATGATGGCCTAGTGACTTGTTACCACTTGTATTTGTGGGTAATGCCGGACTTTTTTGTCGTTATGAGATTGTCTCTTATCAATCTTGGAAGCAGTGAAAGAAAATATGGAATATTTTTAACTATGTTTCTCCCTTGAATCAGAAATCAAGGAAATACTCTACCAGGGAAAATAGAAAGATCGGGCAGTTCGCACTTCCCAGTGGTTTGAAAAAAAAATGGTGGCTGTTACATTTCTGCTAAATCAAAATTGATCTAACTTTTGGCCCAGCCTAGCATAATTCCCTTTGAAATGTTTTGTCACGTCTGTCAGTTTAGTCATAGTTTAAGATGTTGCATGTTTAACTTAGGGAGATGAGTGCAGAGTCTGAAAATATGTCATCGAAAGAAAAAAAAGTCACTTCAGTTTATGACAAATATATAGTAAAGGGACTAACTAGGCATGTTTAGAGAACATGAGTTATTTGAGACCCTGCCATGTGTTCATCTCCTGGAATAGAACTAAAGATTAAAAATTTATAGTGGACTTATATCTGTAATTTAACATCATTTATGTAAAAAACTTTTATTATTGTATCTGATTTTGTACCATTTGAGCATCTTTTTTTAAAAAGGCTTTATCTGGTTTTTTTTATTTTACTGGTTCTGATGATCATTTTGAATTCAATTCTATCAGTTTTTTACATAAATCAGAAGTTCTGTTAGAGGAATAATCTATTCCAGTGTTATGACCCAGTTTATTGTTTCAAGGAGGTGATGTTGGGATCCATCATTATTTTTAATCTCTGAAATAATATGTAGGTCTCATATTGAGTAAAATAAAACTCTCTCTCTGTGTCTCTTAATGAGGCTACTCCTTTTTTAAATTTAGTTTACTGAAGTATAGTTGATTTACAATATTGTGTTAATTTCTGCTGTACAGCAAACTGATTCAGTTTTATGTATATATACATTCTTTTTCATATTCTTTTCCATTATGGTTTATCACAGGATATTGAATATAGTTCCCTGTGCTATATAGTAGAACCTTGTTGTTTATCCATTCTAATATATAATAGTTTGCATCTGCTAATCCCAAACTCCCAATCCATCCCTCCTCCACCCCCTCCCCCTCTCTGTGAGTCCGTTTCATACATATTTTCATTTGTGTCATATTTTAGATTCCACATATAAATGACATCACATGGTATTTGTCTTTCTCTTTCTGACTTACTTTACTTAATATGATAATCTCTAGGTCCATCCATGTTTCTGCAAGTGGCATTATTTCATTCTTTTTTATGGCTGAGAAATATTCCATCATATATATATATATACATATATACACACACACACACACACACACACACCCCACATCTTCTTTATCCATTTATCTGTCAGTGGACATTTAGGTTGTTTCAGTGTCTTGGCTATTGTGAATAGTGTTGCTATGAACATAGGGGTACATGTATCTTTTCAAATTATACTTTTGTCTGGATAATGTGAGGCCACTCCTTTTACATTTAGCCCAAGGGAGGCCATGTTTGTCAGACTGACTCACCACAGTGAGCACTATGAACTTGTAAGAGGTCAGGGCCCATGTCAGTGAGGGTACTAATGAAAAAGATTGCCAATTTGTGACACCTCCTGCTGCATTATTATCCATGCCTATGAGGCTGGTTGCCATGAGTTGTCTAATTTGAATTTTCTGAACCATGCATTTAATGCTCACAGACCTCAGGTATTTATCCAAACACATTGTAGGTTTACCTCCCTCAAATATCCAGTCATCCATCCGTTGCCTTCAGAGCAGAGCAATAAAAATCAAGTCAGACCCTATGCCTTACGTATGGAACCCGTATGATTTACAGCCAGGCTGAGTATAAAGTCATAAAACTTTCAGTACGTGGTTAATATATAACCATCAAAATAACAGAGTGCAATTCTAAATTTATGAGGCTGAACTTAACACTGAATATCAAATAAGAATCACATTGATCTCTGTAGTGGATGACTTAAAAACACATTAGGTGGCATAACTGCAAGACAGTACATTGATTTAAGCATAAAATGCATAGCACGCAATACTTTACCACCTAACGTTTCTCAATAATGAACAAAGCTGTTGTATATTGATGAAAGGAAAATTATTTGTTTTGTTATATTAAGTGCTCATGAAGATTCCTTGCATTTAGGCTAGGCAAACATGATTTGAATCACACTTAGCAAAGGGTGACATTGGATGGACATTTTACTGAATTTACATTTGTTTCTCAAAATAGCTATACAGAACCATGATCTTGACAGTTTTCTCACTTGATTTTTATGTATTTTTTTTAACATCTTTATTGGAGTATAATTGCTTTACAATGGTATGTTCACTTTTTTTTTTTTAACAAAGAGGAAAGATTCAGACAAGGTAGGTACTGACTTTTTGTAGAAACACATTTTGCTGTAAATTTTCTGAAACTGATAGAAGCAATTCCACAAGGAGTTTTAAGGTCAATATCTCTAAATGCATGAGTCTATCTTGTAAAATTATCATCTTCAGAAAATCTAAAAGCCTCTTTTAAAAGATAAATAATAATCTTATGATAAATACAAGTTTTATAAAAACCTTTGCAGCAGAAGAATCTTTTTTAAATTTTTACATTTATTTTTTATTGAAGTATATTTGATTTATAATGTGTTAGTTTCAGACGTATGACAAAGTCATTCCGTTTTTTATATATGTGTGTGTATATATATATATATATATATATATATGTATACACATATACATATATATATTCTTTTTTAGATTCTTTTCCTATATAGGTTATTACAAAATATTGAGTAGACTTCCCTGTGCTGTACAGTAGGTCCTTATTGATTATCTATTTTATATATAGTAGTGTGTATTTGTTACTCCCAAATTCCTAGTTTATCCCTCCCCCTCCCACCTTTACCCTTTGGTAACCATAACTTTGTGTTCTTTGGTTTTTTTTACCTTTATTTCTTTAATTTAATTTAATTTAATTTTTTTAACATCTTTATTGCAGTATAATTGCTTTACAATGGTGTGTTAGTTTCTGCTTTATAACAAAGTGAATCAGCTATACATACACATATATCCCCATAGCTCCTCCTTCTTGCGTCTCCCTCCCACCCTCCCTATCCCACCCCTCTAGGTGGACACAAAGCACCGAGCTGATCTCCCTGTGCTATGCGGCTGCTTCCCACTAGCTATCTGTTCTGCATTTGGTAGTGTATATATGTCCATGCCACTCTCTCACTTCGTCCCAGCTTACCCTTCCCACTCCCCGTGTCCTCAAGTCCATTCTCTACATCTGCATCTTTATTCCTGTCCTGCCCCTAGGTACTTCAGAACCATTTTTTTTTTTTTTTTTTAGATTCCATATATATGTGTTAGCATACGGTATTTGTTTTTCTCTTTCTGACTTACTTCACTCTGTATGAGAGACTCTAGTTCCATCCACTTCACTACAAGTAACTCAATTTCGTTTCTTTTTATGGCTGAGTAATATTCCATTGTATATATGTGCTACATGTTCTTTATCCATTCATCTGTCGATGGACACCTAGGTTACTTCCATGTCCTGACTATTGTAAATAGAGCTGCAATGAACATTGTGGTACATGACTCTTTTTGAATTATGGTTTTCTCAGGGTATATGCCCTGTAGTGGATTGCTGGGTCGTATGGTAGTTCTATTTTTAGTTTTTTAAGAAACCTCCATACTGTTCTCCACTGATAGTGGCTGTATCAATTTACATTCCCACCAACAGTGCAAGAGGGTTCCTTTTTCTCCACGCCCTCTCCAGCATTTATTGTTTGTAGATTTTTTGATGATGGCCATTCTGACTGGTGTGAGGTGATACCTCATTGTAGTTTTGATTTGCATTTCTCTAAGGATCAGTGATGTTGAGCATCCTTTCATGTGTTTGTTGGCAATCTGTATATCTTCTTTGGAGAAATGTCTATTTAGGTCTTCTGCCCATTTTTGGATTGGGTTGTTTGTTTTTTTGATATTGAGTTGCATGAGCTGCTTGTAATTTTGGAGATTAATCCTTTGTCAGTTGCTTCATTTGCAAATATTTTCTCCCATTCTGAGGGTTGTCTTTTTGTCTTGTTTATGGTTTCCTTTGCTGTGCAAAAGCTTTTAAGTTTCATTAGGTTCCATTTGTTTATTTTTGTTTTTATTTCCATTTCTCTAGGAGGTAGGTCAAAAAGGATCTTGCTGTGATTTATGTCATGGGATATTCTGCCTATGTTTTCCTCTAAGAGTTTGATAGTGTCTGACCTTAAATTTAGGTCTTTAATCCATTTTGAGCTTATTATCCTGTGTGGTGTTAGGGAGTGTTCTAATTTCATTCTTTTACATGTAGCTGTCCAGTTTTCCCAGCACCACTTATTGAAGAGGCTGTCTTTTCTCCATTGTATATTCTTGCCTCCTTTATCAAAAATAAGGTGACCATATGTGCGTGGGTTTACCTCTGGGCGTTCTATCCTGTTCCATTGATCTGTATTTCTGTTTCTGTGCCAGTACCATACTGTCTTGATTACTGTAGCTTTGTAGTATAGTATGAAGTCCAAGAGCCTGATTCCTCCAGCTCCATTTTTCTTTTCAAGATTGCTTTGGCTATTTGGGGTCTTTTGTGTTTCCATACAAATTGTGAAATTTTTTGTTCTAGTTCTGTGAAAAATGCCAGTGGTAGTTTGATAGGGATTGCATTGAATCTGTAGATTACTTTGAGTAGTATAGTCATTTTCACAATGTTGATTCTTCCAGTCCAAGAACATGGTATATCTCTCCATCTGTTTGTATCATCTTTAATTTCTTTCATCAGTGTCTTATAGTTTTCTGCATACAGGTCTTTTGTCTCCTTAGGTAGGTTTATTCCTAGGTATCTTATTCGTTTGTTGCAATGGTAAATGGTAGTGTTTCCTTAATTTCACTTTCAGATTTTTCATCATTAGTGTATAGGACTGCAAGAGATTTCTGTGCATTAATTTTGTATCCTGCTACTTTACCAGATTAATTGATAAGCTCTAGTAGTTTTCTGGTAGCATCTTTAGGATTCTGTATGTATAGTATCACCTCATCTGCAAACAGTGACAGCTTGACTTATTTTCTGATTTGGGTTCCTTTTGTTTCTTTTTCTTCTCTGATTGCTGTGGCTAAAAGTTCCAAAACTGTGTTGAATAACAGTGGTGAGAGTGGACAACCTTGTCTTGTTCCTGATCTTAGTGGAAATGGTTTCAGTTTTTCACCATTGAGAATGATGTTGACTGTGGGTCTGTCATATATGGCCTTTATTATGTTGAGGAAAGTTCCCTCTATGCCTACTTTCTGCAGGGTTTTTATCATAAATGGTGTTGAATTTTGCCAAAAGCTTTTTCTGCATCTATTGAGATGATCATATGGTTTTTCTCCTTCAGTTTAATATGGTGTATCACATTGATTGATTTGCATATATTGAAGAATCCTTGCATTCCTGCGATAAACCCCCCTTGATCATGGTGTATGATCCTTTTAATGTGCTGTTGGATTCTGTTTGCTAGTATTTTGTTGAGGATTTTTGCATCTATGTTCATCAGTGATATTGGCCTGTAGTTTTCTTTCTTTGTGACATCTTTGTCTGGTTTTGGTATCAGGGTGATGGTGGCCTCGTAGAATCAGTTTGGGAGTGTTCATTCCTCTGCAATTTTTGGAAGAGTTTGAGAGGGATGGGTGTTAGCTCTTCTCTAAATGTTTGGCAGAATTCACCTGTGAAGCCATCTGGTCCTGGGCTTTTTTTTGTTGGAAGATTTTTCGTCACAGTCTCAACTTCAGTGCTTGTGATTGGTCTGTTCATATTTTCTATTTCTTCCTGGTTCAGTCTCGGAAGGTTGTGCATTTCTAAGAATTTGTCCATTTCTTCCAGGTTGTCCATTTTATTGGCATATAGTTGCTTGTAGTAATCTCTCGTGATCCTTTGTATTTCTGCAATGTCAGTTGTTACTTTTCCTTTTTCATTTCTAATTCTGTTGATTTGAGTCTTCTCCCTTTTTTTCTTGATGAGTCTGGCTAATGGTTTATCAATTTTGTTTATCTTCTCAGAGAACCAGCTTTTAGTTTTATTGATCTTTGCTATTGTTTCCCTCAATTCTTTTTCATTTATTTCTGATCTGATCTTTATGATTTCTTTCCTTCTGCTAACTTTGGGGTTTTTTTGTTCTTCTTTCTCTAATTGCTTTAGGTGTAAGGTTAGATTGTTTATTTGAGATGTTTCTTGTTTCTTGAGGTAGGATTGTATTGCTATAAAGTTCCCTCTTATAACTGCTTTTGCTGCATCCCGTAGGTTTTGGGTCATCGTGTTTTCATTGTCATTTGTTTCTAGGTATTTTTTGATTTCCTCTTTGATTTCTTCAGTGATCTCTTGGTTATTTAGTAGTGTATTGTTTAGCCTCCATGTGTTTGTATTTCTTACAGATTTTTTCCTGTAATTGATATCTAGTCTCATAGCGTTGTGGTCGGAAAAGATACTTGATACAATTTCAGTTTTCTTAAATTTACCAAGGCTTGATTTGTGACCCACGATATGATCTATCCTGGAGAATGTTCCATGAGCACTTGAGAAGAAAGTGTATTCTGTTGTTTTTGGATGGAATGTCCTATAAATATCAATTAAGTCCATCTTGTTTAATGTATCATTTAAAGCTTGTGTTTCATTATTTATTTTCATTTTGGCTGATCTGTCCATTGGTGAAAGTGGAATGTTAAAGTTCCGTACTATGATTGTGTTACTGTCGATTTCCCCTTTTATGGCTCTTAGCATTTGCCTTATGTATCAAGGTGCTCCTATGTTGGGTGCCTAAATATTTATAATTGTTATATATTCTTATTGGATTGATCCCTTGATCATTATGTAGTGTCCTTCTTTGTCTCTTGTAATAGTCTTTATTTTAAAGTCTATTTTGCCTGATATGAGTATTGCTACTCCAGCTTTCTTTTCATCTCCATTTGCATGGAATGTCATTATCTCTCCCCTCACTTTCAGTATGTATGTGTCCCTAGGTCTGAAGTGGGTCTCTTGTAGACAGCATATATATGGGTCTTTTTTGTATCCATTCAGCCAGTCTATGTCTTTTGGTTGGAGCATTTAATCCATTTACACTTAAGATAATTATCGATATGTATGTTCCTGTTACCATTTTGTTAATTGTTTTGAGTTTGTTATTGTAGGTCTTTTCCTTCTCTGTATTTCCTGCCTAGAGAAGTTCCTTTAGCATTTGTTGTAAAGACGGTTTGGTGGTACTGAATTCTCTTAGCTTTTGCTTGTCTGTAAAGGTTTTAATTTCTCCATTGAACCTGAATGAGATCCTTGCTGGCTAGAGTAATCTTGGTTGTAGGTTTTTCCCTTTCATCACTTTAAATATGTCCTGCCACTCCCTTCTGGCTTGCAGAGTTTCTGCTGAAAGATCAGCTGTTAACCTTATGGGGATTCCCTTGTATTTTATTTGTTGCTTCTTCCTTGCTGCTTTTAATATTTTTTCTTTGTATTTAATTTTTGATAGCTTGATTAATATGTGTCTTGGCGTGTTTCTCCTTGGATTTATCCTGTATGGGACTCTCTGTGCTTCCTGGACTTGATTAACTATTTCCTTTCCCATATTAGGGAAGTTTTCAACTATAATCTCTTCAGATATTTTCTCAGTCCCTTTCTTTTTCTCCTCTTCTCCTGGGACCCCTATAATTCGAATGCTGGTGTGTTTAATGCTGTCGCAGAGGTCTCTGAGACTGTCCTCAATTCTTTTCATTCTGTTTTCTTTATTCTGCTCTGCAGTAGTTATTTCCACTATTTTATCTTCCAGGTCACTTATCCGTTCTTCTGCCTCAGTTATTCTGCTATTGATCCCTTCTAGAGAATTTTTAATTTCATTTATTGTGTTGTTCATCATTGTTTGTTTGCTCTTTAGTTCTTCTAGGTCCTTGTTAAACGTTTCTGTTATTTTCTCCATTCTATTTCCAAGATTTTGGATCATCTTTACTATCATTACTCTGAATTCTTTTTCAGGTGGACTGCCTATTTCCTCTTCATTTGTTTGGTCTGGTGGGTTTTTACCTTGCTCCTTCATCTGCTGTGTGTTTATCTGTCTTCTCATTTTGCTTACCTTACTGTGTTTGGGGTCTCCTTTTTGCAGGCTGCAGGTTCGTAGTTCCCGATGTTTTTGATGTCTGCCCACAGTGGGTAAGGTTGGTTCAGTGGATTGTGTAAGCTTCCTGGTGGAGGGGACTGGTCCCTGTGTTCTGGTGGATGAGGCTGGATCTTGTCTTTCTGGTGGTCAGGACAGCATCTGGTAGTGTGTTTTGGGGTGCCTTTGACCTTATGATTTTAGGCAGCCTCTCTGCTAATGGGTGGAGTTGTGTTCCTGTCTTGCTAGTTGTTTGACTTAGGGTGTCCAGCACAGTAGCTTGCTGGTCATTGAGTGGAGCTGGGTCTTAGCGTTGAGATGGAGATTTCTGGGAGAGCTTTCACCCTTTGATATTACGTGGAGCCTAGAGGTCTCTGGTGGACCAATGTCCTGAACTTGGCTCTCCCACCTCAGAGGCACAGGCCTGAAACCCAGCTGGAGCACCAAGACCCTGTCAGCCACATGGCTCAGAAGAAAAGGGAGAAAAAAAGAACGAAAGGAAGGAAGGAAGAAAGGAAGGAAGGACGGCAGGAAGGGAAATAAAGTTATTAAAATAAAAAATTAAAAATAATTATTAGAAATAAAGAAATTTTAAAGTAATAAAAAAAGAAAACATAAAGAAAGAAGAGAGCAACCAAACCAAAAAGCAAGTCCACCAATGATAGCAAGCGCTAAAAACTATCGTTAAAAAAGAAAAACAAACAAAAAACGGAGAGAACCCTAGGACAAATGATAAAAGCAAAGCTATGCAGACAAAAGCACACAAAGAAGCATATACATACACACTCACAAAAAGAGAAAAAGGAAAAAATATATATATATCTATATATAAAAAAGAAAAGGAAGAGAGCAACCAAATCAATAAAGAAATCTGCCGATGATAATAAACTCCAAATACTAAACTAAGGTAAACATAAAACGAGAAACAAATTAGATGCAGACAGCAAACCCAAAGTCTACAGTTGCTCCCAAAGTCCACCACCTCAATTTTGGGATGATTCGTTGTCTATTCAGGTATTCCACCGATGCAGGGTACATCAGTTTGATTGTGGAGAATTAATCTGCTGCTCCTGAGGCTGCTGGGAGAGAGTTCCCTTTCTCTTCTTTGTTCACACAGCTCCTGGGCTTCAGGTTTGGATTTGGACCTGCCTCTGCGCGTAGGTCGCCTGAGGGCATCTGTTCCCGCCCAGACAGGACGGGGTTAAAGGAGCAGCTGATGGGGGGGCTCTGGCTCACTCAGGCCAGAGGGAGGGAGGGGTATGGAATGTGGGGCGAGCCTGTGGCGGCAGAGGCCAGTGTGACGTTGCAACAGCCTGAGGCGCGCCGTGCGTTCTCCCGGGGAAGTTGTCCCTGGATCACGGGACCCTGGCTGTGGTGGGCTGTACAGGCTCTCAAGAGGGGCAGTGGGGATAGTGGCCTGTGCTTGCACACAGGCTTCTTGGTGGCTTTAGCAACAGCCTTAGCATTTCATACCTGTCTCTGGTATCCACACTGATGGCTGCAGCTCACACCCGTCTCTGGAGCTTGTTTTGGCAGTGCTGTGAATGCCCTCTCCTCGCACACCCCTAAACAATGGTCTCTTGCCTCTTAGGCAGATCTAGACTTTTTCCCGGACTCCCTCCCGGCTAGCTGTGGTGCACTAGCCCCCTTCAGGCTGTGTTCACGCCGCCAACCCCAGTCCTCTCCCTGCGATCCAACCGAAGCCCGAGTCTCAGCTCCCAGCCCCCGCCCGCCCCAGCGGGTGAGCAGACAAGCCTCTCTGGCTGGTGAGTGCTGCTCGGCACCGTTTCTCTGTGCGGGAGTCTCTCCGCTTTGCCCTCCGCACCCCTGTGGCTGCGCTCTCCTCCGTGGCTCCGAAGCTTCCCCCTCTAACGCCCACGCCCGTCTCCTCCATCAAAGGGGCTTCTTAGTGTGTGGAAACCTTTCCTTCTTCACAGCTCCCTCCCAGAGGTGCAGGTCCTGTCCCTATTGTTTTGTCTCTGTTTTTTCTTTTTTCTTTTGCCTTACCCAGGTACGTGGGGAGTTTCTTGCCTTTTGCGAAGTCTGAGGTCTTTTGCCAGCGTTCAGTAGGTGTTCTGTAGGAGTTGTTCCACATGTAGATGTATTTCTGATGTATTTGTGGAGAGGAAGGTGATCTCCACGTCTTACTCCTCCGCCATCTTGAAGGTCTACAAGTTTGTTTTCTTTGTGAGTCTGTTTCTGCTTAGTAAATAAGTTCATTTGGTTAAAGTTTTTGATCAATTAAGGGGAATTTGGAAATCCTAATAGCTACAGGTGTCCAGGTAATATAAGTAACATAAATGAACAGAATTGGTTCCATATGAGTTGAAAAACGGTAGCTAACACTTAGCCAGAGATTCATGGAACCATTAGAATGCACTAGGACCCTGGTTGGCTGGAGAATAGCGCCTCATTTCTCCACTTCATTTGATTGTCATGTCTGGGTCCCAGATCTTGTGTTTTGCAATAAAAGACAAAAGTGCAGATCTGTGTATGTAGACTATTAATTTTAAATCATTGAAAGTAAAATTAAATGTAAAATAATAGGTACAGACAAAATTTAAGCCCTCTTAAGTCAGTTTTCACTGCACAAACGGTTGGGTTATGGCCTCTCATCTTAGGGCTTCTGAGAACATTGCTCCATCCAAAGGAGCAAGAGTCATTCTTTCCACTGGTGGGAGAAATCAGTGGAAGGACCAGATATATTCATATGTTCATGACTTACATGGGAAATATCACTTTGATAAAACCTCAGTTAATACGAAAAGTTTCTTTGCAAGCTGATTCTCTTTCCTCAGGAGTCTGTACAGGTAAAAATCATTGCCAAGACAAGTGAGTAACATTTAATTAATCCACATGTTAATTGCAAAGTAAAGCTAGGTGCTAAGTTGGCTGACACACTTACACACTTGAACTTTTCTGTCGATCTCTGTTCCAACCATAGGATAGATAGGCAACTCCATTTTGATAGAAAGGTATTAAAAGGAAATTGTATTATTTTTTCAAATAAGTGACTCTTCTAAAAATGTACTATAGCTTTTACTGTACATTTGAAAATATATGCGCATATTTGTGATATTCATTTTACCTGTTGTATACCTTCTAACATTATGTTTTCAAACTATTTTTTCTTTATAATAAATTAACTTATTATACTCTTCATGACACGCAAGATGGTCTGTGATGTTAAAGAATAATGTTTTCTAATTATCATTGACATTTGCAGAGAAGATTAAAATTTAATAAAATTAATTGTCCATTCTTGAATGGCTCACTTTGCAGTTAATCATAGAACTCTGATCTCTTCTACTTAACTTGAAAACTTTGGAGTTCCTGTGTCTTATTAATATCCAGTATGAACCCGGCGCTTCGAAAAAGAGTTAGTTTTGTTCCCCTGTTGACATGGTTAATATATTCTAATCAAAAAAGTATTGATTTTGAAAGAAAATTCTGCGGTTGTAATTTCCAACTGAAATATTCAGAGGTAACCTCACCTAACTTATTAGGCAGTTATCTTCTGGAGGTTATGTCGGATGGCGAGGAATGCATCCTCCTCACCGAGGTACATCTCTAGTAATATAATTTGAAGTGCTAGGGCCCCTTGCATCCATTTCTGAATCTATTATTAGTTGATTAAATTAACCGGCTGGATCAGTACAGTGAGAAGAGACGCAGTAATGATATTATAGAATTAGTATGCTATGATGAATTGTCAGGAGAAGTAGCTGTGACAGCCCTGTGGCCATATGCACTTAGCCATGCAATTTATAGTCATTTGGAGAACCAAGGACTTTTCAGTTTGGGTTAGGAAATTTGTTCCTGCTTTTGACGTAGTTTGAGGGATATGTGTGTAAGAGTGAGGCAGGTGCTTAGTGGCAATCCAGGAAGAAATCAAGTCTCTGTTTTTAGACACTGGCATTTGGGTGATTTTCAAAGAATAAACCACAGTATATGGATGCCTTTATTGTAACAGTGCCAATTCCTTTCAATAGATTTATATGATGGTGCAGTTTCTTTATGGTTGTGGAAGATAATGTTACTTTGGGTAAGATAAAAGTAAATGCAATCTGGTATCACAATTTCCCTGCTTATGGAACACTGTAAATTCTCATCTATGTATTGCATTTACAGCAGTCCTGAGAACATTGCTGGGTTGTTTTGATTCAGATACATTTGGGACTCCTAATTGCAAGGAGTTTTTAAGCAACTTAAAATATAACATTACTTTTTTTTTTTTGCTTTGCAACTGTTTGCAAGATAAACGAACTGTCAGATGCTTCTGAAAGGCATATGATGACAGTGGTTGGTGATACAGATACGGGTGGCATAAGACTACATTAGGCCAAATTTACTGCAGGATTCCCAAAACATGTACAACTGTGAAGTCGCCTCAGTACTACTATTGCATGAGAATTATTCCCTGGCTGTGTTTGTTTTGTTTTCGTTTTAATGTTTACTGAGAGCATATTCAGGAGTACAATGGAAAATGGGTACTGACATTCTTAACTCCAAACCAGATTCATGCAGAAAACTACTCTTTTCCTTTTAGTATGCTATAGAAATTTATGTGTAATTGATCCCTTTTATTTATCAAGCAGGATTGTCATTTGATCACAAAGCAAACCATGGAGTATTTTTTTTTCTTTTCTTAGTATAGTTATTGCTTCCATCAACTGCTAAATTGATTCTGAAATTTCTAAGAAAATCTAAAAGAAAATGTTGTCTTAGTATCTTAGTGTATGCCTTAGCCCCTTCACCTTGTCCCTAACTTTAATCACCCAGAATTACAAATTTAGAAGAGCTGCTTGATAACTCTATCAGTTGGGTTATTTCACTTTGAAGGTAATAGGAAGACACCTATCAAGTCCTGCCTTTTGTCACTCTCACCAGTATTCTTCCAGCTCCCTAAAGCCCTTATCTGGGAGTTATTTTCGACTCTCCTCTTCACCTTCCACGTCCAATTTATCACCAACACCTGCTGATTCTTTCCCAGCAGAGCCTCTTAGATCACCCCTTCTTTTCCATTTCTAGAGCCCCATCCCTGCCCCCTTTCATCATTCCACGCCTGGAGAACTGTGCCACTCTCCCACTCCATCTCCCTGCCACCTCTCTCCCCATGCCAGGAGAGCCTGTATATACCAGGCTGCCAGATGATCTCTTGAATATTGATTATATCCATTCATATTGCTTCCCTGTGGCACTGAGCCTTTTGCTTTTTCTTATTTCCGCCTAAGGGACTTGGGCACTTTTTTTCTTGTCTCTCTCTTCCCCTTTCCTTAGCACACATAACTGGCTAATTTTATTTGTCATTTATAATTTTTTGAGCCAGGCACTGTGCTAAGTGCTTCCTGTGTATTATCTAGTTTAAGACTTATACCATTCCTGCAAGGTAAGTGGAATGGTTCCCTTTTTATAATCAAGGAAACAGAGGCTCAGAAATGTGAAACAACTTGCCCATCACCATGCAGCTGTAAGAGGTAGAGCCAGGGTCCAAGGTATGCGTATCTGCCTTTGCAGTGATACAGTCAGGCACCAAGCAACACTGGCACCCTTGCTGGTACGGCTCTACTGCCATTACCCTTAGATGAATTTGCATTCTTTTTTTAAAAATAAATTTATATGAAGATATTTCTAAAACACACACATACGATCGCACATTAGATGCCATATTTTGTAAACATTGGATCACTTTTATTTCCTTCCTTAATTCATGTTTTATTTTAAAATGCTCCCCCTCTTCCATAGGATGTGAGAGGGTGGGTACTTGCTGGTTTTAGCAGGATTTAAAAACCAAGGCTGTATGGACAGAGAAGATTTGATACATTTCTACAGTTTCTTTCAACCTGTCAAGGGCACACCTAGAGCACCTGTTCACAGAGAGCATCCACTTCTGCATTTGACATGTAACATGATGCTTTCTGTGATAGAAGCAGCAGGTGATAGAAGGTAAATAGAAGACCATGTATGTCATGCCAAGGCATTGTAGGAAGAAAATGGGAAATAAAGGAGGACAGGATAGCTGAGAGATTCTCTGACTAAAACATTTGAGGCTTCTACTGGAGAAGACAGTGTGTTAAGTAGGTCCAGGGGATTTGAAGGGAACAAGGTCTTCCATTAGGACCTGGGAACAGAGGTCACTTCTCAAGATGGTCTTCAAGTCCTCCTCCGGTCCCAGACAACCTTAAGGTCCCCTGAAGCATGCATGAGACTCCCAAGATCCAATATTTAATATTCACTTTTTTCTGATAATTCATGCCCCTCATTCCCTTTGTGCACATTCAGAGACTGACCCTGCTTTTTCTTTGACATTTCTGTATTTATTTTTAGTGCACTAATTTGCATTGAATAATGTGTCACTTAGTGTTTGTGCTTGTCCACGTGCAGCCTACTCTCCATCCCAATCAAATTAAACTGCTTTATAGAGACGTATGGAATCAAAATAATTTCCGTTCTTTCAAACAAGACTTTGTACCCGTAGTCCCTAATGAAGGTGAACAGCCAACTCACTAATTGGGTCACATTGTAAGGATGGCTTTGTTGCTATATTTTATTTTAATGTTTCCATTTGGTAAACCACAGACTAATTATATTTTCTTCCATTTTGAAACTTGAGAAAGGCAATGTTTTGCAAACAAACCTCTGACCATTCAGCCATATCCAGAACAATGAGCAGAGCATCAGTAGTAAAGAATCTGTGGCCATTTGGAGGACATGGAGATTTGGATACTTTCAAAATTTTATGTGATTGTTGGATTCAATCGGTACTTTTCTCTTTTATAACTTTTTTCTCTAAAAAATATTCATGTATTTTCCGGAAGGAGGAAAATATTAATTATTCTTAGGATTTGTCTTGTTTGTCTTTGAAAGGTCAAGAACGGGGAAATCAGAATTGGTAAAAGCAATTGGTGATGAGGGTGATGAGTAAATCATGTAGCATCCTTTGGTATCGAGAATGAATATAAATCATTATCCTATATTTATCAATGAACTTACGTCTTTTTGTAAAGTTATGATTGCTTCAGGGTAGTTTAAACTTTAACATTAAATACAACAAATCATTTTATTTTTTTTAATATAAATTTATTTATTTTTTTTGGCTGTGTTGGGTCTTCACTGCTGCACACGGGCTTTTCTGTAGTTGTGGCGAGCGGGGGCTACTCTTCGTTGCAGTGCGCGGGCTTCTCATTGCAGTGGCTTCCCTTGTTGCAGAGCACGGGCTCTAGGCACAGGGGCTTCAGTAGTTGGGGCATGCGGGCTCAGTAGTTGTGGCTCATGGGCTCTAGAGTACAGGCTCGGTAGTTGTGGAGCCTGGGCTTAGTTGCTCCGCGGCATGTGGGATCTTCCCAGACCAGGCCTTGAACCTGTGTCCCCTGCATTGGCAGGTGGATTCTTAACCACTGTACCACCAGGGAAGTCCCCGACAAAGCATTTTGGGGAAATTTAATAATTTGAGTAATGTAGATAACCATGTTAAGCCATCTAAACTTAAAATTATATATATAATAAAATATAAAATAGATCTATATGTGAAAGGTTATATATATACACATAAAGATAAAGATAATAATTTACGTTGATGGCTAGATAGCTACAAAGATAAAGTTTCATCAGCATCATTTCCCATTTTGCTTAGAGCTCTGAAAAGCCCTGCTCAGTCAGAATGCCTGAAACAAAGAGATGGCTTTGTTTAAAGTTACATCAGATATTTCAGCACATCCCCTGCCCAACATTGTGGAAGGTGCCTCCGTTCAAAAGCCAGACAGGCCTAGATTGCAATCCTGAGTTTTCACATCACTTTCTGTGTTTCTTTGGATGAGTTATGCGACTTCTCTTCAGTAAACTATGAATAAAAATACCGACGTTGTAAGACTGAGATGATCCAAGGAGGGAAAACCCAGGTCTCACTGGAACTAAAATCAGGTTAAAAGACAACTTACAAGTAAGAAGAGGAAACTCACTCCAAGTTCTACCAAACGGTAAACATTCCAGGACTTTGCAGCAACAGAGAATTTTTGTTTTGTTTTTTTTCTTTCTTTTTTTTTTTTTTTTTTATGGAGCGAATTAGAATTAAGTTGAACTTAGAAGGAAAAATAGTAGTCAAAATGGTAAAAGAAAAGAGAGTAAAAGATAAGGGTGTAAGCAGGTACAGAGTTTTACACTCTGCAAAATGTGGTCAGTCACCTACCAAATCAGGATGCCAGAAGCTAGAGTAGTTTGCAACCTGAAAAGCACATGTCCTTGAAACATAGACAGCTAGTTGTTGCCCTCTGGGAATGAAATTGTGGGGTGTCAGATCCTTTGAGTCTTCTAGAGAACCCTGAAATCCAATTTTTGAAAAGCCCTCTGATTTTTGAATAACGTTAATTAAATTGTTAAAGCATTCTAGGACCAAATCAAAGAATCGTGTGGATTCCTGGATGCTTATCTCTTACTATACTGTGAGGCCCATGTCTCCCTGTAATAAGTATGACACAAGGGTGGTGTAGCTGTCTTTCCCCTCTTTTCAGCAGCGGAACCCTGGAAGTTCTGTGACCTCACCTCCTACGAGTCGCCTTTGCCCTGCCCCTTCCCAGCCACGTTATCTTTCAATACGCCAGACCACACCGGTTTAGGAAGTTTTGCCCTAGCTGCTCTCCCTGCCTGGGGTGGTCTTCTCCCAGATACCTTCCTGTCTAACCCTGTCTCCTGCAAGTTCAAACGTCAAGGCTATTATGTATAATTGTAACTCCCTTCCCACCTCTGCTTTACCATGATATCCCTTGTCTTTTTTCCATGGTACTAAAACCCTCCAACCTACTATATAGTTTACTTGTATACCACTGATCTGTCTTTCCTGCTGGGATGGTTGGGCGGGTGGAAGAAATCTTTGTTTTGTCTACTAACAAAACTAAAACTGAGCCTTTAGTTTGTACACGCTCAAAGCATTTGTTGCGAAACAAAATAAGTTAATGAGTAAATGAATTCATTTATGGTTTAAAGGCCATTGTAGAAAAGGATAGACATTTTTTAAAGTTCGAGACGAAACTAAATGAACCAGAGCGGAGAGGACCTTTGTTCAAATTCAGGATTGTGGGACCAGAATAGTGAATAGTAAGAATTGGAAAAGGCTTATTAAGTTGTAAAAAGTATTTTGAGGACCCAGTTAAACAGTAATAATGTTGATGCAAAAACTTATTCTCTAATTAATAAAACTTGTATGAAAAAAAGAAGTATTGTTGACATCTCAAAAGAAACAGTCTAATTTAGGCCACTGATCCCTGCTCTTCAGTATTATTTTTCTGACAACAGCAATAAAGATAATTATATTTGAGTGTTAACGGTTGTTTTGCAAAACATTGTTCTGACAGAGTAGTCACTTATACCAAAATTAACATTTCCACGGTATGCACATTAACCTTGCTCTCAGTCAGTCAACTAATTTAAGTGCCTATTTTAGCTCTATTGAACTAGAGATCAGACTAGTCTTGGTGTTGCATCTTATAGGGTGTCATCCTTGAGGTTTCTCAAGAGAGTCAAGTCCACTCAACAGGTGGCCCCTCTTTGAACCTCTAGAAAGAACTGTAACGAACATAAAGATAGTCAGTGGGCAGTTTAATCTGCTAATCCACAGCACAGACTTTGGAGACCAGCAGTCTGGGTTTAAAATGGCTCTTCCACTCTGTGAATTCCTAGACAGTTCATCGTGAGACTGTTTCCTTATCCATAAAATAGAGATAATGGAAAAATCTGCTCCATGAGATTATTGTGAATATTGCACGCTAGTGCATATAAAATTCCTTAGCATACTGTTCTCAAGTACCACATAGTACTTTTGGTAGTATTCCTAGGAAGGTTATGATTACCTTCTCCACTGATAAGGTATACTCATGGCTTTCACAAGTTGTAATCATATCTGTTTGCCATTTGTGATAGTGGTGATGGTAGTTTGACAATTAGAACAGTTATTCTGTTCCAGTTGGATATAACCTAATATCCTGGCTAAAAACCAAAAAAATATGTCTAGCATTTTCACAATACTCAAAATACTTTAGAAGTCTGCAGTATGAGGTTCAACATAGTAAGTTCTCATTGTTCCCAATCAGCATCCCAGGAGGTCTGTTTATTCAAGCAAATCAGTATATCCATGACTTCAGCTATGAACCTGTAGGAACTTCAGTAGCCCTAAGCTAATAGGGGGAAAGCTCCCTACCTACCTTTTCAAGGGGTTTTCAGCTCTTTCCCAATCTCTTATATTGCCCAAGGGCTTTGCAGCAGTGCGTCCTCATGCAGCCTCTCTGTGCATCCTGGAGTGTTCTCTAGGATGATTCAGTGTTTATTTCACATCTCCCTTCCTTGTGAGAAGACAATTCCAGGTGGGAAGAAGAGGGAGTTACGAGGATGCCCGCCACCGATAGCAATAGTCTGTCTGATGTCCATTTCATGAAGAAAAATGTAAAGTGGAGTGACTAAAGGCCTTAATGTGAGACGCCCCCTTGAATCTGAATGCATCCGCACGAATCCTGGTGCCAGGGCTGCAAGGAGCACACTGTCAGGGTGCAGAAAATGAAGACCTCTCGGCTTTCAAGTTTAAACGCCTTGCTCAGCGGGGAGTCCAGAGAGATTTGTTCAACTGAAATGAGCTTATAATCAGGCTTTCATCCAAAGATAAGGAAGGACAACACCCTGTAGTTTTATGATGCACTCTTACCAGGAAAACACAAATAGATTTCTCTGTGTTGGTGCAGTGTTGACTCCTGCTCCTGTATAGAATATTTCAAACTGCAATCAGGAGGATTTTCCATTTTAGACCACTAAGAAGAAAAAGCCACACGTGAAACTAGATTTTTTTTTTAAGCAACACACAAGAAATACAAATCGTTCGTGTCTGCCATTTTTTTTTTTTTTTTCGGTGTCTTCTTCTGATTTGGAGGGTGTTCCTAACACTTGCAATTATTCAAATAAAATGATTTTAGCATTTTTAGGGGTCATAGAGACATTTACTCAGCGAAGTTAGCTAGCTTGAAAGACATAAATTAACTGCTAATCAGTCCTTAATGAGAGCTGGATGGCATGATGTTTGAGCACTTGTCTGTATGAACATACCAACCAGCCAAGCCACCTTTTGGACTCACCATTAGTAAACTAGGTTGATTTTGAGGTGGATAAAATGCATGGCTAGATATTGTGTCCACTGTGAGGTTGGCAGGCTGTTGTTTATCGCAAGATTTTTTAGTGTTCTCAATGAACTGTTAACAAGCTGTCGATTGCAATGTTTATGAAAATTAGGGAAAAAGACATTGAAAGATTGATGTGCCTAGCGTTAAGAATGCCTCCTTGAACTATCGCGATGTTAAAAATTCCTCTTTTAATAACTGTTCTTAAACATTTGCTCTCCTTTACCACTGAACTCTTCCCAAGATGTGTGCAATGGAAAAGGACAGCCCACACCTTCTTCAGGGGTGTGTGCAGAGAACAGGACAGATCAGTCTGTAGGAAGTGTTTTGCTCTATGTTAGCAATTCTGGAATCATTTTCATTCAGCCTCAGCCATGAGTGAAGTTCAATGTTAAGTGTTCTGAAATTCACCTGTAACTATTTTATGGTTCTCCTGTGGGACTTACAGTTTTCCCTTTCTTCCCACTGGAGGCTATCCACTACGGTAAAAGCATTGCTTCCCACACCCCTACTTCTTAAGTGTCCTGCACTGACATCAGCTGTCCCAAATCCCAGGCCTCTTTGTAGTACTCGAGATCATCTCTTTAGAATAAATCCTTTCTGTGGTTGTGAATTGTCAAATTAAAATTATTTCTTTCAAATATCTGCTTCTCTGGGGACTTCCCTGGCGGTCCAGTGGTTGAGACTCCGCACTTCCAATGCAGGGGGCACGGGTTCATCCCTGGTGAGAGAACTGAGATCCCACATGCTACGTGGTGTAGCCAAAAAAAAACAAAAACAAAAAAAAAACCACAACACATTTAGAAAAAACTGAATAAAATTAACAAAACAAAACAAGAAGTCTGCTTCCCTGCCTGTACCCCAGACGAAATGCACTGTTTGTGGCCAGTACATCCACTAACTCTATCTTTCTTCTTTTTTTTTAATTTCAAATACTCTTCAGTTTGTTGACCTAATACATGCCCATGCATCCTTCAAGGATCTTTACAACTCTTATATTTCTCTATAGTTCTTTTTATCTCCTTCCCCTGGCAGAGTACGTCAGTCCCTTTTTGCAGTGTCTCCAGAGTACTTTAAACAACTGAAGTGTCTTGCACCATCACCACCTCCTACCCTCCATCCCTCCCTCACACAAAAATGTGAGCTCCTTCAGAATCCAGGCTGCCTCATATTCATCTTAATGAATCACGTTTTTCAACATTAGAAAAGAGCCACCTCATGACACTTTTGAAGACATTCTGCTCAGACTTATGTTTTATAATAAAACTAAGGTTGTTAAATGGTTCCCAATATTTATAATAATTTTGCTGCAGTCTCATCACTTTTATTTTTAATTGTTATGATCAGAATTTTATCCAGATGGTGATGAGAGAGCAACCCTTTAAGAATGCTTCACCTCACAGTACAATTAAAGCAGACATCTTCTAAAGGCTCTTAATATTCCCCCCAGAAATGTGAAATTACATCTTGTTTTGTTTCGTGAAAGTCATGTTTTCATTATATGAAATTGGTATTTTACGTGAAAAAAAAATCTTCTGTTCCGCTTTGAGCATGGAGACTTGTGCACTTGTTAGCATATTACTTATTCCAAAATTATTGAAAATATTATTCTTGAAGTTTTTTTTTTAAAACCATACTCTCAGCTCTGAGAGTTATAATGTTTCATAAAGGAAGTCCATAATCTACAGAAAAAGTCATGCATTCATATCTAGTTGAAATGATGGATTAAGCTGTTTTATTATAAGTATATCAAAAATGCGATAAATATTTGCCAATGAAATGTAGTTATCATAAGGTTTTGCACAGTGCAATTTTGTGTTAATGTCCAAGAGGAATATGGATGGCTTTATATGTTTGATTATAGTACCTGCTCCGCAGTCTGAAAAATTTATTTGTAAGTGTTGAAAATGTAAATAGGAGAGTTTCAAGTATCTGTGAGTTATTTCTAAATACCACTTAACTCCTCCCAAGACAGATGAGGGCAGTATAAAACTGCAATTCTGATGACTGTTAAAACAAGCCGGACAATCAAAGGAAATAATCCAATAAACTGAAAGAAAAAAGTGAATCAGTCTTTTGAGAAGCAGGAGGGCGTGATGGAAAGAGCTGGGCTCTGGGGTCAACAACCATCTTGACCACCTAGTATCTTCATGTCTTCATCTATAAATGGTGGAGATCATGCCCAGCTCCTAGGATGACCCCGTGGATGAACTAGGTTAATGATAATAAACAAATAACACTCACTCCGTGCTTGCTGTGTGCCAGGCACTAGTCTCATGCATGCTTCAATTTCTATATTTTCAACTCTAAATAACATACAGTTTGTGATGTTTTGATATGCTCTTGTTTTTTATTCCCCTTAGACATTTGTGGATTACCTTCCTGAGCATTTGTGCAATGTATGTAGAAATAAGATAAAGGACAAGGTATTCTATTCTATTAGTCCTTAATTCTACAACTTCATAACTATATGAACTTGGGAATATTACTTAACCTCTCCACGTCTCAGTTTCCTCACCTGAAAAATAGCGGCTGCTGCTGCTCCGGATGGTGACAGGTGCTTCGCAAGGCTGATGTGAAGATTAGGTGAGATCATCCCTGTGAAGTACTTAGCACAGTGCCTGACCCATAGCAAGTGCTCAGTCACCTCTTATTGTTAGTTGCACAGTCCCAGCATTATTATTACTATTGTGAAGGGTAATGCGATCTTTAGAAATCCTGCTGTATGTAAGAAGTCAATAGAAGGAACTGGAATATTTTGTGGCTAATCATTTTTGCAGGTATCACGTTCCCCTCGTATTTCCTTTTATTAGATTCCCAATCTTAGAGCTCTACTTTTCATGATAGGACAAGGAATATGGATGGCTTTATATGTTTGGTTATGGTACCTACTCCGCAGTTTGAAAAATTTATTTGTAAGTGTTAGAAATGTAAATAGGAGAGTTTCAAGTATCAGTGAATTATTTCTGAATACAGAGAATAAATTCGGATGACAAGGAAAACCTGGAGTCACAGAGACACAAGCCTGCCTGTTTTCCCCTTGTTTCCACTGTCTTAAAACCTTTAAATGTCCTTTTAACCTGGGTAATGGTGGCTTTGTCTTTGCCTCCTCCACCCACACCAGTGCTGTTAGGAATTGAAGGGGCTTCAAAATAAGCTTAAGATCCAGGACTCCCTTTGTTCTGCCCCTAGACACCAAGTCCCGGAGGAACACACTGCAGTCAATCTCTCTTTGAAATTCTAATTAATGTACATTTTAAAAGTGTTTTTTAATCTACATCACTCAGATTTTCAAGAGCTTCTCCACCGTTATTAGATGTCATATTTCCAACCCCATGTTTGTGATGCTTCTTAACTACGGCCCACACTCCCAAATCCTCCAGAAGTCTCAAGGGTTCTAAATGCATCCTTCCCAGTTTGCACTAGCATCAGTTTTTCCTCTCTTGATCTCTTCCCACAAGTCAAAGAAGTCATTCCTTGGTGACTCGTAAACACCACTTTTAGCAGACAACTTATTAATCTGATCGTTGTTTGCGGTAGCTGCAAGATCGTCTCTTACACTGACGGGGAGAGGAGGCTCAAAGTCGATGTTATTTTAGGCTTGACTTTAAACATTATTAAAGGATTCAGAAGTTTATAGAATGATTATGATATGAAAGACATAACAGTCTTGTGGGGGAAATAATGAAAATGCCCATCATGGGAATGTATTTGCAAAAGAAAATTGCCTGTTTTTCTGTACATCCCGAGTGCCTGCAATCATCCACTTTCTTCATCTACTTTGTCCAACATGTATAATTGACTACTCAGTCAACCAAGATTTAGATTCTTCATTGTGAGCAACGCCATAGTAAAGTAATCCAGTACCACTCTTCTCTTCTTTTTTTTTTGTCATCTAAGTTTTCTCTTTTGTTGTTGTTTTTTTTTAATTTATTTTTTTATACAGTAGGTTCTTATTAGTTATCTATTTTATATATAGGAGTGTATACATGTCAATCCCAATCTCCCAATTTATCCCACCATCCCCCCCACCTCTTTCCCCCCTTGGTGTCCATACGTTTGTTCTTTACATCTGTGTCTCTATTTCTGCCTTGCAAACCGGTTCATCTGTACCATTTTTCTAGATTCCACATATATGCGTTAATATACGATATTTGTTTTCCTCTTTCTGACTTACTTCACTCTGTATACATATATACAATGGAATATTACTCAGCCATAGAAAGGAACGAAATTGGGTCATTTGTAGAGACATGGATGGACCTAGAGATTCTCTGCTCTTTTTACTTTATCTCTCATGTTAGTGTTTTTAGGAACGGGAGAGAACATCAGCTCCACTGCTTTAAAAACAGCATACTGCTAACAACCCCTTTCTGTTCCATGTACTCCTCATCTATCTTGCCAGCATAGCTTTTTGGCAATGCAGTATTTTTGTCTGAAGAAGAATATATTGCATAAAAACAAAATGTTGTCCATAGGGCTGTGATTTATAAAGAGATTACAGGGAATGATCAATTCATGAACCCATTCTAGTCAAATACTGCCTGTCTCTAGAATCAGGCTGATTTTGTGAAAAAGCCACTTTGGCTACTAACTTACTACAGGATCTTGGGGAAGTTATTTAAACCTCATCTAAATTCCTCACGCCTCGTAAGTTCTGTAGTATGTTACTTCTCTATACGCTGCCTGTCTTATAGTAAATGCTTAATAAATACGCCTATTATTATTGCCATTCCCAATTATTGTTTAACATGATATTTTCCAAGAATGATGGAAGTCTTATAGTGCCTTTGAGACATATCTGGCTAGGTACTGTGAGTATTAAAGGCTACAAGTCTGCCTGTAAAATATATTTCTTCTAGAATCCTAATATTAGTCACGCTAATATTGGTATTAGATAAAAATGGTTCTATAACATCACTTTAAATATGTGCACTTCTATTCAAAATAATATTATTTAAAAATTATATTGCAAGTGTTTTATTAAATAATATCAGATTTAAGCATTTTGATAATGTTTTCATACCATTTTGTATGTTATTAATTTAGTGTTTAACTGAACTAATGTGTCAACTCTGTCAAAGCATGGGCAGTTGTCGACACAATTGGACCTATTTATTCCTCATACCTATAAGTGTTTACTTTTAGAGTTTATCAGCGAATGTTCATTGAGAATTTAGGGACATAGCAGCAAGTTGAATTCTAGGGAGAAAAAGGATGCTGTAGATTGATTTTGATACATAAATGATTATCTCAAAGATGGTCTTCACTACAAAAAGTTTGAAGCTCCTCCAGTGACATAAATAGCTTGCCTTTCAAGATCCTAGAAAAAAACCACAAGGACAGATGTATTCTAGGTGTGATTCCCCAGCTGGAGTACTGTGAGAAACGGGAGAGCGGATAGAGGGCATCATTTGGTCAGAATGTGTTCATATGTCCAATTTTTAGTTTCAAAAAAAAAAAAAAAGAAAAGATAGAGGGCTGGAGGGAGGGTAGGAGGAAGGAGTAAGAGAGAGAGTTAGTCAACAATAACAATCTCAGGTTTCAGCATCTCGTATTCTATTCTATTTTTCCATCCATATTCACTTATTGAGAATTTCCTCTGTGCTTTTTTTTTTCAGTTGCTGTTAATTTTTGCCTGTCTTTTAATGTCTTAATTTTGAGTAAATACTCTCTTCTTGCAGAAGACAAAATGGTATAGAAATCGAGATCATACTGTCTCCCCAACAGATTATGTTTTTTTTTTAATAAAAAAGCAATTACTCTCACTATTATGGTTACATGGAAACACTTAGTAGGAAATGGATCCCAACTGTCTCTAAACCAGTAAGGTGCCTTCATAACTCTATGCTTGGGACAGGTGCAAGCAAATTTCAGTTCTGTACATTTTTTTTGCAAACTTTTACAGGTTATTGAAATTCTTAAAGACTGTCATTGCCTCTATTTATTTATTTATTTATTTATTTATTTATTTTTTAATTTTATTTTTCTAATTTATTTTTCACCAAGCCAAACATTTGGCAATATTTTTATTTACTACATATACTGTAAACATATACAGTACAGCTACAAAAAGAACATTTTTTTAAAAAATTTAACTGTCAAGAAAGTGTATAGTGTTATAATACTATACTACATGTTCATATTTTATTTCAAATTGGTTTGCTTATCATCCATTTCAAACCATTAAGAGTGAAATGTTACTTAAGGATAATTAAAAATTATCTATTTGCATTATTAACAATAAACAATTCCAATAAATTAATAAGAATGAATCATGTCAAATATTAGTATCCAAAAAATGGGCTTTTGCAGAAATTATTATATAACATATAGCAGCCAATTTCAGTTTATTTTGCTCTATGATAACGTACATATGCACTTGAATAGGATTCTAGCATTTGCTTTTGGAAGATACTTTTAAGAAGTCCTTTGATTTCTTAAGGTCCAAAAACTGCCACACCCAGCCAAATCTAATCCAACAGTTCATGTAATGGCTTTGGACAACCAATCATTGAGAAATTCTTATTATTCGGGTAGAGTTGCCTGTTCTACCAATATTACATATGATGAAAAGAGACATTACAAGCCAATATCAAAATTGAAGCAAAAGAAAATACGAACATTGAAATCAGTTGTGACAAAGCTTTTCTACAAATATTTTAAATGTCGTACTTTTAGGAAACCAAGATTTAATGTGTATTTGGATTTTACAGTATCTATACTCTAACTGAAAATTTAACAGAGTAGTCAGATGGAATTAAGTCTAGTATTGCAAATCTGTCCATTCAACATTATTGAGCACCCACTATGTGCATAACACTGTGCTAACATTTTAAAAGTCGAGTATTAAGGTCCTTATCAAGCATTACCTTAGTGTGCGGTAAAAATATATTAAATTAGCGTCAACTCAGTTTGCTTGTGGTAATGTATGTAATCCTGTGCCACCTGGCTTCCCTGTGCCATATAATGAGCTTCACTCATTCACTCACACAAATACCTGTACACCAACTGTGCCAGGCATTGTGCTAGTCACTGGGATACCATGATTTGGCATATGTTCAATGAATGCAAATTAATCTTAACCTATGCAAAACAATTGGAAAGCTACATTACTTTTCTAAAATGATCGCCTCTATTTTTAAAAATAACATTCAGTCTTTAAATATGTTCATAATCAGTAGCACTCATTTGTTGAATACCTAAAATGTGCTAGTAGACCCATGAGCTGGAGTAGCAATTAAACTTCTTTTTTTAATATCATCTATGTTCACCCACAGTTGATTACTTAAAGAAGTTTAGAAATTGAGAAAAAAAGAATTTGAAATTTCACAGGTGTCTTTGCAAAAGTGAAGCATGATTAGTTTGCCTGGGATACTTTTCCAGTGCTGTCATATTGAAGGTTTGAATGAGGTATATGATGTATTTGATTTTATCTCAAAATTGAGTAGCCTTGTTTTAGGAATGGGGGAAAAAAACGTATTTTCTTTATCCCTGGCTACCCTTATAAATGGTATCCACCTTGAATAATTGTTCAGTCGAAGCCGAGCTCAGTACATAGGGAAAAATATATTTCCTCTCTTTTTTAACAGTGGCCAGAGCCTCAAACAAGGTAGTGGCATGCTTTGTTCTTTTGGACTCCCAAATGCTTGTGGTAGCTCACTGATAATATGTGCCATCACTAATAAAAATAAAATTCTTCTTCATCAGTAATGTTCTCTGTCCACAAAATATTTATATACACATATAGTTTTACTTCTCTCTTCTAGCAAATCTATAAATGGAATTTTTGAATGGAAACCCTATGATATAAATAACTTAAAGCTTTCTCATAGTTTTACCTGCTTTGCAATCAGCCATTTTCTCCTTCAAAATCAGTGCCTCTCATTAAGACTACTTCTGGCAGGGATGAGGGTCTAGAATCAGTTTGTAGAAAAGCGGTCATGATTTTGCCTCTGGGTTTGTTTTAATTGTTCCTCTCTATGCAGTAAGGTTTGTGGCTTGAATAATAGAGAATTCATTTGTAAGCTTGCCTCCTATGTTTCTCCGAAGATTGTTGTGAGGACTAAATTAACTCACCCCACATTACTTACTGCACATCAACTCTGTGCCAGGCCCCCCTCAAGGTGCTGCAGACATAGGTGTAAACAACACAGTCCCCATGTTCATAGAATTTAATTCCAGTGGGGAAAGCCTGAACCTGAACAGGACAAAAATCACAAGTGAGAACTGCAGAATAGAAAATGCAATATGGTAACATGTGAGTAAAGCATCAAAGATCTTCTTCAGGAAGGTCATGGAAAGCTTCTCTGAAGACATATTATTTGAGCTGAGTTGTGAATTATAAGGAGGGAGGTAGCCACAGACAAACCCAGGATAAAACAACACGTGTGAATGTCCTGAGAAGAATGGATGTGGAGTGCTGGTGGAAGGAAAGGGAATCTCCATAAAGCCTTATATGACTGAGCTGGAGGGCATAAGAGATGAGACTGATGAAGGGCTGGGAGCAAAATCATGTAGGGCCATGATATATAAGGAGTTTTGATTTTATTTTAAATGAAAGTCAAACCATTGGAGGGCTTTTGGGGTGGGAGTGGCAATGGTGTAATTTACATTTAAAAATAATAACAATATATGCAATAATCTACCAAGACTGAATCTTGATTCTGTGACTTACCTCTCTAAGCCACCACTTCGTTATCCATAAAATGGGCATCATTATGGTCCTGTATGGTCATCATATGATCATCATCACTCATATGGTAAAGATGAAAAGAGACAATGAATACACACTGCTCTGTCAGCGGTAAGCCTTCAGCAGACAGAGGTATTCAAAGAAACACTTAGGTCTCCCTTAAGTGTCCCCTTCATTCTCTAACCTGGACCATTCATTAATTTATTTTGTGCTCTCCTCCTCTCCCTTAATATCTGAAATTTTTGACAATTTTCTCTGAGATTCCTGGCATTTGGGCCTCTGGAGTTAGCAGGGGGTCCGGTTTACTGTCTGTTAATTTTAGCTGTTCTCTGCTGGAAGTGCCATCACAACTAGAATAACCAGGGAGACTGGGAGGTGGTGCAGCCTATTAAGTGGCCCCATGGGGCTGCCCTAGCAGCAAAAATCAAAACAAACAAGTATCGTCCCAAAACAGGTTTGGGCTTTAGGGGCTTTAAAAATGGACATTTTCCCATTAATAACATATCAGTTAAACTCTAATGTGACAGCTCTCAAAAAAGTCCTTCTAACAAAACCATTTTGAATCCCAAATCATTCATTTTGCCTACATATGTCAAAGCCAAGCAACGCCTAGCAGATAATTTGGTCCATAATTTTCAAGGGTCCAGGTAATAGCAAATAGAAATAAGTAATCTGCTGCTATTCCATATTTCCAGTGTTTCTATACAAGCTAACTATTTCATGGAAACTGAGAAATTCAGAAGTGTTTAATGATTCAAAATATCTAGTTGAATAGCTTATATAGAAACAATATCCAAATAATTAAGAATATTTTGTCTTCTGTTTTTAAGAAGAGTCCCAAACCTAAAACCCTACATAAATAAAGGAATTCATCCTTTAAATATAAAACAAATGAACTACGAATCTTTACTGTTAGGCTAGCCATAATATTGCTATGAAATTTTCATAGTAAGGGCATAACATTTAGATTGTAGGACATTAAAACAATTAACAAATTTCTTTTTATTTGAACCATTACATACAGAAGCAAATGATATACCTTATTTCATTGCTTGGTTAATATCAGCCTGTGCAAAAGAAGGATGTTTTTCAGAAGAGAATTATACAATAGATAAGGTTGGTTTCCACCATTATTTAACTTGATGGCAAGGAAGGCAGGAGAATTTCTTTGCAATGTTAAACCTGGGATGAAATTGTATCTAACTATTAGGAAAAACATGGATGGGGAGGGGGGACACATTAAAAATCTTTTATGTAAAGAAAATTTACTTGAAAAAAATGAGATTATATCTGTACAAACACAAGATTGAGAAAACGGTTTAAATGGAAGGAAATGTAAGATAATTGTTTTGCGTTACATTATCATCCTCCCTCCTTGCCTAGCTACTGTTTTCTACAAATAGATTGCATTTGATCTTGAAATATATATGAATACCTACCTATACACTCCTATCCCTGTACATAAACACATATTTATCAATTTATATATCCACATACGTATGGATCACACCTTAGGAAGCACAAGGGAAACTTATTTTTCCTACCACCTACTATTCCTAAAAGGACATTCTCATACAGAATGCCTGCAATTAATATTTTCACTGCTACATCACAAGAATAAAAAAAAGTTTTATTCATTTATGTGTTGACGGTGAGAATCATTACGACTTTACACTTAAGTAAATGATTCTGGGCTATTTTTTCATTGTATGTTTCAATGCTTTCTGTAAACTGGAAGTCTGAGTATATATCTACACTTGAGAAAAATAATGGCCAAGATAAGAGAAAATATATAGAAGTTAAATTCTAATGCAATAAAACCTCCCCTGGAAATAAACTTTTATCCCTGTTCAATTACCTGCTTGCCACCATAGATTTTTTAGGTGACATTCCCAGTTTGGAAAAGTACAGTAAGTGGTTTATACCCACAAAACAGCTCATGATGGATGGACTCGCTATATTTACATCTGAATTACAAACGTTTGAGTTTTGCAGCATGAAGCAACCAAAGATTGAAAAGCAAGGGTGTCTAATATCGCTCTAAATTATCATTTCCATAGATATAACCTTTATCAGTTCTTCTCTGCACTTAAAAAATAAAAACCGGTTAAGGTAACCCCACTGCATAATTCTCCTTCTGCTTGTTGTACACTTCACTGTTACAGAGTGAATCAGCTTGGCTAAACGTACTCATTAGTGCCCAATTTGTTTCTCTTCGTCTCTTTAAAGAAACCTTGCAAGCAGTTGGAGCACTTATTTTATTTTGATTCCACAGTGGAAAATTGTGTTCACATAAGTAAGCATATACCAAACAAAAATAAATCATTATTTCTTAGATGACCAATATCAGCAGGAATCTCATATACTTCTCTGCTGGAGTTGATTTCCAAATTCATTGAATAATTATTGGTGCTGCTTTTCATAAGTGAAAAACATCTTTCCCTTTCTATTCTGGTTAACTTTTAAATGCTACCTTTCCCCATCATTTCCTCGACACTTCTGAGAATTATTTGTAAAGGAGGAGGGGAAATGAAACTTTATATTCAGCAAATGTTAAGGTGGTTAGATAGAGTATAATGCATGACAACCACTCTCCTAGCCCTGAAATTTAAAGATTTTCTTAGGCGCCTTCGGACAAAGAGTCTCAAGTTAGACTATCAATAAACAGACTCAATACCTATTAATGTCTTAATGTTTTAAGGTAAATCTGGAATTTATTAGACTGTTTTAAAATATAGCACTTAGATTATTAAAGTTCTGTTTACTTTTGCTCTGCCAAGAGAAAAAATACATTGTTGTTTCACTTCCCAAAGGATTAATTGAATTTTGGTAATAAACCCTGAGTAAATTTGGAACAATAAGCATAAGCATTTCTATATTCCCCCCTTAACAAAACTTACTAACAGCAGGTAACTCATATTCCTTGCCTCTCAAGTGAATTTATAAGACATTGATTGGTTTCAAGTCAGTTTTACTACAGATTAGACATTGTGGCCACGTTACAGAAACTGTGAGAGTTCTCTACTCGGTTTAGAACTTGAATGAACATTTTTAATGACTACTGTGTACAGTGTATTATATTAGGCACTGTTATTGGGAAAACTACCAAATAAGACTTTAAAATTAATTTCAGCCTTTAGACTCAGGAAGGGTAACAGTGGCAGGCTGAGATTCTGTCTAATGTTTAGATTCTTTCTGTATGTGCTCTTGCTCCTTTGAGGAATTTTTCTCCTTTTATGCTTTTGGTTGATGTTCTTACATTTTTGAGCTTCTATTTAAAAGGGAAGCTGAAGCAATTTAAGGAATGATTTTTACCAAATTAATTTTTTTCTTGAGGTAAAGCCTGAGCATAGTTAATACCCAAACATAGAGCAATGTAACATTTGTACTATTTGTATCTTTCCAGCAAATAGATATTTATATTTATTTCCATATTTATCTATTTAGCTCCTAAAGTGCAGATATAATATTAATATTAACATAATTCAAAAAATAGTAAGGTAAATTCTAAGAAACATTTTGGAATAAAGTATCATAATGCACATTAGTCATTGCCCTTTTATTGAAAAAACTCCTTATTGTTAAATCGATGTATTTGCAAAAAATACAGTCCAGTCCAGATCTATGAACCATCCAGGAATAACTCAAATATGTCTTTTTTGAAATTAAAAAGAGGTCTATGTAAGTACAAAAAAATCAATGTGATAACATACCTTTGAATTATTCTGCCGTGGAATCCCTTTATCTCTTTACCAAGAAAAAATTTTCATATGAATATGAGTTTTAATTAACATGATGGACAGGGTACTTTTCAGATATTCTAAAAATATCTTAATATAAACTGTTATTAAATAAAACATATTTTAAATTATAATAATGCATTAAGATAATCAAATAATTTAATAATACATGAAAACATTTTCAAACAAAATATATTTTCATTAATATTTTACTCTTAAAATACCCAAGCCAAATTGTTTCTAAATAAGTAATTGTTTCATATTTCAGATATAACATGAAAAAATGAATATATGTTCAGTTATTGAACTTTTGAACCTCATAAAAAATCATTTTAAAAAAGATTAAGAAATCTGCAACACAGAATGGCTTACCCCTGAATTTTATCCAGATTTAGTATAATGGAGACGCTAGAAGTATTGATGGGACATATAATTCATGATTTCATATTCATAAAATAGCTGAAATTTAGAATATATTGTTATTTATTGGCAATACCTACTCAAGCACAAAGAGACTGTTGTATAGTTAGGTCAAATTCTGTGAGTTTCTTTAACCTTATGGGGGAAAAAAGATAGGAAATTATAGACAAGATTTAGATTAATTTGAGGGTTGAATTGAATATGCTATATGACCCATCTATTTTCTTGTCCAAAAATTAGCAAAATAGCAAATAGAACCACTTGGCTAGAGAGAATGTATTTAGTAGTTGAATGCTAACATGATGGCCATATACATAGGTGCTCCAAACCTAGAGTAATCTTCCATGTGTGTCTCACTTATTGTGTCAATTGTCTATTATTTTAAACAATTTTCCAGTAAGCAGAACAACTTCCTAATGTGTGTCTTATGAATTTTTCATAGGGGAAAATAAAAGGATAGTATGATCAGAGAGATTTAGGGAATGCTTTCCATATTTGATAACTTCAGTACATGAAAGTTCTCAGGGTTCTAACAGAGAAGACATCTCTTTATCACAGTGTCTCCCAAAATACCATTTACCAATCATTACTTATTAATATTTCTACAGAATAACATAGTGTGTGAAATCCCTCCGTATAAAATGGAGTCTACTACTAACTACCTGATAATCCAGTCTACCTTCAATCTATTTCCCATCTTTAGTTTCATCAGGAAATCTGTACAGCAATCAGAATGAACTATGTATTTTTCCCTCCATGAATCCCCAAGATGTTCCTCTTGTGTGCCTTTGTTCACATTATTTCCTCCTTATGGAGTGTCTATTACCTCTCTCTCTTACCTCTGTAGGTTCAAATCTAAGTGCCTAGTAGGTGTTTCACACATATGCTCACATAGATGATATGCCAGTATGAGATTCTAGGTGTGCAGCTATGCAATCAACATATCAAATGAAGCTTGAACAAACATTTTTAGTGCCTCTGAACATTGTCTATTATGCCAGGCACTATTATGAGGAAACCAACCAAGCAAGGTTTTTTCCATGTACCACATGAGAGAATTAGCACTGCCGTTTTCACAGGAGGCAAAGAGGATCAAGTTAGACTTATAGAGAGAGTAGGACATAAGTTGTATCTCGGTTAAATAATATACCTGTTAACTTTTTTGCAAATGTGAGCAGAAGCTCTAAAATCATAGGCCCCCTGCCTGTAGTGAGTGGGAAGACTTAGAAAGGAGATGGTTTGCTTTGCAGAGATGCTTCACCTGCTTTTGCGACTAAGAAACAAGAATCTATGTGGGTTGCTTTCTAAGCTGTGATTCCGTGACTCAACAACTGTTAAGGGCACTAAATCCTATGGTGAAAACACTTTGAATTGAATCCTGTCTCTGCTTATTGTGATATTAGGAAACTTACTTAACCTTTCTAGGCTGGTTTCTCCCTCTGAAAACTGGAATAATAATACCAATTTCCTAGAGTCCATGCATGAGTGAATAATAAACTGTATATAAATACTCAAAAGATTGGCATGTGGTTAAGTTCTCTATGTGTGGAAATATTATTAATAACATTACCCTTCTTTATCCTTTTGCTACTCCTTCCTAAGTCACAAAGAATTCAGTAGCCCTTCATGAATATTCAACACTTTGTCTGAGACTCATGAAGCATTCTTAACCATCTATATTCTTCTTGAAAAGAATAAGATTCTAAATCATTACCAAGGCCAAATTTTAAAAGATGGAACATTTTATCTATAATGCGTAATTGCCAATTCTAATTCAGTTACAGTATAAAGGCATTATTTAATTTAATTTATACCTTTGACCATCTCCTATAGCTGGAAAATAATGTCTTCTTTTACATGGTAGTTCTAACCTTTCCCCAATTACCTCTGTCTGATGTTTTCAGACATAATTTGTTTTCAGTAAATAGATTTTATTTTAAAAATGTCTATCCAGCCCTTTATATGTTATAACCAGATCTTGTTTTAATAACTCTAGATAACATGGTCCTATTTTCTCATCTCTTCAATAGTATATTGAGATCATTCTACTTATAACAATTTAATGAAAATAAATGTTTTTGTGTTATTGAATAGAATTTCCATAATACAATGAGTTTCCTGAGATAAAAGCTTCAAGGCTAAGTGAAATGTAGAACAAGGACAATGATCCTAATGGAGAGATGGCAAAACAGTGTTTATCTAGGGTGCCAACTGCGACTCATTGGAAATGGCTTCCGGGATCCCTATATGAAAAGGATGATTCAGGCTTAGGAACAAAGAGTGCCATGATGGTCATAAGTCTAGGAGCAGGGTATGGTGGATCTTGAGCATATATTCATTTTCTCCTGTCCAAATTAAACTTATGTGTAATATCTATAGTTAGTGGGGAAATGTAAAGAATATGAAATACCAAGAATATTTTCCCTTCAGTATTGTAGTGACTCTTCAACACCCTGACAAGAAAAAAGTGATATATGTAATATTAATCGTGGGCAGACTTTTTCCCTCTTTTAATTTTTTTCTTATGTCTTCTATCTTCATCCTCTCTCCCATTCTTCCTTCTTTTTCCCTTTCCTATTCTGCTTTTAGATTCCCTTATTTTTCTCTTCTCCATCTCTTTCATTTTCCTTCCTTCTTTACGCTTTTTTAGCATCTACAGTGTGCTTACATATGAATCCAGGTGCCCAGGTAAATCAAGAATCTGTGCCACATTTGAACAGTAACATTGTTTGGTTGTATCTAATTGGTCAATTGTAATTAGTCCTGATCACATAGAGGACTCCAGGTAGCTTTTCCTAACCAGCGTATGGATGTTCCAAACTGCTCTTTGCTAACCCCTCCCTCAACTGCCCAGCAAGCTAATGACCCAGGAGGCATCAGTGTCCCACTCAACTCCTCAAGGTCATGGAGAGCTGGCTGCTTTGAAAATGCTTGCATGCTCACCCACCCATATCATCTTTCCAGGACTGCTCTCCTTTATGGAGAGTGAATTGCCCTTTGGGTTTCCTAGGTATTAATCAAACATTTACTTGAATATTAACACTTTCCAAGCCCAGACTAAAGGCAATTTTTGCCATAATGTTGACCATATTTTAAAAAGTAATATAGCAGAGGTTATTTTTTGTTTGTTTGTTTGGGGGTGGGAGGCAGGAGGACAAGTAATATTTTAAGGAAATTTAGCATTAGCGACCGACTAGTACCTGTCTCTATGGTAGCCAAATCTTAATAATTTTCTATTCTTTGCATTCAGTCAGCTCTTTATTTTTCAAGTAAAATTGCTGTGAAACTCTGTGGATGTTTTCGGAACTCACTCATCAAACTATATTATTGTACATCTTGCATAGTCTGTTAGCATGCACTTCCTTAAATACAATTTTTTCAGCTAGTTTTCTATACTTGTATCAACTGAACTCTGTAAATCCCCTTTTATCAAATTCTAATGAGGAAAATCAAATGCAAAGTAATTTTGTTCCCCATTTCATTAATGGATAAGTTACTGTTACTGATAAATTGTTCTGTGATATGGTCTTAACCCTTCTCAGGTAGAAACGGGAGCGAGAAAAATTATCTCTACCTTTCATATGTTATGGTGGTAAAGGGTGTGGGAAGCCTTTCTCTATTGAACATTTTTTTTTTTTTACTCTACTGTATAAAATTTTATTTTTCCCCTTCTGAAAATGAGTTTCGTGCTCTTCTTGTGAAGATGGGTAAGGCAGTGGAGGGAAGTTATTCTATTTTCTTTTGGGAGAATGTTGTAGCTACAGAGAAGGGTCACAGCTGGAGCATCATTTGGTGAGTTTCCCTAGAATCGGTTGCCTTCTCTGCCATTTACTTGACATGTACCCTTGGGTCAATCTCTTATGCTTTCTGGGCCTCAGATGTTTGTTTCAAAAATTTAGTTACACCAAAGGAGAAAATAATGGAAAAGAGCATACTCTTCTCAAAAATTTGAATATTATTAAACAATTTCTTCCACTCAGAAAACCCTACATAATGGAAACCCAAGCCCTTTCCTCACTTCCCTACAGGTGATCATTTTTATAAATTCCTATCATTTTTTACTTGCTTTTCTCATCCAGTGATGTTTTCTGAGATGGGGTCATACACGTCGATACATGACTAGATTTCATTCTTTTCAACTGTTTATAGCATTATATTACATGAGTGAATCATTTATTTGACCATTTACTAATGATGAATGTCCATGTTATTTGCAATATTTTGTATTACACAAAATGATATGATAAGCATCCTACGTACGTGTGGATATCTCTCCATTGGTTGATAACTAGAAATGGATTTGCTAGATTACAAGGATGTCAGTTTTTAATTTTAATAAGTATTGTCTAGTTGCCCTCAAAGTAGCTATATCACTCAAGCTTCCGCCAATAGTGTAAGAGATGTCCATTTCCCTCCAATCTTATCAACACTTGATACTATTGATCTTATGAAAGTTTGACATTTATATGCCAATTTTATTAGAAAAAATTATATCATTTTACTAGCATTTTTTGATTCTGTTTTTATTTAAATCTATACAATGAGAGACTTAGGTTTCTAATAAAATAATTAATTAATTTTAAAAGAACTTAAAATGTATTAGAGATTTGAGATCTTTGAGGCATTTTTCAAAAATAGCACTATTTGCCTATGTCTTGGAATTATTAGATGGGTAAAAAGGGAAACTGTATAGTATGGTCAAATTTCAATGAGAGCTCTCACCTCTAACCTTCTCAGTGCAAGGGGCCTGTTATATGTGTGGGCGTCCCTGTTGAGTTTACCATGGGCTGGTTATGAAGACGTAGGAATCCTACCCCAATTATTCAGGTATCTTGACTTGGAGTTGTGCAACTTGCTTATATAGGAATGGTTTATGAAACATTACCTTTTCTGGGCTAAAAATGAAGTTGCTGTGCATACAGAACTTTGAAAATGCACAAAAGGTCACACTGCTTGATGGCCTTTGAAAATTAACCATTTAGGTCAAGAGGGAGATGACGATAAGTTTTGTAATTCTGTGAAAGCCTTTCATGTGGTCAGGACATTTCAATAGCTTGACATTTTCTCCATCTGTTCTGCGTTTTGAAATAATGAAACCCAAGAAAGTGAGCACCCACGCAGTGATGGTTGGCTTCTGCACGGACTTGGTGATGCTGGTCTAGCAGTGGTCCGGAAATTACCATGTAGGTGTCAAATTCACACCCAAACTTCTTTTTTGTAAATAAAGTTTTATCAGGACAACTAAGAAAAGCCCACTTGTTTAGGTATTGTCTATGGCTGCTGGCCCTACAAAGGCAGAGTTGAGAAGTTTCAACTGTGAGGCCATCTGATACAAAGTCTAAATTATTGGCTGCCTGGCCCTTTACAGTAAAGGTTTACTAACCCGGGGTCTACTACATACATGATCTGAGTAGACTACATTCTGAAAGTTTGAGAACTAATTTGTGAATAGATACACGGATCCTGTGTTTTTATTACATTGAAACATTTAAAGAACTTTGAATAAATCTCTTAGCAGATGGATTATAATGGTGGGAAATTTACAGTGAAATTTTGTTGATAAAATATTTTTTGTTTGTCCTAAAAACAGGTGAGGATTATGGTACAAGTACTTCTGAAAAACATCTTAATTGGTGGAAAATACTAATTCAAACAATGTCTTTTGTTTGCTATTATTTTCTAGTATATTCCTGAAATAGTATCCCCTTTAACGTGAACAAAGGAGCTTATTATACATGGTAACTCTTTAATTTTTAAGAGTTAAAATAAAGACAGCTAAATTATGGTTTATGGATTTTTGTAGTGTTTAACGGTAAAAAATCTGTCTTCTGATTCCTCAAAACATTATCCCAGTAAGTTAATTCATTATGTTCAAAAAGACTTACTTAAAATAGCATTAAATATTAGTATATTCATTGGCAAATAAATGTTTAATAATTATATTTTGTATTTCCTCAATTCATAGTGACTGGTATTATGGCAGTAGATAAGTAAGGTAGTCTCAAGAGATTTTAGTAACGCAAGAAACTAACTCCAGCCTCAGATTTTATCAGCATAGTCAAACTATAATCAAAGTCTTAAACATCTTATATTTTTTTATATTTCTACACATCCAGTGTCCAGTAGGCTTGTCTCAAAGTCATACATATGTACACACACATACACACACACACTGTCCTGAACTCTGCCATGGTAAAAGAATTAACGTTGGTGACTTTCATATGTAATAGATGAGTAAGCTCTCAATCAAGAAAAGTCAGACATTTGGGGACAATCAAGTTTCAATATAGAACTAATGAAATGTCTGGAGAAAAATCAGAAACTACTGTTAGCAAATACCTAAAATAAAAACAGAAGTAATCACACCTCAAACAAATGCAAGTTAAAGGAAGCATCCCAGCTTCAACCTCATGTAGAGAAAGAACTCACCCAGAAGTAGGTTACTGACCCGAAATAAATGAAATCAGATTTCTATTCCAAAAGTTGCAACTCTCCAACTTCCACTAGTTCCTATCATGTTGTTGGCAGTAATTTTCTTCAGAAAACACACTAGTAAGAGTTTATGCTGACCAGGAATAGGGGAGGAACTCCGTGTCTTTTCTAATCTGTAACCAAAATACCTTGTGCTAGGTAAAATCTCACTGAACTTTTGCAGTAAATGAACATTTTGGCAAGTACTAAAACAAATTATTGTACTGAAAATGTGTTTCTAGAAAAACAGTCACAATATCAGTATTATCAGATTCAATGTGTACACTGAATCATACATATTTTTCCTTATTGATATTCAAGTGATCACAGGCACAATTTCCCTGTGCCTCAGTTTGCCCACTTGGAAAAGTGTATATAATAATGACACCTACCTTATAGGGTTGGGGAGACAATGAAGAGTTATTACACATAAAGCACTTTTTAAAGTCCTGGTATATAGTGTTCCATCAATTTCACCTGCTTATAGTAGTAGTATTAGTAGTAGTAGAAGAACTAGTAATAGTAGTTAAAAGCATCTTCAGATGTCTCCAAATTTCCCAGTTTAGAGTGTAAACAAATGATACCAATATTAACAGATGCACTGTCCTGAGTCTTCATCGTAAGAGAAAGACGTAAGCCATTCATTTGTTCATTCATTCTAGAACCACTAAGCAGGCTTTGTCCTAATTCTGGGCAGATATATTGGACACAAGCACAGTTGCAGAGTTGTCTCTGCTCTCAATGAGTGTACATCCCAGGAGGGGAAACAAATTAAAAGCAAATAATTTCAAAGCAATTCTATCTAAGACAGAGGTAGGAACAATGAAGAACTCGGTAGCAAATAACTAAAAGCTGTTATAAAGGGACTTCGTACATCCATTTTTATCCCCCCAGCCACCCCGCAGGGTTGGTCTTATCCTCATTTTTCATATGAAAAAAATGTGATAAGGATGGCACTAACCTAGAATCATGCAGCCAGGGTATGGCGAAGGCAGGATTGATCCTAGGTCTTCAGGGACCAAAATCCATGGTTTTCCAATCCCTCAGACTTTGCTTGCCTGGATCAGGGTACTGAGAGTGTTGGCTAGGACATTGCTTACTCCACGGTGTGGTTGCCCAAACCATCCCTAGTCTGGACACCACAAATGGAGCAGAAAGAAACATGGAGAGAAGCCATTTCATTTTAGGACTCTTGACTGCAGTCTGTTCAGTCTGGCCTGATTTCTTCTCAGTGCTTATGTACATGCTAATCACTGTGGCTCAATGTGTCCTTGTAAATAATAATGCTGTGGTGAAGTGTTTAATCTTCCCTGGGGTTGGTGGACCTCTTCAGCTGTTGGTCTAGTGATAAGCTGAGCAATGGGAGTGTAGCTTCTTGTTTTCCTGAAACCATGTGTTGACAATATTAATGAATGACTGATACTGAAATACAAGTGATTTGAGTTGGAATGAAAAAATTGTAAACAGTTTGAATTCTGTTTTTTTGCTGAGTTTTCTTTTTTTTTTTTTTTTCTCTTGGACTTTAAACTTTGAGGGACCGGTGAAAGGCAATCTACTCCCTTTCTTGTCTGTTGACTGGATCTCTTCAGACTGAAGAGAATAATAAATTATTATTCTGAAAATAAATAATAAAATAAATTCTGGATAGTCCTCTTTAGCCCTCCCTCCTGGTGCCCTATCTCTAAAGCCTGGACAAGACCTACAAATATAAATAGTGGCTCTTTGCCCCAGTTTCTCTATTTGTTTGGCATCGATTAAATCACTCTGCCTTCTGATTTGGGAAGTTTATCATTTAAAGCTCCATCCACACATCTCCTGGGCCAAAGTGTATTAATTTATTATACCATTCTAAATATATGACTTGGAACTGATATTTCAGTATCCACCAGCAGTGTTTCATGAAGTCTGGAAACCTACTTTCACCTTCTTCTAATTGCCTTTTGCCTGAACTATTATCCCTAACCATTTCTCAGTGTTTTATTATGACTGCTTTCAAACACACAATAATGTTGTAAGAATTATTACCTAAACTTTTTGGAGAGTTGATACCCATTTAATGTCTAACTTTGGTAACCCAGCTATCATCTTGATTTTTTCACTCACCCCATCTCAGTCTTTAAAACAAATACATACACACACACACACACACAGACACACACACACACACACACACACACACACACACACACACACACACACACACACACACACACACACACACACACACACACGATCTCCAGGGATTAGAATTAACAAATGGTCAGGAATGTGGGCTTTAGAACTTGTTAGACCTGGTTTTAAAGCTTAGCTACATTAGGTAAGCCTCAGAACCTCTCTCTCATTTCCTACTCTATGGAATGAGGAGAGCAAATCCCACTCCAGAGATTACGTGCAGATTACGTAAGGCAACGTGTATTAAAAATCTGGCACAATCCCTGGCCCATAATAGGTACTTAATAAATGGTAGGTGTTTTAAATAATTACTACATGATATGTACTTAGTTATTAAAGTAAGTTGAAATTGCATATAAATTGGTGTATGTAAAATGTGTTAAAATAGTTTGAACTTGAGTAATTTTTTCCCTAGCTAATTTAACGAGCATCTCCCTTGATCCTCACTGAGCTCCTGAGCTGTTACGACCTGGAGTTGAGCGTGCATCTCTGACCTGAGACTCAGCCAGTAAAGTTTTATTTCCAGTAAAGAGGACCAGGGAATGCTTTGCAAACATGAGCAGTAGCACCTGGCCCCACTGGAATCGCATGGAACTGCTTCCCGCAGAACTTCTGGGCTTCCTCCCAAATGCTTCATCTGAAGGTGAATGCCTAGTGCAAAATGCCGCGCATGGGACTATCTCCTAAACAGTGAATGCAGAATACCAAAAAGAGCCCCTGCCCAGGCTGTCTTTCTTAATGAATTGTGACAGTGCACTAATCTAAGCACAACTGGCCCAGTGTCTCTCATTGTGACAGCGGCATTTCCACCAAGGAAAGCAGCAAGGGTACTCTGAGATTGTGGCTTGTCCAGCGCTGAGTTTGATTTATGAAATGAGACCTAGGAGCCTGGATTGAACAGATTGGCTTGCAAGAGACAGCTGTACTGGAGGAGCTGCTGCCAGGTATGGGGAGTGGAAGTAGAGAAAAATGAACAGTGGGATAAAAGTTCCTTTCCCAGTCCCCACTTATCAACATGGAACATCTGTTTCAGCTACAGTGGTTCCCAGTGGCAGGCAGAATTATTGATACGGTGAAATCGCTGCCTCTGTGCAGCACAATGGTATGCCCCTACCCCACCCCAGCCGGCTGCATTGTAATAATTCATTACTGTACTAGTGCTACCAAAGACACCGTGCGCCAGTGAGAGGGGAGTAATGCCAGGGCAATTGTGCAAATGGGGAGGGTGGAGAAGAAAATTTTCCCCAGGAGCAATAAATTCCTGCCCACTGTTCTGTTTTATTGTGGATGAACACAGCGATGATACTGGTTGGAAAATGAGCAATATGCTTCTGCCTGTCTCCAATTGTGTTTAATATTCTTTTTAATGGGAGAACATAGCTTTTATTTAAACTAAACATAATGAATGCGTTTGAAGATTTGGATCGGTTTTTTAAAAAATCTTGCTAGCTCATATGTTATGTAAGCACATGCTGCTATAAATAGGAAAACAAATATGCTTAGTTCAGCTTTCTGTTGGACGAAATTTGATTAGGGATGTGCAAAAGTTGATGCTGTCAGCCAACACGTAGCACCGGGGAGCAGTACATACCATGTTAGAAGGAAAATTAAATGCATTTATTATCAAAGAAACTGGTTTTGCAGAAACATACCAAGAAAGTTTACATGCCTAAATAAATAGGAACTAGAATGCCTTAATTTCAGTAATACCACTTTATACTGCAAGGTGACAACCTTGCATGAGTTCGTAGGGCAGCTGAAGAACAATTAGAAGGTTTATTAACCAAGTTCTCATGGTTCTTAGCCTATTCTAAGTAGCAGAACAATGCAAAAAGAAAAAGAAAAAGCAAAAACAAGAGCTCATCACTTGTGAATATGCTTTAGAAATGCTTTTCATTTTTAAATTAATCTCCCAACTAAAATTGTAATGTGTCCGGTTTAGATGTGAAAGCGAAAGAATATAGGCAGTGCTATATGGTTTGCTCTCTGCTTTTATTGGAGTACCTAGCACTGTTCCTTGAGATGAGAAAAATAGAGTTTGGTGTTTCAGACAACAATGAAATTGAGCTTAGGCAAATTAATAAGCAGATCCTGCCTGTCAGCCTGGGCCCTGAAGAGGTTAACAGACTCCAGTGCTGACAAGGTGATAATGAGGATTTATGGTGAGTGGGAGGTGAGGGTGCCTGGAAGCTGCCAGGCTCCCATGTGTGGTGGCTTCAGGCCCTCTGCAGACACAGTACCTCAACAGGAGCGAAGGGTACCTTCTGGATTGCAGCAACAGCTGAGCCTGGCTACGCTGTGGCTAAATTCACAGACACTAAAGATATGGAAGTGTAGGGGTGTGTGTGTGTGTGTGTGTCTGTGTGTGTGTAGTTGTATTCTTTGATATTTGGATACTTTGTAATTTCAGATATACCCTGGGTTGAACCACATTTTCATTAGGAAAAAAAAATAGTTCCTTTGTCTAGTATAAGGCATATTTGGATGGATGGATGGTTGGATGGATGGACGGATGGATGGGTAGATAGTGAATGCAGTTCATGTAGCTTTCAAATATCTTCATGTTCTGTCCCCTGCCTACTTCCCTGACTTCAAACACTACACCTTCTTTTTGCTCCCTCTTTAAAAGCTATGTATATATGTATATAAAGCTATTTTTATTTTCCTCAAAAATGCCCACTCGTTTTTAGCTCAGGAGGCTTCGTACTTGCTTTTCCCTATGACTGGGACACTCTTCCTGGCTTTTCGCAAGGCTTGTTTTATCACCGTTGAACAAAAAACCCAGATGTCTCTTTCTCACCTTCCTTAATCCCTTACCACAGACGATCATATTTTCCTGCTTTCTTTTCCTTATAGCTCATTATTTTCAAAATGTATCTTGTTTGCTTACCTGTTAATGACCTCCCTGCTGCTAGAATATAAGTCCCATGAGAGCCAGGACCTTGTCTAACTTCCTGTTATTTCCCTTCCACCAAGAACTGTGTCTTTTATTTGGTGCACATTAATATTTCCTGAGTCTATGTGGGGTGGATGAGGAAGTAAGGCTTTCAGAACCATAAGCTATTCTGTGACTTTCCATATGGGTGTACTTAGATTCTGAGGTCTATACCTTCTTCTAAGTAGGTGATTCTTAAGAAATAGCTAATGTTGGGAGCATTAGGAAAGGAAGGAAGTACCAGTGGGGCAGCAAATGATCTCAGCTCACGCGGGGGTGCTCAGGTTCAAATCAGGATGTACGTTCTCAACTCTCCCCTCATTTGCTGTCGGCATTAACTCAGTTTAGTTTTCACGACTTTCACTCTGTGCTAAATTAGATACCCTAATGGGTGGTATGACTTATTAGTCAAAAACTAGAGGATGTTTCTCTGTGGGGTATTACTATTAATATCACATCATATTTCACTGTTCTGACTCTTTCATGTGTTGATATCCGTGGTTAATGTAATATTTTGCAAGAATATATGGGTTCCATTTTTTTATTTTTAAAAATCACTATTTCAAAAATTATGATAACTGCTGCCTTTTACATTAGAAAATGAATTGCTAAACTGATTCATAAAATGTATTCCTCTCCTACAGAAGATGTCAATAAAATCATAAACACGCACTTGGGAGCAGAAGTGTTTGTCTGCACACACTTAATTCAGACCAGTTTTGTTTTCCCTGAGGAGGCAAGTTCGCGTGTCGTTTCTCATATTCAAGCGACGCTATCTTGACCCCAAGATTGTCAGATACCCGTCACAGGACTCGGCCATGAGACGACTCTGGAGGAAGCTGTACTGAGCCCCGTGCACATGCCACATGGTTTCAATTACAGCTTTATATGACTAGACAGTGTGGTGCCAGGAAGGAACGATTGAAATTTATGCAAAGGGTCTTTGTCTTCGTGGTGCAGATACCTGGGTCTCTGCTTTCAGGATCTTCCTCTCCTTATGATTATTAACATTTGTTTTATCCCTGTGAAGACCAGTCTCTGAAGTTAGAGATTCTGTGTTGAAATAAGAGAAACCGAAAAGAATAGCCTGGGTCCTTATACCGTCCTGTCATGCTTTTTTTCCTTCAGTTTCCACACTTGTCTGAGGCCTGTAGGATGACATTGCCTTTCTCAAGGGTGCTTTTGGGAGCAGGCACCAGATAACAAGTGTTCTTCCTAAGGCTGCAATCAGCGAAGGTTTCCTCAAAATTTGGGTAGGGCGTGTGATGGCTTTTTCTGACTTAAGAATTAAATCAGAGCACAAAGCATTACCTACATAGTTCTTTGAAGAGGTATGACAGTGACTTATGAAAAAAACAAAGCTTAGGTTTAATAAACCATCTAATAGAATTGAAAACATCAGCTCAAGCCAGTTATATGTGGTTGCTTCTAGCTTCCGGGTAGGGTGATGGACAATCTTTTTTTTTTTTTCAAAATTTCCTAAAGAGTTGACTCTTTATAAATATACATGCACTGAAAGTGAGAGATTAACATGGTCCTAGACTGGAAGGTTCTGTGGGGGGAAGGTGCATTATGGCTCCCTTGTCTTTTCTCCCCAGTGAATTATACATGCCTAGGACATAGTAGGAATTCATGGAGTATTTGTCAGATTTATGAGTTAGTAAATGTTCACTTTAACCTCTTCTCTTATGGTTGGGAACAGAAACCCAGAGGAAAGATGTGGGTAACCCAGGGTGACAGAGCCAGATAGTGGCTAAAATGAGACTAGAACCCAGTTATGCTGTGGTTTTCCACTTCGTCAGTAACAACAGGTGTGTGGTGAAAATGGAATGTCCTGGGTATTGGAAAGGAGACTTAGGCATATACCTTATTCATAATGGCTGCCCATGTTACTCTGAACCCTGATGCACGGATCTATTTAGTTTCAGGCATCTGTGCTGGTACTAAATCAAATTCACTGACGGTAAGTTCAAATTCTTATTATCAGAGACCAATACGGCAGCTGTGGAAATGTAAATGAATTTTTGTTGGTGGGGGGGGCTGAATGAGAAGATGAGCTTTCTGACAGCATGTCAGATTTCCATGGATGGAAGAAGAGAGGTAGAGAGCACAAGAAAAGTGGGGTGAGAAATGGAAAACAGCCCAGAGAGGGAATTTGACAATATATTGTAACTGCCTTTGGAAGCTTCAGTTCCTTATATAACTCAGTAAAATAGAAGCTGGGAACAACAGGTTAAGTCATTTTTTTAATAGAGTTTTAAAAGCTTTCCAGTTCATGTAGAGACTCACAAATCCTCTTTCTAATGCATTTGTTTTCTTGAAATGGCCCACTCTTTTTGTCTCAGAAAACCCATCTTCCACCTCTAATTGAAGAAATGGTTAAGCATGCCCGGTCACTACTGTTTGAGTAAAAAAAAGACAAATCTATCTTTTTCCCTTGATAATGAAACATAGCGTTTGGAACATCTCTGAATCTCATTATAAAAGAAAAGACAGGAAACTTCAGAATGACTCTATCATTAACTGCTTGTGTGACTTTGGACAAATCATACTGAACTTTCTGTACCTCAGTTTCTTCATTTCTAAGGGAAGTCATTAAATTAGAGGCCCGCCAAGCTTCCTTTTATCTCTTTTATCCCCATGTAGTTCATAGGCCAGGGAGAGAACAGGCCATAGAGTCCAAATCTACCATCAATTCAGGATCAAAAGAACGGATAATTTAGGGACTAGAGTCATGAACTGTAAATGGAGTCCATGCAAAAACATCAAACTCAGTTCAGCCATCCACTCATCTAAGCATTCAGTTTGCTTCTATATAAAATTTGAAAGGGAAGTGGATCTTTTGCTCTGGAGGAACTCTGATTCATTTTGGAATATTCACTAGGTGAATCACGCTCCAGCCAATTACTAACATGTTTTAAGTCTTCCTCCATCCCTGCCTCTAATGGTTTTAAGCTTTATTATTTGCCATCTCTTCACTGTTTAGGGACACAGGTAATCAATGAAAATGTGTATTTCAAGAATATACATGTCTCCCTGATCGTAGTTTATCAAAGTCACTTTGAATCATTCCAATTGAATTTTCACTTCTTGTAAATCATCAATGTCTATAATCGTATTACTGGGTCACAGGGGATCACCAAGAAAGGTATATTAAAGGGATGGCAGAGGAGTAAGTGCAATGCCTTGAGTCATTCCTGGGTAAAGGAGAACAGAATTTGTTCTTGGAAAGCGGGTAAGGGTAGAAACATTCTCTTTCCTTTCCAATAGGCATACTGCTCACTGGCAAATCTGAAGAGCTGTACCAGTCAGGATGTTTACTCTTTCAAATGAGAGGAACTGCAGTTCAAACCAGCATCAGCATGAAAGAGAATGTAATTAGGAAGATCAAGGAGTGAATATGGATGGCTTCAGGCATGGCTAAATACCAGGGTTCAAAGAACAATGACACTAGAAATCTCTCTTCCTCTCTCTCTCCCCTTTCTTTCTTTCTCTGTCTTTTCTTTCTTTCTTCCTTCCTCCCTTCCTTCCTTCCTTCCTTCCTTTCTCTCTCTTTCTTTCTCTCTCTCTCTTACTATCTCTCTCTCTTTCTTTCTTTCTTTCTCTCCCCACCACCCCCGTTCTCCCCGCCCCACCTACCCACTGCACCAACCATTAATTCTGTTTTCTTCTGGGTTACCCTTGCACTCACGCCAGCTTACCTTGGAATTTTGGCTAACAGTAACATCAGACTTATACGACCTATATTCTACCATAGTTCCAGCAAAACCCCTGGCACTAGGATTGGCCTGGTTTTAGGCACTTTCATCCCTGAATGACTATCATCATGATCATCCAAGTCTGGGTTACATGTTCATGACAGGAATCTGCAATGGAATTTTCCCTCCCAAACCATGTTGCCTAAAGTTAGAGCAGGGCTGCTGCTTCAGTGAATATAGGAATGCTGTTACCAGAAATAGAAGAGGGGGTAGGAGAAGTATGCATATGTCAACTACAATTGTTTCCCCCCAGAAAATAGAATTTGTGTGTTTGACCCACAGGAGTGTGAAGCAAAGCAATACATGATCATAAATTAATCAATAGTTCACCTTCTGATCTTTTCTAACTCAGATTTATCTATTCTTCCTATATTCATGTCATTCTTCCAAATGTGACATCGATCCATTAATGTTGGATTCTTTCTCTTGAGAAGCCAAAGAAATTCCCTATTATACAGAGTTTCTTGTTCACTGATAAACACTAGAACAAAGGAATTTCTGAGTAGTCAAACTCAAAACATGCAATTCATCGCTTGGGTTTTGTTCCGAGCTTTGAAGTGAAAATATAGCTCTTGATTGAAACAGGTATCTCCTCTCAATCCAAACAAACTATCAAATTTCCTGAAAAAGGCTGTATGTTGAAATGCTTCATTTCTGAGTGTCATAAGCATGGCTTATCCCCTTGTTGCTGATATGGGTGTATATTTTTCAAATGTATCTCCTGGGAACATTAAAATAAAACATTTCATTATCCATCTTCCTTTTATTTTTTTTCCAAGTGATGTCTCTGCCAGATATGAAATGCATGTAATTCACTGTTGCTTTTAATTTGTCAGTACATTAATTTTAGTTGATAAAGAAGTTAACTGAATCTGCTGTCCCAGTTATCTTTGATAATTCAGGTTCATTTGGCTCTTGCTTTTAAAGACTGTTCTGTGTCTCCCCATATCTCCTTGTGTTTATACAGCTTTTAAGTTGTCATTGACCCAAGAGAATATTCAAGGGTGATTATAGTTTTCAAGCTTGTTTGTATGCAACGGCCATGACCTTTTCTCAGAAGACACACAGCTGCTCTTAGCTGCACCTTGACCTCTAACAGGCACTTATTACAAATCAATTTCATAGATTCTTCAAAAAATAATATAGAGTGTCTCTGGTAGCAAGATGATGAGAGGACACCAAGTTCTTGTCCTTAGGAGGTTAGAAAGAACAACTGAATCATGAATTTTGAATGACTGTTGAGTGGTCTTACTAACTTTTTCTCACTGGCTGTCCTTAAGAAGAACTATTGTGCCCTAAATTTTGGAGACAGCTTCTTTAGTAGATGCCACATTGATATCTGGGCAGAGTGGAGCCAAGGTGTTCATTCTTTGGTTGAGATCTCAAAGTTGGCTGTATGCAGTTAGGCATGTCCTCAGAAGAGATGCCCCACTGTCTCTGGTTGCTTAATTACACTATAGTCAAATGGGGACCTCAAACCACTTTGAGTATCCTGGGGAAAGGAAGGAGAGCTTAATTCTTTAAATGACTTAACCTAATCCCACAAGTGTATAATGACCTTTGTGGTTTCTTCTATAAATTTACCACTATGGAATGTACACTTAGTAGGTGCCTAATAAGTACTGATAAATGAAATTGAACTAAATCCGACCTGTTTTTCTTTTCCAACTCTATTATTTTTATTAAGTACCTTTTTAGTTTTCATGAATACACACACACACACACACACACACACACACACACACACACACACATCTGTCGGATTTTTTAAAAAAATAAATCTAGATTGTTTTTAGTAAGTGTATTTCTTTTATTTCTTTTATTTATTTATTTATTTATTATTTTATTTATTTATTTTTGGCTGCGTTGGGTCTTCGTTGCTGCGCGGGCTTTCTCTAGTTGCAGCGAGCCGGGGCTGCTCTTCGTCGTGGTGCGCGGGCTTCTCATTGCTGTGGCTTCTCTTGTTGCAGAGCTCGGGGTCTAGGCACACGGGCTTCAGTAGTTGTGGCGTGTGAGCTCAGTAGTTGTGGCTCGCGGGCTTAGTTGTCCTCGGCATGTCGGATCATCCCAGACCAGGGCTTGAACACGTGTCTCCTGCATTGGCAGGCAGATTCTTAACCACTGCACCACCAGGGAAGCCCCATCTGTGGGTTTTTTATGTGCTCTGCCATTGTTCCGGAGCTTTTACTTTGTTGTTTAGTAAAAACATCATTTTCAGACAAAATGTAGACTACCTAGAGGTAACTGGGCTTCAAAGTGTTTATGCACTAGGATATTAATTTCCATTTCAGAGTATTCCTTTTTACACAAGATGGATGTTCTGCTTTCAGTTTATTAGCTGCATAAATGAGCTTATCTATTTCTAATTTTGACTTAATATAGAAAGCATCAAATTTTAGGTTTCATCCATCTAATTTTCATTTTGTATAATTATTTCTGGTAAGCTGATTTTAGTTTATGCCATCTGTTCATCAGGTTCAGGCAGATAATATTAAAGGTATATATTGGCCAATATCTGAATATCCACATTCATAAGTCACGCCACATTTCTGAGAAATCCATAGTGGATTCTGAGGCTGCTCCCTGAGAGAAGACTGTTACCAGAGCTGAATACAGGAGTGAGAATTCCTCTGTCCGCTGTGCTGTCTCCAGTTGTGTTTGGAAGTGTATGGTTTCTTCTCACAGGCCTTTCTTACCTTAGGCCAAAATGTAAGCGTTATTTTAATAACTTCTTTTCTCCTTAGCCTCAGAGCCATCTTGGAAAGCTCTCTTTTCTCTTCTTTGCCCTATCAGTTCACTCTAAAGCGCTGGAGAAGCAGAACACCTCAGTTATGTTAGCAAGTGGGTCTGTTACAAGCATACCAATCACTTGAAAAAGTGTGGAATCCTGTCGCACAGACGAAAGTTTATGAGATTTAGATAATTCAAGTTCATTTGCCTCCTGCTTTTAAAGGCTGCTCTCCGCCTCCCCAAACTTTATGCACAATGGTTAAGTCCTTTTTGAAAGAGCCCACGCCTCAGCACCTTTGAAAACCATAGACACGCACCCCCGCCAAAAAAAGAGAACACTTTTTTTCTTCTTTTGTCAAACAAATGAACAATCACTTTAGAGACTTTTTCCAGAGTTAGCGTAACACCCCTCCTTAAGTCACAGCAAAATTTCCTACTTACCCAAGAAACTTTCTGGCAAAATATTTGCTAAATATACCTATTGCAAACTATGCCAAGATTTTCAAATGCGATCATCGATGAAAAGAGGCACAGCTAAGGCAGCCAATTTTTTTTTGTTCATGTGATGTATCATTTTGCTGATTGTCTTCGACTTGGTGATAGCATTACTTCTTCAGGCTGCACAGGTCAAAGTATTAGTCTTCTGCAATGACCCTTTGCCTTCCCAAACTTTTAAATTATTATAGAATAAATATTGTTTACTACAGTAAAAAAAAAAAAAAAAGCAAGTAAGAAAATATTCTAATTTTCCTCCTTATTTCAGAGCAATCAACCTTTTAGTTATAATTATGAGCGATTTCAAAATGTCAAGCAAGTTAAAAGGATTTCATTGCTATCTTTAAGAAGATAAAGCTGACATCATATACAAAAGGAGACATCGCAACAGAATTTTATTAGTAGTAAAAACACTAAGAATAATAACAAGAGGCAACATCTATATCATGCTTCATATTTGCCAGGTCCCTTCCTAAATGCTGTACTATATCCACACATGTTAGCTTCCAACAATCCTATGAAGAGAGTACTGTTTTTTGTTTTGTTTTGTCTTTTTATTTTTGTTTTAGAATTTTATTTATTTTTTGATACAGCAGGTTCTCATTAATTATCTGTTTTATACATATTAGTGTATACATGTCAATCCCAATCGCCCAGTTCATCACACCACCACCACCGCCTCCCGCCACTTTCCTCCCCTTGGTGTCCATACGTTTGTTCTCTACATTTGTGTCTCTATTTCTGCCTTGCAAACTGGTTCACCTGTACCATTTTTCTAGGTTCCACATATATGTGTTAATATACGATATTTGTTTTTCTCTTTCTGACTTACTTCACTCTGTATGACAGTCTCTAGATCCATCCACGTATATACAAATGACCCAATTTCGTTCCTTTTTATAGCTGAGTAATATTCCATTGTATATATGTACCACATCTTCTGTGCCCATTCGTCTGTCGGTAAAACCATAATTCAAAAAGACACATGCACCCCAATGTTCATTGCAGCACTATTTACAATAGCCGGGTCATGGAAGCAGCCTAAATGCCCACCGAGTGTACTATTTTTATCCTCAATTTGAAGATGAGAAAAAGGAGTCAGAGAGGGTTTACATAACTGACCTAAAGTAGTGCACGGGGGTGGGGGTGGGGTGAAAAGGTGGAGTCAGAATTCAAAGGCAGGCAATCTAGTTCCAGAATCTGTCCTCTTATCTGCTGTGAAATGCTGTCTAAGCATTAAAAACCAGTACATTCAGGTTCAAGTCACATTTTCATTCATTCATTTATTCATTTTTTTTTTTTATCGTGGGATAATATGCGTAGCATCCAGGTGACAGTCTTAACTATTCTTAAGTGTGCAGTTTAGTGGCATTAATACATTCACATGTTGTGCGACCGTGACCACCATCCATCTTCAGAACTCTTTTCATCTGTACCCATTGGGAAACTCTGTACTCGTTAAACAATAACTCCCAATTCCCCTCTCCCCATAACCCCTGACAATTATTGTTCTGCTTTCTGTTTATATGAACTTGACTGATTTAGGTCCTTCATATATTGGAATTATACAATATCTGTCCTTTAGTGTCTGGTTTATTTCTCGTAGCATAATTTCCTCAAGGTTCATCTTATTGTAGCATATGTTAGACTCTCCTTCCTTTTAAAGTCTGAATAATGTTCTGTTGTATGTATATACCACATTTTGTTTATCTATTCATCCTTTGATAGTTCCTTGGGTCGCTTTTACCTTTTGGCTATTATGCATAATGCTACTATGAACATGAATGAACAAATATCAGTTTGAGACTCTGCTTTCAATTTGACCTGGTATATGCCCACAAGTGGAACTGCTGGATCATATGAAAATTTTATTTTTAATTTTGTGAGGAACCACCGTACTGTTTGTCATAGTGGTTGCATCATTTCACAATCCCACCGACAGTGCATAAGGGTTCCAGTTTATCTACATCCTTGTCAACACTTGTTATTTTCTGTTGTTGTTAATAGTAACCATCCTAATGGCTGTCAGGCGGCAAACTTTCCTTTTTAATCAGTCACGTAAACTGGTACACACACATTGAGAACATAGCCAGTGTCACTCAAAAGTAAATTTCCTAAGTATTTTCTTACTTCTTGTTTGTATCTATAGTTTACAAACTAGATGGGCCCCCAGATCACTCTGCATATCACTGTATATAAAGACAAACACAGTTATTCAAACGTTTTATATATATATATAAAACACTTGTTTTATATATAGATACATTAGACTTTATGTATTTAACTTTTGTGTCTCTCATGGAAAATAGGACAAACATATTTAAGCATATAGCTTCTCTCCCATTTCCAAAGTATGGAATTTTCAATTTGGAAGGAGCCATTATCTCATGTCAAAGTTGAGGAAACTGAAGTCCAGACAGGTGAAGTGATTGGTCCCAAGTTGCAAATCTAGTTCGAGGCTGATCCAACCTAGAATCCTTTTCTCGAAGCTTTCTCCATCCAGTGCCCCATCCAGCCTCTGTAAGATATTATCCAACGTCTGTAAGATAATATCTACAATATCTTACTATGATATCTGCAATCTGTAGCATTACGCATTATATTATAGATGTTAATAAGATACTTTCAGTTTAAAATCATTCCCATCTCCCATATGGAGTTCAGATGTGAGCCATCTCCCACCAGTTTTCCAGTTATACTGTTTGCTATAGGTATATTTGTATTTAGATTGTGAATTGAGATGCATATTCAGCTTAAAAACTGTGAAAGGTTCTTTTAAAATTTCATTTGCACTCAAGATGCTGAGTGTGAAAGACATAAGTTCATCTCTAACTCTCCATAGTTCTTAGCATAGAGATGATGACCCTGACATGTCACTGATATTTTTAGAACTAATGGCAAAGTGTCTTTTTTTTTCCTTCTGCTGAATACACCACAGACAGCCACAGTTCATTGGGCTGGAGAGTTTCAGCTGTATAACTAAAAATAGATGCCTCTGTGAAACACTAACAAAGACAATGTCAATTTCCCTAAACCACCAAAAAAACATGTTTTAAAACAAATCTACTGCATTTCAGTTGTGCAAAATGTCTGCTTTATTTGCCTCCTGGCTGGGCTTTTAGGGGACTCCTTTTGTTTTAATACCTTTGGTTTTCAAATCCATCACTTCAGGATTGTGTGATCTGTGCAACTCACACTGTTGAAAGAAACTGCAGTTGTTTATGCCCTTGCAATGAAACTGTAAACTCAGCTTTCGTTTCAACCCACAAATAAGCAACAAATAAGTTAGCGTAATGCACCTTTTGGTAGGAAGAAAGCCTAGACTAAGTGCAGTGTTTTGTCACTATCACCTGAACATCCCTCCAGGCTTGTAGCACTATTTTAAGCACTCTGTACCCCTATGTTTTGTTTTTGTTGGGGAGGGTATAAATTTTTTTAGCTCATATTCAGATATGTTGTTGTGTTTTTAAAAAACTATTAAGATTTATAGAAGTCCAGAAAGTCTTTTTTTAAATGTTCTTTTTGGGGATGCTTGGATTCCCTTCAGGGATACCATTGTGCTTTTCCCATATTTGGAAGAAAATAAAAGAAAGACATGGACTCTTTGCTTTACAGAAGCCACATTATCAGAAGCCTGCTTCCTTGAGGTCCATGTACTAGATGGCCTCAAGAGACAACCTGCTTCTTGGATGTTCTTCTAGCAATTAGAAGAACCCCCCTGCACACCCCCCAACAAATTCGAAGATTCATAGGAATACCTACTGAAATCACTTTCATTGGGGAATGATGTCACATTGTGATGCCAGTGTGTTGGTTATTTTCCAGCAAACTCAGCCTTTCCTAGATATTTTATTTAATGTTTATAAGAGATATTATACTGCCCTGAACTCTGATTATTCAGCACCATATCTAATACATAGATGGGCACTCAATAAATATTTTAGAAAAAATGTGGTACTTATATTGCATGTGCCTTACTTATATCTCAAATACTATCTACAAAAATTAGCAGCCAGGGTTTTATGCCAGATAAATAAACATCTGTACAAAGCATAAGCAAATGTATCTCTACTATAAGGTATAAATTAATTTAACTATTTCTGGTAATATGATTTGATTCTAATTTATGAATTGTATTTTGTTTATTTGTTTCACCTAGAAGTTAACATTCTTGGTAATTTCAGATATGTATTGCCTATTGGTCATACAGCATTTTGCAGTATGCTTGAGATGAATTTAAGTTTAACAGATTTGAGTGATTGATGGCCTGTGAAAAGCTTAATAGTTGGAAGTTAGAGATAGAAATAAGCTACAGAGCCCAAAAGCAGTGAATCCTCAAGAGACAGATAGGACAGTCAAGTTTCAGAGCCCCTTGATTGGTCAATTTCACACACGGAGATACACACACATGCACACATACATACACACATAGGCACCCCTTCCTTGGATTTTCTTCAGATTAAATAAGGTCCATAGGGTACTGAAGTAAGTAATGAATGCAGTGAACTCCACAGTCCCCATAGAACCAAAAATTAAAAAAAATAACGTGCTACTTTTTTCATGGAAATCCAGAAAGGGGCAAGAGAAAAGGTAGGAGAACAAATCATATTTTCTAGTTTAATTTCTGCAGATCATGGGTCTTAATGCTCAAAAGAATGAACTTATAGTTCTCTCCTTCTCAGCGTTACTGCCACGACTGCAAACATAACCAGGCATGCATGCCTACTGATAATAACAACAGCCAACATTCATTGATCGTGTGCTGTGTACCAGGCACCTTGATAAGCCCTTCACGTGGGTATTTTTGTTTAAGCATCGTACCAGTCACATAAGATGCGTCTCTTATTTTTATCCGCATTTTATACGTAAGGAAAACACATCTCAGAGAATAAGAGAAACAAGCCCAGTGTCATAAAGATGGCAAAGGACAGAATCAGAACTCCAACCAAAGTTATTATTTCACTCCGGACCACCCACTGTTAACTGGCTAGTCATCGCCCAGAGGACAGGGTTTACTCCAGGGCAACTGATTTGAACTCAAAGGCAAGTGAATGCCTTTTCAATAAAATATGAATATTCTTGGATCTTAAAAAATATTTAATTTTATACACGATTTATTTGTTTCATTTCGACTTCTCAAGAGTGTTAGTTGTTTGGTTCCTTTCTCAATTATTAGAAGGTCAAAGAGCTGTACTTCATAGAAGAAAACATTTAAAGCATGAATCTAGAATGTTTACTGTGGTGGTAAGGAGGTAGGCCGGCACATGAAAGCTCACTGAAATTTCAAATAAGAAGGATGAAGATGGCTGAGCACAAAATCCCAGGGAGCTGCCCCAACTCACTGTTGGATAAATGGGGGGCAGAACTGCCCCAGGGGGAACTTAAGGACAGTTTTTTACCGTCATGGTATGTAATTTCATTGCTGATGCAGAGTAGTGTTTTTATCTCAAGAGACTTGCTTCTTATCAGGAAGGAGTGAAGAGTTTAAGCCATGAGGAAAAGCACAAGTGATCTGGAGAAAAAGTGCCTTAGTGAGAACATTGTTTTCTTTTTTCCCTTCCATTAAGAGAATACTGCAGAAACAGAAACAGACTCACAGACATAGAGAACAGACTTGTGGTTGCCAAGGAGGGGTGGGTGTTGGGGAGGGAAGGATTGGGAGTTTGGGATTAGCAGATGCAAACCATTATATATAGAATGGATAAACAACAAGGTCCTACTGTATAGCACAGGGAACTATATTCAATATCCTGTGATAATCCATTCTTTTTCATATTTTTATTTTTGTATTTATATTATACTATATTTCATATTATCATATTATTCATATTCAGTTATATATACATATAACTGAATCACTTTGCTGTACAGCAAAAATTAACACAACATTGTAAATCAACTATACTTCAATAAAATTTTAAAAATAAAGAGAATACTGAAGGATTAAGCAGGTAAACCCTAATGCCATCTACAACCTCATATTCCTGGAGAGCATATCTTTGACAAGTATGTATCCTCTTTCTATATATGAGTAATAAAGAAGTTAACATCTGTTGCAATCTAATCATCTATCTGGATACACAGTTTTTATAGCTGTTAGAAGGAAAAACAAGTAAAAATCTTTAGTGATGAATTGCCAATGTGAGCCTGTATCATGAATACCATATTAGGTATTTTTTTATGTTTTCCGTTATCCAGTATTATTGATAGAAGCCTTTGAATTGAACCCGTTTTCATTATAACATTAAGGTGAGGAGCCATAAATATGCTTACCTTAGTGCAGGAGACCAAATCATTTGTAAACCTGCTCTGCAAAAATTGAAGACAGACCCTGTCTCTTCACAACAGGCTTGACTGTATTAACTTATAGGAGATTATGGTCAATCACCCTTGTAGAAAAAAGATTGGATACTGTTTCAGCTTTCAAATCCCTTTTATTAGTATTAGCAAGAGACTCATTTCTTTCCAAGTAAATTCTCTGAAAAAAAAAAAAAAAAAAAAACCACATAACTATGCATTTACTGGAAATGTACTGAACTATTCACATTTAATTCAGAAAATCAGCATGCATAGTACCTATAGTTGAGTCTAACTTATGATCCATAACTTCCCCCCACCCCGCCACAATGTGTCTCAAACTTGTCATGTCACATTGATATGGTTACCATGGGAAATATTTTAAAATATTTTAAATTTTTTAAATATTTAAAATTATTTAAATATTTAATATTTTAAAACCCAGATCTCCCCAAATATTTCACGTCTCTCTAGTTTGGCCGATCACACATTATTAGAGGTGCTTAAGTTGCAGGTGATGTCAAGTGCAGTTTCTCTCTGGTATCAGTGGTAAAGCACATTCAAGGTTAGGTGCAACTCATAGCTCTTTGGTTTGGTAAATGTTTACATGTCTGCTTATTTAATGATTCTAATACGGCTCTTTTTATGATGTTGGGTTGCAGAAATAGTGTGAGAAGTTATTAAAGGTGAATGTATCTCGTTTTGTTCAATAAAAAAAATCAGCTCATATTTTCTCTTGAAGCATTTTTTGTCCTCTTGTTAGATGAGAAGAGATGGTGAAAGGGAGAAGCATGAACTGAGTTCTTACTCTGCTCTAAGCATGTACTCCACAATCTGCATGGTTTTACTTGGACTTCACAATCACCCTGTGAAAGTGTTATTATTCTGATTGACTGATGAGGGTCAGCATGGGAAGGAACATGCCCAAGGTCACAGAGCTACTGAATGACAAAGCTGGGGTTTATCAGTATCTGCCTTAGTCCAAAGCCCATGAATGTCCAGGGAGAATGACTAAATAAAGATTCTGATTCTTAATGATATTGATCTAAATGTGATCTTTCTTAAGAAAGAAAAGATCTAATGATGACCGATTTCACATCTAAACCCCCAGTCTGGCTATATTTTCTATCCTTTAGACTATAAGATTATTGACTGTCCTTGAAGAGGAGGTAAAGCTGAACTTACCAATATGGTTCCCTTTGCCTGGCTCTGAAAGGTCCCTAAAGGTAGTTTGACATTTCAGTGTTCAGAGACAGCTGAACTCTTCCTCCTGCACTCCTAACTCCCCTTCAGCCGTCTTCCTGTGTGGCCAAAGAACACTACTTCCTACCTACTGTCATCACAGGACAGCCCTACTGCTCCAAGTTCAGTTGGTTTTTGGAGAGGCACAGCAAGAACTTTTCATCACACTCATATCTACCTAGTCTTAACAGTTCCACAATGTCTGATATCCATAACAGAAAACAGTAAATTGAATTAATGGAGTCCCAAAACCTACATGTGTCTCAATACATACAATGCAACAAATTTCTTGTGTGCTATTTTTTGGAGGATTCTCATTGACTGTAATTATCTTAGTCATTGACATCTTGCATTGTGATAACATCTTCCAAGGAATACATTTACAAATGATAGCTAAATATATTTTTACTCTTCCTGTTAGGTAAAAATAAATAAATGGGTATGGAAGTATTTTTTACAAACTTTATAAAAATTTTTTTCATATTTATTTTATTTATTTATTTATTTATTTTATTTTTGTCACTGCGTTGGGTCTTAGTTGCAGCATGCGGGATCTTCGATGAGGCATACGGGATCTTTTTTGTTGCGGTGCTCGGGCTTCTCTGTAGTTGTGGCATGCAGATTTTCTCTCTTTAGTTGTGGTGCACAGGCTCCAGGGCGCATGGGCTCTGTAGTTGTGGCACGCGGGTTCCAGAGCGCGTGGGCTCTGTAGTTTGCGGCACGCGGACTCTCTCGTTGAGGCACGTGAGCTCAGTAGTCGTGGCGCACGCAGGCTTAGTTGCCCCACAGCATATGGGATCCCAGCTCCCCCACCAGGGGTTGAACCCATGTCCCCTGCACTGGAAGGCGGGTTCTTTACCACTGGACCATCAGGGAAGTCCCTTTACAAATGTTTTGACTTCCAGTTTTCCAAAAATATTGTTTTCAATGGAAAATGATTTTGTGAAAGCGTATCTTTAACTTTTTCTTTCAGGATCATGAAAATCACTTATTCATGTAGGGGCCATATTCTGACATATTTGTACAATGTCTCTAATGGTTTCTTCTTTGAGCGGCGTCTCCCCATCCCTTTTGATTGTGTGTGAGGAGGCCTCAGCTGAACAGGAATTTGTGTAAAGTGTTTTGGACTTTTACAATCGCCTTTTGCGACTGTATCCTTGTGTTATATATGCCATTGAGGCAAGCATCACAGGATGAACCAGAGGGTGCCCAGCCAGTTTTGAAGAAATGAATCCTAACTTTGGATTCAGCAGTTGGTACAGCACCTTGATCCTTAAATCACATGCTCACCGTAGTTAACATTTAGAAAAAGAATGGAAGATAAGCTTTTCTTACTCTCTTTTGAGGGGGGGAAATAGTGGCCTTATGCCGTTTCAGAGGAGTCTTCAAAGATACCTTTTAAAACATTCCACCTTCTAAATAGAACCCCTCCTAAACATTATAGAAGCTGGAGAAAGTATTTATTCCCTTTCATAGTTGTTACAGCAAATATAGGGCTGGAATTATGAGGAAGATAAGAACTTACTTTATAGAGTACCATGGTACCGAATCAACTGAAATAAAATTTTATGTGTTAGGTTATTCTACTGGCCCTGCATAATTTATGTATGTGGTGGAAGTTTTCATACAATATAGCATTCAGGTTGATTAAATATTTGGCCAAATCTTATATTTATGGATAGTTTGAAGTAATGAAGTTCACTAGAAGCTTGATCAGAAATATAAACCCATACACTGGCATCTATTCTATTCACATTTCATTACAGGAATTTTTCTGGAAGGATGGTCCACCATGAGTGCAAACAGGGCTTTCAGGAGTTCTTGAATTTTCAGAAATAAGAATATTCTACCTTGCAACACTAGAATGTCTGTGTGTGCTCTTCTCAGAAATTAGGCGTAAGATGAACTCTAAAATATTAGACATGGAGGAAAGGGAGAAAAATAAAACTCCATGTGTTCAGAAACTGTCCACTTTGTATTGAAAATCTGAATGAAATAATCAGGCTCTCTGTAATCCATTGACATATATTTTTGATAGCTAGAATAGTTTGCCTATGACAGCATCCTTATTATTTTTTTCCATACTTCTTAGAAATAGGAAACCCAAAATCTACAGTGCTCAGAAAACTATCAGGCAAAGCTGGGTTTCATCCTGTTCTTCTAAAATGTGTAGCGATTCTCTCTTTGTGATGGAATCAAGCATCAAATGTAGATATTTACTGTTCTAATACCACTTTCTCACTTAGGCAATTTATAGGAACGTGTACATAGAATCACTGACGGTTGAATGAAATGTCTGTTGTATGCTCTCCCACCATTTCTTCCTCGTATCAGTTTAGCAGTCTTAACATTTAATATGCACAAGAAAAGCAAGCAAATAGTCTTTTAAAATTGTGACACTTCCATGATAGAAAACACTTCTGTTAAACTCAGTTGAATAGTCTACTTTACCATATTGAAAAATTATGTCACTTGTAAACATCTCTGTCCTCCCAAATGATGCATAATTAAAATTATTTAATTCTGACTTTCTGTTTTCCTGTATTAAAAATGAGAAGTGCCTTTAGATTTGCATAGAAACTTTAAACACTGTCCTAATCAAATTATTCCATCAGACACTCTACAAGGAGTGTTTAATCTTGACAATAGATAAAAAGTAAAAGTTTGTGTGTTTGTGTTTTGAATCTGAAGTTAGACCGATAGGAAGATCATCAAACCAGGGATTAGTCCTAGCACTGCATCAAAATGCACATTTTATGTCTGTGTAATTAGGTTTTAATAAACATGTTTGATGGTTACTTAAAAAACATATTTTTCAATGCAGAAATGTCATCGTATAAACTACAGTAAAAAGAGACTCTTGCAAGACTATTTGTTTTTTAATTACAGTCTGATGATGATAAGCATTTGTTATTTTCCCAAGTAAAGATTAATGTTATAAATCAATTTTCTAAATCTGAGGCTTCAATGCAATATGTTAGACACAACTCTGACTGTCTGTTATCATCAAGTCTGGCTTTTCTGGAATATTTGTCATTGTGTGTAACCTTTTAATTGGGGCCACAGTTTTTAAAGTGCTTCCATGGTTTATGATGCTAGTGTTAGACTTAATGAGTCATTAGCCATTAACAAATTACTTCTGTGATTATTTTTCTGATTGCCAGTTAAGTTTTTATTTCATTCTTAGCCCTTTACATTTTTAGTTACAATCCATTTTTATTGGCAATTGAAAACCTAAACTATTTTAGCAAAAATATGACATCAAAGATTTTCTTAGCTGTGTATGTTTATTAAAAGAAACTATACAGAATAGAAACTTGATATGGGTACAGTCACAACTGGAATCTTATGTTTGTTTTACCAAACAAGAGGTTCCTTATTTCTATTTTGGAAAAACTGCAAATGAGTTTTGTTTCATCAGAATCTTATAAATTTACCATATTTTTAGTATTCATTATCTTCCTTTATACTTCTGTCTATACACGTCATATTTTCCAAAAATGACTTATTTTAAATAAATGATCTTTACAAGTTTAATAGTTAAAATTCTGTTCTATCCACAGTAAAATGTTGCAGTGATCAGTGAGCCCCAGACAGTCTACTAGAAAAGATTACTTGTGTCAATCATTTGTGAATACAGAGCTTTCTGCATGGACTGGAACAAAATGGGCATTAAAATTTCCTGCCACAATGAAGCTTTAATAAGCCAGTGATACAAGGTTTTGCAGTAATAGATGGTGACCAACACGGAAATCAAGTTAGCAGACCTTAAACACAGAAATTATATTTATCTATATTGACAGATATAATTGCTTATTTTATGTGGCTGCAGTGCAATTATAGATCAACGTTGTTCTTCCAAATATGCCCCTAGAGCCTTTGAATTCCATTGTGATTCTGATATTCCACGTTATGGTGCATTCAAAAATTAAGAGCAGTATTCACAGTGCTTGTGTTTTTGGCTTAGAGGTGGGGTAGGGTAGTTCTTTTCCTCAAAATCTATTTGCAGTTAATTTGCTTTGGTTTTTATTTTTGTGTTTCAACTTAGAGAGAAAGATTCTTTCCCAGTTGCAGGACTAAAGGAACACAGTGTAATATTTTCTAGTTAATCTGATCAGAATATGGGTCTAAGAATGACGGTACGTTCCACGGAGGGGAAGTTAGAGGAGTTGCCTTTACTCAGTGATCTGCAAAGAACCAGTCAGTGCCTTGGTATGCGATCACCAAGTATCACATGACCTGAAAAGAACCAGTCAGTGCCTTGGTATGCGATCACCGAGTATCACATGACCTGAAAAGAACCAGTCAGTGCCTTGGTATGCGATCACCGAGTATCACATGACCTGAAAAGAACCAGTCAGTGCCTTGGTATGCGATCACCGAGTATCACATGACCTGAAAAGAACCAGTCAGTGCCTTGGTATGCGATCACCGAGTATCACATGACCTGAAAAGAACCAGTCAGTGCCTTGGTATGCGATCACCGAGTATCACATGACCTGAAAAGAACCAGTCAGTGCCTTGGTATGCGATCACCGAGTATCACATGACCTGCCATGGAGGCAGGGAAGCAGCACAAGGTGATTATAGCCATTTACAGTCAAGTAGAAAGGGATTCTGCAGTAACATTAAGAAACGACTAATTCTCTTAAAATTATTTATAGAGGCCTAGCTAAGGAGGTCTGTCTTCTGGAAAGGGGTTATCAGTTTGCTTGTGGAAATTTGATGAAAGAGCAGCCATTGAATTGTCAAGGCATCTGTGTTCTTTTTCTGCTGTATCATTAGAAAGCTGAATGATTCTGAACAAGTGCTTTAGAATTGCTGGACTTTAATTTTTAGGGAAAGCGTTAAAAATATATATATGAATCTACAAGACCTTGGCTTTTCTAGAGAGGATTCTTTTGCTCAGAAAGCATGTAGTCCATATTATAAAGATACTTCTACTTAATGGCATGGCCTTGTTTCCTAACTCTGCAAATTGGCAGTAGTTCTTCCTTGTTAAGTTACACAGATCAAGTCAGACTGGGATATTTGTCAGTTAGACTTGTAAGTACAGTCATAGTTTGTTGTCCCTTTGGGTATGAGCTAGCATCCTCTCCCATTAAGTAGGGTTTTCCGAATGTTTGTAAAGAGGGAATGGATTTTTAGCTCTTTCCTAAAGAGGATAGATAGATGATAGATAGATACATAGATACATAGATAGATAAGAGCATGGTGTTGGGAGCAAAGAAGTGAATTACTATAGTAACAAAACTCTAAGAATGAAAGTAATACAAGGTGCATTACTATAAGAATTCGAGTTCAATCAGCTCTACTGATTGATGCAGCCATCTCCAATAAAAAAAAATTTAGTTCTGAAGTGTACAGAATATTAAATTTGATAAGATAATTGCAATTTTATGATTTCAAGATGGTTGCCACCTCTTTGAAGTGTCAAATAATTACCATACACATTCAACAGAACCGCATGAATGCTTTCTATGGCATTCCCACAGCTCTTGTTAGACACGCAGGTGTGTGGTAATAGACACATGACTGTGGTACCTATAACAGTGAAAAAGTCAAGAGAGATTTTATGTTAAAAATCTAGAGGAGGAAAAAAAATAATCTCCAATTCACAGCATTGCAGTACAGTGGAAAAAGAACTCGATTAAGTGTCAGGAGATGGTAGATTGAGTCCCAGCAGTGTGATACAAGGAAAATCACTTTCTTTCTCTGAGCCTCAGTTTCAGGGAATCTTTTCCTTGATATGCAGCTCCATTCTCGGCAAAGCAGGCTGGAGACCCCATTTGCTCATCCATCTTTTGCTCTTTAGACCTTGTGTGGTGTCTGGAAGTTGATGGTAATCAAGCCACATTGAGAGTCGAGGTCTCCTGTGCACTATTCTCCCTTTAATGTTTAGAGTCAAGACTTCCTGCATTTTCTTTTTCACTGAAGATGTCCAGTGTAGAAATTCCAATTCCAGCTCTCTGTGGCCCTCAGCTGGGCATGTGGTTCTTTAAGGGAAGAGTTGTAAGAGAGAAACTTAAAGGAAGCATCTCAAAAGTTAAATCCCTGTAGGGTTTTCACCAAGTTAACTCCCCCTTTTATACCTTGGATTGGAAATTATAGACAGTGTTCTAAGTGTAAAGTAAAACACTGTTCTGAAGCCTTCTTTTACAAGCCTGCTATTTTTCTTGCTGCAATTATTTAATCTTGTTTTGATAGTGGACAGAACACAGAATTTGTTGGACTTTTATTTCAAATTAGCAACTGTCTGGAATAAAAAATTTTCATTACTCTCCATCATGCCTAAAATGGCCTGGTTTGCTTGACTGAGGATGTTATATTATCAGTTCAGGAACAGAAATGGTCTTGCCTTGGTTGCTTTAGAGTGATGGTCAAAGAAGATGGTGGTGGTGACGGAGAGGTGACGGTTTCCTCCCTCTCTGTCATATCTGTAACATTCCATTTATCTTTCTATAAAGGCTTTATCTGAAGAAGAATTAAAAGTTAAAAAAAACTTCATGCTAAACAGGCAGTTTAATTGGTTCTGCTATTTTTGGAAACTAGAAGATAAATGCTACGTGTGAAGTTAATAAACCATAGTTGGAATTTGCTTAAGAGCATTCTTTCATTCCACATGGACCCATCCACTGCAGGAAGCAATAGAACCTGCCTGGGATTCAGGAATACATAAGCCCCTTTCCCAAGAACAGCCGTGACTTTCTCCATGACTTTGAGGAATTTAATAACTTCTCTATGTCCCCGCTGGACAATAAACAAATTGGGATGCGAATAGAAAAGCTAAAAATAAACACAGTAACAAAAAAACTGAATGCTTTTCAGTTCTTGCATGATAACACTATCATATGTGTTAACATTTACCAGTTTCCCACCTCTGTATAGTACTTTCTCCAAAAAAAAAAAAAAAAAAAAGAAAGATTAATATCTTTATGATTAATATTGAGCTGGGTACCTACATAGACTTATTGTGAGTAAGTGCCCTTTAGGTTTTGCATATTATATAGATGTGACTGTCCACCCTGCTGGAGCTATTTGCCAAATGTATATAATCATTCTCATTGTGTTATTGATAATGATATAAATAGATAGATGATAGATGCAATATATATCTATATATAGATATGTAGTTATGCAGTTGACCCTTGAACAACATAGGTTTGAACTGCATGGGGCCACTTATACGAGGATCTTTTTAAACATTTTTTTATAGTTCTATAAATGTGTTTTCTCTTCCTTATGATTTTCTTAATAGCATTTTCTTTTCTCTAGTTTATTATTTAAGAATGCAGTATATAATACATATAACATACAAAATCTGTTAATCAACTGTTGAAGTTATTGGTAAGGCTTCTGGTCAACAGTAGACTATTACTAGTTAAGGATTGGGGGATTCAAAAGTTATAAGAAGATTTTAACCTCTATCCCCCATGTTACTCTAGGGTCAACTGTAATCTCTGGGATTAAGAGATTCACTCCCCTCCTCATATATTTATGTGGGAGCAGGCCCTGGGCCATAGCAAATACTTCATGAACAGCAGCATATGGGAAGATAAAGAGCTTTGCAATGGACCTGGGTTCCAATTCCAATTCTCATCTTACTAACTGTGCAAGTGTGAGCAGGTTCTCAAACTCTTTGATTCTCAGATTCCCGTGGGTAAAATTATTTTTTTCTTAACAGCATTCATAAAGGATTACAAATTTCATCTAGCTTGAATATAAAGTGATCTCAAGAAAAAAAGCTGTCCCATTAGCCAAATGATGAAATTTTTAAAATAAAAACATTTTTGGCCAAGTTAATTGTGAAAACTTTTACAGGTAGATGAAATAGTCGTGTACACTTATAGTCTTTATTTAGTTATACAAAATTTTAACTGTACTGTATATTTGTTCAAACTGTAACACAATATCCATGTGATAGTTTTAATTACACATTCATACTTAATGTCTTTGTTAACTAATGCAGGTTTTCAGAGCTCTCAGCTTCACTTCATTCTGAGGGTTCTGGGATATAGCAATTCATTAATTCATGCATGTTATCAATTTTATTCCAAGCCACAAAAATCCATTACGACTCTTAGTTTTTTCACTCATTCCATAGGCAAATATTTATCTCCATAGGAAACAGTTACTACATGTTTTTTAAGAGAGATGCATAAAAGATTTATCAACATGCTTGTTTGCAGGATGTAGAAATCCTGGAAAAATGATAAAATCTACATTATTTTTAAAGTTCCTCTCCCTTTTTTCAGTGATTGCAGTGTAGTCAGTGGACCTCCAAAAGTTTGCAAACATAGCATCGTTTGAGATGCTAATGTATCTTCCACAAGCATAGTATGTTGTGAAAGTAATGTAATTGATAGGACATACCATAAAATTATGAACACAAATATATGCAATACCTGCTTTCTAAGAGATATCTCTTTTGGTGGGCACTTATCTTAAACTTAGGTTTATATGGTAATATGTTTAATGCAAGTGAGATGACATGGTTAAAATTAATAAATAATATGTAGACTGCTAAAGAATCAGATACCTAGAATGTACCTAGAATAGCATTTCTCCAAATTTTAGTTGTAAGATCCCTTTACACCCTTAAAAATATTGACCCAAAGAAATTTTGTGTATGTATATTAAAATTACATTTATCAATATTTACTATATTAAAAATTAAAACTGAGAAATATTTAACATTTATTAATTTAAAAATAGCTATAATAAACTCATCACATGTTAACATAAAGAACATGCTTTATGAAAAATAAGTATATTTCAAAAAATTTAGTAGAAGAATGACATTATTTTGTTCTTTCTAAATATCTTCAATCCTGACTTAGTACAGCTGGGCTCATTGCTTGAAACATATGAAGAAAATCTGGCCCCATGCAGATATTTAGGTAGAAAATGAAAACTTTATTAGCCTTTTCAGTTAATTATGGATATTCTTATTTGACTTTATTAAAAAACTCAACAAGTGGTAGTTTCTTAAATATTATTTACAGTGTGGGATCTTTTTGAAATCATATTAATAATTTTTTTACTCTATTAAATTAAAATCCATTGACTTTCTTGAGCTTGGAATGGATCTTTTTTCTTATGCAATAACTTGTAACACCATGCCTTGGTCATTCAGAAAATATTGGTTCACTGAGATATGCAGATCTTCCACATATTGACACATTTCATTATAAAATGTCAAAAAATCACATTTGTAAATATCACCATCAAGCTCATCAGAAAAGTCTTGAAGTATTGGAAAGCTGAGTATTGAAATGCTCATGGTGTGGATTCATGTTTTGCACGAAATTAATTTTTGCTTGAAATCTTGCATTTTATCATTGGCAACAAATAACTGCTACAGTTGATTTCCTTAAAGTGACTAAGTCACTTCATGCATTTTTCAGAGAGCATCTGTTAAATACTGAAATCTGAATAGCCATAAGTTGTTTTTCAGTAGTTATTTTAAGTAAAAACAATGTCCCATAGGAAAAAAAATAGTTCACCCATAACTCAAACAATCACATAAATACTTTTCCTCAGTCCAACTATTGGATATTTGTTTGCAACAAACAGAAAATGCTTCATGCATATTTACCATCTCATCACATAGAATATTTTTTAAATGTACTCAAAGGTCAATATGTAATAAAATCAATAATTTTTACTGCTTCATCAAGGGCATTCTTGAGTGAAACTATCATTTTTTTCCCTGCAAGTAAATGATGATGAAAAATACAGTGACTGCTAGCACCATTTGGTGCCACTGCCTTGATTTATGCTAAGATACCACCAGTTTTAGCCTCCATTGCCGTTGCACCATCTGTGAAAAAGAAAATAATGTGTAAACATTATTATGAAAATAGTTTTAAACTTGGAGACCTTCAGGGGTCTCAGACTACACTTTAAAAACCACTGACAGAAGAAACTAAATAAATGGTATTTATTTGTAATAATATTGATAGCTGACATCTTTTGTTTACATGCGGTTTCATATTACTGCATTGTTCAGTGTTGATATCCACATAGTAATTTTGATTATTTAGTCACCTCCTTATTACCATTCTGTATTCCTGTTCATTCACCAATTTTTCTCAAGGTGGTATCTATACTGGGCCTTCACGTCAAAAATGTTCACTTTGTGAGGCTCTATTAGGCTTATTGGTAAGATATTTTTATAAATACCATCTTGCCCAACCCCCCCCAAAAGATAGATTAGACATATAGATGGTTAAGAAGGAAGGAAGGAAGAGAGGCAATAAGGAAGAAAAGTGGGGAGGAAGGAACCAAGGCAGTAATGAAGAAACAAATGAAGGGAAGACATGGAAGAAATAAAGAACTGAGATGCACACTTAAATGCTTTCCATCTGGGTTGACACTGAAGTTTGGTCAGGGAAGGTCTTTCAAATCACTGTTTGTTCAATTCAGTAGCTACTCTTAATCATTTTGCTGAATTAAACCTAAGTGTCATGTGTTATCCCGTTAAATCTATTATTGTGCGCTCCCCAAATATGAAAACCAATATGAAGTTGCGATATAAGGTTCTGGTGTGTTTTGGGAAGAACAAAACCAGCAAGTATCAATGACCATGTGTTTAAAAATTCAGACTCATACTTTGGGGTAAGAACACTCTAAATGAAAACATAGCTTGTAAGAGCTGCTTCTGCTTCTTCGTCTTCTTTTGCATTTGTTTTTACATAGAAGAATGTTGCTGTGGTTAAACTCATTGTACTAACAACTGCCAATGTGTGCCTGTGACTGAACTCTAGGAGAAGGCTCTGCCAGGAAACTGTCTCCTAATGATATGATCTGCATATTTTAATGAGGCCGAAAATGTAGGTAACTGTATAGACTCTGTACTCTGCTCATTCTGGGGTTTTCAGCATCCTTGTAGATTGCACATTGTTTCCATCATTAACATATGATAACTGGAAATGGGTTTCATATCACCATCCATCAGCCCTATATGACTTGACATTTTCAGAGTTCAGATGAAATACTAATAACCTGTCTGTGGATACTCTGTTTTGTGCTTATTCTAATGATGTCCATTCAATCAATGAGAGGATAGCATGGCTACTACATTTAATAGCACAGAAGCAACTTGTATCTATTTACAGAAAGTAAAGCTATTCAAGGTCTTAGGAGTAAACCTTTTTTAAAATTTTTTTACCTTCCTCTCACTTTTATGGTATGAGTTCTCGATTTCGTTTTTTGTTTCACTCCAACCTCAAATCCCTCACTCTCTTTCTCTCAGCCCTACCACCAGTGTTCATTGAGCACCTGTTATGAACCAGGTGCTGTGTAATCACTTTATATTCATTATTTTATTTAATGTCTACAATATTACAAAATAAGCATGATTACTTATAACTACTTTGTGTGTGTGTGTGTGTGTGTACACAGGTACACTTGTATATGTGTTGTGTATAATAGGGTGTACATATACTGGTACATGTGTGTATTTGTGTATATCAAATATGCATGCAATTGACATGATGTGTATGTTGCTAAGTCTAGTGTGGTAGATATAATTGGAGACAAACTTGATGATATTGAGTAAGCTGTCCAAGGACACACAGCTTCTAAGTTAGGCCTTGGATCAAACCCAGGTTTATCTAAACCTCTGGGTTTATCGTGGCTTCTCTCTTAGAATATTTGGAAATAAGATCTTTTGCTGTGTTTTAGTCCACTCAACCCCCAAATTATTTAATTAAATCATGTACAAAACAGGAAGAAATTTCTTCATATTTTATTTCTCTGAACACAATTAAATATAAAAGTATAATGTTTGTGGTTCTTCTATCCTGAACTAATAACAAAATTTCGTGAGGAACAATCTTGAATAGATTAAGCCTTTGACTAAGAGTCGAAGAACTGGACTCATTTCCTTCCAGATAATTTTGATGAAAATGGTTAGTAGGTCACTTTTTAGAAACAGCATCAAAGATACAATCAAAGTAGGTAAATGTCAATCATGAATAAGTAATTTATGATTAAAAATATTATCACCCAGAAAAAACATCTGAAAAGAAACAGATTACAGCATACTAAAGGCAAAATTGACTCTACCTGAACATAAATTTTCTGTTTTCATTTTTTAGTGTTTTCTTGGCACCTTGGATTTATTGGTATCACGACATTTATTACTCTGCCTGTGGCAGCCAATGCATTTATCTGCATTTCCTAAGTATATTGTGGATTTTTTTTTTGAGGCTACCACTGCAAGTTGATTTTTTTATTGTATATAGAATCCTTTGCCATAATTAGATCGCTAGGAATTTTGTTGAAATGAATAAATTAAAAGACTTTTAACAACTCAAAAGAAAAAATGGAATCATGTGCCCAGGGAGTAGCCCATTTTAACACATTTTTACTGAGATGTAATTGACATGTAACATTATATTGCTTTCAGGTGTACAACATAATGCTTCGATATTTATATACATTGCAAAATGATCACCACAATAAGTCTAGTTAGCATCCATCAGCATACATAGTTACAGAATTTTTTTCTTGTGCTGAGAATGTTTAACATCTTCTCTCTTAATGATTTTTAAATATGCAATACAGCAGTAACTATAGTCACCATGCTGTACATTATATCCCCATGACATTTCTTTTATAACTGGAAGTTTGGACCTTTTGATACCCATCACCCATTTTGCCCACCCCATGCTCCCTGCCTCTGGCAACCAATAATCTGATCTATGAGATAGGGGTTTGTTTGTTTTTTCTTTTTTTTTAAGATTCCACATATAAGTGAGATTAAACTGTATTTGTCTTTCTCTCTGACTTATTTCACTTAGCATGATGCCCTCAAGTTCCATCCATGTTGTCAGAAATTACAAGATTTTATTCTTTCTTTATGGCTGAATAATATTCCTTCGTATACATACATACCACATTTTCTTTATCCATTCATCCATCAATTTTAATACATTTTAATGCATGTATGGTTGGCCAGGTGATTTAAAATACAGATTTATGGACGTACTGCAGAAATTCTGAATCAGTAGGTCTGGGATAGGTCCTGGAATCTGAATTTTTTTCAGAAGTACCTTGGGCATTTCAGACCACACTTCAAGGAATGTAGTTACCTTAAAGAATTTAAGAAGTGATTGAGAAAGGTCCTGATTTGTGACTGACTCGCAAATTTCCTTTCTCTGCTTTGCACATTTAAATCCCTGTTCCTAATAGATAAGCTTCACATGGAACACTTAATCCAGTAGTCACTTGTACCTTCTTTTCCATCCCAACTTGAGGCTTTCCCTGGTTACCTCCCTTACGTGATTGCTCACTTTCCCTTTCTCTCCATCAGTGAGTGTAAAACATTCCCATGATATGAGTTATACAGATAGCTGCCTGGAATAAGCATTGATTACTTTTTATGATATTTTTATAAGAATGCACACCTTTTTACTAGATATGAAATTACTTTGTTGAAAAGAAATTATCTCATAAGGAGGTGAGTGGAAGAGGCAGATTACGTATGTAAATTATTAAAGAGGAAAATCTAGAAATGTTATGCTTTGTAAATGGAAACCATACAATGTTTGCCTGAAACAACTTCTAAAACTCTAATTCTCCAAATTTAGTCCTGTTAGAAACACCTCGGACTCAGGAATCTGCATTTTAACAAGGAACCTAGATGATCCCGATGTATAGAGATGTTTCATGAGGAACTTTGCACTAAAGATATGGTGGAAGCAGATGGCTAATGTGTTTCAACACGCTTTTCATCTTTAAGCCTCATCAAGTATTTTCCTGCTCAAAACTCTGACTAACCCTTCCACATATCTTTTGTGTTCTGTTAAGGCCTCAGGTAGCCAGTCAGGGAAGAAATAACATATGAACATATGAAGATAGGGGTATAGAACTTTAATAGACTTGGCAGCTTTATTTTTAACATTCTAAATATTTGATGTTATTTCTTAAAAGGTTAAGATAATGGGTCTGTTTAGCATAATTCCTGACAATCCAGAATTCCCATAAAAAGTATCCAGAGGTCTGGAGGATGTAACATTGAGTTTAGCTCTCAGAACCTTGATTTTCTTTCCGATGCTGTAATCATTTCCTTCAGATTGTCTCTCAAATGGTTTTCACTGTCTGGTTGTGTAGTTTCTTTACCCACAGAATTAATTCATAGATACACTAGAGACATCATTTTACTTAAAGGTATTTTCGTTTCTTTAGAAGGATATATTAATGTGTTCAGTGCTCTCAGAGGTGGTTATTGGATGAAGTTTACAAGAGAGACTTGCCTACTTCTTGAGTAGGGATCAGCAAACTTCACCCCACAGACCCAATATAACCTGCTGCCTGTGATTGCCTAGTCCATTAGCTAAAAATAGATGTATCTTTTCTTTCTTGAACATTTTATTTTGAAAAGAAAATTTTGTTTTTTACATTTGTGATGGTTTCGAATTCAAAAGAAGAATAATATTTTGTAACACCTGAAAATTATGTGAAATCCAAATGCTAGCGTCCTGTAAATAGAGTGTTATTGGCACACAGCCACACTCATTTGTGTATGTATGTGGTTGCCTTCATACCACAGAAGACACTGTTCTGTAGTTACAGCAGAGGCCATATGTGTCGCTCACTGCTGGACGCACTATGAATTGCAGTTGAAGCAGTCACAACTCGACGGCGTTTCAAGAGCCCCATGTGTCACCTATCCGTGTGAAAAAGCACTTTCAAAGATAAAATACGAAAAATCTCATTATAGATCAGTATTAACAGATGAGCATTTGCAGTAAATTTTGGTGATGGGGAATGCTCACTTTGAATCCCAATTAAGCAAAATGTGAGCACACACATGAAAAGAATTTCAGCCTTTTCATTCATATTACAAAAAGGAATACTCCATTATTAGCATTATATTTTGAATTTTGTCAAAAAATGGGAGGACATTTGTTTTCTTTCTTGTTAGGTATCTACATAATATCCTCAATTTTGCTGGTTGGTCGGCAAGTCTGAAATATGTACTGTTTGGTTCTATACAGAAAAAGTTTCCTGATCCCTGTTGTTAAATACTGAATGCACAAAAACTGAGGTGCTTAGTTTGGTTGTGGAAAATGTCTCATTGTGATAGAATTATCTTTCAAAAATATGATTTTCCCTGATTATATGAGTAATACATGTTACCAATACAAAATTTGAAAAAAGGCTACAAGGTGTAAGTGAAACTCCACCCCCTTAATCTTTACCACCTGGATATGAATAAATCCTGCCAACATATCAATATATTTCCCTCTAGATCTTTTTTCAGATACTTTTATATATTTGAAAACTTACTATAAAAACAATACTCAATATTACTTAAAACCTTACAAGTAGTTTCCCATACCATTTGCCAATCTTTGTAAATGTTAATTTTATGATTTAATATTATTCATTCATTTGAATGTGCCATAATCTGAGTTCTCCTTTAGTGATATTAAGATATTTGGTTTTAACTTTCTTCCCTTTTTAATACTATAATAATTTTATGGTGAATAATTTAGTTGCTCAAATTTCAGATTATTTTATCAGAGATCTTCTTTTATTGAAATATAGTTGATTTACACTATGGCGTTAGTTTCAAGAGTACTGCATAGTGATTCAGTTATTTTTTTCTGATTATATTCCATTATAGGTTATTACAAGATGTTGAATATAATTACCTGTGCAATACAGTAAATCCTCGTTGCTTATCTATTTTATGTATAGTAGTTTGTATCTGTTAATCCCATACTCTTAATTTGTCCCTACTACCCTCCCTCTCATCTTTGGTAACCCATAAGTTTGGTTTCTTTGTCTGTGAGTCTGTTTCTGCTTTGCATATAGATTCATTTTTATTATTTTTTAGATTCCAGATATAAATGATATACAGTATTTGTCTTTCTCTGACTTATTTCACTAAGGTCCATCTCTAGGTCCATCCATGTTGCTGCAAATGGCAATATTTCATTCTTTTTTATGGCTGAGTAATATTCCATTGTATATATACAATACCACATGTTCTTAAGACAGTCATCTGTTGATGGGCCCTTGGGTTGTTTCCATGCCTTGGCTCTTATAAATAGTACTGCTATGAAAATTGGGGTGCATGTATCTTTTCAAATTAGAGTTTTCATTTTTTTCTAGGTATATACCCAGGAGTAGGATTGTTGGATCATAGGTTAGCTCAGCTTTTAGTTTTTTAAGGAACCTCCATACTGTTGCCCATAGTGGCTGCACCAATTTACATTCCCACCAACCGTGCAGGAGGGTTCCCTTTTCTCCATATCCTCTCCAACATTTATTATTTGTAGACATTTTGATGATGGCCATTCTGACCAGTGTGAGATGATACCTCATTGTGGTCTTGCTTTTGCATTTTTCTAATAATTAGTGATGTTGAGCATCTTTTCAAGTGCCCGTTGGCCATTTCTATGTCTTCTTTGGAAAAAATGTCTATTTCCAGAATGTTTTTAGATGATATACTGCCTTCATTTATTTAATATAAAATTCATTTGAAGGATTTGGATAACACACCTTAATTTTTATAAACACGCCCTATGGGTAAGTCTAGCTACCCATTAGTTGCTTGATAAAACAAAGGTTGCTTGATCCTATTAAAGCCTAATAGTAAAATGATAGTTAAGATAAAGGCTCTAGAGCAAGCCAGGGGCCTTTAAATCCCAACTGGGTGACCTAAGTAAAGTAATTAAGCTCTGGAAATTGGAAATAACAGTGGAATTTATCTCATAGGATAGCTGTTTTCCCAGTTAAAGTAAAGGAGGTAGTATACATAAAGTGCTTAGATCAGTGTCTGGCAATCAGTAGGAGCTCAATATGTTTGCTGCGATATAATAAAATAGAAATATTCAGCCCTTTTCTCTCACTTAAATTGAGAAATACACACCTGACTTTTAAAAGGGAGTCTTTCTTCTACTACATTAAATTTAGCTTCTTCCCCTCTTCGCACTGTCAAACTTTCAAAAGCTGCAGCAATGCCACTAATATTTATGTTGGTGAGCCAGTCACTTAATCTCTGTTGAATTCTCCTCTGCCTCACCTTTATGGATTGTTGAGAGGATTAAATTAGATAATCCATGTAAAACACTTAGCCCAGCCCCTGTATGGAGTTAGCCCACCTGTACCGTGTCACATATGCCAATAATAACAAACATTTAAAGTCTATAATCAGACAGAAGATGCCTTCTTGCCCCAGTGACCTTCCAGAAAGTTCCCTAATCCCCCTTGGTAGAGGGTAGCATCACAGAGTTTTATTGGAGCAGTGATAGCCTCAGCTGCACAATCAGATGAGTGGGCTCTGCAGACAAGCTGATTTAATTGGGGGGGGGGGCGGTGTATGTGTGTGTGTGCGTGCTTACTTTTTAAGGAAGTAAAAAATGAATATAAATGGGTCAAATGGAAGACATTTAAATTTCAGGCCCACAGCTGTTCCATGGCTCCTTTTGGCTTCTGATGTCAAGTTCCTCCTAATAAAATGTTAAATGTTAATAAAAGAAATGTTAAACAAAACCACTATTAGTTTTTGGTCAGGTTCCTTTTATACTTCTGTTTAATTCAAACAAGCTTGTGGGCACATTCTTTTTCTCCTGCTCAACTTGAAATGGTTACAAACAAATAACCTCTCTCAAAATCTTTAAGCTCTCTGAAATTTATTCTCCAGGAATATTAACTCACCTTATTTTTTTAAGCAAAAAATAAAGTTCACTATAATTTGTTAATCTAACTCTGCTGCCAAGTTGGCTGTTTTATTTAACAATAAATTGAATACAAAAGCTCCCTAAGGCAGGAAGATAGAGTACCAAGCTCTGAAAGTTTGGCAGTTTAATTGACATTTCATAGTAGCCTCAGGCGGAAATTAATTTCAACGCTGGTTATATACACATACTTCTGTTGTTGTATAAGTTAGTGCATGTGTACATACATATACATGTATCTGTCTTGAGGGTTACACTACAAGTAAATTAAGTGTGATTTTGTTTGTTTTATATATAATCTTGCCTGTATCATACAAAATTTCATGTTAGACTTGTGAAAGAAAAGTTACTCTTTAGTGATTTTTTCAGAATGTGTCTTTGGAAGGCTATGCATTTTTAAGTTGGGTGAACACCACTAGGAAACAAAAAAAAAGTTTTACATCCTGTTGTGGTTTGAATTGTGTCCTCTAAAATTCATAGGTTTAAGTCCTAACCCTCCTTACCTCAGAATGTGACCTCATTTGGAGATAGCCTCCTTAAAAAGTAATCAAGTTAAAATGAGGTCATTTGGGTGAGACTGAATCCAAAACGACTGGTGTCCTTATAAAAAGGAGAAACTTGAACACAGAGGCATGCTAGAGGAAAGATGATGTGAAAAGATTCAGGGAGAAGATGACCATCTGTAAACCAAAAAGAGAGGCCTGGAACAGATCTTTCCCTAAGCCCTCAGAACAAATGAACCCTATTAGCATCTTGATCTTGGACTTCTAGTCTCCAGAACCATTAGACAATAAATTTCCATGGTTAATCTCCAGTACTCTGTTACAACAGCCCAGCAGACTAGTACACATTCCCTTAAAGGCAGTATAATACCTTATAACAATGATCTACATTAAAACAGACTAAAGAAAGTAGGACAAAAGAGAGAGTTTCATTATTCATATGTATTGAGGGACATTTGTAAAAAACAATCTAACATGTATGAGATTAGTCTTGAATCAATTCATGATACAGAGGCCCTACTCAAGAGTCCCAATCCATGATTAACATCCATCAGAAAGTCTCATGCCTCACAAACTTCTTAAAATGGGAGATAGGGTAGATAACTATGTATACATTAAATGGACCAACTTTTAAGAGAAAGATAAACATGCTGAATTACACTGCATACATTCCATTGCGTACATTCTAGTAAAAAGCAAAAATCTATCACCAGTATTCTGCGTGAGTACAGTGATATTCTGGAGGCTGGAATTCATAATTTTACTTTAGGCAGTTTAGGTCTCTTTACAATTTCTCCCCCAGGGTTGAGGTCTTCATCCAGCTGGTGGCCCTGTTAGGGAGTCGACTAAAGGATTATGAGGCTTTATAAGTCCTCATGTTGTTGGGACTGGTAATTCATGAGCAGTAGATGCAGAAGCCACAGGGAGAAGCTCAGAGCACCAGGAGGACTAAAGACAGGAAGGCAAGAGTCTCTATGAGCCTTCAGATTAATCTTCCCAGGAAGGAGTGGAGACACTAATGCTTAATGAACATAAAAACAGACTACAAAAAGCGGGAAGGACAAAAACCACATTATAGCTTTTACTTATTTTGTTGGACTTTTATTTCCAAATCACACAATTGTCTGAGACGATTTAATGCACAATTACATTAAAAAAAATGAAATTAACATGTTTTTAAAAACATAAAAGCAACTGCTAAATAAAGCCATAACATCTTTCTCTGCGCTCCCAAGATAATGAAGCGTATTTTTCATCTCTAACTGTGCTTCTGTATCATGAGGATGGAATTTGGGGCAGGATGGGGGCATGGAAATAGACTTTCGTTACTAAGAGGCTGTCTTGAAGCTCCCTGGGAAGTGGCTTTTGTCACTTCCAAAGTGCAGTTGCTGAAGAACAGAACAGTAAGGCCTGTAAAGAACGGTGTCCCTATGACACCGAAGACCTCAGTGCTGGAACAAGTTACAGGGGCAAGAGCAGAGCAAATGGAGGGTGGCAGAGGGTACATATTTTGTATCTTGGTACCTACTGGGCTGCAAAATTCTGACTATTGATTCAAGATGCTGCTTTCCTTTTGATGTAGGTATAGCCACCTTAATAATGATATATACCTGTGTACCTATCCATATACACACATATATGAAGCCTGATAGAGGCCTCTTCCTCCATGTATGTACACACACCAATGTTATATACAACACACATCTGTAAACACACAATCATATTAAAACTGTCTCCAGTGTCTAATTGAAATGCTTCCCCCCTCATTGATCCATAAAGTATCCTTAGAATTTCTGAGAAAAAAATAAAATCATGTCTTCTTTTCAGAATGATTTTTATGGCAACTGTGGTATAGGTAGTGATAAATGAAAAGTAATGATTCTACTCAAAGGTTGAGTAACATAAACATATAAGAGTATCTACCATACTCCAGAGCGGTGCTTGCGTTGGGGATAGAAATAAACTCATAGGATTTTGCTCCTGCCCTCCGAGAGCCCACAGTCTGTCTGATAGTTTTATTTTTGTCCCATTCCTTAAATAATATCTTATACAAGTTACTAGTGCATGGATATATGTCCAGAGAATACATCACTAAAGGGAAGAATATAATTTAATGCTTTTTTCCCTCTGTCTCTCAAGTACTGGATGGGATTTGGTTGAGGACCTTGTATAAGTTGGAAGTGACAACCCCATCCCCTGTATGCTTTGCCCAGGCAAGTTGAGCCTTATCAAAGGACCAAATCTGCGCCTGGTGTACACCTTTTTATATTATGCAAGATTTAAAATGGAGTGGGAGCAAAAAAAATCAAATGAGCAATTATACTTCACATCTATGAATAAATTAATGAAAAGTTTTATGTAAAAGTTCAGAAAAAATATACATATATACGTATGAAAATATCAAGAGATTGTTGTGCTATCTTAATGGGGAAGCAGAATAACTTACAAGTTAGATTGGACTTCTGATAGGATGACCTGAAGACATCTCGTCTTACACAGTGCTATAGTGGAGGTTTGTGGAGGTTTTTTTTTTGTTTTTTTTTTTGAGTATTCAGGCCATGATCTAGTCTAATTCCAGTTATCTTTGGTTTGGGGCCTGGATATTAGTGTCACTTTAAAAAGTTAGCTGTAAGAATCTTAGTTATAAAAAAAAAAAAAAAAAAAAAAGAATCTTAGTTATTCAGGCTAGTATCTGAATTTGCACAAACATGTGGGGTATTTATCTGTGAGGAAAGAAAGCACCAGAGGAAACCAAAGGCCTTCAAGCTAAACCAGAACTAGACAGACTTGTGTGTATCTATGTGTGTGAATATGTGTGCATGTGTGTAGGTGTGAGTGCATGTGATTGCGTGTATTTGTGTATGTTTGTATACATATGTTTGTGTATTTATACGCATGTATGGATGTTTGTGTGAGTCATATGTATGCATGTGATTGTGCGTATTTATGCATGTGTTTTGTATGCCTGTGTGTGTGGTATGCGTGTATGACTATGTTTGTGAGCTCTGTGTCTGTGGCTGTGGTTCGATGCCTTTTCAACTCTCATGAAGTTTTTCTTTCTTCATTTATTCTTCTGATTAACTGTCTTCGTCCATTCAGGCTGCTCTAACAAAATGCCACAGACTGGGTAGCTTATGAACAACAGAAATTTATTGCACACAGTTCTGCGGGCTCTAAGTCTGAGATCAAACATGGGCCCTCTTCCAGTTGCAGACTTCTCACTGTATCCTCACATGGTGGAAGGGACTGGGGATTGCTTTGGAGCCTCTTTTGTAGGAACTAATCCCATTTAAGAGGGTTCCACCCTCATAACTTTAGCACCTCCCAAGGACCTCACTTACTAATACCATCTCCTTTGAGGGTCAGGATGTCAACATATGAATTTTAGGGAGACAAAAACATTCAGATCATAGCATTAACTCAAGGAATTTCTGCTTTCACAAACCTCTTCTGTTACATCATTTGCCTAGTTAAGTACCAAATAAAGAACTATATGAAATATAATATGGCAGATAAAAGTATAGGATGGTTCCTTAGCTGTGTTACTCTTGAAAATTTCAGGTGGGATACCTCACGTAAGTTTGGGTTACTGATTTTGTGTTCAGCTGTTTTCCTCCACATCTCTTGCAACAATATATAATGCAAAATCTAAAGAAATGCTTGATGCTTTCTTAACATAGTATTTTCTGGTCCAAAAATTAATAATCTGTAAAATTATTGTGAAAATATTTTGAAATATTTGAGAAGATGAAGATTGCATGAAACCCCACAGAATTCACAGATACTATTTGAATAGATAAACAGAATTGCACACACACCAACCTGAACTATTAGGTCACATTCCTTCTTCCTGCTCCAGGAATTTTTCTCTCTCTTCTTTCATCATCAGTTCTCTTTCTTGGAGCTTAGCTATAAGTATGAAATGTGCTTTTATGTCACATGTTATTTTTTCAAAATCTATTCTTGATCCCACTTCCTCTGCTAGCAATGGCCGTAATTCTTCCCCTGTCTTAATAGGAAAATACCTGGAAATCACTGTCAACACATTGTCCTCTCTCCCTCTCTTAAAACACATTCTTTTCCACTGAAACTGACCTTGTAAAGGTCATTAATGACCTCCATGTTGCTAAATCCAATTGTCCAGTCTCAGTCTCATCTTACTGGACCTATAAGTATCATTTGATCCAACAGATCACTCCCTTCCCCTTGAAATATTCTGTTCCCTTGGCCTCCAGGATGGTTTTGCTCCTAACTTATTAACTGGTTTTTTGAGTCTCCTTTGCTTTGCTTTTCTCTAACAAGAACAAGAGTTTGTTTTCTCTGACCTCTTAGTTTTGGAGTTTGCCGTGGTTTACTCCTGGAACTTGCTTTTCACTACTTAATATCTCCCCTGCTTTGGTGATCTTACCCAATCTTGTGTCTCTATTTGTATGAGATCCAATGTTACATGAGATTTACCCTGAACTCCATACTTAAATATTCAATTGCTTACTTAATATTTGTACTGGAAAGTCTAATAAATATCCCACACTTGACATGTTAAAATTGAATTCCTGGTCTTACCATCCAACTGGCCCTAGCTGCAGCCTTCCCCATCTCAGTCAGTGGCAACTCCATCCTTCTATTTTCTCAGGTCAAAATATTTAAAGTAGTTTTTGATTCATGTCACACCTCATCCCACATCCAATTCTCTCAGTTATTATAATTTAGAAATATCTCCAGAATCTAACTACTGGCTTACCACTTGCACTGCCATTGCTCTGGTGTAAGCCACCATCATTGCTCCCCTGCACCATTGCATTGGCCTGCTTTCACTCTTACCTCCTTCAATCTCCGTTCTCAAAAATGGCAGCCAAAATGATCTCTTTAAAAGGTAAATCAAGCCATGTCCCCCTTCATTTCAAATCCCTGCAGTGGCTCTCCATTTCACTCAAAGTAAAGGCCACGTTCTTACAAGGACGTATGCAGTCTACCCTGTGCTGAACTTTTACTACTCTTTCCCATTTCCTTTATACTCCAGTACACTAGCCTCCTTGCAGATCCTAGAAATCTCCAGGCATGCCCTTACCTCCAAGCCCAGGCACTTTCTAGTCTCTCCTGCTGGATTACTCTTCCCCTAGAAAGCCACAGCCTCACTCCCTCACTATCTTCAGGCCTTTGCTCAAGTATCATTTTCTCAGAGATCTTTCCTGACCAACCCATTTAAAATTCCAGCACTTCCCTATGGCATTCCCACACTCCCCATCTCCCAACCTGCTTTGTTTTTCTCTATGAAACTTACCACCTTCTAACATACTATTCAACATACTTGTTTATTGCTCGTATTGGCATCTACACTATATGCTCCATTACGGCAGAGATTTTTGTGTATTTTCTTCATTGCTGTCCAAATCCCCTATGCCAAACACCATAGGTGCTTGATATATATATTCTTTTCAGAAATAAATAATAATATGATTGGCATTATACTATATATATTACATGTTGATGTGCTTTTTTCCCACTTAATATTACCCAAGAAAGCTCCGATTTTGCTAGGTATTTTTATCTAGTACAGTATGATTTGTTTCTGGTAAAATATATCCCGTTGTATTAATGTTCCATCATTTATGAGATCCCTATTACTGGATATGTACATAGCTTGAATTTTTAACTAATAGAAGAATATTACCTATATAAATATACATCTGCATAAATATTTGTACATCCTTCAGATTATTTCGTAAGAATTATTTTTCTGGAAGAGGTAATTTGGACCAAAGTGTGAGCTGACTTTATGGGTTCAGATATGTTAACTGAATAAACCTCCAGAAAGTTGGCATTTACTCTTCCATCATAAGTTATAAGGATACCCTTTTCCAGCACACTGAGCCACATTTTATATTGCTGCTAAAAAATCTTGCCAACTTAATATGCAAAATACATATGAATTTTAATTAACTTTTTATTTTGGAAGAATTTTAGATTTATGGAGGTCACAAAGATAGTATAGAGAATTTTCCCTAATGTTAACATCTTACATAATCTTTGTACATTTGCCAAAACTAAGAAATTAACATTGGTATATTCCTATTAACTAACTCCGTCTATTAATGTTTTGAGTTATTTGTTTTTACTGGGTTGAATCCCACCTTACCCATTTGTCATTTGTATGTCTTCTTTCATGAAATGTAATTGTATGTCATTTGCCAATTTTTTTAAGTGTATAATGTATTTTTGATGAATTAACATTGTCTGTTTTAGATATGGTAGACTAAGATCTATTGAAAGCAGTGATCATTTATACCTGCATGTCTCAAAATGTCTATCATATTATCAGTAATTTCTCCAAAATTGATAGATGTTTTATGACAAAAGCGTTGCCTCATCCTAAGTATTTGGGAAACACTAATATATAATATAGTGCAAGCATGGTTTTTTAACCAAGATTAAATAGATTCAAGTTATTTCTTGATTTATTAGTTAATGATTTATTAGTTAAATCTCTGTTACAAGTGACAAAAACTTTCTCAACTTGCTTAAACACAAAAGGGTAATGAATTGTATGATGTAATGATAAGTCCCAGGGTAAGGTAGCTAGATTCAGGAATCAAATGTTGTCATTAGGACTTGGTGTCTCTCTATTTCTCAAGTCCACATTGACTTCACTTGTCAGGATAGTGGATAGTAAGAGGGCCTCCAGCAAAAATCTCATGGATCACTTATTTGTTCCTAAACCAATCACGGTGACATGAGGAATAAGCTGTGCTCAACGGCTTTTTCCAGGGGCAAGTGTCAACTCCTAGAGGTAGACAGAATCTCATGTACTGACATCAAAAGAATGCATATCCCTGAATTAAAATTGTGAACTGTTTCCTGGGGTGAGTATGAATGTCCTGCAGTTAAACTAAATGTCTGCTGTTATTGGATTTCACACATGATCATTAAGAAGTCCACTTTAATTTCAGATGAGACCACTCAGTATCCCAAAACTGTCATGAGCATTGTTTTCAATTACCTGTGGCATAAGTAGGATAAACTTTTTTTTTTTTACCCCATTTTACCTATGGGGAAACTCAGCTCAATGATACATAGTTAGTGGTGCTAAAAGCTGGCTCTTACTCCTTATTTACTGATCATTCTTTCCATCTGTAACTGCATTACTTAGAACCATTACTTGTAACCACACAGAAAATTTAACACTCAACATCAGTTTTTACGGTGGTCCATCAGCTACTATGCCAGTTATTAATGCCTTTTGTTCACATGTTCTAATGACCCACTATCCATGGTACATTTCACGAACACATTTGAAAAATTTTGAGGCTTTCGCCAAAAGGCTGTCAGCTGTTACCCCCATGATCTACTGCTTAGATCTCCTACTGTGAATTCCCTGGTCTTTCTTTTGTTTCGCTCTATACCTACACAGTTGTCAAGGATACCCAGCTCTCTACTCTCTTGTCTGAACAGTCCACAAGGTGTTTTATTAAAATTCCCAATTAAACTTGTACAGCCATTCACCTGTACATTCATCTCTTTACTTTCTCACCCACCCACACTCAACTAACTACCTGATCTAAAAAATACCAAGGGGTCAGGAGTCATCAAGAGAATGAACAAAGTACATGGGATCTTTGGGTATCGCATAATAGCTATGGCAATGTTATCTCAAGTAATTGCCGCCCTAACAAAGCAGAACAAAACCAGATTGAAAAGATGTAAATAAAGAGAGCGAGAGAGCAAGGGGATGATGGGCAATTTTTCAATTTTATGGCTATTGCATTATTAGTGTTTTAAAGACTAAAAGGGTGTTTTCAATGTAAAACTTGTTGCTTGAGGTAGGGCAAGAGAGAAGTTGGTGAGATAGCAGAGAAGCCTTTAATTTATATCATCATAAAACTGTAGAAATCCTTGAAATTCAAATGGCATAATTTACTTTGTAAATGTCTATTTATATGTAGTTAATTTTCAAATTATGAGGCAATATAGGGTAGTGGTTGAGAGCAGCTCAGTGCTCCGTGGTGACCTAGATGGGTGGGATGGGGGTGAGTGGGAGGGAGGTCCAAGAGGGAGGGGATATATGTATACATATAGCTGATTTACTTCGTTCTACAGCAGAAACTAACACAACATTGTAAAGCAACTCTACCCCAATAAAAAAAAAGAGCAGGGGTTTTAGAATCAGAGATGTTGATGATGATGATGATTTCACTTACTACTTGAATGTCCTTGAAGAGTGCATAACCCTATTTGAGACTCAGTTTCATGATCGAATTACTAAACTTACTAATTATAGCACCTACATTGTGATACCTTATAAGGATGCAACAAGATAATGCATGTAATGCGTTGACTACAGCCTCTCCACAAAGAAAGAAAGAATCAGTGTGTTAGCTTTCTTTCAGTAATGCATAATGTTATTAAGAAGGTTGTGAGCAAATCATTCCTTTTATTTTATCTTTAGGCTTTTGTAATTTTATAAAATTTATATGACTCTCTTTAATAATTTGTATAAAGCTTTGTATATTCTCCAGTAAGCTATCCCTGGTACTACGCAGAGGTAAAAAGCAGACAAAAGAAACAAGGATGCTTAGTCTCTGGAAGAGAAGGCTCATTGGTCATGATAAGGAAGAGGTTACACTTATCCTATGTGGTCACAGGGAAAAGAAATAGATGTGTGAATAGAATGTTCAGGAAGACAGATTTTGGTTCACTGTAATATGATTTTGACTCACCCTAAAATTCAAAATTAACCTACAGTGCTAAAGTCTACTTCTAGAGAAAGTCAACTCCTTTTCCCTAGAGAATTCCAAGTAGAAGCTGGGCAAAATCTTAGCCAGGAAATTATAGAGAAGATGCATTTGTGGAAGAGGGAGTGAGCATGGATTAGGTGAGGTGGTTGATAGGAGCACTTCCTGCTGTGGGATTCCATGATTCTGGTTTTTAAATAAAAGTCAGATATTTTTGTTTTCGATAACTGTGTATTCATTGAATCACTCATTCAGGAAAACTTTATTGATACAACAAGAAATGTCATGGAACCTTGTTTATTAAGTGTATACGTTGTGGAGTCTGATACGCCTGTGTTCAGTCCTGGTCTTGGCATTGAATCTATTATGATGTGGGCAAATGACTCGACATCTCTGAAGCCTTTATTTACTCATATTAAAATGGAAGTAATAGTGGGACTTTCCTGGTGGTCCAGTGGTAAAGAATCCAGCTTACAATGCAGGGAATGCGTGTTGGATCCCTGGTCAGGGAGCTAAGATCCCACATGCCACGGGACAGCCAAGCCCGTGAGCCACAACTGCTGAGCTTGTGCACCTCAACTAGAGAGCCTGCATGCCACAAACTACATGCTCTGGAACCTGCGCACCACAACTACAGAGCCCGGGCGCCCTGGAGCCTGCGCACCCCAACTGGAGAAGAGAAAACCCGCGTGCCACAACTAGAGAAGCCCGCGTGCCGCAACGAAAGATCCCTCCTGCTGCAACTAAGACCTGACACAGCCAAAAATAAATAAATAAATAATAAATAAATCTTTTAAAAAAAGTGGAAGTAATAGTTTTTACCTAAAAGGTTTCCTAGGAGTATCAAATAAAATATAGCACGTAATAACCTTAGCACAGTTCCTGGTATCTATTATGCACACAATAAATATTTGTGATTATTATTATTAATATTGAATAAATGAAAGTACATTTATGTGTGCAGGATCAAAGATGAATTACCTGCTATCTTTTATTTTTTTTCTGTGTTGGGTTTTCGTTGCTGCACACGGGCTTTCTCTAGTTGTGGCGAGCGGGGGCTACTCTTCGTTGCAGTGCACGGGCTCCTCATTGCAGTGGCTTCTCTTGTTGCAGAGCACGGGCTCTAGGCACATAGGTTTCAGTAGTTGCAGCACTCAGGCTCAGGAGTTGCAGCAGGCAGGCCCTAGAGTGCTCGGGCTTCAGTAGTTGTGGCACACGGGCTCAGTAGTTGTGGCTTGCAGCCTCTAGAGCCTAGGCTTAGTAGTTGTGGCACACGGGCTTAGTTGCTCAGTGGCATGTGGGACCCTCCCAGACCAGGGATCGAACCCGTATCCCCTGCATTGGCGGGCAGACTCTCAACCACTGTGCCACCAGAGAAGTCCTACCTGCTATCTTAACTTTTGAGAATTTTGTCAACGAGAAAGACTTGAGCACAAATATCTAGAATCCAATGGAGTAAATAATATTTCCATATGTTTCTGTAGGAACCTACTCATTTATTCAGCGTATATGTGTCTATACCTATTAACAGGAAGTATAGACTCCTGACATCAGGAAGTTGGTGTGCTATTATAGTGCAAGAAGAATCTCAAGCTAATAAACCATATAAAATAGGGTGGAAGGCATGGAGAATGACATAGAGATAGCAGGTGTGGTCAGGACCTACCTGGCCGAGAAGGCAACAGGATCTGTTACTTGGGTGATGGAAGAGAGTTTAGAGGGAGGAAAGATGGCTACTAGATGGACTCATTAGGTAACCTTCATGGCAAAAAATGATATTAGAGTTCATTTCTAAAGGATGATTAGAATTTCATGACCTATCACTATCCATTAGTTGATTCAATCAACTAGTACTTCATGTGTATGTGAGACTCACTATAATCAGTATTGGAAATTCAAGAGAATATTCTCCCGTGGAGCATTAGATAAAGAATAGGCAGCTGTCTCTGAGATGCAAGAGAGCAACAATAGTACCAAAAGTAAGAAAGCACACTTCTTGCAGAAGATGTAACAATTAATTGGTAGGGGAAAAGGCTGGAAAAGTAAACTTCAGTTTTAAAGGTTTAGAGGATGTGGAATTTGATTCTTTAGATATTAACGAATTAAAATCTTTGGACAAGGAAGTAATGTGATCAAATGTTTGAAAAACCAACTCAGGGACAGTTAGGAAATGCTTTCAATACTTATGTGACTTCTTTCTCATTCATTCATTCATACATTCATTAATTCAGCAAGGGCAGTCCAGTCCAGTCCAGGGCAAGAGGATTAGTAGGGGGTTTCCCTACTAATAGAGAGAATTACAGATACAAACAAGTATGAAACAGACATATCTGAAGCCAATACATGAAGAGGACTATAATTTCAAGTGAAATGAAGGTTTAAAGAAATAACTGTATATGTGTTTTCTCTATTCTTTGTTAGAAAAATAGAAGATTCTTTTAAAAATCCAATTATGCCATTTTTGTAACTGTCTACCTTAGCCTGTTATGAGCAAGACTTAAAGTGGGACTGAACAGATGACCCTAGATAAAAACGCTAGGAATAAGAAAAACCTAATATATTCAACCAATTGCAATAATTCATATTTTTAAGATTTCATTTAGACTAGTATGAATAATTTTAATATACAGTGTCTAAAATTTATGAACTGTAGTTAGATGACATTTTCAATCCACAAAAGCAAGTGAATTTATTTAGATGATATGCAATCTTTCCAATGGTGGGACTATTTCATATAAAGCTTTTATTTTAATAATTTAAAATGAACACCACACACATTTGTTGAGAAGCCCTCAAGGTCAAATTTTTCAAATGCCACCCTCAGTTTTGTAAGCTAATGTAAACTCATAGTTAAATAAACTGGTACGTAATCATACTGCTTTCCTTTCAAGATCACAAAGTAATGTAAAGTTTCCTGTATAAAATTAAATTTTTGCATAATTTGAGAGTAGACAACCAGAATTGACATAAATATGGAGACAGAGTCAGCAATAGCAAAATGGGAGTTGTGCTTGAAAATACTTTGGCAATGCTTCTTCAGCCTACAGTAGCAATCTTCCTTTAAAGCAGTCTCTGATGATAGGTTCACAAGGGTAGGACAGTGGTGGTCAGGTGTGTTTTATGACCCAGAAATGATTAGGGCAAGAACAATAATGCATGTTAAGGAAGTTCCCAAAATAACTGCTACCAATACTCTGTGGAAATGCCTTGGTTTCTGCCCTTCCTGGTCCTGATTGTTCCTCTCTTATGTGGATCCTTTCAGGTGTTCAGCATCCTTGCAATGAAACCCCTGTCTTGTTTAGGATAACTTAAATTAGTTTTTATTGTTTGCAACCTAAAAACAAAACAAAACAAAACAAAAAGAACTTAATCCTTACATTTCTTTTATAGTTAGAAGCAATAACAGTTTGAATTTTTAAAGTTAGCCTAAGCAAAAATTTTAAAATGGGACCTAATCAAATTTAAAAGCTTTTGCACAGCAAAAGAAACCATTAACAAAATAAAAAGACAACCTACGGAATGAGGGAAAATATTTGCAAATGGTGTAACTGACAATGGGTTAATATCTAAAATGTACAAACAGCTCATACAACTCAATATCAAAAATAAATAAGTAAAACTCAATCCAAAAACGGGAAGAAGTCCTAAATAGTTATTTTTCCAAAGAAGACATACAGATGGCTAACAGGCACGTGAAAAGATGCTCAACATGGCTAATTATTAGAGAAATGCAAATACAAACCACAATGAGGTATCACACAACCACCACACAGAAGTCGGAATGGCTATCATCAAAGTCTACAAATAATAAATGCTAGAAAGGGTGCAGAAAAAAGGGAGCCCTCCTACACTGTTGGTGGGAATGTAAACTGATGCAGCCACTATGGTGAACAGTATGGAGGGTCCTTAAAAATCTAAAAATAGAACTACAGTAGGCTCCAGCAATCCCACTCCTGGATTTATATCCAGAAAAGATGAAAACTCTAATTTGAAAAGATACATGCACCGCAGTATTCATAGCAGCACTATTTACAACAGCCAAGACATGGAGACAACCCAAGTGCCCGTCAACAGATGATTGGCTTAAGAAGATACGGTACATGTATACAATGGAATATTACTCGGCCATAAAAAAGAATGAAATAATGCCATTTGCAGCAACATGGATAGACCTAAAGAATATTATAGTTGGTGAAGTAAGTCAGAGAGAGAAAGACAAATACTATGTGATATCACTTATATGTGGCATCTACAAAAATAATACAGTGAATGAATCTATATACAAATGAATCTATATACAAAACAGAAACAGACTCACAGACATAGAAAACAAACTTCTGGTTACCAAAGTGGGGACGGAGGGGAGAGAGAGTATTAGGAGTATGGGATTAAGAGACACACACTACTATACATAACAGAGATAAGCAACAAAGATTTACCATATAGCACAGGGAATTATATTTGGTATCTTGTAGTATAAGCTGCAAGAAAAAAAACAAAAAGCAGTGTGCTGAACACCTGAAACTAACACAGTATTTAAATCAACTGTACTTCAATTAAGAATATAAATAAAGAAATAAAAATAAAGTTAGCCTAACATATAGTCAGTATAAACTGTGTTTCAGCTCAAGAAATAAGAAGCCATTGGTTGAAAACTGTTTCTTGTGACCTCAAAGCCAAGGTTCATTTTTCAGTGGTTTTAAAATTTTGCAGAATATTATATAGGTTCTCTCATACTTTCCTCTACCCTGTACTAACCCAGAGTAAAGAGAATTCCTAGTGCAAGCAAAGGAAATTCAGCCTTGCCACAAATATAGATGATCTTGAACTCTAAATCAATTGGAATGGATTTTAAAACACAGCTAGGACAAGTCCTTTTAGAAATTAAGTTAGGGCAGACAATAGTACTTCCAGGGTAACGCTGTGATCTTGATGTGATTGATTTCAGCCTATTGCTTGAAATATTCACAAAATTCTCCTTCCTCTTTTAGCTCTGAACTGTTCAAGGGTATGTTATCAGCAACAGGGAGAAATGCCTTGTAGCTTTAGAAGATTGCCCTGTCTCTTTGTATTACTTCTTTCAACTCTGATGTTTACTTCAATGTTTAAAATGACACTGAGGGGATCTGTACCTTCAGATGGATTTTGGTAAGCTGAAACTTAATGTCACTGAGACCAAATCCTTTCACGAACAACAGGCAGTTATTAATCACTTCCTCTTTGTCCATTATACATCTTCCCTTTTTTATTGTTGTTGGTTTTTTTCTTTAATGATACACATTAAAAATTAATGTCTGTGACAAGATTTTAGAAGAGTATCCACTTTTATTTTGTTAGCAGGTGTAATCCACGAAGAATATCCTGCAAAAACCTCCATTACAATGCCCTTCCTGACAATTCAATTGTAAGATGCTATTACTATTTATTAATTGCTCGGGATGCACTGTCATGGTTTATGATGTTAGCACAGACCCTGGATTGAGTTACATTCTTGTATTCAATAAGAGACTGTGTGTTATTGCACATGTTAACGCTGTCGAACCACAGATGCTAGCCATCTGTAGGTTTGCTTTTTTTTTCCCCTCGTAGTCCTCAAAAATGGGGCAATTTAAATCAGTACTCCTAGAAAGACTTAAAAAATAAAATAGGCACATAAGCACATGAGTTGCAGATTTAAAAACAAGGGCCGTGTAAAATTTAAATTTGAAAGACTCTGTCAAAAGTATTTGCATAATTAGAATTGGGCAGCAGTTTAATCCATCTTGGTGGTCACTTCCTGCTGAAGAGGAGTATCCTCCTCTGGTTTCTGGTTATGCCGGGGTCTCCTGTCAAAACCCTGTTCTCTGGCTAAAGGGAGGACCAAGTTATAATGTTATACGATCAGAGTGACCAAGTAGGATGCTATAATCAAAGGGGATAAAATGTATCCGGATGAGGAAAGATGCATGAGTGACAAACCAGTCCTAACAGGACATTTAGGAGAGAAAGAATCTGCCCCTCACTTCCTTCTATCCTGGCACCTGATGAACTATTGATACCTTCCAATACAGAAGTATACCTCCGAGTATAATTCACAGTGAAGTAGAGGCACATGAAAGATGTGTGGCCTGCAGCAAGGTCTAATTCCTTAGACTCTTTTCATGGATTATTCCAAATAGATGTTTTCCTACAAAATAGGTACGTACTAAGATACCTCAGGAATGCCTTATCTTTGTCGGCCCATCATTTACCTTTGAGAATTCCACATTCACCATGGTCAGTTTTGTCACTTAACGTCAGCGTGGATTGAAGCTTTCCTGCTTTTGCACAATCATGGCCTCCTCTTTGAAAACATGAGGCGTACACCCCATTGCTCTGGCCAAATTCCAGGTTAGGTAATTACATTCTGTTACCTAAAGACCCACTGTAGTTTCAATTAGAAAAATCGTTTTACCTCACTCTTCTACCTGTGGTGGTGTATAAGGATAGGTACTGCACGGCCAAACAGCAAACTGGTCTCACCCCCGAATAAGCTGTTCTTTACCATCATCTTTAATTAATATTTATTGGGTACCCACAGGGTGAATGGCTTGGGACAGGGTGACTTGGTAATTAAGTGTTCCCGAGTGCCAGTTGTCTCCTCTGAGAGTGAACATGGAGGACCCAAGTTTGAACAGTCTCTTCATTATCACAGAAATAGCCTCCATCCTTGTGATATGGTGCTACCTTGCTGTCTTCTGATATCTCTCCATCTGGTACACCTCTAATCAAAAATGTCCTTCAGATCATTGGATCCTAACAGCTTCAGAATTATGTCAATATGCTCTTTGTGGGAGCTGACCAGAGAGTGTGAGCTGGCCTTTCATATCTGACCAATTACAGATTACAAACCTCTGCTCTTGTGGGGGGCGCGGAGGGGGTGAGTTTGTTGTCCTAATGAGCAGCATGCTTTTAACGTTGAACATGACCTCCGTGTGTCTAGGATTACATTGTCATCTGTACCATCTGCTAGTCTTTTTTGCTATCTAGCTCTGTTCACTGGATGCAGAGGCTCTGGAAACTCTTAGAAAGCATCAGGTCTGGTGCTTTTTTTCCAGTTTCTCCAGACGCTATCTTGATTTGTAGCCTGATTTTAGGTCTGTCTCTTGAATGACTTTGTATTTCAGTGACCCCACTTACTTTTGCCATGTTTCAACCACTTTGCTCACAGATTTGGAGATTTCAGGTTTTATAGCTTAACTTCTAAGGGAGTGTGACATGGCCGTGAGGAGTAAGCATTTCAGGGATTATCTTTTTCAACCAAAGAGGGTTCATTCTTACACTTGAGACATCAACCCTCTGGTCTAAAGTTTTCGTACTACACAGCTGCACACTCATGCATCCTGACGCAGGTGCTGGGGAGGTGGAGAGAGGAAGCAAAGCACTTGCTCTTTGAAAGCTTCTACCCTAACACTAAGTAGACAACCCTGCACAGACGGCATCACAGAGAGCCTTTGGGTTCTCTCAAGGATGATGGCAAAACATGAATTAAGAAAAATTATACTTTTCATATTTTATTTTTAAAGTTTTATTCCAAATTTGAAACTGTCTTACCACCTTGTCTCTTTGATTTCGGGAGAGGATGACCTGTGTGGGAGTGTCATTAGTGAGACAATGAAAATATTCTCTCTTTGGGGGATTATTTAAAAATGTATGATTGTTTATATTTTATTACAAAACCGAGGGCGAGAGCTTCACGTGCAATGGTTGTAAAAAAGATTTCGCTTAAAAAAAATAAAACTGGGTCTAATGCAAAAAAAAAAATTCTAAAGTGTATTAAAATGCACCGTAGCTTCCAAAATACATGTGCTTTCTCCCCTAGTTCAGCCAGTCTTCTTTCCTTGCCTGTTTTCAACCTGCTTCCCCTTTCTGGCCCCTTCCACTGTGTCACCTGGAACCTTTTACTACTGCTAACAAGTGTCCTGTATCTTTAACGTTGTCCGAGGGGTGCCCTTCACTGTCCCACCATCATATGGCTTTCACCATAGGTCCTTTATCAGGTCTCATTCCTCAGTTGCAAGCGACATAGACAACTCTGGGAAAATGAGCAAAAGAGGAATTCAGTGGAAGAATGTGGGCACTCAGAGAATTGCTGGGCAGGCTGAAGTACCGAGTGCTAGAAATGGGCCTGGGGAATGTGTGCAAAAAATTCCTGTTGTAGAAATGCTTTCTGAAATATTTATAGATAACGTAATGCTCTTTCTAGAATTTGCTTCAAAATTTTCCATTGTAGGGTGAGGGGAGATGGGGCTAAAGGAAACAAGAATCATCATGAGTTGATGAGTTCTGTAGCTGGATGATAGGTACGTGAGAGTTCATTTGCTGTGGGCCATGTTTGAAATTTCCATGAAAAAAAGTCAAAATGAATCCAACGTTGCTACTCCTGGGAGCTTCCCAATGACTTTGAACTGACGGAGATGGGTGTTAGGACTCTTCAGTAGATCGAAGATGCCCTCTAAGGAAGACACACTTAGTTCATAGTATTTGCCCTGCTCTGATCCAGTCAAGGTGTGTGTGTGTGTGTGCGCGTGCACACGTGCGTGTGTGCACGCTCACGTATGTGAATGTATGTCCTTTGAAATGAGTATGTATGTAAGTGTAGGAATATGTGTTTGTGTGTGTGTGTGTGTGTAGGTATATAAGCGTGTGTGTTCTGTAAGGGGTGTGTGTATGTGTGTGTGTGTGTGATAAGTCTGGCAATGTTTGAGGTGTGAGAACAGAGGTGACAGGGTTGAAGTGCCTTGTCATCTGCAGCAGGTCTGTCCCATATTTAATTGGCAACTGTCTTGTTTAATAATCACTTCAGCCTTTGAGGTTTCTGTCCAGTGAATACTAAACCCAAAATATAAATGTCCTTGTCCCCCCCATTGAGTATTTTTTATTATTGATTTTTTAAGATATGATTTGTATGCTCTCAATCAATGCAATATAATGTAAAAAGATAATCTGCAATGTAGTTTGTTGTCAATAAATTTCCCATATTATGTCTCAAAAAATTTAAAAAAAATAAAAAGAAATGGGCAGGAACCAAGGTGACCTGAATGGCTAAGAAGAAGGAAAGAGAGAAATTGTGAGCAGTTGAAGAACTGCCTGATTAGGAAACAACAGGTAAAATGAGTACTTACCTTATTTTTGTGTCCATCACTGGGCTCAAGTCCCAATTCCAGGCAGGCAGTGTCTGATGGAACTGGCCTGCTTTTCATGCTTGGTTTCTAGCTGTCTCTAGAAGATGAGTAGAAGATTCTGGGAGAAAATGGGATCCTCCTGGGGTGTGATGAGATGCAGTGGGTGTTTGACTAACCAGCATCAACAACTCTGAGTCTCGGGGAGAGGGGCAGTTCCTCAAAGGGAAGACAGCTGTTTGGCTGAAGGAAAAATTACTGAGTGGCCCCAAATAATAAATGTCCCTCTCAGTGTTCTCCGTGACTCACAACTGCTCATTTTGTTCTTCAGCTTTATATAATCTCTAGTAGCTTTTGTTACTATATAATCAATTCCATACTCCTTTAATATGCTATCCGAGTGTGGACTTTTATAAACAGCCCCAATCTACCTTTCTTTTTTGCCTCTCTGGCCACTTTTGTCCATACCCAGGCTGTAGATACTAGTCATGCAAATCATTTATTTTTTTAAACATGCTGCTTACTGTCATTTCTGGATGACTTGAGTCAAGCTTCTCTTTCTACCTGAACCACCCTTCTTATTCCACTTTGCCTTGCTAATTCTTTGTCATCCTTCTTGATCCAAATCACACGACCTGTGTTCCATCGCACTTACTTGGGAATCTCTGTGGGCTGGCCTTTTCAGTGTCACAGTCAGTGTGGGTGACTGACTGTGAAGTCAGTCAGTGAACTGACTTGCGGGCAAGAGTGAACTCCTTGCAGGCAGGGACCATGTTCCTCACCTCCATGTATCTTCTCTGTGTGGCCACTGGCACCATATGACCTGTACCAGGTGATCACCCATCATTGGATTTTCAGTGAGCATCTCATGCTATGTCTTCTTGTTCATGTTGATCGTGGACTTTGTACAGGTGCATTCACAGAGTTGTCCTAATCCGTATCTTATTAGTGGTCAGTGGCGTAAAGCTCAGTACATTCTCATATTTCATTTGATGCTTTTTACTGACTTCTCCATCCCCATCCCCATCCTCCAAATCCTTCTTCCATCTCCTTATTCTTCCCAAATCTCTGCTGATTTTCACATCACCCACCCTACAGTTGAGACCAAGAGTGGGAGCTCTTTTGTTGCCTTGAACTGGGTTGAGTCAATGTGAGGACTTGTTAACTCAGTTGCTCCCTCTTCCTTGGTGAAGAGGATTTGGGCATTTGGGGTAGCTGGATTTCACCACACCCCCTACTTTATTTTGGTGTTGGGTGGCAGTGCTTAGAAAAAAATATTTATTGAATGAATCAATTAATTATCACAGCAGAAGTACTGGGGAAAGAGGGGAAAAAATAGGTGAAATAGGAATATGTCAAGAGAAAGCTTGGTTTTTGTTACTACTTGTGTAATTGTCACCCCTTAAAAGGAACTATTTTTCCAAACTTGATGTTTGACAAAGATAGCAGGGAACTTGGAAGAAAAAATTAAAAATTAAAAAAAAAAGTACTAGGTCATGTTGCTTGCTCTAGATATTTTTGGCATGGCTGAGATGTGCTAGGAATATTTCATTTTTGACATAAAACTCTGACCACTTTTCACTTGTAAATGACCAGAATGCATATATTTACCCAAGACAGGGTAGGGTTTGTGATCATGATATTGTGATGCATTGTGGCCATGTTAAGGATTCAACAGACTTGTCTGAGCCTAGTGTATCTACAGCCTCTGGTGGAAGAGCTTGAGTGACCTATTTCTTCTTTTTTGTTTAAGAATCAGGAGTCTAAGCAGTCAAATTGTGAATCAGGAGCTAATAGGATGAATAGACGCTAGAAAACAGCATGCCACAGTTTAATGAAAGAAAAATGTGTTACATGCTCAAGATAGAAATAAAATGCTACTTTCAGATTACAGTTTTTGCAATCTATTTATTTCCTTCATTTTCTCTAACTGCTATTTCACTCAACTACAACTTTTAATATTCACTGGACAAACAATACAGAAAAGCTTTCAAATCTTTGTTGAGCCCCTTCCAATGTATTTTATATTTCACTGTCTATAATGGAGTATTTAGTTATTATAGGACATAACATTTTGCATGGTTAAGTTCTTTCTCTTCTTTTCAAGATGGCTAAGAATATCAGCCTAGAAAATCATGCTGGTTCAATGGTTGCCTTTAGTCAAACATCACTGAATCCCATTGCGATCCAGTGTTTTACAAAGTGTGGTTCTTGGGTAATTGTATTGGCTTCAGGAGGGGATTTGCACTAAAAATGCACATTCCTGAGTCACTCCTAAGACTAAATGCATCAAAATGTGTGCTGGTGAACGGAGATCTGGATTTTTAACAACCTTTTAGTAGAGCCTATTCACACCAACTTTTGAGGCTTTGCTGGTTTCAGAATTAAAGGTAATAGCAACACATAATTTATCAAAGAAGTAAGAAGCAGGTTTTTAAAATCACCAATATAACTTCAACCTCCTAATATTTTATATGAATTATATTTTATTTATTTTGTTAATTGTCCTGCTTTATGGTTAAAACTTCACCCTTTTAAATTTTAATAAATCAATCCAAACAAATCTCTCTTTCCTAAATTTGGAGGTTCTGTTTTAGACTCATAATCAAACCCAGCTTTTACGGAGTTGGTCCGCAAACCTGTTTAGTCTTCTTTTATTTCAGCTGTGCTGTTTTGCTCTTCAAAGCCATGCTGTGTCTTCTCTTGCCTCTTCAGATCAAATGTCCAGCTATCTGATCAGTGCAGAGCAGTGAGCAACCCACCACCTCAACTTGTATCCTTTCCACTCCCCGAGTCAACCCTCATAAGTTGATTACATACATTTCTGTGTAAGATATTTGACTCCGATCTTCATACATTCTTTTTTTTTTTTTAACGTCTTTATTGGAGTATAATTGCTTTACAGTGGTGTGTTAGTTTCTGCTATATAACAAAGTGAATCAGCTATACATATACTTATATCACCATATCTCCTCCCTCTTGCCTCTCCCTCCCTCTCACCCTCCCCATCCCACCCCTCTAGGTGGTCACAAAGCACTGAGCTGAGCTCCCTGTGCTATGTGGCTGCTTCCCACTAGCCATCTATTTTACATTTGGTAGTGTATATATGTCCATGCCACTCTCTCACTTCGTCCCATCTTACCCTTCCCCCTCCCTGTGTTCTCAAGTCCATTCTCTACATCTGCATCTTTATTCCTGTCCTGCCCCTAACACATATGTATGGAATCATACATTCTTCTAGGCAGGGCCCATAGCTAATTTAAGCTTAAAAATAACATTTGGGAGTTTGTATATTATTATCATTTACTAATCAAAGTAATACATTTTACTGTGGGAAATTTGGCAATCCAGTAAACGACTAAGAGCTAAAAATAACTCAATACCCCACAATGCAAAATCTTTACTATTATTATATTTTTAAAACATTGAAAACACATAATGAAAACCTATTAAGAACATAGTCTGTCATACAGAGTGAAGTAAGTCAGAAGGAGAAAAACAAATACCATACACTAACACATATATATGGAATCTAAAAAAAAAAAAAAAATGGTCATGAAGAACCTAGGGGCAAGATGGGAATAAAGACTCAGACCTACTAGAGAATGGACTTGAGGACATGGGGAGGGGGAAGTGTAAGCTGGGACAAAGTGAGAGAGTGGCAAATGTAAAATAGATAGCTAGTGGGAAGCAGCCGCATAGCACAGGGAGATCAGCTCAGTGCTTTATGATCACCTAGAGGGGTGGGATAGGGAGGGTGGGAGGGAGGGAGATGTAAGAGGGAGGAGATATGGGGATATATGTATATGTATAACTGATTCACTTTGTTATACAGCAGAAACTAACACACCATTGTAAAGCAATTATACTCCAATAAAAATGTTAAAAAAAACAAAAAAGAGCATAATGTGTATGCAGTTTTGCATCTTCCTTTTTCTTAGTTAAGGAATCTAATGCTTAACCTAGACAGTGCCATTGTGAAGTTCAGTCTTTAGGGAGGAGGAGGGTAAGAAGTGGTGTGGGGTGTGCAGAAGGAGAAAGAGGAGAAGGAAGAGGAGAAGATGAGGATGATGATGGCTATTTGGAAGTTAATCCAAACGTGTATTGTTTACGCCAATAGGAAAACACCCTCTTTTTTTTTTTTTTTTTTAATGGTGTTTGGAAATAAAGAAGTAACTTGAAAAACTCTACAGTAGATTATCTGAGGCACCAGAATCTCACTGTCAAAAGCCAGGTAGTATCTCTGAGGTGTGACAACCAGTTCAGGTTAGAGTTAAGAATAGATCATTGCCAGTGAGGTCGATTGCATGATTTGGTTTAGTGTTTGGGTTTATTTTGCTTTTCCTTCGCAAAGTTAATTTGGGAACATCTTTACAGAACTTAACTTTTGCTTGCCTAATGTGGAACAGATGCAGTTTCAGTCAAATGGAAGCAATACTTGAGCTCTTCTAATGAAAATTGTTAAAGTTTAGAGTATTCTTATTCTCTTAATTAGGGTTATATTAGGCTACTAGCATTATTCATTATTTCTAAATAAAGTGAAATGTGGACCTCCATGCATGAAGATATTTATTACTTATTGATATTTAAAGGTTGTTAAATTAATTTATTTAAATTACTCCTACTGCCAACCACTGTTACAATAATTTATTATATAATATTACTTTAGGGTTTTCTTTTACTTTAGTATAGAACTTGGAAAAGCAATATATTGCCTGTAGATTTTTCCTACAGTTCATTGTAACTGTGACTAATTCATCACAGCTGTTGAGACATGCAAAATCTATAATACTTCACAATGTTGATTTTCTGTTGCTGTTTTCTAAGACTGGCACTTGATTTGAAACCATATAATGAAAAATTACGTGCATCTCACTGGAAGAAATATTGCTTTGACCACTTGGAAGTAGGAAGACCAGGAAGAGTCTTGTGACTCTTTACAGGAGGATTGTGTACATGAAAGTCTGATAACTTCACTGAACTTTGTTATGCCTGTCCTGAGTGTTGAGATTAGACCTGCCTTTAGTTGTTTAGTTTTGATCCAGAATTAACGTCTGTTGTCATTGCATTCTCTCTTCTGTTATTGGCAAGCCTCTGTTAGGTAGCTCAGAATTTCTTCCAAAATATAATTCCTAGTGGAATATCTAGAGACCCCTTATTCTCTTTGTGAGTTACCATGCCTCCTCCTTCTTCTGCTTTCCTTCTTTCCTCCTCTTCTCCTTTTTCCTAAAGGATCTTATACTACTTTTAGTTGAAAAACATTATACTACTTTTAGTTATCCCCATTCGAAGAGGCTGGGCAGAGGCAAAAATAGAAGTGGTAGCCTCCATCTTTCCTTTCCGCCTCTTAGCAGATCTTACAATGGGTTAAAGAGGAAAACAAATTAAGGGTAAAGTGAGGCTTTGCATTTATTGATGAGGATAGATTGTATCTATTCTATTAACATGGATGATTGAATGCTGCCTCAGTATCATTGTGTTTGATATTCACACTGATGCCATCATTTTCTTAGTGATGATTGAAAGCTGCCTCTGTATCATTATGTTGGATATTCAAACTGATGTTTTCATTTTCTTGGATTGCATGTAGAAAAGACTGATGAATTATTAGTTACATCAAATCTTTAACATGTGTAAATTAGTCAAGTACAAAATATGTTTATAAAATGCATGGTTATTATTCTACTGTTAGTATTATTTTTGAGGCTTCATGCAAGAGCAGAAGAATATGTAACAGTCTTACCTGCTACTTACTTATTCTAAGTTTAAATATATAAAGTACAGAGACCCTAGAAAAACAAACTGTGTATGTGGATACAGGAAAAGGATTGCTTTGTCAACCAAACTCTTGTTATTATATAAAGACTAATGGAAATAGGGGAGTTGAAAAATGCAGGTAAACTTGTTCTTTAAAATTGTCAGTTTGTATGGAGTCTGGATGTTTTGTAAAGTATATACAAAACAGGAGTGGTACAAACTAGGTGGCCATTCATTCATTCTTTCAAAAAATACTTATTTACTAAGAAATATAGTGAGCCATAAAATAGAAACAGGCTTTGTCTTCATGGAGTTAAGAGGAACAGACATGAGTTGAAAAACTACAAAAGATGTATAATCATTAGTTGTGATAGGTTCTGTGAGAGGAAATTAAGGGGGTGATGAGAAAATATTAAAGGGGGCATAATCTTGGACAGGGGAAATCTGTTTTAGGGATTGATTTTTAAGCTCAGGCTTAAAATACGAGTAGGAATTGACCAAGGGACCTGTGAAAAGAAAAGCATTTCAGACAGAAATATCAGCATGGCAGTGACGTTAAGAGTGTTCCCTTTGCGTGTATCACATGCTCCATCATGTGTTTTTAGAGTAGCATATAATATTTCATATGGACTCTAGCAAAATTTTTTAGAATGCATGTAATACTGAATTGACTATTAGACTAAGAACAGTGAGATACGTGCAAGTAATTTCATGCAATTGGACTTATTCTTTCTACCTATTTACAAACCCCTTCATGATTCTTCTAAGAAGGTTCTTCTTTGTATGACTTGGAGAGAATGGCTTTAACTACAGCTAACTTTGTGGAAATTGGTTTGCAGTCCAGGTTGGAATAAAAAGATCAGAAACCACGTGTTGATACTGTTCAAAAAAGAAAAATAATTTGGTATCTTACTGTTACAAATATGTTGATGTCTGAAGTTCTATTTAAAGCTATTTTTAGTAAATAAGACTCAGCAATTGAGTCGATTTGCTGGCATAGAGGTTCATTGGGTATAATGACACTTAAGGGTTGCTTGACTTCTGGTCCATTTCCTGATGCCCAATCCCATTATTAAGGAAAGGGAGGGTAAAAAAGAAGTGTAACTCTTTAAAACTATCAGCTTAACTGTTTTACTTTACTGAATTCTTGCTTGATTTCTAGTTGCAGGATATAAGTGATTGTTTTTACCATCATTCATAATTGGCACATAGAAGTATTTGCTGTATAGCATTTGAAGATATTTCTAGACATGAGTTTCTGGCTTTGAAAATTATCCATCATCTTGACTCTACTTTTTAAACGTGTCTAAATTAAATAAATCCCAATTAATTTGTTTGTGAATGTTCTATCTTCACTCACATAATTAGCCATCAGACTTAAACAACTTTTCTAGTGCAAAATGTCAGTTAATTATTAATACATATTATTAAAGCAAAACAAGTTGCTGGAAGCATTTTTGAATTTGTAATTGGATTTCTGTATGTTGTTCTTAAGTACAAGAAGTCAACTATCAACTTTCTTAATGGTAAACTAATTCTAATTTTGTTAAGTATGCTGTGCTCTCAGATAAACAGAATAGCATCTATCTCTTAAGAAATTAAAAGAAAATATTAATTCAATCTTATTAACTGAATTACTCCCAAGTAAGTTTAGTTATTTAATTTTTTTAGAGTAAGTTTCTCATCGGCTTTGGGATCTAGTATCAACTCGCCATACCACTCCTCATTAAAAATAGAATCTCTCATTTTTTGATAGTAGTTTGTCCATATCAAAGATACAGTGTGTTCAATAAAATATTAAAAGTGCAATATAATCCAGCAAAGATACCTAAGAAATTTATGGCAGAGTATACACCGTTTATATAAAATTCCCAACCTCTATAAAAATTAGTACATAGATTGCAGCAGTGCTCTCAGAAATACCTGTCACCACCACGTGCCTTCAATTCAGGGTGGATGTAGCATCCCATACCTGGCCTGGGCCGAGTGACATCATGCAAATGGTGGCATTAGTGTCACAAGTAATAATGGCTTCCCCTTCAGCCCTGTCAAACAATATCAAGTTGCTAGGCTCTAACTTTTGTTGCAGAGCTCAAAGAAAACTAAAAGAAAATATAAAACAAGTACCGGGTTGCTGTGGATGGGTTAGCAAAGTAATTCACCAATAAATAAAAATTACCCTAGGTATGAATATGGAATCTGAATTTTTTAAAATGAAATCCATAAAGGTTCTTTCTCTGTAGCTTTTATTTTTCTTTCTCCTATAAAATTAGAACTTGTCGCTTCACTATGGGGCTCTGACAGTTAAATAATAGTTTGCAAATGATTAGTGGAATGAGAAATTACTGCCCATAGATAGAGCTCTGTGACTCAGCAGATAAAGATATGCAACTCGTTTACCAAGGAAACCCCACTGGACATGCTGGAAAGTGAAGGCAGAAGTAGTGTTTTCTGTTGTAAATGCTCATGCCAGTTTGTTAAACTTCCTTTAATTATCAGAATAATTTTCACTTGGAACTTAAAACCAACTGGGCCAAATATATTTCACTTAGGCATTTTCAGCTTCGAAAGGGTGTGGGTGAATTATATTAAATGGCTCTCCACACCCCTTTTCTCTCCTCCCTCACCCTTTCATGGAAAAGGGATCATGGTAACATCCAGCTATCTTTCTAGGACAGCTCCAAGTACAAAGAAAGGACGGTAGGCGTGGTGATTTTAATTATCCATGTAAATTAAACTATGTGCTGCAGTCCTGTGATTGAAACTCATTAGTTTAACTTTATTGTTTAGTTACGAAAGTAAACCTCAGCTCAGTGAAATTATAAACCGATCCTGATGGCTCCACATATTCACAGAATTTGAAGGAAAAAAAACCCCCAAAAATCACAGTCAGGACAACGGAGTACCTCAGTTGTCTTTCATATGTTATCACACCAAACATACCACCATGAGGCACTCACTGAAAGAACAGTTTTCCTTTTTTAAAATCTTTTCCTGTGCAAGAGAAATATGCCAGTGTTAGAAGCTATTTATTACAAATTCAAAAACAAAGTTGTAGTAGATGCTTCCTTTTACTTGGTCAATTTTACTGAACAAAGAGTGGTCTCATAACCCTCTCTCTCAAAATTAGAATCTCCAGCTCAATTTTTTTCCCCTAATATCTGATATATCTTTTAATATTTTAGGGTGTACTGTTTCTCACTGTGACAAATAAAGGTCATTCTTCTTGTCTCTGTTTTTCTACCTCTGGATGTTATCCGTAACCGTCAGATAGTGTCAACTCCGTTGACTGTAGACTAATTGTCCTTAAATTAAATATATTAAAATTTCTAATTGTGGTGAGAAGCAATGCTGTATTTCCCCTTGAGTCATTGTTGAATCAGTTTCCTCACATGGGAGATTCATTTAGAGATAGTTTTACTGGGCTTAAAATAATTGAGGACATTCAGGATGCCAAAGTTATTGGAATAACTTGAAAAGTTGTATATTCTCTGCAGATTTATTTCAAGTACAAATTTTAAGGTAGATGCCTTTACTTGACACTTAATTAACACGTTTACTTTTGGTTGATTATTTCTTGGAATGATATTTCTTATTCCAATTGTGATATTTTGATTTGTAACAATTACATACTCTAGAATCTAATAATTTGGAATTTAATGGGTAATTAAAGCTCTTCGAGTTTTCTAACAGAGGTCATTATTATTAGTGATACAGGTAATAAGAGTGAAAGTTTATTGAGCACTTAACATGTGCCAGGAACCGTGAAAGCACCTCACAAGCATGGCCTCACATACTTTTAACAATATCACTATTAAATGAAGATATTCATGTTATTTATTATCCCACTTTAGGCCTAGGGATGCTGAGTAACCCAATGTAGTTTAAAAACTATTAAGTGGCAGAGCCAGGAATGGACCTGTGTCTGTTTGACTCCCAAGCCCATCTGGTGTGGATAAATAGAATGATAGAACAGTGTATCACAGTTAGACCTAAAATACAAGTGAGGGTAACTGAAGAATGATATTTAACTCTCATATCTGGCTGCCTTTCTACTATCAACATATTTTTCACTAAATTATGTTAAGGTGTTTCTTCCCAGCTTTATTGGGATATAACTGACGTATAACATTGTGTAAATTTAAGGTGTACAGCATCTTGATTTAATACCCTTATATATTGCAAAATGATCACCACCATTGTGTTAGCTAATGCCTGCAGCACATTGTCTAATCACTATTTCTTTTTTGTCATGAGAACGTTTAATATCTACTCTCTTAGCAACTTCCCAGTGTATATCACAGTATTGTTAACTACAATACTATGCTGTACATTAGATCCTTGAAACTTATTCATCTTATACCTGGAAGTTTGTACACTTTGACCAACATCTGCCAGTTTCCCCCAACCTGTAGCCTCTGGTAACCACCATTCTACTCTCTGTTCCTACGAGTTCAGCTTTTTTAGATTTCACATGTACATGATATCACGTAGTGTTTGTCTTTCTAAGTCTGACTTACTTCGCTTAGCATAATGTCCTCAAGGTCGCCCCACGTTGTCACGAATGGCTGGATGTCCTTCTTTATCGTGAGTGAATAATATTCCATTTTATATGCACACACCACATATTTATCCATTCCAAAGAAAGTTAATATGTCATATAAATATGCGTACAGAGCCTAGCACAGCATTCAGCACAAATGGGCTCTCCATAAATATTTGTTCAATTTAACTTAATTGATGTTTATTTTTTAAATGTACTAAAATATGAAATGCATTTGCTCAGTTTGGAATGTAGCTTTATTAATGCATGAATAATTAAACCTCTAAAGTTTTCAACTTAATAGGGACTTTCTTTCTCTCCTGTCTTCTAAATGCAACAGTATGCTTGCCAACATCTTCTCTAAAGCAGTTTGCATGTGCCCCGTAATATGAATTTCCATAAAATAATGTCCATGACCAGGCCTGTGGCACCTTGTGATGCATCTAGGGAATTTCTAAGTTATATCAAAGAAAGCTGTCACTCATTTGTAGAGCTCACATTATTCTCTTTGAAAATGCCATTGCTCCTGGAAGAACCCTTTCTATGAAAAGGGAAATGGATATAGAGGATCAGCATTTTATGTTTCACATTATAAAAATTTCTTAATAATTATTTTCCCAAACTGTAGTTATAGAAGAAAGTCAATACCTGATAAAAGAAAACAGATGAAAAGGAAAGGAAAGGAAAGGAAAAAATGTCGACAGTGTGGTATAGTTTGGTTTTGTTGTGGTGGTTATCTTTCTTTTGGACTGGGAAACTCCACCTGTGATTATATCTACATCACTTGAATTGTAATTGCAAACTGTCAATGTACTGTCCCATACATATATAATCCCCAGTCTCATTATGTTTCCAAATACAAATATAAATTATTGCCTTTCTTCATCTCTCATTTTAAAATGAAATGGATTCCAAGTAAAGTGCTCTGTGGGGCAGAATTAAAAAGAGAGAGAGAGAAATGGAGCTGGGGAACTAGGTGAGATCATGTTTGAACATGGCATTAACCACCTCCTTGCTGCCATCCCTACTTTTTCCACATTTTGTTCTATGCCATGCATTCCACAGATATTTATTGAATATCTTCTGTGGATGAGGCACTGTGATAAGGGATTAGCATAAATTCCAAGATAAATAAGAATAGCCCTATATCCTAAACTAATCTACAACCTAGTAGAGAAGAGATAAAACACACCCAAAGACAATGTTGACTGTCCTCCAAGTTGGAGAGATAAAAGATTGTAGGAATTCAAAACAAAGAGATTATCTTCGATTTTGGAGAGGTCCAGAGGGTAAGAAAAAAATTCAGTTAGAAAGTAAAATGTGAGCTGGCCTTGAGGAAAGAATAGAACTCAGCTACTGCCGAAGTCCAGTGGAGGTGCTGGGAAGGGTTGCACGCTGGTTCTCTCCTCCTTCTCCCACTCTAGAATAAAAATAGCTTCCTTCTAACCACCTTTAAACACTGCTCACCCTGAATTCGTCTTTCCTACCAATTCCTACAGTAGATATGGAATTTGCATGCCTTTGTCGTAAGAGGACTTCCCATAAAGGCAATCTTAAGGACTCTAGGTGAACTAGGTTAGGGGCAGAGAGGAATTTACTTCTCTCTGTTGACTCTCCGTTTCCTCCTCTATGAATAAGAGAAATGAACTTGAACTGGGGTCACAAGTACCAGCTCCAACCCGTTGGTTGTGACTGCCTGGTATTCCTGGTAGGCTGTGTTCTGAACACTAGCAGGCCAAGCCTGAACGAAGCCGAAAGGATCTGGTTGGTGATCAAATAATTATGTCTGCCGTTGGCATAGAATGCAGGAGTGATGTTACACTCGCCACAGCTTTCCAGCCACAGAGTTAATCAGTTCAACTAAGCAGACATTCCACATTTGGGGGTTGCTAATACCAAGGCATGCCTTTATTTCCAACCTTCTCCATGAAGAGTGGGATTTGAGGTAGAATTTCTCAATTTGTAGAGGCACTCCTAGGAAGTCATGATCAGGCTTTATAGGCAACACACCTGGACGTTAAAGCAAAGCTGAAATACCGAGCATTTGAGTCGTGTGACATTCTGTTTCAGAGAGAGTTTAAGCAGACAGGCAACCTCAGGATTGCCTAGGAAGGGGACTGGGAAGCTCTAGATTTGAAAGTAGTTGAATATCAGTTGGATTTGGTTATATAAACTCAAAAGATACCTTGACGATACCAAAAGACATCTTGGCCACTGGGTTATCTAGGTAATACGAGGAATGAGACGTGAAGATCCATGGAAAGCACTTGAGAATGTACATAATTGGGTGTTTAAAATGATGCGCTGTACCCCGTAAGAGATCTCTGATATAGACTGAGATATATTGGTTAATTGCTAAAATAACGTGGCAAGGCCCACACAGCTATTCTGGCAACTCTAAACCTTGCTTATTTAAATTATGAGTTTCATCAACATTGTTTCGAAATAGTTCATTTAAAATGATTACCCTCACACTGGATGCTGAGGCACAAGATGGTGCTTAATAAACTTAATCTTTATTTTATTTTATACAATCCTTACTCTTCCAGGGACCCCTTGGAATCATTGGCTGTGATGAATTTATAGCATGAGCACTATCCGTTCTTATAAATAAGCAGAAAGGAATAGCACCTTTTGCACCTGTTTGTTTTTCTTTTACTGATGTTTCTTTGGCAGTATATTTAGCCTCCTAACTACACCTCTTAGGTTTAGAAGAGGGCTAAGATTTATTACAAAATTATTTTTAAAATATAGTTTATCCATTGCCCTCCAGTGACACAAATGTCAGAATTACCTATGGAACTCCAGGGAAACCAATTTAATTCTTCCTGTGTCTGAGCCTTTGTGGTGTCTATTTTTATGAAGTAGTTTTCTTGTGGTTTTTTCCCCCTTTTACAGTTTTTAAATGGATAAGTTGTGGTATTGTATCTTACGGTGAAGCAAGGATGATGAGAGCCATCACAGAACACTGCTAGTTGTCAGTGCCCTTAAATTATAATTGATTAGTACACGAATAAAGAAGTGATAGGGGATTGGATTTCGAAAGAAAATGGGACTAGGTATGACTGGTTTGAAGGTATGATTTTATTGTGGAAGGGTTGAAGCACAAAGGTTTCCCCAAAGTCTCATTTTTCATAGACATGAGATAAAATCTGTAACTCTCGCTCCACTGGGGTTTAAGCCATTTGTTGGCTTTAATTTAATTGGCTAGAAAGCACGGAATAATGGTTTACTTTGAGCTCTCTTTTATCTTCCTTAGTAACATGTCACTTACATGACCCATGGACGCTGTGAGTGTTTTCAAAAGACCTCTTTAAAATATGCCTTCACTTCTTTGGGCACTAAAATATGTTTTACTTGGAGATGTTCAGGGGTAATAAAATACAGAATATCATTTTAATAATAGAGTAAAACTCAGTGAAAGGAAAGTAAACAGCAAATATAGGCTGAAACTGGAGTGATGAGCGAAGCCTGCTTTCCGGAAGTGAAAATGCTCAGAGTAGACAGAGAAATGCTTTCTGAGCTTGTTTGGTAGGAAATACTGTTAACTATGTAGATTCTATGTGAAACCTCATTATACTTATGCTGCTAAATGTTTGCTTTGGCATGTTGTGTTCTATCTTTGGTATCACATCATTCTCAAAATCTACCAGCACGGCCACTTTAGAGCAGGTGAGCTTGCCTGGATGAACTGAGCACACATTTTTCATCTGCCCTAATGAAATGCACTTATTCTTAGCCGTGGGGTGGTCAGTCATGTTCTGTGATTCCTCCAGATCCATTCAGCAGAAGCTTTCCTGTTTCTCAAAATATCTCACCCTAGACATGCAGGAGCCACTTCCATGAGAGGAGAAGCAGTTTATCCTTCGCCGACATCCTATTGTTAGCTTGGCTCTTGAGTTGGCCTACAGTCGTGGTCCTGCTGACTAAGGCTCTGCTCTCCTGGGTCTCACTGTGGTCAAATCAATGCCTTAGTTCTCTGGGAAGGAAGAATGATAAGGCATCTAAGTGTTGTCTGCTCTTTAGTCAACTGTTCTCTTAGCTGTTTCGTTAAACGTCCGGATTACCTGTTCTTTAGATTGCAGTGCTATCTCATTTAGATTATGTCACTAGGAAGCATGCAGATGGAGACCTTCCTGCCCTCTTCAGCTAAGTGGCCCCATGACCTTGCATAGGACATGGCAGCTTACTGAATCTCAATGTTCCCATATATTCATTCGAAAAGCTATCATTCACTAGCGATGCAAGTTTAGCAGGTATTATTCAAAGTCCTGAAGATACAATACAAACACATCATCCCTACCCTACCCTCAAGGAAGCAACCATCTTATAGAGAAGATGGGAAGGTGGATAGTCAGCTAGGTCCACGGCCCCATCAGCTTCCTAGAGGAATTGTTAGGTGAATGAAACGATAAACGGGTCAGTGCTTCTTTTCTTCCCCATTTTATTGAGACGTAATTGGCATTCATCACTGTATAAGTTTAAGGTGTACAGCGTTGTAGTTTGATTTACATGTATTATGAAATATTATAGCAGTAGGTTTGGTTATAATCCATCATCTCATATAGATAAAACAAAAAGAAAAGAAAAAGAATTATCCTTGAAATGAGAACTCAATGTTCCTCCCAGAGAAACACATAACAGTGTCTTAAGGGTTTGAAATTTGGTTAGAAATACCAGGATTCCCATAAAAAATAAATAATGGCAATAGCCATTAAATAAGAAGTGACAAGTAATTGTTGGAAAACGAATGCTAGAGCTATCCAGAGGAGTGAGAGATCCCATCGGAAGTTTGGGGAAGGTTTCTTAGAGGAAGTGCAGGGCCTGAATGACTGACAGGTAGAACTTATACAGGTAACAAGCCAGGGGAAGTGCACTCCCTACAAAAGGGACAAGATGTGTAGAGCTGGAAATGGAAACAATTCATATGAGATGGTAAGGAAAACTCTCTGCTCCAGTAAGTTCTTGAAGGTAAATATTGGAAGTGAGAGTTATAAAGTTATTTTATTTCTTCTTCCCAGGGTTCATGGTTCCTTTTTTAAAAAAAAATAAATTTATTTATTTATTTATTTATTTATTTATTTATTTATTTATTTATTTATTTATTTATTTTTGACTGCGTTGGGTCTTCATTGCTGTGCGCGGGCTTTCTCTAGTTGCGATGAGCGGGGGCTACTCTTCATTCTGGTGCGTGGGCTTATTGTGGTGGCTTCACTTTGTTGCGGAGCACGGGCTCTAGGCAAGTGGGCTTCAGTAGTTGTGGCACGTGGGCTCAGTAGTTGTGGCTCACGGGCTCTAGAGCGCAGGCTCAGTAGTTGTGGTGCACGGGCTTAGTTGCTCCTCAGCATGTGGGATCTTCCCGGACCAGGGCTCGAACCCATGTACCCTGCATTGGCAGGTGGATTCTTAACCACTGCGCCACTAGGGAAGTCCATTCATCGTTCCTTTTTAATCTGAGAGATAACAGGTCATTGGCAAAGTGCATTTAAAGCATGAAAGTTAAACAACAGTCATATTCACTTCAGACTGCACTCATATAAACAGAGTTGGCAAAGTTACAATTTTTTGACTGTCTACAAGATGTAGACTACAAGCAAAGTATATGTGTAAGTCTCCATAACACCAATAGTAGGAAAGTAGCATCATTTATGTCACAGCCAATCTTATAGGTTAAATATAGGATTGCTTTATTCATAGATTTTATACGATATTTAAATCAAGGCACATAGTTTATAAACCATTTTGTAGATTGCCTTTTCATGTAGTCTTAATATTTTCTCAGAACTCTATATCATGCATAGACATTTAGTTCTCTATTCATGCAAATGAATCTTGATGGAATATTTCCAATGGCTGTGGAGCCAGCTACTATGGTAAGTTCTGGGGATACCAAGGGAGAAGTCTCTAGAGCTTTGCCTTCTAACAGCCTAAAGTTAATTGAAGAAGATAGATAAGCAAAGCATAGGACAATTTTTAGTTTACTCTATAAATATGTGGGACAAGTTTATTTCCAGTTTTCTTGTTAATTATGTTTATATGGCCAAAGGAAATTTTATTCATATGCAAGTTCTTTCCTTTTGATGAACCCTCTAGAAATCTTTGTTCTGAAGTAGCTAAAATATTAGCCGAAGGGCACAATTTTTTTTCAGAAATTTCTCTTGATAATGATTGTGTACGAGTGTCAGAAAACATATCAAAATGCTAATATTTGTAACTAAACTAGTGATATAAATTATACATAACCATCTCTAAAATTGGGAGAAATGTAGAGGAAAAATATTTAGGAAAACCAGATACGATCTAGGATTCTGAAAGAGAAACTAGATAAATTCATAGTTATTAGTGAAAGATATCAGCTACCTTAATATATAGTGTTTATTTCCTGACCTTTTAAGAGTTTGAAGATATGAAGCCTAGGTCTTTTCTTTTGCAATTCCATCAGACACCTAAAACTCCAAGTGCATTTTCACTTACATGTCTTCCCTAGACATTTTAAAGAAAAACAAAAGGGAGAAAAGTTAGGTTTCGCAAAAGATCTCTAAATATTGCCTAATTAAAGACATTGATAATTATTCTTTGATTCCATAATCATGAGCCTTTTCCCATCTCCAGTAGCACCTCTGCATCTAGAAGAATTGTGGCTTTTGCTTATGGTCTTGACTAGTAACTTAATGTGGTGATTAAGTTACTTTCTTTGTATATTTGCACATACACAAAGACATGGATGTCCTTTCAAATTATACCCACCTTCTCCTTAGGCTAATGCTATATTAAATTACATTGAAATGCTAAGGTCTCTAACTATAATGATTTTCCACATTCCGTTTACCTGTTGATTATTATTAACGAATGCTTCCTGAGTTGCGTTCTTGCTATTTTTGTCTTTAAAACTACTTTCAGGGTTTTAACATCACATTCAAGAGGCCAGTCAGAGTTCTGTGCTTGCGGCTTCATTAAAATTCTGTCCTACACATCATCTGACTCTCACTTTATAATCTATCAGAACACCTGTTTTCTTTACAATTGCCACGAGGCAGCTCAAAACACTGTGGTATTTAGCATTAATAATGAGCACAAGATATGTATTTTTGACACTTTAAATTTTCTTTAGAAAAGTGCACGGAAAAAAGCCAAGTTTGAATGAATTATCTAAATTTTTGCAATTTCATAACATGAATTTTAACCAACTTTAAAAACAATGTGTATCAGAAAGCGCCTTCTCTCTTTGTCACTGGGCATTCCGTTGACTAACTAGGAATGGATGTAGAGGGACATAACTTTAAAATGTCACTGCATAAACTAATAGTGATACAGAAAGTATTTTAAGAAGAGTCTGTGCATTATTACTTTCCCTATTTACATACCAGTCTCACAGACAGTTCATTGTAATTCTCACTCCAAGAGGAAGTTGAGAAGCTTAATGTCACTGTTAATATCTAGATATGTTTCTAATTTGGTGATTAAAGTAAGTGATGGGATATGTCTGTGTATGTATGTATGTGTATATATATGTGTATGTATGTATGTATATATATATACGTATACAAACTTACATAAACATACATCACTTTTGTGTGTGTGTGTGTGTGTGTATATATATATATACACACACAAAAGGAAATATATATATGTAAAAGAATATATATATATTCTTCTAAGTTCAGGCATTTAGGATATTATTGTTAAATGATCCTCAATATAATTGTACCTATTTGAAATACTTCAAGGGAGGGGTAGGGAGATAATGGATGGTCTCAGAAGGGTGAAAGTCTGTCACTATATTATGTAAATGAAGAAATGTCTCCTAGTGCTTATGAACTGCTGTAGTTTTAAGTACTAATAGAGGACATACTGCAAGTTGATTATTGTAATCCTACAGCGTTATCTCATCAGTGAGTGGATTAAGGGAGCTCTCTCTGCTGAGGGGTCTGAATAAGCATTTTCATTTACTCCCTGCTGGGTCATTGACAAATGGAGGTTTTATATGGGAACATTTAAAAGCATATACAGTAAACAAACCTATAGTTTCTTTTTTTTTTTTTTAACATCTTTATTGGAGTATAATTGCTTTACGATGGTGTGTTAGTTTCTGCTTTATAACAAAGTGAATCAGTTATACGTATAAATATGTTCCCATATCTCTTCCCTCTTGCATTTCCCTCCCTCCCACCCTCCCTATCCCACCCCTCTAGGTGGTCACAAAGCACCGAGCTGATCTCCCTGTGCTATGCAGCTGCTTCCCACTAGCTATCTATTTTACGTTTGGTAGTGTATATATGTCCATGCCACTCTCTCACTTCGTCCCAGCTTACCCTTCCCCCTCCCCATATCCTCAAGTCCATTCTCTAGTAGGTCTGTGTCTTTATTCCCGTCTTACCCCTAGGTTCTTCATGACCTTTTTTTTTTTTTCCTTAGATTCCATATATATGTGTTACCATACAGTATTTGTTTTTCTCTTTCTGACTTACTTCACTCTGTATGACAGACTCTAGGTCCATCCACCTCACTGTAAATAACTCAACTTCGTTTGTTTTTATGGCTGAATAATATTCCATTGTGTATATGTGCCACATCTTCTTTATCCATTCATCTGTTGATGGACACTTAGGTTGCTTCCATGTCCTGGCTATTGTAAATAGAGCTTCAATGAACATTTTGGTACATGACTCTTTTTGAATTATGGTTTTCTCAGGGTATATGCCCAGTAGTGGGATTGCTGGGTCGTATGGTAGTTCTATTTTTAGTTTTTTAAGGAACCTCCGTACTGTTCTCCATAGTGGCTGTATCAAATTACATTCCCACCAACAGTGCAAGAGGGTTCCCTTTTCTCCACACCCTCTCCAGCATTTATTGTTTGTAGATGTTTTGATGATGGCCATTCTGACTGGTGTGAGATGATATCTCATTGTAGTTTGATTTGCATTTCTCTAATGATTAATGATGTTGAGCATTCTTTCATGTGTTTGTTGGCAATCTGTATATCTTCTTTGAAGAAATGTCTATTTAGGTCTTCTGCCCATTTTTGGATTGGGTTGTTTTGTTTTTTTTGTTATTGAGCTGCATGAGCTGCTTGTAAATTTTGGAGATTAATCCTATGTCAGTTGCTTCATTTGCAAATATTTTCTCCCATTCTGAGGGTTGTCTTTTGGTCTTGTTTATGGTTTCCTTTGGACTATAGTTTCTTGCCTAGCTCGAGTTCTTTACTGGATCTGTGCTATTTTGGAAAGAATGATGCCATCCAACCTAGCATAGCAGTCAACTGATTTCTGTCCTGTCCCCCAAAGAGAATATTGTGTACAGGTGGTGGTGGAGGGTAGGAGGGATAGACAGGGAGAGAGCTGGGTCTGTCCTATGAAAAAAATATCTACTAGTTTAAATTCATTTCTCCTTCTCTTTCCCTTGGTTCAAATCCAGACACTCAGTAATAACATTCACTTTCTGTCTAATGACCCTACCACAGGTGCCAATAAAGCTAACATCAAAACTTGGATTTTCCTCTACCTTGACCAAAATCAAAACCTGCCTTTTATGTCACCCCCTCAGGGTCCCAAGAAACCACTAACTATTCAATTCAATGATAAGATTGGAGAAAATATGTAATAACTAAAAGTAGATGAATGTATTACTATTAGGTTGAATCGTGTGAAATTGTCATTTTGTAGGACAAAAAAGTTGAATGTTGGTCATTTCCTATAGCTCAGTTTGTAATTTTCAGATAATGTGTATGGGTTAACTGGGGTAAATAACATCTGATGACCATGTGAGTGTTCATACAGTCTCCACAATACTGCATATATGTGCCAGCACTTGTCATATATTCTTTTTTTTAATTTATTTTATTATTCATTTATTTTTGGCTGAGTTGGGTCTTCGTTCCTGCGCATGGGCTTTCTCTAGTTGTGACAAGTGGGGGCTACTCTTCATTGCAGTGCGCGGGCTCCTCATTGCGGTGGTTTCTCTTGTTGCAGAGCACAGGCTCTAGGCGTGCGGGCTTCAGCAGTTGTGGCATGCGGGCTCAGTAGTTGTGGCTCTCAGGCTCTAGAGCACAGACTCAGTAGTTGTGGTGCAAGACTTAGCTGCTCCTCAGCATGTGGGATCTTCCCGGACCAGGGCTTGAACCCGTGTCCCCTGCATTGGCAGGAAGATTCTTAACCACTGCACCACCAAGGAAGTCCCTATGTTCTATCTGCTAAGTCTCTAATAATCTGATTACCAACATGAAAATTAAGATTAAGTAATCAACCCAGGGTCACATAGTGACAGTAGAAGGACCAGATCAGAACTAGACTAAAATTTTTATGACTTTAAGGCCCATGTTCATTTTATGTTGTCTCCAAAAGAATACAAGTGATTGAATGTTGAGCCTGATTCACAAGGGGATGGTGGTAGAAACCACTGGGAAGATGGGAAAAGAGAGGATTCTTGGACCTTGAGAATCATACATGTAGCCTGTACCTAGGCTGTCTGTGTTTAGATTCAGCCTTGGGGAAGAGAAGAGGTATAACCTACTATGGTGGCTTACTTCTTGTACAGTTTGTGCAGCAGTACCTCTGTAGAGAATGTGGAAAGAACAAAGCTTTACTTAGTCCACACCCTTTCCTCTTTCAGTGCAGGGTTCAAATCCTTAATGCTTTCCCCTCCACTGTAGGCCACTCTATTTTCCCTGTTCTGATAGAGGACAGCCATGCATTTAATTATATTGTGTCCTTTGTGGTTCTCCCATGGCTTCTCTGCTTTAATATTATCCCCCTATCCAGGTTAGAACCTCTTCCAAGGCAGAAACACTGTCTTATTTTATTTCACATTTTCTAAAGGGTTTGTCCCAATGCTGGGCATATAAGAGGTCACTGAATACATGCTGACTGCTTGATCAGTTAAGGTACTTGATTCTAAGTTTTACTCCCAGATCTGCCATTGATCCATTTATAGAACAGGAATACCAGGGGCACTAACATTAACATCAGAAGTTCTTTCTAAGACATTGAATCATTCAAACAAGAACACCACTGTCTATGCCAAAACAATACGTTTTCTTGAATAAGGATTCTAGGTGTGTAATATACATTTATTACATGTTAGAGCCAACGGCTCAACACCTAAAATTGTTATATTACTTTCAAAGTAAGGAAAAAATTTAGTGTGTCCAGATTTCACTGTTTCATCTCATTTACCTCTAAGTATACATGGAATTATAGTTCACTAAGAGAAGACAGTGAAGAATCTAAAATATGTAACCACTTCATCGAGATGTCTAAATAGTTTGAATTTATTATTTCCTAGAAATGGGTTTTGACCTATAATTCATAATCAAAAGGTGATTGTTTTTTTTAAAACACACACATCTATGCACACATAATTAGTTTAGATTTAGATAGGGACTCCAAGAAACATGTCAAATTAAATTTTCAGTTTAATGTTAGTTTTAGCTTTAATATGATATTTGCAAGATGCATCATTTAAGATGTGGTAAATGAGTACTTTAAGACACCTAAAAGAACATAGGAAACTTTCTAAAACCAAAGAATCATGCTAAAGAGTGTTGAAAATTAGAACCTTGATTCACCATTTGTGAGCATAGACTAAATGGAGCCTAAACATTTAACGGAAGTTAAAATTCAAGTTAATGATACCAGATATTTAATCAACCAGTGCCCTAAAATACCCAGCAAGGAGCAGTTGGAGAAGTGCACATTTGAGCTTTAAAGTATTTTTGTATTCTCTGTAGCCAGTATGTGTCTGTGTTAGATTAGGTCTTATTGTGCAATGTATATCAAGATGCCTACTCTTTAGATGCCCATATAACCTCAAACAAAGCAGTTATGAAACAGCAGGATCTCTGCAGGAAGCAAAGAGATATCTCAAATAGTACATAATCAAACCTGGAGAATGGTATAACATCATCAGATGAATGGTGAAGTTTATATAATGTTTTTAGTTAATCTCTTGCTTGCCAAAAACAGACTCCTTCATGTTCCTTCCGTAAGGAGTGGGAAGGTGGGATTTTGTATGAGAGTAATAATATGGAAAGTTGTCCCATTATGTCTACAGAAGATGAAGAATGAGAGCTGTCCTGGACATGGGTAGACTTTTCTAGCCAGATTGTTCTAGGTACAAAAAGGTGCCAAAGACCTCTGCAGATTAGAGTTCAAGGTTCATCATTTAGTGCTCTGTCCATGGTATTTGTGGCTTGGCTCCTGTGTGTGTGTTCTTCTCTCTAATCTTTGCTATCATCTACTCTATCTTTTCTCTACATCACGGCATTGCTTACTCACTGTTCCTGCTTCCTCATAACTCTGCCTCCATAGGGCCTATGATGGCCTATCTGACTTGTCTCCCAATTTCATCTCTCACCTTCAGCTCTAATTCTTAACTACTTAATTCTTCCTTAGTATTAATTCAAATTCCTAAATAATGGCTCAGTTCAGTTTTGTTTGTTTGGTTGGTTTTTGGTGCCAGATCATGTTTGCCATAACAGCCTATAAGTTAGAACTCGCCTCTAATTAATTAGCCAAGATTTGGTGAGATGGAGGTGACAAAAGGGTCAGATGCCAATAACATGGTCATTTGGAGCCGACCATTATGGCAGGGCTGTGGCTGTGGTGGCCATTGCAGAGGGTGATATAGGCTATCATGTGTCACTTTTGACAGGTCTCAGAAATAAACAACACCCAGGCTATTCATAGCCAGAGACAGAGGTTGTCAAAATGAACTTTTAGTATCTCAGATTAATTAGATTAAGCCAAACCCATTCCTTGAGCCAGTAAAAAGCAAGTATATCGCTACTCAAATGTTTGATTTTTTTTTTTTTTCCTTGAGAAAGGGCCAGTTGGGTTGATTTCTAATACCTTTGCTTACTAGAAGAGAGATCTATAAATGAAGTACAAATTTTGAATGTCCGTTGAGTTTGAATAAACAGGCTGTGGCATGGCTAGAGCGAGACATGATACAAGACACTGGATTAATTCAGGGACTCTGCAGAAACATTCATCCTGTATGCTTTATATTGGGCGTTGGTGAGGCGAGCTTATCGTTGTGTATGGTAGGTTCTCGGCACAGCCAAATATTGACATAATATTTTAATATGCCTTCTGACTGGTTGCAGAAATCCTTAGTATTTCATGAATTAGTTCCAGCAATGCAGAGACACCCCCCCCATGTATTTTTAGGGAGTTCTGGGATCAGCATTGAAGAAAATGTTGCCCTTGTGATGGAGTGTAAAATTTATGTGGAGTAGAGTCCAAATGTGACTTGGCCACCTGAGGCTTAAAAAGGTCTACAAGTTAGCTAATGCAACACTATAACCGTCAGTTCTTGCCTTATTGGGGGCATCTTTGATCGCTCTAAAAAAAATTACCTTTAGAAAAGATTTAATTAAAAGTTCTACTCTCTCTTTTTTCATATACCAAAAAGAACATCGGTGTACAGTGTTAATTTATAGTATCATCTGAGTGCTGAACTCTCTCTGTTAACCCTCAATTTGTATAGCACAATCATGTTTTTCAGGTTTTCTTAAGACCTTACAGATCTTTCTAATAAATTGATATATTCTCTTGCATTCTCTCTTCCCTTTAGAAAGTTACCAATTGAGTTGTTCCTGTCCAGTTTATTTTAATATCCCTACTCTTTAGTGTATTAATTACTGCTTATATCATGACAAGACCTTTTTGTAGTTAAACATGATGTGATTTAAATGTTCTGGACAAATTAGTTTGCTCAGAAAAAGTCCCATTTGGACATGGACTTAAAACATTCCCTTTGATAGACTGAGGGCATGTCTACACTTACATTTGAACAAAAGTGGCATTCTGTTAAGCTAAATGGATCTCACAGTCAACCTTATTTCAGTGATCAAAAGCTAATAGTTAGGACTTGAAAGAGTTAGGTCATAAAAGGGGACTGGGATGTAAAATGATCAATGAACCAAGAGTTAGAAGGTCTAAGCCGAACTCTGCCCTAATTATCTGTGTGACCTTGGGCCCCTCATTTTCTCTCTGGGTCTAGTTTTCCCATTTGAAAAAATGAGGGTTATGGAGTATTCAGTCTCTAAGGGTCATTTGCCTATATTATGTATGTCATACCTGAAGGGAAATACATTCATCCTGGCATTTTATAAAGTTAGAATATAAAAATATAAATCTATCTAAAAGCCATAACTTTCATATTAAGATAACAAGTATCCTGGCAGAGAACAAAAATGAGTGAATCTCAACTAGATCCATTCTAAGGGATAACACCTGGATTTGTAGAGTACCGTGCCCTGGGAGACAGGAGCTGTTACTTCTATGGTCTCCTTTGTCCATTTTACCCTCCCACGCCACCCTCAGCAAAAAGCCTCTGTCCTGATAAAAATATCCCGTGTAGATGCAAGGGCATCTATGTGCAAGAGGTAGTATACTAGATTCCTAGGGCTGCCGTAACAAAATGCCACAAACTGGGTGGCTTAAAACAACAGAAATTTATTCACTCACAGTTCTGAAAGCCAAGAGTCCAAAACAAGGTGTCTACAGGGCTGCACTCTCTCTGGAGGCTCTGTGGGAGGATCTGTTCCTGGCCTCTTTCAGCTGGAGGCTGTCAGCATCCCTTGGAGGTTGTCAGCCTCCCTTGGCTTGCAGTCACATCCCCCTCTGCTCCCTCTTCACATCACTTTCTCTGTGTGTCTGTATCTCTCTGCTTCTCTCCTATAAGAATACATGTGAGGTCATTGAGGGCCCAGCCAGATAATCCAGGATAAATTCCTCCCCTCAAGATCACCATTAATCACATCTTTTGCCATATAAGGCGATATTCAGTCTTTTTCTGTATAAGGTAATATTTGCAGGTTCTGGGAATTAGGACACTGACTTATATTTCTGGGGGCCACCATTTGGCACACTCCAGGTGGGACAGCGGGTCACTAGTGAACATGCATCCCACTGCTGTGAGAACACCCATGCGGTGCTGGATGATTGTTGCACATAGGAGCACAGGCTCAGTGTTGCCAGAATTTCCAGTTTTAAAAGAAAAACTAGAAACCTGGATTTGTGTCTCTCTGAGTGAAATCCCCTGATATCTGATGATGGCTCATTTAAAAAACAACACTACATGTGCCAAATAAAACCCGTGTATGGGCCACATTCACTGCAAGGGCTGCCAGAATATAATTTTCTTCGAAAGAGCACTTTGTATACATATTCATTAACTCAACAAATATTTATTTAGCACCTAATAGAATAATATTTATTTTAGATTGACCAGGGGAGACCTTGCCACTTTGAGAAAATTATTCCCAAATTGTAGTGCTCATAATTTTTCTTAAGAAAAGACAGAATTCACTTCATATTTCCTTTTTGGAGATATTTTCTATGACTCTGTAGACTTCATTGGGATCAACTGGGCTTTATGACCCAGGAATGAATTTAAGACCCAAATTCAAAATTTTAAATGTGGTCTGATCCTTGAGTACCTTGGAGATAATAGTGCCCCTAGACTTGCCTAATATCTCACATTTACTGTGTATTTATCTTGGCTATCTTGACTATGATTCTTTGTAGATAACAACAGAAAAGCCGTTCACATTTCACATAGCCCCTCATCCCTGTTGAGTCAGCACTACTGAATTAGGCCAACATGTTAGAATATCAAGTCCTTCAATTTTCTTCATCATCGGCTGTCCAACCACATATTTCTTTAATACAAAGGAGAAAGTTCTTGTAGGTGCCTAGTCTGCTCTCAGTAGCTGTGAGACCTTGCCCAAGTTCATTAACCTTGGTTTTCTTACTTAGAAAACAGAGATATAGAGAGTAGATCTTTAAGTTCTCATTATAAGAAAAAAAAAATCGTAACTTGTGAGGTGATGGATGTAAATTAAACTTACTGCAATCATTTCACAATATATACATATCAAATCATTATGTTACGTGCCTTAAACTTATACGATGTTATAAGTCAATTGTATTTCAACAAAACTGGAAGAAAAAAAAGAAAATAGCAATATCTCTCTCTCTAGGTGGTTTTGAGCATTAAAGGGGTCAATGCATGTGAAGTATTTAGAGGAATGCCTGGCACATAATGAACACCTAATAAGCATTAGCTATGTAATTATCTTTATTATTATCAACTATTGGTAAATACCTTCACTTTATTATTCTGTCTCCTTCCCTATGGCAGTGCTTCTTAAAATATGATGTGTGTTCTGTTCTCCTGAGGATCATGTTAAAATGCAGATTCTGATTCGGTAGACCTGAATGGGACCTAATTCTGCATTTTTAACAACGTCCCAGGTGAGCCTGATGCTGCCTATCTGAAGATCGTCCTTTGAGTAGCTTGTGAGACTGCGTGCACATTACGATAATCTGGAAAGCGTTCAAAAAATACCAATGCATAGCTTCCTCCCCACCCGCAAACCAATTAAATCAAAATCACTAGTGGTAGGAACCCAGACTATTGATTGGTATTTTTGTAACAGCTCCCTGAGTGTCTTAGTTCAGGCTGCTGTAACAAAATACCATAAACAACAGAAATTTATTTCTCACAGTTCCGGAGACTGGAATTCTGAGGTCAGGGTGCCAAGCATGGTCAGGTTCTGGTGAGAACCTTCTAGCAGGTTGCAGACTGCTGTCCTCTTGTATCCTCTCATGAGGAAAAAGAGTGAGCTACCTCTCTGGCTTTGTCTTATAAGGGCACTAATCCCACTCATAAGGGCTCCACTCACATGATTTAATTACCTCCCAAATTCCCCACCTCCAAGTATCATCATATTAGGACTAGGGTTTCAACATATGAGTGTTGGGGGGACATGAACATTCAGCCCATAATGCCAAGGGAATCTAATATGCAACCAGAGTCAAGAACCACCCTCTTACAATATAAAAATTTTCATACCCTCCCGTATAATGGGGTAAAAAGAAATGTCAGGCCTCTCTGTTACGAATTAAATCCTCACCCCACCTGGAAGAAGCTAGCAGCATAAACAAGAATACATTTGAAGTGGTGCCCACAGCAAGTCTTGTAAGTATCTTATGGGAAACACAATATTTTGGTATTTCCCAACCTGGTGCTGTTAACAAGAATCATCCCTTGTTTGTGTTTGTTAATCAGCTTGATGAACAGTTTCTGTGTGGATCTTCCCAAACTGTGTTGGCCAGTTTCCAAATCAAGTACATAAATTACACACTGCCCTCTCTTCAAGCTGCTCACCACCCTTTAGAATATCAGGAAGGAATTTTGAACGTGCAAATCTGTACAAGTGGATTCCTTAGACTCGTACTGTGTGGTGGTTGGTCTGATGTGACACTATAATGTGTCACAATATTATGACACTGTGATGACATACTTTAATGTCAAGGAGTAATATTTTGACCAATATCCAAATGTCAGCCTTTTTTTTAGGTCTGATGCTCCTTATATAAGGGTGTTTCCTGGAGCAGTTATTTATAGGTCTTGAGCCTCCATAGTGTCAACCTAAGCACCCTATTCCAAGAACCAAGGAGTAACATATGGCTCAGCTCTACTGGGATCTGCTATCAGAAAGAATGCATGAGTGTGCTGGCAGTTCCTTAACAAAAGACCAAATAAAATAAGATTTCAAGAACATGGAAATTTCCATAGGGTCGACTCCTCTGTGTAAACTGCACCCTGGATATCACTAAAGTCCCATCGACCTAGGACCGAAAGGACCAATTGTAACCCTTCTGCCATTTCTGTGTGCACCTATGGCAGTTTCTCGATGGGTATCTCTATTTAAACTGAGATCCTTCTATATTCTCAGGTCATGAATTCTACTGTAGAAATCACCTTGAACTTGAAATTTCTAGCAGGTTATAGTCTTTTTGGAGAAGTGTAAGAGGAAAATAGAGAAGCAAGTAGTGAAACCTGCCTAATTCCCTAGCGACCGTTTTCAGTAGTTATGTGGTTTGGTGGACACTGTTAGAAGAATATAGTTTGTATTATTTCATTAGTGGTATTATTATATATTTGAGGGATGTCTATTATCTCCCAATTATCAGGGCATGGAATTGGGGAGTGAATGTCTTTCTTCATATTCATTACTATTGATTTAATTGAAAATGGCCAACCCACCTAATCAAGGAAGAAAGAGCTGCAGTAGGAAAGAATGTATCCATGGCCTTAAAAACAAGAAGAATACATGAACAGTATCTAATAGTTGCCTAGCATCTTCTTGTGCCTTCATGAACAACAAAAAGATACTTCTATTGCAGGAATCCAGAATTTTTAAAATGCCTAAATAGATAGTTAAGGAATAGGCATGTTTGGAACATAACTGGATAACAGGGAGTACTCTCTGAAAAAAATATCCAAGATGTGAATGCATGTAGTCAGCTACCAGTATCCAAAACTATCTATGTATGCTCCCTATCTATGTAAGAAATAACATACACACACACACCTAGAAAAGAAGAATGGAATATTCTGCAACAGATTCCTAACAGTGGGGTAGTGGCAATGCATGTTTCTGTATTTTTTAAATGTTCCATAACAAGCCTATATTACTGCTTATATAATCAGAAAACAACAATAACAACTGTTGAATTACGTTTTTCTTCTTTTGGCTTGTTTGCGCTTCGTGATTACTTCCTAGTCAACATTGACTGTTTCTTAGCTCTTTTTTTAAAAAGTAGTTTATCTTATAAATACCGACAAAATTTAAAAAAAAAAACCCATAAGTTTCTCTAGATCTCTATGCCTAGGAAGTTAGATTCTTTCTTTCTTCTTCCTATTCAGTGGCTAATTGTTTGGTCTGTGCCCTCTACCATGGATAATGCCTTCTCTATCAGCATACATTTAGAGTCTTTGTTTTCTAGAACAAATGTCAGTCAGTGTCTCTGGAAATCTGCTCCTGAAATGTTCATAATCTACAGTCAAGTAGAGAAGATCATGGAATCTTGCTGAAATGTTTATGCAAATATTTCTGAGGGCATATGTTGTAACCTTATATGACACACTCTACCCCAGAAAAGCATGGGGTCCACATGGATTCAAGTACAATCAATCCCCTGTTTCCTGGCATTAAGAATGAACTCTCTGGAAATAAAAGATTTTTGATTTGAGAGTCCCCACTCAGCACACTCCCTTCTCATACGCCCCCATCCTCCACGTCTCAGATGGGAAAAGAGAATTGTTATTTACAAAGAAGGACAGCTGGAACTGCGCATGTCCACATAGGAAAAATAATTCTTGAATTTAACTTTCTGATATAAAAAGGATGTATCTGAAATATTACATAGGCCCTCATGCACAGACAAACCCAAAGGATCATGTTCAGTAGGCCTAACGAATCAACAAAAAACAGTGCCCCTTCCAAAAATAGTTCAGCAGACCTTCATAAATTATATGTACAGGATATCAAAAATTTGGATGATTGGAATTTCATGTTATGAATTATTTTCCTTTTTCATGTAGGTATATGGCCTCTTTTCAAATCCACCATTTTCTTCCCACGATTTGCATTTCCTGGCCTCTCTACATCTATGCCATTCCCTCTGTCTGGATTGTTCTACCCCTTGTCCTGCTCAGTAAACTGATGCTAATACCTCAAAGACAGGAGAAAATGGCCCCTTTTCTCTTAGAGCATTCCCTGACCCCAAGGGTAGAAATAGTTGCTTATTCACCTGTGATCCCATAATATTTTCTGTAAACTTCTTTATAGTTATTTTTGTTGAATAAATTATGTGTGCCGTATGAATTATAGATTCAGAATTCTGAGAGAGCAGAGACCATGAATCCTTGTACAATAAATACTTCAACCATAGCACACGGTAAGCGCTCAATAAATGCTTACTGAATGAAAATTTAATCAGATGACATAGCGTTAGGGGGTTCTCGCTCTGATGAGGAAAAAAACAGTTTATCTTCAGTGTGCAAAGAGGATGCTTCTGCCCTATCAAAATGGCTGCATCATGACACCTTGTAGCTTTTCTGAAAACTCCAGAGAAATTCTATCTTTTCTGGGGGGGGGGGGGGAAGAATGAAAAATAGTTTGAGTTCAAGTCCCTTAAATACTTTTTAATAAGCCCGTACAAGGTATTCAGCATTTTCTTTCATAGCTATATAAAATCAGTCTTCTGACAAATTTCCTATTGCCTCTTTTCTATTTAGATAAACTTCAATAATTAAAGTGTCCAGTGAAAGTCTGACAATTTGGAGGACTGCGAATTAGGAAGCAATCTTGAATGATGTAATGTGACAGTGGTGTGCAATAATTGGAAAGATATTCATCTTAGATAAGAAAGGTCATTGGCTTTCTTGTCCCTGACTCATCTGGAAGTCAAAATGAACTGGAAGATTTCCTGGGCTAAGCATGCTTGGTATTTGGTTGAATGCCCTGCCCCTTGCTGCCAGGTGGAAGAGGGTACTGGAGAAAAAGAATGGTGTCAAGAATAAAGCATGGGCTCTCTGTACAGAATCCCATTTCTGAACCTTACTTATTGTGTTAACTTAGCTAAATTTCTTAATCTGAGTCTCGATAATTTTATCTTTACAGTCACACTATAATAATATAGCTACCTTAGCAGTTTGTTGAGAGGATTAAATAAAATTATGCACGCAAAAGTCTTAACCGTAGTACCTGGCACATACTGTGTGACCCAGGATTCAAACCCGTAGCTGTATAGATGGAGAAAATTAACTTATCTGAATTTCGTTCTTTGAGTCCATCATACACTGTATGGTGCTTCAAGTGCCCAGCATCTGTAGCTGCTCAATCAATGGCTGATATTACTTATTTAAAATAATCTCTGATGAGCTCATTGCAATGAATTGCGGTAAGCTATTCACACCCTTGTCTCTCCTTTTGTGTGTTTGTAGAAGCCTCTTAGCCCAGTATTGGTTGTCCTTTGCCACTAACAGCTGTCTTCAGGCTTCTTGAAATTCTGTACTATGCATTCCCATATGGTTTTCTTTTAATTTTAGTTTACTTGAGTAAGTATTGTTACTTTCTACTATTGAAATAGAAATTAAAAATAGGAGAAAGATTTCTCTAAGAGTCTGCTTTAAATCTGTTTCTAAAAATGGTAAAGACCATCATCAGTAAGAAAACCTTGGCTTGACTTGCCTCATTTTATCCAGAGAACTCTTATCCCTTCTTCATGTGGGATTACATACACTAGATACGGATAATTGAGTGAATAAACCAAGTATACTTTTTTTTTTTTTTCAATTCTATGTTAGACTCAGGTGGAGAAAAAGCAAATCGGTCAGCAGTAATTTCTGTTTAATCGCTGTCCCTTGCCTTCTGAGCCAGATTCTTGGTCCTGAAGTCCCTGTTCTAGTTTTCACACTTACAAATAAGGAAACTGAGGCATGATCTCAGGAGTTTCTTTAAGCCCTTGAACAAACTGTAGTCCTGTGATTTTAATTAATGTTGCTATAACTAGAATCCACTCCCCCGTTTCTTGGTTTGGGATCATCTCTTCTTCATTACATCTTTTTTTTTTTTTTTACTTTATATTGTGATAATTGAATTCTTTTTTTTTTAATTTTATTTTTTTATTGAAATATATTTGATTTACAATGTTATGTTAGTTTCAGGTGTGCAGCAAAGTGATTCAGTTACACATATACACGTATCTATTCTTTTTCAGATTCTTTTCCCTTACAGGTTATTATAAATTATTGAGTAGAATTCCCTGGGCTATACAGTAGGTCCTTTTGGTTATCTATTTTATATATAGTAGTGTGTATATGATTAGGAGTTTGGGATTAACATAATTTATCATTACATCTTAACGTGTTCACCTTCGCACTTAGGAGAACCTTCATGTCTTTCATGAGTACCCACCATATATCTTCAACCCAGAGCGTCTGAATACATGGAGTAAACACAGAGGGAGAGCTGGAATGAAGGGTAGTTTTAATAGGAAGCGCCTCTGAAGCCTTGAAAAGAGTGAATTTACATGTAAAACAATATAAATTATTGATTGGGTTCTGTCGGTTACTACAGAAATAAGTGGCTGTCTGGGTTAGCTTATAAAATCACAAATAAATCACTGATTTAAAGTTAACGTTCCCAAATTCTGTAATATATTCTCTTAGTCTTTTTAAATTCTCAAATGTCTACTGTGATGAGAGAAAACACAAGTGACAGAGGTTACAGCATTCCCAGAGCCCAGCATTCACGGGTCCTCTGGAGACCCCATACCAGCATGTTTGAAGTGATGAGTGGACTAGACAAGAAAGGAATGACTACTCTTCCAAACTTGAAAGAATTGGGGGTATGATATCATAACCAGTGTATAGTTTATATATACTTTACATATTACAAAGAAAAATCTTTAATGCTCCTTAACCATTTATGTGAGACTAGTCCTTTGTACTAAACTGTATAGAACATATCCCAAAGTAGTGTCGCTCAAAGTGTGATCTGCAGAATGCACTGCTACCAATCCACAAGAAGATATATAAACTGAGAATGTTAGAAACTTTTAGAGCAATTTGACATAACCAGGATATCCATTTTTCTAATTATTTATTTTATTATATTTTCTGTCTCTGACAGATTGGAAACTTTAAAAAAATCAGTTGCTCACACAGATAATTTGGAAACTTTTTTTAAAGATCAGTTGTAACACGGAATAATTAAAAATAAAAAAATAGGGGCTTCCCTGGTGGCGCAGTGGTTAAGAATCTGCCTGCCAATGCAGGGGACACGGGTTCGAGCCCTGGTCTGGGAAGATCCCACATGCCACGGAGCAACTAAGCCCGTGAGCCACAACTACTGAGTTTGCGCGTCTGGAGCCTGTGCTCCGCAACAAGAGAGGCCGCGATAGTGAGAGGCCCGCGCACCGCGATGAAGAGTGGCCCCCACTCGCCACAACCAGAGAAAGGCCTCGCACAGAAACGAAGACCCAACACAGCCAAAAATAAATAAATAAATAAATAAATAAATAAATAAATAAATAAATAAATAAATAAATGAGTTCCTTTAAAAAAATAAAAATAAAAATAAAAAAATAAATAAAACACAAGTGCTTAGGAAATCTATAAAAAAATTGTAAAAAATAAAAATTAAAAAATAAAAGAATAAGGAATAAAACTGGGAAGGGCTGTCTAATCGTTTGCACGTGAATATCTATATGTGTGAGCAGTACCCTTCATGTAGTTCCGACCGTCCTATCAGGCTCTGAGCTTCTTAAGTTACTTCCATGATGTCTTTTCATCCTCGAGGAACTCTGTGTGGTGGGTGCTCTTGAGGCTCTTCTTTTTTGGCCCAAAGTGGATTTTCACCCCAAATGGCAGCTGTCAGAAGAAATCCCTGATTTAAGTTTTCACTCTCCTTGCATCGATCCATGTTGTCAAAAATGGGCTTGTGATCTGTGAACAGAGTTCCCTCCACATCCTGTGAGCACAGAGCAATGCGTCGCCTCGCTCAAGAGTCCCATTCAGGTGGCGCCCCGCGCACCACCAGGCTGTTGAGGAAATTGACAAATTTATAGCCCTGTCGTTGCCTGGCTTTTCAGTGGGGGAAGCGCGGCTTTTCTTCCAGCAAGCGGACTTAGTTGTCTGTTTGCTGTTGGCCTCAAATGTGAGCACTGCTGGTGATGCATGTCACAAATGGAAGTAATATCATTTGAAGTAGTCCTGCTGGAAGCCCAGGAGCAATCTAACTGCATTAACTCCTCCGTCTGAGTGGAGAAGGCTGAAGAGGGTACATGGCTCGACTGAGCTGAAGTGAAGAAAACAAGGCAGCCATACAAGGGTCCATGACGGCAAGGAGCACGGGAGCCTAAAGCGGTTTCACTCACTGCCTTCAAATAAATGGCACCAGCATAGCACAGGACATCTAATATTATGTTTAGAGACCTGGTTAAACATTAGAAGTAGCTGCAGTAGCAGCTTCCTTTCTTTTCGAGGGGTTTCTAATGGTAGGTTCCCCCTCCTGCCTCTTGGAGCTATGGGTGACAGCTGTCTTATACTCAAGAATACCCTGTATGCATTTCTACTAGTGATTTTAAAGCATGAGGCAAGAATTATAGGCTTCCTTTATATTGTTTTCAAAGACTACAACTTTTTATTAGAAAATAAGGTTCAAATAAAGAAAGAAAATGAACTAAGGTTCAAAGCCATTGTTTTTACTATATTATAATAAATAATGGCCCAATAAGTTATCTTGTAATGAGCATTAGAACTTAGGTACTCCTCTCTAAGTACTTGAACTTCAGGAAAAGTTATTACCCAGCAGGCTATCTTTTCACATCTTTGATGCTGTGAGTTAGGTCACAGTTCCTAGGTATATTGGGAAATAGAGTACCTCTCCCCAACATCATTTATTTATTCAGCATGTCTTTACTTGGAATTTTCTCCAAACACAGCTATTAAGCTGCCTTGAGTGGTCGGTGTGGTCTCATTCAATCTCATAGTCACATGGGATGGGAGCTAATATTTTCCCCATTTGCAGATGAGGAAACAATATTTTTAAAAGTGAGTAACTTGCCTAAGATCTTAGGACCATGATAGGTGTTCTTTGTCACTGTAAGACATTTAAAGTTTTATTGCTTAGGTAAGACATATGAAAAGTTTACTAAAAACTAATTGAAATTGAAATACATGTGTATATGTACCCTAAAAAGTATGGTAAGTAATCTAATCCAAATGATGCAATGAAGGTATGACGTGGGGACCATGGTCCCCAACTTTCACAAAATATTTATTCAGTGGGAAGATAAATATGTAGCCAGTGGGTAAATGTGCAGACTAGAATGTGATATGAGATGAACTCTAAGGTCTTCCTCCTAAACTTAAAGTTCTATAACTTCTGACTAGGATGATCAAGGAAAGCTTCCTGAAGGAGGTAGAATATGAGTAAAAAATTGAAAGACCCTGATTGTTTGAGATGGGAAAGTGGAGAATTCCAGGAGACAGCACAGGGAAGCAGAAAAAATGGATATATTCAGAGAAGATACGGCTTGGGTGAAAAACGTCCATGAAAGGGATTAGTACAAGTAAAGCAAAACAGTCCATTGGGATCCGAAAATGGACAAGCTGGAAAAACAAGCCAATACCCTTGAGAAGAATGAAGGTTCCTGAACTTGCAGGTACCATGTTCATAGTGGTTTTAGGAAGATTTTTCACAGGCTTGAGTACAATGAATTATGGTAGAAGCTTGGGAGGAATACTGCAGGCAGAGAAACTGGCCAGGTAGCCATTGCTTGTATACAGCATATTGGTTAAAAGGCATGGAGTGGAATGCATAGAGATGGAAAAAAAAAAAGATCAGATGCACGATACACGTACGGGTAAAATCAACAAAAATCGACAGCATAGCTTAGGAGTCACACACACTCTTCAGTAGGCTCAAAGCCTGCTATGTTATTTGCCAGATTTGTGGTCTTAGACAAGCCACTGAACCTCTCAGTGGCTCTAGGAGCAACTGGTTTGAGGTTTAAGCCAAATTGAGTCACCACGTCTGTCCATAATGAAGAATACATTGGGAACATGACATACTGGTCAGACTAGCATAGCAATTCAGGGCTTAAATAACCAAAGGTGCCACCTACCAGCAGTATCAAAGTGTTGATAAAAAACAATGCAGCTATTTACCAAGGGTCAAATGAGGAGTCCATAGACATCTCATAGATCTGATTTCTCAGGGGCTAAGAATACTCTTGGGGGCCTGCGGTGTAGTACTTCACTGGAGAAAAATAAAATCGGCATTCAGGTGAGGGTGCAGGCTTGAGTAAGCCTTGGAGACTGGACTGTGCCTTGAGCATTACAAAGAGCAAGAAAACCACTTTAGTGGAATGCAAGAAGATAAAGCTCCAAAGGGAGGTTGGGGCCAGATTGAAGACGCCTTTGAATTTGCAGATTTAGCAAATAAAAATACAAGTGATTTTGCTTGGATCATACTATGCTGAAAAAATTACTCGTTTATGTGAAATTCAAATTGAACTGGGTGTCCCATGTTTTATCCTGCAACCCTATGTTTGGATGCCAGGGAAAGGCAGTTGGACATAATTTTCAGTGAGAACCATTTGAAGGGTATTTGAGCAATGGAGTGACATGATGGAACAATTTTTAGAAGGATTAATTTGGTGTGCAGGATGGAGGAGAGACTGAGAATAAGGCGAATAGCTGTGGATGGTCTAGGAATAATACTGGTAAGAGCTGATGAGATTTCTCCTTCCACCCACCATCCCACCATCTCTCAAACCATGTTTCTACACTGCCCTCTCACTCGTATCCTTCCTTGTTCCTGATGTCATATCTACCTTTGCAGAACACCTGGGGACCTGAACAAGAGTCCCTTGAGCCCAGCCTTTTCCATGTCTTAAGGACAGAGTTTCTCCTTAATGTGATACCTTCTTTCCTCATTTTCTTTCTGGTCAGTTAGAAACATCTTGTTAACATGGTTGTTTTAGGTTAAGTGAATTCACCACTTCTCTGAGATGAAATGGTTGTGTATTTTCTTTTCAAGCAAAGATGTAGAACTGTAAAAATCAAAGTTCAGATGACTTGCCCATCTCCTTTTCTGCTTGTACCAGTGCCTTCTGGATGTGCCTTTTCAGAAGGTTCCAGTGAGGAGCTCAAAGGCACAACATTAGCTACTGACCTTTTGAGGGGAGTTCCCTACTCATCTGACACTAGCTTCTCTGTGGCTCAAGTCAGTGGGTAGAGTTACTCAGACTCGCCTCTTTGACCCTCTTCTGCCTGCAGCTTCCAAGTGGTGTCATGAATATCAGGAGCTAGGGGAATTGGGGCCTGAGAAACAAGTAGAAGCCAAGCAGAGATGGCCACAGTGATGGTGCTTAGAGGAAACCTAAATCTGCTTAGAGAACAGCCAAAGTCTTACGTGAACAAACAGTACCAAGAAGGTACCAAACATGAGGATGTCACTGAAGGTTAATGCATGAGAATTAAAGCTCAAGAATGAAAAGATATCAGAGAGACTTACAAGCTCAGCTTGCTTGTGGTTGTGCAGGAAGCTTGGCAAGAGGGAAAGTGGGGCAGAAATCTAGGTCCTAATCCCCTTGCCAAGCAGTTAGCTCTGGCACAGTCTGCATCCATCAGGAGGGGACACCTTTTTCTTACTGGCGTGTGGATGCCGTCTAGACTAGTGATCTGTCTGGATAGAGTAAGGTTTGAATCCTGGCTAGTTGTCAGACCGTGTGCTCTGATACTTGCCCATCCTGAGCCTAAATCTCTTTACCTGCAAAGTGGGATAATAATAATGCCTCCCTAGGCTCATATTGCTAAAAAATGCTTCTCACAATGACTAGAACATAGCTGCAAATAAATTATAACCACTACCACAAAACCAGCAACACATACTGTCTGTACAAAGTTATTCAGGAGTCACATAAAAGGCCTTGAAGGCAGATTTAACTTTCCTTCATAAAGATCATCTATTGGCAAACTTTTTCTATAAAGGGCCAAATAGTAAATATTTAGGGCTCTGTGAGCCATAATGCCTCTGTCACATATTCTTCTTTTTTTTAAACAACACTGTAAAAATGGGAAAATCATTCTTAGTTTATGGGCCATACAAAAACCGTCTTCGGACTAGATTTGGTTCATGGGCTACAGTTTAATGATAAAGAATGCAAAGAACACAGACGTCTGTGAGTTCGTTAATTTTGGGGTACCTATGATTTTAGCATGGAGTCAGACAGCAGATAGATAGAACTCGTCCGTCATTGCCCTAAGCTCTCAGCCAGCCCCTATAGTGGTGAGAGTGTAGACTCTAGGTTGTCTATTTGTCTCAAAATCAGAAGTCCAGTCCGAACACAATGGTCACCATGCTGTATGTGCTCAGTAAATATTTTTGAGGGAATGAATTGAAACGATTTAAAGTTTTTTGAGCTGGATTTCTTCATCTATAAATTGCAAAGAAAAACATCGTCAGGAACAAAGGAGGTACTGTATAAAATGTGTGTATTACAGTCAGATAATGACAATAATCTCATCATCATTATGTTCCAGTGTAACCGTTGTCAACATGCACTTAGGTATCATTTCAAATTATTGTATCAATAGTCAGCAGTTGATTTGAAAGGAAAAATTAAAAGTTCTAAGGATAGAGTGATTAAAAGTGGAGAGACACTAGCTTCATCCATCAGAAAGAGTGTATTTATCTCAGAATGATGATAATTTCTTTTTCTTGAAAAACAAACAAAACGAAATCAGACCTTGAGGAAAGGCCACTGCTTTCTACCTCTGACGCTGACTGTGCACGTGTATAAGCCTTTCCTCGCTCCCACGATTCCCTCTTCCTAAGCACATGGCACATAAGATTAAAGTCATAGGTGATCCTTGGGGAAAGGTGCTGTTACAAACCAGGTGGGTACCATTAGCATGGAACATATAAGGATGAAGATTACAATGAGATAGAGACTTTACTAAGGAACAGGGTACACTGGACGTCATGCAGTTCACACTGTAACGTACCCTTACAATTTGCAGAAAAGTAGATGGTAATAACCAAGCCATGATATCTGAGCTATAAAACAGGCAGTCAGCTTATCCTTTAAGGGAGGAAAGAAACTTTTCAAATGTTGCAGAATGTAGGACACTTCCAGATAATGGGAAGTTCCGCATTAGGAGGCAGTACTTATAGCCCATAGCTGTCAGTCTGTGTCTCAGTTGCCTCATCAGTAAAATGGGACAATTGCACCTACCTAGCTGGTGGCGGAGATTTTTTGCAAATTACTTCCAGATGAATATCCATAGATCTGTGATGAGCCTTTAAGGCACTGTATACTATAGGTAAATGAAAACCAAATTTGAGAACACATGGATAGTTGGGAAGGCGATTTTAAATAATTGAGACACATTTATCTTCTATTTTTGAAATGAGGTTCAGAATTCAGCTGGAATTATAGTATCATCAGATACTTTGAACTTGCTACAATTTAAATAGGCTCATTTGAGCAAAGTACAGAGCGTCATTCATTCCCAAGTTTAGCCAGTCTGCCCGCTGGATTGACTGGTGATGTCTTGATTGGGTATGACTCCCCTTGACTTACTTCTCTGTTGTTGATAATTAAAAGCTGTCTGGTTTTATTCTCACGTAATGATAAGTGAAGGGGTAACGTCTGCCAGACTCTTCCCATTCGCTTGTTGTTTGCAACAGTGCAGAGCCTTGGGATCACCATGAATTTTAACCTGGTGTCCTGGTAACTGAATATCAGTGCAGATAGTATATTGATGTTTTGCATCTGGGAGCTGATACGCAATCTCAGAGCCAACTGGAAAACAATCCCCAGTGTAAATGGATAAATTGGCATGGATGACCTTATCTTCTCATTCCAGCTTTGAAAAACAGACACTTCTGTGAGTAGGTAGAAAACACCATCTATCAACCACAGTTTCCACGGTTCCCTGGGACTAACACAAGTGCCTAACTTTACATCAGAAGGACAAAGCATATTGAAGAAGCAGAAGACAAAAATGATAGTTAGCCTCTCTCTAATCTCAGTGTGTTTTGTTCTGGTTCTTGAAGCTTTCCCTTCATTATGGTTTTAATCATCTCGATCAGCATTATTATAATCACAAAATGTCAGCCTAAGAAAATGATAATCTCATCGTCATTATGTTTCAATGTCACCTTTGTCAACTTGTGCTTAGCTATCATTTCAAATTACTGTATCAATGCTGTAATTAGATATAATTTGTGATATGACCAGCATTCACAGGTGAGTGGTTTTTCAAAAAATCCCACACCAACTGAAATAGTTTATTATTATAGGTCTTTTCTTTCAGAAACAAATATGTTTAATGTGGGCTCTCCCTTGAGAAATATTTCATATCAAAATGTTACATTTTATGAATACAACATGAATTAATATTTATGACTTGAATATTATAGCCTATGTGTGTGAGCTTGAAGCACTGAAACCTCTATCTCATTCTTTATAGTTTTTTGTTTTTTTTTTTAACTCAGATGGCATATGGGGTTTTTTTTTAGGACTGTCCTCATGCATACAATTAATAAAATTCAAATATCTCTCTTTTACCAAATTTCTTATTGCAATTGACCATTCCGTAATGATTTCTATTATTTCATTACAGAGAATCATAGGTTTAGGATACTTTCCACTCTGGTAAGTTCTCTTTTAAACCAAGATAAGATTAAGGTGTAAGACAGGAAGAAAAGCGTTAATTTGGAGAAAGGTTTTCTACCTTCCCTTATGGGAGGAAGTCTAGGCTAAAAAGTAGCACTGGTTGATCCAGTATAAAAGTGATTCATGAAATATGACATCTCTTTAACATTGAGGAAAAAAATGCTTTCCTTCATTGAGTACTTTCTTCCAAATGCAAAATATTGACACATCCCTATTATATCAAACAAAAGCCTTCGTTCAGAGAGATAATTTTATAGAGCAGCTGGTATCATGTGATCTTATTAATATTTATGAAATATGATAATAATATGGAAAAGGGGGAACTGGAACACAGCCCTATCTTTCTAGACCCTATTCATTTCAGCTTCAAAATGTTTTTTCATTTCACACATCAGACGCTAATTAGCAAATATCTAATTAGTGTTAGAAGATTAATCACTCTTGGGAGTTGTTGAGGCTTTGAGCTTTCATGCATGCAAAAACAGTGCCATTTTAGGTGCATTTGTTAAGGTACAGTAACTTTAAATGATACAACTTTTATTTTTCCTTGAAAAAAATTTAAGTTACAGCAATGGAGTAAATGTAGGCTCTAGTAAAAAGAGATCGAGGAATATGCAATTGGAAAGATAAAAATGACACCACTGAGAGCCACATATTCAATCCAATCACCAAATGTTAGCAAGAGCTTGCTCTATTTTAGGCATTGTGGGAGGCCCTCAGAAGACCCAGAGAACCAAAAAATGTAGCCCCTAACCTCCAGATGCTTAGGAAATTAAAGGAGGGGTTTGCAAACTAAGGCCCCAGGCCCAAATTCAGCCTGCCACAGTGTTTTTGTATGACTTTAAACTGAGAATGTTTTTTACATTTTTAAATGGTTGAATAAAAAGAACCAAGAGTGATATTTCATGACACATGAAAATTTAATGAAATTCAAATTTCAGTGTCCATAATTTTTTTTTTATTGGAACCCAGCCATGCTTATTCATTTATGTACTGTCTATGGCTGTTTTCGCCTATCACGGCAGAGTTGAGTAGTTGCAACAGAGACCATATGGCTCTCAGAGCCTAAAATATTTACTCTCTGGCCCTTTACAGAAAAAATTTTTTGCCCATTCCTGAATTAAAAGCTAAACATCTTGATATAGTAGAGCAGCTTGGGGAATCAAGTAGACTGATATCAGTTCTATAATTTGTTAGCTGTGTGACTTTGGGTAGGTGATTTAAAATTTCTTAGCCTCAGTTGATAATACAGGAGTTATTCATCTCTTCATAGATCTATGAAAACTGAGGCTTTTAAGAACTAAATAGAACTACTTAAATAATATACCTCACTTGGTACTTGACTCATGGTAGATAAACGGTAAAAGTTACTCCCCTGGATCCCAACCCTTCCTAGAAACAAAATACAGTTAGATTTCTTCATTAGTTCTCCTTCTCATCCTCCTTAAAAAGGTTTCTAAATGGAAGGGTGAATGGTCCAGAACTGGAAGCAGTATTAATTCTTCACCAAATTCATGAATAAGATGGAAAAAGGGATAGGTACTAAACTAAAATGATCTCACTGGAGATTTCTGCTTCTAATATTATGGTACTTTGTCCCCATCTTGTCCCCAAATGCCCTTAAGCATCAATTCCTTCTTCTAATAAAACCTGAAGGAAGGAAGTAACCAGGAAAAATTTATTGTTAATGTAAGTTCCAATGATGTTGTTCTTATTTTTTTATTCATAAAAATCTCTCTTTATACCAAATTCCTGTTTACAATTCATAGCTGTCAAATCTTTCATTTAAGTACACACATAATAAATTTATTGACTGTATCCTGCAGAGTTAATGATGGGTAACTCATTAAATGCCACAGGGAGCCTATCTTTTATAAGGAAAATTGGAGTATTTTTTTAGAGGGTGAGGTGTTTTGGGGGAGGAGGGATTGGGGTAAACTGAAAACTTTAAAAAATTATTCTCTAAGCTGAAAAATCTGTTTCAAAGCAGCAGGAATTTTAATCAAGACACACACGTATACAGCCATCAAAGTTCAGTGATGTAAATAGTAAGATTGGCTTCTAGAATCAATATATCTACATTGAAATTTGGCCATAATTCAAATTGCTTTATATGTTCTTGGGAAACAAGACTACAAACTATAGAAAGCATTTAAAGTGAGGTTTAAACTGAAGATATAATGGCTCCATTTTATCTCTCTGAGGGTTGTGAGCAATGTTAATACATTTTCTCTGAAACAATATGCATTAGAAAAATATTTTGAAATAATATTCATTTTAGGTGACTGACACCTAAGTCGATAATTTGAAAAATGGGATCACAATGACACGTTAGCGTATAATCACATGCCGTGCAATAGAAACAGGAACTGCCTTGGATGGTTGCTGTAGTTGGGGGAGAACAGGAAAAGCTGGTGTCCTAGAATAGCTCCACTCTACTCACTGGTCACTCTGTGCACTTAATGAGCCCACTCAGTCTGGAAGTGCTCTGGGCAGCAGGCAAGTTGTATTTAGAGAGCATGGCAGCAGGTGAGTAGAGGTGTGGTGGGATGACCTAGCAGCAGACTGAAGGATCTGATGCCAGTGGATGAGGGGGGCCAGGAGCCCTTAAACTCTACCATTTTTAAAAACTATGGGTTTTTTTCTACCATATTTTAAAAGCCAAATAGAGAAGAGAAAAGGAAAGTGATTATAACTGCAAATAGAGGATCTTGGTCACAAAGAAAGTCCTTCCTATTGAAGAGAGGGTGTTTCCAACCAGGCAGGTTGTTTAACACATTTTTCAAGAGCCTTTGTATGTGTGAACCATACTGAGATTTATAAACATTGTCTGGCCCCCAGGAGCTTACCATCAGGTCGTTCCTTGGTGTCTTTATGGATATCTAAACCATCTGAATAAGAACCACCAGGAATGGAGGTAGTTCTTAAAAAATACAGATTACTGGGTCCTCTCCTGGTCTGCCTCCATCTAAATCTCTGCGGGGTCATGCCCTGGAATCTGAATGTTAGTGAGCTTCTCTAGTGATTCTTAAGTACCTTAAAGACTGAGAAAAATATCTCTGGGTCATTTTCAAATAGAAAAAAATAACCAGTTGTTTGTTCTGCATATGTTTTGCATTGTCTTTACCTATTCCTACATCCATAAAGCCATCTTTCATAGTATTGTGCTTTGTTTTCCCCCAAACAAGAACTTTACCTCTGCGCACCATTATATTCTCTGGTTTCTTCCTGTCAACCACAAATGGCTTTTGCAGTGGAAATTTAAAAGATTGTATAAAGCCAGTAATGAGTTAGAAGTCATTCACACAAGATGACAGAATAACATGAAGTCACAATTGCTTCTTGCTATGTACCAAACCACCCTGAAACTCAGGGACTTGTGGGTCAACTGAACAGTTCTTCTGCTGGACTCACCTGGGGTCAGTCACATGCCTGTAGTCATCTCAGGGCTTCAGTGGAGGCTGATTGGTCTAGGGCAGTTATTCCCAAAGTGTGGTCATTGGACCAGTATTACCAACATCACTAGGGAAGTTGTTAGAAGTGAAAGTTCTCAGACACCATCCCAGAGCTACTGAATCAAAAACTCTAAGAGTGGGACCCAGCAATCTGTTTTAATAAGTCCTCCAGGTGATTCCAATGCACACTCATGCTTAACAACTCTGGTTTAGGGAGTAGTAAATGGGGAGCTCATTGCCATTCCAAATGGTCTCATCCTCCAATAGGCTAGCCTGAGCTTCCTCAGATGGTGACACCACCTTCCAGTAGGGTGAAATCAGACATTGAAAGGCCTCTTGTGGCCTAGGCCCAGAAGCTGGCCATTGGTTAAATTGGTTAAATCTATTGGCTAAAGCAAATCACATGGTCAGCCCAAATTCAAGGGGAAGGAAAATAGATTCTACTTCCTGTTGAGAGGAATGGCAAAGTCACACAGCAAAGTGGCCCAGATACAGAAATGGGAATAATTGTTTTGGCCATCTTTGCAAACAATCTACCACACTAGGTAGTAATATAATAGACCTAAATGCCTTATTCTCCCAAGATTTACCAACATGATCCTCAGGATTTTTCTCTTCTATGCAGAATACAATGCTGGTTGTATTAGTTTCCTCGGGCTGCCCTGACAAAAATAACCCAAACTTGGGTGGTGTAAAACAACAGAAATTTCCTTCAGACAGTTCTAGATTCTGGAATTCCAAACTAAATGTGTCAGTAAGACCATGCTCCCTCTGAAGCCTGTTGGGGAAAATCCTTTCCTTGCCTCTTCCTAGTTCCTGGTGATTGGCAAACAATTATTAGTTTTTGTTGGCTTGTAGTTGCACCCCTCCACTCTCTGCCTCTCTTGTCACATGGGGTTCTCCCTGTGTCATCACACCATCTTGGAGGACACCAGTCACATTGGATTAAGGATCCAGCCTAATTCAGTATGACCTTATCTGAATTAAAATAATTACATCTGCAGTGATCCTATTTCCCAACACGGTCACATTGTGAGGTCCTGGGGATTAGGACTTTAACATTTCTTTTGGTAGCGGGGGACACAGTTCAACCCCTGACACCTACCTAGGTTTCAACCCTCTGGTTGACTATATGTTACAATATTTAGAATCAAGGAGTAACTCTGTACTGGGAGGAAGGGTGGATTCCAAAGGGTTTAATAAACCTTTTAATTCACTGCCTGGTTGTATATACTTGACCCTCTTGTGTGAATAGATAAATAAATGTTTCATTGTTTAGTGATGTACTGGACGTGGAGCGCAGGAGGGAATGTCAGCACAGAATGTGATACTTATGATGGAGAAGCCACAGAAGATGGTATCTTCCTGAGCTGTGTATTTTAAAGTATCCTATTACATAGCATGGAAATCAGTGGTATTGTTTAGCGTAATAATGCCAGGGGCACATATACAATATCCTGTTATAGCTTGGAAATATTGATAGCTGCAACAGGATATATGTAGTTTCAATTGTGTAAAGTGATGGTTTTACATCATCTTCCCTGGAACTTATCAGGACACTTTTATGCTATCTCTTATGTAATAAGCCTTTGGGTTTTAGAACATGTACACTTGTCTATATGTATGGTTATATAGAGCTGCATCAATGTATTCATTCGTTCGTTTATTCATTCATTCATTGTCCATTCTTTCTTTCAACAAATGTGTACTGAGTGCCTACTGAGAGACTTGGGAATCAGAAATAACAAAATAATAATGAAACAGTTTTCTGCCCTGACCTCATGGGGCTGATATTCAATAGGGGGACATAAAAATTTTAAATAATAATAAATATGCAGGATAAAATACAATTTCAGACAGTAAAATGTGCTATGAAGAAATAATGTGTAATTGGGGAATAGAATTAATATTTGTTCAAATAACTCTAAGCATCATGTGAAAGCATGTTTTACAAAGATTTGTTTTTAATATAATAGCATCCAAATATCTAGTCCACCATCAGCAACAATGATAGAGTCATTGTTCAGTGACCCTTTCCAAGTTATTGGAAATATTTTCCAATTGATGCTAATCAATTTCAGTAATTGAGCTTGTTGTGACTGTTTTTATGCTATGTATGTTAAGAGCACGGATTTTGGATTCTGAGAAACCTGGGTTTGAACTGAGACTTGGCAGTATGGTTATATAGTCTCTCTCAGTTTAGTAAATGTCCTCATTAAATGAAGATAATAATACCTAGTTCTTAGGTTGTCCTAAAGCTTGTGACATGTGACACTGCTAACCATGTTATTTGGCAAATAAGTGCTTAATACAAATTTTTACTTGTTTATTTTCTTTATAATTTCATTCAAGAAATTTGATCTTTTATGGTCTTTTAAAATGGCCACTAAAAAATAGTCTTATGAGGACAGATCAATCAAATATCCTCCTCTCTTAAATGATATCAGTCAAACACCTGTGCACAATGGCGGCACCATCTTGCTGGGTAAACATACTTATTTAAAAATTTAATTGTTGGACTTCCCTGGCGGTCCAGTGGTTAAGACTCCACGCTTCCAATGCTTCCAATGCAGGGAGCGAGGGTTTGATCCCTGGTCGGGGAACTAAGATCCCACATGCCACGCGGCGAAAAAAAAACCAAAACCAAATTAATTGTTATTCTTCCGAGATGAAGAAAACAGCCATAGTTAATTTTTACATCTTCAAAAATGTATGACTTCTCCATCGTGCATTGTATATCAAATACAATAAAAAGGCAAAAACCATTTACACTAAAATCTGATTCATGCTTTCACATAATATTTATGGTTTTCTACTTTTATGGATGCACCCAAAGTTTTGTGACTCTTTAAAAAAAAAAAAACCTTTAAATAGTACCTTGCATTAGGACTGCATTTTTATATTCTTAATTTGGGCATAATAATCTTGATTATATCTGCAACCCAGGCTGCTGTACAAGGTTCTCTTTTATACCCTCCATGAGTAAATTAGGACCATGCTTGTAGACTTGATAGGTCATCCATACCAATGATAGCTATAATATTGGTAAGGAAAAAAACTTGGTTCTGTCATGTAGGTTGCATCTCCAAGTGTAATAATTATTTTGCAAATGATAACATTATTAGAAAAAAGTTACTGTATACTTACCACATCTGAAGCAGCTCACTCAATGTTCAGAACAATCCCATGAGTTAGGAAATGTTATCAGCGTTTTACAGATGGGGAATATGAGACCCTGGGAAATTAAATAACTTATCCAAATACGTCAGACAGAAAGTGGGGAAGCAGAGATCTGAACTCTATTATTATTCTTACTCCGGCGTCTTTAGGCTTCATCATCATGCCATATAGACCACCTGATGGAGAATGCATGGGGCTGAGTGATTTGTGTCATTTGCTGTAGAGCTAGACATGGAAAGTCCTCTATTTTTTTTTTTTTTTTTTATATCAGAAGCTAGTATCTGACTTGTAAAATATTCCTTCCTTAAGTGAGCCATTGTCTTCTGGAATTATCCCCAATAAATGGTATGATCTGCCCAGAAACCTTACAATGTGAGCTTCATACTGCTGAGATTTCAATCCCTGACCTGAAAGGAAATCTTTATTCAAGACATGGAGCCTGGTGCCCTGATAGCTCAGACCTCCCCTAGATGCCCAACACGAAATCTTTGCTAACCACTGAACTGAACATTGAAGTGACAGAAGGTTGCACAGAAGGTAACTATTCTTTGAGATGTAAGTCTAAATTAGGAAAGAGCGGGTAGGATTCATTGTGAATGGGTGCCTACATTTGAGAGTCTCATGATTTAGGTGTCCTACAGAGAGATGTTGGCAGGGACTGTGGTTTAAAAAAGGGAGGGGGCGTTCTTCAAAGCAGAAATAATGACAGCTAAGCATCAGAGCTTCCATGGTCCCTTGGCTTTCTTCCACACTCGAAGACTGAACTAATCTCTCTGTCAACTTCAGTGTGTTAATTTACAGCTTAACACCCTTGGGCCATATTTCTATCCCCTTCCCCATAAGTGACACCTCAGTCATCAAACTGGCCTCCTCACCTGGGTAATCTGGGTACAGAGGCTCCACTTATCTCGCCTTCAAAGGGGCAGTCACAATGACTGCACTTGATACATTCTGATACATCCGTAACATGACAGTGTAAAGTACAGGGTCATTCTAATGGGACTTGAACTTGAGGGGTCCACTTATTTTGGTAGACTAGCCTCTGTCTGGCGGTGGGCTCTGAATTGGGGTATTTACTCTTCAGGACCCATTAAGAACAGTGGCATATGAAGGAAAAAGAATGATTTTGACCTCGTAAATGCTTCTCAACCACATTTAGTTTTTGGAAATATTTTGAAGTATTTATCTTAGATTTTTTAAAATCTTCTTTTCATAATGATTCATGCCAAAATACAGAAACTATGTTGACTCTAAATGTGGAACCACACAATTAATAGTAGAGCTGCCAGGGACTTTAGAATTCATATAATTTAACCTTCTTTTTACAGATGTGTAAACTGAGGCTTGGATAGGTCATATGCCTAGTCCAAGGTCACCTGACTAACTAATGGTAGTCTTTTAAATATTCTCTAAGACGCAAAGATGTGAAAATATCTACTAAACTCGTTTGCTCTACATTTTTAATCACTTCTATTTCTGTTTTATAATACTGCAACATATTATTCAATCCTTCCAGTTAAAGGGATGAGGGGAAAGGGGGAAACAAGGATAGGAGGAAGAATACATTGGCATATGTCAAGATAACTTACACCAATTCAAAAACTCATATTTAATTCCTCAGGGCACTTTCCCAGAGCAAATCACAGAATTTTCCCCTAAGTAATTATAAAACAGGTTCAAGGAATAAGGACTCTGGTCATTCATCGATTCCTGATTTTTATTCCCAGACTTATCACTCCCCAGGATGAGAGGTTTGAGAGAAGAGCTGCATTCGTAAAATGACTAGAATAATTTTAGCCACCTCAGGGATTCAGTGACTGTTTAATACAATAAAGGACTCTGAGATAGTCAGATGAAAGGTGCTTTAGATGGCAGACAGGATTACTCGATTAGAATTTCAGAGAGGGAGAAAGGAATCTTTTGTGTTGACAGGTTTTTTTTCTTATTCTTTTCTTGGCAGTCCTATAGTGGTTAAAATTTTTTTTTTTCCTTACCAGTTTCTTCAATTTTAGATCATGTCCTTGACTTGGTACAGCTTTCATCAGGAGGACTACGTGTTGGTATAAACTGCCTAGCTCCCTTTTGGATTTTTTTCCAGTATGCATTTTAGCCTCTTTGAATTCATAGGGCTAATTTTTCTCATTTCCCATGGTTGTGATGTTTATAAAGTAAAATAGAATTACCTGGGGACAGTGTTTTGTAAGTCAGTATTTGTTACAGGTCACAGAGGCACACACACATATACACACAATCACACTTCCCTGTATTGAATTGTTTGGAGACCAGACCAATTTTGTTTCATTCTCCAAAGGTTGCCATCATATCATTAATCTTTCTCAGCCCTTAAAGATGGCCCTTTGCCATATTCTGTCAGAAAACAAGATATAGACCATTTACTTTAAATACCTAAAAATAAAAATGCTGAATCAATGGTTACACACATGCACACACACACACACACACACACAGGAGCTAATGCATTTTGTGATTTTTGGAAATCTCTGTGAATTGTGGGTGGGGAGGAGCAATAGAATTTGCAGTTTATTGAGATTGAATTGTTTTATTGCATTAGTTGTAAAATGTTCTTTGCTATTAAAACAAGTAGTGCTAATTAATAATCCTGCAGAATGGTAGAGCAGCCTTTGAACTACAAGAATAGATTATTAATCCTTTGCAGTAGAATTCTGCTTTTCCTTTCTCTCTCTCTCCTTTTTTTTTTTTTAACATCTTTATTGGAGTATAATTGCTTTACAATGGTGTGTTAGTTTCTGCTTTATAACAAAGTGAATCAGCTATACATATACATATATCCCCATATCTCTTCCCTCTTCCATCTCCCTCTCTCCAACCCTCCCTATCCCACCCCTCTAGGTGGTCACAAAGCACCGAGCTCATCTCCCTGTGCTATGCAGCTGCTTCCCACTAGCTATCTATTTTACGTTTGGTAGTGTATGTATGTCCATGCCACTCTCTCACTTTGTCACAGCTTACCCTCCCCCTTCCCCACATCCTCAAGTCCATTCTCTAGTAGGTCTGCATCTTTATTCCTGTCTTGCCCCTAGGTTTTTCATGACCTTTTTTTCTTTTTTAGATTCCATATATATGTGTTAGCATACTGTATTTGTTTTTCTCTTTCTGACTTACTTCACTCTGTATGACAGACTCTAGGTCCATCCACCTCACTACCAATAACTCAATGTCGTTTCTTTTTATGGCTGAGTAATATTCCATTGTATATATGTGCCACATCTTCTTTATCCATTCATCTGTTGATGGACACTTAGGTTGCTTCCATGTCCTGGCTATTGTAAATAGAGCTGCAATGAATGTTTTGGTACATGACTCTTTTCAAATTATGGTTTTCTCAGGGTATATGCCCAGTAGTGGGATTGCTGGGTTGTATGGTAGTTCTACTTTTAGTTTTTTAAGGAACCTCCATACTGTTCTCCATAGTGGCTGTATCAATTTACATTCCTACCAACAGTGCAAGAGGGTTCCCTTTTCTCCACACCCTCTCCAGCATTTATTGTTTGTAGATGTTTTGATGATGGCCATTCTGACTGGTGTGAGATGATATATCATTGTAGTTTTGATTTGCATTTCTCTAATGATTAATGATGTTGAGGATTCTTTCATGTGTTTGTTGGCAATCTGTATATCTTCTTTGGAGAAATATCTATTTAGGTCTTCTGCCCATTTTTGGATTGGGTTGTTTGTTTTTTTGATATTGAGCTGTATTGTAAATCTTGGAGATTAATCCTTTGTCAGTTGCTTCAATTGAAAATATTTTCTCCCATTCTGAGGGTTGTCTTTTCATCTTGTTTATGGTTTCCTTTGCTGTGCAAAAGCTTTTAAGTTTCATTAGGTCCCATGTGTTTATTTTTGTTTTTATTTCCATTTCTCTAGGAGGTGGGTCAAAAAGGATCTTGCTGTGATTTATGTCATAGAGTGTTCTGCTTATGTTTTCCTCTACGAGTTTGATGGTGTCTGACCTTACATTTACATCTTTAATCCATTTTGAGTTTATTATTGTGTATGGTGTTAGGGAGTGTTCTAATTTCATTCTTTTACATGTAGCTGTCCAGTTTTCCCAGCACCACTTATTGAAGAGACTGTCTTTTCTCCACTGTATATTCTTGCCTCCTTTATCAAAGATAAAGTGACCATATGTGCATGGATTTATCTCTGGGCTTTCTATCCTGTTCCATTGATCTATATTTCTGTTTCTGTGCCACTACCGTACTGTCTTCATTACTGTAGCTTTGTAGTATAGTCTGAAGTCAGGGAGCCTGATTCCTCCAGCTCCGTTTTTCTTTCTCAAGATTGCTTTGGCTATTCGGAGTCTTTTGTGTTTCCATACAAATTGTGAAATTTTTTGTTCTAGTTCTGTGAAAAATGCCAGTGGTAGTGTGATAGGGATTGCATTGAACCTGTAGATTGCTTTGGGTAGTAGAATCATTTTCACAATGTTGATTCTTCCAATCCAAGAACATGGTATATCTCTCCATCTATTTGTATCATCTTTAATTTCTTTCATCAGTGTCTTATAATTTTCTGCATACAGGTCTTTTCTCTCCTTAGGTAGGTTTATTCCTAGATATTTTATTCTTTTTGTTGCAATGGTAAATGGGAGTGTTTTCTTAATTTCACTTTCAGATTTTTCATCATTAGTGTAGAGGAATGCAAGAGATTTCTGTGCATTAATTTTGTATCCTGCTACTTTACCAGATTCATTGATTAGCTCTAGTAGTTTTCTGGTAGCATCTTTAGGAATCTCTATGTATAGTATCACATCATCTGCAAACAGTGACAGCTTTACTTCTTCGTTTCCAATTTGGATTCCTTTTATTTCTTTTTCTTCTCTGATTGCTGCGGCTAAAACTTCCAAAACTATGTTGAATAATAGTGTCGAGAGTGGGCAACCTTGTCTTGTTCCTGATCTTAGTGGAAATGGTTTCAGTTTTTCACCATTGAGGACGATTTTGGCTGTGGGTTTGTCATATATGGCCTTTATTATGTTGAGGAAAGTTCCCTCTGTGCCTACTTTCTGGAGGGTTTTTATCATAAATGGGTGTTGAATTTTGTCGGAAGCTTTCTCTGCATCTATTGAGGTGATCATGTGGTTTTTCTCCTTCAATTTGTTAATATGGTGTATCACATTGATTGATTTGCATATATTGAAGAATCCTTGCATTCCTGGGATAAACCCCACTTGATCATGGTGTATGATCCTTTTAATGTGCTGTTGGATTCTGTTTGCTAGTATATTGTTGAGGATTTTTGCATCTATGTTCATCAGTGATATTGGTGTGTAGTTTTCTTTCTTTGTGACATCTTTGTCTGGTTTTGGTATCAGAGTGATGGTGGCCTCGTAGAATGAGTTTGGGAGTGTTCCTCCCTCTGCTATATTTTGGAAGAGTTTGAGAAGGATAGGTATTAGCTCTTCTCTAAATGTTTGATAGAATTCGCCTGTGAAGCCATCTGGTCCTGGGCTTTTTTTTGTTGGAAGATTTTTAATCACAGTTTCAATTTCAGTGCTTGTGATTGGTCTGTTCATATTTTCTGTTTCTTCCTGGTTCAGTCTCGGAAGGTTGTGCATTTCTAAGAATTCGTCCATTTCTTCCAGGTTGTCCATTTTATTGGCATAGAGTTGCTTGTAGTTATCTCTCATGATCATTTGTATTTCTGCAGTGTCAGTTGTTACTTCTCCTTTTTCAGTTCTAATTTTATTGATTTGAGTCTTCTCCCTTTTTTTCTTGATAAGTCTGGCTAATGGTTTATCAATTTTGTTTATCTTCTCAAAGAACCAGCTTTTAGTTTTATTGATCTTTGCTATAGTTTCCTTCATTTCTTTTTCATTTATTTCTGCTCTGATCTTTATGATTTCTTTCCTTCTTCTAGCTTTGGGGGTTTTTTGTTCTTCTTTCTCTAATTGCTTTAGGTGTAAGGTTAGGTTGTATATTTGAGATGTTTCTTGTTTCTTGAGGTAGGCTTGTATTGCTATAAACTTCCCTCTTAGAACTGCTTTTGCTGCATCCCATAGGTTTTGGGACATCGTGTTTTCATGGTCATTTGTTTCTAGATATTTTTTTATTTCCTCTTTGATTTCTTCAGTGATCACTTGCTTATTAAGTAGTGTGTTGTTTAGCCTCCATGTGTTTGTATTTCCTACAGATTTTTTCCTGTAATTGATATCTAGTCTCATAGCATTGTGGTCGGAAAAGATACTTGATATGATTTCAATTTTCTTAAATTTACCAAGGCTTGATTTGTGACCCAAGATATGATCTATCCTGGAGAATGTTCCATGAGCACTTGAGAAGAAAGTGTATTCTGTTGTTTTTGGATGGAATGTCCTATAAATATCAATAAGTCCATCTTGTTTAAAGTATCATTTAAAGCTTGTGTTGCCTTATTTATTTTCATTTTGGATGATCTGTCCCATTGGTGCAAGTGGAGTGTTAAAGTCCCCTGCTATGATTGTGTTACTGTCGATTTCCCCTTTTATGGCTGCTAGTATTTGCCTTATGTATTGAGGTGCTCCTATGTTGGGTGCATAAATATTTACAATTGTTATATCTTCTTCTTGGATTGATCCCTTGATCATTATGTAGTGTCCTTCTTTGTCTCTTGTAATAGTTTTTGTTTTAAAGTCTATTTTGTCTGATATGAGAATTGCTACTCTAGCTTTCTTTTGATTTCCATTTGCATGGAATGTTTTTTTCCATCCCCTCACTTTCAGTCTGTAGGTGTCCCTAGGTCTGAAGTGGGTCTCTTGTAGACAGCATATATACAGGTCTTGTTTTTGTATCCATTCAGCCAATCTATGTCTTTTGGTTGGAGCATTTAATCCATTTACATTTAAGGTAATTATGGATATGTATGTTCCTACTACCATTTTCTTAATTGTTTTGGGTTTATTATTGTAGGTCTTTTCCTTCTCTTGTGTTTCCCAGCTAGAGAAGTTCCTTTAGCATTTGTTGTAAAGCTGGTTTGGTGGTGCTGAATTCTCTTAGCTTTTGCTTGTCTGTAAAGGTTTTAATTTCTCTGTCAAATCTGAATGAGATCCTTGCTGGCTAGAGTCATCTTGGTTGTAGGTTTTTCTCCTTCATCACTTTAAATATGTCCTTCCACTCCCTTCTGGCTTGCAGAATTTCTGCTGAAAGATCAGCTGTTAACCTTATGGGGATTCCCTTATGTGTTATTTGTTGTTTTTCCCTTGCTGCTTTTAATATTTGTTCTTTGTATTTAATTTTTGATAGTTTGATTAATATGTGTCTTGGCGTGTTTCTCCTTGGATTTATCCTGTGTGGTACTCTCTGTGCTTCCTGGACTTGGTTAACTTTCCTTTCCCATATTAGGGAAGTTTTCAACTATAATCTCTTCAAATATTTTATCAGTCCCTTTCTTTTTCTCTTCTTCTGGGATCCCTATAATTCGAAAGTTGGTGTGTTTAATGTTGTCCCAGAGGTCTCTGAGACTGTCCTCAATTCTTTTCATTCTTTTTTCTTTATTCTGCTCTGCAGTAGTTATTTGCACTATTTTATCTTCCAGGTCACTTATCCGTTCTTCTGCCTCAGTTATTCTGCTATTGATCCCTTCTAGAGAATTTTAAATTTCATTTATTGTGTTATTCATCACGGTTTGTTTGCTCTTTAGTTCTTCTAGTTCCTTGTTAAACGTTTCTTGTATTTTCTCCATTCTATTTCCAAGATTTTGGATCATCTTTACTATCATTATTCTGAATTCTTTTTCAGGTAGACTGCCTATTTCCTCTTCATTTATTAGGTCTGGTGGGTTTTTGCCTTGCTCCTTCATCTGCTGTGTGTTTCTCTGTCTTCTCATTTTGCTTAACTTACTGTGTTTGGGGGTCTCCTTTTCACAGGCTGCAGGTTCATAGTTTCCGTTGTTTTTGGTGTCTGTCCCCAGTGGCTAATGTTGGTTCAGTGGGTTGTGTAGGCTTCCTGGTGGAGGGGACTAGTGCCTGTGTTCTGGTAGATGAGGCTGGATCTTGTCTTTCTGGTGGGCAGGTCCACATCTGGTGCTGTGTTTTGGGGTGTCTGTGACCTTATTATGATTTTAGGCAGCCTCTCTGCTAATGGATGGGGTTGTGTTCCTGTCTTGCTAGCTGTTTGGCATAGGGTGTCCAGCACTGTAGCTCGCTGGTCGTTGAGTGGAGCTGGGTCTTGGCATTGAGATGGAGATATCTGGGAGATTTCCGCCATTTGGTATTATGTGGAGCTGGGAGGTCTCTTGTGGACCAGTGTCCTGAACTTGGCTCTCCCACCTCAGAGGAACAGCCCTGATGCCTGGCTGGAGCTCCAAGAGCCTGTCCTCCACACGGCTCAGAATAAAAGGGAGAAAAAAAAGAAAGAAAGGAAGAAGAAGATAAAATAAAATAAAATAAAGTTATTAAAATAAAAATTATTAAGAAAAAAATTTTTTTTCAAGTTTAAAAAAAAAAAAAACTGGAGAGACAGACCCCTAGGACAAATGGTAAAAGCAAAGCTGTACCGACAAAATCACACACAGAAGCATACACATACACACTCACAAAAAGAGAAAAAGGGAAAAAATATATATATATTATTGCTCTCAAAGTCCACCTCCTCAATTTGGGATGATTCGTTGTCTAGTCAAGTATTCCACAGATGCAGGGTATACAAGTTGATTGTGGAGATTTAATCTGCTGCTCCTGAGGCTGCTGGGAGAAATTTCCCTTTCTCTTATTTGTTCGCACAGCTCCCGGGGTTCAGCTTTGGATGTGGACCCGCCTCTGCATGTAGGTCGCCTGAGGGCGTCTGTTCTTCGCTCAGACAGGACGGGGTTAAAGGAGCAGCTGCTTCGGGGGCTCTGGCTCACTCAGCCCGCGGGGAGGGAGCGGTACGGAGGAGGCGGGGCGAGCCTGCGGCGTCAGAGGCGTCGTGACGTTGCAGCAGCCTGAGGCGTGCCGTGCGTTCTCCCAGGGAAGTTGTCTTGGATCACGGACCCTGGCAGTGGCGGGCTGCACAGGCTCCCAGGAGGGGCGGTGTGGATAGTGACCTGTGCTCGCACACAGGCTTCTTGGTGGCGGCAGCAGCAGCCCCAGCGTCTCACGCCCGTCTCTGGGGTCCACGCTGATCGCCGCGGCTCGCGCCTGACTCTGGAGCTCCTTTAAGCGGCGCTCTGAATCCCCTCTCCTCGCGCACCAGGAAACAGAGAGGTAAGAAAAAGTCTCTTGCCTGTTCGGCAGCTCCAGACCTTTTCCCGGACTCCCTCCCGGCTAGCTGTGGTGCGCTAACCCCTTCCGGCTGTCTTCACGCCGCCAACCCCAGTCCTCTCCCTGCAATCCGACCGAAGCCCGATTCTCAGCTCCCAGCCCCGCCCGCCCTGGCGGGTGAGCAGACAAGCCTCTCGGGCTGGTGAGTGCTGGTCGGCACTGATCCTCCGTGCGGGAATCTCTCCGCTTTGCCCTCCGCACCCCTGTGGCTGCGCGCTCCTCCGTGGCTCCGATGCTTCTCCCCCCCTCTGCTACCCGCTGTCTCCACCCGCGAAGGGGCTTCCTAGTGTGTGGAAACCTTTCCTCCTTCACCGCTCCCTCCCACTGGTGCAGGTCCCGTCCCTATTCTTTTTATTTTATTTTTTTAAGAGTACTTTTTAGTTGTTATTTATTTATTTATTTATTTATGGCTGTGTTGGGTCTTCATTTCTGTGCGAGGGCTTTCTCTAGTTGCGGCGAGCGGGGGCCACTCTTCATCGCGGTGCTTGGGCCTCTCACTATCACGGCCTCTCTTGCTGCAGAGCACAGGCTCCAGACGCGCAGGCTCAGTAGTTGTGGCTCACGGGCCTAGTTGCTCCGCGGCATGTGGGATCTTCCCAGACCAGGGCTCGAACCCGTGTCCCCTGCATCGGCAGGCAGATTCTCAACCACTGCGCCACCAGGGGAGCCCCAGTCCCTATTCTTTTGTCTCTGTTTTTTCTTTTTTCTTTTGTCCTAACCCAGGTATGTGGGGAGTTTCTTGCCTTTTGGGAGGTCTGAGGTCTTCTGCCAGCGTTCAGTAGGTGTGCTGTAGGAGTTGTTCATTATCTAGATATATTGCTGATGTATTTGTGGGGAGGAAGGTGATCTCCGCGTCTTACTCTTCTGCCATCTTGAAGCTCCTCCTCTCTCTTCTTTCCTGCCTTCCTTCCTTCTTTCCAGAAATATCTATCACAATTGGAACTGTTCTAGGGTCTATGTTTGTAGTGGTATTTCAGTTCAGCCAATCATAGTAGAGTAATCTTATGGCTTCTACCAAGGAATGAATATCAGCATATCTTTGGTGTGGAAAGACTGGGGATAACACCAATCCAAAATCTAGAAGCTCTGTTTTATTTCATGTAGAAGGACATTTCCCCATGAACCATTATGAGCATCATATCTAGTACACTTGAACTTTGCAAGGCTTATCTGTGTCCTAAAAGGAAAGTGTATTGGCTCCAAAATGAAAATAAAATTACAAAATCCAAGTTGATCAAGTTTAATTAAATGTCTACCAAATACTGAACCTACCATTATGTCAGTCAACCAGTGTACTGCTACCCAAGTCAGTTTTTATGAAATTATATAGAAATTAGATATTTGTATTAAAAAACTCTTAACTGTTAGATTTCTATACAGGCCTGTTATGGAGGGGTGGGGCTTTTTGCAAAGAAGCAATCTGGGAATGATGAAGTCCTAAAGTGTCCCTTTCCAGATGACTTTTTAGACAACTTCATAATAATGTCAAATAAGATTTAATGTATTTGTATGATGCATGAACTAATTACCAGTTATGGGCTTGAGGTTATTGTATCATATGCAGTAACTTTGTGATGCGTTAGCTGTTTTTGCAGCGTGAATTCATTTCCTCCCGCTTTCTCTCTCAACTAAAAAAGTTGCTGTAAGCTGACTTTTGTTCCATTATACCTCAGTGCATTCATGGACTCCTCCTTCCAAACTATTGCCAGGTGTTAGCATCTGCCCTGAGTAATTTCAGGCATTTTCCTTTGAATGAAAATGGCTCACTTGGAAGGTTGTGAAAGGCATATCCATGTGGAATTGAGAGGATCTTGTGTTGTGATGTGGTGGGAAGGCTTGCCAGAAATTGCCTGTTTCAGGCTGATGATGCAAAACCAGACATCTGTTAAATTAACATCTACCTAACGTTTTGCCTTCAGTCAAATGCATTATTTTAAAAAAATTAAATCTCTCTCACTCTCTCTCGCTTTCTTTTTTTTTTTTTTCCACTGTCAAAACAATCTGTCACAAGATATTTAATTTCTGTGTAATGGGTTACTTAAAGAAACCAGCATATGGTGCAGTGAAAGTACCTAGCTACGAGTTTCAGGCAATGGTGCATACTGCTGTTTCACTCTTTTCCTGGACCATATTGTGCCCAGCATAGATTTTATTATGGTGCAGGATTTAAATTATTGCCAGGGTCTCTCACAGCTCTTGCCTTTTAAGATCAAAATATGAGTGTCAACATTCTTGTTCTGCCATGGAATCAGAAATCACTTTCTATTTTGGTTAAGTGGTAGTCAATTTCTGGCAGTCTCAGTGAGAGGGAAAGAGCAACTTCATTATACACAACACTTTGCACACCCCTACTTGTGTCCAAGCACTTGTGAATACTGCCAACCTGATCTGTAGCCTGGCAGTTTGCTCTAGAGAGGCTGATGTTTGACACAGTGACAGCACTTGGGACACCATGCCAAACTGGTGCATCCCTGATAGTCTGAGTAATTTCTACACAATGAATGACCCCTGATACAATAGAGTAGCTCTGTTGTTGGGGGAGAAGATTTTAAAGCCACTATCACCATGGGAAGCAAAGATTAAGCATGAGCCAGATGGCCTATGAAAATCTCTTGAACCATCCATGACGTACAGTATCAATGACTGTGTGAGTATCTCCTTGTACAGTAATGTACATGTATTTCTATATGGTAAAGTGTGAAGTGCTTATTATTAAAGACAGCACATAATGTTTAGTATATTCCAGGCACTTTTCTATGCCCTGGAAATGAAATGGTGAGCAAGAAATACAAGATTTCTGCTCTTAGCACACTCACATTCCCATGAGAAGAGACCCAATAAACACATAAGCAATAAGCAATCTGTAAGCAAAACATAAGCTTATAAATCATTTTATCTATCCATTTCTCTATCTATCAGCAATAAACAAATACATATATAAATATATTTCGTTTACAAAAAACTAATAAATGAATCTGTAAGCAAAATAAAAGTTTACAGATTACTTTATCTAGATATAACAATTAAGTCTTTGTGAAGATATAGATACAAACAGTATCTATACAAACATATAAAATAGAAGTTTTGAGATTATTTCACCTTCTTGTCTCTCTCTCATCCATCTGTCTATCTTACCAAGGGTGAGTCATTAGTTTTGTGTAATTTAAATTGTTGTACAAACCTACTTCATTGTGTACTTCCTTTGAGGGGCAGATATTCATTTCTTCGAAGTAGGAAAGGTCCCAGCTTGCTCTTTATTGGGACTGCTAACAGCAACCTATGGGGGTTAGTTAAAAAGTGAGGGCTGTCGAGGAGAGGTTGACCTCTAGGCCATTGGTGAGGGAACAGGAGGTTGGGGTTTACCTCCTTTAAGCAAGGACAGAAGGTACCAGCTCCCTGGTGAATGCTCTCTAATTGTTCATTCACTGAACAGCTATGTCGGGGGTTTTCTGGGGAGAAAAAGTGTAATATAATACCTGCAATAAATCACTTTAGTATATTACTTATCAATCGAAATTCTCAAGTACCCTAGAAAGTATCTCTGGGCCACTGTCAGTGCAAATCGATCATAAATGAACGTGCTAGACGAGGTGGCAAAATCCTTGGTCCACTTGTATCAAATAGCTTGGGATAGCTGTGTTATTAATCAGAGCTCCCTGAAGTTCTAAAGTTCAAGCAGCACATACATACCGAGGTCTACATTAGGCAGAGTCAAGAGGATATAGTATTTCTTTTCAGTTCATTGGGAAATGTCAGCTGTCACATTTAGCAAGATTTTTGAGAGTTGCAGTTCTTTCACATGATTTTTATTTGTATTCTCTGGAGCTTCTAATATTAGTCTCTGATTTTTGAAGCAATAGTTAGGAAGCCACCATACTTAACTAAAGCTGATTGCCACTGAGATGATTCAGCCAAAGATGGGCCCTTATCCCTTTATCCCCCCCCAAGATAAGGGGGCATGGTAGCATTGTCCAGACCCATTGGCATCACAGCTTGTAATGCCCATAAGCGTTGGAGGAGTTGCTGCTTTGGGCTTGCAAGATGACTGGCATATTCCACAAATATTTGTTGTACATGAGACTGAGATTTCTTCTCTTGCTGTATTCAGGGAGATCAAAAGTGATAGGAAAATAGGAGAATTACATTCTTAAGCATCCTAACAGCATAGCCTCTTGTAGTGTCATGATATTCATTCACTTGACAAATAGTAAATACCTACTAGTTGCCAAGCCTTATGATAGGTACTGGTGTGCAATGGGAAGTTAATAATAAATGAATAAATGAATGAATGAATAAATAAATAAGAGAGAGTTCCTGCTCCATGGAACAATATTATAATTTAGTAGAGAAACAAGACATTATTCAAATAGGCAACAAATAAAAATATAATTACAAGCTGAGGAAAAATACTTTGAAGGACAGAAACAGGATTTTAGAGCACACATATGAAAGCAAGAGGGCTAAATTTGATGGGATCAAAGATTTTTCTGAGGCAGCATCATGAGCTGAAAAGGAAAGGATGGAGAGTGAGCTAAGTGATGGGCGGGGAAGGCCATTTCAGACACACACAGCAGCATACCCATCAGGGAACCCATGGTGGCAGGCAACCCATGGTCCCCAAGAGCTGACAGCAGGCTGATGTGGCAGGAACTCAGGGCTTGGAGGAGAGTCTAGGAACTGGGCTGGAGGGGCATGCAGGAACTGAAACATTAGGTACTAGGTCAGTAAATAACCCTGATTTTTTCAAAAGGAAACTCTGAATAGAAATCTATGTAGAAGAGCATGAAACCACTTTGAAATCTTTGACTCTCACATAGCATCCAGACCTGTGCCCAGTTTGGGGCTGGGCAATGAGAGAAGGAGATGGGAACTAGGGATAATGAAAGCTTTAATACATGTTAAAGAAATCATGGGCATCATATGTGATGAAGAAAAGATTGGGGGCGGGAGTTGGGATAGGCTTTCAGGATCAGCATGCCTTCTGCACAGCTGAACAGCGCCTGGCTAATTTCCCTTTCTAATGAGACCAGCACAAAATCCATCCATTTAGGCTATTCAGCTTTTAGGTAAATGTACCAAGCAGTTGGGGTAGCGGGGAAAGAGGGATTGACATTGATGGATGGAGTTAAATACCAGAGTCCCCCGCCCCCCGCGTCAGGCAGACTTTTCTAAAGCAGTATTGTGACAGAAAGGCCTGGAAGATTCCAGGTGGGCAGGGCAGGCTGGACAGAGCCCAAGTGTCTCCCTCAGAGTGGGAGGAGGAAGGCTAGACGGGGTCTCCTTCTGTCAGCATGGAAGGATCCCGTTCAGATCTGGCAACAGTGTGGCACTTGGTGGGATGCGTTCATCAAACAGGGCTCAGCGGGACATATGGGCTTTCCTCTGACACAGTTTCATTTTTTTGTCCAGAATTACCACCAGAGCAATATCCATTCCTTCACTTAACTCTGTGGTAGGACTCTCTAACCTTTTGGACAATAAACTGTTATTTATCTTGGTTCTAAAATAGGGATGACATTGCTCCTGACCTGCCTTAAAAAAATGGTTAAATTGAAGTAAGGAAGGTTACCATGCCTTGACTCAATAACTGGATGTATTTTACTCTAAATATAAAAGATGTTAACCAAGCCTGACTCTTTGAGAAGACTTGAGCATATGTGTTTTTAAAAGGAGTGGTGATGGTTTTCCATTCGTTTTCTGACAGTTGTTCTGATCAGATGCCTTAGATTCAATGACCTCACTCTACGGTTTTCATCATTTAAATGAATCCAATGACAAAGGAGATGGTGGGTTACAGTACTGTTACCAGGGTGGATGTAACACTGACAGTTACTTTCAGAGCCGTGGATACTTAGCTGTGGGCAAAAGCCACCTAGAATGACTTTAATTCTCATAACAAGCCTAGGACACGTATACTGTTTTTTTGTTGGGTTTTTGTTGTTGTCGTTGTTTTTTGGTGTGTGTGGTGGGTTTTTTTTTGTTTTTTTTTTTGTTTTTTTGCATTTTACAGATCAGGACTGAGGCACAGAGAGGTAAAGTAATTTGCCCAAGGCCACTAAGCTAATAAACAGAGGAGCTTGGGACTCGCATCCAGGCAGCCCAGTTCCCGAGCCTGTATTCCTAACCGTTATCTATATCACCAAGAAATGGATTGGGCTGAGAGTGTGGCAGAGATAAGAAACTCAAGAGCAGTTGTTTATTTTCAAAGAAACTTCTCTTTCTGTGCTTCTCCTTCTCCTCCTCCAACCTGTTCCAACTGTTCAGAGACGACAGATGCTTGGAGGAGTGGGATGTGAGCAGCAGAGAAAAGAATATCCTCATAAATTATTGTTTTTTAATTTCAGGATTAAAACCACAAATTTCCCATCACCCATCTCTCTGGAAACTATAGGGTAGCCACTGAATTTAATTCTTTCTTCCCTTTCTCCCTTAGTCCATAGACGTGGGCACGCGTGCACACACACGTGCACACACACACATTTCTAGTAGTACGTGAAAAAGTTTCTGTGGTTCTCTGTGCTTTCTCAGATTCACATAATTTGGGGCTGGCTATGGCAATTAAATATGTGAACAGCTCTCTGGAAGATCCCAACAGTTTAGGCTTTAAAAATGGTTTTGACAATTGAATTTTATTAAAAAGCCATCTCAGAAATACTGACCAACAGCACCTCTGTGTTTAAAATTTGAAGCACACTGTGGTTCCTGAATGTTCTCTTTCTCTTTTTGCCTACTTACATATTATATTTTTAAAATTCACGTTCAATATTGTGTTTAATTCAGACTCGGTTGGGCATCCTGGTGTCTGTCAAATTTAGAAAAGCATCTTCCTTATACGCTATTGTCTTCACTTCCCTGACTTGCTTTCATTTCCCACTTCCTTCTTGGAGATTCAGCCATCCTTCCACGGGTTGGTTGCTGGGATGGAAATAGCTAGCTTGTGTCACCTATAAGGACAGAGGGAAAAAGAATGTTTAAGTCAGTTGCCGTGTTCTTTTCCAGCATCTCCAAGAGACAACTCCTTCATTTTGCTACTCAGAGGAATAAATCCGTCCTTGACACGTTGGGTCTCAGGAACTCCACGAATCAGTAAATACCGCCCATTCCAATCTGACCGTAGGTCATAGCAACTAAATTATTTCAGGCCGGCTGGAGTGCACAAAGACACCCAGCACCTTCTGAGTGTGGATCAGCCTTTTCAAATTCCTTAAGGGGAAAGAGGAACTTCAAGGACACATTTGCAAAAAAGGAGACAGAAGAGAAAGGAATCTTGCGATTCGCATTTTAATCTTCTGAATTACTTCTGAAAGCCTATGTTTGGGGAACCCCTAATGGCTAAACTTACACAGCAGAAGGAAAATAAAATGCCCTTATTAAATTTCCTAGGAACATATTTCAAATGTTCCCTTTCTCCTGTCTCCATGCCTCAGACTTTGAGTCATTTTGCCTCTCTCATCTGTTTTCAACTCAGTTGAGTTACAGCCAATCAGATAAGAGGAAAATTAGATTTTAATGGAATATTTGATTTTCATTGCTTAATTGATTTAATTGCAAGTTTCTATTTCAGACTGGTAGAAATGCAAAGATTTTCAGTCAAATGGAGAAAAGCTCCCATTTTTCTGTGTTCAACAATGACAAACGTAATAATTCACTGTGAGCCTGGATTCTAAAACTTTGGAGGCAGGAAATAGTGGTATCTTTCTGAATTGTTATTCTTAGTCTGTATTTTAGTTTCTCTTTCATGTACACATATCTCAGATCAAGGTCCTGTGTTTACACTTGCTTATTCTTTTTGTGTTGGTTTTGATATTTATGCATGAATTTTTGTCGGCGGGAAGAATACACATGTACCTATTTACACTTATGTATTGTATAAGGGGGACATTTAATACCACAAAATATTTCTTTTTGCTGCTGGTAAGCAGAAGGATACTTAAGAGTGTTAGTTCTCAAGCTGCCACAGTAGGTCGACAGGTTTTCTGGGTTCTCTTAGACCAACCTAGACAAATGGCTTCTAGCCTGTGTCAGTGCCTATGATATATACCAGCTGCCTAGGGCACTGGGATAAGAAGAATCCCTGCGAAAAACATACAAGGTTCAGTAACCAATGGGGAATGCTGTGTGTGCCCATCATTGGTCGTCATCTCTGTTTCAGGCGGCCAGCTTGACCACAGCCTGATTCTCCCAGCGCTTTTCCATGGTACCTGCACCAGCACTGCATCTCTTCACAGTTCCCGAATTCCCTAAGCCCATCATCATACCAAGTCTAGCAGGATATGTATTTGACGTGTTAAGTTTTAATTTTTTTATCTCTATCAGTTTGGGGAAAGTTAAGATTTCTCCAATCATTTTGAGAAAAGTGTGTATGTGTACGTAAACCCCAGCAGATGAACACTGAATGATGGATGATCCGTATTTGAATTTCCTATCAGGTACCTTGGATACTTGGCAGTCTATTTGGAATAATAATTTTTAATGTGAAAACCTGAGCCTATTGGGTGCTACTTGTTTCATCATCATTTTCATGATCGTCACCATGGTGCCTATTTTTGTGGAGACTTCCTTTTCTCCAAAGGGAGGAAAGCCAAAAGGTTAAGAGCAAGGACTTTGGTGACAGCTTACCTGTGTTAGAATCCTGGCTCTGCCACTTGCTAACTGTGGAACTTCAGGCAAATTAATTTACCTTTCTGGCATTTATTTTCCTCGTCTGGAAAAAGGGAATAATAGTAGGGCCTAGCTCACAAGGTTATGTATGGATTCAGTAAGGTAATAGATTTCAAGTGCTTAGAGGTGTGCCAAGCATACAGTAAGTGCTTAATAAGTGCTATGAATACTACTGAGCTTATAGTACGTGCCAGGTACTAGGCTGAGAAGTTTACGTGGTTTATTTATTTAATCCACTCATACTCAACTGGGGGGTGACTTTTGCCCCCCCCCCCGCCAGAGGACATTAAGGTAATGTCCAGAGGCGTATTGGATTGCCAAGACTTGGGGGTTGCTACTGGCATGTAGTGGATAGAAGCCAGCGATGCTGTCCAACACAGAGGACAGTCGTCCACAACAAAGAATCGTCCGGCCCATGATGTTCATAGAGCTGAGGTTGAAAAGCCCTGATTTAATCCATATGGTAGGAATTACTAATATTTTGCTCATTTTACAGAAGAGAGAAACTGAAGCTTGGAGAAAGTAACTTCTCACACCGTAGATTCGAGGCATCTAACTACTGTACAGCAGCCTTTTAGAACAGAAGGGTTTATTTTGTTTTTAAGCTGAATGTGTACAAGCCCTCTAAAAACCCCAAATCAGAAATCCTGCGTGTTTTGTGGAACTAGAACAGTTTAAGAATGGGATCAGGCCAATCAGAACAGACGCTGTCCAGAGTGCAGTATCATTGTACTAGAAACCCCTCCAGTGCCAGGCCTGACCCCTGTGATGCTGCTGGATCCTGGGGAGGTCTAGGGGGCTAAGCCAGGGGGGTGTCGGGGAGGCGCAGGCTTTGTCTGCCTATAGTCACAGAAGTGTATTTTAATATTTTAGCAACCCATTTGGTCAGCCCTGAGAAGCGCTTCAAATGTATCAGTTCACAGTTACTGTTGCTAAAGATGAGGCCAAGTTAAAACTGTGAAAAGTGAGATAATCTAAAGAAAAAAATACTGAGTAAATATTAGTACAGTTAGTAGTAGATGTGGCAAAAACCATAAACGTGACCCATATGACTCATGAGTGGGAAACACTTTGTCCCTGGTGACCCTTGACGACAGAGCCGAGAGAGAGTTCCTCCAGGTATCCTGGGATCTGGCACATAGCAGGGACTGAGGATATATGTACTTAATGAATGAACCCAAGCTCTCAATCTTACTCCATCAGTACAGTGCAGTTTAATGGTGGTATACCTGTAACCTCAAATATACACAATCCCATCCCATTTTATATCAGAATAGAAGTTAGCAGTAATTGGGTGGTTCTGGCTCTCAGCGTCTCAGCCTTTGCTTTCACAGAGCCCATCCCTACACCCCAGTGAATCATTCCTCTACTGTGTTGCCCTGCATTGCGGATGGCGAATTAGCTGAATGCATTCAGAGAGTCAAGTGACTCAAAAATCATCCCCTTTATTGTGACCTCCGGTCAAACCCAGATGTCACAAAACAATCTGTGATCTGCAGTAGTCCCTGGGGTCTGGGTGAAGATGCCACAGCTACTAGTGGAGATTGGTTCCCAAGCCATTTCTTTGTGAATGTTTATTACAGGAGTCAATTCCATCTGAATGCAGCCAAATAAATGGCAATCTAGTTTACAATCCTCATAATTGTAATTTTAACCGTGACTTTCACTAGATGAAGAAAAATCTCTCTGTTTTTGGCCTCCCACACATATGATTTTCCCTCGTTATGTAAACTCTTGGCCAGGTGCAGTTCGGTAGTCCTTCAAGTCACAAGGTCTGGAGGGGGAATGATAGTGTTTCTTATGTAGCCAACAGCAGAGTATGTTGAAAAGAGAGAAGTATTCTAAGTACAAAATCGGTCATAAGAATGTAATCTGTTTGCAGAAACAAGTTGTGTTCAATGGGTAGGTGTTTTCGTGCTTCAAATTAATATTTGTCCTTTGCAGTAGCAGATGTTCAGCTGTAGATGTGGGCTGTCGGTGTGAGTAGGCACACCACGGAAGTTCCAAGTGAAGGGCTGAGAGACAAGTGTGGCTCTCGCGGCCAAGGCAATCCCACCCCCTCCTCCCACCCCTTCCACCTTGTGATGATGAGTTCTTGGCATCTCAGATGCACACGCTGGGTCTCAGTTCTCGAATGTATTGAGGCTTCCTAGCACATCAGCGCCTCCTGCAAAAACTGTGGCCCTCAGACCTGCAGCATCACCACCCAGGGAGCTGGTTAGAAATGCAGAATGCCGGGCCCCAATCCACACCTACTTAGGAGCAGAACCTGCATTTTAATAATAAGGTCTCGGGTGATTCTTCTGCACACTGAGATCTGAGAAGCACTGACCCAGAGCACCCTGACCTCTGATCTTGTTGTGGCCCTTATCAAATGTTTATCTTATTTATTTCTGTGTTATAGTTTCTATTTTGCATATATTACTTGAGGGCAAACATAGCCTCATTTTGTTTAGACCAATTTAGTTTGTAAGTGCATTTCCTAAACATAGTGGTGCTTAATCAACTCCTGAATTTAATTTAGATACTCAGATTATAACCCCAAGAAGAGGAGGCAAGCCAGAAAGGGAAGAGAGGTTTTTTGCACTGCAGTTCTGGATTTAGGCATACAGAACTGTCCTATTTTCCAGCTGGGGAGTCTTGGGCAAATTATTTTAACTCCTCTAAGCCTAGGTTTCCTTAACAGTAAAACGCCAATCACAATAACTACCTCATAGGTTTATTTTAAGGATCAAATCGGATCAAACATGTAAAGCCATTAGCATAGTGCTAATTGGTTCACAGTGAGTTCTCAATGCATGTTAGCTACCATTATCTTAATTATCATTGAAACCAGGAAGTTCTATACGTATCATAAGCCCTAAAAGAAATCCCCCTCTCCCACCGCTTTTTCAGTTGACCTTGTGATTCTTAACTGGGGTTGATTTTATGCTCTGGGGATGGATGGCAATGTCTGGAGACGTTTGATTGTCATGAATGGGGGATGGTGCTATTGACATTCAGCTGGGAGAGGCCAGGGGACGCTGCTTCATGTCCTACGGAGCACAAGACAGCCCTGCACAACAAAGCATGATCCGGCCCCACTGTTAGTAATGCCAGCGCTGAGAAGCCCTCTATTACCCACCGAGGGACGGAGGTAAGCAAAGCCAGCATTTTTCTTGAAGATTTAGGTACCTCAGTATATTAAGTCTCTCAAATATTAATGTTGAGGCCCCTTGTCAGAATTCATCGACTAAGAGCCAAATCATTTCCTTTGGAACAGAGCCACACACAGGAAAACCTGATGCAGCCTGATTAACCTATTAAAGCGCATTGCATTCTTTAATATCAAAGAGAGCTAGGTTCTTTGAAATGTAAAACACCATAAGTGAAAGAATAGCGCCTGCACTTCCCCCAGGAACGCAAGGTCATTGTATAAATAATGCTGGTTCCCCTATTAATTTTACTCCATTTTGGGGATCTGAAGGAGACCGCAGTGGTTGGGGAGAGAGGAGACCAGAGAAGGCTAGACTCTGGCTGCCCGTGACTGAGGTCAGACAAGATAGCTGTGGCCTGCAGTGCAAAAGAGATGCTGGAAATGGAGCAAAGTGAATGTCGTTACAGCTGGTAGAAGGATCCAGCAGGAAACTCCTGCCTCTTCTTTCCTTAAGAAATCGGAGATGCTGCAAGAGAATGTATTAATTTCCCAGGTACTACTGCAAAAATAAGGACTAGGAGGCGAGTGTGAGGTCTTATTCTTACTGTGAACAGATTAAGCAGACGCCAATTTATACCTCATTGTTAAGAGTAACTTTTTTCCCACAAGTGAGACCACATTTACATCTTTTGTAATTAAGCTAAAGGAATTTTTTAAAAATGACATTTCCCCCACCCCACCCCGCCCCCGTCATGAAGTAAATATTTTATGTGAAGTGGGATCAAATGCTGAAATATATACATGAGAACCACAAAAGAAAAAATGATACCAAGTCCCAGAACCTCCTTCAGCCAAGGCATCTGCTGGGCTGGAATAATAGCTCTGCCTGTTGGTGTTCTGGTTTTGGAAAAGGCCGTGAATGACTAACTGAAGCCGTTCAGGAGATGGCAGGTGAGGTGGAGCGGGGGACTTGCTATTCCAAAGGGCCAGACGTTGCCAGCTTCTCGGAAAGCAGGAGCCGTGGCAGTGACTAGCGCGTGCTCCCCGACATTCAGGGGGCAGCCATCCATCAGCAGGAACGCGGGGTACAGTAGCACCCCACTCGACATTTCCTGCCTACTTTGCTTTCGGGCAATTTTCATTTTTAGGAAAATTGAACCCAGAGAACAGTATATTTATTAAGAGCTCTAAAAGACCAACATCGTTTATTGCCCACACAGGAGAATCTAGTTGGGCAAAGAAGCATGTTTTTCCCCTAACAATAGAGTTTTCATGGCTGCTATAAACAATACAATTACTGAGCCCGATAACAAATAATTGCAGAGCAACAGGGAAAATGAGGTGTGGGCAAGGAGGAAAATGGATGGTTTCGGATGAGTTTTGCACAAAGATGGGGTCAGCGAGGTGAAGTGAGGTCATCCCAGGCCACGTCTGTTCTGCACTAACTAAACTGAATTATTGGCCACACACCTGTGCTACAAGCTGGAGGCCGCACCGCCAGCCCAGGCTGCACCTTTGGAAGATGGACGTTTTCACCAAATAAAGGATCAGATGGAAACTTGTGACTGGTGCTTGGCCAGCTTTCTGATGGGTCAACTCAAGTGCTAGCTTCTTAAGGAAACGGTGACAAGCCTTGTAATATACATGCTTATGGAGTGTAAATGCCGACACGTCATGCTCCTGGGTGCATGCCTAGGTCCTGTTACCGGTGTTCATCTGTCTGCATCCTCAGCCCTGACACAGACATGAAAAGACCAAGCCTCAGATATATTTCTCTTTACGTTTAGGCTTTTCCTGAAACAGGTACATCCCAAACTTCATCTTCCATAAAGAGACCAGGTTTATCCTTTGGATGAATCTTTCTCTTTGGCCCTCTTGCTGTTTCCATTCAAGCAGGCCTGGAGAGTCTCCTTCTCTTCCTTGGGTTCCTCCTTAGCCTTTCCAGGGTGACTCTTCTGGTGCCAAGTCACCTCTCTTTGCTTTCGAATGCAGTTCTCACTACCTGCTGAAGAGACTCGCTGATAAAACACTTCCCAAAGAACCTTCTCGACCTTCTCTTTTTCTTGACCACAAGGCTACTTCTGTGCTCTCTCAAGTGAGGGCCCATAAATCTTTGGAAGTTGCATCAGCTGTGTGCACTTACAGACTCTTCTCACCCTCAGCGTTATCTTTCAATGTAGAATCCAGTCGGAGCACCTTTGGAGTACCCAGGAGGATTCATTTCGTAATTTAGCAAATAGTTATTAAGTCTATCCTATGTATCAAGCATGGTTGTAGGTGCTGGGAATCCGAGAGTAAACCAAAAAGACCACCCCCCACTCTTCTGGAGCTTACATTCTGGTAAAGGGATCAGATGATGAACAAAGTAAGAAAACTATAGCGATTTAGATGTGTTAACTGCCTTGGAGAGGAAACCAAAAGGGGGATAGGGAATTTGAGGTGAGGGGGTGATGCAGTTTTAAATGGAGTAGGCATCATTGGAAGAAAATGATATCGAAGGAAACTCTCAAATGAGGTGAGAGAGTAATCCTTATTCACAAGGAAGAACATTCTAGAAAGAGATGGGTGTAGCTGCTGGGGAAGAGAATGAGGGAGAAATTAGTAGGATTTGGGATCTGAAAAACTGCGGGGAGGACAAAGCATGTCCAGCCTTTAGAATATTGGAAAGGCTCTGGCTTTAACTCTGGAGGAGAGAAGGAGTTCTTAGAGGGTGTTTAGCAGAGGAGTGAGATTAAGTGGCTTATATTATAAAAAGAATCACTTGATTGCAGCATTGAGAATAATAAGGTGGAGCCTGTATCAGTTACCTATTGCTACATAACAAACTACACCAAAAGTTGGTGGCTTGAAACAAGAATTTATTTCTCAAATTTCAGTGTGTTGGTTGGTCAGGTCTTCTGCTGGGCTTGCCTGCACTCACACAGTTACATCCAGCCGGTGGGTCAGGTGGTGGATGGACTCCAGGAAGTGGTTGGGCCTCTCTTTCCCTCTTCCTGTGATCTTTCATCCTCCAGGAGGCCAGGCAAGGCTTTCTCTTATGGAAGTGGCACCCTTCCAACAGGGCAAGCCCCAAATCCCAAGTGCTTATCATGCCTTTACTTGTATGGTGTTGGCTTATGTCCCATTGGCCAAAGCAAGTCACAAGGCCAATCCCAGGGTCCATGTGGGAGAGGACTACATAAGAATACAGATGCATGAAAGCCGGATACGTTGGAGGTCCTTCTTGCTGCAGTCTGACATAGGAGCCAAAAGTGGAAATCACAGAGAGCAATTAGGAGGCTCTACAATAACGCAGAAAAGAAATGATGATGGGTTGCACCAGGGTGATGACAATGGAAGTTTTAAGAAGTGCCTAGATTCTGAATATAGTTGGAAGAATGACCTTATTTGTATTCTCCTAAGTCACTAGGGTAAGGCTATTAAGGTTCCAGGGATTGGCGATATTCTTATTATGCCTGAGATGATATCATAATAAAGTAAATGAGGTCAGAGATAGGTTTCTCTTATTGCCAATAATTATTCAATGAGTTTTCTGAACAGCCGTACACTTCGTAATTCAGTTAGTGCCGTGACTGTACACGGCACCCTGTCAATATCATCATCAGCTAATATTTATTGAGCATCCTCTGAGTACATGGTATTCACTCGCAGCAGCAGAGGTGAGCTGCATTAATTCTTTCAGCCAATGCAGGATTATTGAGTGGTTTATTGCCTCAATCTGTTAATTGGTGTCCCAGCAGCCCCAAGGAAAGCATTCAGCTTCCAGAATATAATTTCTTATTCCCTTGGAATAGATTTAGCTTTGGTAGGGTCTGACTGCACAAGGGAAATATATAGAGTTCTGCATCTTTTTGAATATGCTAATGCTTTTTTATTAATCTTACTATCAGAAGCTGGGAGCTGTTGGTCCCATTTAGCAGATGGAGCAGGGGAGGTGGATAGTGGTTACGTGCTCTGGCCAATGCCATGTACTAAGATGGTGGCAGATCTGAAATTGAAACACAGTCACCTTTTTTTATTGCACTACACTGCCTCTCAGTGGTGCACGCGATTCCCATTTCTCTCTCACACTAATGCACAGTCATGAAAACTCATTCTACAAGATTTAACTGGCGTCTCTGCTCTTCCAGGGAGTGTTTGACGCACTGTTCTTTGACATCTGCACAGCCTAATCACTGGAAAAGTGGTTGGTTGGTTTGTTTGCATTGTTTTTTTAAGCCCCTTATTATAGGGGATTTGTCAGCTGTTAAAATCACCACTTTTTTTGTGTTAGTTAAATTCTCATCAGAAAGATGTTGTTGATTTCAGAGTGCATCTAGATATTTAGGAACCAACATGTGAAATAAATGATTTAATTGAGATCCCTATTTTCATTTTGTTCTAGAAACAGTGATTCAGTGGTGATTGTTTTGATTGATCATTCTTTTTGAGAGAGTTCTACCTTTTTTTTGTTTGTTTGTTTTTGCATTTGCCCACTGGGATTGCTGCTTAAAAGAAGTCCTAAAAATAATGTCTTGGTGGTAAGGTATTATGTTATCAGGAAAGAGTAACACATTAGACTACAAACATACTAGGAGGGTTTATTTATGATCAGTTATTAATATGACCCATCTTTACCTAGTAGAGACAGGTCCTAATTGAAAAGAAAACAGAAGGAAGGCTTGAGCAGGGCCACTCACTATCTTGGCTTCCCTAGAAGCACAGCTTAAGACAGGGATTCTTATTCAAGTGGTTTATGAAAGAATGCTTCCAGGAGAAGAGAGAGGGAAGCAGGATAGGACAGGGAAACAAAGAGCAAGGATGTGGTCTCAGCTGGAGATGAGCTTCAGTGTGATTTAGGATTGGTCCCACCTTAAGGCAAGAAGGGAGCAGAGGATGGGACAGTGGGTGACCGCCTCTTTTGAGAAGGCTCCCACTGGCTGAGAGGGAGACAGCAGGGAGTGGTAATCAACCACCCCTCACAGCAGGAGATGAATGCCCATCAGGCATCTGGAATGTACCAACAGCATCCACTACAGGCCAGGGACAAGCAGGGAGCCTGGGGTCCCCCGCATCCCCAGGGCACTCAGTAGAAGACTTGAAAGACAAAGAAGAAAATGAGGGCAGAACAGGAAAGGCTCATCAACCTGGGAGATTCCTAAGGACAGTGCCTGATAAACTGTATTTCTCCTCTGGTAGCCACCTGAAAGAAGGGAGTATTTCCCCTACCTTGTTCTGCACTTGCCCAACACTCAGCTTAGAAAAGCCTTAGAATCTAGCAATGGGAGGCACCCCAAAGCCCTGATCTGCCTTCCCTCAACTGTGACTGCAAGATCCCAACTCCTCACTCTCCAGATTGGAAAGGGCTGTCAACGGTCCCTGCATTCACTACTGGTCCCTGACCGGCATTTTCCCCTTTAATCTCTAGCAATGCTAGCAGTGCCTGGAGCATGACACTTTTATACTATAGCTGCAGATGTGGGCAGGAGGTGAGACGCTGCCAACCCTCACTTCCAGATGGTTCTCTGTGTCTACCTTTCTTTCTTTTTTTTTTTTTTTTTAACATCTTTATTGGAGTATAATTGCTTTACAATGGTGTGTTCGTTTCTGCTTTATAACAAAGTGAATCAGTTATACATATGTTCCCATATCTCTTCCCTCTACCTTTCTTTTTTTAATGAGAGAATTAAATTTGGAGCTAAGAAAGACTGTGGGTGGAAAGGAGCAGTTTAAATGCAGAGATTATTTGTAAATCTTGAAAGTCACACCCTTAAATGTCACACACTCTGAGAGGCACTTGAGTGTGAACCCTCCAGAAAGTCTGTTTGTTGTAATTCCATCGCATTACATATTTTAGTGCATATCTCTTCCTAGCAGCTTCCGGAGCTTTTCAGATATTCCGCATCAGAAATTGCACTGTTTTATCCTGGATTTTACAAATAGCAACCAGATTATTGTAAAACAGAACTATCTGATAAGTAAGGTTGTGAATTGCTTTTTGTGATTGTCATAGGTAAGCGTATTGAAGAAACTGGCAAACAGTGCAGTACACTGGTTACTGTAAAAATAAAACCTGTAGCAGTGAATGTGTTTTTCTGATGAATACGTTCAAGGCTGTGATCATTGTGCAACTTCTGGTCGGATGCTTTCAAATGTTTCTTATTGAAAAACATCAGTAACAAGAACCAAATAGTCCACCGAAGGCTGTATTCAACTCAATGGAGAGGAACGTAAAGTCTTAGAGTTTCATTGAGGCCAACTCTATTCGGTCCACCATGGGAAGCAGAGAATTGAGGTTCTCTCTTGATTTGCTTTCCATTTTTACTTTAGGATTAGGTGGCCGCTACTTTGGTTTTCACTTAAGGGGGGGTGTTCAAATCACTATGCAAAAAACAGAAACGGAAAACAGATAACTGGCTTCTCTTCAGCAGACAAAAAACAAAATGCCTGAACACGCTGATTAATGTAAGCAATTTTATAAGCAAAATAATTTGTTTTAATTGGCTAAATAAGATCTGATATGATTAGAATATTTGATAAACTAATTTCAGAAAATTAAATCACCAACCTTTAATCATCTTATATACTTATTGCAATTTTGGAAACAGATACAAAAATGGACCTGAATTATCTTATCTTTACAGTAAGAAGAATACATTAAGGGTTTTTTTTGGAACTTCAGAGGTTACATCCTTTTTATAATTTCGGAGAATATTTTTTTTTTTTGAAAACCAGTACTTTATAGACAATTCCAACAGCTTGACTCTCTAGTGAATCCATACAGAACCACTACAAGAGTGAAAAATCTTCCCTAAGAAAGCTCCTTGTGTCCAAGAAGTAAGGCTTATTAAGGTGAGGTGTCTTCCACAATGTTCTTTCCCATCATATCCCCCCTAAGGAAAAACTAACCTCCCTGAATAAATAAGTGGATAATCGGGCCTGAAATGACCCCATAGAGGAGACCCTATGGAACTGAGAAACCTCTTCTCTAAGGCTTAGTTGCTGACAGGTCCACATAAGCTGACTTCCAACTAATGTGTCAATGATTGGGGAAAAAATGATAATCTTCCAGAGGACAGTTGCTAATTCTTCCTGCCTAAGAATCTTAATTTGTTGTAATGAGTTAATTTCAACACTAGCTGGAACCCTGGTTGACTCTGACCATGTGCTCAAAAAATATACACTGAGGTAAATAAAAGGAATGGCCTTCCATAGCACCTAAGGGCTGAATAAGCTACAAAAAATTCCATTTTACCACTATTCTAGCAGGATTCTAACAACAATTTTCTAAAGGCCAAGGACTGTATTAGATGCTTTTGCACATAATTTCTGAATGATAGAATTTTATACCTCTCAGTACTTTCAGTATAAACATCAACATGTTTTATATATATATATGTGTATGTGTGTGTATATATATATATATATATATATATATATACACACACATATATATATATATTATACACATGCACACACTATGTACAAGATAGTACCCAAAGGAATAGCGATATATATTATACATTAAAAAGTAAAGGCACTTAGTTCCTATAACCTTCAGAAAATTTAAAATCTAAGTGATGAACTAAGAATAACCTAGAGATATTAGAAGAATAACAATTCACTAACAGTCTGAGGTATCCAAAGCCAGGACAACATTAATTTGGAAAAGTATATGTAATAAAATGTCTCAGGCAAGGGACACTTCGAAATTGGAGAAAAGAGCATTTACCACGAGCTAGTATAATCTAGAAAGGATTTTTTGAGGATGAGGACATGTTATGGGGAACAAAGGGTAGCAAACATTTAACAAAATAAATTCCAGGGGAAATAACACAGGGAGGTGGCAGAGTATGAAATATATTTGGATATATATACACCAGTTGTGTGGAAATCAAAAAAAAATCACTAGAAATTGACGGGTTTAGGTAACATCGGGGGATGACCCCATTCACTCATTCATTTATCAGACACATACGTATTGAGCACCCACTGTAAATTCAGCACTGCTCTAGGTACCAGGAATACAGCGGTGAACAACAGTATATCCTGACTTCATGAAGTTTATGCACATATCAAGACTGTTGTAAGACCGTAAGTCTTACATGTGGGGTGCACAGGGCATTTCTCTTCTTAGTTCTATTGCTTTTCACTTGTGCACAGACTGGCAGAGACCATGGTCTACACATATTTGAAATAAAAGCATTCATTCAACTTGTTGAAAATTCAATAGCATTGTTTATCACCACGTACACTGGAAAACATGATACTGGTGGACTGAATGTTTTATCTTATTCCACATTGTTTTAGTATTGTATAGACTAATAGCCAGAAAGAAAAGAAATGAGAATATAATTACTGCATTTATTTAAAAAGAAAGAATTAAAGGTGACGGAATGCCGTGGGTATTTGAGTGGCTATTTCTACCTTTCTGTGTAACCTTAAATGGTTGATGTTCAGCTAATAACCTCCACTTTTCCATGCATGGAATGGGTAGCCTGAGGGTCCTATCTTCAAGCAGAATATAAATGCCAAGTATGAAGAAGCAAATCAAATCGATGAGTATCACTTTTCCTACCGCCTTTTTGCAGAGACTGTCATTCTTTTCTATCTCCATGCCTCATTCATATGTACTGTTTCTCTTTTATATTATTTTGTATAATTATGATGTTTTTCATAGAAAGGATGATGAAGCCATTTCTGCAAAAACCAGTGTCACTGAATTTAAATATGGTTAAAAACTTGAATCCCCATGAGCACAGATGATCAAGCAGTCAGTATTTACCAAGTAGGCAGGTTACTTTGTTTAAAGATTTCTGAAAGATACTAAAGATGCAAAGATAGTTTAAACATGAATATTGCTCTCATTTAGTCTATAATACAGAAAAATAGGACAGAAACCTGAAAACCCAAATAATAATAAAGCAACACAGTATAGGCTCAGTGGTAAATGATAGGCAAGGATAAAAATAACTAGAAGGTAGGAGACAAGGGTTTATTTTCTGGCTATGCCATTTGTTCTTTGTGTAATATTGGCTAAGTTAATTTTGATAAACCTCGGTCTCATCTTCTGTAAAAAGGCTCTAATAGCCATTTGGTGGGTTGTCCTGAGGTTTAGAAATTAGAGGCAATGATAAATCCCTGTCATTTAATAAGCACTTGTATGATTATCCCTGTCATTTAATAAGCACTTGTATGATTACTAACTCCTCTTTATTGTGTAGGTGCTAGCTGTATACTAGCTATTGTGCTAATTACTTTACATTTATTACCTAATGAATTTTACAGGTGAAGATAGTGAGGTTGAAAGAGAAAAGGGATTTGATCAGGGTCCCACAATTTGGAAGCAAATTTCAGGTCAGGATTTAGACCTAGGAACAACTCCAAAGCCAAGCTCCTTATTATCATACAAATCACTTTCCCTAGAGCATTTGAGTAGTTATTGTGGTTAAAATAATTCCATCACTGTAAACTTCGGAAGGTCAAGAAAGTCTTTCTGGGGAATATGTAACTTGTCCCGGTGTTAGATAAAGAGCTAAGAGTTAAGTATGTTGGGATGAAGGAGAAGAGGACATTCTAAAGAGAATGAGGAATGAGGCTGGAAGGGATGTGCCAGGTCAGGTTGGGGACAGGGGAGGGAGCTCCTGTGAGGAGGTGACAGAGTGAATGTTTACGGGGATAGGTTGGTGTCAGAGGTGATTGAATATGAGGGGAAAAAAATCTGTACAACAAAGTGATTTTTACTAGTTCTCTAAAGAATTGTGAACCTTTGATGATTTCTTATAAAAACTAATATGTATTTGGAACGAGAAAAGAAATCACAAATTACAAATGTTAAAAGGCTGACGATAATTGCAAATATTACAGTTGCCAGGAAAGTAACATGATCTTTTTTATCATCAGCTTGACACACCTCTTTCTTTTCCCCACATTTTTTTTTCTGTGTGCTCTTTGTTTCTTCAGATGATAATGATTTTTACTATCATTTTTTTGAACCTTTGATGATTTTTAAGCTGCTACATAAGGTGATGAACTAAAACAGACTTTCAATCGACCAATCAATAACTATTGGGGATGGATGTCATTCCGAGTGGCATTTTAAGAAGGTTATTCTGGTTTGTGAAGGATGAATTGGAGAAGAAAAGAAAACCTCTTAAAATGGTTGTTTTCAATAGCTGTGTCATGACAGTTGGGAGATGTGTCACAACTAACAAGGCACTAATAGTAAAGTATTGGTTTGCCGAAGATTAGCTGCTTTATCCATTAGAGCAGATTCAAGGTCATTCCTAGAGTAATGTCACTCGCCTTCACTTAGATTCCGAGTGCTTTCTTGAGAGGAGGAAAAGGGGTGTTGTTATGATCTGGTTGGGTCTTTGGCAGGACCCTAGGACTGTCCCTAGAGAAGCGAATGCTGCATTTCATCCCCATCCATGTGTTTCAGGACAGAGAAGCGCGGCGAAGTGCTGCATTAAAAGATTATCGCAATAGTCCAGGCAAAAGTGCCCAGGTGGAGAAGGTATTAAAAGTCTGGAAATGAAACAATAACTTTAAAAGATATGAGGGGGTGATACTTGATAGTTACTGATAGTCGAATGATGAGAGAAAGGAAAGAAAAGAACCCTGTATGACTCCAAGATTTATACACTTTACACAGGTGAGGGAATTGGGAGAAAAAGCTTGTTTTGATTCATGAGTTTGATTGTGGAACTTCCTGAGTTTTAAGCGTATCATCCAAGTGGAAAGACCCAGAGGGTAGGTTGAATAACTAGAGCTTACAAGGAAGGGCAGAGTGGAAATAAGTCTTTGTGAGCCGTCTACTCTGAGGTGAGAAAATATTGTCTATTTTAGCTATTTTAAAAAAAAAATCTTTTAGGTGGATTTCCTAATAGGAGTTAACACATATGAGGCACTTGCTATGGGTCGGGAACAGAACTCACAACAGCACATACATTATTTATTCCAAATGACAGCCCCGTGAGGCAGGTGATGTTATTATACCCATTTTGAGATGAGGAAAGAGCCACAGAGAGGCAAAATAATTTGGTCAAGATCACACAGCAAGCAGGTCGTGGAGCTGGGATTCAGTCCCAGGCAGGCTGGTTCCAAAACCTGAGCATTTAACCACCATCTACTCCACAGTATAAGCACATGGGCAGAAAGCTCTCCCGCAGAGAAAAAAGACTTGTGAAAGTCATATTCTAGCAAGAAACATTAATGTGATTTGGGCCACCTTGGGCACCCTGGTAGAGTCAGATGGTCCCCCCTCAGTCAAGGTATCTTAAGTCATATATATCAGACTGCAAACATTGCCCTCTCAGGGCCCCCGCCTCCTCACTAAGGAAGTGGTGAAAATAAGCAACAACACCGATAGCCATTTATAGCTTTTAAAAAAATCTCTTTTTGTCGCCTTGATTTCTTTTTATTTTTCCTTGACTATATTTTGCCGATCCTGTTCAATGTGACCCAGGCCCCTCCCTGGCTTTTCTTTCACTGAAATGGTTCTAGTCTTGTAACAGGGTCTTTATTTTTATTGGCAGAAAATTCTCAGTCTACTTACTCCCTTGTATTAAGTTAATTTTAACTATAGACTCTATCTCAATAATGCCATTTAAAGGAGGCTGCCTCCAATACACTCTTTGAAATGTTTGCAGAGAATTCTGGATTTACCAGGGCACCACTTCCTTAGCTACTCACCGGCCCTGCAGCCTCCTTTCCTTCTACATCTGAGCACGCTCTGTTCTCTGGCCAGCTGCCTTCTGTTCAGCCTCTGTGTGTTCTCCATTCTCGGCTCTGCCTTAATGATCAGTAGGGCTTCATCTTGATCACATTGGAGGGATGGAGGGAGGTTGTTACTTCTTTATTTGGGTCCAAACTATAGACATATCCTCCTATTGGCAAACCATGGAAATGATGACACTCCGAGTTTAACAAGATCAAGCAATCCCTCTCTGGATACAGCAATGTGGCTGGGGTGGAGATAGAAGGTCTCATTCCTGGACCAGTTCTCAGTCTATATCTGGTGGTTTACACAAGAACTCCAGAATACCAGATGCCTAGGGTCCAGGGATATATTATTGGGATACACCATAGTTAAAGTGAAATGATTGAATGTTTTGTTTTGCTTTTAGTTTTTCCCAAATAATAACTCTTATGAGTAGGAGACATGGGATTTATTTTCCGTATTAGAACTGCTTCATTTCAAAAAGATGGTCAGTCCAAAAGCTTGAATGTAACCTCTTCCTGCTGGCTTACTACTGCATTAGCTCAGGTTACCATGGGAAGCAAGCAGTTATTTTCACCAATAACTTAACTTATACCAAATACTTGACCTTGGAATAAGCAATTTACATCCTTATAAAAGAGGTCACTTAGGGAATTTAACTGTGTAATCCTAGCCCCCATGTGGCAGGAGTGGAGTAGAGATGGAACAAAGCTGGTGAAACACCATTCGAAACCATTTGAATTAGGAAATCATTTCTTTTTGACTCTGTTTTAAAAATGGAGCCTACTTTAAAATGGTACAGGAAGGCAGAAGGATGCAGTAAAAGTCTATAGAAATGGTGACTCGAAAACTCTGTTCCAGGACTCAAGAAAGCAAGCCTGTTGTCCCATTTGGAGGGAAACCGGAAAGAATTGAGGTTTTCACTTTCGTAATAGCTCTTTTCCAACACCTTTCCTTCAAACATCTTGCCCTGCCTTTTATTTTGCCTTTCTTAACAAAACGACTGGAAAGAAACCACCTTTCCAACTTTAACCAGGAAACATAGGTTTTTGCAAGTGCTAATATTTTGGTGTGGGCTCTTCCTTTTAAAGACAATTATCAAGACGAAGCATTTGTTTCTTCTTTTGTTTACCCGTGGCAGTTTGTCAGCAGTTATGATAAGTAGAGTTCCATCTGTCAGTAAAACTACGTTGCAGATCGCCGTAGAAATTAGCAGCTTTCATTTTTGCCTACATAAATAAATATGCGAAATAAATTGCACAGAAACGCATCCTAAAAAAATCACAGGTACACCGCACAGTTAAATGCCAGTCAGAAAAAACCAGAGACACATGGCGATTATCTCAGTTTTCAAACCTGGAAGATACACGAATGTGTTTCTAAATGAGAGAGGCAGTGTATCATGCTTGCTGAGATAAAAACAGAAGCTGCCAGACACTGCACTGTGGCTTTATTCTCAGAATCCTTTGCCTGAAACCCGCTCTATCTTTTCCCCATGTTCTCCCTTCCCTCTCTCTCTCCATCTCTCTCTCCATCTCCCTCTCCCTCTCTCCCTCTCTCCCCGCTGTCCTTCCCTCTCTCATTGTTCTCTCTCTCCTCCTGCCTTTGATGCACATACGTTGTCACATTCCATTGACTCTTCCCTCTTCTCTGTTCTTACACCCAAGCCTAGCGATGCTTTCGCCAGGCAGCGGCAGCCTCTCCTGTGAGTTTTAGTCATGTGTGCAGCTCAGTTTGATCGAGCGTTCCTTTTCTGCCTTTGCACTCTTACAAAAGATTAAAAGGTGGCGTCACATTGCTCCCCTGTTCCTTCCCGCAGGAGGGACTTAAAAGGGACAACAAAAACTAATCACTTTCAATAAGCATTTTCTTGCCAGGGAAAAGAAAAGAAAAGAAAAGGAAAAAAAAAAAAAAAAAAAAGAAGGGAAAGAAAGAACGGGGGAAAAAAAAGGCAGGGGGTGGATTTAGCGGTGTAATTTGAGACCGGTGGTGAGGATTGGGACGAGCTAGTGGAGATGCTGCACGCTGCTAACAAGGGAAGGAAGCCTTCAGCTGAGACAGGTAAGAGCGCCCATCGGAGGGTTTGACCGAGTGGCTTAGTTAAATCTCTGTTTTCACCGTTTTGTAATTGAGAAAGGCATCCACAGCAGAAGCCGATTTTTCAGTCGACTTCCTTTTGTTTAACATAGAAAGTACCTGTATTAATTTTGATGAATTAGAGCATGCAGCAAATTCAATTGAAAATAGATTTGTATAGCAAATTTGTATAGCAAATGCATTTAAACTGAATGAATTCTCCTCTGTTTTATTTCAGGGGAGAGATGAGAAAGATGATTTTGATCAGAATAGCACTTTGCATTATGTGAAATTCTAAATAGCTAATGGGGAAAAATAATAATAATAATTCAATTGATCTTGTTTTTGAACTCCGGGACTTAAACCCTGGGAGACAGCTGGGATTTGAAATTTTTCTTCTAACTGAACTTCTGCTGCGTTATAATAATTTTTCACCGGAGGTTTAGGCAAGGGTAGAGTTTAAGTCGAGCTGCTGGGCTGTGTTTGGCTTGGATCTTGTGGGTGAAGCGCTGCTTCTATCTCCTTAACCCGTGTCAGGTTGATGCTTCATAAATGGAGATTGTGTTGCCCCAAATGAAATATGAAGTTAAAACATCAGGTTAGGGCATGTGTTAGAAAAGGATCCAGTAAATAATTAGGATAACTGAATTATGACAGTTTGAAATGGGAGTTAACTCTGGAGGTGCTGTTTGGTCAGCCGTCCTGGATTTTAAGCGGCTCAGTAATAAAGGGGACTAATTATCAGCCTCAAGTCGGAACTTTGCATTAGGACCCTAGATATAGAATACATGCGGACTTCTACTGTAGGTGGCTTTCGGGAATCTGTCCCTTTTGTGCGCTATGAATGAGAGTTGTGGATTATATTTGATGGCATTTCTCCTTTAAAGAGCTTTGGGATGAAGCTTAAAAGGCTCACATCTATTTTAACGTTGAACAAACACCAAATGCAATACACTGTAGTCTCCCGGCGCCTGATTTTTTTTGCTGCTGCTGTTGTTTTAAAGTTGTGATCATTTGTTTTGAACCTCAGTCTTCATTGATTTTATATTCCTTGCCTCTGCTGCTGAAATTTATTGCTGGCGTGAATGAACTGAGATCTGAGAATGCAAAAAGAAAAAATTTTAATTAGCCAGAGTTTTGATTTAAGGATAATGACATCCAAATGATATCCAGATTTTTACCTAGGATGTTACCTAAAATGTTTGAATCAATATTTAGGTGATTTTTTGGAAGGTTGTGAAAATCAATATTAAAAGTATAAAATTCTGTTAAAAAATGCTTCTCCAGAATGAGATATAGAAAGGTGACTTTAATGCCTCCACAGGGTTTGGTCCTAGAAAGAATTGCTAGACTGTGACATGGTTGAGTTCAGCACTATGCATGAGAAGATATTTTATATATTTATTTGGTGATAAGATTATTTTCTTACCAAATTTCCAAGCAACTTGCCCCTCAGTTCCTTACCCTGACGTGTCTCGTGTTTGCCAGACCATCTAATGGCATCTTGTGGTCGCAACCTGTGAATCCAATTTTATGGGGACATCAGGGGCTGCTGAATGTTGGGGAGTGGAGACCAAACCGACTATAGGTCTCATCACACTTCATCATCTAGAGATAATCTCCAACAGAAGTTCTCTGGAAAGCCCCTCATACAGGTGTGGGGAAACTTAATTTTTCCATCATAGTTAAAAGAGTGGGGAAAGATGTGGATAAGGGAAAAAGAAACTGCTAGGATGTTTGATGTAATCATGCTGGTGGTAGCATAGTGAGTTTTTAAAATCATATCACATGTCACTTTCTTTTTTTTCAACTTAGGCAACTTTGCAGAATCTTGAAGTGGCTCTTCTCAAATTCAATCTCTGTTTCTACATAGCTTTCTCTGATAAAACCTTTTCTTTGACTCTTGCTTTAGCTAACCATTGAGTGTTTCATGCTGCTGCTGATAATAATGATTACATCTTAGATAAGTGACAAGTGTTGAGAAGATGGGCTGGGAGAAATATGTTGTCTGCATCATATATGCGTTTTAATTTTATTTATGAAAATGACTACTTCATGGTGAGGAGATGATAAATTTGAAGTTGTAGCTTGGCCATTTGTATCACTGAACCACTATCCTTCTCCTGGAGAACTAAATGGAGCTAAAGCAGGCAGAAATAAATCAGCTGTAAACTGGTTGGTAGTTCAGCGTGCACTTTTTAAGCAGATGGTAACCACAACTATCCTTTTACTCAAACTATCTGATTAATATAAATAGCATTTTTCTGACTTTTCCAGTAGATGTTGCTGGAGAGCAAAGAAAAGATCATTTTTTTTTTTTACAGGCAAAAAAAGAAATGTGATAGACTTAGAAAAGCCAACGAGCGAGATCCTTCTCCCCAAACTCCGCTGATAGCATTTTGCATAATTTGCTAATTAATGAATTATATTGAATCATTACCTTTTATGATGTTCTATAGAAAGCTATTAAAACTTGGGCTAGATTTTTAAATTATGAGATTGTTCTCTTTAGACCCTATATATAATGTTTGTTTGCTGTTTTCCGTTTTTAAAAAATCAAGTTAACTGCGCATTACTATTCAGAACATTTCATCCCTGAATGCTAAAACCCTTTAACATGCAAATATGATGTCAGAGGAAGAACTGAAATAGAATACCCCGAGAAGAGTAATGATCAAACGCATTATAAAAATATGCACCAGTTGCCAACATGTAATAAAATATTAAGAAATTAAAAGCATGCAACCTCTAAAGTAATAGAATTTCATTGCTCTGAGACTGTTTTCCCACCGAATATTAAGTGCTTAATAGATCTCTCTGTTAAAAAAACAATTGAAAACCTACATGGTTTGTCACTGAAGTTCTTTTATTATGTGATTTTGAAAAATTAGTCCAATAGGATTTTCCTCTGACTAGGAAATATAATTAACATTGGCTATTAAGTGCCAGATTTCCAAAGCAAGAGCCACAAGGCTTGATGGAGAAACTGGGACCGCAGAGAGCAAGCATCAGCGCTAGAAGCTGAGGGCACCCACGCTGGAACTACTCTGCTGGTAATCACTCTGATAAAATGACAAAAACAACCCAGAGGAGCCCGGGATTCTAGTACCCAGACACAAACTGATGCAATTTCAGACAACCAGTGACCTCTATCTATGAGAGTATTTATTTTTGGAAATGATCAATTAACCGATTTCAATTGTGAAAGAGAAGTGTATACAATTTTTCCAACGCAAAGGGGGCCTTGGCTATTACAAAAGCACGTTCAGACAAGACAAGTGTACACGCTATGTGGTAGAGCTTTCAGTTTTTCTTACCTTAAACAGTCCATGCTCTTTTCTGGTGCATTTTTCTTTTGCATTGAAGCCTTTCTTTATCAGTTTTCATTCCTGAGGTGTGAAATGCTCCATAGGTCGTTTTTGATTTAACACCCATTCATTTCTCTTTTCTGGGAGGAAAAAGCTTACATTTAGAAGGCATGAGTGTCATCTACTCATATTTTGTAATTAGCACTATAAGTATAGTGTAATTAGCACTCTAAGTCCACTGGGGTAAGGTTGTTTCATTTTTTTTGTTTTTGTTTTTGCTTTGATTCATATACATGTTTTGTGTTTGACCCATAGTGATTATTTTTTTCTCTCTGTCTTTAAATAAGAAAAGCTTTACAATTTGGCGGGAGAATTTGGTTTCTTTCTCTGGTTGAATTGCGCTTCACTTTAGATGTTCTCTGTTTTTCATTGTAGCTATCAAGCACTGACTATACTCAAAGCACCGTGAGTTAAACGTGCCAAAAAATGTCTGTCCTGATAGCAAAGATGCCTGTCCTCTCAGTGAGAACCTTAGGAAAACAGAAAATGTCGACCAGACCTGAAGAATTACCTAGTGGGTTAAAATGTGCCGGTTAGTCCTGACTCTTTCCCTAGGAGAGCAAAGAAGGAAAGGTCACTGCAGGTTGAGGGGATCCTGAGGATGGTCGCCTTTGAATCAGGAGTAAAAGGCGAAAACACGAAATAATCCAGACGAGCAAAGTCAGAGGGGTCCTGTGGGGCAGTAACACCAAAATGAATGACCAATGCCAGTACGATTGAGAGCCTTGAATGGCAGGTATTCAATAGCCACTGGAAAGATGTGATCTGGCTGCTTCTACAGGAGTTTTCTTTGTGTGGGAGTCAGGGAGGAGTGGAATAATGAATGGGTCCATACCATGCCGCTTGCCCATAGATAGTGATGCTAAAATGCCTATTTAGGGTCCATCTGCTCTCTCATTAAATTGAGGCCCTAAGGAGCTATCGTTACTCGTGGAATATTGCTTTATCTTCTAGGGTTATTGTTGAAAAAACAGCGAGAACCCCTAGTCTTGAGGCTTGAAGCCAGTGAATAATCTACTGCATTAGCCTAGATATAAGTGGTAAGGTTGAGAAACACTGTTGGGGGGAGGGAGAATAACTAGGAGAAACACCTTCCTATTGTAATTATTGCAATCTCTTGTATGTACTGTAGATGTCATGGCCTCATTAGGCAGGGATTTTGTGTATATGCTTTTGTTTTCATAAGAAAAACCTTCACCATTTGTCGAAGATGAGACCTGTAATTTAGCAGGCGTGGTGTTCTCTCCGTACTATTTGGATATAATCAATTAGTGATAGGCTCATCTCTGGTTTCCTGACATCGATTAGAATGGGTTTTTATGATCTTTTAAGGTTTAATCTCTCTGTAAAGGTATATACTTCCTTTTTGGGAATTAATTGCCTCCCTGAACTGTGTGTCAGTTATTGTCTATAAACCTTGACTAACTTAACTTGAACTGGGAGATGCCTAGAATGTTTGACCGAAGTTCAGTTGTGGAGACTCCTCTAATCATTTAATGGAAGTTTGTATGTTAACATATAAGATGTTTTCTTTCATCTAATAGACTTCATAATGAGAAGGAGCAAAAGTAATTATTAGCATAATTAAGTGGAGTGCCACCCTTTTCCTCAGAAACTGATTTAACCAGCCTATGCCCGTAGACAGGGTGACCAACGTCACCTCAGAACCAAGCTGTAGATGAATGCTTTGCCTTGTCCTCCAACTACTTTAATCTAATTTGTTCCATTTACTTTTCCAAGCTTTTCATCTTCCCACCATTTTAATACCATCAGAGATGGGGGCTACCCATGACATTCAAACTTGACATTATCAGACACAAAAGGCATCACTCAGACACTTGACTGCATTACAATGCAAGGGGAAAAAATAGATTCCCAAAGACTTAGAAATTATTATTTCATACCTTGAATGTAGGTGGATATTTTTTTTTTCTGTTTCCTTCAGTCTGCCTCATTTGACTGTTTTGCTTCTGTGTGTTTGCAGAGTACTGAAAACCTGGAAAAACTAGCACTCACCAATCCTTAACGTACACATCCCTATGTTCATTGGAGGGATGTGTATTAATACAATGGAAATTTACAACTCTGTTATTATCTGTCATTTGCTAGTCACCGACCACTACTTGATACAGGACCAAAGTTGAACCTTGCACTGGAGCTGTCTTTTCACTGTTGCCATCAGTTCTTCTGACAGTCAGTTAGCTGTGGCCAGACCTTCTTCGTGACTCACACATCTGTGGTCATTGCAGTAACTCCATCATTGCTGGGTAGACCAGAAATCTATTGAATCCATAGCAGTCCTGTGTTTGTTTATCCATGAAGTCTGTGTGTGTGTGTGTGTGTGTGTGTGTGTGTGTGTGTGTGTGTGTGTGTTGGGATGGTGGGAGGGATTCTTAAAGTTAATATAAATTTATTTGTGCCTCCCTTTGTTTGCTATCATGAACCTTCTATTCAAAGACAATTTACTCCCATATGTAAGACAACATTTGTGAGCTGAACAGATAGTATTATCAGATTGTGGTGAATTGCTTCAGTGGTATTACCTCATGCATAGAGATCAGGTGTGCTGTAGAGCTCTGTAAAACAGTCAGCTACATGGTATCCTACAGGTTTAATATACTTCTGTAGCCTTGTACTTGGGAAGGATTTCTGTAATTGGAGACAATCTAGCTAGGAGAACTTTTTAAGCCTTTGGAGGCCAAAATACAGATTTTTGAAAAATGTGACTTTTTAGGCTTGAAACAGAGTGGATTACAAATTTCTCTTAACTGGACAGAATCATTATTGCGCATATAGTACAGTCTTGATTATCCAGGTTCGAATTTCCAGCCTAGAGATCATTCAGATTTCTTCTCTGACTTCCCTGTCTTCTCTCTCACTACCTGACATGTATCGTTTCTCTAATCACTGGCACCTCTGCTAAGGGTATGGAAAGGCATATTTGAACAGCAAAATCCAAACCTGTGAATTTTCCTTCAAGAAGAGCTAATTATGTAAAAAGTCTAAGAGGTAGGTTTTTGAAACTAAAAGTGACTGACTAAATTTCCATTTGGTGGTACCCCTCTTTCTATTTACAAATGGTGGTTTACTATAGCTGTTAAGATGCCAATATTTTAGCCACACGTTTAAGAGGCAAAAAGTAAATCCACTAGTCTGAACCATGCCAAGAAACTGGTTTCATTGCTCTGGCTTATATCATTCCCCTGCCCTACCACCCAACCAACTACAATGTTGAATTAACTGGTTGAATAGCGTGCCTAGCTGGCATTTTTTAAGACCATTGAGATCAAGCAAGTATACCTTGTGCAGGTTATCAGGGTTCTGATAAGCATATTTCTTTAGTATTAAGTACAAAAATGGATTACTGGTGCCCAAACCCCACTTAGTTAATCTCCAATACCGGTCCTATTTCATTTCCATTATCAGTGACTGCCAGTCAATCCTTGATAAATTATTTACATTTAGAATTTGACCCCTGGAGGTCATCAAAGTCCCAAATGATTTTAAAGACTTGAAAATCTCTTAGATCCCAGAATTACATTGAAATGGTGAAAGGATTGGAAGGGTAGCTGGCTTTCCCAGAGAGGTTGTAATCACAGAATAGGCATGAACGTTACCAGCCACCTTCCAAGTTTGCAGAACAGGGTGCAGGATTCCATCTAGTGGATATTGCTACAGAATCAGAATTTGATTTCCCTCCTTTTCTTATACATTAGTGGTGGCTTGGACATTTTCAAAATCTTGTGGTCATACCTGCCACGTTGTAACAATGTCTTATCAAATAATGCACTCTTCTCTCTTACTACCCTTATTGGACAAACATGTCTATAATTGGTTGCACTTTTGAGGTGCATAATCAAACTTCAGGAGGTGTTTCTATTTCTAAACATATTATGTAATATAATGTAACTAACAAAATATATAATATGTAATATAAACACAGATATACTAAAGGGCAAAAAATGTTATTACTCTTGACACTAAAAATAGTTTTTTATCATTAGAATTGAGGTTATTAGAAAGAAATGTACTTGAAGTTTTTAAATGCTGAGGTGTAGCTGATGATGTAGTATAGTAACCGATAGTTTTCAATCCATACTGTAAATGAAAATTTAAACAGTACTATAGCAGACAAAACTGAAAATGGAGAACCTTGATCATGAGTTATATGTATGTAGGAGATGCCTCTTGTCGTTTGTATGTGTGTGCACATTTATACACATGTATATACACACACATATATATATACACACACATACATATATACATACATGGTTACTCTATGTATGTGCATATTTTTAATCTATATCTCCATCTCTGCATCTGTATCTATATTGATATTTGTACCTGTATCTATAGTCAGAGTTAGAGAGAGAGAGAGTAAATGGGCATATTCCTAGTAAGATCAAATGTGGTTGTATTCCTGGTAAGATATCATGTTTCTTTCCAGCTGACATGATTAATTTCCCACAATCTGACATACAGTGTGCTAGGTACCAGATGAACCAGACATAACTCTTAAGGAGTTCATGATCTAGTCCTGAATTAGAAATTATTTTAATGTTGAATGTTTCACTCATGGGTATATTTAATAGTTGGAAACTGCGAGAAAAATTCAAGGATTACAAAGCCATCAGATCCCTCAGTAGGTAGTTCTAAATTTAATATGCTTTGCCTGGTCAGGAGGAGGATTGGAAAAGAAACACGGCAAGCGTGATTGTGGGGAAGAAGAGCCTCACATAAAGTGATCTGGTCTCAACTAAAAATAAATCTGGCTTTATGGAAAAGCCAGGCCAACGAGACTAAATTCTCTGTTACCCCTTACTGCTGGCAAGTCACGAACGAAACATAGGACCCATTTGTCTGGTATTCACTTTTCTATGAGTTCTGTATAAGCGAGAACACAGGGAAAGTGCCATCAACATGCTTAGTATTAAATGTGTACACATAAGGTCTTGTTTGAAAATATATGTAAACAATGTGTGCATATTTTTCTAAAATGAAATGGGCTTATGCAGTGAGGATTCCTTTTTCTCAATCTGTGGCATTTATGATGTATGTTTCATGTGTTTATAACCACATATCATGTGTAATTTATATACACACATATATAGTCTCTAGAGGTCAGTAGAATATAAGAAATGAGCAAACATTCACATCTAGATGAGACCTAGAGATTCTGAAGGCCATTTTTCAAATGATAAAATGATGATAGTCGACTAATGACATTAGTAACTAAAATCATTAATCAGTGTTAACAAAAAAATCATGTCATTCTTGTTCCTGAAATGAATCTAATGTATTTATTTTAAGCAAATTTCATATAGATGAACATTTACCTGGCAAGAACCTTGACAGAAACCCAAGCTGTAATTACTTTATGATGGTTTATTATAAGACTGTGATTCTCTAGAATATTTTTTGAAGATATTTTTAATGTTAACAGAACAAAATAGTAAATTGTTTTTAAACACTTGACTATTACATTCAAAACACTACTTCTATTTTAGCTGCCAATTCAGTCTCCTCCACTCTTAGAAATGAATGATTTGATGATTTATATGTTGCAGTTCTAATTGTTTTCATGAACTAAATGTCCCTGATGTTGGGAAATGTCTTAGAAAGTTGTGATTTATTTTATACATAAAGCTAAAATTGTTGACAGTTCAGCAAATTACTGTACAGTTGAGCACGTTGATCAGATTTTTCTCTAGAAAAGTCATGCACAAGAAAGTGTAGAAAATGATGGCAGGTAGCTATGAACTACTTGACAGTGGGGTTGCTGGTGCCTCTGACACTCCATCCCATGCCAGAGAAAACAGTGTGGCAGAGCTTCTGGTTGCATCTGGATTTGAGAAGGAGTGATTATCACCTGAGTTGAAGTTGCCTGCCATGGCTTAGAACTTAATATGTCTTGCACGTGTGAATGAAGATCGCTCACACTTGGAACTAAGCTATCGATAACCTATTCCCATATGTGTTCATTTACACCATAGCAGATTGCATTCTTAGCTCAGTTTCCTCCATGATAAACCCTAATCCAGGGGTTGCAAACACAAATGCCTAGAGGGGACTATTCAGAAATAAGACAGTAGGAGGTGATGGGGGATGGTAAAGAACCATTCTAAATTTAAACACACACGTTCACACCAAACCTATGCTAAATGAAACCAAACAGAAACCTATAAGCATTTTTTTTTTTAAACTTTTTGGGTTTGTTTGTTTGTTTGTTTGTTTGTTTGTTTATTTATTTATTTATTTATGGCTGTGTTGGGTCTTCGTTTCTGTGCGAGAGCTTTCTCTAGTTGTGGCAAGTGGGGGCCGCTCTTCATCGCGGTGCGCGGGCCTCTCGCTACCGCGGGCTCTCTTGTTGCGGAGCACAGGCTCCAGACGCGCAGGCTCAGTAATTGTGGCTCACGGGCCTAGTTGCTCCGTGGCATGTGGGATCTTCCCAGACCAGGGCTCGAACCCGTGTCCCCTGCATTGGCAGGCAGATTCTCAACCACTGCGCCACCAGGGAAGCCCCCTATAAGCATTTGTAAAGAGTGATCTCATGAAGTACTTAATAGAAATTTAGGCTTAGAGGGGCTTCAGTCATCACCAAGAGATCCCCAATAGGTATTTGATAAATATTGATAGATTACTTCCAATAGGTAATCTAGTCCTTACTTTGCTGCCAAATTATTAAATGAGGACGATACAATATATTTCCTGTCCTCAGGGAGTTTGCAGGGTAGCTGGAAGCCTCCAGGGCATCCCGTCCCTTGCCTCTGTGCCCCATGTCTGCTCTCGCAAGCTTTTGCATTCTCTGTTCCATCTCCACAGAATTCCTTTCAGTCCTAACAGCTTTCATAATTGTGCCTTTGCAAATGCTCATCCTTCTTGTCTTCTGCTAACAAGCCAGCTTGCCCCTAGCTGATTCCTATTCATCTTTTAGGTCTCAGGTTAAATGTTGATTCCTCCCAGAAGTTTTCCTGGACTATCCCTCCCTAAGCCTAAATTCTGAGCTCCCACTCTGTAACCCTATAACAATGTACTTACCTTACTGTAACACTATTTACCATTTATAGAACTACCAGTCTAACTGTACATATCAGCATAATTATTAAGCTCAGTGAAGGCATGAACCACGTCATCAAGCTTGTTCATGGTATATGGTGAAGCCTAGTAAAACATCTGGCAGCATAAAGTTTACTTAACCAGTAACTCTTGAATAAATGTTTAAATACATAAATAATCACAATGCATTGATAAATTGAAAAGAAGTTATCACATCTTCAAGAGACTGGGAAGGATGGACAACCTTGTTTGGACTCAAGTCTTATTCAAGGACAGGTTCAAAGTGGTCCCAAGTGTTACCTTTCTTCTGCCTCTCCTTATCTGCCTTGAAATAATCAAGGTCCCTAAGTACCAGAACAGAACCATCCTCTTAGCTGAAGGGGGGTGTACACTTTAAAGTTGTGGTTTTCGTGCTAGTCTCTGATCAGATTACGTATCAGAGACAGTAGACTTGTCCTGGTGAAACCAGAAAAGCAGTGACTCCCTCTGTCCACTCTAGTGATTGGTTTAAGGTATGGAACCTTGGCTATCAGAACTACTGAAAAAGATGATGCAGAATAAGTAAATATTGACTTGTTTTTAGTTGGGTCTAGGGACCTCACTTTATGTGAGGATCTTCTTCCGCCAAATCATCCTTCCCTGCTATCTTTTCCCACTCTTCTCCTTAAATGTTTCAATGAGGTCTTTGAGTTCTCTGATTTGGTAAGATGGAGCTATCTCTCATTACTTGTGCATGAAAGTCCCTAATAGGTGCCAGTCTTCCTTTGAACACCCTGAGACTTATGTTTGCATCCCAGACAGTTTCCCACTCTATCATTCTCTACAGAGGGACATATTTAAGTGACTGGGTAGTTTTTAGTGTCAGAGCACCCAATTCACTTCTCTTTGGTTTTTAGTTGGTTATGTTAGTTAAGCCATACCCTCAAAGTAGAAAATTATTCTCATAGTACCCTGAAAAATGGTTAAGAATGGATTTGGAATTAAAGAGTGGACAACTTTAACCTTTCATGATTTTAACTCAGCTACATTCCAGGTATTATTTTAATTTGCAAATGTGTGATGAGTTTGGCGAGACGTATGAGGAATGTGGTAGAAAGAGCATTCAGATATGGTATCTTCTCCTTATTATTATTATTTTAAATGACCTTCTGCCTTTATCGTCTAGTCCTGTGCTCACTGTCATTTATTTTTATTGTTGTCCAAAGGAGGTAGTATATATTTTATAAACAGTATAAAATGAGATTTTCTCCATATATTTACATGATTAAGACAGCTTTGGAACTATATTATTATTCAGAAAGAATAATGAGAAAGTTTTAGGAAGAACTAAAGCATACGTGATACAGCATGGAAGCTGATGGGGGAGCTGGCTATTATTCTACACTTCGGTAATATTTGCTATCTATTTTCAGGGATTTTCTTTTTTAGTATTGTGTCAGGGAAGTTAAAAAGAGGGACATGTGGAGATTAATCCTAAATCCTTTTCTTCATCTCTGATAAAAATTTAAGAACTCATCTATCAAAATATTTTCCTAAAAATTCATTATCTTTCTGTATTACACAAAAGCATAAACAACCTTACAGCCATCCTAGAAGTTCTTTAGATAACAATTTAATACAAATGTTAAACAACTAATAACATAATTATTCTAATTTATACTAATAAACGTTAAAAGGCTGGTCAGTTTACTGTCCCCCAACAACATGCATACTAAATGATTTGAGTTCACTACTGTAACTTCTATCTCTTTTAATTTTTTACATATACCTTCTTACCCCAATTTTTGCTTCCGTGAGGATAATGTTGGCATGTCCATTTCTGCCTCACTCTCCTGTTTCTTCTCCAGAGTGTCCCATTAAATTCATTCAGATATCTTTTGTAGACACTCTTAATACCAAAAATAGTTTATATTTTTTCTGGAATAAAAAAAGAATGTTTTTAGAAAAACAGTAATTCTTTGTAAAGTGGAATGTACTTTCCATGAGAAAATATATTCCATTTGTAAAGAATTAGAACCACCTCAAAACAATCACAGTGTCCCTCATTTCCAAAGCGTTCTAGAATGAGAAATAATAATCAATACTGGAGTAAAAAAATATATATATTTAAATTTAGTTAGATGATTTTACTTCACAAAAATACATGCAATTATAAAAAATAGACCTTTGACTTTTAACTTGGGTTTATTTTGCAATTTTGTAAGTGCTTGTGGATTTGTTAATGTTAAATTGGTAATTGTTGATCTCTGAGGAGGGGTGTAGCATCTTCAGTCTGAGCTTATTACTGTGTAAAATACGGATTGCCTTTACCCTAATGGCCTCTGAATCCTATTACCATCCCATTAGAGAGTGTGGGATTTTAGTAATTCTGTTGTTGTTTCCAGTGGGCAGTGCATATAATGGGGAAGGGCAGGGGTTAATGCAATTCATCTCTTTTAATACTTGTAACTCTGAGTCCCTTATCACTCACTGTGGTTTCATTGGAGTCCCCTCCCCTCCCCCGCCCCACACTGCTTCTTTCTGTTATCTTTAAGGCCAATATCTTTCTATATGGCTTTCCTAACCAGAAGAGTTTGGAGAAGGGAGTTTTTGGTGATTCGTCAGTTCAAACAGAATTTTAGCTATTAGCTTTTCGTAAACTGAAAATAAATAAGGTGGTGCGTCAGCTTGTGTGAAACAGGCTGCGGCCCAGAAAGGTTTTCAGTGACTGTCATTGTGCCAAGAATAGTATTGAAATAGCTCTTCAATCAAGATCATTTATAAGGCCTTTTGGAAGGAGAAGCATGAGACAAGCGGGTCGGATCAATGCCCGCTAGTGTTCTGGGTATAATGTTTCCATGTGTTGACGGAGACAGCTGTGTCCTGGGTCCTAACAGTGATAGAGAGAAGAATTGGGAAAGATTTCAAAGTGATAGAAATTAGATTCCTTTAAAGAGAAGTTTCCGAGCAATGGTTAATTCCCTCTCTATCAGCTATGCTCAGTAGACATGTCTGATTACGTACCCCTGGTTTTATTCATGAAATTTGTTTTTAGCTAATACAGCTTTTTTCAGAATAAATACGAACATCAGATTACTTCTCGGTATGTCAAAACAAATTAGTTTCCCACAGTGAGGCAGTGAAAGGTGTAACTATTTTCTCTTTTTATATGTCAGAAAGCATTATGGGGGCTGGGAAATTCCCACTTTTTCCCCCCTTAGCCCGAGAGCCTGGTGGTTTGCAAAGGTCTGTTTTAATGCAGAAGCATGGTCACCGAGAGCTCCAGCACCCCCCTCTGCTGCCATTAATGAGAATCGCATGCTGAGATCCTAAGAGGCATCTGAGTGCAGAAAAAGGCAGGGAATGGCAGGAGGTGATCAAACCATTTCAATCTGTTGAAAGTGAGTGATATTCTCAAGGCTTATTGTTCACCTTCTCAGAGAATTAAGTTCCCATATGTTTCATCATAAATGGAATGAGTGTGCAACATTATTGCAACATGACAATGTCTGCTGGATGATGCAGTAGAAAACTGGTGTTTGGGGGCAGATTTCTTCTTGTCTTCATGTTCTAAATATAGTGGTTGCCCCCCTGGTTATAGCTACTAGTCTAAGCCCGGTGGCGATGTTTAGATATGGTGCCTTGATATGTAGTAGTTTGCATGTTTTTGTGAATATTCATGCATTGAGTTGTTCCTTAATTTGAGATATCAGTTCTCATATTTCTAGACAGACTGTGATATTATTTCTTTCCATCGATTGAGTGTGTTGAGTGAAATTTATTTTAGAAGGTAATTATGTAGCCACAGGTATAGTTTTTGTTCCAATGAATTGATATGAATAAGCATTGTTAAAAGATATTATTTCCTTTTGATACTTAGTTACAGATTACCTTTTCAAACCACTTTTGTTCCCACAATCACTTGGGAAGCTCAAACAAACAAAAATGAAATAAAATAAAATCTACTACAGGTACCTACTGATGTTAGTGTTTTTAAAAAGCGATATACCTGAGACCATTTGCTGAAAATTACTAAGCCCCTGTAAGAGACATGTATAACCTATGTAGAATTTCTTACAGTTTTGTAAAGGACAGTATGGGGGATCCTGGTTATTCAACAATTGGAGTGTGGTTTTCTGTTTTGCATTTATGTTTGGGTCCCATTTAATGCATCTCGTCTCTTTGTTCTTGACACTTTCCTTCAGATCTGCCAATCTGCCAAGAAACATAAAAATCAGCTGACATGAATGTTTCTCTCGATGAGAGAAAGATGTATCATCTTTTCTATCTTCATAAAGCCACAAACTTTTCAGTTGTCTCTCTCAGTGTTCCCTTAATGCACAGTATACACATTATTTAACATTGGTTAAATATCAGCAAATCAGTAATGAAATTTGACTCTTTGTTAAGACTACATAGTTTGGTTCTTAAAAAAAAAAACAGAAAAACTAGTATCAGCATACAAAAATAAATGTGAATTATTGTGAGGGAGACACAGGAATACTGAATACCACATTTTACACCATATTCCATTCTATGTTTTCTTGGCTACACACTCTCCAATAAGTTTATGATAGCAATGAAAATCAGCACATTTATTTAAATACGTATTTTCTAACTATAAAAGTAGAATGGTCCATGCATGAAATTCAGAAAATTCAGAAAAAAGTAAACATAATAAAAATCACCCATAATCTCACCCAAATCTATTTTTAAACGCACTTAAACAAATGAATATTTTAAGAATCAAGATTTTGTTTCATGCATTCATCGTTATACTGTGGGAATTCCCTCATGCATTAAGTAGCACTCAAAAACGTTATGTTAATATTCTACCAAAGTGTATGCCTTAAAAATATACCATGACTTAAAAAGTAACTTTCACTAATTTTGTGATTGTAAAAATCTAATTATATGCTTGTTATAAAATACTTTGGAAAAATATACAAGTGAAAAATGGTTTTACATTTTGAAATGCTACTATAAAAAAGATAAATACTGATAATAGTTTGGTCTATCATTTTGATCATTTTGCCTATATAATAAGTAATCATTATGATTTTTAAAATTTATGTTATTTCTATTGAGATTATACACTTGATCTTCTAATTTATTCACTTTCCACTGAATTTTCTGCTTAGTTTCATCTTTCTAAAAACAAACTCAGATTTCTTTCTTTATAACTACCCTTAATATTTTTAGGGTATGATAAACTTCTGCTTGTCATTTTCATTGCTAATATTTTACCTCAGTAGTTTTTTTATTTTGTTTTTTTCACATGAAGCTATTTAAACTCTTCATGTAGTAAAGCTTTCTAATATTTTAGCTATCTTGATTTGGTTCTCAGCTTTAAAAGAATCCACATTATAAGGTCCAATAAATATGTACTATTTTCTCCTAGTAATTAAAAAAATATTAATAACATTAAACTTTTTAATACATTTAGAAATTTATGTGTGTGTCAGAGAAAGATCTATTTCCCCCTCAAAGTTAATCTATTATTAGAATTTTCACCTGTAGTCTGTATTAAATCTCTTGTGCAGTAGAGTCTATTTCAGGGCTTTCTGCTCTGTAAAATATACTTGTGTGTGTGTACTTATATATATATATATATTTTTTTTTTTTTTGCACTGTTAGTCCACTGATTTGTCATACTAAATTTATAGTAATAGAGGAAGGCTTTCTTTCTTGTTTTTCTTCTGTTCAGAATGTCATTCTTATTCATTTTCCCTAATAAGTTGAATAGAATCACAATATTAAAAACTTTAAGCATACATTTATATACATTAAATTCAATTTGATGAAATTTCAACCAGATTTATTCAATTGTATGCATATATAGAACAGTAGGGAAACGTTAACCATCTTCAATGGTATTTTTCTCTTTAATTTGCGGTTTTTATAAATGGTAGTTACTTTTTTCCCCCTTTTCTCCAACAAAATATTTCTACCCTTTTGAATATGTGGGTTTGGTGTTTTGACTTATTACTTTGTCATTTGTCTTAATCAGGCAATTTTTTTTGAATTTCATAAAAAATCCCTTACGCATTTGCTTACAATGATGCAAGAAATTTCTCCCACATTACTTCCTTTTCTTCTTAGAAAGCAATGTACGTCTGTTAAAAAGTGCTCATTATATTAGTCTACCAAGTGCCCAGTTACATTTTCTGAACCATAGCTGCACAAAATAAAATGCTGATTTAACATTGTTAGTCTTTATCCATTTGTGTGTCAACATTAAATGCACGAAGCAGTCTGAACAGTTCTGATTGCTCTAGCTTCCCAAGCGTAGAATTTTCTAAGATATAATCCATAGAAAGTCAGTCCAATATGAAACTCTGCAAAGAAAGTGTTCCTTTAGTGGAATAAGTTTGAGAAATAAGTTTGAGAAATTCATATAATAACCTTTTCTTGGCACTTCATAATAACTATTATCATATTAAAAGCTCTGGGAAGGTCGGCAATAAAAACTTCTCTCATCTATTTGAACCCAACTTCCCCCAGATTTAATCAATAAAATGAACATTTGCTGTTTTTTTTGGAGGAGGGGGCAATTATTTGGTTTGACGGTTTGTGTTTTGTTATGGGATAAATGTAATACTTATCACTCAACCAACAAACATACTGAGTATTCAAATGGCATTATTCCAATCAATTTCAATTTCCAGTGAGTCTTGTTTCTTTTAGGTGTGGAATGAAAGATAGTTCTACTCAGATCTTTAGAGGCAGATCTCGAAGCATTTCATTCACTGACCATTTACTTAATGGTTAATAACAGTGCGGTTGCAGTAGGCAGTGTTATACCATCATCATACACAGAAGCTCTATGCTCCTTTGCAAATGAATTAAGCTTTTCGCAGATCAATTTTTTTCTGTAAAATGGGGACAGTATCACTGCAGGAGGTTACGAGTGGCAGCAATGATGCATATAAAGTCCTTAATACAATTTCTACACAGAGAAGCCGCTTATAAAATTACAGGTGGCATTACACTTAATAATCACTCACAAGAAAAATGAATAGGACATATTCCCTGTTCTCAAACGCCCTAACAGTTGGTGCAATAAGAAGTAACAATTTCATAATGCTTTGCAATTGACGTGTATTTTAATGGTACACTGTTGAGAAGGGTGAGTATGCAAGGAAGAGAAAGAACAGACAGATGCAGTGAGGGAGCTGAAATCAAGTGATACAGAGGTTCTCAGGGGGTGGTCATTCCACATTCTAGTATATGCCAGTCCAGAATGAGGATTTCACCCAGGTGGAGTATGGGAGGCTGTCACAAGTTCAGTCCCTTAGCTCCAAGTGCTTACTGAGTTGGGCTTCTTCTCCGGTAACCGTTTTATGGAATGTGATTTTAAAAGCATCCCAAAGTTGTGAGTGCCTTTGTGTCCTGTTGACATGTGATTCATCCATGGGTAAACATCCTACCATTGTTACTGGAGCACCATTTTAACCTCCTGGAAGTGAAGCCCCAGCTCAGCAAGAACAAGGTGGAAATGTTGGTAAACCCCTTTATTACTTTAAGTCTAGACTACCGTAATTCTCCACTTGAGGATCTTCTAAACTGTGTTATTTATAGGATGCAGCTTAAGAGTATAAGGCAGCCCCGATCCTTCCTGGCATTTTGTCACATCAGCATATTTAGAACCATCAGTTCAGTCCTCGTATCAGTTACCCATAAAATAAATATTACATTGATTGTGAAGTTGTTTTACTCACACAGATGGTACCTCAGAGATGTGGTTTCATTCTGCCTGTCTCATGGATTTTTTCTTTCACCAAACCCTGGTCACTTCTAAAGACTTAAATTTGGAAGTTTTTGATATGTTCCATGAGCTTGAGATGAGTATATTTAAAGTTATGTTGGCAAGCTTTAGCTTTTATTATATTTTTAAAGATAAATTCTTTATTACTTCAGGAAAATATCTGTTCTTTATAGATTGGAAAAACATAAATTTCCTTTTTTGTGTTTTTTTCTGTCGTAATCATAATGTTCAATATTATGGAGAAAATATGGGCTCAGATATTTTTCTATACATATACCATAAAATGTTTAATAAAATGAAATTTATATCACACATGATTTAGTAAGCTACTTTTTTTTTTTTAATTATTATTTTATTTATTTATTTATTTGGCTGTGTTGGGTCTTCGTTTCTGTGCGAGGGCTTTCTCTAGCTGTGGCAAGCGGGGGCCACTCTTCATCGCGGTGCGCGGGCCTCTCACTATCGCGGCCTCTCTTGTTGCGGAGCACAGGCTCCAGACGCGCAGGCTCAGTAGTTGTGGCTCACGGGCCCAGTCGCTCCGCGGCATGTGGGATCTTCCCAGACCAGGGCCCGAACCCGTGTCCCCTGCACTAGCAGGCAGACTCTCAACCACTGCGCCACCAGGGAAGCCCCCATAGTAAGCTACTTTTTAAATTGATGTTACTGTGGTCTTTTTGTTTACTTTAAATACTTTATTTTAATAACTATAATTTTTCATTTTGTAAAATGTGTGATTTTTTCATTTAACAATTATTCCTTATATAAATATTTATCAAGTGTTCACTCTTTACATGGCCCTGCCCTAGTTTCTGAAGGAATACAGTAATAGATAAAACAGACACAGCCCATGTCCCTATGGAAATAACCCTCTATTGGTAGAGATTGGAGCTCCTTTCATTTTGGAGCTATTATAAAAAAGATGATTTGGGGTCTCAATTGAATCACTCAGGAATATTTGATCTGGCCCTCTCTTTCCATTCATGCTAAGAATACAAGTTTTTTTGTTTGTTTGTTTGTTTTTAAAAGGGATAGCCTTGGAAAAGCTTTCCACGTTCTGCCATCTTTTGTAGAAATTCTTCTAGTCATGGACCTCTAACTTGATCATCTTCTTATGGACATAAATTCTTCCTCTCTGTTTGGGCTCTTTGAAATAAGACTTTTTTTGAACTGCATCGGTGGTTATAAGCCCCAGGCTCTTTGCCAAATCCCATTTAGCCGTAGGCCTCACCCAAAACTATGGGACTCTGGTCACTGTTCATTTCTTTAGGCTTCTGTCTATCTGTGAAGAGAAGTTGGGAATTAAGACTTAAACTAAAACTATAAATGCTTATTCCTCATCTTCACTCTAAGATTTCTAGATTTGCCTTTAGATGATAACATATACATTGTATCCTTTGAGTCTATCCATCCAGTCTGTAAGAACACTCCTGAAATTGGAAAGAATGTCCCCAGTCACAGCTATTTCTTTTAGAGTTGTGAGATAAACCACCATTGTAGATCTTTGCATTACTGGTCACAAGCATTTCTGGAATGGGTCCCTGTATAGCAGGAATGCTTGCTACTTTCTTCTCTCTCACCTCAGCAAAATAGGCATGTTGGCAACATCATGTTAGTCACATCATGCTGATGTCATTGGGTGACAATCACATGTGGATTTCGAGATGACTGGGATACCTTTCTTTGCTGAAATGTGACTTTTCTCTTGCATATCTAGACTTTCATGTACATTCCTTAAGTCACACATTCTCTGCCTGTTAGAAAGGAATATTGTATAAAACAATGATAAAATATGCAGTATTTAAGAAGAACTTAAATTCTTTAAATCTGCTAGTAGATTAGAAATCTGGCTTGAAGCATCCACTGCTAAAATTAAACTGTATTAAGATCAGATCATACAATGCCAGGTGCCAACTTTCTGTTTCCTTCTGTCTTTAGCCAGCCAGTATAGAAGTTGTATTTCTCATTGATGATAACATACAACTTTGCTCCTAAATGCACTGTGTGAAATGGGAATTTGAGAAAGCACATGGTTTTTATTTTAATCTTTAAAGTATGTAATCTATAAAAATATAATGCTTAATCTAACCAACATGGGAGTGTAGTAGCTAAACATGGTTCTAGAAACCCGAGTTGTTACAAATAAGTCTCTCTCGTAGATATTAGAAATCAGCTACCATCAAGATAATAATCAACTTAGAAATAGTGTTTGCATCCTGCTTTCCTTCTATACAGATATGTAATTTTTGTGTGTTTTGTTTAACATAAAAGATTATGTTTTCATTAATTAGAAATAACATTTTTAAAGCCTAGACTAAAAATTTAATGCTCTTAAAGTAATTGCAATTTTGTGGCATGCTTCAGTATTTATTTTTATAGAGTCAAAGACTCAGAGAGTGGAGAGCGAGAGAATTGTGTACTTCAGCCTCCTTTCATATGGAAAGAACTAACTTCAAGCAGTGATTTTCTGTCTTCGATCATATGTTGATAGATGGCTGAAAAGAAAATCTGATCAGTTCACCAATGTCACACTATTTTGACACACCAAAGTCCTTGCAATTTTACTTACACATACAGATTAGGAAGTGAAAGACTGATTGGCCCTTGCAGTTTGAAAAGTATTATGTTTGTTCTGACCCCAGCTCAAATGAAAATAGAATGATTCCAAACCTTGGAATGGTCACGAAACTGAAATTACTCATTTGAAACTGCCAGGACCAATCAGTGCAAAATCAAGAAGTTCTTTTGAGTCCTTCATTTGGAGAACATCAATTTCAAGGATTTAAGATAATCGTCTCACCTTATTATCAGAAAATCTTCCTTTACATGGGCAGCTACTGTCTCTCAAGATAGCCCCTCACTTATTAAGAAGGGAAAGAAAAGACAAGGTACTGGGAGAATAAGCTATCAAAAGAAAAATTAGTGAAAATGAATCAAAAGACTTTAAGCAATAAAATTAGGTTTCTCCTACTCACTTAGAATCACAGATATTCTAAGGCACCAAGAAATACATAGCCCAAAGCTGACTTTTGAAATATGGGGAAACTGAGGCTCCAAGAATGGAAGTGACTTACACAGAAAATTAGGACTAGGGAATTGATGAGAATTGACTCTGGTTTTTGTTCCTGATCAAGATTTATGACATGAAATCTAACATCACCAACATTCACAGTAAATAGACCCATTCTGCAACAAAAGGTTAATTTTCAAACCAGTTACTTTCTCAAAGAATACTAGCCCTCAAGCAGGCGTGAAATATTTCTTGTATTACTGTTCTCATTAAGGAGAATAAACAGAGAACCATTTGGATTTCCTCAGTTGTTTAGTATTCCTTTAGCAATTTCAGACTTATTTGTGTCTGAGGAAGGAAGCCTCTTATATCGAAACATGACATATAAACTAATGGCTGGTTTTGACATTGAACTTCAGATCTAGGATTGGTAGGAGTGTTTGCACTTAATGTTTGTAATGTACAAATAGATCCTTGTGTAAATCCTCGGCAAGAACAGCCTTGTGTAAACCCTTCTCCGCCATCTCTCCCCTCCCTCCAAAATATAAAGGAGGAAAAACTCCATCACAGACACTAAGCATGGGGATTATTGGAAAGACAGAATGACTATTTGGTTTAAGTGTAATTTCAGTGTGTAAATGTTCACAGCTACCTAAGGAGTGAACAGAAGGCAAAACCTCCCTACCCTTATTTAGGTTTCCCCTTTTGATTTGAATTCTCCCCCTTGAATTCCCTTTGAATTCTACCTTGTCCAGTGACCCCTGTTGTTTTCTAGTGTGATGGCAAGTTGTATGCTAGATGGCTCAACAACTACTGGGGTTGATGGGGGAGTAGCAACACTAATTTAATGCTAATTATGTGCTAAACCGTTAACTATCATTTCAAGTAAACCTAAATGACAAAAGTAAGTAGCATCCCTATTTTGCAGATGAGAAATGGAGGCACTTAAAAGTCTAGGTAGTTTCTTGTATGCTAACACATATACATGGAATCTAAAAAAAAAAAAAAAGCTTCTGAAGAACCTAGGGGCAGGACAGGAATAAAGACGCAGAGGTAGAGAATGGACTTGAGGACACGGGGAGGGGGAAGGGTAAGCTGGGAGGAAGTGAGAGAGTGGCATGGACATATATACACTACCAAACGTAAAATAGATAGCTAGTGGGAAGCAGCCGTGTAGCACAGGGAGATCAGCTCGGTGCTTTGTGACCACCTAGCGCGGTGGGATAGGGAGGGTGGGAGGGAGACGCAAGAGGGAGGGGATATGGGGATATATGTACATGTATAGCTGATTCACTTTGTTATAAAGCAGAAACTAACACATCATTGTAAAGCAATTATACTCCAATAAAGGTGTTTTAAAAATAAATAAATAAAAATGAAGTTTTACTGCCTAAAAGTCTAGGTAGCTTCTATGATGTCCCATAGCTAGGAAGCAGAAAACCTGGCTTTGACTCTGCCACGCCCCTGTTTGCCCCCTTCTACTGGACTGTCTCCCCTGAGAACACCCCTAGAGACCCTTAGTTCCAAGAATCTCCTGGGCTGATTCCCACTGATTTTATTGTTCTATCAGTGAATTTTCCGTTTTAATGATAGGAAAAAAACTATTCAGAGACATTCAGAAATCTCTCTTCTTCCATCAGGACTTCTGTGTCACATTTGAAAGAAAGTGATCAAGGTTTTCTCCAGCAATCAGTTTACCTTCAGAGGATACAATACAGTGCTAGAACCATGGCTCCCAAAAATATATGAAGAGGCCAGTTCAGAGCCTTGCTTTTCCAAATCCAGCTTTTTAAGGGAAAGCCTCATGGGCTTAGACCTCCACTTCTCAGCTCCCACCCTCTCAGAGTTAGGAGCGTTTCTTCTGTCTGAAGTAGTAAGACTGGGGCAAGTGTTGCTGGGACATTAAATGCACATTTGAAATGTCCCTTGGAATGTCCTAGGAATGGTTCACTTAAACAGAACAGATAAAACCGGCATTTGATACCGTAGGGGAGGGGAAGCAGGTGAGAGAAATAATAGTATTATATTCCTCCTAATGTATACGTACTCATATGTTATTATATTAAAATTAACATTTATTTTTTATACTTATTTTAATATTATAATGCTATAGTATTATTTTTAAGATTATACATGGTGCTATATTTCAGTATTTCTATAATATTCTGTACAAATCTCTCCCAACTTACCATATTTTTTTTGTAGTTACACCCACACACACACACACACACACACACACACTGCTCCCACTGTGCTGTTTACTTGCTACTCTGTGCTCGTCACCCCTAGTTCTTCAGTGCCCAGCATATTCTGAATAAGCAGGAAATGTTGACTAAAAGAATGAATGAACAAACGTACAAATGACAGGAGGCACTGGGATTACTTACACCCACATGCCATGAGATTCAATGCATTAACCCCTCTTGCAGTCAGAGAGATTGCTTCATGAGAGATCTGTCAAGCATGAAGGAGTGAAGTAAAACTGGCACATGGATATTGTATGTAGGCTACTGTCTGTTAACTTTCCATTTTTACTTTACATACCAGGAGAGCAGATTGATATTGCATTTTAATTGTGTATATTAGCGGAAGGCATATGGTTACAACATTTTCCTATTTACCTTCTGTAACGTGAAATTTGTCATTTTCTTCCCAAAATAAAGGATTGAAGGGAGAATGCCTGCTTTTTACACCAGTTCAATTTTCTCCCGTGCAAAAGTCTCCTGAGATGTGTAACGAGTCAATGCCAAGATGATGCTGGCACCATTTTCTTATTGCCATGGTGATCTCCAGCTCTCCTGAAATCTCAAGGGAGACTATGGTATTTTAAAAGCAACTTGAATTTTGGTAATTAAAAGAGCTGGAAGGAATCATCTTTCTACATTTTGCCAGCTCCGGTAAATATGGATACAAATGATGTCTAGAGAGGAAGGAGATGATTGCACTTTATTAGGTGGGTAACCCCGTGTTAGAAGATGAAAAGCATCATGGAAGTTATGTGTGGGGTATTTATGGCGATTCAGAACCCTACTGTGAATCTTAAAGTGTTCTCATCACAACCTTCCTACAAACAGCTATTCTCTTCCCTGGGGTCACTAGCATTTTAACAGAGAGTTGAAGGTATGATTGTCAGAGTATTTTAATGTTGGAAGCACTGTGTAATATATGTAAATGTTGGCAGTTATCAAAGTAAAGGGAAAAAAGTGATTCTCCTAAACTGGAAATTAAGTTAGACAAGCATAATTCAGACTCCAGGTTAATCACATCCTCCTCCCATCAGGAAAGTTCTTACATTAAGAGTTCTTTTGAACTTCGTTTGAGCAACTGCGCTCTCCTAGAAAAGCCTCAAAGATTAAAGGGTTTTGTTTCACTTCAGAAGACACTGGAAATTTTCTTAGGTATTCCTTTTGAGCTATAAAATGAACACTTGGAATAAATGAACACAGAAGCAAACATTAAAGGGCAAAACGTATATAGGGGAGGAACCAGGGCTGGTGGAAGGAAAGCGACTTCTTGTATCTTTGGGTACAACTTTGTGTTTAGCGTGAGCTGGGAAAGTAATAGGCAGCTAAAGATAGGGCTTCGGGTCATTTTGTGCGCGTCGTCCTATTAGGGCAGCAAATTGTCAAGGGCAAAGAAAGAGAAAGAGTGGAACAATGCTCTTTAATTAGGAACTTTACACAAATGCAGATTCCCAATTTGCAGGTAGGCATTTTAATTGATTTTTACAGCCGCCTATACCTAATGTTTCGCAGTTAAAAATAAATCATATAACTCTCAAGTGCTGCCTCTTGCATATAATTAAAACCTGATTATATCTGAACATTATCAGCAGCTCGAAATTAAGAATTTTCTATGGATCTGTTTGATTCCATTGGGGAAAATACTGCCAGCAAGGAGTTTGGTGGCCTCAATGGCAAAACTTAGAGACCTGTTTTCTTGTTTTAAACCCCTCTGGGTAAGAGCAGTGCCTATGTTTGCTCACAATCTTCTTTAATGCCATTTTTAGCTGCTGTGACCTGAAATAGAAGTAGCCAGATGGTTTTGTCGGAGGTTTTTTTATTATTATTATTATTTGTTTGTTGACTGCTTGTGTTTTGTGTTTAGCACAGAGATTTGGTGATCTTTTTTAAATTGTTCACTGTTTTTTGATTAGTGCAATGTCCTTATGATAGCTGACAGATGACTTGCTGAGTGTAAAAGCTCAGTGAGGTGATTGAGAATAGCATAAAGAGCTTCAATATTTTGTTTTCATTTACAGATACATGGAATCCAGAAACCTAAAAAGTCTTCCCAAGGCTCTTGTATTGCACAAATATGTTAACGTTTAGTCTGAGCTAATAACTTTTTCCTTCTATATTCTCACTAGTGGTATGTTCCTGTATTCGGTGTTTTAATCTATGCCTTTAACCAGATTTGGGATTTTTTACTCTTTTCTAGTAATACGTTCTTGAAATTAAAGATGGAGGTGGATTTGGGCAACACGTTAGGAAGTTTTTGTTAATAGAACAAGTGTTAAATGTTGTATGCTTGCTCTTTTTTATATAAGAAAGATTTTTTTTCTTAATTTTTAAGCACAGTTTGAAAAAATATCTACACCATTTAAAAGAGAATTTCAGCATCCCCACTGTGCTGTAGTTTTTCTTTTCCTGAAAATAGATCCACAAATGTCATAAATTAGTCTACAGATTTTACCTTATTATGCTTCCTCCTTCAAAAAATATGCAGGAAAGTGATTATATGTGGTGTTCAACTCAAGGCTGATGAGTTGGTTGTAATCATCAAGGCAGACATAATGAGATGAAAACAACTCTTTCTCGAGGGCCTCCGAGGAGTTTTCAGTCACTATCATAACCCTGTCACGCTGGGTTAACTGTTTTCTGCCCAAGTAGATGTCAACACAATTAATTTCGCAGTTTCCTCAGCTGATATGGTTAAGGTTCATTTGCTCATCTAGGCAAGAAAATCCCCATATGTTAAGGGTGGAATTGATTTCTGGGTTCTTCATAGGCAGATGAAACAATGAGAAAAATAGACACTTCTCTGTGTTTATATGTAACTAAATGGCATTTTCTCCCTTTTTGTCCTCAGACATACAGTTGTTGTCATTGTTTGCCATTGCCATTTGACATGTATTCCATCATTCAGTCACTCAACAAATATTTATCAGGTGCCAGCATTGTGCAAGGCCTTTTGCCAAGCTGTGAGGTTACAGGGGGAGCAAAGCCAGAAAGCCCTTGTGAAGTTGGCAGTCCATCTGAGAAGAAAGACATTATTTAAATAATTGTACCAATATATCTAATTAACAGAAAAATGTGAGAAACAACTAGATAATTCACGTGGTCCTTGTAACTCGTTCTTTAGCCCTGACATAATAAATGTTTGCCATGGAAGAGTATTCAATAGAACTTTCCACAGTGATGGAAATAGTCTACATCTGTGTTTTCCAGTACATTGACACTAGCCATATTTAACTTATTGAGAACTTGAAACGTGGGAGGTGTGACTGAGGAACAGAGTTTTTAATTTTCTTTAATTTTAATTAACTTACACTTAAATATAAACAGACACATCTGGCTCTTGACTACCATATTAGATGACGCTACTCTAAAACGTACCATGTTATTACCTGTATCTACTGTTGCCCTTGAAAATGGCACTTGCTACAGCATAAAAACAGGACAAGGTATGTGTATCATTTACTCCATGAGCTGTAAGGAACACTTTCAAAGACCAAGAGAATCCATGAGGGAATGACTATGTTTTTGCATATTTGATAACAAATGATGGAATAGGGCTTCCCTGGTGGCGCAGTGGTTAAGAATCCTCCTGCCAATGCAGGAGACATGGGTTCGAGCCCTGGTCCGGGAAGATCCCACATGCCACGGAGCAACTAAGCCCGTGTGCCACAACTACTGAGCCTGTGCTCTAGAGCCCACGCGCCGCAACTACTGAAGCCTGTGTGCCTAGAGCCCGTGCTCCGCAACAAGAGAAGCCACCGCAATGAGAAGCCCACACACCACAACCTAGAGTAACCCCCACTCGCCGCAACCAGAGAAAAGCCTGTGTGCAGCAACGAAGACCCAACACAGCCATAAATGAATGAATGAATGAATGAATGTATTAAGAAAAAGAAATGATGAAATAATGTCCTTGATCTTAGTGTGTGAGTAGATTACAAATTCATCTTTAATTTATGTCTTGAATCCTGTACCTGGTGAGGATATTTTCCTAAGTCCAAAATTTTTTTGTTATTCTTACTCTATGAGTCACTGAGATTGTATATTAATTTAGTTGATTAATATGATTTATTACCATAAATCTTCTCCTTTAGCTTATGCTGCCACTTAGTCAAAACTGTAAATGTATTTTCATCCAGAATTGTATTCAACATCATTCCACTGTAACCAATTTCTCATGCTCATTTCGTAGCGTGTATGTATTTACTAATGATGGAAATTGAAAGAGAGAAAAGGAACTGGGGCAGGGGGGCATGCAGAAGGATGCAAAGAGGAAGAGGAAGGGAAAAGCAAGGAAGGGGGAGAGAAAGGCGGTACCGTAGAATCAAAACAACCCAGAGGAGGTAGCCTTTGTTGCCAGGGAACGAGGGAATCCTTTGGCCGTGCATACAGCTATGATCATTAAAATTGTCATCCCATTTCCTTCCTCTAGCATTTTTATTACTCTCTAGATTCCTCGTCCCTGCAGTTTTGTAGTATAGAGAATAACCGAGTGTTTTTGGACCCTACATTCCTCAGCTACTTCTTGTTTGTTTCTCATTCTATTTCTTGCCAAAGAAGGAAAAATGAGCCAAACAATTTTCTGCTCCTTCTCCTTTCCAACTGATATCCAGGACCTTTTAACTCACTGCCTTGTATGAAACCCCCTGCTGGGCATCTGTAAGATGTGTGTGTGTCACCTCTCCACTTGGGGTTCACGCCGTCATATTGTCTCACCATCTGTATTTTTTTACTGATGAGGGCAGAGCAAAGAAAAAATATTTCTCTATCAATTTCTACTGAAGACTGAGTGTTCTGGGTCATGGTTTGGGTCAAGTAAGCTTGCGGGGGGTGGGAAGAATATATGTTGTTGAGACTATTTTAGACTATCTGCTCAAGTCCATTGAAGAGGAAAATACACCTTATGAATGCATTTCAACTCCTATAAATTCATATACTCTTTCAGTTGATATGAATTGAGTGCATACTTTGCAGTGGCTTTCCTAGATTCCGATGATATAAGGAAAGAGAAAGAGAGCAAGACAGACAAGGAAACTGATAAATGGAGCTGACATTTTGTCAGGCAGTGGGGCCAGAAAGGAGAAAGAAAATAAATATGTAAACAAGGGACAAAAGAAAACTTCATAGAGATAAAGGCTGAAAGATAAATTAATGCAGAGTCATATGATAATAAATGGTCATGAGGAGGACTTCCTTAAAAGAGGATGGTCATGGAAGGCCTCGTAAAAACAGGGACATTTGAACTGAGACTTGGGTGATAGAGGGAGCCTGCTGTGGGAATAGCTGTGGTAGAGCTTTGCAAGGAACACCAAGGCCAAGGATCCTGAGATGAATGTGGCTCTGATATTTCAGATTCTCAGAGTTTGAAGAACACATAGGTCCAGTAGGCTGAAGCGACATGAAGAAGAGGAAGGGGGTGTGAAGAGAAGGTTATAGATACTTAAGTGTTGCTAGTTGTTTGACCACCTAGATTGTCATTTTGCCTATGTAACAGGTTAGTAATCAATCAATAGTCCATACAATTTCTTAAATTCCATTAGATAGTATGAGGTCATAATATTATTTCAGTTTTATTGTTGAAACGTAAACCAGAGGTGTTTCTTTGAATTGTTTAATGTCTATTTTAAGGAGGAAGTTTACGTTGGTTTCAGATGTCACAGATTTCAAGGCATTAAGAAAAAAAATGTCCAGGTTCAGAAATAGCTGTAGGATGCGTAAAAGTATTCTTTAAGACCATAGAATCTATCAACAGATGAATGGATAAAGAAGACGTGGTACATATATACAATGGAATATTACTCAGCCATAAAAAGGAATGCCAGACAAAGACAAATTATATGATATGACTTATATGTGAAATCTAGAAAAATTATACAAATGAACTTATTTACAGAACTTATTTACAAATGAACTTATTTTAGAAATCTAAAAAAATGATACAAATGAACTTATGATATCACTTATATGTGAAATCTAAAAAAATGATACAAATGAACTTATTTACAGAACTTATTTACTTATTTACAGACTCACAGACAGAAAACAATCTTATGCTTACTAATGGGCAAAGGTGGGGATAAATTAGGAGTTTGGGTTTAAAATATACACACTACTATATGTAGAGTAGATAACCAACAAGGACCTGTACAGCACAGAAAACTATACTCAGTATCTTGTAATAACCTATAGTGGAAAAGAATCTAAAAAAGAATATATATACATACACACACACATGCATATATACATATATATTTTTTACATTACTGAATCACTTGGCTATACACCTGAAACTAACACAACATTGTAAATTAACTATATTTCAATAAAAATTTTTAAAAAAAGAAATCCTTGCAGAATACTTAGAAGTGTTCTTTAAGACCATAGAATCAGTTTGAGAAACAGCAATAAAGAAGTTGAACTTATACTGTTGTCTCTTCCTCATCACTGGTGAGGGAGGATGTAAGGATCTGTATCTCCAAGCCTTGCTAAAGACAGAGCACTTGCAAACAAGAGCCAGCAGAAGGAAGGGGAGCGGCACAGTGGGACATGAAAAAGAAACTCTACGACAGTGCTTTATTTTCCATTAAGTACCTCCTTTAATTGGTCTGGAGTTTCATGTCTGTGTGTTTCAAAATGTGTCTCAGGGGTGAGGCATGTATCCCCCCATTTTCATAACTCAGAGTTCTGATTAGTGTGAAATAAAATAATACTAAACTGGGTTCTGATTTTCTTAAAACACTGAATTTGAAAAGACTAAAAATGGTAGATGATAGTAACAGAAAAAGAAAAGACAAACATGAAACATGAGAGCTGGACCTGTCAGTCCTGTTTACTACTAAAATAATGCCTGGCACATAGTAGATGCTCAGGAAATGTTTGTCAAGAACGGTAGAAGGTGGAGGTGGAAAATGAGTGCATACTCTGCAATTAAAACTAAAGCAGGTAAAATAGCTTAAGCCTTAAATAAGCCTTGAAACTCAAATTGGAAAGTTAGTAATTAGCGAATTACCATTTCATTAACAAAATAGGGCAGTGAGCATTCTTTCAGTCTCCTCCTTTGTTTTCCAAATTGATATTGATGATTAATGTTGCTTTGGCTCGTCATCAGGAGGCTTTGTTTTACATGGTTTAGTCACTTTTAATCTTTTGGGGTCGCTTTCTTGTGATCTAAGTATCTAGTAGGTCTCCGTGTCTGTTAAGTACATTCTTATGTTGGATTTGAGTTTCTATAAGGCTTATCATTCAAAAATCCTCTACTATTTTCCCTGTCCGAGAAGAGTAAGTCCTCTAGAGTATGTTCCTGATACCTGGGGCACCAGGATGAGTCATATCAGTGTGTTCAAACTGTTTTTGATGGGTGCTTACGATGACCCAGATCTTTTGGCAGATGCCAAGGCTAAGAGCAAACTTAGGACCAAGCTCCTGGTAGCTTGAAGAGTTTTAGAGGAAAAAAATGCATGACTACTAAGTGGTGTAAAATAATGAAGGCACAATGAATGAAGTCTGTAGATGATGCAAAGAGGGAAAGAATGATTAATTCTATTTGGACAGATTCAGAAAGATTTCCTAGAGCCGAACTTTGAAAAGTATTGGGGAAGCAAACAGAAAGATGATATTCCAGGCAGAGGGAAGCGGTTTGATCACAGACTTGGAGGTGTGCAATAAGGTGTGTTTCTTGACCTGTGATTAATGACAAGGTCATCCCTTGTCAGTGCAGAGAGATGAAATCACAAATGTTGTCCAGGCCAGGTCATGCATGTGCTCCTAAAGTGACTTGAGTGCTTTCCACTTTATGCTGTAGTCCATGGGACATCATTAAAGAATTAAACATGAGAATGTAATGATTTTATGTTCATTTTTATTTTTTAAAAACCATCTTGGCAAACGGAAGTATGGAAACAACAGTACTCAAATTTTTTATTCTTTTTTTAAAAAATATTCTTTTATCACTCGAAATTAAGAATCTGCTATAAGTCAGCTTTTGTCTATATGCTGAGTACAGGGATATGAACAATGAATAAATATTCACAGTAGGGCATACTGTGACTCTCAAAGGCAATGATTAAAATAAGTTACATTATTCAAAAAGGGCCAGTGAATAACTATTCACCCCAAAGTACTCCCTTTAAATATAGCCTCCTGTCCCCACTGAGAAGTTTTCCCCTGGGGTTACTGCCACTGAGTATAATTAGGCCACCTGCATGTGTGCTTGAGGATTATGTGTTGAACAAGTCTTCTCTTCATTGGGCAGAATAGCTATCTAATGGGAACTCAGTTTTGAACATGTATGTAAATGTTTGGTGTAACCACATCCTCTTACTGTTACTGAACCTGTTCAGGCACGGGGTACATTGGCCACATTTTCCTTATCAGCTCACAAGGTGGTTCTTAACTAGGAATGCATATCAGGATCAAGAGAGGAACTTTTTAAAACTCTGCATATATGGGTGCCAGCTAAGAGATCAGAATCTCTAATCTCAGATTAGGGGTAGGACCCTGAAGAATTTGTAGTTAAAAGCTCCCCCAGTGGATTCTTACACATTCACCTACTTGAAAAACCACTCATTCTAATCAGATATCCCAAAGCATAGATTTTTAGAGCTAAAACTAGAAGTCCCATCCCCTGAGGCCTAGCTCAGGGCACTTCCCATTACTGCACCTCTTCCTGTGTCCAGCCAGCCAGCCCTGGACCTGGAGCCAAGAAATCTGTGTTTGCATTGCTTTAATCTCAGTCTAAGTGTATTAGTTGGCTCATGCTGCTATAACAAAATACCATAGTCTGCATGGTTTAAACAGTAGACATTTATTTCTCACAGTTCTGGAGGCTGGAAATCTGAGATCAGGGTGCCAGTGTGGTTGGGTTCTTGGTGAGGGCTCTCTTCCTTGGCTGACAGATGGCTACCTTCTTACTGTGTCCTCACCTTACCAAGGGGAGGGAGGGGGAGAGAGAAAAAAAGAGAGCGAGAGAAGGAGAAAGAGAGGAAGGGGAGGAAAACTCTCTAGTCCCTTCTTATAAGGGCACCAATACCATCACGAGGACCCTACACTCATGACCTCATCTAAACCAATTTACCTCCCGAAGGCCCCACCTCCTAATATCATTACATTGGGAGTTGGGGCTTCATCATGTGAATTTTGCAGAAGCACACACATTCAGTCCATTACACTAAGAGGGTGGTTCTCAACCCTGGCTTTACATTAGCGTCATGTGGGGAGCTTTAAGAAAATACTGTCTCTCTGATCCTAGCCCATGAGATTCAAATTTAATATGTTTGCTAGGCCTACCTCTTCATCCTGCTGGTGATATAACTTTACTTACATCCTTGATTTTGTCATCTGCAAAATGGGAATGGCATTCCTAGCTCTGCTCAAGATGACATGAGATTACAGATATCAGAAGGTATTGGTTATGTCTCAAGCATTATAAAAGTACAATTTTCAGTCTAAATTAACTGTCTTTCTTTGTTAAGGAGCTTCACATGAAATCAGTATTTTAAGCTTGATATAGCAGAGCTTTTAGGGTCGAGGTTTTCTGCTCGCTGCTGCTCAGATGATATCAGGAAATCAATCCCCCAAGAAAGCATAAATCTGGTGTCACAAGTTCTAATACCCACCGGGCCAGGACAGACCTTGTAAATAAAGAGGAAGTGAGCCAACAGTGAGGAAGATTATTCAGTGCTCTGAGCCACTTTTGATTGAGACCTAGGAGAGAGAAACGTCTCCCTGCTATTAGAAAAGTAATAGTGCAAACATGGTGACTAATGGCAGCTGGCATTGGCCTCTCAGGGCTGGGGAAGCTAGAGAGTGAATGCCATCTGAAGGGGCAGCTGTCTGTACTCAGCCCAGCATGGGCAGATCATCCCATTTCTCCCCAGAGAATCCCAAATCTATGCTCTTAGGTAAAAGCTCCCAATATTTAAATGTTAACAACTAATTCAACACACAACACACACGTACACAAACACATACACACAGGGTAAGCACTTCATAGGCTAACCCTGCCTGGTATAAACAACACACATTTGTAGTCTGAATTTTGCCTGCGTGCCCCAGTTGGCCTGCACACCGCTAGTTGATGACCATGCCTCTGGGCTTATTATACTCCATCTCTTCCATCTACTAGATCGTTGTTTTTTTACATACATTGTTCATCCACAAAGAAAATGCCTCTCTGTGCTGGCACCCAGTTGGCAATCTCTGGCGTGGATCCTTGTTTCCTTTCACTCAATTTTCTGGCATTCATTGCTGTGGATTATATTCATTCCTGTTATCAATAATTACTGAGCTAGATGGTACTGTGCTAGATGATAATGATATAAAAGTCAATAAGACAGAGTCCCTGCCCTATGTTGCTTCCAGTCTAGTCTAGGATGTATGCCCTGTGCAGTGACCGAGGTCTGAAAAAATAGGACACGAATATGAGATGCAGACATCTAACCCAGACTGCTCCACTGTGTCTGTTGCTTCTAGTTCTTTTCATGAATAACAGAAAATGTCCTGCCCTTTCTTTTACCCACCTTTTCTTTCCCTTATGTTTTTGAACATTTAGCCAATGCATTGACCCCACGGTGTAAAGACCACATCTAACCTTTGGTTCTTTTGAGGCTTAGGAGATATATGATGCCCAGAAGGTCAGGGTATAAAACTAGAAGTCTTACCACCCAATGTAATGCTAATAACTAATACTATCACCATTGTATTTGACATGCAAGCTATGTGATAGCTGTAAAAAGACACCCGGATGTACTTGGTTCACATGGGCTCCTGACTTTTCTGTTTGCAACGTGGGTTTGGGGCGCTCAGTGATGCCAAGTGACTCACCCTGCAGACCGTCTCTTGTAGCAGGCTTCTCTCCAGGGAAGTGTCTCCCCAACCCTGAGATGGCTATCTGTTAATAGAAGGAAAAACAAGTTGTGAAAGTAGGCCATGTGCATCACTGATGAACATGAAAATTTCGTTGGTGAGAGCCCTCCTTTCCCTGCCAAAGTGACCTTGGTTGGCGCGAAGATGACAGAGTGCTTCCCTGCCTGGGTCTGACAGCATTGCTATCACAGCACGTTTGACAAATCGTTCACATTAAATCGGGGGGCACTTTCGGCAGCGCCGACGTCCCCTCTCCATCACTCCTGATTACCACACAAACGTCAACCGTGGCACCGAGCGCATTTGTCAGAGGGAGTAAAAAGCAGTTGTTAGTAAGAGCGCTACCTGTCATACTAATGGACTAGGGCTTGTTGCTTTGTGTCTCGCCGGAGTCTACAGATTTGCAAAAAAACAAAACATAATTTTTTTTGGAGGGTTGTCCAGTGTTTCTTGAAAGTGCTTTTGTGCTTGGGTAGAGAGAGGTATTGAAAGCTTGTCAGATGGGACAGCCAAATGTCTTCTCTTGGCAGGAGAAATAGATTCTAATTTTTTAAGCGACTTTGCTGTTTAGTGACCACTGTCATTTCTTTGTGGTCAGATAGACAATAGCGAGTGTTTCAGTTGAGAAAATCTATACCCTATACACTTAAATTAAATTAGTAAACAACAACCACAAAATGAATGGAACGATTCTTTGTTATTCAGTAGTGAGCACTCTACCCTTTGTCTTTCAATTTGAGGAAACCATTTGAAGGAGGTGAAGGATGAATCTGTTTCTGTCATCTTGCCCTGTACTGTGTAGGTGCTATGCTTTGCGTAATGCCTCATGTGTTATTCATACACTTTCATGGTCCAGCCATAACAACCCTTCAAAGCAGACTGGCCATACGCTATTACTCCCATTTTAGAGATGACAGAACTGAGAATCAGAAAGGTTATTGCCCATAAGTTGAGTATCATTTCCAGTTCATGCCTGTTGACTCTGGTCCACAGTATCATTATTATTTGGATATCCAGTAGGGAATATGCATTTGTTGAAACGATTCTGTGTTGGCCATATTACTAAATTATAACTCCGTTTCCAAGTCATCCTTCTCTTTTCCCCAAGTCCTCTTTTACTAGTCAGTTTGTATTTGATTTCTGTTTTTATTCCTTGTCTGGGGATGCAAAACATTTATTTAAAATTTCTTTTTTTTTAGAAAATTGGGGAAAGAAAAGTGAAAGAAAAGGACAGACTAGTTGAGAAACTTTTATCTGACTGTACTTTATAAGATAGAATCAACTACTCTAAATTATGGTTTGAGAGAATGAACTTCTGGTACTAGAAGCAAATAGGATTGTTGTGTTAGAATCTGAGAACTGTTGCCATTCTGTCTATTGTAGGCCAATGGGTGGTCCCCTTTGGCTTCTTGTGAGTTCCATCTTCTAAGTGATGTAACAGGCTGGAGTGATAAGCATGAGACAGATGGGCTAAGTTGAATAAAATAGCACTTGTTAAGTGATTCCTTTCTTGTTTTATTCTAGAAGTCTTAGATTAATGTTTCTAGATGTTCATGCTGGTTCATTTCCGTTGTATATCTTAGTTACTGTCAATGTCCTTTTCATGGGAAAACATGTGATCTTTAATTAGCTCTTCATTACAACCTTCTCAGATCCCTGAACCAGGAAATCTCAATGTATTAAACCTACTCTGATTCATAAGAAGACAGTCCCTCGTAAATCCATTCAATCATCAGATTCTATTCCACATTTATGATGTGCCCGTCCCTGGACTAAGTCCTGGGAACACCAAGAGGAACCTGAGCCTCCCACTGGTTTAATGTGAATTATTTTATGAGAAGAAATGGTCATCTGCTAACCTTCTTCCTATTCCCCAAGGCTTTGCATGACTGGATCCCAGGCATTGTCTTATTCTTATTTTTAATGGACTACTCGTAATCTTGTAACTCTTTCTTTTTTAGATCATAGTGGCGTTTAGCACATCAATATCAATATCTCTAATTTGTCTTTCTTTGGTAGCAGGTTTCCTTTCACACTGAAATATATAAAATAGATCAAAGAGGAGCATTCATGGTTGACATGAGGAGCATTCATGGTTGACATAGGAGTGTAGGCTTCTTGTGATCTGGAATCCTGGAGCATTAAGTCCTGCTGGAAGAAGATGGGGAAAGCCCTGGTCTCGGGTTGCATCCAGGTTGCATCCAGATAGGGCCATGGAAGAAAGGTGCCTCCATCTCAGAGTCCCTCCCCTTCTCTTTTTGCATGTGCCTACCTGAGCAATATTGTTGCTTTGGGATGACCATGCCAAGAGGAAGGGAGAGTTTTGTCAAGGAAGTCTAGATGAGAAAGTCTAGTTTAAGGATATTTAACATATAGATTGAATGATAACAATTTGTATTTTGTATCATGTTCCAGATGCTCTGAAGCAATTTCATACACATTTACTTCAACTGATCAATATTTCCATGCCATGAATTTGTCCCAGTGTTTATTTTATTTTACAAATAAAGTATGAAGTCACAGTGTCATGTCCAAGGTGAGAATTACCAAGTTATTACTGAAGCCAAAACTGGAGCACAAGTTCTCAAAGTCCAACCCCGCTAACTTCTTTGGAATCCCGCACACACAGCTCACAGCAGAACAGTGCCTTCCTAAATAGAGCTGTCTTCATCATCCACTGCTCTCTGCTTCTGTTTCCTCCATCGCTAAGCTTATACATGCACATTTCTACCTGTATCCGAGTTTCATCGAGACATACATTTCCATGGAAATGGACACCCATCCCCAAAAAAGATAGGCAGAAGATGGCATTTATTTAATTTTCCTAAGATACCTTGCCTTATTTCCTTTATATGTAGATATACTGCGTGCTTTTTTTTAAGGCTAGGGAATGTGGCCCTGTGTTAATTTCCATGGCTACACACCCAGTCATCCAACACTGGCTTAGCGGCATATGATATGTTCAATACATCTTAAACACTGCTGCATTTAAAAATAACTTTAAAAGGTTGTACATGTCAAATTGAGATTTGAAATACGTCAGATAACTGTCATTTTTACACCCTTCATTAATTTCAGTTGGACTCAGTAAATTGTATTTGACAAACTGTTATCGTACATTGACTACGAGCATGCTACATTTATGTAGCACAGCCCTGACATACGGAATGTTTTGAGGGGAACTTGAATATGTGACTTCTCTTTGACCTCCTCTATGACATGAGACCATCAAATGACAAGTGTGGCAGCATTCAGCTCTCAGGTTGTCCAAATGGTGGCAATTTGGAAAAGCTTCAAGAAGCTTGTTCGGAAATGGAAATGTCCACTGGAGAGTTTCCAATAACAAAAATAGACATATTTGCTCTAGGTGCAAAATGGCAGAATTTGGACTATAGCTCAGGCAAAGGGGTCATGAATAAAAAATTCCTTTGGGTAGATCTGAGCAGGGGGAGACATGCATGGAACAGTCAGGTCCAGTTTTAAAAATAATTTCATTATTAAAATTAATAGCAACTATCCACAATTAAGTGCTACATGAAGGGCACAATACAAAGAGCATAGTGTTTAAAAACCCCAGGCTCTCTTGTGTCAGACTATGCAAGTTCAAAGGCTGGCTCCACGATTTACTCTGTGACTTTGGGCAAGTCACTTGACATCTAGATGCCTCAATTTGCTAATTTATAAAATTAGGATAATAATATTACTTACCTCACAGAGTTACACTGAGGATACTGTGAGTTCAGTGAAGGTTATCTATTATTATTATACAGCAGGACCTTGTGAGGTGCTTGGCGCCTATTCATTTAATTCAAATGTCACGAGTTATCATCGCTAATTTACAGATGAAGAAACAGAGACTTCAGCGGATGCTTATTTTGTTCAGAGTTATCCACCTCGTAAGGGGCCAAAACAGGGAGTCAGGGAACTGATAACATTTTTTAGGTCAGTTTGTTCATCTGTAAAAGGTAGTAATTGAACTTGAGGGTCCCACCTACATCAACCATTATTGGAAACAGTGACACCAGGAGCCACCCCACTGGCACCCACTGAGAAAAATGAGATCCATAAATCCAAGTGCCCGGACACAGTTGGTTTTGGGTTTTTTTTAAACAAATAAATTTATTTATTTATTTATTTATTTATTTATTTATTTATTTATTTATTTATTTATGGCTGCGTTGGGTCTTTGTTGCTGCACGCAGGCTTTCTCTAGTTGCGGAGCACGGGCTCTAGGCGCGGGCTTCAGTAGTTGTGACACGTGGGCTCAGTAGTTGTGGCTCGCGGGCTCTAGAGCGCAGGCTCAGTAGTTGTGGCGCACGGGCTTAGTTGCTCCGCTGCGTGTGGGATCTTCCCAGACCAAGGCTGGAACCCGTGTCCCTTGCATTGGTAGGCAGATTCTTAACCACTGCACCACCAGGGCAGCCCCATAGTTGGTTTTAAAAACATATGCATCCTCGTATTTGCTCCCTTTTCTCTCTTAAGAAGAAAATAAGCTGGGCTTTGTGTGTATGTATGAGTGTTAGTGTCATATTTTTAAAACAACATTAAAGAAAATGTCAGTAAGTAAATAACCTGCTAAGTGTGTCTCCAAAATGCAGCTGTGGAAGAAATTTTACCTAGAAATTACTGATTTTCAACTGTGTATTGTTCTGAATAAAGACAATTATTCTTTTTCATTGTTTGTTTTCCTTTTCTTTCTCTTGGCTTTAGCACAGAAAAAAAAAAAATCACTCGAAAACCAACCAATAATAAATTCTTAAAATTTGAGGAATCTTTAGAGATGATTGAGTTCAGAGTTCTCAGGTTCTCTATTCATCTGAATGTACTTGTTTTTGTCGGGACAAACAAATGACGTGATCACAGTGAGCTGGGAGGGCAGTCTACTGCTGAGATCCAGCTGATATGCCTAAACGTATGCCAGCTTTCAACACAAAATCATATCTGACTTTTATGACAAAGTTCATAGTTTTTGAATATCATTAACTAATTTAAAAAATGTGTAAAACTGTTGTGGGAAAAACAGTAGCTGTCTGCAGGCCATTTTTGGCCCAGAGTGAGCCATTGTGTTACTTTAGATTTAATCTGACCCAGACATTTTGCATATTCAGAAACCTTCCCCCAGAGAGAAGGTCAAGATCACCTTTTGAGATCTTTAAGATCATACAGAGAGGCCATAGTGATATAGGACAGGAACCCAGGCCCCCAGAGTTCTAGGCCTTGGTTAGTTTCAATACCTTATTCTGCCTCTTTTACTTGTTATCAGGCAAGAATAAAGTGGTGTGGTCTGTTAACTCACACAAGAGAGAAAACATTATTTTGCATGTATATCTGGGAAGCGGAAAACACTTTTAGATTGGATTCATGGGATTTACTCTTAGGTTGGATTCACAGAATTGGATTTGAGGATTGTAGAAAACAAAAGGAAGATTTTTCCAGCCTATGGTTTTCTGATCGCATGAGGAAGAGAGAAACACATCAAAATCAACAAGGGCGTGTGGTCCACCCTAAGGGATTTGATCTGTGGGAATGACCAAGGAGCAGTGGGGAAGGCTGGGGGATTGACACAAGTCACTTCCAGGCTCATGCAAACCATATGTCGTAGCAGGCAGTTTCTAAAAGCTTATCTGTCCCTCATCCCCTTTTCTCCTTTCATTTTCCCACTGAATAAGCATAAAGCTCTCATAAACATGTGAGCGGGTGATCTCCTTTATCTCTGCTTCCTCCTCAGTGATGGCTCCACCGACTGGAAACAAATGCTGTCTGTCTCACCGCAGGGGTTCAGCGTCCTTCATATTAGTTATTTTATGTAAACGAGGAATCTAAGAGGGAAGTTATAATTTATGAGAACTGTGCAGAGCTTCCCACAATAGTCATAAACATTCTGAACAACTTTATCTTGTTTCGGAACAAAACATACATTTTGTCACCTAATAAGGATTTTTATTATAACAATGTTTCTATTCTGGACTGCCCTGTTACTGTGAATAATATGGCTGGGGTGATTTTTTTTTGTCCTATATGTTTAGAAATATCTGTTCATTTCTATGATTCTTCCTTAAGGGTGAGAGGAAAGTAAATATTATCAGGTGACCTGACCTTTATCAAGTCTCACTGTTCAGGAAGTTGACTGATGGTGCCTTTTGGAGTTCACGTGTTATAGTTGGTTAGTTGATTTTTGCTTTGTTTTGTTTTGAAAAAAAGTAATGAGCAAGTTGTAGATCCCTGATCCTGGGATTGAGACCCCTTGACTGATTTGGTCTCTACTGTTAGTCATCATTTATTATCATTTTGCCTCTGCAGAACCAAACAGAAAGTGATAGTTCTTTGATTGTGTTACAATTTCAGACTATAATAGATTTTCCAGTTGGTTTTCTATGGATTCCGACACATGTGGGAAAAGGGATTCAGACTTGTGACATGGCAGATTTTTGTGTGTGTGTGTGAATCTTTAGTGTCATCAATGAATAAACAGTCAGACTGTCTTAATCATAATTAAGGGAGATAGCAAATAGTCAATTTTCTCCCAGAGTTGCACATCACTAAAGAACAGAAAGAAAGGCAAGCAAAACTCCCCAATTAGACTAAACCTTCATCCCCTTAATATTTCTTATGCTGGTGGTGGGAATAGAGACCAAAACCAGTTCTTTTTTTTTTTCCTCCATTACTCTACCTTCGATTTTTTAAAAATCCACCTTTTTTCCTAGGGAATATTTGCCATTAGGTAGAATCTTAGCTTCCAGATTTAAAGGCTCATCTAGAGATAACCAGTGTAATCAGCTGAGCTTGCAAAGAATACACAATCTTAAAATCATTTAATTAAATTCCATTAATGCTGTTTGTTTTGGTGCCCATTTGGGTATTAATAACACCGTTGCTGTTTTCAGTGCCAAAAGGTTTACCACTTAATTATTATCTTCGCTTATTGGAGATGTTAGCATCAATTTGTAGGGTTCCATAATCACACAGTGGGTGTTGCTTCACCAGATGTAACACACTTTCCAGAACTACAAGTCCCACAGCCTCTGCTTGATCTGAAGATGAAGCTGTGGAAATCAAATGAAAACATTTGTTAACTTGTAAAAATGAAACACAGAAAAGAAGAACGGTTATTCAGACTGTGAGTAAATTTGATGGGGTGTGAACGGATCACTTTATTGCACTCTGTTTATAGCATCCTTGCCATTTTCTGAAATGGCAGCCCAATGCTTTTCATTGTCTTAATTAGATTAAGAATGGATTAGAGGAGCCAAATCTATTATTAAAAAGGCAGTTCTGCTGTGTTCCTGAAAACCCCCTTTTGGTTTTTAATTTCTTAAATTCCACTGATGCAAAATAGCAAATGCCTTCCTTGTAATTATGAGCATGTATGCATTCATTTAAGGCTGGTAGGAAATTAGGAAAATCAGATCTTTGATTTTTTTGGGAAACTATTTCTGAAGAAATAAGGGAAGGAAGAAAGAAAGGAAGGGAGGGAGGGTGGATTGGGAGGGCTGTGTCCCTTTTCACTGTGATGGAAACGTGGGGAAATAGTGTAATTGTTTTCTTCTACTTTGGGTTTACTCAAACATAGAAAGGACAATGCATGACTCTCCGAGCTGATAATTTCTCCAGGTACATTTGTTTTTTCAGTTGACTTCCTCGCCTGAAGTACTTGAAAATGCAGGTTACTCATTCTTCTAACTTAGATGGAGTGTTTGTTCTATGGGAAACCTTCCAGGATGATTATCTGGTTTCGAATTTTGCATCTCTGTCTCTCCTCTTTGTACCTATACACATGCAACTTTCAGTTTAAAATTTTGCTGTATAATCTGTTATAAATAGTATGCAAGTATTGCTTTGAATTTCAGTTGGAACAGAGCTGCTGTGTTGGAAACTATAGTGTTTTATTTTGTTTTTCCAATAGGTACCCTAGTTTTAATTTGTTGTTGGGTTTCCCCCTCTAAACTGTGTCACCTTGAGATGCTATTTCTTACATATTTTCTCTGCATTTTAAGATTACTGTATAGTCATGTGATTAAATTTCATTGTCTCTCTCTCTCTCTCTCTCTCACACACACACACACACACACATATACACACACAAATGAACGCATGTAGAAACTGGTGAAATTTGAATAAGGTCAGTGGTTTACTTAATGATATCATACCGGTGTCAGTTTTCTGGTTTCAGTAACGTACTATGGTGATGTGAGATTTCATTGGAAAAAGCTGAGTGAAACCTACACGGGAACTCTCAGTACTATTTTTGCAACTTCAGTGGGTCTTTATTTTAAAATAAAAAGTTTAAAAAATGTATACTTTTAGTCCATTAACTACTAAACTACTACCAGCAAATATTGATTCGTACTTGATCTGTATTAAATTAGTCTTATTTTCATAACCAACATTGAGATATCACCAACCTTTTGAACACTCACAATTCTCTTCTTCTACTTCTTGGTACATTGCATGTATGCCTACCCCACTTAACTCCCATACCCCTTAGCATAGGGTCCACATCTGAACGGTCTTTTTAGCCCCAGAAATTAACAGTGGCCCCAGAGCTTTAGACATCCTGTTCCTGGGACATTTGGTTGTTGTATATTCCTATATGAACATAAAATATGAAAGGAAAATAAGTCATGGAAGGATGGTTAAGTGAATAAAGAGCAGCTTCCTCTGCACAATGTTTGCCCCACAGTAAAAACACTCTGAATAATCTGAATGAAGGAATTAATTAATTAAGTTTGTTCACATGTGAATTTTGTACTTTAGCAAGATAGGACTCTGTGCCTGCCGAGCCATCTGTTCGTTTGAGTACTTTATGACAGACTCAGATTCTGAGATCGCTCATTAATTGTCATTGCTTCATTGAGGTGCGATATTTGGGATTGGAGGTCTTGAAGTGATACCTAATTGAGGAGGACTGTGGCAAAATTTATCGCTAATTACTTGTCGCTCAAATGGGAATCAACGCCATCCGCAACATACGATGGTGATAATGGTTATCATTTATTGAGTGATTAGTATTCTAAGCACTTTACATGCATTCTCTCCCTTTAATTTTACTCCATTACTAGCTTAGAGTTGAGTAAAATAACTTGTCCAGGGTCACCCATAATTGGCTTGTGAGTGGCTGAGCTGGGACTTGAACCCAGGAAACCTGCCTTCAGAGGACCTTATGTGGTCTCCCTCTCAAACGTGTGCCCGTCTGCTCTTAAATGGTGAGTGGTTACATATTAGACTCATCTGAGGACCTCTTCCTGGACCCACTCCCAGATACACTGATTTGATTTATCTGCGGGGACGTTTTGTTAAAGTTCCGTGGTTGGTTCTAATGTGCAGCCGTGGTGAGCATCCCTTGCTTAGCTGCACATCTGAACTTAATATCTGTGAAGAATGGAAACTACGTATTCCACTGATAAGTTCATTTTGTCTGGGCTTCACCATTGCAGTGCAGGGTGGTGGTCCCAGCCACCTACCTGTGGAGAGAGGGAGCTGGGAGTCTACCTCCTTTGTCATAAATTTCCCACCTTTTGTTAGCAATCTGCTTCTCATGTTCTCAGCTACAGTCTTTCCATTTCCACCACCCACCATCTGCCACTGATGTTCATTTTAATAGCATTTACCTATATAAAGGCATCTGTTTGCCAAAAAAAGAAAAAAAGAAAAGAAAAAGAGCTTTTATACCAAGCATCCTAAAAATTCACCTGTTTAGGGGAGCTGGGCAGATCAGGTAAATGAAGGAAGAAGGCAAGTCTTTGAGTAGTAAGTCTTTGAGTAGGGTGTCCCGTTTTTAAAAGACAGAAGTGGTTATCACTGGGGCAAACTGGGGAATATATATCCCATTTCTAAGGGTACTCACTACTGTAATCTCACAAGGTAGCCACACAGAAATCCTGCTTAGTGTTCTGTATCTTCCAGTTTTTCAGGAGACTCTGGAAACCTAATTTTTGGTTTGTTTTGTTTTCTATTGCAAAATTACTTGGCAGCTAGTTCCATTTGGATTTTTGTTTTTTTGTTTGGGTGTTTTGTTTTTGTTTTTGTCTTCTTTTTTTATTAAGGTATAGCTGATTTACAGTACTATATAGCTCCATTTCTTTTTTTCAACACCGTACAGGTCAATATTGTGTCACCAGTAAAAACACCAAAGAACTGGTGTGTAGCTCAAAGCAAGCAGCTGCCTTATCCTGCTACCTTTGTGCATTTGGAAATAAATAATTTCTTTTTCCTCACTAACTACCAAGTGTTCTGAGTTCCAGTCTTTGCCAGAAATTGCCATTCTGACTGCAGACAAGGCACAGAGTTTTGTGGACCCTGTTTCCTCATGTGTGAAATTGAACCCAGGGAAGGGCATGATAGAATTATAGTGGGCATTAAAGGCTTGGGCTCTGCAGAAAGGCTGGTGAAGTTGAGACCCTCTTGCTGCTGCTCACCAGCTCCGTGATTTTAAAGAGTTATTTAGCTTTCAGAGCCTCCGTTTCTTCATCTGTAAAATGGTGGCAAAAGATACTAACTCTCACGGTTGTCCTGAGGATTAAATTAAGTTGTGTATTTAAGGTGTTGAGTGGTAAATCACTGGCCCTAGTAATAATGAAAGATATCTTTAATGAGTGTAATATTTTTAATATTGAAATCAGGCAATCCACAGCCCTGGACTTTGTCCCATTGCTCTTGTTGGCCTCAAGCATTGGGCAAACCTGCTTGTTCCTCCTTTGATACCCCATCCATTGACATCACAAGGCCTTTTCCTAGTATCCCTATTTTTCAAAAATTAGCAGGACTGATGGCTTCACGGTGATGGACAGAAATGCGCGTTTCCACTCCCTCTGACGTGGACCATACTGATCTGGAGGTTATGCTTGTAGAAGCAGAAGAAATCTCTTTGGGAAGAATAGAGGCGAAGTATGATTAATAATGCATATATGTATGTATTTTAAGAGGAGGGTTGTATTAAATGTGAAAAGTCAAGTTCCATTGCTTCACTGCCTGTAATCCTTCTAAGGGGATAAGAACTCCTCCAGTGCCCTTCCCCCTGATTGGGTGTAGATTTGCAGCAAGGGCATACAAACACAAGGAGACTCGTGTCATTGCCACCACTGTGCTGTGGGGTAAAGGCTGTACCTCACCCGTTTTTGCATCCCTGGACACCTAGCATAGGACCTGGTATGTAATTAGCAAATAGGTTTGATAAACTGAGCAGGAATGTTGTCAAAGTGTGGTCATAACCTACCTACATCACAGTCATCTGGGGTGGGGCAGGGCATGTTATTTAAAGTGAAGATTCCAAGGCCTTACCCCAAGCTTATGAATTCAGACTTTCTGGGAGTAGAACTTTCATTCTGCATGTTCAGGCTCCTCAAACAATTCTTATGCATAGGAAATTGGAGAAACGACCTCCTTTTCATTTCTCCCAAGAAGTTCCTAATATATTATAAAAATCTCAAAGGCAAAAATATTTAGGCTAATGTGTGTGTATATTCATGAACAATTCCTGCTGACAGCTGCATGTGTTTACACTATTTTATATACTGGATTGTAATAAGATTACGTAAGTGTGTCAATTTTGAATGTACTTAGGATTTATCTTTATTAATTCAAGCAAAATGAGTGAAATTGGGAAATTAATTCTATTCTTACTTTTGTTCTATTCCATTTACTTCATTTTATTATCAAAAGGTAAATTCCAGTTTGGCTGAGGAAGATCTCGGCAAACCCTTTGGGCAGCACAGCTCAGCAAACCTCTGAAATCTAAGCGCTCGGGACTGAAAACTGCATAAACGCAGAGAGATACAAAAGTCTTCCATGTGTTAAAAACACACATGGCCTTAATGAACTAATGTTTGAAAGAAGAATTGGATAAAGTGATAAAACAATGAGTTGAGATTCAGAATAAGCTTCCACATTTGGCAAGTTCTATCCAAATATTGATGAAGATTTTGATTCCTCTATTCCCCTAATAAGGTTTTAGAAAGATATCAGAGAAAAAGATTCAGCACTAAGATTAAGCCATACCACGCAGTTCGAGTGAGTATCGTGCTTTCTCAAAGTGCATTGTGTTTTTCAGAATCCCTCAAACACTGCAGACATGACAATCGCTTAAAGTAGTATTTCCAAGGAAGAAAATGACAGATCTTCAGCTGGGAGGAGGGACATGGCTTTAGAGCTATTTTTGCTGTATGTTTACTCCAATCCAAACAGCCAAAGAGGAGGTCAAAGGGTGGAAATTCTTTCATTTCATCTTTGGGGTTTGGCTTTGTTTTCCCCTTTTTGATATTTCCTTCTTTCACTGTCTTGTCAAAGCTGCATATGTTATCATTCATTTCCTCTTGCTGCTACCTGTTTCCTAACAAAATATACAATTGTTTGCACTCGTGGCAGGGAAAACAAAAAAGGCAGATCTTTTTTAAACAAAATTTTCTTAAAATCTTGCTCCAAAACTTAAAAAAATAAAATGACACTGTAAGATGCTGCATAAGATGGCAGGAGACTAAGATTTGCTTTAGGTCTCCTAGCCCCAGAAATAGGGCTGCTGCCTCTTGTTCCAAAGTCAACTGCTTCCAACACAGATTATTTGATTAAGTCCCCTCATTCTCCCCTGAAAAAAAAAGGAGACTGTATTTGTTTCACGTTCTAATATGGAGTTCTACTTATTATTATTTTTGTTGTCCCATTTTATGAAATGACATAATTTCTACCGAAAATTACCAGGAATGATTGACTGTCCTTTTCCCAGCTTGTCTGGTTTCTCTTTAGCATCTCAGAAAAACACCTGAGGTTGTTTTTAAATTTTTTTACCTTTTTTCAGATTCAGTTCCAGCACCTCCAGTCAGTTGAGCTAGTGCCATTTTAATTTTCTCCTTAACCCTGTGTTTGCCATCAAATCTGATATTATTACAATCTGGCAGTCTGCAGGCTACATCATAGCCACGAGGGGTTTGTTTAGCCAGCAAAGTGATTTTTTAATTGAATCTGAATGCCTTTAGATAAGTACACTCCCTAGGACCCATGATTGCCTCATACCTGGCTGCTTCCCCCATTGGCCTCTGAAGGAATCCTAGCAAGACCAACTCTGGTGCTGATCTTCTGTTACAGCTTCTCCACCCATTTTTTCTTCTTGTGTAACTGCTAAGTTTTGGGAGAGTATGTTTGTGTGTATATGTGTTGGCTGTTAGTATGTGTTGATGGTACGTGTATTGGTTGTGTGTGTATGAGGTGGGTGGGTTGCCACATGTCTGCTGTGCGTACTTTAGTTGTATGCTTTAGTATATGTGTATTTGTGTGTGTGTGTGTGTGTGTGTGTGTGTGTGTGTGTATGGTGTGGTGTTGAGTGGGGATGCTAACGGAACAACTGGTTATTTTGATTTTCTTTCTTTCTTACCCACCTCCCTTAATAGCCAGATAAATTCTGTCTCACTTGGGAGATTTTTTATTTTTTACCATCTTTATTGGAGTATAATTGCTTTACAATGTTGTGTTAGTTTCTGCTGTACAACAAAGTGAATCAGCTATATGCATATGTTCACTTGGGAGATTTTAATACTTATCTAAAAGTTAGGTGGTTTTCATATTTTATTTGCCAATATTTACCATATAGTTTATGTGATACTTCTTCTCCTCCCCAAAGACAAAATCCTGATATAAAAGGACTCATCTAGCTAAAAAAGTATTCTGAGCCTCAGATATTTGACTCTGTCATTTAGGAGTTCAGGGTTCAGAAACTTCTCTTTAACAACAGCTGATGGCATTTTTAAACTGAGGACTTCATAACGAGAACATTTGTTGGGAATGACAAAATATATTCTACAATATCATTACCAAACACTTAGCGGAAGTGTTTATCTGCAGAAACATAACATTATATAGAGAGCTATAAACAAGGTGCTTCTTGCATTAACACCCATCTTATTTCACCAGGGAACTATTCACCATCTTAACTATTTGCTGATTTTCAGTGTTGCATTCCTGGTGGCCTCATTTAGCAAATCGCTGCCTCGGTGGTGGCTGGTTTACCCCAAACAGAGAATGCTCACATTTCGTTTTCGCAGGGTGCAGGTTCAGATATTCCGCTTTCATCCTCACCACCTGTATCCTAGTCCTAGCTACTGCTCTTCCTAATTTGCTCTTTGAAAAATGTTTGCAAAGTCAGGACTAAGATGATTTTGCACAGTGACAATTGCAGTTGCCTGTTATTACCAGTAAGTTTAATTCCTTATGCATATGTAACTTTGTAAAATACAACAACCATTTCCTGATTAAAGTCTTCCCAGTGATTCAGGTTTATTTTTTTAGTCCATGCTTACCTTAACTGTTTTATTATCATGTACCACCTCACTGAAGCCATCCAAAATTGTATTATTTAACCATTACTTATCTCATTTTTTAGGGACTATATACTTACAGCAGTGCTTGCTGTAAATAAGCAGTAATTATGAATGAGTCAAATATAAATATGAAATATTTACTGATATGTGTGAAGGTGAGCATTTTTATGTGTCTGTGTATCTCAGATAAGGAACAAATAAAAATAGAGTTTTAAAAATGTAAGTTAGAAAAGGAACATCTTCTCAGGTGTATCAGTTATCTATTGCTGAATAACAAATTACCCCAAAATTTAGTGGCTTAAAACAATAATAAACATTTAATAATCACAGTTTTGTGAGTCAGAAATTTGGGAGTGAAATAATTAGGCAGTTTTCGCTCAAGACCTCTCATGAGGTTTCACTGAAGATGTGTAGCCCAAGTGCAGCGTCTGAAGGCTTTACTGGGGCTGAAAGATCTGTTTCCTGCATAGCTTATTCAAAAGGCCAGCATGTTGGCACTGGCAATTAGTAGGAGGCTCAAGTTCTCTTCTGCTGGGGTTCAGACACAGGTTGCTTGAATGTCCTCATGACATGGCAGCTTGCTTTTCCAAAAGCAGGGGATTCAAAAGAGATGAAGAAGCAATCTCTTTTATGACCCAACCTTGGGACCCACTGTTATATCTGCCCTATTCTGTTCATGAGAAGGGAGTCGTTGGGTCCAGCCCACATTCAAGGGAAAGGGAATGGGCTCTGCCTTTGGAAGGAAGTAGCGTGAAAGAATTTGTGAACATATTTTTAAACTACCACATGATATTCCTGTAATTTTTAACTTTTATAATGCCCATATAGTCCACAAATTGGAGTAGATCGTCAGTAATTTTTTTTTTTTTGGTCAGTCTTGAAATGTGATCAGAAGGCCACTGTGGGAGGCAAGGTTCTTCCAGGTACACAGAATGGCTTCAGGTTGGACAATATATGTGGGTTTTCCTGCTATGTGTTTCTGTCGTGGCTTCCCAGAGTGCTCGATGTATTTAATAAAATTAAATCCACTTATTGGCATCATATATAAAACAACCCAAGGCTTCCCTTCTCATTTGGCTAAGTGGATGTTTTTTTAATAGAAAACAGAAACTTCACTAGGTCAGTGCTTTATAAACATAGGTTTTGCATCTGGCTCACCTGAAGCTTTTTACAAATAAAAATTCCTGGCTACTAGCCCAGATCTACTAAATCATAAATTCTGGGGAATGGGACCCTGAGACTTGTTATTGTTTTTAAAGCTCTAGGTGATTCTGACATAGCCAGTTATTATTAGAGCAGTGTTTGGGAACTACTGCCATACTTAACCAAATCTGTTCACCAACTAAAGTCACTTGTAAAGGATGACATCAAAAAAAAAAATTGATAACATTCATGATAATGTTATTTTGCTTTCAAAATGCTTCTGTTTGGGTTTCTAGGCACTTGCCCCATACCAGCCCCCTGACTGACTATGACTATTTGATTCTGTAGCTGCGTCCCCCCAGGGCAGTAACATGAAGGGTCGTCCCAGTGGTCAGGGCACTGGCCCAGAAATGCCACTGTTCACGCTTTCCAAAGACAGTGACTCTCTTTCTGATTAAAGTTGTTCTCCTTTTACCCAAAGGTTTTCCATGCAACCAAGGGAGCATAACAATGACGTGAGGGCTTGGAAAGGAAATGTCTTCATTGATTTTTATTTCATGAATTGGTGCCTCCCTAAAAATGGCACAGGCTTGTTTTACAGTGTCAGTGTGTGGAATTGAGGAGAGGACTGTTAAAACCCATCCATTTTCCCAAAGTTTAAACCACCCTAATGAATTAATCCATAGATAATGGATTGAATTCAGTGCAATTACCCCGGTAAGTAAGGCTTGTTAAAAAGAGATAAGGCAGCACAGTGAAGAAAACAGCAATTTCAGCTATTAACTGGGTTTCGTCTGGGTACTGATAATTCAGTATATGTGTTTCCTTTGAAAGAGTGATGGTGGGGCCCCATTATCAATGTAGAAACCAGTGGATATTACACTGCAAAAAAAGAGGATAATTCTGACAACCCTTTTCCCAACAACCTTAAGTTCCCCCAGATGTATAGTTGATGTAACCCACTAAATCTTTATAAATATAAGACTTTGATTCCTCAAGACGGGAAGCTCATCCTTACTCCACCACTACCCCTTAGTACCTTACATTATCCTAGTTAACGTTTTGAGAGAGCCACATTATTTTGAATAGGCTGCTAAAAAGAAAGTATCTATAGGTATCACACAAAATAAAGATGATTACAAGAATGTCTTCTATGTGTAAAGAACTTTGCAGTTTAAAAACAGTGTTACGGAGATCACTCTCTATGTATCAGACTTCTGTGCCCAGGCATTAGAAGTTTAACACACAACCCTGGGCCTCAAAAGGCTGCGCTATACCACTTGAAGCCTGCTTTATAGTGGCTCATCTGTATTTATCTTCCAGTTGTTACTTCTACCACTGTATTCAGGTTTTTGTCCCTCATTTTGTGTTTTCTTCAGAAAGCTCCTAAGTGACATTTCCTTCTCCATCTTACACGTTCCTGCCATATGGATTGATTCCAAAGACTTTGTCATCTTCTCATGGCCCTATTCAAAAATCTAAGTTCTTGGTAGGGTTTATAGTGGTTTATCCCTCCCTTATTTGTGGGATTGACCCAAGAGCTGCAGCTTAAGGCCCTTCCTGGTCTAGTTTTCCTTACATTTCCAACGTTCGATTACGTTACCTTCCCTATTGGTGTTCTGCATTGTGTGCTCTTTCTTCTTTGTTTATGATCTGTCATTTCTCCTCCTGTGATGGTATTCTACCTCCTGAAAATATACTCTACATTCCAGTCAACACCTCCTTGTTTCTAAGACATCCTTCTCTTCCTCATACACACTGATTCCCTCCATCTCTGAGCTCCTATATCAGTGCAAAACAGCAAGGCATAGTATAAGGTGGCATAGAGAATGTAGGCTTGAGAATGAGCTGGCCCGGGTTTAAAGTCTGCCTCTATCAGCATTAGCAAATGCTAATTGTATGACCTTGGACAAATAACCTCTCTGGCTTGAGTTTCATCTATAAACAGAAGGTAATAACGCCTACTTTTTCGGAACATGACGTAAGGATAGAGAAAGCCTTTAGCACACTGTTACTATTGCTAACTTTCTATACTTGACCATTTACTCTCTTCCCTTGTATTACTCATTGAATATTTAGCTGCGTATTGCTTGTGTTGTGTTCCAAATCTATCGTCAACCACCCAAAGGAGGCTCATGTCATTGGATCTTCACAGTTGAACCTGGCATAGAGCTTTGCATAAAGTACTGATAATGGATAATTATTGTAATTTATTAAACACTTAGTATAAGTGAAGTACTCTGCTATATTGACCCTCAAAACAATCTATGAAGTAAATCCTATTAGCATCACCATTTTCTACATTAGAAAATTTTGGTCCAAGGTCGTATAGCATCAAAGTGGTAGAACAAAATGTTGAATCAGACCGAATCGTTTAGTGTTATATTTTTCACTTCTAGAAGAATGAGAGAGAAAGAGAGATTGGAGAGAAAGAGAGACCTAGGTTTGAATCCTGTTTACCACTTTCTAGATGTATGACCTTGGGTGAATTTCCTAATCTTTAGCCTAATCCTAAGCCTCAGTCTCTTGATCTGTAAAATGAGGATATTAAAAGTATTTACCTCCTAGGGTTCTTGTGAGGATTAAATGAAATAACCCATGTTAAAGTACCTGGTGTGTTTTAAAGGTTCTATAAATGTTAACTATTAATATTTAATCATTATACCCTTACAATCCATCCACTCATATCTTATGCACATGCCTTGTTGGTACACACTTTTCAGTTGATTGGTATCACACCACAGCCTCTCTGGACAAAAATAATTTCATCATAAGAAAAATCCAGGACTGAGCAAGTACATGAATGGACTTCACACTAGAACATAAACCAGGATGGTGTTTTCAGACTCTGAACACTCTCAAGGCTTACTGATGGGGTGATAATAACATTCCATGCTCACCTTTGCAGTGTCCGGTAAACACACACATCTGGTTTTCTCATTGTCATATAGAAAGTCAACTACATTAGACAACAAAACTCCCTGGGATTTGGGGAAATTATTGCACTTCTGGTGCCTTATGACACCACCCAGGGTGTGTTATAATCACCAAGAAATGCACTGCTTGTTACATCTTGTTGCAATTCAGTTTCTATGTAAAAATTTAAAAAGAAGAAGAAGAAGAAACGGGACAATGCTGTGAGAAATCCAAGTCCACTCCTTTGGGTGACTTTGAGAGTCCAGGCAATACGTGCTGATTTCAGTGACCATTGGTCTTGAAAAAAAATCTCAGATTAAAACCTCACCCTTCCCCAAACATTTATTGTTTAAAATAGAATCACCTTTTCTAGTATATTTAAAGGCAAACTGGAACAGTATTCTAGCAATGCAGTTCTAAGAGCGTCACTACTCAGAGGGGAAATTAGCAAGGCAAAAATATTATACACGGAGCTGCATCCCTGAGTAGCTTTTCTCTGCTGGGAAAACGCCAGGGTGGGACGGTGCCTCCAAGGCAAAATGATGAAGAAGATGAATCCTGTTTTTGATCCACCTAGGAAAGTGCTCCCCAGCGTCCTCCTGTAACCCCAACAGGGTTTTGGATCACTGACAGAGATTGCTGCTCTTTCATGGTACTTGTGGTTGTAATTGATTCATTCACTCATTCAGCAGTTATTCGTGGAGTGCTTACTACATGCCATAAACTATTGCAGCTATTTGGGATATAAGATAGATGAAACACCTGCCCTCCTGTTGCCTGCCTTATATTTGGGAAAGACAGTCAGTAAGCTTGGAAAGAAAGAAACACAGTAACTTCAGCAAGTGATTTGGGCTATGAAGAAAATACAATGAAATAATAGAATGGAGGATGGCAAGAAAGGGGCCACTTCATAGAGGGCAGTCAGGGCGGGCCTCACTGAGAGTGTGACATTTGTGCTAAGGCTTGGACAATGATAAGGTGCCAGCTATGGAAAGATCTGGAGGGTCCCATGCAGAGGAAATAGCTCCAGCAAAGGTCCTAAGATAGGACCCAGCTGGGTGTATCCAGAGATAGAAAGAAGTTGGACATGGCTGAAGTATAGAGAGCAAAGAGGGAGGATAGAAGATGATGGGGGTAGCGGCCAGATTATATATATGGTCTTCTAGGCTCTGACACGGGGTTTGATGGAATTTATTACTACCCCTCCTATGGGGAGTCTTTGAAGGCAGAAATGAGCTAACTTTTATTGAATATTTACCATATGCCTACTACTATTCCAAGCACTTTACACTATGTATTTAACCCTCACAACTAACTTGTGAAGTGTATATTCTAATGCCCATCTTACATGGGACAAGTATAATGCAGAGAGGTGAAACGATTGCCCAAGGCTAGTAATTAAGACCTAGAAACAGAACTCAAGTCTGTCTGACTCTTTAGCCCATGTAGCTCCACCTTGCCTCTCTACCCTAGCTAATTGCTGGATCAATGGTATATATATTCGTTCAAAAGACATGGGTACCAATTAGGTTAAAGCTTGCATTAGTATTCACATTTTTAAAAAGAGGAAGCCAGTGTTGAGAGCAAAGAAATAAATTACTAACGGCAAAGTTTAAAACAAAGATGAAGGAAACTTTTTTGTTCTTTAAAGGGCCACGTGGCTTTCAGACATGGCTTTTATTTTCTTCTCCATCATTCCTATATTCCACCCACCATCAAGTTGTGAGGAATTTACCTCCTACGTGTGTCTCTCTCCTCTACTCGCCCCGTGCAGAGCTGCTACTCCATCCAAGTCACCATCAGCTCTCACCTGGATGCTCGCTGGAGCGCCAGCTGTTCTCCCTAAGACCGCACAGCCCTGCCAATCACTTCTCTACCTTGCACTCATCAATCATTGAAAATTAGAAATTGGACTATTGTACCTGGGTTGGACCTTCTTAAATCACTCAGGAGGAGCGTCCCATTGTCATTAGAATAGAGACCAAATTGCTTAGCATGGTCTAGAAGGCCTGGCCCCTCCCTCCTCATAAGACTCACCTTAGTCTCTGAGCACCTGCCCAGGGACCTTCTTCCTTTTCTTTGGATTGGCATTTCTTCTTCCCATTTTAGATGTATCTCACTTTCTAAGAATGGTCTCCCTGCACCCCACCCCCTTAGCCTTTACCTATAAACTTCTACTCTGTTAGATTTTGCTTCAAACTTGGTTTCCTCAGAAAAGCCCTCCTGGACCCAACACCCCAGACTAGGTCAGGATGCCTGTCACACACTCGTTGGGCTTCTGTTTTATAATCCAGTTTATGGATTATAGTCATGTATTTATCCAACTGATTATTATCTGCCCCTCTCTTTTGATTCTGGGCACTGTGAGGTCAGGAGATGGATCAGTTTTGCTCACGTTGGACCCTCAGCACACCTACCATGATGCCTGGTATATAGAACACATTCAGCAAACACTTGTTGAGCCTGGTAGCATGTTCACTGCCAGAGAAATGACTGTAAAGGGGTTTAACTCTGCCATCTCACTTCTACAGTGATGAAGTGGGATTTTAAACAGTACAGTGTGGATGTTGCCCTACCCAGCCTCTCAGCTCCCAAGTTGGGGGGCCCTCTCGAAAAAGCTCTAGAAGCTCCCTATCAAGGAGAGTGAAATGGAAAGTCGTTGCTCTATACACACAATAGTAGCCCTACTGAGCATGACAGCATCTGTGAGGCAGGGCATCCTGCATCCAAATATACCAGGTAACTCTCCAAGAAAAGAGGAAGCTCTTAGGGAAAATCATTCTGTATTCTTTGTGAGTAAATTGGCCTGTTACAAAATATGTGAAGACATATCAATGTAATAAAATGCCAAAGTGACACTGGAGTAGAGAATCAATAAATCTACTCAGCACTACATGTCGAATCAGCTTTTTAATACATATTTGTAAGGCAGCCACCCACCAGAGCCGTATTGAAATCTACCCAGTTGAGCAAAATAAATCAATTATAAGTCCTGAAGTGATTAAACTTTTTGCCCTTCACTTTCAAAGCAGTCCCTTTATTTTGTTTAGACTCAGTATAGGTGACTGGTATACACACACACGTATGTATGTAAGGTCAAGTATCCAGCACACTACCCAGCACACTATACTTAAAGTAGGCACTATACCCTGAGAAAACCATAATTCAAAGAGATTCATGTACCACAGTGTTCATTGCAGCTCTATTTACAATAGCCAGGACATGGAAGCAACCTATGTGTCCACTAACAGATGAATGGATAAAGAAGATGTGGCACATATATACTATGGAATATTACTCAGCCATAAAAAGAAATGAAATTGAGTTATTTGTAGTGAGGTGGATGGATGTAGAGTCTGTCATACAGAGTGAAGTAAGTCAGAAAGAGAAAAACAAATACCGTATGCTAACACATATTTGTGGAATCTTAAAAAAAAAAAATGGTTCTGAAGAACCTGGGAGCAGGACAGGAATAAAGACGCAGACATAGAGAATGGACTTGAGGACACGGGGAGGGGGAAGGGTAAGCTGGGACGAAGTGAGAGAGTGGCAAGGACATATATACACTACCAAATGCAGAACAGATAGCTAGTGGGAAGCAGCCGCATAGCACAGGGAGATCAGCTCGGTGCTTTGTGACCACCTAGAGGGGTGGGATAGGGAGGGTGGGAGGGAGACGCAAGAGGGAGGGGATATGGGGATACATGTATACGTATAGCTGATTCACTTTGTTATAAAGCAGAAACTAACACACCATTGTAAAGCAATTATACTCCAATAAAGATGTTAAAAAAAAATCTAGCTATTTTTATTCTACATATTAAAAAAAATACTCCATGAAAGGAAATACCCTACTCTTGATCATACTGACGAAAAACAAACAGAAGTTATGGCTAGACAAACATTTTATTGCTTTGAAGTGTGATTTCTCCTCCATTATCATGTAACATTTTCTGAAGTAAAACTGAGTGTTTATACATTGCAAGTAAGAGCTAGTGGAGGGTGAAACTGAGGATGCTTGCAGGATTTCCAGCTTGTTTAATAAAGGTCATCAGTGAAATAGCAAGTCTAGGAGGAAATCAAGGTTTAATTTGGGATATTTGGAGTTTGAGGTGTTGGTGGTACACGTGTGAAGATGTCTCAAAGGTGATAGCTCTCTCAAGTTAGAAGTTTGAGCTGGAGTTTGAGCTGGGATCCAGCAGCATTTAATATATACTCAGAAATATAAATTAAAAAGGTGGTAATGCAGAAACCCAATATGCTCTCTAAGGAATTTCACAGTGTAGGTTTATCAGAGGTTTATCTCTGCTCAAAGAGTTTACACTCCTCTCAGGTTGACAAGATATACTTGTCAACACTTTTAAGTTCAAAAAGGTTTTAGAAAGAAGAAATGTTTAGGGCTAGAATCGTTGGCTAAACCTTCCAGAAAAAAAAGTTAGGACTTGAACTGGCCCTTGAAAAATGAATGGAATTTGGAGAGGAAAGTTCTTAGAAGACATTCAGGGATAATTGGAGCAAATCAGTCAAAATACTCTTGAAAACACATGGCAAATGCAGGATTTAATCCAAGCAAATTGACTTCACAACATCAGGTAGAGTTTCATTTGAAGCTCTCCAAGTGTTAGCTGAAGGGATCTTTCTAAAGCAGAACTGAATTGGTTGTGCCAATCAACCTAAACTGTGTGTGGTTTAGCTTGGCTCCTGGAAATATAATTTTAGCAGCTTAGCTGTACTCCTCCTCTCCCTCCCACTCCCTGTTTTCTTCCTCCCTTGCTTCTTTCTTTCCCTCCATCTTTGCCCATGTATTAATTAACAGCCTTGTATGGCCCAGGTATTGTACCTGTACCCTCCTACAGGTACAGTCCTTCAAAAGAGAGGTTTGATTAATCAACGGAAATCCATCCCTGGAAACATACCTCAAAGAAAATAATAGATCATTTTGTAGTCCCGATGTGAAAGGCAGTATTTTTATTATCAGCAACAATTTTGCTTTGGTTCATTGATCCAACACCAAGAGAGACATTTCCTCCAGTTATAAGGAATGGTTGGGCTTTTCCTGAGCAACTGGTTTGTTTCTGTATTATGAACACCACGGGTGTTGTAACTGCCTGGGCTTCCTCTTTGAGCTGGTTGCTAGAAAACTTGGGCTTGGAAACAAATTTTGGCTCAGATGTCCTGAATCACAAATGCCAAGGTTGGGACATGGGATTCAAAAAGCTCAACAAGTAATTCTGATGATCCAAGAAGTTTGAAAAGCTTGGCTTTTGTTTCCGTTTGTAAGACACTTATAGTTTATAATGAATATTTGGCCAATGATTGCATTTCCATAGAGCCTCAGGAAGTACATCCAGATTCCTGCTACAAGCAAGGCATTTTGCTGATATTTGGCCTAGACTTTGAAAATAACTTAAATGTTAAAATCCCACAAAGTTGGAGAAATGTCTCGAAAGTTAGAAATTCTTTTTTTTTTTTTTTTTTTTTTTTTGCAGCCTCAATAGGTGCTTAAAAGTATTAGGGTTAATTATTCATTTGATTATTATTATGGAATACATAGAAGAAGCTTCACCAATGTCTGAGGAACTCAGCTGAATTTTTTTTAAGGGAGACACAAAAATGTTAAATGACTTGATCAAGGTCATCCAAGTACTTAGTCCCAGAATCACCTCTCGTAGCAGCACCCACATCTTTTGATTCATAGTCCAACTTTCTCTCTGCAGTCTCAGCTTCATAAAGAAAATTGATGGCTCTGTAAATAAAGTACTTTTCCCATGTACTTAACTTTAAGGAATCCCACCTGAATCCCCTACGTTCCCCAACTTACTCAGCCAGGAAGGAACTGTTAAACAAACCTCCAATATATCGAAAGCCTCCCCAAAGCATTCATTTGTCCTTGAAAACTACTTTCTTCCTCTTTCTTTTTTTTTTTTTTTTCTGCAGTCCAAGAGACAAGCACCAAAAAGAAATTTCTATGAAATTAACTAAAAGATTTGGGCATTGATTTTAGATGATGGGTCCATTGTTAAGTTTTGGCAAATCAGAATGTTATCAGATGCTGACATGTTGAAGATTTCCCAATTGGGAAATCCCATATTTTGAAATATTGTCATTGCCTCTGTCTAGAGCAATGTTTCTCAAATGTGGTACAGGAAGGAGCTATTGAACTTCTTTTCATTTATTTTGTGTATCCTTGAAAATGTTGTGTACATTTAAAAATGTGTAATATAGCTTATGTAATAGAGAAGTATATGTTTTATAAATAAGTATACATATAGTGTGAGTTTGTGCCTTTTTAAAAAAAACTTATATGAACACAGGAGTCAAAATAGGTTTCAGACCACTGATAGAGGTCTGAAAATTAATTTTTCTATTGTTTCTATCCCAGGTCACTTAGAGAAACAAATCACCACTCCCTCCCTCCCCGAGTTTCTTCCTCTTTCTTTCTTTCTTCCTGTGTTCCTTCCTTTCTTCTTTTCTTCCCTACTTTTTCTTTTTCTCCTAAGAACGTTCTCTAAGTACCTATCTCTATTCTTTGTAGATCAAATCACCAATCACATGGGATGCTCAAAAGAATTTCAGCCATTCTCCAAACTCAGTAGTTCTATCAGCACTTTATCTCAAAATATGTTCTGAAATATCAGAGAATTTCCCTAAGTGTAAGAATTCTGACTATTATTAAATTATTCATACAATTTTTGGGGGTGATCACACACTTAACTTTAAATACATGGCAAGAAACATATGAGGAAGAGGTTTTTTTTTCTTCATTGACCAGTTATTTTGATGTATGTTTCAGCCTACATTTTTTAAAAAGCCTGCTTAATTATTTTTTAAAATGTTTAATTCACCTTCTCACAAGAGGATTTCCACATATTTAAAAGCTCTTTTTCCTTAAAGAAATAAATAAATCTTTTAGATGATTATGGAGAATTCTAAGTATACAATAATTAGATTTAAGAGGATTCTCTCAGAGACGCAATTTAAAAATTCTAAATGCATGATACACACTTCTGTGAAAAGCATAATAATCACCTATACAATTAGCAAAATGATTCTCTTGAGTTCAAGAATATAAATTGGTGAGTGGCTATCTGCATTAATCAGATAATTTCCATGTTTTACTTTGGGATGTAGACTTTTAAAAATATTGCTTTGTGGATTTTATCTTAATAAGTCATTGAAATGGAAGGAAAAGGTTGATTTAATCCATGCTTCAGTGGCTTAATATTCATCTGATTTTTGAGGGGTTTAGCACTGTGCCTCAGGAAAACGTGGAGGAGAGGAAAAAGTCCATCCAGAAGCTTCTCAGATTAGTTTGTTCATTCATTTCATTCATTCATTCACTTAATGTTTAAGGAATGCCTATTCTGCATCACAGCCTCATGTGTGAGTGCAGACTCATGCATTAGCTGTGATTGCTGATTTATAGAGCATCAACCTAAAATGGTAGGCTGACATTTGACATGAGAAAAGAAATAAATATATCATATGAGATTTATTGTTACCTATAATTTATTTTTATAATATTTTAATTGCATATGATAATAAGATAACCACCGCTTCTTGAATTATGTTTGAGATACTGTGGTAGGCACTTTAGATTTATTGTAATGCTTTCAACTCCCCTGCAAGGTTGGCATTATAGCACAGCATAGGAGTTGAGAGACTGAACTCTGAAGCCACATTGACTGGGTCCAAAATTTGACTCAGCCCTTGTTACATATGAGTGAACCAGAATGAGTTATTTGATCTCTCATTGCCTCTGTTGCTCTTTGCAAAATGAAGAAAACAAAATCACCAATGTCATAGAGCTATCGTAAAGATTAAATGAAATGATAATATACATAGAACTTAGAACAGTGAAGTTAGAGCAAAGAATTTAGGACAATGTGTTTACTATCACTGTGATTGTTGCTGTTGCCATTTTAATTGATGAGAAATAATGTATTAGTATTAAAAACAAAGTTTATTTACCTATTGATTTTGCCTGGGACACAGTGAGGCGAGGCTTTTCATAGGAAGAGAGGCTGATTTGGTCCTTGAAGGTTGTGTGGGATTTCAGTTCAAATTAGGAAGTGCACTCCAGGAAGAAGGAATGAAATGAACATAGGCACGGATGTATAATAGTCCAATGTAAATCTGAAGAAAAATTAGTAATTGGGGAGTCTGGAATGTAAGGTATATGACAAGGATAAAAAGACCAGATTATAAAAGATTTTTAATATTGTGATTTGGTCTGTATTGGCAGAATGTGTGTATGAATGCTCATGCATGCACAATGGAAAATTCAATGACTGTGAAAACAGTTGGTTCTCAAGTTATTGTTTTCTTTTTAAATTGCCCTCATTAGATAATCTTAGCACCTGTCAAAAGCTGATCTGTAAAGAAGGCTCAGAAACAAAGGAAACCACTTAGATACAAATAACTGCTTTATTGATGCTCAGTAACAGTGTAAGTCTGGACAGCAGCCATCAGTTAAATAGACCAAAAATTAGACTGAGATCAAAATTGTGAGCCCAGGCACAGTATTAATTTTCTGATTGATGATGAGTAAGAAGAAGCTGTTGGGCATAGCCTCAGCTGTATTTCAGGGACCTTCTACATTTCTTCTAATTTATAAAGTATAATAAATGAATCACCAAGGATGAAGGATTTGTTGTCAGCTGTAAGACAGAGTGTGAAGGATGAAGCACTCCTGTCTTCTCCTGATAATCAGTTGATCTGTGAAATTAACAAGCATATAGATAGATTATTTAAAGATCAATTTAGCCAAGAATTGCTTTCAGATGAATATATCAGGCATCAAGCCTGTTTTCCGAGACCGTTTTGTAAATTGGAATACATATTACAGGCAACTTCTCATTTCAGGGCTCAGGCAGTTTCAATTCAGGAGGCTTTGCTCTTTCTGGAAAGTGTGTGAAAATCAAAAATGAGCGGGTTCACTTCATTATGTATAATGAGGAGATCTGTAGTTATTCTGTAAGTAATCTCCGAAAAGTGTTGCTAGAAAACTTCTCCTTGCTCACATTACTGACACTGGGCTAACACTTCCCTCTTAAAAAATCTTTTCAGCATGAAAGTTTTGGAATTAAGTTCCTAATAAACTTCAAAAGTCCAACAGCTGTGAGTAATTATGATACAAGCATATCAATCCATGTGCAAACAGATTTATTTGGTAAGCTCCAATCCTCTTGCTAACCCTTCACTGCGATAATTAAGCACACTCTAATGAGTTTGTGAGCAATTTCCATATGATTTTCCCCCTAATTATTATTTGAGTTGCCCATGTTTATAATACTTAGTAATATCCTTAAAGTATCAATGGTGAAGGCACAATTTTGGCTGGTGTATTAATTTGTATGTTCTCATTCATATGCTAAGTAAATGAGGGAAAAACATCTATTTAAAGGTCAGAATTTTTAAATGGATTTTTACATGTGTGTATGTTCACTTTTATGTACTTTATTCAATACCCGTAGAACCAGTGAGTCATTTTAGCCTAAATCAAGTCTTACCTTTCTCTCCTAAAAGACCTCCAAGTTCTTATGGTAGCCTTTAAGACTCAAAAAAAGAAAAAAATAATAAATATAGAATAAAAGAATGTGTGGCATACGAAAAGGAAAAGAAGATCAAAAAGATATTTATTGCACTTTGCTGTACAGCAGAAATTAACACAACATTGTAAATCAACTGTACTTTAATAAAATAAAATTTTTTAAAAGCCAAATAGATCTTTTAAATAAAAAAAAGATACTCATTGGACTGGACTGGTCTCGACAGCCTTTGCTGACATCTCACAGGGCTGGACTGCAGCTCATATCCTATTAGTTAGGTGCCCGTCTCAGAAAATAAAGAGAGCTAGGTAAATGCTGGTGGTATTATTACCTTATATTACAAGAACATTTTATGCTCATCTTAACTCCATGTTTTTAATGGAAACACCCCCACTAATGAAATTTTCAATAAATGTCACTCAAAAAAAAAAAAAAAAAACTCTAAAGATCTTAAGTGATCTGGCTCTGGGTACCATTCAGACTTTGTTTCTTACCATTTGCTTATTCTCACGGCTCCAGAATACTGACCTTCTTCCTATTTCTCACCAAAGTCAAAGCAGTTTGGAAAATAATATAAAAAAGGATGTATATGTGTGTATAACTGAATCACTTTGCTGTACAGCAGAAATAAACACAGCATTATAAATTGACTATACTTCAATAGAAAATAATTAATTAATTAATTTTAAAAGCCAAGCTGGTTTATATCTCAGGATTTCTTGCATTTAGTACAGCCCTGCCTGGTATATGCTTTCCCCATCACTTTATGTAGCTGGCTCCCTTTTTTCATCCAAGGGTCCACTAAGATATCACTTCTTTGGGGAGACACTGGACTCTTAGCTACAGTGGTGCTTTAATGATACAGTCATTCTCTACTGTCTTACCCAGTTTTATTTTCTTTTATTTTATCTTTAAATATCATCACTATTTTAAATAAGCTAGTTTGTGCACCTAGAATGTAAGCTTCATGACATGTCAGGTCTCTCACTCAGCTCTTTATCTTCAGGGCCTAAGACAGTGCCTGGCATGATACAGTCTTAATAAAATACTCCTTCAGTGAACAATTAGATGAATAAATAAGGTGACACAAGAAGGAATCTCAGCTATCTGGTCTACCCCTCATTTCATAGATGAGTAAACTGGAGTCTATTTGCATCCATGATTTGTCAACAAGAGGACACAGCCTGTTAGAGTAGACTTAGGAGATTAAGGTCCCAAGTTTCCTAATTGCTGGCCCAATGCACTGTCATTTTGCCACTTGCCTTTATTTTCATCTATCTGGTTGTGCCTGTTGAAACATATATTCACACACATGATATGTATTAACATTTAAAGATTTAAGATTTTGAATCAAAATCACACCAATTAAATCCTTTCTACAAGTGGACAAGTCACTTAACTGCCCTGGGCTTTGGCTATCTCGTCTATAATATAGGGATAGCTTATCTGTAATATACACATTAGCTATGCCCAGTCAAGTGGTTGTGAGAACAAAGTAACAAAAAAAAATTGCAGAATGAATTGGTAAATGGAAAAATGTAGTTTGCAATGATAATAGTCAAGACCCAGGTGCCACTTAATAATATAAAGCAGAACTTAATTCTTGGTATGTCTACTTTTGAATAGGTTCAGATACTGAAATTCCATAGAAATTATAAAATGTATTCTTACCTATCTACGAGAACAAAAGAAAGAAATAGAAAAAAAATTTCTCCAGGTGCATCTTTCTTCTTTCTTTTGAAAGAACAAGTGGGTCTCACAAAGCTGTCCCCAAATCAGTATATCAGTGTTATCTGAAAACTTTTCCAAAGTACTATAAAATCTCTGGCAGACCTTAGACCTACTGAAGTAGATACCATAGGAGTCAGACAAACAATCTGTGTTATATCAAGCCCTCCAGGGAATTTTGATGCACATTCAATTTGAGAACTTTTGCTATAAGTGATTTAATAAGGTACACATGATAACTTTCAGAATTCTAAGGTCTAACTGTGTTAGTACATATTTTCATAAAAGTTCATCGTGAAACCCAAAAGTCAGATGTGCATCAAAGTGTGTCACCTACTTATTTCCGTTACAGCAGACTCACAGAACCAAATAAATCATGGAGAGTAGATTCCCATAATGAGACAGGAGACCAATAATTTATCACCGACATATCATGGCTGATTGCAGGAGGAGGTCATTATAATTACAAAGACACTCCTGCCAATTAGGCAGTTCATTGAGGAAGTAAGGAATTTATTGGGATGGTTCAGAAAACAAACAAATAAGTGTTCTGGTTTTCCTGAAAAGATGGTCACTTTCTTTTCCTCCCAGAATTCTTGATGTTTCATCTCTCAAACAATCCTTTTGGAGTTGACAGGGGAGCAGAACCCCCTCGCCCTGCCCCGATAACAGTTTACTAAATATTATGAAGATAGTAAAAGTTACTGAGCCTCAGACTCAATTTCAGTCATGAAACAAATAGGTATTAAAATGAAATCTGTCTGCTTCACTTACTAGCCTGGTGAACCCGGGCTAGTTCACTAACTTTCCCTGAGCTTTGGCTTCCTCATCTGTGGAAAGGGGAGGCATAAAGCCAGCCTCAGGGAGTTGTTACAAGGACTAAATAAAATAATATAGAGAGAGGACCCACCAGCATACCATCCATCGAGCCTGGCACAAAATGACACTCATTCACTGGTGGCTTCTCCTTTGCCTGCTCTCTTCGGTAAAAAAACACAAATGAGTCTTTTTCACACTCCACACCTTTTCTCTTTGTCTGCACCCCAGATTTCCAAAATGTCAGGTATTGAGGAAATGAGGACACAGCGACTGTGAGAAGAGAGACATGATCTCAAAATACAGCAACTTAAGTATCAGCATAGATGGTACTTATAAAATGAGCTCCTTTCTGCTGAGATGACTGTACACAGTTGGCTGAAAGAGTTAAGTAGCTCTCTCAAAGATCCATTAGACGTGCAAACAGACTCGATTCAATTCCCATTCTTCATGCTCCCTACATCTATATGTGTGTCTATACACACACACACCCCTGCATACCAAATTGAGTCTATTGTAAGCTTGTGTTATTATCATTCCCGTGAAGTACAGTACAAGTATCATAGTCGGGCTTCATGTCAAAAGATTTAAGATAGAAAAAAGCATGATAGAACCGTAAAAGGGTGGGACATACAGCATTGCTGAATGGTGGAGATAACAGTGCTGAGAAAAATTCGGGGAACTCAAAGAGAGGATCAAGGACTCATCTCCTTGATATCATTTGAGTTTGCATGTTAAGTTTGTGAATATTATGCATTGTATGGATGTAGCATGTGAGAAAGAGGTGCAGTGGGAGGGACAAGGTCTTCTTTAGAGGAGAGCGTTGGAAACCCCACTCCTACAAGTAAATCATGGGGTTTCGTGCAAGATTTGGCAATGCCATGGTGCTCGGTGCATAAGCTTAAGTCATCAGGGTTCCCAAAGAAGATGTCCTAATGTATCACTGCAAAGTGAGATGTTACTGTTTGATGACATTAAGGCAAAAATTCCTCTCGCAAACAGCCTGCCCTGCCATTAGTTTCAGATCATCTATGCATTAATTACAGCTTCCGGTTTATTTTTTTTCAACAGCTTTATTGAGGTATATTTTTATTTATCATAAAATTGTCAGGCTTTATATCAAATTGTACACATGTGAGTGTATAATTCAATGACTTTTAGTAACTTTACTGAGATACCATCACCATAAGTAAATTTTAGGGTATTTTTGCTCCCACCCCTAATAAAATCCCTGGAGCCCATTTACAGTTAATCCTCATTCCCATGCCCAGCCCCCAGGTGACCACTTATCTACTTTCTGTCTCTATAAATTTGCCTTTTCTGGACATATCAATGGAATCATACTATATATGGTCTCTTGTGTCTGGCTTGTTTCACTTGGCATAATCTTTGTGAGGTTCATCCAGGATCCAGCCCATGTCAGTAGTTCATTCCTTTCTATCGCTGAATAATATACCAACAGCTTCTGTTAAACCCTTTTTAAAGGCTTATGTTTATATATTGATATGTATATAAAAACTGGAGGGAAGACTCATTTCCAGTGAAGAGCAAGGTAGATCCAGATTCAGAATAGGGTTTTATTCTCTAGATCTCACAGAATGTGACTGATTATACTTTCTCACTTATCTGTCCCTCTTGTAAAGAAAATACCACATCAAGTGTTGCACTTTTAAAAATATAATTTCCCAAGAAACTATTCAAACCAGAATGGTGAAAATATAACAGCAATTTCTGGCAAACTGTGTTTGGAAAAAAAAAAAAAAAAAAAAAAAGCCAGGCATTCGTTTGGAGACTGCTGTGATGCAAATACACGTTAAGTAATGTAATGGAGTTAAAAATTATCATAGTATTAAGATGAGTCATAGGAATCTGAAAATAAGTAGAAGATTCATTACTTTTAATATCTGAAAGTAAATTAATTCCGTATCTCATAGTTTCGTTGATCTCATTTTCTTTCATATTCGAATATCGTGTCAGAGAGATTGCTGCAATATTTACATATTGTCTTTGCTGCCTGCAATATAGTTACCCTCTCAGATTATCCACCTGGATCCATTTAATTTCATAATGGGTTTCTTTGGAAGTTGAGTTGTGGGACGTCATAAATGTTCAGGGAAAGCATGCCACTGTGGACTCAGAAATTATATTAAAAAAGCTTCTAGTACACATGCTAAATAAAAATGGGTCATATAAAGTTTATTAACAAAACAAATTAAACCAGCTTGGTAATGGGTGTTTCACATGAAATTTCACATGAAATGTTCATGGGTTTCACATGAAATTCCTGGAGCAGCACTGATGGGCTTTGTCAACCTGAGGTTTGAATTCATGTTTTGCTCACATCACGTTTGCCTTTTTCTGTTTTCCCAGTTTCTCTTCTAAGTGGGGCAAAGGCTGTCTTCCTTTCTCTGGGGTGGGAGAGGTCTTGCCAAGTATAGTGTGGATTTCCAGACTCAAGCAAGTCCAAAGGATTGTAAAAAGGGTCAGGAGGTGGGTCTGTGGTGCCCAAACAATAATAGTAAGGGTAGAGTTATGCACTCAATAAATGGAAGCTACTGTTATGTATATGTACTGTAGATGTTGGGAAGATTCAATAAGATAAATGTCTTATGATGTAGCTTCTATCATTATTCCATTTGGCAGATGAAGAAACTGAGGCTCAAGGAGGTTAAGAAATTTGTCGAAAATCACTAAGTTAGTAAGTGTCACTTTATGCTAAATAGTTTCCCAAAGTGGCCGTCAGAAGACCTGCCCCTCCGCACCCCTCTGGCTCCTCAGCTACATTAACGTGTCAAAGGACCTCTAAGGTCTCCGTTTATTAATCTAAAGAATGAGAGGTTCATTCTACACAAGCGTCCTTTTCTTGAGCAGAATCACATTTTCATTTCCCTAATCTTTTAAAATGACAGATTTATGGCTGGGGTGAGGGAGGAATCAGTGTAAATTGCTCGTTGGGATAGAAAGTGGTGTCAGCAGTGAGGAAAAAGCAATGTCTAAACATGGAGGAAGGGTGGGGAAGAAAGATGGTGGTGATGACCAGCAAAGCAGGGGACTAGGGCTATTGTAGTTGCCACAGGAAGTCGTAACAAGCACCAATCAAATCAAGCCTGTCAATCAACCAGAAAATCCCCCTCAATCTCTGAAGCTTCTCTGATGCTCTTCACAGGAAAAACTTGTGTGTTCTTTTTCTTTTGTCAGAGACCTGTAATTTAGAAAGCAGAGATTTTTTTTTTAGGTAAACAAGAAAGAGTAAAAGGAAATAGACAATGAAGCTTTTAAAAATGCTTTCATAATCCCTTCAGTGGATGTTATCCAGTAAATAAGTTTCACAGTATGTTATCAATGTTAGTTTAGAGAAAGAAAGGTCAAAAAGTTAAGCTTTGATATCTTTATCTTTTCACAAAGGTTATTCCTGAAGGAGCTATATGTAGAAAGAAAAACAAAAACAAAAACAAAAACAAAACAAAACAAAAAAGAATATATATTACCGCAACAAGAAAAAAATCCTTTCCTGTATTCATTCCAAGTAATGGGTTTCACCTCATAGCTATTCTTTTCTGCAAAAGGTTCATGTTAGTATCCTTGGGTATTATTTTCTGATGGTATCAGGCATAGTGGGTCATTATCGAAGAGCTGGCTTATTTCTGGAAGATGTTATTAAATGTTGTGGAGGTATGGTTAGTTCCATTAAAATGCCAAAAGAAAGGAAAAATGTGGAAATACTAAGGGTGGTTCTGAGGGAACCAAGCTGCACCTTAGAAAATGAGACACTGGTATTAAAACTTTTAGTTGTTTTAGAGGTTAGCCTGCTCCATTCGGTTACACAAAGGCTGAGACAGGAGACACAAACTCAGGTATGTACTAGAATGAAACAGGTTATATAAATGAGTGAACCAGGCTGATTGGTGATAGAGACATGGGAGCATTAAAAACATCCCATATTTCCCCTCATCCTGTGATAAAAATATAATAGCACAAGTGCAAAGTTTAAAAGTAACAGATATTCAACCCCAGTGTCAAGGCAGATAATTGGGAGAGGAAAGACATTGGCAAGCCAGATGGCTTATGAAGGGCACAGCTGTAATTCAACTCAAGCCAATTTGTCCTTCCATATTTTGAAAATCTGGGTCCAGATCCAGAGGAGGATAAGGGTTGCATGTAGCTGAAGGGAGAGAAAGGAGCAACTGAGAAGTCCTTTCATGCCTGGATAGGATGTAGAGATATGAGACAATTTCTCAACTTTATGTCTTGGAGGAAATGTGGAGCTCTCAAAGAGTTCCAAGAGTTGGGATGTGATCATATAAAAAATGGGATGTTGACAAATTAACCTGAGAGTGCTTTGTTCAATGGTTTCAAATATGGAAACCAGTCCTGAGACGTTTACAGAAGAGTCATAAGGACTGGAATTAGCATAGTAACATTGGGAATTACCAGACCAATGGGAAGTTGGTAGAGCTGACAGATCTAGGATGAAGGTTAACGTCCAAGAAGGTATAGTTGTTGACACAGACTCTCAAGGAAGATGTTGACACTACTGACAGCATCCGACCGTAAGGAAAGGAGCATGTTTTGAAGGGAAGATGCTGAGATACCGAATTATTTCACATGGGCAGGCATTCCCAAGGATAGGAACAGGAAATAGAAATGCACATCTGCCTAGAAGTGCCCTCTGGTCTGATCCCCTCCTGTAGGAAGTGCTTCTAGGTTCAGTTTTAGATCTCTAGACCTAAGATACTGGCAGAAGCCTTCCCAGTTTAGAAACTTGAGTGCTATCCTGACTTCTCCTCTCATTTTTCTCCTATATTCAATCCTTGGGTTCATTTTGACTGCAAGTCACCCTGAAATTTGTTTCAACTTCACAAAATCTGTAAAAAGCTTTGGCTAGAGCTAGTCTCTATCCAAAAAGCAATCCCCAGGATCTTCTTGGGTGCATCCATATGTATACATACCTCTGTAGAAAACCACAGAAACTAACCAGTGGTATGAATGAAAGCAAAGGGAACCGAACTAGTCAAGTGCATTTCAGAATGTCATATAAAAATGCCTTAGTAAATGTATAACAGACGATGGCCCGTTCTCACAGAGACTGACCAGCTCTTACAGGCTTCTGCCCAGCACCTGGCTTAGACAAATTATTTAAAACCAGTGTGCAGTACTCTTTCCTTTCATATTATAATAAGTACACACACACACACACACACCACAGTATTTAAACAAATGTAGTGATTAGGAATTCTACTGTTTGGTGATATGCAGAAAAAAGGATTTAACATTTGTGTATCATATACTGTGTGCAGGCATTGCCCAGTTTTTCTTTACCGTGGTGACCCTGTTTTGGAGTCTGTCCCCGTGATGGGGACAACAGGACTGAGTATTAGAAACCTAGACCATCCTAGAAAATCTGGACCATATGGTCGCATACCTGTACCTTCCTCTTTTTCTCCTCACAGAGCTTGAAAATTCCAGCAAGTGATTTGGAAGTCTGTTTGATGTTGGTCTCTAGTGAGAAACAATGCGACTGTTCACTTACTGCAATCGGATGGATACCTGTCTGGGAAAGAGGGCGGAGGGTGGAAGGGGTGCTGGGGGACCCCTCACCACAGGCTTTGATCTTCCTTGACTCCTCCTGGGATGGCCCACCTTTTGATGTTGGGAATCAGTTAATTACTAGCCGAAATTGGTTTGAGGGACTAGGAAACAGTTTGAAGGCTCTGTTCTCAAACTGCCTGTACTTTGATCTGAGGAACTTCAGGGCAACCTTCCAGGGCATCTCAGGCAAATGAAAAGGGCTCAGTCCATGGCCCTGATTTTGATCCTCTTGTTCTACCATAGTACCGTCCTGATTTAGCAGACCTCTTCTCCTTCAGAGCCCTTGTGGTTTCATTGGTAGGAAAATGATGACTTTTAGCAGCAAGTATTAAGCATCTTTTGTAGTGCAGAGAGCACACAACTTGATAATTCCCTCCTTAGATCTTAATTTGAAACTCCCATCTCTCTTTTTGTCTGTATCTCTTGGTAAACACCACCTTGAATAGCTCTTGAAACAAAAGGACTGAATATTAGAAACCTAGACCTTGATTTGTAAGACAGTATATTAAATTAATGGCTTGGGAGTCAGATTTCCTGCCCTTTCCTTTGTTGATACAAGTTAACATCCTCCAGGTTGACCTGAAAGGCTGAGAAATGCTCTGGGGTTTGATGGGCAGGTGGTGCTGGAGAACCCAGCTCTCCTTTCTCTTCCAAACAAGGCAACACACGCTGGCACCTTGCCTGGTAATCCAATTCTCCTAATGAACACGTCTCCCTAGTCTGAGGCCCTTGCATTGTGACCATGCCACAGGGCTGACAGATAATTTTCGGTGCTCAGGAAAAAGAAAAAACAAAAAAAACACATGCAGAAACCTTCTGAGAGTGTGTTTTGTTCTTATGTTGTGGCCCATTATGGCATTTTCATTTTAATTGCATCTGAAACCCATTTAAAGAGGTGGACTGTTCCCTTGGAAAACACAGACAGGAGCCATCTGGGTGTGTCTTACAGGAGCCTGTTTGTTACCCTGGCTGTCACTATCAGACCTTAAGGGTACTAACATTGTATTAAGTATCTAAGCAAACGTAATATATTTGATCCTCTTGTATATTAATCCCTTGTCCTTCTATAAGTAGTAGATTCATATCAAAGTATCTCAGGCAACAGAATACTGTTCAGTATTCAAAGATAAAATATGCATTCCTACGCATGGACATTTTCTAGTTTTTCAAATGGACATTAAGCCATATAGATAAACCACACACACATGGAGACTCTGGGATTACTCCTTTAGCAGAATGATGGATGAGGTGTATTTCTTTTGTTTTTTTCTTTATTCTCACCCCCATCATGGGAGGTGGCCCCTACTTCAAAGAGTTTTAGGACTTTCTGACCTTCTGTAAGTAATAACGAAAGTCCCCAAGGCCAGAGAAATGAAACCACAGGGTCTTTTTCCGTAAAATAAATTGTGTTCCCTCATCTCAATATCTATACCCTTCTGTGAGAAGCAGGTCTCCCAACTGAAAGACTTTCCACATTGCTTTGACTTTCCCCGCTGTGGTCCCTTCCTCATTTAGCAAACTTCGTTCTATATGCATAATTGGGAATTAATTTTCTAATTAGGTTCTTCCCATTTATGAAGTTGTTTGATGGGGTGTCTGTTCTTATAACATGGCCTAAAGGCTAAAGGAGCGGTAATAATTCTTTTCTCTGGCTTTGCCCCTAATTCAGCTAAGGTTCCTAGGAAATACATTTAACTTTTATGAGATCCTGGTAATACATCTTTAACGCTGATCTACCTTTGAAAGGTTGTTAGGAGCGTGCTAACTGAAGCCTTTAAGACTCATTTCAGTACAGTTGGTTTTATTTGTGATAGCTGCTCAAACTAAATGAAGCCATTTCTTCTGCAATGAGAAGGATATTTAGAAAACCAAGAGCAACAACAATTACAGAAAGTAAAACCAGGTGATGATGCTGGGAGGCAAAATAACATTGAACTGGCCCTTGGATCAGGTATGAGCTGGAAGGGTCTTCATCTGAATTCTCTGTGATTTGCTGCAGTGGTTCCACGGGTAGAGAAATTGACACTCTATGGTTGCACCACCCTCGGATCCATGAGGTATATACAAAACCATCTGAATTGTCTTTTTGCTCACTAACCATTAGAGTTGGAAGTAAAAAAGAAATCCTTGTGTCACAATTTTTTCATATAGCAAAGAAGATCATGTTACTTACTATTATGGGTACAAAATAGCATGTTTATGAGAACAAGGAGGCATCGAAATTGTACAATAACAAAAGGGCATCCTCATTTCATAGGAAACCAGTGTCATTAACCCTACACGAAATTTGGCTCAAAAAAAATGGACACTCCTCAGTATTCTCCAAATAAGAACCACCTCTCACATGATTTCCTTTGGCACATCAATATTTTCATTTGCATTTGCACATTTGCATGTATGTCAGGGCCAAGCAAAAACAAAGTGTAACACTGGATATGTGATGATTTTAATGGTAAGTGATACTCAAGCCTCAGAAAAAAAATATTTTTCTTACCCCAGACCAATTTCACTCTGTATCATCTGAGTTACCTTCTAGGTCCCTGTATCTTCTGAACTCATGACATTCCTCTATAAAAGTTCCCACTTTACAGCTGCAGCTGGAACTCTCAAGATCCAGTTAAGTTTCAGCATAGAAAAAGCCATATGATAGAATGGGAAAATCGCTCTACCCCAGGGACTCAGGAGGCCGGTCGCTGTGCCCACCTCTAATACTGCGTGTCTGTTGTGATGTTGGACAACTTATCTCAGCTGTTTGTTCCAATATAGGTTAAACAGAGAGGTCCTTTCTATTTTGAATGCATTTGGCTTCCAATATTTTATCCATGTATTACCCAAAGAAATCTCGGTCAGTCCAACTTTCTGAAAAATTATCCTGAACCTACCAGATGCGAGGATAGCATAGCGGTTAAGGGTAGAGGATGCAGGCACTGCATTTGGGTAGCATCATTGCCTCTTCTCCCCAGCTACTTAATTATCTCAGCCTCAATTCTGCAGCTGTAACATGGACTCAAGATCCTCTTTCACTGATCCTTTTCTGTTCCCTTGCTGTCTCCTCCTTTCACTGCTAAATGGTAGAATTTTCTTCTGATTTGTTCCATTTTGTTTTAAAGATCTAGAAAAAGGACTCAAAGGAGGACCTTGATCAACCGGCCTAGATTAAGAGTGAGGAATCAAGGATTATGTATCTATCTCTGAGACTGGCAATTGCCTGACCTTAATTTTACTGGCTATATAACACCCAAAGTCTTCTTTTGAAAATTTAACTCAAAACACATCCTCCTGTTGTTTAAATGCCATCCATGGTTCCTCACTGCACTGTATTTAGAATGAAATCCAAACTCTACCATATTTAACGTTAATATTTGACTTCGGACCCCTTCTTTTCTTTTTCATCCTCTTCACCACTTATATCCTCTTCCACAACTTCAGTCTCCTCCTTCTCATCTTCCTCCTTCAGAAGGAGACGTCTCTAGCCCCAGATCTGTGCTGAGTTCATACTTGCATTTCTAACAGCTAGTGTAATTTATCCCCCTTGAATTCTGGTCAGCATGTCCGAGTTGTCATTCATCATATCCTTCCGCAGACGACCAAGCAGCCATGGCTTCTGACTTCTGTTAATGGCACCTCTGTTGTTACAGGCAGCCAGACTCACGATCTCATTCCTTTTGATTCCTCCCCATCCCTCTCTCCCTTTAATTGCTTACCAGCTTTTCTATTTATACCATTATTTGTACTATCCCTTTCCTGTTGCCATTATTATTACTCAAATCGGGTCCTCATCCTCAGGAATACTGCAATAGTATCTCAGGGCCTGAAATAGTGAAATAACCTCCCAACAGGTCATCCAACTTCTTCTTTTTTTTCTCTTTCACTTCAGGTTATAAAACTGTAAGATTAATTTATGTTCTGGAGTACAGCTCTGAACGTTTGATTGTCCATGCTCCCAAACATTTGTGAGCCGTATAGTAAAGTCTAAACTCTTTAGCCTGACTTTCAAAGTCCTGTACGATATGACCCTGACTACTTTTCTAGGCTAGTTTTCTGCTTTTCGTTTATTATTCTATTTATTCATCCCTTTATTTTTTCAACAAGTATTTGATTAAGAACCAAAACTATGCAAGACCCCAGAGATACAACGATACAAATGTGAAACTTTCAGTCTAATGGAAGAGAAAAGCCAAACATACACACACACACACACACACACTCACACTCACACAAGTAGTATAATAGAAACAAAGAATATGATAAAAAAGTAACAGGGAAGTAACTCTATACATTTAAGTAACTTAAATATATCTAATACTTGACCTAAGTTGAGTAGTTTAGTAATTCTGAATACTGCTTAGTATTTTCTGCCTATTTTTCTTTGCTTATGTGCCCTTTTCTCAGAATGTCCGTGTCTCTAGTAGTCAATGTCTGATCCATATTTAAAGGCATATTTATTGAGGCTTAATTTTTTTGCCTCCTCAGTGTTACTTTCTCTCACTCCATCCCTTCCAAGCCCTCAGTGCAGCCTTTGGGCCAGAGGTGGGTCATGTGACCTTGGACTCAGCCAATCAGCTGAGCTACATTTCTTTGCTCAGAGAGGTTGGTTCTGAAATGGCATGTGACTTAAGCTAGGCAAACAGCTAATCTGAGGGCTTTTGAAGAAACCACTGGGAAGCAGTCTTCATTTATTGCTGTTGGATTTGAACCTGAGAGGATAGAAGATTTAGAGTTACCGGAACCATCTTGTCTTTTGGAGAATGGAGTCAACCCAGAAGGAGATAGGGAAAAAGAAACCCATTCCTGGTAAGATCTTGTGAGGTCCCCAAATCAAATTACACCACACCCTTGGAATTGTTAGTTACATAAACCAATCATTTTCCCTTTTGCTTAAGTCAGAGTTGTGTTTTCTAAAAGAGAAAAAAAACTACCATCAACCAATCTCAAATACTACTCCTTTCACTGAACCTTTGTTGGTGTTCCCAATTCAATACAATGTCTCCCTACCATCAATCATTTTGTATCTCAACTCTGGTACATATTTTATCATCCTTATTTTAGAGTCCTTTGTGAACTTGTCCCCTACCAGATTTGAATGGAAGAGCTCTTGATTGTTCTGGCAAACAGGGCCTGAACTAAGGTTTGGTAAGTTGCCGCAGGTGCAACATTTAAGGAAGCACTCACTCTCAGGCATTAACTCTGCACTCCCATGAGAGGAGAGAGTGAGTGCCTCCTTAAATTTTGCTCCCTGTGCATCACTCACCTCATTCTAGTTCTGATTCTGCTAACAGAGTAACTACTCAATAAGTTTTTGGCAAATTCAAGAGAATTCCACATTTTGCATGAGACTGGGAATTATCCAGCATTGCATTTTTTAGCATTATACTCATTTGACAAGGCTGATCCACTTTTTTTTAACCTTTACCTCTTCATCATGAAGTCATTCGTCAATATACAACAATTATAGGGATGGTTTGTTGATGACATGACTCAAGAAACCTCTAAATAATATTTCCCAGCAAAGAGGTGAAGTAATAACTCTACTAAGAGACACATTCAGAAATAACATAGAACAGGGAATAGAGGATCGAATTTTCACTCATTTACTTATATTTTCATAGTTCAGTGTCTGTTGTGGAGCCAGAATTATACAACTCATTATCTAGGTCAATCTCATGAGCCATCTTGTCAGCACAGATGTGCTACTTTTTACACTAGAATTCTCAGTGGTAAAGCTGCTTCCAAGCTGGCACCTATTATTAATAAAAGTGTTAAATAAATAAATTAGAGAAACAATGAAATCAATGAAGTCTGTGCAATAAGCACAATAAGCTATAAATATTGTAGCTTCATTTTATATGAAATTTTGTTAGTTATTTAAAAAATTGTGCAAGATCAGTAGTCACTTTGTGTTTGTGCTGGTGTTGGTTTATTGGTTGTAAGCAGCAGAAACTGACTCCAAATAAAGAAAATGTTTCAGAAAGGAATATCAGATCAAATAAACAGGTTCCAAAGAAAAGCATTGGAACGGGCCGGAAGCAAGACAGCTCCAGAGAGCTAGATAACAAGAACATACATCTGTTGTCTCATTAAGCACAAATAGGATGAATCTACACCAACAATTTCCCTCACATGATTCTACTCAATTTTTGTCTTTGCATTATTTTACTCAAGACTTATTCCTAGGACAGTGGGATCATTTCCTGGTTCTGATCATACGTTTACCCCTCAACCAAGAGAAAGCAAGGCATTCTCTTGAAAAGTTCTACCAACACTATACACAAACAACAGATGTCCATTACTTTGGTACAGTTAGAATCTGAAAACCTTCCCTGTCCTACTTTACACATATTCTGGGCGAATTGCCAATTTGTGTTCAGCATGAGCAAAATCACTTTATCATGATACTTTACTCTAGCAGTCACATCACATTTGCTCAAATTTCAAAAGCACAAAGCTGCATCCGTAGGCATGTGGGTGAATTTGGTAGGAAAAAAAAAAAAAACAAGATTTGGTGTTGCTGTATTTTAGTTCAACTATTTGGCCACTCAAAGTATATGCTGCCATCTATTAGTACATGAATTGGACTAATCTCTCTGTGAGCTGTGTTGAAATGCTTTTGCCAATAGATATGGAGAGTGAGAATATCCAAGACACAGATTTTTAAATCCCCAATTCTGTCCCAGCCTAGCCCTTTTCCCCCTGGTGGATGCTTAGAAAATGTGTGCACAATCCAGATAAGCTAGATACAAGGACACTATTATTAATTTGGGCATTGACCCCAGTTACCAACGTGGAACTCCAATGATGTGGGCTGGAGCGTATAGAAGACTCTTTTGTCTGGGTTTATTAGGGCTAAGTAGCCTGGAACTAATACACGCTGAAAGTCTTGTTTTTCTACTTTTCTGGAATTACAAACCTGATCTTACTCTCAAATTCAAGGCAAGTCCAATGCAGGTTTTGTCCTTCCCAGAGGATAACAAAGGCAAAGCCAAAAGAGCGTAAGATTTGGTCGCAGTGCCTAGAGTTCAGCCGCCCCACACTACCCAAGTCAGGCCTTTGCAGTGATTCAGAGCTTCCCCCAAGATAGCTGCATCTAAGCCCCACTGAAAGACCGACTCTAAAGAGAGGAACCAGCGCCAGCTTCATGGGCTTGTGATCTGTGCAGTTGTCCTGTACTCAGAAGAACTTCACACACTTGGTTTAATATACTGCAGTCCTCTGGTGAAGTTGCTAATAACTCGAACAAAAGGCTTGTATTTTTCATTCTGCCCTGGGCCTTGCGTATTTTACAGCTGATGCTGAGAAAGACAGAAACAAAGGAAGCCAGAGTAGCTTACAAGTGGGAACACCTAGGCCACAAGGTGCCACAACTTTTAATCTCTTTAAACAAATGTCATCTCTTGATACTCTAGCCAGGTACAAAATGCTAGAATTTGAGCAATCCATATTTAACACACTTTCTTCTTAGGAAGGGCAGCAAAGGTAAGGGACAGGTGAAAATGATGGAGAAGAACCATAGCGTTCCCACTACTAGAAGCCAGTGCTCAGTCCGCAGTCTTTGGAACTAGACCTCAGATGTGTTGATTTATCCAATACAGATCATTTTTCTGAAACATAGAATATTTTGATAGGTAGGGCATGAGAGAAATGCGTGAAGGTGGTCAAAGGGTACAAACTTCCAGTTATAAAACAAATAATTCCTGGAATGTAATGTACAGTGTGGTGACCATAGTTAATACTACTGTATTGCATGTTTGAAAGTTGCTAAGAGAATAGATCTTTAAAGTCTTCATCACAAGAGAAAAAGACTGTAACTATGTGTGGTGATGGATGTTAGCTAGATTTATTGTGGTGATCATTTCACAATATTAAATCATTACGTTGTACACCTGAAACTAATATATTGTTGAATGTCAATTATATCACAAATATATATGTGTGTCTGTGTATTTGAAATTGGTTGTTCTCCAAGGGTGCATATTAACTCCTTGGATGAATTGGCTTTGCTGTTTTTAAAAAATATACTCTGTTTTTAATTTATTCAACTGTTTGTTATATGAGGCCTGCAGGGCACTTTGCTAGGTTCAAGAGAAAATACAGCATTCTATCAGTCATTGAAGGTTGACTTAAAATATAGGTAAGTACAGAATGCTGCATCTCCTAGTAGAATAGTGTTCTGTTAAAGACAGATATTGGAACATGTTATTCATCTGTTTAAAATCCTTCAATCTGTTCTCATTGTAGAAAGTTGAATAAAAATGAAATTCCTGAATAAGGTCCGCTCATATTCAGATCTTGGTATAAATATCACTTGCTAAGAGAAGCCTTCCTTGTCTTTCCAAATCAAATCAGGACTCTTGATGTGCTCTCTTATGGCATCTGTTGTTTAACATAATATCATTTTTCATAATTAAAAAATTTTTTTTATTGAAGCATAGTTGATTTTCAATGTTGTGTTAGTTTCAGGTGTACAGCAGTGATTGTTATACGTATACATATATCTACTCTTTTTCAGATTCTTTTCCCATAGAGATTATTACAAAATATTGAGTAGAGTTCCCTGTGCTATACAGTAGGTCCTTGTTGTTTATCTATTTTATATATAGTAGTGTGTATATATTACTCCCAAATTCGTACTTTATCCTTCCCCCCCACCTTTTCCCTTTGGTAACCATAAGTTTGTTTATTATGTCTGTGAGTCTCTTTCTGTTTTGTAAATAAGTTCATTTGTATCATTTTTTTAGATTCCACATATAAGTGATATCATATGATATTTGTCTTTCTCTGTCTGGCTGACTTCACTTAGTGTGATAATCTCTAATTCCATCCATGTTGCCGCAAATGGCATTATTTTGTTCTTTTTTATGGCTGAGTAATATTCCATTGTATATATGTACCACATCTTCTTTATCCATTCATCTGCCAGTGGACATTTAGATTGCTTCCAAGTCTTGGCTATTGTGAATAGTGCTACAATGAACACTGGAGTGCATGTATCTTTTTGAATTATGGTTTCCTCTGGATATACGCCCAGGAGTGGGATTGTAGGATCATATTGTAGCTCTGTTTTTAGTTTTTAAAGGACTCCCCATACTGTTCTCCTTACTGGCTGTACCAATTTACATTCCCACCAACAGTGTGGAAGGGTTCTCGTTTCTCCACACCCTCTCCAGTATTTGTTATTTGCAGACTTTTTGATGATGGCCATTCTGACTGATGTAAGGTGACATTGCAGATTTTGTATACTTTGTTATTTGATGTTTCCCTCCCATATTAAATTGTAAACTTCTTAAGGGACAGAGCACAAACTTCTCTTACTCTCCAGTGTATGCCAAGTACTTAGCATGGTTCCTAAGCACATAGTAAATGTCCCATAAATATATATTGAATTAAAAAAAAAAAAAGCGTGGAAGTACATACTCTGTTTTTAAAGTGGCATCAAGTACAGAGACCCTGAGACATGAACAAATGTGGCACGTTTGAGGACCAGAAAGAAGAACCGGTATGCCTGGGACACAGGGAGCTAAGGCTTAGGGGAAAGAGGAAAGAAGTGAAGTTTATGAGGGACCCAGGAACCTTGCGGACTACAGTAAGAAATTAAATGTGCTGGAAAACCATCGGAAAGGCTTAAGTTGTTGAGGTCTATACTGAAGATGATGTATGTATTATAACACCATACTATTTTGGAACTTAAGATTAAGTCTGAAGCGTAAAACTTAATACAACATCATCTAGAGTAGAGGTGGGCAAACATTTCTATAAAGAGCTGGATAGTAAATATTATAAGCTTCTCAAACCATACAGTCTCTGTCACAGCTACTCAAAAATCTCATGATCGTGTGAGAGTAGCCATAGACAATACTTTTAAAACAATAGGTATTGCTGTGTTCCAGCAAATCTTTTTTATTTTTTAAATTTTATTGGAGTATAGTTGATTTACAGTGTTGTGTTAGTTTTAGGTGTACAGCAAAGTGATTCAGTTATACATACACGTACCTTTATTTAGAAAAAGAAGCAGTAGGTCAGATTTGGCCCATCAGCCTTGGTGTGCTGACCTCTGATTTAACAGAACTTGGGAGCATGTGCAACTCTATCACACGGGATGCCTCTTAAAAATGCAGATTCTTGTGTCTTCCTCCAAATGCACTGAACCTAAATCTCTAGGTTTGAAGTCTGAGAGTCTAACAAGTTGTCCTAGAGAATTTTATGCATGATTAAATTAAGAACCATTGGTCTGGAAACCCAGTCCATTCCCCTGGGAGCATTTCTAGAGTACGGAAAAATTTAACCGACTGGCCTATGGTAGCACATGGGGGCGGATTCTCACGTTAGAAGGAGTAATGTTTGGGATGTTCTGTATTCAGTTCAGGGCACAAGGCAGGTTGTAAGAACTGGCCAATACATCAGAATGGAGCGTTTCAGGAGACTGTCAGGCAGGGCATATGGTTAGTAGCAAGGCAGAAAGCTCTACTTAGATAAAGGCTTCAGAGATCAGCCCTTCCTCTGAGTTCCCCGGTTTTAATTATTGATGCTAAAAATACTTTTCCCTTAATTGTTTTGTGAAATTAAGTTAAATAAAGAATAAAGCTGTTCCATACATGCACAGGCAAACATTACACTCTTTTCACATAAACACTGGGATGATTCCTCAGAATGTTCCTTTTCAAATGTGGTTGCAAAATAACACCCAGAGAATGTACTTCCAGCCACACAATACTGTGACAGTAAGCAGACAGCACAAGAGAGCCTGTTATGCTTTATAGATTGCAATGATTATATTGTGGGAGCAGTTGATGCATTTGCTGGTGTTCATTCTATTTCACATTTGCATTTAAATTCCTGTGGAACAAAGATAAGATAAAGAGGGAAACCAATGATGCTTATTTGTTGTTGTATTGAACTCCTATTATAAGTGTTGCTTTAAAAGTGGGTGAAGCTTGGCAAGGAAGCATTCCACGTGTTCTTTACAAAACATCAGATACACATTCAATCATCAACTAGAAATATGCAGGCGGACATATCCCTAGGGCTTTAATAAAATCATAAATCAATAAGGCATAACCCAAAGTGTGGCTGATACAAGGAGCAAATGAAATCCTCAATACTCTCTTTGACACATTTATCCACATTTTATTGTTACGTAAGAAATGTAGAACTGCATTTGAGTTTTGAAACTGTATCCTTTTTATTTCAGGCATTTTTTTTTTTTAAAAGCATGGCTTGACATTCATGTTTCCTCTTTCAAATAATCTGTGCATCCGCAGCGTGATCCTTTGATGAATTTATGCAGATCAGTTCTACATCCAGGGTAATTCTTTCTGCTCCTCTAAGCTCTCTATTTTGTTGCGATCCAAGGAAAAAAATCTTTTTGTAGAGTTCAATTGTGCATTCCAGGAAGTGGATGTTGGATTCCTCTGTCTATGCAAGAAACACACCTGCCTCCCCACATGATGTGTTTGCCGTAATGAAACCCAGAAGAGTGAGAAAGTGCCACCTCTTTCTCCCAAGTTGCCAAGTGGCATACCGATGCTCTGATGATTTAAACCATTGTTTTAAACATCACACTCATTTCTATAAATACACCCGAAATCAGATGAAAATCAATAATTCAGTGACAACAGTTAATTTTATGATGTATCTGAACTCATAACACAGTTTTCTCTGACTTTACTATGCTTTGCAATACATTTCTCAAAGGAAATGACATTAGTCAAGCCCTTTTCTGGATGTTGGCAGTGAGAGTCTGGAAACACTCCTCAAAAGTGGGGTCTGAAGAATACTCTTAATAAGAACTATTCCACAAAAATTAAATCTGGTTGTCAAGTTAGAATTATGACTAAGAACCACCGCTTCACTTAGCTCCTTTCTGGAATATTTAAAGGCATACTGGCATATTAAAGGCTCTGAGAAGTCCAGCAGGAAAGACATGTATGAAGATTTGCTTGCCCAGACTTTTTGTTCAGAGAAAAAAAATTTTCTTTTTTATATCTAACACCTGGCATTGGAACATGTTTTCTTGGGAACACACATGCCAAAACCGTGGTCTAAGTGTTAACTGGTAACTAGGAGTAAATACATTCACCTGTTTTCATACACTTTTTATGGCCCCTAATGCCTGTCTTTAATATATAGTTTAGGCATATTCATTTATTTGTCATTCATTCAGCAAACATGTGAGGAACTTTTCTGTGCCAGGGACTGTTCGGTGCTGGGGACACATCAGTTCAAAAGCATATTTTAATTTAGTTTTCAAAATATATTACTTAGTCGCTAATATAAATGGCAAATTAGATTAAAAATCAAAGTATTGCAACACATCAGATACATACTATTTAAGACTCTTAAGGCAAGTGGTCAGGAAAAGTGCAAAATAATAAATATTTTTCCTTACGTGTCATTAGGGTACCTTGAAGTGAGCAGGGACCTTATTTATTGTTGTGACTCTCCCTGGAAAACAATGATGCATTTGAATAACTCACAGTCCTGAGATATAGAATCAGAAGCAAAGACATTCAGAAGGATTAATTTTAGCCTCTTGCTTTAGCTGAATTTCTGTGATCTAAATCAGTCCCTTCAAATGTTTTGAACATCAGATCATAAACAAAATTTTATAAGCTGCCTCTTTTAGAACGTGGATTTAGAATGGCACAAACCTGACCCATTTTTTCAAATGTAAGGCAAGTTGGGTTAGAAAATCTATGTTTAGAAATAGTAAACATTTTTAAAGTTCGTAGACGCTTCAAGCCATAGATTTAGATAATAGCACATGGAGAAAAGTAATTCTGATTCTCATTCTTAATGTAGCTTATGTCACTTCAGCCACGTCGCCAGAGCTGAAAGGGGTTGCCAAGTTAATTTGGTCAAGCGGTTTTCACAAACTATACATCTTATTAATTATGACTTTCATTTGCTGGTTGGAAGACCCAGTTCAATCTGGCTTAAGTAAATAAGAACAACAACAACAGTAATGAAATGAATAAATAAAGAGCAAAAAAATAGTCTAGGAGATGTCTCACTTCATCTCAGAGTGCAGGGCTATCATTTGCTCAGGCTTGACAGATACGGTGGGGCAGACCATGTCACTGGGACCTTGTATGTGTGTGTCTCTTTTTCACATTTGGCGTGGATCTCAGACAGGACCCTCCACCTGCTGGTTCCCAGCAGCTGCAGGCTTACAAAATTCCTCCAACTAGAAAACCCAACACAAAGAGCAATCTCTTTCTTAATGATTCTCAGAATTGACTCTCATTAGGCTCTCCTGACTCAGATGCTCATGCTGCAACCAATCATAGTGATGAGAAGAATAGAGTGACCTGCTTGGCCAGGCTTGGAAGATGTTTTTATTCCTGGAGTTGGCACAGACCAATAGTGAATGATATGGAGTGGGGTAGATGTGGTTTTCCTCAAAGGAAATTGAGATACAGGTACCAAAAGAAGGGGGAATTGATGCAGCGCAGGCAAAATCAGTAGGTGTCCATTATGTTGTTTTCCAGTGAATATGTACATAGAATCATGAGGTTTAAAATAAGGAAAAAGAGGAAATTTCTCATTAGATGGTCCTGGGGGAGAGGGGAAGGGACCCAGAGACCTGCTCATTCAGCCTCTCCTCTCAGCTCTTGAGGGAGCTGACCATCTGTCCTGATTTTTCTGGGATGATCCTATTTGTGTCTGTTGTCCAGGGTAATTATTAATAGCACCCCTTTTACTCTCAAAAGTGTTCTGGTTTGCTTAACAAAATTTGGGGTTGCTAGATCTTGGGGAATCTCTGAGATCTATTTTTGTCCATCAAACACAATTGGAAATCTCTTGATCTACACCAGCGCATTCATTTTGATAAATATTTCTGTGTTTCACCTGAATAAAATGAAGATCTTGGGACATTTTATCTCTAATTATCCTCACCCATTTGACTTCTTTCCCAAAGTTAAACTTTATTGTTGTAAGTTACTCTACACAAACATTAATTGTATAAATATATCATTTATACAATTAATGTTTGTGTAGAGTTACCCACCTTTAACAAATTCTATGTTTATTATTGCTTCCTGAACCTCAGTCTTTCTCCTGAGATAAATTGTCATCTTCCTGAACTAATTCTTTGGAACCTTTCTACTCAAAGTGTGGTCCACAGACCAGAATCATCAATGTCATCTGGGAGCTTGTTAGAAATGCAGAATTTGGGGCCCACTGATTCAGATTCTGTAGTTTAACAAGATCCCCAGATAATCTGAATATATATTAAAGTTGGAAAAACCCTATTTTAGGACAGAGATTGGACTGTCTGCCCATTAGAATCTCCTAGTTGGCCTTAAAACTTAAGTATAAGTGTGTGTGTATGTGTGTGTGTGTGTATTTTATATATATATATATATGTGTAGAGATACATATATAGATGCCAGGCCCTTCCTCAGGCCAACTAAGTTAGAATCTATGGGCATGGGGCCAGAAGCTACCTAGAAGTTCCTTTATTTAGGATCATTTGGTAACAAATTCTCGTTTTCTGTTTGTCTGAAAAATATCTACTATTCATATTGGATAATAGTTTAGTCAGTTATGCAATGGTAGGTTGACATTTATTTTCCCTCAGTGATTTAAAGATTTAAAAGATTTTCACTCTTTTCTGGCTTTAATTGCTGTGGCTGGAAAATTTCTTGAGAATAGTTTTTCCTTTGTAGGCAATCTGAGTTACTAACTTTTCGCTGTCATCAAGACCTTCTGGTTTTTGATGTTGTGCAATTTTACGGCATTGTGGCTAGGTGTACATTTCTTATCACATTTAGAATTTGTTGTGTTTTCTCAATCTGAGGATTCAGGTTTTTCATCACTTATGAAAAATTCTTAGCCATATTGTTATCCCACATTCTATTCTTTCCTTTTTTTCCTGGAAAGTATGTTAGACTCATGCAGAACATTTTCATTTTATCTTCCTAAGTGTTTCTTATTCTCTCACATTTTAATCTTCTTGTCTCTCTCTTCAGCACTCTGGATAAATTCTTTGTATCTTCCCATCTAATATGTGACTAATATACATTGGGCTTTTATTTACATGCTTTTATTTTTTTCAGTGTTTGAATTTCTATTTAGAATATTTTATTTCAGGAGTTCTTTTTATAACCCGACCAGTCTTTCTTCAATTGTGTCTTTCTCCTTGCTCATTATTTCAGTTCTTTAACAAAATATTTAAACATAGTTATGTTACAATCTGAATCTCATAATTCCAATATCTACGTGTTTCTTCCTGTTGTTTCTGCTGATTACTCCTCATGAACACCTGTTTCCTTGTTTGTTTTGCAGTTTTGGAGAGTGAGCTTATGTTTTCTGGAATTTATCTGTGGATATTTTGTGAGGCCTGAGTTGAGGCTGCATTCCATCCTTGTAGAGACATTACATCTTTGTAGAGAAATATGTGTTGGCTTCTGCCACGTTCTCTAAAATACAACTGAGTCAAGACTACTTTGATTTCTTGTCTTGGGGTTTCCTGATATATGCTGGTTATGTAAATGTGGAATCCCAAATTTGCCTGAGGGCAGGCCTGTGGGGATAAATTTTTCAGAAGGTTCTTTTTTCCATCTAGAATTCATCATTAGAATTCCACAGATTCCCTGGTCTGTCTCTTTGGTGAATTTTTTTTTGTTCCATCCTTTCTCTGAGGGGCAGCACCCCAGCTTCAAGTCATTCACACTGTTAATGAGTAAAGTGCGGCTCAGAGTTTGACTTGCTCGGGCTCACCCAGCACCTGGGAGGCAGAGATGAAAAAAGGACCCAGATCTTCTCATAGACCAGTCATTTTCTCTCCAACAAAACAAGCTACAAAAATAGTAGTGCCTTCTTCTAATAAGAATGGCTTCACCCTTGCCTCCAGTTGAACAAGGAACAGCAAGATTCAGTTATTCCTCATGGCTAAGTTTGACGAATTGTAGAAATAGGTTACTTAGATATGTTTTAAGAATCATACGAACATAAAAAAGTCACATGGGATAAGAATTATAGCCCACACTATTCAGTGTTGTGTCTTTTATAGTAGCACCAAGGGACATTGGTGTGACATGATGAGAGTTGCCCTTCATGATACTGTCCTCAGAGGGGGCATCCCTAACTGGGGAAGATCTATTATCCAAGAATTTCTCTAAACCCTTCTTGAACTCTCATTATAGTTTTGGTTTGTACAACCTTCAGGCATGGCTTTATATATATATATATGGAATTGATCTTATACTAGTCAAGACATGGGCTAAGTAACCCTGAGGTCCTTTTAAAATACGATTTTAAGTATCATAAATCTTGTTGTATAAGTAGACTCTGCAAGTGGAAGGCACATAGTAGAGTGGTGTGAAACACGGACTGTGAGGTGACAGCCTGTGTTCAAATACAGGCTTTATCCTTGTGTCCTAGCTGTGTGACCTTGAGCAAAATCTTTCACTCTTCGGAACTTCTGTTTCCTTTCCTGGAAGTGGGCAATGATTTTAGGGTTATCATAGGTTATTGTAAAAAAGAGGAATAAGATAATGCATGTAAAATTACATAGTACAAGACTTACAGTAAGCAGTGAAATGAAACTATTCTTAGTAGGACCATTATGAATATTTTTATTATTATTAATGGATGAATATCTGCATCAAGGTCACTAACATCACACAAAAATGTGCATGTGACCCCATCTCATTTATTATAAAACATTTGGATGGTGAGGGGCAGAATAGGATATGAGAAGGATAAAGTTAATACTTATACCTTCCAACTAGTTAGAGTTTTTGAGTACCAGTGTGTACCAAATAAATCACCGACCTTTCAGGAAACAATCATTAAAATATCTTTGCATGTGCAGTTGTGGGAGTCCTGCATTTTGAAGAAGAGAGAGAGAAACTAACAGGTAAACAAGGTCACTTGCAGTTCCATTCTGGATTTTACCCTTATGTAAATCGCCTCTGATATTGGGTCATCAGGTTCCCTCAGTTATCTTTTTTTTTTTAATTAATTTTTATTGGACTGTGGTTGCTTTACAATGTTGTGTTAGCCTCCACTGCACAACAGAATGAATCAGCCATACACATACAGATATCCCCTCCCTTTTGGACTTCCCTCCCATGTTATTTTTGCCAAAAAAACAAAGCAAAAGCTTGTGGCATGTAATAGCTCTAATGTTAATAAAATTGAATGGTCTTCCCTGGAAAGTGGCCTCTCCACTCTTTCTTAAATGTCTCAGTCTGCCCCGACATTTACTTTGCACTAGTAACAACACTCAATTTTCATTGACATTATCTTCCCAATACAATCAGATCAAAAATTGCCAACATCATTCTCATTCCTCTCCTGCGAGCAGATAATACAGGATAGGGTCTGGCTGATAACTTCCACTTCAGTAAGCTCTGATGCCACTACTTGAAATGCTCTGTGTGGTTTTCCATTGGACTAGAGTCAGAGGTATTCATGTAAAACAGGTGATTCCCATCAGCAGAGATGCATGTGACATTTGCCTTTAATTGGACTTCCCTCCTGCTGGGTGCAGAGACTCTGTAGGTTCCTGAGGGTGACTTGTACCAACTGGAGCCTGTATCAACAGGGACCTTCCCAGGCACATGTTTATCCTTCCCCCCAGGGGCTTGTGCTCAAATCTGTAGGTTGGAAGGAATTGCAGTGAAATTTCTAAGAAATGGTTGTGAGCATTTAGGATGTTCTAACTCAGTTCACAGAAGCGTTGACCGTGTTTTGTGACACTTTCAACTCCAAACTAAATCTACTCAGGGTTGCTCACAAAAATCAGGAATTGTTCTTCAAACCCATATCATATGAGTGATCTTTTGCAGGTGACTTAAGTTCTCTAAGCCTCACTTGCCTCATCTGTAAAATGGAAATAAATATATTTTTTAAGAATTATTTGAGATTTCAGTGAGATAGTTCAAGTACAGGACTTCAAGGGCCTGGCACATTTTTATATATACATGTATATATATTCATAATATTTAATGTTAATGCTAAGTTGGCCTACAGTCGTTCTTTTTTTTTTCCACAAATGGTCGGAGATTTCTGTTCCTCAGTTTATATCTGGAAAGCAAAGTGGGCAATTAAAGACATTATTTTAAATGTAGTCTAAATTCTACTTGTACTTGATATGCCCAGATGTTTGAGGGAAAAAAAAAACACCTTGAATTATCTGGATAATTTCTCAATTTGGGGCAGGACAAATGTCATATGTTGAGTTTTCTTTTATATGTTTAGGGTAACCAACCATCCGGGTTTGCCTGAGACTGAAGGAGTTTCTGGGATGCCGCATTTTCAGTGTGAAAACCAGGACAGTGGCAAGCAAACTGGATGAGTTCGTCACGTTACACATTATATAGCTCCTGGTAAACACTGTCAAGCACTCAAATCTGATGAGCTTTTAAGCAATACATAGGTCTTGTGTAAATTTTAAAAATCCTTCAGTGAAGAAAGTGTTGAGGGAAGGGAAGGAGGAGGAGGGATATATCCTTAGAGCTGCTTTCAGCCTCAAAAACTAATCAATGCTAACCTAACTAAAATAAAAGTCCTTTGAGTCTGGAGATAGATGGTTTCTGGATTGGGTTAGTAGTTTGACAGTGTCTTTGAGGACTGGAGAACCTTTGTATTGGCTTTGGCCATGTTCACCCTTAGAGTCCCTTTCGGCTTCATCCTCAGGCATCTCACTCTTCCTTTACTGCATCTAAACCCAGAAGGACAAACGGGGGAGGAGAGAAACAGGCATCTCTCTTTTTTCATCAGGGAGTAAAATCACTTTCTGAGTCTGACCCAGACTTATTTTCCTTTGTTTCCCTAGCCAGAGCTGGGTCATCTGCCCACCCATTAATCAATCAAGCAAATGCTTGGAATTAGTAGACAGACAAAGCAGAGTTCGTCCTCTGGGCTGAGGAAGGGGCCAATCTTTGCTAAGCACCTTTTAACACGAACAAAAATAGGATTTGGTTAGGAAAGAAGGAGGGAGATTGGAGAAAGAACTAATGGCTAAGGAGTAGGCAGACAACAGAATCTACCATGGTCAGGGAAAAGGGGGCAGTCTATCTCTCTAAAATCCACTCCTGTTCTTTAGTCAGTCACTTATCACACTGATGTGCGTGCTTCTAGCTGTTGATTTCCCAGGGACCTGAGTATAATAGGAATATGGCAGATTTATTGGTCAGTGTAGGTCGTAAGGCCCAGGGAATTCATATGAAACTTCTACCTGTCTCGGTTTCTCTCTGTCTGCCACTTAAGATATGGCCAGCAGCTTTCTAAACTGGAAGAGGAATCTAACTGAAGAAAACAGTAAGGAACTCTCCATTCTGAAGTTTATTTCTTGCCTGCAAATCAAATAAGATATTGATCTTCCATCTCAAGAGAAAGTCTTTCATTGGAACTTTGATGCCCCAATTCTCATAACAAAGTCCCCAACAAAGAAAATGTGATCTGGTTTTCTCACCTTTGAAAATCTTTCTCAATTCCCTGAGTCACTTCCTCTCTGTGAGCTGAGTGATTATACTCTTCGCTCCTTCCTGGGGCTGCTTTGTTTATTTAAGGATGAGGGTTCAAGGTCATTGAAGCAAATCTTCCTCGGCTCCACCAAGACGCAAGAGCTCTTGTGCAAGTGACCAGACCCTTGTTTATCAGAGACTTGCCTTGTGCTATCAAGGTTTGTTATCTCATTTATACCCTTTAATGTCTCTTATGAGGGTGTTGTAAGTTTTCATTAACTAACGATTATGGTATTTTAATACATTTTAGAAATGTTCCACACATGTTAAGTGCTTTTACTCTTTGGGTCATTCCCTATTTGCATTAACACGACTTCGGGCATCATCCATGCACTCTAATGGGAGGATGGACCCCTTACACATTTCCCGGCTTCTTAGGAACAAAAAGATGGCAGTGCAAAGTGAGGTTTAATTTTCCTTTTTGCTTTTAGGTGATTCTTAAAACCTTTCTGAGAGACCGTGAGTGATAATGATCTGGAAAACAGTAACTTCTGATAGTAAAGGTCTAATGTATAAAATACTTGATTAGGAGTTAAAGAATAAATCAGCAGTCATATGGCCCTGCCTTTTAACTGGGCATATGTTTAACATAGCCACAGCCTGCTCCTTTCATTTGGAATTTCCAAACTGAATTTAGGAAAAACAAGAGTGAAAGTATATCCAGGAAATCCAGTATGATTTTGGTGGGATTCTACCTGCCATGGTTCCAGCGTTTTCACGCATACTGTGGTGCATGGCTCTATACTTGTCTATAGCTGTTTGTGGTTTCTATTTATGTTCAAATGCACAGTGGATCATCTGTTTAGATGTGAGGAAAGAGTTATCTACTTTAAAGTTATACTCTTTGTACATTGTGGAGAAAGTCCTGAATAAGAAATAAATTAGAAAATCTTCATTTAATTGGTTTGGTGAATCTAGTTTTCAGTCAAAAGAAATACGGGAACATCTTTTGCCCAAGACAAACAACACATAAAGAAGGAAACATATCAGACTGATTTGTTCTATCCCCTGAAGACAGGAAGGCGGAGGAAGGGTAAAGAAAATGAAAGACACGAATTCCTATTAGACGGCACAAAGGATTGGTTTAAACAAAGCTTTCAACATCCTACTCACAGATATTCTAGAGTGTGATTTTTTTTTTTTCTGATAAGCCACCCTCAGCTGCTCCATCTCATTCCTTTAAACGGCAGTCGTGCATCACACCTACTGAGCTTTTCCACCTCTGACTCCCAATAGGAGGAAAGTCAGCTTCATACTGGTTGTACTTTGTTGGGAGTAGAGGGCAGGGTGGCAGATGGGGGAGTGAGTGCCTGTAATTAACATAATGGTTTAAAATATAGCTTTCAAAAGATGAACATCCTTAGACAAACCCGTGATTGTAGGTCATAGGCTGTGCTTTCCTTGCTAATAATTGCAAAATCCATTGCTGTCCCCTTTGAGTTTTATTTTTTTTAATAAAAGACTATTAAAACTGAATAAAAGCATAATAAGTAGATTAGTTAGAACAATAGTCCTCATGAGAATGTTTTGATTCTGAGTACAGCTGCTAAAGATAACCCTAAATGCAATCAGGTTTAGCTCCCTGCCTGTATGAAAGGAAGGTAATACCCTCTGAGATTTTGCCAACAGATGACATTATTTCTTAAGTGTCTCTTTCTACATTTAAATTAGTCTTTCCTCTGGGCACTGGCAACAAAACCTTTGTTAAGAATCACCAGAGAAACAGAGCTCAGAATAAATGCTCAGTGGAAAATTATTTTTGAGAATTTGGTTTTAGATGCTTCATATCAAAAGGATGGATGGCAATGCACCCAAGAGGGAGTGCTTTGTGATCCTTCTCTGTCCTCTTTGTAATTTTAAGGATCAAAACTCCCAAGGTGGCCAGAGATAAGGACACAGGGAGCGGTGCAATTTTGCTAAACATATACACATTGTAAAGGGTAGTGTGATCCGGTGTCAGCGATGGGGTGTCCACATTCTGTTCTCTGTGTTTCATTTTATTAATTGCATTCCCTTTGGCCAGATGTATTCATATCCTCTTCCTCTCTCTCTCTCTCTCTCTCTCTCTCTCTCTCTCTCACATTCCCCAATTTTCTTGGTATACTAAAAGACCTGAATAACCCTCAGAAAAAACCCATTCATAGATTTGATCATTCAAATTGTCGTGGATTACTACTCAGGTCAGTTCTTCAAATAAGATCCCACAGTCAATACTGATATTCTTTGCAATCTGCAGCAGGCACATTCATAGGGAGGCTGCCTTCCAGTTTCTATCTATATCTCCACCCTTCCATTTCTTCCTTAAAAGGTATCTTCTTTCATAGTTTCCTGTGTCAGATACCTCTACACATGCTTTTCTCCATCACCGGCTGGGCAACTCTATCATGTTGCCAAGAAGCCCTTGGGTGGTCCTTGGGTTTTACCATCTTTCATTGCTGTGTTCCCTTTCCCGTTCTTCCCTACTCCTCTGTTGCCTCCCAAACCACTGCATTCACTCAGAACCTGTTTGGATAGGAGAGACTGTGAAACTTAGCACTGTCTCAAGTTTGTAAGTTTATGAAGTCCTCTGTCACCAACCTAAGTAACGAGACTCTTTCATTTTGTCCACCCTCATCCAAGTATGACTATAAATGTGGAATCTTGTATTAGTTTTCTTTGTCTTCCACCTTTGAATTAAGTCTTTAGCCTCATAGTTACCAAAGTGTAGGGAGTATAGATACAAGATATCATCAACTTAATTTGGTCTCACACAGACATATCCCACCCCATAGTTCTATAGCTCTGTAGTGGTGACTGGTAGATATTTGCTTTGTAAAGATAATATGAATCAAAATGAAATTTATTTTGAGACTGTTTTATTATTTCATAATAGCTTTGAAATGATTGGAGAGGCATTTGAGAATCCATAAGCCAAAGGGTAAGCTTGTGTTTATTGAACATAGTCATAAAACTGGTTAGGAATCAGTCACTCCCTCTATTATTTTATGAAGAGGGAATTTTATAATCCAATGTTTTGACAATTTTTTTCCAAGCCCAGCTAAAGTCAGAGTCATCTGGAGAGTTTTATAGAACTACACGGACTAGGTCCCATCTCAAGCCTCCTCATCAGCACCTTGGGTGATGCCCTAGGTGGGACATATTCTTTTAAGTTCCCCAAATGATTCTGACATCCAGCCAGGTTTAAGACCCATGGACCTATTCTATTTCACATTGAGATTTTATGTATGTCTGTATGAACACCGTGTGTATCCATTACATTTATAAATACCCATTTATCATCATATCATGTTAATTCCTTTAGAAAATCTATAGTTATGTTATATATAAATAAAATCTGTATTTACGATAGCCAGGACATGGAAGCAACCTAAGTGTCCATCGACAGATGAATGGATAAAGAAGATGTGGCACATATATACAATGGAATATTACTCAGCCATAAAAAGAAACGAAATGGAGTTATTTGTAGTGAGGTGGATGGAGTTAGAGTCTGTCCTACAGAGTGAAGTAAGTCAGAAAGAGGAAAGCAAATACAGTATGCTAACACATATATATGGAATCTAAGGGAAAAAAAAAAAAAGTTCATGAAGAACCTAGTGGCAAGACGGGAATAAAGACACAGACCTACTAGAGAATGGACTTGAGGATATGGGGAGGGGAAAGGGTAAGCTGTGACAAAGTGAGAGAGTGGCATGGACATATATACACTACCAAACGTAAAATAGATAGCTAGTGGGAAGCAACCGCATAGCACAGGGAGATTAGCTCGGTTGTTTGTGACCACCTAGAGGGGTGGGATAGGAAGGGTGGGAGGGAGGGAGATGCAAGAGGGAAGAGATATGGGAACATATGTACATGTATAACTAATTCACTTTGTTATAAAGCAGAAACTAACACACCATTGTGGGGCAATTATACTCCAATAAAGATGTTAAAAAAAAACCACTATAGCTATAGACATACAAACCCAGAAATATTATAGCCAGAATGGCCACAAATATTTTTCTAAAAATTATTCATAACTCCTGAACTATACACTCTGCTTATAGTGTAGAGGTTACAAACTCCCCTCCCTGAGATATAAACATGACAAGAGTCGTGATAGTTCTCCTTTGTTGAGCTCACTCTTTGTGCCGTGTGCTGGGATAAATGTTTTTCATGCATTATTTCATCAGTCCTCCCAACAAATCTGTGAAAGCTGTGCTTGTATTTCTGCTCTCATGCAACATATACACTCTTTAAAAATCTTGTTATGTGCAAAATCATGCACTGAAAAAAACATAAGATGATTTACAGTCAATCTGGTTTGGGCCAGACCATTTAAAGCCTATACAACTTGGTAATCAAGCATCAACACAACAATTATAATCCCAAAAATGAAACACTAGCAGGATATTATTAAATTTCTAATGTGTGTTTATACATATGTGTACATATATGTATATATATTACCTTTAATTAAAGGTAAAACGATTAAAGAGTATGAAAGGTAAAGACTGCTGAGCTCTGGAAACAAGAGCGAAATGCACAAACATCAGGGAGAACCATATGTCCTTCAAAGACATAACACAGCCAAAATGAGCCATAATTAGAATGTGGAGTGAGTGGAAGTCATGCAGGGCGGGGGAGGGTAGGGTGGCTACAGCATTATTGTCTGACTTGCTGCATTCAACTAGGTTCTCATTCCTAGTAATGCTGTCATTCCCAACATAAAACATGAAGTTGTTGGGAAAAAGTAGGTATCAACTGTTGAAATCCTAAATTGCCCTGGCATTATTCCCTTATTTGCCAATGGCCTATATCAGCTTATGTATGACAACAAACACCTGTTGTAGAAGAATGCACTGTTCTATTATTAGCCACATCTTACAGATGAGGACATTATAATCTGTGGATGCAGGCATTCTTGGAGAGGTAGCGTTTCCCTCACCCTGCCCTTCTCTTTCCTGCCCGGTATTTCTAGCATTGAGGACATGTAGGAGAGAGACTCATTTAGGAAGGGGTGTGATCTTTAGCAAAACTAAGGGTGTACAGGTTTTGTTATCCACTAGGCAGTTAGGTAGACATTGAAAAGGATACATTTGTAATACAATTATGGGGCTGCAATAAATAACTTTTATCTCTACTGGGAGTGTATTGTGTGTTGCCTCATCATTTACCTTATTTGATGTTCACTGTGGCTCTGTTAAAACTGTTAGGGGAGGTATCACTAACTCCGCATTGAAGATGGAATGACCAAAGCCCAGAGAAGCATCCTGTAAATTAGGAAGGGCTGCATCTTTGCTTTACTTTTTCCCCCAACCCTGATTCCAACATCTGTGGTACTCCACTCCTGAGAAACGAAGATAGACGTTTCACATTCTAATTAATAAAGCCCATAGCACTCTTTCCTGCAGACGTAATACCGGGACTTAGTGTTGTTGAAATGACTTATTGTTACTGAGGATCAAGGTCTATGGTTTTAAACTGACTCTGTACTTGGACCTGCCTTGCTTCAGACAAGATGGATTGGTGGTTTGGAGTATGAGCTTTGAATTCAGGCAGATTTGGGCTTATATTCTAATTTGACTTTCTTAGTCATCTGGTTACTTAGCTTGTCTGGCCTCAGTTTCCTGATCTATAAAATGGGGACAATAGCTTTGCCCAGAGAGGGTTATTATAAAGAACAAATATAATACTTATGTTAAATCTATAGGCAGAGACAGAGTTAGTATTTGATTAATAGTAACTATTATTATTATTAGAATGTTCTTTTAGGAAATAGATTATAAAATCCAGACAGCACACTTACAAAAGAACTTAAAACTGAAAATCCACTTCAAGGTAGAGAACACCTCTATGTGTTCATGTGTGTATGTATAAATTATCAAACTAAAATCCGCCAAACTGTATAAAATAAAATCTCAGTTCTACTGTATATACTGAATTTCCCAGAATCAACTGTATGTGTCTGTGCAGGCCACGTGCATGCCTATACCATTCATCATTTATAAACTCTATAATAAAAAATAAATAAAAAGAATTGAGAAAACTTCATATCAATGACAAAACCACAACAAGTAGCATTAATTTTTCTTGCCCCCTTTGCATAAAAATATCTGAAATAGTTACACTATAAGGTGTATTCATCAAAGTTATGAGTTAGAGAACAGAAAACAATATGGGGAAAAAATAGACTGTGACTATATCAATACCGGAAGGGTCAACATAGCTGTGTTTATTGAACTTCAATGTTAGACTCTGAATTTCTCAGTGTAAACATGAAGTTCATGGTACTTATGTAGTTTTTTATTTGTTTGTTAATCAAAGTGGGTTTAGGGGTTAGAGAAACATAGAAGTTGCTCAAGAAGACAAATGTTTCCCAGGTATTAAATGCCAAAATACATTTTTTCATGCCCAGTTTGCTTTTTTTTTAAATCAAGGATATGAATTGATGGCATCGGCAAAGTTCTCAATGGCCTTTCTTGATAACCAAGACCCAGATGGGTTTTGCATGCACATATCTGATGATATCCTTTGATCAAAGTCAATGGCATAGCGTTAGAACCTCATTCAGTATAAATTCATTCCCCTCGACATAACGCTGAGGTCTAAGCACCTGACCTTCTGGTAATCTGACTTCAGTTACTAGAGGGGTGAAGGAATCATGTATCCCACAAGCTTTCTGACCCATCATTTCTCCCAGCCAAGCTTTCAACAGAAGCTTGGAATTGAATAATCAAGTAGGCAGTGCTCTCTGGAAAAGGCTTGGCATGGTGATATGCACCATTAGTTATTAAGAGTAGGTCTGTATGATCTGAAAATCAAACCAGGAGCTAATACCTTTGGTTCCTAAATGAAAGTTTATCTTTAGAGACATGAAAACAGGCCTACACACAAGCGTCTGTTTCTCTCAGAAGAGAACTTCAGACAGATTAGTGACTTGAGTACCCAAAAGTAAGAATAGTAGCGTGACAAATGATGTGGGCAGAAATACTTTAATGAGGCAAATTCGTAAAAACTAAACCAAAAATTAAGCAAAATAAAGAGGAAAATGTGATGATTTGCCTAACTCTTATCACATAATAAAGGAAGCCATGTCAGTTTCTCAAGAGATACCAACTGACCTTCCCCACACCCCGAACCCAACACAATGACTGCAAGAGTTCGTACAAAGAACATGAGACAGTCATGTCTGTTATGACTTAAGGCAGTGTCACCAATGTGCAGATGCCAGTTATCATACAGCTATTTCTATATCTATATCTGTGAGTAGGACTCAGTAAAATAATTTAAATTGTATTTTATTATTTAATATCTTGCATGTTTGGGGTGAGGGGAAATGTCGACTTTTTAGTTTTCAGTATTGTTTCCATTTTTTTGCAATGTGTGTATACTGCTTTAATAATGAGAAAAAATGAAGTTATTCTAGTTTTAATTAAAAGATGGCGGGGCTTCCCTGGTGGCGCAGTGGTTGAGAGTCTGCCTGCCAATGCAGGGGACACGGGTTCGAGCCCTGGTCTGGGAAGATCCCACATGCCGCGGAGCGGCTGGGCCCATGAGCCACAATTACTGAGCCTGCGCGTCTGGAGCCTGTGCTCCACAACAAGAGAGGCCGCGATGGTGAGAGGCCCGCGCACCGCGATGAAGAGTGGCCCCTGCTTGCCACAGCTAGAGAAAGCCCTCGCACAGAAACGAAAACCCAACACAGCCATAAAAATAAATAAATAAATAATAATTAAAGGGAAAAAAACAAAAAAAGATGGTTTCCAGTAACACTTTTTGGCATGGGAGCCAAAGCAAGTTTGTTCACTATTGATTGAAGGGAATGCTAGGTCTCATGATTGCCACTGGGGAAGCTCTCTGAAACAGAGATTGCCTCTATGAAGCCCCTGACGTTTGTTCCTTCACCCAAGATGTACTGAGCACCCACTATGTACAGTGTATTTCAAGTACTTGAGATTGCTAGCAAGAGTGTGATGGACGGGCTTCAGTGTTTAGCTTGTGAGGGCGTTCGAAGATAATATTGAATCATCAGAAAAAATCCAAATCATAGTTCAAATACTGACTTCTAGGTTGGTGGTCTCAGAAAAGGGGTAAAGTTGAGAGACCCCAATTGAATCTGCAGCTTCTATTAAATTTGAACCCTAGAGACACCTTCCTGCAAATACCTTATTTTTTTTTTGAGTGTAGAACAATTCATATTATGTACACCCTTCTACTGACCTGTCTCTTTGAACCCTGCAGGCACTTGACAACTAATGAATAAAATAATATTGTGTGCTCTTGGGGCTATTGCAGACCCTTTTGTGTCTGTAAGAGCTCTCATTTTTTTCCGACATACGGGAGAGGATACAACATGGAGAGAGGCTGCTTAGAATAACTGAGATAGCATGGTCTAAACCCCAGGGGCACTAATGACATTGCATCCACAGAGCCAAGTTAGAATGTTCTATAATGATGTCATTAGACTCCTGAAAAGCTAACTTATTGCTGACTAGAATTTCTCTATTACATTCTCTTTAAAAGAGGAATAAACTCCAGGGTGTGTGGCTCCGCATGGTATTGACATTGAATGTCTGTGCCTCCAGTCACTCTGCTAAAGCCATTTGACCTTCTTGCATGCAGTTTAGTCAACTCAGCTGCCCTTTTGATGGAGACAAATGAATTTCCAGGATTATGCAGGTCAGGTCACCTGGGGTCAAAAACTGATTATTCAGTCATGCCATCACCTTTGTTCTACCTTGGCATCTTTGAACATTTATTCTTTAGGTCCTCACCTTTGATTTGGTGTCCCCAAGTGTTTATTCCTGTGAAAGCACATCTGCAACTCAAATACAGAGATCCATAGCTGATGCCTAGAACATATTTAAAACCATTCCCGGGTGGCAGATACCCAAAATGGACAGTCTAAAACATGTATTTGAAAGGCAGAATTGTAGTAGGGGAAAAAAATAAGGAGAAGAAATATAAAAAATTTGAGACCAGGACTTCCCTGGTGGTGCAGTGGTTAAGAATCCATCTGCCAATGCAAGGGACACGGGTTCGAGCCCTGGTCCGGGAAGATCCCACATGCTGCGGAGCGACTAAGCCCCTGCACCACAACTACTGAGCCTGCGCTCTAGAGCCCGTGAGCCACAACTACTGAAGCCCGTGAGCCACAACTACTGAGGCCCGCGCGCCTAGAACCCATGCTCCGCAACAAGAGAAGCCACCGCAATGAGAAGCCCACACACCGCAACGAAGAGTAGTCCCCGCTCGCCGCAACTAGAGAAAGCCTGTGCGCAGCAATGAAGACCCAACACAGCCAAAACTAAATAAATAAAATAAATAAATAAAATTAAAAAAAAAAAATTTGAGACCAAGTTTCTCCTGTTTATTAGCCATGTGACCTAGGGTGAGTTATATCACCTCTGTATGTCTCAACTTCCTGACCTGGAAAGTGGGGTCGTTAATAGAACTTCCCTCTTCAGGTGGATCAAGTGAGATAAATATGTGAAACACCTAATAAGAAGTCAAGAATGGTAGTAGCTTTGATGAATGTGAGTGCAAGAGTGACTGTACCTGGGATTTTACCAGAGGAGCATCAGTTAACAGAAATGTAATCTTCCTAAACCTAGAATTTAGATTGTGTTTATGTACTAGCTGGTCACATTGTCAGCACTGAAGCTTTTATAAATGTCTGCCTATCAAAACACTGCAATCTTTATGTTTCTGGGTTCTGTTAAAGCTCTAGCCCCAGACAGCTCCAAATTTGCATTTCCCGCATTTGCATTCTCTATCTCTCTGGCTCACAAAACGAAGGCAAGAAAGTAAATCTTCAAGTTAGAACACCCATTCTGTCAAACTGATGTGCCGTCCAATGAATGGTGGGGACAAAAGAAACACATCACCGTGGTAATATGTAAGCGCTCTGAAAATACCATGTAAGCCCAATGCCAATATGATATATGAGATTTTTTTAAAGTGACGTTGTAGTCTAATGAGATTGACATGATTAATTAATGGCCTGTGCTTCTTTTGAATTGGGAAGATAAAGTATCATGTCTCCTGTTGTTTGGTGTGACACACAAAGACTTTTGCATACCTGCTGATATTTAAGTAAACCTGAGGATGTAGAATTTGACAGTCAGTTGCTACATGAAGCTCACAAAAAGAGACGAAGGAACATAATGTTCAGACCACAGTGGTCCTATCTTTCCATTAACAATATTTGGCTTTCTAAAATCATGTATATCCACTGCACATCTTTGTACCACGTAGTTGATCTGCTCCTCGGAGGGCCAGGCCTGGATGTTCAACCAATCGCTATTGCTTTGTCTGTGTCACCAGAACTGCCCAACTTTAATCAGGACCTCTGGAGTCATTTGAAGATGATTCATGTTTACAGAATCTTAGGATGTTTTTTTGACCACACAGTGTAAGGACTTCACGTGAGAGACTGTCTAGCTTTCCATATACAGTTGTTAAGGGGTTAAAAATCCCAGCTCTGCTACTTAGAATTTGGTGATTTTGTTTCAGAGACAGTATATTTCTATCAGTACAATGGGAAAATAATAGTTCCTGGCTCAAAGGGAGTTAAGTGAGATCTAGCACATGTTCAATATTTGATAAGCAGTGGAAGTTGTTAAGTCACAGAGTCACATTCTCATATAGAGAATAGAAGACAAATATAGAGAGTAGAAGACAAATATCCAGATAATACTTTTACAGGAAACTTTTCTTCCCTCTGTTTCCTGATCATCCTAGTAGTTGTACACTTCTTAGGTCACCTGGGTAATACAGAAATGTCAGAGATCAGTCTGGTTTTCAAAGCCTTTGGAGTATTTACTGACCCATGATGCTCGACAACAACCTGGAATAGGCAATGTGAAGTCTCAAGCACATTCAAGGAGCTAGTTTTGAAAAAAATCCTATCACCCAAACCTTCTATCATTACAACAACTCACATCTGTTTACATGACACTTTTATTCTATGCATGGTCAATTTTTCCAGAATATAGATGTTACAGATACCATCTATTCTATGAATCTTTGATTATAATTTTCTCATCTCTACTTTCAAACTTCACCGTTTTTCTTTTTAATCCAGATTTTTCTCTCTTGAAATTAAATATATTTATGTCACCAACACCCTTCTTTACTCATTCTTCTCTACCCAGTCTAAATAATTACCCTATAAATCATGCCTCAAAAATAAAAAAAATAGCAGGCATGGTTCCTGGTTTATTTTGGAATATGCAGCCTAGGTAAAAAAGGAAATAAGTATAAATATACTAATAAGTATAAGCATATCTGTACTTTATACTTATTTCTAATGCCTGATACTCAAGAGTACTTTGACAAATTAATAAGTGAACTTGAGAATGTATACAAAGCAATATGGCAAGTGTAAAACTATTTTCTCACACATTGAATATATACATTCATGTCTGCCCAGGAGGAGAGTAATCATGGTTGAGGGGTGTCAGTCAGGGAAGGCTTCCGGGAAAAATGGCAAATGATTCAGTTTCGGAAGCTAAAAAGGGAACTTTGGGTTGACAAATTTTATGCAGTGACTGCTCTCTGCATCTTTCTTCTGCATCCATATCCCATAAATAATATGTTTTCAATAATCCACTGTATCCTTTGTTAAAACAATGCTTTGTGGAATTAAACATACATTTCCCTCCCTCCTGAAATGCCCTTGAGAAAGTTGAGATTATGCTAGGCTTTTATTGTGAATCTAATGCTTTTTGTCATCAAGAAAAAGTCAAGCTAATTAAACTACGTGAGAACAGAGCACCTGAAAATGACTTCTTAGAGTCAGCTGATGTCTGTAGGTAATTATCTCAACTAAATGTATGCATGTTGTACAGTAAGGGCACTAGGCAGTCAGTGGCCTTTCCCTCTGTGCACTGTTCAGACTCTTCCACCAGCCTTTCACATGTGGAGGACAAAGGAATGTCATCAAATCTCTTACTCAGCTGCTAGAGCAACTCTCCTAGAGAACTCTCAGCATAGTTTAACAATATTCCAGTGTTTTCAGTTATCTCAAGAGAATAATATAACATGAAATGATTCCCTAAACAGTTTAATTGTTAACAATAAGTAAATTTTATTTAAAAATTACAATTTTACAAAAACAAATGATTACATTTACTTTGACTATGTAATTGAGGATATCACTCATAACATCACACATATTTTTATGAAGTTTTGCAAGAAGACATTTCTCATGACTTCGTACTGGAATAGATAGATTAAAGAGCAGCTGGTTTTTTGTTTCTTGTTTTTCATTTTAAAGAAATTATTGCTTGGCCACTAGTAGTATCTTTCTGTTTCCATTGGTTGGTAAGTAAATCAGGCCTAGACTTTTATTCCCCTCCACCAAAATCTGTAGATATTTATGGCATGTGTTCTGTGTACTAATCTTCTCTCTCTTTTCTTCATATTTTCCAACTCTTATTCACCATTGTTATTTTTAAAATTTTCCTTTTCAACATAAAACTCTATAAGAAACTTAGAATTTTTTTTGGACCACATAGTTAAAAGAATATGGTTTCAAATATAATAATAATTAAAGAAAATACTATAAACCTATTTATTGATAATATCAGAGATTTTAAGATAAATTTGAATAGACTATGATTGAAGTGATGAATCTCTCTTCTCCAAAGTTAACAGATCCAAGCTACTACATTGTTTATAATGTAGAAGAACTGGAAATTGTCTACATGTTTATCAGTAAGCAATTGGTTAAATAAATTGATGTATTAATGCAATAAAATAATATATGACTTACAATCATGATATAGAACAACATTTTAAAATATGGAATAGTATTTGTGGTAAATTATAAAATTTAAAATGGCAGGTTACAAAGTAGTCTATCTAGGACTGTTCTTGTTAGGTAAAAGAATAGATTTTAATGCACACACATACACACACATTAAAGATTGGAAATATATGAAATAAAATTATGACTATCTCCAAACAATGACATTACAGCTGAGTTTTCTATTTTTTTCCTCTCTTTTTTTTTTTTTTGTATTTTCTAAGTTCTCTACAATGAACATATGCTATATTTCTAATCAGGGAAAAGTATTTGTTTTAAAAAGCCAGATATGAACTATTTATTGTTATCACATCTAGCAGATAAGCTCTGTCTCTCAAAATAAGCCATAAGAAAGGATTCCTATTTACTCAATGCAGGGCCTTTTTCACCTTGATGACAATGGTATAGTGTCTAGAGATTGGTAAAAATATCTAATAAGCAGATTCTACCTGCACAGTCATTCTCTTCTTTCCCCTGTGTTCCCACAGCAGTCTGAGTCTCTGTTACCGCACTTGCCACCTTGAAGTTCACTTCTCTGTTCATTAGTCTTTGTTTCCATACCCAACTACCCATTAGTCTGCATCTCATCTGCAGAAAAAATGATTCATATTTTTAGGCCTTCCTTAAATGTGTGTGGAGTGAGTGTGTGAGTGACTGAGCAGAAGAAGCAGAGAAACCCTTGCTGCCACTCAGACCAGAATAACAGCAGACAAGACACCTCCTCTCACAGCCAATTTTCTTGGCTCACTTTGTATAATTGCCTCAAATCTGAATCTCCTTTACCTATCTAGCTTCTGCCTAAATGTTGAATATTGTATTTTCCCCTCAAAGAATGTCAATAAAGATTTTATTTTTTTCAATTACTCTTGCAGGGAATGTTTCCCTTTAGGAAAACTAAAATTTAATAACTTTTCTTCAGCGAAGTTGACAATCTCTTTATTCTCGCCATGATGACTGTAGTCAATCAATAGTAAGTTGGAAGCCAAGCTGAACATAAAGTGATTAAAAGAAAACCAAAACACAAATGCACCCTCTTGAAAACCTAATCACATTATGAAGCTCTAAGCATGAGTTATGAGGTAGCTGTGGCTGGCTGGGTTTTGATGAAGTACGTATAATTTCGTATCAGCTGCCACAAGACTATTTCCTATAGCCTTTCTGACTTCTCTATAACTTTAAAATAAGATTTACCCTGTTATCATCTACTTAGACAGGCTTCAAGATCTACCTAGGAAAAAATACTATTAATAATATGTTAAACTGTATTATTATACTTATTTTTCCACATTCATACGGTGGAATTCAAGCGATAAAAATAAAATAGGTAATTCATTAGATTTCAAAGCTCTGGTTGTTAAAAGCATTTTCTCAATTCAGGAATCCTGGCATGAATTTATATGTTATCAGCAAGTATGATAGATGTATTTCTTTTGAAAATAACATGCATTATTTTTATCCAGTTTAGATTAGGAATAATTAGACTTATTTAAAGTTAAGGGGTTATGTGATCATGATTAATTTCAATGCATTATATGCATAATTCAACTTTTAACCAGTTTTCTCTGTTGGTGCTGAATGCAAGTTTTTATTTCAGAAATGGTAATTTAACAGTGAAAGCTTGGAAATTCATTTCTTAGGCTGTTTTCCTAAAATGTGTTATTAGACATTGATACTCTCTGACATTATAAGCAGTTTAGATTTTTTTGTTTTTTAATATTTATTTATTTATTTATTTTTGGCTGCGTTGGGTCTTCGTTGCTGCATGCAGGCTTTCTCTAGTTGCGGCGAGCGGGGGCTACTCTTCGTTGCAGTGCTCAGGCTTCTCATTGTGGTGGCTTCTCTTCCTGCGGAGCACAGGCTCTAGGTGCGCGGGCTTCAGTAGTTGTGGCACTCAGGCTCAGTAGTTGTGGCACACGGGCTCTAGAGTGCAGGCTCAGTAGTTGTGGCGCATGGGCTTAGTTACTCCACGGCATGTGAGATCTTCCCGGACCAGGGATCGAAACCACGTCCCCTGCATTGGCAGGTGGATTCTTAACCACTGCACCACCAGGGAAGTCCCAGCAGTTTAGAGTTTTATTCAAGGTGCAGGGAGAATTTGATTACACTGATGAAGAATCTAAAGCATGGTCTCTGTCTTGACATGTAGAAAAAGAAAAGCCAAACCTTTTTGCAGTGGTCACCTGGGATAGTCTGTGATCTATTCTGGAACGAATAGCATTTATGGCTTATGTCTCATTGTGGTAACATCTCTTTTTTAAGTCAGTTCTTCTCATTGGCCAAGATATTCTTTATTTTTAAGGGAACACAGATTTTATAACCACCTGGTTAAATATCAGAAGTCTGTCTCTGCGTTGCCTTTGTCTTTTCCTTGTCATTTTTCAAGACACAGGCTTTGGAGAAAGTATCCTCTAGGCAGTGACGTACTTTCCTTCTCAGGGTTCCCTTAGGCTTTACAGCCTGATTATTTAATTAATCACTCCATTCCTTCAACCAATGTTGAACCCATTTTACACTGGGTACAGTACTTGGCTCTGGGGATGGTGAAGAAATGATCCCCGCCTTTATACCACTTACAGATTTATAAGAGAAAACAAGCATGAGAGGGGCTTTAAGAAAAAAATATCCATGGGGGACTCTAATAGGTTAAAAAGAAAACTCCCTGAGAAAGTGATAATAGGGCTAAATCTGAAGGATAAGTAGGAATTCAGCAAAAGAGTTGGGAGAGAGGTTTCCAGGCAAAGAGGAATTATAAAGATTTGGGGCAAATGAGGAAGTGTTGGTTTAAAGAACTAAAAGTCATGGGAAAGAGAGAGAAGAAGAAAAATGAAGTGGGGGGACTTGAGAGGGTGAGATATTAGAAAGACCTCTAAGTTCCAGTTAGGATGTTAAGGACAGAGATGTATCAATATATTGAGCATATGTTTATGCACAGTGACATGGGGAGAACACAGTTTAAAAAGCCCTAGGTGTGGAGAGCAAAAGGACAGGCAGAAGCTCGTTAAGACACTATAGGTGCTGTCACTACATGACGATGGTGGCCCGGGCACGCAGGAGAGAGTGGAGATGCAAAGCCTAGAACAGATGCTGGGAATGCTTAGGACGTAGAAATGGCAGAACTTGGAGATCAAAGCATGTATCTAACATATGCCTTTGTCATTCTGAATTACAATGACTTATTTTGCTCTCTCTCCTGTAAAACTAGGAGTCATTTTTTTATAAATCTAAAACGCAACTCACTGCCTGACACATTTTAGGTGCTTGGTATACATTGAAGAATAAGCTTCAATTGATTCTATGTTGTTAACTGTCTATGAATGGATTATACAGAGATTACACACGCACACACACACACATATACACACACACTATTTCAGGACCCTACTGCTGTTGAAACACACGGCATCTTTTCAGTGTGTTGACACGGATGTTTGTTAGCATAGTTTCCTGTACTAATGGTAAATAATAATAGCAGCTCTACTTATTTCTTTCATAGTTATCGTATCTGTATTAATTGTATATATTTGTTTGGTTGAATACTTATTGGGTCTCTCCTCCAGTAGCTCTGTGATAGGCAGTACCATGTCTCTCTTCCTCACTGAGAGTCAGACATAGGAAAGTCAAGAAAATAAACATAGCCTTCGCTGGCATTTTTTATATTATTTTGTCTTCGTTTCTCAAAGGAAAGATGGTCCCTGTGATATCATCCGACTTCCTGGTTGTGCAGATATCACTAACCTCTTAGAAGAATGAAATAGAATACTGTCCATTATGTTTATCTTTAAAAACTAAAGTGTGTTGTTGTATAAACATCTGGTTAACTCTAACGGAATCCCCAAAGCTGCCAATAATTGGGTTTACGTGAGGGATTAAACACAAGCAGCATTAGAAATAACATTGTCATCTTCTCCATGTTCCAAATGGAATGGTTTCCTGAGATAGGGCAAACCATATTTGTCAGACATGAAATTTATCTTCCTATGAAAGGGGCACCTGATGTTATAATGAAACTCACAAAAGCATGTAAAGAGGTTTGGAAGGAAAGAAGACATTCCAAAGTGTGGAAATAATTGATAGAATCATAATAATGCTAATTTTAATAACAATCCATCTATGAATGGTCTTGCCAGCTTCACTCTCTACCACATTGTACTTTTATTTATGATGATTCTAATGTAATTGGAAGTATTTTTAAATTAAAAATGCATGTAGTACTTGGATAAAGGAAGTGCCTCTTGGGTGGCCTGGTGGCCATTGTGCTTTGCCTGAGGCTTCTCGAGCTTTTGAAAGGACAAATCGCACCCTCCGTGTGGATGTGCAGTGAGACAAATCAGAGGGTCTACTCCTGCAGCTGGCAGGGGGACCACCAGTATCTTGACCAACACTTAGATTTACTTTAATGAAAGCAAGCATGAAATACACACCCAATCCTCACTGATAAGATCTTCTATACCCACTGTATTCTTCTGCAGCAGACAGATGGCCTCAGTCTTGGCTTCCTGTCCCAGTTGGTTGATGGTCTTTCCAAATGATACCGCCTTGATTCTCATGCAGGTCAGCATCCAAGTAGCTTTTATCTAGGCATTGGCACCGAGCAGGAGGCTTTTGCATTCAGGAAACTCCCAGTTCATTCCCAGTGTCTTCAGCATCAGAAATGCATCCTTCTGTATCGGCCTGATCAAGAATGAAGCCATGCATTGATATTTCATTCATGGTGCAAATGAGTAAGTAAGTTGGGAGAATGAGTCTGCAACAAATGGAGAAATCTCGTGCCCTCAGACAGAGCTTGGGTTATATTTAAGGAAGGCTTCCTCAAGGCAATTGCTCTTGTCTACTGTTCTGCACATGCCAGGTGGGAAACAATGGAAGAATTTAGTTAAAATATTTTATTGTAAGAATAAGGCATGCTATATGCTATTTACTGTGAGGACAGTACATTATTTCCTACGATCACTAGGAGTCCTTTTCCCATTAATAAGATTAGTAGTAGTAGTTGTAAGTATCATAACAAGAATACCCATCTTTACTGAACATCTACTATACTGAATTACCTTCACATACATTGTCTCAGTTAATTCATGAAAGTTCTATTAATAACTATCCAGGTTCTATTAATAGCAGCATATTATAGATGAGAATAATGGAGACATGTGGATCTAAAGCCATTAGCCTAAGGATACATGGCTTGTAAGTGGAGAGGCCAAATTAGAACCCAAATAAAAGCCTATGGAATCTAAATCTTTAGCTCTCAACCGGTACTCAGTGCTGTCTTGGTGGTTACCATTCCAAGGTGACATTTTAGAAACAAACTCTTAGAACTTCATGTGAAATTGTTAGTCATCAATAGTTAAACCTTTCTTCTCGTTACTGTCAAACTTTGCATCTTCAGAAACCAACCTGAAAAGAAAATTGTGCAATGATGTTTGTAGTACAAAAAATTATATTTTTGAAGTGACTCAAATGTATCGTTTAATGGCAAAAAAAAAAAAAAGCCTATCTGTGAAGATTAAAACTTTCCTTTTTATTTGTGTATACCCTATATCCACTGTGCCAAAGTAAAAGCTGTCCTCCTGTTTTCATACCCCAAATACATGGAATTCTGGGTTTTTATATTCCATCTTGAATCAATCAAGCCATCGATCAATTCTCACTCCTTTCCCCCTGTCTCTTTAATTTACTTTTTCCTAGGGAATCCCTGCGATGATCTTTTAAATACTATTGAGAGGAAATGCATCTTCAGTATCTCAGTGGTTGGTATTGTTGGTTCACTGCTGGATCAGTACTTCTTTTTCAGAGAATTTTCACTCCTACCTACACTTATGAGCTTCTACCTGGCTCCAGTGCTTACAAAAGTACTGTGAAAACATAAAAGCCGTTTTAAGTTAAAATATTCATAATGGTTTAATTCTAAACGTCATCAAGAGAACTATGTAGTTGAGGCAATTCAGGATAGATAGGTGATACATGATGGTATGTGATAGTCTGTAATAGGTGATTAAAAAAAAAAAGCTAACACAGGATGCATTTACCTTTCAAAAAATGGTGAAAGGATATAGAGGGGATGGAACACTAAGGCTGGATAGGAGTGTCCCTAAGGTTTTTCAAGAGTGTTATGATTGGCTACCAGCTTGTAGAATCAGAAAAGTATCCTTTTGTGGAATGAGGTAACCTGAGTTCAAATCCAGCACAGCCACCAATAGTAACGTTACCTTGAATAAGTCACTTACCATCTTTTAGCTTCAACTTCCTAATCTATAAAGTGGAAATAATAAATATAGTTTTCTCATGGGACTTCCCTGGCGGTCCAGTGGTTAAGAGTCCACACTTCCACCGCAGGGGGCACAGGTTCCGTCCCTGGTCGGGGAACTAAGATCCCGCATGCCCTGCGGTGTGGCCAAAAAAAAAAAAAAAAAAAAGCATTTTTCTCATATGAATGATGCAAAGATCAAATAAAACAATGTATTAAAGCACGTAGAATAGTGCCTGACACATAATAAGACTTGGAATTTATTGACCACTTAATATTAATTTGCCAAGGTCTCTTATCTATCCTGTGGCAAAGGATATCTTTGTAAAGACACATTTTTTTTATTGACGTATAGTTGATTTTGACTATTAGTTTCCTGTGTACCACATAGCAATTCTATATTTTTACAGATTACATACCATACAAATTTATATTAAATTATTGCCTATATTCCCTGTACTGTATATTAACATCCCTGTGACTTATTTATTTTGTAACTGGTAAGTTTGTACCTCTTAATCCCTTCACCATTTTTACCCCTCCGCCCACCCCTGTCCCATCTGGTGGCCACTAGTTTGTTCTATATATCCATGAGTCTGTTTCTGTTTTGTTATATTTGTTTGTTTTTTAGATTTCACGTATAAGTGAAAGCACACAGTCTTCGTCTTTCTCTGTCTGACTTATTTTGCTTAGCATGATACTCTCCAGGTCCATCCATGATGTTGCAAATGGCAAGATTTCATTCTTTCGTATGGCTGAGTAATATTCCACTGTATGTATACATCACATCTCCCTTATCCATTCATCTGTCAGTGGACACTTAGATTTAGGTTGCTTCCATATCTTAGCTATTGTAAATATGCTGCAATGAACATGGGGGGTGCAGATACTTGACTTAATGTTTTCATTTTCTTTGAATAAATACCCAGAAAGGAAATCACTGGATCATATGGTAGTCCTATTTTTAATTTTTTGAGGAACCTCCATACTGTTTTCTGTAGCAGCTGCGCCAATTTACATTCCCACTAACAGTGCACAGGGGTTCCCTTTTCCCCACATCATCACCAACACTTGTTAGTTCTTGTCTTTTCGATGATGGCCATTCTGACAGGTGTGAGATAAGATCTCCTTGTGGTTTTGATTTGCATTTCCCTGATGGTTAGTGATGACACACTGAGTACATGCGTGTGAGAAGGGTAGCCCAGCTCCTTTATAAATGCTTAAGCAATGCAGATGCATGCTTTAATGACCAAAAAGACAGTTTTATGTAGAGCCTGTGACTTCTCTTATCCTTAATGTTTTAGATTCAAGATGGAGAAGTCTGCTCTCTGGGGTGAATAATGATGCATGTTCTTTAACTTAAGTGTTTAAAGGAACTGTAGCACATTTGTTAAGATTTATTTCCTTGCAGTTATCTATTCCACAGCCCAAAGGTTGCTGCACTTGTACATGGAGGGCCTGTTTGCTGCAGGTAGTGTCTGCATGGCAGTTACTTTGATTGAGTGAGGGGGTTAAAAATGGAAACATGTTTACAGAGTAGAAAGGCAGGAAGGTCTTGGCATAAGTGGGGCCTGGTGAGTTTCTACGGTAACCTCATTCAATATCACAAGGGCCAATCTCATGGAATGAGATGGCATTCAAAGATATGTTCTGGAATTTTCTTGATAGTCAAGCTAACTATTGAGGTTAAAAATAATAGGATAGATACATCACTGTAGCTTTGCTGGGATGCTGGAGCCAATAAAGGAGCTGATACCTTAGATAACGAAGAGTATGGAACGTCAAGAAATGAAGCTAATGACATCCTGGTGTATGGGAGATCCCTCAGCTTAAAAGCGCCACTTCTCATTTGCCAAGTCCCTGTTGAAATGCAGGGGCAAAGAGACAGAGTCATAGACCAGTAGAGTCCCATCTCATCACCAGATTCCTACCTGTTGAAAAATCTGTTGTCACGTTTCTTAAAACACACTGAAAGACATGTGTAGTTAACAAAAAATATATCAAGGACATGAAGGAAGTTACATCTCTGCCCAGCATTTTGCTGTTAAATTTTAGTGATACATTCTCTCGTAACCTCAGAGAAGATTGACTCAGGTGTACTGTAGGTTGCCAGGAAACAAAGTTTGATTTCTTAAGTCAATCATTTACAGCAAAATGGCACCCATGTGACATTTGGCTTATTTACAGATTTAGAGCATATACGAATATATGTCTATATGTTTATTTGATATAATTGTCAGTACATTTTTTAGGATTATGCATATACAAAAATGTTACAGAGATGAACATTGAAGAAAAATAATTGGCTCAATTGTCATCATAAATTAAGGGAGGGTGAAATGGAAGCATTGGGCAAGGGAGTACATTTATTCCCCAACTTCATTATCAGGGAAGAACTCTGTGTATGTAGTGTTTTCACTTTGTTCCCATCATCACATTGACTGACACGTGATTTTGTTCACTTACCATTTAGGTTGAGAGTTCACAGATGTTTTAGTTAAGGTATTTTAAAGTAAATTCTAAATGATCACGGTGCCTTGAGTTTAAGACTTGGAAAAAATTAAGCCACTTTATCCATCCAATTACATACTATGTATAGTAGCAGAATTTGGTATGGCAAAAACATACAAGAATTTTCCTTCTACCTCTCCCATTCTCTCCCTTCCCTTCTTTTTTTTTCAAATGGTACATTTTTGTATGTGTGAGAAAACATTAGAATAAACAAAGCCAGCAAAAAAAAAAAAAAAAAAAAAAACTTGAAAATCATCTACCATCTTAGCATTTAGCAAGAATCACTATCAACATTGTGAGAAATATGTGTCTAGGCCTTTCTTTATATGTAATAAAAAATTAAAACAATAATGATAATATTTATATAGCATTTACTCTGTGCCAGGTGCTTTTTAAAATGGTTTACATTTAATCTGCCAAAGAGTCCCATGAACCAAGTACACTATTATCATCATCCCTGATACATGGAGAAACTGGGGTAGAAACAGGTCAAGTGACACGAGTAAGGTTATAAAGGTAGTGAGTGTGGTGAGTGTGAGTGGCAGAGGTAGACTTTGCTCTCAGCCAGCCTGGCTCAGGATGACCTTTTCCTAACCGCTCTGTTATACTGCCTCTCACTGAGTATATTTTAAAACAAAAATGGCATCATATTTCACTTCTTGCTTTATAATTTTTTCACTTAACACATTGTAAACTTTCCCCCATGTTATCATGTATTCTTCTATGGCACCATTTTTCCTGATTCTCCCTGTGAATCCTTCTAACAGGGCAGGCAATCATGTCTTTAAATGATCCCCTCTTGTGGATCATGGAGACCGTGTCACATGGCAGAAGGTTGTTTAATGGAGAAATTTCTGTCTTTGTCCTTGAAACACTAGCGTTCCAACTAACTCATGTACCAACTTTGTTTGAAAAACAAAACAGATTGCATGTTGCAAGACAGAGCTGCTGGCAAAATACTCCATCGTGTCAGATTTATACAAACCCATCTCCTGTGTATTGCACCATGTCCTAGAAAACTGAAAGCCATGAAAACAAGTGCTCATATTTTAAGGAACTCAATGACAGCTGATAAAATATTGCATTTTCTGTAGCAGTTTTTACATAAAGCTTCCACCTTAAAGAAATGGATTTGATGGGACTAGGTGGTAATTTTTTAACACGAGCAGTGACAAAATAAACACCATCTGTTAGTATTGATTTATTCTACAGCATTCTCATGCTGGGTGATTTTATTTCACTCTTTTCAGAAATGGTTAATGACACATCTGGTAGTCAGTGAAGGTACACTTTGGGTAATTAACTGTGGTCATAAGTTTACACAAAATGCTAACAGAACATTTTTTTTTTCCTTTCTGTTATAACCAATGGGACATGTCTGAGTCCCCAGCTAGTTACTCATTTTAAACCTTGTGCAGAATTATCCGTTTGGCTGTAGTTGAACTTGTGGAACAATGTTGTGTTATTTTGGATGCTCGGAGAAGCAGATAACCAAGACAGGAATAGATATGCTAGAGATTTATTGGGGGAAACACCTGATGATTACAACGGAGGTACAAGAGAAGGTGGGGAGAGGCTTCAGGTGGCAATGTGAGCCTGACACCAGTGACAGGAAAGTGGGAGGGAAGGAGGATGGGGTAAAAGAGCCCCAGACTACAGCTAGTTCTAAAAAATGTCAGCCAGGACAGTGGAGAATCCAGGAACCACATTTGTCTAGCAGAGCTTTCCTACATTCCACAGAAATGGGACTGAATTATTTTATCCACTGTGCTTGGTCATTGGCTGAGAGCTGTACATCAAATGTGTTTCCACAACAGGAGATTGGCTGTACATCAAATGTGTTTCCACAACAGGAGATCTGAGGGATGCACTTGCATGGTCACCACAAATATCTACCCAGACAATGACTCAGAGAGATGAGGTGACCACTACATTCATTTATCTCTGTCTTTTTTTAAAAGAAAGTATACTATTTTAAATGATCTCTCCTCTCCCAGTTTCTCCATTGATCTCCAACAAGAAGGTTAGCATAATTGGAGAGGTGGGTCCTGTTTTGATTAAATTCTATCAGCTGAGGAGAAGAAAAGAGTGCTTCACACAGTTCTTACCTCTTCATCTGCTCTTAAAAAAAACTCTGAGGGGTTCTAATGCTGCTGCTGATTTTGCTTTTGGTGGAAAAGTGCTCCTTAGGTTTGCCATAATGCTTGGCCGTGAACCCAGGAACCCCTCCTCCTATTTGAACTGAAAAATCATCTGGTGATGGGAGAGGTGAAATTTAGGAAAGAACACATGCTTTCCAGCCATTCAAAACCCAAAACGTATTTTGAGAGGCAGAAGGCAAAAAAATGAACGCTACATTATACAATCACTGTCTCTGTGCCAGGCCTTTATATTATCTTCCTCCTTCATTTTGACAACCTTCTGAGGTAAGTAGGGTTTGTGTTGTTGGGTTTGTTTCTTTGTTTTTAACAAAAGAGGGAAATGAAGTGCAGAAAGATCTGGTGACTTTTCACTGGCACATAACTAAAAAACATAGATCGGGGTTTCAACCTGTTCTTTCTCTGTTTTTGCCGCATTCACATACAGAATAGATTTGCCAGAATTTCTCAGTTCTACCAGTTACTTTACTTGTGTGGGAAGCACTTCTAATATTTGTACAGATATCTTTCTTTACATCCTGAAAAGGGCACTGAACAGAGAGACCTGCATTCTATTACCGTTTCTGCTACGAAATAGTTGTGTGGCTGTGAATTAGTTAAGTTCTTTGGGCCTTAGTTTTTCCCTCAGTAAAGAAAGGAGATTAGGTTATAGATGATATTTACCAAACTTCAGCCATTTTCCATCACCATGATTTGTGTCACATCTGTAAGACCACCTATAATTTATTTGCTTGATATAAATGAACTTATTTACAAAGCAGAAACAGACTCACAGACATAGAAAACAAACTAAAGGTTACCAAAGGGGAAAGGAGGGGGAGGGGTAAAGTAGGAGTTTAGGATTAACAGATACACACTACTATATATAAAATAAAATAACCAAAAAGGACTGACTGTATAACACAGGGAACTATATTCAATATCTTGTAATAACCTATAATGGAAAAGAATCTGAAAAGAGTATGTGTGTATATATATATATATATATATATATATATATATATATATATATAAAACTGAATCACTTTGCTGTACACCTGAAACTAACACAATATTGTAAATCAACTATACTTCATTTAAAATCAAAACAATTTGCCCCTTTTAATGAAAATGTATTTGAAGTGAACACATTACATCATTGTTTAGAATGGAACACCAGTATAGATAACAAGTAGAATTTTATGTTTATAACTTTTTTTAATTGAATATATTTATTTTATATATATCATATATACATATAACTATGTTGTCATATACATGTACATGCCGTATATATTTCTACGTATATAATGTAACAGATATGTAAGGAGTGCAACCTGTTAAAGAAATGCTAGCAACCAACTGAGACGTCCTCCTTAATTGATGTAATCAGAAAGTTTGATGGAAATTTGAAAACAATATTTCTAGTGAGAATGTTCTAGAGATCCAATGTAATTTGACACTTGCCCCACCTAATATCATTTTGTGGATGGCCAGTGTCCTACACCTTGGGATACACTGGAAAAATGATTTGTAATAGCCACGCAATCGCATGCACCTGTGATTTCCATTCTCCACCTTCACCTACCTTTGGCCTCATTTCTCCTCATCTTTTCAACTGCAAAATGTGTAAGAACTAATCCTCTGACTGCAGAAATATTGTCTCTGCATCTTGGCTCACAAGTGGAAAAAAAATAAGACCTGGGACAGATAAGAACAATTCCTCCTTGTTCTTCTGGGAAGGTTCAAGAGAAGGAAGTAGACAGAGAGAGATAGGCAAGTTAAGCCCTGACGCAAGCCACGGTGTGTCTTCCACCAGCCAGTATTTTCCCAATGAAGGTCAGGTTAAAGTCAATAGTGTGTGATGAGGATGGAGCTGAGTACATTGACCAAGGGTTTTCTGTTCTATCAAATATCTCCAATCCTATTGTGCTGCCCCAACTCCCAGTCACCTCCACCAAAACTTAATTCTTTTTTTTTTTTTTTTTTTATTTATTTATGGCTGTGTTGGGTCTTCGTTTCTGTGCGAGGGCTTTCTCCATTTGTGGCAAGCGGGGGCCACTCTTCATCACGGTGCGCGGGCCTCTCACTATCACGGCCTCTCTTCCTGCGGAGCACAGGCTCCAGACGCGCAAGCTCAGTAATTGTGGCTCACGGGGCCCAGCTGCTCCGTGGCATGTGGGATCTTCCCAGACCAGGGCTCGAACCCGTGTCTCCTGCATTGGCAGGCAGATTCTCAACCACTGCGCCACCAGGGAAGCCCCAAAACTTAATTCTTTACTCCATTTTATCTTATGATATTTTAGAAGGAGCCTGGACATTGCAATCAAAGAGAGCTGGGTTCAAATCCCAACTCTCTGCCACATCAGGATGGAGAGGCATTCAGCGGCTCTTGGTGGGTGGGAGAATGGGGCGTTCTCCGGGGGATCTCTCAGGAGATGATAGAGGAGGAGATTCACAGGCAGAGGAAAGACAGGCAGAGGGCATCCCAGTCCTGGTATCCAATCTGAATCACTGTCCTTTCCACAGATATGCACTGTGCAATGAGCTATCTGTCCTAACTTCTGAACCGCAGTGGATCTGAAATCTGAAACTGTGTGGTTAATGTCTCAGCTATTTTTCTGGCACCATTTGGGAGAGGAGGATACCTCTTTCTTCACCCTCTGCCTTCCAACCTAACCATCTGCCTTCCTGATTCATTGTTGGGAGCCCCATCTTCCTTCCTGTTTTACCACCCTCTAATGCCGCTACCTGAAATTCTCTCATTTATGCATAATGTCTACTTGCTTACTGCTGTTCTCCCCTCACTAGAGTGTAAGACAGACTTTGTCTACCCTGTTCACAGCTTGTTCTCAGAGTCTAGAACAGTGCTCGGCACAGAGTATTAGGTCAATGAGTATTTACTGAAAAGTCGAATGAACTGGCCCTAGGCATTGACCCCATTCACTCTAACTTACCGAATTAGCTCCTAATTCTTTCTGTGCACTGCCATCACCCGGGGCTTTGTTGGAAACACTTTCCAGATCATCACTCCTGGATAGTCTGATTCAGTTTGTCTTGGGTGAAGCTTAGGAATCTGTATTTTTATTAGCATCACAGGTGATGAGACACAGCCAGTGCCTGGACAGCTAGGTGGGAATTACTCCCTTGTGGAGTATTACTGAAGAAAGAACTTCATTGTCGGCACATGAAGACACAGTCTCCTGTATTGAAAGCAATTAATTAAGTATGCATTTATGATTTTTAAAATGTATACCTCAAAGGCTTATCCAGTTTGTGTATGTGGTCTGGCAGACCCAATTGTATTTATTCATACCCTGTTTGCATTATGGTAGGGAGACCAGCTGTTGAGTCAGGTGTCTCTTCCCCAAGAAAAAGATCGTTTAGGTTAACAAATAAAATGGTGAACTGCTGAGAAGTTGCCCAAATGGCCTTCGGGCTTTCTTCTAGAATGACATCGATACACTGTAGCATTGTGGCAGATGGACCACAGTGTTGCAGACTCACATGTGCTGGGGAATGAGGCCATTTCGAGTTCTTCCACTGGTCCCCTCAAGGGCTGTCTGGTTGGTTTGCATGTATCCAGTTGGCAGGATGGAGTAGAAATTGAGAGCCCAAGCTTCAGAGTGAGGCAGCTCTGGGTCTGAATCACAGAATGGCCACTGATTAAACTGTGATATGGGGCATTTTTCATAGCCTTTGTGAGCCTCGGATCTTTCATCTGTAATTAGGGATAATATTGTCCAACTCATGGGTCTGTGATGAGCTATAAGTACAGTGCACTGGGCATTTTGTATATATGGTGCTTAATAAATGCAAATATCATAACCTCTGGGGAGATTAACTCAGACATTCCATTGCCAGAAATCACCCTACCAAGGCTCCAAAGTCTAAGAAATCTTGTCCTCAGTGATCAAGAGAGGGACCAGCCAAAAAGTGCTTAGTTGCATGTGGAAAAAGTGCTAATAATGGAACTTTGTTAAAAAAAATTCCTCCTCCAAATTTCATTTGACACTTGCTATATGAAGTTAGGATTTTAATTAAAAATTTTAAAATAGTTACATAATTTTCCTAAAAGATGGATTGGGTTCCCAGAAAAAAAGTTGGGCTTGATTCAGATGACTCAAAAATTAATTTCCTAAGGAACAATCTCAATGGGTAAACTGAGCAGTTGTTACTGGAAGACCAGGTAACTGTCATATGCCAGCGCAGCACCTGATGCCACTCTCCCTCACTGTCATCGACCTTTTAAGAAATTTCTAGGCAAAAAAAAAAAAAAATGTTGGTTAATGCGAGTTATAAGCATGAGTTGGAGTGAAGGGACCTGGGGTTGATGATAGAAGAGATAGAGCTCGATATTTGTAGCAAAACCAATATACAGATAGACTTTAATGCTAAGAGTGATTTATACGTTGATCTCAAAGTATACTGACTAGCACGTCCACAATGCTGCAGTGGCGCCATCATCACCGTGTAGTTATGTATGGGAACATCCCTTACTGGGGGGGTTCCGTTTCCCCAAATATTTAGCTTAAGTTTGAAACTCAAGGAATCCAGAACAATCATCCCTTTTCTCTTGTAAAAGTAACTTAAATCATGGAGGCAGAACAGACTAATTTGTTGAATGAACTTTTTACAATTCCATTTATTTAAGATTTTTAGACAGGCACCATAAACCTCAAGTTGAGATTTTAGTATTCTCAGAGGTCTGCAAAAATCATCAGCCTTCTAAATCGACATCTCTCCCGAGTTCCCCCTGTTCACCCCACCTCCTCTGCGCTCGCCCAGTTCAATTTCTCATCCCAGTTGAGCCCATTTTACAATCTTGTGAGCCTAGGGGCACATGGTAGACAATTGGAGAGTGATGGTTCTCAGCTGTGCCTGCTGAGAATACTGGAATCACCTGGGCAGCCCCAGGAAACTCTGATGCTGGTTAATTGGTTGAGGGTGTGGCCTAGGAATGCAGCTTTTAAACCAACCCTCCCACCACGTGATTCTCAAGCACAGCCAGGAACAGAACCACCGAGAGAGGAGCGTCCCTTTCCCCAGGACTAGAGGTGACTCAGGTATGTTTTTCATGACTAACTTTGACAAATTTGTGGTAAATTGTGCCCCTGACTGCTTTTAGTAACGACACAGTCTCGTTTTCATGGGAGATGATGATTTTGTGATGAACCTATTCACTGTTTCACTGCTTTGCTTTGCTTCCTTAGTATGTGGTGCTTTAAATGAACTTAGTGGTTGGAGACTTGTTGGTGCCGACGGTGCTTGCTAATCATTTCTTTCCTTCCCCACGCTTTTGACTATTGGGTCCCTTCTCAATCTCTGGGTGTACGTGAATAGCTGTCATTAGCCGTGGTAAGTGAGTTAAGTGAAACTAAGTATAGAAGCTCACTGAAACTGGACTATGTAATTACATTGTTCATTGGAATGGATTTTAATATTTACATGGAGAAAAAAAAACATCATCACATGTAGATAAATAACCCATTTTTCACAGAACAAGAGCAAACAGCCACCAAACTTAACTCTGTAGATTTTCCTAGGCAGGCTACATCTAAGAGCCAGAAATTTGGATCTATTACTTTTTACTATATATATTTCTGTACAATATTTATCTACTCTTGCTTTTGATATTGTCATTCCCCAAAGGGATACACACTTTTCTCAAGCTTTATGACTTTTTGTGGGACTCAAAACCCCAGTCTTAAGCTACACTCATTCACAGAGCAGAATTTTCCAGTGTGGGAGCTACATATACCACAGGTGGTAACAAGATGATTTTAGGTACAGTACCGGATGTGGCATTAAATAACTTTGGATCACATAGGAGAGGAGACAGAGCTTTTCTTTAAAAAGCCAGATAGTAAACATCTTAGACTTTGCAGGCCATACGGTTTCTGTGGCTACAGCTCAGCTCAGCCATTTTATTAGCAAAACAGCTGTAGACAATTCATAAGTGATAGGCGCGGCTCTAAATAAACCTTTTTTTTATGGATGCTGAGATTTCAGTTTCATATAATTTTTCCATGCCATAAAATAGTACTCTTTTGGTTTTCTTCTGCCATTTAAAAATGTAAAAATCATTCTTAGCTTTCTGTCTGTACAAAAATAATCACCGGGCAAGTTTGCCAAGTCCTGCCATAAGGGAAGCCTCTGTTTGATGATTGACTTTAACATTTCTCTAAAGCCTTTGAATTTCACTGTTTAACAGAGTTAGAAGTTGAATGTTTTATCTCTTTGTCAGACAAGACTATTTAGCTAGAACTGAACCACGCTGTGTTGAATCCCTTAAATTTTATTTTTAAAATTACCTTATATTCATGTCTAGTTAAGTGGTTTTTTTCCGTTTAGAACAGTGATTTTTAAAATGACTTACAGAAACATAGTAAGTAGAGAAGAGTCCAGGTGGTACATGATTGGCAATGATCACGAGACATGTGTGGAAGGGTTAATATTTGGGAAAATGCTATCCAGGTTTGAGTATCTGTCACTGTTTTCTTCAAAGGAATACCTGTGTTTCTGAAAAGAACAAACAAAAACCTTACTATGTTTCACCACAGCTCATGATACTTTTTAAAAAGCCCCCGATTAAACACACAAATCCCCCAGCCACCTCTTCATATCAGAGCCAGCTGAGGGATGAAAACCAAAGTAAAATAAGGTTAAAACTTGAGATGACTCTTGAAATACACAGAGCAAGAGTAGTGGAATTATCTCTCCGGAATCATCTGTGGAAGAGTCCGACATAATCTCACGTAGTTTCTTACCACACGTTTTATCTTAACACTTACCACGTTTGCATGATCAAGAGCCAACTGATTCATCTTTATCCAAAATGGTGACTCTCCCTTTCCTTTGTATGAAAGTACAATTGGGATTGTAGAATAGGGATTGGGAGGTATTCTTTTGAAAGAGAGCCGACTAAATTTTCTAAGCAAAAATAACCAATGACTGCGACTACAAATGTTTCCATTAATGCAAAGGCCGTGCTTATACCTGGTACCACGTTCTCTCAGTACATCAGCTGCAACAGGCGCTAAGTTCTCTCCTAGCTTCTCCTCCTGCCACCTCTCTGAGCTCTTCCCTCATGTTCCACCTCCTTGCCTTTCCTTCTCACTCAGCAGCCAGTAAGATCTTCAGTAAATCAGCCCAGGGCCATCCCGCTTAAAAACCCCAAGAGACTCATCACTGCCCTGGGGACACCCACCATCCAAACTCTCTAAGGCAGCCAGCCATCCAGGCCCTGCACCATTCCATCCCTGCCATTCTGGGGCCTCAGCGCGTGCTCCTTCCTTAGTCCAGCCCCTGACCTTCCTTCAATGCCTCACCCTTGCCCGGTTCTGTCCTGCCTTGGAGTCTAAAGCAGAGACGCTGTTCCCTCCATCTCAGAGTTTCTCATCCTTGGCACGATTGACATTTGGGTCAGGCAGTTGTTGGTAGTGGGAGGCTGACCTATGCACTGCGGGATATTGAGCGGCATTCTGGGCTCTCCCACTTCGATGCCAAGAGCATCACCTCCCCACAGTTACAGCCAACAAAAATGCCTCCGGCTGGTGCCAAATGTCCCGCCACTTGAGAAGCACTGCTCTACCAGGACAGTGTCCCTTATTTCTCCTGTTCACCTTTTAGAGCTCAAGCCTGCAGTTTACTTCTACAGCCTCCTTGACCCCCACTTTTAAAAATGGTTCCTCTGATTTGAACCTTTCATTCCATGCTTCACTTTTCCTTAGGAGTACTTGTCAATTATAATCATGGATCTGTGATGTGTTTAGTAGTTTAATGTCTGTTTGTTCCCTAGACTATAAGCTTCTCGAAGGCATGCTAATTTGTCCACTGACTTATTCCCAGCACTTATCACAGGGCCTGGCACGTTGCAGTATATCAAGAAACAAATTTCCAGTGAACAAAGTCAAAGTTTCCTTCCATAACCCTAGTCGCCTAGAACTGTGCTCACATAAACACCATCCCCAGCTGCTATGATTCGGGTTTCTTAATACAGAAAAATAAATTTTCAGGAGCTGTAGATATAATAACCCAACAAATTATCCCTCTAAATGATTAAATTACTCTCATATTTAGGGTACAAATGAGTGCCTTTATTGTTGACAAGAAAATGCACCTAACTCCAAATGCCATGGAGGGAAATTTCTCCTCCTCCCTTTTTCTCATTGTATGAGCTGATCTGTGTCCAGATCTGATTAACCTGAATAGGCAGCCTCTCCATGCAGTAACGTGAGCTGCATTAAAAGCCCTTCTTCTCCGTAATATTTCTTTTACCAGTACCCTCCCAGATTTTGTGGGGTTTTGTTATTGTTGTTTTCAGTTTTGCTTTGTTTTTAACCTTTGGAGTTACCTGTCAGTTCAAAGTACTGCATTTCTTTCTATAAGATAATGGCTTCTGGTCACGTCCTCATTTTTGTGTCTCTCACAAGCCCAGCTCACCAAACACTGTGCTTTACTGTCCTGAGTGACTTGACATTTTCCAACCAGACCATCATATCTGTCTCTCCATCGGGCTTTGGCCACACTGTTCCTTGTGTTAGAACATTCTCACCCAGTACCTTCTCCGAGAAACAATCCCTTAATTCCCAAGATTTATCTGACATCTTTCCCACCCACTTACCTGGCCCCCAATCTTCCCAGTGCCATTGCGCTTAATACACTACACTGCAGTTGCATGTTCATCGTCTGCCTGACCCCTAACATTGCTTGGAAATGCCTAGTGAGAGGAAGAGGAAAAGGCTCCTATAAATGTTTTCTATAGGAATTAACGAAGTACCTTTCAAAATGTAAGCCCCCTGAAACTGAAAATCAATTCTCTTGTTAGCTAGTTATAAAAGTCCATGTTTGGTTAGGGATAGTGAAAAGGAATATATATGGCTATTACCAAAGACTGTCCTAAGTACTTACGAAGATCTTTCAAAACAGAGATGGCACATATGTCAAGTCCTTCCAGTCAAAACTTAGAAGGCTTGAGAGGGTCAACACTCTGGAATACTGTGCTGAGCAGGATTCTGAGGCCTCATTCAAGCTTAACAAAAAGAATAATTGGATCCATCAACAAAGTGTTACGAACATCAGGTGGGGATGTGTAACATCCAAACTCTAAAGAGGTAACTAAATAGTAAAAGAAAAATCCTAACAAAAATTCTGCCTCTTTTACCTAGTGTTGATATCAGAGGACTAGTACTTGAAGAGACTTCCTTAGACATCCCTGAATCTAATCACCGTCTTTTATAGATGAAGCAGCTAAGGTCTGCAGAGTCAGTACGATGGGCAAGCCCCACAATAGCAAAGATAGAACTAGAACAATGCCCCGCTGATTATCTGTCTGAGAATTCTGACCCATGCTGAGTTCATGGGGCAACATTCCCGTGACATGGCTTGCAGTTGAAGAGGCTTCTGGATCTAATATTCCTCTGCTGGTGGCTGAGAGATGCAGACTAGCAGCTAGTAATAATGCAGCAATGATTTGTTTACTATCAACTTGAGCCAGGCTTTTGCTAAACACTTTGCTATGCAGTATCTTCCTCATCCACCCCAACAGTGCTCTGTGATAGAAATGATCATCATCCCCCATATGCAAATGAGAAAACTGAGGCTTGAATGATTAACTAACTTGGGAAAAATCACACAGCTAAAAATGGAGAGAGCTGGACTTTGTACTCAGTCTGACTCCAAAATCACTTTGTCCTTTGAGGACACCTTGAGTTCTTCAGACCTCTTCACAGACATGATATAGTATAGAGACAATGAAATTTGCAAAGACAGTTGCTCTGAAAAGATATAAAGAGTGCTTAGGAATTCTACAAAAACCTGTTGCTCCTTGATAGGAAAATCAGATGAAATGTGGACTACAGTATTTTCTTAAGTCTTCTAAGAATTGGAATGTGAAACTAGAAGCTATAGATGATCTGCGTTAAGATAAAAGTCATAAAAAGAGCGAGCCTTCCCTGGGGACTTACTACATGCTAGGCGCTGGGCTAAGTGTTTTCTAAACAGAATGACTTGAATCCCCGCAAACCTTGAGCAGGCTGGCATGTTCAGGTTGTGTACTGCACGACTCCAAAGGGTACCATTCATACAAACGATGACACACACAGTGGCTCTGCGTGTAGGGCAGTACAATGGCTCTGCCTCTGAGGTGGTTAATATTATCCCACTTGCTGTTGAGAAGGCAGAGTTTCAGTGGTTGGTTCGGGCTTCATGGAACTTCCCTAAGCTGAGCTGAGATTGTAACCAGGAGCACCCTTCAGAGCCCTTGTTCCTCACTGCTCTTGGTACACTAGTATGCCTATAAGCATCGTCTCAGAAGGCACAGAAGCAGGCTGATTAAATCAGCATGGCCAAGCTTGCCTGGGTTATTTGAAATCGGTCTTCATAGGAACCACAAAGCCAGCTGTTAATGACTCGATACTATTAGCAGTAGATTGTGGATATCACGATTCAGCCCATGTTTTCAAAGCAAAATAAACAGATTCCATTTGAATATGTATTGATTCTATATTCAGTACCATTATCCTGCTTTTTAGCATAGCATGCACTGGGAAAATAAAATTGCTGTTTAGAAATAATACTTGGTTCAGCATCAGTACCCACAGTCTCTACCTTAAAGAAAAAAAAACACAACTAGTAAGTTTTTGGGGAAAACAATACATGAATTAATTTCAGTTCAAAAGAACAGCAGGGATTATTCAGGTAAAAATATTTATGTCGCTATGATGGAATTGCCACATTTAATCAGCATGACCAGTAGCACTTTCTAAACAACAGCTGCTAGAGAAATGTACACAATAAATGTGGCAGTTCTGTGGAAAACGGAATTTTTGTATACTAGCTATTAGATTTTTTTTCCCCAATCATTACGTTTTTTTTCCCAATCACTCCCGCAGGATGTGGAGTTTTTGCATAAGTTGCAAATTCATGGTTAAATGAGGCACTTTTTTGACTTGGCAGAAGCTGTGTAAACATGAAGTTATGAATACTCTGAACTGGTTTGAAAGGTGGAACCTTAAACACCAGTGTTATCATGATGATGGTATTTTTTTAAAGATTGTTTTCAAATGACTCTGCTGGAAATTAGCATAAGGTAGCAACTACTCATTCTCACTCTGTGTAGCTTCTGAACTTTCAATAAGAAGGAAGAATAACATGGACTCCTGAAATATAGTGTCTGAGACCACTGGCTTTAGAATCAGGCTTGCTTGGCTTTGCTTCTCACTAACTGCATGTGAGATCTTGGGCAAGTCACTTAAGCCCTGGTCTTGTGTCCTCCTTCAGAAATAGGAAAGCTTCCAGCCCACATTACTGACTGTTACATGGGTTCACTGAATCAATACATGTATAAAGTGTTCAACAATGTGCCTGATTCCTAGTTAGTGGGACTCATTTTTTATAGCTTTTATAATTACTGTATTGTGGTATTCTCTGCTCTGCACTGAGAAAGGATCTGCCTGTATTGCTGTATAAATATTTTCTTATTTTAATGATAGTTGCTAACTTTTCATTTGACCTTTCCTTACTATTATATGTATGTTGTAATAAACTTGAACTACACTCAAAGTAAATAGGTTTCTTTCAATGTTATTATCTACCAGTTCCTTTTAGAGAATATTTGCTTTGGCAAGTAGAGGTATTTCCTGCTCTAATCAAACCACCAGGCTTATTCGATTTAAAGACATTTTCACAACATTTTGAACATTACGGCAGTTACAGAAAACTATAAAGTAGGTTCTCTGCCGTTGAAGAGATCTGGGGGAGGATTATTGACATCTTTTATGCAGAAGAAGAATCATCCTGAAATACCAAAGAAAGGTTTAATATACCTGTAATAACTGAAATGACATGCTGATTTAACTATTTAATGAGCAAAGCCTGTGAACTCTGCCCACCCATTCATTCGGCTACACAATGAAATAAATGACATCTGAACTTCCACGTCTGGATGACCAAATCTCATAAACAACGTAAGAAAGGATAGAAGCACTTGGGTTTCAGTATCATGTCTTTCTTTGAGAAAGTTCTGTCTCCCAAGTCCTTCACACCATCACACTTGTTTATACACTGATGTTCTGGCTTGGGTTTTGCTTCCCTCCACGGTGCCATGTCCTTCATTGAATTTCACTTCGCTTTAATGAAGAAAGGGCTGGTTTTGCCACAGTGTGAAACCTTTCAGTGGTAAATGTTTTTCCGAGAACTGCTGTTTTTATTTTCTTCAGAATTCTTTATTTGTGCCCCCTCTCTCCCTCTCTCCTTCTCTGTCTGTCTTGTTCTTGCTTTCTCTCTCGCACACACGCACAAGGACAGGCAGACACACCAACATTCACATACCTCTTCGCCTTCCTTCTCATAGCGTCATCCCATGCCCCGCAGTTGCCTTGGCTACAGTGAGTCCAGAGACTTCAAATCCAAAGCCATGTATAATATATGCTAGGGGACCCCTGCAGTGAGTGGTATACAGCATTAAAAAGGACACACTAAATCTTGACTTAAGCAACAAGTGAATTGGGTGTGATTCTTATTTGTTCAACGAAGAGGGGTCAACATAGGATTACTTTATATCATTTAGGAAAAGACGGGTTTTTTTTTTTTTTTTTCCAGAAAAGTATAGTAGAAACCAGTGAGTACACTGAAGTAGCCCTAATCCTCCAGTTTTATAGTATCATTGATGTATTCATTTTAGGAAAGTTGTATCAACAACTTAGGTCTTTGGGTGTGATGTAGCAAATAGATTTCTCCTAGGCTAATAGGGGAGAGTAATAGGAGGTGAGGATTTGTTCCTCTCCATCAAAAGTCTGTGTTTTGCTGTTGCTGTTGTTCATTCCCTCTCTTCAGCCCCTTCTCTTTGACAAAAGAGCAGATGCAAGGAATGGAGGGGGAAAAGAAGGAATGAACTGTTTGGCAGAGTAAGAGAAGGAATTCCTTGAAGTAAAAAAAAAAAAAATGATTTTCAGGCAGTTCTGAAGTTGATCCCATCTGAGAACTTTGTGATGGAAATTGGCTGTGGAGCTCACCTACCTGGGGTTACTATGATTGAGGCTTTTATTCCCTCAATTGAGTATGGCCATGGTGTGGGATTTTGGGAACCAGCTGGAAGGAGGGTATGTCTTCCCCACTTACCTTCATGGGGTCATCCTCTCAGCCTCCTCTGCACTCTGGGCTCCTGTCTTGACAACTGATATTTATTTGTCACTACCGATCATTTCTCTGGGTACAGTCTTAGCCCCAGCTTTTATTGTAGCTTTCACAATTTTCTTTTTCTGAGAGCTATAACCTAAGCACACCTCATCCAATAGGAGCCATCCTTACTAAATCATTTGTTTAATACAAAGCCCATAATGCAAAAACTAGTACTGTAGGTGGAGTCATTCTTTGTGTGGAAAAGTAAATGCCTCTGATTAAAAAAAAAAAAAGTTCCACCCTCATCCCTCACTACAGTTAGGAATATGAACTATATTCGGACGGAAGAGTTAAATGCCAATATTATGGGCTGCACAATTGAGCCCAGAAACAACAATAACAGGAAGGGAGAGGCAGGGAAGACCAGAAAGCTCAAGGAAAAAGAAGGCTTTGAAACAAAATTATAGAACTTTGTGTGAGTTAACTGGTTTTGCTTCTTTCTTTAAATAAGTTTATTTATTTTATTTATTGATTTTCGGCTGCGTTGGGTCTTTGTTGCTGCACGCGGGCTTTCTCTAGTTGAGGCGAGCTGGGGCTACTCTTCGTTGCGGTGCGCGGGCTTCTCATTCCGGTGGCTTCTCTCGTTGTGGAGCACGGGCTCCAGGCACGTGGGCTTCAGTAGTTGTGGCACACAGGCTCAGTAATGTGACTCGTGGGCTCTAGAGCGCAGACTCAGTAGTTGTGTCACACAGGCTTATTTGCTCCGCAGCATTGGGGAATCTTCCCGGGCCAGGGCTCGAACCTGTGTCCCCTGCATTGGCAGGCAGATTCTTAACCACTGCGCCACTAGGGAAGTCCTGTGGTATGCATTATTGACAGTGGGGTTTGAATAGTTTGAAGTTGGTAAATGTTCCTGTCGAGAAACCATGTGTTGCTTTGAGTTTGCAGAAACACCTGAGGAAGATGACCCCTTGCTGTCCTGATGGTCTTGTGCTTTTTGTGCATCAGATGGTGAAAATTGAGGACTTGAACTTACTTTCTTGCTTTTTTTTTTTTTTTTACTTGAAGTATAGTTGATTACAATGTTCTGTTAGTTTCAGGTGTACAGCAAAGTGATTCAGTTGTACATACATATATATGTACATACATATATATATTTTTTTCATATTATTTGCCCTTAAAGTTTATTAAAAATATCAAATATAGTTCCCTGTGCTATACAGGAGGACCTTGTTGTTTATCTATTTTATATATAGTAGTTTGTATCTGCTAATCCCAAACCCCCAATTTATCCCTCCCCAACCTTTCCCCTTTGGTAACCGTAAGTTTTTTTTTTCCTATGTCTGTGGGTCTATTTCTGTTTTGTATATAAGTCCATTTGTATAATTTTTTTTATATTCTACATATAAGTGATATCATATTTGTCTTTCTGTCTGGCTTACTTCACTCAGCATGTTAATCTCTAGGTCCGTCCATTTTGCTGCAAATGGCATTATTTCATTCTTTTTTATGGTTGAATAATATTCCATTGTATAACTATACCACATCTTCTTTATCCATTTTCTTAATAGTAAATATTTAAAGGGAAAACTTTGTCCTAACACTTTTAGCAAGTATGGTTATCACGTTCTGTTACATATGAGTGGAACTCTGCCGAGTTCACACTAGGAGATCATTTAATGCCAATACAAAACCAGCTAATGGACAAACAAATATTTCAATGAAACAGAATAATTAATAAGATCTTGATTTACTATTCTCAAAATTGTAGAATAATTGGTGGATATCTGGGTGTTCCTATTTTTTTTCATTCTTCCCCCCATTGGTTGTTCTGGATGGAACTTTAGAATATTTATGAAAATACTCTCTGGCATCCTCCCTACAATTTATCTACCTCTGTAGTAATTGGCTCTCTTTGGCATCCTTTGGCTCTCTTTGGCCTCCTCCCTACAATTTATCTACCTCTGTAGTAATTTGCTTCTGAATTTGAAGATTAAAAGACGATAAATGACAAGGCTTAGTGTTTACTGGCTGTGGTAAGGAGGGGAAGTGTGGATTTTCCTAAGACTCCATTAGAATTAGAATTCATCCTGTTCAGGGTAGTTCACCAAGTGTATCCTCTGCTCTAACACTTAGCAATGACTTAGACTCATAATGCATAGAGGTGTTATTAAAAATACATAGAAATTGACAGCATGAATTGTACATGATAAACTTCTAGAAATCCTGGAACCTGGTGCCTGCACCCTGAGTAGAGTCCTGGGAAGTCAAACTCTGTATTCCATTAGGCTTTGGTGTGGAGTCCAAACCAGACTGAAGGTGTGTGTGAGCATCAGAAAACGGTTTCTCTTGAGAACCCTCCAAGCTTTGATAAAGGTCTTTAAGTAGCTCTGATTAGTAGAGACTCCCCATCAATTAGGGAAATGGTATTCAGACACATCGAAAGTCAAAATATTAGCTACAGTTTACCAAAGTGAAAAGGAGTGAGTGTTGCTCGGTTTTCTGGTCCAGCCATTTCTCTGCTCAGTGAATATGATCAGGACTTTCTTGCTGTCTCTATGGATTTTAACTCGTTGATGTTGAGAGATACAGTCTAGGGTTGGAAAGAGAAATAGATTTTATCTAAAATTCTGATTCCTGTCGATTGATAGCAGATGCCTAAGGTGTTGAGAAGATTATGATATCATAATATCTGGGTTCAATTAAAAAAAACCATAAAAGAGTTGCCACAACTGAAGGGTAGTTTCTGCCACAAGGTGGGGGAGAGGAAGAGAGAGGAAGAAAGATGTACTGTATTATATAGACATACTTATATATGTATGTACCAAATGATCTAAAATAATTGTATATGCACTTTTAAGAGGTCACTGTAAGGGTGAAATTGCACAATATAGGTGTCAGAGACTGGCTAATTGTTTATCGACCTGTTGCCCCTTTCCCTCTTGGGCAGACAATGAAAATGCAATTTCAGTCTCCCTTGACGTTAGGTGTGTCCCTGTCCCTGAGTTCTGGAGAAGGGAATGTGTGTATAGACATGACATCATTTCCAGACACAGAAAATAAATCCACATAGGATTCTCCATCCTATTTCTCTGTGCACTGGCAGAAGGAATAGAGAGGACTTGGGTCAGAAAACCTAGAAGGGAGTGTGGACATGAGAAGGGGCCTGAGTCCCTGAATGATTGCATGGATCAGAGGCCTCCCCCGGCCCCTCCCACTTTTGCCTGCCAACCTGCTTTGTCCTGCCATGAACAAGAAATACACTTCTACTGTGTGGCGCCCCAAAAATCAAGGTTGGTTGCCTACATTGACTCATACTGTGTATGTCAAAGCTTTTTAGAGAATGTAAAGCACACCGGAAGTCTAGATTAGAAATACAAGCAGGCAAAATACATGATTTCCCTTTCCATACAAATTGTCTATTTTTATATCTGCTAAGAAGCTTTGCCAAAGCTTTCTTTCTCTTTCATTAAATGGGCATGTTGAACACACTTCCCTTCTTCCTAAATCGAGCTTATGCTTCAAACTGTCTGTCCAGCACAGCCCTCCCTGACGATGACAGTGTCAACATTTGAACCCAGGGGCAGCCTCCAAAACTACATGAGAACTCTCAGGGGAAATCTCAGGGGTGAGCAGAGAGGGGGAACTTCTCCCCTCTCTCCTTCCCCCCGGTACATACATCCTCGACTGAGTCACTTTCCTGCTTTGCAGTTCCTGTCTCTGCCGACTTGGGTTCACTGTGTGGCCTCCTCTAATCCCCAGGTTATTGGATCTTCTGCTCTCATTTTCTCCCCAGCACTTTCCTATTTAGGTTTTATAGAATTTATTTTTCCTTCCCTAAGTGTAATTTTTTGTATCTATCTTATTTGAATTTCATTTCATATAATCCCTCCGGTGCATCCAGGCCATTTTGGATTCTAAACGTGTTGTCTCATTCCTGACAGCTGGGTATTCATTGTAGAGTACAAATATATACTTAACTGTGATGGCCACACACTTATAAATAGAACAGTAAAACTACAGTGGAAGTTAGAAGAGATGGGAGCCATCCACGAGGCTGGTCCAATGGGTGCGTACTTGTTCTTGCAAATAAGGCAGCTAGAACAAATGGAAAACTGATTTAGCTTGCGTGTGCTAGCTCTCGCTCTCTCCCCCTCTCTAAGAATATCTTTGTCTCTGCATATCTTCCTCACTCTCCTCTCTCTGCAGACCCATTTTTCTTGTTCCATGGTTCACGTGGCAGGACATGGCTGCCAAGATCCCAAAGTTTTATACCCTCCACCCCATTTGAGAAATTGCCTCTGATTTTTAGTAGTTCAAAGTGTTAGAATGAGAGAGAGTGAGAGAAAGAATTCAAGAGAGAGAGAGAGAGAGAGAGACTCTTCTTGGTCCAGCTTGGTCAAGCATCCACATCTGGTCCAATAAACTCTAGCAAAGAGGGCAAAGTTATGGAGTGAAATAAGGCTCAGTGTTCCCAAGCCTGTGGATAAATGAAGGAGAATCATTTGGAATCGGGCACAGCCCCCAAAAGATCTACTTACGGAGGTGAAAGTGAATGGTAGAGGAACATAAAAGAATAAATGAGAGAAGTGAGAGAAACTGATTATAATTTCACTTATTTGAAACCTGAAATTCAGAAGAGCCTGTGTATGTGTGTGTGTATATATATGTATAGGTATGTGTATGCATTTATACACATACAATACACTTAGTGAATACATACTATGCCAGGTACTGGAGGAGCCCTTGTTCTCAGGTAGCTTTCAGTCTCATGGGAAACACAGACACACAAACCGAGAAAAGTTACGCTCTTGTGAATGGTGGTCATGGACCCCAGAGACCACTTACGAACCCAGGAAAGGAGAATGACAGGAAGTCTTCCCAGAGGAGTAGATGCCCGGGATGGCTCTGAAAGGCAGAATAGGAAGTGGCCGGATGAAGGATGGGTGAGCAGGCCATTCACAGTGGGAGGGATAACATGGACGGAGACAGGGCAGTGAGAAATAATATGGTGTATGTTCTGGGAAGGGTAGCCTGGAGTTGCTAAAGCATAAAGAGGTAAAGAGAGAAAAGCAGTAGGGAGGGAGCAAAGGGCACACTTTAAAGAACTTTGCTGGCCCGGTTCATAAATCCAGACATTAATCTAAGGACATTGGGAAACCATGGAAAGATTTTAAGCCGAGAAGTGATAACCACCAAACTTGTGTTTTATATAGATCACCCGGCAGAAAGCTGGAAAATGGATCTGAGAGGAAGACGATTTGGGAGGCAGGGAGACTAGTTAAGTAACTATTGCAGTGATCTAGGGGAAAGATGGAGAGCTAAGCTAAAGCAGAATAACATGAATATTCATGACTTCAACAAATAGATATTAACATTTCTTATGTGCCAGCTACTGTGCTAGATATCTTCCATGGGCCATCTTATTCAGTCTCTAGAAAAGACCTATCATGTCAGGTACTGTTATTGCAGGTGAGAAAGCTGAGGCTGAGAGACAGAGATTGCCACTTACTGGCTATGAGACTTTCGGCCAGGTAAAGGCAATATTTAAATCCAGGTCACTCTGACAACAAACTTCAGTAATTAACCACCATCCCAATGGTAATAGTGATGAAAAGGAAGGAGACAGGTCAGAAATATTTAGGAGGTATAATTATCCGGACCGCATGATGGACCAGGTTTAGGGAATAAGGGAGAAGAATTCGCCCAGGATAACTACCACGTTTTGAGCCTGGATGTCTAGGATGGTGGATGCAGAAGGGCTGGATTTTGTTCATTTTTGAAAAGGGCCTTTGATATTCATTCCGACTGAAATCCATCACCTGGAAACCAGTCATTTGCCAACATCACTCTCCAGACCCTTGGCCCTTCCATATTCTGTGGCTAGTCAGTCGCTCCAGCCCTCCTGGCCTGGGCCCCTTGGCCAATATTTCCACCTGTTTTACAGTTCCTGAAGTCCCTTTGTCCCCTGACCTTTCCACCGTACCCACCTTGCTAGTCGCTTTCCTTGGATCAAACTTACTGTCCATTTACCCTGTGCCAGCTCATGGAAAGTCATGCAGTGATCCCTGCAAAAAAGCAGCTGGGTTTAGTGCTCTCACTCACCCTTATCCTTTCCTCCTTCTTCCATCAACCTCCCCCTCCTGTTCTACACTGAGCCCCTCTCCTTAGACCCTACCCAGACACCTGCTCTTTGCAAGGTGAAGTAACTTGGCCACTGACTTAGGAATCAAGGTCATGTAAGTTGAGGTTGCTCAACTAAGCTGCCCACACCTCAACATTCATTATGATCCATTCTCCTCTCTCCACTCTTATTTCAGAAAAAGAGGTTGTTTCTCTTCTTGCCACCAACTGAAACTTGATCAATTGTGTGCAAACTATTTTTAATACATTATTTAAAATGTGTGCACCATGCAAATTCAGGTAAAGTTATTTATCCTCTCTATTAAAAAAAAAATAGTATTGTCATCATTAGCAGAGCTTCTGTCATCCCACAACAAACTATGAGAAGGGTTCAACTTTCTTCATCCTTACCTCGGGTCAGGACGAAGTAGGTTAACCTCCAGTCAACTAGATTTTAATTAACCCCAAAATGACGTTTCGCTTCCGTTTCTAAGCCTCAGCCAGTGAATTACCAGACAAAAAATAAGTTTAACAAGTAAAGAAAGGCAAAAGTCGTTAATATCTCAAAAACGAGGTTTTTTACTATATATTAACAAGCATTAAGATGCCACCATTTTTAAGATGTTTTTTTAAAAAGGGATTTGAGGGAAATTAAATGCATAAATGCAAATTTAATCCTGATGTCAGAAATGTGAATGTGCAAATGTGTAGAAAAATTGGATTTTATAAATAATATGATACAGTAAGCTTTATTCCTAGAATTATGCTTCTTTTTACCTAGTGCCTGTAGCTAAGTCTAACTTGGTCAGTTAGAAAATTCTTAGGCCACAGTGCCCTCTGTTAAAAATTTTGCTGTATTTTTTGTTTTACAGGGAAGTAGTATCTGAGACCCATGATAGCCATTTCTCTCTTAGGTTAAGAATTGTTTTTTGATGGCTTTGCTCGATGATCTTTTTCGAAAACATGAACATACCTTCAGAAAAGATTGAAGCACCACAAGGAAAGAAAAGCCCATAACTTAGGAGGCTTTTTTGAATATGGAATAAAACATGAATCTAGACATAAGCAAATTAGGACACAATTTTCAATGTTCTACCTCAGTAGGAGTTTAGTGGAGAAAACAATTTATTTGCTCTAAAATGACAGAATATTTCTCAGCAAACAGCCGTATGTGTTCGGGTGTGCATGTTTCCCTTATTAAATGATAAAATCACTCTAGCTCTGGATTTTAGTGTCTTCCTGCTGGAAGCGTCTGATTGCACAAATTAAGCCTAAGACTTAGTCTGGGCAAAAGTATTTTGCTGTCTCATAGGCTCACAGTTAGTGCTGCTATGTGGATATATATACTTCTGTATACATGTATGTATACGATTATATATTTTAACAGCATTTTTAAAAGGATAGTGTTTGAAATGTTCAGTGAATGTTTATTAGAATGCCTTGAATTCCCTGAGCCTCTGCCATGTTTTCTATCTTCCCATGGAGATTTTGGTTTTCTCTCTCTTCTAAAATAGCCTTAGCTGGTGAGAGGTACCAAATCGACAGCCTAGAAGTCAGGAAGCTACTTGTTACTACCATCCTGTAGTACTGCCTTTGGGTTTCTGTGCCACAGCTGGCTGAAAGAGCTCTAGTTCCAGCTTCCTATTTAATTTGGCTGGTACTCTCTTCCTGGTAATCACTTTACTAGCTTGCGCATAGGGTACTGATCTCATGGACTAAGCACACACACAGCTATAGGCGTGCACACACAAACACGGGCACACACACATGCACTCACAGGCAAATATACATGTATACGCACACACATACACATGAGTATCGTGTACATGTGTGCACATATGCATGCATGTGTGCAGTACACACAACACACACCTATGTGTGCACACCCACATGCACACATATATATGTGTATGTAGTACACATGCATGTAGATGCATACATCTGCATTTGCATGAACACACATGCACACACAGATCCAAAGCCCTTTTCCTCTTACCTCTCCCACCTAAACTTTTTCCTTTGTTCCCTTTTTTAAAAAATTTTTCATTTTATATTGGGGTATAGTTGACTTACAAAGTTGTGTTAGTTTCAGGTGTACAGCAAAGTGATTCAATTATACATATACATACATTCATTCTTTTTCAGATTCTTTTCCCATATAGGTTATTACAGAATACTGAGTAGAATTCCCTGTGCTGTAGTAGGTCCTTGTTTATTATCTATTTTATATATAGTAGTGTGTATGTGTTAATCCCAAACTCCTAATTTATCCCTCCCTGCCTCCTTTTCCCCTTTGGTAACCATAAGTTTGTTTTTTAAGTCTGTGAGTCTGTTTTTTTTTTGTTTTTTTTAGAAATTCACGTTCTTTTATTTATTTATTTATGACTGTGTTGAGTCTTCGTTTCTGTGCGAGGGCTTTCTCTAGCTGCGGCAAGTGGGGACCACTCTTCATCGCGGTGCGCAGGCCTCTCACCATCGCGGCCTCTCTTGTTGCGGAGCACAGGCTCCAGACGCGCAGGCTCAGCAATTGTGGCTCACGGGCCCAGTTGCTCCGTGGCATGTGGGATCTTCCCAGACCAGGGCTCAAACCCGTGTCCCCTGCATTGGCAGGCAGATTCTCAACCACTGCGCCACCAGGGAAGCCCTTGTTTTTTTTTTTTAAATCTTTCTTTTTAAAATTTTTTATTTATTTATTTATTTTTGGCTATATCAGGTCTTAGTTGCAGCACGTGGGATCTTCGTTGAGGCATGTGGGATCTTTCTTTGTTGCGTGGGCTTCTCTCTAGTTGCGGCGTGCAGGCTCCAGGGCACGTGGGCTCTGTAGTTTGCGGCAAGCGGGCTCTAGTTGAGGCACGCAAGCTCAGTAGTTGTGCCGTGAGGGCCTAGTTGCCCCGCGGCATGTGCGATCTTAGTTCCCCAACCAGGGATCGAACCCACGGCCCCTGTGTTGTAAGGTGGATTCTTTACCACTGGACCACCAGTGGTAAAGTGTTTTGTAAATAAGTTCATTTGTATCATCTTTTTGTATTCCACATAAAAGTGATATCATATGGTATTTGTCTTTGTCTTACTTCACTTAATATAATAATCTCTAGATCCATCCGTGTTGCTGCAAATGGCATTATTTCACTCTTTTTATGGCTGAATGGTATTCCACTGTATATATGTACCACATCTTCTTTATCCATTTCTCTGTCACTGGACATTTAGGTTGCTTCCATGTCCTGGCTATTGTGAATAGCGTTGCAATGAACAGCGGGGTGCATGTATCTTTTCAAATTATGGTTTTCTCCAGATACATGCCCAGGAGTGGGATTGCTGGATCATATGGCAACTCTGTTTTTAGTTTTTTGAGGAACCTCCATACTGTTTTCCATAGAGGCTGTACCAATTTACATTCCCACCAACAGTGCAAGAGGGTTCCCTTTTCTCCACACCCTCTCCAGCATTTGCTATTTGTAGACTTTTTAATGATGGCCATTCTGACCAGTGTGAAGTGATAGTTTTCTCCTCAACGTCCCCAATATTGAGACTCTTTTGAGGTTATTGTATAACTCATTGCTGTTCAGAATATGATATTTCTACAGATGAGGCCTGGATTTCTCTTTTTACAAGATCACTGAACAGTCCTATGCACCAATTATGGAAGTTTTCATAACCCGCCTAAGCAGAAGGAACATCAAATCATTGAAGCTTAATCCTAAAGAAACGAGGGTCACCTTGGCCTTGCCTTCTGACTTGGGCTGTCTGTGTTGTAATAAGTGAGGGACATGGAACTGAGAGCTTTCCCACAGCATCCTTCCCTAGATCCAGGGTGTCAACACACACAGGGATTTGTAAGTGTTTTCTACCACTTTCCCTGATTACTTCTTTGTGGGGGACATTGGTTTTCACATCCCATCACTTCCCCGGCGTTCCAGGGTTCTTTGCGTTAGACTGATGAGAGAGGCGTTGAGAGTTGTTTCTCCTGCTGGGGCAAGAAGTGGCACGGATTGGAGGTGGCTTCATCACGCCCTGTAGATCTTATCTCTGCTCTTCTGCTTTTGTTTCATGCATTGAGAAAGGGCACACTGGGTCCGACCTCTGCTAAGTCACTGTGGAAAAGACTGGAAACAAGAAGAGGAAGAGGATCGTGTCTCTTAGTTGAATGCTCTGAGTTTATTGACTCCTATCTTTCTTGTTGTGGGTAGACTTGGGCTTCCCAGGCCTCTGAGCTCAGGATTCTGTGATCTGTCAGCTTTCAGGTCAACAAACCCCTGCCAGGGAGGCTCCTGAACAACAGACAAGTGAGAGGAACTGACTTTTGTAAGAAAATTGGACAAAGTGAATAAACTGCTTAGGAGGATTTACTAGCCCAGTAGAGGAAACGTCTACCAGCTCAAATCCCATGAGATTCTTGCAGTATTTTCCCAGTCTGTTGCCTACCATCCCCAACCCAGACACTGCCCCCAAATTCATGTCACTGGGGCTATCTCCACAGCCTTACACTGTCACTTTTGTCCCCAAGGTTGGTGGGGCCTGAAAACGCAGCATAGGTAGGACTTCCAGTGTTAGCTTAAAAAGCCCTGAAGTCCCGATGTATACAATTACCTAAACACTTTCTACCTCTGTACATGATTTCTAAGCAACGTGCTCATTATTGTTAATAGAACAAGGAGTACCTACTTTATATTAATTTTAGTGTTAGGCTCTAAGGTTGCCAAGGTAACAGGACATAGCCCCGACCTCAAAGATCTCATGGTCTTGGAAGGAAGAGACAGGAAAGTTCATACTATAGAGAATCTGTAGTACATAATATGTGGACAAGGGATGGTGAGGCTAGAGAAAGGACACCAGGAAGGAGGCTGACTTGGTGGAGTTGGCCCAAGAAGATACCTTTTAAACTATATCTTAGGAGAAAGAAGAGGGTTAGTCAAATTAATTTAGCTGGAATTACAGGTCCGCACACTAATATATATATTAGTGACCACCTGTTTCTTTGGGGATTTTTCAAGAAGTCTGTATATGGGGGTAGGTAACGTGTGCTGCTTGCTGAGGCCCAGTTGGAGAGGGGGCTAGAGAGGCCATTTAGTCCACAATGAGCCATTGAAGGGTTTAAAGCAGTAGAATTAAAATATCATTTTCATTGCTTTGTCTTCTACGGTGCTTTGACTGTATACTTATGAACACAGATATTTTCAACAGAATTGTCCCAAGATTGATAAATTTTTATTGAGAAAATATTTCCTGGGAGCAATAAGCTTAAGCCAATTTAATTTCTTTATCAACTTCATATACCTTTTCATACAGAACCCATTCATCCAGAGTGAATGATGGGGTCAGATCTTCTTTGGAATCAAAATGACAGAGGAAAAAAAAACTCAGGGTAGCAAAGGAAGAAAAGTAGTGAGTTCAAAACTTCCCCCTTTAGGTTCTCATTTTATAGAGGTCATGTGAGCTGCTGAATGCAAAATACCTTCTTGCCACCTTCTCATGTTAGTTTGGGACACAGGAGGGGTCCACTTCAATTCGGGGAGTCAGTTATTTTAGAATGCTTCCATCCTTGGGGAATTTTTAAGTTTTCTAATTATCTCTGAAGCAACTGAATATATTTCAAATGGGACTTTCAAGGAGAGGGACGGTGGAAGTTGAGCAATTAGGCACACTTTGCTTGCTGCCATCAAAAACAAAAGGGACAGAGCTTGGAGGGAAGGTATAATCCTTCCCGCCGTTCCTCACACCAACGGCAGCTGCTGTTGTATGCTCAGAGCCCGAGGCTCTTCAGGGTCACTGAGGAACATCGTCCCTGTTCATCCCACATCAGCCCAGGAGCACAGGGACCTGGAGAGGTCCTTTGTTGTAGCAACAGTGACTTCTGTCAGGAAGGCTTGAAAACACCTGAGGGTTGATGATGACCGGGAAGCTGTATTTTGAAGGATCCTGAGGCGTCTCTTTAACATTCATGCCTCCTTCAGCAATCTGCTAATCTGTAGACTTCAGCTTTCATCTCCTTGAATGCCACCCGGCTCCCCTTGTTGTGCCATGCCTGTGAAATATGCATCACTCCTGTGCCTTTCATCTGAGAGTTGATGACCAAGATTGAAGTCTTAGTCAGCAATGGGTTAATGTCACTTGGAATTAACAGCAGTTTCACTCATTGGCTTTTATTGTTAATATTTACATAACTTCCAGATTGTGGCCTTTGGGTAGGGAGACCAATGGAATGTGTAATGAGGCAAGGTCAAGAAGCTCAGAAAGTCACTTCTTTCTTTTTTTTTTTTAAAAAAAGGTGTGTTTTATTTATGCTTTTAATAAATGAATTGAATGGCTTCCAGTAAAACTGACAAAAATAAAATATAAGCTTTGGCTTTATGCAAGTCTGAGCAATCCAAATGGTTACTAAGTGGTAGTATTTGGGAGGTGGGTAAACTCAGTTTTCTGAGGCAAGCCATTACAAAAATCTGAAGGAAAAATATCAATTTTAAGTCTTTTTTGTTACCTTTTTTTTCAAGTTGGTAAACTTTACATAAAGCATCTTTACTCAGCCTTTGTACATTTTCTAGCACTACCAAGACCACACTAACCTGCTTTCTTCAATTTGGCTTTCAATTCAGTATTTTGAGTGCTTCATCCTTGGCTATAAAGTGACTCCTTCTACCTCCTCAGTTTTAAAGTCTCAAAGCAAGATGGCTTAGAAATAGATGGAACATATTCTCAAATATTCTGAAATAACCCAAGAGTTGTATTTGAATGATTTCAGTGGCACACACTTCATGTTCTGAATTCTTTGCCTCCTTGAATGCTTATTAATTTTCTCGAGAATCGTATAGTTTTTACACCATCCATCTTTTTCGAGATTTCACTGGTGCTTAAAATATAAAGATATTTTCCTGCTTCTTGAGGAAGCAGTATTTTCCCTTTCTGGTTGAAAGGAATTATAGCAAAAGAAAAGAGCATGATCTTTGGAATCATCTGTCAGTCATAATCAAAGCTACATCACTGACAGACTTGTGCCCTTGGGTCCACTTCTCTGAGCCTCAGTTTCTAAACCTGCTAAATGGGGATTAAAATAAACAAAGACCGGAATCACTGTGGGACAGAAACTATATAGATTTGCTCACAGGTACTGCCCCAAAGTGGACTTTTGGGAAAAGCAGACCAGACTTTTGTTCAGTGTCCTTTGTGTTGGAATTACAGTGAGTTGTTCTACATCTGTCAAACACCCTGACTTTTCTTTTGAGATTTTAGCCCTGATAATTTGCAAGGGAGTTTTAATTTTAAATAGGTGATTTCTAAAGGTCTTGCTGTTCTGAAATTCTGAATATCTGTCATCCAAATATGAATTAGGTTTTACATATACTGTAATAGTTATTTCCTGAATCCAAGACACACAGCTTCCTTCAACATAATGTGGGAAACTTCAACTCTCTTTGCAGAGTCAAGTGCAGGAAAGCCATCATCCAGTTTGTTCTAGTGTGTGTGTGTGTGTGTGTGTGTGTGTGTGTGTGTGTGTATATGTATATGTTTTGTTTTGTTTTGTTTTTTTACATGTCCTCCATCCCTCTCTCTGTTGCTATGGAACTGATTCAGCTCTAAGGACCTCACTTGAAGCTATGTTGTATGATCATTGCTAGGCTTATTGTCTGACAAATTGAGACCTGTTCCTGGACCATTCACAGAAGAGCCGGTGACCAGGGCAAGTCACAGCTTCTCTGTGGCTCAGTGTCTGCGTCTCTAAAACAGGGTAGTCACCCCTGTCCTTTCTGCCTTGCCAGAGACAGTGTATATTAAAGAGGTTTGAAAAACCTCCTGGGTTGAACAAATTCTGGATGAACCATTGGTAGTGTAGAAAAGCACAGAGCCTGTATAACCCTCTGGGACTAAAAGGGGCCAAAGTCAAATATGTAATTCAAAGACAGGTTGACTGGGGTTTGATATCCGAATTATTTTATCCATTGTGTTTGAAAGAATAAGGGTTTTGAGGTCCTACCATAGATCAGGATTCACACAAATAAAGAGAAACCATTTTCCAAGCACAACAAGGTGGGTTCCAGTTAAGAAAGGCTAGTTTGAATCAATGGTTCAGTTTTATATCTTCTTTTGCTTCAGAATTTACCAGTTTTGAGACCTTTGACATTTCATTTAACCTTTCTGAGCTTCAGTTTCCTCATCGGCCCGAAGGTGATACTAACAGCAGTTTTTCAGCTTTTTTTGTGTGTGTGAATTAGAGACATGTAAAAATATGTAAAGCACCTAGCACAATCCCAGAGACACACATGCCCCAAAGAAATATTGACGATTGTTTCTAGATTTTACACCTTTCAAGTGTACAACTAAACCAGATGTTGAACTCAGCCTGTGTGTTATAGATGCTTTTTTAGATAGCGAAGTGTATATAAATAAAAGAAGGATGAAAAGAATTCTACCCAAAAAAAGCAAAGACGTGTTGGGAATGTAATTAAAACAGAACAGATGAAAGAAATTATTTGGCAGAGAGGAGATCCCATTCCTAATAAGACATGCATCACCTTTCAAGGTAAATTTTAGAATGGAAACACTTTTTGAAATGGATTGGCCTGCACGCTTGTGAAGGCCCCTGTGGACCAAGTTCTTGTCTTCGGTCAATACCCTTGGTCTCAGTGACTTATCACAAAGGACTAGATAGAGAAGACAGCTCTTTGGTGCTGTCAAGTATTGAGATTTTTAGGGCAACACTAAGATGTAAGGAAAATTCCTAAGGGTTTGAGATCAGAGGGTCCTGGAGAGCAGGAGGAGTCCTCGAACAGCTTGAATTGGGTTTCCAAGGGGAAAGAATGTGTTTCTGAGGAGGTGAAAGGTAAAATGAATGTTTGATGAACTGAGAATGAGAGTAGAATGACAGACAATAAGCAGCCTAAGCCCTGGATGATGGCTGGGCATAGGGTTAATGGCAAGAAGAAGGGAAATCTAAATAACCAGAATATGTGCAATAAAGTACACAAAAGATAGTTTTCTCAGGACTGAGCAGACCCCCTAGAACAGTGATTCTCAACCAGGGGTGATTTTGCCCCCCAAAGGGCTTTGGCATTGTCTGCAGACATTTCTGTTTCACACAATTTGGGGGGAGAGGGGGTGCTACCTGCATCTAGTGGAGCGAATCCAGAGATGCTGCCACACACCCCACAATGCACAAGATAGTCCCCACCTCCAACAAAGAATTACCCGGCCCAAGATGTCAAGAGTGTCCAGGTTGAGAAACCCTGCCCTAGAAAGGCATTTTCTAAACTCCATTCCACCAGCCTGCCACAGGGTAATGATATTTGTGGGGCGGGGTGCGTGGAGGAGATGTGGTTTGGGAAGGGAGGTTCCATGTCGCCATAAATTGGGGAAGTTCTGTGACCCCCAAAATGTAAATAGGTTTCTTTACTGCAGAATGTTTCTAGTATTTAATTAAAAAGGAAACCATTGCCAAAGCCAATTTTCCTAGAAATAACTTTGTAACTTATAAATGTTCTGCAAAGTATAGTATGGGAAACACTAACCTAGTATTACACGTTAATTACTCTGGTAGGATATGCCACAGTATCTACTTGAAAAAAAGTGGACACAGTCGACCTTCAATTGTTTAAACACACACACACAATCAAACAAAGCCTAGCCATGCATTTGAACAAAAATGTGGAGGCGTGAAAGATTGCATCCTGAGAGAGAGTACATTATCTTGATGGCTCAGGCAGTGAGAAAACAAAGAATGTTCTAGTCCATGGTTCCTTCATACCATCTCTAGCAGTAAGAATGACAAAAGTCTAATGTCTCATCAGTATGCCAGGATGCTAATACAGCCATTTCCCTGATAGGCACTCAGTACGTTTGTTGAACTGAATTTATTGTTGATACTTAAGTGATTCTCCCCACCCCAGTTATAAGTGAGTAGTTACAGCGGATGCTCACATCTGATTGCTTTGTTTATAAAAGGATTCCATTCACTTGCATTTTTTTTCACTCTGAAATATTGCATTTATTTAAGTGCATCTTCTTAGAAGATGTATTCAGAAGAGAGCCCGAATAATGTATGCTCCCTGGTTGAATGCAAGGACATAAGTAGAGGTGTTGGGCTGACATCAGAGCTTTTGAGTGAAAGTAGAAGCCCAGAGGAATAAGGGGAGAATTTATTATTGTTTACGTGTTATACGGAAGCTTTAAGTTTCCTTAGTTACATGAACGTAATATGCATCACTCCAAAGTGGACCTGGAGGGGCCTTGCAGGGGAGGAATTGGGTGTGTGCTGTGCTGTAATGAAATCTGCAGTAATCTGTTACAAATGGCAGTTTATTAGGAAATAGGCATGTGTGTTTAGCATAATAAAATCCCTGCCTTCTAGTAGCCCAATTACTTAATTTTCCAGGAGAAACCTTATATCTCATCTCTCCTTTGATCCTACTTACTATAGTATTAAGGGATTAAAAACCTTAGGACCTTTTGTCCTTCAGTCATTCATTAGCTTGATGTTATACCTAATCCCCATTTCCATTTGCAGAAAATTCAGTTAATATAATCAGCTATCATTTTGTAGGTTTAAAAAAAAGTAATATCGCTTGAAAAGAATGTTGAAAATTTTTTTTCAGTGGTTTAATTTTGTATCAGATGCCACTTAAATCCTTATGTATTCATTTTTCTATCGCTACCATAGCAGAGTACCACAAAGATGACTTGAAACAACACAAATTTATTATCTTATGGTTATGTAGATCAGAAGTCCAACATGAGTTTCACTGGGATAAAACCAGGGTTGCATTTCTTTCTGGAGGTTCCAGGAGAGAATCTGTCCCTTGCTTTTTCTAGCCTCTAGAGGCTGCCCACACTCCTTGGTTCATGGCACCTTCCTCCGACTTCAAAGATTATCAGTGCTGCGTCTCTCTGACCGTGCTTTCATTGTCACATCTCCCTCTCACCATAGCTCGGAAAGTTTCTTTATTTATAGGGATTCAAGGATTAGATTGAAAAGCCCAGGACCAGATGGCTTCACAGGTGAATTCTATCAAACATTTAGAGAAGAGCTAACAGCTATCCTTCTCAAACTCTTCCAAAATATAGCAGAGGGAGGAACACTCCCAAACTCATTCTACAAGGCTATCATCATCCTGATACCAAAACCAGACAAAGATGTCACAGAGAAAGAAAACTACAGCCCAATATCACTGATGAACATAGATGCAAAAATCCTCAACAAAATACTTGCAAACAGAATCCAACAGCACATTAAAAGGATCATACACCATGATCAAGTGGGGTTTATCCCAGGAATGCAAGGATTCTTCAATATACGCAAATCAATCAATGTGATACACCATATTAAGAAATTGAAGGAGATAAACCATATGAGCATCTTAATAGATGCAGAGAAAGCTTTTGACAAAATTCAACACCCCATTTATGATAAAAACTCTCCAGAAAGTAGGCATAGGGCTTCCCTGGTGGCACAGTGGTTGAGGGTCTGCCTGCCAGTGCAGGGGACGCAGGTTCGAGCCCTGGTCTGGGAGGATCCCACGTGCCGCGGAGCGGCTGGGCCCGTGAGCCACAATTACCAAGCCTGCGCATCTGGAGCCTGCACGTCTGGAGCATGTGCTCCACAACGGGAGAGGCCGCGATAGTGGGAGGCCCGCGCACCGTGATGAGGAGTGGCCCCTGCTTGCCGCAACTGGAGAGGGCTCTCGCACAGAGACGAAGACCCAACGCAGCCATAAATAAATAAATAAATAAATAAATATTTTCTTTTTAAAAAGTAGGCATAGAGGGAACTTACCTCAACATAATAAAGGCCACATATGACAAACCCACAGCCAACATCGCTCTCAGTGGTGAAAAACTGAAACCATTTCCACTAAGATCAGGAACAAGACAGGGTTGCCCACTTTCACCACTATTATTCAACATAGTTTTGGAAGTTTTAGCCACAGCAATCAGAGAAGAAAAAGAAATAAAAGGAATCCAAATTGGAAAAGAAGAAGTAAAGCTGTCACTGTTTGCAGATGACATAATACTATACATAGAGAATCCTAAAGATGCTACCAGAAAACTACTAGAGCTAATCAATGAATTTGGTAAAGTTGCAGGATACAAAATTAATGCACAGAAATCGCTTGCATTCCTATACACTAATGATGAAAAATCTGAAAGTGAAATTAAGAAAACACTCCCATTTACCATTGCAACAAAAAGAATACCTAGGAATAAACCTACCTAGGGAGACAAAAGACCTGTATGCAGAAAATTATAAGACACTGATGAAAGAAATTAAAGTTGATACAAATAGATGGAGAGATATACCATATTCTTGGATTGGAAGAATCAACATTGTGAAAATGACTGTACTACCCAAAGCAATCTACAGATTCAATACAATCCCTATCAAACTACCACTGGCATTTTTCACAGAACTAGAACAAAAAATTTCACAATTTGTATGGAAACACAAAAGACCCCAAATAGCCAAAGCAATCTTGAGAAAGAAAAACGGAGCTGGAGGAATCAGGCTCCCTGACTTCAGACTGTACTACAAAGCTACAGTAATCAAGGCAGTATGGTCCTGGCACAAAACAGAAATATAGATCAATGGAACAGGAAAGAAAGCCCAGATATATAAACCCACGCACATATGGTCACCTTATCTTTGATAAAGGAGGCAAGAATATACAACGGAGAAAAGACCGTCTCTCCAATAAGTGGTGTTGGGAAAACTGGACAGCTACATGTAAAAGAATGAAATTAGAACACTCCCTAACACCATACACAAAAGTAAACTCAATGTGGATTAAAGACCTAAATGTAAGGCCAGACACTATCAAACTCGTAGAGGAAAACATAGGCAGAACACTATGACATAAAGCACAGCAAGATCCTTTTTGACCCAGCTCCTAGAGAAATGGAAATAAAAACAAAAATAAACAAATGGGACCTAAGGAAACATAAAAGCTTTTGCACAGCAAAGGAAACCATAAGACGAAAAGACAACCCTTAGAATGGGAGAAAATATTTGCAAATGAAGCAACTGACAAAGGATTAATCTCCAAAATTTACAAGCAGCTCATGCAGCTCAATATCAAAAAAACAAACAACCCAATCCAAAAATGGGCAAAAGAGCTAAATAGACATTTCTCCAAAGAAGATATACAGATTGCCAACAAACACATGAAAGAATGCTCAACATCATTAATCATTAGAGAAATGCAAATCAAAACTACAATGTGGTATCATCTCACACCAGTCAGAATGGCCATCATCAAAAAATCTACAAACAGTAAATGCTGGAGAGGGTGTGGAGAAAAGGGAACCCTCATACACTGTTGGTGGGAATGTAAATTGATACAGCCACTATGGAGAACAGTATGGAGGTTCCTTAAAAAACTAAAAATAGAACTACCATACGACCCAGCAATCCCACTACTGGGCATATACCCTGAGAAAACCATCATTCAAAAAGAGTCATGTACCACAATGTTCATTACAGCTCTATTTACAATAGCCAGGACATGGAAGCAACCTAGGTGTCCATCAACAGAAGAATGGATAAAGAAGATGTGGCACATATATACAATGGAATATTACTCAGCCATAAAAAGAAATGAAATTGAGTTATTGGTAGTGAGGTGGATGGACCTAGAGTCTGTCATACAGAGTGGAGTAAGTCAGAAAGAGAAAAACAAATACTGTACGCTAACACATATATATGGAATCTAAAAAAAAAAAAAATGGTCATGAAGAACCTAAGGGCAAGATGGGAATAAAGACGCAGACCTACTAGAGAATGGACTTGAGGACGTGGGGAGGGGGAATGGTAAGCTGGGACAAAGTGAGAGAGTGGCATGGACATATGTACACTACCAAATGTAAAATAGATAGCTAGTGGGAAGCAGTAGCATAGCATAGCACAGGGAGATCAGCTCGGTGCTTTGTGACCAGCTAGAAGGGTGGGATAGGGAGAGTGGGAGGGAGGGAGACGCAAAAGGGAAGAGATATGGGGATATATGTATATGTATAACTGATTCACTTTGTTATAAAGCAGAAACTAAAACACCATTGTAAAGCAATTATACTCCAATAAAAATGTTAAAAAAAGAAACAGAAAAACAAAGAAAAGAATCAACCGTAAACATAATTCTACAGGTCACAAAAAAAAGAAAGGATTACATTGAGCCCACCTAGCTAACCCAGGATCATCTCCCCATCTCACGGTCCTTAATCTGGGTCTCATCTGCAAAATCCCTTTTGCCCTGAAAAGTAACATATTCACAAATTCTAGGGATTAAGACGTGGACATCTTTGGGAATTCATGATCCTACCTATGATGGCTCATTTCCTCGTTTCCAGTATGATTTGAGAGAAATTCCAAAAGGTTCTCAAAAATCAGAAAAGCATACTTCAAATTGTTTTTAAAACATTAGCCATTACTTCAGCTTTAAAATCAAATTAACCTGGACATGGACTCATCAGCTCCATTCTTTTCCCATTCATGCTGTAGAAATAAAACTCCTGAAGATGCTGAGTAGGATTTGTCCCGGGACGAGTGGTCAGTAATAGACGTTGGTGAAACATCTCCCCTGTCAACTTCCGGCTATGAATACCCACGTATTCGCCTCCTAGCCTGCATGTCTTGCTCAGCGAAGCTCAGCTGTGTCACTTCTGCCTTCCCTCAGGCACTGATTCCTACACACAGACAGTTACTGGTGTCAGCAAGCATGGGACTACGGCTGGCTGCACAATTAGCTGTTAACATCTGGTAAAAGGAGTCATTCCTACCCCATCAGCGTACCCATCGGAGATAACTGCTCTTTGAGCATGTGAAACCAGGCTTTCTAATGTGAAGGAGGCTGTGGTCAGAATACAGTATTACTCGTTTTCCATGAAAGCTATGGAAAATGGACCCTTGTTCACTCATAAGTCCTTGGTGGAGATGAAAAAGGAGGAGAAGGGGTATATCTGGAAGAGTTGAAAAATCCTCAACTTTTTATTCAGTTTCTTAAAAATGTTTCTACACTGACCTTAGCTCTTTCTCCTAAATTTCAGAAAACAGATATCTCCAGTATGACTAGTCATGGAGAAATGAGGAAATTTTTGGGGAGTGCAAGTGTGATGAGGCAGCCAACTACAAAACCCTCTTTGGAACTAGAATGATAGTATTAGAGTTCTTTATCCCTGAAGGACTTTAACACTGTAATCACTGCATCTGTCATTTAAATACACATGAGGTTGTGTGTTCAGTAATTATAACTCTATTGGCACGCTTTTTAAAAATTAAGGCATTTTTTTTTAGTCAATGCTGAGAAACCACACTTTCCTGTCCCACTGTTGGCTGACACCAGCGAAGCAAAGAAAAGCATTAGAAGGTGAGCCTTTGCGGAAGGCAAATGGCTCCTGTTAGAAAAAGATTTTGGTATCTGTGACTTTCCTTACATTTATAATGAGATCCAGATGCTCTACCTGATTTGTCCCCTGCATCCTCATCTCATGCCACTGTCTCTCTTGACTACTATTCTGTGATTGGGCTTCTTTCTGTTTCTGGAAAGGGCCAAACTCTCCCGTCTCTAGAGCTTTGCCCTTGCTACCCCTTCTGCCCTCAGTGCTCTTCCTTCCACACCTCCTTCATCTGTACTTGTGTTCTCAGCACAGCCACCAGAGGGTGCTAGATACAGTCTGATCTGTGACTGCTCTGCTTCCAGCCTTCCAATGGCCTCTAGTCTCACTGTGGTCCGTACAGTGACCTCAAAAGCCCTCCACAATCTGGCCTCAGTTACCTCTCGGACACTTTCTTCTGCCCACTCCCTCTCATTCTCACATTCAGATTTCTCCATATCCCTCAAATATGCTGGATATTCTCCCACCTCTAGACCTTTACCTTTGCTGTCCCTGACTTAGGGGTCATCCCCTAGATGTATGCAAGGATTCCCCCCTCCATTCATTACCACTATACTTTCAGGATCTGGAACAAGCCTTTAGTAGGTGCTCAGTAAATGTCTGTTGAATGCATGAATGAACAAAAGCAAGAGTCACCTGTTCACGGAGCCTCCTGACAGTCTAATTTATAGTTCTCCCTGCATTCTGTAACGCATCGCCCTCTTTATTTCTTCCGTAGCACTTACCCTGCATATTTTCTCGTTTTTTGTCTGCTTTACTAAGAAGTTAGCTCCTAGGAGCAGGGACCGTGACTAACTGCTTCATTGCTGTGTCCCCAGCACTTAGTGCAATACTGCCACATGATTGGGGCTCCATAAATATTTGATGAATGAGTAAATCTGAACGAAAACAAGCCTTCATTGACTGAAATTAGATCTATACCCCACTAAGCAGGAACTTGAATATAATGTAAAAGGTGGTGTCCAGACAGGCTGTAAATTTCAGTGTTCACACTCACTGAGATATAAATAAATATACAGATTCTACTGCCTTTCCTGCTCTGTGCTGTTGATCAGAAGTGAGTTTCCTGAGTACTTTGTAATTTACCCAGGATAATCGTCACAGTGAAACCAGAGATCGGTTCCTTTGTTTTTGTCTGTGGTTGCTTTACACATCTCACTGCACCTCATATCAATTAATATTGTACAAATATCACTTTTTTATGTAGCACACCTGTTAGGCTCCAGTGTGACTTGCCTTCCTCTCCAGCAGCAGCCTTGTCAGCGGCTTTGGAAAAGAAACTCTAAGGGCAAAATGCTAATTTTTCCATTTACTTGCTATGTGGCTTTGGGCAAGTTTCTTAACCTCTCTGAATGTCTTCATGTATGAAATGGGATTCTTTTTTTTTAAATCAACTTTGTAAAGTTCACATTTATTTATTTAATATTTTCTTGAGCACCTAATACGGTTCAGGCATCACCTAGGTGCTAGGGGAAGAGTGATGTACTAGACAAATAAGATGCCTGTCTTCATGTAGCTTTCAGTCTATTGGGAGTGGGGGGAGATAGATAGTAAAGTAGGAAGGAGATACATAATTTAGTAAGGTATTTTCAATGAGTGGTGTTTTCAAAAAAAGAAAACAAACCACTAGGGTGATGAAATAGAGAAGGTAGACATGGGGGACAGAAGGATACCACTTAAGATGGAACTGTCAGAGAAGACTGACTATTCTTTGTGCTGAGAAGAATCAAACGCAAAGGTTCTAGGAAATAATTTTCCACGTAGGGATAACAGTAAGTTCAAAGTCCCTGCGGTGGCTGGGAGCTAGGTCGTTCAGGGACCAGAAAGGTGGCTGTCATGGCTAAAGTTGTAGTGAGCGTGGTTCTAAATGGGCTCCGAGATGTTAGCCAAGGTGGCTCGTGTAGGGAGCGCCATGGCAAAGCGTGCTTGGAGGAATCATCTCACCCCTGCTTCTGGCACCTAGTAATTGTCTGATAAATTAAAATTTTCTCCTTCTCTTTCAAATTTAAATTTTCCAAGTAGAAGGACTGTATTTATTCTCCATTAAAATAAAGGGCATGAACAAAGGTATATTCAAGTAGTTTCTTGTGTTTGTGCTAATTTGCATTTATTATCAATCACGATTTTAATTAAAGGCACAGAAAATTAATTCTTATTAAAATCTGATAACTCTTGAATCCAAAATATGGTCAAGCATTTTCCCTTGGATTAAGGCAAGCATAACGCCCATAATATGGTACAAAATGAGTCGTGCTATTTTAAAAGAGATACTTTAGTTTGGATATCTTCAAGAAAAATATGTGTTGAAAAAATTCCTAGTATATATATTTCCTGAAAGCCTATGTGAATAAAAAAAAAGGATCTGAAGGTCTCCTTTGGAAATCTTTAAATAATAAGTGTTTTCATTAATCGGGCATATTTGTTTGTTCTCCCAACAAATACTTACTGAATGCTGGTGACTATGTAGTATGCCTCATTCTAAATGCTTATTAATTAGGCCCAAGTTGTATGGATTTACAGGCTATGTACCTCTAATGTACATATAATTGTTTTATCCCCACTACTACACTATCAGACTCCACCGTCCCTCACTGTATTTCTGCAGCAGCTTCCTAATGAGGTCTTCTCAAATGCAAATCTGCCCCTTTGCTCCCTGCTTTCACATCTTTGCTTGGCTTCCCACTGCCCTGAGTGATCTAGGGGCTTCTTTACTTTTTGCCCCTTATTTATTTTTCTAAGTATATCTCCTGCTGCTTCCTACCATCACCTCACCTTCTTTCCTTTCCTCAGAGAATCCTTGCTCTCTCTGTCTCATGCTGTCACATTTGCCTAAAGCGCCCTTCCTCCACCCAACTTCTTCCCCTGTGCTTTCACCAAACTAATTTCTACTCAGCCTTTAAGTCCCAGCTTAAGTCATTTCCCAAGGACTACATTTCCATGTCCACCCTATTGCCCTGTCTAGTTAGGTGCCCTCACAGGGCCCCTCTGTCTGTCTCAGAATTATCCTGCTCCATTGTCATTGCTGCCTGTCTAGCCCCCCAGCTAGATTGTTAGCTAATGGGGGCAGGCATTTTGACTATGAGGTTCTTCTTTAAATCCCCAATGCAGGGCAGACTGCATGGCATACAGCAAGTACTCAGGAAGCATTTGCTGAATTTAAAAGGAGCCTTTAAATCAAATGCCTCTGAAAAAGTAGTAGATAAACTCTTCACCGCTTGAAGTCTAGCTTCATGATCTACATAGTCCAAAAATCCAATTTGATCCTACCAGTATTCATAAATAACAATAGCAGAAGAACTTCTTTTATTTCTTTTCTTTTTTCCCCTTTTCTTTTTTCTCCCTTTTTTTTAATAGAACCATTCCAAACTCTGGCAATCTATGTCAGTACTGTGCCTCTCATTCTGGGGGCTTGCTAATGACCGTGGGTGCCTCTAACCATCCTAAACTCCCCTAGCTTTCAGTTTCGTCCTGTAGAATCGATTGCTTTGAATTTCTATTGTTAGTAATTAATTGAAAGAATAAGTCTTCATGAGAGGTTAATAAATATGTTTTATTGAAGAAAATCCCGGCGGTGCAAATGCAAAACTTGTGTGTTTTAAATTTTAAATGGTTACCAAAGTGAAGCCTCCAACTCGACCCAATGTAAAGCTTGCTGAATCAGTAATGACTCCATTAATATGCTGACATGGCTTTTCGAAGATCTTGTTAGGACTCCCACCGGCATCTGCTGAGTCCCACCTAAATCAAAGACTACTTCCTAGATCAGCAATTTATCAACTGGGGTAGAGAGTGAAGAGGCTCTCAACTCTTTTTGTTTGCTTTGTACATTATATAAGTTTCAGGTGCACAGCATGATAATTTGGCACCTGTATACACTACAAAGTGATCACCACCACAAGTCTAATTGCCATCTATCACCAAAAAGTTGACCTCCCACCCTTCACTGATTTCCTGTACTCCCCAACTCACTCCCCCTCTGGTAACCACTAGTTTGATCTCTGTATCAATGCGTTTGTTTTTATTTTCTTTGTTTGTTTGTTTAGGTTTTTTTAGATTCCACATATGAGTGAAATCAGATGGTGGTTATTTTTTTGTGTTTCTGACTTATTTCACTTAGCTTAATAACTTCAAGGTCCATCCATGTTGTTGCAAATGACAGAATTTCATTTTTTATGGCTGAGTAGTATTCCATTGTGTTTATATCTTCTTTATGCATTCATTCATTGATGGACACTTAAGTTGTTTCCATATCTTGGCTATTGTAAATAATGCTGCAGTAAACATAGGGGTTCATATATCTTTTCTAATTAGTGTTTTCATGGCCTTTGGATACATACTAGGAATAGCTGGGTCGTATGGTAGTTCTGTTCTTAATTTTTTTTGAAGAAACTCCATGCTATTGTTCATAGTGGCTGCAACAATTTATATTCCCACCACAGTGCACAGGGATTCCCTGTTTCCACATCCTCTCCAGCATTTGTTATTCCTTGTCTTTTTGATAATAGCCATTCTAACAAGTATAAGGTGATACAGCATTATGGTTTTGATTTGCATTTCCTTGATACTTAGTGATTTTGTTCACCTTTTCATGTGCCTGTTGGCTATCTGTATGTTGTCTTTGGAAAAATTCTATACAGATCCTCTGCCCATTTTTTAATCAGGTGGTTTCTTTTTTGTTGTTGTCTAGTTGTGTGAGTTCTTTATATATTTTAGACATTAACCCCTTATTGGATACATGATTTGAAAAGATATTCTCCCATTAAGTAGGCTGCCTTTTTGTTTTGATGATGGTTTCCTTCACTGTGCTGAAGCTTTTTAGTTTGAAGTAATCCTATTTGTTTATTTTTGCTTTTGTTTCCCTTGCCTTTAGAGTCAGATCCACAAAACCATTGCTGAAACTGCTATTAGTGAGGTTTCCACCTATGTTTTGCTTTAGGAATTTTATGGTTTCAGGTCTTACAGTCAAATCTTATCCATTTTGAGTTAATTTTTTATATGGTATAAGGTAGTGGTCTAGTTTCATTCTTCTGCATGTTGCTGACTAGTTTTCCTAGCACCATTCATTGAGAAGACCATCCTTTCTCCATGGTATGTTCTTTGCTCTTTAGTCATAAATTAATTGTTTATATATATGTGGGTTTATTTCTGGGCCCTTAATTCTGTTCCATTGACCTGTGTGTCTGTTTCTGTGCCAATACCATGCTGTTTTGATGACTGTAGTTTTGTATAATAGTTTGCAATCAGGGAGCATGATACAGTCAGCTTTGCTCTTCTTTCTCAAGATTGTTTTGGCTATTCGGGGTCTTTTGAGGTTCCATACAAATTTTAGAATTATTTGTTCTAGTTCTGTGAAATATGCTGTTGGAATTTTGGTATTGCTTGGAATCTGAGATTTGCTTTGGGTACTCTGGATATTTTGACAATATTAATTATTACAATCCATGAGCATGGAACATCTTCCTATTGTGTCTTCTCCAGTTTCTTTCATCAGTGTCTTTATATTTTTCAGTGTGTAGTTTTCACCTCCTTGGTTAAATTCATTCCTAGATATTCTTTTTGATGCAATTGTAAATTGAATTGTTTTCTTAATTTCTCTTTCTGATAGTTTGCTGTTAGTGTATAGAAACATCACATATTTCTGTATATTGATTTTTGTATCCTGTGACTTTAATGATTTGTTTATTAGTTCTAGCAGTTTTGGGGTGCAGGCTGTAGGGCTTTCTGTATATAGTATCATGTCATCTGCAAATAGTGACAATTTTACCTCTTTCTTTCCAATTTGGTTGCCTTTTATTTCTTTTTCTTGCCTAATTTCTGTGGCTAGGACTTCCAATACTATTTTGAATAAAAGTAACAAGGTGAGCATACTTATCTTATTCCTGATCTTAAAGGAAAGGCTTTCAGCTTTTCACCATTGAGTATGATATTGCCTGTGGGTTTTTCATATATGGCCTTTATAATGTTGAGGTATGTACCCTCTCTACACACTTTGTTCAGAGTTTTTTTATCATAAATGGATGTTGAATTTTGTCGTGCTTTTTCTGCTTCTGTTGAGATGATCATATGATTTTTATCCTTTATTTTGTTAATGTGGTGTATCACGCTGATTGATTTGCTTTCATTGAACCATCCTTGCATCCCTGGAATAAATCCCACTTGATCTTGTTGTATGATCCTTTTAATGTATTGTTGTATTCAGTTTGCTAATAGTTCGTTGAGGATTTTTGCATCTATGTTCATCAAGGATATTGGCCTCTCATTTTTTTTTTTGTGGTGTCCTTGTCTGGGTTTGTTATCAGGGAGGGTAATGCTGACTACATAACATTTGTATGGAAGGTTTCCATCCTCTACAAGTTTTTGGAAGAGTTTGAAAATGATAGGCATTAAATCTTTGAATATTTGGTAGAATTCTCCAGTGAAGCTGTCTAGTCCTGGGCTTTGTTTGTTGGGAGATTTTTTTTTTTTTTTTTATTACTGACCCAGTCTCCTTAGTAGTAATCCTTCTATTCAGATTTTTCATTTCTTCGTGATTCAATCTTGGAAGATTGTATATCCCTAGGAATTTATACATCTCGTCCAGGTTGTCCAATTTTTTGGTGTGTAATTGTTCATAGTGGTCTCTCAGAATCCTTTGTACTTCTGTGGTATCGGTTGTAATTTCACCTCTCTTATTTCAGATTTAATTTGCATCCTCTCCTTTTTTCTTGGTCAGTCTAGCTAAAAATTGGTCAATTTTACCTTGTAAAGAACCAGCTCTTAGTTTCATTGATCTTTTCTATTGTCTTTTAGTCTATTTTAATTTTTCTGCTGTGATTTTTGTATTTCCTTCCTTCTGCTATTTGAGGTGCATTTATTCTTCTTTTTCTAGTTCCTTTTTCAGTATAAAGTTAGATTTTGGATGGGGAGGGATATTTCTTATTTAAGGTAGGCCTGTATTGCTATGAATGTCCCTCTTAGAATCACTTTTGCTGCATCTCATAGATTTTGGTATGTCATATTTCTGTTTTAATTTGTCTCTAGGTATTTTTTAATTTCTCCTTTGATTTCTTCCATGACCCATTGGCTGTTCAGTAGCATGCAATCTTCATGTTTTTGTGGATTTTCCCATTTTCTTTCTTGTGATTTTTAGTTTCATATCATTGTGGTCAAACAAGATACTTGGTATGATTTCAGTCTTCTTGAATTAACTGAGACTTTTTTTGTGACCTAACATTTGATCTACTTATCCTGGAAAATGTTTCATGCACACTAGAGAAGAATGTATATTTTTCTACTTTTGGATAGAATGTTCTGCATATATCTATTAAATCAATTGGTCTAATATGTCATCTAAGTCTGATGTTTCCTTATTGATTTTTTGTCTGGATGGTCTATCCATTGATGTAAGTGGGGTGTTAACATCTCCTACTATTATTGTATCTCTTTCAGTTTTTTCCTTTAAGTATATTAATATTTGCTTTATTTATCCATTTACATTTAAATTAATTATTGATAGGTAGGTGCTTATTGCCATTTTGTTCATTGTTTTCTGCCTGTTTTTGTAATTCCTTTCTGTTCTTTCTCTGTTCCCTTGTGTTTTGGTGGTTTGTTATATGTTTAGATTGCTTTCACATTTTCTTTTGTTTTTTTACTGTCTTTTCTTTGTGGTGACCGTGAGGTTCACATATGCAAATAGTAGCTTGTTTTAAGTTGGTAGCAACTTACATTTGAACACATTCTAAAGCTTTATCTTTTTACTCCCCACTTGTTTTATATTTTGCTGACACATTTTACATCTCATTTTATGCATCCCTTAACTGATTATTGTAATTTTATTTTTACTATTTTTGTCTTTTAACCTTCATACTTGCTTTGTAAGTGATTGATCCACTACCTTTATATATTTACCTTTTCCAGTGAGATTTTTGCTTTTGTATGTTTTCTTATTATTGGTGCCATTTCTTTTCAGCTTGAAGAAATCCCCTTACTATTTCTTGTAGGGCTGGTTTAATGGTGATGAACTCTTTTATCTTTTGCTTATCTGGGAAACTCTTGACCTCTCCTTCAATTCTGAATGATAAGCTTGCTTGGTAGAGAATTCTTGGTTGAAAGTTTTTGTTTTTGTTTTTGTTTTTTCCTTTCAGCACTTTTAATATGTCATGACACTCCCTTCTAGCCTGTAGAGTTTCTGATGAAAAATCTGCTGATAGCCTTATGGGGTTACCCTGGTATGTAACATGTTGTTCCCTTTATCCTTAACTTTTACCACTTTAATTACATGTGTCTTAATGTGTGACTCTTCCGGTTTATCTCATTTGGAACTTTCTGGGCTTCCTGGACCTAGATGTTTGTTTTCTTCCCCAGATTAGGGAAGTTTTTAGCCCCTGTATCTTGAAATAGTTTTTCTGGCTCATTCTCTCTCTCTTTTCTTTCTGGGAACCCTATAATGTGAATGTTGTTCTGCCTGATGTTGTCCCAAATGTCCCTTAAGTTATCTTTAATTTTTTTTAATTCTTTTTTTTCCATTCTGCTGCTCCGTCTGGGTGAGTTCCATTGTTTTGTCTTCCAGCTCACTGGTTTGTTCTTCTACCTCATCCAGTCTGCTGTTGAACCCCTCTAGTTATTTTTCAACTTAGCTGTAACTTCTGTTTGGTATTTTCTTGTATTTTCAGTCTCTTGGTTGAAGTTTCGCTGAGCTCATCCATTACTCTCCCAAGTTCAGTGAGCAACTTTATGACCATTACTTTGAACTCTGTCAGGTAGATTCCTTAGCTCCATTTCTTTTAGTTCTTTTTCTGAGGTCTTGTCTTGTTCTTTCAACTGAAACATACTCTCTTTCTCTTCATTTTGCCTAATTCTGTGTTTGTTTCTATGTATTTAGTAAATCAGCTATCTTTCCTAGACTTGAAGGAGTGGCCATGTTTCAGAGATGTTTTGTGGGGCTCAGAAGAGCAATCCTACCTGGCTACCAGAGCCAAGTGCCCTCTTGTTGTGGCAGGGCCAAGGCTGGTGCAGGACATTAGTGAGTGGGCTTTGTCCTCTGGACTGGCTGTAGAGCCCAGCTGTGGCTTCTGTGTCACATTCACAGGTGGGGCTATCATTCCACTGGCTGTGAGGCCCAGCTAAGGTGCAGAGATAGGCAGGGCTTTCAGCAGGGCACTAATACCTTCGAGGGAGAATTCCAAAATGATGCCTGCCAGTGGCAGCATTAGCAAGGTAGACTGAGATTGCAAAATTGGGTCCTGCCAGTGTCTCAGTCCTTGGCCACATCTCACCTGGTTCCTGCCTTTCCAGTAGATGCTTCAAGAGTAGTAAGTAGGTCCCCTTCACCTGTGGTCCTGGTCCTTCTCAATCTGGTGTTTTTGCATGTTTTCAGGTCAAGTGAGTATCACACAAGCCCTTTAAGAGCAGGTTTTCTGTTCCCTGTAGTTCTATAGTTTTCCTGGACATATTCCTCATTAGTTTTCAAAGCCAGGTATTTGGGGAGCTCATTTCTCCTGTGCAAGATCTAAGGGTTGGGGTGCCTGGTGTGGAGCTTGAATACTCCACAGGGAAAAATCCATACCTTTGTAACATGTACTGGTTGTGAATCACTGCAGCTGGCGTCTGGTTTTTTTCCTTGGCAAGACTGTATCTCTGCCTCTCCTACCTGTCTCACTGATGTCCTTTTACCCTTTGTTGTGGAAGCTCTGTTTATCCAGTTTTCAGGTCCCTTTCCAAAGGAATTATTCCTTGTGTAGTTGTAGATTCACTGTGCTCATGGGAGGAGATGAGTTCAGGATCTTCCTATACCACCATCTTGAACCATCCAGACTCTCAACTCTTGTAATGTAGATTATATGCCTATTCATATCCACTGTGATTCCTAGACTTGTCAACATCACTGGACAAGGTTTAAATTAAGGTTCATCGAACATTTTATGAACACATTTTGTACTAAAAATGATGCTGTGTATTCACTTCTCATTTGGAACATGCTGTGAGGCCCTGGGCATGTCACTTAGCTTATGTGGGCTTTATTTTTAGACTGTGTTAACATTATGGCTCCAGGTAACGTGCCAGGTAACAGTTTCAAATCTAGTTTACTTAAAAAGGAGGAGGCTAATTGACTAGGGGGAACTACAGCCATTGCTGTGATGGAGGCTCTTTGCACATACTGTTCATATTTCTAAAATGCTTTTTCTCCACCCCAATTTATTCCCTACCCCTTGTTTTTGGCGAGATTTATCTCAAGGAAGCTGAGAAAGATGAAACTACCTCCCTTCCCTCCCTCCCTTGCTTTAGTCAAGGATTCTCAGCCCTGCCTGCACACAAGCATTAGATGAGTTTTCCTAATTCTAAATGGAGTGTCTGAGGGAGACTATGGTTCATTCTGTGTTTCATCTACAGCCTAGAAGCCTGGAACCTTATTAGTCTTCCCACCACCTGCTCCTTCCCCCAACAAAAATGAGCTCCTGGACCCATGTAGGTGGGAACCACAAGGACTCCTGGCAATGCCCAGCTCTTGACACTGAGGAGGAGGTCCAAACAAAATCTGTGCAGCCGAGGCCAGGCTGACCATATGATACTGCTAGGCAGTTGTCAGGAAGAGACACTTCTCATGTGTTCAAATGTGGGCATGCTCATCAAGAAGGCAAACGCTTGCCATTTCAATAAATATCTAAAGTTGGCAGTGTCTTTTCAATGATAACCCTACTTTGTTGAATTTACCTTTGGTTACCTTCCCCTTGGACTCTAACTGAACATCCTTCTCAGTACTTCACATTCACCAAACTGCTCCATTACAAAAGCATCACTGAAAACCCAGGCACCATTTTCCACGTCTAAGTAGCCTCTTAGTATTCCCAAGAGACCTCCTTCTCTCCCTTCCTTTCCCCCCATTGGCTCCTTGTCTAGTTGTTACACTTCCAAGCCCTTAACTCTCTATGAACTTAGAGTATATTTTAGTTACTTCTAAAATATAAAAAGCTATTATTATTAACTTTTTATCAGGAAGCTAAAGTTTAGTTTTTGCATGTGAATAAGCCACTGTTCTTTCCTGTATTAGAAACTGCTTTTTAAAGCTCTTGTGTTCTATTAAAATAACAATATCAAATTATGTAAATGTGTGTTAATTGCTTTATTGAAATGAATACCCTTATTTAGCAAGTTAAACCTTGCAAAATGGCCATTTTTATTAAAAATTATGGAAGTGTGCTGGCTGTTTAAAGGCTAATGTAATTGGGTGAACCCAACAACTGGGAAATGTCAATTAACAGGAGATTGTTAAATAATATTATTTAAACAATCAGTTTTCTCTTGTAGCCTAGAAAATGGTCCTGGTAAAGTAATAATGACTGTCTAAGGCCTGAGGGAAGGTTTATGACTATTTTGTTCTCCCCTGTTTTTGAATCTGTTGGATTTTCTTTTCCATTTGTCAAAAGTAGGTTTTGTTTAGTAACAGAAATTTAAATTTAGCAGTTTATAGGAAATTATACTTTGAACACTTCTCCTATGTGAAGATCATTTTCTGGCTGGCCATAAAGGGCCACATGGCATTTCTGCCACCATGCTGTGGGTACTTGGGGAAATATTTGGAGATTTTACTTTTTTCTTTTTGAGATAGTTTTCCTTTTACAAAAGGATTTTGATCTCTCTGCTTTTGATAGCAAGAAGCATTGCATTCCATTGGGAAGATACTTAATATTCTTATTATGGGTCTTAATTTCTTAGCCTCTCCACCACTGGAAATAACCCTCTCCATGCAACAACCCTAAAATCCATCGTCTTCTCAATAGCCCTCAACTGGAACTGCTAGTAACTCTAGTCTTGCAGTATAAATGTTCTCATTGGAGCATACTACAGAAACCTATTTATGAAAAATATCTTGTGGTTTCCAAATAGTTGTAGGGAAGGGAATTTTTGGTCACTTATGCAATTTACAGAATTGAGGTCAACCAAGGATGTTGGGATCGTTTCGACTGAGGCTGGGAAGACAAATGTATGAGTAATACTCTAGAGCTCTAAGCTCCTTTCTTACTGCATATTGCTTGTGAGTCATTAACTTTGAAAACCAGAAAAGAGACCCACATTCCAGAGTTTCTCTATCAACACCTGTTCTTAGTGTCATCCAGCATTTGAAAGTAATCATTGTAGGTGGTGGATCATGTAGAATTTCTAGGGCTTTTTGTGATGACTAGATGATAGTGTTTCTTCATTATATGATAGGACACAGCTCTCCTCTCCCCCTCCTACCCCACTCCCCCATGATTCTGGAGCTAAACCATCAGAGTTTCATCTCTTCAGATTTTCTTTGTTCACATTGGAGATGTTGGGGGTTCATTCCATGAACTTCTATGATTAATACTCAAAGTATTGATTTTATCAATCAAGTCACTTGTGAAACTGACTTTTTTATTGCTAGAACCAAAAACTAGTGAAATAAACTCTCTCTTAATAGACTAAACTTGTATTTTTCCCCAGAGGGATTTACCCAACTGGCTGTTATGTTTATCCTCTCCTCTACTAAATTGATGTAACATGAACAGCAGAATAAGAAACATACCTATACACTTAGATTCCTAACAGTTTCAACATAATACTTCTCACAGCAAAATTGCCTGCTCAGTCATAAGGTAATCTATACAGTGTTGAAATATGGTCGCTCTGGTTTCTGTGTGGATGCAGGGATACTTTTGATAGAAACAGCCTTAGTTGCAATGTACAAGGACAACGTGCAGCTGATTGTTTCACTTTCAGAAGATGCAAATAATCTTTTAATATCAAAACATCAGATGAAAACCCCATACCAGTTGACTAAAATGGGCTTTTACCCTCTGGAAATTTTTTTGCCAGTTCTAAGGGGAAAAGTTCAATTTTTAGCTGTATCAGTAGTTTTGTACAACATGGAAGATGTTTGCCTCTGTTAGAGTTTCATGCAATTCCATGGAACTGAAATTGGCTGGCCCATGCTGAGGGAGATTTTTCTAGTCTGTGCTCTGAGAACGTCTTTTATCAGGTGCATGACCATTTATCCAGGTTTTTGAGGTCTCAACCAGGTTATTCTTTGATCTTTATCTTATTCTGAACTTCCTAATGGTCGAACCAGGTCAGAATAGGGTAAATCTCAGCCCGCCAGATGTTCAGGAAAAATATTGTCTTGCTAGTAGCTTAATTTTCTTTGTAACAAAAAATACGTTTATTGAACCTATTTTATCATTTAAAAATATGTATATTATGTTGCTTCTGCCTTCCTAGAATGTTTTTGGTATAACTGAATTTCTTTTCATGGACTCCGGGTGGTTGCTAAAGCATCAGCTTCTCAGAACTTTTTTTAAGATATTTGAGGCTATTTGCTTATCTCCTAAATGCTCCCAGACTACTGCATTTTGATGAGGTTTTCTTTTACTTTTTCTTTTTATAGTGTTGCTATCTCATTTGTTGCTTTCATGCTGTTACCTTGTCACAATGCCTGGCAAGTAGTAGGTGCTCGTTCAATATTTGTTAAATGAATAAAATGTCACTTTTCACTTCTGTTGTAGCATTTCTGGTTTCAATCTCTCTCCTTCTCTTTTCCAATTGCCTATGTCTAGTTTGTTCAGGTTTTGGAAATTTGATAGCCCTGCGTGATAATCTTATGTGCAAATCAAGATTAAGCAGTGTATGAATGAGGACTTTACTTGTCTGAGGAATGACAGTCCAGCGGAGGCTTGGATTTTGTGACATCTATTTTGATTGCTAAGAGGTCACTTTTAAAACTTGCTTCCTGCTTTGAAACTGAGCTCTGAATCCACAAAATTGTACGACAGTTGAATTGCAGACAGATGAGGTATTTTTGTATTTAGTTTTCCTCCAGTGGTCATTACCAGCACCTAGGAGAGCTGCCAGAAGCAGGATGTATAAAAATCACTAGGCCATTACTGTGTTTGTGCTTATTTTAATTAGATTTCTCTTAGATTTGTTTAAAGCTGTTCAGGGAGAAATGTGACCCTTGTGAATGTAATGTCCATTATGTAAAACTTAAGTGCATCTGAGGCTTTGGAAAGTGTAAAATTTACACTTAAGGCCCTGTTTAGTCAATGGGATGAGATTTAAGATCAATTAGGGAGGGGAAAAAAAGCTGAATACGTTATTGTTTTCAAGAAAACTTCCAAGATGATAAGAATTTTTTTTTCTTACGGCCAAGTGGTTGACAGTTTGCCTTTTTGAATTTCAGTTGAGCTTTTAGAGTTTGTTGGTCAGACCCTCTTCTGCCACTTTCTTATTGTGTCTTGGCTGGAAGTCTTAGGAGGACAAGAAAATTTCTCATTAGTGACATGTAGTGACACTTCACTTTATTGTGCACGGACGATTTCCTGACAGAGATAGATGGCATGGTTCGAGTTTCCAAGAAAATGTTATTCCATCATTGAGTGGAGAAGCTCTGAACCAATCTTTCTGATTCACAAACAGGCTGTAGATGTGCCAAACATGACAAACTGATACTGAAATCCACAGCCTTGAAATGGAAGATGCTTCCTTGTTCATTTCTGGCTGTGTAAGGTTGCAGGTAACTGAACACATTAACAATGTCAACTTCTCACTGTTCATTAAGCAGTGATGTGTACGGTACTCGGTCTGTAGTGAAAAGTGCGCATTAGTTGGAATTTTTTGACACTGGAGTCTTATTTTCCCATCAGGAAATATTTTCCTGGGGTAGAAAGGGAAAGCGATAATTTTCCCTGTTTTCTTTAACCCCAGCGTCTCCTCAGTTTGATTCTTCAAATTGGCTTGGTAGCGTCGAAGAGAAAAGCCGTGTTCCCACGCAGTGGTAGACGTTTGTGGATTATTCCCCTCACCCTCAGCAACAATCAGATTTCATCACCCCCTTGCCAACTGTGCCCTGTGTCTGCTTGGGGATACAGGAGAGGAAGCCAAGATACAGACTGAGGCTGCCAGTGGATTCTGTCCTTCTCACCACATGGTCATTGACCTAAGCTGGCCCAACCAAGGAGCCTCTCAGGACTCTTAATGAGAACTGGGAGATGGAGCCGCTAAGAGCAAGTCTGTGGGGTGTAAAGATGTGAGCACAGAAACTGCTGCTGCCAGTTTTAGCTGCTAAGAGGGAAGCCAGCCTGAAGAGAAAGTGGGCCCTCCAAAAAGGGAAGAGCTAAAAGAATCTCAAAGAAATGTGAGCCGAGTTCCAAACCTTTGAATTAAACCCTCTCTGAAGCCTGTCCTATTTCGAGACTCTTTTCTGAATTCTTTTCCTTTATTATTCAAGATCATTGAGTTGAGTTTTCCATGGCTTGCAGTCAAAAGATACTCACTAGCGAAGCTACTCAATCTGCCATTTTTGGTTTTGATCACCTGTTGTAAAAGTGCCAGCCATACAGACGTAGTATAAGATCAAGGAACTAAATGTGGATAGTTCTGAAAGAACGTCTTGTCAATGCTGTGCTGGTAAATGGTTAACAACCAGGTCTGGAGGCACGAGATGAGGCTGGTGTATAGCGTTTGACAATTTGATTTCCATGGTGTGAACGTTCTTACCACAGCCAATTTCAAGCTACCAGTGTGATACTGAACGTGGCATTAGGAAGAGATACTAATAATAATTGGATCCCTTGAGCCCATAATAGTCAGCACCAGCATACCACTACCTCTATTCCAAAGCTTCTGTTTTACATATGAGAAAACTGTGATCCAAAGGAGTTGAGGCTTTCTTGAAATCACACAAAGAGAGGAAAGGCTTGAGCCAGAATGCCTGTCCCCTGACTCCTGAAGTCTAGTTTTTAACAAGCTGATAATCTGGCTTATATATGTTTACACATGTAGCTGGTAACCTTAGCACATTTTTCCTTTAAACAGAAGGCCCTGTGGGTCTCTGCTTAAGACCAGAAAACTATCCAAATTTTCAAAGTCATTATCTCATTCTTCGCTGCCCAGTTGATCAATAAGAATCCCAGAGTATCTCATCAGAAGTGGCCACCACATTTTGACAGTGTGTGTGCCAGCCACTGCATATACATGATTTCCACAGGATGCAGGGAAGGAGTCATCCTTCCATTTTACAGGTGAGGAAATTAAGGTTCAGAGAGGTAGAAGTCCAAGGTCACATCTCACACCTAGTAAGGGGTGGAGTGATAGCTTGACCCCAGGTTTGTCTCACTGCAAACAGCAGTTAGACTCGCCCGCATTTGGTGTCCTACTCTGGAGAGGTGATGTTTCCACTATGTACTAATGCGCTTTGGAGATTTTCCATAACTTAGGAACACATTACAATACCAAACAAAAACACAGATGCCCTGTTTGCTGAAAAGGGCATGAACAGTATTCCTGGCCCTTTGGGGTTCTGGTCATAGATCTTATTTTTCCTGTCACCTAATCTGGCATGTCATCCTTGAGATCTGGTAGAGCTAACTTGTGAGGACTCACACGAGAAGATCCATGTCTTGTCTTCATTTATAAAATAGTATGAGAAATAGTCCTTCACTTTCAGTAATAAATGTGAGCAATCAGTAAAATCTAAAAAGCAAGTAAAAGGGTCGCATACTGTAAATATCAATAATTACGGTTAATAAAAACTAGGCCGGTAAAAGAAAAGAATGCTCTGTTTCATCATTTCATTCTTCTTGTGCCATACAGATACCACTTATAGGATTCCCATAGTTTCTCAGTATGTTCTGTCTGCATTATTCAGAGTGACTCTGCAGCTTTCAGTAATGTGGTCTGAATTATTTAAGTGGTATGATTAGCATAATCTGTACTGCACCCTTAAGAATACAGGGGCAATTAAACACCGAGCTTGACCTACTGCCCTCTTTTGTAGGGCAGAGAAGATCCACACAGCAGAGGTGATTGCAAAAATCAATTCTGTTCATTCTCCTTCTCTCCCCCCCTCCTAACCTTCCTCCCTTCAACTGTCTTTCTCCACAATGCACACACCCAATTTTTATCCTTCAAAACTAGAAGGAAACTCACTCACTTTGTTTTAGTCTAAGTGGCATTGAATTTTCTCAATGAAAATTGAACGTGCCAGGGCTTCCCTGGTGGTGCAGGGGTTAAGAATCCACCTGCCAGTGCAGGGGACACGGGATCGAGCCCTGGTCCGGGAAGATCCCACATGCCGCGGAGCAACTAAGCCCATGCGCCACAACTACTGAGCCTGTGCTCTAGAGCCCGCGAGCCACAAGTACTGAGCCTGCGCGCCTAGAGCCCATGCTCCGCAACAAGAGAAGCCACCGCAATGAGAAGCCCGTGCACCGCAACGAAGGGTAGCCCACACTCGCCGCAACTAGAGAAAGCCCGCGCGCAGCAACGAAGACCCAACACAGCCAAAAATAAATAAATTAAATAAATTAATTAATTAAAGAAAAAATTGAATATGCCAGTGAAACAGGGTCTTCAAGTATCCAAGCATCTGGGTGTTTAGTGTGGTGTAGACAAATTAACCAGCTATATCCATTGTGCATCTGGCTCTCTTTGGAGTCTTGTAGAGATAACAAACATTAATATATAAAGAAAAAGAATAATAACAGAATACAATTCCTTTGAAGTTCCACTACAGTCATATTGTGGTATGTCAGGCAGCCGTATCCAATGTGTCTGAAAATTATGGTTCAACTTCCTATAATATATAAATCTTACCCACCAATTCCCATGCTGGAGTCTCAAAATTTACAGGTGAACAAAACTACATAGGGGTACCCAAGGTCATTTCAGTATTTCACAAAGCCAAACAGAATGAGTACCCTTCCCGATACAGGCTAACTAAAATGTCGAGTTTCTTTTGGTTCGAAAGTCAATACTAAATAAATGAAACTTGGTAAACAAAACCTTTTATAAGTAGAAATACTTAGCAGATTGTTTAAAAAGGAGGGCTGGGCTTGATATGAGAACTGTTGACCAAGTTCCCAGAACAGTCCTTATCAATTCATCAGTTATTCATTGGGCACCTACATAAGAACCATGCAGCATTAAGATCTAGACCACTCTTGTGCTGCTTTTATAATCTAGTGGGGAAGGAGAGAGAAAAAAAAAATGAAGTTTTATAAATGTGATAAATGTTACCAAAGGAACTTAGCAATATCTATTCCTGCTTCTAATCAGAAGGAATTTGAACACAAAAGAGACATCTGCCTATAGTCCATGATTTTAAAGGAGCCAAAAATGCAACATAGATAGATATCAAAATATCTCTTTTGTAAAACCAGTTTACAAATTCGGTATCACTCGTTTCTTCAGGTTAAGGTCTCAGTAAAAGATGCCATCTCCTCAGAGAAAATGGAAAGCTGTTAGAAAACCTTAAAAAATCTGCTCTGATAAATGTGTTGCATTAGCAGCTGTCACCTAGGACCCCTGTAGCATCAGGGCCCGGGACAGAAACGCTGGAGGTGCTGCAGCAAGGCTTTAGAAAAGACGAAGGGTTCCCTGGCATGCGTACTTGCAGGTGAGGTCGCCCCAGAGAGAACTTGAGGAGTGTTGTTGAAATCTGAAGGTCTTGAGGCCAAAAGCAAGCAGGGGGCCCTAAGGAGGAGCCCGAGCAGCCCCACCATGGAATGCCAGTGAGGGAAGCCCACCTTCCCCAGCCAAGGTGAGCCAGGCCAGTTAAGCCTCGGGCCGACCTAGCTACAGAGAAGCACCGGCCTCCCTCCTGAACGGTATCGAAAATGAAGCTGAATTGATGAGATTTGCCCCAGGCCATAGAAGCCGCCCCTGTCACACCTGGGATTCTAATTCAGATCTTTCTGCCTTTTCAGAAAGACAACCCCTGTCACTCCCGATCATGTCCTATTTTTAAGTTCATTATTCACCTCCGGGTACTTAGCCAGTTTCAAGAGCTCTCCCACATCAAAGCATTTTAAAAGGGCGAGTCTAAAATGATGGTACTCTCGAAGCCAGGCTCATCCGCTGAGCCCCTGCAAAGGTTCTGTGGTTCCTACAGAGGCGGGCTGCTCATCAACAAGTTTCCCTGGGAGGTGAGAAGCATCTCTCCTCTGATCGGAACATGCCTGTCACCGAGCTCCGGCGGCTACTGAGCCAGCGCCCCAGCCCAGGAGTCCAAAAATCTGTCTCTGGCAGAGGCTTAACTGTTTGGCTGCTGCATCGGAAGGTCCATGCTGATAACCTCCCAGGAAGAGAGAACTCAGCTGGGAAGTCGCCAGTTGCAGACAGTCTTCTCCTTCATTTCAACTCTGCAAGTATTTAATGTGTTCCTGCCGAGGGTCCAGTCCTGTGGGGTATGCAGCCCTCTGGTGGTCTACAGTCCTGCCAGGGGGTCCAGACACACGGGCAGGAGGCAGCTGGATGATCCATGGAGCCTCCACGTAATTCAGAGCTTGGCAGGCATGGCTGCAGGAATTCAGGGGCTGTTCCAGGCTCTTGATGTAGCGCTGCCCCTGCGAAAGGACCACCGGCAGCATTTAGTAAAGACCCAAAGAAATTGTCCCTGCCTTATCAGGGTTCTTCCTATCAGTTTAGGACACAAGCAAGATGTAGGGCAAAGTGAGACCTGCACTGAAGAGAGACCTCCCAGGAATGAACAGGGCTGCCTCTGATCCGTGAGATGCTTTGCAGACAGTCTCGTGGGGGCTCTAAGCTGATCCGTATCCCTCTGAGGTCAAAGGGAAACCAGATGAGGCCGCAGCAGTCATGGCTGCTGTGGTTGATCCACCCTTCCATTCTGAAAGCCTGGCTCCAATTTGCCTCCTCTTTCTTGTTCTGTTATTTGTATGATTTCGTTCTTGATCTTGTTCGTAACTCACGACACAGGTTGGTGTGCGTGACCGCTTAGTATCTGGCAATGCAATACCATGATGGAAGTTTCAGGCTGTGTGACATTCTAATTGTTTAAAGAATAAGAAAGTAGCATTAGAGGCTGTTAGAACACGAAGTGATACATTGGACTTGAGTTTACATCGTGTCAGATCTGCTTTTTCCCACTTTTGATACCCTCTTACTTCCTAGGAGAGTGGCTTCTTGGGCTAGGTGATTTTCTTTTAGAAGACTTACTGTAACTCTAATTAAGTAATTATTAGTAACCCAACTTATTGGATGTCTTTCCCCCTTGCAAGACTGTAATTCCCAGGAACGCATGACAAAAGGTGGATTCTTCATTATTGAAACCCTGATGTCTTAAAACAGATTTGGCATGAAGTGCTCGATAAGTATCTATTAAGGGGATTGTGTGAGTTCAGTAGGGTTGACATAATAAAATACCATGGGCTGGGTGGCTTAGACAATGGAAATTTATTTCCCACAGTTTTGGAGGCTGGAAGTCCGAGGTCAAGGTGTTGGCAGGTTTGGTTTCTCCCGCCGCCTCTCTTCTTGGATTGCAGGTGCTGTTTTCTCCCTGTGTCCTCATATGGCCTTTTCCTCTGTGTGTGCATCCCTGGTGTCTCTGTGTGCAAATTTCCTCTTCTTATGAGGACACCTGTAAGATTGGATTAGGGCCCACCCTAATGGCCTCATTTTAACTTAATCACCTCTTAAAAGACCTATTTCCAATTGTAGTCACATTCTGTAGTACTGGGGGTGAGGACTTCAGCATGTGAATTTGGGGGAGACAGGGACACACTTCAGATTACAAGGATGAATGCTATAGACAGAATGATGTACTTCACAGGAAACAGGTTCATATTAAAGTGGAGAAATTTGAGAATAATAGACATTACATTAAAATGAGGTAAGGTGATTCCTTGTGATAATATCACTCTCCCTCATAGATTCCCTTGGGTAGGAAACAAAGGATGACGTTACAGCCAGCAGGCCAGGGATGGTGTCCTAGCTGGCGCTGAGGCACAGGTTAGCTCTGTCATTTGGGGCTCGTCTATTTCCGGGCCTCAGTTCTTTAACCTACAAAATGAAGGGCTTGGAATCACTGAGTCACTCTTGTCATCTGTGAAAAGCAGACCAGAATGGAAATATACCTTCTGGCTATTCTGTGTGACTAAGAGCAATGACCTTCAGTAATTCTCTTTCTCAAAGGCTTGGGGAGAGAAAGCAGGGATCCAAAGTTTCCCCTGTTTTTTTCTTAGTGGGATTCTAGTTCTGTGCAGGTTGGAGACCTGGGGAGGCAAAAGTCTCTACCCCAGGATGCTTCCTAAATAGCCACTTTAAAGCAACTTTAAGGGACTTCGTAAATAGGAAAAAGCTGGCCAACATTCCAGATTTCCATCTTGTTGACTGGGAGCCACTCTCTGGCTTCCATCCATCTCCACCTCTCTTGGTGATGATTGATTTGGGGGATATGGTGGTTGAGGCAGTAAGAGAGACCATATTTCCACAAATGTAATAGTCAAAACTTAGCCCTTTCCCCTACTCTGCCCCAAAGCTCAGAATAGATAACTGGTGAAACCCCGTAAAGCGGTACCGGTCCTCGGCCTGTTAGGAACTGGGCCGCACAGCAGGAGGTGAGCAGCGGGCAAGCCAGCAAAGCTTCATCTGTCTCTCCGCATCGCTCACATTACTGACTGCACCATCCCACCCGTGCCCCCATCCGTGGAAAAATTGTCTTCCACGAAACCGGTCCCTGGTGCCAAAAAGGTTGGGGACTGCTGCCATAAAGGACCACTTTCTACCCTGTTTCACTGATGTTTTCTATTCTTTCCTCTTCTGAGTGCTTAGTTGAGACATTGTCTTGAGCAGTAAAATGACAGTGTAGTACTCCAGCAAAGTGCAACAAGTAATTTTTGGTAACCCTCTCTAAGATGCTGCTAGAATAAAATCCATAAGATGATTAACAGACGCAGGGGTTTCTGCCTTGTCTCATTAGTGAGGTGTGCTGGTCTAGAAGTCTGCCATCTTGCTCACGGCACTCCGAAAGGAGGATGGTAGCTGCCTTTGTTTGGATACACATATGTTTCTCCCATTTTCACTCACCACCCCTTTGCCCAAGAAATCCCCTTTCTGAATCGACAGTGACTTTCCAAGTCTGTATCTTTGCCTTTCCAGCTACTGTCTTCTCTTCATTTATTCAGTCACATGGGGTTACAGAGACAGGAAGGCAAAAACGTGTGCAACTAATTGTGACCTCAGAAATTCAAGGCCATTTGCATTTCAGCAGAAGACAGCAGCTTCTGAAATACACTGAATGGAACTTGGGAAACTTTGCACACCCACACCTGATAGAATGCTTCTCCTGTCTGCTTTTGGATTGTGCAGTCAATTCACATTTTGTTGACTCTATTTCCCTTCAATCTCCCTTTCTATATAACTTCAATTCTCCTTCTGCTAGGATTTCCCATTTCTTTTCCCGGTGGCTTTATACGTCAGCTCAGCCAATCTTTGAGAAACAATGCCATGTATCTCTCTTCTTTCTTTTCTATTCTGTGTCCTACTTGATCCCTATCTTAGCTCTGCAAGCACAATTGGGAAACTGCCAAGATAAAAGCCACCCTTTGGCCTCAGTTATTGGGCCTAGGGACTCATGAAAGGTACCTGGTTAAGAGTTCAACCAGAAGTTCGTACTCTGGGCTTTATTCTTAAAGATTAAGGATCAGGACAATCTTGATTTTCTCTTACTGAGAAAAAACATCCCTAACCTCTTTCTTAATTCCTTCTTAGTGGTCCCTCCCCCTTTGACCTCATCAGCCCCCACTACCCCTTTCACTTTTGGGGCTCCAGCCACACCAGCCTCCTTTAGACCCTGCAGATATGCCAAGCTCATACCCATCTGAAAACCTTAGCTCCTGTTTCCTCTTTCCAGCACATTCCTACCCTATAGCTGCACTGCATCTTTCTTATCAATCTGAGAAGTTCAGTCTGAGCTCAAATGTTACCTCCTTGAAGAAACCTCCCCTGACCACCCTGGTTGAAGTGATTTCACCGTCTCCACCAGTCACTCTCTTTTCCATTTACTTCTTAACCTCCTTAACCTTCTTACTGTCAAAAGTAAGCTCCGTGAGGGCTGGAACTTTGTGCTGTGGCCCCCGTTTTCTCCAGCATCTTTAACTGTGCTTGTTACAGATGAGATACACAACAAACCTTTCTTGAATGAGTAGATTTTGAAGAATAGGGTTAAGGGAGGAAAAATTAGGAAAATACAATGAATGATCTTCAAAGGGGAATCAGTGGAGAAATTGCCTTGTCGGTTCAGGCTCTAGCACTTAAGTTTGTAGTTCTTTAGGAGTTTCTCTAAATCATGGGCCATCTCTGAGACGTGGCCATGGTGTAGCCAACCTGCTTCAACCATCACCCCTACACAAAGTGCTCTCAGGAATGTATGCCATCTTCCCTCATTTCTAGATACTACTATCACCTTCAAGTCAAAATATTGAAAATATTATCCTGACTTCTGGCTCAGCAACTCAGTCTACCTTCTGAACTCTCCTGTCAGTTTCACTGCCCATCTTCTCTTTCCTCAAGAAGAAAAAAACCAGCCCTCCCTGGCTCTTCACTATCTGTAGTCCCTCATTCTCAATGTATCAAAATGGAGTTATGTTACTTTCTATAAACTTAAACAATCATGCATTCATTCAACACCTGTTGTTATTCCTAGAAACTGTGCTAAGCCTATAAACCAACAGGGCTCTGGCCCCCAGGGAACTTAGAGTCACCCATTTTCTGTTTTAATTGGATGAAAGAACAGTGAATGAGCATCCCTCCCAGGGTCCAGGCCCTCACCACCTCAACCCCCCTTTCTTGGGCAACAATCTTCTAACCATGTCTTGCAAGTTGTTGCCAAACTAATCATCCCAATCAGCAATGAATCATTCTCCCTCCTCTTCTGGAACCTAAACTAACTTGACTTTGGGTCCAGAGTTTTCTTATACTGAGCTTTGGAAAGTTTTTATCATCTGACCATCACTCTAATTTATTCCCACGTTTCTCCAATAATTCCCTCTTTCCCAGCCACATCATTTGCTTTTTTGTCCCTTTAACCTTCATTTTTATTCCTATAGTTCCTAGCACAGAATTTAGATGTAGATGGAACCTTAAACGTTATTTAGCCCAACCCTTGCATAGTATCAAAAAGAAAACTGAAGTTCAGTTTCAGTTCAAGTCAGAAAGTTAGTCCTAAAAATACTACTTTCTGGGTTTTAAGGCTCTTTACCCAATACATTTTCATGTATGCTTTATAGCTGTATGTCCACGTGGCTAGTATCTAGCAGGTAGTGTCAGAGCCCATTTAAAGTTCTCAAATCAAGTGGAGAGTTAAGAGGGAGGTTTTCTCGAGTAAACTGGGGAAGAGCAGCCTGGTAGGGAAAGGGGAAGGAAGAAGTGGGCTAAAAGGAAGCGCGTTTGCAGATTTGACTACAGTCGGCCTTTAGTATCCATGGGTTCCGCATCTGCGGATTCAACAAACCATGGATCGTGAATTTTGTTTGCCATCCGAAGTTGGTTGAATCTGCGGATGCAGAATAGGGTGGGCCGACTATGGGACTTGAGCATCTGTAGATTTTGGTATCCACAGTGGGTCCTGGACACCCGATGGATACAGAGGGACGAGTGTATCTGTGTTCTCCTCTCATCCGCATTTGTCATCTGGGTCGTTATAATAGGATGCCTATATTCTGAGCTGCCAAAATCTTTCGTAATCCAAATCCTTGAACTCATCTCGATGCTGAAGAAAAAAACCAAACGCGCACACACAGTTGCTTTTTCTCTTTTAGTATAAAACCCAGGAGTCTGCTATCTGGGGGATAGCTGAGGCCAGAGTTTGAAAGACCAATAATTGTTGACTAATGGTGCCTCAGTGGTAGTTCCAATATGCCAGTTAATGCATAATGTCTCCCTGCATGAAACCTGATCAAAAAGCTTTAAAGCTGCTGGGCCCCTACCGTTTGTGGAAGAAAACACGGGGGATCCAGGACCTCAGAAGGAGAGGTGATTTGGAGACATTGACTGTCTGGGCAAGACCTCATTTATAAAAAGACAAAAAAAAGAGGCACCATCCTTGAAATGCGGTGCATTGCAAAAAGCCCATGATTTGTAAATGATGTGTAAGGTAACTATTTGAAGTGACAAAAAGGCTAGCAAAATAATAAATAAGGAAAAGAAAGCTGGCTTTTCTTTTTCTTCTCAGTGTTTGAAAACCTCCCCATTAAAAGAACACAATATGCAACTGCAAACATGGATCAGCCTCATTAAGAAGAAAGAAAATTGTTTGAAATAAACCTCAAAGAAAAGAGCTGTCATTTTCTTTAAGGACACTCTTATGTTCGTATTGACGAGACAGAAGAGTAATAAAGTTAAATTAGAACAACTAGAAGCTTGATAGTTTGGTTGGAGGGAAATAGAACAAACTTTGCTATTAAAAAAAAGAAGAAGAAAGAAAGAGTAGATCTTTTAATCAGCCTCTACTGAAGCGATGACTATTGACCTTACCCTCATTGAGAGCTTTCTTGAGTCTGTTTCGGGGGCAAAATTCTTGCCTCCATGATACAATCCAGGAATTTTGAAACTCAAAGGGAGCTTGAATAATCATAATGTTGGAGTATCTTATTTTATAATTGGGGGAATTGGTGTCTAAAGCAGTTAAGTGTCTTGCCCATGCTCACCCAGCTTTTGAATTTCAAGGTTAAGTTCTAGAAATCAGCAGGAACTGAAACTTATTTTCTCCAGATGTAGAATCTCTTTTTTTCCGTCTTACCAGGAAAGCATCATACTAAAAAGAAATTTATGGCGATTATTATGAAATCAATCCAGAAGCATGTTCAGGGATTTTGAGTATACTTGTTAAAAGTTTTGTGACTTGGGGGGTCCCAGGGTTCTCTTCCCTGTCTGGACTAGGCATCAAGCAGTAGAAGCAGAAGTGACAGGGGACCCGCATCCTTCCTCAGCACTGTACTGTGGTGGCAGTCAGCACCATGTACCCACCCACTCTCCTTGTTGGAACAGAAGCAATGCCTCTCTGGCCCCTATTGTGAGAAGAATGAAGCAAGAAGACCCTGCCGGCTGTGACTGTGTTATGAAACTCTCCAGAACAGCAGTGAGAGAGGCCAGACACCTTGGAAGTGACAAGCTCTCCCTTGTAATATATAGTAGGAGTTCAAAAAAAGGAAAATGCAATAATTTCTTAAGTACTTTGGGCTATTTTCCTCTCTTACTTCCCTCCCCGAGAAGTCTGGACACATTTTTATTTGGAAAGGTGCATTGTGACATTTTATATCATTCCCTCCACCTATTAATAGCTCTGGCTGCCCCAGGTGTTCATTTTCAAGACACCCTCGGAGAAGGAGGACTTCTGGCAGCTGCTCTGCAGCTGACAACTTTGGGGAAATGGCAGGTTTTAATTGATGTATTGCGGGTACCGTGCTTTCTCTCTCTCTCTCTCTCTTTAAAAGAAAAAAAAAAAGAAGTGATGAGTTTAGTATCCTCCTAGGGCCTATAGATTTTAATATATCAATTATTCCTCTTTTATTGGAACTTGGATGTTTGTGGCTGACTGATGGTCTTCCACGCACCTTTTTCTCTCCGTGTGACACCAGACACCCGTGTCAGCATCACCCATCTCTCTTTGAACACCTTTCTGGACAGGTAACAGACAACAGCCCCTGTATAGATTCTCACCAGAACAGCAAGTCATACAAATACATCTTCAATTAGCTGCCTGCTGTTAGTTAATAATTACAACGAGAGGAAATTGGAAAAGGTGGTTAGAAGGCAGGAATAGGAAGTACCACAATTTCTCCTTTCCAAACAGTCCCAGCGACAGTCCTCTGGCTGCCCCCTAGGGAGGCAGCATCCCCTCTGACACTGGCTCCAGAAGCCATCCCCTCTGACTCTAGCTTGTTGCCTCCTCTGTGAAGGAATGAGGGTATTTCCCAAGAGTCTCAAAGAATGCCAGCTCTGCCATCACTTTGCCCAGTGAAGCCATTGCCTTTATGGCAGCTTCTGTGTAGAGCTCCATCTGAGACCCTTCTCCCAATAGGAAGTACAAGGGGATTTCTTACTCCCTTGATTTCCCTCAGCATTCTAATAGAGCTTAAAAAAAAAAAAAGAAGAAAAGAAGAAAAGCTTTTTGCTGTATAACTTATATACCATAAAATTTACCCATTATAAGTATACAACGTATGATTTTTTAAATTAAAATCATGGAGTTGTACAACCATCAACATGCTCTACTTTTAGAACATTTCTACCATCCAAAAATTCCCTACAGCTCATTTACTGGTCATCTACACTCCCACTCTCAGCCCTAATTCAGCACTAATCTACTTTTTGTCTCAATGAATGTGCCTTTTCTGGACATTTCTTACCAGCAGAATTATATAACATGTAGCATGATGTTTTTGAGGTTCGTCCATGTTGTAGCATGTACCAAATAGTTCATTCCTTTCTATGACTGAATAGTATTCCATGGACACAGATACACCACCTTATCTGTATCCATCCACCAGTTGATGGATATTTGGATCGTTTCTAGTTGGGCGCTATTATGCTCTTATGAACATTTGCATGCGTTTCTTTGCATGGACCTCTTAACTGCCACTCATTAGATGCTCATGTGCCCCAAGCTATGCTAATCATTTTCAGTGCATCATTTCTAGACTTCACAACAACTGGTAAAGCAGGAATTTTAATCAGAAAACCAAGGCTTAAAAGAGAGCACTCACTTGGAAAAATGTTTCTGGGGCCAAAATTCAAACCCATGCTCTTTCCACCATGCCCGGCAGCCTCTCTAACAGCAAAGCAGACATTCGCACTGAGCTTTCCACTGCAAGCCCCATTGCCCACCCTCCAGCCACATCAAAAGTCCCTGGTGTAGCCACTTTAAGTGGGTTTGAGGTTTGCAAATCTGCCCTAGGATTCTTTCACCTAAAAATATTCTCCGCTAAATTATAGCAGGTCACTATCAACCCAATTTTTAACATTGATACATAGATCAGTGCAAATGTATCAATTATCTATCTGATGCCTAGCACCAGGGTGGGCAGTGTGTGAATTCAAAGATGAATGACAAACAACATGGCCCCTTGAGGGCAGTATAATGGAAGACCAGACTCATACCCACACATCTAAATGATGTAGATCCAATTACACATGTACTGAGAGCTTTGATTAGTTAAAAACCTGTGCTGATACCCAGGTCACTTATAACTCATATACCACCTACCTATTTCCTTCTTGAGTTTTGTGAACACTGTGGAGGTTAATTACTAATACGTAATATAAAGAGGGCTGGACTCTACACAATTAATGAGCTTCTCAAAACATATTCTGTGGAAACGTGGAGATGTTAACATCATTTAAGGCAGTTTCCCAGGTAGTAATTGGATAATCTACAGTTTCCCCTAGAGATTATATTCATATATACATGTGTGCACATGCATGCATGTGCACACACACACACAAAGTGGAGGGGGGAGAGGATTATAAATATTTGTTTCTTCCATACATCCCATAAATCTTTATGAAAAGCACCTACAGTGTTCCAGGTACTGTGCAAGTCATGTAGGCTTTAGCAGGGAGCAAAATAGAGTTCCCTGACCTCCTAGAGCTTATAATGTTGCAAGGGAAGATGAAGGTTATAGATTGAACATTTGTGCCCTCCCCCTCCCCCCAAAAATGTCCATGTGTTGAATACCTAATCCCCAGTGTGATGGGGATTGCCCAATGTGATGGCAATTGGAGGTGAGGCCTTTGGGAGGTAGTTAGGTTTAGATGAGGTCCTGAGGGTGGGGCCCCCATGATGGGGTTAGTGCCCTTAGAAGGGGATGAAGAGACCAGAACTCAGAGCTCTTTCTTCACCATCTGAAGCCACAATGGGAAGGCAGTCCTTCACAAAGCAGGTGCCCAACCCTGCTGGCACCCTGTCTCAGACTTCCAGTCTCCAGAATTGTAAGAAGTAAAAGTCTGTGGTTTAAGCTACCCAGTCTCGTATTTGTTATAGCAGCCTGAGCTGACAAAAACAATGGATAGTAAATAAATAGATAAATCATTGAAATTATAGGAAGAGCCATGAAGAAATAGAGTATGTCAAGAGAACCTGTCTGTCAGGGGCAGAAGGCAGTGGGCTTATGCTCAGCTTTGCATTAAAACAAAACAAAAGCAACCAAGCAAAACAAAAAATCAAAACACCACCTCTCAAGGCAATGTATGGAGGAAGAATTAGCAGGGAGCAAGTGACATATCCCGGTAGCTTAGAATATGGGCCTGACAGGATAAATGGAGAGAAATAGTCACATTTAAAGACGTAAATCCCTTCCTTCTATGTCTTTTTTAAATATTCGTCAAAACTTCCGTAAAGATTGGCAATTTCGCTATCAAGCCTCGGTAACCTGTTATATCAGTTCTCCATTTTCCCTGCCCAAGTTAGTGATAGAATATCTTCCATTAACCTATGCTGAAAGAGCCATTTCTATTCTAAAAATCTATTTATGTTCCCCTATAACTTTCTTAAGGATATGCCTCTGGGCTGTAAAACCTCAACCATATAACTCAGCTGAAATGTGAATACTTTTGCCAAATTTCAGTAACATCAGTTGGGCCTTGTCTGAGTCATTTGATCATGAGACTGTCTTCCCTTTGGGGGGAAAAATACCATCTCTTTCATTTGAAGGGATTAAAAACTGAATTTGATTCTTGGTTACTTGCTGTGGATTTGGTCTTCAATGTCAACAGTATCCTATGACTTTTATTTTCAACTATTTCATGAATTAGAAAAACAACAGGTGGTCCTAGTTCTGAAGTTTCTTTTAATGATAAGTGTAGGTTCCTGTTCTTTGTTTTTTATCATCTTAAGTGACACACTGCATTTTATTTCAGATCTTCTTCTCTGTACATTCTCAGTCTTTTTCACAGTTTCTTATAAGGCTTCTCTGGCTAATCCTTGTTACTTTCCAGTTGCCAGAAACCTTTAGTAATGTGATCATTTTTCCTTAAAGATTTCTAGGATAAAAACATAGTTTTACCTTTTATAACCTCCACATCCCAGAGAATTCCTTTTTGAAAATGTACTACCCTATACTACTTCCTACTGTGGAATTAGTTTTCTGTATGTCTTCCAGTTGCCTGTGGTCATTAATAGAAATTTTTCCCATTGGTCAGTATTTTTTTTTTCTATAATTCTTCTTTCTGGTAAGAAGAGTATGCAGAATTCTCCCCACCCCAATTTAATAGTTAGATTAAATTATGTTATGGTATGTATTGAGAAGTTTTTGTAATTCCGTTATGTTTCATTGACCCCTCTTTATAAGGTGTTGATATATAAAGACATTTCAATCTGTAAGAAACTGCTTGTTTTTCATTAAGATAAGAACAATTCACGTTTTTGTATATATATCTCCATTTTTTAAAGGAATCAAACATAATGATATTGATTTCATTACATGTCTATTGAAATTGAGTATTTTACTGTAACAGCAGAGAAAGTGAGGCAAAAGTGAAAAAAAATTTCTTATTTAGGACAAGAAGTATACAAGGTATTTATACTAAGAACTGACATAAATAAGACATGATTCCTGTCTTTGAAAGACTTACACTTGAGTAGGTTAGGGCAAAAAGAATGTTCAGATATCCATAATTAGATGAACAGAAGGAAATAAAAGTTCAAGGGGAAGAAAGTGAGATTTACAAAGACTGAGGAGGTCTACGAATTCAATGCTGAGTCCTATGACCCACATCTTCCAGGTCAGCATGAGAGGAGGGAACAGCACAGTGAGATCAGCCAGTGACGTGCGTTAGCGTTTGATATCTCTCTTTTCTGAGTGGGTATCTTTGCTTTTTACCCCAGATTTCTTAGACCATGTATATTAGATTAATAAGAAGATCAACACCTCCTTTTTTGAAGGAGGCAATTTGGGGGCAAAATTGGGATCTGGAAGTGGCTCGATCCCTAGCTACATTGCCCATTCTGATAAAATCATCATCATCTTAATAATCTCTCTTTTGCTTTGATCAGGTGTAGTAGACTTTGTCAAAAGTAATGGAGATGATTTTTTAAAGTGAAAAGGCATAAGGGGGTTCCTTGCAGGATTGGTTCATTATTCAGGGGGAAAGTTATCAGCCTCCCTGGAGAACTCTAAGGAAGGAAAGACTGAGCCAAGCGACAAGTTGATTTAAATGATAAACTGGCGGTAAAGCCCCTAACAGAGAACTGGCACAGAATAGGTGCTCAATGAATGTAAATTCTCCATCTCTCTTCCCCTGCTCCAACAGGATGGCTTAGCCCTATGCTCTTATGTGCTCCAGTTGGTGTTCCTGTAAATGTGCTTAGAGCTTCAAGGGCTCCGGTGACACCCGCGGGTTAAGGGGTCCGATTATCAGAGCAGCATCTTTCTCCTTGACTTCTAATGTACTGAGTAATTCTTGATGGTAGCTTTGCCCTTGTCATCCAGCAATGGTCCTCTTCTTTTGACTCCAGCATTCTCTGAAGTGTGAGTCTGATTATAAAGGGGATGAGCCCAGGTGTGCTATGTTTGTGGTGACCTAACATTTTCTGCTGGGATGATTGATATACAAAAGAAGCAGTTAATCAAGAATGGACAACTGGGACTTTGAAACCACACTATGTTAAAGTAATATACCTACATTTTGATCCTTTCTCTAGACCTCTGGGAGTCTTTTTGAATACTAAACTCATTAACCCGCCTGGGGCTTTTTTTTTTAACGTAAAAATGATGTGGGTGGCTGATTCGGCATTATGGTAGATTCTAACTGCCACCCCCTCCAGAAATATGTCTAGACTGATATTTTATTTCCAGGAGGAAGATAGAATTCTTCCTTCCGTGGTATGGCTCTGTAGAAGGTCTCTGAGAACTTAGGACTTAACATTTTCTGATGTGACTATATCATATTCCACTAGTATTTCAGAAGTTATGCTTTAGGAAGGTCTTAGAGAAAATGTATAGGATAGGACAACAGTATGTAACATCGGGGGACCTGACTTGAATTTGATATCAGGAAAGGCTTCCCTAAAGAACTGAACTGATGAATAGTAGGTAACCAGAAGAAGGGGTTAGGGGGAGGGAGGGAGAGGAAGAATATGTGTGGACTGGGAGGAAAATAGTGAGTTCCAAGAATGAAAGGGTAAGGTTCCTGGGGCAGAGAGAGGGAGCAGGAGAGAGGAGTGAAGCAGATGGTAAGAAGTGGGCAAGGTCCAGATCCAACACAGGTTCCTGGTCTATCTTAAGGGGATATGGACTCCATCCTCGGAAAACTGGGAAGCCAGCGAAGGATTTTGAAGAAGGGGCTGTCATCAGATTTGTCTTTAAAAGATCATTTTGCCTGCCATGTGGATAAAGAATTAGAGAGACGAGCAAGAGTGATATTGAGAGAACCAACATGAGGTTGTCATACTGTGTAAGATGCAATGATGGCAGAGAACAGCATGATAATTTGTCCTTTTGCCTCGGAAGTTTACAATCTAGTAACGGATTGGAAATACATACACAGACTATTACCATGAAATATGTAATGTGCCACAGGAATTAAGCAAAGTAAAATGAGAAAAGGGAAAAGCCATTTTAGCAGAGAAAATCAGGGGAATATCTTCTTACGTGTTGAACAGCCAATCCTGTGACCTGAGGTTTGTTTGTTTTGTTTTTTTTGCTTTTTTTGTTGTTGTTTTGATTTTAGTTACAACTGCTTCCAGGATAAGAAACCGCTTTAAAAGTAGCATTCCCACTGTTTCGGTTGCTTTTAAAGCTACAACACAAACACATATTTTATATTCAGTTTCACATTATCTTTGTCAGACAGTAGAAAGCATGTTTTGGTTAATTTCCTTTTAGAAAGAAGTAAGTGAATTTCCCATTCCTTGTCCAGGTCATCTGTCTGTCAGTACAGTCAGGAAAAATTCAGAGACAAATCTCTTTGTAGAGGACATGCTACTGCTGAGTCAACAATACGGACACACAGGCAAATGCAAATGAAAGGTATATGATGATTTTATCCTGAGAAATCTGAAAGAGATTGCAGGTAGAAAGACCTATATAACGTTCTCCTATAGCTCTTGGGGCCCCTTTTTGAAATACCCTTCTGAGACTCCACTCTACTTATCATTCATCACTTCCCGCACCTACATCCAGCTCTCTTTCAATGAGGATGGCCAGTCAGGTGCGCTGATTTGCTATGATGGAAAAGCTGCCACATTCCACGGGTGGATCTCCTTTGAAAAGAAATAGGCTGGATTATACTGAGCTTATGAGAAGGAAAACTCTCAGTTGGTCATGTAGAGAGGCATTGGGAAAGTTCTTGCTCATGATTTCATATTGGCTTAACTCTCAGCTCCATCCATATGTGAGTTTGGGTAAGTCATTTAAGCTCTCTGAGTTTCTTTGGAAAAATAAGATGATTATGCTGATTGATCACCCAGGTGTTTTGCAATCTTAGTTCCAGATATATATTTCCATCCAGGAGAGCTGTGAACTAATTTTCCAGAAGGTTCTTTAGGCTCAGGTTAATTGCAAATGTTTAGTTATATGGTCTATACACAAGAGAGTGCTTGACTCTATGTATCCTTCATACTGATGTCAGAGAAAAAAGAGAGAGAGAATTCCTTTAGTCCTCTGAGTATCTGAAAAATGCATTTGGGGCAAGAGGTGCCTCTTTGAATATGAATTTTGACTGTGCCTGGTGGTTTTGAAGATTGAAGAAACATCATATCTGGGCTAAGAAAAATAGTAGTCTCCCATAGTTTGCATTCTTAGACCACACCCAGAAAATTCTGTTCTATTTGATATGATGCAGTTTAAAAATGCTGACAAATCTGAATCAAAGAAACATGATAAAGATGAAGAAAAATCTGGAAAATTTGCTATATAAGGAAAAGTTGTTAAAAATTGGAAAGGCTTGGTCTTGCAGACTTAGGGATACATTACAGCTGTCTCAAATATTGTGTAGAACTATCAAGGGAAGAGAAATGAGACTTATCCTGGCTCTGCCTTTCCTATTAAGCCTGGGGTAAATCGATTGAAATTTTAACCAGCTTAATTTGCGCTCAGTGTGGAGAAGAAATTTCTGACAACACTAGCTAACCAAGAATGGAAGGTGACCTAGTTTCCCTTGTGTAGAGGAGTAATACGCAGGAGACTGGATATTAACAATAGTGATCATAAGAGGCAGTGATTTAGGTGTTTTTGCATGTATTAACCCAGTCGTCATAACACCGCTTTGAGGTAGCTTCTTTTTATCATTCCAATAGTATGGATGGAGAAACTGAGGCACAGTATGGCTAAGCCACTTGCCTAATTTGTCGCCTAATTAGTAGGTGACAAAGCTGGGATTTGAAACCGTGCAGTCTGATCGTAGAGTCCTCAGGCTTAGCTGAGCTGCTCTATTGCTTATAGATGGGCATCACTTAGAGAATCTGTGGGTGGGATTTCTGCCCTGAGTTTCCAAGGAGGTGTTTGAAGAGGCCACCAGTAGCAGTGCATTCTGGGGTGGTGCATAACACTTTCAGAGGTGCCTTCCTGCACGTGCACCCAGAGCCCTTGGGGTTGAGCCTCCACGCCCAGTTGCTCATTCTGCTGTAGGTACGCATAGCCATTCAGTTGCCTTCCCCACACCATCTGGAGTTGGGCTTCGTTGTTTCTTGGTAGAATTGTCTTTGTCTTGCCATATCAATGTCATCCACTTCAGCCATACCCTGGCATTCCTTTAAACAAAAAAAAAATCGAAAACGTATCCAGAAATATTGCAAGAAAAAAAGCCCTGCTATCTGGGTGTACAGGCTACAACAAGACCTTTCTTCCAGACATGATGGATAGCTGTTTGTCCTCTTCTCCCCCAGAGACTGCATCTTATATGAATGTTTGCCTTCATCAGCCCTTTGACAGTTAGGAACGATAAGAAATGGCAAGTACTTTCTAGTTCGGAAAGAGAGAGAGAATCCCTTTCAGACTTGGTAAGATTTATCTAAAGGTAACTGACCAAGAAGGAGAACTGACCCCACTTCATATACAGGTGCTTTAAAATCATTTGACAACAGGTAGTTAAAATGTAAGTATGCCATGCTGTCAATCACATTCTGTCTTTCTGGATTTGAACGCTTGTTTCACTTGAGGGAAGATGATATTGGAACATTTTATGGCATCCATCAACAAGAATGTGCACGTGGTTTCAAATAAGGGTTTCCAGCCTTCTGAAACCAATTACTTCTGCTTAAGTAGAAATGCCAAAGCAGAGATATGTCAGCAACTAAGAGAATAGTTGTTTGAAGTAATAATAAATACACCCAATGATGATGCCTTGAAACGACAGAAATTGTACACATACACACACACATGCACAAACCTTTTTAAGAGATATTTTTAAAAGTCTGTGTCAAACAGTGTTAACCCAGAGAAATGCAGAAATGTCAGACATGGGCAGGACTTGCGGTTGGCATTTGGCTGCCAGCGGGGGAGGCGTCCTCCCACACTAATTCCTCAGGAACCTCATGCTGTGTCTGTCTACAGGGAAGGGAGAAAAAAAGGGAGCAGGGGGAGAGCAGATACTGCCTCTGATGTTTTTCCTTCGCAGCTGGAGAAGGCCTCAGCTGTGTCAGGCTGGGACTGCTGGTGATTTTCTGTAGAGGGGACCACATAAGGAAGAGCAGCCCATCCCAGCTTATGCCAATGGTGAGCCAGCCTCTCCTGATCGTCAGCGTGGCTGGCACAATTGAATGCAAGCCAGACTGCCTCTCATGGAGACGCGTGAGTGCCTCACCTCTGCCTTTGAGTCCTCTCCATGGGAAGGTTGTGATGGAGTCTCTGGGTAAGGATAACGGAGGTGCATGCACATGGGGCTTTGCAATGACCTTTCCTAATTGACAGAGTAGTTGGCGCATTTTCTTTAAGCCTTCAGTGGGTATTGAGGGAAGGATGGGGGACTTGGCAGGGAAACTGCTCTTGCCTGCAGCTCTCTAAGAGTAGCCGTGGATTCTTGTCACCGAATAGAATTTCCAATTCTTATCAAGCTGTGGATCTGCAGTTTTTTCTACTACCTTCATGATGGCTGCCAGGTATGGCATCAGAAAAATATTCTGTGAACATAGATATAAAATGGGATTGATTAACTGTAAACATCTGTTAGGTCAAGCATCTTATGTCTATTGCAGAAATATTCTTTCAAGTGACTCTGTCTACATATGTCACATTTTTTCACCCTCCAGAGACCTATTTGTGGTAGCTCTCTGTGCACTGATTGGCTTTACCCTTGGCTGTAGCTCTGTGTTGAGGCATTTTATTTTTTTAACATCTTTATTGGAGTACAATTGCTTTACATTGTTGTGTGAGTTGCTGCTGTATAACAAAGTGAATCAGCTATACGTATACATATATCCCCATATCCCCTCCCTCTAGGGTCTCCCTCCCACCCTCCCTATCCCACCCCTCTGGGTGGTCACAAAGCACCGAGCTGATCTCCCTGTGCTATGCGGCCGCTTCCCACTAGCTATCTATTTTACATTTGGTAGTGTATTTATGTCCATGCCACTCTCTCACTTCGTCCCAGCTTACCCTTCCCCCTCCCCCTCCCCGTGTCCTCAGGTCCATTCTCTATGTCTGTGTCTTTATTCCTGTGCTGCCCCTAGGTTCTTCAGAACCATTTTTTTTTAGATTCCATATATGTGTGTTAGCGTAGGGTATTTGTTTTTCTCTTTCTGACTTACTTCACTCTGTATGACAGACTCTAGGTCCATCCACCTCACTACCAATAACTCAATTTCGTTTCTTTTTATGGCTGAGTAATATTCCATTGTATATATGTGCCACATCTTCTTTATCCATTCATCTGTCGATGGACACTTAGGTTGCTTCCATGTCCTGGCTATTGTAAATAGAGCTGCAATGAACATTGTGCTACATGACTCTTTTTGAATGATGGTTTTCTCAGGGTATATGCCCAGTGGTGGGATTGCTGGGTCGTATGGTAGTTCTATTTGTAGTTTTTTAAGGAACCTCCATACTGTTCTCCATAGTGGCTGTATCAATTTACATTCCCACCAACAGTGCAAGAGGGTTCCCTTTTCTCCACACCCTCGCCAGCATTTATTGTTTGTAGATTTTTTGGTGACGGCCATTCTGACTGGTGTGAGGTTGAAGCATTTTTTAAAACAGGCAAAAAGAGAGAGGGGAAATGATTCATCTATTAACCGAACTTTTCTTCAAAACATGGATGATTCTTGCGATCTGTATCTGATATTTAGTATGCTGAACAGATTTTTAAGAAACTCCTGGTGTATTCTGCTGCAGGTGCTGGGTCTGTTGACACATCTTCAGGTGTACTATTTGCCTTCGAAGGGCACACTGCTGTCATGGCAATTTAAATAGAGTACTAATAATCCCTTGCATTTCAGGGCAATTTATGTTTTACAGAGTTCTTTTACTCATTTTATCGAATTGATCTCATTTGATCATTACATCAACCCTGTGTGGTAGGTATTATGATTTTTATTAGCTCCATTTTGTGAAGGAGGAAACTAATGGCAAAGGACTCATCCAAGGTCATACAACTGAGGAGTGTTGGTACTTCACTCCTCGTCTCAGGCATTTGTTTTCTTGTGCAAATGACCTGTAGGTGGTAGAGACACAACCACACAAATACAGGTTCCTACTTCCATACTGTCTAACATATATTTGCCATTTTCCTTGTGTGGCCCACTTCTTGCTCTTCAGGCCACAGTAAGGACAGTGTGGAGTAGGACAAGTTCAATTTGAGTGTGCGATGCCTGCCTTTCCTGCTGCACACATGCGTACACACGCGTGCCGCACGTGCACGCACTCTGCTCCCTGGGTTTAGGGGCCCTGAGATGCTGTGAATTTCCTGTCATTTAAAAAGCAAATCATTACTAAATCTGATGGAGGGTTAATATTCAGTATCATGACTCTAGAGAAACAGAAGGCCGATTCTATAGTAGTGTGATTTCATCGACAGTTGTTTGAGTAGAAGGGATCAGGGAGAGCCGGGGGAAACGCCAACATCCTTCACATCATCACACATCAGGTCCCTCCGCGTTTGAGAACAAGCGAGTGTGCCCCCAGCAGCCAGGGAGGGCAGACGCCCTCGTGGAGCTTAGCGCTCTGTCGAAAACTGGCCAGCCAGAGACCTTGAGAGCTAAGACCCACGCGTGAAGTATCTAGGGACACTTTCTTTTTTTGGCTGCACTGCGCAGCATGTGGGATGTTAGTTCCCCAACCAGGGATCGAACCCGTGCCCCCTGCGGTGGAAGCGCCAGGGAGGGCCCTAGGAACACTTTCTAATGGCTACCTGGATGAGCCTCATTGGATTCAGGCGGATACTATCCCCTCCTCCCACCCCTCCCTTCCCCCAGCCAAGGCTCTGCTTCCCAACATCCGCATTCAGGCTCAACAGCAGGTGTCCACTGACTCTTTGTCAGAACACAGGGATGCGACTTGAACTGTCATGACACAGGCTCCCATGAATAGGGAGGCATCTCTTTTCAGGTCTACCAAGTATGCTTGGCAGTACTTTCTTCGGCAGAAAGAGGGCGAGGGATTTTGCGTGATATTATTTCCTTTGTCAGGAAAATTTCACATTCTCAAGCGGCCTTCTTAGATCACTGAACAGTGCCCCGGTTACTTTCTAGAACAAACACATGCCCTCCCACCTCAGCCACCGTCTGCTTTCGTGCTTTCATCCACGCACACGTACAGAAGTGATACAGAATATCGCCAGAGTTGGCCTGGTGAGGGCTGTCTTTTCAACTTTCTTTTTGAGGTTATTCTGAAAAATCTCTTGAGACATAGGTGGAGGGTGGATTCATCAAATCTTAAAATGTCAGAGCTGGAAGGCAGCATAAATTGCATGTGGTCCAACTGTCTCATTATAATGATGAAGAAATCAAGTCCCAGGGAGGTTGAGCTTTGTCCCAGTTTATCATGATAATGACTGTGTTCCATATCTTGCATGTGTCCTTCACGTGCCCCTCCATCTTTCAAGACCTTGCTCTCTGTCCTGAAAGCTGACCACATAGGCTGCATTGTGGGCGCCCTTGTCCTCTGGCTGCCAGCTGTTTACTCAGTGGGAAGAGATCAGAGGGTGGAGGGAAGGGGGGCAGGGTACTTATCACCAGCTTCCTCTTTGTCGTAGGGCCACGAGCTGGCTATTTCCCTGTCCCCGAGATGCCAGCCCTCTTAGGTGGCCCTCTCCATATAGTTTTCTCTTTCTGGTTCCCCTCGTCACTCCCTCCCCTTGACCCTTGACAATGCCGGCAACTTCCCTCTTTGGCTTGCCCGAGAGCACTGCACCAACCCTTCTGTTTTCCCTGATGCCCGACCACAACTTTTAAAATAGTCCACTGGATAAGCTTTCCTCACTTTACCCAGTTTGTGTGTCACCTGCTTTCAGGCTGTGACCTTGACTGACATAGTAACAGCTGGAGCTAAAACTACAGCCCAGCTGGTTCTCCCTCTTCTGACCCCCCTACCCTGTTAGTCCTTACACCATACTTCGTTTATTATGGATAGCTTAATACTTTGCATAAATACATTATCTCTTATAAATACATATTGCTAGTCACTATGAAAAGTATTAGCATTCAGTGGTTAAACGCATGTGTTCAAAGTCTTGGGTTCAAATCTCAGTTCTGCCACTTACTAGGTGTTTCTTAACTAGCAAGTTGCTTGACCTCTCTGTGTCTCAGTATCCTCGTTCATAACTAAAATGCTATGGTGAAGATTAAATGATACCAGTGCATTCAGAGGACTTAGTACACATAAGTGTTCAATATGAAGTGTTCGTAAGTGCCCAGCACATGGTAAGTGTTCTGTAACTGTTAGGTTTTACTAGCATTTGCTCTTTGTCAGGACTCAATTTCTGTACATGGAAACATTTATTAGGACTCTAATTCTGTAAGTGGAAACTGTGTAGATTTTCCTGAGCCTTGCACAGTGTCATAAGATTTCATGAGGATGAAGTCGTTAGTTCCCAGGAACGCCGAAGAGTGATGGGGAATTGTTGGGGAGGTGCTGATGAGTAGGGACGTGAGTCATGGGGCTGCGAGGACAGATGGAACAGGAATGCAGACAGCGCCCTGACGGACAAGCCTAGATTTGCCCGGAAGCTGTGCTCTGCCTGGGAGGGACGGGAATCAGCTCCCTTCCGGCAGGGTGGGTGTCGCTTCCCAGCTGGCGGACCCGAGGGGAGATCATGGGATCTGTTGCTTGAGAGAGACAGTCATGAGCCTGGAGGTTCCTGCAACAATAAAGATACAAGGGCTAGTTTCCAAAGATGCCGACAAGTCCCCACCTGGAGACAGGATTTCTTTACTTTCAGGGTGTGAAATAAAGCATTGGGTTCTTTTTCCAAAAAAGTAGATTTTGTTTTTCAGAGACTTATGCTTCCTTTGGAATTGTTGATGAATATTCAGAAATGTGAAATGGGTTATATTTGAGTGTGGTCCTGGCGAAGAGTTGTGGGTATTTGGAGAGAGGGACTGGACCATCCTAAACTCCCTAATCAAGTAGAATGTGAGGCGGGCTCCTCCCCGATTAAAACTCCGTGTGGTGCATTTTCTCCTGGTCTCCCCAGAGGTGTGGTAAGTCCTGGCTTCCCTTACTTACGTACAGTGTCTTCTCTCCTATCATTAAATAGGAGCCTGGGACATGCCTCTGGAAGAAAAGGAAATAAAGTCATCCCATCTTCTATTGCCCAGTGACAACCCTCTGTTATTACTTTATGTCAGACAAGCAGAGAATTGAATACCCTTTTGGAGACTGTAGGAACCTAGGAGGAAGTCCACGCTGTACTGTCTCTGTGAGTGGGTCCTAACATCCTACTCAGGCAGCCGGGGCGCCTCCCACTTGACCCCTTTTTCCCTTTTCTCCTTTGACTAGGATTTTGATTTCTGGTCCAGAAGGTCATTAACCCTGGAGCCGACAGTCAGATTGCATTGAGGCTGCCCTAAGCGCCCTTGATGGAGTGACTTGTAAATAAACGTCAGTCCCTAGTGAGTGTGCTGCCCCCCATAGCTGGCCTCTTGTTGCTCTGTCCACCCCGTGTGTCCACACTCCCGCTCAGCAAGGCACCCACTGAGCGCCTCTGTGGCACCGTGTCCAGGACTGTCTGTGACTAAGATAGTGAGTGAACGCATCCTCCTTTCTCAACTTGCTGCTGTACCTCTTTTCAGTCTTTTTTTTTTTTTTAATTAATAGCTACTTTATTTATTTATTATTTATTTTATTTATTTTTGGCTGTGTTGGGTCTTCGTTTTCGTGCGAGGGTTTTCTCTAGTTGTGGCAAGCGGGGGCCACTCTTCATCACGGTGCGCGGGCCCCTTCACTATCGCGGCCTCTCTTGTTGCGGAGCACAGGCTCCAGACGCGCAGGCTCAGTAGTTGTGGCTCACGGGCCCAGCTGCTCCGCGGCATGTGGGATCTTCCCAGACCAGGGCTCGAACCCGTGTCCCCTGCATTGGCAGGCAGATTCTCAACCACTGCGCCACCAGGGAAGCCCCAGTCTTTTTTTTTTTTTAAGGAACTTTGTCAGCGAGTCCTCTCCCGAATATGCTATTTAAAAGTAAATCACTCTCTCTCCTACCCAGCCCCCTCACTCTCAATCCCCTTTACCTCGTTGTATTTTTTTAAATTTTTCTTTCTTTTTTTTTTTGTTCATGGTACTTCTGAGTTTCTGACATGCTATGTAGTTATATATTATGTTATGGTTTCTTTGCCTCTACCCACTGATACATAAGCACCACCAGGGCAGGAAACTTGGTCTATTTTGTTCAAAAATATATCCCATGGGCCCAGAATGGTGCCTGGTACATGGTAGGTTCTCTGCCAATGTTTTGCAGAATGAATGACTAACCAAGCCTCCCAAAGAGGCCACTCCAAGAGATTCCTTAACTCTAGAAAAAGGCCCAATGCTGTGTTTTTCTCCACCTTGAAGACTGTGAACTGCTATTAGGAAAAATCACTCAAAAATCAGATTCTATGAAAATGTTAGCATCGAGGCAAAAGAGAAATTTGTCTTCATAACTGATACATGTTTCAGCTTTCGATTATTAACAAATTGAAAGCACAAGGTTAAAATCCCCAAGTAGTACGCGACCCGACAAAATGCCCTGCCAACCTCTGATTAAGGCCAAACAGCCTGACGTGAAGCATCAGAATCTATCCCAGGGCCCTCTGCGGAAACTGGCATCTCCACTTAGCTTCCTGAGTTTCCCAACAGCTGTTCTGAGCTCGGGCCCTTGACATTCCCCCTCCCACCACAGAGGCATCCAACGATGATCATATATCCACTGGGCCAGAGACAGAGAGAGAGTGCCAGAAGGGCCACATCTAACAACATCACTGATGAGAAAAGTTTCATCAACTTTGAATCATCGGTATGTTTGCACCAATGAGCTGAGGGCTGCAGGAATCAGCTGTGTGGCTGGAAAGAATTAAGCAGATGCGGAAGTACCGCCTGACTTGGGGCTAGCCTGAGGAACCACGTAGTTCTTGATTCTCAGATGGCTTTTTGGAAGGGAATCAAAGTGACTAATTTTCCATCTCTCTCTCACACACACAAACACACACAGTGTGCGTGCATGCATACACAGATCTAAGGTAGCCTACAAATGAGCTAAGAATCTGAGCAGCTTTTTAGGAGGAAAAAATCTCCTCCTGCCACATCCCCAAACACCCTTATTTCTACTTTTAGGTGTTGGGAGAACCTAAGCACGTCCGTGATCTGTTTTTCATCTGCATAACACATTCGAGCTTCTTTATCAGGTAGAAGAAATTCCACTAAAGATCAACAAGAATGCATAATGTTTGCAGTGGCCAATCGTTTTCTCAGAGCTGCTTCCCTCCCCTTCTTATCTTCGTGTGTTTCTTTTGCCTATGTGAGACCCTCTGGGATTTAAGTTGGTGCCCCAATATGCAGAGTTCTGGCTGTCAACGGGCAATGGTAAGGTTAGGGATGAAAAGCCGATTTTAGATACTCTCCTAGCATTGATCTCTGATAATCAGAAAGGCTTTTGCTGTGCTGGTTCACTTCTGTGCTTAGGCAAAGACTTTGACAGATTTACTGCCACAGCGTTTTCTATCTATTATAAAGTAGCATCAGCATTCAGGGTGCCGTTTCCCTTTCTCTGACCCAGTTTTAAAAACATCCAATTCAAGGTGCTTCATTGAGTTTACATAGAGGTTGCAAAGCAATCAGAATTCCTCCTACAGTTGTTACCACAAGAATTGCTATAAGGCCCCTGTATCTTGCCCTCCAAAAGCTGCTGTCTTTTGGTGTGAAGAATGACTGCCATGCAGGAAATACTTTACCAAAATCCATCCAATTGAACTGTCAGAGTTTTGTTTTGTTTTGTTTTTTCCCTTCCTCCCTTGATTCCTTTTCCGTTATCACTGATTTTCTAGTTTGTAAAGTCCACGTTCACACTTTCTCTCTGGCCTGCCTTCTCCCTGCACAGCAATTCCAGAAACCAGTTCTGTGGCCCTAACGCACACGCTATTGAATATTGGCACTCCAAGTCGCACGAGTTTATTCCAACTCTCTCGTTGAAGGCAGCCCATGCAAGGCTTACTGCTTAGAGAAAAATATGGTCTAAGCAAGTGAATGCTTTAAAAGATCTTTTTGAAAAGTGCTTCTTGAGGTAGATTGGTTTGTGTCCCATCCTGTCTGCTGTGTTCATTTTCTCTCTCACCTACACAGGCCATATAAAGCACAGCTTTTACCAACAGCTTTTCCCAGCTCACAAGTCAACGTCATTGTGTTCTTTCCATTAGATTCTTTATGCTGAGTGTTTGAAATGGCAGCCTCGAGCTCCCAAGTGATCAGCAAATGTCAAGTGTCCCCAAGCACAGAAACCAGCTGAGATACTAAGACACTGCAGGCTGAAGGAGAATTGTATTATTGTTAGGTTTCTGGTGGGACAGGGAATAGGAGAAAAGGCGGGGGGTGGGGTGGGGGTGGGGCGGGGGAGAAGATGCCTCACACAGACACAAACACATCATCTTCAATTGCTCAGCATCTTTCGATAAACAAAGTCACGCTAACACCACATTTGGAGGCAGTTTGCTAACTTCATTACCAACCTTGCCTTGAACAAATGGTAACTGGCAGTAGGTACTTCTAACTTTTCATGAATTTGTTTTAATACCTGGAATGTTTCTCCCATGTAGGCTGAACTTCCTCTCACTTTAAATTGTCTGTTTACTTTAATGAAGCCTTCCCCAGCTCTCCAACGTGTTGAGCTTGACAAGCATTAATTTACAGAGAGCATTTTTTTTCCTTTTCTTACTTTTTTTTTTTCTTTTTTACTTTAGCCCTTTCATGCTTGCAAGGCAAAGAAGCCAGTGAACAACTGACAAGCAATACATTGTTAATCCAGGCTTTCTAGGGGAGAAAGGACTTAACCAATGAAAGTCTGAATTTCCAAGCTATTCCTGCTGATGGTCTACGTTGTGTCTCTTTACTTTGGCTTCTTAAAATAGGCATCTTTAGATAGGGTCTGGCCAAGAGAGAGATGCTGAGAAATTCTCAATTTCACATTCCTGCTGTGGCAAAAAGAAAAAAATTCATAGTTGGGGGTAAATTTGAGAGACTGCTGAGTCTTCCTTCCACTTCTTGTAACTCCGATTTGACGCTCCAAGCTGCTATTTGCTTTTTTATGTCTCCGTCCAGATTTTACTTCTCCCAGGAAATGTTCAGTGACCACCCCTCCCCATGCCACCCACAGTTAAGTAAGGTTCCTCTTCCCTGCTCTCATGGCACCATCTGTTTTTTCCATCACAGTGCTTCTTATATCCTATTTAAATTAATTTAGCAATTTAATTTAAATTGTCTCGATTGTCAGCTCTCCAAGGAGTGAGATGCTGTCTCACCCTTTGTCAGATCCCACCTGGCAAAGAGCAGCTTCCCAAGAAGTAGACCTCTGGTGGGATGTGATTTGTAAGCTTTGTGATCTGGAAGCCAGAAAGAGCGCTCACTCATGCCTCTGTGTTTCAGACAGTCCATTGAGTCACATGTGGCAAGTAAGCCTACCTTTTCAGAAATAAATAGAGCACGTTCTTAAGCAGAAGGGGGGCGCTGGGAGACGGCGAGCCATGAGGATTGCCTCTTCTCCAGTCTGTCACCCTCATGCAGAGGAGATCAGGGCCAGGATGCATATTTATGATCTCTGGATGAATGTGCCTTCTTTACCTGCCCGTGGGGAGCTCTCCCACGAGTCTCCCCTCCACCAGCCACACTTCCCTGCTTTGATGGATGGAGCTGACTGGGCAAATTGCTATGCTGATGAACTGCTCAGCTACCTGAGCACATGTTCCAGGGAGATCTCCAGGGATAAACCACATTTTAGAGAAGGCTTCATCCACAGCCTGGGGTGAGCCTTTTAGCCCTGACCTAGTGGAGTTGCTGGGGTAAGGAAGACGAAAAGACTACAGTTATCGCGCTCACTTTTTAGCAACCCCAGTGCCTGTCCTTGGGCTAGAAGGAAGCCTTACTGCATTTTTCTCTCCTCCCAGAAGGTTATTCAAATTGAGACCTCGAGGTCTGGGTGTCACTGTGCTCATTGAAAGAGGGAAACCAAGAAGCTGAACTGAAAGCACTTAAAGGCAGGATGCATTACCTTAAAATATGCAGATGGAAAACTGACATTATTGTCAATGTCAGAAGTCACCTTTCTGAGTAAACATTCACCTCTGGGCAAATGCGGGGCTGTGTTTCTTTCCGTTTACAAATGACAGTATGCAAATGCAGGGGGGTTGTGCCCCAGAACTCGGAGTTGTCTTCTTTCATCTATCTGTAATGAGGAACATGCAGGAATCTGTCAAAAAAAAAGGCACCCTGGGCTTGATTTGTTCCTTCTGAATAGAGGGGATTTCAGCGTTAAATCTGCCAGTTGGTTTTGTGCCTAAGTATTACATCAGTCTCTCGTATGATCTTGCATCCTGTGTAAAATGCAATATTGGGGCCTAATGGGCAGGATTAGCAAGAGCTGGGAAGCCATAAATGAAAGTTTCTTGTTTCTCGAGAACAAGTTAGAGCTTTTATATTATCTGCCGCGGAGCTCGGTGAATTTAAATATATCTCTTGGGCTTTGGTAATATTCGTGTTAATGTCAAAATTGATCCCATTGTTATTGAGACGTGTGGGTTTTTTTCAGGTTGAAGACCCATAGTGCCTGTTGCCAAGGCTGATGAATATCTGAGTGGGATAGGTTCCTTCCATCCTTTTCCCGGAACTAAGTGAGGTTATCATTGGTGCCTGCTACCAAGTTGTGTCTGTAGGTTTGCCTTTTCCTGTAATTCACTCATAAACTTAACTGATATTTTTTGAGTACCTACTATGTGCCAGACACTCTCCTTGACTCTGGGGATGAAACAGTGAACAGCAAGATCTGGGCTCTTCCCCCATAGGATTCCTACTTAGATATGGAGAGAAACAATAAAGTAAACACACAAGCAAAAAATTATAATTGTGCACTGACATCAGTGCGCCATGGGAAAAAGAGGATGAGAAGAGAGGGAATTATGGGGAGGGAAACCACTAGATCTGTTGGGGACAAGACAATATTTAAGCTGCGACAGAAAGGATGAGGCCAAGCCAGCCTTGAAGATGGAGGGGGAAAGAGCTTTCAACACAAAAGAATAGTATGTGCAAAGATCCTAAACTGGGGAAGAGCCTGGGATATTTGAAGAACTAGATGGAGACGAACATGTCTAGTGCAGAACAAGAAGGCAGCGTGGGATGAGATGGAATTAAAGAGGCTCCTGCAGAGAATACATCATACAGGGCCTTGTAGCCACTGGAAGGAGTTTACCATTTTATCCGAAGTGCAGTTAGAAGCCATGAAAGAGTGTTTCTTAGTTCAGTTTATATCTTTTAAATCTATATTTTCACACCTATTAGGATGGTTATTATTATTTTTTAGAACGGCAAGGCTGAGGAGAAATTGGAACCCTTATGCGTAGCTAATGGGAATATGAAATCGTATAGTGCTTGTACAAAACAGTGTGGCAATTCCGCAAAATATTAAACCTAGAATAACCGTAGGATCCAGGGATTCCACTTCTGAGTATATTCCTAAAAGAATTAAAAGCAAGAACTCAAACAGGTATTTGTACACCCATGTTTGCAGCAGCAGTATTCACAATTACCAAAAGGTGGAGATAAACCAATTGTCCACTGACAGATGAAAGGATAAGCAAAATGGGATATATGTATTCCACTATATGTATAGTGGAAGAGTATTCAGGCTTAAGAAAGGAATTTCTGACACATGCCTCAATATATGAACCTTGAAGACATTATACTAAGAGAAATAAACCAGATACACAAAATAAGTATCATATATTCCTACTTATATGAGGTACCTAAAGTAGTCAAATTCATAGACAGAAAGTACAACGGTGATTGCCAGGGGCTGGGGGAAGGGGGGGGGCGGGCGGGGAGGGAATGAGGAGTTGCTGTTTAATGGGTATGGAATTTCCCTGGAAAAGGTGTCAGAGTTCTGGAGATGGATGGTGGTGATGGTTATACAACACTGGAAATGTACTTAAAGCCACTTAATTGTACACTTAAAAAGGATTACGATGGTAAATTTTATGTATTGTATATTTTACCATCATTTTAAAATGCTTTGAAAAAACCCACTCTATTTTATGCTAGCTAGAAAGGCAAGAGAACAGTAGGGAAGACAGATAATTGCTTCAGTCCAGTATTAAGACAATGGTAGTCCAGTGGCAATAGAGATGCAGAGGATCAGTGGATCTGAGACATATATTAAAGGGAGAAAGCTACAGGACTTACTGATGGATAACATCGCAGTTCTTTATAGTTTGACCTCTGATACACTTGAAGCTTTTAGACCACACTTATGGGGGGGAGGGGGGGCGGGTAAAGACTGGCAGAATCCCTTTGACTGGCAGATGTGTTTAAGCTTGACATCTTGGTGTATGACAAGGAAAGTTTTATTTTTAAACCTTTCAGTAGTCTTGGATGGAGTATGGGAGCTATTGCTGTTGACATGTGAATATTTGCATGCACTGTCACACAGCAGTCATATGCTCTGTGTGAGCATGGCTTGTCTTGTGATTTGCAGGGGTAACTAGCATGTGGCTGGAGTTGTTCACTCCCTTCCTTATTAGTAGTGCACGTCTTCCATTAGCATATGCAACTAACTACTCCCTTTCCCCTGTGTAGTGCTGACATTCATTGTAATGATTTATTATCCAAGCTAAATAACCCTCAATGTGAAACAACAAACATGGCTGTGTTTGTATTTTCCATTTGTTTTGTTTTCTCTTTCTTGCTTCCGCACAAGTAGATATTTCTTTACATGATAATTACATGGTGCGGAAACAAACAATTGGAAAGCCCAATAGAAAGATTATGAATGTGGTTTTTTTTTTTTTTTTTGATTGAAAATCTATGCCATTTTAGTGGCATCCCACATAAGTGACTTGGAATTTAAAAATTATTAGATTATTAAGATGTTTGTTAGGAACAAACACTCCATATAAGATTTAATGATCTATGAAAGGGCCACATTTGGGCTTCCCATAGAGCCTCTGAAGAGCCCAGGAGTCTTGTTTTTTTTGTTTGGAATGTTTCTGGAATGGCCTGAACCATGTTATAAAATGGTAGAGAGTATTGGCTGGGTCTGGAGCTCAGCAGTTCCACTGCCTGAGTCATATCCCAGCCACTGACTGGCTGTGTAACCTTAGGTGATGCACTTAAGCTCCCTGAACCTCAGTGTTATCTTCTATAAAATGGGACAATAGCCATACCTATCTCCAGAGGTCCTTGTGATGATTAAGTGAGATACTAAATGTAAAGCCTTTGGAACAGTGCCTTAGAATAAATGCTCAATAAATATTAGCTGTTATTATCATCAGTGAATTGCAAACTATATGCCCATGAGAAAGACGTTATGAAAATAAATGTATGTAGAGACATAATATAAAAAGATAGAGAATTAGACTGGTGGTTGCCAAGGGGGAGGGATTGGGGGAGGGATGGTCCGGGAGTTTGGGATGAGCAGATGTAAGCTATTATACATAGGATGGGTAAATAACAAGGTCCTACTGTGTAGCACAGGGAACTATATTCAATATCCAGTGATAAATAATAATGGAAAAGAATATAAAAAAGCATGTATATCTATGTATAGCTGAATCACTTCACTGTACAGCAGAAATTAACACAACATTGTAAATCAACTATACGTCCACAAAAAAATTTAAAAAAAGAGAAATAGACACACTGAGGTCATTATTGTGTGACTATGTATGTATGACAGTGAAATTAATGTGAGGAATGCTTTAGAGTTTATGGTGTGCTTGGTGTCCACGATAAAGATTTAGCAGGATTTTACCCTGTATAACAGAGATTAGAAATCTTGGTCCATAACTAGTTTGATGTTATTGCAAAGGCACATCCTCACCCACTCTGGTTACTCTGTTTCTTATTAGATTTGTTGCCCATTTTAATCACAATGACCCCTCTTCACATCATTCTGGACATTGGAGACTATTCATTGGCTCATGATAGTTTCTATAACTTAACATTACAGAAAACTAATTGTATTGTATTTCATCCAGTTAAAGCTACTTTACCTGGCTTACTATGGGCAGTTCTGTTTTCTAAAGAAGGAGAAACACTAATTTTTGGTTGAGCTGCAGCTTAAAAATCTAAGCAGGTTTTTCTTGCCACAGGCTTTTCCCCAATAGAAAATTGTTATTGATATTTTGTAAGTATATTCCGTTCAAAGGTAAAAGGCTGTTTCCACTTGCCATTTTTCTAGTGATTTTTTTCCCTACACTGTGTCTGCAAGTCAACACTCCTGGGCTCAATTAAAATATGTATTTAGCCACTGGATTTGCAGAGAGATGATCAAACTTGAATACTAATACCTGGGCTATTGCCTATGAATACTAGGATGGTGCACATTGAGGGATGGCTTTCAAGACAATGGCCAGTGAAACCAGGATGTGTGGCACTGATTACAGCACAGCACACACGTACAGCTGGATTTTGCAGAGTTTTGCAGCAAACACAGAGCGTGGCTCATTAAAATCACAATTCGACTGAGATTACGCCCAGTCTCAATCATACGAATTATGGGAAATTTCAAAACCACCAAAACTATGCCACTTTCTACCTTCCCAGTGCCTAGCGGTCCCACAGGCTGTCCTGTTAGTTTTTCCTAACCTCTGCTCTGAAGACCTAACACATAGCATCATGATAGCAACTGATATTTGTGGAGTTCTTACTGTGTGTAAAGCCCTTAGCTCCTAGCTGAGGATGGAATGATGACCCAAGGCAGGCACAGCCCCTGTTTCTTGGAGCTTTCATTCTAGGGATCAAGGAAGAGGTGATGTAGTCACCTTCTGGGAATTACAGAAGGTTTCCCTAAAAAGGTGCTGATTGGGCAGAACCATGAAGGCTTAATGACTAGGAATGAGAATCTCAGGCAAGAGAAGCAAGGTGCCTATGGCCGTGTGGCAAGTGTGGGCATTGCCAGGTGGGGAACTGGGAGAGATGCTGGGTGTCTGGAGCCAGGAAAAGCAAGGTCCAGAATAATTCTGGAGAAGTGCTAAGGACCAGTCCACCTAGAACATGTTAGGAGTTGTGTCTTGACTTCTTAGACCAGCTTAGGACAATAGTAGGTACTGTTGATACCATCTTTCCAATGCTTTGGCAAATTAAAGCTTTATTAAAGTGGTGAAATAACCTCCTTCCTCATCTAGGAAGTGGCATGTGGAAGATGTGAACCATAGCCTGAGCTTCTAATCACCCTATTATAGTTCCTCTGTTAAGATGCTTCCCAAATATTTTCATGGGGTTTTTACTCAAAGTGTCATCATCCAGGGTCAACGTGGTCTTTCTGTAGAATCTGGTACTTAAGTCTGCCATTGGTTTGGTTGGCATCAGAAAGAAACTAAGCTAACTGCTGGTAAACTAAATGGAGTACACAGATGAACACAACTGCTGTTATGTTTACACCAAATCCTGGGTCTCCAAGCCTCAGGGGGAGGCTTAAAAATTAGGATTTGAATGCTGTTAGTCCCCTTGGGCAGCACAGTGGCTCAGAGAGGATCGTTATAGCTTTCTTAGCTGAGAACAAGTTGTGAAGTCCAAAAAAAGGAGTTCAAAGAGAGCAAAATTAGTGTCATATTAAAAAAGGGTTACAGTGTATTTAAGGAATGAAAATAATCCTCTGAGGTTACATACAAAGAGGAGAAAAGAAAAGAGAAGGGGAGGGGAGGGAAAGGAACAAGAGAGAGGGGGAGGGGAGGGGAAGAGAGAAGAGAAACATTGCTACATTATAAATCGGCTTCAGTCATATTCTCTCCCTCTCCCTCTCTCCCTGCCCCGCTCCTTCCCTCCCTCCTCCTCCCCTACCCTCAACTTTTGCTTTGAAGCTGAACTCTTGATAGAGTAGCCCACCACTAAAGAAAGTGCCCTCTTTTACATGTGCAAGCTTCGTAATTGCTGCAGAAAGGTACTTAGTGGCTCATAATATTCATATAATCAGATTAGTTTTGAATCCTACCTCAGTGGAGGATGTTGGAGTAATCCAATTCACACCTGTTTACCTTGTCTGTGTGGGCACTTCTTTTTCCCAATCATTTCATCCTTTCTCTTGGCCTCAGTGGGTGCCATCAACAAAGAGATCCCAGTATCTCTGAGAACAAGTCAATTACCATACCAGAAAGAAAAGGAACAGACTTAAATGTTTGAAGAGGAGTGGATTCTTTTTTTTTTTTTGCTTTCTCGGTAAGGGTTGAAACGACCCTGAGGCTCTCCACCCGAGGCTACGGAAATTTTGTTGGGCAGTTATATCTCAATTCAGAGACAACTGTCTCCTGACCAATCCACTCTGAGCTTTGAACATATGGCTGTGTCTGATTTCACCAGGGAGAGTTTTGTAAGATCTCTATTCGAGGGAGCGGCCACTACACAGATGAGTGATACACTCCTGGAATTAATTATTGCTTGCCAAGTTTGAGGATTGATTCGCTCTAAGCCCAGAACTAAGAACTCATCTTAAAGCTGAAATATTTTTTGATCATCTGGGTCCAGCTCCCCTTCGTAGACCCTCTAACCTGATGCCATGTGTACTTTGCTATTAATGGTAGGCTTTGAACTCCTTAGTTTGAATTTCACTTTCTAATCATAAATATAAAGACAGTAGGGGCCATGCATTCCCTGGGCCTGATAATTAAGAGCAAGCCTACCTTGCAACTCCAGGCTTCCTTTTTTTCTGTGAAGGCTGCCTTTCTTCCTGAAATGAAAGTGGCATTTCAGCCATCTGGCATAGGCTGCTGTCAATAAAGGAATCCAATCACATCTTACCCATGTTATTTGGCGTGAATAATGAGCTTAGTCTTTATAAATAAATATGTGCTCCCTAGAATATAGGAGTGGCCTCCAGAGTTGCTGATCTTTCCTAAAATGAATACTAGTTGAACAAATAACATATCCCAAAAAAAAAAAAAAAATTCCTAATAATTGCTGGAATCTAATGGGAAAAAGTAGCATGGATTACTGGTGATAGCTGCCTGTCAGTCTTGGAAATCTACCTAAAGGCATGTCAGCTGTGTAAAGTTTTCTCCAGACCAGGGTTTCACTGTCAGGCCATCTCACTTAGGGCTTGATTAGCTTTTCTAGGCAGCGTGGCTCTCTACTCTTTTGGACATTATCCCAGCGGGCATTCTCCTAGGTTTCCCTGGGGAAAGGGTACAGGCCAACTTCTCTCATTTTGTGTTAGGACTTTGAAGTGTGACGTTTTCAATTACCTACCAGACCTGGTATTCTCTCTGAGTAAAACGCCAAGTATCAGACCCACTTGTCTGCAGTCCTAACATTAAAAGCGCCCTATTAATAATTTGTTGCATGTAGATGGCCACAGTGCCACGTTTAAGCACCTCCAATAGGCAGGTTTGCATGTTAAATAGAATCAGTATCCTATTAACCAGAAGAATGAATAAAACTATTCTCCATTTTCTATATGTTTAACCTCTTTGAAACTACTGACAGGTCTTTTATCTTGGAAGTATATTTTACAGGGGAGAAGACTTCCTAAATATGATTTAATTCTTTTCTTCCCTCCGGAGAAACAGGATTTAAAACTTTGTGCTTGTCCCCTCCAGAAAAGGCTCAACCAAACAGAATCAAAATATCACAGCAGTGAAAAAAAAAAAAAGATGCTGTATTGTTTCAGAGTCCAGATCTGTCTCTTGTGATAAAGATATTTAAATCCTCACTATTCACAGGTACAAGCCAATCTGAGCCATGGAATGTATCGAAATGATAGAAAGCTTTCAAGTTGAGCATTTTTGTGTGTGCTCCATGGTTGGAAATTCTGTTGGAGAAATATGGTTAGACTATTTTGACAATTTTTAACCTGCTTAAATTGGATTTTTTTAAGTGCACAAATTGATGTTCTGCCTACTTGGAGAATGTTTTAAAGATACCAGGACTTCAAAGAAAAACAGTGAGAGTAAATCAGATGCAAACATCCCTGTATGCATCCTAGCAAAATTAGTTTAGCATTTCCTAGGGCAATGCTAAATTAGAATGATGCTCAGACATGAGGGTGAGTACCACTGGTAATCATCTTTTTTTTTCATGGAGGGGGGGCTGAGAAAAGGAAAGCTATTTTTACATCTTGTGAGAATCACTGAATGACATCAACTTCATCATTATTTTTCAAGGGTGCAATTGAGAATTCGTAGTGTTCCTGCCACTGTCATGGAGAACTGTGTCAATTTCTGACCCATTGGAATTTGGGGTGTCAGGGGGGCTTTCTTACTCTCCCTGTTCTTTGCTGCCTTCCTATTTGATCATCAGATATCTTTCTTTTTTCTTTTCTTTTCTTTTTTTTTTTTAACTGCAGGGTAAATTAGGTCTCAAAAACAGCAACGTATATTAGACACGATATCAGCTCGAGAAGCTGAAAGCATTTTTTTTTTTTAAATGAAGCCAGAGAGATGGAGTGATCTGCTTGATAATAAAGCTTAGCTTTAATGCCAGCTCCATGCTGTTACAGCATATTACTAAACAGCAAGAAATGTGGCACAGATGTTGTGGCGGCCATATTTTACACCATCCAAAAGGTCATGTCGCTTGTTATTACATTCAGAATCAATATTAAATGAGCGTTCCAAATTTCAGCTGTCAGTTGAATTTATTGCTGCAAACCAAAGCTGAAGGGTTCTCGACTGTGATTCAAGCGAGCTAACAAATTAACTAATATAAGGGCATGCCTAGAAGAAGCAGGTGACCCACATGCCAGCAGCAAAAGCTGAGTTCTTACATAGCTGTGAGAAAGGGCTGCCCCGGATGCCAATCACAAACAATTGTCATCTCAATATTTTACAAAGAATAAAAAGAAGGCAGGAAGGTTCCTAGATGCTCAGGTGGATGAGATATGCTAAGGGCAGCTTCTTTAGGTAAAGCATGAGATACACATATCTGTCAGACAGTATTCACGATGGCTAGCACATCTTGCAGATGGCTTGACCTGCCTCGCCAAATTTGCCCAGAGGTCAGGTCGCCTAACCTTAACTCCATAGCTGTCTTTCAACCTAGACGTGGAAACACTACACCAGGTGCAAATTATGCTGTATTCTTCATCTTGCCATTTATCATCTCCACAGGCACATCAGGGATCATCTTTCTTAGCCGTAGTCAGCTCTAGAAAGTGTACAAAAATATCTAACAGATGGATATCCATTTAATTAGTACATGGACACCCACAGTTGCCTAATATGGTTTATTAAAGGGAACGGGGAATTCCAAGTTACTGAGAAGGAACTGCAGGTATTGTCCTGTTATCCAGCCATCAGATCAAGAGTCTCAGACGTGCCATACCGATGTGTTCTGCACAGAATGGTTGGTGAGAAAGTAGAGGACTGTTGGCAGTAGTCTGCAAGCCTGCGAGTCCACCACGTACCCATGATTTTCTCTGAAAGTATTTTTAAAACCTATCCTCAACACTGTGTACGTCCGTGATACAGTCTCACCAGTGCATCTGTTGGGAGGATGAATGTTGCCCAGTTAGCAAGTGGTCCAGAGGGTGTGCTGGGGCTTCTGCAGGATGTGAGATCTCACAAGGCCGTCCCACCAGGAGAAGTGAGCAGGAGGAAACCAGGTTGTATGGTCCCTTGGCAGATGGAACTTCTCTCCTGAGGATTTCCAGCTCTTGTTGGTGGAAAATCTCCTGAGATTGTGGATGCATTGGTAAGCTTCCAAACTGCTGGTAACTAAGAAGTAGGTTTAACTAGGGCCCTCAGATACTTCCTTGATAAAAATGGTACTCATTTTTGGATATTTTCGCTCACCCTGCCTTCTGTTAACAAATGCAAGTAATGATTTTTAATTGACTTTACTAGGAGTGTTCAGGAAAAAAATCTGTAACTCTAGTAAATAAGTACTTGAGTCAAGGACTATTCATTATTCAAGATTCAATAAACATTTTTTTGAGTACCTACTCTGGGCACAGTCTATGTTCAATGCTCTGGGATAAAAAGATGAACAAGACATGGTTCCTATTCTCAGGGACTGGGAGAGAAACAGATGTATTTCAGTAAGTATAATGCAGTGTAGCAGTGCGTTGCTTAAATTGTTTTACCTTTTGACCCAGCAAGTTTATTTCTAGGAATTTATCCAAAGAAACAGTGTGCAAAATTATGTTTAAATGGATATTAGTTGTATCATGGTGACGGATAGCTAAGTAGATGCTCAATGACTATTTGTTGCATAAATAAATATTATGAACTACTCATAAGAGCAGAAATGGGAAATTCTAAATGTAACAAAGAGAATTAGCTGAAGATGACATCTAAAAAATAAAAGATTTCGGAGGAATTTAAAATTCTGTGAAGAATACTTTATAGCATGGGAAAGATTTCTCAATTTATTGTTTAATGAAAGAGCTTACAAACAAGTATGTGTAGTATGATTTTGGTTTTGTGGAAAGAAAAAAAATACAGAAGAAAAACATTCATATGCTGTATGACCAAACCAACTGATTGATGGGTTAACTAAAAGAGTAAAGCAATGAGTCATAAACATCAATCCATACATATCTAAATAGTTTGTTTCAACTTAAAATATAGAAAAGTATTTTTTTCCACTAATCCTAAACTACACTGATCTTAAGGGGCAAGACTAAGCTTTTTCTTTGAGTGTGAAATTGTTTCTTTCTTGCATAAACTACTCACATTATGCAGTCTGTATGATTTCCTATTTCAGTTCTTTAAAGTAAAGCCAGAAATCAGATGGCTTGCAAAGAAGTCTGAATCCTGAATCCTTCTAGATGTTTACATGTTCCCTAACAATTTTTTCCAGTTGTATCCATACCTAATTTGACAGTATTGTTTGTAGCAATTTGCATGCATTGAGTTTTTTCAAAGCACTGAACTTAAGAAAATGCGTTGTGTTTACACCATTTTATTGGTTCATGCTATATTTAACTGAATTGTGAAATTAGATTAAAATACAACTGGCATAAATAGGTTTGGGAACAAACACAATTTAAAGGAGCAGAAGGGAGAAGGTTATTAGAGAGTAGCCTGCAAACTGCATGCTGTGGATATGCTTGTACGTTTTACGGAGGGTGCACAGAGTACGGGCTAATCCAGCAGACCACTCAAGTGAAAGTTGATTAGGGGAGCTTCAGGTGCATACGTTAGTCAGAAGACAAAAGCAAATGACCAGAAGAACACAAACCACAATGTTAATAGTGCTTATCTCTGGAAGGGGAAATTATGATACATTTGTATTATTTTTCTCCTTTTCTGTATTATTCAAACTCTTTACGATGAATACGCATTCTTTTATTAGCAGACAAATTACTCATTCAATTAATTAATTTTTAAATAAATATTAAAGATAAAAGATGCAGTGTGCCTCGCACTGGGCTATATGATGCAATCAGTGTTTGAGAGGTGGTATGACAGATTTGTTAGCAGGACTGTCTTTACACTTGGGCTCCCTGGCTTTGAATCTCAGATCTGCCACTTTTTACATGTATACCGGTGGGAAAGTTTACTGTAAACCCAGTTTCTGTAACTGCAAAATAGACATAGTAGTAATAGCATCCAACAGCCAGGTTGTTGTGGAGATCAGATAAAGTATATCAGGACCTAAAAAAAACTTCATGATGCAAAGGACTTACGTATTAGCTAGTCTTGTTTTACTATTATTTTTCTTATGTCAAGGGGCCAAATTTCTCAATTGTGAGCCAAACTGAGCCTGTTATTCAAAGAAAAATGCAAGTAAACAAATGATTAAGCGAGAGCACAAGTATTTGTCTTGATGCTGTGGGAGACGGGTTGGCAAACTGCAACCCATGGCCCAAATCTGACCTACCGCCCATTTTTGTAAATAAGGTTTTCTGGGAACACTGCCACGCCACTGATTTATTTATTGTCTATGGCTGCTTCCACGCTCCAGCAGACAGAGTTGAGTAGCTGTGGCAGAGACCACATGGACCGGAAAAGCTGAAATATTTACTCTCTGGTTTTTTATAGAAGACGTTTGCCCACCCCCTGCTGTAGGGAATTCATCGAGTATCCTTATGAGTTGGAGTAAGAAGAGAAGGTTTTGTGAGCTAGAAGGAGGTGGACCAAAGGGATACTGAGAGGTGTGTCCAAATGATGTGTGCAAGGAATCTGCTGAAGCCAATAAAAAGTATGGAAGGACAGGCTCCAAAAATAAATTAGAGTAGACCAATGTGAAGATCTTTGTTCACAGCAGCGACAATGCTTAGGTCTAGTGTGTTGGGCCACAGTCTGTTGATCAGGACAAACATAACATGGCTTAAAGGAGATTATCTGATGGTGGGGTATGTGCAGGAATTAGAGAAGGTAAACCTGTAACTAGAGCATCAATAGGTACCTGTTAGAGGAACATGGTGATGAGAAAATGGGGTCTCAGCAAGATTAGTAGTGGGATGGAATAGAAAATTAAGTTTCACGTGGTCCTTAAATCCTTTTAAGAACCATTTCCCATATTCTCACAAAGAAAACACCATGGGCTTCTTCCCTGGAAACAAGCTTAGTAACATGTAGTCAGCAGCAGAGTTCATCAACGTTAGCAGAATAGCAGTCTTTTCTACAAAAGGTATTAAAATAATAATTGCAAAATGGGATGCTTCTTCTGGATAAAAAACCTAGATTAGGCTCAGAATGTCTTCCTTCAAAAGTCATGCATTCATTTATGTGTAGGCTGCATAAGCGTCAGTTTGGGGAAAGAGCATTAAAATGATCTTATTCTATCAGAATTCCTTCTGCAGTGGCAAGATCTGCGGGCTTACCTTGCCAGTTACCAACGTCTGATCTGACTCACAGTCAACTTAGCCCTTGGCTAATGGTGTCAACGGCATTAACGCATATCAGGCTGTCGCCCAGAGCTTAGGGTGTCTTAGGCCTTTATTGTGGTACAGAACATCATAGTGGTAATGAGATGGAAGGAAAAAAGTTTCCTTCCTAAATGTAAAATGAAAAGGAAAGCATCCGGCATGCAACCTTTGAAACACCAAGTAGACAGGCAGCCATAGGCCGTGACATCGCGTGCTGGGTGGAAGTGTTTTCATACTGCATCTTTGAGGTCCTCTGTTAATTATTAAAGGCTCCATTGACAAAAGATCTTTAGCAACTCAGAACTAAGAAACAACCCAACAGCACAGGTGATGTTAGAGGAAACATTCACTGCCCTACCGACCAAGAACCTCTCTAGAAAACAATAGGATGGGGGCAGGTGGCGAGGTGGACATAGTCTTCAGTAGCCTAGACCATACGTTGTGAGATCCCAGATGCACTTTCACCATGTCCAAAAATTCTCAAGATTGGGTGAATATGCTGCAGACTCTTGAAAAAATGAGAACGTATTACTTCCTGTTATCCTTTATACAGTGACTTTACTAGAACCCACGCTCCCTTTAGTCTTGCTACTAGCAGGCTCAGAACAACATATACTAGGGCAGAACTCTTTTGAATAACTGAGTTTTAAGAGATGTATTAGTCAGTGGTCCTCCACTTGATGTTGGAGTCAGGTAACACACCAGAATAAATGTGGCTTAGAGAGACAGGCTTCCTGAAATGCTTTATAAGCCCTGGCATTACAAAGATCTCCTACAGTTGCTGCACACAAAATCTGTGCTGTTCCCAACACAGCTCTATAGAAGGCTACGTCCAACTGCATTTGGGGCAGTGGGAGAGGGAAGGAGGAAGGGACGAAACGCAGCCACCTTTATACTTTGCCAGGAAGGATTGTGAGCCATCCTTCAATGTTCCAGAGGTGCCAGGGCCAGCCTCCAGGAAGCCACAGGACAAGTCTCAAATCTTCCAAATGTATACAGATAAGGGAGAATTTCCCAAAGCATGGGACAAGTATCAACGGTGATACTCCAGGGGAGTAGCTTTTTCACATGCTTGACATTAAGTACATTGAATCACATAGCAAGCCCAGTGTTAGCTGTTTTCACTCCTTCAGTCCTTTTTATTTTTTTAAAATAATTTTTGTGTTATTTATTCATTTACATCTTTTTTAGATTATGATCGTTTTACAACGTTGTGTTAGTTTCTGCTGTATGACAAAGTGAATCGGCTATATGTATACTTATATCCCCTCCCTCTTGGGCCTCCCTCCCACCCACCCTCATCCCATCCCCCCTCATCCCACCCCTCTAGGTCATCACAAAGCACCGAGCTGATCTCCCTGTGCTATACAGCAGCTTCCCACTAGCCATCTATTTTACACACGGTAGTGTAGATATGTCAATGCTACTCTCTTTTTATTATGTCAAAAAGAAAGCCTTCATTTGATACTAGCATGTCTTACTTCCTAATACAGTCAATCCTTATTATTCATGGATTTCTATGTGTGAATTTGCATACTCATTAAATTTATTGTTAACCCCCAAAATCCATACTTGTGGCACTTGCACAGTCAGTCATGGACGTGTGCAGAGCAGTGAAAAATTTGAGTTGCCCTGTGCACACTCCCAGCCGAGGCTGAACAAGGAGACATTCTGTTGCCTCCTTTCAATTCTCATAGTGTTAAAAAAAAAAAAAGTGTCCTTTCACAGTCTGTTTAGTGCCATGTTTTTCACTTTTTTGTGGGGTTTTTTTTGGTAATTCTGCTATTTAAAATGGTCCCTGAGCTCAGTGCTAAGATACTGTCTAGTCATCCTAGGCACAAGAAAGCTGGGATGTTCCTTGTGGAGAAAGTGCATGTGTTAGATACGCTTTGTTCAGGCGTGAATTATATAGTGCTGTTGGCCATGAGTTTAATGTTCATGAATCAACAATAGCTATTAAATAAGATGTCTTTAAACAGAAACATAAAACAAAGCTGTTGGTCAGTTGGTGAAAATGTTGTGACCAGAGGCTCATAGGAACCTAACCCTTTATTTCTCCTAGGAGCAAAGGTTCAGTATTCCCTAATGGAGTGTCCTTGGTGACTTTAAAAAACATAACTATCACGAATAATAAGGATCATACTTACAGTTAGCTGGCAGTAGCATTTGCAGGAAGTTGTAAACACTTTTGTTTCCACTTATTTGTTTTTCATCTTTTACATTATTTATCTTTGCTGTTACTTTCGATTTATGGCATAAATAGTATTGTAAAGTTTCCTTGTGTTATAAAGTAACAAGTCAAAGTTTTTCCCTAGATACATTTATTTAAGTGAAATAACTGAGTTCACTGAAATAAAAAATATTAAGTCAATGATACTGTGTACTAGGAAATATGGTAGTAAATATAAATACAAAATAACACGTGAAGGAGGTAGCAAAAATATAAATTCATGGGAGCCTAGAATTGGAGAAAGCGTTTATTCTTCACCTTTCTTATTTTGCCTCCTTAGAGTCTAGTTCTGTAGCCGTGAGCACATTGAATAGAGGTACTGTGACTTAAAGGAGTGCAAAAAGTAAATAAAAGGGATGGGGTGAGAGTATGGGCATTCTAAACTCAGGCTATAAGCCTTGACCATCTAGACAGAATTTACGAGGATCGTGGATTAGGAGTTTTCTATATTGTTTCTAAGTTTTCTTATAATTTATAGCAGGCTTCTGAATTAATGTTAATAACCTAGCTCACCAGACCTGGCCTTCAAAACACAAATTGTCCAATCACCCGAGCAAGCTGGTTCTCTCATATCTGATAAAGACCACCCACGTGCACCCCTGGGAAGGGAAGGTGCTCCTGCCCTGTCTCAGTAAGGCACTGAGATCATTTCCAAGTTCAGCTCTTTGTGGCACACCGTTCTTCACCCTGCTTTTTTATAGTAAATGCAAGAGAAAGGAGATTTTTGACACCTGGAGCAAAAGATGTAAAAACAAAAAAGTACAAGGGAGCAGTCAAACTGAAATGAGAGCAATTAAAGAGACAGAAAGTCCCCTTAGCTGCCTTTTGGGTACTTTTTTGATCTTTTCACCAAGGAATTAGTAGCTTTTAATTTTCCCCACTTTAGCTTAAAATACTGCTGGCAGGAAAGAAATGAACATTATAGGAAAGGCTGCTTTGGATTAAAAAACAAATGTAGGTGAGTCAATCAAGCAGCTGTCAGATGCCATGAACACAGGATCTGCTTGCCTAGCTCAGGGGCCAGGTTTATGCTGGACAACAGAAGTCTCCGTATAAAAGCAGCAGCTTTTTTCACCTTATTTCTAATCATCAGATGCGTGTCTCCACTTGGCTTGACCTTTTTTATGATCATCTGACCGACTCGCTGCTTCTGCCACGTAAAAAGGGGGATTAATTTTCAAAGCACACTGAAATGACAGTGCTTTTGAAATTGGGTGTAAGCTCAGGTTCTGTTCTAACCAGGGACAGTGAAACATTGATCAGCTCCGGCTAAAAACAGGATTTTCTTTTCTTTTTTTTTTTTGGTTTTTTTTTTTTTGCTTTTGTTTGTTTTTTTCCTCATTCCCCCTGGATGGTTTTGTTCATCAGCACAAACCCAGTTCAGCTCACTCAGGAAGTCCGAGAGAAAGGGTCCTGTTCGTCTGGGAGATGGTGCGGGCCAGGCTGGGGCAGGGCAGGGCAGGAGTGGGGCATGTTTGTGGACGACCACTGGGTGCCGTGGGACAGACCCACCTGGCATTGGCAGCAGCTTTCACTGCCGGGAACCAGAGTACATCGTTTCAGAAGGAAGGGTTTCTGAAGCCCAGTTTAACACACCCTTCACAGCTCTGGTTCCGATCCCCAGGAAACTCATTAATGCAGTTAGATGCCACGGCTGCGTGTGCTTCAGACAGAGAGGAAGCGGAGCCACTCTTGCGCTCCACCAATGCCAAAGCCTCTCCTCCGTCCACTAGCCCAAGCCCCTTCCTCCACACTGACCTTTTGGAGATGCTTCCGGCCTTCTGAGAACTAGCACAGGCAGAATTCCACAGCACCATGATGTTTCTAATGTTACAAAATGTCAGCTGACACATGAAGGGTTCTTTGCCTACCAAACAAATCACTTGGTTCTGCTGAGAAATCACACGGATCTAGCAAGGCCTTGGTCAGGCTTATGGATACAGTGCTATATGGGGCATATGAGGAGCATCAATGTTTGAGACTGAAGGAGGGAGACAGGGAGGGATCTGGGAGTAACTGAGTAAACCATGGGGTGAAACTAACTGGCCCATGCCTTGATAACATTGTGGAGTTTTTTATAACCAACTTCAGGGTTAATTCAGTAAAGAACAGTGGGCGGGACCCCAGCAGTATCAGAGTTGCAACAATAGTTACAAAAAATAGGCGCTAAAGTCACTGTCTAATTAAACTTCTGACTCTATCACTTATTAACTTCTAGATTTTGAACAAAATTGTTGAATCTCTAAAGCCTCAGTTTCCTCTTCTGTAAAATGGGGGAAAAAATAATAATAACCTAAAGGGTTTGCATTTTGGTTTGGGGGTTTTGTTTTGGTAAAGAGATAAATGAAACAGTGGGTGTGAATATGACTCACACATGGCCTAGCCACAGAATGCATCCAGTAAAAGCTCAATGCTTGCTGCTTTCTCTCTCCCCTTCTCCTCCCCCTCCTCCTCTTCCTACTTGTCTTCTGTGGTTAGATCATTTAAAGCAGGAATAGTGGTTTTACTGACCTCATTCAGCCTTCCATGTTAGGCTAAGTCATATATTAAAGTCACATACACTTTAAGTGTGACCATGTATATAGTCATCGACCAAAGGGTGGCATAGTTCCTGTCTTCTGGGAGTTTACACTCCTAGTATTCACTGCTCGCCTGCTTTTAACCTTCTCCAGCCTGAAGCGTTAATACGATTTTGGGGTGCCAGAGAAACATAAAACCACGTTTTCCTCTCAGCCAGCCAGTGAATATGAGATTTCGCACATTTGCATTTGTCATTGTAATTCTTTTGTTCCAAAAAGGAGTGAAAAGAAGGTTAGCAGGGATGTCATGCGTTGGAAGGAAATATCAAAATGTGTACCAGTCTCTCTTCAGCACATCATCCAAAATTGAGAGTTTGTGTTGTTTGGGTTTTAATTCAAGGTAGAGAATCTAAAATACCAAAGACAAATGATTTGTGACTCCTACTCAATTTATTCAACTCCAGACTATTTCCATAAATCCAGGAATTCATCTATATCCTGTTAAATTAAGGTTTTTTCATGTTGAAGGAAATAGTGCCAAACTGATAAAGTCTTCTGAATTATTCTCTCTAAATATACTTAATCTTCATTAATGCAGCCCTGCGTGGTATTTTGAGCCAATCTGAACTAACTGGAAAATTTTTCACATATCTAATCTTAAAATAAAATTTCTTTTTTTTTTTTTTTTTCCCTACTGTACAGTCTGTCAAGGCATGTGTGTATAGAGATTGTATGTACATATAGAGTTTTTTCCTCCTGGTCTTCTATCCCAGCCCATGCTCATTTCTGGATATCATATCATGTGATTTAATGTGGTCACTGATTTTTTTTTTTTCCTCCTGTTTTTCCTCAGTGTCATGGGAAGGTAAATCAACTATCTATTAATATGCACTTCATTTGGTGAAGTAGTCATTTAGGGGAGTTTCTTCCTTTCCTTTCCTTTTTTTTTTTTTTTTTCCCTTGCTGTTGTAGCTAATGCAACCATATGCATTTCAATTCCCAGGCTCTCAGGATTCATACGTAGAGAGTAGCTACCACACAATTGATTTCCCGCCCTGCAGGAAAAGGGAAAGCAGTAGAAAAGTCAGATGGATTGATCGCTAAGTTACAGGCCCTGTGGGATGCTTCGATATCATCCACATCTTGAATGCATGAACAATTCTCTCATCAATAGGAAAATCCCCAGGACAGTAACTTCATAGGGTCCAGACAGAAGTTTAAGTAGGCAGGTGTGCTCACCCATGTTCATCCCTCTTTGGGTCTGCCCTGCCATAATAAACTGCCAAATTTACGAACTCAGACTTTAGAAATAGGCAAATCCAAGGTAGAAACATTGAATGATGGTGCTGAAGTGCCCTAAGAGAACATTAGTCAAGGGATGGCAGATTCAAATGTCTACAAGTAGCAGGTGTGTGGGTGTGAGATAGTAACTGCTCAATTAGTGCTTTATAAGACTAAGTAGGCAGGTGTTATGCTAGGAGGTAAGGAAATAAAATGGTCACAAAAAACATACTCGTGGGATGACAAGGACCTACTGTATAGCACAGGGAACTGTGCTATGTTCAATATCTTATAATAACCTAAAATGGAAAAAATCTGAAAAAAGAATATATGTGTGTGTATATATATGTGTATATATATATAAAACTGAATCCCTTTGCTGTTCACCTGAAACTAACATGACATTGTAAATCAACTATACTTCAATTTTTTAAAAAAGCCTATCTGCACCAAAAAAAAAAACACCCCATATTCATGGGTTATCTTTGCCAACAGCCTGCTGTTTGTGACCCCTGAATTAGTCTCACTCATTTTACAGAAGAGAAAACTCAGAAAGTGAGAAGTAAAACCCTTACCCAGTGTGTCACACGGAGAATTCCACCCTTCTCACATTTTTTTTTGGTGTCCCTGATGCCATTACCAAATACCATGCTTAAAGTTCAACTTCTAGTTTAGGAAAACAGCCTCTCACACCTCAGGTACCAAGCTCTATGGAATCCTATTGCTTACAGTATTAGACAGGATTCTCTCCTTTAAAAGTGACAGCACCCGAACTTCAACCAGCTTCAGCAAAACTTAAAGGGGAATTCATTGTGTTGCACAAGAACAGAGAAATTCTAGCTTAAAGGCATGGCTGAATCTAGATGCTCGAATCACCTCCTCAAGACGCCATGTCTCCACCTCTTGGCTCTTTTTTTTTTCCTGTTGGCCTCATTTTTAGGAATAATTCCCTTTGTCATGACAAAATGAGTTCCAGTAGGTGTAGGCTTACGTAGCTATATGACAACCCAACCAAACTGTGGTAGAGCTTCTTTTTCTTAGTGGCTGTGAACAACAAAATCCTAAGATTGAGTCTCATTGGAATAATTTTGGGTCACGTGCTCTTCCCTAAACCAATCAGTATGGCCAGGAGAAAGGAATAACTGATTGAAGGTAGAGTCTCCCCAGTGAACTTCCTGGCCTGGGAATGAGCAAGAAAGATCAAGACACTGTTTTAAAAGAAGGCGATGAGAAGTAGGCAGGCAAAAACAATTAGATATCCATCATGCTTCCCCTTCGTACTCTGTTCAGAGCTTGTCTCTCCCAGCCAGGAGGATTAGCATGGGGCTTAGGTGGTTGGAATCGGTGGGGCAATATCCTAGAGCTCCCTGAACTGATCAGAAGGCAATACTGGGGACCAGTACAATTTCCAGTGACTCAAATGCAAAAGATGAACCCCTTCGTCTTCTCTATTTTCTCCATTCTTTAACGTACATTATTAAGCACTTACTAAATATCAGGTACTTTGTCAGATAGTCTTTTCTCGCATGGTGATTTATATTATTCAGACAACAGTCTCACAAACCATAGAGATGATTATCCCCAGGGGCCAAATAGGGAGCATCTGCCGTTCGAGGTTCTAATTCGTGTCCCAGGGAGCCAGGCGATCTAAGCCGTGTCTCAACCAGAGCAGTGCATTCGTCGGTCTAACAGTTTTAAGCTCTGTGTACTAACTTTTTTAAGGCATTAGTACTTAGTATTCTTTTCCTGAATATTACTTAGCAAGTAATTAAGTGATTTTCTTTTCAGTATTCATACAATTACAAATGACAGAACTCTGATCTCTAATTTAACAGCAACAAGAAAGAGGAAATAGGTTGACTGAGATGACAGAAAAGTCCAGGAAGAGCTGATTCTAGGGGTTCATACCTTGGACCTCTTCTGTTCAAGATTAGTTCCATTCTTTGCCTCCATGTGGAAGCTGAATGGTTATCTATCGCCTTTCCTTTTTTTCACTTTGTTTAGAGCCTGTCTCTCCCCCCAGGTAGCTCCAGGCATTCATCCCATCTTTTAGCGATCTCAACAGGGAAAAGACTTTCATTTTCCAATGGTTCAAAGAGTCTAATTAGATCTGCTTGTCATTGAGTCTTATTAGATCTACTTGACCTGTCTTACATTGCCTGCTTATTCCTGATCTCTGTGGCCAAAGGGTTACCATGCTTTGTTTGACCATGGTAGAGTCAGGTTACTCCTGGGCACCTAGGAATACTCCTGGGCACCTAGGAATGGGAGATGACCCTTGCAAACCACATGGGATGTGAAAGCATGGGAGAGATGATTCCTAAAGGGAAACCAGAGGATTATTAGGGGAAGGTGGCCAGTGGCAGTGAGAAAGTCCACCAGCTCTGTGGTCGAGCCGGAGTCATAGCATAGACCTTTAATTTCAAATGAATACTCTTTCCAGTGTATCTTGTTGCCTCTCTTTTGTCCTTGGTGTAGCCCTTTAAAAGTAGTAGCTTTTACTCTTTCCAACTTACTTCACTTGAGGACACAGGGAGAGGGAAGGGTAAGCTGGGACACAGTGAGAGTGGCATGGACATATACACACTACCAAATGTAAAATAGATAGCTAGTGGGAAGCAGCCGCATAGCACAGGGAGATCAATTCGGTGCTTTGTGGCCACCTAGAGGGGTGGGATAGGGAGGGTGGGAGGGAGACACAAGAGGGAGGGGATATGGGGATATATGTATATGTATAGCTGATTCACTTTGTTATAAAGCAGAAACTAACACACCATTGTAAAGCAATTATACTCCAATAAAAATGTTAAAAAAAATAGTAGCTTTTATATTAACATTTTTTGAATTCTTCTTATTTTCCCATGGCAATTATGAGAATAAAAATAATTGGATAGGTGGTCCATGGAGATTGCTGTTTTGCCAAAAGTGAGAGGTATTGTTCGTATTTACTACACTGTTTGAGAAAATATGTGTACAGTAGACAGCAGGTAATGGATTCAGATCCTGGCCATTATTGAGTATCTTTGTGCGACCTTGATTTTCTCCAGGCTCCTCCTTCATAGGATTTTTGTGAGGATGAACTGAAATAACATGATATACATAAAGGTCTTAGCACAGTGCCTAGCTCATGGGAAGTACTGCTTTTGTCTTTTTCAAGTGATTTACCCCAAGGATCCTTTAAATAAAAAAGTCCTTAGAACATGTGAACCACAGATTAATTTACAGTGAAGAATCTATAAAAATATTTCCTAGATTGAATCTACTTCATCAAGGAAAAGACACACGATTTACAATTCATTATTATGATGAAAGTGTTATTAGTAATTGTTAGTGGTATATATAAGCAACAATGGAATACCCAACAAGATCCTGACAATACAGGACATATTTAGGTCTTCTTAGAGTCAAAAAGGTTCATCACAGAATGGATCTTCAATAACGCTTTGCTTATAGGTCATGTATTAGTTAAGGTGATGCTAGTTGTGATAACAGAAAAGCCTGGATTCCCCCAGTAGCTTAACTCAGAAGAAAAATGTATATCTCACTCCCATCACGGTCCAGTGGCCAAGGGTCCAGCCTTCCTCATAACTCTTCAGGAATCCAAATGCCTTCCAGTTGTTGGCTCTGCCTTCCTTTGGATGATCAGCATCCTCTCTATTCAGCCAAAGGAAAAGTATCACTTTCTTGATCACTGACCCATCACTTCCTCTCCCTTTCCACTAATAGCTACATGGCCCTACCAAGATGCAGGTGAAGCTGGGAAATGGAGTCTAGCATCAACCGTTCACAATGGAAGGGGAGGCAAAACCAAAACCTACGTGGGCCAGCTGCTTCAGCTGTGCCACCCTAGACCCTGCTGCCGCAGGCTGTGATGTAGGAGTCTGTGAGCATTTCAAGGAGAATGCCGTGTCTCGTTGATCACTGCATCCGCATTGCCCCGCGTTGTACCTAAACGTTTCCTGGTTGAATAAAAGAATTACTGAAAGAAACTGGCAAATCTTCAATACTGGGCTTAAAAATAATTCTTAGGTAGATAGTTGCAATCATTTGAAATCCATATTTTCCTTTTCCTAGACTCTGTCCTATTTGTAGGCTTTGAGATAAAAGAAGGATCATTACAACCTTTATAGCATCTGACCGGAGAATTGATAAGCAGGAGTTACCCAGTGCAGGAAGCCAGACCAGTTGTAGGTCAATGGCTGTCTGACTCTCCCCAAATCCCGTCCCCTCCGCAAACCTAAGCCCACCTCATTCCTTGGTTTGTGGAAGAGGAGCCGTGGTGGCCCCGAGCACGTGGGAGGAGCAGGGTACAGTTTTACCCTCTGGCCAGCCCGGCCAATTTTGACTGCCCATGGGCCATGGGTCTGTCATCTTTCAGGTCACATGGACATTTTGAAAGCCCTGTTATTGATGATTATTTTATCATTCACATAAACTAATTTGGATTTTCTTTTTTCCTTTTCGATTATGTTGTTTAGATTCTGGCCAGCTACCTTTAAAGACCAACTTAGTGGGTGCTTTTGTTTGTCGTCATGAACAACAGTATTCTTTGGTCCATCTTCTAAGGCAGTTTAGAGAAGCAGTTAAGAATATATACTCTCTGCAGTCAGACTGCCTTAATTCAAATCTTGGCTCAGCTACTACCAGTGGTGTAAAATGGGGCTTTAATAATGTTTCCTATTCTAGAAGGTTATTATATTTTTTAAAAGTACTTATCACAGTGCCTGAGATACAATATGTACTTAATAAATGTTAACCAGCATTATTTTTATTGTAATTATCCAGGTATTCATACCTGAAATTTTTTAAAAGGGGGCTAGATCCTATTATAGTTTACAGATAAAAGAAATAACATCACAGAAGTTGAGTTTCTCATTGCCTAGTTTCTTGATTTAACCTCTATCTCAGCTCTTTGAGTGTAGTTTTTGTTAATAACAGACAAAATAAAAAGCAGACTTTTTTTTTTTTTTTTTTTTAAGATATGATGAAGCCATGCCCTGGCTTTGATTCCTGCACAGAGCTTCCATTCATTGTCAGAGCGATTTCTCTGCATGGATTGATGGCAGGATACGGCCTGTTTCTAAGACTGTTTAAAGCAGGGCACAAAAGAAATCACACTGGCGGGGTCCACAGCTGGCAAAATGGGAGAGACTAAGCGGGTGAAAGAAGCTGTTAATACAGACCAGAAAATTTTTAAGCTAAAAAAAGGAATATGCCCACCGAAAGTCTGAAAGCCAAAAGTTTTATTTGGGTAAAGCGATGTTCAACTCTGCATGATTCCTACTTAGAAAATGCACACGCTTGCCTTCTCCAACTGCCAGAACATCAGTCTTTTTTAACGCAGAGGGACCAAAATAGGGAGAGGAATAATGGGCTTTCAGACAGTGCATGCCCAAAAGCAAACTTAGAAGCATAAATGCTAGGTCCCTAGACCCGGCAGAGTATAAAAGAGGGGGTTCCCAGTCTCTCTATCACAGGGGCACCCTGCTGCTGTCATTCACCATCCCTGTGGGAATCAGTATTAGCAATACGTATACCAACAGAGGGAAGATGGGTGTGAAGGGGCGGTACTCGGTTTCCAAGTCACTTTTCAACACTCCTTTCTCTAACCTTCTCCTCATCAGAGCTCTGCAAAGACCTTTGCCTGAAGCCCCCAAGTGGTAATCCATCCCTCAGGAAAACATTGTCTGCAAACACTTCTCTGTCAAATGCTTTCCGTATTGAAAATATTTCTCCATCGCTGGCAGGGCAGCCATTCAATGGCTACATTGATTCTTCCTTTTTTCTAATCCAGTAAAAAATGTACCTTGGCCTTCTTTTTTCACTCCAACCCTTAGAGTATGACTCGAAAATCTCATGGCCAGTCACATCTCTGCTAAAGGTTTCTGTTTCTCTGTGTCTATACCTTATCAATAACTGTCCACAAGGATGCATTTGGCTTAGGAAGTAAACCCCAAGTGTGCAAGAAGAGCATCTGTGTAATCCTTAGATTTCACCTAGCAAAGCCCATGTCTTCAATAAAAGCTCTCTAGTGATGTTTTAGCCATCATATTTCAGTTTTTTGCATAATTATTTCTCTTCAGTACATCGTATACTCCAGAAAACATGGACTGTTTCATTTACATGTGCATATGCATGTACTTTTGTATATCTATATTTTATATAAAATGTGATACAATACACCCTACATATGGAAATATATAAATATTCCACAGAAAATAGTAAAGGGTTTTACATATAGTAAATTCTTGGTAAGAATGTACTGAATAAATTAAGAAGGATCATGATTGCAGAGCATACAAGGAAAACAATTAGAACCCTAAGTATGATCAGTGATTCCCAAATTCTGCAATTAGGAATCAGGAAGCAAGTTCTGGTCTTGATTTCAGCTCTCTCTTGCTGTTGAAGGAAGCAAACCTGTTTGTGTGACCCACACAGTGATTAAGAAAATTTGGAATCAGAGGGCTAAGATTCGCAACAAAATAAACACCTAGATTTCCAATTGCTTTTGAAATATCAGACAGCGCAATCTCTGAGCCACACCCTCACGTGACATCATTCACGGGCAAGGGCAGCTGATCCTTCAGATGGAATGTACACTTTCCAGGGGGCCATAGTCCCCAGCTCCCCATATTGTCTTCCCAACAGTGAGGACTGGTGTCACTTGCATTTATCATCAAGGTTGAAATACTGTTTTTCTTACAGTAAAGAAGAGAGTGAACTTTTTTTTTTTTTTTTTTTTACAAGAAAGGATTTTATTATCAACTTCAATTGTACATTACCAGATGCATTTTAACCCATGGACATTTTCTAAGTGTACAAATGCAACTATTCACTTGAATTTTCTTTTTTTTTTTTTAATTTTTATTGGGGTATAGTTGGTTTACAAAGTTGTGTTAGTTTTGGGTGTACAGAAAAGTGAATCTGTTAAACATATATCCACGCTTTTTTAGATTCTTTTCCCATAGAGGCCATTACAGAGTATTTAGTAGAGTTCCCTGTGCTATACAGTAGGTCCGTATTAGTTACCTATTTTATATATAGTAGTGTGTATGTGTCAATCCCAATCTCCCAATTTATGAGACTGAACTGTTTCTTACCCCCATGTCTCTGTCAAAAGCAGACACATGAAAAACAGGTCAAGAGGGCTGCAGTTCCTCATAGCCAGCCTCTCTCATTATGAGATCTAAGTAGGTGCTCCAGGCCTGCAAATTTGCAAACCCCATCAAGCAAATCATAACAGCCCGGAGCCTTCCTTACATATTCTACTCATCTTAGTTTTTCTATGAAGATAAAACAGAGTAACTGTCATGATGACGTCATTAGAACCGACACAGACCATCTGTGTGAATCAAGGGTTAGCCGTTGACCTCTGGCTTACAGATCATTGTGTGGGTCCTGGGGACAACTTGGGCATGAAGGCAGAGCATGTTGGCACTTGCTGGAAGAGCACTGTCTCTACTCTGCCAGTCTCCCTGGTGGTGTTTGTGACACAGGTGCAGAGAGGGGATAGAGATGCATCCCAACCAGAAGCATGCTTTAGGAGAGGAGGTGGTCCACATGTGGCTCCAGAGGGTTGCTAGAGACTTGGAGACAACACGGTCTGTCTACCTCACTGACTGTAATAGTTCCCCGAGAGCCACAAGATGTCTACATCCTTAAATTTAGGGGTTTCCTCCTGAGCTAGTGTTTCACTCAGTAGAACATAATGGCTCTCTGGGAATGGTTACCAGAGGTCATATAAATCTGCATGGTGGGAATTCCCTGGAGGTCCAGTGGTTCGGACGCCACGCTTCCACTGCAGGGGGCACAGGTTCTATCCCTGGTTGGGGAACTAAGATCCCACATGCTGCGCAGCGTGGCCAAAAAAAAAAAAAAAAAAAAAAAAAAAAAAAATCTGCATGGTGATCTGTGCTGCTTTTTTTTTTTTTTTTAAGGTGACTCATTTTTACCCCCATGAGGTATTGTTCTGTTAACAGACATTTGCATGATGATATCGATGTCAACATTTGTAATGTGAAGAAAAAAGTTTTGCTATAAGCTCAGTAACGTTTTCACAGTTTCTGCAGGAGGCTTTTCCTCTGAGGTTTCTGTCCCTGATTGAGTTTTCCAGTTTGCCGTCTTCTTCCTTCTGTGAGTCCTGCCACACAGAAAACATGCAGGGGAAGAAAATCTTTTATTTGGACACCCATACTCCCTGGATTCTCCAGAATGAGCAGCAAATACTTGTTCCTACCTGCTTTTAGAAATAGGTAGGGGTGAAAGGGTCTCTCCTTGCTGTTAAAGTCTCAAGAGAGGTTTGCCCTTTCTAGAATGAAATCATGGCCTGAAATTAAATATTCTTACCTTCCCTTCTGAGGTGGTGTAGTGCAACCTGGGCTTTAAAATCAAGAGGACACCAGGTTCCGTCAGTTGCCAATGTATGATCTTGGGCCAATGACTTAAGGTCTCTGAGGCTCTGTTTTCTCATCTGTAAAATGGGGGTTATGATAACAGTTTTTTGGGATGATTTTGAGGATTAGAGGAGAGAATGACTACAGTCACTACATAACCATATACAATAGATGATGGTAAATTCTTAATAAATATCTACTATTATTTTTCAACTTCTATTTCTTCTTAGCTTTCTTTTTTTTTTTCTCTTTGGTAAAAGCATGTGTAAATAATATTTTCTCTCTCAAACTGCAATTTATTCTTAAGAACCATCAAGAAGTATGCAAACACAACCAACTAGGGTCCAAAGTATGATAAGACTGTCGTGTAACATAACTTTCTATCATTCCCCAGTTTCATTTTGTATTCACCTTTCTGCTCGCTTGGGGGAAAATATTAGAAAAATGTTCAACAGCCCTAGATTTGAGAAGTAAGAGTAGAAAAATGATAGACAGTGAGGAATATCGCTTAGGGCTCCTCTCTCCAACAATTATTATTTTTTTTAACATCCTTATTGGAGTATAATTGCTTTACAACGGTGTGTTAGTTTCTGCTCTATAACAAAGTGAATCAGCTGTAAATATACATATATCCCCATATCTCCTCCCTTTTGTGTCTCCCTCCCACCCTCCCTATCCCACTCCTCTAGGTGGACACAAAGCTCCAACAATTATTATTCCTGAATATTTAAATTCTATTTCTATACATCTGTTTAATTGGGGAATATACTACAGTAGATATGTCACCCAGCAGTCCACTCAGAACCCAGATAAAGTCTAAAGCTGCTTCTACAAACACGCATTATAGCAAATGCTACAAGTGGCACGTTTGCCAAATAAAACCGTTGTTTGAGAAAAACATTCTCTTTGGGCATGACAAATTACATGCGTTTCTTCCAAAACTGTTTCTTCTGCTGGTGAACCTCAAAGGAAAATAAGTTGTTTGGGTCCCGGGGAAAAGGTTGGCTGTTAGGAGGGTCAAGTCATCAGTAACTCCTTTAGTAGAGGCAAATGGGAAGAAATTACATTTGGAATGAGTCCTTTACAACATGATTTTGCTTTGCTCTTGGTTAGAGACGAATCAGTGAGTGTTTGTTGATTGCTTCTGTGTTCTGGATACGGAGGTTGATATGCGCGTATATAATAAGAGTCAAATTAGTGGGAAAAAGAGTAAGCTCTGGAAGAGTTGGAAGGAAAGAAAGAGTAGTCAGCAACTATCCTGCGAGAGGTTTCACGATAAAGGTGAGTAGGGAGATAGCTCCATGGCAGAGATCTGGGAACACCAGGAAAAAGAAAAAAGCTGGAAGGTACTTAGGGAACAAATTGGTGGGGAGAGGAGACATTTAGGCTTATAAAGAGCAAGCATGCTAAATGCAGTGTTGTGTCCTGCTTTGGATCCTGAAACAGGAAAATCTGGCGAAGTCTGGAGTTGAGTTACCTGTCATGTGCCAGTGTTAATTTCTTATGTGCTTTTGACAAACGTACCATGGTGACATAAGATGCTGAGACTGGGTAAAGGGCATACGAGCACTCACTGGATTATCTTTGCAACTTTTCTATAAATCTGAAGGTACCCAAATAAAAGTTTATTTTACAAAAGAAAATCAAAAGTGGGGAAAAAAAAAAAAAAGAGTGGGGAATACAGAGTAGAACAGTACATTCGGTTGACCTGGATTTTGGGTAAGTGAGTGAAACTATAGCTAAGGTGGAAAGGAAGTTTGGACCATATTGAAAAGGGACTTGAATGCCGGGCTGAAGACTCTTCACCCTGGTAGAGAAGTGTTTTTTTGTTTTAAGCAAAGTAGTAATCTTAATGAAGTACAGTTTTTGGATGACTTAATCTGATATTTGGTAGAAGTGTGCAGGAAAAACTAGTAAGCAAGAGAGATGAACAAGTTAGAAAGCTTTTTTTGGAGGGAATCATTTTGGGGGAATATAATATTTTATGATTGTATTTTCCCCTGGCAGCTTAGGGGGAAAATGTTAGCTGTTAGGAGGGTCAAGTCATCAGTAATTCCTTTACTAAGAAAATGAGGGGACATTACATTTCGAACGAGTACTTTCTGAGCATTAGAGAATGTAGTGATGGTGGTACGTAAAGGCAGATCTGTCTTCCAAATTTTTAAGACTTATGAGTGGATTTTAGAAGTGGGAGGAGAAACCCACATTGAGTTGTGTTCAGTTCTGCAAGGGAGTGACCCAGGGAACAGTCGTCGAAGGGCCTTCTTTTAGCAGATATCCACAGTGAGGAAGTACAAGGAGGGTAAAAAGCCTTGAAGGTAACTTGAGAATGAGGAGATTGAGGAGCTAAGAGAAGAGCCATGAGGATATGAAGCCCCCAAAAGCAAAGGGAGGAGAGGATTTGAAGGAAATGAGCATGGACCATATTGTTAAATGTAGCAAAATCCAGCAAGGTAGACAGGAGGCGTACAGATATCACTAGGGAGGTAACTAATGACCATCAAGGGAATTGTGTCACTGATGAAGACAAAAGCCAGCTTTTCACCAGATGGAGAAGAGAAGAAATAGAGGTAAAATGCACATCGCACTCTTAGAAGAAATTATTTCTTTAGAAATAGAGGGGAACAAAAGATGTCAAATGATGGAGACATCTGTATGAGTCGTAATGCATTTTGTTGTTTTATTTTAGTATTATTTTTAAAGACAGAGAAAAATGGGTCTTGTGAAAGAAGAGGAGAAAGGGGTAGGAAAGACTACACATGCTGGAGAAAGTAATGGAAAGGAAACAGTGTCTTTTAGGAGCTACAAAGAGATAGAAACGGGGTAACTGAGAAGGAGCTGGCTTTGTCTCAGCGGACACCACCAGCATTTCTCATCTGGAGCCGTGATAGCTTCCAGACTCATCTGTTAATCTTTCCTCACCCGCCCCCGTGTATTTGCCACAGTTTAACTAGAATTTTATCATGTGGTACCCCTCCTTCTCTAAAAACCCTTTACACCGTTGTTTTTGGGATAAAGATCAAAATCCTACGAGCCGTTCCAGCTTTATATGACACCATCCTCGCTCCTTATTCTCTGCTTCCACCCACAATGGCTTGTTTTCCATTTCTTGAAAGCACCGTGGTTTCCTCCTCCTGAGTATTTGTACAAGCAGACATATTCCCAAGATACTGTGGGTTTGGTTCCAGACCGCCGCAATAAAGCGAATATCACCATGAAGCAAGTCACAGGAGTTTTTGGTTTCCCAGTGCATAAAAAGTTATGCTTATAGCACAGGGAGATCAGCTCGGTGCTTTGTGACCACCTAGAGGGGTGGGATGGGGAGGGTGGGAGGGAGGGAGATGCAAGAGGGAAGAGATATGGGAACATATTGTATATGTATAACTGATTCACTTTGTTATAAAGCAGAAGCTAACACACCATTGTAAGGCAATTATACTTCAATAAAGATGTTTAAAAAAAAAAAAAAAAAAAAAAAAGCAGTAACAAGGGAAAAAAAAAAAAAAGTTATGCTTACACTATAGTGTAGCCTATTAAATGTGCAACAGCATTATGTCTAAAAACAATGTACATACCTTAATTTAAAAACTACTTTATTGCTAAAAAATGCTGACCATCATGTGAACCTTCAGTGAGTCGTAGTGGTAACGTCATAGATCACTGGTCACAGGTCACCATAATAAATATCATAATAATGAAAAGTTCGAAATACCGTGAGAATCACCAAAGTGTGACACAGAGACACGAAGTGAACAAATGCTGTTGGAAAAATGGCGCCCATAGACCCACTCCACGAAGGGTTGCCTCCAATCTTCGATTTGTATAAAACACAGTATCTGCAAAGCGTCATAAAGTGAAGCACAGTCAGATGAGGTATGCTTGTACTGCTTACTCTTTCTTGCCCTTCCCTTCTGTCTTCATCTACTCATCCTACAACTCTTAGCTCAATGATCAACACCTAAATGAGGCCTTGGACAGTCTCCCTCAATTCTCCCATTCTTATACTCTTTCAGCATCTTCTGTTCTTTTGAGGTTTTTGTCACAGTTCATTTGGCCTATGTGTGTGTGTGTGTGCGTGCACGAATGCATGCACACACACAGTGTTATTTGATAAACGTATATCTCCCCCACGTAGTTGGAAGCAGCTCAAGGCTTTAGGGATGCCATACTGTCACCATTCATCCTGCACAGCCTGGAAACAGCAACCTGAACACAGAAGTTGCACATCTATTGGAAGTTGCTACAAAGATAAGTTGTCCACGTTCAAGTGTTTCTTTGGGACTTCTAGAAGTCCCCTCTCTAGCTGTCTGTCAAGGTCCTGATGCAGCTTGACTCAGCCCTTCTTCCCCAGGAGTAAATTTATCTTAGTCTTTTCTCATTTATACCTTCAATATGGTATTTGCCAACAAGATATATAAACTCTCCTGCCTATTGGAGTGAAACAGGGACCCACTCTCCAGTTTGTCACAATCCCCTATTAAATACCACTCAGAGAAGTTATCAGTAGTAAGAAGGAAGTGGAATCTCTGCTTGTTAGCCTTAGCCTGACCTGGACGATTGTTTGACCATTTTACCGTGGCGGGGACTTAACAGTGGTTGACATGCAGGAATATGTTCTCAGTATTGTCATATCTACTAATTTTTGAGCCAGTCAGCCCAAAGTCCTCCAGTCAGATGCCATGGCATGTGGGAGGTGTCACTTGAGCCCTGGAATCCTGACTTCTTTGTTCTTGTGACCTGCCACTTAAAGCTTCCTTGCAGTAACTGGGCCCCATTCTAAATGGCATTGCCTTTAATGTGCAAAACATTTGTCCTCTTTAACTGACCAGCTCTTAGAAACAGTTAGCACTGAGGGAAATTTTTTGTTTGGGAATAATGTCTGCCTCAAATTACCCATCGTGGACAAATTTGAAGCTGGAAGATAGATGCTCATTTTCCCCTGTGATAGCACCTGCACGCATATATGGCTGTGAGGCTAAGAGCAGCGTTATTGTGAGTTGTATTTGCACCGTGATGTGAGAGGATGGTGGGTGAGTAGAAACCCCTTTAACACGTAACCATTTTCTGAGGAAGGAGACTCTGTTCCTTTCAACTCGTGCTATTTACCCATCATTTGAGATCTGAAGGTTGAGTATGTTTCACATGTTATAATTAATTCTCTCTTTGCCTTCGAGATCGCTGACTTCCGGCCACTGTCAAAGAAATGAAGAGTGAGGCTATGGGTCAAAAATGAGTACTGTGTCAGAAAAAGGAAGGAGAGGAATCTTGTTACTGACTGACAGCAACGGGGGGAAAAAATCTTCTGTGATAGTTTAGGGGGGAAACATGAATCTCATGCAATGTGTTTCTGACCCCGCAAAAGTTATATGCGACTGAATTGGGTCATTCTGATCCATGAATGGTTTTGACCCCATTTGAATAATATAGCTATTATTTGATAATATGGGTAGTAATGACAATAAACATTTAGGGAGTGGTTATTACATTCCAGGGACTATGCAGAGGGTTTTCCGTGATTTATTCCACTTACTCATCCCTGACAGCCCTATGTACCGATGAGAGAATTGGTGTTTAGAAAGCGTCAGTTGAATGCCTGAGTTTGTTCAGCTAAAAATGGGCGAACTGGGACTTGGACCCAGGCAAGCTACCTCCAGGGCCAGAGCCTTGACACCACCAACCAACCACACAGATGTTAACTATCGGGTTCATTGCACCTCCATCAAGACCTATTGCTCCCGAGCCCCGTCTCTGGCGCTTTCTGTGAGCTAAAGATTGTAAGTGGGTCACTCCTTTGAAAAGTCCCATCAAGGAAACCACTGCCAGCTACCTTTTCTCCATGCAGATCAGTCCACAGTGCAAGGCAGGTGTTCTGGTGGTTTAAGACACAGTCCTAGAGTGTTTGATAAGGGGAAGCAGGAGGAGAACTTCAAACTGTGTAGCACAGTACCAGGCACTGAACACCTACCTCCTTGTAGCACAGAAGCCTGCAGGGACCAGAGTGGATGGCGGCCGGCCGGCACAGGGCACATGTGCGGGAAGCCCTTCCTGGCTGGGTGGCCTTGACCGACATGGGGCTGGAGCTCAGAAAGGAGCGGAGTTGGACGGTGTGGGTAGATTCCAGGAGATCGCAGACTCCGCACTTTTGCCTAGGGCTGGCCCGGCTTCAAAGTGAAACTTCCACGGGAAAACTAAATAAAGGAAAGAAAAGCCAAACAGAACAAATCCCCATTTAGTCAGCTGTTACTGTCCTCGGAGGTGCTGTGTTTATGCTAGATCTTAATTATGCTGCTTGTCAAAGACATCTGAAACTCCGCTGTGGTTTGTGGGAGCTATTTTATCTTTTTATCTTTACAGTTAGAAAAGGACTTAGTATGCTGAACCCTACCCTCCATGAGATTCAAACGTGGAGTAAAAGAACCTTTCTCTCTTTCCTGCCTCACTGTCCCCACCTCTGCGCAGCCTTCCGCGAACACCTAATGAGGACGCTTTGTCAGTCAGCAGAACCTGGGTGGCCTTGAACAAAACTGCGGAGCCCAGGGGGGCTGCATGGGCCTCCCATGTCCGACCCCTGTGACTCCCAGACCCCGTGCCTCTGTCCTCCAAGCCTCCCTCGACAGTGCTCATCACTCAGACATTCTGGGAGAGAACTTACCTCTACCTGCTGGCCGGCTAGGCGTGGGGAGCATGCCTTTGGGGTAATGCCTCGGGGTAGTATTATTGGGGGGTTATTTGAGATTGTAGATGCACAGCAGTGTGTGTTGAATGACTGACTCACACAATAAGGAGAGTCCCTTTTCAACTCTCTTAATCCTTCAGATTACATCAAGGAGAACATCTTTGGTTTGGTGTTTTTATCATCTCACTCTCATTTCATTATATCTCTTCTTACCTTTACTTTGTATTTAGGGCAGGTGATGCTTATTTTACACTTTTTGCAATGACGTAAAATTTTCTTTTCAACGAGTGCATTTAGGCAGGAGAAATAAATAGACGTACTTAAAGAAAACTTGTGAAGTCAGTGGTCGTACACGACAAAGCAAAGAACGGGAGGGGAAAAGGAAGGGCTGAGTTTTGACAAAAACTTTATTCTAGAGGCCCTGAGTTATGCTTCACTCTGATTCAGCCTGTGAGATGCTATTCCTGCAAATCTCTTCTCAGACATGCATGTTTTCAGGGAGTCTTGAAAATCGTGGCAGATTCTTAACACTGAGTGGTGAGTAGATCTAACAACATTTTCAGGCTCCTAAAGGCAGGATCAAAAGGAAGGTATTTTGGAGTAGGTATCTCCATAGTTCAGAGAGTACCATAATCTATAACAGTGGTTTGATGGGTATCAGACTTATTGGTGATATTGGCTTTGTTTTTCTTTATTAAAATTCAGATACCTGAGTCCCACCCCCGGAGATTCTGTTTCAGTGGGTCTGGGGTGGGGCTGAGGGATGTGCATTTTGATAACTACCCCCAGGTCACCATTGAGCACTCCCAGTGGAGAACCTCTACTGATAGGATTTGGTCCACGTTAGTACCCAGGGTTGTGTGCACATCACAATGAAAAAATGTGTGGACTGCACCATGTAAATATCAAGCCTTCCAGCGTAAAGAGCCCAAACCAACAGAAGACAAGTAACAGCATTAGAGCTTGTAACCATCAATGTCAAGAATAAATTTCCAATTCGTGCAGTCCTATGTTCACCAAACAGCTAACTGGTTTGTCAACCCCATTGGCCTCTCTTGACCTCAGGAACCTTTTCTGGAAAATTAGGATGATGATATTTACCTGCATGAGAATAACACATCTGGCTGGATGATTCATTTAGGTCCATTTTATCTGCACAGTGTGCACATGTTCCCTTAAAAACTCACTCTCACTGAAGGCCACTGATGTCATACAAGAATTTTCTCAGTTCCTGTTCAAGGCAAGTCTTGAGTCAGGTTCTCTTTCACAGATCAGAGGAGGACCACGCATCCCCCCAGTAGGAGCTTGACAACCCTTCTCTCCACTGAGCCTGACGAAGCTGCTTACCTTCTGGTTTCTACAAAAACCAGTGGGCTTTGTCAAGGAACACCCAAGTCCAGAACATGCTCTGATTTCATTTCTAATCACTGACAAGACCCAGGTGACTTGCTCGAGCCTGGCTTACACAGAGCTCCCTTTCAGCACAGACGTTGCGTAACTAGCCAGATCCTGCCTTACCCAAAGCCTTGTGAAAATATCTTCAGCAGTTAACAAGCAGAGCCTGCAGTTAGAACATGCTCATTAGGCTGCACGTTAGTTTTCAAGTCTTGCAGCTCACATAATCTGCTACTTGATTTCCCCTGAATTTCAGTTCTGTTGGGCATCAGTACAGGAACGCTGGCAGCCCTGTGGGCTTTGCCAAGGCCTGCTGTCTTTCTGCATGTTTTCCACAAGGCTAGGCCAACTGTAAAAAATTACACACCTATCCTATTTGTGTCTCCTTTCACTCTTTGTCTGGGGGTCCCTTCAATCAGCAAAGAGGCTCTCTTGATCCCCTAGTGAACAGATTCCTTCAGGAACCAAATTAATTTTAGATGACACTGTGAAAGTTATACCCAGTAGTCCCTGTAGATGAATAGGCTGATATCTGGAGTTTATTAGATCTTCCTTTGTTCTAGACCTTATTTCTGTGGGTCTCCAAACCACTGCCTTGAAAAATAATGCTCTAATTCCAAAGGATCAGATTTCAAATAAAGGCCTTTAGCCAACTAAGTATAACGCTTCTTCCCCCGCCCCCCACCCCTATATTTTGAAAGCCCTGCAGCTGGGGAAAAATATTCTATGTCTCCAGGGTCAGCGTCCCTGACCCTGGAGACATAGAAGACTGAGAACACTGGGCAATTTCGTATTTTGTAAACAAATGATTCTGGCTGCTGAAGGAATCATTTATTTCTATTACTTTTTTTTTTTTCTTGGTGGCTGGTTATGAAGGAGCATGTTGATTCATTCCTCAGTCAGTGACTTAGTGCCTGGAATGTGCCTGGAAGGGTGTTAGGCCTTGAAAGTACAGCGATAAATCACACCTGTTTCATTCCCTAATGGAACTAACAGTGAGGAAAGCCAGTCTTCTGGACAGATAAATACAATGGAGCAAGATAAGTGGCATGAATAGAGCTGTGAACAGAAGGTAACAGGATGGAGAGAAAGGAACTAAGACAAAGACTTGACAGATAATGAGATCCTGTGTTGGGGGAACCCAAGAAAAGTCAGGACTGAAATGGGGGGACAGAGAACCAGAGATCCAGGGAAGCAAGAAGGAAGTAAGGCAGGTTGGAATCAAATATTGACAGGGGGTGGCAGATTGTCTCTTGAGAGAAGATTGTGAATCTGGCCCATATTTAAGGTCTGCATGTACAGACTGGTGGGGCATGATGCATGGGTACATTGACCTAACCTAGAGAGCTGGGTGGGGCTGAAAGATAAGGAAAGGGTTGGGATAATGAAGTTGGAGAGGAGAAAAACACAGTAAGTGTGGGATCCTTTATGGTTCAAGACCTTTGGGACTTTAATGAGGAGTGCAGGTCAAGACTAATCACATCTTCACACTTAACATTTCTTCTAATACATTCGTGACCCTTCTGTGACTCATCCACAATAAGATGAGTTACTAAGAGCATTAAATGACATGATGATGTGGAACAGCCTCCTGAGACCTTAGGATGTGTCAAAACTTATTTTGACCACATTCATTAAATCTCTCCAGTTCCTTTAAATGCGTGGTCTTCTTAGATAGTAATTCGTTGAGCTTCGAACTTGAAAGGTCTATCTTCCTCCTTTAGGCATCTCAGAATATATGTTGAAGGATGCCCAAGATGTTCCTTACAGCTTGAGATAATTATAGAGTTACACACTGGTCAAGGTACACATTGTTTGAAGCATCTGGTAGGAGGCTTCCTTATGGCATCTTCTGATCACTTAAATGGGTTCTTCTTGATTCCCATTAAAGTGATCAAGCACTCATGTTTGTTGAGTAATTGTAAATGCATGGTAGTGCAACTAATGTTGTCCAAACAAGGTTCATACCTACAAACCTTTATTCTTCCACTATGAAATTTTACTTCCTGGGATGTCAAATATTAACTTGCATGAGTCCTAGAAATGATGGCTTATTAACCCTGCATAGTCAAAGAAAATCAAAGTGCGTGAAGGAACAGTTGCAAACTGCAGGCACGTACGAGCGGAGACTTCAATGAAGGCAAAGCTAAATACCTGATGTAGGAGGCGTTTAGGGAGAGCCTTAGGCATAGACAAGAAAAGTGGCAAATCAATAATTGCTAGAAATCACTACTTTGATTTTATCAAATTCTCTACCTCTTACACAATGAACATCAAATCTGCCTGCCTGGGTCAGATTTCTCTTCTGTGGTCACGTACGTACCTGGGAAGATAGAAAGGACTAAAGAATGCGCCATTGTTCCCAGGACCTGTGGTCTGGCACCTAAAATTCCACCAGTGAAGGGTCCTCTAGGAGTGGCGTCCTTTGCATATTCAGCTCCACCTACCTTTGCCTGACTTACTTTCTGTGCTCCTTTGAACAGATAAAGATTTGAGGGTAGATTTTGATTAATAGAAGATTTAAAGAGTGTTATCTTGCAGGAGTGATCCAGGGAGAAGAGTCTTCAACAAAGACAGAAATGAACCAGTGGCAGGCTTGTCATTCTCCACTTTTCTTCATTTCCTGGAGCAGCTCTGCTTTCTGTGTTGAGATCAGATCATGAGTCAGGAAGCACTGGCTCCTATGGAACTCCAAATTTTCCCTTACCGAGACATGGATCTGATACTTTAGGGTTGGTCAAAGTAATGTTACTGTTTTTTTGTTGTTGTTTTAAGATTTTATTATTTATTTATTTATTTAATTTGTTTTTGGCTGTGCCAGGTCTTAGTTGCGGCACACGGGATCTTTCATTGAGGCTTGCGGGCTCTTCGTTGCAACGCAAGGGCTTCTCTCTAGTTGTGGCGGGCAGGTTTTTCTCTTCTCCAGTTGTGGCACGCAGGCTCCAGGGCACGTGGACTCTGTAGTTGTGGCACGCGAGTTCCAGGGCTCATGGGCTCTGTAGTTTGCGGCACGCGGGCTCTCTAGTTGAGTTGCGCGAGCTCAGTAGTTGTGGCACGTGGGCTTAGTTGCCCCGCGGCATGTGGGATCCCAACTCCCTGACCAGGGATCGAACCCACGTCCCCTGCACTGTAAGGTGGATTCTTTACCACTGGACCAACAGGGAAGTCCCAATATTACTGTTTAAAACAGAGGGAGGAATAAATATGATTCAACGTTTAACTTCACCTTTTCTTCTTTCCTCCCTTCCTTCCTTCTGTTTTTAGTTGCCATGTTTTTTATGGTGGTATAATTTATATACCAAAAAATTCACCCATTGTAAGTCTACAATTTAACAAACCCCCTCCACAATTGGCTGATGGATAATCTTTTATTTGAAAACCATGGAAGCATGTTTTGTAGTATTTATTCTAAAAATGTATTTAAATTGATTTTTCTAGCTTCTATTACACTATTATAATTGCTGTGGCATGAGATTAAATGGGGGCGGGGGGAGATGGTCTTTTACAACGATGGAGCCAAGTTTGCAGAGCTGCTCCATTTCACCATACTTTGATATCCCACTCTGAGATTTGAAAAAGTACAACTCTTTGTGGATGGCAGAAGGGAGAACCCACTTCTTGAGTCATGTGTCTTAGACTGAAGTTATTAAGCCTTTAGTTGCCAGTAAGTTGGAACAATGATAGTAATCACCTCTGCTACTCATTGACCATACATTCTGTTTTATTCTCTTCGCATACCTTACCTCATTTAAGCCCCACCCTGGGCTCTCTCCCTTTTTAAAGATTAGAAAACTGAGGTTCAGAGAGATGGAACGCATTTTGTCAAAGTCACTCCACAGTAGACGGCCAAGCTAGGAAGGAAACCAGGTCTGTCTCACTGCCCCGCCCCTCCTTTCAAGATTGTCCCTCATTCCATCTCCAGACAAATGAATCAAGGCACAGCAATCCAGGGGCAGCCCAGTTGTCAGAGGTGTGCTTCTAGTGCTAGGAAAGAAAAATTGAAAACACGTGGCCCTAGGGAAAAAGGTACGCCAACATCACACTTAACAGCCATTTAAAAATGATGCGAATAGAAGAATGATTTAAGGCGAGAATCCTTATGGCTGTGGAAGTCCTGAGACGTCCTTTGAGCTGCACGGTGTCTGAGGCTCTGAGGGAGGGATGAGACTGTGTGTGGACAAGCCTGCCTGACTCATCTTTGGTGACTCTCCACCTGGGAATGAACTGCACAGATCTGTGGTAATGCATGGGGAGGCATCATGATTTGCCAGCTTGAATAAGCTCAGAGTAAGTTATGATTATACAGCAACTTGGAGGGTGTAAGAGGGGCATTGTCGAAAGTGATCTCTCCCTCAGCTAACCCTTCAGTGTACCACTCATTCATCACTTAGCACGTAAACAGTGCCTTGTATTAGATTGTTTTCATGCATTTGTTTTATCATCTCTCCCCATGGTTCTCAAACTTGGTTAAGCACAACAGTCGAGGGAACCACTTAAGACAAGAATAGGTTTCTGGTCCCTGGAGAAACTTTTCATACAATAGTCTTGAGTTAAGGCTCAGATACCTGTATTTTTTAAGGCTTTCCTGTGATTCTTAGAATGAACCACGATTCTTAGAATGAACAGCAATTTGCTGTTCTTTAAAATCGTTAAGTCCATAAGGGCATTTTGTTTCCTAGCACCTAGCAGAGAGCTTGGCACAAAGTTCAGAAGATATTTATTGACTGAAGGAGAGAATGAATGAATATTATAATTTCCTTGGGGTCTGTGATGACGTAACTTATGTCCCACAATGTTAGTGAGTAGTGATCAATAACTATGTATTGATTGATTAGCTTTAAATCTGTTTTATTTTTCCTCTACCTTTGCTCAGCACTGGGGAAATGGCCATGAATTTGTTTAAAGTCTTGTGTTCTGGAAAACCTGATACCTCTTCAGTGAGGTAAGGTGGTGGACATAGCAGCCAGGAGCTGATCTGGAGTAGTTTCAGGAGTTCACTTATTAGAAACCCAAGGAGAAAACAAATTCCCACATTTTGCAAGTTTATTTTGCTGTAGTACAGTGAGTAATTGTCCTGAGGGGACTAGATGGCATTGGAGAGTATTAATCTCAGATTTTCATTTCCTGTAAAATAACTTTCCACTTATTACATTCAGTGCGAATACTCTGGGTTTCAGGATATATGCATATTTTATCACAGACAGTCCTAAGTGTGCTCCCAAATGTATATGAAACTCAGGAGTTAAGATGGGCAGGTGCAGGCAGTTGAGTAAGTCAGGGGATGCCAGCCTCGGCTGAGAGGACTGGGGTTAAGATATAGGACCAAGTCACCTGGAGTCAGCACAGCCAGTGCATCGTTGTCTAATTTTAGGATCACTGGGCTTCAAAAAAAATTTTTAATAGGAAAATATGAAAAATCAAAATGACTATAATAATAATAATTAATGAGCTACCATTCATCAAGCCCCTAAGTTCCAGATACTGTACTAAGCTCTTTTACACATCATGCTATTTAATTGATTCTTTACAAGAACCTAATGAAGTAATGTAGTGAACTACAAAGGAGTGTCTCAACTAAGATTGGGCTTAAGAAAAAAAAAAAATAGTTTTTTGCTCATAAAACTGAAAAGGAGTGCAGGGGTACCTCCAGGCAAGTTAGATTTTAGGGGCTCAAATGATATCATAGGACCCTTGTCTTCCCTGTTGGCATTTTTCTGTGATGATAACGATGAGCACCAGCAACTCCAACTTACGTCCCAGGAAGATCAATTCCCATGGAAGAGAAGACTCTTCCTGCAGAGTCAGGAAAGTCCACAAGATTAGCTTCGCTTCTAACATCAACTGCCAAGTTTGGGAGTCCCCACCATCACCTTCAGTTTTGATAATTTGCTAAAAGGATTCACAGAACTCACTGACAGCTATGATACTCATAGTTACGGTTTATTACCATAAAAGGATACAGATGAAATTAAATCAAGGGAAGAAACTCATGGAACATAGTCCAGGGAAGTTCCAGAAGCAAAGCTTCCAGTCGTGTTCCCCCAGTACAGACATGGACAACACCAACTTTTCCAGGTGACAGTGTGTGACAACGTGCACGGAATATTGCCATCCAGGGAAGCTCTCCTGAGTCTTGGTGTCCAGCATTTTTATTGGGCATCAATCACAGAGACGTGGTTGACCACCCACATGCTGACCTTCAGTCTCTAGTCTCTCCGGAGGTCAAGCAGGTAACCTCATGGTCCAAAGCCTGCACCATAAATCACATTGTTAAACTCTCCAGTGTGGCCCAAGGCCCCCAGGTAGACAAAGACTCTTACCAGGCAGAATATTCCAAAGGCTTTAAGATCACCTTTCAGGAGCCAAGGGCAAAGGCCAGACTTCTTTTTTGTGTAAGGTTAACTCTTTACTACACAGTTCCCCAGCTATTCCAATGACAGCCCTGGCTTCCATTGGGGTCAGGAGCCTATGCCTGAACCAGTTGCCCTGGCATGGAGATGAAATATGCCAACTGGCTAGGCATAGCGATGGGGCCATTGAACTTGCCCACTACATAAAACAATAGCAAGGAGAGGTGGTTCTCTGAGAAAATCGGACATTGATCAAGCTCTTTTCAGTAGTAAATAAAATGAGGGTGAAAGTCTGTGTTAACTCATAACAAGACTCCACAGAGTAAATAAAACACCAAATTCCTTTCATTTTGACTTCATGAGATGTCATTAACAAGTCTATGGGAAAAGGAACTAAAGGCGACTTAATATAAATATAGTTTTTTGAAAAGAGACAGAACCTCTTAAAATACGACATGTGTGATTTAAGAAAGAACAGAATAATAAAGAGTTGGTGAAAAGGCCCCATGTGTGATTGTTCGTGCAGATTTCCCACCAGAAATGAGTTAGCTGTCTCATTTCCCTAGAGCGACATGAAAACCACCTAGAACAGTGGTTCTCAGGCTTGATGTGCTTTAGAATCACCTGGAGAGCTTTTAAAGTCTGAATGCCCAGGTCACACCCCATAGCAGTGAAATCAGAATGGCTAGGGATGGAATATAGGCATTCGTATTTTTTTTTAAAGATCCCTAAGAGATTCCAATGTGAAGCGGTTTGGAAACCACCATCATAGGGTATAAAAGCAACACAAACACCACTGCTCTGAACACTAGTTTCCAGTATGGTCAAATTTACTTGATTAAAAGAATACCACCCAATCACTAGTCAGAAGAATTGCTCTCCAGAATTAGCAGGATGTGGTGCAAAACCTAAGTCAGAGATAACTGGGTTCAAACCTGGCTTTTATATTTTCTACGTGTTGGATCTTGAGCAAGTCTCTTAGCCTCTGAGGTTCAGTTACGTCATCTGTGAAACAACTAGTAACTTCTACCACGTGGAACTTCAGAAAGAGACTATGGAGAGAGTACCTGCCATAGCAAATATCAATTCCCTTTTTTATATCATTACATTTATTTTGAGAGAGAGAGAATAGAACCCCCTTGTCTTTTTTTTTTCCCCTACCTTTCAGACTTTGTTGCTTTGTGTTTGTTGTGTTTTTTCATTTTTAACATATCTACGTAAGGATTAAAGAATTATATCTCAGTCAATCATGCAAAAGTTGGAAGTTTTTTTGTTATTAAATATAATTGTTCCCTTAAGCATTGGGAAGGTGACCCATTTATTTAGTCATTTATCCACGCAAGATTTAGTAAGTCTCTATGACAATATTTCAGCAATCCTAAAATACACTCACCTGCAAAATAACTCATTGTTATCTTATGTATGAACGAGAAAGGAGAAACTTTTGCCAATTAAACTGTGACATGCCATGAGTTGCAATAGGAATTCCTATTTCATAAATGTTCAGAGCAAGGAAATGTATATCACAGAGTCAGTGAGATGTGGTGTCCTCCAGGATGCTAGGCATTAAGATATAGAGCTATACGTGATGCTGGTTCAGTCATTGGAGGCCAGAAAGGACCAAGTTCCACAGATGGCTTCATCCTCTCTCCTTAGAAGATCGACTCTATTTCCATCAGGAGAAAAATTTTTTTCGCACCTCTTTTAGGTCATTAACTATCATACGCTGATCACCATTTCACCTTTGAGAAATACAGTGACCAGTTTAAATGGTCCCCATTTTTAAATCACTTTTCTCCAAACGGGGTCAATTTTAAATGGCTGAACATCATCCCACCTAGGGAAGGGAGAGTGAAAATGGCTCATTATTTCAGCAGATCACATAAGCCTTGATACAGGAAGGTAGGGGGTGGGAAGTTAGAGGGACTTCAATCTGATGATCACATGATCTTTCTACCTCAAACCTCCCCATTCAACTGAAGATTTTGGGTTATGATCCCAAATGGGCCGAAATAGAAGCTTGGAAAAAAATTTTCTGAATAGAGCCCTTTGCTCTATTCTATATATACTTAATACAGATATGCCCCATTTCTCTCTCCTTACATTAAAGCCAGCTTGCCCATAAATGTGCCTACATCTACTAGATTTTTTTTTTTTTTTTGGTAGCTGGCGAAATATATCCCCAAGTGGAGGCAACGTGTTTGAAGAGATTCCGAGAACAGGTGAAACATCACTGATTCTGACTCATCTCATTGAAATGCAATCTTTGTATTTAGTTTGGAAAATTAATTTTTTGTTGACAGAAAAAAAATCGAGAAAAAAAAAAGAGACGAAAATAATAGCCACGTCAAATCCAAATGAGGATCCTACTAATTGCATCTTGGTGTGCCATGTTGGGGCCCTTGTCCAATCAACAGAGCTTTTCTTTTGAGGGTAAGCAATTTAGAGAATGAATCGGCTCTGCTGTCTAATAGGAGAATGGGTGCCAAAGTTAGATCTTTAAAGAAATAATCTTATTAGTCCTCTTATTAAGGAAGCCTCTGCAGTGTATAGGCTTTGAAGCTGCCTGATAAAAAGTAGGTCTTGTCAAACAGCTCACAGCTCCTAGTGAAAAGGTTGAACTTTGTTGGTTTAGATCATCCAATCCAAATGCAAACATGTTTCTAAGCTTCTGTTTGCATACTCGGGGAGAAAAAAAAGACTTCCTCATTTTCCCTGACTCTGACACTAATAGGATTCCAAGGGGATGGCAGCTCCCACGGAAATTACTAAATCACTGTGTTAATGGCACAAGCAGAAAGGCAAAAGTTTCCTGCGTAACCTGAAATTTAAAGCTTCCCACTGTCATTGTTTGGGTCCTTTTATTTATTTAACTCTTCATTTTTTTTCTCTTAATGGACCCTGGTCCTTCCATTTCTCTGCCGTTCTATCTCTGAGCTGATCCCGTCTGGAGGTCGTAAGGCTGAAATTTTGACAGCTTTGTCGTTTTCATAGCTGTGAGGGCTGATGTCGAGTTTATAGGATTACTGCTCTCCAGGAATACTTCACTACATAATCAAGCAGAAGGTCAAGAGAGATAGAGAAAAAAAATAAGACTCTAATTAAATCAGAAGGGCTGACTTGTGCCATCAAACACGGGTGCACCTTCAGGCAGGGCCTGATGCTCGTATCCAAGAGCAACAACTGGCCACAGTCAGGGGCCGCACTTGTCCCAGTGGACCATAAAAAAAAATGCCATTAACGTGAGCGACTCCTCGAAGAACTGGCTTCATTCTTTGCTTCTACCCTGCTATTAAGGCCCTTCTCAAATCAGATTAGGGGAAGGCGCAGTAACACAGAGCTTGATTAGAGTAATGGAAAGAGGGGAGCCAGCTCTTGTCTTGCCTCTGCTGCTTTTGTTCCTAAGATGTGTGGCTTCGGAGCACTGGCCTGGTTAAGTAATACAAGCAGACAGTAGTGCCCAAATAGAATTAAAGGAGAGTATGAGACTTAGGCTCCTGAGAACAGAATTGAGAAGAGCCTCACTCCCAGTGTTTGCATGATGGGTCCTGCAATAGTGAACCAGACACCCTGTAAAATTCCCAGACACCCGAACTGCTTTAGTCCATTTTAGCTCAGCCTGTCCTATCTGACACCTACTCTGTGCCAAAACCCTGGCAAGACGTTAGTGGTTCAGCAAAGTCATAGACAGGAGCTTTGTGTCTAATAAGGGCACAGGAGCAAATACTATAAATATAATGTGCTGTAATGCAATGATGAGGTGATACTTACAGATTTTAAAAATTATTGAGTGCCTACTGAGTGTGCTAGTGACTGTTCGGAGTGCTTTACAGAGAACAAGTCATTTAATGTAGAGGTTAGATTGTCATGCCTGGAGCACAAAGGGTGTGGAAAATCCCCCCCAAATGAGTGGTTTGATTGGGTTTCGAAGGAAGTATAGGGATTATCTCCTATGTTTAAGAAATAAAAGAATGCAAGAAAAACCTTGTTAAATAGAAAACACCTCAAATATAGAGGCTTAAAGTGTGACCTAAGATGAAATCATCCAAGAACTATAGTATTCCTGCAGCATAGAGCAAAAGGCAGGCGGTGGAGAGGGAGCTGAAAGTCATGGGATGGAATGAAGGTTTTGTCCTATGGGTGACGGAGCCACTGGAGGATTCTTAAGTAGAGATGCTGTTCCTATTTCCGTGTAGAATTGCTTCTGTCCCTGTCGAAGTTACAGCTGGGCGAGTTTGCCCCGTAGACCTCCCTTGGAGAAAACCTACCCCCGAGGGTGGGCACTGACTGCCCTGGCAGAGGTCCCTGTGTAAAACTCTCCAGGTTCAGACATCCTCACTTTCTATTTGTTGACTAGAAATGGAAGGAATGAAGATTTGTATTTTTTATTTATTGGTGAATGCTGCTCATGGAAACATAATGCTCCTGTATCAAATCTAACGCCCTAGGATTTCTTAGAAAACATTACCTTCTTGAAGCGGCAACCCGAGTGTATCCCACAAAGTGTCCGACTACGTCTGTGGAAAAGATGCTCCATGGGTTAGGGTTAGCACTTGAACTCCTAGCTGCGTTTTCTACCAGGCTTGTGTCTAAGGACATCTGCGTCTCATGCTTAAAGGTTAAGGAAAACTGTCTTGCTGAGCGATGCCTATCTTTATTGGCCCAGTAACATGACTAAGGAGCAAGGCAAATGAGAAAGGCGGCAGCAGGGGAGGGGGACAGAACAGAAGCAGTAACGTGTTTGCGAGCCACAGAGAGGTGCCCAGGATGGCACACAGACTGGTGATAGTGTCCCCAAGAAAAGGTAGGGCACAGGGGATGAGGTTATGAGATAATATATCAGGGCAGAAAGTAGACTCATTTCTTCCTTAACCATTTTGCTTCAGGTTAAACTCTCCTGCATGCTTCCGTGAAGCAGCTGCTGGAAATGCAAAGGTTTGCCTCCTGCCCTGACAAGTCTCAGAGTTTCCTGGGGACCCTTGCTGTGGCCAGTGGCTCTTGTTTCTTCATGAGCAGGGCCTGGTCCCCTCCATCCTGAGGAGGGCTGCGTGCATCCCGGTTAGTGAGAATGGGGGTGATGTTGTGAGATTGTCTCAGTCTCTGAAATGTGTCCGGAAGTAAAAGGAAAGCAGTCAGAACAACCCAGATTAATGACTTGGAAGGTCTTCCGAGGCTGGAGGACTATTAACGTCACTGCCCAGGGTTCTGAAAGGGAGTTGCTTTACTAGAGAGCTTGCCAATTCTACACACACACACACACACACACAGAGAACTGAGCTGAGCCCTGGGAACCACTGTGCTATGCTGGAAAGAGCAATGGAATGTTGAAAAAGCAGGGAGAATACATGCTTGCTGAAAACTTGGATTTTGCCTTGGAGCTTACAACCAGGGCAGCGTTCTCCCTCTGTACCCCCAGATGGTGCCAGGGAACAAAGCAAACCTTCCGTGAACAGGAAGCAGAGAATTGAGGCCTCCTCCACCTCCCTGGCTCGGTCGGCAGCCCGGGCAGTAGCCGTTGGGAGCATCTCCTCCCTCCCTGCATCTCACGCTGCACAGATTTCTTAGGAACAGGACTCTGTCCTCCTTGGTCACTTCAGGTCTGTGGAGCCTTCCTAAGTGCTAACCACAGTCAGCTTTCTAAATTGAGAAGGCAATGAATTTTTAAAGTCTTGAACTTGTGCTGTAATAATCTTTCTGCCATCCCACAAATTACGATGCAGGAAGGCAACAGATGTGTTTTCTTATGACTCTGGGAACATGAAATATTGATGGGGGAAGGGAGCGTGGACGTGGTATCGAGATTTGCCTTCGATGAAGGTAGCTGTTCTCATCCCAGCTTCTCATTTTCCACCTTTCTCTTCTGACACTTAGGACGTGAAGAAAGCCCCAAACTCGTATAGCCCAGGCTAGTTCAGTGAAAGCTCTTAAAAAGCTGTGCAGGGAAATCTGTCTAAAAAAGTCTTTATCAGTCTCCAGGGACCAATTGCTAATGCAGCTAATACACATTTGATCTATACAGATGATTCTTCCTTTGTCCCCACGGGAACCTCTACAAACACGTTGGATTTACATGGTGCCAAGCCCAAGCGGCCTGTCAGAAAATAAATAGCATTTTAACACCCTCAAGCATCAGTCCCCGGGATGAAAAGTAGCATTGTGGGCTCTTCTCTGAGTTTTCTATCCAGGCTATAGGACATAATCAAAACTTCATTTTTAGAGCATTTCTTTTCCTGGTGACATTTCACTCTGAGGCACTGCATTCTGAAAAGGAAAAGGCACATTGTAGTTCAAAAAAAGAAAAAGAAAAGAGAGTACGGTTTCATTTAGGACACTATTTCCAAACACATGTCTGAGTGCCATGTCGGTGTCAATGTGTGTGGTACAAAAATACAAGACATTCTTAAAAGGCACAGAACTGATGTTTTTATTTTAATATTTATTTATTGAAATGCATATGAGGAATTGTATGTATATACTCATAAGCACGTATATATATGTAGACATATATAGCTAGCAGTTCTAAGCTGTGATTTCATGGATATTACTAGCCAGGATGAGGCTAAAAATAGAAACAAGTAAATGTAAAGAAAAATATTAAGTAACTGGAAGAAGCAAAGATTGGATGGAATGACAGCTGTAGCCCCTGCATGCAGGGGGCAACTGGGTAGAGCAAAGGTCCAGAAGGTCGTAAGAGTATGACTAACATTTGAGAAATGCTGATCTAGGAAAATTCCCCACCTGTTGAACTAATAGGAGAGTCAGGGCCAGCCCCACCCTTTCCCAGCCAGTGGTGATGAGTGGGAATCCCGTGAGCTTACGTCCCCAGGCAGAGACACACCACACTGATGCCCTGGGGCTCAATGGGATTTGAATCACAATTCCCTGTTGTCTGAAGTCCTGTCTTCCTGGTGGATTTAAGCAGAAAAGAGCATGTTCATGGTGCCCCAATCCAACACGTCCTATCAACCCTCTTCCCAGTGGAAGGATATAAGACAGGATGCTGCCAGCCACTCAGGAGACACGCCTTTCAGAGAGGGAGTCCTCTGAATGAGTGGGCTCTGCCCGGGATTCTCAAGTGCTAGAGGAGAATATGTGACTCTCCTAGGATGTATCTAAGTCCATGTTGGAGAGATTACGATGACAGTGCCTAGCTACTCAGTCTTCAGCATATGCCAGGCATGGCTAATTAAGTCTAAACTTCAGAAGAGCTAGATGGACCAGGCACCATTATCTTCCTGGTATATTTATACAGAAGCTAAAGTTAGGACATACACCATTCAGAGATTCAAAACCAGTTCTGTCTGAACAAGAGGTTGGACATGAGGGGCCACGCTCCAGCTGTGAACACTTTGGGGAACAGCTGCTTCTATAACTGTGGTCCCGTCCACAATGGGCATTTGAACATCCTACAAAGGCTTCCTAAGAACAGTGCCCAGATTTAAACTTCCTCCCTGGCAACAGGCAATCACAGGCTAAGAAAACTTTGACCATGATCTTTTTTCAGGTCCGGCAAAGGGCAGCAAAGTGGGAGGATGGTCGGTGTGGAAGGGAGAGAAGGGAAATAAAACAATAAATCCATATAAATGAGAGGAGTTTCCATGCTAGCGTTCTCTTCCCAGCTCCATTGTGAGCCCTGAGAACATTAGGAAAATCCCTTATCCTCCTTGATCTTCTTTTTCCTCACGTATATTAATGAGAGATTTGGACTAAATGACCATGTAAGTCCTGGGAAAACCCTTTCAGTCCATGTTAGGATGAGTAATTTATCTTGATCTTGCCTTTGATGTACAGTGGCTCAGAAGGAGAGAGTTGGGTTGGAGGATGGTTGTTAAAACACTAGGAATACCTTACCTTCACTGGTGATTCAGTCTAAAAAGGGAAAACAGAGCCACATCGTCGTAAAATATCCCAGGAAGGGTTAGATAGGATATCTTGTTCTGGAGCAGAAAGAGAGGCATGGCGTAGGAGCGACCCCATCCCTGCACTCTCTCTGTGGGCTCAGTACCAGAAACCCTGCTGTCTTCTGGTCCCACCATAGCTTGGAATGCTGTAGAATCAACCAAGTTTCTGAATCAGCCTCTACAGACGAGAAAAATGCTGAGTCATCTTCCTAAAGAGCTTAACTTTAACTTGAGGGGAATCCGATGACTGTTTTTCTTTTGCTTCATGGAAGAAAGTTATTCAGATGAGGATTACACAATTTCTGAATCTCCTCTGCCACTTTCATTTCTTAAGCCCCCAGTTTAAAGGATACCCTCAAGCAGTTGTTCTGCCTGATGGAAACCGGATGTAGGTGCCCCAGGCCATCCATTGTATTGCTCTGGACACAAGGGTAGTTTCTCAACCCTGCTGACAACAAGACACACCCATGCCTCTTAGGTAGTCTCAGGAGTACATATTTTGGGCTGTTCATTATTAGGGATGGAGTTGGAGCTTCCACATGGGAAGCAAAAAAACAAGATAGAATTTAAACACCACCAAGAGTTCCTCCACGTTATTTACAAAGGAAGCCGGTGTCGCAAGACAAGCATTCGAGCCCCAAGCATTGTAAACGCACAAATGGCCCAGCACAGTCAGTTACCCTCAGATGAAGGAGACCTGGTAAAAGAAGAAATGTTCAACTTCATGCCGCCCAATCTAGTCCATACCATGGAGGAAAAAATAAGAGAAATGTTAATGCAGCAAAATGTTGACTTGTATTAGAAAGCGATTAGCCATGATCTGTGCCGTGACTAAAGCATGTTACAACTTGATTTAGCTGCTGTGTTTCAGAAGAACTCATAATTCATGTTTCAACTGGAGAAATAGCTTCAGCGAATGATGCAACATACCGCGTTTTTGTTCAGGTGGTTTGACAAAAAGCGAAAGATGGAGTTGTTTGAAACTTGAATTGAGAAAAGGATCTTAACGATGTCCGTGCAATCCAGCTGTTCATAGAGACGTAGTCGCAGTTTGTGTGGCTATTTCTTAGTAGTGAAATGTTGTAGAACCTGCTTCTTTTGAAGATTTATAATTTTGATAGTTCTTGTTTATGTAAGCAAGAAGGAGTGTGGTTAATACTTCAAATAACTGCATATTAAGGACCTCCTGTGTTTGTATATACAGAAGAGGATACAACGATTTATTAACTAGATCATTAGAGAAGAGCTACATGGGTAAATGTCTCTATTTTTCAAAGATATTGATAATAACTTGTGTATGTTATCATCCATTGAAAATGCAGCCTTTATAAAATAGGAAGAGTTTGAAGTATTGCCTTTCTCATTCGAAAGACTTAAAAACCTTGATCAAAACCCTTAGATAGTAAAATGGCTTAAGGAAAACTGTGAAACCTCACTTATGGAGAAACTTAAAATTTAAAGTAATCACTTTCTGAAAAAAAAAATTAAGTTCATTATGAAGTTAAGTATGAGTCCTACACACACAGTATTGAAGTAGAAATACTGGATTGAGTCAAAACCAATTTATTGGACAGTGAAATAAAAACCTGAGTTCCATTGGTTTTACCCTCGGCCTTGCAGGGGGATGGAAGGATCATTTGACAGGATGTCAGTCCCATGGGTTTCAGCTGAACTATGCTGGGGGACATGAAATTGAGAGTCCCTTAATCTCTCCATTCCTCCTTGTCTTTTTTTTTTTTTTTTTTAAATAAAATGCTAGCTCTGTATTAGATTAGAGGTTCTCGATCTCTGTTCCTTTTGTAGCTTGTGGAAGGGGGGGGGTGTGGATAAGTGGATGGAAGCTTCTAGAGGATGTGACTTCAGGCTACTTTTTCTTCCATCTCAAGTAGAGCAGTTCGGCTTTGGATATCAAAGTTCTGAAATAGTTTTAGTTTACAGTTTAATCAACAGAAAGGTATTCAGTTGATTTTTAAAGTGCTGGAATTCCCTTTTTAAAAAAAAAAAAAGTTTCACTATCTGCCTCTTAATACTCTCAGTTTTTATACTCTCTTTAGTTTTTATTGACATCTCTGTCATGGGGCAACTCATCTGAGCAAGTTTACTGAGGGGAAACCAGTGAGATAACTACAGCACTTGGCACACAGATTGTCAATAATAACCCAGCTGTTGGGGGAGCACTTAGAGACGGGGCTCGGGCGTCTGTGAACCAGTCAGGGTCAGTTTTGTGCCACTGAACCGATAAGCTTTTGAAAATTCATAGACACCAAGGTTAATTGTGAGTTCGCAAGGTGCCAGGCACTGGGTTAAGCCCTTGACCTTTCTGACTGAATCCTCAAAATCCTAGAAGTGAGTCTCACTCTCCATAGTTTCCAGATGAGAAAACGGAGGCTCAGGGAGGTTGGACAGCTCGTCTGAGGCCACAGGTTAGCAAAGCACTGGTAGATCCTTGGGTCTCGCCCACACTGCAGCTCTGGTGGGCAGCAAGAGGCTCTCAGGGGGATCCTTGCCAAGATTTTTAGCCTGAGGTCAGCCTCTACGTTGATGATTGCTTAGTTACTGGAGGAATAAATGATATTCTTAAATAATCTTCCTCCCAAGGAATCACCTCTGTTCTCATCACTCTTGTTAGTTGCTTCTAAGTCCTTTCCAACAAAATTTACAGTGTGGGTTGGATTCCTTAGTGGAGAAGATGGGAGAATTCACTTCTAGCTGAGAGCACAGTGGTGCCCACGTGTGGCCAAGGCCTCCTTAAGGGTCAGTGGATTGAATGACCCAGCGTTCTGGATCTAAGCAGCCAGTACCCTAATTTGAAATCATCCCATAAGGCAACTTGTATCTGTTTTCCATTCACCAGATCTTTGGGTGCCTGGGTTGTATCATTTTGTGGTATGTGAATGTGTACGTGTGTGTGTGTGTGTGTGTGTGTGTGTGTGTGTGTGTGTGTGTGCGCGCGCTGTCATGCCCCCTTTCATCTGTTTATGGTTGAGGAAAGCTCTGTTCTTTGTGCACTGGAGCAAATTGCTTTGCTACCGTGTGCATCAGAGAGTGGGTTTGCCCCCTCCGGGCTCTCTGCTCCACTGACCTACACTGCGTTCTCTACCGTTGTTTCCATCTCACACACCAATTTTCCACCCAAGATATCTGAGTGGGGATGGACTAAGTCATTGGAAGTGACAGTCACTTAAAAAAAAAAAAAAAAAAAAAACCTGACTCAACACAGGAATACACGTTCAAAGGAAGCCTTTGGAGGAAGCAGATTGCTCTTTTCTCCTTGTGTTCTTGGATGAGACATTGCCTTTCCCCCAGCCGACTTCTTGCCTCCATAAACTGACTTCACTGTGAGGTCCTGCCAAAGGTGGTTTCACTAAGCAGTGCCTGGGGCTTTCACAAAGTGAAGTCACCTCTGCCTCCTCTGCTTGCCAAGCAGGGACTTTTTAGCTAGAGACCGGGGGAGATTCATAGCCTTGTCACTACTGCTACAGAGGACGAAGTTGCTGTCATCAGCCCTCCTCTGCTGTGCCAACGTGCAGTGCATTCTGCCTGCGAAGAGGCCCGACTCAGAACGCGCGCTGAGCTAGCGACCAGAGGGGAAATGGCAGACCACAACTTGGAGAGTTGTTCGTTCTGCTAAAGAGGAGACTTGGGGACAGGATCGTTGCTCAACCTGGCTAAATCCGTGATCTTCCCATCTAGAGCTGTGACTTGGATGGGGCACCAAGGAGCATTTGCTGGGTGAGCGTGATCGCTCTTCAGCCAGCTTGGAAGGTTAGTTGTGTTGCCAAATGCTCCCTCCTTCCCTTGACAGCCCATTCGAAATCAGTCTTCCATGAATTCATCAAAATGGTTTTTTTTTTTGTAGCGCCTCCACTTGGCTGCTTCCGTATCAATATCCCCAACCCAGGGAGGCCACTTGCCGGGTGTTCCCCAAACTATTATCTGCACCTTCCTCCCTGGAGTGTCTTCCGCCCACTCCAGGGAAAGTGTCCTTTTCCCTCCGCTCATTTGCCGTCGTGACCATGTTTCAGTGCTGTCTTGGCTCGTATCGGATGAGCTGGGATACGCCTCAAAGTGCTTTTGTTTCCTCTGAAAGAGGTTGAATCTGGCGGGGGTGGGGGGGACAGTGAAAAAATATATGTGGGAACGGTTTAATTGTCTCCATGAGGATTCTTAGTAATCAGGATGCCAGTGTGTGTTTTCCAGAGCCTAGAGCTGACATAAATAATGTAGCATACCTCACTCTGTGCAGGCTTGCCGAGGAATGCTGATGGAGAAAGAGCCAAACTGGGACCTGAAGCTCCGGGCTCCCGGCACAGCCTTTAAAATCCTTTTACTGAGTAGTAGTTTGGAAACAGCAGCCAGGGCCTTGGCGGGCTGTATATTCCAGGAGAAGCCGATGGAGGAGGAAGTTTGGAGGAAGCGGCCTCACTTGGTTTTGGGAGAAAGAACCTGGTGCAGCCTGGATGGCTCCAGTGAACCACTGGTTAACTTCTTTCTGTGTCCCTAATCCCAGAAGGAATAGGACAGTCCTGTCTAGTCCCTGAAAGCCTGGTAAGTGTGCAGCTGTTGCTAACAAGATATGACTGGCCCCTCCAACATAGTTAAAAGCATCTTGCTAGCCCTTTTGAGCCTCTTGTCTTAATGGTAAGAGCCAAATGAGCTTTGCAGGACAGCTAACCCCAACTGAAGTCCTGCAGCTTAAGCTCATTGACAGGCGAAGGATGCACTAGAGAGAGCCAGAGGGACCACAAACGCCACAGTTCATTCGCAGGAAGGAAACAAGTGTGTCTTTACGTGGGATTTTTACAGGAGGTCTGCCCAGCCAAATATCCAGTTGAAGCATCTTCCAGATTTTGATTTAAAGTGTAACTTAAGCCTTGTCTTGGCCACAGATTATAGAAGTGAGGGAAAAGATGCGGGGGGAGGGGGGTGAGGAAGATGGAGTAGAGGGATGTTAGAAATAATTCTCTGTTGTCGATATTAAGGGACAAATTCTGGGCATTCAGTAAAAAAGACAGCTATTCCTTGCTTGTACTCTGGTGGTTTAGAGAAGGACCTCAGGGAACATTTGTTTTTCTTTGTTGTTTTTTTCGTTTGCTTGTTTTTTTGTCTTTCCTTTTGACTAAGGCATTTGTGGTCTAGAAAAGAAGATTAAAGCAGGATCCGTTTCATTTATTTAGTTTGCCTCACAGACATGAAGTTTCAGAATGGTAGGTGTCAAGTATATTCTTACCTGTTGGGAAACTAACTGGGAGCAGGGTTCTCAAGAAGGAGATCTGAGCAAAGATGTGTTACCCAGTCGGGGCTGTTTTATGTTTTTGGCCAGTGATAGGAGCTGGTGTGTTGACGAAGAGAAAGTATAGATGTCGAGTTTGGTTGAACTGGAAGGGTCTGTGCAACTTGCCCTTTAAGAGATGGTTCTCTCTGCTGTTGCTGGTTTGACAATGATGGAACCTTGTTAAAGTGGGTTAAGCTATAACCCACTTAAATTGACAAACAAAAAAGTATAAAAATATTCAGACACTTTCATCATGGGACATGAGTATTTTTTTCCCTTTTAAGTTGTTACATAGTTGGTAGGGGTTTTTTCCCCCATTTAAAAAGTATCATCCAAATATGTTTTATAGAATAGCATTTGGAAATTTTGTTTGTGACTTGATCCTATGGATGGATTACCAGGAACTCAAGAAGCTGCTTATAACCATCCAATCGAACTGGTGGAAAAGGAGCAAGGTTTTTTTGTCTGAGCTTCATTTCACCCCCTCCCAGCAGTGCCCATGCTTTGTTTACCTACTGCTTTAAGGCATTCCATGAAAACTTTTATTCGGTAATCGCAAGAGCTCTGCACACTGCCTCTCTGCTTGTGCAAATACATTCCTAAATCTGAGTTGTTGTTTTGTCTTGTTCTGTTTACCTTGTTGATTTCTGTCATCATAGAAAAGGACACGAGGCAGGGGCAGGTTATTGAGGTTTCTTTAGTCTGAGATTTCTTTAGTCTGAAAGATCTGTTTCAACAGTTTTCGAGCAAGTCTTCTATTCTTTGGACAATCACATGCCCATCTGTGAAATGGGCTTGAGATCTGACGAAAACGTTAATACCTCTGCCCTCTGGAAGCCACTCAGTCATGGTGGTAGATATTTGAAAGGAAAAAAATTGTAATAGAGAATTAGCTAAGGGTCTCTTTGGGCCTGAGTTTAGAAACGTTGTAAGCACCTAAAAACTGTGTTGCTTGTTGGTTTTTATTTATAAGCGCATTAGGAGAAAGTACATTTTAACTGCAGAAAGAAATACAATACTTCTAGTAAACAAAACTCGGCTTTTATAACCTAAGGAGTGACCTGGATAAATGTGAGGGATTGACAGAAGGCCGTGGTTCTCGGGTGCAAAGTCATGGCTTCATGTTTAATTTAACAAAACATTAAACATTTCATGTTTAATTTAATGAAACATTAGAGCACTAGGATTTGTCACCTTCATGACAGAATGTCAGAACTGTGGGATAGTTTCAGAATATATGTTCTTTCTGCAGAATTCACATGTGACACTGGAAATGTTTCACATCCGAAGACCTCTACTTTTTTCTAGGGCTCTTTTTTTTTCCCTCTGATCAAAGAAGGAGAAGCAAAAATGCAAGTGAAACAAGAAAAACACCACCACATTAGGCATGCACTACTAGTCTAGCTAATTTTAGGGGGGCTATTAGCAGGCGTTTAGGCAAATCTATTAACATTTAGCGTCAGCACAAATGGAATCGCATTTCTACTTCTTGTGTTTCTGACAAAATAAGCACAAGGATCTTCAGATAAGAAAAGAATGGATGTTGCCATCATTTGTTACATAGTAAACTTTTTATTTAACCCACTCAGATTTTTCAATGAACTATTTAAGAAAGTGGGGTGAGTTATTTGGAAAAACTGAAGGAAGTGTATCTGTTTGATAAAGATTATTACCAATGAAAGAGAAGAAACCCTTTGTATGGCATTGCTTGCCAGTACAGTCTTCTTTTCTTGGTGGGAAAAATGTGGTTGCTGGTTGATAATGCTACTTTGCCTTTGGCTTGTGATGGAAAATTTCCGTTTTTGTATTTCAAAGTGCTAAAATATAGATATGTCCTACCACTCTGTCCATATTTTGCAGATTGGTGGGGCTCTGTTTTCAACTGATGCTTTCAATGTTTAGCTCCTTTGGATAGAAAACAAGAATTTATGTTTGAGCCGTGAAGGTGATTACCAATTCATAAAACGTGTGTATATGTGTACAGATATGTATTTATACAGACACGCAAACATATATACGCACACAACATAGAGGCATACAAAAGCCCCACCCCCCCCCCCCAAATTTTGCCTCCATTCATTTGAATTATCTCTTGCCCCATTTCTGGAATGTTTTTATAAAACACAACCAGCATAGAATTTTGCAAGTACAGTATTTGGTTTTATGATGGCAGGAGTACAAATACGTCTCCACGTTATCATAGACTCAGCCTGAATGTGTGTGCTTCCTCGTGCGCCTTGAAGTGGCTGAGACCAGATGCTTCAGCGAGAGATGTCCTATTAATGCAATTCAAAGGAGCACATGGCAAGAGAAGAATCGTTACGATGGTGACTGACCTGAAGAGCAAGTAGCTTTTTCACCTTTAAAAAAATGGTTTTAACCCTCTCCCAAGTAGCAGTTGAATACTTTCTTGAGTTGAATAATATATATTGTTTAACTCTCCTGGAGGTTGCATTCTGGAATGGGGGTGCAAAGGAGTAACCTGGACTGCTGGGGGGCCCTATTTCCTTTGGTGGGGATTGGGGGAGTCGGAAGGCCCCCTGGGCCGTGGCAGGAAGAATGGTCTGGGCTTACTCACCACCTGCTTACCAGGATGGCCTTTGGGTCCAAGGGCCGATTTCCAGCAGGGTGGGGTCAGCTTACCTTGGACTGGCTGGATGGGACCCGCTGTCCTCTTCCCCCGGCTGAGGAGGCACGCTGCGTGTGTTACCCTTCTCTGACCACCGTCCTAACCCACAGGTGGCTCTCTTCCCTTCCAAAGGCCTCTTTTGAGGCCCGTCTCTATGCTGGCACTCTGACAAGCACTGAAAGGAAAAGCAAATGAGACACGGTCCCCAGCTTGAAAAAGCTCCCGTCTCATGGGGTAGGGCTGCCAACAGAAAGGCAGAAAGCATAGACTTCGGTGCTGAGGAAGGAAAGCCTTGCACGGCGGCAGGCACCAGGTGGGTGCAGAAGAGAGGGCAGCCGGTCCTCAGCAAGAAGGTCAGGAAAGGCTTCGTAGAGGCCTTTGATCAAGAGAAGTAGCCTGGAAGGTTTCCCTGGAAGATGTGAGGCGGGGCCTTCTGGGCCCTGAAAATGGCCAGCAGTTGGCAGATCAGGGAACTTCAGACACTCAGTCCAGGAAGGCCGGTACCCAGAGCACGAGGAAGGCAAAGGATTGGACTAGAGAGATGGGCAGAGCCCTCATGATGCAATGCCATTACGTACCATCCAGGCTGGCCCACCGTCTCAGAAGTGTAAAGCAGCCAGGCCATTCACGGCAGTAAGCACAGCAAGGGCCGGACGTGCGGGTTATGGGAGAGTCCCCAAGCTTTGCAATTTCCACATCTAATTCAACTTAACTTAAAAAAAAAAAATTGCGCCGGCTGCCACTGTGTGGACCGAAGAATTAAATGTGAAGGTCCCAGATGGAGCCTGGGGGCTACAAGCTGGCATCCTTTGCACGTGGACCATAGGATGCTTGCAAAGGGATTTCTTCCTTCGGCTAAGATCCAACTTGCTTTTAATCTGGAAAGATTTTATAGAGGAGCTTTTATATATACATAAACAGTGTGTTTCGAGACACAGTGTCTCCAAAATTCTGTAATTTCCAAGTGCCCTCACTTGAAAATCTGGTTGCTGGAAGGGGAGGTGTTTATGTTTACCGGTGGATTTACATGTATTTATATAATGGCGGGTGTGTTCAGATTCCTTCACAGAGTCAAAGCTTCTGGAGGTGGAATCAGAAACCCAGGTTGAAATGCCGACTCTGTAGAGAAAGATACACACAATTAGCCTGTCACAGCTAATGAGGGCTTTTTTGCTTAGCCCACGTTGTACGAGGTTTGGGGGCTTTTTTCCTTTGTCTTTAACTTTTTAATCTTCTCACTAGCAATTTAACTTTCTACCCTACGGTCATGGCAGAGATGCTCCCACTTCTGTTAGAAAGCCCTAGCAGGTTCCGTGCTACCTTTTGAGAATGCAGCCCCCCCTACTGAGTGGGATGGTGGAAGGGAGGCTGCAGGTGATCACCTTGACCTTGACTCTCTGCTACCACTTGACCCGCATCTGGCCCCAGGCCGGGAAGGACTGATGCTTCTGCGTGGCGGTCTTGTTGGCTGCGTGTCCCAGGGAAGACTGGTCAGAGGATCCCATCCATCATCCCACAGGCTCTGCCTCCCAAATTGGCAGGGCTCCTTGTGCATTGCGAGCCAGGCTGGTGATGAGAAACCCAGGTGTGGGCCCTGGCTGCCTTGCTGGTTTTGAGGCAGGGTGCTGGCACTTGCGTTTGTTGAAGTGACTGAGCTCTCCGTGCCCTAATTTATCTGTCTGCAGAGTGGATGGTAATACTTCTTGTGGGAATAACGTTAATAATAATTGTTCAAAGATTTGGCCAAGGTGTCAGCTCAAACCCTAGTCCCACAAACCAGCCACAACTTCCGTGAGTTCCCCGGTTCCCTGGACTCTGCTCACGTTTCCTTCCCAACACCCGCCCACCAGTGCCTGGGGTCTCAGAGTCCAATGGCCTATCACACCAGCACCTGTTCCTTTCTCTCCGCTCCATACTGATCCAGTTGTAGAACTCGGCCCCTTTCCCCTGGAGCGTGCAAAAAAGGAATCAACAAGTAGCAAACAAACACACAGGCAAACGCGGTCATCCACCCAAGACCTCTGTGCAGAGCAGACTGTACTCAGTTTGGGGAAGAGGAAGAGTTTCATATGCCAGCAATAAAAAGAACTTTAAGTGGAATGTTTGACACCCCCCTTGTTACACAGTCCCTGCAGCTCAAGGAACCACAGTCAGTAAGGATCTTTCCACTTGGGGCTCCAGCTGCCTGCCAAGCTCCCTGCTGTCTCTGTCTCTCTCTCTGTCTCTCTCTCTCTCTCTGTCTCCCTCTCTGTCTCTCTCTCTGTCTCTGTCTCTCTCTCTCTCTGTCTCTCTGTCTCTGTCTCTCTCTCTCCCTCTCTCCCTCTCTCCCTCTCTCTTGACTGGCCAGAAATTCAAGTGTTCCTCCCATTGCACTTACACAAAGCAGGTCAGCACTCCCCACCTCTGCCCCCAGAGCCAGTGCCCTTGGCAGTACATTGACAGACAGAAGCCAGTCTATTCTGGACTTAGCCTTTCTCTCTATCCCGACAGGCTCTGCCAGAGGAAGACAGTAGTGTAGAGATTTAGTTCCCCGCAGATGTGAATAATGCCATTTCCCACCACCAACCTCCAAGCCACCAAAAAGGGAAAGCTGCTGTTTTTGTTTTCAATAAGAGTTTTTCTGACACATAACAGTGCATTATATATTTCATTATGCTTTTCAATGCCCTTCCCCCAGGGATGATTGCTTGATTGATTGACTGATTGATTATAGAGGTAGTGTGTCCAAAAGGTAAGAGCACAGACTCTGGTGCTCTGTCCCTTACTAGCTGTGTGACCCTGAGTGAGTTAAAGTTCTCTGAGCTCCAGGTAAATGAGGGATAATCATGGTACCTCTCTGGTCCCTCTTATGGGATTCAATGAGATACTATCTCAGAACCCGGCACATGCAATGGTTATTTCCTTTGTCTGGACTCATTTTCCTCATTTCATTTTGATCTGAATTTTATGATAGGATTGTTCCTTTTATTTCCAAAGAAAGAAGAAGAATTTTGTTGAACTTGGTAGGGTGCTGGGATTCTGGCAGAGCACACCTCAGCCCACCACGTGGAAACTGACACAAGTTACTGGCCTCCCTCTGTTCAAGACAGAAGCGGGCGCTTCTGCTGCTTTCCTGGGAGCAGGCTTTGGGGTTAGTGTCTGTTTCTCGGCAGTAACGATCTCTCCTACTGCTAACAAACCCGAAGTGGTTCAGAATAACTGGCCTTAGCAGAACTTTTTTTTCCAAGCAGAGTATTACTAGAAATGCAAACACTCAAAATTATCTCATTCGTCTTCGGTGGCAGAGAATCCGATTGTTCGCACTTGGTTTGCGCCCTGAGAGGGCGGGGCTGGCAGGGGGGCAAGGACGATTATGGCAACTAAATTTTAATCAACAGTTTCAGTGACAATATTGAATTAAAAAGTTACTAGTTACTAGTTAGAGCGCGGCTTAGCTCCTACACGGGCAAATCAGTCATTCTGTGCTGATTAATATCTATTCAGAGCAGAGAATGTATTATGGATACTAAATTATCATAGGAATGAATGCAGTCTTTTTAAAGGCCTTAAAATATGTTAATAAATACAGTATTCCAGCACCTGCAGCTCAAGAAACTAAAGTCATTAAAGATAGATATAATTATATTTATTATTGCAGGGATCTATGTGGGGGGGAAAAACAGTTTAATGAGCATGAATGAAACAGGGGTTCTTTATTTAGAACTTCTTACCTAAAGAAACTGTTCCCTGTGAGGAGGTATTTCATAGAACCGTTGAATTAGAAAACTATACAAAAGGTAAATTAGAGACAATAATATTCTAAGTTTTGGGCAATGAACTTCAGAGGTCCACTGGGGATATTGCTAAACTCTCCAATCCCTTCTCATTGAACTTGGCATGGGATTCAATGTCCTCCACCATACCTGTCACTCCCCCAGCTTCAGTTTCCACCACCTTCCCATTTATGCTCCAGCCGAGAGCCCCACCCTCCTTACAGTTTCTCAAACAGACCCAGCTCTTGCCCACCTCAGGGCCTTAGCACATGCTTTTACTTCAGCGTGATGTTTATTTTGCACCACTTCCTTAGGACATCGCCAGCCTTGGTCCAATCAAATTTTCATTACCAGCTCATTGAATCCTCACAACAGTCTAATGGACTAAATCCCATTGTCGTCCCCATTCTACACACAGGGCAATAAGTCAGAGAGAGACCAAGGGCCTTGTCCTAGGTCCTGCTGACTTGAGGTCTTCTCTTTGCCACAAAGTTTTGCTGCTGCTTTGTCGGGTTGGCTACTACCATCCCTCAACTCTCAGCTCAGATGCTGTCCTTGACAGGTCTATGTCAAGTCACCCTCCCCCATTTAATCTTTCAGGATCCAGTTTATCCTTTGCAGTGCATATTAGCACAATTTAAAACGGTGATATGCACGTGTATTTTCAGTCATTTTCATTCTCTGGCACTACTGTCATGTCCATGAAGGCAGCAACTGTTCTTGTTTGATGCTGTGTCCCCAGCCCTATTCAAGTGACTGACATTTAATAAGTACTAAATAAATATTTGTTTAATGGGCCCTTAAACTCATATGTTCACCATTTGCTGTCTATAGCTAGAATAAATGATATTTTTCATCCATCCAGAGAGATTGACAAATAGGTGAAAAAATATTTTTTTTCAGATTTTCAAAAAGAGAAGATAACTTTCTTTTGTGAAAAATGGCAGCCTAGTATAACCATTTCTGTATTATATCTGGGTCCTTAGACACAAAAAGTTGGAAATGGCGATTGAGAATAACTCCTGTCTGACAGGTAAGGAATCAGAGAAGCTGGGAGGAGAAGCCACTTGCTCAAGGTACGGAGGTGGTTAGGACAGGGTTCAAGAGCAAACCCTAGTGCTCTTGGCTCATCATCCAGTGTTGTTTCTGCCCATCTGCCTTGCTTACACATTGTGCTTGGCAGGTCAGGAGTGGTAGTTTGAAGCTCTCTTATTTTCTTAAATCTTGATGGTGTTGGAGGTGAAAATTAACTGTCTGCCTATCCTCGTGGTGGAATGCATTTGAAATGCTATTTCCTGTTATGAAGTGGAAGAAGAAAAATAAACAAACACACATTGTGCAGAATTAAAAATGGAGGTCCTAATGCTGTACATCACGCCCTAGAGGAAGACACCAGCCTTAGAGAAACTGTCTCATTTCTCTGGTTTGCCAGCTTGTTGGGGACATAATCTGGCCCCTAAAATCCCCAACACCATGATTTTTTACCATTTAGAAGCTGTGGATCACACTGAGAATGTGATTAAACTTTTGAGCCATATGCCCAGAGAAAAGGAATATGGACAAACATGAAACATTTTGCAAATCATTTCAAGGAGCTCATGGACACATTTTTATCCATTTCATAGATCTCTAGAGGCCCATGGATTCTAGTTTAAGAAGCCCTGGTAGCACATAGCACATAACACATAACAGTATTAGTTCATTATAATAGCTACTATTTATTAAGCTCTTATTATGTGTGAGACAACTGGCTCATTAGATGGATAGATAAGTATGCTTTATATATAAACTATACATATTATATATGCCAATTTTTTTTTTACTTAGTCCTCAGGTATCACAATTGTTCCCATTTTACAGATGAGGAAACTGAGGCTCAGAAAAGCTAAAGAAGCCAGAGCATATTGGAGCCTGGATTAGAACCCAGGTGATCTGATGCCATAGCCACATAAAGGCAGGCACAGGATGTTTTCATAAAGTAGGCCTTGACCAGCCTGTATGTGATGCCATGGTAAATCCCATGGTAGAAAATAAAGGCTAAATAGGACACCTTCAGAGTGTCCATGAAGGCTACAAAGGGCTGAAGACTCCATACTTCAGATCTTTCATTTCCTCACGGAGAGGCAATCAGAATGGTTTCAGGGTATATCCTCTTTCCAAGAAGTGCCTTCCACCCTCCTACATATTGGGAGGGTGGAAGGGGCTCCCAGGGGCTTGAACTGGCAGTTCTTATGGTTTTATTATAGCCCGTATTTAGATAAGTTTCAATTTGAGAATGTCTGCCATCAGATGGGCAGGTGGGTCCTGTCTGAATGTGAAACCATCTTAGGAATATTCAGAACTAACTGGATTTTGTCAGCATACTTTATAAGAGGCTATTAGTGTGAAATGTATTCAGTTATTTCTTGCTTTCCTCAAGAGAATTAACAGTGAACCTGTTAGAAGTTGCTTGAGAATATTCCTGTAACTATTTTTAATTCCTTCTTTCTTGTTTAAAGGAAGCAAAATCATTTTTACTTAGACGTGGATGTCATTTATCAAGTTAGAACTAATAACTTTAATGAATTTGTATACTTCTGTTTCTTTTTCATTCATTGGGCTTTATCTAGCCATTTTATCTTGTAATTCATGTCCTAGGCACCAGCTTTGATCTAGGCCTCTGGCTGGGCGCTGAGAATTAAGAAGTGAATCAGATACAGCGTCTGGCCTCAAGGAGCTTACAGTCTAGTAGGAGAGGAGGCCATGTAAACAAATCTGTGTAATGTGTTGTAACGCATGGTATTGTGTGGAAGCAGCAGCGGGAATGGTCGGCTCGTGTTCAGAAGTTTATGACTGGCTACAAGCACAGACTGGGAGAAGCAGCTAAGAAAACTGTATTCCCGGGAATAAGGATTCTTAAACTTGAGTAGGCATCAGGATCCCTCAGAGGGCTTATTAGAAACACAGCTTGATGGGCCCCAACCTGAGATTCTAATTCAGTGTGTATGGGGTGGGTCCCCACATTTGCATTTCTAACAGGTCCTTAGATGATGGTGAGGTTGCTCGTCCAGGGAACGTACTTTGAGAACCCCTGTTCTAGCATTTCCGGAGGACAGATGGTATAGAAAATACTCACTCTTGTTTCTAGGGTTTTATCCCCTTAACTTAAAAATATTTTATCCTCTTGTCACTGAGTCCCAGCTCATACTGCTCACCACACAACAGGCCGATAAATTGAGAGACAAGGTCTTGGGGCAAGGAATGGGGACTGTATTCAGAAAGCCAGCAGACTGAGAAAGATAGTAGACTAGTGTCCCAAAGAACCATCTTACCAGAGTTAGAGTTCAGGCTTCTTTCATATTAGAAGGGGGGAGGGTATCGGTTGCTGCAAACTTCTTGGTGTCAGAATCCTTTGTTCTTACAGCTGTCCACATACGTCAGGTCACGATGTTCCTATAAACCTCCAAGGAGACAAATGTTACTCTCTGTTCTGCAACTCTTTATCTCTATAAGAATGGAAAAGTATTATACCTTTAAAGGTCAGAGCCTTGAGAACGGGCTATCCTGTATATTTTAGGCTATAGGTGACATTCTTAACTTGTAGCAAAAGCAATAGAATACAAGGTTAAAGTAAAAGAAACACGTCCAATATGGAGTCAAATTTGTTCTTCCCCATTATACTCTCTCTGTCTTCAGAGTTTCCTTATGAATGTGTGTGCTTCTGTTCTCTACTTTGAAAGTGTAGCTCTGTAGTGTTCTGAAAGCTCTTTTGTAAGTGCCTGACTTTGACCTCTCATAGGAGGGAAGGGCAAGATACTAAGAAAAACGATAGGCCACTTATACGAATCATGAGTTGTATGAATTCTTATGGATGTGAGGGTGTGAAGATGAGTTTCTTCTGAAACAACGGTCAGCACTGATTCTCACAAAATACTGTGGACGGACAATTAAATGAATAAGGTGGTCAAATTTCAGATCCACTCCTGTACATCTGCAGGTTGTCTCAGGTCCTATGCGGCCTATGTCATACTCCCAGAGGAATGAAAAAGAGAGACAGGAGACCAGCGGACACCAAGAAAGCCTAACACAGTGGCAGTACTGCAGCCTTTTCCTAAACAGAGTCACGTTCTTGGCCAAATGCGATGGGAAATACGAACTCATGTCAGAAAACAATACCCAGTTCCTAGATTGATGATTCTTGCTCTTCTCGTTTATTCTTTTTGTCCATTTTGCACAGGAAATAAGAACCTTGTGGACAGAAAGATCATCATTTGTCAATCCTTTGCAGCAATTTTCCTAACAGTTCTTTCAGCTTTAAATGCTTTTAAGCATCTGTCAGTATCATATAATAGCCTTAATGGGAGGGAAAAACAACAACAACAACAGTAACAGCTATTTGCTGCATAAGAATGAATTGAGTGGCTCTCTTCTTCCTGGACCGCAGTGAAAATGATGGTCCGTCCACACGTGGGTTTCCACATGCAGCTGTGCTGTTATTATTTGTACGTAGACCTTAAGTTGTCTAATTTTTATGTGTATAGGCATGATGTCAATTGAGAGAGGGAATGGACCAAAAAATATATATTTAGCATCTCAGAGATGAGACAAGTCAATAAACAGCTTGATTACTAATTCATTCAGGAACAAAAAAAAATGGCTTTCTAAACTGAAACGACCAAATCCAGTAACTAACTGTTTGTCAGGGCAGTAATAATGGTATTTGTATCTCTTTTAATTGGCTTTAACCTTTCCCTTCATGTGTGCGGTATTAAAAAATTAAAGAGGAAAGTATTTAGAGGCATAGATTTACGGCGCTGCGTAGATTACATGCTTTTAATGAGGTCAGGACAATAAACCATCTGAGCAGAACCTGCTGCCCAATGATGAATTACTCCCTTTTACAATAGATAGACAACAGCGAGTGTGTGGGTACCCACGCACGCTCACAGGCGCATCTGTAGACCAAGTGATGCTCAGCTTTGCTGTTGAGCTAGCACAGTGTTTCCAGTTACAGGGAGGGTCAGGGAATTTTCAAAATACAGAGCTGCAATATACCAGGTGAAAAAGTGAAACTTGCAGAATAAAATGCACAATGTTTATGTTAGATATTGACTCATGTATGTCTGTTTATGTACCAGTATAGATGGATGGATGGATGCAAGGAAGGATGGAGAGGAGGAAAAGGAGGAGAGAGGATGGGAGGGAGGGAGAGAGGGAGGAAGGGAAAGAAATACAGATAATCTGGAAGGAGCACATAGTGGTGTGCTAGAGCTGGCTTGCACTGTCTTGTAAGAGCTGATTGTGTAACACCCTTTCCCAATTCCATCATATTCTTAGTTTAAAAATGCACATGGTGAAAGTATTTATTCCACAGAAAAAAGTAAATGCTTTTATAACCCAGAGCTTTTTTTCTGGAGAGCCAATTGTTAAGCCTTTAGCAGCACACTGCTGGACATACAACAAAGCATTCAGAGTGGTTATACCTAGAAAGTGGGTTTATTAGGAGAAGGAGGGGGAAATGAAGCAAGAGTGTTGGGAATGAGAAACAGGCATCTTTCCTTTTTGTTTTATACATTTCTTTATTCCTTCCATTTTCATTAAGCATTTATTACTTTTATAATATTAATAATTCCTTTTAAGCATTTAATTTTAAAATTGGTTTACAAATATCACTGAAACTTTTTAAAAAAATACAGAAATAGAATTAGTCACCTTTACTTTGTAAGTCAGGTACAAAGCATTTGTACAAGGAAAAACAATTCAGACAAGTGATAGAATCAAATAGTCAAAGGACTTAAGACTCAGCCAGAAGTGTGTCCTTTGGTGGTGAAAACTTCCTCCGTCTTCCAAATCAGAAGGAAAACAGAAACACAAAGTGTGAATGTAGATTGGTCCAGGAGCGTGGAGTGTTTGCTGCCAGATCCCATCCCACAACAAATTCTAGTGATGAAAATCACATGGTGTATGTCCAAAGCTCATCTCCTCATGTTGACCAGTTGAGCCAAATCATATGGTCTTTACCTAATCAGTGACCTTGAGTTGGCAGTGTGAAACATTGCTAATGAGGAGAAAAGCACTCCACTCCAGAAATGGAGCTGAAACCCCACTGAAAATGTACCATCCATGGGGACCAGCCAGTTTGTCACCAACCAAAGTGATGGTGACACTTCCTTTTGCCACTTTGAGACGCTGAGATCTCTAGTCAACCTCAGTAAGGTGCAGAGTAAAGAAGGCTCACCATTGCCCCCTCCTCTCCAAATCCCTGCGTTCATCTCCGTTCTGTCTCCATGACAGCAACCAACTCCAGGTGATATCCTACCAATGACCGAATTGCTCTTATTCCCTCGGACTCTTACAAGTGAAAGTCCCGCATCTAAAAGCCAACACTTGAACCATTCATGAAGACAGATGCTTGATTTTATAAACATGTATTCATTCATTCAACACATAATTCTTTTACTGACCAGGGTTCTTGGCGTCCTTAATCAATAGAATTGATAGGAGGCCAGATAAGAAATATAGGCAAGGCTTTATTGGGGGCCCTGCAGCAGCAGGGGGGGGATGGAAAACAAGTAACAGGTTCCCTTGCTGGCTCGCTCACTGAGGGGGTGCGAGCTGGTTCCTTATATGAGGTGAGGATAGGGGTGTGTCCAGGGCTCGGGCCGGAGGGGTGAATTAGGTGGTTTGCCCACCCCTTTGGTGGTGTTTCTGCAGGGGGCATGTGCGGTACCCTGCTTTTGCTCCCAACACCCTGTTTTTGCTCCTGGCTCTTCAGGAATGTCAGTTGGGCTTTTTGGTCTCCGTGTATCTCGTTGCGCATAACTTGCCCCATCTGCGCATGCACGCAGTTGTTTTTAGTCCCTTACGGTTTCTTTGTGTTCTGTTGCTCGAGGAGACGTTTGTGCAGGTGCAAGCACTGCAGCGAAGGGTCCCAGGTCCCAGCCTGTCTCAGTTCTATGTGCCTGGCACTGGGTTAGGTGTGGGGATACAGTCGTAAACACATCAAAGACCTCACTTACCTGAAGCTGACATCCCAGTAAATGGAGACAGACATAAATAGGTAAACCAATAAAAAATACCATCGCGTGAGTAACCTTTGAAAAACAATGAAATAACGGGGTGTGATAGAGTAACGAGTACTTTATATCTTCGCTTTAGAGGGGAGAAAGGCAAAACATTTCTGGGAAGGTAAACTTTGAACTGAAATGGGAACGACAAGGAGAAGCCAGCCATGTGTAGATCGTGATGAGATGAAGGTCCCAAAGGCTCTTTTTTTTTTTTTAATTAATTAATTAATTTTTGGCTGTGTTGGGTCTTCGTTTCTGTGCGAGGGCTTTCTCTAGTTGCGGCAGGCGGGGGCCACTCTTCATCGCGGTGCGCGGGCCTCTCACTGTCGCGGCCTCTCTTGTTGCGGAGCACAAGCTCCAGACGCGCAGGCTCAGTAGTTGTGGCGCACGGGCCCAGTTGCTCCGCGGCATGTGGGATCTCCCCAGACCAGGGCTCTAACCCGTGTCCCCTGCATTAGCAGGCAGATTCTCAACCACTGCGCCACCAGGGGAGCCCCTAAAGGCTCTTTATGGAGGTTTCTCTGCTCCCACTGTGGGTGCACCCACTTTTAAGACTGGGTGCAATGAAGGGCACTGTAGGTACTTGCTTGCTTTCCTGGTAACTATTGCTTTCCTGGTAACTATCTCCAAGCAAGTTCACTGCTCCAAGTACTTCTGAGAAATATTCAAAATGGGCATCGTTTGTGTATGTGTAGCTGATGTCATGTTCTTAACTAACCCTGAGGTGGTTTACCTTTCAGTGTAGTGGAGAGCATGAAAGAAAGAAAGACAGGGCAGTCATAAGTTGAGATGTCATCAACAGTTGTAAATCGCGTCTGTACAATGTGAACAAAGAGACAACGGTGTGTTGGAGGGGAATGTATGCAGACTTTGGATCAAGAAATATGTGGGTTCAAATGCCAGCACTGCCACTTAGTGTCACTCGCACGGTATGGACCCGCTCTGAGTACTCAGGGCCCTTGCCTGTAACGTGGGGATATAAAAATGCCCTCTTCATACGGGGATGGTGAAAATGGAGTAAGATCCTGTCTATAAAGTGCCTGGCTCAGAGCATCCTCCTGGAGCTTCCTTTTAGAGAAATTTCTGGAAATATTGCTGAACTGTGACTCACCAGAGTGAGACTTTCATTGCATGGGGACAGGGAGAGCCCATTCTTGCCTTTGCTTCAGTCTTTATGTTGGGTGCAGCGCTGCAATTTGGGACTTGAAGCTGTAGTAGAATGTCCCAGATTGGGCAAGAAAATTGGGAATGCAGATGTCATTTTTTTTGGCATGATCCATCATGGAAGACAAAAGAGACAGGATCAGACGGGTACTCAGCAAGAGAAAAACCCATTCCCTTAATATTTTATTTAAGAGTTAACCTCTGCCCTTCCCCTACCCGCTTCTCCTTCTCTCTTGCTTCTTTTAGTCCTTTTTGGTTCTCCCTGAAGCACCAGAAATAAAGCTCAGCTCGGAACCAACTGGTCAGAGTCCTTGAATCACATCCCACGTGCAGCGTGGTTTACACAGCAAATGGCATTGCCTGAGAATAGAATTGTAAGGACATGCATGAATGCTGACTCTAGTCCTAGGGGTAATGGAAGCTGCATGTGAATATAAAAATAAAAACTCAAAAACCTTGGGAAAAAATGAACACGACGAAAGCAGCAAGATGGTGGTTTTACGTTTTCACCTTTAATTGCCTAAAAATATCAATACAACATCTTCCTTGGACAATCTCCCCAACCTCCCTCACCTCTTTTTCAATGGGAGTGGGAAAGTGATTTGGAGAAAGAATACTCACTGAATTGATAGAACAGTGGTTACCCCTGGGAAGTACAAGTGGAGGCCTGGAAAGGGCGTTATTTTTTATTTTAAACACATGTATCACTGCTTGATTTTGTTTTGAACCAGCCTGTACTACTTTTTAATTAAGAACTGTACCTTTTTAAAAACCAAGGAGGAAGAGAGAAGAGTTACTTTCTACACAAGACAGCTACATTGTTTTTAAGTAAGTTTTATTAACAAGTGACAATTACTTTTTTATGATACATTTAAGATAGTGAATTATGAATGACTGAAAATCCCCTCCAGCCTAATTGGGAACCATTATGTCTGGTAATTGCCACTGATTTCTGCAAACAGTCATTTTTCTCTGGCCTATTAACATAATTTGAATTTTTAATTGCCCTTCATAATTGTCTATTGGAGCTAACAAACAGTCCCATTCACCAAAGGGTTTCAGACCAGGCGTCACCCCCAGAGAGCTCATGCTGGAAACTCAAAGACCACTGGAGGACACTATTAGGACTTGGTGGATTGTCAAATTGAGGTGGCAGCCATGGTGACAAATGTGACACATCTTTTTAAAGACCCACCAGGATGATACATTTTCAGACTTCTGCATCATTGAGTTTGTCCGCTTTGTTTTGAAGCTACCTCACCAAAAATAAAAAAAAAAAAGGAAGAATGTCACACTTTTAACAATTCTAATGAGGATTTTCATACCAGTACTTTATCTATTGCACTATGATAAGTGTGAACATTCTGGAAGAAGGGAAGAACATGTCATGCCCCATTTCCTATAGGATTTTTTGTATAAGTAACTCTGTGACATCAGAAAGGGACAGAATTCCCACTAGAGATATGTACATATCTTCATATATGTAGAATAACATACGTATTAACTACAAAGGCATTTTATGTTCATTTTTCTAAGTTAAATAAATTCAGAAAAGTACAAAGAGAAAAATATGGAGAAAATTAACTATAATCCTACTAATAGTATATAGTATATTTTTGCATAAATGCATACATATATGTATACTAGTGTTTATAATGTATTTTCTCACATAATTTAATATTCTTCTAAGATACTATTTTTAAGGACTACATATGGTCCAACATATGGATTCACCATTGGTTATTGAAGCACTCCGCTCATGTTGGATATTTAGTTTCTCAGTTTTTAGCATTACAAAAAAGTGATGTGCATTTCCTATCCATCTCTGATAATCCCCTCAAGAAAATGTCCTAGCAGTTGAATATACCCTTGAATCACCCTCCAAAAAAGTTGAATTTCATGATACACACTCCGAGCAGTATATGCGTGGTGAATTTCCCATAATTTTCCCAGCATTAGATATTTTCCCCCCTATTTTTTTTTTTAATCAGTCATCAATTTTATACACATCAGTGTATACATGTCAATCCCAATCGCCCAATTCAGCACACCACCATCCCCACCCCACTGTGGTTTTCCCCCCTTGGTGTCCATATGTCTGTTCTCTACATCTGTGTTTCAACTTCTACCCTGCAAACCGGTTCATCTGTACCATTTTTTTAGGTTCCACATACATGCGTTAATATACGATATATGTTTTTCTCTTTCTGACATACCTCACTCTGTATGAAAGTCTCTAGATCCATCCACGTCTCAACAAATGACTCAATTTCGTTCCTTTTTATGGCTGAGTAATATTCCATTGTATATATGTACCACTTCTTCTTTATGCATTCGTCTGTCGACGGGCATTTAGGTTGCTTCCATGACCTGGCTATTGTTAATAGTGCTGCAATGAACATTGGGGTGCATGTGTCTTTTTGAATTACGGTTTTCTCTGGGTATATGCCCAGTAGTGGGATTGCTGGGTCATATGGTAATTCTATTTTTCGTTTTTTAAGGAACCTCCATATTGTTCTCCATAGTGGCTGTATCAATTTACATTCCCACCAACAGTGCAAGAGGGTTCCCTTTTCTCCACACCCTCTCCAGCATTTGTTGTTTGTAGATTTTCTGATGATGCCCATTATAACTGGTGTGAGGTGATACCTCATTGTAGTTTTGATTTGCATTTCTCTAATAATTAGTGATGTTGAGCATCTTTTCATGTGCTTCTTGGCCATCTGTATGTCTTCTTTGGAGAAATGTCTATTTAGGTCTTCTGCCCATTTTTGGATTAGGTTGTTTGTTTCTTTAATATTGAGCTGAATGAGCTGTTTATATATTTTGGAGATTAATCCTTTGTCTGTTGATTCGTTTGCAAATATTTTCTCCCATTCTGAGGGTTGTCTGTTCGTCTTGTTTATGGTTTCCTTTGCTGTGCAAAAGCTTTGAAGTTTCATTAGGTCCCATTTGTTTATTTTTGTTTTTATTTCCATTACTCTAGGAGGTGCATCAAAAAAGATCTTGCTGTGATTTATGTCAAAGAGTGTTCTTCCTATGTTTTCCTCTAAGAGTTTTATAGTGTCCGGTCTTACATTTAGGTCTCGAATCCATTTTGAGTTTATTTTTGTGTATGGTGTTAGGGAGTATTCTAATTTCATTCTTTTACATGTAGCTGTCCAGTTTTCCCAGCACCACTTATTGAAGAGACTGTTTTTTCTCCGTTGTATATCTTTGCTTCCTCTGTCATAGATTAGTTGACCATAGGTGCCTGGGTTTATCTCTGGGCTTTCTATCTTGTTCCATTGATCTATGTTTCTGCTTTTGTGCCAGTACCATATTGTCTTGATTACTGTAGTTTTGTAGTATAGTCTGAAGACAGGGAGTCTGATTCCTCCAGCTCCGTTTTTTTTCCCTTAAGACTGCTTTGGCTATTGGGGGTCTTTTGTGTCTCCATACAAATTTTAAGATGATTTGTTCTAGTTCCGTAAGAAATGCCATTGGTAATTTGATAGGGATTGCATTGAATCTGTAGATTGCTTTGGGTAGTATAGTCATTTTCACAATATTGATTCTTCCAATCCAAGAACATGGTATATCTCTCCATCTGTTATTATCATCTTTAATTTCTTTCATCAGTGTCTTATAGTTTTCTGCATACAGGTCTTTTGTCTCCCTAGGTAGGTTTATTCCTAGGTATTTTATTCTTTTTGTTGCAATGGTAAATGGGAGTGTTTCCATAATTTCTCTTTCAGATTTTTCATCATTAGTGTGTAGGAATGGAAGAGATTTCTGTGCATTAATTTTGTATCCTGCAACTTTACCAAATTCATTGATTAGCTCTAGTAGTTTTCTGGTGGCAGTTTTAGGATTCTCTATGTATAGTATCATGTCATCTGCAAACAGTGACAGTTTTACTTCTTCTTTTCCAATTTGTATTCCTTTTATTTCTTTTTCTTCTCTGATTGCTGTGGGTAGGACTTCCAAAACTATGTTGAATAATAGTGGTGAGCGTGGACATCCTTTTCTCGTTCCTAATCTTAGAGGAAATGCTTTCAGTTTTTCACCATTGAGAATGATGTTTGCTGTGGGTTTGTCATATATGACCTTTATTATGTTGCGGTAGGTTCCCTCTATGCCCACTTTCTGGAGAGTTTTTATCATAAATGGGTGTTGAATTTTGTCAAAAGCTTTTTCTGCATCTATTGAGATGATCATATGGTTTTTATTCTTCAATTTGTTAATATGGTGTATCATATTGATTGATTTGCGTATATTGAAGAATCCTTGCATCCCTGGGATAAATCCCACTTGATCGTGGTGTATGATCCTTTTAATGTGCTGTTGGATTCTGTTTGCTAGTATTTTGTTGAGGATTTTTGCATCTATATTCATCAGTGATATTGGTCTGTAATTTTCTTTTTTTGTAGTATTTTTCTCTGGTTTTGGTATCAGGGTGATGGTGGCCTCATAGAATGAGTTTGGGAGTGTTCCTTCCTCTGCAATTTTTTGGAAGAGTTTGAGAAGGATGAGTGTTAGCTCTTCTCTAAATGTTTGATAGAATTCACCTGTGAAGCCATCTGGTCCTGGACTTTTGTTTGTTGGAAGATTTTTAATCCCAGTTTCAATTCCATTACTTGTGATTGGTCTGTTTCTTCCTGGTTCAGTCTTGGAAGGTTATACCTTTCTAAGAATTTGTCCATTTCTTCCAGGTTGTCCATTTTATTGGCATAGAGTTGCTTGTAGTAGTCTCTTAGGATGCTTTGTATTTCTGCGGTGTCTGTTGTAACTTCTCCTTTTTCATTTCTAATTTTATTGATTTGAGTCCTCTCCCTCTTTTTCTTGATGAGTCTGGCTAATGGCTTATCAATTTTGTTTATCTTCTCAAAGAACCAGCTTTTAGTTTTATTGATCTTTGCTATTGTTTTCTTTGTTTCTATTTCATTTATTTCCACTCTGCTCTTTATGGTTTCTTTCCTTCTGCTAACTTTGGGTTTTGTTTGTTCTTCTTGCTCTAGTTCCTTTAGGTGTAAGGTTAGATTGTTTACTTGAGATTTTTCTTGTTTCTTTAGGTAGGCTTGTATAGCTATAAACTTCCCTCTTAGAACTGCTTTTGCTGCATCCCATAGGTTTTGGGTCGTCGTGTTTTCATTGTCATTTGTCTCTAGGTATTTTTTGATTTCCTCTTTGATTTCTTCAGTGATCTCTTGGTTATTTAGTAACGTATTGTTTAGCCTCCATGTGTTTGTGTTTTTTTCCCTGTAATTCATTTCTAATCTCATAGCGTTGTGGTCAGAAAAGATGCTTGGTATGATTTCAATTTTCTTAAATTTCCTGAGGCTTGATTTGTGACCCAAGATGTGATCTATGCTGGAGAATGTTCCGTGTGCCCTTGAGAAGAAAGTGTAATCTGCTGTTTTTGGATGGAATGTCCTATAAATATCAATTAAATCTATCTGGTCTATTGTGTCATTTAAAGCTTCTATTTCCTTATTTATTTTCATTTTGGATGATCTGTCCATTGGTGTAAGTGAGGCATTAAAGTCCCCCACTATTATTGTGTTGCTGTCGATTTCCTCTTTTATAGCTGTTAGCAGTTGCCTTATGTATTGAGGTGCCCCTATGTTGGGTGCATATATATTTATAATTGTTATATCTTCTTCTTGGATTGATCCCTTGATCATTATGTAGTGTCCTTCCTTGTCTCTTGTAACATTCTTTATTTTAAAGTCTATTTTATCTGATATGAGTATAGCTACTCCAGCTTTCTTTTGGTTTCCATTTGCATGGAATATCTTTTTCCATCCCCTCACTTTCCGTCTGTATGTGTCCCTAGGTCTGAAGTGGGTCTCTTGTAGACAGCATATATATGGGTCTTGTCTTTGTATCCATTCAGCAAGCCTGTGTCTTTTGGTTGGAGCATTTAATCCATTCACGTTTAAGGTAATTATCGATATGTATGTTCCTATGACCATTTTCTTAATTGTTTTGGGTTTGTTTTTGTAGGTCCTTTTCTTCTCTTGTGTTTCCCACTTAGAGAAGTTCCGTTAGCATTTGTTGTAGAGCTGGTTTGGTGGTGCTGAATTCTCTTAGCTTTTGCTTGTCTGTAAAGCTTTTGATTTCTCCATCGAATCTGAATGAGATCCTTGCCACACAGAGTAATCTTGGTTGTAGGTTCTTCCCTTTCATCACTTTAAGTATATCATGCCACTCCCTTCTGGCTTGCAGAGTTTCTACTGAGAAATCAGCTGTTAACCTTATGGGAGTTCCCTTGTATGTTATTTGTCGTTTTTCCCTTGCTGCTTTCAATAATTTTTCTTTGTCTTTAATTTTTGCCACTTTGATTACTATGTGTTTTGGCGTGTTTCTCCTTGGGTTTATCCTGTATGGGACTCTCTGCGCTTCCTGGACTTGGGTGGCTATTTCCTTTCCCATGTTAGGGAAGTTTTCGACTATAATCTCTTCAAATATTTTCTCTGGTCCTTTCTCTCTCTCTTCTCCTTCTGGGACCCCTATAATGCGAATGTTGTTGCGTTTAATGTTGTCCCAGAGGTCTCTTAGGCTGTCTTCATTTCTTTTCATTCTTTTTTCTTTAGTCTGTTCCGCAGCAGTGAATTCCACCATTCTGTCTTCCAGGTCACTTATCCGTTCTTCTGCCTCAGTTATTCTGCTATTGATTCCTTCTAGTGTAGTTTTCATTTCAGTTATTGTATTGGTCATCTCTGTTTGTTTGTTCTTTAATTCTTCTAGGTCTTTGTTAAACATTTCTTGCATCTTCTCAATCTTTGCCTCCATTCTTATTCCGAGGTCCTGGATCATCTTCACTATCATTATGCTGAATTCTTTTTCTGGAAGGTTGCCTATCTCCACTTCATTTAGTTGTTTTTCTGGGGTTTTATCTTGTTCCTTCATCTGGTACATAGCCCTCTGCCTTTTCATCTTGTCTGTCTTTCTGTGCATGTGGTTTTTGTTCCACAGGCTGCAGGATTGTAGTTTTTCTTGCTTCTGCTGTCTGCCCTCTGGTGGTTGAGGCTATCTAAGAGGCTTGATTGGAGGCTCTGGTGGTGGGTAGAGCTGACTCCCAGCATTAGATATTAACCTTTCTTAAAATATTTGTCCAGTTGCTAACTTAAAAAAAAAAGCGTCCCATCATTTTGTAAAGTTTCATTTATTTGATCGATAGTGAAGTCAAACATCTTTTTCATCTAATGATTAATGTATATTTGGATATGCCTTTGCAAACTCCATGTTCTTTCCCACGCTGGCCATTTTTCTGTTGGGGTGTACCTCCTTTTTTATCGACACAATCAAGATTTTAAATTCTTTATGCTTTATTAAATCTGTGGAGATAGTGCTGCTTCAAAGCCACTAGGTTGTCAGTGCCAAGAAACAACGGACTATAGCTCAGAACACACAACTAGTTCAGGATCTACGGGAAGGAGGGGTTGGGTTTTTCTGCCGCTGTCGTACTCTTCCACATTTGCCATAGGTGGGAAGGGATCGTTCATCTCTCAGTACAACATATGAAGCCATAAACAAAACTGCCCCAAGGGCCTCTGTCTTCCACCTCCCAGCCCTTGATTTGGTCCCCTTGACAAGTCCCAGTGAAGCCCTTTGGGAACCTGCACCTGTTTTAGTACTGAGGGAAACAGGAAATGCCCATCAGAAACATAGACTTGAGCCTCTTTCTAAAATACTAAATCACAAGCACTGCTCCCCGTACAAGATCATAGGGTCCAGCCTAAAGCAGTGCCTAATCAGTATATTGACGAGGAATCTGAAGCTTAATGATACAGGAGGAGCCACAGAAATAGTCCGCAATTCCAGTGAGAATATCTGATGACTGGACTCAAATCTCTTTCCAGAGTTGGGAGCTCCAGTGTCCATTGAAGTACCTTTAAACAGAGGTTCCAGCGGGGATCTTTATGAGATTCACTCCGGGGCAGCCCATTTGCTGGAGTGAGAGCAAGTCCAAAGCTGAGACATTTGCCCTCACTGGAAAACTGTCACTACTACTGGAGTGAATGCGTTCCAAGTGGCCATGACCCTTCATAACTTTTCTAACGAGTTCAGCAGGAACATCAAGGAAGGGTGGGTACTAAGTGAATTCCTACAGAGAAGTTTCCAGGGCTCAGCATGTGCTGGTGACTCTGAGGGGGGCATTTGTTATAAAAATAGCAACAGTTTGTTATCAGTCCTGACCCAGTCCACTGCCTTCAAATCGGAAATGAACAGTCTGTTGTTGTTGTTTTTTTTATCATCTTTATTGGAGTATAATTACTTTACAATGGTGTGTTAGTTTCTGCTGTATAACAAGGTGAATCAGCTATATTTATACATATATCCCCGTATGTGCTCCCTCTAGGGTCTCCCTCCCACCCTCCCTATCCCACCCCTCTAGGTGGTCACAAAGCACCAAGCTGATCTCCCTGTGCTATGCGGCTCCTTCCCACTAGCTATCTGTTTTACATTTTGTAGTGTGTATATGTCCATGCCACTCTCTCATTTCGTCCCAGCTTACCCTTCCCCCTCCCAGTGTCCTCAAGTCCATTCTCTACGTCTGTGTCTTTATTCCTGTCCTGCCCCTAGGTTCTTCAGAACCTTTTTTTTTTTTAGATTCCATATATATGGAAGCAACCTAAGTGTCCATCAACAGATGAATGGATAAAGAAGATGTGGCACACATATACAATGGAATATTACTCAGCCATAAAAAGAAACAAAAATGAGTTATTTGTAGTGAGGTGGATGGACCTAGAGTCTGTCATACAGAGTGAAGTATGTCAGAAAGAGAGAAATACTGTACGCTAACACATATATATGGAATCTAGAAAACGAACAGTCTTATTACTCTTATTTCTTTCACGTCCCCAAGAAACTCCAACTGTAGCCCGTTTTCCCATCTCAGCCTGTCCTTTGTAGACTTTGCTTCAAACTTGCTTTCTTTGAGGAGGCCCTGGGAAATCTCCTTCCTTCATCACCTAGACAGAGAGAACAAGCGTTGTATAGGTTTAAGGTAACATTACAAACCAGGGTTTCCAGCACTAACTTGGGATTTCTTTTTAAAATTTAAATAATACACAAAGACTGCTTTGAGAAAAGTGCTTCCCTTGGAGGAAATTTATAGACACTGGATGGCTGAGAGCTCAAGATCTAGAGTCAGAAACTGGCTTGAATTCTGGGTTTGCCACTTTCTAGGTTAAAGGTGGTGTTGTTAAGGGTGTAGGGAAATAGGGTTGTTGTTAGAAGTAAATGAAATGACTTAAGCATATGGTACACCGTCAGTATGGGTTTCTGAGTACAGGCATGCCTCAGAGGCACTGTGAGTTCAGTTCCAGACCATCGCAATAAAGTGAATATCGCAATAAAGTGAGTCCCATGATTTTTTTGGTTTCCCAGTGCATATAAAAGATACATTTACACCGTAGTCTAGTAAGTGTGCAATAGCCTTATGTTTTAAAAAAAACAACGTACATAGCTTAATTTTGGAATACTTGATTACTAAAAACTGTACGCCCGCCATCATCTGAGCCTTCAGCAAGTTGTAATCTTTTTAGCTGGTGGAGGGTTTGAAATATTGCACAAATCACCAGAATTTGGCATAGAGACATAAGTGAGCAAATGGTGCTGGAAAAAATGTCCCCATAGACTTGCTCGACTCAGAGTTACCACAAACCCTCAGTTTGTACAAAATGCAACGTCTGTGAAGTGCAGTAAGATGAGGTATGCCTGTATTGTCTTCCTTATTGTTAAAAGTTGACCAAAAGTATTGTATTCAACACTCAGGACATCTGTGGGGCTGGTGTTTATCTGTTTCCTCCACTTTTCAGCAACATCGATATTCCCAGCTGATTCTGGCAGGCCCAGTCCTGCTTTTATGTGGAAATAGAAAGGAAAAATATGAGATGACTTAAAAGATGCCAGACGAATCTCTGCCCCGAAGCCAACTGTTTATTCAGCTCATTCAACTAACAAATAATTTCACTGGTGATTTATTGTTTTCCTCAGTGAAATTTTCCTTCATCCATCCATAATTAAAGAGGGTGCAGAGCAGTAAATCGGTGGCCCTGTCATGCAACATTTGTTAGCATCGAACACTAAGGCACCATAGCTTTTAGGGAAGAAAAATAAAGAGGTTCGATAGAACCTGAGATATGAATTTTTTAACCAACTTTTATTTTAGAAATGAAAGATTATATGTGTGTGCACATGCATGTGAGCATGTGTATTTAAAGAATGGAGACCAAAATATAAAGTAAATGTGATACCACATCCTCCAACATGATGGCCTGATTTCCACTGATAGTGAAAATATTCCCCTTATTAGCAACGAGCACATGCAATGTTTACAGTATATTTTGGAGAAAGAATACTTTTTTTTTTTTTTAAATGACAAAATTTTCCATGCTTGGGGAAGAAATTGAACTACCTGCCTAGTTCACAAGATTTCCTTATTCAAGGTAAATCCAACTACTCCCTTGCCCATAAGGCAGTGCTAAATGCAACAGTAGGTAAACGTTTGAAAGTCTAACTTCTTTTCTGAAGAGAGTTCAGAGTGGAAAAAGCAGAGTTTGGACCCTGACTTTTATGGCCAAGCTAACACCCAGCTTTGGAATTCTACTGTATAATGTGACCCATCGATCTAATAATTATACTTTAAAAAATATCATGGTGCCACCGAACACAAGTTTGCGTGCCTGACGCACACTGAGGCCAAACACACTGAAACATCAGTTTGGAGCAGAGAAAGGTTTATTGCAGGGCCATGCAAGGGGACAGTTGGCACGTGCCCCCAAAACCCTAAACTCCTTGAAGGGTTTCAGCAAAGCATTTGTAAAAGCAAGGTGAGGGAGGAGTGTGGTTTGTTGTTGCAGATTTCTTGGTGTTGGAATCCTTTGTCCTTGCAGCTGTCCACGTAGGTCAGGTCACCATGTTCCTGTTAACCTCCAACAAGGCAAATGTTATTCTCTGTTCTGCAGCTTTTTATCTCTATATGAATGGAAAAGTGTTATATCCTTAAAGGTCAGAGCCTTGAGGATGGGCTGTCCTGTATATTTCAGGCTATAGGCAACATTCTTAACTCTAAGCCAAAGCAATAGAACACAAAGGCTAAAGTAAAAGAAACAGATCTAATATGGAGTCAGATTTGTTCTTCCCTATTCCAGTGGGAGAGAAATAAAGGGAGGAATTGAAGAAAGACAGGTACATTTCTCCCATATGGGTTCTGCTGTAGCCGAATGTCACTCTTTGACAAATTCTACACACGTAAGAATGAACTTAATACAAACTGTGTGTGTTCAGTGCTTCCTGGAGCACCTTACCTCTTTTATCCTCCTTTCTCTCCCCACCCCTGCATTAACTGAGAACCCCATAAGTCAGCTAACAATATAGAAGCCTCATTAAGCCTCTAAAAAGTGCCTAGTCTCAAAAGAGAATAGTGTTTTGAAGGGAGACAGAGAGTACCAACACATATAATCATAAGGAAGAAAACACCAGAATAAGAGAAAAAGCAATAACTATACCATGCGCCATTAAGGACCACCTCGAGATAAGATACTCAGTGTCAGAGTACAGATCACAAGTGAATTTATGTCAAAAAAAGAATGTTTGGTCTATCAGACTATGTCAGACTGGTTTGAACACGTCCGCCCAAAGAACTGTCAAGCTTTCCCAACCTCCATTTGAGGGGTAATTGTGCCAGTGACTCTGAATGCTCAGAGAAACCTTGTCCCCTCATTTCTGTTTGTACAAAACACCCAATTTGTTGGAGCAAACATGCACCACCTAGTCAAGCTGGTCATTCATTTAAAGAACAGTTAACTTTTCTTTAAAAATTGTCATCCTCATTTTTGTAACTTTTGACGCAATTTCAAAACTATAGAAAAAGTCAACAGAACCACTCCAACACAATTACTAGATTCGCCAGTTGTGTATGTTTGCTCCATTTGTCAATTACTTTATCATTCTCTCCCCCTTTTTCTCCTCTTTCTCACCATCCCTCTGTCTCCCCTCAACCCCCCTTTCTCATGAGCATATCATTTTTTCTGAGCCAATTGAGTAAGATGCTCCCACATCCAACATCCAGCCCCTTTACCCCTGAATTCTTCAGTGTGTGTTTCCCAAGAACAAAGACATTCTTACATAACCACAGTACAATTTACCAAAACAAAACAATACCCAGAAAAATGAATTTAGCATTGATAGAAGATAATCTAGTCCTCAGTCCATATTCACATATTATCAGTTGCCCCAGGAATGCCCTTTATAGCTCCTGTTCCTCAGTCTAGTATTCCTTTCAGGATCACAAGCTGCACTTTGTTTTCATGTCTTTTCGGTCTCCTTTGATCTGAAACAGTTCCTTTGCCCTTCTTTGTCTTTTTTGATTGTGACATTTTTAACTTTTTATTGAAGTTTTACATATGTATAATAAATGTAGAGTCCAATGAATTTTCCACAGATGGAACACACCTGTGTTACTGGCTCCAGAGCAAGAATTGGACCATAAACACAGTACCCCAGAATCCTCCTCCGCAGTTAACTTTTATTGTACACGTTGATAAGCCAAAAGAAGCATGAATTCTTTTTGGCCAAATTCAACTCTTTCATCCTAGAAGATCTCCTGATTATGGCTCTAAGTTGTCTTGTTCTCATAGTGGAACAGACATCTTGCTGCCATCTCAGACCAGGAAGGGGCGGGGCATTGCTGTCTGCTGTGGTCTAAATGAAGCCAAGTGTTCGACTTTAATGAAGTTAGACAGGGGAATGATATTGTTTACATCCAAAGATCAGAACTCCTTTAACTGTCTGTGGTGATGGACCCCTTTGTGATCCAATTCTTCGGGAACCTTTTAAATATGGTCCTTCTGCACTTGACTGTGTGCAGTTTGCACCACCTGGGACTTCCCGTGCAAGGTTGACCTCACCCAAACTGGTCTATGACCCATTCCTACTGACCAGCTGCATCATTGTGGCCATGTCAAACTGCTATGAAAGTTTCTGACCATGTGCCCTCAATTTCTATATTTCTCTCATGGGGCACGGATGGGATGGGGCTCATGGACCACATCTGGAGCAGTACTGGACTGGGCAGTAAGCTCCTCTCAGTCAGAATTCAGCTGGTTTACATGCTCGTGGAGCATTCCTAATTTCCCAGCCTGTTTCAGGCCACCATTAAATGCCTCCTGCACAGAGCTAATCTCCGTTTATACCAATACTTTTACTGGGGAGATGATTTCATTAGTATCTAATACCCTGATCTGACTCTAGGCTCCACGGAACAAAGACCCCCTCAGTTTTGCTCCCCGTTGTGTACTCGGTGGTGCCTGATGGGTAGGAGACACTCAATAAGTAGCTGTCACGTGGAAGAGTGAATCAGTAGTGCCTTCTGACGAACGACAAGACCGTGGGCCACCTCAAGAGATGTTTAAGCCCAAAGAAACCGCATTTGGCATAAAAGAATAGGGATCAATCATTCCGGCTCTGAGAACTCGAGGACATTTTGCTTGTTTTAAGTGGGAGAAATCGCACTTTTGAAAATGCCTAAACTGGGACTTAACATATACATAGTAGGCACTTAAAAAGCATCCACTTCTAGTTAATCATTTTGAGAGCGTAGCACTGCTTTAGCCGGGAAGCTGCATGTTACTATTTTCAGGAAATTCTACATTTGTCCAATTGTATTACTTTCTTAAAGAGTCACATTTAGCCAGGCCTCATTTCAATGTGTATTCTTATCATTTGCGGGGGTGGGACTGCAAAGTTCTATCTTACTAAACAACCAGAGCCCTATTTATTCAGAAAAATATAGATCGTAGATGGTTTGCAAGGAAAAGAAGGTTTTGACAACCAAACCTGGGAACGGATTGTTTTCAGGGACTTCAATAGGCTCAGCTGCTTTCTCTCCTGCACTTTTTTCCTTCCATGTGTATAATAATAATAACAATAAAGTTGATGCTTCACTCAGTAACGATAGGAACTATCACCAAAATGTCCTGAAACTCTCTCAACTATAGGACGTGATCTCTGGGGCAAACACTTAAAATTGCTGACTTTGGGTTTTCAAGTTCTGATGATCTAGGATATATTGTTTGTGCTGTGAGGCCCCGCCTCGAATTAGGGCTGACCAGTGGTAGCAAGACAGTCAGGAGTACTCTTTCATGGTAAGACTCCTCTGTTGGCTGGGTGAATCTTTAGTGGCAAAGAAATGTATATGAAATAGACATTTTCCTCACCACTTTCTCAACTTAGTTTTCTTAGTTGCTAGGTGGACAGTGATGATTTATAACTCCAGGGTGGCATTTTAGGAGAACTGGTAGGGGGTTAAAAAAAAAATAAAAGATAGTATAAATGTAAATGTAAAAGATACAGCTCATTCTGTCTTAGAAATTGTTGGTGTGAAAAGAGCTCAACAGTGTTTTATTTAAACAAGGTCGGCTCTGACCTTGATTGACTTGCAGTAAATTGCCTGGTACAAGAGGCGAAAGGAAGTGGAGAGAAAAATGGCAATCAGCACCAAATGTTTCACGTATTGATTGACAAGCACCAGACATGTGCTAGAGTAAAGATAAATTGGCCAACAGGGCCCATCTTGACAGCTCCTGAGATGGGAAAATTGTTCTTGTTAATTTGCTGCCGGAACCTTGTCATTTATGGAATGTGCACTTGAGTGTCTCCGAATTGTATAAACAAAGTTCAGATTCCTATGCAGCCTTGTGCTGTTCTTGGGTTTGGTAATTTTTTGGTGTGTATCACCAGGATGCATTTGTAAATGGCTTCCGAATTGGGGGAGAAAAAGGGAAGCAGTGTACCTGCTTCAAGCCGGCATCTTCCACTGAAATATAGGAAATTGCTGGGCAGACGTTTTCCACTCAACAATAGGTTTCAAACAAACACATGTGCAGAAGCTCCCCTTCCATCCACGTTCCATGATTCTCTTCTGGCGTGATGGATCTAACTGGCTTTATCGCACCGCAGGCTTGAATTGGCAGTTTTTAGATAGGTAAGTTTTATCTTAGAAATTTGGGAGTGGCCACAAAAATCCTTCATAGACTTTTTTCTATCTTCAGCCCTTCAGTATTTCTTTCTCTTTTAGTTGTCCCCTAGCATTATTTTTCTAGCACTTTCCCTCCTCTTTCTCTCCTTCCAGCATGCTGAATTAGTGAATGTCTGCCATTTCTCAGCCCCCTCCTTACATCTCTTTCTGTAAAATCAACTATAATTTGTATCAGGTAGTGAGCAGACTGCCAGAGAGATCCATCCAGCAGTCATCTTTCAGTCTTGTTTGCCATTTTTTGCAAATTAGGTGAAATTTTATTTTCCCTTTAAGGGTGTAATTTAAATTAAACCATTGTTGCCGAGGTTTCTTTGTATTTTTTTCAAGTAGAAATCCTCCCCATCATCACTTTCCTCTCTCTCTCTGAATTTTTCAGACTATTAGTCCATTCTTGGTAGGGCAGGAATGATATTTATTTTTATTTAAAAGGGCTGTGTGAAAAATAACTTCAAAATATAAGAAATATAAGAAATTGAATATACTAAAATATAAGTGAATCTTTGAAATAACTGGGTATTATTTTATCGTATTAATCACCTTCATTGATGTCACAGCTCAGAACAATGTATCACTTTCCCACTGTCTAAGAGAGATCCAGACTCAAAAATGTCCATAATTCCCATATAACTTTGCGCAGACCCCTTTAATAATAAGGTGTTCTGGTTTTAGGCAGATCGCATAGGTGTTTGAAGCAGCCTGGCATATGAAATAAGACAAAAGAGTGGTAGAGCCTGAAGCAAACTGGAGAATATATACCCCTCTGAAGGTATTCGAGGTTATGCCCACAGACAGACAGGCAGACAGGCAGACAGACAGACACTGCATTCTGCAGGCTGCCGAGATGCAGAGTTTGTGATTTTTCAACTTAAACTTAACCACATTTAACCTCTTCCAAAACACTCCCTTGATATCTCATTTTTATCTTCAGAGTAACCCTGGACGGCAGGCACTTGAAATTCCTTTTTTCCCACTTCACGTTGGAAACAGACGCACCAAAAATTCGACTTGTTAGGTGGAGACAGGGAACAACCTGGATAGCTTATCCTTGCTGTTGCTCCCGTGGCCATTCTACTTGCTAGTTTCCACCCACCTAGGTATCATACAAGACCTCCTTCCAGCCTTGTTCTTTCACCTCCCTCTACTAAGCAATGTCTAATTCCCAAACCATCTCTGTCTCTACTTGTTATCAGCCCCTCCTTTCCCAAAGAGAGTTCACTGCACTTTCTCTGGGTTCCCACTCCACTCTAAGCTGATGCCTTGAAGAGCAGTCACCACACTGAAAACAGTTATGTATTTACGCATCTGTGTTGCTCACTAACGTGTGAATTCCTCGAGGGCACAGGCCAGTCTGGTTCCACGTTTTGTTCCTGCTGTCTAGCCCGGCTCCTGTCACATGGTCAGCCCTCAGTGAAGACTGGCGGAGCAAGTGTGAAATGTTAGCATACACTCATGACAGCTCAGCGACTTAGAAAAGCATTGGATCCAGCATCCCTTCACTCAACTTTTTTCTCCTTCTACATGCATCCATCCATAGGGGCTGACTGGCGAATGGTTGGATTTAGAAATTATCCTGAGTCAGAAACAAGAGGCAAAGGGAAACTCTGACCTGTCCGCAGCGCTTAGACTGCTAGAAATGTTCACCCCCAAGTAGCCTAAAAGTGCTGGGGAGTCTTTTTTAGAATGCTCAGGTGTTGTTTACGTGCTGCCAGGAATCTTTTGAAAGGTTGAGAACAGATGAAGCCGCAGGGGAAAATGCTACAAATGACACTGAATACTTCAATGCTAGGGTATTTTGGACCTCTTTTATTAACAAATTAATAGCCCGGGACATGCTTATGAATCACATTCCCAAGGCTAAGTTTCACCAGGGACCAGTTTATTGGAAGAGAAAGCGTCTTTGGATCGTCCCTAAGTGGCATCTTTAGCTCCACGTAAACGAACTTGATTTCTCCCCTTCTACTTCTATAGGAACCACATTCCAAATTATGCATTATCTTGAGGATAGTAAGGATATGGTATCAGAGAATCTTGCTTTTGGACTGAACCACAGAAGTCATCTTACTCCATTTTTATCCACACTTGGATTTCCTCTCTAGCATCACCACTAAGGGCTGTTTAACATCTGCTTGAATGCCTCCACCCATGGTGAACTCACTCCCACACAGGAAAGTGCATTTCTTTTGTACACCAGTCAATTCATTAGAAAATCCATCTTACTTAGCTAGACTTTTTTTTCTTTTCTCCTCTATTTTTGGCCCCCTTTCTGCCCTCTGTAAACAAACAAAATAAATGCCACCCTCCCTCTACAGGGCTAGAGAGTATGGACTAGATCAGATCTGCCCTTGTGCACACCGGACCCTGCCTGCTCAGTCTCCACTTCTCCTGGCTGAGCATCTTAGTTTCTTTTAGACTTTCACCTGACTTGAATTTACTCCCCAACACCATCCTGCCATTTTCTATGAATATCTTCTAGTTTACAGTGTCATCTTGAAACATTACTACTTCTATGAGCATGTTTTGACTGGCTTAGTGTAGAACTTGAAGAAGTATGGTGTCTCTTGATCAGAGCTTTGACTTCTCTTAGTAGTTTGTTTGGGCCAAACACATCCATCAGTGCCTCATAGCAGGGCTGCTATTTTATATGTGCTTCTGTTGAATCCTATCTTCCCATCTAGTGCTTGCATAGGTTTTCTTTTTTCTTTTTTCTTCTTTTCTTTTATCCTCCATGCAGAACTTTACATTTACCCTCGTAGATTTCAGGTTGGGTGACTCAGGTACGTTTGGATCTTCATTCTCATGTCCAAAATATATGCTTTTAATTCTACCACTGTGTTCTCTACAAATATACTAAGACCTTTATTTGTATCCTTCTTCAGTTTTTCCATGAACATATGGGACATGCCCAACAAGAGAGCCCCGTGGCTTATCACTAGGAACATGCAGAGGGATAGTCTTTGGTGGGTCAGAACAGACAGTTGAATAGGTCATGAGAGTTGCTTCAGAGTGTTAAATAGTAAATGCATAATAATAATGTGACCATAGATCTTACTCTTGGATTGAAAACTCAAGTTCCCATAAGGACCATCTAGGCAATAAGAATGAATGAAATAGCCAGGGGTAAGTAAGAGAGAATGGTGATGTCTCTGGTAAAGTAGAGAGCGTGCATTTCAATCAAAGGCGTTAAAATTCAATTTTTAAAAAACCACTGTGTTTTCAAAAAAATATGTGTCTATGCAATGAGACCAGTGAGCTGCCACAGGGCAGACTCTTCTCTAGAGAGCAGCATTAGAACCAAGGAATGGACCCGTGTATTTCTCCCATGTAGACAGCAGTCCCCAGCTCTTAAAGATTTCCTGGAGAGTCACGGCTGAAAAACTAGTGCTCTGAGCACTTTTCCTTCTTGGGCAGTTGTTAAGATATTAGTCGATTCACTAACTGGTGACTTTTTACCAGAACTGACAGTGTCAGCATTTCTTCTGTTTGTTGTTGATTTGATTGTTCTCACAGAGCTTGGTTTTCTGGCTGAAGAATTTGGGAGCAGGCTGGGCATCTTTCCCACTTCCACCCCACTCCCAGCGCCCTGCTGTGGGTGGTCCTGATATTGGACAAGACAGACTATGTAGAACAGGCCTCCTTTAAAGCCACATTGTACATTGTGTTCGTTTCCTATTATGAATCTGATTGCCACAGATTTAGTGGCTTAAGATAACACAAATTTATTAGCTTATAGCTCTGGAGGTGAAAAGTCCAAAAGCAGTCCCAGTGGACTAAAATCAAGGTGTCAACAGGGAGCATTCCTTCTGGAGGCTCTAGGGACGAGCCTGTTTCCTTGCCTTTTCCACTTCTAGAGGCTGCCTGCATTCCTTGGCTCCTGGCCCCTTCCTCACATCACTCCGACCTTTGCTTCTGTGGTCACATCTTCTCCTTGACCTCTGACCCTCCTGCTTCCTTGTTATTTCCCTCTTATCACCCCAACCCAAGATCCTTCACTCAATCACATCTGCAAATCCCCTTTTACTGTGCAAGGTAACATACCCACAGGTTCCAGGGATTAGGATATAGATGATGCTGGGGACCATCATTGTGTTCATCACATAGGTTATAACTCAGTTATAATGTATGGCCTCAAGGCCAGCTGGAGGGTGAAAGCACTCAGCTCTGTCACCTTCATTCTCATCAGCTGTGTGATGCTGTAGTGGGGAAGGGTTCACTGAGGAGGGGAATTCTACTAGGACTTAGGTGACAGTCCCAGTTTCTGTACTATGCTAGGTCATGTGATGGAGAGAGAAGATAGAGCTCCTCCCCTGAGCTCAAAATTTAAAACAAGAAACTACTTTCCTCCTCCCACATTTAACCCAGAGAGGATGTAGCCTCACTTCTGAAAGTAAGCAAAGCCATAAATACAATCCAGGAAAAGCCTGGGAAATAACTTCCCGGGAGCTGTTCCAGAAGATAGGGATTGCAAGGTAAGATTTGCGTGATTATTTAAGAGAAACTCCTTTCCAAAGCACCCAGGCTGTGAAGACAAAGCAAGAAAACTGGACCTTCAACTGGTCGCCAAGGGCTGGCCTCATCTGTCTATCCCATCCCCCGCCTCCCAGCCCTTCCCAGTAGCGTGCAGGGAGTTCATAGTAGCTCTGTAGTACTGGATTCAGGGACTGGTGTGACGTAGATGAGGTTTGGCATTAAAAATGCTAAACAGTTACAACTCTGAATTTTCTCATCTTCATTCACGAAGGTGTTATGTTTCCCACCTAGTACCATCACTCTTAGAGGGCATGAATCACTAATTGTTATCTGAATCTCGGGAGGTAAGTTTCTCCATGGAACCCAGCAGCAAAGAACAAAGCCTTAAACCTTATATATGAGGAAATGTGTCAGCCTACATGGAGATTTCCATTTCCCAACTTGGATATTATGTTGATTGGAGTAAGTGGAAGATTAAGGGGGCAGGGTTGTTGATCAGTGTGATCATTTGCTAGGTGATAGAGGGTGGATAAACTACTCGAGCGAGAGCCAGTTTTACCTTAGTTTGTCCTGTGACTCATGAATTCTGAGTCCTGGTGTGAAGTTCTTTGTCTTTGATGAGAAGACACTTAATGCTTGTGTGTATAGTCATTGATTTTTAAAAATGTATTATAAAGAAATATGTATATATCTGTATCCAGATTTCTCCTAGTTGCCAAAGATATTAAGCAAGGATTTTTTTAGTGTCAAACACTACAGAAGTATTTGGTAAGGTCAGAAAACCTGTTCTCTTATTTCCCTTCTAGAGGTTACTCATCTTCTTGTTTTAGTGTATTAAAAAAGCTTCCCTGCAAGGCTTCTGATTTTGGCCTTGAATGTAACAATACCAGAGCTCAAGGGTAAACTTCTGACTATAAGGAATAAAAAAATGTTCTGGGGCTTAAGCTTTGATTGAGGCCATGTCTGTCTTTGTGAGAAGCAGCAACAGCAAAAAGGAATCTAAGGGTCAAGACTTGCTTGGGTCTTTCTGCAGGCGACAGCTAGAGATTGCTGCAGCTCACTTGTTGTGGAGGGAGGTGGGTAGGAAGTGAAGGAAATAGAAGTGCTGTGTTCCTTCCTCTTCTCTTCATCTCTCTGGCGAAAGAAATTGAATCCAAGGAGTTATTGTCTCTTTTAGAAATGTCTTTGTTAGAGTTACATCAGTTAATATTGTCTTAATTGACCCTATGATTTTTAAAAAATAAGGAAAATAGTATTATATGTTGGCTGCTTATTACCTAATACCAATTGTCTACACTACACACAGAATTTTCCCCACTCCGTAATTCTCATCTCCCCATTACCGTATCCTTGATATTCTTAATGAAGAGCCAGCAGCCAGGGATGCTTGAAATGATATTGAAATTATTTGAGAAAGGCTTCTAATTTAGCTATTGGGAAATATATATGTTAAAATTATAGGTAGCTGATTTGCTTTTCAACTTTTGTAGGGTTTTGCAAGTTTAAAACACTCACGTCAAAGGTAGAACTAATAAAAGCACAGTTGAACTTACTATATTATGTCAAGATTTACAGTAACAAATTATTGTTTTTCAGCTATGAAGATACCATTAAGCATATGCCAAACAATCAGTGCATGACTGTAATAGGTTCATGAAGGAAAGGCTTTTTCTAATCGAATTCAGTGGTGTTTTTCCCAAGACAGCAACAGCTTTTATAAAATGATGGTTATATCTCCTCATTATAGAACCTAATCTCCCCCAAAGACATTCAGCAGCTGCAAAACGCTAGCATCTTTTAGTTGTAAATTGTTTTTTATTATTTATTCCTATTTAACTAAAGAAGAAACAGCCATCAGATGATTTAACAAGATGAGAATTTAGTGGTTTTAACATTTGACAGCCCCCGATTGTTAGCCCATGCATCGATCTCTTTACATCTGCGCTTAATGGTAATTGGTATTTTTTTGCTTTCTTGCCTCTACTGTATACGCCGAGTATGAGTCTTCTAGAAAGCAAATGTGCATGATCAGCTCTTTTATATTTCTCTTTAGCATGGAATTTAAAGTTATGTGTACTCCTTGTAGAATGTAAGAAATTGCAGAATTAGACAAAAAGGGGCACATGTGCCCTGCTGTGGTAAGTCACATTTTGATAGGCGGTGTCATTCTGAGCTGGATTTGTTACCCACGAAGTGATATAGGAAAGGCAGAAGACAAGACGAAAACCTCTATTTGAGTGATGGGCATTATGATTTACTGGTGCACATCCTGTTGCAAATGATACTCCACAGTGGGAACACTTGAGAAAGTGATCATGCTCTGTTTGAGACTGTTCCATGGAATTTAAAAATAAAATGGGACTAATGAGTTTTCGCATCACTCCATTGGTAGAACTCTCAGGGGACGACCAGCCAATTTAAATAAATAAGATTCCATAACCCTATGGGAGATTACAAGGGTGAGACATTCATTTGCATCGAGACTCCTTTTGAGAAGAGGAAATTTCACTCATAACCTACTTTTAAGTAGATGGTTCCGACGTGATTTTTGTGGCTACATTTCCTTTGTTGCATTCTTTTTTTATAATTCTTTTTATTAAGTTATTTTTTCTAACATCTTTACTGGAGTATAATTGCTTTACATTGTTGTGTTAGTTGCTGCTGTATAACAAAGTGAATCAGCTATACGTATACATATATCCCCATATCTCCTCCCTCTTGTGTCTCCCTCCCACCCTCCCTATCCCACCCCTCTAGGTGGTCACAAAGCACGGAGCTGATCTCCCTGTGCTATGCAGCTGCTTCCCACTAGCTATCTGTTTTACATTTGGTAGTGTATATATGTCCATGCCACTCTCTCACTTCGTCCCCGCTTACCCTTCCCCCTCCCCATATCCTCAAGTCCATTCTCTTCATCTGTGTCTTTATTCCCGTCTGCCCCTAGGTTCTTCAGACCTTTTTTTTTTTTTAGATTCCATATATATGTGTTAGCATACGGTATTTGTTTTTCTTTTTCTGACTTACTTCACTCTGTATGACAGACTCTAGGTCCATCCACCTCAGGAGAATGTTTGTCTTTCTTTCCAGGACTTGGCATATTTTCCTGGAAAGGTTTAAGCAGTTTCTCCACCATTAATACTGCATGCCTGTCTAGAATGGCGGGTCACTCAGAACCAATTAAGCAACCGTTTCATTCCACAGACTATCACAATTTGCTTTTTACCTATTCTGTTCAGACTGAAGCTGTATATTTGTGGCCAATTGCTATCCAGGCTTTACATTTTCAACTTCATAGATAGAAATTCATCTTCCAGTTTTGTGATAAGATAATTCAACGACAGCAAAATGCAAATAAGACTCTAAAAATTTATGGAGCTTTACATAAATAACCACTTCCCTATCATGATAACAACTGAGAACTTTGTACAGTTGTGAATCTACATTTCTCTTTATTCAATAAGTGTAACCTTAATGCTGTTTACCATTTCATTTGTATTATTTATATATCAACCAAAGGGTATGAACACTAAAAAATAATTTCACATCACCTATCTTCCATTTCTTTCTATTTTAAAAGCCCTGAAGATACAGTTCTCCCATAAATAATAATAAAAAGGCGCTATATTAATATTTCAACCGAGATCCCCATCTACTCATGCACACACACACACAAATACATATTCTCTAATATATATACACACCCCTCCCTACATATTAACTGTGCCTGAGGCTTGCAAGAAAATCAGGTCAAGCTAAAGGAGAAATCAGAGAATGGGACCAAAATTAATATACTACTCTGTACCACATGTGAATATGAGTTTGCAGGGGGAAAATGGCTAATTCTCTGGACCACTCCTATCTCTGTCTATGTTGAGAAATATTGACTCTGAGGCATGTATAGCATCACCTTGCCTGGACAAAGGTGACAGTTCAGCTCTCTCAGCTTAGATTTTATTAGATTTTCTTCAGTCAGATAAAAGATGGGTGTCTACCTTGTCAATTTTGTTCTGTTTCAGAACATCTAAAAGCTCTTTTTGTACATCTTTCTTCCTGGGAGATATTTTTTTGTAAAGTTGTGAATAAAATAATGATTTGCCTATCTGTATGAGAAGGGTTTTCTAGGCAACGATTAGCATCATTTTCAAACATTGGGAATGGTTTTTGGTCCAGGTGTGCCTTTCATCTTATGCTATGTGCAAAAGCAAGCACATAGCATCAATATGTGAATACGGTGGGATTCACGCCTCTGTAACCATGGTTTATTCAGGCCACAAGCCGAATTATTGTTGGCTTCTCCCTTTCGCTTATGCCCGCATTAATCCATCAGCAAAACGTGTCAACCTTACCTTCAAAATGTTTCCAGGTTCTGATCTTCGCCACAGTCCGAGCCCCAATAATCTCTAACCTGGTTATTACAGCACCTTCTAACGGGTCTCCCCGCTTCTGCCCTGGCCTCCCTTAGGTCTGCTCTCAACCCAGCAGCCACAGTGATCTTGCTAAACTGTACATCAGACGGGTCACTCCTCCCTCAGAAGTCTCTAGCAGCTCAGAGTGAAAGCCAAAGACCTCACAGTGGCTTGTCAGGCCTCCCTCTTCCTCACCTCTCACTGCATTCCAGGCTCCCCAACCTGCTTGCTCTTCCTGGATGCACCAAGCATGCTGCCAGCTCAGAGCCTGCATCAGTGCCATTCCTTGTGTCTGGAATGCGCTTCCCCCTAGGTATCAGCGTACCCCCCTCTCTCACTTCCTTTGGATCCCTGTTCAAATGTTGTCTTAACTGGGAGGTCTTCCCTGATGACCTTGAATTAAGTAGCACCACTTTTAAGCCCCACCTTGCCTCTCGCTAGTCCCCTTACTGTTCTCTATTTTCCCCTGTAGCCCGTGTATACATGCATACACGTAGGTGTTTGTATATGAGTGCCTGTAGGTATGTTATTTTGTTGGCTTTTTATTTGTTATTATTTTCGTTATTACTTCTTTGTTGGTTTTCCTCTCTCCTCACCAGAATATAAGCTCTAGGAAGGCAGAGATTTTGGTTTTTCACTTCAGAGCCCTAGCCCACAGAACAGTGCCTGACGTGTATTAGACACTCAGAGAATATGTGTTGAATAAATGGAAGAAAGGGAGGGAGGGAGGGAGGAAAAGGAAGGAAGGAAAGGAAAGGAAAGAGGGAAGGAAGGTGAGGGCGGGAAGAAAGGTCGGGCCAGGAAGGAGAGAGAGGAGGGAGAAAAGGAGGGTTCGTGCATCTTTTTTTTTGGCTTGTCTAGGAACTCTGATGGGAATTCCCTACTAGTCCTTTTATCTTCCACACAGCCTCTTATACTGGATAGAAACTATTTTAGTTTAAGTACACATATGCCAACTCTTGGCTTAAACAAACAATGTGGCTTGTTTACTGGGATCATAGGAAAAAAAAAAAAAAGGTGGGAAGAGGGAGCCCGACATGCCGGTTTCTGCCTGTACATTGGCCAGTCAGCCCCTCCCGCAGTTGGTTTGCCAAATGAGTGAGCAAATGCGTGTTTACCTCCCAAGTGAACATTAATCACTGTTTACCCCATGCTTTGAGATCCACAGATGAAAGCACTCGTAAAAGGAAAAAAATGTTATGACTTTGCAAATGGTTACAGGCTCTCATTTAGCTCTGGAAACTGATCAAGCAGGAATGTTGAATCATGAGAGTAAGGTTGGCCAAATATTACACTTGTTATAATTAATCTGAGCCTGAGCTTCAACACAGTGACATGTTTCCTTTAAATAAAGGGAAGTCCTCTAAGGATGCATTGAATCTATATGGGTCTCAGTTTTCAGCTGGGAACTACAATTTTTCAGATATGCGGAAGACAGGAAGACAGATGTGTCTCTGACTTCCTGTGGGGCAGGGAGATGCTCTGGGCAGACTGCTTACTTTTGAGACATCTTCTAAATGATCCTCTCTCTCCTTTACCCCAAGGGACAGTGACGACACCACACACAATGGTGGGGATTTAGAACTGGAGCTGAATGTAAAGGGCCTGTAATCCCACCTCTCACTGAACTCGAAAACACTTTCTGTGGCCTTGGTGACCAGGGCTGATCAGGACTGCTTAAATAATCTCTGTGACGGGGAGCTTATTACCTGTAAGGTTGCAGATTCTGATGTTATTCAGCAACTGTTGTTAGAAAGCTCTTTGCCTGTTTCTCCGTTTGGTCAAATAGTAATATTAAACACTTTCCATGAGCAAGTGCTTTGTGAGGTGCTGGGAGATGGAAAGATTAAAAACAACAACAGTAATAGTGCAGATTCAACCACCACCGAGAGCGATGCTCTAGCCTAGAGGACAGCCTGAAATGTAGTAATTATTCAATAAATATGTTTTGAATGAAGAGTGGATTACACTCTAGGAAGAATGAGAAAGTACATGCCTAAGGAACCATAATACTAGGTAGAACTTAGATAAAGGAGAGGGGAAAATAGATACCGTCGATATCAAGCTGAATCTGCCTCCTTTAACTTTCATCATTCCTAGCACTGACATCTGAACTCATTCCAGAAAGTTCATTTCTTCTTCCATGGATCATGATTCAGTGATTTCAGGATTGCTACATCTTCCCTTACCTCTTTTCCAGGCTCAAGAGTTGCAGGGCCTATAATCTCTTAAATGATTTCTAAAACACACATCAGTCTGAATTTCCTCCCCTGGGCAAATCCCGTTTCTCAGCTAGGCTCTTAAGATCATGTTAGCCGAGAATGGAATGGACTGGCCAGTCCAGGTGTGATCACACCAGCATAGCCTACAGTGAGACTCTTTTTTTCTTATGCGTCTCATACTGCACAAACCATTTGGTTCTGGAGCCCTCCTCTCCTGGGACACATGTTTCTATTCTAAGAAAGCCCAGTGTTCCAAAGAACACAGTTTGGAAAATAAGGATGTAACATTTTATGTTGGGCTTCATTTCAGGAAGAGGGGGCAGTACCTATTTTACACATTTTGCAGTACAGTTGTAAAATTGTAGCCCATTAATATGACTTGCTATGAAACTCGATTTTCTTCATTGCAACTTGAACTCTGGTTTTTCTATTTATCCTTCAACTTGAATATTATTAAGAGTAGTGTAATTTAGTGGACAGAACCTTGGACTCAGGTCACTAATTCGCTGTGTGTTCTGGGAAAAGCCACTTTCTTTCTCTGAACCACAATTCTGTCATCAGCAAAGTGACATGGTTGGTCCAGATACTCTCCAAGGTTCCTTGTAAAGCTAGCATTCACTGGTCTTAAGCCATAGCTTTCTTTGACTTTATCCAGATCATTCTATGAATTTTACTAATCTCAGGAAAAGAACAAGAGGTAACCAGTTAGCTGTTCTAAAGAGAAGCAAAGGAGCAAAGAAGACAAGCAACAGGTCAACCTTACCTACTGCTTCTAAGGTTCACCTAACCTGGCAGAACTACGTAAATGGTGAAACAAACGTGAACTACTACCAGTGACTGTCTTTGCTCTTTGCCTGTACAATGTGGCAAGTTTTCATAAGAAAAAGCTTCAGATTTTCTGTGTATGTTAAGTGATACTGACACTTTAATCACATCACTTCTACCATGGTGGGGTTGCCCCACCATGTTCATGCCCCACCTTGCACATCATGACATCACCTGACATGCAAACTCCTCACTCACCTTAAGTCTTTCTGCATTTCAGCCCTGGTTGGCAGTGGTTTCTTTCTTGGCAACTGCGATTGTTTGAAAATAATGTCAAAACAAATCATTTCCCTTTTTCACTCCCTGACAGTTATTTAGTGGCTATGCCTACTCCCGTGACTCTGCCCTCATCTCTTTAATTAGTCTTTTCCTCTTCTCTCTCTTTCTCTCTCCTCCATCGATTCCCTTGACTAATTCAAAACTCCCCCAAGAAGTTGGGCAGATGCATCTCAGGGGTGGGAAGAAAGAAGCAACCGTTTCCTAGTGCTTGGTGAGGTTTCAGAACCACGGACAGCGATTGTGGGTGGAGACCTGGGGAAAATCCATTTTAGTTAGTCTTTGCCTGTGCTTTTGAGGCCCCTGTTGGAATCCCACCGGTGGTGGAGATGACAAAACTCTACAAAGAAGCTTTGCAGTAAGAACCATTCTCCCCAGAGCTTAGAGGCCAAACCTTATACCATCACATACAAAGAACAGATTGCATCTGGGCCTGGCCGTTGTCCTAATGTCAGCTTGCTTGGAATTTACCTTCCTTCCCCAGGCTGACCTCCGATGATGGGGGCAGGCTCTGGAGGCATTGTTCTAACCGGGCAAACGCTGCAGCCATTGTGTTGGCATGGGAGAGCTGCCGGTTCCTTTCCAGCCCAGCACTGTAATTTTATCAACCCTGGCTCAGAGAAACCTATATTTATAATGCTAATTAGGAGAGCACACATTTAATTTGAGTGGAAGACTGTTTGTATCTCGCTGAGCCTGATAACACAGGGCTCAAGCAACAGCAGTCAGAGGCAAAGCAGGCCTTTCTCCCTTCTCCAAGTGTTTGAAACAGGGCTGAGTCTTGCCAAACAATTTCTCTGTTGGATTAAAAAGAGAGAGGGAGAGTGCTGAATATGCCGGAGCTCAGAAAACTTTGCGTTTATCTCCCGTCTGCATAATATATTTCTCTGTGCACTGAGAAAACATGCCTCTTATGTTATCTAATTGTTTCCTGACACATTTAGCAACAGTTCACACTGTTTAAAGTGACATTAACATTGCTGACAGTGGAGGTGCTTTCATGAGATGGGCTTTGAATTGTAGCTAGGATGCACTGCAGGTCTTCAAACAGGCTTGTAGAAGGCGAGAAAGGCATTATTTATGAAAATAGAGACTTGGCCAACAGTGCCCTGGGGGTGCGCATTAATTTTGCTGACTCCAGTCCATTTAAGAATGTGTTGATGTGCGCATGCACGAACACAAGACAACTTCTCACGAGCTGAACTAAGACATCTTTGTTGTTCGGAAGGCCACTAGGATGCCTGGGTATTGTGGAAAGTCTGAAACATCTCCCCTTCCATGTCTTGTCAACCACAGTGTAGCAAGGTGAGATTTCAGACACACATCAGTCACTTCGCAGCCAGTCCTCAGGCTGAGAAGCCCGTGTGGCTGGGTTGTGTGGTAGGCGTGATTATCATGCTCCCAGTTGTGGAGTTAATTCTCCTCTTTCTCCCCCTTAAGGCTTCCTCCTGCCCCTCTAAGGCCATTTTTTTGTGTCTTCAGTTATCTGCATGGAGGCATAGTTTACCCTGAGTACTCTAAATGAGCCTTCAGAGAACAGGACCCTGCGGTGCCTGAAAAGAGAAATCTGATGATTCATTCTGACCTTCATGGAAAAAGGAAGCCAGGTTCAGAGAAGATGGGGAAGGTGCAAGTCAGGTTGTGAATTTCTGTTAGGACGCAACCTCGCCTGTGATCTTGACCCAATTATTGATCTCCATACTTGTTATGTGGGCAGATGATATTTAGAAATTGTGGAATTTTAGAGCTGAAGGAGAGCTCCCTACAGATTGTTTTGTCACCCCCACACTGCTACGCTTTCTAATCTGCCCTCCCGGCTTATCGTAATTGGAATTAGTTTCTCTTCTCTCTTTATCTCACTAATGTTGCAATAACTCTTTGTGGCCATGCAGTCCTTAATCATAGAGATCTGAATTAGTATCCTGGCTTTGTCCATTACTTACTGCATGACCTTGGTCCAATCACTTGATCTCTACAAGCCTCAGTTTCCTCATCTGTAAAATGGGGATAATAATCGTACCTTCCAGATAGTGTTGTTGGAAGGATTACATAAATTACAAACCATGAAATGTGCTAAGCACACTGCCTAGAACATTGTGAATGCTCAAAAAAGGTTACGAATATTAGTCTCCTCCACTGGAGTATGGGTTAGATTGTGGCCGAGACTACATCACATTGCTTATGAGTACTAGGTGCTGTTATGTGATGGTGCAGTAATATTGCATGCTGTGACTTACAGGTTTACTGTAAGTCACACAACTAGCAAGCCCTGAGGTAGCCACAATAGGAACCGTGGCCTCCTAACTCTAACTGTACTATTAGTGGGGATTTTTTGTGTACAAGGCAATGACTTTGAAACGACTATTCAGGGAAGGAATGAACTAATGTGTATGACATCCATGGTCTCCTGACAAACTAGACCTAGTACTAGTCTAGTTTAAACTTTCCATTCTAGTTTTCAAACATTTCTACATTCTTTGAACGGGAGCTTTTCAGCCTTTCTCCTGGTTATTGGTGGTTCTAATCTTTAGCACCTTATCAAGGACCATTCAATGAGGAATGGATGGGATACTGAGAGCCTGGGCAGCAGAGAGATGAACTAGTTCAAGCATCTGTCACCTAGAGCCCATGCTTTATCTTTGCTGCCCCTGAGGCACATAGCAAAATACAGACTTACAGTTGAGAACTGTTTGCTATCTGCAAACAAAGCCTTTGAAAAAGAAAGCTTCCAATTATGAGAACAAACAATTACCACATGTAGAGCACTTTACCATTTGCATTGTACTTTTATATATGATATTATTTATTCCTCAAAATATCCTGGAAAAGGAGAATAGGACATCTATCTCATCCCCTTCTAGTGGATGATAATATTTACCCTTTACTTCAGAACATTTATATAAATGTCTCACTCAATGCTTATAATAATCTGTATTTTTATATACATTTTACCTATCAAACATTTGAGAACAGTAAAGTTAGGTGACTTGCCAAAATTCACCCAGCAAATCAATGGCAGAGCCAAGTTAAACTTCAGTCTGGTTTTACTGGCAATCATACTGTCATATCAGTGATGGGTACTTTGTCATTACAATGGTTAATTAAATTCCATTGTCATTCCCTATGCAGTGTTATAAGCTCTAGAGCCTGGGCTCAAATTCTTCAAACAACCTATCCCCTCTTAGTTCAGTCTTCTGTCCTTTGAAATGGGGATGATATTACCTACCCTAATGTGTTGTTATAAGAGTAAATATAATAATATATGTAAAGGGCTTGGAAATAATGCCTGGTACATTGTGAGAGCTCAACAAATCTTAGCAATTGGCAATAGTATTATGTCCGTGTACCGTGAACCCAAGGAGTGAACGTAAAAGTAAGATGGATTCCTACATGTCATGGAAGATGTTTTCCAAGGAAGCTTTTTGAAAATTAAGTTTTGACGTGGGCATACAGTTTCTTTAAGTCTTTCTCTAAAAGTTTTCTCCCCCAACTAAGTTTTTTTGAGACTATAATGTAGGTTCCAGGAGGGCAGGGAAACAGTCCAGTGTATCTTCTGTGTGTTACTCATGACACCATAGGGACTGCATTTAGCACTTTGATCTTGTGTTCTTGGATAGTGTTGGGTCACACCTCCCAAGCAGTTCACTAGGGTAGGAAGCTTTCATAATTAGAGTGGGAGTACATCTTACACAGGGGTTAGGTTCTGGGGTCAGCAGCCAAGCCAAAAAATATGGTCATACCACCACCCTGGAGAATTCCTTAGAAAGGCGCCACCTTGGATACTGACATATTATCTCTTAATAAATCAAGCAGTCAGTTTTTCCTCCAAGGTTGTCACAGACTGCTGTCTTCATTTGAGCACCAGATGAAGCAGTAACTTAATATTCTAGCTACTTGATTAAAAGGAAAACATACATTTAAAATCAGAATCAATTCTTCTCAGCAAAATATTTACCCACCGAGAGGCACCAAAAACCCAAGACCAACAGCCACTGCACCCGACAGTGAAGTCAATGCCATGTGCATTTGATATACAACCAGTAAATGTTCATGGAGTGAATTGTTTATAATCAACCAATCGCACTGCTATTTACCATGTACAGGCTCTGGGCTGGGTTCCAGGATACAAAGGTGCATAATCCACAATTTCTACCCAGTCATTCATAGTCTCATGAATGAGCCATTTAAGAATTTTTTTAAATAAATTTATTTACTTATTTATTTATTTTTGGCTGCATCAGGTCTTTGTTGCTGCGCGCAGGCTTTCTCTAGTTGCGGCGAGCCGGGGCTCATCTTCGTTGCGCGGGCTTCTCATTGCGGTGGCTTCCCTTGTTGCGGAGCATGGGCTCTAGGTGCGCGGGCTTCAGTAGTTGTGGCACGCAGGCTCAGTAGTTGTGGCTCACAGGCTCAGCAGTTGTGGCTCGCGGGCTCTAGAGCGCAGGCCCAGTAGTTGTGGTGCATGGGCTTAGTTGCTCCGCGGCATGTGGGATCTTCCCGGACCAGGGCTCGAACCCGTGTACCCTGCATTGGCAGGTGGATTCTTAACCACTGCACCACCAGGGAAGTCCTGAGCCAGACATTTAGAAAAATAAATATGTTAACATATTACAAGTACAATGATAGAAGTATGTCCTGGGTAACCAGTGGGTGGAGTGATCAGGAAAGATTTACAAAGAAGATGCTTGAGCCGAGTCTTTCCGGAGGTTTGCAGGAGAAGATTGAGACTATCAGAGAGGAGGGTTGGGAGGGGAAGATAGATATTCAGTAGTCCAGTTACTTTGATGTGGTTAAGATATAGGAAATGAGGGCGTCTGGCAAGAGATAATTCCATGCAAGAGTTTGAACTGTATTATGTAGGCAATGGGGAGTCCTGGGAGATTTAAGAAGGGTGACAGGAACGAATCTGTATATTCAGAAATATGTTGGCTCTTGAATGGAGGGGAGAAACACAGGAGCGAGGGATACCAGTTACGGGGAAGCTAGAACCATAGCCTAGACTGAGCCATTCAGTATGGTAGCCCCTAGCCACATGTGGCTATATAAACCTAAATTAATTAAGAATTCCGTTCCTCGTTTGCACCAGTCACATTTCAAGTGTTCAATAATCACATGTATTAAACATTATCGACCTAGAACATGCCTGTCATCACAGAAAGTTCTATCGGACAGCACTGATCTAAACAACTACACATCAGCAAAATAGTAATGCTATCTCATTTTAAAGGAGCTGAGAGATGTAATTAAGGTGCATGTGTCAAGGAACTAGGAATTTCTGGTCAGAATGTATCTGAGGATCCCTTGCCTTTCGGTAAAGATTTGTGTTGCTTCAGGTGAAATAGATTTGTGTCCTCAAAGGGGGAATCTATACAGATTCACTGCATTTCATCTCATGAATATGAAAAGGCTGGCATTAAAAAAAGTTGTAGAAATCATATTACTTCAAAAATAAACTCTCCCCTCTATCTAGAGCCTGATCTATATTTGACACCTTCCAAAGTGCAATGCTGCCAGGAAGATGTGATATATAAACAGGCAAGTTGTCAGTGAGATCTAGGAATGACACTCAAAGGCATGGAGCCCCAAACTGTGAAGACAGTTCATGCTTGAAGCTCCTGAAAGAGGCCCTTTAACTGGGGCAAGTCCAACAGCCTGCCACTCTTCCGATAAATTATGTATAATAGCTTGTGCGAAATCGAGGTAGTTTTGCCAGGGCCATCTGAAAACCATTTGTTTTCAAGAAGATGCTGAACTGGGCTTTAGTGAGTTCAGTGAAGTGTGAGTGAAGAGGGAAATTATGTCTTCTGCTGTAAAAAGAAAAACTTGAAATGGGCTGATCTGGAATAGCTCAAACCCAGTTAAGCCAATATTGCCTCTTTGAGAAGACATAAGAGGTGATTGTGAAAATTCCTCAGGTGAGATTCACTCACCTACACACGAGTTGGGACATTCTCCCCTGAATCTCTTGTGTCTGTAAAGGCAGCCCAACTCTCTCTTGACGAACAGGTCTCTCCCACTTCCGGAGAAAGGCAACTTACAACGTCCCTCAGTGACAAATTAGATTTGCTTTGAGGAAGTTTTCCCTCTCTTTAACTTAAATTCCCCAATTGCCACTTAAACTCATTTGCTTGAAGGTTTCTTGGGTGAGGGGGAAGAGCTAACTGAATCTAATATTTCCTTCTAGTATCAACCGAATTCTTATCAATTGGAGAAAAAGGAGCTACTTAGAAACTGACCATGTAACCTAAAGGATATTAATCTGAAGCCATCACACGTGCTGACGCAGAGTTTCTCAGCCTCGGCACTGCTGATGTTTGGGGCTGGAAATTCTCTGTTGTGGTGGACAGTCCTGCGCGTGGTAGGATGTGCAGTAGCATCTCTGGTCTCTGCTCACTGGAGGCCGGTAGCATCCTCTCCCTTCCCCACCCGCATCCCGCTGAATTGTGACAACCAAAGTGTCTCCAGACATTGCCAAATGTTCCCTAGGGCAGCGGTCCCCAACCTTTTTGGCACCAGGGACCAGTTTCGTGGAGGTTCAGGCCGTAATGCGAGCGATGGGGAGCGATGGGTAGCAGCAGATAAAACTTCGCTCACTCGCCCGCCGCTCACCTCCTGCTGTGCGGTCGGATTCCTAACAGGCTGCGGACCGCTACCGGTCCGCGGCCCGGAGGTTGGGGACCCCTGCCCCAGGGGGCAAAATTGCCCCCTGTTAGGAATGACTGATCTAGCCTAACATGTATATATGTTAAATATATGCAGGCTGCTGCAGGGAATAGAAACACATAATATGATGTAAAAATACACATATATGTGTGTACATGCCTATATTTTAATTTTCAGATGCTCTGTTCATTGAAATCACTTTGCATTCTACAGTTATGATTGAAGCTACTATCTCTGTTCTTTTTTAAAATTTCGGATGCAGGCAAGAAATTGAGTCTTGGGTGAGTCTCTCTCACTACCCCAAGATCAATGTATTTATGGTAAGGCCCAGTCCAGCTGGAAAGTGATCTGAGTTTCTCTACAATGCCAAGGACAGAAAGCTGTTGCAGGGCGTGCTTGATTGGTAACAAGGAGATAGCCATTTGCCTGCATCTCTCCCCCACTCCCTGATGCCCACAATATTCTTATAAACAGACAAGGGACCTCCTACCATCAATTGTTTCTCTGGGACCCCACGTGTTCAACTTCTTGTGATTTAATAGGAAGACAGTCCTATTATAGAACATGAACATTTCATAATTCTGGAGGTCTTCTGCACTGAAATATATTCTAGGTCTTCTAGTAAGTAACTGTATGGCATTGGCCAGATCATTTTCTCAGTTTGGCTTGGTAGTCAGTTTTAGGCAGGATGCTTTTGGTTCTGAGTGACAAAAACCAACTGAAGCTGGCTTAAAGAAAAACCAAAACAAGAAAAGAGGGTTGGGTGGAGACTAAATTGGTTCATATATCGAAAAGTTTACTGGCAGCGTTGCGTTAATCCTGGCTGAATCCAGGTACCCTAACAATGCCATCAGAATCTCTCTCCCCGCATCTTACACCTCAACTTTCCTCCCTGCAGACCCCTTTCTCAGGCAGCCTCTCCCCTTGAGTGGCAAGACGGCTTTATTTTTCCAGCCTCACCATCTCCCAGACTCAACCCCAAGAGGAAAGAATGACAAGACCCCATAACTGTCACACGGCCATGCACACACAGTAGGTGCTTGTGAACCAACTGGAACCGATAAGCTGCAAGTGCCATTGGCTCCATCTGGGTCCCTGGCACCTATCATGTGTCAAACACAGCCTTACGTATATCATCTCCAGTCTTCACAGCAACATGTGAAGTTAGTGTCATCGAAGAGCCCCAGAGAAGTAAAGTTAGTTGCTTAAACTCACACAGAAAGTGGCAGAGCTCAGTCAGCCAGGCTCCAAAGTCTGTGCCCTCTCCATTCCCCACTTGGGCTTTGGAGGACAGATAAAAGCGGGTAGGCCAAGAAACTGAGGATGGATTGCACAGTACAGAGACAGGCATACTGCAGGCAGGAAGGCAGAAATACACCTTTGCAAAACATCGCTGTATGATCACATCCATTGGAGTCCAGGGTTTCATTTGGGGCAGCGTGGAAAATGAGAATGGGGTGGGTTGGATGATGACGCCAATTAACAGGTGAGTTGGAATGTGAGCCAACTCCAGGTTTGGGAAGAGCCCATTGTAGTTTTGGCAAAACACAAACTGAAGTTCACATCTTGGTTCTGCCTCTTGGGTGTGTTACTAACATCCCTGAGTCTTTAGACAGTGCTGTTGTGATCACTGTGGAAGGGCATGTGAAAAATCCCCGAGCCTGGTACTTAGCGCATGAAATAGGCTGAATAGATGTGCAGTGGCTTCATCCGCGTTCCTTCAGCTGGAGGTAGGGAGTCCGGTTAGATTTGTTGCCAGGGTACCTTGTAGCAGATGTGGTGGTGGGCGTGACTGCCATGGCCCGGTGCCTCACCGAGCCCGCCATACCTTGAAGGCTGTCCCGCCACACAGCCCTCTGCAGGTTCCATGTGCAGAACTAGGTAGAGCTTAAAAGATTTAATGCGCCTTCCTGAACGATGTTCTCGTGGAACTCCAGAGAAAGTGGGACCACATCCCTCAACTATTCATTGACTACAAACAAAAAGGAGGGCATAATCTCAAGCACTGAAATTATTTCTATTTACATACATAGTCACATGCCTCACTTTTCACTGTGTCAAAAACAGGGACTTCACAAACCCCATTTGGGGGGAAATGGATAATTTAGACAGACATCTGAATAAAATAGCTAGTGTTGGGAACTGTCATTAGGACCATTGTTTAAATTCTCTAACCAACTGTTTTGCTTTTGTTAATGCAGTCCTTTTGCAATACTCAGCTTTAACACAAAAGCTATATTTTTATTAATCCTTAAATGTACAAAGCTGCAGAGGATTTCCCGTTTCTGACTTAAGAATTGCTTTCTCTCTTTATAAATCATGTATCGTGTGTGAGCAATCACTGTGGCTGTTTATGGTTAATTACCTCACCTAGGATGACCTCGATGGTGCCTTCCAGAAGAGGGCCAGTCAGTCTGGGGTTCACAACTTGTTCGTTTTTTAACAATCACGCTTCTCTAATACGGGCAAGAGTAGAATGGACCATTCAAGGCTTGGGTTTTGGCGTCAGAATGCTTGAGTTCAAATCCCAGCCAGTTCTGCTAGTGGTACAATGTTAGGAAAGTTAGTCCATCTAAGCCTCAGTTTCTTCACCTGTAAAAGGGGATGATAATAGGATTTTGTTCATAGAAAAGTTGTGAATGTAAAAAGAGAAGAGTACATGTAAAATACTTGGCTTAGCACAAAGCAAGATCACATGTATAATTGGTAATGAGGTCATTTAACTTATTATTTTATACGTAATTATTCTTCATGCTGTTTTTTGTTTTCTTTTGTTTTGACTGTCTCCCATCCATGTCTCTCTACTCCACCAAATATCCTGACACCCCGTCCCTTGCATAGATCAATTATACATTTTCTACACAGAACATTTTAATATCAGCTGGCCATTAATCTTTTGACTGAAAAAGGAACTTGTTTGAAGTGAATTTGGGGATTGATCTGCAACATGCCCTCCATCATAAATTAGTGAATATATTATCAACAGTTGGGCAGAGAGGCAATTTCATGGATGATACTTACTGCTTTGGGGATGGAGAGGAGATTGTAGCCCTTTAATCTTGGGTGGCAGAACTGAAGCTGGATCCAAATCAGTTTAAGAAGAAAACTAGAGCTGTAATTGAGACATTGGGAGTTAAAGTAATGTGACTTAAACCGCAGATGCTGTAGGATAATGTTTTCAGGTGTGACTGAAGCAGATGATGGATGAAGTCCTGGAGCATAGATGGCAAGTATGCTCTGTGCATCTGCTACCTTTCCCCCACTCCTTGTCCACGATTTTTCTAAGTGGTGATACCACCGAAACCCAGGAGTCCTCAGAATCATTCTCAACACAACCTTCCAGACAGCTGCTCCCAATCTATCAGAGTTCACGTGGAACTGTTTTGTCTGGCTGTAGGTCTTTCAATCAGAAAAATTTTAGGAGTTGAAACCATCACAAAATCTTATTCATTTGGAAACAGATAAATTAGCAAAATTTGAATTGGTCTCCATTTCTAAGGTCGTGGGGAATCCAATCACACAGATAATTAGACTTTGATTTACATGGGGATCTTGGAAAACACACATACACACCCACACATATACAAGACCATATGAGTTTAATGAATGACATATTGCTGCCTTTGCGTGTTTCCTCTTGCTTTTTAACGGATTGATTAAACCCAGTTTTCTGTATATTTGCCGTGGACTCTATACCCATTCAGAATGATACTTCGAAAATAGTTTGGGGGTCGGGGAGCCCCCGTAGTGCATAGAATAGGAACCGGGTAAGGACATAGCCCCTGGTTACATGCCCATCCCACGCTAAGTATTTTAGTAAGAAATCCTGGTCTATAAAGTGAGCCTGTATAAGTTCCAGCTTTCTCCCCTGTACTTTGGAACCCGTTTGTGTCTGTACAGATGGTCTCTGTCAGTTGTAATAGTCATGGGGAAAAATGTAGCATAAGTGAACAAAATTAGCAAATGACATAGCAAATAGAGAACCGCATACAATTTGACTGGGGGCACATCTAGGGACTGAGAAATTTCCCAAGTAGTGGTAGATACCAGATAGAGAATTTAAGGTGCTACCAAGGCATAGATTTTAAGGGGGCATGGATTTTACAGGAATCAGACAATTCTGTGATGTGTATTCCAGTACACTGGAATAACCCCAGTGCTTTCAGCATGTTAGGACTGCTCTTGCTTTGTCTGTATTTGTGTAAATTAAAAGGCAGCTCTGTCTGTACTATAGGAAATGAATTCATGCTGAACAAAATTTCAAAAAGTTCATGTAAAGAATGATTTCACAGTAACTATCATATCAGGCTCCTGGAAAATTGCCCCTGGACTTCAGTTCCACCTCAGTCACTCAGAGGAATTTAAAAATTGGCTCCAAGCCATCCTTGTTCTTCAACATGCAGTTTCAGATATGCCTCAATAATACAAACTTTAAAGCCTATTGATTGTGAGTTAAAATCTGTTCCTGCCAGGGCCCTGCTGCTAAGTGGACATCAATGCCAACTTCACAGTGCCCTGGTCGGGACGCTTCTGCAACCAGGAGCCTTGAAGAAGGTTGGAGGGTAACATGGCGGTGAAAGAGCCACTTTGAACTTCATAAAAAAATTACGAGAAAAACTTTGAACTCTGCCGGCTGATAGCTGCTATCAATGGTTATTCAAAGAAATGTTTCTTATTTGAAATCTCGAGAGTGCCTTGGGATGGGGAGATGGGGAACTGGAAATATGATTTCCTGTCCATCACCTCCCCTCCTTGTATGTCACCGTCTTCCTTTTTTGTCACCATGCTGTTTGGGCAAACACCATGCAGACAGGGTGAGAGGGTAGATTTGGGAATAGACAAACCTGGCCCCTGTCACTTGCTAGCTATGCAATCTCACTTTGCCGTGTCTCAGTTTCCTCATCTACAAAATGGGGATTATAATCATTCTAACCTCATAGAACTGTTTTCAGAATTAAATGAGATAATCTACGTACAGTGACTAGCGCTGTGAGTGGCAGATAGTCATTGTGCAAAAACATTAGCAGTTAAAATAGTAATAATGATGGTAGTATTGTTATTAGAAGAAGACTTTGGGGGGAAGTCACGTTGATTAAATGAGAGTACTGATTCTGATGACACTGATGTATTCAGTCTACCTTTGCCAGATCATCTCACAAGAATGTCATGCCTTTTCTATGGCTCCCAAACAGTTATGAATGAATTAAATATTTCAAATCAAACTTCATTCATCCATTGATCTGTTTCAGGGATGATTCTTCTTCAACTGTGTTACTGAGCCCCTAACATTTAAGCTTTAAGGGTACCTTATTTCCTTTCTCTTTCTGCCACTCCCACCCTCAAAAAGGGTAATAGGCTAGTGGTTTGATGCCTCTGTGCTATTGTTAGTTGTGTTTCCTCTCGCTAGGAGTCCCTTTCCTCTTCTTTTGAAGATTGCCCAGACACCACCTTTCCCAGGAATCCTTGTTTGGCTCTCCACCAGTACCTCCACCTGGCCAGGCTGAACCAAGTGTCCCTTTTCTGGGTCCCCACAGAACCATGTTCTTACATGAGACCATCCTGCTCCTTATCATGTGGTATTGAAATGATGTGTTTTTACTCTCTACCTCTCCCACTAGACTGTGAGCTCTCTGAGGGCAGGGATGATGTCTTATTTATTTTTGTATCCTCAGCATCCAGCAGAGTGCCCTTTGGAGGCACTCATATATTTTATTCATTCACAATGGTCTATCAGTAAGTAGCATTTAATGCACTGAGCAGTTGATCAGGAAATACAATTTCAAAAGCGATGACAAAAATTAACATGCATCTGAGGTGCCTGAAAATGCCTCCACACACATAGCGCATCTAAAAGCAGGGAAACAGATTTCTTCTGCCTGAGTGGAAACTCTAGCCTGGTTCTTAAGTTTGCTTTCTTAATACCTCACCCGTTCCTCCGCAACGCCCAGTTCAGGGCGTATCCCCTGGGCTGCAGCTCTTGGCTCATTTTCTGAGCTTCCCAAATGAACAAACCAGCAGGCAAGCAATCGCGAGGACCCCAAGCCGTAAGCGTGAATCAGGGGAAAGTCCACATGGCAATTATCTTCACTCAGCAATTTGGCTGCCAGGAGCTCCCTGCCATGGGAAAATAGAGGTTGCAGCAGCCTTCTGTGCGGGAGGAGAACTTCTTGACCCAAGGCCAGCTCCAAGGCACTGCCCGTACCTCCTGCCAGGATGGCTGCTTCTCCCCGTGGCCTGATGTGGCTTTTCTTTGTAGGAATTCCCCCGTGATATCCAGAAGAACCGCATGGTGGAGAGAGTGGTGGCACGGGCCAATTCTTCCAGATGCAAATATGTCACCCTCTCTGCTTCTCCTCCCCTTCTTCCCCAAACTAATTAACTTGGTTTTAGTCTACCTTATTTATTTGTTCATTCATTCAACAGGTGCTATTTGTTAGGAAGATACTGAGGATACAGGGGTGAATAAAATAAATAGATATATCCACCTTCAGATAGTAATAAGGGCTTTAAAGAAATTTAAACAGGCTAGTAGGATAGAGCAGGTAAGTGGGCAGTTTTCAAGAAGGCAAACAGGGAAGGCTTGAATGAAGAGAAGAAGCAGGCCTGTGAGTATCAGTGAGGTGACGAGTAAGGGAGAATGTTCCACAGAGAGGAGACAGGAAGTGTGACAACTCTGAGATGGAATGGTGTGGCAAGTTCAAGCAACAGAAATAAAGATGGCACATTGGCTGGAGATTAAGGGGCCAAGTTGCGTGTGGTAAGGACCACTTCCAGAGGTGAGTGAGAGAGGCAGTTCGTGCCAGAGCAGGAGAGACATGCAAGACATCATAAGGAGTTTGGGTCTCTTTCTGCAGGCAATGGGAAGCCATTGGAAGGTGCCACGCAGGAGAGTGACATGACCTAATTTCTATCATTAAAATACCATTCTGGCTGCTGGAGAGAAGGGAGAGAGACAAAGGGAGATAGATGGCGTATGGCAAGAGTGGGAGCAGGGAGAACCTCAGGGAGCTAGTCCATTGAGAGATGATGGAGACTTCAGTTAGGACCATAGCAGGAGAGAGAGAGAAGGAAGTGGATGTGTTCCTGACTGACTCCGTTTCAGCTGTGTAGATGGATACTTCTGCTCATGCCCGTTTTCTGAAATACGCAACTACGGTCGTATGAATTTGGACATTTGGAGAAACCTCAAACCACTTGAAAAAATACATCTGGAGCATTTTTTTTCTATTTCTCTTTTTTTTTTTTTTTTGGCTATTTGTATTGTGAAGCGGTTGCAATGTAACTTTCTCTGGTTGCTCTCATGACATTCATTGCTGACCTTTGACCCCTCTGTCCTCTTTCCCAGGTCGTCCCATCCCACCTACATCCTCGTCTAGCCTCCTCCCATCTGCTCAGCTGCCTAGCTCCCATAATCCTCCACCAGTTAGCTGCCAGATGCCATTGCTAGACAGCAACACCTCCCATCAAATCATGGACACCAACCCCGATGAGGAGTTCTCCCCCAATTCATACCTGCTCAGAGCATGCTCAGGGCCCCAGCAAGCCTCCAGCAGTGGTAAGGAAACTGTGGTGTCTGAACGTGTCGTGTGTGTGACAGTCTCGAGTCTCCTGTGAAATGACAACCCTGGAACAAGGGCTGGGGAGAAGGTGGTGTGGGGAGCGAGGAGGTGAAGCGTGCTTGTCGTCTGGTGGCATTGCAGTTCCAGAGTATGTTTGTTTAAAGGCTGCAGTTACTGAAGAGGCATTGCTTACCTGAACAGAGTTTGGGCCTCCTTCAGTGGGAGAAATTTGCCCACCGCTGCATGTGAGAGCATGCAGGTCTCAAGGGGGAAGTGCAGAGAGACGACGGAATATTGAATGCTGTATTACTCCAATTCTGGTCATAGCCAGGTGACCCCGGACACCCTCACGTGCCTCAGTGTGTGTGTATCTCAGATCTCTTGTTTTTTTGATGGTTGGCTTCTGACTCTTTCTTGCTTGTTTAGATGATTTTGTGATTAAAATGTGTTCCCTTGACATGAATGCTGAATGTCTGGCCAAGTCTGAAGTGTTTGGGGGGTGACCTCTCCTCTAACCCTCTACTTGTCCCACTTCACTTGAAATTAACAAGCTGATCGCGTGGTACCATGATATATACTGCCTCTAAATCCCTTGGTTCTCATGGTGATTTTCATATTCACAGAGCAAAGGGACTGGTCACAGCGTTCCATTCCCCTTTTGAGGATTTTGTGGTGCCCGCCTCAGCTCCAGATTTCTGAATGTTGGTGGCATGTTCACAATTTCTGCTGTTGGTGGTATGTTCACAAAACATGTGAGTGTAGGATTGAGCAATATCTAGGGTTAAGCACCCATGGGCCCAAGGAGAGACATTTGCAAAAATTAATTGCTTCCAATCCCAAGGCTTTGGAGTTATCTTTTGAGTTGGCCACTCGTGGTGTTCCTTAGCATATCCCATCAAAAGCAATCCAGAGCTTTCCATGCCAGGAGTGTTTCTTGATGAGATTGTGTTTTGGCTCCACCCATGAGTATATGCCACCAGTGGCCTCAACCTCTACAATTACAGAGGACCTCGTAAATACATTTAAGATGATTCATTCAGGAGATGGAATGATGTACTGCTACTTATGATGGCCTGTGCCCTTCTTCAAAGCCAGGCCTGATATATTTAGTAAACTCATATTCTTTTTCAAAAAAAATTACCTAATCAAATCTCTCATCAAATGAGCAATCCATTGTTGATATTATAAAGGCCTTTAATCTACCATAAATCTTTATTAGAACTCATCAGAACTTCTAGTTTGAGAGAAATGTGATTATGGCACTCTTAAAATGACATTACATCATTGGGGTGATTGGTTTATCATTTGGAGAAGAGACATCAATCATGACTAGCATAACCACACAGTAAATGAATTCAACCTTTCTACCGCAGAACAATGACACTGTAATTGCTCAAAATCAGGCTTAGAATGAAATCGGAAAATGCTCTTTCTTCAAATATGATGTTAACTTAATGGAATATATTATGAAAAATCATGTTTGAGGAAATTCTATATAATTAAAAATATGTGGAAATATATTCCCCTTTTTTCTTTCATCAGAACCTGATTTTAGCTACAGGATCTTTTTTTTTTTTGCTGCAGAGATTATGTTGCATTTAATTGAACTATCCTCGCTTATGTTTTGCTGCTTTTTATTTCATACTATGTAATTGTGATGAATATTGTATTATAAAGTACAAGACGCTTTTGAAATGAGGTGCACCTGCTGATAGCTTTTTTAAAAAGATGATTATTAGCAAGAAAATGAGCTTTTAAAAACTATATCCTTTTATGCATATATGTATACCCAAGCCAAGTTGATTTCCATAAGAGGGGTCAGTTCTTAATCTCAGGGCTGTCTAGAATGTTTTCTTAGTAATAACGCTGTGAGTGATTTCTTTTCTTTTGGACGTTGCATCAGATTGTAAGTGGTTGATAGGGAGTTTTTGTTGATTTTCTGCCTAATCAAGACCTCATTTTGGTGGACACAACAGATGTGTGTGTTCAGAGTCAAACTTATCCATTTTTTCATCACTCACACCAATTTGTTCAGCTCACTTAAGATTGATAGCAATTTAAGCTTCAGTAACAGGGCAAAATACCACAGAAAATTTGAGGGTCCATTTTCATCCCACACGAGAAGTACACTGATATGATTTCTTCACCTGAGGGGTGAAGACACCAGTGTGCAATATCCTTGTTTTCAGGGGGGTACTTATCTGAGAAGTGGTTAAAGCTCCGGCCAACAGGCAGCCATTCAAAATTCTTGACTCTGGCTTAGCGCTGAAGTGAGTGCAAATCAAGTTCAAATGTGTGTGCTCACGTGTGTGTGTGTGTGTGTGTTGCGTAATGGATTTGGGGTCCAGGGCAAATTGGGGATTCTATCAAGATCTGAATGCAGTTGCCATGAATTTAAATTTGACATAAAGGATTGAAAATAGAATTTGACACAGAAGATGCAAAGTACAGAGCCGCGCCTGGGTGTTCTGAATTGAGTTTGATGAAACGGGGCTGGATTTTTCGGTCGGTGTGGAGGCACAAAGTAAGCGACCATGTGATTGATTATGTTATGTTTAGCTGGTTAATAACACAGAACTTTTGCATTTGGTCTCTTGGCAATGACCTTGTGCTTTGAAGATCTGGCCCGGTTTGGTCTTTGCCTCTTTCTTAGGTGAAATAAAACCCCTTCCAACACCTTCAGCCCATACATGACAGTAAAAGAATTATTTCCTGCTATCCTCTTATTGTTGCTGTTATGACTTGACATCAGTGAAGGCCACCATTAGGAGAGTGACTGCACTCATTTCCTGCCCAAAGAGCCTCTGTTCTAAAGAGACAAACTGGACATAAACTACACAACTAAAACGTTTTTGACAACATGAATACCTCCTCAAAGCAACAAAAAAACTTCACCTTTATGGCTCCACTGTCATTATTTTCTATGACTGTAGTGCATTCTTTAGTGGACGGTACTAAAACCTTGGCACCTTTGCAGCCAAATTGCTCTCACCTTCAATCTATGCCAATCGTGCAGATACCCAGGTACAGCTAGTGAGATGCTTAGGAGAGGAGCGTTTCCCATCCCCTCAAGCATTTTCTTCCAGATAGCTGATCTCCAGCAAGTGGCTCATCCTGTGTTGTGACCTTCTGCCAGGGCAGGTCAGCTTCAGAGATGTTTCTTGTCTGTAGCAGCATAATTTCAAATCTATGAAATAACTCATCTGGAAGAAAAAAATCTGGATCTCAGTGGCAGCATAATGGAGGCTCCTGCAGATGGACGAATAAGACTACCTTCCAAATCAGAATGGGGTTTGCACTTTGCTATCAGAATATGAGGCAGAAAATACCCGGGCAGCCACATTATGGTCTAAAAGCATTGGCTTACCTCCTCCACTCTAGAAGGTTGAGTTTTCGTTTTCTTGAAAGTCTAAATAAAAGGAGTTTGGAATACTCATTAGTAACATCAAATGATACAGAAGAAATGTAACCAGTGTGCCTCTGCCAGGACCCTTTCCATAGGTTCTTTGTGGCAAAGGAGCTGTCCTTGCTGGAGAGTGTCAGTTTGTTAAAGTCCAGTGAAGGTGCCCAGCTTTTTTTTTTTAACATCTTCATTGGAGTATAATTGCTTTACAATGTTGTGTCAGTTTCTGCTGTATAACAAAGCGAATCAGCTATACGTATACATATATCCCCATATCCGCTCCCTCTTGCACCTCCCTCCCACCCTCCGTATCCCACCCCTCTAGGTGGTCACAAAGCACCGACCAGCTCTTTTTTAAAAAGCAACGCCTTGGTTAATTCTAAAGAACACACTACTTCAAAACCAGCAAGCTCCCGGTTCCCTAGAGTGGTTCAGGAGTTCAGTTGCCTAGCTAATTTAATGATTCTCTTATTTATCTCGCATCATAAAGCAAAAGACCTTTACTCATTCAATAATTCAGCCATCCATTCATTCATTCATTCCTTTCCTTACATCTTCCCTATAATTTGTGACAGCTTATCGCAATTTTTTTAAAAACTGGAGAACTATAAAATGATACAGTAAGGATAAAGGGAAAAATCTAGGGGGAAGAACGTACATGTAGGCTTATATACATAAAGTCCTGTTTCGTTATTTAAGATAGAAAACTTGTTTCTCAGCTTCCTAGAAACCAAAGCAAAAAGAGAAAGAGCAAGATGCACAGCATCTGTGAGATAAAAGCCAATCAACTGACAGCATCAGGGAAATTCTGCGAATCCTCATAGTGAGGCCAGAAAGAAATTTCTCTTACAGGAGATGATGTGTGCATTCCAGATGAACGATTCTCAGAAACATGCCATCATTCATATGCTAAAGAATATCCTGTCAAAATTTCTTATAACCTCCCTCCACATAAGCCATAGAGAATATTTCCATTTAAAAAACCATTCTACTAATGCGCCCAAATTGCACAGCCCAAGGGCAAAACTTGACTTGGTCCATCCATAAACCTTAGTTCTATAAAGGAGCGTGTAAACCGTATGCCCCATAGACAGTAGACCTTAAATATCATTGCTCATAACTAAATGTTTACAGGAATTAGCCGACTTCGGGGTGATAGTCACCCCCCAGAACCTGAAAAGCAGATGTTCTATGTTACAAATTTGTCTTGACAGCCATTGAGAAGTTAGAAATTACATCCTCTCCTGAAGACTAAAGCACTGCCCTAGACAGCGTCACTCATCTGGCTTCTCCCACCATCCACGGGGCTGGAAGAGGGATGAGGGATGCAGGATGAGGAAGAAGGGGGGTGCACAGAAATTTTTTAAGTTAATGAAAGGTCTTCCCCTTGTGTATTTTAGGTTTGGGGAAGAATTTTTCCTTTCATATGTTACAAATTTTCTTGCCTCCTTAAACAGATTATGCCCGCTATAATTTAATTTAGTTTAGGATTTCCTGAATAGCTCACAGCAGTTCTTATGCACATGGATGATTGGGCTGTGCTGATAATACGAAGTCATTTTCTTTTAGAAGTCGTTCTACATTGTGAAGCTGTTTATCCGAGCTCTTTTAAGGTCCCGCATTTTAACTTCAGTCTGTTCTTTCTAGGCTGTTCTTTCTTCTCTTAGCTTCACTTCATTATGCAGAAACCTCCGCTGGAGGATTCCTGGTGTCAATCCACAATGGATGCTCCATAAGTATTTATTAAATAAGTGAATTAATTAGTGTCGTCAGTAACTGCTAAATGTAATGTTTTTCATCATGTATGAATGAAGAAAATGGATCATAATGGGGAAGGAAGGCAGGTTAGACTGTCCCAGCTCAGGGAAATATACTTATCTTACAAAACATATTCAATATACCTATTTTTTGTTTTGTTTTGTCTGTTTTTCGATACTCTGGAACTTTGTAGATCATCTTTAAATGAGAAGGTTTTGAAAAATACTTTTTGTACATATCACGACAGGTAGTGGCAGAGCCAATGTAAGGGCCCCAGAGGGGGCCCCAGGTGGGAGCCGCAGTCAAAGGAGGCCTCACCTGTCTGGGAGAGATTTCATTCTTCACCCTTGATTTGGGGGTCAGGAAATTGAGTCCAAACGTCATTTCCTCTCCCAAATTGGATTTGTTTTATGCGTGAGTCCCTTGGTTCCCAGTTCTTCTCCATCAACTTAGATGTCGGGGTCAGATGTTCAGAGCTACCTGTAATCCCCTTCTGGTTCCAGGCAGTGGTTTGGCCGCCTCTCCTCCAGAGGGGTTCCCAGCGTACCAGCAGCATGGAGTGAGTCCTGGATGCCATCTCAGGGCTGGGATTGGCACACTCACCCCCTACTCTTGCCCTAAATGCAAAGCCCATGGGATTGGCTCTCAGCCCGAGGCCGCCTTCTCCCTCCACGCTAGCTATTATGCTAAGCATTTTATGTACCTTACTTCATGTACTTTCATTTAACCGCCACCACATCCCAGTGCAGCAAGGACTGCCATCATACCCATTCTATTGATGAGAAAACTGTGGCACAAAGAGGTTAAGTGACCAAAGTCACAAAACTGGGACATGAAGGGCCTGGGTTTCAAACCCAACCTTCCTAATTCCAGAGACTTTTCTCCCCACCCCTCTGTTAAATGTTAACCTCTAAAATATTTGTGTGGCTTATTGAAACAAAAGGCAATGAACGCATTGCATTAAGGGGCATGAGTTACAGTGTTCAAAAGGTTGGGAAAAAACTGACACAGCATCACAAAGTACTCCTCACCTCCACTGCTTGGCAAACACACATATCCCCTGACTCTTTCCAGAAGATTCTGGTTTAATAAGTTCAGGAGGAACCCAGGAACTGTGATTTCACTCCTCTCTTTGGATGATTCTCAGGGTCTGGCAAGTTTGGGAAGCATAAGTGTAATGGGAAGGCTCTAAAGTAGAAGCTGAAGAATTTAGTTTTTCTATACTCTGTCCCTGATTCAATTCACAGCACGATCTTTAATAGTCCTGTGCCTCGGTTTCCCTACCTGTCAAGGTTGAGCATTGGCCCAAAAGGTCTCTGAGCTTCCCTTCTTGCTGTAACATTCTTTGTGTGTGTAAGTTCCTTGCATCCAGCTGGACCAGACTGTCCCCACGTTTATAGGCCCCCCCCAAACCCCCCTTACTGCATAGTGTGGATTTCACCCCATCCTCTAGGGCTTTGTCAAAATTGAGACCTACACAGTCACGCAAAGTAGCTCCTGCAGTTTCCCTGCAGAAGCTGAGAAGCGTGGTTTTGGGGTCTGATGACACTTGGTTGAAAATGTCAATATCCATCCCAGCAGGCAGAAAAAGCAAGCACCTGTACCACTGACCTGGGCTCCCAGAGAGCCTCACCCCAGCCTCTGAAACAAGGTCTTCCACTCTGAGATTGGGAATTGATAGCTCTCAGGGACTCTCTTGACATTGCTAAACAGAGGTTGGACCTTTTCTTGTTTTTATTTGTGCCTTCTTGTAATGCACTTGTGTGTGCATGTGTACACACACACAAACACGTAGTTTGTAGGTTCACCAATTTCCAGCCCAGCTAGGGCTGGGACTTCTCTTCTGCACCACAGTGCAAATGAGCACACAGGCAAGATGGACAGATAATTCCTTTGGAGATGCGCAGCACGGAAGTGACATACAGCAGTGAAATGTTTCTTCTCAGCAAATAATCTTGCTATTGACAAAATTCCCAAGGTCGATAAGCATTGTGTAAATTCTACCTCTCCATCTCTGTCATGGTACATACAAGATGTCCTATATGTGACATCTTAACAGTTTCCTGCCCCTAACAATTTTTACCCAGAACTTCAGCTTCTCCCAATTTTTCTTCAAGACTACATTTAATTCTAACTAGCTTCTCGCATAATATTAAATAGCCATTTAAAAATGTGGTCCCAGTCCCTTGCTAGAGATGTCTCAGTGCTCTATTAAATGAAAAGATAGATTTCTTTTATCAATGGGCAGTTTCAACAGAAGTTATAACCCCAGTCCCTGGTAAATCTCTTAAACCCCTCCCCAAAATAACAATGAAGAATAACTGTATTCTTAAGAGTGGACTCTGTGAAGTCTGTACTAGTTGGATTCAAATCATAGCTCGGCCACTTGCTAACACTGTGATCGTGAATGACTTACTTCATCTATGCCTCGGTTTTTCTTTATCAGTAAAACAGTAATAAGAGTCTACAACTCCTAAAGTTGTCATGAATATTAAAGGACATTCTGATGCATCTGAATATCTTGAAAGGAGATTTAGATGGAAGAGAGATCAGGTTTGATGTTATTTATTTTTTACTTTAGCAAATACATTGTGATAAAATATACATAACATGAAATTTACCTTTTTTTTAATATCATTTTTAAGTGTACCATTCTGCGGCATGAAGTACATTCACATTGTTGCGCAACTGTCACCACCGTCCATCTCCAGAACTTTTTCATCTTCCCAACAGAAACTCTCTACCCATTGAACACTAACTCCCTACTCACCCCAGCCCCTTGCAACCACCGTTTTACTTTCTGTCTCTATGAATTTGACTACTCTAGGTACCTCAGATAAGTGGAATCACACAATGTGTGTCTTTTTGTGACTGGCTTATTTCACTTAGTGTAATGACTTCAAGATTCATCCATGTTGTGTCAGGTATCAGAATTTCCTCCCTTTATAAGGCTGAATACTATTCTTTTGTATCTGTATACCACATTTTAATTATTCATTTATCAGTCACTAGACACTTGGGTTATTTCCACCTTTTGGCTGTTGTGATTCATGCTGCTATGAGAATTGGTGTACAGATATCTGTTCAAGGACCGGCTCTGACTTCTTTTGGGTATATACCCAGAAGTGGAATCCCTGAATCGTATAGTAATTCTATGTTTAATTTTTTGAGGACTTGCCATACCATTTTCCATAGTGGCTACACCATTTTATAACCCCACCAGCAATGCACAAGTGTTACAATTTCTCTACATCCTTCTAACGCTTGTTATTTTCTGTGTTTTGTATTTTTTTTAAATAATTGCCATCATAATGCATGTGAAGTGGTTTTGATTTGCATTTACCTAATGATTAGTGATGTTGAGCATCTTTTCATGTACTTATTGGCCATTTGTATATCTTCTTTGGAAAAATGTTTATTCAGGTTCTTTGGCCACTTTTTAATCAGGTTGTTTTGTTGTTGTTGAGTTGTAGGAGTTCTTTTTATTTTTTTTTAATTAATTAATTTATTTATTTATTTTTGGCTGTGTTGGGTCTTCGTTTCTGTGCAAGGGCTTTCTCTAGTTGTGGCAAGCGGGGCCCACTCTTCATCGCAGTGCACGGGCCTCTCACTATCGCGGCCTCTCTTGTTGGGAGCACAGGCTCCAGACGCGCAGGCTCAGTAGTTGTGGCTCACGGGCCTAGTTGCTCCGCGGCATGTGGGATCTTCCCAGACCAGGGCTCGAACCCGTGTCCCCTGCATTGGCAGGCAGATTCTCAACCACTGCACCACCAGGGAAGCCCAGGAGTTCTTTATATACACGCATGTCCCGTTTTATTGTGCTTTGCTTTATTGCGTTTCACAGATATTATGTTTTTTACAAATTGAAGGTTTGTGGCAACCCTGAATCAAGCAAGTCTATTGGTATCATTTTTCCAACAGCGTTTCCTCACTTTGTGTCTCTGTGTCACATTTTGTAATTCTTGCAAAATTTCAGTTTTTCATTCTTATTATATTTGATATGGTGATCCCTGATCAGTGATCTTTGCTGTTATTACTCTGACTCACTGAAAGCTCAGATGATAGTTAGCATTTTTTAGCAATAAAGTATTTTTAATTAAGGTATGTTTTTTTAGACATAATGCTATTGTACATTTAATAGACTACAGTATAGCATAAAGATAACTTTAAATGCACTGGTAGACAAAACAATTCATGTAACTTGCTTTATTGCAATATTAGCTTTATTGTGGTGGTCTGAAACCAAATCCACAATATCTTTGAGGTCTGCCTGTACTCTGGATATCAATCACTTATTAGTAGTATGATTTGGAAATATTTTCTTGAATTCTGGAGGTTGCCTTTTCACTCTGTCGAGTGTCCTTTGATGTGCAAAAGTTTTTAATTTTGATGTTGTCCCACTTACCTATTTTCTCTTCCGTACCCTGTGCATTTAGTGTCATATAACAAACACTTGTAAGGGCTTATTTTATAGCAGCCATTGTCTTAATGATTTTTACAGATGGCAGCTCATTTAATCCTTCTTACCAATGAGAACAAGAAAATCAGCCCTTGACGCTGGGAATTGGCCTGACACTAGCATCTGGGCATAAGTGCTGTTAGGAGCTGGCCTGGCATTCCCAGCTAGGTCATGGTGTTCTCCCCTTGAACCTAAGCAAGCTTACCAAATACCAACATTCATCAAGACCTCTCTGTGTTTGGGATAAAGTGAGATAAAGTGAAAGCAAGACCACTTCATAATCTTGCCTGAACACAGACAGAAACCAGGTCACTATCCCAAACAGAAAAGTACAAAACACCCCCCTCTCCAGGCTGAAATGAGTGACTGTACTTTCTTTACCAATGGCAGTGTTAGCCTCTTCTAGTCAGTCTTCCTATAGACGAAATATATTGCGATCCAATCAGGATCATTCCCACTGACTGACAGCACCAAATGGAGAGTGAACCGGTTTCTTTGGACCCTCCCTAAAATCACTGACCACAGCCCTCTCTAATACCCTCTACTGAAGCACCCCATTGTGCCCTGCTGTGTATCTTCTCTCTCTTTGCAATGAGTTAATAAACCCATCTTTGTTTGACCACAGTATGTTCCTAGTGGTGTTTTGGCTGTAGGACATTGACACCATTATGCTGTGGGTTGGTATGATGTCCTGTTCAACAGATGGGAAAACTGTGGAACAGAGAGGTTAAGTAACTTGCCCAAGGATACATAGTGAATCAGCAGTACAACAGGAACAAAGAAATCAGTCTCTAGCATGATAAGTATATAGAAATTTAAGTAAATTTTTAAAAGGCAACTCCCAAAAAATTGGTTCAAGAAATAAAAAATAGTTATCATTTCCTACATGGCTCAGCTCATAAACACTGAATAATGATCTAAGCATTATATCTGAAGGATGGGGCGATGGAAAAGTACATATGTGGACGGGGCAGGTAGAAGAAGAAGCCTAGATCTGCCTTTTTCTAGTGAGAAGTTACTAGATAATGCCTAAAATTGAAAATGCAAGAAAGAGCAGCAAAGCCCGTTATTTATAGACCTGGATATAAATACCAAAATAGTCAGCTAAAATAAAGGTAAATGTGGTTGCCTCTGGGAAAGAAGAAATTGGTGGTGATGCAGAAGGATTGCTATTTTTGAAGCAAACGCTGTAGAACTATTCGATTCTTTAAACTATGTGCATTTTTTTCTTTTGACAAAAAGAAAAGAATTTTAAAAGAAAGTACAAGAGATTGGTCACGCAAAACAATACAGTGTTAGAACCCCAAATGGTAGCTGTTTAATATTATCAGACATATTTTCATTCAATAAACGTATGTTGATTAGAGGCTATGTCTTTGAGGTGATACCAGGCTATGTGAACTTGAATGGTTGGGCACTGGAGCATTTTCATCAAATCTGTAGATTTGTCTTCTATCTGTTTATTAGGGAGCCCTGTGGAGCTGTTAGGGCTTTAGAGCTTTATCCCAACCCAGCCCCCAGCCCTGCTGAAAAATCCCAGTCTTAGGATGGCATGAGACAGAGAAGATATCCTAATGATTGTTCCTCCTCAGCACTAACCCAGTAGCCATCTAAGTACAGGTCCCATCTTTTCCCCAAAACTTTCCCAACCAACTCAGCACAACTCCAGCCAGAGTCAGAATTGCACAAGGATTATAGTCTGCCTTATTCAATTCAGTACCTCATTACATTCTGAATTGTAATATTCTCTTGGTATTTCATGCATAGAAGTCACTTGTGTCAACATTAAGTTGTCACCACTTCTAGACAAGGGTCATTTCTTTGGTCTTTTTGTATCATTTAGCCATTGGTACATGTTGAGATGAGCTAAGACAGACTTATTGATCTAGCTTTCAAAGGACAGTGGTAGACTGGGGCAGTAAAAAGGTGGATGCGTCCCCAGTTAAAGTCTTCCAACTTGGGCCAGTTGACTGAAGGTCACTGTAATGTTTTTACGTCTGAGATCATCTATGATTGTGGATGTGAGCTTGATCACTGTTAGAAAGAACAGAAAAGGTACCCTAGGGCATGATGAGAAAAGATGCATGTTTGTCCAATCTATTGTCTTCCTTGGATCTAAGGAATATTTCTCTCTTCATTCTTTTTAGTAGCTGCTCTCCTGAGTTGATGGTGCTTTTGAGATAGTTGTTTCTATTGATCACTTTTTGGTGGAACAGTCATCATCTGGGAAACTAGCCTGGTAAATGCATGGCCTTAGCATCTATACCAGTTTCCCAGGGCCACTGTTATAAGGCACCACAAACTGGGTAGTTTAAAACAACAGAAATGTATTCTCTTGCAGTTCTAGAGGCTAGAAGTCCAAAATCAAGGTGTTGGCTGGTCCGTGCTTCCTGCAAAGGTTCTAGGGAACAATCTTTCCTTGTGTTTCCTCACTTCTAGTGGTTGCTGGAAATCCTTCGCTTTCCTTGTTTGTAGTAGCATAGCTCAATCCCTGCCTCCATCTTCACGTGGCTGTCTTCTCCCTGTATGTGTCTCTGGGTCCCCAAATCTCTCTTTATAAGGATACCAGTGATTGGATTTAGAGCTCACCCTAATCCAGTATAACCTCATTTTAATTCCATCTGCAAAGACCCTATTTCCAGATAAGGTCATTTTCACAGGGACCAGGGGTTAAGACTTCAACATATCTTTTGGAGGAACACAACTCACCCACAGCAGAATCCAACTGAATACAAAGCAAGACAGAGCTACTAGATGTTGGGTGTCAGAGTAGAGCTCAAAGCCTCCTGTCTTATTTCTGTGACATTGGAAGAAGCATCATTCCTCTTGCCTTCCTCCACTTGTGTTCTAGATCCCATCTGTTCCCACCTTCACCCTGTGTTAAGGATCCCCTCTGGAGGATCTTTGCCAACAGGATTTAAATAAGTGGAGAATTACTTCTCTCCTTGAAAAATTTCTTGAAAATGTTATCTAGCCTCTCTCTACTTTCTCACTTCCCATATACTCTGCAACCTCTTATTTTTACTTACTTAATAACTGCTTTTACGACATTCACAAATAGCCCCCATTTGCTAAATTTAATAAATGTCTCATCATATCTTACATTTCCCTTCTTCACTGCTCCTCCCACCTTGAAATGCCATTTCCTTTGGCATCTACTGTTCCACATTCTTTTCATTCTTATTCCTATGTTTCTGGCCACTTCTGTCTTCCCATAGATGCCCCCTTCTCTGTTGCTCCCTTAAATGTCAGGGTATCTATAAACCCAGGCCCCCTTTCCTTTCCTTTTTATGTACTCTCCCATGGGTGATCATCTACACTCATAACTAAAATTAACTATCTATGAGTTTATGACCCTGATATCCATTTCTCCAAGTCACATCTTTTACCCAGTATATCTAAATGTCCCCCGGATATTTCTGCTAGGATGTCCAGCAGGCAATTCAAATACAACAGCTCTGAAATGAAACTCAAACATCTCAGCATATTTAATCCCAAACATATTCTTTCCATCTGATTCGTGTCTGGTATTCCTCATCTCAGTGCATGCCCTATCATCCAATCAGTCGCTCAAGCCAGAGACCTAGAAACCAGGCTTTCTGTTCCTCAGTTCTACGGAGAATAAGTTGCCAAACCCTATCAAATTTGACTCTTAAATATTTTCGTATCCCTGTTACCACTACCCTAGCTCAAATTTCTATTATCTTTGGCCTGGAGATCTAACTGATTCTAACTGGTTATTCTTTCTTTTTGTCTCTGTCATCTGATTCTTTCTCACATTTCAGTTAGCAGAGTTTCCATAAAACGCGTATCTCAACACGTCTCTCTCCTCCTTCAGACTCTTTGGGGGGACCCCCTTGTTCCCTGGATATAGCCTATACATTTCAGCATATCACAGAAGGCTCCTATGCATGTCCCTATCCCCATCTCTCACCGTTCACCCCACTCCGTACATCGTTCCTGAATGTGGCACACGTGTGCTGTAGAGTCTTTGCATGTGGTGTTCTTTCCTCCGGGAAGCCTTCTGGTCTACCTGATCTGGGTTAGTCACCCTTCCATGGTTCCCCATGCTGCCTCGGTTATTGAACTCACCATCTGACTGAACTCAACACGATTTAAACTCGTTGAAGACAAGAACCATATCTCCCTTGTGTCCCATTTTACTTTATGCATTTAGCTAGCACAGTGCCTGGTACAGAGCAGGTGCTCAATATTGGGTGAATGAACAAATATATAGGAACAAAGTCAAAGAATGGAGGAAAGGTGTGCAGAGGGTATTTTCTTTTTCTTTTTTTTTTAAATCTATGTAGGTTTTTATTTATTTTGGGCTGTGTTGGGTCTTCGTTTCTGCGCGAGGGCTTTCTCTAGTTGCGGCAAGTGGGGGCCACTCTTCATCACGGTGCGTGGGCCTCTCACTATTGTGGCCTCTCTTGTTGCGGAGCACAGGCTCCAGACGCGCAGGCTCAGTAGTTGTGGCTCACAGGCCCAGCTGCTCCACGGCATGTGGGATCTTCCCAGACCAGGGCTCGAACCCATGTCCCCTGCATTAGCAGGCAGATTCTCAACCACTGCGCCACCAGGGAAGCCCCAGAGGGTATTTTCGATTTCCGAAGAATGGTCCAAGAAAGTAGTGGGGGCAGACCCTGGCTCACAGGCTGTTTTCCTCATCCTGTTGTAGAAGAGGTAAAGAATTAAGAAGACATTTCTGGTTGATGGAATATGCAGTGTGCATGGCAAAGAAAGCCAGAAGCAAGCAAAGAAAACCAGTATGGTTAATATTTCAACTCTAGAATCTGAATAAACCAGTAAAGTATAGAAAAACTATTTTGTGTGGTGCTTTAAAGTTCCAGGACCAGCTTTCCCCCTGATTCCTCCCAGGCCCCCAGCCCTCTCTTTTGTCATTTTCTATCACATCTTGTGTTTTACGATTTCTGTGGCTTATTATCCTTATTCCTTTCTGGTGCTTGTAAAATACAAAAATGTGAAGGCACATGCGTTTTTGATACTGAAGCATTTAGGCAGTTATCACTTCAATTAATGTTTTCTGCTAGAGTTGTATTTTAGTGGAAAACAATAATTGTTTCAAAGAGAGCATCTTGGAGTTGAACCAGTCTTATCAGTGAACACTCAACCATGGGAAGCTAACAGTAAAGGCAATGATCAATTGTCCTTTTTCCTTCCCTCTTCCACTCCAAAGGCAGACTTTGCATCCCTTCACTTTAAAAAAAAAAAAAAAAACCAAGCTGACGGTGTAGCATCTTTTTTAACACCTCAGCAGAACAGTCGTGTCCCTTCTCAGAAAGACCGCTAATTTATCTTTATCACATTTTCCCACCCCTCACCCTCACTCAGGATTTACAAAGATGCACCTGTGCAAATTATGACCTTACAAATCCCTGCTTTTCATTTGTGTTGATGTCCAACCGTGGACTGAGGGGGGTGCGGCCAGGGCTCATATTCCCTCATGCCAGCCCCCCCAATAGTTCCACCGTGCATTTGGTGGCATTCACACTTGACTGGAATCACATTTCAATCTGTTCCATCTGATTGGATACTGGGTTTTCTTCCCCGTCTGTGGTAATGGAGCACTCTTTCCAAGTTCCCAAGGTTATTTTCATCTCAATGACCTTTTCCATCTCCCTGGGGCGCCTCGCCATTACCCACCCCACTTTCACTCTGCCTGCTTAAGATATTGCTTTATGTGTTACTCTTGGAGCAGTTGACTGTTGTCTGTGATACATTTCTATCAGCGATTTTACTGGAGCAGTGATCTTTATCAGCCTATGACCCCACCCCTATTTCTAGGTGGGTTCTCTCTCCGGTAGAGCAATTTGCTTGAAAAAGTGGGAAGAGATAGGATGGGACACGACCTATTTAAATACTAGGATGCTGGGATTTCTGTTTCTTTTGCTAACCTGTGCACCTCCTCTTGAAGACTGAAAACTGGTTAGCATATAAGAGACTGAAAATGGGTTGTGAAAATAATTCACAGGGAGGGAAAAAAGTCTTATTACACTGGGCAGGCTTGACATTTTCTGCCTCTCTTTTTTGATCTCAAATTGCTGAAGGGGTTCAGAAGATAAAAAGAATCTGTGAGACAAAGAAAGAAAATCATGGCAAAGAAGAAAAGAGCCCTGAGGCAGTGGGGGACCAGTGAATCAATCTGTGTCTTAATTCTACAAGAACTCACTGTGTCACCTGGGTGGTCACTTCTCCTCTTGGACCCTCTGTTTTTGATTCTACAGTGTTGGGGAAATTGGGGCCAGATGTTTTGAAAGGTCTCTTCCAACTTTCAAATGTCACAATTCTAGGAAAAGAATAAGAACTAGGCACAACACAGTCCACTGCTAAGGATGTCTTGAGTTGCCAAGTCTGTTCAACTAAAACCGTTGTCTCTTTCTAGATGAATGGTGATGATGGTGACAGTGATGGTAATGATGATAATGATATGATGATATCGAATAATAATCATCACTTATGTTTATACAGCATAACATATCTTGGATATTGTCTATTTCAAAGAACAAGTTCATGTACATTATCTCAGAGGTTGCAAATATTTGGCCCTTGGACACATGAGCCTGCAAACCTATGTGATTTGTCCTTGCTGGTATTTTTTAAATGTTTTTATTTAGGTGACAACACTGAAAAAACAGGATATTTTATATAAACATTCATAATCCTGTCTTTCTTGAAATAACAACAAATCTAGCATTACCTGCCTGCACTACGTCATGGCCACAAATATCTGGAGTCAAGTAGAGGCTGTGCATTTTAGATGGGGTAGGCATTTTCCACTTAACTTCTTTATGTGATTGGCTTGGCCTCTGTAGACATTTGAACTGTGGTCCCAGTTATCTAGCTTATGGGTGATGGTGGTGGTGATGATGATAATGGTGATGGTAGCACCACCACTGTCATTGATAATAATATCCCTGTTGGTGTACCATTTTTGCCTTTAGAAAACACTGTCATATGTAGTATCTATTTAAAACCCCATTACTACCAGGTAGTGAGGAGGACATAAAGAGTTTCATTTTCCCCACTTAACAGATAAGACATTTGAGGGTCATAAAACTCAAGTTACTTATCAATGGATAGTAATCAGTCTCTCATGGCCCCAGACTTTCCACTACCAAAGTCTGTTTTGTAAGACTTTGTCTACCTATTCACCTGTATTAAGTCAAGTTTCTCTTTTTTTGTTGTTGTTGTTGTTACATGAAAATACATATATATGTGTTTCAGACTATTGGTTTGTTTTAACACACTGAACTAATAGAATTCTTACACCATGGGCTCAGAACACCCCCAAAATAGGCTTTTACCTTCATGACTGATTTCTCTTAACTTCCCCTAAGCTACAAGCAACTTTTTCAACTACATTTCAGCTACTATCTTCCTGTACTCTCAGTGATGAGTTTAATTTATTTACCAAGTAAGATTATAACTGCTAAAGGACAAATTCTTTGGTTCCTTTGCACAATTACTCTGGATTTCTAGGTGGACTTATCAACAAGTATATACAGTTAAGAGGAAGGAGAGCTTACGTGGGTCATGAAAAGGTTAGGTGAGTTCTAGGGACCCTGGACCAAATATCTTTATAACACAGCTGAGTTTTATGCTGATCTGCTAAGGTCACTGCAAGGGAGCCAGATGGAGAAGACTTCAAACTCAAGTGTTTTGTTGTGGTTGTTCTTTCTGATACGGGAGTATACAGTGTGGAAGATTGCCTCACCTCTGGTTCCAAAGTTAGTATTGGCAGCCACAGAGTGCCAAGCACATTTTAATTCAATACCCACAGTATGTCCATCATGTCACAGGGGCTGGGCACTGCCTGCGTTTGAAGAGCCATCATCACACCAGAGCCAGATCCCCTGTCCTCCTTCTGGCATTCTGTCTGATGCTGATGAGTTCCGCAGCTCTGAGACTCTGCTGGCCCTAACTTGCCCGTGTCCTCATAGCAGCACAAGATCAGATCCCTTTTTCAAAATAACCCAGAGCCTTCTAGGCTTTGATTTCACTCTAGCCTGTTTTGGAAAAGATTCAACCTTTACAAAGAGGAAACTTCCTATGCTGAGGAAATTCTGTGCCATTGTATTATCTTGTAAAATGCCATAAGTCCTTTGTGAAAGGGGCTTCTGGTAGAAAGAAATAGACTCTATTCTAGATTGTGAGATGACATTGATAGTGGGCACACTATGGACTTAATTACAGCATTTTGGAGCAGAAATAAGACATGCTACTTTCAACGTGCATGTTAATCATAAAGTCCTAATTTCAGGAATATTAAATGTGGAAAAAACATTTCCCAGAATGGAGGAAGTATAGCACATACATGCATATAAGCCAAATACATTTCTTTATAAAGGAACGGAAGATATATGTCTGGCTCATATTCATGCCCAGAGTTGCATGTTTTGAATAATTGGAGTCAGATTAGGTTGATCTAAGAAACATGCCTGTGTTGCAGTGCAACTAAGCTTCAAAGGGGCCTCTTCATAGGAGTGGTTTTCCTTCCTGAGGTGAAGGACCAATAGTGTAGCACACCTTCCCCGTTGTCAGGGTGCAGAACCAAAGCAGAGATCGTCTGGAAAGAGCTTTACATGGGAGGGCAAGTGCCACCCAAAATCCATTGTGCAGCTACTTGGGGACGGAGGTGATTTCATTTTCCAAACTATCACGTTTCAGAGGTCAAGGCTAGAAAAAGTACTTGAGAAGTATTTCCTCAGCAGGGCTAAAGGTGGGAGCCCATGCCTTCATTCTGTCTCCATCACAGTTCTGAAAAACCCTCTCGTAAGAGATCCAAAGTCTGTGCCTTACTCCCGTCTCCATTTGGACTATTGTTACCTTGGGCAAGTTCTTTAATTAACTTCTCTATGTTTTAGTTTCACCATTTTTAACACAGGGATAATTATACTTCAAGATCATGTGTGAAAAAAAAAATGCCTCTCCTTTCCCAGTGAGAAGCAGGCATGCAAGTTATCATTACTGTTTATTAATAGTCATGACACCCCACGTGGACGGTGAAATCAAGCACTCTCCCCCATAGAACTCAGAAGCTTCCTCCAGACTCCCTCATTAAACCTGACATTCACTCTGAGATTTCACTGGCAGGTAGGCATCACCTTTTTGCTGGGTTTCTTCTTTTCTCGTTGCCTTCATCAAGACCTCCTATAAACAGTTAAGCCTGGGCTACTCAGAACTCACCGACTATAATGATCACAAGAGAAATTCATAATGGGAAAGTAACTCAGTAGCTACTCAGACCAAAGAGTTGGCAGATTGTAAAAACTCTCCACATACCTCAGGTTCGGAGTTTATACCTACATTTCCACGGCCCTCCTCCCTCCAGAATTGGTCAGACCAGTTCAAGGTTGAACGATAGATGTGAGAAAAGCAATTTCAGAGAAATTCAGCGCACACTTTAACTTCCTACATTGTAGTAGAAAATTCCGCTCATAAAACAAGTAGGCACACTGATGAAGACCCCTGCCGTGTCCAATTAGACGTCCTTAAAAAGGAACAAACTCTTTAACTTTGTGGGTTTCTGGGGCCTGTTTATCTTTTCCTTTTGGCTTATCACAACTCTTAAATTACCTTAGCATATGCTTTGTTGCTGGTATTTTTCTTCCTTTCTTTTGCCACAGGAAACAGAAAAAGTTTTTTATAAGAAGCATTTCAAGAAAGTGTTAGAGGGGGAAAAATGTGGGTTAATGAAATAAAGAAGGAAAAAATTTCCAAAGCCTTTTAACACTATGTAGTAGGACAATCATTCAAGTACAGGATCAACCCCTAAGCAAGATTAGGTCTAATGGGTGACAGACGAACTGAGTTTGATGTGTCAGCTTTGAATCCTTATTACCCTAGTTTCTGTGTGTCACACAAATTCAGGATCCAAACAGTTCTGCTTAGCATGCTTTTGAATATGGTAAAATAATACCATAAAATAAAATGTAAGTAATCCAAGTTCTGTGGTATTTCTTCCACCCAAAGATTGCGTCCCAGGGTGTACATTGACTCCCTGAGAAATATGGCAAAGTAGTTCAATGCAGCAAGCATAATCATCTATTATTCTACCAGGTCTCTTTCACATGGTGAGTACTTTATTAGATAATAAAGTCCTCGAGAGGGGAAGCCTTGTCTTATCTTTAAACCTCTGTTACCTGTTAAGCACAGTGCCCAGCATGTCAGAAGCCAGAGATGACTCTGTATTAAATGGATGGGTGGATGGATGAATGGAGAGAAAATACTTGACTTACTTGATCTTCACAGTTTCTGGTTTCATCAGTGAAGATATAGAATATAGGGCAAGATCCTCATGCCTAAAAAGCAGGCCAGAGTGGCATGTTTTGTAAAAATATATTTTCATTTCACTTAGAATAAAATCTGGACCACTTATGGCTGACTTCCTATTTCCCCATAGCTGACCTTTCATTCACTTAGCTCCAATATCATCTCCTCAGACAGGCCTTCCCTCTTTCTGTATCCTCAACACCCAAGAGAAAGCCTGGCATTTAGCGTATACTCAATATCTGTTGGGTGATTGCCAAATAATAATTTATATTTGCCAAATATTCAGTATGATACTGTCAGAAAATTCTTGAGGTCATTCTTCCCAAACTCCAATTCAAAAGCAAATAATCTAAAAGGCAAATCCAAGGTGGAAATGTTCCTTTTGTTTTGTCCTCCTAAATAATGGGAAGCTAAGGGGTTGCTTCCTCTCCACCACTCCCCACCAAAAAAAGAAGGAAGGAAGGGAAGGAGGGAGGGAGGGAGCTGGAAGGAAGGAGAGAAGGAGGGAGGGAGAGAGGGAAAAAGGGAGAGAAAGAAAAAGAAAACCTTGAAAAAGACTGGATCAAACAAAGTTTGGGGGAAAAAAAGTTCTAAGACTTCTCAAAGTCTTTCATATGCTTATGGGAACTGAGAATCTGCAAGAGAAGAATAGATGCCTTGTTTCTAAAAATAATTTGACCAGGCAGCATTGTTCCTCCTCCTCTTCCTCCTTGTCCTGAAGATTTGGAGGGACTAATCTTGGCATACATTTTGGGAAACAGAAGGTTAAGAACCGACATCTGCAGAACATTTACCATAGTCCCAGGCACGGGACCAGGCATTTCAAGTTTGTCACTTGCTTTGGTCCCTCTGCCTTTTATTGATGAAGACAATGAGCCTCTCAGAGTTTAGCTAACTTGACCAAATCATGTAACCATCAAATCAAGTATAACAGCCAGGATTTGAACCATTTCTGCTTGATTCCAATGGCCCTGGTCTTCTCACTGCTACATACTTCTTCTCAAAATAGTGCTTCAAATTCATTAAAGCGGATGTTCTTGCTAGCAAGCTCTAGAATCACCTTGAGAGCTTATAGGATGCAGATTTCTAGGCCCTCTACCAGCATTTTTAATTCAGTAGGTCCGAGGTTGGACCTGTACATTTGCATTTCTTACAGGTTACCAAGTAGTGTCTGATACTGCTGGTCTGGGACCCACATTTTAAGAAGCACTGTCTTAAACAGTGAGTATCACTGTTTCATGTTGTTTCGAAATAATGTTCTTAGAGGCTTGAGAAGCTGAAGATTCTAGCAGGTAGTTTTTACTGCCCTCAAATGATAACAACGAATTCATTTCAATACACAACACTTCTTGAGTATCTACTGTTACAGACACATTATGTAGTACACAGAGATGAAAGTCAGAGATGACTAACACCAGGTACATGGCCTTAGGGAGACCTTTATCTAGCTAGTGGCAGCATGGGCTGAGGAGAGGCACTAAGGAGAGCAAAAATAAACAGATGACGGTGATACAGCAGGTCAGGTTAATGTGGGACCCAATACTAGAATGGCACAGTCAGCCCCTCCACACCTGAGCTACAGCTGGGATGGGGGAAAGTCTCCCTGTACCTGACTGCTAAATCATGATTAGTAGGCAGCTGAGAGGGGCAGGTGGGGTTCCAGGAAAAGCCAACAGCAAGTGCAAAGGCACGGGGATAGGAAAGAACATGGTGCATTTGGAGAAGGCTTGGGGAAATGTTGATGCCAAGACTAGCATGCAGATGTATCTAGATTCAGGCCAAGAGTGGGAATGACCGGAAGTGAGGGTGGAATCTGGTTGTAAAGGGCCCGGTCTACATGCCATGGATTATAAATGGAAGTCAGACAATGAAGAAAGCTCGTAATTGAGGTTATGTGGCTCCTGTCCAAAACATGTGATATCTGCTATTTATTCAGACATGTGTTCATTCAGTAAATTTTTTTTTTTAATTTTTACTGGAGTATAGTTGATTTACAATATTGTGCTCATTTCAGGGGTACAGCAAAGTGAATCTGTTATACAGGTATCCACTCTTTTTTAGATCTTTTCCTACATAGGTCATTACAGAGTATTGAGTAGAGTTCCCTGTGCTATACAGTAGGTCCTTGTTAGTTACCTGTTTTATGTGTAGTAGTGTGTATGTGTCAATTCCAATCTTCCAATTTATCCCTCTCCCCCCTTACCCCCTGGTAACCATAAGTTTATTTTCTACATCCATAACTCTATTTCTGTTTTGTAGCTAAGTTCATTTGTGGCCTTTTTTTTAGAGTCCATATATAAGCGATATCATATGCTATTTGTCTTTCTCTCTCTGACTTACTTCACTCAGTATGACATCCATGTTGCTGCAAATGGCATTATTTCATCCTTTTTTATGGTTGAGTAATATTCTATTGTATATATGTACCACATCTTCTTTATCCACTCCTCTGTTGATGGACATTTAGGTTGTTTCCATGTCTTGGCTATTGTAAATAGTGCTTCAATGAACATTGGGGTGCATGTATCTTTTTGAATTATGGTTTTCTCCAGATATATGCCCAGGAGTGGGATTGCTGGATCATATGGTAACTCTGTTTTTAGCTTTTTAAGGAACCTCCATACTGTTCTCCCTAGTGGTGTACCAGTTTACATTCCCACCGACAGTATAGGAAGGTTCCCTTTTCTCCACACCCTCTCCAGCATTTATTGTTTGTAGATTTTTTGATGATGGCCATTCTGAGCGGTGTGAGGTGATACCTCACCTCATCCTTGTAGCTTTGATTTGCATTTCTCTAATTTAGTAAATATTTTTGAGTCTGTGCTGGATGATGGGGGCAATACAAAGAAGGCTCGAACTCTGAATCTGTCCTTTAGGAAGAGAAAGAAAACATTTACGACCTAACCTCCAACACAAAGGTGAAAATGTGCCCTTATTAAAAAGCATCGAGACACAGAATGAGAAGCTCTGGAGCAGCGTGGAGGGAAAGAGGTGACTCACTGGCAGAAGCACAGAGGCCACATTTGTGATAACTCTCGCAGGAGAGTCAGAGCTGGGAGGCAAAGCGCGTCCCCGTTATCAACCTCTAAGACCTTTGTGGGTATTTTTATAACCAGCTCTCTGATTCACCTCCAAGAGTGCAGGGATGAAGATGGGAAGCGTAAACTCCAAAGGCTTTTAGGGAGGGGCTGCCTTTAGGCTCATGCCTGCTTTTTCCCCCTAGCTGAACGTCCAGAGAAGAGCTAGCCTGTGTGTTTCCCCAGCCTGATGAAAGGATGGATGTGCCAGCCTCTAAATAATTGCTGCATGAATCTTTATAACCACCCAAACGAGCTGAGCTCGGCTGGTCTGCGATGGTAGTTACCATCCTCTCATGCTTCAAAGAACAGGAGGCAGAGGCCCTGTTCCATTCTTCCTTCGCTCCCTGATTAATCCACACTTTTAGAATATGGGTAAGCACTGACTGACGAGCTGATTTAGTTTAGCTGTGTAGGATTTTTTTCCCCCAATTTAGCGAGCAGTGAGGACCCGCGTGATTTCTACTCTTTCATTTGGCTCTTAAGTCTCATCTGTGCCATTAGCTGAGCTAGTACAGCTCGTAGTCACTTTTTTTCTCCCTACTCGGAATTCACAGACTCGTTCTTCTCTTATAATTATAAAGTGCTCACAGTCAAGACAGCTCTGGTAAACTTTGCTTTTCAGCACAAGAACAATATTAGCTAAAGTACTGGTTGTAATACAGATGCTTAGAAAAGTAGGGGAAAAATCAGGTCTTAAAAAGATGTATAAACCCCATCCCAGATTATAGTCACCATCTTCCTTTCTTACTATAAACTCTCAAGAATTCGGATAGGAATGCTATTTACAATGATCGCTGTCAGGAGATGTTGAATATAGATTTATCTGCCTGCCAGGTCAGAATTACCTTTAAAATCTAAATGAAATGGAAAAGGAGAAACCACATTCTTCTCAGTAATGGGATATTCCTGCCATAATCTCGTGAACACCCATATGCTTTGCTGCATCTGTGAGAGCTGCCTCAGGCTAGTCCAAAGGTCCTTATTTTAGAAGCAATATAGATAGATAAATAGGTAGGTAGACAGAAAGGCACATAGATACATAGATATAGGTTGATAGGTAGGCAGGTAGATAGGCATAGGTAGGATGATAAGTAGAGAGAGAAACAAATAGATAACTAAACTCATGAGCCTAGACAATTCCATAGGAGTTTGGGTTGGAAAAGCACACACAAGCAATCCATGCCATGGTCTATTTTTTTTTTTTTTTAACTTTTGGGCAGCTGACACAATCCTATTGGAAGTAGGGTCAGAATACTAACTCAGGCCCTTTCACAGTGGGCAACATGACTGCGGAGACAAGGGATCTGTGAACAGAAAACATGACTTCCTCCCATCTTCTGCTAATCTGGGTCATATTCTAAGAGCCCTTTGCTGTAGCGTTACTGAGGACTTCTTAGTCTACCCAGACTTAAGCAAGCGTGGTTTTCCTCTCAACAAGCTTACCTTCAGATGCCTCCAATAAAGGAAATAATTTAGTGCCAAACTTTAGGTCTCAAAGTTTGGTTTCCCCAGACCAGCTGCATCAGCAGCTTCTGAGAACTTGCTAGAAATGCAAACCCTCAGCACCCACCTCTCACCTTCCCCAGACATATAGAATCAGAAACTCCAGGGTTGGGTCCCAGCAGTCTTTGGTTTACCAGGCTCTCCAGGGGGTCCTGACTCGTGTTAAAGTTTGGGGAGCCCTGATCCAGTAGCTTAGTGTTGCTGAGCTGCCCCTTTAGGCTGTAATTGGCAGCCTTGGTTACACACTGGAATCACCTCGGGATTTTAAAACAATGCCTGAGAGACAACCCCCAGATTCTGATGTGATGGGACCGGGGAGTAGCCTGAGCACCAGGGTGTTTAAAGCTCCCCAGATGCTCTTTAGGAAGGGTTCCCATGGAAGCAGGTGTAAGACAAGCCGTGGGGGAGAAACCGGAGATATGCACAGAGTTAGCTGGTTATTGCAGAACACAGCCTGGGCTCTCAGAAGTAAGGAGAGACTTACGTTAGGCTATGTCGTTGGCTGGTGAGAGATGCCGAGACTTTGGCCAGAAAGAAGCCACAGAACCTGCGTGTTGGATGAATGTGGAGGAAGAAAAGAGAAGGGACTTCCCTAGTGATCCAGTGGCTAAGACCCTGAGCTCCCGATGCAGGGGGCCCGGGTTCCATCCCTGGTCAGGGAACTAGATCCCACATGCCACCACTGAGCGCTTGCAGGCCGCAACTAAAGATCCTGCGTGCTGCAGTTAAAGATCCCGCGTGCCACAGCTAAAGATCCCGCGTGCTGCAACGAAGATCCCGCGTGCTGCAACCAAGACCCAGTGCAGCCAAATAAATAAATAAAAATAAATAATTTTTTTTTAAAAAAGAGAGAAGGAAAAATCAAAGGTAGCTGCGAGTACTTGAGCACGGCCAGGAAAATAGGAAGATTCCTCTTAACAAAAGAAAGGTTGAGGTTTGGAGGGAAGGAGATCTTTGATGGAAAGTAGAAACCAGATCTGACTCTGGTGAGCTGTGGACAGGCCAGATGGTGATGCCCATCAGGTAGCTGAAGGTTTGGGTCTGGAATTCAGAGGAGAGACAGGAGGGAAGGGAAGAGTGGAAGAGAAGAGAAGAAAGAAGGGGAGTACCATGAGGAACACTGAGAGATGCTGCGAATAGAGAGGGGAGTTTGCAGTCATCTGCACAGAAGTATCATTTGAAGCCCGTGGAGAGAAGGTCATTGCTGAGAGAACGGGTGTGCTGATAGCAGGAAACAGAGCCTCCAGGATGTTCGGGGTGGGGAAAAAAACGAAAGAAAAGAAGGTAGCAAAATGGGCAAGTTTGGAGAAGAGCCACGTTAATGTAGCATCCTGGGGAATGATTGCAAGAATCACTGTTGCCAACAGTATCAAATGCAAGGAGGGTGGGATATTTCAGGTAAAAAGGAAGCTTGCAAAATCATAATGATAGTAATGCTGATAATAACTCCTCGTGCTGGCTCGTACGAGCCAGGCTCTTAGCCAAGGGCTGTACGTTAACGGAACAACAACCCTCGAAGTACTGGGTCTCCCCATTTTGCAGATGAAGAAAGTGAGGCACAGAGATGTCAAGTACCTTGCACAGATGACACAGAAAAAAAGTGGTGGAGCCCCGATGAGAAATCAAGGCAGCCCGACTGCAGACATCTGGCCGCTCTGTGGAAGCCAGCAGGAGCCATTCAGAGGGCCATGCTTTGTGGAGGTGGCAAAACCAACAGGGACCGGAAGTCTCTGTCCAGGTACATGAAAATATCTCCCGTGTTGCTCCAGACAGGAATTCTCCACAGAAAGCGGATTCTCTGTACTGAGAAAATGTCACTGGGCAAATGTGCAAGCACCTATCAGGACGGAGGGAAAGCACTGCACTCTATTCTGACAAAAAGTTGACATTTGAACAAAGGGAATTAAATAAAAGAGAGTACGTTAAATTAATTTGAAAGGTCTTGTTTAAATCCACTCACGCAAAGGCGTTCTCAATTAAGGCTTTTATTCCGTTAGCGCTACAGCTCACAGCACATTCGGGATGATGCCAAGGAAGGTTCATTTCACACCTGAAATGGCTAGACCTCATACCGTTTCTTACAGTATCTTTCTGTCTGTGCCCTCACCCCACGGAAAAAAAAAAGAAGTGGGGGTGGGGGGTGGGGGGGAAGGAATGATATCTTCCTGTGGAAACGTCACACAGAGGCAAACGTTTCACTGCGGTGCATTAGGAAACCCTTAGATGTCAGGTGCCGGAGAGATGTGAAAAAGCATTGGTACTTCCCTTGCAATTTTTAAAAAAGTCATCAAAGCACTTTATATACATGAAACCACCGACACTCATGTGGGGGAGGAATTATTATCTGGTTATCATGAAGGTGGAAATTACGGCACTGAGAGGTTAAATGATTTTCCCAGCAGGCAAGAGAAGAAACTTTCCCAGGCCTGCCATGAGAACTTCTCTATTTGTATTCGTTTTCTAATTAGGGCTGCTCTGATGATTCACGGTAAAAATTTGGGAATTGCGGTAATGATTTATCAACACAAGGTTTTTTAAAAATCATTTCCCATGTTTCGAAGTGAAATTTGGCTGTGAGAATGAATGGCAAAAGAGCCCAGATAGAGGAGGCTGACACAGATTCGTTTTTGAAGTGAAAGGATAGGAGGATTGGCCCTGTTTTCAAACTGTTAATTTTCTTGTTAATCACAGGGTTGGTTAATAACTACCTGATTATGACTGTGGCAGAGAGAGATTGTCTGAAATAGGTCACGCCTTCAGTCAGCCTGGCGTGTCCTGTCTTGATGGAAGGCTCTGGAAGCACAAAGACTCAGCAGTGGGAGGGACAGGGAGGTGGAATTGATAGCACCGTGACCAGCTCTGCCAGGGACGGGAGGACAGCAGTGCTGGCCCAGGGGACTCTTCTGTTGGAGACAGGCAATTCAGGACAGACTCGCGGGGAGCCCCCGGGAGATAAGAGGGTAAAAATGGACTGAGACGTTGTTTTTGAAATGTATGTGCTTTTTAATTTTTTTAAATTGTCTTTCATTAATAACGTGAATGAACTATGCTCTTATTTTTTTATGTTCTGTGAACATAGGAGGACAATTGGAATATTTAGACAAGATTTAAGGAGACAGTTAAAACTACCCCAAATTACACATACCCAGAGATAATCACTGTTAACCTTTGATATATAGCGTCCCTCTCTCTCCTCTGTCTCTCTCTGTCTCTCTTTCTTTATGTGTAAGATCTATGAGAACAAGGACTTTATCTTATTGTTCACAACTAAATTACTGGCACCTAGAACTGTTCCTGAGCAAGTAGTCGACACTCAGTCAATATGTGCTGACATAGGATGGAAAGAAGAACCCATTATATTTATTATATGCAATTATATATTATAAACAAGTTATATGTAATGACATATTCATGCAATTTTTAAATCCCAATCAGAGATTCCACTCTACACAAACCCTCTTTCATATGGCAACATATGGTACCATGAACCAGCACACGAGGACACTAGGCTTCAGAATTTGGGCTCTGGAGTTAGACTGCCCGAGTTGGAATCTGCACTCCAGCACTTACTAGCAGGGTGACCTTAGGTAGTGTCTTAATCTCTTTAGGTCTCAGTTTTTTAGTCTGTAAAATGGGAGTCATAATAATATCCATGTCAGTGCATCTTTGCGAGAGGAAATAAATTGGTACATAAATGAACTTAGCACCTCGACTCACAAGCTCATAACTGCTCGTAAATAGTAGTTATTCATCTTATTGTATGTTATTAAGTATTATTCCAGAGCACCATATTGATGTTATTCCGTCCTGCTGACATAGCACGATTTATTTAAACTTACCCCCTTTTGTCAGGCACTTTTGCTTTTTCAATTTTCTTTGGTGTTAAAAAATATCACTGCAAAGATCATCCTTCTATAAAAATTGCTTTACCCATCTACGATTGTTTCGTTCGGATAAAATTGTAGAAGTAGAAATAGAAGATCATAGGCAATAGATCTTATAATTCTGCATAACATATTGCCAATGAAATGTAGTAGCTGTGTAGGAACGACCAACAGCGTACGAGCGAGGCTGTTTTAACCTGTTACACAGGTTCTTTTTGATAAACAAGTCCCCTTCGATTTCTTCAGGCCATCTTGAGTCAGGTCAAGGAGTATCTCTGCCAACAAGCAACAGAGTTTTAGGAGCAGGTTCTGGCTGTCTCTGCAGGTGAAGGGGCAGTGGGGAGGGGGAGGGGGGATGCGTAGGTGTGGATCTTCTGTCCCAAGAAGCTGCGTGTGTATCAGAGATGAACCTAATTGTTGCCTTCAATAGGTCTAAGTGCTCAAAGCAAAGTGTAGAAAGTGCCGTACCCAAGGTGTGGACCCGGGCTGGCATCTCCACAGCTGCTACTGTTGTTGGTATCCTTGGTTGCCTTGTCATTTTAATCTCCTTACCCTTCTCAAGATATCAGATGCAAGGCCATTGCAGCCTCCTTGGTCCCCCGGCTTCTGCTTCTGTGACACGGATCGTGTCATTCACTTTCTGGGGGCTTTCTGGGGCTGCCCAAGCCTAAGAGGATTCATCCCTCCTATGGAGTTGCCTCCTCAAGAGGAAAACTGATAAGGTGGTGGTAAAACTCCTCAGAGAAATGGAATGAGTTGTATAAATAAAGCGTTCTGGCAGCCGACTCAGGGAGGATGAGACCCGGTGTCACTTACGTGTTTCGGAGCTCTCTGTATCTTATGAAGGGGAACTTGGTTTCATATTGCAGGGCTTCAATTCCGCCTGGAAAGTGATCGCGTGTGACAGTTTGCTTTTGTACTCCTCCAGCTTATATGAAAGGAGTGAGGCACTTAGATTGGCTGTATTTGTTCCAAACAGGAAAACAAATCTGGCATTTTTACATATTGTTCTGCACTCCTGGGAAAAATAGCTTTGGCAGCCTAAGGGAAATTGCAGTTCAAACGGAAGCAATTCCCATGAATGTTCTGATGCACAGTAAACCCGCCATTTGATTGGATAGAGCTTCCATTCAGTATAATCATTGCACACCTATCCCAAGGGAGCACTTTTCTAAGCACTAGGGGCCTAACGGTACCCAAGGAAGATGTGGCCCCTGCCTTCATGAAGCTTCTATTCTAAAGGGGAACTTAAAATCTTGGAGTCATAAAAATAGAATGATGACCAATGTGAGTGCTATGACAGAAATATACCAGGTGTTGAGATTAAACAAACAAATATGAAGATACCTACTTAGATAGGATGGGGGAGGAAGGCTTTTGAGGCGGTAACTTTTTAACAGAAACCTGAAAAGTAAAATTGAGGTTACCATGGAACAAGGTTTGAGTGGCTGGGCTAGGGCCTGGGGCAGGGGGAGGGCTTTATACAGGCCAAGGGAACAATAAGGAAAAGGCTCCAAGACAGGAAAGCTCTGGATTACGTAGAGGAGCTACAAGAAAATGCGCGTGGCTAGAATGTCACCAGCCCAGGGGAGCGAAGCCCGAGAAGTGATAGAAAAGTAGGTGGAAGGAGCGCCAGTAGCACCTGCAGCCTCTGGGAGCTTATTAAAAATACAGCATCCACGCCCCGCTCCAGAACTTATGATTCAGAACAGGCATTTCACTCCACTGGATCCTCAGGTCATTCGCAGACCTGCTCAGGAAAGTTTGAGGAGAGCTGATGCAGGCAATTAAGGTAAGAGGTTCAGGATTTCTGTAAACTGCAAGGGGAAGTTTTGGTCGATTTGAAGCAGGGTGTGGCATGCTTTAACGAGATCTTGAAAGATCACTCTGGCTGAATGGAGAGGGATGGGAGAGTAGGAAGAATATAAACGAGAGAACAAGTTAGGAGGCAGCTGTAGTCCCTCATTTGAGAGGTGAATTCAACCAAGACTAGATTACAGAGAAATTCCAAGCATGATTATGTGCCTGGGAAGCTTTTCTGTTGTCCTATGAGCCTGGGCAAGCAGAGGAAAAATATGCCCTTCTATGTTCCCCAGGCAGGACAACAGGACATTTGTTTCCCCTCAAGCAGATGCTTTGTCTTAGACTCTCAAAGAGTCAAACACCGTCAAGGGGTTGGATAAGCCACAGTGGTCCTTCTTTCCAAAGTAAGAGCCTGGGCTGTAGAATCATCAGAATTGTGTCCCCATCTGCCTCCCACACACCCTTCCTGGGCAACAGTGACCACATCACCTAGATTCTCTCTGTCTTGGCTCCCTCATTGGTTCAGAAGGGAGAAAAGTAGCACAACGCTCTCCTTAGTACATTGGTATGTGTATTAATTGAGAAAATGCATTTAAGTTACTTAGCAAAGTAATTTAATAAGGGCTCTATAGACACGAGTCGTTAGTATCAGCAATATTATTTCACAAATATGTATTGCACACCTACCACAGGCTGGGGACAGAGCGAGGTCCTGGAGCCCAAGTGGGGGGCAATAGCCAGCCCCTCCTGCATGCAGAGATTGCAGGCTACTTGGGAAAACCGATAGGTGAGGAAGGGGATTAAATCTAGCTGTGGGGTCATTTCTATTTATCTTTCCCCATTTCTCACTTGTGTCTCTCTTCTACTCTGGAAACTCAGAACTTAAAGGGAGCCCAAGGTAGAAAGCATCTTACCTGTATGTTTCTTAGTTCATAGACAAGTTAACTTTAGCTATAGGTAGGATGATCAATGGTCCTGGTTTGCTGGGGACTGTCCTGGGGTGAACGCTGAAAGTGCCACATCCCAGATACCCGCAATGCCTGATTGACTGTCCTGACCATAGGGATGGTGGGTAAGAGCCAGGAGAGCTGCTCTCAGTTTGATGACCACAGACTAGATATAAGGTCTTGGACAACTCTTTAAGCTTCGTTTTCTTTATCTGTAAAACTGGATATTAATGTCTAGTCTCTATGTCTCAGGACATGGTTGTAGGATGAAATTGGACAGCATTTCATACCCCATATGATCAGGGATGGTGAGTCTGTAAATGACCTCATGATCACGATCATTATTATTAGGGTCACCATAGATGAGGATATTAGAGGTAAAAGGAAAAACTAAATCCCCAAATCCAAACTTAACTATTTCCCAGAAACCCTCTGTGGGTCTCTATTCCATTTTTCAGATAGTTAGAAATACAGAGGTAGAAACACATAGATTAAAAAAATTCAACTTCCAACCTCATCATTTTGTGATGGAGGTGGGGGGTAATAGGGGCTATTTAGAAGGTATTTGGGATACAGCAAGTTACCACCAATGAATCTTCATTGGGAGGAGAGGTTAGACCTGTGGAATGAATGAAAATGAGTCATCGTGAATGATGATTATGAGTTGCTAAATTCACACCGGCTCCTAGCAGCACTGTGTTGCCTGTAGCCAGGCCAAGGCTGAGATTTTTCAATGAGAGCATCTGGCTTAGAAACTCCACAGCAGGGAGTTGGGGGTGGAGGAAGAAAATTCAAGAAATCCCCATGCGACCTTTTTAAATTTAGCACTCAAGGCACTAATATAAGAAAATACCAGTGTGTGGATGAGAAAACGAGGGAGACTTTACAAATAGGAGAATTCAGGATATCTGTGTTTGTTTGAGAAATTCTTTTGGACAAAAGTGGAGAAAATGACATTATCTGTAATTAGAAATAATAATGTGTAATTGGTTCATTTGCCATATTTCTACAGTTCTGATTTAGTTGAACAATGTGATCATTATGCCACCAGTTTTCAATAGAGGTGTCACAATGAAAAATAATTGCAATATTCCACAATATTAACTGCACCCTAATTGCAAAAGTTTTGAAATATAATTACCATGAAAGCTAATGCGACAGGGAACATTAAGCATAATTAGTGTTTTTTTTTTTTTTAAAAAAAGGAAAAAACTGTTAGGAGCTTGTTATTGTCTAGTAAGGTAGCTTCAAATTAGCTGGCTGTAGAGCACTTTCATCTAGCTTTTCTATAATTTTCATTATTAGCACAGACTGTAATAAATTTATTTGACATAGCTCACACCTGCCAACTCTGCAGGAGAGAACTTCTAATGTGTGCCAGCCCCAAGGTTTCCCACTGAACCTGTCAGAGCTTCCTACAAGGAGGCAGCCGGGAGTGAGGTTATTTTTTTTTTTTTTAAATAAGAAAATAAAAGAAAACCCCTCAATTGCACATTACACAGTCCAAATTTAACACTTAAGCTGTGTTTTAAGTAATTTCCGTCGAAAGCCAGTGCTCTAGGAATGCAATTAAGAGCCTCTTGTGGGCGGCGCTAAACAATCAAATCAGGGACCATTTCAAAGAACTCCCAAGGCGAAGGCCCACTCTCCAGGGACTGTCAGACTCCGCAGGGAGCTGACAATTAGCCTGTGCACCTGTTTGCCCAAGTGCAGGCCCTGATTTTCTGAGAAAGGCATCGCTACCCACCCACCCCGAACTCAGTGGCCGCGATCAAACCCGTCAATTTCTCCTTTGACAAAACTACTCAAGGTCAGCATTTGGGCGCAATCATCTGCACCTCCTACCCACCCGGGCGTCTCTCTGTCTTTAATGAGGCTGAAGAGTCAAGATTTTGACTTCACATCGACCATCAGATTCGGGGAGGAGAGTACTCAGCCCAGCGGGGCATACAAATCCAGGGGGAGCCATTCATGTTGTTTTCTATGTAAAGTTGTGCCTTGGGGGTGTCCAAAGTGGATGATGCCTCCTGTGGCTTCTTATTTCTGTTTGTAGGTTTTCTGCTGATTGGCTACATTACATTCCTTTGATTAAAAAAGAACAGAAAGCTGGGAAAAGGAGGGAGAGAGACTGGGAGTTGATATTTTTGCCAGCTGCCCTAGAATCTAATTAAATAGTCCCTCTATCCTAGATGGCACAGCAGATGAAATCAAAGACAAAGGAGGCATATCCACTTAAGAAAGCATAAATCGGAATTATTATATTCCATATCTGTATATCTCCATTTTAAGAACTCACAGACCCTAGTTTGCAAAATACTGCACCAAAAGTTGGACATGCTCACTTTAGGCATTGTCACTCACGACACCAACTCAGTAATAAAAAGGGGTATAAATAAAAGTGGGCAATTTTTTTTCTGGTCAAGATGGTCCTGGACCCTTTAGTTTGTTGAAATCATCCTAAAAAATGAAAATAAATACTTTTGTAAATTCTTGTAGCCTATGTATAGACTTAAGAATTCAGGAAGAGGTATCATTCCTTCTTTTCTCCTGCAAGCCCCAACATAGAGATAAAAGCATCACTGATTTTGTATTAATAGCCATACAACCAATTTTTAACTCTGATGCTGCCCTCACTTAAATCAATCTGATAGAACTGATGACATCGAAGTTCTTAGGAAAACACGAAGTTCTCTGTTGCCTAAAGGCGCTGTGTCCCGTCGACAGATAACGGTAAGAGAGCAAGTCACTTATCCATATAATTCCGTTTCCTCATTTGTAAAATGAGGACATTCAACTCTATGATCCTCTAGATCCTTCTAAGCTGAAATTCCCTGTCTCTAAGTTAAAGTTAGTTTTTGACTGGAGCATTTCCTCTGCTTGCCTGTTTAATATTTCCAGCCAGTTCTTGGTTCTCAGAATCACTCTGTTCTAGGCTTTCTGTTGTTACAACTGCACATGCTGTTAGCAACAGACGAGCCTAAAAGTGTTGTCTAGAGACTGTTGGCAGAGCTCAGCTGGCTGGAAGTCCTCGGAGGAGAAAGTGTGTAGTCACACTTTTCTCTTCTCTTCTTTTCTCCTTCTTCTTTCCTCCTTCTCTCCTTCCTTCCTTCCTTCCCTCCCTCCTTCTCTCTGTCTCTCTCCCTCCCTCCTTCTCTCCCCAACACAGTCCTCAGCATATAGGTTCTCAACAAATATCTCCTGACGAAAGAGAAAAGAAAGGCCAGCCTTGGCAGTTCTCCAGGCAGAGTGTGTCGCTTGCTTGGAGAGAAAGGTACCACGGATCAGAGTTAATCTTTAGGTCTACAAAGGCATGGGGATCTTAGGCGCTTCCCTTAGTTCAGCATTTGAGGCCCATAATCTGCTGTATACAGTGCCTTTCAATTTATGGAAAGGGGTCATATATTTTAGTAGTTATGCATGACTTAAATAATGTTTAATGCTTATTATGATTCCTCAGTGTGACATTTCTGCTGAGTTTTATATTTTCATTTTCTTTTTTTTTTTAAAGCAAAAATTGAACAAGTTTTATTCTCTTCCAAGGGAGAGAGTTTCCTTTTCTAAAGGGAAGAGAGAGAACACACTAGAAATTCATAGTATAATTTTTTAAAATTTGGATGCCACATGGAAGTTTTCTTTATCCTGTGTCAGGGTTTACAGTTGGACTTTTTAAAGGGTTAATCGACTGAATGTCTGATGATTGCCTTACTTCAAAAATATTAACTACATTCCCTTTGTCCTGTGGCATAATGTAATCACTTGTGTTTAATCTCCCTTCTTTAGGGAATGAAGGATTATCAAAGGTATTGTTGCAGTGTCACCGGAAAATTACTCTTAAAGAGATTTACTTTGTCAGTACTCAGCTATCATCCTTCACTTATAATTGTTTGGTTGTTAGCACTTATTTGTCAGTACTTTTTAGGTGAAAAGTTCTCTTAGAGCCTAAAGGGGAACCTGAATTTAACAATCAGTTATCAAACCTGCATTTGCAAAGATTAGAAGATTAAATTTTCAGTTAAAAAATATAAATAGTTGGGATTTGAACACAAAAATTAGGATGTTTATTATCACCCAAATGGCTAGACTTTATCATGCAAACTAGAAATAAAATTTTGAACAAATAGTTTTATTTTATAGAGAAAAATAAATAAATTTAGGATAGCACTTATATTATGAGTAGAAACAGGACAGACTATGGAACTCATGTGGTTAAGGAACATTAAGCCTTCTGAAGTTCACACCTGCCTTTACAATTGTGAGTAAGGCTTTTTTCTAGAACAGGCTACATTTGTACGAAATATCAGACTTCGTGTCAATAGATGTTTTTTAATCATGAAGGGCAGATTGGGCTCTTATTATACAATTATCGACCAGGGATTTATCTTCTAGGACTCTCACAGGATTCGTTTTTTGACTTCTGTAACAATCTGGCCCATTGGGATGTGTAGCTTAATTTATCTTTCTGCAATACTAACACAATGAAAATTTTCTCTTCTGGTTTTGGAATTATATACGTTTTGTCAGAAACTAAGTGTACATGCTACTACTTCTTATTCTTGCACCCAGGGCAGACATCACTAATTGATCACAGTGCTCTTTCCTGCTGGGAACAGATGCAGCCTGCCAATACTTCTCAACAGTCCTCTAAGCAGCCACTACTAATCAATCAGATTGGCGTGCATGATGAAATGCACTTGCCATTCAGGGCAAGAATCACATAAAGTAGCAATCTCATAGATGTGATTCCCTGGGGTATCCAGGATGCCAAAACCTATTATAATTGTCTCTTCAAAATGTGTGTTTAATATTCTCCTTCCCTCCATTACAAATAAAAAGAATAAAGGCATGCCAAGTAAGTTCCGTTTGGGAGAGAAACTTCTAACATTTTTCATTTCTCCAAAGTGGCTCCAAGATCTAAACTGTTCTTGCACAAAAAGTGCTGTCATTGAAATCCACTAACTCATAGCTCAGTCCACATTCATTTCCTCCAAAAACAAGGAAGAGACGACGCTTATGGTACAATTTCACTATTATTAAATCATTCTTCTGTGGGCAGATAGTTCTGAATGCTTAGCATCCTTGGTCTTGAATACTGATACTAAATCGTGTCCTTCCACAGAATGAAATACTCTGAATTTTGAAGGAGTTATATTTATAGAGGAATAATTTATCCCAAGTTACATTAAAATAAGTAAATCCATGGCAGCGCAGTTAAATTCCTAAGAGCAAGAACCTATCATTACTCTCACATTCTCTTTGGATTTCTGCTAAATTGAGGACTATGCAGTTTATGAATACATATTTTTTGGTTAAACAAACCCCAGGAAAAAAGCATGTTTAGGCATCCAAAACCTGTTATTAAGAGCTCAAAATATAAACTTATTAGAAGATTTGAAATTTTTTCCATCTGCCACAATCTCTAGAATTCAGAGTGATTTTCTATTTCCTTTTGTGATAAGAGACAATCATATCTTGTTTTACTTAAGATGAAGGAACCGCCTGCAGTTTTCATTGTTCCTGTAGAACAGAGGTGTTGAACAGAAAAGGCCATGCGTGCTGCATGGTGGTCAGCGAAGTGAGGAACCCGAATGAGATCAACAAATATCTATCGAGCACCCGTTCTGTGTTAGGCATCGAAACTGCAACTCAGGTAGTCGTGGTTGGTCCCAGGAGCATTAGCAAGAGTACCCACCCATGAGGGGGTCCAGGAAGCAGTGGGCATCAACTCCAGCAGTCATTCATGCAGTGAATATTTATGGATGTTTTCTTTGTACCAGGCAGTGTCCTTGCCCTCCAGGGCTGCTATCAGACTGCAGAAAGATGTACAACCAGGGGTGGTGGCTTATGACCCCTGAGTGTTCCATTTTAAGTTTCCCTGAAATGAAGTTCTTTGGGGCCAGTGACCTTGCCTCTCTAGTGCATTGTTGGATCCTCGGCATCTAGCACAGTTCTGGCACAAAGCAGGCACTCAATACACACACGTTGACTGAATGAATTATATACTAAGGGAGCAGGAAGAGGCAGTGAGTGGATTCATGGAATTTTGCACATTCCTTTTGCAGACAATGAGCTCCCTAAGGGGGGGCACAGGTCTGCTATCTTTGAGATCTTGGCATCTTCTGGGCATGCAAAAAAAAATGTTGCAGAGTGATTTCAGAGGTATCCAAGGAACAGATTAGAGGTAAGTTCGGTGTTAAGATGTGAAGCAAAGGAAGGACCGGAGCATAAGGTAATTTGAGACCACTGTGATTTGGAAAATAGAAATCCAGAGTACTTTTTCCTTCTCTCAAGAGCAAGTGGAGAATGGAGGTGATTTACCCAGTGTACACCTTGCGTTCATCATTATTCCTTGCGCCAGCCGCTGGTACACCTTGGGCAAAGGCAGGGAAAGGAGGGGGCATTCCTAGGTGGAACAGGAACGGCCACACAGCAAGGAAGGTTCAGGGACGCATGAAGTGATGGATGAGGGACTATCTCTTAGAAGGCCTGGAGGTGATCATTCCTTAGCATCCTTGCATTCCAGCAAAGCTCTGCTGGCAACCTCAGCGAGATGGAGTTAGCCCAAGGTGATGTTGAGAACCTTGCGGGGCACTCACCAGAGCTCAACGGCTGGCTGGCTAGCTAGTGGAGTGCTTTATCTCTGCATCCTCCTGCCTCTTTTCCTTGCACAACCTGGACCCTCAACTGTGTTCTAATGGCTGAATCCATCCTCTTTGCATGGGATTTCAGCATGTTAACTACGTGCCAAAAACCAGTGGGTTTATAAACTTTGATATAGCAGTGGAAGAAGCAAGTTTCACATACTATCACCCATCATATTTTCATATCAAGCAGGAAGAATAAGTTTCCGTGGTGTTACAAAGCATATTTATTTATGCAGACAATCTTTTTATCCTTTTCTCGACAGGATATTGGCACCGCAGTTGAAATGGGGGGGGGGGGGAAGAAAGCAACATGTTCCCATTTCTCAATACCCTTCCTGCCAACTTTGAATGAAGACCAACTTCAAGATTTGAATATCTTCAGCATGAATCTATTGCTAGATTGTGGTGGAGAAGTTAAAACAATAGAAGTCTTAAAGTGAGATAGACAGCAATTTGCATTTGTCATACCCTCCCTGGACATAGTGACAGGCAGAGAGGGGAGAGGGGTTACACCCTCTTCTGCTCGGTCTGCAGGAGGCCCAATCACTCCAGCAACTTCTGAATCCCACCCTGCTACCACTTCTGTCCACTGAAGTCTGGGCTTCACCACTGTCCCACTATGTACCTTAGGTCAAGTTATTTAGTTTCGATTGCCTCTGTTTCCTCCTCAGTAAAAAGGAAGTGAGAACAGAGCCTAACCAAAGTTTGCTGCAAGGATTAGAAGAGATGTATACTAAGTGCTGAGAATGGTGCCTGCATCTAGTGAGCGATCAGTAATGTTAACAGCTGTCGTTACTATTACAATCCTTATTGTTACATGTACAGAGCAGAGACTGTGTGCCTTAAATGGAAGGGCCAGAAAGTGGAAAGGGGAGAAAACAGGAGCTCAACCAAGGTTGAGTTTTCCCATTTCCTATTATGTTGTTCTTGAGCTGGGGGATGCCTGACTCTTGAGTTTTACTTGCATGGGTTCAGGGTTACCGCCTGTATAAGTTCTCCACAGCTGCTGCAATAAGTCACCACAATTTTTTTTTTTTAATTTTTCTTGGAATATAGTTGATTTACAATGTTGTGTTAGTTTCAGGTGTACAGCAAAGTAAATCAGTTATACACATACATATATCCAGTCGTTTTTAGATTCTTTTCCCATATGGGTCATTACAGAGCACTGAGTAGAGTTCCCTGTGCTATACAGTAGGTCCTTATTAGTTATCTATTTTATATATAGTAGTGTGTATATGTCAATCCCGATCTCCCAGTTTATCCCTCCCACCCCCCCTTTCCCCCACCCCCGGTAACCATAAGTTTGTTTTCTCCATCTGTGACTCTACCTCTGTTTTATAAATAAGTTCATTTGTACCACGTTTTTAGATTCCACATATAAGCGATATTGTGTAAATTGGTGCAGCCACTATGGAGAACAGCATGGAGGTTTCGTAAAAAAACTAAAAATAGATCTATCATATGATCCAGCAATCCCACTCCTGGGCATGTATCTGGAGAAAACCGTAATTCGAAAAGATACATGCACCCCAGTGTTCATTGCAGCACTATTTACAATAGCCAAGACATGGAAGCAACCTAAATGTCCATCAACAGAGGAACGTCACCACAATTTAGTGACTTAATACAACACAAATTTATCATCTTACACTTCTGCAGGTCAGACATTGGAAACACCTTGATTTAGGCTAAAATCAAGGTGTCACTGGGCTGCGTTCCTTCTGGAGGCTCTAGGGGAGCCTCTGTTTCTCTGCCTTTTCCAGCTTCCAGAGGCTCTGCCAGAATTCCTTGACTCATGGACCCTTCCTCCATCTTCAAAACCAGTAGTGTCAGACGTACTCTTTCTGATTTTGCCATCTCTCTGGTTCTCACTCTCCAGCTACCCTCTTCTACTTATAAGGACCCTGATGATTACACTGAGTCCACCTAGATGCTACAGGATAATCTCCCCATCTCAGAGTCACCTGATTAACAAACTTCATTTCTTCTGCAACCTTTGTTCCCCATTAGTTCATCTCCCCACATTAGTTTCCTTGGGCTGCCATACCAAAGGACCACAAACTGGGTGGCTTAAAACAACAGAAATTCATTGTCCCAGAGTTCCAGAGCCTAGAAATCCAAAATCAAGATGTTGTTAGGACTGTGCTCTCTCTGAAACCTCTAGAGGAATCCTTCCTTGTCTCTTGCTAGGTCCTCGTGGTTTGCTGACAATCTTGCAGCTGCGTTAACTCCATTCCCTGACTTCATTGTCACATGGAGTGTTCCCTGTGTGTCTGTTTTCTTACAAGGACACAAGTCGTATTGGATTAGGAGCCCACCCTGCTCCAGTATGACCTCATCTTAACTAGTTATATCTGCAATAACCCTATTATCATGTAAAGTCACATCTGAGGTTGGGGGTTAGGACTTCAACATATTTTGGAGGGGGAGGCGCAATTCAACCCATACCACCATGTAACCTAACATATTCACATGTTCTGGGGATGAGGATGCGGACATTTTTAGGGGGCATCATTCCACTTACCACCCACCGCCTTCAAGTCACCCTCATTCCTGATTGGGATGAGAAGATAACAGCTCAGAATGAGAGGGAAGGAGAAACTGAGGTTCACCCCCAGCCTCAGGGTGCTCCCTTCTGAATGTCCATTATTGTGAGAAGAGGCAGCCCTTATATGACACATGAAGGACAGCTAGCCAGTGTTGTCGAAAGGGATTTCAGTCCCCAGCAGTAGAGAAGGGAGTTGGAGAGACAGGAGAAAAAGGAAGAAATTAAATCCTTGACAACATATGGTCAAATCTCATCCCAAGCGAGCTTTCATTTAAGGTGTCTGAATCCGTTCTTGGAAGTGTCTTTTCCCCTCCTGTTCGGGGAAGTTTGCTCCATATTGAAGTTCTTTTCTGCTCCACACCCCCGCTACCCACCAGCTCCCTTCTGCTGGCATCGGCCTCTGTCACTCCACTGATACTCCAAGCGTGTGGCTAGGTCTCCCTTTCCCAGCAAAATCTTCTGTTCCCCTGCATCGATTCCCCAATTATCTACCTAATCCCCACTCTCCATTCCCTCCCCTTAAAGCACGCCCACCACCAACAGAAATTAAAGGCATAAACCAGAAGAACAGAGCGTCTTCAACCCTCGTGGCATTCCTGAGAGAAAAAAGCCTGTGTGCTAACAAGGAAAGACTCTCTGTCCTCTATTTCTTTTTCTGTAGGAAAACATTGGCAGGCTTTTATTTTAGGTAAAAAATGGTATCTCCTTAATTTGGAGGGCATTCGTTGTATCAAAACATTCATTGTATCAAAACAAATGTCACCGTTAACTATTCTGATCCAAGATGCAAGACACTCTGTATATATGTGAGGAATGTAGGTTCAGATTCCGATACATGGGTTTGATGATCTGTGCTGCCCTTTTGTCTGCCTGGCCTTGAGGAAGTTACTTGGACTCCTTACTTATTTGTAAAAGGAGGATATACAGGTGCCTAATTTATAGGTTTGTGATGAGGATTAAAGAAGCTAATAACATATATGGACACTTTCCGTGTGCCAGGCACTGTGGTCTGCCCTTTTTCTGGACTCTTGGGTGATGGAAGCCACTTAGAGAGTCTGATGCATAACAAACAGTTGCTATTTTTTGTTACTCCGGGACTTTTTTTCAGTCTGCCACGGGAAGCAAAATATTCTTCCTGTCCTTTATGTCCAGTCCTGGAAGCTGCTCAAAAATCCATTTCAAGAGCCCCAGTTTCTCCCTGGGTTTGTTTCTGACTTTATTGTACTATATTTTTTGTGCAGCGAGTCAGAGCCAAAGGACCCGGTTGGTGAAAAATTTAAATCAGATCGGTGAGAGTCAGCAATCTTCATCTCCCCCGCTGTTCGGCTCCACACCTTTGCCACCAGGTCAGGGAAATCATCAGTCCTGGGGAGCAGCTACAAAGCTGTTCCCAGAGCCAATTTCCTGCTGAACTGTGTGTTACACTCTTAGCAACATTCCAAAAATTATACTCATTTCAAAGCTGGCTTTGATCTGGACCCCCTCCCTTCCCTCTCCCCCAGCCTTTGCCGGGAAGCACATCTCCAGGACTAGAGGTTCACCTTGAAAGGCTGAGACGCCGGTGAGCAGAGCCGGGCTCTTCCTGAGAGGGAGGGAAGCCCCGGAACAAAAAAAAAAAAAAAAAAAAAAGAGGAAAAAAGGAGAAAGTCCGTGGGAGGCCTCACTTATTCTCAGTGGTCCACTGCCCTTGCCTTGGCAGCGCAATTCCTTCTCAGGGTGAGAAGAACCACTGGCCCAGGCTCTACTTAAAAAGGAGCTGCCTCGGGTTTCTCACTTGGAGTCTGAGTGCAGAGGTGTACAGGGAGGGGATGGGAAGGGGTGGGGAGGAAATGCTTTTCCCAAGGGGACATATCAGTGCCTTTCAAACCGAGGAAGGCCCGTCTTTGATGCCTCCAGCATCAGACGTCCCTGACAATTCTGTGGAAGGAGGAATTCTCGAAGGAGCTTCGTTTTCCTGCTTCTCCCCTCCCCCCTTCTCCCCTCCCCCCACTGCTAAATTATGATGTGGAAATTGAGGAAGAGACTTGCTCACGGGACAAGTTGCCTGTGGAAATCCAGGGTGATCTGCAAATCCCAATTCTAGCCCAAGAGAACATCGTCTCAGAAGCCAAGCAAAGTGAAAGGGACAACTTGATGAACATACTTCATCCACCGATGAGGGTTTGGAATCTCTGGGGCTTATGGGGATGCAGTGCCGTAAACCCAATAGAGATGGAGCATTCTCTTTCTTTGCAAATTGGGAATCTCAGGGTGTCCCTAGGTGGGGAATTTTTTTTATAATAGTTACCAAGTTGAAGGGCTCTCTTTCCACCTTAGGTCAGGGAGTAGGAAGAAGAGAATGTGTAATAGCAGGCTGGGTGTGGGTCACGGGGTGCAAAGCCTGCCACCTGCCTACTGGTGACCTTGAGAGACTCACTAAACTGAATGTCTGAGGTTCCTCATCCATAAAGTGGGGAATTGGGGATGAGGATAAAGGATAAAAATCCATGCAAAGCGCTTCAGCCAGCGCCTGACAGTTTGTGCCCCATGCAGTTCATAGCCCCATAGCGTGGCAGACACCAAGAGAAGGCTTCTCTGCCAAGCAAAGGGTCTCAGTCTTGTCTGTCTCCTTGTGCCCAGCACGTTGATTTGCATATTATGGAGACCCCATATGCATTGATTAGATTGAGTTGACTTTAACGATGACCAGTACTTTCAATACGTTCAGGAAAGTGTGTATAAGGGAACATTCTGACAAATTATTCTGTAAAGTGAAGAAGCTTTTTGTAACCACCCCAGTGTTATTCTATTAGTGTAGCTACTTTGATTAATGTTATTATTATTCCCTACGGAGGGCAACAATAACAACAGCTACTGTTTACTAATATATGACATTTAGTATAGTACTTAGCACAAAGTTAGCATTCAATGACGGTTAAATAATAGTGAAACAACACACATAGCCTGCCTTTCAAATTGTTGGTTTCCATATGCATTTGCAGCCTTGCATCTGTGAGATGAAGGATTTGTTTGTATTTCTCTTTTTTGTTAAAGCATAAGAGTTATGTTGAGTGAATAAAAATAGTCACCACTCATACTCAAAAAGAGGCACTGAGATGGGTGTTGAACAATTTCCAGAATGTGGCCGATTCCCCGGGTCCCACTGCATCACGCTGACCATTGTGGTAATTAATAACCATCTTCACACTTGAAGCCCATCAGGTATGAGATGCTGCCCTAGTCTGGGAGGATGAGGGACACGTCACCACCTGCACACCTCCCCGCCAGCTCTGCCTGGCATATTAGCAAGCTGCAGCGATTATAATAGACGGAGCCACAGCTGAGCCTGCGGTTTGATTTTTGTCACCATAAAGGCAGGACTCGACACTAAAGTAATTAGGAATGAATTTTCAGATCTCGACTTCTCAGGCACACTGCCGGGGAGGGAGACAGGAGCGGGTGGCACTGTTTTGGAAGCTGAGGTGGTGACCTTGTACGTTGCCCTCACTCTTAATCTTTCTCTCAGAGAGCCCAGTGAGCACTTGGCCAGAACCTCCTGTTAGACTGACAACCAGAATGGTTGTGTGTGTGTGTGTGTGTGTGTGTGTGGCCTGTAGGCACTTAGAAGAAAAAGGAGCAGAAGAATGAAGCCAATATGGGAAGCAAAGTTACCACGGGGACAAAATGTTCTTCGGAGCAGCTTGAAATGAGCATAATTTGGGAGAATTTCTGCAAGAGCGGTTAATTCATAATGGGGTTTGCTGAGCAATCAACAATGTGTTGCTTGTATTTTCATATGCTGGGAGCATATGCCTCCGCGTGCGCGCGCATGTGTGTTCAAATGCTCCAGTACTTTGATACTTCACTAGTGTGCAATCTCTATTTCTTGCTTTTGTCTGGGGGCCTCTCATATTACATTTAGATTGTGTCCTTTATCATCCCAAATTGACATTTATGCTTTTACTTCTATTGTTTCCCTACCTTCTCCCTGGTATGGGTCAACAATTTGTTTTAATCTGTGTCACTTCTCTTATCTCCCTCGACACAGAGGAGCAGTCATTTTGCACCGCCATCCGCCTACAGAGGTGGTGTTATCAAGAGGGTGGTGGGGTCCTGCCCCCTCTCCCCACTACCTGAAAGGCTGGCAAATGTTAATTGCTTTTCCAGTTAGTTTATAAGAATGCAGAAACCGATGAATGCAGCTTGACTGGTTTTGATGAAAGTAATGGAATGCTAGTGCCTATGAATAAATAAATCTGATTTACATAGAGGACCATTGTGGGAGTGGATAGGAAGCTGGTGAACGCAAGCAAGTTATAGTTTAAGGACACGTTATTCCTTGGCTTTTATTCTAAGTGAGGGAGGAGAGCTCAGCTTTCCTTGGATTCCCAGAGGGGGGAAGGGGGGAGGCGATCCCTTGGCCTCCGAGAAAAATGCTTTGCGAGAGCAGCCTTGGTCTGAAACTTAAGGGGGATGCGTTTTGTTTGGAAAGAAGCTCTGTGTTTCACTTTCTGAAATCCCCTTTCGGAAAGAATAGCAAGCCATGCAGAATTTATGAGCAGTAAACCGAAAATGTTGGCGCGTACATCAGAGTGCCCTGGCGAGAGATCCAGCAAAGGCTCTCAGAGGGAGACAGGATCACAACCGTTTCTTTTTCGAGTTTATTTGCGTTTCCTAAATTCCCACAAGATCGCAGCGACGCGAAATGGAATAAATCAAGGCACTCTTATTTTCAGACGAGACAAGGCGAATATGAAGTAACGCTCTGCTGTCTGAGTATGCTGATCTCAGCTGACTGCTGAGTTGTAAAGGCGGGAGCCCCTTCTCCATTTGCAATGTGGAGGAAATAAGAGTCATAACATCAGGGTGTCTGCATTTCTACGCGCCCAGGATTGTTCTGGAATGGGTTCATCTGTCAGGAAAGGAGCTTGGAGGAGGAAGTTAACAATTTAACTTGACACCTAGACTAAAGGAGAAGCAGGAATGCTGTGTTTTAGAAGTGACTCTGTTGGTGGCTTCCAACAAATGAATGAAGATTAAACACCAAATTCAATCACTCAAAAAGGATTTGTTATGGGTCAAGTATTATTCTCAGTGTGGGAGGTACAGTCAGGAATAAAGCAAAGTCACAGCCTTCAGGGCACATAGATTCTCACACCCAGCCCTTGGCAAGTTCTAAATTCAAGGAGGTAAATAACTGAGGGAGATCTTGAAATTCACATACAACGCTTTAACTAAACAAAATTCCCGGAAAGGAACTGTTTTCTTTGCATTTAGTATCATTCATGACATGATGGCGTCCATAATGCCTAAGAAAACACCCGCACAAGAGCCCAGCATGCAAGTTGGGAGTTAAGTAAAAAATCATCAACAATATAAGGAAAAAAAAACACCTGACTTATTTGGCCCATTCCAGGGTCCTCTGTCTAAATGTATTTGAAATTAGGTTATTATCCACTATCACCCATGCTTATCTCCCAAGTTCTTCATAGTCATTTCTCAGGTCCTGATGATGTATTGATAGGCTATAGATTAAATATGAAATTACTACAAATCTCAAGCACCCAGAGATTTATGGACCGAGGCTTAGGCCTTGTATCAAATCAACCATCTAGGAAAATATACGATTTCACCATAATATTAAAACTTACTGGCAGCATCTTCATCTTATCCGATTGGTATTGTCCTGATGATAAGCCACAGTAAGCAGAGAGAGAAATTGTGTGATAAATTATAGAACAGGTGTCAAAAAATATCTTCATTACATTTGGATGTGCAAGGATTTCACTCACTGTGCACGGAATAAATAGAGTTTATCTTTTAATGCCCACTTCAGTTCCAAGAACTTTAGAGTCTCAAAAGACTGGGTGATCTTCAGTTGGCCCCATTCACAGGAGTTAAACACGTAGGTAGGGAAACAAAGCATTCGATCCTCAGGTGATTCATACGGGCATTGCAGCTTGCAAAGTGTAGGACTAGAGGCAAATCATGCTGTCATAAAGTGTGAAAGAAGGAGGGGAGCTCTTAATGTATCTCAGAAAGTGTCCTGAACGACCATGAGACATGACCAAAATGATGATGATGATAATGATGATGATAATAATAAGCCAAAGTAGCAAAACAATAAAAATGGTAGTTAACGTTTATTGAACCCTTAAGATGAACAAGACATTGTGCAGAGGATGTTCTATACTTGACCCCATATAATCTTCATGAAGACAACCCTGTGAGTAGAGTGGTGTGGTCTCCCTTACTCTACAAATGAAATAAAGCCTAAGAGGGTTAAAGAACTTACCCCCAGTCTGAAAGCGTGTGAGTACCAGTGCCAGGGTGGACACCCATATCTGTGTGACATCATAGCACCTGCAGTGAAGTCCTGTTAGTTAGCGTTGCTAGTGGATGGGGGCAGCCGTGTTGGAGGAAGACACTGGAATATTAAGAAGGAAATTAAGTCCTGAAATGGGACCTGTCCTTATAGGGAAGGAGGAAAGGAAGACCAGCACATGATCTTCTAGGTCCTGTGGAAATATGTCCCTCTCCGAGTTCCCCAGGTAAAAACCTGCAGCCCTTCTTGATTTTTCCCTTTCCCTGATGACCCAGAGCCAGTTGCCCATTTCTGTCACTTCCTTTCTTTCGTATCTCTAACCTGTTTTCCTGGCTCTTGAAGTTCACCCGGCTGTCTTAGTTTGTCGCCTGTAGCTGGGTCTGGAGAAACACCCTCCACAGCATTCCCACCTGCAGCCTCTGCCTTTTACAGGCCATCTGCCGTACTGCTAGGTAATCACTGCTATCTTCCTAAAAGCCAGTCCAAGCATGTCTCCTCTGCCTGGCTCTGTCAGGTACTGAAACGCAAGGGCGACTAAAACATATATTTTGCCCTCAAGGAAGTGACAACGTCATGGAAAGCCCTCACTCTCTACCTGGTCTGCCTATCTGTTCTCATTTCCCTCTCTCCATTCCGACACGCGACATCCCAGGCACCCTCACCAATCACACATTTTCCACCGCCAGGGACACTCTTTCCACCTCAACTGTCTGATGAACTCAACCCATCCTTCAGTAGGGAGTTTGGCTGTGAAGTCTCTTCCTTCGCCTTACCCAAGGAGAAGGACTTGCTCCCTTGGTTTAGGCCACTTTTAGATCAGTTAGCATTTTGCTTATTGCCCCTTCTAAATCAGAATTTGTATTCCTGCCATATCCCTGGAACAGAGAAAGAATGAGGAGACAAGAGAATGGCTCACAGATCCAAAAAACTGGACCTTAATATTTGTTGTCCGGTTTAAGACCTTGTAGACAGATTACCCCGAACACCCATCTCTTATAATCTAACCGAAGCTATATAAAGAGGGTGTGGAATGTTTTCAGGCTTTAACGCATCATGTGAGGACACCACCTGGTCTCTCAGTCACCTTTATTTCAACAGCCTTGTTTGCATCTGAATAGAAACAGGATTAATTGACGCATAAATAGTTTAAATTATCTATGTAATCTTAGAATCTCTGCCAGAGAGTTAGAAAGACAGCTTGAGTGGCTTCAAACCAGAATTATGTCCCCATGGACAATGTCATCAGATTCAGTCCATGTTTGGGAATTCCCTGGAAGTCCAGTGGTTAGGACTTGGTGCTTTCACTGCTGGGGCCTGGGTTCCATCCCTGGTTGGAGAACTCAGATCCCACAAGCCCATGGTGTGGCCAAAAAAAAAAAAAAAAAAAAGATTCAGTCCATGTTTGAGTCCTAGTAACTTCAGGTTGTATATTAGAAGACTTTCACAGGTTTTAGCTTGTCTATTTCCCCTAGTAGTCCCATGGGGTAAATGTTATAAGTTCCATTTGACAGATGAGGAAATCGGGGCCCTGGATATGTTAAATAATTTCCCACGTGGCTCCCATGTTATGGCTTGTAAGTGTGGAGGTTGGGAGTTTATGCTCAGACGGGAGACCCAGTATTTCCCACTCTACCAGACGGACTATTCGCGCACAGCTCTCTCTCTCTCTCCTGGCCATCATCTTCCGATCAAAGTTACCCAAGGAATATGTGTGACTATATAGATACGTGAGGTGTGACTATAAAGCAGAAAGATGTTGGAATAAAATATACATGAAAGTCTCTTTGAGTGCCTTACTATCATGTCTGCTGTGTGGAAACACCCCTGTGTTTGTACTCATGACCGGCTCTGTGTGCTGACAATGCCCAAGCCCTGGGTCTTCTTATTTTTGTTTTCTTGTCTCTCAAATGCACCCCGGAGAGGAGGGGATGCTTCCTATCAGCTCACGGATGTGATGATAGCATCTCTTTACATCCAAACTTTCGTCATATATTTGTCTTTATACATACTTTTTACAGGTGAGCAGAATCAGGTGCAGTTCTTGGCTCTGGGGTCCAGTTAGCTGAACACAGATGACAGGCGAGGTGTTCTTGCTGACTCCTGTGTCAGCGTCATGGGGACCAGCTCTGATCCATTTCTGTCCGTGGGCGCCTGCCAGGAACCATGCAGGCAAGTCAATAGGATGCTCATTGACGGGCCAAACGTTGTTTTGCTCGACAGGAGCACGCAGAGTAGGTGAAAATGTCCAACTGGCTAGTCTGACCTGTCAGCCAATTTTTATCTCTCTTGGCAATAGCATAGAGGTGGAAAAATATTTAGAGTTCATGACACTTAGGATTGGGACTGCTGGGTATATCCCAGTTGAAAGAGTTAACACTTCCTTCAACTCAAGGTAACCAAAGCATGGATAAAGTGTTCGCCAGAACCTGAAAGGGACCCTGCTAAATGCATAAGTCAGGATCACATGAAACTTATATTCCCCAGGACTGTTGGTCACAGTGAAGCTGGAAGACTGCCTGCATTAGAAGCATCTGGAGAGCTTGAGATGGCATGTCTTGCCTTACGTTGCCAGCTAGATGCTTAAGCTGTGGCTTTAACTGAGATCCAACAAGACGTCTAATCCACACATTGGATTACAAAATGTATCTCAAAAACAAACAAGCAAACAAAATGTGTCAAGACTTTCATTCTGCCATGTCTCTGGGTAGAAAGAAATAAAACTTAGGTATCATTTCACACCTACCAGAGTGGCTAAAATTAAAGAGATTGCCAACATCAATACTAGCAGGGATGTAGAACACTTCATACACAATGGTGGGGATGGTGGGTTGTAAAGTCATATAATCACTTTGGAAAATGGTTTGGCATTTTCTTATACAATTAAACATATACCCAGCAATCCCAATCCTAAGTGTTACCCCCCCAAAAAATTAAAATATATGTCCCAAAGTAGATTTTTGCCTGAATGTTAATAGCAGCTTTTGTTCTCAATAACCATAGACTGGAAACAAAACAAACGTCCACGCACAAATTAATGGATAAGTGAACTCTCGTATCATCACACATGGAGTAGTATTTAGCGATACAATGGAGTGAGCTGCTGAGATACACAACAGCATGGATCAATCTCAGAAACGTTACGCTGAGCAAAAGAAGTCAGATACAAAATAGCACAGACTTATCATTCCCTTTATAAATGTTCAAAACATGTAAAACTAATTTATGGTGGTCGAAATCATAATCATGACTTAGAGGGCTTGGGGATTGCCTGAAAAAGGACACAAGGGAACTTTCTGGGGTGATGGAAATAGTCTATATCTTGAGAGAGCTAAGAGTTACATGGGTGCATTATTTATCAAAACTTTTCAAACTGTATGCTTAAGATTGGGATGTCTAAAGTTCACCTCACTTCTTAAAAAGGAGGGTGGAAGAGAAGTGGGTGTGGCCAGAAAAGAGCAGTATGAGGGACCCTCTTGGTGATGGAAATGTTCTGTATCTTGACTGGGTCAACGTCAACATCTTAGCTGTAGTATTGTTGCTATTGTTTCATAGGATGTTAGTTACAATTAGGGGAAACTGGATAAAGGGTACTTGGTATCTCTCTGCCTTATTCTTATAACCGCGTGTGAATCTATAATTATCTCAAATTTTAAAGTTTTACTTAAAACAAAACAAACATTTGGTTATTAACAGCTTGGGATTTGAACTTTTGTCTTCTTGTGAGTAACCTGCTGTGTGTGTGTCTGTGTATACTTTTTATGGGAAAGAGAGAAAGAAAGCAGGGCTTTTAAGTCATTTTAAATTTATTTTGAGTTTTGTTTTGATTTCTCCATTTTTATTTTGATTTTTGTTTTGTATGCTCGTGATTAAACAGCCACTCCTTCAATGGGGTTGACTTCATCAGTCTAAGGTCAAAAATCTTTACATCACTCCTCACTTCTCCCCAATGTCTTATCATTCCGAAGTTGCCATGAAATACAAGGAATCCCTTTCCTGAACATTATTATTCCACTGACATTGGGGAGCAAATAGTGCCCGTGAGTTATCTGTGATGCCGGGTCGGGGGAGATGTCAGCCGCATGTGATTTTGCAAGTTTCCCGGGCAATGCAGTAGTGCTAATGCAGTCTCCTGGATGCAGGGACACCAACTGGGTTTATGTCACTCCCTTGGGGGCCTAAGTACATAAATTAATCCTTTTTTTTTTTTCCCAGTACATGCAGAGAGGGCTTCCTCGTGTATGCTGCACATAGGGAGGGAGGGCAGGATGCTTCCATGTGCAAGCAGTTTACATTTGAGGAAAGCAGGCAGTACGTGCCATATCAGAACCTAGGTTTTGGGGTGTTTTCTTTATTGAAATCCCTGGGAAGGCTGATCTGGCTCGGACAGATCTAAGAAGGAAGGGATTCATCAGCTGGAATTAAGTTGCCTGCCTTGGCTTGCCTAAGGCTGCAGAAGGTCATCCTTGAGCCTCCATTGCAGCCTGTCTCCTGGCACCTGCCCACACCACTCTGAAACACACCTAGCCTTGTGGATTCCGCCTTAGTCAAATGTCTGCCATAGTAAAGGCTGATACTCTTGAGTTTAAAATGCCAATAATTATCAAGGTGCAATTTAGGAAACGAAGTCCCTTTTTTTCTGGTAAGGATATCACCAGCATTATCCCAATGTGCCCACTGATGTCCAGGAGGTGGGCTGATATGGTTTATTCCATTTTGCAGAAAGGAAAATCAGTTAATCACACCAAAACCACCCCCCTCTCCTTCATCCTTTTCCTTTTCCTTTTCCTTTTCCTCTTCCTCTTCTTCCATTTTCTTCTTCTTCTTCCTGCCCTCCTTGTCTTCCTCTTCCTCCTCCCCCTCCTGCTCCTCCTTGGGGAGGGGGCGTAATAAGAATCTAAAACAAGTATGGAAAATTCTCACCGTCTTTTCTCACTTCCTCTACTAGCATTTTCTTACCTTCTCTAAAACCCCCCCCAAATGCCTGAGGTTCCCATCTCATTCTCACTCCAGCATCAGAACTTGCCAGTTCTGTTTCCCAGTCCCTCTGGACCCTGAGCCTTGATAAGACACCGAGTGATAATTAGATTAATTGGGTAACATGAAGCTCTAACATGTTATGAAGGCATTTGTTTCCTCTAGGTCCATAAAGGATATTCCTAATGTAATCTGAGGCACTTCTACTAGAGCCGTGGGACAGAGGGTTTTAGGCCAATAGCTAGAGCTTTCATGTTCCTAAAGTTAAATCTGATGGGAAGAGCAGTGCATTTAATTATTCAGTGATAAATGAAGATGGAGTGATAAGCCTCGATCTTTCAAGGGCACATAAGAGACACCCAAATATGTGTGGGAAGAATGTGTGAAGAAGGGCAGGGTCATTCCTAGACTTTCCTAAGTGCATTTGAGAAAGGCCTATGAGAGGATGTTACAGCCTGCCTCACTTGCCCATGAAATTGCTCTAGTCTAGAAAATTCTGAGTCCATGCAAAAACTTATGAGTTTGCATTGAAGTTGTCTGTTCCTCCTACTGGACTACAGACTCCTCCAGGGTGAGGGCTAAATCTTAGGCATCACATGGTTCTAAGCATCAAGCTTGGGCCCAGGGACAAAACAGATGCTCAGTTAATGGCTATGGGACTTCTTAGCATGAGTTCTGGCTCATTTCCAGGAAAGATTGCCCATAGGATGGGTTGTTGAAGAAGTTGGGGTCTGGACCTGAAGGAGTCAGAGCGATGTTCTTCAGTGATCTTTCAGATCGCTTGGTATCCTTATATGAGAGAGTGGATCCTAACCCAGGTCAGCCACGGGCCGTAAGCTAGAACAGAGACTGGCAAAACTGGTGGAGGAAGATTTATGAAACTTTCCTTGATGGCTCAGGGCTCGGTTTTCCTGCAGGATAACAGCGTCGTCCCTTAGATAGGAGCACAAGTGAGTAGTTCAGCTCTGCCCCTCTGCCTTCTGTCCTCTTCATGCACCAGTTCTCAAGACAACACTGTTATCGCGCCAGAAAATACAGCCCAGAGCATTACAGATGTCTGGTACAAGCAGAACCCATATTAATGGTTATTGCTTAAAGAAGAGGCATGCTCAGATCTCTTTACTGTGCTCTGGGGAAATAGCAATTCTTACTTTCTTTCAGAGAAGACCAGAGACATAAAAAAGATCAGTTGGGTCTGGCCTATCTCAGAGACAGGAGGCTTTCTCAGAGGTAACTTAAAGGGCAGGTTTGACATGACCTGAGACACATCCCCACAAATACAGATTTCTTAACAATTAATTTTTATCTGGGTGCTGATGGATGTTTAGACATAAAATTTTCAATTTGTTGTTGGAACAAATAAATTAGTGACATTGTATGAAGAATTAATGAAAAGTCAAAAAAAGGATTTTTTGTTTTTGGGCATGGACTTCAAGCTTGTTCCAAAAATCCTGACTTTCTATAGTCTGTTGACAATTGACTTAGGGTGAACTGAACTTTTTTCCTTTTCTTTTTCTTTCCTCTCTCTCTCTCTTTTCTTTCTTTCTTTCTTTTTTTTTTTTTTTCATTGAAGATGCTTAGCCAGTTTTTGACAGTGAGTAAATTGTTCCTAGAACAGAGAGAGATTTTTGGGAAAGAAAACATGATTTCTTTTCAAGGAGCCTTTAATTGAACCAAACAGGAAATTCATTAAATGACATTTAAAATGGCCAGGAAAAGTTACTGTTTTTGCTCTGGTAGAAAATGATCCGTTTAAAACACATACTGAGAGATACGAGCGTCATATACCATATAGTTCCATAACACTTACAACTTTATCAGTGCCAGCCTTAGCTGAGAGGAGTTATTTTCCTTTTCTGCAAAAAAACAAAAGATCCCAAAGTATTGCAGCACCATTGTGACCATGGTTTACCTCATATGCTCTGGATTTAAAATAGCACCTTTTGCCCCTTGAAAAACATTGCCATTTGTAATCAGCCCAGATCCCCTGCTATACAGGGTGTCAACAGCAACAGAAGCTTTTAAATTGCTTGCCTTTGATGAAAATGAAAATGTTATCCATGAAACATCTCTCTAAGAAAATAAGTCCAGGCCTGATTCTTGTTATGCAAACAGACACATACAGTATCTCCCTGAATCAGCTTTTTCTCATCTGAAGTGGAGCTATTGTACTTTATTATGATGTCAGAGATTGAACTGGGGCATGAATGCACTTCTGATAATTAAGATCATCAGACTTGGAAAACGTAATTCCTAATAAGAGATGAAAGTTTCCCTATGGTGTAGACTCAGAATGCTTGTGAATGGGGCCGTGTAATGGTCATAGAAGTAAAGAGTGAATTTGAAATTCGTTATTGCATAAATGTGCAGATAACACCAGAAGGACAAGCACCCCAATCCTATAAGCCCATTTTCTAAAAAACACGAAGCATCTCTTGGAACAGGCAGGTGGTGTATCATATGTTCCCGGAGCGGAGAATGAGCTTCCTGCTTTTAAAAGTAATTGATTTTATAGTGAAACGCGTCAAGAGCACTGGTTTTCAAAATGATTCTGTTCATGAGTGCTGGGAAATAATACATACTGCTAATTGCTTCAGAAATAGCTGGATTCTTTAACTTTGGCTTTGACTGTGATTGGAAGCAAGATCCTATGCCTTTCTGCCTTTTCCCTCATCACAGATTAATAGCTGTTTTGAAACTGTGTCTCCTTTTGCTGTTCCAGAGATGAAATCTGCATGCCTTCACTTTTTGTCTATGGCATCAGCTACAGTGTTTTTTAGTTCAAACTCTGAATGTTCTAAAGATAGCAGCGTGACATTTCTGTTTCAATGAAGCCCAAGTAGTAGGCGAGATATAAAACACCAGAGAAGAAAAAGATGTGTTTGCTCATTTTCCCATTGTCCTAGGTGAACAGTTGTAAGTAGGGAGGCTGATTGCAGGTGTGTGTGGGGAATATTAACTTCTGTGATTTGTCATTTTTTGGACACATAGCGCGTGCCTTACGGTAATTCCATATTTGAATGTCTCAATCCTGTATAGATTGACTGAATGTAATGTGAAACCTGAGAAAGGAAACTCGACTGTTTATGTTTTGTTTTTTTTTTCTTGGTTGTTTCTCCCGTACGCTGACATGAATGTGTCTGATTTAGAGTCTGTGTTTGCTCAAGGTATCAGCCCAGTGGAATAAGCCAGAACCATAGCCTATGATCAAAACTAATTGAACCTACCAATTATGCCTGTGTGTTTCATCATTCGTTCATTCACACAAACATAATATACCTATAATAAACCTACCTACATGTGTGTGCAAGACTGAAGTAGATCTTGATGAATTCATGAGACTGCTCAGGTACCTCTTCCTCCAGGAAGACTTCCCTCACCCACTAGGCCAGAAGTCAGCAAATTTTTTCTGTAAAGGTCCAGATAGTAAATATTTTAGGCTTCACTTTGTGAGCTACATATGGCCTCTATCACATCTTCTTTTTTTTTTTTTTTAACTATCCTTCAAAGATGTACAAAACATTCTTAGCCCAAGGGCTGAAAATGATCCATGGGCCATAGTTTGCCAACCCCAAGACAAAGCCAAGTGTCCCTCGTTTCTTCACCCAGAGCAGCCTCCATATCCTATTGAAAAGAGCTCGACTCAAAATTCTCAGAGGGGAGGTTCTTATCTCTGCAGCCCTGGCCTAAGCACTGGCAAGTGTTCATTTTCCAAATATACAGCGATCGCCGGCTTCCAGTTTTATATTCCAGCTGGGAAAAAAAATCCTCTACAGAAACCAGTTAAGTAACGATTCAGAACACAGTGAGTGTTCTCGACAGATCCTTGGCAACTTTGGCTTTCTGGAATAGAACCCCAAGTTGAAAAATGAGTTTTTTCAATGCCCTCCTAAGTTCTCACAATAGCATTAAGAAAACCTTTGCTCTGTACTTCATTAGGCCTTCATCTGGGGTCTTGTTTGTTCTTCCTTACCATGTAATTTCTTTTAATTGTAATAATTTTTAAAAAATAGCTTAAAAGATGGACGGCAGGAATGGAGGGGTGTGTGTGATGGTGCCGAGCAAAGCAGTAGGCCCAGAGGCAACCCCGAGATTGACACCAGACAGCCTGACCTCCAAGAAGGGGACAGAGTAAATCAGGAGATACAGAACTAGCTGTCTGCCTAGAACAATTATGTGTGCTCTTCATAGGTTTTCACTCATCAATTAAATGTTGAATTATGCTCATTATGCTGTGTTTAAAAATGCAGCCAAATTTAGCGTCCAATTTTGAATTATTATATCTACATAACATGGTTCAAATAAAAATATCCAAGCACTTGCAGTTAGTTTTGGTTATCTGGAAGGTTCCCTCCTTGGACCTCCTCATTTATGAGTAATGTGTGATGAAAGGCCCGTTTGCAACCCAGGACCACCTAGCATGTAGGGCAAGGGCTGTAGAATCAGATGGCCTGGCCTGGTTCTTCCTTTCCAGCTGTGCAACCTGAAGCAAGTTACTTAACCTCTCTAAGCCTCAGTCTCCTGATCTGTGTAATGGGCACGTTCCCTTAGGGTCACTGTAAGGACTAAGTAAGATTATTTTACTTAGATAATCTTGTTATTCTGTGTTAAGTAAGTCAATATCTTATCATTACCTAGCATTCTGTGTTAAGTAAATAAAATTCTTGACATAGAAGCTGGCATAAAGTAGGGGCTCAAAAAGGTTAGCTATTAGTACTACAATTATTATCAGTATTGTTTATGATTAAGTGTGAAAAATGAATTTGACACAAAGTATTCAAGGAGACTACATAAAAGAATAAATATGGTGAAAACAACTGAGATAGCACCTTATGGAAGGTGCTACTTGACCTAGAATGATCAAACGAATTCTAGAAATCAGGCTAAACTGGGACTAATTCCCCCAGAACACTATTTACCCCTGGAGTACTTTCTTTGGTTCGGCTGAGAAAGGCTGTTTTCTAGAACAGTAAAATCCACCCACATATTTTCACATCAGATCCTACTCTAAACCCCCAAATGTTTTGCATTCCCAGTGCCCTATCATGTTAGTTGTTTGTTCCTTACCAAAGGCAGAATGGGAGCGTGGAAGTGGAGTGGAACAATAGCATTTCACTTCACTCAGAACACCAGACCCCCTCCTAGAAGAAGGGGACAGGATTCACATTTTCTCCCCTGATATGTTCTTTCCAACTGTTTTGGCTTCAAACCACACTTCACTGGATGCCCCAAAATGTAACCCAGTGGGGATGCAGACATGCCACACAGGTTGTGACCTTTAAAAGCAAGGACCTGAAAAGGGCTGCTTCCTTATGGAAAAACAAGCGCTGATGACAAGTCTCGCCACTGATGTAACACAGAGAAAGGGCTGCTTCAGAGGGAGAAATTGGGACGAGGGAGTTTGGCTGGAGCAATGAGAAATGTCGAGAGCCTTTGGGTATTAACCAGACTGGCAGTGTGATCCCCGGGAGGAAAGACAAAGATAGCTACCACCTTCCTGACTCAGGGCTGCCCACATTGCCGCACCTTTCTGCCCTCCTGCAAGGCTCCTCGTTCAGACAGTCTCACGAGTGGGTATCTCGGGTCCAGCCTGTGCAGCACCGGCTTTCCAGGGACTGGCATTTGTGTCCTCAGCTCTACAGTCAGCTATTGTGACAGAGGAGCCCTAGCTGACTACGCGGTCTGCCGGACGGTTGTGCAGGCGGCACTGCCCTTGAATCGTCCAGGTAAGCAGAATGATGGTTTCTTATAGACTTGCCCTGAGGCTTGGAAGCAAAGAACAGGAGCAGGAAATATCAAAACAATAGATGGCCTTTTAGCTGTGGCCTCATACGTGTGCATGGGAAAGAACAGAACACCTAAGGGACAAGGGCAGAGCCCGGGAAAAAATGTGCCCAGGAAGGGAAGGGGAAATAAGACGTGAACTGCTCTACCAACTGAGCCAGAAACAGAGGAGCAAAGAAGAGCAATTAGCCCGTCCTGTTCTTTGTCAGTGCCTACGCTACCCTGGTTAGAATTCTCGCTTCTCGCGCTTTGCCCCCGTCCCCTTCTTGGGACCAGCCCTTGTAAGCCACAGTCCCTGCTCTGAGTGCAGGCAGTGTGTCATTTTCCTGTACTTCCCTCTCCTTTCTGCCAGGATCCCAGTGCATCAGTTAGGAACTTCCTGGTCTCTGAAGGACAGGACTGATGTGGGTCACAGGTGCTAGAGCTGCACAGACACTATGCTAATTACATCACACCTGTTTCCCCAGGTTAAGCCGTTGCTATTGGCAACCTTGATATCCCTTTTCATTCATCCATTTACCAGCAAGAAGTTATTGCCATTCCCCTACCCCATCATGTAACAGACCCTGGACCTTGGACTCGGTCCCTTGTGCGAGGGGACAAGGGCAATAAGGAGTGGCACGTGGGAAAGGAGCATCTGGATGTGGTACCTGGAGCTCCTGAAAGAGAGAAGGGTCCGTTCCACCTGCAGGGGAAGAAAGTGGTCAGGAAGATGTAAGTTTACAAGATGAGAAGGCACTGGCCAGTTGCTAGCACAGGCACCAGCACGAGCCAAGTCAGTGTAGATGGCCACGTGAAGGGCCAGACCTGTATCCACTGCTGGCGACCCCTCCATTCCCGAAGGTGTTTTTCCAATAAATCCATGGCATCATGCAGAACTGTGCCATCACATTAAACAAGACAGGTATGATTTTCTCCGTTTCTCCCAGCTTACGTTCTATTGAGTCCCTGACATGTAGCTGAGCTGTGAGCTGCCTTCGGGGTTCTTTCTAAATACTTTTACAACTTTTTTTTTTTTTTTCTTTTACTATACTGTACTTTTCTGCTCCCAGAATCAACCCCTTCTACTATGGGAAATTTCATGAGACAAACAGAAGTTTCTCTTCCTGGATAGCAATCTCCATTCATGAAGAATTGCCTTGTATGGAGTCAGGAAGTATAGCAGGTTGTGAAGCTCTGTAATTTGTCTCGCATCAACTAACGATCTTACCGTGATGAATAACGCAGTACTGTTAAGGTTACTACGAGGTTGTGCATTGTGCCGAGTGTCAGTAAAGGAGCCGACAGCGCCGTACAGCAAAACCATCCTATCTCCTTCTTACACAGCATAGTTTCTTAAACAGCTGGCGAGATACACGCGCTTCAGCAAACAATATTCTAATGAATTCAAATACCAAAACTATTAGCGACATGCCGATAGGACTTTTACACAGATCTTGATTCCATTTGGGATTTTTTCCGGTGTGCTTTTTTTTTTTTTTATTAGTTTTAAGGATGTGCTGTTATATACGTTGAAAACAGATGTTCAAGTTTGGGGGTCAATTTGCTCCCTTGTGTTTTGGAGAAGAGCCTCAACTTCTGTACCTGAAATGGCTCCTGACCTGATGCAAATCTTGCCCCCATCAACACCGAATAACTCTGTCCTTCTCTTAGCATCCATCAAGGTGTTTAATTTTGTTTTATTATCCTTTTAAAAACTAACATATAGTACCTACCTTTATGGTGTAAGGTTCCATGAATTTTATTAACACATGAATAGATTTGTGTAACCACCGTCACTATTGTGACACAGAACAGCTCCGTCACCTCAAAGACCTCCCTTGTGCCATCCTTTTGTAGTCACACCATCCCCCAGTCCCAACCCCTGGCAGTCACGGATCTGTTCTCAGTCACTAAAGTTTTGGTCTTTTGAGGATGTCCTATGAACGGCATCATACAGTAGGTAACCTTTTGAAACTGACTTCTTTGGTTCGGCCTGGTGCCTTGGAGATGTATCCCGATTGTTGTATCCGTAGCTGATTCCTTCCACTGCTGCGTACTATTCTATTGTACCCCGCTTTGTTTATCCATTCGCTTGTTGTGGGACCTCTGAGTTGTTTCTGGGTTTTGGTGATTAAGACTAGAGCTGCTATAAAACTTTCCCGTGTGGGTTTTGGGTGAACATACATTTTCATTTCTCTAGGGTGAATACTACGATTGGGATTATTAGTTGGTGTGCTTTGTGTAGTATCGTGGGACACTGGCAAACTGTTTTCCCGGGTGACTGTACCATTTTGCATCCCCACCAGCAAGGTATGAGTGTTCCCATCATGGTATTTTGATTAGCTTTCACGTCTGTCAAAAGTCTGTCCTGGCATAATGCTCTCTTTTGCCATGAGCGTCTTCTGGTTAATTGAATAGGTCATTTATTTTTTAGTTCTCTAATGAAAGAGTCCTTAGACTTTCTGTATTTTTAATGTTAAAGTTAACCTTTTTTTTTTTTTTTTTTAAGAAGCATCAATGATGTTTGCCTGCTTTTCTCACTTCTATTTATGGTTTCTTCTTCGGTTCAGATTACATGTGCTTTAACTAGGAAAACATATCAATTATATGTCACTTGTGTTTTTCACAGAATGAGGGCCACGAGCTTAGGGTACTTGTAGATGTGCAGACAGATGTGGCTTGGACAATCAGAGTAAACCCGAGTGGTGAGACCTCTTCATATGGTCCACTTCCATTTTCACTTCATGAATCCAGATGCCTCACTGCACTTTAAGTGTGCAGAGAGTACCCCAAGGGCCATGTGTGTCCTACTGATGTGATTCAGAATCCAGGGCAGGAATTCCAAGTCTGAACCTTGCTAAGAAAGCAGTATAGCACTTATATTCCACGTGCATAATTGAGGACTCCAATTCGCCATGCTCTATTATCTAGAATTAAACATAAAAGACAGTTGATAAATACCACATTCAGTTCAAAATACAAATGAATCAAAATGTTATAGTTTCTCTCCACAGGTAATAATTAACATTCTTGTGAATTTCTCTGTGTGTCACAGAGCATCCTTTAAATGGTACGCTAGCAAAAAATCCTAGTATATTGAGACATGCGTGTATGTAGACCCAACAGAATAGTGAGTTAGCTTTCGGAGATAAGACCAGGGTGGGGAGAGAGGGGGTAAGGGTTCATTTAGCTTAATGATATGCATATATGAAAAATTTTCAGAGCAATATGACATAATGGCCCTTAGAAAATTTTTATGCATGAACTGCAACGTGAATAAAAACATACATGAAAAATGAAGCATTCTCATAGTAACAACCACAAGGGGAAAAAGAGTGTTAAGGCGGGATCTTTGTGGCTCAATGAAAAGGTGAGCATAGGTTATGACTGTCTTTCTTTACCTTCTTAGAGGTCAGAGATTCTGTAGCCTCAAAAATCCATGGGACCCAGGGTAGATGCTGAATAATTAATTGCTGAATGAATGTGCACGTGAATAAATGAAGACGTGAGTGAAGGAACGAACAAACAAATGGTTGAAAATGTTTGTCATAAGTGAGCTTAGCTCAAGGGTCACTGTTTTTGGGCAAGGAATTTAATTGAAGAGAAGGCAAAAGGAAGAGAATATGAAAGGCTTTATCAAGAAGCAACTAGCATATGACTTTGCTAGGCTCTGTACAAAAAGAATCCCATAGAATGAAAACTTTTTCCAATTGTATACCATGTATAAGTTAGAGAGATTTGTAAAGATGTAATGGGCTAAATATGGCCAAGGGGAGTGGTTTAATATGTAATGTGCCAGTGTTGGCCCCAATGGTAGTCCTAGAACAGAGCAACCATAAAATTTCTTACACTTGTCACCATACATTAAGGAAGCCTTCGGAGTTCATCTGATCCAATCCAAAAAGGCTTCCTGAAGGAGGAGGAATTCCATCTATCTTGCTTTTGATTTGCAAATCCTCTGCAGCACTGTCCTTTTCCTTCGCCACAGGCATTTGCTTTTGTATCACCAGCCACAGAGATAAATCAGGATTTACCCTGCTCAGGTGAGTCAGTGGCCTGTAGCAGAGATTCTTTAATACAATAGATTCGTGATGGAGAAACTAACATTTTCCAGTGGTCCAGGGAACCACCAGAGATCCTGTTAGAGTTTGGAAGTGAAGTGTGTCTATTCCCACTTGGGGTGTGTCAGAGGCCTCTGCCATCATTAGTTCCGTGGGGATTTCTGCTTGTAAGGCATTTGTTGTCACGTCTGGGTTGCTACAGAAGTGAAAAAAATTGCTGCAGTTTGCGTGAGATAGAGCTGTGTTTTGGTAAAGAAGCCTGCAATAATTTTTTTCCCGAACTTCGGTCAAGTTCAAGCTTTTGCGATTTGTCTCAAATGATATCAAGCAACAGCCCCTTTGAAAGACTTTCCCTTTTGTTAGAATTTACACTCTCCTTTCGACTCCTTTGTTCTTACCTTACTTCTTAAAGTGTCATTCATTCATTTATTCTTTCAGCAACCCTTTATTGTATCTACTAAGTGTTCCAGGAGCCAGGAATTCAGCAGAGAATAAAACAGCATCCTTGCCTTCAAGGAGCTTACTTTCTAAAAGACAATTTTTAAAAATGTGGTAAGTACTTTAGACAAAAAGAAAGCAATGTAAGGAAAATAAGAGTGCTGAGGTTGTCTTGGGAAGGCATGTCCTAAAAGGTGACACTTAGTTGAGACCTGCACACACTAAAGGAGTGGGCCACTCCACAATCTGTATCCCCAGGCCAAGGGTGTGGCAAGTGCAAGGGACCTGAGGTCGAAGACTACTTGCCTCAGTCCCAGATCAGGCAGAGACCAGAGAGGATCAGGGCCTTTTTTATTTTTATTGTTTTTAATAGATCTTTATTGGAGTATAATTGCTTCACAATACTGTGTTAGTTTCTGTTGTACAACAAAGTGAATCAGCCATATGCATACATATATCCCCATATCCCCTCCATCTTAAGCGTCCCTCCCACCCTCCCTATCCCATCCCTCTAGGTCATCAAAAAGCACAGAGCTGACCTCCCTGTGCTATGCTGCTGCTTCCCACCAGCCAACTATTTTACATTTGGTAGTGTATATATGTCGCTGCTGCTCACACTTTGCCCCAGCTTCCCCTTTCCCCCACTGTGTCTTCAAGTCCATTCTCTATGTCTACGTCTTTATTCCTGCCCTGCCACTAGGTTCATCAGTATTTTTTTTTTTTTTTTGCGCATACGGTATTTGTTTTTCTCTTTCTGACTTATTTCACTCTGTATGACAGACTCTGGGTCGATCTACCTCACTACAAATAACTCAATTTTGTTTCTTTTTATGGCTGAGTAATATTCCATTGTATATATGTGCCACATCTTCTTTATCCATTCATCTGTCGATGGACACTTAGGCTGCTTCCATGTCCTGGCTATTGTAAATAGTGCTACAGTGAACATTGTGGTACCTGTCTCTTTTTGAATTATGGTTTTCTCAGGGTATATGCCCAGTAGTGGGATTGCTGGGCCATATGGGAGTTCTATTTTTAGTTTTTTAAGGAACCTCCATACTGTTCTCCATAGTGGTTATATCAATTTACATTCCCACCAACAGTGTAGGAGGGTTCCCTTTCACCACACCCTTTCCAGGAGTTACTGTTTCTAGATTTTTTGATAATGGCCATTCTGACCAGCGTCAGATGATACTTCATTGTAGTTTTGATTTGCATTTCTCTAATAATTAGTGATGTGGAGCATCTTTTCATGTGCCTCTTGCCCATCTGTATGTCTTCTTTGGTGAAATGGCTATTTAGGTTTTCCACCCATTTTTTAACTGGATTTTTCGTTTTTTGATATTGAGCTGCATGAACTGTTTGTCTATTTTGGAGATTAATCCTTTGTCCATTTTTTCATTTGCAAATATTTTCTCCCATTCTGAGGGTTGTCTTTTTGTCTTGTTTATGGTTTCCTTTGCTGTGCAAAAGCTTTTAAGTTTCATTACGTCCCATTTGTTTGTTTTTGTTTTTATTTTCATGACTCATTACTCTGAGTCAAAAAAGATTCTTGCTGTGGTTTATGTCAAAGAGTGTTTTTCCTATGTTTTCCTCTAAAAGTTTTATAGTGTCTGGTCTTACATTTAAGTCTTTAATCCATTTGGAGTTTATTTTTGTGTCTGGTGTTAGGGAGTGTTCTAATTTCATTCTTTTACATGTAGCTGTCCAGTTTTCCCAGCACCACTTATTAAAGAGGCTATTTTTTCTCCATTGTATGTTCTTGCCTCTTTTGTCATAAACTGGGTGACCATATGTGCGTGGGTCTATCTCTGGGCTTTCTATCCTGTACCATTGATCTATATTTCTGTTTTTGTGCCAATACCATACTGTCTTGATTACTGTAGCTTTGTAGTATAGTTTGAAGTCAGGGAGCCTGATTCCTCCAGCTCCATTTTTCTTCCTCAAGACTGTTTGGCTATTCGGGGTCTTTTGTGTTTCCATACGAATTGTAAAATTTTTTGTTCTGTTTCTGTGAAGAATGCCATTGGTAGTTTGATAGGGATTGCATTGCATCTGTAGATTGCTTTGGGTAGTATAGTCATTCTCACAATATTGATTCTTCCAATCCAAGAACATGGTATATTTCTCCATCTGTTTATGTCATCTTTGGTTTCTTTCATCAGTGTTTTATAGTCTTCTGAGTACAAGTCTTTCACCTGCCTAGGTAGGTTTATTCCTAGGTATTTTATTCTTTTTGTTGCAGTGGTAAATGGGATTGTTTCCTTAATTTCTCTTTCTGATTTTTTGTTGTTAGTGTATAGGAATGCAAGAGATTTCTGTGCATTAATTTTGTATCCTGCAACCTTACCAAATTCATTGATTAGTGCTAGTCATTTTCTGGAGAATCTTTAGGATTTTCTGTGTATAGTATCATGTCATCTGCAAACAGTGAAATTTTACTTCTTTCTTTCCAATTTGTATTTCTTTTCCTTCTCTCATTACCATGGCTAGGACTTCCAAAACTATGTTGAATAAGAGTGTCAAGAGTGGACATCCTTGTTTTGTTCCTGATCTTAGTGGAAATGGTTTCAGTTTTTCACCATTGAGTATGATGTTTGCTGTGCATTTGTCATATATGGCCTCTATTATGTTGAGGTAGGTTCCCTCTATGCCCATTTTCTGGCGAGTTTTTGTCATAAATGGGTGTTGAATTTTGTCAAAAGTTTTTTCTGCATCTATTGAGATGATCATATGGTTTTTGTTCCTTAATTTGTTAACATGGTGTATCACATTGATTGATTTGTGTGTATTGAAGAATCCTTGCATCCCTGGGATAAATCCCACTTGATCATGCTGTATGATCCTTTTACAATGTTGTTGGATTCTGTTTGCTAGTATTTTATTCAGGATTTTTGCATCTGCATTCATCAGTGATACTGGTCTATAATTTTCTTTTTTGTGTGATATCTTTTTCTGGTTTTGGTATCAGGGTGATGGTGGCTTCATAGAATGAATTTGGGAGTGTTCCTGCCTCTGCAAATTTTTGGACGAGCTTGAGAAGGATTGGTGTTAGCTCTTCTCTAAATGTTTGATAGAATTCACCTGTGAAGCCATCTGGTCCTGGACTTTTGTTTGTTGGAAGATTTTTAATTACAGTTTCAATATTATTACTTGTGATAGGTTTGTTTATATTTTCTAATTCTTCTTGGTTCAGTCTTGGAAAATTGTACCTTTCCAAGAATTTGTCCATTTCTTCGTGGTTGTCCATTTTATTGGCATCTAGTTGTTTGTAGTAGTCTCTTATAATCCTTTGTATTTCTGCAGTGTCAGCTGTGATTTCTCCTTTTTCATTTCTAGTTTTATTGATGTGCATCCTCTCCCTTTTTTTCTTGATGAGTCTGGCTAAGGGTTTATCAATTTTGTTTATCTTCTCAAAGAACCAGCTTTTAGTTTTATTGGTCTTTGCTATTGTTTTCTTCATTTCTATTTCATTTATTTCTGCTTTGATCTTTATGATTTCTTTCCTTCTACTGACTTTGGGTTTTCTTTGTTCTTCTTTCTCTAGTTGTTTTAAATGTAGGGTTAGAGCATTTATTTGAGATTTTTTTTTGTTTCTTAAGGTAGGATTGTATTGCTATAAACTTCCCTCTTAGAACTGCTTTTGCTGCGTCACATGTGTTTTGGGTTGTCGTGTTTCCATTGTCATTTGCTTCTATGTATCTTTTTATTTCTTCTTTGATTTCTTCAGTGATCTCTTATTTATTTAGTAGTGCGCTGTTTAGCCTCCATGTATTTGTGTTTTTTACAGTTTATTTCCTGTAATTGATTTCCAGTCTCATAGCGTTGCGGTCAGAAAAGATGATTGATACGATTTCAGTTTCCTTAAGTTTTCCGAAGCTTGATTTGTGACCCAAGATGTGATCTGTCCTGGAGAACATTCTGTGTGCACCTGAGAAGAAAGTGTATTCTGCCACTTCTGGGTGGAATGTTCTATAAATATCAGTTGAATCTATCTGGTCTGTTGTGTCATTTAAAGCTTGTGTTTCCTTTTTTATTTTCTGTTTGGATGATCTGTCCATTGGTGTAACTGAGGTGTTAAAGTCCCCTACTATTATTGTGTTACTGTTGATTTCCCCTTTCATGGTTGTTAGCATTTGCCTTATGTATTGAGGTGCTCCTATGTTGGGTGCATGAACATTTATGATTGTTATATCTTCTTCTTGGATTGATCCCTTGATCATTATGTAGTGTCCTTCTTTGTCTCTTGTAATAGTCTTTACTTTAAAGTCTATTTTGTCTGATATGAGAATCGCTACTCCAGCTTTCTTTTGATTTCCATTTGCATGGAATATCTTTTTCCATCCCTTCACTTTCAGTCTGTATGTGTCCCTAGGTCTGAAGTGGGTCTCTTGTAGGCAGCATATATATGGGTCTTGTTTTTGTATCCATTCAGCCAGTCTGTGTCTTTTGGTTGGGGCGTTTAATCCATTTACATCCAAGGTTATTATCGATATGTGTATTCCTATTACCATTTTCTTAATTGTTGTGGTATTGTTTTTGTGGGTCTTTTTCTTCTCTTGTGTTTCTCGCCTAGAGAAGTTTCTTTACCATTTGTCGTAAAGCTGATTTGGTAGTGCTGAATTCTCTTAGCTTTTGCTTTTCTGAAAAGCTTTTGATTTCTGCATCGAATCTGAATGAGATCCTTGTTAGGTAGAGTAATCTTGGTTGTCGGTTTTTCTCTTTCATCACTTTAAGTATATCCTGCAACTTCCGTCTGGTCTTCAGAGTTTCTGCTGAAAAATCAGCTGATAACCTTATGGGGATTCCTTTGTATGTTATTTTTTGTTTTTCCGTTGCTGCTTTAATATTTTTCTTTGAATTTAATTTTTGTTAGTTTCATTAATATGTGTCTTGGTGTGCTTCTCGTAGGGTTTATCCTGTATGGGACTCTCTGTGCTTCCTGGACTTTGGTGGCTATTTCCTTTCCCATGTTAGGGAAGTTTTCCACTATAATCTGTTCGAATATTTTCTCAGACCCTTTCTTTTTCTCTTCTTCTTCTGGGACCCCTATAATTCAAATGTTAGTGCATTTAGTGCTGTCCAAGAGGTCTCTGAGATTGTCTTCAATTCTTTTCATTCTTTTTTGTTTATTCTACTCCTCAGCTGTTATTTACACCATTTTGTCTTCCAGTTCACTTATTCATTCTTCTGCCTCAGTTATTCTATTATTGATTCCTTCTAGAGTATTTTTCATTTCAGTTATTGTGTTGTTCATCTCTGTTTGTTTGTCCTTTAGTTCTCTAGATCTTTGTTAAACATTTCTTGTATTTTCTCAATCTGTGCCTGCATTCTTTTTTCGAAGTTCTGGATCATCTTTACTATCATTACTCTGAATTCTTTTTCAGGTAGATTGCCTATTTCCTCTTCATTTATTTGGTCTTGTAGGATTTTACCTTGCTCCTTCATCTGTGACATATTTTTTTGCCATCTCATTTTTTTTTTTTTTTTTTGGATTAGTAGAATTGTGTTCCTTTCTTACAGCTTGTTTGGCCTGAGGCTTCCCACACTAGAGCTTGTAGGCTGTTGGGTAGAGCTGGGTCTTGGTGCCAAGATGAGGACCTCCAGGGGACCTCACCCGGATGAAGATTCCCTGGGGTCTGAGGTTCTCTGTTAGTCCAGTGGTTTGGACTCAGAGCTCCCACTGCAGGAGCTTTGGCCCGACCCCCGGGTCATGAACCAAGATCCTGCAAGCCACGTGGGGCGGCAAAAAAACAACAATAAAAAGAGGAAAACAATAACAAAGTAAAAAATAAAATTAGACTAGGAAACTAACAGATATGTTAGAAAGAATCTAAAAATAAAAATATAGATGAAACAACAACTGGAAGGTAAAACAGAACCACAATAGTAAAAAAAAGAGGAGGAGAAAAAAAAAAAAAAGGTGGAAATGGCCTTGCCTGTGGAGGGCGGGGCCTAAGCAGGGGTGGGGTTTGGATGGTGGTCGGGGCCTATGCTTAGGACCCCCAGGGCTGGAAAAGGCCCTGGGGGGTGTGGGGCTTAGGCTCAGTGGAAGAGAAGGGGCCCAGGCGTGCCTCCTGCCTCTGGTCTCAGAGGGCGGGGGACCCTACCTGGGAGCCCAGCAGGCTCTCCGGGCCTGAAAGGGTGGGACCAGTGCCCTCCGCTCTTCTCCTGCTCCTCTGGTCCTGGAGGGCCCCTCCTGCCTGCCTCTCCTGCTCTCCCCTGGCCTCCCTCCTATGTCCCCAGGACCTATGCGGCAGGGGGTGGTGGGGGGTGGTGCCTTGGAGGGTGGGGGACCCGGCCTGGGAGCTCAGTAGGATTCCTGGTGTCGAGTGGGTGGGGCAAACATCTTCCAGTCCTCTCCCACTCCTCCGGTCCCAGAGGAGGGCCTTTCTTATCTACTTCAATGTTGTTGTTGTTTTTTTAAATTATTTTATTTTATTTTATTTATTTTATTTTTGGCTGCGTTGGGTCTTTGTTGCTGCACACGGGCTTTCTCTAGTTGTGGCAAGCGGGGGCTACTCTTCATTGCAGTGCGTGGGCTTCTCATTGCGGTGGCTTCTCTTGTTGTGGAGCACAGGCTCTAGGCGAGCGGGCTTCAGGAGTTGTGGCATGCAGGCTCAGTAGTTGTGGCTTGTGGGCTCTAGAGTGCAGGCTCAGTGTTCAATGTTTTCTTTGAGAACAAGGCTTGAAGCTGAATGGAAGAGACAAACCTAAGCTGATAATCTGGCCAATCCCTACACACATCCCAGATTTTAAAATGTCTGTGTTCTTGCTTTTTCTCTGCCTGCTATGTTTCTTCCCCCAGATATTGGAATGGCTCTCTCCCTCTTTCCTTCAGGTCTTTGATCAAATATCATCTTATTGAGAAGCCTTCCCAGGCCACACTGTTAAAGTGTCAGATAAGCAGTGTTAGAAACGGAAATTATTTGCTCTACCAAATCTGATTATTTCATGAAAGAGATGACTCATTCTCTATGTTATGGGATTAAGAATAATCCCATTTTAGATGATAAATACTAGAAAGTTTTAGTAACCCAAGAAGCCTGAGAAACAAATTGCTAATTCATGACTTACGCCATCTAAATGTGATGAATAACTCGGGGCCTCAGGGTGTTCACTGGTGAATAGCAGTAATAGAGCAACTTGCTTGGCTCACAGGTGAACCTCAGCAAAAGAAACTTAAAAGTCTGGATTTTCCACAAGTTTTTCATTCAAAATGAGGGCTGATACTAAATAGGAACACCAAGGTTCAAGAAAAGCTAAGCTTTCCTAATGCTGATTTTCATAGGGAATTGGAAAATTTATAAAAAGTGAAAAGCTACTTATAAGGTCCTTCAAATTGCCCACCATCAGATGGTTCTATTTCAATGCATTTAAGTTACAAAAGGTGAAAATTAAGAGCACTGATTATTTCGATATGTTTTAAGACCTACAGCTATTGTAACTCATGAGTAGGAAGAAGACCCTTTGTTGTTGTTGTTGTTTTTTAATTGAAGTATAGTTGATTTATTATGTGTTAGTTTCAGGTGTACAGCAAATTGATTCAGTTGTACGTATATATATAGATATAGGTATAGATACAGGTATATCTGTGTTATATATATACATATGTACATATATCTGTTCCTTTTCAGATTCTTTTCCATTATAATTTATTATAAAATATTGAATATAGTTCCCTGTGCTATACAAAGGGTCCTTGTTGTTTGTCTATTTTATGTATAGTAGTGTGTATATGTTAATCCCAAACTCCTAATTTATCCCTCCCCCTCTTTCCCCTTTGGTAACCATAAGTTTATTTCTATGTCTGTGAATCTATTTCTGTTTTGTAAATAAGTTCATTTGTATCATTTTTTTTAGATAAGGGTCCCATATACTTAATGGTGCTATTTACCTCAAGAATATCTGGCAGCAGGAAGTTTTCCAGGTTGTTGAAATAATCCTGGAGTCACAGGATCTATTTCACTCCTCTCTCCACCATCTCTAGAAAGAATTAGCCTGGTTAGGCAAAAATAACTAAATACTGACATTTCCTAAGTAGTTCCTATTCATAATGCATTTTCTAAGCACTTTAGCTTTAAACATACTATCTCATTTAACTCTCTTTACCAAGTAGGGATGGTTATTAACCACCTTTAATGGATGGGGAAACAGAAGGATAGACGGGTTACCTACTTCATAACTCTGGTTGTCGAAAGAAGTTGCCCTGGCAAAACTGGAGAAATCAATGTTGAAAAGACTGTGAAAAAGCCCTGGAAATGGCATGATGAACCATGGCTAAGAGGAAACCCTGTTTTCCAAGGCAGGGGCACAGTAGGAGATGGTGATTCTAATGTCATCGACACCTCCACCCCCGGAAAACTGAGATCTGCAGAGCACACTGGCGTCCTGTTGGTCCCAGTGTTTTCTGAAAGTTGCTTGCATCCTGGGACTCTTGGGTAGCTCCCAGGGGTGGATTTTCTCATCTTTCCCTGCTCAGCACTGGGTATTCCTGCTCATAATCCATGCTACATCATAAGAAGAACCATGAGCACTGTCTGATCCACTTTAACTAAGAGTGCAAAGCAGTTCCAAGACAACTTTGAGAGAAAACACCAAACAATTATAAAGAAAATCCAAAGGGCACTCTCTCTGATAGTACATGAACCATGTAATCCTGGGAGGGGAATGCTTCTTCAGGAAGCTCTCAGATATTTGTTTCTCTGGGATAATTATGTGCTTGTGTGTGTGTGTGTTTGTGTGTGTGTGTGTATTTTGAAGGCAGATAGAGTATCCTGAAAACATCTCCAGCAATATGCCCTGTATATCCCATTATATCAGCTGTCACTTGACATGAAACCAGATGCAGTTCAAGGTCTGACATTCCCCTGACTTCTGTTTATATAGTATGGAGAAACTTTTGTTCCCTTGCCCTATAAGGTGCGTACCACGAGAGATCTGGGGAAAAGGTCACCCAGATAGTAAATAATTCTGCTGAGCTTTGAAGTGAAAATGCTCCAGGAACCTTTATCCTGTCCTTGCCATTTAACTAGTGCGCTTCAGTCATTCTTGGTATTAGCGAATGGTGTAGATCAGAGCTTGTACCCATCATTCTGTTACTCAGAGGCTCAATCTGAAATCAAAATCATATTTTATCTTTGTTTTGATCCTCTTCCTATGTTCAGGGGAAATAATTGTGACCATTTCAAAGAAAAAAAAAAAGAATGAAATATACCCCAAGGAAAGCCTAGTTAAAGAGCTAAAGAATGACATATTGATGGAAGAAAATTCCACTGTGATTTTTATTTAAAAAAAAAAAAAAGTCTGGCCTTTGAAAAACATACTATCTTTCATGGGTAGAGAAATATCCAAATTATGCCCAGCCTATTTACAATAAGACCTTGAAAAGCTATGAGATGAGCTGGAATGAGAGGAGTTTAAATTTTTGATGCAATTCTCTGCTTGGGAAAGTGATAATGCAGCTCAAATAAGAGAGAGAGTATTTTCTGCTACAGCGCAACAATCAACATAACGTCTGGGCGTATTAATAATTTCACTCCTAAACTTCTCAACAGGGAGAGCATGGGTCTTAATAGCATTGTCAAGATCCTTAGGGCAATTGAAAAACCCAAAATCATTACTTTCTACTGATAGGCTTTCGTCTCCCAGAGGATGCCAAAATACCTAGGGTAATGTAGATTTATTGAAATGCTCAGACAGGCACTGCTCAGATGTAACTTCGCAATAGAATCTTCTCTTTAGAAGGATTTCTCTCAAATATTTCAAGTGGTCTTTTTTTTTTCTTTTTGTATTTGTCACTTGGAAAGTAGCTAATGGAGTTGACATTGATCTCAAGTGATACTTTCCTGATGATTTAAGAAAGCAAGGAGTGAGTATAGGGCTATGGTAAAATGATGTGGCATCTATGATTAAAATCCCTTTGTCATCCATCAGAGGTGAGAACTTGCCCTATTTGGGCAGTACAGTCCCAAACCAACAAGCACTATTAAGCTTGTAATTCAAGGGTAGCTGCTGGTTTGGCACCCGATTCAAGACTTCTCTCTCTCTTCCTTCCTCCCCTCAAGAGTCCCTGCCTGTGCGTGGCTAGGTTTTAGCTGATCAGAAATGGCTCTCTGCTGTGATTACAGCCATGCCTGAAGCCCTGGAACAAATTTCAGGATCCCCCTCAGAGCCTCAAGTGTACAGTTGGCTCTCAAATGGTCATCGCCTAACAATCTCCACCTGAAAAGTATCAACAGCAGCGGGGCCCCAGCCAAAAACTTCCTGTGAAGGACTGGCTTCAGGTTGCCCGGGAAAGATTTTTTTTAAGTGGTATGAAGTGGCCCCCATCTGAAATCTAACTTTGATTGGTTCCAACGGGACTCTGCAACAGACAAACATCGTGGTTATAAAAAACCAGAGAGAATCATCATTTATATGAAATGTCCAGGGCTTCCCTGGTGGCGCAGTGGTTAAGAATCCGCCTGCCAATGCAGGGGACACGGGTTCAAGCCCTGGTCCAGAAGATCCCACATGCCGCAGAGCAACATAAGCCCGTGTGCCACAACTACTGAGCCTGCACTCCAGAGCCCACGAGCCACAACTATTGAGCCCACGTGCCACAACTACTGAAGCCCGTGCGCCTAGAGCCCATGCTCCGCAACAAGAGAAGCCACCGCATGAGAAGCCCTCGCACTGCAGTGAAGAGTAGCCCCCGCTCGCCGCAACTAGAGAAAGCCCGCATGCAGCAATGAAGACCCAACGCAGCCAAAAATAAAAAAATAAATAATAAATTAATTAATTAAAATGAAATGTCCAGAATAGGCAAATTCATGGGAACAGAAAGTAGATTAACAGGTGGGATTGGAAAGCACCTGCTAATGGGTATGGGGTTTCCTCGCGGTGGGGAGAGGGGTGGTGACAGAAATGTCCTAAAATTAGACAGCAGTGATGTTTGCACATCTCGGTGAATATACTTTTAAAATACTAAAATGTACACTCTAAGGAGCTGAATTTTATTATAGCTAAGATTGTTATTAATAAAAATAAAAAGGAATTCAAGCAGAGCCAGGAAAAAACAAACAAATTAAAACAGAGAGGATGGAAGTCACCTTCCTCCCGTGTCTGGCTCTCTCCCTGTTAATGGACCCTCCGAGGGCAATAAGCATTAGGGGAATTAACTACATGCTCAAAGAGCAGAGGCAGAAATCTACTCTGATCCCTCTCTGCTGAGGCTCACCACCCTCCAGGGACATGAGTTGTCAATTCATTTGTTCATTCACTCTGTGCTACTTCTGTGCCAGGTACTGTAGCCTTGTGCTGGGGATGTAAAAATAAGAGAGACATGCTCTATGCATTGGAGGAGCTCACAGTCTAGCGGGGAACACAGGAGAGTCCAAAAATAATACAAAACCTTGTGCCAAGGGTGATGAAAGAGGTGTACCCTGTGTGCACTGGAAAGGGGCCCAAATGTAATACAGTTAAATACAAAATGTACGAAGGGAAACTTATATCATGTAACCTCCTTGCCCCTCCATTTCCTCATCTTTAAAGTGGACGACAATATCTATTCTGAAGGTTATTATCAGTTTTTTTTTCATTTTGATTTTATTGGAGTATAGTTGATTTACGATGTTGTGTTAGTTTCAGGTGTACAGCAAAGTGATTCAGTTACACATATACATATATTCATTCTTTTTCAGATTCTTTTCTCATATAGGTTTTCACAGAATATTGAGTAGAGTATTATAAGTTTGAAATAAGGTGCAATATATAGCGTGCTCATCACACAGCTGGGGCTTATTAAATGTGAGCGATTGTTCTTAGATGAGCTAATATGTCCCTCTAAACCGTAGTTGTTTCTGAATGTAGGTAGAGGTGACAGAACTTTGGTTTCTAAGCCTGCAAGTGATTGCTGCTTATGACTGCAATCATCCCCATGCTTCTGGCATGGGATGTGTCATTATGAAGGCACCCGGAATATTTTTTCTCAGAGGTCATACATTTTATGTAAGCAAGAGAACTACAAATCATTCCTTATGAGTAAGTACCATCCTTTCCTTCTCTGGTGCTCTGGTCAAGCTGACTGGGGTCTTTCCATGAAGGATGGCCCCTGGTCCAGGACTGTGCAACTCAGGCCAAGAGGCACAGGCCAGAGCCTATCTGAGGCCCCCTGGGAGATGAGAAAGAGGCCGTAACTTGGCTGGCTCCTTCATCCTGCTTTCTTTTTTCTCTATTCTGAAATGCGGAGAAATGTGCAGCCTGACAATAAGAGCCAGATGCAAGAAATACTGCAGACCAGTCAACCATCCTGCAAAGCCAGCAATACCATAGGAGGGTCAATAATAAAAAATAAGAGTCTGCTCTTTAGCAAACCAATCATTCAGTAGATATTAAAGACAGGGAAGGAGGGAGCAAGCTGAATGTCCACAGCATCCAGTACTTTGAGACAAATAAGTAAGCCTGTCTCCAAATGTAGGAGGAAGCTGGATCTGGACCGCCCTCCCCCCAACCCGGGGCTATTGGCAAAGTGCCTCCAGTCAGAGCTGGCAGGATGAGATGGGACCAGTGTGCCCTCGTTTCTGCCTCCAGCAGACGTAATTGGGAGCCAGGGATGCAGCGTGGAGGAGGAAGTTTGAGGAGGACCTTTTGGGAAAGCACAGAAAAGAGACTGCGCTGCACTTTGGCTGTTCTGGCCTATTTCTCCTGATTCAAGCAGCACTGTGAGGGCCAGAGCTTTGAGGTGGGCGATTCCCTCCACTTTCTCACAAGATTTGCTTCTACAGTTTAAGCACATGTGCAAAGAAATGCGTCAAGCCAGTTTTCCTCTGTATCTGCGGGGGTGTGCATAAACTGGGGCAGGGTCCTCATTCCCTCCCTGTGTGCGTGCTCTCTGGGACCTCGTGCTCCTCTGCATGGGTCAGAGTGGGGAAGAGACCCTGGGGTCAAATATCAGCTCTACCGTTTACTGAGCTGTGTGACCACTGGTGAATTACTTAACCTCTCTGAGCCTCATGTGCAGGATCTGTATAAACGGGGACGATAAGAGAACCTATCCCATAGGAGTGAGTGGGAATACCCTGAAATAATTTAAGTACAGACTTATCACAGGATCAGACACACAGGGAGAGCTTAATTCATAGCATCTATTGTCAGTATTATTGGTTTGTTGTCATTATTTGTTTATGGAAATGGGACAGTTCTGAATCCCAAGTTCCACTTCGGCAGGCTCTTAGAGAGATGCTCTTAAGACCACCTGTATGAATGCCTGTGCCGTGTCACTTAGTCACTATGCCCTTCTGTAGACAGAATTTGAAGGTAGAGAGGTCTGAGGTTAGTGACTTTGCCTCCATATGTTGATTTGATATCTCACCATGAAAGCTGCCACCTCAAAGAGCTAGGAAAACTGGAGTGACCCAGGAGGTACTCATTACTTTCACCAGAACTATGGTTGCTATTGCGGTTATTACTGTTACTGGTATTGTTAATTATAACACAAAATAATATGTGCTGATAGCTTACTATATGCTAAGAATTGTGCTAGGCTCCTTATAAATATTCTTATTTGATTCTCCTAACAACCATATGAAAGAAGTAAAATCTCTATACCCATTTTACAGATGAAGAAACAGACTCAGAAAACAATACGTAACTTTGCAGTGGTCACACAGCTAGTAAGTGGCCAAGCAGGGGTTCAAAGCCACCCAGCAGCCTGGCCATCTGCAATAGCCTCCACTCTCCATAGTTCTAACCAGGGGCTGTTACTCTTGAAAATTCTCACCTCCGACTCCCTCTAGCTCCCATTCAAGGTCAAATTTGAACAGGGTGTCCTGGTACCAGTTTTCATCACCCAGAGACTCCAGAAGCTCTGTCAACACCATCCCCACTTCTTGCATCTTCAAATTGCCATCAAGATGGAACTTGCTCCAAAGATGAAGTTCTTAAGGCAGACAGTTTGCGGTTAATTCATTATCTTGGGGTCCGAAGGGTAGAAATTTTTTTAAAGGCCAACAATTGGCATGCCATCTCGAAGAGTGAGTGAATTATTAGCAGCTAGGCAGGACTCTACTTTTATTTTTTCTTTCACACATTTTATCATCATTTTTAATTGCCAGGAATAATTGGTGTGGGCAAGACACCACCAATCTGAGTTCATCCCTGCCTTCCCACTGTCATCAACACCCTGCTTGGCAAGGGTAGACCCAGCCTAAATGCCTCCCCCAGCTGTTTATTTAGGAAAAATGCAACAACAATAGCCAATTATTGTGAATTTACTTCCTTAGCTGCAAAGAAAATTCTTTCTTTATACATTATTTAAAATGTGGGTGTTGCTGGTTTCCACATGCTGTTTGAGCACCACTCATCTAGTCAACACAAGAGTTGATACTCCAGTATATATACACAATGGAATACTACTCAGCCATAAAAAGGAATGAAATAATGCCATTTGCAGCAACATGGATAGACCTAGAGATTATCATACTAAGTGAAGTAAGCCAGACAGAGAAAGACAAATACCATATGATATAGCTTATATGTGGAATCAAAAAAAAAAAAAAAAAAAGACACAAATGAACTTATTTCCAAAACAGAAGGAGACTCACAGACACAGAAAACAAACTAATGGTTACCAAAGGGGAAAGGGGGATGGGGGGAGGGATAAATTAGGAGGCTGGGATTAACATATACATGCACAAAATAGAAAACCAACAAGGACCTACTGTTTAGCACAGGAAACTATACTCAGTATTACATAATAACCTATATGGGAAAAGAATCTGAAAAAGAATATATATACATACATATATATTATATGTATAACTGAATTGCTGTGCTGTACACTGAAACTTATATGATATCGTAAATCGACTATACTTAAAAAATTTAAAAAACAGAGTTATTTTGTAGTGGCCACACAACTTTGTTGGAATTGATATTGTGAACTGATAAAGAAGCATTGCTTTATTTTTTTAAAACTCCACTGTCAACCAATTGGCATTTAGGAAGGACAGAATACGTGAACGGCATCTCTGTCTGGATCAAAATTGCTGGCAACTGTCCCACAGCAAATCTAAAAGCTCAGAAGCATAGACCATTCAAGCAAATAAGTCCAAACAAGCAAACAGGACAAGTTAAGCATTCATTCAAGCACTTAATTTTTAACTCTACAGGAAGCACCTTCTCCACAAATTAACTGATCTTTGCTACGGGTCCTATCTGTCCCACCCTAGCTTTTAACAAAGAACCAATATATAGTTCCTTCTTCCTAGGATGAAAAGCCCCACAGTACCTAAAAACAAATTCCAGGTTCTGGACCCGAGATAAATCAGGTGTAGAATAATAGGTTAACACAGCAATTTTAATGACCGTTCCCTTTTGCCTGCTAAAAGCCTACTTATTAGGTTGATACCATGTAAGTGTTCATGTTACATAGTTATTCGTGGCTCAATTACATTATTATGTGATTTCATATTTATGTAATAGAAGAGCCATTTGATGCACATGAATTAAGCCCAATAAAAGTATGGAACTCAGAGTGGATGCGAAGTTTCCTTCATCAAGCTGAGGTACTCATTTTTGTTTCACCACAGACTGAAGACAACACTTGCCTTGGAGAATGGCTTTTCATGTCATTTAGCTTCTTAGAAAGCAGTAAGGCCTGTTGCTTGCCATTGTCTGCATTTTTTGAAATAGAAAACCATCACATCCTGCAAACGCATTGGATGAGTATAACAAAAACAAACACAAAAAGTGCTTGAGATCGTTGGCTCTAGCAGAGATGTTGTTATATTAGAGGTACGTGACCCACACAGAATGCTAAGGAACCCCAAGCCAAGCCAGCAGTCAAAAACATAAATGCCCACCAGCCAGTAACATAAATGCATACATCCGACCAGATGAAGATAACAGGGATCATTCGGGCTGATGACAAAAACAAACTAAACAAACAAACCCACCCAATGGCATTCAGCTCTATCTAATTGTTGCCTTGAGGGAATACAGACTTCAATTTGTTTTTGTTTTCAAGAGAAGTCAGAAGTCCAGAACACGATATACAATCTTGACCTTGAATTTTTGGTAATATTCAGCTTGGGTGCTGCTGGTTTGTGACTCCTGGCCTAGAGAGATGAACTCTGGGTGTACCCCATCTACTCAAATCTGGGATCCTTGAGAGCTGCAGTTACGTCTTTATCCATCCGTTTATTCCTAGGAGAACCAAGCAGTGTTCCCTGCACATGGTTTGGGGGAACTTACCAGCCATCGGGTAGCATGTTTAGCATTTTACATTCATCTTCCCCTCGAACTTCCTTACAGGTAGTTACTGCTGTTTTCATCATTTGGCAGGTGAGGAGACTGACAATTAAAGAAGTGAAGTCTCGGGCCCAGGGTCACACAACTCAAAAGTGGTCAGACCCGATCCTTGAGCTCAGTTCTTCCGATTTTATCTCCTAACCACTGGCTCAGTGCTCCCGCACCGCTCTGCTTCTCCCCCAGTGGTAGCCTTTACCCCTCGGTGTTGTCATTGTCTTTTCCTTCTAGCTCCTGTACCTAGTTGAAAAGTTTGTGTTTTGGATAGAGAGATAAATGAGCAAATATGATCAACGTCACAGTGGAAATGAGCAACCGTATAAGGAGAACATCTTTCGCTATTGAGGACGGGGGATAGTTTTTGTTGTAATTGCTATCAGTCATTTGATGTAAGTGCAGTGAAAGAGCTTGTTGCTTTATAGGAGGACCCGGGTGAGTGGAGAGTTAAGTATTTGTTCATCTTCCTCTGCACTTCTTTCTCCATCTCCCCCCCGACCCCATGAAACCCTAGGCCTTCTCTTTAGGAGGAATGGAAAGAGAGTTTGACGTTTCTTTCAATTAACTGGAAAACTCAGCCTCTGTTTTGTTTGAAACATACCACACCACGCCCAGGTCGACGTTTCCATTCCCCCATCAGCACCATCCCTGGCTGTGTCCACAGAAAGGCAACCACAGGAATTCCACCCACACTGAACACAGATGGACAGGGAAGGGCCACCCAGGCTGGAGCAGACAGAGAAATCTCAGGGTGAACAGACAGGAAGCAGGAGGGTCCCGATATCTCATTTAGTGCATTAAATCCCTCACACGGCCTCTTTGTACTTTGGGAGAGTGTGTGGTCTGGAGGGCTGGAGGGCGGGGGCCGGGGGCTGAGGGAGATGGTAGGTTAGGGCTTGGGGCTGGGGAGGGTGGGTTCTCGCTTGAACACTGATTCATCTCGCCTTCCCGAGGCAAGTCTCATAATTACCTAACTAATGGAGAATAATGACACCACTTGGATGGGAGTTGAGAGGGAGAGAAAGAACGGCATGAGAATTCATTAACCTTGTGTGAGGGGCTTGAATAGCATCTCTGAAGGATCATTATTACATCATTTCACCCCCTTTTCTCACCTCTTTCCACTAATACGAGACAGACACACGTAAATAACTATATAATAATAGATTACAAGACAGACAACAATGCCAGAAAATATAATAGCCTGCTAGAGCAATGGAACTCCCTCAAAGATATATTTAAAATGTCACTGGTGCAGAATGGAAAATACGACTTGCAGGTTCATTTGGAGGACGCGATTTAAAATCTATACAACTTGTACAGTGGCATTTCCCATTAGGTTTTACTTTTAGTTGTCTTTTTCTGCACACCAAAAAAAAATCCCCCCAGGTAATTTCAGCCCAGAGATGCAAACTTCAAGGAACCACTTTCCTCTGTATTTTTCGTTCCTGTTTTCGATGGTCATGATGCTCTCCAAACCTAGGATCTTCTTGACATGTTGTCTTTCTTTCGGAACGTTTCTGCAAGCTTCCCAGGAGCCACGGAATGTAGATTACACCTTTTGGAGATGTAGCCCGGTCACATAAGGAGACAAGTAGTTGAAATTTGTGTCAAATTGCTTGTTTAAATGACTTGAGCCAACTTCTTAAAGCCAGGACAGCAGGGGCTGAGGATATTCAAAGTTGGCAGGGGCCAAAATGACAAGGCTTGGCAGTCACCTGGCGGGCTGCCATCCCTGACTGGAGGCTTCAAAAAATAAACTCTCTCAAAGGACACAAATTAAAAGTCATGTTTCAGCAGCCATTAAAACCAAATCATAGGCTTACGTTGCATAGTGAACGACCTTCATTTTCATTATGCTTAAAATATTTCACTTTGTAGGTGGAGAGTGGGTTGCTAGGAAAACGGTGTGTGGAATTGTCATCCGTGGTCGTATTTACAGGGGAATATGTACAGGGGTATAGTTGTCCTTTGTGCCTTTTTCCTGCAAGTTTAGAAACCAGGATGCAATTTGGAGTAAGGTTCGTGGTTTGAAAACATCAACCCTGACCTTCTCCAGAGACTGGGTCCTCAGGGTTCGTCTCTCAGAGGACAGATGTTATGAAGCCCCTGATCTGAGCGGGCTCACAGGTGTGTTTTGTTGATTCTCATTTTTAAAAAAAAGTATACATATACATGTGAATATATGTGTATATATAAACATATATATAAACACACAAACACACAAAAACACACACACATATGTTTTAATTGTCAACATTTTTTAAAAAACAGGAAACTCTTTTGAAAAAGTCCAGATCTTCAGCTCTCCTAGAAAAGCTGGAAGATCATCTGCCTTGAGCTCCAACCCCTACATGGCCACGTGAGCCTAGATCTGAGTGAGGGCTTCTCCCTACCCTCTCCAGTTCACCCCAGCCCACTTCACTTTCCTGCCTGGCCCCTGATAGGTGTTTAAATTTACTACTCCCTGACTTAGAGTGTGCCATCTTTCTTATACCTTCAGAAAGATGCCATGTTTTTAAAGAATGTATGGAGTGTCCTGGTTTACCAGGAAATGGGCTAGGGACTTGTTACAACAATGCTCAGCCTTGAATATCATGTTACCTTCATTGCAGAATTAATATGTTTCAAATAATTCCATTGGTCAGCCCTCACCAGCCTGGTTTTGCTAACCTAGTTTCTCATTCTTAATTTGATGCCGAGGGATAAAGGCAAATCAAAGTATACTATTTGTTAGAAACTGACAATGGGATGCTGGACACAGTCGTATCTGCATCTGTAGTTCGTGACATTCGGCAATTGTCAATATCGAGGCTTTGGTTCCAGGCTCTCCTCCGCAGGCTTGCAGAGTGATCGCGGCCGCATTCTGAAGCCCCTAATGGCCATTTCTCCTTCCTCTTTTCTCAGGGCCGCCGAACCACCACAGCCAGTCGACTCTGAGGCCCCCTCTGCCACCCCCGCACAACCACACGCTGTCCCATCACCACTCGTCAGCCAACTCCCTCAACAGGAACTCGCTGACCAATCGGCGGAGTCAGATTCACGCCCCAGCTCCCGCGCCCAATGACCTGGCCACCACGCCGGAGTCAGTTCAGCTTCAGGACAGCTGGGTGCTAAACAGCAACGTGCCCCTGGAGACCCGGTAAGTCCCCATCACTATCACACCTGGCTCCCTGCTGCATCACCCGCCCAGAGCAGTCGGGAGAAAATCCCGCCTACATTATGGGACAAGTTTACCAACTCTGTGCCATTCCCTTGGTAATTTGACCCTGGACGGTAGGTTGATAGGTATTTCTTTGTTCACATGTGTCTCCTTTTAATGCTTGTTTACTTTCTTCCACAGCTCCTGTGTACCCAACTAATAGAATTAGCATAACATATTTTTACTCAAAGACTCATGGGAAACATGCTTCTAAGGGTATATTGACAGAAAGCTGCTGATAAATTATGCATTTAGCCTTTCTTGAAGTAATAAATGAAGACTCATTTGAAATTAAGTGTTTGGGGAGACCTTGAGAAACAATCCCTGATTCCAGACTGACAGAAGTATAATTTTAATTTATACTTCATCCAACATGCAGTCTCACTTTAATCCCTCCTGCATACACTAACAGCTTGATGCCTGAGGGGCAAGCAATAGTGTAAAAAAACAAACAAGAAAAAAGCGGCAGCACTTATGTTGAGAGGGAAGGGTTTCAAAGTGATCTCCAGGTCTGGCTTTGTTTTGTTTTGCCTTTGCTTCTGTCCTTTTCTCACCTTTGCTTCTGGTCTTCCAAAATCACACCTGCCTTTAGTGACCTGAAGGAAGGGGCATTGGTCACAGCGTGGCAAGCTGCAATGTAATTGACAGTGGGTCAGCCAGATACTGGAACGGCCTTGCTGTTCCATCCCCAGACACTTTCATGGTTTGTGTGCTTCAATTGTTACTGTTTCCTTGCCCGGAAGAACCATGGAGACTAAAGAGAGAAGGGCTAATTCATATTGAACCTTCAAAAAGTTCCCACATAGTTTTTAAACTTTAATAACTTAGGTTTAAGGAAAGACTGAAATAATCTGTAATCTTTCTGGTAATGGCCCGTGAATTTTCTGCACACAGCTGGAAATAATTATGCAAGCCATAGCATTTGATGTTGTTTCTTATCTCTAATATGTTTTGTTTTATTAATAAGATCTTGAACTTGAATAAGTTGTATGCCATTGTCACTGTAGTCGCTCCAAACTTTAATACATTTTATTTTCTAACAACTATAGGTGATTTGTAACCAGGCCTGCAGTCTTAATCTCTAAGGCTTACAGTAGGTAAAGTCAATAGAAACTCTATGCATATATTATATATAATAGATAGATTTAAACATTTATACTGATATAATAACCCACTAATAAGTAGCTTTGCTGGAAAGGTTCCAGGCTGAAAGTTGACTGGTCCGCCAGGCTTAACTTAGGATATTTTCATAGTTGGTAGTGGTCTTTAAGGCTGGATAAGACTCTGTCTTTTTCTTCCTTATATTTATGAACTGCCATAGAGTTTGTTGGGTACTAGTCAGACTATTTTCACATTAGCAGACCATTGTTTGAAGAATAGTTTCTAGACATAAAGGCTATGCACAGTGGTTAGGATGAAGAAAGAGGAGGGAGAAAGGGAAGGAGAAATGTAGTAGATATTGGGGAAAAAGAAGGAGAAAAAGGAAAGAAGAGGACCACCATCGCCATTAACAACCAGTTTTTATTGTGCAGTTTGTACATGCCGATGTTAGTGGTTTAAATGCACTATCTCATTCAAGCATGGAAGCAATGCAATGAGGTAGGAAGGAATCGTTGCTATTAGCATTTAAAAAAATCACAATCTAGACTTGGGGGGCTGAGTAACTTGCAAGCGTTCTAGGGCTTCAGTGAGATGGTAAATTATGAGCCGCATTGGATGGAACTCTCGTGGTTCCTACACATAAAATAAGGTGGTCAGATTGTCTGATGCAGGAACAGCCACAAACCTACATTTATTGCCTTAATTGTCACGTCTTCAGGGAAAGATCCATCAGAGTGTCTACTCCTCACAAAGAGTCCCCTGTTGGTGATGGGAACACATACACTGCATAAGCGTATCTCCCATCGCCCAGTTTCTGATGTGATCAGCTGGCAATAAAGTGTTCCCTTGAAAGGATCTGGAGGAGAGGACCGGCAAAGCCAAGCCTATCCCCTTCTTGTTCTCCTGAAGTTCTCCCAGAACATGCTTTCTGACCTGTAGAGTCCTTCTACAGATCGTTACGATACATGGCATTTCTCCTAGGATTGGAGCTTCTCAGTGATGCTTTTAGAGGAGGCAAGCTTGGGAAGTAAGTAAGATGGCCAAAACCTTGAAGCCTAGCAGAAGGAAAAAAAACAAGGGAGAACATATCTGGATGTTCTTTGATCAGTACATTCAAGGGCCAAGAGTTAGAGAATATAAGGCCCTTGAGATGGGGCTGTTACTAAAAGTCAATCACAGGTATTTGAAACTCCATTCATGGAACTGAATACATATAACTTGGATGTGCAACTTGTCTCATATATGAAAACTTTAGCAATAATTAATAGAATTGTTGAACTTTGTGTTTCTCTTTTAAATATGATTTATACAGTCTCTTATTAGCACGCATTTACCGAATCCCTTGAAAATACTAAGCGCTATGTTAGGTACTGGGGAGATTATGATTAAAACATGTATCCTGCCCTTAAAGCTCATACAACCTAAAAAAGGAGATAGGCACATAAACAAAAGATAGTGCAGTGTTTACAGGAATGGAAGTGCGTAAGTTACAGTGGTTGTACAGTTGAAATAGTTATTAAATTTCCCAGGATGGTCAGGAAAAGTTTCCCAGCTGAGAGGCTGTTTGAGCTGGGTTTAGAAGGATGAACAAGAGTTTACCTAGAGGGTAGAGGGGTGGGATAGAGAGGTGGGAGGGAGGGAGACGCAAGAGGGAAGAGATATGGGGATATATGTATGTGTATAGCTGATTCACTTTGTTATAAAGCAGAAACTAACACACCATTGTAAAGCAATTATACTCCCATAAAGATGTTTTAAAAAAAAGAGTTTACCTAGCAGGTAAGTGGAAAAAAATCAAAGATTATAGCATCATTTGTTCCCATTCTTCAGTGGTTTTCCATATAGTCTTGGAAACTGTAGAACTGAACAATTTCACTCACTCAAATGCTGAAATATTGTGAGTTTAATGGTGTCATTTTCTTACCTACAAGAGCAAATGTAGGAATGGAAGCTCTTACGTTAGGCGCATGATATCATACTAGGATTCCAATTCCTGTCTTTCATACCCAATAAGAATTGATTAACCACAGCAGGAAAAAGAACCATTGAGGGCAAGATATTCTGGAGGCTGATCATGATGTACTCATCAATTTTGAAAATGCAATGGAAATTTACAAACAGCTTCACCACCTCTACTCTCATTAATACAGACTTCTGGGCATGATGGAAGAATTTCCTAACTCTGGGAGGTGATGGGCAGCATTCTGCCACCCCCCCGAGACTCCAGGCCAAATCCAAGGTGTTTCTTTAGACCAGTAAGGAACAAGCCCTTGCCCCTCTGCATTGCTTTTTGATGTTCCCGTCAGTCTTAATGAGGCATGTTAGATCTTCCCTGGACTGTGTGTTTTCCATTTTTGTTCTATGACAAGTAGAATCAAGGTGCTAATTAAGGAGGCATAGCCAGAAAATAGGACTGTATGAATCTGGAATTTAACACAAGATGAAAAAGCTTGTAAGGAGAGTTCTGTATCAATGTTAATAATATAAATAACAATGCATATAAATTTGTACTACCCAAGGCAATCAACTGATGTGTAAACCATAATATAATCCAAGAAAAACCAAACATAGGGCACAGGAACTAACTGCAAACAGTCTGGACTCTCCTTTCTAACATATGCGTAACAGAATCACTCTGCCCACCATGTTTCTCTCAGCTTACTTGCAGAAGATCTTAGAACAAGGTCCCTGTGTAATTCTGGGTTGATAGCACCTATCTCCTCCTTCCTCTCCTGAGAGGAGCGAGGTCAGGAATCTTCCTGGCCAGCTGCTTCTTTGGGAGTTTCTGAAGTCAGCATCTCTTTGTCTAAGACAGTAGAAAGTAGCTCAGCGACAGAACCTAACTTTCTTTCCTTTACGCATTTTGCTGAAGCAAGCTTCTTTCTCGGAATCTATCTCGGTAGCAGGTCACTAAAGAGAATCCCGAAGCAGGACAAAACTTCCCTCTGAGTTTGCTTTTGCCCTGAAATGCCAGAAGGCCTAATTTTAGCCATCCAGATCCTCAAGCTACAAACAAGTTTGCAAGTTGCTCTTTGAAATGGTCATCCATTACTCATTCGAGAAACATCTATGAGACCCAACCAGGTGCCAGGCACTGAGGATTCAGCAGTGAAGAAGAAAAGCAAAGTCCTTGCCCTTCTGGAGTTTCCTGACTGTAGACAGAATGTGAACAAAAGATTAGGCATATGCCCCTACGGTGACAGGTGTAATAAGTGCCATGTGAGGTATAGAGAAGCCAGACTCTGGAGAAATTTCCATTTAGGCTGAGCCCTAAGGATGAGTAGGTGTTAATTAGACTGAAAGAATGTTCTAGGTGGCGAAAACCATGACCCGCTGGGGGAAGAAACGCTAAGATGCCAGGAAGAGAAAGCAAACTAGACAGGCAGGCAAGAGCTGGACAGTTCAAGGTTTGGGGCTGCTTTAAAGGTTTTGGACTCAGCGCCAAGAACAGTGAAAAGTCATTGAAGCATTTTAAACAGGAGGCCAAAATAAGAACATAAATGGTTCCGTTTTGTTTTTAGCTATGGTAGCTGCCATAGGGTCAGTAGGTGGGGGGTGGGGCAGGGGGTGTGTTGAGGGAAAGGTATAGCAGGACTAAGGGTCCAATTTGGAGAATACTGTCATGGTTAAGATGAAAAATGGTGGGGCTTCCATTAGGGTGCCCATAGCTGCAGTATCAGAGCTGTCTGCCTTTCTCTTACCAATCTGGCCAAAAGGTGAATGTTCAAAGATGTGGGGTATGTACTGAAGGTAGAATCAGTAGGAATTTGTGACTGATGGAATGTCAAGAAGTAGGTTAGGCAGGTGTGAGCACGGTATCCAATTTTTTGGCCTAAGAGGCTGAGTGAATAGGGATGTCATTTAGGAAACAAGTTCGGTTTTCCACTTGTTAAATCTCTGAGGCAACAAGAGTATTAAGAGTAACTGTTATTGGCCAGACTTATTTTGATTCTAAAATAATAGATGTAACACAGAAGCACAACCATTTGCAAATGATAGCATAGTTAGTGTATCCAAAGCTCTCAGCAGTGGACTTTTCTCTTAAAAAAAAAAAAAACTCTCCAGAAATTTTGTTCAATTTAATAGTTATTGTACATGATTGTATAGTTCTGTGAATAACAACTTTATCAAATAGTTTTTGCTCCATGCTTAGTTTTACGTGCATGATCCCATTGAACCCTTTAACCCTTCTGTTGAGTATATGTTACCATCCCGATTTTAAATAAACAGAAACTGAGGCTTGGGAAGATGAAGTTACTTACATGTCTCCAAATAAGTAAGGGGCCGAACTGGGATAGAAACCTGGATCTACCTGACTCCACGTGCAATGCTCTTAACCACCACATGATAATGCCTTTGAGACTAGAAGAACAAAACAAAACGATGCTTATTATCCAATTAGAATTTATCCAGTCCATGGAAATGGTGAAGTTAATGCAGTATAAGTGACACGAGGCAAGAAATAATCTGAGGGATGAATCCCAGTCTGTTACTGGACGTAGAGTTAGTCACTGAGAATATCAGAAGCCAGGCAGGATAGAAGGGACCCTTGTCTCCAGCTCTGCGGGATCGGTGGCCACCCAGGATGGTCAGTCTGAAGTCCTGAACCTCCATGGTGGTGGTAGCATGGGATCCACGTGAGCTGAGTTACAGAGGAGGTTTAGTGCGCTGCATATCATAAAATGCGAGAGCAAATTGACACTGCAGAAATAAGAAGCAGTGCTACCTTTTTAGCTCTGTGATTTGCATAGGGTTTACCCTCCAGACAGTCTTTGCTAGACTGGTAGGAGAAAGCCACGCAGCCGCGGGTATGGTGGTTGGCCATTTGGCCATAGTTTGAGTAGGGACACTCAGGAAGTTGTGATGAACACCCAGGAGGCGCTCTGATAAAGAATGGAGCTTGTTGGGCTTGGGAAGTGGCACCTAAGGAATCTAATTTGGGTATCCGCATTTCAGAAAACATACTTTTTATCTTTAAGACCAAGTAATCTTAGCCTCACATGGATGCTTTATTGGGAGTGCATATTTGGGAATCAAGACTCAAGACCTTTAGTAAATAAGGTTGTCATGGGGAAGCAACGAGACTGTTGCAACATCTTCACCATGCTGAACCTGAAGACTCTTCTCCACTTGTTCTGCAGATTGATTTTTCTACCTAAGGATTAATTTTCTGACAGAATCACTGACAAGTTTGATCTTGAGAATATTAAACCAACATAACCTGTTTGCTTTTCTTCCTTTTTTTTTTTTTTTTTTCTTTTTTCTTTTTAACGTTTTTGCGTGAGGTTTAAAACTAGAATTCATTCCGGGTGAACCAGATGCATTCCAGCACTTTTCAAATCAATAGGCCGCTTGATTTCTCCATATTGCAGAACATTATGCTGCCTCTAAATTCTCATCAGAGGCAACATGGAAATTAATGAGACCTTTAGGTTAGCGTTTCCAGCTCAGCCTTAGTTTATAGCTTTACCTTGCCTTTTTGACACCACGATCCTGCCTGGCCACCAGCAGCATTGCACGTTGCAGTGAGCTTTAATTTTGTAGTTTTCTTAGTCTTCCTTGGAAACTGGCAGCTTATTAATCTCAATAACTGAACTGCTCAATAGGCAAGCTCTCCAGTGAGAAACGAGGCTGTGTCTTTTTTTTTTTTTTTTGGCAGATGGAGACAAGAGGTGGATAGAGGCAGGGGGGTGGGGGTGATGAGTGGTAGAGAAAAAGCCAGTAAGGAGGGGCACCCCGTACCCCAAATCACTTTCTGACAATTGGCAGGAAAATAAAGAGAACCTAGTCTAATCCACTGCTCTGCAGTTTATGGCTTGCGGTGTTAAACACATTCAAACCTATTAATAAGAAAATAAAGTGTTGTGGCTCGTGTGCAAATTACAAGGTGCATTAAGAAAGAAACAAGCATTGCATCTTACTTAAGTCTGCTCCAGTCTGCTCTTGGCATGGTTTGCAAACTTGGAAACATCCTTGAAGGTAGAGGTATACAAGGAGGGCTGTCCTTTTTAAATTTGTCTCCTGCTGTAAAATTAAAGCCCTATTAAGTTTATTAAAGCTTTGGAGAGTTGAACTTCTTACTTGCGAGTTACCACGGGGAAGCCTCTGGGTAGAAGGAACTTTTTTTTAAAAGCCGTCCCTCTGCAGCCTGGACCGTGGGGACCCAGTTAGGGATTGAGGCCACCTTGTGGTCATGGCTTGGAAGCACAAGACTCTGCCCTGAGTATGTGTAAACGTCGGACTCTCGGGTTATAAGTTCAAGGTTGAAAAAAGCTAAATATTTTCATCTCTGCCTGTGCTCTTTCACCCATTCAGCTAATATCAACTGTCATTCCCCTGGGGCATTTCCTGAAGCCTTCCCAGAGGATATTTTATCTGGCTTAGATGGGAGAGACTGGATGGAGTGCAAGGGTTTTCTAATTCTGGCTCCCCAATGATTTTTTTCTTTTCACAGAAGCCAGATAAGGCGTTCGTGGTTCTCCCAGGCAGGCGAAGTAGGCTCTGCACCTTTTCTGAAGCTTCCTTTGATTTATTAGTCTTGGTCTCGCCTGCCCTTGTGAGTGGGGATCTTATGTCCCCAGAATTGCAATCTATCACAGGCGTTCAGCCAGTTTCCTCAACTAGGGCTGCATCCTTTAGACGATAGGGGAGTTTAAGAAACTTTAAGCAACTTTTTCTCAGATACTTTTTTACCCCTCCAAAACCCACTGAACAATTCCGGGCTGTTCCCTAAGTCTTGAATGCAAATATCCATTTTCAGAAGTCATGACAATTTTTTAAATTAATTAATTAATTAATTTTTTGGGCTGTGTTGGGTCTTCATTGCTGCGCACGGGCTTTCTCTAGTTGTGGCGAGTGGAGGCTACTCTTTGTTGCGGTGTGCGGGCTTCTCATTGCAGCAGCTTCTCTTGTTGCGAAGCACGGGCTCTAGGCATGCGGGCTTCAGTAGTTGTGGCTGGCGGGCTCTAGAGCGCAGGCTCAGTACTTGTGGCACATGAGCTCAGTAGTTGTGGCTGGCGGGCTCTAGAGCGCAGGCTCATAGTTGTGATGCACAGGCTTAATTGGTTCATGGCATGTGGGATCTTCCCGGACCAGGGCTCGAACCCCTGTCCCCTGCATTAGCAGGCAGATTCTTAACCACTGTGCCACCAGGGAAGCCCATGACAATGTTAACCATGGAGAATCACCCTCAAAATCATGTGTTTTTAAATCCCTTACAGAATCAGTTCTTGCTCAGCGTAACTGTTTGAGGAATCAGCAAGTGCTTCCAATTTCTGTCATTGGTGTTTTAGCTGTGAGTGCTTGCCTTATATTTAAAAAGAGAATGAGTAACACTTCTTTTTTATTTGTGAGATGGTTCTGGAATCCTATTTCAGTTTGTTAAAGCTTCAGCTGGGTTGGAGCATCCCTAAGACAACTGCTCAACAAATTAGTCCTCCTGTCAAGCTGTTGCACACCAACGATATGACGATTAAAAGCTTATTTTTTTGTAATTATTTGAAGGACTGGATTAAAAATCCTCTTCTAGGAAGAAGGTGGGAAATGTCTTCTTCTTGTGTTGGTATGTGCTTAGCTAAGAATTTTAAATGGAGCTTAATCTTCGTGACTTTTTAATCTCTTATCAACCCAGATCCTCTCCACTGCACTTTGGAACAGGTAATAAGAAGGCATAAGGTGATATTAGGCACATTTAAGCATTTGGTGGGACCCCAAATCCACCCCACCCCGGCCAGTTTAGTAAAGTGAGAGAATGAATGTAAAAGCCCTCTGGGAATGGGACCCTGCTGTGTGAGTGTCTTGTATTCAGCTTAGGGCTCTCTTAGTATGTTAATGTCCTACAGCTGAGTGCTAAAGGCAGGGGCTGGCAAAGATCATCTTCTCCAGCTTCTAAACTTCAGAATCCATGTGAGGAGAGATGGTGGTCACATTGAAAATCTTTCCACTTCCTGTGAAGGACTGAACACTCTTTTTGGCTTTGTTTTTAGGCATTGTCATCTCTTCAGTGCCTGCCTTGTGCCAAGCACTGTATTAGGCGCTTTGTATTATCCGATGTGAAGCCCTGTGTGATGGATACAGTTGTCCCCTTCAGCATGTCAGGAGGATGAAACCTGGGGAGATGAAGGGTCTGGGACAGAATCAAGATTCAGGCAGAACTGGATTCAGGGACTTAAACTCAGGCATTAGGCTCTCTCTCTCTCTCTTCAGCTTTGTTTTTCTGTTTTCCAACACTGTTCTTAAGCAGGTCTCCTTTTGTGAGATCTTTGTGGGAATTATAGGCTCTACCCTCATAGCTCAGAAAGTAATAGAAAAAGGATTTCTTCTTCTGGATATTTCAGCGGAACTTCCTGGTTCTCAGGAACCCAGCTAGAATCCCGTGCCCACAGCAAACCCAATCCCGAGGCCTGGAGCATGGGCCATGTTGACTGGCTAGGCCTGGATCACGTGCCCACATGGAACAAGAGACCAGGAAGAAGGGCGTGGCCGTAACCGAACACCACAGTGTTAGGAGACCATAAGATAGAGGTCTGGAAGGAAGAAAGGAAAAAACCCAGGCCAAGTTCAATACTAGTTTTGCCCTAGCCCAGCTGCCTTCTCTTATTGGCTAATTATAGTGACTCTCCTCTGAGCACACAGTCCTGGCCAGGGGTGGGGTTAGGGGAGGTTCAGAGCATCCGGTTACTTCACTTGCCTTGGGCACCGAAGGGGGTTTACAACTGGTTCCAATATGAAGTAGAAAGAATAAGGTCCGCTGAGTAATTCGCATCCCCTTCTGATTCATCACCCTCTCTGGTTCACTTCTCAGACGTCCCACGACTTTACCTTTGAGTTCATTGTAGCCACTTAATGCATTTTAACTTTTATTTTATTGATGTCTCTTTTCAGCTATCCTCTTCTTTCCTGCATAACTGCTTGGATTCCACATTTTCTAATTAAAACATGCTCATTTATTGTCTCAGTAAACAGTGCTCTTTACGAGGGCTCATGATGAGAAAGTTAACTCAGAACAACTCAACGCATTTCTCATCTCCTGAAAATGGCTGGAGAAGCAGGTTTACCTTTATCAAGTTGAAGTCCTTGGTTTTGCTTTTTCATAAGACAGTGAATGGGACACATTTAATTCCATGCTCCAAGCTTCTATTCTCAGCAGTATAAAAATGCATTTTGTGCTTTTTTGTGGTGAATATCTTAGATAGGACATTTTGCAGGGGTCAGTCTGCTCTATAACGGACCTTATTATAGGTACCATCAGAATAGTTCCATATTTAATTAGACAAAAAGTTTTGTCCTAAAAGTCAACATGTCCTAATGTCAATAATTATGCCCATTGCTCTTTACACCCTTGTGATTTAATCTGATATTACTAGCTGTAGAAAAGCTCAGTAGTAGGGGGAAAGGTAGCACGCTTACATTTAACACCCCCCTAGAATTTCAGTAGAATGGTGTGTGGGACACTGGGTTGGGTGTGAGAACCAGATGGGAAGGACACATTCAGTTTGGGTCTGGGGGTACTTTGTTTTCTGAGTTCTCGCCATCGCTGGCCTTGTCTGGAAATATGAAAGCTGTGTTAGGATGGGGACCTCCTCACGTCCTGCCTATAACGTGCATCTTCAAATTCACAATACCTTCAGTTTGGGGGAGAAGGGAGAAGTATAGCATTTTCTGCAGGGCTAAAATTGAAGGCCTATTTCAAGGATAGAAGAAGAGGGAGAGGTGAGGGGTGGCGTAGGAAAGAAAGGGTCCGGTGATGAGGACACAGAAATAATTATTTACCTGCCATCTTCTGGGAAGTTGGCCCCTTGATTCTGACCGCTGCATCAGAAAGCAGACCAGGAGAAGCAATCAAGGTCAACATGATTTAGGTTGACCTGATCATTTAACAGGAGGGGGAATCATTTGGCAGCACCAAGGCAGAATTTTGAGACCGGAACCCATGTTAGGATCACTAGTGCAGGCCGATGTCTGTTTTACAGATGAGGAGGGTGAGGCCAGATGACCTGTCGGTTTCTCACGCTGATTGTCTGGGTGGGACCGCAGGCAGGCTTCCGGCTGGAGCTTCCCTCAGATCGCCTCACGCTTCCCTGCATGATGAACAGGCGACTTTGTTGCCTCTTCATCCCACACAGCGTCTTTATCTCCATTTCCTTCTGCAAAGGAATGGTCAAGAATTTAAGACAAAGAATTAGAGCACATATTACAACAGCTTTGGTATTTCCAGGTGTTTTATTACAAAATGTATTCATTCTCTTGGTAAAAACATTCAACAATTAGAAAGGTGAAAAGGACAAGGTATATTCATTCCCTGCCCCTCCATTCCTATTTTCAAGGAAATCTCATTTGAAGGTTTATTATTTTAGGCTTCCAGAAATGTTTATGGTATCTGAGCATATTTTTTTAAAGTTTAATATAAAAGGGATCGTGTGATACCTACCATTTGGCAACGGCCTTTTTTAACTTCATGAGAAATTGTAGAAAGCATTTCAGGTAATTTCATGTATACCTACCTCATTCATTTTTTATTTTTTGGCTTAAACAACAGAAATTTATTTTCTTACAATTCTGAAGGCTAGAAGTCTGAGATCAATGTGTTGATAGGTTTGGTTTCTTCTGAGATTCTCTCCCCGTTGCTTGTGGATGACTGTTTTCTCCCTCTGTCCTCACGTGGTCTTCCCTGTGTGTCTCTGTCCTTATCTCCTCTTCTTACAAGGACACCCCAGCCTAATGTCCTCGTTTTCCCTTAATTACCTTTTTTTTAAAAATAGATCTTTATTGGAGTATAATTGCTTCACAATACTGTGTTAGTTTCTGTTGCACAACAAAGCAAATCAGCCATATGCATACATATGTGTCCATATCCCCTCCCTCTTGAGCCTCCCTCCCATCCTCCCTATCCCACCCCTCTAGGTCATTGCAAAGCACCAAGCCCATCTCCCTGTGCTATGCTGCTGATTCCCACCAGCCAACTATTTTACATTCGGTAGTGTATATATGTCGATGCTACTCTCACTTCGCCCCAGCTTCCCCCTCCCACCCCATGTCCTCAAGTCCATTCTCTATGTCTACCTCTTTATTCCTGCCCTGCAACTAGGTTCATCAGTACCTTTTTTTTCTTTAGATTCCACATATATGCATTAGCGTACAGCATTTGTTTTGCTCTTTCTGGCTTACTTCACTCTGTATGACAGACTCTAGGTCCATCCACCTCACTACAAATAGCTCAGTTTTGTTTCTTTCTATGGCTGAGTAATATTCCATTATATATCTGTGCCACATCTTCTTCATCCATTCATCTGTTGATGGACAGCTAGGTTGGTTCCATGTCCTGGCTATTGTAAATAGTGCTGCAGTGAACATTGTGGTACATGTCTCTTTTTGAATTATGGTTTTCTCAGGGTATATACCCAGCAGTGGGATTGCTGGGTCATATGGGAGTTCTATTTTTAGTTTTTTAAGGAACCTCCATACTGTTTTCCATAGTGGTTGTATCAATTTACATTCCCACTAATGGTGTAGGAGGGTTCCCTTTTGACCACACCCTTTCCAGCATTTATTGTTTCTAACTTTTTTGATAATGGCCATTCTGACCGGCGTGAGGTGATACCTCATTGTAGTTTTGATTTGCATTTCTCTAATAATTAGTGATGTTGAGCATCTTTTCAAATGCCTCTTGGCCATCTGTATGTCTTCCTTGCTGAAATGTCTATTTAGGTCTTCCACCCATTTTTTAACTGGATTGTTTGTTTTTTTGATACTGAGCTCCATGAGCTGTTTGTATATTTTGGAGATTAATCCTTTGTCTGTTGTTTCATTTGCAAATATTTTCTCCCAGTCTGAGGGTTGTCTTTTTGTCTTGTTTATGGTTTCCTTTGTTGTGCAAAAGCTTTTAAATTTAATTAAGTCCCATTTGTTTATTTTTGTTTTTATTTCTGTTACTCTAGGAGGTGGGTCAAAAAAGATCTTGCTGTGGTTTATGTCCAAGAGTGTTTTTCCTATGTTTTCCTCTAAAAGTTTTATAGTGTCCAGTCTTACATTTAGGTCTTTAATCCATTTGGAGTTTATTTTTGTGTATGGTGTTAGGGAGTGTTCTAATTTCATTCTTTTACATGTAGCTGTCCACTTTTCCCAGCACCACTTACCAAAGAGGCTGTGTTTTCTCCATTGTACATTCTTGCCTCCTTTGTCGTAAATTAGGTGACCATATGTGCGTGGGTTTATCTCTGGGCATTCTATCCTGTATCATTGATCTCTATTTCTGGTTTTGTGCCAGTACCATACTCTCTTGATTACTGTAGCTTAGTGGTATAGTTTGAAGTCGAGTAGCCTGATTGCTCCAGCTTCATTTTTCTTTCTCAAGACTGCTCTGGCTATTCGGGGTCTTTTGTGTTTCCATACGAATTGTAAAATTGTTTGTTCTCTTTCTGTGAAGAATGCCATTGGTAGTTTGATAGAGATTGCATTGAATCTGTAGATTGCTTTGGGTAGTATAGTCATTCTCACAATATTGATTCTTCCAATCCAAGAACATGGTATATTTCTCCATCTGTTTATGTCATCTTTGGTTTCTTTCATCAGTGTTTTATAGTTTTGTGAGTACAAGTCTTTTGCCTCCTTAGGCAGGTTTATTCCTAGGTATTTTATTCTTTGTGTTGCAGTGGTAAATGGGAGTGTTTCCTTAATTTCTCTTTCTGATTTTTCATTGTTGGTGTATAGGAATGCCAGAGATTTCTGCACATTAATTTTGTGTCCTGCAACCTTACCAAATTAATTGATTAGTTCTAGTAGTTTTCTGGTGGCATCTTTAGGATTTTCTATGTATAGTATCATGTCATCTGCAAATAGTGACAGTTTTACTTCTTCTTTTCCGATTTGTATTCCTTTTATTTCTTTTTCTTCTCTGATGGCTGTGGCTAGGACTTCCAAAACTATGTTGAATGAGAGTGGCAAGAGTGGACATCCTTGTCTTCTTCCTGATCCTAGTGGAAATGCTTTCAGTTTTTCACCATTGAGTATGGTGTTTGCTGTGGGTTTGTCATATATGGCCTTTATTATGTTGAGGTAGGGTCCCTCTATGCCCATTTTCTGGAGAGTTTTTATCATAAATGGGTGTTGAATTTTGTCAAAAGCTTTTTCTGCATTTATTGAGATGATCATATGGTTTTAATTTATTTATTTTATTTTACTTTATTTTTTTTAGTTTAGTTATTAACATAAAATGAAAATATCTTTCTTTGGATTGGCGATGGAAAGAAGTGATCACAGAGGACAATTATTTACCTTTCCTTTTTATATCAAGATGAACCAAATCATATTTAGTAGAACATTTCTGTAAAAGAAAAGTTAGATCATATGTTTTTTATTCTTTAATTTGTTAATGTGGTGTATCACATTGATTGATTTGCGTGTATTGAAGACTCCTTGCATCCCTGGGATAAATCCCACTTGATCGTGGTGTATGATCCTTTTAATGTGCTCTTGGATTCTTTTTGCTAGTATTTTGTTCAGGAGTTTTGCATCTATGTTCATCAGTGATATTGGTCTATAATTTTCTTTTTTTGTGATATCTTTTTCTGGTTTTGGTATCAGGATGATGGTGGCTTCATGGAATGAATTTGGGAGTGTTTCTCCCCCTGCAATTTTTTGGAAGAGTTTGAGAAGGATCAGTGTAAGCTCTTCTCTAAATGTTTGATAGATTTCGCATGTGAAGCCATCTGGTCCTGGACTTTTGTTTGTTGGAAGTTTTTTAATTATGGTTTCAATTTCATTACTTGTGATAAGTCTGTTTATATTTTCTAACTCTTCCTGGTTCAGTCTTGGAAAATTGTACCTTTCCAAGAATTTGTCAATTTCTTCGTGGTTGTCCATTTTATTGGCATCTAGTTGTTTGTAGTAGTCTCTTATAATCCTTTGTATTTCTGCAGTGTCAGCTGTGATTTCTCCTTTTTCATTTCTAGTTTTATTGATGTGCATCCTCTCCCTTTTTTTCTTGATGAGTCTGACTAAGGGTTTATCAATTTTGTTTATCTTCTCAAAGAACCAGCTTTTAGTTTCATTGATCTTTGCTATTGTTTTCTTCATTTCTATTTCATTTATTTCTGCTCTGGTCTTTATGATTTCATTCGTTCTACTGACTTTGGGTTTTCTTTGTTCTTCTTTCTCTAGTTGTTTTAAGCATAGGGTTAGATTGTTTATTTGAGATGTTTCTTGTTTCTTGAGGTGAGATTGAATTGCTATAAACTTCACTCTTAGAACTGCTTTTGCCACATCCCATAGGTTTGGGGTCGTCGAGTTTTCGTTATCATTTATTTCTATGTATTTTATTATTTCTTCTTTGATTTCTTCAGTGATCTCTTGGTTATTTAGTAGAGCACTGTTTAGCCTCCATGTATTTGTTTTTTACAGTTTTTTTCCTGTAACTGATTTCCAATCTCATAGTGTTGTGGTCAGAAAAGACGCCTGATACAATTTCAATTTTCTTAAATTTTCCGAGGCTTGATTTGTGACCCAAGATGTGATCTATCCTGGGGAATGTTCCATGTGCACTTGAGAAGAAAGTGTATTCTGCCATTTTGGGGTGGAATGGTCTGTAATTACCTATTAGATCTATCTGGTCTGTTGTGTCATTTAAAGCTTGTGTTTCCTTATTTATTTTCTGTTTGGATGATCTGTCCATTGGTGTAAGCAGGGTGTTAAAGTCCCCTACTCTTATTGTGTTACTGTCGATTTCCCCTTTCATGGTTGTTAGCATTTGCCTTATGTATTGAGGTGCTCCTATGTTGGTTGCATGAACATTCATAATTGTTAATATCTTCTTCTTGGATTGATCCCTTGTTCATTATGTAGTGTCCTTCCTTATCTCTCATAAAAGTCTTTATTTTAAAGTCTATTTTATCTGATATGAGTATTGCTACTCCAGCTTTCTTTTGATTTCCTTTTGCTTGGAATATCTTTTTCCATCCCTTCACTTTCAGTCTGTATGTGTCCCTAGGTCTGAAGTGGGTCTCTTGTAGGCAACATATATATGGGTCTTGTTTTTGCATCCATTCAGCCAGTCTGTGTCTTTTGGTTGGGGCATTTAATTCATTTACATCCAAGGTTATTATCGATATGTATGTTCCTATTACCATTTTCTTAATTGTTTTGGAATTGTTTTTGTGGGTCTTTTTCTTCTCTTGTGTTTCCTGCCTAGAGAAGTTTCTTTACCATTTGTTGTAAAGCTGGTTTGGTAGAGCTGAATTCTCTTAGCTTTTGCTCTTCTGAAAAGCTTTTGATTTCTGCATCGAATCTGAATGAGATCCTTGTTAGGTAGAGTAATCTTGGTTGTAGGTTTTTCTCTTTCATCACTGTAAGTATATCCTGCCACTTCCTTCTGGTCTGCAGAGTTTCTGCTGAAAAATCAGCTGATAACCTTATGGGGATTCCTTTGTATGTTATTTTTTGTTTTTCCCTTGCTGCTTTTAATTTTTTTTCTTTGAATTTAATTTTTGTTAGTTTCATTAATATGTGTCCTGGTGTGTTTTTCCTAGGGTTTTTCCTGTATGGGACTCTCTGTGCTTCCTGGACCTGGGTGACTATTTCCTTTCCCATGTTAGGGAAGTTTTCCACTATAATCTGTTCGAATATTTTCTCAGACCCTTTCTTTTTCTCTTCTTCTTCTGGGACCCCTATAATTCAAATGTTGGTGCGTTTAGTGTTGTCCCAGAGGTCTCTGAAATTGTCTTCAATTCTTTTCATTCTTTTTTCTTTATTCTACTCCTCGGCAGTTATTTCCACCATTTTGTTTTCCAGCCAGCTTATTCATTCTTCTACCTCAGTTATTCTGTTATTGATTCCTTCTAGTGTATTTTTCATTTCAGTTATTGTGTTGTTCATCTCTGTTTGTTGTTTAGTTCTTCTAGATCTTTGTTAAACATTTCTTGTATTTTCTCAATCCATGCTTCCATTCTATTTCCGAGATTCTGGATCATCTTTACTATCGTTACTCTGATTCTTTTTCAGGTAGATTGCCTATTTCTTCTTCATTTATTTGGTCTTACAGGTTTTTACTTTGCTTCTTCAACTGTGACATATGTTTTTGCTGTCTCTTTTTTATGAGTGGGATTGTGTTCCTGTTTTACTGGTTGTTTGGCCTGAGGCTTCCAACACTGGAGTTTGTAGGCTACTGGGTAGAGCTGGGTCTTGGTGCTGAGATGAAGAACTCTGTGAGACCTCACTCCAATGAATATTCCTTGGGGTCTGGGGTTCTCTGTTAATCCAGTGGTTTGGACTTGGAGCTCCCACCACAGGAGCTTCCCCCTGACCCCAGGCTTGCTAATCAAGATCCCGCAAGCCACGTGGGGTGGCCAAAAAAAAAAGAGAAAAATAACAAAGTGAAAAATAAAATTAGACTAGGAAACTAACAGATATGTTAGAAAGAATGTAAAAATAAAAATATAGATGAATCAACAACTGGAAGGTACATCAGTACACAACAGTAAAAAAGAGGAGGAGGGAAAGGAAAATAAAAGGGGGGGTGGAAGGCCTTGGCTGTGGCGAGCGGGGCCTAAGCAAGTACAAGGTTTGGGTGGTGGGTGGGGCCAATGCTTAGGACCCCCAGGACTGGCAAAGGCCCTGGGGGCTGTGGGAGGTGGGGCTTAGGCTCAAGGAGCTGAAGGGACCCAGGCTTGCCCCCCACCCTGGTCTCAGAGGACAGGGGACCTCACCTGGGACCCTAGCAGGCTTGCTAGGCCGGAGTGGGTGGGGCAAACACCCTCGCTCCTCTCCTGCTCTTCCCGCAGGGCCCCTCCCGCCTGCCTCTCCTGGTCTCCCCGGCCTCCCTCCTATGCCCCCAGGACCCATGGGGCCTGAGGGGGCTTTGTATTGCAGGGCATCGAACTGGGAGCCCAGCAGGCTCCCCCGGCCCCAGTGGGCGGGGCAATCGCCCTCCCTCCTCTCCCACTCTTCCCGGAGAGTCCCTCCCACCTGCCTCTCCTGATCTCCCTGGCTTCAGGGGCGCTGATCTTGTCTGGCCTCCACTTCTCCTCCCCCCTCAGTCCCCCTGTGTCCTACCGGTTCACTTTGAGGTTGCTCCCCTCTCCTTGGGGGTCAGAGTCCCCCACCAGTGGCCAGCAGGTGCCCTAGTTGGAGGGAGACACTAACTCCGCATCTTCCCACACCGCCATCTTGACTCCTCCTCATTCTTTTGTAAAGTCTGTGTAATATTCCGTAATGGAATATTATAATTTATTTAACCAGTCTCTTCTTGATGGACATTTAGATTGCTTTCAGGTTTTCACTATTACAAACAAAACTGTAATGAGGAGTCTTGTGTATATATCTTTCTTTGCATACTTACCTGGTTATATTCAAAAGTTAAATTCCTGGAAGTGAAATTGCTAGATCAAAGGGTACGTATAATGTGCATTTTGAATTTTGATCGATTGCGCCGAATTATGTCCATCTCAATTCGAATGTTACAATCTCTCTTTATTGCTTAATGGTCTGCATTTCTTTTATGGGTTTAAAATAAGAGCCCTGAAGTTCACGGTGTTGGATTTTAGGCATAGAATTGAAACGATTTTCTTTTCCAAGGAATAATGTACTAATACTCAAATACCCTAGAAACTCAACTCTGCTTCTTACGTGCCAGGTAAAATGAAAAAGAGGTATTGCTGTGGGGAAAATTGGATTCACTCACTGCCCTTGGTTCTAGCCGTAGGGCCCTTTCTCTTTATCCCAAACTTGCCGCAGCGTGGCCAGTGTGATTCAAGCCTAACCTTTGCTGCCTTTTGTTTTCTCATTAATATTTGGCAAGGCTTTAATTTGCCTCTTTTCCCCATCTACCTTGCCTCTATCTTCCTAACGGGGATATTATAAGAATGTCTTAGACGACTTAGTCAAGTTTCTGGGTCCCCAAGAGAAATGTTGAGTACAACAGTATTATTGTTCTAACTATTACAGGAGAGCGCGATGATCAAGGGTTTGAAAATCCCACACGGACAGTCTCTTTTGTGAAATAAGTATGTGAGAGCTCTGTTAATAAGAGGCCCTCAAGCCAAACTTATCTAGGTTCTTTATCTGAAACTCCTATTTTATGCTAAATAAGGATTTTTGTATTTCCCACCTCCCATTTGTAATCCCATTACCAGCTGTGTTCATTGGACTTCAGCTTAATTCATCCAGCATTTATGCAGGTCATGTTAGGGGCTGAGCATCCAGCAAGGCAGGAAGGCGCGGAGGGTGAAGGAGGAAGACGGTGTGGCCCTTGTCCCCTGGGAATTACAGTCTAGTAGGAGAAAGCTAAGCATGTAGTTTACATGACTATGGAAAGTTGTACGATGGATTTAAGCTCAGGGCACTGTCTGGGAACATAGGATGCTAGGGGTCAGGGAAGCTTGGGCTGTGTAGAAATGGGGTGTGAGTCCCATTCTGATGGAAACATGAGAGTTACCCCAGCGAAAGGGCCTTGCAGGCAGAGGCAAGGGAATCAGAAAAGACCAGAAAAGCCAGAATGCCCAAGTATTCTGGATCCACTGGGCTGGGACTCAGTGTAGGAGAGGCTCCAGGGCCTGTGGCAGGGACACCTTCCAGGCCCAGTCAAGCACCCTGTGGTTTATTCTGTGTAGGAAACGGAGCCTGCAGAGATTTGTGCAGAGGTGTGTTATGGTCACATTTGCAGTGAGGAAGAGGAGAGACTTTGATGGACATACCAGAAAGGCAAGAACTAAAGTTCACTGCAGTTAACCAAAGGATCCCATAGGGAAGAAAGGAAAGGGGACTAAAAGGCAAGAAATACATACTTTCAGGAGGCTATCTATGGGAGTCATTGGTCATTAGCTCCAGAACAGTGAACGCCAGCATTTACTGTCAGGTATGTGCTGAGCCCCCTTGTTTAATCCACACAATATCCCCATGAAATATTTTCAGTCGTTTTCACCATTTTCCAACCAAGGAAACAGATTCAACAATATCAAGTCGTTTGCCCCAGGCTGTGCAGGTTACAGGCTCTGATATCCACATGCTGCCCACAGTTTACCCATTAACCACTGCCCTGCCCAGCCCCCAAGAATGAGCGGGTGCTGTCCAAGCCCCCCACCCTGGCCTGACCTTCTTCCTCCCTCCTGGCCCCTGCCCTTCCCAGCCACTCCTCTTCCCCTCCCAGAAAGGCAGACACTGCTTTGTTTTTCATGTAACTACTTCACTTCTTGTCAAGCCAAACCTAAGAGCCAGACAGGACCCCAGTTCAAGTCCAAGCCTCTGCGATGTCTGTAGGGCAGCCTGCCCTCCCCAGACTCTCCTTGAGGTTTTGTTTAATGCTCCCACTTGCAAAGAAAATGCCTGATGGCAGGCCTCTGCCTTTTAGTCACCTCCACATCAGGCAGCTTTCAATTTCCTGCGCCTCAGCGTGTCCGTCTGCATCTCCATCAAGACTTCCAAGATGGCAGTGACAAGCTTTTCGGGTACTTAAGGCAAACATGCATGACAGTTTTCCTTGACACTTGCATTTTTAAAAAGCCTTGCCTTGGGCCCTAGGAAACCCAGCATTTGAGAAACCAGGAGCCTTTCAAGGAAGCCAGACTTTCAGAGCCTGCTTCCCTGGGACATGTTTTGCGACAGGGACACTGCAGGATCTGCCCAAGAGGACATGAAGTGCCACAGCAATATTTACGTGTTGATGCTAAATGATGGTTGCCTTTTTTAATGGCTTTGGGTGTGTGTGTGTGACTGAAATGTATGGACCTGTTCTGTGCATTGTCAGTGGGTATGTGGCTGGCCTACAAACACACTTAAATGGCACACTTCCACAAAGCATTAATTTCTGAGTGTCCAACAGATATATGTAGGCAAGCAGACATGTCACAGGGGTTGCTACAAAGCTTAATTAATATCCCTGAAGGGCTATAGCATTTCCTGTAGAGTGCTAAGTGAGAAGAAAATGTTGTACCTATGGATATTATACATGTAAAGAAATGTGGGGGGCTTCCCTGGTGGCGCAGTGGTTGAGAATCTGCCTGCTAATGCAGGGGACACGGGTTCGAGCCCTGGTCTGGGAAGATCCCACATGCCGCGGAGCAACTGGGCCCGTGAGCCACAACTACTGAGCCTGCGCGTCTGGAGCCTGTGCTCCGCAACAAGAGAGGCCGCGATAGTGAGAGGCCCGCGCACCACGATGAAGAGTGGCCCCCGCTTGCCGCAACTGGAGAAAGCCCTCGCGCAGAAACGAAGACCCAACACAGCCAAAAATTTAAAAATAAATAAATAATAAATAAATAAATAAATAACTTAAAAAAAAAAAAAAAAAAAAGAAATGCGGGTACCTACACTGATAGGCCTTCTTATATTTGCTTATGCCCCAAAGGGTCTGATGTAAATTGAAATGGGAAAATAAATTGTTTTCAAGATAACTAACTATCTTTTATTTGAGGGTTGAAAAAAGGGAGCAGAGCCCCAAACTTAAATGCCAGGAATCTCCACCACAGTGGAAAAAGTGGAAAAAATCCATAACACACAAAAATGAGTAGCGGTTTTCTTTCTCTTCTGGCTGTTCCCACGTCTAAGATAGCTTTGATGACTTAGGACTTGTTGTTAGCTATGCAAGAATTTAGATAAATCGATTTTGTTTTCTTTTCTAGGTTTTGAAGGAATCCCATAAAATACTTAATCTGTCCCTTTTAATTTTTATGACATAGATAGGCCTGCCTTCTTCTCTTCTTTCTCTCCTTCTTTCTCTCCTTCTTTCCATCCCTCCCTCCCTCTCTCCACCCAGTGACTAGGTCTTAAGAACCTACAAAAATCTAGGAAATAACCATTATTGGGGTCTGTTTGTTTGTTTGTTTTTCATTTCTTCTGTACTTTAGTGTACTCATTCAGAAATAGAAATGAATGAAAACTTTATTTCTCAAAGGCATACCGCATGGAACACCAGTTTGAAGACTGGGAAGGCGGGTGGGTTAAAATTTCTGTAATCAAATCAGTAAGCAGAATGATAAATATTTTGCAGAGGGTACTGGGATATTTAGAATATTTAAGATGTTAAAGGCTTGTGAAAATATGTAGTAATCTCCTTAATTTTATTTACTCCAGTATTTCCCAAATACCATGGGACACTTTCTTTACCTGAAGTTAGTAGTATACAGACACACTTGGTGATCCCAAGAACACACTTTTTTTATATTGTATTGTATTGTATTTTTTTACATCTTTATTGGAGTATAATTGCTTTACAATGGTGTGTTAGTTTCTGCTTTATAACAAAGTGAATCAGCTATACATATACATATATCCCCATATCCCCTCCCTCTTGCGTCTCCCTCCCACCCTCCCTATCCCACCCCTCTAGGTGGTCACAGAGCGCCGAGCTGATCTCCCTGTGCTATGCGGCTGCTTTCCACTAGCCATCTATTTTGCATTTGGTAGTGTATATATGTCCATGCCACTCTCTCACTTCGTCCCAGCTTACCCTTACCCCTCCCGTGTCCTCAAGTCCATTCTCTACGTCTGCATCTTTATTCCTGTCCTGCCCCTAGGTTCATCAGAACCTTTTTTTTGAGTCCATATATATGTGTTAGCATATGGTATTTGTTTTTCTCTTTCTGACTTGCTTCACTATGACAGACTCTAGGTCCATCCACCTCGCTACAAATAACTCAGTTTTGTTTCTTTCTGTGGCTGTGTAATATTCCATTGTACATATGTGCCACATCTTCTTTATCCATTCATCTGTCAATGGACACTTAGGTTGCTTCCATGTCCTGGCTATTGTAAATAGAGCTGCAGTGAACATTGTGATACATGACTCTTTTTGAATTATGGTTTTCTTAGGGTATATGCCCAGGAGTGGAATTGCTGGGTCAGATGGTAGCCAGGAACACACTTTGAGTCTTACATTTCAGACCTTCTCTGACCCTGACTGAAGTAGGAAGCCCAGAGTTTCTTCAAACCCTTCCTAGAGAAGGACTTTGTAATTTTGCTTTTAAGATAAAACATAATATCTCTCTCTACCTAAACTTTTGAAATTCATCCATATGCAGACTCATTTACCAGGTTCTGCAATAGTTGGGCCTAGTGAGTAAGCACTGCTTATAATACAGTGCTCAGAACATGGGCTAACAATGAAATCTTTTTTAAATAAAAATATCAGGGATAAGGGACTTCCCTGGTGGTGCAGTGGTTAAGAATCTGCCTGCCAGTGCAGGGAACACGGGTTCGATCCCTGGTCCGGGAAGATCCCACATGCTGCGGAGCAGCTAAGCCCGTGAGCCACAACTACTGAGCCCGCGTGCCACAACTACTGAAGCCCGCACGCCTAGAGCCTGTGCTCCACAACAAGAGAAGCCACCACAATGAAAAGCCTGCGCACTGCAACAAAGAGTAGACCCCACCCACTGCAACTAGAAAAAGCCCGTGTGCAGCAACAAAGACCCAGTGCAGTCAAAAATAAAAATAAATAAAATAAAATAAATTTTTTTAAAAATGTAAGGGATAAGATAGCTTTCCTAGAATATAAACCCTACCCGGCTCTCACTATAGCCTCTTTGCTGAAATGAGAGCCATTGAGTTGGGAGTGTTAAAGCATTTTGTAAGGTATGATTACTCTTTGTGCAAATACTGCTACCTGGCTCTTTGGTGATGCTTCTTGTTTTGTTTTGTTTTGTTTTTAAATATTTCCATACTTTATTTCTTTTTTCTTTTTTAAATTTTATTTATTTATTTATTTATTTATGGCTGTGTTGGGTCTTTGTTTCTGTGCGAGGGCTTTCTCCAGTTGCAGCAAGTGGGGGCCACTCCTCATCGCGGTGCGCGGGCCTCGTGGCCTCTCTTGCTGCGGAGCACAGGCTCCAGACGCGCAGGCTCAGTAATTGTGGCTCACGGGTCTAGTTGCTCCGCGGCATGTGGGATCTTCCCAGACCAGGTCTCGAACCCGTGTTCCCTGCATTGGCAGGCAGATTCTCAACCACTGCGCCACCAGGGAAGCCCAGTGATGCTTCTTGTTTTTGTAATTATTTCAAGTTTTCAAAAATAAGCTCATGACATGGGTTGGATGCAAGGAGTCTGACACAGTGTTTAGGGCCAACCAGAATGTACCCTTGCTGAGGAGTTCAATGTGGACCACCATTCTCTACATTTAGAAACCAACTAAAGGTTTCTCAAAAAGCTAAACATAGTTACCATATGACCCAGCAACTGCAATCCTCCAAATAACTGGAAACAAGTACTTAAATAAATACTTGCTTGCAAATGCCCAGAGCAACACTATTCCCAATGGCCCAAAGATGGAGACAACACAAATATCCATCAGTGGATGAATGAATAAACAAAATGTGGCACATATACAGTCGGCCCTCCACATCCGCAAGTTCTGCATCCGTGGAGTCAACAAACCATGAATCAAAAATATTTGGAAAAAAAAAAAGTTCCAAAAAGTTCCAAAAAGCAAAACTTGAATTTGCGATGCGCTGGCAACTATTTACATAGCATTTACATTGTACCAGGTAATATAAGTAATCTAGAGATAATTCAAAGGAGGATGTATGTAATTGTATGCAAATACTCTGCCATTTCATATAAGGGACTTGAGCATCCACAGATTTTGGTATCCAGGTGGAGTCCTGGAACCAGTCCCCTGCAGATACTGAAGGTTGATGATATATATGATGGAATAGTATTCAGCCACAAAAAAGTAATGATGTACTAATAAATGCTACAGTGGAGATCACCTTAAAAACATTATGCTAAGTGAGAGAAGCCAGGCACAAAAGGTCACGTGCTGTATGAGTCCATGTAGTAACTGAAATATCCAGAATAGGGAAATCCATAGAGATAGAAATCAGATCAGTGATTACCAGGAGCTGGGGGTGGGAGAAGAGGGAATGAGAGTTGCTGCTTAATGGAGACAGGGTTTTCTTTTGGGGTGATGAAAAACTTTGGAACAAAATAGAGGTGGTTGTACGACATTGTGAATGCACTAAGTGCCACAGAACTGTACACCTTAAAATGGTTAATTTTATGTTATGTAAATTTCACCTCAGTAGAAGAAAAAGTTAATTAATGGAAAACAGCTAGAGGATCAATGTGTCTCCCTCGGTCTAAAAGATCTACTCATGGGATAGACAAAGTAGTCTGGAGAACCTGATTCTTGCTCCAGTCTTTTCCAAGAAGAATGGTAGGGAATAAATGTCTGTTTCCAAAACATGCTCTGAAATGGCTAACTTTGAGGGCACGACGGAAAATATCAGCACGTGTGATCTGATTAATACCGGTAAATGGATCCACGTGGGTAATATGTTAACATCTGAAAGATGGCCCACATGATCCCTGTGCAGCGTCATGGTAAATGCAACTCTTCAGGCTTTCCCGAGATCACTGAAGCACCAAAGATAAGGAAATAAAAAGGGTGTATCAGGCAGGACTCCTTTGTTACAGAGGTAGGGAGGAAAAAGAGAAAGATAAATGGATTCTTCTCCGGGTGGTGGAGGGTAAACATAGGATGTTTCGGAGATGAAATCCATTCTCATCATATTCTTTTAAAAGTGATTTGGAAGAGAAAATACACCATGAAATCTCCATGTTTGCAGAATACGAAACCTATGAAGATAAACTGCTCGGTATATCGGTGGGCAGAGAAGTGACAGATAAGGAGCAAGTACATTTACCAAAAATTCTTCCAGACTTAAACGAATTTTATCTCTGAGGCTCCTGGTTACAAACCAGGAACTAGCCCTGAGATTAGTGTGAACTAATGCCTGAATATATGCATCCACTGGGTTTACTGTGAAAAGGGAGAAATGAAGGACTGCAAAATGTACAGAATCACTAAGTGGGATCCTAGAAGTAAGCCTAAAAAATGCATTACCCCACTATTTTCCAAAACCATTGTGTGTTCTCAGTGGAAATAATCGATGTGATTATGGCTAATGTACCTCAAGGATGACAGAAAAGTTGAGGAGGATTCCAGCTTGAAAGATCAAGAAAATGAGAAGGCTCTCACAAAACGTGCTGGAAGCCTCCTCAGAATAGAAAGGTGAAGGTTTCTCAAAGGATTTAAAATAACCACGTGTAGACGTAATGAGAACATCGTCTTGTTTACCAAAACCTTGAAAACCAGAATGACAGAGCATCCCTTGAAGGAGACGCTACAGCATAAATAAAGAGAAGTGTTGCATCTGGGGGCAGACAGGAAACTTTGAAATTCATGCCTTCCTACAGGCAGCAGAAAATAAACTTTTCAAGATCTAGATTGGCTCGTATTTTTATCCATCTACTAAAAATTGATCGAGCACCAGACGTCTGCTGGCACTCTTCCAGAGACTGGGGATACAGTGGTGAGGAAGACTTCATCCGGGCCCTTCAGGAAGGTACATGCCATTGGGGAAGCAGACAGTAAGACAGGCACAAACAAGATAGCTGCTCAAAGGGATTAGTGCTGAGCGGACGAGAGGGCTGTGTCTGTACACCACTGCCATTAACCAGGAAGTGGGGTGGTCCTCAGGCTGCCAGAGAGGGTAATCAAGTGATGGGGTGGGAAGGACTGATCAAGGAAGGCTTTCTGAGAAAGTGAGCTTTGAAAGGAAGCTTGAAAGACCTCAGAAGGAGGAGCCATGCAGATATCTCCGCTAAGAACATTTCAGACCAAGGGAAACACAATGAGAATACCCTGAGATGGAGAGAAGCTTGGCCTCTTTGAGGGACAGCAGAAAAGTATGGCGAAGCCTCAGGAGCAGAGTCAGTGGAGGCTGGGAGGAGGTGAGATAGGCCATAACAAGGTTCCTAGTCAGCCATGGCGAGGGGCTGGATTACCGCTAAGTATAAAGGAAGTGGCAGATTTTAAGCAGAAGAGTAATGCGATTTGACTTGTGCTTGCAGACAGTGACTGGCTCCTGAGTGGAGGATGGATGTAAAGGGCCCAAGTGGAGAAGGGGAGACCTGTTTAGAGGCTGCTGGATGCTGTAGGTCAGGCGCAAGGTGATGCAGAGGAATAAGTGGCGAGAAGAGGATGGATTGGAGGCAGAAAGGAAATCGACTGAAGATGGATCAGGTGTGAGGGAAGGACAGGAACCCTGGTGAAGCCTAGTGAGGTGTATGGTATGGCGCTCACCCAGATGCCACCCTCTGAAACTGGAGCACGCATCTCCCCTGCCAACAGATCTCAGCCAAGTCCCTCTCTGAGACTGAACTTCAGCTAGAGACTGGACTTCAGCTAAAGACAGCCACCCTGCGCCCAAGGTTACATCCCTGTGGACGGCCCACATCTAATGACTGGTCCAGGTGAGGTTATTAAGGCCCAAATCCTGCAACCCAGATTGAAAGCACTTGCAGAGGCATCTCAGCTCCAGAGCTCGCCCTTTGCTACAGCATCCCTGTTCAGTGTCTTCCTCCGCCCAGCCTGCTTCTGTCACTCCCAAGAGCACTTGCTAATAGAGTTTCTGGATGCAGATGTTTCTTCCTAGAGTCTGCTTCCTGGGGATGGCACCTGTCCAGCTGATGGGTGATGGCTTCTTGAACCAATATGGGTGAAGCCTGAAGAGAAGGATAGTTTGGAGTGAAAATCAGGCGTTGTGTTTGCTCATGTTCACCTTAAGATGTCTAATTATATCCACATGCCGACAGAGTCATAGGTGCCATGTTAAGGGGTGGCTAGAATATTCTGGAGAAAAACCCCAAACCCTCAAGGCAGATGGCAAAGAAGACAGCCAGGCCTTTTCATCATAGAGGACTAGACTGAATTCCCATGAGTCTCTTCTACCGTAGTTATTTTCAAGTTTGAATGTTCCTAAATCTGCTTCCTTTGTTCACAGAGAAGATAAAGTTTAAAACCCTTTGTGTTTGGACTAAAATCCAAATTCCTTGCTCTCAAAACCATGCATAAAATAGTCTTCCATTGGGCCAGCCTCTTCTTCCCACCACTTGGCCCCTGGATCACAACACAGTGATCCACACTGTTCTTCATTCACATCCTCAAAAATTCAATCTTTCCCACCTCAGGGCCTTTGCACATACGTTTCCTTTGCCTGGGATGCTCTTTTTCACCGTTTGACTACCCGTTTCTTATCCTCAGACCTCCCCTTTTTGATCATCTCCTCAGAGAGGAGTGACCACACTAATGGAGTCCCACATTTTCTCTTAGTTCTTTGTTTCCTTCACAGTACTTCTCACACTTTGTAATTATTTCATGTATTTATTGGTTTACTCAGACTTGAGTTTTGTTTATTTGGTCTGTCTCTCCAATTAGAAATTCCACATGAGGGTAAGGACTTAATTCACCATTGTATCCATGTGCCCAATAAATATCGGTTGACTCATAACTTCATATTTTAGATATTATGTTCTTTCCAAGGATGAGGGAAAAAATACAATACATACGTGTATTAAACACATCCTGTAGGCCAGCTTCTGTGCTCACAAATTATATTACCTCTTTCAGCCCTTCCAACAGTTCTGTAATGTACATATTATTATTTACCCATCCTTTAGAGGAGGTATCTGAGGCTCAGAGAGATTATTTGGCATTCCCAACATCATGCAGCTACTCATGGAGTTGAGATTTCAATCCAGACATGCCTCACTCCAAAAGCCTGTACATTTTCCATTAAACCGTGATTTGTGTGTTCCTTCAGCAGACATTTGTTTATTTATTTATTTTGGCTGTGTTGGGTCTCCGTTTCTGTGCGAGGGCTTTCTCTAGTTGCGGCAAGCGGGGGCCACTCTTCATTGCGGTGCGCGGGCCTCTCACTATCGCGGCCTCTCTTGTTGCGGAGCACAGGCTCCAGACGCGCAGGCTCAGTAATTGTGGCTCACGGGCTTAGTTGCTCCACGGCATGTGGGATCCTCCCAGACCAGGGCTCGAACCCCTGTCCCCTGCATTGGCAGGCAGACTCTCAACCACTGCGCCACCAGGGAAGCCCACAGCAGACATTTGTGAACACCTACTACGAACAGAGAAGAATACTAGGAAGCAAAAGATATAGGACCTGCCGTGGAGAAGCTTGTAATTTGACTGGAGAGACAAGGCAAACACAAAGGACAGATGTAATAGCGTGACGCAGAATATGATAAAGGGACATACTCTAAGGTTCCTTCCAGCTCGAAAATTCTTTGACTCTCTGAATGGTACAGGCAGTAAACACAGTGGGAGAAGTCATTCTGCTCCTTGATTGTATCTGATGGCATGCATTCTCTCTTCATCCACCTCTGGCTGCCAGTGAACACAAATGCAAGTCTGTTTCAGATGGCTGTCTCGAGACTCCCATATTATAGTGTATGGTGGATTCAAGGTCAAGTTTGAAGTCAAAGTCAGAAGTCTTTGTTTTTTTCCTGTACTATATTAAGACTCTTACCAATTAACTTGAGAAAAGTCAACAAGTGAACAACTCGGGGCGGGGTGCGGTTTGAGGGCGGGGGAAGGCTCCTCATCTCATCCCAAAGACTCTGAAATGGATTTGCTCACAAAACACCAGTCTTCTTTAGTGACCTCCTGAGACCTTGCCTGTCACACTGAACAGTATATCATTTCATAGGGGGAAAAGAAAAACAAAGTCTTTCCATGAGAAAGGCTATGTTATATCACAGTGTGACGCTATTTAAATATCAAGCTTCTATTTAGAAAACGGAAGGCAATAAATTGAGTTGCTAATTATTCCAGCTGTGAGTATTTTTGGTATGACTGCACATTTTGAAGAGGGCAAAATAGAGGATCTTCCTGTTGTTCATGGCATATGCAAATGTAATGACGGTCCCCTCTGCTCTCAAAGGTTCAGGGATCAGAAACCTTGAAAGCCTATTTCTCATTGCATCAAAATTGGTTTGAGTCTAAGCTTAGGGACTCATGATATGAAATGGGCTTTTCATTATACTAATTGGGTTATTGGCTGCTTCTTCAAACTTGGGAAGTAGCAGTTTTTTAAAACATTTTTAAAGTTTTGTTTTTAAAGCAACAGTTCACTTCTCAACCCAAGCATAAATTCCCAACCGGAAGAGGAGAAGAAACCTATTAGTAATGTCCTCCATCCCTATCCCTTCCTTTCCTAATAAAATTATTTTTGAGGGGTGGAGCTGCCGGCAATGCTCTAGTCTCTGTGCTAATTAGGACAACGCATTCATTTTACAGATATTTTGAATGAGCTGGGCACTGCGTAGGTCAAAGAGATCTAGTAAATAGCAAGATATACATGATTCCTGCCTTCAAGCGATTAATAGCTACATTTATTGATCACTCACCGGACGTCAAGCTCAGTGTTAAGGCTTTCACGTAAATAAACTCATCCAATCCCCCTAACAAGCCTATAAAGTACGTACTAGCCATCTTTTACTTTAAAGGTGAGGCCACAGGGACTTAGAGAGGGTAAGTAACTTGCCCAATGCCAGGATCCAAACCCTGGTTGTCCAAGTTCAGAATCTGTACACTCAGTATCTTACTGCTTTCAAAAAGAATTAAATTAATAATAATAATAAGAGAATGTTTATATGTAGGGAAAAAGTCTGACTCTAAACATCAAATGTTTACCAGTCTCTCTCTCAGAGTACGGGAGACCTTTGCTTTCTGTTTTTTTTAACTTATGTACTTGGTTTTTCTTTTATAACGTGTACCTCTTAAATTTGCAAATAGGAAAATAAAGGCAGGACACTTAAAAGATTGCTTAGTTTTGCTATTCAAAAAGTGGCTGGGGGGCTTCCCTGGGGGTCCAGCGGTTAAGACTCCGTGCTTCTAATGCAGGGGTGCGGGTTCGATCCCTGGTCGGGGAACTAAGATCCCACATGCTGCGCGGCGCGGGTAAAAAATAAATAAATAAATAGTTTCTGAACAGTATAGTATCCAACGTCATCTTTCTCATTATCTCATGGTTTTTCCATCTCATCCTGGAAGCTTCTCTCTTTTTCTATTTTCTCTTTCTCTGCATGCCCTATGTGTCTCTCTCTCTCCCTTCTCTCTCTCTCTTTCTCCCTCCTTCTCTCTCTCTCTCTCTCTCCCTCTCATCTCACCCACCCTTCAAGTTTCCCTTCTACCACCACCATTCCTTCTCAGATTGGAGAGCGTAATAGCGATGCCAGAAAGTGTGGTGGTTATTTAACCTCTCTCCAGCTAAATGTTTTATCATATCTCCTGAAAACCTAATTATAGCAACTTTACATGCTACAGTACCCTTTATGGGCTGCCTCTTTTTTTTTAATTTGTTTTTTTTATTTTTTCTTTTTTCCTTTACCATCTTTATTGGAGTATAATTGCTTTACAATGGTGTGTTTGTTTCTGCTGTATAACAAAGTGAATCAGCTATACGCATACATATATCCCCATATCCCCTCTCTCTGGCGTCTCCCTCCCAACCCCCTTATCCCACCCCTCTAGGTGGTCACAAAGCACCGAGCTCATCTCCCTGTGCTCTGCGGCTGCTTCCCACTAGCTATCTATTTTACATTTGGTAGTGTATATATGTCAATGCCACTCTCTCACTTTGTTCCAGCTTACCCTTCCCCCTAAGTCAGAAAGACAAAAACAAATACCGTATGCTAACGCATATATATGGGCTGCCTCTTTATTAAACTAACTCCTTTAGAGACAATAAACCTGGTGCTTCAAAGGGCATGGCCAGCACCAGTGAGATGAGATGGGATCTCCTGTACTGATCACCACCCCCCACTCCTGGTGCACTTCTGCCTCTCTCCTTTCTCTGGCTTTTTATCAAATTTCAGCAACAGCCTGTATGATATTCAAAATCTTTCAGGGATTAATGGACGGCGTATCAATACTTTCATCCGCTACTCTGAATACCCCTGAGTTTATTTTCTGGAGAAGTCAATTTTCTCGGTAGAGCAACAATCAATACCTGGTTTCCCTGATAACCAGAGCTGCTCTTTTGCACACGGTGCTACCTGGAGACCATTCAAGGCATTCACTCGGTTTCAAGGAGAACGTTGGCTGCAGCTGACTTCATGAGCAAAGACAGCAGCTGCACTGTTAGTCATTAGTCGTCCTGGTTAGTTGCAGGGTGCTCTGTGATGAGAGAGCAGGATCCAGATTGAGAGAGAGCGAGAGGAAGGAAACAAAAACTTGACCTCTATACAGTTGTTTCTCTCGTACATTTCTTTTTCGAAGCCCTGCTGGGATTTCACCCTGGGAATACAGCTAGACCAAGAAAAAAGAGGGAGACTGCCTCTTAGGATCCCACTGGTTGCAAGTTGAAAAACAAAATGGTACTTGGTGTTAAGGGATTTTCTATATTTGTTTCTTTGTTTCTTTGGTAGGTTTTCAGGTTAATGAGTGAGTTTATTCACAATTGACTCAGGAGAGAAGGAAGAGAAATCTTTTGTTGGGGCCTCAAGTAATTTAGCCAGCCACTGCTTCTCAGAGCTTCTGCTCTAGATCAGTCAAGCTCCATATCTATCACAAGAATAAAATAAAAATGCACAGTGAAATATACAAGCAGCTCATGCGGCTCAATATCAAAAAACAAACAACCCAATCCAAAAATAGGCAGAAGACCTAAATAGACATTTCTCCAAAGAAGATATACGGATTGCCAACAAATACATGAAAAGATGCTCAACATCACCAAGCATGAGAGAAATGCAAATCAAAACTACAATGAGGTATCACCTCACACCGGTCAGAATGGCCATCATCAAAAAATCTACAAACAATAAATGCTGGAGAGGGTATGGAGAAAAGAGAACCCTCTTGCACTGTTGGTGGGAATGTAAGTTGATACAGCCACTATGGAGAACAGTATGGAGGTTCCTTAAAAAACTAAAAATAGAACTACCATACGACCCAGCAATCCCACTACTGGGCATATACCCTGAGAAAACCATCATTCAAAAAGAGTCATGTACCACAATGTTCATTGCAGCTCTATTTACAATGGCCAGGACATGGAAGCAACCTAGGTGTCCATCAACAGAAGAATGGATAAAGAAGATGTGGCACATATATACAATGGAATATTACTCAGCCATAAAAAGAAACGAAATTGAGTTATTGGTAGTGAGGTGGATGGACCTAGAGTCTGTCATACAGAGTGGAGTAAGTCAGAAAGAGAAAAACAAATACCGTACGCTAACACATATATATGGAATCTAAAAAAAAAAAAATGGTCATGAAGAACCTAAGGGCAAGATGGGAATAAAGACGCAGACCTACTAGAGAATGGACTTGAGGACGTGGGGAGGGGGAATGGTAAGCTGGGACGAAGTGAGAGAGTGGCAAGGACATATATTCACTACCAAACGTAAAATAGATAGCTAGTGGGAAGCAGCCGCATAGCACAGGGAGATCAGCTCGGTGCTTTGTGACCACCTAGAAGGGTGGGATAGGGAGGGTGGGAGGGAGATGCAAGAGGGAGGAGATATGGGGATATATGTATATGTATAGCTGATTCACTTTGTTATACAGCAGAAACTAACCATTGTAAAGCAATTATACTCCAATAATGATGTTTAAAAAAAAATGCACAGTGTTTTTAATTGATGGAGTCCTTCTTACATGGACGTGAGGCATGAGTTTCTTGTTTGTTAGACTTCTTTTTAAAGTCTTCCATGGTTGTTTCATCAGAGAAAAATGTATGCCCTTAATTTTCTAAGCCAATCTGAAGCAAAAGCCTGTTGCTAAGATTCTGCCTCAAAACTGCATGCCTCTGCTGTCATGTAAATCGCACGGGGGAATGACTGTTAGGTTTGCGTGCTCTCTCATAGTTTTTATTAAATAGTTTTGTTTTCACAAGAGGAGAACTGGTGACAGGTACTAAAAAGATTGATAGTTTAGGGTGAAGTGATGATCACTTTATTCTAAGAACTCACTGGGACCAAGGGTACAGAACAGAGGACAGAGAGGGACCATCCTTCCTTAGCTTTACTACTCAATCCGACAGCCAGCCTCTGAGCCGCTAACCTGTGCCGAGCCAGATGCTCGGTCCCGGGACTGAAGCTTTGATAACCCACGTGGCTACGAAGGAAAGACGTATGCACACACAAAAAAGAAGTATTATTTTTTGTGCAACATCAAGGACTGATTTTCTCTCTCCCCTCAAGTGTTAGCAAACTCCAAGGACAGCACTTTGGGGGCCCCTCATTTGCCTTTCCTTTCCGAGGCACAAGTGGCCAATTCTGAGAGCAGTTGAGTTGTGCTTGAAAAATGTCAAGTGCATTTGGAAACTACACATTTCTGCTGATGCCTGGAGTCCTGCGCTGAGCTACTTCCATGGTCGACTGCTGGGAGGACGTTCGGTTGGGGCATCACAAATGATCCCTTGGAGCACCCTCAGCCTGCCCCTGAGGGGGAAAAGCTGTCTTAATAGCCAGTTCAGGACAAATCCGGAGAAGTTCCCTAAGCCTTCCGGGTCCTCCCATTGACCATCTGGCCAGACCATCACCTTGTGGGTCTTGCTTCATTTTATTTATCTTTATTCCTGCTTCATGTGACTGCGACCTTTGGGTGAATCAGAGCTTGCATTTTTTCAGCTTGTTACTATGAAAATTTTCAAACATTCAGAAAAGTTGGAAGAATAGTACTACATAAGAAAAACCACCTAGTTTCAACAATTGCTATCATTTTGCCACATGTGCCTTATATATCTATATAGAGAGAGATCTTTTGGCTGAGTCATTTGAAAATAAGTTTTGACATGACGTTTCACTCTTAAACACATCAGCATTCAAAACTTGCATTTAAAAAAATACATCTAGTAACCGTCTAGTGTGTTGTGGATAAGTCAGACGTGTTTGAAAGTTGCAAAAATGGTTAGGGTAGAGTTTCTTAAACTTTATCATACATTAGAATCACTTAGGAAGCTTCTTCACCAATACTCTCCCAGACCCCAGGCCTAGGTCTGGATGCAGCCCAGGAATTTGTACTTTTCTAGCAGAGCCTTCAAGTGATCCTAAAGCAGGTATTTATGGGACGTAATCTAAAGATCGCTTCTTTAGAATCTTCCTTTTTTTATTTGCTGAATGTAATCTTCTAGAGATTCATAACACCAGGGTGTAACTGTATTGGGTGAGGAATCTATGTATCTTTGGTACTCTGGTTTAATAATTCTAAGGACCAGAAGCTAGAAACAAGGGGTGTGATAACTAAATGAGTTTCATTTAACAGTGATCATTAGAGACACCACAATACCGATGAGCAGCCTGAGAGATGTATCCTGAAAAAGATAATACAGTGCCAAAAAGTATACAGGTTGTTTTTGGTCTGTGGCAGGATCTGGCCTTGTATGTATAAACATAGACACTTGCCTGTATGAACTATGCAAACTTATAAATCTGTTTGGAAAATAAGAGTCAACATGGCAGAAGGAATCCTAATTTCAAAATTCAAAATGTTCACAGTATTGTCCTTTTAGCATTCATGATTTTGGCCTTGGGAACGTTGCAGGTCTTTCACTCAACAAAGATTTGTTGACGTCCCTCTTTGTGCCAGGCTCTATTCTAGATGTTAGGATACGGTGATGAACACATCAGACAAACCTGATTATTTTGGACTTCATAGAAATTCAGTTCTAATGATGGAGGCAGACAGTAAATAGCACAAATGCCCATACCCCGAAGAAGAATAAAGCAGTTATAACAGGATAGAGAATGACAGGGAAAAAAGTAAGGGAGGCAGGAAAGATCTCTCTGGGAAAGTGACTCTGGAACAGAATGTTGAATGATATGAAGAAATGAATTGTGCAGATATTTCCAGGCAAAGGGAACAGCAAGTGCAAAGGTCCTGAGGCAGGGATATGTTGGCTGTGATATGATGAGGACTAGCAAAAGGACAGTGTAACTCATGGAGGGGAGGAGGATAAAGTGGAGGAAGATACAGTTGGAAAGGTGGCCAGAGGGCAGATCATGCAGGGAATTGTAGGCCATGGGAAGGATTTCTGATTTTATTCTAAGTATTATTGGAAGCCTTTTCTTTTTCTTTCCTTCTTTCTTTCCTTCCCTCCTTCCCTTCCCCTCCCTCCCTCCCTCCTTCCTTCCTTCCTGCCTTTCTTTCTTTCTTTCTTTCTTTCTTTCTTTCTTTCTTTCTTTCTTTCTTTCTTTCAGAAGGGGATGGTGATGACATGTGACATAATCTGACTTTCTTTTTAGAAGGAAGTATGAAAAATAGATTGGATTGTCAAGGGGACAGTGTTAGGATCTCATGAAGCAATCCCATATACAGTTAAGTCCCTACATACGAACGAGTTCCGTCTGAGAGCTCTTTCATAAGTCCAATTTGTTGGTAAGTCCAGCAAAGTTAGCCTGGGTACCCAACTAACACAATCGGCTATATAGTACTGTACTGTAATAGGTTTATAATACTATTCACACAAATCATACATAAAAAAAACAAACACAAAAAATAAAACATTTTTAATCTTATGGTACAGTACCTTGAAGAGTACAGTAGTACAGTACAATAGCTGGCATACAGGGGCTGGCATTGAGTGAACAGGCAAGAAGAGTTACTGACTGGAGGAGGGAGAGGAGGTGGGAGATGGTAGAAATGAAGGATTGTCAGCAATAGGAGACGGAGGGCGAACTGCAGTTTCACTCACACCTGACGTTGATGGCACAGGTTCTGGGCTTGAAATAAAGATACTATACTATTGTACTCTCTACAGTATTGTACAGTAAAGTACACAAAAGCACAACCACTTGTAGAGGATGCATGCGTGTCACAACGTACGCGAGACGCGTGAACTAACTTACGTGATTGGACATGCAAACACGTTCGCACCTTTGAAAGTTCACAACTTGAAGGTTCGTATGTAGGAGACTTACTATATAAGAAATAATAATCATATTCTTCTATTATTTCTTATAAACGAGTGCATTAAAAAATAACTAAAGTCAATTTAAACTTCTTAATCTTCATCTTGTGATTTCTCTTGTGTTGCTACAACATTCCTGTTTTCAGTTTATTGATTCTGTCCACAAATATGACTGATGTTGAGGCCCTGATGTTTAGATTCTGGAAGTACCAAGATAGTAATGCCACTGTCAAGTGTAAATTTGGTTTGGGACAGACACATTAAACATATTTACATAACATAACATAGTATATAATATGTTATATATTATTTATATATGTACTGTTTGTATATACATATATATATATGCATACACACACACATATATAGACACACATATATATATAAACAAGTATGTAAATAGCTTCTTGAGTGCACAGAGTGATGGGGTGCTTGGGGTTGGGGGGAATGTTGGAATAGGTTTCCGAGATGGGTCGTTGGAAGGTGAGTAGGAGTTGGGTGGGGTGGGATGGGTGGGAAAGAACAAGAAAAGCCATTCCAGAAAGCATTACACATCATCCACAAAGGCACAGTGGCATGAACAGACTAGTTAAGGAGCACTGTGTCTGTTTGGTGCGGCTGAAGTATGGAGTTCATGGGAGCTGGAAGCCTAAGGTTGGAGATGAGGATAAAAAGGCTGAGTAGTGGTTGTCAGAGTGTGGTCCCGTATTGAGATTTGGGTTTCCTCTTCTAAGTACTGGAGAATCCATAGGAATTTATAAGTGAGGGCATGATGGAATTCGTGGTTTGGGAAGAGAAGGAGCAGAGAGATGAAGGAGAGGGTTGGTGGGAGAAGTTTTCAGAAATAAAATGAAAGGGACCTTTAACCCATCGTGTAGGAGAAGATGAGGGAAAGGAGGAGGTGAAGATGACGATTGTGTCCTAGACGACTGGGAATAACAGGAGTCAGGAGGAGTGTGATTGGGGAGGGGAAGGAAAAGAGTCCGTGTTTGGTTGTAACTTGCTCAAGAGAGTTAAGGAATGTAGAGGAAGAGATGCCCAATACACAATTGGAATGTGGGTCTCAGGAAAGAACTTGAGCTAGAAATGGAGATCTGGGGACTCCAGCCCCATCAGTGATGGCTGAAGCCAGGGGAATGGGTGAGATCTCTGTTGGAGTGAAAACTCATTAATGATGGCTTACAATGTCTGTATATTCCTTTAAGTTTGATTCCCTATTTTTACTACCCACTCTTGGAGAATTGTCCAAGAAGTCAACTTGAAGTAGTTCTCAGTCAAATCCCAGAGTTCTTCCACCACCCTGGCTTTCTGGTGTGTATATGTTCTAGCTTAACTATAAGGCAGTGGACCGTTATTTAGTGATTTGGAGAACTCTTCAGGTGTTTGCTCAACATTTGTCAAGCTTTAAATGTAAAACTCATGTTTCAGGCTCCTTATGTTCTCTGAAGAATTTAGAATCAAGGCTATTTGTAGGGCATCGAGCACTTACGATGAAACACACCCTTGGTTAAGCGCTTGTCCTACATGATGGTGTGTAATCCCCACAACAACCTGTGCTGTTATTACTCCCACTTTACTCCGTTTTACTGATGAGGAGATGGAGGCTGTCAGGAGCCATGTCAGGTAACTTACACGAGCTTCCTTGTCCAGGAACGGCCCTGCCAGGACTCTGATCCAGGTGAATCTTGCTCCAAAGTGCCTCCTTTAGACACATCGCCTACTGCCTCCTCTTCCAAAGGCTCTTTTTATCAGGAGCATTCAAAGACATCTATTGGACAAGGAGTACAAACCTTATTTATAGAATCAAACCTCTTGGCTGTGTTCAGATCATTGAACATTCTTATAGCACAAATAAAGTTTTACGTATTGGTTGTTTATTTTGATGTTAGCCATGCTAAATAATTCACTAATCAGCTACTCATTTTCTGACATGGTTGTCAGTGATCTCAGGCTCCTTTGATCTTTGTCAAGGATTAAAATACTTGCAAAGTTTTATCTGGAAGCAGCCAAGATACAAATATTTGTAAGGACAGCGATTTTGCCTCAGGATCCCACTGCGAAAGCCTGCTAACCACCATATGCAAGGAGAATGTGGTGTAGTAAGTCCAGTTAGAGCTTTTAGCGTCAGGAAGACCGGAGTTTAAGGCCCAGTGACCCCGCATGCTGACTCTGGGCTTTGGTTTTCTTGTTTGTAAAACTAAGGTAAAAATAGTATTCACTTCCATAGGGTCAACGTGAGATTTAGTTTCAAGTAAAACATTTAGCATTATGACACATAGTGTGTGGGGTCCATAAATATAATTGCACCTCATGAAAACTTGAAGGGAAAGGAAATACCTGTATAGCATTTTAAAATCTTAGAATTGAAACTGAGTAAATTCATAAAACAGTGAGGGAGCTTCATTTATTCATTCAAGTCGCCCCTACATGCTGAACTGGAGTTGGGTCCTGGGACCATAAAGATGAACAAGGTACAAAATAAGACACAGCCCCCAGCCTCCACCTGCTCAGACTCTAGACTCTACTGAACCCGTGCTTTGAAATCCGCTAGATATTTTCCGGAAGACGAGTCATCATTTTAAACAAGGTGTGGCACGGCACCTTTGAAGTTTCATAAATGGCACACGTAAGAGGGAGAAAATCTATTGTGGGAAAATTGATGGTCTTTGATGTGTCCTTAGAGTGACAGTCTCCTCACCCCTGAGGAAGGGTTCTATTAAGGGTCAACAGTACAGCGCATTATCCTGTTGACATACCATAGTTCTAGATAAGGGGCACCTTGTTCAATTGGCAGACAAAGATATTTCCAAAGAAAGAACTGTGATCTCGAAAGCAAACTTGTGGTTACCAAAGGGGAAAGGGAGAGGTGGGGGGAGAGATAAATTAGAAGTTTGGGATTAACAGATATACACTACTATATATAAAATAGATAAACAACAAGGATTTACTGTATAGCACGGGGAACTATGTTCAATGTCTTGTAATAACCTATAATGGAAAATAATCTGAAAAAGAATATATACACATATACATACATATAGATATGTATGTATATATATAATCACTGTGCTGTACACCTGAAACTAACACAACATTGTAAATCAACTATACTTCAATTTAAAAAAAAAAAAAAAAGGATGCGGAAAAAAAAAAAATGACCTAGAGGGGTGGTCTCAGAACAGGAGGCAAGTGAAGGGGGAAAACAGCCCAGAAAGAAGGCTGAAGAGAGACAGTTTAGGATGACACTTAGGAGCACAGACTTCAGTATAAGACAGAGCTCGGGGTTTAAATCCTTGAACGGTTGCTTGACTTTGTCAAACCTGATTTCTCATATCTTAAATGGGGATGTTATAATATTTAGTTTGTAAATAGTTGTGACAATATATTTCAAGTGCCTTTTTTTTTTTGATAGACGTACAGTTGATTTACAATGTTAATTTCTGCTGTACAGCAAAGCGATTCAGTTATGCATACATATATTCTTTTTCATATTCTTTTCCACTATGGTTTATCCCAAGATATTGAATATAGTTCCCTGTGCTATACAGTAGGACCTTGCTGTTTATCCATCCTATATATAATAGTTTGCATCTGCTAATCCCAAACTCCCACTCCATCCCTCCCCTATCCCTCCCCTACCCCTCCCCGCCCTTGGCAACCACAAGTCTGTCCTTCAAGTGCCTTTAAATAATAGGTCCTAATACCTGATGGAGCTCAGCATCATCTTCACCATCATCATGGCCAGCATCTCTGAGTGAGCAACAGTAACTCAGTTTCCATATTTGCTTTGCATATGTTGCAGGATTATTGTGGAAGATAAAATCCAGAGGTATATGTGAAAACATGAAATGATGTGAGTTGATGGAATTCGTTTATGTCACCATCAAATGTAACATTCGCCCGTTTGCCCATGACAGGGTTGGGTAGATAATCAGGACTATATTAGTGCTATAGAAAGCAGAGTGGGGGGAAAAAAGCAGCTGGATGGTCCTCGATAGCCACGATGTGGATCCTGACCCTTTCCCTTTCCCTGGCAGGCACTTCCTCTTTAAGACATCCTCGGGAAGCACACCCCTGTTTAGCAGCTCCTCTCCGGGATACCCTTTGACCTCAGGAACCGTTTACACACCACCACCCCGCCTGCTGCCCCGGAATACCTTCTCCAGGAAGGCCTTCAAGCTGAAGAAGCCCTCCAAATACTGCAGCTGGAAATGCGCCGCCCTGTCGGCCATCGCTGCGGCCCTCCTCTTGGCCATCCTGCTGGCGTATTTCATAGGTAAGTCAGGGCGGCTGTGAGCAGGTGGGGGCGAGGTCGCCGACTTGTGAATGTAGAGGGAGGGCCTCTGTTGTCTGTACCGTTGGCTTGTTGGCTCCCGAAAGAGGTAAAAATGAGTGATGGGTGGGAGTGCTTTTTTCCTCCTGAAATCCATTTCAATCTGATGAGTTTCTCCTTCATGATTCTAAACGACATTTATCAGAAGTGAAATTAAGCATCCTTAGTGTATTCTCTCTTGGAGATAAGTTGAAAATTGTCATTCCTGCCAACCCATCCCTCACTCCTCAAGTAGCCTTCTGGTCTCCTCCATCTTGGATTTTAACCCAGGTCTGTGCTCTGAAATTCACACAGCATTGGTTAGCTTCAGACAAAAACCAAATAGAAGAAGAAAAGCAATCAGCATGCCTAGAACATCATGATTGGATGGAAAGCCAAAGTAGCTAGATGACTTTTAGAGCTGGAGAACAGAAATAGGATAGAGAGGCTAGAGCACCCAACCAGGTCTTCATAGGGAATCAGGTCACCCAGACCCAGTGGATCTTGCCCAAGTCCCCTCCTTTGCCTCTGTCCCTTTAGCCTCAACTCTCATCTCACGTGCTGCTGAATCTGAGTCAGGTTCACCTCCCACACCAGCTGTGATTCTGGGTGGGAGCTCAGGGTATGACTTAGGATAGCAGATTGGTGAAGTTGTTGGGGTGTCTTTCTTTGAATGCCAGGGATGTTGATTTGCATCCGTGGGATGTGGCCTTGTAACTATGGGAAGCAGCAGATGCCAAGAGTTCAGGGACAGGGTGCCCCATGCATTGGAGCCTCCTGGGCTAGACACAAAGCCTGCTCGCAGCTCCTGGCCGCAACGAAGTGCCCTCAGCACTGCTACTTTGTCACCTGAACTTGCTAGCGGCAGATCTCCTGGCCCAGGCCGAGGCCACGGTGACGTTTGTTAAAGTTTATTTGAAACACTTGATGGTTTTGGCTCGGTCTCAGGGCCGCTCTGTCAGGCCTCCCCAGTTTGGCTGTGCCACGTTGCAAAGCAAACCTATAAAACAGCAGCAAAAAGAGACCGGCTCTAAATCAGCTCGTAACACTTATGCTGAAACCCTTCCCATTTACAAGAGGGAAAATAAAAACCAACCCTAACCATTCTGGTTTTGCCCTTTCTCCCAGTGTAAGCCCTCCCTTCTCTCTCACACTTCCTTCATCCTCAGGCAGCCAGCAAGAGAATAAGCTGGTCCAGAACTTCCCAGACCATTGTGCCCAAGCTTGCCTGATGGCAGAGGACGGTGACCGTGCTCCCCCAGAGATCTGGGGCCCTGCCCAAGGCAAACCGTGATGGGCCAAAAACTGATATGAGGTTTTCACTCTCTCCCATAATGCTGCTATGCTCATCTTAATATAGAAAAAGACGTTTTTACAGTCCTTGTCAGTTGCATCTCTCAGGAATGGTCTCCAGAAGTAAGAAAATTGACACTCCAGGGAAAGGCACCTTGTTTACCTGGGGCTTTGCAAACACCTTTGTGCTCTAAACACCAGCTCTACATGTGGGCTGAGGTCAGATACCCACATACCCCTGGTTGAAGGTCATGTCTGCTTCTCACTTACCTCTTGATGAAGGATGGAGTCATGGATTGACTCGAGGAGGGGGAAGGGCATCTGTTGCACCCTCAGTCACTTGAGTGGAATCTTTTGTATCATTAAAGGTAGTTTTGTGTGCTTCCCCAGGTAGCTGTTGGGGAGGAGAAGGGGAGGGGTTGGTGGAAGCAAATTGAACATGCCTTTGGGGTCCTTGCCTGATTCAGCTTTGTGTCAGAAACTTCAAAAAGGGTCCATGAGCTCACCTCTCAGGCTTAATGTTCTGCTGGGCCGGTGGGCACCATGGGGAGCCCAAATGTAGAAATTGAGGCACTGCCTGCCTCTGCCAATACCGTCCCTTGTGTACCTCCTTCTCCACTCGCAGGAGAGAGATAGATGGCTAGTGCCTGATTTATCGAGCTTGATAGTTAAAATAGAATAGCTTTCTGTAGGGTGATCATGGAAAACCCTGTAGCGAGAGTTTAATGTTTTAATTGGGTGTGTAACTTGTAAATGATGGATTAGGAAACATATTTATCCTCAGTCTGGAGGCTACTGGAAGCTGGACCCGAGCATCTTAGGATGGCTTATTAGTTTATAATCCATCATTTCCAATTATGTATGCTTTAGGTAAGATTATGCTTCGACCCTGGAGTACTGAAGAATTGTTTATGACTCAAAATGAGTGATGGAATGGGCCGATTCACCCAGCAGTAGTGGCGGTGCATGTAGGGTACAGGGCTACTCTCCAGAGGTGATGATGGGTCTGCAAGCATGGTGAGGGGTCACGATCTGGAGGGCTGATCTTGACCCCAGTGATCCCTTTCTCCTTAGCTTTAACCAAGTTGTTTTCTTTCTGGGTCTTGGTTTCCTAAGTAAAACCTGGGAGTATGATGGTTATTGACGTTCAGAAACTCCAAAGTATGGTGAGGATTAATTAATGTGTATAAATCAATTTAAAGATGAAAGGCAGTATATTATTTATTACGGAGCTGCAGGGACACAAACAGTGCATTGAAAACACAGAGAAAAGTGCCGTCAGGAGCAACACGTGATTGTGCCTGCCTAGAAGACAAGCCATCAGGGAGAACAGAAGGACAACATAAAAATCAAAGGCTTCCTGTTAAGGAGGCCAAAGTTTTTAAGGCCTGAGCCCACGCTAGCTTGTACATGACCCTGTGTTCCACTAGAACATGACAGGTCCTGAAATTGAAGCATCTACTGCAGGACATTTATAGACAGGCACTGGGTTCAGGCCTGCCAGGAACTGTGACAAATAGGCCAAATTATCTTCCTTGCATGTTGAAACCTGCATGAAGTCTTTCCAGAAATGAGCAATTTGGAAACGTTCAGCCCCATGACAAATTCTTCCATAGACCCAGCCTGTGGGTGGGTGTAAATCAGCATAACACCAGCCCTCTGGCAAAATGGAAGACATGAGCCTTTACCAGCTCAGGAGAGGTCCCCCAGTTCCTGTTCCCACAGCTGAGGTCAGAGATCTTTTATGATACACTCTTCCAGCAGATTCTCCCGATGCCAAATTCTCCCAGTGTACAAAACATCCTAAAATGAATTCCTCTGAAAAGCTGCACAAACCACTAGGGGACTGTTTTGTGCGTTACTCAGCCCCTGGCCCAAATGGTTCCTAGGGAAGACGGGTTTAGAAGAATTCGGCTGTGAAACGCAAGAGAGCTTCCTGCTCAGGAAGTCGTCTGTTATCCTTGGGCAGCTCAAGTACTTTCATTGCCTGCAACACCAGAAATCCCTGTGGATCCCTAAGTTTCTAAATCATGTCACCAGCGTAGTGTTTCTCACCTGTTTTATGCCAACTCTACCATGTTTTTATCCTTATAGGGTGCATACAGTAACTGGTTAGAGCCTTCTGTTTGTTTAGAACTGTAAGCTTTTCCGTTTAAAGCACTTTTATATTACTATTAAATTTGACCCATACCCCCAGCCCCCAACATACACTCTAGCCGAAAATGAAATTGGCGTATTATGATCATTTGACAAGAACTGATGCTGAGGCCCAGAGGGTCTCAAGTCACATGGCTAGTTAGTTGCAGAGCCAGAACTAGCGCTTGGTCTCCTGATGCCTCGTCTAACATCTTTCCCTTGACTGCTCTCCACTAAATATCACAGTTAGCCATATTTTCCAAATACTGCATAAAACCTCAAGTCATCCTTTTCGTAGCGTCAATTCACCTTACCTAATTCTGTCCTTATTAGCAAGGGAGAGTAGTTGGTTCCCCTCCTTCCTGAATCGTCTTCTAACAAAGTGTACAAAAGCCACATCTCCTTGGTCTCCTAACCTGTCCTCATATTTCTGCTTTCCCAAATATCTTCTATTACAGTGACCAGAAAACTTTTTCTGTCAAGAACCAGATAGTAAATATTTTTGATGTTGTGGGTCATACAGTCTGTTACAACTTCTTAACTTTGCCGTTGTAATTCAAAAGCAGCCACAGACAGTGTGTAAACAAATGGGCATGGCTTCGTTCCAGGCGTCTTTAATTATGGACACGGAAATTTGAATTTTATGTACTCTTCCTTTGTCATGAAATGTTATTCTTTTGATTTTTTTTCAACTGTTTAAAATGTAAAACTCTCCCCTAGCTCCATGTGCCATTGCCAGAGTTTGCCAACCCCCGTCTCATTGTATTACTGTTCTTTTCCTGAGAGTACCTTTTCAGAGTGCTTCCACCTTTACCAAAAGAAAAGAAAACAAACAAACAAACAAAAACATAATGCTATCAAATTGGCTAGGAGTCCACACATATGTCCACTGTAAATGGAGCAGGTGATTGCCTGCAATCCCATTACATAATGAATAATTACGTCTGATTTTTGACCCAAACCAACAGTAGAAGAAGCAAGTCCCTTTTCTCTTTAAAAAACTTTCTATAAGATAAAAATTTCCATCCCAACAGACTGCTTGAAACACTGCCCCAACTCATGGATGGAGTAGAATCGCCTAGGAATTTTGCCACATACTCACTTGTCCTCAATCTTCAGTTACCATAGGTGTCTCTGCAAAAGCATTGCCTGTTTTTAAAGATGACTCAGTGCCTGATGCCTAGTTTGTTGAGGTTTTCTAACGGGTTGTAACAATGCTGGGTCCCTGAATGACGTCATTGCTTGCTTGTCCCAGGTTAACATTGGCTAGATCTCATTTCCTTAAAAGGCACCAACGTTCTTGCAGGGCTACCCCCCGTCAAGGAAGAAAGATGCTTGCAGTGTATGACTTTGCTGTTTAAATCCAGATAATCCTCAAAATTCTAAGATGAGCGTCAACAGAACAGTTCAGCATGACACGGGACTCAGACCGTCACCCCCGAGTTAAAAACAAGAGTCTTCTGTCAAAAACTCTTCACGTGGCTGGGAAAGGAAGGGTGGCAGAGAGAAAGATAAGAGCATTTATGTCATCCTAAATTAGTTTTTAGCTCTTCAGATCCCTGCCAAACTAATATATATATATATGTGTGTGTGTGTGTTAGAAAGTCACCTTGTCTCTTTTCACTACAGTAACTCCTGCCAAATATGAAATACTATGTTTTAAGTAAGCCGTTCACCGCTCTGTCTTCTGCCACTCTCACTTTGATCTGGGAAGAACGCGGGCCATCAACATGTCAGGATGTTAAAAGTGTGGTAATTTGGGGTGCTTTCAGTTTCTTTTGAAAACAATGAGAGATTATTTTCTATGGAAACTAAAAGCCTACAATGTGTTTAAAGTTGCTACACTTGGAAATTGATGTGTTGAGACTCGCGCTGATGAATCCTGCGTTCTCAGCTGCTATTTTGTGTGTTCCCATCTCGCTGAATAGAGCAGGTTTGGGGGGAAACATAAAGAAAATGACAGAAACTGATGAGAACAGTCAGTTTAACCTGGCATCCTTCATGAGGACAGAGCCTAGGAAAAATGTCAGCTCTCTCTTTCAAACTCACTGCTCTTTGACTATCCAGAGAAACACTAAACCTTCCCCTCCTGTATGAATTCCAGATTATATATTTATCTCCCATTATCTAAAGGGCAAAATGCTAATGATGACGTCTGAACAATCCGGCAAATAACATTTCCACCCAATTCCCCGGCCCCAGACGGTCCAACCTCACAGTCAGCCACACAGAGAAAAAGAGAACTGCCCACAAGTAAGTCAGGGGACCCAGTTATGTTACCCGTGCGATGTTAGTAGCAGACTTTTTATCGAATAGATATGCTAATGTGCTCTTAACCAGATAATAAAGTCCTGTCAGTGTCTCCACACTGGTGCGTCTCTGGCGGTGGGACTGCCATTTCCTAATTGTATACCTGATTTCAGAGGGTCTGTCGACTTACGGAAAGTCAATTAAGTCATTAGCTAGGTCTTCATCACCTAGCCACGACGTGGCAACATTTGTATCTCACATTTGACATTCAGAAAAGATGAGTTCCTCTGCTGAGGGGGCGGAAGTGTTTTTGCTTTCCTCCCCAAGGTGCCTGTCAGAAATCAAAGTAGTCAGGGGTCAGACGGAGGGATACGTTAGGCGTCTGAGATTAACACATACACACTACTACATACAAAATAGGCAAACAACAAAGACCTACTGAATAGCACGGGGAACTATATTCAATATCTTGTAATAACCTATAATGGAAAAGAATCTGAAAAAAGAATAGATATGTACATATAAATATACATATATGTGTATATATAATTGAATCACTTTGCACCTGAAAGTAACACAACATTGTAAATCAACTACACTTCAATCAAAAAATAGTAAGAAATAAGAAATCAAGCTAGTCGGCCAATACAGGGCTTTCCACCCTCATGGGTGGACTTGATCGGTGAGAATGAGGGCACAATTTTTGGTTCCAACTTAATAGAGCGTCTTAATGCAAAACCAGGAAGGAGGGAGTAAGTGCTATACCCCAGGTTCCCAAGGACCACAGTAAGGAAATGGGGTACTCTTATCATCTGCCAGCCCAGGACTTTGTGCCTCCACGAAGTACGTGTCGGGCGGATGAGGATGGAGTGTCCCCCACCTCTCTGTCCCTTGAGTCACCATTCAGTTCTGTCCTGGACTTCCTCTGTAGCAGTTCTCTCTCTAGTAGTCATTGGTCCTGAAGCAGTAATGAGACATTGTTGTCTCTGTCTCCACACACTCTGTTTATTTGTCTAGATCACTTAGGGTGGTCACCAAGCGCACAGATCCCCATTTCCTAAGTCTTTCATTTGTTCATTTATTTGTACTTGTTTCATGACTTAAGATTCTGGGCACAGCTTTGAATGTACTGTAAATAGGTATTATTTCATTCTACATTTTACCTATAACACAGTTGCAGAGGTTCTCGCCCTGCCTTGGTAATTACAGAAGAAACAGCTCGTTGTAATGGGAAGTACATACTTGGGCTTTGGTGTCAGAGAGACCTGGGTTCAAATTCTGATGTATATACTTAAAAGCCATATGACTATGGGCTTGCTGTTTAATCTCCCTGCGCCTGAGTTTCCCATACAAGAAAACAGGGGTAACTCCTACCTTGTAAAGATGCTTCAAGTATTCCCTGAAATGATACATGCATACAACTTTTCTTCAAATCCAATATGTCATCATGTATGAGAAGTGTCGTTATTGTTCGTATCCCCAAGGAGAGAAAAGGTTATCAGTTAAATATGGCATGATTCCTTAGCATTTATAATATGTATTTTTAGAAGGAGGTAGACACAGACCACCTGAATTGATATACGACCCTGTGTATAGAGAGGTCCACAGTCACACCAGCAGACCAGTGTGCTGCCTGGCCAGCCTCAGTTGTAAGAAAACACTAATTTTGAAGGAGCATTCTGATTCCAGAGATGTGAAAATGTGAACAAAATTTGAATCTTAGAACTGGTGAAGTATGGTGGTACCTGGCATACAATAAAAGCTCAACTAGAAGGAGTTATTGTGATTATTGTATTGGTTTCCGTACTCCTAGGGCAGGTCCAGTGAGAAGCCTAGAACAGGTCCTTGGGTCATTGTATCCTCAAAACCGTGCCTAGCACCTTGTAAGCAATCAATACATATTTGTTGAGTTAATGAATGCTAATTAGGGTTAGGGCTGAGTTAAACCATTTGTGGAGGGCATTTGTCAAGTACCCAGAATCCCTGATTTCTAGTTTTACTCGTTCCCCATGTCAAGGGAAGTTGCTGGTTCCCTGATGTCGTAATTGCCTCTGTTTCCAAATCGCGTCTCCAAGTTAGAAAGTGCTTAGGCAAAGGAACAGTTAAGTTAGGTGGGCTGTGTAAGCACCACATTGAAACCCTCTAGCAGGAACCTGTGATCCCCTGAAATCAAGAGAGCTAGCTGAATGAAACTGGGAAGTGTTTGTGTCTGGCACACGACCACCGTTTGGCACTCACATTACAAAAGTGTAGCAGGATTCAGTTGGAGTTCAAGGTGAAGAAGCAAATAATGGCATAAATCTGAAAGTCTGCTGGCTGCTTCTCCATAAATGAGGATGTGCTAAGAAATGAAAGCAATTGCTACAAGGCAGCAAGTAGAGAAAGGAACTATTATATGGTGAATTAGGTCTGTGTACACAAGCCATACAGAATCTTTTCTGCTCTGCAATGCCCTGTTTAGCAGTGTAGCTCAGAAACTTGACCCCAAAGCAAACTTTTAAAACAGTCGTATTTCCCTTGAGGTCACCTTAAAGCAGACTTCTTGTGTCCTTCATGGAAAATGCCTTTAGAGAAAATTCTTATCTTGGTTGTAAAGAATAGACACTCAGAGTTTTTGCCTAAGCCATTTTGTCATCAAATAAATCTTTTATGAAATTGATGTCTCATAATAAGATCCTCTGCATTAGGAGAGCAAATGGTCCATCAACTATATTAACATATTTAATATTACCATAAAAAAGAGGATAATGCATTGCACGTTCCACTAATTTCATTTTTTATCTTACTTCTAGCCTTAAATAAATACGTAAATATCAGAATGTTTCAGAAAATAGTCCTAAGCTACATGTTGATAAGAAAAGAGCTTTGCAGAAGAAAATAATATCCTCCATTCTTGGAGAGAGAAAGGAAGGTATAAGATATATAATATGTATCATCTTTCAAAGGCGTTTTCTTTTTTTTTTCCTAAAAATCAGAGCTATGGATGAGAAGGGACAATGAGCTTTGCCTCCAGTCTTTACATTTCTTTCATCATGACTGTCTGCACAGCGGTTAGGGAAGGTCCTTCCCTTGGGATGGGTTTTCATTGGAGTTAGGTCATTTACGGGAAGATTTGTGCAAACATGTTCAGCACTCCCCTTAGGGACTCCGATCTTTGTAAAAGAAAAGTATATTGCCTTGCTTTGGCCTTTGCAGTCATGATGCAATTCTATCAGTTTGCTTACTGACGTTACACCATGAGCGTTTTAGAGGCACGTTAATGAAGTTTAGATCAGGCTTGGTCATATTCCACAGGGAAAGGCAGTGTGTCAAATGCTTTCTGTTTTTCAGACCATGATAAACAAGAGGACATCTTTCAAGGAAGTTCAGTGTCCTTGAGTTAGATGCATTTTGGAAATGGGCTTTAAGGCTCCCTTATGCCCCCAATTTTACAAACATTGACTTCTGGGGTATTAGCTAAATTAGAGTACATGTGTTTCATAAGATGATTTGTAGACTTTCTGAATCTCAAGAGAATTGTGGGGTAAAGACTTTTTTTGCCATGAAAAAAATTCTCATAACTTTGTATATTAATTTTATGTATTATTAATTTTATATTAATTTAAATTTTATTAAATTTATTACATTAATTTTATGTTTTTTCTTTGGGCAAGAAATGTTATTTAGGTGAGTTACCGTCTGGTCACATTGTATGTTGGAATCTGCTAGCGAGCCTCGGATTCTAGGACACTTCTACTTGAAATTTTTTCCTAGACCTAGAGTCTCATAAGCAACCCCGTAAAATAGTACAGTTAGTAGGAAAGCTTAGAGCCTGGGTAAGTTATGTTTTGCACAACCCACGCCATGATGTTAATCAGACACATAAAACAGTGATAGAGGCATCTGAGTTTCAGTTTTTCCCAGATCCAACAGGGAACAGAAGCTTTTATACTAAAAAGCTTTGTATCAACTCGTCGGTATGAATCAATGCTCAACTATCCTTTTCTTCCCCTAGAAATGTGGAGTGGTCTAACCATTTTACAATAAGAAACTGAGGAGATTTGTGTCAATTTTTATGCAGTCTGGTTTTGTCCAGTGAAGGCATTATCTCCTCCTGAAGTTACTTTAACAACTATAAAGCTCCCAAATAAAAAAGCTTACACTTTTGGGGACCACAGCAGTGACAAGTGAAGAGTCAAAGAAAGAAGAATAAATACTAAAACGAGTGGGATGAAATTAAGGCGAGAAGTAAGAACAAGGCAGAAGAAGCTGTGAATAGAATAATTAGAAATGTTACCTAGCAATGCAAACTATGAAGTGCCATGTATCAAGCAGGATAAAACATGGCACAATTAGAAGACACAAGTATGGTGAAAAAATGACACCCAGCATACCAAATTACACATAATCTTCTGCACAATTTCTCCAACCAATACGTCCAGGCAAGGTAATGAGATGAAGAACTATCCTTGAGAATTGCTTGGAGGTGCCGTTTCACCACCTCATCTTACATCATTAGACTTTTGATTCCCTCATGAGCTACTTAGATAAATAACAGTAGACAGTTCAACATTTATCCAAATAAACCAGAAAGCTACCATGGTAAAGGAAATTGAATTTATAGACACGGTAGGCTCTTGCCTAATAGACGAGAGTAATGTGTTCAATGATGAACATCAATCTATATTTCATATACAGTGTATGAAGGGGGGCCTCTCAAAACACCTCCCTCCTACAAAATCATTTCTCACTAAGGTTGGTTTATCTTCCCTTGTGTCTAATTGATATCCATGTAATTCTGCTACCATCTCTGCTACTGCAAGTGATGTAAGAGATGGAAGGAATGAATGTGGGTGTTGGTTCCCAGGACAGCATTGAAAGTTGGGGGTTAGGAATCACTTTTGTCTTTAGAGTGTTGTCTTTGGAATAACCCTTGAAGCCAGAGGGCAAGGATATTTGTTTTTAATCAAGTGAGGGCATTCTCCAAAGTCTTCTTTTCGATCTTGATCAAAAATCAACATGAGGAAGGAGAACTGTTTTATATCAGATCTTTTCTTTGCCTTATTTTGTAATCTTCATGGTGTAAAAAAAAAAAAAAAGGTCCAGTAGAGACTATTTGAGGTTACCCTTCACTTTTAGCTCCCAGTCCAATTCAATGGATTTATGAACTTCCAACATTTAGGAAAGTTTCCTAATTCCTCATTGGGCAGGTCTTGGTCTAGGACAGGACATGGATATGCCCAGGCTGATAGCCACTCACTACATACCCAAGTCCTGGCTGGTGGTATGGGGACAGAGAGTGGGGCAGTGAAAGAGAAGGGACCAGAGGTCACCTCTTCTAGTTGGCATGTGTGTAAATGATTCCCACACACCACTACTCCCCCAGACACTGTCCTGGATAGTCTGGTCAGAAATACTTTCTATTATGTGCACATTTTAATGAACTGTTTTGACATGTAAATTTAGTCTGACTTTAAGGAAACCAACTTCCAATCCTGCTTCTAAAGGTTTGCTTTTTCACAATGTTTGCTTTTATCTGCTCGGATATGAATGTCTCTGTTTCTCTTCTCCCCTCCCCTCCCCTCCCCTCCCCTCCCCTCCCCACCCCTCCCCTCCCCACCCCTCCCCACCCCTCCCCACCCCTCCCGTCCCCTCCCCTCCCCTCCCCTCCCCTCCCCACCCCTCCCCTCCCCTCCCCTCTCCTCTCCTCTCCTCTCCTCTCCTCTCCTCTCCTCTCTTCTCCTCTCTACACATATTCCACCTTTAAGTATCCTTGGGACAAGTCCAGATTTAGCTTGCTCTGTAAAGTTTAATTTTTTTTAAAGGAATATACATACATTACAGTTAATTTAATTTTAGGCTTTTTAAAAATGTACTAGTCTGCCCATCTGTGGCTTTTTCCCAACTCTTGTGCACCGCCGCCTTGGTTCTTTAGGTGGAGGTCACTGGGGTGAAAGAGCTGCCTAGGCTGGGGCCTCTTCTGGGAGGACATATCTCTATTTCTTTTGTAGGGATATAGATGCTAATTGCATGGTATTTTATTCTTCTCATCAAAACTGACAGGAATAAAGCCTTTTCGAAAGGTCAGTTGACCCAGCAGTGCTATCCTATCCTTATCATAGGAAAATACCGATGGCTTATTTTAATGTCAGAGGAAAATTGGAGAGCAAATCTGAAATATCTGTGACTAAATTTATCTCAAAGGAAGAAAAAGAATTGTCTGTCATGTATGTATGACTAAGGGATTTATTAAACAAGCTATGTACCCCACCCAGGGAGAATGCTGTTAAAACACGAAGAAGAAGAAGAAGAAAAAAGAGAAAACAGAGATCACAGGAAAGCCAAGCCTGAACTGTTCTCATAATTGCATGTCTGAGCACCCTTGCTAATTTTGCCCACGCCCTTTGTGATTCTTTCTTCACCATACACTACTGCTGCCTCATCCCTAACCAAAAGCTTTACTGTGCCTGTGTTTCCTGCCACATCACAAAACAAAACAACAAAACAAACAAACAAAAACCTGGCTAATTGAGAAGATACCCAGAGTAGACTGAATGGTCTCTTGGCTTGCTGTCACATCCTTCAAAACTCATTTACCGGGTCGGATATACCACAGGGGTTTTCTTCCAGGGCCTGGCTGATCTAGAATCTCTCTTGGTGGAAATGTAAAGAAAGAGTCCTGACATAAAAAGTAACTAGGTGTGAATTGCAGAGAAATGGATTGTGCAATCGTGGTCCAACTGTGGCTGATTTCCTTTCACATGAAAAACTGGGGGGCAGACCCTAATGGCAAAGCATGTGGAAAACATGACAGAGGGAGAAAAATGTAAGCACCACAAGAAAAAGCAAGCATGCACAAGAGAGAAAAAATATGGGGAGGCATCCCTTTGAGTAACTGTAGTGTATATGGCATCTAAATTTTTTCCTGGGAAGATAAAGGGTGCAGGAGGCCAGATGAATAGCTAGAGAGAATTATCGTTTTCACTGGCTTCTGTAGAACAAGAAACAACCACATGTTCACTACTGGCCTAGTGAATAAACGGAAGCTCAAGCCTCATGGTCAGTTCAGAAAATCCTCTGCCTTAGATTAAGCCGGTTCTTATTTTTCCACTGGATGGTAAGGCTGCACTTTTAGCCCATCTGTTCCCAGCCCCGTCCCCAGCATTCTCAGGGACTGCATCCACTTATCTTCGAAAGCCAAAGAAAAGAGCATGATGTGAGAGGGGGAAGTAAAGCCGGTGGCCTGGGGAAGATTAGTCTAATGCTGAGTGGGGAGACTGAAAACCTCTCCCCAGAACCCTGTGATCGCGTGGGATCCTGAGGTTCTCACGCACAAGGGTGACCCCAGTGTCTTGACTGAAGATTTTTCCACATATGTGTAAAGGGTCTGTGCGTAGAAAAGAATTTCGACTAGGGGCTTTAATGCGTTTCAAAGCGCATCGAGAGTAACACCAACATGCTTTCACCATAGCCTTGGAATCCTAAAATAAATAAGAGAAAAACTGTGATTTAAAATATAATTCCAAATACTAACTGGGCCCCGCTGTCTCGATGAGTAATAAGCTTCAATAAATGTGTGACAGGCACAAGGCTCTTCAGTATGAAGAGTAGTGAGGCCTCAGAAATAGAAATAGGTTTTTCATTACATGAGGGATTAGGTGCAACCTGACTCTGGAGCCTGTTCCCAGGGTCACAGCTGCATCTTCAGCCTCCAGTCATATTAACCAGTAATAGTAAAACAGGCAAGCGTGGCCCGAAACAGTGATTTGTTTTAGGGAAGGGAGAAAGGTCACTTTCTCCCGCTTAACCCTGGATTACCATTGTTTATGACACACTTTCCCTTAAACTTCTCTCCATTGGTGCTAATGAGCTACAATTTGAGTCAGGTCCCACCTGGGTGCTGCTGAAATCTGCAAGGAAGCCAGTGATGGAGACATTGGCAAGATTTGGGGTAGTAGTTGCTGCTGTTTTATTTTTATCCACATCAGGCTCACCAGCACACACAGGTGTATTTCTTTTGAAGGTTGTACGAAGTTTTACTGTTTCATGCAAACTTGGCTATCCATTTGAGTCTTTCCTGATACAGGAACTCAAAATTCAGCAGGCCCACCCCAGGCCTCTCTTCTTCTCAGCACTTAGATGTGTGATCAAGAAACTGATCTGAGCACGTCCTGCCTCTTGGCAGCCAAGGGGACCATGGCGGGGGATGGGAGGGGGGTCTTCAAAGATGAGTTTCAGTGGGGATTTGAAAAAGGTTTGAGGACTCTGGCGTAGAAGGGCAGCAGTGATGAGGAGAGCGGATTATCAATTTGGGATAGGTTTTCTTTTTCATGCGTTATCAACACAGAATTCCCTGCCTCTGTTCCTTCTTGACCCAAATAATAACTCATTGAAACTTTATACATCCAGGATCATTGTTCGCCTGGATCAGGAAACCTGATTGGTAGTTGTAACAGCTCCTTGTTTTAAGGGGCCGCTGGCATTGGAGCAGTCCAATGAAGAAAGCCCTGAATTTGGTTTAGGAAGTTGGGTTCCAGTCTGAACCCTTGCTAACTGAGTGCTTTCTGAGCCTCCTTTCTTTCAACTATAAGGAGCGTTTGATAATGGTTATAATGATGATGGTACCTTTTTTCATAGTCTATGGGAAATTTAAAGTAGATATTGATGCGTTTTATTATTATTGCTCTTTGCTCTTTCAAGAGAAAACACACAGAGATGCTGAATCGCAATTTAGGGATTGGGCTATCGAAGTTTAGAGAAGGGGGAAACCCCCAAGGGCTGGAGAAGTTGAGGATGACTGAGTGGAGGAAGTCCCAGGCTGACCCAATCCTGGGAGGATGGAGAGAAAATGAACTAGGAGTGGGCTGAGAAGTGTTCCAGGCAGAGAAACTGACAGCAGGGAAGGTGAGGGGCAAGAATTAATAGGCTAGACGAAGGGCAATGAGCAGCTCAGCTGGTGAGGGCAAGGATGCTGGCGGAAGAGCCATGGAAAATAGTAGGTGAGGTAGAGCGGGACCAGGTGATGGATGGCCTAGAAATCTGGCAGAAGGTTTAATTTGATTAATTTGGCATCAGGGAGGTGCTTTAAGTTCATAAGCGGGAGTATAATACGATAAAATTATGACATGACATCGTGTCAGTTACCTAGTAGATGCTCCATAAATATTTATTCGCTAATTGATTAAAGATGCAGATAGATTGGGAAATAAGACAGGAGACAAGGGAGACTGATCCGGAGACTCTGGCAATAACGAGTGAGTGTGTGAGTCGGTGAAGGCCCAGATTAGAAGGGGAGCCGTGGAAACAGAGAAACAGAGGGAATCTGTGAGAGACGTCTTCCAGAGAAGAAAAAACAGATTTGTGATAGTACCTGTGGTGTGTTGACTATGGAGGTGAAGACAGAAATATCTAGTATGCCCATCTGGTTTCCAACCTGGATCCCTGGAGGGATGTTGTCAAGAATGGGGGAGCTGGCAAATTAAAAAGTAACCCACCATTTTTAAAATCACCACTCACTTTTCTAAAAGCATGGCTGGCCAAAACGTTTTTTTTTTTTTTCTTTTTTATGAGTGTGTAATTCTACCAGGGCTGCCACGAAGCCATTCTTTTTTAATGCACTCAGTAAATCTCTGTGCCGTTTCTTTATTGTGAGAGGACCATTTGATCCAGTAAAACCCATCCAGACCCCTTCGGAGGCATTCATTTTGGATTTTGCATGAAAGTCTGGGGGGAAAAAAGAAGAGCAGATTCGGGTTAAAACTAAACTCTGAAAGGCTAACAAAATTCCTCTAAAACATGGTCCTCATATGCGGTGCAAATCTTGTGAACCGAAAAGAGGCATCAGGGTATACGTTGACACACAGCACACCCATTTATAAATAGAAAAACAGGCTCCAGGACTTGAAGGCACTTGCCTTAGAAATGCAGACTGTGGTCCTGGGAGCCTGTGCCATTGCCCTTTTTGATTTGGGGCAGTGAAGCTTACAAATGAAAATCTTCAAAGAAGAAACTTGCCTTTTGATCAGCTGGTTAGAGGCAGGTTCGAAATTATGATACATCTGCTACATATTCACTGTATGAGCAGGTTTAAATTCTAATGTGTCTCTGCAAATGAGGCTGACTCACTGTACCCAGGCTGAAGGGTGAGATGGATGAAGTAGGTTATGGGTTTACGGATCCAGGCAGAGACGGCCAGACATCAGGGAATGATCCTTTGCTCTCCTCCCGCCAGCCCTCTCTCTGCACCACGCTCAAGTCTCCATTTATTTTCTATGCTTTAACATTTGACTGAAGTGCATGAAATACCCTGTCAGATGCTAGGGGCCCAAAGGAAAGCATAAAACTGCATGATCACCTGGGGAATTTTAGAATTAGCTTCCAAACTAACCACCAAGATAATTTAGGCCCCAAAGGCAGTTTAGTTTCTGTTATCTGGATTGAACGTGTGGATGATCCTAAATTTCGTTGATAATTATGTGTCTCTGCTTCCTTTTTCTCCTTCTTCTCCCTTCTTCTAGTCTCTTTTCTGCCAGAGGGGAGCAGGAGATAAGGCTTGGCTATGAAGCCAGACATCGCATTTCTGTCCAGTTTTTGACCCTGGATCATGGTGCTGGTTTTCAGAGAGACCTAAATCAGTAACCGTTTCCAAGCTCAGTTAGGTAAAGGTGGACATCAGACCCTAGCCATCTCCGAGAGAGGCAATACCATAACACCATGATAATCCCACGCTTAGAGTCTGTGCAGTTTTCCTGCAGCCTCCCCAAGCCTCCACGAGAGAAGTTCCCAGGGTTGGATGTCATGTCTTTTGGGTTAATTAATTGTGTGCATTCCCAACAAGCCCATGGCTCCGTCATAAATGTGGAGAGTTATTATAAATGGCACTTAAATTTAGTCAACTTCTCAGCCAGGTTAGAATAATCACAGGACAATACAGTATTATTGTCTTAGTAGTGTTACTGTAGCTGACGACACTCTGAAATCCTCTTTAAAATAAAAGGAACCTGCTCTGGGAACTCCAAGATTGGATGAAGTTTTATAGTGGAGTTTGGAAGAGAGTGAACAGCCTCTTAACCGTGGGTGGAATTGTGAGAGAACATCTTACACTATTCTTGCAAACCAACTTGTCATTTCTCGAGTGTATAATGAAATAATGTGTATGAATATTTTCATGCAGAACAGCCTTTTCCTCGAGTTTTACCCTCTTCAGAGCTCCGTGGTATATACAACAGAGCCTTTTAGAATAGTGCTTTATAATCTCAAGACCAAGGGCTCCCAAAAAGATCCCGAGAGAAGTGTAAAGGAGTAGTAACTCTAAGACTGCATTTTTGTAAGTAAATGATGATGAATGATGAGGAGGGATCTTCGTGGGGAAGAACCCCTTAAAATTATCAGGATCAGCAGGGAATGAAAGCAAAATGCAAACCCTCCTATTCTGCAGCTATACTGATGAGCAGATCTATGATAGTTTCCATGTGTGAGGTGAGCCTAGGGCTTGGCTAACGGTGGCCTTCCATCTTCAAGTTGAGGGTGTAACTAGAGAATGGCGCTGAGGCTCCTTCCCGGCTCCACTTCCTTTCCGTAACTGCTCTTCCTGTGATCCTAGGTGAAAAGGATGGATTGAAACCCGGTAGGTCTTTTTATAGAATATCAGATATTTTACCCATTAAGCTGACTTGACTTGAAGGGGTCCTTGCACAGATTGATGAAATAATCTACATATGACCACTCCTTGTTCTGCAGTCTGGGTGGAGTAACAACCAGTCACCTCAACCTTTGCTTTAATTAAGAAGGTGGTCGGGGCCCAAAGATGTGCAGAATTATTTCCTTTCCTCTCTTGCTATTTTGCACGTGATGCAGGATTGTACCGCGTTGAGGCCCACCTGTGGATCCGTCCCAGTAAGATTCACCCAGCGAGACTCTTTTGTACATCAGGACTCCATTGCTTTCTGCTCGAACTCAGCACAGCCCATCCCACCCCTGGAAACATTTAACAATGTCTGCAGACTCCTTTGGTTGTCACAACTGGGGGGTGCTACTAGCATCTAGTGGGTAGAGGCCAGAGATGTTGCTAAACGTCCTGCAATGCATAGGAAGAATCATCTAACCCAAAATGTCAATAGTGCCAAGATCAAGAAATTCTGTTCTCACTGACTTGTGATCATGTTTTTAGGTGTATTTTTTTTCTCCTTTACCATCAGAACCAAAATAAGAGCTCAGACCCAGTATTGCCCTTGTGGGGGTCATCTTTAGCTCTGTATTGCTATTCCTCTCGATGCTATTTTTCACACTCAAAGTCCTCAATCCCCTTCATCAAAGCAAGCTATGGTGCTAAGTTCTGAGAAGTTATTTGACTAAACTGGTCAACTTTGTGCTGTGAAAAGAGGGTTCAACTGCAGAGGTGTAATGACAAGTACCCCTGAATGTACATCTTTCCCAAAGTATCACCACTGATTTTTTTTTTCTCTATAAAAAAGACAATGAAGTCAGTCATTTATTAAGGATCTACTATGTGCAGGAACTTCACATGCAGTATCTTATCTAATCTTCCAAATGACTTGATTCTCCTGTTTCTAATTAAGGAACGAGATTTAGAGCCGTTAAGTAACTTGCCCACAGTAACTCACTAGTCAGTGATTGGGATCTGGAATTAAAACAAAGGTCTACTTGACTCCAAGTCCATGTTCTTCTCAATATGTGAACTGCCATCAACTTGCTGACTTTGACGTAATGCGTCTCCGTCCGCCAAGAAGTTCTTGCAACCACCCTTAACCATCATGCTACCAAGAAAGGAGAAAATAGAGTCCCTGTGACCACGCACAGACAGGTTAGCTGCACCTTAGCCTTGTCCTGAGAACTGAAGGTTGACACATTCCTTAGCCAGTTCTCCACAGCAGAGCAGGTAGGAAGCCTGGAGATAGGCAGAAGGAATTGGGAGATAAAATGAAACATGCTTCAAGACTGAAAGTGAGGAGGAGACCTTAAAGTCCTGGTCAGGACGGTCAGACAAGGTAGCGTTTCAGTTAGGGAGGCATTCAGCTGCCAGTTATCAAAAACAACAACCATAAAAACCCTCAGAGTGGCTTAAAAAAATGAAGGTTCTGTGTTTCTCACAGAGCCAGCTAGATAGCCAAGGTTGGCAGGAACTGGCGTTGTTTATGCTGCTCAGTGATACCATCTAGGACATGAGCCCTTCCTATCTCTCCACTTTGCCAGTCCCAGAACTTTAGTGTTTTTCCCTTGGTTTTGCTGCCTCATTGTCACAAGATAGCTGATGTAGCTCCAGATATCATATCCAGCTTCAAGGGGGGAACAAAGAGAAAGGAAAAAATTCAAGTCTCTGAGTCATTTATCAGGAAAAGCCTAAACCCACTCCCCCAAAACACACACACACACACACACACACACACACAAACACACACTTCCCAGCAGAATTTTACTTATATCTTGCTAGTCAGAATTGTGTCACATGGCTGTCCCTTGCTTCAAGGGAGGCTGGGAAAGCTTTTCTAGACTCTGCTTAGAGGCAACAGGGAAAAGAAGGTTAGAATTGTCTGATAAATCTGAAAAACAGCAGTGTCTTGTGACAGTGATTTTTACACTCAAAAGCTAAGTTTCTGCTTTTCTGGAAATAGATGCAACATCTACTTCTAAGAAATCTCTTTTATATATGTGTCCAGTGTGGCACTTTGAAAGAGCATGTGTTAGTTTGCTAGGGCTGTCCTACAGAAGTACCATGAAATGGATGGCTTACCACAAAAGTCTATTGTCTCACAGTTCTGGAGGCCAGAAGTCAAAGATTAAAGTGTCAGCTGATTCCTGCTCCCTCTGAAGGCACTAGGAAAGGATCTGTTACGGGCCTTTCTCGTAGCTTCTGGTGGTTCCTTGGCTTGTGGCAACAAAACTCCTATCTTCACATGGCATTCTCTCTTATGTGCATATCTGTCTATGAGGCCAAATTTTCCCTTTTCTTAAGGACGCCAGTCATATTGGATTAGGGCCCACCCTAATGAGCTCATCTTAACTTAATCATCTACAAAGAAACTTACTTCTAAATAAGATCACATTCGCAGACGCTGGAGGTTAGGACTGCAACATCTTTTGATGGGGGGCAGGGGGCGGTGGAATACAACTCAACCTGCGACACAGGATTTTTCTGAATCGTTCATAGTATCTTAACAGTAATGATGACTGTTAGTATTTTTGAGCATTTACTCAAAAATACTAACATATGCCAAAGAGCTCATATGAATTTTCTCATTTAATGTGTATTACCACCACATTAAATGTTTGGTACTATCATCATTTCTATCTTACAGGAGAGAAAACTGAGGCCAAAAAATATTGGATAACTCTCCCCCAAATCACATAATTAGTACATAATGGGGCCAGGTCTCAACCCCATGCAGCATGACCTCTGAGTCCTTCTACTTAACTATCACCTAGACTGTCTTCACCACAGCCATCTTCACCTCTGCTCTTGCAAGTTTCCTGTTCATAAATGCCAAATAAGGGTAGACAAGTTGGTTTCCTTAAAAATTTTTTTTCTTCTCAAAAGCTTTCTTTGCTGCCTTTGAAACACAAATAAAACACTTCATTCTGTACTGGGTGTAATGGTTTCCTCTTATTCAAATGCAGCGCCATCTACAAAGTATTTTATTTCATCATTTGTTGAAGTCCACTTAAAAGATGAAATCACCCTCAATGGAGCAATGAAATGGAAGGATTCCTAAACTGAAGGCAAATGATTTGTGTAGAAACCCAAATGTGCCACCTTTGAGGCAAAAGCCAAGGCGATGGGTGCGCTGGTCCTGTCCGCCACTCCTGCCCAGTCTTGGGGGGACCGTGGTCTGCTCCGACAACCCCAGGGAAGAAGAGGGGCTCTGGGAAGCTGGATGAAATTGTGCTGCGGTGGCCAAGCAGTCCACAAGGCAGAAGCGCTGCGTCCATTCTGGTCTTCTGGCTCTTCTCAGTCATCAGAAGCCTGGCATCGATCTGTGTGGACCGGTACAGGGAAAGGACTTCACCGGCATTGCTTTGGTTATGCAGCCCTGTGATTGATCCCTCTTGCCATAAAACTGCCTTAGTAGCCACTTAACAATCATCCAGTGCTTTGCTATCATCCTTCTTCTGCAACAGGACCATGAATGGAAAAGAAGGCTGCCCTCCCTTAAATAAAGGACTGAAGACTGAGAGGGAAATGAGGCTTTTGAAAGGCAATCACATAGGTTGCTCATTTCTTCCTGGCTGGGGCCAGACGGGGAGGGACATGAGAGCGAAAAAGCAAGGAATGCTTTATGTCTGTGTGGTGCCTCATGATGCTGTGTGGTCGACAGCATTCATTATGATCCTCATTTTACAGCTGCAGACACGGGCTCATGTAGAGAAGGAACTTGTCCAAGGCACACAGCTTGTCCATAGCAGGTCAGGGGCTAGTACCCAGGTTGTTGGACTTCAAATACTGTGCTCCTTTCACAAGAAGATTCAGCACTACTGCAGAGAACTGTAATGAAGGGCTTCTGATTTGGGCTGACAGAAGCTTCTAGAATCAGAAAGGGCAAGACTTCCACCTAGAGGACTAAGGTGCTGATTCCAGGCGCCATGCCTCAAGGAGAAGTCTGTTTAGTTGAGGAGATAAAAGGACTTGAAGGGACATCTCTTGGCTGGCTTTCCTCAATTTGGGATTTGTCCACGTCACTCGTTCTTTGAGTCAGCAAACAAGCGTCAGGAACAGTTTCCTCCCACTTTTGTCATCCTTATTCCCGAGGATAAAAGCTATGCTCTTCCAGATCAGAAGGGAAGGAATAATTATAGCAGCTAACATTCAATGAGCCCTCGAGATGCTTCAAGTTGAAGGCTTCGTTGGAATCACTCATTTACTTCCCCTCCACATCTTTATTAGTAGTGGTAAGAAGAACTGTCCCCATTCAACAGATGGGGAGACTGAGTCATAGAAAGTTTAAGTAACTTGTTCAGATTTGCACAGCTGAGGAGAAGCAGCATGAACGAATCAAGAGGCCTGTATTTCATTACTTTCTCTGTTATTAATTCTCAGTGCAACCATGGACAAGTGTTTACCCTCCGAGGGCCTCAGTTTCCCTATCATAACAATCCCAGCATTTATGCAGCACTTACTCTGTGCAGGTCACTGGGCTTTGCCTATATTCTCTCATTTCATCCTTGCAACAAGCCTATCGGGTTTTGCTATTTTTACTTCCATTTCATAGATGAGGAAACTGAGGCTAAGAGAAGTTAAGTAACCTGTCCAGGGTCACACAGCCAGGAGCTGCCTAATTAAAGCATTTGGACACTTAACCATAATGCCCTGTGGCCATGGGTCATCCCCAAGGTCCTTCAGCTCTAAATTTCTGTCAGTCCATTATTTCATCTGACTTTTTAAACTTAATATAAATTTTTCTTCCCAAGTGTTGCAGCTCTATAGTGAGTGCTGCAACATTTCAAAGAGCATGCATTGTCTACATGTTATTCCCACTTGACAGATGCAGAAACTGAGGTGCAAATCAAATAACTTGCTTAAAGTAATACAATTAGGAAGGTAGAGAGTGTCTTCAAAGTCAGGCCCCACTGAGTTCCAGTGCCCATGTTAACGTAGGTTCTGGGGAGCTGAAACTCAGAAACTATACTTACTGCCCCTCGACCTTGACCTCATATGGGCAATGACATCATGATCCCTGAGTATCCTCTCAGTGGGAGTTGAAGAAGGCAGTTTGCTTGGTGGCTAACGGCAGACGCTCTAGAATCAGAACAGGGCTGGAATCCCCACTGTTTTACTTACCAGCTGTATGATTTTGACCAAGTTACTTAACCTCTCAGATGGTTTTGTCATCCATAAAACAGTAATAATAGATGCACCTACCTGCAAGAGTTGCTGCAAGGATTAAATTAGATGCTGTGTGCACAGCTTTTTGCACCGTGCTTGGTATAAAGTAAGTGCTCGATAATTGCTAGAAGGGATTGGAGTGGACCTCATAGGGTCACCAGACTGAGCCAGCCCAGGGCAGGACCCAACTTTGCACAGGGCTTCTCCCCACAGGCACCCTGCTTATACTCCTTACTACATGCATTGGTCATTTAGCAGCCTCTTCTCCTGCCCCTCGGGATTTCTTCTTCCCTTGGTTCTGACCCAGCTAGAGGGGTCTCTCATCATTTCATTAAAGGAATAGGAAGTAGAGACAATTCGTGGTCAATTTTAGAAATAGGGACTGAGGTGGAAAAAATGTGTGTTTGGATCTGCTCAGAAATGGGTTCAAATTTGGATATCATTTAAATCTCCCTGAACTCCAGATTATCACTCTAAAATGAGGGTAATAGTGCCCCCCTTTGCAGAATTATCATTAGACCTAAACAAGAAGATAGTTGTGGAGTGCCCTGACATGGAATAAGAAAATGATTGTCATTTTTAGATTGGCCAGCACGTTTACTCTGGGCAGTTTGTGGTGGCCCAGAGAAGAAGTGATCTGAGTTCTGCAAATGCTCTTTGCTCATTTTATTTGGCATTGTTTATATTCTGAACTTGTCCCACTCCTGCTGTTGCTGGTGGGAAAGAGTATAAGAGTGTAAGAGAATAGTGTGGGACAAGCAGGTCACTTTTGATAATACATATAGCTATTTAATTTTTATTGAGTAGAGAAAGACGTATTACAAGCAAAGCAGTATGCCCCTTAGGATATTCAGAAGTATTCATCCCGGAGTTGGAGCCTCCGAGCCATCAGCGGTTTCATCCTCCTAAGAACCTAGGGGCTTTCGGGGCTTGGTAATGATTCTGATTCTTTTTTCCATTGTGGCTATTTGAGAAAGGGGCTTCATATGTCAGGAGCTCAAAGCAGAGGATGACTTCAAAGTGCTTCATGACATTTTTGCCATTCATTGTTGATGTTGGGTGAATCTTCGGGGCCCCTCCTGTCAACCTCTTCTTGACATATTAGCCTTCTTCCCTTCTTCCTCCATCTTTTTCTCATCTTTCTCTTCTTCCATACTTCTTACTTGCTAGCCCCAACTCTCCCAACTGTTGGGTGATGGAAGACCTGTCTTTATTGAGCTTAAACTTTCTCTTCTGCCATATGGTGAAATTAACTGCCCACCGGCATCTTGGAATTGGTTGAAGCATTCATGGGAGGTAGTACATGTTTAATGTTTTAAAATTCTACTTACTGTAGAAGCGCAAGAATTGCTAGTCTTTTTCTCTGTTCCTTGCTCCCTATTCCTCGTCTGCTCCCAGCATTATATCTGATTTCTTCTCTCTCTCAATTTATCCAGCTCACATAATTTGCCTTTTCATTTTGTGAATAGAGACAATTTGTGAATAGAAATTACTTCCAAATGTTTCAAAAATATTTTCCAAGCATTTGCTTTAACATGGTCTTGTGAGCTTTTTTCCTCTTTCTTTTTTTTTCATGAGGAAATAAGTGTTTCCAGGGAAATAGAGCCTGGAGTTAAAAAAGGATTGGATTGCCCTCTCTTTTACTGATGACAACTTCGGGTCCCTGATCGCCAGAGTAACTGCAGATATGGACTTGCTGACCCCGGGGTTGGCGGAGGAAGAAGGCAGTTCAATTCAGACCCCTGCCCTAGAAGTCCCAGAAGGGAACAGGATAAGAGGGAGGAGAAAGGAGGAAGCAACTGAGTTCAGAAAATAGAGCTAGTCTGGCTGCTGAGGACTTTTTAGGTGAGAGAATCCCCACATAAGTATTTTAATTTTAAGGCTCATTCTCAAGTTTGGGTCGATTCTAGGGTACCTCCTGAGGACTGGCTTTGTCCTCTATCCATCCACTCATTCAGCAAACATTTACTGAATTTTGTCTTCTAAGTTCTGAGATCTTGGTGATGCAAAGATGCATCCAAGGTCCCTGCCCCCACCCCCAGCAGATCCCTGTCACACACAGAAGGAAAACAGATGTGCCAACAATCACTTATAACAAAAGGCTAAGGAAGTCATCCGTGCTCCATGGGAAGTGAATGGGGAGAGGAAAAGGAGGATTTTAGCTGAAGGTATCAGGGAACACTTCAGAGAGGAGGTGAAATTTGACTCCTGGCTGGAAGGGTGCATAAGAGTTTGGCAGAAGATGAGGTGGGAGAAGTACATTTCAGGAATTAAGAACACCAAGTGTAGTGAGTGATTCAGCCTGGGGAAGCGTGGTGTTGTAGGGAACCACTTATGGTTCATATGGAAGCAAACAGTACACAGGGCACTGAGGCGTTAAAGGAGCTGGGACTGAAGAGAAGCGCCAGGTGACAAAGAGCCTTCCACACCATACAAATGTGTATTTGGATTTGATTCTTTTTTTTTCCTTTAACTTATTTATTTTATTTATTTATTTTTGGCTGCGGTGGGTCCTCGTTGCTGCGTGCGGGCTTTCTCTAGTTGTGGCAAGCGGGGGCTACTCTTTGTTGCAGTGTGTGGACTTCTCATTGCGGTGGCTTCTCTCGTTGTGGAGCACGGGCTCTAGGCGCATGGGCTTCAATAGCTGTGGCACACAGGCTCAGTAGTTGTGGCACATGGACTCTAGAGCTCAGGCTCAGTAGTTGCGGCTCGTGGGCTCTAGAGCGCAGGCTCAGTAGTTGTGGTGCACGGGCTTAGTTGCCCCGCGGCATGTGGGATCTTCCCGGACCAGGGCTCGAACCCGTGTCCCCTGCATTGGCAGGTGGATTCTTAACCACTGCACCACCAGGGAAGTCCTCCGGATTTGATTCTTAAGTGATGCGAATGCTGCTGAGAATCATGAGTAGAGGAGGGCATGGAACAGTCTGGCAGCACCGTGTAGGATGAAATGAGTGGTCAAGACTGGAGGCGATAAGGTCTAAGGAGGCTGTTTCCAAAGCCCAGAAAGCAGAGAAGGTGAACAGACCAAGGACAAAAGCAGGGCAGGCCAAGAGGGGAGCAGATCTGGGAGACATTTTAGAGGTTGAATGTCCAGGTTTGGTCGTTGTGAATCTGGTAGGAAGAGGAGGGAGGCATCAGGTATGACTCCATCAAAATGGTCAGGCTTTTGCTCTCTCCTGGGCAGAGAGAACAGCAGTCAGCCCCTGGAAATGGGGGAGCTGAGAGAAGTGTTCCTGTTCCCGTAATCCACGATGGAATCAGTTCCACGTGTTATGTCAGCTGGGCTGGGCGATGCTGGGGGCTCTGGGACAAAGAATGTACTTCCTCGCTTATTTTCACACACGTAATAAGCAAGTTAGAACACTGTAGAACTGGATTGAGTAAACTTTCTGATTTTGTCGCTGAATGATGTTTTAAGAACAATAGGTGTTAGAGAAAACAAAAGGCTTAAAAAGCACCTGCTTCTTTTCACTTGAAATGACTTGTCTCACTTGCCGGGTGGTTTAATTGCCTGAAAGTAAGGAACAGTACAGGTACAGATAACCTAAGCTGGGCTTCAGAGAGGGGCATGGATTTCTACTCCTGTGACAGTTATACATTGGGTTCTCAGAGGGTTAGGATCCGTTTTGGGCTTCAGGGCTGGATTTAGGATGGATTCAAGGATTAGATTGTTAGGATAAACTATCAGCATCAGCTCTGGGGGTTAATGGTGAGGGTATAGATTGGCTTGTCAGTCAAGTTCATTTAGACCTCGCCCCACCCAAGTACATGTTCATCACTTAGCTGTAAAAGACAGGCTAGGGGCTACAAGGTGATCCCCAAGACATCTTGAATGGGTGTTGGGAGTCTCCCCATTCTCCAGAAATAAGTGAGAGAGGATTCTCAAGCCCTCTCTTTATAGGGCAAAGGCACAAAGGCACACCCAGATTCTTAACGGGAAGGTCTTGGAGTAGCTATTGCCTGATTCCTGTTCCCCTTTTCTTCCAATGGAGGTTAATTGTATGCTTTTATTTTTTTTATTTTTTTGCCGAATAGGCTCCCACAAGACATTTTTCAGTCATGGTATGTTTGGCCTTACCTGGTTATCACTGTTCCATGTGTTTGGGGGGGGTTTGACGTCATCATTTTATTTTGTTTTCTTGGGAAGAGAGCTGCCTGCCCTCTCACAGCCACTTGATTTTCGGCAGCTTGGGTGGCAGATCCTGAAAACGATAGCCACTTCTACCTTGGGCTGTGGCTTTCAGCGATTCGTGGTTGGGTACGATGGAACTTCTACCAGCCGGCTTCCCAAACTGAAATGTTGGCTTTTGTGAACTTCAAAAGTTGCTAAGATACTGTGTGTGTTTGGACACCATCCAGGTTGTTTCCCTCCAGGCTCACAGCTTTGACGGAATATTTCCTCTCCCTGATATTGTTAGATAGGTGACATGCCAAACCAAAGTTAGCACCGTTAGAAGACATTTCTTTGAGTGCAGTCTCCTTGGTTCTCCCATTCATCTGCCGTGCTGGAAGAAAAAAGTCAAGTCAAAAAAAGCTCTATTAAATAAATGTGCCAAGTAACGAGGAAAAAAAGAAAAGTTTCTTCAACTTTTATACGCTCAGAATTGTCTCACAAGCATATTTTTGTTCCTCTCCTCTACTTAAAAATTGATAACCTAGAAATAAAGTTGAGAAAGGGTTAGAAGTGGTTTGTGGCACGAAAGTGGCACCTACTGGTAAGCCTTGGCTGAAATTTGAAGTTTAGATTTGTGCATGACCTTGACCAAAGTTACATCCTCCTGAGAAGGCTTCCTAATGATTTTCTGTGTCTGCAAGGGCAAACCCTCTTTAGATGTATAAATATTAAAAAGCACTTCTTAGGCATGAGGGCACTGGTTTCAGGGCTACAGAATGACTTTTTCAGCTTGTAATTAAAAACATCTACTGGATAACTAACCAGCAGCACTGTTTGCTCAAAGGAGCAAATGATTTAAAACTGACTGGGTCACACACAAAAGGGGAATGACCTCTGGGTAGCTGTTCTTACCTCTGGTTTCTAGAAGCATCTACCTGGCTCCCCCCACCTTCTTTTAGCTGTTGGGTTCTTGGGTTTCCTTTACTTCTGTCTTTGGGGTTTTTGCTTTATCCTGGTGCTATTTATTTCATGTTTGGGTTTCTATGTCTTTACTCTGTATCTGAATCAATAGAGCTTGTCCTTAAAGGAAAATCATGGCTCCCTCATTTAAGGGGACAGTCAAGGTTTGCAAAAGGTACCCCAACACTGACTGCATTGAGCAGGCAAAACAATCCCTTTTGAAGAACGATAAAAATTTTTCAGAAAAACAAAGGGTCTCCTACATATTTGATTTTTTTTTTTTTTTTTTTTCGTTTTTAAAGGCAGACTCCATAGAATGATGCAAAGGGAACATAAGTGGATCAGGTACAAAGAGCTGTGATTTATCCAGTTGAATACGTGAGAAAGGAGTTGAGCTCTGCCCCTTCTAAATGGTGCCAGGCCCTTTCTGTTCATTTTCTCATCTACTCTGCAGTACAATCTTATGCAGTCGGTACTTCTATCAGACCCATTTTACAGATGGGAAAACTGAGGCCTAGAGATTATTTATCTAGTGCTGTCTAACAATTAAAATGGCCATGTTAGGAGTCTTTCTGACTCTAAGTGACGTAAGACAAAGACCACCTTTGTTCGTTTGTTCATTCATTCATTCCACAAATATTCATTAAGTCCTGCTAATGGCCCAGCACTGTGCTGGGGGCGGGGGTGCAGTGCTGAGGGAGAGCAGGCAGGCGCCCTGCTCCTGTGAAACTGACTGCCTCATGTTACAATCAGAGTCACCACATCCCAGTTTGTTCTGTGGTTTTTTTGTTTGTTTTTCTTTTTAATAAATTTATTTATTTTATTTTTGGCTGCGTTGGGTCTTCGTTGCTGTATGTGGGCTTTCTCTAGTTGTGGCGAGCGGGGGCTACTCTTCGTTGCGGTGCACGGGCTTCTCATTGGGGTGGTTTCTCTTGTGGAGCGCGGGCTCTAGGCGTGCAGGCTTCAGTAGTTGTGGCACGCGAGCTCAGTAGTTGTGGCTCACGGGCTCTAGAGCGCAGGCTCAGGAGTTGTGGTGCATGGGCTTAGTTGCTCCACGGCATGTGGGATCTTCCCAGACCAGGGCTCGAACCCGTGTCCCCTGCATTGGCAGGCGGATTCTTAACCGCTGTGCCACCAGGTAAGCCCTGCTCTGTGTCTTGAAGTTATTTTTTAGCCCCTGTGGGGAGGAGTTGACAGATTGGGAACATCGATAATTGTTGAATTGGTTTTGTCCCCAGGCTTCTTAAAAACAGTTTTCAGTGAGTGCCAAGCCCTACTTGGCACTACTTGGGATGTCTCCCAAGTACTACTGAAAGAAATCAGAGCAGGCTGTATTTTGATTGTCTAACCACCCTCAGCCTTAGGTTGCTGCGTTGGGCTTTTTCTCAGGAGGCTCATTTTTCTCAACTCTTCAGCCTTCTACCACTTGGGTTAAGTTTTGCTTTGTGCATTTAAAACACATGCCTTGGGCTTCCCTGGTGGCGCCGTGGTTAAGAATCCATCTGCCAATGCAGGGGACACGGGTTCAAGCCCTGGTCTGGGAAGATCCCACATGCCACAGAGCAACTAAGCCCGCATGCCACAACTACTGAAGCCTGTGCTCCGCAACAAGAGAAGCCACTGCAATGAGAAGCCCGCGCACCACAATGAAGAGTAGCCCCTGCTCACCACAGCTAGAGAAAGCCCGGGCGCAGCAACAAAGACCGTACGCAGCCAAAAATAAGATAAATTTAAAAAATAATAATAAAAAGAATAAATAAAAATAAATAAAACAAATGCCTTCTGGGCATGGGTGTAGCAGGATTAGGATAAAATGACAGGGATGAGGGAAGACGGATTTTTTTGGAGCCGGTGAAAAGACTGCCTGAGATGGAAGATTCCCGTCATCAGGTCAGTCTTACAGAAGCAGATATAGTGTTTCTCTGTTTGTATTTTCAGTCTTAATGGGGCAGGGGGATGATTGTTACAGAACAAGTTTAGAGTTGTTCCTGACTTCCTGAACGGTTGTTTTCTCCCTCTAGGGTCAGGACTTTGGGGTCACCCCTGCCCACTCTGCCCAATTGATGCCACACTTTTGTGCATCTTGTCTCTCCAGCCTGCCCTCTGTAAGCAACATTCCATGTGCCAACCTCCAGGACCTGGATCCTTTTGCATCCTATTACCCACCCCCTCCCCACTCCACTCCCCTGTCTTTCTTTCATCAGTGGAAGAAGTTTGCTTGGCCACCGTGGCCTGAATAGTGAGGGACCTGGATTAGCACAACAGCTTCCGCTGCTGTCAGAATGTGACCTAATAGCGTTGGTAGAGAGGGTTCTTTAGAGGCGCTGGTCCTGACGGGGAAAGCTTCTGTAATCTTGCCGTTGTTTAGAAATATGAACTTCGAAACCCTACTCCAGAGTGTCGGCAGCCACGCTGATCTGAAGCCTTGGGCAAATTCATTTGAATTGCTTTGAAATTGGATATTCAAAATTCAATAAAAATAAGCCAGCCCGATGGTACAGCTGAAGCATTCCACCCATCCAGCTGGGTAAGCCGCGATGATTTCCAGGCCTCGGACTAGCAAAGCCCGAGTGTGATGGGAAGACGAGCGCCAGGGCTGCCAGATAACTCTCTCTGGCAACTCAGCCCGCTGCCGGCGCCCTGCCAGCTGACTCACGGAGCAGGGCTGGCTCTGGCAACATGCGGCTCCTCTCGCTGGCCTGCCCAGGCAGGGATGCGCGGTGCCTGCCTCAGTCTTGGCAGGGCTCCAGGAGGAGGGGATGCCTCAAGGGCAAGTGGACAGGGTGTAGGAAAGACAATAAAATCCCAACGCTCCAGTTGTTTGCAGAGTGGCTGGACTTCCCAAACGCTCTGCCACAGATCCAGAACCGTCAGACACGTAGGCCGGTTTAATTAAATTGTATGCAGATGTAGACAAACACCATAATTTGCCCTTGAGCAAACGCTACTGCTTTTGCCTGTGAAGGAGTACGTGGCATCGTGGATGGTGTTCCGTTGCCATCTATGTTGGAAGATCCCGCTTCATCACTGTCCGTTTGGAAAGGCTGTTTCTTCTACCAGGGATTTTAAGAGAAGACCATTCTCCCTTCCCCCTAACACTCAAGCTGCTTGATCTCTCGGCTTCATGATGGGGTATCACAATTATAAATAAAAACAGAAATTCCTATAAGACATATACATATATGCAGGGAGAGAGAAATAATGTGTACACACACATAACTATACACATATATACATGTATTTTTCTTTTAATTTTTTTTATTTATTTTGGCTGCGTTGGATCTTTGTTGCTGCCCACGGGCTTTCTATAGTTGTGGGAGCAGGGGCTTCTCATTGCGGTGGCTTCTCTTGTTGCGGAGCACGGGCTCTAGGCACGTGGGCTTCAGTAGTTGTGGCACGTGGGCTCAGTTGCTCCGCGGCATGTGGGATCTTCCCGGATCAGGGCTCGAACCCGTGTCCCCTGCATTGGCAGGCGGATTCTTAACCACGGCGCCACCAGGGAAGCCCTACATGTATGTTTATATGCATTTCTGTACACACATATACATAGATACACAGACAGTCCGAGCTATAAGGAGAATCCATTTGAGAAGGGTGTCTCGTAACCCCTGAGCAGTCTCTCCTCAATTTTCATAATAGGGCCCATCACACCCCATGCATGAGTCCCGGCTCTTTGTTGGAACTGGCGTGTGTGTGAAGCACCCTGAGTCAGATTCCGGGAGAAATACATCCGTTAACCTTCTGATTGTCGCCCCATGCCACCCACAGGACCATACCTAAAGAGGAGTAATTGCAGCGGCTGCTTGCAGGGACATTGTAAGCAGCCCACTCCATTGGCCTGCGTTATATATTGCCAACCACTCACGGGCCAGCCGTGAAATTTAATTTGGAGTTTCACAGACCCATTCTGAATCCGAAATCTCAATAATAACTTTCCCTTCGCTCAGCCCTTTAACTGTGAAATTCAGCTGGGGAGTTTCGGAGCAGCAGGTAATGTCACAGCACACCAGAGGGATTTTGCCAGAATTCTACTAAAGTGCTTGCAAGTGTCATTTCCATATTTAACTAATTTCAGTTTTTAATTAGCTCCATGTGAAAAATGAGAGTTCACGCTGAGCTCCTCTGTCAGCACAGACGCTTGTTTCCTTTCTAGGTTCTCAGGACAATTAAGGAAAAAAGAGTTGATGCTACAGTAAATGTGATCATGCATCGCTCTCTCAAGCCCTAACATTGTTCACTGACAGGGAGGAAGTGGCACTGCCAGGCCTGCTCGCCAGACTGGGAAAGAGCAGTTGGAAAGGGGTTTAGGTGCATATCTGTGGATCCCAGAATCTGAATGGTTTCTTAGCCACACAAAGTGTATCCTTGTCCCTGAATTCTCCAAGATGTTTGAAAAACCACTGTATGTAATAGGTAACTACAAAAATACGTTCCTCTGGGAAAACAGGTTTCCTCGGTGCTGTCTGTCTATGTGCTAAACTCTTGCATCCAGGTACCTCCACATTCATTCGATTTCAGATTCTGAAGCCTCTTGGCATATGAAAGCAACTTCTTCATGGTTAAGTTTCAAAATGCAATACAGACATGGAAATTTGTTAATCCTACATTCAGAGTGTAATTTTACCACTTGGGACTAACATGCGAATGAAAAACTACATACTCTTCAAAAAAAATGCATTGAGGAGTTCTGCTTTGCATAAACTGAAAAATATTTGATGTGATCAGGTTTCTGAAACAATATCGAGGAAGCCAGACAAATGCAGGCCCTGCATCTCATTTGCATAGCATCCATGCTAATGTCATTATTTGTTTAAAAGAGAAGATTCATTAAAAGTTTTGAAAGCGATTTAAGTGGAAAAGTGCTGGACACCTCTCTCTAGTAGCAGTTCTTGGAACCTGGCTTGGTTGGAAAGTAGAATCCTTTTTTTGTTTGTTTTCCATGAGTTTTAGTGCTGAATGATTCTTCCCCATTGATAGTGGGCATTAACAGATGATGCCACAGTGAGAACACGAGATGTCTCCAACGGGAATTGAAAATTGGAATCCAAGCGGCAAAAGGAAGCCTCAAGTACCGGGTCTATGTGGCTTGATTGGGGAGCAGAGTGGAATGCTGGTAGCGTTTTCTTCCATGTTGTGTCTTTGTGTTTTCAAAGAGCAAATACAAGTTTGTGGATCAAGCAGTGCTGCCTTTTGGGTACGGAATTAGAGAAGCCTCCTTGGGGGGGGGGGGGTTGACAGAAATTCTACCATTCGAAATTTGTTTGTGTCAATCATACATGAAAAGATGGAGAGAAGTTTTTGAACATGAAGAGACCGCCTAGAAGTTGTTTAAAATCACTGCCACAATGAGGAGCATTGACCAGCCGTGGAGCCTTAATTAGCCCATGAGACTTGAGGATAGGATTTGATCGCCCATCTGAGCTCAGAGGGTGTGGTACTCCTCTCCCAGGGCCATGATGGGGGCCCACCTGTGATGGGGAGTGGATTGTGAATGGAGAGAAACACAGCTTCTGATTCTAGTGGTCTGTTTAGTGGTCTGGAGATGAACATGGTTTGGATCTCGTATATTTCTTTGCTTTTCTCAAGGCGTGAGATCAGACGGGCCTCACCTGGGTGTTCAGGGGGCATAGCTTCCTGTAGCTCATCACAAGAAGCTTGTCCTTCACGAGGAGGTTTGGCCCCCAGTTTCTTTGGCTGTTGAAGACTGCTCTAAAATGCAAAGAGCAGGCAGCAGAAGTGTCCACCTAAACACTTATCCACTGATGTGGGGATTAGCAGTTAGCAATCCCATAACAGGGAGTTCGTGTAATGGAATTGTGAGAATAATACAGACTCTGGAAGTTAGAATGAGCCTTAGGTGGTGTGGAAAGCCACAGACGTGAGTCAGAGGGGGAAATGCTGGAACGGGCAGTACTTTTAGAGAATTTTATGCGAATTCTGGGCCTAACACCTAAGGGTGAAAACCATGGTTTTGTCACAGAGTGCTTTAGTCTTACTAGTCATCCATTTATTTATTAATTATAGAACAAGTATTTTCTGGTACAAGGCAAGAAAACAGGCTCTAGAATCCAGACTGCTCAGGATCAAATCCCAGGGGTTTTTTTTATTATTATTATTAATATTTACGAGCTACGTGAGCACAGCCAGGATACTTGGCCTCCCTGTGACTCAGTTTCCTCCCTGTAAAATGGGCACAATGATAGTACTTGTTTTATAGGGGTTTTGGGGCGATTAAATGAGAGAGTTCTTGACTAGCCCTTAGCACAGTGCTTGGCAAAGGAAGGAGCTATGTAAAGACTGTTTTTACTGTGCTAGGTTCCAGATATACAGTAGTGAGCCAGACGTACCTAGTCACCGCCCTTCTAGAATACACAGCAGCAAACCTGGATAGAACTAGTGAAGGCAAATCACTAATTAGACATACACATATATGCAAGGAGAGATATACGTGTGTACACACACATATATATACAGACGTATATACATTTTTGTTTATACGCATTTATGTACATACATATACATAGATACACAGAGAGACAGTCGACCTATAAAGAGAATCTATGTGACAAGCGTGTCTTGTTACCCCTAAGCAGTCTACTCAATTTTCATAATAGGGCCCATCATACGCCATGCATGCATCCTTATAAGGGCCAATCAGCCTTCTAAGTGCTATATGAAATAAGGATACTGAATGAGGAGTATGGAATGGGAAAAAAATAAACTCAGCAAAAATAAACTAATTGGCTAAAGCCACTTATCAGAATGGTAATCCCTCCTATGGACAAAGTGGTCCCATGTGCACTGAAGCATGTTTCTCAGAAAGACCGTGGAGAGCCAAGTACCCTCACCCAAGGAGAGCTGGCTCCTGACCACTGTATGAAGCACAAAGCTGCATGGAAAGAACATTGAAGGTCAAGTCTGAGATCATTGGCACTTCATTAAGGATTCTGTTCTAAGTGCATAGGGCCTTCCCAGAAAAAGAAATACGGTCTTGCCCTTAAGTCCAAACGTGATGCCCAGAGGCCCCTAGACTACCTTTTTCTTTCACTAAAACTTTCAGTTCATTCACCCAGAGTTTTTCAGGCATCGCTTGCTCCTGGGAACAGATGGGAGAACATACAGACAAAGTTCTTCAGCTCAAAATCTTGCCTAGACTGACCTTGCCCCTGGACTGGCTTTGTGTATCCTAAATCCAAGCCCAGTACTTCACCCCATCGCTCAGAGTTCTTTGTGGGATACTTGGTGCTGAAAAGTCACCCCTTATCACCAGAATAAGAAAGTATTGTCTGGAGGAAAAATCAAATTGAACTGTTTGGTTTTCCTGCTTTAGGAAATATAATTGAACTTCAGCTTTGGGCTGCTCTGTCTTGTGTTCAGTATTCCAACAGAGAATAAATCTCTATAAAAGTTTGGTTTGTTGTTTAGCTTTTGTTTCTGGTTTTATTGTTTTCCTCTGTGTGGAAGGTTTCAGTAACAACTGTTTGTTCTTGCTGTCGAAGAGGTTCAGCACACAGGTACTACAGCAGATTGAGACGGTAGTAAGAAGACATCACCTATTACTTTGTGTAATAAACTTCCTTCCAGAGGAAGAGAAAAAATGGCTGTGCCTTGACTGCGGAGCAACTTTGGTAAATATTTACAGGAATCAACACTGTTGGCAGAAATGGAACTTGCAGAGATCTTTAGGTTCCAAATTTTCAGCCAAGACTAGAGAGGAGGAGACCTTATAAACGGGTTGTAGTGAGCCTTCTAGAAAAAGGGCACTAAAACCCAGCCTAAGAGATGGGCTTGGACCAGCTAGGTAGCCTCATGCTGACTCTCTATCAGACATCTCTAGGGAGCTTTGGCAAGAGTGGAATCACAATTTGATGCTAGCTGAATTTTGTTTTTCTTTTTCTTTTCCATTAAAGTTTATTACGGGATATTGAATATAGTTCCCTGTGCTATACAATAGGACCTTGTTGTTCATCCATTCTGTATATAATGATTTGCATCTGCTAATCCCAAACTCCCAATCCATCCCTCCCCCCCACCGCCCTCCCCCTTGGCAACTGTAAGTCTGTTCTCTATGTCTGTGAGTCTGTTTCTGTTTCATAGGTAAGTTCATTTGTGTCATATTTTAGATTCCACATGTAAGTGATATCATATGATAGTTGTCTTTCTCTTTCTGACTTATTTTGCTTAGTACACACACACACATCTACCCCACATCTTTATCCATTCATCTGTCAATGGACATTTAGGTAGTTTCCATGTCTTAGCTACTGTAAATATTGCTGCTATGAACATAGAGGTCCATGTATCATTTGGAATTACAGTTTTGTCTAGATATATGCCCAGGAGTGGGATTGCCGGATCACATGGTAATTCTGTTTTTAGTTTTCTGAGGAACCTCCGAACTGTTTCTCCGTAGTGGCTGCACCAACTTACATTGCTACCAAGAGTGTAGGAGGGTTCCCTTTTCTCCACGCTCTCTCCAGCATTTGTTATTTGTAGACTTTTTTTTTTTTTGGCTTTGTTGGGTCTCCGTTTCTGTGCGAGGGCTTTATCTAGTTGTGGCAAGCGGGGGCCACTCTTCATCGTGGTGCGCGGGCCTCTCACTATCGCGGCCTCTCTTGTTGCGGAGCACAGGCTCCAGACGCGCAGGCTCAGTAATTGTGGCTCACGGGCCTAGTTGCTCCGCGGCATGTGGGATCCTCCCAGACCAGGGCTCGAACCCGTGTCCCCTGCATTGGCAGGCAGACTCTCAACCACTGCGCCACCAGGGAAGCCCTGTAGACTTTTTAATGATGGCCATTCTGACCGGTGTGAGGTAGTACCTCATTGTAGTTTTGATTTGCATTTCTCTAATAATTCTAGCTGAATTTTCTGATAAATTCCTCAGGTCCCACCCGGGAACCGATATGGTTGATAAAAAGTATAGCCCATATGCTTTACACATCAGACAGCCAGGAAGTTTTGACACTTGGTGAAAAATGCAGATGCCTGACACAGATTCTCATCTGGACAGACAGCCATCCCAACACAACATGGAGCAGGGTCTCAGGGGCACCCCTGGGCATGGACAGCACTTTGTTCCACAAAGAACTCTGTACCTCTTCAAGGGTTTATACAAACTGTGGTAGACACAAAATGGGGAGGCTGACTGGCTCACACCAATTCCCTTGGTGACAGGGTTGCCAGATTCAACGTAGAAGCCCAGTTCAATCTGAGTTGCAGATAAATAACAAATAATGTTTTTAGTATAAGTATGTCCTGAATATTGCATGGGAAATTCAAATTTAACTAGCATCCTGTATTTCTATTCGCTAGATGTGACAGCTTTACTTGGTGGCCGAGTCTGTACTCAACACCCTCTTCGCATTGTCTACAGGTCAGGGCCATAGTGTTATCTTACCTTCAAGGCCACAGTGACAGGCCCAAGGAAGGGCACGTGACCCCAGCTGCGACGATCAGAATCCTTGCCTGTCTAAAAGCGAAGCTCAAAAAATGAAACTCTCTTTTCTCTGGTGGCCCAAGAGGGTGGGAGGATGAGTCTGGCCTTCCCTGTGGCCACGGTCCACCCTTTGTGGAGAGAGCCCCCTGGCAGAGAATAAAGACAGGGCTTGGTGAGCCAGCCCCTCCCTCACTTCCGTGAGCTATCTCAACAACCTTCCAAAAATTGCCCTATTCTGCTGAAGCTAGGTCAAGCTGAGCCCTAACAGTCCTAAGCTAATACATGGCTGTTCAGCTCAAACTCACGGGGTCAGCCTCCCGGACTAAAGAAAGAAAGAATTTGCCCCAAGAATGCTTACAAACAGGTATTTCCAATCACATGCCCCCGGCACAACTACCCCAGGGCATCGTCTGGTTTTGGGCAGCTCTGTGCCTGATGGGGGGAAAGGGGATGCAATCCTTCTGCCAGAGCCCAGATCCCCCAAGACCTACCTGCCTTCGGTCTGCACGTCCATGGTCAGGGCTGACCAGAGAGGAGGAGAGAACCCTCCCTTTATGCCATCTCAGAGCCACTGTCTAAAATATCTTCTCTCTGAAAATATCTCCCCAATTTTAGGCACAGTGCTTAAAATTTCCACCCTGAGAGTTTATATGTTTGGCTTAAATCACTAATCTCCTCTATAATTGCACATCCATTAATGGTAGAAAATGTGAAGTTGTTTTAAGGGGCGAGGGGCATGAATGAATTCATGTATCAAGTTCCAACAGGTTCTGGAACTTCCCTGGTGGCGCAGTGGTTAAGAATCTGCCTGCCAATGCAGAGGACACGGGTTTGAGCCCTGGTCCGGGAGGATCCCACATGCCGCGGAGCTACTAAGCCCGTGCGCCACAACTACTGAGCCCACGTGCCACAACTACTGAAGCCCTCACACCTAGAGCCCGTGCTCCGCAACAAGAGAAGCCACCGCAATGAGAAGCCCGCGCACCGCAACAAAGAGTAGCCCCCACCCGCTGCAACTAGAGAAAGCCTGTGCCCAACAACGAAGACCCAATGCAGTCAAAAATAAATTAATTAATTAGTTTTAAAAAAAGTTCCAGCAGGTTCTGTTTTAATTCTGTTGAAGTGGCTGATGGTTTGGAAAGCAAGGTTCTGAGCGAGGTGGATGGGTGTCCAGGAAGCTTCCAGTGGGAAGGGAAAACATTCATACAGGTGGCACTGCTGAGTCTGGAGATGGCCATGGGTCTCTGATAACTGGTCCTCCCAGACAGGCAGAACGGACCGAGAGCAGGCACTGGGGGGAACTTCCCCTGCTTCCCTATTGCACTTTGGCTCAAGTCTGGGTCTGCCATTGTCTCCATCTTTCCACTCTGGCTTGAGCCTCTCTTTTCTGTATCATGTCTTCGTAGCTGCTTGTGACATCCTACCCACGTGGGCAGAGACCTTGCGCACCTGGCAGGAGGCTCTGGGGCTCTCACCTCCTCCACCCTCATGGAAATAGGCAAGAGGAGTTTGTTCCCGCCGTTCATGTTCTCCTTTACTCGTTGCTACCGGCCTTGCTTCACACAGCGCCAGTGGTTCTCCAACTTGAGCCTCCATCAGAATCACTTAAAAGGCTTGTTAAGCCATAGGTACCTGAGCCCCACCCCTGCCTGAGTTTCTGATTTATGGGTCTGGAGTGGGGGCCAGTACTTTGCATTTCTAACGAGTTCTCAGAGGATGCTGATTCTGCTGGTCTGGGAACCACAGCCTGAAACCAATGGCCTGGACCAGCAGCTTTTGGAGGGCAGCGGTGTCTCAGTTACCATTTCCCTCCAGAGCCTGGCTTAGCACCAGGCACAGAGTCGAAGGTTAGGAAAGGCTCATTAACTGAGCCCACCCACGCTATGCAAACCGAATCATGTGAGCAGGCTGAATTTGTAGATATCAGGTTAAATGTAGGAAATATTGCTATTGAATGTGGTTTTTTACACAGAGGCATCTCCCAGATATTAACATAGGAGGGGATTCAAGGTGGCGATCTGGGTAGAAGGAGGGAGGTTGCAGGGCTTGAGTTGAAGCTACGTTTGCATAGGAAACGCGCTGCGTATTTGCGGTAGCTTTGGAAAAGTTTGATGGAAATCATTTAGAATCCCCCCCATTCACCTCCCTTTCCCACCCCAGCTGCACCTCCCACCACTGCTTAGTGTTGCCAGTGATATCACATATGCATGGAATCTGTGAGTCGGGTCAACAGGTCTGACTCTTCTCTTGAAAGCATCTCTCCAGAAGGATGCCTTCAAGAGTCAGTGCAGCAAGGTGGAAGCAAATGAGATTAGGGATCTGTGCTTCTCAAGAACAATGCATAGCCTCTCCGCCAAGGTATTTAACCTTTTTAGGTGGTGTTCTGTAACCTCTTCTGTAAAATGAGTCCAGAGCAGATGATCCCTAAGTATTTTCCCACATTGGATTCTGATGTTTTAATTCAGAAAGCAGGACATCTCCAATTTAGGAATGACTATTTGCTTCTAATCTAGCTGTTTGGAATCTGAAAGATACTTTTCTCCAGGCAGACAGTTATTTCTGGCTAGTCCACACAATAACTTATTTGTTGAGCTTGTAACTCTTTGTCAAGCCAAGTGCCTTGCATGCTTTATTTTGTTTAATGTGACAATCTCCCCTGGGAGGTAGGGAGTTTTAAGATTCTCAGTTTACAGATGAGGAAGTAGAGGGTCTGAGAAGTTGAAAAACTAAACAAAACTTTCCCAAAGTCTCACAGATACTAAGGTCCAAAGGGACCTGGATTTGAGGCCAAGGGTTTTTGGCTGCAAAGCTACTCTAACCATCATGTTCCATTGTTCCCGTAAAAGTACATCTTAGCCACAATGCACCTGAAGTATAGCGTCTAGCCTTTAGGCAGAAGGCAGCATTCTTTTTTTGGCACTTTTGCTGTAAGAGGCAGAAAGCATTATGGTTAAGTGTTTTGAGCCAAAGTCCCCAAGTTCAAAGCCCAGCTCTATTACTAGTGGTGGAATGACCAAGTTACTTAATCTCTCTCCCCTATGGTTTCTTCATCTGTAAATGGGTATAATAAAAGTGTCTGTCTCTGGAGCTATTGTATTAAGTGATTAATATATTTAATTGGACCATATAAAATTACTGATATTCTACCATCTTTGATCTACCAGACATTTCATATCTAAATATTTAACATTCTTAGAACAGTGTCTAGCACACAGTAACCGCTATATTAGTGTTGACTATTATTGTTATTGAAAATTGCATTGAAAACTAGTATATACAGGATGGATAAACAACAAGGTCCTACTGTATAGCATAGGGAACTATATTCAATATCCTGTGATAAACCATAATGGAAAAGAATATATATATATGTGGATAACTGAATCACTTTGCTATACAGCAGAAATTAACACAACATTGTAAATCAACTATACTTCGATACAATTTTTTTAAAACAAAGAAAGAAAATTGCATTCAGGGTTTGCAGTATCTGGGATATAGTTGGTGCTCAATGATGGCTGGTGGATTTATGAGCTAAGTAGAAACTGGGATGCCCAGGAACACATCCGTGACGGTCTGGGCTGTGGACATGTTTCTGGGCAGAAGCAGGTGATGTGGATCAGTACTCTTGGATTCTAGAAGGTTCCAGACTCTCCCGGCATCACCCTGGCCGAAGGTGGGGAGGCTCTCGGCAGGAAGGACTGACCCCATGGATGCAGCCTACCTGAAGCAGTCTTAGTCCTCTGGCCCTGAAGAAGTAAAGAAAAAGACTCAAGGTGGAGGGGCTGGGTGGGAGGTCAGGTCTTGTGGTTTGCTTGTGTTTTGCTTTTATCCAGCTGGAAATAATGAGAAAAGACAGGCACGGGCAGCCCTCTTTCCAGCCCTTTCTGCTGTTGTTTTTGCTTTCTTAGACCACTGTAGAGGGCAGGGAAAACACAGAAATAATGGTGGGTCCTTGGGAATAGAAAGACAAATGTTCAAAGTTAGAGGCAATCTAGCAGGGGGTAATGTTTTCTCCACTGCAGGAGACAGACCACTAGTAGCACATGCTCAGTGTGACTGTGTGCTGTGTGGGCAAACGTCTTTATTTCAATAATTCTATGTCCATTTTCATGTATCACAAAGCCTGATAACTAATACATCACACATTCTATTTCACAGATACTATTTTGGGTTGAGGCTAAGTCGATTAAAGTTTTAAGGGGGGGTATTGATTTTAAAATGTAGTGAGGAAATACTAGCACGAGTGGAGATCAGATTTAGTAAAAAATCAGGAATGTGGTCCATGATGACTGAGGTTAGGGAAACACCGGCAGGGAGGTTGAGATACATCCGCATGTTCCTGGCTCTGGCGCTTAGTAGCTGTGTGAGAGTGGGCACGTTATTTAACCTCCCTAAGCCTCAGTTTTCTCATCTGTAAAATGGAAATAATAGGTCCTGCCTCAAAGATGATATTTTGGGGGGAGCAGGGTATTCAAATGAGAAAATGCTTAAAAGCTGGTAGTAATGGAGAGCCTGGTACAAAGTCAGAATTCAGTAGATACTGTTCATTACTATTGTCATGATTATTCTTAGCCTGGTACACTGTAAGACCTCAATTAACTGCATTTTTTTAAACACAAGTTGTTAAGCCATTCTTTCATTCAATAAATAGTTTTTGGACACTAGTGTGTTCTAAACCTGATAGTGGCTCTACTGCAGCAAATTGAAAAGAGGGGGTATAAAGACTCACTCTCACCCCTCAAGGTGCTCATGGATCAAAGTTTGAGGGGGGATGGGAGGGGAAGTAGGGTGATCAGCAAATAAGTTATCACCACATAAAGCCATAGATGCTGTGAGAGGTGCGGGTACAAAATATCCTGGGGGCAGAGAGGAGGAAATCGGCCTAGAAGAACCCCGTTTAGCCACAGTGGTCTAGAACTGCTCTGTCCAATAGCCACATGTGAACTGAATTTTTCACTTCATTTCATTATAATTAAATTTAAAAACTGAAGGAGTATATTTTTCTGTTTAACAGACTTTTATTGTTTTGGCAGGACCGCATTTCCCTCTAACCACTGAAAGTTTAGCACCTCCATTGAGATACGCTCTGAGCGCAGAATACAAGCCAGATTTGGAAGACTTAACGAAAAATGATTTTTACATTGATTACATATTGAACTGATAATGTTTTGGATGTATTGGGTTGAAAGCATGACATTTACTTTTACCTATTTAATGTGGTTACTAGAACATTTTAAGTTACATATGTGGCTCGTGTTCTATTTCTGTTGGGCTGCAAACAGAATGCAAATGACATTTAGATTAGAAAACTCTAGAAGTTCAGAGGAGAGACCCAACTCTGGTTACCTTGGACAGTTCTTTCTGACAGATCTGGAGCTAAGCTTAGAGGATCTGAGGGCAGCAGCCAAGGGGCTGTTCCTGGGGCTGCAGAAGGACAGAGGTGTCTCTGAGATTTAGTCTAACTCTGGGGACTTGGTAGAAATGCCAGATTTAACTTTTTTTTTTTTTTTTTAATCTGGCAACCCTTGACCTTGGGCGTGTTGTATAACTGGTGTCTCATCCTCTTCATTTGTAAAATAGGGATAATAAAATATCTACCACAGGACTGTCTTATATTAAAGACTGAATGAAATCAGATAAAACTAGTGTGGACATTTTAGAAACTTCAACCTCAAAGATCTAAGTAATAAAAACAAGTGGGGGAACTTTTCAAACGTGTTCATCCTTCTTGAGCTCCAAACATGTGGGTCAGGGAGCATCTCTCTCCCAGGCTGATATTAGAGGAGACACCAACCCCCGCCTGGAGGTGAATTGGGTTACACCTGAGTTGGGATCTTCCATCGAGTAATTGGGGATGGGGGTGTGGGGAGGGAGCACCAGCCCAAGGGAGGAGGAAGGTTAATTATGAACCGTGTTGAGTGTCTTTCTGCTGTCATTGCAATGCTTTGTATAAGCCAAAAATGCCACAGCAGTTAGTGCTGCTACCTGTTGAGAGAAATGTGTACCTTCACCAGGAAAGAAATGTGTGGGACTTAAGTGTCGCTTAAAGCCCCTGAAATTAGCTCTACCAAGTAAATTGTCAAAAACTCCAAATACGCCTAATTGTGTCACTTATCTAATTGCAGAGGAAAATGTTCTTTTTTGATGGATTTAGGTGGCTTGCATTCCGAAAAGAAAGTATCCTTTTTTATCCAGACTAGCTTTCTCCCGGTAAAAAGTTGACTGTGTTGATATTAAGCATATCAGAGAACCAGGACTACCATATTTCTGTGATTTTCAGTTCCTACTGTATGATCAATCCCTGGGAGAGAGAACTAATTTTTTTTTTTTAACGTGACGTTTCTTTCCATCAGAATCAAGTTTTAAATGGTTTAGGTTAGGCACGTGAAATCCACTTAACTAAAAACCATTTAAGAGAAAGAGCAAGCCCAATTTACTATAACATGAGATTTTTTTATTCCTGGGTTAAAAAAAAAAAAAATCCTTGAGCGAACCATGTCAAAAATTAAAAATTGAAAAGAATGCTGGCAGCCTCCCCATGTGCCTAATTTGGCTTTGCTGAACAAATGACCAAATTGAAATGAGAATTACATACAGGATGTGCTCAACGTCCTTATTTCTTCAACTCATTTCTCACTCCTGAAAAATTACCAAGTTCACACGCAGGAGGGAACACATCTATATCGACCACGACATCCTTGGACTGGGTAGAAATAGAAAAATGGTGATTTTTAGATTGTAGGTGTGAATGAACTTCTGCGGTAGAAGTAATTTGTCATAGAAACCCGAGCTAATGAATCTAGGATCAGAAAGAACCATAATGCCCCTTTTGTTGACTAATTTATTAACAGGTTATTTTTGCTCATGCCCGGCATTGCAAATCATAGTAATAAAAATCTTAGGTGAGAGGAGAAGGCCTTCTCTGCAGTGCCCTCATTGTCTGTTTTTTAAGGCATTTCATTGCCCATCAGCTTCTCTGTCTTTAAGGAGATGGACGAGACAGTAGAGAGGGCACCAGACAAAGAATCAAATTTCAAATCCTGGCTCAGCCAGTCATTGGATGTCATGGGCACCATCTGTACAGCAAAGGTGTGGACCAGATGACCTTTGAGCCCCTCTTGACTGTGGCTCTGCCGTTCTGATGAGATGCAGAAAAGGAAGCCACAAAGGTGTCTCTGATAGGGGATTCAGGCCAATGGGGGAAGAATATCTAGATGAATATACATCCCCCATCTTCACTGGTATTGGACTTTGAGCTGACAGTCGTCCTGCTATGAGTTGGGTGGTGTGGTACTCAGGCCGTAGGTGTCACGGGACTCAGGTTCAAATCACCCCTCGACCACTTACCGGCTGCATGTTACTTCAGTTCCTTGAGCTTCAGTGTCTTCATCTACGAGATGGGAGAATAATATACACACTCCATAAAATCGATGCCTGGCACACAGTAAGGGCTTAATAAAAGTTAGCCATGATCACCATTGTTGTAATGACAGAGTGATCCGAGACCCAATAGGAAGTGAGACACGTTTCTTGAGTGCCTCCTTTGTGCTTGATACTCCCAGGTTCCTGTCTCCTTTATATCACAATACCCTACAGGGTTGGTTTGATCACCCCGCTCCCCATAGAGCTATAAAGGACTGAGAGCATGTGCTTGATTCCATAACCAGCTGCCCCAAATGTGAGCCCTGTCAGTGTGGGGAAATTTCCCAACACCTTTCCGTCTCAATTGTTTCATCACAAAATGGGAATGATAACAGTACCCACCTCCAGGTTTATTGTAAAGGGCAAATAAAGTAATGTATACCAAGTGCTCAGCAGAATGTTGGCCCCTGAGTCAGTACTTTATAAAAATGTTAGCTTTTATTCTAGCTAAGGAAAGCGAAGCTCAGAGAGGCGAATTCATTGGTACAAGTTCATCTGCTTATGAGTAGTAGTGCGGGGATTTGAACCCTGATGGGACTGAATCTCTCAGGGACCCAAGATAGGGAGATAGCTCTTCCTTTATCCTGTTCCTGAGGCCCCCTGGCTTGGCTGCCAATCTCAGGCTGCCTGGCTGTGGGCTCTGAGTTCAATCAGAAGGCTCCCTGGGAGTGGTTTGCTGGGGGCTGCCCAGGACTCAGGACGGGAAGTGGGTCCAGACTCTCCTTCCCTCGTCTGCTGCAGCTGAGGGAACAGAGTAGGGCCAGCGCCCTAATGGCCACCTCCCAGACCCCCCTCCCCACTCCCTCTCGCAGAAGGTTATTTTTCACGAGAGAGTTCCCCCTCTTTGTTCCAGCACACACAGCACATCTCCTGATCGATATGACATCTCATCCTCTAAAACATTCATGATGTCTGCTTCCTAGGATTCCGGTGGCCGCATGCCGCGTGCAGCCCACGTCGCCTTCCTTTTGTAGTTGGTGGTCTTGTGGACCGGCCCCCTCTTGAACAGGACTGCTGGTTGCTGTTCTTTAAAGAAAGACGAATGATGTTTGGATTGTTGACGCTGAATGACAAGCTTCGGGGTAGGGCGGAAGAAAGATGCATTGAGGTGTATGTGTATGGATTGTGGGGATGTGTTTTGCTATCACAAAAGCTCTTAAAATCGGAGACCGTGATTTATTTGCAGAATAAAACCTACCGATGTTATCATTCTCTAAAGGTATTTTGATCACGTGGGTCCTTTCTTGGAGAAAGAAAGGCTTTTATTTTAGTCCTTTCCAGGGAAAAATAGCAGCAGGAACGGAGTAGTCTGGGGTGGGAAATGATGTTCTGTACGTTGAATGGCTCCAGGTGTGTATTTATCCACCCAGGGGTGAGCTGGCTGGGTGGACAATGGGACGCCTGGCCAGCATCGCCTGTCCTCCAGGGTACATTCCTGGGGACCCCGCAACAGAAACAGAAAGTGGATGTCAGCTCATGGGTCTGTCTTGCGTATCGATCTTCCCGGTGATGCTGGGAGCCAGGGGGCCTCGTTAGAGGTCACCTGAGCACACCAGACACCACACCCCCACACTGTTACTAGTTGCCACCTGCGGTGCAGCAGGTGCAAGGGGACGAAGGGGGTGGGGATGACACCGGCTTGGGGGCACCGTGCCCCCTAAAGCGGCAAGGAGCCCCGTTTGTTTCCTCCAAACACGGGAATTGATTAATCTCATACCACTTCCCACTCACTGTACCATCCCAAGCCTGTCACAGGAATAGATTAATGTGCTGGTCCCTCCGTGTGGATTCTTCTTGTCTCGGGAACACACCTCTCTCTGGTCCCAGAGCTGTCTCATGCAACTCTCACCTCGTCCTCATGGCAGACCTGCAGGCCAGAAAGTCTCCCTGCTTTTGTGAGGGACCTGAATTAGAAAGGCGCAGACAGAATTCATGCCGAGGACCACTTTAGCACCATAGCTGGAAGATGAGAGAGTGCAGGTAGAGGGGTAAATGCAGGTGCATTTCTCCCAAGCCCCTCTCATTTCCCGTGGTCCTGCCAGGATTCTGGTATCGTGTCTACAACTCATCCTTCCTCGTCTGTGTAATTCCTGGGCCATAAGCTTTGCAACCATTTTGGAAGCTGCAGGCTGGAAGTTGGACACAGGCAAGTAAGTTTTCAGAGCATTCTTGGCAGATAGGTGCACAAATCCCATTACTAGTAAAGGGATTTGTGGGCGTAACTTCCCTGCAGTGCTTTGAAAATTTATTCCATTCAGTGTATTGCAATACAATGGGGCGAAACTAAAAGAAATCACTTCACCGAGGTGGTTTGGAAGGGATTTTTTTTTAAACTCCTTTAAGATTTAAAAATTTTTAACTCCTTTAAGACTTGAGGCATTTCTGAGAATGTTATCCCTCCTGGTTTTGTTTACATCTCTTCTTTTAGGCAGAAGGGCATTTTGGCACTGACAGCCTTCCTAAAAAGGATAACTAACACATTAATACATTACAGTGGTCCCCCACCTCTTTAAGGAAGACCCACTGTACTCTACTGCATCCCTGAAGGATGATAAGCAAACTCACCAAGGAAAAAGTCACCAAACATATTGATTGTTAGCCAGCAGGACGGTAAACTGAAGTTGTCCAACAGATTTATTTTCTATTGACAACGGCGATTCCTTGAAGTTAAATAGCAAACTGGTTTTTATATTTATAGAGGACTAATGACTGCTTACACAAGGAGGTGTGTCTGCTCCCGAGTGAGCCTTGACAGTATTTAGTAAGTGGTTCTGTAGCCCACCTGCCTTGTTCAGTCTTGGCAAAGTAGTGGTTCATTTAAAGAACTCCAAGGGCCTGATGGCCTCCAGTGAGGACTCAGAGGGAGTGAGTCACTAGCAGGAGAGCATGCTGATTGACTCTGCAGGTACAGGTGTCTCAGTCTGAATCCCAGATTTCCCACTTCCTGGCTGTGTGATCTTGGGCAAGTCACTTAACCTCCCTAAGCCTCACTTAACCTCATCTAGAAAATGTAGATTCTGTTACCGCCTCACAGGGTGAGAATGAAAATAAATGAGCTTTCATCCTCTTTAGAATCCTCCAGGGTCATCCCATCTCACCCAAATATAAGGCAGACCCCTTCCAAGGGCACTCACTCCCCACCACTGACCCCCCCCCCCAGCACCCCACACTCTCCTTTTCCCCTAACTTCACTCAAACCTGATGTCAGCATGAATTGCTTTCTTACTTCCTTCAAGCCTTGGCTCAGATTTACCTATCACAGACAATCATCTTTAATTGGTCTACAATTAAACCAAAAAAGTTCAATTTCCCATCCCCCATGCCCTGGCATTCCCTAGCCCTATACTCTACTTTTCGCTTATGTGTTTAGTTTCTATTTTCCCCTGAGAGCGAGGAACTTGTCTTGTTAACTGCTTTATTCCTGGTGCCTAGGAATACACACCTAACACACTGTAGGGGCTCAATAAATATCTGCTGAATGATAAATGATGAATAAATGATGCAAATAATGTAATTAGCCCAATACCTGGCACAGTGTCAAAATAAATGTTCATTGTCACCATCATTGAGGAGGCTCCTTTGCAATGTGTTAATTTCCACTACTACTTGCAAAAGTGCCTTTACAGATTGCCTGTGCAAGTTCGAGGTCAGCATTGCTGCATTTGAGCTCGGAGTATTCCACTGCGTTTTTTTTCTGTCATCTGGGCAGGGGCCCTTTCAGAATAGGCTACATTTTCCACGGGAGCCCTGGCATTGTTGACTAAATCGGGTGATGTCAGGGTGGGGAGACCCAGCCTTGACCCTTCCCATCATCCTGCCTTGGTCTCTGAAGGAGCTTTGCCGTCATCTCTAAGGCCCTTGTGAATCTGATCGCAGGCTGAGCCACAAGACCCAGCAAGCTTGACTCCCTCCTCCCCTCCCTAAGCTCTGCTTGGCCTGAAGGCTTCCATTTTCAAAGGGAAAGCCCAAGCTCTTCCTCCAGTTATGTATTGACAAGACTGATCTTTAAAGGTACCCCCGGTTCCTGGGGACCTGCTCGGCAAACGCACAACACCCGTGGCCCCCGTGTTTGCCCTCTTTGACAAGCAAGGGCTGAGCAGCTCTCTGGGAAGCGTTGCTGACATATTGATTGGCCCTCTTGTCAACTTGATCCTCTGCCAGCCAGTGAACATGGAAGGTTCTAAGTGGCACCCAGCAGGGCCCACACATACCCTAATTACTATTTCAGACAACCCCCGTTCCTTGCTGCCACTTTTCAAGGCCTACAGTCTCCTTCCTTGTGGTTGCCGGAGAATTCTTTGACCTGCAGCCAACCCCTCTCTCTTCCCTTTGCTTTGGCTCCCCCTGAGTATTTCTATCGGACCCCATCTGGCACAAACACAGGCAACTTCAGTAAGAAAATAGCACCATAACTCCAGGTAGGTCTGTTTATTATTCCTGCTGAAATCTGGGATCTGTGTGGGGTCTGTCCATCCTGTCTTGGTTCATTTTCAATACTTGATGAAAGTTTTCTCCAATTAGCCAGAGGGATACTTTCAGAGTTTGGCTGCCCTATTGTGTTTTTGGTGGCTGATTTCCCAGCTGCCACCTGGATTACATGAACTTCCCCTTGGAACCTTTCCCTGTTTTGTCCCTGCTGACCCATGGAGCCCCCTTGTTGCATCCCAGGATCTCTCTGGAGCAGAGCCTGTCAAACCATGATAAACTGTGCATTTAGGCTGTCAGTGGGGGGGTGAATAACATTAGGGAGAGGGTCTCCCAAACTCATTTCACTTCTGACCCTCAGATGGCCTGAATGGGACCTTTTGGGATGAGCTACTGGAGCATCTGTGGGGCTTGGGGGAGGGGACCACCCCACTGCATCCAGATGTCTTTTGGGAGAAAATGATGAGGCCAGTATTCACCCAAAATCTTGAGGTGAAGAAGCAGTAGCTCTGGCTACTCTGAGGCTTCTCAGCTTTCTAAGTCTGATTCTGAGAGCGGATCAGAGTTGGAGATATTATGACATAATGTTTAAAGAGCTACTTGTTGTCGTCGTTGTTCATAGAGGCTAACGTAGTGGCCCTAAATATGTGCAGACTCTTCCTGGCTGGGCTTTAGAAAGGATCCTGACCCGGTAAGTGAATAACTTTAAGGACTGCACGGACACCCAGTGCATAAAAGTGGAATTTCTCACTTACCATATACTTGAACGTATCAGTCAAGATTGGCTCAGGCATGCTGCTGTAACAAAGAACCCCAAACCCTCCATGGCTTACAACAGTATGAGTTCCTTTCTCCAATCGTTCTGTATTCTATCACCGGTCAGCCGTGGCTCTGGACCATGCTGTCCTCGCTCCAGACCCACGCTGATGATGTGGCAGAAGGAAAAGGTATGCAGCGTTGTGTGGTGAGATTAACAAGGTGAGGAACTATGATGTAACCGCCCCCTCAGGAACGGGGTGCTGACTCTACAAAATTGGCGATTCCTCAACCACAGGGAGATTATCATGCATTGCAAGAAAGAGACCAGGTTTGCCGAGACTCCACTGCAAACCAGAATTTGTAACCAGATCGCTATGAAATATGAAGCAGCCAACTGCCTCCCACTGTAATCCTCCTCGTATTCCAAAAGCCCCCTGTGATGAAACTTTACGGTCACCAGCTTCCTCGTCTGTGAAATGGGCATGATGATGGCACCCACCTCAAATGTAAGCGGCGGGTCTTGAGATAATATCTGTAGAATGTCTACCATGGTGCTGGCCATAGAAGGGGTCCAAGGGCTGGCAGCAGGTATTAATACTCTAATCATCAAAAAGCTTCTCTTTGCAGACCCCTCCATATAGTTGCCAGCACTGTTTCATTCCATCCTTCATACCTTTGTATTATGTGTTTTTTATTTATAAAGAGTATCATGTCCTACAATCCAGCCCCTCACATCTGCCCTCATGTATCATTACTGATTCTAATGAACCCTTATGAAGCACCTTCTATGTTCAAGATACTCTGCTATCAATAAATCTTCAGGGGGTGGCAGTTGCTGAACCTCCCTCTGGCCCTAAGCAGCCGTTATCCTACCTGTAAAGGGAAACCTTTACAAAAGGTAAAGAGAGAGATTGACTGATTTCTCAGCCCCCGCCATCAAGCAAATCAGTAGCAGAATAAGAAACAGAATTCTCACTAGTCAGGAAACTCATTTACTTCACAGCTCCCTTGGGTCTTTATCCTAAGGACACTTTAGTCCATCCCCACAGGCCAGAAAGATATTCTCATTTTCCTACTCAAGTAAGAGAGAGGGAATAGCTGACCAAGAAAAAAAAAAGTGCAAACAAAAGCCTATTTCAGACTCCCCGCAACACCCCGCCTACAAAAAAAAAATAAACACCAAGAGGAGGTGGTTCTACCCCGATATAGTTCTCACTTATTTACTTAACGTTCAATTCAACAAAAGAAAGTATGCCCAAACTTGAGTTTCATTTTGCAACTTGAGTTGCATCGCTTCTACTGGGAGGACAGAGCTTCTGCACCGCAGATTTGGCTTTTGTCCTTTTTCCATCTTCATCTCACTTTCTTATTTTTTCTTTCACTTCTGGGAGTTGTCTGGGAAGTTACTTGTATACTCTGAGCTGAACCCTTCTCACCCCATCTGTGGTCTTCTTGTTTTCAGAATACTTTTTTTTTTTTTTTTTTTTAAATAAAGAGATACTGTGGAACCCAAGATAGAAAGCAAGGCGGGGGGGGGGCAGGCGTCTTTGCAAACAGAGACCACCGTTTCGTGGACGCCCTCGGTATATCCAGTAAGATTGGGGTATTGCTTGCTCTCTGATCTCCCAAAGCTGATGGTTGCAGTATGTTCTGCACCTTGGAATGACAAGATTGAGTACCAGGAAAGGGGAGCAGTTTTGACAAGAGTTTTCATACTGATGGGGCACTGGGGAGGTGGTCATCTTTGCCTGATGGACCCATCGCTTCCTTTTCTAGATATGAAAAATCAAAGCTTTGTAAGGCCTGGGCCTCAGCTGGGTCTGCAGTATCTATCTGTGTCTCTCTTAAAACACAGAGACCCTCTTTGAAAGAACGGCATCTCCAGTGCAGCAGCAAGCTGGCTCGAGGCAAGCGCCGATAACCCAATAGTATGTTTTTTTTGGAAATCTTTTAAAAATAGCTAATTCCTTGGCTCCCTTCACCTGGTAATTACAAATCAGAAGCTATCGTTATCTTGAAGCTGCCACGATTAGTTCTCGTGTCCTGACCTCTGTACAGTGAAAATATGTCATTATTTGAGGCAATCGAATCTGGCCTCTTCAACTAAGTGACCTACATAGAACAGATAAACTGCAGGAGAAAATTAGGTGTTACCCAGACAGAAAGTGTACAGTAAATGTCATTTATTCTTATTAGCATGTATCATCTCGAAGAGTTGCCATAGTGGGCCTTGCACTTCGGAGTAATGTAGAGAAAGAAAACTTGGTTCTGAGGTGGGGATGTGTGTAAGAAAAAAGCAGATGTACACGCAGGGACACCTTGCCATCTTCATCCATGGCCATCAATCTGAGCTGTAAGGTTTGAAGATAGGTTTTTAACCTTAAAAGAATGCAGCCTGACTTTAGGCGGTGGTAAGCAAGCAGAATTAATTGCCGTGTGAACAATTTCCTAAGCATTGTTAATTGCGTTTCCTGTGGTTAATTGTTTCTCCCATCCCCGCCTCATACTAGGAACCTTTCCCAGTCAACAGCCCTTTCCCTCCTGCAGTGCTGGAAATGTAGCAAAGGCATCAACCTGTGTCTGGTTGAAATGCCAGACAGACATGGGGTGGTTATTGCCTGGCTGAGAAATATGCAGGGGAAGGAAGTCCTTATTTTTTCGCAAAGGAAGCGTTTCTTAGATACCGACTTTGAAAGAATGCAGGTGTGTGGAACTTGCCTTTCGTTCCACACAGTGAGAACAACTCACCAAGAGCCATCAGACATAGGGGGATATTGGCTTAGCTCAACTAACCGGGACGTGGGGAGTTGGCACCAACAGAGTTACAAGGACCACCAGAAGGAAGTTTGGTGTCTGGAGGTTGGAGGTTGCATGGGAGTAAAGCGAGAGTTTTGTAGGCGTGCTTGTTTGCTTAGCAAAGAAGAGGCAGTGCTTCGGAACTCTGTGTCTCATCTTGGACTGTGGGGAAGGGTAGAGGTAGGGCAGGTGAGAGGGAGAGAGACAGTGAATTGCCATAGTACTATTTCCAGAAAAGGACTCCATTCCACTGCTACCCCCAAGCTTTTTCCACCATAGGCTGAAAAGATATTCACTTGTCAGGAAGAGGGCTGGAGCAGAAAAATCTTTTTCAAGTTTGAAACAGTCAGGGAGGTGGGCTTTACCGTGGGCCAGTACTACTGCAGATACTGGAGGCTGCATTGGTATTTCAGCACAGGTATAGTCTCGTCTGAACCAGACCAGCAGCCTGGCCCCATTGGGGGAGACTTGATTTGAAGCAGATTTAGATTGTGAGCAGTTTGGGGGAAACTATTCTTTTCAATGCCCCCTGGACCACCAGTCTATAAACAGCTCTGTCCAGAGTGCAGGAAAGGCTGGGAGGGATGGAGAGTGCCCTTTACAGTGATTCCAGAGGGGCATTTTCCCCTTTATGGTGGCGCCATTTGGAAGGTCCCGGCTTTGTTTTCTCCTCCCTCCTCCGCCCACCACCGGGGATGCCCTCCCCCTGAGGCTGTTGTTTCCTTTCCCCTGGGGGAGGAAACCCAACTACCCACATCTACTTGCCTTCTGTATTTAGCTAATCCCTGAGGCCGGGGGCAAGCCAGTGTTGAACTGCAGCTTCCTTCAAAGGCAGTCGCTTGGAAAAGGCACCTGGCCCTCCCCCTTGACATTTGCATTGCTGAATTCTCTATTCATGTTTTCATTACTTTGTCTCTCCTGCAGCCATGCATCTGCTCGGACTCAACTGGCAACTCCAGCCGGCAGATGGACACACCTTTAACAATGGGATAAGGACCGGCTTACCAGGAAACGATGATGTGACAACAGCGCCATCTGGAGGCAAAGGTGAGGTTACAGCCGCAGCTCGCCCTCTTGAGGCCACAGGAAAATTCCGAGCTCCCGCCACCTGGTTCAGGTTTTCTAATCCGAATCTTGGAAGGTATGCAAAAGGGAGAAAAAGGTGGAGGAAAAAGCCCTGCATTTTCTAGGTACCCCCGTTCAGAGCTGTCCGCTGTTCCTGTCTGTGAGCCGTGTCTGGCTGGAGCCGCTCGGAGCTGGCGCGGTGCCCGCTCAGAGCCATGTGCACCCCTACGCTGTCTGCAGCGACCGGCAGGGTCTGGAGCTACTTGAAAGCATCTCAAGGCCTGGGCAGCAGCAGCTGGGGCAGCAGCAGCTGGAGCAGCAGGAGAGAGTCCTGCCTGATGGGGAACGCTGAGGCAGCAGGCGGCACAGGCCAGTAGACTAGAGCCCTCTCCCCAGGGGAGAGACGCAGCTTCCCCAGGGAGGAAGCACCACCTGGCAAGGCATGAAAGAGAAAGACCCGACCCGGAGCTGTTCCGCTTCGGGGGGAGAAGAGAAAGGAGTTTTGACAACTCGGGAACAAAGCTTCCCTTGGCAAAACAGTGAAGGGGACAATAGAAATGTTTACTGAAGCAATCAGGCAACTGTATTTTTGCAGGAAAAAAAAAAAAGGTGCTAACAGGGTGCTAAGAAGGAGGAGAAAAAACAGAACCATGGGGAAGTGGGGACGTGGGGCAATTAAGAGACAACCAACGGCAGCCGATGGCACCATTAGGCAGGCTGGCGTGCAGGGTAGGGGAGGACGCTTGCTTGATTCAGGATGGGAATCACAAACAGCAGAGATTGCACAGAAGCGTTCTCCAGACACAGAATTTTTCACTCTGTCTCTTAGCACACTAGGCAGTTCACCCGACATTTCTTAAAATACCCCACAGGGATATTTCAGCAATGGGAAGGGAAACATTTATTGGGCACCTATTGTGTGCCAGATTTAACGTTGCGTAACTTCAATAACCCTAAAGGGAGAAAAATTACCTTGGAGAAACTGGGGCCCAGGATGTTTTAGAGACTTACCCCAAATCCAACAAGTAGGCAGGTACCAATTTGAACTCAGGTCTGTGCCGTGTGCATCTTTAAGGGAGCTGTTGGGTTTTTCCTAGATCAGGCGTTTTCCACAGAGGATATTCCAGAATCATCTTTCCGTAGAGGTGTACATTCATCAGCCCTGAGATGTTAACGTTGCTTAAATTAGCCTCTCCAGAGCTGTCCTAATGCTTCACGTGTGACTTTTTCGTCTTTTGATCGAGGCTTTAAGAGTCGTTCTCCTCATCTATCCTAATCATAACACTAAATTACCTTTAAGTAAGCATGAAAAAGTTTTATCTGAGGATGAAATTATATGCTTTCCATTATCAAGTGACTAAAACTAGACCTGAAATGAAAAGTATATTTTACCTTAACTGACCCAGAAGCCAGGAGCCAGATTTGTTTGGCCTCAGATTTGCAGTCTGCTCGTCTCCAGGGCTTGACACCACCTGTAAATGTAACTCCAGTTTCCTTTACTGCAGTGGTTCTCAGCTGGAGGGTTTTTGCCCCCTAGGGGCACATCTGGCAAGGTCTGAAGACTTTTTTGATTGTCACATTTAGAAGAGGTGCAACCAGCATCTAGTAGGTAGGAGCTGAGATACAGTTAAACAGTCTACAATGAACAGGAGAGCCCCCTACGATGAGGAAGTATCCCATCCAAATGGTCCGCGGTGCTGCTCTTTGAGAAGCACTGCTTTTGGGGGTCTCTGTTATGTTTGATCCACAAATGTCCTTTAATCTGCAAATCAGCACTCCATCCTTTGAAAAGAGTGCAGAATACACATTTGAAATGTGAATATGCATTTTTTTTGCACAGGGATGTATTTTATATCCATATACATACTGAGATTTTATACAAACACTTTTTTTTTAATTAAAAAATTTTTTTTATTTTTTGGACACTCCTCGCAGCTTGTGGGATCTTAGCTCCCCGACCAGGGATTGAACCCGGGCCCTCGGCAGTGAGCGAGCAGAGTCCTAACCACTGGACCGCCAGGGAATTCGCACAAACACTTTTTAAATAGCGTTCTTCACAAAAGGGAATCACTGATAGGCATTAACTTCTATAAGTGAGGGTCGGCCTCTCCTCCCATTTGTGACTAAGCTTCATTTCCAACCCCACTGGAGCCTCCCACACCAGCAGGACAGAAGATTCCCGGAAAAGAACAGGTCCTAACTAAGAGTATGATGTCTCTAAATGAACAAAGAAACATTTTCCATGGTGTCTTTGGAAAGGCCAGAACTTTTCCCCTCAGAGGCCACCTGCTTTTGAAAATGCTGTGTGAGTTGTATAACATCACACACAGCAGAATATTTTCCAAATGAGTTCTGAGCCAGAAAAGAGGTTACCAAGTCATTGTGCAGTGAATTTTGTCAAGAGGACTTTTATGATAACGTCTGAGCATTTGAAATTGCTTAAAGTTGAAGTAAAACTCAGAGCATCTTCTTTCTGAACACCAAAACAGTACTCTTCCTGTGACCGAAGAGATCAGATCTCTTCTTAAGTTGTTGTGAAGTTTGGTTTTAAAAATGACTAGAAAGCTTTGTGTTTTCACACACCCGCCTCTTTTTTTTTTTTTTTTTAACATCTTTATTGGAGTATAATTGCTTTACAATGGTGTGTTATACCCGCCTAACTCTTTTTAAAGGCAGTGATCCTACGTTTGAATTTCTTTACCCAGTGACCTACCTCCTCTGCACAATCCGAATCTATACATTTAGATAACCTGGATCAATTCCAATCGACTACTTTTCCAGTGTTTCAAAGAGACAATCAAGATATATTGGCAATAAATTAATTAAATACCACCCTCTCCATTTTTTGTGTGTGTGTGTGCTATACGATAATCCTTCACTCCGATAATGTTTTAATCAAGATACACCACACATTGCCAGGGAGGTTAATCTTATTAAGCAATTACTAGGTAAGTATCCAGCAGAAGCAAATTAAAATGTAAGCAAAACACAGGCATGTGAGCCCCATCTAAGATGGCACATCGATAGAGATTTCATTACCTGGTCTTTAGGAGTGTTTACACTGCTCAGATTTGGAAAGGAGTCTAATAGGGCAGCCTACACAACCTGATATGTTAGTAGAAACAAAGCACTTGATTCATTGGTCGGGAGAATATATGTTCTTTGGGCTTTGTCTTCCCTTTTCCATTTGTTGTTGTTCATGGTTTATTTCTTCTCCATTCTCTCTTTCAATTAAAACTTTAACGTGGTTGATTTGGTCGTTGGATTTCACAGCAAAGGAAGGGGAGCCCACACACTGCCAGAATCACTCACCATCTCGAGTGTATTTCTATGTTAAAAGGAACGAACTCATACGTCTTCATTACAAGAGCACGGAACACTTTTTCTATAGATCTGGGATTAGATAAGCCTTGAGAACGAAGATTCAATACAGTGTTCTGACCTGGTCAGATAGCATAAGGGAATCCAGTTTGATTGGCTAGGTCCAGAGGCAAAATATACGAGAACTTTTAAAGGGCACATCATATGTAGCCAATTTGTGCACTGATCTTAAGAAAGAATAAGCTCCCAAGTCGAATTTCATGGGTCACTCTCAAAACCTACACTCATTTTACATTCAAGGTGTCCTCTATATCTGGGGTCAGCAGACTGCATCTCATGGACCAAATCTGGCCAGCCACCTGTTTTTGCAAATAAAGATTTATTGGAACACAGCCACGTTCATTCATTGTCCCTGGCTGCTTCTGCACTCTGGCAGTGGAGTTGAGTAAGTGCAGCTGAGCCTAGATGGCCCCCAAAGCCTGAAATATTTACTGTCTGGCCCTTTACAGGAAAAGTTGGCTGACTAGTCTTGATCATGTACAAACCCATTTCTACTTTCCTTGGGCTTGTCTGTAACTACAAGTTGTAGGAGACTAGGGAGAAAGACAAAACTCCAATATATCAGTTTTTCCTTCTTGACATAGTGTTGGGTATAATATATTCTCGGATAACTTTGCATTGACAGGTGCTCTATACTACAGAGCTCTGGGGTTGGCCTGACTGGATGCAAACACCAGCTCCATCACTAAGGAGCTGTGTGGATGTAAACAGGTCATTTGCCCTTCCTTGGCCTCTGAGCCATCATCTGTAAAATGGTACCCCCTCATAAGCTTGCTGCCCCCCATAATGAGATGTCACTTATAGAAAATGGTGTGTGATATCAGATACTTAATAAGAGATCCATGAATATTTGTTGTTTTTCCTGACATCATCACAACATCTCTCGGTCGGTCCATTTAACAAGCCTCCACAGGCTGCCACTTCTTATGAGGCGCTGTATTTTCCAAAGACGAAGGCTGCCTTCGGAATGCGAAGGTAGACAATCCTACCACTTCATCTTTTTCCTTTACCTTCTAAGAATTGGGACAAACCCTGATGAAGACTTCTTCTCAACCATGTGCTCGATGAGGTCAGTAGGAAGCAGGACTTCCCGTTCCAAAGGGCCAATGTGCAAAAATGAGCTGGCCAGCTCCTTGCAGCATTATTTGTCTCACTGCAGCTTGAGTTCCATCACTGCCAGCATGTCTGTTTTAAGCCCCACCATTCTCGGTTTATAACTCAGCTGTAAACATTTATTTGTGCCTGGAGCACATTTCTTTCCTACCCTTTGAAAAAAAAAATCAGAATTTCCAGATGGTATGCAAGTTGGAAAAAAATGGCAAAGACTGTTATTCTGTTTAGAAACATGTTTTTCTACACTTGCCCTTTCAGCAAAAACTTCATAATGATTTTTACTAGTTGGCTTAATGTATGGTACTAGGAGCCAGATTAGCAGGGAGGTTGGTAATTCTTCCTCTGGCTCTCATCAGCCTCTCAATGAACACAGCCCAGGGTTCCAAAATGATCACTTCCCTACATGGGGCTTTTTCAAAGTCGGTGAAGTTCCCAGAAGGACAGGGGGTCATTATGTTCGAGCCAGCCATTGCGATACTGCACATCTACTGGCAGATACACCAACAACCTACGTACCAATGCAACAACTCCCCTCATTTCAGAGGCCATGCTATTCTACATGGCCATTACAGATGGGTACCACTTAGTGCATCACATTGGTGGATTTCAGCTTCTGGTTGCCCCCCACAAGCCGTTCCCAGTTGCATACTTTCTGTTGTACATGGCATCCTCGTGGCTTGACATAGGTATTAATAATGAGATCCAGTTTCCCTTCCTGCCACACTTGCCCTTACTTTCATTGGCATGCTTCTCTTTCAGATAGACCTGCACACCCAGAGCTTGATCTCTGCTATCTGCTTGGCTACGCCTCTCTTTGTCTCTCTTGTACTTAGCCCAGGGTCTGAAATGCAGTCAGCCTAGTGGTTACGTATGTGGGTTTCAGAAACGGTCAGACAGAGCTTTTGATCCCAGCTCTGCCCCTTAAGACCTGTGTGATCCTAAGCGAGTCACTTTACTCCTGTGGTCCTCTTGTCTGAAAAACAGGAAAAAAATCATAAAGGAATCAGGAGATTACATGGCAAGTTGTAACCATTCAATAAACTTTTTAGCTGCTCTAAATAATACTAATAAACTGAACTACTTATTAATACAGAAGCATGTTCACCTGAACAGTCAGATGTATAAATATCTATTAACACCCTGAGTGGCAGAGATTTGGCCATTTTTGTCTACGATGACAAATTGAGGTTTCAAAAGAAAGAAAGGCCATGTGTAGTTCTGAGTGCTGAAGGATTTTATAAAAATCATTATTGCTGTGTGATGTTGTGCGTACTGTAACAGCCACAGTGGACGCTCAGGATGGAAGTCTATTCCTGAAGAATAGCCAGCCAACAGCCGGGTGAAGGCTCCTGGGCTGCTGCTGACTCAGACGAGCTAGGGAATCTAATGTCCTTAGGAGAATCTTTTCGCCTATCTTTTGGTTAAACAGAATTCACAGATGGTTGTCCTGATTCCCAAATAAATGGAAACGAGGTGTAATGACTGAAGCACTATTCTGAATTCAACTTTATTTGCAATAGATAAAAATATGTGAGGCAGAATAATCTGCAAGGCAGATTTATGCCAGGGTGCCTCCAGAGTTCAGTTTAAGTTTAGGAAGTATTAACATGAGGCTTCATTTCCCTGCTATGACTGTGAGTCCATTCCCTTTATCACTTGTTTGGGGAATAGTCTTGCTGTTTCCATAAATGAATTATGGCAACATTTTCTGAAATGATTAGCTTCTAATGTGGCTATGGAAGGCTGTTGTTTTGCTCCACATCAGTCTTATTTAACTGGTTGGAATTTTAGGTACATGTGTCTGAAATAGGCAATCGCTTCACATTTCCATGAGTAATCTTCCGTGGAGTTATAGACGTGGACTATCCTGTGAAATTGATCATTAGAGTGTTGCCTCTAAAATCCCAGAAATCTCATCTTTAAGCTGGAGATGAACCAGCAAGAACCAATGTGTCTTAAGCATCTGCTTCTTAGGGCAAAATGATCACCATCTCCACTTTTCACTGTGCAGCTCCTAGATAGAAAGAAAAGTTGGACATGGAAGCCACGGCTCTGGGAGATGGAGGCTGGACTCCATCCTGTTTGCCAGGACACCACGCTTGGTCATTGCCTAGAACCCAAGGGTGGTGGCCGGACTCGCACAGAATGATTACAGAATGGTGTTAAATTCCTTTGTTCTTGATGCTGTCAATTCAAACCCAAGGGTCCATGGGACCCTGACTTCAGGCTGCCTAGATAATGGATAATGGGAATATGACAGACACCCCAAATTTGATGTTGACCAGAGATTACCTAGCACTACAGTTGATGCTTGATAAATAGTCGTTGCATGAAAATATGAGTGAATGACCCACCCAGCATTGCTTGGCACATTCATGAATCATTGTGAAATAAATACATGGCTGCTTTTCAGTTGCCCACCTGAGAAGCAGCTAGAGCCCACATTAACAGCTGCACTTTGGGTGTTAAACTGGACTTTGCTTTCTCTGGCCGTAGCACTTTAATTCATGCAGTAGGTTCCCCCCCCCCCCAGGTGTGCAGATGTATTGACCACTCATTGTGTATTGATTTCAGCTGCTCTGGAAGATGTCTGTTTCATTACAGCCCACTCCAGCCCTGGGCCCTCTTGTAGTTAATAGTGCACTAGGCAGCTGATATCATAAACTATCAATAAATCATCACATATGTATCCTCCAAATCTGGGATAGTTACAGGTGTTGTGCAGGCAGCACAACAACTGGATAGAAAGATGTAAAAGTGCCTAAAAGTCGCGTCCTATGTTACTCTGGTTAATCCTCAGAAGCAACCCCATTATACAGAGGAGTAGACAAACTCGGAGAAGGGGAGGGATCAGCCCGAAGGCACATGGCTAGTAGTTGTCAGAGCTGGGATTCAAACCCAGGGCTGACCAGCTCCACATGCAACATTGCCTCCTGAGAACTCAGAACTTCTCAATATGAGGACACCCATCTTGGAGGTAAAGGTAGAAACCATAATTACTTTGTTTCCTTGTTGAGTGTCTCTCGATGGCATCCTTTTAGGGGTTAACCATGTTTGTGGTCCTGGAAGAGCTGGCATGGCTCCGGCAGCCCAGGTTCTGATCCTTGTTTGTGGGACTGGGAGCCTGGTCCGGGCTGCTGGCCTCTTTGACCTTGGAGGGCGGCACAGACCTCCTGGACATCTGCCCAGGGATTTGACCTCCAGGGACAGAGTCATGGAGATGGTTCCCCACGCTGGCTGTAGCAATTTACAAAAGCCACCTTTCCTTTTAATCTCTTGGGAGGCAGTATTGGCCTAACTTTTCTCTTCCTTTTATTATTTTTAAAGTTACAGAAGTTATGCCCACTTATTTTGAAGGTTCTTTTTTAAGTATGTAGAAAAAGTCCTTTTTCCTTTGGCTATAAAGACTATTAGTGTAACAACTGGCAAATTTGAATAAGATCTATAAATTAGATATATTTGGTTGTATCAATGTTAATTTTCTGTTTGTGATAGCTGTACTGTGGTTCTGAAAAAGAATGGCCTTGTTTTTAGGAGAAACACTTGGAAACATTTAGAGGTAAGGGAGCCACCTGTTTATAACTTAACTGTCAATGTTTCAGAAAAAATATATATTTATATACAGAGAGAGAGCACAAACGTATGTAACATTTATGGAATCTGGGTGAAGGATATGCAGGAATCTTTGTACCATTGTTTGAAATTTTTCCATAAATCTGAAATTATTTCACAATGAAAATTTTATATATATTAAAGGTATTTATATGCAGATGTATATATATATATATATATATGGAAAAAGTGAAAACTCTTTGCAAAAGAATAATTCAGTTTCATATGTGGAAAGTTTAGTTTGAAAGCAATCACTGGTTTGTTAAAAGGGATGTTGCCTTCACTTTCTGATAACCCCTCCCCCTGCAGACACCACACAGGCATCTTTGTAGCACAAACCCAGAGATGGCCCTCCTGGCTCGCTCTGTAGACCACAGTAGGCTAAGGTGGAATGCCCCTTAAGATACCTTTGGGTCCAAACCACTCTTATGGCAATAAGGACAATGAGACCTGGAGAGCTGAACTGCCTAAAACTAGCCAGCTGCTTAGTAACAAGGATGGGAGTTCAACAGAATAGTTCATTTACATCCCTGTTCCTTCCACAAATGGTTCAGCATCGTAAAGCATCAGGATTAGGACCCTTACATTTTGGTTGTTAATCCAGTGACCTATACACTAGACTCCAGCTGCCTTGGCTCATTTTTTTTGTTTATAAGACTTTATACAAAAGATAAATTAAGAGTTGACGCATGATTTTTCAGAAGGATTCATAAGGAAGTTTTCTTCAGATAGTAAATTTCCCCATGGAGCTTTCGAAAGAGAATTTAATTTTTTTTTTAAAGCCAGTTTCCGTGCAACTTTTCAAAGTAAATCTTTCTTAAGGCTCTCATTTCACCCAGTAGTCACAGGGGTTTTGTTAAAATACCCCATCAGATGGGCAGATAAAACTTGATTCAGTCCAATAAGAATTTATAGATGGGTTGCCAGGTGCAAACCACAGAGAACCCAAAGATGAAGTTGTAGCCCTGCCTGACCTCAGGGAGCACAGAGTCTAATAAGAGACACTTAGAAAGGCCAGTAAAATCAACATAGTACCCAACAGCAGTGCTGCAGTAGAGTTAAGTGAAAATGCTATGAAAACGCAGAGAAAGAACCTACTTATCTGGCAGGAGGCAGGGTATAAAGGATAAAAGAGCTTCAGTGTGAAGGTATAGCTGACTGGATCTTAATTTCAGTGTTACTAAATAAAGCAGGATTTTCAATAAACTAAGCTAATCAATAAAATAACCAAACTGGCTTCTAGAAAGTCCCACCAAAAATCAGTAATGGAAACAGAGCCTGACTCCCAATTTTAAACTTGTTCCCATAGTTAAGTCTATTCCAGAGGAGTTAGACTCTCCCCTCTCTCTTGATAGATACATACATACATATATGTACACATATATGCACATATACATATATGTAAATATATACATGCATATTACATATACACACAATGTCTTTTTTGAAACTCCTTTACTCTGAAAAGAAAGCCATGGAATATTACTCAGCCATAAAAAGAAACGAAATTGAGTTATTTGTAGTGAGGTGGATGGACCTATAGACTGTCATACAGGGTGAAGTAAGTCAGAAAGAGAAAAACAAATACCATATGCTAACACATATATATGGAATCTAAAAAAAAAAAATGGTTCTGAAGAACCTAGGGACAGGACAGAAATAAAGATGCAGATATAGAGAATGGACTTGAGTACACAGGGAGTGGGAAGGGTAAGCTGGGACGAAGTGAGAGAATGGCATGAACATATATACACTACCAAATGTAAAATAGACAGCTAGTGGGAAGCAGTCGCATAGCACCGGGAGATCAGCTCGGTGCTCCTTGACCACCTAGAGTGGTGGGATAGGGAGGGTGGGAGGGAGACACAAGAGGGAGGGGATGTGGGGATATATGTATACGTATAGCTGATTCACTTTGTTATACAGCAGAAACTAACACACCATTGTAAACCAATTATACTCCAATAAAGACATTAAAAAAAAAAAGGAAAGCCACACACTTTCCCTTATCATTTTTCATTCTTTTATTTAATTCAATGTAACTAGCATTTATTTTGCTATTATTATGAGCTAGGGACCTTCTTTGTGTACTTCCATTTGTTACTCTCAGCCTATGAGATAGTTATTATTATTGTTCCCATTTTAACAAAAAGAGAATGAAGACCCAGAGAGGTTAAGCAAATTGCTGGCGGTCACACAGCAAGGAAGAACCAGAGCCAGGATTTGAACCCAGTTGTCTGGCTACAAAACCTATACTTGAGCACCCAGGTGCACTGCCTCCCTTGGTGGATGGAACATGAGGAGGGGGGCATCTGAAACCCTGGTGGGGGAGTGTGACTACTGAGGAGGCAGCCTGTACTCATTGGTGGGAGCAGCTCATTTACTGACGTCAGTGTCCTGAAGTTGGGGTCTACTGAAAGAAGGGGGACCCCACTACTATAAGAACCAAACCCGGACTTCCCTGGTGGTGCAGTAGGTAAGAATCTGCCTGCCAATGCAGGGGACATGGGTTTGAGCCCTGGTCCAGGAAGATCCCACGTGCCATGGAGCAACTAAGCCCATGAGCCACAACTACTGAGCCTGCACGCCTAGAGCCCGCGAGCCACAACTACTGAAGCCCGCGTGCCTAGAGCCCGTGCTCCGCAACAAGAGAAGCCCACGCAATAAGAAGCCCGCGCACCGCAACGAAGAGTAGCCCCCGCTCACCACAACTAGAGAAAGCCCATGCGCAGCAACAAAGACCCAACGCAGCTAAAAATAAATAAATTTATTAAAAAAAAAAAAAAAGAACCAAACCCCTGAGGCTCCTTGTCGGAATTTCTCCAGCGCAGCCGCTCTTTGGAAGCCTTTTCGCCACCTCTGGCGTCCTCATTTGGTTTGACATTATCAAAATCCGTTTAAGTTTCAACAGCAGATTAGCGGGCTCGTGGGTGCCGATTCCCTGCTTCTTTTTCATAGCCTGTCATTAACCCAGCAACCCCTGAAAGCCCAACAGACATGAAGGAAAGCTCATTTTATTAAGTTTAAAGATGAGTGATTTCTTTAGAATTCTTTTTTATTTTCAGTGCATTTCTTTAACTTGTTGCTACACTGTGATTGCTGGGGTTACCTTTGGTCTCTATTAGAGACTCCTAAACTATTCTTCCCCAGGGCTGGTTTTTTTTTCCCACAGCTCTTCCTTACTGCATCCTTTTTATTGTATCCTTTCCTCCAAAAAGCCTTAATTTGGCGGGGAGAGGAGCCCGTCCAAAGCAGCATTTTTAAATAACAAATTCGTTTTTAATTTATAATAATCAGAGCTTCTGATCAACTGGTGATAAAAAGTGGTTCCCCCTGGATATGTCATTATGTCAGCAAAATAAACAATATGCTTTTTAGGCTTAGAGCCTTACCGATAATAATAAATCATGATAGCTAGTTTTTATTTAGTGCTTACTTTGTGCCAAAAATTAGTCGAAGAGCTTTGCATGGATTCACGCATTAAATCCTCTTAACAATGCTATGAAATAAATAATAATAGTGTCCCAATTACACAAGGGAGGGAACTGAGGCACAGAGAATGGATACACTTTACCAAGTATCAAAGCTGGGATTTGAACCAAGGCAGTCTCAGCCCAGAGTCTCTGCTCTTACATGCTATGCAGTATTCCTTCCGTACAGGAAAGTATTTCATATCTGATAGGCAACAAAAAAATGTTTGAGGAGCAAACCATCCAGTCTCCATCTAAAGAGCTGACCCACGAAGGATTACTAGTTTCTTTTCTTCCTAACAATGTCTTGTGATGGAAGCTTCCAAACTTCCTGTAGGAGCCTGTTCCCTATTCTAGAGGTCAAGGGTTTCTTCTTAAGGTCCAAAGCAGCGTGTCTTCTACTTTATTTTAAGCTCCTCTTTACTTTCTATTTGATCCACTATTGAACTAAATACGGGGAAAAAAAATAACTTTACACCCTGAAGTCACTCTGTGGTTTTTCTTTTATAATTTAGATATGGAAAACCTTTAGGGATCCAAGAATGTCACCTCTCCATTTTCCAGAATGAGAAACTGGCACCAAGGTCATTTACGAGTATTGTCTTGATGCAGTGGCCAGATGGTAACAGGGCCAGGTCAGCTAAGTCAGAATGCCTCACTAACATTTCATGCCAGTCTTCTGCAACATTATGATCTCTCTTGACCATCCAAACCTTATGCAATGGATTGTGGCCAAATACAGATGAATATATTCAGAAGAGTCCGTCCATTACAGAATGCCGGAGGGAGCTTGCTTCCCATCCTTTGCCCACGAGACTGAAGAAGTTTTAGATCCACAAGGCCACCAAAGTGATCAGTCAAAAAGTGAAAAGCCCCTCAAAACCAAAATGTCTTCAATTTTTTCTGTATTTGGTTTCAACTGGTTTAGAAGTTCTCAAGACGATAGGAGATTGTGGTTTTCCTTTCAAGTTCAGAATCCATTTGAAGGAATCACAAATGGCCTATGTGAAACTAGCTTCCATCAAGGTTTTGTTCCCATTTTAGAGATGATGATAATGAGGCTCTGAGAGATCAGTTAACTTTTCTTGGGCAACTACTAGTAACTCCCAGCTTTTTCTTAATTCTGTATTCATAAAACCACCCTCCGAAGTGTAGGAGACCCCGGCTAGTTCGTTGTTATGAAGAAACCCTCTTTTAAAATAGGAATTTCTGGAACTCCTATTATTAAAGTTCTGAAGGTTGCTGAGTATGGGCAACCAGTGGTTTCTATATAAGTGATTTCAAATAATGCAACAGAGATGCATCAGTGTCACGGTGAGAGGGGTGTGGTTTCCACACGGTTCTTCAGTCCCTCCTCTTGAGCGAGGAAGGGGTGACAGCCAATGTTGGGTCAGCCTTAGAGCAAGTCAACATTTTCTGTTGAGTTATTTTATTTATTTTGGACTGATGTTTGTTCACTGCTGGCTCTTTTTTATTAATTTATGAGAATGTCAGAGTATATTGGACTTGTTTGTGGCACGAAAGAATAATTAACAGCTGCAAGAATTAAATCTGGTGCCAAATTAATATCACTTTCCCCTTCCCTACTGATCATTTTACATCCCAGTCACATTTGGAGTTTACATGTACTTATCAAACTCCAGCTCTTATGATAGTTGATCAATAAAGAGTAATCTCAGAAGTTTAGCAAGCACTGTGCCGATATTTCAGATGCCCTGGGGTATGAGTTTCTAGGATTATTATTTAAAACCTAGATATTTTAAGTTGTGACCTAAAGAGAAATTTGCCATGGGTTTCACCTTCATATTTTTTTTAAATACTGGCACATAATCAAACAGAAATGTAGAGCCAACTAATGTGTACACATGTCACGGACTTGATGTCAATTCCTATTTTCCAGTGCCCTGGTCCTTGAAGAACAGCAGCATAGACAGTGGCGAAGCCGAAGTTGGTCGGCGGGTGACCCAAGAAGTCCCACCTGGCGTGTTTTGGAGATCACAGATTCACATCAGTCAACCCCAGTTCTTAAAGTTCAATATCTCCCTCGGGAAGGACGCTCTCTTCGGTGTTTACATAAGAAGAGGACTTCCACCATCTCATGCCCAGGTAGGAACATGCTTGATATAGCCATGAGTTAAAAAAAAAAAAAAAAAAAAAAACCACTTCACACCTGCTAAGATGGCTATAACTAAAGGATGGAGAATGACAATTGGAACCCTCCTACATGGTTTGTGGGAATGTAAAACGGAGGGCCACTGTGGAAAAGAATTCAATAGTTCTTCCAAAAGTTAAACAAAGCATTACAGTATGATCCAGCAGTTCCACTACTAGGTGTATTCCTACAGAGAATTGAGAACTTTATTTCTCATTTAAAAATGTGCACAAATGTTCATAGCAGTGTTTATTCATTAATAGCCCCAAAGTGGAAACAACCCAAATGTCCATCAACTAGTGAATGGAGAAACAAAATGTGATCTATCCCTACCATGGGATATTATTCAAACATAAAAGGGAATGAAATATTTTTTTTAAAAAAAGGGAATGAAATATTGTTACATGCTACAACATGGATGAATCTTGAAAATGTTATGCTAAATGAAAGAAGCCAGATACAAAAGGCTACATATCGTATGATTCCATTTATATTGTCTGGAATAGGCAAATCCTTAGAGACAAAAAGGAGATTAGTGATTTGCCAGGGGAGAGGGAGGAAAGAATTGGGACTGACTGCTAATACCTTTGGGGTTTCTTTTCGGGGTGATGTAAATGCTCTGAAATTAGATAGCGGTGATGGTTGCACAACATAGTGAATATACTAAAAACTACCAAATTGTAAAATGGTGAAATTTATGTTATGGGAACTATTTCTCAGAAAAAGAAAATGGTTACCTCCCCACCTGATGAAGTCACCTTTGCCAGACCTTTGCTAATCCTTGGGTACTTTTTGTTCAAGGATTCTAGTTATTTGTTAGAACATCACTAGGAGACATCCCACTGTGTTTGAAAAGAGTGATGTAACATTAACCAGAATTCAGCAACCATTTCTCTGTGTCTTCCCTGTTCTTCCCTGTACTAAGTGCCTTGGGAAGTGCTTGACACTGCAAAAGTGAGATTATTCCCAGCGTTGGGAATGAAAAGATTAGATTAGATTATGGATTTCATTGTTTTTCTTCTCATCCCTCCTTTAATTTTTCCTGGTAGAGATTTTCTTATACATCCCACTTGGGACAAATTAACCCTCATCTAGTTTGGTTTTCTTTTCCAATAAGAATTGTATATCCCAAGGAAAACCAAGTAGTGTTTTCCCACCTCATTTGCTTTCAAATCCAGCAAGTATATAAAGAAGTACATTAGGAAAATACACCAGTGGAGGGAAAAACACCCTTAACCACCCATTATATCCAGTCAAAGCTGACTTTTTTAAACATGTGTTGGAAAGGTGTTCATCCAGAAAATTCAATTGGAAGAATTTAAAGCTTTAAATCCATTGGCAAATGCAAAGCAGTCAGGCCACCATTTCTTTGTCTTTAGCTCACAGCAGACATTGCTAATCGATGACTGCACTTTTTCCTCACTAAACTCGGTGCACAGGTACCTCCAAGAGAACCCTAAAGGCAGCCGCCGCCAGTTGACTGGGGTTGGCTCTCAAGACGAAATTTATTTGCAGTCCCATCTTTACAGCCTGAAATGATCGATATAAGGGAGTAAAAGGACTAGTTCTTTTTTGAGCAGGGAGAGCTATGTAGGTTTATATTAGCATACACAGCCCATGCTATAGGGATCAATGTGTAAAGTGGTAATCAATAAGTCCTCCATCCATCCATCCAGAAAAATATTTATTGGTCTAAGCACTGATTATCTAGAGATGAGTTAACATAGCCCATTAGCAAGCAGAACTCCTGTTGCAAAAATCACATCTGTCCTTTAAAGAGATTCTCATCAAGAGAAAGAGAAGGATTCAGCTAAGAGGAGTCGCTGAGGCATTTCTGTAACTCTGGCCAGGTGCAAGGTGCTGGTCTGGGAAGTTATGCAAATTGTTAGGGGGTCTCCCTGACCTTCAGGCTCCGCTGTTTCTACTGTAGCATAATGAAAGATTGACAGCAGTGAAATCTGCTTGTTGGCATTATTTGAGTAAGTAGGAACGTGCCTCTGGGCACAGCTGAGCATAACTTCCCCATCAGCCCCTTGGATGCCAGGAGCTTTGCTGGGGAAAAAACCGCTCCCTCTTGACATTGTTCTGAAGCACTGCTATCCCCCTTCGCTTGCATGCTCTGAGCAGCCGGAATCATGGAAGGGCCAGCGATCATGGCAAGTCAAGTAGGTAACTCTCTGAAACTGAGTGATAGTGTACAGCAGGCGGAAACGTACTCTACCCAGGTTGCCCGCTGTTCTGACATTCAGGACTCAAGCCCTCGATGACAATGTCTCTCCTTCTTTTGTGACTACACCACACCGTCCGTCTCCTGCTAAGCTGGTGATTGTTCTAGTGATCGTCCTCTCAAAATAGCTCCACTCCAGGGACAGCCCCTTCCCATTTCATGGGAAGGGAAATGAATAGGTGTGCACAGAGGGTTGCCGTCCCGCTCCCAGTTTGGGAGTTTAGCGTGCGTCGGAGGGTCAGGTAAGCGAGACAAGGTGCAGATGCTTAGAATGCACAAGACAGGTGCAATACAGGGGCGCTTCTTAAAAAAAGAAAGAGAGGAGATAAACGACTCCCCATGCATTCTCACGATCATTCGCCATCATTACGTGCATTCATGTCCATTTGATGAGCTACGTTTCCTGGAGGAAATGGAGCTTAGCCCCTCGCAGTGATAGGTGACTAACTCACGTCTCAAACCATTATAGAATTTCTCATTTCTACTGGCATATCCTATCAAGGAACATAAGTTCTATGGGGATTGGCAGGCTAGCCAAGGTGACTCATTTGAGCTGAAAAGAGAGAAAGAGGAAGAAGTGGGGAGGGGGAGGAATATGAAATTCTCTTGGCTACATTGCATGAATGGCTATGCTTAAATTTTATTCAGTATCATGCTCTGACCAAGTGCCTACAAGGTTTAGTATCCTTGTCCAAGGATATTAAATACAGGGGAGAATCCTTTCTTACCTGTTTAAATTTCCCAAAGAATCAGAGTCTGTCCCAGTTGACTTTTTGAACGTAGCTTTCTACAGCGATACAGTACAGAGGTAGCGTGGCATAGGGGAGAAAGTCCTGGAGTTAGAAAACTGAGGATGGAGTCCCTGCTACGTGCTAACCAGGTGCCCTCGGACATGCGCCTTAACCTCTCTTAGCCTCAGTTTCCTTGTCTACCTGTGTTCCCTGCCTCACAGTGTTGCTATCATTACACTACCCCTACCACAACAAAGGGAGGATGGGAAAACACTCTGCAAACGGAAGCACAATATAAAGATACGGTACGCTAGTGTTTCATTGTACTTAGAAATCCTGCGTGGCCCTAGTCAATGCTGTCTGTCGATAAGCAATTATGTACATATAGGTTTTTAAAATAAAATTAATTTTCTCATTTTTTTCTTCTTATCAAAGGACAAATTGTTTTCATCACAGAAAAACTTTAAAAGCGCAGAAGAACAAAAGGAAGTAAAAACACCCATAACTGGAAGCAGTCCCCTTTTGCTAAATATTTATATAGTGTTTTTGGTATAGTAAAAGATATCGGTGGCAGTTTAAAAACAAAAAACAAAAAAACTCAGCGTCTCAGTGGCTTAAAGCAACAGAGGCTATTTCTTGTTTATATCAGTGGTTCTCAACACAGGGCAATTCTGCCCCCACCCCAGAGGCATTCTGCAGTGTCTGGAAATATTTTTGGTTGTCACCCTGGGGAGAGGTTGCTCCTGGCAGGCAGTGGCAGGTGGGTTGCTGCCAAACACGTGCAGGAGAACTCCCCACAACAAGGAGTTGTCCAACCCAAAATGGCACACGTGTTGAGGTTGGGAACATCCTACTTCACGTGTTCACTTCGGGTGATATTGGGCTTTGCTCAATGTCAGTCTCATTCAAGGGCACGGACCTGTGGAACCTCCACTGTTAGGAACATAACTAGTACCCCATCGCAAAGGAAGGAGAAGATGGTGAGTTATGCACCAGTCCCTAAAGACTTCTGCTTGGAAATGTCACATATCATTTAAGCCCTTCTCATATGGACCAAAGCAAGTCAGATCCTAACTTCCATGGAGCTGGAATTACAGTCCTCTGAGGTTCCTGGGTGGAGGGGCACCAGATATCCCAATGAAAGGCCCTTATGACTTACGATAAAATGTTGGGAGACCTGTCCTCATGGCTAGTCTTTGTGTACACCCTTAGTTCTTTTCCTGAAGGTAACCCTTAAGGATTTTATACTAATTGCCAAATTTTCCTTCTGAAAGTCTATACCAATTACCCTCCCTACTCTCCTGCCCACCAGCAGCAGTAAGTGCCCATATTATTTACTTGAACTCTTGCATAAACTGGATATCATTGTTTAATCCTTGTCTGTTAGAAAGGTAGATATCCCATTGTCTTTTTTTTTTTTTTTTTAGAAATTCACGTTCTTTTATTTATTTATTTATTTATTTATTTATGACTGTGTTGAGTCTTTGTTTCTGTGCGAGGGCTTTCTCCAGTTGCGGTAAGTGGGGACCACTCTTCATCACGGTGCGCGGGCCTCTCACTATGGCAGCCTCTCTTGTTGCGGAGCACAGGCTCCAGACGCGCAGGCTCAGTAGTTGTGGCTCACGGGCCCAGTTGCTCCGTGGCATGTGGGATCTTCCCAGACCAGGGCTCGAACCCGTGTGCCCTGCATTGGCAGGCAGATTCTCAACCACTGCGCCACCAAGGAAGCCCCCCATTGTCTTTTAAATGCAGCATTTTGGTACCCTGCATTCCATTTTTTTAAGACCTAGACAAAAAAAAAGTTGATCCAAGCCATTGTCAACCTACCAACTCGAATTCTTATGGGGCTGGTAGCCTCGTCCATCTTGCCGAGTATTTGAAATCCTACAAACTGTGTCAGGTTTGCTTGAGCCCAGTTCTAGAAGGGAAACAGGTGAGACTTAAAGATCATCATCATCATCATCATCTGACCTGGCCGCAGTGCTGGGGATCAAAGGAAATCTCAGAAGCTGTTGATGCAAGTGAGCGTCTTGGTGGTTAAGGCAGGGAGCAGGTTTACTTGACAGTTCATCACTGATTGCTACTGATATGTCAAGCCAAGTAAAATCCTGCGTGAGAACAAGTCAATAATCGGCAAATTAGGTACATGATTAACCGAGCCAACAAGATGCAGTTAACGCTGGGGAGGTCTGCCGGGACTTCACCTTCTCCCCAATCCTGTTTAGCAAGTATTAAAAACGCCTGTTTCATCACTCAGACTGATGGAGCCATGAGCTCAGTCACTTCCAGAGGCAACCTGAACGTGTAGGGGGGCTTACAGCTCCAGCTGTAAGGGTTGATTAGAGGGAGGTAGTAGGGATTAAATGACGCTAAGATAGAAGCAGACACAGTCAACCCCAGTGCTTTACTCTGAGGTGTGTCTGTGGGATGGGAAGCAAAACTATCCACACATTCATTGAACAATAGAAGGGAACGATTTAAGAGACCACAAATTGCCCCATGATCATACCAAATAAATGCAAATATGGCAGATCGAGCATGTGCAGACCAAGATCAAATGAGCTGAGCAAACATTCCTATTGTCCTCAACAGCAGAATTCCCCTAAGTGACATTTTTTCAAAGCAAATTTATAAATAGTGATGAGTGGGGTTAGCTGTTTACCAGCTTGGTTTATCCCTTTCCAATTCAGAGCCTTATTTGAAAATGAATTCCCTCTTTCCTTGTCCCCTTCTCTCTTGCCCAAGCAAGTCAACTGCACGCAGTTTCCATTAGAGGTGGAAGTAACTGGATCCCTGGGTCACTGGGACGCCCACGTGTTCTGAGCAGCCTGATTCTGTCCCTGTGCCCCTGTCCAGTGCCCATGATCCAGGCAGACAGGCTCTCCTTGGACTTCACTCTTCCTGCAGAGCTGTGTTCTGGGATCTTAGTGGGGAGAGAATACCAGGGTTTGGCTGTCAGCTTGCATAGCCCACCACATAGCATTTTAATTTCATTTTGGAGGGAGGCATATTTTTACAGGCATGTTTTTCAGACCCTTCCTTTCCAAAAGAGCTTGAGGTATGGAGAAAGAGTTTGTGAAACCAAGAGAACCTTGGTTTCTTCTGTATTGGACTAAAAGTGCTTTTGGAAGGATCTTTCTCAGGACACCCCTTGTGATGATCTGGTAGCCTCCTGACAGGAATGGAAACTGCCAATTAAATCAGTGGGTACCCTCCTGGGCAGTCACCAAGCAGGAAAAATCTCAAAAGATGCTTGAGTTTTACAAGGGGCCTGGTATTGAGGGGGATGCACAGGGAGGGCACGTTGAATGTTTTTCAAAAAAGTCAATTATTGAGAACATGGAACTCGGGGAGAACGACAGGAACAGAGAAAGCAGGGATGAGTAAGAGGGGGCAGCACCAAGCCACATATTTTGACCGAGCAGAGTCTCAGAGGTGCTGTAATTCAAGAGTTTCTTCTAGACAAAGACCTTAATCTTCAAGTGAAATCTTCTGTAGAACCCCATATATAAAACAAATCAATGTGACAGTTTTATTAGTGTAAGCATGGTTTATAATTTAAATCCATATTTATGATTGTAATGTTTTGATCTCTGTATACATATGTTTATTGTATGTTTGTATATATATATGTTTATATGTGTGTGTGTAACTGTGTATACAGATAGAGACAGAGACACAGAGAGACAAACTAAACTCATGAGGTTGGTCACCCGTAGGAATAGGTGAGGAGAACAGGACTGAGAATTAGGTTTAAAAGGTACTTGTTCGGTGGGGCGGTGGAATGTGTGGTGAAGGTGGGATGAACTGGGAGATTGGGATTGACATATATACACTAATATGTATAAAATAGATAACTAATAAGAACCTACTATATAAAAAAATAAAATAAAATTTCCTGAAACATCATCTGCCTGCCACACCCTAGAATGAAAAGTAAATTCTATGTATTCCCTCCTGTCAAAAAAAAAACAAGTACTTGTTTTTATCCATAATAAAACAATAAAGGTAAGGCAAGCCCTTCCCCATCTCTAAGACACACGCATGCTCACACACGTACAAAGACTGAAAATAAATATGACACAGTGCTAACATTTATTCATTTGAGTGGTTGAAATATGGGTAATTTGTCACCATATTCTTTATACTTTTCTTAATTTTAGTAATCTCTCTGTCTTTAAGAAAAGTAGGTCTGTGACAAGCTTGAGTTCTATTTTGAGTAAAACAAGCATTAAGAGGTTATAGATGATGACTCTAATCTTATACCACTCTCAGGATTCAATTTATTTATGTACTTTGTTTCGTCTGCACAGTTTTGAGAAAAATCACAGTGAATATATATAAGCAGTTGCAAAGAGCAACTGTATTTTCTTTCATCATTTCCCTTACAGGCTCTGGCTAGCCTTCAATTAAATTGATCCACAAGCTTGAAGGAGGAGAGATAGAAAATAATCATTTCAAGGTTAAATCACTTAAAATATCTACTCACATCCCTTGCCTTAGATACAGAAGTAGAGAGGTTGCACCCCAAACTTAAAATAAGCTGTGAAACTCTTTATTAAAAAAACAAAACAAAACACCATTCTGGAACATGCTACATGTTCTTTTTTTTTTAATTGAAGTATAGTCGTGTACAATATTATATAAGTTACAGGTTACAATATAGTGATTCACAATTTTTAAAGGTTGTACTCTATTTATAGTTATTAGAAAATATTGGCTATATTCCCCATGTTGTACAATTTATCCTTGTAGCTTATTTTATACCTAATAGTTTGTACCCCTTACTCCTCTACCCCTATATTTCCCCTCCCCTCTTCCCTCTCTCCACTGGTGACTACCAGTTTGTTGTCTATATCTGTGAGTCTGCTTCTTTTTTGTTATAGTCACTAGTTTGTTATATTTTTTAGGTTCCACATATAAGTGATATCATACATTATTTGGCTTTCTCTGTCTGACTTACTTCATTTAGCATAATGCCCTCCAAGTCCATCCATGTAGCTGCAAATGTCAAAATTTCATTCTTTTGTATGGCTGAGTAGTATTCCATTGTGTATATACACCGCATCTTCTTTATCCATTCATCTGTTGATGGACACTTAGGTTGCTTCTATATCCTGGCTATTGTAAATAGTGCTAATGGGAACATTGGGGTGCAGTTACATGTTCATTTGAAACTGCATTCCTGGTTTAACATCCTGACATGAACTTGAACCTCTGCTCTGCCTGGCATTTGCTTGAACAGGATCCACCAGCGCAGTTGCTTATACAACCTTATCTGAGCAGACACACATCAGGTGGATTCAAAGAAAGCCCAGTGCAGATCTTGAAGTTTTCTAATAAACAGCAGAGTAGCAGAAGTTCAGATCTGTGTTCAGAGATATTTAGAAAAGCTTTATTCCAAGATCTTCACAAAAATTAACAGCTTTTAAAATGTTCATTGAATCCCCTCTCAGTACAGATGTTTGTAGGGAAGCCAAAGTTATTAGAAGACAAAAATTACTATTAATCATCTGATCTCTTATAAAAATGTTCTCCACTCAGAGATCCCTCCCCATTTAACACTAGTTATAATAATAATAGTCAGCAGTATTTGAGGGCTCCAATGTGCCAAGGACTGTTTCACATGAATTATTTTATCTTCACAACAACCCTGTGAGGTAGGCACCATTAGGAGCAGCCCCATTTTACAGACGAAAGAACTGAGGCAGAGTTTAGGGTCACAAAGCTGGTATGCACTGAACACAGCAGACTGGCACCTCCTTTTTCTCCTCTCTGCCGGCAGTCATTTCCAGGAACATCCTGCAGTACAATGTCAACATGAGTGCTGACAGAGTAAAATTACAACTCAAGCCCAAGACGAGAATTTCATTAAGTCAACGAAAGTGATGCTGGAGATTTGCCTCTAAGTGCCCGGGGAAGCCTTGGTAAATGCAGATCTGGCTGAGGTAGCACAGTTAAATACTGTGGCAGAGAGAAGTGACAAGGAAGGTGACAAGATCAGCACTTCCAAGAGGGCGGTTATAATATCATAAAGAGAGGTCCTGGAAAATTTGATGGAGACATCCAGTATGTTTACATTTGATTGTGTTGCGCCAGTCAAGCTACAGTGATGCTGCATTGTTCTCAAGTATTTCATCAACTCTAAGATACACACAATGCTCATCTTTTGACATCTCTGAAAACAGGATGCATTTTGCAATCAATGAAGTGAAGGGACAGTGAAATGTTTGGTGTCGCATGTTTGTGTACGTAGGAAAGCTCAGTGTTCATTCTAAAAATTAAAGCGTAGTTGCAGGTATAACCTGAATATTCCTAGATATCAGATAAAAAATACTTTCATAATTACAGTTTTACTTTTCAAGGTAAATTCCGAATAAGTCAATGTTAAGAGCATCCATTTTAAGTGGCCTTTTATTAATTCCAAATATCCTCAGATAACTAGATCCTACTGTATATGTCAAGTCAGGGAGGGTATTTAAATATAATTTTTAAAATATATAAATACACAAAAATAAAGTTTAAATAAACATTCTGTGGAATGCCTATGCAGCTGTTCCAGACATGGACAAGCGTGGGCGTAAGGGTGTGGACCAGTCCAGACTGCCTGATCTTGAATTTTAACTTCCAGTATTTCCAAGCTGTGTGACCTTGGGCAAGTCCCTCAGCCTCTCTGTGCCCTGATTACTTCATCTATAAGATGGAGATAATAATATTATACATTCATAGCATTGTTGTAAGATGTAAGTGCTTTATAAAGCACTTACAACTGGGCTGGCACAAAGAAATGGTATAAGCTATCATCATGTTTTTCAAAGCATCCATAATGCAAACCCCACAAGCCCCCAAACAAACAAAACAAAACAAATTCCAACTGTTTTATTAAAAGATAACTTTTATTTGTGGTTTTTTCATTGTAAGAAGAATTTATGACAATGATAGGAAAAATAGAAAACATTAACATTTTTAGTATATTTTCTGTTCACATACAGTAATCATTTTTACAAATATAGGATCATACCATACATACCCTTTTTACCCTGATTCTTTGCATAATGATAAGTAGGGAACAACTTTCTAAATTTGAATATTCTTCCATAAACTCATTTTAAATGCCTCAAAAATAACTCATTCTATAGATTAAAAAATTTTTTAACATCTTTATTGGAGTATAATTGCTTTACAATGTTGTGTTAGTTTCTGCTGTATAACAAAGTGAATCAGCTATATGTATACATATATCCCCATATCCCCTCCCTCTTGTGTCTCCCTCCCACCCTCCCTATCCCACCCTTCTAGGTGGTCACAAAGCACCAAGCTGATCTCCCTGTGCTATGAGGCTGCTTCCCACTAACTATCTATTTTACATTTGGTAGTGTATATATGTCCATGCCACTCTCTCACTTCATCCCAGCTTACCTTTCCCCCTCCCCATATCCTCAAGTCCATTCTCTGTGTCTGCGTCTTTATTCCTGTCCTGCCCCTAGGTTCATCAGAACCATTTTTTCTTTTTTTTTTTTTTTAGATTCCATATATATGTGTTAGCATACAGTATCTGTTTTTCTCTTTCTGACTTACTTCACCCTGTATGACAATCTCTACGTCCATCCACCTCACTACAAATAAATTTCGTTTCTTTTTATGGCTGAGTAATATTCCATTGTATATATGTGCCACATCTTCTTTATCCATTCATCTGTCAGTGGACACTTAGGTTGCTTCCATGTCCTGGCTATTGTAAATAGAGCTGCAATGAACATTTTGGTACATGACTCTTTTTGAATTATGGTTTTCTCAGGGTATATGCCCAGTAGTGGGATTGCTGGGTCATATGGAAGTTCTATTTTTAGTTTTTTAAGGAACCTCCATACTCTTCTCCATAGTGGCTGTATCAATTTACATTCCCACCAACAGTGCAAGAGGGTTCCCTTTTCTCCACACCCTCTCCAGCATTTATTGTTTGTAGATTTTTTGACGATGGCCATTCTGACCGGTGTGAGGTGATAACCTCATTGCAGTTTTGATTTGCATTTCTCTAATGATTAGTGATGTTGAGCATCCTTTTATGTGTTTGTTGGCAGTCTGTATATCTTCTTTGGAGAAATGTCTATTTAGATCTTCTGCCCATTTTTGGATTGGGTTGTTTGTTTTTGTATGGAAACACAAAAGACCCCAAATAGCCAAAGCAATCTTGAGAAAGAAAAACGGAGCTGAAGGAATCAGGCTCCCTGACTTCAGACTATACTACAAAGCTATTGACAAAGGATTAATCTCCAAAATATACAAGCACCTCATGCAGCTCAATATTTATTTAGTTTTTAATAATTTCCTTATGATGAATTCTTAAGAGTAGAATAGCTAGCATAAAGGAGTTAAAATATGTCAAACTTATATAACAATAACAATAGCCATAAGGATAGCTGATATTGATCTGGTGCTTACTGTGAGCTGGGCTGGACTCACAATGACCCTCAGAGGTAGGAAATTTTACTATCCGCATCTTAGGGATTAGAGAGCAGAGACTCAGAGAATTGAAGTAACTTGCCCAAGGTCACAGTGCAGCCTGGTGAAAGGTTTAGGCCCAGCTTTGAGAGAAGCCACCAGTGCCCACGATTCTGTTCCGCTTTTGTGCTTGGGAAGGCATTTTGTGACTGGGCACGTTCCCAGTTTACTCTCTCTCCTCAGTGATATATTTGATTTATTTTCACAAGCAGCCCACATAAGACCCTCCTATTGATCTTAGGAGGGCACGGAGCCAAATGTGACATTGTTGATAAACCACTGTCTAAAGACAATTAAATGGGAATGTGCAGTAAATAAGAAATCACATCAGCAAGGCACTGAGAGGTAAAAACCTCCATTCTTCTGACCTCGTGGTAGAGCTCTGGCACATCTTGGAATAGCCTTGAGATGTTCATCACTTTTGCTGAACTCGACCCACACACTGTGGCTGACTAGGTCTTCAGAGCAGTACCTTCCACCCTTCTCCTGGGTTGGATCAAAAGGCAGCATGATGAGGGCATAACCTTGTGGGAAGACGAAATATGAAATCAATCCATTCATGTGCTCAACAAATATTCACTGAATGTCAGTACTGGGGATGCAGAGATGAAAGGCATTTAAAAAGATAGGGACCTGACAAGTTAGGCAACAATGGCAGCATCACGTAGGGAGAGCCGTAAGATGCGGTACTGGGTGGAAGGTTAGAACTGACGTTCCAGAATCAGCTTGGTCTGGGTTTGAATCTTATCTCTGCTCTGTAGTAGCTGGAGGTTTGTGGATGAGGCCCTCTAGATTCAGCTTTGCCATCCGTCAAATGAGGGCTGTACCTCATCAGGTTGTTGTGAGAATAAATGAGATAATGCCTAGGAAATAGTAAGCACCCCATGGAGATCAGTCGATCAGTCTGGCTGGTTATAACCCTTACCGCTCACTCGCAGGTAACCTAGCAACCAGAGGTCTCTACAGGGTGAAAATGGCAAGGTCTCTGGCAGAAACCAGCGCTGCTTTGCAAACTGAGTTTTCATTGGTCCTCCTCAAGACTCTTATCCAGATTGCAAAGATCAGAGTCTTCCAACTCGGTCAGGATTGGAAGGATTGGAAACAACTCAGGATTCCTGTCTCCTCTCCATCCTTTTATAAATATGTGAGGTGGCAGGGGATCGGGGTGCCTCTCCTGGGGCACATTGCACAGCACATCCAGTCGTGTCCAGCCCGAGCCCAGCTCTTCGTGGGCTGGGAGAGGGATGGACAGCGTGTATCCTGCTAGTGCTATTCTGTTGCACATTTCTCAAAGTCAATGCCATGTATCATTTATGAAGTTTGTTCCTGTCCCTTGTATGATAAACTCATCAAATGTTAGCTAAAGAGTTGGGTACAGGTAGTTTAAGACCATGAAAATAGGCCACCAGTTCTAACCTGTGCAGGATTTTAGGGCAGCTTCCTGAAGGAGATGCTACCCGAGCTGACTCTTAGAAGGTGAGTTAAGCAGATAAAGAGAAAGGGAAGAGAGGGAAAGATCATTCCAAGCCGAGGGCAGTGAAGATCCCCCTTTTGTATGGGCTGTATTGAAGCTTCACATATCGATTGTCCTTTTTTTAAAAATGGTGCTTTTCTTTAGCCATCACTTACCAACGAGGACATAGCTTTTCCTTTCAGAACTGGCTCTTACAAGGCCAGGAGGGACCAAGGAGGGCAGCCCCTCTGGAGGTTTAGTAGCTGTGACCCTGGATTGAGTTGTTGCAGATTTACAGCTTGTACACAGCCCCTGCTAGGAATCCACGTTAAATAAAAGGAAAAAAGTGGTCAAACACCACAAAGCTATGAATTACCCTTGAAACTGGGAGCACACACTTTTTATGTACTGAGGGGAAGTCTTGAAAATCGGAGATCAGGACTTAGGGTTTTCAACTGTTTCTCCCTGATCTTGAAAATTTCGTGGGAGAGGGTTAACAATCTCCCAAGAAGACCCTGTCTTCAGATAGATACATCATTCTATCAGAGGCAGGCCATAACCTTGGACTCCACCAACGTTTATTGAGCACCTACTATGTGCCGTGTGTCGAGGGGCTGCAGCAGCGGACAAGGCAGAGCTGGCCCTTGTGTGGCTGCCGGGCGCTGGCATTAGGCCCCTCTAAGAAGTCCCAAGAAGGAAGGGCCACCTACCAGGGAATGCATTGTCCCTGCCTTGCCCTGGCCTGGCCTTATTACTTAAAGTTTATCCGTGTTGGGACTTCCCTGGTGGTCCAGTGGTTAGGACTCCGTGCTTCCACTGCAGGGGGCACGGGTTCAATCCCTGGTCGGATCCTAGCATGCCACACGGTGTGGCCAAAAAAAAAATGATAAAGTTTATCCGTCTTTCTCGTGGAAATCCCTCTCTGAAACACCTCTGAGAAGGAGGGGTGCTGGGATCTCACCATGGTAGTAGAGCTGGTGCTAACATTCTTTAGCAGTAACAGTCGATCCTTTTCTATTCATTTTTCATTCCCCGTACATTCCCCCCATCCCATCCCAGACATTCAAAACATACTTCTTCGAAAACCACACTTTTAGGCTTGATAACGGAGTTGGTGGGCAGGGGGGTGGGGCTTGGCAGGACCCATCGGCTGCTTATCTTCACCCAGCAAACCGCCAAAGCCCCTGCCAAGCCCAGAGGGCCCTCAGGGGAACCAGACCCAGTGAACACACCAGGTGAGAAGCTCTCTTTTTATTACAAAAAGAGGGTCTGGTCTCGTCTTTTATAACCGTTCGTCAGAGCATCCATCTCTGCAGACCTTCCATCGGGCTACCATCACACTGAAAGGAAACTCTGAAGTTCTAGAATGCCAGCTCTCTGAGGGCAAAGCCTGTCGGGTTCCCTGCCGCATCTCCAGGGCTGACAGCACTGTGGTCTGTAGTGGGCACATCCATCCCCGTGGCCTGCTGGTTCCCTCTGCAGCCTGCAGACCCATGGTCTTGTCCGTACTCCCTCCACTCCGCAGTGCTGGCCCGCTAGCTCTCCCCTAGTCATGCCAAGCTCATTCTGTCTCGTAGCTTTTGCACTGGCTGTTCCCTCTTTCTGGAATGTTCCTCCCTGATATTCAGGTGGCTCCTTCCTTCCTTTTGTCAGGCCTCTACCCAAACACCATGCCCTCCGTGAGCCCGTTCCCGACAAGGGACTCTAAAACTGGATACTCCTTTATACTTTATCCCCATACTCTGCTTTATTTGTCTTCGGTCCACTTAATTTAGCTATAATTGACTAGCCAACCAATGCACACATTTTACGTGTACAGTTTGATTCCTAAAATGTGAAAACTGTGTCTATCTGAGTAAGCACCATCACAATCACGATATAAAACGTTGCCACCCCTCAGAAGCTCCCCTGGGCCCCATGCCAATCTCATACCAGCCCCCCGCTGATCTGCTTTCTGTCTCTAGAGGTTAGATTTGTCTTCCTTGGAGTTTTATGAACAGGGTAGCCTGTGCTCTTTTGTGTCTGGCCTCTTTCACTCAGCATAATACCAATGAGATTCACCCATGTTGTTGTGTGTATCCCTGGCTCATCCCTTTTATTACTGAGTAGACATCCGGTTGTATGGCTACACTATAATCGGCTTGTCCGCTCACTTGTTGAGGGGCATTTGGGTTGTCTTTGGTTTGCTCTTTTTTATTCATAGCCCTCATCACTCCCTGGCATTCTGTTCCCCTAAGGCAATGTCAGTCCCCCGGAGGGCAGGAACCTTGGCCATATGATTCACTGCTGGATCCCCAGGGCCCAGAGCAGGGCCAGGCACATAGGTAGGTGCTCAGTGTTTGTTGATGGAACCAATAGTTTTACATTCATTTTCCCCTGTAACATGAGGCCTGGGCAAGACACAGGCTTGCAAGCTGGGCTTCGGATCTTTCTTTCCTATGAACCCAATCTAGAGACCTTCAGGCCTTCCAAGGGAAACCAAACGTTAGCTGGGCTCCCTGCTCCGTGTGTCTGTGCCCTGTCGTCCTGCCCAGGATTTCTGAGTTCCTGTGGCTTCTTCCTCTTGTATCTTTTGATCTCTGCTTTCTTGCCCTGTGATATCCAGGAATGGTGCTCTCTCTCTTTGCTGGTTTCCATAAGAAATTTGATCACATCGAGGCTCTTAACAATTTCCCTTGGTTTTTTTCTCTTTTTTTATTTCTTGGATTTGGGAGTGTGGGGAGGCGTCACAGGAAGAGGCCACATTGTGGCCTGGGTGGTCCCCAACATCTTGCTGCTCTCTCCTCCCCTCCCTTTACCTCTCTCTAGCTCCCTCCCTATTTCCAGTAATCAAAAATGTCTTCCTTTGTCTCTCCCAGAAAAGTCCCACCTGCCCTCACATTCCTTGGTTTCTTGCTTTCTGCTTAAGCAGTGTGTTGCAGAACAGTTTTTCCCCCAATAAGATTAGTAAAATGGCTCCATCTCATCACAGATGGGCGGGGTACCCCCTGAATCACAGGCACCCCTGTCTTTGTCTTACCAGCACAGCCTCCCAAGAGGGAAGAGATACTCCGGGTCAGAGAAATGGAATCCAAAACACAAAGCAAGTTGTGTCCTGAGTATGATTCTGTTGGCAGTCCTGCAGGCTACTTTAGGAGCCCCTTTCTGTCATCAGAGGCCCTCCTACCCTGACACATAGCATAGACTCTCTTTCCCAAAGACAGGAAGGTAAACCTTGATCTCCCCATATGAGCAAGGCTGACCAGCACCACGTTCTGGCTGCCTGTTTATTCTGGAATGCAGCGGATTCGGGACACGCTCTCCTAAGCTGACTACTGGGGTGCGAAGCACAGTTCTACCACTTTCCAACTCTTGAGCAAGTGATGTAACCTCTCTATGCCTCAGTTTCCTCATATGCAAAGTGGGGATAGTGATTTGTATTCAGTGGGGCTATTATAAGCATTAAATAAGATCATACATGCAAATCACTTAGAACAGTGCCTGGCCTCATTAAATGTTACCTCGTAGTATCATCCAAGCAGTTAGCAAACAAAAATCAGGAAAACTGTATAGAGTTTACTAAAAATTCCTAAGAACTTTTCCTAAAGAGGTTATGTCCTTTCAGTAGTTGTATCACCAAATTCCACTGCGTTGGTGTACACTTCACTCTGGGTACGATTTCCTTTGGGCCTAAAGGTTTTCATTCATTCAGTCAGGATCTTTGCTGAGTACCCACTACGTGCCAGGCACTGCTCTAGGCCCCAGGGGATACCATGTGGAATAAAACAGACAAGTCTCCTACTTATTTATTTATTATTTTTCTGGATTCAAAGCTGGTTAACATTTATTTATTTGTTTGGTTTTTTTATTGAGGTATAGTTTATGTACAATATTATATAAGTTTCAGGTGTACAACATAGTGATTCACAAGTTTTAAAGATTATATTCCATTTATAGTTATTATAAGGTCTCCCAGTCTTAAGAAGTTTGTGTTCAAGAGTAGTGAGATGGACTATAAATTAGCAGATAAGTGACAAGGTTTTTTTCAAAGAGTTTTTGATGAGTTTTTGCTGAGGACAGAAAAGGAGAAGTGATAGAAGCATTTTAGAATGGGTGGTTAGGGATGCCCTTTCTAAGGTCGTGGTGTTTAAGCAGGCAATATTGACAAGAAGCAGGCAGCTGGGGACTTCCCTGGTGGTCCAGTGGTAAAGAATTCGCCTTCCAATGCAGGGGACAAGGGTTTGATCCCTGGTCTGGAAACTAAGATCCCACATGCCACGGGGCAACTAAGCCTGCACGCCACAACTACTGAGCTTGTGTGCCTCAACGAGAGAGCCCATATGCTGCAAACTACAGAGCCCATGCGTCCTGGAGCCCGCGTGCCACAACTAGAGAGAGAAAACCCACAAGCCACAACTAGAGCCCGCGTTGTGCGTTGTGCGCCACAACGAAGAGCCCGCTCTGAAATGAATGATCCTGCACGCCTCAACGAAGATCCCGTGTGCCACAACTAAGACCCAATGCAGCCAAAACTAAAATAAAAATAAAATAAAGAAAAGAAATAAATTGTAAAAAAAAAAAAAGAAAAAGTAAAAAAGCAGGCAGCTGTAAGATCAGGAGGAAGAGCTTGTGCAAAGGCCCTGAGGCTGGGATGAGCTTGGCATATTCCAGAAACAGAGAGGAGAGCAGTGTGGCTGGAACACAAGGAGAGAGAAGTTTGGAGGTGGGCAAGAGGAAATTATGGGCCAGGTATGGCCAGCACCCAGCAAAACCATCCAGAACTTTCTTGACCTCTTTTTGCATCTTCTCCCATGGTCCATCTTTCTGTCCTCAGGTGCCCAATCCACTCTGCTCAAGTCTGACGCTAGCAGTCCTGGGCTCTGCCTTCCTCCCGCTTCTCTGCTCACTGGCATCTTTAGGAAACTTACAAACCAGGCCAGCCACCAGCTATGCTGGAAGCTACAGCCAGGTTCTTGGAAAACTTAAGGCAACCTCCCACCGTTAAGACTCATGCAAATCCAAGTTCAAGTCCTCGCTTGGCCACCAACCACAGTCAGTGGCCCTGGGTATGTTACTTAACTTCTCTAGCAGCCTTTGTCCTCTCCTGAGAAATGGGGAGGAGAATAAGATTTCTGGGAGGATGAAATGAGATACCATATATCAGCTTTTGCCATTATGCCTGGCACATAGCAAGTGCCTAGAAAAAAGAATAGGTACTTCTTATTTTTGATGATTACGTTTTCCGCCACTGCAAGAGGACATGTGATGAAAGAATCAAGAATTGCACCTATGTAGATATAGTCTCCCCTGCTCCTTATTGTAAGGAATCGTGTTTAGTTCCTCTCGATCTTCGGGCTGCTTGATCCTCACGATGGAGCCCAGCATGATGATTGTTACAGTCTGCAAATATAGGTGCCGTTTCCTTCCCAGGAGCTTAGGGGCTCGTGCGCATAGCTGGTGGACAGACAGCCCAGCAGTGCCCACACTGGGCCAATCAGCGTCTAATGAAGTGACTTGGACACTCTAAGTAGGAACTGAAAATGACAAGCGAGGCCACGTGGAAGGAAGGGAGCCTCCCACCCCCACCGGAGCACGGCCCACCGCTCTCATCCTTGCACGCTTCCTGGAGCACTCAGCCCTCTGAAGGAGAGAAAAGAGGTGGTGCAGAGCTTTAAATGAGGAATCAGCCAGACCCACTTTGCCACGGGCCTAGCTGGAGGCGGAAAGAGATGCACAGGCCCCCAGGAGCGACCCACCACTGCCACTTGTCACCAGATGCCACCAGAGACTCTGTGGTCATGTGGCTTCGAGCAGCCCTCACTCACACATGCTGCTTCCCTGCCATCCAGCCGACTGTTGCGTGTGCCCTGCCATCTGAGGCAGAATCAACATGAGACATCAGGAGGCTGGGGATGCAGCCAGCGCGGAGCCGGGCGCGGCAGGCTCTCCGCGGGAAGTGTCGGCATTCGCCGCTGCTCCTGTCCACGTGGGCCCTCAGCGAGCAGGTGGTCCGAATAGCAATAAACTTACTTACCCGCCCCCCGCCCCGCTTTCCCTGGGTCCTGGACCCAGTAATAACATCTTCCTGAAGGGCGATGCATCTGTCTTTAACCTTGCCCTCTGTGGCAGGTGTGTATTGGCGTGGCTTCCAGAAGCATCTCTCAGCTGCACGCTCCCTGCCTGTGGACGCTTTCCCTTCTGGGAAAGTGACAGGCCCTGCTCAACGGTGCAGCCCCCTCTGCTCTCTCCTCCAGCTCCTCTGGAAACCCACTAAGTTATCTTAACTACCATTCCTCCTTGGTCTCTGCCAAGAAGGGGGCAGATTGAAAATTGGATCAAATATTTGCTGTGGTTTCTTTCTTTGTCCCTCAAGCGCTCGTAAAAGTTGTGTTTTCATGCCACTTTGGGGTGTGACTGGTGACTCAAAGGCACAGCCCTCACATTGCACGCCAACATGGGTTGTTTTTCAGAGGCCAAGGGAAAGAAGAGAACTTTGGTGAGAGAGGGGGAGTTTATCGGGGGTTATGGCGCTGTCACCCTCTGGGTGACCTTACTGCCTGGTCAAGAGAGACCAGCTGCCTTGAGAGACGGACTTGGCCCTGCAGGCAGCCTGTGCGCACACATCCCCCATCGGGGTTGGGTCACGTGCCTTCTAATCCTCTTCCAAGGCTTTCTGCAGATCTATTAGACAGAACGTGCTAGGAAGCAACCTTCTTAGTCTTTCAAGCACGGCACGGTCCTCCAAGCAGCCTGGAATCGATCGTGATGGGATCCTGGAACTGAAGAAACAGACGTCCCTGGTGCCAAGCCTGAGTTATCAATCCCCAGTGCTGGGGCGTGAGAAAGCAACTCTGGCCAGGGTCTGAGTTCTTGGAAGATGGACTTCTCCTAGTGTCAGTCAGGCTGCCGTCTAGGCTTCCTAGAGAGCAGAGGCTCTCCAGAGCCAGAGGGCCTCCATGCAGACGAGCTTCCTACTGCGCTCCTGTTCTCCCTGCCCTGGAAAGCGGTCTCTGCACTTGGCTGGCTTGATCCGCCTTGTATTTCTAGCCTCCCACCCTCCCCAGGTTATAGCAGCCGTGAACGATGCTACGTGACGCTGCCTGGTGTATGTTAACCTATGAGGAGGGTAACTATATATTCCAAACGAGAGCATGCTCAAGAGTGAAAGGAGGAACGGGAGATGGAGACTAGGACATCCCTGGGCAAACTGGGATAGATAGACACCCTACACGTAATAGGTTGGAACTTGACCAACAAAAGATGCTGCCCTCCTGGGTGATTCTCTCCCACCGCCCCGAAGAAATGGAAACATTTGCTGGCACTTTACTATCATCTTGGGAGGTGAACCAGGAAGAAAGAGAAGCATGAGGTCAGGAAATCTTGAAGGCTATGCTGAAATAACAAATAAGCCTCAACATGTCAGTAGCTTGATTTTGTTTTTTCATGTGTACAACATTATAGTGGGTTGGCCAAAAAGTTCGTTCAGTTTTAAGTAAAAATACAAGGCACATTTTTCATTTTCACCAAGAACTTTACTGAAAAACGTATTCATTAACCGAATGAACTTTTTGGCCATCCCAGTATTTCAGCTTCTCTATGCTCTGCAGTGTGCTCCCCACCAAAGTTTTGTTTCCATCCATCACCATACAGTTGACCCCCTTCACCCATTTTGCCCTCCCCCACCCCCCTTCCCCTCTGGTAGCCACTACCCCGTTCTCTGTGTCAGTGGCCTCATTTAGTAAGTGTTTATCGCTTGCTTGTGTCAGTATTTCCGGCTTCCCTCCGAGTGCTAATCTAGGATCCAGGCCACTCCTATCTTGTGACTCCATCATCTTGGGCTTTAAGAGAACTCTGGTTCTCTCTAGAGGCAGATAGGTAGGGAGAGCGAGCAAGCAGGAGATGGCACAGAACGTTTTATGGCAGGGTCTAGAAGCGGAGTTCATCCCACAGCATATGTTCCATTGACGGGAACACTGTCACATGCTCCCACGTAAAAGCAAGGAAGCTGGAAAGGAACAAGACACTGATACAGACAGTGACCATCAATCTCTACCACAGTGGTCACTAAGAAACAGTGTCAAAGGAGGAAAAGAAGGAAGACAAGCGATGGAGCAAAGAAAGTCCAAAGAAAGAAAGTGTACATTGGCCATCATCCCATTGAGAATTTTTTTAATTAATTAATTTATTTATTTTTGGCTGTGTTGAGTCTTCATTGCTGCACGCAGGCTTTCTCTAGTCGCGGCGAGCAGGGGCTACTCTTCGTTGCAGTGCGTGGGCTTCTCATCGCGCTGGCTTCTCTTGTTGCGGAGCACAGGCTCTAGGCGCGTGGGCTTCAGTAGTTGTGGCTCATGGACTCTAGAGCACAGGCTCAGTAGTTGTGGCACACGGATTTAGTTGCTCCGCGGCATGTGGGATCTTCCCGGACCAGGGCTCTAACCCGTGTCCCCTGCGTGGGCAGGTGGATTCTTAACCCCTACGCCACCAGGGAAGTCCCTCCATTGAGAATTGAAAAGGTGAAGTCATAATGTCACCTCTAAAGTCACCTCTCAAATCTTGATGATCTATAGGCATGCACAGGTTCCTTGGGCCACAGTGTCCATCATGTGCATGTCTGGTGGTGCATGACTGAGGCTTGCTGCCTGTAACTCTGCCCCTTTCTCTCCTATTCAGGAAAGCACATTAGAAAACAAGGGAGGGCAGGTGATTATTACCGGAAACAAAACCTTCAGTACATTGCAACTTAGTTTGCTTTCAATGAAATTCATTTACAGATTCAGTATTTTATGCATTTGATATTTTACAAATATTTATTGATCAAACTCTGCTCAAGATGCATTAGACAGAGCAATGAATTATCATCACGATAGCAGAAACTTTCAAGGTGTGTTTACCATATACAGAGTACTGACTATTCTAAGCACTTTACGTGATTTGACTCATTTAATCTTTACAACAGTGTTTTGCTGTATTATTATTATGTTTTGAAATTATACCCATTTTAAAGGTAAGGAGACTGAGGCACAGAGAATTGAAATAGCTTGTGCAACTGTCACAGCAAGTAAGCAGCAGAGCGTGGGTTCTAATCAGGCAGTCTAGCTCCAAAGTTCTCAGTCTTAACCACTCTACCATGCAGAAGAAATCCCTGCCCTCCTGGAGTTTATGTTTTTCTGAGTAGACGGACAATAAACATAAAAACATTATATCAGGGCTTCCCTGGTGGTGCAGTGGTTAAGAATCCGCCTGCCAATGCAGGGGACACAGGTTCGATCCCTGGTCCAGGAAGATCCCACATGCCGCCGGAGCAACTAAACCTGTGTGCCACAACTACTGAGCCTGCACTCCAGAGCCCGCAAGCCACAACTACTGAAGCCTGCGTGCCACAACTACTGAAGCCCGTGCTCCTAGAGCCCGTGCTCCACAACAAGAGAAGTCACCACAATGAGAAACCCGTACACCGCAATGAAGAGTAGCCCCCGCTTGCCACAACTAGAGAAAGCCCGCTCACAGCAATGAAGACCCAACGCAGCCAAAAATAAATATATAAATTTATTTTTTTGAAAAAACATTATATCATTTTAGAGGGTGATAAGTGCTTTGAAGAAAGTAAAGCACAACAAAGAGATACAGGATTGGGACACCTCAGACCCACATGTCCCAGTGCCCCTGGCTCACAGATTCTTCCTTAAATGAAAACTGCCCTCCGTACTTCCGTGGAGGGACTCTGAGGAGCCGGCCAAAATAGATGTCCTCCCTCTCCTCTGACAAATACCTTTTCCCAGAGTCATTTGATTGGTTGGACAGCAAGCACTGCTGCTGGTCCTAAGCCATTTCTGTGCCCCTGGGCTGGGCAACCAGTTCAGCAAGAGATGACTGATGCCCAAATTAATAATGAGCGATGGCCCCATGCAAGTAATCACCTTCCCCCAACTTTTCCTCATGGGAGTGATAACCTGGACCCCAAATGAAGTATATCCTTCTCACCTCGGCACCAAGGAAGTTACACTCATTTCTCTGGCTGACAGCAGTTTGTAGACATGGTCTGGGTAGTCGGACATTTACGAGGTTGCTAAGGAACAAATGCTCTGGTTACAAAGGGCTCCGAAAGGAGCATCGGTTTGTCATATCACTTCAAATCATTTATTTTATCCCATAAAGACAGCTGCAACCAATGAGCTATGGGGTAGAGGGGAGCTAAATACAAACATTCGTTTCCTGAGAGATGGAGGAAATTTCCACTTCCTACGCAACGTCCCTTGCCAGGCCCCCAGATACAAAAACTAGAACCGTGTGCTTCTCTTCTGCGATCCTTGTGATTTGCAAATAAGTGACTCAGAGTCACAAGGTACTTAATAAAATGGTTATTATCTTCCAGGCACTGCCCTAAGCATTATCTCATGTCATCCTTATAACATCCCCAAAAGATGGGTGTTATTATTCCCTAGTATGCAAACCAGGAAGAGGGTAAAAGATTCACCTAACTTCAAACAGTAGCAAATGACAGTCAGAATTCAAACCCAGGTCTGTCTGACAGCAAAACCTTTGTACCTAAGCTTATAGACTCTTTTGGTTTCAATTATCACATTTCAGGTGGGAAAAACTGGCAATTCTGCTGATGAGGAAGTCACATTAGTAGATTTCCTGGAGTTTCATTCTTTGACGTTCGTGAAAGGGGTTACAGTGGATGTCAGTAACCCGCATAACCCTTTTTATGGCGGGGAAAGTGGTGAGAGAGAGCTTAATCCCACAGTGGTGGTTTTTATCTGCTAAAGACCTACACTTTGAATGTTCTCTGGAAGTCACGGTGCAAATGATTTTCCTGTGGAATGATTTTGCAAGAGTTCGCAAGATGATTGCATTTCTACTGGGGTCTTATTGATTTTCTCATCAACAAGTAAGAAACATGGGTGCCCTCTTTGCCTTTCCCTTCATCCCCTCTGTCCAGCCCATGGTCAAGCCCTGTCCTCTCTTCCCTAGAAATGTTCCTGCAAAGTTGTCCCCTTTTCTCATTCACTGTCCTAATCAAGATGCCTGTCACCTCACACTTGGGTTTCTGCAATTGCTTGCTAACTGGTCTTTCTGCTTCCTTTCACTCCCTCTTCTAGAACATCTCATAGGCTGCCTGCAAATGAATTCCTCAGAACATTCCTCCCACCACGTCGTCAGTCACTGCTCAAGGATCTTCTGTGGCTCCCACTTGCCTGCCGCACGATTTCACCATTCCCTGGGACAGGCCCCCTTGGATCACACTTGCTCTCCCATTCCCCTCACCCCATTCCTGGTTGCCTTCACCCACCACTCTGTCTCCCACTGATTGCTTCCAGTTCTGAGCCTGGTTTCCATTGAAACAGAGTTTCATAGTTAATTGCTGGTCGATGGGAGGCCAGGCACTGTGAGGGCACTGCACCTAAACAGATCTAGGTCCAAATTTTTGATTGTTCACTTGGTCACTGGGTGACTTTTGATACGTTGCTGGACTTCTCTGAGCCTCAGTTTTCTTATCTGTAAAATAAGATACAAATAGTGCCGATCTTACAGGGGTTTTGCAAGAGTTGAATGAAATGAGGATGACGATGGTGGTGGTGATGACAGCTCACGTGTATTTTGTGTTTGCTTTGTGCCAGGCACTGTTATCAATATGATCTTATTTCTCACAACAACCTATAACATAGGTACTGTTATTTTCAGTTTTGCAGATGGGAAAATTGAGGGAGGGACAGGTGAAGCTAAAAAGTTCCAGATTCTCTCCCAGGTAGTCTGACTCCTTAGCCCTCTTTTCTTAACTACTCTGATATACCACCTTCCTTTAGTGAATGATCAGTCAATGGTATCTGGTAACATAGGTTCATAATTCTTTACCTGAAACTCTTGAGTGCCAGATGCAATTTGGAATTCAGAATTGGGGGAATTATTAAAAAGTTCTATTGGCATATGCTATGTATTCTATAACACCCCAGTAGGGACTGGAGCAAAAACCCATCTCTCTCTCTCTCTCTCTCTCACACACACACACACACACACACACAGAAAAAAAATCATAAAAGCTGAAAAGAGATTATGGCCTTATAGTCATAAAACTATTGGCAACAATTATAATAAATGGTGACGGTTATTATTACAACTTTCATGACTCTTGTTTTACTTATAATCAAATGAGCTTATAGTAAAATGTACTCAGAAGTATCTCTCAGTTAACTAATGGGGCTGGAGGGGAAGGTGCTTGTTATGGGACCAGGTCTGCACCCTGTGTCACATGCTCTCTTCTTTTCCCAGTATGACTTCATGGAGCGTCTGGACGGGAAGGAGAAATGGAGCGTGGTCGAGTCACCCAGGGAACGCCGGAGCATACAGACCCTGGTTCAAAACGAAGCCGTGTTTGTCCAGTACCTGGATGTGGGCCTGTGGCACCTGGCCTTCTACAATGACGGCAAAGACAAAGAGATGGTTTCCTTCAACACTGTAGTCTTAGGTAGGTATGGGATCTCTGAGGTGATAGGTCATGAAGGAAAGGATGGAAGTGTCTGGCTTCTCTGTTGAAGGCACATCTTCCAAGGTGGTCCTACTGTGTAGGGGACCAAACCAGCATCCTTAATTTAGGGTTCACAGTATCATCCACCTAAAACTAGCCCTGGTTAAAATATGAATGCTACTTAAATCATGAAAAAGCCACTGTGAGTACCAGGGATTGAGTTGCAGTGAAGAGCTTGGGTCCAACCACCTGGCTCAAGCCCTGGCCACACAACCTAGGCAAATCATTGGACTTTTGTCAGCCTCAGTTCCTCATGGTAAAATAGAACTAACCAGTCCCTCCTTATACTGCTACTGTAAGGAGTAAATAAAATAAGTTACGGGTATAAATCCCTAAACAGCCAGTAAATACTGACCATTTGTGTCAGGTCACAATTTTTCTCAAAAATCAAGGAAAGCTCAAACTAAATTTTTTTTAAAAACCTGAAAAATAAATCAGGAAAAGGATATAACCATAAGAAAGAAATCATATCTTTGTTCCCAAATTGGTAAATCTCAAAAAGCTTTAATTAAGCACTTGTCATTTGGGGCATGTTTTATAGCAGTCCTTTTTAGTAGCCGTTGGGGAAAAGCTAAGATTTTATCCAAAATTTCCCCTTATATGTGCATACAAACCTGTAAGAGGGCCATTATTTTGAGAATATTTCATGAGGTTTTCTAAAGCAAGCCCTAAGAATTTTAACAATCATATCACCTATAAATAATTTTCATAACATTTATTTTGTCATTAGGTTTTAATCTTCTTACTAATGATAATAACTGATCCTCTCTGAATCAGGGCAGATTGTTAGACCCATTTCACAGAGGAATAAACTGAGGTTCAGGAAACTGAGTCCCTCAAGGTCCCAGGATATGGAAATGGTGGAAATGGCATGGACTTCTGGGCCTCATTCATTGCCTTTCTGCAACACCATGTTGTCCCAGCAGCATTTAGCTGTGGACCTCAAGTTTCACTAGAGAAACCTAGATAAGATGGTTGATCCAGGATTAAATCCTACCTTTTCTTTCCCACATCCTACCTGGGAGAGTCACTAAACTCCCTGAGCCTCAGATTCATCGTTTGTGGGGAGGTAATGACCATGTCTCCGAAGGGAGGGATGATGTGACTTCACGTACGGAACCTGTCTGGAATGGAGCTGGTAGTCACTCGTGAAAGCTGATGATTTTTTAAGAGCTCATCTTGTACAGCTGTTTTTCTATTGACTGCATGTTAAGAACTTCTCTGTTGGTTTCACGGATTGCTCTGAAGGATTCCCTGATTCTTGAAAGAGAACCTGAAATTCAGGTGGCAGCCACAACTTCAGAATGGGACAAAATTAGGTAGGATTTGGTATTTACCATAGCATTGAAGTTAATGCTTAGTCCCTCTGTTAAGGAAAGATTGGCCCTAACAGGGTCAGCCAAATGCTCCTTTTAAAGCAGTGCTTGGCATGCCAGAGCCCATGGGCCAAGTCTGGCCCACTGCCTATTTTTATAAATAAAGTTTTATTGGACCACAGCCACGTTCATCTGTTGACAAATTGTCTGTGGCAGCTATAACAACAGAGTTGAGTGGTTGCAGTGGAGACAGTTTGGCCCATAAAGCCTAAATATTTACTCTCTGTCACTTGACAGAAAAAGTTTGCCAAGCCCTGCTCTACACTAATGGCATAAACTTTGTATCAGGAAAGTCACTGGAGAAGTCTTCCACCGTTAGGGAAAGTTCCCAGGAGCATGTTATGTACCAATGAGGGGAAAGAAAAAAGTAAAAGGGTAAAAACCAGATCACAAAAGAAAGAAACTGGCAACACATTTAGAACTAGTTTGAGACGGTAAGATAAAGAACAATCTTTTGCTTAAGAACATGATGGGAAATGATATCCTTTTGGTCACCTTGTGTGTTTTTTTAAAAAAAATTTTTGTAAATCTTTTTTTTTTCTAATTTTTATTGGAGTACAGTAGATTTACAATGTTGTGTTAGTTTCAGGTGTACAGTAAAGTGCGTCAGTTATACATATACATGTATCTACTCTTTTTTAGATTCTTTTCCCATATAGGTCATTACAGAGTAGAGTAGAGTTCCCTGTGCTATACAGTTGGTCCTTATCTATTTTATACGTAGTAGTATGTACATGTCAATCCCAATCTTCCAGTTTATCCCCCCTACTTTCCCCCTTGGTAACCATAAGCTTGTTTTCTACATCTGTGACTCCATTTCTGTTTTGTAAATAAGTTTATTTGCACCATTTTTTGAGATTCCACATATAAGTGATAGCATGTGATATTTGTCTTTCTCTGTCTGACTGACCTCACTCAGTATGACAATCTCCAGGTCCATGCATTCGCCTTGTGTTTAAACGCAAAGGCTTGATACACATGACAGCAAACCCCACACACACAGCAGCTGGCTTAGCTGGAGTCTATAAAGACTCAGTGGAATGGTTAATAACAAAAACAGTAACAATGGCACATCTATAGAGAGTTGACCATGTACTAGCTCCTGGATTTGGCCCTTCTGGGGACTAGATCAGTTAACCCACAGAGTAGTTATATGAGGTCATTACTACCAATATTCTGTTTTCCAGTTGAGGAAGCCCAGACTCAGAGAAGTTAAACAAGTTGCCCAAGGTCACACACAGCTAGTAAGAGGTGGAGTCAGGATTCAAACTCTCCCAGAGCCTGTGCTCTTAACCACTGGATTGCTTTGGATTCTAGCCAAATAAATCCCTTTCCCCTTCCACACAGCAAGTTGTCTGGGGGCCATATTATCTAATAATGGCTTCTGACCTCCATTGCCTTTGTCCACATGGACACAGACGGTGGTAGTGAGATGCCCTTCCCCCAGGCCATTACCCTCATTCGCCTGTCGGAGCTGGGAATAGCAATTCTCCCCAGAGGATTTCTCTTGTCTGGACTGTAGCTTAAAGAGAAAGTCAAAGGTAATCGGCCTAATAGTTGGGCAGACATCTTGATAGAGCAATGATAGTAATTGGCCTGAAATGTAGGGAAAAGTGCAGTGTTTTATTTGGTTCAGAGATCCTCCCACACACATCTATTATCGGAGCACACTCCGTCAAGAGCAGCCAAGAGCGCCGGAAGCCCCTGTGATATGAAACAGAAGGAAGGATGTTAGATGGGTGTTGACCAGCCATCACACTAAATATACCTTTGACTCAGGGATGTCTTTTGTGTTTTGGAGAGAAGCAGCCTGCTTTCAGAAATGAGTTTCATCTCAGGGTACAACCGAGTGGCATTCTTGAAGCACGGTGCAGATTTCGGGGAGGCTAGCCTCCACTTGTATAAAAATCCCATTTCCTGGGCTAACTCTCATCACCTGCCTTGTTTCCTCAACAAAAGTCCGACCAGGTTGACAAAAAGGAAAGCTGATAAGATTTCAAGAGTAATATTTAATTGGGTGTTGGAAAAAGGGGACTGAGAGAGGTGAGCTCCTTCTATATTTCAGCAGTACTACATAATTGTTTCTTTCCTCAAAAACTGTAGAAATGCTTCAGAGACAAGACTTGGGTGGGGGGGTGGCATGGTGGGAATGTAAATTGATACAGCCACTAGGGAGAACAGTATGGAGGTTCCTTAAAAAACTAAAAACAGAGCTACCATATGACCCAGCAATCCCACTACTGGGCATATACCCTGAGGAAACCATAATTCAAAAAGACACATGCACCCCAATGTTCATTGCAGCACTATTTACAATAGCCAGGACACAGAAGCAACCTAAGTGTCCATTGACAGATGAATGGATAGAGATGTGGTACATATATACAATGGAATGTTACTCAGCCATAAAAAGGAACGAAATTGTGCCATTTGCAGAGACGTGGATAGACCTAGAGACTGTCATATAGAGTGAAGTAAGTCAGAAAGAGAAAAACAAACATCGTATAATATCACTTATATTTGAAATCTAGAAAAATGAGGCAGTTGAGCTTATTTGCAAAGCAGAAATAGAGACAAAGACGTAGAGAACAAACGTATGGATACCAAGGTGGCGGGGAGGTGGGATGAATTGGGAGATTGGGATTGACATATATACACTACTATACATAAGATAGATAACTAATGAGAACCTACTGTATAGCACAGAGAACTCTACTCAGTGCTCTGTGGTGACCTAAATGGGAAGGAAATCCAAAAAAAAGGGGATATATGTATATGTATAGCTGATTCACTTTGCCGTAGAGCAGAAACTAACACAACATTGTGAAGCAACTCTACTCCAATAATAATTAATTTAAAAAAAAGACCTGGGGAAATTGAATGAAAAATACTCTTCACTGCAGTTTTTGCTTATTTTGGATTCTCCCACCCTCTGAGATGCGTGCCCGTACACACATACATACACACACACTTCAACGATTATTTACCAAGGACCTACTGTGTGCCAAGCATTGAGAATACCCGGGTGATCAGTTCAGATCTGGTCTCTTCCTCATGGAGCTTGATGAGAGAAGACAGATAGGTAAAAAGACAATTATAGGAATTAGGGGAAGACAGAGGAAAGGGTACAAAACCCAGGTTGAGGGCAGTAGGGGAGGAAGAGGCCTAGAAACTAAATGTTTTCTAAACTGAGACTTAAGGATAAATACCTCAGCTAAAGGGCAAGGAGGCCTTCCAGCCCAGCACAGAGCCTATGCAAAGACCTTAGTCCTTTTCCCTGGGACTGTGGTAGCATAGAGCTTCCTCTCTTCGCTGCTCTATCTCTGAGGATGTTAGGTTGGAGAACAGGGAGCTTTGACCTTGGCCATGTCCATTTCTACCAAACCATCCCCAGACCCAGATGCTCATTGAGAATCTAGCTCTACTTTCTGTCCGAGTGACTTCTGAACATGCAAGCTGGATAATGTCATGTTTATGTTTAAAATTTTTCATTTGCTCCCATTGGTCCCAGAATAAAATTTAACTCATCCACATGGTCTCCAGGGCCCTAGATGATCTGGGTTTCTCCAGACTCATCTTAGGTCACTCTCTTCCTTTGTAGCTACCCTCCAGCCACGTGGGATTCAGTTCTGCTGTTTTCCACCTCAGCGCCTTTGCATCAGCTCTTCCTTCTGCCTGGGATACTCCTGGGATACTCTTTCTTGCTTGCTTTTTTTTTTTTTTTTTTGGCCATGCTGTGAGGCTTGCAGGATCTTAGTTCCCCGACCAGGGATCAAACCTCGGCCTACTGCAGTGGAAGTACGGAGTCCTAACCACTGGACCGCCAGGGAATTCCCCTGCCTGGAATACTCTTCACCTCGCTTTTCACTTGGCTGTTCCAGCACCCTTATATGTCCCCTGCATAGAATAGAGACGCCCTCCCTGACTGTCCTTTCTCAGTAGCTTCCTCCTCTTAGTCCCTATCGCAGTATCCTATTCTCTTCAAAGCACATATCACAATTTTTATTTGATTTGGTAATTTTTTGGGCCTGTGTTCTCTATGACAGTGGAAGTTCTATGAGGGCAGGGACTGTGTCTGTCTTAGTCACCGCTGTATTCACCAGTGCCTTGTAGGGTGCCTTGCATATAACAGTTGCTCAGTTAATAAAGTAAACCCTATGTCAAGGACTGTGGCAGGTCTGAGATCTCACCCTCATTGTCAGCTGACACAGGAGCCGGCCACAGTCTCATAGATGTTATCAGAAGAGGAGGTGCTCCTGGGTCAGAGACAAAAGACTGTATTCCTCAGAGCAATGTAATATCCACAGTATCAGCATATGTGCCAGTTCCAAGCCCCAGTTCCCACAGGGCAACACAAACAGAGCCAGGTGTTACCTACACAGGCAGTGGGTTACATGACAGGAGAGAAACTCTGAATTTACTATCCTTGAGTCTCCAAATGGGCCGTGAGCCTACTCATTCTTTTCTCCAGAGGGAGACATTATCTTTATTTATACTGGGCACTAACTAAACTTGCCCTTTGCTCTGGAGGCAGACACTGTCTCTATCTCCCAAGGCTGTTCACTATACAGACAGCCTTTAAAAAAAAGATAGTCCAGAGCTAAGGAGTCAGTGCCTCTGCTCATAAGACATTCAGGAACACAAGACACCCGTGGCAAATTGTCTCCTAACATCATGTGAAATTGCTGACTTTTGACCTGCAAAAGCAGCTACTTCGTATGATTCAACCTAATGCTTTTTGAATGAAAGAAGGAAGGGAGGATGAATAGATGAAACAAATCGATAGCCACTTGGATGCTTCTCAGCCCACCTTTATTCTGCCAACCTCAAGGAGTTGAGCCTGCAGTGATAATTGTTAGACACTAAGGACATTGGCTTGGGAATTCCCTGGCGGTCCAGTGGTTAGGACTCTGTGTTTTCACTGCTGAGGGCTCGGGTTCAGTCCCTGGTCAGGGAACTAAGATCCTCAAGCCACGCAGCGAAGCCAAAGGAAAAAAAAAAAGGAGAAGAAGAAAATAAATTGGCTTGATACTGATTTTGAAAAAGCAGGTACACTGATTGAGTTCTCCTAGTGCCAGAAACCAACCACACCCGGATTCTGGAAGAAGAGAGCTGAAAAGTGAAGCACTGTAGAAAGAAAGCACTACGGTGTGGTTTGGTTTTTCAGTCCAGAGTGGGAATAAATGGGAAATTCGGTTTAAAGGAAAACCTCCCTTACTATTCACAGGTGACTCCATTAGGGACAATTAGACTTCCTAGTCTTTCCTGCATATCACCAAGCCAATGTCCCCAACTCCCCAAGGACTGTGTCATGTCATCTTTGGGGCATAGTGGCTTTTGATCATCTTAGTAATTTAGAACCTGAAAGTCTAAATGTGTTTATCTGAATGTAAGGCAAAATTAGGTTAATAATAATCATAATTTTAAAAGAGTATGACTACTTCTGTGCAGACCCAACTCAACATGAAAAAGTTCCAAAATGATCCCTTTGAAGGCATTACTTGAGAGTACACATAGCAAGGTAAATCACGAAATAAGATGGCTATACAGGTGAGAACAAGGGTGAACTAATTGATTTTCATGAAAAATAAGATCTGCAAAAAGCTAGGCATAAAAGGCCTTTTGTACCACCCCAAACCTACTACTTAATGAATCCCCAAATCATGCCAAAATTGATCAGTCTTATGTATTTAGACTTCTCTTTCTTTAACGCAGGGGATTTTTTTGCTCTATAAATCTGAGATCAGGAGCCACCACTGTCATTTGGAGAATCACTCTCTATCCCTAAGGCTAAAAGCTGATATCCCACATCTCAGACCAAATCTCAGATTGACAGGATGATATTGGGGCAGGGTGGGGCTTACAGTGTTTAAAAACTTGCCAGCATTCAAACTTGGAAAATTGTAGTTTTTAAATCCAGATAAGTAGTTTCTTTTGAAAAAGCAAAAATTGCAGCAGTATTAGCCCCATATTCCTGCCTGGGCTAATCACATGGAGAGCAGTGGTTACATCCATGCATTGTTCAAGTTGCCCTAGTCCCCACCCATCCCTGTTCTCCTCCTTCACTCACTTCTCCCTACCGGTCCTGTGTAGGCACCTGAGGTTACTACCACTGCTCCTGAAAAACTGTGGATGGCTGACTATTAAATTGCTTCACCAGCAGGCAGAGAAAAAAGTAATTGTTCAATTTCTCTCTTTTTCAGATTCAGTGCAGGACTGTCCACGTAACTGCCATGGGAATGGCGAATGTGTATCCGGGCTGTGTCACTGCTTTCCAGGATTTCTAGGAGTAGACTGTACTAAAGGTATTTACCAACACTTCCCTGCTATGACTGGAAAATAGAAAATAGGCTTTTCAAAAGGGGTGGGAGAAGGGGCACTAAAGTAGCCTCCCCAGAAAATTCCACTGGGATATCTTGTAAACCCGTCCATGCTACACGTCCTAACACTTTGGCAAAGAGTAGACTTCGACGTATGACTACTGGCCAATATACCTATAAGAGCAGGGCAGGTATCCTTGGCATTGAGGTGTGCTGAGAAGAAAGATTTGCTAAAAATGAGATGGTAGATTTCCTGTAAAAGCAGAAGTGAATTACCATCACTCCTTTCTTATAATCATTAACGTCCATGTAATGGAAGATTAAGCATCTCAGGGTTAGTAAATTTCATTCATTCTGGCCAGCTATGCTCTTAATCTAGGAAGTGCTGTTTATCTTGGCGGAATTGGTTTTAAATTGTATTATTAATTTATCTATACTGCTTTGCACAGAATGACGGGGGCCCTGGGATTCTTGGGGGGAAAGTATTATAAGAAAGAAAATGACTCTCACAAGAACAGAGGACTTAGGGCTGCATACCTAGCTAGCAAGAGACCTTGAGCTTGACCTTCAAGCAGTGCGATCACAGGCTAGTGCAGTGGAGAGCAGAGGTTCTCACACTTTTTAGACATGGTATGTGCACACACACACACAAGTATACATTCTAGATAAATACAACCGTAAAATTAAAATGAGACTTTCACAAACAACACTTCATGTTTCTTTTCTATTCTGTCCTGTTTCACTTTTTAAAAATGAAATACACTGACTACACTGATTTCCCACCCGCCAGTGAGTCTGAAAAACAGTGATGGAGAGGTTCCAGGCCCTTGCTCAGGAGTCAGGCGTTCCTGGATTCCAATCCCAAGCTCAGCCATTCAGGATCTCTGTGATCTTGAGCAAGTGATCTAACATTTCTGAATCTCCGTTTCCTCTTCTGGGAAAGTGGGGAAATCCTTCCTAAATTCATTGTGAAGATGGAATGCAAGAACACACCCCAAGCTCTTAGCAGAACACATTGTGAGCCCTCGGAGGGTTTAGTTTTACCATCTTTTATTTACATATGTCATAGTATATTTACTTATACATTCATATAATATTTTCATCCTTTTACGTGCTCTTCATTAAAAAACCATCCTACCTTGACGTTCTGAGAGAGAGGCAGTCATTAATCAAGCCGCTCTGGAAAAGCTAAATCACAATGGCTTGGGAAAATCGTGTTTCAGATATTCACAGTATTTCAAAGATTTGCAATCCCCATCCTTCTGAATGCTGACTGATCAGTGAATAGGGCTCTTTTAAGTGCCTGAAGTTCTGGATTTGGTTGCGTGTGTGTGAGACTCATTCCTAGATGACACCACCTATGGATACATTCATAAAGGTTTGGTAAACCTGTCAGATACAAAAGGAAAAGAGAGCACGAAGCCACCGGACCGTTCTCTTGGCTGCTTTTCACCTTGGCACGCTCTGCCCCGGGGGCATGTGGACACGTGCCCAAGCAGGCAGACACTGGAGCCTGGTGCTTTTCGCAGCCAGCCCTTTGCTCCGGTTCTGAAGGGCTCTGATGAGGCAGGTAGATGACACCCTGCCGCACGGTGCCATGTACTTTTCAGAGCGAAGGCTTTAAAGGAGGGAAAACCTCAGTAGCATTCGAATGGCTTTCCTTGCGTAATCTAATTTCCTAGGAGTGAAGGCCTTAATGAGAGGATGGACAGAATAGTCCTTTTTTCTGTGGCTGCAAATGGGCTGAACCCTCAGCTGCAGGGCCTGTGAGCTGTAAATGTATATTAACACTGACACACATCAATGTATTATTAATCCTAAAAACGGTGTGTGCTCTGACTGCACATCCGGGGATCAGCCTTTCAGCCCTAAGTACCCCAGCCATTTAAGAACTCTTCACTCTCGATCCATTTGCAGATGAGCGTCCATTCTGCATTATGGATCTGTAATGGGGTGTGCATTTAGCTGCTTAAAAGGCCTCTCGGTGTGCGTTTTGCATTCACCACCTGTACCGTGGCCGGGCGCACGCTCCGAGCATGCATTAGCCATGGTATATAATTGATCCTCACGAAACAAGTATCGAGTGGCTGTTAGGAGTCGTTCCTCCTGCATACTCAGAAGCTGTTCCTGAGATCAGCCTCTGAACTTGTATATTTTAATTCAGGTGTTGTTTAATTCAGCTGTTGATGCCTACAGTGGACAAAATTGAAGCGTTTAGAGGCTAAAATTGCTTTCTCCTTGTTTCCCCATTTATTCTTGGCAAAGTTGGCTTCAGAATGTCAGGAGTAAGCTTCTACCGCTTTGCCCTAAAGATGTTGCTTCCTTAGTATTTTTGAAATTTAAGCTACTTCATTAACAATGACGGTCTTTGGAAACACTCTAAACCCTTGTTTCCCACGCTTTGCTCTTTCATGTACCACCTTTATGTTTTTTGCCAAATTCATGGGCCATCAGAATTTTTATTTCCTTCACATATTTCTTTGAGTCTACCCATTAGGTTTACATAGATGAATTTATTTTAAAAGGACTCAGGTCAAAATGAAAAGTTAAAAAAGAGAAAATTGGAATCCATTGCAATAAATAGGAAATGTTGGTGCCGCCTTTAAATCTACTGAGAAAGGAATATTTCCCTTTTTTAAAAATTTTATTGAAGTATAATTGATTTACAATGTTGTGTTAGTTTCTGGTGTACAGCAAAGTGATTCAGTTTTATGTATATATATTTTTTTCGTATTCTTTTCCATTATGGTTTATCAGAGGATAGTGAATATAGTTCCCTGTGCTATACAGTAGGACCTTGTTGTTTATCCATCCTATATATACTAGTTTGCATCTGCTAATCCCAAACTCCCAGTCCATCCCTTCCCCACCTCCCCCTCTGCCTTGGCAACCACAAGTCTGATCTCTATGTCTGTGAGTCTGTCTCTGTTTTGTAGATAGGTTCATTTGTGTCATATTTTAGATTCATATAAGTGATATCCTATGGTATTTGTCATTCTCTTTCTGACTTACTTCGTTTAGTGTGATAATCTCTAGGTCCATCCATGTTGCTGCAAATGGCATTATTTCATTCTTTTTTATGGCTGAGTCATAGTCCATTGTGTGTATATATATACCACATCTTCTTTATCCATTCATCTGTCGATGGACATTTAGATTTTTTCCATGTCTTGGCTATTGTAAATAGTGTACTATGAACATAGAGTGCATGTATCTTTTTGAATTATAGTTTTGTCCGGATATATGCCCAGGAGAGGGATTGCTAGCTCATATGACAACTCTATTTTTAGTTTTTTGAGGAACCCCCATACTGTTCTCCATAGTGGCTGCACCATTTACATTCCCACCAACAGTGTAGGAGGGTTCCCTTTTCTCCACACCCTCTCCAGCATTTGTTATTTGTAGACTTTTTAATGATGGCCATTCTGACTGGTGTGAGGTGGTACCTCACTGGAGTTTTGATTTGCATTCAAGAAAGGAATCTTTGCACTGCCCTGAGCATTCAATCTCAGTCAGCTTCTCACACATTCATTTCACATCGAGAATCCCCAAATTGGGTCCTACTGTATATATAGCACATGTGAGGCAGCCTGGCTCGTAGAGAAATTCAAGCCTTGAGCATCTCATCTCCTAAGTACGGGCTCCTGAAAATAACAAAATTCACTACCTACACCTGTGTGATATAGTGAGCACCCAGTAAAAATAGGCACACAGATTTAACTCTACCAGCTTCAAATGGGTAAACCTAATGATTAGCTCCTGATTTACTTGTGGTCGGTTAAGCCTCCATTTCGGATAGTTTTAATAACAACTAATAGTTATTACATATTAAAGATGTACCAGGCATTGTGTAAGTACATGCTACATACTTTCTTATCTGCTCTCATATCAACAATGTGAGATAAATCCTATTTTAACCACCACCCCCCCCAATATTTTAAGCTTTTTATATTAAAAGCATTTTTGTCTTGCAGTCAAGTTGCAAAAATAGCACATAGAGTTCCCAGAGTTCACTCAGCTTCCCCTAATGTCAACATTTTAAATTATCAAAGTTCAGTTAGTGAAACCAGGAAATTAACATTGATCGATGCTATTGACTAATTCACAGGCTTGTTTCTAATTTTGCCCTTTTTTTTTTCTGGTCCAGATCCCGCATTGCGTTTAGTTGTCATGTCTCCTTAGTCCCCTCCAATCTGCGAGGGCTCCTCACTCTTTTCTTGTCTTTCATGACCTTGACCGTCTTGAAGAGTACTGGTCAGGTATTTTTCAGCTTGTCCCTGGATGTGGGTTTGTCTGATGTTTACTCGTGATTAGATGGAGGTTATGCATTTTTCGCAAGATGCTATGCCCTCCTCAGTGAATCCTATCAAAGATGCATTTCTGATCTTTAACAAGAAAAAGATTCAAATGTGGTTGTGTGTGTGAGCATGTGTGTACCTTCTCCTCACCCCTCATGCCTAAGGCAGAGATGCTTGGGTGGCCGTATCCCATTGGTCCAGCACAGTCTGTCAGTGACTATGACACATTGCTACTCACAAACAACTTTTGAGCCCAGGAAGCTTGTAGGTGTTAGCAGGGAGTGACCTGGAGCAACCAGGGTGAGGTAATCGAGCTAGCAAGTGCAGAGAGGAGAGACAGCTGGTCCCTAGGCCCCTGCTACCCTGAACAGTGGATGCCATCTCCCGGCCGTGGCCCACAATCATGTCCCTTCTTTCTTGATAAAAGCCCTTAGAAGGGCCCGAGCCCAGGTCCACCCGCATCACAAACTCGCATTCCCCTTTGTTCCTGCACTGCCAGCTGTGCCCAGGATGCCTCGGGTCTGCCAGTTTCTGCTATTGCAGACTCAGGCCCTCCTGCCAGAGGGAGAATTCGCCACATTAGCAAGCGAGATTCCCATCACATCCGAGCGGCCGGGTGTATGTCCAAGTGACAGAAATGCGGATTTACTCTCCTGACCTCATGCTGCGCCTCCCGTGCCCTCGGATGAGCGGTGCAGACGACAGCTCCTTGTCTCCTGATAAACCTGCCAGTCTGCATCAGGCATCCGAAGACATCCTCTCAGTGAATGGAGGAAGCAGTCAGCATGAATTTGCAGGGCATTCATTCCTCAGCCCCCACCAAACTGGGGGCTCCGAAGGGCTCAGATGTCAAAGTGGAACTGACCCTCACCCCAAAAGAATGTATGAGGGTTCTAACACCTTGTTCCAAATCAGTCAAGGGGACCAAGCTTATTCGTGCATCCAGCAAATGCTTGTCATGTGCCTGCTGTGAGCCAGGTGCTGCACTAAGCACCAGAAATACAATGATGGGCAAGAACGCCAGGGCCTGCCTTCTGAGAGCTTCCGGTCTGATGGATGCACGTGATAAGTAAGTGGGAAATGTAAGCGTAAGTCCAAAATGCGGGGTTGTGGGATCTGAATGCTATAGATGTTATTAAGGAGAAGATAAGGAAGTTCATGAAGCAACAAAGTGTGGATCTATGAAAATAGTCAATTAGTATCGGGGAATGTGAAGAAAATTCCATGGAGGGAGAGTCTAGTAAAGGAGCTACACTGAATAGTGTCTTCTAGCATAGAATTTCATTAATTGTTTAATGCAGTAAGCAATCTGTTCAGATTCAGAGCTTGAGGAAAGATGGCGTTTCTTTCCCAATAACTTGTACCATTTTCCATCAGGTGCCTCACCGTGCTTATGATTCAGTTATTGTTTAGTTTATGGTTTTTTCTGTTATTACTAATCCCCTTGCATGACTTTCTCATTACTATATTGCTATGCTATTTGTTGTGGGCTAGATGCTTTTTAACTCTGATTCCTTTTTCTTTCATTGACTTTTTTTTATTTATTTATTTTTTATTTTTTTAAATTTATTTATTTTATTTATTTATTTTTGGCTGTGTTGGGTCTTCGTTGCTGTGTGCGGGCTTTCTCTAGTTGCGGCGAGCGGGAGCTACTCTTCATTGCGGTGCGCAGGCTTCTCATTGTGGTGGCTTCTCTTGTTGTGGAGCACGGGCTCTAGGCGCACGGGCTTCAGTAGTTGTGGCACGCAGGCTCAGTAGTTGTGGCTCACGGGCTCTAGAGCGCAGGCTCAGTAGCTGTGGCGCACGAGCTTAGTTGCTCCGCGGCATGTGGGATCTTCCCGGACCAGGGCTCGAACCCGTGTCCCCTGCATTGGCAGGCGGATTCTTAACCACTGCGCCACCAGGGAAGCCCTCTTTCATTGACGTTTATTGGAAAGTCTCTCAATGACTTAAGATGCTTCCTTGGGTTGCGTGTAAAGCAGTCTTGCCGTTCAGAAGACATCCAAGTCTTCTGATGATCTTGTTTTGACACTGGCTTCTCAGATGGCATATTTGGTGCTGAGCTTAAGGCCCCGACCTGCAGTAGAAACTTAACACACCAGAACCTTCCTTGTTCGGTAATGCGTGTTTAATAGCGATTAGAAATGACAACACCCGCTGCTGATCAGCTGTCAGGGGAGGCCCAGAAATGCCACAACCACGGGAACATGAAGTCTTCTCTCTGGGGGTCGGTCTCCGCTCCTACCCAGTTTCTGTGGAGCCTTGAGAAAACAGAATGGGGATCTTGCCATCTTTCTCCCATTACCTGGCAAACGTACCCACTACTCAGTCCTTCTCGGCCAAGTTCTAGCGCAAAAGTCAAATCATCATCATCATCGTCATCATCATTGCTGACATTTATTGAGTTCTTACTATGAGCCAACCACTGCACTAAGCAACAGCATAGTTATCTCATTGAATCATTAATTGTCCTATTTTATAGATGACTATTATCCCCTTTTACAGAGGAGGAAAATGAAACACGGAGAGGTTAAGTAATGCACTCAAGATCACTCAGCTCATAAGCGGTATTGCTAGGATTCAAACCAAGCAATTTGGCCTGGCCTCTTAACGCTAGACCAGCCACGAGATGCATTCACCTCAGAAGATGTGAGGTGTAAGGAAGACGTGCTTTGCAAGTTAGTGTGGCAGTTGCACACTAGGATTTGGGTTTGAACCCCAGAAACCTTAAGGAGAGGAAACTAGGGTTTACTAGGTAGAGAGTGGCAATGCAGGCATTTGAAACAAAGTCTGTCTGACATCGGAACCTGTTGGCTCTGAGCCACTGTCCTCCCAGCCCCAAGCTGGGCCAGTCCATCACCTCCCTCATCGTATCATTCGCCAACTCCCGTTTCATCGACCTCCAACACATTGTTCTCCTATCCTCACAGCCGCTGCCCTGTTCACTTGGCCACCAGCTCTCCCTGAGGGCATTCCTCCTACTCGCCACCTGCGGCGTTCTCCCAGAGCTCTTAGGAACATGACACTGCTCTCCCCAAACACCTTCAGTGGCTCCCACTTGCCTCCCACAGTGGTTGTCAATCTTTGGTTTAAAGGCATTTATCTGGGGAGATTGTTATAAATGCATATTCCCAGGCTCTTCCCCCCATGCCAGCCGATTCTGAAGCAGTAGGACTGGTGTATAGCTCAGGCACGTGCACGTTTTTAATTATCTGCCAGTAGGGCCCTGATGCTGGTGGTCAGGGGCCATATGCTGAGAATAAGTAACATATTTCTTAGAATGAGGTTCAGGGTCTTCCGTGATCTGAGCTCCTTTGGCACCATCTCCTGCTAAGTCCCGTACACCATAGATTCCGGCTACTTGTTCCTCACAGACACCACGGCCCCGCTTCTTCCTCTCTACTCATGCCATTTTCTTGACTGGAATGTTCTCATCCTTCCCAAACTTTCCTGTCAAACCGCTGCTGATCCTTGAGGACCAAGCTCCCAGGTCACCACCTCCCTGATGCACCCACAGAGAGAACCCTGCAGTCACACAGGACTTGGCGACACCTTGGCAGTGGCCCTTCATCCTGTGCCATGTTCTAGCTGGGGGGTTACATCGGTTTCTCCCACTGGATCACAAGCTTCCAGCTGTTTTCTTTGTATCTCCCTGCGCCTAGTTTGGCACCCAGGAGATAGTAAGTGCTCTCTAAATGTCTAAGGGCTTGAATTTAGGCGTCAAGGATCATACAGATGAAAACATTGCTGGAAAATGTACAAGACAAAGTGAATGCTAGAAAACAAGATTCTAATTTGTTGGATTAATCACACAGGGATAAATCAGCCAGCATCGAGACACAAATTTCAATGAAGGAAGGGAGAGAGCAAGTGAGGGAGGGATAAAAGAGGAATGAAACAAAGGAGGAACCAACAAGAGTTTACAGAAAAGAAATACCATTTGTTCTGCAGTTTAGCTGCATCATTGCAGAAAGACAAAGCTATTAAGAATGGAAGCTGTAGAGTTTGAATTGGCTAGGTTTGAATCCATGCTCCTCTAGTTAACTGTTCCCATTTTAGAAAATTACTTAACCTCTCTGGGCCTTCGTTGTCTCATCCATAAAATGGGGGCAGTAGCAATACCACCTGATGGATTGCTGTGAGGCCTAAAAAGTCAATGCGTGTAAAGCATGTAGAACCGCGCTCGGCGTGTATTAAATGCTCCATAAATATTAGCCAGCATTAATCTTCACAAGCCTTTGAAATCATTGTTAATATCCCTATTTTACAGGAGAAACAGAGACTTAGAGAAAACAAGCTACTTGCCGAAGGTCACACTGCAGGTTAGATTTTGAGGCCATGTCTGGCTGACTTTGAGGCTTATGGCCCTAACTTGGTTTTCCTAACTTGGCAGGAAGATCCCCGAAAGGGGGGGCAGTGGACCACGCACTCTCAAAGCCCTCACAGACAGCGCAGCCGCCTGACTCTCCTGGCTGGCTTCACCCTCACCCCTGCTTTCCCGTCTCCCCATCAATTCCTCCCCTGAGTGGACGTCTGCGCTCAGGAGAGAGATGACAAGCCCCTTCCTCCCCACCAGAGGTGTAGGGGTCCTCCCCACCGCCCCAGAAATGCTTCCCTCTGAACATCCTTAGCAAAGAAGCCACTTTCCCCTTTCACAGCTGGCCGCACCTCTCTCAGGGAAAGATGATCAGATCCCGCCTGTCCTTCCTGGAACCACCTAGGATGTTCCTTCAGACCCTCCATCTTTCACACCTGTCTTCCTCTGCCATCCCCAGCTGCCCCCCGCAATCTCCTGTAATGCGGACAGGCCAGGGGCCATGGCTGCTGCCCACAGGAGCCGTTCCACCACCCACTGCAGTTCGAGGCTGAATCCCACCTCTCCTTCGTCCCACCCCTGACCTGAGAAAACGTGCAGGAACTCCTTGGCAGCAAGAACCCAGGAGGTGGGGTTTGAAGCCGGGCGCTTGGTTCGTGCTTTGCAGAAAGTGAGTCTCCACGCTTGGCGAAGGCACCTTTGATAAAACAGTCGAAGAACCTCTGCACATATTCAGCACGAAGTGCGTGCCAGGCACTTGTGCAGAGGGTTTAACCAGAGTGATCTTGTGTCATCCTCACGTCATGCATCATTATCATCCCCATTTCACAGCTAAGGAAACTGAGGCTCAGAGGAGTTAAGGTACTAGCCCAGGTATGGCTTTAGAACCCTATGTATCAGAATCACCTGTTAACTCACAGCTTGCTGGCTTCTCCCCACCGGCCCCCCAAAGTTTCTGATTCAGTAGGTCTGGGGTGCTAGCATCAGCCTGGAGAGCTTGTTAGATATCCAAACCCTCAGGCCCCACGCCAGACCCTCTGAATCAGAATCTCACTCTCACAGCATCCCCAAATGACTTATGCTCACATCCAAGTCTGAGTCTGGATGACGTTGCCCTTGGACTCTGCTCATATGGCCCAGGGAGAATTGAACAGGAGCAGCGCTACCACTTTTATCTTACTTCTCCCCAGCTTGCCAAGCAGGTGTGGAGGATGCCTGCCTCCCCAGTTTGGAAGCTGCAGTGCCCTTTATGTGGTGCCCTCATGTGAGTCCATGCCTCTAGAACGTGCCCACTCCCGCTGTTTCCCATGCCTGTTGCATCACCAAACATAAATCACTTGGCAGGACCTACCTCAGTCAGCCCTCCCCCAAGTCAGATCGCTTCTGAGACTAAAAACTTTTTGTTTCCTTTTTCAACTACTAGATAAGTTGCAGAACAGTCTTAGAAAGCAGAGTGCCTAACCCCGGAGAAACTCGCTGTAGGTGTGATGTGTACAGAGGTGGGGAAGTACTCTGGTTTTAGAAAAAACTTCCGTATTGGGAAATAAACCAGTCTTTAGAGAGGTCAGCTGGGATGGGTGCTGGGAAAGAGAGTGTTTCCCCCCTCTTGTCTCTTTGTGATGGGATGATTTGGAACAATTTTCTCCTAATAAAAATAATGATAATAAAATCAAATCTATACATTTCTTACTACGTGCCAGGCATTGTACATGGCACTTCACAGGCATTATTTCATTTCATCCTCTTAAAAACACCATGGGTTTTTAATCCAGAATTTTTGTCCCATTTTAAAGATAAGGAAATTGAGGTGAAAAATAGTGTCCATAGTCACACAGCTGGTAAAAACGAAGGGAAATTCGGGCTAACTCATAAGCCTACACTGCCCGGTACTGTTCTACCTGCTGGGGAGACGGCAGTGAATAAACAGACCTTCACGTCTTGGGGAAGCTCCCACGCTTGTGGGTAATGAGACACCAATAATTTGCAAGCTGGTCTCAATGCTTAAAGCATAAAAAGAATGAAAAGCTACTTCAATCTGGACTTGAGCTGCAAAAAGCTTACTGTGTACTCTGAAAATTTTAAATATTCATTATATAATTAATGCTGTTCAGTCACACACACACACACACACACACACACACACAAACTTAAACTTTTTTAAGAACAGCTTAAGCACTTACCGATTGAGAACTTTTATAACTCTCAAAATGGAGGCATCCCCGTATCTCTACAGGTATTTTAAATGAGTTGAATTAATCATAGGCTTAAAAGTCTCTTGCGATCTTCGTTAACGTCCCTGGGTTTAATTAAAACATCTGTGCACTTTTAATTGATCGATTCATCCAACTCGTATGTCATGTTTTTAACACACCGCAGCATGCTTTGCATCATTTTTAACCCGATTTCCACTTAACTTAAAGCAATTAAATTCACCCCGGATTAATTAAAGCATCCGTACTTTCGTGCTTAAGTCAGCCCGTGCTTCTTTCCCCACATGGCTCCTGAATGTCAGAGATCTGACACACCTGATGAGTTTTTCGTCCTTCTGGAAATTCTTCCCTGAATCACTTCCTGGCTTATTAATATGCCATCTGACAGAACGGGAATGAGGAAGTGGGTGCACCTGAACTTTGGCCCTCTGAGCCAGAGACTCTGCCCCCGTCTGTCAGAAGCATCCTTCGCTTTCCTCTCTTCACGGGGGGGGGCCTGCTGGATCTTGCCCCCGCCCCGCCACCGCACTGAGACCAACTAGAGTGTCTGAGTGGTCCAGGCAGGAAGGTGGTGGGGGGCTGTTCTGGTCAGAGGCGATCATCGTGAACAGAATGCCTGGTGATCTTTGCATTTATACTTTCGTCATTGCTCCTTAGTTCTGCTTTCCAACCTCCTCACTCTTCCTACAAAAACAATCCTTTCTTGTCCTGACCATTTAATAGGGAGGGAAAACTGAGGGACCAGCGTCAACAGGCTTCTCCATTGGGCATGGGATGCCAGACAGCTATTCAGATAGGGACAAGTGATCCCCCTAGAAGCTAGTTTGGATTTCTGCCCCTACCCACTGTGACAGAGCCCGTTTCCCCTCAGCCATGGCAGTGTTGGGGGTTATCAGTCTTTTAGATTTTTTTGTTGTTTTTTTGTTTAATTTTTTAATTGAAGTACAGTTCATTTACAGTGTTGCGTTAATTTCCGTTGTACAGCGAAGTGATTCAGTTGTACATATATATACATTCTTTTTTTATATTCTTTTCCATTATGGTTTATCATAGGATATTGAGTATAGTTCTCTGTGCTATAGAGTAGGACCTTGTTTATCCATTCTATATATAAAAGCTTATAGATCTATTTTAATCTAAGTCAAGGATTATTTCTCACTTTTTATCTATACTTATTTAATTGCTAATGAAGCTGAGAATCTTTGCATACTTTTATTGGCGGTGTATAGTTATATTTATATGTCCTTTGCCCAGGTTTTCATTCGTTTGTCTGTTTTTATTGATTTGTAAGAGCTCTTTGTGTATTTCATATATCAAACTTTATTCTGTGAAATATGTTAGAAAATATTTTTTCCCAGGGTTGCGCATCCTTCAGTTTTGTTTAGGGTGTTCTTTATCATGCAGAAGATTTAAAATCTAAGTGATCAAATCTGATCTTCTTGGTTTCTGGAGTTTATGTCTTTTTTATATATTCCACTCTCAAGAAAATAAAATTAGTCTTCAATATTTTTTCTAATACTGTTGTAGTTTTTTTTTTTCCTATTTGGATCTTTAATCTGTATCGGATTTATTTCTGAGTATAGTGCGCAGTAGAGGTCAAACTTTATTGTCTGCCAAATACGGTGTCTAACACCGCCCTGTAAGATGTTATGGAAAAACGCAAACAAACTTGCAGGCCAACCCCATAGATTGTCAATTGCAAGGATGGAGCAAGAAGCAAAACTTGCCTTTCCTGACTTCTGCTCAGCACTAAGCTGCGTCCACAGTCTCGAAAGACAACGGGACACCAGTTTTGGTTTCGAGGACACTGAACTTTGTTTGCCTCACCTCCATGATCCAAATATTATATCCTCAATTGCTTCAGGAGACTCAGGCATCTTTGTTTCTCTGTCCCTTTTCCCTACCACCTAACCCAGCTACTAGCACATATTAGCTTCTTCATAAGTTTTCATTGACTAACTGCGATGTGAGGCAACCAATTGTTAGTACAATTTTTGACACTTTACCCAGAGTGCTAGGTTCAAGTATTCTCAAGTCTCTTTTCCAGAAGGGTTTCAATCAGATTTCAAATCATTTTTAAAAGACACATTATTTGTTTTTTGTTTTTTAATTTTATTGAAGTATAGTTGATTTATGATGTTGTGTTCATTTCTGCTGTACAGCAAAGTGATTCAGTTATACATGTATATATCCTTTTTCATACTCTTTTCCATTATGGTTTATCAGAGGATATTGAATATAGTTCCCTGTGCTGTACAGTAGGACCTTGTTGTTTATCCATCCTATATATAATAGTTTGCATCTGCTAATCCCAAACTCCCAGTTTGTCCCTCCTCCACTCCCCTCCCCCTTGGCAACCACAAGTCTGTTCTCTGTGTCTGTGAGTCTGTTTCTGATTTGTAAATAAGTTCATTTGTGTCATGTTTTATATTCCACATATAAGTGGTATCATATGGTATTTGTCTTTCTCTGTCTGACTTCGCTTAGTATGATAATCTCTAGGTCCGTCCATGTTGCTGTAAATGGCATTATTTTGTTCTTTCTATGGCTGAGTAATATTCCATTTTATATATGTACCACATCTTCTTTATCCATTCATCAGTCGATGGACATTTAGGTGGTTTCCATGTCTTGGCTATTGTAAATAGTGCTGCTATGAACACTGGGGTGCGTGTATCTTTTCGAATTATAGTTGTGTCTGGATATATGCCCAGAAGTGGGATTGCAGAATCATATGGCAACCCTATTTTTAAAAAGACACATTATTCGAAAGTCCCTCTGCGTATCTAGCCCAGCCCACAAATGACTTGTCAAGTTGCAGGCATTTTTCCCTCTGTCTGTCTGGCTGGCTGTCTGGCTGGGCCTCCTCAACCCCCTCTACCTTCTCTCCAGGTGGTCTCTGTACTGTAAACTCCAAGTAGATGGGACCCGTTTAACTTAAAGCAGCAGACACGGGTGGCTTGTCCTGTTACTTCCCACTGAGTAAATAATACTGATAATTCATTTCATCCCTTACAGAGAACTTTGGGGGGAGAAAAAAAAAGCTCCACCTTGACCATTAAAATGAGCTTTACACCATTTAGGTGAATCTAAATTGTGTCATTTTTTTTGGTCATCAGCCTGTTAACTTGTCAGTCCTTAGTGGCAGTGGTATATTTTTCTTCTGTGCAAGTCTTAGAGCTTCCATTTACTAGATTTAGTAAAACAGGAATAGTCACTTTGTGCAAACATTTTAATTAATTTTAAATAGAAAGTTGAATGTACAATGCTGTGCTCCTGGAAAGCCTTAGGAACAGGGGAGAGAGACAGGGACATAAAACTTTCCACATGTGATTCCAGAACCATCTCCCGCCCACAACCAGAGAAGACTAGGGGAAGAAAAAGATGATGTCTTTCTATTAGTATTATTTGATGCTTTTCTGGTGGTGGTGGTGGTGTGTGTGCCTTTGAGACCTACTGCATTTTTAATTTTATTAACCCTTGAAGTCAGTCTGGAGATTCTGTTTGGAATTTCATAAGGGAACATCTGTTACTTACAAACCAGGTGTCAGCTACTGTTTTGAGTCCTCAGGCATTTCAGCACACTTAATGCTCCCATCAACTCTGAGAGAGAATGTTTTGATGGGGAACGTGGGTCTCAGAGAAGTACAGTGATCTTGTCAAAATCCCAAGGCTGGTAAGTGATGGGTCAGGATTTGAACCCAGGTCTTTCTGGCATCAAAACCCTATTCTTTCCACCTCTGTTCCATATCACTTCCAGGCAGGTGCAGTCAGAATTGTTTGTCCTATAACCTGTCATAAAAAAAAAAAAAAAAAATCTTGTAGATTTAGTGATAGTAAAACTATAAGAAAAGTTATTAATGCAGGAGGTCCCCACCTCACGTGCAGCCTCTCAGATGAGGACCAGGCTGAGCCTTACATACTGTGATGCTCTGGGTTGAGTTGCATCTGAGGATGAGTCTATTACCCGGAGGGAAGGAGTTCTCTGTGCAGGTCAGCCCAGTGACCACTGGAGGGCGCTCATCTGACATTTGCCCTCTGTCCCATGTTAAATGGGTTACTAGAGAGCGTCGTTCTTCTTTAACCTGCCTTCCGCTTTTTTTATGTGACATCAGCGGAACCTGTCGAGTGCCCTGCTTTCTGGAGAACATCACAGTGTTTTTCATTTTCTGCCACCCTCCTGGTGAGCATACAGCAAACATATTGAAGGAAGGCTGCATTAAGAATGTGGAGAACTCCCTGACCTGACTATTCTCTACTTTTTTTTTCCCCTGAGTAATTTAAGTAGGTCATATTTTAAATTTGATTTCCCAGGCACCTAGTTTTAAATAAAATCCATTCTTACCTTCTAGACAATCCAATTTTTTTCACCACTTGGAGTTTATGCAGAAGAAAAACAGTTACCATATGAATAAAGAAAATAATCCTAACTGTATTTTATCAATTAATAAAGACAATTGTTTCCTCCTTAACGTTCTACCCTCTTCCACCTTTTGGGTGGAAGGAAAGTGCAACGGGAGCCCATTGGTGGTGATTTGATGTAACTTTCTCTGCCATCCAGGACAAGTTCAATATATAACCCTCATGTCAGAAACAGCCCTTGGAAGCTCTTATCACTAGGCATGGGTAGCCACACTTCTTACTGTTTTCCTGTTTGAGTGTGCAAGGGAAGAAGTGCAAGTAAGAAATGATGCTGATTCTAGTCTTCCCACCAGGAGGTATCCCACAAGTGTTACCTAGATCAGAAATGGCAAGTGAGTTTTCTCTTGCCAACTCCGCCTGCTCCCAAATCCCAGCCAGGGCGCTACATTGAAGGTTTTTAGGCTCTTCCTAGGCTCGGGAGGACAAGATGCCATGATCTGCCCCTGCAGAGGTGCAGGAAGGGAGAATAGTAGCTCATGTGCACTCATTTGCCCTCCCTGACCTAAAGCTTAGCATGAGTCTTATGGGGCACTGACATGGGACCAATTTACTTTGTCCTGGAAGCCCTCTCAATACTTTGAGAAAGCCCATCATTTCTCATACTTGTTCGTATTTGCACGGTCTGTAATCTGAATCTTGGGCACCCTGGTTCAAAACTCTTTCCTCTACCCTCTCTCAGACAATCAGCATGGGTCGCAACTCTATAGATCTCTCTGCTCAAGTCTCTTGGAAATAGAAGGCATGCTCCCTACATTTAGAAAGAGTTTATCTAAATTTAACATGTAGCTTTGATGTTCTCTCTTTTGATCTCATTCTTCTTCTCTGGTAGATTCATAAGGATAGGAATGGAAATGGTTGTTTTTACAACTATTCTAAAATAGAACATGGGGGTGGGGATAGCCCCTGGATCACATGTCAGCTGTTGAGGTGTTTTTGTTTCATGTCAGTTTACAGTTAGGGTCAATTACAATCAACACACACTTCACCAGAAAAAGGCATTGTATGTACAACATGAGGTCCACTCTAGAAATTGTTCTTTCCACACCTTTCATAAATGGCCATTTTGTGCTTGCCCACACGCCCACCACTTGGGAGTCCCTGAATGTCAGGAACATAACAGACATATTTACTAATCAAGCCAACATTGATGAATGCAACACTGGAAGGAAATCAACAGTGATAAACATAGTCTTGTCCTTGAGTAGCTTACTGTATCTTTGGGAAATTAGACACAGAAGGAGAATTAATTACTATAAAAACTAAATGGAACATGACAACAAAAGGGGAACGGTAAGGTGGATGGGGCCTTTACTAAGGAGCGATCTAATTAGGTATGTAATCGCGTCAGGGGATGGGGAGACCATTCCAGTTGCAGGCACACATGTACCTGTAGAATTCTTGGAGCCTGTGCATTCCAAATCACAGGTAAACCAGGAATTGTTAAAACACCCCTGTCGGTCATTTCTGAAGGTCCCTGAATGCCAGTTCCATAGCCTGGAGCCGTGCCCTCATTTTAGGCTCATGGTGGAAGCCAGGTTGGAAATTCAGGTTCTTTACAAACTGATCCTGAAGTGAAAAGTCGAAAGTCTGAAGGTGACCACTAAAATCTCACTCTTGATGACCTCCAAAGGGGCAGTATTGGCACGGTTGAGGCCAAGCTGGTTAAGAACTGTTGGTAATTCATACCAGACCATCCCCAGATTGTCAGCCCTCTTCCTATCAACAGAGGCAAGAGGGTCCCTGCTGACATGAACTGCTAGAGATTTCATGTCTTCAACCTGCCCTCCCCTTCCTTTTTTTTTTTATAAGGCCAGGCGTATTTCCTCTTTATACTTTATCACACATGTTATGCTTTGGGGTAGGCACAATTATTTCTCTGTGGTCTAGATAAGGAAAGTGAAGCATAGAGAGATTGTGCCTCAACAGTGGCCCATCCCCTTCCTTTTTAATGAACATAAACTTATCAGGAGTAGGAGTTGACTAATCTGAGAGTAAAATATTCAGCAAAATGGGTTCTGATCCCCATTACCGACAGCAGCAACAGGCATGTCCAAGCAGCTTAGTTAAAGGCACAGCTTAGAGTCAAGGCAACCTGGTTTCCAGTGGGGCCCCCCTACTCGTGACCTTTGTGATTTCCAGCAAAGTAATTTCACCAATCTCAGCCTCAGCTGTAAAATGGGAGCGTGATTCTAGCCTCTCACCTCGTTGGGTGATCATGACGATTCAGCAATAAATTGCGCATGAAGGACCCTATGCCGTGCCCGGCATATAATAAGCATTCAGTTGGTGGTAACTGCTGTTATTAGTAGCATTTTTTTAATTAATTTTTATTGGAGTATTGTTGATTTCCAATGTTGTGTTAGTTTCTGCTGTACAGCAAAGTGAATCAGTTATACCTATGCCTATAGCCACTCTTTTTTAGATTCTTTTCCCGTACAGAGTCATTACAGAGTACTGAGGAGAGTTCCCTGTGCTATTCAGTAGGTTCTTATTAGTTGTTATTAGTAGCATTTTTGTTGTGGTGGTAATTGTTTATCTGAAGATGGCTCTGCACCTCCGTGGCCCAAGTCCCCGGCCTAGAGCCCGGCAGGCTCAGCCTCCTTAGACGGACACAGCCCTTCAGGCGCTGTCCCCAGCCCCATCCTCTGTGACCTGGTGCTCTGTCTTTGCTCTTTGCAGCTGCCTGCCCCGTCCTGTGCAGCGGGAATGGACAGTACTCTAAAGGGACGTGCCAGTGCTACAGCGGCTGGAAGGGCGCGGAGTGCGATGTGCCCTTGAATCAGTGCATCGATCCTTCCTGCGGGGGCCATGGCTCCTGCGTCGATGGCAACTGTGTCTGCTCTGCCGGCTTCAAAGGCAAGCACTGCGAGGAAGGTAAGCGCCAAGGGGCGGGCTGGGCAGCGGTGGGGGCGGGAGGCGTTTGCAGGCCTGGACCTTTGCTAGTGAGCCCAGTCCTGGCTCCGTGTTTTGCAAAGGAAGTTTCAACATTTTGCACTTCAGACCCCTCGGCTTTGATGGACTTCTTAAGCTGTAGAACTTAAGAGAGAAGGCTTGCCGGGTGGCTCTGGAAGACATGTTTTGTTTTCCCCTTCTTTATGTTAATTAGCTCCTTTTCTTTCTCTCCTTTGTTTTTCTGTCTTCTGTCTCCCTCTGCTTCTCCTCCCCTTCCTGCTCTTTCTTTTCCTTTTTCTTCCTTCCCCTTCCCCATCTTCCTCTTTTTGTTCTGCTTTATTTAAAGTCCTCTGAATTGGGAATTATGGTATCCAGAAAAAAAGAAACAAGAACCTTAATCCTCCTCCCTTCCCCAAAGCTGTTTTCTTTTCTTTTCTTTTTTTTTCTTAAAGCTGTTCCTGGTAATCTCAGACCCATATATGTCTGTGTAAATATTTCTGCAGAAATTAATATCAATAGAAGGCAGTCAGGCTTGAAAGACTGTAGGTACCTGTGTCATTTAGAGACACCATGTAGGGCAAATGATCCTGGTTACCTACAATCACAGAGACTTAGAGGAGAGTGGGCGTGCGGCGAGAGGGCTGGGATTTGATGAGTCCTGAAGAGCTCACTCTAGCGTGCTTTGAAGTAGTCGCTAGCACACGTGGGCAAACCAAGCCTGATCGGAAGCTTGCGGTGGGGGGGGGGGGGTGGTTTGGGGGAGGAAGTACAGGAATACAGGGAAAGAGCACCTCTCCGGAGGTGTTCGGAAGCCAGCTCTAACTAGTTCTAGTTGCTCTGGTTAGTGCTTCTGGAAGTCATTTGGTAGCAAGGTGTTGGGACCTGTGAGGCACTGGAACTCGGCCAAGCTGCCTGTCAGCCTTCCCCCTCTGTATTTGCCCTTCCAGAGTATGGTTTTAGTTGCCCATCTATTGCTTTTCCCCTTATAAAGAATCAACCACAGTTAGCAGGAAGGTAAAAACCTAGGTTCTCTCCATCTCTCGCCTGCTCAGTCATTACAGCCCTCACCGCAAAGTAATGACAGTGGCTTTCCCTTAGATACCCACACAAAAGCTCCCCTTGTGACTTCTCCCATTTCATAGTTTTTAGAACTATTTCCACAAAGACTCAGCTTCTGTGACATTATTCTTCTAAGATTTTCCAATACATCACTGCTAGTGCCCTTAATGGGGCCCAGAAGTGTGACCCCACCCCCAGATCCTCACTTGTTCAACTCTCTCTCTATTTTTCCTCTATAATAAAAGGTAGCCTCCCTCCCTCCATCTGCATCATAAAACCAAACTGGGAGCTTGGATGGAGGAAGTGCTGATTTAATAACCCTGTTTGAAAGGTTAAAGTTCTTAAAGATAAATGGACTGCAGGAGGCAAAGCTGCATTGGCTGAAGACACGGGAGAGGCCAACAATATGACAAGCAAGGTTAACACGCCCTTTTGCATATACCTCATTTGGCAAGAGGATAGTGATAGAGCAATGGTGTTGCCCATCTTAGAATTTTTTTCTGTCCCGTCAAGATTGTGCATATCTGTATGAGTGGGATTTCAAGTATTCTCTCAACTTTGTCACTCTCCCAACTGGTCTCATTTAAATGTTCAGAATGAATTAAGCGTCCAACAAAACAAGGAAGCCACGTGGATCGTTATGAAAGGTTGAAATCGCCTCTATTGATTTCTGCTACCCCAAAAGAATGAACCGAGATGATGCATATGCTGTTTTCAAAATAGGAAATGGAATCAGAAAGCCTGGATCAGCACTTTTTCTTCCATTTAGCTTTTTTCTTTCTGATATTCATCATAGTCATAACGTTCAAACAGTTTACCTGAAATGGCCATGGCAACGAAATCAATAGTTGTCATCCTCCGTTTTTGCTGCATAAACATTGTTGTACAATTAGCAAATTTGCACAAGAAAATGAAAGGACAGATTTGTGAGGTTTCACTCGATGATGTCTGGGGGAGTGGGAAGGTGAGACGAGAGAAGAATTGACATATTAGTTTAAGTCAGCCATGTTTTCATGTCAGTTTCATGGTTGAGTCATTTTTCAATGACATTTAACTTCATAAATGTAATTCATGGTTCTTCAGGGGTTTATAGTACATATTGTTTGTAAAACTCCTTGACTTCCTTTTCTATCCTTAGGGACAAAAATTGCATTCACAACCCTTTTTTGTCAAACCTACAGAGGGCCCAAGACTAAATGAGTTCTAATGATTTCAGCTGCCAGAGGGCTGGTGGTATAAGGCACATGGTACTTAGCTGGTAAAGGCCACTGTCCCCCTTTTAAGTATAGCACTGTTTCTATTTATAAAGCTTTGTAAAATGCCATCCTCCCTCCTGCCTGCCTAAGACTCTGAGGAGGTGGCCACAAGACCATCGTATGAAACTGGAACCAAATTTAAAATTCATAGTGAAACTACTCCCCTTAAAGTCTGAATTCAGTTATTCCATCAGCTGCTATAATTATATAGCACAAAGGGCATATTTACTGGTTTCACTGACCTGAGAAAGGGTTATCTCATATTTCTAGATACAACAAATGATTCTTTTGATGACATTCCACTCCAGGGCTAATAAATCTCAGTGGATTTTCCTCCTTCCTTCATACTGTAATTCAGGATAGAGAAGCAAAAGCTAATTTATCTGGAAGAAAAGTGCCATTTTCTTCCTTTTTTTTTTTTTGGTATATTACTTTTTATTTCATCCTTTTAGAAAAAGATCATATGATAGTTTTTTTCAGTTTTTTGAGAGCTCCTAGCTATTGGCACCTCACCAAACATTTTAAGTGGCTAATTATAGATGGAGAGTGATTTTTGAGGCACATAGCACATGAGGTATTTTTGTGTAGATTTTGATTTTGCTATGTTCGAAATGGGGACAGAGTGAAAAACTAGAACTTTGGGATTTTCTTTTATGAGAAGAATATGGACAGGATTGATTCTGAATGAATGAGTTCATGTTTTGCAGATTCCAAATTGCACAGCATTCTTCCCAAAAGCAAGATGTTGTTAGCACCCTTTTCTCTTTCTTGTCAGTCCTTCACACTGGAAATTTGTCTCATTAACAGCAAATGCTTATGGCAAAGTCTGCCGTTTATCCTTTCAGCAATTATGTATTGAGCACCTACTGTATTCCCTTGACTGTGAGAGGCATGAGATGTTAAAGGCATTGCGCAGCCTCTGTGTGAATGTCTTCCATGTGTTTGAATCTTTCCGTTCATTTACATCCAGATGTGCTCCACCCTCCTGAATGGAGCAAATTTGAAAATATCAGAAAGGGTTCATGTCATCAGGAGTAATAGTCCCCAAGGCAATGAGTTCAACATTAAAGTGATTGTAACCAGAGAAAATGACATCATCATAAATGTCTCCAACTAATAATAAGTCACTGAAATGTACCTTTCTGAGGGTATTCCTGGTTTAAAAAAATAAATAAAAGCAAAAAACAATGGCAGCTTTTGCTTCCCCATGGCTCAAATAGTTCTGAACTGATTTCCAGAAATAACATCTTCCTGAGAAGGTCCAAATGGGATCCTGAAAAAACATCTCTTAACGCTGAAAATTCTTATTTCTGCCTCAAGCTGTGCCCCCAGATGATGGCAGAAGCAAAGGCTTTAATCTAGGCCAACAGACCTGATTTCCAAGCTGTTAAAATGAGCGAAGTTTATGTCTTAGTCAAATAAGATGACAAGACCCGCCCCCCCCCCGCCATTGCTCTGATCCACCAGGCACCATCTGAGCCTCACGCAAGACCACTGTTCACCACTCAAACCCCACGGTGTGCAGTGCCCTCTGTTCAAATGCCACTGCATCATTTTCTAGGAATACCTAAGGAAGCTGGTCTTCCTCTAAAAAGCCCTGTTTATCCATCCTTAGGCTGGATGGATGTCCAAAGTTTGGGGTCACATTCTCATACAAAAATTCCTGTCCTGAGAACTGGCCTTTGCAGCTCACTGCTCTCCTCACTTTGAGTGGATTCCAGAGTAATAAACTTCAAGTCACTACTGGATGTATAGCCACTCTGATTACTAAGATGGCCAAGCAATCAGACCATGAAACTGGCAAGAACAACAGTGAGTGGAATCTGACCGTTCATTCGCCTGATTGACGGTCTGGGGGGAGGTCAGTGCCACAGCCAGAGACTCACCCATCCATTTTACTAAGATTATGTGTAGGAAGGTTACCCCTTTGGGATCACTTCCACACCCAACTTCACCTCTTCTATCCTGCACGTTTACTAACTTCTTCCAGTAGATGTGTGCTCAGAGAATGAAAACTAATTTTAGACTTAGCCTAAGTGAAACTTAATTAGGAAAGTGACTCATGCATGAGTGTCACTGGTTTTCTTTTTCATCTTTTGGTACCTTCTGAAGTCAAGTATTAGTGAAGTTAGACTGAGCCTCTCTACTTTTCTCTCCAAAAGTGAGGGATGATCGGGTCTGGTATTACATGTAGAGACATCACCTGCATTCATGGTCCAGTCTCAGAAGCCCTGATGTGGTTTAATAAGATACTAATGCTTATAAGTACAAGGTTCTCAAGGTTGGATGATACATCTCTATATTTGGGTCCTCCTAATTCTGCTTGAGAAATCCCCCTTTTTCCTTTACATTCTCTTCAAGTTTGAGATTTGGTGTTTTAACAAATAAAAAGTCTGTAATTCTTTATGGGTATCCTTCAAGGGGCCATGTACTACCTGGGCTGCTCCATTTGCTTGCAGGCGGGTAGGAATTGGTGGACCACTGGTCCGTTCAGCTGTAAACTGGTGTTTCATGGCCCATCCCCCATGAGTGATCAATACTTTTCCTCTTTGTTTTTTTTTCAGTTGATTGCTTGGATCCTACGTGCTCCAGCCATGGGGTCTGTGTAAATGGAGAATGCCTTTGCAGCCCTGGCTGGGGTGGTCTCAACTGTGAGCTGGCGAGGGTCCAGTGCCCAGACCAGTGCAGTGGGCACGGCACTTACCTCCCCGATACGGGCCTCTGCAGCTGTGATCCCAACTGGACGGGTCCCGACTGCTCCGTCGGTAAGCCAAGAGGTTTTCTCCTCACTTTCCCCAACACTCATGCCTTGTGTTCCTTCCAAAAGCCCAAACAGATTGGAATCTGCTCTTTCCACTCGGGATGGAGGGACTTTGGTCAGTTGCATAGTACCTCTCTTGCTCTGTCCTCAGTCATGAAGTCTTTGATCCTTGAGAAGAGAACAAACAAACAAATACCACTTGGTTCTTGTGCCTCGTTGGTTTCATCACTGCAAATGACTGAGGGGCCCAGGAGGGATGCTTCTATTTGCATTGTAGCTTTCTTATGTACACTCCCTAAAGGTACCAGAAAACAAAACAGAACAATTCAGTCCCAGACAAACTGAATGGAATGTCCTATAAAAGAGAAAAGACGCTCCCTCGGGGTGCCAGGTGAACATGTTATAAAGCTCTGCAATACTCCAGTGACAGGAAGATAATGAAGTTGCACTGTACCCTTTATTTTCCTAAAATTAAGAGTACGTGTCTTACCTCCCTAGTGACCTTAAAATGGAATGGTTCAACAGTTCAAGCCAGTCTCCACCTTTCCAAGAATGGTTCCGTTCACACTGTCAAGCGCCTATCCAAGCAAGCCATCATCCTTCCGCCCCCTTCTGTCAGATTACCATGGCAATCAGGAAGGGAATCTATGCGAAGCTTTGCTACAATGGGAAAGAAATGAATATTTCATTCCAGAAGGAAAAAAAAAAGGAAGAGTCAGTTAAAATGGGCTATTTTGGGTATCTTCTCAGCCCACTCGCCTCTGCCTTCAACTCTGATGTTGGTGGTCCAGGCCAAGCTCTGTGGAGGATGGGGGGAGGGGGCGCCCTAGATCCAAGGCCCAGCGGTGCTACCGACGTGCTGTGTGACTTGGAGTGAGTCACTGACCCTCCTGGTCTGGTTTCCCCTCCCCTGGCACGATGAGCCATGCCTCCCTCAGTAGTCTGCCGTAAGGATGAGTGTCTGGCACGTGCTTGTCCTCGAGTGAGAGGTCTGGAATGCCAGAGAGTGCATATCTGTCTGTATGTCTCCTCCCCAACCACAAAAGACTTTGAGCTCCTTTGAGAAAGAGGCTGTGTAAATGCAGCACAATTAGAGCGGTCATGGTTGCCACCAAGGTGCCGATCTGGGTGACAGCTGGGCCTGCAGTCATGGTGAGGTTGGAGCCGCTGGGTCTCCGACTGGCCTCTGGTCAGTTCAGGCTCTCAACAGGGAAAAGAATCCCAGCTGGCTGGGAAGTCAGGCTCCACAGGTATCTTTTCAGGTGGGCACCTCCCGGGTAGCTTGGCCAAACTGCTTGAGCAGCAATGTCTGACCTCTTCCTGGGATGGTCTCAAGCCCCAGAGCAGTGGTTCTCACACTTCAGTGTACATCAGAAACACTTGGAGGACTTGATAAAACAGATTTCTAAGTCCCACTCCCCACGTTTCTAAGTCAAGAGGACCAACCAGGGCATAGGAAGTTGCATTTCCACATAGTTCCCAGGGATGGCGATGCAGCCAGTCTGGGGACCCCACTGTGAGAACGCTGCTCTAGAAACTACCTCACAGTGGATGAATACCCAGCCAGTGGAGAGACAGGCCGCCCAAGATGACATACCTCTGGGCCTTGGGCCAGCTCCAGGGACCCGGGCCATGTGTGTGGTCTGGCCTCCAGTGGAGGGTTTCACCGGCTGTGGTGTTGAGCTGTAATCATTGTTTTTCTTCCAGAAGTGTGCTCAGTAGACTGTGGCACTCACGGCGTCTGCATCGGGGGAGCCTGCCGCTGTGAAGAGGGCTGGACAGGCGCAGCTTGTGACCAGCGCGTGTGCCACCCCCGCTGCATTGAGCACGGGACCTGTAAAGATGGCAAATGTGAATGCCGAGAGGGCTGGAATGGTGAACACTGCACCATTGGTAGGCAAACGGCAGGCACCGAAACAGGCACATATTGCTTTATTTTCATAAATCGTAGATCTATAGTGATGGTCGTGCGTTGCAACTGGCTGTTCCTTCAGGGACACGAGTGCTCTCCAGCATTTCCTGCTGCCTCTCCAAATCTCCCAGGGCATAGTAGGGAAGGGAAAAGCAAGGTCCCGATTGGAAAAGGCTTTCCCTTCTTTCCAGAATTCCAGATTGGGAGGAAAGGGACCAGATCAAGATAAGAAAGTCCATCCAAATTACTGATCGTGGAGAAGGGAAATGCACACGCATGGGAAATTGTCAGGGCCTGGAGGTTTCAGGCACCCCAAATGACTGCGGTCTTCAAGTCTCCCCTTTTTGAATACCCTCCCAGCCGGATCCCTGCTTGCTGGCAACAACTGAACTCACTTCTTTTAGACCAGGTTGGGTGCAGGGCAGGACTCCCAGGTTTCCTGGGTAACCAGGTACCCCTCTAATAGGTTTGAGCATCCTCTTGCCGTCCCAAGACAAGGCTTTGTCCTTGGGCTCCTGACCCTCCCCATCACCACCACCATCGATAAATGTCTCCTCCTCTGGCCCCATTTCATTCTCACTCAGTCACCTCTCTGTATATCTAAAGCTTGATGACTGAGAATATTTCTTAAAAGGTCATTTTCTTTAAGAAGTAATACTTCTCAAGTTTCTTCAGTTTGGGTTTTGTTTTTGTCTTGGTTTGGGGTTGGTTTCATGCCAAGCTGGCTGAGGCCACTTGCTTGCATGGAAACTCTCAGAGAAGTCTCTATCCAAACTACTAACATGGCCCCTTGAACTTACCTTTGATTCTAGCCATTGAGTTGGGGGCCCTCCCCTGTGTCCTAGCCCCAAGACCCCAGGCACCTGGAGTGAGAGGAAGGGTTAGGAGCTTCTCCAGGGCTGACTTATGAGATCAGACTCAGTTTCCCATGCTGTTCATTTGGGTGGTCAAGCAGAGATAAAGTGCTCTCTGCGTTAGGTTTCCCCCAATTATCTAATTGGGCATCCAAGGGGCAGCGTGCCTATCCAGGCCACGACCATAGCACCGGGACCCTGCCGGGACAGTCCGTTGGCAGTGAATTGTTTTTGCAATCGTTCAATGATGCTCCAGATCCCGCTCCCCCTGCAGCCGCTTTCATCTTCAGTTCCCTGCAGAGTCTGGGGGATAATTCGGAAGGCTTTCAAGGGAAGGAAGTGCACAGCCCAATACTGAGACAGTTTAAAATCCTTATTAATAACTCCCACTCTTCAGGGGTGCTCCTCTTGGTATACTTTTGCATGCTCGGTGTGATCTGAATACAGACTCTCCCCACCCTCATACCTCCATTGCCCCCAGTCTCCCTCCCCAAAAGAGCTCTTGCCAACCAGTAACCTTTAGGTAGAAAATCGCCCTTTCTCTCAGTTCACACAACCCAGCCTCAGCCTCCCCTTTGCTCTCCCCTTCCCGCATCTGCCGAGGGTTTAGCATCCCACAGGGATTCCTGCTGACTCTCTCCTACCTACAACTCATCTCTACTCTGGGAAGAGCTCACAGGAGGGCAGCCCTGATGGATTAGAGCAGAGGTTGGAGAACTATAGGCGGGGGTGCGGACCAAATCTAGCCTGCTGCCTGTTGCTCTGTGGCTTACGAGCTAAGAATAGTTACATTATTTTAAGGGTTGAAAGAAAAATATTTCCTGACACGTGACAGTCATATGAAATTCCAATTTCAGTGTCCCTTAAACGAAGTGTTAGTAGAGGACAACCACACCCATGTGTGGATATATCATCAGCTTCTGCACTGCACCTTGGCCTTAAGTAATTGCAACATGGTCCACAAAGCCATTTGTTGTCTGGTGCAAAAAATACAGGAGAAATCTGGCCAACCCCTGAATTGGAGAGTTGCGCAAGTGTTGGCAGAGAGGGAGGAGAAAAGAGAAGAGGGTCAACGTTCACTTTAGAGAAAGGATACCAATTGTGACTTGAAGGCCATCAGGGGCCAAGAGAAAGGGAAGGATCCAAGTGTCACAGAGAGCGAGTGGCGAGAGAACAGCTGTTGCATGGAAATGTCTCTGGGGCCTGTGAAGATGAAATGGGAAGATGGTAACTTGAGTCTCATAGAAGATGGTGAGGATGTGGCCAGCAGGAGAACACAGGAGATGATTCTTTCTAGCCAGCCCTTCGGGTGAGATGAATTAGAGAAAGGTGTTTTTGCTCCTTGAAGTGTCTAGTTCAAGTTTCCCAGCTCCATGAGCTCTTGAGAAACAGAGAAGGTGCAGATTTATATGCCAAGTAAAGCTCCCCCAAATGAAGCTAGTGACGTCCCAGGAAAGTCTCTCCTTCAGAATTATGATCTCTCATGACTTCATGAGCTCGCACTACGTATGTTATAAAGATCTTTATCACCAACGTCTGTCCTTGTGAGAAATCAGGGCTCTGTGGTTTTATTAGTAGTATCAGTGCCATCTCCTCACAGATTTACATTCATTGGGCTTTGCTCAAAAAAAGCCAAGCATTCCTTGGTTGGTGAGATTTGCTATTCAAAATCTAGAGGTGCTCGTACACATGTAATTGCTCCTTTTGCTTTTCAACCTCTGCCCCCAGAGCTGTTTCATAGAGTTTTAATCTTTTATTTTGAGCAGACTCTCCTGTCGATTCACTCTTAAGTGAATGCCGCAATTTACAAGCCCAGAATCAGTCCTCCTCCTCAGGGATACTGACAGTCAGAAAAGAAAGAGAGGCTCTTTGGTCCCTTTCAAGCAGAGCCTCAAATGCTATATTTTGAAAATAGAAAATAAATAAGAATGAAATGGCACCTAGTCTGCAAAAAAAAAAAAAGTGCATTGGGAGGTTCGGGGTAGGGCAAAGCAGTGGGTGCTTGGGTTGTCTGTGGTCTGTTTTCAAAAGGTCGTGGTGTGACAGTTTTCTTAGGGTCATTGCAAATAGTCAGCTAAGCGTCTCACATCAGTCCTTGTGTATCACGTTTATTTTACCCAAGGAAGCAAGAAGACAGATGCAGGGGGGAAAGAGATGAGGATAAAAGCACAGCCTTCCAGAACTCAATCAAGTAGAATCACCAGGATCTATCCATGCTTGGTCAAATGCATTTCTGGAATTTTTCAACCAAATTATTCCTTTATATTTGGATATTTAATACATATTGCTAAAGATTTAAATATAAGGTATAACATTTCAATGTTAACTGGTAGAGCTAACTTGCCAACAGGTTGGATTCTACCAAGCAATGATCTTTTATTACCTCTTTCTAACAAGTTAAATACAGAATATGGCAAAAATCTCCAGAACTGCAGAGAGGAGAAATAGACATTGAATCCAAATCAACCACAATTCGTGTATCTCTTTGGAATATATTAACATTATTTGAATAGGCTGCGGTTTACTCATATGAATAAATCAGAAGGCACATTGTGTGGTTAGACTAGTTTCATTCTTTAAACATAATCCTAAAATGGGCTGTTGTTCCTATCAGCTGCCACCCCTCCCACCACCCCTTATTAATACTGTGGATTTAACCTCAGCAGTCTATTCAAAGTCTATAACACCAGGGCATAAAGGAACCATAGAATAACTCAGAAATCTCTATGAACTAGAGTAAAGTCAGATAGACATCTCTTATAAAGAAACAGAGTAAATGTTAACATGTTCTGCAAGCAGAATAGTCGGGCAAAATACAGGGAGAGACCAAAGTTCTTATTGCTGGAGATTACAAGGAGGAAAGCAAAATGCTCCTTGAGGATTGTTGCCATTATCGTCAGCTGTCCAGATATCCACTCTAAATAATACAATCTAACACACACACAGAGTAAATCCACCAAAACTAGGCTCCGACCCTAGGTGAACTCTTTGATATCTGGGTAGTGAGCAATGTCTATAATGGTTATTCCAGCCTGTTTACTTTTTCTATGTGGTCCTGACCTCCAGCTGCATTTCGGAATCATGAGGACTGGATTCCCAGGATCATGTGGGACTGAGTAACCTGCCCCTGTACCACAAGTCAGAACAGTTTTCTTTTCCCTCTATCGCACTGGGACCCTTCTATTTTTCCTCTTTAATTGGTTGGGGAAAGAACTAGGTTCTTGTGATGTTAATAAGGAAAATGAATCTTTACCCAAGGTAAAACCAGCCATGCGACAATCTGATGTGCTGATCAAGTGATTGTCATCAGGAGTAGACAGGGTCACAATCCAAGAGGGAGAGAGCTTCGGAGATACAGGGAACAGGTCAGGAAGAAAACGACTGTCAAAATGAACCAACTTCAGACTGAGTCCAGCTGCTTCTGCATCTCATTCCAGCTTCATTTAAGTTATGGAAACTTTTTTTTTTTCTTGTAGCTATTATCCTTCAACATTTGAGCTTTCATGACTCTACAATGAGATATCAAGTTGAGATAAAATTAGCCACTGTGGAACCGTCCTTCCCACTGGGTCTCTGGAAGCAGCTAATTCTCTGATTGGTTCATTAACCTATTCCTCCGGGAGCTCTTATTGGAACCTATCCTAGGATCTCCCTATTTTTTGAAGTGAAAGCCTAAAGTGGTAGTTCTTCACTGTTTAAGATTATAGACAGCAGAGAGCAAGCAGAACATGTTCCACTGCTGCTTTTTTTCCCCCTACACGTTGGCCAAAATGTGAGCCTTTTCATTGAAGATCAGGAATCACCACATGCCCAGAAGTTCTCTTCACGTCTGGGTCAGGCAGTCTGCCCAGGTTTCCTACCCAACCTCAGCACAAGGCCCTGGAGGTAGAAGTTAGAGGAACCCATTTTCAACTCAATGCAAAAAGTGGAATATAATGAAAGGGAAAAAAAACTGCCTTACAAGTAGTGAGACTCTCGTAGCTGAAAGTGTTTACTTTCTTAGCCTAGATGTTGAAGAGGGCCTTTCAGGGGAAGGTAGACTAGATAGACACAAAGCTCCCCCTGGCTTTATGGCTCAACCATCCTCTAGTTTTAAATGGAAACATTTTTTTGGTATGACTTTCTATGTGAGTTAGTAACATATGCCCCAGCAGAAAAGGAGGTCTCATCAAAAAAGAAAAGAGGGGAAGAAGTCTTGCAGTTATAGTTCTGTGGGGAGACAGTGAGTTGGAGTATTCCTTGTACCATCACCTTCATGTTTCAGAGGGTCCCCTTGATGTACTAGCACGTGGCCCACAGGGACAAGGCCAGATCCAACAAGTAGACAGCTTGATACGAGGTCTCACTGCCTTCACAAGAGCAAAGGACTAAAAACAGTTTGGAACTCTTAGAACAGAAACCCATGGGTGAGAGTGAGCGTGAGGAAGATTCCAGACTCAAAAGAAAGGAAAACATCAAAGAATAAGAGCTGTTGAAAAAATGGGCTGCACTCCCTGAGTGTATGTAGTGAGTACTTGGTCGCTTGAGCTTTTACAAAGAATCAACGTTTCTTCCAAGACTATGAGTCTTGGATTCCACAATATGCACTCAAGGCTTTATATTAAAGAAAAGGGGAATGCAAAGAGGGCCCCAGAGCAATGAACCCCATAAGATGTTCATGATGGGCATTTTCTCATCACTTGCTATCTGATTCATTGCGGTGTCATGAAGAATAAATTGACAGAGGGCAGGAGCTCTGTGTTCTAGGCTTGACTGTGCCACGAACATTCTGGATGCCCTTGAGAAGTCACCCAACCTTTCTGACCTTAGTTTCTTCCCAAGGCCAATGAGGGGGGTGAACCATATCACTGCTTTCTAGAGTGTGGTCCACAAACATGAGATGTTTTTGTTGGTGTGCAAATGTATTTTATTGACTGGTTATATGGGGCTTTTAAAAAGAAGTATTAGGAAAAACCATAACTGGCTCATTAAACTCATGATTATATGGGCGTTAATGCTTAGGGATGTGGCAAAAGCAGGTAGTGATATTAGGCCTAAGTAAATTTGAAGAAAGATATTAAGTAAATAACAGTGCAGATATTGCAAATGTCACGAATGCAATATGTGATTGACTAGATTTAGAACACACTTGGATGAGATGATCTCGAAGGACCTGTCTGTCCATCTCCAGAAGTTTATTACTTTTGATGCAAATTTATATGCATCAAATGGAATGGTCCACTCCAGGACAATCAAATCTTTCTCTCTTCTATAAGGTCAGGGAGGGTCTCCAGGTAGATTCCCATAATATACTAATACACTTTACATCAAAGGGATGGATACAGCAGAGTGTTGGTTTTGCCGATGATACGTTGTGAATTTTGTTAGTTAGTTTGTGTGATTATCTGCTCATCTCAGCTCCAGTTTACATCTGATTTACCTAGAGAATGCTTCTGTGCATTGAAAAACTTCCTTCAGTGGTTTATATTTGTGTTTCTTTTTGTCCATTTATATTTGTGTTTCTTTTTCTAAATTTTTTATTGAAGTACAGTTGATTTAGAATGTTGTGTTAATTTCTGCCGTACAGCAAAAGTGATTCAGTTATACATATATATACATTCCTTTTTTAAATATTCTTTTCCATTATGGTTTACCATAGGGTATTGAATATAGTTCCCTGTGCTGTGCAGTAAGACCTTGTTGTTTATCCATTCTATATAAATTAGCTGAAGTCTGCTAACCTCAAGCTCCCACTCCATCCCTCCCCCAACCCCCTCCCCCTTGGCAACCACAAGTCTGTTCACTATGTCCGTGATTCTATTTGTTTCATAGATAGGTTCATTTGTGTCATATTTTAGATTCCATATATAAGTGATATCATATGATATTTGTCTTTCTCTTTCTGATTCACTTCGCTTAGTATGATAATCTCCATGTTGCTGCAAATGGCATTATTTCATTCTTTTTTATGACTGAGTCATATTCCATTGTGTGTGTGTGTGTGTGTGTGTGTACACACCACATCTTCTTTATCCATTCATCTGTCGATGGACATTTAGGTTGTTTCCATGTCTTGGCTATTGTAAATAGTGTGCTATGAACATAGAGGTGCATGCATCTTTTCAAATTATAGTTTTGTCCAGATATATGCACAGGAGTGGGATTGCTAGCTCATATGGCAACTCTATTTTTAGTTTTTTGAGGAACCTCCATACTCTGTTCCATAGTGGCTGCACCAATTTACATTCCCACCAACAGTGTAGGAGGGTTCCCTTTTCTCCACACCCTCTCTAGCATTTCTTACTTGTAGACTTTTTAATGATGGTCGTTCTGACTGGTGAGGTGGTACCTCATTGGAGTTTTGATTTGCATTTGTCTAATAATTAGCTATGTTGAGCATCTTTTCATGTGCCTATTGGCGATCTGTATGCCTTCTTTGGATATATTTGTGTTTCCTAATTTAAAAAAAGATGGTGTTAAAGTAGAGGTCCATCTGACTATATCCACAGCACTTGGATTTGAGCAATGCAAGCATGATAACGAAGGGATTAAGACACAGTCTTTCGTGTCAGTCTACCTGAGATCAAATCCAAGCGTATTTCTTAACCTCTGTGTGCCTCAGTTTATCTGTAAAATGAGAATACCGAATACGACCTGCCTCGCTGGGTTATATGTAAAGTAGTTGGCCCAGTGCCCATCATAAAGTAAAAGCCAAATAAATGTGAGCCAACATCATCATTATCATCCCGCATTATCACCATCATTATCTACTACCAACGTAAGACAGAGCACAGGGGAGGATTATCAAAATCAACTTCTCTTTAAGACATTTCTGCTACCTTCAGTCTCCCTCTCACACATCTGCCTTCAATCCATCAAGCAGTTAGCAGCATGTCAAAAACAACACCTACCCACTCTCCATTTCCCAAACAAAGGTTTGTTCTGTAACTTGCCAGCATCTGGTTCTAACAGAGAAACTGCCTCTCTTACCTGGAATTGAACCTGCTTATTTTACCAAACAGCCCGATTGTACATGAAACCAAACATCTGAATATCCTTAGGTTAATACAGGTTAATACAATTGTGAAATTGGGGTTTGCTGCTTTCAACCAAAGTTCCCCAAACTAGACCTCTTGGACATATCCAGGGGTAGCCAAGAGTTCTCTGAGAATTTATTTTTAATTCTGGGTTTCCTTTTTACCATAAGTATACTTCAAAAGGAAAAGAACTTTTCCCTTGAAATATTACTTTGGAATTCTGTTATTATTTGAAGAGAATAAAACTTCAGTTCTTTAAGCCAGTGTTTCTCCATATAGGGACCACAGACATATTCTGGAGGCCTTTGGTAGGAATCTGTTCTCCTTGAAGAGGAAATCTGGTATTTCTTACATTTGAGGATGTTGTCAGGTCAGTGTGTCTTAGAACACCTTGTCCTGGTCTCGCCTTTCCTTACTCCTTCTCATTCCTCATGACTCTGGGTTCTAAGATTCTATCTGCCTGGCTCTGTGCATCAAAGAATGACCTAGGAGCTTCAACTTTGACTCAGTTGAGTAGCACACATGCTTTTTGGAGAGTCAAGACTCTCACTGATTGTCTGTCCCTATTCAGCCCAATAAACTTCACAATTGCCCACATTCCTCCCAGGCTGCAATTGCTTGACTCCTTGGAGCATAACTCAAGGGTCATATCTGGGGATTCTTTGCAATTCCTTGGCTCATCTCCTGGGTTATCAGGAGTCATACCGGGCGGGTATCCCAGATGTTCATGGAAGAAACAGATTTTACATTTTCTCCCAAGTTGTCTGCCTCATGGGGTTCACTCTTATACTAACCCACTTCTTTCATAGCATTCTATTTCACAAGCTCTTTTTCAAAGGCTTGCCTTTATTGCTTTTGGAAAATAGGGTACCATCATTTTGAAAACCCGCCAGTCGAAGTCAGGGATTATTGCTCTCCTCCTCCATCCTTGCCATCGTGCATTTCTATGTATCATTATAACCAGACCCGCAGAGGCCTTCATACCATTGATGATCTCTCATCCTCATCCATGAGGAAAGATCCTCATGAAGGATCTTTCCCTTCATGAGTAATAAAGAAAGAAACCTCACCAAATAGCAGCCAGGAGAAAGTTGAGTATTTCATCATAAACATTCTCGGGATAATTAGAATGGATTAACTTACAAGAGAAAATGCATTTAGTTAATCTTCCCTCTAATTAGAAAAGTATCCCTGGTTTTAAGTAAAGTGTTTGTTTTTAAAAACATATTTTCATTGTAATCAGTACGGGGGAGGCCTGCTTGGTCCTCAATGATAGGATTCAACATCTGCAAAGTAATTAAAAGCTACCAGCCAGTGATTTTTTGATGATTAAGATCCTTCAGGAGCCTATTCAGTCTTTTCCCATTGCTTTCACCATGGGATTCTCCATAAATGACCTTATTCTGTGGTCCGTGGCAACGGTACCCTCTTTCTGTGCCCAAACGGGTGAAGATGTGTCTGACTCCTCTCAGTCAACAAGTGTCAAGTGGGAAGATTAATTCAGGAGAGTTTATATACTTTTCCAAGTGAGCTGGGATAATAGTCAAAATGAGACCAAAATGAGTAGGCAACATGAGACATGCATGAAATAGAACAGGGTCACAGTCTAGCCCTCCATGAGTTCTATTGCAAGGCTGACAGATCCCACACTGCCCCCAAGCCCTACAAGTCTGTCCCACCAGTAAGGAATGATTTACATCACTTCTTCAATTTTATGGTTCATCCCAACTGCAAAGCTCCCTCACCCCCAAGCATTCCTAGAAGTTTCCAAAGGTGTCTCACGTGTTCATCTTTAGCCCATTCAGATTCTTCTAGCTCAGTCCCGTCAGTGACGCTGCCTACAAAATGCAGTTAAGGGGAACCCTAGAGTACTTGCCCTACTGCCCGGGTCCACGCCAGGGGTGTGCCAGCCAGGGCCCTCAGCACCCACTCTACTGAAGCCCTGCTGTGTTTACACACAGAAGGAGAGAATGCCACACTCTCCCACGCTGGGAAACTTTATCAGCTGGTAACATGTCCCTTTGAGAAAACAGCCCTTCATTTTTTGCCAATAGCCCCTCTCCCATACTTCAAGGTTTTGTCCCAGGGCTGGGCTGTAGAACAGACCACAGGATCCTTTCTGTTTCCTCACCTGCGTTCATCCTCAGACACCTTCTGTAGACGCAGGGACAGTGCGGGTTGCTCACAAGTTCTCCAAACAGAACCAGGCTCTGAATCCCAACTTAGCCTTGGGACCCCTACCGTCTACACAGCCGACTCTTAAGGTTGCTTCCGTTTTCAGCCAGCTCAACTGCCAATCAAAGAGTCCCTGTGGCCTCCCACCTTCCTAATAGTCATGTCCCAGGAGGAAGGGAGAGGGAACTGCTTCCGTGTCCCCTAGACTCTAGGTTTCCAGCAGTTTCTGGCACAGCTCTTTGAGGCTGCTTGCTCTAATCGTGCATGGCACCCAGCATCACCCAGCGGCCCAAACTATATATCACAAAAACTACATCCTGCCAGAGAAAGGAAGGATCAACCAGCGTTCTAGAGACAGAAAGCCCCACGTAATTGTTGTCCAGGAGGAATTAAAATTACTGAGCATCCTGGGCCACGAATTCCAAGTTCAGCCGCAGCAGCACCTGGTCAAATTAGCAATGAAGTTGGTTAGAGCCTGGCCCGGAAGCGTCATCTGTCTAAAGCTGTAGGCAGAGTGATGGGCTCTCATAAGTGTGAATTGCATTTCTTTATTTTTTAAATTATGCTTTAACTTCAAGAGGGCTTGCCAGGCAGCTGTGTCTCATCTAGAATCAATGTCAGGGGGTAGGGGGCCCCCAAAGATTATAAAATAACCACCTCACAAACACAGAGGAAACACTTGTACCTGATTTGATTCCAACATGTCAGCAAGCTGTCAATCACTGGTCACACTACTCCATCCAAGAGACACACTGTCTAATGACACGAAACTCAAACGTGGCACTGCAAGAGAGCGTCCTGGCAAGAGGCAGTGAGATTGTTTCTCTACGTTAGGTGTATGTGAGCTCAGGAAGCCCAGATGTTGCTGGTGATAGCAGCGCCCGCCCGTGAGTAGGGAGGGAGATTGAAGATGTTGAGAGAAACTAGCTTCTTCCTATTAATCCAGGAACGCAAGCAAGTCGAGTTGGGTCCCTGAAGCAAGTTACTATCAGCTTCTCAACATACTTTGAATATGAACTGATTTAACTTTGTATCTCCATTTAATGGAGCCAAGAAAGATCTGTATCTGTTCACTTACAGACCTGCTCTCTGGGGGTCTGATACGGGAAATGTTTTCATATCATAGAAAAGCCTAGCGCCGAAAACCGTCTACCCAGAATTAAACAGCTTGAAACACATAACATACATCAATACTCACTCCAGACTGAACACTCATTGTCAGTGCTCATAGCTTATGAACACTCATTATCAGTGCTCATAGCTACTACTGTAGTTATCATGCGTTCGCAGGGAGGGGCTGGTGTAAGGAAATGTGTAGCAAAAAGATTAAATGTGTGAATGAAACAGGCCTGGCTTCAAATCCATTGCCTGTTGGGTGACCTTTGGCAATTTCTGTGTCTTCAGTAAGCTTTGGTTTTTCCCATCTGTAAATTGGGAATTAATAATACCCATGCCCTACTGTTGTGAGGACTTCACTTATAGGTGAAGCACTTAACACAGTGCTTGATGTTCCATAAATGTTGGCTTAGTAATCATGAACAGCACTTCTTTGTGCCTTTACTGTAGTTTCCCCACTGTGTCTTCATGGAGTAAGCAGTTAAGAAAGCAGTAGGGATAGGATACAACAATGCATGGGAAGGAGCCCAAAAGTCCAGAAAGAGAGGCCGGGGTACTAGACCTCATGTGTTAAGCCAGGTGTCTGGGCCCCTCCTCTGATTTCACTCTTGCAGGAGGAGGTCTTTGGAACACCTGGATTCTGTTCCTTTAAGAAGGGAGAACCCAAGGAGCAAGTGTAAAGCAGGGAGGGAGGTAGAAATGGACCAGGATGGATCTGACTGCCAACTGCAGGAACGTGGGTGTATTAAACAAGAGAGCCACATGTGTTTCATTGCATGCCACGTCTGGGGTCCATACTTCCTCTCTGTGGTTCTAGCTGGGCAATGGCAACTACATTCATTCATTCGTCACGAAACATTTATGAAGTGCCTACTGTGAGCTGGCTGTAGCACACGCCCCCTGCCCTCTTCCGTGTGAGCCTCTGGGGCAGCAGGGATGAGAAGTGATTTGCAGAGGGGCGGTTGACAGCCTGAGGAACTCAAGACCTCTACTGCCTTTTTGACTGCATGAGACTTTGCCGCTTTCTAACTTGGGACACGCTCCTGGTGTTTCTACCAATATTTTTGGCTTGTTTTTCTACACCATCCCTTGCTCATAGCTTCCCAAGGAGATCAATGTAAGAATAGAAGCCTTGTACTTCAAATGGTAGTTTAAATTCATTTGTAACACAATGTAATTACATAAAAGGAAGCAGTCAGGTATCAAACTGTGTGGATACACACAAATGACTCCCTCATAAGTGTTAATATTTCCAACAATGGAAGACATTTAGTTAAATCAAATGAAGATGGCAACTCATTAAAATTTGATTTTCCCTCCTATCCTTTTTTATCTTTTAATCCTCCATATATGGCACAGCTTGTTCAGTTAAATAACACTCGTTAATTAAATCTCATCTTCTTCTAGCTGTATCTATATTTTTATTTATTAGGAAAACCTTTAGATGCTTATAATCTAATTTAGTTGGATTACTGCTTGGACGTCTCTAAGTAAGAAAACTGTGGGGTTTTCAGGTGGAATTACTGGCTAGAGGAGGGTGCGGGAGAAACCAAGTTCTCCACTGGCAGGAGCTGGCAGACAGGCCTCTCCTCTGCTGGGAGGCTTAACCTAGATTTGGATAATGAGGGCACCATGCATTCAGTATCTTTGTTGACTATGGGAAGGGGCGGCAGGGCAAAATCTATAGAAGAAGGTGTAAACTCAAACACCCCTATGTGGGTGAGGCAAGCCCAGTATAAGTAAGTGCATTAAATAGGGTGTAAGATGGTGAGGAGTGGGAATAATCTGGAAACTAAAGGCCCTACCTATGGAGGGCAGACACAACCCACCACTGGCTGAACGTTGCCATGTAGAAATGCAAGCCTAGTTTTGCCAAATTTTCCACTTCTTCGGTAGAAGCCAGAGATCCAGATTGGTACGCATACTCTCCCAATGTTTTTTGTTTTTTGTTTTTTAATTAATTTATTTATTTATTTATTTTTGGCTGTGTTGGGTCTTCGTTTCTGTGCGAGGGCTTTCTCTAGTTGCGGCAAGCGGGGGCCACTCTTCATCGCGGTGCGCGGGCCTCTCACTATCGCGGCCTCTCTTGTTGCGGAGCACAGGCTCCAGACGCGCAGGCTCAGTAGTTGTGGCTCACGGGCTCTAGAGCGCAGGCTCAGTAGTTGTGGCTCACGGGCCTAGGTGCTCCGCAGCATGTGGGATCTTCCCAGACCAGGGCTCGAACCTGTGTCCCCTGCGTTGGCAGGCAGATTCTCAACCACTGCGCCACCAGGGAAGCCCCTCTCCCAATGTTTAAATGTTGGCAAGCAACTCAAAATTTATGAAAATGCTGTACAAGCCATTCAAACAAGACTGGGGGCCAAACGAGACACCCATCTGTGACCACTGACACCTCCAGTGAAAGATGAGTGCTGAATGAGGAAACATCATTTGCCTGGATTGAGACTTGCATAGCTTTGGCTACTTTTCTTTGATACCCCACCTCTCCTGGTGACTGGTTTAAGCTGGCGGGAGTCTCATTACCCTGATATAACGGTGATACTTTGCACTTACATGGTGAATTTTTCTCCAAGGAGCTCAAAAGACTTTGTGTTGCCTCAGTCAACCTCACAACAAGCCTGTGAGGCCAGCAGCAGGCTCTTGCCCCCCAGTGCTCAGTGAGCAGCATCAGAAAGGATGTGACACGAGGCAGCTAGGTCGACTCATTGGTTTCAATCCACGGTCTACACAATGGGCAAATACAGCGTTCAAGAAGCATGGCCAGGGTTTCCATTACTGCCTCCTCTGCTGCCCTTTTTGGCTTCTATTCCTTGCATCTGCTCCAGTTGACAGCTCAGCCCCAGATCTCAACAGTATAGGCCAACTGAGCCAGTAACTTATTCCTGCCGTGCGTGTGAGTGTGTACACGTCTTGTGTGTGCATGCATGTGTGTGCACCCATCTGACTTCTCAGCAGGCCCAGCATGGTACATCCGCACCCATTACAATATGTCTCTGCATTGGTCATTGGTCTAATGCCATGCTCTGAAATGCTACCTTAGCAAGTGCTCAAGACCTAGAAACTCCAAACAGGTATCTTCAGGAATCTGGATACCTGTATTTTACTAACCGTGCCTGAATAATTCATGCTGCTTGAGGTCCCTATGTCCCTTTCTCTTCCTCAGTCTGATAGAATTACAATGGTGGAGGAGAAGTCTTTCCCTTACAGAGCTGGCATGTGTGCCCTCTCTATGGCCACAGTGGATTAGTGGGAATGGCCGTGCAAAACAGGCGCAAGGGCTAGAGCAGTGCAGTAAAGGGCCAGGAACAAGGATCTTCCCTGAGTTGCCTTGGGGAGAACAGCCAAGAAAGTAACACTGACCATCAGTGATTGGAGCTCTGTCACTGCCATCACTTCCTCTCCATGACTGGGTTCAAGGGCTTTCCTACACAGTCCCCCTGCCCAGCCCCTTCCCCTCGGCTTCTTGGGCATATGTGCTCTCTGTCTTGCTCTACTCAGGGGAATTCCATGGGCTTTGCAGGCAGGACCCAGAAGGAAGACTCCAGTACAGCAGTGTAAACCTGTTGATCTTTACACCAGGACAGCAGAGCACAAGTATCCTGCATTTTCTAGATTACCTTGCTCTTCCCTCCAAGTTGTCTCAGATCAGGCTGCTGGTTCCTGGGAACAGTTCCCAGCATGATATTCTGCTACAGTCATTCACGTTCTCTGCATGCGAGCATGCCATAAACATCCTTCAGAGGAAGATGCAAAATGAGAGAAACACCTGGCCATTTTCAAATGCATGTGTTGGGGAGAAAACTAAACTTATTGACATTGGAACTACAAAGGCTGTCATACCCACCCAGCTTGCAAATCTGATCCTGCAAATCAGGACACTCTTCATTAGAGTCAAAGGAAACCGCCTTTACCAGGGATGCAAACTTTAAAGATCTTGCAGAAAAGCAATGGAAATCCTTCGTCAATCTAGTCTGAGCCACAATTGATTGAGCCTCCGGAATCAACCATAATGTTTTAGCTCGTCCAGTAGATCAAAATCAATATTGAATATGTTTAAAGTACGTAGATTAAAAGAACGATTTCTTCATATATATGAGTATAGCTGAGTATATAAAGAAATGGCTTTTTTGCTGCCTTGGGAGAAATCGACTTGTGCTTTCCATGTGGCCGTTCAGAATGGAAGCTTTCAAAGGTCAGCCGAGGCTGCTCTTTTTCTCCATACATTACGCTTCTCAAAATATTCAGTATCATACAAACAAATCATCATTTGTATTTTTAGAACAGATAAGCAAACATACATTTGGGGGAGTTCAAGGGGACTCCTCTGTCATAATGGCCTCAGGGTGACATTCTAGAAAGTCAAAAAAGCGAAGGTAGCCACTGGCATCCTCAGTGCTGCCAAATCTGGTAAAGCCCAAAGTGCCCATGGTACAGTGTGTAAAATGCCAGCGCAGGTGACACTCACCGTAGATCTGCCGGCAAATTCAAGCCCACCTGGCTGAACTGGCCTTCGGGTTAAATTTACTCCTGAATGCAGACAGTGAAATTCAAGGGAAGCACAAGAGGCCAGATGCACTGGTCAGCAGGGAGTTCGGCCACTGCAGTTTCAGCTCGCAGCCCCACTCAGGTTTCGGAAGAAACTGAAGTGAAATTCCAGGTTGAGTTAAATACCTGGCAGGACCACAGGTCGGTTTCAGTGCATCTAACTGACCTCAGCTTCCTGGGATGCCTTTACCTTGACATGTAAATTTCCGCATCCATCACCAGTGAGATTGGGTTACACTAAGCAATGCAACCTTAAAATATTTTCTGAGCGGTAAAAGCAAACGATTGCAGTGTTATAGAATCCCGTCTTCTAGCAGACATGAAAATGTTACTGATACTAATCATCGCAGCGAGGTAAAAAGCCACAAGCCAAGACTTTGAGGGGAAGGAGGCAGAGCCCCTGAAAACAGCATGAGGCTGACACAGGAAGACAGGAGTTAAAGCCAGCTGGGAATGGCTTCAGAAGCTAGAAATGCACATTGCTGGCGGTTTTGCTTTTCATTTGTTTTTCTTCCCAGGCTGGGGCTTCACCCCTTTCTATTAAAACCCTGACAGTGACTCCCAAGAAAGATGATCTCTGACAGGACCAATTCCTTTGGTTTGGCCAATCCTGCCACCCAGCAGCAAAAGTACTACCCAGAAAGAGCCTGAATGATCCCCTGCCCTGAGCAGGAATACAGAAGGTGCTCTGTAAGTGCTAGCTGGCTTGAGATTCCCTGGGTATGACCCTCTCAGCCATTTCAGAGAGAGAGAAAGAGAAAGCGCATCAGATCTGAGGAGAGAAGTTGGAGAGGAAAGAGTGAAGAGCCACTGTGAGTTGGCTTCAAAAATACTGTGTTTCTTCTTTGTTATACAGCAGCAACTAACACAACAATGTGAAGCAATTATACTCCACTAAAGATGTTTTAAAAATGTTATAATGTTAAAAAAAAAAAAATAACTGTGTTTCTTAGCTGCCAAAACAGCCCATTTGTTACAAAGTCAAGAGCTGGATTGGAAGAAGAAATAGCAAAGGGAATAACCAAAACTGAGTAAATGCAGGGTTCCTCCTGAGTTGGGAACATGAGGGCTTGAACAAAGGATGTGCTGGCCTGTAACCTAGTGCATACATTCCAAATGGCACAGAATCACCCCCAATGGAGTGAAAAATGTTCCTTGGGAGGGTGTGAAAACATCTTACTCTTTATTGTATAAAACAGATTCATGGGGAAGGAAACAGTAACCAAAAATGTTAGGAAATATTCATCTGGTGGAAGAGATGATCAACTGATTTGTTTCAGAACTTCAATAGAAGTGGCCTCAAGTATCTTTCCTGAAGACACACTATGGCTCAGGAAGGTTTCTTCCAGTTCACATTTCTGTCTTTATCACCCCTTGCCGGCTGACTCAGGCTTACACCAAATCGGTTTGGGCTGAAATAAGGAGACGGGCCAAATAATTGATGTCATATATGTTTTGAATTTACGGATTGACTGACTTCCCCTTTCGGATAATAATAGCTGATAGTTATTGAGTATTGACCATAAAACTTGCCAGTCCTGGTGCCAAATTCTTAACGTCTTGACCTTCTCTCGTCAAATCTTCACATCAGTTTTGCAAGGTGGAAACTGTTGTCATCAGCATTGTACAGGTGAGAAAACTGGCTCAGAGAGGTTCAACAATCAGTGGAAGTCTTAACTGGCAGGGACAGGGGGAGGTGAGCTCTAAATCCAGGTTGACTTGACAGAGACCAGGTGTAACCAGTGCACTGTTTTGATCAGCTGCTTTGACCCCAGGTAATTACAACAAGAGGATTACTTTGGAGGCCAGCGATGAAATCAGAGTATATATGGGCACCAGGGAGCCATCCTCACCTACTGGTAAGGTCACCACCTGCAGAAGCGTCTGTTTGGTGAAGGAGAATGACCCCCCTATTAGTATGCTTTGGGGTTCTCTGCTTTACCAGCACCCCCTGGCCGAAGAGTGCCCTAACTTATCTCAGAATTCGAAAATGACTTACTGCCCCTCAGCATAGGCGTCATTGACCAACTCCCCTCAATTTAAGTTGACTTTCTATCAGAGTTCACATTTCTACCAACTTTTCATTAAACTAATTATTCAAAACAATTCAGAGTTAGCGTTCTCACAGCAACTGTAACTCTGCCGTGACTATATTAAGGTGTAAATCGAACAGCATGTTTTGCAATGAAGTTAATTTTATATTCACCAGAGAACTGAGTTATAGTTGCTGTGGGAACCATCATTTCGAATCTCTTGACTTTTCGTGCATTTAAATTCTCAACCACAGCATTGCACACTGTAGCATATTTTGCATGGACGCTTAATTTGCTTCGCACCGTGGCCTGTCTACCCTGACCTTGGACGTCTTGTCAGAGACTAGCATAGCAGCCTTCTGGTTTTCCCAGCCTTCTTTCTTATCCTGGTACCTATGACACAGCAGGGAGAAATCACCAAGAAACAAAATGGTTCCCATTTTATCTTTAAAATGTTTTGGAGAGGTAACTTTCCTTAGAAGCACAGTCAGGGAGAGGTACCAAGTCTCGGGCAATGTCGACTAAAGCAGGCGATGCCATTGCATTTGTGTCGAGCCAGGATTCTCATCCAAGGGTAATTTTGGCCCTGCGCTGTGTTATTCAGTACACACAGGGTGACCTCTGAAAGCTCCAAGACCTTCCAAGTGCCATTAATCATGCAGGCATACACAGCCATACGTAAGAACTTACTGGAGCTCCGGAAAAGCTAAACAACATTTCCCAGAGCCCCATAAAACCCAAGCATCTCTAAGTCAAGACGCATTGCAGGGCCTCTCTAAAAGGGACGTTCAGCAGAACTGGAATAGAACTCGGGCTAAGTCCTGGTGGTATAGAATTGGTAACATGTGCCAGGGTAAAGGCAGAGGCTAGCAGAGCAAGTGAAACTCTGAGATGGTTAGAGACGTGAGTGTTCCATCTACAAGGATTATCGATTTTTGCAGCTTTATTGGAAAAATCAGTCATGCTTTCTGCCTCCCGGGGATTGCTCGGCTGCAATTTGGGAGTGTGTATGTGTGGAAACTCGGCAGGTTAAGCAGCTGAGTAGCAGCTCCCATTCACCATTCAATTATCCATTTAGCGAAAATGTGACAGCAGAAACATACTGCTGTTTTGCATGTTTAAAATGTATTTGAAAGGAGGGATTTTTTGTTTCTCTGTAAATGAGAGGATTTCCAAGAGGAAGCTCTTGCCTTCCTAAGGGCACACTCATTATGCAAAACTGAAGAATAGCACCTAACAATAGCATGGGCCAGATTGTTGGAATTGTATACTCTCGGAAAACAAGTCTCCTCATTCCTCATACCGATGGAGACTTCTTGCAAAATTGGTAGATAAAAACCCTATCATGACCAGCGACCCGCCCCCTAAGTCCTTGATCAGCTAAAATATGCGTTAAGAAAAGGACTAGAACACTACATGCAAGTAGAGTTTCAAAGCACAGGATACGGTCAGGACGGCAGGGTTACCCACGTCACAAGGATGGGGATTGGTGAATGATGAAGGCGCTGGTTTCGTGAGTCAGGGCGGGGTGGGAGACACCGTGCCAGCCAGAGGAGAGAAAGGAGGTGAAAAGCGGAGGGGAGATTGGAGTGTTTTTATTGTTTCTGTACCAGGCAGAAAGTAAAGAAAACAAGATAAAATATGGTTACTGTATGAGGTCATTTGATATGCAGTGTTCTGAGAGCACGTCTTCAGAGGATTTGGAGAGATTGTTTGGTAGGGAAAGCTCGATAGATTAATAAATAAATAAATATATAGATAGATAAATAGATATTGGATAAGTGATGGGTGGATAGGTAGATGATAGATAGAGATAGCTTTAGTGTGTTTGAGTGCCACAATTCAGATGCGTCAAGCTGACCTATAGAGATAAACAGAATGCAAAGGGATTTAAAGTCCAGGATTAATTATCTGGGAGGATGCTTGGGGGTGGTCCAAGGAGGCCTTAATGCCAAGAAGAACTAGACAAAGTTGGCAGAATACATGCAGCCTGTGGTCTGAAGTCATTATGTTAAGAAAGTCAGGAAGTTCGTTTGCTGGAGCTGTTCCATGTTAGACTGTCAACTCTGACTCTAGGGACAGAGCCTGGGAGACCCCGTGCTTCTCTGATCTGCTTCACCCATGCTGCCCTTTCCCTTCACTCTGCTTGTTGTCTTTAATAAGGAAAAGCAACTTGGAGAGGAGGGCAGAATCCCGTCTCCTCAACCCCATTTGTTCACTGATTCTCAGCTGAGGAGTCAAATGTATTTGCATAACCGGAGTGCTATTTTATGGACGAAGTATTTTATCCTCTGCTTTTGTGTCTCAGAAGTCTTTTCTTTTGGAGGGATGTGTAGGGAACCCTAAACCCATAGAGAATTAGCCTTGCCACACAGAGCCATTGGTAGCAGGGCACCCCTGAAGCCTGCCTGAGCCACCACGACAGTTACCAAGACTACCCCTATGGCCTCCTCCTGGCCAGCCTCCCAGATCCCGCCCTTGCCCCATCCCTGTGTGTTCTCCTTGCACAAAGGGACCCTTTAAAACTTCAAGTCAGATCGGACCACTCCTCTGCTCAAAATATCCCCAGAGCTCTTGTTACTCAGAATAAAGCCACTATCCTCAGAGTAAGCTGCAAGGTTCTGCATATATCTGTCCTCACCTCATTACCCTGTCCCCACATTGTCCCCTTGTGCACTCTGCTCCAGTCACACTAGCCACCTTGCTGTCCTTCCAACACCCCAACACTCTCTGCCTCAGGGCCTTTGCACCTACAGTTTCCTCTGCCTGGATTCCTGTCCCCCCAGACATTGGCATGACTCTCTCCCTCCCCTCCTTTAGGGTTTTCACTCAAACGTCACCTCATCAGCGAGGACTTCCCGGACCACCCCATACATAACAGCAATCCTCATCTCACACCACCCCCATCACAGTTCCCCCCCCCCCCGCTGCTTTATTTCCCCCCTAGCAATTATCACTATCTGACGTGCCATATTAATTTCTTATGTGTTTACTATGAGTCTCCCCCAGTAGAATGTAAGACCTTTAAGAGCGAGACTTTGTCTCTTTTGTTTACCACTATATGTTCTGTGTCTAGAAAGTACCTGACATTTGGTAGATACTCAGCAGATATTTACCGAATGAATGAAAGAATAAGCTCATGAATTTATTCTGGAAGTTGACACATTATAACAACTCCGTACATGCTTGATGTTGCATTGGGATTTCTCCCTTAGAAGTCCTTTCACTTCCTGATATCCACACGCTAGACTCATCAAGGGCGAGGGGTAGAGCTGGAGACAAAGGGCAACCCTCTTGACTGGGGACCACCAAGCCACTCAGGCAGGACATCATGGGGTGGCTTCACCTGGCACGATCCTGTCCGCTTCTCATCTTATTAACAGAGCGGGTCAAGCTCCAGACTGACAGCTCACACTACCCTAAACCACCTATAAACCTATAAATGGTCATTGATTAATCCACAGTGAGGAAAACCCACATCTCCTTCTCAGTGTATTCTCTCCCTCAAGAGAAATCTATATGGGAAAGGAAGTTAAGATCAGAAGATCGCCCGGGGAAGCAAAGAGTCAAAGCAAGGGGTGTGTTATTCCAATACCAACCTTCTCCCTGTAGAATCCTCCCTGGTTAGAGGGAAGCGAAGTGCATGGGCCCAGAGTTGGACGGGCCTGGGTACAAACCCTCAGGCTACCACTTTCACTGATTATGACCCTGGGAAAGTTCATTAACCTCTCTGAGCTTCAGATTTTTCAGCCACAGATGATGATAATAATTTGTACTTTATATGCTCCTTGAAAAGACTCAATGAAGTAATGAGGATGTGAGGTGCTGGGCACCGGGACCCGCACTCGTCAGTGGCAAGTGGTGTCCCTTCATTCCCCCCAATCAAGCAGGACGCACTCACTGCTGAGTTGACCCTGACTCTCTCCTGCTCCACGGGGCTCCCCTTCCACACCCCGGGCAGACCACCCCTCTCTGTTAACATACTTTTTTGAGCCTGAATGAGATTTCTCAACCCTGGGATCCTTTACAGTTTCACCTCACCTGCCTCTTGCATTTAAGGGGGATTCCGAAGATAACGTGTCCCGTTATGTGCCCATCTTACTCATGTAACTCTCAGGAAATTATCTCACTTTTCTCATTTCCATTTCCTCCTCTTTGGGGGGCACCTTCCTGGGGTCTTTGCTCTACTGACTGCGCTGACCCTGGTATAAACAGTAGCGGACACTCCCTCGCCATCACCAATTCAAGTGCCAATCAGAGGCTCTCCCAAGCCACACGGGACCCTTCTGCTAGTCTTTGGGAGGTTACTTTTTTTTCTTTTTTGTTTTCTTCAAGGTTACTTCTAACAACAACACTAATAATAATAGCTGTCAGTTCTGGAACATTTACTATGTGCATTTACACATGGTTTACACATCATGCGTATTTTTGTGCATTAACACCTATTAACACTCATGCCAAGTATGATAAGTAATATGATATGTATTCTCTCTTTTAAATCCCAACAACCCTCTAGGATAGGTACCCTTCTTGCCCTGGTTTCATAGATGAAGAAACTAAGGAATAAAGAGCTTATAATTTTTGCCTAAGATTATACAGCCAAGGGATAGGGCTGGATTCAGAGCCCACTGCCTTCACCACGCTACTGCCACGTGGTTACCGGGCTGACCTGGTACTTTGGCCCAAGGAGGCCACAGATACTGCTGGAGGGCTCAACGTCCTCAAACAAGTAACCCAGTATAAAAGTCTGTGCCCTCTCCCTTGTCCTTGGGGGGCCGTTCGCATCCATGACCACCAGTGAAAAAAGCCCAGCCCTCACTCGCTGACCTTGATAATGACAGTTATCCCAGGTGGCATGCGACGGAGGGGTTTCCTGGGACTCAGGACTTTCAGGGCTAAAACCCAGACAGTCCCAGGCAAACGGGGACAGTCGGTCCGCCTAGTTGAGAGCAGAGACTCTGGAGCCCGTCTGACGCCAGACGTTACATCCTGGCTCCACCACTAACCAGCTCTGCCACTTTGGTCAAGTTACTTAACTTTTCTGTGCCTCCATTCCCTCTCCTATAAAATGGGAATAATACTAGGGCCTACACCATAGGGTTGTTGTAACAATAAGTTAATGCATGAGAGGCATATGAAAGAGTGCCAGGCACACGGAAATGTCTAGTTGAGGAATTGCTATTCTTGTTGTCATTCTATTAAAAGCTTCCTAAAATCCAGAGTTATGGTCCTAGGGCAGGTTCTTTGTCTAGCCCTTTTAACATCTCTAAGAAACAAACATTTAGTGATTTCCTTACATTTTCTAAAGTTGGGCTGCAAACAGCAACAACAAAAGAATATACATGGCAATTTATCATCAGCGTGATCTTAACACCAGTTAAAAGAGAGCGGCCAGCCTGCAGTAAGTAACAAGTCCGTGCCCACAGGCCTTTTAGGTGTTATTTGTATTTTTATGACCCTCCTGTGGCTATACGGATGCTCAGTGGGTGTAGAAATTGGATGGTTAAAAATAACAAAAAAGAGATCAAAGCCGTGCCTTTGTCCCTATTTCCATACCAGGGAGGTACCACATTCATTATTTGCTGGACAGCTGCGGGAGTAAGCAACACGAGCTACAGCAACTTGATTATCCTCCAAGAACCACATTAAACCATTGGGCTTTCTTATTATTGTCATCCCTGCCTTGGTGGAACTCTTGTTACCCTCTTAATCTACCAACATGCCTCTCTCCTCCCTCGCTGGCTGCTCTATCCTGTGTCTCTCAGTCAGGAGGGATCAGTTTATTCCAAGGTGAAAGGCACGGACTTTCTCCAGCACTCATCCACAGCCGCTGGCATCAGCTCAGTTTTAGACCCTGTACCGGAACCAACTGTTTCTTTTGCTTGGGGAGATGTCATCCATCCAGGGGCTTGGGGTGTGACCTGCAGGAAGCTTTTCCCTTTGCCTGGCTGCCGAATCAGGGGCCCAGTGAAGCAGCAGAAGCACCACATGGTTTATTTATGCATTCATTCAACAAACAGCTTTAATGCCAGGTGCTGGGAAAACAGCCTGTACAACAGAGTCAGAGTCTTTTGCACTCGGGAGGCTTGGAGGCTCCCGGGAAGATGGGCATTGAGGCTTCTCCACCTCAGCCGCACAGAGGAACCACTTGGGGAGCTCAAGAAATCAAAATACTGATGCCTGGGTCTCATCCTCAGAGATTCTGATTTAATTGGGGGTGCAGCCTGGCATTGGGGTTTTTCAAGGCTCCCAGGCGATTCTAATGCGCAGCCTAGTGGAGACCCACTGCTCTAAACAAAAGAGGAATTAGAATGATGGCGAGTGCTTCAGAAGGAGTAGGTGGTGCTGTGAAGTCATGTGATGGAGGGGGAACCCTGAGCTGCAAGTCAGAGAGCCTTCCCTGAACAACCGCTGGCTCAGCCAAGGATAAATGGCTTTGCCAAGTGAGTGCAGGGGGCAGAATTTAGGGAGAGGGATCTGCAAAAGTGCAAAAGGAAGAGGATCCAGGCTATGTTCTAGAACAGAGGAGGGCAGCGTGGCCAAGGTCAGAGAGCAGAGACTCAAGTGACAGGAGATGAGAAGGGGAGAAGTGGACAGGTTCCGATTAGGCAGGGCCTTGGAGGCCCTTTTCAGGAGTTAGGACTTAAGCCTGAAAGGAGTGGTTCTCACCCAACAGCCATCGGAACCTGCTGGAGGGCTTGTTAAAATGCAGGTTGCCTGGCCCCATCCCCCCAGAGGTCCTGAATGGTGGGTCTGGGGTGGAACCTGAGAATGTGCATTTCTAATGAGATCCCAGGTGATACTGCTGCTTCTGGTGCCAGGCCCACACTTTGAGACGCAGTGCTGCGATCCAAAGCGATGGGAGAAACTCCTGGTACATCGGCAGCGGGTTCCAGCGTGGCCCTGGTTGGTGTGGGCCTTGGCAACCTGCTGATATTTGCCCATCACTACCCATGACATCCTCCTCTGATGGGGTGAAGTGGGATAAAGAAAGGTGTTGTTCCAGGGGAAGAAAGCAGGCTCCCCTCAAGGAAAGCAAGGCTTGTGTTGGACCCCAGTGCTACTAGGTGATAATGACTCAGTCCCAATTCACTAAGTAATTGACATGGGATTTCCCTCCCAAGAAGAGCTACTCCCGGTTACTGCCGCCTAAACTCTGTTTCCTCCCCTCATGATTTCTACCTTTTTTTTTTTTTAATTTATTTTATTTTATTTTATTTGGCTTGTTGGGTCTTCGTTGCTGTGTGCGAGCTTTCTCTAGCTGCGGTGAGCGGGGACTACTCTTCGTTGCGGTGCGCGGGCTTCTCATTGCGGTGGCTTCTCTTTGTGTGGAGCACGGGCTGTAGGCGCGCGGGCTTCAGTAGTTGTGGCTCGCGGGCTCTAGAGCACAGGTTCGGTAGTTGTGGCTCACGGGCTTAGTTGCTCCATGGCATGTGGGATCTTCCCGGACCAGGGCTCAAACCCGTGTCCCCTGCGTTGGCAGGCGGATTCTTATCCACTGCGCCACCAGGGAAGTCCATGATTTCTACTTTTTAAAAAATTGTGTTAATAAGAGTTCAAAGCATCAAAACAGTACAAAATAAGATGCATTTTGTTTTCTGAGCCCAAGGCTGAGCCCGCTGCCTTCCTTCTCCCAGGCAGACAGAAATGATGCTGATCAGTGAGAATCCTGGTGCGTCCAGGAAACATGCAGCATTGACACCTGGATCCAAACTTACATCACCTCATGGGAGCTCTGCTGTTTCTGTTGCTGCTGGGGTGGAGGGGCACGACTTCTGCCTTACGAGCCAAAGAGGAACGTTAGACCATGGAAAGGATCACTGCCCTTCCCAGCCCTCCCCCTCCCCCTCCCCCCCCCCACCCCTATGCAAACCCTTAAAGACATACACATGCTGTTGAAACGAAGAGGAACATCTGCCTCTGGATTTCCCACAACTTCTCTGACAAAGCAGGGGCAGCTGTTCAAGCTCAGGTTCATGGCTGAGCGTCCATGCCAGTTTGTGCCTGGAAGCGGTCTCTTCACCACTCCCTCCTGCTCGCAGAGACGAGCAAGAGGGCAAGCCTTGCTGTTTTCTGGGACCAGAGTGCTTCTTTGGCAGTCAGTCTTCTAAAATTAGTTGGAGTTTTCCCCGGAGTGTCTCGAAACACCAGATTAATTTTCTGAGCATTTGTCACTGCTGTTTAGTAGAAGCGGCCACCAAAGCCCCGGTGATCCCCAGTCCCCAGCACCTCAGCTGTCTGCAAGTCTAAAGAGTTCTGGAGTGCAATGGCAGACTCTGTTACATATTTCCAATGTGTGTCCGTTCCTCAGTTCCAACAGTTCAGAGCTCTGAGGAAACAGTCATGTTTAAAACAGTTGGGGGAGGGGGGTTCCCTCATTAAGTTAACAAGCAAAAGTACAAGGCTGCCCAAAAGAAAGTCATCACTTATTTCACCTTCAACTCTCTTGCCCCTCAGAGTCACCCTCAGCATCAGTGGGTTTTCTGAAAACACTTCTAGTGACATTACTAGATTCTTGGGTGGTGGGCAAAGGGGAGTGTGGATTTCCTAGGATGTGATGCAATCACACACTCAGGACACCCCAGAAGCCTCCATTTCTTAATTTGAAATAAGATAGGCGCTTGTTTTTTTTTCCTGATCTGGAGGTGAGGCAAGAAGAAGTGGCCTGCACTTCAAACTATGCCCCCCTCAAAAAAGCCTGCTGCTAATTATAATATTTGTAATATCAACAATTATATCAACATGAACAACTAGTAAGTGCTACTCTCTACTGAGCATTTACAATGTGCTCAAGCTCGATGTGCTCAATCTTTGCCTTTATCATTTCATTTTACCCCTCTGACACCTGTATAGAGTAAGTATTACCATCATCCCTGTTCATTCATTCATTCAGCAAACGTTGATTGCGTGTCTGTCATATGCCAACTATTGTTCTAGACACTGAGGATACCTCAGTGAACAAGAGAGGCAAAAATCCTAGCCCTTGTGCAGGTTGCATTCTATTGGGAAGGACAAGAAATAAGATTTATTAGCAAGATACATAGTTTTACAGACGGGGGTGAATGGTGAAGCTGCCAGCTCAAGGTCACACAGACAACAAGAGGCAGATCTAGGTTTTAATCTCAGACGTCTGACTCCGAACTGGGTTAAGGTTTTCCCCTTGGTTCAGAAAAGCCTTCCTACAGGGGTGTAGCCCAGGCTGCAGTAGCTCTCCTAATGGTCTCTTGAACCAAGCAGGGACGTCTCCCTTCTCTGGCTTTCCTTGTCATCTGTCTGCGTTGACATGCAGCCTGTTCTGTGTTTTCACTTGCATTCCCATCTGGGTGTTGCCCTCTCTGCTTTTCTAAGGTGCGCCTGATGTTGCATGCTAAAATCCTACTTCTCTTCCCACATCCTTTCTACCGTATTAGCCACTTATTTCCACCTCTCAGTTGCTGCACATGGCAGAACGTTTCTTGATGCTTTTTTAGAAAAGCCTTTTATGGCAATTATAGCTTTCTTCAAGTACATTTATGCTCCCCTTTTTACTGTGCTGTAGACATTATTTTGCTCATACCTAATTTTTGTTAGGGCAGAAAGCCTGCCTATCTGGTAACTGTGTCGATGGATTTTTTTTTTTTTCTTTTTCCCCAGTCTTTGGAATCTTGTGTGTAGAAAAGCCTTGGAAACTATTCCATCTTCACTCTGCCAAAGGCATTAGAGATGCTGATTTCAGTCAAAAGTCATTCGTTCATCCATCCCCTGACTCTGTGTTGAGTACTGGCAATGCAAGAGTAAACAAGATAGACGTGGTCCCTGCCCTGACAGGTTTACATCATAACAGAAATGCCCAGAGCAGTTGTACACTGCACAGTTCTAGGGCCCCCATTCACATGGCAGTTAATGACGATGTGCACCTTTATTACAACAATTTTCCTGCAGGTGACAATAAAATGTCTTAAGGAAGGGCTGCTACAAGGGCTAGCAAGCATCAGAGAGTTGCCAGACAGTTGTGATTCAGTGTGGTGGATGGGATAGGATAGGGTAGGATAAAGGTACCATGACAGGTGGAGCTAGCCTTGATTTGGGAGCTTTGGAAAGGCTCCCTGGAGATGACTTGGGTGAAGGATGGGTTGAAGTTAGGCAGATAAGGAAAGGCCGAATGGCTTCAGTCTGAACAAAGCCTAAAGTGATATTGAGTTAGGCTGATGTGGTGACAACCAGTTCATGGAAGATCTGGAAGCCAGGGTAAGGACTTCAGACTTTGCCCCAGGGTCAATGGAAAGCTATAGAAGTATTTTCAGTAGTGTCCAGAACAGAGAGAAATGGATGATGGTGCAAGACCGGAGGCAGGGAGACCAGTTAGATGGCTTTGACCAGAGTCTAAACCAGAGATGAGGATGGCTTAGGTTAATGTAGTAACAGTAGGGGTAGGAGTGGAGAGCAGATTCTAGAGATATTTAGGAAGAGCAGGTAGGGCTTCTTATAGTAAAGAGGAAAATTAGGCAGGACTTGGTTTTTGACCAGATACATGAGATGAGAGAGGAGGCGGGGGAGGGTAATTAACAATGACTCCAGGGTTTCAGTCTTGGCCAGTGGGGTACATGCAGGTGCCATTCATTGATCAAGGAATCAGAGTTTGGGAGGGGAAGAAAGATCAAGAAACTGAATTCTGCTGAGTTTGAGATGCTTGTGAGTGAACAGATGGAGATGCTGAAATGCACGTTGGAGTCCAGGTCCAGACATCAGGGAAAGAGCTGAAAATTCAGGAGTCATCTGAATGTATCAGTGTGCTTGGCTTTTGTTTTGTTTTGTTTTTAATCCCAAATTTCTGCATCAGCTCTAATTTTTGTTAAGACAAAAAGCCTGCCTACCTGGTAACTGTACCAACAGATATATTTTTCCTAGTGGTTGGAACTCTATGTGTAGAAAAGTCTTGGAAACTATTCCATTTCCACTCTGCCAAAAGTATTGGAAGTGTGAGAGAACCATCCCAAGATATCACTGTTGCCCTTGAAAGTTCTCCCTGGGAAGAAGACTTAGATCTTTGAGAAAGAGTTCCCACTAGCTTCTCCTAACTCTCAGAAGAGTCTATAGATGAGGGCCAGGCTGAAATGATACTGGGACCACCTGATTGTTTTCCATTCATTTAAGCACCTACTATGTGCCTGACACTAGGGCACGTGCTGGGTTCCAACAGCAAACAGGGAAATCTCAGCTCTCATGCAGCTTTAGATCAAGGGCAGGGTTTCTCAACCTCAGCACCACTGACATTCGGGGCTGTATCATTCTTTGTTGTGGGGACTGTCCTAGGCATTGTAAGATGCTGAACATCCGTCCTCTACCCACCAGATGTCAGTAGCGTCCTCCCCTAGATGTGATCATCAAAAGTGTCTCCGGACATTGCCACATGTCCCCTGGAGGGAGGGATGGGGGACAGAATTGCCTCAGTTGAGAATCTCTAGTCTAGGGTCACGATAGAACCTGAAGTCTCCAACAGCCAGCTCGCCACCTGCACAAAGAATCAAACAGCTGTGCCTAAGGCCTCCTGTATCGGTGGTCTCAGAGATAGGCACTCAAGGAGGAGCAGTGCTAGCTAGCCTGAAATCCAGAAGACTCCATGCAGGAGACCTCATGGATCCCAAAGTATGAGCCCGTAAGCCCAATTCAAGTCCAGTTACAGATTCCTCTCCAGAGAATAGCTACCACCTGATACCCATTTGCCCTCCCAGACTAATTACTTCCTACGTTTTGTTTTCCCTTAAGTGGAGGCTGGCTTTGCACTTTACAAACACAACGAATCACCTCCTCAGAAGGCCACCAGCAGAAGGAACTTGTGCTGGGGATAGCTTGGGGTTGCCTAGCAACGCCACGCATTCACCAAGGCTGCTTTCTTCCTCTTCAAGCTAAAAAACAAAGTCCTGTCCATTAATTCCCAGCTGCCCCAAAACTTCTCAGAGATTTGCCAGCTTCCCACTGTTCGTGTTTTCATCTTCCTCATACGATATGGAGAAAACCCACTACTGTGGTCTGTTTATCTCGCTTCAGTGGGTCAGGGGAGAAGCGGGGGAATCGAGAGAGAAAGAGAAGGGGAAAAAAGCCTCGTTCAATCTAGGAGCATGCATATTTTGAGTGCATATCTCTGACTGACATGCTAGTAGTGTTCTTCGCAAATTTGACTTTTATGTAGTGGACGTGGGTTTCCTACACAGTGAGGCTTCTGTTGAGACTTTGTGCATGATTTTATTCAAACATGAGACCTCAAAGTAGCTAAATAACAAAGCACATATAATAGATACCGTGCCAGGTGAATGCTGGTAGGTCTGTCATGTAGTGTATTCTCTGTGATCCATTCCCTAAAACTTACTGGTAGAAATTGTAAAGCTGGGGGTGGCTGGAGGTTGAAGATACTCTCTTTTCCTTGAGAATTTGTGAAATGTCCCTTGAGCTTTTCCTACTGAGTTGCATTTTGCTCCTGCAGAAATATTTGTGGCATTTCTCTGACACCCACTGGGGCTGGCTTCCCTTCCCAGCGCTCTCTCTCAAAGTATAAAGGGGGAAAGTCACAGGTATTCCAGGCAGGGCTGTGGTCACCTCCTTGGTAAGGAAGGAATGGAAATGTGACTCTTTGCTTTGTGAGGATAGGTATGGGGACAAGTAAGTCTTTTTTCAGATATGCAAGCACTGATGATTTGCTCACATCCTGGATTTAGTGCCAGGTTCTTCAACAAAAGAAAAGATTCCCTGGTAATCATCTCCTCATTCCTCCTCTCAAGACAGCTCGTCTTCCTTACAGAGACTTCTGAATGTAGCACGTCTCCTCTGTTGCTTACCTTGTTCTCCCAGGTCCTAACCCATGCATACCACATTCTGGAAAGGATGGGAGGGAATAAGCATTGAGGAGTGAAACTCCTTAAAGAAGTAAATTTCAACTCAATTTCAAACCCTCCAGCCCTTTCTTCCTAGGAGGAGTCCTTTAAATTCCCACCGCTGCCACATGCACAAATTAGGTTTATCGGCATTCTTGTAAGGGGTACTCGAGGGAAGAGAGGAAGGCTGCCAGGTGACGGCCTCTGGAATGCTGGAGAGAGAAGTAGGGGGAGACGCACACTTTCGATTCAGAAGATTTGTGCCACAAAGGTTTCAAATCAATTACCTCCATCATTACAAAGTGCTCCATCCCTCCGCCACGGCCCAAGCTACCCTGCTCTTTGTGTGGTTTAAAAATAGATATAGAAAGAGATGGAGATAGAGATGGTAGCAGATGTCAAGACAGAATGAGAGAGAGAGAGAGAGATGTTCAGGAGAGTTATTTTCTGAGGACAATTAAATTAATGGTCTTTCGGAATATATTTAAATGTAGTAGGGAAACATACCTAGGTTGCACAACGCTGTAAATTTCCTCGAAGTCATTGCCTTGTACAGTACACTTAAAACAGGTGAATTTTATGGTATGTAAATTACACCTCAGTAAAGCCGTTAAAGGAAAGAAAAATAAAAACGTATCTAGGAATTCTTGCCAGCAAGTAGGTTTTGTGAGTGCGGCCACATCCTACCAATCCTGTGCTTCTCTCTACATCTTATAAATGGCGACAGAGGCTCTGCCACAGAGACTCCCCATCTCTCTATAGTGCTCCCCACACTCTTTCTCTTCTTTCCTCATCCAGGGTGTCTTTGCCCACGCTCAGGTCAAGGGAGTAGTAGCTGCAATTGTTTTGGGTGCTGGAGCAATTAGGGAATGAGGTAGGCTGCTGATTTCACACACCCCCCCAAAAGGAAAAGAAAACCACAAAATAGGAATCCCTCGAACCCCACTGCCTTCCCCCACGGGCATAAGCATTCCTCTATCTTTTCCCAATTCATGGCACTCAGCACCTACTCTTTCCCCAGCCTTCCAATCCTGCAGTATTTTAAAATCATGCCATAAATAGGTTGAATGATTGGCAGCCAACATTTTTAAGTGCCCCTTAAAGCGAAATACTACAGAAATATGAAAATAGCCCAGCAGAACCATCCAGCTCTTGGTCCTAAGAAGCTCGTGCTAATCGCATGTAAATTTAGCTTTAAAATTCTGAAAGATGGAGGGCACTCTGCCTCCATTCTGGGTTGATAGGGAAGTTTCTCTCTTCTGCAGAAGGCTCTTCTGAAAACAGAAAGAAAGAAAAGATTTTTCTTGAGGTAGCAACCATCCTGAGCCAACGGGCTGGAAATAACGGCCTGGCTAGGTGTGTCGTAAGCTCAGGGCTAGTTTAGCTTTCCGGAATGTTCCCCACTTTGGGAAGGTTGCCTCAGACCCCTACGCACAGGTCAGTGTCACTGGGGATCCTCTGCATCTGGGCCCCTGCTAACGTCTTGCAACCGCATGAGTCGCCTGCTTCCCCGGCTCTTCCCGAGGCAGGTCCGGGCCCCACTCTGCGGCTGGCCCAGCGGCTGCCCTGTGGCCTTGTTCCCCCTTTGCATGGCTCCCCTGTTGCCCCAGCGCGGCCTCACGTTCCTCCTTCTCATCCTCTCCGTTTCTCCAACCAGATGGCTGCCCCGATTTGTGCAACGGCAACGGGAGATGCACACTGGGTCAGAACAGCTGGCAGTGTGTCTGCCAGACCGGCTGGAGAGGGCCCGGATGCAACGTTGCCATGGAAACCTCCTGTGCGGATAACAAGGATAACGAGGGAGGTGAGCAAGCGTCTTCTAACTCCCGGCCCCTCAAGAGCAGAGCATTGTTTATAGATGGTCATCATGAGTCCTTTATCCTGAAAGACCTCCCCTCAGCTAGTGTCAAAGGTTGTTGTAACATTTCCTTTGAAGCAAACGCGGCTGAGAACGGGCATCCTCGGGCCAACGGGGGCTCCTGGAGACATGGGCCGGGGGCACTGGGATTGGATGCTGGCTTTGGTTTCTCAAGTACACGTCGCCACAGAAAGGTGGCCGGGCCCCGGCTTTGCCTTTGGGTGACCGTCCCTGCCAGGCCTTCCAGGGCAGGGAGTTACAAACAAGTCTGTGCTGGTGATGACAGTATGTGCTCCCCCTGAGCTAAGAGGTGGTAAGCAGTGCATCCCTTCATCCTTTCAGCCCTTTGAGATGTTACTTTTACAAATGAGGAAACCAAGGCCTAGAGAGCAATTAAGTAACTTTTTTAAAGATAACTTAGTCACCAATAGTAAACTCATGACCCAAACCCAGCTCTGACTCCAAAGTCCATGTTCTACCCAGTGGTTGGCAAACCACAGCCCTTGGGCCAAATCTGACCCACTGCCTGTTTTTGTACCGGCCCGCGAGCAAAAGATGGTTTTTACATTTTTAACGGTTGCGGGGAAAAAAACCTAAAGAAGGAGAGTATTTCACGACACACGAAAACTACGTGGAATTCAAATTTCAGTGTCCATAAGTAGAGTTTTGTTGGAGCTCAGACACGACTATTCATCTATGTTTTGTCCTGCTTTCACCCTCAAAGGCAATGTTGGTTAGTTGGCCTAGACAAAGCCTAAAATTTTTATTCTCTGACCCCTTACAGGAAGTTTGCTAACCTCTGTTCTGTACCCCTAGCTGAATTTTCCTGTGTTGTTTCCTGATGGAGTGCTAAGATTCTGGGGCTAAATGGGGTGCAGTAGCATATGGACCACCTGATTTCCTGAGAACACAGAGTCATGCTCTCCCGTAACATTAGTACACGCTTGTCATCCAACCCTACCAAAATGACTAACTGGTCAGAATTCCCTCAGGGCAGAAGCTGTTTCAGGGTATAAGAGGCTATGAGTCTGATTATTTAACAAAAATATGTATCGTCTTGTATGTGCCAGTCCCTGGGCTCTGGGACTGTCAGCCCCTGCCCTCATGGCCCCAAGGGGTCGGTCAGCTTCACCGATGTCCAGAGTGAGGTGCAATCCATTGGGTTAAGGCTGAAAGTATCAGACACACTATTTTTATTTTTCTTCATCCTCCTGATAGACATTTTACAATTTCCGTAACCTCTGATTGCAGTTGTAACATGTCTACAATTTGTAAGTAAACAAATGTGCATATGCTGATAGGAGTACACCAATCAAAAAAAGTTTATAGACTTGATGCAGTTTACAGAGCTCCCATTCATTCATTTACCTTCCTGAAACAGAGCCAAAATAGAAGCCGCTTTAATTCATTTTCGAATAAAGTGAGCCATGACTCCATATACGTTTTTTTCCCCAAGAGAGACGGTCAAAATCGCGCTACTTTCCCTGGTAACGTTCACTGTTTTTGCTTCTGGTCCCTGGTGGTTTCACCAAGCAAAGCGGTTGTTTACAGATCCACTCCTTCCTCTTCCAGAAAGGAGCTGCTGTCCTAGCTTTCTTCCCTGTCGCTGGTGTCATCAGCTGAAAGCTTAGCAAACAGGCTGGAACGGTGCACCCAGGGGAGGGGGACTCAGTCTCCCACAATGTGCCCTGCGCCGCCCACTTCCCTCTCCACCAGCCCCACCCTGATCCCAGCTCCCACCAGGAGAAAACCAAATTCCTGAAGTGCTGGGGCTGGAGGAGGAACCTTGCAAGTCCCCAGCCTGAGGATGGCCCAAGGGGCACAGTTCAGGGTCCCTCCTGGCAGGCAGAGGCAAGAGGCACCCGGAAAGGCAGGGCACAAAAGCAAATGAGGCAGTGATTATGCTAAAGACAATAATGGCCTTGTTTTGGGAACTATTAAAACAACCTCCCAGGGAAGTAATTAACCACCAAGAAAAAAAGGCTCTGCACCCGTGTTTATAAAAAGAAACTCCCAGTTAATTCAGAGTTGCTTGTGTCAGGTGAGAGGGGTAGGCACGGATTCTGTCTCACCTGGTGTAAGCAATTCACAATTAACTGAGGTCTTTTTTTGGAGGAGATTCCTCGGTGCAGAGTATCCTTCTTCGTGGGTAATTACTTCCCTAGGAGGTGTGCTCGGCACTTCGCTGTTTATTGATAAATATTAAAGTTGTTCCTCATCAACTGCAGATCCAATCCTGTAGCACACTAATTACATCACTGTTTTGTTTGTTTGGGGGGGTGGGGGGGGTGGGGAGGGGGCGGTGGAAGTTCTGCCCCAGGCTCTGTCCTGCTTTGCCAGTTCTCAGGAAGAGCTGTGTGGGTCTCTAAATGTAGCAGTGGGTGGGTAAGAGCAGACGCCCAGGCCTGGGGAGCAGCTGCAGTGAACACATTTGTCATAAACCTCACGAATGGGGAAAATAATAGAGTGCCCTTCCAAAGTGAGCTGGAAGAGGCAAATCATTTTTCCATCTAGGAATGCTCTCCATTTTTTAAAAATCTCAAGTTTAAAGTGATAGTTTTTTTTTATTTTAAACTGATATAAATATAGATATAAATATGGATATAGATATTTGAAGCCCATAACAGCCTTTTTCAACCTGAGTTCCTCCATGAGAGAAAGAAGCTCTAATGCCTACAGACACTAGTAGTTCCAAAATGTTAGCTTACAGCAAAACCACCTGAAGGGCTTGATTACACACAGATTGCTAAACCCTACCCTGGTTTCTGATTCCCTAGGTCTGGGGTAGGATGCAAGAATTTGTATCTCTTGTAAATTTCCAGAGAATGCTGTTGCAGATTCTAGTAAATTTCCAGAGGATGCCAACGGCAGGTTCTCTTTGAGAGCCACTGACCTAAGCCAGCCATTATGTGGAATGAATGAACTTCTCTCCGATGCATCTAGAATGGTACTAAGTACCTTCCTTGGAAAACTTGGGGAATTTTTCACCCAAATACTTTCTGGATTCTCTGGTTCTTAGACGAGAAACCCTGTTGAAAAAAGCTGCCTTCAAATATCCCCCCAAAACAATTTTTAAAGGCTGCCTTCAAATATCCCCCCAGAACAATTTATGGATTCCTACCTTCTTACTCCCATTGCTTTCAAATTCTCCCAACACCCCCAGCCATATGACCACCAACTTAAACTCAGGAAGCATTGGCTGCTTCTGAAGGGACAAACTTCACCTGCCATGGCCGCTGAGAAGTAGTAGAAATGGTTCAGACAGACGTGCCGGGGAGCAGGCTGTCTTTTTAATAGTGAGAGATCTTTACTTGAACTGCTCACCCCAATTTGAAAAAGGAGAGACTCAAAGAAATATTTTTGCTACAGAAGACAAATATGAGCTCATTACAGTCTGAGAATACACACAACATGTACATCAAGTGACAGGAGGATAATATTTAATTATCACCACCGAGACAGAGGTGTGAGATTTAGTTCATCACAGCCAGGGGTAGGAGAAAGGGTGTAGATTTTCTCTCAAAGTGGAAACCTCGAGGTGGGGAGGCGTTGGTAGGTTCTCTGGCCTAGAAAGACAGTCCTTATTCCTTCCCTCCACCCCTTTGTCACCCAGAACTTGGAGTCAGGGGCCCCGGCCCTCTGTCTATAGAAGCCCAAGGCTCCCATCATTGTGAGCCAGCCTGGGAGCCCGTCTGAAGCTCCCATGGAATCCTATCAGATGCTGTCTCCAGTCTGTGGGCAGTGGCCCAGAGGTGGAGGGGTAGGAGATGGCCCTTCCGAAGCTGAGCTTATCCACGAGTCACCATGCCCCATGTCCTTCCTGACCACACTAGGGAGTTGTCTTTGTTTCCCTCTGTTCTGCTTCAACACAGCTCTGAAAGTTAGATGCTTTGCTCCTTCTCCTGTCACTTCCCTGACTGCTGAATAGATGACACTGTAGCATCATAGAGTTAAGAGCCTGGGCTCGGGGCTCAGTCTCTGTATCCCACTTCTGCAAGTCACTCTACTTCTCAAAGTCTCAGTTTTGTTGTCTGTAAAATTGGCATGGCAATGCCACCTCCATGAACAGGGGTGAAGTTTCACTGAGAAAATGTGTGTGATACGTTTTACAAGGTGCCTGGCTCATAGGATACCCTCCTGTGTTGGCTGTTGCTAGCTTTAATGTTATTAGTATTAATGTTGTTGTTATTGTCTAGAATGGATGCTGAATCCACAGAGATGGCGCCTAACCCATAATTTTCCCACAGGACAGAACCGCTGAGATTCTAACCAGTGCTCATCAGATTTCAGTGTTGCGTGACCACACTGGAGAGCTTGTTTAAAATTTAGATTTGTAGGCCTTTGAGATTCTGATTCATTAAGTCAGATACGGAATCTAGGAATCTGCATTTTTATCAAGCACTCCAGAGGATTCTGACGCAAGTGGTCTGCTGACCACATTTGGAGAAAAACTTGTTCAAATGATGGTTTCCCCTGGGTGGGCTGACCCAGCCCAATGTCATGGTGCCTATTCCCAGACCTCTACCCCTAGAATTTCCAGAACACAAGAGGAGTGAAGTGAAGAAAGGGGAATTTTACTTCAAGTAGAAAGAAGTAATTGGAAAAACATAAACACATTTTCCTGTTTAGTTTCTGAGTAAATAACTTTAGTATGTTTTAGAAGTGCTCTCCATTCCTGGTTGGAGAGGTGGCCAATGTTTGTCTCAAAATTTTAAAATCCTTTAACTCTCTGTCATTAGGGTGTGAATCCATCCATCCATCCATCAGCCATTCTTTCATGTTTTAACAAACACTCGTTGAGGGTTTACTCAGTGTTAGACATTAGTAACATTAGGCCTTTGGAAATACGAAGACAGACGTGACACAGAGTGTCCGCAAAGAGCTCACTGAATCCATCTGAAAAGACAAGATGTATAAACATGGTGGTATTATTACTACAATCCAGTGTGTGAGGGCAGACGCAGTAGGAAGGGACTGTCCCGGAGCATGGGTGTTGACTGCAGGACAGGAAAGAAAGCCCGTCGCAATACTAAGCCCAGGGTCTTCAGCCTTTCTCCTTGTCGCCCTCAATTCCACGGATCTGTGTGATCGGGAGCCCCTGGTAGGGGCTGTTCCATCCACCAGCAGCATCGACATTTCTCTCTCTAAATTAAGGGCTTCAGTCAGGCTGCTCTTCAGAACGGAATTTCCCAGCCCACCTTCATCTGTGAAGCTCGGTTCCTTGTTTTGCTCCAAAGGAGGCTGCCTTGGGTTAAGAGATGTGGATGCTGGCCTGAGCTCAGGGCACTCCAGCCAGGTCTAAACGAGGAGAAATAACACTGGAGTCTGTCCAAAAGCACTTGGAACAGACGAAACCCACACCTCACCGACCGTCGCCTCCCCCTCTCTCCGCATCCCATAACCATCCAAATTGGTTTGACATGATTCAGGGACGCTATCCCGGCATTTATCTCCCGGCATTTAGTTATTATTTAATAACTCACCTCGTCTGTGCGTTTAGCAGGGCCAAGCTCGGGACTTCAGGGACTCTGGAAGAGTTATGGTTCACAAGTCCAAATAGTCCCATTTCTTCATCCAGTGAGAGGGAAAGCTTGGTGAACCCATTGTAAATGCCTTGATTAATGTGTGCAAATCATGTTGATGGATGGGTTGGGTGGGGGACAGCTTAAAAGTGCAACATCGCTCTATTAATTGGGTTGGATAAGGATTCCCTTTGCAGTCCAAAGACCTTGTGGGAAATGTAACTGGAGCCATAAATGATTAGCTCCCAGAGAGGAAAGCAATATATCTAATGCTTCGAAGGAAAACTTGACCTAGAGGCCACTGCCACCCGGCCAGGCACTGGGGCTCTCTTCTTTGGGAGGGAAGCAGAACTAGCCGCAGCTGAACTCCTAGAGGACCACGTGGCAACAGGGGGCTGAAATTATTATTCAGGATCTTCCAGTTGAAATAAGATCTTTGATTTCCTAGGCACATTGGACTAGAGAATCTTCTCTTTAGGAGACTGAGAATTGGGGGTTCAGTTTTCTTTTATTCTATAGAGGTTAAAAAAAAAAAAAAGATAGAATCCATTCTCCATTGCATATAAAAGCTATACTCAGTAAGATTTCAAGAGCACTGTGCTGGACTTTGGAGGCACCTCGATCATGGGAATAGGCAACCAGCGGGGTCTCTCAGCTGCTGCTGTGCCCATGTTCTCTGTGCCTCCACACAGCAGCCAGAGGGATAGTTTTACGTGGTAAATCAGATGATGTCATGCCCTCAAAGGGCTTGTCCTGTAGCTCGAATCAAAATCAAATGTTTCACCTTGGCCTAGAGGACCTGCTATGATGGGTCCCTGCCTTCTCTCTCACTGTGTCCCCGACAGCCTCTGTAGCAGCCCTGCTTCATCCACTCTGGCCAGCCTTCCCATCCTTGCACAAGCTAAGTTCATCCTCCCTAAGAGCCTTTGCTGGTCCAGGGCCAGCAATACTCTGACCTGGGCATTTTGCATGACTGACTGGTTTCTTCTACTCATTCTTAGGTCTCAGCTCAAAGGCCCCAAAGAGGCCTATCTTGACCTGGAAGTTTCACCTCTCTCTCTCCCATCACCCTCTGTTGTTTCCTTCACAGCAAATGTCACACCCCTAAATTACCCCTTCTTTCTTCTGTGTTACCTCTTTCTTCACACCGGAAATGCAAGGTCTATGAGTCTCTCTCTTCATAGTTTTTCCATTTCCCAGATAAGGTACCTCAAGAAGGTCATATTCAAAACAGGCCTTTCAGCTAACCACTACAACATACTGCTTTTCTACCTTAAAGCCAGCATCACATTTCTTCTACAACACTAATGAAATTTGGAAGTTGTTTCTGAAGAAGGTTCAAATAAGTACAGAATGTGTGCTGTCGCAAAAAGGTCTTCGGAAAAATCACCTCCAAGGTAAAACTTTCCCATAGTAAGAAACTTTCCCCTTTCACAGTAAATTTATTTGACCGTGGAATTTGTTGTTCATGAGTTTACCTAACATATCACCTTCAGTCTTTTCTAACCAAATCTTTAATAGTTTAAATGGTTATTAAGTGTCTCTTAAGGGATTATATATTTTTCCCTGATTAGACAACAAATCAAATATTCCTCATACAATTGTAATTAAAATGCATAATCTGCAAAAAAAAAAGTTGATAATTTAAATCACTGAGGACTTATTTTAGGGAATTAAAGGATCAAAACACAGGTCTAACTGGTGGCAGAGAGGTAACGTTTGTATCATTCTGTTGGCTTCCTCTATTTTTGCCTTGGCCAGAGAAACCGCCTGGATGGCAGAGATTACCCTCTTGGTTTCTGTGACCAGCATCTGAATGAAGGTTCAAGGGCCCCGGTGCCATGATTAGCTCCATTGCTCCCACAATCCTCCCCTCAGTCCAGACCAGTTGCTCCCTGCAAAGGGTGACTTTGCTCTCGGGGGGACATTGTCAGTGTCTGTCGTTTTATGAGTCACAACAAGGAGAAAGAGAGGAGGTGCTGCCGGCATCTAGTGGATGGAGGCCAGGCATGCTGCTAAAGGTCCTGCGTGCACAGGACAACCTCACCACAAAGAATGGTCCAGCCCAAAGTGTCAGTAATGCCAGGGCTGACAAATCTGACGTAGACGCTAGCATCTCCCAGGAACGTACCTGAGGAGCTGGAAAGTACCAGCACAGGGAGTGTCCTTTGGTTCGATGTCAAAGGCCTGATGCATGGACCACTTATCAGAGGCCAGGCCTGTGCTCAGACGTTACCGAACTGCCCAAATAAATCATGGCAATAGCCCATGAGAGCCCTGAGAGCCTCTTATTATCCTTTACATAGAAGCAGAAACTAAGGGCCGGAGAAGTGAAGTGGCTTACCCAGGTCCCCCAGCTAGAATGTAGCCAAGTCAGGGTTCAGAAAGCAGGTCAAGAGCCCTCCTTGTAGGCCCCTCGCAGCACCTGAGTTTCGTGCCCGGGATCAGAGCAGAGCAGATCTCCTTAACACCCTCAGCCCCTCAGCAGCACGAATTCTGCAGCGTTCTGAAAAATAGCCTTGGTGTTAGCTTTCCCCCCCCGCCCCCCAGTTTTGGATCTGGAGTGCATTTTTGCCACAAAGTACTTCTGCAGTGGAATGCCGGGGGCCAGCGGGGGAAACTGGAGCAGTTGGACTTTAAATAGCTAGGCGTTCTCCACGCTGCCGCGAGAACAGCTGCCCCAAAGCCTGTGCTCTTTTCTTTGACTTTCCATCTTCTCAGCCACGAGCTCTGGGGGACTGGAGAGGGGCCAGAATTATGCGGCCAAATGTGAATCCAAAGAAAACTGCAAGGTGTCCCCCAAAGCTCTGTGCCCAGTGCTTGCGCCTCTCTCCACACGCACAGCAAAATCCAAGCCTCTTCCAGGGAATTCCCTCCCTTTTCAATCCTCAAGGTATTTCATCCTTGATGTGCCCAGCCAGTACTACCAGCACTACCCAGGGGTAGGGCCACGCACTGAGGGACACTGTGTCTTCATGAGGTAGGGAGATCATGGCGCTGGGAGATCATGGAGCCCAGGAATGGCAGGTACAGAAAGGCTGAAATATACAGTCTTCAGCGGCTGCAAAACCCAGAGAGGGAAAGTAACTTCCTCAAGGCCACGTAGCAGGGTGGGGCAGATAGGAGCCAGAGGCTTAAGTTTCCTGCCTTTAAATCCAGTACGTGCTTCCCCCAAAGGGACCCAGTCACCCTTCAGAGAACAGGTGCCTGGCATTGCTGGTTTGAGCCAAGATCTATGTGAGACCCAGGACCTAGACTAGGGTGAACAGAGGAACCTCACACCTGAGAGTGACCGCCTTCTTTAATTTTGCGCCCCAGGTGGGCCTCCCTCACCACCTCCTGTCCCTGCCCTGCACAGACCTCTTCTCACTGATGGTGATGATGGCAAACACCTCCCCCCAAACAAGCCACACTCTTGGACAGAACCCCCCAAATCATTTAGTCATTCAACAAATATACACCGAGCCTCTCCTCTGCAGGAATGAACGAGACACAGAGACCCGCAAAGAATCCACAGTCTCATGGGGGGTGAGGCATATGTGAAACCAGTCACTGCAAAGCTGTATCCTAAGTGCCCATGATAGACATAAGGCCAAGGGGCGATGGCAGACCAGCAGAGGGACGTTGAAGCCTTCCAGAGCCGGTAAAGCTTGAATTTTGAAAGCTACAGAGGAATTAGATAAGGCAAGAGAGAAGGGCATTGTGGGCAAAGAAAATGGCAAAGGCACGGAGGCCAGAGGCAGCAGAGCACATGGGGGACATCTGAGAAGGCTCAGGGTGTGGAGAGTGGAGGAGGGAGAGGTTGGGGAAGCAGGTCTGGACAGACAGAGACAGGTCGTGTGTGCCAGGCTGGGCAGAGTGCACTTTACCCCAAGTATTGGCTTTACCTCCCTCCACTTAGCCCCTTGGTCCCCAAAATCGCAACGACCCCTCTTCCTTCAAACTGATGTGTCTGCTTGGATTATTCCTGAACGCACATGCTCAGAGCAGGGAAGAAAGAAGGGCCTTTCCTTATGTTTCCTCATTGCCCGTGGCAGGAGGAAGCAGCCTGGCAGGGTGGTAACGAGGCTTTGGGGTCAGGAAGCTCTGGTTCACGTCCTGGCTCCTCCACTGCTGCACAGTGTGAGCAGAAGCAAGTCATTCTGTCTCCCTCTCTCTGAGCCTCAGTTTTGTCCTCCGTAAAGTGGGGCTAATGACGGTTCCTACCTTATAGGACACTGTGAGGCTTAGATGAGTTTACACGTGCAAAACACTTAGCACAGTGCTTCCGGTAGGTCAGTGGGCATCAGAGTCACCGGAAGGCATGAGCCACAGGTCAGGCTGGGCCTCTCCCCCAGTTTCTCATCCGATAGGTCTGGTATGGGGCCCGCTGACGTGCATTTCTAGCGAATGCCCAGATGATGCTGACGCTTTGAGAACCACTGACTTGGCACAATATGTCCCTTTAGAGGGGAGCTCAAGAGCCTGCAGTGAGTGATGTCTCCAAGCGTGGAGGCCCTGGGCTGCCTGATGGGGAGACAAGCCGAGATGCTCTGCTTCGCAAGGCAGTGGTGACTTGATTGGCATATGGACGCTGCAGACATCCCTGGGCTCACATCTCCGTGGCAGGTTCCCTGGCTCTCTCTCCTGCCACGTTTGTCCCTGCGTGTTGCCGCACAGATCTGTGGACGCACCCTTGTCTGGCCCCTCCAATCTCTATTCTTAATTCTGAAGGCCCTGGTTTCTTAATGTCTTCCCACCTCCACCCAGATCATGCCACCAGCTTTGCTAGGCTGGGCTACTGTTCCTGTAGCGGCCAGTCTATCCCACACAGAGCCCTCAGAAGAATTCTTTTAAAAGTCAGGTCACATCACGCCTCTTCTGGTATTTTCCCAGGGCGTCTCATCTCCCGTAGAATGGCGTCCAGGTGCAACGTTGGCCATTGCTTTGCATCAGCAGGTCCCTGCTTCCATCTGATCTCATTTTGTCCTTCTATTCCTCTCCCTCCACTGGGCCAGCATCCACCATCTTGTTCTTCCCAGAGCTCACAAAATACATCCCAACCCTGGCCGTTTGCACCTGCTGTTCCCTCTGCCCAGAATGCTTTTCCCCCAGATGTTTCCGTGACTTGTTTCCTCATTTCATTGAGGTTTCTACCCAAACATGACTTCTTCAGAGATGCCATCCCTGGCTCCCCTCGAACCCTCTCCAACCCTTTGCCCTGCTTTACTTTTCTTCAAAACACTATCACTCTTGCAAAGTCTATTATACATTTATTTGTTCATTGTTTCCCCTCTCGAATCTAGGCCCACAACCTCAGGGTCCCCGTCTGTCTTGGTCAATTCCTTATTAAATGAATTGAAGAATGAAAGCTTTAATGAGAAGTATCTAGGATAAAAAGCAGCTGTCATTTATTCAATAGATTATTTTAGGATGAATAAGTTTCATTTGGGGATTAAAGAAACACATGCATACAGACAACGACACCCAAGTCACTGTATATCACTGACACCATTTTATCAATGACAAGAAAATCCAAATGTAAGATACACTGTTTCTTTCACTAAGACGTGAACACGTGATTCTGCTCCTCTTCACCTCTGTAGCCGACTTTGCTCACCCAGTGTATCGGCTTCCTGTGGGCTGATGGCAGTAGGTAGGCAAGCTCTATAATCCTCCTCCAAGACAGGAGGAAAGGCAGGGGCGGCCAGGGATGGCTATTGAGTGAGCCCAGACCTCCCGCACGATGGCTTGCTTGGCCACATGCAGAATAGTGAGGAAGCCAGAGTAAACAGATGGTTACTATCCGCTAACTGCTTTTGCATAAAGCTTATTTCGTCTTTCACAACAGCTCTATTATGCTGATATGATTATTATTTCTATTTTACCGATGAGGAAGTTGAGGCTCAGAGAGGTAAAGTAACTAGCCCAAAGCCACACAGACAATGTGTTGCAGACCTCCAGATCCTGTGTTCATCACTGGCAGTACAATACCAGCTCCTAGTACCGACGCAGTAGAGTGGATGTGAAGATTAAGTGAGAAAATCTCTAAGGAGTATTCAGCACAGTGCCTGGAGTGTAGTAATGGCCATGTTTAGGAATTCATACTTCTGATTTCCCTAGTCTAGCAGGCAGTTTGTAGATGGCTGAGTCTGGTCCCTTCTCCCAGTCGCCAGGCTGTGGGTATTTCTCTATTCTTTACACGGTCATCAAAGCTGCTAATTCTCTCAGCTTTGGGGCCGGTCCTCCCACCTCCCCCACAAGAGACGGGATCTCTCCTCCGGCGGAAAGTAACTGTTCCGGCTTGTTGCTCAGAGGTGTCGGTGGTGACAGCCCCTTGCCTTTCTGAGGGGCCCAGCAGGTCACTGTCTGGCACCCCACCAGGCTGCCACCCCCGGCCGGGCCTGGACTCCCCGGCCATCGGCTCGCTTCTGTCCGACCTGTCAGTGGGCTCTTGGAAATGCTGGTTGATGAGGTCAACAGGCGTGTGGAGTGGAGCAGCCTGGGCTGGGAGAGGCCAGAAACAGCAGGGCAAGGGCGAGCATGTGGGGAAATCGGTGGCTGAGATCAAAGGCCCCTGCTCTCTGTTGCCACTGGCTTTTTGTAACAGGAAAGGGGGGAAGACAGCTGCAGGCAGGGTAGAAAGCCCCTGGGGATAAAAACATGGCCCCGGGCTAACAAGGGTGAGACTGTGCCAGAGAGGCCTGTCAGGGATGTCCGAGGTGAAAACTTTCTGATCAAGTGAGATCATTATTCCTTGATGCTCTGTCTGGGTTGCGGAGAAGCAGCAATGGGAGGGGGAGGGGAAGAAGGGAGAGCGAGAGAGAGAGAGAGAGAGAGAGAGAGAGAGAGGGTGAAAGAGAAAGACAGAAAGAAACAGCAACTCGAAAAAAAAAAAATGTTTTCTGAAGGCTTGGCCTTTCCTTCCCCACATTCTACAACATTCACAGGGAACCTTGATATGGCTGTGATCACTCACAGCCTCCTATGAAGAAGGGAGGGTAGAAACCAAGAGTGTAGGCTTCGGAGGTGGACAGCCTAGGGGTGAATCACTCCTCCATCATTTACTTGCTGTGTGATTGTGGGCAAGGCCCTTAACCTCTCTGAGCCTCAGTTTCTTTATCTGCAAAGCAGAGATCACAGAAGCCTCCTCAAGGGGTTCTTGTGAGCATTACTGGATGGTGTCTGGATAAGGTCGAATGATGCAGGCTGAGAAAGCACAGAGGAGCTTAAGCCGCTGGTGAGGGGGACAGCCCTGTGGTGGTCCACCCAAGTCAGAAGTGTAAGCTGGTAAAGTTAGGAGCTGGGGCAGAGGGCAGCTAAAACATTCTGTGTCCCAGTTTTCCAAAAAATAAATCGCCCTTCAGTGTGTCTTTAAATTGTCCCTCTTCTGTTTGACGTAGTCCTGCCTTAACTAAAAGAGCTTGGTGCAGGCACTAAGCACGTCATAGTGGCAGGTACAACAGCTCCTGTGTATCGGCCACTCGGAATGTTTAATGGTAACAGACCTATCATGGCAGCTGCACGTAGGATTTAACGTTGGAGTGCAGCAAACTGGGTTCAGAACCCAGCCCCACCATACAAAAGCTGCATGGTCTTAGGCGAGGTATTTAACCTCTCTCTAAATCTGCAATTCTTCATCTGTAAACAGCAGGGCTAATGATGCCTGGAGTTCTGGTGGTGATTTAATGAGAGGATGCATGTAAAGCACTTAGCATGGTGCCTGGCACTTAGTAAACTTTTCCTAAATGCCAACTATCAACTCTCATAAGACATGGTTGCCATTAACACTTCATGGTTGTGCTGACGCCCCCAGGATACTGTCACCTAGCACAGGACCCCTATGCTGAAATGCATTGGTTTGGGGGAGGCTCTGGGAGCCCAAGGACAGAGGCTCTGAGCTGATGTGCGAGTAGTGGTGATGTGGTTTGCATTGGGCCTGATCACCCAAAAACCTGCATTTTATGAGACAGTCAATCAAGCCTGGGGCTGCCACTTGTGACTGTTGAATAGATGAAGGTTTGGCTGGCCCTTCCTGGGATAGAACCCCCAAACCTAGAGCTCTGTGTTCTCGTGAAGTGCTCCCCAACCAGTAAGGCTGATTGCAGGGAGACTGTTGCAGGGAGATGCTCCAAGCCAAACGGGGTCCGTGGTCAGGAAATACTGCACACTCCCTTGCAACAGTAAAGATTCCTGATGCATATTCACTCATCAAGGGCTCTGAGAACTCCTGGTGTGATTAAACCAGTTTAACTTTGTTTAACCAGCATCTGCCAAACTGCATTGGACCACAGACCCTCCTGTCCCACCCCCATTTCTATTTCAGGGAACCCCTATTAACATCCCCAGGAGGCATAATTTGGAAAAGCTGGTTTAGGGTTGTTGTGCTGGGTCAGTTGTGTTGAGGGTCAGTTGTGCTGCTGTGGGTATCTGAAAGGTGTTTTCAGTAATTCAGAGCAGGGGGTCTCAAGCTTTAGTGAACTAAGGAATCACTGGGGCCTTTTCATTAAAATGCAGAGTCCCAGTTTCCGCTCTCAGGAACTTAGTGGGTGTGGGTGACAACAGGGGTCAGTATCTTAACATCACTGAGGTGATCCCGGGACAAGGAATCAGGGAGCACGACTTAACCAGTAGTGGTTTAGTGCCTGACTTATAGAAGTACGGTGCTCAGAATACCAGCGTCAGCATCACCTAGGAGCTTGTAAGAAATGCAGGCTCTCAAGCCCCAGTCTAGGACTACAGAATTAGAATCTACATTTTAACAAGTTCCCCAGGTGAGTCTGATGCTGGTTAGAATTTGAGAAGCATTGGTTTTAAAGGGTTTGGTTAATAGTGTTTTGGTTTTTGTCCGTTTGTTTCATTTCTGATGAAGAACCATTCAAAAAAAAAAAAAATCTAGACATACACTTCAAGATCATTGTCATAAAATTTCTACCATCCTTCATCCCCACGCCCAGTCATGTGGGGTCGACCAGATGCCCCAGTAGCTTCAAGGTAAAGCCAGAGTCGTATCAAAGAGAGGTCTTACCTGGATCATATCCCTGCCTTCAGTAACAGTGCCTGGGTTGTCCTAGGCAGCCTTTGCTTTCTTTCCCACATCCATCCTGAAGACTAGGAAAGCCAGCAAAGCAGCTCTCAGGGAGGCCTCCACTCTGCCACATCTCTGGTTGGACATGATGGATTTTCCATTGCTAAGTTATAAGAAAAGCTGGAAGGTGCTTTTGGAGCAAGGATCCCGGGCCTTGGAATTCACAGACTGACAAAAAGAGTTGACAAGAAGCAAGAGGAATACTTCCAACAGGCCTTCCAGAAGGAGTGCAAATACAATTTTACTTCTTGCAATGTTTAAGGATGGCGGTTGCCCTGTGGAGGGAGAGGCGAGATGCCTGCTGAATGACAGTCCATCAGGCAGCCAGGGTATTAATGGCAGGTGAAACTTTCCAAATGAGCACACTGTCAGCCAATCTATTGCTTTAAAAGGTTGGCAATGCGGGAGACCTAACAGCAGCAATGAAGAACTAATCTCATATTGCCAGGTTAAATCAAGTCAGCCTTGCCCATTCCTTTCACTTCTTAGTTACATCAAGCCAGAATACTTTCAATTATCCCTCACTTCCAACTTGTCAGCAGGCATTGGGTAAAATGCAAATAGAACAGTGCCTTTCCCTGGTGGAGAGCAGGAAGTATCATTAAGAATAGCCTCCATTTATTGAGCTCTTCCTCTGTGTTAAGTGCAGTACCTTCATCTTCTCATTTCACAGGGACCGTCTTAGCATCTCCGTGCTCTCTGGTGACGTAGGTGCTATTAAGTCCATTCTATAGCTGGGAACACTGAGTCACAGGAGGTCAGTCACTTGCCAAATTTACATAGCTAATGAATGATAGAACAGGTTTTAAAACTAGACCATTCTGACTCTAAAGACTTTATTATTGTGTTATTTGTCTAACTAGGATAGGAGCCCAGTGGTTCCCTGAGCTTTGGAGTGCCCACCTTAAAATTTTCTAAGTGCTGTTCCAGTGGCAGGGACTGGCCAGGATCAGCAATGCTATCTGGGAAGGGCACCCTCACCGGGACTAGGACCCCCATGAGCCCTGGGCCCTGTTTCTCCCTTTCAGGGTGCTCTCTGACCCTCTGCCTCTCCTCACCTCCACCCCCATGCATGTAGGGTTGACCAGATACCCTAAGGTGTTGAAAGATTTGCATCTCTGAGTTATCTCAGGGTCCAATGCCCAGCCTCAATTCTAGAGGGCAGATTGGCGAGGCGATTGCTCCTGCTGGCTGAAGGAGTGTATGTTTTGCAAGCTTATGTAAGATCAGGCTGCCAGAATAACGCTGGTATGCTGATTTGGGAAACTCAAATTGTTTATATAGATAGGGGCCGGGCAGAAAAATATTAGCCAGGAGCCCCCCACACTTTACTCAGAGTCCTGCAGGAGCTCACCTTAAAACGAAATAACTCCCGAGACAAAACAAATGCTATGGTCGCCATATTTCTTTTTTACTCAAGAACCCCTTTATGCTGCTGGCTAAAACTCAGGAGCCTTTGGCTTTTGCCAGCCCTCAGAGAAGGGTGCCCTCCAGCGCCTCCTGCCCCCTCTTCATTTCCATCACAAAGAGCAGACAGCGCAGGTCTCTCCCTTCTTGCCCCAGCTTGTTGCCTCCTGCCTTCTCGCCAGTGCTTCATTGATTTCCCCACCTCCCCATGGTTAACCGATCTCAAAAATAGCCCTAGGGTATATTGCGTTCACCACCTTAACACCCTGTATTTTTCCTGGGAAAATGAGAATTTGGCAAGTCCCTCACTCTGGATGCGAAACAAACATATATGATGCCAAGAAGACTCACAAAGAAGAAAAGAAGTAGAAATGACTCAGAGACACTTAGTAGGTTACTAGGTACTCACAACTGTTCTAAGGACCTTATGTGGATTATCTTCTCTAATCCTCCCAATGCTCCTTGAAGTATCATCATCACCATCACCATCACCATCACCATCACCATCACCATCACCATCACCATCACCATCACCATCACCATCACCATCCTCCTCATCATGCCTACTTTGTACATAAGGAAGACAGGGCACAGAGAGGGTGATTATCTTGCCTAAAGTCAGTCGGTTAGCAAATATATAAAGCATAATCTTAAATATACACCGTGATGAATTTTTATAGACATATTCACCTGTGTAGCCAAGTGGATAAGATGAAGATCTAGAAAATTCTCAGAACCTGAAAAGTCCCCTATATTCTTTTCCAGCTAATGCCTCCCCATAAAGGTGACCACAGTTTCTAACTTTCTACTGTAATTCATGAACTTTGCCTGTTCTTGAGCGTCCTATAAATGAAAGACTATGTAGTCTTCAAAGCCCACGTTTTACTCAGTCCACCCTACGGCCTCCTGACCCACTGAGTGGGGAAGGTGGATTTGGTGGTTGGTAGTCCCTCTCAGCAAACCATGGCCTGGGAAAAGTGGGGCTCATTTTTCAAATCTGAGCTGCTGCCTAGTTCCCAAGCCAGTGCTGCATGCAGACGCTAGCAGCGCTATCCATGGCGCCTGAAGTGAATTGTGGGAGTCGATTTGTGCCACCCTGTCACAAAATAAAACTAAGAAAAGTAAATTTGGATCCTCCTCTGAAGCCTTTAATGCCCAAGAAAACCGGGGAGTTCATGCAGGTTGTAGAGGGAGTGACTCGCATACCAAGCTGCAGGGAACAAAAGGCACCCAAAACTGACCCAAATGCTTCCATCTGGATTCTCCCAAAACTGACCCAAATGCTTCCATCTGGATTCTCCCAAAGCTGCCCAGTTTACGAAGATCAAAGAGGAAATAAATGAAATAAACCTCCTCTCATTCCTGGAGACTTTGCTTCCGTGTAGGAGTGATGCATGGACTCAGGCAGCCTCCCCGAGACAGAAAAGCTGTGCATGTTTCAGCCAACTCGGAAATATTCAGATGTTTGCTGTGGCTTCTCGGTAACCTCTCTGTTTACCCGTGACCCCCTTCCCCCTGAGTGTAGCATCACTAGTAGGTGTTCAGTTAAGGCTTTGAGGTTAAATCTCTTGACTGTTTAGGAGCTCCTCAAAAAGTCTTGCAGAGCAAACTAGGCAGGGGCTGGAAACAGCCGACACAAACCTGCAGCCCACCCAGAAGTGCAACCTTGTGCCAGCGGTAAAGGGCTGAAAGGGGGTTTGAGTCTCACAGGTAAATAGCGTGGTCCTCAGCAGCCTGCCTTGCAGGGAATGAATTCCCAGGCATCTTGTTTCTCATGTTGATTCCTTTTCAGATGTTCATTTCAAACAGCCAAACACTTCCCCAGCTGTAGGAGCAGACAGGCCTTCAGAAGTGATTAAATCTCATGGCTGCTCACACTTTCCCAGCTTGATGGGTGTCCACTGCCCTGTCTTCAGCCTCCCTTTGGGAAGGAAACATCTCCTCCTTCCGATAATGAAGAAGACAAGGGTGATGATCTCACGGGTTGCCTTTTCCTACTTTTTCTCCAAAGCTGCTGCTCCGCCTCTTGGATAACTTACTCGGCTTCTCTGAGCCTCAGTTTCCAACTCTATAGGGTGGGTGATACCGTGATGCGGGGGATAATACACGGTTTAGTGAGTGCTTGCTACACCAGGCGCTCTTCCAAGTCCTGAATATGTAATAACTGCTTTCATCCTCCCAACAGCACCTTCTAATGTTATCATCTTCTTCATTTTGTACGTAAGGAAACTGAGGCACAGAGCAGTTAATTGTCCAAGGTCAGCAGATTGGTAGTCGCTGATCTGAGATTCAAACCCAGATACCCTGATCCAGAGTCTGCAGCTTAAGGGTTGTATTATTCTGCTTTGTAGGGTTACCATGTGGATTTAAATCAAGAATATATGTAAATCCTGTGCAATATATAGCATTTATTATTACCACCCATTATTATGATCTTATCACTATTTGAAAACATAGCATTCTTGCCAAGATGCAACCTACCCATAGCACATACCAGTGAATGACTCTAATCAGGGGACATTCATTTCATTTATTTTTATGTCCAGTTTTTTTTTTTTTTTTTTTTTAATTTATTTATTTATTTATTTATTTTTGGCTGTGTTGGGTCCTCGTTTCTGTGTGAGGGCCCCCTCCGGTTGTGGCGAGCGGGGGCCACTCTTCATCGCGGTCGCGGGCCTCTCACCGTCGCGGCCTCTCCCGCCGCGGAGCACAGGCTCCAGACGCGCAGGCTCAGTAGTTGTGGCTCACGGGCCCAGCCGCTCCGCGGCACGCAGGATCCTCCCAGACCAGGGCTCGAACCCGTGTCCCCTGCACTGGCAGGCGGACTCTCAACCACTGCGCCACCAGGGAAGCCCTGTCCAGTTTTTATAAATTGAAAAAGTGGAAAACTTCAGGGAGTTTCTGGTTATAGTAATACCTACTGTTCATTGAACACATACTGTATGCCAGACTGATATTATATCTGTCAACTCCCCATCACATAACCCTATGATATATGCATTGATATCACTCAGTTTTAAAGGCAAAGAAATTGAGTTTCGGCCAGGTTGATTATCTTTCTAAGCTCACACAGCCAGGGCCTAGAGGATTCCACAGGCCAGGCTCTTACCTCTGACGCTGTATAGATTTTTTGGCTTTTTACCTTGGGAATTCCAATCCAAAGGCTTCAATGTAACATTAACCTGATTTCTGCGTCACGTTGCCAGAACTGTTATGAAAGATTCTCTGATTTTCTTTATCAAAAGCAAGACAAAGAATGCCTAACCTACCGTTCCCAGAAAGTTTCTCCACGTCCATATTTCTCTGAAGTGGCCATTACAATTAGCATATGACGTATGTGTGTGGGACACAGCCAGAGCTATGATTTAGCGTGCGTTCTAACAGAAAGCACCTAGATGATAGGCGGCGGCCACACCTCACAGAGTGGAGTAAATGAGGATGTTTATTAAGCAGATGCAGGACACCACTGTGAGGCGATGGGGAAGGCCTGGGTCACTTTCCCATAACCGCTGAGTCAGAATGGGGCCCTTTTCGAAGACTCTGCAAACCCCTCTCACCAGGAAAAAAGCCAAGCAGACAAACAAATAAGGAGGTGGATAAATAAAAAAATAAATCGTCCAGTGTCACAGGGGGGCTGTGCCGCTTTCATGCCCCTGTTGAATGGAGACATTGGCAGCCTCTCAGGTCCTGAACTGGCAATTCAGAACAGTTTGATTGCCTGCTTGATTGTTTGCGAGATAACTGCAAGATTGTCAGTGACAGGGTAATTTACTGAAGATTGCCATGTCAGACTCCATGCGAGGGGCTTGCTGGCATAAAGATGCGCTTCTCATGACTGACAGGCCACGGGGAGATTGGAGTGCCAGTTTCAAGTTCACAGTGTTGTCTGCAAGTGTTCGGCGGCAGCAGGCCATAATCACGAAACATGATGAGGTCATTACAGGCGCAACGTATGCTCACACTTAGTAATGGATAGAACCCCAAATGCACCATCTCTGGAGCAGGTAAATGTAAATATGTAGGAGGAAATCATTTCTATCCTTTTTATCCCCTTTTTGTTAGCATTTGCCATCTGCTATTGCTGATGTGTTTGTAGGACATCTCCTGCCAGACAGGCCCTTGAATAAAAAGCCTGGAGTCAACAAAACAGTGGGGAAATTTGAGGTCCATGCTTTCGAAGCAGTCACAGTCACAGAAGGAGTAGCAGACTAGAGGGGGTTGGGAGAGGAAAACGTTCAGTGCTTAATAGGCAAGCCTGTCGTAGTTTATTATTCGATCCTGATGTGAGGCCCTCAAGCTGGTTGTATGGAGTGGGTGGGAAAGGGTTGGGGGTGGGAGATGGCACATTCCCAGCTTCAGGAGGAAAAGGCCACCAGAGATGGATGGAACTCCTAATGGGAAGAGGCCGGTGGCCTTAAAGAACTCTATAGTGCTAATAACAGCGGGTTTCTTCTCACCTGAGAAGTTACTGCAGCGTCTGGATGAAGCACTGCCAACATGTCTCAGCAGGATATTTTTAAATCTGAAGCAGGCATTCCGTGGTGGATTCCTTCTGTCTAATGAAGGCGGTCCATAGAAGGTGATGGTAGAGGCAGAATACGCTGCCTTTTTTTTTTTTTTTTTTCTATTCTTTTCTTTTTCTCATTCTGCCAAGGACCCTGGGAGCCACTGGATGATCTGAACGTGGGTCTGAAATGGTACCTCAGCATCATTCTGCTGCTGAGATACAATTCTCCAGCACCGTTTCTTGGGTCTGAGATTTGCGGGCCCCTGGGGGGCACCCGATTCAACCAGCACATCCGGCTGAGGTGCTCAGAGCCATGACTTTGAAAGCCTCTAAATTTCAAGCATACGTGCCTGCTCACCCTCCTATGTCTGCGTTTCCAGAAAATTTTGTAAATCTAAATGTGTTACGAGGCACACGAGCAACATTTGCCCATGTGGAAAATGAGAGGCTAGTTTTAGTAATTTAAAGCCGAGCAGAACACGCAACCTCCTAATTTGTTTGTTTGCTAAAAAGAAAGTAATGCATTAAAATCATTGTACATTAATTGCTAAATTACAGTGGAACTTTAGTGAAATTAAATATTTCAATTTCATTAGTGGAACCAAATGTAAAGGGTAATGCCAAAAAATTACACTGTAGTAAATTTAAAGCACACAGCCAGGCCTCTGATTCAGCGTTCCAGTTCAAGTGTTTGTCAAGTCACAGCCCAGGGTTGGAGTGCATGTTTCTGTGATGCTAATTATGGCCCCAAAATGCCTCGCTATCAAATCAAGGAGTTACATGGAAGCAAGTTACTCTCCAAGCTCCTACACTGTGTATTCAATCAATTCCCAGCAGAGTGAAGAAGGGTTGGCTAACTAATCCATTCTAATAGGAATTCTAAGGAGCAAACACTGCCCTAAACACCCCCATCCTCAGCCCTAACAGACATGTGAGGAATGGGAAACAGTCATTTACTCATTCAACAAACATTTGTTGAGTGCCTGATTCCATGGTTGGCACTAAGCGAGGCATGAATATAAAAACGAATACGACACTGTTCTTTTCAAAGAGCTCATTTTCCAGACAGGAAGGCAAGCATACGGAGACAATTAATTCTAGTACAAGGAAGTTGGCTTTAACAGCGGTTTCTAGTATTTCTTGTGCATTAGAATCACCTGAGAATCATGTTTAAAGTGCAGACTCCAGGACCTGCTCCTGGAAGCTGTGCCGGGGGAGGTCTGGGGTAAGCCCTTGATTCTCCCCACAGGATTGTGATGGAAAACCATTCTCTGGGAACCGTTCTCTGACTCAGGGACACACAGAACGGGAATAGCTAACCTAGCCGGGGCATCATCAGGAAGGCTTCCTGGAGGAGGCCACACCTAGTCTGGGTCTTAAAGGATGAGTCATAATCTGTTTCCTCCACTATACTGTCAGCTCCTTAAGGACAGACACCAACATTCTTTGTTCCCTGTTTTATTTCCCGAACAGGGATGGAACTCAAATATTTGTTGAAGCGTAGATGAATAGGAATCAGCTCAGGAAAGAGATGGAGGGGCAAGAATCTAGGCAAATAAATCAGAATGTTCAAAGTCCTGCAGGTATGGGGAAGGTAGTTCCAGAAGCAATTGGGGAAACTAATGCCTCAGTTTGTGGGTGCTCAAGCTAAAGCCATTTCTCCACATTTCCTGGAAAATGTCAAACTCATCACCCTGGTTCTCCCACTCACTAGTCAGCAGTACCCTCCCTGGCTTAGAGGGAGAAGGGACGGAATGCTTTTCTCCATTAGAGCAAGATTTAAGGAATCCCATGCATTTTGATGACTTGCACACCCATTAGCACAGGCCCCTGAGATCTGGCAACAGGTTAATTTTTTTGCGCTATGTTGTTTAAGAGCAACGTGTTTGTCTTTATTGCCGACCACTCAAATAATACTTGCTCACGATAGAAGAAGTAGAAATTCCAGAAAAATACAAGAAAGAAAAAGAGAGAAACACCCTAGTCTACTACCTGGGGATAACCATTTGTCTGCATTCTCAATTATTTCCTTTCAGTCTTTTATTTCCTGTGAGTAGATAGTGGAATTATACTAGGCGTGTTGTGTGAAACCTGCCAATTCAGACCGTCGGGAAGGGTTGAGGCTGCTCGGGACAAAGGTGTTAGCATCTCAAAGCAGCTTTGTGCCATGAAATCTGCTGACCCCTGGCTCTGTGTCTGCCCTTCCAGATGGCCTGGTGGACTGCCTGGACCCCGACTGCTGCCTGCAGTCAGCCTGTCAGAACAGCCTGCTGTGCCGGGGCTCCCGGGACCCCCTGGACATCATTCAGCAGGGCCAGACAGACTCACCCGCAGTGAAGTCCTTCTACGACCGCATCAAGCTCCTGGCCGGCAAAGACAGCACCCACATCATTCCTGGAGACAACCCCTTCAACAGCAGGTAGGCGCCCTTCTGTCCCCGCAGGTGGCTGAGGTCGCTGCTTCCCTTCCTGTCCGAGCAGGAGGAAGTGCTCCTGGTTTTTCTGTGGGCTTAGTTGGCCTGGACACTACCCCATGGGAGCAGCTCCCTGCTCTGGTTCATAGACGGCCCTTTCGTCTCTGTGGGTCAAGCTCCGGAACAGGGTCCTGGTCCCTCTATGGGATTTGGCCACCTGCAACCCAGAACCTGCTTAGAGACACCTGTCGATTGCCTGGGTTCTAGATCATTTTTATGATCTGTTATTTTATGACATTATTGTTACATTAAATCTCCTTTTAGAATACCTCTCATTGTGGCTCTTGTTTGATCATCACTGAAATATTTCATTCAACAGAGTATTTTTCAAAAGCAGTTACAAACTTAATAACACAACTTACCATCTGTGGCATCTTAGAGTCAAGATGATGCCAGTTGCTAGAGTTTATTGAACGCCTGTGATGAGCTAGAGACTTGAAGTAGACTGGCTCTAATCCTCACAGTCACCCGCCCCATCAGTTGCATCTGCTAATTGCCTGCTTTGTGCTAGGCATTGTGCCAGTGCGTGTCCCCTTCTCATTCCAAAATGGCGGGGGGTGGGGGTGGGATGGGGGTTTCTCTTGAGTTTCCATTTGCTCCCAGTTGCTAATTTGAGGCTTATGAATATTCTAGAGGCAAATTCTGGATTTATTTTGTAATCAGCTTGGCCTCTTCTCCCCACCCCCCACCCCCCACCCAGGGCAGGTTAGAAGTGTACCCCTGGAGAACAAAGCAAGGGGAAGAGTTGGCTTTGAGATACCCCCTGGCCCGTTCTGTCTTCTAGGCACTGTTTCTGATTCTGAGGGTGGAAGGAAGGATGGGAGAGGCAGAGATCTTCTTCAGGCCTGCCTGCACATCTCTGATCTCACTCTGGGTCGGACTGGGTCCAGATAACGCTGGTGTCCGCAGATGGGAGGATGGTGGGTGTGATCTTCTTGGGGGCGCCTCTTCTCATGGAGAAATAAGAACCGGGCACCTCTAGGAACTAGGAACTTGTCCCTGCCCCCTTACCCTCTGACAGCCCTCTTCATGCCATCTTTCTCTTAGTTTTCTTCATCCTCACTTAGGTCTGGGCAGACCCTGAAGCAACTCGGGAAATAACACTGCTTAAGCAGCCTTCTCGCTGACGAAGGAAATACCAGACTTTACTTCTTAGAGGAGCCCTTACCTTTATAAGTGATTATCTTGGAGCCCCCCCTCATTAGACTTTGGGGAGGAAACATCATCAGGCCATGACTGAGACTCCGCTCCTCCCTGGGAGAGCCTGGTGAGGGTGGGATGGGGAGGTGGTGGGTAATGGTACAGCCAATTAATTCTACAGCCCCTTAGAACTCTCTGGGAAACTGTGCAGCCCCAATTCCTGGCAGCTCTTTGACTATGAGGGTTCTTAATGAGGTCACCTTGGGCCAGCAACTTTAGCCTCTCTCTGTTCTGGTTTTACTAAAAATAAAATAGAAAAGAAAAAAATAATCTCAGCCCTTGTCTATTTCAGCCCCCGACACCCTCTAGCTGTGTCATGTTAGGCAAGTTATTTAACCTCAAACTTTATTTTCTTGATTGTTAAAATTAAATTAATATGTACGGATTATACTACACGCAGTAATATTATTTTAATATGAGTAACCCTCAAAAAAATAAACCACAGATCTCGGAACAAAAAAAATATTTTCTCTGCTTATTAAATCCCAGTTCTGGGACAGGGATCGTGTAGGTATGTTTCTTTTTAATTATGAACATAATTCCCATTGCCAGAGGCTCATGACAGGCCCTTGCACTAGTCCATAAGCATTTCGGTGAGGTTTGCATACAGTTTGCTTATACTGTAAGGGCATCTTTCAAAGGCTCGTGCTCTGTTTCAGTTGGCTTCCTATTAACATTTTATAATTTCTACCCTAAATCCAGTAATTTCCTCATCTCCTCTTCATACTCTTTCTTCACCTGTGCCTTGAAAATCAATCTTATCCTCCTCACCAGTAGTTACCACTCCCAGAAGGCACCCTGAGTTAGAGGCAAGATGTAGGGGAGCAGGCAGGGACTCCAGAATATTTGGTAGACTATACCAGCCCCAGAGATCTGGGCAAAAGAAGCTTGCTTTAGAGAAAGCTTCTCTGAAGCTCTGAAGGTGGCAATCAATAGCACCACCCAAATGAGCCCACGCTCCAGCATGTCGGCTTGGATCCATAATTCAGAAATGCAAAACGTTACTCCAAGACATAGGTTGAAGTTCACCAAGCATGTGAATTTCAGTGCATTATCCTCTGACAAATAATGAAAGACAAAGCTAGGAGTAAAAAAGAGCTTAATTCAAGACTTCTAAGAAGGCGTTTCCCCTAGATAATGGCATACAAAAATAACTAAAATGCCTGGACTCCACCACTATAATTTATAGAGCAGATCTCACTATCTAGATAATGTGATAATTGTTACACACCAATAATCATAAATAGAAACGAACTGATAGCATGTCTTAGCTGAATCTTTTCTGCAAATTGACTGCCTAGAGACGATAGGAAGCCAGCAGCAATGAAGAATTAGGAAAATAGAGGGTAGAAATCACAGGCAACCCAGCTCTCTTTATTCCTATGGCACTCTGCAAAGTCTTATGCTACAGGAATGATTTAAAAGAAATAACAGTTGTATAAAAAATGGAGGGGAAAAATACTCCACTGTGGGATGTACTCCCAATTTTGTTTTCTCATCACAAGCAGCTTGTACCTTGTGGTCATCAACACACATCATTGATTTTAAAATAGTGTCTAGGAAGGTCTGAAAGAAATCTTAGTCTGAGCTAAGATAAGGAAATGGAATTGAATGAAAGAATTATTTTCATAAATTAGTTTTCCACTTTCAAAAGACTGTAGCATTGTGGTTGGAACCAGCTAAAAATGGAATTCATTTGTTAGGCAGCCAGTAGTAGACAATTAGAGCTGTCAGTGGAACAGTCTAAACCCTCCTGGGATCATCAAGGGGTCGGAGTTGAACAGTTGGGGGGATTGCTAATAAAAAGAGAGGTGCTTGGAGAGAGCAGTCTTCCAGTTTTTGGTTCACCTGGGACTGCAGAAATAAGTGCATTCCAAAAATTGAGCAGACTTGGACAAGATTCTGGCAAAGAACGGGTCGGCTTTATTACCTGGTCCAGAAATTGGGAGTGTGTCCAAGAATCTGGACGCCTGAGAACCTCTCTGCCTTCGCCAAATTGCCCAGTGGCTTGAAGGCCAACAATACAGCTGCAAACCTGCCTGGTAGGCTGGAAACTTGGTACAAAAATGGAACTTCTCATTAGCCCATTTCTCTATGAAGTCAGGAGAATTCAGGTGAAGGGAGGCGTGTGCATTCTCTCTGCATGGATTTTGAGTAGACTATTTTGGCGTCTCTATTGCTTTATGGGATTTCCCAGAAGGAGCTGGTTGAATGCTGGCATCTTTGGGAAAGTTCTAATTAATATGATCTGGAGAGAGGGGGGATTTCTCTCATGGTGGCAAAAAGTTGAGAGGTATATACCACCTCCCCGCTCCCCTGCCCCAAATCCTGGTAGCAGGAATTTGATGTAAGAGAAATACATAGTTACACGGGATCCAGAATCCAAGATAGTTCTACCAGAAAAAAAAAAAAAAAAAAAATTCTCTAATGTTCTCTTCTCCTCAGGATGCCATGGATTGTGAGAAATTTTGCTCTTAAAGGGCAACAAAAAAAATCATGTATGTATATGTCCCAGCCTCATAAAAAACCTTTATGTGCTCCCACCCCCCAAACCCCCACTCCCTCTGTCATCCCAGCCTGGAGGAGAAGAGTAACAGTGCCTTCCTCCACAGCCAAAAAAGGAAAAGAGTAGGCAGATGGGGAAGCTCTCACCCGAGGATAATACTCTCCGTGCCAGGCTAAGGCACAAACATGAGTGATGAGGGGCAGCCTGAAGCTCGGGCCAAGCAAAAGGCAGGTGATATCAAGAAATGGAGTGAGGCTGAGGGCAGAGGGAATGTGCACAGGGGACCCCATCGCCCTGCAGAGTGACTGAAGACGCTGCCCGTGGATTTCACCCCAGACTGTTCCTTGGGGAACACCAGCATTGAGACATCCCTCTGGCCCACATCTCTCATTGAGATGTGCTCGTGTGAAGCCAGAAGTTCATGTTTAAAGGTCTCATCCTTGCCTTAGGGACCAGATGAGGATGAGGGGTGGGGGGCAATGGGGAAGGGGAACGCGACGACACCCCCTTGTCCCCTTGTTCTTCTGCCTGGGGCTCAAAAGCTTGTGTTTCTCTTTCTCTCAGCTTGGTTTCTCTCATCCGAGGCCAAGTAGTAACTACAGATGGAACTCCCCTGATTGGTGTGAACGTGTCTTTTGTCAAGTATCCAAAATACGGCTACACCATTACCCGCCAAGATGGCACGTAAGTAGCTTTGTGGGGCTCCACTTACTTAGGACTGAGGCTGCAAAGAGACAGATGGTGCTGTTGGCTTGGAACCACGTGCCTCCCCCTTGTGGACTTGGGGGGAGACCCACCAGGCCAGATCTCTAGGGAGAACCCCCCCCCATGTATATATATATATATATATATATATATATATATATATATATATATTTTTTTTTAGTATGGTCTCAGAACTGGAAAATAACTAGAATGGCCAACCTCTCCAGGGCTGCCCACAGCAATGCTTTTTCCATGGCAGGTAAATGCTTTTGTGTGTGTTGGTGTTGAGTGTGGCGGAGGCCAGAAGGAAGGGAGAGTAGCTCTTGGAACCTCACTCCTATTTTATTTTAAATCAAAGGCAGTGCAGGGTGACAAGGACCCACATGCCACAGTGTCCTGTGGTGAACCCCTTCTGCTTTCATCTGTGGCTTTAGGAGTTGTGTTATTTTCGCTCCTGTTTTGAGGGGGTGGGATGTAATCAGAGAAGCCTAATTAGATACATTTAGCCGTCACCCTGCGGTGTGAAGGAGGCAACCTTTCCCTATTATCTTCTGATTGAAAACCCGCACCCATGCAGCCGTCACCAAGATGAAAGCTCTGTCGTTTCCTTAATCCGTTGGGCATGGACTTGAAATTTAAAGAAAAAGATAAAAAGAAGAAACGAAATCGGTGGGAAGAGGGAAAACAACTCACCCACCCTAGCCTTAAAACACACACAGACACACTATTGTATTCTATCCCAAATGAAAGAGGAGACGGTTGATGTAAATCTGATGCAACACTTTTTCTATAAAACCGGAACCTGGAAAATCATAAACGTATCATGTGCTGTGAATCTTGCCTTTCTCTGGTGAAGAATCTGGTCTTTTTTCCTCATGTCCTAAGGTAGCCTTGCAGGTAGTTTCAAAAATCACCAGCCCACAGTAGCCCTGTCCTCCTATTTTCACCTCTGAAACCAAATATTCTCGGTATTCACTAGGTGCAGGCAGTTCTAATTAGCTGAAAGCACTAGGACTGTGAAGGTGTACCATGCCGAGCTGCCTCGGTGCTTGTTCATTCTTAGAAGACAGTGTTCTTGCCCTGTAAGTCCTGTGACGACACCAGAGGACAATTCTGAGTCCTTGGTCTGATGTTTCTCCCCACCTTATGCTGCCCCATCCCTCTCAGCTGCTTCCTGACTAATTATCGCCTAAATCCACTTCCCAGCTCATCTATCCAACCTCATGGATCGGTGATTCTTCAGCTTGTCCAGGTAGCAAAGCCCTGGAAGTCACAGGATGTGTTTGGAAATGCTCCGAGGAATCCCACAATCTGTTGCGTACTGGTGTGTGCCACAGATATGGGTGGTTTGATGCTATCATCCCAACGAGGAACAATTTCACTTCAAAACATTTGACTCTCCTGTACCCTATACAAAACCATCCCCGGGCGTCCCTGGTGGTGCAGTGGTTAAGAATCTGCCAGCCAATGCAGGGGACACGGGTTTGAGCCCTGGCCTGGGAATATCCCACATGCTTCAGAGCAACTAAGCCCGTGAGCCACAATTACTGATCCTGCGCTCTAGAGCCCGCAAGCCACAACTACTGAAGCCCGCGCGCCTAGAGCCCGTGCTCCGCAACAAGAGAAACCACCGCAATGAGAAGCCCGCACACTGCAACCAAGAGTAGCCCCCGCTCGCCACAACTAGAGAAAGCCCGTGTGCAGCAACAAAGACACAATGCAGCCAAAAATAAATAAACTTTTTTAAAAAAGCATCCCCAGCAGCATGCCTGTCCCAGAATAAAATATAAACAAATTAATAGAATAAACTCTTCCACCATGATATTTACCTTAATAGTCATGTGTTCCATGTTCACTCATTTTATGTCTATTGAAAAACACTAAAAGTGTTACCAAAATTCAGTGAAGCCAGTGAGTCCGTATATTTTCATTGAGTTTCTACTGTGATCTAGGAACTCTGCTAGTTGCTGGGGATTCTGAAGTGTATACAAGGGAGTACCACTGCCCTCAAAGAGTTGAGATCCCGGTGGAGGAGTAAAGCACAAAATTGAGAGACTTCTCTCCATTAACGTTCTTTTCCATTAATTGGGGAAGAACTACCTTTATTTTACTTTACTAGTAATACACTTCCATCCAGCTCTGGAGGAAAACAGGAATATAGTTTAAGAACGATTGTCAAAAATATCAGAAATAGTAAGAACCATTTCATCCAAATGCCAAATAAATTTGTGTTTTGGAAAAAAATATCAGAAACAAGGCAAAATGGATGAAGGGGGTTAAAAAGTCCACACTTCTAGTGATAAATAAGTCCTGGGATGTATGTATAACATGGTGACTACAGTTACTAATACCATATTGTATATTTGAAGGTTGCTGAGGCAGATCTTAAAAGTTTTTAGCACAAGAAAAAAAAATTGTAACTAGGTGTGGTGATGAATGGATTTATGGTGGTGATCATTTCACAATATATACAAATATCGAATTATGTTGTACACCTGAAACTAATATAATGTCATATGTCAATTGTATCTCAAAAAAAGTTAAGGTTCTGTGAAACCAAAAAAAAAAAAAAAAAAATCAGAAACAGTACAGGTTGATGAAAAGAAAGCCTTCATGAGCCCCTCCCTGTGTCCTAGAATCGAATCATTGTAACTCCACGATGTAGTGAAGACTCCTATTAGCCTAGGGCGATGCTAAATGCTTTACACGGGGGCGGGGGGAGGAGGGGGACACACATTTTCTGTAAATGGCCAGATAGTATCTATTTTAGGCTTTGATGCCATACGGTTCCTGTTAAAACTACCAGGCTCTTCCACTGTAGGTCAGAAACAGCTGGAGAGGATAAGCCAATCAATGGGCGTGGCTGGGATTCCAATAAAACTTTTTACCGAAACTGGTTGTGGGCCGGCTTTAGCTCATGGGCGGAGTCGGCTGACCCCTACTTTGAATTCATCACAGTATTTCCTCCTCTCAGCCACACCGTGACATCGGTATAATTATTCCCATTTCACAGATGAAAAAACGGGGGCTGAGAGAGGGTTAGCAACTTGCCCACAGTCACACAACTAGTAAGTGGTAGAGTTTGGGTTCCCACAAAGCCCATGTTCTTCTCCTGCCTGCTCTGCCCCTCCCACTGCCTTCAGCCTGGAGGTCAGAGCACCTACCTGGTCTGCAGGTGAGTTCACCCCTCTCAGTGAGCTCACTTACCCCCTCTCCAGGTTTGACCTGATCGCCAATGGCGGCGCCTCCTTGACCCTGCACTTTGAGCGAGCCCCGTTCATGAGCCAAGAGCGTACCGTGTGGCTGCCGTGGAATAGCTTTTATGCCATGGACACTCTGGTGATGAAGACAGAGGAGAACTCCATCCCCAGCTGTGACCTCAGTGGCTTTGTCCGGCCGGATCCAATCATCATCTCCTCCCCTCTGTCCACCTTCTTCAGCGCTGCCCCTGGGCAGAATCCCATCGTGCCTGAGACCCAGGTAGGAGCACCGGGTACCAGGGTGGGACTCTCAATACTGCCCTGACCCAAACTGGCTGGCTGACTTCCGCCCACCATCTCTCTCTGCCTGGATAAGCCAGAAACTAATATTAAGGGGGAGGGACAAAAAGCAAGAACGCAGTAGAATTTGTAGTCACTGGAGAGAAAACTGAATCTCTCCTGGACATTCCAGGTGTTTCCAGACTTTGGCAGTCACTGGAGCTTTGAATAGAATAAAAACAATACACATATGTGCAACCCACCTGCAAATTGCTTTTCATTCCTGTTAGTCACAGAGATACATGATAAGAGGCGCTTTAATGATCTACATCGGTGTTACGACAGAGGGCATATTACATTATTGCCTCCCTGTTGCTTTATAGCAATTGTCGATGGAAGTTGCAGGTTCATATAATTACAGCCTCTTGTGGCCTCCTTGCATGCAACTAGCAATAAAGCCTGCTGTTCTTATTTACATCTTTTGCCAACAGCGTGGTTTTAAAAAGAAACACAACAGTGACCAAGAATAATTATTAATCCAAAAATCATAACCTCAGCCACTTTGCTCCGTAGTGCAGGATAAAGTTTCGGTTGTTGGGGGTTTTTTTTCTCTCTTCTCGGCCATGGAAAGTGGTTCTTGCACTCCCCCGTAAGGCGTGATGCTTTGGTGAGGGTGGTAGCAGACAGGTAGCCTTGGGTTCTAAGCAGCCCAGCTGCCGTGGTGCCTTTGATGCAGTGTATCTACCTTGCGTTTCCTCTCCAGGTCCTTCATGAAGAAATTGAGCTCCCTGGTTCCAACGTGAAACTTCGCTACCTGAGCTCCAGGACCGCAGGCTACAAGTCGCTGCTGAAGATCACCATGACCCAGTCCACGGTGCCCCTGAACCTCATCAAGGTTCATCTGATGGTAGCTGTAGAGGGGCACCTCTTCCAGAAGTCATTCCAGGCCTCTCCCAACCTGGCCTACACCTTCATCTGGGACAAGACAGATGCCTATGGCCAAAGGGTCTACGGACTCTCTGACGCTGTTGGTATGTTTCAGTTTCAACCCATTATTGATTCTTGGATTTCGGCATGCATTAAATCAACCTGTATTTATTGAGTTCCTAGTACGTGCCAAGAACTATTCTAGTAGCTAGGGAGGCAGTGGTCCATAAGCAGACAAGCGTCCTCTTCCGTGGACTTCCTATTCTACTGGGGGATCGAAATAATAAACACAGCCTGGACAAGAAAATATCAAGCAGCGTTAGGTGCTAATATGAAAATAAAAATGTGTTGTATACTGAGGAAGAGGGGCAACGGTGGGTGGGCCTTCAGGGAAGGTTCCTCAGCAGGTGATGTTTAAACAGAGACTTGAATGAAAAGGAGCCGTGTGAAAATCAGGAAAAGAGCATTCTTTTCCTGGCAGAAAAAGAGAAGAGCGAGGTGTTTTTGAAGGACAAAGATAGGCCAGTGTGGCTGGAATGTAGTGCACAGGGGGACTATTTGAGATGGGGAGAGAGGTGGGCAGGGGCTCGATCATGTTCCAGAGAGAACACTCTCAGGTGGCACAGAACCAGAGAACCAGAAGACGGAGCTAGAGGGGGGCTGAAAGCCACGTGCTGTGCTTCAGGCTTTGCCTCTGAGGGAATCACGTGATTTCCCACTTGGGAAAGACCACCATAAGAGAAGGGTCGTATCGTTATCGGTCTTTGAAGAGTTGTGAGCTGTGGATTCATATCAATCTACCCAGTATATTTTCTTACTTGTAAAAAGCTGTCTGGGATTAATTAAAATCCAGAATCCTGTATTTTCTTCACCAGTAGGCTTGTGGTTTTCAAGAACTGCAGTCAGTTACCAAAATAAGAAACCAGCAAACTCAGAAATTTTCACTGTAATTGGCAGCCAGTGTTTATCAGACACTCCCTTGCTGCAGAGCATTGTGCTAAATCCTTTGTCTTGGGTGACCTCTCAATAACCCTATCAAGTAGACCCTCTCATAATCCCCATTGTGCAGATGGGACAAGAGGGAGAGGGTAAGCAAGTTGCCTAAAGTCACAGCCCTAGCAGGCTACACATGCTCAGAATATGGCCCTTGTGGTCTGCTTCGTCAATGGGTGGAGTTAATAACTTAAAGACAGTAGTAAGTTATTGGAGTAACGAGTGCATTTAAATATAAACAGTGGCTAATTTAATAAATATTATGTCAGGCTTTAGCCAATATCAAAATGATAGCCAACATCAAAAAGAAGACTGAATATCATAATGCACCGCATGTACTCCAGCTCCTACCATTATCAACACATCTTGTTTCTTCCTTACCTTCATCCACTCCTCCGCCTCCCATATTTTTCTGAAGCAAGTCCCAAACATCAAATCATTTCATCTGTAGTATATCAGAGTGTATCTCTAAAAAACACTTTAAAAGCCTAACAACAATATCACAACAAAGAAACACAATAAGTTCTTAATGTCGAATAGCCAGTCATTGTTCAATATTTCAATTGCCTTATGAGTATCATAAAATAAAGTAGTACTTTATTTGTTTGAATCAGAATCCAAATAAGATCTACCTTTTGCAACAAATTTTTTGTTATTATATAGGTTTCAGGTTTACAGCATTATAATTCGACATCTGTATACACTACAAAGTAACCACCACCACAACTGTAGTTAGTACCCATCACCATACAGCTGAGCCCCTTCACCCATTTTGCCCACCCTCCAAACCCCTTCCCCTCTGGTAACCACTAATCTAATCTCTATATCTCTGAGTTTGTTTTTGTTTTATTTTGTTTGTTCATTTGTTTTGTTTTTTTAGATTCCACATATGAGTGAAATCATTCAGGATCTGTCTTTCTCCTTCTGACTTATTTCACTTAGCATAATACCTTCAAGGCCCATCCACATTGTCACACTGGCAGGCTTTCATTCTTTTTATGGCTGAGTAGTATTCGATTGTCTATATATACCGCAATTTCTTTATTCATTCATCCATCAGTGGACAGTTAGGTTGTTTCCATATCTTAGCTATTGTACATAATACTGCAGTGAACATAGAGGTGTATATATTTTTTGAATTAATGTTTTGGTGTCCTCTGGATATATACCAAGAAGGGAATAGCTGGGTTCTCTTAAATTTTTTTAATCTGTGGTTTTCCCTTTCATGGCTAGCTCATTTTTCCCAGCTTTACTGAGAAATAATTGACATACATCACTGTATAAATTTATGACCTACAGCATGATAGTTGATTTACTTATATTGTGAAATGATTAGCACAATAGATTCAGCTAGCATTCTTCTTCTCATAAAGATACAATAAAAAAGAAGAGAAGAAAGGAAAATTGTGATGAGAACTCATAGGATTTAGTCTTTCAACAACTTTCCTGTATATCATACAGCAGTATTAACTATAGTCATCATGTTGTACATTACATCCCTAGTACTTATTTATCTTGTATCTGGAAGTTTGTACTTTTCCACCACCTTCATCCAATTTCCCTGTTCCCCACTCTCTGCCTCTGGTAAACCTCAAGTTTGATATGTTTTTCTATGAGTTTGTTTTGGTTTTAGTTCCACATATAAGTGAGATCATACAGTGTTTGGCTTTCTCTGTCTGACTTATTTCACTTAGCATAATGCCTTCAAGTTCCATCATGTTGTTGCAAATGGTAGGATTTCCCATTTTTTATGGCTCAGTAATATTTCATTGTGTGTGTGTGTGTGTATATATATATATATATATATACACATATATATATGCACACACACATATGTATATATGTATGTGTGTGTATATATGTATATAATATATATGTATACATATACATATATATATATATATATATATACACACACACACACACATATACATACTACAGTTTCTTTATTCATTCATCCATCAGTGGACACTTACATTGTTCCCATATCTTGATTATGCTGCTATGAACATGGGAGTGCAAATATCTCTTTGACATAGTGTTTCCATTTCTTCAGATATATTCCCAGAAGTAGAATTGCTGGATCATATGGTACTTTAATTTTTAATTTTTCAGGAACCTCCATACTGTTTCCAGTCCCACCAACGTTGCACAACGGTCCCCTTTTCTCCACATCCTCACCAGCATTTGTTATCCCTTGTCTTTTTGGTGGCCATTCTAATAGGCATGAGGTGTTTTCTCATTGTGCTTTTCGTTTGCATTTCCCTAATGACCAGTGATGTTCAGCATTTTTTCATGTATCTGTTAGCGTTTTGTGTATCTTCTTTGGAGAAATGTCTATTCAGGTCCTTTGCCCATTTTTTAATTGGATTATTTGGGTTTTTTTGCTATTGAGTTGTATAAGTTCTTTATGTGTTTTGGATATTAACTCCTTATCAGATCTACGATTTGCAAATATTTTTCCCATTATATAGGTTGTTTTTTCACTTTTATGGTTTCTTGTGCAGAAGCTTTTTAGTTTGATGTAGTCCCACTTGCTTATTTTCGATTTTGTTACTTGTGCTTTAGGTATCATAGCCAAAAAAATCATTACCAAGACCCATGTCAAGGAGCTTTATTCCTGTTTCCTTATAGTTTCAGGTCTTACATTTAAGTATTTAATCCATTTTGGGTTAATTTTTGTAAGTGGTATAGATATGGGTCCAGTTTCATTCTAGTACATGAGAATATGCAATTATCCTGGCACCATTTATTGAAAAGACTGTCTTCTTCCATTGAGTATTCTTGGCTGCTTTGTCAAATATTAGTTGACCATATATGCATGGGTTTATTTCTGGGCTGTCAGTTCTATTCCAATTGTCTCTTTGTCCGTTTCTATGCCAGTACCATACAGTTTTGATGACTATGGCTTTATAATATAGCCTGAAATCAGGAAGTATGAGGCATCCTGCTTTTTTCTGCTTTCTCAGTATTTCTTTGGCTACTCGGAGTCTTTTGTGGTTCCATATAACTTTTAGGAGTGTTTTTTTCTACTTCTGTAAAAAAATGCTATTGGAATCTTAATAGGAATTACATTGAATCTATAAATGGCTTTTGGTAGTATTGACATTTTAACACTCTTAATTCTTCCAGTCCATGAACACAAGATACCTTCCATTTATTTGTGTTTTCTTTGATTTCTTTCAATGTCTTGTAGTTTTCAGAGTAGAGATCTTTCACCTCCTTGATTAAATGTATTCCTAAGTATTTTTTGATGCTATTATACATGGAATTTATTTATTTTATTTCTTATTCAGAAAATTCATTGTTGGTGTATAGAAATGCTACTGGTTTTTGTATGTTAATTTTGTATCCTGTGACTTTACTGAATTTACTGATTAAGTCTTAACATTTTTTTTTTTGAGTCTTTAGGATTTTCTATATATAAAATCATGCCGCTGGCAAATAGGGACAATTTTACTGCTTCCTTTCTAGTTCTGATACATCTTATTTATTTTTCTTCCTGATTACTCCAGTTAGGACTTCTAATACTATGTTGACTAGGAGTGGTGAGAATGGGCACTCCTGTCTTGTTCCTGATCTTAGAGGAAAAGCTTTCAACAGTTTTCCATTGAGTATGATGTTAGCTGCGGGCTTGTCATATATGGCCTTTATTTTGTTGAGTTGGGTTTTTTCTATGCCTATATTGTTCAGAGTTTTTATCATGAATGGATGTTGAGTATTGTCAAATGCTTTTTCTGCACCTCTTGAAATAATCGTATGATTTTTTCTTTTATCCTGTTAATTGGATTATCACATTGATTAATTTGCATATGTTGAAACATCCTTGCATCCCAGAGATAAATCCCACTGGATCATGGTGTATGATCATTTTAATGTGATGCTGAATTTGATTTGCTAGTATTTTATTGAGAATTTTTGCATCTGTACTTATCAGGGATACTGACCTGTAGTTTCCTTTTCTGATAGTGTCCTTTTCTGGTTTTGGTATCAGGGTAATGCTGGCCTTGAAAATGAGGTTGGGAAAGTGTTCCCTCCTCTTTGATTTTTTGGAAGAGTTTGAGAAGGATTGGTGTTGATTCTTCTTAAAATGTTTGGGAAAATTCACCAGTGAAGCCATCTGGTCCTAAGCTTTTCTTCATTGGGAGATTTTTGATTACTGATTCAATCTCTTTACTAGCAATTGGTCGTTCAGATTTTCTATTTCTTCCAGACCAGCAATTGGTCGTTCAGATTTTCTATTTCTTCCAGACCAGCAATTGGTCATTCAGATTTTCTATTTCTTCCTGATGCAGTCTTGGTAAGTTGTATGTCTTTAAGAATTTTTCCATTTCTTCTAGGTTGTTCAGTTTGTTGGTGTATAGTTATTCAGAGGAGCCTCTTATGATCCTTTGTATTTCTGTAGTATAAATTATTAAATAATGTGTCCTTATTCATTCATAATTTTGTTTATTTGGGTCTTCTCTTTTTTCCCTAGGTAGTCTAATTAAGGGTTTGTCAATTTTGTTTATCTTTTTAAAGAACCAACTCTTTGTTTGGTTAACCTTTTCTACTGTTTTTCTCTTTTCTATTTTATTCATTTATGCTCCAATATTTATTATTTCCTTTATTCTGCTAACTTCGGGCTCAGTTTGTTCTTCTTTTTCTAGTTCCTTAAGGCACAAAATTAGATTGTTTATTTGGGATCTTCCTTAATGTAGGTGCTTATTGCTATGAACTTCCCTCTTAGAACTGGCTTTTTTTTTTTTTTTTTTTTAATTTATTTATGGCTGAGTTGGGTCTTCGTTTCTGTGCGAGGGCTTTCTCTAGTTGTGGCAAGCGGGGGCCACTCTTCATCGCGGTGCGTGGGCCTCTCACTATCGCGGCCTCTCTTGTTGCGGAGCACAGGCTCCAGACGCGCAGGCTCAGTAATTGTGGCTCACAGGCCTAGTTGCTCCGCGGCATGTGGGATCTTCCCAGACCAGGGCTCGAACCCGTGTCCCCTGCACTGGCAGGCAGACTCTCAACCACTGTGCCATCAGGGAAGCCCCAGAACTGGCTTTTAATGCATCCCAGAAGTTCTGGTATTTGTGTTTCCATTTTAATTTGTCTCTTTTTATTTCCCCTTTAGTTTCTTCCTTAATCTATTGGTTATTCAGGAGAGTGTTTTTTAATTTCCATATATTTTTTAATTTTCCAGTTTTCCTCTTGTTATTGAGTTCTAGTTTCATGGCATTGTGGTCAGAGAAGATATTTGGTATGATTTTAATCTTCCTGAATTTGCTAAGACTTGTTTTGTGGCCTAACATATGGTCTATCCTAGAAAATGTTCCACATACACTTCTGCCATTGTTGGATAGAATGTTCTATGTATGTTTGTTAGGTCCATTTGGCCTATAGTGTTGTTCAAATCCTCTATTTCCTTTATGACTTTCTGTCTGGATGATCTGTCCATTTTTGAGAGTGGGATATTCAAGTCCCCAGCTTTATCCTATTATGGTTTATTTCTCCTTTTAGCTCTGCTAGTTTGTGCTTTATATATCTATGTGCTCCACTGTTGGGTGCATAAATATTTATAACTGTTATATCTTCTTGATGTATCTACCACTTTACCATTATATAATGGCCTTCTTTGTCTCTTTTTAACACTCTTAGTTTGAAGTCTATTTTGTGTGATATAAATATAGCTACCCCTGCTTTTTGGGGGGGATGGGATTACCATTTGCTTGAAAGTTTGAAACGCCTTTTTCCATACCTTCATTCTCAGTCCATATGGGTCCTTATGGCTATAGTGAGTCTCTTATAGGCATCATAACATTGGCTCTTGTTGGTTTTATTCGTTCAGCCATTTCATGTCTTTTGATTGGCGAATTTAATCTGTTTACATTTAAACTAATTAATGATAGGGACTTAGTATTGTCATTTTATTCTTTGTTTTCTGGCCCTTTTGTGATCCATTGTTCCTTCTTTCTTTTTTTGCTGTCTTTGGTATTAGTTACTTTGACTTTCTCTCATGTTCCTTTGTGTAATTACTATAGATTTTTACCTGTACTTACTATGAATCCAGATGAGATCCACCTTGTGCAACTGGTTGATTTCTCTTCAATTATTTTAATCTATGGTTTCTCCTTCCATTTCAACCTCTTTTTTTAGGTTTTATGATTTATTTGTTGAAGAAACTGTATTGTTTGCCTGTAGCATTTCCCATAGTCTGGTTTGTTTTCTGATTGCACACCTGTGGCTGTTTAACATATTCCTCTGTCCTATATCTCCTATAAATTGATAGTTGGACCTTGAGGCTTTCTAGGTTCAAGTTTGATATTTTATCTATACCAACTTTTTTGAGGTGTAACTGACATATAATGTATACAACATAATGATTTGATATTTGTATATATTGCAAAATGATGACTACAGTAGATCTAGTTAACATCTGTCACCATACATAGTTACAAAATTTTTTTCTGGTGATGAGAACTTTTAAGATCTACTCTCTTAGCAACTTTCAAATGTACAGTATGGCATTACTAATTATAGTTACCATGTTGTATATCACATCCCTGTGACTCATTTTTTTTAATTGTTTTTTTTTTTAATTTTTATTTATTTATGGCTGTGTTGGGTCTTCGCTTTTCTGTGCGAGGGCTTTCTCTAGTTGCGGCGAGCGGGGGCCACTCTTCATCGCGGTTCGCGGGCCTCTCACTATTGCGGCCTCTCTCGTTGCGGAGCACAGGCTCCAGACGCGCAGGCTCAGTAGTTGTGGCTCACGGGCCTAGTTGCTCCGCGGCATGTGGGATCCTCCTGGACCAGGACTCGAACCCGTGTCCCCTGCATTGGCAGGCAGATTCTCAACCACTGCGCCACCAGGGAAGCCCTCATTTATTTTTTAACTGAAAGTTTGTATCTTTTGACTTTCTTCACCTGTTTGGTCCACCCAGCCCCTTCCTCTGGCAACCACCAATCTGTTCCCTGTACATGAGCTTGGCTTTTTGTCTTTTGGATTGTTTGTTTTTATTTTTTTTTATTCTGCTTATGATCATCTTTGTTTCATAAACACTTTAAAAACATTACTTAGATTTCATCAAAAAATTTTATTTATTTATTTTTGGCTGTGTTGGGTCTTCGTTGGTGCATGCAAGCTTTCTCTAGTTGTGGTGAGCGGGGGCTACTCTTCATTGCAGTGCACAGGCTTCTCACTGTGGCGGCTTCTTTGTTGTGGAGCACAGGCTCTAGGCGCGCAGGCTTCAGTAGCTGTGGCTCGCAGGCTCTAGAGCACAGGCTCAGTAGTTGTGGTGCATGGGCTTAGTTGCTCTGTGGCATGTGGGATCTTCCCGGACCAGGGCTCGAACCCATGTCCCCTGAATTGGCAGGCAGATTCTTAACCACTGTGTCACCAGGGAAGTCCCCAAAATTTACTGTTTCTCACAATAAAACATTGAGGTATTTAGAGCAAATGATATTCCTATTTACACAAATTTTTAGATCCACATATAGGTGAGATTATACAGTATTTGTCTTTCTTTATCTGACTTATTTCACTTAACATAATGCCCTCAAAGTCTATTCATGTTGTCACAAATGGCAAGATTTCATTCTTTTTTATGGCTGAATAATATTTCATTGATTGTATATCACATCATTTTTATCCATTCATCTGTCGATGGACACCTTGGTTGTTTCTATATCTTAGCTATTGTAAGTAATGCTGCAACGAGTATAGGGGTGCATATATCTTTTCACTGTTGATGTTTTTGTTTCCTCCAGATAGATACCAAGAAGTGGAATTGCTGGATCCTATGGTAGTTTTATTTTTAAGTTTTTGAGAAACCTCCATACTGTTTTCCATAATGGCTGCACCAGTTTACATTCCCACCAACAGCGCACAAGCATTCCTTTCCTCCACATCCTCTTTTTGATGATAGCCATTCTGACAGGTGTGAGGTGATATCTCATCGTAGGTTTGATTTGCATTTCCCTGAAGATTAGTGATGCTGAGCATCTTTTCACATACCATTGGCCTTGTGTATGTCTTCCTTGGATAGATGTCTATTCAGTTCCTTTGCCCATTTTTTAATTGGGTTCTTTGGTTTTTGGCTGTCCAGTGGTATAAGTTCTTTATATACTTTGGACATTAGCCCCTTATCAGATATATGATTTGCAAATATTTTCTCTCATTCAGTAGGTTTCTTTATCATTTTATGGATGGTTTCCTTTGCTGTGCAGAAGCTTTTTAGTTTGATGTAGTCCCACTTGTTCCTTTTTGCTTTAGTTTCCTTTCCTTTGGGTGTCAAATTTAAAAAATCATTGCAATGACTGATGTTAAGGAGCTTATTGCCTGTGTTTTCTTCTAGGAGTTCTATGGTTTTAGGTCTTACATTCAAGCTTTTAATCCATTTGAGTTCATTTTTGTGAGTGGCATAGAGTGATACAATTTCTTTTTCTTTTCCTTTTCTTTTCTTTTCTTTTTTTCACATGTGGTTGTCCAGCTTTCCCAACCCATTTATTGAAGAGAGTGTCCTTTGCCCATTGTATATTCTTGGCTCCTTTGTCATAAATTAATAGACTATGTATGCTTGGGTTTATTTCTGGACTCCCTAATCTATTCCATTGATCTTTGTGTCTGTTTTCCTGCCAGCACCATACTGTTTTGGTTACTATAGCTGTGCAATATAGTTTGAAATCTGAGCATGTGATGCTTCCAGCTTTGTTCTTCTTCTCAAGATAGCTTTGACAGTTCAGGGTTTTGTGGTTCCATACAGATTTTAGGAGTGTTTTTTCTATATCTGTGAAAAAATAGCATTGGAATTTTGATAGGGATTACATTGAATCTGTACTTTGCTTTGGGTAGTATGGACATTTTAACAATATTAATTCTTCTAATCCATGAGCATGGAGTATCTTTCCATTTATTTGTGTCTTCTCCAGTTTCTTTCATCACTTTCTTGTCATTTTCAGTGTACAGGCCTTTCACCTCCTTGGTTAAATTTATTCCTAAGTATTTTATTCTTTGATTTTTTTTTTTTAAGCAAGACAGCTTGATAGATGGTCTGTCTTCTTCTGTCTGGAGGTGACTAATGTCAGCTTGTCTATTCTTTTGTGATTTCAGCAGCATTGATGCTCATTGCCTAGATTCATTAGGTCATTAGGAATTGCAAAATGATATTTTAATTCTGTCATTGCTTCTTTATTACTTACTAGCTAGAATACTTTTATATAGAGATACTTTCTCATTAACTACTTGGTTATTTGAGGTACAGTTCAAATAAGAAAGAAAGGATAAATGCTTGATTCTTTCCCTTTATTTACCAGTTTTCAACATAATAAGTTGGCTCTCTCATATCCTCTATTGGTGGCAAATCAGTGTTTTTAAATACCATTATGAACTCACAGGATGAAATACCTCTAATATATCCATTGAAGTTATTATCTTTCCTAATAGTCAAATTGTCTCATCTTTGGTCAGTGGAAGCTTCTTCAAGCTGATTCCCAAATTCTTTTGACTTGGCCCTAGTAGATTTTATTTCCTTCCTTGCTATCTGGTGTGATAAAATCGCCTGGTCTCCTATTGTTCATTTCTTGCTCCAGCCGTTTCTTCAAGGAGCCCTGATTCCTTGTAATGAGAAATAATATTTCAAGGCCACAAACCAGGCACTAGCACTTCTCTTTGCTACTGAGTTGGTCATTGTTTCTTGGAATTTTCAGAGGACAAGCCAGTACATACATGGTTTTTTTTAAAAGATACAATGTATCTTTCCTTCATTTCAACACTCCTATATCTCAGGATTTAAAAGAAGCTGCGGAGAATCCCCAAAGGTGACACACATAGTTAAGAATTTAATGTAGAAGGAACAGCCATAATAACAATGCCTCATGTTTCTAAAGCGGCGTTCCAAATAAAAATGTATGGCATCTCGGCGTTTTGTCTCCTCTGTCCTCATGACATCTCTCTGAGAAACTGAGGCTTCACTTGCTCTGTTTTACACACGGGAGAGATGGAGCCACGAGGAAGTGTGAGCTGGAACAGAATTGGGACTAAAATCCTTCTTCTCCCACCCCTCTCTCCTATTTGTCCATGTGGCAAATGCAGGATTTTTATAGTTTTTGGATTCTGTTCCCCACTGAATTGCCACATAATTGGCAGGCTGTGTCCCCATGCCTGCCTCACTTGGAACTCTCTGGAATCCTCAGTGAATGTACAAAGTGCCTCAGCTAACACAAGCTGTTGCCTCCAGAATCTCCTTATAAATGAGCCACAAAGCTTCCATAGGTCTTTCTCCTAGTGAGTGAAAATAAATAACACAAAATAATAGCGAATGCAGGCCGTGAACAGCAGGCTGAGGGAAACGGTCTCCTGTCCGTCTCTAAAGGAGCGTTGTATTCAGTTTCTAAATGATTCATCTCTTCCCTCCCCATCACTGGGGTCATTTTTGAAAGCCAACTGTTCATTGGAAAGGTCTTTCCATCCCCACAGACTACTACTGTGTAAAGTTTCAAGGTTGAGTTCAGCTTGAAATTTGAATTTAATATTGTATGGAATCACAAGGAGAAAAGCAATCAGCCTGCCTCGAGTGAGTTTTTTGAGCTGAATCTATATTACCGTGAGCACAAGTTTCTCATTCCTGCTGGAGGGCTCTGGAGTAATCAAGTAAACTCTCTCATCTCCCACTCTGCCCCACCCCCTTTTATCTTTCAGTGTCTGTCGGGTTTGAATATGAGACCTGCCCCAGTCTCATCCTGTGGGAGAAAAGGACAGCCCTCCTTCAGGGATTTGAGCTGGACCCTTCCAACCTCGGGGGCTGGTCCCTGGACAAACATCACATCCTCAACGTTAAAAGTGGTATGTGAGCACATTTCCTTTTCCCAAACACGGCCTAGTCTTGCCTCTGGAACCTTCTCTCCAGCCTTGACATTTAAGTGGTAGCCCCCTCCCCTTCCCGCAGCTCTTTTTCATCAAATGACCAAAATACTCGTAGGTTTTACCACCTTCTCCTTTTAAATGTCAAGGAATGTTGAGCTGGTTTTTCCAGACCATCCACATTAGTGTACCTCACAATTCTTCTTCAGTGATCTCTACAAATGTTGTCTTACCCCGTACCACGGCCTTGGGGTTTACCTATCCTATTATAGCTCTCTCAGCATCATGAGGAAGTTGGGGAGCTCCCCAAAGTTGGCGTTTCCTACTGTTTCTCTTCCCTCTGTCACTTCCCCTCATCCTCAGTAAGCCGATAGAAGTGTCCTCCCCAGAGGGCTGCAGTAACTGCCCCCATTTACTGCCCCTGCCCCAGGAATCCTACACAAGGGCACTGGGGAGAACCAGTTCCTGACCCAGCAGCCCGCCATCATCACCAGCATCATGGGCAACGGCCGCCGCCGGAGCATTTCCTGTCCCAGCTGCAACGGCCTTGCTGAAGGCAACAAGCTGCTAGCCCCAGTAGCTCTGGCTTTTGGAGTCGATGGGAGCCTCTTCGTTGGTGACTTCAATTACATCCGGCGCATCTTTCCCTCCCGAAACGTGACCAGCATCTTGGAGTTACGGTAAGTGACTGCACAGAAAACCTTCTTTTGCCCTATTGCTCCCACTGCTGCAAAACTTCCCTGGGTAAATGGTGGCCGCATGCGGGGTTCTTCAGAGAATACAGATTCTGTGTGATGGGCTGAGGTCTAAAACCTAGGCCTGGAATCAGATAAGGACTAAGGGAAATGCTTTGTGTATCTATAAAACACTGCATGTGTATTTAGTACAGTTGTCGACACCTGCCTTACAGCAAAGGAGAATGCCTTCAGTCATGGTGCTGGGGGTGGGACCCGGGTAGCTGTATTGTATAAAACCTTCACATGTGAATCTGATACATACCAAATAGTGAAAGGACCACTACTTTAAGCGGATGGTCCATTTCACGTGTTTCTAAAGTGGCACTTCTTAAAAATACAGATTCCTGGAGCCCACCCCCGGAGGCACTGGTTCAGTAAGTCTAGAGAAGGGCCAAGGCATCTTTTCTCTTTGACAGGCTCTGTAGAAGATTCTGATGCATGTCAAAGTTTAAGAACCTCTAACATTCATTTATTAATTCAGACATTTATATTGAGCACCTCTATGTGCTAGCTCTCTATGAATTTTCTGGATCTGTGCACATTTACTAGGATCTGACTTAGAAGTACTGCATAGGCCTTGCTAGGTGACTTCTGGCCACCCCTTGGGAGATTCCTCCTGGCCATTGCTAGCTACTGAGTCTGAAGTCCAGGTCTCTGTGCTGGACAAAAGCTCTTTGAAGCTCTCTTTTCAGGAAAGTTGATTCCAAGCCCTCAAACCTAGAGAGGGATCTGTAAGTAGAGGGAGAAATGCAGTCTATAAATAAGGGAAATAATTCATTCAACAAGGCCAATATATACTATGTGCAGAACTGTCTGGCAAAGGGAAAAAAAACAAAACAAACAACAAACGGGAACAAGCAAAGCCTCAGTTGTGTTTGTGGTCTGAAAGGGAACTACAAACTAAATCATGTGGACAAATTAAAAAATTTTCAAGAAGCACTAAATGCCATAAGGAAACTCTAACGGGGTAAGAAATAGGAACCATGGTGGTGGGAAGGAGGGAGAAGGAAGCTTCGTAAGATAAAGTAGTCAGAGAAACCTCTCATACTAGGTGATATCTGAGGTGGGACCTGAATGATGAGATCAGCCACGTGAAGACCTGGGGAAGAGTATCCCAGGCAGAGAAAAGTTGTGCAAAAGCCCTAATATCAGCAAATAGCCTGCTTATTTAAGGGACTGATGGAAGTCCAGTATGGACTTCTGAGAGTGTCTCAGAGTGGGGCAGAGAGGTAGATAGGGGACCAGTGCTTCAGGATCTGAATGACCATGTTGACATGTGTGAATCGTATTCTGCTTTTAAATTTATTTTATTGAAGTATAGTTGATTTACTGTGTTGTGTTAATTTCTGCTGTACAGCAAAGTGATTCAGTTGTACATACATATGCATTCTTTTTCATTTTCTTTTCCATTATGTAATGCACAGCCATTGGAATTTGAAGTAGGAAGGGGGGTGGAGCTGACGTGATCTGATTTGCATTTTTTCTGGCTTTTGGGTAAAGAATGGACTGTCGGGGTGTAAGACTACAGGGGAGCTGTAGCAATTGTCCAGGATTTGGGTGATGGTGAGATGGACTAGGGTGGTAGCGGGGGAGATGGGGAGCTTCCAATTGGGATATATTTTCGAAGTAAATCTGATAGGAATTGTGTTTATAGGGTGTAAAAAAAAATGAGGGAAAAAAAGAGAGAGGAGAGAAGAATCAAGGGTGATGCTAGGATTTTGACCTGAGCAGCCAAATGGGCGGTGGTGTTTTCTGAGGCAGCTTCAGCTGCCAAGTGAAGGACTTAGAAGAAGTCACAGGCTGCACCTACATTTTGTGTCTCTGAGGCCCCTCCTGGGGGAGAGATTAGTGCTCTGACCACCAGAAAGTGATGCTGAGGAGCTGAGACTGTGCCGGGCACTGGGAGGGGCAAAAGGAGAGAAGAAAACCCAGCCCCACCCAAGAAGGTTCCAGCCTCAGTGATCAGTGATCCAGGAGGTGTTTACCAAGCATTAGGGTGGGTCAGGCCCGTGCTGGGCTCTGAGGGTCCAAAAGGGGATGAAACCCAGGCTCAAAGAGCACCCATTCGAGGGTGAGAGATGGGGACCTGGGCAAGGAAAGGCAATTCAAGCTGAGTGTTGTAGAAGAGCCAACAACCAACACAGAGTGGAAACACAGAGTGGGGGAGGCCATGGGGTAGAGTAAGAGGGTGTAATCACCGAACGGCGAACAGTGAGAGGAAGAAGGGCGCAAAGTGGAAGAGGCTGGTTAATCCTCAGGCTGTCAGAATGACAATCAGACAAGCCACCCTCCTAGAGCTCCCCAACTAGGTCCCTTTCCCAATATGTTTACTTCCTTTTTTACCCTAGTAAAGCATCTTCTTTGTAGGCATCCTCTGGGCAGTGGAGAGCCGTGAAAGCAGGCAGGGAAGGGGGTGGAGCTAGCGCTGGGCTTTTCCATGAGGGCTGCGTGATTTCATCTGGCATTTGTCACCCTCCACATCTGGCCCTTGCTTCTTTGTCACCTCTCTTCCTGCTCAGAGCCACATCAGCCCTTGCCTGCCCATCCCCGCCTCCACACCTTGACTCACTCTACTTAAAATACCTTCTCTACCTCATCTCCCTCATCAGTTCCATCTTTAAGACTGGGCTCTTCCATGAAGCCCAGTTTCCCCACCAGAAATAATTCTCTCCCTCCCCTGGGCCACTTAACTCTAATTTTCCACAAAGGTGACACCATTGACTGCCTTGTTTTTTAGCTATTTCTGAAAGTCTGTAGGGCCCCAGGGTGTGAACTTCTGTAGAGCCGGCACCTTTGACATCTTTGCCCCTTGATGCCCAGAGCGGTGCCTGGCCCACAGGAGGGGGTCAAGACATGTTGCTTGAGTTAAAGGGGACAAAGACCAGCATCCACCCTTTGGTTGGAGTTTGTCCCGGATTCCACGTCTGTGAAGTTGCAGGGGCCACAACATCAATGGCACAAGCTGAGGGCCCACGTGGTGACATTGAGGACAGCTGCGGAGAAGTGTAACTGTCAATTTCCCTTCACGGCTGTGTGATTTTTTTTTTTTCCTTTATAACCGCCTTTGGACTTGCTCTTGTTTTATCAGCCAGGTATCCAGGCGATTAGAAGTTAAGCTTTAACAAGAACACTGGTTTGATTCTTCTTTTCTTCCCACTACATACCTGAAAACAAAGGGATGTCAATCCCCTCTCTTCAAAACAGTAACCAGCAAAGGGCGGGGAGGTGGGGGGGCGTGGGCGGGCAGGGAGAGACCTGTCGTGCTTCTGTCTTTTCTCCATTGTGAGTTGGCAGCTGAATGATCCAGTTTCGGGAGTCAGTGCCCATCCCTGTCTCACTTACCCAACCCAGAGCTGAGCCTCCAAACCGAATTTTATTTAAATGTTCGCTCTCCTTCTTCCTTGCTTCTTCCTTTGCCTATCCAAAACATGCAGGGGCAGAGTTCTATGTGCTTGAAAAACTTCTGATGGTAGAAGAAGCCTTATTCCTAGGTAAACCGGTTATCACCTGCCAGCTCCAATTCCACAGGCATTCAAAACATTTTCAACACCCACCTCCCCAGAAAGCCTGATACCCCACCTCTAGGAGCCCATTTCCCTTCTCATAACTATCACCCTCTTCAGATGGTCCTTGGAAAACCCAGGCCCTGGGGAGTAGAGTAAATCTGTCAGTCACTCACATCTTAGGGTGAACTTCGGTCAGCGAAAAAGCTTTCCTTTCTCCCCCATTTGAGACTATCTCAAGACCTGAACCCCAGTGTGAGGCAGTAAATGATAACGGACAGGACAGTATCTCTCTGCCTTTTCTTAACTTGGCCCCTTTCCATAAACATAAGAATCTCACACTTTCCTTCATGTTTGAAATTCTAATTTTTTTTTTCATTTTCCCATTATAAAATTATATTATGATATGAACTAAGCTTTTTTTCCAAGTAAAACACTTCCCCATGCTGAGATTCTGACGGTGCTATTGGGGTAGGTCAGCAGCATCATTGCACCAGGGAGGATGTTTAGGGGAGGGAATGGTCCAGCCCAAATGTGTGAGTGCTAGAGAGGGAAGAGACGCGAGAAAAGTGGGAGCCTAGGAAGGCGGGCAAGGGCAGCAGAAATTGAAAGTAAGCTTCACCAAAGGCCAGCTTTGCCTGAGAGTACAGCTCCAACAGACCCTGCTTAATGCCAACGTAGAAAGTTAGGGAGGAGAATGAGATTGTAGTCAGAGAGGAATGCTTTCTCTGTGAGGTCAGGGTATAAACATGGAGGTCAGGAAACAAAATATAACACAGCACCTACCCAGAGTAACAATGACAACAATATTTCCATAAAATTTTGGACAGTTCTTGGCACTGTGTTCAAAGCTCTTTCACCAAGGAGGTACACAGGTTTCACGGGGCCTGAATCTTACAATTTTGGAATGAAACTGACTATTATTTAGGATAAGAAAAGAAACCAAAACAAATTGCAAATTTTGAAAGTCTGACAATTAGTGCAAACATCACAAAATCCAGACAAATAACCTAAAATTTGTTGTTAATTAACTATTACACTTCCATGATATATGACTTCTCCATTGAGCACTCCACTTTCTGTAATGATGTTCGGTGAGTTGGCACAACAGGGCAGGAGGATTCCTGAAAGCCGTGAGTACCAGAATGGCTAGCAACCATCTAAAAGATGGTAGAAGGACCGTGTATGAGCCGCATAAGCACATCCGCCTAAAACTGAACTATATGTATCTCAACTCACTTCTCCTTAGTTAGAACTAAAACATACAAACAAAAACCGTGGCAGCTCCAACTCCACCCTGTTCTGTGGCACAGAGGGATAGAATTGAAATGAAAAGAGACAACAGTCTCAACTTATTGCAGCTCTGCGATTCTGAGCAGAACGTGAGGGGATTGGAACTCATCCGAGGAAGGGTCTGGCAGCGCTAAGGGAAGCAGCCTATTCCTTCCTCCACTCAAGAACCCATTTTTCCAGCCCTTACTCTCTCCAGGGCTCTCTACTAAGAATCAGCCGTATGGAAATGAGTCAGTCATGTCCAGATTTACTTACTCACTTCTGTTCACCATGAAGCTAGGAAGACAAGCACACACACATAAATCACAAGACAGCCTGCTGAGAGCTCCCTGAGACAAGCGGAGAAGGCTTGGAGAGACCCTGAAGGCTTTGCAGGGGAGTCACTGAGACTCCACAGTGTAAAGAGCTAATCCATCTCAATTCTCGAATCTGAGACACCACTTTTTCCTCAAAGGGTTGGTTTCTTTGAGGCCATGGACGCAAAGCCTAGGCCTGTCCCTTGTAAGTAGGGCACCTATGCTCTTCTGTTGGGTTGGCCCAAAAGTTCATTTGGCTTTAAGAAAAATAAAAGACCTTTTTCATTTTCACCAAGAACTTTATTGAACAAAGGATTCATTAACTGAACGAACATTTTGGCCAACCCAATACATAGACTGACTCACTGGTGCTCTTATTTGGGTTTGTTGCCTGCTAAACACCCACTCTGGTAATGGCCTTGGTCTGGAATAGCAGTGACCTCAGCCTTTCTCCAAAGTTCAGATCTACATGATCATTCGGACTCTGCAGTCTCAGTGACTTAGTCCCCCCTGCCTTCTCCTTCCCCCAACACAGATATTATATTAATCAACTTAAAGCAGATGTTCTTAGCAAAGAAGTAGGTCAGGTCAGCAGACCCAAATCCCAACCAGTCTTTTCACAAAATCTTGACTAAAAAAAAAGTGGAATTGATATTGCAATAATTAAGAGCCAAATATGACTACCACTGGTGGCAGATAACATTTCACTTTCATTAAGCAATATAAAATAGATGCGAGAATTCCTGGCTGCCACCCTGACACGCCAGGCTTTGCAGAATGAATCTTAAATTGCACTATGTCAGTCAGAGCTCAGGAGTTATCAGCATCATTTAATTAACTTTTTTTTTTTTTTTTTTTTTGCAAAAACTAACATGTTGGAATAAAATATAAAAATGTAATCCCTGTGCAAACCCACCACTAATGATGGCCCCCGGCAGAGACCTGAGCTGCACCCAGGCAGGAATCAGGGCATTAAACCCTCTTTGTTCCTTCCCCGAAGCTTCCTCCCTTAGCTAGAAGGGAAAGAGGGGTCAGGGGTTTCTTACACGTTGGCCTAGGAGTGGGGAGCACTTCTCTATTTAAGGCCCTAGCCTCTCTCCTCTTCTCCTTAATGCTCTTAAAATTCAGCCACTCGTCTGTTGAAACTGACGTGTATTTTTATTCTTAAAAGAAAACAGAAGCAACACTTTGACTAGTTTTCCGAAAAAGAATGTTAACTGGAGTCTTTGGCTCCAATTACGAGAGGATGGTATCGCCTGTGAGTTTCACTGATGGGTGTTATCTGTAAGAAAGAATGCATACTTGGGGGCCCACGCGTGCGAGGGAGATGGGCAGAGGGGAGGGGGCAAGGAACAGAGCGAGGAAATGGTTAAGACTCTCAGGGTTCAACAGGGTGTTTGGCAAATGCAATTGGCTGTGGGCAGGGCCGCTCTCTCTCGGGTGGTACAGACTCTGTAATGCACCAATGACAAATAGGTAGTACAGGCGTCACCACACCCAAGGCGGATGTTCCAAAGGCGTCACAGCACTCTTGACGGCTGAGCTTGAATTTGGCTTCAGGATCCTTTCACTCCCGCCCTCCCAGCAGCCATTACCAATCGATAGGTGTTGGCACTCAAGAGGTAACCTGTGTACCATCCCTTCATTAGCCTGTTTCACCTGTTGCCACCTGTGTCACGTGATGCCACATTGCTGGTCAGAGAATTCAGGCGTTCTTGTCTAGATTCTCCAATGGCCGGGAGGAATCCAGGGTCAGGGGAGCTTCCCAAATAATTGTGCTGGGAGCTGTCAGCTAGAAGGGAAAAAAAAAGAAAAAAGAGTGCCTTTTGGGGGGCCCCATTATACAAGAAATGAAAATGTTATGTTTGCTTTATCATCAATTCTTCCGCTAACTGTTTGTTCTTTTTCCTTCTGTTTTCTTTCTCTAAAGAAATAAAGAGTTTAAACATAGGTAAGATAAAGAAGTCTTTCCCGTATAATTTGATATGGTTCGTTTGCTTCCTTGTGTTTGCTTTTTGTTTTGTGCTTTCTTGTGTAATGTTGTATATTTTTATGTACCAAATATAGTAACTTTTTTATGTGCTAATTGTGTGTGGTGGATATGATAAGCTTTAGCAGTTATGAAATTCAGTCAAAAAGGAACCAAATAAGCTGACAGTAATTAGAATTTCCGGAAGATGCAAGTGCGAGGTAATGAACCCTCAGCAAACTTTCATCCCGACCCCTCAGTGCGGTTCATAATTGGGCTAAACAGTTGAGGCAAACTTCTGGCTTTTGTAAATGCTGGACTGGGTTCACAAAAGCTTTAATGAACTGGAAACGGGTCAAAAACTCATTTTCAAACTCCTTAATGATTTTTTTTTCCCCTGGATATATGGTCACTTTAAAAAAGAAAAAAAACAAAAACAAAAACAAGTTAATTGCCAATCTGCTGGTCAGAATGAATCCAACAGTCAGGTGCATTGGAAATTGTCTTGGAATTCAATCATTTTTAAGTATTATGAAGGGTGTGGACCGAGTACTTTTTGTCTAAGTAGGCTTTGTCATTCAACTGCTCTGAGATTATCACCTAAACCATATTGGTCCAATTCACATATATGTGCATGTTGCTCTGGGGAGCTTCCTGTTACAACGGTTAGGAAAACTCCAGGTTGCACTAAAATAGAAGAAAAGTGACCTTCTTTTTATTTGGAAGAGGAGGAAAAAAACAAAGCAATGTATTTTAATACTCAAGGGAATCAATCCTTCTCTTCACTCCTTGAAATGAAATGTTGGCAGAGGCTCCTGCGTGATGTTAAGTCAAAATTAGACAAAGAATAAAGTTGTACAAGATCATCAAAGTCAGTGCAAAAGCCACGCATAGGAGTCCTCTGCCTCCTCCATCTCAGGCACGCCCAAACTGGCTGGTTTTAGACACCGCCAATGGGCCAAATTTTTTAAAAAGCAGCAGTGCCCCGGAAGGACACCCCCTTCAAACGTCCAGACTCCATCTGACCTTTGCCGTAGCCCCAGTGTGAAAGCATGGCCATCCATCTCGCTGAGCTCCTCTGCAAGAATGTTGATGGAAATGAGTTATGAGGCCATGGGGAAGAATGGGCTCCCAGCAAGAACTGACCCCACCCCCTCAACTGGCTGCTCTTCTGCCAGAGATTTTGAAAAGCCTCCTTGAATTGGACTCCCTAGAAAGTCCAGAATTAATTATCTTGCTCACAGACAGGCACAGATGTGCAATGCCCTGATTCTTCTGATGATGGCACCAGCTCCTGTGTGGTCAGTAACAAAGTACAGCATCTAATTAGAAAATGGCATGAATTTTTTCCCTTTCTGCCCTAATTTGTTTTGCATGTATGGATAGTCTCTCAAGACTTAGTAGCCAAAAAAAGAAGATGAAGGAAGGAAGGAAAGGAACCCAGGTAGCCTACTCTCCCAGACCTGTTATCTAGGCTGGAATTTTAGAAAGACCTTGACTTCTAGTTGGTATGTCTTAATAGCAACCTGAGGAGAGGCTGTAATTAAAGACGGTCTCGACGCACAAACTGTTCCTAAAAATGGCTTCCTTGTTCTTTTCTTCCTTCACTCAGGGAAGAACCCAAATGGTGGTGTTTTCATTAGTAATTTACCAGCTACTGTCTACAGGACAGATGTATCCAACACTACCATCGCCCTCACCTTCCCTTCACCTTTCCCAGCTCCTCTCTTCCCATAATTCCAAACTACAGTTGAAAAATAACTGAAAAAAAAAAAAAAAAAAGACCTGTGCTCGTTTTAGGCATGTGGCACCAAAACCTAGTCTCCCACACTAGGACAGAGAGGCGTCTGCTGCTTGCATCCTAGGGGCAGTGATACTGATCACCGATGTGGGAATAGCACGAGTACCCATTCTGGTCTCAACCTCCAGCCAGTGACAGACACTGCAGAGGGAAGAGAATGTAGGGTTTGAGCCAAAAGGGACATGAGTGATGCTCTGATTTGACTTCTTTATTACCCCAATAAGGAATCTAGGACCCATCGTGTCCAAAAGACTTCCCTAGGTTCGCCAGCTGGGTCCAAGTTGAGTTTAGAGTTTCCTGTGTCTTAGTCCTGAGCCAAGTTTACAGATCTTACCCTGTCCTCGTCAGCAACACATAGGACAGCTGGACGCACGGCAGAGAAAGAGATCCAGGTCTCTGAGGCTTCATGCTCTCCTAATTCATTTCCCCCACCCTGAGGTATCTCTCTCCTAGTGTGTCTTAGGTCCTGGCAGATCCTGGGCCATGCCTGTGACCTCACTGTTTTACCCAAGATTTGAAAACTACATCTCCTTCCTTTACAGTTCAGATTCTGGACATGATATCGGCAAGATATCACATGTCATCACACAAGATACCAACTTTGTTCATATCCACACCGAGGAACAGTAGAGAAGATCACGAAGTTAGGAAAACTCCAGGTTACCCCAGTATTCATGATCTAGTACCTTGGAGGCACTGAGGAAGCATAGATTAAAAAGAGGACATTGTCCCGTGGAAGTGTTCCTCAGCCCCACTCGCGAACATAGTAAACCCACGGGGGAAAGAAAGGAGGCTGGCAACCACAAAACACAAACACAAAAGCAGTATCAGAGTGAGATCTTGCGCAACAGCTAAATGAAGCAATGGTATTCTAGCATGAAGGGAAGCGATGAATTCTCTGATAGCGTGAGGAGCTTAAGTCCAATCAGAAGCAGCTAAGAGCCATGATATGTTAGAACACTAACTTATTACGTTAGATTCTTTCCAGTTCACTAAAGTGGAAAGGCAGCGGAGGTGGGTAGAGTCTTGCTGGGATTTCTGTCATCTCTTTGACCCAGGAGGCCAGCTGCATAGCCCCTTCTCATTCCTCTGTGTGCTTCTTCTCCTAAAGCAACAACCCAGCACACAAGTACTATCTGGCGGTGGACCCCGTGTCCGGCTCTCTCTATGTGTCTGACACCAACAGTCGGCGAATCTACCGAGTCAAGTCTCTGAGCGGAGCTAAAGACCTGGCTGGGAATTCAGAAGTCGTGGCAGGGACGGGAGAGCAATGCTTGCCCTTCGACGAAGCCCGCTGCGGGGATGGAGGCAAGGCTGTGGATGCCACCCTGATGAGTCCTCGAGGTAAAGCCTGCACAGGAAGAAAGCCCTTCCCCAAAGAGAGCTTGCCACACACATGGCTCCCTCCCTGTTGGAACTGAACTAAGCCCAGGCAGTCCCAAACGCAGCTTCCCCTAGAATAATTTAACTCTGCTAGATGGCTTGGTGTGTGGGTGAAATGTTTCTTAAAGAAACCGGATTTATTTACTTGAAGTAAACTTCATCACCCGCAAATGTCTTTAGGCTACAAGTGGAAAGTGGGGTGGATTGCTCCTGGAGATTGCTGGCTGCCGCCAGTCACAGAGAGTCAGAAGGAAATGTTCACTCTCCGCGAGCCAGAGTGCCAGCTGTGTGGGCTGCAGACAGAACAGAGCCCGGTAGGAGGGCCTCCAACCACTCTGCAGCTGTTGTGTTAGATAATAGTGTACCTAAAGTCAAAAGCACAGTACCTGACATTTTGCAAATGCCCCATAATGGTAGCAATTAAGAACGGGTATCATTTCCAAGGGCCTGGATTTGGGGGGGGTGCGGTTCTTGGCCCTGATGGATCTCTGTTTGAAAAGGACTAACTGAAGGTTAAGGGCATGTTAAAAAAAAAAAAAGAAAGAAAGAAGGTTAAGGACCCGTCATTTGAAGGTCCAATTCTTGTTAGCATTTTTAGCTATGCTGAAAGCACACAGCAGCATGAAATAAGGATGGGGAGCCTTGGGCTTGCGCACTGGGGTGAAAATGCAAAAGCAATAGAAGCTGCTGTCTGCCTCTTACCAAGGGAGTGCTAGGACCAGCATTCCCCCCGGAGTATCAATGGAGTCAAGGCTTCATTGGGAATACTTCCTGGGGGATATATGTTGACTTAGGAGTTTGTGACTGCAAGGGTCATTGTTCCCCAGCCTTATTGTTGCAGTCAGTTGTGAAGGGTATTCAAGTAATTTACTACCAATAATTTTTTAAGCAGTGAACTTGGGAAATAACATCTTTTCTAAAAAGAGCAGATGCAAAATGATCTCCCCATTCCCTCATTTGCAGCCTTAGTTCATTTGCAGCCCAAGCTTCGTTCTTTGGCTGCGTGGTGAAGCAGCCAGCGCCCCAGGAATTAGGCAGATCTAGCACAGTGCCCCTGAGAAAGGGTATCACCTTAAAAGATTGAGAGCCGCAGCTCTCAGTGTGCTACTCCAGTCAGGTCCCTAATCCAAGAAGGTAATGCCCGGTAGGGCATCCCTACCCCCAACCCCATCCTACCAGCCCTGCTCTTTGCCAAGAGACGCAGTCCCACTGTTTTTGTCTTGCTCAGGTATTGCAGTTGACAAGAACGGGCTCATGTACTTTGTCGACGCCACCATGATCCGCAAGGTTGACCAGAATGGAATCATCTCCACCTTGCTGGGCTCCAATGACCTCACTGCTGTCCGGCCACTGAGCTGTGACTCCAGCATGGACGTGGCCCAGGTGGGACTCTCTCTCTCTCTCTCTCATTTCTCATCACTATGCCACACCTGGTTCTGAGCCTGAAGTTCTCACCTGGGGCCTGCTTGGGTTGGAAGTGCAGTGGGAGGAGGAGATATAGATACCGATCCCAGGTTTGTTTGCAGAAGGCTTAAGATGAACTAGACAGCAGGATGGAACGGGACATGTCAGATAGAAATGAGAGAGAAGTAGAAAAAGAGAATGGGAGAGGGAAATTCTGCTCAGAAGAGTGGAGCTGGTGACACACTCCAGCCGTGGCAGATTATAGGGTAGGAGTTACTGTGTAATTACCTTTCTTCTTCATCATTATCGCAGGTTTGAGAATGTACCATACAGTATTATGTGTCAATCAGAACTTCCCTGTTAATCTGAAATGATTGCATCCTCACTATATAAACCTTTACTTTGCACAGTAGTGACTAAAGCAGATCCCTCTGCGATGTTCCCCCAAGTGACAGTCTTTTAGTCCAGGTTCTTACCTGTTGGCAGAGAAAGAGGCTCACTCAAATGTACCACAGGAGAAACGGGACTTTATACTTCTTTTTTTTAATTTTTATTGGAGTATAGTTGATTTACAGAAACGGGACTTGAATATAAGGGTCTTCAAACAACCTGGAGTCTATGTTTACTCTTCCAAAAGGGCCTTTTCCACCCTCGGTCAACTTCATTAATTTCAGCTCAAGTTCCTCAACTAACTGACCACTAGTTACTGAGGTTTTCATTTCAGATTCTGCAGAGAAGGGATGTGTTTGGTCCAGTTCACTTTTTCAAGCAAACACTCAGGTGGTAGTTCGCTGGCCAGCCCGTGCATTGGCTGCCCTTGGGTCAGGGACACCTTCTAAACCGCGTGGCTCCTTGTCGTGAATCAGATAAAGATGCCTCCTCTAAATGAACCTAGCCTCCTCAGGCCCACAACTTGGTGAGCGGAGTATGGGCTGCATTACACTAGCCCTCTGTGCTGTGAACCACCTGACTGTATGTGATGACTCTGACCCTGGTCCAATTACCTGGGGCTGTCAAGAGCATCATGGGTAGAACTGGTGACCTACTCTAGCCACAGCAGGTGACGGAGCAGGAGATGTCTGTTCCAAGTTACTTCTTCGCTATCACGCACACCCAGCATAGGCAATAAGCAAGTGGTTCCATGATGGGCGCGTCTCGTACAGTGTGTTAGTAAAAAAAAAAAAAAAAGTAAGTCTTTTCTCCCAGTTGCATAAAATCAATAGACGTGCCCTACGTGGTTAAACATAGAGCACGTTAGAGGCTGTTCTTGAATTTGGTGCCATATCATCCACAGGTTCGGCTGGAATGGCCAACAGACCTTGCCATCAACCCCATGGACAACTCCCTGTATGTTCTAGAGAACAACGTCATCCTTCGCATCACCGAGAACCACCAAGTCAGCATCATTGCGGGACGCCCCATGCACTGCCAGGTTCCTGGCATTGACTACTCGCTCAGCAAACTAGCCATTCACTCTGCTCTGGAGTCCGCCAGTGCCATTGCCCTCTCTCACACTGGGGTCCTCTATATCACCGAGACAGACGAGAAGAAGATTAACCGTCTACGCCAGGTAACAACCAATGGGGAGATCTGCCTCTTAGCGGGGGCGGCCTCCGACTGCGACTGCAAAAACGATGTCAATTGCAACTGCTACTCAGGAGATGATGCCTACGCGACTGATGCCGTCTTGAACTCCCCGTCATCCTTAGCTGTAGCTCCCGATGGTACCATCTACGTCGCAGACCTCGGAAATATTCGGATCAGGGCGGTCAGCAAGAACAAGCCCGTTCTGAACGCTTTCAACCAGTATGAGGCTGCCTCCCCCGGAGAACAGGAGTTGTACGTCTTCAACGCCGATGGCATCCACCAGTACACTGTGAGCCTGGTGACGGGGGAGTACTTGTACAATTTCACGTATGGTGCCGACAATGATGTCACTGAGTTGATTGACAATAATGGAAATTCCCTGAAGATCCGTCGGGACAGCAGTGGCATGCCCCGCCACCTTCTCATGCCTGACCACCAGATCATCACTCTCACGGTGGGCACCAATGGAGGTCTCAAAGTCGTGTCCACGCAGAACTTGGAGCTTGGCCTCATGACCTACGATGGGAACACTGGCCTCCTAGCCACCAAGAGTGATGAAACCGGATGGACGACTTTCTATGAGTAAGTAGGTTTTTTAAGTGGTTCCTAAGAATACTCACCCTACCCTCGCTGGCATCAGGACTGGCCGTCCGTGTAGCTTTTAGAGTTGTTTACTCGTGTTGTCTTCCTAACTTGAACGCCCCAGGATACTCCTGTCCCCTGACTCCTAAATGATTTGCACTATTGGGTGTCTGGTGTTGAACATCTCCCCTACAAGAGTTGGGAATGCCTGTTGCCTGCTTGCCATTCCAATTTCAGGATATTGGACACGCACAGCGCCTGAGAGATCAAGTGTTGATTAACTTTGCTGATTATTCATGTTTGCCATGGGTGCGGAAATTAGAAACTAAAAGGCAAGATCCTGGTGGGGCTCCTGTAATTTGCCGATAGGTGCGGCAACACACTTGATTGCACAGACAGGTAGATAAACTCTGAATTTCCTCTTTAGCAGAAGCAGATCAATACAGATAAAGTGCTAGGTATATTAAAAGATGTGAGAGCTGGGCATATTTCCCCTAACAATTATCTCATACTTGATAGTCCCGCTGTTTGTTTTCCCAAAAAGCTGTTTTCCCTCGCTCCTGCAGGCGGTTCTTGGTCCAGCTGCCTGCTGCTGCAGGTATTAACCAGTGGGATGCTGGCGGGAGGAAATTGCTAAGGCATGATTCGCTGGCTGAGACAGGGATGGAATTTCTAAGTATCTGGCTCTCCTTGTTGGTGAAGGATCCGGTTAACCAGTCTATATTTGGAGTCGTTGCTTGCTTTCCGTCTAGCTGCTGCTGCCAGCTGAGAATTTAGTGAGTTGGCAAGGTGTTGTCAAAGACGGAAAGAGGGGCAGGGGAGAGAACAGAAGACCTCGTTGTTGATCGGTTTTACTTTCAGGGATGTGCACTTCCTGTTTGCATTCCGGAGGGTTTGGGAGAATGTAAAGGAAGCTGTTGCCACCTCCTGGAAACTGGCTGCACTGCAGAATTGCTTGCCCTTGCTCCTTCCTTCTTTGGGCCAAGCTGTCTTTCTCAGACTTCTGAAGCACCCTAATATCCTTCAGACCCTGGGGCTTGATCACACTTTACCAGCCAGTGACTCTGTCCCTGAAGGCACCATCTAAGTGCCGTCTTTAGCTCTCACACCAAGTTAGGCTAAAGCTACACTTTAACCCAAACGCCTCCTAGATTCTCATCTTCTCTTCTGGAAGTTGCACCTGAAGACCCAGTGCATTTCAGAGAGAACTGGTGTCACCCTCAGGAGGCCAGTCTGAAGTAGGCCTGACTTAAGAGGCTGTAGTAACAAAGTTCATTCAGACTGAGGTGCATCCTGAGACAGGAACTCTACCTGGGAGAGTATTTTCCAGAAGGGGCCCCTAGCTGAACGAAAACAAGGTTAAGGTTTTTTTTGTTTGGTTTTTTTTTTCTAATGTTCGTTCAGAAGTTACATGGAAGCATAATTTTTTTCTCTCTTGATATGAAGAGCTGCTTTTTTTCCCATACCGTTGAGTTGGTAAATTATCATACGTTCTCCATTGTAGGGGTTCAGTGCGTATGGCTTTCTTGGCCTCCTAAAAAAGACGGTAATTTCTTTCTGTTTTGTGGTATTTTTTACAAATGGTCAGCAAGTTGGTCGTTTAAAAATCAGAGACAAAAAAAAAAAAAAATCAGAGACAGACTCTACTTCCCGTGGGGACCGCAGTAGCCTTAGCGAAAACTTTTGACAAAGGAGTTAAGAGTGATGGACAAAACCACACAGAGGCCTTGGGGCTCTTAGAAAACAATCTGTCCTTCAGTGAGTGCTTGTAAGCACACCTTCCTTCTGCATAGTGCTTTATAGGTAGAGAAGCCTTTCGTCTGCCCACCTGTCACAACGACCTTCTAAGTACAGGTGTGATTATCCTCATTTTATGGATAAAGAAATTGAGGCTCAGAGACGTGAAGCCACCACCACCCCGTCACCCTGGCCCCCAAGGCCACACAGAGAGTCAGTGGTGCAGCAGGACTCAAATCCAGATCTCCAAGTCTCGCGTTCTTTGCGTGACACACCAGTGTCCTGAAGCGGGGCTGTGAGTAGAATTGGGAACTCCTGCCTTCCTTTGGATTCCAAAAGGGAACTCACCTGTCCCAAAAGTTGGGGGAAGGTACAACCCCAAAAGACAAATTCCTCATTGACTCTGGGAGCGGGAGAGAAAGGTGAGGAAAAATAACCCTATTGAATTATCCTGGCCCTATTCGATGGTCAGTCAGTTTCAGAAAGTTCCAGGAAGCCCCAGCCTTGGAATTTAACTTTCCCCAGATGTAGGCCACTGGGTCCTGATAGAAGATGTAGCCTGGTCTAGGTATATCTCTGAGAGAACACAGGTTTTCACAGCTTTCCCCAGAAGACAGCACAGTATACCAGAAAGCTCCTGGATCTTGGAGTCAGGAAGACAAGGATATGAATGCCATATACTTACTTATTGACTTTGGACAAGTTACTTAACCTCTCTGAGCCTCAATGTCCATACATCTGTCAAGTGGGGATAATAATGCAAATCGTATAGGGGCACTGTGACAATTCACTGAGATGATATATTGATACTTTTAGAAATTAGCAAAGCACCTGGCATATAGAAATTCAACAAAGGGTAGATGCTAATGGGATTGAGAGAAACAATTGATTTATCACACCTCTATCTCCATCCGACCCCCTCAGATTCCAAACAACCAATTGCATAGTGCATACAGGAGTCAGGTAGGTGGAGATTCATTTTGGAGAAGCAGAATTGAAGAATGCAGTTTTCACATTTGGTCTTTCCTTACTACTCCGCTTTGAATTTATCCCGCTCTCTCCCCATGCCCCCGTACTTCTGCCCCGCCCCCATCCCCTGCCTGGGCAGAGCCTGCCTTAGTAAACCTGGGGCCCAGAGGAACAGAAAACACATCACCCTCAAGGACAGGCCCTCCAGAAGAGAGAAACTGTAAAGGGCTATTCCAGTCCTGAGCAACTCCTCCCAACCAAGCAACTGGGGAAGGAGTGAATATCGGATCAGAGGGAGGGAGGGAGGGATGGAAGTTGCCTTTCCATGGAGTAGGGTTCAAGAGTTCCTTCCTAGAATAAGCAGGCATTGCAATTCAAGGAGCCTGGAATGGGTCCCTTTAACTGTTACCTTTCTCCCACCTCCTCTTTGTGTTGGAAACTGCCTCACGGAGAGCTTGGCAGGAATGGAGCAGACATGGGAATGCCTTCTGGAAGTTCTGTGGTGTCTGCTAAGTTCTCGGACTGGGGGGGAGAGGCCTGTATTCCTGACAGTCGCAGGACTGTACTTAAAATTACAACCACCACTACACGTGCTCTCTCTTCTCCCGCCTTGATTTTAATCCTTTCCATTTGTCACCATCTGACATACTCTATATATTTGTATTAATTTTTATTGGAGTATAGTTGCTTTACAATGTTGTGCTAGTTTCTGCTGTACAGCAAAGTGAATCAGCTCTACGTGTACATATATTCCCTCTTTTTTTGGATTTCCTTCCCATTTAGGTCACCACAGAGCACTGAGTAGAGTTCTCTGTGCTGTACAGTAGGTTCTCATTAGTTATCTCTTTTATACCTAGTAGCAATAGTGTGTGACATACACTATAGTTTAGACTTCAGTTTATTTTGACTCTCTCCATCTAGCTTGCACACATCATGATGGCAAGGATTTTCGTCCATTTTGTTCCTAGCCGTGTCCCCAGAGCCTTGAACAGTGCCTAGCACATAGTAGGAACTCAGTGAATAGACGTTGAAGAAATGAGTCAGACGCAGCCTCCAGCCCCACATGAGTCAAGGCAGGACTGGTTCCACTGGGTCACTGTGAGGTCCCATTACTGGAACTCATAACTCCTTGCCAGGATGTGCAGACTTATTTGCAAAGAGACCTGAATCTGGAGATACTCCATGGGTATCGGAAGCGGAATCTTCCTTGAAAGTTAAAGAAGATCTACTTTTCTCCCTCTCTCCCCTGAGAGTCTGGTCTCAACCCCAATCCGCTCTTCCCCAAAAGTAGAATCTCCAGTTCCTACTGTTTATCTCACAATGAAGCGCAGCAATCTATACGTTGTAGGTGTCCAGGTAATACAGTGGATTGGAATTAAATCGCTGCCTGGGGCTCCTAGAATACACTCCTCACATTGTCCCTACTTGGCAGCAAGTGTTGGGGACACTAAGCACCCTATATCAATACACGTAGAATTGTTTTTCTTATTTATTGAGGTAAAATTAACATATAACATTATATTAGTTTCAAGGGTACAACATAATGATTCAGTATTTGTATATATTGTGAAATGATCACCACAGTAAGTCTAGTTAACGTCTGTCACCATAGTTACAAAAAAATGTCTTACTTGTGATGAGAACTTTCAGGTTCCACTCTCTTAGCAACTTTCAGATAGGTAATACAGTATTATTAACTATAGTTACCATGCTGTATATTACATCCCCATGACTTTTTATTTTATAACTGAAAATCTGTACCTTTTAAAATTTATTTTATTGACGTATAGGTGATTTACAACGTTGTGTTAATTTCTGCTGTACAGCAAAGTGATTCAGTTTTACATACATATATATATTCTTTTCGATTATGGTTTATCACAGGATATTGAATGTAGTTTCCTGGGCTATACAGTAGGACCTGTTGTTTATCCATCCTATATATAACAGTTTGCATCTGCTAATCCCAAACTCCCAATCCTTCCCTCCCCCACCCAACCTTCCCCTTGGCAACCACAAGTCTGTTCTCCAGGTCTACGAGTCTGTTTCTGTTTCATGGATAGGTCCATTTGTGTCATATTTTAGATTCCACATATAAGTGATATTATTATGTGGTTTTTCTGGCTTACTTAGTATGATAATCTCTAGTTCCATCCATGTTGCTGCAAATGGCATTATTTCATTCTTTTTTTTATGGCCGAGTAGTATTCCACTGTATATATGTACCATATCTTCTTTATCCATTTCTCTGTCGATGGACAGTTAGGTTGCTTCCATGTTTTGGCTATTGTGAATAGTGCTGCTTTGAACATAGGGGTGCATGTATAGTTTTGTCCAGCTATATGCCCAGGAGTGGGATTGCTGGATCATATGGTAACTCTATTTTTAGTTTTTTGAGGAACCTCCGTACTGTTTTCCATAGTGGCTGCACCAATTTACATTCCCACCAACAGTGTAGGAGGGTTCCCTTTTCTCCACACGCATTCCAGCATTTATTGTTTGTAAATTTTTTGGCGATGGCCATTCTGACTGACTGGTGTGAGATGGTACCTCATTGGAGTTTTGATTTGTATTATTTCTCTACTAATTAGCGATGATGAGCATCTTTTTATGTACCTGTTGGCCATCTGTGGGTCTTCTTTGGGAAAATGTCTATACAGATCCTCTGCTTATTTTATAATCAAATTATTTGCATTTTTTGCTATTGAGTTGTATGAATTCTTTATATATTTTGGATATTCTTCCCTTATCAGATAAGTGATTTGCAAATATTTTCTCTCATTCAGTATAGTGCCTTATTTTGTGGATGATTTTCTTTGCTGGGCAAAAGCTTTTTAGTTTGATATAATCCCACTTGTTGGTTTGTGCTTTTATTGCCTTTGCTTTTGTGTCAAATGCAAAACAAACAAACAAAAAAAATCACGAACACTAATGTCACAGAGCTTACCGCCTATATTTACTTCTAGGAGTTTTATGGTTTCAGGTCTTACAGTCAAGTTTTTCATCCCTTTGGGTTAATTTTGTGAGTGAGTGGCATAAGATAGTGTTTCATTCTTTTCCATGTGGCTGTCCAGTTTTCCCAACACCACGTTTTGAAGAGACTGTCCTTTCCCCCATTGTATATTCTAGGCTCCTTTGTCATAAGTTAATTGACCATGTATGTGTGGGTTTATATCTGGGCTCTCGATTCTGTTCCATTGGTCTGTGTGGCTGTTTTTTATTCCAGTGCCACACCAGATGAAATCAGGGAGCCTGATGCCTCTGGCTTTGTGCTTTCTTAAGGTTACGTTGGATATCTATCTGTGGTTCCATACAAATTTTAGGAGTGTTTGTTTGTTTGTTCTATTTCTGTGAAGAATGCCATATAGGGAATTGCTTTGAGTAATATGGACAATTCTTCCAATCCATAAGCATGGCCTATCTATCTATCTTTTCATTTATTTGTGTATTCTTTGAGTTCTTTCATCAGTGTCTTATAACAGTGTACAGGCCTTTTGCCCCTTGGTTAACTTTATTCCTAGGTATTTTATTCTTTTTTTGATGCAATTAATTATAAATGGTTTTTAAAAATTTCTCTTTCTGGTAGCTTATTAGTATATAGAAACACAACAGATTTTTTATATATTGATTTTGTATCCTGCAGCTTTTACTGAGTTTATTTATTCCAACAGATTTTTGGGTGAAGTTTTTAGGGTTTTCTCTATGTTGTCATATACAAATAATGACAGTTTAACTTCTGCCTTTCTAATTTGGATGCCTTTTTTCCCTTGCCTAATTGCTCTGGATAAGACTTCCAATACTATGTTGAATACAGTGGCATCCTTTGTCTTGTTCCTGATCTTAGAGGAAAAACTGTCAGCTTTTTACCATTGCATATGATGTTAGCTGTGGGCTTTTAGTATGCTGAGGTATGTTCCCTCTATACCCATGTTGTTGAGAGTTTTTCTCGTAAATTTTGTCTAATTTTTTCTGCATCTATTCAGATGATGATAATACGGTTTGTTCCTTCATTTTGTTAATGTGGTATTTCACATTGATTGATTTGCTGATGTGAACCATCCTTGCATTCCCTAGAATAAATCCCACTTAATTATGGTGTATGAGCCTTTTAATGTACTGTTGAATTCGGTTTGCTAATATTTTGTTTGTTGAGGATTCTTGCATTTATGTTGTTTAGAGAGAGAGAGACATTGGCTTGTAATTTTCTTTTCTTGCAGTGTCCCTAGCTGATTTTGGTATCAGGGTAATGCTGGCCTTGTAAAATGACTTTGGAGTGTTCCCTCCCCTTTATTTTTTGGAAGAGTTTGAAAATAATTGGTATTATTAATTAATTCTTCTTCTTTGAATGTTTAGCAGAATTCAGCAGTGAAGCCGAGTGAGCCTGGATTTTGTTTTGTTTGCTTGGTGGGAGGTTTTTGATTCCTGATTCAATCTCCTTACTAGTAATTGGTCTGTTCAGATTTTATTTGTTCATTATTCAGTCCTCTTTAATTTGTGGAACACAAATTAAAGAAAGAGCATAAAGCTGAGCATAAAGTTGCTGTTCTCACTAACTAACTTGGGAAAACATAATTAATTAAGTACCCCCTGCCTAAGGTGAAATGTATGTTTTCAGGTGTATCTATCAATCAGTGGGTAGTGTGGGTAGTAGAAAAAAGCATCACCGTTTCTCAGGGCAGGCTGGAGTTTTGATGATTGATTGTGACGAGGAGCCCCAGCGTGCTTCACCACCTGGCCACCCCACCTTCCCGTTTCTCTTTCTCTGGCACCATGAGTGAGTCTGTCCCTTGTGTGGTTCTGAGTGTTGGGGAAGCCTTCAGTCCCAGGAACTGTGTTTCTAACCGTGTGTCTGTTCTCCAGCTATGACCACGAGGGCCGCCTAACCAATGTGACACGCCCCACAGGGGTGGTGACCAGCCTACACCGGGAAATGGAGAAATCCATCACCATTGACATTGAGAACTCCAACCGTGACGACGATGTCACTGTCATTACCAACCTGTCTTCTGTGGAGGCCTCCTACACAGTGGTACAAGGTAAGCCCCTCACCTACCACCACACCTCACCCCGAGACTCAGCCAAGGCCAGAGGCAGGTGTGAGTTACCAAGCCTGGGAGGACTTCCAGAGACCTCCCACCCCTCAGCTTGCTGTTTTAGTCCATAGCAGACTAACTCTACAAGAGGTCAGTCTTGTAGAAAAGGACTTAATCAGATGCAGGAGAATGTCATCGATACCAAACCAAATGGCTGGATATTTGGAAATGTCTACGTATTTATGTGAAAACCTTCATCCCTCTGTACTCTGCCCCCACCTCTCCATCACCAGCACTCCCTACCAACCCAACACACACAGTTACCTTCTCAAAGGTGGTTTTAGTCTCTTGAGCCCACCTTTTTTTTGGTCCCATTCTGATTCTCCCTTTCTTCCAAGCGTTTGTGTGATGAGTGGGTTGTTTGTTACAGTCACAGAGCCCTTTAGCAGTCCCTTGCCAAGACCTCAAAGGTTTCTGACCACCTCGTGGTTACTCTTGCTGTTCGACATGACATACAGTCCAGGACAAGTGCACAGACTGGCAAGAAAAGGAATTGTGCAGGTAATGAAGATAATAAATGTCGGTGGGCTAGCCCACTGGCCGAGGATAAACGTGTCCTCTCGGTAGATAAATGGTGTCATTGCTGGACTATTTATCCCACGACAGAGCCTGTTTCCATGACTCTATTTCTGCTCTGCCAGATGATTAATGATGTAGATTTTGTCCTTCTGCACGATGGCTGCGGTCGTGACCGGTGCGCACTACCCCAAAAGCCAGCACCTCAGAGGCCAGCCCAGCTGGACTCCTCTGCCCAAATAATCAGGAAGCATCGTATCTATAAAAGGAGTCTCCGACTCACATTTCCTACCTGGAACTTTTCGATAAAGGAAAAGGTCAGAAGTCTGACTGACTAGCGTAGATTCCATTTGGGAAGACACGCATGTTATCAGCACCCACTGGCTCGGTCTCCCTCGTGCTAGTTGAGTCTCTTCAGATTCCTCTGGAGTGGAGATGGCATCACAGTGGAGTCAGCAGCAAATGCATGAGGGGCAGGAAGGTTGCTTTTTCTCTTTGTTTTCTCAAAGAATCCTAGACTTGATTTGCAGTGGAGCTGACCTACCTATGGTAGACCATCAGCCTCTAGATGGTAGGCGAAAGGAGAAAAAAAAATTTTTTTAAGTAGTTTTCCTTTATTTTGTTCCATTTAAGCTAAAATATATATGTTAAAGATCAGGGATTTGATTGACACGAATTGTGTAGGCAAGAGGCGTCTTTAAATGTACTATTCATAGTCTTCCGTGAGTAAAAGAAAAATATCACAGCATAATTATTTCTGGAGTGCCACATATTAATAATGTTTTTCTTTCTGTGGATCAGTGGCATCTCTGCTACTCACCTTAACATTGCGTGTGTGCTAATTGAAGGCAGCCTTACACTGACAGCTGCAAAGTACCATGGAAACCTATAAAAATAGGGGTTCTGTTCTCTCGTGACTAACAGAGTGGATAATTTATTTCCCTCTCCCCGCCCCCCACTTACATTTCTCCAGATCAAGTGCGGAACAGCTACCAGCTCTGCAACAACGGTACCCTGCGGGTCATGTACGCCAACGGGATGGGCGTCAGCTTCCACAGCGAGCCCCACGTCCTAGCGGGCACCGTCACCCCCACCATTGGGCGCTGCAACATCTCTCTGCCCATGGAGAATGGCCTGAACTCCATCGAGTGGCGCCTAAGAAAGGAACAGATTAAAGGCAAAGTTACCATCTTTGGCAGGAAGCTCCGGGTAAGTCGTTCCACCCAACTTGTCCCCACAAAGTGGTAGGGGACACCCCCTTTCCTCCAGAGCTGAGGCCATCTCCCACTTCCCAAGCCTCCATTGCGCCTTTCTGTCTTCCCTGGAAGAGACACGTGAGCCACATCCCGCTGGGACTCAGACCTCGGGGAGAACGTTCTGCATTTCCTAGGACTAGAAAAGCTGGGGACTTACTTACCTTACGCTATAAGCAGAGATCCCTCTGGTCTTCTTTTCACACTCGCTATCTTCTCTGTCAGCTTTCACTGTTTGTTTGCCCAACTCAACAAATGAATTGGTGCCCATGGCTACTGTGTGGTTTTGGTTTGCTAAATACTGAAAGTTTTATAATGTGCTGTTTACGCTCCAGGAGTGGACAGTCCGGTAGAATGTATAAACCTCAGGATAATCCGATGGGTTAAGTGAGTAGAGAGAGGAACATCCAGGGCTTGGTGGGATCACGGAGGAGGCGCTACTATCCAGCCTGCAGGCATCAGGGAAGGCTTCCTAAGAGGAAGTAACAAGCAAACTGCAGCAGGAAGTTTTAACCAACTCTAGCTTCCCCAGACTAGGTAACTTACCCACAAGTTACAACTTTAAAAACCAATATATAACAACATTTATTGAGGACTTCTTTTATGATGAGAGGACGACGTTAAATGCTTTACTTGTATTATCTTACTTTCAAGAGCCCTGCGGGAGTAGGTGTTATTATCTCCCTTTTTCCGATGAGGAAACAGAGGCTCTGGGACACTAAATAACCGGTCCAAGGGTACAGCGGCTAGCAAACAAACAGCAAAGCCAGGACTCAGCCCCAGTTCTGTCTGTCTGTCTGTCTCACTTGCCAGGATTCTTAACCAGCAGGCCTCACAGCTAGCTTCCTGATTAGAGCAACAGTCATCCAGATAATCTGGTTCCTGCTCTGTTCACTCACGTGGCATCAGAGGGACTGGTTCTTACCATCAGGCTCTCCCTCGCACTGGGGAGAAGCCTCGGGATCTCCGTCAAAGTCAAAGTCAGCACCTGTTTACTGAACACCTAACTAGGAGCCAGGCACTGTGCTATGCGCTGGAGCTACGTGGCACAACAGGGGCCGCAGATAAGATGTCAACTAACAGAGAAGATCATTGCAGATTGAGATACTCACCAGGAAGACGGTAAACAATGCGATGCAGGGTTTAACACATGCTTGGCTTTGGAATTCCTGAGATTAGAAGGCTCACCCTCAACAAAACCTGGGTCATAACTTCTGCCGTGTTATTGGGTTGAAATCCAGCCAGCCCAAGTGACCTCCCTGCAGAGCCAGGCCACTCCACATTAAGATTCCACCCTCGCCTTTGTCTAGTTGGAGTTTAATTCTCCACATTAGGTTATCAGCAGTCTCCCATGTTTTTCTTCCTCTGCTGGTATCTGCAGAGTTGCAAGCTGCAGTATCTTCCTAAAGACAAAAATGAAATGAGATTAGTAGCTAAATCCTTAATGACTGGATTTCAGGGCTGTATAATTGATTTTTGATACACTGCACCATAGAAGTTGATTAGAAATAGTAATCGTGCCTTTTCTCTGATAAATCAGTGATGCGTTTTGACTAAAAGTTTTCAAAATAAAGATAAATGCAGCCCTAAACTAAAATGGCTATAATCTGAACTCTGAATATTAAAAATCGTAATAATGGTACTCACTCATGGTAATTAGCAGAAGTTAGGCGCGCAAGTCTCATAACTGAATTTCTGCCAGGGTTAGATTTGCTGGCATCATGTTTATGCAAATCGAAACACAGCTTTATCTATCAACACCTCAACATTTAATTGTCTGGTGTTAGTTCCTGTAACAATAATCACATATCCATTTAGCTCTCTTAAATGAAAATCACTATGAGATTATAACAGGTTGAGTGGACTGAAAATGTAATTTGAAAATGAGGGAGAAAGCCTGGAATTTATTTGCATCTCATTTATTTTAATTCAATTCATAAATCGTTTAGTGAATGAAATAAAAAGCAACTCCTGGAAATTGCCAGGGAGCAGGTGGGAGAAGGTAGAGAGGGAAAGTAGAGTGTCACATGTGAGTCGTGTGACGTGAGCTATCCCAGAGGCCAGGATTTCAAGGGAAGGGGTACATCATTGTATCAGTCAGGAGAGGATGGGGTGTGATCGGTTAACAAATGTGAACAAATAAGCCCTGAAATCAGGGCTTAATGAGCAGAGCTAGACGTGGCAGGCATCACTGCCATCCTCCCTGGTGAGAACACAGTGGGGTGACTTCAACTTAACTGCAAGGAAGCCCAGGAAATGGTGTCTTTCTGCATGCCTAAGAAGACAATGAAAGGAGATTTGGTGACCACGTAGCAGGGTCCCTGCCATCCCGATCAGGGCTGAGGGCTGCTTCACAGAAGACCTGGAATCAGCTCTACAGAGCAGTAGGAATTAGCCAGGCAAAGATATCAGCAAGGGGTGATCACACGGAGTGTCGCCTGTAAAAAGGCAGAGAGGTCCAAAAGAAAAGGAAGGTCATTTCAGAAAACTAACTCAGTGTGGCCAGAGAGGTGGGAAGGGCATATTTTGCTAGGCTGGCATTTATCCTGAGGACAGTGGCGGGGCTGTTCCAGGGTTTGGTTAGCAGAGCGACGTGTTGGGATTTGTCACATTAGAAAGACCTCTCAGGCTTCCTCGGGTGCAGAGGAAGATAGATGAGACGGGGACAGGATAGGAGGAGAGGGGTAATCCAAACAAGAAACGAAATCATTAGCAGAGAAGACAGAGGGACATCTGAGAGCTACTTAGCACACACAATTAACAGGATTTGGCAGCTAGCAGGGTTGCTGTGTCATGCTCACCTTTTAAGGGGCCCCTTCCATGATCACGTAGACTGGGAAGCCGAGTAGCCCTTCAGGGGCTGGCCTGCCAGGCTCTGTGGAGGAAAGAGGCAGGGAACTGAACCCCAAGACAGAGATGTGAGATTCTGACAGCCCCAGTGCTGCCACTTGCAACGGGGAAGAAACTGAATGAACTTGCAGGTGCAGCCATTGAACCAGCACCATGTAATTGTTGCTCCCCACCCCCGTGGATAACAAGGGATTTGGAGAGCATCTCTGGTGTGGTAACTGAGGGTCTCGTGCATTGAAGCAAATCGCCTGACCTTTCCCAGGGACTGGCAAGCTCCTGGCAGTCTGGCCAGTTGAGTGACGTGAGGGCTTAAGGTTCTGAGCACCCCTGGAGTTTACCGAAAATCTCGGTGAAGATATTACCATAGAACGGTACCCAGTGAAACTAGGTACCCCTTCTTCCAGCATTCCAGCCAAGGGCACCTCTCAGGTGAGGAACGCGTCAGCAGCTCTTACATAAAGGCTGGTGAAAAGTAAAATGGTGGGTGGATGGACCGTGGCCACCCCCTTCCACCAAAATCTTTATGGCTTTGTTGCTTTGGCAAAATCTCGAGTGGTTGTCCGTGCCCAGACTCAAAGTAGGGAAGGTCTTCATTATGCCTCCCAAGGATTTCTCCAGGAATCTCACTTGAAAGAGTCCCCCTCCCTCAGGCCCTCACCACCCACCACTCTTTCCTGTTTCCTCTGGCCTTTAAAAAACTCACAAAGCTGTTCCATCAGGGTACCTGTAAGCTCCATGAGCACGAGGCCCATCTCACCGCTGTATCCCTGGTGACAAATGCCATGGGATGGGCATTCAGACAGTGGGTGACAAAGGAAGGTATGATGACCATGCCCCCTTCTAAGGCGCCTCCTTGGAACATGCTTAGTGCATAAATTCCTCCGTATCGGTCAGGGATAACTTCCACTGCAAGAGACAGGAAGTGCACTCAAATTAGCTCAATTAAAAAGGGCATGCGTTGTCTTGCCTCACGGGCCCCTACCAGAGAGGAGCTAGCCTTAGCCACTTCACCAGCTCAAATGATATCATCAGGTTGACATCCTTCTCTCGGCCCCCTTCCATCTCTTAGCAATGTTTCCCTTGACACTTTTAGCCTAATTTACCCCTACATTCGACTGGTGACCTCTTCACCCTGGGAGTCAGGCAGACTTGGCTAAAGATGACTCCAGGCTGATATACCAGTTCAGCTTAGTGACCCAGGGGGAAGAGGAGGCAATCTCTTACAGAATTAAAATCTAAAATCCCTTGGAAGAACTCTGAATGGCCTGGCACAGATGGAATGGCAGTCACACCCCTGGGCCAATCACTGGTCAGGCAGGTGGGGGCCTGTGATTGGATGGGTCACACGTGAACACGTGTCTCTTGTGACGGACATCTCAGTAAAAACTCCTAGATGGGGAAAACTTAGAGGAAGGGGGTGCTACACCCAAAGAAGGAAGAGATGGTTAAATCACACTCATACACACCCAGGTATATTCTTCATCCTCCCTCCCTCCAAAGCCTAATCATAAAGCAAACTTCTGGTCCTGAGGACCTCTTAATGCATTAATGCTCCTCCCCTCCAGCAAGACTTTTTTCTAGACTTTTGGAAGAGAGAACTGAAACCACCTCCTCCTGTTAAAATTTAAAACTTCTGCTCTTTCCTAAGATGGGTTTAGTGCACGATTCTCTCTGATAAGGAAGGCATATAACCACCCTCTAGGATATTTCCTCCTGATTATGATTTACATAGAGATTGCAAAAGCAAGAAACAGCTACATGTGTAGGTAGCAGAACAAAAGGAAAATTGCTTCCCAGATAATCTTCCATCATGATATTGGTATTAGTGTTATTAGTATTCCAGGAAGTGGGAGTTAGTAATTTTGTTTTGGTTTCTGTATGATTAATATGACATTGCAATTACACGTTGGCTTGTGTAACTTTTACTTTTGTGGCAAATGACAGTGACGCAGGAACAAGGTGGGAGGCGGGTGTGCATGTGTGCCTGTGAACACACGCACGTGAACTCAGTTCTGCACGGAACCCACTCAGGTAGGTCTGTTAACATATGCAGTCATCACAAGAGCCTGAATTTTATCAGCCCTTCCTGCCACAGTGCATTCATTCTACACCAACCAACGTTTTATTTTTTCAAACACCTATTCCGTTCCTGGCACTGTACAAGGCACTGAGTGTATGTTAGTGGACAGACAAGACACTGAATTCTGAGCAGTGCTCGTGCAGGCAGAACTTGCTATAAATGTAATATTAGCTTAAATAATATATAATTGGAAGGGTAAGCCTCTGCAAAATATATTCAACAAGGTATCCCCCAAGCAAACATTACTTTCGGATGACTTGCTTGCTGTTTTGATTGGTGCGATGGAAAAGTGGAAAGACCCTCATGGAGCTTTATGCCGTAGCGAGGGGAAACAGATAATAATCAAATAAGTAACAGGGCTTCCCTGGTGGCGCAGTGGTTGAGAATCTGCCTGCCAATGCAGGGGACAGGGGTTCGAGCCCTGGTCTGGGAAGATCCCACATGCCGCAGAGCAGCTGGGCCCGTGAGCCACAATTACTGAGCCTGCGCGTCTGGAGCCTGTGCTCCACCACAAGAGAGGCTGCGATAGTGAGAGGCCCGCGCACCGCGATGAAGAGTGGCCCCCGCTTGCCACAATTAGAGAAAGCCCTCGCACAGAAATGAAGACCCAACACAGCCATAAATAAAATAAATAAATTAATTTAAAAAAAAAATAAGTTACAAATAGTGTAAAGAAATGGTAATGGGTGCTCTGGAAAAAGAAAAAAATGGTTGAGATAACAGGGAATGTCTGATTTAGGTTAAGCCTGCTCTAGGAAGATGACATCTGGGCTGAGAACTGAATGAAGAGTAGGAAAGTTTCAGGAATGGAATGGCAAGAAAGCCTTCTGTGCTAAGGTACCAGCATGCGCAAAGGCCCTGAGGCAGAACGTGAGCCAGTGTAGCTGGAGCAGACTAGCTGGGGGGTGGTGAGGTCAATGGATTGGGGCCTGACTGGTGCTGCTAAGGATCTTAGAAACATAGACGTCCTCCCCAGATGTACCCACTGTTGAACACAAAGGAACATTCATCTGCAGGCTGGACTGCCTTCCCTGCTTCTGAGAGGCTAGGAGACACACAACATACTTGACTTCTACAAGTTCAGGTTGCAGAATGACAAGTCCAAGTCCGTTCAGGTCGTCTGGGCTGAGGCTCCATATCAGACACCCCTCCTCTCTGCCACATCCCTGCCCACGGACCGCCTGCCCCCGCTAGAACACTCCCACAGCATCGGAAGTGAGGTTCTCTGCCTGGGCAGGGCCCTTGCTTACCACCCGAGCTTTCACCTGCTGACCGCCCCCTCTGGAATATTCTCCCTGACTCATCTCCTGCCCTCACCTGTGAAGTCTCATACTTTGGGCCCCAGTGAGGCAGCAGTTCCTCTGGGAAACTGGCCTCGTCCGTCCAGTTCTGGCTCCGTGTCCCTCCTCCGTTCCCGTAGTGCCTTCCTCTGTTTACTCATCACCACACGAATGTTTTTCATTGTTGGTTCATGTGTCTTTATCCTGCTCTGACCTGTAAGGTCATGAGGTCAGGGGCCCTAACTGTCCTGCTCTAGTTTAAATATTGATCACATTAACAAGCACAGAGTAGGTGCTCAGTCAATGCTGAATGAGTGGATGTGATTTTAAGTTGACATCATGAAAATCCTCTCCCTCCAACCTCTGTCTATTAATTCCAGGTCTCGGGGGTTCCTCCCAGAATGACTCCAATTGCTCTTTAGAATGAAGGAAGCCTTTCAGATACTTGGAAGTCACAAATGTCCTGCTCACATTTTCTCATCTCAGTTTTTCATGTTAGAGCTTAGATCATCAGAGCTGCCAGCGTGCTTATACTCGGTCTGATTCAACCCCCTTACTCACAAATGTTTGAGCACCAAGCACATTCCAAAATAATAGAGACACTAAGAAAAATAAGATGAAGTCTCTACCCACTAGGAGCTCACAGGCTCATGACAGATAAGGAAACTGAGGCATGACCAGTGAAAGTTCTGCTTTGTAATGACAAAACTGATCAGTGTTAAAACTGCAACTCAAATTCAGGTCTCTCCACCTTTCTACCTCACCGCCATCCAAAACAGCATATCATCCAAAAATCATGTTTGCTTGGGGAATACATTACTTAATGTGTTTGCAGAGGCTTACCCTTCTAATTATGCATTATTTAAGCTAATATTAAATTTATAGCAAGTTGTTATATCTGCTCCAGCCCTGATCCCATCATAGCATGGAGTCTTGTCTGGGAGCTGCTTTTTAAATCCCAGAGGTCTGACCCAGAAAGGAAATGAAGATGTCATCTAGGCCAGGCTTTTCCTCCGGGTGGGTGAATAACTAAACTCTCCAAGCGGGGAGTTCCGCTTTTCAGCATTGCCAGACATGGAGACTCTCTTGCCCTCCCTCACTAATCTTTTCTGGGTTTCCCAGACGCGAAGTGGGATGGGCAAGGGATTCTGCTGTAAGTCTAACTGAGGTCTCTCCTGCTGTGCTACAGCGCCATTTCCAGGAGGGGATCCAGCCCAGTGTTAACTTCCTCTTTCCAGTTTCTCGATTCGCCAGCTCCCGACATTGCCCCCTCAAGCTAAGTTAGAGTCACCAGTTATAGGCCCAGCAGGGCCATTTTAATGACAGCGTTTCCTTTTCTCAGGGTGTTTTTTTTACAAGGCTCCTGTGACAGGCGTGTGCCTGGAGAGATCAAAACATTCTGGAGGGAGATTCCACATTGGGAAACTACTTCCCAAAGTCTGCCCTCTGCAAAAATAAAAACCATGCTAAATAGCTGAGTTTTATTAACTGGGGAAGCCAGGCTGAGGAAAATGCCCAATGATTAAAAATAATGGCTTCCTTACAAACACAAAATTGTATTAATTTAAAAACTGGTTTCTCTATCACTGAATACCTACTGAGCTGGCTGGGAAGGGAATTGTGCTGATCCTGGCAGTGAAAATAATTCAAAATAACTTTTATGTTCTCCAGGAAGCCTGAAGGTTAATTTAAATATTTTTAGGTGGAATTCGGAATAAGAGAACAGTGTGGCTAAATGAAAGCTCCTGCACACTCTGAAGTCGGGGGCAGGTGCCTATGAAGAGATGAGCATGCCTGTCAGACCCTCCAAGATCTCGAACCCCGTAGCCCAGGCACCTCCCCTTTAATAAAGGGACCCTCACAATTAAAGATATTTGACTAGATTATATGGCTGGCCTGAACTCCTTGACTCAGCTTCCAGTGAATTTATTATATTTAAGTATTAGAAGGATCAGGCATTTTTATAGAAATTACGTATTTCAAAAGTTAACTCGGCGACATCACCAAGATGGGAACATAGGTCATCCCTGACTTTGCCCTCATAAGCACAGCAGCTAACAAGGATTCATGGACAGGAAACCACCAAGAGCATCCTAGAACACAGGGTGAGGCTGAGCCAACCCCCCCACCCCACCATCCCCCCACGCCTTGTACCACAGAGATCAAGACATGTGTATCAGAAGGGTAACAGGAGCAGCTGCACGCTGACTGCATTGCCCCTCCACCAGGCCAACACAGCTCCACTAGTGGGAAGAGAGAGCACGTGGGCGACATCTGGGACCCCCCAGCATTGTGAGCTGCTTTGTGAGAGTGGCTACTCCTGTATCACCCCACAGGGACTGCAGGAGAATCTGCGGGGCTCAACCACTGGGAAGCTGATCCTGATGGAGAAAGGGGGAAGGGCTTGCAACAACCAGCACTCAGATCTCGGTAGACCGAGTCCCTCCCTGCAGCGCCCAGGTAGTAATCCCAACCAGCAGCTTTGCTCAGCTGCAGAACCAAGTCAGTCTGAGCAGGGAACTTGGCAGGGTGCAAGCCAGGTCCTCAAACGAGGAGTTTTGCCAGCTCTGGAGGCTGATCTGCCCACTTCCCCCTCCAAGGCATAGAAACCCAGTAATGCTCAAGCCAGGAAGCAGACAGGCAGAGCTGATTGCCCCAGAGCAAAGTCAGTACCAGGCATGGAGGGTTCCCCTGATATGCCCAGACAGGGGGAGTTCATTCACAGCCCCATTGCTGCTAAGTGTAGCTCTCAGCCCCTTCCAACCAGAAAGCCTGTTCAGAAAATTTGGGAGATGCCTGAAATGGACCCTCCTGCCCCACCCAGGCGTGGGAGCGGATCATAGGCCTACCAGCTGCTGAGTGTGTCTCCCCACCCTGACTGGCCAGGGGGACTGGTGGGAACACGTAGAGGCTGTATAGCACAGCAAGCTCGAACAGAGAGGTGGGCAGGCAGAGCTGATAGCCTGCAGAGCAAAGCCAGTGGCCCTATTTGGCCAGGGAACTTGGGGCAAGGGTTGGTTTGAATCAAGATCACAAACAAATAGCCTTACAAACCTTGGAGCTAGTCTTTCCACTGCACGCAAGCAGGGAAACTAATTTGTAGCCCCACTCGTTGCTGACTATAGGCTTCAGCCCACCCGACCAAGGAACCCAACCACAGCACATGGGAAGCTGTGTAGCCCATCCATCTGCCCTGCTTACAGTGGCACTTGAACAGAGAGCACAGTCCGTGGCTTTTCCCATCTGCAGAGCAAAACCTGTAGCCCCCGTCTGGAGAGGGAATTCAGTATACACTCCTCCCAAATTCAAGTCCTGAAACAAGCCATGCAGACCCTGGATTCCATTCTGCTGCCCCACTAGGGCAGGGCAGATACCTACTGCTAAGTACAGTACCCAGGCCCAAAGGTCTAGTAAGCCTGACCAGAGAACCCAGGCAACTGCAGAGCCCATCCTACAGCCTCACTTAGGCAGGGAACCAAGACAAGAGTCCTATCCAACTGTTCTCAGTCAGCAGCACACCCCCCCACCCCTGCCCTCAGAGCTCAGGCAGTTGCCTCATCCAAAAATAGACCCTGATAGCAAGCCCCACCTGCTCAAGGTCGTTATCAGCAGACAGTTGCAGAAACTAAAACTGAGCTAACTGGTGAAGAATTCTCTCTACCAAAGCAAACCTGCAAAGTCTAGAAGAGAGACCACTTACTCAAATGCACGGATACCAACGTAAGGAATGAAAGCTCATGAAAAATCAGGGAAATATGACACCACCAAAGGAAACTAAGAGAACTTCAGTAACTGACCCTACTTAAATGAGTATCTATGAACTGTCAGCCAAAGAATTCAAAATAGTCCTCTTAAAGAACTTTAGTGAACTGCAAGAACACACAGACAAATGAAATTAGGAAAACAATTCATGAACATGACAAGAAGTTGAACAAAAATAAAAACCATGAAAAAAATTCTAGAGCTGAAAAATACAATAACTAAACTGAAGAATTCAATAAAGAGCTTCAAAAGCAGACTCAATACAGAAGAAAAAAAAGCCAGCAACCTGGAAGACAGGACAGTTGAAATTATCCTGTCAGAGGAGCAAAAAAGAAAAAGAAAAGAAAAGAAAAGAAAAACAGCAATGAAAGCCTTTGCACTTATGAGACACAAGCCCCCCACCCCTGCAAAAAAAAAAAAAAAGAATATTTGCATTATGAGAATTCCAGAAGAAACAGAGAAAGGAACAGAATGTATACTTAAAGCAATAATGGGTGAAATCTTCCCAAGCCAAAAAAAAGAGAAATGGACATCCAGATCAATGAGGCCCAAACAACCCCAAATAGGTTGAACCCAAATAGGGCTACACTGAGACACATGGCAATTAACATTGTCAAAAGTCAAAGATAAAGAAAGTTGAGAGCAGCAGGACAAAAGATAGACATTACATACAAGGGAATCTCCATGAGACTATCAGCAGGTTCCTCAACAGAAACTTTTCAGGCCACGAGGGAATGGGATGATATATTCAAAATATTGAAAGGGGGAAAAAAAACTGTAAACCAAGAATTCTATACCCAGCAAAGGTGTCCTCATAAATGAAGGAAGGAAAAGACTCATAAGCAAACAAGAGCAAGGGAGCTCACCACCATTAGACCTGCCTTACCAAAATGGTAAGGGAGTTCTTTGTGTGGAAGTAAAAGGTCACTAATTAACATCATAAAAACAGAAGAAAGTAGCATAAAACTCACTTTTAATGGTAAACATAGAATTAGATTATGTAATATGGTAAGAGTAGTGTGAATTCACTTACAACTCTAGTTATAAGTTAAAAATAATAATAATCATAACTACTATAATCTGTTAGTAGTTACATAGTATTAAAAATATGTATACTGTAACATCAATACCCAAAATGTGAGAAGTAAAAGTGTAAATTTCAGGAATTATATTAAAGCTAAGTTGTTATCAGTTTAAAATAGAATGTTATCATTTTAAGATATTTTATGTAAGCCTCATGGTAACCACAAAGGGAAAAACCTGTAGTAATTACACAGAAGAACATGATAAAGAAGTCAGAGAACACTGGTACCAAAAGACATCAAAACACACACACAAAAAAGACATCAAAACACACACAAAAGAAAGACAGCAAGGGGAATTCCCTGGCAGTCCAGTGGTTAGGACTCCACGCTTCCACTTCAGGGAGCCCAGGTTTGATCCCTGGTCAGGGAACTAAGATCCCACAAGCTGCACAGTGTAGCCAAAAAAAAAAAAAAAAAAGGACAACAGGATATGAAAAGGGGAACAATGCATCTACAAGAAAGCCAGAAAATGATGAACAAAATGGCAACAGTAAGTCCTTACTTATCAATAATTACTTCAACTGCAAACATTAAATTCTCTAATTAAAAGACATAGAATGGCTGAATTGATTTAAAAATTAAAAGTTCCAACAATATGCTGCTTTATATGATACTCACTTTAGCCTTAAAGACATGTATAGACTGAGAGTGAAAGGATGGAAAAGATATTTCAAACAGATAATAATCCCCAAAAAAGCAAAAGTAGCTATACTTATATGAAACAAAAGAGACTTTAAACTAAAAATGGTAAAAAGAAACAGAAAAGTTCATTATATACTGATAAAGACGTCAATCCATTAAGATATAACAATTATAAATATTTATATACTCAACACTGAAGCATCTAAATATATAAAACAAAAACAGAGCTAAAAGGAGAAATAAACAGCAACACAAAAATAGTTGGGAGGGAACTCCCTGGCAGTCCAGTCGTTAAGACTTGGGCTTTCACTGCTGTGGACCCGGGTTCGATCCCTGGTCAGGGAAATAAGATCCCCCAAGCCGTGTGGTGCAGCCAAAACCAACCAAAAATAGTTGGGAACTTTAATATCCCACTTTCAACAATGGATAGATCCTTCAGACACAGAATCAGTAAGGAAACAGCAGATTTGAGCAATACTATAGACAAAATAGACCTAACAGACATATACAGAACATGCTATCTGACAACAGCAGAAAACACATTCTTCAAGCACCCATGGAACAATTTCTAAGATAAACTATATGTTGGGCCACCAAACAAGTCTTAGCAAATTAAAGAAGATTGAAATCATAGCAAGTTTCTCCTCTGACCACAGTGGTATGAAACTAGAAATCAGTAACAGGAGGAAACTAGAAAATTTACAAATACATGGAAATTTTAAAACACTCTCCTGAGCAACCAATGAATCAAAAACAAACTAAAGCGGAAATTTTAAAAGTATTTTGAGACAAATGAAAATGGAAATACAACATACCAAACCTTATGGGATGCAGCAAAAGCAGTTCTAAGAGGGAAGTTCACAGCAACAAACACCTGCACTAAGAGGCAAGAAAGATTCCAAAGAAACAGCCTAACTCTATGCCTTAAGAAACTAGAAAAAAGGAGAACAAACTGAGCCCAAGGTTACCAGAAGGAAGGAAATAAAAGAGCAGAAATAAATAAAAAAGAGAATGAGAAAACAATAGATGATATAAAACAAACTCACAGTTGGTTCTTTGAAAAGATCAACAAAACTGACAAACCCTTAGGTACACCAACCAAGGCAAAAAGAGAAGGGACCCAATCAACAAAATTATAAATGAAGGACTTCCCTGGTGGCACAGTGGTTAAGAATCCGCCTGCCAGTGCAGGGGATACGGGCCCTGGTTCAGGAAGATACCACATGCTGCAGAGCAACTAAGCCCGTGTGCCACAACTACTGAGCCCACGTGCCACAACTAATGAAGCCCGCGTGCCTAGAGTCCATGCTCCGCAACAAGAGAAGCCACCGCAATGAGAAGCCCGCGCACCGCACCAAAGAGTAGCTCCTGCTCACCACAACTAGAGAAAGCCCTCATGCAGCAACAGAGACCCAACGCAGCCAAAAATAAAATAAAATAAATTTATTTTAAAAAAATTATAAATGAAGAAGGACACATTACAATTTATACTACAGAAATACAAAGGATCATAGGAGGCTCCTCTGAACAATTATACACCAACAAACTGAATAACCTAGAAGAAATGGAAAATTCTTAGAAACATACAAGTTACCAAGACTGCATCAGGAAGAAATAGAAAATTTGAACAGACTAATTACTAATGAGACAATCAGTAACCAGAAATTGCCCAATGAAGATAAGCTCAGATCAGATGGCTTCACTGGTGAATTTTCCCAAACATTTTAAGAAGAATTAATACCAATCATTCTCAAACTCTTTCAAAAAAATAAAGAGGAGGGAACACTCCCCCAAGCTTATTTTACAAGGCCAGCATTATCCCGATACCAAAACCAGAAAAGAAAACTACAGACCAATATCCCTAATGAATATAGATGCAAAAATTCCCAATAAAATACTAGCAAACCAAATTCAGCAGCACATTAAAAGGATCATTTACCATGACCAAGTGGGATTTACCCCTAGGATGCAAGGATGTTTCAACATATGCAAAATAGTCAGTGTGATACACCACATTAATAGAATGAAAGAAAAAAATCATATGATTATGTCAATATATGCAGGAAAAAAGCATCTGACAGAATTCAACACCTGTCTGTGATAAAAACGCTTAACAAATTAGGTATAGATAGAACATACCTCAACATAATAAAGGCCATATATAACAAGCCCATAGCTACATCATACTGAACAGTAAAAGGTTGAAAGCTTTTCTCCTAAGATCAGGATCAAGACAAGGGTGCCCACTCTCACCACTCCTATTCAACTTAGTATTGAAAGTTCTAGCCAGAGCAGTCAGGTGAGAAAAATAAATAAAAGATATCAGAATTGGAAAGGAAGAAGTAAAATTATCTCTATTTGCAGATGACATGATTTCATACATAGAAAATCCTAAATACTCTGCCAGAACACTGTTGGATATAATCAACAAATTTGGCAAGAGTGTAGGATACAAAATTAACATACAGAATTCAGTAGTGTTTCTATACACTCACAATGAATTATCTAAAAAAAAATAAAGAAAATGATGCTATTTGCAGTAGCATCAAAAACAATAAAATACTTAGGACCAAATTTACTAAAGAGGTGAAAGATTTCTACTTTGAAAAATACAAGACACTGATAAAAGAAATCAAAGAAGACACAAATAAATGGAAAGGTGTCCCAATTTCATTGAATGGAAGAATTAAGATTGTTAAAATGTCAAAACTACCAAAAGCCATCTCTAGATTCAATGCAATCCCTATTACGATTCCAATGGCATTTTTAGAAAAGTAGAAAAAAAATTCTAAAATTTGTATGGAACCACAACAGACCCCGATGACCAAAGAAATCCTAAGAAGGAAGAACAAAGCAGAAGGTATCACACTTCCTGGTTTCAAGCTAAACTGCTAAGCTACGGTCATCAAAGCAGTATGGTACTGGAATAAAAACAGACAGATAGACCAATGGAATAGAACTGAGAGCCCAGAAATAAATTCATGCTTGTATGGTCAACTGTATTTGACAAGGGAGCCAAGAATACTCAATGGAGAAAAGACAGTCTCTTCAATAAATGGTGCTGTGAAAATTGGATATTCACATGTAAAATAATGAACCTAGACCCCTGTCTTAGACATCTCACAGATATTAACTTGAAATTGATTAAAGACTTAAAATGTAAGACTTGAAATTATCAAACTCCTAGAGGAAAAAACAGGAAGAAGGTCCTTGATATGGGTCTTGGTAATGATTTTTTTGGATATGACACCTAAAGCACAATCAACAAAATCAAAAATAAACAAGTGAGAATACATCAACTATAAAGGTCTGCACAGCAAAAGAAACAACAAGGTGAAATGACAATTACAAAATGGGAAAAAAATATTTGTGAACCATATATCTGATAAAGGGTTAACATCTAAAATTTATTTTAAAAACCTCATACAATCCAATAGCAAAAAAAAAAAAAATTAAAAATTGGATTGGGCAAAGGACCTGAATGGAAATTTTTCCAAAGAAGATATACAGATGGCCAACAGGTACATGAAAAGATGTTCAACATCACTAATCACTAGGAAAATGCAAATCAAAAACACAATGAGATATCACCTCACCACCACCCCCACCCCCCATTAGAATGACCATTCTAAAAAGACAAGAGTTAACAAATGTGGTGAGGATGTGGAGAAAAGGGAACTCTTGTGCACTATTCGTGGGGTTGTAAATGGGTGCAGCCACTATGGAAAACAGTATGAAGGGTCCTCAAAAAATTAAAAATATAGAACTACTATATGATCCAGCAATTCTACTTTTGGGAATATGTCTGAAGGAAAAAAAACAATGGATATCTGTTTCCCCATGTTCATAGCAGCTATTTATAATAGCTAAAATATGGAAATATCCTAAGTGTCCATTGACAGTGAATGGATAAAGAAGTTGTGGTATATATATACAATGGAATGTTACTCAGTCATTAAAAAAATGAGGAAATTCTACCATATGCAGCAACATGGATGAACCTTGAGGGCATTGTGCTAAGTGAAATAAGTCAGACAGAGAAAGACCAATACTGTATGATCTCACGTACAGGTGTAATCTATAAAACAAACAAACAAACAAAAATCCCAATACTTATAGTAAAAGAGATCAGATTTGTGGTTACCAGAGGCAGAGGTGGGGGAGGTAGAACTGGAGGATGGTGATCAAAATGCACAAACTTCCAGTTATAAGATAAATAAGTGCTAGGTATGTAATGTACAACATGGCCGTGGTTAACCCTGCCGTATGATATGTGTGAAAGTTGTTAAAGAAAAGTATTACATAATGACAAAGGGGTACATCCAACAAGAGAATATAATATTTGTAAGTATTTATGCACCTAACATAGGAGCACCTAAATATATAAAGCAAATATTAACAGATCTCAAGGAGAAATAGACAGGAATACAACAATAGTAGGAGACTTAATACCCCACTTACATCAATGGATAGATTATCCAGACAGAAAATCAATAGGGAAACATTGGCCTTAAATGACATATAAGACCAGATAAATTTAACAGATATAAATAGAATGTTCCATCCAAAAACAACAGAATACAGATCTCCTCAAGTGCACTTGGAACTTTCCCCAGGATAGATCATATATGAGGCCACAATACAATTCTTAAAAAATTTACAAGGTTGAAATCATATCAAGCATCTTTTCTGACCACAATGGTATGAAACTAGAAATAGAACTCAATTAGAAGAAGAAAACTAGAAAATTCACAAGTATATGGCGATTAAATAACATGCTATAGATCAATGAGTGAAACAAATCAAAAGAGAAATAAAAAAATACCTTGAGACAAATGAAAATGGAAATACAACATACTAACACTTAAAGGATGCAGAAAAAGCAGTTCTAAGAGGGAAGTTCATAGCAATAAATGTCTACCTGAAGAAACAAGAAAAATCGTAAATACACAACCTAACTTTATACCTCAAATGAAGCCCAAAGTTAGTAGCAGGAAGAAATAATACAGATCAGAGCAAAAAATGAATGAAATAAAGATTAAACAATAGCAAAAATTCAATGAAACCAAGAGATAGTTCTTTGAAAAGATAAACAAAATTGACAAACCTTTAGCTAGACTTAAGAAAAAAGAGAGGACTCAGATAAATAAAATCTGAAATGAAGGAGAAATTACTATCGATATCACAGAAATAAAATGATAATAGATTACTATGAACAATTATACACCAATAAATGGACAACATGGAAGAACTGGATAAATTTCTAGAAACATACAACATACAAAGACTGAATCATGAAGAAAGAGACCATCTGAACAGACCAATTACTAGGAAGGAGATTGAATCAGTAGTCAAAAACCTCCCACGAAACACAAGTCCAGGATCACATGGCTTCACTTGTGAATTCTACTTAACATTCAAAGAAGAATTGATACCAGTCCTTCTAAAAAGAATGCTTCCAAACTCATTTAACAAGGCCAGCATTACCCTGAAACCAAAACCAGACAAGGACACTGCAAGAAATAAAATTACAGGCCAATATCCCTGATGGATGGACATAGATGAAAAAATCCTCAACATAACATTAGCAAACTGAATTCAACAATACATTAAAAGAATCATACATATGATCAAGTGAAATTTATTCCAAGGATGCAAGGATGGTTCAACATCGATAAATCAACGTGATACATATTTACAAAGTAAAGGATAAAAATCATATGACCATCTCAATAGATGTGAAAAGCATTTGTCAAAATTCAACATCCATTTAGATAAAAACCTTCAGCAAAGTGAGTGTAGAGGGAACGTACCTCAACATAATGAAGGCCATATATAATAAGCTTATACCTAACATCATACTCAATGGTGAAAGGCTGAAAGCTCTTCTTTTAAGATCAGGGACAAGACAAGTACACCCACTCTTGCCACTTTTATTCAACACAACATTGGAAGTCCTAGACACAGCAATAAAGCAAGAAAAATAAGTAAGAGGCATCCAAATGGGAAAGGAAGAAGTAAAACTGTCACTATTTGTAGAAGCCATGAAATTATATATAAAACACCATAAAGACTTTATCAAAACAAAACAAAACAAGAATAAACAAATTCAGTAAAGTTGCAGGGTACAAAATTAATATACAGCAATCTGTTGCATTTCTATACACTAATAACAAATTATCAGAAAGAGAAATTAAGAGCACAATCCCATTTACAATTGCATCAAAACAAACAAAATACCTAGGAATAAATTTAGCCAAGGAGGTGAAACACCTGTACACTGAAAACTGTAAGACATTGATGAAAGAAACTGAAGGTGACACAAATAAGTGGGAAGGTGTTCCATGCTCATGAAGTGGGAGAATTAATATTGATAAAATGTCCATACTACCAAAAGCAATTTACAAATTCAATGCAATCCCTAACAAAATTCCAATGGCATTTTTCACAGAAATAGAGCAGACATTCCTAAAATTTGTATGGAACCACAGATACCCAAATGGCCAGAAAAAGAAGAACAGACCAGAAAAGTTGGGGCAAATAGGAGTGTATGGACACCAAGAGTGTGGATGGATTCACTGAAGGAAAGAATGTTTAAGAAAAGAAGGAAGGAGCCAATGAGTGGGCCTTGAGAAAGACTGACGTTTGGGGATGGCCAGAGAAAGAGAAACTCACACAGGATACCGGGGGAGGTGAGACAGGAGACCAGGGTGTCAGACTCTCCGGCAGAGTCATGGAAGGGAATCAGCATCGGTGCCCCAGCCCCAAGGAGCTAGGAATGCTACAGATGTGATAACGACCAAGAAGTAGTCACTGAAAGGAGCAACAAGGAAATCGCTGGGGATTTACTGACAAACGTTTCTTCGCTTTGGTGGAGTTGGAAACCAAAATCAAGTAAAAGGAGGAGTGAGTGGGAGGTGAGGACCCAGACACAGCCAGTTCAAACAACTTTGCAAAAAGTGGCCTTGAAGGGGAAGCAAAAGATAGGACTATCCTGGAGGTGGAGTCAAAGACGGTTCCTTTCCTTTTTAAAGCAAGAAACTAGAATGTGTTTAAGGTTTAAAGAAAGGAGCCAGCCCCAGGAGATTGAAGGAGAAACATAGAATGCCTAATTCTCCCCTCTCCGGGGCACCTCCTGGAGCAAAGTGCCTGAGGATGTAGGAGGACCAGCCACCTGAGCTGAGGGATCACCTTTACACCTGAGGAGCCATCCGCAGACCCACCGAGTGAAAGGAAGGAGCTACGCGGCGCGTCCCAAGCGTCATGGGCCATGGGCTCGCCTCCGAAGTGCAGCAGCTGCTCCACAACAAGTTCGTGGTCATCCTAGCGGACTCGGTCCAGAGGGCCGTGTACAAGGACCTGGTGCTCCTGCTGCAGAAGGACTGCCTGCTCACACTCAGCCAGCTCAAGGCCAAGGGAGAGTACGGCTTCGAACAGGACAAGCTGGTGCAGGGGGGCAAGCAGGGCCACATGCATAACGGCACCCACTACCGCGAGGTGCACCAGTTCGGCTCCGGCCAGCACCTGGTGCGCTTCTACTTCCTGACGCGCGTGTACTCCTGACGCGCAACTACCTCGAAGCCATCCTGGAGGAGCTGCATTCGGGTGAGCACGACCCGAACCTGATCATCATGAGCTCCTGCCTCTGGGACCTCACCAGGTACGGGGAGGACTCCTGGCCGAACTACCTGCAGAACCTGGAGAGCCTATTTGGGCGCCTGTGCCAGGTGCTGCCCTAGTCGTGCCTCCTGGTTTGGAACACGGCCATGCCCGTGGGCGACAACATCACCAGTGGCTTCCTCCTGCCGGAGCTCTGACCTGCAGCCTCCACCCTGAAAACCAACGTGATTGAAGCCAACTTCTACAGCTCTGACGAGGCCCAAAAGCACGGCTCCGACGGAGTGCACTGGAACGAGCGCGTGCACCAGCAACTCTCCCAGCTTCTGCTGGCCCACGTGGCCGACGCCTGGTGGGTGGAGCTGCCCCAGCGCGACCCAGTGGGCAAGTGCATCAAGGATGGCCCTGCCAGGGGAGGACCTGGCAGGAGACTTGAGAGGCAGCCCCCTCTCAAAGGGGCGCTGTAGAAATCAACCGGCCTTCCCTCCTCCACCCCGACCCCTGCCTCTGCCTGGGTGCTGCTCCCTGCCCCCGACACCATCTCCCTGCCCACCCCAGTTCCCACTTCTGCCCCCACAACCCCATCCCATCCCCTTTCACCAGGTGACACCCCCATTCCTAGTCTGTCCCCAAGATGCCCATTTTTCTTCAGACCATCCTTCCCAATTGAATCAATTCTCCTTAAACCATTTCCATTCAGATATTCCCCCAACTACCCAGACAGAATTTGCCTTCAAAGTTGACTATATGTTTAGCCCCCAGCCGCCTAGGCCTCCCTTCCCCTGACCCTGTTATCAGCAGCGGGCCCCTGTGGTCCATAGGAGTTTTCCCTGGCATCGTCCCTGTGGCCCCTATGTGCCCTGGAGAGGGCGGCCCAGAACTTCCAAGAGAAGGGCCCCAGCCTATGGAGAGCCAAGGCCTCAATAGACTGACCTGGGACTTCCTCCTCATGCACATGAACTGGACAGATCATCTGACTCTCCCCAAACAGACTGACCTTGTTAACTGAAGCCTTTGGTCCATTGCTGTTATCAGTAATGGCAGGGGAGAGCAGTCTGACCCATTCTGTTGGCTGTGGCCTCTTGCTGCACTCTGGGGGGGGTGGGGGGTGACCAGCAACATTCCTGCCTCCCCGCTCCCTATTCTCTTTGTCTTTTTGTAAATATAAAATTGAAATTAAAAATGTGTTTCTTTGGGGCTTCCCTGGTGGCGCAGTGGTTAAGAATCCGCCTGCCAATGCAGGGGACACGGGTTCGAGCCCTGGTCCGGGAAGATCCCACATGCCGCGGAGCAACTAAGCCCATGCGCCACAACTACTGAGCCTACACTCTAGAGCTCGTGAGCCACAACTACTGAGCCCGTGTGCCACAACTACTGAAGCCCGCATGCCTAGAGCTCGTGCTCTGCAACAAGAGAAGCCACTGCAATGAGAAGCCCGCACACCACAACGAAGAGTAGCCCCCACTCACTGCAACTAGAGAAAGCCTGCAAGCAGCAACAAAGACCCAACACAGCCAAAAATAAATAATTTATAAAAAAAAAAAAAAAAGAAGAAAAAAGCTGAAGGCATCATGATCCCTGATTTCAAACTCTATTGCAAAGCTATAGTAATCAAAACAATATGGTACTGGAATAAAAATAGACACAAAGACCAATGAAAAAGAAAAAAAAGAAGAAAAAAAGACCAATGGAACAGAATTGAGAGCCCAGAAATAAACCCACACATGTATGGTCAATTAATTTACAGCACAGCAGCCAAGAATATAAAATGGAGAAAGGACACTCTCTTCAACAAGTGGTGCTGGGAAAACTTGACAGACCCATACAAAAGAATGGAACTGTACCACTATCTTATACCATGCACAAAAAGTAACTCAAATGGATTAAAAACTTGAACATAAGACCTGGAACCATAAAACTCCAAGAAAAAGCATAGGTTCCTTGACATTAGTCTCGACGATGATTTTTTGGATTTGACATAAAAGCAAAGGCAATAAAAGCGAAAACCAATAAGTGGGACTATTAAAAAGCTTACACAAGCAAAGGAAACCATCCACAAAATGAAAAGGCAGCCTTTTAATTATAATTTTTTTTAATATTTACAAATCATATATCTGATAAGGGGTTAATATCTAAAATATAAAAAGAACTCGTACAACTCAATAGCAAAAAAAATTTTTTTAAACCAATTCAACTAAGGGACTTCCCTGGTGGTGCAGTCGTTAAGAATCTGCCTGCCAATGCAGGGGACACGGGTTTGATCCCTGGTCCGGTAAGATCCCACATGCCGCGGAGCAACTAAGCCCATGTGGCACAACTACTGAGCCTGTGCTCTAGAACCCATGAGCCACAACCACTGAAGCCCGTGCACCCTAGAGCCCATGCACTGCAACTACTGAGCCCATGCACCGCAACTACTGAAGCCCATGCACTCTGGGGCCCACATACCGCAACTACCGAGCCCACGTGCTGCAACTACTGAAGCCCATGCGCCTAGAGCCCATGCTCCGCAACAAGAGAAGCCACTGCAATGAGAAGCCCGCACACCGCAACGAAGAGTACCCCTGCTCGCCACAACTAGAGAAAGCCCGCATGCAGCAGCAAAGACCCAACACAGGCAAAAAAAAAAAAAGAAAAGAAAAAAGCCAATTCAACTAAGGGACTTTCCTGGTGGTACAATGGTAAAGAATCCACCTTCCAATGCAGAGGATGTGGGTTCGATCCCTGGTCAGGGAACTAAGATCCCACATGCCGCGGGGCAACTAAGCGCACGCGCCTCGACTAGTGAGCCCGCGTGCCACAAACTACAGAGCCCACACCCTCTGGAGCCTGCACACCACAACTACAGAGCCCACATGCTCTGGAGTCTGCACGCCACTACTAGAGAGAGAAAACCCGCACGCCACAGCTAGAGAGAAGCCCACACGACACAATGAAGAGCCCATGCGATGCAATGAAAGATTCCACGTGCCCAACTAAGACCCAACGCAGCCAAAAATAAATAAATAAAAAATAAAAATAGATATACTAAAAACAAAAAAAACCAATTCAACTAAAAAATAAGATCTGTATAGACATTTTTCCAAAGAAGACATACAGATAGCCAACAGATCCATGAAAAGGTGCTCAACATTACTGATCCCTAGGGATGTGCAAATCAAACCATAATGATACATTACCTCACACCTGTTAGAATGGCTATTATCAAAAAGACAAATAACAAGTGTTGACAAGGATGTGGAGAAAAGGGAATCCATGTGCGCCATTGGTGCAGCCACTATGGAAAACAGTATGGGGTATCCTCAAAAAATTAAAAAATAGAACTACCATATGAGCCAGCAATTCCATTCCTGGACGTATATATAAAGAAAATGAAAACACTAACTCAAAAAGATAGGCACCCCAGTGTTCACTGCAGCATTATTTACAATAGCCAAGACATGAAAGCAATGTAAGTGTCCATCAATGGACAAAATGGGTAAAGAAGATATGATATATATATATATGTAATATACATACACACACACAAACAATATTATTCTGCCAAAAAAAATGAAATATTGCCATTTGTGATATGGATGAACCTTGAGGGCATTATACTAAGTGAAATAAGTTGGACAGAGAAAGACAAATGCCATATGATCTCACTTACATGTGGAATCTTTAAAAAGAAGAAAAAAAAAAACAAGATCATAGGTACTGAGAACAGATTGGTGGTTGACAGAGGTGAGGAGTGGGGGTGGGCACAATGGAAAAAGAGAGTCAAAAGGCACAAGCTTCCAGTTACAAAATAAATGAGTAATGGGGTTGTAATGTACAGCATGGCCCTTATAGTTAATACTGTATTGTGTATCTGAAAGTTGCTAAGAGAGTAGATCTTAAAAGTTCTCACAAGAAAAAAAATTTCACAGCTACGTACGGTGAATAATGTTAACTAGTCTTATTACGGTGATCATTTCACAACAGATACAATATTGAATCACTACGTTGTACACCTGAAACTAATATAATATTGCATGTCAATTTTATCTTAACTTTCAAAATAAACATAAAAATCATTGATTTAAAAAGTTGTGAGGACAGTAAATCTTGTGTTTTTTCCTTTTTCGTTTTTCTTTCATATCTATATGAGAGGATGAATGTTAACCAAACTTAATGTGGTGATCATTTCACCATATATGTAAGTCAGATTATTATGCTGTACACCTTAAACTTATGCAATGATGTATGTCAATTATTTCATTAAAATCGGGGGTGGGGGGGGAGTTAGCTCAAATCAGCACTGTAACAAAATCCCATTCCCAGGGACATGATGAATTTGGAAATAAAATCCCACCCTAAATTATCAATGGCTAATGATTAGCACCTATTCCTTTTTTATGGTTGGTACACCTGGGCCAAGAGACAAAAGGCCTCGATAGCTTTAAGTAATAGTGACAGACCTAAATGGTAACAATCTGAGGTTGGGGACCCATCTTCTGTGCTTGCCCACTATGCTGTTCTTTCTGCATTCTTAGCACCTTCATATACTAATATAGTTGTTATAATGATAATCATGCTTGTATATTTGAATTACCTGTTAGCATCTCCGATGAATACACGTTGTAACACTATAAATACATACAAACATACACATACGTACATACACACACGATTATATTATGGATATATGATTTGTCTGTTGGTCTCCCCGAGGTAACTGAAGATAAGGCCTTATATCACACTAAGTGTATTTTAACCAATAGTATGCTTCGGAATCACCCAGCTCCTATTCCCTGGGGGGCTGATTCAGCGGCTGTGGAGTCAGCCCTGCAACCATGCTTTAGAGAGCATCCCGGGTAGTTTAGAATTGCATGTCTGATGGAGAGCCACTCATCAGAGGGGGTGGTACAGCCTAGGGGTGAAGACAGTGAGCTCGGGATTGGGACCCTGGCTCCACCACTTACTATTTGTGTAAGCTTGAGCAGGGCACTTAAACCTGTCTGTGCCTTGCATATAAAATGGGGATAATAGTGCTTGCCTGGGAGTGTTGTGAGGATTAAACACGATAAAACATGGGCAGTGCTGAGAACACACTAAGCCCATCGTAAGTTCTTGGGACGTGTTGCTTTGTTGGTGTTGTTCATCCTTGCATTCCAGAGCAGGCACCATGCCTGACAGGAGCAGAGATTTAACGTTCAATAAATAATAAATGCACTGGGGGATGTATGCTATCAGCAAAGAGAAGCAAAAGGGAAAAGAATAAGCAAAGGGATAGAATAGAAGGATGGCCAAGGAGGTGGGATATATTAGGCATGGTGGGGGAAATCCTGAAAATCCTTCCTCATTGTTGCCACAGTATTCATTCTGCCTAATAAAATGTTAACGAGGTCTTGAACTGAAACTCTTAAACACATAGGATTAAGAATCTTGGTGGCCTTCTGCTGTTGTCCCAAATGAAGCAACGCAGTATGTCCAAACTTGTGTTTCCAGAGGAAGTGATCTTTCTGACGCCAGCTTGTGGTCTGCTCTGGAACTCTAGACCATATCTTCAACATCTTCACTGATTCTGACAGCATTAACTTTTGGGCCTGTTGAAAATATCCTACCACACTCAACTCTTTGCTTTCTTGACGATTCTTCCCAATTACCGCAGGTTTGACGATATGACTCTTCCACTTGAAGCTGGATTTCATTATAATCCCAAGAACTCACCACCTTTATTCTCTTTCCATGCCTTAGCTTTTTTTTTTTTCTAAACGTTTATCTCACATGTTCTGTCCCCTTTTCTCTGGGATGACTCCATGAAAACAGCAATGGTTTGGGGAATCAGGTGGTCCTGGGTTCAAATCCTGCCTCTGCCTCTGAGGGTAATTGCCCATATATAAAATAATTTCTACCTAGGTTGTGAGAATTAAACTGGGATCAGATATGTAAAGTACCTAGCACAGTACCTGTCAAAGCGTCAAGGGTTTATCAGTTTAGATTAGTTTCAACTGCTGGTAACAGAAATGAGAAATAACAGGACCTTATACAAGATACAGGCTTATTATTTTTTATGACCTAAAAGGAGTCTAGCGGGAAGCAATTCATGGCTGGTACAGATGACCTAGGTCATCTTGAAGACACCTAGGTTGACAGGGATCTAGACTCTCTCTCTGGATGAACCATTATCTTTGAGGTTTAACATCCTCAAAGTCACCCCATATTCACAAAGTGAACACTGGAGCGCCGGTGGTCACATCCACATTCCACCTAAGAAAAGAAGGAAAGTGGGAAGAACAAAAGGGTGCCTACTTCCTAGCTAAGTCTGCTTGCTTTAAGGTTCCCAGAAGACCCAGCCAACAACTACTACTTAAATCACTTTAGCCACCCCAGTCTCCAAAGGAAGCTGTGAAATGTAGTTCTTTACCTGGGTACAATGCTGCTCCCCAATATAACAGGTGCCTGTCGTGTTAGAATTATTCCTTGTCTCCTCCAAAGCCACAGGGTGGAACCCTCTAGAGTCCCTTATGGTCTCTTCATCATTTGACACATCTCAGGGCACTCAATGCATGTACGATATATACAATGCAGAAACCAGTAAAGCTGGTTCGTTAACTAGTCAAAGTCTGAAGACCTAAGTTCCAGACCAACCTACTACTTCATTGCTGTGTGACCTTGAGCAAGTATATAACCTCATTAACTAGTCAAAGTCTGAAGACCTAAGTTCCAGACCAACCTACTACTTCATTGCTGTGTGACCTTGAGCAAGTATATAACCTCATTAACTAGTCAAAGTCTGAAGACCTAAGTTCCAGACCAACCTACTACTTCATTGCTGTGTGAACTTGAGCAAGTATATAACCTCTGTTGGAGGCTCAGTTTCCTCATTTGTGAGCATCAACTCAGATAGTGGATGCAAACTGCCTAACACAATGCCTATATAGAGTAGCCCTCAGCACATGTCAAAGTTACTATTACCATCAACATCATCATCACCATCATCATTATTATCGTTAAGTGCTATTGAAGTATTAGGGTAAAGTGAGCAGGTACCAGACATGTCTCACATCCCTTCCTTCTGCATGTTTACACCTTCCCTTGCCTTCAGCAGTCACCCGAGGGATGTCTGGATTTACAGTCAATTACGTTGAAAAAGCCTGGGCTGAGTTGGCCTCATTTCCTTCTCTTCCAGCCATCCACTCAGGGCTAGCTGAATCTCTAGAGTCCCTCTCCTTTCCCCCTACCCAGAGTCTAGTCTCTCAGCCCTGCCTTCTGAGACAGGCTCTCTTCTCTGATCAGATGGACTTCTAAATAAATATTAAATTATGTCTGGATGTGTTCCATTATTCCTTTCAAATCTAAGTCAATCAGTTCCTCCCTTTGTTGGAATTCCCCAGGCCTGTTGAGATCACCCCACTGATGTCTTACATCCTTGACAGTGGCGAGATTTTTCTCTAGATGGGAGAATGAAAGGAGTTCACATAGGAATAAGGCTTCGTATTCCCAGATCTTTGTAAAATATGTATTTCTGAGACCTTCTCCTCACCTTCCTAGGTACCTTTTTTTTAAGGTTTTGGAAGAAATCTTCGCACCTGTTCTTAAAGATCATTAGCTCTTCATTAGCTGATGATGTGCCACAAAAGGGTTGTAAGTGTGCAAAGATACAAATCCTCTTGCTTCCCAGGGTGGCCAGGCAGGACAGTTAGAACCCCAGGGTCCAGGGCTATTGTGTATGGCTATGTAATTTGTGCACTGCCCAGTTTTTCCCGTTCACACTCTCTACAACATGGTGGCACCCCTGTAACTGTGCCGTGCCCAGCCTACCTAACTGCTCATGGCAGCCACGCCCAGATCAGTCATCTCTGGCCATTAGCAGCCTTGCTATATTCTAGTGCACCCTACAAAAATGACCACTATGACGTGAAGGAGTTTAGAAAGCACTCCTCTAAATAACCTCAAGGGTATTTCTTCTTCCAGCGCACACACAGGCCCTGGCCACGCCAGCTGTGTCCTCCATAGAAGCCTGAGCTAACGTGCCCCGGTGATGTCTTTCAAAGCAGGCCCGTTGTGTTTTCCTAGGTCCACGGAAGAAATCTCTTGTCCATTGACTATGACCGGAATATTCGGACAGAGAAGATCTACGATGATCACCGGAAGTTCACCCTGAGGATCATTTATGACCAGGTGGGCCGCCCTTTCCTCTGGCTCCCCAGCAGTGGGCTGGCGGCTGTCAACGTCTCCTATTTCTTCAATGGGCGCTTGGCTGGCCTTCAGCGCGGGGCCATGAGCGAGAGGACAGACATCGACAAGCAAGGCCGGATCGTGTCCCGCATGTTTGCCGACGGGAAAGTGTGGAGCTATTCCTACCTTGACAAGGTGGGTGGATGCGCTGCCCTCGCTCATCTGGGGCTAGCTCTCTCTCTCTCTCGTTCATGCTTCTCTGTTTAAGCTGACCTGATAGGCTTTGCCATAAGACATTGTAACATCTTTACTTTGACTCTACCAGGGCTCCCCACGCACTCTCACCCTCTGGGAGGGAGGAAATCTGAAGGAAAATGTTATTCATAGCCCAGCACTATTACCCTTAAAAGCAAAAAAAAAAAAAAAAGTTCTAGATGCTTAGTAATGGCAAAAAGGGTGGATTGTCTGATTTTTACTCCAAAATAATAGTGCTGTTGAAACGGACAGAATCATCCCACTGGCAGCGCGGCTAATCACTCCTTATGAATTGGAAATGCAGTGATTCATTTCTGCCTTGCCTGAAATTGAGCCATCAGGGTAGGGAATTCTGCCTAAAACTCGAGCACACGGACCAGCACCCTCCCCTACTTGGCCTTTTGGCTGAACCAGCCAATGGATTCTTGCTATATATTTTCCTGTGTCTGCAAGTGGCAGACTCAGATCTCTGTGTCAGAAAAGGTCCAGTTGTAGCAGCGGTAAAAAGAGATGCCTTCAGGGCACGAGTCAAGACTTTTAAAGGCTGCCCTGGTCATCTAGTCATCAGACAGGGGCTTGCTCAGCCTGGGCCTCTCATCTGGACTCACCTCCACACAAGCCCATTTCCATTTCTTCCTTTCTTGCCTCCTCACGACAGCGGTCACTTGCAGATAGAGCTGTTACCTCCTCTGTAAAGGGGCTGCTGTCTCTTTGGTCCCTTCTGAATACTGTTCTCATTATGCCATAAGATGCTACAATGGTTGACCAGGGGAGGCAAGAATCTCTCCACGGCTTCAAGTTTGAGGCCATTCTTTCCCCCAAACAATCAATGATTCTGGGTTACTTGATCTTTTCGGTAGCTTCTAAATGGAGGATGTGCTTTCTCCTTAGATTTAATCAGCGGTGTCCCAAACATAGTATGTGTATCACACCTGTCCCCTGCTGGGCCAGCAGCAGTCATTTCTAACCAGTCTCAAGATTTCTTGTCATTGAGCCTAGAGGCAAACTCAGTGCCTGTCACCTCAGTCCTTCAAACCCCTGGTGACTCAAAGTTATGGTCCAAGCAACATCAGCATCACCTGGGAGCTTGTTCCAAAAGTAGATTCTCAGGCCACCTCTCCACCACCCTCCCCCACCGAACTACTGAATCAGAATCTGCCTTTTAATCAGATCCCTGGGTATTTCACATGCACGTTCAAGTCTGGGGAGCATTCCCCCAAGTAGCCACCATGATCCGTAGAGTAGCATGCCTGATGAAATCAATTTACCCATAATCTCTGGTCTAAATTTCCCCATCCTTCATGGCTTTTGAATTGCCACTTAGGAAAATGGAATAAATTCTGTCCATTTGAGCACTTGGTCCTAAATGGCCAACTCATGTGTTCCCTTCCCCTTTCCTTCCTCCAGTCCATGGTCCTCCTGCTTCAGAGTCAGCGTCAGTACATATTCGAGTACGACTCCTCTGAACGCCTCCACGCCGTCACCATGCCCAGTGTTGCCCGGCACAGCATGTCCACCCACACCTCCATTGGCTACATCCGCAACACTTACAACCCGCCTGAAAGCAACGCTTCGGTCATCTTTGACTACAGTGATGACGGCCGCATCCTAAAGACATCCTTTTTAGGCACTGGGCGCCAGGTATTCTACAAGTATGGGAAACTCTCCAAGCTATCGGAGATTGTCTATGACAGTACTGCCATCACTTTTGGGTATGATGAGACCACCGGTGTCTTAAAAATGGTCAGCCTCCAAAGTGGGGGCTTCTCCTGCACCATCAGGTACCGGAAGATTGGCCCACTTGTGGACAAGCAAATCTACAGGTTCTCTGAGGAAGGCATGGTCAACGCCAGGTTTGAATACACCTATCACGACAACAGCTTCCGGATTGCAAGCGTCAAGCCGGTCATAAGTGAGACTCCCCTTCCTGTTGACCTCTACCGCTACGACGAGATTTCTGGCAAAGTGGAGCACTTCGGCAAGTTCGGAGTCATCTATTATGATATCAACCAGATCATCACCACGGCTGTGATGACCCTCAGCAAGCACTTTGACACCCACGGGCGGATCAAGGAAGTCCAGTACGAGATGTTCCGGTCCCTCATGTACTGGATGACGGTGCAGTATGACAGCATGGGCAGGGTAATCAAGAGGGAGCTGAAACTGGGGCCCTATGCCAACACCACTAAGTACACCTATGACTATGATGGGGATGGGCAGCTCCAGAGCGTGGCCGTCAATGACCGCCCGACCTGGCGCTACAGCTACGACCTCAATGGGAACCTCCACTTGCTGAACCCGGGGAACAGCGTGCGCCTCATGCCCTTGCGCTACGACCTCCGAGATCGGATAACCAGGCTCGGTGACGTGCAGTACAAAATTGACGACGATGGCTATCTGTGCCAGCGAGGGGCTGACATCTTTGAGTATAACTCCAAGGGCCTTCTAACAAGAGCCTACAACAAGGCCAGTGGCTGGAGTGTCCAGTACCGCTACGATGGCGTGGGGCGGCGGGCTTCCTACAAAACCAACCTGGGCCACCATTTGCAATATTTCTACTCTGACCTCCACAACCCGACTCGCATCACCCATGTCTACAATCACTCCAACTCGGAGATAACCTCGCTCTACTATGACCTCCAAGGTCACCTCTTTGCCATGGAGAGCAGCAGTGGAGAGGAGTATTATGTTGCCTCAGATAACACAGGGACTCCCCTGGCTGTGTTCAGCATCAATGGGCTCATGATCAAGCAGTTGCAGTACACCGCCTACGGGGAGATTTATTACGACTCCAATCCTGACTTCCAGATGGTCATTGGCTTCCATGGGGGACTCTACGATCCCCTGACCAAGCTGGTCCACTTCACGCAGCGTGATTATGACGTGCTGGCGGGACGATGGACCTCTCCGGACTATACCATGTGGAAAAATGTGGGCAAGGAGCCGGCCCCCTTTAACCTGTATATGTTCAAGAGCAACAATCCTCTCAGCAATGAGCTGGATTTGAAGAACTACGTGACAGGTGAGGACCTGGCCACCTCAGTTGGGCAGTGGCTCCCCGTGGGGTGGTGGTCCCAGTAGACTGCCGGGGATTTCAAAACAGGGTCTTATGTCTGATGCTAGGAGAATCCTGGAGGGCTGTGTACGCTGGCAGTACAGGATCTAGAGCAGTCAAGTGACAGCAGTACAGAGCAGTCATCAGGTCTATTTGAACATGACCACTTTCAAGTCCATTCAATTGAAATAACTTTTACAAGAGCCCTTACTACCCCAAAAGAGGAAAGCAGCCTTATGAAGGGGGAAAGAATGGGACTCTGGTCTCAGAAATACCTGATTCAAATTCTCTCGCTTGTATTTATAAGCTAAAGGACCTTGGGCTAGTTGTCCAGTATCTCTGAGCTGTAGTTTCCTTCTCTGCAAAAGGGCACTAACAAAATCATCTCACAGAGTGATCGTAAGAAGGAAATGAACTTATGTAGGTAAAGTCTAGTGCCTGGCACTTAGACCAAGGATGTTCACAAAAGGGTATCTGCTCATGTTATTAACATCACCATTACTAGTGAAGCAATGAATCAGCATAGGTACTGAAATGACTGTGACCCAGTGCCTGACCTCACAACCAGGCTGATGAGATACAAATACAAATAACCAATGATAATGCAAAGGAGAATTAAGTCTGTGCTACCATATAGGTGTTTGTTCAGTTATTTATTCAACAAGCATTTATAGTGGGCCAGCATGCTACATTCTGGGGATACAATGATAAGCAAGACAAACACTCTTCTCTCAAAGGTGTGTGTGTGTGTGTGTGTGTGTGTGTGTGTGTATAGCACACATGCAGATGACTTCAGATTTGAAAATTCTGACATAGTACAGAAGAGCCCCGTGTCAAACTGGGCCTGAAGGATGAGGGGGATCTTGGTTGGCAGAAATGAGCTCAAGGCTGAAGAAAGACTATGAGCAAAAGTCAAAAGGACAAAGGGAGGCTTGGAGACGGGTGTGGATAGAGGGGCCAAGGAGTGCAAATAATCTACTTCCTCATGATAAGTGAGAAATTGATAAAAGGAGGGGGGTCCCTAGCCATCTATTTCCATCCATCTCCATCCATCCACCTATTCACGGATATTTTCATCTAATACATAAGTACTAGAGACGCAGTGGAGAGCAAGATAGAGTCCCTATCTTCAGGGAGATAAGCAAGGAAATCTGGATGGATGGATGGATGGATGGATGGATGGATGGATGGATGGATGGATGGATGGATGGGAGGAAAAATACCAACTTTCAGCAAGGAATCTGGAGCCATCTCACCTGTACATGCATTGTAGAGGAGTAACAATGGGGACCCCAATTCCAAGCCCCCCCCAAGTTCCGGGAAACTCATAGCTCTTGGCCATGGGCCAGGGAAGCATCAAGCCCAAGGGGTCCCTACCCTCAGGTGGCCAGGGATCACTTGTCCACCCCCAAGATTGGAAAGAAAGCAGCAGCTCCTTGGAACACAGTGCTGCCCTCAGTGCCCCATGCTGCAGAAAGAAATAGATGACCCTGAAGGTCAACTTGTGGCCCTGCTATGCCTCACTGACAAGTTCCAGAGCCTTTGAAGTTGAACCCAGCGTCCTCCTACAACCGAAGCAGCTGCTACCTTTGGAGGGCAGGAGTTTTGGCCAAGCTAGTTCCCTCCTGGTCTCCCCAGTGCGCCTCATCAGGAGGCCCTGCCATGCTACTCTGCCAGGGCGTCCTCTCTTCCCCAGGGCTTGGCAGGGTTTGTGTCCCCCCCAAGTTCACTGCAGTTTCAAATAAAAGGACCTCTCAGGAAAGTACACACCCATATGTATATAGTTTCAGATAATGATAAAGGCAGGGAAGATAAATGAAATAGGTAAGGAGTTAGAGAGTGGTGGGAAGTGTCTTGTTTATTTAGGGCGCTCACAGATAGGTGGCATTTGAGCAGAGGCCATTATGAAGTGGGGGAGGGAGACGAAGCGTATTCCAGACAAAGGAAACAATGTGAATGGGGAGGCAGCCCATGCCTATCTCAGCCATAGGAGAAGAAGGCCCCGCCCCGCAAGAATGCACTTCCCAGAGCCTGGCTTGGCACTGGATACCTCAGGGATGAATCAGCCAGAGGCAAATAAAAAGAAAGCCCTCAGCGTGGGATGAACACACACCTACAGCTGCCAAGACCCAAACAAAATCATTCACAGAGCACACTACGCCTCACTGACCCCCTCAGCTACTCTCCTGGTTCTCCTGAAAAGACAAAAAGAAATTAGAGTTTTCTGAATAGCAAGATGGCTTTCCTCATTCCAGTGCTTCATGGAGACTCAATAAATGGGCATCAAATCAAGTTGAACTAAGTCCAACAAAACTGAATCCAGAAAACATTAGAAAGAGTCTAAAATAAAAGATAATGTTAGAGAAGCTACATGCGTAGAGCTGACGTCTGCAGTCAAAGCAAAGTAAGAGGGGCTGGGTGAAGAGAGCGGGACCAGGCACAAGCCCCCACCTGCTGCCGCTCCACGTGAGATGACCCCTGGAGATTGCACCCCAGAAGAGGACACCAAATCATTCTCCGCCATTCGGATGTTGGCTAATCTGTAAACCCATCTATATGTGTCCTGATTTGCATCGTAGGAGATGACCAGAGTGGCTGAACTTGCAGCTCACAATTTAAGAAGGAATTAAGATGTAGTCGGCAGAAACACAATGAACAGAACTACTCTCTCTCTGGTGCTCAAAAGAATCTTTGCTGTTTGGAAACAGAGCTCTCTGAATGCAAGAGACAGCTCCTGAGGCTGAAGGAGGCTGTTTCCGCCCCAAAATGCTGGCACAAAGGAGAGCAGCAGAGAATACCCGTTAGGAGCTCAAAGACATCTGGGCTGGACACAGCTGTATCTACCAAGGGGGGTAAGGGAGGGCAAGAAGTGATTCCTTTCCCACTCACGGGCTCTAAAGCTGGACCCTTTTTAACAGTTATTGTTTAAGGTAACATATTAATGATTGATATATCTGTGATACGGAAGATATTAGAGGAAAGGATATAAAAGACAGACTGAGAGATACAGACCCTCTCCCCAAAAACCTGCAGCGCCCTGGGCTTTTCCAGTGACAGCGAGTCCCAGGAAACTCCTCAGTCCTGGGCAAACCAAGACCTGTGCTCAGGCCCAAGCCTGGCCTGTCCTCGAGCCAGTTCCTTCTGATGGTAGAACCTGAATACATCTCCAGACACCAATTCTGGCCTTGCCAGTCACTTGCTGTGTGACCTATACGAATGTCTTAAACTTTCTGAGCCTTAGTTTCTTCATTGGCAGCATTGTGCCAGTAAGAGCACTCACCCTGTGGTGCTATGAAAAGTAAGTGGATCCTGACACATAAGGCACCTAGCCCTGGGCAAAGGCTTATCAATGGTAGGAACGCATTTGTTACTTATAAGCAGCTATGGACTTGGAGACAGGGAGTTTGTAGGTGAGGAGTGAAATTACCACCTTTGTGTAATTCTCTGGGGTTCCCAGGGGTCTCCAGCTCCATCCTGAAACACATGCCAACTCTGCTCTGAGTGGCATTGCTTTGGCAAATCTGAAACCCCAAATTTGGAGTTAAGCAAACCTCCCATATGTCACCCACAATGACACGGGTTGGCTTCTCCCCGGCTGGTCTCTGGGCTTACAGACCCCCAGGCACACATGAGCGTGAAGTCGGATTTTGTGGAGTTTGATTTCCCTAAGTGAGGAGGGAGGCCCAACCTCCTCCTTGCTTTACTCTCTTCTCTCTCTGCACTTACCACCTAGGCTGCTGTGCTGACAGCGTGTATTAGAGAGAGCGCGTGGGCTTCAGCTGCCCATGCTGTGAAGAACATGAGGAGGGGGAGTGATGGGCTATTAGGAGGGGCCACATCGCCACTCCTACCTCAAGGACTCCCTCTCGACAGATTGTTTAGGGAGGCTGTCACCAGAGACAACCAGTGACTTTGAGAGGAGGAGGGGTGTTTGTGTGATGCCAGAAGTGCCTTCTGCAGGATGGAGGAGACAAGAAACTTGAAGAAACATTTCAGAAGAGAGTTAGACTTGGAAACCAAGCCATGTTAGAAACTTTAAAAGATAAAACAGATAGATGACATGAACTATACTGTTCATGGGAGCAGCCATTGAAATGTCTGGTCCCAAAGGCAGGGGGTTGTTAACATCATCTCCTGGAGACTAGGGAGGGATCCCTGCAGGGGAAAGATCACGTTGGGGAGAGTCGGCTGAGGGCAAAGACCTCTCTGTTGCCTTTCTTGGGATTCCCTCCATATCCCTGGTGAAAGATGGGATGAGTTTATATGTTGTTCAGATGAGGTATTAAATAACATGGAAACACAGATGGGGAAAGTTAGTTTCTCTTCAGTAATCTTGTTATTCTCCCAATTCGGCAGAGGAGAAAGCCTCCACTTGATGCTGGTGTGTATGTAACACCTCATTAACACTTCTCATCTCCCTTTTTAACAGAGAGAGCAGGTCTAAGACTCCCCCGGCAGCAGGTAACAAAATCATGCTCCAGTTTAATTGCGTTGTTTTGTTTTAATTTTACAGTTATTTTCTGTTTGCATCAAGTGAGAGTGCTTTCCCACTTATGGTAGTGACATAAAGTTTCTTTTTTATAATGGATTTACTTAAGTAGACAAAAACAAGTACAGGTGATCCCTGGATATGGCAAAACAACCACAATAGGTGATCATGACGGGTAACCATGAATACCCAAAGTTTGGTAACCGTACTTCACAGCATTCACCACCTACTTTGCACAGAGGTGCTCTGTGGATATATGATCATTGCTAGACTAAAGCGAGGCTTCTGTCTGCTTGATGCTGACACACTTTTTAAGGCAATTTCAAACCTGTATTCTTAAATGAGTTTTTTTATTGACGTATAGTTGACTTACAATATTACATTAGCTTCAGGTGTACAACATAGTGATTCAATATTTTTATAGATCATGCACAAAAGTTATTACAGTACTACTGACTATATTCCCTGAGTTGTACATTACATCCCTGTGACCTATTTATAACTGGTAATTGTAGCTTTTAATCCCCTTCACCTATTTAGCCCATTTCCCAACCCACCTCCCCTCTGGCAACCACCTGTTTGTTCTCTGTATCTGAGTCTGTTTGTTTTGTTACATTTGTTCATTTGTTTTGTTTTTTTTTAGAGTCCACATTTAAGTGAAAACATATGTTATTTGTCTTTCTCTAACTTCTTTCACTTAGAATCTCCTCCAGGTCCATCCATGTTGTCACATACGGCAAGATTTCACTCTTCTTTATAGCTGAGTAATGTTCCATTATATATGTATATATACCACATCTTCTTTATCCATTCATCTGTCCATGGACATTTAGGTTCCATATGTTGGCTATTGTAAATAATGCTACAATGAACATGGAGTTGCATATATCTTTTCAAATTAGTGTTTTCTTTGGATAAATACCCAGGAATGGAATTGCTGGATCATATGGTAGTTGTATTTTTAATTTTTGAGGACCCTCCATACTGTTTTCCATAGTGGCTACACCAATTCACATTCCCATCAACACTGCATGAGAGGTCCCTTTTCTCCACATCTTCACCAGCACTTACTGTTTCTTGTCTTTTTGATGACAGTGATTCTGACAGGTGTGAGGTACTATCTCACTGTGGCTTTTATTTGCATCTCTCTGATGATTATTGATGTTAAATGACTCTTAAATGGGCTATCGCTAATACGTGTACTTGCCACGTCATTCAAGGAACTTGTTTCTGCCTAAGGCTGATGGACACACTGTGGATTCCAGAGTCCCTCTCATTAGAGGGTCTTCTAGGCCCCTATGTTTAGTAGTGAAGTCAGCATTAAACCCCTCATAGCAGTCCCAGGGCAGGAGGTGGGTAGACCTTACTCAGCCCCTTCAGAAGCATCTTCTCAAGCAGGTACAGGTAGTTCCTCTGTCACACACACTACTCAGGGTGGCTTTTGCCACATATATTCAGTGTTTGTTCATCCACTCCATGGATACTTATTGAGCACCTATTTTGTGCTAGGCCTGGGGAGACATCAGTGAATGAAACAGATTTTTTAACTCCGTGTCCTGATGGAGCTTACATTCTCGGTGAGGGAGACAGACAATAAACAATAAATGTAATAAATGCCCAAATGAGACACATGTTCAAGTGTGGTAACTGTTTTGGGGGTGGGGGAATGAGTGGAGGAAGGGGACTTGGGATTGCTGGGGGTGGGAACAGGCAGGGGTTAAACATGAAGTTGGCCTTATTGGAGGCAACATCTGAGCAAGACTGAAAAAGGGAAGAGTTGAGACAGCCAGAAGATACCTTCAGGGAAGCACACTCCAGGCAGAGGGCTTGCCTGTATAAAGGCTCCGAGATGAATGTGCACCTGGCATGTTCAAGAAACAGCACAGAGGCTGGAGCTGAGTGAGCAAGAGAGAGAGAGGAGGAGAAGACGAGGTCAGAGAGGTCACGGGGGCAAGGGTCCTTAGAGACCATTAGAAGGACTTTCACTTTTTCATTGAGAGAAATGGGGGATCCCTGGAGTGTTACAAGTAAAGGAATGATAAGGGCCTTTTCCATGTCTAAAGGTATGTGGAGCATACAAGGTATGTGGAGCACAGAGGTGAAAGCAGGGAGGCCAGTTAGAAATCAAGGCAAGAGATGATGGGCCAGGGTTGAGGTGGTGGAAGTGGTGAGAAGTGGACACACATTCTGGTCTATTTTAAAAGTGAAAGTAAAGGATTTAACCAAAGGACCCAGCAATTCCACACCTAGGTGTATACACAAGAGAACTGAAAAGAGGTTTTCAAACATCAGTTTGTACCATCATCAGAAAGTCTACAAATAATAAATGCTGGAGAGGGTGTGGAAAAAAGGGAACCATCCTACACTGTTGGCAGGGATGAAAACTGGTGCAACCACTATAGAGAACAGTATGGAGGTTCCTAAAAAAACTAAAAATAGAACTACCATATGATCCAGCAATCCCACTCCTGGGCATATATCCAGAAAAGATGAAACTATAACTCAGAAAGATACATGCACCCCAATGTTCATAGCAGCACTATTTACAATAGCCAAGACATGGAAGCAACCTAAGCCCATCAACAGATAAATGGATAAAGATGTGGCATATATATACACAATGGAATATTACTCAGCCATAAAAAAGAATGAAATAATGCCGTTTGCAGCAATATGAATGGACCTAGAGATTATCATACTAAGTGAAAAAAACAGAGAGAGAAAGACAAATATTATATGATATCACTTATATGTAGAATCTAAAAAATAGTACAAATTAAGTTATTTAAAAACAGAAACTCACAGACAGAGAAAAAAACTTATGGTTACCAAAGGGGAAGGGAGGAGGGAGGGATAAATTAGGAGTTTGAGATTAACAGATACACACTACTATATATAAAATAGATACACAACAAGGACCTGCTGTATTGCACAGGGAACTATATTCAATATTTTGTAATCAGCTATAATGGAAAAGAATTTGAAAAAGAATATATATGTAGAGCCTCTCGATTCCAGACAAGATGGCGGAATAGAAGGACTTATGCTCACTTCTTCTCATGAAAACACCAAAATCACAACTAACCACTGAACACCAAAATCATGACTGCTGAACAACCATCAACAAAAAGATATTTTACCTACCAAAGACAAAGAAGAAGTCACAATGAGACAAGAGAAGGGGTGCTTTTACTCTATAATCAAATCCCATACCTGCTGGGTGGGCGACCCATGAACTGGAAAATAATTATATTGCAGAGGTTCTCCCACAGGAGTGACTTCTGAGTCCCACATCAGGCTCCCCAGCCTGAGGATCTGGCAACAGGAGGAGGAGCCCCAGAGCACTTGGCTTGGAAGGCCAGAGGAGCTTGAGTGCAGGAGCTCCACAGGACTGGAGGAAACAGAGACTCCACTCTTGGAGGATGCACACAAGATTTCACATGCACTGGTCCCAGCACAAAGCAGTGACTCCATAGGAGCCTGGGCTAGACCTACCTGCGGGTCTTGGAGGGTCTCCTGGGGAGGCGGCAGTTGGCTGTGGCTCACTGTGGGGGCAGGAACACTGGTGGTGGAGGTCCCAGGGAATGTTGATTGGTGTGAGCTCTCGCAGAGGTCACCATTTTGGCACCAAGACCTGGCCCCACCCAACAGCCTGCAGGCTCCAGTGCTGGGATGCCTCAGGCCAAACAACCAGTGGGGTGGGGGAGAGAACACAGCCCCACCCATCAGCAGACAGGCTGCCTAAAGTTGTACTGAGCTCACAGCCACCTAAAAATATTACCCCTTGACACAGCCCTGCCCACCAGAGGGAAAAGCCCAGCTCCAACCACCAGTGTGCAGGCATCAGTCCCTCCCAACAGGAAGCCTACACAAGCCTCTGGACCAACCTCAGCCACCAGAGAGCAGACACCAGAAGAAGGAGGAACTACAAACCTGCAGCCTGCAGAAAGGAGACCACAAACACAGGAAGTCAGACAAAATGAGACAACAGAGAAGTATGTTTCAGATGAAGGAACAAGATAAAAACCCAGAAGAACAAGTAAGTGAAGTGGAGATAGGCAATCTACCCGAAAAAGAATTCAGAGTAATGATAGTAAAGATAATCCAAGATCTTGGAAAAAGAATGGAGGCACAAACTGAGGAAATACAAAAAATGTTTAACAAAGACCTAGAAGATTTAAAGAACAAACAGATGAACAATACAATAACTGAAATGAAAAATATACTAGAAGGAATCAAAAGCAGAATAAATGAGGCAGAAGAACTAATAAGTGAGCTGGAAGAGAGTGCTGGAAATCATTGCCGTGGAATAGAATAAAGAAAAAAGAATGAAAAGAAATGAGGACAGTCTCAGAGACCTCTGGGACAACATTAAACACACCAACATTCATATTATAGAGGTCCCAGAAGGAGGAGAGAGAGATAAAGGGCCCAAGAAAATATTTGAAGAGATTATAGCCGAAAACTCCCCTAACATGAGAAAGGAAACACTCGTTCCAGTCCAGGAAGTGCAGAGTCCCACACAAGATAAACCCAAGGAGGAACACGCCAAGACACATATTAATCAATGACAAAGATGAAAGACAAAGAAAAAATATTAAAAACAAGGGAAAAGCAACAAATAACATACAAGGGAATCCCCATAAGACTATCAGCTGATTTTTCAGCAGAAACTCTGCAGGCCAGAAGGGAGTGGCACAATATATTTAAAGTGATGAAAGGGAAAAAACCTACAACCAAGAATACCCAGCAAGGCTCTTGCTCAGATTCGATGGATAAAGTAAAAGGTTTACAGACAAGCAAAAGCTAAGAGAATTCAGCACCACCAAACCAGCTTTACAACAAATCCTAAAGGAACTTCTCTAGGCAGAAAAGAAGGCCACAACTAAAAACAAGAAAATTACAAATGGGAAAGCTCACCAGTAAAGGCAAACATAAAGTAAAGGTAGGAAATCATCCACATACAAATATGATATCAAAACCAGCAGTCGTGAGAAGAGCAGAGTACAAATACAGGATATTGTAAATGCATTGGAAATTAGAAGACCAGCAACTTAAAACAATCTTGTATACATATAGACTTCTATATCAAAACCTCATGGGAACTGCAAACCAAAAATCTACAATAGATACACACACACACACACACACACACACACACACACACACACACACACAAAGCAATCCAAACACAACACTAAAGATACTTATCAAATCACAAGAAAGAGAACAAAAGAGGAAGGGAAGAATAAAGCCCTACAAAAGCAAATCCAAAACAATGAACAAAACGGCAATAAAAACATACATATCGAAAATTACCTTAAATGTAAATGGAGTAAATGCTCCAACCAAAAGACATAGACTGGCTCAATGAATACAAAAACAAGACCCGGATATATGCTGTCTACAAAAGACCCACTTCAGATCTAGAGACACATACAGACTGAAAGTGAGGAGGTGGAAAAGGGTATTCCATGCAAATAGAAATCAAAAGAAAGCTGGATTATCAATATCAGACAAAATAGACTTTAAAATAAAGACTGTTACAAGAGACAAAGAAGGACACTACATAATGATCAAGGGATCAATCCAAGAAGAAGATATAACAATTGTAAATATATATGCACCCAGCATAGGAGCACCTCAAAATATAAGGCAAATACTAACAGCCATAAAAGGAGAATCAACAGTAACACAATAATAGTGGGGGACTTTAACACCTCACTTTCATCAATGGACAGATCATCCAGACAGAAAATCAATAAGGAAACACAAGCTTTAAATGACACATTAGACCAGATGGACTTAACTGATATTTATAGAACCTTCCATTGAAAGCAACAGAATACACATTCTTCTCAAGTACACACAGAACATTCTCCAGGATAGATCACATCTTGGGCCACAAAGCAAGCCTCAATAAATTTAAGAAAACTGAAATCATATCAAGCATCTTTTCCAGCCACAATGGCAAACATCCTAAAGATGCTACCAGAAAACTACTAGAGCTCATCAATGAATTTGGTAAATTTGCAGAATACAAAATTAATACACATAAATCTGTTGCATTCCTATACATTAACAATGAAAGATCAGAAAGAGAAATTAAGGAAACAATCCCATTTACCATCATTTCGAAAGGAATAAAATACGTAGGAATAAATCTACCTAAAGAGGCAAAAGACCTGTACTCTAAAAACTATAAGATGTTGATGAAAGAAATCAAAGATGACACAAACAGATGGAAAGATACACCATGTTCTTGGATTGGAAGAATGAATATTGTGAAAATGACTATACTACCTAAGGCAATCTACATATTCAATGCAATTCCTATCAATTACCAATGGCATTTTTAGAGAACAAGAACAAAAAATTTTTAAATTTGTGTGGAAACACAAAAGACCCCAAATAGCCAAAGCAGTCCTGAGAAAGAAAAACGGAGCTGGAGGAATCATACTCCCTGACCTCAAACTATACTACAAAGCTACAGTAATCAAAACAGTATGGTACTGGCACAAAAACAGAAATATAAATCAATGGAACAGGATAGTAAGCCCAAATATAAACCTACACACCTATGGTCAATCTCCGACAAAGGAGGCAAGAATAAACAATGGAGAAAAGACAGTTTCTTCAATAAGTGGTGCTGGGAAAACTGGACAGCTACATGTAAAAAAATAAAATTAGAACATTCTCTAACACCATACACAAAAATAAACTTTAAATGGTTCAAAGATCTAAATGTAAGGCCAGATACTATAAAAATCTTAGAGGAAAACATAGGCAGAACACTCTGAAATAAATCGCAAGATCTTTTTGGATCCACCTCCTAGAGTAATGAAAATAAAAACAAAAATAAACAAATGGGACCTAATTAAACTTAAAAAGCTTTTGCACAGCAAAGGAAACCATAAACAGAATGAAAAGACGACCTACAGAATGGGAGAAATTATTTACAAACGTAGTGCCCAACAAGGGATTAATCTCCAAAATATACAAACAGCTCATGCAGCTCTATATCAAAGAAACAAACAACCCAATCAAAAAATGGGCAGAAGGAGGAACCAAGATGGCGGAGTAGAAGGACGTGCTCTCACTCCCTCTTGCAAGAACACCAGAATCACAACTAGCTGCTGGACAATCATCGACAGGAAGACACTGGAACTCACCAAAAAAGATACCCCATATCCAAAGACAAAGGAGAAGCCACAATGAGACGGTAGAAGGGGCGCAATCAGAGTAAAATCAAATCCCATAACTGGTGGGTGGGTGACTCACAGACTGGCAAACACTTATACCACAGAAGTCCACCCACTGGAGTGAAGGTTCTGAGCCCCACATCAGGCTTCCCAACCTGGGGGTCTGGCAACGGGAGGAGGAATTCACAGAGAATCAGACTTAGAAGCCTAGTGGGAATTGATTGCAGGACTTCAACAGGACTGGGGGAAACAGAGACCCCACTCTTGGAGGGCACACACAAAATAGTGTGTGCATCAGGACCCAGGGGAAGGAGCAGTGAACCCAGCGGAGACTGAACCAGACCTACCTGCTAGTGTTGGGGGGTCTCCTGCAGAGGCGGGGGGTGGCTCTGTTTCACCATGGGGACAAGGACACTGGCAGCAGAAGTCCTGGGAAGTACTCCTTGGCGTAAGCCCTCCCAGAGTCTGTCATTAGCCCCACCAAAGAGCCCAGGTAGGCTCCAGTGTTGGGTTGCCTCAGGCAAAACAACCAACAGGGAGGGAACCCAGCCCCACCCATCAACAGTCAAGTGGATTAAAGTTTTACTGAGCTCTGACCACCACAGCAACAGTCAGCTCTACCCACCACCAGAGCCTCCCATCAAGCCTCCTAGATAGCCTCAACCACCAGAGGGCAGACAGCAGAAGCAAGAAAAACTACAATCCTGCAGCCTGTGGAACAAAAACCGCATTCACAGAAAGATAGACAAGATGAAAAGGCAGAGGGCTATATACCAGATGAAGGAACAAGATAAAACCCCAGAAAAACAACTAAATGAAGTGAAGATAGGAAACCTTCCAGAAAAAGAATTCAGAATAATGGTAGTGAAGATGATCCAGGACCTCGGAATAAGAATGGAGGCAAAGATCGAGAAGATGCAAGAAATGTTTAACAAAGACCTAGAAGAATTAAAGAACAAACAAACAGAGATGAACAATACAATAACTGAAATGAAAACTACACTAGAAGGAATCAATAGCAGAATAACTGAGGCAGAAGAACGGATAAGTGACCTGGAAGACAGAACGGTGGAATTCACTGCTGCGGAACAGACTAAAGAAAAAAGAATGAAAAGAAATGAAGACAGCCTAAGAGATCTCTGGGACAACATTAAACGCAACAACATTTGCATTATAGGGGTCCCAGAAAGAGAAGAGAGAGAGAAAGGACCAGAGAAAATATTTAAAGAGATTATAATCGAAAACTTCCCTAACATGGGAAAGGAAATAGCCACCCAAGTCCAGGAAGCACAGCGAGTCCCGTACAGGATAAACCCAAGGAGAAACACGCCGAGACACATAGTAATCAAATTGGCAAAAATTAAAGACAAAGAAAAATTATTGAAAGCAGCAAGGGAAAAGCAACAAATAACATACGAGGGAACTCCCGTAAGGTTAACAGCTGATTTCTCAGCAGAAACACTACAAGCCAGAAGGGAGTGGCATGATATACTTAAAGTGATGAAAGGGAAGAACCTACAACCAAGATCACTGTACCCAGGAAGGATCTCATTTAGATTCGATGGAGAAATCAAAAGCTTTACAGACAAGTAAAAGCTAAGAGAATTCAGCACCACCAAACCAGCTCTAAAACAAATGCTAAAGGAACTTCTCTAAGTGGGAAACACAAGAGAAGAAAAGGACCTACAAAAACAAACCCAAAACAATTAAGAAAAAGGTCATAGGAATATACATATCGATAATTACCTTAAACGTGAATGGATTAAATTCTCTAACCAAAAGACACAGGCTTGCTGAATGGATACAAAAACAAGACCCATCTATATGCTGTCTACAAGAGACCCACTTCAGACCTAGGGACACATACAGACCGAAAGTAAGGGGATGGAAATAGATATTCCATGCAAATGGAAATCAAAAGAAAGCTAGAGTAGCTATACTCATATCAGACAAAATGGACTTTAAAATAAAGAATGTTACAAGAGACAAGGAAGGACACTACATAATGATCAAGGGATCAATCCAAGAAGAAGATATAACGATTATAAATATATATGCACCCAACATAGGAGCACCTCAATACGTAAGGCAACTGCTAACAGCTATAAAAGAGGAAATCAACAGTAACACAATAATAGTGGGGGACTTTAACACCTCACTTACACCAATGGACAGATCATCCAATATGAAAATAAGTAAGGAAACAGAAGCTTTAAATGACACAATAGACCAGATAGATTTAATTGATATTTATAGGACATTCCATCCAAAAACAGCAGATTACACTTTCTTCTCAAGTGTGCACGGAACATTCTCCAGGATAGATCACATCTTGGGTCACAAATCAAGCCTCAGGAAATTTAAGAAAATTGAAATCATATCAAGCATCTTTTCTGACCAGAATGCTATGAGATTAGAAATGAATTACAGGGGAAAAAAACGTAAAAATCACAAACACATGGAGGCTAAACAATACGTTACTAAATAACCAAGAGATCACTGAAGAAATCAAAGAATACCTAGAGACAAATGACAATGAAAACACGACGATCCAAAACCTATGGGATGCAGCAAAAGCAGTTCTAAGAGGGAAGTTTATAGCTATACAAGCCTACCTAAAGAAACAAGAAAAATCTCAAGTAAACAATCCAACCTTACACCTAAAGGAACTAGAGAAAGAAGAACAAACAAAACCCAAAGTTAGCAGAAGGAAAGAAATCATAAAGATCAGAGCAGAAATAAATGAAATAGAAACAAAGAAAACAATAGCAAAGATCAATAAAACTAAAAGCTGGTTCTTTGAGAAGATAAACAAAATTGATAAGCCATTAGCCAGACTCATCAAGAAAAAGAGGGAGAGGACTCAAATCAATAAAATTAGAAATGAAAAAGGAAAAGTTACAACAGACACCACAGAAACACAAAGCATCCTAAGAGACTACTACAAGCAACTCTATGCCAATAAAATGGACAACCTGGAAGAAATGGACAAATTCTTAGAAAGGTATAACCTTCCAAGACTGAACCAGGAAGAAATAGAAAATATGAACAGACCAATCACAAGTAATGAAATTGAAACTGTGATTAAAACTCTTCCAACAAACAAAAGTCCAGGACCAGATAGCTTCACAGGTGAATTCTATCAAACATTTAGAGAAGAGCTAACACCCATCCTTCTCAAACGCTTCCAAAAAATTGCAGAGGAAGGAACACTCCCAAACTCATTCTATGAGGCCACCATCACCCTGATACCAAAACCAGACAAAGATACTACAAAAAAAGAAAATTACAGACCAACATCACTGATGAATATAGATGCAAAAATCCTCAACAAAATACTAGCAAACAGAATCCAACAACACATTAAAAGGATCATACACCACGATCAAGTGGGATTTATCCCAGGGATGCAAGGATTCTTCAATATATGCAAATCAATCAATGTGATACACCATATTAACAAACTGAAGAATAAAAACCATATGATCATCTCAATAGATGCAGAAAAAGCTTTTGACAAAATTCAACACCCATTTATGATAAAAACTCTCCAGAAAGTGGGCATAGAGGGAACCTACCTCAACATAATAAAGGCCATATATGACAAACCCACAGCAAACATCATTCTCAATGGTGAAAAACTGACAGCATTTCCTCCAAGAACAGGAACGAGACAAGGATGTCCACTCTCACCACTATTATTCAACATAGTTTTGGAAGTCCTAGCCACAGCAATCAGAGAAGAAAAAGAAATAAAAGGAATACAAATTGGAAAAGAAGAGGTAAAACTGTCACTGTTTGCAGATGACATGATACTATACATAGAGAATCCTAAAAATGCCACCAGAAAACTACTAGAGCTAATCAATGAATTTGGTAAAGTTGCAGGATACAAAATTAATGCACAGAAATCTCTTCCATTCCTATACACTAATGATGAAAAATCTGAAAGAGAAATTATGGAAACACTCCCATTTACCATTGCAACAAAAAGAATAAAATACCTAGGAATAAACCTACCTAGGGAGACAAAAGACCTGTATGCAGAAAACTATAAGACACTGATGAAAGAAATTAAAGATGATACCAACAGATGGAGAGATATACCATGTTCTTAGATTGGAAGAATCAATATTGTGAAAATGACTATACTACCCAAAGCAATCTACAGATTCAATGCAATCCCTATGAAATTACTGATGGCATTTTTTACGGAACTAGAACAAATAACCTTAAAATTTGTATGGAGACACAAAAGACCCTGAATAGCCAAAGCAGTCTTGAGGGAAAAAAACGGAGCTGGAGGAATCAGACTCCCTGACTTCAGACTATACTACAAAGCTACAGTAATCAAGACAATATGGTACTGGCACAGAAACAGAAACATAGATCAATGGAACAAGATAGAAAGCTCAGAGATAAACCCACGCACCTATGGTCAACTAATCTATGACAAAGGAGGCAAAGATATACAATGGAGAAAAGACAGTCTCTTCAATAAGTGGTGCTGGGAAAACTGGACAGCTACATGTAAAAGAATGAAATTAGAATACTCCTTAACACCATACACAAAAATAAACTCAAAATGGATTAAAGACCTAAATGTAAGACTGGACACTATAAAACTCTTAGAGGAAAACATAGGAAGAACACTCTTTGACATAAATCACAGCAAGATCTTTTTTGATCCACCTCCTAGAGTAATGGAAATAAAAACAAAAATAAATGGGACCTAATGAAACTTCAAAGCTTTTGCACAGCAAAGGAAACCATAAACAAGACGAAAAGACAACCCTCAGAATGGGAGAAAATATTTGCAAACGCATCAACGGACAAAGGATTAATCTCCAAAATATATAAACAGCTCATTCAGCTCAATATTAAAGAAACAAACAACCCAATCCAAAAATGGGCAGAAGACCTAAATAGACATTTCTCCAAAGAAGACATACAGATGGCCAAGAAGCACATGAAAAGATGCTCAACATCACTAATTATTAGAGAAATGCAAATCAAAACTACAGTGAGGTATCACCTCACACCAGTTAGAATGGACATCATCAGAAAATCTACAAACAACAAATGCTGGAGAGGGTGTGGAGAAAAGGGAACCCTCTTGCACTGTTGGTGGGAATGTAAATTGATACAGCCACTATGGAGGTTCCTCATAAAACTAAAAATAGAATTACCATATGATCCAGCAATCCCACTACTGGGCATATATCCAGAGAAAACCATAATTCAAAAAGACACATGCACCCCAATATTCATTGCAGCACTATTTACAATAGCCAGGTCATGGATGCAACCTAAATGCCCATCGACAGAGGAATGGATAAAGAAGTTGTGGTACATATATACAATGGAATATTACTCAGCCATAAAAAGGAACGAAATTGAGTCATTTGTTGAGACATGGATGGATCTAGAGACTGTCATACAGAGTGAAGTAAGTCAGAAAGAGAAAAACAAATATCGTATATTAACGCATATATATGGAACCTAGAAAAATGGTACAGATGAACCGGTTTGCGGGGCAGAAGTTGAGACACAGATGTAGAGAACAAACATATGGACACCAAGGGGGGAAAACCGTGGTGGGGTGGGGATAGTGGTGTGCTGAATTGGGCGATTGGGATTGACATGTATACACTGATGTGTATAAAATTGAAGACTGATAAAAAAAAAATGGGCAGAAGATCTATATAGACATTTCTCCAAAGAAGACATACAGATGGCCAAAAAGCACATGAAAAGATGCTCAACATCACTAATTATTAGAGACATGCAAATCAAAACTACAATGAGGTATCACCTCACACAGGTCAGAATGGCCATCATCGAAAAGCCTGCAAACAATAAATGCTGGAGAGGGTGTGTTAAAAAGGGAACCCTCCTACATTGTTGGTGGGAATGTAAATTGGTACGACCACTAGGAGAGCAGTATGGAGGTTCTTTAAAAAACTAAAAATAGAACTACCATATGCCCAGCAATCCCAATCCTGGGCATATATCCAGAGAAAACCATAATTCGAAAAGATACACGCACCCCAATGTTCATTGCAGCACTGTTTACAATAGCCAAGACACGGAAGTAACCTAAATGTCCATCAACAAAGGAATGGATAAAGAAGATGTGGTACATATATACAATGGAATATTACTCGGCCTTTAAAAAGAATGAAGTAACGCCATTTGCAGCAACATGGATGGACCTAGAGATTATCGTACTAAGTGAAGTAAGTCAGACAGAGAAACACAAATATCATATGATATCACTTATATGTGGAATCTAAAAAAAATGATACAAATGAACTTATTTGCAAAACAGAAACAGACTCACAGACTTCGAAAGCAGACTTGTGGTTGCCAGGGGGAAATGTGGTGGGGAGGGATAAATTAGGAGTTTGGGATTAACATATACACACTACTATATATAAAATAATCAACAGGGACCTACTATGTAGCACAGGGAACTCTACTCAATATTCTGGAATAACCTATATGGGAAAAGAATCTGAAAAAGAATGGATATACATACATGCGTAACTGAATCAGTTAGCTGTACACTGGAAACTAACACACTGTAAATCAACTATACTCCAACATAAAATAAAAATTAAATAAAGAATATATATGTATATGTATAACTGAATCACTTTGCTGTACACCTGAAACGAATGCAACATTGTAAATCAACTATACTTCATTTTTTAATATGCTATCCTAAAATAACAATAATAAAATCCTGACAGTGAATGAAGAAAAATCAATATAAATTTGTACATGAATGTTCATAATAGCATTATACATAATAGTAAAAAAAAAAAAAAAGGTGTAAACAACCCAAATATCCATTATCTGATGAATGAATAAACAAAATGGGGTATATCCAAATAACAGAATGTTATTCAGCCGTAAAAAGGAATGAAGTACTGACATAGGCTACAACATGGATGAACCTTGAAAACATTGTGCTAAATGAAAGACACCAGACATGAAAGGCCACATATTATATGATTTCATTTATATGAAATGTCCAGAATAGGCAACTCCATTGAGACAGAAAGCAGTGGTGGTTTTCAGAGACTGAGGGTAAAGGAGAATGCAGAATGACAGCTAACAGGTATGCGGTTTCTTTGGAGGTGATGAACATATTCTGGAATTCAATAGAAATGAAGGTTGTACAATACTGTGAATGTACTGGAAGCCACTGAATTGTGTACTTTAAAATGTTTAAAATGATGAATTTTATGTTATGTGAAACTTACCTCAATTTTTTTTAAAAAGTAAAGGATTTACTGATGGTTTAGACATAGAGAGTGAGAAAAAGGAAGAGGTCAAGGATGGTAGCTGGAAGAATGGAGTTGTCATAACCTGGGATGGAAAAGACTATGGCAACAGGTGCGGGGAGGAAGATGAGGAGCTCAGTTTTGGATAGAAGTCTGAAGTGTAATTAGATACACTAGTTTGGAATTGAGGGAGAGGTCCTGGATGGAGACATACATTTTGGAGTCAGCATCAGCATGTAAATGGTACTGAGGGCCCTGAGGCTGGATAAGATCACCGTGTTTGGAAGAGTAGATAGAATGCAAAAGAAGTTCACAGACTGAGTCTAGGACATCCTGACATTCAGAGTAGGGAGAAGAGGAGGAACCAAAGAGGGACAAGGGGTGGCCACAAAGGTGGGAGGGGGACAAGAGAGTGTGCTGTCCGGAAAGCCAAGACAAAGAGACACAGGAGTGTTCAACTTGTCAGATACTTCAGATAGGTCAAACAAGGTGAGGCCCACAATCAGCATTGGACTTAGCAACACAGAGGTCATTTGTGACCTTGACAAGAGTTGTTTTAATGAGTATTTGGGAGCAAAGCCTGATTCAGAGGAGATGAATGGGAGTCAGTGAGTCTAGAAAGTTATTTTGAGTTTGAGAAGTTCTTGTAAAGGGGGTGAGACACGGATGGTGGCTAAAGGGAGAAGGAGGGACAAGAGAGGGATTTTTTTTAAGGTGGATTTTTAGTGGCATGTTCGTATGCTGATGGGGTTGATCCATTGGAAGAGGGAGTAAATTGATGGAGAGAGAGAAAGTTGCTGGAGTGCTGTCCCTGAGTGGGCAAAAATGAACGTGAGCTGGTGCACAAGTGGAGGGTTAATTCCAACAGCTCATCTAGAGTAACAGGAGGAAGGCAGGAATATGGGTGCAGATGCTGGTAGGCTGATAAATATGATGAGGGTTTAGGGACATCCCCCTCTGGCCTTATCAGTTTTCTTAGACTAGAAATTAAGGTCATCTGCTAGAGCGCAGAAGGGAAAGCAGGTGTGGGAGGTTTTAGGCGAGATGAGAAGAGGTAAAATCATCCAGGAGAATGGGAGAAGGACTAAATGGAGGAAGGGGATGTAGTCAGATTGCCAGGGAGCAGGAAGGCACAATTGGGGTTCACTGACAGGAGTTTAAAGTCACGCCGGTCAGTGTGGTTACATTTATTTCTGCTGCCACATTCAGCTGCACAGGGACAAACATGGAACAGGCAGAGCCTTCCATGATTTAACCAAAATTGTGATTTCACCAAGCAGGTGTGATGAAGTGAGAAAGGGGCAAGGATCTGAGATAATACACAAGGGAATGATTCTAATGATTGACCATGGAATGTGTGCTAGGTAAGAAGAGAAGAGAGACCAAGAAGCTGAGGGAGGGGAAAGAAGTTTAGAGTAGGTTGAAGGTCCTAAGGAGAGGAGAGGCTCAGGGAGTATGGGTGTCAGGTTACAAAAAGGAGTAAACTAGAGAGAGTCCAGGTGGCGATCAGAGGGTGATGTACATGAAATTGAGATAATGGGGGGATCAGAATTATTGATGATAACAAGGTCCAGAGGATGAGCAAGAGAGTTAGTAGGGGGAGGATCACCAAAAAAAATAGGAGGCCAGGCTGTTGGAAGGATCGACTGCTTGTCTAATGAAATTACTAAGAAGGAATTCAGGAACAGAGATGGAGAGAGTGACAGTGGATCAGACTCAATCTCGAGCCCTCGCAAGGAAGGGCAGTCGTACTCTGAGCACGCAGAGCTCTCTCTTGACCTCTCTTTGAAGAGTGGACACCTGAGGAAAGGGTCTCAGGAGCCAGACGACTCTCTGTGTTCCATACACTCAGGGAATCCCCTTTCTATAATGAGCCAGCCTCAGTGCAGCAGCCCCGCCCCAGAGGTCCTGCACAGTGTTAATCATCACGTCTGCATGTAGCCAGTCGTTGTGTCTCTAGCCTCTAAGCACATTGACTGGCCCGTAATAGATGCTCCCTTAAATACTTGCCAAATGAAGGAGTCCATATTTATTGAGCAACCCACGTGCCAGGCACTATGATAAGCCCTTGACATGGATTTTTTCCGTCAATCCTCACGATAGCCCAATGAGATTAGTACAGTTATTATCACAATTCATATCTGAGGAACCTGAAGCTGAGAGAGGGCCGGGAACTTGCCCAAGGTCACACAGCAAGGGCATCGAAAGTAGATCTATCTTACTCCAGCACTGTCCTAAATCACCACATGGGGAGGGGTGAGCGGGGGTCAACTGACCAAGTTTGGAAGGGCATCTACTTCCGAGAACCCAGGTAAGCAGCTCTGGGTCCAGGCCAGGAGACCTTCACAGGCTCTTGCCTCCCTCTCCTGCTGGACTCCATACCCAACCCCCCATTTTATTTTGTTCTCTCTCCAAGATCCTCTCTGGCTTTCCATCCATCATGATTTCAGAAATCTTTATTTTCGTTTCCACCGTAGATGTGAAAAGCTGGCTGGTGATGTTTGGATTTCAGCTTAGCAACATAATTCCCGGCTTCCCAAGAGCCAAAATGTATTTCGTGCCTCCACCCTATGAGTTGTCAGAGAGTCAAGCAAGTGAGAACGGACAGGTAAGTGGAGGTCCCTGCCAAGAATCCAATGACCATCATCATTCCCTTTGGCAAACAGAACCACGTTGGAGCCAAGGGCATGTCAGTAACGGAGGAAAACATCGGAGCTGGGTATAAAAGGGGTGTGAAACGTGGTGACTTCGCAGGACAGCGAATGTCAGTACTGTTACTTGTCTGGCACAGCACGTATTTCTTCCCAACCTCAATTATTACCTTAATTGTGGTATCATTATCTGTTCCGTGTGTACCCTTGAGTCACTCCTTGATTAACCACAGCACTGAGAAATCTAGCAGCAACCTACCATCTGCGCTGCCTGGCAGATCATAACCCTTTTGGCTTTTATGGGACGTAATAAAACGGTGGTTTGCCGTTTCTGTCCCATTAAAGAACATTTTTATGCCTTACATAAAACCTCAGCGTTTTATGGCCCAAATGTATACAGATTGAGTTTTGTGAACATAATCTGTGCTTGGGTTTCTTGGTGATGACCGAGAGGTAGTTTCAGTTTGGGTGCCGCTGAGACCTCGGCCACAACCGGACAGGGGATATCTGTGTTCAGATATCCCCAGCTACAGAACCTGTGCTCCGCACAATAAAAGTCTGAAAGGTCTCCTCACCTGCTCTGAATAATCGTCCAGACTGTGTCACTAGAGAGAGACCAGGAGGAGCTGCTGGGTAATTGAGAACAGCATTCTCACAGTTCTGCCCCGTGGGGACCACTCGGCGGATGAATAGCCATCATTTTGCTCATTTATCTAAGTGCCGTTACCGCCCAAGCACAGCCTCTTCCATTATCCCAGCCTGTCCCCCAACCACCAATTGAGGTGAGCTGTAATTTGTGAGTAGAGAACTGAAGGCCAAGGAGATAATGGGGATTTCATCCCTCTGCAGAAGCAGGACTAGGATCCAAAGCAAATGACTCAAAAAGCCCAGGGACGGTCCCTCTGGCCCACGAAGCCAGAATCTGTTATTCCGGTGCTTCTCAAACATTAATACGCACACAAACCAGCTACAGTGTCTTGTTAAGCTGCAGCTTCTGACTCGGTGGGTCAGGAGGGAGGCCTGAGATTCTGCTTTTCTAACAGGGCGAGTCCTGGAGATGTCTCAGCTGCTAGCCATACTTTGAGTAGCCAGGTGCTAACCCAAGGAAGTTAATGAATAACCAGGGCACTGGCCTCAAAGAGAGGTAGGTCACAGCAGCGGGGTTCACAGCTGCTCAGACAAACACCCTGCCCTTCAGGTCAGGATATTCCTGGGTCTGAAGTGTGTAAGGCAGCTGCCAGATCATCAGCGGGCAGAGTGACTCTCTCTTCCGCAATGATGGAGAGCCATGGTAAGTGGGTAGGCCTGGGTGCAGATACCAGCAATGCGGTACTCCTCCGCACCCCCATTTTTTAGTTAATGGCGCAGTTACAAGGTGGAGAGGCCATGGCATCAGAGCACTGGAAACCTGCCAGTCTGTCCTAGTTCCAAAAGGTAGGACTATCTTAGCTCCTATCGTGACAGACGCAAGACATATTCTTGCAGGAGAGTCCCAGCCTTCCTCTTCCTGACCCTCTGTCGCTGAGTCGCCCAGCCCGTACACACAGCGGCCCAGCCCACCTTCTCAGCTTTCTGTGTTTTCTTATGCCCACAGCTCATTACAGGTGTCCAGCAGACAACCGAGAGGCACAACCAGGCCTTCATGGCCCTTGAAGGGCAGGTCATCTCTAAGAAGCTCCACGCCAGCATCCGAGAGAAAGCAGGCCACTGGTTCGCCACCACCACGCCCATCATCGGCAAAGGCATCATGTTCACCATCAAAGAGGGGCGGGTGACCACCGGCACGTCCAGCATCGCCAGCGAGGACAGCCGCAAGGTGGCATCCGTGCTGAACAACGCCTACTACCTGGACAAGATGCACTACAGCATCGAGGGCAAGGACACCCACTACTTTGTGAAGATCGGCTCGGCCGACGCAGACCTGGTCACCCTGGGCACCACCATCGGCCGCAAGGTGCTGGAGAGCGGGGTGAACGTGACCGTGTCGCAGCCCACGCTGCTGGTCAACGGCCGGACTCGAAGGTTCACCAACATCGAGTTCCAGTACTCCACGCTGCTGCTCAGCATCCGCTATGGCCTCACCCCCGACACCCTGGACGAAGAGAAGGCCCGCATCCTGGACCAGGCCAGGCAGAGGGCCCTGGGCACCGCCTGGGCCAAGGAACAGCAGAAAGCCAGGGACGGCCGAGAGGGCAGCCGCCTGTGGACTGAGGGCGAGAAGCAGCAGCTCCTGAGCACGGGGCGCGTGCAGGGTTACGAGGGCTATTACGTGCTTCCCGTCGAGCAATACCCCGAGCTGGCAGACAGTAGCAGCAACATCCAGTTTTTAAGACAGAATGAGATGGGAAAGAGGTAACAAAATCATGTGCTGCCATTCCTCGTCTGGATGGCTCAGCAGGAGTCACTGTTCTCTCCTCTCCTAAGGAGATGAAGACCTAACAGGGGCACTGAGGCCGGGCTGCTTTAGGAAACCAAGTGGCAAGAAAGCTCACATTTTTTGAGTTCAAATGCTACTGTCCACGCGAGAAGTCCCACCTCCCGAAGTAGACTAAAGCCCGGCTGCAAATTCCTGAGGAAAAACAAAACAGACGAATGAACGATCACACAACCATGTTCCGAGTTCCCCTAAAATATGACCCACTTGTTCTGGGTCTACACAGCAAAGAGATGGAAAGAGACGCAAAATGTCCAAAAGGAAGAACAGACACACACACAACATGAAAAAAAAAAAAAAAAAAAAAAACACCCACACACAAACAAACACACCGACCGAAAAACAGAGACGTGAAGACGAGAAGGCCTCATCTTCTAATACCTCACTCATTCACACGTGAGCGACACACAGACGTCCGTGAGGGCCAGCATTCCAGGACCAGTTCAGGTCAACGATTCAGACTGCTGGTTGGACAGATACTACAGACGTTTTCCTTTTAACAAATACAGGTGCATTTAAACCACGACTTTGGGGGTGATTTGTGTGTAGCGACTGGGGGGGGGATAAAAGTGAAAGAGTGAGCACTGGAAATACTTTTTAAAGGAAAAAATATATATAAAAACACAAGAAAAGAAAGGAAATTGATATCAAAGCGAAATAATACCGTTCAGCACTTAACTCTCAGGTCCCGATTTAGTCTGGCCTGAGCTAATTTATTTGAGCGCAGAGTGTAAAATTTAATTCCAAGGGTGGCTATAATCACTACAGATAAATTTCATATTCTTTTGTCTTTGAAGATTCCATTGTGGACAGTAATACGCAGTTACAGGGTGTAGTCTGTTTAGATTCCGTAGTTCGTGGGTATCAGTTGCAGTAGAGGTGTGGGCATTGTGACACTCTTTTGCTAACGGGCACCACTTCAGATCACCCTGTACATACCTAAGCCTCAAGGCACAATCACTGTTTGAGATTTAAAATTATTAGTGTGTTTGTTTGGTCCAGAAACTGAGACAATCACGTGACAGTCACCACAAGGAGAGAAAATAAAAAATTTTAAAAACCCACAAAAAGAAGAAAAAAAAGTTTAAAAAAACAAAAAACAAAAAAAATGTCTAATAAGAACTTTGGTACAGGAACTTTTTTGTAATATACATGTATGACTTGTTCATCGAGTTTTTATATTAATTTTAATTTGCTGCTAAGCAAAGACTAGGGACAGGCAAAGATAATTTATGGCAAAGTGTTTAAATTGTTTATACATAAATAAAGTCTCTAAAACTCCTGTGGACACTGGTCTTCTGTGGAAATGCTTTGAGGTGAGGGCCAGGTCAAAGTTTCTGGAGGAAAGGGGAGCTTCTCAAGATGCTCAGGCAGAGACGGGATTGTGAACTTTTGGAGGAGCTTCTGTTAGAGGCATCCCCTGCTCCCAAGGCTGCTCTAAATTCTAGAGTGACCTCTCCCTACATCTGCAGCTCCCGCCCTTTATGGAGCAGAGATGGGAAGGAGAGTGTGGGTCTGGGGCTGGTGGGTGGCGAGGACCCTCAGGCCCACCTGTGCCCGGATGGGTCCCTCCAGCATTCCTGGGACAGTCAGGCTTCTCCCTGCTGCCACGTTCTAGTTCCAGAAGGTGCTGCCAGGAAACTGAAGGCAAACACTCTCCCCACATTAGAGGACGTGCCTGTAGTTTGTGTGGCTCTATGTGTGCGTTCATATGTGTGTGTGTGTACTTTCTTCCAGACTGGATCACTTTACCCCAAAACTTGCACACTTGGGGCAACCAAAGAAGGAAGAGCAGTTATGATTTGGCTGAATTTTCCCCCACCAATCCTACAGTTAGAATAGCAATATTATCGTTAACAGCTCGTATTTATTGATGTGTACCGCACGCCAAGAACAGTGCTAAGTGCTCTACACACAATATTTTCATTTAATCCTCATCTTTCATTCATTCAACAACATTATTTTGAGAGCTTGCCATGTGCCAAGTCCTGTGCTAAGTTCTGGGGATAAAAGATGTCAGTAGACATACATAGGGGCCCTCACCTCATGAAACTTACAGTCAGGGATACAGACAAACAATAGTCAAATAGTTACCCTAAGAAGTGAAAATGACAGGGGTGTTCAGTGCCAAGCAGGAGAGATTTACAAAGCTGTGGAAGCACATAACTGGGGAGGTGACCTAGACTGAGAATGTAAAGGAAGTGACAGAAGTTTGAAAGTTAAGGAGGAATTAACCAGATGAAAAGAAGAAAATGCATCCCAGACCCAGGGAGTAGCATAATCAAAGGGACTATGGTCACATAGTAAGGCCAGAAAACAGAAGAGGTTGGCAAGGTTCAAAAGACCCACCGATTAAAGACTGATTTTTTTTTTCATTAAAAACAAGAGGGAGGGCTTCCCTGGTGGCACAGTGGTTAAGAATCCGCCTGCCAACGCAGGGGACATGGGTTCAAGCCCTGGTCCGGGAAGATCCCATATGCCACGGAGCAACTAAGCCCGTGCGCCACAACTACTGAGCCTGCGCTCTAGAGCCCGCAAGCCACAACTACCGAGCCCACATGCCACAACTACTGAAGCCCTAGCGCCTAGAGCCCGTGCTGCGCAACAAGAGAAGCCACCGCAATGAGAAGCCTGCGCACCGCAATGAGGAGTAGCCCCCGCTTGCCGCAACTAGAGAAAGCCCGCGCACAGCAACGAAGAGCCAACACAGCCAAAAAATAAATTAATTAATTTAAAAAAGAAAAGAAAGAGGGATTCTGTTTTAATTTCATCAACAAGTGCTCCTGATGCAGCGTGAACAGGCGGGGGAGCTGATGTGATCATCTGTGTGAGGTGACAAGGCTGGTGGCCATCGAGGAGGAAATAGAAGTAAATTGAGTGGACAGATTGCAAAGACAAGCTCCTAGTATCATTCACTTTGCAAGTGGGGAAACTGAGGCCACTTATCACCGAGCTGGAAGGTGGTAGAATGATTCAAGCCCAGCTGTGGCTGATTTCCAAGCCTCTCCAGCAAGTCTGGGTGGCATGTTACCCTGAACCCTTCAAGGGCTCTGAATCGCCACTGCCTTCCCATCCTCAGGTGGAAGGAGAGGAGGAGAGAGACCAGGCTAGCCTGCTTTACACTCAGTATCAGACCCCATGGGCCCTGTTGTCAGCAGAGCAAGCTGTGAGTTAGTTAAGCAAACAGCAGAACAAAAATACTCCAGAGAACTTCCTTCTCAGAAGCACGTGTGAACACCCTTGTTTCCCTGTTTCCCTTCGGGAGGACAGGAAGCAGGACACAGGTCCTCCTGTGTGCTTTAGCCCAGCTGCCTTGTTTAATTCAACTGGCGTCAGGAGCCCCTGGATATGCGCCCACAGAACAGCCTCTAGCTGGTCATGAGGCCTACGTGAATCCTGGTTTGGTGGGAGCCACACGGGGACTAACCACGGTGTTGTCTCCCAGGATAGATGCAGCCAGGGGGGCTACCAAGACAGGGAGGGGATCTCAGGCAAGAAGGCAGTGGTGGGGCGGGACTTCCCTGGTGGCGCAGTGGTTAAGAATCCACCTGCCAATGCAGGGGACACGGGTTCGAGCGCTGGTCCGGGAAGATCCCACATGCCGCGGAGCAACTAAGCCCGTGTGCCACAACTACTGAGCCTGCGCTCTAGAGCCAACCAGCCACAAGTACTGAAGTCCGCGCGCCTAGACCCCATGCTCTGTAACAAAGACAAGCCACGGTGATGAGAAGCCCATGCACCGCAACTAGAGAAAGCCCACATGCAGCAACGAAGACCCAACGCAGCCAAAAATAAATAAATAAAAATTTAAAGCCTTGTGCTTCAAAGGATGGCAAGAAAGTGAAAAGACAACCCATATAATGGGAGAAAAAAAAAAGAAGGCAGTGGGGAGCTCGCTCAGCCCAGAGCTTTTCTGCCTCCGCCAGCCTCTCAGCTGCCAGGTAGACCCAAAGGTGTGGGCACACCATGTGACACACAGGCAGTCACACGTCACCAGAGTTTCCCTTGAACGTGAAACTCTCCTCTTTTATGCCAACCGTCGTTGAATTATCCATGAGTGTTCTGTTACACCCAGGCCAGCGCAGCCCCTCACAACACACACACACACAAACTCATAATATGGGAGAAGGAAACGGTCTTGGGTAAAAAAAAAATCCTCTCCTGCCTTTCCTCAGGCCAGCCCTAAAATGACCAGGATGAAATGTTTGGCCTCTTCCTGAAGTATTTGCACAATGATAGACAATTCTGGAAAGGCCTTTCGGGGAATAAGATTACGTGCTCTGAAGACAGCCTGAAGGGAACAAATCCTAACTTGACCACTCACGAAACACAGGGCTTGGGAAGGTTACGTGTATTAATTAGGGTAAATAGCACTAGCTGCTTTAAGAAATAAGCCCAACATAAATGAACACAGAAAAAGCTGAGTCCTTACTCATGTGGTAGTTCATCGTGGTCAGTGATGGGAATGGCTCTGCTCCAGCTGGGGGCCCCAGGCTCCTTGCATCTTGTGGCTCTGCCTTCTTCTAGGTCCTCAGGATCTTTGAAGTCCTCTGCGTTCAACTGGTTGATGGAGAAGGAGCAGCAAGAGCACATGTGTAACTATTTTATTTTTAATGAGCCACACCTGGAAATATACTCATCACCTCCACTCACATTCCATGGGGAGTTCCATGGACCCACCTACTGCAAAAGAGACTAGAAAATGTCATCTATGAATCCAGGAAGAGGAGGGGACTAGGTGTTGGTGAGTCCCAGCAGTCTCTGCCACATAACTCAGCATCTATGAGCCTCCCTTTCCTCACCCGTAAATGAGGGCTGATAAGAATGGGGCTGCTTTAATGATTAAATGAGGTTGCATATTTCACCGACACCTGGTGAGTCCCCAGTAAATGTTAGCGTTTATTATTTTTAAATCTTTGCTCCAAGCACGGATTTTCTAAAAGCAGAACTTGAGGCATGACCCGTTCGTCGTGGGGGAGGATGGAGAAAACTTTCCCTCAAATCCCACTCCACCCTGCCCCCTCCCCCTCCCAGGCCCAGGGCACAGGAACTGGTACCTCGGTGTGAGAGGGCTGCTCACAGCCTCGAGGGCTTTTCAGAAAGTGTCAGAGAGCTCAGCAACGGGAAGTCTGGCTGTCTAAGAAGGCCATCCATTCAGTCATTCGTCGGCATTCCCAGTCACCGAACACACTGTTGTCCCGGGCACCATCAGAGGCTGGGAATACAAAGAGAAATAAAACCTGGTCCAACATCTCAGCATCTAAGGTGTGAGGACCAACTCACAAGCCAATCCGCAGACACGGCGAGCTCAATGCTGGCACAGGAATGATGCACAAACATGTGAAGCCAGGGGAGAGGACCACAAGTTCTGTCCACGAGCCTTGGAGCTGGGTACTCACAGGGAAGAGGATGCAGGGAGAGAAGGTGAGAGGGCTGCCAGGACTGGGAGCTGGGCACCCGCTGCAGGCGTGAGATGAAATACACAAGCCAATGGGGGAGAAGTTCAGAAAGCCCGGAGCAACGGCTACGTACTAGGATCCCCTGGGGAGCTTTACTGAGCATGCCCATAACCTCCGGGGCCCGGGACAATTAAATCAGGATCTCGAGGGGGAATGGACCCGTATGGGTAGGTTTGGAAACTCCCCAGGTGATGTGAATGTACAGCCTGGGCTGAGAAGCACTGATTGGAGCTTAACAGGAGGTACGTGGCCTGAGATGCGGATGTCGGAGTGAGGCAGGAACGAAAACCAGGCTAAGAAGCTGGACAACCTCTTGCAGGCCACGAGGAACCAGCATGGGGCTCTTGTACCTGGGGAGAAATGTGACTAAGAAGTCCTTCGATTAGCAAAGTGGAGAGAGGAAAGGAGCAGAGAGAACAGAGCCTGGGATACGCGATAGCCCGCATGTAACAGCCCAGATGAGGACGGAGGCGCAGGGTTAGGTTTAGGAGTGAGTACGAGGTTCTGTAACTCCCTCAGAGTTGGGGACAGTGTCTACACAGGGTAGTGCACCGAGGGAGGGTCCAGCCCCAGAAGCTCTGGGGGCGTCTCAGCAGCGGAAGTGCCATATACGCCGGCATTGCCTCTCCCCACCCCGACACAGGTAAAAGGAGCAACGCCTCTGAAGAGGGCTTAAGGAGAAGTCTAACCTAGGCTTACCTTCAGGAATCCTCTGGTGGGCCCAAGTCGGGACTTTGCGGAAAAGTGCTCGTCCACTTTGCTCACCGCCAAGCCCCACCGTCCATCCTGAGCCCTCCCTCCGACGCCCAAGCTAGCGCTCTGGCTGTGGGGGCAGCCCTCGAAAAGCAAGTCTGCCCCCAGCTGGAGTCCTGCCAGAGACTGACTTCACCTGTTGCCCAAGCCCCACCTTCCTAAGCCGTGGCTTCCTCCTGCTCCGTGGTGGGCTTGCTGTTTGGCCACAAGGTGGCGGCCCTTCCCATGAAATCTTCCTGGAGCTGGGCCTGGGCGCCCCAGGCTGGTTTAGTGAAAATGTTGGGCAGCTCTGAGAGCCTGAGAAGCAAGAGAGCGCCAAGAGAGCCCTGGGCCCTGAAAAGAGGCCCCTGGAATTGGTTCCTGGAAGCAAGATTGCAAAGAATATTCGCCCTGACTGGAATAACAGCCAGACTGGATTCTGAGCCCAGCTCCATCATGCACTCCCTGGGTAGATGTCCATACAAACCTTCCCCTTCCTGAGCCCCCCTTTTCTCATGTGTAAAATAGAAGAAAAAAAAATTTGCTTTATAGGGTTGTTGGAAAAGACTAACAAAAATAACCAATGCAGAGTGCTTGGCAAGTGCAAAATTGGGATTTAAAGTTTTATTTTTTTACTCCGAAGACTATAACCCAAAAATGATCCACTATTTTCCTCTAACAGCAGTTTACCGTTTAAATTCCAACTTCTCCCCTTTCTAGCTAAGCCTGAGTTCTTTACCTAACCTCTGAAGCCTCAGCTTCCTCCCCTGTGAAATGCATACGATGATCCCATCTCACAGGGTTGCTGTAACAAACACCCAGTCTAGTGCCTGGCAAACTATGGCTATTAATCCACCACTAACTATTATTATTCTCTGCCTGTGAGGATGGAAAGGTGAGGCCTCTCTATTAATGGCTGGCTATTAATCCACCACTATTAATGGCTATTAATCCACCACTAACTATTAATCCACCACTATTAATGGCTATTAATCCACCACTAACTATTATTATTCTCTGCCTGTGAGGATGGAAGGTGAGGCCCCTCTCCCGAGATTGGCTGGACACAGCCCCAGTCATGGAGCTTGACCTGTCAGATAGCAGAGGTCTCCAGCACCCACTCCATCCGACCCCCACGTAAACTACGTAAAGCGATAGGCGTTTGCTCGGCTAGCAGACCCTGGGGCAGGAGGAGAGAAGAAGCAACGCCTGTACCCCAGTGGCCATCCTGCCAGAGAATGAAATAGGAGGCTCCTGCTGGGGTCCCTCACCTGGTTCTCAGTTATGAGGGTAATGGAGGTAGGACGTGACCACCTGGCACCTGGCCAGCTGCAGAGCCCTCCCCAGGGCTCCAGGGGCCCCCCGGCCTGAGCAGGACAGACCACACCTCTCCTTACCTCACCCCACCCACCTTTAGTCCTCCATGGGGGCGGCCACTTTCACGAAGCATTCCCCTCCATCCTTTCCCCTTCCCGATTGCTCCTCTGTCCTTTCCAGTGGCTCTCCACCCTTGTCCCCTTCCCCCTCTAAACCCAACGGCAGCAGCGGTGAAAGATATCAAACCCTTTCACCCAAATTAATTGATTTCCTTTGAATTTTACACCCAATCAGTGAGACGGTCAGGAGCAGATGAGAAACTGAGGCTTAGAGAGAGGCAGTGACCAGAGGAAGTCACACAACACAACAGACCCTTCCTAGTGGCTGGAAATTCCCCTCCTCTTCTCCGTCTCCTACCTCGTTATTTCCATCGCCAGGCCCCTCCCTCGACAACCCCTTATCTTAGTGTTATCTCAGCCGGACACATGTGGATTTTATTCTAAGGCAGGAGCCACTGGCCAGAAGGATCCTGACCCACAGGCTGTAAGTCAACCAGACGCACATCTATCATGTAGGTGACTAGAGTGGAGAGGAGATGAGAAGAGGAATGCAGACTAGCTCTGTCCCCAGGCAGCATCTCTGCATTAATCAGGATGGTAAGTGACAGAATCCGGACACAAAGCAAACACTGGGAAGTCCAACGGCATGACTGACTTCAGACATGGTTGGATCCAGGGGCTCAAAGGATGTCTTTGCTCCACCTCCAGCTCCGCTTCCCTTGGGAAGTGGCTTTATTCCCAGATAGGTTTTCTCTACGTGTGGGAATGATGACTGCTGGCAGCCCTAAACCTACATCCTTGCAGCACCCATGGAAGCAGCAGAGAGACCCTCCCTCTAACTCACAGAAGACCTTGAATTGGCCCAAATCCCATCAGAACTTGGGGGCCATACTTGTTCAGCAACATGGATGCAGCTAGAGATTATTATACTAAGTGAAGTGAGTCAGAAAGAGACAAATACCATATGATATCACTTATATGTGGAATCTAAAATGCAACACAAATGAACCTATCTATGAAATAGAAACAGAATTACAGACATAGAGAATAGACTGGTGGTTGCCAAGGAGAAGGTGGGTGGGAGAGGGATAGATTGGGAGTTTGGGATTAGCAGATGCAAACTATTATATATAGGATGGATAAACAACAAGGTCCTATTGTATAGCATAGGGAGCTATATTCAATATCCTGTGATAAACCATAATGAAAAGAATATGAAAAAGAATATACATGTGTATAACTAACTCACTTTGCTGTATAGCAGAAATTAACACAACATTGTAAATCAACTATACTTCAATAAAAAACAAAAAAAAGAACTTGGGGGCCATAAAGAGAGGGAAACAGTGGTTCCCCCAGGAAAGATAACCGCCTAGACAAAAACGTGTTAGCTACTGATATATATCCACTGAAATCATGAATCTGTCCATTCTGTCAACAAAGAGTGCCTACACATCTTAGGTGCTCGGTTGACTAAGCCAAGTGCTGGGGATACAAGGATGAATAAACGCGGCCATCCAGGAGCAGTCTGGTGGGGAATACCAACCAGCAAATCAACAGTAGCAATGCAACACGGAAGTGCTGGGGAGAGAACCGTGCAAGGCACGACGGGAACACAGTGGGAGGAGCAGTTAATTCAGCTTTGATGGGGATTTGGAAGAAAGGACACAGACACGTGCACAAATAGTGCCCTGGGAAGATCTAGATTGAACCTTGATAGCCAAAAAGGCATCCAGCCCATCAAGTCTTCCCACCAAGGTTCTTCCCCTGCCCCACCCCCCAGCATGGGTCTTTCCCTTCCTCCGGGAAGGCAGGAAGCCTCTTCCCAACACCTGCCTGGAGAACTTGTCCCTGGGCAGAACTGGGGGGAGGAGGTGGCTGGACGTCCCCTGCTCCTTCACTCTGGATCCTCACTCCCTCCCTCCACACATGGGGAGCAGGACCGCCCCTCAGTGTCAACCACGTTCTGTCGGCAGAGGTCATTCTGCCCATGGGACCAGCCTCTGCTCCACTGCAGGGTTGTCCTTCTGGGCACCATGAACATTTGGGGTCAGGTGCCTCTGTCGTGGACTGTCCTGTGTGTGGTAGGATGTTTAGCAGCACCCCTGACCTCTGTGCACCAGCGCCCCCTGCCTGCATATGACAACCCAAAATGTCTCCAGACATGGCCAACTGTCCTCTGGGGGGGGAAAAGCTGCCCTCAGTTGAGAACAGTTGCTCTAGTGCCTTCTCCCCCATCCCCTCCTCCCCCATCTCTCCTCCACCCCAGACTCCAGTCTTTGGAAGGGGGAAGCCTCCGTCCCCTGGTCAGGCAGGCTAGTTCCCCCTAAGGAGACATTTATCAGTAATCACCCATGTTCATCCAAGGGATGAACCCCCGTCTCCAGGCCAGAGGTTCCAGAACTAAAGACTGGGTCTCCACCCTGAGTCTCCTTCCGGGCTCCACCACCCAGGAGATACTACTCAGTAGCCGAGTTCATGCGCCAGGTGTGGAGGAGAGAACTGATTGCTCTCCCAGGTCCTCCCTCTGCTCCCCCAGACCCCCCTGAGGAGCTGCCCCTGCTGGGGGGAGGGGCGAGGGGGAGAGGCAGCGGCACTGCGCACTGCAGGCAGAACGGCTGCAGGTCTGTCTGAGCGAGGTGATCCAAAAGAGAAAGTGACAAGTGGAGAGGAGCCCGGGACCTCTCAAGGGCCTTCCTTCGGGACCTGGGCAGGATGCTAGGGCCCGAGATCACAGGGTAATGTTTGATTTCCTCCTTCCTACACTGTCCCGGTGCTGGAGGTCATGCAGCCCCTTGAAAAGGAACTTCTTTTTTTTAATAGATTTTATTTATTTATTTATGTATGTATTTATGGCTGTGTTGGGTCTTCCTTGCTGTGCGCGGGCTTCCTCTAGTTGCGGCGAGCGGGGGCTACTCTACTTTGCGGGGGCTACTCTCACTGCGGTGGCTTCTCTTGTTGCAGAGCACGGCCTCTAGGCGCACGGGCTTCAGTAGCTGTGGCACGTGGGCTCAGTAGTTGTGGCTCGCGGGCTGTAAAGCACAGGCTCAGTAGTTGTGGCACACGGACTTAGTTGCTCCACGGCATGTGGGATCTTCCCAGACCAGGGCTCGAACCCGTGTCCCCTGCATTGGCAGGCGGATTCTTAACCACTGCGCCACCAGGGAGGCCCAGAAAAGGAACATCTTGATAGTGGCTGATGATGCCCAGTGTTCTGTGGGCAGGGCTGGGCACACAGCCATGGCGTCCATAGCATTTCTAGAGAGAACGCGAGTTGATGTCCACCTGCGCCCAACCTGTAAGGCTTCAAGGGCAGCTTGGAGGAGGGGAGTTCTTCTCAGGAGCGCAAGTCTGTCAGGCTGTTTTCCTTCCTTTTTATTATCGTGGGAACCTCCACTGATTGGACATGTCTTGACTCTTGCAGCTCTGGGGGTGTGCCGGGCGTCCTGATGTCAGTGACAGTGGGGCGAGGAAAGAGAGGATGGGCCAGGGCAAGGCGTATCTTACTTAGTCCACCCGGGCGTGTACCACAGACTGTGTTTTTGAAGGATGGGGTGTAAAACACAGGCTCTGCCCCAGGTGCTATGTCCTGCATGTGTGTGTATGTCGAATTGCAACGCACATTGTGTGTTTGTCCGTGTGCAGGGGAGCATACGGTGTATGCCCAGGTGAGTACTGGTTTGTACACTCAAGCACGATTCCCAGTGCAAGCTACGTGGAAGAAGAACAAGTATGGCGGTGTTGGGTGTGTGCAAGACACACTGCAAGGGCATGGGAAGGACTGCGCAGGTGCAGAGATGCTGGGCGTGAACGAAGATATCACAGAGGGCGTGTGGAGGGGTGACCTGCACTGGGCGGGGAATGCACGGGGTATGACTTGTGGAAATGTGAGGACAATGGAACATGCCGAGCAAGGCTGTGTGTTCAGGAGCGGCAGTACTGATACTGCAGCAAGCGCTGAGGTGAGGTGCTCGTATCCATCCTCACTACACACTCACGCTTCTCCCTGTGCCAAGGGGAGGCGGGAAGTTCCCACAGAGTCACACGCAGCGCGGGCTATATACTATGTATATAAAAGCACAGTAGAGGGCTTCCCTGGTGGCACAGTGGTTGAGAATCCGCCTGCCAATGCAGGGGACATGGGTTCGAGCCCTGGTCTGGGAAGATCCCACATGCCGCGGAGCAACTGGGCCCGTGAGCCACAATTGCTGAGCCTGCGTGTCTGGAGCCTGTGCTCCGCAACGAGAGAAGCCGCGATAGTGAGAGGCCCGCACACCGCGATGAAGAGTGGCCCCCACTTGCCACAACTAGAGAAAGCCCTCGCACAGAAATGAAGACCCAACACAGCCAAAAATAAATAAATAAATGCAGGGTTTAAAAAAAAAAAAAAAAGTACAGTAGAAAGGTCACTTTATCCTTCCTCCTTTGACCTTGTAGGATGGGACAATTGACAGTCTCTATGCCCGAGAGGCTGTACAGTGAAATGGTTTTTAGCACAAACTTTGGAATCAGTGATTTGAGTTGGAACCCTGCTCTACCACGTACTTGCTACAAGCCTTCGACACATCTTAAACCTCCCTAAGACCCAGCTTCCTCATACGTGAAATGGGGGAAAATAGTGCTCCATGCCTCCTGTGGAGGTCATGAGACTTCACTGAGGTCCAGGGGTAAAGCACTTACACAGAGACGGAACAGTCCTACATGCTGGCTCTTGTTAACTACAGGATACGGAAGACAGCACTTAGCACCATCACAAAAATGCCCAAGGGACAGAGAACCTGGGCCCTGCCAAAGGCTCTGCTATCGTACCGAGGGCAGAAGCATTGCCGTGGAGGCCCCTTTCCCCCTCATGGCAACCCCACCCCTGCTGGAAGCCCCTGCGTTATCCTGCAGGAGACCTGGCAGAGGGGAAGAACTGACGACCAGCACATAAAGAAATGAGATTCCTCTTCCGAGGCACATCTGTGGATGGGAAAGCATGGGGGAAACAGGATGGAGACCAAGTCGAAGCCATCGGACACTCCAAGCTGGCTCAGGCCCTCAGAACAGAGGGAAGCAGGATAGCCCTTCCCTACCAACAGCAGGCCTCAGGGCCTCAGCCCCTGGCCCCTCCCTGCTGCTCCTGCACTCAGGGATGTACTAGAACCCGCTCCCAAGACGGATACATGTCCTTCCCAGCCCCGTTTTCAGTGACATCACGCTGGTAGTTTGACATGAGCCATAGAGGGGATGTCTACACCATGGACATTGACAAATTTCCATGAGGCTGGGGTGGGGTTGGTGGTGGGATACAAAAAAGAATAAAGATGTAAAAGAGCCATTAAGAGGAGGAGAGAGAGGAGAAACCCAAGGGAGAAAAGCTTTCTCTGTTGACTTCAAAGATGCGGGCACTTGGACACCCAAGGTCAAGAACTCAGGCCTGGCACCATTCTAAAATAAATAAACAATTCACTAATAATAATAACTGTGGTAGCAGCAGCAAGAGAACATTTTCTGTGTTCTTCCAAATTTTCAGGGTGTGTTTAACCAGTTCACAGTATCACAGTTTGGGCCATGATATGGACCACCCCCTGTAGCTAGTGCAGATCCCTGCCTTTAGCTCCCAGGCATTGGTTCTCCCTGTGGCTGGGACTGCTGCCCGTGGACGCTTCATAAAGCCCCCCTCTGAACGGAGCTGCCCAGGGCAAGGTCACACCGCCTACCCTCCGGGAGGGGGTGGTGGGGTGGGAAGCCCACATCCAGGGACAGGTCCATAGAGGGCTACAAAGGTCTGGCTGCTCACCTGGGTAAGTGACATCTCTGAAGAGTTGTCCCAGCTCCAGAGGTCCCAGTGGGATTGGCTGAGGCCATTGCAGCTACAGCATTGCAGCCCAAGCTCCCCCTCTGCCCAATCCTGCATCCCTCACTCCCTCCTGGGTGCTGTTCCTGACACACTAAGAAACATCCTGCACTCAAATCTCCAGCCCAGAATCTTTTCCCCAGGGAACTCAACCTAAGACACCCCCTACCCATCTCCCTGTAAATAGACCACTGCCCAGGAGAACTAATGTCCAGTCCCATGTGGTTCTCTGCAGTGGGGGCGTGTGCGTGACTGTGGAAATGCCTGGGACCTGCAGAGCCAACGCAGGTGATTCCTCGGAAGAGGTGCCTCACCGTGTGTTTTGCTGGGGGATGGGGGAAGTAGGGGGAGAAGCATGATGGAGCGTGCATGTGTATGTTTGTGTGTGTGTGTGTGTGTGTGTATACATGTGTGAGCTGCTCTTCGTTTTCCAGGCCGGCACCCCTGTTGAAGGGCACAGCAAGGGGAGGGGAGACAAAAGAAAGCCACCGCTTGTTGAGTTTAGCAGCACCCAGGAGCTCTGCGGCAATAGCCACCTGCCCTGCTGACTACACAGGGACCTGAGCGTGCAGGAACACGTGCCCTCTCTACATCCAGGCACAAAACGCACACTGCCCCAAACACACAGCCCACATTCCAGGTCCTGGTTCTTGGGTGGAGATGGGAAGAACTCAGCCCAGCTCACCTTTAGTGCAAGAGGTGAAGCTGAAGAATCAGGCTCTGGGATCAGCTCCTGGTCACAGGTAAATCCTAGCTTCTGGCACGTGTCACTCGCTTCTGCATAAGCCCATTCATTCATTCCCCCAAAGACTCGCTGCACTTACTGTTTGCCGTCTTGCTGGCTCAGAAGCTCCCTTCATGATGGGAGCCCCAGCTGACTCTTCTCAAGAGAATGCTGCATAGATGGAGAGCTTCTCCAGCACCTGGACGAAGGGGGTTCCTGGCCTCCCGGCCGACGAGAGGGCTCTGTTGGACAAACTGCAGGCAGTGGACCCCGTCTATGCTGATGGTTCCAAGCAGAGGCAGAACTTGCCCCCCGCCTTCCCCCATAATTCTCCTGCCCAATCCAGGCACTCACTGGTAGCCCATGGGTGAACCTTGCCCCTATTGAGGGGCAACCACGTTACTTGTTAACTTGCTGATTGGAAATGAGTTCCTCTTCAGCGGTGCTGGAGCTGAGCTAAGAATGAACACCTGTGGAAGGGAGGGCTTCTGAGTCCTTGTGCCCTTACAGTAACAGTCATACCATTCACTGTTTAGATTAATCTAGAACTTTACCAAGCACTCAGAAGCGAGATCTCAGGTGCTGGTAGAATCTTCTGTATTCCCAGGGGTGAGGGGTGGTTATGCTACACAAGCTACTCTGCAGCCTGGAATTTAATGTCAGGCAGGCCTGGGTGTGAATTCCCAGAGTTACTTACATTTTGAGGCTGGAGGTGGGACGTGCCAGCTCGATGCCTGGTACAGGGTACGTACTCAATCCACGGCCACTATCGATGCTATTATCACTGCTGTCCCCCAGAGAAGCCCCTGTTTACGAGGTGAGCCCCCTTGGAGGCTGTGTGTAGGGCAAACCCATCCTGTGTCTGTTCTCATGCCATTCTCTGGTCCCTGGCCCATGTCAGAGGGCTGGCCAATCTCTGAAGGCCCGTCCCACTGCCTTAAGAGCTGCCAAATGTGAGGGCTTCCCGGGCTGGACCTTACATTTGATCACCAGGAAATGAAAACATAACGATACCAGGAGACTGAGGCCAGGAAATGCCTGCGAATCCCTGTTAATTTCACGCAGGTGCAAGTTTTCAGCCTCCCAGGCAACTTCAGTTATTGAGTTGGGTCGGGGGTGGACATCAGAGGGGCCGCAGCCCACTGGCAGCCGAGCTCTTAAAGGGATATCCAGGGAGCTGTCCCGGAAGATGAGCCAAAGAGTGTCTCCATCCTTCTTAATCTGGATCAGCTCAGACATGGCGACCCATGGTCACACCCAAACCCAGATTTCTTTTCCCTTATTTGGAATATGGTGGGCAAGTTTCTCCCCTACCTTAGCTTGTTTTCCTTTATAAAGACTTTTACAATAAAAATGTTAAGCTATGTGAGATCTATCTAGAGCCCAGGCCATTCAGCTCACTAGGGGAGAGATGGATGTTTGCTGGGCTTTTTAGTTGTAAAGCCGCTCAAATCCTAATATCAGAAGTTCATAGAGAGGAATTTAACAGATCATCTAAAGCAATTCAGTGCACATTGTTAGACAGTGAACTAGTTGCTGCTGCTGCAGTTTAGCCAACATTTATCGAGGTGTATTCCACGCCATCTCATCTCAGAGGTGAGAGTTGAATAAAACATAAAATACAGTTCCTTTTTTAAAAAATTATTTACTGATTTTCAACAATATTGCCACATTTGCGTTCTCTTCGTCCCTCCCTCCCTCCCTCCGAAATGCTCAAATGGTTCCTGAACCATGTGAAGTAAGTTGTAGACATCGTGACACTTCACCCCTAAATGTTTCAGCTGCTATCTCCTGAGACCAAGGGTTATTCTCCTGCAATAACTACAATACCACCGTCACTCCTGAGGTAGTTAACACCAACATGATAATATTGTCTAAAATGCATTCCATATTCCCTTTTACCCGAGTGTCCCAGGAATGTTCTTTGTGGCTTGCTTTTTTTAAAGCAATCTAGGATATACTCATGGATCATGCACCGCATTTGGCTTCTTCCTAATGTTTTGATAGATGTAAAGAAAGAGACAGAGCTCTCAAAGACTTTTGAGAAAGAAACTTCAGATTCAAAATAAAAAGACAAATCCTTCCATAAGGACACTTGGATGCTGCATAATTCTCATTCCTCACCACAGATGGGCAAATTATTTCTTAGAGGGGCATATGGACTCCTAATTATTCCAACAGTTTAATGCCATCTGGTCCCTACGAGCAGGAAAAGTGGTTACGAGGTGGTGTCAGGGAATCTTAGGCCCTGATCAGAGTTTAACCCATGTTCTCTAATGCAAATCCAGGTCAATCTGGGCGGGGCCTCTTCTGGGTACTGGAAATGTGGGAAAGATGAAAAACAACCCGGCGCTCGGGACTTCCCTGGTGGTCCAGTGGTTAAGACTCCGTGCTCCCTATGCAGGGGGCCCAGGTTCGATCCCTGGTCAGAGAACTAGATCCGGCATGCGCAACTAAAGATCCTGCATGCTGCAACTAAGACCCAGCGCAGCCAAATAAATAAATATTAAAAAACAAAAAAACATCCTGCTCTCACAGGGTTTATGGTCTAGTTGGGGAAGGGAAAAACAACAATGAGAGAGAGAGAAAGAGAGAGAAATAGGGAAATCAAATGATGGGGCTGGATTCCTAAAGGGTATAATAGATGGAGGAACACGCAACTCAACCTTGGACGGTGGAGAATAGGTCCCATCTAAGCTACAAGCTGAAGAAGGAGAATTTGCCAGCTGAAGACAGAAGAGGGGTATCCTTGACAGGAGAAATAGGCTGTGTGAATGCCCAGAGGTGAGAAGAGGTGACCCAGGGCAAGTCACATACACAAGCTCAATTGTGTGGTGTGAGGGGACAAGGCAAGAAATTGAGGCTCTGGGGGCGGGAGGGGGACACGAGGGCCCCCGTAAACTGGGTCTTACAATACATGGTAAGGTGCTGGACTTTATCCTAAGACCAGTGAAGCACTATTGAGGGCCGGAACACGCCCAGATGTCCTGGCCCACTGTCTAGAATGATGGGGCAAGGGGGCAGAGGAAACGCAGTTGGGAAGCTGATAATGCAGGTGAGGAGTGGCCACAGCTAAGACAGTGAAAGTGGAGATGGAGAGAGGGGAACAGACAGATTTTGTATTTTTTCAAACTATTTTTTAAAATGGAAGTATACTTAATTTACAATGGTGTGCTAGTTTCAAGTGTACAGCAAAGTGATTCAGTTATACATACATATATTCTTTTTCAGATTCCTTTCCATTATAGGTTATTACAAAATATTGAATATAGTTCCCTGTGTATACAGTAGGTCCTTGTTGATTGTCTTTTTTTTTTTAATTTTACTGAAGTATAGTTGATTTACAATATTGTGTTAGTTTCAGGTGTAAAGTGATTCAGTCATACATATACATATATTCATTTTTTTAGATTCTTTTCCTGTATAGGTTATCACAGAGATTATCTATGTTATATATAGAAGTGTGTATATGTTAATCCCATACTCCTAATTTATCCCTCCCCCCCACCCCTGCTATCCCCTTTGGTAACCATAAGTTAGTTTTCTACATATGTGAGTCTATTTCTGTTTTGTAAATAAGTTCATTTGTATCATTTTTTTTAGATTCCACATATAAGTGATGTGACATTTGTCTTTCTCTGCCTGACTTACTTCACTCAATACGATAATCTCTATTACAGACGTAGAAAACAAATTTATGGTTACCAAGGAGTAAGGGGGGGAATAAATTGGGAGATTGGGATTGACATACACACATTACTATATATAAAATAGATAACTAATAAGCACCTACTGTATATACAGCACAGTGAACTCTACTCAATACTCTGTAATGGCCAATATGGGGAAAGAATCTAAAAAAGAGTGGATATATGTATATGTATAACTGATTCACTTTGCTGTACACCTGAAACTAACACAACATTGTAAATTAACTATACTCCAATAAAACTTTTTTAAAAATATGATCATCTCTAGGTCCATCCATGTTGCTGCGAATAGCATTATTTCATTCTTTTTATGGCTAAGTAATAGTCCATTGTCTATATGTACCATATCTTCTTTATCCATTCCTCTGTCAATGGACACTTAGGTTGTTTCCATGTCTTGGCTATTATAGATAGTGCTGCTATGAACATTGGGGTGCATGTATCCTTTCAAATTAGAGTTTTCTCCAGATATATGCCCAGGAGTAGGATTGCTGGAGCATATGGTAGTTCTATTTTTAGTTTTTTAAGGAACCTCCACACTGTTTTCCATAGTCGCTGCACCAATTTACATATCCACCAACAGTGTAGGAGGGTTCCCTTTTCTCTACACCTTCTCCAGCATTTATTATTTGTAGAGTTTTTAATGATGGCCATCCTGACTGGTGTGAGGTGATAACAGACACATATTTTGGAGATAGGATCCAAGGCTTTTGTAGACAGAATGTACACAGGGAGTAAAGAAAAGTGAGAATCTAGGATGAGACCCAAGTCTCTGTAATTAAAATATTTTAAAACAGGGATGGGCAAATTAAAACCTGAGGGCCAGTGGCCTGTTTTGGAAATAAAGTTTTACTGGCACACAGCCACACCATTTGTTTACAGATTGTCCAGGGCTGCTTTTAGCTACAACCGAGGAGGTGTGTTGTTTTGACAGAGACTGACCATATGGCCTGCAAAGCCAAAGTATTTATTGCCTGGTTCTTTACAGAAAAAGCTTCCCATCCCCTGCTTTAGAAACATTGTATTCCAGAGATGCCTCAGGAAGAAAAAAGATATTTTAGTCAAATAAGTTTGGGCATTTCTGTATTCTATATTGTTTTCTTGGCTACTCACCACAGATGTAGGTACACTGAGAGCTCTGAGAAGTCCCACAGTAAAGAAATCTCTTTACTTTATTAAAGCCAACATTTCCCAGATGTATTTGCTCTCAGGCTATTTTTTAGTTTGACCCTGAGGAGTGTACCTGTGGACACTTGCTTTAGAAAGATGAGGAGGTATACTGGAGGGGTAAAGATTAGTGAGAGTACCAGTCATGAAATCAGTTAAGACACCCATTAAAATGACAACAATCAGACAAAAGGGTCTGGTCTAGGGCTCAGGTCAAACAAAAAGGAAGAGACATAAGGGAGGCTGTGAAGGCAGAATCCTCAGTTTAATATTAGATAACTTTAAGGAACATGAATGGAGATAGGAAGGCAGAGAGTGCAGGAGGAAAAGGAGGAGAAGAGGCTGGCTTGAGGAAAAGTGAATTCCAGCTTAGACACACTGAGTTTTGTTGGCTCAGAGTAAGCAATGAACTTTTGCTTCCAGGAAGATGGAGTAGGCATACTTCTTCCTCTTCCTCCCACTAAGTAAAACAAGAACTTTGGACATTGTATATGAAACAAATATAAGAAGACTCTGAAAGTGCAGAAAGGAAGGCAGATGGCTAGGGACCTCAGGATCTGATGAATGGCATGGTGATGAGTTCTCTGGGTTTTCTTTTTGCCTCACATATCCCAGACTGAGTGCTGGAGAAACCCACAAACGCCAATGGTCCCAACAAAAAAAAGTTCAACAAAAGCCTGCTCTCTCTAGCCAAGACCTAGCAAAGGAGTAGACTAGCAAATAAAACCTTTTAGACAATAACCACCCTACTCTAGCTAAATACCATGGAAAAAAAACTGTGGCCACACTTTCACCTACACAGGCAAAGGCCAAATAGGGACCCTAAACTTCCACCCTCAAGAGACTGTGATGAGGGACTTCCCTGGTGGTCCAGTGGTTAAGACTCCACGCTTCCACTGCAGGGGGCACAGGTTCGATCCCTGGTTGGAGAACTAAGATCCCACATGCCGTGTGGTGAGGCCAAAAAATTAAAAAAAAAAAAAAAAAGAGGCTGTGATGAGGTGCCCCGACACTCCCCTGGGATGGTGTCAGAGAAGGCCAGTGAGCAGTGTGGACTGCTTCCCCCACCCCAACCAGGTGTCAACAAGGCCAAGTGGGTACTTGGACTTTTACCTCCACCTGATAATGAGGTATGCCCCCCACCCCATTCCCCTGCTGGAATGGTATCAGAGCAAACCAGCTAAAACTGGTTTACATAAGATCCAGAGTTTCAGAACATATAAAAATGTCCTGGTTTCAGTCAAAAATCATTCATCATACCAAGAACCAGGAAGATATCAAACCGAGTGAAAAATGATAGTCAATAGATGCCCTCCCAACAACAAAAAAAGAGATTTAGAATTATCTAACAAAGATTTTAGAGCAGCCATGATAAAAATGCTTCAATGAGCATTTATCAACACACTTGACAAAAATGGAGAAACAGAAAGCCTCAGCATGGAAACAGAAAATCTTAGCAAAGAAATCAATGACATAAAGGAGAACCAAATGGAAACATCTGAACTAAAAACAGAACATAACAACTGAAATGAAAAGCTCAGTGGATGGGTTCAAGAGCAGAATGGAAGGGACAGAGGAAAGAACTGTGAGCTAGAAGATAGAACAATAGAAATGAGCTAATCTGAACAACAGAGAGAACATAGGCTGAAAAAATTAAAAGATTAACAAGAGCCCCAGGGACCTGAAGGACTGTAAAGATGAGAGTCCCAGGAGGAGAGGAGAAAGAGGGTAGACTGAAAAAGGACTCAAATAATGGCTGAAAACTTCCCAACTTTGACAGGAATCATCAGACAACAGATTTAAGAAGCTAAGTAAATGCCAAAGAAGATAAACCCCCTCAAATCCACATCGAGACACATAACACCTTCTGAAAATTAAAGATAGAGTAAGTAAAGTATCCAAACTTTACTAGGCTGTCTTGGACATTTAGAGGCTTCTGCAGCTGAGGAACAGGGGCTGGGGAGCAGGGACTCTGTTTAGCCCAGATCAGGGTGTCAATGACAGTGCAGGAAGCCATGTGATTGGGGTCAGAGAACCTTGCAAGGTTTTAGGGCACTACCGCTTAGCTTGGATCCCTCCATAAAAACAACCTCCTACGGTTTACAGTGGAATGGAAACAGGGTTCTTTTGATGTGTTGAACACACCACATCTTTGGGTCCTTTCTACCTGCTGTTCCCTTAGCCTAGAATGCCTGTTCTTTGCCTGTTCACATTGCTGGCTACTTCAGGTTTCTGCTTAAATGTCAGTTTCTCAGAAGGGCCTTCTCCTCTGGACCAGTCCCCACCCTAAGATATTTTGTCATAGCATGCTGTTTTCTTCTTGTTATCCATCCCAACATGCAAATATTTATTTGTTGACTTGTATATCTCCCCTACTAAACTGTCCTTGCCCTGAGACCAGAAACAACCCTGTGTCCCGAGGGCTTGACCCATTGTCTGGTACAGTTGACAGACGAGAGTCTTGTTGAATAAATGAGTAAAGAGCTAAGGAGGTAAGGGACCACCTTTAAAAGAACCCCTGTGTTTCAGGGGCTGAGCTAGCACTTTACGTACATCACCTCGTTTAGTTGTCACAAGTTGACAGTGAGGTGGGTATTGTCCTCTCATTTCACAGATGAGAAAACTGAGGCTCAAAAGGGTACTGTCTCATACCCAAAGTCACACAGCAACCATGATGGAGAGCCCAATTTCACACACGGACTTTTTTTTTCTGCCCGTGTACTTTCCACTACTCTACCCAGCCCCCATGTTAAGGCAAGTTATCTGGGTTTAAGCCCCAAACCTACACCCTTCTTGATAGCATCTTATAAAACTCACTCAGTTTGCTCATCTAAAATTCTGAGAATGAGGCATCAAACCATGAGCAGAGGACAGGTAAAGAGTATTTCATTCCACCGGTCTCTAAGCAGTTGGGTTGGAGTTTAATTTAAGTGCCTGGGTACCATGGCGATGCAAGCTCTATAAGTACCCAAGAGAGGCTTCTTTCAGCCAGCCCACTGCTTACTGTGCTTGCACCCCCTCCCCTGCTTCCCACCAGGGCTCCTCTTCTGCGGTTGGGGTAGATGTGGAGGAAAGCAGTGCTTTGCAGGAACTCCCTCCCTCTGTTCACACCCTTTCTTTCTCCTCCACACCCCTACTCTCGAAACTGAGATTTCATCTTTACCTCCTCCTTCAGTGCATAATTCATTTCCTCGTTGGTGAAAGACACAACAGCTCCCAGCCCCCAGTACACAGAGGCCTCTTGGATGGGAGAGTGGAAACCTCTCCTGCCAGTCCCAGGATAACCACCTGTCCCAAAGAAATCCAGTTCGGTTAATGAATGGACCAGCAAGAAAAAGGCGGCATAGGGAGAAAAGTGCCCCTCCTTCCACAGAGACAGCTCAGCCTGTTAAATCCCCTGCTATCTAAACCCCAGGTGGGTGTTGTTGACAGCATTGGTGGAGGTTGAGAACCAGGTTGGTCTATCTTCAGCTTGGAATTCAGAACCCACACCTCAACTCTGCCCTTTCATTGTAAACTCAGCTATAGCCTCAGCATGCCCTCTCCCACCTGCAACCACTCCAACAGATATGCAACCTGACTGAAAGCAGGAGTTCAAGACTAGTAGTCTCCTGGCTGCTCCTCCACCCCCTTCCAACCAGACTGTTTATAACCTGAAGTTCCTTCTTCATTGGCATTCTAGATCCTACACTGCCATGAATTCAGGAGCAAAAAACCCGTTGGGAGGAGCTGAGTTGGACTCTTGGCTCTATTATTTACCATGTCACTATAGGAAAGTCACTTTGCCTCTTGAGTCTCAGTTTACACATCTGTAAAATGGGACTAATGAGAACCAGGGCAACGAGTCATTATTCATAGAAACTCCATCGATTTGTAAAATGAGTTGACTGTGCTAGACTTATTTCAATGTATTTTCAAGCTCTGTATTAAACACTGAGGACCCAGAGGTAAATAAGAAACCACCTCTCCTGTCTCAGCTCTCACATCACCAAGGTTTTCTGCACCCTAATTTTCCCTGGCTTAGGACATGGTTTCCCACCATTGAAAGAAAATAGTTCACAGGGGCTTCCCTGGTGGCGCAGGGGTTAAGAATCCACCTGCCAATGCAGGGGACACGGATTCGAGCCCTGATCCGGGAAGATCCCACATGCCGTGGAGCAACTAAGCCCGTGCACCACAAGTACTGAGCCCGTGTGCCACAACTACTGAAGCCCGTGCGCCACAACTACTGAAGTCCGTGAGCCTAGAGCCCGTGCTCCTCAACAAGAGAAGCCACCGCAATGAGAAGCCCACGCACTGCAAGGAAGAGTAGCCCCCGCTCATTGCAACTAGAGAAAGCCTGTGCGCAGCAACGAAGACCCAACACAGCCAAAATAAATAAATTAAATAAAATAAATAAATTTATCAAAAAAAAAAGAAAATAGTTCACGGGCCGAATTATGAACCACACATAATGCACAACTAAAGAAAGTGGACATTATCGGCTCAGTCACATAAACGTAACTGTGCATGCTCCAGGATGCGTGGGAGGCAAAGCATGATATAGGGAGGAACGGTCATGGAGTCGGAAGAAAAATCTCCGCAGAGGTTTCCACAGCCTCCATTTCCTTGAAGAATGTCGATGCTAACAGGAAAGTACTGCTGGCATATCTGTTCTTTTTTTTTTTTAAAGCTAATTTCTCCTCCTTACCATCTTCATGAAATATGTTACCCTGCCTCTCTGATTCTCTGAGACATGTGTGTGTTCTCCTTTGCTGCTGCGGTGGGGGAAAGGATTTCAGTGGGTGTCTTTTAAAAAACAAGACAACCTGTTTTCAGGCTCAGGTGGGCGACCCGGTTGTGAAAGCAAAACGAAGAAAGGCTTGTCCTGTGGTTACTTCTGCTCGGCCCCTACTCAGCTCCAGAGCAGCCAGATGCAGCCCCAGGAGGAAGGCCGGGAGAGGCTGGGCTTCTTGTCAGATTCCTGCAGTTCATTCACCTGTAGAATAATGTCCAATTTGCCCTATCACATGGCTGAGCCGGTTTTACCTTTAATCCCTTTCACGCTGGTCCTCAGCCTCGAAGAATGCCTGGGGATGATTCACCCACCATCACATGGGGCAGGCAGTCATCTGTTTCATTACCTCACCCTGGTTGCAGCTTCTGCGAGATAACCCAGGATTCTTCTGCCATGGGGAGGTGGTGGGGGGGTGGAGGTAAGGTGAACAGAGTAAGGCTTTAAGGAGTTGACTCCTGCTCTGGTCTCAATTTCCTGCTTCCCAGCCCAGGTCTAAAGATGTGCAGGAACAAGTCATGTGGAAATGCCAGGGCTTGGGCACCTGGGCTAAAAAGAAAGTTGGATTTGGTGGTCTAAAAGGGGTTTTCCCTTCACAACCAACATCAGCCAGTGGGAAGGCATGGTTGCAAAACAAGACAAAAAAATGAAAGCAGCAATTAGGAAGCTTGTCACAAACAACCACACACAATTTTCAGGCAGGGAAAGGACATGGGCTTGTGTTTGGAACAGAAAATACTTCATCAGCTTCACTGGGGTGTACATGGTGCTCCAAATGTACCACAAGGAGGCCCCTGAGATGACAGCTTACTGTGGAGTGCCAAGCCCTCTACACTTCTCATCTGTAGCCCTTACAACAAGCCCTACAGAGTCTATATTATTATGGTGACTTTCAGACCTAAGACTGGGACTTCAGTTAAGCAAGTTACTCAAGGTCACACAGCTAGCAAATAGGGAGGGTTTAAGACCCACACAGACTGGTTCCAGAGCTTTTGCTTCTCAGCCAAATAATTACGAAGCAAGCATCAAAAGGGACAAGCATTCATAAGCATCTATGATATTCCAGATCCAGACCATGCGTAGGTCCAGGAGTTGCAGAGTAACTAAAAAAAAGAAAGAAAGAATAGGTTAATGATGGAGAGCACGAGTACTGAAGTCAGGCCTAGGTTCACTTATTAGCTCTGTATCCCTGGTCAACAATATAGCATCTTGGAGCCTCAGTTTTCTCATCAGTGAAATGGGTATAATAAGTAGTATTCCTTATTCCAGAGCAGTGTTGTGACACTTACATGAGATCCTGCGTGTGATGCACCTAGCACCATGTTGACTTTAATTTTGAGCTATTGCCCTCATCACTAATGGGAGGATTTTATACATAGTGAAGTTGAGGCCCAAGCAGAGGTAGTGTAGAGGGCTATGGGAATCTCCCCATAAAAGGAGGGGGAACTCCTACTTCTAGGTATTCTGAGGCCAGTCTGAGGCCCACATTTCGGACTTTTGTGCATGGCATCTATGGAATGAGGGAGGGAGGGTAAGGCCAAATACTGAGCCCATGAGTCTGGCCTTAAGAAGTAACTGGCTTTGCAGAAGGCATTTGGAGGTGAGGAGCTGCCGTGGCGGGCCTTCTCTATCAAAAGAAGATGAGACCACAAACATGGGATTCTCCCCTTTGCTCAGCACACCCTGGCCCATACAACACAGAATGCTGGCTCCTCTGGGAGACTGTGGGGCTCAGACAAAAGGATACACCACACTGGGCTTCATTCCTCCAGTCCAGCTCCCCGCTATATATCCAGGGCAAAAAAGGGTTAAAGACACAGTCAGAAGCCATAGACAGCCAGTTGATCCTTAACTCAACTGTAATTAAGTAATTACAAATTTTTAATTTCTCAAGCAATATTGATTTTAAAAATTTCTTCTCATTTTTTTTCAACATGGAATTTTGCTTTGCTTGCTTTCTTCTTTTTCGTAACCCCCTTCCCCCAAAGCTATAACATATCAAATAGTATCACAGATGAGAACGCAGGTGAAGCTGCCTGGGACAGGTTAAGTATTCAATTTAATGAACAACAACAGTGTCATTACTATTACTTTTACAGAGTGCTTCCCTGACACCCCCTGGAAGTCCTCCGGGGGCGAGGCGGGTGGGGTAAGTTGATAGCACTCCTAATTTTACGGTCCCGGGGAAAAGCCAGCTACATTTGCAAATACGAGGGGTGGGGGGATGGGTGAGACAACGTGAGGAGAAGAATAGAATAAGAGGGAGACAGATGGTGTGTGTGTTGGGGGAAGGGATCAGAGATCCTGGAAAACTTATGTTCCCCGATTTGCAAGAATGTTTCCATTTAACCACTTCTTGCCTGACTCCTGATTCTACATGAGAGAAACGAGGAGTTGTAAGATTTGGTGCCACCTGTGCAAGAGCCTAAACACTCGGGGTGGAGAGAGCCAGGAGCGTTGGGAAGCAGAGGGAGAGCGGGTCGTGCTTTAGCCTCCTGGGGCGCCAGTCTGGGTCAGGGACCCAGGTAAGGGGCGGGCTCCCATTCCTCCGGCAGGAGCAGCCGGCGGTTGGGACTGTCCCACGAGGGGGCGCGTCTCGGGCCCTAGGACCCGCCCTCGCTGCGCTGGGCGCGGGGAGGGGACGCGGGAACCCTGGCGCCCGGTGCTCCGCCTCCCGTTTCCGGGGCAGCGCGGTTACCTGCACCGCCCGAGCCGCACCTGGCGGAGGCAGAAGTCGCAAGCCGAGCGGTCGCTGAACGGCGGAGCTGAGAGGAGGGACAGCACCCGGCTGGGGGGAAGAAGAGGCGGCGGCGGGCGGCGGGCGGCGGCGTGGAGGCTGCAGGGCGCCGCGCGCCGCGGAGGAGGGCAGGCGGCAGCTGCGCTCGGCTCGCTCTGCCCCGCCGGCGGGGCGCGCACCCGGGCCCGCACCGCGCCGCTGCGGACGCACATGGCAGCGTGAGAGGCCGGCGGCGGGAGGAGCGGGCGGCGCCGGGCCGGGGCCGCAGGGCCGCATGGACAGCGCCGCCACCCCGGCCGGCCCTCACTAGGGCCCCCAGTCCGCGGGCGCCACTCCCCCGATCATGGTGCCTCGGCGGCCGCCCGAGCCGAAAAGAGCCGGCCGGAGCCGCTGAGCCGGGGGCCCCCGCGGCGGCCGGGAGCTGCATGGGGGAGCGCGGGCCGCGCTCGGGAAGATGCCCCGGCCGGAGCTGCCCCTGCCGGACGGCTGGGAGGAGGCGCACGACTTCGACGGCAAGGTCTACTACATAGACCACACGAGCCGCACCACCAGCTGGATCGACCCGCGGGACAGGTAGGACCCCGAGAGGACCCCTCCTGCCCCACGGGCCACCAGCCGGGATTGTGCAGGGGATGCCGAGGAGCTCGGCGAGCCTCTTCGCTTTCCCGCACCCCACACGCTCCACCTTCATCCCGTTCTAGACCGCCGCTCCCGCCCGGGTGGGCTGCCGGGAGGAGGGGACGGCCAGTGAGTTGGCCCAGGCTGCCGCCACCGCCTTCCTCTGATGAGGACTCAGGCCCCAGCCGGCACCTGCCCGGAGTTTTGACCTTAAGCTCTAGCCCCGCCCCCCGCCCCCCGCTTCCCCTTAGTTGGGTCGGGCGGGGGCTGGGGGAGCAACCTAGCCGAGTGATGCTGGGGCTTCCCGGGAAGGCTTTCCCCAGCACGGGGTGGGGGGGGGGGGGGGAAGCAGCTGGTTTGGAGCGGGCGGCAGGCACCCAGGACTCAGTGGGAGACCGCTGGAGGGAGGACACTGCGTGCGTGCAGGGGAAGGCAGCCTGGAGTGTGGTTTTTGACAGGTGTCTCCGCGGCTCTGAGAGGAGCACGGGAGCAGTCTGGGGGCCTGGAGGCCGAGAGAGGGAAGGAAAGGAAGGAGCGGGGGAGGTCTGATCGGGGAGACCGGTTCTCCAGGAATCTCACGGCAACTTGGAAGCTGTTAGGATGTAGATGGAGGTGAGAGGCCTCCGCAAAGCCCTGCCCATCTCTCTTTCTCCTCCCTCCCTCCCTCTGGGGACCGCGGCTCCTCAGCCCTGCACCAGCGCGTCCTGACCTTGGTGGGCACCAGGCCGGCTGGAGCACCGGATTTGTTTTTGCTGAGGCAGGTGGAGTGTGAGATGGCTGGTGTGGCTCTTAGCTTCCAGACTTTCTCCTGGTTTTGACTGCTTGGCATTTCTTTGCACACACGCACCCCCTCCCCATGAATATCCTGGGGGGAGGGGAGGACCACCCTCTGGGACCGCTTTGTTGTGCTTTGCTGTCACCTCTGTGGTCAAAGTGCCTCAGGAATGTGGAATTTTCACCTGGTCGCTGTGACCTTGGGTGTCAGGTGCCTGTAAAGCAATGGAGGTGAATTGTTTGGACCCTTCATCCTGTGGGGTTGGGATGGAGGTTCCAGAAGTCCAGGATGGGGTGTGTAGTGAGGTGAAGGTTGAGAAAAAGCAGAAAGAAAATGTGAGCTGAGATTCCTTGTGGTTTCTGTGAGCACTTTGGTTCATTCATTCAACATTTACTAGGTGCCTCCTCTGTGTTCAGTACCATGCTGAATGTCTCATCAATTTAATCGGAAGAGAAATGTTTAACGCTGGAGAGCGTCCCGTGAGCAAGCTGCTTTTACCTCTGAGCCTCAGTTTCCCTATTTGTCAGGCAAATGAGTTGCTTGGAAGGGAAGTAGTAATAGTGGAACTCTTTTTTTTTAAATTTATTTATTTAATTTATTTTATTTTTGGCTGCGTTGGGTATTTGTTGCTGCGCTCGGGCTTTCTCTAGTTGGCGCGAGCGGGGGCTACTCTTCGTTGCGGTGCGTGTGGGCTTCTCATCCCAGTGGCTTCTCTTGTTGCGGAGCAGGGCTCTAGGCGCACGGGCTTCAGTAGTTGTGGTGCGTGGGCTCAGTACTTGTGGCTCGTGGGCTCTAGAGCGCAGGCTCAGTAGTTGTGGCGCACAGGCTTAGTTGCTCCGTGGCATGTAGGATCTTCTCCGACCAGGGCTCGAACCCGTGTCCCCTGCATTGGCAGGCAGATTCTTAACCATTGCGCCACCAGGGAAGCCCAACAGTGGAACTCTTCAAAGTTGGAAGGGACATAGAAGATCAAGGCCCAACTCCCACTTTCAAACGTGAGACAAACTTTGAGGCCTTGGAGGTGCGATTTGCTTGTGTTTTGATCTTTCCACCCCTCTGCCTTATGCCGAGTCCTTTACTGCCTCTGAAGTTCGAACCTCCACACTTGTGGTCCTACTCACTTTCCTTCCCCATGCCCCCCTCAGGGTCAGTTGCCCCAGGGACTCTGTTGCTGTGTTGGTGAACTGGACAGTCCCTTGTCCTCTCCTAATACAGGCACAAGTTCGAGTTTCTGTGTCCTCCCGTATTTTAGGTCCCAGCAGCTACCGAGTCCAGTGTGCTGTTAGCAGTTGAATGTCGAGGACACTGCTAACTCGTCCCAGGTCATGCATCTAGGAACTTCTCTGGGGTGCTGAGAGGATAACACAGCTGTAGAAGGCTTCTTAAACAACGGTCATTTTTTACCCTTGGAAGAGGGCAAGCAGTACAGCTTCTGTGGGATAGTGACTTGACTAGAGCATAATTTCCCAAATTTTAGTATTATGTGGACCACCTTTTTTGCTATATCCACCTGTTTTATTGCTTACTTAATATGTGACTTTAAATCAACCCCATTTGAATTTTTTTTAGGCACTTTCATAAAGGGGAAACTAGTAACATCTATTGCCCCCAATACTAGGGAACCTTTAAAAATACAGTGGAGGGGAAAAACAACAGTGCCATTATATTTGAGTTCACTCCTGGGGCCTGTCCACGGCTCCAGCAACAGGGCTGTGCAGCCTGTGTTTTTAGGCAGATTGGCAGGCATTAAAAACATATTGGCACTTCATGGAGCTGCTCACTCTCTCCGCCTTGTAGGCCACTGGTTTGAATGCTGCATCTTTGTATTGATATCTCCTGGTCATCCCACCTGCACCAGCCCGGGGTGGAGCCCCTGAGCTTGGGACGCTGAGGGGTTCTGAGCTCACTGCGTGGTGAGCCAACTTTGAAAGTTTGGGGAAAGAGCGGAGCAGAGGGTATCCACTTCTGACTCCCTGGAATTCCCTCCTGCACACCCCAGAAGGGAGTTTTGCCTTCTCGTCCTACCTGTGTGGCCTCAGGCAAATCGCTTGACCTCTCTGAGGTGCAAGTGCTCCTTCGCTGAGAGAAGAAGGTTGATGAGGTGGTCTCTAAGCCCCCTGCCAGTTCTCAGATAGGATTTCGCTGATTCGCGTTTGGCCTCGCCTTATCCCTCCTGACTCCGTGGCAGAATTGGGAGTGGGGGGGCGGTAGGCAGGAGGGTGAGGGGGCTGAAAGGAGGAGGAGAAAATTTAACAAGGCTGAAAAGCGCCAGGCTTCTTTGGGGTGGTGAGGTTAGGGGAGAGAAATTCTGCCAAGGCAGTTACATCTCTGCAGCTGGTTAATGCTATGAAACAAAATATCACATAAAAAAATTAAAAAACAAAAAAGATTCTGCTCCTTGAGTGTGTGTGTGTGTGTGTGTGCGTGCACGCGCGCCCATTTGTCTTGGTTTTTTTCCTTATCTGAATCAAGGAGATACACCTGTCCATTCCCCTGAATTTAAAAGAAGTAAGTCAAATGGTCCTTCAGTCAGAGAAGTGATTTCTTAGCCGCAGAGAACAGAATAGCGTCTCGGGTTACCAAGCCTGAAGAATGTCCTGGCACATTCCTCTCTCTGGGCCTGAGCTGTTTTGTGTGCTGTCCGGCTTGGAGGCTGCTGGGGGTAGGGAATCCAGTTTTCAGCTTCCCCTTTCACCAGGGGGTTGGAAGAACTGCGGGCAGCCTTGCCAACTCTCTCCCCTTCTCACCCAGGGGAAGACTGGGAGGCCGAAATTCCTGAGGACGGTTGTCCCAACAACCGGAGAGGGGCCAGTGGGCAGCTCGGGCCCTGCCTACTGGGCCAAAGGCTCCAACGGCACCACGGGCTCCTCCCGAGGCAAGGCAGGTCTGAGAAGGTGACAGGTCTGTGGGGAGTCAGGTGCTGCAGATTGGACCGCGGAGCAGTGTGCCTTTAGCAGAGTAACCCCGGGTGCTTCTGGGAGCTTCCAGCAAAGAGCCAGCATTCCGGGTATATTTAACTTAGAGGTATGCAACAACAAACACGCTGATTGTTCTCCGGAGGAAGAATGGATTGTTGGAACTGGCCCTGCCGGGGAAGGTTCCTGAAGCCTAATTCCTGCTCATTGGGGGGTTTGTCTTCTGACCTTCTTCTAGGAACCACCTGGGAGCTCTGTGGGCACAGTTTCTGGGGCTGTGTGATCAGTGCTAGAGATCCACGTGTCTGGGAGGCCATGTTGAGAGAACCCAGCAACTTCTCTCATGATTTGAGGGGGAATTTTTGCCAACGCTGTTATTTCAGGAATGATTCATAGTGTACGACGTTGGGTCTACAGCAGGCAAAAGATCTTAATCTCCTTCTGGTCACAGACCCTTATAAGAATCTGACAAAGGTTAAGGGTGTTTCCTGAAGAAAAGCATGAACACGGCTTTTGGCACATAATTTCAGGGAGTTTGTAGACCCCGGGTTCATAACCCCTGCCAGAGATTAACTTAAAAACTGTTCATCACTACCTGTATGCCCTCCTGTTTAGCTAGGTAGGACATAATGATTGAGCATTTACTATATTCAGGTAGTCTGCTGACAGAGCTTTACATGGATAACTTCTTTTAATCCCCCTAACAACCCTGGGAATAGGTTATCTGCCTGAGAAACCCGAGGCTCAGGGGGGCTAAGTTTGGGGAAAGCCACTCAGCTTCTGAGGAGCTGAGATGGGAATGCCAGGCATGCCGACTCCAGAACCCAAATTTCTAACCACGCAGCTGGATGGAATCCGTTGCTGAATTAAGATCTCTGCTCCACTGCCTAAGGAATTTGGCCTTGGGGAATGGACCCAGGACAGGCATGATTTCAGTTACCTGCTGCCATTCTGGTGTGGCCAGGCCATGGTTATCCAGCGAGTGGTGTAGAAAATGGAAAAAGGTTGAGTCTTTGAATCCTGGCATCTTGGATCGGCTGCTTGCTGCCTGAGTGACCTTGGCAAGTTACATATTCTCTCTGAGCCTTGATTTTGTCTTCTCTAGGATGGGGTGATGCGCATAAGCTGTCAAGGGCCATTATGAGCATGAAATAAGTTAAATCACGTAGGGCAGCTAGCACAGAACCTAACATACAGGAGACACTTGGGAATGCCAAACCTTTTGACTTTTACTAGGAAGTACTTAGGAAATACTTAAGTCAAATGGAGACTGAGTCTCCATCCAGCTCTGTAGCAGTTTGCAGCTGGAATGGACCTTTCTGGTCATGTAATCCAGCCCTCTCATTTCACTGATGAAACAGACTCAGAGACTGGTGACTTACCCAAGGTCACACAGCAAACGTCAACCTTGAGTCTCTAGTAGAGGTCTCCTTTCTTCTTTCTTTTATGTAAACTTTTCCCTAAAAATCAGACCCAGTCTCTTCTCATCCATGGTAATAATTTGAGAATATTTTATGCTTGTGGTTTATTCTCTGTCATCCTTTTTGACTGTGCAGACCAGCAAGTTTCTTTCATAGCATTGCAATCATTTCTGAGTCGTGTCATAGGAATGTGTTATATGTTGACCAGTTGAAGTACCAGCAATTGCAAGTGCATTACTGTTTTTATAATCAATTTAAATAGATTTAAGGTTATTGTCGGACTAATGTCACTTTCCACCAATTTACATTCTGACAAGCTTTCTTAAGTGGGAATTATAACCAGCCTGCCAGGGAATTTACCCAAAGCCTCTATTCTCCATGCTTCTGCTTTTAATGATCCACTAATACCTTTAGCTTGGGCCTTTACAATTATTAGAGGGTTTTTCTTCTCCTTCCAAGGCTTGAATGTATGATCTACGTATTTCATGGGAGTCTGCAATGCATGGCAATATCTTACGTCATTCATTAAGAAAGAAATAAGGTTAAAAAGCACTAGTCTAGCTAACAGGAAGAAATAAGAGGCATTGGAACCCACAAATGAATAAAATAATAATAAATGCTAAGTCTCCTAATATGTATTCTGTGCTGCACACCAAGTGTTTTATATTACGATCTCATTTAATCCTTTTGCCAACCATGTAAGGTAAGTACTGTTATTTTCTCCATCCTCAGATAAGGAAACAGCAATTTAGAACGGTTAAGAATTTATATTTGCTCAAGGTCACCACCAGTAGGTGATGCACCCAGGATTGGGGCCCAGCTGGTTGAACTCCTGAATCCACACTCGAATTAGCTATTGCCATTTCAGGGCTCCAGATGCCCTGTTGACAAGCTGGGCTGGAAAGTTACCATTTACTCCTAAGATGAGGCAAGCCTGCTGTGGATCTCCGGGAAAGATGTTGCCAAGGAGGCTTAATCAGAGAAGCCAGTGAGATCCACATGGCAGCTTAGGAGACTATCGGGCACAAAGTCTACCTTCCGGGAGCAGCCAGCTAACCAGAGCTCTGGGAGGGAGGGAGGGAGGGAAAGAACAGAGAAGGAGGCAGAGAAACTCTGAAGGATGCGGTGTGCGGAGAGAGTTCAAAGTCGTTCCCAAGTCTCTCGGGTAAAAGCTCCCAAAGGCCAGGGACTTAGTAGCCAAGGCAGCGCCTCCCTGTCACCACCCCTCCCGCTCTTGGCCTCGCCAAACTGACCTGATTCCCCACTCCCCTGGGATCCCTGGGAGCTGTGCAACACTGCCCTTTTGAAGAGAAGCGAATCAGGTTGCCTTGGTTACTGGGAAGGTTGGAACGCCAAGCTCAGGTGCACACAAGGAGAGACGAGGCTAGAATAAGTGGGAGTTGGAAGGTGGCCGGCGTGCTGCTGCAGAACTCTCTGGATGCAGGAAGCCTCAGTCAGGTTTTGGCAGCATTTGCAGGGGGTGCCAACTTCACTGCAGTCAGCTGTCTGTGCTGAGTGTCTCCCGCCACGTCTGCCTTCCAGGCTGCGGGGATCTGCCCCTGGCTCAGCGAGGGGCCCTGGATAAGAGAAACCCACTCCTCTTGGAGAAATGGCCTGGGTAGCATCTCCTAGTACTTCCACTCGGACAGGGCTGAGGGCTGGATTGGGGCTGAGTCTGGGTGAAAAATGCATGCCGTGCCTCTCCCAGCACGGAGGGGCCAGCCGGCCACACACCTTTAGGTGGAACAGGTAAAGGCTCTAGTTACTGCTACTAACAAGCTTCTCGGCTGCCCTGAATCCCTGTTTCAGAGTGAGATAAAAGAAGAGAACATTCAGAAACTGGATACAGTGGCGTTTTGTTATTTAACCTTCACCAGCGGGCCATTAAGCCTCCGGCTCCTGAGCAGAAAAGCTCCTGCCAAAATAAAGGGGGGCGTTCACTGTTGTTGTGTGGGGGGAATGTAGAACATTCTATAAAGATGCTAGACAGGGGAGAGGGAGTGGAGTAGAGAGAGCAGGGAGGAGGGGAGAAAAGGACAAGTGCAGTGGGTTACCTCCACCCCCATTGCCTCTTCAATGCTTCTACCCATGACATCTCACCATTAGAGAGAAATGGGATCTTTCAGTTTCAAATGTCTGCCAAAGAAAAAGGACCGAGGCTTAAGTTCTCGTTCAATGGTCGGCCAGAAAAAAAAAAAAAAAAAAGCTGCATCAAGATTAGGGACACCTTTGTTGGCTTTTTTCTTCTCCTGCTCCATTCATCACTCTCCGGCAGCCAGGACACCAGGCCAACGGCAGCTGCTGACTTTCCCCAGCCGGCTGCCTGCTGTTGCCGGGCTTGGTTTGGTGGCAGCAGGGCTGTCCCCATGCTGGCTTCCTCCCCGCCCAGTGGCGGTTACTTGTTTGATTTGTCTCTGGGATGCCCTTAGGATCCACTGACTGATACCTGACTTGGAAGGATAAAGTATCAAGATCCAGGCATCAGGTGGCTGCTAGGATGAGATGACCCTGGGACAGCCTTCCAACCCTACATCTGTCGTGGCTTTTCCTGGATAGTTAGGGCTCTGTGAGCATGGCGTTGTGTAGTCCAGGAATCTCTTACACGTGCATTTGTATCACTAACAGTGAGAACCATAACTGGCCTCTGGTGATCATGATGCTAATAGTTATATTTAGTTATCTTTATCCAGTAGCTGGCATGGGCCAAACACAGTTTGTTGCTCATGGTATTTTTCTGGCGTTTTGCAGATGAGGAAACTGAGGTTAAGAACGGCCAAGTGACAAACTCAAGGTCATAGAGGTAGAAAGGGGCAGAGTTGGAATCTGAATCTAGGTTCTTCTGATTTCAAAGCCTTACTCTTTGCACAACTGCAGTCTTTTTCAGCGAATTTGGAGAGAGGAAGGGAAGAGGGGAAGGGAGCAAAGGAAAAGGGACCTTTGTAACTACAGAGAAATAAACAACACATCTATCAGCATATATACCTTGCTCACTGTGGAGGAAAATGTTTGTGTGGTTCCAGCCGAACATTGGTTTGACATACCACACTGTTCCCTGCAGTAGATAAGGCCTTCATAATGATCTCCAGAGGCCACCAAGTCAAGTCCTGTCTCTGTCATTTACATATAGTAAGTCACCTTGAACAAGTCCCTTCTTTACTGTGTAAAACACAGGTAAGCGTAGGACCTACCTACCACCGAGGGTTGTGGGGAGATGAAAGGACCTCAGCCATGGTGGGTCTTACCCAGTGCCTGGTACACACCAGGCTTTCAAATGGGAGCTGTGACTAGTTAGGCTAGTTTACCCTTCTTTGCCTTGGTAGAGAAACAAGAACCATTGTCCCTTCCTTGCCAACTCAAGTTTTTTCCTGCTGAAGCAGGGCTCACCTGAGCCACGTTGACATCAGAGTTTGCAAACCACCTTGGGGCACTCATTGTGTAAATAAACCAATAAATTCTTTTCCCAGTAGTCTTATCAGAGGCAAGCCCTTGTTTGGAATTTCTGAAGTAAAGTGACTCTTGCCAGGGAGCTGGCACCAGGGCGGGTGTGCGAAGCAGGGATAATGAGTTGCAGTGGTCATGGCTGAGTGAAAACGGCTGCTGTGGGAACTGGAGGTCTCTGAAATTCATTGGTAACTGCTCTGATATCCTGGCCCTTCACTCGTGCTTCCCTGTGCCCTGTTGGAGAGCTGTTTGAGAACCTGCTGATTTTAGCGTGGAGGTGGTGCAGAAGGGCATTGGTGTTTATCGTGTCCCACCCAGCCAGGGGTTGGCCATTCATTCAGCAGGTATTTATTGAGTGCCTACTGGGCTTCAGGCTCCGTTGCCCTAACCAAGGATCAGAGCAAAGTCCCTGCTACAATGGGGTGTACCCTCGGGCAAGGGAGATGGGCAAACAGTTAAACAGATAAATTACATTCTGACTGGGGGCTTGGTATTTGCTAGAATTCTTTGACCCATCTTAGGAAGCTGGAGGGATGGCCCTGTCTAGGACACCTGTTGGTAGTTGCTGTGTGGACTTGGGCTTTGGATCTGAGAGACCCTTGTGCCTTCCCTCGGGTGTTACCCAGAGCCTGTTAGGATGAGCTGGGCACCGGGCTAAGTGCTGGGAATGCAAGGGTGACATAAGACAGTCTCCAACTCATAACATTTACTACAAATTAGTGAGAGACAGTCATCAAACTGTGCAAATAGAAATGTCAGGCTCTCTGAACCTTGGTTTATTTCCTCTCCTCTCTCATCTGGACTCAACTTAGAAATATTTATTGACTGCCCGTAAATGAATAGAGTGTCTGTAATATATCAGGCATTGTTCCAGCACTGGGGATTTGGCAGTGATTAAGCCATCAAAAATCCTGTCCTCGTGGAGCTTACATTCTAGAGCAGTGAGTGTCAAACTTGGGGAAGTGTCAGAATCACGTGGAGGATTTGTTAAGCCCGGTCCCACCTGCTCACTCCCACCCACACACCCAGTTTGTGTCAGTAGGACTGCCGTGGGGCTGGAAGTTGGTGTTTCCAGCACGTGATGCTGCTGGTTTGTGCCCTGTTGCTTTGCAGACCGCTAACAGTTGATTTATTGAATCCTCGCAATAACCTGGGAGGATTGGGGGTTAGGGTGGGTTAGGGGAGTCGGGGGGAACCCTCTCATGGCTGTTTTACAGACAGGGGACTGAAGAAGGCAGGTGAGGTAACTTGGCCCTCCCTCTTATGCTAAGCAAGCTAAAGGAAGTGACTTTAGGAGCAAGCACTGTTTAACTGCCTCGCCGTGATTGCTATGAGCAATTTTGTTCTAGTTCTTTTGCTGACCCAGAGCCTGACTGGTGGCAAAATCCAGTCGGGTTTGCTCCCGCATTGTGAAATAAAGGACGGGGAAGCAGGAGATCTGAGCAGATCCCAGAAGCCAGAAGGAAATTCTCTTTACATTAGAATGTGTGGAGTTATGCATCCGTGGTCACAGAGAGGAACAGAGGGCACGGGTCTTCCCTGTTTCTCCCTGATGCTGAGCCAGGAGACCTGTGCCGAGCCCGCTCTTCAGAGGAAGGGGTGCTGGGCTCCTTCACCCCTAACCCAGTCTTACTTTGAGTCTAGGAAGCGCAGGCGAGGTGTGGCGAAGAGGCAAGGCTCTCCTCTCAGAATCCTCACAACAGCCCTCTAGGGAGGCCTTTTCCCCTTGACCATGACTTGGAATGTACATCCTCAGCCTTGTCACTGGCTAGTTCTCTGACCTTGTTTAAGCTACTTAAAGCCTCCTGAGCCTCAGTTTCTTCACTGGCAGGATGGGAATAAATTAGAAGCTACCTCGTAAGCCAGAATGAAATTCGAGGTCTCTCCATTATATTTAAGTTCCGCTGTCTGGACAGTTCTAACGACAGAGATTAAGGCCTCCTTGATAGCTTCATCTATAGTTCTGTAGTTTCTGCTCAGTTCATATCTTTTGAGCACCAGAATTTTTTTGGACATAAACCTCTTTCTTCTCATTTCTCTGGAAAAATGGATCATACTTAAGCAGTTACACATCTTCCCAGACAACAAAGACTTTTGCTAGACGGGACTATTAAGCGGTATCTTAATAGCTCAAAAAATTTCAAACCAGCCTGAGTGGTTTATTTCCACTGCTGATATAGAACAAATATTTGCTGGCCGCAGGTGGAGGACCCTGGGTGTTTCTTCAGCCTCCTAACTGGTCACCAGGCCTGAGTGGTTCTCAAAATGTGGTCCCAAACCAGGACATCAGCTTCACCTGGGAAGTTGTTAGAACTGCAGACTCTCCTGTCCCACCTCAGACCTACTAATCAGACACTCTGGGGGGTGGAGCCTTGAGAGCTGTCTTTTAAGGAGCATCCCAGGTGACTCTGCTGCCCTCTCAAGTCTGAGAACTACTGGCCAAATGTTTGCAGCTAGAATGACTTAAGGTATTTTGTGAGTGGTCGCAGGCAAAAACTGGCCAGGTTTGAAGAGCCTTCCAAGCACAGGTCGATGCAGCCCGTTGAAATGGTCTTCATCGGCTTGAGAACATTTTATGATCAATCCCCAAACCCTTATTGTCCAAGCGGGACCTCCACACTTCTTTCACCAGGCCTCACCATCACTTAACATCTTTGCATCAAGATTCAGCTCACAAGTGAAGTGTAAAAAGGCCTTCCCCATCTCCCTCGCCTGGGCTCCATGAAACCTTATGCTGTAGTAGGACAGCGTGACTACCGACATCCTCTCCATTCTTGTTAATAGGCAGCTCAGTGGCTGGCACACAGTAGGACTGCACCAAGCCAGGAAATGGCTGCTCCCCGTTGGGAGTTTCGGATTCTGTTTCTGGCCCTTCCTCATAGCAGCAAGTCCCTTGGCCTTCCTGAGCCCTAGTCTTAATTGCTGTATGATGGGGGAATAATGACCCTTGGTCTCCTTTCCACAATGGAGTATAGGAGTCTGTGTCTGGATCTCGGGGACAATAGGATCAGTCAGTGATTCTCAAGTTCAGTTGCACATCGGACTCAGCAGAGGGGGAGTGCTAAAAATACCCATGCCTGCCCAACTCCCAGAGAATCTGGTTTCATTGGTCTGGGGTATGGCCTGGGCATGGGATTTCTAGAATCTCCCCAGTTGACTCTGGAATACAGCCACATTGGAGAACCACGACTGTAGGTAAATACCTCCCTTCCTCAAAATGCTTGTAGAGTTTGAGATTATGCGAAAGTACCTTGTAAAGGGCTTTAAAATTTAAGAGTTACACAGTTCCACATGGAAAACTGAATGAAGATGATTCAGGAAGTATTAAAAAATAGCTATGGGTAGGGGGGAGAAGGAGATATTTGAGGGATGTCAGGCACCTTGCAGTTTGGTAATTTCCCCTCTTCTAGATCTATCTTGCTATTTCTTTCCTGATGCGTTAAGTATCAAATTGATTTGGGCTCATCTTTGCCTTAATGTGAAAATCTTTCAACTCGCATTGCAGGAGTAATGCTTTTAAATAAATTGGTCTAAGCTATTTTGGAGTTGTAGGCCTGGGGGGTGGGCAGCTGCTGTCTGTCCGCAGCAGATCTCGGTCTGGATTTCATGCACACGTCTGAGTCCTCGAGACTCCAAGGGAGTGGGGAATGCAGATGTTGTCACCGTGTAGATCGTGGCCGGTGGATAAGAGCTCATCATAGCCAACACTTACTGAGACTCTAGATAGTGCAAAGATCTGAGCTGAGTGCTTTGAGTGCATTTTCCAATTTAATTCTCCTAGCAACCCTGCGAGGTGAGAACCGTTACCATCTCCATTCTGCTGCTGGGGACACTGAGGCTCAGGCAGTTGAGAACTTGCCAGTGATGGCACAGCTAATAAGTGGCAGAACTGGGATGCCACTTTCTCTGCCACCACAATGCACCCTGAAGGCCAGGCCAGGCTAGGCTGTCAAGGAGAGCAATACTGAATTTGTTCTGGTAATTCAGACCATAGCTCCTTTCACTACTGTGATTCCTTGAGTAGCAACTGCGCTCAGTTGCTCAGGGTCTGTCTGGATAGCTAGACCTTTCTGTTTGCTCTGCTCCTATTTTCGGAGATGTCCCTCTCTCAGTGAGCAGGGTGAGTGAGCTCTTTTTCTGAGTACAGTCAGTTTTTCAAAATTCCTCCAAGGATCACTTTCCTAGACCACATTCCCCTGTCCTGGTGGTGATCAACATCTTTGTTTCACCCTCCTTATAGACTGTTGTGCTCAAGGTAGCCCCATCTCTTGTTACTTTGGCATGAAAGACTTAGCAGGAATCAAATTCCCTTCGGACGCTTTGGTGTCTGAATGGCATGTGGACTTGGACTGCAGCATTCTTGCTTGCCCAGTGGCACATCCTTCAGGATGTTTGTTTGGGTTCACTAGAAGTCAATTGGGTCATCTCAGATCTGAAGTGGCTCTAGCCGTGCACAAATTACCTTCCACTTCTGTTGCGTGTTGGGTAGAATCGAAAACAAAGAATGCCATTACCTTTTGTGTGTTTGGTTCCTGGTGGGAACTGTGCGAAGAAGAGGGTTCAGCAGTGACCAAAGACAGACATCATTCCTCATAGAGCTTACGGACACATAATAAGAACATGAACAAAATACTTACAGATTAGGAAAATAAAGAGGATGCTGTATTAGAAAATAATAGGTCTTGTAAATGACACCAAAGATCCAGCTATAGAATTTAAAAGTTCTGTAGTGAGAAAAACTGTTTGCTTTTACCTTTAAGTAGGATCCATCTATAGTGATCGCTGCTCTACCTCTTCAACCAGGTTTTCTTAATTCAAGTCAGGAGATCCTGGCACTCACTGTAGTGGCAACAAGTAGTGTATTTTTTTTTTTTTTAGCTTTTTTTTTTTTGAATGAAAGATTCTTTAACTTCTGTAGTGCTTCACAATTTTCAGAAGTTTCACACACGTGATTTCATACAGTCTCATAATAACCCTCCTTTTTTTTTTTTTCATCCCCTACCCCTATATTGTGCCTTTCCCCTTCCCTCTCCACACTGGTAACCTGTAGTTTGTTCTCTATGTCTGTGAGTCTGCTTCTTTCTGTTTTATTCCCTGGTTTGATGTATTTTTTTGATTCCACATATAAGTGATATCATACAGCATTTGTCTTTCTCTGTCTGACATACTTCACTTAGCATGATGCCCTCCAAGTCCATCCATGTTGCTGCAAATGGCAAAATTTCATTCTTTTTTATGGCCGAGTAGTATTCCATTGTACATGTAGACCATATTTTCTTTATCCATTCCTCTGTTGATGGATACTTAGGTTGCCGTACCTTGGCAATTGTAAATAGCACTGCTATGAAGTGCTGGGAAGCAGTGCTTTTTCTTTCTTTTTAAAAAAAATATATTTATTTATTTATTTATTTTTGGCTGCATTGGGTCTTCGTTGCTACGCGCCCGGGCTTTCTCTAGTTGCGGTGAGCGGGGACTACTCTTCGTTGCCATGCGCGGGCTTCTCATTGTGGTGGCTTCTCTTGTTGTGGAGCATGGGCTCTAGGCACACGGGCTCAGTAGTTGTGGCTCGCGGGCTCTAGAGCGCAGGCTCAGTAGTTGTGGCGCACGGGCTTAGTTGCTCCGTGGTATGTTGAATCTTCCTGGACCAGGGCTCAAACCCGTGTCCCCTGCATTGGCAGGCGGATTCTTAACCACTGTGCCAACAGGGAAGTCCCAGCAGTGTTTTTTTCTTAACTTTGGCCAAGGAGCTCTGTTCTTCCCCCAAGGCAGCATGATTGGTCAACCACATGCATCTGAAATTCCTAAGAGAGTTACTCAAATGCAGATTCCAAGGAAGGCCTGGCTTTGGTCAACATAATCAGAATTTCTGGATTATGTGAAACCCAGACTCCTTTGTAAAAAGAACCACTGAGTGATTTTGATACCATCCTAGGTTTGAGAAGTACTGATCAAGGAATAGACTTGTTTCAAAGTGCAAATCATTCTAGAGACTCGACCAGGACTAGAATCCCTTCAGCCTCTTCCACAACCTGGCCTACTTATTTATTGGTTCTCAGCTCAAAAACGTCTCTTCCTTTCTTCAGGCATCCATGGGTTTCTAGAGTGTGCTTAGGTGCTCTCTCCCCAAGAGTAAGCCTTCAGTCCTACGCCATGCCCCTTTCTCTGAGGGACACAGAGGGGTTCCATACCCACCGCCCCACACCCCGCCCCCCATTCCTGCCTTACCCTCCATCCTCCTCCTCCCATCCCCGTTCTCTGAGCAAAGTTCCAGGAGTGTCACCAGGAGACCTGCGGCGGCATCTTCCTTGACCTCCCTGTAGTGTCTAACCGTGTTGCCAGCTCTCCTCCTTTCCTGGCGGTCATTCTTTTCCAGGAGAGTAAGGCATTGTGCAGTCTCCTCCCTCGTGGTGGCCTGTGACGCCAGGCCTTCGACCACCTGCTCTGCACTGAAACCTCAGGTGCTTATTTCCAGTTTCCGGCTGGACATCACTTCTCTGTCCAGGCGAGCACTGCAAACCACCACAAATCTAAAACGGAATCTAGTCCGGGTCTCAAACCAACAGCTTTGCCCATCTGTGTACGTTGACGCCCCACCTCCCTCACCGGCCACGTGGGGTACCACTTGCTCCACGAGGCCTTCCCTCATCTCTCATCTCCTGCGCCGCTCTGGCTGGAGGGTATCTACTTTAAGCCAGGCCTGTTCTGGTCAAAAGCAACAGAGGCCCACATGACATGGCTGTAGAAAAGAGAGGCTGCTGTGAGGTTAGAGATTTCACAGGAATCTAAGGACGGGCATAGCGGCCCCCACTGCTGGGATGGCGGGAGCTGCAGCTGGAGGCCGTGAAGAACAGCGGTCTCCACGTACGTCCCTCTGTTCCCTCCGTTCCCTCCTGTCGGCCCGCTCATGTCATGGTTTCTGCTACCTCTGAAACCTACACACAGACTACAACAAATCTAAAATTTGTTCATACATTCGTAAACCATGTTATGAATTAGTTCTGCCTTGAACTTGCTGTGTGACCCTGGGCAAGCTGCTTAATCTCTGTGAGCCTCAGTTTCCTCACTCTGTACAAATAAGACGAAGGGTGATAATAGCCAAGATTTTATTGGGTGCCAAACCCTGCTCGAAGTGTTTTATATTTATTAGCTCAATTAACTGTCACACTAACTTTCTGAGGGAGGTAGTATTACTATCCTCATTTATAGATGAGGAAGTGGAGGCACAGAGAGGCTAAGTGATTTGCCCAAGGTCACACAACTAGAAAGTGGCAAAGCCAAGATTCAAACTCAGGCTCTCTGGCTCCAGAGCTCACGCTATTAGACCGCTGTTCACTTTGAGGAGTTATTGTGAGAATTATAGCGTGGTGGATTCTCTTATTTAGGACACATAGCCGAGAGCAATACTCAGAGTAAGTACTTAAGAATGCTAACAGTCATGACGTCATCACAACATTAGTTTGCAGGTGACCCATATGACCTTCACAACCCCAGCCGACCTCGTAACTCTTCGCCTCAGCAGCCACGGCTAACCCGGTGTCCCCAGTTCAAATTCTTGTGAGAGATGCTGATTTGGAAAGATGACAGAGCTGGCCTTGAACTGGATTCACCTGGTACAAGAAATCACAACAGAGCTCAGGGGTCATGTACCAACCACGGCAGCTCTCCACTCAGGAGAGGCCGTGGGCAGCTGGCATCCCTAGGTCGTTCTTTCTCAGAACTTCCAGAGTCAACTGTTCTGAATGCTCTGGCAGTTAGGGGACCTGGCGGTTACTCTCGCTGAGCACATGCTCGATTCTGAGCCCTGCTTTTGGCCTCATCCCCTGCGGCAAGCTTTCCGTGACCCTGACTCGCGCTGCTGGAAGTGGGGCCTGTGGACCAGCACATCAGCACCGCCTGGGAGCTTGTTAGAAATGCAGAATCTCAGGCTCCACCTCAGACCCACTGAATCAGAAACTGCATTTTAACAAGATCCCCAGTGGTCCTTGCAGGTTAATGTTTGAGTAGCCCTGGCCAGCGAACACTACTTATGCCTGCGTAGCGCTGTTTTGTTTTTTTGTTCTGTAGCTGACTGTGCCTCTAACCAGCTCCGATATAGATATCAGATAATATCAGTAAGCAGTGGATTCTTACAACCAGGTATAAACACTACCAAGGGGAAGGAGCTTCTCAGCCTGTTCCCACAGCCCCACATGGAATAAGGGATTGAAGCCGGATGGGGGATGGGAGTGGGGGAGGGCTCAGTTGCAAGGTGGGGGTGTCACACCTGCTGAGAAAAGACAGGATCCTGAGCCTGCAGCATGCCCACCAGCGGGGTCAGATGCCAGAGGTCAGAGTGGATGCAGGCGGTGTGGAAGTCCACCACGGTGGCAGGACGTGGTCTCCGGGGTGCACGAGGCAGTCAGAAGATGGGAACCCTTGGTGGCAGGGGCAGTGTCTCTCAACTGCAACACAGAATGAGGAGGTGGCCCGGCGGGCACCTGGCAGAGATCACAGAGGCAGGATTCCAGCCCTTAGAGAACAGTGGCAAGAGCAAGTCAAGGAGGTCTGGGGTCCCCAGTAAGCTTCCCAGGCAGAGGCTTGAGCCAGCAAAATAAATGGCAGGCTCCCTGGACCTAGCTTTGAACAGGGCAGAAGTACCGCCATGAGGGGACTAGCAGAAACAGTGCCTGTGGCCAAGGCTGGGACCGGCTGAGCCAGGACCCCCATGCGCGACCCCGGACCCAGCCAGGGGCAGCCTGAGTGGGGTGGCACTGGGGCAGGAGAGGGCAGGCTCCTGGTGGGGGACCAGGGGCGGGAGGGGCAGGCAGCCAGCTGTAGGCTGGAGGGAAAGTGTGTATGAGGCCCTGTGGACCGCCTCGCCTTCCTGGCATGAGGGCGGTGGGGAGGTGTGGCTGGATGCCAGAGGGCTTTCCCATCACTGCTCCCTGGCCCCGGTTCACCTGAGAACAGCGTTCCCCCGCATAAGCGTGGACCTTGCCCCCCAACACATTCCCGAGATAACACCCAGCGTCATCCCGGGAACACGGTGACAGCCCGACTGTGTGAGCGAGGCCCCCGACACCCTCCCTGCATTCATTTCCAGTTTGCTGGATGCTGTATGTGTGTCTATGTAAAATGACTGAAGAACGAGTCATTAGTGAGCCGTCCAAAGTCCCTTTGGGAACATTCCAGGAAAATCAATATCCCATCAAAGCCACAAATGGCTTTTTTCTTTCCCCCACTCCTTCAAAGCAGGGTTTCTCAGAGTGTGATCCGCCTACCTCCTGCCTTACTCCCCCGTGGAGCTTGTAAAACACAGATTCCTGGGGCCGTACCTGAAAACTACTGAATCAGAATCTCAGTGGGGCTTCCCAGAATCTGCATTTTTAACCTGCCCCCCCAGCCAATTCTAATACACCTTAAAACTTAAAAACCTCTCCTCCCGCTACCCACAAGGCACTTTCTTTCCTTTGCCTAAACCGGATCCTTGCCCTGCCTGCTGGTACTCCCTCCCTGTGCTGCTACACCCACTTAAAGGGCCACCTCTTCCCAGGAGCCTGCCTAGCTGTCTTTGTCCCAGCTCATGTAGGGGGCCCGCTGTGCACCCTCCTAACATGGCTCTGCCACATCGTCGTCATTTTTTTCCAGTCTGTGTTCTCCACTGAATGGTAACGCATCCTGTCGAGCCTCCCCAGGCCCAGCACAAAGTTTTGCACCTAATTAGAACTAATAAATGAATACGAGCAAAGGCAGATGAGAGGTAATGGTGAAGCCGCGGAGTAGAGGGTGAAAAGTAGATGCTTCCCAGTAGGAAGCTGCCACCTTCCAATTCTTCTCTCGGTCATTCTGAACTCTTAGGTCAAGTTTTGGAGCCAGAGGGCAAGTATTGGACCCAAGGAGAGCCCAGGGCTCTGGCTGGCCTGGGGCACAGCCCACCTGTTTGGGGCTGAGTCATCCCCAGTGGAAGCCTAGCTCTCTATCTACATTTTGGAAAAACTCCAGCAGAAAAAAAGGCTCAAGGATGGTTCGCCAGCCCCAAGCCTGACGCCAAACTCAGGGCCTCTAGAATGTTCAACACCCCCTCCCCTTGTCAGGCAGGGGGAGTCAAAGAATAGAGCTATCGGACCATGAAACTCCCAAGAGTCCTTTCCCCCAGCGTTTCTCAGAGATTGCTGCCACTGTTTTCTGTGTGAGGCTCCGAATTGCCATTTGCCAAACTGGTAAACGTTGACCCAGCAGAAATCAGGCAAAAATAGGAGAAGCCCCCGGACAGGCTGCCTTAATCGTGTTGGTGAAGGGAGAGCCAGGTGCCTGTGAGCTGGAGAATGCTGCCCATCATCTCGCTCTGAAAAACAAAATGTATTTCCTTAATCTTAACAACTTGAGCACCCCGAAACCTGCTTTACAAAAGTCCAGGGTGCCTCCTCTGATCTTGCTTGCTTCTCTGTGTATAGGGGGGGGTCATGGGACAAGGTGACTTTGGAAAGGCCTGGCCTGTTGAGACTCTAGGGTCAGCCCAGACTGCTCTGACCACAGGGGACCTTAGCCCCGGAGACAGACTGACCTCTTAACGCATGAAGTCAGAGTGAGGGCACCTGCTCTCAGTCCGAAGTAGGGTCGGAAGCTTCCTGGGTTCTTTGAAGAGAAAGAGGATTGGCTGAATTGTAGGTGGCAGGGCAGAGCAGCTGAGGGCTCCGTGCACAGTAGGCCCTCAGCAAATAAATGCTTCTCGCGTTCAGCTGGTGAGAAGGGAGCAGCCAGTGTTAAATGTGGGCTCTGTCAGAATCCTTCAGACATTTGCTGAAATTCCATGAGGGCGTCAGGGATTATAAGGTTTTAAGGTGATTACTGAGTTTCTTTCGTGATTTTTTTCATAAGGAGGTCATTTCTGAATCCACTCTTTCTCGTCTCATCTCCCCAAATTACCCTTCCTCCTTCCCTTCCAGGAGGAGGACAGTACGGTGTTATCATTTGGTCAAAATTTCACATTCAGAAAATGGTAACGTTCAAAAATCTTGTTCAATGCTGCAGCAACCCCCCTCCCCCAAGCTGGAGGTTGTGACAGCTGTCATTTACTGAGGAATTTTACATGCATTTACCGTTTCACTTGTGCCTTCCAGAGGAGGCAGCTGAGGCCCAGAGAGGCTAGAGAATTTATCAAGGTCACACAGCACGTTGGCGAGCGGCTTGGGTTTTACTGCGGGCTCTGTGACTCCACGGCCCCGGGTGCTTGTCAGTGCCGCATCCTTGTCTCCTAGAGGTCATTGGTGCTTGTTGATATAACATCGCTGCGAACCATTTCTCCACCATTTCTCAGAGCGTTTTGTCCACGTGTCCTGATTAGAGAATTAGTTAAGCTCTCGAGCTCTCCGGGGAGCCGTGGCTGGAATCCTGCCTCCTTCCTAGAGTCTGCAGGCAGCCAGATCCCACAGACCCTGCTCTGTCGGGCGGTGAGGACGAGAGATGTGGCCCCGTGGTTGGGGGGCCGGCAGGCAGGTTGTGATGACCCACGGGGTACGTGCTCCCTGTCAGTTCCCAGGCACTGAACCCAGGCACCCCCCCTCCCCACCCGGGACCTCCTCTCCTATTTCCCTCTTTGCCTCCTGCCCTCCTAGGATCGACAGCTATTTGGAAAGGTGAGCACAGAGGCCTTTTCAGAAAGAGTCCTGTTCTCCCGTCTTCCTGGTACCCTCGCTCACTGGAGAGAGAGAGAAGCAGGATTGTGTGGGGAGGGAGAGGCAAGTGTACGGGAACAGTGTAGATCTAATTGTTCATGATCCAGAGTGTCCTCGTTTGCATTCAGGGATGCCACCCGCCTTTGTGAGGGGCCACACCACGTTGAATGATGTGTTATCAGTGCAATGCAATAGCCCGATGACGTCATGAAAATCCAGGCTTTGGGAGAACGTGTTCACAGGCAAGAACGCAGCGATGAAAAGATGGAAGGGCCTGGTTACGCTGCATAATCCAGCTTTTACTGTATAACCCCTGGGCTTATTGGCCCCTTGTTCCTGTTCTCTTTGACAAAGAATGATTTTTTTTTTTTTAAACTTTCTGATTAGCAATCAGTAGTTTAAACCTGCTAATCACCTCTTTAGCTTGGCATGCGGACCAGGGAAAGGCCACAGCACTTAATCTGTTCTCTCAGATCCAGAAGTTCAGAAATGTAGTCAGCCCCAGTTTTTAAAATAATTAGACTGTTATTCAGGATAATGTCTACTGTAATTATATATATATATATTTAAATTTATTATTTATTTATTTTTGGCTGCATTGGGTCTTCGTTGCTGCACACAGGCTTTCTCTAGTTGTGGCGAGTGGGGGCTACTCTTCATTGTGGTGTGCGGGCTTCTCATTGTGGTGGCTTCTCTTGTTGCGGAGCACGGGCTCTAGATGGATGGGCTTCAGTAGCTGTGGCTTGCGGGCTCTAGAGCGCAGGCTCAGTAGTTGTGGTGCACGGGCTTAGGTGCTCCGCAGCATGTGGGATCGTCCCAGACCAGGGCTCGAACCTGTGTCCGCTGCATTGGCAGGCGGATTCTTATCTACTGTGCCACCAGGGAAGCCCCTACTGTAATTATAATAATCAACATTCTGAGGTTTATTATGTAGAGACTTGTTTTAGTTTACTTTTTAAAAAATTTATTCTTAATTGGGTAAAATATACATAACATACAAGGTATCATTTTAACCATTTGTAAGTGTACAGTTCACAGGCATTAAGTACCTTCCCGTTGCTGTGCAACCATCCCCACCATCCGTCTCCAGTTCTCTTTTCATCTTGCAAAACTTAAACTCTATCCCGGTTAAACACTCACTCCCCATTCCCCCTCTCCCATCTCCTGGCAACCACCACTCTACTTTCTTCCTGTACGAATTTCACTGTTCTAGGTACCTCATATGAGTGGAGTCATACAGGATTTGTCCTTTTGTGACCAGCTTATTTCACTCAGCGTAATGTCCTCCAGGTCCATCCACGCTGCAGCGTGTGTCAGGATTTCCTTCCTTTTTCAGGCTGAATACTATTCTATTGTATGTTTACACCATGTTTTGTTTATCCATTCATTTATTCACAGACACACTTTCACCTTTTGATTATCATGAATAATGCCACTGTAAACATGGGTGTAAAGCTATCTGTTCGTGCCCCTGCCTTTACATCCTTTGTGTACGCACCCAGAAGTGGAATTGCTGGATCATATGGTAGTTCTATTTTTAATTTTTTGAGGGGCTGCTACGCCGTTTTCCACAGTGGCTGCACCATTTGCCATTCCCACCGGCAGTGCACAAGGGTTCCAATGTCTCCACACCTTCACCAACACACTTAGTATTGTCTGTTTTTGTTTTTTTTTCATAGTAGCCATCCTAATGGGTGTGACATGGTATCTCGTGGTTTTGATTTGCGCTTTCCTGATGATTAGTGATGTTGAGCATCTACACAGATACTTTTAAAAAAACGAACTTCTCCTGTCATTTCAAAGCTAAAGGCAGTAAAATGTAAGGTTCAAGGCGCTGAATCTGAGAAGCCGTGCTGCCTGGGTTTAAGTGCTGGCTCCACTCCTTGCTGACTGCAGCTGTGGGTCAGTTGCAAGATCCCTCTGTGCTTCAACTTCTCACCTGTAAAGTGGGGTAATAAGTAAACTGCCTCGTAGGGCTACTGGGAGGATTCAGTGATCTAATAGAGATAAATCTCATGGGAAGTGTGAGACTTGCTATATGTGTTTGATGAGTGCTGGGCTTCATTACTCTCAGAGTAGAATCTGCTGCCTTCCATCCTCCAGGGATGGTTTTCCTCTCTGCCTAGTCTTTTTCAAGTGGGGTAACAGCCTGGGGAATTTGAGGTGAGATGGTGGCTTGAACCCAGTAGGTTTTCACACCCCCAGGTTGGGCATGTCAGGAGGAAAAAGAGCAGTGGCACAACTACTGAAGCCCACGTGCTCTAGAGCCCGTGCTCCGCAGCAAGAGAAGCCACCTCAATGAGAAGTCCGCGCACCGCAACGAAGAGTAGCCCCCGCTCACCGCAACTAGAGAAAGCCCGCGTGCAACAACGAAGACCCAGCGCAGCCATAAATAAATAAATAAGTAAATTTATTAAAAAAGAAAAAAAAAACGAGCAGTGACAGCCTCTGAAATCCACCCTGAAACTTGGCAGCATCTGGTTTTGAGAGTGAGTTTGTGTAGAGCTGGCAGCCAGGAAATGGGACTGGGAATCTAGTACAAAGGTAGTTTCTCTGGTTCCTTCAACCAATAACTATTAGAGCAAATAACCATCTGGATGAGGAATGGCTCCTAATTGCCTTGGAGTAAGGCAGTTAGCTAAGGGTTTGTGTTGCTGCGTGTGTCACCATGGGACTCTGCATCCTGACGGCCTGGAGGACTGTCCTCAGGCCTGTATCCTCTGCATCTCGGCATTTGGGCCTCCCTGTTGTGCCCCATCTGTAGGTCATTAGTCTCTTGCGAGAGAGATTAGGGTTCCCCTGTCCCTAATTCCAGGGGAAATTCCAGGAGTGTCAGAAGGACCCTGGGTCCTTCCCAGGGCAGATCTCTGACTTGGTCAGTCAGCCCAAGGGAAAGAGTCATGGGAAAGTAATCCTCATCTCTGATCCTTCTCTAAAGCCTAACCCAGTTTCCTTAGCAAACATACTGGAGGAAGCGGTGGCGGGGCAGGGAGGGCGGCTTCCCCCTCGCCTGCCTTTACCTGGTTAACTCCTTCTCAGGGCCCAGCTTTCAACATCAGTTCCTCAAGGGATCATCGCCCTGCTCCCCGAATGGGGCCAGGTGCAGTGTTTATATTCCCTCACAGAGCAATATTCTTTCTCTTTAAATCAGTTGTTCAATGGTTATTAGTTAAGACCGCATGTTTTCTTCTGTTTAATGTCAGCCGAGGAGTCTTCTAGATTAGCCATTCTCAAAGTGTGTTCCCTGGAGGCCCCTGAGATTCTCTCAGAAGGTCTGCAAACTCAAACTTCATAATAATACTAAGAAATTATCTGCCTTTTTAACTTTCTACCTATCATGAGAGGACTGTGGAGTTTCCCAGAGGCTACGTGACATGCAGTTTTGCAACAGACTGATGCAAAAGCTGCTCTTAGGACTCAGCTGTCTTCTTTTAAGCCATTCATTAAAGAGATTTGCAAAACTGTAAAATAAGGCCACTCTTCTCACTAATTTGTGGGGGAAATATAATTAATTATAAGGATGTGATTTATGTTAACATGTGATTGGTTTATTATTTTTATTTTCAAAGGAATTAATAAATATTTTTAAATTTTCTGTTTTCATTTCTAATATGATAAATGTTGATCAACAAAACCCACATGTGGACTTCCCTGGTGGCACAGTGGTTAAGAATCCGCCTGCCAATGCAGGGGACACGGGTTCGATCCCTGGCCCGGGAAGATCCCACATGCCGTGGAGCGACAAAGCCCGTGCGCCACAATTACTGAAGCCTGCGTACTCTAGGGCCCACGTGCCACAACTAGAGAAAGCCCGTGTGCAGCAATGAAGACCCAATGCAGCCAAAAAAAAAACCAAAAACACCCACATGAACAACAACTCTTGGGGTCCTCAGGTTTTAAGAGTGTGAAGGTGTCCCAAGACCAAAAATTTGAGTGAGGATTGCTGCCCTAAACAGGGATCAGGAACTTTTTTCTGTAAAGGACTAGTGGACCATACCCTCTCTGTCTTAACTATTCAACTCTATAGCATGAAAGCAGCCATAGATAATATGTATACAAATAGGCATGGCTTTGTCCCAATGAAACAAGCAGTGAGTGAGTTTGGCCTATGGGCCATAATTTGCCATCTCCTGCTCGAGGCTCTAAGCTCTAAAATGCCAGGAACCACATCTAACCGATAAATTGCTTTATCCCCAACACCTAGCACAGGGCCTGCTACTTAGTAGATGCTTAGGAATTATAACAGAAATAGTGTTTAGTGGCTGGTTGTCCAAGTCAAAAATAACAATGGCTTAACTTCAAGGTATAACTTCTTTAGCACATCAAAAAAAAAAAAAAAATCAAGAGGCAGGCCAATTAGGGCCAGGGTGATGGCTCAAGGGACCCAGGTTCCTTGTGCTTTTCTGGTCCACCATTCTTAGCATGTGACTTCCATCATTAAATTCACCTCATGGCTCAACCAACCTTAAAGAGCCTCAAGAGAAATAAGCTGATCTGCCAATAATGAACTGCCCATCAGAACAAAACTTAACATTCTTCAAAGAAGGAACATAAAATCCAGATTCTCTACAGCTTAGTGTTCAGAGTATCTAGCATACGATAGAAAAGGTATTAGACTTAGGAAGAAATACAGTAGAAACAGACCCAGGGATGGCAGAGATGTTGGAATTAGCAGGAAATGAACTAATATTTATTATAGATATGTTTAAGGATTTTTAAGGAGAAATCAGTAGGGAAATGGAACCAAATAAAAATTCTAGATGAAAACTACAGTATCTGAAATGAAAACTTCCCTAGATGGATCTAACTGTAGTTCAGATGCTTCAGGAAGAAAGATCATTGAACGTGAAGTCAGAGCAGTAGAAACTATCCAAACTGAAGCACAGAAAGAAAAAAAAAAGTTGGAAAAAAATGGTCAGAAGCTCAGTGATCTGTGGGATGTTGTTAATTAATCTAACAAATGTACATTTGGATTCCCAAAAGGAAAGGAGAGAGAGAGAGAATGAGAAAGAAAATATATTTGAAGAGGTAATGGCTGAAAAGTTCCAAAGTTGGTGAAAAATATTGACCCACAGGTCCAAGAAGCTCAACAAACCCTAAGCACGATAATCATGTGGAAAATCACACGTAAATACATCATAGTCACCTTGCTGAAAACTAAAGAGAAAGAGGAAAATCTTAAAATCTCCCAGAGGATAAAGACATGCTGCATGTAGAACAATAAGAACCATTGCTAACTTATCAGAAATGATGCAAGCCAAAAAATAATTGAATAATATCTCTGAGGTGCTGAAAGGCAGAAAAAACAGTCTGCAATTCTATATCAACAAAAGTATCCTTAAAAAATGAGAGTAAAATCAAAAGCTCTATTTTCAGTTATAAAGGCCGAGAGAAATGCTCACCAGCAGACTTACACAATAAGAAATGTCAAAAGAAATTCTTTGGGGGGAAAGAAAATGCTCTCAGGTGGAAATGTGGATCTACATGAGAAATTAAGAGCACCAGAAATATAAAAGACTTAAAACTTTTTTCTTAATTTCTTTAGAAGATAATTGACTGTTTAAAGCAAACATAATGATAGTGTTACTTTCATTGAAATTTTTTGAAAGGAGGAAAAGAGAATCAAGAAACAGATGAGACAAACAGAAAACATCTAGTAAATGAGTAGACTTCAATCTAGCTACATTAATAATTCATTAAAAGTAAACAGACTAAACACACCAATTAAAAGGCAGATATTGTCAGGTTGGGGGGAAAAAGCAAAACTCCAGTGTACAGGCTGTCTACAGTAGATTCACTTTGATGTGAATACACAGGTAGGTTAAAGGTAAAAGGAGGGGGGTCTTAAGTGTGTCACCTGGGCCAGCGCCATGGTAAAGCTGAGCAAAGAGGCCAAGCGGAGGCTGCAGCAGCTTTTCAAGGGAGGCCAGTTTGCCATCCGCTGGGGCTTTATTCCTCTCGTGATTTACCTGGGATTGAAGAGAGGTGCAGATCCTGGAATGCCTGAACCAACTGTTTTGAGCTTACTCTGGGGATAAAGGATGATTTGCTCATCTGGTTTTGGAAGCAGTCAATGCAGAGGAACAACATGGAAGGTGTGGACTCCGGCTGGGATAAGAGATGGGACATCGTTTAGATGTTCACCAGTTGGATGACACAGGCTCTTCTCAGATGTGTCTGTGGCAGAGTGGAACCTCTACTGACTTATTTACAGTAAACCGTACTAAATTAAATGTTTTTAACAATGTTAAAAAAAAAAAAAAAGTCAAAGGATGGGAAAGGTATAGCATACAGATACTAATCAAAAGAAAACTGGCCAATTAATATAATAATAGGCCAATTCATCAAAAAAACCATAATAACCCTAAATATGTACACACGTAATAGCTGAGTTCAAAATACATGAATAAGTAAGTGACTGGATCCACTCTTCGCAAGGGGAAGGGCTGATGGAGACATTTCCTCATTCCTGGCCCGTCTCCGCTGAGTCAGTGAGGAGGACAGCAGTAGGGGCAGAAGCAAGCCGACTCCGTAGCTTCGTTCTGTGTTCCGCATTTGTGTCCTTCCTGTGCCTCTGAGAAGGCAGGCCCTGGGCTCTCCCACAGGGGCCCGTGCAGAGAGTTCCCACAGGCTACTCCACCTCTTCTTGCCCTAAAGCGTTTTCTGGAACCTGCCAACCTCACGTGGGATGCCAGCCAGGACTAGGGCCTGTGCACCTGAGGTTGGAGAGGACTGGGGTCCTAGAGTGATGGATGGGGTCAGGGTTGGTCCTGGGGAACTCCAGGTGTCCGAGGACACAGGATAAGGTGGCAGCGTCTACTACCTTCAGGCTGGCTTCTGCCGTTCAGATACTGGAAGGGGCTGAGTCAGCCCCAGGTGGGGCAGGGGAAGGGGTTAGGGGAATTTTTAAGCAGTAATGAAATGTTGCCTGGAAGGGGAAAAGGAGGTGGTTTCCAGATAGGGTGTGCCTAGATGACAAAGAATTGCATTATTTTCAGTCCCATTTGCTGACAATCCAGCAATGATTTCTTTCCCCTTCCCTTCCCTTCCCTTCCCTTCCCTTCCCTTCCCTTCCCTTCCCTTCCCTTCCCTTCCCTTCCCTTCCCTTCCTTTCCCTTCCTTTCCCTTCCCTTCCCTTCCCTTCCCTCTCCTTTCCCTCTCCTTTCTTTCTCCCTTTCAAACTGTTAAAAAAATTGTGGCAAAATACACATAACATAAAAATTACAATCTTAAGCATTTTTCAGTGTACAGTTCAGTGGCATTAAATACCTTCATGTTGTCATGCAACCATCACCACCTTACCATCCATCTCCAGAATCCTCTCCATCTTGCAAAAGTGACTCTCTGTACTCATTGAAGAACTAGCTCCTCATTCTAGCCCCTGGCAACCACCATTCGACTTTCTGTCTGTATGAATTTGACTACACTGTGTATTCCATGTAAGTGGAATCATGCGGTATTTGTGTTTTGGGGACTGGCTGATTCACTCAGCATAATGTCCTCCAGACCCATCCATGCTGTAGCACGTGTCAGAATTTCCTTTTTTAAGGCTGAGTGATATTCCATTGTATGTACACACCACATGTTTCTTTTTTTGTCTGTGTTCAGTCTTTGTTGCTGTGTGCGGGCTTTCTAGTTGCGGCGAGTGGGGGCTACTCTATGTTGCGGTGTGCGGGCTTCTCATTGTCGTGGCTTCTCTTGTTGCGGAGCACGGGCTCTAGGTGCGTGGGCTTCAGTAGTTGTGGCACGTGGGCTCAGTAGTTGTGGCTCGTGGGCTCTAGAGCGTAGGCTCAGTAGTTGTGGTGCACGGGCTTAGTTGCTCCGCGGCATGTGGGATCTTCCTGGACCAGGGCTCGAACCCGTGTCCCCTGCATTGGCAGGCAGACTCCCAACCACTGCGCCACCAGGGACGCCCACCACATGTTTCTTATCCATTCATCTATTGATGGACGCTGAGGTTGCTTCCACCTTTTGGCTCTTGTGAATAATGCTGCTCTGAACACAAGCGGACAGCAGTGATTTTTTTGTTGTTTAATTTTGCTTTCTGTTAAGGTAATGAGGTAAAGGCGGGGATAGAAGTTAGTGGTTCAGGACACGGGCAGCCTTATTTCACACAGGAGACCTAGAAAATAAGCACCTGGGAGAGTTTATCCCTGCAGATCTGCGTGTTTGATGGGACAGAGCTGTCGAAACCTTTCGGTAGTTGGGGGCTTTAAAGTCCATCCCACCCTTCCGCCAATCCTTTGCCCTTCGTGGCCCCCGTGGTCACAGTTAAGATGTCATTTCTTGCTTCGGCTATTGTAACAGGGTGGCCAGACTCCAAGATCATTTTCCAGCAACTCATGTTGCAACTACTTCTGGAAGTTTCTTCCACAGGGCCTTCCAGAGCAAATTGCTCCCCTTCTCAGAAGCTTCTCATGGTTCTCCAAGGCCCATAGAAAACCCCGAAACTTCTTAGCATGACTCAGGGCCCCACTGGCCTTCCTAGGCCCCTTCCCTCTCCTTCCCTCCATTTCCCTCATTTATTGATTGGCCCATTTGTTCACCCTGGGGCCTGTATTTTTGTATTTGTTTCCGACGTGCATGTCTGATATTGACTCATTGAAATAGTGTGTTAAAGGGCCCAGCACATAAGAAGTGCTGTAATGTTTATGATGAAAAGAGTTTTACCTGGGGTCTCATTAGCTCTAGAGTGATAACCTCGTGAGGTCAATTGTTTCATCCCCAGTTGACAAGCTGAGAAATTGAGCTTTAGAACTGCTGAGAAATGAGTTTGTAACTTTGGCCCTTGGATCAGATTCAGAACCAAGAATCAGAACCAAGCTGTTCCTCTGAGCAAGGCTGTGGCTTTATGAGATCCTGGAAAGCCGGAGGCAGCAAGAATAAATGCTCAGGGGCTCTGGATATGCTCTCTTGCCAAGGAAAGATGAGGTTTTGTGGGGACTGAGTTTGACTGAAGAACCATGAAAGGCCAGTGCTTGTAGATGTCTACTTAGTGAAAGCCTGAGTGTAAAATAGCAGAGTGGAGCATTCAGTTGGCTGCTTTTCCAACTCTAGAAGGATATATAAAGGGAATATAAGCTCATGTTGGAAGGAACATGCTTCTCCCTTTATAGGGGACCCAGGAACGAGGAAAAAGCCTTACCAAAATAGGTTGCATTCATGCTGGTAAAATTCTGAATGCTCAGCTGGATCGATGAGGAAGTTGGAGCAAGTGGGTGGATGCAGACTCCTTCCTCCAATGGGCAGCTTGCTGAAATGCTGCAGCCGAGGACAGAGGAGAAATCAGAAATGCCCATGGGGTGGTGAGGGACTTGCTCAAGGTCACCCAGCTGAAAAAAGCTGAGCTGGGCCTCCCACAATTTAAGAGTCCAGGTCCAGTGGTTCTGGCGTATCATGCAGGCTGCTTTTAATACACACCTTCCAGTTGGAGCCCTGTAGTACCGTGCAAAGAACATGGGCTTTGGAGCATCATTTGCAGGCTTGGCCAGGTTAGCCGGCCTCAGTGCTTTCATCTCTCTGCAAGGCGTGGATAAGAACCCTTTCCTCACCGGGCAGTGTTGAGGACTAGTGAGCAGTCAGGCAAAGCTGCCAGCAGGTGCCTAGGACAGAGTCGGGTTACTAATGCTGCTGTTTCCTGGTGAGTTCTTGCTTTATCAGCTCTTCCTTTGCTCGGCGGTGTGTACAGCCATCGCCTGGGACTTGCCCCACGTGGTCAAGGTTCTTGGTTGACTGCACCTTAGGTGCTCTCACTAAAGGAATAGAAGGTTCTGATTGAATGCAAAGGTCAGACAAGTACAGCCTCCTTACTTTTCTTGTTAGAGCATTTCCATTGGCCTACACCAGCGATCGTGGGGTAGGTATGGGGAATTTCCTCACTTCCTTTTCCCCCAGAGTATCTCATGACCTCAGTTTCTGGTGACTCTGTTTGCCGTGGTATTTGGTACTTCACCTGCTCAGCCAGCATCCACCCTGCACTGGCTGTGCCCTCACCCATCTCCCACCTCCAGTAAACTAGACGTGCCTCACTGAGAACATCAGCTTTGTCTGGAGAGAGCAGGTGGACCTCAGCCTCTTTCCCGCCTGCAAAGTTCTACCCTAGAGTTTCCAGGAAGCCACTTGATTGCATTACTGATTGATAACTCCGTTTACCCTGGAGTGGAGACAGCCATAGTTCCGAGTTCTGCTTAGGATTTATCGTGCGCTGACGTCAAGGCCCAAGTGAAAAACTGAGAAGGCCTGGTTATGCCGAGTGCCTGTCGGACACCACCGAGAAGGCTTTGAGGTCTCTTATTTTATATGTTTAAAAAGGGCTCCTTCTTCTTTTGAGACAGAACTTCAAACGAAGCATTCCAGGCCACACTTCCTTTTGGTAAATCTTAACCAGTGTAAATGTTTGCTTTTGTGTTGTAAATCTTAGGAGGTTGGGCTGGGGGGGGGGGAGGGGAGGGAGGGAGGAATTTCAGAAGCAGGTGTCCTGCCAGCAAAAGTTAAAACTTAATCTGCTGTTTGGGGTGTTTGGGGGAGGCGGGTGGCTGGAAGGGGAGCGTTCATAATTAACGAGCCATGCTAATGAACTGGAATTTGGAGACAGAGCTTTTTTGCCAGGTTGTGCGAATTCCTGGACCTTGTGCCCGCGGCCCCCTGGAAAGAAAGGGAGTTTAGGAAAATTCCGACTTGCAGGCAGAAACCCCTGTTGGGGAAGTCAGTGAATGAACATGGGAGGAACAGGGCAAAAAGCAGTAATTAAAAGGGTAGAAAGATAAAGGGGAAAGTGAAATGATACAAAGCAGTATTCATTAATAACTGTGGGTTTGGTTAAAATGTAAATTCTTCTAACAGTTATTAAAAGAAGCGTCCATTTCCCTGCTTCCCTGGCTGGGTCCCCCCTCACCACACCCAGGGGCATAATACACTGAATAGGAGGGTCTGGGGAATTGGCCTGGGACCCACACTCTCCAGGACAAAGACTTCAATTTGCTGCCCAAGATACACCCCCTCGGAAGAGACCCTTGAAAACCTGGGACACTGTGTGGAGGGAGGCCACGTGTGCCATGTGTAACTTGGGCAAAGGCATTCACCTTCTCCTAGACTCAGTTTTCCTGTCGATGAAATGGAGAGCAGCGGGCACTTTCAGAATGGTGAGAGTCTCTTGTGATTGTGGGTGCTTGCCCCTGCATTCAGTAATCACTATCGTTAGCCCCACCCCTGCAGAGCCCCCCCCCCCCCCGCTGCGTCTATGGAATGTTCTGGAGGGGGATGGCTTAGTGGGAGGTGATCCTGGGGTTAATGAAGCCGAGACCTCCCTCCACCTCTACGTGTACTCGCTCCCTGAGGCCCCTTTTGCCTTTCTCTTTCCTCTGTTCCTCTAGAAGGAGTTGGGGCTGGTAGTGGAGGGACGGGGACAGAGCTCGGCGCGAAGGATGCAGTGAGGGTTTGGCAGGCAGCGGCTGGGTTTGGGGACTACAGCGCTCTGCAGTTCAGCAAGAGGGAGATGGAGAAAGGGTTGGGCCCTCGTCCCGTCCTCTCCCCTAAAGCTACTGAATCTTTTTACTATGAGAAGCAGCGGGTGCTTCTAGAATCCTGTACCTCCAATCCCCCCCGCCCCGCCTCCCCGAGAGCCTCAAACTGACCTCAAGGCAGAACCGCCAAGAAGTGAGCTGGGTGACGCACAGCCATTCCCCAGTTTGGGGCCATCAGAACCCCCTACCCACACTGGCGGGTCATGCTTCAAACGGCAGCTTTGCCACTTCCTCACTTAGCCTTGAGTGTGAGAGCAGCAAAACCGGGGAAGCAGCCTAAACATCTCACGCTGGGAGCTGCACACGTTAAGTTGGGGGGCATCCACACAATGGAGTGCCATGCAATTAACAGAATGAGGTAGAGCTACACGTGCTGGTATGGAAAGAATTCCAAGAAGTGTGATTAAGCAGACAGCAAGATTCAGAATAGTATGTTTTGTGTTTTTAAAATGGGTTTAAAAATACACATCCGTATGTAATAGAGTCTTTTTTTTTTTTTTTTTTTGTAATAGAGTCTTATAGAGGGGCTCCAAAGCATCAGGTATTCCCCAGAAACACTGAGCCCACACAGGATAAAAATAGCTGCTGGTCCAGCATCACCCTTTGAGCCTCACGACTTTGGTACTACTTTGTGTTTCTACAGCCTCGCCTTTCCCACTTCACTGAATTACCTGCCTGACTCATGTTGTGATTTGAGCTTGCAACTCCCAGTCAACGGAGAGTGAGTGGAGGAAGATTGTGTACGCACCATAGTGTAATTTTTTTAATATAAATTTATTTATCTTATTTGTTTTTGGCTGCATTGGGTCTTCGTTGTTGTGCGTGGACTTTAGTTGCGGCGAGCAGGGGCTGCTCTTTCTTGCGGTGCGTGGGCTTCTCATTGCTGTGGCTTCTCTTGTTGTGGAGCACAGGCTCTAGGCACGCAGGCTCAGTAGTTGTGGCGCATGGGCTTAGTTGCTCCGTGGCATGTGGGATCTTCCTGGACCAGGGATCGAACCCATGTCCCCTGCATTGGCAGGTGGATTCTTAACCACTGCACCACCAGGGAAGTCCCACTGTAGTGTAATTCATCAGTTTTGTTTTTTATTTTAATTTTATTTACTTTTGGCTCTGTTGGGTCTTCATTGCTGTACGTGGGCTTTCTCTAGTTGTGGTGAGCGGGGGCTACTCTTCGTTCCGGTGCGTGGGCTTCTCATTGCAGTGGCTTCTCTTGTTGTGGAGCATGGGCTCTAGGTTCACGGGCTTCAGTAGTTGTGGCACACAGCCTCAGTAGTTGCGGTGTGCGGGCTCTAGGGCACGCAAGCTCAGTAGTTGTGGCTCGCAGGCTTAGTTGCTCCACGGCATGTGGAATCTTCCCGGACCAGGGATGGAACCCGTGTCCCCTGCATTGGCAGGCGGATTCTTAACCGCTGCGCCACCAGGGAAGTCCCTCATCAGTTTTGAGATGGACTTTTTTTGTTTGTTTGTTTTACAAAAACAAAATGTTAACACCTTCAAATGTTAACCTGCTGACACCTTCAAATTGGGGATGAGTCTTATTAGCAATGCCGTTGGCATGGTAATTGCCGACACACGCACACACTCTGCTGCTCCTGCTAGTGTAGCTGGTACCATGGCTCCTCTGTGTTTCAGTCCCAAACAATCTAAGAACTATTGTGGACGGACCTTGGTTCTTATCAAAAAACCCGTCTTCGACATCTTCTGGTACAATCAAGAAAGGATCAGAATCCAAACTCAAAGTAATTTTCAGCAGCTTGGAAGAAAATCAGAGGCATTATCAGAGGTCTCTTTCAAGAAACGCCACCCCAACACTCCGTGGCACAAAGAATGGCACTGTGAGGAACCCGCAGGTGCAGGTGACTCAGAGCTGAGGAGGGTGCAAGCTTATCAATACCTGAGCTAATGTCGTTTGCTTCTGTTTTTCCTTTTTGCATATATGGAAGAGAGAGCCATGTAATTAAGTCCATACCTGAATAAGCCTAAATAAGCTTTTTCAATACATATAAATATTCTGAGGTAAAGGAAGCATGGGATCATAGTTTATTGGCAGTGTTGTTCTTTCTTTGTTGTATATATAATAAAACTTTTGTAAGTGACGCTTGTTCTCTTAGGTTTGATGAAGTCTAGTGGATGTGTGTGTGTGCTGGGCACATCACATGCTGGTATGTCCATGAAAATATTTCTGGAAGGACACAGGAAATCTTTTTATTTTTTAATTGAGGGTAATTAACATATAACATTATATTAGTTTTAGGTGTATAACATAGTGGTTCAGTATTTGTACGTATCGTGAAATGATCACCGCAGTAAGTCTAGTTAACATCTGTCTGCATACGTAGTTACAAGTTTTTTTTTTTGCTTGTGATGAGGACTTTTAAGTTCTACTCTCACAAACTGCTAAATATAAAATAGATAAAAGCAAGAACTTACTGTATAGTACAGGGAACTGTATTTAATGTCTTGTAATAACCTATAATGGAAAAGAATATGAAAAACTATGTATTTATATGTGTACAACTGAATCACTTTGGTGTACACCAGCAGCTAACACATTGTACATTGACTATACTTCAATATGAAAAATTAAGATCTGCTTTCTTAGCAACTTTTAAATATGCAATATAGTATGGTTAACTGTAGTCACCATGCTGAGCATTATACCCCTATGACTGCCTTATTTTATAACTGGAAGCTTGTACCTTTTGGCTCCCTTTACCCGATCCACCAACCCCCCGACCCCATCCCAGGCAACTACCAATCTGTTCTTTACATCTATAAGCTTTTTTTTTTTTTTCCTTTGTAGATTTCATATATAACTGAGAAGGAAATCTTAACTTCCCTGTTTTTTTAGGGGCACCCATGGGTGAAGAGGGGAAAGGTTCTTGTTGCCTGTATTTGCAGATTGTTTTTTTGTTCGTTTTGGTTTTTTTTTTTAAATTAATTTATTTATTTATTTTTGGCTGTGTTGGGTCTTCGTTTCTGTGTGCAGGCTCTCTCCAGTTGCGGCAAGCGGGGGCCACTCTTCATCACGGTACGCGGGCCTCTCACTATCGCGGCCTCTCCCGTTGTGGAACACAGGCTCCAGACGCACAGGCTCAGCAGTTGTGGCTCACGGGCCTAGTTGCTCCGCGGCATGTGGAATCTTCCCAGACCAGGGCTCGAACCCGTGTCCCCTGCATTAGCAGGCAGATTCTCAACCACTGCGCCACCAGGGAAGCCCTCGTTTTGGGTTTTTTAAAAGATACTTTTCATTATATTTTCTCTGATTTTTTTATTTACTTTTGTTAAAAAAAAAATTTATTGGCAGTACCTCTGGAGTCTCAAGCCACATCTCAGACCTCCTGACCTCCTAATCTCTGGGGGTGGGACCCCAGGGGCCAGGCAGCCAGGTTCGGTTATCTATCTAGCCAGGCTGAAAGCCAGCTAGCATCTCCGCATTTGTGAGACCAAGATTTCAGGGTTTCAAAGAAATTACTAACTAACTAACTAATTAACTATCTTTCTGCCTTCCCCTCTTTCTCTCCCCATTCCTTCCTCAGATGTTTTTTGAGCACCTCTCCTGTGTATATAGCATCAAACTCCTACAGACCCTCCTCTCCCTTCTGGAGCTGTAGGGGGTGCCCATTTTGCATTAGAGGTACCTGAGAAATGTGTATGTCCTTACAATCCTTGATCATCTCTTTAGAGCCTTTAAGTCTGAGAATGTGCCCTCAATGCTATGAAACCCCCCCCCCCCACCTGGGGAAAAAGGCTTCTCCTCCCTGGAGTGATCTTGATGCAAGGCCAGGTGTAGGTTTATCAGATTCCTAACGATGGGCAGCACCTCTGTGACCTTTTCAACCCAGAGAGGCTGCTCTGAAGTGATGTCAGTCTACAAAGGCCGAGCTCAGTGCTGGTGTGGCCGCCAGGGCTTTCCAGAAGGAGAGGGACATGTGGGAAGAGGACGGCTCCCCCCATCACCCCATCAGCCCAGACCCATCATTTTGGGGACTTTGACATGGCTGCTAAAGTTCCCTAACTGATATACTTGCTTTTTCTCTTCCCTTCTCACTGCACTCTTCAAGATCATCTGAATACAAGGTTCTTACAGAAATTCAATCTGATCATGCCATCCCGTGCGTTAAAAACACTCTGATGCTCTAACATGGCACATAGGACATAAGTCTGACCCTGACTTTGCCTCTCCTGCCCCATCCTGCCCACCCCCCCCCCTCCGCCCCCCACTGTACTCTGACCACAGGTCTGCAAAGGCCTGGCAACTCTGTGCATTACAGCGTCTTTGCAAACGCTAGTCCCTCTACCTGGAATCTTCTTCCCTCCTTGCTTCACCTTTTAACACCTACTTACCCTTCAGCCCTGTGCTTAGTCATCACTTACTCGAGGGAGCCTCCTCTAACGTTGCTGAGTAGTTCAGGCCCCCCACAGTCTCATGCCGCTGTGTGCAGCCGCTGCGTAGACCTGCTCACATTAGTTGTGTGACTCACTCTCTTCTCTGCCTCAGGCTCCCCGAGAGCAGGGGCTCGGGCTGTTTCTCCATAAAACTCTATCCCCAGTGCCTGGTTGCAGTGAGCTCTGAACTTTTATGTTGGACAAATGAATGGCTGATCATCCTGCTAAGCGGCGATGCTTCTCCCAAGAGGCAGTGGCAGGCCCTGCCCCCAGCAGGCTGTGACCAAGGAGGCTGATTGGTGGGATGGAACGCCAACAGGTCCCTCTGGTATCCTGGATACCAGAGAGGGTGGGAATGTAAACTGGGCCCAGAGGCTGCATTCTTGAAATTTCACTTCAGCCCAGGAGCAGTCTGCAGGGAAGTGAACCTGACCTTGAAGTTCTTGCCTTTATTTTTCTCTCCCCCTCTCTCCTAAAAAAGCGAGATAAAAGGGACAATCCCGCAACACATTCTTTCTGAGGGAGCTGCTAGGTAGGAGCTTCTGAGTCATGCTCCGCTCATCACCCAGACCTGCTTCTTGCTGGTACAGGTGCGCCTTCCAAGACTCCTTGGCGTCGCATGGCCTGGAGGAGGTGAGGTTGCAGGGGGCATGCTCCCTGGGCACTCGCAGAACATCTCAGCAGCAGTTTCCCAAGTGAGGTGCCACAGAAGGCAAAAGGTGGGCTGATGATAATAGGTGTTTACTGAGCATCTGTTATGGCCCCAGGAAATGTGCTAAGCGTTTCGCCTGCTTTATATGATCTGGTCCTCCCAACACACCTGTAAGTGAGGAATTACTATGCCAGATTAGACAGATGAGGAATTAGGACTCAAAGAATTGAAAGATCTGCCTATATCCATCCATACAGCTGGGGGTGGAAGTGCCAGGATGTGAACACAGGTCCATCTAGGAGCTTCCACACCTCTGTTCTAACCACTGTGCCCTCTGCAACTTGCCCTGACAGCCAGCCCCTGACCACTTACAGTCTTCCTAGCACTTCACATCCGTTCATTTAATTGTTCACAAATTTGATGAGGAAGATATGATTACTCTCATTTCTCCAATTACTAAACTGAGGCTTAGAGAACTTAATTAAGCGACAGAACCAGGATTCGAACACAGTTTTGTCCACCTGCAGAGTCCTTGATTTCCTCCCCCCTAGGAGACCAGGGAAGTCTGTGTTGCTTAGGGCGAATCACTTTTCCTCTCTGGTCCTCGGTTTCCTCATCTATAAACCAAGGACACTGGACTCTTATCAGGGGTTTTCAAATGTGTTTTAGCCATGGAGCCATTTCTTCAAGTGGAATCTTGCATTGAACCCTGGTGTATGCACCCCTACCTTTGCTGCCCACTCCTGCCGTAGCCAGCCCGCCTGGGTACGTGCGTCCCTTATACCCCATATATTCTCAAACAGATCCCAGTTTGAGACCTCAGCAGTAGGCGACTTCCAAAGGCCTTTCCAGTGTGGTCAGCCATCTCTGCTTCTGTAATTTGGGGTCCAGTAGAAGAGCCAGGGCACATTCTCATTCTTAAAAACAATACTTCGTGTTCTCCCACCTGCTCAGGACCCCAGTTCAAAAGGTGCTGAGCCTCTGCCCCAGAACACCCTTCCTGCGTGTTTAGACACTGACTCAGCTGTAGGGAATGAAGCTGAAACTCATCGTTGTGATTGTGCAGTTAGTGTTCTGACTTGCCGGGAAATTCATACAGATTAGTAGTTATTGCAAGACAGCTGGAGGTAAACCGAGTGGGTTCAAATCCCTGCACCTTCACTTCACACCTTGAGCCTGGAGGGCAAGATACCAAATCTATCTGTGTTTTCGTTTCTCCTGTGCATTGAGAAGGCGATGATGCCCACCACAGGTCCTAACATTAAACAGCGTGGTGTACGTGCTCAACAAATATTCGCCATTATTCATCATCATGTTTGACAGCACATGCTATTTCTCATGTACCATGACCACAGTTAGAAATTGTCACCCAGGTAGGTAACCTCGAGTTATGCAAAGTTCGGGGTGGCATCCTAAGAAAAAGGAGCATCCTTTATCAGCATCCCAACCACCTACACCAGTGGATGGTGGTGAAATTGTCGGGGTCCTGCAAAGCCCCAAACATGTAACTTTCCTCTCCCCCTCCACTCTTACACGTGGTGGTGAACAGCCCTGCTCAGTATCCGTACACCCCACTTTCAAACCACATGGCACTTGAGATGAATTATTGTTTCTTTACTTTTGAAAAGTAAACATCTGATGATGTTTCAACAGATACGTCACTGGTTCGTAACTGGGGAACATTTTGACAGCTCCTTTCCCACCCGCACCAGGGCACATTTGGCAACGTCTGGAGACTCTTTTGGTTGTCACAACTGGCAGGGTGCATCGGTGGTTAGAAACCAGGGATGTTGCTAAACATCCTACAATGCATAGTACAGTTCTTCCCCTACAATGAAGAATTATCTGGCCCCAGATGTCAGCAACGGCTCATGGTGAAGGCCAAGGTCAAAAAACCCTGCAATCTATGTTAAGCACCTATGGTGCAGGTCTGGTCCTTGCTCACATGGATCTTGTAGTCTAGTGTGCGTCATGGGGGGATTAGGGGGACAGAAATTAAATGACTAAACAAAGAAACAAACATATAATTGCGCATTGTCCTAAGTACCCTGAAGGAAATAAAATGGTGCCCTGGTGGAGAATAAACATCTAATTAAGATGGCTCGGCCAGATAAGACCTCTCTGGGAAGGGGACAGTTAAACTGGGATCTGGAAACCCAGGAGCCAACCATGTGGAGAGAGGAGGAGCGATTCCTGGCGTGAGTCAGAATGTGCAGGATGGCTGGAGTAGGGGAGCCTTGAAAAAAAGTGCTAGGAGCTAGAGGAGGCAGGGGGGCCAGACGTGAGGGGTCTTCAGGCCTGGGCAAGGGTGTGGCTTTTGTTCTAAACACAATGAGAAGCCACTGAAAAGCCTGTGACAGGGACAGGGCAGGATCTTATTTAATTTTTTTTTTTAAGATTTAAGAAGTATGAATTGGAAGGGATTTTTCCTGTATTAAAAATGTTGAGAGGTGCTAAGAAACCAGTCCTGGCCGTCGTAGGGACGAAGGGATCCAGGGAAGCCTTGACCCTCTGCAGGTGTGAGGACACTTGGAGTTACATGAACGAAGACACTTTGAGAGGGGAGAAGCAGAGCATGTCAGCTGGTCTCTTGGTAAAAACCAGATTCCCCCCAGAACAGAGGGTTGGGGCTGAGGTGGGGTGTCCTGGGACCTGGGGAGGGAGGGAGCTACCTCACAACTAGCTGCCTAAGGGAAGAGGATGCAAACGAATAGGGGGGTGCTCTCGTTTGATGCGAGGGAGAATGTTTGTTTTTGCCAAGTGGTTCCCACTTCAAATCCAGGGAACCCCAGGGTTTGGAGAACGTTGTTCTGTCTGTATGTGATGGTTCAGCACACGGGTTTTGCCTGCTTCTGCCACTTACCAGCCATGTCACCCTAGGCGAGTTACTTAATCTCTGTGAGCCTCAGTTTCCTCATCTGTAAAGTGGGTGAGTACTTCCCTCCATGGGCTATGAGGTTGAAATAGTGTACTATTTGTAAAGTGCTTAGTGTGTAATCAAGGTTCAATGAGTATTAGTTATTACGTAGTTAGTTTAGATAACACTTTCACAAATAATACATTTAATTTAGTCCTTATAGCAGTACTATGAGATAGGTACTATGATTTTTTAAACAGCTTTATTGAAATGTAATTCAAATGCCGTACAACTCACCTGTTTAAAATATGCAATTACATGACTTTTAGTGTATCCACAGAGTTTTGCCACCATCATCACCACAGTCACTTTTAGAACATTTTTATCACCCCCAAAAGAAACCCAGCTCCCCTTAGCCATCACCCCCTCAACTTCTTCCCACCCTTATTCCCAGCCCTAGGAAGCCACTAATTTACTTTCTGGCTCTATAGCTTTATCTGTTTTGGACATTTCATATAAATGGAACCATATTTGGCTTTTTGTGTCTGGCTTGTTTCACTTAAAGTTTTCAAGGTTCATCCATGTTGTTAAGTACTATGTCAGCACTTAATTCCTTTTTATTGCCAAATAATATTCCACTGTATGGATTTACCACATTTTGTTTATCCATTCATCAGTTGATGGATAGTTGGGTTATTTCTACTTTTTGTCTACTATGAATAATGCTGCTATGAACATTCACTTGCAAGCTTTTGCTTATATATAAGTTTAAATTTCTCTTGGGTACCTAGTAGGTACTACTCTTAACCTCATTTTATAAGTAAGGAAACTCAGGCATGGAAAGGTTAAGTTACTTGCCTAGGTCCCACAGCTAGTGTGTGACAGGGCTGTAATCAGACCTCAGGCAGTCTAGCCCCAGAGTCTGTGCTCTCTTGAGAGCTTCCTACCTAACTACTATGATGGAAGGAGCCAGAGTGACCAGGCGAGAAAAGCAGACACATCCCTGCCCGTACGAAGCTTACCGGGAGACCACAGTGCCATAATCAAAGACGCACAAAGCAACTAATGTAGCAGCTATAACAGTATAGAGAGTTACAGGTTCTGGTGGGTGGGCTGGCGGGCCCTGGGATGTGTCCTCATCAGGGGTGCCTGGGCTAAGAGCTGCAGGATACAGAGGGCTAACCAGGCAGAGATGGAGGGAAGAGAAGTGGCAGCCTTGCACGGGTGCGAGCCCTCCAGGGTAGGGCCAGTAGAGCATGCATCCTTCAGAGGCCAGGCATTTACTTAGCTTTTATTTAGCCCTCTTAGTAGGCACAGGGCTCCACGGATGATGGATCCTAGGACAGTGCTGGCAGAAAAATCCCTCCAGCTCAGCACCAGGCGTGAACACATCCTGCTGTCAGCTATTACTGATGTCTCAGTCAGGGAGACCCAGATTTCAATCCCCACCTCTCATCTTAACCATCAAAAGGCTGCGATGCTTCAGATCTAAACCTGGGGTGGTGGTTTTCATCTCCTTCCCTCCAGGTAGCTGACCTTTCAATGGGGGAGAAGATCCATTCCTCTTCAAAGGGGTGCATGTGTCTTGTGCTGATGAAAACTGGGTTGGGGAAGAAGGAAGGTGTCATCATCAGATACACCCCTGCCAGGGGTTTGGCCAGCCAGGTCCTCCTCAGACCCCTTCTTAAGGGAGCCATGAAGAGGAGCTGGTGCTTCACCCACAGGCAGCAGAAGAAAGCCCTTGTCGTCTCTTGCTGGCAGTGATTGAGCCCACCCCTTTTTTCCAGGTGGGCGCGGAGTAGGTGTTCTTAGTTAACTATGCCCACCTCACACATTCACAGCCATGCTGCTCCCTGCTGGGGCCAGACACCAACCTGTGTAATGTCCCCTTATACAGGAAGCAGCTCCCTGTCCCCAGGGCCCTGGGTCCAGGTGCTTCATGAGACCGTGGAATGGCCCCCTCCACATGAGTCGCGGTGAGTGACTTTCAGACGTGGGGGAGATCAGACACAGCGCCAGTCCCGCTGGCCTGGTGTTCTCCTGAATTGTATGGAGCACAAGGAGGGAGAGGGAAAACGTGCAGATCAGGGTAGTAGGTCTGGGACTGGTGGAGCTCACCTAGGACAGGGACTGTGGAGGGAAGGGTCATTAAGCAAGAATCAGGGCATCAGCAGCTAGGCAGGCACTCGGCCAGGCACTTGGCTGGGTCCGAGTCACAATGTTAGGTGCTGTGGGTGAATCACAGAGTCAGGTGGCACATCCCCTTGCTTCCCAGGCACTTACAGGTCAGCCAGTGATGCGTGTCGTGAAATTAGATTTGGGGTTCAATTCGTGCTGCCAGGTTCAAGCAGAGGGAGACTCCCGTGGCCTTGGTGGAGGCGCTGAAGGCTTTGTAGGTTTTAGAAAGGCCGAAACTGATGTGGTCGCTGGTGGCCCGAGGGGTCATGGAAGGCTTTCAAAGGTCAAGGCACTGAGGCAGGAAGGGACACAGGGACTAGATTCTGTTGCATGGAGAAGGGGACTCGTGGAAGGGGAGAGAGCTCAAAGGGTAAATGAAGAAGAGCCTTGGAGACTCAGCTAAGGAAACCTGTAAGTGATGGGAAGCCCTCGGAAATTCCTGAGCAGAGAACGAGAGGACGCGTTTGCAGGACGTGGCCGAGAGCAGACTATGTTGCGTGTGGATTGAGGGCGCTATTGTGGGGCTCCCAAGCCCTGTCATCCTCCAGGCAATGGAGCTTATTCAAGTGCCCACTGCCAAGTACCTGTGTCAGGGCCCAGGCAGGGAGCAAAGGGAGTTTTCAATTCCATTGCTGAATGATTCCTTCTGTTTACGCCCTCCAAGGAATGACCGCCTCCCGGAAGCTTGGCATTCTTGTCCTATAACCACTGCCCCAGCCCTAAGCTTCCCCACCCTGCCCTGGGGGCTCTACACGAACTTCCCACTGCACAGATGAGGCTCCCAGGACAAACCCTTCATGGTATTGAAGGTATTGCTAGGGGACACAGAAGTACCTTCCTGATGGAGGGACCTAACATTTATTGAGTGCTATCGTGTGCCCGGCACTTGACTTTGGTCATGACAGTCTCTGTTTTGAGTGTTTACTACGAAGCAGGCACTGTGCTGTGTATCTCACATTATCTCACATGCTTTTCACAGCAGGTGTGAGTGTGGATCCCCATTTTATAGATGAGGAAAACTGAGCCTCAAAGGGGGAGGTAACTTGCCCAAGGTCACGGAGCCATGCTGCTTGTGGGCAGCAGCACACAGCTGGTGGCAAAGATGTCGGTGACCAGGTGTGTTTCCTCCTTGTCCTCAGAGGTTCAGACCTCAGAGGTTTGCCCAGCACCCCAGTAGAAGACTCAGTCTTCCACTGATGGCATTTCTTAATAATTCATGTGCTTCTCCCTTGGCTCAGTTAGGAATTCAAGACCACTGCTACCTCTGCCTGTGACGGAAAAGAAGCTATCATGCAGCAGATCGCAGCAATGGTTTGCAAGACCCCTGCGTCCTAAGCATTTGAATTAGAGTTCCTCTGGTACTTATTTTCCAGCTAGAACAGTCATGATAAAGCAGTGGAAGTGTATTCATTATCACTGTTCTGCTTAAAAGACTTTGGGCTATTTATGTGAAAGGAAAGGAGATATGTCTGGGTGTTTTAAATCAGATAGTTTCTCAAAAAACTTCATTGGCCTGAAAAACTGTTCACTAGCCAGCAGAATTTCCATTTGTCCTTCTAAGCTTGAGAGAAGCAGGTATCCCATGGGAAAGAATAAGCGGTTTAAAGCTGGGTTCCAGTCCTAAAGCTGCCAACGGTGAGTTACGGGGCCTCTGGCACGTGCTTTCGATCTGAACCGCAGTTTCTCACCTGTAATATGGGAGTGTTACTTTTGCCTGGCAGAATTTTCCTGTCAGTCAAGGTGAGATCGTAAAAGTGATCAGAGTTTCATAAACTACCAAGTGGATATACATGTGTGGAGTAACAGTATACAGTTTCCTTCATTCCTGGAGTTCTTGAAGGCATCTGGTGCAACAGTAGACGGGAGAGTTCTTTGAAGAGTGAGCAGCTCTCTGCATCTCTGAGGCAACGGCATTATTGCTCAGCCCTTCGCAATGGGTCTCCCACAGCAGGAAGCAGGGAGGGCTTGACAAAAAGCATCACAGGGGTTCCTATTCCAAGGGGAGATTGCACTTAGAGGAGAAACTAATTAAAATGGAGATCAAATTTATAGTAGGTATTGGGGACAAAAGATTTTATTTTGAGAAACAGAACAAAGTTTGGACGATAAGCGGATTTTATGTTGTGTTTAACAAAATTTAAGTTGTAGTTGCAACTATGACCCAATTCTTATTACAAATAAAGCGTTGATTTATTTTTTGTGTAATTATTTTAACACAATTAACATTAGCAATAGGGACAGCTTTCTCTTCTCACTTGACTTTCCCAGCAGATGCATAAGGAAGGTCATTTTTGCCAGATATTGGAGAGAGCTTCACCGGGTTCCCAAGGGCCTCATCTGATCCCTATGGTCACTGAAGTTCTCCTGTTGTGAAGAACCTGTTGTCTCTTCTTCATCCTGCTGGATCTTCTCCTCACTTGTTAGCCGGGGAACTCCACCACTCCTGGGGTGTGACTTGAGTAGTTCTTCAGCATCCCTTTCACCAACTTCCTGAAATCCTGCATCATTTAGAATATTAGTTATTTCCCCTTTAGATGATGTGTGTTGTACTTGCATCGCTTTGTCAACTGCTAAGACATCCAACCAACCCAGGTGGTTGTTGACTTGAAATGTTTGGGCTGGGCTGGACACAGATGTTAAATGGGGAGTGGTATTTGAGTAGGCACTGATTTTATAAGTGCTCAGTTGATGGGTTAAATTTTCAGATCGTGATGACTCTTGCTTCCCAAATTGGTCTTCTATGTACAGGGATCAAGGTAATAAATATCTAGTTACTGAGTTTCCCATGACTAAGAGTGGAGGCTATAGAGTCAGAGCACTTGGGTTTTGCTTGTTTGTTTGTTTGTTTGTTTGTTTTTGGCCACACCACAGGCATGTGGGATCTTAGTTCCCCAACTAGGGATCGAACCCGTGCCCCCTGCATTGGAAGCACGGAGTCTTAACCCCTGGACCGCCAGGGAAGCCCGCAGCACTTGGGTTTAAATCTCAGTACCTACTTGTACAATCTGTGTGACCCTTGACAAGATAATTAAATTATCAGAGTCTCAATTTTTCCTGCCTGTGTAAAAGGGACAGTGTTACAACCCCTAACTCATAGGGTTTTTAATGAAGATGAAACGAGATAGTTAAGGTAAAGAGCTTGGTTCATTTCCTGAAACTTACTGTAGATGTTGTTATTATTACCAAATGTTATTGTTCATGATTTTCACCAGAAGTTTTCACTCATCTGTGGCCCAGATTTTCCGTGGAGCTGCAGTTCACAACGTGAGTGACACTCTACATCGAAGTCTAGGGTCTAACATAAACAAGGCTTCAGCAGGAAGGAGAACCGCCTCCTTGGGAACAAGAGTACTGCCAGCATTCGGGACTCTGTGTGGTGTGAGAGGCTGTACCCAACACCACCTTGGCAGGGAGAAACGACTGACCCGTCTCTTAATAGAACCTGATGGTCAAGGGAGGCACACACCTTCCAGAGCATTGGACCCGGATGCCACCACCCCAGCTCTCCAGCTGTCTGGAGCTCGCTGCTCCCTGATATTAATCAGGTGCCTTGTGTCCTATGTAAGAAGCAGAGGGGAAAAGGGCATGGGAAAGGCAAGTTCTTGCAGACCGATACCAGCAGGGCTGGAGTTAGGCTAGGAATCTGTATTTCAGACGTACAGAAACACTGTAAAGAGACAGCACACACCTTGCACGTAGTAGGCATGCCTGAAATCCTTGCTGAAAGAATAAATGCACACGGAATACACTGGAGTTCCTCCTGTTTATCTCGGAGCAAAGGAATTCAGCTGAGCCATTGTTGAGAAACCTGTGTGACTAGTTAGACTTAGTTAAAAAGTAAAAGCTGGGGGACCTCCCAGGGCCTAAGTTTGCTATGCTTTTTGAGTGATTGTTCCATAAATTGGCAGTGGTTTAGAAATGATTGCCAAATGTGACAGTGGATGTGTGGGTCCCTGTAAAAGGATTTTCGTAAGAGCCATGTGGTTAAGTCAGGCACTGTGTCTCCCCCTGTCCCCAGATGCTTTCCCTCTGATGTGGGGACACTGGACACACATTCTGAGGGTCTCTTGGGAATCTCAGGGTGGTTGTTGGGGGGCATATGGGAGGAGCTCTGCAGTGCAAGAACAGGCGTTGTTTTCCTAGTGTAGATTTCTGAATCTGTGACACTGGGCTTGTACTCAGGGTCCTCCTTCCATTCCTGATGGGGTCCTCGGAAATCACCCCAGGCGTTGGCAATAACCCCCAATCCACTGGACCAGCCTCCAAGCGACAAGTGTCCTCCCCAGGGGCCAAGGCCAGGGTCTCCCCAGGTCAGGCAACAACTTTGGCGCACTGGGGTGGGTGCTGTTTCCTGGGACCTGGGATGTGGGGAATTCTTGATTTAGCAGGCTTGGGCCACACGCCTTCCAGGGCAGACCCCAGGGGAGAAGCAGTTCCACGGGGACTGCTTATTCAGCCCACCATGTTGGGGGTCCCTTCCCAGCTGCCCATTTGCCTCCCCCAGTGCCCACCCTTGCCTTGCCTGGAGATGGTGCTTGGAACTGGGGGCCCCAGGTCCCAGCAGCTGCTCCAGGGTCTCCTTACACCTTTTGTTGAGATAGTGCCGCTGAAAAAAAGGTCCTGTGAAGTCCTTGCTCACTCTGTTGGGACCTGTCTGTGGGTCCCCTGCTAAAGTGGAACTGAAACCCCCTTTTAGCTGTTCTGTCAGCCTGTGGCCTGATCTGAACGTAGGCTTTATTTTCTCACGTACACCCTCCACTCAAGCGTCAGGGCAGGGAGCTGAAGGAAGGGCAGAGGAATCCACGTGGGGATCCATTTTATTTATTAGCCTGGGTGAAATCTGATGGCGATTTTTTTTTTTTTAAACACTATTTTATTTATTTATTTTATTTATTTATGGCTGTGTTGGGTCTTCGTTTCTGTGCGAGGGCTTTCTCTAGTTGCGGCGAGCGGGGGCCACTCTTCATCGCGGTGCGCGGGCCTCTCACTATCGTGGCCTCTCTTGTTGCGGAGCACAGGCTCCAGACGCGCAGGCTCAGTAATCGTGGCTCACGGGCCCAGCCGCTCCGCAGCATGTGGGATCTTCCCAGACCAGGGCTCGAACCCGTGTGCCCTGCATTGGCAGGCCGACTCTCAACCACTGCGCCACCAGGGAAGGCCCCCTGATGGCGATTTTTAAGTAAAGTTGCCAAGCACAGTCAGTCCAAAAAAAACAAATCCCTGTATATTCACAGTCATCATATGCGCCAGCATCATTCCGTGCACCGTCCACTGGGGATACTGCAGTGATGGGAACAGGCCTGGTGCCTGACCTTGGGAAGGTCACTGTCTCCAGGGGAAGATTGTAAGTCATTTGAAGCAAGGCTGGGATCTAACCTGGTCTGGAGGGTCAAAGGAGTGGTGTTCGGGCGATGGTGACTTAAGCATTCAACATACCTATCATGAGAAAGAGTATTGAACACCTGATGTATCCAAGCACCGTGCAGACACGTGGCAAGCCTGAGCTCCTTTACTCCCGTGAGCTAGGTCATCCTGTCAGCCACATTTGACAGGTGGGCGGTGCAGCAATGAAGTGACGTGTTCAGGGCACACAGCTGCCCAGTGGCAGGGCTGGTCCTGAGCAGAAGGGATGCGACTGCTCTTTTAGGGCAGGGGGTTGGGTGGGGGGAGGGTGCAGCTCAGGGAGACCGGAGCCATCACCCTCACCCTCTCTCCTGTTTTCCTGCCAAGGAGAGGCACGTCCCCAGGATGTTTGCAGGCTTTATTCCGCCTGGGCACTTACCCAGGCTCCTTTAATCCGCAGCCGGATGGGAAGAGCTGCTGGCATTGCTGGCGGAGGGAAGGGCCACACAGCTTTGTCCCTCTCCTGGAGCATACGTCTCAGCAAGTTCCTGGGTGGGGTGGGAGCTTGGCCGGGAGCACAGGCCTGCCTTTATCCCACCTCGATGTCGGATGGCCAGAGAAGAGCCTTGCTGACTTGCCAGCTGCGGGTGATGGCCATCACAAACAAGGGCTTCTCCAAGGAGGAAACGCAAAGGCTCCCTCTGGAGAGCTGGGGCCGGGGAGGATGGAGGAGTAGTTGTCTGGTTAGGGTCTACTTGGGGAACACAAAGGAAGATAGAAATGATTCACCTGGGAAAGAACCTTACGAGAGCCCTTCCTGAAGGTGGCCTATAAGGAATTTGGTGACCAGACCCTAATCTACACTTTGGGTTCTTCTCTTGGGGACATGGGAAGAAAAGAGTTTCTCTTCTGGTGGACAGGTTTTTGAGTAGTCTGAAAATTCTAATAGCTAATGTGCCTCAACTGCTTTCCATATGCCAAACACAATGCCCAGTAGTGTACACACATTGTCCTGTGAGTCTCCCAATACCCCCATGGTGGGGGGACTACTGTTATCCCCATTTTACAGAGAAGAAAACTGAGTCATGGCGAGGTTAATGGACATGCCCAAGGTTCTAGAACTGGTAAATGGAGGAGTGAGGTGTGTTCTCTTCCCAGCCCTACCATCGAGTGACCAAGGCCACGTCACTTTCCCTCCCTTAGCGTCACTTTCCCTACCTCCACAGTGAGATGACTGGACATGATGATTTCTACAAGTCCGTTCGCTACCGGGGCCCCATGATTGTGTCACAGGGACCTGCAAGGTCATTCAGTCACAGAGGGGCAGGTCCTCTTGGGCACCTAGGTTTCTGACACCCCTGCCCTGTTCTCCCCATGCACACCTTTTTCTGAGCCAGCCTCCTGAAATCTCCTTCTTTTTTTTTTTTTAACTTTCTTTTTTTTTCCTTCCCTTCCTTTTCCAACTTATTTTTGGTTGCGTTGGGTCCCCGCCGCTGCGCACAGCCCCCCTCCAGCTGCCTCGAGTGGGGGCTACTCCTCACTGCACTGCGCGGGCTTCTCATTGCGGTGGCTTCTCTTGTTGCAGAGCAGGAGCTCTAGGCACGTGGGCTTCAGTAGTTGTGGCACGTGGGCTCAGGAGTTGTGGCTCGCAGGCTCTAGAGTGCAGGCTCAGGAGTTGTGGCGCACGGGCTTAGCTGCTCCGCAGCATGTGGGATCCTCCCGGACCAGGGCTCGAACCCGCGTCCCCTGCACCGGCAGGCGGACTCCCAACCACTGCGCCACCATGGAAGTCCTGAAATCTCCTTCTGTCTACCGCATCTCCTACCTTACAAACTAAGGGAGGTTTCTATTTTTGTTACGTTTTCTTTCATGTTAAATGTTTTCCAGCGTGCAGCTCAAGGACCCCCTTTACTCCCTGTGAAAGCTTTCTGCTCCCTGTTCCACTCTGCGGGGCCTGGTCGTGGCCACGCAGCCTTGCCTTCAGCACAGCCCTGCAGGCAGGCGTTACCAGCCCTCTAAGAGTCACTGAGCGCCTGGCACAGGGCTTTCCCAAGGTCACATAGTCCGTGAGTGGCTGCTCCAACCTGGGATGCACCCCCTGGTCTGCTGTTAGGCACGGGATAGGTGCTCAAGGAGTGCAGCTTTCTTTCACCTCGTTACACTGACTCTTCCTTCCTTTGCTTCTGTTTGCAGACGGAAGTCAGAGCAGGGCTGGGAGCGGGGTTGACAACCTCTGACCCACTGGGCCAGGGTCTCCCAAACCCTCCTGCTTTTGGAAGAGTTGGTCTGGACCAGGCAGCTCCACCAGCCCCAAGTCAATGACCGAAAGCAGCCTCCTTAGTGCCTTTGTTTCCTCAAAGCAGTACTCAACATTTCACCAGCAGAAAGGGTGGTAATCCACATGGGCCCCATCTTCCAGGGCCCTCCCAACATCAGCTCTCCACCTGTGCTGCTTGAAACACCTGCTTCACTGTCCATCTCCAGGTCAGTCCTCCAGGAGGTCATTGCCCGCAGCCACATTGGGCATTAAATTCTATAGGGATAGACTGGGCACATACTGGGAAGATCCAAGAGAAGTGGCTGTCAGCTCCAGAGCTCTGGTGATGGCCTCAGGACTTGGGTTCTCTCCGTCTCCTGACTCCACCTGCTGCCCTATCAAATTCATTCTCAGTTTCCACATGAGGGGCTTCTAGGATTCAAGACAAGTGCAAAAAGGGGTCTCTTTCCTTCATGGATCAGACAGAAGTCCTGGGGTCGACTCTCACTGGTCCATACTGGGTCACTTGCCTGCCTCTGAACCAGAAGCAGGGTTCAGGGGCGTAAAATGGGGTTTGGTCAGGCCCACATCAAATGCCCATCTCTAGAGCTGGGCTGAAATCAACTCCCCACCAAAGCACGCGGACTGAGAATCCTAGAGAGGTGATTTTCCCAGGAAATTTGCAATACGCTCACCAAAAAGGGCAGAGGTGGGTGCCTGGTGGCAAAACCCAAACAACTGTCCTCCATGCCTTCCCCTCCTGGTCCCCAGGGTCCAGTCCATGCGGGGGCTGCCCACGTGGGCCAGATGGGCACCCGGACAGAGGTTGAGAGCTCCTCCTCTGGACTGACTTTCCCACGTCCCCTTGGGTCCCTACTTTCCAGCAAATGCTCTATTCTCTTCACTCAAAGATGAAGGGTATCTGGCCAAGGGCAGGACAGGGGAGCAAGGGAGTGGAAGAGAGCCTGTCATTATCATGATCATTCACTCATCCATTCATTCATTCCTCTGCTCATTGGATTACTCAGCTATAGGCTCAACACATGTTTATTAATGTCTAACATTGCAGGCAACAGGTTACATCAGAGTTTCTCAAACTTCAGTCATTGGTGTACCCTCTTCCCAATTTCCCCCTTCCCTGTTTTTGGTAAGAGCCAATAGAAGCAAAATGATGTTATCAGTTCTTAGCTGATAGGTCTGAACCTGGGGTCTGATCTCTTTTTATTAAAAGGGGAGCTTGGCAGACGTTGGAGGTTGAAGACACCGTATCACCAGCCTGCGACTCTGTTCTTGATCGAATCTGAAAAGCTGAAGGGGGATTGAAAAGGGAATCACTTTCTCACGGAAAGAGCCAATGCCTAGTCCTGCCTTGTATGTATGCCACATAACGCTGTCCTGTGTGCCACTGAAAAGCATCGTGTACACATGGGAAAAGTAAAATACTGGAGGGATTCAGAAAGGAATCCAGCGTAGACTTTGCCTTGAAGCAAGTTCCACTCTAGTAGGAGAGAGAGCGGGACACAAATGATAGTGCTACGAGGCAGGACGTGATGGAAGGAGGGGTCCAGAGGAAGTGCTGTGGGAGATGAGAAGAGGGTGCTCCCCTAGGGGGGATCCTGACCTCCAGAGAAGGGGGTAGGGCATCCCAGGCAGAGGGGAGGCATGGGAAAGGCAGGGAGGCTGGGGGTTTGGAGAGCAGCACGGAGGCCCGCCCATGGGTATGCTGTTCCTGTGCTGAGTGCCACCTGCCCACTCAGGTGTCCTGTTTACACTCGGATCCTAATGGTGGTGTTTAGTCCACTCTCCATTCAGAACTGACACCAGGATGTCTGCCCAGTGCTTATTCCCCACACGCTCTCCACCCAGGACACCCTGGTTTGCTCCACGTTCTCTACCCCAGTCATCCTGGAGGGGCCGCTGGTGTAGTCGAAGGAGCCCATGTGGATTCAGAGCCCAGAGCTGCTGCTTTCCAGCGGTGGGCTCCTCTCTCCTGTGTATTGGCGGTCATCCAAGTACCTTCCTCAGAGGGTAGATGGGAGTGTAAAATGAGACAAGGCACACAGCGCTGAGCGCACAACCTGGCACGGGCAAGAGCTCAATAAACATTAACGGACACGGTTTGAAAAATATTATTCCGGACGCGCTTACCGTGTGTTTTACAGCAGAGACACAGTTGGCCTCCCATCCCCATTGCTTCCCGACTCTGGGACCTTAAGAAAGTTAACCTCCCTGAGCTTCAGTTTCATCATCTGAAAAATGAGATATCCAGCCAGGCGCTGAAATAACGTTTACAAAGAAAGACACAGTATACCCTTGCAGATATTTCTTTTGCCTGGGCAGCTTCAGCTGGGCTTTGGGTTTATCTGGTAATTATTCAGGTATCATTCGTTGAGCTCCAACTTGGTTCCAGAGCCTCCCAGACTTTTTTTTTTTTTTTTCCTTCTGATTGTGAAAATAACTCTGCAGGGTATTCTTATTTTTATTCCCTTATTTATTCATTGGTGGTTAAGAGCGCAGGACCTGCTGGCCTGGGTTAAATTCCCAGCTCTGCGGCTTGGCTTTCCTGCTGTAGGGGCTCGAGCAACTGGCTCAACCTCTTCATGCTTCAGTTTCCATCTAAAATGCTACAGAGTAGTATCTTCTCAGGGGATTGCTAGGAGAATTAAACTGAGTTCATACTTGTAACTCTTAGGTCAGTGCCTGCCAAATAGTAATGCTCTATAATGAGAGCTCTTATTGTTATTATTATTAATGAGGTGAAGTTACTTACCAGATGATCAGTGAGTGAACCCAAACTTGAACCCAGACCTGTGTGCTCTAACACCCATGTCCCTTCCACTCCACCAGCAGCCTCGCTCCCACATGGAAACCCTTCTGTGTATTTTGGGCCCTTCTCGGGTGCCCGGGACAGCCCCTCCCAGCTGCCTCTCATCCCTGGGGCACCCCAGGCTTACCTCTGCAGATCTGCTCACTTCCCTCTCCTGCCTTCCCTAAGAAGAGGCCACCACTGACCTTCCCCGCTCCTTCCCAGGCTTCCCTGGAGCAGCCCCAAGGCCAGCCTGCCTCTTCCTTCCAGAATTTTCTTCCAGACCCTGAGGTCGCTCTTGCCCTTTGCATGAGAAGTTCCTAAGCAAAGAGACAAGGTGCTGTTGATGTGCAAACATGCGACAGTCTTGTTCCTGGCATCGGCCTGCTCTGACCTTGCTGAGTCTTTCCGCCCCAAAGAATTAGGGTCGCTGCTCCTCCCCGATCTAAGCCCCCAGGGATCCCAGCCCCCTTGGCCTGGACTGTGGTCTTGAGGGCTGTTCTTCCTCAGCTGTGTGCCATCGGGCCAATCACAGCCCCTCTCGAGGCCTTCGTTTCCTCTGCTGCACACGCCTGGTGGTGAAGGTTGAAGACACACCGTGTTGTTTACTTGTGCTGACTCCAAGTGCTGCCCTTCAAGACCCAGGCTACTTCCTGCTTCCTTTCGGGAGCCTCCTGGGAGCAGCCAGCCTGCAGGGCTCTCCTTTCTTTGAATCCTGTGGCCCGTTTCACGAAAGTTTCATTTTAAACAATGTCCTCATTGTTTTCATGCCTTCATATATGTTATCGTGCGTGAATGAATATGTTTGTGTGTTTATTTCCAGCTGGGTGTAAGTAAGCTCATGAACGGTACTCAGTGCTGGGCGCCTAATAACTCTGTAAAAGATATTTGTTCATTACCTTAGGCTCCTTCAAAAATTAATGTTTTTTCATCTTTTGTTTTTCAATATTGATGCCATCGAGCAGACATGAACCAGGGCTCATTGTTGAGTCTTTTTGCACTGGTTTGCTTGTTCTCTAAGGAAAAGCAGCATTTCAACTATTTGGATAAATTTCTTTTTTTTTTAATTTTTAAAAAATTCTGGGGTTTTTTTCTTCTTTTTTTTTTGGATAAATTTCTGAAACGTATTTTAGCTTACTTTAAAAAAAAATCATTCTCTCCTCCATCCTATGGGAGCCTGGGATGTGGCCAGCACAAGCACTGTCCTAGGTACAGAAATAAATTATTATTCCTGAAGTGAACAGGACCCTTGGGGTTCACTGTGGACCCAGTTCCAGGGTCTGGCTTCGGCCAGTCCACAGAGAGACGTTTCTGGAGGCCCATGTCATCCCCTCCATGGAGGGGAGTTTCTTCTTCATGTTCCTGTTCTGGCCCTATCAGTTCAAAGCCTTCCCAAGGAGGGTTCTCAGGGCCTGTTCTTTGGTAGTTTCCAGTTTGCTGTGGACTGTGTGGAGGCATTGAGGGTCAAGCGTGAGCCTGTAACAGACCCTGGAATGGGGCCACGTGCTTCGTGCCCCTGGAACTCTGTAGGAGTCTGGTGCTGGCTCTGTAAGTGTTAGGCTCAGGGACTGTGCCTCAGGAGGGAGGGAAAGGAAAACAAAGACAAAAAAAGAAACTCAAAAACCTTTCCCCAGGGACTTCCCTGGCGGTCCAGTGGTTAGGATTTCGCCTTCCAGTGCTGGGGAGCGGTGAGGGTTCGATCCCTGGTCGGGGAGCTAAGATCCCACATGCCTAGGGACCAAAAAAACATAAAACAGAAGCAATATTGTAACAAATTCAATGAAGACTTTGAAATGGTCCACATCAAAAAAATCTTAAAAAAACCAAAATTGAACTTTCCCCTTGGAGAGGAAGGGATACTCACAAGTCCTCTGTTTCATTCATTCAGCAGAGAGTAGAGGCATCAGCTAACTCTGTGGTCTGCCGTAGGGAGACAGTGGTGAGGTCGGCAGGCTGGCTCCGTTTGAGTGGGACCGACAGACAGACAGACAACATGTCAACAAATACAGTGGTAGAAAGTGATGGGAGGGCCCACTCAGGCAGGGCTGCCTGGGAAGGCCTCTTAGAGATGGCCTTGCGGCTGAGAGCTGACAGACAGAAGGGAGCAGCCGTGCAAACTGTGGACGGACGTGTGGGTGGGCACAAGTAGCGGCATCCCGGGCAGAGGGCACTGTGCGAGCCAAGGATGTGAGGTGGGAATGAGGTGGTTGAGTTCTGAGAATTGAATAAGGCTGGAGAGGTGGGCAGGGGGCCGGGCCACAGCCAAAAGTTAGGATTTCCTCCTGGTTTGGGTGGCAAGGCTTTGAAGGGATTGAAGCAGGAGAGTGGCAAGATTGGATTTATTTGGAGTGTTTTATGGGGTGGGGCGGGGGAGCAGGAAGGGAGGGGGTAGAAGAACCGAGAAAGCCAACAGCTGGAGGAGTGAGGAAAGGGGGCTGCAAAGTGGGGAGGGGGAGAGGCGGGGAGGGGGTGGCTGAGAGCCAAAGAAAAGAGAGAGCAAGATGGCAGGGGTTCCGTCGGGGACCCTGATGAGAGCAAATGGGAGGGATCTGGGGGCTTCTGGAAATCTAGCTGGTGAAGGTCCAGGCCGTGGACTGTGAAAAGCTTGAAGCTCAAGGATCAGTTTCCCCATCCATGTAGGACGTGGAGAGCGAGCCAGGAGGGAAGGATCCTGGCTCATCCACTGGTATTTGACCCAAATATGTTCTTTTTCCACCATGAAATCTGGCCACATGATTTCTACTGATCAGACTTTGTTAAGGAGCTAAAAAGCGTATCTCTTGGAAGGCTTCACTCAGGAGAGAAAGTAGAGGGAAGCGAAGGAACCCACACTTCGTGAGCCCCGTTCCGTGCTGGGGGAGCCGGCTGCACGTGGCCCACAGAGGTGAAGAGTCTGGCGCGAGCTCTCACAGCTGGGGACCCGGGTCTCCGTGGTCCCCGAACCCTTGCCCGCTCCCCTGACCTGGTTAAGGCTCTGGGCCCCTCTGTGTTGGTGTCTGTGGAAAAGTAGCCGAAGTACATGAGTGCCAAGCTGGCTTCTAAGTCAGCTGGCTGGGAGTGTTCCCGGCCCAGCCCCTGCTCTGATCTGGGGAGAGCGTGTGGTGATGGAGCCAGCAGGGGCTCCCCAGTAACTGACACCTATAGACAATCCACAAGGGTTGTTTCCACCCTCGGGTGTCACCTCCTTCTCCCAGGACTTCTGAGCAGAGCTCTCCAAGGCCTGTGGAATGCATGTGCCAGGGAAAATTTCGCTTCTGCATGATGATGATTATACTAATGAAAGTGACACAGGAGTAGGAGACAGAGACCTTCCTTGGCTACCCATGGGTAATCCATTCCCCAGGGAAGGAGAACTGGCCATTTCTACACTCTTCTCCAGTTACCAGCTGGGAATGACAGGGGAGAGCCATCAAGACAGTTCAGGAGGGGACCGAGCAGTGGGCCAGGGCTCCCGTGGCCCATGTCCAGTCCTGGCACAAACAGGGACCCGGGAGCCCTGTCGGTTTAGGAGAGTCTCTGAGTATTGGTTTGCTCATTTGTAAAATGGGGGATTCCCAAGATCTTGATTACTAGTCAACATAGTAATGATACCGCTGTTGTGATGGGTATTTGAGAATCAAATATGGTCAAGAATGCAAAGGCACTTTGAAGACCCGATCACAGATTTCTTTGTTGGGTCAAGCAAAACTTGGAACGTAGAGGACCTAGCTCTGAACCCTGCTGGGAATTGCCACGAACCATTTCTTTCTTCGTTTGCTCTTTTGTGAGTACATTTATTCATTCAATGAACATTCACTCGGTGTCTGCTCATATAAGATGCTGAGGTTACAGCGATGAATAAGATACTGCTTAAGTCCTTGTGAAACTCATGGAAGTGACAGACATATAAACAAATAATAAAAGTACATATATTGTTTAAAAAAAAAAAAAGGAAGGAAGGAAGGAATGTTCTGGGCAGAAGGAACAGTGAAGGCAAAGGTATGGAGCATGTGAAATAGCCTGCAGTTTGCATTGGGTGATCTTGGTGTTGTGTCCTTACCAGGAGCAGCCGGGAGCTGCTGCCATTTTTCCTCAGCCAGAACATTCTCAGGGCAGGGAGACTGGAGTTGAGAGTTGTTTTAACAGCTCCTGCTGCTGAGTATTCTAACCATGGTCTTATAACGGTTTGTGGTCTGATCTCTATCAACTTTCTATTTGACACACAAAATATTTCAAGCTGCCCCTTATTTTTTACCCTCCACTAGCACTCCACCAGCAAAACCTAATTTGGGGTCATTGGTAATCATTTGGTTTTTTTCCTCTGTTCTTCATACCCTGATGTCGGTAGGGAGATTATCGAGAACAGTAAGTCCCTTACGTGCGAACGACTTCCATTCCAAGAGCGTGTTTGTAAGTCCAGTTTATTGATTGATTGATTGATTGGCTGCATTGGGTCTTCACTGCTGCCCGCGGGCTTTCTCTAGTTGCGGTGAGCGGGGGCTACTCTTCGTTGTGGTGCGCGGGCTTCTCATTGCGGTGGCTTCTCTTGTTGCAGAGCACGGGCTCTAGGTGCTCGGGCTTCAGTAGTTGTTGCTCATGGGCTCTAGAGTGCAGGCTCAGTAGTTGTGGCGCTCCGGCTTAGTTGCTCCGGGGCATGTGGGATCTTCCCAGACCAGGGCTCGAACCTGTGCCCCCTGCATTGGCAGGCGGATTCTTAATCACTGCACCACCAGGGAAGCCCCCATAAGTCCAGTTTATTTGTAAGTCCAACAAAGTTAGGCTAGGTACCCAACTAACACAATCGGCTATATAGTACTGTACTCTAATAGGTTTATAATACTTTTCACACAAATAATACATAAAAAACAAAAAAATATAAAACATTTTTAATCTTACAGTACGGTACCTTGAAAAGTACAGTAGTACAGTACAACAGCTGGCATACAGGGGGTGGCACTGAGTGAACAGGCAAGAAGAGTTACTGACTGGAGGAGGGAGAGGAGGTGGGAGATGGTAGAGCTGAAGGCTCGTCAGCAATAGGAGACGGAGGACAAGCTGCAGTTTCACGCATGCCTGATGTTGATGGCACAGGTGCTGGTTCCTGGCTGGATTCAATTTTATCTATAAAGATCCTGTACTACTGTACTCTCTACAGTATTGTACAGTAAAGTCCACAAAAGCACAACCACTTGTAGAGGATGCACGCACGTGACAATGTATGCCAGACACGTGACCTAGCTTACGTGATTGGACATGTGAACACACATTTGCATCTTTGAAAGTTCACAACTTGAAGGTTCGTATGTAGGGCACTTCCTGTAATGATTTTCACATCTCCTCAGGGCCTTTCACATCAATCTCTAGACAAACTCCCAAGCTTGTCTCTTCTGGGGTCTCAGACTTTAGGGAGGAGACCCAGGAGGGCTGCCTCTGTTCCTCTCCTGGCAGCTGGACCAGGGCCATGCTGGGGGTCTCATTGGCCTCCACAGTGCTTCGTGGCCCCAATTCTATGCAGGAATCATGTAACTACTGTTTATGCTTGTTTTCTTTCAATATTTTAATGCTTTTCTAGACTCTGAATTTTTCTGTAAGAGGAAAATTAGGATTCATTTTCGAATGACTTTTTTATGAAGGGGGAGTAAGGGGTTCTGGAGAGAAGGACTGAAAAATGTACTTGGTATTTTTAGGGGTTTTTGTCTTATTTCTGATTATGAGAGAAGCAAAAACAAATGAACAAACAAACTTGAACTTCATCCCCAACAAGGAAACAGCGAACACTGTCAACATTTTGGCATTTTTCCTTCTAGTCATTTTCCCTTTTACTTGCAGGCGGGTAAGATTATGCTGCATGCACAGTTTTGTAACCTGCTTTTTTTTTTTTTAAATTTATTTAATTTATTTATTTATTTTTGGCCACATTGGGTCTTTGTTGCTGCGCACGGGCTTTCTCTAGTTGCGGGAGCGGGGGCTACTTTTCTTTGTGGTGCGCGGGCTTCTCTTTGCAGTGGCTTCTCTTGTTGCAGAGCCCGGCCTCCAGGCACGTGGGCTCAGTAGTTGTGGCCCGTGGGCTCAGTAGCTGTGGCTCGCGGGCTCTAGAACGCAGGCTCAGTAGTTGGGGCGCACGGGCTTAGTTGCTCCGCGGCATGTGGGATCTTCCCGGATCAGGGCTTGAACCCGTGTCCCCTGCATTGGCAGACAGACTCCCAACCACTGCGCCACCAGGGAAGCCCTGTAACCTGCTTTTTAAATTTCTTTTCAATTCTGTAATATAAACCTTCTCCCTTCTGTCATTCAAAATGCTTCCTGAGCATCCATTTCAAACAGTTGCATCAAATGATTATAACCATAATTTACCAACTATTCATTCCCTACAGATACTGAGGCTGTACGCATTTTTTTCTTCCCATGGTAAATAATGGTGCCTTGAACATCTTTGCGTATAAATCTTCCCAGCCGCGTAGGGTCAGAACAGCAGCAAGTCGCGGATGCGTTTGTCTTCAAGGCAGTGGATTAAGTTCTTGAGGCCCCTTCTCTTATAGGAACCAGGTGCTTCCCTGACTGCTCCTGTCCTTTGTCAGCTGTGACTTCTGCTCCTGGGTTGGGCGCCGAGAGCGAACATCTCTTTCAATTTGTCTAAAACACACCTTCTTCTTCTCTTTATCTTCCCCAGCTCGCACAGCCTCCCCCACAGCGTTCCTAATAAACATTCCTAATGTTCGTCCCTAATATTTGTAGCCAGAGCAAAAATAGCCCCCTAATTTTCCCTTCTTACCAGACTTTACAGTTTAAAACCACAGGGGATAGTTTTCAATTCCACGGTATTTAAAACATTACCTCTTCCGGCCTCCCAATTATGTAGATTCACCATCTCCGTTCACTTTCCGAGGAATAGTTAAGACCTGAAGTCAAATGCTCAGTCTACCTCTTAACAGCCGAGCGACCTTGGTCAACTTAACATCTCTCTCTAAGGCTCCATTTACTCTTGGGTACCATGGGATCGTAATGGGAGCCACTTAACTGGATTGCTATGAGAATTTAATGACAATTAGTACACTTAAAGTGCTGTGTGTTAGTGTTGTTATTTGCTAAAGGTTTTGACTCTGGGTCAAAACAGGAGCATGCAAGTCACCTCCAAGATGCTAGATTTTCATGACAAAACGGTACCATGTAATGCCAGACCTGGAAGGATGGCGTTGAGATGGAGTCCACCCCCCGCCCCCGGTTTCATTGATGGGGAAACTGAGGCCCACAGAGGGGAAGGGACTTGTCCAGGGTCACCTGGATGGGTATAAGATATGACATCACAATGCTGCTCCTATGATCAGGCAGCAGGAGGGGCTCATGGCTTCAGAGCACAGATAGAGCCCTTCCATCAAGCCCGGGGAGGGGGTGGGGGTGGGCTCAACCTTTATGTCTAGGCCTCGGGTGGGCTCAGTGTGGGATTCAGCTAATTGTCCAGATCCCACCCATTGCCTGTTAAGCCCCCCAGATCAATCCCAGAGCAGCTAGGAAGCTTGTGGAGTATTAGAAACACTATATATATTCTCTCTTGCACTGCACAGGTGATTTCCTATGACCCACCCCCCCATACCATCCACGCTTGTGTGACCACACACACCACACATACACACACACATACCTCTTGGGCCCATTGGAAATTCATATATTCTCCCCTGGCACAGGAGCTGAGGCGTCTGCCAACCTGTGGGTTTCTTTTCCATGTGGCTCACCATCTGGAGTGGCCACCTGGCCTCCTTGTGGAGTGTGTGTGTGTGTGTTAGCGTGTTTGCGCACACTAGCTCAGGCACCCATGTCCCAGGGCCAGCGTATTGTGTCCCCTCTCTGTGCTTGAACGGCTGAATGAACAAGAGCAAGAGAACAGAGGCGCAGAGGACAATACCCAGAAGTCATCCTGGCAGCGTGAATGAATAATTCATATTGTATCTGCTGCTTTCTAGGGCTTCCCCAAATAGCTGTTTTAATTGCTTATTTGTTTCGCTGCTGACTTTAATTCAGCCGCCTTCAGCTCAGAACACTTTGGTGTTTAATGTTGACTCTCAGGTAGGGCTTCCCTTTGGGGAACAACGGTCTGTTTTCTTCCTTAAAAAGAAATAATGGGAGGGAAAATAAACCCTTAAAGTTGTACTTTTCAGAGGTAAAAACCATTTTCTTTTCACCTCCTGTGCAGAGCTCCTTTGTAATCAGTCACTGTAGGCCTCTGTGGTCTTGGAGAATAAAGAAATAGCGGTTACATGGACAGGCAAGGCGAGCTTCTGGGCTAGATCAGTCGGCCCACTGTGATGCAATCGGCAAACACTTGGGCATCTTCAGATTTTGAGATTCTCAGACATGGCCAGGCTGTGCTGCCTTGTGCTTTCCTACACATGCCAGCCAGAGCATCTAGGAAAGGTTATTAGGAAGGCCCTACCTGCCTGGGCAGGCAACCTGGGGGCTGCCCTGCCAATGTAGCCCGTAGAATAGTAGGGGGTCCAATGCCATGTCCCCCCCGGAGCTCTGGCAGGATGCCTCTAGTGTGAAATGCATGGCTCAGCTTTGAAAGGGCTTCTGCTGGTGGTCCTGGTGGAATGACCTGGAGAAGGGGGCTGGTTGGAAGCCAGACATTTGGAGCCCCTTATATATAAATATAAGGGCAGCCGGAGGTAGCAGGATGTAGAGTGTGGAGGGCCTGGGCCGATAGAAGCCGTGTGGGTTACAGCATGAGGTGATGGGTGTGAATCTGAAGACACAAAGGGCACCCAGGACACCCTTGGTGGTTGCAGAGATGGGGCCAGTGGGCTTTGTGGTCTGGTCCCACACCTGCAGAACAGGGGCACCTGTAGAGCCAGTAGGCCAGGGTGCAGTCAATTACTCCCCCTCACCCCCCGCCCCCCAGCTCTGCTTGGCCTTCTGTCTGCAGATAGATGCAAAGGGTAGAGGGCTGGTTTAATGTGGGAGGACAGAAAGTGATGCTCACTGAGGACCTCCTAAGTGCAGAGGAGCAGAGGGGTTAAGAACCTGCGTTCCGGAATCAGGTCCATGTGCTGCTGTGTGCTCACTGGCTGTGTAACCTCAAGCAAGACACTGTGTGGGACAGGAGCTCAGCAAACACTAGGAAAGGGCTGATACGGCTGCTTGCAGGACTGTACTCAGAGAGAGGCCGGGGGGCCGTGACCAGGCCCTGAGAGTGGGACGGGAGGCAGAAAGCTTTGATAAAGAAGGAGAAGGAGAGGGATTTCTCGAACACAAGGTTCGATACCACTTCTAAAGTTCCTGCAGTCATTAAATAGGGGATGTTATACACCAGTCGTCCTAAGTATGGCGCTAGGACCAGCAGCATTGGCATCACCTGGGAGCTTGTGGGAAATGCAAATTCTCAGTGCAGCCCAGAATCAGAAACTCTGGCAGTGAGTCACCGCTCTCTGTGAGTTAACAAGCCCTCCAGGGGATTCTGATGCAGCTCAGGGCTGAGGACAACCGCTGTATACAATAAGGGGAAGTCAGAAGGGGTGTTCAGAGAACGGGTGCATATGGGCCAGGGTGACTAGGGAGTGTTAGGAAACCTGAGTGCCAGGAGGATCCATTCCTCTGTGGCTGTGTGACCTTGGACAATTCCTTAGGACACAGTCTTAGAAACTCAGTACGGAAAGGTCCTTTAGCGATCACTGTGTCATCTTCTTATGGTGGGAACGGGGAAACAGTGGTCCAGGGTGAGGAAGGGACTTGGCTATAGTTCCTCAGTGGCAGAGCTGAAAATTGAAGCCAGTTGGATTTGCCTCCTGACAAACTAAGTGTCCCAGGATGTATCAGCTTGCCTCTCTATGTCTCAGTTTCCACATCTGTAAAATGGAACTAATAGTAGTACTTAGATTATTTTAAATAAGTTAATATCATATAGTATTGAATATGGGGTTTTCCTTTATTTTTTCCTTACAACTGTATTGAGGAGTTGCTGAAGCACACTAACTTGTATGTATTTAAAGGGTGCAATTTGATGAATTTTGACATACACATATACATCTATGAACCTGTCTTCATAATCAATATAACAAACATTCCCATCACCCCCGAAACTTTCTTTGTACCCTTTTATAATCCCTCTCTCCCTCTACTCCTCCCCAGGCAACTACTGATCTGCTTTCTGTCCTTAAGGTTGGTTTGTATTTTCTAGAATTTTACATACATGGAATCGTACAGTACAGTCTCTTTCTTCCCTGGTTTCTTTTACCCAGTATATTTCTGAGATTCATCTGTATTGTGGTGTGTGTTAATAGTTTGTTCCTTTTTATCACTGAGTAGTATTCCAGTGTGTGGATGTACATTTGTCTATCCATTCCCCTATTGATGGACATTTGGATTGTTTCTAGCGTAAGGTTATTACAAATCAACATAACATTGATTTTAAGAAGCACCATTATTTTATGTGCCACTAAGAAAGGAAAAGTGCTACCAATTAAATTATGACTCAGTGTTTTTAAATTAACTAGAATGTTTATTTCATACTCATCAAAATAAATCTTTCAAGCTTAGGTTTTTTCTGTTACTCACATATCGCTTTTTTACATACCAAAAAAAAAAAAAAAAAAAGGAATACCTAAACAAAAATAAAGCTCCAGTGTTCCTAATACATCTTATCATTCCGAATCCAATTCTTTGGAGTCAATTTTTAGCTCAGAATTACTGATGTCTGTGCTTTTAATATCGTCATCCTTGGTGCCCTCAAGGGTGTTGGTGATGCAGCCTTGTTATAGAGCCCACAGAGAAGCTCAGAGGCTCCGGTGCTGGGCTCTGCAGCCAGCGTGGCAATTATGCAGTGGTAGCCTCCCTTGCACTCCTGCTTTGGGAATGTTGCTAAACGTGTCTGTTCATTGCCTTCTCCACCCTTCCCCACAATCATTTGGTTCCTAGGGGTTAAAAGTGCTCCACTATTGTCTCTGAGATTTTATCCCAAGCCCATGACATCTTTGATGTCTGTGCACACACGGGCGGTGACAGCTCCATCAGGACTGCAGCCTAGCTGACAGTGTCGTAAGATGTCAGCAGTGCTAACACACATCCCAGTTTCGGAGATGCTAAAATGTATTTTAAAATGTGCAGCTCAGAATCGTTGAAACAGAGTCTATGTGTACTTTGTAAATACTCAATGAAATTCAGCTTTTATTATTATTATTGCATTACTGTGAAGCATCAATTTCCTGTTGGTCAAATGAGGGCGGCTGTATCTGCCTCACAGAAATGTTGTAAAGGTAAAGGACATGATTTATTTCACATAGAGCATATGGTCCAGTGCCTAGTACTTAATTGACCTTCAGCAAAAGATGTATTGTTTCATTGCAGCCTCACAAGGCCCTTGACTTTGGGGACCGGCAAGATAGAAGACTTGTGAATGTTGAAGCTGCAAAGGGGGCCTTAGAAATGCTACATCTCAGCTCCCTCATTTTACAGATGGGAAGCCCAGAGAGGGTGGGTGCCTTCCCCAAGGGCCTGGTTCATCTGGTGGCAACATCAGGATTCAAACCCAGATCTCGTCACTCCCCTTCCAATGCTCTGCCTAAACTGTGTTGTCATGGAAGGAGCCACAGGTCAGGATCCCAGAGAAGCCTTCATGGCCAGTTTCATTTCCAGAAGGATCAGCTCCTCAGGCTGCATGGCTGGGGTGAGGGTCAGAGCTCAAGGAACAGGAATGGCCAGATTCCAGGGAAGGGTGGCTTTGGCCTCTGTCCATCATGCTGGAAGCTCCTGGACAGCCCAGCACCTGGGAGGACCCTTTGGAAACCCAGCTCTTGGGACTGGAAAGGAGCAAAGCTGGGGGTTGAGTGCCCTCAGGGTCATAAATACAAAAAGGAGGAGCTCTGCATATCTGCCCAGCACCACATGCCAAGGGCTCTATTGAGCTGTTCCTAATGTACTAATTCGTTCAGTGCTACCAGAGCCCCGTGAGGCGGGTTTTCTTGACTGCTTTATACCTATGGGGAAACTGAGGCTTAGAGCTGGGGAAGGAATACCTAAGATTACACAGCTAAGAAAGATGGAACTGGGAGTCCCATTTGGTTCTGTTGGCCCTTTCTATAGGGCACAGAACCTCCTTAGCCTAACTCCCAATTCGGGAATGAGAATGGAGCTGGGTGAAGGGCAAACATGTATACCCAGTGCTTTGTTCTGCTGTGGTACTGGGCTTTAAGAGAATTACCCTCCAACAAGGGAACAAGCAAAACGAAGGGCCCATCTCCCAACCTTGTCTGTCCATGAATGGAAACTTCATAGTTTCATACGGGTTCTGGCCCAGTGATAATTCTCCTTCCAGTATAACAGGGTTAGTTAGCCCAGGACAATACTATCAATAACTATTTCTTGAAGCCTGTTCAGATGATTGCTGTATCTCAGATGGAGCTGAACTCAGCGCCAGGCTGACTTGATCTCTTGGTGTCATGAGTGTGATGCAGGCCTGGGGTTGGTCCCCAGGTTTTAGTCTCAGCCTTGCCACTGGGTCCTTGGGTGGCTCTGGGCAAGTCTTTCTCTCTGTGCTTCAGTTTTCTCACCAATAAAACAAGGAGTTGATTTGTCAGATCCCAGATATCACACTCAGTTTTAACATTCCTTAATACCCCTGCATCAGGTGCCTCATTTGGACAGCAATGAAAATAATAATGAGTTGCTCACATTTATTGAGCACGTACTATATACCAAAGTGATATTTCATCCATTATCTCATCTAATCCTCAAAGAACACTGTAAGGTGGGTTTGAACAGTACTTACCTGAAAGCGTTGTTATGAGGACCAAGTGAGTTAACATATGTAAAGTGCTTGGAACAGTTCCTGGCACAGAATCCATGCTCAATCAATGTATTATTATTTCTCCTGTTCTGCAAGTGTGAAAACTGAGCCGAATAGAGTTTAAGTATCTTGCCCAAGGTCACAGAGCTAGAAACAGGCAGAGCCGAGATGTAAGCCCAAGGAGTCTGGCTCCAAAGCCCTGTGCTCCTAATTTCTACTCTGTGCTGCCTCTAGATAAGACAAGATGCAGGAGAAAGATGTTAGAGAGCAGTGGGGACTATGTGCAGCTAGAGAGTGCCTGCCTTCAAAAGGCACGCTAGCTCCATTCTTAAAACACAGCACTGTAGTAGACAGACAAACATATCTATAAGCTGAATTTGGCCACCCAGTAGTCAGTTGGCCATGCCTAGGCTAATCCGTGATCTGGTTCTCAGAATCTTAATCTTAAATCCCAGCAAGTGAGATGCAGAGGAATAGCAGAATCACCACTGTGTCAGTGAGCTGGAGGGTATCCAGGGATGAGTAGGCATAAAGACATGGGGATGGAGACGAAGGAAGGGAACAGGCCCAAGGCTCAGGTGTGTGATCCCAAGAACTCAGTTTCGGGGGGGCAGAGTGAAGGCAGGATTTAGCAGGAGGAGGTAAGCCACTGGTTTGTGGAAGCCTGGGTTAAAGACTAGAAGGGGGTAGGGGGAACTGTCTGGAACTTTCCCTCCCCAGAGGAGAATGCCAGGAATGAGAGGGAGTGACTAGACCAAGAAAGCTTCTGGATAAACCAGTCCTACCAAAGTAGGGAAGCAAGGAAGTCTGGGGGTCGAATAACCAGAATGTCGAGACAGGTGTTTTGAGGGTAGAGGGACGGAAGTGTTTGAGGGAAAGAAAACTTGGAAATTCCTGGTGTAAATGCCTCCTTCAGAGAACACATTTTGAGAGCCAAAGCCAATCCAGCTGCCACCTCTTAACTCTCTCTGGTTTAATTTCCCAAAAAAAACCAGAGTCCCAAGTCCTCCAGGAAAGGAGGCGGTGGCGGTGGAATACAGTGCAAGGCTTGTTGGCTATTAGCATGAACAAGTATTTTGCCTCATCATGGAAAGGGATATAAAACCTAACTGATAAGAACAGGTGATGTTGGTTGAGCCCTGTGTGCCGTGGGCTCAAGCATAGCTCATTTAATGCAGGTAGTCACTCGGAACATCCCCACTTTACAGATGGAGAAGCAGGTTCAGGCAAGTTAGGGTCCACGCCCAAGTGGACAGAGTGAGTAAGTGATGGCGCCTGCATGGCAACCCCTCTAGAGCTTATGATTTTTTTTTAACCACCACTCGTATCTCTCGAGTTGGAAAATGGGGACAGTAATGATGATGACGATGATATGATAATAGCTAACACATCCAACCAACTTAAGATGAGAGATGACACAATTCTCACGGTGCGCAGAGCGCAGAAATCTCTCAGCTGTTAACAGCCCGCATTTACTGAGGGCTTATTACATGGCAGGCCCTGTGCTAAGCACTTTACATGGGTTATCTCATTTAATCCCTGCAACACCCTTATGAGATTGGAATGTCTAAGTTTCACAGAGAAGGAAACTACTAACAAGGTTAAGTAACACACCTGTGGTTGTAGACGGAGCAGAGAGTGGGTTTCAGCCCAGCATCAATTCCGCAGCCTTTGTGGGTAGCAACGACCCGGCCTCCCCATTAGCCGTGAAGCCCACCACCGTCTTCCCTGGACTACTTCCTTCTCCAGCCTCCCCCCGCCTACACCCCGTCGTCTCAGTCTCTCCCTTCTCCCACCCCCTTGGTCTTTCACATCTGTACAGCTGACCTAGCATCTTATTAACTATCCCTGCATCCTCTCATTGCCTGGGGTTCACAGTCTAAGGTAGCGTAACCGCTATACATGCTGTCACAGGGATGGGCCACTCCCTGCTTTCAGCGTAAGCCTCGGCTGCCTGGCCAGACCCTCTGCTCTCGAAGGCAGAAACAAGGCTTATTCAAGTGTCTTAGCCCTCGTCGTGTCTGGCGTGGGACCAGGCTGTTGTGTCCATGCAGTAAATTCTTCTTTTTTTTTAAAGCCCGATTGAGTTTATTTTTTAATTTTTATTTATAAATGTATTTATTTTATTTATTTATTTTTGGCTGCGTTGGGTCTTCGTTGCGGTGTGCGGGCTTCTCGTTGTCGTGGCTTCTCTCGTTACACGGAGCACGGGCTCTAGGCGCACGGGCTTCAGTAGTTGTGACGCACGGGCTTAGTTGCTCCGCGGCAAGTGGGATCTTCCCAGACCGGGGCTCGAACCCGTGTCCCCTGCACTGGCAGGCAGATTCTTAACCATTGCACCACCAGGGAAGCGCACGCAATAAATTCTTGTTGCTTGGAGGACTGATTGAAAGGAGGGAGAAAGGAGTTGAGGAGAGGGTGAGTCAGAGAGCCTCTCTGGGTCGCCTTCTGCAGCTCGGCACTAGGGTGGCACGGCGCTCAAAGTCTTAACGGGGACCCCAGAGCCCCAAAAGCCCAGCCTCTGCCCACTCTACCTCCAGTCCATCACTCATAATGTGAAGATACGTGGCTTTCTTTTCTGTTCCTCACACCATCATCCCTTCCCAAAGCCTTTGTACTGGCCGTTCCTGATGCTTCCCACCATCCGGTCTCCCCTCCAAGATCACCTCCTCTGAGAAGCTTCCCCTGCTTCCCTTGACTGCCCTGCCCCGCCCCACCCTTCCACATAATCCCACTCCCTGTTATACTTTTCTGAATAGCATGAGTCTCTGAAATGATCCTGTGGATTCATTTTCTGGTTGGGGTGTCTCCCTGACGGGAGTGTAAAGGCAATGTCCTGTCTGTCTCGTCCACTTCTGTAGCTGGGTGTTTGCTCCGGTTCAGCTGTGGTTCCTGTGCTCAGCCGTCCTCACCAACTAGGAGATGGTGATTTTTTTTAATCCCCAGATTTGTTTAAGGAATGAATGAAGGTGTTTGCACCAAACCGAATTAAAGGGAGGAAGGAGAATTGCAAAGATTGCACTTTCTTCCGGCCACCCCAGCCTTGCAGGTGTGGGCTGCTTAGCACTGGGGCTCTGCCGCGGTCCGGTGGTGGCGTGTCCTCAGGAGTTGTGTAATCCTGAGCTATGGGAACTATGCGTGTGAAACACCCCGGGGTGGGAAGAACCGGCCTGGCCATTGTGCCTGGGCTGGGAGGAGAGGTTCGGCTGAAAGTTTGGACAGTTCTTGGCATGCAGTCTGCAGGGCCCTTTAGAAAGCGATCCCGCCCAGTTGGCCCTCGGAGAGAGCACGGTCTGGGGGGGCCAGCATCCCGCTGGACGGCGATAAAGAGGTTACTGTGGGAAGCGTTCAGATTGCTCGGGAAGCACTAGGAACATGAAAGATATGTTATGCGTTCTTCAGTCCCAAGAGAATCACCACCCAGTGTTAGACTTGGCAAAAGGCTTTCTGCTCCTTCCCTGAGCTGCCTCCTTAGAAAAGACGCGCTGTCTGAATACTGAATGCCAGCCGTGGCGATGTGGAGCTGGAAAGAGGACGAGGGGCCTGCGTTCCTGGACAGGTGATCCCACAGGACCCTACCTGTCTCCAAGGCAACACATCCGGGCCCCTTTTTTTTCCAGGAGAGCCTGTTGTGAAACATTCAGGAATGTTTGTGCTCCTTCAGAGATTTGTAATTAAGAAGAGGCAGAACTAGTTCTCTTTTGGCGCTCTTCCCTCCTTCCCTCTCACCCCTCCGGCATTTGGGTCATTTGATTTCACGATCTGGGTTTTCGGCAGCCCAGGACTTGGAGGCTGGAGGAAGGAACTGTACCGGGCTGGATTGGGGCGAATCGCTTCAACAGGGGATGGGGGCTGGGAGTTGCAGGCAGGCCCCCAAGGCCTGGCCACATCTGAAAGCAGACATCTCTTCCCAGCTCACATTCTTGGCACTTGCCCAAGGGGAAGCACTGCAGGCCAGAGAAGCACCCACAGTTTCCCAGGGGAGACTGGTTTAAACGGACAGTTCCTCTCTCTGGGAAGAGAAGTGTGTGCACATGTATATGTGTGTGTGTGTGTGTGTGTGTGTTTAAATCCTTGTGCAGCTAAAAACGCTTCTCTTCATCCTGATTCTCTGAATGACACGTCTCTGCACACTGAATAATTCATCTCCCTCTTGGCATTTGTTCCAGAGAGAATCTCGCTGTCCAGATTTCTTGTAAGTTGCGTAGTCTTCCAATAGAAGCTTTTCTCTTTCCCATGGAAGAGCTCTGGGAGCCTGGATATCAGCCCTCTGGTTTTTTTTCCATGATCGCTTTGAAGGGAAGCCTGAATATCAAACCCAAAGCCTTCCTTTCTCCTCTTGCCCCCTCCGTCTAACATTGGGTCCCCTGGATTCCCTCTTCTTTATCCCTGTTGGGCACGATATCTGTGTTCACTGCAGGCAGGAATCAGCATCTCAGCCCTGGTAGGATATCCAGTGTCGGGTACATTACTGATACTTGTATCTAACATTTACTTCAGGTCTGACTTCTTGATGTCCAAGCCTGGAACAATCAGTGGAGTTAATGGTTTTCTGGAAAAGTGATGCATTTTGGGTGTCTTAGACCTGCTGCTGCTCCCTCAGTCCCCATCCTCACACACAGAGCTCAGTGAATCCCTTGTCGTGGTAACTGTGAAACAGTTGTCTTTTCATGAAGCAGTCGTGCATTATCCAAGCGTATTGAGTAGCTTTGCACCAAGGTATAGAATACTGAAGTTGCAAATAGGACGCAGCTTGGGTGCCGTCTGCCTGCTTCAGATTTCCCCCTGCCCAGCTTCATCATCTGTATCTCGGGCATAGCTTCCTTTGTGCTCCAGACTGTTCTGAGACTCCCTTGGTCTTGTCAGTTTTTATTAGCAAAGCTCAGGTTCTGTAATCAGGCAATGGGGCTTCAGGTTATACCTCTGGTGTTTGCCAACTCCGTGACGTTGGGTGTGTTTTCTCACTGGTAAAATAAAGGAAGAGTGCCTGTGGCCCAGAGAGGGAACATGATATGTACATAACTTGTTTTCTAGGCCTAGAATTAGCCATTATTAAATATTTTAATTCCAACTGATATAGGAATATTACAGAGAAACTAGTTAAAAAAATGATTAGAAAGGAAAAAGTTAAATTATGTTAAAATCCCTATACCAAGATAGCATTTTAATGTATATCTTTCCAGTTCCTCTTCTACAAACATATATGCATTTTAGGCAAAATGTCATATACTGTAACAGTATCCTGTAACTTTTTTTTTTTTTAATAGATCTTTTTTGGAGTATAATTGCTTCACAATACTGTGTTAGTTTCTGTTGCACAACAAAGCGAATCAGCCATATGCATACACATGTCCCCATATCCCCTCCCTCTTGAGCCTCCCTCCCATCCTCCCTATCCCACCCCTCTAGGTCATCGCAAAGCACGGAGCAGATCTCCCTGTGCTATGCTGCTGCTTCCCACCAGCCAACTATTTTACATTCGGTAGTGTATATATGTCGATGCTACTCTCACTTAGCCCTGGCTTCGCCCTCCCACCCCATGTCCTCAAGTCCATTCTCTATGTCTACCTGTCTGCCCCTTTATTCCTGCCCTGCAACTAGGTTCATCAGTATCTTTTTTTTTTTTTTTTAGATTCCATATATATGCGTTAGCATATGGTATTTGTTTTTCTTTTTCTGACTTAACTTCACTCTGTATGACAGACTCTAGGTCCATCCACCTCACTACAAATAACTCAATTTCGTTTCTTTTTACGGCTGAGTAATATTCCATTGTATATATCTTGTTCAACAATGTTGCTTTTCCTCATAGAATGTTAAGAGCATCCTTCCATGTTGGCAAAATATAGAACACACCATTAATTTTTGTTCTTAGGTATTCATTATTGTATTCACCCATTCCACAAATGTTTATTGAGCACCGATCGTGGGGAACATAAGATTCTGTTGCTTAGATGCACCATTGATGAAATCATTTAATTCGTCCCCAGGGAAGAATTTTGAAAGGTGGTGATCCACACAGGGATTCAGGGAGCTGTGGAGAGGATATGTATCTTTTATCTTCCTGATTTTCTAGGTTGCAAAGTGTAACTAACAAGATTCCCATCTCCCCAGCCAGGCTGGCAGGTGGGGCTTCTCAGGGCTGAGCCCAGGGAGAGGAATGAGTCAGAAACAAAGGTCTGACTGTGGTTGGCTCAGGCATTCCTGTTCCCTCCCAGATTTATCTGTCCTCAGTAATAGAGTCACTTGCCGTGGAGGAGTATACCTCTGTATGGAGTTTTCCTTCAGAGGCCTTTTCAAAGCTGTGTTAGATGAAATGATGTTGGATGAGATTTGGCTGTTGGTCACTGGTCTTCATTCTCCATCAGGAAGTGGGAACAAATCATTTACAGTAGTTTGAGGAGGAGGAGGAGTACTGAGGGACATGGTCTTTTGTTTCTGAAGTCTATGCAGGGCTTGGGGTGGAGTGGTGGAGTGGGCTGAAGACAGCTTTGCGGAAACTTTATCCAGGTTGGCAAAGGTGCTCCTGAATGAAGTGCCTTCTGACCCGAGGAAATCACCTGTGTCTTCCCCACCTCTTCCTTCTTTTACTCCAAGACGGTGGCTTGTAATTTTGCGTGGGGCTCAGGAGATGCATTGAAGATGTCAACTTTCAAGAGAACCTTTTGGCTCACAACAGGGGCTCTGAAGACAGAGTGCCTTGCTTGAAATCCCAGCTTTGTCATTGTTATGGACGTCGAGAATGTTATTTAATCTTTCTTAGTCTCAGTTTCCCCTTCTGGGAAACAGAGAAGAATGTCCTTTGAGCGTCCATTTGCACCAGCCTCTGCACTAAATGTTTTTACAAACATGACTTTATTTAACATTGACAACCTGGAGAGTTATTATTATCCCCACATTTCAGATAAAAATACTGAGGCTCAGAGAGGGACAGTAAGTTGCCATACTCACACAGCTGGTAAGTAATGCTTATTGAATCCTTATTGGATAGGGCTTAGTCTGTTGCATATCATATACGCCTCTGCCTCATCCTTTGTCTCCCACAATACAGCAGTAAATTACTGACTAACAGAAGCTTTGGGGCTACCCATTCCTTCAGTCAATAGATACTTTTCTTAGCCTACCAGACCCTGGATATATAGTGGCACATGAACACACCAGGTCTATCCACCAGGGGCTCTTGCAGTGTTTCTTTTTTCCCCACATATTTTGCTTTAAGCTTGATTTGGAGTGGGTTTAAGAGGGAAGGAGATTGCACAAGATGGGAGAGTCATTTCCTGTGGCTTGGAGGGAAGTTCTTAATCAGGAATCCTAGACCCTGTCCCACTCATCTTTCCTCCTCTCCCGTTGTACCTCAGTTTGCCAATCTGTCTAAAGAGTGTTGAAGCAGAGCCTTCTGGGCTTCCAGAATTGGGAGGGGATTGGGAGCAGACAGGAGAGGGAGAATATTAGAATATGTATTTTAGGCAGATACAGCTATGGGGAAAAACCAAAGGGGCCGTCTGGGGGCGCCACTCAGGCTGACTTTTGTGTACCTAGATTCCTGGCTCCCTGCACACTGGCTAAAGTGCTTGACCAAGGGTTTATGGTGTTTTCCAGCCTTGAAAAACCTTTGTTTGTTTCGTTGGGTGATTTGTCTGTCTGTCCATCTGACTTAGCCACCAAGACTGGGTGATTACCACCACCTCACTCCCCACAATATGGTGACTTAGAGGGTGGTTATCGCTAAAAGATCAGTTTGGCCTGGATTTTGCAGGGAAGGACAGCAGTGGGTACAGGCATTTGGGAATCGGCCCAGGAAGCAAAGAAATACGGTTTTTGGCCAAACTCACAAGGAGGGAACATCTGCTATTCTAGATGCTGCCGTAAGCTAGTTTTCCAGAGGGGAAGGAGGTAGGACAGACATGGGCTAGAGCCGGGGGGATGGCTGGGGCTCTGGTGGACAAGTGAATTGCAGGTGGAGCAGCCAGAGAGGGCTGGAGTTCGAGTCCGGAAGTAAGACTTGACCCTCGAGCCCTTTCCTGTGACCCCCCCCCCCCCTCACTTAGAGATGCAGGAACAGAGGCCCAGAGAAGGCAGGTGACTTGCTCAAATCACTCCCCAGTTTGTGGCAAAGTTGGGAGCCGAGCAGATTCCCCGCCTCCCTCCCAGGTGCTCTAATCCTGCTGCTTCAGTTATGCATTCATCTTCCCGGGGACAGCAGAGCTGGTGTCACAGCGCAAAGCTTCTGGATCTGGTGGGTCGGTGCAGAGGAGCAGGGAGGTTGAGAGCAGCTACATGTTGCGGGGTCTTGGGGACCGTGGGCTGATGGAATCTGTTTCTCCTCTCCCTTGCCAGGTACACCAAACCGCTCACCTTTGCTGACTGCATTAGTGATGAGTTGCCGCTGGGATGGGAAGAGGCGTATGACCCACAGGTTGGAGATTACTTCATAGACCACAACACCAGTAAGTTCCTGGCCGTCCTCCCTTCCCATCCCCTCTGCCCATCCCTCTACCTCCTGCCCAGCCCCCAAGTCTGGAAGAGCTACCAGCAGGGACTCATGAAGCCAGATTGTGTTTTGTTTCACATAGAGTTAGACAGAGATGTCAATGTAGATATAGATAGATAATGTATGCTCATATATAAATAACAGTTCAGAAGGATTTTAAATAGAATCTAAAAACTCCACCTCTCACAACCCATCTCCCCGATTTTACAGAGGCAACCACTGCTATCAATTTCTTGTGTATCACTCCAGAAGTTTCCCAGTCATGTGTGTTTATGTGTATATGTACATATATTCTTTTTTTACATATATTGATTTCCACACATACAGATTTTTTTTCCTATAAGGTAGATGTGTCCTTGTCATTGCCAGACCATTTTGGAGCAGTCGCTGCCCCCAAAGCCAGGTCCCCAGCAGCCAGCATGCACACGTATGTGTCTGTCATGGAGTGGTCTGACTGTATGTGCCACTAGCCCATCACACCGTTCAGCCCACCCTCACGTCGTATCTGTGCTCCAGGCATCCTGACCCAGAGGGAAGATTCTTAGTGTCTTTGTCTCTGTGACTATGATGGAGGCATAGGCTGATACAGGAAGAAGCATGTTGTCTGACAGGTGGAAGAACCCAGGTCGAGGTACCCCAGCCGGGGAGAGTTGTTGTGTATTTGGGCCTCATCCATCACGCACCTTCTCGGCCAAGACTATTCCTGTCCTCGGAAATTCGCTGCCCCATTTGTTCACGTGTACAGAGGAAAGACGATGTTTCTGTCTCGCTCTCCACCTTCTGAACTGTGGGATTCCTTTTTGTCCTTTCAGGCAAGAGGAAAATGGGATGCAAAGGCACGTGTCTGAAGGTTGAGATTAGGGCGCCAAATCCCAGTGGCCCCTGTTTCCTGAGTGTGCGCTCTGTGCTGTGTGCTGGGAGAGGAACTGGAGAGACATCACTCATTCAATCATCCCAGCTTCCCTGTGGCATGCTAGGGTGATTATCCCCGCCTTAGAAGTGGGACTCACAGGTAGAAATCGACTGCTCAACACTCAGAGTCAAAACATGGCAGAGCTGGGATTTGAACTGGTGCTGGGAGTGGAGTTGGGCTTCTCCATCCACTTCCTCCTCTGGGTTTCAGTAGCACCTGGTCATACCTCTGCTGTGCCCCTCGTCGCTCTGTAGTATAACCATTTACCTACCGAGACTAGCTCTTCTAGAGCAGGACAATGTCTAATTCACCTGTCTAGTCCCAGGCCTTTGCCTGGTAAGGCACTTAGTAGGTGTGCACTTGACCTTTGCTACATAGAAAAGGGCATACGTGCATGAATGCACGACCAAGTGGGTGAATGAGCAGACTATTGTTGGCACCAAAGCATAGGAGAGTTTCTGAGAGACGGCTAAATGGCATTAATTGCATTGTTGGTGGTAGCCGAGGTTTTTATTAGCACTCATGATTGCATACGGGATAATGAGAAGTAAATATGCCTAATTGAGTATGTGTGGGGAATGAGGTTAATGCTTGGAGGTCTGCACGGTATGCTGGGTTAAACACTGATGTACAGGACCCCTAATCAGTCCTTTCCTGTTTGTAATTGCTGAGTGCATCCCCCTCATTAAAATCCGATGGTGGGAGTGAGATTTTCAGGTGCTTCTGGGAGTTGCTGGAGAGATAGAAGGATGGAGTATCGTGCAGTGGCAGAGTTTATTCTGGAGGGGATGATGGCAGAAATGGGGGTATGTGTTGGGAGGTGAGTAGATGAGAACCACAATAGGAAGAATTCTCTCTGGTAGTTTTACCAGCTATCGGGCTACTGGTTTTCTTTTGGCTGCAAGGTGCTCTCATTGGACGGAGGGTACCCCCTCCGCAGACGGAGCCAGTGATACAGATGCGGTATGTATGTGACCATCGAGGCCCAAGCACTCAGAGCCGTGAGCTCAGACCAATCCTCTGTGTGTCCACTGACTGAAATTACTCTCTTAAGAGTTCTAGACACAATAGAATTGAGCAACAAATTAAATCCACCATCCAGCGTTTGTTCATTCAGCAAATATTTGTTGACCTCCTACAATGTTCTAGGCACTGTTCTGGGAGCGTGGGGTACGTGAGAGTTCAAACTGGCAATGATCCTTGTCCTTACAGAACTTTCATTTTGGCAGAAGAAACAGAAAATAAACAGAATAAGTAAGCAGATTATGTAGTATTTTAGAAAATTATCAGTGTTATGGGAAAAGGGGAAGCAGAGCATGGGGCTGAGGTGTGCTGGGGTGCCTTTGTGGGTGGCGGGGAGGGACAGTGGTAAAGGTCTTCAGGAAGAAAACCTTGTCGAGAAAATGAGATTTGAGCTAAGACTTGAAGGAGGTGGGGAGAGTGTTTCGAGTAGAGAGAGCTGATCGAACAAAAACTCCACTGCGTGATCACATTTAGCTCGCTTGAGGGATGGCAAGGACGCAGGTGTGCATATAGCAGAATTCGTGAGGAAGCGGGGAGAGGGGCATCAGGCCAGCAGAGTGTGGGCAGTGGTCCACCTGAAGGGTTCAGGCTTTTATTCAACATGGTGGGAGCCATTGGAAAATTTTTAGCAGATGAGTGGCACGTGACCTGTTTTATGTCTTAAAAGGGTCACTCTGGCTGCTTTGCTGAGAATAGACCTTAGTGGAACAAGGGCAGAAGCAGGGAGACTTGTAAGAGATGATTGCAACAGTCCAGGTGACAAAGGACAGTGCCCCAGACCAAGGCCGTAGTGGTAGAGGTGGTGAAAAGTGGCCTGAAGCTGGAGGTATTTTCAAGATAGAGCCAACAAGCCTTCCTGATAGATTGCACGTGGGGTGTGAAAGAATGGGATAAATGAGCCTCTCTGGGCCTGAGCAATTGGCAGGATGGAGTTGCCATTTATTGGATGGAGAAAACTGCAGGAGGAGTGGGTTTAGGAAGAAGGAACAAGGGTTCATTGGGATGTGTCGCATCTTCCATGCCTGTTACACACCTGAGAGAAGGTGTCGCTGGTCAGTTTGATGTAGGAATCTGGTGTTTGGAAAAGAGAACTGGGCTGAAGATGTGTATTTGGGAGTTGTTGGCATATAGAGAGTATTTAAAGACATGAAGCTGGATGAGATCACCAAAGGAATAAGTCAAGACAGAGAGAAGACAATCAAAGAATGAGCCATGGGGTCCTCAGACAGGAGGAGGGTACAGAGAAGAGGAAAACCAGTCATGATTCTGGGGAGTGATCGGAAAGATGGGAGGAAAGCGAGAGCGTCTTGGCAGCCATGTGAAGGAGGCATACCGAGGAGAGAGGTGTCAACCCTGTCAAATGCTTCTGACAGATCAAGTACGAAGAGGACTGAGAATTGACCAATAGATTTAGCAAACCCCTGTGACGCTGGTGACCCTGACTTGGAGGGCAGCTTTGGACAAGGACTAGGGGAAAAAGCCTGACTAGAGTGAGTCTAAAAAAAACGGAGGGGAGGCATTGGAAACAGCAAATATGGACAACTCTTTCCAAAATATAACCCGCTTTCATTATTTCATTTATCTGTATTCAGTTTTCCCACTGCCGTGTACATCCAGCATGATTAGATGGTTTTAATCAGTGACCAAATTGTGTGTTCTGCTGTTTTCTCTTCATACTATGTCATGAATATTTGAGAGATGCTACCTAGTCTTCATATTTATCATTTTTAATGTGTCAAATAGATGTATTGATACATTTTAACATATAAAATGAGTGTACCATAATACCCCCCTATTGCTGATCTTTTGGGTTCTTTCCATTTGTTTGTTATAAATAAATAACACTAGGGGAAGAATCTTTATGCATATTGCTTTTTTCTTCTATGATACTTTCCTGGAGTTGTATTTCCAAATGTAGGATCGCTAACTGAAAGATTATAAACACTCGTGAGACTTCTGGTACCTCTTCCTAGTTTGATAAGTATTTCTAAAAGATCGTGTCAATCTGTATTGCCACAGCAATAAGGGTACTATTTTTCTCATACCTTCATCAGTCAGTATGGGGCCAGTTACTTTTCGATAAATTCATCACAGGTTTAAACTGTTACTTCATTGTTTTTCATTTGCATTCATTTCCATAGTGACAAGGTTGGACGTTCTCCAGATGTTTAGCTGTTTTTAAGACAATTGTTGTTCAAGCCGTTAGAGAATTCAATAGTGTTAGTCATGTGGGTGCGCATGTGGTGCGTGTAGAAAACAGGCGTGTGATGGGTAGAGGCGGTGGGGTGAGGGATGTGTGAAGTGCGGTGAACGTGTGAGCTGTATGGAGAGTGAGTGTGAAGTGTGTTTGTAGGTAGAGGTTTGGAGCCTGGGGGAGGCTGAAGAACTGGGTCTCAATGATGGCTGCGCTCAGTCGGCTAAATGTTTACTGGAAGTAGCTGCGTTTTGGGGAGAGGGGGCATGAGGGGGGAAGGGGACAGAGGGATGCTGTTGTGTGTAGCTGAGTTCGTGACATGCTGAATGATGAAACTGTGTCCATGTTTAGCTTTCATAAGAACAAGAACTCAAAAATAGTTGGCCAAGGACATCGCTAAGAACCTGCCCAGGTGTAAAGTTATCTATTCCGGTGAGGTGGACTTAAGGAAGTGGAGTGTCAGCAGAAGGGGCTGGGCTTGGGAGGACCCCTCAGAGTGTGACCAGTTCAGGATGAACAGCAGTTAGCACAGCTCCTTACAACCACCTAGGGAGCTGCCCCCAAAGGACAGTCTTTTCAAGAGTTGCTAGTACAACTGGTATCCACATGGAAAAAAATACATCTCCACTTCTCCCCCCGCCTCACACCATATGTAAAAATAAATTCAGAACGGACCACAGACCTCAACATAAAAGCTAAGACTAGAAAACTTCGAGAAGGAGACTAAGGAGAAAATCTGCAAGATTTTAGGGTAGGCAAAGGTTTTTTGGACAAGGCACAGAAAGCACTAAGCATACAAGAAAAAAGTAATAATAATTGGGCTTCATTGAATTAAAACTTCTGCTCTTCAAAAGACCATTAAGAAACTGAAAAAGCAAGCTACAGATAAGGAGAAAATATTTGCAATACATATATCTGACAGCAGATCCATATCAAGAAATAAAAAGAACCCTTACACCTTAATAGTAAGAAGCCCAACCACCCAATAAAAAGTATGAGCAAAAGATTTAAATAGACACTTCACTAAAGAAGACATACAAATGGCCAATAAACACATAAAAATATGCTTTACATAATCAGTCATTAGGGAAATAGGAATTAAATCTGCAACGAGGTACCACTATACACGCACTGTAATGACTAAAATGAAAAAGATTGACAGTACCAGTGGTTGGGGAGGACGTGGAGGAACTGGAACGCTAATTCACTACTAGTGAGGATGTAAATCAGAACAACCATTTTGGAAAACAGTTTTTTAGTTTCTTATAAAATTCAACATATAATTAACATACAAGCCAACAATTCCACCCCTAGATAGTTTTACCTAAGCGAAATGCAGACATTGCAAAGACTTGTGCACGCATGTTCATTACAGCCTTATTCATAATAATCTCAAACAACAACCCAAAAGTTTATCAAAAAGTGAATTATGCTGTATTCATGCAATAGACTGTTATTCCACAATAACAAAAAATGGACGACTGATACAACCTAAATGAGTCTCAAAAGCCTTATGCCAAGTGAAGGAGGTGAGATCCAAAGAGCACATACTGCTTGATTCCATTGTCATGAAGTTCTAAGACAGAACCGGAGGGAGGAAGTGGGTGGAAGTGACTGACACAGGACCGCAGGGTAAAGGAACCATTTACACATTGAAAACAAGTGGTAGTTTATGGTGTATGCGTTTGTCAAAACATATCCAAGTCTACACTTTAGATGATTGTGCTTCATTGTATTTAAATTACGCCTTAATAAAGGTGATTTAAACAAGGTATTGATGCCCACTTAATACTGCAGACCAATTAAATGGAAATCTCGGGGGTAATTTCCAACATGCAACCAGGTTGAAACCAGTGTTCTGGTGTGGGGTTGTGTGTTGTGTTTGTCTGTGCATCCATCTATCTGTGTTGGTTTGTGCTACAGAAGAAAGCCTGGGTCACCAAAAATGGTAGCCAAGCCAGCCTTCAATTAAGGCTCTCACGTACTTTTATACTCCAAGGAACGTGGCCTCCAAAGGGAGGGCGCCACTCTCAGATTAAACCCGGAGCACCATGGGGAGGATCCATCCAGGGGTGCCCCAGGGCACTTGTCAGGGACCCAGCATTTCAGCCAGTCCTCTGGCAGGTGATTCTATCTGGAGCTCAGCATCGCACCTGCCAGCCTTGCCTGCCATCTTCAGTGACTGCTCAGCCCACCGGTGTTGTCACCTCTTAGCAGGTCTAACCTTCGGTGATATGTTGAAATTATTTGCGGAACTTTGCGGGTCACCATTGCCTCCTTCCCACCCCCAGAGATTCTGATTTAATTGTCCAGGGGTCGGATCTGAGCATCGGGATTTAAAAAATTTCCCCCAGTGATTCTACTATGCAAACAGGGGTTCTTGGACATAGGCTGCACAGCAGTTACCTTGCGAAGCTTAAAACTGCCAATGCCTGGGCCCTACTCTTGGAAACTCTGATGTTAAGTGTTCTGGGGGCAGAATTCAGGCTTTTGTTTTTATTTTTGTTTTTTGAAGCTCCATAGCTAATTATAATATGCTGACTGGACCCAGTGTACTGGATGAAGTACCAACCTTTTTTTTTTTTTTTTTAAAGCAGTTTTGCTGAGAGTCTGGGGGAAAAGGCACTCTCATAAGGCTGTCTGTGAGAATAAAAATTGGTACAACCTTTGGGAAGATAATTTGGTAGTGCCTGTTAAAATTTAAGATGTGTATACCCACTGACCCAGTAATTCCTCTTTTAAGGAATTCCTCTTTTTACACTACAGAATTAATAATAGCACATGTTCATAGAAGTATGTTTTTAGGAATCCTCACTACAGCATTGGTTGTGGTAGCAAAAGAACTGAAAACAATCCAGATGTTTCCTGGTAGTGGTCTGGGAGACCAGTAAAGCCCTATCATAAATAAATGTTAGTACCATACCATGGAATACTATGCAACCATTTAAATGATTTAGGTAAGTAAAAAATAAATGAATAAATAAAAGCAATGGTACAAATGAAAAAAAAGGATAAATTAAAAATTGAGGTAAATCTTTATGTACCTATAAGGGAAAATGAACATGATATATCATTTGGAGATGAAAGCAAATTGCAGACCAATATACATGACATGGGCCACTTTACATTAAAAATAAATTTGTGTGTGTAGATATGTATGTATAAACAGGTTTGTATATAATCAGAGGGCAATATCTGTTAGTGTGTGAGACTCCTAACGGCAGTTACCTCTAGGATGTAGGATTGGAGAGATTTAAACTCCCATTTCTTACTTTACGAATTTGCAATGGTGGAATTGTGAGATTTTTCTTTTTTTGTATTTTTCAATATTTTTCCCAAAAATGTAAATTTTTTAAAATATGACAAACTTTAAAAAACATCTGCAACCTGGCCATGTTTCTTTTCTTTTCTGTGGCCCGTGTCAGCCAGAAGTGCGGGGCCCCTGAGGGGAACCCAGGAGTCCCTAACCCTGAGGGAATCCACATCTGCTGATGGGAAATGGGACCCCACAGTCTTTCAGCCCAGCTTTGTAAATTCTCTCCTGCCCCTTTTTTTCTTCTCTTACAAGTGTTCCTCCCTCTTACTTGGTTGAAGAGTTGCAAAACTTTCTTTGTGGGAAGCAATTTTGTGGCTCCTGCCAGCCATCTTCACACCTTGTTTTCTTTCCCAGAAAAAGGGAGGAGGAGAGCTTGAAGAATTGAATAGTTTTGGCTTTACTCTCACCATCATTTGTTTACTTTACCTGGGTGTAAGTACACTACAGCTTCCTGGGAAGCAGTGAGGCAGGGCCCATTATCCTCTTTTATAATTAGAAAAGTAGACTCAGAGGGGTCAAGCAGCCTGCCCATTGTAACACAGTGATTATTGGCAGGCATGAGAACGTGGCCCTGCTACTACCTCTTTGATTATTCTTCCCGTCTCTTCTTTCTTTCATTGGAAATACTCATTGGGGCCTATTCAGGAGGATTGAGAGCTAAAGGGACTGCAAAAGGAGGTACAAACTCAAAGCCCTCAGGAGCCACACACATGACGTAAATGAATGAAGCAGATAAATTGTGGACCCACAGTGGCCAGATCTTCTGAATGATCAAGAAAAACCAGAGGGCTTCCCTGGTGGCGCAGTGGTTGAGAGTCTGCCTGCCAATGCAGGGGACGCAGGTTCGAGCCCTGGTCTGAGAGGATCCCACATGCCGCGGAGCAACTGGGCCCGTGAGCCACAATTACTGAGCCTGCGTGTCTGGAGCCTGTGCTCCGCAACAAGAGAGGCCGCGACAGTGAGAGGCCCGTGCACCGTGATGAAGAGTGGCCCCCGCTTGCCGCAACTAGAGAAAGCCCTCGCACAGAAACGAAGACCCAACACAGCCATAAATTAATTAATAAAAAAAGAAAAGAAAAGAAAAACCAGAGATCAGGATTTTAATAAATCTCCTTGTTTTTACATACCAGTAATCAGTTCAAAATTAATAAAGTTCTTTGGGCTAAGCAAAACCTATCTACAGGCTGGATTCACCATATGGCTGTGATTATACAATTTCTGGTGTGTTAGTCGCCCCTTACCCCACCCACCAACTGGGAAATGACTGAGGAGTTGACAGTCAACGGGCATTGATTCTTGGACATGGTTTTGACCTCTTTGAGGTCTGCTCAGCTGCCAGCTACCCTTTTTAAAAAATTTTTTTGTCTTCTGACTTTTTTCCAAGTTATCACTATACATATTTATTGTACACATAATTTTAAAAAATAAAAAAGAACGAAGAAAAGGCATCCTACCATGAAGACATATCTGCTGTTGATAATTTGCTAAGTTTCCTCCTAATCTTTTTGAGAATGTACATATGTATTTTGATAAATACAAAATTATTTATGCAGTTTTGCACCCAGTACTTCTACTCACTTTTATATCATAAGCACCTTTCTGGTTTTTTAAAAATTTTTTTCGAAGACATTATTTTTAATGGCTGTTTTAGTGTATTATGTAAATATAGCATACTTATTTGAGCAGTTATTTCCTGTGTGACCTTGAGCAAGTCATTTAACCTCTTTATGTCTCAGTTTTCTCTTTTGTTTAACAGGGGTAAGAAAAGAATCTTCCCTATAGGGTTAATGTAAGGATTGGAGGAGTAAATAGATATAAAGTAATTAGAATAGTGCTTGGCATAGAGTAAACATTAAATAAGTGCTTGATGATTATTATGGTTTTATACAAATGCATTTTTGCCTGAATTTATTGCTTTTTATAATAAATTACTACAGGAGAAATTATTGGACAAAGGGTATTAACGTTTTAAGGCTCTTGATTTTCATGGTCAGATAACCTTCTAGTAAGGCTGTTCTAATTTACATTTCCAACACAGTATTTCTTCATATCCTCTGAAATATCAGTTATTTCACTTTCCTTTACTCTTTGCCAAAATGAATGACCTTAAGCGTCTATAATGTTGTTGAGCCTCTCTGTCTAGATTAGAACTCATATCTGGTCCTTCCTCTGGCTGTTCCCAGACAGACTGACTTCAGGTTTGTAAACTGATCCTGGTTTGTGTGTGTGTGTGTGTTTGTTTGCTTAATCCAAAGGAAGAGTCTCTGTTGTTTAATAGGTAAGTTTAACCCATTCACATTTATTGTGATTTTTCTACTTATTATGCTTTTTGTTTTCTGGTAGTAGATTCTACAGGCCACCAACTCAACAGACATTTGTGAGGTGCTAACCTAGGGTCTCTGGGGTCTGTTCCAGAAACCACTCAGATTGAGGATCCCCGGGTACAATGGCGGCGGGAGCAGGAGCACATGCTGAAGGATTACCTGGTGGTGGCCCAGGAGGCCCTGAGTGCACAAAAGGAAATCTACCAGGTGAAGCAGCAGCGCTTGGAGCTCGCGCAGCAGGAGTATCAGCAGCTGCATGCCGTCTGGGAGCACAAGCTGGGCTCCCAGGTCAGCTGTGAGTACCTCCCCTGCCCCAGGACACCCACAAACACAACTACAGGGAGGAGGGAATGGCCACACTGAGTCTTGCCTCTATTGCCTCTCAGTGTTTCTCAGATCTACCTATTTTCTTTCATCTCCACTCCTTGTCCAAACCACCACCCTCTCTACTGTTTTCCGGCTCCTACTTGTGCTTTACAATGATTCATCTACCATTTTCATTCCATTTCCATTCATTCATTTGTCATCTCAAAATGCCAGACTTATTACCTGTCTTCTTATTGAAAGCCCTTCAGTGGCTGGGGGCAGTGGGGAGTTCTTGGTTAATGGATAGTTTCAGTTTGGGAAGATGAAAAAGTTCTGGAGATGGATGGTGGTGATGGCTGCACAACAGTATGAATGTCTTTAATGCCCCTGAGCTGTATATTTTTAAATGGTTAAAGTGGTAAGTTTTATGTTATGTGTATTTTGTCCCATTGCTCTTGCCATAGCCCACACAGCCACACGTGATCAGGCCCCTGCTGGCCACTCCCACCTCATTGCAGGCTCTCATTCACTAGGCTCCAGATGCGCTGAATATGTACATCGTGCTCCCCTCTCCTGCCCCGCACCTTTCCACTTTGGGGCTTTTGTAATTGCTGCTCCCCTGCCTAGGAAGCTTTTCTATTGGTCTGTTTGCACAGCTGGCTCCTTCTCACCCTTCCAGTCTCTTCCTTCAGGTCATGTCCTCTGAGAGGTTTGCTTCTGACATCCCCATCCACAGACTCCCTTCCCCAGCATTAACCTCTGTAATGGCTCTCTGTTTATTTTGTTCGTAACACGGATCACAGTACGTCTGCTTATACGCTGCTGTCGCTATTTCCGAGTGGAGGAGATTTCCTGTCTCCCTGGTTTCTGCAGGAGGAGAAGAGGCATGCCAGGGTCCCCAGTCCTTCATTCCCAACATAGGGAAATGCCAGATCAGTAGCTTTCAAGGAGCCCGTTGACCTTTTCTGATGTGTTGAGGGTTTTTGTTTGGTCATTTACCACTTTTTTTTAACTTTTTAAAAATTTTAAATTTTTTTAATAATATTTATTTTATCTTATTTTTTATTTTTTTGGCTGCGTCAGCACGTGGGATCTTTGTTGAGGCATGCGGAATCTTTCATCGTGGTGCACAGGCTTCTCTCTAGCTGTGGTGTGCGGGTTTTCTCTCTCTAGTTGTGGCACGCGGGCTCCAGAACGCAAGGGCTCTGTAGTTTGCAGCATGTGGGCTCTCTAGTTGAGGCGTGTGAGCTCAGTAGTTGTGGCGCACCGGCTTAGTTGCCCTGTGGCATGTGAGATCTTTGTTCCCCGACCAGGGATCGAACCCGCGTCCCCTGCGTTGGAAGGCGGGTTCTTTACCACTGGACCACCAGGGAAGTCCCTACCACTCTTTTTAATAACTAATACTTTCTTATGTTTAATGAGTGCTTACTACATGCTAGCCTGCAGTCTGAATATGTTATTTCAGTTAATTCTCATAACAGCTCTATAGGCAAGCACAGTTAATATCCTCCTGTAACAGATAAGGAATCTGCAGCTTCGAGAAGACCAATAACATGCCCAGGGTCTTACAGCTGGCGAGAGGTGATAAGTTGCAAACATATAAGTTCCAAGTTGCAAACATATAAGTTCCGTCTGTCCCAACAACACCTGCATTGTGGGCCAAAGGGCCAGCATTAGGCCACAGTGTCAGGGTGTCTGTGGCTTGGCTGAGTCCTCGAACACTCCCCCTGTCTTTGAGAAGTTTGGTCTGGGAGGAGGACTGTAAGTGGTTTATTCACTGTCCTAGCCCCGCCCTTTCCTTGGCAATTCAAGAAAGAAAACAATCTCAGATTATAGAAAAGAACTGGATTACACTCATTAGCTGTTTCTAGGTCAAATAATGTCCTAGAGATCATCATGAGGGTTTTAGCACTTAATCTATCTTAGTCAGCTGGGGGCTGCCATAACAAAATACCACAGAGTGGGTGGCTTCAACACAGACATTTATTTTCCCACAGTTCTGGAGGCTGGAAGTCTGAGGTCAGGATGTCAGTATGGATGGGTTCTGGTGAGACCCCTCTTCCTGACTTCTCACTGTGTCTTCACGGGGCACAGAGAGAGAAAGAGAAACAGCAAGCTGCGTGGTGTCTCTTCTTATAAGGTCACTAATCCCATCATGAGGGCCCCACCCTCATGACCTCATCTAAACCTAATGACCTCCCAAAGGCCCCTTCTCCAAATACCATCACATTAGGCGTTAGGGCTTCGACATATGAATTTGGGGGGAACACTGTTCAGTGTATAGCATTATTCTTACCAGAGCCCTGGAGGGAGATATTAATATTGCTCGTGAAACTCAGATTCAAAGAGGTAGAGGATGTTTTTCTTTCTAAAATCCTGCAGTCTGAAAAAGTGACAAGTGTATAGAAAAACAAACCTTCCTGTTTTGGAGGTCAGGATGTATACATGGACCCAAGGTATTGCCCCACAAATAACTTACTAATTTTGGGGGGTAAAATGTATTTTTACACAGGAGAGCTGCAGCCACCACCTTACAGAGGTGCTAAATTAGCATCACCAATAATGAGGCAAACTGACATTATGTGCTTTCTGGTGTGATGCAATAAAAGCTTAACAGAGGATTCTTGACAAAAATGTTTACTCTGAATCAAATCATGGAGAAACAGCTAGACAAATCCATAATGTGCAATATCCTACAAGTTAATTGGCCTAGACACTTCCAAAAAAAAAAAAAATCCTGTGAAAAAACAAAAAGAGGGGAAACTGTTCTAGACTTAAAAAAAAAAAAAAGCCTAAGGCGGCATAAACCCAGTGAAGTGTTTGCCCCTTGACTAGACCCTGGGTGGAGGGGAAAGCAGCCATAAAAGATATTCTCAGGCAATTGGAGAATTTTCTTAGTTATCATAATGATGTTGTAGCTATGTAGGAGAATGTCCTGTTATTTATTTATTTATTTATTTATTTATTTATTTAATTTATTTATTTTCTGTATTTTTTTCTTGGCCGTGTCGGGTCTTCATTGCGGCACACGGGCTTCTCTCTAGTTGTGGCACACGGGTTTTTTCACTCTCTAGTTGTGGTGCGTGGGCTTCAGGGTGTGTGGGCTCTCTAGTTTGTGGCACGCGGGCTCTCTAGTTGAGGCCTGTGAGCTCAGTAGTTGTGGCATGCAGGCTTAGTTACCCTGCGGCATGTGGGATCTTAGTTCCCCAACCAAGGATCGGACCCGCGTCCCCTGCATTGGAAGGCAGATCCTTTACCACTGGACCATCAGGGAAGTCCCGAGAAGGTCCTGTTTTTAAGACACGTGTGTGGCATCATGTCTGCAACTTAATTCCAAAAAAGTCCAGGGGGAAAAAAATGAAAAAATTATGGTGTCAGTATTAAATGAGCAGATCAATGATACATTGATGGTTTTGAATATGGGATAGGTTTTCGTCTTTCGCCACCATTTTCCAGTAATCATTCTTTGAGGGCTTGCTATGAACCAGGCATCCTACTGAGAGAAAGAACTGGAGTGGAGGGAGGGATAGACAGAATATATGTGGGGAAATGTTAAACATTGGTGGATCTAAGTGAAGGATCCATCAGTATTCATTATATTATGCTTTCAAATTTCCTGTAGATAGAAGGTTTCCAAAGTATAAAGGTAAGGTCGGGAAAAAAGAGTCAAGTGACAGGAATGAAGTGTTCCTAGTGGGGGCTGTCCTGGGTGTTGTGGGATGTTTAACAGCATTCCTGGTCTCTCTACCCACTAGATGCCTGTAACATTCTCCACCCAGAGTTGTGATCACCAAAAACGTCTCCAGACACTGCCCTAGGGGGGCAAAATTGCCCCCAGCCGAAAACCACTGGTCTAGATAAACCACTTAGCACAATTCCCTTAGAACATATTAATGGCTCAATAAATATTCTCTTGACAGGAAATACATTTTGAGAATGTCGACTCTGGAGCTGGACTGCTGGGGTTCAAATCCAGGATATGTAACTTCCTAGCTGTGTAACTTTGCACAAGTGATGCAGCTTCTCTCTGCCTCAAATTCTTCATCTATAAAATTGACGTAATAATAGTATCACATTGAGTTGTTATGGGGCTTAATTTAGTTAAATACAAAGTATTTGGAATAGTACTTGTCACATTCTTAAGCTCCCAATAAATAATGACAATATTTATTTGATATTATTAATTCATTGGCATTTGAAATGACAAAGATTTTTAACTGATCCCTGGAACCAATAAGAATAAATACATGATTCGTGGTAGGAATTGATACAGTCCTATCATATGACTTCTGACACTACTAAGTGCTCCATCAGGTTCAAAAACACCATCATTTTGGTTTTTCTTTTTCTTTTTTTTTTTCTTTTTGGCCTCACCACGCGGCATGTGGGATCTTAGTTCCCTGACCAGGGATCGAACCTGTGCCTCCTACATTGGAAGCTCGTAGTCTTAACCACTGGACCTACAGGGAAGTCCCAAGACATCATCATTTTGAATGTTAAAGGAGGAGTCATCTCAGATCACTAGTTCTAAGATGCAAACCAGTGAGGAATGGCCCAGTCCAAGCATCCCAGTGAAATAGGCATGACCCAAGGCTCCTCATGACTTTCTTTGGATTTTATAAGCCAGGTTTGCCTTCCAAGTCAAGCTCTCCAGCATGTTGATAGACCGGTGAGGTAACATGCCTCCCTCTAACTCAAATGATCTGCTGGGGCTTGTGAGAGTTTTGCCGCCTTGCCTTGGCTGCTGTAGGGCTTTGGCTGCAGGTGGGGCCCTGCCCTGGGGCTGGAGGCTTTGTTGTCATCTCTGGTGCAATCTCTAGCTCCATGAGGAAGGAGAAGAGAACTCACATTTAATGTACACCTATTAAATTTCTGCAGGGCAATATGCTGGCACTCTACTTATGTTTAAAGTAACCTCGCTACACACACACACACACACACACACACACACACACACACAATCTTGCAAGGTATTGTTGTTCCCATTTTACAAATAAGAAAACTGAGGCCCAGAGAGGGAAAGTATCTTCCCCAAGGTCACACTGGTAAAAAGTGGCAGAAATAGCTTTTATACCCAGGAGTGTCTGACCTCAAAACCAATTCTCTTAATTTAATCCAAGTCAGCCAGTCAAATTCTAAGGTTTGGGGGCTATACTGGGGTCCTTCCATCCTCTGAAAGATGAGAACTCGGGAGAGCTGGGTTCTTTGGGACGTCACCATGCTCCTTCCTCCTCCGGGCCTTGGTTTCCCATTTGAAAAATCAATCACTGGGAGTCTTGCAGCTAAAAATGCCAGTTGAACCACCTACGTGCCTTCACTCATTCCTGAAACTAAGAAAATATCAGATAAGAGATTTTTATGGCATACATGTACAAGGACAGGGAGACTTGGAGAAAAAAGAACAGCAGTAAAATATGGAGGCTGGAAAGTGGAAGGTCAGGTGGCAGCCTGTCTGATAGACTGGAGAAAAGAGAAAATGGGCTGATAGGGAAAAAACAGGCCTCTAGTCTACCTGGGGCATGTGCAAAAGCCTCGGGAATTGGAGGGAGTGGCTGTCTCAGTGTGGAAGTGAAGTGAGGAGGGCCTGAAAGAAGATTGGAGGAGAGCTGTTCCTGAGACACAGACCACCAGATCTCCTTCCAGATCAGTGCAAGCACGCCACTGCCCATCCCCAATGTGGGGAAACATTGGAGGTTTATTTTTTTGAGGTGCACCGTACTGAAAACACGGTGATTAAGTGAACGTGGACTTGAGGATTGAGACCCCAGCCCGCCTGTACCACTTGACTCCCAGAAGGGTGCCAGGCTATTACCCTCCAGGCTAGACAGTAGAAGAGTGTGGGGAATCGGAGTCTCTTCTCTTCAGAGAAAAGAGATGTGAAGAGAAAAGATGTAAAGGCACTGACGGTGAGGATTCCTAGATGAAACAGTCCAGCCAAATCACGTACCAAATAACCCGCAGTCAACCATGTAACCCATCATCAACAAGCTCCACTCCAGCCAGCTTTTTGGGCCCCCAGTCTTAAGTGTGAGCAGACGGCTGAGATTCCAGACATCCATGGAAAGCCTCTGACATGAACAATAGAGATTAAAACACACACATGGTGATAGGGAGCCCTTGTAGGAAACAGGGAATATGCGTGGAGAAGAAAACATCGAGAGAAGCTGCACAACCATGAAACTAAAACAGGATGCTACATTTTATTAAAAAAAAAAAAAAAAAAAGGAGTCTTCAGAGAACACAAAAGAGCCTTAGGAAATTAAACTATGAGAGTAGAAATGAAAAATCCACAGGAAGCCTGGAAGGTAAAACAGAAAGTTTTCTAAAAAGCAGAACAAAAATAAAATGAGATGGAAAAAAAGAGCATCAGGCCAAGAACTCTATCTGAGTAATAAAAGCTCCAGATAGAGCAGAAGAAACAGAGGGGAAGAAGCATCAGTGACATAATGCAGAAAAATTTCCCAGAACTGATAGAGGGAGAGTTTTTAGATTGAAAGGGCTCAGTGAGCACCCAGCACAATGGATAAAAGTTAACTCACACCAAAGACATATCATTGTGCAACTTCAAACACTGGGAACGATTCAAGATCCTAAAAGCTTTCGGAGAGGAAAACCAGGTCACACAAAAATGATCAGGACTCAGAATAGCTCCAGGCTTCTCACCAGTAACACTAGAAACCTAAAAGACAATGGAGCAACGCATTCAAACTTTTAAGGAAAATCATTTCCGACCGAGAAGTCTATATCCAGCAAGACTACCTTGAATCAAGGGCTGGCTAGAATAACGATCTTTTTCGACGTGCAGGTTTTCCAAAAGTTTATTTCCTTCATGGGTCCTTTCTCAGGAAGCTCCTGGAAGTGATATTCTACCAAAATGAGGGGGTAGTCACAGAGGGGGAAACATGGTATTTAGGAAGGAGGAGGGAAGGAGGCAAGGAGGGGGGTCTCAGGATGCCAGCTGTGCAGAGAGAGTGCACTGAAGCTGGCACATGCCTTGCGAGACAGAGCCCAAGAGAGGAACTCTGTGAGAGGAGATTTAGATAACTGGCCAAGTGTGAAGTTGAATCAGTGTTAAATCTGTGGAAAGTAGGCACGCATAAAAATGATAATTATTAACTCTAGGAAAAACAACCCAAAAAATGTGCTGGAAAGAAAAAGTAGGCAAAGTTGGCTATATGCCTCGGCCCTGAATAGTGTTTACAGTGTAAAAGTAATGCAAACACTGAAGGTTGCTCTCGCCAAAGTTATCTGATGAGGAGCTGGGAGGGGTGTCCTGTGTGGGGTAGGGGCTGAGAAAGGGAGTGAAGGTAACACTCCATCCTCCAGAGAGAGAAGTGAATAAATCATGCCTAAGACTGGAAAAAATCAAGAAACAGCGAAACATGCATATTATCAGACACACACGGGTGGACCCCCAAGAAACTGGCTGAACCCATTGAAACAGTTCCTTTTTCATGAGTGAGATAAGCGGATTGGGGAATGCTCTTTTTTTATAGCAAATCTTGGGTGTATAAAATATATAGTATTTTATATATACTGTTAACCTGTTCATATATAACTTGAATAAAAACTAAAAATTAAACCTATAAAAAGGTGTCACCTTGAAGGCACACCTGTTTGAATATAAAATTATTTTGTTGTGGGTTAGTGAGGGGACATGGACACAGAAAGGAAGCTGAGGACCTTTTTCTTGACTGGGGTGCTGGTCACTTGAGGGTGTTTCTTTTGTGAAAATTCATCAAGCCGCACACATGATTTGTGTACTTTTCCATTCTCGCATGTATTTTTCACTTCAACAAAAAGTTTATTTAAAAACTAACGGGCCACATCCCACTTCAGCAGCTTTGGGTATAAGCAGTGCATTTCACAGTGATTCTCCAGAGGGTAATAATTCCAGCCCCTGGTGGCCCAGTTGGCAGAGTCTCTTCTTTTTTGGGTTCCCTTCCCTGGAGGGTTTCTAAGTGTGCCCATGGAACACACTCACGTTCCACAATCAGCCCTGGCAGCGCTGATCCCCATGGCGACCCTCTCCTTGTTAGGGTCAGGACTTGCCATGCTTCACAGGCTCTCCCAGGCTGCTAACAACTCGCCTCCACACTTCCCCCTAGTGTAGACCACCCATCCAGCAGCACCGATGAGCAGGGTGGTGAGCGGGACGGGGTGCTCACGGAACGGGCACCCCCCTTTTTAGGTGTATCCCCATCTTATTTCCTCACTGATGACTCTTCTTGTCTTTTTACCATGTTTGCACTACCGATCGGTGGGTAACGATTGTTAATTACCTTAAAATTTTTCCAAAAGTGCCTGTCTGGGGAATTTGCTTAAGTCAGTGCCTCCAGCTATGTATCCAATTAGGTCCCTCCCCTGAAATCCCCAAGTCCGGCAAAGACCAGAGTGCAGAAAATGAAAGCTTCAAACTGGAAACAAAACATGTGTCTGGAGTCCCTGTTCCATGCTCACAATGAGGTCTGCGAGGTCCTCCCTGTTCAGGTGTTCCTGCCACTCATCTCTTCTGGTAAAGCCTAGCCTCTGTCATCATCATCACCATCACCATCATCATCGCAAACTCAGCAGAGACGCAATGCTACCCATGGTGCAGAATGTCTTGTCAGTTACTATGCAGGGCAATTTTGTTTCCCCAACTTCCCAGTGTTCCATTTTAACTTTAACTTTCCGTATGCATAATCAAAAGGTCCACTCAAGTATTGTAACCAAATCCAAAGAGCAGAGCAGCGTCCCCTTCATGACTGTCCATTCTACCTCCCGACACTGAAAATTGCTAGCAATCTCCAAATAAGCCTCTCTAGCCTCAGAAAAATCCAGGTCCCAGCAGGTGATGTTAAGTGGAAAGGGGAGGTGATGAAATTGCTCAGACTATGGGATTAAGGACTTGGGAGAAACTGCTTCTCTGGCCTGTCTCCCAAGAATGACTGTCCCTTTCCTGAACAGTGGGGCTGTGTTTACCTTAAAGACACAGTGACTCTTACATGGGGCCCATTTCCCTCTTCACATCAGCAGGTAGAAAGCTCAGAGCCAGGTCTGTGGCCACGGGTCAGGAAGTGGGACCTCATGGTATGCAGTGAGCCCTAATCTCATGCCACTGGCTTCTTTACTCATTGTCCCTTGTCTCATTTTCCTTACTTTAAATGGATCACTCTGTTGAGTCCATTTTTGTTAAGCCTTAAAATCCTTTATCAAGACACAAAGAAATACTACTTTCAAAACACAGTGAGATTACAGCTAAAGGCATACCTCATTTTACTGACACTTCACAGATTATGGTTTTTACACACTGAAGGTTTGTGGCAACCTGGCGTTGTCAGATGATGGTTAGCATTCTTTAGCAATAGAGTATTTTTTAATTAAGATATGTACTTTTTTTAGGCATAATGCTATTGTACACTTAATAGACTGCAGTATAGTGTAAACATAGATCTTTTAGGCACTGGGAAACAAAAAAATTCGTGTGACTCGCTTTATTGCAATAATCACTTTATTGCGATAATCGCTTTATTATGGTGGTCTGGAACCAAACCCATAGTATCTCTGAGGTATGACTGTACATGATAGAACTGTAGATAAACATTGGAAGGTAACTTGGAGAGAAGGTAATTGTATTAGGGTGATAGCGTTACAGGTAGTTTATTTTCCTTTTCAAATGTACATTAATATTGTAAAGTACAATAAATATTTTTAGTAATTTCTTTTGATTAAAAGTTGTATGTTTGTGTTAGAAAATGTAGCAAAGACAGAAAAATACAAAGATGAAAATGAATGTTATTCATCATTCAAATCTCTAGATAGCAGTATTATCTTTGTGCTATATTTCTCTCTGGTCTTTTTCCAGATGTGTGTGTGTGTGTATTTGTTAACTGTGTATATTTTACAAATTTAACTTATTCCTTCTTTGTGGTTTTTTGTAAATTATTGTTTTTATATAACAATAAGTTTTGGACATTTCCCAAATGTTCAGTATCCTTCAGCACCATCATTTTAAATTACTTAAGTTGTATAGTCCCTGTTTTATATGTGTACCATATTTATTTAACAAATTCCCCTTTGTTGGACATTCAGGTTGCTCACTAATAGTCATTCCTTTCTGGGTTTACCTAGATGGCCAAATAAGCCAACTTGACCAAAATGTGTTTCTTATGTAGAAAATTTTTTTTTTCTTTTTCCTTGCAGTGGTCTCTGGTTCGTCATCCAGCTCTAAGTATGACCCTGAGATCCTGAAGGCTGAAATTGCCACAGCAAAATCCCGGGTAGGTCCTCTTTGCTTATACTATTGATGGGGGTCACTGAGGCAGCCTTAGGCTACTAGCCCACCCACAAGACCAGAGTAGATGCTTCCACCAGGCAGTGGCAGCCAGTGCTGACTAACAAGATTCTAAATAATGACAATAGTAGCAGTAGTAGCCATCGTTTCTGTAATAGTAATGGTAATAGCAGCCACCCTTTCGCAAGCAATCACTCTATGCCAGGAGTAGCCCTAAATGCTTCGTGAGTTCTACTTCATGCCCTTGAGACGGCCCCATGAAGTAGCCACTGTCAATATCTGCATTTTGAAGATGAGCCGACAGAGGCTTGTGGGGGGACTAAGTAACTTGCCCAAAGTCACAGGGACTCAAGGCTTACTTTAAAGTTTTTAATGTAAGGTACTATTTTACTGGGACTTCCCCGGCAGCCCAGTGGTTAAGACTTCACCTTCCAATGCAGGTGGCCGGGGTTTGATCCCTAGTCGGGGAGCTAAGATCCCACATGCCTCGTGGCCGAAAAACCGAAAACATAAAACAGAAGCAATATTGTAACAAATTCAATGAAGACTTTAAAAATGGTCCACATCAAAAAGATCTTAAAAAAAAAAAGATGCTGTCTTGCTAACCACTGCTTATTCTGCAGTATTGTATTTGATTACTTCCTGATTACCTTAGGGGGATAGATATTTTTATTCCCCCTTTACTGATGTGGAAACTGAGGACCAGCAGTTAAATGACTTGCTCAAGATGAAGTCAGTGTTGTGAACACTGGTTTAGTGCACCTTCACATAGGTTCTACAAATTCAGATACCTGCAAGAACACATGAAAGTGGGGCGGGGGCTGGCAGTGAGGCAGTAGGGAGTAGTGGGGACTGTGTAGCCTAGGGGGTGGGCCCTGTCTAAGAGGGTAGTGGAATTTCAGCCCTACGCTCTTATGGCCATGCTGGAATATAGGCTCTGCATTGGCAGATCTTCAAGTATTTTTAGAAAAGAACTGTATATCTAGGCCAAGTATATGAAACATCTCAATATTTAATCATTAGCAACTAATTTTAAAAAATTTAATAGCACTGCAAGCCAAACAAAGCAATCCTGCAGGCTGAAGCTGGCTCCCTGGCCATGTCTTGCCTATAAAGTTACTACGTTGCCTCTTAACCTCCATGCACTAGCATATCCAGTACCTGCTTTAAGTAATGCACGACCCAGGAAATTGCCATTCTCCTCATCTGTCAGAATAGGAAGGGGAGGCTCACAGAGGTGAGGTGGCTTGAGAGAGGTTAGCCAGCTCTTGTCTGCTTCCTGTTTCTCTGGAGCAAGGGCCAGCTAGGAATGGCCTGCAGGACAACTGGACCGGGGTGCCAACCGAATGGGCAGCTGCTGACACCCAGGCAACATCAGTGAGGGGAGCCCAAGGGATGTTGACCTGAGTCATTATGCAGGGGCAGTGGGGGACTCTGGATTGATACCAACCTCTGACCCAGCCCCGTGTGTGGTCTTCTGCCATCCAGGTTAACAAGCTGAAGAGAGAGATGGTTCACCTCCAACAGGAGCTACAGTTCAAAGAGCATGGCTTTCAGACACTGAAGAAGTAAGTCCACCCTGCAGTGCGGGGCATGGGGATTGCCCCCAACCCGTGCTCCCCTCCTGCCCTCTCTGTCCCCCTCCCATTCAGTCTCTTTCCATCCTCCTTGAAATGGGGCTCTCTAATCATTCGATTCCAGTTCTATTCCACTGGCATTTACTGTCACCCAACATTGAGGTTTGGAAAGAGGAAAGGGGAATCATTTCAGACCACCCGGTTCTCATCGTCCTCTGAATTCCCGAAGCCGTTAAAGTCTGTTCCATTCAGTTGAGTTTTGCCAGCCGGTCATAGAAACAAGCATCATTGGGCATTTCTGTGCACCAGTCTCATCCCCTCCAGTAGATCTGGGAGAATCTGATACGCACACAGACAAAACCACCTCTTTCCATGGCCCCTAAAAGTGAGCAACGACTTCAGCTAGTGAGCTCCCCAGAAGGAACAAGGATCTCTGCCACAACAAACGGATTATTAGAAGAGTGGGCACCATGCCGTGTGTGCTGTGCTTTATGGGTGACTGCAGGGGTTTCCAGAACTTTGACCAGATGTAATTTTCACTTCTAGAAGCTGACTTGCAGCCAAGCAAGATATAGCTCTGTTGTTTCCTTAGAGAAGATGTGTTCATTGTCACTATCGTGATTATACTAGCTAAGATTTGTTGAGCAGATACTCTGTGCCAGGGAGCACTTTCAGTGTTTCTGCACGGGTGACCTCATCACAACTCTATAAGCGATGCTCTTTTAGCTGACTCCATTGTATAGATGGGGATAATGGGGCACATAGTCAGTGCTCCTAAGAGTTAGCTTATTGTCATTGTTAACCACGGGGATCATCGAGACTTGTGCATTGAGTCATGTTCGGTACATCTGATGGGCTTACGGGATGGTCATTACAGAGGTGCCTGGTAGCCCTCGTGGAAGCTCCAAGGAGGACAGCCAGTAGGTTTCTCTGTTCTAAGGGACGTCCACCTGGATTCCCAGAGAGGCCCACCTCTGTACAGACAGCAGCTTCTGTAGACACTTGCTGTTTCACTCTCCCTGACTGTACCTTTTCCTCATTCCCTGGACCTCAGTCCACTCTTCACCACTCTCTGGCCACAGCCCCGAGCCTTTGGGTGTCTGTCTCCAAGTCCAATTAATCGAGCAAACTGTGACCACCAGTCGAGGGGCTGGTTGGTTCTTACTCACATCTCCCCACTCCCCAAACCCCCCCGCCCGGGTGAGTTATCACAACTATCCCAGAACACAGGGTAGAAGGAAGTATGGCTTTGGATTATAGATTGTGTAGAATACCTTTTTGTGTTCTATATTATGGCTTTGTGTTTATATAGATATATGTGATTTCGGTAGGTATATATACACATGCCAATCCCGTCTCTCAAACCGGGTCCTAGTCTCATTAGGACAAGGGGCCGTGCTTTATGCTTCTTCGTAATCACCAGTGGTGCCAAGGACAGTTGAGGGCAGTACTGTGACCTCAGAACATTCCTGCAAAGCAAATAGCCTCATGAGTCCTCCACTTGGTAGTAGAGCAGGTTCTGAGCACATAGTTTAAGGGCTACTCACTCTCAGTGCAGGTGCCCTTCCCTTTCCTCTCCCGCCTCCCCCCTCCGCCATCCTCTGGAGCTTCAGGTTAGAACACTTCCCATTATCCTCCGAGCCACCACAAACCTGTTTTACCACTTTGTCACCCTGCAGCAGCATTGAAAATTCTTGTTGCTTGGTAAGCTGACGCTGAAACCCCTAAGACAAGCCTCCTTTTTTTCCCCTTCCCTCGCCCGCCCGTTTGATATGGGGCCCGGATAAGACTGCATCGCTGTTCTGGCTACCCACGCTCCTGGGCCGGAAGCCGGCCCCGTGTTCACTGTGGAAGAAGGTTTCTGCTTTAATGGGCACCTTGGCAGAGAGGGTTAGGGATGTCGCCGCAAGGGACAGATGGCCTAGGTTCAAATCTCAGTTCCCTGGGAACGTGGAAAAGTGGCTTAACCCCCTTGAGCTCCTGTTTCTTTATCTGAAAAATAAGTTATTGTAAACATTGAATTGGAAAATCCACATCGAGCGCGTGACTGTGCCTGGCACGTGGGGAGAGCCCAGTGAGCGGAATGGGGTGGTGACCTGTAGCTAGTTGCCTGCTTGCGCTCGGGGAGGAACTCAGATGAACTCTGTGTCCTCCCTGGGCTCGAGGCCGCGCTCGGTATGTGCTTGTGTACCGGTCTCCTCGTTTCATCGTCTCTACTCCCTTTAAGAGCAGTTTTTATTCTGCCTCACTGATGGGGCTGAAAATAGACCCACGAGACCCCCTAGCTCGTGAGCGTCAGAGCTTGCTTTGGAAGCCGGGACTCTTGGATTTTGAAGCTCGTGTCCCTAATACCTCCCTTCCTGGTATCATCCCAGATAACCCCCTCCCCAGACCTAGAAAACATCAGGCCCCTTACCCTCTCACCTGGGATCCTTTTCAGTGTCTAGTGGGGGATGACCCAGTCACTTCGTGGCCTCCTCTCTTTTCAGAACCTGGGGGAAGCTGAAACTCATCCCTTTGTTCACTTCATGGTCAGCAAACCCAGTTTTAAAAAGCAAAAGGGTTGCTGAGGATTGAAGCATGCCTCGTAGAAGAGGCTGAAAAGAAAAATCAAGCTCAAAGCTTGGGATTTGGCCCTGTCAGCTGCCCTGAGCCCTCATAAATAGGGAAGTCTAGGCCCACCAGCCCCGTGGGAGGAGGGCAGGACAGCATCTTTCTCCATGTCCCCAGAGCCACCCTGCCCAGGTGAGAGTTGTCTGGACAAGACCAAGAGGAGTCGGCCGCCGTCAGAGCCTTCGCCTTGTGTCTCTGTGGCTGCCGGGTGTGTGAATCTCTCAAGTGCTGCGAGAAAGGACAGCTGTGTAATTTGGAAATCCTAAAACACACCCTCTCCTTCCCACCAACCACGCAACTTTTCTTTCCCTTAAAAAAAAAAAAAAAAAGATTCATTCACTGAGTGCATAATGGTAACCCTTTGTTCTCCTCCCCCGCTCTCCAGTCCTAAGAGTGTTCCCTCTCCCAGCTACTATCTGGAGCCAAATTCCAGAGCCTGGGTTGCTAAGGCCGCTGAGAGCCATCAGGTAGAAGGTGCCTGAGGCCCGGCAGACAGACCGCGTCTGTCCCCTCCTGAGGATTCAAAGCCACCCTCCCCCAGCTGGCAGAGGACAGCCGGGCACAGACCGTTCCCCAGAGCCCCCAGCCCTGTTCAAGCAAATCGCGTCTCCCCTGCACCCCTTTCTTTCCCATGTGGGGCAGGGCCACCTCTGGTCCCAGACACTCGGCTCTGCTGGGAAAGCTCCCTGTAGACTAATTTTTCAAACTAAATCTGAGACCAGTCTTAGCCGACCGGGCAGGCTTGCCCAGGCCCAAGTCCTCGAAAGGAACAGACAGGCTATTTTTAGTGGGAAGACATAACTGGGGCTTTGTCTTCCCTGCACGGAGGAGGCTGAAATAACGGAAGGGAGGGGGAGGGCCGAGCTGAGACCGCATCTTCCCCCCACCCGCTACCAACCCACTCCCCTGCTCACAGGCCCTGACAATGAGGCCAGGATGGAAACCTGTGATTCCCCACTCGGGTTATTTTTAGCCCAGGACACTTTGGCCTCTAGCAGGAAACCAGAAAGGAATGCCTATGAGTGGTTTCTCATCCTGAAATAATGGGTTTGTGGTGTTCCCTTAGACTGTAAAACTTCCTTTTCTTCCCCGGGAACTGAAACCTCGGCCCTAGCCTTTGATGAAAGGGTGAAGCAGTTAAAATTTCCCTCTGCCCTCAGAACCTTTTCCACAGCACAGCCCTCCTTCCCCAGAGGGCTGGGCTCCCCACCACCTCTGATTTGTCTGACCTTCAGAAAACGACACCATAACCCTTCGCTTTTTTACTCCCATCGTCCCCCATCAGAACAAACCTGTGTGTAGAGCCTGGATGAGCTGGTAAGCTCCCAAGGATGGAAGTATTCTAACTCCTCACGTTTGCCTGGTACTCCCTAGTTTCCCACCTGATGTTCCATCCTTATCCCATTTGACATTCCTCACAGTTCCGTGAACACGGGCCGGGCAAGATGACATTATCCAGGTTTTCTCAGAGGAGGAAGCTGAGGCCCCATGTGCGTGAGGGCCATGCCCAAGGTCACACTACTAAGTGGTAGGGCTGGGAGTTCTGCATCCTTCTCACCTTTCCTTCACTCTGGCCATTAATGAGAGACGCAAAATCATCCCTGTGGTTCTCACCAGGGATGATTTTGCTCCTCTCCCCCAAGAGACATGAGGTAAAGTATGGAGACATTTTTGGTTGTCACAACTCAAGGTCAGGATGCTGCTAGCATCTAGTGGGCAGACAACAGGGGTGCTACTGAACATCCCACAATGCGCAGGACAGCCCGACAACAAAGAATAGTCTAGCCCCAAGAATCCTGAGGTTGAGAGAGCCAGATTAAAGGACATGAAAAGATGTTCAACATTGCAAATCATCGGGAAATGCAAATCAAAGACCACAATGAGCTATTACCTCACATCTGTCAGAATGGCTGTCATCAAAAAGAACACAAATAACAAATGTTGGTGAGGATGTGGAGAAAAGGGAACCCCTCCTACACGGTTGGTAGGAATGTAAATTGGCGCAGCCACTGTAGAAAACAGTATGGAGATTTCTCAAAAAACTAATGACTCAGCAATTCCACTCCTGGGTATATATCCAAAAAACACTAATTCAAAAAGATACATGTACCCCAATGTTCATAGCAGCATTATTTACAGTTGTTAAGGTGTGGAAGCAACCTAAGTGTCCATCAACAGATGAATGGATAAAGAACATGTGGTATATGTATACAGTGGAATACTACTCAGCCATGAAAAAGAATGGAATTTTGCCATTTGTAGCAACATGGATGGACTTGGAGGGCATTATCCTAAGTGAAATAAGTCAGACAGGGAAAGACAAATACTGTATGATATCACTTATATGTGGAATCTAAAAAATACAACAAACTAGTGAATAAAACAAAAAGAAGCAGACTCACAGGTATAGAGAACAAACTAGTGGTTACCAGTGGGGAGAGGGGAGGGGGAAGGGGCAGTATAGGGGTAGGGAGATAAAAGGGTTATTATGGGGTTATTTGAAATCATGTGGGTGAAACTTTTGAAAATTGTAAGGTACTATAGAATTTAAAGAATCTTTCATTCAATAAATAAAGTAAAATAAAACAAAATAACGTTAAGGGGGGAAAAAAGGACTGTTCTATGCCAGATACTAAAACTACACAAACATATTCAAGCCTGTCGGATCAAGTCTAGGACATTACCACATAAATTATTAATTATACCACAGCATACTGAGTGCAATGTCACAGCTATGCACAACGTGTTATGAGAACACCTAGCCCAGCCTGGAGGACTCAAGGATGTAATCAGGGAAGGCTTCCTGTAAGAGTTGACTTCAAGAATGATGTTGCTTCTGCAGCCCCACACTATGGGACATTTGCAATTTGACAGGGACCTTCTGTGCCTTATCCAATAGACAGGACCTGGGGAAGAAGGGTATGCAGGGCAGAGAGGAGACTGAAGCACTATGGTCTATGCTTTTCTTCTGGGGAAACCCCATCCCTCGCCCTATCTCTGTCTGACCTTTCCTGTTGACTGTCTCCTAGAATTGATAAGAAAATGTCTGATGCTCAAGGCAGCTACAAACTGGATGAAGCACAGGCTGTCCTGAGAGAAACAAAAGCCATCAAAAAGGCCATCACCTGTGGAGAAAAGGAAAAGCAAGATCTCATTAAGGTACGAGAGTTCCCAGTGATGTGGGCCCCATCCCAGTTTCTCCTGAGCACCTTCCTGTGCCAGGACTCATGTGGGCTATTTCCACATGCTGCAAGATCTTTGAGTTCTCCTCACTAGTTCTCTTGGGCTTTTAGTCTCATTTTATAGAAGAGGAAATGGAGGTTCAGAAGCATGAAGTGACTTGCCTAAGGTCATTGACAGCTAGTGTCAATGGCAGAACTGGAACAGGAGTCCTCTGGTCTAGTCTAAAGGCCACCTCCTTGCCACTAGCTTTAGCCATCTGGCTTATTTTGCACAGAACCAAATGGAGGGAGGTGGTTTCAACATTACCTCGACATCAAAATGTAGCATCTTTATAAGCATTTCATTTCATGTTCCACCTCTGTGCTGGGAAGTGACAAATGATGACAGATATGATTTAATATCTCTCAGGCAGTAGTGCCAAGCACTTTGCATGCACTGTGCCTCACTTATCCCTTACATCAGTGCTAGGTTATCTCCATCATACAGCCAAAGACTGCACAGATCAGAGAGTAAGCGGTAGAGCCAAGATTCAAACCCATGGACACCTGACTCAGAAGCCCATTCTCTTAACCCCTGTACAGCCCACCTACCCTCAAAGGAACTGCCTCCTTGACCTCTAAGATATTCTATTTTCGTTCCCATCGGCAGATGAGCAGTCAAGCCCAGAGATACTGTAAATGACTTGGTGAAGGAAGCTTTGCACTCTGTGAGAAACAGAATAATTTCATAACTCCTGCCCAGGACTGCAGCCCAGTGACAAGACATTAGCAGACAGTGAGGCATGTTCCGATCGTGTTTAGCAGTTAAGAGTACCAAGTCGGATAGACCAAAACCAAATCCTGGCTCTGTCAATTGCCAGCTTCTCCCTGTAACAACTCCCTCGTGGATAAAATGGGGGCTAATCATAGGTTACTCCTCGCAGGACCGTGGTTAGGATTAAATCAGATCATGGTAGAGCTGACAGTTATTGAGTATTGACTGAACTAGTGCTTTACACTGGTCATCTCGTTTAATCAATATGATAGCCCTGTGAGATAGGACCCGTGATTTTCCCATTTTGCAGGAGAGGAAACTGAGGCACAGAGAGGTTCGTCAACAAGCTCAGACCACACAGCTAGGAAGTAGCAGAGCAGGGCTTCCAGCTCAACCCGTGTGGCTCCAGAGCCAGTGTGCACACTGGTTGCCCCCATGTAAAGGGCCTGGCCCAGTGCTTGGCACCCACTCACTGGTAGCTCTTTACAGGATAAGTGGGATGTCTAGGGGGAGCATGGGTTCCTAGTAGATTCATAGAGAGTGACAGGCCCAAAGCTCCCTCCCGGGAGGGTGCATCGCCAACCCTGCCCTTTGTTCCAGAGCCTCGCCATGCTGAAGGACGGCTTCCGCACCGACAGAGGGTCTCACTCTGACCTGTGGTCCAGCAGCAGCTCTCTGGAGAGTTCAGGTTTCCCACTGCCGAAACAGTACCTGGATGTGAGCTCCCAGACGGACATCTCAGGAAGTGTGAGTAGATGGCGTGTGCTGCTGCGGGCCCCCAAGGGACAGAGTACCCTTCTTGTTACTCACCTGAGGAGCTGGCTGGTGACCACCGTCTGTGGGCCTGGCTGTAACTCAGCCTTCTGGAGCTCCGTTCTCTTGCAGACCACCTGGCCCCCGGATGACATGAGATGATGATGTGGAGGAAAAGCCAGCACTGACTCCCTGGCCACGTGAATGCATCTCTAGATGCTGCACAGAAAGTATGTTTGAAGGACCAGGCGTCTCTCTCTGGTTTCCTTCGTGCTAATTTGCAGCGCCATTCTGTTGTTCTTTCACCAGCTGGGAAACAGGATATTTCCCTCCTGTTCATCCCAAAACAATGCATACAGCTTTCAGACAGCTGCTTGCCTCCCAGTTCAAAAGCTCAGCCCGGTCGGAGTAATGAATAGTGCAAGTGCTGTCCAGACGTCGCTCCTGAAAGACTTAGAGCAGGACTGACCCACGGCAATCCATAACTTTGAAGAGCTTTTGTTTTCCTAGAGCAGGTGACATTGAATGAACCAGCCTCCATGGCTAAATGCTATTCTGTCTGGTTTCTATAGTCGTATTCCCACTTGTGAGGAGAAGCTGTGTTCACGTCTGATGGGGTGAGCCGTGTAGCTTCTTGCCACTCCCGACAGAGCGTGGCGTGGCAAATGGGGCTGCGCTCTCCTTCCCCACACCACCCGTGTGTCCAGCTACAAGCCACCTGTGGGCCGAAGTATTTGCGAAGGAACTGTGTGCCTTCTTCCAAGTTCTGGGACCTCCCTCTCACTCACTCAGTGTTGCACTCCTGACTGCAGGCTCCCTGAGTGTCTGGTGGGCCCCCTCCCAGCACGCCCAGAATGGCTATCTTGTGTATTGGCTGTCCATGTTTCCTCCTGACCAGCTGTCCGCCATGCTTCTGGTGCTCGAATGGGCTCCAAGCCATTTGGGGCTGCAAGATGATATTCTGGGCCCTTGGCTTCTCTTCTAGAAGTGTTAAATATCTGAGTTTGGGGCTCTTCCCATGCCTTAAGGAAAGAAAGTGTTTTTCCCCTAACTAGCTTCCCTGCAATTCACACAGCCAGCTCAGTAATTGGGGACTATTTTTAGCTGCTTCCCACACATGCTGTCAAGTCTCTTATGAGCTCCTGAAACCCAGCTCAGCACTGGCCACAATAGCCATATAATTCCCGACTTGTTCTTTCCTCCAGTTCGGCACCAGCAGCAACAATCAGTTGGCGGAGAAGGTCAGATTGCGCCTTCGATATGAAGAGGCTAAGAGAAGGTAATTAGAGGCTGGGGCCTGGGGGCAGGATGGCCCCAACAATGATAACTACCATTGTAGAGTGTCTGCTCTGTGCCTGCTTTTTACACATCTCATCATGTTTAATCCTCACAAAGATTGTGAAGGTATTATCATCTTCATACTTTAATCCTCTCTGAAACTCAGGAAATGACTCAACCAGGGACACTTAGCTAGATAAAGAATGGAACTATGCTCTGAACCATACTTTAAACCTCAAAGCCTCGTAATCTTTCCACTTGCCCGCCTGAAAATCAACCTCTAAAATCAAGGTTTACCAACAATCGTATAAGTAGTTTGGTGTGAAGGAGCACAGCTGGGGTTTTAGCAACAGGCTAAAAAGACTACGGATACTACCCACTTCAGTGTCTCCTGCCCAACTGGGAACAAGCTGTGTTTTTAAACTGTGTAGACACCAGGGACTTCAGATGTTCTGTGGCTTCACAGAATCCTAAGCAGCTGGGTTCCATTGCCACAAATAAAATTAAAATAGTAATCAAAGCTGACATTTTTAGAGCATCTGTAACGGTCCACGCAATGTGGACAGGAATCCAATAGAAACTATTCAATAGAAGAAGCAAAAAAGGAAATTTGTTGGCCATTGAACTCCAAAGTGCTGCGGTAACTAGCTTCAGGCACAGCTGGATCCAGGGATTCAAATGATGTTACATAGACTCAAACGCTCTCCTTTTCTTAGCCCTGCTTGCCTTTGTGTTGACAGACTTTCCTGTCAAAGCAGAAAGATGACCCCCAGCAATTCTAGGCTTACATACTACCAGGTTAGAAACCCCAGAGGACCTACCTTTCACAACTGTTTTAACAAGCTTTGGGTTTGAGACTCACTGGCTTTTCTGGGAGAACCAATCGTTATTTCAGGGTGGGAGGAATAAGAATTCTATGAAGGTCCAAGCATGGGTCACGTGCACGACTCTGGGAAGGGGACTGAGGTTAGCTTTGTGGGAACCAAGTGACTTGAAAGTACGGGAGGACTGATTTCCCAAAGAAAATTTGGAATATTGTTAACAAAAGAAGGAGAAATTGGATACAGTTCAGGTGGGGAGAAACACATCCTGTGCACTATTTCAGCTCCCCCTAGAGGTCCAGCAAAACAGCACGACTTCTACGTTTGGACAACCACTTCTTGTCCCCTCTGAAGGCGACCACTCTGAACCCTGGATCTATTCCAGTTTGTTGGAATGCCTATCTTAGATGATCTGTTATGGAGAGATGAAAGGACTGAAATCTTCCCTTTGGGGTTGAGCCATTAAACTTCTCATCACAGAGCTTCCTGGCTCATCCTTTATCCAGCTTTGTGCCTCCCCCTTCACCTAAAGGTAGTTGAGCACATTATTGACCGTGGGATTTTTGCAGAAACTAACGCCTGTGGACGTAATACGTCTCCGGTCAAAAATGTGTTAAGTATAAAGAATAGAGCAGCCTGCTGAATGGGAAAGCAGAGGCTGCAGGTCTTGAAGCAGGGAGGGCAGGTGGCTATATAACGCAAGGTCTGATCACTGTGTGCCAAGTTTTGTCACATGTGCGTTTCTTGGGAGTCTAGCAGATTTCATCAGATTCTCCTAAGGATGTATGGCTAAAAGTTTAGGGATCACTGGCATAAGGAAAACGCCACCAGAAAGTACATCCAAGAAAGCATCAATTACCCCTTCAATGTCCCATGTGTAGTGGAGCCCCTGCCAGACCTGGCCATATCACTCTATCCTTGAAGCAGCTGGATGGATAACAGCAGCTACAGAGTTATCCCAAAGCCAGTTTTGATGGATTGCTGTATATGTGAATATGGAATTTAAATTAATTAACTCTGAGAATCCCTGCTGAGACACTTGGCTGGGGAATGAGCACATGTAGATGTGTTTCTCTGTATGGAATTTTCACTACACAGCATGGAGATCTTGTCTCCAACAGTGTTTTGAGTTTGGTCACATTGTTTGCAGATAAGATTGAACTGTGACATCCCTGGTGGTGCAGTGGTTGGGTGTCCGCCTGCCACTGCAGGGGACGCGGGTTCGATCCCTGGTCCAGGAGGATCCCACATGCCGCAGCGCAGCTAAGCCTGTGCGTCACAACTACTGAGCCTGTGCTCTAGAGCCCGCGCGCCACAACTACTGAGCCCGCGTGCCTAGAGCCCGTGCTCCGCAACAAGAGAAGCCACCGCAATGAGAAGCCAGCGCACCGCACTGAAGAGTAGCCCCCACTCCCCGCAACTAGAGAAAGCCTGCGCGCAGCAACAAAGACCCAACACAGCAATTTATTTATTTATTTATTTATTTATTTATTTAATTTAAAAAAAGATTTAACTGAGGGGTCCAGAGGTCTGGGACCTCAACAGATATTGACCATGTTTATGACCTGCAGTCTTAGGTGAGCCATATCCTCTCTGGCCATCTGTCCAACAGGGTTACCACCAGGTCCTATCCAGCCTTTAGGGATGGGGTGAGGCTAGGACAGTGATAGCTAAAAGCACTTTGCAAAGACTAAATCCTAAAGGATCACATGATTGCTTTTAAATATTTGAAGCAATACTCTTAGCAGTACTGTGAATCTTAATTTGATCCAACAATAATCATACGTAATGTCTATGTCACACTTGGCATTATATAAAGAGCTCTTAATGATATGTTTTCACTTGGTCCTCATAACCCACCTTGCAGGTACCATCATTATTCCCATCTTACAGATGAGGATACTGTATCTCAAAACAGTGAAGGGCTCCCAACTCCTTCCCGTAACACTTATTAAGGGCCTGCAGTGTACCAGGCACTGTGCCAGAAGCTTGTGTTACCTAAATGATTTCTTAAGAAGGTCAGAGCCAAGACTCCAACCCAAAGCCTCTGACCTCAAATCCACAGCTGTTCACAGGGTGTTACCGCCACTTTCTAGACTGAGAACACAAGGTTAGCAATGGCAGTATTTGCTGTGGTCATAGTGGGCCCATGACTGCCATTGGTTCAGCACTCATGTGCCGGACACACTGAACACATAATTGCTCATTTTCACACCAATTCTGAAGGACGAGTAACTGTTTTCTTATATACAAGGCTCAGGGAGTGTGCCCAACATTACACACCTAAGAAGTAGTTAAACCAGGGAATAAGCACAGTAGCAGCAGAAACATTCACTGAGTGCTTGTTTAGCATGCACGAAATGTTGTGCTTGGACATTTTATGAATTATGTCATAAAACCTTCAACCGTTACCCCACAAGGAAGGACGTTTTGTTATTCCCTTCAGAGAGACGAAGAGACTTGCCCAAGGTCACCTAGCTAGTGGTAGGAGGCTATTGCCTGGTGATGAATCAGGCTTCGTGTCCCTCCGGGCACGGACGCTGCCTCTACCCTATCCCTGCAGAGCCTACTCACGGTTGGCACATGGTGGGCACCGCATATGTGTGTTAGATAAAAATCTGTTCCTTGAGACCACACGCTGATGAAAAGGAAGTCAGTCACTGTCAAAAAGGATGCTCTGAGGACAGCACGCCTCCTCGGACCACGTAACCTTGGAAACACAGTCCGTCACGCTGCTCCCGCATTGCCCTGGGCACACCAGTCACGCTTGCCCTCTTGGCCCGCAGGATCGCCAACCTGAAGATCCAGCTGGCCAAGCTTGACAGCGAGGCCTGGCCGGGAGTGCTCGACTCCGAGAGGGACCGGCTGATCCTCATCAACGAGAAGGAGGAGCTGCTGAAGGAGATGCGCTTCATCAGCCCCCGGAAGTGGACCCAGGGAGAGGTGGAGCAGCTGGAGATGGCCCGGAAGCGGCTGGAGAAGGACCTGCAGGCCGCCCGCGACACCCAGAGCAAGGCGCTGACCGAGAGGTGGGGCTGGGCTGGGGGCTGGGGGGCCGGGGCCCTTCCCTCGCTGCCGGTCCATCCTCCGGCCCCCCATCGGGGTGGGCAGAGGCGATGGGGACAACCTGGGGCTCCTGGGCTTCAGCCCAAGGACACTCAGTTTAAAGATCTCACCACTTTGCAAAGTAGCAAATCTGGGGAAGTGACTCACCATCCAGCTACCCCAGAACTTTACACAGGGAATCGCATTACCAAAAAAATCTGCTTACCTGCAGGTTTTCAGAAATTATCTTCTGACTAAGATAAACTCTATGTAATTTAGAGCAGTCGTTCTCCAACTTTGTGACAGTGATTCACATTGTATTATTATCTAACAGACAACAGTTTCACGAAGCAGTGCATACTCCTTCTCTGTGTGACAGCCCTCTGATATTTTCTTTTATGTTGCATTTCTTTTCATGCTGGTCGTGACCCACTAAATTGATTTCGCCACACGCTAGCAAATTGCAATTCGCAGTTTGAGATACACTGGTTTAGATGGGGGTTGCGAACTGAGACGTTTATAGGAGTCAAGCAGGTGATATAAATGCCAGAGGCCCACCTGGCCGTGGGCCATGTTAGACTGGAAGGTACAGACCCCACTTGTCTAAAGCAGGCGCCGTCTGCAGCCAGTGGAGGTGCAGGCCCCAGGCTGCCAGAGGCCCCCATAGTTCAAGAAAAGAGTTGTTTGGATTTTTTTTTTTAATATTGGCAACTAATCCAAAAATTTTTTTAAATACCATGAGGGCTAAATCAGCTTCATCTGTGGGCTTGATTTAACCTGAAAGCCACTGGTTTCCGTTCTCCGGTTGAAGCCTTATAACAGACTTTACTTCCTGCAGTGTCTCACCAGCCTCCACACCCACATTGCACAGAGCACAACTCCGTGTTCACAGTGGGTCCTACAATCCCCAGTTTCTCATTCATTCATTCATTCATTCATTCTGTCCATCAGCCCATTGTTTATTCATTCATTCATTTAAGAAACGTTCTGTTGCACATATTTTGTGTGCAAGGCAATTTGGAGGATTCAGAAATGAACAAGTCACGATCCCTGCCCTGATACCCTTAAAATCTATTCAGTTATTTTCACTTGTTTTTTGGCAGCAGACTTTATTGAACAAGGTCCCTGCCCTTAAGGAGCTGGAGTTGAAGATAGTGATTTTCAAACATTGTTGGGGGAGGTGGGAGGTGGGGGAGAGGGATGAGCAAGGGAATTCCTCTTTCCAGTGAAATCAGAGGCAGAAGCCCAGTTTATAAAGCAGATAAACTTGTCTGGGCCCAGTGGCAGCAGGCCAGGCATCCTAGGTGCCTTGCATCACCCCACGGCGGGTCCTAAGATGCCTTCAGGGAGCCTCTCGAGTGCTAAGGAACCCTGCTTGCAATCCCACCCTAGTAACTGAGTAAGCTCTATTCGCACATGGCGGGGTGCCAGATGGGTCAAGTTGACCAGCCTCTTTCTGGCCTCTTGTAACCACATCACACAGCCCATTGACTGGTCAATGGTGGGGAATCTCTCCCCACCAAGCCCCTTGTCAGAACTACTACCAGGGATGTGTCACTTTCCTCTCCTTTATCTTCCCCTGGGAGGGGTGGCTGATCAGCGCTGACCTACCACCAGGCAGGTGGGAGAGGGAGGAGGAGAGGGCTTCAATATTTGGTGTTTTGTAACCCTAGGAAGCACCTTCTAGAATTCTCTGTTAGTGCCAAGACTTTGTCCTGCTTTCCGCAAGGCTGTCTGTGCACCTTGGGGACAAGGCCTGTGTCCAGACACCTTTGTGCCTTTAGAGTTAGTTGAAAGAATAAATGGTTCGCCAGCCTGGGCAGACGCTTACAGGCCTCTGTATACATCTCCTGGTCTGTCTCCCAGTCCTCTGGGCCCCTGACTTGCTCCCAGACCCTACAGCCGTCCCTGGAAAGCCCTCAGCTTTTCATTATGCTCATAGCCGGCAGCTGGAGAGAACAGATCCCTGGCAGCCTTACTCCTTGTTGGGTCAATAGAGATACCCTTCCCACCACCTACCTTTTGCAAGTCATTGACCAATATGGACTTCAATTGCCTAATAGGGAAAAAAAAACCAGGATAATTACATTGAATACTTACATATTCTGAAGGCAGGTGGTTGGACCAGATTGTGAATTGAGGCTCTTCTCTGCTATCATAATTTTGGTTTCTCGAAACTAGGATTGGATAATCTCTTAGAGACCCCTATACTACATGCAAAAGGTACCATTAAGTACCAGACTCTGTAAGCTATATCATCTCATTTAAACCTCCCAGCAACCCTGAGGTTAATCTCCATTTCATAGTTGTGGAAACTGAGGCTCACCCAACATCACCAAATGGCAGAGCTGGGATTACAACCCAGGCTTGCTGGCTCTGGAGCTCATGCTTGCCTTAGTCTCCTGCCCACTTAGAAGGTCTTTTATTATTGCCTTCAGCCCCGTCTTTCAAAGGTCTGATTGCTCCCCTGGAACAGTGAGTTCACACGGCCAGTTCAGGGAAGCCAGAGCCTCCACGCCATGGCAGCTGCTGAGCAGGTGTCTCGAGGTCCCAGAGGGCAAGGTCCCCTGGGAGACATGCAGAGAGAAGCCAGGGGGCACGTGGGCAGGGAGAGGCGAGAGCCTCGGGAAGGACAGGGACGGGGCTGACGGCTGTGAGCCTCCTGCACGAAAGAGAGGAGAAAGCCCACCCAGCCGTCTTCGTCTGTGTTCAGTTGTCTGCCTGTGGCCCCCTGTTTGTCTGTGTTCATCCCTCTGACTCTCTTGTTCTCTCTCTAGGTTTCTTTCTCTTTTTGCTTCTCATGCTCCTCTCTCTCTTCTCTCTCTCTGTCTCTCCACATGGGACTATTAGACTCCTCCCCTCACACAACAGCCTCTCTGTTCAAGGTGCCTTTGAGAAGGCCAGGAAGAGACACATCCAGGAAGAGCACAGCACAGGGCCTACCAGACCCCAGTGTCGAATCAATCAGAAGCACAGACCTCCCCCCAGTACTCCCCGTCCTGCACGCTGCTTCCTCCTCCCTCCCCAGGGGCCCTCCCGGGCACTCCTGAGAGCTGCGGTGCCTGTTAAGAGTGAGGACTCCCTGCCCCCACCCCAGGGACCAATTCCCCAGGCCTGAGATGGAGCCCAGGCTCTTGCATTTTTAACCAGCACCCCAGGGGCTGAGCCGCAGCTTGTGGGGATCCCAGCCCCACCTCCTGGGTCCTCTGCCTGCTTCCGCGCTTGATGTGTTCTTGGCCTCCCGGCATGTGCCAGGCATCTCATGCAGACACCGTATGGCCAGCGAAGCCCAATACCTGTAGGAGGCCGCCTCGGCATCTGTGTGTGGCTGCTGGTAGCTACACCCCTGTGCTCGGGAGGTCAAGGCCATCTGGCTCCCGGTCCCCTCAGCCTCCTGTTGGGGCTCCACTGGGGACCTGCATTTACTGCCAGAGCACACCTCTGTGGTCTCCTCCCAGGGGAGAGGAAAACAAAGGTAGAAATGGTGGCCCAGGCTGCGCCTTGACCCCAGACCTCACACTCTTTCAAGGTCTTGCTCTTACGGAGGGTCAGATTCCACAGTTGTGTCCATTGCACTGAAAACCGGGGTTTTGTTCATTACGGGCTCCATCTGCCAGCCCCCCTTAGTCCCGGGCAGGACTCTGGAAAAACAGGGCTGGGGACTGAGCTGGCCAAGAACCATGCCGAGGCCGCAGCTCCCGTGGTCTTTTCTGAAATTTCACAAGGCCACTTCCCCAGTGACTGGTCCTGCCCCTCCCTTATCACTTTGCAGTTGTGTCTCAAGCAAGCTCTGGTCTTCACGGCAGGGCCTGTGCTGGAGGCCTTGGGCGTGTCAGTGGAGGGATGGTGTGGTTAGGTTTTCCATGGAAATGAACTCTTTCTCCCAGGCCCCAAGCTGGGTTGGCTGTGCTCTGGGAGCAATGAGTCAGTCATTCCTCCTGCAGCAGGATGGCATAAGGGGATAAGATGCCAACGGTGGGACATATCTGTCCATGGGAGATTTAACATCCAGCTCTTTCAACAGAGCAAATGAGTTTTCCCTACATCAACTGGGGAAAAGTCTTCCATTCAGCAGTAGCTTTTCAAGCACATCCATGTGGTGGGCGCCATGCTAGGGGCTGAGAGAGTGAGGCACAGCTCCTGCCTTACAATCCCCAGCCAGTGCAGCAGCTCAGAAACCTTACTGTGCCTAAAAGTCACCTGGAATAGGGAATAAAGATGCAGATTCCAGGGAATTCCCTGGTGGTCCAGTGGTTAGGACTTGGCACTTTCACTGCCGGGGCCCGGGTTCAATCTCTGGTTGGAGAACTCAGATCCTGGAAGCTGCACAGCGTGGCCAAAAAACAAAAACAAAGACAAAAAGATGCAGATTCCTGAGCCCTGCCCCTAGACTTTCTGATTCAGTAGGTCTAAGTGGAATTCAGGGATGTGCATTTAATAAGCATACCTCCCCTTCTGGTGGGGGAGCTCTGTGGGCCACAGACAGAGAACCACTAACCTAGTGGATGCAGGAGAGCAGCCCAAGTCATGAGTGGGTGATGGAGCTCCTTCCCTGTCAGATCCAAGGACCAGCACCCTCTCTGGAGCCCACCCAAGCCACCCCCATGGGGAATTTCAGGAGAAACTGGGGGCTGAGCAGAGCCTATATCCAGCCATCCCTTCTAAACTAAAGGGTTTTGCCTTCAGGGAGGGAGCTGCTGAATTGGGCTCTGGTGTGGGCATGCCTGGGTGCAGGCCTTAGCTCCCGGGTTCTGACGCTCTGTCACGCTCACCTGGATCTTCCCCAGGCTCTCTGGAACCACTCTCTTCAGCTCCTTGGCTGACTATTGCCCGTCCATTCAGCCTTGGGATGCTTATAGACTCAGAGCTCAGTCCTGGACCCTACCTTTTTTTTCCTTCTATATTTTACCCTAAGATGGTGCATTCATTTGTTAGGGCTGCCAAACCAAAGTTCCACGAACTGGGTGACTTAAACAATGGTAATTTATTTCCTCACAGTCCTGGAAGCCACAAGTCCAAGGACAAGGTGTTGGCAGGGTTGTTTCTCCTGAGGTCTCTCTCCTTGGCCTGTGGATGGCCATCTGCACATGGTCATCTACCGTGTCTTCACTTGGTCTTCTCTCTCTGCATGTCTGTACACAGCGTAGGGAGGGATGGTTGGGTGGAATCCTAATTCTGCCAGTAACTCTCTACCTTTAAGTAAACTATTTAACTCTAAGAGCCTCAGTTTTCTCGTATATAAAGTGGTTAAAAAAAAAAATTCTTACTACGCAGGGTTATTGTGCAAATGATTTAAGGCAATGTTATAAGTTTCCTAGTCAGCCCCTGGTATATAGCAGGTGATGCATATAGCAGTTACTATAGGATTATACGTAGAGGCCATACCTCTCCAAACACCCTAATATAATGCCTCCAGGAAGTTCTTGTGTGTGCCTCTGTGGGTCTGTGCGTACATCTCCATGAGCCCATGCCTGTCATTCCTCTTTCGGGCAGATGGAGGCGGGTTCCCTCCGAGCTCCACACTCATGCCTTCTCTCCCTTCAGGTTGAAATTAAACAGTAAGAGGAACCAGCTGGTGAGAGAGCTTGAGGAAGCCACCCGGCAGGTAGCAGCTCTGCACTCCCAGCTGAAAAGGTGAGTAGTAGGCAGTGGGGTGAGCGCTCCCCTGGGCACGGCCGTATGCAGGCAGGCAGCCCAGCCCAGCCCAGCTTCTGCCCTTCACGTGTCCTCCATGGCCTGAGTGTGCCCGTTTAGAAGCACAGCAGGCAGACGGATGATCTGGGGGACTCGCTCTGGGCCTGGTGTGGCTGGGGGCAGGGTCCTTCACCTCCCCAGACCGCAGCCTCCTCGGTCCTCTGACGACACAGCAGAAGGCCCCAGCTGGGTGCTAGCGTGTCTTGTTCACGTCTCTCCAGCCAACTTGCACAACGCAGAGAGGGTAGGCCTCAGGCTGGCGCCTCGGTGGGCAACGTGGCTGGAATTTTATCACGACATTCTGTTTTCATCAAATATTTTTAACAATTGACAATGCTTTTCAAATTACACTTAGAATATAAAGTTTCCTTTTTAAGAAAATTATATTAACGTGTAAAAAGTGAGTTGAGTTGAAGGAAAATATTAAGCAGTGTTATTTGGGGTTGGATTCAAATATGGAGAAATATGAAAATGGAATGCCGCTGGTGGAGATTTGAGAAACAAAGATATTGAGGCGAAAGTGGACTTTTAAGGCAGCTGGCTTGGGTTCGAATCCCAGCCCTGCCAGCTCCTGATTATGTGGCCTTCTCGGGATATCCTCTTTAGCGAAATGGGGATGCGTGGTCCGCCCTGGAGACTGTCAGGAGGGTCTGATGAGATGGTGCATTCTAAGTGCACGTGGTGCTTTTCGGGGGAAGTTCGGGGCGGCCCACCCACTCTGTGTCCTCACCCTCCCTCCCCTGCCCCAGCCTCTCTGGCAGCATGCAGAGCCTGTCCTCGGGCAGCAGCCCCGGATCCCTCACGTCCAGCCGGGGCTCCCTGGCCGCCTCGAGCCTGGACTCCTCCACCTCGGCCAGCTTCACCGACCTCTACTATGACCCCTTCGAACAGCTGGACTCGGAACTACAGAGCAAGGTGGAATTCCTGCTCCTGGAGGGGGCCACGGGCTTCCGGCCCTCGGGCTGCATCACCACCATCCACGAGGACGAGGTGGCCAAGACCCAGAAGGCAGAGGGGGGCGGCCGCCTGCAGGCCCTGCGCTCCTTGTCCGGCACTCCGAAGTCCATGACCTCCCTGTCGCCCCGCTCCTCGCTCTCCTCCCCATCCCCGCCCTGCTCTCCCCTCATCACTGACCCCCTCCTAGCTGGAGACGCCTTCCTGAGCAACCTGGAGTTTGAAGACCCCGAGCTGAGTGCCGCTCTTTGCGAACTGAGCCTTGGCAACAGCACCCGGGAGAGGTACCGGCTGGAGGAACCCGGAACAGAGGGCAAGCCGCTGGGCCAAGGTAGAGGGCACCACATCCTGGGGGCAGGAGCCTCCAGGAGGGAGGAGGGTGGGAATTGTGCTCGGGTCCGAGTTCCAGACCCCAGTGATGATTATGGGCAACGTTTTTGTTTTTTTTTTTTTAATTTATTTATTTATTTTATTTTTGGCTGCGTTGAGTCTACATTGCTGTGCGCGGGCTTTCTCTAATTGCGGTAAGCGGGGGCTACTCTTTGTTGTGGTGCCCAGGCTTCTCATTGCAGTGGCTTCTCTTGTTGCGGAGCACGGGCTCTAGGTGTGCGGGCTTCAGTAGTTGTGGAACATGGGCTCAGTAGTTGTGGCTCATGGGCTCTAGAGCGCAGGCACAGTAGTTGTGGCACATGGGCTTAGTTGCTCCGCGGCATGTGGGATATTCCCTGACCAGGGTTCGAACCCATATCCCCTGCATTGGCAGGCGGATTCTTAACCACTGCGCCACCAGGGAAGCCCCTATGGGCAACATTTACTGACTGCTTTCTATGTGCCAGGTCTTTACATGGTATATTGATTTATTTATTCATTCAGTAGGTATTTATTATGTGTTTACTATGGTCTAGGTCTTGAGCGAAGGGTTTTTCCATGGTAGGTTCATTCATGCAACAGATATTAAGTACCTCCTGAAACTAAATGCCAGGTCCTGTGCTGATGGGTGTACATGGATTCATTCATTCTTTCATTCAGCTGATATGCCATGTGGGTTAGTCACAAGGATACAGCGTGGAGGACAGACAGGGTCCTGGTTCCCGTGAAGCCTACATGCAAATGAAGGCACAGACAATAACTGTACAAGCAGATCAATAAAAGCGCTAGGAAGAAAATAAAACAGGGCATGTGATGGAGCCTTTCAGGTTGGGTTAGGGCTGCCAGTTCACATTGGGTGGTGAAGGAAGGCGACACTTGAACGGAGGCTTGAGCAATGAGAGGGAGCCAGCCTTGGGAGAAGCAAGAACAAAGTCTCTGAGGCTGGAGCAAGGGGCTGCAAGAGGGGCCAGAGGGAGGAGATCACCAACAAGGCAGAGAGTTGGGCAGAGTACGGGTTGTGTAAGGTAAGGAGCTTACGTTTTACCCTCATTGCAGCAAGGATCCGTGTGACTGTTTGAAGCCAGGGAATGATATGACTCCCATTCTGCATGGGGTCAGAAGAGAGCATTATGGTGCGGACTGAGATTCAGGTCGGAAGCTGTCATCATCAGCTTCAGGTCGGATGCTGATGATGACAGCAAAGATTTATTACAAGAAAAATCTTTTATCTTTAGCAGCAACCACATAATAAATTATAATAGTTAAAATTTATTGGGGTGCATTATGTGGTGAGCAATGTGCTTTATATGATGAAATAGGTTACTTCCGTTATACCCATTTCACAGATGAGGAAACAGAGGTTCAGAGAGGTGCTTCCCCAACAGGTGGGGAAGCAGGGATTGGAATCTGGGCTTTTCTGACCCCAGAGCCCAATCTCTTTATCATCACGCTCCCCTTAGGACATGAGGCAGCTCTGTGTATTTATTCCTAAGACACTCCTGGTGCTCGCTGATGCCATCATGCCTACGGTATGAAGCTCAGGACTGAGCAGGGTGATTTATCAAGTTCAGGTGTGCAAGATAACAGGCACCGTTAGGTGTACTTACTCACGTAAGCCTCACAACAACACTATGAGGTGGGTGCTATTATTATCCTCATCTTACAGACTGAAAGGAATGAGACTCAGCAAGGTTAAGTGACTTGTCCAAGGTCACTGTCACTGCTGTGAAGCGGTAGAGTCAGGACTGGCTCCAGGACCACCTGCCCAGAACCCACAATGAGCCATGTGCCAGCTCTGTCGGCAAAGGGCTCCTGGTCCTGGCTCCCGTGAGGCCAGCTAGAAGCTCAACCCACTTCAGCCGTCAGTTCCGGGAATGGGTGGGAGGGCTGCCGCTGCACCCAGAGCTATCAATTCCTTCGTGTGCAAGGGCCAGTGGGAGCAAGGGGGAAACGACGAGATTTCCCGGTTAATTAAAGGCTCTGCTGGGTGCGTGCCAGCCGCTTCCTTGGAAGAGGAGCCCAGAGATCCCTGGGGCTCCCTCACCGGGAAGGGAGTCTTGCTGAGTGTCCTCAAACAAAAATAAAAACAGGCTTCCTACTGCAGCCGGTGGCAAGCTTCAGAAAATTGTTCCCTGGAGAGGAGGGGTGTGCAGGTGGTACCCCTAACAAGGCTCAAGAAGCGTTCCCGGCACTCCCTGTCTAAAGGCTGTGATAAGCTGGCTCGGGGATGCTGGGACCCCAACCGAGTGCAGGGAGCAGCCCCCATCCCCCCGCCTTCTGCCACAACATCCGTGCAGCTTGGGGGCCAGAGCCCGCTCGCGTCTCAGGTCGGCGTTTCTGCATGCCACCTCCAGAAGCCTTCCCCGCTGCCAGCTGATGCCAGGCTGAGCCCAGACACTAAGCAGGTTATGCGATTAGTGCCACTGTTCAGTCAGCAGACAAATTAATCTCCTTAAGTGGTTTAGTGGAGGGTGGGGAGGGGTGGGTCTGAAGGCAGGAGGTCTCCAGGGCTGCAGCCGCAGATGTGGGACACAGGCTGGGAAAGCCATGCCCACATGGCCCCTTGGCTTCTCCCAGGCTCACTGTCACCATCCCCACCCCCAGCCCCTTCTCCTGTCTGCCCACCCCCCGCCCATGTGCCTGGCACACAGGGGTGCTCAGAAGTGCTGGCTGTGAGGTTGAAGCTCCTGAATCTGTCCTTCCCCTGCTGCGTGGAGGTCAGGAGCTGTCCTGTTCATCTTAGTAGCTCTGAACTTAGCAATGGACCTGGCACACCGTCAGCGCCCATTACTTGGGGAAGGAAGGAATGTGCAGTGTGTGCTGAATGCTTGGGTCTGAGCCCCGGGTAGAGACTTCTGAGGGCCTCTATCAAGGGCAGGGGAGATGGGCTGAGTTAGGAATGGAATGGGATGGGCGAGTAGGACAGCCGGTACTTAAGTCCTTCCCTTCTTTCTCCTCTTGCCCCTCCCAAGGGTCCGGGGGCTGTTTGCCCCAGGTGTGTAGGGATCGATCTAGAAGACATCACTGTAGTGATGGGAATGATAGTCGTAGTGACTAAGGATGGTGGTACTGACTTTTCTAGAGCACTTCCCCTGCACCAGTCTCTGTACTAAGGACTTCCCTATATCATCTCATCCAGTCTTCCCAACAGCCCTGCAAGGCAGGTATTATTATCCCCATTTTACAGATGAGGAATGCAGGGCTGAGAGGGAGTAAATCAGTGTCCCACTGTCATGAAGCAGTATGTGGCAGAACTGCAACTTGAACCCAGGTGGTTTGGCTCTGGAGTCTGAGACGTTAAACACAGAATCACATGCTACCCTTTCCTTCACCGCAAAAAAAGGCAGGACCTCGCTGTCAAGTGCAGAGGTGGCTGGATTTTGGCGGGACCATGTTAGGACAGTGAGGGCATCAAAAGATGTATTGTGACGACAGTATCCTGATTTCTAAACCCTGCCTTGCCATCCTTCCTTTTTTCCTCTCTTCTTCCAGCTGCGAATAAGGCTCAGGGGTGCGACCTGAAAGTGGCCTGTGTCTCAGCTGCCGTGTCGGATGAATCCGTGGCCGGGGACAGTGGTGTGTATGAGGCTTCCGTGCAGAGGTGGGTCCCTGAGTCTTGGGAACTCTGAGTATGCAAGGCCCGGGCCTGCTCAGGTGTGTGGGAGGGACCCACAGGAGGGCGGTGCTGAAGTAGCAGCCAGAGCTCCTCCTCCCGGGGCTGGAGATGCTTCCCATTTGGGAGACTGCTAGTTCCGCAATTGCCGTTAAGGGTGTATGGCTAGAGGAGCAAGTATTAGAGAAAGCGCAGCTGCTGCTTCAAGAGAGGGATCCGGAGTAGTTGTGGGCAGGCAGGGTCCACAGGGAGGCTGAGCAGACCCAAACCTTCCTCCTTGAGGACCCAGCTGCTCCCTCCCAGAGAGAACCCCGTCTCTGGAAAATGACTTTGGCCCCTGGTCACTACAGGGAAGCCTGACCCTCTTTCTTTCCTGTGTTGCTTTCCAGACTGGGTGCCTCAGAAGCCGCTGCTTTTGACAGTGACGAGTCAGAAGTAGTGGGTGCAACCCGGGTTCAGATCGCCCTGAAGTAAGTGGCAGGGAGGGCGGGACAGAGGGGCGTGGTCTGTGCAGGGTCTCCTCCTGGCCTGCAGCGTCCCCAGCATTTACCCTCACAGCTGCCCAGCGAGGCAGGCAGAACCAGCGGGACCTGCTGACAGCTGTGGGCTCCTAACTAAAGGGGGTTGGGGGGGGGAATCTCTTTCCATGCCTCCCAGTTCCCCATTTCACAAAAGAGAAAAAACAAGGTTTGAAGACCTTTTAAGTTGCCCGGATACACTGAGCTGGCCAGTGACAGAGCCAGGCAGGGACCAAGACCTCCTGCCTTTTGGCCTGTTTGGTCGTTGTTGCCACGGCTTTTGTCTTATCATCTCACCTGGACCGAAGTCAACCCCTGGGGGCTGCAGCCCAGATTTCTTACCGTTTTCTCTTGATGCAGGTTGGCCCCAATATTTTTTAAAATAGGAATTAAGTGCCAGTGTTTAAACATCAGGAAATTTTATACAACCTCTGGCTTCTCTTTAAACATTCAGACCGACAGCTCTGGACCTGCGTCCCTGCCTGGCAGCAAACATGGGGCCTGTGCTCCCCAGCTCACCGCAGTCCCCAGAGCAGCCAGCAGCCGCCTCTGTGACTATCAAGGGAGAGAGAGATAAATGTGTTACTAACAGGTGCTCCATATGCCCCCTTTTCATTTCAGGTATGATGAGAAGAATAAGCAGTTTGCAATATTAATCATCCAGCTGAGCAACCTTTCTGCTCTGTTGCTGCAGCAAGACCGGAAAGTGTGAGTGTGTAGCTGATGGGCTGTATATTATCCTCTCCCGCTCTGCGCCCATCCCAGGGGACACTCTCCTGCTCTGTTCTGCTCCAACAACAGGCCCCGTAAACCTCTGTGGGCACTTAGTGCACATGACCGTGATGCACAGTGTCAGTGCCGTGAACGTGGATGCAGGCAGGGTAGCAAACACGCTCGCTCTAAACAGGAGCGCTCCAGACAGCTTCAGACCTTCCACATATGCGTCCTGAGCCCCTGCCAGGCGCCAGCACTAAGGAAGGGGTGGCGCGCAAACCTCTGCCCTTGTAAACTTGAAGCCTGCTGAAGAGGAAAGTCACGGCCCCTTTTATCTGCTCTAAGCTCGAATATTCCACGCAGAAAGAGACGGGCCTGCCTTTCTGAAGAGCCGGCTCCCATCACTGTGCTTCTGTTGGCAGGTTGTGATGGGTGTTTACCTTACGGTTGATGATACAGCAAAGACCGGCACTGTCTGCCTCCCAGCCTCCCAGCTCGGTCCTGTGCGGACCGGGTTTATGTTGCATTGAGCTCGTCTGCCTACATGTTCCTCCTTTGCTAGACCGTAGGCCTTGAGGGCAGCAGCAGGAGCTTATATTTCTGTGGCCTGCACCCAGCCAGCGTCTGGGGTGTGACACGTGGGAAGGAGGAAGGCAGGCCGGAAAACAGGCAAAACAGAAGGAAGACAAGATGGGACACTGGACTTGTGTGCAGTCTTTGCTGTTACAAACAGGGCCGGGATGAATAACCTTCTCTGTAACTCATTGGTACTTGTGCAGCAGTATCTGTGCCTAGAAGCCAGCTGTCTGGGTCAAAGGGTGAATGCATATGTACTTCTGTTAGGATTGTCACCTTCCCCTCCGCCGGAGTTGTGGCATTTTGCCTTCCTACCAGCGGTTGTATGAGTATTCCTCAGTGTTAACAAGCAGCCTGTCGGATCCTTCTGTTCACAGCAGTTTGCACACCGTTGGCCTCAGGCTCCACAAGCTTTGAGGGCCTCACGATTAGGGGATTCAGTAGAAGGAAAAGCAGCACATTGTCCTTGGGGCCCTTATGCATCCCTCATGAATAACTGCATAACTACTGGAGAAATTACAAACTCTTGTCCGCTGTTGTTTCCTTGGGGATTTGCAGCAGCCGTTTAGCCTAACACCTGAGCCCCAGACCTGGGCTGACCTGACCCAGGCTTTCCTGTGTTTCTGTCCCTCTAGGAACATTCGCGTGGCTATCCTTCCCTGCTCCGAGAGTACCACCTGCCTGTTCCGGACCCGGCCTCTGGACGCCTCGGACACCCTGGTGTTCAACGAGGTGTTCTGGGTGTCCATGTCCTACCCAGCCCTTCACCAGAAGACCTTAAGAGTCGATGTCTGCGCCACCGACAGGAGCCATCTGGAGGCGTGCCTGGTGAGGGCTGTGTCTGTCTATCTGTGCAGCCTTCTGTCCTTCTGGGGATTGGTCCACCTTGCACTTCAGGAAGAAGGCTTGGAGAAACACAGCTTGTGCTATCAGCCCAGCCCTTCTTGGGTTCTAGGCAGGGGCTCTTCCACAGATGAACAGCGTTGTTCCCAGACTTATTGAGAGCAGGGGAAGGGGCAGCGGGGAGCTCCTTTTTCTGCCGTGGAATTGCAGCGCCACATCCCTTGTGCCTGAGGCTGAGTCACCAGCCTTCCCCACCGTGTGGCCTAAGACTCTTTAATTCTGTCTGTTTCCTTATCTGTAAAACCAGCTAACACTGGCTACCTCACAGGTGGTTCTCTGAGGGTTAAATGAAGCACTAAAGCAGTGCCTCTCGAACTTTCACGTGCACACAGGTTACCTGCGGCTCTGGTTAACATGCAGATTCTGAGTCAGCAAGTCTGGGCAGGCAGGCAGCAAGATTCTGCATTTCTGTCAGGCTCCCAGGTGATGCCAGTACTGCTGGTGCCCGTAGCAAGGATGTAAAGCAAAGTTTCTGCACACACTAGGTCTCACGGGAAATCAGTTCCCATCCCTTTCCTGCTTGGCGAGGGTTCATAACAGCGTCATTGCCATTTATGTTGTTGTTATTGCTCACAGGAATGCAGTAGCTTGTGCCAGTTGGATGCAATTTATATGGTGGGCTCTGAGCTAAGCTCCTTACGTGTGTTATCTCTGCTGATCCTCACCACAATCTTATAAAATAGGTAACTGTCACACCAGTGAGGAAACCGAGGCACAAAGAACTTGCCCAAGGTCACACAGTCAGGAAGTGGCAGGAACAGAGTTAGAGCCCAGGCAGGTCCACCCGTGTCAGACCCTGGAGGTTTTCTGTGCGCCAGCACAGTGCTCCCTGGAGCCCCCGGGTGGGATGGTGACTGCAGGATTTGGCAGGCAGGGTGGGTGCTGCTGAAGGATGGAGCGGAAAGCTTTTCCAAATCCAGGCTCCAGGGAGTTCCCTGGCGGCCAGTGGTTAGGACTCCAGGCTTTCACTGCCGTGGCCTGGGTTCAGTCCCTGGTTGGGGAACTGAGAAACCCACAAGCTGCACAGTGCAGCCAAAAAAAAAAAAAAAAAAGGATATATATATATATATATCTACCTATATATAGATAGATAGACAGATACTGACACACACACACGTGTGTGTGTATATATATAAAAGGATAGAATTTTTATTTACTTATTATTTATTTATTTAATTTATTTATTTTTGGCTGAGTTGGGTCTTTGTTGCTGCGCGCGGGCTTTCTCCAGTTGCCGCGGGCGGGGCTACTCTTCCTTGTGGTGCGCGGGCTTCTCATTGCCGTGGCTTCTCTTGTTGCGGAGCACGGGCTCTGGGCGCGCGGGCTTCAGTAGTTGTGGCACGCGGGCTCAGTAGTTGTGGCTCGCGGGCTCTAGAGCGCAGGCTCAGTAGTTGTGGTGCACGGGCTTAGTTGCTCCATGGCATGTGGGATCTTCCCGGACCTGGGCTCAAACCCATGCCCCCTGCATTGGCAGGTGGATTCTTAACCACTGTGCCACCAGGGAAGCCCCAAGGAAAGAATTTTTAAAATAAAAATGAATAAACGAATCCAGCCTCCTCCAGTGAAGCGTTTCCTTCGCCCCGAGCATTCCTAAATGAGAAGAGACTCAATCCTGTGTTCTTCTCCTAATTGGATGCCTTTTATTCCTCCTTCCTAATTGATGTCTGGCCATTGCTGGTTGCCATGGCAGCAGCCAAAGCGCTCATCCCGCCGTGGCTTGTCTCCGTCCATGGCCAATGGGAAGCCTCCGTTCCCGTGTCCCGTGGGGACGTGAGTGTTAGGCTGTTGTGTTTTGGTGGCTGGAGGAGGAAAGGAAGCGAGACAAGAGGAGGAAGGGCCATTGGCTCCCACGCACGGTCTCCCCTCACTGCTGGGTTTGTGGAATCCCTGGTCTGTTTTGAGCCATTTAACCAGCCGGGCAAGGACAATAGTACCCATCCTGAGTAGTGTCTGCGTGTCTAGTACTGGGCTAAGAACTTTGTGTGCAGTATCTCATTTAATCTTCATGACAGCCCTGGGAAGCAATATTAGGATTATCTCCATCTGACAGATAAGGGATCAAGGCCCAGAAAGGCTAATTAACCGGCTCAGGTCATCCAGCAAGTAGGTAGAGAAGTCTGGATTTGAACAAGGATTCCAGCATCTTGACGCGTCATCATCACACTATCCTACTGGATTATGGGTTTGGATGAATACTGCCTTCCCCAATATCGTGGGCAACAGTTCCACCAAATGCTTTAGGGTGGCATCGCAGGAGTCACAGGCTTTCCAGCCGGGTCCTGGTTACTCAAGCCCTGACTGTGCACGTTCTGTAAAGGCAGCCCCCTGTCCAGGCCCCACTCATATCCCATGTCTCATCACAACCGCCCCCTTGCCCCTTTCTCACTATGCCATCCCCACTTGGCAAAAACCCAGCCCCGTCAAAGTGAACCCTCCCCTCCTCTCCGCCCGTGCAGTTGGAGCAAAGCGCACACACCACCGCCCTGCGGTGTCATTTTAAAATCGTGGTCACGAACCTCTCGTGAGCCCTCTTGCTGCCCAGCGTTTATACTGTGTCTCCCTGGACCACTTACTCTCCTGCTTGTCTCAGTGACAAATTCTTATCCTCTCCTCTCTCCTCGCCCTTACTCTCCCTCCGCTGAGGCCCTCCCTTCACACCCAGTTCTGGAAGAGTAGAAGGAACCCCACAGCTGCCACACCGCATCTACCTGTCCTCGTGGGCTCTGCTGTTCTTCCCGGAGCTAAGGATGGGCCCTCCCCACTCCCATCTAGGGCCATCCTCTCTCAAGGGCATCACGCCAACCGGTACTCTTTTGCTCTCTCCTGTGTCTCCAGTTTTCCCTCCTCACTGGATCTGGCCTATCAGTATGCCAACATCCTGTTATTTCTCCCCTGCTTTAAAAAAAATTTTTTTAACCCCATTTCTTCCTCCAGTTACTACATTATTTCTTTCCTTTGCTCTCTAGCAACGCGTGAAAGAGGTGTGTGTATTCCCTCTGTATCTCAGTCCACGTGGGCTTTTGCCCTCATCGTTGCACCAGAAGTGTGCTCATCAGGGACCTCCTTGTTGCTAAATCCGGTGGCCGGCTCTCCGTCCTTGTCCCTCTTGGCCTGACTACAGCGTTTGGCACAATTGCTCACTCCATCGTCCTCAACATCCTTTGCCCTGACTTGGCTTCCCAGACCCCTCGCTCTCCTGGCCTTCTTCCCCCATAACTGGCCTTCTCTGTCTGTCTCCTTTGTAGATTCTTGCTCATTTCCCTGACCTCTCTCTGTTTGAAGGCCCCAGAGCTCAGGCCTTGCTCCTCTCCCCTTTTCTACTTGCGTGCACTGCTTCGGTGATCTCAACCTATCCCCTGGCTTCAAACACCATCCCATGTGATGGCGCCAGCCAGGGCCTTTCCACTCATCTCGGCGTTGTATGTCCACTGCCAGAATCCACATCTCCTCTTGCATGTCCAGTAGCCATCACCAGTGATGTGTCCACAAGCACGCCCCTGATCTTTCCTCCCACGTCTACACTGTCTCAGCTGAAGGCAACCCCATTCTTCCACTGCCCAAGCCAGAGACATCAGGGTCATCCTGGACTCCATTCTTCCTCTCATACCCCACCTCCAATCCTTCAGGACCTCCTGGAAGCTCTGCCTTCAGGAGATCCCCAGATTCCAACCACTTCTCTCTGTGCTCCTGACCTACTACCACCTCTCGCCCGGTGGTTGCAGAATCCCCCACTGGATCCGCCTGCTTCTGTTCTTGCTGCCCTTCGTCTCCTTTCAACACGGTAGCCAGGGGCATCCTATTAAATTGCAGATGACTGCATGCCACTCCTCTACTTGAAGCCTTAGGATGGCTTCTGTCTCCACCCAGAGTCAACACCTGGGCCTTTGCCTGGCCCCCCAGGCCCTCCAGGGTCTGCTCCTTGTCATCTCTTGGACTTTATCCCCAAGACTCTTCCCCAGCCTCCTTTTGCCCCTTGAATACACCCGCACGCCCCCTTCCCCAGCGCTTCGCACTGCTGTCCTCTCTAACCGGAATTCTCTTCTCCCGGATATTGATGGGCAAATCTCACTCCCTTGCCTCATTCTGATCTTAACCCAAATGTCACCTTCTATGTGACAACTTCCTTCCACCCTATTTAAAATCACATTGCCCCCTCCACTCTCTTACCCCCTCCTCTCCACTTTCCCTGTATTATTTTCTCTGCAGCACTTTACATCACCTAATATTTCTCTATATCATAGGTATTAGGGTACATGTTATTTTCACATTTTATCATCTGTGAGATCAAGATGCAGTGTATACTAGATGGCAGGTCATAGTCTAATTGGCAACTATTTTTCTTTCTTTGTGGTACATGAAATAATAATACACTTTATAATCGATGGCATCTTAGACACTATGAGACACAATATAGAAGTTACTTATTGATTATCTGATTCCCCCAGACTGGAATGGAAGCTCATGAGGGCAGAGATTTTTCTCTGCCTTAAATCCTTCCATATCCCCAACACCCAGAACAGTGCCTGGCACACAGAGGCTACTGGGAAAATGGGTGTGTGTTGAGTAAATGAATGAACAAATGCATAAATGCCGTCAGAGTGCATCCAGTTTACTGAGGTAGACCATTCACGCCTATGAGCCAGCCTAAAATTGACTGTTATCTTATTGGAATTAATATAGCCTGGAGAACTCTCTCCATCACTACCTAGAGATCTTCCTTATTTTTTGTACATAGCTATGTAATATTCCACCCTATAGATATATTACAGTTTACGCCTCCAGTCCCCTGTTTCTGGAGCTTTGAGTTGTTTTCCTTGACATCAGTCCTGGTCATGATGTTTTTTGACTCTGACACCAAAAGCAAAAATCAACAAGTGGAACTACCTCAAACAAAAGCTTCTGCACAGCAAAAGAAATCATCAACAAAATGAAAAGGCAACCTACTGAATGGGAGAAAATATTTGCAAATCATGTATCTGATAAATATTTAAAGACCCCATACAACTCAATGAAAGAATAAGTTAGTGAACAAGTGAGTTATTGGAAAATGATTAGCACCTAGCCATTTCTTCCTCCCAGGAAGCTTCTGTCTCACCTGGAGTGGTGTTTTGCATACTGCCCCCAGAATACCTTGTCACCCCCTGGTTGTGCTTTTTTTCCCATTCTCCACAGGGAGGCGCCCAGATCAGCCTGGCTGAGGTCTGCCGGTCCGGGGAGAGGTCGACTCGCTGGTACAACCTCCTGAGCTACAAATACTTGAAGAAACAGAGCAGGGAGCCCAAACCAGCGGGAGCCATGGCCCCCATGCCAGGACCTGAAAGCACGGTGAGCTGGGCCACAGCTTTGCACCCTTCTCCTGCACATGCGGCACCTGGCTGGATGGAAGGAAAAGCCTCTCCCTGAATTGGAGATGGCTGGACATCAGAGGTGGAGTAATTATTAGAAGAAACTGAGTCTCAGAGACATTAAATAATTTCCTAAAGTCACACAGGCTTCCTCACCATAGACACCATTCAGTATGAAGACTCTTCCTCTAGGAAGCCTTCCCTGAATACAGCCCCCAAGCTAGCTTTGCCACCATGCCTCTGTTCTCAAACATCCAGTACTTACCTCTCTCATAGTCCTTCCCAGATTGTTTTGTTATTGATGGTCTATGGGATGGTCTCCCTGACTAAACCATGCTCTCCTTACAGCCGGAGACCTATAATTCCGTCTCACCCAAACACTAAACTTGGCTGTCTTCCATACTCTGTCTGTGCATGCAGAGGTTATTCTCCAGAGAACTGCCAGTTAGAAGAACTAAGGACTGTATTTCCAATTTATTTGACTCTACAGCAAGACGCTTACCCACTCTGGTCTTCAGTTTTACCCTCCGTTCACTGGGAGGGTGACACACTCTGATTCCTGCCGGGTGGGGCTATGCCCATGGTGTACAGATGGACCCATCAGCCTTTGTCTCTGCAGGATGCCGTGTCTGCTTTGCTGGAACAGACAGCCGTGGAGCTGGAGAAGAGGCAGGAGGGAAGGAGCAGCACACAGACCCTGGAAGACAGCTGGTAAGTGAGGGTGCCCCTGGGAACTGACCTGGCTCGGACCTGAGCCCAAGGATGAGATCCCCAAATACCAGGGCAACCAACAGAAGTGTTCCTCTGTGAAAATGGAGAACCTCTCTCCTCATGGCTTCTCTACAGGCAAAAAGGCAGTATATAGTCTGGTACAGTAGTTCCCAAAAATCCCTTCCCAGTTTGTCATTTTGTGTTCCAGGAATTACTCATGCTAGTTCACATCTAATACTAGTGTTTGTCTTGATGAACTTACATTTATTTTGGTTAAAAAAAGAAATTCTTAGGAAGCTTTATATTACTAGAAGTGGAAATAAGTATAATTTGCCATAAATTGAAGATTCCTCAGTAAGGAATTGCAGTTGACTGCTAGGAACAGAGAGCAGAAATAATGGGCTTAAACAAGATAGAAGTTTACTTCTTTGTTACTTAAAAAGAAGACTGGAAAAAGGCATTCCAGGGCACGTCTGTCAGCCCCACGATGTTACTGGGAACCCAGGCTCTTTCTCTCATTCTACTTTGCTGGCCTTAGGTGTGACCTCCATCATCAAGGCTGCTAAGCGCAGAATGGCTGCAGAGTCACCAGCCATCAGGCAGGCATCAGGAAATAGGAAAGACAACAGAGTCTTCCTGCGTGCCTTGTAACCAAGGAGCATTCCTGAAAGTCCCACCCAGCAATTTCTACTTGCTTCTCATTGGCCGAGCTTAGCTACTTGGCCTACCTAACTGCAAGGGAGACTGGGAAATGAGGTCTCTTACTCGGTACAAAATTCAGGATTCTGTTACTAAGGAAGAAAGTAGGAATGGATATTGAGTAGGCCATGAGCCAAGTCTGCCTCAGAAGGTAACTGTGGAAGATTAAATGTAATGAAAATACAACAAGAGTATTCAAGTCTAGATGGGTATATTGCTTGCTAAGGTTCTAAGACTAAGGTCTCCTCTCCCGTTGTTAAAAAGGAAGGTCAGTCAGTGTTTCAGCAATGTTAAAGACATGCTACTGCCCAAGAGAGACTTCCTCCTTGATGTAAACAGGTCTGAAGGAGAAGTGAACAGGACACAGCTTTCTCGCTGTGTGATCAGTGTTCTTTAGTCCCTTGTTTACCCACAGAAGGGTCTTATGACACACTTTAGGAAACAGTGATGTAGACTGGGGTTCAAATCCTAGCTTCATCTTTTTTTGTGTAGCCTTAGGCAAAGCGTTTTTAATCTTTGTATTGCAACATAATGTACATACAGAAAGGTTGACATAAGTGTACAGCTCAGCGAATTTTCGGAAACAAAACCACCCGTGAATCCAGTGCCCAAATCGAGAAGCAGAGCATCAGCGGCTCTCCGGAAGCCCACACATGCTTCCTCCCAGTCCCTGCCCTCGCCCTCAAGAGCACCCACTCTTAGGCAAGTCGTTCTGACCTTGTCTGATCCTCAGCTGAAAAGTGGGGACATCACACCGACTGTGTGGGGTTATCAGAAGGGACTGAAGGAAAGGCCACTGATGAAGTGAAAGCGCAAAGCTCGTAGTAGACAAGCAAGAAACAGCAGAGATTCTTAGCAGTAAATCGAGGAGCAACACGGGTAACTACCAGCTGGAAATGAGCACAGCCTAGGAACCTTGCCATTTGGAGGAAGTGTGTGTAGTTGTACTTAAGTGCATGTGCTCTGAATCCAGACAGATGTGAATTTGGAGTCTCACTCATCCAACTCCCTGTGGGATTCTAGGGCTGGGTGAGGCCTGAGCATCAGTAAGTTTAAAAGCTTCGTGGGTAATTCTAAGGTGAAGCCTGGGCTGAGAACCAGGCTCTAACCCTGGTTTCCCTATCTGTGAAATATAGATTTAAGCAATAGCCACTGGCTTCCCTGGTGGCGCAGTGGTTGAGAATCTGCCTGCCAATGCAGGGGACACGGGTTCGAGCCCTGGTCTGGGAAGATCCCACATGCCGCGGAGCAACTAGGCCCGTGAGCCACAACTACTGAGCCTGCGCGTCTGGAGCCTGTGCTCCGCAACAAGAGAGGCTGCAACAGTGAGAGGCCCGCGCACCGCGATGAAGAGTGGCCCCCACTCGCCGCAACTAGAGAAAGCCCTCGCACAGAAACGAAGACCCAACACAGCCAAAAATAATTAATAAATAAATAAAAATCAAAAAAAAAAAGCCACTACACATGGGGAATTTTGTAGACTCAAAAACTTACGCATGCTGAGCACTTAACACAGACCTTTACTCACAGGAAGCACTCAGTGACTCTTCTGTTACAGCCCTAGATTATATGTTTGGTCTCACACGAAGTCTTTCCTTAGTATCTTTTACTCCAGGGGTGAGCAGGTGTTTTCTGGAAAGGGCCAGATAGAAAATGTCTGCTTTGTGTGCCATACGGACTCTGTTATATCCACTCAACTCTGCCATCGTAGTGTGAAAGCAGCCATAGACGGTCCCTACACCAACCACCGTGATTCTGTCATTGAAGCTTCATTTACAGACACTGAAATTTGAATTTCACATCATTTGCACACACCATGAAATTTCACTCTCTTTTCGATTTTTTTTTCAGCCATTTAAAAATATAAAAACCAGTCATAGCTTGGACCTTGCACTGTTCAGAAACAGGCAGTGGGCTGGATTTGACCCACAGGCTGGCCCCTCTCTTCCTCTTCTCTTCCTCCATGTGATAAAGAATAGGGCAAGGTTCCTGAATTTTTGTATGTTTGTACGTTTTAGGATTCTCTCTAAATGGTCTCAGTTTCTCTCTTTCCTCCTCTGTCCCACTCCATCTGTGTCTTCCCGCTTCCTTCCCTTTCCCTCCCTCCCCACCTCCTTCTCTCTCTCCTCTCCTTCCCTTTCTCTTCCTCCCTCCTCCCTCCCTCCATCCCCCCCCCACGCCTTTCTCTTTCTCCTGTCTTTTTCCCTCCCTCTTCCCTCTCTCTCCCTCTCTCTCCTTCTCTCTGGCACACTGCAAAGGTCTGATGCCGGAAATAGGCCCAGGACCTGTCTTCCAAAACCCTGGCACAAGATCAGTGGTTTCCGCCAAATTCCAAGCTTATGTTGAGACTTTTCACGCCATCTCCTAGCAACCACCTTCTGTTCTCTCTCCCTTTGTGGCCCCCTCTCTCCCCACCCCTTGCCATTCAAACTTCCCCAGACACTGACTTACAAAGAGGGCTGGGAATCCCAGAGCTGCTATACTGGGGTAAATCCATCTGCAGCCCCCTCCCCCCAGACTGGAGGCTTCCTTTGGTCCTGGAATGTTAACTAGCTCTGCTGTGCCCGCTCAGCTCTGGAGTGGAGGGCTCCAGAGACTGGCCCTCCGTTCTCATCTCCTCTCCTTCCCTCTCGGCACCCAAGGCCCAAAGGAGGGTGCCATTGTTACTCCCTCCTTTTATTTGTTTAGGTTTCTTTAGTGCATATAATCAGAAGACTCGATCTTTTTTTAAGATCCACAAGCAAAACAAAACTCTTAGAGGATTAGAAAATATAGAAGAATATAATCACAAACAATGCTAGAGTGAAAAACCCTTGTATTTACCTCCTCGGGGACTTGTGTGTGTTTGTCTAGGACAGAGGTTGAGAAGTGGCCTAGCTGAGTCCCAGGGCATGCGTGTTTTATATTTTACCAGGCACTGCAGAATCATTCTCAAGTAAGATTGTCCTAGTAAATGCTCCACCAGCAGTGATTGAGAGTACCCCTAAAGCTACATCCTCTCTGATACAATATAATTGACGAGTATTTAATCAAGAATATGTACATGTTTTGTTTTAGCAGATGCTGCTAAATTGACTTCAGAGTATAAATTGGCTGCTCTAATTAACATTCCCCACGGGGATATGCCTTTTTCCCAAACCCTCACTTCATATTATCAGATATATATTTTAAATTTTTTATTTATTTATTTTTGGGCACTTTCCCAAAGGGTGCAAAGATGTGACTAATTATTTTTCTCTTTACAATTGAGGGTTTTGTTTTTTTTTTTCCTTCCTGGAAAATACTTAGATCAGCTTCTTAGTCACAAAGAAGAGACTTCCCTAGTGGTTGAGCGCTTCGTGGAATTGAACAAACGTGGATTGGAAACCTGGCTGCACCACTGAGTGGCCTGTGACACTGGACAAGGCCCACCCACTCTCTGATCCTCCGCTTTTGAATCTGTAAAACGGAGACAAGAGTGTCTTTCAGTCTGGTTGTGAGACCTCCGCGAAGCACCTGCGGTTCATGAAGCCCTCAGTCCATGCTGGTTAGTGATGTGGCATCTACACAATCCTCACCAAGGCGCTCCCTGTGAGCACTCGTGTTTAATGGCTCTTTTATGAGTAGATCAAGGTGGCTGGGGGGGACTTCCCTGGTGGCGCAGTGGGTAAGACTCCGCACTCCCAATGCAGGGGGCCCGGGTTCGATCCCTGTTCAGGGAACTAGATCCCACTCACGTGCCACAACTAAGGAGCCTGCATGCCGCAACGAAGGACCCGGCGAGCCACAACTAAGGAGCCCTGGAGCCGCAGTTAAGGAGCCCACGTGCTGCAACTAAGGAGCCCACCTGCCACAACTAACAGCCGGTGCAACCAAATTAAAAAAAAAAAAAAAAAAAGAGGCCAGCGGGGAGAAGCCCCTCCATAGCGATAGTCGCCATCTAAGTGCAAGGGAGGTTTTCATCACAGGGCTGGGGATGGAGAGCCAAGATCTGTTCTCCCTGTTGGGAAAATCCTAAGGGAGATTTTATGTTTATCCACAGTCTCACTGAGCCAGCTAACTAGGTGTCAAATTCTCTGCTTTTGGCTGGAATTCCTCCAGCTCAGTATGGTAATACTATCTCATGCTGATCAGAAGCCTGGTGGTTATGTATGTCTTTGAAAAGTAAAGATGTGAATGGAGATAAATTACTAATTAACAAATTCCATCCATTTGTCACACCAACTCCTTCCAACCCTGGAGTCCAAGGAGAAAGGATAATTATGAAGAGTATCACCAAACATAAAGTCTCTTCAACAAATGGTACAGCCACTCCATTGGCTATCCATATAGAAAAAAATAAATTTTGAGTACCATGGACAAAAATTAATCTGAAATGGATCATAGAGCTAAACATAAAAGCTGAAACTATAAAACTTTTAAAAGAAACTACCAGAGAAACTCTTTGCAAAGACTTCTTAGGTACGGCGTAAAAAACACAAACCATTAAAGAGAAAAATTGATAAACTGGACTTTATCACAATCAAAAGCTTCTGTTCTTCGGAAGACACCATTTAGAAGAGGAAAAGGCAAGCCAGAGACTTGGAGAAAATATTTGCAAAGGATTCCAATCTAGAATATATAATGAACTCTTACAACTCTGTAATAAAAAGACAGCCCAATTTTTAAATGGGCTAAAAATTCTAACGGACATCTTGCAAAAGAAAATATGAATGGTCAATAAATGCAGGAAAATATTCTCAACAGGAAAGTGAAGATTAAAACCAGAACGAGATACGAGTAGTCACTCAGTTGAATGACTAAATTTAAAGATTAACAATACCAAGTATAGGTGAGGAACCCGAATTCTCATAATATTACTGTGGGAACATAAAATGGTATAACCACGTGGGAAAAACATTTAATCACTTATACTTACTGTCTGACCCAGCAATTCTACTCCTAGGTATGTGTATATATATATATCTGTAATAGTCTGAATTGTGTCTCCCCAAAATTCAGGTATTCAAGCTCTTACCCAAGTACCAGAGAATGACTGTTTTTGAGGACAGGGTCTTTAAAGAGCTGATTCAGTTAACACAAGGCTGTTAAAATTAGGGTGGGCCCTAATCCACTGTGACTGTTCTTATAAGAAGAGGAGATTTGGACACACAGAGAGATTCCAGGGACACACATGCAGAGGGAAGACCACATGAGGACACAGCATGAAGGTGGCCATCTACAAGTCACAGAGGGAGCCCTCAGAGGAAACCAAACCTGCCCACACCTTGATCTTGGACGTTAAGCCTCCAGAACTGTGGGAAATAAATTTCTGTTGTTAAAGCCACCCAGTCTGTCGTATTGTGTTATGGCAGCCCTAGCAAACTAATACAACGTCCAAGAAGAATGAAATCCTATTTCTACACAGACTTGTAGGTGAACGTCTATAGAAGTTTTATTCATAATTTCTAAGAAATGGAAACAATCCAAATGTTTGTCACCTGATGAACAAAGTATAGTCTATCCATCCAATGGAAGATTACTCAACAATAAGAAGGGGTGAACTATTGATACTATGCACCAATATGGATGGATCTCAGAAACCTGATGCTGAGAGAATGAAGCCAGAGACAAAAGAGCATATACTGTCTGATTCCATTTCTATGAAATACAAGAAAAATCAGATTGAATCTTTAGTGACCGAAAGCTGATCGGTGGTGGGCTGGGGCTGGGGAGAGTTTAACTGGGAAAGGGTACAAGGGAACCTTTCAAGGTAATGGAACATTCTTTATCTTGAGTGCGGTAGTGGTTACACAGGGGTATACATTGGTCAAAACTCATCAAACTATACACGAAATGCATTTTGTTATATGTAAAATATACCTCACTAAAATTGATTTTTTTAAAAAGTGTCCTCAATCCTGAAAATGCTTGGAAGCCCTGCCCTGGATGCACTTAAATGGCAGGTAAACAGATGAAAGTGGGTGCTGTGGGTAATCAAAGTGCCTTGTCATCACAGGAGGTGCGAGGAGGGGACCAGCGAGAACGAGACAGCAGCTGAGGAGGAGGAGGAGGAAGAGGAGGAAGAGGGGGAAGGGGAAGAAGACATTTTCACTGAGAAAGCCTCACATGATATGGATGAGTGCCCAGCGCTAAAGGTAGGGAGGGCTGGGGACACGGGAAGGGCTGTCTTGGGGAAATAGCCCTCAATCCTTGAACCTGGGCAATCAGAAAAGGCTCGGGGCTAAGTCTCATGCTCCAGCATCAGGGGACAGGCCTTCAGAGTGGGATGACCTGCAGAAGGTTGTGTAGGAGTGTCCCTGCCTGGAATTGGGGTCATTTCGGTGACAGTAAGCCAGGAGAAGTTGCCTCATCCCCCTCATCTCTCCCGCCCTCTGCAGTTCCCGGTTTTCTGGGCAGACCTCAGTCTTTGCAGGCAGGTGGGTCTGGGTTCAAATGCCAGCTCTGCTCCTTCCTAGCTGTGTAGCCTTAGGCAGATGACTTCATCCCTCTCCAGCCTTGGTTTCCTCATCTGTAAAATGGACACAGTAATACCAACCTGGCAGGTGGGTTCTAAGATTTTGAGTGAATGGATTTCTCCATTTGGGTCTGCCCAAAGTGCAATAGGAAAGAGGTTCTAGTCAAGTTCCCTTCGCCTCCTGCTTCCCTGCTGCACTAGGGTTACATGATACAACAGGCTTCACGCTCCAAAGAGACCTCCGTGTTCTTTGACCTGCAGGACTCCTGGAAGTAGAGTGACCCATTGTGTCTGAGCCAGGCACGTGGGGCTGGAGAGGCAGGTTGTGCACTGCACAAAGGTGCCTGACCCCTGGCGGGGTGGGGTGTGCAGCGGGGGTGTGAGAGGAGAACCTGGGCCTGCCTTCTGACTGCCCCTCACCGAGGGGAAGTCTTTCCGTAGTTTCTCCAGCCAAAGGGGGTGCCTTTTTCAAAATCACATGAAGGCCCTGTTTTGGTGAATCAAGGCCCTTCATTTGGGTGTTTTTATTTACCTCTGCTGGTAACTACTGTGAAAGGACAATAGAAAACCTGATCACCTAGTTTAGATAACGAGATCTGCTAGTTGCCTCCATAACTCCATGAAAACATCTGCAGTTCTTGGCTGGGGCCGTGGAGGCCTTGGCTACGGCTTTGTTAAAATACGGTTGGTCTTGAGGGTGTGAAGTCCGGGACTTCGGCGGGTGAGGTACCTCTGCTGCTTACGTGAGCTTGTTAGGGGACTGAACATCTCCCACTAGCCCCAGCCCACAGGTGTCAGGGAGGACTGGGGGCCAGTACTCGGGGCCTCGGGCACTGTCCTGGCTGGGCTGGGGCCGCGGAAGCCCCTGGCTGTGACTGAGGACCAGAGGCAAGGTGACAGGGGTGGGGAGCAGCTGCGGAGGGTGCCCCATGAGTCTCAGGGTGGATGGCTGAGACTCTGCGGATACCGGTGGCCTCACAGTTGTGACCTCTTCCTCAGGTGGACAAAGAGACCAACACGGAGACCCCGGCCCCATCTCCCACGGTGGTGCGGCCCAAGGACCGCCGGGTGGGTGCGCCATCTCCAGGGCCATTTCTTCGAGGGAGCACCATCATCCGCTCCAAGACCTTCTCCCCGGGCCCCCAGAGCCAGTACGTGTGCCGGGTAAGTAACTGTGTGGCGCTTCCCTCCCCCAGAGCACCTGCTTCTCTCCCAGTAGCCGAGAGCCCTGGTTCTCACACAGTTCTGGGTGCAAGTTCCCATCACGCTCACCTTGCGTCCTCGTCGGAGCCTGTTTCCTCATAATGTTAACAGACCGACTCTATGGGGTTGCTTTAAGGATTGAATTAGCTAAAGCCTGGGAAAGCCTCCATAACCAATACAGGGCCAGTGATTTTATAATTCCAACCAACTCTCCCCTCCTCCTTGTTTATGCCCTGCCCTGCCACACCCCTTGCTGAGATCAGACTGACCCTCACCATCCCTGATGGGCAGGCAGTTCCTCCCCTTCCAGGGCAATTGCAGCATGCAGCCTGAGGTTACAAAATAGCAACAGACCTGTTATTACTTAGTCATGGGTTTAGGGGTTTTTTTAATTGAACTTTTTGCTAACAATGAAAACTTAGGAAATTCAATTAAAAATTTTTAAAAATGAAGAGGTTTCAAATAAAATTCCAGTTTCTCTTGGGAAAAAAAGGGACTGTCTGGCCCCATGGGCTACACATTCTGTCACAGACACAGCTGGCTGGAGCTGAGCAGTGAGGGCCACTGCCCTTGGAGGGGTGGAGGGGCAGGGCTTTCAAGTTCACTGTGGCCTCCACCTGGCCCTCTTTAACCTATTTCACTTGCCGACCTGCTCTTGCAGGCCCCGCAAGACTATCCAATTAGTCTACCCCGTCTGAGGGGTCATGCTGTTTGCTGGGGCTACAGAAACCAAGACCCTGTTCCTGATGCTCAAATGACATGTCGACATCCTTCCTTACCTCCTACCTACCTTCCTTACCTCCTACCATGAAGAACCAACCAGCAATAACCAGAAGCATAAACAGAAGCTTCCTGCCTAGTGTGCCAATAAGTTGTCACAGGAAAGGCCCATGGAACCTGCCCCACCTCGTCAACCTGCCACCCACCTGCCTATTGTTATGGGGAGGGGGAGGGGATATGGGGGGTTCAATATCTGATATTCGGTATCCAAGGCCTCCAATTATAAGCTTGAGTAGGGAAGGTAATTTTCTCATAACATGACAATTTCACTAATTTGAAATTGTGGCTACTTTTCAAATTAGTCCCCCCAAAACATTCCCTGTAATACTTCCCAGAAATAACGTAAACCTCTCCCATCTGTGTCAAGTCTCTAGCTAATATTTGAGCTTGTAAGCCTCTGAAAAGACAATGTGAACACCTGCAATGTAGCTGCGTATCTTGCGAAAGGTACAGGGTTTCCTGCAGTCACTGAATGTGATTTTAACGTGAGGGAATTCGTGAATCACAAGTGAAGAATCCTGCAATTAAGCCAGCACACAGCTGAAGAAGAGAAAAATCCAGTCCATGTTTCAAATGTGAATAACTTGAAGGACTTAGAAAAGCCCTTAGGATAATGGATAATCTGTTTCTGGCAAAATTGCCAACTTTATGAACGTGCAGTGGAAATCAAACACAAAGTGAAGAATGTCACTTGTTGGAAACATCACACCAAAAGAAATGAGTGTTTGATTCATCCTTTGCCATCAGGATTTAGAATGCAGTTGTAATTTTGTCAAATGGAAGATATGAAATATAACTTGTGAAAAGTGTTTCTCTTTTCCAACTAAAAACTCAAACTTTTTTCCCCAATATTTACAATAAAATTCTGGTCTCCTGGGTAAATGGATTCGCTTTAGGTGGCCTTTTTCAGGATTGGCATCCTTGAATAACAAAGAGCTCCAGTCCCATTTATTACGCATCTTTAACACACCTAGCACTATGCTGGGCCCTTCCCATATTTTATTATCTGGACCAGTTTCCAGCCCTGCAGGGCTGCAGATTAAAAAATTCCTACTCTGCATGGATCACCTGCCACAGGCAGAAATGACCTTTCTGGGACTTCCCCGGCAGTCCAGTGGTTAAGACCCTGCCTTCCAATGCAGGAGGCGTGGGTTCAATCCCTGGTCAGGGAACTAAGATCCCACGTGCCACGGGGTGCAGCCAAAAAAACGAGAAAAAAAAAAAAAAAAGAAAAGAAAGGGTCTTTCTTAGCAAAGCCGTATATTTTTCCTTCTTTGTTTTCTGACTACACTTGAGCCCAAGCTTATTGGTTTCTTGTAGATTCTTAAGGCTACAAGAAGTAGCCAATGGTACAACATCCTAAATTTTTTTCCTATCATTTCCCTTAAAACTCCATAGGCGTGCAGTCTGTCTCTCGAGATACAACAGGTAACAAGTGTATCCCTCTGGTTTTCACCCACAGAATGAGCGTTCTCAAATTCCCAACAGGGAATATTGGTGTCTGTGCTGTGCCCCATCTTACCTCCAGTACACAGCCAGCTCCCTGTCTTCTGGTCTGTGGTTTATAGCACCCCACTCCCCAGTAGCAAGTCCTGTACTGGTCAGGGTTCTTAATAGCAAGCAATAGAAACGGACTGTGAGCAGTGTATGCGGGGAAGAAATGTTTGGAAAGGAAATTGAGTAGTTCACATATTCGTCAGAAAGCTGTAGAACCATCCTCAGAAATCAGGCAGGAACAAGGCGGGCCAGACCACAGCCAAAATCATACCACAAAGACAGTCAAGGGAGGACACCCCAAGTGCTGCTGTAGAACGTGGTCCCAGCTGGCTGTGCCACTGCCTCTGGGGTTCAGCACTGATTCCTCCGCCAGACTCCTACCGCTGCAGGAGGCCAGGGAAGCTCCGGCTACTGCCGCTGCGGCCGCTCCTCAACCACTAAGGGCTTCTCCCTGAGGAACCAAGAAACACGGATGCTCATGGAGCAGAGGAGAATGGCCTGGTTAAATCCAAGAGGCACAGTGACAGAGAATTGGTCCAGCTAACCAGGCTGTGATTCAAAGACCAGAGCAGTTGCATTTAATTGTCAGAGTCTAGTCCCGTGCCTGCTTCTAGCTACAGGGGAGGCCATGAAAGCAAGACTCTGGTACTTTCTGCTTCATTCGTGGAAAGTGGGCTTCGTCTCCCACCAAGAGTCGTAAGAGGATGGTAATTAGATTAGCACCCCCTCCCCCCCCAAAAAATCCCTATTTTCCTGTGTCATCTAATGTCCCAAACAGCCCTGCAAGGCATGTTGTATTAATCCCATTTCATATATGCAGAAAGTCGGGGCACTTTGTTCTGAATACAAGCAATCCCTTCTGGCCTGATGCCACACATCTGCACATCAAGTACCCTCTGCTGGGTGTCTCCCTTCTTTGGTCCTCAGCATGGCCTGTGTCACCTGGTGAGTTTCCTGGGCTTGGGACCCCCACTGGACTTTAAATCCGTGAGGGGTGGAGACGGTATATTATACTCCCCACAGCTCTCCGCAACCCCTGTGTCTTTAACACCTACGTATTTATCAGCAGTGCTGGCACGTGTGTTGGTTGGCTCACTTTGACCTGAAGGATACAGTCCTTCCAAAATTCTCATTTCCCTGTAGCTCCCTCTGACTGCCAATTATTTCACCTCTCTGCTCTTCAATTTCCCTAGCCATCAGATGGAAATAACAAAAAGGCAACAATATTCTCTACCATCTGAGATCAAATGCATTACAACATCTTTCAGAAAAAGTTAAATTCAAGGACTTAATGTAGCTTTCATCGCTTTTTTTATAACATGGTCTTTAGCATATAAACAACTACGACTCGGGATTTCCCTGGTGGCGCAGTGGATGAGACTCCGCGCTCCCAATGCAGGGGACCTGGGTTCAATCCCTCATCAGGGACCTAGATCCCACATGCGTGCCGCAAGTAAGGAGCCTGCGTGCTGCAATGAAGGAGGTGGCGAGCTGCAACTAAGGAGCCCCCTGCTGCAAGTGAGGAGCCCACGTGCTGCAGCTGAGGAGCCCGCCTGCTGCAACTAAGGAGCCTGCCTGCTGCAACTAAGACCTGGTGCAACCAAATAAATAAATAAATATTTAAAAAAAAAAAAAAAAAAACAGCTACGACTTAAGCATCAATTGTCCTGACACATATTCTAGTTGGTATGACACATATTCTGTGAGTGTCAGCTATGGATTGAAACAATGTAGGATAAATCCCCCTTCTGATATGATATGCAGCCCGTCTATTTGTATGAATCCACCGCAGTCAAGATGGTCCACCCCTCTGTCTGTATATTCGTTTCATCTCTGAGCCCTATGTGCATCCTGGGGGCCAGAAGAGGACATGGCCTTGGAGTCAAACAGACGGGACCTTGAACTCTTGTTCTGATGCTTACCAGAACATTTCACTGAACGTGAATGAAATGCTTACTGCATGACTTATAAAAGTGTGTTAATGTCTCCAGGCCTCAGTTCCCTCAGTTAGGATTGTTTGAAGATTCAATGAAACTGTCAGTAAAGCCCATGGCACATAGTAGGGGCTCCGTCCATGTGGCTGTTATGGTTACTGTTGTCTGTTTCTCATTCTGGTGGAGCCTCTGCCTGGTGTAGTAGCTATTTCATCAACGTAGCAGGACTATTAATATCATTATCACTAATAATTATTAATAACCACAAAAATGACAATGTGGACAGCTTCTCGGAAGAGACCTGCAGCGGTGAGCTGACAGCTGCCAGAATAAACAGACTCTGTAGCATCAGCCTGTGGCAATCCCAGTGACTTGGAAATATGACTCCAGAGAGAAGCCCCCGCCTCACACGTCCTGGGATGTGCTGCCATCCTCACCTCCCTCTCCAGTCCTCCCACTGGGGACACACACTGTCAGTGGAAAAGCATCCGCCTTGGCCATAGCCCTGATCTCTGGCTGTGGATGAGGAACATTAGCTCTCTGGGGAGAGTCCATGTCACTAAGTGACTGAAGGATTCTGAGGAGGGGAGAGCTGTGAGATCAGCACAGCCCTCACAGAGCGTGTCTGGCCCATCTTCTCCAGGGATACGGTCCCCGAGGCTTTGCCTGTGGGCTGCTTTTTTATGTATATGTCAGTCTTGACAGGGGCTCCATTTGAGCCATGAAAGCGGCTCTCGGGGCAACAGGGAAGAGTTGATACAAATAGGCCTTAGCGTGGGAGGTCAAGAGGTCAGTAGATCCTGGAGTCACGCTGTCGGGTGTCAACCCCGCCATGCTACGGCTACCAGCTCTCCAACCTCGAGCAAGTTCGGTAACCCCTAACCCTCCGTCTCCTCCCCCCATGGGTTGCTGGAAGGGTTACATGAGATACCGCATGGCTGGCACGTAGGGGTGTGCATCGTTGAGTACACACTCAGTGAATGTTCACCGAGAGAGAAAAGGAAGGTTGAATGAAACCTGCCTCCTGCAGCCCCCGGGGAACAAGGAGAGGAAGGACTGGGCTGAGGGCGGGGACCCCACCATGCTCCAGGCCCCAGTGGGCTTTCCGCATGCACTTAGAGCTTCATTAGCTTCCCACGCCTTTTCTCTGGCAGCTGAACCGAAGTGACAGTGACAGCTCCACCCTGTCCAAGAAGCCACCTTTTGTTCGAAATTCCTTGGAGCGGCGCAGCGTCAGGATGAAGCGGGTAAGACGATCACCTCGGAGCTGTGCGTCCACCTGCTCCTCCCTCGTTTCCCCAGGCCACGTGTCCGGCACACACATCCCCTGACGCCTGACCGTTTCTCCTCAGCCACTGGTTGGAAGAAAGTCGCTCTCGCAAGCATGGGGCTATTTGCAAATGGAAGTTGGTGAACTGTAAGGCCTGGGGAGGCACTGGGGAAAGTGCCAGAGGGTCAATGTAACATCGTTATTATGACCAATAGGCTTAGAACAGGAGTGTGCATACTTGGCTTTGTTTTCTTGGGTAGGAATCAGAGTCACTGAGAACTAATCAACCCAAGACGTCACAGCCACCGATGGGAGCCTGCCTCAGGCAGGACTCTGTTCGGTGTGTGTCGTCTAGCTGACTGGGCAGCTGCAGGTCCTGACAGCCTCCCTGCTGGCAGAGAAGCCGGGCGCCGCCCCCCCCCGCCCCCCATGGGCTTCTCTCAGTCCAGCTGGAAACGCGCAGGGAAGAGGCCACAAGCTGTCCCCGCAGAGCAATCTGGCCTTTCCTTACGGAGACTTGGCTGAGGGGTCAGGATGGGGCCGTCTTAGACAATGGCCCAACTCCCAGCAGGGACTTTCACCAACCAGTCAGGGCTGCAGGAGGTGCGGTGTGGCCCTCCCCACTTTGGCCTTTCAACGCAGGCTCGACAGCAGTTCTGGCGAGCTTGCAGAACTAGAGGAAACCCGGGAGCCAGAATGTCAGAAAGAGAAGCAGAGAGAGCAAAGCGAAAGAGAAAGTGCAGAGAAAGGAGAGGGTGCTGACAGCCCCACGCAGGGGCAGCTGTTCCGCGTCTCCCGCGGGCCTGCTGCTGACAGCCCGCACGGAGAGTGGTCCTGTGCCTGTCCCCACCTCACCCCACCCAAGTCTCCAGAAAGAACTAGAGAGAGCAGGAGAGAGAAGGCAGTGCCGAAGAGGCGCACCCGGAAAGGAGAGAGTGCTGGCTGCCGGAGAACGTGGACATGGCCTTAAGTGGCAGGGATGTCCCACCCCAGCCCCACCCCGTCTGCTGTGGCTGGCTGGTGCTACAGTCCCTGGAGCACCAAGTCTCCTTGGGAGCTTGTTGATGATGCAGATTCCGAGGCCACACTCCCAGACTTGTCTCATCCAGGCAGCTGGGGTGGGGCCCTGGAAACTGCATTTTAATAAGCTCCTCGGAGGATTCTGGAGCAGGTGTTCCGGGATCCACTCCTGGAGAAATGATGCTGCAGCTGCAGAAGCTCCCGCCTGCTCCCGCTGCACATCCTACGACTCACTCCCTGCAGTTACCTAATCATAGGAGTGATAGCCCATCATATTCACAGGTCCCACCCACACTGAAGAGGAGGGGGTTACACAGGGCTTGTATGTTAGGAGGTAGGAATCTTGGGAGCCATCTTCGAACTCCATCTCCCACAGTCATTTAGTCATTCTTTTTTAATGATCAGTGTTTTCTGATAGGAGAGTTAATGATTGTAGTTAATCAAGATCTTTTACATACAGATAACTGAAGAACTCAACTCAAATATAGCTTGAAAGTGAAAAAGGGAATGTATTGGCTCATTTAATGGAAAACTCTAGGATGTTGGACTGACTTCAGGCATGGATTGATCCAGGAGCTGAACCAATGTCATCACGCTTCAGTCCCCCTCTCATGGCACTGCTCTCTCCAGATGGCTTAATTCTTAAACAGGGCTACCCCATATGCTGGTGAAGACGACCATGATCAGTTCTAGGTTTATATCTTGCTGGCTCAGCGGTCTCTGTGTAAAGACATTGCCTCTTTTCCCAGTAGCTCAGCAAAAGTGCCAGAATTGAGTGGTACTGCCTGGGCTTGGATAACATGCTCACCCCTGAAGCAATCACTGAGATTCTAATTGGCCAGGTTCAGGTCACATTCCTATCCCTGAAGCCCCCCATGTGAAACAGATGGATTGACTATGGCAGATGAGTGGATCCCCAAGGGAAGATGAGGACGCTATTACTATAAGACTAGAGACGTGGAAGCTGAACAGGCAGAAACAATAGATGTCCATTACAGGACCACAAAGTCAACGCATGGGGAACAGACCTGCATTGAGGAGACAGCTTTAGAGCAGGATAGTGACAAGACTCCAGTAAAGGAGGGGGTAAATGTTGAGGACACTGTGAGTAGGGAAAGCAGCACCGTGTAGGGAGTGAGTGGGTAGGTTCCGGAGCTGGCTCCTGGGGTGGAACCTCGGCTTTACTGCTTATAATCTGTGTGATTTAACCTCTGGGAGCCTCTTCATCTGTGCAGATGATAACGGTCAGGACCTCACAGGGTTGTGAAAATGAACTGAGGTAACAGAAGTAAAGCACCTGGCACCGTGCCTGGGACATAAAAATGCTCAGTAATACGAGCAGTAGACATGGAAAACATCAAGACGGGCTCCAGGGGGAGGGAGAGCCCCATTCTTGAAGGAGCGGAAGCCCGCGGATGAACGAAGGAGGGAGGGTGTCTGAGGTTCAGACCAGGGGGTCGTGTGAGCTCACTAGACCCGGCCCTGTAATAACGGGTCAAAAACCATCCCCACCTCCGTAGCCTTCGTCTGTCAAATCCCTGCGCGCCGAGCGCCTACCACGCACCTCGCTGGACCTCGAGTTGGACCTGCAGGCGACCAGGACCTGGCACAGCCAGCTGACTCAGGAGATCTCGGTGCTGAAGGAGCTCAAGGAGCAGCTGGAACAGGCCAAGAGCCACGGGGAGAAAGAGCTTCCCCCGTGGTTGCGGGAGGACGAGCGCTTCCGCCTGCTGCTGAGGATGTTGGAGAAGCGGGTGAGTGGCGCCCCGCCCGTGCAGAGGGCGCACTGCTGCAAGGGAGGCCGGCCGGACCTTCGAACGGGTCCTGCAGCCCTGTGACGCGCTTGGAGTGTTCCCAGGTCCCCTCACGCCCATCAGCAAAGAGATCCAGGAATCCCTCTGCCCAGCAAACTTTATTAACTCTTTACCTGGCTGCCAGGACCTTTTGCTGCATTCCCGTGTTTATGTGTGCAAGCCCTTATTATTCCTCCAGGTGGTCCTTCATCAAACATGTTGGGTACCTAATCTACGCTGGGGCACACGCTTGAACAGAGTAAATACAGAACGCTGACCTGCCCCAGTGCCTGCCCATGCGGTCCCGCAGAGCAGGTGTTTCCAAATGGGAAAGCGGCGGCTCCTGGCAGGGCTTTGTCCTGAGGGAGATGCCTGGGAATACAAGCCTGCTCGCGTCCCTGCCCTAGTGTAGTGAGTTTGAGGGATTTCGGCAGTTGCTCAAGGAAGAAGATATAACCACAAAATGGCCAGAGCACACAGTGAGTTTAATTTGAGTGGCTGCTGCTTTCACAACTTTGCATCTGGGGGAAGTCCCTCACTGCATGACAATGCCCCCCCCCAAAGGCAGCTGTTCTGGGACCACTACCTAGAGAGGAGGAGGGCAGGGGAAAGGGGGTTGGAAAGGGGGCCTAGGCATCTAGATGATGTCATTCAGAGTACCATGAGGAGTCTGGGTTGGAGAACACCAAAGCAGCAGCAGTTTGGGGTCTCTTATAGCCCTGGGGTTTATCTTATCTATGACTAGCAGATGTTGGGTGCAGCTTTAGGGGGTATGCAAAACAGGCAGGTTCTAAACAACTAAAAAATCTTCTTATTTGAGCTTCATTTTAAACAGTTGGATGGGTAAAAATTTGACTTTGGCACCAGTGGGCTCTTGAGATCCCGGACTATGGTGAAGAAATAAATACCATAGGGCCAACACGCAGAGGCCACCTTCGACTCCATTTCTATAATACCTGCCAGGATTGCGGTCTATGGCAGAAATGATTGACTTTTGCTAGTTTTCTCTGTACACAGCCAAGCGGTGCAAGAGCACCTTACAGAGGGTGCCTGCCCGGATTGTTGGGAGGGCCATTAGCTACAATTCCAGCTCTCAATGCAGGTGACGATAACTTAGAGCAGGAAGGTGGCACTGGGCTTCTTAGGTCTGGACTAATGTGGGAGCTTCAAGTTGACTCTGGTAATTCAGAAGTTCCAGAAATGTTTATTTCTTTCTTATTTATTACTTATACCCTAATGTACTTATAATAGAGTTATAATAATAGCATTAAGAGAAAATAGAAAATTAGAGGAAGTTTTAAGGAAGAGAAGGCAATAAATATATCCCTAATCTAATGGTAGTTGCCTATTACATTTATCTTGGAGCTTCCTAGTAGCCAAGGCAAAAAGAGGTAAGAAAACAAGTGCATATGTGCCCTACCTTAAGAAAGCACCAACTAAGAAAACCTGACCTTTTAAATAGAAAAGAAAAAAAAAAGTACATCTGTGACTGTCTGATGATGAGCTTCTATTAAAAAGCCATTTAAATGGTAGCTTCATTGACCAAAATTCTGTCTTTATGCAGTGTTTTCAAGTATATGGAACATAGATATTTTAGGGCTCTCTGGTTTGTTCTCAAAAGTGCTTCCATAGGTTTGTATCAGGAGGGAAGAGTGTAACGTGCCTAAAGCCCTTGAGCACAACTGCATGACTTGGAATTGGGTTTCCACCGTTTCTCAGTGGTTTGACGTTAAAGAAATTTCTTAACATGCCTGAGCCTTAGTTTCCTCATCTGTAATATAGAGGTAATTTAAAAATTTACCTTCTTAGGTGGCCCTGAGAATTAGAGAGGCAGCACACATTTTACCTGGTAGCCCCTGTCTCCTTACTTCTGACAGGTCCACACAGGTATTCAGTTCCCTGGCCCTGAAAACCTGTCCCGTCTGACAGATGATGGGATCACTTCCCCTCATTGTTCGGGATAAAGAGGATCCTATGGTGGAACAGGAAGCGTCAGGGTGCCTCTTCTGTGACCCTCAAACCTTTTAACTGCAGCAGACTCCTTATTTGTGCTAGAAAGTCCTCCGTGGCTGACCCATTTCTAGAGACCCTAAGGACTCTCTACTGCCTCACTTTGCCCTCCAGATGGACCGAGCAGAGCACAGGGGCGAGCTTCAGACAGACAAGATGATGAGGTCGGCCGCCAAGGACGTGCACAGGCTTCGAGGCCAGAGCTGTAAGGAGCCCCCAGAAGTGCAGTCTTTCAGGTCAGCACGTGGGCGCCCGGCCAGCCGGCTTTCCCTTTCCCACCGTGCCCGCCCAGCCTCTGTCTTCTTTTCTCTGCCTCACTGCTCCCCATCCCACGCTCCCTTCCGTAGCGGAGCCCCAGCTCCCTCTGTAGCAGATGTTCACCCTCTGCCGAGCCGTCCCCGGCAGTCTGTGAGCCCTGCGGTGCTTTCCCTCAGCCGTCTTGCTCAGTCCCCACACAACTCGAGCTCATGTGTTAGATCCTCTTGTTTAATGAATCAGCCACCTGCTCCACCCTTTCCTCTTAGCGTTTCCATCCCCAGTAATTGCGGAGGATTGGCTGAATGATAAATAAGCCTGGGAGTGATGGATGCTTGCCGGGCCTCCCTAGCTCTGCCTGCTGCCTGCCGGGGTCTCGGGGAGATGCCTTCTTGCCGCCCTGGACCCAGGCATGTCACGGGAGGGCGCCACACGCCATTTGGCCTGGGCCTCCCATTCACAGAGGGCTTTGCATTTAGACTTGTGTTGTCCTCTCAGAGAAGATACTCATGTTTGTGTATGTGCTAAAACACATTCCTTTGTGGAATATAAACGTGTAAAATATACTGTCATTTGTCTAACCACATTTGGACCTCCCCCTTAATTTCTAACCAATTGGAAATCTAAAACAAACCAACGGTGGAAGTGGCCCAAGGGCCCTTTCAGACTCTGGAGGCCTCTGATTGGAACTGAAGGTGGCTGGGCCTGGTAATGTCCCCTACAGCAGTGGTTCTCAATCAGGGATGATTTGGGCCCCTGGGGGACATTTGGCAATGTCTAGGGACTTTTTTTTTTTTTTTGGCTGTGTTGGGTCTTTGTTGCTGTGCGTGGGCTTTTCTCTAGTTGCGGCGAGCGGGGGCTGCTCTTCTTTGCGGTGCGCGGGCTTCTCATTGCGATGGCTTCTCTTGTTGTGGAGCGCGGGCCCTAGAGCGTGCGGGCTTCAGTAGTTGTGGCATGTGAGCTCAGTAGTTGTGGCACACAGGCTTAGTTGCTCCGCGGCATGTGGGATCTTCCCAGACCAGGGATCAAACCCGTGTCCCCTGCATCGGCAGGCGGATTCTTAACCACTGCACCACCAGGGAAGTCCCTAGGGACATTTTTGATTGTCAGACTGGAAGGAGGGGTGGGAGAGCTTGCAGCTGGCATCTAGTGGGTGGAGCCCAGGAATGCTGCTAAACATCCTACATGCACAGGACAACCTCACCACAAAGAATTATCCCGGGCTTCCCTGGTGGCGCAGTGGTTGAGAATCTGCCTGCCAATGCAGGGGACACGGGTTCGAGCCCTGGTCTGGGAAGATCCCACATGCCGCGGAGCAACTGGGCCCGTGAGCCACAATTACTGAGCCTGCGCGTCTGGAGCCTGTGCTCCGCAACAAGAGAGGCCGCGATAGTGAGAGGCCCGCGCACCGTGATGAAGAGTGGCCCCCGCTTGCCACAGCTGGAGAGAGCCCTCGCACAGAAACGAAGACCCAACACAGCCATAAATAAATAAATAAATAAAATTAAAAAAAAAAAAAAAAAGAATTATCCTGCCCATTATACCTATAAAGTGAGGGTGAAAAACCCTGCTTTAAAGGGATGGCCTCTTTTACAGGGAGAAGATGGCATTTTTCACCCGGCCTCGGTTGAATATCCCGACCCTCTCTGCGGACGACGTCTAATCGCCAGAAAAGTATTTCCTTTGTTCCACTGACCACGCTGTGAACCTAGACTGTGGCTAAATTTATTTATGTGGTGTTATATGAAGGTACTGAGTCACGAGTCCTCTAGCACTCTTGTCGGTTTGAAGACAAACAGATTTTTTTAGTTTGGGTTCTATTATTAAAAAAACAAAAACAAAAAAACCCACAAAAAACCAGCATTACAATGACAAGATTGTATAGTTTGTATATTTAGGAATGTATTTTTGAGAAAGAAAATTTAAATGAACTAAAGCAGTGTTAAGTTGCTGCTCTTCTTAAAATAAAATTGTTTAGATTTTTTTTTTTTTTTTTTGTACAGCTCTACCTTCTAGAGGTTTCACTGCAATAAGAAGTAATGTTTGGGGGACGGTAATCCTCAAAGGACGTCCTGCAGATGTCACAGCACAGCTGACCTTTCCTACTTAACATATTTTGTACAATAGTTAAAAAAAAAAAAAGTGCACGGGAACTGTTTGGGGGATTCTGAGGTGCACCCACGAATCTTCACGTGCTGTGATGTGTTCTTATGTGGCCGCCTGACATGGAGCAGGCAGCGTGGGGCCGGCTGAGCTGCCCAGCCCGTGCCAGTGACAGGCCTGCCCACGCTGGCCTCAGATGCCCAGTGAAGCCACTGAAACGAGTGAGGGAGGGCTGTGGAGAACTCCTTTCAGTTTTATCTCCATCAATAAAGTGGCCTTTCTGAACGAACGTCCTCTCTCTCTTTTTCTCCTCCACCCCCTCACTTCATCTGTGTTTCCCTGATTTTGACTCTCTGCTTCCCAATCATTCCCTCCCTACCCATCCCCAGTCCAGGGGATGATTTTTTTCTTTCCTCTGCTCATTTGCTCATTAAGTGAAAATCACTGCTCAGCTGGGGCTGTTGCAGACATCCGAAGTCAGCCGTTAACAAACAAGTAGCAGAATCTCTTCCTCCTTCCTTCCTCTGAAATTAGCCCGTGCAGTTGTCCTCCAAGTGTTGGGTTGGCCCAAAAGTTCGTTCGGGTTTTTCCGTAAGATGTTACAGAAAAACCTGAACGAACTTTTGGGCCAACCCACTATAATATGTTGCACTGCCAGCCACATCAGAATCACTTGGGGCAGCTTGTTAAAAATACAGACTCCTGGACCCCTCCCCAGACCAGGATGGCTCAGAGACCAGCTTTTATCCGCGTTCCCACGTAAGTCTTACGCACGCTGCAGTTTGAGGGACCAGCTGGTTTAATATGAATGAAGGCCAGGCAGAGGCAAAGTGGTGTCACCCCACATCCTACCGGAGAGTCAGGCAGGGGACACTAAGAGACGTGACCCTCTCCGGGCCACTGAGGACCATTGGGGGAGGGGTAAGGAGGGAGTAGAGCCCCCTTCTAGGCTTCGGGGGCTTTCCCCCAACTCCTCACTACGTTCCTTACGTGGCGGTTCCTTGTGTATTATTCCTTATGTAGAAGGAACCTGGAGTGGTGTAGAATCCACTGTTATTCCCCACGTGGCTTCCAGGTCTTTGGACAGCCAGGCCTCCCTCTAACTATCCAGTCCAGTTCCTCACCACCAAGCCGGGGCTTCACCTCTCTGAACACACGAGTGTCGAATGCACTCTCTCACCTTCTGTGGAAATCCATCGCACGTGCTGAGGGTTGGCTTGGACGTTTCTTTAAATGAGTATCAACGTTGTCCCTGACTCAATTGTAATAGGTCCAAGAGCACAGGGGTTGCATCTTGTGCTGTTCCTGTGGCCCTTAATGCCTGCCCAGCTTAGAGCATTGAGACAGCTGCTGTCCCTGCTGACCCTGCCCTTCAGCTCAGGGCTCTGGCCGCAGCAATGGGGCAGATGACCTATCCCACTGGCCACCACGATTAGACTGAGGCTAGGCCTGGGGCCCCAGCTGGGCCAATCAGAACCTTTCCCCTGCATTTTCCACCTGAAGGTTGAAAACTAGATTTTCTCTTCCCAAAGCTATCGTGACCGTGGTTGCAGCTTCTGGGGCCAGCCCTAAGGAGAAGAGCAGATAAAAGAAGTGGAGAAAGAAGGGGTGTTTTGGGGTCTGAATGCACCAGGACCAGAGGTCAGCTGCATCCTCGCTCTATTCTTAGTCTGTTGGTGAACCAAGTCAAGAGTGCTCGGTAAAAACTTGAAGGTCCTGCAACGCAATTTTTTTCACTCAGTCATACCTTCATCCGTGTTCAGCTTTCCCGACGAGGGTCAGCCCCTCCCACCCCCAGAGCAGCAAGTGCTAAGAAGCAGAGCTCTAAACGCCCTCCTTGAGTGTTGGAAAGGCTGCAGCCAGAGAAGTGTGTCTCAGTGTTGCTTCAGCCTATGGAGCATTTGGGAGAAGAAGCAGACCACCTCTGTGGAAGGCAGAAGGCCCTCTGTCAGCCGTGGCATTGAATTCTCTATAAAAGCAGTTCACTGGCCAAACACCAATACATCCTGTTGCTTGCCTGGCAAGAAATTGAGGAATAAATAAGGGATCTTCCATTTGTAATTGTGCTTATGTCTTCTCCAGAATCTTCAGGAAAAAAAAAAGCTCAGACATGTGAGATGACTTGCTCAAGATCACTCGGATAATAAATGGCCAGAGCTAGGATGCAGATCCTATCTTTGGACTTCAAAATTTCTATTGTCTTTCAGCTCCACACTCTGTTTCCTGGGGTTACCACGTCACATGAGGTCCTACTTGAAGGGACTTTGAACATTTGGTTTTGAAGAATGAAGTCATGAAATCCTGTGGTTTCTCTGCATGGGGGTATGGAGAACGGAGGGGTGACTAGGAGACTAGTCTGGGAAAAGACACTCAGTAAACCTCAGTGGGTCTGACTGTCCTGTTCATAAAACCGGTAGTTGCCTTTTGACTGTAAATATTTTGCAGTGTGCACACTGGCAGCCTTTGTGCCTCCTGCCTCCGAAGAAAGCTAACCAGCAAGATCTGTCCAGTGAACTGTCCCTCTGCTGATCAGGTTCCAGCCACGCTGACCTTTCTTCTCTCCATCCCCACCACAGGGCCTTTGCACCTCTGGTTCCTTCTGCCTGGTTCCACTCTTCCACCGTGTCTTCATCCCCCCACTATACGGCCCTCTGTTCATCCCTATTCAGATCTCAGTTCAATCCTCACCCCCTTGGAGAGCCTCTCCACCCTGACCCTGGGCCACCCCATCCACTTACCCTCCCACACGTCATTCTGTGACACAGTGACCTGCTTTGTTTGCTTCAGAGCGCTGTTCCTCTCTGCAGTGATCTTGTTACATCCCTCTTGCCTGTCTCTTCCCTCTAGGACATAAGATCTTAAAAGCAGGGACCTTGCTTGCCTTGCTTTCTGTTGGATCTGATGCAGAGTGGGTCCTTAATAAATACCTGCGGAATGAATGAATGAGATGAAAAGTCTGCCCCAGAGGTGTGTTTAATCTCGTCTCCTTTGTCATTCCAAATCAGGAAGTAAGGTAGGTTCTGGGTGGGAGAGGAGTACTGAAGACTGCTATGGGGGGGTGTCAGGATGCAGGTGTCTCTCCAATCAGGCTCAGCGCACACCCCCGAACACACCCACATGTCACCCTACAACATAAAGAAGCAGAAGTGATGGGGATTCCTAGTGTGCATGTGCATGCACACAGAGATATACACACACACACATACAGTGTTTACGTCCTTTGGAGGAACAGTTAGATTTTTTACCCTGAAATCAGTCCTCTCTTCTAGCAATTGGTTTTATTATTTTAACGGCTAATACTTACCTACTGCACAAAGTCCAAAGGGCACTCAAGAGCCACGGTAGCAAATCCTTCCACTGCTGTAGGCCTTGGCATTGTTCTAAAGCTTTACTTATTGTTAACTCATTTATCCTCACAACGGCCCTATGAGGTAGATAGTATCATGGTCATTCCTATTTTACAGTTGAGGAAAGTGGCCCAGGGAAGAGTGGGATTAAACCCAGAGTGTGCTCTTAAGACATCTCACTACAGTGACAAGTCTTCTTCACACTTCTGTCCCTACCAGCTACTTCCCTCGCTAAAGACATCCTGTATTACCAGTTTCTCCCATGTCTTTCCGGAGATAGGCAATGCATAAACAATCTTATATGTGTATCCTTTTTTTTCCCACCTGAAAGTGCATGCTAGACAGACTGTCCTGCACCTTTCCTTTTCTCACTTAATAAGATATCTGTAAGCTATTTCATTCTTTTTTTAACAACCATGTAGTAGTCCACTGCATGGATATACCACAAATTAATGGAGGGACATTTGTATTGTTGCCAGTTTCTTGCTTTTACAGCATCTAATTGCTGTCTTTTCCATCCATCCTTTCACACGTATATGAGAGGATCTATAGATAAATTACTGCCTATGATTTAAAAATGCATTATCAAAGCTCCCTGTGAAGCTGTAAAAGTGCCTCTCAGTCATTTCTTCTCAGCATGTTTGCTGGCTTCTTTAAGTGGCGTGAAGACTCCGGGAGATACACATTACAGGCACTGAAAAGAATTAAGTTGTTAATGAAAGGTAGGGAAGTTGTTATATTCTAGTAGAAAGTATATTCTTGTTATATTCTAGATGCTCCTGGGAATAACTAAACGTAGAAGTTTGTCCTGCACCACTAATAAGGCTTCTGCCAGGGCACTTGGGACTGAGTATATTTATTTAGGAGAACATGGTAAGTCATATATTTACAACCAACCATAAATATACATGAAGCTAATGAGAAGTAACAAAATGACCTAAGCTTAATTTTATAAAAGTTTCTACCACTTGCATTTACGTATTTGATATTTTGGTTTTGGATCTCTGATCATGAGGATATTGGACACAGAGAGGCAGGTATCATGCACGTCTTGTGCACCCATTTTAGCCCCAGGGCCAAAGAAGTCCCTGAGGGATAGCAGACCCTCAAACAATTGTTCAGTGAATGAATTAGTCTAAGACCAAAGTTTTAATTCCAGTCCTGCTAAGTAACAACACAAACCCGGGTAATTTCCAATGGTTTTCCTTTTTTGTTTGTGGGGTTTTGGGGGGTTTTTTTTCCAGTGGTTTTCCACCCTTTTGCCAGGCTGTCTTGATAACCAATGATTTCATGCAGTGTTTCCCAAAGCGAAGTGTAGGAGAAGATGTTAGAGGGTACCTAGGTGAACTTTGTATAATGATCATCATATGTTTATTTTAACTTGGCCAATAAACCCATGAATTCACAGCTACCACTCCTTAGGGTGAGGATTAGCAAATACTTAAGTTAAAAAAGTGAATCAATTTAAAGAAAAAGATCGGGAATTCCCTGGCGGTCCAGTGGTTAGGACTCTGTGCTTTCACTGCCGAGGGCCCGGGTTCAATCCCTGGTTGGGGAACTAAGATCCTACAAGCCCCATGGGGTGGGGGAAAAAAAAATCAATCACATAATCAACATAGTGGCACAAAGAAATGGCGAAAGTAGTGATGATAGAAGCACATTTAGAAATGATTGAGTTAATATATCTAGAATGGTTCTAGGTATCTATAAGCTATTTCAGTCTTTTTTTTTCAGTTTTTTTTTAAACTTTATTTTATATTGGAGTATAGTTGATTAACAATGTTGTGATAGTTTCAGGTGTACAGCAAAGTGATTCAGTTATACATTTACATGTATCTATTCTTTTTCAAACTGTTTTCCCATTCAGGTTGTTACATAATAGTGCTATACAGTAGGTCCTTGGTGATTATCCATTTTAAATATAGCAGTGTGTACATGTCAATCCCAAACTCCCTAACTATCCCTTCCCCCGACATGTCCCCCCTGGTAACCATAATTTCATTCTCTAAGTCTGTGAGTCTGTTTCTGTTTTGTAAATAAGTTCATTTGTATCATTTCTTTTAAAATTTATTTATTTATTTATTTTTGGCTGTGTTGGGTCTTCGTTGCTGCGCGCGGGCTTTTCTCTAGTTGTGGTGAGCGGGGGCTACTCTTCGTTGTGGTGCGTGGGATTCTCACTGCGGTGGCTTCTCTTGCTGTGGAGCATGGGCTCTAGGCGCCCGGGCTTCAGCAGTTGTGGCACGTGGGCTCAGTAGTTGTGGCTTCTGAGCTCTAGAGTGCAGGGTAAGTAGTTGTGGGCTTAGTTGCTCTGCAGCATGTGAGATCTTCCCAGGCCAGGGCTGGAACCCATGTCCCCTGCATTGACAGGCGGATTCTTAACCACTGCGCCACCAGGGAAGTCCCATATCATTTCTTTTTAGATTCCACATATAAGTGATATCATACGATATTTCTCTTTCTCTGTCTGACTTACTTCACTCAGTATGACAATCTCTAGGTCCATCCATGTTGCTGTAAATGGCATTATTTCATTCTTTTTAATGGCTGAGTAATATTCCATTTTATATATGTACTACATCTTCTTTATCCATTCCTGTGTCGATGGACACTTAGGTTGCTTCCATGTCTTGGCTATTGTAAACAGTGCTGCAGTGAACATTGGGGTACATGCGTCCTTTTGAATTATGGTTTCCTCAGGGTGTATGCCCAGTAGTGGGATTGCTGGGTCATATAGTAGTTCTATTTTTAGTTTGTTAAGGAACCTCCATACTTCTCTCCATAGTGGTATACCAATTTACATTCCCACCAAAAGTGTAGGAGGGTTCCCTTCTCTCCACACCCTCTCCAGCATTTATTGTTTATGGATATTTTTGATGATAGCCATTTTGACTGGTGTGAGGTGATATCTCATTGTAGTTTTGATTTGCATTTCTCTAATAATTAACAATGTTTAATATCTTTTCATGTACTCTTGGCCATCTGTATGTCTTCTTTAGAGAAATGTCTATATAGGTCTTCTACCCATTTTTCATTGGGTTGTTTGTTTTCATGATATTAAGCCACATGTGCTGTTTGTAAATTTTGGAGACTAATCCCTTGTCAGTCACATCATTTGCAAATATTTTCTCCCAATCTGTGGGTTGTCTTTTCATTTTGCTTATGGTTTCCTTTGTTGTGCAAAAGCTTTTGAGTTTAATTAGGTTCCATTTGTTTATTTTTGTTTTTATTTCCATTACTCTGGGAGATGGATCGAAAAAGATATTGCTGCGATATATGTCAGAGAGTATTTTGCCTATGTTTTCCTCTAAGAGTTTTACAGTGTCCAGTCTCACATTTAGGTCTTTAATCCATTTTGAGCTTATTTTTGTGTATGGTGTTAAAGAATGTTCTAATTTCATTTTTTTACATGTAGTCATCCAGTTTTCCCAGCACCATTTATTGAAGGGACTGTCTTTCCCCCATTGTATAGTCTTGCCTCCTTTGTTGTAGATTAATTTTTTTTTAATTTTTATTTTATTTATTTATTTATTTATTTATTTATTTGGCTGCATTGGGTCTTCGTTGCTGCGTGCAGGCTTTCTCTAGTTGTGGCGAGTGGGGACCACTCTTTGTTGCAGTGCACAGGCTTCTCACTGCGGTGGCTTCTCTTTATTGTGGAGCACAGGCTTTAGGCACACGGGCTTCAGTACTTGTGGCACTCAGGCTCCATAGGTGTGGCTTGTGGGCTCTAGAGCACAGGCTCAGTAGTTGTGGCACACAGGCTTAGTTGCTCCGCAGCATGTGGGATCCTCCCATACCAGGGCTCGAACCCGTGTCCCCTGCATTGGCAGGCGGATTCTTAACCACTGCGCCACCAGGGAAGTCCCTGTTGTAAATTAATTGACCATGGGAGCATGGATTTATTTCTGGGTTTTCTATCCTGTTGAATTGATGTATATTTCTATTTTTGACCAATACCATACTGTTCTGATGACTATAGCTTTGTAGTATAGTCCAAAGTCAGGGTGCCTGATTCCTCCAGCTCTGTTTTTCTTTCTCAAGATTGCTTTGGCTGTTTGGGGTCTTTCATGTCTCCACACAAATTCTAAGATTTTTTTGTTCCAGTTCTCTGAAAAATGCCATTGGTAATTTGATAGGGATTGCGTTGAATCTGTAGATCGCCTTGGGTAGTATAGTCATTTTGACAATATTGATTCTTCCAATCCAAGAACATGGTGTGTCTTTCCATCTGTTTATGTTGTCTTAGATTTCTTTCATCAGCATCTTATAGTTTTCAGAGTACAGGTCTTTTGTCTCCTTATGTAGGTTTATTCCTAGGTATTTTATTCTTTTGGATGCAATGGTAAATGGGATTGTTTCTTGAATTTCTCTTTCTGATCTTTCATTGTTAGTGTATAGAAATGCAACAGATTTCTGTGTATTAATTTTGTAACCTGCAACTTTACCGAGTTCACTGATGAGCTCTAGTAGTTTTCTTGTAGCATCTTTAGGATTTTCTATGTATAGTATCATGTCATCTGCAAACAGTGACAATTTAACTTCTTCTTTTCCATTTTGGGTTCCTTTTATTTCTTTTTCTTCTCTGATTGCCATAGCTAGGACTTCCAAAACTATGTTGAATGAAAGTGGCAAGGGTGGACATCCTTGTCTTATTCCTGATCTTAGAGGAAATGCTTTCAGCTTTTCACCATTGAGTATGATGTTAGCTGTAGGTTTGTTGTATATGGCCTTTATTATGTTGAGGTATGTTCCCTCTATGCCCACTTTCTGGAGAGTTTTTAACATAAATGGGTACTGAATTTTGTCAAAGGCTTTTTCTGCATCTATTGAGATGATAATATGATTTTTAGTCTTCAATTTGTTGATGTGGTGTATCACACTGATTGATTTGTGGATATTGAAAAATCCTTGCATCCCTGGGATAAATCCCACTTGATCATGGTGTATGATCCTTTTTATGTATTGTTGGATGCAGATAGCTAGCATTTTGTTGAGGATTTTTGTGTCTGTGTTCATCAGTGATATTGGCCTGTAATTTTCTTTTTTTGTGCTATCTTTGTCTGATTTTGGTATCAGAGTGATGGTGGCCTCACAGGATGAGTTTGGGAGCTTTCCTTCCTCTGCAACTTTTTGGAACAGTTTCAGAAGGATAGGTGTTAGCTCCTCTCTAAATGTTTGATAGAATTCGCCTGTGAAGCAATCAGGTTTTGGATTTCTGTTTGTTGGGAGTTTTTAAATCACAGTTTCAGTTTCAGTGCTTGTGATTGGTCTGTTCATATTTTCTATTTCTTCCTGGTTCAGTCTTGGGAGATTGTACCTTTCTAAGAATTTGTCCGTTTCTTCCAGGTTGTCCATTTTACTGGCATACAGTCACTTGTAGTAGTGTCTTATGATCCTTTGTATTTCTGTGGTGTCAGTTGTAACCTCTTCTTTTTCATTTCTAATTTTATTGATTTGAGTGCTCTCCCTTTTTTTCTTGATGAGTCTGGCTAAAGGTTTATCAATTTCATTTGTCTTTTCAAAGAACCAGTTTTATTTTCATTGATCTTTGCTATCATTTTCTTAGTCTCTATTTCATTTATTTCTGCTCTGATCTTTATGATTTCTTTCCTTCTACTAACTTCAGGTTAGGTTTGTTCTTCTTTCTCTAGTTGTCTTAGGTGTAAGTTTAGGTTGTTTGAGATTTTTCGTATTTCCTGAGGTAAGCTTGTACTGCTATAAACTTCCCTCTTAGAACTGCTTTTGCTGCATCCCATAGGTTTTGGATCATTGTGCTTTCATTTTCATTTGTCTTTTGGTATTTTTTTATTTCCTCTTTGATTTCTTCAGTGATCCATTGGTTGTTTAGTAGCATAGTGTTTAGTCTCCACGTGTTTGTGTTTTTTGCAGTTTTTTTCTTGTAGTTGATTTCTAATCTCATGGTGTTGCGGTTGGAAAAGATGCTTGATATGATTTCAGTTTTCTTAAATTTACCAAGGCTTGCTTTGTGGCCCAGCGTGTGGTCAATCCTGGAGAATATTCCATGTGCACTTGAGAAGAATGTGTATTCTGCTGCTTTTGGATGGAATGCTTTATAAATATCAATTAAGTCCATCTGGTCTAATATGTCATTTAAGGCCTGTGTTTCCTTATTGATTTTCTGTCTGGATGATCCATCCATTGATGAAAGTGGGGTGTTAAAGTCCCCCACTATTATTGTGTTACTGCCAATTTCTCCCTTTATGGCTGCTAGTATTTGCCTTATATATTGAGGTGCTCCTCTGTTGGGTAAATATATATTTGCAATTGTTATATCTTCTTCTTGGATTGATCCCTTGATCATTATGTAGTGACCTTCTTTGTCTCTTATAACAGTCTTTATTTTAAAGTCTATTTTGTCTGATATGAGTATTGCTATTCCAGCTTTCTTTTGATTTCCATTTGCATGGAATACCTTGTTCCATCCCCTCACTTTCAGTCTGTATGTGTCCCTAGATCCTAAGGGGGTCTCTTGTAGACAGCATATATATGGGTCTTGTTTTTGTATCCATTCAGCCAGTCTAGTCTTGGTTGGAGCATTTAATCCATTTACATTTAAGATAATTATTGATATGTATGTTCCTCTTGCCATTTTCTTAATTGTTTTGGGTTGATTTTGTAAGTCTTTTTTCTTCCCTTCCTCTTTTGTTCTCTTCTCTTGGGGTTTGATGAATAACTCTAGTATTGTGTTTGGGTTACTTTTTCTTTTTTGTTTGTGTATCTATTGTAGTTTTTGTGTTTGCTGTTCCCATGAGGTCTTGATATAGCAGACTATATATGTACCAGGTCGTTTTAAGTTGCTGGTCTCTTTCCTGCCTAGAGGAGTTCCTTTAGCATTTGTTGCAAAGCTGGTCTGGTGGTACAGAATTCTCTTAGCTTTTGCTTATCTGTAAAGCTTTTGATTTCTTCATCATATGTGAATGAGAGCCTTGCTGAGTAGAGTATTCTTGGTTACGCTCTTCCCTTTCATCACTTTAAATGTATCATGCCACTCCCTTCTGGCCTGCAGAGTTTCTGCTGAGAAATCAGCTGATAACCTTATGGGAGTTCCCTTGTATGTTATTTGTCATTTTTCCTATGTTGCTTTTAATATTTTTTCTTTGTCTTTCTTTTTTGTCAATTTGATTACTATGTATCTCGGTGTGTTTGTCCTTGGGTTTATCCTGCCTGGGACTCTCTACATTTCCTGGACTTGGATGACTGTTTCCTTTCCCATGTTAGGGACCTTTTCAGCTTTTCGCTCTCGCTTCTCCTTTTGGGACCCCTATAACGTGAACGTTGGTGCATTTAATGCTGTCCCAGAGGTCTCTTAGACTGTCTTCATTTCTTTTCATTCTTTTTTCTTTATTCTGTTCCACAGCAGTGATTTGCACCATTCCATCTTCTAGCTCACTTATCCATTCTTCTGCCTCATTTATGCTGATACTGATTCCTTCTAGTGCATTTTTCATTTCAGTCATTGTATTGTTCATCTCTGTTTATTTGTTCTTTAGTTCTTCTAGGTCTTTGCTAAACATTTCTTGCATCTTCTAGATCCTTGCCTCCATTCTTTTTCTGAGATCCCGGATCATCTTCACTATCATTATTCTGAATTCTTTTTCTGAAAGATTGCCTATTTCCACTTCACTTAGTTGTTTTTCTGGGGTTTTATCCTGTTCCTTCATCTGGAGGATGAAACATAATCCTCTGCTCTTTCATTTCATCTAACTTTCTGTGAGTGTGGTTTTCGTTCCGCAGGCTGTAGGATTATAGTTCTTCTTGCTTCTTCTGTCTGCCCTCTGGTGGATGAGGCTATCTAAGAGGCTTGTGCAAGCTTCCTGACGGGAGGAATTGGTGGTGGGTAGAGCTGGGTCTTTTCCCTCTGATGGGCAGGGCTGTGCTCAGTAAGACTTTAATCCACTTGTCTACTGATGGGTGGGGCTGTGTTTCCTCACTCTTGGTTGTTTGGTCTGAGGCAACCCAGCACCGGAGCCTACAGGTTGTTTGGTGGGGCTAATAGCCTCTGGGAGGGCTCATGCCAATAAGTACTTCCAAGAACTGCTGCTGCCGCCAGTGTCTTTGTCCCCACAGTGAGCCACAGCCACCCCCCGCCTCTGCAGGAGACCCTCCAATACTAGCAGGTATGTCTGGCCCAGTCTCTTATGGGGTCACTACTTTTTTCCCCTGGGTCCTGGTGGACACAAGACTTTGTGTGTGCCCTCCAAGAGTAGAGTTTCTATTTCCCCAGGTCCTGTGGAATTCCTGCAATCAAATCCCACTGCTTTTCAAAGCCAGCTTCTCTGAGGACTCCTCCTCCCATTGCCAGACCCCCAGGGTGGGAAGCCTAACATGGGGCTCAGAACTTTTACTCCTGTGGGAGAGTTTCTGTGGTATAATTGTTTTCCAGTTTGTGGTTTGGCCACCCGGCGGGTATGGGATTTGATTTTATTGCAGTTGCGCCCCTCCTACCATCTTGTTATGGCTTCTCCTTTGTCTCTGGATGTAGGGTATCTTGTTTGGTAGGTTCCAGCGTTTTTTTGTCAATGGTTGTTCAGCAGTTAGTTGTGATCCCAGTGTTCTCGTAAGAAGGGCTGAGCACACGTCTTCCTACTGCACTATCTTGAGCTATTCTATTTCATTCTTTTTAATAACCATATAGATTCCACTAAATGAAGGTACCATGAATTAATTGATGGATATTTATGTTGTTGCCAATCTCTTGCATTTACACACAGTAAAATGCCTCCATATAAAGACTAAGGCTGGTGTGACACTGGACCCAGGTGCTGGACAAGTGGGAATGATGAGGGCCAGGGACCCTAGGACCCTGGGTGGCCTCCCCACCATCTCTCTGACAGCAGAGAGGGGACAAGGAGAGGTTTTCAGCATGGGGAGGGACCTGTCTCCTCTTAGGTCAGGACTTTGTCTTGGTCCCATCCCCCTCTGCCCAGAAGTCACTCTGTGCTTGAGGCAGTTCTCATTGTGAGCAGGAGGGTAAGAAAGGGGGCCTGTCCTCACCTAGAGCCTCAGTATGGGAGCTTGGTGAGCAATTTTTTTCACTTTAGAATTTGTTTTCAGTTACTATGTAATTAATACACATGGTTAAAAAAAAAACCTCAAATGCTACAGAAAGACATAAGATATAAAATAAGACACCCCCATGCTCTGGAATCTACAGTTCATAATTGTCAATCTGGTGGTTATCACTTAAATAATTGACCTTTATTCCTTGTTCATTGTCTGCAGGCAAGATCTGTCCCTTCCCTGCCATAAAGATGAGGAGATTGTGCCACATACTTTCCCTTTCTCCTCAGCAACACCTCCTAATTTTTGTTAGTTACATCATTATTTTTTATGTAGTTTAAAACAGAGTATCACATTTACATTCTCCTCTGTAATGATCATCAAGCTTCCTGTTATGAGTTGATTTGAAAAAATAAGAACTATTAACAGCATTTACAATACGATGGTTGAAGTAAACATTATTCCCTATGGAAGTAGAAAGTATGTTTGGTCCTGGGTCATTAAACTTTTGTTACTGGAAGGAAAATTCAAAGATCCAATAATCTTTTCCTTCCCCATAACCTTCTTCATTTCTTTCTGGCCAGACTTAGCTCACTATTTCTCATACCCTGTATCTTCATTTTTGGATTCCTAGTCCAAGAGCAAGTTCTGTCAGTTCTACCTCCAAAACACATCATGAATCTATCCATTTTTTTTTCCTGTTACCACTTTGGTTCATTATCCCTCACCTGGACCACTTCCAAAGCCTCCCGTATTAGTTTGCTAGTGATGCCGTAACAATCTGCCAAACTGGAGCTGGGTTGTTGGTGAGGCTTAGCCAACAGAAATTTATTTTCTCAGAGTCCTGGAGGCTAAAAGTCTGAAATCAAAGTGTTGGCAGGCAAGGTTGGTTATTTCTGCGGCCTTTCACCTTGGTTTGTAGACGGCAGTTTTCTCACTATGTCTACACATGGTCTTCCGTCTGTGTATGTGTGTGTGTGTGTGTGTGTGTGTGTGTGTGTGTGTCCTATCTCATAAGGACACCGAACATATTGGATTAGGCCTCACTCTCATGACATCATTTTAAATTAATTCCATCTTTAAAGACCCTACCTCCAAATACAGCCACATTCTGAGGTACTAGGGGTTAGAACTTTGACATATGAATTGAGGGAGAATACAATTTGGCCTGTAACGCCTTCCTTTTGAAAAACAAAAATTAGACTTCTCTGGTACGCCGTCCAATGGTTCATATTGTGCTTAGAATAAAATTAAACCCCCCTGCCTTCACTTACAAATTCTTATATGCTTTGCTTTTGACAATCTTTCCATCTCAGGTCACACCCAATTCCCCTCCTTTCGAGTAAACTTAGCTCCTGTCTCAGACCACTTGCATTTGCTATCCTCTCTGCCTAGAACCCTGTTGACTGACGAAAAAAAAAAAAAGCACAACCTAAAACTAAAAGCTGAGAATTACAGGTTTTTTTGGCAGACAAAACTGAGGACTTTCAGAAGGAGAAGAACAAATTTCGTACATTAACACATATATGTGGAATCTAGAAAAATGGTACAGATGAACCGGTTTGCAAGGCAGAAATAGAGACACAGAAGTAGAGAACAAACGTATGGACACCAAGGGGGAAAGCAGGGTGGGGGGTGATGAATTGGGAGATTGGGATTGACATGTATACACTAATATGTATAAAATAGATAACTAATAAGAACCTGCTTATAAAAAATTTTTAAAAAATTTTTTTAAATGCTGTGCTATTTGTAGCTTATTTAAAGCTTCTAGTCCTATAATTCTCTGAATTATTTGAAACTGAAACAGGAGGAAAAAATTAAAAAGGAAAAAGAAAAAAACGAAAAAAACCCTGAGGACTTAAACCTGGGATACAGCCTCTCAGTTAGCTCTGAGGGACTGCTCCCAAGAGGTAAAGGGGGGAGCCAGGGTATATAGGAGTTTTTGTAACAAAGACCTGGTAGTCAGAACATCGAAAGATCACTGTTACAGAAAACTAGATATCTCAAGTTAATGAAGTTAGTACTTTTCTATATATGGGAAGATGCAAGAGTCTGGGCTTATTGAAATCATCCCTTTGATATGCACCTTAACTATCTAGAACAAGTATCCTGCTTTTTTTCCATCCTGAATCCCCTCAGGGTGCACAGCTGGGGGTTGCTGCAGTGGCTTAGGGCTTGGCAGTGGGCAGCCCATTTGTCTCCATCCTGAGTTCCCCTGGGGTTCACCGGCTGGGAGGCTGTAATGTGATGGCTTGATGGCTGCAACATCCTTTGTTTGCTGATACGGCAGGCAACATTTTTCATTCACAGCCCTCCTATTCGTTACATTAAGAAACAGTTTTTTAGCAATGTCCTGTAACGAACTGGGTGATATGCACCTCAGGGTGTAGGAAGACATTCTAAGGGGGCTCAGGGCCTGGATACATGAGAAGAATCCATTTACAGATTGTGAATTTTTGTATACTCTTTCCTAAAATTTCTTTGCCCACAAATTTAGTTATCCAGTTCTCTTTTTATATCTCGCTTTCCACAGAGAAAGGCATAACACGCCTCCCACTGCCCTGGGTGTAAACTAACAGGAACTGAACAAGGCATATTTTGTGAAGGAGGAAGATATTTTCCCCTACCCTCTAGATGTTTCGGGCTGCCTGGTCTAAGAATTAAATTGACATGAGACAGGTTAGCAGGAGAAATCACAGAAAATTTTAATAATATGTATACATGGGAAAAACTCAGGAGAAATGAGGAACTCCCAAAATGGCCCAAGCCGCCACCTTAAATACCATCTTCAGCTAAAGACAAAAGAGGGCATTGTGGGTAGTGGTTTGGGACTTCCAAGGGGAGGAAGGCAATTCACATAGAGATGGAAAAGGAAGTGTTGGGTAAATAAATGTTGGAGACAAGAGTGGGCTCTGATCTCTAGGCCCTGCCAAGTTTCCCCCAGTACACCTAGCCCACATTCTTTGCAGATATCGATGGTGATAGCTCTATTCCAGGAACAGGCCCTTTATCTAAATTCTTTAGGCCGATAAGGGCAAGGTAAAAAGAAAGACTTCCCCAGTCTTCTGTTTCATAAAAATAATCAGCCTAAAATAATCCTCACACCAAAGAGACACATTTTGAGGTGGCAGATTTTGCTTCTCTACAACTTCAAGAATTTCCCCTGAGGGTAACCCCTTTAGCACCAAGCAAAGGAAACTTACTAAAAAGATGACCCTTTTTCCTGCTTTGTTTCAAAGGTGCAGAGGTGGACATCTATCTGTCCATTGATTTGTCCATTCACCAACTCATCCTTCCCTCCATCCATCTTTCTCTCTTAGAGAAGTAAAAACGTGTCACAGGGACATATATTAACACTTGTGTTTGGCTTAAAAATAAAAATGAAAGCAAACTTCAAAAACAAAAAAAAAATAGGTAAAAATGATATGAATTATTTGACTTGACAAAGAGAACTGGCTTTGCCAATTAATCAATATGGTAAACATTTTCCATAAATTGGATGAGCTAAATTCGCCGCTCCATGGTTTTGATGAAAATACATTAACAGCACTTACAAAAGAAACAAGATGCCAGAAAATAGTTCATTACCACTATTTCAATTTGTTGCAAGAGCTTTCAGATGTCAACTTTAAAAAGTCTTTAGACTATAGTAAGAATTTAAAAAATTCATTCATGGGCCAGAGAGCAAAAAAGTTTAGAGACCACTGTTTGAAGCACTGGGGCTCCAGGGAAGAGTGAACAAGACAGTTAACGTCCCTGTCTTCTCAGAACTTAAATCCCAGATTAGCTGTTTAAAATTTTAATTCAAATGTCACCTGCTCAGAGAGACCTTCCCTGACCCAAGTGACCCTACCACATTATCTTCCTGGCAATTAAAACTCATTGATGGGTTTCCCTGGTGGTGCAGTGGTTAAGAATCCACCTGCCAATGCAGAGGACACGGGTTCGAGCCCTGGGCCGGGAAGATCCCACATGCCACGGAGCAACTAAGCCCGTGAGCCACAACTACTGAGCCTGTGCTCTAGAGCCCACGAGCCACAACTACTGAGCCCACAAGCCACAACTACTGAGCCCGCGTGCCTAGAGCCCGTGCTCCACAACAAGAGAAGCCAGGACAATGAGAAACCCGCACACTGCAATGAAGACCCAACACAGCCAAAAATTTTTTAAAAAACCCTCAAGATTATTATTTACTTTCTTTTTAAATTTATTTATTTATGGCTGAGTTGGGTCTTTGTTGCTGCACGCGGGCTTTCTCTAGTTGCAGTGAGCAGGGGCCACTCTTCGTTGCAGTGCCCAGGCTTCTCATTGCAGTGACTTTTCTTGTTGCGGAGCGCAGGCTCTAGGTGCGCGGGCTCAGTAGTTGTGGCTCTTGGGCTCTAGAGTGCAGGCTCAGTAGTTGTGGTGCACGGGCTTAGTTGCTCCGCGGCATGTGGGATCTTCCCAGCCCAGGGCTCGAACCTGTGTCCCCTGCATTGGTAGGCGGATTCTTAACTGTTATTTACTTTCTTGTCTGGTATATCTATTCCCTCTAAAAATGTAACCTCCATGAAAGTAAGGACCTTGTCGGACTTGTTTCCAGCTGTGTTCCAGCGCCTGGCATAGTGCTGGCATATTAATGTACATAATAAATGCTGTTGAATAAATTAATGGATTTTGTTAGTTCTGTACCCGTTTCACAGAGGGGTTAAATGAAGCCCTTGAGAGACAAAGGCTTTAGGTTAAGTGCCTCTGTCCAAGTTAGTCGAGCACAGAGCAGGTCTGGTCCGATTCCCCTCAAATCCTTTGCCCTCGTCCCAACATCAGAATCTAAAGGCTGCAGCCCCCCAAATCCTTGCAGAAAATTCCCGCGGGTTCTCCCCGCAGTGTCTCCTGGATTTCACCAGGGGGCAGCAGAGGCGACACCCACGAGACGGCTGGGCGGGGTCGGGAAGGGCAGAGGGAGAGGGGTTCCGCTTCCGGGCGGGGCTTGCCGCTTCCGCTTCCGGCGGCCTGGTGGGTAAGGCGCTGACGAGAGGATGGACGGGTTGGTTGCTCATTGCTCCGCGCGGCTGCTGCAGCAGGTGGGATAGCGTGGGTCCGGTGGGAAGGTTTGGAAGGGAGGCGCCGGGGCCCGGCTCCCGCCCGGGCAGCAATAAGGCGACGGCAGCGAGGCGGAGACCGGCCTGCGCTGCCTCGGAAGCTAATGCCCTCCCAGGAACGCTCTCCCAGAGGTGGGAGAGGAGGAACCCGTGGTTTCCAGGCCCGGGTGACGGTGACGTTCAGCGAGGTGGAGGGTCCCCCTCTCTCTGACTTCCCCAAGCCAGCGTGTCCGGGTGAGGGGGGGTGGGCTGGAGCCTGGCGTGTTGAGTACAGCCTCGAGCAGTGCTTGTCTTTTCCCGAACACGCGCGCGCTCTCGGTGGAAGCGCGGGACCAGGCAGCGGAGCCCTGGGTCCTGTTTGCAGCTCAGCCACCGTTCTCGCCGTGCTGCTGAGCAAGAGGAATCCTGAAAAGCCCGTGCAGTGGTTCATTATCAAGCTGGAGTTTGCTCTCTTGCCCTCAGTATTAGTGGGGGGAAGAACTATCATAGTTTGTCAAAAAGTGACAGTTCCCTTACCCTCTAGGCCCAGGTGGGGAGGGCTGGGAGGGGTGATGGGAAAGTAGGTTACGGAGTGTCATCTCATCACGGGCACTGCTTTATGCCAAATCCCTCACAACAGTGCAAGTTGGTCAGGTAAATTGGCACGTTCTTTACTGCTCTCCTCGCACGGTCTTTGTCCGTGTGGGACTGTAAGTACCCTCTCGCTGGGTTGTGATAAGAGTAATAGAGATAATTTCTGAAAAGTGTTGGCTCAGTGCCTGGAACATAATGTATGCTCATTTATGGCAATGTTTTCGGCTGTAGTTATGTCCAGGTAGACTATCTGACAGTTAAAGTGAGGGCGTGTCTCCCTTAGTAATGCAGTTAGGTTGGAAGCTTGATTTTCTTTTGACTGGACATGTCTTTAGTTGGAGGAGAACATCTGGTCTAGGACCTACGACCCTGGAAACAAAGAGAGGAAGAAATGGGAAAATCCTTTTGTCTCAGAAAAGGCAGAAGGGGTGGCACTTGAGCCAAAAAAAGAAACAAGCGATCTGAAGCTTATCCCCTTGCATGCTTAACACTCCTGTTTCTCTCCGCCAGCACACACGCTTCATTTTTTCTTATCAAGGATAATATCCTAATGTCATCAGAAACCTCAAGGAAGAAAAATCACAGCTTATCCAAAGGAAACTCCTTCATTCCCATCACCTCTGCCACACCCAGGTGTAGAGGAGGGGAAAGGAGGAAGTAAGCCTGTGGTACAATTTATTACGTGGTGGGAGTCATCGGTCATGATCGGGACCGAACAAAGTGGCTTTTCTTTCCTAGGAGAAAGAGATTACGTTTCTGACCGCTGAAATTGATCGGCTGAAAAACTGCAGCTGTTCAGAAGCTTCTTCAAATTTGCAACAGTTGCGGGAAGAAAATTTAAAATTAAAGTATCGGCTGAATATCCTTCAGAAGGTGAGTACTCTGGGTTCTGGTTTCATTCTACAATTTAAATTATTGTGTCTTTTTTTAAAATCCTTGTTATCGAAGATTCTGAAAGCATGCCCTGAGGAATTTGGAAAAAGGAGTGAAGAAACCCTGTCCTTTCTCCCTGCATGAGACAAGTTAGGACTAAGTTGTTGGTGCAGATAATGGAGAAATTGCTCTTGTCCTTCTAGGGCCCTTTGAAATGTTTCATCATACTAAGTGTTTGGCCAGCTTAATTTTGCATAATTGCTTCTATCAAATGGAAATATTTTTAAATACACCCGCAGCCCTTCTCTGCTTTAAGTTGGTTATTGTACAGTTTTACTTTCGTATTTTACAGCGTCATATATATATATTTTTTCCACTTAGTATTTCAGAACATTTTTTTCCATGAAGCTTGTGTTGTACTGGTTATTTAATGACTTCATGATCTAACAGTGTTTATAAGTTTTGTCAACATAATGAGCTTGCTTCAGTTGGGATTTTAATTTCTTGGCCTGCTGGTGACGCATCCCATAATTGTTCTCTGTGTGTGTACTACTTTCCTCGCATGGTCTTTGCTGCACTGGCCTTATACCTTTTTTCCAAAGCTTACCCCATTTATTCATCTTAGACTCTGCCTGCCCCACTCCCGTGAAGTCTTTTTTATTACCTACCTATCTCTTCTGCTTAAAATAGCTTTGAGTCTTCTAAAGTCACAAAATTCCTTTTCCATGGAATTGCCCCCAAAATATCTCACCTTTCTGATTACCTCATTCATTCTGCACTTATTTCTACTCATTTCCCTATTTATTTCAATTCAGAGGTATTATTAAATGCCTAATATGTGCTAGAGTCTAGGAGGGAAAAGATACAAAAGGAAGTACAATGTATTCTAATACACATTTTCATAATGGGAACTAGCTCTAATTGTAAATAGAATTCTGTCAGTGTAATGTGGAAGGCATATTGGTTCTTTCACAGATACTTTGCCCTACTGAGTAACAGCACTGAATACAAAGTACACAACAGAGAACAGCAAGCCACAGAAGAATAAATAGTGAGGAATGCCCATTCTCCCTACCCTCTTCCTCTGGCTCACTTTGGCCACATGCTCTGAGTTAGAAACACGTGTTGGATGGTTGTCTCAGAGGCATTTTTGCCCTTGTTTTCATTAACTCAACAGCCTCAACTCTTCCTTACACCCCCTCCCACTGAGCTGTCTCCCCCCCCCCCCCCCGCCAAGATTAAGTCTTATATTTACTTAGTACTTATTAGAATTACGGGTACGTTTTTCACCAGTGACAATGTTAAGATTGCTGTGTGATGGTGCTCTTATTACAAAATCACAGATTTTGAGTAATCTGCTTCTTATGCTAATTTTCTCATAAGCTCTGTGGTTTTAGGTTTTTTTTTTTTTTTTTTTGCATAATGTGAGGTGTTTCAGAATGCTTATATTGAGTTATAGCAAAGATGTTTGTACCATGTGTAATATTTCTTAACCTCATGGAACTTACCATTTTGGGGGAGAAAAGACTTGCATATTTACTTATAGTCAAATACTTAATTGCATGGTGCAGAAATCAAGTACAATGGATTCATATACGTGTGTTTACATATATACACACAAAAACATACACACATCCATACATATATACTGATATTCCCAGCCTTTAAAAATAGATTGAGATTTATCTACAATTGGTTTTGGGTCTTAGGATCATATCTAAATAACTTTAGTATTGTGTCAGCCAAAAAGTTTGTTCTGGTTTTTCCGTTAAGATGTTACAGAGAAACCCAAATGAACTTTTTGGCCAACCCAATATTTGTTATTGGAAATCTTTAGATTGTGAAAAGCATATCTTCCCCTTTTTTGAGTGTGTCATCACAGGGGAGTCAATTATTGACTAACTAAAAATTTAAATCAGTATTTTAGTGAGTTTAAAGAATATAATTTCTTCCATGTGGTAGAGAGTGTGCCGAGGAAGCGTAGAACTTGAAATGCTCCATTCCAGCAGTACTGACCACGAGTCCTGACTTTGCCACTTGCCTTTGTTATCTTTGGCCAGTTACTTAATCTCTAGCCCACAGGGAAATGATGATAGTAGTCACAAACCGAATTTCTGTTATGTAGATGAAGTAAAATAATGCACATAAATAAATAAAGCACTTGACTCAGTTCTTGAGACTCAAGTTACTCAGTAGTACTCAGTTCAGTACTACTCGAATAATAGTTTTCATTATTGTTGCCATTCATATTGCACATCATTGGCATTTTGACTAATGTAAAGTTGTGATTACTTTGTAGCAGCATTTTCATTTGTATTCCATTATGAGCATATGTGTTCAGTCACCAGTCATCTTGACCTGCTACCTGGCAGGTACAATGCTAGGTGCCAGGGATAGAGCCATGAATAGGACACTTTCTTTGCAATCAGAAGTCTGGTGGTACAGACAGATAATTTGGAGAAGGTATGAAAAGTGCAATAATAGAGGTAATTAATTAATTTTACACCATCTTAAATGAGTATATTCCACTTCAGAGAAAGTGAGAAATAGGAGGTAGTAGTAGTCCAACATGGGAATAGCAGTGAGACAAAACAACCCATTATTCTGATATATTAATATTACTCAGCAGTATTTTTTATCTGTTTCATTTCATGCCTTGAAGGAGTCAACATTTTAATGGAGAGAATATATTTTTTTATTTCTTTTGTCCATAGAGCTTTCAGTTCCGGCATTTGATAAGAAGTTATTTAGGATTTATTTTGTATTATTTTCTCAGTGCTTTAGGGAAGCTGAGAAAATCCAATCAGCCCCTTACTCTCTATTGCTAATTTCTGTTCTGATAAAATAACTGTAGAAAGAAAGTACTCAGGACATTTTTACATGTATGTCTTAGATGCTGTGGGATAGACTTGTCCCATTAATGTTTCTCAGCATATCCTAGGTATGAGAGCATTACACTATCAGTGTGTATTACCTTTCAGTTCTTCTCAAGACATTTCAAGATTTCTCAAAATATTTGGGAAAATTTTGTATGATAATTTAGAATTTATTGACATTTTCATTCTTTTCTTACAGAGTCTTCAAGCAGAAAGGAACAAACCAACTAAAAATATGCTTAACATCAATAGTTGCCTACAAGAGGTCTTTGGTTGTGCCATTAAGGCTGCCTATCCAGATTTGGAAAATCCTCCACTGATAGTGACACCAAGTCAACAGCCCAAGTTTGGGGACTATCAGTGTAATAGTGCTATGGGTATCTCTCAGGTGATTATATTATTATAAAGCATTCTTGGTGATTTGATTTTGTTAAGCATTATAATTATCATTACCATTTGCATAAATAATAGCAAATTGTATCCTCAGTGGAAACATTTTCCACAGTTCTGAAAAACTTGAAGAAAGGGAATGTATGTTTTTAATTTTTAAAAAGCACTAATTTGAATATTTAGATTTTATATATATATATATATATATATATATATATATATATATATATATATATATATATATATATTTTCTCTATATATATTCTCAGTGTTTAAGGGTAATGGTTGGTATTGTTTTGGCACTTCCCTCCTTTTATGTCCAGGATGGCAATGTGTTATTGTTGAGGGATTAAAAGTTAGCTGTCTAGAACCAGCATTCCCATCAAATATTTGATGGAGATGTGTCTTTGAGGTGGGCTTGTGTATTTCATATTCAGTTAGAGGAGTTCCCTGTTTTTAATAGCTACATTGTCTAATGTGTTAGTAGTTTATTGCCCCTGGTTTGGGACTTTTTGCTTTCTTTTCATTGCTGAATAGAAAGGCTTCATCTAAAGAGACCAGATTTTTTTCTAGATAATTTTTATGTGTCTGCGCTGGGGTTAAGTTTATAAGGGTGCTATTTATTACTCAAGTCTGAATATTTGAAAATTAAGAATGTGAATATCCTGGAAACGGGCATTATAACTAAAGACTTTACAAGTCTTCATTAAAAAGTTCTAATTAGTTGTGGCAACTCATTTTGAAATGGAGGTCCTGTGGTTTTGGCACTCTTCTATTCCTTCTGGCACTTTGATGTCTGATGCTTTAATCAATCCCTTTACAAGGTCATTGGTCTCTGCTTTTCTGCCTTTTGATGGGTCTTATGTCAAATGTATCTGATGCTTTGTCAGTTGTGCATTTCCTAGTACCTTGCTGAAACCTGTTGTGTAATGAATCATTTATGTTTTATAGATGCTCAAAACCAAGGAACAGAAAGTTAATCCAAGAGAAATTGCTGGAAACATTATCAAACACCTCCCAGACAATGAATATATTGAAAACGTTGAAATTGCTGGTCCTGGTATGTCATAATGTTATCTTTCTTAAGTAGTTGTATTGATTGCTGAGTCCTTTAGAAATAAGAAAACTTTTTTTAGCCGTGCCCCGTGGCTTGTGGGATTTTACCAATAGTTTCCCGACCGAGGGATTGAACCCGGGCCCACAGAACTGAAAGTGCCAAGTCCTAACCACTGGCCCGCCAGGGAATTCCCAAGAAAACCATTTTAAATATAAACATAGGGTTATAACTTGTATACTGAACAAGATGATGAAAGCACCTTAGATTGAGAGTTAGGAAACTGTAGTTTTAAACTAGACTTAGCCACCCTGGTCTTGGATGAGTTACTTTATCTCCCTCTGGCTTAGTTTTTCATCAGCAAAAAGGAGATAGATCATGGGAGGTATTCTGTACGAAAGGATCATCTCTCTTCTGTTAAGAGGTGAACAAATCATTTGCTGAGAGTGAAGGGGCCCTGAATTAAGTAAGAAGCTTTCAGAAGAGTGGTGAAGGTTTGAAATAGATGCTGAAACAGGGAACTTACAGGAGTGCTCAAGCCAAGGCCCCAAGTGGTGTTGGAAGCCTGAAAAGTTTTGCCAGAACCAGACTAAGGCTCTGGAGCCAGCATAAGTGACATTGAGAAAGACTTTGGGGGTGAGCAGTCCTCAAGTTTGTAGGCTATCTGTTTTTTTTTCTCTTCTCTATTGTTCTTTAGGTTTTATTAATGTCCACTTAAGAAAGGGCTTTGTATCACAACAGTTGACCAACCTCTTGGTGAATGGTGTTAAACTACCTGCCATTGGAGAGAACAAAAAGGTATATGTACAATTTTTGATTGATATAATAATACATTAGAATTGTGTTAGGTGTAACTAGGAATGGCTTTCACTTTTTATATTGAGATTTAATCATTAATATTTTGAGATTATGAACATAGCTGTGAAGTAACTTTTCCCCTGGGTCTTGATTGCTATGTGATTTTTCCTTTCAATCCATAAAGCATTTGAGGTAGCCAACCGATATTTACGAGTTGTCTCTGAAATAGAGAATAGAATTTGTTAAAACAAATTTGATTATTTTTCAGTTAATAATGGACAGGTTTCATCAGAAGACCTAACACAATTGAATTACAATGCAAGCTACCGTTTAAGTCTTAAGTTTATTATTATTATTAATAATAAATTTATTTATTTTTGGCTGTGTTGGGTCCTCGCTGCTGTGCACGGGCCCTCTCCAGTTGCGGCGAGCGGGGGCCACTCTTCGCTGCAGTGCACGGGCTTCTCATTGTGGTGGCCTCTCACTGCGGAGCACGTGCGGGCTCTAGGCGCGTGGGCTTCAGCAGTTGTGGCATGTGGGCTCAGTAGTTGTGGCTCACGGGCTCCAGAGCACAGGCTCGGAAGTTGTGGCACACGGGCCCAGCTGCTCCGCGGCATGTGGGATCCTCCCGGACCAGGGCTTGAACCCGTGTCCCCTGCATTGGCAGGTGGACTCCCAACCACTGTGCCACCAGGGAAGCCCTTAAGTTTATTATTAAATGTTATTAATGACTGTGTTAGCAGAATAAAATGTTTATATGCCTTTAAAAAAAAAATCTTTATTATTTATCCTAGGTTGTAGTTGACTTTTCCTCTCCCAACATAGCTAAAGAGATGCATGTAGGCCATCTCAGGTCAACGATTATAGGAGAGAGCATGTGCCGCCTCTTTGAGTTTGCAGGCTATAACGTGCTGCGGTATGTACTCTTGGCTTTCTTTGGAGATTTCTATAGACAAGGGAAAATGTCACTTGAGAAAGAATCTGACTAAATCAGTGATTCATAAGTGCGGTTCTGCTTCATAATCACCCATTAGGCTTTTAAATTATGTCCTTGGCCCCTCCTCTGGACTAACAGCTTTTAAGACTTGGGGTAGGGGGTGGAACCAAGGAAAAAGCTCCCCCATTTGTTCCACAAATATTTCTTGATTGTCTCCCGTATACTAGGGGTATATATTCCAGTGGGAGAGGTATAGGCCATGGTAGGAAATTGGGATTTTATTAAGTGCAGTGAGAAGTTATTGGAAAGTCTCAGTTAGTAGGGCATGTAATCTAATTAGAGATTACTCTGGTTTCTGTGAAGAAGCTAGGCAAATAAGGGAGAACTACAGTAATGAATTAGAAGGCTGTTTTACTAATCCAGTTAAGAGATGATCTGGTGGTTTGAGATTAGATGAAAGCCGTGAGGAATGAGAAGTGGTTGGATTGACATATTTTGAAGAATTTTGTCCATTGACATTTGGGAACCACTAATTACACTAAATAATTAGTTGAAAAGTTAAATTTTCATAAAATTGTGGTAATGACCAACATTGGCCCAGCTGCCGTTGTCCCAGTTAACTACACAATAAACAGATCACTGTCCATTGATAGGAACTTCATGCAGCAAATCCTAGAGGCCTGCTATTTGCAGCCTCCATTCCTGAGTATGCAATACTAAACATAACAGACCTGGTTTTGCCTCTCAGACCAGTTGAGGAAACACCTCCATAAAAAGATATTACTAAATGTGATGTACTGGCACTTAATGTTAGTGGTTCCTAATGGAATATAATTCCTCTAATTTAACCATGTTTATCATTTTAAAGTGATTTTATGTTCTGTGTTTGGTATTAGATTAAACCATGTAGGAGATTGGGGAACCCAGTTTGGCATGCTCATTGCTCACCTGCAAGACAGATTTCCGGATTACCTAACAGTTTCACCTCCCATTGGGGATCTTCAGGCTTTTTATAAGGTTTGATTTCATTTATTATTCTATTATTTGTGTGTTTATCATTTATCACAATTATTTGTTGTCCTTAGGAGTTTAAAATGGTATTTGAAGCTACTGTGTTATAACAGTTGCTAAACTCTCTGTTCCTTAACACATTATGTTTGCTTTTTTTATTGGTGTATGTTAAAAATTTAATTCTACCACATTACCCATTCTTAAGTGAATTTAGGAGGTTGTTAGTCAAAATACATTTTAATATTTAAAAATTTCTGATGCTGTAGTTATCGTCTTCATTTTATATATTTTGAAAGCATTGTTAAGTATATATAAACAGTTTTTGCTTTTGTTTTTTTTTTCTCATTCCATAAATAAGATTTTAATATATATGATCTTTTACAAGGAAGAAATACCAGAGTCATGTCTATTACACAACAAGTTTACCATTTTCTGTGTGTGGATGAAAGGAGGGGCTGGAGAACAGTCTCAAAAAAATTAATCAATTAGGGGATAACTATTGTAACAGCCTCGTATTCCTAAATGGACCTTCAAACAGTTGGTTTTACTGTTTACAGCATAGACTTATTATAAGTTTTCATTCACTTAGTAGATTTCAAAAGCTATGTCTTACAGGGTTTGAAATGGTACATTTTTCAAAATATACCAAGAAACACAATTAGTATTTAGGGAAGATATTGATTGATATACATATGTTTTGCATGAGTATATGATTTCAACTGATGGAGTATTTTTCTCTTAAAAGTATTTTATTATTATTTTTTTAAAACATCTTTATTGGAGTATAATTGCTTTCCAATGGTGTGTTAGTTTCTGCTTTATAACAAAGTGAATCAGTTATACATATACATATGTTCCCATATCTCTTCCCTCTCCCTCCCTCCCACCCTCCCTATCCCACCCCGCTAGGTGGTCACAAAGCACCGAGCTGATCTCCCTGTGCTATGCGGCTGCTTCCCACTAGCTATCTGTTTTACATTTGGTAGTGTATATATGTCCATGCCACTCTCTCATAAACAGTTTTTTAAAGACAGTTTACCATAAACCATAATTTTAAATCAATTAGTGTGACTCCTTTACTTATCCGTATACAAACATTCAAACATTATCATTTGTGGTTATAATATCATTTTTGTATTCTGACGGTTAAACATTTTATCAAACTCTTTCATGTTACTTTATAACAGCACATTATTTTGGATTTGTGGACCAAAGTTTATTTCACTCCCTATTGTTGGATTTTTTTTCCCCCATTTTGGGGGAGCTCAAACTTCATACATGTAGGTCTTTTTCCTTTTTAAAATTGTTTCCTTATGATAGACAGTATCCCAAGAATAGAATTACTGCATTAAAAAGTAAACATTTGTGGGTTTTTTGGTTGGTTGGTATTGGGTTTTTTGAAGTTATTTTTGTCTTTTGCTATGTATTTTCTAATGAAAAAATTGAAAGTAAACTGTTTACTGATATCAGATGGGTGAAATAACTTATAATCTCTTGGGATTCTGTGCACTGAATATAATGAGGCAAATCTATTAATGCAATAAAATGTTTCTAATACATTGCTAAATTTTAAAACCAAGGTAAAAGAAAAGCCATGTATTTCCAGTTTTTTTTAAACACATAGATCTGTAATTATAAAGAAATGTCTAGAATTTCCATCAGAATGTTATTGCTGGTCAGTTTGGGGTGGGATTAACAATAATTTTTTTTTTTTTTTAGTAAGCATGTGTTGCTTTCAAAATAGATATAAAAACAATGAAAGCAATTGTATTTTTAATTACAAAAAAAATTGCTTATCCAGAATGGAAAATAGAGCCCAGAAAATTCCTCCTCATCTGTTAGCTATTCATTATTACTCTCCTGGAACACAGCATTGGTGTGAATTGGAAAGGTAGAGGTAGCACTGTGGTGAGAATTTTATATATATATATATATATTTATTTATTTATTTATTTTTGGAATTTTATATTTTTAAGAAAAATTATTTCAGAGGAAATAATAGGGTTTTATTGGCACATTCATCTGCAACAATACTCTTTGTTGAGATAGAGCACTTGTTCTGGTGTTCTAAATTTTTACTTCCTCACTCTGGTCTATTTGTGGGGTTTGTCTAGGTCTTTTACTGAGAAATGTACAAATTTTTTATCTAGAAATATGGGGGTCACTCTTTACAAACCTTACCTTTCTTTTAAAAAAACACAGGAATCCAAGAAGAGATTTGATACCGAGGAGGAATTTAAGAAGAGAGCATACCAGTGTGTTGTTTTGCTCCAGAGTAAAAATCCAGACATCATAAAAGCTTGGAAGCTTATCTGTGATGTCTCCCGCCAAGGTGAGTTTCGGGCTTTGTTCATTCATCTAACAGATACTATTGCCTATAGTTTCTTGAGTTTTCAAAATTGACCTTGAATGACATGTTAAATTTTCAAGGACTAGCAAATAGATTCTTTTTCTTAAGTATTTTCTGAAGTTGAAACTACAAAGAAAGTTTATAAAGACAGGCAGGTGCAAAATTTAACTTCCTTAGAAGTCAGGAAAAATTAGTTAGGAAAGAAAGTAGGAAAGAAGACGATGCTTTTCACAGTAGCATCCAAAGCTATAAAAATAGTTAGGAATAAGTCTATCCAAGAATGTGTAGGGCTAAAATGAAGGGAAATACACAAAAGGATGGAATAGAATGTTTGGATAGAGTGTCATGCAGAATCCCCTAGTTCTCCACATTCATTTGTGGTTTTAAGACGATTTTAACATAATCTGAAAGGTCACTTTGAGGAATAAATGAACAAGAATAGCCAGTAGATCTTTGGAAAAAGCTGGTGGCTGTTTTGCCACTCTAGGCAGTAAAATGTGTTGTGGTACTGTAGGTTATCTTGTGTCATTAATGCATGGCTAGACAAACAGATAAATGGTACAAATTAGAAAAAAAATATATAAGAAAATTCAGTAAACAGTTGACCTCTAAATAGGAAAGGCTTTTCTTTTTTTCTTCTCATTTACATTTTCTAAGAGTAAATTTTTTAAAAATTACAGAAGGTATTTTTTCCTTGCAGGAACAAAATAAATGTAGACAGGAAAAAAGGAGATACATTATCTGTATTCCTACCCACTAGTAATAATTTTGATGTGTATCTTGCTATATTCTTTCCAAATTTTAAAAGTGGCAGTATGTATGTAATGCTCTGTTTCATACATTTTCATGTAATTAATTTCCTTCCAAATGCTTCAATTAAATAATAAATTTCTTTTAAGGTAAGATGCATGTTTCCTATTTGTTTAAATTACACATTTTCTTTATTTGGTAACTTTTTCCCTAGAGTTTAATAAAATCTATGAGGCGTTGGACATCTCTTTAATAGAGAGGGGAGAATCCTTCTATCAAGATAGGATGAATGATATTGTGAAGGAGTTTGAAGATAGAGGTGAGTTTTTTTTTTTAACTTTATTATACAAATTTTCAAACATAGGCAAAAGTGGAGGGAATATTATAGGGATCCCCAACTCCATGCACTTGTTACCCAACTTAATTATGAATGCAGGCCGATCTTATTATGTCTATATCTTCCTATATACACTGCTTATATCATATAATTTCATGTATAACTGCTTTGGTTTGTCTCTGAAACAACAGACCCTTCATCCCACCCCAAAACCACAATACCATTATTATTCCATGACAGTTAATAATTCCTTAATATTAAATAGTGAGTCTAGAGTTCAAACTTCCCAAGTTGATTCATAATCTTTTTTAATCATGAGTATTTTTTTCAGTGTCTGCACATTTGTTTACTATAAATTCTGTAGGTCATGGGTTTCTCTCCGTTAGCACCATCCTTTTTTCTCATTTATTTGAAGAAACTAGGCCGTTTGTCTTACAGAGATTCCCATATGGTGTTATGTAACAATTCCTCTATCTGTATTTTCTAAAGAGGTTTGATTAAATTCTGGTTTGTGTTTTTCTTTTCTTCCCTTTTTTGTTTTGTTTATTTGCAAGAATGCCAATTTTTAGTTGGCTCTCTTATTATGATGTTAAGATGAATTAGTGGGTTCAGGTGTTGTCAGCCTGATCTATCCTTTAATTTCCCCATTAGACTTTCCCCTAGAGGTTTTAGCAGCTGTTGATTGTCATGACTTTGCTCCATTATTTCATTAGAGATTGGAAAACGGTGGCATTCTGTCATTCCTTTGTTTGTTACCTGGAATTCTCATGTGCAGAACTTTGTCACATAATCATTTTGGTTATCCTGAGGTACAATTCATAGAAGACAAACAGTATAAATTCTTGGTCCTTTATTTTTCTTTATCAATTTTCAGAATAATAAATTAATTTCTTAATATCTTCCAGATGTGACAACTGGATTGTTTTTAGCATTATTGTAAATTAGGTTTAATATCTCTTATGTTTCTCGACCATTTGCCTTAGATCTGGATTCAGCCAATCTGATATCTCCAAGGAAACTTGGTTCCTTGAATGAGAAATGGTATTTGTTAGTCACATTCTGGAGCCTAGGGACCATACTTTTAAGATAATGAATTTTTTAAAAAAATTTTAAAATTGAGATATAGTTGATTTACAATGTTGTGTTAATTTCTGCTATACAGCAAAGTGATTCAGTTACATATATATATATGCACATATGTGTAAATACATATTTTTCGTATTCTTTTCCATTATGGTTTATCACAGGATGTTGACTATAGTTCCCTGTGCTGTGCAGTAGGACCTTGTTTACCCATTCTATATGTAATAGTTTGCATCTGCTAACCCCACACTCCCACTCCCTCCCTCCCCCCGCCTTGGCAACCACAAGTCTGTTCTCTGTGAGTCTGTTTCTGTCCTGTAGATAGGTTCATTTGTGTCATATTTTGGATTCCACATATAAGTGATATCATATGGTATTTGTCTTTCTCTGTCTGACTCACTTCACTTAGTATGATAATCTCTGGGTCCATCCATGTTGCTGCAAATGGCATTATTTCATTCTTTTTTATGGCTGAGTAATATTCCATTGTGTATATGTACCACATCTTCTTCATCCATTCATCTGTTGATGGACATTTAGGTTGTTTCCATGTCTTGGCTATTAGGAATAGTGCTGCTGTGAACATAGGGGTGCATGCATCTTTTCAAATTATACTTTTGTCCAGATATATGCCCAGGAGTGAGATTGCTGGATCATATGGCAACTCTAGATTTAGTTTATTGGGGAACCTCCATACTGTTTTCCATAGTGGCTGCACCAATTTACATTCCCACCAGCAGTGTAAGAAGGTTCCCTTTTCTCTACCCTCTCTAGCATATTTTATTTGTACACTTAAGATAATGAAATTTTAATAATGAGAAAAGCACAGAGAAGTTAGTAACTTCCCAGAGTTACATAGCTAATAAGTAATAAGTCTGAGATTCAAACCTGGGCAGTCTGGCTTCAGAGTTTGTTTTTAACCAGCATTTTATACTGCCTTCACCTTACCAAGCATCAGTTTCCTAAAGTGTAAAAAATAAAACCAGTAATAACAGTACTTACTGCATAGAGTTATTGTGAAGGTTGAATTTAAGGCTTAGCATAGTATTTAGCGCATGGTAGCATGCACTCAAAGATAGCTGTTTTTACCATCATGTACTCTCCTGTCCCTTCTTGCATCCAAGAATTTTGTCTTTTTCATCATGAGTGTATGAACATGATTTTACGTTTGCTTTTCACTAATCACTCCAAATGCTAAATCCTGCCATGTTTGTCTCCTGAACTCTGTTGCAGTTTTAACTTTAAAACTGTAAATGAATGAATACATTTTAAGAGGTAATGATAAAAATTGCATCCTTCTCCCAAAGGAAGGCTGTGACTCCAGCTTGAAAACAAAGCACAGATTTCCGTGTTCTGTGTCTGCTGAGCAGGTGGGCTCCAGTGAGATGCTCTATGAAGAGTTTGGGAGTCAAGTGTAGGGTTAGTCCAGAAAACTGCCAGGATATCTCACCTGTGCCCTGAACACACCCTGGGTGCCCAGACAACCTTGACAATAGCCATTTTCCAAGGCTCATGCTAGGTCACGTTGAGGAAAAAAATCCTGTGATTTTTTTTTGAGCTCTCTAATAAATATCCTATAATGGCTAAGCATTTATAGTCCTTTAAGATTATTTTAACATTATTAATAAAGTCTTTTTTCCTTCTAGGATTTGTGCAAGTGGATGATGGCAGAAAGATTGTGTTTGTTCCAGGATGTTCCATACCATTAACCATAGTAAAATCAGATGGAGGTTATACCTATGATACATCGGACCTGGCTGCTATTAAACAAAGACTATTTGAGGAAAAAGCAGATATAATTGTCTATGTGGTGGACAGTGGACAAGTAAGTGAGTTTGAAGATTTGTATATGTTTACATTGTCCGATTGGTGAGGCATTTGGCCCTATAAGACCCTATAAATTTCCCTACAAAAATTCAGAAAAGTAATGTAATATAAGGGAAAGAACAGGGTTTGGATTTGGCCAAACTTGTACACTTCTCAGCTTTCCCGCTTGTCTCTGTAAACTGAAGGGGTGTTCCTTTTCTCATATATAAGGAATAAAGAAGAGCTTTTGCAACTTTACTTGCCTTACAGGATGTGTGAGTGATTCGAATTTTACAAATTTTTATTCCTAAGCAGAAGAGCTTTAAGTTATTTTTTTAACTAGAAAGTTTAGCAAGTAACTTTCTCTTTCTATTTCTTTGTAGTCTTTACACTTCCAGACAACATTTGGTGCTGCTCAAATGATTGGTTGGTATGACCCTGAAGTAACTCGAGTGTCTCATGCTGGATTTGGTGTGGTGCTGGGGGAAGACAAGTAAGTCTGGAAAATCTGAAGGTGGAAATGACGCACCTGACCCCCACATTTCTTTGAAAGAGGCTATATTTCATTTGATACCATAGTCTGCGTATGCTGTAGTGGTGTACGCAGCTGAGCTGTTTTGTACCTATGTCTTATCACTGCCAGAGAATATAGCCTTTTAGGGAGAATTTAGAGAAATTTTTAACATCTTACATTTAATATTGTCTTAGGATCACTTAGCTATTTAATCACCATATCATTTTAGATTTGGTGACACGGCCTAAATACTACCATCACATAAAAGTGGGTGATGTTTCTAAAAACTGCATGAGCTAGCTCAAGATGCTTAACAAGCCAGTGTACAAAAGCCCTAATTAAGCATGTAAAAGGCAGGCTAGGGGTGTCAGGGTATTTATTTTAGATACAAGATTATATGCAGACTAAATACCTTAGATCAAACATCTAATTGTAACATATGACTCTTCTGTATAGCTGCGCTTTTTTGTAATTAGAAGACACTGGGTCCTTACTGTCGTTTTCATGGTCCTAAGAAAGAGCTGAAAAACTAACCCACGTGTTAGTATTGCTTTATAGTATCTTAGTTTCCTAACTATTGGTTTTTTTGACTAACATTTAGATGATTATTCCTACAGTTAGGAGAAAATTAACACATTTACATTTTATATCTGATGTTTATCACCAATATTTATACATTGGCATTTAATTTGTTTATCATGTAATGGCTAAGGAATTTTTTACTTTTTTTGGTTGTTGTTTTATATTTCTGCATTCAGTATCATGTAATTATGGTGTCCTACACCATAAAAAAGAAAAATAATATCAGTGATAGTTAGCCAGTAGCAGCCTACCATATTTTAAATATTGACATTAAAATGCTCAGATTCTGCCATCTATTATTTAGTGAATTTTTCTGTTTTAAGGCTTTTTACAGTAAATAACTTATCATTTTATTTGATCATCTTCCTGTTTATTGAGCACCTCATTGGCTGGGTGCTCCACAGTGTGTACATGAAGATAACATAAAACATGGGCTCCTTCCTGAAGAAGCCTGTCATCTAAAGCAGAGCAGTTTCCTGTGGAGCCTGTTAAAATATACATGCCAGGCCCTACCAGGAGAGTTACTGACTTACTAGGTCTACAGTGGGTATTAGGCATCTGTTTTTGAAAGCTCTTTTGGTATTCAGATATGCATCCCTCTTATTAGAACCACTGGTCAGAGGAGTAGACCAACACAAAAACACAAAAATTCAAGGCAGGCGCAGGTAGGGAATAATGGAAAAGACCAGTTATTGCAAAGTGGAGACATTAAGGAAGGCTTTCTTAGCATTTTGGCTAGGCTTTATGATGGATATCATTTCATCACACAGAAGGTCTGGAAGTTGTTGGAACACTCAAGGAGGGGAGGGGATGGTATAAGGAAAGCTATGGAAGTATTTAATGTATTTTTGGAATAATAAAGGAGTTTTAATTCTATAATGAAGGGCAAGATGATCCTTTTTAAGGCAGCTCTGAACATATAACTTTAACAGGAAGTATCACAATTACTTTGGCAGACTTTGTGTTAGATAGAAAAACATGCTTCCTTTGTACCATTATTGGGATTGAAGGATTTTATTAACTTAAAAAAAAGAAAGAAAGAAAGAAAAAGACATCATATACTTGGATGTCTTGCAAACTTCTTTTTAATAGGTAAAATCCAAGCTTCATGAAATGCTTTTTAATAGTGCAGTTGCCCATCAGTACTTTTGCCCCATCCACAGAGATTCTGATTTCAGTGAGTATGAATGGGACCCTGGCATCCAGTTTTAAAGTTCTCAGGGTGATTCTGATATGCTTCTAGGGTTGGTTACCCCTGGACAGGTGGAATTACTATTCAGAGAAATGCAAGTAAGATTCCAGTTAAGAATTTGCTTATTTCCCAAGCAATTCTAGAAGCAAAAGTGTAATTAATAATTTTCTAAGAAGGTAAAACAACTGAGCCAAACTTTGTGTTCAGAAAAATGAACAAATTAACGGATGTCTTCTTTTCTTCCGTTTTAGCGAATGTATTAAAGGTGAACATGTAGAGAATGCTATTAGGAGCCTAAAGCATAGAATGCTTGGAGTTGAGGGTTATAGATGAAAGACACTTGACTGTATCTGCTTTCTTTTGGCATCCTCCCTGGTTGTCAGCTGAATAAGGCAGTGTCAACCCTTAATTTTCAAGGATTTGTAAGTTGGAGGGTCTGCTTCAAAATCTGTTTAACTGGGACATTTAAATTTTATTAGGAAGAAGTTTAAAACACGATCAGGTGAAACAGTGCGCCTCATGGACCTTCTGGAAGAAGGACTAAAACGCTCCATGGACAAATTGAAGGAAAAAGAAAGAGACAAGGTAATCCAAAGACTTATTTGTGTATTGTGTAGCATGCATTGTGTTGTGGTTTTTTATTTTTGTCTTTATTGAGAGAACTGGGAAGGATTATAAGGAGTCAGTCCACTTTTGACAGGCTTATGTTACTCAGATTTTATTGCACAGTTTGTTTCTTGAAATGTTGAGTATTTATAGTGAAAATACAGTTCTTGGCTATTACAAAAGGCCATGGCCTTTTCCGCCTTTGTTAATGTGGCATAGAATCTCTGCTTCTTATTGGCAGTTCACCTGTCACTGCTTTGAACCAGTGATGGGAGAATATTGAAGATTGAGACAGTCTGAGTGAAGAGCCTACATTAGAGTGTACATCTGCTGAGCTCCTTTGTCTGGGAGCATTTGTAGACTGATCATAGCAGTAAACACTTACCACTCTCGGCCACTGACGAGCCATCAGAGTAGGAAACATGATGGGCTTTCATAGTACCCTTAGAAAGGACTATGGTTGGATCTGTGTGGAATTTGGAGGAACTGCATCAAAGTGGAAAAAAAAGCATCCAAAAAAAAATTTTTAAGATGGGAATAACAGAGGTCAAGGATTGAGATTCAAAGAGTCTTAGGCCTTTTACTCTCCTGCAAATCAAGTGGTATTTTGGAGTGAACATAATTACTATAAACAGAAGAGTAAAATAACAGAAGGAGACACAGAATAGGAAGAAATGTAGACATCAGAGAGCCAAACAAAAAAAAGGCTCTTTGAGGACACACTCTCTTGTTTGGTTTGGGTAGATCACTGATAATCCAGAGAGCATGAAGGCAGGCTGTAAGGCTACATTCTTCCCATCTGTTCCCTTTCCATTGTTAGCAAAACGAAATGTAAAATACTTTTTTTCTCTATTTCCAGTAGGTGGTTGTCAGGTATACCCAGTTGGTATCTCCAGAATGGTTTTGCCTTTTAGTTCTGGCCTAGGCACAAGTGGCACAATCAGATGAAAACTGGAAAATTTAGTCACCTACCTAATCAATTTGTATAGTCTGCATGATAACAAGAACTGCTTTGACTCTTTTATTTATTTGGCCATTTCAGCTAGTATGTTTTGATTTGCATACAGTAAAATGTAAAGCTTGATGAATTTTTACACACACATATGTATAGACATGATAACACCAACCAATCAAGTTATATATCCATCACCCCAGAAAGTTTCTTATCACCATAGATCACTTTTGTTTATTTGAGGACTTTAATGAAATCATAACGTGTGTTCTGTTTTCCAGGTGTATCAGTAGTTCACTTCTTTTTATTGCTAGATAATAGTATGTATGTATGTATGTATGTATTTATGGCTGCATTGGGTCTTCATTGCTGCTCTCGGGCTTTCTCTAGTTGTGCTGAGCGGGAGCTCCTCTTTGTTGTGGTGTGCAGTGGCTTCTCTTGTTGCGGAGCACGGGCTCTAGGCGCACAGGCTTCAGTAGTTGTGGCACATGGGCTCAGTAGTTGTGGCTCATGGGCTCTAGAGCACAGGCTCAGTAGTTGTGGTGCATGGGTTTAGTTGCTCCGCGGCATGTGGGATCTTCCCGGACCAGGGCTCGAACCTGTGTCCCCTGCATTGGTGGGCGGATTCTTAACCACCGTGCCACCAGGGAAGTCCCTAGATAATAGTAGTATGTTTCTTCTGTTGATGGACATTAGGGTTGTTTCTGTTTGTTGACTATTACAAATAAGAAGCTAATTTCAGCATTGCTGTTCAAGCCACTCTATGGGTACATGCACTTTCCTCTTGGATGTATATCTAGGAATGGCATTGATGGGTTGTAGGGTGGGCTTATGCTTAACTTGATTAAAAATTGTGCCAAGGAGAGAGTTGTAACCGTTGTACACTCTCACCACTAATATGTGATTGTTCCAGTTGCGCCCCATATCTTCCACTATAACTTTTTGTGAGTCTTTTATTTTATCTTTTCTGGTGAATGTGTATTAGTGTGTCACTGTGGTTAAAATTTGCATTTCTCTGATGAGTAATTTATGTTGACTATTGCTTATTGGCCATCTGGGTGTCTTTTGTGAAGGGTCCGTTCAAGTCTTTTGTACAGTGTTTGTTTTAGACCATCTATTCATTTATATTTATCCACGTATTTACCCTTTCCTGTGAACTTTATTCCTCCCTGCAGTTTTTTTTATTGCCTAGGTTTGGTTTGGAGAGGGAGTTAGGGAGTTTCATTCTTTCCTTTGTACTTATCTTGCTTGGGAGTTGCTGACCTTCCTGTGGGTTGGGTTCCTCATCAGTTTAGGAAAATTCTCAGCCATATTTCTTCAAATATTGCATCTTTGCCCCATTCTGTTCTGGAATTCTAAGTACATATATTATGTTAGAACTTTTGACTATCTCCCAAAGTGTCTTTCACTTTTTTTTTCACTTTTCTTCTCTCCGTGCTTTATTTTGAGTATTTTTCTACTTCAGATATTTTGCTGTTCTGTATTCCAAATGTCTATTGAAATTTTGCTTTTCATCCAATTTTGTCTCTCGTCTAATTATTTGAATACCTTAATCATAGTTTTCTTTTAGCTTTTCATTTTGAAATAATTTCAGACATACCAAAAATTGTAAAATAGTACAAAGAATTCCCATATTAGCTTCCCCAAACATTAACATCTTACAGCCGTAGTATGATTATCAAAATCAGGAAATTAACATTGCTGCAATACAATTCACTAATCTGCGGACCTTAGTCAAGTTTTGCCATTTGTCTCACAGATGTCCTTTTTCTAGTCTAAGATCACATGTTGCATTTAGTTTTCATGTCTCCTTAATCTTTTTTAATCTGGGCAGTTCCTTGCTCTTTCTTTGACTTTCATGATCTTGACACTTACGAAGGGTCAGGTTTTTTGTGGAATGTCCCTCAGCTGGATTTATCTGGTATTTCCTCATGATTAAATTCCAGTTATGCAGTCTTGGGAAGACAGGAGTTCTTCTCACTTTGTTATTTCAGGAGGCATGTGATGTTGATATTTCTCCTGATTGTTAATATTAATTTTGATCACTTTGTTAAGGTGATACTATCAGTTTTCTCCACTGTAAAGTTACTGTTTTTCTTCTTTGTAGCTAATAAGTATTCTTTAAACAATTCCAGACTTTATAAAGTTGCTGTTGACTTGTTTTTGTTGTTTCTATTGTCTTGTTTCTCCCTCCCCCTACCTCACCTCCTTGGTTTTTAGTCATTTCATCTGACCTTGTGGATGAAAAATTATAACGGTTCTAGATGATATCATCTTCCTAGTTAGGTTTTCTGGCCGACAGATAGCATACCAGCTGGTTGTCTTGATGGTGTCCTTGTGTTGGTGCTTTCTGGTGACTTCAGACAGTTGTTTCATATAATTTATTCAGCTTTTAAGTAGTTGATTTTGCTGGAAGGGTTAGTCTACTTCAAGCTACTGCATCATGTCCAGAACAGAAATCCTTACTTACTTACTTGTGACCTAATAATGCTTCAGAATGTATGACCAAATTTAGCAAAACAGTATTAGATCTCCAGTTCTTGACACCCTATTTTAATTCCAGTTAATTACCTGACCCTAATTTTTGTTTTTATTTTACTGTACTTGTTTCCTGTAAGCTACCTCAGAATCTTTGATGGAATGAAGCGGATATAAACTAATAATTGGTGCTTTCAGTTTCTCATTTACTGAGTAACGTATTCAAGCGGACAGTTCATAATTTACAAATCAAGTTTCCCATGGAAACATTCTTCGTTATGCAGAGCTGATGAATTGTATTTTCATTGTTCTCTTCTTTGTAGATTGGTCCATGTTTTCCTACCTCAAATGTTGATATTTATTAAAGTTTACTGATTAAAAAGCACCATTAGATGCTCCTTCTGCCCATCTTTTGTCTATGAGACAGGATTATGAAGTATTTTTTTCTTTTTCCAAAAGGTCTTAACCACAGAGGAATTGAAGGCTGCTCAGACATCTGTTGCTTATGGCTGTATCAAATATGCTGATCTTTCCCATAACCGGTTGAATGACTATATCTTCTCCTTTGACAAAATGCTGGATGACAGAGGAAATACAGCAGCTTACTTGTTGTATGCCTTCACTAGAATCAGGTAATTGTGGGTACAGCATTGTTTTATTTTGAATCAAATGATGATCATTTCTAGTTTATATCAGTCATTTCTTATTACATGTTTCAATGGAGAAGAATGTGCTTAACAAAGGGAAATGATGGCTGTTACCTGATTTTTCAGGTCGATTGCACGTCTGGCCAGTATTGATGAAGAAATGCTCCAGAAAGCTGCTCGAGAGACCAAGATCATTTTGGACCATGAGAAGGAATGGAAACTAGGCCGGTGCATTTTGCGGTTCCCTGAGGTTCTGCAGAAGATTTTAGATGACTTATTTCTCCACACTCTCTGTGATTATATCTATGAGCTGGCAACTACTTTCACAGAATTCTATGATAGCTGCTATTGTGTGGAGAAAGATCGACAAACTGGTGAGTGGCTCATCTAATAGTCATTTTGGGGATTGGGCACCAACAAGGCATTTATTTGAGTTGGATGTAGGTGGTTTTCAATTTGTTTTATTTGTGGAAACCACCTCCCCCCCCATTTTTCCCCCAATTACACATTAATCCATATCATACACACAAGACAAAATTGAGCTAGGTCTAATAAAAGCATAAACGGAATTCTTCCCATTCCCAAACTGACTAGTTTCCCCACCCTCAGGCATGTGGGATGGAACCATAAGAGTCCAAAGAAAAACAGTTGGAAGGCCACTAGGTATAGGACATTTCCAACAAAAGCAGTGTGACTGAGGGTCCCAGAATGAATCTTTGGGGTTCTTGATAACGAAAACTACCCTTGGGGGAAAAAAATGATACCTTTTGTAGGCTTTTTGCTCTACCCTGTTACATAGTTAATGAAGTAGACTGAATTAATGTGTTACATGGCAAGTAGGCATTTCTGAGAGTCATGCCTGAGAACTAAAACTTCATTAGGAAAAAAATCTCACCATTATGGTGTTAAAGTTTATAGTTAATTCAGACCATGAGGCCTAGGAAAGAACTCTAAAAAGAAAGATAGGGCTTCCCTGGTGGTGCAGTGGTTGAGAATCTGCCTGCCAATGCAGGGGACACGGGTTCGAGCCCTGGTCTGGGAAGATCCCACATGCCGCGGAGCAACTAGGCCCGTGAGCCACAACTACTGAGCCTGCGCGTCTGGAGCCTGTGCTCCGCAACAGGAGAGGCCGCGATAGTGAGAGGCCCGCACACCGCGATGAAGAGTGGCCCCCCCTTGCCAGAACTAGAGAAAGCCCTCGCACGGAAACGAAGACCCAACACAGCCATAAATAAACAGAAAAAAAAAAAAAAAGAAAGAAAGATAAAATTACAGTCTAATCAGTGCAGGCCTTGTATCTCTTTTATCATCAGTTGAAAACAGATTTCTTGAACAGAACACTTTTATTTCTTAGATTGTCTCCCCTTATAGTTTAAGGTAAAGGTGATTCTAGTTAAAGCCCCAAAACATCTATGGGTTGGGCTATTCACTTCTCAGTAAAATCCAGAAGTAACATACATTCTTTAATAGTGATTTGTAAAAAGAAAATTTACTGTCTTTTTCTATGTTCTCAGGAGAAGTATTGAAGGTGAACATGTGGCGTATGCTGCTGTGCGAAGCAGTAGCTGCTGTCATGGCCAAGGGGTTTGATATCCTGGGAATAAAGCCTGTCCAAAGAATGTAATCCTCCTTAGGTTTGAACACTGTGTGATTTTACCAAAGTGGCCATTAGCATTGTTTGCTTTTTTACAATCATGTGGATACAAAAACAAGTAAAAGAAATTTGTCAGCTATCTACAGAACATGTGGTTCTTTATCTCTCACGACTAGGCTTCTGAAAAGAAAAATACTTTCACTAATTTTAATTAAATAAGGAATCCCATTTATTGAGCCCTACTATAGTCCCCAAGAACACAACCTTCATTACCATTTATTCTAGAAAAACAAATGCTTAATAAACATGAATGGTATTGCACCATGCTGTTTCCAAGGGTCTCCAAGCTCAAAGGAGCCTTAGATAATGATCTTAATGAGTTATGACAATAGCTACCATTTATGACTGGTATGCACAGAGCCCATGTCCACAGAATAAAGGATAAATTGAGAATAAATATCTAACCAAAGAGAGAAGAATAGCAATGAGAAGACAAATTATTAAAAAGAAGCCAAGTAGAAGTTCTGGAGTTGAAAAGTGTAACTGAAATGAAAGATTTGCTAGAGGGGCCCAACAGCAGATTTGAGCAGATAGATAGATGAAAGAACTTAAAGATAGGCCAAATTGAAATTATACAGTCTGAGAAAGAATTATATTAATGCCTAGAATGAAATTTTTAAAAAATGAACAGAGCCTAAGAGATGACCTATAGGACACCATCAAAAATACCAACATATGTATAATGGGAGTCCCAGATGAGAGGAGAGAAAGGCATAAAATATTTGAAGAAATAATGGCTAAAAATTTCTCAGATTTGATGAAAAACGTTAATCTACATATAGAAGAAGCTTAATGAACTCCAAATGGGATAAACTCAAAGAGATCCTTTTTGAAATACGTAATCAAACTGTTGAAAGACAGACAAATTGGAAATCTTGAAAGCAACAAGAGAGAAGCTACTCAAATCACATGCAAGGGATCCTCAATAGCAGTGGTCCCCAATTTCAGCAACAATTTTTCCACAGACGGGGTGGAGGGTAATGGTTCAGGCGGTAATGCGAGTGATGGGGAGCAGTAGGTGAAGCTTTGCTTGCTTGCCAGCTGCTCACCTCCTGCCGCATGGCCCGGTTCCTAACGTTCAGTTATTTCGCCTTCGTCAGTTGTCTGTGTCACTGAATGAGAACTGCTAAGGAATGAAAGAGTTTAAACCCTTTACTTCGGACCACACTCAGCCTGTCTGCATCCCTCTGATTGAACCACGAAGGGAGGAGGGAGGCGTCCCAGGGCTGCTGCTCACCACCGACACCCACCCTGTCTAGCACACTTTTGGTCACCAGGATTTCACCAGGTTTGTTCTTTTTAATTCTCAACATTTGGGGTAGAGCTGGATGGTATGAAGCCCCGATTTCCCATTGTGTTTGTAGACAGTTTCAACTGAAGCGATCAGAAACTAGGACTAAAACTTCCTATAAATGAGAAAATTCCCCCAAAGAAGCACTTTAAAGGTATCTCTGAGAAAAGTTAGGGAGCAGAAGTCACTGAGTGATGTAAACCCATGCACACACAAACACACACAATCAAATAAAAAGCAAAAGAAAAATGCAATAATTAAGTGCCAGTCTTCTTGGTCCATAGCACAGGGGTTGGGGACGCCTCTTAGTAGGATTGACAACTACAGAAAACACAGGAAGTGGGGGATGGAGCTATATAGGAACAAACATTTTGTACACTGTTGATATGAAGTTGTTATAAACTAAAGTTGTGTAATCTTGGTTGTTATAAACTAAATTTAGATGTTACTTATTATTCCCAGGGCAATCACTAAGAAAGTAACTCAAAAATATAAAGTAAAAGAAATTACAAGGGAAATGTTTAGAAATACCTATTCCTTTTTAAGTTGAATAATATCAATGGTATGTATATACCATATTTTTTTGCTGGTCCATTTATCTGTTGATGGGCACTTGGGTTGCTTCCATGTTTTAGCTATTATGAATAATGCTGCTAATGATCATGAGTGTTCAAGTTTTCTTCAGGACCCTGCTTTCAGTTCTTTTGCGTATATGCTCAGAGGCAGAATAGCTGGATCAAATGGTAATTATTTTTAATTTTTCAAGGAACTGCCACGTTTTCCACAGAAGCTGTACCATTTTACATTCCCAGCAGCAGTGCACAAGGGTTCCAGTTTCTCCATCCTTGTCAACACTTTTTGATAGTAGCCATCCTGGTGGGTGTGAGGTGGTATCTCAGTTGTGCTTTGCATTTCCCTAATTAGTTAACATTTTGAAGGCAGAAGGAAGAAAATAATAAAGACTAGAGTGGAGATGAATGAAATAGAATAGGAAAACAACGGAGAAAATCAAACCAAAATTTGGTTCTTTGAAAAGATCAATAAAATTGACAACCGAAACGTTTATAGCTAGACTGATGAGAGCTCAAATTACTAAAATCAGGAATGAAAGTGGGGATATTACTACTAACCTTACAGAATAAAATGTAAGAGAAGAGTATGTACAGTTGCATGCCAAAAAAATTAGACAACTTAGATGAAATTTTAAAAATTCCTAGAAACACGCAAGCTACCAAAGCTGATTGAAGAAGGAATAGAAAATCTGAATAGGCCTAAAACAAGTAAAGAGATTGAATCAGTTATACCAAAAAAATTCCAATAAGGAAAATGCCAGGATCAGATGGCTTCTCTGGTGAATTCTACCAAACCTTTAAAGGAGAATTAATATCAATTCTTCTCAAAGTCTTCCAAAAAATAGAAGAAAGGAATCACTGCCTAACTCATTCTATGAGGCCATTATTACCCTGATACCAAAACCAAAGACATCACAAGATAAGAAAAGCACAGATCAATATCCCATATGAATATAGGTGAAAACCTCAAAAGTACTAGCAAATCAAATTTAACAATATTCAAAGAATTAATACATCATGAGCAAATGAGGGGCTCAAATCAAGATGGTGGAGCAGTAGGATGTGGAACTCCCCTCCCAAAAATACATCTACAAATGGAACAATTCTTATAGAACACCTACTGAACACCAGCAGAAGTCCTAAAACACCTGAAAGGATGAGAAATATCTCCACATAACTGGGTAGGAAGAAAAGGAGGGGAAAAAAAAAAAAAAAAAGAGACAGGACCTGCACCACTGGGAGGGAGCTGAAGAAAGGAAAGATTCCCACACCCTGGGAAGCCCCCTCACCTGTGGGGAGATCAGCTGGGACAGAAAAGGAGCTTCAGAGGCTCAGAGGAGGGCACGACAACCAGTTTGTGGCAGGCAGAACAGAGAGACCTACACAGACGGCCCGAGCCACCACCCTGTACCCCCAGCCTAACGCACATCCGCTGGTACAGGTGGGGGCTGGGTGCTGAAACACGGGGTTTAGAGGACAAACCTGGGGAGAGGACTGGTGTTGGCTGCTCGGAGACAGACTGAAGGAGCTGGAGTGTGGTACGGCCACAACCAGGGCTAGAAGCCAGGCCCACCGTAGAAACGAAGCACCGTTGTTAAGTGGTGCACGAAGCGGGGAGGGGGAGCTGCCATTACAGCCTCTTTCTCCACGTGCTAGCCCCTGCCCACTCAGGCTCCGGGAGAGCACGCCCCAGCCGCCCTGCCTCGGCCAGGTCCCACCTGGGCAGTCTTGCAGGCCCCAGATGCCACCTAGGCAGGCTCTGAGGCCAACCACAGCCTCAGGAGCAGACACCAGCAGTTTGCCCACATTCAGAGGTAGGGCCAAAAGCACAGCTGAGCCCCAGGGGCCACACAACTTAGGAAGCAGGGCTGAAAATTCAGTGCCTGTGGGACATCCGAACAGACAGCGGGTGCTCCCGCGGCTGGGACGGGTCTAGCCTTAATAGCTGTGGGCTTTGCGGGTGCATGCACGCAGGGTCTGGGCCGTGCCAGGGTCTAAGCTACCTCTATAGCTCCCACAGCAGGTCCAGGTGTGGGACTTCTGCTGTCCTGGGACCTGACTTCAGTGGCTCTGTGCTGGTGTCCTTGAGACACCTGGGTGGATGGCCGACATACCCACGGTTGAGGCAGGGCCAAGGGCAGTGCCAACAACAGTGTACTTTGTGAGCCCAGACAATGGGTGAAAGGTGACACATCAGAGCACACTCACCGGTGAACAGCTCCAGCAGAGGAATACTCAGTGGCTCCCCTCCCAGTGGGAGTGCTCCAGTCCCATCTACCTCACACCACAGCTCAGTAACGCAGCTCAGAAGCAGATCTGGGGACGTCTACTCCAACATCTAGGTAGCAGACCCTGCCCCTGACAGGGCAGTGACAACCACAGAGCAAAGAGGAGGCCCCACTCAACATCCAGTGCAGGCTCTGGCCACCACACCACCAGTCACACCTCCTATCAAGGGGATAATGGCCAGCATACACTGAGGAAAGAGGTGGCAGCCATCCATACTAAAAACAGCCCTTGTGCCAAAAATGTTAAACCCACGTAGGCTACAAAGGGACGCTCCCACATTAGTATTAGCCCTCCAGGACCAGAGTAGATAACTGTTTTTCCTAAACTCATAGAGCAAGAGAAATATAAGTAAAATGAAGAAGCAGAGGAACCATTGCCAATAAAAAGATCCAAGAGAATTCCCCTGAAACAACCAACAGTGAAACAGAGCTCTTCAGTCTAATAGACAAAAAGGAGATAATGAAAATACTGAAGGAATTAAGAAAGGCTATTGGCAGAAATGCAGATTACTATAAAAAGGAACTAGAAACTATAAGGAGGAACCAAGAAAAAATAGAAAATTCATCATGAGCAAATGAGACTTACCCAGGAATGTAAGGATGGTTCAACATTTGAAAATAAATCCAAGTAATACATCATATTAATTAATTAAATAGCAGCACTATTTACAAGAGTCAAGACATGGAAACAACCTAAGTGTCCATCAACAGATGAATGGATAAAGAAGATATGGCAAATATATATACAATGGAATATTACTCAGCCATAAAAAAAGAATGAAATAATGCCATTTGGAGAAACATGAATGGACCTAGAGATTATCATACTAAGTGAAGTAAGCCAGACAGAGAAAGACAAATATATGATGTTGCTTATATGTGGAATCTAAAAAAAGGATACAAATGAGCTTATTTACAAAACAGAAATAGACTCACACGTACAGAAAACAAACTTATGGTTACCAAAGGGAAGGAGGGGGGAAGGATAAGTTAGGAGTTTGGGATTAAAATATACACACTATATATAAAATAGATAACCAACAAGAACCTACAGTATAGCACAGAGAACTCTACTCAGTATCTTGTAACAATCTATAATGAAAGAGAATGTAAAAAAAAGAATATCTATATTTTTATATATGTATAACTGAATCACTTTACACCAGAAACTAACAATTGTAAATCAACTATATTTCAATAAATTTTTTAATCAAATTTAAAAATATTATTTAATATGTATTATTGATTGATTAACATGAAAACTCACAGACAGCAGCACTATAACTCATGCCTGAACAAAGCTTATGTAACACACTTATTTGCTTTCAAAGGCACATCATAGCCTTCTTGGACAATTTTAAACAGCGAGATCACCAATAAAAAGCACAAAAGTGTCACTAAATAGGCCACAAAAAGGACCATTTTTTTACAGTATGTGAACTGAAACAAAAGATGGCAGAACAGCACCTTGTTTTACCTAAGCTGGTAATGTGTTCATTGGGTGACTCAAATTTTTCATTGTTCTGTGCATAGCCATGAATGATTGCAAAAGCTCTATGAGTATCAATTTGGGGGTTATGAATAAATGTTAGCAAGCTGTTAAACTCACAAATATGGAATCCATGAATAGGGAGAACAAACTGTATCTTGCTGGTGACTTGATTTTCTCTCATCCTGTAATGCCTGTTTTTCTTTAGAGCTTTTATTTACTTTTTTTTTTTTTTTTTTTTTTTTTTTTTTTATTTATTTATTTATTTTTGGCTGTGCTGGGTCTTCGGTTCGTGCGAGGGCTTTCTCCAGTTGCGGCAAGTGGGGGCCACTCTTCATCGCGGTGCGGGGACCGCTCTTCATCGCGATGCGCGGGCCTTTCACTATCGCGGCCCCACCCGCTGCGGGGCACAGGCTCCAGACGCACAGGCTCAGTAGCCGTGGCTCACGGGCCCAGCCGCTCCACGGCATGTGGGATCTTCCCAGACCAGGGCTCGAACCCGTGTCCCCTGCATTAGCAGGCAGACTCTCAACCACTGCGCCACCAGGGAAGCCCCTAGAGCTTTTATTTACTTTTATAAATTTATTTATTTATTTTATTTTTGGCTGCATTGGGTCTTCGTTGCTGCGCGGGCTTTCTGTAGTTGCGGCGAGCGGGGGCTACCCTTCATTGTGGTGTGCAGGCTTCTCATTGCGGTGACTTCTTTTACTGCGGAGCACAGGCTCTAGTCTCACGGGCTTCAGTAGTTGTGGCACACGGGCTCAGTAACTGTGGCTCACGGGCTCTAGAGTACAGGCTCAATAGTTGTGGCACACGGGCTTAGTTGGGGGATTGGGAATGCTTCTGGGTGACCAGCTCATAGTTTCTGCTCTATGGGACAATCATTCCTTTTATGTTGTTTAGTGTTAGTTTGCTGCTGCTGTTATAACAAATTTCTGCTAACTTGGTGGCTTGAAATAATAGAAATTTATTCTTTCACAATTCTGGAAGCCAGAAGTCCAAAATCAGTATCACTGGGACAAAATCAAGGTATTATTGCCTCTTCCAGCTTCCAATGGCTGACAACATTACTTGACTTGGCCACATCATTCCAATTTCTGCCCCTGTGATCACGTCACTTTCTCTTCTGTGAAATCCCCTTCTGCCTATAAAGTTACATGTGATTGCCTTCAGGGCCCACTCAAATAATTCAGGATAATCTCCCCATACCAAGATCCTTAAGTGCATATGCAGAGACTCTTTTCCCATATAAGGTAACATTTACAGGTTCGAGGAATTAGGATCTGATATTTTTTAGGAACATTTTTCATCTACCACACCTAGTCTTGTCTGTCCGTGTGCTTTGTGGGCAGCAAGCTCTTACTCAGAGTCCTGTCAGACTTCCCGGCTTGTACCCAAGGGTTCACAATCCAGCTAAGCCTGGGAAGGATGTGTCCATCTCTGAGGTAGAGTGACACACCTCTAAAGAGGCCAGAGAAGTTACCAGGAGCCAAGAAACTGGTCTGTTTCCAGCTCTGCTGTGTACCTTGGACAAAGGGCCCGTGCTTACAAAGCCTTGGGTTCCTTATTTCTGAATGCTCTTCTACACCAGGACAGCTCAGAGCTGCTGCAGATGAACTTGCAAATTGTAGCCCCCTCCTTAGTGAAAGACAGTTTAAGGGAAGTGATTTTGCCTCATTTCTCTGCTTTGGCTGAGTCCGCTCAAGCATAGGCAACAAACATCAACAGATCACCTACCCCCTACCAGGCTTCCTTTTAGGCCCAGGACGATACAGTACCTCAGACATCAAGGAGCCCCCAGCTAAAATGGCGGTAAAAGGGGGGCATGGCATGGGTAAAGGTACCAGGAAGCCCCAGGGTGAGAAGGCTCAATTATATCTCACAGTATTCAGGCTCACTCATTATAGGAATGTTTTTAAGAAACAGATTAGATATGAATCAAGTTAGTGAGTTGCATTATTTTAAAAGGTCTCAGGCTCTAATCATGAAGTCTAGGGTGCAGTTGAAGGACTCCCCAACCTACTTTTCTTCAGAATAGGTCATAACAAGAAGAATTTTTCACTTTAGAAAGGAGCAGGACTTCCCTGGTGGCGCAGTGGTTAAGAATCCACCTGCCAATGCAGGGGACACGGGTTCGATCCCTGGTCCTGGAAGATCGCACATGCCGCAGAGCAACTAAGCCCATGCACCACAACTACTGAGCCTGCGCTCTAGAGCCCATGGGCCACAACTACTGAGCCTGCATGCCACAACTACTGAAGCCCACGTGCCTAGAGCCTGTGCTCCGCAACAAGAGAAGCCACCGCAATGAGAGCCTGCGCACTGTAACAAAGAGTAGCCCCCGCTCGCTGCAAATAGAGAAAGCCCACGTGCAGCAACAAAGACCCAATGCAGCCAAATAAATAAATAAATAATAAAATAAAATAAAAACTAAAAAAGGAGCTAAGAGCCTCCAGTGTGGTGGTATGAAATGGGACAGATGCATCCACAGAAACTAGAGGCTTGAAGGGGGATATATGGGACAAATTTCATACAGCTAACCTAATAGGGAGCCAAAGGTTACCATAGACAAACATTTTTATAATTATCAGAAAATTTGAGTTGCTTCTAGTTTGTTAAGGGAGGGAGGTTTGGGGTATTAAAAAGGCCATCCAGCATTTCTCCCTGTATTCTGCAAGGGAAGGGGAAGGGCAGACCCCACCCCAGGGAATTCTTCACTGAACATAGAGGTTAGATGGGCAACAGGGACCTCAGTGGACTGAGAGGCTACCATGCTACAAGGAGTGTCAAGCCAAGTCTCCTGTGTTGGTGTCTGACTGAGACAGGAGTCCAGAAATTCTGTGTGAGTGCCCTTTGCAGACTGGGTGCAGAGGGGTTTGTCCTAGACCACCCTCTAGGAGACCCTTGTTTGGTTAGGATTGCTACCCTTTGAAGGGAGGCAATGATCCATTGGTCCTTTCCTTCCCAACTGGCCCTTTCAGCATTGTTTCTACCTTTCCCAGTGAGCTCTAACTGTAATTATGAAACTAGTAAGTTTAGTCCTGTAATAGAAATAAAATGTGTTTGTCAAAACCCATAGAGGGTATAACACCAAGAGTGAGACCAGATAGAAACTATGGACTTTGGGTGATGATGACGTGTCAACAAAGGTTCATCATGGGAACAATGTAGCACTGGTGTGGGACATCTATACTGTGCGAGCCTGTGGGGTGGGGGGCTCAGGGTATATGAGAACCCTGTACTTCCTGCTCAAATTTGTTGTGAACCTAAAACTGCTCTAAAAAACAGTCTTTTTTTTTTTGAGGAACTGTATGAGAGCTCTTTGCTCACCTTGACCTTCTTGAATCCCTAGACCAGCCTAATCTCCTTGGTTTGTTTTGAATAGAGTATTTGCCAAATATTAAGGGCAAACTCAGTAGAGAGTTGGAGTCAACCATTCAAGAAATTTCCAACTTTCGAGAGTGTCTTTTATTTTTCCAAATAAATAGTTAGTTGGCTCTTAATTGGAAAAACAGAGGCTGAGTATTGCATCCTATTTGGACCCTATTTGGTGTTTCCTGACTAGGCCTCTCCCCTAGACAGTGTATCAGAGAAAAACATGGAACCTATTTTTTTGAAGCTGGAATGTAAATTAATTTTCTGTTATTATCCTCCTCGCATTCCTTTCATTCCTATGGATATCCAAATGGTTTTAATCAAAATTAGATTGAGAGCTAATATTACAGTTATTCTTTTTAAAAATAATGTTTTTCCCCCTTGCCACAGAACTGACTTTATTTTTATTTATTTATTTATTTGGCCACGTGGCATGGCTTGCAGGATCCTAGTTCCCCAACCAGGGACCGAACCTGTGCCTCCGGCAGTGAAAGCACAGAGTCTTAACCACTGGACCGCCAGGGAACTCCCACCACAGAACTAACTTCAGAAACTGAATTAACAAGAAAAATTAAGTTACCAATAATCCAAATGCCCATTTATAAATACTGTAGTATTTTGTTCCTTTTGTGTACAAACATATGCATGTGTGTACATATATAATGGGAAAGGGTCATATTTTAACTAGATTTTTTCAGTTAATATGGGCATTGGTCCATGGCTTTGCATATTCTTTCAAAACATCAGTTTTAGGATTTCCCTGGTGGCACAGTGGTTAAGACTCTGTGCTCCCAATGCAGGGGGCCCGGGTTCAATCCCTGGTCAGGGAACTAGATCCCACATGCATGCTGCAACTAAGAGTTCGCATGCCACAACTAAGGAGGCTGCGAGCCACAACTAAGGAGCCCACGAGCTGCAACTAAGGAGCCGGCGAGCCACAACTAAGGAGCCCACGAGCTGCAACTAAGGAGCACACCTGCTGCAACTAAGACCCACAGCAAACAAATAAATAGTAAAATAGATAAAATTTTAAAAAATAAAAGATAATTGGAGAATATTAGAAACAGTTAAAAAAAACCATCAGTTTTAGTAGCAAATTATATTCCATTTTATGGCTATGCTACAATTTATATCAATCTTGTATTGTTGAACACAGAGCTTATTTCTTAACTTATGCTTTTTCAGGTGATACTGCAGTGAAGACTCTTGGGTATAAATCTTGGCACAGATCCATGATCATTCTCCTTCTAGTAAACACCAAGAGGTGGAATTGTGGAGTCAGAAGGTACACGCCTGGTAAAGGCTTCAGCACAATTAACAAATGGCTTGAGAGGGAGGGAAGCACATCACAGTCCCAGCAGCAATGCATGAAAACTCCATGTCCTAAATCCTCGTCAGCACTGGATATTGAGTTTGACAGGTTTGGCAACACTAGCTTAGTACTGAGAAAATTAATCAGCCTGAGATCACTGCACCCTAACTCTGTGTTAAAACACAAGAGAAGTATATGTCCTGGTTATGAAGGAATTCATAGAATATGGGCCGGGTTTTTCCTGGCTCAACCACTTACTTACTTCCCTGCTGTTTGGCTCTGGAAGAGTTACGTACCCTCTTCGCCTTAACCTTGCCTGCCAGCTGTGAGGATGAGTATTTGGACTGAATTTATCATATTCTCATTTATATTTGTATTATATATAATATATAAATGAGAATATATATATATGTTCTTATTTATCCTCCCCAACTAGACACAAATATATATATATATAATAAACTAATAACTATAATATATATATGGTTAATATATACAGGGTTCAAAAGCAGTTGTCACTGCCATTGCTATTACTACTACTACTACTGATTATAATAATCATTGAGATGGCTCTGGGTAGACACTTAACAAATGTTAATTACCACTTACAAGCTGTTTAACTTGGCTTAGAAAAGTTACGCCCTCTCTCCAATCATTAGCTTCCCCATCTGTTCAACGGAACTAAAAATACCCATTTCCTAGGATTACTGTGAGGATTATAGGAAATGAAACAATCAGCTCAGTACCAGGAATATAGAAGGAAGTTTTCTTCCTTTAGGAATATTTTAGAAACCGACTTCAGAAAAATAATGCATAATGCCTGATAATAAACAACTCAGTTTCTTTTGTGAAGAACTCTAAGATCAGGGGCTGAATCAGCAAGAGCTGGTGAAACTACATCTTTACCCTTTATCCTCCTTTTTGGAAAAATTATTCTTTCGAAACATCAACTCTTTTGGCCTGATGTTCTGGTCCCTGTCACTGGGTTTGCCTGGCCGATGGCAAAAAATCATAGGCTGAGGTGCCAATGTAGGAGACTGAAATAAGAGTAGGGATTAGGTGGAGAAGAAGGAAACTCTTTCTCCCTATGTTCTTGCTTAGTTAATACCTAATGGCTTTTTAAGGGGTTGCAAGTATAGTTTAATAAAAATGTGCCAATATCTAGCAGCAAAGGCACTCTGCCAACATCATAAGCCCCTCTGTACCTGCTCTGGCGTAATAACTTTGATAAGAACTACTCATTACTGAGCACCTATTGTAAGACTCTATAATCCTTCCAACAACCTGATTATTCCAATGAAGACGTAGCTATTCAGAAGACATAACAATTCAGAGCCAGGACTGGGACTCATGTCTGTTTGCCTTGAAGTACATGTTTTTCCTTGTCTACTTTCTCTCTCTTCCTCTCCTCTTTCTCCTCTAGTACTTTTCAGATTCCTGCCTTTTCCTTCTAGCCCACCTGGATTTCAGGCCAGCCTTTGTACCCATCCCAGGTGCATCACCGATCCCCATGGCTTTAAGATCTCCTGTTTCCATGGCCCTGCACCTGGTGGACTGAGAGGGATGCCAGCTGCTCTTTCTTTGCAGGGCACAGAGCTCTGAGTAGCACACCAAGATGTGCAGGAACCTGGAAGCTGAGAACCCTTACATATTCTGAGTCTCTGAGTCATTGAAGAAAAAGAAGGTACTTCAGTGAAAAGGGCTCAGCCTTACTAGGAAGTATAAAGGAAATATTAAAGGCACTGTGTTTTTAAATAGTATACTCAGCAAACTTGAATATTTTTGGCTAAAGTAATTTCATATTGTGACCAAGGGAACTGAGTAAGAGTTCAATTAAGGTACTATGAGGAGACAGGAGCATTGCATTTAAACAGACCAATGTTTTAACAGTTAAGATTATTTTTTTATCTTTGCCCTAAAGGAGACAAGTATACTCAACAGGGAAAAGATAGTCTCTAAATAAACAGTGCTGGGAAAGCTGGATAGTCACATGCAAAAGAATGAAATTGGACCCCTATCTTACATGACTTACAAAAATTAACTCAAAGTGGATTAAAGACTTAAATGTAAGATCAGAAACCATAAAACTCCTAGAAGAAAACATAGGGGAAAAGCTCCTTGACATTGGGCTTGGCAATGATTTTTTTTTTAGATATGACTCCAAAAGCACAAGCAACAAAAGTGAAAATAAACAAGTGAGACTACATCAAACTGAAAAATTTGTGTATAGTCAAGAAGCAATCAACAATATGAAAAGGTAGCCTATGTAATGGCAGAAAATATTTGTAAACTACATATCTGATTGGGGGTTGATATCCAAAATACATAGGGAACTCATACAACTCAACAGCCAAAAAAAAAAAAAAAAAAAATTCCCACGCAAATAATCCAATTAAAAAATGGGCAGGGACTTCCCTGGTGGCACAGTGGTTAAGACTCCGCACTCCCAATGCAGGGGGCCTGGGTTCAATCCCTGGTCACTGAACTAGATCCCACATGCATGCTGCAACTAAGAGTTCACATGCCACAACTAAGGAGCTCATGTGCCACAACCAAGGAGCCGGAGAGCCACAACTAAGGAGCCTGGGAGCTGCAACTAAGGAGCATGCCTGCTGCAACTAAGACCCAGTGCAATCAAATAAATAAATATATATATATATATTTTTTAAATGGGCAAAGGATCAGAATAGATGAATAGACATTTTTCCAAAAGATATTCACATGGCCAACAGGTACATGAAAAGGTGCACAGCATGACTAATCATCAGGAAAATGCATTTCAAAACTAAAATGAGATATCACCTCACACCTGTTAGAATAGCTATTACCAAAAAGACAAGAGCTAAGTGCTGGTGAATATGTGGAAAAGAGGGAACTCTTGCTCACTGTTGATGGGAATGTAAATTGGTGAAGGCACAATGGAAAACAGTATGGCAATTCCTCAAAAAATTAAAAACAGAACAACTATATGATCCAACAATTCTACTTTTGGATATATACCTGAAGAAAATGAAATCACTATCTTTGAAACTGAGCAGGACCCTACAGGGTCTTTCTGGGGAAAGACACCCAACCCGTGTCCTCCATCTCTTATTTTAAAAAAAACTTAAGCCTCCTAGGCCTTCCAAAGAGCAAATATAATCAGAAATACAGAAACAAAGGAACAATCAAGCAAGACAAAATAATAATAGTTTAACCATAAAACAAAAGTCAATGACCTTTAATTCCTCCTCAGAGGCTGTAGATAATATCCTGATCCAGATCTTTGAGTTGTTTTTCAGATATTAAAACCCCCACAAGATGGAAGAAGTTGACTGCATGCTGACCACTAACATGTAGCCCCCAGACGAGCTGGAGCGTGAAGATTGATAATGCTGACCTCTGTGACCTCATCTGGTTGCCTCACCACCCACCAATAAGAAAATTGTGAGCTGATCACATACTCCACAACACTTTCCCTCACTTTGTCTTTTAAAACCCTTCCCTAGGGACTTCCCTGGCAGTCCAGTGGTTAAGACTCCATGCTTCCATTGCAGGGGGCACGAGTTCAATCCCTGGTCAGGGATCTAAGATCCCACATGCCGTGGGACACAGGAAAGAAAGAAAGAGAAAGAAAGGGAAAGAAAGAGGAAGGAAGGAAAGGAAGGAAGGAAGAAAAGAAAGAAAGGAGAGAAAGAAAAAGGAAGAAAGAAAACAGCAAGGGAAAGAAAGAAAGAAAGAAAGGAAGGAAGGAAGGAAGAAAGAAAGAAAAAGCCATTTCCTAAAAGCCATTCAGGGAGTTCAGGTTTTCTGAGCATTAGCTGCTTGTTCTCCTTGCTTGTCATCCTGCAATAAATGTTGTACTTTTCTTCACCAAAACCCCGTGTCAGTAGATTGGCTCTGCTGCAGGCGAATAGACCCAAGTTTGGTTTGGTAACGACTTGAAGAGATATCTGCACATCCACATTCATTAGAGCATTATTTACATTAGCCAAGACATGGAAACAACCTAAGTGTTCATCAATGGATGAATGGATAAAGAAGTTATTATACATACACACACACACACACACACACACACACACACACACACAGAGAGAGAGAGAGAGAGAGAGAGAGAGAGAGAATGGAATACTATTCAGCCATTAAAAAGGAACTGGTTGCCATTTGATCCAGCATTCCCACTCCTGGGCATCTATCCAGACAAAACTATAATTTGAAAAGATACATGTATCCCAATGTTCATTGCAGCACTATTTACAATAACCAAGACATGGAAACAACCTAAATGTCCACCAACAGATGAATGGATAAAGACGATGTGGTACATATATACAATGGAATACTATTCAGCCATAAAGAAGAATGAAATACTGCCATTTGCAGCAACATGGATGGACCTAGAGATTATCATACTAAGTGAAGGAAGTCAGAAAAAGAATGACAAATACCATATGATATCACTTATATGTGGAATCTAAAATATGACACAAATGAACCTAACTATGAAACAGAAACAGATTCACAGAGAGAACAGACTTGTGGTTGCCAAAGGGGAGGGGGGAGGGGAAGAGAAGGATTGGGAGTTTGGGATTAACAGATGCAAACTATTATATATAGAATGGATAAACAACAAGCTCCTACTATATAGCACAGGGAACTATATTCAATATCCTCTGATAAACCATGGTGGAAAAGAATATATATATGTGCATAACTGAATCACTTTGCTGTATAGCAGAAATTAACACAACATTGTAAATTAACTATACTTCAATAAAATAAATTTAAAAAAGAGAGAGAGAGATGCCAGAGAGATTACTTTCTCTCCCTGCCAGGTGAGGTCACAGTGAGAAGGTGGCCATCTACAAGCCAGAAAGGGACAGCTATCACCAGAAACCGACCATCAACCATGCTAGCATCCTGTTCTTGAACTTCTGTCCTCCAGAACTGAGAAATAAATTTCTGTTTCTCTGGAGGACCCTGATGAATGCAGCCATCTAAGCTTTTTGAGGACTTACTAAGTGTCAGTCACTAATTCTACAGGGGGAAATGGAGTGAGAGTCTGAGCCACCCCAGAGAAGAAGTGCCACACCCAGTGAGGTAGTGGGCAAACGTCAATGGAATCCCAATTAAGGGACTTGAACTATTCTCCAAGGCCCAGATATTAGAAAAGGAGAGACGGTTCTCTTTTTTACTTAACATGCCATATTAGACATGAGATTGAGAACTGATTATTACTCTGGGCTTTAGTCGTGTTAGTAAAAAGGTATTACATTTTGTCTTGAGGAATAAATTGAAATATATGCACACTGAACAGTAAATTTTGTCTGTGATGTTCATGTAGGTATACTGATCCAGGTGTGCCAGACTGACATTATGCAGTAGATACCTGTGACAAAAACATTTACTGTTCACCAATGATCCCACCCACATTTCCCAGCTGCCTTTCAGTTAGACAGGGCATGTGACTAGTCCTGGCCAATGGGTTGTGAGTAGAAATGACTGTGTCAAACCCTAGGCCACAACAGAGAAAAAGGAAAGTGAGTTCTCCATGCCCTTTCTTCCCACATGGCAACAATGGGAGCCTTCTTGTTTCTCATGTTACAGCCACAGGATGTTGGTGTGTGAGCCGTGCAGTGACCATGTGGAGCGAACCTGCCACAGATCTTCAATGGACATGAAATGTAAGCAAGTGGGAAACGTAGGTGTATTAATCCATTGAGGTTTGAGGGCTGTAATATGTTACTGCATCATAGCCCGGTCCATCTTGACCAGATACAACTGTGGCTGTCACTAGGGGTAGAGATGCAAATCCCTGGAGTCACCTTTGGAAGCAGACCACGGCTTATAGAAAACAGGTTGGGGAAGCCTCTTCAGGAGCGAACGTTTAAATGCTAATTAGACTGGGGATGAGGTTGCACAGCCTTCCAGCTGGTCTTACCTAAATCATGACTAGTCACTCCTTAGGCAATTTTCTGGAATGGTATATGAGAGAAACAGAGAAAAGTTTCTCGTATATCTCGTGAAGTCTGTGGGTAGAACTGATGTACTCCATGTTACTACTGAAGCCCAGTCCCAGATATAATTATGAACATCATGTGAGGGCATACATTATGGAATAATAAGTCAATTGTAAGCAAAAGTTGAAGAGACCATAGTTATTCTTATTGGCTGTCAGAAGTGTCTGGATCACAATGCCAACTTATCCCTTTAAGAAACTTCTTGAGCAGATGAGACACACTGCTAAAGAATCTTTGAAAATGAGACAGATTTTAATGTTGTAAGTAGCCGCAGATGAAATTTTGAGCGGCAGAGGTTTTTTTTGACACCTCAATCTCTTTATGATGCCAATACTTGGCACGAGTCCCTGCCTTGGTTGCATTCTGGGGTCATGCACAGGAGAGGGGGAACATGTTCCACTGGACTGAGAGTCTTGTTGGTGATGGGTGCTCCCAGGCTAGAGCAGCCCAACAGAGAGCCTGTAGCAAATGGCTATGCAAGGTAGGAATCAAAGGCGGGAGACAGAAAAGGTCTCTGTGGGAGTCATCAAACGTCGTGCTGGGAAAGGTTGCCTCTGATCAGAAACAAGATGTGAAAACTTGGTTTGTAATGATTCCAAAGCTGTCAACAGCAATGAGGCAGTGGGAAAAAGCCTGAGAAAGCCACCTTTGTCTTGCAGACCTGGAGGGAGAGTGATGTTGGAAGCCTTAGCAGATTATTGTAAATGACATCAGTAATATGAAGCAACTGATGGGCCACTAGAGGCAGGGGTGGGAAGATATCTGGAGAAACTGTCACTGCTAGAGTGTGGTGGAGGCTGCTTCAAGCCCTGGTATGAAATCTAGTGCGTAGGGCGGGCCACCAAAACCTGGGGAAATAGGCACCCCCAGCAAGGTGGCACACTCCTACTGCTAGTTTACAGTAACTACTCCTGCAGAACAATTCTAAATTCATGAAGATATTGCTCATTATGTTTAGAATTTGTAACCACTCGCCATCCCTCCCAATGGATTCCATTTAATGGAATCACATGGGAAGGCATGAATTGCTTGAGAGCATCAGTTCTGAAATGAGCAGCAAGTGCACTGGAAAGGCCACCATTGTCCACTTAAAACAGAGGCTGTGAACAAGGGCCTCAGAGATACTGGTATCGTGGTGAAGGAGAATTAATGACAACATAACAGAAAGTGATAAGAGAAAGGTCAAGATATGTCAGTAGGTGTGCCCTCTAAGACTTATACGTAGAGTGGCAAACAGAATTATCTAAACTATTTAAGGTAAAGTTTGGCGGATCTCTTGCTGTTGGATTCTGATCTCCTTCAGTAGCCTGGTGGCATAGTGGAGAGGGTTCATTGTGGAGGATTGGGCTTTAGTACCCTGAATAAAATCAAAAAAGGAATAAGCTATTCAAATGTAACTGCAGAGCTCCATGATACTGTGCACCAGAGGGAAAAATATTAATGCTTATTGATGAGAGTTTTGTACTGCGAAGTTAAATACAGTTAAATACTACCTGTAATACAGGTAGTATTTGTACATTTATAGTATGACTTTATTTCCTGATGTAATAAGCTTTATGAGTCATGTACTTTTTCCAAGTTCTGTTTGCACAACAAAGTTTGGGCTGTATTTGAGATGTAGTGGCCAACTAAAGCAGGCACCATTGATGCCCTATCTAATATCCCCTAGACTCACCTCTGAGTTCACCTGCAGCTGTGGTAAAGAGCTTCCAGTGTGATTGCAGCTCCCCATTCCAAGTGCCTGCTTCTCTGCCTGAGGGCTGTCTGAAGCATCAGGGGAATTTGCTGAGCCACACACAGGAGCAACTCAAAGGATAAGACAGTTAATGTTCCAGAAACAGGACTTCCCTGGTGGCGCAGTGGTTAAGAATTCGCCTGCCAATGCAGGGGACACGGGTTCAATCCCTGGTCCAGGAAGAGCAACTAAGCCCGTGCGCCACAACTACTGAGCATGCGCTGTAGAGCCCATGAGCCACAACTACTGAGCCCACGTGCCACAACTACTGAAGCCCGCGCACCTAGAGGCCGTGCTCTGCAACAAGAGAAGCCACCGCAGTGAGAAGCTTGTGCACTGCAAAGAAGAGTAGCCCCTGCTCGCTGCAACTAGAGAAAGCCCGCACACAGCAACGAAGACACAACACAGCCAAAAATAAATAAATAAACATTTGAAAAAAAAAATTTCCAGAAACAATTCCTGACAGTTGGGGAAGGGAGAATGGTGGATTACTGCCCCTGCCTCCCAGCCTGCAGTGGAACAATTCTGAGATGCCCTCTACACAGTTTCTCAGAGAGTAATCAGAACAGTTGAGCCATGGGACTTCCCTGGTGGCACAGTGGATAAGACTCCATGCCCCCAGTGCAGGGGGGCCCAGGTTCGATCCCTGGTCAGGGAACAAGACCCCACATGCATGCTGCAACTAAGAGTTTGCATGCCACAACTAAGGAGCCCATGTGCAAGCCATGTGCCGCAACTAAGGAGCCCGCCTGCTGCAAGTAACACCCTGTGCAACCAAATAAATTTAAAAAAAGAACAATTGAGCCCTAATCATGCACTGTGCTAATCTGCTCATTAATGCACTGTTTCGTAGCTTTTCTACCTTCCCTGTCTCATTTTCCCCACACCCACATGTGCTTCCTGGGATCACCTGGACCCAATCCTTGTATCAGGGTCTGTATTAGTCAGGTTTCTCCAGAGGAATAGAACCAGTAGGATAGATAGATCATCTATTTCTCTATATCCATATCTATAGCTCCACGTCTATAGCTATATATCTATATCTACATCTACATCTATGTATCTATATAGAAAGATTATAAGGAAATGGCTCACGTGATTATGGAGGCTGGCAAGTCTAAAATCTGCAGAGCAAATGTTGCAGTTCAAGGCCAAAAGCAGGCAGGCTGCTACAGGCCCAGGAAGAGTCAATACGCCAGTGCAATGGCTGTCGGGCAGGAGAATTCTCTATTACTCAGGGGAAGGTCAGCGTTTTGTTATATTCAGGACTTCAGCTGAATGGATGAGGCCCACCCACATTATAGAGGGCAATCTGCTTTACTCAGTCTACTAGTTTATATGTTAATATTATCCCAAAATACCCTCACAAAATACTTAGGATAACATCTAACCAAATATCTGGGCATCCTGTGGTCCAGTCAAGTTGACACACAAAATTAACCATTACAGGGTCTGATTTGGGGGAAATCCAAACCAAGGCACCAAGCATAGCTCATCAATTTGGAGAAGCACCCCTTGTAACGAGAGTAGAAACCTCTAAAGAGAGTGTTTTATGTGGACCGTACACCTCAGGAACCATACGTGCACTCTCTGACCCCTTGTCCACATTCCAACACATAGGCTTCTGGCCCACATTAAGGAGGCATTTTGGACAGAAGGGAAAACCAGACCTGGTGTCGCTGTCCATGAATTTAAGACAGAAAGACTCCTGGTCCAGGATGGAATGAAAGCTTTGCTGTGTGGACTCTGCCTGACATTTGCCCTAATATTCAGTTACATTTTGTCCCTCTCTGGATCAGGCACTTAGTCCCACTAATAGGGAGGTCCACCGATTGCTTACACCACCTACCTACACCATCTTGCGTTGCTCCTGGTTGAGCCCAAAGCAAGCTCCAGTAGCTTAACCGGCCTCCATTGGTGTTGCTGTCCGTGGTTCTAACAGAACGAGCAAGCCTCTGCGTTGACACCTGTTTTGCTGTCCATGGTGCTGCCTAATGATTTTTTTTTAATATAAATTTATTTTATTTTATTTATTTTTGGCTGCGTTGGGTCTTCATTGCTGTGCACAGGCTTTCTCTAGTTGTGGCGAGCAGGGGCTTCTCTTGTGGAGCACGGGCTCTAGGCGTGTGGGCTTCCGTAGTTGTGGCACCCAGGCTCAGTAGTTGTGGCTCATGGGCTCTACAGCGCAGGCTCAGTAGTTGTGGCACACAGGCTTTGTTGTTCCATGACATGTGGGATCTTCCCAGACCAGGGCTCGAACCCATGTCCCCTGCAGTAGCAGGCGGATTCTTAACCACTGCGCCACCAGGGAAGTCCAATGATTCTTTTTTTATGCTCAGGAAGATGCTGCATATTGAAAGAGCAGGTTTTTGAAACGTAGACTAGAACTCAATGATAAACATGAGATTTTGGCTCTTGCTGATGTGTGTTATAGGATTTAGTGCTCTGGTGTATGTGTCCCCATTCAAACTGAAGAATCAATATTTTCTTGCTGCCCCATATTCCGAGAACAGGTTCTAGGATTTAGCACAGTTGATGGAAAAGAGCAGAGCTAAATAGAGAGCAACCAGGGCTGAAACTTGCAGGCTATTAACCACATCAGGGGAGTCACTATCCTTTGGAAATCCCTGGCTTGGAATTTTCCTCTTTTTGGCTTCCTATGTCCAATGTAGTAGAAAGTCTTGTGGATTCTATCTTCTAAATAGCTCTTAGATTAGGCTACTTCATCTCACCTCTGCCAACACTTCCATGACAATGATGATCATCACCACTACTACCATCACCACCTTCACTCTTCTAATTACCATCATTTCTCGCTGGGATCATCCCTTTAGGATAAAAATTTCAAAGTGGAATAACTAAGTGGAAGTATAGGTACGTTGTTTAAGGGTTTGATAGAATATCTGTACCAAGGTGCATTTCCACCAACCTTGTAAAAGAGGGCCAGAGCCACTTTCAGGTGGCAAAAGAGCTATCAGCAATACATTTCAATTAAAGATTGACCGAAAGAAATACATTAAAAAACTAAACAGGGAGTTCCCTGGTGGTCTAGCGGTTAGAATTCGGCACTTTCACTGCCGTGACCTGGGTTCAATCCCTGGCGGGGAAACTGAGATCCTGTAAGCCAAAATTAATTAATTAATCAATCAATCAAGTAAGTAAGTAAAAAACATAAAGAAAAAAGCTAATGCTTACAGAGCACTTAGCATGCACCATGGCTGGGCAAGTGTATATGGTGCTTTAAAACAAACCTTTGTGGTACGTTCTGTTTTCAGATGGAATAATGAGACACAGGTCAAGAAACTTGCCCAAGTTCAGACAAGACCCTCGGAGAAGGTCAGGTAAGCTTTCTGAGACCACACAGCAAGCGAGTGGCGCAGCAAGTACTGAAGCCGATGTTTGTCTCCCCCTCTCCTGCCAAGGAGAACTGCCAGGGGTCCCTGAGAAAGCAGAAGCTGGGGAAGAGGGAAGGGAGCAGGCTGCGTCTGCGCGCGCGCTGGGAAGCGGGGGCTTCCGGGGCTGCAGGGTCGCCATAGCGGGTGTGATGCAATCACGCCCGTCGCTGCGTCAACGGGCGGCTCCAGGGATGCGGGGACTGCAGTAGAGCTGGTCCCCACCGCCGCCCGCCTCGTCCCTGCCGCCCACCGCGGCTAACCCGGCAGGCAACCGCTGTCGCTAACCTTCGTCCAGCGTCAGGACCACCGCCCCGGAGCCACCAGCGACCCCGACAACATCTCTCAGACACCGGCAACCCTGACAACCGCCCCCAGGTACCGGCGGTCCCTGACAACCACTCCGAGCCACCGGTAACCCTTGACAACCGCCGCCAGCGCCCCCCAACCCCCCCCCCCCGCCACCCGGCGCCTGGGGCGCGCCATGAAGTCGGCGGTGAGCGCGCGCGGTGGGGTGTCTGGCGGCCGCGGGGGTGGCTGCTGGGGCGGAGGACGAGGAGGCGGAGGAGGGGGCAAAGGAGGAGGCGGGGGCAAAGGAGCAGGAGGTGATGGCGGCGGCCCGGGGGGCAAGGGCGGCTTCGGAGCGCGAACGCGCGGCTTCGGAAGCGGCAGGGGCCGGGGGCGTGGTGGCGGAGACGGCAGGGACCGCGGAGGCGGCGGGCAGCGGCGTGGCGTGGCCAAGAGCAAGAACCGCCGCAGGAAGGGCGTCACCACGGTATCCGTGGAACCGCACCGGCACGAGGGGGTCTTCATCTATCGCGGGGCGGAGGACGCTCTGGTCACACTGAACATGGTGCCCGGCCAGTCGGTGTACGGCGAGCGGCGGGTCACGGTGACCGAGGGCGGCGTGAAACAGGAGTACCGCACGTGGAACCCCTTCCGCTCCAAGCTGGCCGCGGCCATACTGGGCGGGGTCGACCAGATTCACATCAAGCCCAAGTCCAAAGTGCTGTACCTGGGTGCCGCCTCGGGGACTACCGTCTCCCACGTCTCCGACATCATCGGCCCTGACGGCCTAGTCTACGCGGTCGAGTTCTCCCACCGCGCCGGCCGCGATCTGGTCAACGTGGCCAAGAAGAGAACCAACATCATCCCAGTCCTCGAAGACGCCCGGCACCCCCTCAAGTACCGCATGCTCATTGGGATGGTGGACGTGATCTTTGCCGATGTGGCCCAGCCAGACCAGTCCCGCATCGTGGCTCTGAATGCCCACACCTTCCTGCGCAACGGGGGCCACTTCCTCATCTCCATCAAGGCCAATTGCATCGACTCCACCGCATCTGCCGAGGCAGTGTTTGCTTCTGAGGTGAGGAAGTTGCAGCAGGAGAATTTGAAGCCTCAAGAGCAGCTGACCCTGGAGCCCTATGAGAGGGACCACGCTGTGGTCGTCGGGGTCTATCGGCCCCTTCCCAAGAGCGCCAACAAGTAGCAACCCAGCTCGGGCTGTCCCTGAGATAATGCCTAAGGCTGTGCTGTGTTCAGTGTTACTATATGTGTGTTTTCTTTGTGCACCGCTTTTCTATTAAATGGCATAAAGAAACAGTACCCAGGTGTATCAGTGAGGCCAGACTCAGTTATCCCCAAATCTCCAAATCCCCCGAACTCTAAAATAGCCAAGATAACAGGTGATAGGGGTCTATCAAGGATCAGCCTGGGGACTGTGCTTACTCCAATCACTCAGGGTCCTGACTCTTCGGGGCCCCTCTTCACTCGTCACAGGGACAGGGGAAGAGAGCTGGGGAAATAATGAGCTTATAAAATCCCCTTTGGAACCTAGGGGACACTTCTTACACATTGACCACGTCACGTGACCAAGCCTGACTCCAGGGAGTAGCATTGGATATTGATGGATGGTCGTGTAGTCTAAGACACCCAATCTGTCTGGCTCCAAGCCAGAGTCCTAACCATAATATACATTTAGTACTTTACTCTTCAAGGAAGCCCTTTTGCACTCCCTAGTATGTGTGATCAGCACACCAGCCCCAAGATGGCTTTGCTACCATTCCCCTTTTACAGGGGAAGCCACAGAGCTTCTGAAGGTAAGCTGGTTGCACAGCCAGTAAGGAGGTAGAACTTAACTGCCAGTCTTTGCGCCTCGAAATTCACTGCTATTTCCTGTACACTAATGGGGTCTTACCTCTCCCCCACGTGGCCCACGCTGAACAGACCACAAGTCCTAACACAAGGACACACACAAAGAACAGGGCTCTCTGGCTTCTCTGTTCTTTCTCCACCTCCCTGTGCTACCCTTTTCTTAGATTTCAAAATAACAAAACAAGGCAGGGAGGGAGGATGTTAGTCTACCTCAAAAAGTATTCCCACCACAAGGCATAATACACCCAAAGTGGCATCACCAAGTGTCTCAGAAATAACCAGAAAAATGACTCCCAGAAAGTATCTGTCTCTGAAAGGCATTTCCTGCAGGCCCTGAATCTCAGTCCATTCAATTCTGGCTCTCAAAAGCAGCCCAAAGGGAGCAGGAGACTGAACAATCCCAGGAGAGCTGGCAATGTTCCAAAACCAAGACTTAAAAAGGCCTTTCATTTATTCATTCACTCATCCACTCAAGAAATCCCCACTGCCAATTGCCAACGTCATCGACATTGCATCCGGGAATGATTGCTCCCTAATCCGTCATTTGGAGAGTGGGTCTACCTTCCTGAAGATGTGCTTGGATAGAGATTATGGTTAGTTTGCATTTTCTGAGGGCATACTTCCTTCACACAATAAGAAGATAAATCAGATTTCTAAAAGGCAGCCACCCCTTCTCCTCCCCTCCCCTTCCCACAACGCACACATAAAAGCTATTCCATACAATGCAGGGGGAGAGCTACAGTTCAGATTTGCTGGCCAGACTGACTCAGGAAGAAGAGGGTGAACGGAGTAAATGTCTGCAGAACCCCGAACCAGGCATTTCCACAAACAATGTGAGATCTTCATTAAAACCCTGCAAAGCGAGGATCATTATTCCTATTTAACAGAGGAGGAAACTGCAGTTCAGAGATATGACGTGACTTGCTTAAGATCCCCCGGTAAGTCTCACAGCCAGAAACCAAACCCCCAGGAGTCTGACTCCAAAATCTATGGCCTTTCCCCTGAGGTCTATGCTGGCTCCCTTACTTTGAAAAGCCCTCTCTCCAGTCCTAGGCTAATTGATTCATTGCTGGGATGAAACCCTGAGGCTGGGAATGGACTCCCAGGAAACAGGATGATTCCTTCTGGAATCTTAAAGGGTCCAGTCCTTCCTCAGAGCCAGCTCAGTCTCAATAAGGAGCTCTTGGAGCCTGCTTACAAGGTGTCTGTCCCTCCAGATCAGGGACATGGCAGGGGAAACTTGGCCTCTTTCCTTGGTGTGAGCATTCCCACATACAGAGAAAATTTATAGTCCATGTTTGAAGCTGCTTGAAGTGGGAACATCAGTGGAGACATGGCATGAAAAAAACCTCCTGAAGAATGTCTCTGAGCTGCAGATGGGTTCCTGGGCCAATGGAACAACATGGTAAGTCCCAGGAGAAACATAGGAATAAGGACTAAGGGAATATAGGAGGGAAGCTGAAACCTGGTTTTGGAGGATGGGGAGGAGCGGGTGGGGGCGGAAGTATGGGACTGTAATTCCAGTGAGCAGTGAGATTCAGGACATAGGTAGCAGTGACATCGGGCACCTGACCTGCTTGGGTTCCCAGAGGCATTAGATTGGGGTCCCTAGGCGTCTTAGACTGCTGCGGCTACCCTAACAAAATACCACAGTCTGCATGCCTTAGGCAATAGACATTTACCTTCTCACAGTCCTGGAGCCTGGAAGTCCAGGGTCAAGGTACCAGCAGGGTTGGTTTCTGGTGAAGCCTCTCTCCTTGGCTTGTCAATGGCTGCCTTCTCCCTGGGTCCACACAGGGCCTTTTCTCTGTGTGCACAAGGAGAGAGAGAGAGACAGAGAGAGAGAGGGGAGGAGAGAGAGATCACTGGTCTCTTCCTCTTCTTAGAAGCACTCCAGCCCTCTCAAATTACAGCCCCACCCTTATGACCTCCCGGAGCCTTAATTACCTCCTTAGAAGCCCTATCTCCAAATACAGTCACATTTGAGAGTTAGAGCTGCAACATTTTAATTTGGGGGAATACAATTCAGCCCATAACACTAGGGCTGGATGGGAACTTTCAGCTAAAATGCCCATCTTGCTGGCTTTTGGAAAGTGACTGGGGAAAGCAATGTGCAACTTAAGTTCCTGCACAAAGCTCTGAGTGTTATCCCTTTCTCCCAACTTTCCTCTTATTGTCAGTGTAAAATACCCGAGAATTAACAGTTAACATAGAGGCCGTGGGTTGGAGCGCGCGGTGGGTGGGGTGAGGAGTGATGGGGAGGGAACTTAGTTGAGCTTCTAAGAGGATTGGTTCAACCTGGGAATTGGTTCAGCTGGGTGGAATTTGCTGCTGACTTTCAGAGAATCAGCAGCCCGACAAGAGCCACGGTTGAGCCCAGCCCAGCAGGTGCAGTGAGGCTGGAGGCTGACGCTCAAAGACTGGGTGAGATGGACCCTGAGTCAAAGAGAGTCAGCAGGAACCAGCGGGAAGAACACACAGACCCCAACTTACCGCCTACCCTCACCCTCAGCGTGATGTCCCTCAGCCTCCTCCACCCCATGCCCCTTGGGGTAAGGGGAGGAAGAATGGGGAGGGAAAAGAAAACAAAAGGGACTGTTTTAAACCGGAAGAAACCAACTTCTTTTCAACTGGCAATTTCCCTCCCAGCTGCAGTCCTGCTACCAAGCAAGATGCTTTAACCACACATCGGAGCCGCAGTGAGTAGTATGTTTGGACTCTGCAACACTCGTATTTGTCAAGCACTTATGATGTCCCAGGCATAGAGATAAGCATTTATTTGATTGCAAAAAGTGTTGTTTTAAAATTAATAATGGGAACAAACATAGCAGAAGCTACTGAAACATAAATGTTCAGGTTAACATTTGCTGTAAAATGCACACCGGTGTCAGAGCTGCCGGAAACGTCTGTGTGGCCTGGAGCGAGACAGCACGTGAGACCCCTGGCCAGTGCCCTGCCCCTTTCTCTTCCCACCCCTGGTTCTGCCCCACCTCCTGAAGGGGCTCACCCGCATGTCTGTAGACTTCCAGCCCTCAAATCCAAGATCCGACACCCTGCTCTTCAAACAGCCTCCTTTAAGCCCCTTGGGACTAGAGTTGTAAACTGGGAGCATGGTCCCTTCTCGGGAGGACTGGCCTGGGGAAGAATGATGGAAGCGGACTTGGGCTATTCAGGCTGGGCGCCCAGCGCCCAGTGCAGGATCTAGAAGGTGGTGGTGGCGTGGGCTCCTGGGGGCACGGCCCTCGGCCCGTATGGACTCCTTGCCCCGTGGGGCAAGGTGCAGGCAGAGGAAGGCCAGAGCGCAGCCCTGTAAGTGCGGGGCCCAGGGCAGGGGCCCTGGCTGACCAGGTCTGAGAGTGGTCCCTTGGCCCGTCTACTCAACCAAATCTCAGTGTTCCTCCTTAAGGAGGCCAGTCTAACTCTTCCAAGTAGTCTTCCCGGCTCTTGGGCTCACGTTCCTCTTGATTCACGTTCTGAGGGAGACAACATTTACCATGCACGTAGTACATTCCAGGTGCCTCCAGACACCTTGTTTCACTTAGTTCCCATAACACCCCCTGGGAGGCAAGTGTTATCCTCCCTGATATCACAGATGAGGAAGCTGAGGCTCAGGAAAGTGACAGGAATCACCCAAGGTGTGATGGAGCTGGAGAATGGAAGATCTGGGGTGTCCTGGAGCAGAACTGTATGTAGTCATTCTCTAAATCAGTGAAATTAAAACCAGACGCTCTAGGGGGAAGGCCTGGCATCGGTGTTTTCGGTAAGTCCCCCAGATGATTCTAATGTGCATCCAGGGCTGACACCACTATTTAAAACCCCATACCACTCTTGCTGTTGATTGGGAAAGGCAGATTTAGGACAGTACTTGAGTAACTGGAAGATGACAGCTGAGCTTTTCTGCAGGGTCTCTGGGACAGCCCAGGATGCCCCCTGAGATTCCTAAGAGAAGGAGGGTTGAGGTCTGTGACTGAAGAAAAAGTTACTGGTATTCCTGCCTCTTTGGTCCCTGATTGAGTGCTGCCCACAGATCTTGTTTGTAAGGAGCTCAGCTGAGCTGGGAGAGCTGAGCTGCCAGGTGTGGGAGGAGCTCAAAAGGCAAGGAGCCAAAAATGAGAGTTCAGTCTTTAATCATTTACTGTGGTGGAATAAGCAAAAGGCTAAAACTGGAGAAAGCGCCAACTCCCCTGTTCCATATTCTCACATGGAAAGGCGCCGCAGCCGAGGGTCGGGGGTTCAGAGCTCCTTGGGGATGTCTTACTGCTAAAGGCACCCTTGAAAAAAAGGCTCCAACATTTTACGGACCCTGAGGCTGCTGGTGAGGGGACAAACGGGGAAGGCTGGGGGTGGAAAAGCCTTCAAGGTTCTCCCCTCCCTCACAAGGAGGCAGAGGTCCTCAGATCAAAACCTATGGAGGACTTCCCTGGCGGTCCAGTGGTAAGACTCCGTGTTTCCCCTGCAGGGGGCACGGGTTTCCCTGGTTGGGGAACTAAGATCCTGCGTGCCGCACACAGCCAAACACACACACACACACACACACACACACACACACACACACACACACACACACACACACACACACACACACACACCAAACCTGTGGAATGAGGGTGACGGGTAGGAATGTAAATTTACCTGCCGAGGGCCCTGAGTCCTTGACCGCAAGCCCCTTCAGAAACCGAAGTGCGCCGGCTGTGCCCCAGGTCTGGTGTGAGGAGGGCAGCTTCCCCCAGTCCCGCCAGCTGTGCCGCCTGAAGCCTTCCTAATCGTCTGTGGTCAGGCCTGAGAAATCAGTCACACATGATTCTTTTTTTTTTTTTTTAGAGAGTTTTTCTCTTTTTAAAAATTATCTATGGCTGTGTTGGGTCTTCGTTGCTGCATGCGGGCTTTCTCTAGTTGCGGCGAGCGGGGGTACTCTTCGTTGCGGTGCGCGGGCTTCTCTTTGTTGCAGAGCATGGGCTCTAGGCACCTGGGCTTCAGTATTTGTGGTTTGCGGGCTCTAGAGCGCAGGCTCAGTAGTTGTGGCGTACGGGCTTAGTTGCTCCGCGGCATGTGGGATCTTCCCGGGCCAGGACTCGAACCCGTGTTCACTGCATTGGCAGGTGGATTCTTAACCACTGAGCCAGCAGGGAAGCCCCTCATGTGTTTCGTATAGTAAATTGTCAAATGGAAACAGCCTCCAGTACATCTCCAGTACATGCTACTAACACCACTTTCCTACTTCTCTTAAGGCCACACATCCATTGGCACATGACCTACCTTCCAAGTTGTCAGGTGACCGAAGTTTCACTTCTCCACAACATGAATCGCCATCCTTCCATCCTCTGATAGCAGTTTTTTTGCCACCTGCTGCCAGTCCCTAATCCAGGGCCTCATTATTTAGGTTTCTATTCTTCAGCGGCATCCATTGCTGGTACCAACATCTGTTATCAGTTGGGATGGGTGTATCAGATGGGTTAGGCGGTGGTAACAAGCTCCCAAAGTCTGTGCCTAAATGAACAGTTTGTTTTCTTCCTCACACTATACTACCTTCATTATTTTGTGGGTGGTTGAGGGAGAGGGGCCTCTGTTAATTTTAGTCATTTAGGGATCCAGGCTAACAGAGTAGCCACCATCTTGAATGCTGCTGGCTGTCAAGAGGGAAAAGATGGCTCTGGAAAGTCTCAGGTGATTAAGTGCTCTAACCATGACATGGTAGTTCCAACCACAACTCACTCACTAGTTGGCCAGAACCAGTCATATGAACCTTTTCAACCACGAGGGAGCCCGGAAGTACAATCCTACTGTGTTGGGAAGGTGGAATAAAGATCTCTGCTGAACAACATTAATGATGAACACAAGATCATCACACGGGGGGTAAGAAATTTTCCTCAGGGACTTCCCTTGCAGTCCCATGATTAGGGATCTGTACTTACACTGCAGGGGGCACAGATTCGATCCCTGGTTGGGGAACTAAGATTCTACATGCCAAGCGGGGAAGGAAGGGGAGGGAGGGAGGGAGGGAGCATGGAAGGGTGGTTACCTGGGTGTATAAACTTATATTTACTTAAATATACCATTAAATATTATTGTACTAAAAACCATACCTCAATAAAGTTGATTACAAAAAATAAAGAGGTCCAAAACCAAAAGTAAACAAAAATCAGTAGTAGCAGTTACAAATTCACTGAAATCTTTTTGAGGCAGTAAACAGATGTCCTGAAAACCGGAAGAGGTGTTCTAGGAAATCTGAAAACACAAGGTATCAGGATTCTTTATTCAAATTGTTAAAATATGATACCAAAAAAAAAACAAAAACCAAAACCTACGTTAACACATATTCACTTAACTTCTTCAAGTTCAGGGCCTTGAATTTCCTGAATGGCATGTTTAATATATGATAAAAGTTGGATTTTCCTCCACCAAAGAAGTTGAGGTAGCAGACTCCAAACTCTAGCTAGAGAAAAATGAGCAAATTGGGCTCTTCAGTCCAAAAGAAGATGCCTTCATGGTTTTGATAATTTTTGTTACTGTTTCTAGAAACTGCAAAGGTCACTTTTATAGCCCTGGCTGGAGATGTGCACTTATTTACCTAAATGTAAGTAAGTGTACTGGTGTATTGTTTTTTTTTTTTTTAATCTTTACTTTTGAGGTCAGGTAAATTCACTATGTTTTTTAAAAAATATTTATTTGGTGGCACCAGGTCTTAGTTGTGGCAAGCGGGCTCCTTAGTTGTGGCATGCAAACTCTTAGTTGCAGCACACATGTGGGATCTAGTTCCCTGACCAGGGATCGAACCCAGGCCCTCTGCATAGGGAGTGCAGAATCTTATCCACTGTGCCACCTGGTTTATTGTTGAGCTCTGGGAAAAGCAACATTAAATACCAATTTTTTATGTAAAGAAGGAGGTACAATCTCAGAGATGAGGAGTCAGGTTTTCCAAGTTTATTTTAGAAAACAAAAACAAAACTTAAAAATTCTCAAACTCAGAAGCACAGGAATATCTTAAAATAGTTTATAAAGCTTTTTGCATAGAAGGAGATCAAGACTTCAGGTGCAGAAACATTAACAATGTTTGTTCAATACACAGTACACGCCACTGAGGAACATGTCAATAGAAAAGAGACGTCTTCCTTTCAAAATGTATACACCAGCTCTGTGTATAGAAGTCAATATAAGCCCTTTTCTTTCCCTCCTGGAATAAATTTATTTTTATTATTATTTTTTGAAATAGATCTTTGTTGGAGTATAATTGCTTCACAATACTGTGTTAGTTTCTGTTGTACAACAAAGTGACTCAGCCATACGTATACATATATCCCCATATCCCCTCCCTCTTGCATCTCCCTCCCTCCCATCCTCCCTATCCCACCCCTCTAGGTGGTCACAAAGCACCCAGCTGATCTCCCTGTGTGATGCGGCTGCTTCCCACTAGCTAACTATAAATTTATTTTGAATGAAGCACTTAAACTACGCATGTAGCCTTCAAGTACGGTTGACCCTTGAACAACCTGGGGAGTGTGGGGGGCCTGATCCTCCGCACAGTTGAAAATCCACGTATAACTTAAGAGTTGGCCCTCTGCATCCGGTTCGGTTCCTCTGCACCTGCGGATTCAACCAATCTCGGATCATGTAGTACTGCAGTATTTACTACAGAAAAAAATCTGCATGTATGTGGACCCGCACAGTTCAACCTGTGTAGCTCAAGGGTCAACTGTACTTTTGCTCTTCAGTAGCTTATTTCCAATTGCTTGCAATGCACTTGGAGAGCTCAAATCTAGTATTTCCACACCAAACTCATTTTTCCCTTAGTCACTGTCTCACACTTTTTTCATCCTACTGAAATTTTTTTTTTTAAAACAACGGATATGTACCTTCACAAGTTACCTGGTCGTCTTCATGTTTTCAACCATTCCTATATGCCTGGAGTCTAGACAATCAGTTTGAAAACTCAGAAGTCAATTTTCCAACTGAATTCCTCACGTATTACGGAACACCATCGAAGCTTTTACAAGAACAACGCTAACAGACATTGTCTATTAAAAGCAAAGAAATGAAGTTTTGGTTTAGAGAAAAGCGTTGTGTGACATAACCCTTAACAAACTGTGGTAAGAAAGTACTGCACATGTTGCGGCATCTCTGCTGGGAGCGCATCTAAGGGCCACTCTGCTGTCAACATCCATTTCTGGCATAGGCCACCATGGCCTAAGTTCAAGGAAAAGCAAAGCTTTTCACATGTTAATAAACGTAAGGCTTAAATTTCAGGAAGGTCTGCATTGCATCTCTGATAAACTAACATTTGTGCTTTCTAAGGCTGGGGAGAGGAAAGGGGGGAAAAACTTCAATTACATCTTATAAAGGGAGACTAGATAGATAAGGACACTTCCTCTACAATTAATTCACTCAGTAAGTACTTTTTACTGAATGCCTTCTCTGTGCCAAGTACTGGGAATACAGAGGTGAGCAAGACTTTACGAAGTCCTTTCTCTCAGTTTACATTCTACTAGAGTTGATTCAATTAAAACCTTATATTTATTTGAAGTGGAAATGTGGGAGTACAATATAAACAATAAAAAGATAACATAGTAAACAACTTAGAATTTATTTGCAAAGTAGGAAATAAAAAGCATGATTTTAACATTTATTTAGAATATGAACAAAACTAGAAAAAGTTAAACTACAGAAAAGAAAGTAGAGAGTACTGAAGTTGGCTTAGTGGCCATATAATACAAACAAGCAAAACCCAAGTTTCTTTCATGCAAATAAGCCTTAAGGAAAAGAGAACAGGAATGTTTATAGAACAGACCACAACAAGTATCTTAAAAATTTACATAAGAAACTGTACATAAATGAAAAAATAAATTAGACAATTTACAAGAAATGTTTTATAGGTTATAATAGGCTATAACTTAGTTTATTATGAATAAAATTTGTAGCACATCATACATTTTTACATCACAGATTCAGTGTTAGAATAATTCCAACATGACAGAGCTCAGACTTGGCAAGAACAATGCAATAGATAGAATAAGGCAACTTAAACGGAAATGGCTTGTATAAGTAAAATTAACACAAACATCTTCTAGGTATGATTTGATCTGTAACTGGGCAGAATGAAGACAAATGCCACTCAATTTCAGTTAGAAAGTCAAAGTTTCACTGTAGTTCAAATAAAAAGTCAAAGCACACAATGTATTAAAAAAATGATAAAACCATCTTAACCTGACTTACATCCATGTTCCATTAATTGTATTTAGGACAAGGAGACCAGAATATTAATGTTAGGTCTATAAAGTTATCTTTTGTTTCTAAATGTAAACTAAAAAGGGCACCTCAGAAAAAAAGTGGCAGATTTCAAAATGGCTTAATACTGGTGACAACTATCAACTGTGCCAGGTATGAGATCCGTATGATTCAGAGACACAACATAAAGCTAAAATAATCTCAAACTATCTGCATTATTTATGTATATTTTACAAATTATACAAAACTGAAATGTTTTCTTTGAAAGCTACTGGAACTGTAGGTACTGCGATGTATGAAAGATGTTGAGAAATAGAAAAAAAATCAGCACTATCTTAGACTTGAAATTTAGTTGCACATTTATACAATTCAAAACCTTGAATTTTAACTTTACTCACTCCTTTGAAAAATACATTCCTCATTAGTTCTTTTAAACACAAAATTACTGGTCGCTACAGCAAAAAGACTGAAAATCTAAAAAGAAATAGCCTTTTGACTACACAAAGAGCCAGAATGTAAAGATTTGGGTTTTTTTCTTAAGGAAAAAAAAAATTGATTTCCTCTCAAACACATCATTCAGTACCAGCTGTAGTACCTGAAGTCCCAACATCAACTCACTGCTACATTTATTAAGCTGGAAATATCAGACACATGTACAATCTGATTATTCTCAGGCAATCCTAAGGATAAAGGTATTTTAGGTCTTTATCATACTTGATGTAGATGACTACAATCCACGACATTTCAACTCACTTAGAGATAATTAAAATTGCGTTTTATAAATCCCACTATGAATTGTCTTTGACAAAGGCAATAATTCTGGGAGGGGTTTATCCCACATCTATCCCCACTCACAATGATCAGAAATAAGAAACAGCTTGAAGAAAAGGGCTATTAAAAAAATCCCAAATATATCTAACATTCAAACATCCATAAATTTAGTGGTATGTTTATTTTTGTACAACGGAAAAGTTATAATAATGCCCATATAATTTTGAAGTTAGAGCACAATAAAAATTCCAGATAGCTCTACAGATTAAAGCACATACACACACACACACACACAAACACACGCCCTTGATATTACTTTAAGGTATGCCATTACAGGCAATAACAAAACATGAGAGAATAACTAATACCATTCTATGCTGAGAATCCAAAAGCTAGTACCTCTCAACATACATCAACACAAATAAAATGAACTCTAAAACATGATGCCACATATCTGAACAAATTGTTTTCGTCACTTCAAATGGTGCCATGAATGGAGCAACTAACTGTCTTTTGGGACGCCCTGCTTTTCATGGAACCCTTATTTTCAATAGGCTATTAAAATACCTCAAAGGAAAAAAAATAATTACTCACTTTTTGGGGTCTTTGCTAATCAGTTACTAGGCTCAGTAGAAATATAAAGCTACTGTCTCAAATATTGAAAACAGGCAGTAATATTGATAAAGCACATTACTTTCTGAGATTATCTGATGACAGAAACAAAGTTGGCTGAATTCCTTCTCTATTAGAATATAACACCCTAAAATAAACTTATTGGGAAAATAGGACATCATTGACGTTTCATGGCAAATCATCATGTTAAATAAGGTCAAAGAGTATTATTACAAAAATGCAGTATGTTTCTAATATTTTGTTTATACATACCACAAAACAGTAAGTTAAATGCAAAATAACACATACTCATTTTTCTGGTGATTATCAGTTTTTACATGGCTTTAGCAGAGAAAAAGTTTCTAAACTACATTCTCAAATGCAACAGACTAAAAAGCATAAAGTGCTCAATAGAGAAAAAACAAAATATGAAACATTTTGCATATAACAAGCAGAGTGGTTATAAAGGACATTTGGAAACTACTGCCTTGCTAAGCTTTCCACCCAAAAATGCGACCTTAGAAATCAAGGCAAGATGCCTTGATTCAAGGCAAGATGGACGACTGCTCTTAGAAGGCAGGAGTACCGCTGGACATAGAGGAAAACCTTTTCCCTTTGAGCTGCCTCATTTTTCTTACAGAAATGGACTTTCAGGAACTGGTACTGAGAATACAACAATCACATTTGCACGCAAAGGTAAAAAACTCAGGAATCTTCACAGTCTAATATTTGGCAAACAATCTGAACCTCTAGAAGGACTGTCAAGACGCCACATATATTACTGGCAATAGCGCTAACTTTACCTAAACTAAGAGTCCACCTATTTAAACTAGAGTAGCTGACCAAGGAACACCCTTGTCAATAGGCAAGGAAGTCTACTAGTACTTTGTCTTTGGAGAAGTCGGGGTGTAGAACTGAAGGCCATTAGTTCTCAAAGTCTCTCTGGTTAAAAGGCAGTCTTCTGGGGGTACGGATGGTGGTAGCGGTGGTGGAAAGTTCTAGACCTTGTGTTCTTTACCAAGCGCCCAAGCAAACTGATAGTGATCCTTGCATTTGAAAATGTTATTTTTAAAAATGAAAATTAAATCCACAAGTTATAAACAAGATTCTCCTTGTGTGTACAGAACTCAATGAAGAATTAAAAGGGTTTCTTTTTAGTCCTTTAGAATTGGCTTCTCAAAGTTCAATTAGATAACGTGTGTGTGTGGGGTTAAGTCTTTGGAATCATCCAATTTACTGCAGTGAAGGAAATACATATTTTGAAGACGGATGAGGATGCTCAGGATGTGTCTTGGGCAACTTTATTATTAGTATCATTAGAGAAACGATACCTACTATAATGAGACGGCAGGATGCAATGTAAGATGTTTTTTGGAATGGTCAGACATACAGCTTGTAAGAATAAAATAAACTAGGCCAAATGAGGTATTTCTTATCCCTCTTTACGTATTTAAAAAATAAGGTTCTCACGTGTTCCCTCTCTAACATTCTTTAAAAAGTCCAGATTCAAATTTAAGTTTTAATGAATACATGATAGTGTTCATTTTTAAGAGCTAGTTCTAGAAACTACACTAATACAGTAACCACTACCCAAACGTGGTTACTGAGAACCTGAAATGTGGTTAGTCTAAACTGAGTTGTGCTGTAAGTGTAAAATACATACTGATTTTGAAGACTAAGTAGCTACAATCCCCCAACCCAAAAAAACCCCTGAATAACTTTTTATAATGATTACATGTTGAAATGATGACACAGATATACTGGGTTAAATAGAAATATATAATTTAAATGAATTTCACCTGTTTCTTTTTACTTTTTAAATATGTCTGCTAGAAAACGCAAAATTACATGTTGCTCACATTTATTTCTATTAGACAGCACTGTTCAAGAACATAAGAGCTTTGAGGCATTAAGTTGATTGGGATTAGAACCAAACCTATTTACCACTCTATGCTTATACAAGCATTTTCCTGGGATCATAATAAAAAACTAGAATCTTCGCAGCCTTCATCACAATTCTGTGTTATTAGAAATACTTATTAGAATTACTCCAGTAATTCTAGATTGTACAAGAGAAAAGCCAAGAGGTTTTCTCACAGTGGTGAGATAGTTGCTCACTTTATATGCATTTTAGCAGGTAACTTCAGTTTCAAAAGACAAAAAGTATGAATCATAGTCCCAAATTAACCAAAGTATTGATCAAAGTAACTTGTATATACTTTTTTTTTTAACTTGTATATACTTTTACCATTCCATTTCCTTCTTGACGACAGCCCCAAACCTATAACTGCTAATGTACAGTTTGCCACAGGTATAAAACTTGAAGTTATCATTTAAAAGCAAAAGCTTCTTGTACAGATGCCCAATCATAAAATTCTAAAATAAAAGGATAGCTTTTGGCTGAAACATCTAGTCACGAAAATGGAAACATTTAGTAAGAAAAAGTTTAAACATTGTAGGTTTTCAAAATGACCACTGACTGACATGAATTCAAAGTTCTAAATATTCTAACATTCTCAAAATTACCTTCACATGCTTTTCCCTCTGAACATTACTATTATTCATATGTTCATGTCTATAGAGAAAGAAAACTGAATTTTAAGTATTTGAGCACAAAATTTGAAAACTACAGGGAGAAATATCTTTATCAAGCACCACCTCTTGAGAGTCAATTGAAAATTTTTCTCTACGGAGCAAAACTGTCGTGTAAAAAGACAGCATAATACCTCTTTCTTCCTGTAATATAAAAGTTTTAAGCTCTTCAAAGTACATCCAGATTTACTGTAATTTAAGGAGGTGAACAGTTTTTCCCAATTTTCCCCAAGTCTTTCAACTTCCTAAACCATAAGTAACAGTCTCAAAAAACTTTGCTGAACTATTGGACCTCCAAAATTTTACTGCCGAAGTAAAAGTCTGAAAAAATTTATAACATTATAAAAAATGACTTCAAAATATAGAATAAATTCCAAGGCAAAAGGATTTACAAATTTTGGAACTATAATGCTTTTATTACCAGAATGTACGAAACATTGATCCTTTTATAATTCTGCAATACTGCCTCAGATTCCCAGTTTCAAAACAACTCGTCTTTTAAATTTCCATAACATGCGTTTAGAATAAATGATTTTGTTGCTGTTCACAGTAGAAGACAGTCTTTAGCTTTGATGGTTCAGACCTAATTAAACAGAAATGGCTAACTTTGGGCCTAAGATAAATGTGGTATAGAGAGAAGAGCACAGAACCCTACCAATACACATAAGCCATACTCCATTCAAATAGTCTTGGGACCTCACTGAACGGACTTTCAAATAAGTAATTAAGCCTCCAATTAAAAAAAAAATTTTTTAAATGTACTATCTGATAAACTCAAAATACAAAAAATGCAGTATCACCAATTATGTGCATTTTCTAGGATTCATTTTAAAATTCAGGCTAATGTTTAACAATAGTATTTCAATTAAATTATGGCATTTGAAAAAGGTTATACTTCTGAGGAAAGAGCACATAAACATGCTTTTTGGGAGAAGATATGTTTGGAAAACAACAGTAATGAATAATTAATATTGCTTTTTAACATTTCTAAAATCATATAAAAATGATCATCTCTGATTGCCGTTTCAGTAAGTTTCGATACAGGGTATGTTACTGTCCACTTACTAGTAACCAAAACACACAAAGAACAGACTTGTAACAAATATTCAGAATCAATTCTTTCCAAGAGATAAACATTTCTGAGACTTTAAGATTCACGTTTGAACATACAGTACTGCAATGTTGGCTACATAAAATAAAATAAATAGAAAATCTTTCAGAGGAAGCTCATTAATCAGAGACTGTATTGCATTTAAGGATTTAACACTGGCTATATACAGAAGGGAAAGCATTTCACTTAGAAATACTTCACATTACTGGAGCTCTCTTTTTAATATGGCAACACATAGCAGCTTACCATTCTGACACTTAAAAATCAACAGGAATAGTGCTACTCTTTCATCCTTTGGTTCCCAGTGACAAATAATGTAGTAATAACACCTCTGGTTTTCAGTTCCTCTTGAATGACATTTATTAACAGAGAGAAACCCGATGCTTTAGCTGAAATTTGGCAGCCCAAGAAGTGCACCAACTGCTCCAAAATATCCCTGCATAATTTAAAAGCAATTATTAATGTAGTGCAGCTTCTAAATGAACATGTAATATTAACCACTATTAAGAACACATACTTGTGTATAATCTATTTAAGAACATCGATTCAGAAAGCTACCAATTTGTGTCATCAGTTATTGTAAAAAAATATTTTTTTAAACTGTATTCTCAATATATACAACTTTTTTTTTTTTAGTAATTGAATTCCATGTTTAATTGCTCAATATTTCAATCAACAGTCTACTTGAAACAATCAAATAAGTTTTCTGGTAGTATATATTCTTCATACATTACAAATATTGGGTTGACCAATAAGTTTGTTCAGGTTTTTCCTTAAGATGTTGCAGAAAAACCTGAACAAACTTTCTGGCCAACCCAATACATATGTATGTATATGTTTTTGTATTATAATTGAAGCTAAGCATTTTCTAGTTAATTATAATATATATACCTTTGAAATACATATTTTTTTTATAAAGAGTGGCTGTCAGACACTAAAGCTTCTAGGACTATTGCTGCAATTCTGGCTCCCCTCCCCTTTCCTGAAGAAAATTCCTTTGGCTCTGCCTGCCATTCCCACAGCAGAGGACACGCCAGGTGGAGCTGCACAAGAGTACACGTTCTGACCTCTATAGTGAGAGCAGTGACAATGACACATGGAAGCTCGTAAGAGCAGAACAAATACTCAGAATCTGTATTATTAAAATGCTTAATAAAATATTCACTTGACCACAAACAAAATAATTCAAGGTAAATTTACTTAATCCAAAACATTTTGTGAACTGATACTTGCTCCAATCAGAATTTAATTGGATATTGTGATCGAATAGGAAAAGAAAATCTTGAAGAATAAACTCCGAAATGTTAACAGTGGTTACCACTGGAGGTGGGGGTGAGGCTGTGGTGGGAGGATTAAGGAGATTTTCATTGCTACATTATATATATATTTATTGTTCATATTTAACATTTATTCTCTCAGGGGAGGAAAAAAAAAGAAAGAGGGAATTCCCTGGCGGTCCAGTGGTTAGGACTCTGCGCTCTCACTGCCAAGGGCCTGGGTTTGACCCCTGGTTGGGGAGCTACTACTAATATCCCACGTGAGGCGAGGCCAAAAAACAACAATAAAAACCAAAACAAACAAACAAACAAAAGAAACAAAAGAAAACAATTTAACAAAACAAACCCAGTAAGTACACAAGGAGCCCCAGTATTTAATGAGCTCACAGACCTGATACTGCTCTCTCTTTTTCAGAAGAACTGTGAGATTCTCATCTTAATGGGATGTCTGCCAGGTTACAAAAACGCCCACCCCCTAACTCAAACTGAAGTGAGGGAATCAATATACTATTTACGTAAATTGCAGTTTTATACTTCACTTATAAAGTACCGGGCAAGGAACAATATATGAAACCTGCATTTAAAAGCACGCTATTAATATTCACAAAACTTTATTTTCATATCATACCTCATGCTCTAGAAACAATGCTTTCAGTTGACCTTTTGACCAGTAATCCAGTGCATATGCCAAAAGTTTCATGGAGAGAGTATTGACACGTAAAAAGTTTCCAACAAAGACAACTCTGTTTATCTTCTAAAAGAAAAGAACAAAGAAAATGACTTGAAAAAAGAATTACCAAGTAGATTTTACAATACAATACAGTTTATGAGATCTCTACTTACAAATATAAACAACTGGTACCTTTTTTTAGTGCCTACTACATTCCTGGTATATGCCTTCATTATCCTGAATATTTAAAAATTAGTTTAGGACATGTCACTACACTTGTCAAAACCCATAAAATGTACACTAAGAGTGACCCCAAATGTAAACTATGGACTCTGAGTGATGATGTGTCAATGTAGGCTCATCGATTTTAACAAATGTACCAAACTGGTGCTGGATACTGACAGTAGGGGAGGCTGTGCGTCTGGGGGGGTCAGTGAACTCTGTACCTTCCACTCAATTTTGCTGTGAACCTACAACTGCCCTAAAAAATAACGTCTAATTTAAAAAGAAAAGTTCTGGAAAGACCCTAGTTAAATGATTATAGATAGACTTGTTTTTGAAAATGGCCAATAAGTAATACATTCAGCAAAGAAAGTAATTTGGAGAAATATTACTGATGAGATAAAAGGAGACAAACCAAGGAAAAGTATTTTAAATGTGTTTAGGATTAAAAACAAGCTGTAAACTTGGTCAGCATGTTGCAGTTTATGCTCAGCAATGATACAGAAACCGTGGACTTTATCTATAGCACTGGAGAGCAAAACTGACTGGGATACTGGCATGCCCACCCGACCCCTAGGGCTTCCAGATGGAGGAACTGATGTTTGTTTTGAATCTCCAAAAAACCTATTTCTACTCTCACAATAATATAAGTACTTCTGCGTATACATTTTTGCACACTGAGTTTGAATAGCGTAAACTATAGCCTTAATTACTGTTAAGTCAATTGGCCAGTGAAAATCTGGACCTACAGGGATAACAAAAAAGATCCCAGATTACTATCTGCCCCCTCAAAGTTAAATATTGCCCAAACCTCGGTTAAAATGCCTGCTAGTGGCTCCCTCAACTAACTTACTACACTGTTATTAAGAAACTTAAAAGACAGTATTCTAATTTTGAATTTAGAGTAATTCAGAGGATTAATTCGAGTCTTTGCACAGTTTTCTCTCTGCTGGAGCCTCCCTTTCCCCAAATATCTGCACCCATGATTCTCTCACCTCCATCAAATCTTTGCCTAAGAGTCACATTTTCAACAAAGCCTTCCTTTAACTAGCCAGTTACTCAGTAATTTGTCCTCTGCCACTCCTGGTCTACTCTCAATTCTCTTTATCTTGTTTAATTTTCTCCTTTTTAAAAATAGCATTTATCACCTAATACGGAATAATTTACTTGTTTACTGCATCACTAGAATGGCTGTAAGCTCCACAAAGTCAGGGATCTTTGTTTTCTTCACTAATTTATCTCAAGTGCTCAGAACAATACCTGGCACATGGTACTCTGTAAATATTTACTCAGTGAACAAACGAATGAGTGAACAAATGAAGAATTCCTTTAAAAAGTAGAATTCGCAACACATAAAGTATTTGATATTTATAAAAATTAAATGGGCAAATACCTCTATTACACAAAGGCAAAATTGTATAGTCTTCTTCAAATAAAAATAACCCAATTATGAGGTAAATCTAGCAGTACATGCTTTTTATAAGTATATACATCATTCAAATTTCATGTGAAGAACGGTCTCAGTGCCTTCATAGCCCTGTACAATGCTGCTTGATCCATATGCAACAAGGCAGCACTGTAAAGAAGCCGAGGGCAGTAAGAAAACTTCCAAGTACTTCACTAATCAAATGTAACACTAGCAGGAAAAAAAACCCCACCCACTTTCAATAATAAGTTACCTCAAAACGTCTTATTGTTTAGATAGAATTTTTGTTTTACAACTTCAAGATATTTAGGTTGTATATTTCTGAAAAGGTTTCTGGATAAATATGAAATATAAATTATCTCTTTGTCCTATTTCCGATTTGAATTATCTGCTACTTTCTTTAAAGGTAGTATCACAATTGGATAGGTAACATATATATTAATGAATCTTGGGATTTAATGGATTAAGAGATCTCGATCCTATGAGGCCTCCTTAAGGAATACGAAGAAGTCTGCTACATGTACATAAAACTCCAACGCACATTTTTCATATAATTAAACAATTTTTTTTACCTCATTAACAGCACACATTCGTGCCACAGAACCAATGTTATTGGTGATAGTAACTAATGTAGCTCTTGCTAGATCTTCTTTACTAACAGATTCTCGCTTCTCCTTATAAATCATATTCCCAAAACTGCAGAGAAATGAAAAACAAAATCAAATCTGCTGATAACAAACAACATTTCATACATTTTGAGAATATAGCCTACAGATAAATCTACACATGTATAAAATAAGGTGGACATGTACAAGGTTACTGACCCAATGAACTGTACGTAGTAAAATACTGGGAACACCCAAACATCTATCAAACTATGATACATTCATACAATGAAATACCATGAAGCTGTTAATAAGAAAAAAGGGCGGGGGGAGGAAGGAAGGAGGGAGAGAGGGAGGAAAGGAAGGAAAAAGAAGAAGACAGAGGGTAGGGAGGGAAAGAGGGAAAGGATGAGGGAAGGAAGGGGGGAAAAAGAGAGAGAGAGAGAGAGGGAGGGGGGCAGGCAAACAGACTAGGATATACTGCTGTTGTAGACTATACAGTCCTCCCTCTTACCCATGGGGGATTGGTTCCAGGACCTTCCTTGGACACCAAAATCTCTAGATGCTCAGGTCCCTTGTATAAAATGATGTAGTATTTGCATATAACCTATGTATATACTTTAAATCATCTCCAGATTACTTAATAACACTTAATACAATGTAAATACTATGTAAATAGTTGCCTGTGTGCAGCAAATTCAAGTTTTGCTTTTTGCAACTTTCTGGAATTATTATTTTTCCAAATATTTTCGATCCGAGGATGGTTGACTCTGTAAATGTGGAACCATGGATAAGGAGACCCGACTGTATATAGTATACTATATAATGGTATATAAATGTTACCTTCTAAAAGTTACCTTCTGTAAGGGGAGGATAAGGATATTTATTTGTATTTGCATAGAGAAACACTGGAAGGATACTCAAGAACTAATAAAAACAGTTTCCTATAGTGCATTCAGGGGAGACTTTTGATATATATTTAATTTTAAAATGATATCAATGTTCAAAACTTAGAACTAAACTGGGTAAGAGGAAGCCCCTTACAACTTCCTGATGCACTGCTTTCTAAAAACTAAATAAGCAACTTTAATTACAATGTAAATGTTAAACTTACCTAGATGCTACAGCCCAACCAGGCAGACCAAATCTTTCATAATCTCCTCCGTAAATATCACGGACCAGCTTGTCAGCTTGGGTGCTGTCACCTTTGGATGCCATTTCAAGAGCCTCTTCAAAACTTTCACAGCCAGTCAATAAACTACATAAACCAAGAAAGGTACCCCCTCCAAGGCTAAAGAAAATAAAGAAACTTGGTAAGTTGCATTTACACGCTGTATTCTTTCTCCAAAGTAAAAGGATGGAGCACTCATTTATTCAATAAACACATGGACAGATATTGCTAAACCTAAGAAAAACACATAGCAAAACCAAATATGTCAGATCAAAGAATAAACCAAAGGAAAAAAATGTTGTCGTGTGAACAACATGACACAGAAGACCTTTTATATCTTCTAATATCTTCACCTGATACCTTACACTTTGTAATTGCTAAAAATAAATGTTTTTGTGTGCATGAAAAAGGAGTGCTAAAAGTTAATACCATACAAATTAAAAGGAGAAAAATTGTAATTCTAAATGGTTTCCAGGAAATAATTTTGTGAAAGGCCTATTTACTTAGCCTGACAAGGCTGAAATCAACTCAATGTGATACATTAACATTTACATGACTCCGATATGAATACAGTGAGGACATTTATGTCAGGCTGGTCATCATGTTAAAGACAGAAATTAACTTGGTTCTATTATTCTTTTGGATATACTCACAAAATGAAATTATGCCACTCTAGCCCCTAAATTCAAAACCTCTGCTCCCTAGTCTCACCTAAATTCCTAACAGGTTCTATTCCTGAATCACTGTTGGAATTTAGTTAACAGACTGAATTTCTGTCTTTTTGAATTGACTGAAGTAGGTAGTACTTCCCTGTAGTTCTTTGGCATAGAGAGTTACAACGGAGGTAGACTTTCAGCCACCACAGAAATAAGATACTAATTAAAATTAAGTATTATTCAAACAGGAGTACTACATTAAAATTCAAATGAGTTTTTTTCGGGACTTCCCTGGCAGTCCAATGGTTAAGAGTCTGTGCTCCCAACACAGGGAGCATAGGTTTGATCCCTGGTTTGGGAACTAAGATCCCACATGCTGCACAGCGTGGCCAGAGTTTTTTCCACAAATCAATCTAATTTAAAGCATCCTAAAATCTTTCTTCCTCAATTAAATAAATAGGAATCTCCAGCTTCCTTAAAAGTTGATAAAAGCACATATTGGAATCATAAGGAAAATTTTAAAATCTCATTTCACATTCATATTTCAGGTATTAAAGAAAAAAGTTCATGTTAAATTCATCCTATATGAATTAATTACAATGTTGCCAAATACTCCACTTAAATGTGAATCAAGTAAGAATGTTTCAAGCTTTAGGCTTAAATATATCTACATAAAAATGAGAAAAATGCTTTGGAAAATAAAAATGTTATTGGAATCATTCCAGATAAAAATTCACTCTTTTCATTTGGAAATTTTGATGCCAAATGATGCTAGCCAATATAAACATTTAATGATTTTAGTTTGAGTCTACACACATGCCTTATAAAAAAGTATTATCTGCAACTTATCTTTAACTTATACTTACACATCTACATTTTTAGCTGTTGCACAATACACATTAGTTTTCTGATGAAGCTAGCGTTAATATATAGATTTCACAATTTCTGTGTATAAAACAACATGAACCCTGCCATAAGAACAAAAAGGTTACTACCTTGTCCCAGTTACTCGTTTATAGTCGTCTTTGGAATGGACTGCTAAAATACTGACTCCCGAACCAATGTTTACTACCAGCAGTGGGTAGGGGTCATCCAGGTTGAAAGGCATCTTTTGGCATCTCTCAGGTTCTGAGGCATTAGCAAAATAATAGCACTCTGCTTGTCCATTGAAACTGACAGAATCTATATACAGCAAGCCCTTTACAAGGCAGTCAAGTTCATCCAGTTTGTGCAGGTGGAGGTTTCCAATCTGTAAAAAAACACCAAAGCGAGTTTTATAAAGTGAACAAAGGACAGCTTTCAAAATACTTGACTCGACTACACCATATAATTTCCATGTACTTTACAAAACTTCAAAATCATGTACAACCCACACGTTTTCACTTGTCTTCTTTTGTGTCAAAATCTCTTAGGGACTTCATTTAGTCCTGTGGTTCTCAGTGGTGGTGGTATTACTTCTAGAGGCGTTTTGGACATCTGTGGGGACTTTTTAGTTTTCACAAAGATGGGGAGGAGGGGAGAATCAAACTAACGTTTACTGGGCAGGGTCTTGGGGTGCCAGACATCGGCAATGGGTGGGGCAGTTGTGCAAAAAAAAAGAGTTAACCCTTTCCTGCATTACCTTTGAACATTATGACAGACATTTTTGTAGGCAGCAGTAGGAAAATTCGTTTATAATTATCTGAGCCTATGTAAACACAAAGTATTTTATCTATATGTGTATAGACACAAGGTATTCTTTACGTGGTTTTAATACATACTAAATTTGCTAGGAACGCAACCACCATATAAACTGAGGAAGTGTTGTACTTTTTACTTTTTGGAACTTTACCTTGTGTTGTTTAGCATCTTCGAAAGTTATGTCACAACAGCAATACCACTTATGCTATTTGATTCTCCAATAAAACATACCTTATCAATCTAGCATTTGTGGCTTTAGAAATTAAGTTCAATCTATGTACATACAAGCATCTAAATCTGACTACTTCATTATGCCCTCTTGTGTGATCACACCAGAGAATCCACCTACTGATATATAAATACCTTAATTTCCTATCTTTATATTATAGTTTGGGTACTAATGTGAAATTATTAAATTCATTTCAGGTTAGTAAAGAGTATATTATAAAATATTTACTATAAAAGATCTCAGCTTAGATAAGCTTTTCAATTCTCTAAGGACTTACTAGGTATCACTCCCCCTTGTGTTCCCATGGCATCTCTTTTCATAGCAATAGTATTAATTGTAATGCATTGTACTTCTTAATTATAATGCGCTGAACTTATAGTTCACTTAAATGTGTGGTCTAGGATACTGCACTCTTTGAGAGCTAAGTCTGTGTCTTATTCCTAGCTGACTTCTCAGTGCCTAGCACAATACCTAACACAAGCTAGATGTTCAAATATTAGCTTAATAAATGATTGAGCACCAACAAAAACAAATATTATAAAACTTCATCACTAGAAAATATCAATACTTCTTAAAAAAAACTTAGAACTCCGTAATTTGAATACCAGTATCTCCAAACAATGGCCAGGTGAGAGCTGGCTTCAAGGACACTGCTTTTGGCAAACATTAAATATCACGCATCCAAAAAAACTGGTTTCAAATTTATGGTCAGATTACTCAATAAACTGAATACAAATCAGTATTACTCATCATAAAAATTTTTAATAAAAACTACCCCAAATTACAAGGTATTCACTTCTGTGAACCATGTAAGTGATCACTTATGTTCTAGATTTTCTTATGTGAATTTGAGAAACTAAATGGTCCACATGCAAATTTTCAAAAAAAACAAATTTCAGTAAACCCAAGTATAACCTTTTAAATCTTTATTCTAATGGGAAGGACTGGACGCTTGGCAAACCCCTACTAGCACAGAAATCGACGCTTACATAATCCGCCTGCCACATCCAAATGACCCCCTTCAAGACAGAAACATGGTAGGGTCGATGCTATAAAATCCAAGAAAAAAGGGCTAATAGGGACTTTCATTCAGGTGTCTATTAATCAAAAGATACAGGTTTCAGTTGGGGTTTGGGAAGACGGTGGCCTTAGGAGAGATGACTGGATAATACTCAAAAAAACAAGCCAACAGAATAATAGTGAAAATATTTCAAGCCCCATTTATATCTGGCTTTGCACACTTCCAAATTCACTGAAGTCTGCTTTTACTGTAGCTTTGTAGCAGTTCCTAAACTTAGCAGGTTTTACCCCATATTATGTATGACAGGCCCAACTCTGGCCAGTTTTTACTCATTGTATAAAGGTGTTTAAATGCTCCAATCAAAAGCAAGTCATGAATACATACTTCCCCTGTATCAGCAGGGGGAACTAGTCTAAGAAACATACCAGACAGAAAACGAGCCTCATACTTTAAAAACTGAAGAGAATGGGTATCGATTTTTGCCTGTAAGTTAAATACCTACTGTGCGAAAATCTTTTTCAAACTTGTAAGCACCACCTCCTGTAGCACATAGCACCGTGTGTAATGTTGAGAAGTTTTTATCTCTTCCCATTTGGATAAAAGTAGGCAGGTCCTGGGTTGGAAATCTGATAAAGTGCAAGTTCCCTCTCCGGCCAAAAAGTGTTAAATCTTTCAGTTCAAGGTGTACATCCCGAATACCAGTGGATCCATAGGCTACATTAGAAGTCAAATATTTCCGGATACTTTTTAAGCTCTCAACTTCTTCTTGTTCTTCTTCTGCTGTGATATCGATAGGTTCAAAATATGAGAGCTTTACCAGAGTTCCCCCGATGTCCATGCCAAACCATGGGAAAGCTATGGATAAAAAACAAATAAATAAAAATATATATCCTGATTTTAGAAATGCAAATTAGGACCTAGTTAATTAGCCACAAGCTTCATTTACCCTGAATCATGCATTCAGTCGATAATACTTTTGAGGTAAGACAGATCTATGTGAAACTCACGCTTTTCCCTTCAAAGTGTTATTCTGTGTATTTTCTAAAAACCTGTAACTTAGCATGCCTGGGGCTGGACCAGGGCCTTTTAATTCCTGGTCTGGTAGGCATTCCTTTTCATTTATTACATATTTATCATGTGCCCCAGGAGATTAGGAAAAATTTGGTTTTAATAATAGGTCATCACCTACGGCTTGAAAATGTTTCTAAGATTTTAATGTAATAAAATTGGCCTATCATCACTTCAAGTAACCCAAGGGAAAAGTACCCCCTTAAAAAGAACTTTTTTTCTTTGCTCATTAAACTTACTGGGCTTCTTTAGTGCATCTGGTTAATAAAATCAGCTGTTGATAACGTTGAAGGTAAATCTACTTGGAAACAGGCACACTTGGGGAGGTAGTATCATCTGGGTTTGGGACTTGGTGCTCTCTCACTAACTGGGCTATATGACATTGGAAAAGCCATTAACCTCTCAAATCTTAGTTTCCTTAAGATCTGTTTCCATTCTCTGGGATCTTAATCATTATGATAGAGACAAAAATAATTTAATACTTAAGATACATAGATTATCAAGTGCCTAACAACATGTATTTAACAGTTTATTATGTATAAGTTGTCAAGGAAATTTAGTTCCCTCTAAAATTCTACTTTGTTTCTTATATATTCATATTTTACTTATTTGATATGTGTGTACCATTAGAAACCGGGAACATACGATTCAACGAGAAAAGATTCTATACATTTCTCTATACAGGCACAATGCTTTTGTCACCTATAGATTTGTATAAACAACTAAGATGCTGAAGAAACTAAATTGTCTCAGTTTTGTTGGGTAGCTAGCAATGGAGGCCATCTTAAATAAGTAAAACACTTGTATTGATATATATATTTTTTGGCCACACCCCGTGGCTTGCGGGATCTTAGTTCCCTGAACTAGCGCCCTGCGCCCTGGGAGTGAAAGCGGGGGCTACAAGGGAATTCCCAGTAATACACTTTTAAAATGAATGAGAGGCCATTCAAGACTCATCTCACACCTAGCCTGTTAGATACATATATGTCTGTTCTCTTAGGGGTATCTGCTCTTAAAGGAAGAGTAACTGGAGGTGCTATATTGTAGACCATGAACGTCTTAGTAACCTTAATATCCAAACTAGAACATTATAGGTCCCTTCTTTTGCGTAGAAATCCTTTCAACTCGGCAGAGTTCTGGAATTCATTTCCTTATGCCAGAGAAATAATCACCATTCAAAAAGTATGGGGGAGGCAGCAAGAACACAGAAGACACATATTCTTAATTATGATCCACTCCTTTCATTTAGCAAGTGATCTAATTTCCAGTGCATTAAAGCAAATACTTATGCTTGTTATTTTGTCACTAAAATGAGAAGGGGAGGGGGCACAAAACTCAAACTTTATTGATTTGTGATAAAAGTACAAAGTTATTAAGTACAACCAGAGGCCCACTAATACTTCCATGAGGTAAGAAAAATACCACTTTCCAAAGAAATCCGGCAAATATCTAAATCTATAGCTTTCTTGCTTCTGGCCAAGGGACAGGTTAAAAGTAGGTCACCAGTGCATAAGCATCCTACTTCTTGCATACAGCCTAAACATTTCTCATTCTTTCGAGAATAAACTCTCCACTGTCAAGGTGAAAAAAATGAACCAAAATACATTTAAAGAACAAAACATACCTTCCATAAATATAAATAAGTACTTTGATGATGGCAAATAAACATTACCTTCTACAGACTTTGAGCATTTCCTAGAATCTCTCATGATCTGTTTATGTGGCCTTCCAAAAAAATAGTAGCTCCTATTCTATTTCTCACCTTAGCCTAAGAGAACTGCCATTAGTTCCCCATAAGTAACAAAAATATCCAGAACCACCATAAGCAGAGTGCTACCAAGAAATTATCTTTCCTACCAGGTAGATTATGTATGCAAAAGAAGAAACCCACATGCCTGATCACCTTTTTAGCCACAAGGGCAGACTGTTAATTTCTAACAAACTGCATTATAAAAGTTTGGTGTCTTGTTAAGTGTTGGTAAGAGGTAGCGGAGAAGCTTTAAGGAGCTATTTAATTGCTATTGGCCCCATGCAGATTTTAGCCCAAAGGGGTCCTATGCGAAACTAGGATTTAATTGTTCTTGAGCAGAAAGAGAAACCAAATGCTGAAAATGTTCAGAAACATTGGTGGATTATTTTAAGGAACAAAATTCTAAAATGAGCATGTGCAGTGGTCAATTCCAGATACGGTTCAAGTTCCCGAATAAAAGACATTTCACTCTTCCCAATAATCATTCCGAATAAAAATGTTGCTTTAAAACAGACTAAGAAAATAAACCATACTCACACCTTCAGTATTATAATTCCTCAGAAGAGCTTCAGAAGACTTTTCCCCCCTTTGGTAAATTAGTTACATCTAAGAGAATATTAGAAACTATCACCTCCAACTGCACCTTACTATCCACTGGAAGTGATCCACTTAAGTAATGACTCAATTTACAAAGGGGTCAATCAAATTACATAGAAGCAAACGGCACACATATGCTACATACTTCTCTCTGGTCTTGACAAAAACTTCACGTACCTTAGTGCCTGGGTTAGCAAAGCAGGCACCCAAACCTACACTGCACCAAATGAAAAAAAATATATATGTATATAAACAAAATCTTTTATTATCACCTTGTTAATCATGTTACATGCTCTACAGGTAAGCAGAACAGAGGCTGACCCTTACCTTAAAAAATCATGTCAGTTGAGGTACAGAAGAACACCACTGTTTAGATTTTTACTATTATTTAAGTAGTGTGAAAAACACAAATAAAGGTAATGCAAACATTGCCACTGTTTTGGTTCTAGCAAAAAATTTTCATTAGATTAACGTTTGACTTCATTCTTCCCCTGGAGTTGAATTAACACATAATTTCAAATGCTCATCTTTTAGTTATACAATTTAGAGGATGAAACCAATTCCTTTTCTTATTTTCTGGTTAAATACAGGCATTTGGTTTATAGGCTGGTATATACTAGTGATGTATCAAAAAGCAATGTTTTCTAACACTTGGGTGAGTAACTGTAAGAAAGTGTGTGAAGCCAAAGTCACTTGTTTAACTAGTATGAGATACAGTTTTTAGTTACTAGTGCTGCTCTAAGGATTAAATGACACAATGCATGTAAAGATAGTGCCTTACATACAAAGTGCTCACTAGATTTATGATTATAAAAAAAAGAAACCCTACGCAAGAACTCAAAAACAAAACAAGTGTGTCTTTAGCTAATCTGAGTGGTTTGAAACATCAGAAATAATACTTTCCAGTTATATATATATATATTTCCATGACAGTTCATAGTTGAAATGCTTTCTTCCCCACACACGAAAGAACAAGATGTTCTTTATTTTTACTGTAAAGAGCTGAGTAGACAGTAAAGTCATCTTTTACATATAGGAAACTGGAAATGTTATTTCAGACTTCTAAATCATATTAATTGACTGGTTTTTCAGCATAACTCTATTTTAACATTAATGGTCTCACAATGTACCACAATATATTAATAAACAAATTACTTCTAAAAAATAGGTGTTCTTTTATTTCTCAACCTAAAATTTATTTTATAAACTCTTAATTATCATCTTTGCTAGGTATGAAACACCTTTGCCAGAGACGGTATTCACACCTGATTATAAGGTTGCCCAAATCTAAGTAATCAAATCGCTGTCATGCCAAAAATAAAATAATACCATAAGGGTCAGAATATGAGCTTGTCATAGTTAAACTCATTTTACTAAATGGAAATTCTAACACAAGCAGAGAAAACCTATGTGTTGAGGGAAGATGTCCAACTGTTCTACATTACTGCATCTGTTCAAGATTCATTTAATTCAGCAAATGTAAAGTAAAATAGTAGTGTTTCTATATTACTCTCTCATTTTAAGACTTCACATCACTATTTCATAGACTCCTGAACGAGAACTCTTTAGCTATCGTTGTTTTTTTTTTTTTTTTTTTAAATCATTGTTTAAAAAAATGTTTTAATTGGCAGATAAAACTACCAGATCAGAAAGGTTTGTGCTTCTCTAAGTATTTAGACTACACCCTACAGGTGCAAAAGAAAGAATACAGGACTATGAGTCAGGTGACTTAGGGTCCTGAACCTCTGTTAGCAGAGTTGGTTGGTGCAGCCTTGGAAAAGTTACTCTGGGGCTCAGTAAGTTCAGTTTTCCTCAGCAGTAAAATCAGAACCAAATTATCTCACATTTAAATAACAATTAACAGTTTTTGGAGTGCTTTGGTATGTTGCCTCTCCGTGGAGGTTTTCAAGACCGGACGGGTGGGAAAAGCCAGTATCAGTGCTCCCGTTCTATAGCAAGAGATTTCCTAGAACTGTTGGGAAGATCACACAACACTGCAAAATGGCAAAACACCAATACAATTCTAAGACAGAAGCATGCATCCCGCATTCCTAGTCGCTCTGGAAGAATGAACTTCAAGTATGACAATCACAACGGCTGAGTGATCAAATAAGCCATTCACAGGAGTAAAAGGTTTTAAAAAGGCTAAAAATAAAAGGAAGCAAATAAAAGTTGATCTACTCTCTTTAAGTATGGAAAGTTTTTGTTTTTGTTTTTTTAAGTATAGGCTATATATAGTCGTAGAAAAATCTCTACGGGTAGTCACCAAAATATTAATAGTGGTTAGCTCTGAGTGGCGGGAATACGGATGACTTTGATCTTTTTATCTCTGTTTTTTAAAAAACAAACATGAACTAGTTGTTATTCTAAACAAGTCACGGCACTTACCCACCGGTAGGTTACATGCCGTGTGTTTAAAAGCTCTAATTATAACAACAGAGACAACTCCCAGGAACCCACCGGGATTTCAAGGACACAAGCAGAAAGCTCAGAAATCAGTTTAAAAAAAAAAAAAAAAAAAAAAAAAAAAGATTGGTAAATGTCCCCGCGCAACTTGACATCTGTGACCACCCATTTTCAACTTGACTTCAGAGGAAGCTGGGAGCGCGCACTGGTAACTCTGGTCTTGCCTGCCAAACCCCAGAACAAAAATTCCCCCTTGCACCTCCCAGCTCTCGAGGAGGAAGGAGGAGGAAAGGCTAGGGGGCGGCAAGCGTTCGTCAACCGAGCGTAGGGGGATGGGGAGGGAGCCTCGAACCGGGTGCTGCAAAGGTCCCTCCGCCCCCATCCCATGCTGGGCGCCGCCGGGGAGCGACCGGCTTCGAACCAGGCCACCACAAGGGGCTTCCCGACGTGGCCCAACTTGCTCTCCCAAACCGACGAGCCCAAGCCCCCATCTTACAGGGTTTCTTGGCATCCTTGATCTTCATGGCGTCGGCCTGAGGGGCGAGAGGCAGCCTCGGGTACGGCGCGCAGAGGGTTGCGGCGGCGACTCCGGAGGTAGCTGGGCCGCGCTGGGAGGCCCGGCCGGTTCCTCCCCTCGGGCCGGGCGGGGCGGGCCAAGGGCGGGGCGGGGGCGCCTGAGACGAGGCCCCGGCCCAGGGGGCGGCCCCCCCCACCCCCGCGAGGGGCGGCCGGGACCGAGCGAGCAGGGGAAGGCCGCCGGCCTCGCCGCTCCGGGGCCCCCCGCCGCCGCTCCAAACAAAAGGCCCCGGTCCCCCGAGCCGCCGCCGCCGCCGCCGCCGCCGCCGCCGCCGCCGCCGCCGCACTGAGAAGCAGCCCGCCCAGGCCCAGCGCCCACGTGATGCGAGTACCCCCTTTCTCCTCTCTCCGCCCGGCTGCTGGGGATTGTAGTTCCGCGGGTCGCGAAGCCCAGCTCTCAGGCTGCAGCCTTACAGATGGACTACAAAACCCAGGATGCATCGCGGGCCCTCCTCCGAGGCCCCTCCGCTTCCGGAGATGGCCTCAGAGTGGTCCCAGAGAGAAGGGGGAGGGGCCTTAATCACGCCAGCGACGGGGCTACCAATGGTGGCTGATGTGGGCGGGCTCCCGAACCCTAGCGCTCAAGCCTCGCACCGCCGCCGAGAGAGAAGGGGAAGAGAAGTCTTTGCTGCTACTAACATGGCAGTTCTGCAAGGCGCAGACTTCCTTTGGAGGCAGAAAACCTGATCAGTGTGCCAGGGAAAACGCTAAATACAGGGCTCTAGAGCCGCTCTTTAGAGAGATCAGTGAATGCATTTGTAAATTAAAGTCATTCACGAAGGTATCCCCTGGCTTAAGAGACATCGCGAATGCTGGAGTTGGAATGATGATGATAGTAATGGCAATAGCAATAATAGGTAACATTTATTGAATGCTTACCATGTCTCAGGCACTCTGCTGAGCTCTTCTGGGGAATTATTTGATTTAATTAACTTTGTGAAGTGCGTGCAATTATTATCTATCACTCATTTTGAAGATGGGACAGTAACTGAGAAGTCACTTGCGGAACACATGCCCTTTGCCGCGGTTCCATGGTCCCCTCAGGGGCCCTGTGGCCCAGCTCCCTCCTTCCAAAGGGGAATTGATCCCCAGAAAAGAAAATTAGGTGCTGCAGTTCTCACTCCTTTTCCTGTGCCTGCTAGATTCTGAGTTCTCCAGCTGGAATGGGAAGGGACAGCACTGGGAGCTCTTCTCCTGGCCTCCCCTCCCCCAATTAGCTGACCAGGAATTTAGTGACTTTGGCAATGGATGGTTTGAGAGTTGGCAATGGAGGATTGAGCCTTATTGCACCTTCTTTGTGGAGGATATGACAAGGATTGTGAATAAGAACCGGAAGGGACACAAAGGATGATCATTTAGGGAGCGTGAACAAAGAGCTAGCACAATACAAGTGCTAGCTTGAAATATAATGATTGAAATATAATGATTAAGAACTTAAACTTGAATTCACATCTTGGTTCTGCGATTTGGTTATAAATTTGGGCAAATTACTTCATCTCTCTGATTCTCATTGGGAATGATGATGCCTACATCTCATGGGATTGAGATGAAGACTGAGTTGAAAGAAGGCATATAAAGTGCTTACCTCGTTGCCTGTCGTAGAGATAGTGATCAGTAAGTGATAACTATGTTTTTATCGCCATCGTTATCATTACTGTAAAGATAAGGGAGAAAGATTAAGTATCTAGACTGTTTGTCCAAGGTAATTATATAGGATTGGACCCGAGGTCTGGTGCTTTGTGGTTCCTTATCTTTTGTTATTTTGATCTCAGTTTCCACATTTGTTATTTAGAAATATATTTTTATTTATATGTTTTATAGAAACATTCTTCTGAGCTCCCAGATATGTGACCCCATAACTTAGAACCCTGAGTGGTAGACTTAACCTTCTTTTCCTCTTTTTTTCCCCAAGTCATTCCATCCCACACAGAACACTCGATATTCTTGAATGGTCCTGTTTTCCCACATTTTTTTGGAGCGAGAGCCATGACTTCTGATTGACATGGCTTCAAAGAGTGTTCACTATCTCATGTGATTCACCCGCTGCTTAAGTCTCGTGTGCAACTCTGTTCTCTACCAACAGATATCTTTCAGTTGTTTCCTGCCTCATTTGGTAGCATCTGCTTGGAAGTCAAAGGGGAAGTGATACCTGTGCCTTGTAATAGGCTGGCCATGAACCAAGAGGAAAGTGAGCTGGAAATGAGAGCCATAGGAATTTGGGTAAGTTTTTTGTTTTTGTTTTTTTGGCCGCGGGGCATGGCTTGTGGGATCTTAGTTCCCTGACCAGGGATCGAACCTGGGCCCATAGCAGTGAAAGCGTGGAGTCCTAACCACCGGACCACCACGCCAGGGAATTCCCTTGGGTAAGTTTTGGACACAGGCTTTTGCTAGTTTCTGTGGCCATACATGGATAACTTAGTTTAATTTAGCTTCAGTGTTAGGCTTACACCTGTGATGTCATGTGCGAGAAAAACACTGACCTTCAAATAGTGAGAATCCTAGCCTTAGATCAGTCATGGAATTTCTGTATGACCCTGGGAAAGTCCTTTCTCCGCTCTGGGTTCAAGTTACACATCTGTAAAATGAAACAATTGTTTGAGATTTCTTCCATCTCTGAATTGACGTTCATTAACATATGTCTCTATTTTAGGAGCAATAGGAGATGAGTTCAAGTTTTCCCCAGTGTTACTGAAACTGACAGGTCATCATGCTTCAGTTTCTGGCCAGAATCTTTCTTCTGCAGCCCCTGTTGGCTATCAGCCCTAATCCCTCCCTCCAGCACGGTCTGGTTAACTGCATTTTCTCTCTTCCCTAGCATGTCCTCAGAATCCTTCCTGGCAGAGTGAGTGCAGGAGCTGCAAAGAACATCTAAAGGGTCCAAGAGAAGTTCTTGATCTGAGCACTTCCTGTCTCAATATTTATTGTCTACCAAACACAGTTAATCCTCCCCATCTTGCAGAGTGACAGAGGAGACCTGACACATGTTCATTTTGCTTTTACTGAGTGGGTCTCCATGGAGACAGGTGGTAGATTGTACCTAATGATGACTATGAGGTCTCCTGGTATGAAGAAAACACACACACACAAACACACACACATTCTAGCTTCAAAGCCCAGACCAAGCTTGTAACAGTGGGTTCTGTCTCTAATTAGATGGTCGAGAACATGCTCCAGTCAGTCCTTGAATCCACGGAATCAAACTAGCGTCTCACCGTGGGGAGCATCATTAGTATGAGTGTCATTGACATCATCATTATCATCATCATCACCATCACCATCATGAAAGTGGAAACACAGTTCTGTCCAACAAATAATTGAGCCTTGACTATGTTCTGGACACTGGAATACATGCCGGGGGAGAGAGAGGTAAAAAAGGGAGAAACAATAATCAAGTCAACAAATCAGTAAACGAGAATAGGCTGTGATAAGTGATGTGAAGGAAGTAATCAGGTTGATGTGCTGGAGGGTACCTGGGATTGCAGGAGAGGAGGAGGGCTGCACTTCAGTTTAGATGGTCAGAGAAGGCTTCTCTGAGGAGGTGGTGTATGAGCAGAGATCCCTGCAGATTGCTGGCGAGGACAGAGGTGTGGCTGGTACTGAAGGTCACTTGGGTGGAGGGACAGAAGCAGAGCATGGGGAGTAGAGGGCAAGGAGTAAAGTGATCGGAGGTGGAGTTGCAGAGGTGGGCATGCTGGGCCTTGAGGACCCCTGGAAGATTTTAAGCAGGCGAGTGACATGATCTTTGATCTTAGAGGGCTACTCCGGCTGCTTCGTGAAAGATGGGTGGATTGGAGAGGTACCAGGACTTGTGAAGACTAGTCACCTCGGACTCCTCCCCCTCCCTCCTAGCCCACATGCAATCAGTTGCCAAGTGTGTGGTGGGAGCCCTCCAGGAACTGTGCGAGGGCTTGAATCCGTGTGGTGGCAGCAGAGAGAGAGAGAAGTGCTCAGATGGAGAACTTCATTTAAGAAAGGCTTACGGCGCTCCTACAGTGTGCCAGGCACTGTTGTAGGGATGAGGGATATGATGAAGAACAGGACAAAGCCCCCATCCTCTTGGAGCTTATATTCCAATGGGGACATAGTCAGCAAGCAAGTAGACCAACGTAGAGTATTATATTCAGTAGTATAAATTAGATAGTATATTTAGATAGCATAAATGCTTAATGAAGATAACAACGCAGGATGAGGGATCACGAGTGACGGGGTGTTTGAGATAGAGTGGTGGTTGAAGATGAGTTAGATGAAGTGGATGTGGGGAGGGAAAGGGAGGCTTGAAGGGTAAGTTTTAGGGTTTGGGCTTGAGCTCTAGGGTGTATGGTAGTGTCACTTACAAAGAAGGGGGGCATGGGGAATAAATAAGTGGGAAATCTAGGGCTCTGCCTTGGCCTTATTGATCCTCTAGGGCAGTGGTCCCCAACCTTGTTGGCACCAGGGACCGGTTTCGTGGAAGATAGTTTTTCCACAGTCGGGGCAGGGAGGGGGACGGTCCAGGCGGCAGATGAAGCTTTGCTCACTCAGCCGCCGCTCACCTCCGGTTCCTAACAGGCCTCGGGCCTGTACTGGTCCTTGGCCCAGGGGTTGGGGACCCCTGCTCTAGGGCCATCCTCTCCTCAGATGTGGGACACAACGCATGTTTTGTTATAGGAGTCAGCTTGTTTCAGTAGTTGACGATTTGCATTTTAGAGGCACCCACAGCTTGGGTGTCACATACTCCTGCCCTGCCCAGGAATGAGTCCTGTCAGGTATTTCCCTATGGGAACAGAGAAGAGCCTCTTTCTGGAGCTCTGCTCTGCCCGCTGATCCCCACCTCCTGACTCATTAACCTCAGCAAGTCCAGATAGGAGCTCGTCGTCCTCCCACCCCGTCTTCTCTTGCCTACTCACTTTCGTAAAGGCCCTGCCTCAGCTCGTGGTACCAGCATCCACCCACTCGCCCAACACAGAAAGCTGGGAGTCATCCTGGACTCCTCTCGCCCCCTCGCCGTCCACAGCCAGCCAGTCACCCGGTCCTCTTGTTGTCCTCGCATCTATTCCTTCCTGTCTAACCTCACTGCTCTCGCCTGAGCACCAGCCTCTGCATATCACATTTATACTCTTAAAGGTCCTTCCTGCCTCTTGGCTGACTTTATCCCATCTGCCCTCCTTACTGATGCCAGAGTGAATTTTCTCAAAAGCAAACCAGACTGTATCATTTCCAGGGCTTAGAACCATGCCTCTCCCGCAGTATTGTCTTCAGGATAAAATCCCATCCTAGGACATAAGTCCCACCATGATTGGATGCTGGGAACCTCTTTAGCTGTATCTCTTGCCTCTCTGCACCCTTCATTATATGCTCTGATAAGACAAAACTGCTTATAGTAAACTGAGTACATGCTACTGCCCATTACTGTTACCTCTTGTGCATGTGTAAGCCTCTCTTCTTGAGTTCCCATTGAAAGCCTATTTATACTTTAAAACCCAACCCAGAAATCCTCTCCCCTGGAAAGACTTCCTTTCCTCTATGCTACTTCTGGTCCCTGTACATGCTTCTCTGTTTACCACTCATTGCATCATAACATAGTGATCCATTTACTCACCTGTCTCCTTCAATACCAGATGAACTCTTTGAGGGCTAGGGTTGTGACTTACTCTGCTGGGTATCTGCAAGTCTAGCATGGGGTCTGATCCAGGAAGTTGGCCCACAAATGATTAAGTTGGATGAGTTTGGGTTCAAGTCCTTCAGATGCAACCTGGAAACTCATCCTTCTAGAAACTTCCAGAACCAATAATTATTGACAACAAAGGCAATTTAGTAGGAGTGAATCATTGTACTTTATGGGCATAACACTGAAGAGCGTAGCACCCGGGAACCATTGTGTATTTCCTAACACCTTGTTTAATCAGGGACAGCTCTAATTATAGATGGACCTCTTCCTGGCCCTGGGACGCCTACGCAAGTGTATTTATTTATCAAGGCTTTGACCAAATTAGAGCAGAGTGCAATGGTTAAAAACTAGACATCACAATCCAGCAGAACCAGGTCCTGATCTCTGATTGATTGTGAAGCTTTAGAGGGGTAATTTTTCCTCCCTGTGTCTTGGTTTCCTCATCTGTAAAATGAGGATAAAAATGGCTCCCATGCCTTCAGTCTTTGTGAAGACGAAATGACTTCCTGCATCTAAAGTGCTTGGTACAGTCGCTGGCCGTGACAGCTTTGGTGGTGACTCCTGCAGAGACAAAGCATTCACGCTGATATTCAAGCCGCCATTTAAATGTCTCTTCTGCCCTCACTAGCGTATGCAAGCAGACTAGATTAGGGTGCCTGTTTGACATCTTAGAAAACTTCAGGACTTTTGTTCATAGCATTCATCATGACACTGTTTGCGTCATATTTCGTCTGACTTCCTGACTCAGCTCAGAAAGATCCCAAAGGACTGTGTTTTTTAATCCTTGACTCTTAGCACAGTTCCTGACACAGAGAAAGGTCTCATTGAATATTTGAATGACTGAGCAAATCTTTCTTACTAGCATGCTATCTTGGCATGGGGTATTTCTGTGTGTGTGTGTGCGTGCGTGTGTGTGTTAGGGGGGCTATTTGGTGAGGTTAGAAGTGAAAGCACTGATAGAAAGCCCATGGTGATGGAGAATGGGGGCAGATTCTGGTTAGGGAGCTCTGCACCAGTATAATAAGAGATTAAGAGCACATAAGGACAGGCCCCGGCATCACAGGATTTTTAAGGCTGTCACTGCCTTAGGCTGTGAGGCCAGTGTGTATAATAAAAATAGTTTGCACAGTTCTGCTTTGGAAATCAGGACTCTGACTGAGAGCTTAGCCAACTAGCCAGCAAGAATAGCTTTCTGGAGCTTGGAGCCTCATGAAAATTCCAAAACTGGGGAATAATCAAAAAAAAAAAAATAGGTTTGTTTGCTGGCTTTGAAAAACTGCATTTAAAAAAAAAAAGGAAAGCAAAAAACCTTCTCAATATTCTCTTCATCTGCAATACAAATTATCAGACACTTCCTGTGCACCAGCCCACAGATGAGAGGAAGAAGGAGCCAGGAATAAAGCAGGTGCTTCATAGGAAGTCATTGGCTAGGGCATGAAGAAGAGTAAGGAGTACGGTGTGGTCGCCAGACTAATGCTAATCTAAGTGTGGGGCACAGGTGAGTGCCGACACCACCTGTTTGTGATTAGCTACCAATTCGATAGGGAGCTTGCCACAGGATGTAATACATCAACGACATCACTAGCACATTGTTTGCAGTTCAGCCGCTATTTTTTTCATAGCAAGATATGCTCAATGAAGGTAGCACTGTATTCTTCCCTGTTTTGGCGCAATCCGTCACTGCCTTAGGCTTGGACCAGTAACGGATATTTCTCTGACCAGCTGCTTTGAGCAGCACTGGTCTAGAGCACGGACTTCAAAATCAGTCAGACTCAGCTCTGCTGCTTAAGTGAGTCTCCTGAGCTGTCTGAGCTTTGGATTCCAAGTCTGGAAAATGGAGAGTCATTCATTCAAAACAAATTTTGAGCACACACTGTATACTAGGCACTGTTCTGTGAGTTGAGGATATTGCAGTGACCCCGGCTGATAGGATTCCTGCTTTCATGGGGCCTACAGATAAAGAAGTGAGATAATTACAGCTTATGATAAGTGCTGTTAAGAAAGTCAACTGACCCTTTGATGTGTGTGTAACAGATTGGATGGTTAGGGAGGTTTAAGAAGGAATCAGCTGTGCAAAGAACTCAAGAAAGAGTGCTCTAAGCAGAGGCGAGAGCAAGTGCAAAGGCTCTGAGGCATGCTGGGGGAAACAAGAAGATGGCCAGCGTGTCTGGAGTGGAATGAGGGAGGGGAGGTAGAGCATGGGGAGAGGTGAGGTCAGAGAGGATCCAGTTCAGGCAAGGCTTAGTAGGACACAGGGAAGAGTTTGGATTCCATTCTAGAAGCAATGTGATACCATTGGAGGGTTTTAAACCAGACCATAAAGTTTTTTTCTGAACCATGTTAAAGAGTTTAGACTTTGTTCAAAGAACAACAGGGACCCACCAAAGATTTAAAAGCCTGAGAGTGTCAGGATTAGAACCACATTTTATAAAGTTTACTTGGGCTGTGGTAAAGACAGCAGTTAGGTGGGACTCGAGGCAAAGAGACCAGCTAGGGGAAGACATTCTGGTAGTGGAATGAGTGGAGAAATGTAAGAATGACCGAATTAAGATCCTTAACTGGATCGCAAGCTTCTTTATGTCATGAGCCTCACCGCCTCTTGCTTTGGATGTTCTGTGGCATGAACTTTAGGTCTTTGTGAAAGTCAGTTTTTAATTAACACTCAATTAGCTGAATTGACTAGCTAACATAAAATCAAACTACATCCTCCATCCACTCTTCAGAAACTGACTGCTTGTGTACAGCGCTGGTCTTGTCCATGGTATAGAAGTCGGTCTCCTTTACCTTGTTCTCCTCTCACCTGTTTACCTTCATACCCACTGATGCTCAAGTCTAGGTGAGCCTATCTCCAACAGCAACTGTACGAGAGCGATTTCCATCTGGAACCAAACAAATGCCTAAGCCCTATTTGGAATGTGTATTTCCACAGTCATCCAGCCAGTGTTGCACAAGGCAAACTGGCACTTGTTCAGCCTGCTTAAAAGAACTTTCAGTGCTCTTACATGAGAGGTGGGCTGTTCATCACCAGAGACCTTGCTAGCCATCATGTTGGCAACAATGATGAGAGCTGTTTATTGAGCAACTACTAGGCACTGGGCTAAGGGATTTACGTTTATTCTCTGATTTTAAACCTCACAACAACCTTATACGATAGGTGTTCTTAACTAACTCTATTTTAATGAGAAAGGAACTGGGAATCAGAGAGGCTAGGTAACTTATCTAATGTCATACAACTCATCAGATGCCAACCAGGATTTGAACTTAGTTCTTGCTGATTCCAAAGCCTTGTGTCATTTTAATAGTAAATTTTTTTTTTAATTATTATTATTATTATTATTTTTTAATTTTTTATTTATTTATTTATGGCTGTGTTGGGTCTTCGTTTCTGTGCGAGGGCTCTCTCTAGTTGTGGCAAGTGGGGGCCACTCTTCATCGCGGTGCGCGGGCCTCTCACTGTCGCGGCCTCTCTTGTTGAGGAGCACAGGCTCCAGACGCACAGGCTCAGTAGCTGTGGCTCACGGGCCTAGTTGCTCCGCGGCATGTGGGATCTTCCCAGACCAGGGCACGAACCCGTGTCCCCTGCATTGGCAGGCAGATTCTCAACCACTGCGCCACCAGGGAAGCCCTTAATAGTAAATTTTAATTTATTTTTTCATTCTAGTGACTCCTTATAATTTTTAAAGTTATTTATGCTCATTGTCACACATTCAAACAATTTGAGATTATATAAACTACTGAAAGTATTTGTTCTGGTTATCGATTGCTGTGTAACAAATCACTCCAAAGCTTGGTGGCTTCAAAACATTCATTTAATTATTACCTCACGTGGTTCTGGGACCTGACTGGGCTCAGTTAGTTGTGTCTCTCTGTGTCTGTCATCTGGTTGTGGTCTGATATCAGCTAGGGCTGGAGTCATCTTAAAGCTTTTCTTACCCTCAGGTCTGGCCCCTGAGGCTGACTGGGACCTCCCTGGGACTATCTGCTGGAACACATACACTTGGCCTCTCCCTGTGGCCTGGGCTCCCTCAAAGTGTGATAGGTGGGATCCAAAAGGAAACGGAAGGAAGTAGAAGCTGCTCATTTCTTAAGGCCTGGGTCAGAAATGGGCACAGGGCCACTTCTGCTATTTTCTATGGATCAAGCCAAGATTGAGGGGAAGGAGACATTCCATGAATGTCAAAGAATTTGGAGGCCATATTTTAAAACTGCCACAGTCTGCTTCTGACTGCAAATTATTTCTTTTCCTCTTTCAGCAAAATGAACTTGTTCCATCACGAGACGCTCCCAAACTTCTCATGCCGTCAGGTTCAGGCTTGAAGTCCAGGATCTCGTCTTTGGTATCATTTCCAGGTATGACTGGAGGTGCCTTGAGTGTGGTTTCTTAGTTACAGCTCTTCAAGAATGAGTCTTATTTTTTTTTAATGAATTTTTTAAAATAATTTATTTATTTATTTATTTTTGGCTGCATTTGGGTCTTCGTTGCTGCCCGTGGGCTTTCTCTAGTTGTGGAGATGGGGCTTCTCATTGCAGTGGCTCCTCTTGTTGCGGAGCTTGGGCTCTAGGTGCATGGGCTTCAGTAGTTGTGGCATGCAGGCTCAGTAGTTGTGGCACACGGGCTTAGTTGCTCTGTGGCATGTGGGATCTTCCCAGACCAGGGCTCGAACCGGTGTCCCCTGCACTGGCAGGCAGATTCTTAACCACTGCGCCACCAGGGAAGCCCAAGAATGAGTCTTGATCTGAGTATCTGTGAAGTAAAAAGATAACTTATCTGTCTTCCATACCTAACATCCAGCTGTGGGCTAGGCATCTGAATACTGCAGTAAATGTATTGTGGGTTCCTTGATTAGGGTCCAGTTCTATTCAATGTTTCTCTGCAGCTCAGCCTGTTACCCGAAAACTGGGTTTACCTCTTGGTGGATGTGGAAGCCAAATGACACAACCAAGTCAATGAGTGGGAGAAGGAAGGATTTATTACTTGCAGTAAGCAAGGAGAACACCTGGGATCTTCCCCAAAGCAAAACTGGGGAAGTTTTAAGCTAAGGGTGTATACATATTCATGAAGGGGCTTGAGCAGAGAATTCAGCCTAGAATTGGGGCAAAGGTTGACAGAGCTCAAGCTTGAGTTGATTGAAGTCACGAGGGTCAGGAAAGGTCAATATCATCATTCCTTAGGTTCTGACCAGCCTGGGGTCTTAGCATGCAGTTACCATCCTCCATCTGGGTGGGGGGCCTTGGTTCCTACAGAACTCAAAGCTATGTATTAGATTGTTATATATCTCCTTCTCTTTTTGTTCAAGCTGATTCTAAAAAACTTTGAGGATTTTTATGATTTTTACTGGAGTTCCTTGCATGGGGAAAAAAGCCATGACACAAATCTTTTTGGCTCCTGTTAAGTCCTTTTCTACCTTGGATGCCTTTTCAGACCACTGTGGGACAATGCCCTTAAGAATCTTAGAAATCCTGTTGTTTATTGAGATAAGAAGGCACACCCTTAAGCTCTTTAGAAGGATTTTGTCTGTTTGGAATGGTTAATGAGGTACCTTCTTAAACCTCTCTGAGCTCTTAACAAAAGATGCAATTCTCATCCTTTGCTGGAAAGCCATTTTAATTTGAGAATAGTTTGCCCTCTGGAGAAGCTGGGAGTGAGAAGTAGTTTTATTTTCAAACCCAGAAAACACTGGCTTTGACATAACCTCTACGTTCTGCTTGAAAACCAAAAAAGTTCCTCTTTTTAGCTTCTCTCTCTTCTTTGCATTTTACTAGAGGCAGGTTGGTCAGATCATCATGTTTATGAGGTATGTTTCCTACTTTTTGGCATTACAGCAGACAACAGTGTCACCAAACTTTCTGAAACCGTGAACCTCAGATTGGGACCTGAACCCACATGCCGGGACTCGAACCCAGCCAAAACCGGAACCCGGCCAAAACCCAGACTGGGACTCGAACCCGCATGGCCGGCACTTGAACCCGGCCAAAACCAAGATTGGGACTTGAACCCACACAGCCGGGACTTGAACCCGGCCAAAACCCACAGTCTTCCAACTGAGATCACACACCTGGTTTCAGGACTTAATGAAGCTCAGGTTCTTGATGTCTCATTGTGGAAAGAATTCAGTGAGAGACAAAGTGATAGGTAAGAAGTGGATTTATTTAGAGAGAAACACTCCACAGACAGAGTGTGGGCCACCTCAGAAGGTGAGAAAGGCACCAGGGTATGGGGTTGTCAGTTTTTATAGTGGTGGGTAATTTCATAGGCTAATGAGTGGGAGGAGTATTCCAGCTATTTCAGGAAGGGGCGGGGATTTCCAGGAATTGGGCCACCGCCCACTTTTTGATCCTTATGGTTGGTCTTGGAACTGTCATGGCGCCAGTGGGTGTGTCATTTAGCTTGCTGATGTGAGCATATACTGAGGCTCAAGGTCTAGTGGAAGTCGACTTGTCTGCCATCTTGCACCCATTTGCTTCTAATCAGTTTATATCATATCCTCGGGCTATGTCATTCTTTCAAAGGTTGTGCCCTGCCTCCCTCCCTCCTGTTTCATTTCCCCCACCCACAAGGGTCCCCTTTTGCTCATGGACCTCAGGCTTGACAAGGCTCATTTAGCCAGTTCTCAGTCAGAGTCTCTCGTGAAGTTGCAGTCGTCTGGTTGCGGCCAGAGTCATCTTGAAGAATGGCCCAGGCTGCACCCATCTAATCCCTCCTCTGGGAATTATCACTGGGGTATTGACAGAGGAATCCAGTTAACTAAGGGCAGCCAAGCCGAGAGACATGGGGACTTTTAGAGTCAAAGTGGGGCTGAGCATAGTATATTACTAGACCATATGCAAGACGGTTAAAAAGAAAGTCATCTGTTGGGAGAGAAAACAGAGGTAGAGATGACAGAGAGCACTGGGCACTCTGATTCCTGGTGGCTCTCTAAACCCATACGTTCTGTCTGGGCTTTGTTTCCATAATACCTTTGCATTCTCACCATAAACTTCCATTTTGACTTGATTTTGAAACAGGAGGGAAGGAGGCAGGGCACAACCTTTGAAAGAATGACATAGCCCGAGGACATGACATAAACTGATTAGAACCAAATGGGTGCAAGATGGCAGACAAGTCGACTTCCACTAGACCTTGAGCCTCAGTATATGCTCACATCAGCAAGCTAAATGACACACCCACAGGCGCCATGACAGTTCCAAGACCAACCATAAGGATCAAAAAGTGGGCGGTGGCCCAATTCCTGGAAATCCCCGCCCCTTCCTGAAATAGCTGGAATGCTCCTCCCACTCATTAGCCTATGAAATTACCCACCACTATAAAAACTGACAACCCCATACCCTGGTGCCTTTCTCACCTTCTGAGGTGGCCCACACTCTTTCTGTGGAGTGTGTTTCTGTCTAAATAAATCCACTTCCTACCTATCACTTTGTCTCTCACTGAATTCTTTCTACGATGAGACATCAAGAACCTGAGCTTCATTAAATCCTGAAACCAGGTGTGTGATCTCAGTTAGAAGACTGGGTTTTGTCTGGGTTCAAGTCCCGGCTGTGTGGGTTCAAGTCCCAATCTGGGTTTTGGCCGGGTTTGAGTCCCGGTACATGGGTTCAAGTCCCAGTCTGAGGTGCACGGTTTCTGCTTGGCCTGGGGAGATTTCTGTTTCTGACATGCAACATACTGCCCTGACCGGAAGCCTGGAGAGATATGGTGAGACTCTTTATCTTCACTCTAGGAGTGGTGGGAAGAAACGAACATGTGCTTCAGGGCCCTTGACTCAGGCATTCATTTATTTATCCATTATTAATTCAAATAAGTCTCTACTGAACTTCTTTTGGTTACCAACTTCTGCTGGGCACTGGGGACATGGAGGTGAACAAGGCTGACAATGTCCCAGTCCTCGTGGAGCTCACAGTCTAGTGAGAATCACCCAGAGCAAGTTCAGATTCCTTCTCTGCCAGTTACTAGTGAAACTGAGCGGGGCCCTGTGGGGATCACAGGCATGGAGGCCTTTTTGTCCCCCATTTCTTGTAGGCAAGACTCCAGCCTCCATGACCTTTCCTGAGTTCCAAAGGGCAGATTCAAACAGTTGCTAATCAAGGGAGGCACGGCCAAGAAAGCCCCTGAGGCAAGATTAAAGGGACCAGAGGAGCTCATCAAGATTAGGAGACCCACCCCCTGTGACCCTGCACACACCCTAATCTTGTCAGAGACCCCACCTTTGAACCATTGTTGTAAAACCCCTCATCAAATCCTCCCCTGTTGGGACACATAGTTTTTTCACGGCAGAAGCCTGGTGTGCATGGTGCGCGGGCCTCTCACGGGCCTCTCACTATCGCGGCCTCTCTTGTTGCGGAGCACAGGCTCCAGACGCGCAGGCTCAGTAATTGTGGCTCACGGGCCCATTTGCTCCGTGGCATGTGGGATCCTCCCAGACCAGGGCTCGAACCCGTGTCTCCTGCATTGGCAGGCAGACTCTCAACCACTGCGCCACCAGGGAAGCCCTGTCTCCAAGATTTGATTCAACATGTTGAGAGGCTGAGCTTTAGGTAATATTAGCTGGGTGAATTCCCCACTTAACTGGAGATTCCGTTTTCTCATCTGGAAATGGGCATCACTTTGTGGAGTTGGTGTGAAGATTAAATGATACATGTGTATATATGTATATATATATGTGTAGATTATATGGGATTTGAAAGCCCCTTAAATATTTGAGTTTCTTTTACCTTTTCACTGTTTATTAAATCAGAGTTGACATTTTGGGTTGGAAAATTCTTTGCTGTGGAAGGCATTGCAGGATGTTTAGCAGCATCCCTGGCTTCTACCTAGAAGATGGTAGTAGCACTTCCCTGATCCCCAAGTAGTGACAACCAAAAATGTTTCCACATGTTGCCAAAAGGGCCCCAGGCGGGTAGGGGTGGGCAAAATCGCTCCCAGTTGCAAATCCCCACTTTAGATAAAAGGCAGACATTTTTGCATAAAACTACAGACCCCAACATTGACCTCTGCATCTGACTTCCCAATCCATCTGACTCCTTTCCCCTGGGTTTTTGCCTCCAAAACTAAATGGCATCAGGAGGAAGTAGGTACCAATGCCAATTTTATAATGTTGACACTGAAGAAAGGAAAATCTGCATAGCCCCCTCCTCTCTTCCTCTCTGAGGCCAAGCCCAGTCCTGCCTGTTTAATTACCTCCAGTGATTTCAGCATTAACTAGGTCTGCTGATCCACCCTGGTGTGAAGAACTACAGTCTTGACCAAATCTGATAGTGCAGAGAAATCGGAGCCTTTCCCTAGTACCTTTCATGTGGGCCCCAGCTTGGGTTGAGGGTCATGGCTTTAGTGGGTCATAGTTGGAACACATTTGGCATTGGCATTGACATTGTCTGAGGGTGAGGAAGGGATTCTGTTTCCACCGGTTGCTCTATAGTATCACAGTGGGTCATGGGCATAGCAGTCTGATTAGTATAGAAACTGAATTTGCATGGCAAGAATATGATTTATCCATAGAACTATAAAAATATCTTAGTTTTCCAAAAAGGCCTTTCTTTATACTTTATATAAATTTGAGAAAGAATCAGTTGTCCATGTTAAATATTATGGTGATGATGATAATGATTTCATCTGGGATAGTGGCTTTCTCCTGGCCCTCTGCTATCAGAGCCTGTGGGGCAGGACGGGCCTGGCTCTCTGATCCTCTGTCTTACTACTTTTTTGTTTTTGGCTGCGTTGGGTCTTCATTGCTGCACGCAAGCTTGCTCTAGTTGTGGTGAGCAGGGGCTACTCTTCGTTGCGGTGTGCAAGATTCTCATTGTGGTGGCTTCTCTTGTCACGGAGCATGGGCTCTAGGCGCGTGGACTTCAGTAGTTGCAGCACATGGGCTCAGTAGTTGCAGCATGCGGGCCCTAGAGCACACAAGCTTCAGTAGTTGTGGCGCGTGGGCTCAGTAGTTGTGGTTCTAAGGCTGTAGCGCGCAGGCTCAGTAGCTGTGGTGCATGGGCTTAGTTGCCCTGCAGCATGTGGGATCTTCCCGGACCAGGGATCGAACCTGTGTCCCCTGCATTGGCAGGCAGATTCTCAACCACTGCACCACCAGGGAAGTCCCGTCTTACTACTTTCTCTCTTGCTCATTTACCAGCCTTCTGCTGTTCCTTGACTACCAAGCTCCTACAAGGCCTTTTTTTTGTTTTTAATTGAAATATAGAATATAGTTGATTTACAACATTGTATTAGTTTCAGGTATACAGCAAAGTGAGAGATTGGTTCAAGATGGCGGAGTAGAAGGACGTGTGCTGACTCCCTCTTGCGAGAGCACTGGAATCACAATGAACTGCTGAACAATCATTGACAGGAAGACACTGGAACTCACCAAAAAAGATACCCCACATCCAAAGACAAAGGAGTAGCTGCAGTGAGACGGAAGGAGGGGCGCAATCAGAGTAAAATCAAATCCCATAACTGGTGGGTGGGTGACTCACAGACTGGCGAACACTTATACCACAGAAGTCCACCCACTGGAGTGAAGGTTCTGAGCCCCATGTCAGGCTTCCCAACCTGGGGGTCCGGCAACGGGAAGAGGAATTCCTAGAGACTCAGACTTTGAAGACTACACGGATTTGACTGCAGGACTTCAACAGAACTGGGGGAAACGGAGACCCCACTCTTGGAGGGCACACACAAAGTAGTGTGTGCATCAGGACCCTGGGTAAGGAGCGGTGACCCCATAGGAGACTGAACCGGACCTACTTGCTAGTGTTGGAGGGTCTCCTGCAGAGGCGGGGGGTGGCTGTGGCTCATCGTGGGGACAAGAACACTGGCAGCAGAAGTTCTGGGAAGTACTCCTTGGCGTGAGCCCTCCCAGAGTCTGCCATTATCCCCACTAAAGAGTGGGTAGGCTCCAGTGCTGGGTCACCTCAGGCCAAACAACCAACAGGGAGGGAACCCAGCCCCACCCATCAGCAGACAAGTGGATTAAAGTTTTACTGAGCTCTGCCCACCAGAGCAACAGCCAGCTCTACCCACCACCAGTCCCTCCCATCAGGAAGCTTGCACAAGCCTCTTAGATAACCTCATCCACCAGAGAGCAGACAGCAGAAGCAAGAAGAACTACAATTCTGCAGCCTGTGGAAGGAAAACCACGTTCATAGAAAGATAGACAAAATGAAAAGGCAGAGGACTTTGTACTAGATGAAGGAACAAGATAAAACCCCAGAAAAACAACTGAATGAAGTGGAGATAGGCAACCTTCCAGAAAAAGAATTCAGAATAATGATAGTGAAAATGATCCAGGACCTCTGAAAAAGAATGGAGGCAAAGATCAAGAAGATGCAAGAAATGTTTAACAAAGACCTAGAAGAATTAAACAACAAACAGGATAAACAATACAGTAACTGAAAAGAAAAATATACTAGAAGGAACCAATAGCAGAATAACTGAGGCAGAAGAACAGATAAGTGACCTGGAAGACAGAATGGTGGAATTCACTGCCACAGAACAGAATAAAGAAAAAAGAATGAAAAGAAATGAAGACAGCCTAAGAGACCTCTGAGACAACATTAAATGCCACAACATTCGCATTATAGGGGTCCCAAAAGGAGAAGAGAGAGAGAAAGGACCAGAGAAAATATTTGAAGAGATTATAGTTGAAAACTTCCCTAACATGGGAAAGGAAAGAGCCACCCAAGTCCAGGAAGCGCAGAGAGTCCCAGGCAGGATAAACCCAAGAGAAACACACCGAGACACATAGTAATCAAAGTGGCAAAAATTAAAAACACAAAAATTATTGAAAGCAGCAAGGGTAAAGCGACAAATAACATATAAGGGAACTCCCATAAGGTTAACAGTTGATTTCTCAGCAGAAATTCTACAAGCCAGAAGGGAGTGGCATGATATATTTAAAGTGATGAAAGGGAAGAACCTACAACCAAGATTACTCTACCCAGCAAGGATCTCATTCAGATTCGATGGAGAAATCAAAACCTTTACAGACAAGCAAAAGCTAAGAGAATTCAGCACCACCAAACCAGATCTACAACAAATGCTAAAGGAACTTCTCTAAATGGGAAACACAAGAGAAGAAAAGGACCTACAAAAACAAACCCAAAACAATTAAGAAAATGGGAATAGGAACATACATATCAATAATTACCTTAAATGTGAATGGATTAAATGCTCCAACCAAAAGACACAGGCTCGCTGAATGGATACAAAAACAAGACCCATATATATGCTGTCTACAGAGACCCATTTCAGACCTAGGGACACATACAGACTGAAAGTGAGGGGATGGAAAAAGATATTCCATGCAAATGGAAATCAAAAGAAAGCTGGAATAGCAATACTCATATCAGATAAAATAGACTTTAAAATAAAGACTGTTACAAGAGACAAGGAAGGACACTACATAATGATCAAGGGATCAATCCAAGAAGAAGATATAACAATTATAAATATATATGCACCCAACATAGGAGCACCTCAATACATAAGGCAACTGCTAACAGCTGTAAAAGAGGAAATCGACAGTAACACAATAACAGTGGGGGACTTTAACACCTCACTTACACCAATGGACAGACCATCCAAACAGAAAATTAATAAGGAAACACAAGCTTTAAATGACACAATAGACCAGATAGATTTAATTGATATTTATAGGACATTCCATCCAAAACCAGCAGATTACACTTTCTTCTCAAGTGCACATGGAACATTCTCCAGGATAGATCACATCTTGGATCACAAATCAAGCCTCAGTAAATTCAAGAAAATTGAAATCATATCAAGCATCTTTTCTGACCACAACGCTATGAGATTAGAAATCAATTACAGGGAAAAAACGTAAAAAACACAAACAAATGGAGGCTAAACAATACGTTATTAAATAACCAAGAGATCACTGAAGAAATCAAAGAGGAAATCAAAAAATACCTAGAGACAAATGACAATGAAAACACGATGATCCAAAACCTATGGGATGCAGCAAAAGCATTTCTAAGAGGGAAGTTTATAGCTATACAAGCCTACCTCAAGAAACAAGAAAAATCTCAATCTAACCTTACACCTAAAGGAACTAGAGAAAGAAGAACAAACAAAACGCAAAGTTAGTAGAAGGAAAGAAATCGTAAAGATCAGAGCAGAAAGAAATGAAATCAAAACAAAGAAAACAGTAGCAAAGATCAACAAAACTAAAAGCTGGTTCTTTGAGAAGATAAACAAAATCGATAAACCATTAGCCAGACTCATCAAGAAAAAGAGGGAGAGGATTCAAATGAATAAAATTTGGAATGAAAAAGGAGAAGTTACAACAGACACCGCAGAAATACAAAGCATCCTAAGAGACTACTACAAGCAACTCTATGCCAATAAAATGGACAACCTGGAAGAAATGGGCAAATTCTTAGAAAAGTATAACCTTCCAAGACTGAACCAGGAAGAAATAGAAAATATGAACAGACCAATCACAAGGAATGAAATTGAAACTGTGATTAAAAATCTTCCAACAAACAAAAGTCCAGGCCCAGATGGCTTCACAGGTGAATTTTATCAAACATTTAGAGAAGAGCTAACACCCATCCTTCTAAAACGCTTCCAAAAAATTGCAGAGGAAGGAACACTCCCAAATTCATTGTATGAGGCCACCATCACCCTGGTACCAAAACCAGACAAAGATACTACAAAAAAAGAAAATTACAGACCAATATCACTGATGAATATAGATGCAAAAATCCTCAACCAAATACCAGCAAACAGAATCCAACGACACATTAAAAGGATCATACACCATGATCAAGTGGGATTTATCCCAGGGACGCAAGGATTCTTCAGTATACGCAAATCAATCAATGTGATACATCATATTAACAAAGTGAAGAGTAAAAACCATATGATTATCTCAATAGATGCAGAAAAAGCTTTTGACAAAATTCAACACCCATTTGTGATAAAAACTCTCCAGAAAGTGAGCATAGAGGGAGCCTACCTCAACATAATAAAGGCCATATACAGCAAAGCATATATATATAATAAATATGAATATATATATGATTCTTTTCCATATAGGTTATTACAAAATATTGAGTATAGGTTTCTGTGCTATACAGTAGGTCTTTGTTGTTTATCTATTTATTTTTAAATATCTTTTTTTATTGAATACAGTGGATTTATAATGTATTAATTTCTGTTGTACAGCAGACTAACTCAGTTATACACATGTATACATTCTTTTTAAAAATATTTATTTATTTATTTGGCTGCGCCCAGTCTTAGTTGCGGCATGCAGGATCTTTAGTTGTGGCATGCAGGCTCTTTGTTAAAGCATGTGGGATCTAGTTCCCTGACCAGGGATTGAACCCGAGCCCCCCGCTCCCCCCGCATTGGGAGCGTGGAGTATTAGCCACTGGACCACCAGGGAAGTGCCTATACATTCTTTTTTATATTCTTTTCCATTATGGTTTATCTCAGGATATTGAATATAGTTCCCTGTGCTATACTGTAGGACCTTGTTTTCCTTCAGGGCCTTTGCATTTGATGTTCCCTTTTCCTAGAACATGCTCTATTTTAGCTCGAGCCCGTCATAAAATACCACAGTCTGGGTAGCTTAAACAGAAACTTATGTCTCACAAGTCTGGAGACTGAGAAGTCCAAGGTTAAGCTGCTGACAAGGTAGGTTTCATTCTGAGGCCTCTTCTCTGGGCTTGTAGGTGGCCTTCATCTCACTGTGGGCTCACATGGGCTTTCCTCCAAGTGTGTGTACAGAGGGGCAGGGAGAGCAAGCTCTCTGGTGTCTCTTCTTACAAGGACACTAATCCTATTGGATCAGAGCCCCATCCTTATGATCTCATTTCACGTTCGTTGCTTCCCTAGTGGCCTTATTTCCAAATACAGCCACACTAGGGGTTAGGGCTTCAATCTGGATTTTAGGGGGATGCAAACATTTAGTCCATAACACTCCTCCATTGGCTTTATCCCTACCTTGATTTAGCTCTGGGCTATCTATGACATATCTTCCCCCCTTTTCCCTGTCACTTTCTGTCCTTCTCTTTGTTTTTCTTCCTAGAACTTAGCACTACCTAAATGATTTTACGTTTAAAAGAATTGTGTTTATTGTCTGTCCCTACTTCATAGATTTCAGGATTAAGTGAGCTAGCTTTAATAAGGTATTCACTCAACAAATGTTTATTGAGTGTCTATAATGTGCAAGGTCTTGAACTAGGTTCTAGGGTTGCAGTGGTCAAGAAAAGCACACACACACTCCTGCCTTCAAGTTGCTTACAGTCTGGTAGGAACATTTATGGAATACTTACTATGTACCAGGTATGGTGCTAAGAGTTTTGCTTAGATGATTTTGTTTAATTGTCATAAAAATCCCATGACATAGGTCCTATTGTTGATTTTATGGAAGGGACAACTAAGGTCCTAAATAGATGAGCTACTTTTTCAGGGTCAATTCAGCTGATTGGAGCTCGGTCTTGCAGTCTGACACCATAGCTGATGCTCTTGACCACGTGTTAAACTGTACGTGGAAGGCTCAATGGAGCACAGAGCATGTTCAAGGGGATGAACAAAGTCATGTTTGGCTGTAACCTCAGTGTTGAAAAGAATTCAATACTGATTATTCCCAGTAACCATCAGAATAACCCACAGGTGCACTTCACTGTAAACAAATTTGGATATAAAAACTTGCATATACAAGATTGATATTCTGAGGCATTATCAAGAATGTTTTAGGGCTTCCCTGGTGGCGCAGTGGTTGAGAATCTGCCTGCCAATGCAGGGGACACGGGTTCGAGCCCTGGTCTGGGAGGATCCCACATGCCGCGGAGCAACTAGGCCCGTGAGCCACAACTACTGAGCCTGCGCGTCTGGAGCCTGTGCTCCGCAACAAGAGAGGCTGCGACAGTGAGAGGCCCGTGCACTGCGATGAAGAGTGGCCCCTGCTCGCCACAACTAGAGAAAGCCCTCGCACAGAAACGAAGACCCAACACAGCCAAAAATTAATTAATTAATTAATTTTTAGAAAAAATGTTATAAAAAGCATTGCCATGGGATTTCTTTCCTTTAGAGTGTGTGATTGAAAACACAATGGGGACTTTGGAGGCAGACAGACCTGGGTTCAAATCCTTGCTCTGTCACTTATTGCCCTTGGAAGCTTGGGTAGGTTCTGAGACTCAGTTTTCTTATCTGTAAAATGGGGATAATATGTACTTCATAGAGTTTTAAAATATTCCTGCAAATAGAGGATACTTAATAAATGGTAGCTAGTTTTTATTATAGTATCTTTTTCACAGTGCATTTAAACACTAACTTGATTTTTTTTTAAAGGTTACTAACCTGTACAGACGCATCTGTATTATATAAAGTGAGTGGTGTAAACTGATTGCCTGGAAACAGATCCTTCTCCATCAGTTTCCCTGAGCACCTCGAAATAATTCTATTAGTCCCCAATTCCTTTTCCCTTGAAAGGCGGGTCTTTGGGACTGGCAGTTCTCCAAGGTTCTGGGAGCTCAACGGAATCAGGTCCCTTGGCATACCATGTGTCTCCTTTCTCTTTGCCTCTGGTTTCAACAGGACGGAGTTTGGGTCAGTGTCAGTGGGTTGGGGAAGGAAGAAGTAAGAAGAGATAAAAAGGAAAAGTTTGAACTTGAACCCAAGTCATACCCAGCTCTCATTGGAACCCCAGAAACCATCTTCCTCCTTTGGATAGGGCAAAAAGACTAAGAATCTCACTGTCATTGGGCTTGTCAGACCACATGGGACCACATAGTACCATGTTTATGGCTGTGAGTGTTTGGAAGGCATCTGTGGGTTTTGCCTGCCCAACATCTATTCTCATTTCTTGTAAAAATAACTTGACTTTTTTTCCTTTGAGAAACTAACCTTCTCCTGGTCTCAGTCCCTCTTCCAGATCCAGGTAGGTGTGTAGCCAGGCCTGGCAATCAACATGTCTCATTCCTCTGACCACAATGGTTGGTTCAAGGATGACAATATCATCCAAATCTGGGCCAGCAGGTCTCAATTTTGATGCTTTTATTGGCCTTCTTTTCCCCCAGGGATGGTAAGCTCTGGGGATGTAAACCTGCTTCTGCCTTAACCCTCTAGAGAGAGCTTACTGCAGAGTGGAGCCAATGTGACGGGAGACCCCCATGCTCATAATGTCATTTGAGTTCCTCCCTTGTCAGGCTTGGATTTTCAGGTACTTGAGCCAATAAATCCAGTGCCTCCATTTTTTTTTTTCTTAAATCAGGTTGACTTGGGTTTTTGACACTTGGAATCAAGAGAGTCCTGAGTCATGGATCTGACTTTGTTGGGCTGGAGTGAATGGAAGAGGCACCCAGGGTGTGAGGGGGTCTGGAAGCCATGCCCTAGCAGAAGCTCTTAGGGAGACCAGCAGTGTTCGTCCCCGTCTGGAGGGGCTGTCTCTGGGCTGCTTGTCTTATCTCGTCTGGTTAGGTGTGTTCTCAGGGCAGAACTAGATCAAAGAGAGGTGGTTATGGAGGAACAGATGGTGAGGACATGATTTCCAATTTGCTGGAGAAATATAGTTGGAAATTCCTAGTATAGAAGTGAGAGCCTTGTCACTAGAGCTGTCTGATTCCCGGAGGCTGGACTGACCCTGCCAGTAATGCTAAGCGGGTTTGGGGGGGTGGGGAACAGATTTGGACTGAATTTGAGTTCCATCTCTATTTTGGGAGTTTCTGATTGAATGCAGAATGTTTGGAAATATCATTCAGCCTGGAATACGTGTAAATAGGAACTTGCAGTGTTTGTATTCTATCTTTATTTTTATAATAATCCTATGTTACTTTTGTAAGCAGAAGAAAACAATAAAAGAAAATTTTAAGGAGAAAAAAAGAAAAAAAGGTGTGCCCTTGTAAGGACCATGTCTTTTGCACGCCTCTGGCTCCAGTGCTAGCACCGGGGCAGCAGAAGCTGGGTAGCCTGGTGATGAAAAGCAAAGGCCCTGGAGCCTAACCCTGGGTCTGTCACTTGCTGGATGAGTGACCTTGGGCTTCACCCCATGAGGCTATGTCCTGTCTGTAACATGGGGATCCTGTTACCTGCTGCTTAGGGTTGACCTGTGGATTGACCATAAGGCGTGGGAAGCGCCTGTCTGACACGTGGATTGTGCTCAGTAAACGGTAGCTGTTATTATCAGAGAACCTCGGCGATCACCCTGCCGACGCCGTTTCGGAGAGGAGCTCAGGGTGAGATGCGAGGAGGAGAAGGTGTGACAGTTGCAGAGACTGGATTCTGCTCTGGCCACAGGACACAATGAATGCCTTGTCTCATGCTGCTTCTGTGTTTTTTTGGTGGGGGGGAATTCTAGTTTTTTCTTTCCTGGATAAGTTGCATGTGTCTTATGTCAGGGTCCTAGAAGCCACGTCTGGGACAGGAATAGGGACATTGTTCAAGTGATTTATTGGAGTCAGTGCTCTCAGGAAAAGGAGAGTGAGCAGGGCCAGCTATGTAATTTGTGGGGTCCAGAGCAAAATGAAAATGGGGGGCCCTTCGTTCAAAACAAAAAGGGAAAAGTGCTGTTGAAGATACTAACTTATAAAACCTTTCCCTGGGACTTCCCTGGTGACAAAGTGGTTGAGAATCTGTCTGCCAATGCAGGGGACATGGGTTCAATCCCTGGTCCGGGAAGATCCCACATGCCGCAGAGCAACTAAGCCTGTGTGCCACAACTACTGAGCGCGCGTGCCACAACTACTGAAGCCCACACGCCTAGGGCCTGTGCTCCGCAACAAGAGAAGCCACTGCAATGAGAAGCCCGCGCACCTCAATGAAGAGTAGCCCTTGCTCACCACAACTACAGAAAGCGCATGTGCAGCAACGAAGACCCAACGCAACCAAAAAATAAATATAATAAATAAAATTGATTCTTTAACAAACAAACAAAAAAAACAAAAACCTTTTCCTTTCTTCCACGATCTCTCTCTTAACCTGCCATGATTTTTTTTTAATCTGGTATTTAATGTAGTTCTAAGTAAAAGAAAATGTAAAATTTAAATTTAATAAATTTTACCATTCCTCTTTATCTTGTGCAATGCCAATTTAAATGCAAATATCAGCGTGTTTAACTTGGATGTGGAATCACCAAAATGACACAATTTGTTTTTTTATGGCTCGTCCCCAGAAGGTGCCTCCAGTTAGTTAGAAGAGACGAACACAAGCCAGACTCAGGAAGGCTGGAAGGAGGGTGCACAAGGCATAAGGATGCGCTGAGCACCTGATGTGCCATGTCCTGGCTGGGGAAGTTGTGCCGGGAATCTTCCCTTCTCACAGGCCACCTGCTCCAACCCTCAGTGGAAGGAAATCCTAAGGGTTCAGCAACCTCCGTGCCGGGATGTCTAGGTACCTGCATCGGGAGTAGGTGAGAGGCTTGTTCTTGCCCAGTGCCAGCTGAGTGTGCCAAGGGCAGGGTCGGCTGCCACCAAGCCCTGCCCCGGGAAGCCTGTGTGCCTGTCCCCACCTTTCCCTGTGCCTGCTCTCAGGCCGCTGCCCGGAGTGGAGGGCCGCAACAGTCACTGGATGGGGCAGGGAGGGAGAGGCTGTGCAGAATGTGGGGTGTCAGGGGGTAAAGGAGGTGAGGAGGCAGTGGGAGGTGGCACTGCCTCTGAGCCAAGGCTCCAAGTCCCTGTGCATCTCTCTTGTCTTAACTTACATAGGACTTCCTTTACAAAACAGATTCAAAGAAAAATTAAGAATTTCAAGATGGCAAGTGCAATTAAGAATTTCACGATGGTGGGAATTCCTTGGTGGTCCAGTGGTTAGGACTCCACGCTTTCACTGCCGAGGGCATGGGTTTTATCTCTTGTTGGGGAACTAAGATACCGCAAGCTGCGCGGTGTGGCCAAAAAAAAAAAAAAAGAAAAAAAAGAATCTTAAGATGGCAAGCACAGAGCATTAAACCCCAAGCACAGGGCCCTTCTGAACACTGGACCCAGTGTGACTGCCTCGATCCTATGCCCATGAATATCTCTGACGTCATTCTTTTGCTCATCCATTCTTGATGTCTTTTGATTGGGTATATTAAGCAAAACCTAGTTGGCTGTCCTAATTTGTCCCCATGATTTATATGTTTGATGAGCCATCTGCCTGGGTCCCTGCAGTTCAAGCCCCCTGGCTGCTATTCTGACCTTGTTGCCCTTTATGGTAATTGCACCATCTTGTTTCTTAGGGTTGAGTGCTTCCATCGGTCTTTGCTACTCTGGAATTTTATTCTCCGAGTTCTTCTATGGATCCCAGTTCTGTAACAGCCACTATTGAGCTTCTCGTGATACCATTGCTCCCTCACCAACACTTTTCTTATCTCCATGCTAAATGGAGAGTTCTCCAGGCCTTCCCAAGGAACATGGGCAGCTTGTGGGTTTTCCTGTCTTATATAGTAGGCATATTCTAGTATGCCCACTCCTCTGAGCCTTTGTGTCCTCCCCTCCAGTTTGCGGTGGCAGTTCTGGCATCTCTACATTGTTCAGTTTGGATCATTGCTTTTTCGAATCTTTCAAGTACTGTCCCATCAGCATATTGGAACCATCCTCTGGGGCCCTTGCCAGGGTGTTAAATCCTATATCACTGGAGAGGATCCCTCCACATCAACAAACTCTACTTACCCAGTTTATATCTCACTCCCCCCCACCTTGATCCATCACCCTCAGAATCTTCCACAGGCCAGTTTGGGCTTGTGTATGTTGGCCAGGTCTGATATATAATCCCTTTCTTTCCTCAGCAGGCATTTCCTGAGTTGGTCCATACTAAGGTTTTTCCCTGGTTATCAGTCTGGTGGCCAGGAAAGGAGGCGGGGCAAATCCCTAGGAGGGCACGCGTTGCTTTGTAAAGCACCTGCTTCATTTTCCAGAAAGGTAGGGTGGCAGTGGGGCTCTGTCTTCCAGCAAGGGAACAGGGACTCGTCTGCAGGCCCAGAGGGTTCAGGAGTATCTGGGTTTATCTCTTCAGATAGCCCCTCCCAAGAATCAGGATCCTCTTTCTCCCTTCTGGGGCTTTGTCTTTGGTGTAAAGGGATGCACCTAGCCGAGAACTGGCCTTCTTTGAAGTTCTGCCACTCTTACAATTCAGTCCTGCACCTGCTCTGTGTGCCCTCCAGCTGCAAGAGATGCGAGTCTCTTTAAATGCTGCCACGCAGGCCCTCTGAAATTGTTGATCAATGAGTCTGTCATTTTCTCTCTTTAACAAATCAACAGTGCTGAGCAAGAGCCACCTGATTCAGAGGTCTGTTTGGTGACCACTTCCCCCAGACCTCAGATGCTAGAGACACTGTATCATCGCACCCCCTCCAACTTTACTGCATCCTGTTCACCGAAGGTGAAAATCAGCAATCGCATGAAAGCGGCACGCAGTTTGTTTCCTAGGACCACTTCTGGTACCAACTGTTCTGGATTGGTTTCACTAGAAGCAGAAGCTGAGATGGTGTTCGTTGTTCAGCAATTTTTTTTTCTTTTAATAAATTTATTTATTTATTTGTTTTTTTTGGCTGCGTTGCGTGCACAGGCTTTCTGTAGTTGCGGCGAGCAGGGGCTACTGTTTGTTGCGGTCCGTGGGCTTCTCACTGCGGTGGCTTCCCTTGTTGCGGAGCACAGGCTCTAGGCGCGCGGGCTTCAGTAGTTTTGTGGCATGCAGGTGCAGTAGTTGTGGCGCACGGGCTTAGTTGCTCCGCGGCATGTGAGATCTTCCCGGGCCAGGGCACGCATGCGCTCACAGAGCTCTCCGCACCTTGAGGCGGGCAACACGCCTGTTAAATCCCCGTACCAGTCTGCATTGTCCGCCTCTCCTAGCAGGGAGCACAGACCGTGTTGTTCTGTCCTCCTTCTCAGAAACCTGTCTCCGAGGGAAAGCAGATCCTAAGCTTAGGGGAGAGAAGCTCAAAGAAGAGGTCTGGCCTTTGGCCCAGTTTCTCTGGAAAATGATTTAAGGCTTGAAGACATTTTAATTCGCTGTAATGTGTGTCATTGGCATGGGGACAATGAGGAGGCCTAGAAACTGCAGCTGTGCAGCCAGGTTTGCCTTCTGGGATCCTGTAGTTGGCTAATGATGGACACCACAGGGATTGCGTTGCACAGGCCTTCGTCTTTGTCTCCGCTTGATTCCTGGAATGTTCAGTACAGGTTCCCTAATTACGGACTGAGTGAAAGAATCGATATGAAACCTGAAGAACTTGGGATATAGGAACAGATTTTCTATTTTTCAACCAGATGTTTCCAGTGGATGCGAGAGGCAGGGATGACAGGAAGGAGGAGGGTGAGGCTTAGTGCCTGTAGACCCGGGTTAGAATCCCAACTGAAATCATGTAACTCGGATTGGGACTTGAACCCACGCACTGGGACTCAAACCGAGCCAAAACCCAGATTGGGACTTGAACCCATGGTCTTTTAACTGAGATCACACACCTGGTCTCAGGACTTAATGAAGCTCAGGTTCTTGATGTCTCATGGCAGAAAGAATTCAGTGAGAGACAAAGTGATAGGTAGGAAATGGGTTGATTTAGAGAGAAACGCACTCCACAGACAGAGTGTGGGCCATCTCAGAAGGCGAGAGGCACCGAAATATGGCATGGTTAGTTTTTATGGGCTGGGTAATTTCATAGGCTAATGAGGGGGAGGATTATTCCAGCTATTTTGGGGAAGGGACAGAGATTTCCAGGAATTGGGCCACTGCCCACTTTTTGATCTCTGATGGTCGGCCTCAAAACTGTCATGGCACTGGTGGGTGTGTCACTTAGCTTATGCTAATATGTTACAATAAGCATATAATGAGGCTCAAGGTCCACTGGAAGTCAAATCTTCCGCCATCTTGGATCTAGTTAGTTCTCACCAGTTTTTGTCATGTCCTATGGCTGTGTCATTCTTTTAAAGTTGTGCCCTGCCCCCTTACCTCCTGTTTCACAACCATGACACTTCATAGCAGCGTGACCTTGAGCTTGGGGCTTGACTTCTCTGAGCCTCAGTTTCCTCTTCTGTTAAATGGGGATGGCACCTGTATCCACTTCATAGGGTTGATACAAGGATTAAATGAGATAATGCAGGGAACAGATTTAGCACAGGGCATCTAGTGACGGCTTAGTAAATACTAACTATTATTGACAGTGGAGCATTATCTGAACTTTTCTGGGCAGTGGGTGTTCTGGAGGCAGCATGATAGAGTAGAAGATGCCAGGGCTTTGAAGTCTGAGAGAATTCACTTCCATTTCTGACTCTGTCACTTCCTGGCTGTGTGACTGTGGGCAACTCACTTCCCCTCCCTGAGCCAAGGTTTCCTCATCTGCCAGGAAGGAGAAATGTGCCTACATTGCAGAATTTCGGTGAAAACAGCATCTAGCCCAGATTATGGCTCACAGTTGGTACTCAGCTAATGCAGTTCTCTTTCTTCTTCTCATTTTACAACATAGTACTTAGCCCACACTGTTATTTTCTCACATGTGACTTGAGGCCAAAGTTGGCGATTAGATTTTTATTTTTTTTAAATTAATTAATTAATTAATTTATTTATATTTATTTATTTTTGGCTGTGTTGGGTCTTTGCTGCTGCGCACGGGCTTTCTCTAGTTGTGGTGAGCGGGGGCTACTCTTCGTTGCGGTGCGTGGGATTCCCATTGGGTGGCTTCTCTTGTTGCAGAGCACGGGCTCTAGGCGTGCGGGCTTCAGTAGTTGTGGCACGCGGGCTCAGTAGTTGTGGCTTGCAGGCTCTAGAGTGCAGGCTCAGTAGTTGTGGCGCTTGGGCTTAGTTGCTCCGTGGCATGCGGGATCTTCCCGGACCAGGGATCGAACCCATGTCCCCTGCATTGGCAGGCGGATTCTTAAGCACTGCGCCATCAGGAAAGTCCTAGATTTTTAAAGTTTCTCAAGGATAAGCAGGTAGGACGCAGAATGTGTGAGCGCATTAATTAAATGCTCACTTTAAAAGGCAAAATAGTCCTGCATTTCAAGAAGCAGTTAAGGATTAATTGGAACAGAAATATGCAGGATCAAGTAAGCCAAGACCACAAGCTCTGAGATGCCATTTTAACATCAGGAGATATAACCAGTCTTTAGGAGTGTCTGCTTCTCTTAATGCTTAATTACCATGATGATGAAAGGGAGGCTGATGATGGAGGCTAGTATCACCATAAGATAGACAGTATGTCTATCAGCACCCAGAAGTTCCTTTATGCCCCTTGGTAATCCCATTATCTTACCCCTCCCTGCCTCTACCCTCTCCAGGCAACCACTGATGGCTGTCACTTCAGAGTAGTTTGCATTTTCTAGTGTTTTGTATAAATGGGAGTTCTTCTTTTTTTGTAGGGGTCTGGCTCTTTTTAATCTTCTTAATAACCCTATGAGGGAGGTAAAGAAAGTTGAATTTCAGAAAGGAAACTTCCTAAGTCGTGACTGGTAAGAGGCACACTGGTATTAGAATTGAAGTCTGCATACACAGCCCCAGATGGTAAGCAGCACCCCTTACATCACATGACCTTCCCAAGAGTCAACACTCTGAGGAAATGCCCTGAGAGGCCTTCTCTGAGAAATACTGAATCCCTTACACTTTTTTTTTAACTTTTTTATTATGGAAAATTTCAAACAAATAAAAAAGTGGAAGGAGTAGTGTTAATAAATTCCCATGACTCCATCCTTTAGCTTCAAGAATTATCAACACATGGCCAATCTCATCTCATCTATATCATTCTCTTGTCCCCTGAATCCCTTACACTTTTATAAAAAGGTGTTTACCTAGCAGCTAAAATTAAATTCTCCTCTAAAGGGAGTAATTTTGAAGCAATCTTTCATATTGCTTATAAGATTTATTTTTAATGATTGGAGAAATGCTTGTTTCCTCTGGTTAATAACCTAGACACAAAATTATATCTATAATAGTAAGATCTCAAAGTTGAGAAAAAAAAGTTAAAGTCACTTAGAAAAAAATGTTAATAGTGTTGTCTCTGGTAACCCACTGAGGCGTGACAAGGAGGGAGTGGGAAGAGTACAAGTTGACTTTCAAGTTACCTTCTTAGGTGACTGAGTAGATGGTGATACCATAAACCTGGTAGGGACTTCACTAGAAGAAACAGAGTAGGGGTGGAATGAGTGGTAGGGCAAGACGATGACTTCAGTAAGGTTGTGATGAATTTAAGCTCCAATGGGAATTGGATGCATGGACATAGGCTTATCTGCAGGACATTACCCCTCAGTTCATGGCACACACAAAATGTGTATCTTAGAACTGATGAAGGATGGAAGTTCTGCCAGATTGCTCTCCAGTTTAGCTGTTCTGGCTTTCTCTCCCATCAGCAGTGCAAGAGGGTTGGTTGGTGTTTTCTCATAGCCTTGTCAACACTTGGTGTTTTCTTTTTTTAACATTTTTTTTTGTTTTGGCTGTGTTGGGTCTTCATTGCTGTGTGCGGGCTTTCTCTAGTTGCGGCAAGCAGGGGCTACTCTTCATTGTGGTGCGTGGGCTTCTCATTGCAGTGGCTTCTCTTGGCGCCCGGGCTCTAGGCACACGGGCTCAGTAGTTGTGGCACACGGGCTCTAGGCACGCGGGCTCATTAGTTGTGGCGCACGGGCTTAGCTGCTCCACGGCATGTGGGATCTTCCCAGACCAGGGTTTGAACCCATGTCCCCTGCATTGGCAGGCGGATTCTTAACCACTGCGCCACCAAGGAAGCCCCTGTGAAGGCTTTTTTAAAAACATGAGACTAAAATTTAAATCAGTCGGCTTTGAGTAAAGCAGATTACACCACGTAATGTGGGTGGACCTCATCCAGTCAGTTGAAGGCCTTCAGAGAAAAAAGACAGTGGTCCCTTGAAGAAGGGGGAATCCTGCCTCAAGAGGGCCTTCACACTTCAGCTGCAACTCAGCTGCTTCCTGAGTCTGCAGCCTGCGGGCCTGCCCTGCAGAGTTGCAACTTGCCAGCCCCCAGAATTGCATGAGCCAATTTCTAAAAAAACAAAAAACCCCCTCTCTCTCTCTCTCTCTCTCTCCCTCTCTTTCTCTATATGTATGTATATACACATCCTATTGTTCTGTTTCTCTGGAGAATCCTGACTAGTACAGGGATATACTTAATTTTTTTCCCCTCAACTATTGCAGAGAATGATGTAACCCTGCTTCTAAATTTTAAGATTTAGGATTCAGTCTCTTAAGTTTGACTAGCTGTGTGTGAATCCTGTCTCAGTCACTTGCTACGTGATTTTTTGAAAACTTTAATTGAAGTATTATATGCATATAGAAACACAAACATATAATAAGGGTATGGCTTAATGGATTTTCAGAAAATGGATACACTAGTGTAACTAGCACAATAAAAACCAGAACATTACTAACACTCAAGAGACTTCCCTTATTCCTATTTCCAGTCACTACCTATACCCTCACTAAGGGAAACCACAATTCTGACTGCTAAAAGAATATATACATCTTGACAATTTTTGTACTTTATATGCAAAGAGTCATGCAGTATGTGTTTTTGTTTGTGTTGTATCTATCTTCTTATGCTCAACCTTTTTGAAGATTCATTTGTGTGGTTGTATGTCATTGTAGTTTGTTCATTGTCATGTAGTATCTTGTATAGTATTTCACGACATGGCATACTACATTTTATGTATTGATTTTAGCTTTGATGAGCATTTGGGTAAATTTCCGGTTTCTTATATGTTTGCGATTTTGAAGAGAGCTATCATAACCATTCTAGTGCATGGCTTTTGGTGAGCATAGGTAGGCATTCCTGTTTAGTACGTCAGCTTTAGTCAGTAAGGCTAAACAGATCTCCAAAGTAGGCATGCAAGTATACACCCCATCACCAATGTAAGAGAGTTCTAATTGCTCCACTTTATCACCCATACATGTTATTTTTCCATCTTTTTTATTTTTATTTTTTTAAATTATTAGCACCTTTAATTATTATTTATTTATTATTATTATTTTTTTGGCTGTGTTGGGTCTTCATTTATGTGTGAAGGCTTCCTCTAGTTGCGGCAAGCGGGGGCCACTCTTCATCGCGGTGCGCGGGCCTCTCACTATCGCGGCCTCTCTTGTTGCGGAGCACAGGCTCCAGACGCGCAGGCTCAGTATTTGTGGCTCACGGGCTTAGTCGCTCCGCGGCATGTGGGATCTTCCCAGACCAGGGCTCAAACCCGTGTCCCCTGCATTGGCAGGCAGATTCTCAACCACTGCGCCACCAGGGAAGCCCCATCTTTTTTATTTTAGCTATTCTGGTTCTGATGGGTTTGTATCACATTGTGGATTTCATTTGCATTTTCTAATGACTAGCAAAGCTGAGGGCCTTTCATATCTTTCTTAGACATTTGGTAATCCTCTTTTGCAGAGAGATCTTTGATACATTTTTCTATTGTGTTTTTGGTCTCTTTCTAGTTTATTAAGGTAGAAAGTTAGTCTAGAAAGTTAAGTAGACAGTTGAGGTCTTTCTTCTTTTCTTATATAGGTATTTAAAGGTGTGCATTTCTGACTAAGCATTATTTTAGCTACGTCCCAGGAATTTTGATCTGTTATGTCAGTTCAAGATGTTTTCTAATTCTCTTGTGATTTCTTCTTTGACCCATGGGTTATTTGGAGATATGTTGTTTAATTTCGAGATATTTGAGGAATTTTCTATCTTTTTTTTTGGCTGCACTGCACAGCTTGAGGGATCTTTGTTCCCTGACCAGGGATTGAACCTGGGCCCCCGGCAGTCCTAACCACTGGACTGCCAGGGAATTTCCTTTTTTTTTGAGGAATTTTCAGATTTCTTTCTGTTACTGATTTCTAATTTAATTCCATTGTGGTTGGAAAACACACTTTGTATGATTTCAATACCTTTATTCAGACTTGTTTTATGACCTAGCATATGCCTCAGATTTTATTTGACTTTCAAAAGCTTTTAGCCTAGTTCATTTATCCTCCTGCACTCCTAGCCTTTGGAGTCAGCAAATGCGTACTCAGGAAAATCAGATGTGTCTGAGGCTCCTTGTTCTGATTTTGTCATTCCAGCTCTAAGCAATAGCAGAAAGCTTTGATGGTTGCCCTTTCCCCTCATAGTGGCTATTTGCCTGGGCCAAGTCCCTAGTCCTCAACCCATGGCCAGATTTGGCAAATGCTCCCAGGGGAATATACCAGCTGCCTATCTGACAGGTCTCTTCTAAACTAGTCTGCCCTCCCTGAGATTTTTAGCTCATCCAGTCCTCATTAGTGCCACAGCCCTTTGACACCTTTAGAATGTGATTTTTTGTAATTTGTCTGGTCTTAATAGTTGCTATTAGTGACAGTGTAGGCCTGTTTCAACCTACATCCTACCCAGAAGTGGAAGTTGTTTGTCCTATTTTAGATGACAGTATCTTTGCTGTGCTGTTTACTCACCTTTATTTCACATATGGCGTACAGCTTTCCTATGGATTTGTTTCTCGTCTTGCTGGAATATTACCTATAAAATATTTTCAAAGGCGATCTTCGAGTGATAAAACTGAGACTCTTTATATAGATGAAAATTCTGGGTTTGATGTTCTTTTCCTTTAAAACTGTTGAAAATATTGTTTCCCTTCGTAGTATTATTATTCTTTGAGGCCCCAAATTGGAAACAACCTAAATGTCCTTCAACAGTAGAAGAGATAAATAAACTTTGATATGCTCATACAGAGCAGTGCTATACAGCACTATACAGCAGTGCTAAGAGAAGACGATGTTACCTCCCTGGAGATATTTGGCAATGTCTGGAAATAGTTTTTGGTTATCACAACTTGTTGGGGCAGGAAGAGAGGATTGCTACTGGTATCTAGTGGGTAGAGACTGGGGATGTTGCTAAACATTCTACAGTGCATAAGACAGCCTCCGCATAACAAAGAATTACCTGGCCCATACAGGTCAATAGTGCTGAGATTGAGAAACTCTGCCTTGCATCAGTGAGAATAAATGACAATTTCTACATGGGTGCAACCACATGGTGAATCCTACAAACATAATGTCGAACAAAAGAAGCCAGTTACAAATGAGTATATACAGTGTGCGTCTATTTACATAAAATTCAAAAAAAAGCAAAAACTAAGGATAGTTAGCTGTAAGGATAGGGTTGTCTTTAGGGGGCAAATGGTGACTGGTAAGGGCCAAGAAGACTTGTTGGGTGGTGGGTAACATTCTCTTTTTTGATACGGGGGTTAGTTACACAGATGTGTTCACATTGTGAAAATCAAGCTGTGCTTTTTAATTGGTGTGCTATACTATATACATATATATAATTTTAATAATTATAATTTTATGTATCATTTTATTAATATATATATTACTTGAATAAATGTTTTTCAAAGTTCCATTGTCTGATTTTAAGAGGTGATCTGTTCTTCCTCTTTGGAAGCATTTACATTTTCTCTGCTTTTGATGTTCTGAACTATCATTGTAATGTCACTATAAGTGGGTTTATTCATACCTATCTGTCACTCTGTAAGATCTTTTAAATTCTTTCATTTCTTTCTAATCTTAGGAAAAAAAATTGGTCATTGTTTCTTCAGATATTTTCTTACCTATGTTTATTTTTTCTACTTCTTTCCTGAATATCTCAACTTCATTTTATTAAAAAAATTTTTTTAAATTTTATACTTCTTTAGTCTCTTCCCAGTTATTCTGTGGGTGATTGTCTAGACTAGAATTTCCAGTCTTGCTAATTCATTCTTCAGCTTTATTCATTCCGCTTTTCAACCAATCTATCGAAGTTCATTTTTTTCGCCATTATATTTTTTCATACTATTTTTCAACCCAATGTGGCTTATTTTTCCTATGGTTTTTCAATAGATGTGTTTGTTCTTGAATGGGTTTATGAACTCTGATCCTCTTCTATGTTTTTGAAGATATTTGTTGTGCGTATTTGATATTGTGCTTTATGTGATATTCACTGAATGCCCTTTTGACTTTCTTTTATGGTGTTTCCCATCAGTTATTTTACCGTGTGAGCTCACATGCACTAACCTTCTCCTGGGGGGCTCATCGCCTCATCTAGAGGGAGGGCTGGAAGGCCTGGCCATGGCTTGTGTTCTGCCAAATGCTGAGAGTGTGAGTGTGTGTGGATGTGTCCACTGCAGGGTGAGTGCTCTGGAATGACAACCTGGAATGAACCGTCATCAAACGCAAGTTTGTGCGCCTGACGCACAGTGAGACCAAACAGTACAGAAACGTTGGAGTTTGGAGCAGAGAAAGTTTTATTGCAGGGCCAGTCAAGGAGACGGTGGCTCACGCCCAAAAAAACCCTGAACTCCCTGAAGGGTTTCAGCAAAGCATCTTTAAAAACCAGGTGGGGGAAAGGGGTCACAGGGTATGTGATCAGCTCGTGCACAGTTCTCTGATTGGTTGAGGTTGGGGTAACGGGGTGGTGTCACAGGGGTTAAATGATCAATCCTTAGGCTCCGGAGGCCTGGGGGCCTCAGGCTATGGGGCAAGGAGGAATGCCCAGAGCCAGGCCATCCGTGTGCACCTGCTGTGCTCTGTTCCCCAGCCCAGCCAGTGCCCTATTGCTGCTGTTCTGCCCCAAAGCACTGACTGGCAGGCAATTCCACCCCCAGCCCCTTGGAAACACACGAAAAGAGTGGCTCTAAGATCCCCTTCAGAATCTGTCACCTGGTTGGCACTTGACTGTCATCTTATTTCCTAGGCTACTGTCAGATTCATCAACCCCCCTTTCACCTTCATGTGTTCTTCAGGGTTGATTTGGAGAGAGGGAGCTAGCAGCCCTTGTTAGTTTCTCATCTTGCTGGAAACCAGAAGTGGTAACGAGTGGACTTGAAAAGCTGCCTCTTAATAACCGTGTGACCTCAGCCTAGTTACTTAAGTTTGCTTATCCACGAGCTACGACTGATGATGGTACCTGCTGCTTGTTATCTGTTAATAAATATTTATTACTGTTGTTGTTATGACATGGTTTGGGTAGTCATCAGTGGGGAGCTGATACTGGTGGTTGGAATTGTGGATTTGAATGTCATATCCCCGTGGGAGTGAATACTGCAAGGAATGAAGGAGGCTTAGGGAGTAGCCCTGGCATTTAAGGGTTAATGGGGAAAAAAAGCAAAGGAGATGGAGAGGGACAGTACACGTCAGGAAAAAGTAGGGCCACAGAGGCCAGGGGAAAGGAGAGTCTCGAGGAACGTGGGAGGAAGTGTCATCCTCAGACCACGTGCTCGGGAGAAACCTTTTTTTTTTTTCCAGTCTATTGGATTTTGCACCTTGACACTCCCTGGTGAATTAAAATCAGTTTTAGTGGAGAGGAAGGGACAGAAGCCACATTGCAGCTGGTTGAGAAATAAACAGGAGGTGAAGAAGTAGAGACATATACAGACCTTTCCCCCAAAATGTTTGGCTGTGAAGAAAAGGAAAGCAATAAGGCAATAGTGGGTGGAATTGTCAAGTCAGAAGACTTGCAAGTGCGTTTGTTTCTTGCGGGCAAATAGCCAGTTCCATCTCTCCCATCTTTTTCTCCCCTTCCTTCCTTTTCTCTTCTCCTTCATCCATTTCCTCTTTCTAATTTTCTTCTATAAGCCTAACTTTCTACCATGCTAGAAATGAATCTTAGGTGACTAGGAAGGTCCAGAAGAGAGAAAGAGGGAGAGAGAGATTGAAACTACTTGAGGAGGGAGGGAATAAATGGTAAATGGGACTTCTCCTGAGAAGAAGAAGGATGGGGTCCAGAGCCCAGACGGGCCTTGGATGTTTTCCCAGTGTTGCAGGAGGGGAGGAGAGGTATCAGTGTAGTTAAGTTTGCAATGGGGGAAAATGGGGAGGGGGAAGGAAAGTAAACAGGGTTTCTTCCACTGTATTTAGTTTGGTTCATTAAGAACTGAAACTGTGGGCTTCCCTGGTGGTGCAGTGGTTAAGAATCCGCCTGCCAATGCAGGGGACACGGGTTCGAGCCCTGGTCCAGGAAGATCCCACATGCTGTGGAGCAGCTAAGCCCATGCGCCACAACTACTGAGCCTGCGCTCTAGAGCCCACGAGCCACAACTCCTGAAGCCCGCGTGCCACAACTACTGAAGCCCGTGCACCTAGAACCTGAGCTCCGCAACAAGAGAAGCCACCGCAATGAGAAGCCTGTGCACCACAACGAAGAGTGACCCCTGCTCACAGCAACTAGAGAAAGCCCATGCACAGCAATGAAGACCCAACGCAGCCAAAAATAAATAATAAATAAATAAATACAAAAAAAAAAAAAAAAAAGAACTGCAACTGCACAACTCAGATTGGGACTTGAACCCATGGGCTGGGACTCGAACCCAGCCAAATCCCAGATTGGCACTTGAACCCACTGTCTTTTTTTAATTTTTAAAAATTTTTGGCTACGTTGGGTCTTTGTTGCCACATGCGGGCTTTCTCTAGTTTCGGCGAGAGGGGGCTACTCTTTGTTGTGGTGTGCGGGATTCTCATTAGGTGGCTTGTCTTGTTGGGGAGCACGGGCTCTAGGGGCATGGGCTTCAGTAGCTGTGGCACACGGGCTCAGTAGTTGTGGCGCACGGGCTCTAGAGCTCAGGCTCAGTAGTTGTGGTGCACGGGCTTAGTGCATGTGGGATCTTCCCGGGCCAGGGCTCGAACCTGTGTCCCTTGCATTGGCAGGCAGATACTTAACCACTGCACCACCAGGGAAGCCCCCAAACCCACTGTCTTTTAATTGAAATTGCACACCTGGTCTCAGGACTTAATGAAACTCAGGTTTTTTATATCTCAGTGCAGAAGGAATTCAGTGAGAGGCAAAGTGATAGGTAAAGAGTGGATTTATTTAGAGAGATATACATTCCATAGACAGAATGCAGTCCATCTCAAAAGACGAGACTGGCTTTGGGAGAAACACACTGCACAGAGTGTGGGTCATCTCAGAAGGCCAGAGGTCCTGAAATATGGGATGGTTAGTTTTTATGGACTGGGTAATTTAACAGGCTAAAGAGTGGGAGGATTATTTCAACTATTTTGGGGAAGGGGTGGGGATTTCCAGGAACAGAGCTACTGCCCACTTTTTGGCCTTATATGGTTGGCCTGGGAACCGTCTTGACGCCTATGGGTGTGTCATTTAGCTTATGCTAATGTATTACAATGAGTGTATAATGAGGCTCAAGGTCTACTGGAAGTCGAATCTTCCGCCATCTTGGACCAAATTGGTTCTAACCAGTTATGTTGTATCCTCAACTCATATGTCATTCTTTTAAAGGTTGTGTCCTGCCCCCTTCCCTCCTGTTTCAGAACTTCAATAGGCTTGAAATGAGCATCTTCATCTTTCCCAGAGACAGATAATATTCTCTTCTCACAGAGCTCTGCGCAAGAGTGAGATAGAGTGAGAGCGGTGTAGAGGGGCTTTGTGAGCTGTGAGCAGTGCATTGCCGACGGGAAAGGCATTCGTCAAAAACATCTATTTTGGCCTGATTATTGGCTCAGATGATGCCAGAACTCAATGACACAAGCTCAGACCTAGTGATGACCTCTGGGGTGACCCATGCACAGGGGTCATTGACGTGTGACAGGGTATTTGGGGCCCAGATGATACTTGTGGGGATAACACCTCCTAGGTCTCTTAGACTCTGTTTTCAGCTACTTGTTGTATTTGTGTGGGTATGGGAAGGGTGTGTGTGTGTGTGTGTGTGTGTGTGTGTGTGTTTGCGCACATATACATATAGGATTGGAATTTATCCACTATATGCAGATGTGCAAAAAAGAGAGGAAGGAAGGAAGGAGGGAAGGAAGGAAGGAAGGAAGAAGGAGGGAAGGAGGAGGGTGTATGGCATTTAAAAAAATTAATTTGTTTTTATATGTATTTTTTCTTTTTATTGAGGTATGAAACTGAGCGGGGCCCTGTAGGGCTCCCGGGCATGGAGGCCCTTTTGTCCCCCATTTCTTGTAGGCAAGACTCCAGCCTCCATGACCTTCCCTGAGTTCCAAAGGGCAGATTCAAACAGTTGCTAATCAAGGGAGGCGCAGCCAAGAAAGCCCCTGAGGCAAGGTTAAAAGGACCAGAGAAGCTCATCAAGATTAGGAGATGTGACCACAGGAGGCCCTGCACACACCCTAATCTTGTCAGAGACCCCACCTTTGAAACATCAATTCCTCATCAAATCTTCCCAGGTTGGGACACATAGTTTTTGAGGGCGGGTGCCCACTGTGTCCCCCTTTGCCTGGCAAAGCAATAAAGCTATCCTTTTCTACTTCACCCAGAGCTCTGCCTCCGAGATTTGATTGGGCACTGTTACTGAAACCTCGGCCTCTTTGTATTCCTTTGGAACTCAGGGAAGGTCATGGAGGCTGGAGTCTTGCCTACAAGAAATAGGGGACAAAAGGAGGCCTCTGTGTCCAGGCCCCACTCAGTTTCAGCACCCGTGTACAGAGAAGCTGAGCTTTCAGCATCGTGTGTAGTTGATTTACAATAGTATATTGATTTCAGGTGTACAGTGTAGTGACTCTAAATTTTTATAGATTATACTCTATTTAAAGTTGTTATACAATATTGGCTGTATTCCCTGTGCTATACAATGTATCCTCGTAGTTTATTTCTTTTCTACACGGTAGTTAGTATCTCTTAATCTCTTGCCTCTGTCTTGCCCCGCACCGCACTCCCAGGCATCCCTGATTTTCTAACATTCAGGTTCTCTTGCTCGGAAGTACCCAAAGAGCTGAGAGCAAAATGTGTTAAGAGCCTGTATGGTCGGGCCACTCAGGATGGCTCCTCTCTTGCTCTCTGTACATCCCGTGCCTGACCAGTGCCTGCTTCACCTACACCCTACTGCACAGGACTGACCTTCCTATGTACTTGCCCCAGGCCCCAGCTGGTGATTGTTCTCATCAAAGGGGCAGTGAGGGGCGTGCCCCTCTGCTGGTTTCCCTGGTAACTGAGGAGCCTACCAGATGTCAATCCCCCTCTAACTGGTAATCTCTCCTCCCCCCACCTCCCCCAGAGAAGATCACCACCATGTCCTGCTCACCATCCACTACACGTGGTGGGGTGTCATCGCTCCAGGACCTTGCTTCAGACGTGTAAGCTCCCGCATCCATTGAACCATTGATGATTCTGTTGCTGACTCCAGGGCTTTCTTCAGTCTTGAAGCTGGGCAAGTGCAGGCCTTGCAGGTCCATGGGGTGCAGCCCAACAGAGCCCTTAATATCTAAGGGAGGTGATAGACCAGCTGTGCAGGACATGCTAAATGGGGATCAAAAAACCTGGTCCCTTTGCTACTTTAAGGGTATAAAAGAGGCAGGTAGATTGTGGAGGGAGAGCGACCAAGAGTAGGAATTTCTTTAAGAGGTGCTGTGTATCTTCTCCCCCTGCCCCCACACACCTTGAATGAAGTGAGGGCGCTCCCTGAGAACCACTGAGAATGTGACAAGTGTCTCCCAGAGTTCAGGGGTCAATCTGGGACAGATGCCTCTTCCTTCCTAAAACTAGAGGCAAGAGGTTGGCTGGAGCTTGCCTGAGCAGGCAAGACTACCATGGGCGCACGCCAAGCCAGCTGGCAAGGAAACCCAAAGGATAGGCCTCTCAGGGCACAGAACGGAGACAGCAGGGATTGGATTGGCTGACATGTGTGAGTGTGTGTGTTCACGCGGGCACACGTGCTTGTGTGTGATCTGGAAGTTCATCCTCATCGTGGGCACCACGATGAGAGCTGCTGGGAGATACTCATCAGCCTCAGTTTCTCCTTCTGAGAGCTCCAGCTGGGCATAGCCTCCAGACTTCCCACTAGAATCCTCTTCTGCCCCCAGAAGTCTCTGGCGGTGACTAAAAGGAAACATGGTGCCTCAGAGACAAGGCATTTCACAAGTTTCTCCTCATCTTGTGACACTTGTGTAGAAATATAGGGATGGTTGTTAGGCCAGGCTGGGCCTGGTATCCAGGGACATGGCCCTTCCTGACCTCCACTCTCCTGGGGCCTCCAGAATACCTGCCATCCATCACCAGTTCCCTAGCCTGTTATCCCTGGCCAGAGAGATGAGGTCATGGACCAATTGCCAAAGTTGCCCAGTGCTGGGTCCTGGAGCTGTGAGGTCTGCGACAGTCAGAACCCCTGGCAGAGCTGAAACAAAGATTAAAGAAGTGAGAAAAAGGGACTTCCCTGGTGGCGCCCTAGGAATCTGCCTGCCAATGCAGGGGACACGGGTTCGATCCCTGGTCCGGGAAGATCCCACATGCCGCGGAGCAACTAATCCTGTGCACCACAACTACTGAGCCTGAGCTCTAGAGCCTGCGAGCCACAACTACTGAGCCCGTGTGCCACAACTACTGAAGCCTGTGTGCCTAGAGCCTGAGCTCCGAAACAAGAGAAGCCACTGCAATGAGAAGCCCACGCACCACAACAAAAAGTAGCACCCGAATGCCGCAACTAGAGAAAGCCTACGCACAGCAACGAAGACCCAGCAACGAAGACCCAATACAGCCAAAAATAAATAAATTAATAAATTAATAAGTTAATTAATAAAAAAAAAAAGAAGTGAGAAAAGTCATAAGTTACCATAGTTCAAACAAAGAACATGAAATCCCAGTGCACCCAGAGGGCAGACTGCTTAGTCAAGGTTTCTCCACCCTCCCTGGAAGATTTCACAGAGTCCACGGGCATTAGCACATGTCATGAGTCACGCCAGCATTTCAAATCAAGATGGGATGCACTCACATTAGCCTAATAGCTTGGACTTTCTATCAGCAGATTTGGATTCTAAGCCTGGCTTTATCACTTACCAGCTTCAGGGCCGTGGATGTGTAGTGTCACTTCCCCACTCCGAGCCTCACTTTTCTTCAGCCTTGGAGATGATCATACCTATTCTAAAGGGTTGTAGGAATGAACTGAGGTAACACATATGAAGTGGCTTGTTTGATGTCTGGGAAAGAACAGGGACATACAAACTGCTTTCTTTCCTTGTCAGCTTTGACCTGGACCCCTGTCTCTGATCATATTGATGGAGCAACCACTGCTTGTTGGGAACAGAGGGAGGGAAGGTTTCTGCCCCATGTCCTTGTGACACTGCAATGATGGTGGAAAGGATGGGCATGCTTCCTCTCAGCCAGCCACTCCCAATAGGGAATGCCATCCACCTGTAGGATGGGTGCGATGGACTCTGTGTCAGGCACCAGGGGCCAGGTGTGATGCCGGGTCAGATCAATGCAGAGCATAGATAAAAACCCACAATCTGAAAGAAAAACCTGGCTCAAGACCCTCTTCTAGGGACCCTCCCCAAACCTAATGGCCTCCTCACCTGATCTCCCAGCTCCAGTTTCACACCTTGAATCCATCTTCCACGTTGCCTCAGAGGGAGCTTTCTGAAACCCTAGCCAGTTCATGTCACTCCTCTTCTTAAAACCCTCAGTGGATCCCTATTGTCTAGCAATGAGATTTTCAGAAAATGGATTACGACCTTTAGTGGGCCATGAAATCAGTGTAGTGAGTTATAGTCAGCCAACATAAAAAAAAAAAAATTGAATAGACTAAATGTCAACCTCAATCACATGGATTATTTTGTGAGACAATTGTTTATTTCAGTATTGTTTATTTCAGATTGTTATAAATGTAAGTGCGTCTTCTAAGTCGGAATTTGAGCTCCACATATTTGACATGTATTTAGGATAGTGTGGCATAATTTTTAACAACTTTGCATTGAGGTATAACATTTATTCAAGTGAAGTGCAGGGTCTTAAGTGTGCAGCTTGATGAATTTTTATATATTCATATTCTCACTTAGCCACTAACCCAGATCTAGATATAAAACATGTCTAGCACCTGAGAAAGCTCCTTCCTACCCCTTTCCTGTCATAACTGGAGTAGTTATGACACCCCACACCCACCTCCGCTCCCTGAAAAATAATCACCATTCTGACTGCTATAATCTTCAATTAGTTCTGCCTATTCTTGAACTAAATGACATCAAAGAATATATACTGTTTTGGGGTTTGGCTTCTTTAGCTCAATGTTATGTCTGAGACACATTCATGAAGTCACATGTAGCTGTAGTGTGTCCATTTTCATTATTGTATTCTATTGTATGAATATACTGCAATTTAATTATCCAATTCTCCTGTTGATGGACATTTAAGCTGTTTCCAGTGTCTGGCTATTAGGAATAAAGCTCCTGTGAATATTCCCGGGCGTGTCTTTTTGTGGGCATATCCACTCATTCCTTTTGGCCATACTACCAGGAGTAAAATTTCTGGGTCACAGGGTAGATGTATGATGCCTATTTAAACTGCCAAACGGTTTTCCAAAGTAGTTACATTTGAGATTCATATGTACATATGTCTACATCTATACATATGATGTATATATGTATATACATATGGTCCAGGTTGCCATGTGAAATGATTTTATTATCGTGGCTCTTAGTAAGAAAAACACATTGAAAGCTACTCATTAGAGGAAAAAGTCATATTCCTTAGCATGACTTACAAATCAGCGTATGATCTGCTTCTTTCTGTCTCTCCTGCCTCGTCTCCCACCCATTCTTCCAGTCTCTTCACTTGCCTGAAAGATCTCTCCCTTCTTTTTTGTTTGTGGACTCCTACTTGTCCTTGAATATTCATTTCAAATTTTATTTTTTCTAGGAAATCTCCTCTGATCACCCCTTTCTCCTGTCACTTTTTGCCCCTTTATAACCTGCCCATCCCTCTATCATAATGCTTAGTGCCTTGTACTCTGTCTCCTACCAAACTATTTTCTTATACATGAGCTCCTTGAGGAAAAAAACTGTGCTCCATCTTTAGAGTGCGTGGTGAACATTTGTTCTTTGCCTTCCCTCCTCCACTACCCCTTCTTTAGTAACAGCATCTAGTTTTAATCCAGGGAGCTACCTTTCCTGCACTCTCAGTTCAGGTAGCTCAGATGTGGTTCCATTCAGCTGGTATCAAAGATGTGCTTGGAATCGCCGTCTTGATCACCTTGGTTGCCTAGCTGGTTGGAACGAGCTCTGGGGGACATGGACCACATTGTCTGAGTCTTCTCCATCTCCTGCTCACCCTGTGGTTGCTAGCCCATTACTTACTAGGTACTGTGCTAAGTGCTTTACATTTACAACTTCATTTAGTTTTCCCAGCAGCCCTACAAGGTGAAGGTACTATTATCATCCCCAGTTACAGATGAGAACTTGGGTTCAAAGAGATAAATAGCACTCAGCTAATGTATATTTGTAGAGCTGGGACTTAGACTAAAAGCTCAGGGCTACCTTTGTATCAATGATAAAACATTGAACTTTTCCTCTGTTGAGAGCAGATGCTTGAAGAAAATTTCATGTATGGGTAGGTTTTTCACAGGTGTTGCAGGAGTGGCCCCTTTACTTTTCTTGAAGCATTTTAAAGATGTCATGATGTTGTCTTCTGGCCTCCATTGTTTCCAATGAGTAGTAAGCTGTGATTATATTTGTTCCTCTATATGTGTTGTGTCTTTTATTTTCTGGATATTTTAAAGATTTTCTCCTTATCTTTACTCATCAGTAATTTGATTATGATGTGCGCAGGCATGGTTTTCTTTGTATTGATATTTATCATGTTTGGGGTTTTCTGAGTTTCTTGAATTGTAGATTGAAATTTTTTCCTATCGAATTTGCAAAAACTTCAGCCATTATTTCTTCAGATATTTGCTTTCTGACCAATTTTCTCTCCCCTCTTCTTCTGGGACTCCAATAACACCAATGTCAGACTACGTAATTTTTCCCATCAATGCTCTGTTCATGTTAAAAAATTTTTTTTTCTGCCGTGGTTCAGTTTGGATAATTTCTGTTGACCTGCCCTCACTTTCACTTATACTTTCAGAATATCCAGTATGCTCTTATCCTATCTAGTGAATTTTTAATTTCAAACATTGTAGTTTTCAGTTTGGGGGTTTATGTTTGGCTTAATTTTTTTTTTTTTTTGGCCACACCATGTGGCACATGGGACCTTAGTTCCCTGACCAGGGATCAACCTGTGCCCCCTGCAGTGGAAGCACAGAGTCTTAAACACTGGACCACCAGGGAAGTCCCCTGGCTTAATTTTTTTTCAAGTAATTTTTTATTTTATTTATTTATTCATTTATTTGTTTATTTTTGGCTGCACTGGGTCTTCGTTGCTGTGCTTGGGCTTCCTGTAGTTGTGGCGAGCGGGGGCTACTCTTCGTTGCGGTGCGCGGGCTTCTCATTGCGGTGCGTGGGCTTCTCATTGCGGTGGCTTCTCTTGTTGCGGAGCACGGGCTCTAGGCACGTGGGCTTCAGTAGTTGCAGCATGCGGGCTCAGTAGTTGTGGCTCGTGGGCTCTAGAGCGCAGGCTCAGTAGTTGTGGCGCACGGGCTTAGTTGCTCCGCAGCATGTGGGATCTTCCTGGACCAGGGCTCAAACCCGTGTCCCCCGCGTTGGCAGGCGGATTCTTAACCACTGCGCCACCAGGGAAGTCCCTGGAATCTTTTTTTTTATATTGAGGTAAAATTCATATAATAGAAAATTCCCATTTTAACCATTTTAAATTGTATAATTCAGTAACTTCTAGTACATTCACAATGTTGTACAACCATCATCACTGTCTAATTCCAGAACATTTTCATCACCCCCAAAGGAAACCCCATACCCATTAAATATTTAGTCACTCCCCATTCCCCCTTCCTCCCAGCCCCTGCCAACCATCAGTCTACTTTCTGGATTTGCCTATTCTGGACATTTTGTATAAATGGAATCATACAATATGTGGCTTTTTGTGTTTGGTTTCTTTTCACTTAGTATATGATTTCAAGGTTTGTCCATTGCCTGGAATTTTCAGATATTCATTTTTGTGTAGGCTCCTGTGTTGTTTTTTTTTTGACTTTTCCAAGTTAATTTCTTCTCGGGGGTTTCCTATAGGGAACAGGGAACCCTGGAGAAGTGAGGGGTGGGAGTGCAGAGTGCGTGGGGCACACTGACACCCTTCTGTTCCTAGGTTTCTGTTTCTGCACCCCATTAACAATGCTCTTGAGGCTCTTCTGTAGGAATATCTCAGTTTTTCTACCTGAAAGTCTCCTCACCCGAACTGTAGTCAAAACACTGATGTCTTTCTAAGGTGCCCATTTAAATGCAACGAGGTAATGTTGTTTAGGAAGAAGTACTTGTGTTTTCAAATCAGATGTGGATTTGAATCCCACTTTAGAGACTGCATATAGGTTTGGGGAATCCCAGAGTAGAGGAGACCTGTGTCTACTTTGTCGGCAGAACCTGGGCACGATTCCAGAGATAGCCTGTGCCATAACATGGCATGAAAGGAGTAGAGTAGAAACAGCTGCTGCACACTGGGTCTGAGTCAGCCGTGTGTGGTGGGAGCGCATGAGAATGACTTTTCCACGTGTCTAAGGGTAGCAAGCAAGTGGGTGAACAGCCTTGGCTCCCCCTCATTTCTGATGGTCCCAGCATGGCATAGGGGCCACCAAGGGTTCCCAGACATCCGTGGGGAGCAGAGAGGTGGCATAGAGAACCTGCAGACCTGGAGAAGACCTACTGGATAGATGAGGCAAAAGTAGACAAGACACGTCCAGAGGTCCTGATGAATATCGGGACATCTCAGCGGCTCATGGGAATACACGAGGACAGCAAGGGGCAGACACCTTTGCATAGAATTCACATTCACATAGAATTTAGGTGTGATCCTGGAGAAAGTGGCAGAGGCTGAACCGAATGCGATTAAGTTTTTGCTTTGCAGCAGGATGGCTCAAAACAGAGATTCAGTTCAACTTAGAAAAGGCAGTGCACATTTTTAGTGCTTCTGAATAAGTAAGCTGAGAATCCTAAATTAAAATAATTTTTTTTTCCCACTGCGCTTAATTCCACTTTATTTCATTTTAAGCCCCTGAAATAGGTAGGCCCTCTCTCTTTAAAAACATTATCAGAGAAGAGAACCCATGATTGAGCTGACCATTAGAGAGGAGAACTTTCTAGCTTTAGGGGACAACCAGCTGGTGCAGAGGTGCAATTTCTCAGCTGAAGCTCCTTGGGAAAATGCCACAGGCCTGGAGCCTGAGGCTTCCCTCTGGAAAGGGAGGGGTTAACTTAGACTGGGTCCCTGCTGTCCTTGAAGCCGGCTTTTGTGAAAGCTCTACTTCAGCTGCAGGGCTTCCTTCCTCATCCCCCTCCCCCTCTTTTAGCCTTCCCTTTTAGAATTTTTAGAAATTGAGGTGAAATTCACACAACATAAAATTAACTACTTTGAAATATACACTTCAGCGTCCTTTAGTGCATTCACACTGTTGTGTACCCATCACTTCTATCTGGTTCCAAAACATTTTCATCAGCCTCAGAAGGAACTCATTAACTATTAAGTAGCCCCTCCTCAACCCTCTTCCCCCAAGACCTTGGCAACCATCAATCTGTTTTCTGTCTCTATGGATGTACCAATTCTGCACACTTTATATAAATGGACTTATACAATATGTAACCTTTTGTGTCTGGCCTTTTTCCTCATCCCCTTTGTACCTTTCAGTCCTATCTCTTCTCCCCCAGGCTTTGGGGCCCACCCAAGCAGTCCTCCAGGCATTTCCAAGAAAGGAAGGAAGGTCAGAGGGCTTGGGGGTGGGAATTAAATCAGTTGAGGGAAAAAGAAACCCAGCAGTTTCTGATCAGGTCTCAGCAGCTGAATTTGGTTTGGAGGCCAATTATCTCAGGCCACTAGGTTTTAAGTACCACGGCTGGGGCCTCTGAGCCACGTCATGTGGGAGACAGCCTTGCCCTGCCTTCTGACTTGAAACAGATGCTCTGTGCCCATGAAGGAGGGTTGAGTTTTGAAAAGAATGCAGCCCGATGGAGACAGTGGTGTGGCTGGATTTTCACAAAGTCATATTTATAATCAAGCGGAAAAGCATGGGGAAACAGCTCCAGGATCAAGTTGCCCCTTAATTCCATGTGGCTACACCTGGCCAGGAGACCCAGGGACGCCGCGCAGACGCAGTAGAAACGTACGTCATAAACTTGTGGACCAGCTCTGGTACTTCTCTGATTAATACACCGCCAGGATTTTGAAACTGTAAGTGAAGGAAATTGTGGGGGGAGGAGATTAGAGGTGGTGGCTTCCGACTTTTCTGTGTGTTTGGTAGAAGAACTGGCAAGTGACGCACTGCTGGCTCTCTGGTTTCTCTCTCGGGCTTCAGTGACTTTTTTGTGGCGCAAAATGCCCACCTTCTTATGTTCCCTGGGAAGGAGAAATATGGGTTGGAATTGCAGAACATGCTTTGGGCAGGCTCCCTCTGGGTTTTCTTCACGCAGGATGGGCTTGTTTGTCTTGATCCGTGAAGGTCTGTCCACCACTGTATGGTCTCTGAAAGTCACACAGTGCCCTCGTCTCTCCTCCTTCTAATATCATTTAGACGCAAAACTGTATGACCTTGGGTAAGGCATTTCCCTTTGTAAAGCCTCAGCTTCCTCAGCTGTACTTGAAGACATTCGATTATGTAGTGGGTTGAACAGTGTCCCCCCAAAGTTCAGATCCACCCAGAACCTCAGAACGTGACCTTATTTGGAATTGGGGTCTTTGCAGGTGTACTTAAGGTAAAGATTGTGCGTTACCAAGAAAAATGCACAATGTAAGAGAGTGAGTTTCAGTTTTATTTGGGCCTTACTGAGGACTATAGCCCAGGAGATAGCCTCTCAGGTAGCTCTGGGGAACTGCTCCAAAGAGGTAAGGGAAGAGCTAAGATATATATATTTGAATTATTTATTGGGAAAAACTTGTAGTAAAAAGGTTAATGCTCGTCACAAAGGACAGACATCTCAAATTAATGATTTTAGTGCTCTTCTGTGTTTGGGAAGATGCAAGAATCTGGGGTCATTGAAATTTTTTCCTTAGATATGCATCTTAACTATCTAGGGCCTGCATATCCAAAGCACAGAATGCTTCCTGTTTTCCTCTATCCTGAATTCCCCTCACAGCACACTGTTGGTGGGCAACTGCAGTGGGTTGCAACTTAATCCTTGTAGAACTAGAATGGGGGGCAACATTTTTTGTTTTACAATTGACATGAAATCCTACTGGGTAAAGATGGACCCGAAATCCAAGGAGAGTGTCCTTAGACAGAAAAGGACACTTAGACACACAGGGAAGAAGGTCATGTGAAGATGAGGTAGGCAGAGATTGGAGTGATACATCTACAAGCTACGGAATACCAAGGATTGCCAGCAAACACCAGAAGCTAGGAGAGAGGCAGGGAGTTGCTCTCTCACAGCCTCCAGTAGGAATCAATTTTGCTGACGTGTTGATTTTGTGCTTCTGGCCTCCTGAATGGTGTGAGAATAGATTTCTGTTGTTTTAAACCAGTTTATGATACTTTGTTATAGTGACCCCGGGAACCTAATACAGATTAGATACTGTCTCTGGGATTAATCCATATCTTCATGAAGTTTATAGTTTTAACAAAGTGTACTCATATAGTGTATTTCTCATGGTAAGTTCTTGCCAAGTGCGATGCTGTGATTTGTAATAAATATATATTTGGGGACTCCCCTGGTGGTGCGGTGGTTAAGAATCTGCCTGCCAATGCAGGGGACACAGGTTCGATCCCTGGTCCAGGAAGATCCCACATGCCACGGAGCAACTAAGCCCGTGCACCACAGCTACTGAGCCTGTGCTCTAGAGCCCGTGCTCCACAACGAGAGAAGCCACCGCAATGAGAAGCCCGTGCACCACAACGAAGAGTAGCCCCCGCTCACCGCAACTAGAGAAAGCCCGTGGGCAGCAATGAAGACCCAACACAGCCAAAAATAAAAATAAATTTGTTTAAAAAAAAAAAAAAAAAAAAATATATATATATTTGGTCTTCCTCCCTTTTTCTGGCACAGTGCCCCTAAAAACCTTGGAATTTCCTGTGATAAGTGCCATAAAGATGTATTTTGTTGTGTTAATGACGTGACTTCTGGAAAGCACCTAAGGTTGGGGGCTGGCTGCTCATGGAGCCAAACACATGATAGAGGGTTGGAGCTTTCAGTCCCACCCCCTGACACGGGGAGGGAAGACGGGCTGGAGATTGAGTTCAGTTACCAACGGCCAATGACTTAATCAGTCAAACTTCTGTAACGAAACCCAAAAAGACTAGGTTCGGAGAAATTCCTGGTTGTTGAGCTCGGAGAGCATGGAAGCTCCGCCCCCTTTCCCCATAGCTTGCCCTAGGCATCTGTTCCTTCTGGCTGTTCCTGAGTTTTATCTTTTCATAATAAACTGGTACTTTAGCAAGTAAAATGTATCCTGAGTGCTGTGAGCCCCTCTAGCAAATTACTTGAACCCAAGGTGGGGTTATAACCTCCAAATCGGAAGTACATGTAACAACCTGAACTTGCAGTTGGCTTCTGGAATTGGCGGGGGAGCAGTCCTGAAGCACTGAGCCTTTATCCTGTGGAATTTGATGCTATCTCTGGGTAGATAGTGTCAGGACTGAGTGAGATTGTAGGACACCCAACTGGTGTCTGAGAATTGCTCGGTGGCATGCGGGGAAAGTACCTGCCCTCTCTCCCACTGCCCCCATTGGAAATTGGGTTAATGCAGGACCTTTTAACCTTTTAAGGTAACTTTTCTCTGTTGCAAGTGGATTTTATCAGCCCATTCCTTTTTGTTTTTTGGTGCAGATGCTCAGAGAGATGACATATTTACCCAACTGACCTAGCAAGTCAGTGACAGCCCTAGGACCCCAGTTCACGTGCATTTCTCTCTAGAGCGGGAGCAGGTAGAGGATATTGGTGATAATATTGCAGTGGCCCCCGTCAACTGAAAAGTTCTGAGTCCATGGAGGATGTATATGATGGAAGATGACCCTCACGGGCATGGGCTAAAGGCCCCTTGGGGAACGACCAGCCTTACCAGCTACACCTTCGTGATCCTGCGCGAGGTCTGCCCGTGAGGCTCAGGCGTCAGCTTCCATGGACCCACCACCTTCTCCTATCTTTACAACACCTGTTGCAATCCCTCCTTCTACCCCTGGAAAATAGAGATTGTTTTTGAGGCCAAAGGTAGGGTAGCATAGTGGGGTGGAAAAGTGTATAATTTTAGATTTAGCAGACCTGGGTTTGAATCCTAGCTCTGCAGTTTACTAGCTGTGGAACTCCAAGTAATGACATCATTCTCTAAGATCCAGGTGCTTCATCTATAATATGGAGATAATAATCCCTACTTGCAGAATTTTGGAGACGGTTGGGGATAAATGTGCAAAACCTCTGGCACACAGCAGCCACTCTGTAAAAAAAAAACTGTTCCCATTATTTCCCTGAATAGTTGCATCAGCTTTATTCTAGTGCTTACAAAAGGTCTGGTTTCAGTCTTCCAATGAATTAGCTCGTCAGCTTTCCTTAATCCCAGGAGCCCTGGTATCTTGCCCAAGACAACCCTGAATATGGGAAGGTGTCCAACAAGAGACTTGCCAAGGGCTTGTGCAAATCATGGTGTGATCGTGGAAAGGACATGGGCCTGTTGTTCTTAGTGTAACCTGGTTCAGATTACCCCTCGCCATTTCCTATCTGTGGGATTCAAGTCTTTCTCACTCATTGGTTAAATGGGGAGAACAGAAACTTCTGGCAGCATTGCTTTGGTTGTGTATAGATGTGTGATAAAGAGTACGTACCCAATGAAGTTCAGTTTTTTCACCTTCTCGTTTTGTGAATTCACCTTCTCACCTGTGACTAGGAAATCTTCCACTTCTCCAAACATTGTTTTTTTTTTTTTTTAAGTTTTGAATTTTATTTATTTTGTATACAGCAGGTTCTTATTAGTCATCTATTTTATACACATCACTGTATACATGTCAATCCCAATCGCCCAATTCATCACACCACCACCACCACCCCCCCGTCACTTTCCCCCCTTGGTGTCCATACATTTGTTCTCTACATCTGTGCCTCAATTTCTGCTCTGCAAACCAGTTCATCTGTACCATCTGTACCATTTTCTAGGTTCCACATGTATGCGTTAATATACGATATTTGTTTTTCTTTTCTGACTTACTTCGCTCTTTATGACAGTCTCTAGATGCATCCACATCTCTACAAATGACCCAATTTCATTCCTTTTTATGGCTGAGTAATATTCCATTGTATATATGTATATATGTACCACATCTTCTTTATCCATTCGTCTGTCGATGGGCATTTAGGTTGCTTCCGTGACCTGGCTATTGGAAATAGTGCTGCAATGAACATTGGGGTGCATGTGTCTTTTTGAATTATGGTTTTCTCTGGGTATATGCCCAGTAGTGGGATTGCTGGGTCATATGGTAATTCTATTTTTAGTTTTTTAAGGAACCTCCATACTGTTCTCCATAGTGGCTGTATCAATTTACATTCCCACCAACAGTGCAAGAGTGTTCCCTTTTCTCCACACCTTCTCCAGCATTTGTTGTTTGTAGATTTTCTGATGATGCCCATTCTAACTGGTGTGAGGTGATATCTCATTGTAGTTTTGATTTGCATTTCACTAATTATTAATTAGTGATGTTGAGCAGCTTCATGTACTTCTTAGCCATCTGTATGTCTTCTTTGGAGAAATGTCTATTTAGGTCTTCTGCCCATTATTGGATTGGATTGTTTGTTTTTTTAATATTGAGCTGTATGAGCTGTTTATATATTTTGGAGATTAATCCTTTGTCCATTGATTCGTTTGCAAATATTTTCTCCCATTCTGAGGGTTGTCTTTTTATCTTGTCCAAATACTGTTCTTATATCCTATCAGCCACCATCAAAAGGAGATGGAAGATGCAATCATTTTTAAAACCAGGGTTGCTGGAGAAGAGGTCGCCCCAAGAATCCCTCTTCAGTTAATTATATTTTATTCTAGTGTTATGGAATTAAGTTGTGGACCCTGCTCGGGCTCTAGCCTGGCCGAGGTTCTCTGCCTCAGTGGGGGAGGGTTCTTTTTCCCTTGGGTTCAAGCAGCCGAATAATGAAACCAAAGCTGAGATCCACAGAGCACAAGCTTTATTCAGTGGCCAAAGAATGCAGAAGGGGCGACTAAGTTCACAGATCAACTTCTCGCTCACTTGGCGAGAGGAATTTAATTTTAAAGAGTGAAGACAAAGGGAGGAGGAGTGAGGCTAATGATGGGGAGGCATATGCATTAGTCCACCTCAGAAGGGGCAGGGATTTTTCGAGGGAGTGGGGTGCCACCCTCGTTGTATCCTTTTTTGGTCCTTAATGTCTGGTCCTGGCTGCTGGTAAGTGTGTCTTTAAATGTGTTAATGTAAGGTCAGCGTATAATGAGACTCTGGGTCTGTTGGAGGTCGTATTTATCACTGTCTTGGTCCCAGGTGGTTCCATCTGGTTTTGTTTGTTTGTTTGTTTGTATGTAGCATCCTTTCTTATCTCTGGACACTTTAACTTAAAGATTTATGTTAACTCCTGCCGAAGGTGGAGGTTGGCAGGCTTTGAGCAAAGACCTGGAGCTGCTCTGGCAACACTAGGACTCAGAGCAGGTTCAGCAGCTGTTCCCTCCTCCCCACCCCACCTTCAACTCAGGTAAAGAGATATATATTTATGCTGCATTTTAAAGTTCAATTTTTAAAACCAAATGAAAACAGTGTCTTGGGTCCAATGAAGAAAGTTTTAGACTTTTAAGAATGTTAATAAAAACTTGGTGCTGGGCTTCCCTGGTGGCACAGTAGTTAAGAATCCACCTGCCAATGCAGGGGACACGGGTTCGAGCCCTGGTCTGGGAAGATCCCACATGCCGTGGAGCAACTAAACCCGTGCACCACAACTACTGAGCCCGCATGCCACAACTACTGAGCCCATGTGCCGCAACTACTGAGCCTGCGCTCTAGAGCCCGCAAGCCACAACTACTGAGCCCGCGTGCTACAGTTACTGAAGCCCGCGCACCTAGAGCCTGTGCTCTGCAACAAGAGAAGCCACCGCAATGAGAAGCCTGCGCACCACAACGAAGAGTATACACAACTAGAGAAAAGCCACAACTAGAGAAAAGCCCGTGTGCAGCAACGAAGACCCAATGCAGCCAAAAATGAAATAAATAAATTAAAAAAAAAAAACACCATTCACTTTAAAAACAAAACAAAAAAACCACAAAAACTTGGTGTTTTTTTTTAGCTGCCAAATATTGGCATCTGCATTTATCACCTATATTTACTTGGTGTGCTGGAGTCCACAAAGTGGATTCTTAGCCTTATCATATCCATATTGTGTTATATTTTAAAATTGAGATATAATTGACATATAACAAGTTTCAGGCATACAAGGTTATGGTTTAATATTTGTAGATATTGTGAAGTGATCACCACAATAAGTCGAGTTAACAACCCGTCACCACATATAGTTACACATTTTTCTTTGAGGACTACATTGAAGATTTACTCTCTTACTAGCTTTCAACTACACAAGACAGTATTATTAATTTCAATTTCAAATATATAATACAGTCCTATAGTCACCATTCTGTACATTATACCCCTGGGACTTAATTATTTTATAACTGGGAGTTTGTGCCTTTTGACCCCCTTCACTCATGTTGGCCACACCACTCTGCCTCTGGCAACCACCAATTTGTTCTCTGAATCTATTAATTTAGTGGTTTTTTTTTTTTTAAAGTTTCCACATATAAGAGATCATACTGTTTTTGTCTCTCTCCCTCTGACTGACTTAGCATAATGCCCTCAAGTTCTATCTTTGTCGTTGAAAATGGTAAGATTTCTTTTTTATAGCTAAGTAATATTCCATTGTATGTATACACCACATTTTCTTTATCCTTTCTTCCATCAGTGGATACTTAATGGGAATTCCTTGGTGGTCCAGTGGTTAGAGCTCCATGCTTTCATTGCCAGGGCCTGGTTCAGTCCCTGAACTGAGATCCCTCAAGCCTTGCTGAATGGCCAAAAAAAAAAAAAAGATACTTAGGTTGCATCCATGTCTTGGCTATTATAAATAATGCTGCAGTGAACTTGGGGGTGCATATATTTTTTTGATGTAGTATTTTTGTTTCCTTCCAGTACCCAGAAGTAGAATTGTTGGATCATATAGTTGTTTTTTTGTTTGTTTGTTTGTTTTCTTTTTAATTTTAAAAGTACTACATGTTCACTGAAGACAACTAGAAATACATAAACGCAAGAGAGAAAAATAACAGTTACAATCCCTCAGAGGTAACCACCGTTAGCATTTTGATGCATTTCTTCCCAGCGTTTCCATTTAAAAAAAAATTGAAGTATTGTATAACTGACCTATGACACTATGTTAGTTCCCAGTGTATAACACAGTGATTCAGTATTGCTGTACATTACAAAATGATCATCGTGGGACTTCCTGGTGGCGCGGTGGTTAAGAATCCGCCTGCCAATGCAGGGGACACGGGTTCAATCCCTGGTTTGGGAAGATCCCACATGTTGCAGAGCAACTAAGCCCGTGTGCCACAACTACTGAGCCTGCACTCGAGCCCGTGAGCCACAACTACTGAGCCCAGGTGCCACAACTACTGAAGCCCATGCTCCACAAGAAGAGAAGCCGCAGCAATGAGAAGCCTGTGCACTGCAATGAAGAGTGGCCCCCCGCTCGCTGCAACTAGAGAAAGCCCACGCATAGCAACGAAGACCCAACGTGGCCAAAAAATAATTAGTTAATTTTTTTAAAAAGTCTCCAAACCTCTAAAAAAACAAAAAACAAAAAAAACCCCAAGATGACCATCATGATGTGTCTAGTTACTATATGTCACTATACAAAGCTCTTACAATATAATTGACTATATTCCCCATGCTATATGTTTCATCCCTGTGTAGTTTTATTTTTAATTAAAAAAATTCTTTATTGAAATGTGGTTGATTTATAATGTTTCAGATGCATAGCAAAGTGATTCAGTTATACATATATGTATTCTTTTTCAGATTCTTTTCCAACTGTAGGTTATTATAAGATATTGAATACAGTTCCCTGTGCTATGCAGTAGGTCCTTGTTGATCTATTTTATATATATATAGATCTGTTGATCTGTTTTATTTATATATAGTAGTGTGTTTATGTTAATCCCAAACTCCTAATTTATCCCTCTGCCCCTTTTCACTTTGGTGACCGTAAGATTGTTTTCTATGTCTGTGAGTCTGTTTCTGTTTTTTAAATAGGTTCATTTGTATTGTTATTTTATTTATTTACTTTTATTTATTTATTTTTAAATTTATTTATTTTATTTATCTTTGACTGTGTTGGGTCTTCGTTGCTGTGCACAGGCTTTCTCTAGTTGCGGCAGTCAGGGGCTACTCTTGGTTGTGGTGCGTGGGCTTCTCATTGCGGTGGCTTCTCTTGTTGTGGAGCATGGGCTCTAGGCGTGCAGTCTTCAGTAGTTGCAGCATGTGGGCTCAGTAGTTGTGGCTCACAGGCTCAGTAGCTGTGGCTCGTGGGCTCAGTAGTTGTGGCTTGCGGGCTCTAGAGCACAGGCTCAGTAGTTGTGGTGCATGGGCTTAGTTGCTCTGCGGCATGTGGGATCTTCCTGGACAAACCCGTGTCCCCTGCGTTGGCAGGCGGATTCTTAACCACTGCGCCACCAGGGAAGCCGTATCGTTATTTTAGTTTCCACATGTAAGTGATATATATTTGTCTTTCACTGTCTGACTTACTTCACTTAGTATGATAATCTCTAGGTCCATCCATGTTGCTGTAATGGCATTATTTCATTCTTTTTTATGGATGAGTATTCCATTGTGTTTATATACCACATCTTCTTTATTCATTTATCTGTCCACGGACACTTAGGTTGCTTCTATGTCTTGGCTATTGTAAATAGTACTGCAATGAACATTGGAGTGTGTGTATCTTTTCGAATTAGAGTTTTTGTCTCTTCCAGATATATGCCCAGAAGTGGGATTGCTGGATCATATGGTAGCTCTATTTTTAGTTTTTTAAGGAGCCTCCATGCTGTTCTCCATAGTGGCTGCACCAATTTACATTCCTACCAACAGTGTAGGAGGGTTCCCTTTTCTCCACACCTCTTCAGCATTTATTATTTGTAGACTATTTGATGATGGCCACACATTTTGACCATGTGAGGTGATACCTCATTGTAGTTTTGATTTGCATTTCTCTAATAATTAGCGATGTTGAGCATCTTTTCATGTGCCTATTGGCCATCTGTGTATCTTCTTTGGAGCAATGTCTGTTTAGGTCTTGTATCCGTTTTTTGATTGGGTTGTTTGCTTTTTTGATATTGATTTGTATGAGCTGTTTGTGTATTTTGGAAATTAAGCACTTGATGATTGCATCATTTGCAAATGTTTTCTCCTAGTCTGTAGGTTGTCTTTTAGTTTTGAAACCTCACTTTTTACTGAGGCAACTAAGGGAGAGTTCAAAGAGGAACTGGCTTATGAATTGGGCCTTCAAATAAGGATGTGATTTAATTTAGACTTGGTAAGAGGAAAAGGGAAGCCGTTCAAGTGAAAGACAAGTGCACCAAAGCAGGAAAGCTTCACGGTGTGCAATAAGGAGCCAGGTTTGGTTATGTAACTCTAAATCTTCCTTAATTTTTTTTTTTGAAGTATGGTTTGAAGTTGGTTTATAATGTTGTGTTAGTTTCTGGTGTACAGCAAAGTGATTCAGTTATATATATGTGTATATATATATATATATATATTTTTTTTTTTTTTCTTTTCAGATTCTTTTCCCTTATAGGTTATTACAAACTAATGAGTATAGTTCCCTGTGGTATACAGTAGGTCCTCATCATTTATCTATAATGGTGTGTTTATGTTAATCCCAAACTCCTAATTTATCCCTCCCCCCATTTCCCCTTTGGTAACCATAAGCTTGTTTTCTAAGCTTGTTTTCTATGTCTGTGGATCTATTTCTGTTTTGTATGTAAGTTCAGTTTTTTTTTTTTAATAAGTTTATTTTATTTTTGGCTTTATTGGGTCTTTGCTGCTTCACGTGGGCTTTCTCTAGTTGTGGTGAGCAACTACTCTTTGTTGTGGTGCACGGGCTTCTCATTGTGGTGGCTTCTCTTGTTGGGGAGCATAGGCTCTAGGTGTGTGGGCTTCAGTAGTTGTGGCTCGCGGACTCTAGAGCGCAGGCTTAGTAGTTGTGGCACATGGGCTTAGTTGCTCCACGGCATGTAGGATCTTCCTGGACAAGGGCTCGATCCCGTGTCCCCTGCATTGGCAGGTGGATTCTTAACCACTGTGCCACCGGGGAAGCCCTGTAAGTTCATTTGTATCATTTGTTTTTCACTTATATCACCACATATAAGTGATATTATAGGGTATTTGTCTTTCTTTGACTTACTTCACTTAATATGATAATCTCTAGGTCCATCCATGTTGCTGCAAATGGCATTACTGCATTCTTTTCTATGACTGAGTATTATTCCATTGTATATATATATACCACATCTTCTTTATTCATTTGTCTGTCGATGGGCATTTAGGTTGCTTCTACGTCTTGGCTGTTGTATATAGTGCTGCTACGAACATTGGGGTGCACGTATCTTTTCAAATTAGAGTTTTTGTCTTTTCCGGATATATGCCCAGGATTGGGATTGCTGGATCATATAGTAACTCTATTTTTAGTTTTTTAAGGAACCTCTATACCGTTCTCCATAGTGTTCTGCCCATTTTTAAATCAGTGTTTGTGTTTTTGCTGTTGAATTGTATGAGTTATTTATATATTTTAGTTATTAATCCCATATGAGATAAATGATTTTCAAATATTTTTTTCACATTCAGTAGATTGCCTTTTCATTTTGTTGATGGTTTCCTTTGCTGTGATGAGGCTTTTTATTTATTTATTTATTTATTTTAAAAATTTTATTTATTTTTTGCTATGTTGGGTCTGTGTTGCTGCATGTGGGCTTTCTCTAGTTGCGGCGAGCGGGGGCTACTCTTCATTGAAGTGCATGGACTTCCCATTGCGGTGGCTTCTCTTGTTGCAGAGTATGGGCTCTAGGGCACGCGAGCTCAGTAGTTGTGGCACGTGGGCTTCAGTAGTTGTGGCTCGTGGGCTCTAGAGCATAGGCTCAGTAGTTGTGGTGCATGGGCTTAGTTGCTCCGTGGCATGTGGGATCTTCCTGGACCAGGGCTCGAAACCGTGTCCCCTATATTGGCAGGAAGAGTCTTAACCACTGTGCCACCAGGGAAGTCCCTTTGATGAGGCTTTTTAATTTGTTATAGTCCCACTTGTTTATTTTCGCTTTTGTTGACTTTGCTTTTCGTGTCATATCCAAAAAAAAAAAATCATCACCAAGATTGACGTCAAGGAGCTTACCTGCTATGTTTTCTTCTAGGAGTTTTATGGTTTCAGGTCTTAATGTTCAAGTCTTTAATTCACTTTGAGTTAATTTTTGTGTATGGTGTAAGATAATGGTCCAGTTTCATTCTTTTACATGTAGTTTGTCTTGTTTTTTCAACTCACTTATTGAAGAGATTGTCCTTTCTGCATTGTGTATCCTTGACTCCTTTGTTGTCAATTACTTGACCATATATGTGTGGGTTTATTTCTGGGCTCTCAATTCTGTTTCACTGTTCTATGTGTCTGTTTTTATGCCAATACCATAGTTTTTTTTTTTAAAAATAAATTTATTTATTTATTTATTTTTGGCTGTGTTGGGTCTTCGTTTCTGTGCGAGGGCTTTCTCTAGTTGTGGCAAGCGGGGGCCACTCTTCATCGCGGTGCGCGGGCCTCTCACTATCGCGGCCTCTCTTGTTGCGGAGCACAGGCTCCAGACGCGCAGGCTCAGTAGTTGTGGCTCACGGGCCCAGTTGCTCTGCGGCATGTGGGATCTTCCCAGACCAGGGCTCGAACCCGCGTCCCCTGCATCGGCAGGCAGACTCCTAACCACTGCGCCACCAGGGAAGCCCAATACCATAGTTTTGATTACTATAGATTTGTAATACAGTTTGAAATAAAATATGATGCATCCAGCTTTGTTCTTCTTTCTTAAGATTGCTTTAGCTATTTGGGGTCTTTTGTAATTCCCTACAAATTTTAGGATTGTTTTTTCTTCCGTTTCCTTGAAAAATGCCATTAGAATTGTGATAGGGATTGCATTGAATCAGTACACTGCCTTGGGTATTATGGATACTTTAACAATATTAACTCTTAAAATCCATGAGAACTGAATATCTTTCCATTTATGTATATCTTCAATTTCTTTCATCACTGTCTCATAGTTTTCAGTGTACATGTCTTTCACTTCTTTGGTTAAATTTATTCCTAGGTATTTTTTTTTTTTTTGATAAAATTATAAAAGAGATCATTTCCTTAGTTTCTCTTGCTGATAGTTCATTATTGTATAGAAACACAACTGATTTTTGTATGTTAATTTTGTATCCTGTGATTTTACTAATTCATTGATTAGTTCTAACAGCTTTTTGTGTGGTAGAGTCTTTAGGGTTTTCTATACATAAAATGCCATCTGAAATAGTGACAGTTTTTAATTTTTCCTTCCCAGTTTGGATGCCTTTTACTTCAATTTCTTGTCTATTTCTCTGGCTAAGACTTCCAGTACTGTGTTGAATAAAAATGGCGAGACAGGGCATCTTTGTCTTATTCTTGATCTTGGAGGAAAAGCTTTTATCTTTTCAAAATTGAGTGTGATGTTAGCTGTGGGTTTGTTGTATATGGCCTTTATTATGTTATTATGTTCCCTCTATAACCACTTTATTGAGAGTTTTAATGTAAATGAAAGTTAAATTTTGTCAGGAATTCCCTGGCAGTCCAGTGGTTAGGACTTGGCACATTCACTGCCTTGGGCCTGGGTTCAATCCTTGGTCAGGGAACTAAGATCCCACAAGCCACATGGCGTGGCCAAAAAAAAAAAAAAAGTTAAATTTTGTCAAATGCTTTTTCTGCATCTATTGAGATGGTCATATGATTTTTATCATTCATTTTGTTTATATGGAGTATCACATTGACTGATGTGAGGATGTTGAACCATCCTTGCAACCGTGAAATAATTATAACTTCATCATTATGTATGATCCCTTTTTTTGAGATATAATTGACATATAACATTGTATAAGTTAAGGTGTAGAGCATAATGATTTGACTTACATATATTGTGTACTGATTATTACAGTAAGTTTAGTTAACATCTGTCATCTCATATAGAAACAAAAAAACAAAAATTAAAAAAACTTTTTCCTTGTGATGAGAACGCTTAGGATTTACTCTCTTTACAACTTTCACAAATACCATACAACAGTGTTAACTATAGGCATCAAGTTGTACATTACATTTCCAGTACTTATTTATCCTGTAACGGGACACTTGTACCTTTTGACCACATTTCTCCATTTCTCCCTCCTCCCAAACCCCTGCCTCTAGTAACTACAAATCTAATATCTTTTCTGTGAGATTTGTGTTGGGTTTTTAGTTTGTTTGTTTTTGTATTAAGATTCCATGTATGGTGAGATCATACTGTATTTGTCTTTGTCTGAATTACTTCACTTAGCATAATGCCCTCAAATTTCAGACATGTTGTTGCAAATGCCAGGATTTCCTCCTTTTATTAATTAATTAATTAATGAATTAATTTTTGGCTGAGTTGGGTCTTTGTTGCTGCGCGCTGGCTTTCTCTAGTTGCGGCGAGTGGGGGCTACTCTTCGTTGCGGTGCGCAGGCTTCTTATTCCAGTGGCTTCCCTTTGTTGTGGAGCATGGGCTCTAGGCGTGCGGGCCTCAGTAGTTGAGGCTCACAGACTCTAGAGCGCAGGCTCAGTAGTTGTGGCGCAGGGACTTAGTTGCTCCGCGGCATGTGGGATCTTCCTGGAACAGAGCTTGAACCCGTGTCCCCTGCATTGGCAGGCGGATTCTTAACCGCTGCACCACCGTGGAAGCCCCAGGGTTTCCTCCTTCTTAGGGCTGAGTAATATGCCATTGTATACACATGTATATATGCCACAGTGTCTTTATCCCTTCATCCGTTGGTGAACACTTAGGTTGTTTCCCTGTCTTGACTATTATAAATAATGCTGCAATGAACATGGGGGTGCAGATGTGTCTTTGACATAGTGTTTTTTTTTCCTTCAGATATATTTCCAGAAGTGGAATTGCTGGATCATATTGTTGTTTTATTTTTGTTTTTGAAGAAGCTCCATACTGTTTTCAGTAGTGGCTGTATACCAACAGTGCACAATGGATCCCTTTTCTCCACATCCATGAGAACATTTGCTATCTCTTGTCTTATAGCCATCCTAACAGGTGTGATGTGATATCTCATTCCAGTTTTGATTTGCATTTTCATAGTGATTAGTGATATTGAACATATCCTCATATATCTGTTAGCCAGTCGTATATCTTATTTGGAAAAATGTCTTTTCAGGTTTGCCCATTTTAAAAAATTGGATTATTTGAGTTGGAGCTATTGAGTTGTGTGAGTTATTTATGTATTTTTATTTTAACCCCTTATCAATATATACAGTTTGCAAGTATATTTTCACATTCCATAGGTTGTCTTTTCACTTTGTCAGTCATTCCTTTTGCTGTGCAGAGACTTTAAAATTTGATGTAATCTCACTTGTTTGTTTTTGTTGCTTGTGCTTTCGCTGTCATATCCAAAAAATTATTGCCAAGATCCACATCAAGGAATTTTTTTCCTATGTTTTCTTCTAGGAGTTTTGTGGTTTCAGGTCTTACCTTTAAGTCTCTAATCCATTTAGAGTTAATTTTTATAAGTGTTGTAAGATATGTGTCTAGTTTCAGTTTTTTATATGTGAATATCCAGTTTTCCTAGCACCCTTTTTTGAAGAGACTGTCTTTTCTCCATTGAGAATTCATGGCTTCCTTCTCAAATATTAGTTGACTGTATATGCATGGGTTTATTTCTGGGCTCTCAATTCTGTTCCATTGGTCTATATGTCTGTTTTAAAGCCAGTACTGTACTGTTTTGATTACTATAGCTTTATAGTGTAGTTTAAAATTGGGAAATGTGATGCCTCCTGCTTTGTTCTTCTTTCTCAGGATTTCTTTGGCTATTTGGGGTCTTTTGTAATTTCAGGATTTTTATTTTTCTATTTCTGTAAAAAAAAAAAAAATTGCCGTTGGAATCTTGATAGAGATTGCATCGAGTCTTTGGGTGGCTGTTAGTACTATGAACATTTTAACAAAATTAATTCTTCCAATCCTTGAACACAGGATACTTTTCTACTTATTTGTGTTGTCTTCACTTTCTTTCATCATGTCTTCTGTTTTCAGAACACAGATCTTTTACCTTCTTAAGTTTGTACCATATTTTATTACTGTTGCTCTTGTAAATGGGATCATTTTTTTAGTCCTTTTTCAGATAATTTTTTTTAGTGTATGGAAATCCTACCGATTTTGTGTGTTAATTTGTCAACTTTGAATTTATTGATTAGATTCAACAGTTTTTTGTTTGAGTCTTTAGGATTTTCTGTATATAAAATAATGTTATTTGCAAATAGAGACAATTTTACTTCTGCCTTTCCAATTCTGTTACATTTCATTTATTTCTTACTTAATTGCTCTGGCTAGAATTTCCTGTACTGTGCTGAATAGGAGTGGTCAGTGTGGGCACCCTTCTTTTGTTCCTGATCTTAGAGGAAAAGGTTTTAATTTTCCACCATGATATTAGCTGTGGGCTTGTCCTATGTGGCCTTTATTATATTGTGGTACATTGCTTCAATTCTTTTTTTTTTTTTTTAATTTATTTATTTATTCACTTATTTTTGGCTGTGTTGGGTCTTCGTCTCTGTGTGAGGGCTTTCTCTAGTTGTAGCAAGCGGGGGCCACTCTTCATTGCGGTGTGCGGGCCTCTCACTATCGTGTCCTCTCTTGTTGTGGAGCACAGGCTCCAGACGCGCAGGCTCAGCAGTTATGGCTCACGGGCCTAGTTGGTCCGTGGCATGTGGGATCCTCCCAGACCAGGGCTCGAACCCGTGTCCCCTGCATTGGCAGGCAGATTCTCAACCTCTGCGCCACCAGGGAAGCCCCCTTCAATTCTTAATTTGTTATAAACAGATACTGAATTTTGTCAAATGCTTTTTGTGTGTTACTGAGATCATCGTATGATTCTTATCTTTCATTGTATTATGATGTATCACAATGATTGATTTGTATATGTTAAACCATTTTTTGTTGCCGAGGGATAAATTGCACCTGATCATGGTGAATAATACTTTTATTTATTTATTTATTTTTGGCCGTGTCACACAGGTTTTGGGATCTTAGTTCCCCAACCAGGGATTGAACCCGGGCCCTTGGTAGTGAAAGCATGGAGTCCTAACCACTGAACTGTCAGGGAATTCCCAAATAATTCTTTCAATGTGCTGCTGAATTTGGTTTGCTAGTATTTTATTAAGAATAATTAATTAATTAATTAATTGATATTGACATATAGTTGATTTACAATATTAGTTTCAGGTGTACAGCATAGTGATTCAGTATTTTTATAGATTACACTCCATTAAAAGTTATTACAAGATAATTGCTATTATTCCCTGTGGAGAATTTTTATATCTATATTCATCAGGAATATTGGTCTGTTGTTTTCTATTCTGGTAGTGTCATTTTCTGGCTTTGGTATCAGGGTAATATTTGCCTCATAAAATAAGTTTGTGAGTGTGCCATCTTCTTTGATTTTTTTTTTTAAAGACTTTGAACATAATTGGCCTTCATTCTTCTTGAAATGTTTAGTAAAATTCACCAGTGAATTTTTCTTCCTGGCCGTGGGCTTTTCTTTGTTGGGAAATTTTTGATTACTAATTAAATATCCTTACTAGTAATTGGTCTGTTCAGATTTTTCTATTTCATTTTTTATTTCTTGCTTTTTTTTTTTTTTTTTTTTGGCCACATGGCTTGTGGGATCTTAGCTCCCCAACCAAGGATTGAACCCAAGCTCTCGGCAGTGAAAGCATGGAGTCCTAACCCCTGGACCATCAGGGGATCCCCAGATTTTCTATTTCTTTATGATTCAGTCCTGGTAAATTGTGTGCTTTAAGAACTTTTCTATTTTTTCTAGGTAGTTCAATTTATTGTCATTTAGTTGTTCAGAGGAGCCTCTTATGATCCTTTGTATTTCTGTGTTATCAGTTATAATGTCTCCTTTTTTATTGTTAATTTTGATGATGTGGATCCTTTTTCTTTTTACTTGGTTAGTCTAGTTAAAGTATTCTCAGTTTTATCATTTCAGAGAACCACCTCTTAGTTTTGTTAATCTTTTTTATTATTTTCCTGTTGTCTATTTATTTCTGCTCTAATCTTATTATTTCCTTATTTATTATTTATGATTTCCTTCTGCTAACTTCATGTTCAGTTCTTTTTCTAGTTTCTCAGTGCATAGAATTAAGTTACTTGAGAACTTTCTTGTTTCTAAGGTAGGCATTTACTACTATGAAATTCTCTCAGAACTGCTTTTGCTGTATGTCATAAGTTTTGGTATATTGTGTTTTCATTTTTTTTTATCTCAAGATAACTTTTTAATTTCCCCTTTAATTTCTTTGATACATTGGTTGTTCAGGAGAGCATTATTTAATTTTCACGTATTTGTGAAATTTCCAGTTTGCTTTCTGTTACTGATTTCTAGTTTCATACTACTGTGGTCAGACAAGATACTTGGTGTGATTTCAATCTTCTTCTTTTTTTTTTTAAAATTTATTTATTTATATTTTTTTATTTTTGGCTGCGTTGGGTCTTCATTGCTGCGCTTGGGCTTTCTGTAGTTGCGGCGAGTGGGGGCTACTCTTTGTTGTGGTGCGCGGGCTTCTCATTGCAGTGGCTTCTCTTTTTGAGGAGCACAGGCTCTAGGTGCATGGGCTTCAGTAGTTGTGGCACACAGGCTCAGTAGTTGTGGCTCGTGGGCTCTAGAGCGCAGGCTCAGTAGTTGTGGCGCAAGGCTTAGCTGCTCTGTGGCATGTGGGATCTTCCCGGATCAGGGCTCGAACCCGTGTCCCCTGCATTGGCAGGCAGATTTTTTTAAAAAATAAATTTATTTATTTATTTATTTATTTTTGGCTGTGTTGGGTCTTCGTTTCTGTGTGAGGGCTTTCTCTAGTTGCGGCGAGTGGGGGCCACTCTTCATCGCGGTGCACGGGCCTCTCATTATCGCGGCCTCTCTTGTTGTGGAGCACAGGCTCCAGACGCGCAGGCTCAGTAGTTGTGGCTCACGGGCCCAGTTGCTCCGCGGCATGTGGGATCTTCCCAGACCGGGGCTCGAACCCGTGTCCCCTGCATTGGCAGGTGGATTCTTAACTACTGCACCACCAGGGAAGTCCGATTTCAGTCTTCTTGAATTTGCTTAGACTTGTTCTGTGGCCTAGTATATGGTCTCTCCTAGAAAATGTTTCATGTGTGCTTGAAAAAAAAATGTGGATTCTGCTGTTGTTGGATAGAATGTTCTGCATTTGTTCTGTTAGGTTCATTTGGTCTATAGTGTTCAAATCTGCTCTTTCCTTATTAATTCGCTGTCTGGATGATTTTTCTATTATTGAGAGTGAGTTAAAGTCCCCAACTATTATTGTACTGATGTTTATTTCTCCTTTTAGCTGTTAGTTTTTTTTAAAAAAATACATTTATTTATTTATTTTTTGGCTGCGTTGGGTCTTCATTGCTGCACACGGGCTTTCTCTAGTTGTGGCGAGCAGGGGCTACTCTTTGTTGTGGTGCGTGGGCTTTTCCTTGTGGTGGCTTCTCGTTGCGGAGCACGGGCTCTAGGTGCACGGGCTTCAGTAGTTGCAGTGTGCAGGCTCAGTAGTTGTGGCTTGTGGGCTCTAGAGCTCAGGCTCAGTAGTTGTGTCTCACGGGCCTAGTTGCTCCGCGGCATGTGGGATCTTCCCAGACCAGGGCTCGAACCTGTGTCCCCTGCATTGGCAGGCGGATTGTTAACCACTGCGCCACCCAGGAAGTCCCTAGTTGTCTATTCTTGTAGTTTACTTCATGTCTAAACTTCTTTAAGAGGCCTATTCTGAATTCTTTGTCTGACAGCTCATACATCTCCATTTCTTTAGGGTCAGTTATTGGAGCTTTATAAATTTCCTTTGGTGGTGTCATGTTTACCATGTGTTTCATGATCCTTGATTCCTTACATTGGTATCTGCATATTGAGTAAATAGTTTCCTCTTCCAGACTTTACAGGTTCATTTGGCAGAGACAGTTGTTCGCCAGTCACCTCACTTTGGGTTTCTGGACATGTCTACTGGTAACATCCTTGGGTAGGTGGGACTTTCTACCAGTGTTTGTTTTGAGGCAAGGCCACTGTCCAAGCTCTGAGGCTGGGGTGCCGGGTACTGCTGTCTGGGAGGAGTTGGATGAGTCTGCTGGCTTGATTCCCTGCCTAAGCAAGGGTCTAGGATGGATTCTGTGGTTGCCTGGGTTCTCTGGTCAGGCTTACCAGATGGTCAGGACTGGGTAATATACTCAGAAGTAGGTGGGGCTATGAATTAGCTTCTCTGCTTTTGCGGGGAAGTAGGATGGGCCCCAGGGGCTGCATAGCTTGTCACTTGGGGACCCGAACCAGGCAAGACTGTGTACTGGATTCTCTGGTCAGGCAGTACTACTACTTTTCCTCTATAGATGGGGAAAGGCACAGGCTCTCTGTTCAAGCCACTTAAGCAGGGCTATTGTATCGGCTATGTAGCTTCCTGTCTGCTCTGGTTAGGTTCCCTGTTTGGGTGGGCTGAAGCCTGTGGTAAGCAAGAGGTGGGGCTAAAATTAGTTTTCTTGCCCAGGTGCTGTGGGAGAATCAGCTCCAAGGCTGGAAACGCTGTTTGTGGTCTTGGCTCATTTTGATCAGTGCCCCAAGTTCTCTGGACTAACAGGGCCGTTGCCTTTGCTTTGAAGACTGTTAGCTCTGCCTCTTGGACTCTCTGAGTGTTGCAGGACTGCACAGCTTTCCAGGTGTTCTGACCAGGCTTTCTGGTCAGGGGGGGCTGGAAACTTCACTCAGCTGTGAACACTGCCGTGAGTTGGCTCCCCTTCATGGGCAGGACTGGAGAGCCATCTCCAAGTAGCCTCCCAGGATTTCCAGGTCAGGCTTTGCGGTCAGGAGGGATCGGGAACTGCACTGAGCAGTGGGTGGGGCTATGAATTAGCTCCCCTGCCTGGGTGGAGCAGGGAACCCTCCACCTTGGCCCTGGCTCTGCAGAAGATCAGCATTGATTGCTGTACTCTATGCTCCCGTGTTTACAGGCTGTGTAGCTTACGGGCTTATGATTAGGCTTTGTGGTTGGGAGGGGCTGGGAGCTATACTCAGCACTGAGTGGGGCTGTGAATTACCTCCCTACCTGGCCCAGGCAGGGCAGTTGGCTCCAAGCCCAGCAAGACTTTTTTTTTCTTGATTCATTCTGCTACGCACCCCAAGTTCCCTAGCCTGGCAGTGCTACTGGCTTTGCTCTGCCAGTAGAGCAATCAGCTCTGCCTTGAGCATTGCTGGGCTGCACAGATTCCAGGTGCTCTGGCAAAGCTTTTTGGTTGGGCAGGCTGGGAGCTATACTCTCAGCAGTGGATGGCGCTGTGACTCAGCTCCCCTGCGTATGGCGGCTGAGGTGTCGGCAGACAAAGTGTCAGTGCAGGCAAGGTTCTTTGTTTGAGGTCCCAAGTCAGGCAGAACTTTGTGCCCTGATCAATTCCCTGGTCAGACTGCACCCTGGTCCTGGTTCTACAGATAGCAAAGGTGCTGGTTAGGACTACTGTTGGGGCATTGTAGGCAGGAACTGGGTCTGCAAGATCTGAGTGTTGGTTGTTGAAACTCCCCCTTCTCCATCATAAACAGCTTCCCAGTGGTCAAGCCCTGCAAATTGCCCTGCAATTCCTGTGGTGTGAGACCAAAGTGGGGTTCCCAGGAAGTGGCCCACAATGCTGGGACAGCTGGATTTCCACCCTGGGTTCCCTTTTCCCACTGGAGGAACTGTAGGCTCAGGGGAGATCTCTCAGTGTGGTTCAGTGGTGGCCTGGGGGAAGGGCAAACGTGGTCAGTGTGTAATTGCTTCTCTTACTCTTCTAAAGCAGTCTGTCTTGGTGTCTGTGGTGCAGGGGGATGCTTCAGCCTCACCTGCCACGTTCTAGGATTTTCGCAGTGGAGTCTTGTCCATGAAGAGCTGTTAGTTGTTCTTCATGTGATGGGAAACAAAGTCAAGAACAACTTAGGTCACCATCTTGGTGATGACATTCTCCTGTATGATCCTTCTAATGTACTGATGAGTTTGTTTTGCTAATATTTTGTTGAGGATTTGTGCATCCATGTTTATCAGAGATACTGGCTTTTTATTTTCTTGTAGTGTTCTTGACTACACTGACTACACTACAGCATCAGAGTAATGCTGGCCTGGTAAAATGAGTTTGTAAGTGTTCCATTATCCTCTATTTTTTGAAAGAATTTGAGAAGGATTGGTATTAATTCTTCTTTAACTCTTTGGTAGAATTCACTAGTGAGACCATCTCGTCCTGGACTTACGTTTGTTGGGAGGTTTTTGATTACTGATTCAGTCTCCTTACTATTACTTGGTCTGTTCAGATTTTCTGTTTCCTCATGATTCAGTCTTGATAGGTTGTATGTGTCTAGGAATTTATTCATTTCTTCTAGGTTGTCCCATTTGGCATATAATTGTTCATAGACGTTTCTTATTATCCTTTGTATTTCTGTGGTATCAGTTGTAATATATCCTTGTTCATTTCTCGTTTTATTTGAGTCCTCTTTTTTTGTTGGTGACTCTAACTAAAGGTTTGTCTATCTTGTTTATTTTTTTCAAAAACCCATCTGTTAGTTTCATCTTTTCTGTTGTCTTTTTAGTCTATTTCATTTATTTCCACTCTGATCTTTATTTCCTTCTTTCCAATAACTTTGGGCTTAATTTATTCTTATTTTTCTTGTTCCTTGAGTTGTTGAGTTAGGTTGTTTATTTGAGATATTTCTTTTTTCTTAATGTAGGCATTTATTGCTCTGAACGTCCCTCTTAGAACTGCTTTTGCTGCATCCCATAAGTTTCGGTATGTTGTATTTCCAATTTTATTTGTTTCAAGGTTTTTTTTTTTTTTTAGCATGTAGTATATGGGAGGTTCTTGGTATTTTGATTATTATTTATTTATTTATTTATTTTTGGCTGTGTTGGGTCTTCGTTTCTGTGCGAGCGCTTTCTCCAGTTGCGGCAAGTGGGGGCCACTCTTCATTGCGGTGCACGGGCCTCTCACTGTCGTGGCCTCTCTTGTTGCGGAGCACAGGCTCCAGACGCGCAGGCTCAGTAGTTGTGGCTCACGGGCCTGGTTGCTCCGCGGCATGTGGGATCTTCCCAGACCAGGGCTCGAACCTGTGTCCCCTGCATCAGCAGGCAGATTCTCAACCACTGCGCCACCAGGAAAGCCCCTCAAGGTACTTTTTGATTTCTCTTTTGATTTCTTCTTTCACTCCTTGGTTGTTCAGTAGCATATTGTTTAATATCCACATATTTGTGAATTTTCCAGTTTTCTTTTTGTAATTGATTTCTAGTTTCATACCATTGTGGTTGGAAAAAAAGCTTGATATGATTTTAGCCTTCTTAAATATATTAAAACTTGTTTTGTGGCCTAATCTATGATCTATCCTGGAGAATGTTTCACATAGACTTGAGTAGAATGTGATTTTGTTGCTTTTGGTTGGAATGTTCTATATATGTCTGTTAAGTTCATCTGGTTAACATGTCATTTAAGGTCAGTGTTTTCTTATTGATTTTCTCTTTGGATGATCTATCTATTGAAGAAAGGCAGGTATTAAAGTCTCCTACTATTATTGTATTGCTGTCTATTTCTCCCTTTAGGTCTGTAAATAGTGGCTTTATATATTTAGTTGCTCCTATGTTGGGTGCAGAAATATTTACAAATGTTATCTTTTTGTTGGGTATACCCCTTTATCATTATATAATGACCTTCTTTGTATCTTATTACAGTCATTGTCTTAAAGTCTAATTTGTGTGATATAAGTGTAGCTACCCCAGGTTTCTTTCGGTTTTCATTTGCTTGGAATATGTTTTTTCATCCCTGCATTTTTAGTTTTTGTGTGTCCTCACATCTGAAGTGAGTTTCCCGTAGGCAGGATATAGATTTGTCTTAAAAAAAAAAAATCCATTCAGCCACTGTATTTGATCAGAGAATTGAGTCCATTTACATTTAAAATAATTATTGATATATATGTTCTTCTTACTATTTTGTTAATTGTTTTCTGGCTCTTTTGTTGTTCATTTGTTTCATTCTTCTCTTGCTGTCTTCCTTTGTTAACTGATGATTTTCTGTAGTGTTATGCTTACAGTTCTTTATCTTTTGTGTGTCTCCCATAGGTATTTGCTTTGTGATTACCATGAGGCTTACATAAAACAACTTACATCTATAACAATCCATTTAAAGTTGATAACAACTTAAGTTCAAATATATTCTAAAGCTGTACATTTTAACTGTTCCCTCACGTTTTGCTTTTAATGTCACAATCTGTATCTTTTTATCTTGTATATCCATTAACAAATTATTATAGTTATGGCTATTTTTATTATTTTGTCTTTTAACCTTCATGTTAGCTTTAGAAGTGATTAACTCACCACCTTTACAACATTAGGTTATTCTGAATTTTACTGTATATTTACCAGTGAGATTTATACTTTCATATGTTTTGCTGTTACTAATTAGCACCTGTACGTTTCCACTTAAGTCCCTTTAGCATTTCTTACAAAGCTGGTCTACTGGTGATGAACTCCTTTAGCTTTTGCTTATCTGGAACACTTTATCTCTTCTTCAGCTCTGAAGGACAAATTTGCTAGGTAGATATTCTTTGTTGGCAGTTTATTTCTTTCAGCACTTCGAATATATTGTGCCACTCCCTTCTGGAATGCAACATTTCTGATGAAAAAAAACTTTTAACAACTTGTAAAAACAAGTTGTTACATACAACTTGTGCCCTTGTATGTAACAAGTTGTTTTTCTCTTGTTTTAAGATTTTCTCCGTGTCTTTTTTTTTAACAACTTTATTAAAGTATAATTGCTTTACAATGGTGTGTTAGTTTCTGCTTTATAACAAAGTGAATCAGTTATACATATACATATGTTCCCATATCTCCTCCCTCTTGCATCTCCCTCCCTCCCACCCTCCCTATCCCACCTCTCTAGGTGGTCACAAAACACAGAGCTGATCTCCCTGTGCTATGCAGTTGCTTCCCACTAGCTATCTATTTTACATTTGGTACTGTATATATGTCCATGCCACTCTCTCACTTTGTCACATCTTACCCTTCCCCCTCCCCATATCCTCAAGTCCATTCTCTAGTAGGTCTGTGTCTTTATTCCTGTCTTGCCACTACGTTCTTCATGGCCTTTTTTTTTTCCCTTAGATTCCATATATATGTGTTAGCATTCTGTATTTGTTTTTCTCTCTCTGACTTACTTCACTCTGTATGACAGACTCTAGCTCCATCCACCTCGTTACAGATACCTCCATTTCATATCTTTTTATGGCTGAGTAATATTTCATTGTATATATGTGCCACATCTTCTTTATCCATTCATCCGATGATGGACACTTAGGTTGCTTCCATGTCCTGGCTATTGTAAATAGAGCTGTAATGAACATTTTGGTACATGACCCTTTTTTTTTTTAATTTTTTAATTTATTATTTATTTATTATTTTTATTTTTGGCTGTGTTGGGTCTTCGTTTCTGTGTGAGGGCTTTCTCCAGTTGCGGCGAGTGGGGGCCACTCTTCATCGCGGTGCGCGGGCCTCTCACTATCGCGGCCTCTCTTGTTGCGGAGCAGAGGCTCCAGATGCTCAGGCTCAGTAGTTGTGGCTCACGGGCCCAGTTGCTCCGTGGCATGTGGGATCTTCCCAGACCAGGGCTCGAACCCGTGTCCCCTGCATTGGCAGGCAGATTCTCAACCACTGCGCCACCAGGGAAGCCCCACATGACTCTTTTTGAATGATGGTTTTCTCAGGGTATATGCCCAGTAGTGGGATTGCTGGGTCGTATGGTAGTTCTATTTTTAGTTTTTTAAGGAACCTCCATACTGTTCTCCATAGTGGCTGTATCAGTTTACATTCCCACCAAAAGTGCAAGACTGTTCCCTTTTCTCCACACCCTCTCCAGCATTTATTGTTTCTAGATTTTTTGATGATGGCCATTCTGCCCGGTGTGAGATGATATCTCATTGTAGTTTTGATTTGCATTTCTCTAATGATTAATGATGTTGAGCATTCTTTCATGTGTTTGTTGGCAATCTGTATATCCTCTTTGGAGAAATGTCTATTTAGGTCTTCTGCCCAGTTTTGGATTGGGTTGCTTGTTTTTTTGTTATTGGGCTGCATGAGCTGCTTGTAAATTTTGGAGATTAATCCTTTGTCAGTTGCTTCATTTGCAAATATTTTCTCCCATTCTGAGGGTTGTCTTTTGGTCTTATTTATGGTTTCCTTTGCTGTGCAAAAGCTTTTAAGTTTCATTAGGTCCCATTTGTTTTTGTTTTGCTTTCCATTTCTCTAGGAGGTGGGTCAAAAAGGATCTTGCTGTGATTTATGTCATAGAGTGTTCTGCCTATGTTTTCCTCTAAGAGTTTGATAGTGTCTGGCCTTACACTTAGGTCTTTAATCCATTTTGAGTTTATTTTTGTGTATGGTGTCAGGGAGTGTTCTAATTTCATACTTTTACATGTACCTGTCCAGTTTTCCCAGCACCACTTATTGAAGAGGCTGTCTTTTCTCCACTGTATATGCTTGCCTCCTTTATCAAAGATAAGGTGACCATATGTGCGTGGGTTTATCTCTGGGCTTTCTATCCTGTTCCATTAATCTATGTTTCTGTTTTTGTGTCAGTACCATACTGTCTTGATTACTGTAGCTTTGTAATATAGTCTGAAGTCAGAGAGCCTGATTGCTCCAGCTCCATTTTTCGTTTTCAAGATTGCTTTGGCTATTTGGGGTCTTTTGTGTTTCCATACAAATTGTAAAATTTTTTGTTCTAGTTCTGTGACAAATGCCGTTGGTAGTTTGATAGGGATTGCATTGAATCTGTAGATTGCTTTAGGTAGTAGAGTCATTTTCACAATGTTGATTCTTCCAATCCAAGAACATGGTATATCTCTCCACCTCTTTGTATCATCTTTAATTTCTTTCATCAATGTCTTATAATTTTCTGCATACAGGTCTTTTGTCTCCTTAGGTAGGTTTATTCCTAGGTATTTTATTCTTTATGTTGCAATGGTAAATGGGAGTGTTTTCTTAATTTCACTTTCAGATTTTTCATCGTTAGTGTATAGGAATGCAAGAGATTTCTGTGCATTAATTTTGTATCCTGCTACTTTACCAAATTCATTGATTAGCTCTAGTAGTTTTCTGGTAGCATCTTTAGGATTCTCTGTGTATAGTATCATGTCATCTGCAAACAGTGACAGTTTTACTTCTTCTCCGATTTGGATTCCTTTTCTTTTTCTTCTCTGATTGCTGTGGCTAAAACTTCCAAAACTATGTTGAATAATAGCAGTGAGAGGGGGCAACCTTGTCTTGTTCCTGATCTTAGTGGAAATGGTTTCAGTTTTTCACCATTGAGGACGATGTTGGCTGTAGGTTTGTCTTATATGGCCTTTATTATGTTGAGGAAAGTTCCCTCTATGCCTACTTTCTGCAGGGCTTTTATCATAAATGGGTGTTGAATTTTGTTGAAAGCTTTCTCTGCATCTATTGAGATGATCATATGGTTTTTCTCCTTCAATTTGTTAATATGGTGTCTCACGTTGATTGATTTGAGTATATTGAAGAATCCTTGCATTCCTGGGATAAACCCCACTTGATCATGATGTATGATCCTTTTAATGTGCTCTTGGATTCTGTTTGCTAGTATTTTGTTGAGGATTTTTGCCTCTATGTTCATCAGTGATATTGGCCTGTAGTTTTCTTTCTTTGTGACATCTTTGTCTGGTTTTGGTATCAGGGTGATGGTGGCCTCGTAGAGTGAGTTTGGGAGTGTTCCTCCCTCTGCAATATTTTGGAAGAGTTTGAGAAGGATAGGTGTTAGCTCTTCTCTAAATGTTTGATAGAATTCACCTGTGAAGCCATCTGGTCCTGGGCTTTTGTTTGTTGGAAGATTTTTAATCACAGTTTCAATTTCAGTGCTTGTGATTGGTCTGTTCATATTTTCTATTTCTTCCTGGTTCAGTCTCGGCAGGTTGTGCATTTCTAAGAATCTGTCCATTTCTTCCAGGTTGTCCATTTTATTGGCATAGAGTTGCTTGTAGTAATCTCTCATGATCGTTTGTATTTCTGCAGTGTCTGTTGTTACTTCTCCTTTTTCATTTATAATTCTGTTGATTTGAGTCTTCTCCTTTTTTTCTTGATGAGTCTGGCTAATGGTTTATCAATTTTGTTTATATTCTCAAAGAACCAGCTTTTAGTTTTATTGATCTTTGCTATTGTCTCCTTCATTTCTTTTTCATTTATTTCTGATCTGATCTTTATGATTTCTTTCCTTCTGCTAACTTTGGGGTCTTTTTGTTCTTCTTTCTATAATTGCTTTAGGTGCAAAGTTAGGTTGTTTAATCGAGATGTTTCCTGTTTCTTGAGGTAGGCTTGTATTGCTGTAAACTTCCCTCTTAGAACTGCTTTTGCTGCATCCTATAGGTTTTGGGTCGTCGTGTCTCCATTGTCATTTGTTTCTATGTATTCTTTGATTTCCCCTTTGATTTCTTCAGCGATCACTTCGTTATTAAGTAGTGTATTGTTTAGCCTCCATGTTTTTGTATTTTTTACAGATCTTTTCCTGTAATTGATATCTAGTCTCATAGCGTTGTGGTCGGAAAAGATACTTGATACGATTTCAATTTTCTTAAATTTACCAAGGCTTGATTTGTGACCCAAGATATGATCTATCCTGGAGAATGTTCCATGAGCACTTGAGAAAAATGTGTATTCTGTTGTTTTTGGGTGGCATGTATTATAAGTATCAATTAAGTCCATTTTGTTTAATGTATCATTTAAAACTTGTGTTTCCTTATTTATTTTCATTTTGGATGATCTGTCCATTGGTGAAAGTGGGTTGTTCAAGTCCCCTACTATGATTGTGTTACTGTCAATTTCCCCTTTTATGGCTGTTAGTATTTGCCTTATGTATTGAGGTGCTCCTATGTTGGGTACATAAATATTTACAATTGTTATATCTTCTTCTTGGATCAATCCCTTGATCATTATATAGTGTCCTTCTTTGTCTCTTGTAATAGTCCTTATTTTCAAGTCTATTTTGTCTGATATGAGAATTGCTACTCCTACTTTCTTTTGATTTCCATTTGCATGGAATATCTTTTTCCATCCCCTCACTTTCAGTCTGTATGTGTCCCTAGGTCTGAAGTGGGTCTCTTGTAGACCGCATATATATGGGTCTTGTTTTGTATCCATTCAGTCAGTCTGTGTCTTTTGGTGGGAGCATTTAGTCCATTTACATTTAAGGTAATTATCGATATGTGTGTTCCTATTCCCATTTTCTTAAATGTTTTGGGTTTGTTATTGTAGGTGTTTTCCTCCTCTTGTGTTTCTTGCCTAGAGAAGTTCCTTTAGCATTTGTTGTAGAGCTGGTTTGGTGGTGCTGACCTCTCTCAGCTTTTGCTTGTCTGTAAAGGTTTTAATTTCTCCATCAAATCTGAATGAGATCCTTGCTGGGTAGAGCAATCTTGGTTGTAGGTTTTTCTCCTTCATCACTTTAAATATGTCATGCCACTCCCTTCTGGCTTGCAGAGTTTCTGCTGAAAGATCAGCTGTTAACCTTATGGGGATTCCCTTGTGTGTTATTTGTTGTTTTTCCCTTGCTGGTTTTAATATGTTTTCTTTGTATTTAATTTTTGATAGTTTGATTAATATGTGTCTTGGCATGTTTCTCCTTGGATTTATCCTGTATGGGACTCTCTGTGCTTCCAGGACTTGATTAACTATTTTCTTTCCCATATTAGGGAAGTTTTTAACTATAATCTCTTCAAATATTTTCTCAGTCCCTTTCTTTTTCTCTTCTTCTTCTGGGACCCCTATAATTCGAATGTTGGTGCGTTTAATGTTGTCCCAGAGGTCTCTGAGACTGTCCTCAGTTCTTTTCATTCTTTTTTCTTTATTCTGCTCTGCAGTAGTTATTTCCAGTATTTTATTTTCCAGGTCACTTATCCGTTCTTCTGCCTCAGTTATTCTGCTATTGATCCCTTCTAGAGTATTTTTAATTTCATTTATTGTGTTGTTCATCGTTCCTTGGTTCCTCTTTAGTTCTTCTACGTCCTTGTTAAATGTTTCTTGCATTTTGTCTCTTCTGTTTCCAAGATTTTTGGATCATCTTTACTATCATTATTCTGAATTCTTTTTCAGGTAGACTGCCTATTTCCTCTTCATTTGTTAGGTCTGGTGGGTTTTTACCTTGCTCCTTCATCTGCTGTTTGTTTTTCTGTCATCTCATTTTGCTTATCTTACTGTGTTTGGGGTCTCCTTTTCGCAGGCTGCAGGTTCGTAGTTCCTGTTGTTTTTGGTATCTGTCCCCAGTGGCTAAGGTTGGTTCAGTGGGTTGTGTAGGCTTCCTGGTGGAGGGGACTAGTGCCTGTGTTCTGGTGGATGAGGCTGGATCTTGTCTTTCTGGTGGGAAGGTCCACGTCTGGTGGTGTGTTTTGGGGTGTCTGTGGCCTTATTATGATTTTAGGCAGCCTCTCTGCTAATGGATGGGGCTGTGTTCCTGTCTTGCTAGTTGTTTGGCATAGGGTGTCCAGCACTGTAGCTTGCTGGTCGTTGAGTGAAGCTGGGTCTTGGTGTTGAGATGGAGATCTCTGGGAGATTTTCCCCGTTTGGTATTATGTGGAGCTGGGAGGTCTCTTGTGGACCAGTGTCCTGAGGTTGGCTCTCCCACCTCAGAGGCACAGCCCTGACTCCTGGCTGGAGCACCAATAGCCTTTCATCCACACGGCTCAGAATAAAAGGGAGAAAAAATAGAAAGAAAGAAAGAAGGTGGATAAAATAAAATAAAGTAAAATAAAATAAAATAATGTTAAAATAAAAAACAATTATTAATAAAAAAATGTAAAAGAAAAAAAAACGGACAGACAGAACCCTAGGACAAATGGTAAAAGCAAAGCTATACAGACAAAATCACACATAGAAGCATACACATACACACTCACAAAAAGAGGAAAAGGGGAGAAAATAATATATCTTGCTCCCAAAGTCCACCTCCTCAATTTGGGATGATTCGTTGTCTAGTCAAGTATTCCACAGATGCAGGGTATATCAAGTTGATTGTAGAGATTTAATCCGTTGATTCTGAGGCTGCTGGGAGAAATTTTCCTTTCTCTTCTTTGTTCGCATGGCTCCCGGGGTTCAGCTTTGGATTTGGACCTGCCTCTGCATGTAGGTCGCCTGAGGGCGTCTGTTCTTCACTCAGACAGGATGGGGTTAAAAGAGCAGCTGATTCGGGGGCTCTGGCTCACTCAGGCTCGGGGGAGGCAGGGCTACAGATGTGGGGTGAGCCTGCAGTGGCAGAGGCCGGCGTGACGTTGCAACAGCCTGAGGTGCGCCGTGCGTTCTCCCGGGGCAGTTGTCCCCGGATCACGAGACCCTGGCGGTGGCGGGCTGCACAGGCTCCGGGAGGGGCGGTGTGGAGAGTGACCTGTGCTCACACACAGGCTTCTTGGTGGCTGCAACAGCAGCCTTAGCGTCCCATGCCCGTCTCTGGGGTCCTCGCTGATAGCCGCGGCTCACGCCCGTCTCTGGAGCTCATTTAGGCGGCGCTCTGAATCCCCTCTCTTCACGCACCAGGAAACAAAGAGGCAAGAAAAAGTCTCTTGTCTCTTCGGCAGCTGCAGACCTCTTCCCGGACTCCCTCCTGGCTAGCTGTGGTGCACTAGCCCCCTTCAGGCTGTGTTCATACCGCCAACCCCAGTCCTCTCCCTGGGATCCGACCGAAGCCTGAGCCTCAGCTCCCAGCCCCGACCTGTCCTGGCGGGTGAGCAGACAAGCCTCTCGGGCTGGTTAGTGCTGGTCGGCACCGATCCTCTGTGCGGGAATCTCTCCGCTTTGCCCTCTGCACCCCTGTGGCTGCGCTCTCCTCCGTGGCTCCGAAGCTTCCCTCCTCCACCACCCGCAGTCTCTGCCCGCGAAGGGCCTTCCTAGTGTGTGGAAACCTTTCCTCCTTCACAGCTCCCTCCCGCTGGTGCAGATCCCGTCCCTATTTTTTTGTCTCTGTTTCTTTTTTCTTTTGCCCTACCCAGGTACGTGGGGAGTTTCTTGCCTTTTGGGAGGTCTGACGTCTTCTGCCAGCGTTCAGTGGGTGTTCTATAGGAGCAGTTGCACGTGTAGATGTATTTCTGATGTATCTGTGGGGAGGAAGGTGATCTCCACGTCTTACTCTTCTGCCATCTTCTCCTCTCTCCTCCTTTTCTTTTGTTTGTTTGTTTGTTTTGGCTGCGTTGGGTCTTCATTGCTGTGCACAGGCTTTCTCTAGTTGGGATGATCAGGGGCTACTCTTCGTTGTGGTGATTGGGTTCTCACTTCAGTGGCTTCTCTTGTGGAGCACAGGCTCTAGGCACGTGGTCTTCAGTAGTTGCAGCATGAGGGCTCAGTAGTTGTGACACGCAGGCCCTAGAGCATGTGGGCTTCAGTAGTTGTGGCATGTGGGCTCAGTAGTTGTGGTGCACGGGCTCTAGGACACGTGGGCTTCAGTAGTTGTGGTGCGCAGGCTCAGTAGTTGTGGTGCAGGGGCTTAGTTGCTCCACGGCATGTGGGATCTTCCTGGTCCAGGGATCGAACCTGTGTTCCCTTCGTTGGCAGGTGGATTCTTAACCACTGTGCTACCAGGGATGTCCCTCTCTTTGTCTTTAGCTTTTGGCACTTTAATTACAATTGTCTTGGTGTGGATGTTTTTGTGTTCCTCTTTTTGGAACTTTGTGGGCTTCTTGGATCTGGATTTCTGTTTCCATCCTCAGGTTAGGGAAGTTTTCAACCATTATTTCTTCAAGTAAGTTTTCTGCTTTCTCTTCTCTTTCTAGAACCCCGATAAAGTGAATGTTGGTTCAGTTGATGTTGTCACATAATTCCTTTTAGCTGTCTTCAATCTTTTTTTATTCTGGTTTCTTTTTTTTTTTTTTTAAGATTGAAATATTTAATTACTTTGATTAGTCATTGGAGATTATTGCAAGGGAGTCATAAATTTTTTTTATCTTTTATTTTTATTTATTTATTTTGGCTGTGTTGGGTCTTCATTGCTGTGCGAGGGCTTTCTCTAGTTGCGGCGAGCGGGGGCCACTCTTCATCGCAGTGTGAGGGCCCCTCACTGTCACGGCCTCTCTTGTTGCGGAGCACAGGCTCCAGATGCACAGGCTCAGTAGTTGTGGCTCATGGGACCAGTTGCCCCACGGCATGTGGGATCTTCCCAGACCAGGGCTCGAACCCATGTCCCCTGCATTGGCAGGCAGATTCTCAACCACTGCGCCACCAGGGAAGCCCTATCTGGTTTCTTTTTGCTACTCTGATTGTGTGAGTTTCACTGCCCTGTGTTTGAGTTCACTGATCCTTTCTTCCACTTCATCTAGTCTGCTTTTGAATCCCTCTCTTGTATTTTTCAGTGCAGTTGTTGTATTCTTCAACTCTGTGATCTCTCTTTGGTACTTTCTTATATTTTCTGTCTTTGTTGAAATGATCACTTTGTTCATACATTTTTATTTTGAGCTGAGTGAACATGTTTTTTTTTTTTTTCTGCACTACACAGCATGCCGAATATTAGTTCTCCAACCAGGGATCAAACCCTTCCCTTCCCCCCATACCAGCCCTATGGTGGAAGCGTGGAGTCTTAACCACTGGACCACTGGGGAAGTCCCTGAGTGAACATCTTTATAACCATTATTTTGAACTCTTTCATCAGGTAAATCACTTATCTACATTTCATTAAGGTCTTTTCTGAGATATTAGCTTGTTCTTTCATTTGGAACATATTCCTCTGTTTCTTCATTTTCCTTGACTTCTCCGTTTGTTTCTAGTATTAGATAAAAAGTCACCTCTCCCTGTCTTGAAGTAGTGACCTCATTTAGGAGATGAACCTTATTGTTAAATCTTGGCCTAGCTGTTGGTTGTCCCTCAAACCTTTGTGATTGTCCAAGCAGCCTTACCACTTTTTTAAAAAGTTGAAGTATAGTTGATATACAATATTATATAAGTTGCAGGTATATAATATAGTGATTCACAATTTTAAAGGTTATACTCCATTTATAGCTATTATAAAATATTGGCTATGTTCCCTATGTTGTACAGTATATCCTTGCAGAATATTTTATACATAATAGTTTGTACCTCTTAATCCCCTCCCCCCTTTCCTCTCCCCACTGGTAACCACTAGTTTGTTCTCTATAACTGTGAGTCTGCTTCTTTTTTGTTATATTAAATAGTTTGTTGTATTTTTAGATTCCACAAAGTGATATCATACTGTATTTGTCTTTCTCTGTCTGGCTTATTTTACTTAGTGTAATACCTTCCAAGTCCATCTGTGTTATTGCAAATAGCAACATTTCCTTCTTTTTTTGTGGCTGAGTAGTATTCCATTGTATATATGTGTGTGTGTGTGTGTGTGTGTGTGTGTGTGTGTGTGTGTATACCACATCATCTTTATCCATTCATCTGTTGCTGGACAGTTAGTTGCTTCCGTATCTTGGCAATTTTAAGTAATGGTGCTCTGAACATTGGGGTACATGTATCTTTTTGAATTAGTGGGGTTTTTTTTTGTTTTTTGTTTGGATATATACCAGGAATGGAATTGCTGGATCATATGGTCGTTTTATTTTTAGTTTTTTGAGAAACTTCCATACTTTTTTCCATAGTGGCTGCACCAATTTACATTGCCACCAACAGTGTAGGAGGGTTCCCTTTTCTCCACATCCTCACCAATATTTGTTATTTGTGTTCTTTTTGATTATAGCCATTCTGACAGGTGTGAGATGATATCCCATTGTGGTTTTTTTTAAATAAATTTATTTATTTTATTTGTGGCTGCGTTGGGTCTTTGTTGCTGTGCACAGGCTTTCTCTAGTTGCAGTGAGCGGGGGCTACTCTTCATTGCGGTGCGTGGGCTTCTCATTGCGGTGGCTTCTCTTGTTGCGGAGCACGGGCTCTAGGTGCACAGGCTTCAGTAGCTGTGGTTCATGGGCTCTAGAGTGCAGGCTCAGTAGTTGTGGCGCACAGGCTTAGTTGCTCTGCGCATGTGGGATCTTCCCGGACCAGGGTTCGAACTGGTGTCCCCTGCATTGGCAGGCGGATTCTTAACCACTGTGCCACCAGGGAAGCCCCCCATTGTGGTTTTGATTATCATTTCCCTGATGATTAGTGATGTTGTACATCTTTTCTTGTGCCTGCTGGCCACCTTTGTTTCCTCTTTGGAAAAATGTCTATTCAGTTCTTCTGCCTATTTTTTAATCAGGTTTTTTTTCAGTGTTTATTTTTAAAATTTTGAGTTGTATGAGCTGTTTACACATGTTGTATATTAACCCCTTATTAGTCATATTATTTGCAAATATTTTCTCCCATTCAGCAAGTTGTCTTTTCATTTTGTTGTTAGTCTACTATTCTATGCAAAAGCTTTGAAGTTTTAATTAGGTCCCATTTGTTTGTTTCTGCTTTTATTTCCTTTGCTTTAGGAGACAGATCCAAAAAAATATTACTATGATTTATGTCAAGCAGTGTTCTGCCTTTGTTTTCCTTTAGGAGTTACATAGTATCCAGTCTTACATTTAGGTCTTTAATCCATTTTGAGTTTTTTTTTTTTTTTTTTGGTATATGGTGTTACAGTATGTTCTACTTTCATTCTTTTACATGTAGCTGTCCAGTTTTCCCAGCACTACTACTGAAGATACTGTCTTTTCTTTGTTATGTATTCTTGCCTCCTTTGTCATAGATTATTTGACCATAAGTTCATGGGTTTATTTCTGGGTTCTGTATTCTGTTGCGTTGATCTATGTGTCTGTTTTTGTGCCAGTACCATACTGTTTTGATGACTGTTGCTTTGGAGTATGATCTGAAGTTAGGGAGTGTGATTTCCCCAGCTCTGTTCCTTTTTCTCAAGATTGTTTTGGCCATTTGGGGTCCTTTGTGTTTCCATACAAATTTTAAAATTATTTGTTCTAGTTCTGTAAAAAATGCCACAGGTATTTTGATAGGGATTGCATTGAATCTGTAGATTGCCTTGGGTAGTATGGTAATTTTAACAATATTTATTCTTCCAATCCAAGAACACAGTATATCTTTCTATCTGTTTGTGTTGTCTTATAGTTTTCTGAGTAGAGGTCTTTTACCTCCTTAGGTAGGTTTATTCCTAGGTAATTTTTTCTTTTTGTCGTGATAGTAAATGGGATTGTATCCTTAATTTCTCTTTCTGCTAGTTCGTTGTTAGTGTATAGAAATGCAAGTGATTTCTGTATATTAATTTTGTGTCCTCTCACTTTACCAAATTCATTGATGAGCTCTAGTATTTTTCTGGTAGTGTCTTTAGGATTTTCTATGTATAGTATCATATTATCTACAAACAGTGACAGTTTTACTTCCTCCTTTCCAATTCAGATTCCTTTTATTTCTTTTTCTTGTCTGATTGCTGTGGCTAGACTTCCAATACTATGTTGAATAAAAGTGGCGATAGTGGACATCCTTGCCTTGTTCCTGATCTTAGAGGAAATGCTTTCAGCTTTTCACCATAGAGTATTATGTTAGCTGTGGGTTTTTAGCATATGGCCTTTACTATGCTGAGGTATGTTACCTCTATACCCACCTTCTGCAGAGTTTTTTTTATCATAAATCGATGTTGAATTTTGTCAAAAGCTTTTTCTGCATCTATTGGGCTGATCATATGGTTTTTATTCTTCAATTTGTTAATGTGGTATATCACATTGATTGATTTGTAGATACTGAAAAATCCTTGCAACCCTGAGATGAATCCCACTTAATCAAGCTGTATGATCCTTTTAATGTATTGTTGGATTCTGTTTGTTAGTATTTTGTTGCGGATTTTTACATCTATGTTCATCAGTGAAATTGGCCTGTAATTTTCTTTTTTGGTGATATCTTTGTCTGGTTTTGGTATTAGAATGTTACTGGCCTCATAGAATGAGTTTGGAAGTATTCCTGACTCTGCAATATTTTGGTATAGTCTGAAAAGGATAGGTGTTAATAACTCTTTTTTAAGTGTTTGGTAGAATTCTCCTGTGAAGCCATCTGGTCCGGGACTTCTGTTTGTTTTGAACTTTGAAATTACTGATTCAATTTTATTATTGGTAATTGGTCTGTTCATATTTTCTATTTCTTCCTGGTTCAGTCTTGGGAGATTGTACTTTTCTAAGAATTTCTGTATTTCTTCTAGGTTGTCCATTTTATTGTCATATAGTTGTTCACAGTAGTCACTTACGATGCTTTGTATTTCTGTGATGTTGGTTGTAACTTCTCCGTTTTCATTTCTGATTTTGATTTGGGCCCTCTCCCTTTTTTTCTTGATGAGTCTGGCTAAAGATTTTAAAACTTTGTTTATTTTTTCAGAAAACTAGCTTTTAGCTTCATTGATATTTTCTAATGTTTTTTAGCCTCTACTTAATTTACTTCTGGTCTGATCTTTATGATTTCTTTCTTTCTACTAACTTTGGGTTTTGTTTGTTCTTCTTTTTCTAGTTGCTTTAGGTGTAAGGTTAGGTTTTTTATTTGAGATTTTCCTTGTTTCCTGAGGTAAACTTGTATCGCTATAAACTTCCCTCTTTGAACTGCTTTTGTTGCATCCCCCAGGATGATTTTGGATCATCCTGTTCTTATTTTCATTTTTTCTAGGTATTTTTTAATTTCCTCTTTGATTTCTTCAGTGATTTATTGGTTGTTTGGTAGCATAGTGTTTAACCTCCACATGTTTGTGTTTCTTGCAGTCGTTTTTCTTATTGTTGATTTCTAGTCTCATAGTATTGTGGTTGGAAAAGATGCTTGATATGATTTCAGTTTTCTTAAATTTACTGAGGCTTCTTTTGTGGCCTTGCATGTTGTCTACCCTGAAGAATGTTCCATGTGCACTTGAAAAGACTGTATTCTGCTGCTTTTGGATGAAATGCTCTGTATAAATTAATTTCATCTGAGTCTAATTTGTCTTTCAAGTTAATTGTTTTCTTATTGGTTTTCTGTCTGGATGATCTGTCCATTGATGTAAATGTGGTGTTAAAGTTCCCTACTATTGTATTATTGTCGATTTCTCCTTTTATGTCTGTTAACATTTGCCTTATATATTTAGGTGCTCCTATGTTGGGTGCATATATGTTTACAATTGTTATATATTCTTGGATTGATCCCTTGATCGTTATGTAGTGTCCTTTTTTGTCTCTTGTAACAGTCTTTATTGTGAAGCCTATTTTGTCTGATATAAGTATTGCTACTCCAGCTTTCTTTCTTTTTTTTTTTATTCTGATTTTTATTTTATTTTGGTAGCACCATGTGGCATGTGGGATCTTAGTTCTCCAACCAGGGATTGAACCCACGCCCACTGCATTGGAAGCATTGAGTCTTAACCACTAGACCACCAGGGAGGTCCCGTCTTGTAACAGTCTTTATTGTATTGTCTGATATAAGTATTGCTACTCTGGATTTCTTTTGATTTCCATTTGCATGGGATACCTTTTTCTGTCCCCCTCACTTTTAGTCTGTGTGTGTCTTTTGATCTTAAGTGAGTCTCTTGTAGGCAGGATATATATGGGTCTTATTTTGTATCCATTCAGCCACTCTGTCTCTTGATTGGAGCATTTATCCTATTTATATTTAAGGTAATTATTGATATGTATGTTCTTATTGCCATTTTGTGAACTGTTTGGTGGGTGTGTTTGTAGTATTTTTTCCCCTTTCTTCTTTGTGTTGTCTTCTCTTGTGGTTTGATAACTATCTTTAGTGTTATGTTTGGATTTCTGTGTGTGTGTGTGTGTGTTTGTGTGTGTGTGTGTGTTTATCTATTATAGATTTTTGGTTTGTGGTTACTGTGAGGTTTTTATATAGCAATATATATATATATATATGTAATTGTTTTAAGTTACTGATCTCTTAATTTCAAATGCATTTTAAAAATCCTGTATCTGTACTCTCCTCCCTTCATGATTACTGTTTTTGATATTATATTTTGCATCTAATTGTTTTGTGTATCCCTTAACTGCTCATTGTGGATATAGATGATTTCACTACTTTTGTCTTTTAACCTTTCTACTAGCTTTGTGTGTGGATGTTTTCCAACCTTTACTGTATGTTTACCTTTACTGGTGAGCTTTTTTATTTCACAGTTTTCTTGTTTCTAGTTACGGCTTCTTATTTTTCATGTAGAGAAGTTTCTTTAACATTTGTTGTAAAGCTGGTTTGATGGTGCTGAACTCTTTTAGCTTTTGCTTGTGTGTAAAGCTTTTGAGCTCTCCATCAAATCTGAATGAGAGCCTTGCTGGGTAGAGTATTCTTGGTTTTGTTTCCCTTTCATCACTTTAAATATATCGTGCCATTCCCTTTCGGTCTGCAGGGAAAAAAATCAGCTGATACCCTTATGGGAGTTCTCTTGTATGTTATTTCTCTGTTCCCTTGATGCTTTAAATATTTTCTTTTTACCTTTAATTTTTGTCATTTTAATTACAGTGTATCTTGGTGTGTTCCTCTTTGTGTTAATCCTGTATGGGACTCTCTGTGCTTCCTGGACTTGGGTGACTGTTTCCTTTCCCAGGTTAGGGAATTCTTCAGCTATTATGTCTTCAAATATTTTTTCTGCCCCTTTCTCTCTCTTCTTCTTCTGGGACCCCTATAATGCACATACTATTGTGCTTGATGTTGTCCCAGAGGTCTTTTAAACTGTCCTCATTTGTTTTTGTTTTTTTCTGTTCACTGGTAATGATTTCCACTACTCTTGTCTTCCAGCTCACTGATCGTTGCTTTGTATCATTTAGTCTACTGTTGCTGCCTTCTAGTATATCTTTCATTTCAGTTATTGTAGTCTTCATCTCTGTTTGGTTGTTCTTTATATTTTCTAAATCTTTGTTAAAAACTTCTGATTTCTTGCTATGTGCATCCATTCTTCTCCTGATCTCTTTTTTTTTTTAAAAGAGTAAGGCATATTAGGGAATGAAAGTTTTTTTTTTTTTAATATTTATTTATTTATTTATGGCTGTGTTGGGTCTTCGTTTCTGTGTGAGGGCTTTCTCTAGTTGTGGCAAGCGGGGGCCACTCTTCATCGTGGTGCGCGGGCCTCTCACTGTCGCGCCCTCTCTTGTTGCGGAACACAGGTTCCAGACGCGCAGGCTCAGTAATTGTGGCTCACAGGCCCAGCTGTTCCGTGGCATGTGGGATCTTCCCAGACCAGGGCTCGAACCCATGTCCCCTGCATTGGCAGGCAGATTCTCAACCACTGTGCCACCAGGGAAGCCCTCTGATCTCTTTTATCATCTTTATGATCATTACCCTGAACTCTTTCTGCGGTAGATTACCTATCTCTATTTCACTTTATTCTTCTTCTGGGGTTTTATGTTGTTCTATCATCTGGAACATGTTACTCTGCCACCTCATTTTGTCTAAGTTGCTACCTGTATTTTTATGTATCTGGTAGCTTAGTTATGTTTTCTGACCTTGTAGAAGTAGTCTTTTGTAGGAGATATATTATGCATCCCAGCAGTGCACTCCCCTCTCATCACCAAAGTTATATGCTCTAAGGGTTCCCCCTATGAGGTCTTTGTGGGTCCTTCTGTTGTGGTGGGCTGACTATGTGTGTGGTCTCTTAGGCTTGGTTGGCCCCAGCCTGGTTGGATGCCAGGTCCTGCCTTGTGCAGAGGCTGCTGGCTGCTGTTTGGCAGTGTCTGATCACAAGGTGGCTGACTGCGGAACCCCAGGGGCCCAGGGGCTAGTGCTGGCTACCTGGTGGGTGGAGTCAAGGTCCAGAAGACTCCAGGGCTGTTGCCCAGTAACTGGTGGGTGAAACCCCATCCTGAGGTTAGTGCTGAACTATTGGCAGGCAGAGCTGTGTCCTGGAGTCTGACTTCAGGGCTCAGGGATCCCAGAACTTGTATCAGATCACTGTTGGGGGGGGGTGTCCTGACACAGTTGGGTATGGGGTCTGGGGTGTCCCAAAGCTTGTGTTGACCTGCCAGTGGGCAGGGCTATGGGCCAGTTGGTCCCAGGGCAGGGTCTGGCCTGATTTGGGCAGGCTGGATCTGCAGGCTGTGGGCTTGTGGTTTTCTTGTGTCTGGTGTCTGCCCCTGGTGGGTGAGGCTGGTCTAGAGGCTAGTGCAGGCTTCTTGTAGAGCAGGTCTGGGGCCTGGCCACTGGTGGGTAGAGCTGGGTCTTGGTCCTCTAGTGGGTTAGGGCCATGTCTAGAGGTGACTGTGGATTCAGGAAGCCTTTAGGTAGCCTGTTGCTGATGGGTGGGTATACAGTTAGTTGTTTGGCTTGAGTTGTCCCAGCACTGGCGCCTACAGACTGTTGGGTGGGGCCAGGTCTTGGCGTTAATGAGCTAGGGGGAGGATTCTATAATGTTGCCCACACACACCAGTGTCCATGAGGTAGAAGGAGCTCCCAAGCATGGCTACCACCAGTGTCTATGTCCCCAGGCTGAGCCACAGCCACTCCCTGCCTCTGTGGGAGATTCTCCAAGAGTGGCAGGTAGGTCTGGTCCATGCTCCTATCAAATTATTGCTTTTGCCCTGTGTCCCATGCGTGTGAAATTTTGTGCGCGCCCTTTAAGAGTGAAGTCTCTGTTCCCACCAGTCCTTTGGGACTCCCGGAGCCCTGCTGTCTTTCAAAGCCAAATGCTCTCTTAGTTTGTCTTCCTAGTGCAGGACCCCCAGGCTGGGGAGCCCAACATGGGTCTTAAAACTCACTCCTGGGCTTCCCTGGTGGCGCAGTGGTTGAGAATCTGTCTGCCAATACAGGGGACATGGTTTCGAGCCCTGGTCTGGGAAGATCCCACATGCCGCGGAGCGACTAGGCCCGTGAGCCACAATTACTGAGCCTGCGCGTCTGGAGCCTGTGCTCCGCAACAAGAGAGGCCGCGATAGTGAGAGACCCGCGCACCGTGAAGAGTGGCCCCCGCTTGCCACAACTAGAGAAAGCCCTCGCACAGAAACGAAGACCCAACACAGCCATAAATAAATTAATTAATTAATTAATAACAAAAAAGAATTAACCTTTAAAAAAAAATTAAAAAAAAAAACTCACTCCTGTGAGAGAGCCTGTGCAATAGAATTATTCTCCAGTTTGTGGGTCACCCACCAGTGGGTATGGGACTTGATTATACTGTGAGTCCGCCCCTCCTACCTGTCTCATTGTGGTTGCTTCTTTATGTCTTTAGTTGTAGAAGTTCTCTTCTGTTAGGTTCTGCAAATAGTTGTGATTTTGGTGTGCTTGTGAGAGGAGGTGAGCTCAGGGTCTTCGTATTCTGCCATCTTGGCCAATCTCCGACCGCTTTTTTTTTTTTAATGTGGTTTCTCCAAATTTTAAATGTTGTCTCAAGTCAAACAAAGCATGTCTATAGACCAGCCTCAGTCTGTGGATTCCTGATTTTCCAGTTCTAAGGCTCATTGCCGTGAAGATCTAATTGACCCAGTTGATTCACGGTGTATAAGCTGCTGATAATCTACATGGCAATTCTTTTTCACACTGAGGATCAATTAAAGCATAAATAAAACTAAAGGTGGTATTAGCTATGCACCTGACATACAATAGACTACAATCATTTAATGCCTAGTTTGTGACAGGTGCTTTGCTTACATAATCTCATCTAATCCCTACAACAACCCTGCAAGAGAGAACTATATATTTTTTTTGTGGCTTCCAGTTGTTCAGTGTCAGTGTCACAAAGGGGAGGATTGTAGTTAGCACCTGGATTCAGGCTGATTGGAAGCCAGACCCTCAGGCAGCAGCTTTTAAAGTATGCCAATATACCTCTTTCAGGGAAAGACTGGAATATTGACGTTTCTGTCTGCTCCCTGTGCACTGAGCTCTGGGGTGATAGCCAGTTAAGAACTGCATCTTAGTTTGCTACCATAATGTTGAACCCATGCACACAAGCCCGGCTTGCCAGTAGAGCTGGGCTATCAAGGGATGTTTTCTCTTGGTGGCAACCACAAAAGCTGGGGTACCAGGAGTATGCTAACTCCTTTCTTGGAGACACCAATGATCTGGGGTGGAGCATAGGGAGAGTGTGAAGATGGTACCTGCCAGCTCTCCTGGGTCTTTGGAGAGGGTTGTAGTCAGCCCCTTGATGCTTGTTGAAATAGAAGACTGCCTCTCAGTTTATGGCTATGAAGATAAGCTCATAGGCCTCTTTCACAGAAAGGCTGGAGGTGTGTTTCAGTCTGCTATCTCTGTGCTGTGCCCTGGGGTCAGGGTAGCCAGAAAAGAACTTTCTGTTTTTGTGATAGTCCTATAGGACCCATGAATGTAAGCCCCGCTGGCCACCAGAACCAAGTCAGAAAGACAAAAACAAATACCATATGCTAACACATACATATGGAATCTTAAAAAAAAAAAAAAGGTTCTGATGAACCTAGGGGCAGGACAGGAATAAAGACGCAGATGTAGAGAATGGACTTGAGGACATGGGGAGGGGGAAGGGTAAGCTGGGATGAAGTGAGAGAGTAGCACTGACATACATACACTACCAAATGTAAAATAGATAGCTAGTGGAAAGCAGCTGCATAGCAAAGGGAGATCAGCTCGGTGCTTTGTGACCACCTAGAGGGGTGGGATAGGGAGGGTGGGAGGGAGACGCAAGAGGGAGGGGATATGGGGATATATGTATGCATATAGCTGATTCACTTTGTTATACAGCAGAAACTAACACACCATTGTAAAGCAATTATACTCCAATAAAAATGTTAAATCAAAAACAAAAAAAAGAAATTAAGGGATGTCCCCTGGGCGGCAGCCCCCATAACCAGGGCACCAGATGTAGACTGGTGCACCAGATGTGTGTACAAGCTCCTTTCTGGGAGATGCTGGGAGGACAGTAGAGGGAGAGCACAAAGATAGCACCTGTCCTCCAAGACTTCTGGAGAGGATTACAGCTGGTCCTTAAATGTGTGTTCAATCAGAAGCCTGCCCCTCAGTCTGCATCTATGAAGATAAACTCATAGGAACTTTTCCCAGAACGACTGGGTACCTCAGTCTGTTCCTTGTGCTTTGGCCTAGGGTATAGCTGTTTGAGAACTCTTTCTCTGTTTGTTTCAGTCCTGTGGGACCCACAAACGCAAGCCCTGCTGGCCTCCAGAGCCAGGTGATGAAGGGGTGTTCCGGGGATGGCAGTGGCAGAAATCAGGGTGCCAGCTGAGCGCACAAGTTCCTTTCTAGGAGATGCCAGCAACCTCGAGTGAGGCAGAGGGAGAGCACAAGTATGGCTCTGTTTTTGGAGAGTATTCCAGTAGGCCCCAGAGGTATGTTAATTTAGATGCCTGCCCCTCAGGCTGAAGCTGTTTTTTTTTAAATAAGCGAATAGGCCTCTTTCACAGAAAGACTGGGCACTTTTCACTCAGCTGCCTCTGTACTGTTAACTTTCTCAGTTTACCATAGCCTTGTTGGTCTTGTGGACACAAAGAGAGATATTTTGGGGGCTTGTATGTCAGGTGCAGGTCTTAAAAGTTGGGATGCCAGATGTGGGGTTCCAACCCTTTGCTCTTCGGGGAGAAGCTCAGGGTTGTAAGTTCCCTCCTGATCGTGGGTCACCACATGGGGGGTGGGATTTATGGCGAGATTGTCTTTTAACCTCTCTGACTCATTTCAGTGTGTTTTTAAAAAAATTATTTATTTATTTATGTATGTATTTATTTATTTATTTTTGGCTGCATTGGCTCTTCATTGCTGTGCGTGGGCTTTCTCTAGTTTTGGCGAGCGGGGGCTACTCTTTGTTGTGGTGTGTGGGCTTCTCATTGTGGTGGCTTCTTTTGTTGCAGAGCATGGGCTCTAGGCACGCGGGCTTCAGTAGTTGTGGCATCTGGGCTCAGTAGTTGTGGCATCTGGGCTCAGTAGTTGTGGCTCGCAGGCTCAGTAGTTGTGGCGCGCGGGCTTAGTTGCTCTGTGACATGTGGGATCTTCCAGGACCAGGGCTCAAACCTGTGTCCCCTGCATTGGCAGGCGGATTCTTAACCACTGCGCCACCATGGAAGTCCCTTCAGTGTGCTTTTGTGTGTGTTTTTTTCTCTTAGTTACTTTTTGGGTTTCTTTCAGAGGAAATTGTTCTGTATGTAGCTGTAGATTCGGTGTGTCTGTGGGAGGAGGGTGAGTTCAGGATCCTCGTATGTTGCCATCTTGAATTGGAACTTATCAACTTTTCTAAATAACTGCCTGTTGTATTTATTATCTGTCATTTTGCCCACCCAGCATCTATTCCCCTTTTTCCTTGGAGAAACACCTGTTCTCAGTCTCTCCTACCTGTTTCTGGCTCCAGAGGTGGTCATGTCATACTGGCTTGGCCAATCAACCCATCTTATTCCCTTGACTATAATGTTTGGTTCAGTGATGGGCGTTTGCCTCAAGTCAGGCCAGTAAGAGCCAGTGACTCTTCTGGGATGTCTCTTGGAATTATTGGAAAAGAGAAGCTCTTTTTTTCTCCTGGGCTTGAAATTAGTAGTATGTACTGCTTTCAGTCTGGTGTGGCTGGGAGTCACTTTGCCATCTCCTCATCTCTCTCTTCCTGAGAATGCAGCCGATGCAGAAGAAAGCCAAGTGTGCACAGGAGACCCCAAGCCCTTATGACACTGTATGATCTCTAGGGAGCAAACACCCCTGCCTGATGCAGTAAGAACTGTCTCAGCTTTTCCAATGACTTGAGACAATATACTTCTTTTGTGGCTTTAGTTTGAGTTGCTTTTTGCCACTTGTAATCTCCAGAGCCTTGACTGTGTCAGGTATTGTCATCCTGTTTTCTAGATGGGGAAATTGAAGTTCCTGGTGAGGTTGCCAAAGTCAAGCAGCCATGCTGGAGGAGAGGATGCGGTGATCTCCAGGGCAGGTGGAGCTGGAGAGGGAGGCCTGCCCACTTCGATCCTCCCTGCTCTCAAGCCTCCAGGCTTGCCTCACCCCCTACCTCCTGCAGGAGCTGGCAAACAGGGACGTTTACAGAATCTATTTACAGAGCCCTGGTCTGGAGCGCTCCTGTCCCTGCAGCGCTTTACAGGGTTACGCTGCCGACCAGGTAATCATGGCATCATTACTGAGAGTTGTTCCAGCACCCTCATCACATTTTGAAGCTGGGCTTCTTGTGACTTCGACCCATACTTTCTTCGCTCACCTTTGACAGACCGCAGACAAATCCTCAGTTCTCATGTCTCGATTTGATAACCATCCATGCTCCTTTGGCCGGGGCCTAGCTGAAGGGGCGAGTTCCAGGAAATAGAAGCATAACCTTTTTACTAATCCGTTCTTTATTTCTCTGCCAATAGAGATCCAAAGATGAATGTCCCCTGCCCCACCGTATTTTGTGTGTGTCGCCTAAGCATATTAAGTTCGTAATCCATGGCTCTGAATCCTTTTGCAATGACTCCATGGTAAGGACAAAGAGTGACAGTGGCACCCCATTGCTGGAAATGTCTCAGTCCCAGTTTCCCATCAATAATGGTGTTCTAAATACTAGTAGAGACCATCAGCCTGCCATGTGTTCCCACAAAGGGACCATCCTCCCTTGAGCGGGCCACTGTTTCTGCCCATTTAGTACCCCTACATCCGTCTTCCTTTGAACCTGATTCCAGCCGACTGTTCAATGAAGGATCCGGTTAATCCAAGCCAGGGTTTCTCGGGCTTAGGATGCTGTACGTGGGGTCTGGATAATTCTCTGCTGTGGAGGCTGTTTTGTACATTGCAGGATGTTGAGCAGCTTCCCCGGCCTCCATCCACTAGATGCCAGTGGCGCCCTCTGCCCTGGTCCTACAATCAAAAATGTCTCCAGACGTCGCCAGATGTCTCCTGGGGTAGGGGTGGGGGCAAAGCCTCTCCCAGTTGAGAAGCTCTGCAGTGGACGGACACAAAAGGGAAACTTGAGAGAGATCGATAGACCCATAGGTCCCAAACCCAGGAGGAGGGGCTCCTTGGTCTAAGCATGGAAGGTGGAGGCTGTGGGTTCCCGGCCAGCAGCTCCCCCTGGCAGGGACACCCAGGCTGTGTGACATAGCATGTGCCGCCCAAAACCTAACCACCCCCCAGCCCCCCACCCCCCCATTTCAGGTTCTTTTACACTGAAACGTAGGAAGCCAATGTCAAGGGCATCTTGATGGGGGCTCAGGGCACCCAGCCTGTCTTGCTCAGGAAATACCAGGGGAAGAAGTACAGGCCTGGGTCCTTTTCCAACACTTAATGCATCTGCTGCCTACCAGTGTCTTGCTTCCTGTGGGATTCTTCACAGGGGAGATAAACTGTCATCTGCCAGGGAAGTGAAGGTGACCTTCAGCTAGCCGGTAGTGGCCTTTGAACCCTTGGCATTCCTCATTCAGAAAGGCCATGGGATCCCAAGGATGCCCCAGGGCTGGGAAGCTGAGGGGTGAGCTCCACCCACCTCCCCTCACTCACTAGTCCTCTCATAGTGCTGTCTTGCTCTTGGCATCACCTCTGGCCTCCTAAGAAGCTCGGGCTACCCACCTCCCTCGGATGCCACCCGGGTGAGAGCAGATAGCTGCTGAGTGCTGCAGGGTCAGGCTTCCTCCTCCTTCTGTTTCTTCTTCACCCCACCCCGTGTCTAAATTCTTCAGAGAGGCCTTCCTCGACTTCACTGTGTAAAGTAGCCACCAGCTAATGTGTCAGGTCATCTCTACTTTTTTATATTATCTGATGTTTTCTTTGATTGTTTGCTGATTGACTGTTAAAAATTAAGCTCCAGGAGAACAAGGACTTTGTCTGGGTCATCTTCGTAGTCCTCAGTGCCTAGACCAAAACCTGGCACATAGCAGATCTTCAGTAAATGCTTGTGAAAGAAGTGACAAAAGGAGGGGGTTTAATTAGGCATTGGAGTCCCCAGGAGGAGTCTTCCTTCACATCTTAATAAGTGTGCTCTGTGTTGGAGTGGCTTCCCCCTCTGTGACCCTTGGCCCCCTGTCTGTGACCATACATAGACCACGTGCCCTGCAGACCTTAAGCCGTGCGTTGGAGCTTCTCTCCCATGTCTCTGGGGAACTCTGGATCCATTTTTCCCACTTCATGGTGCAAGAAACCAATTTTTTTTCATTTACTCCACACCAGACTTGCCCAAACCCCACGAATGCAGTAACCTTTGCTCCAGGGAGTGTGAAGGTCAGGAGTAAAAATAAAGCACACACCACAGAGCAGCGCTGAGGGTATGGTATTCACAAGAGCATCTGATAGCTCTTCTGTGACTCATCCATTTATTTTAATGATATCAGCATATGACAGTCTGTTGGAAAAAAAAAAACCCAAAACACATTATTTATCCCATACTGGGGAAGTGACGCTATTACATTGTTTTAAAAAACATCTTAAAATTTCTCCTCTTAGAAATTTGTTGAGTTAGAGAAATAAGCTTTGCCAAATGCCCCATTCTGTCTTTGCTGGCCTTGCTAGCTGGCATCTCTCATCAACTTTCCCCAAGTGTTTCCTTTGGCACCGTCTAACCCAGACTGGGAAACGTGGATAAGTATCACCAAACCACATAGTTGCCCCAGCTTCCCGGCCATCTGAGGGCACCGGGAGAGACGGCCGTAGGGGAAGGGGAAGGATACTTTCCCGGCCACCAAGAAGGTATTGGAGGGCCTGTCTCAGGCTTCACTCTGCCTGGATGCCCTCTGTGGAGTCGCAGGAAGAACTTTGGCCTGGGTAGGCACCTGGGTCTATTCCTGCCCCTGGTGTTCATTTCCTGGATGACCTTGGTCTCTGGTCTAGACACGCCATTGCTCTGATTCTCAGTGTTCCCAGCCACCAGGGACCCCCTTGGGTTCCTCCCACTCTGATATCCGGGACCCTGTGGGCCTTTGAGGGGCAGGTCCATTTATACTAGGGGCTTCTGCTCCCAGCAAAGGCACTGCGTGGCTGCTCGGCCTAAGGGTTCCGCCTGCTGATAGCTTTGTACCCGGTGAAGGGCAAGGTTAGCTCAGTCCCCATCCTGGCCCCTCCTGGGTTCCTGAGGGTCATCCTGGGGGATTTTCTCCTCTTCCCCTGGCGCTAGGACATCTCCCTCCCTTTCCTCGCCTCTTTCCGCCTTGTCCCCCTCTCTGTCATCTTTCTGAAGTGTCAGACTCAGGTTCTTTTCTATGAAATTGAAAAGGCAAAGCCATCTTGTACAAAGGGCCTTTTGGCATGTCAATAATAGCAACAACAATAGTAATAATAACAGTAGCATCTTACATTTAAGGTTTTTAGTTTACACTTTACAAAGAGCTTTTAAATACATTATCTCACTAACCATTTTAGGGTCCCTTGGTTGAGTCAAGAGGGACACTCCCTTCCCCTTTCCCTGAACCCTGCTCAGGGGGGGAACACAGCCTGAGCCCCTTCTTCTGCACACGTGCACATCCTCACACACAGGCATTGAACCATTACGTGTGCAAGTTAACTCCTTCTGTCCCATGGGACTTTCTGTTTCTAGAATTTGGCTGCTCAAGAGAGTTTTCATCTCCAGTTGTTAGAGAAACTTCATTTTGGGGAGGATTTTCTTAATGGTTCTGAGTTTGGCATTTCATAAAGTCAGGGCTACCAAAATTGAGGGGAAAGCTCAAAATCACCCCCAAGCCACACTGAGAGAACGAACTCTGTCCTTTGGCTGTCTTGGCTGACTGTGGCTGGATTCGGGGCTGGGCCCAGGGGTGACTGGCAGAGAAAGGCCTCAGATTCTTTGGGGAGGCAGAGGGAAAGCTGTCAGCTTGGTGAGTCCTCCCAGAAAGTCAGGGACCCTGGGTGGGGCTCTCAAGATGGCAGGCTGAGTGGGCTTTGTGCTGGGTGGGGAGAGCTAGCTAGGAGTGTTGGTGGTAGAATAAGGCTCAGGACCACCTGCCTGCGTGAGGAGGGCTGGCAGGGCATGGGGGATGAGAGGGGTATTGGGCAGATCCCAGGACACCCCTTCCAGGGGTGAGCTTCTGAGCTACCACAGATACTTTGTGACCTATCCGGAAATCAGCATTGTCTAGCCTCAACAAACTGAAGTGAGCAACCAGGGAAGCCCCAAGGCCATTTTGGGTGGCAAAGCCCTATCTCTTCTTCCAGGCCGTTCTCTACTTTGCCACCCGTTCTCTTCAGAGCTTGTTCTGCTATTCCCCCGCTCAGAAACCCCTGCTGGGGCCCTGTGGTCTAGCCTGCCACGCATGGCTCTTTGTGGTCGAACCCCTGCTTCACGTCTACCCCATTTATCCCTGCTCCCCAGTATGCATCCACCCTCCTGCCACCCCAGACCTCTGACTGCTCCCCAAACATGCCAGGTCTTTTCATATTCCCCTGCTTTTTAATAGGGCATTCATGGAAAGTTCAACTCCCTTTCCTGTGCCCAGGCAAACTCCTATTCATCTTTGAAGACCCAAGATAGGAAATTCCTTACTCTGGACAGCTACTTCCATATAATAAAACAATTGTCTATTTCCACGATTGTTTCTGCCTCAGACTGTAGGATCCTTAGAGGCGGGACCTTTTTCCTTCCCATGAGGAGCAAGTCCTGGAGTTAGACAGGGTGGGCCCAGATCCCGGCTCTGTAATTTATTAGGCATCTGCTCTCGTGCACGTTAACTTCTCCATGCCTCAATTTACTCAACTGTAAAATGGGTTAGCAATGTCTTTACTACAGGGTTGTTTTGAGAATTAAGTGAATATATATTATATATTAATATATATATAATTAGAATGGTACCTAATGTATAATGTAGTAAGTACTAAGTCAATCAGCCATTAATATTTGAAACAGTCATCATAAGGTACAGTAAGTACCTGGAACATGATGTATATTACATATAATATACATGTTTTAAAGTAAATTCCTCTATCTTATCCCTCCCTCTCTCTCTTCATCCCTCTCTTCTTTTTGTTTCTCTCTCCTTCCCCCTTCCTTCCCTCTTTTCCTTCCTTCCTTCCTCCTTCCCTCCCTTCCTCCCTCCCTTCCTCCCTCCCTTCCTTCTCTCTCTCTTCTCCCTCCTTCCTTCCTTCCCTCCCTCCCTCCTTGCCTTCCTATCTGCCACTTGCCTTTTGTTCCTCCATCTTCTTTTCTTTCTCCCTTCTTGATTCTTTGAGCCTTTGGCTTGCCATCAGCCCTCAGAGAGCCACTGGGCTCCTCTGGGGCTGCTCAGAGCTGGATGGTCCACTGGGGGCCCCACACTCTCCTGACTCTTCTGCAGGGAAGGCTCCTGGGGGAGGGAGCAATGGGTGCGAGACAGGGCTCGGTGTGAGCTGCTGAGCCCCTGGACCATCTGCCCTAGGCTGACTGGGGTGGAAAGGGGCAGACGAGGGTGGGGAAGAGGCAGGGGCAAGTCCCCTTCAGGAGGGCTGGCAGTTCCTGGAGTGGGGTCTGGGCTAGACAGGCTGCCCTGGCTCACACCCCCTGATACGTTAAGTCCCCCAGTCTAGACTCTTTCTGGATACCAAGGAGGCAGAACAAGGAATGAACAAGGCAGAATGAGAGCAGGAAAAATAGCAGAAAAAACCATTTCCTTTTCTGGTAGGGGTTCTCTGATGAACTTAAAACTGCCTGCATCTCCTGTGTTTATGTTGTTCTGGAGAAGGAATCTATAGAGTTTTTAGTCTAGGCTCTAGGCTTGGCTGGTTCACTTATCAGAGATGTGGCGTAAGGAGAGTTACAGGGCTGGAGCGAGGCCTCAGTTTCCTTATCTATGAAATGGGGTTATATTGCTTCCTTTCGCCGGGGGCAGGGGTCGCATGGATAGAATAAGGTGCAGTGCGGATATGCACGGAAAAGTGCTACAGATGGCAAGGGGTCTTCGTCATCATGACAGAGGCCTGGAGGTTTAGGTGTCTGTCAGAGGCCTAGCTACCCCATGGCAGGAGCCTCCCAGAACTTGCCAGTGAGTCGGGCTGCTGCAGAGCTGTGGGCAGGCTTGGCTCCAGCCTTCCTCATTCCCAACAGCCCTGGCTGCCTGCTCTCCTGGTGTCGCCTCCCAGTACGAGGTTGGCTAAGGGAGGAGAGTGGTTCAGAACTTCCAGTGGAAGGGCCAGTGCTGGGGCTTGAGGAGATGGGTGACCCCTGCGTTCCTGGAGGAGCAGCAGGGGGGCTGCCTTCCTGGGGAGGGGCAGGAGAAGGGCAGCTGTGTTCAGATTTGGCAAAACAGGCTCAGATGAAGCCTGTGGCGGAGTTCAGACAGTCCTGTAATGGAATCAAGGGCAGCCAGGACGGGGAGGGGGTCTGCAGTGGGCTCAGACCCTGCAGGGGCCCCGGGCACATGGGCGGCGGCCAATGCTTTGGGTCCCAGAGAGGGTCGGAGGCCAGTGCCCAGCGGCTTTTCCTGGAAGATCTGGGCATCCTGGGCTTCGGCAACCAGGACTGAAAAGCTGGGTGCTTGTAGGGAAGGAAAAGTCATTAAAAATCGGAAGAAACAAAGAAAAACCTTTTCCTTTGCTCTTTTCCTCTTCTCGTTCTGTTTGTTTCCTGAGCTCAGTAAGCAGGTTCTGGTTTCTGCCGACCTAACGACGACCGTGTTTCCTAGCCGTATAAGCCTCCTCCTTCCTTCTCAGACAGGCTGTCACTTCTTCATGCTCATCCTTTCGTTTTAAAACATTTTTATTAGCCTTTTTTCTTAAAACGTTTAACAGCTGTTTATAAAAACACGACAAATACACAACACAGAACAAAAAGCTCGGTAAAAATAACTCACTATATGGTACATATACTCAGATGGTGTGATATATTTATATAATAAGAGATGAAAATAGTCACTTTCCATAATAAAAATAAGTTCTATTTTTTGTTTATTTTACAATATACTTAATATTCTCTTCTTTTGCTTCCTCTCCAGCTTCTACTTCTTCGCTGCGAATCTCGCGGGGGGTCCCACGTGGCCGTCCCCACCCACCCGGCTGGAGTCCGGGAGGCGAAAGGGCTGCGGGGGGCCTTAGGAGCACGGGCGGCAGCCGCACTCTAAGTGTCTCTCCACCTCTTCCACGAACGAGGAGCCGTCTGTGCACTGGAACACGTATTTCCGCCGCTTGCTGCGGGTGGGCTGGCAGCACTGGGGACCGCAGCCCCCATGACATTCCATTACGGGCACCTTGGAGGCCGTGGCACACGAGGCATAACCTTTCTGGCGGCGGATCACCTCTCGGACTACCCCCCCCAGGCATGGAGTCTCTGCAGAGGGCGGAAGAGGTAAGGGCAGGGCGTTGGGGCTGGAGATGGCTGTTGGGGGGAGGCTGCTCTGAGACACCCGTGGGCCGAAGCCCGTGCGTACTTACTCATTCACTCATCCGTCCGTCTCCCTGCCCACCCTCCCATAACCCATCTCACTCTTCCACAAATACTAAGTGCTGTTCCGTGCCAGCCTCTATACTAGGTTTAAAACTAAGCCCCAAGGATAGCAGGGTCACAAGAACAGGCTCGGTCCCTTCCTTCAAGGAACTTAAAGATCAAACTAGATGTGGCAGATTGGGGGACTGAGGGCTAAATCCCAGCCCAGACCTATGTTGCTTGTGCCACAGACGCTTAGAAACCAAATTAAATGCCAACATTAAAAAAAAAAGAAAAACCCCCACAATGCCAGGAGATTGCATCTAAACATTGGGATATCTGGTTTCTTTGAAAACCAGGGGTTCTGGCAAAGCTGAGTCTGCATCCCTGCGTGGCAATGACGGGCTGAAGCCGTGGGCTTTAGATGGGGCCAGGAGATCTCCAGTTTGCCCCAGTCCCCACCACTCTCAGTAGCCTGTCTCCGCTGGTGTAGAGTCTAGACACTAATTACAGTGTCGTCATTTAAATAAATATATTTGTAATGATAAACTGAGGCAGATGCTACGGAGAAACGGGATGTGTTTGTTTATACATAATACGTGGCAAAGGAGCCTGACTAGCCCAGGGGCCAGGGATTGTCTCTGGGAAGTGATGCTGGAGTTGAGATCTGAAAGAGGAACAGTAGTCAATGAGCCACAGAGTCTGGGCGGGGGGAGGGGGTGGTGTGTGTGTGCACGTGTGTGAGCTTTTCCACAAGTTGTAGAAATGAGGGGAGGGGACCCCTGGATCTGCTTAATCCTTTGGTCCCTGACCCAACTCTTCACCTTGACCCCACTACTGTCCCCAGTACACTGGGAAAGCATCTGGAGCAAGGCACTGAGAGAGAGAGTAATGGATTCAGGACTAGGATCCTCGGCCACACAGCCTTGGATCCCTGAGCCTTGTCATCCCTGAGCCTCAGTTTCCTTGTCTGGAAAATGGCGACACATGTCCTGGTTCTTCCTGCTTTTTCATGGGCTGTTATGAGCATCACAGGGATTGTGAATGCAAAAGGGCTTTATGCAGTGTAAAGCTTTAGGTGGTTAATGTGATGTAATGTGAATTTTGTTAAGCTTGATGTAGTTTTTAAAAATTATGTGATTGATTGTTAACAGGATCAAAAGAAGACTAATGATGATAATAGGTGTGTGTGATGTGCGGGGCAGGGAGAATGCAAACTTGGCAGCATGTTAACAGTTGGGCTGTCCAGTTGAAGGGAATGGGAATGCTGTTTATATTGTTCTGGCAATTTTTCTGTTAGATCTGAAATTATTTCAGAATACATTATTTAACAAAATTGGTTAAGAATGGTATTTCAACAAGGTATAAAATGTGAAAGAGTCCTCTAGTGACAGGAGGGGGCCAGCCCAGGATTCTGGTGGCAGGAAGGAAGACGAAGCCTTCTCAGTTTCCATGCAGGAGAAAAACCTCCAAGGTGAGACAGAACCATTTCAGCTGGAATATAATTTAATTTCAACTTTCCTTTTTTGCACTTACCTCCAAATTAATACACTAAAGGGGCCACTAAGTGAGGTAAGTGATTTGATGTTTTTGAAATGGGATCAGACCAAGGAACTGTCTTTTGTTGACCCAATAATGGCATGAGGTTTGGGAGGAGACTGCAGAACAACATCTGAAATGTTAATGTGATTAAGAACCATCGAGGGCTCTTGTTAAAATGCAGAGTCTGATTCAAAAGGTCTGGGCTGGGCCTGAGCCATCTGTATTTCTAATAAACTCCCAGGTGAGTCAGTGGTGCTGGTCAGAGGGCCACTCTGGCAGCTCCAGGGCCAGCAATTAGAAAAGGAGGGGAGGAGAGAGGAGAGAAAGAACAACCCAGACTGCTCACACAGTCCTGGCGGTTTGCAATCTCGAGAGACCCCAGCTGGAACTATCCAGCTAAGCCGTTTCTGAATCCTTGACCCACAGGAACTGTGTGGGATGGAACATGTTTAGTGTGGTTTTGAACTGCTATGTGTTGGGGCTAATTTGTTACGCAGCAATGGATAACTGATACAGGAAGTTATAGTGTTGCCCCCCATATTCAACATGATGGAATTTGAGGCTCAGAAAGTAACTTAATGAAGGTCATGCAGCCTCTAAGTGGCTCAGCCAGAACTGGAACTTAGGCCATCTGAATGTGGAGTCCAAGTCTGACCCCCGCATCCTTCCCGGGCACCATCCCCCCACCCCACCATGCGCACAGTGGACCCACCTTGTTCGCAGTGTTCCCCACTAAAGCCGGGCTGGCACAGGCAGTAGGGCTCCCCTTGATCTGAGACGTGGCATTGCCCGTGGTGACACTTGAAGGCTGAGCAGGCGTTGGCAGAGTCATTCTTGTGGTCACACAAGGCCCCTCTGTAGCCCTCGGCGCACTTGCACACGTATGAGGTCCCAGTTGCCACACATCTCCCCTGGTTGCAGCTGGGGGCAGAGGCGAGGATGAGAGGGGAACCAGGCAGTCAGTGCAGCTGGAGGGTTCCTTTGTCCACCCCAGCCAGGCCCAGGCTCAGACCAGGGGACACGGAGCTGTGGGACCTTAGGCCTTCTCCATCCCTTGGTCCACCCTCCACCAGCCCAGTGGCTGAGAATCAGTTAGCTGGAGGCTGTGAGCATCCCCCAGTGACACTGACAGCTGTGAGCTTGATGAGGCTGGCTGCTTTACACACAGGCGTCAGAACCCACGCAGTCTCCAAACAGTTTAATTGTTCTGCCGTCTTAATTGATAACACACTTACTACTATCTCTACCACCACCAGCTACCACTTGCTGTGTGCCAGGCATTGGGGTAAGTGCTTTACACCTAGCATCAGTCTTATTTTCTACAATCCCCTCTCCTCTGCTGTCCTGTGCAGTAGATAGTCCTATCCACATCTCATAGATGGAGAAACTGATGCCAAAGCCTGGATTCTTAATTGTGCTGCAGCATTCTCTCTACTGGGATGACATTCAGAGGCAGGGTTCATTGTAGACATATTCGTTACAGAGTCAAACGCATACACACTCACACACACACACACACACACACTCCAGAGCTACCCAGGAATCTCAACCCCTCTATAGCTATCCTTCACTCCTGATCCACAATATCATGTCCCAGCTTTTTCAGCCAAGCAAATTGCTAGACATGGCTCTGGTGTTATTTTTGGCTGATTCAGATTTCTGAACACTGAGGATGCTGGGTCTCCTATTTTTAGCACAAGGCCTGACACATAGTAGGCCCTCAGTAAATATTTTGATGCATAATGAATGCCAGAGCATGAAATGATTCGGCTGTGCGTGGTTATACACCCCTGGTGCCCTCATAGGGTACCACTGAGTGGGGAGTCGAGTCGGGCCGAAATGCACCCACTTGCCAAGGTGCATGCGCACGGGTGCCCCTTTCAACTTCTGAAGGCCACTTGACAAGTGTTTTTCAGCTAGGCTCTGGCACACTGATGTCTCCTCTGAGCAAGAGCTGCTGTTTGGATGTGTTAAGCCCCTGACCTTCTAAGCAGCCCCTGTCTACAGTCTGACTGCAGTTCCTCCGGCTTCCATCAGTGCCCACTTCCCGGGCGGGGCAGAGGGGGAGGGACACCGACCTGTGGCCGAGGCAGGGGTCGCGGGCCTCCTGGTCACACAGCAGGCCGGCCCAGCCTGGGTGGCACTCGCACACAACGCTGTCCTTCTCCACGGCACGGCACAGGCCGTGCCTGCACACGCTGCAGGACTTGCAGCCCGGCGAGACGCCCAGGGCCTGCGGCGGGAGGGCCTTGAAGTCCTGCAGCTCGTTGTTGATGCGCACCTCGTGGATGCAGCCATGGAAGCCGCCCAGCGGCCGGTCCACGCCCTGGCGCAAGGCTGAGAGGCCCGTGGAGGTGGGGATGCCTGCGGGAGAGACACCAGGACAGCGACCTGAAGACACTCCCCTGCCCACCCTGCTCGCCTGCATTCCAGCCCTCGGAGGTGGACTCCTTGGGAGAAGAAGTCTTGGGAATCTCCATATTGAACAAGCTGCTCTGATGCCTTTTTTTTTTTTTTTTTGCACATAACCCTTTGAGAACTACTGGCCCAAGGCTGGGTTTCAGGCCCATGCTCTGTCAGACTGGTGGCTCCTTCTCTCTTTGGCCTTTGAATGGCCTTAGTAGCAAACATACTCCTCTACATACATCAGCTGAGCCTCACAGCATCTGAGGGGGTGGCAGAGCAGAGGGAAGCCTGTATATTGAAGGCGCTGGCCTCTGTCTCCCTCTCCTCCCTCCCCATTCCATCTTCACCTTCCACCATCCTCCCTAAAATTGTAGTTTCTCAGAATGAGCCCTGCTCTCTTTCTTTTCCTCTTCTCCTCCCCATGATCTGGCTAACTATTCACACTTTAGGGAGCAGCTTGGTTGTCACTTCCTCCAGGAAGCCTTCCTTGATTAGCTTTGGCAGTGGGTGCCGAGATGAGAGCAGCAAGCCCCACCAGTTGGCCTGGGGGTGGGTGCCCAAGCACAGGGGGCAGGTGGGAGGTGGAGGTGTTTGGGGTGGGAGGGGATGGGGCTTTACCTCCAAGGTAGAGGGGGCTGTTGATGCTCACTGTTGGCTGCTTCTGGAGCTTTCCCAGGCTTTTGGGGGCTCCTTTGTCCACCACCAGGTTCAGGGTCTGGTTTAGCATCACCAGCTCCACACTGTGAAACTGCCCGTCATTCACAGTCTCCACACTGGGCAGGAGAGAAGCAGGAGAGACAGAGGGTTTGCTGAGTGCCTTCCACAGCCTGCACTGGACTGTGAACTGACTAGTATTCCTTGCATTTTGTTTTGTTTTTTATTTGGAAATAATTTCAAACAACATAAATCACAAAAATAAAAACAGTACAGAGAACTCCTATTAATTACCTGTTACACCTATAGATTCTCCAGTGAGTCCCATTTGCTTTATAATTGATTTCATCTATCTTATTTATCTCCATAGATATACAGGCATACCTTGGAGATACTGTGGGTTCAGTTCCAGACCACCTGATGAAGCAAGTCACATGAATTTTCTGGTTTCCCAGTGCGCATAAAAGTTATGTTTATACTACAGTGTACTCTATTAAGGGTGCAATAGCATTTTGTCTAAAAAACAATGTACATACCTTAACTTAAAAATACTTTATTGCTAAAAAATGCTGACTGTCACCTGAGCCTTCAGGGAGGCATAATCTTTTTGCAATAATAACATCAAAGATCACTGATCACAGATCACCATAATAAATACTGTAATAGAGAAAAAGGTTGAAATATTATGAGAATTACCAAAACATGACACACAGACATGAAGTGAGCAAATGCTGTTGGAAAAATGGCACCAACAGACTTGACACAGAGTTGCCACAAACCTTCAATTTGTAAATAATACAGTATCTGTGAAGCACAATATAGCAAGGTGCAGTAAAACGAGGTATGCCTCTAAGGGTATGGAATCAGCTGTCAAAAACCTCCCAACAAACAGAAGTCTAGGACTGGATGGGTTCACTGGTGAATTCTATGAAACATTTAAAGAAGGCTTAATAACAAACAATCCTTCTCAAACTCTTACAAAAAAAGGAACACTTCCAAACTCATTTTACAAGGTCAGCATCATCTTGATACTAAAACCAGACAAGAATGCCACAAAAAAAGAAAATTACAGGCCAATATTCCTGATGAACATAGATGCAAAGATTCTTAGTAAAATATTAGCAAACCTAATTCAATAATACATTAAAAAGGTCATATACCATGATTAAGTGGGGTGTATTCCAGGGATGCAAGAATGGCTCAAAATCACAAATTCAATCAGTGTGATACACCAAATTAACAAAATGAAGGATCAAAATCATGTGATCATCTCAATAAATGCAGAAAAAAGCATTTGACAAAATTCAACATCCATTTATGATGAAAACTCTTAACAATATAGGTATAGAACAAACTCAACAAAATAAAGGCCATATATAACAAGCCCACAGCTAACATTATATTCAGTGGTGAAAACTGAAAGCTTTTCTTTTAAAATCAGAAACAAGACAAGGATGCCCACTCTTGCCATTTATATTCAACATAGTGTTGGAAGTCCCAGCCTGAGCAATTAGGAAAGAAAAAAAAAAAAGGCATACACATCAGAAAGTAAGAAGTAGAACTGTCACTATTTGCAGATGACATGATGTTATATATAGAAAAACCTAAAGTTTCCACTAAAAAACTGTTGGAACTAACAAATTCAGTAAAGTTGCTAGATACAGAATTAATGTATAAAAATCAGTTGCATTACCCCTCTTACACCAATGGACAGATGATCCAGACAGAAAATCAATAAGGAAACAAAGGCAGAAGAACTAATAAGTGAGCTGGAGGACAGAATGGTGGAAATAACCGCCAAGGAGCAGAATAAAGAAAAAAGAATGAAAAGAATTGAAGACAATCTCAGAGACTTCTGGGACAACACATTGCAGCACCAACATTCGAATATAGGGGTCCCAGAAGAAGAAGAGAAAAAGAAAGGGTCTGAGAGAATATTTGAAGAGATTATAGTTGAAAACTTCCCTAACATGGGAAAGGAAATAGTCACCTAAGTCCAGGAAGCACAGAGAGTCCGATACAGGATAAACCCTAGGAAAAACACACCAAGACACACATTAATCAAACTAACAAAAATTACATGCAAAGAAAAAATATTAAAAGCAGCAAGGGAAAAAAAAAATAACACACAAAGGAATCCCCATAAGGTTATCAGCTGATTTTTCAGCAGAAGCTCTGCAGGCCAGAAGGGAGCGGCAGGATACACTTTAAGTGATGAAAAAGAAAAACCTACAACCAAGATTATTCTACCCAGCCAGGATCTCATTCAGATTTGATAGAAAAATCAAAAGCTTTTCAGACAAGCAAAAGCTAAAAGAATTCAGCACCACCAAACCAGCTTTACAACAAATGCTAAAGAAACTCCTGTAGGCAGGAAACAGAAGAGAAGAAAAAGACCCACAAAAACAAACCCAAAATAATTAAGAAAATGGTAATAGGAACATACATATCAATCATAACCTTGAATGTGAATGGATTAAATGCCCTAACCTAAAGACACAGACTGGCTGAATGGATACAAAAACAAGACCCATGTATATGCTGTCTACAAGAGACCCACTTCAGACCTAGGGACACATAGAGATTGAAAGTGAAGGGATGGAAAAAGATATTCCATGCAAATGGAAATCAAAAGAAACCTGGAGTAGCAATACTTGTATCAGATAAAACAGACTTTAAAATAAAGACTGTTACAAGAGATAAGGAGGAACGCTACACAATGATCAAAGGATCAATCCAAGAAGAAGAAATAACAATTATAAGTGTTTATGCACCCAACATAGGAGCACCTCAATACATAAGGCAAATGCTAAGAGCTATAAAAGGGGAAATCGACAGAAACACAATTATAGTGGAGGATATTAACACCTCACTTACACCAATGGACAGATCATCCAGACAGAAAATTAATAAGGAAACACAAGCTTTAAATGACACAATAGACCAGATAGATTTAATTGATATCTATAGAACATTCCACCCAAAAGTGGTAGAATACACTTTCTTCTCAAGTGCACACAGAACATTCTCCAGGATAGATCACATCTTGGGTCACAAATCAAGCCTCGGAAAATTTAAGAAAATTGAAGTCGTTTCAAGCATCTTTTCTGACCACAACACTGAGATTGGAAATCAATCACAGGAAAAAAAAAATGTAGAAAACACAAATACATGGAGGCTAAACAGTGCACTACTGAATAACCAAGAGATCACTGAAGAAATCAAAGAAGGAATAAAAAAATACATAGAAACAAATGACAATGAAAACACGATGACCCAAAACCTATGGCACTCAGCAAAAGCAGTTCTAAGAGGGACGTTTATAGCAATTCAATCTCACCTCAAGAAACACGAAACATCTCAAACAATCTAACCCTACACTTAAAACAACTAGAGAAGAACAAAGAAAACCCAGAGTCAGTAGAAGGAAAGAAATTATAAGGATCAGAGCAGAAATAAATGAAATAGAAACAAAGAAAACAATAGCAAAGATCAATAAAACTAAAAGCTGGTTCTATGAGAAGATAAAGAAAATTGATAAACCCTTAGCCAGACTCATCAAGAAAAAAAGGGAGAGGATGCAAATCAATAAAATTAGAAATGAAAAAGGAGAAATCACAACTGACACTGCAGAAATACAAAGGATTATAAGAGACTACTACAAACAACTAGATGCCAATATAATGGACAACCACGAAGAAATGGACAAATTCTTGGAAAGGTACAATTTTCCAAGACTGAACCAGGAAGAATTAGAAAATATAAACAGACCTATCACAAGTAATGAAATTGAAACCATAATTAAAAATCTTCCAACAAACAAATGTCTCGGGCCAGATGGCTTCACAGGCGAATTCTATCAAACATGGAGAGAAGAGCTAACACCGATCCTTCTCAAACTCTTCCAAAAAATTGCAGAGGGAGAAACACTCCCAAATTCATTCTACGAAGCCACCATCACCATGATACCAAAGCCAGAAAAAGATATCACCAAAAAAGAAAATTATAGACCAATATCACTGATGAACATAGATGCAAAAGTCCTTAACAAAATACTAGCAAACAGAATCCAACAACACATTAAAAGGATCATACACCACGATCAAGTGGGATTTATCCCAGGGATGCAAGGATTCTTCAATATACGTAAATCAATCAATGTGATACACAATATTAACAAATTGAAGAAGAAAAACCATATGAACATCTCAATAGATGCAGAAAAAGCTTTTGACAAAATTCAACACCCATTTATGATAAAAACCCTCCAGAAAGTGGGCATAGAGGGAACCTACTCAACATAATAAAGGCCACATATGACAAACCCACAGCAAGCATCATACTCAATGGTGAAAAACTAAAAGCATTTTCCTCTAAGATCAGGAACAAGACAAGGATGTCTACTCTCACCACTCTTATTCAACATAGTTTTGGAAGTCCTAGGCATGGCAATCAGAGAAGAAAAAGAAATAAAAGGAATACAATTGGAAAAGAAGTAAAACTGTCACTGTTTGCAGATGACATGATACTATACATAGAGAATCCTAAAGATGCCACCAGAAAACTATTAGAACTAATCAATGAATTTGGTAAGACTGCAGGATACAAAATTAATGCACAGAAATCTCCGGCATTCCTATACACCAACAAAGAAAAATCAGAAAGAGAAATTAAGGAAACACTCCCATTTACCATTGCAACAAAATGAGTAAAATACCTAAGAATAAACCTGCCTAAGGAGGCAAAAGACTTGTACTCAGAAAACTATAAAACAGTGATGAAAGAAATCAAAGATGACATAAACAGATGGAGAAATATACCACGTTCTTGGACTGGAAGAATCAGTACTGTGAAAATGACTGTACTACCCAAAGCAATCTACAGATTCAGTGCAATCCCTATCAAACTACCAATGGCACTCTTCACAGAATTAGAACAAAAATTTTTACAATTCATATGGAAACACAACAGACCCCGAATAGCCAAAGCAATCCTGAGAAAAAAAACAGAGTTGGAAGAATCAGGCGTCCTGACTTCAAACTATACCACAAAGCTACAGTAATCAAGACAGTATGGTACTGGCACAAAATCAGAAATATAGGTCAATGGTACAGGATAGAATGCCCAGAGATAAACCAACGTACATGTGGTCACCTAATTTACGACAAAGGAGGCAAGAACATACAACGGAGAAAAGACAGCCTTTTCCGTTAAGTGGTGCTGGGAAAACTGGACAGCTACATGTAAAAGAATGAAAGTAGAACACTCCCTAACATCATACACAAAAATAAACTCAAAATGGATTAAAGACCTAAATGTAAGACCAGACACTATAAAACTCTTAGAGGAAAACATAGGAAGAATACTCTTTGACATAAACCACAGCAAGATCTTTTTTGACCCACCTTCTAGAGTAACGAAAATAAAAACAAAAATAAACAAATGTGACTTAATTAAACTTAAAAGCTTTTGCACAGCAAAGGAAACCATAAACAAGACAAAAAGACAACCCTCAGAATGGGAGAAAATATTTGAAAATGAAACAACAGAAAAAGGATTAATCTCCAAAATATACAAACAACTCATGGAGCTCAACTTCAAAAAAACAAACAATCCACTTAAAGAATGCGCAGAAGACCTAAAGAGACATTTCACCAAGGAAGACATACAGGTGGCCAAGAGGCACATGAATAGATGTTCAACATCACTAGTTATTAGAGAAATGCAAATCAAAACTACAGTGAAGTATCACCTCATGCTGGTCAGAATGGCCATTTTCAAAAAATCTACAAACAATAAATGCTGGAAAGGGTGTGGTGAAAATGGCACACTCCTGCACTGTTGGTGGGAATATAAATTGATACAACCACTACAGAAAACAGTACGGAGGTTGCTTAAAAAACTAAAAATAGAACTACCATATGACCCAGTAATCCCACTGCTGGGAATATACCCTGAGAAAACCATAATTCAAAAAGAGTCATGTACCACAATCTTCATTGCAGCACTATTTACAGTAGCCAGGACATGGAACCAACCTAAATGTCCATTGACAGATGAATGGATAAAGAAGATGTGGCACATATATATAATGGAATATTACTCAGCCATAAAAAGATACAAAATTGAGTTATTTGTAGTGAGGTGGATGGACCTAGAGTCTGTCATATAGAGTGAAGTAAGTCAGAAAGAGAAAAATACTGTATGCTAATGCATATATATGGAATCTAAAAAAAAAAAAAAGGTACTGATGAACCTAGTTGCAGGGCAGGAATAAAGATGTAGACATAGAGAATGGACTTGAGGAAACGGGTGGGAGGGGGAAGCTGGGGCGAAGTGAGAGTAGCATCGACATATATATACTACCGAATGTAAAATAGTTAGCTAGTGGGAAGCAGCAGCATAGCACAGGGAGATCAGCTCAGTGCTTTGCGATGACCTAGAGGGGTGGGATCGGGAGGATAAGAGGGAGACTCAAGAGGGAGGGGATATATGGGGACATATGTATGCATATGGCTGTTTCACTTTGGTGTACAACAGAAACTAACACTGTATTGTGAGACAATTATACTCCAATAAAGATCTACTAAAAAAAAAAAAAAGAGTGGATCACTGAAGAAGTCAAAAAATACCTAGGGACAACAGAAAAGAAAAGCACGATGATCCCAAACCTATGGAATGCAACAAACCTATGGAATGCAGTTCTAAGAGGGAAGTTTATAGCGATACAGACTTACCTCGGGAAACAAGAAATATCTCAAACAACCTAACCTTACACCTAAAGCAACTAGAGAAGGAACAAACAAAACCAAAGTTAGTAGAAGGAAAGAAATCATAAAGATCAGAGCAGAAATAAATGAAACAGACAATAAGAAAACAACAGAAAAGATCAATGAAACTAAAACCTGGTTCTTTGAAAAGAAAAACAAAATCAATAAGCCTTTAGCAAGACTCATCAAGAAAAATAGGGAGAGGGCCCAAATCAATAAACTCAGAAATGGGGGCCTCCCAGGTGGCACACTGGTTAAGAATCCATGTGCCAGGCTTCCCTGGTGGCACAGTGGTTAAGAATCCACCTGCCGGCGGAGGAAGAAGATGGCGGAAGAGTAAGGCGCGGAGATCACCTTCTTTCCCACAGATACATTAGATATACATATACACGTGGAACTGCTCCTACAGAACACCCACTGAACGCTGGCAGAAAACGTCAGACCTCCCAAAAGGGAACAGACGCCCTCAGGCAACCTACATGCAGAGGCGGGTCCAAATCCAAAGCTGAACCCTGGGAGCTGTGCGAACAAAGAAGAGAAAGGGAAATCTCTCCCAGCAGCCTCAGAAGCAGCGGATTAAAACTCCACAAACAACTTGATGTGCCTGCATCTGTTGAATACCTGAATAGACAACGAATCATCCCAAATTCAGGAGGTGGACTTTGGGAGCAGGATATATTAATTTTTCCCCTTTTCCTTTTTTTGTGAGTGTATATGTATATGCTTCTGGGTGAGATTTTGTCTGTATAGCTTTGCTTTATAATAGCTTTATTTTACTTCACTATATTTTATCCTCTTTCTTTCTTTCTTTCTATTTTTTCTCCCTTTTACTCTGAGCTGTGTGGATGAAAGACTCTTGGTGCTCCAGCCAGGCATCAGGGCTGTGCCTCTGAGGTGGGAGAGCCAACTTCAGGACACTGGTCCACAAGAGACCTCCCAGCTCCATGTAATGCCAAACGGCAAAAATCTCTCAGCGATCTCCATCTCAACACCAAGACCCAGCTTCACTCAACAACCAGCAAGCTACAGTGCTGGACACCCTATGCCAAACAACTAGCAAGACAGGAACACAGCCCCATCCATTAGCAGAGAGGCTGCCTAAAATCATAATAAGGCCACAGACACCCCAAAACACACCACCAGACGTGGACGTGCCCACCAGAAAGACAAGATCCAGCCTCATCCCCCAGAACACAGGCACTAGTTCCCTCCACCAGGAAGCCTACACAACCCACTGAACCAACCTTAGCCACTGGGGACAGATACCAAAAACAACGGGAACTACGAACCTGCAGCCTGTGAAAAGGAGACCCCAAACACAGTAAGATAAGCAAAATGAGATGACAGAAAAACACACAGCAGATGAAGGAGCAGGGTCAAAACACACCAGACCTAAAAAATGAAGAGGAAATAGGTAGTCTACCTGAAAAAGAATTCAGAATAATGATAGTAAGGATGATCCAAAATCTTGGAAATAGAATAGACAAAATGCAAGAAACATTTAACAAGGACGTAGAAGAACTAAAGAGGAACCAAGCAACGATGAAAAACAATAAATGAAATTAAAAATACTCTAGATGGGATCAATAGCAGAATAACTGAGGCAGAAGAACGGATAAGTGACCTGGAAGATAAAATGGTGGAAATAACTACTGCAGAGCAGGATAAAGAAAAAAGAATGAAAAGAACTGAGGACAGTCTCAGAGACCTCTGGGACAACATTAAAGGCACCAACATTCGAATTATAGGGGTCCCAGAAGAAGAAGAGAAAAAGAAAGGGACTGAGAAAATATTTGAAGAGATTATAGTTGAAAACTTCCCTAATATGGGAAAGGAAATAGTCAATCAAGTCCAGGAAGCACAGAGAGTCCCATACAGGATAAATCCAAGGAGGAACACGTCAAGACACATATTAATCAAACTGTCAAAAATTATATATAAAGAAACCATATTAAAAGCAGCAAGGGAAAAACAACAAATAACACACAAGGGAATCCCCATAAGGTTAACAGCTGATCTTTCAGCAGAAACTCTGCAAGCCAGAAGGGAGTGGCAGGATATACTTAAAGTGATGAAGGAGAAAAACCTACAACCAAGATTACTCTACCCAGCAAGGATCTCATTCAGATTTGATGGAGAAATTAAAACCTTTACAGACAAGCAAAAGCTGAAAGAGTTCAGCACCACCAAACCAGCTTTACAACAAATGCTAAAGGAACTTCTCTAGGCAAGAAACACAAGAGAAGGAAAACACCTACAATAACAAACCCAAAACATTTAAGAAAATGGGAATAGGAACATACATATCGATAATTACCTTAAATGTAAATGGATTAAATGCTCCCACCAAAAGACACAGACTGGCTGAATGGATACAAAAACAAGACCCATATATATGCTGTCTACAAGAGACCCACTTCAGACCTAGAGACACATACAGACTGAAAGTGAGGGGATGGAAAACGATATTCCATGCAAATGGAAATCAAAAGAGAGCTGGAGTAGCAATTCTCATATCAGAAAAAATAGACTTTAAAACAAAGACTATTACAAGAGACAAAGAAGGACACTACATAATGATCAAGGGATCAATCCAAGAAGAAGATATAACAATTGTAAATATGCACCCAACATAGGAGCACTTCAATATGTAAGGCAAATGCTAACAGCCATAAAAGGGGAAATCGACAGTAACACAATCATAGTAGGGGACTTGAACACCCCACTTTCACCAATGGACAGATCATCCAAAATGAAAATAAATAAGGAAACACAAGCTTTAAATCATACATTTAACAAGATGGACTTAATTGGTATTTATAGGACATTCCACCCAAAAACAACAGAATACACATTTTTCTCAAGTGCTCATGGAACATTCTCCAGGATAGATCATGGGTCACAAATCAAGCCTTGGTAAATTTAAGAAAATTGAAATGGTATCAAGTATCTTTTCCGACCACAATGCTGTGAGACTAGATATCAATTACAGGAAAAGACCTGTAAAAAATACAAACACATGGAGGCTACACAATACACTACTTAATAACGAAGTGATCACTGAAGAAATCAAAGGGGAAATCAAAAAATACCTAGAAACAAATGACAATGGAGACACGACGACCCAAAACCTATAGGACGCAGCAAAAGCAGTGCTAAGAGGGAAGTTTATAGCAATACAAGCCTACTCAAGAAACAGGAAACATCTCAAATAAACAACCTAACCTTGCACCTGAAGCAATTAGAGAAAGAAGAACAAAAAAACCCCAAAGCTAGCAGAAGGAAAGAAATCATAAAGATCAGATCAGAAATAAATGAAAAAGAAATGAAGGAAACAATAGCAAAAATCAATGAAACTAAAAGCTGGTTCTTTGAGAAGATAAACAAAATTGATAAACCATTAGCCAGACTCATCAAGAGAAAAAGGGACAAGACTCAAATCAATAGGATTAGAAATGAAAAAGGAGAAGTAACCACTGACACTGCAGAAATACAAACGATCATGAGAGATTACTACAAGCAACTCTATGCCAATAAAATGGACAACCTGGAAGAAATGGACAGATTCTTAGAAATGCACAACCTGCCGAGACTGAACCAGGAAGAAATAGAAAATATGAACGGACCAATCACAAGCACTGAAATTGAAACTGTGATTTAAAATCTTTCAACAAACAAAAGCCCAGGACCAGATGGCTTCACAGGCGAATTCTATCAAACATTTAGAGAAGAGCTAACACCTATCCGTCTCAAACTCTTCCAAAATATTGCAGAGGGAGGAACACTCCCAAACTCATTCTACGAGGCCACCATCACCCTGATACCAAAACCAGACAAAGATGTCACAAAGAAAGAAAACTACAGGCCAATTTCACTGATGAACATAGATGCAAAAATCCTCAACAAAATACTAGCAAACAGAATCCAACAGCACATTAAAAGGATCATACACCAGGATCAAGTGGGGCTTATCCCAGGAATGCAAGGATTCTTCAATATATGCAAATCAATCAACATGATACACCATATTAACAAATTGAAGGAGAAAAACCATATGATCATCTCAATAGATGCAGAGAAAGCTTTCAACAAAATTCAACACCCATTTATGATAAAAGCCCTGCAGAAAGTAGGCATAGAGGGAACTTTCCTCAACATAATAAAGGCCATATATGACAAACCCACAGCCAACATTGTCCTCAATGGTAAAAAACTGAAACCATTTCCACTAAGATCAGGAACAAGACAAGGTTGCCCCCTCTCACCACTATTATGCAACATAGTTTTGGAAGTGTTAGCCACAGCAATCAGAGAAGAAAAAAAATAAAAGGAATCCAAATCAGAAAAGAAGTAAAGCTGTCACTGTTTGCAGATGACATGATACTATACATAGAGAATCCTAAAACTGCCACTAGAAAACTACTAGAGCTAATCAATGAATTTGGTAAAGTAGCAGGATACAAAATTAATGCACAGAAATCTTGCATTTTTATACACTAGTGACGAAAAATCTGAAAGTGAAATTAAGAAAACACTCCCGTTTACCTTTGCAACAAAAAGAATAAAATATCTAGGAATAAACCTACCTAAGGAGACAAAAGACCTGTATGCAGAAAATTATAAGACACTGATGAAAGAAATTAAAGATGATACAAATAGATGGAGAGATATACATGTTCTTGGATTGGAAGAATCAACATTGTGAAAATGACTCTACTACCCAAAGCAATCTACAGATTCAATGCAATCCCTATCAAACTACCACTGGCATTTTTCATAGAACTAGAACAAAAAATTTCACAATTTGTATGGAAACACAAAAGACCCCGAATAGCCAAAGCAATCTTGAGAACGAAAAATCGAGCTGGAGGAATCAGGCTCCCTGACTTCAGACTATATTACAAAGCTACAGTAATCAAGACAGTTTGGTACTGGTACAAAAACAGAAATATAGATCAATGGAACAGGATAGAAAGCCCAGAGATAAACCCACGCACATATGGTCACCTTATCTTTGGTAAAGGAGGCAAGCATATACAGTGGAGAAAAGACAGCCTCTTCAATAAGTGGTGCTGGGAAGATTGGACAGGTACATGTAAAAGTATGAAATTAGAACACTCCCTGACACCATACACAAAAATAAACTCAAAATGGATTAAAGACCTAAGTGTAAGGCCAGACACTATCAAACTCTTAGAGGAAAAAATAGGCAGAACACTCTATGACATAAATCACAGCAAGATCCTTTTTGACCCAGCTCCTAGAGAAATGGAAATAAAAACAAAAATAAACAAATGGGACCTAATGAAACTTAAAACTTTTGCACAGCAAAGGAAACCATAAACCAGATGAAGAGACAACCCTCAGAATGGGAGAAAATATTTGCAAATGAAGCAAATGACAAAGGATTAATCTCCAAGATTCACAAGCAGCTCATGCAGCCCAATAACAAAAAAACAAACAACCTGTTCCAAAAATGGGCAGAAGACCTAAATAGACATTTCTCCAAAGAAGATATACAGATTGCCAACAGACACATGAAAGAATACTTAACATCATTAATCATTAGAGAAATGCCAATCAAAACTACAATGAGATACCATCTCACAGTGGTCAGAATGGCCATCGTCAAAAAATCTGGAAACAATAAATGCTGGAGAGGGTGTGGAGAAAAGGGAACACTCTTGCACTGTTGGTGGGAATGTAAATTGATACAGCCACTATGGAGAACAGTATGGAGGTTCCTTAAAAAACTAAAAATAGAACTACCATACGACCCAGCAATCCCACTACTGGGCATATACCCTGAGAAACCATAATTCAAAAAGAGTCATGTAGCAAAATGTTCATTGCAGGTCTATTTACAATAGCCAGGACATGGAAGCAACCTAAGTGTCCATCATCGGATGAATGGATAAAGAAGATGTGGCACATATATACAATGGAATATTACTCAGCCATAAAAAGAAATGAAATGGAGGTATTTGTAATGAGGTGGATGGAGTTAGAGTCTCATACAGAGTGAAGTAAGTCAGAAAGAGAAAAACAAATACAGTATGCTAACACATATATATGGAATCTAAAAAAGAAAAAAAGGTCATGAAAAACCTAGGGGCAAGACGGGAATAAAGATGCAGACCTACTAGAGAATGGACTTGAGGATGTGGGGAGGGGGGAGGGTAAGCTGTGACAAAGTGAGAGAGTGGCATGGACATACATACACTACCAAATGTAAAATAGATAGCTAGTGGGAAGCAGCCGCATAGCACAGGGAGATCAGCTCGGTGCTTTGTGACCACCTAGAGGGATGGGATGGGGAGGGTGGGAGGGAGGGAGATGCAAGAGGGAAGAGATATGGGAACATATGTATATGTATAACTGATTCACTTTGTTATAAAGCAGAAACTAACACACCATTGTAAAGCAATTATACTTCAATAAAGATGTTTAAAAAAAAAAAAAAAAGAATCCACCTGCCATGAATTCTATCAAACATTTAGAGGAGAGCTAACACCCATCCTTCTAAAACTCTTCCAAAAAATTGCAGAGGAAGGAACACTCCCAAATTCATTCTATGAGGCCACCATCACCCTGATACCAAAACCAGACAAAGATACTACAAAAAAAGAAAATTACAGACCAATATCACTGATGAATATAGACGCAAAAATCCTCAACAAAATACTAGCAAACAGAATCCAACAACACATTAAAAGGATCATACACCACGATCAAGTGGGATTTATCCCAGGGTTGCAAGGATTCTTCAATATACGTAAATCAATCCATGTGATACACCATATTAACAAACTGAAGAATAAAAACCATATGATCATCTCAATAGATGCAGAAAAAGCTTCTGACAAAATTCAACACCCATTTATGATAAAAACTCCAGAAAGTGGGCATAGAGGGAAACTACCTCAACATAATAAAGGCCATATATGACAAACCCACAGCAAACATCATTCTCAACGGTGAAAAACTGAAAGCATTTCCTCTAAGATTAGGAACAAGACAAGGATGTCCACTCTCACCACTATTATTCAACATAGTTTTGGAAGTCCTAGCCAGGCAATCAGAGAAGAAAAAGAAATAAAAGGAATAGAAATTGGAAAAGAAGAAGTAAAACTGTCACTGTTTGCAGATGACAGGATACAATACATAGAGAATCCTAAAAATGCCACCAGAAAACTACTACAGCTAATCAATGAATTTGGTAAAGTTGCAGGATACAAAATTAATGCACAGAAATCTCTTGCATTCCTATACACTAATGATGAAAAATCTCAAAGAGAAATTATGGAAACACTCCCATTTACCATTGCAACAAAAAGAATAAAATACCTAGGAATAAACCTACCTAGGGAGACAAAAGACCTGTATGCAGAAAACTATAAGACACTGATGAAAGAAATTAAAGATGATAATAACAGATGGAGAGATATACCATGTTCTTGGATTGGAAGAATCAATATTGTGAAAATGACTATACTACCCAAAGCAATCTACAGATTCAATGCAATCCCTATCAAATTACCAATGGCATTTTTTACGGAACTAGAACAAATCATCTTAAAATTTGTATGGAGACACAAAAGACCCCGAATAGCCAAAGCAGTCTTGAGGGAAAAAAACGGAGCTGGAGGAATCAGACTGCCTGACTTCAGACTATACTACAAAGCTATAGTAATCAAGACAATATGGTACTGGCACAAAAACAGAAACATAGATCAATGGAACAAGATAGAAAGCCCAGAGATAAACCCACGCACCTATGGTCAAGTAATCTATGACAAAGGAGGCAAAGATATACAATGGAGAAAAGACAGTCTCTTTAATAAGTGGTGCTGGGAAAATTGGACAGCTACATGTAAAAGAATGAAATTAGAATACTCCCTAACACCATACAGAAAAATAAACTCAAAATGGATTCGAGACCTAAATGTAAGACCGGACACTATAAAACTCTTAGAGAGGGCTTCCCTGGTGGCGCAGTGGTTGAGAATCTGCCTGCCAATGCAGGGGACACGGGTTCGAGCCCTGGTCTGGGAAGATCCCACATGCCGCGGAGCAAGTGGGCCCGTGAGCCACAATTACTGAGCTTGCGTGTCTGGAGCCTGTACTCCTCAACAAGAGAGGCCGCGACAGTGAGAGGCCTGCACACCGCGATGAAGAGTGGCCGCCACTCGCCGCAACTAGAGAAAGCCCTCGCACAGAATCGAAGACCCAACACAGCCAAAATAATAATAATAATAATAATAATAATAAATAAAATAAATTAAAAAAAAAACTCTTAGAGGAAATCATAGGAAGAACACTCTTTGATATAAATCACAGCAAAATATTTTTTGATCCACCTCCTAGAGTAATGGAAATAAAAACAAAAATAAACAAATGGGACTTAATGAAAGTTCAGAGCCTTTGCACAGCAAAGGAAACCATAAACAAGACAAAAAACCCTCAGAATGGGAGAAAATATTTGCAAACGAAGCAACGGACAAAGGATTAATCTCCAAAATATACAAACTGCTCATTCAGCTCAATATTAAAGAAACAAACAACCCAATCCAAAAATGGGCAGAAGACCTAAATAGACATTTCTCCAAAGAAGACATAAAGATGGCCAAGAAGCACATGAAAAGATGCTCAACATCACTAATTATTAGAGAAATGCAAATCAAAACTACAATGAGGTATCACCTCACACCAGGTAGAATGGGCATCATCAGAAAATCTACAAACAACAAATGCTGGAGCAGGTGTGGAGAAAAGGGAACCCTCTTGCACTGTTGGTGGGAATGTAAATTGATACAGCCACTATGGAGAACAATATGGAGGTTCCTTAAAAAACTAAAAATAGATTTACCATATGATCCAGCAATCCCACTACTGGGCATATACCCAGAGAAAACCATAATTCAAAAAGACACATGCACCCCAATGTTCATTGCAGCACTATTTACAATAGCCAGGTCACGGAAGCAACCTAAATGCCCATCGACAGACGAATGGATAAAGAAGTTGTGGTACATATATACAGTGGAATATTACTCACCCATAAAAAGGAACGAAATTGAGTCATTTTTTGAGATATGGATGGATCTAGAGACTGTCATATAGAGTGATGTAAGTCAGAAAGAGAAAAACAAATATCATATATTAACGCATGTATGTGTAACCTAGAAAAATGGTACAGATGAACCGGTTTGCAGGGCAGAAGTTGAGACACAGATGTAGAGAACAAACGTATGGACACCAAGGGGGGAAAACCGCGGTGGGGTGGGGTTGGTGGTGTGCTGAATTGGGCGATTGGGATTGACATGTATACACTGATGTGTATAAAATTGATGACTGATTAAAAAAAAAAAGAATCCACCTGCCAATACAAGGGACATGGGTTCGAGCCCTGGCCCGGGAACATCCCACATGCTGCGGAGCAACTAAGCCCGTGTGCCACAACTACTGAGCCTGAGCTCTAGCGCCCGCAAGCCACAACTACTGAGCCCACGTGCCAGAACTACTGAAGTTCACATGCATAGAGCCTGTGCTCCACAACAAGAGAAGCTACTGCAATGAGAAGCCCTCGCACCTCAATGAAGAGTAGCCCCCCGCTTGCCGCATCTAGAGAAAGCCCATACACAGCAACAAAGACCCAATGCAGCCAAAGATAAAAAAAAAAACAAAAATAAAACCCACCTGCCAATGAAGGGGATATGGGTTTGAGCCCTGGTTCAGGAAGATCCCACATGCCGCAGAGCAACTAAGCCCGTGTGCCACAACTACTGAGCCTGCCTGCCACAACTAGTGAAGCCTGTGCACCTGGAGCCCGTGATCTGCAAGAAGAGATGACACTGCAGTGAGAAGCCCACGTGCCACAACGAAGAGTAGCCCCCGCTCGCCACAACTAGAGAAGACCCACGCGCAGCAACGAGGACCCAACACAGCCAAAAATAAATAAATTTATATTTAAAAAAATCAAAAATGAAAAAGAAGTTACAGCTGACACCACAAAAATACAAAGCACCATAAGAGACTACTGCAGGTAACTATATTCCAATAAAATGGACAACCTGGAAGAAATGTAGAAATTCTTAGAAAGGTACAATCTCCCAAGATTGAATCTGGAAGATATAGAAAATATGAACAGATCAATTACGAGTACTGAAATTCAATCTGTGATTAAAATACCCCCAACAAAGAAAAGCCCAAGACGAGACGGTTTCACAGGCAAATCCTACAAAACATTTAGAGAAGAGGTAACACCTATCCTTCTGAAAGTATTCCAAAATATTGCAGAGGAAAGAACACTTCCAACCTCATTCTATGAGGCCACCATCACCATGATACCAAAACCAGACAAATATACCACAAAAAAAGAAAATTACAGACCAATATCACTGATGAACATAGGTGCAAAAATCCTCAACAAAATACTAGCAAACTGAATCCAATAATACATTGAAAGTATCATACACCATAATCAAGTGGCATTCATCCCAGGGGTGCAAGGATTTTTCAGTATCTGCAAATCGATCAGTGTGATACACCACATTAACAAACTGAAGAATAAAAACCATATGATCATCTCAGAAGATGCAGAGAAAGCTTCTGAACAAATTTAACACCTATTTATGATAAAAACTCTCTAGAAAGTGGGCATAGAGGGAACCTACCTCAACATAATAAAGGCCATACGTGACAAACCCACAGCTAACATCAGACTCAATGGTGAAAAGCTGAAAGCATTTCTTCTGAGATCAGGAACAAGACAAGGATGTCCACTCTCAACACTTTTTTTCTTCTTTTTCTTTTTCTTTTTTTTGGCCACGTAGAGTGACATGCAGGATCTTAGTTCCCTGACCAGGGATTGAACCCACGTCCCCTGCAGTGGAAGTGTGGCGTGCTAACCACTGGACCTCCAGGGAAGTCCCTTTCACCAATTTTATTCAACATAGATAGCCACAGAAATCAGAGAAGAAAAAGAAATAAAAGGGATCCAAATTGGAAAAGAAGTAAAACTGTCACTGTTTGCAGATGACATGATACTATACATAGAAAACCCTAAAGACACTACCAGAAATCTACTAGAGCTCATCAGTGAATTCAGTAAAGTTGCAGGATACAAAATTAATACACGGAAGTCTGTGGCATTTCTATACACTAACAACAATTTACCGTCACATTAAAAAGAATAAAATACCTAGAAATAAACCTACCTAAGGAGACAAAAGACCTGTACTGCGAAAACTATAAGACGCTGATGAAAGAAATTAAAGATGATATAAACAGATGGAGAGATATACCATGTTCTTGGATTGGAAGAATCAACTTTGTGAAAATGACTATAACTACCCAAAGCAATCTACAGATTCAGTGCAATCCCTATCAAATTACCAATGGCATTTTTCACAGAACTAGAACAAAAAATTTTAAAATTTGTATGGAAACACAAAAGCTCCTGAATAGCAAAACAATCTTGAGAAAGAAAAATGGAACTGCAGGAATCAGGCTCCCTGACTTCAGACTATACTACAAAGCTACAGTCATCAAAACAGTATTTTACCAGCACAAAGACAGACTTATAGATCAGTGGAACATGATAGAAAGCTCAGAGATAATCCCACATACCTATGGTCAATTCATCTACAAGAAAGGAGGCAAGAATGTACAGTGGAGAAAAGACAGTCTCTTAAGTAAGTGGTGCTGGGAAAACTGGAGCCACTTGTAAAAAAATGAAATTAGAACATTCTCTAGCACCATACACAAAAATAAACTCAAAATGGATTAAAGACTGAAATGTAAGACTGGATACTATAAAACTCCTAGAGGAAAACATAGGCAGGACACTCTCTGACATAAATAACAGCAATATCTTTTTGGCACCGTCTCCTAGAGTAATGAAAATAAACCCAAAAATAAACAAATGAGACCTAATTAAACTTAAAAGCTTTTGCACAGCAAAGGAAACCATAAACAAAATAAAAAGACAACCCATAGAATGGGAGAAAATATTTGCATACGATGCAACTGACAAGGGATTAATCTCAAAAATACACAAACAGCTCATACAGTTCAATATCAAAAATACAAATAACCCAACCAAAAAATGGGCAGAAGATCCAAATAGACATTTCTCCAAAGAAGACATACAGATGGCCAAAAGGCACATGAAAAGATGCTCAATGTTGGTAATTATTAGAGAAATGTAAATCAAAACTATGATGAAGTATCACCTCACACCAGTCAGAATGGCCATCATCAAAAAGTCCACAAATAATAAATGCTGGAGAGGGTGTGGAAAAAAGGGAACCCTTCTATACTGTTGGTGAGTACGTAACTTGGTACAGCCACTATGGAGAACAGTTTGGAGGTTCCTTAAAAATCTAAAAATAGGACTACCATATGATCCTGCAATCCCACTCCTGGGTATATATCCGTAGAAAACCATAACTCAAAAAGATACATGTTCACTGCAGCCCCAGTGTTCATTGCAGTGCTATTCACAATAGCCAAGACATGGAAGCAACCTAAATGTGCATCAGCAGATGAATGGATAAAGATGTGGTACATATATACAATGGAATACTACTCAGCCATAAAAAAGAATGAAATAATCCCAATTGCAGCAACATGGATGGACCTGGAGATTATCACTGTAAGTGAAGTATGTCAGACAGGGAAAGACAAATATCATATGCTATCATTTATATGTGGAATTTAAAAAAAATGACACAAATGAATTTATTTACAAAACAGAAACAGACTCACATAGAAAACAAACTTATGGTTACCAAAGGGGAAAGGTGCAGGGGGAGGGATAAATTAAGAATTTGGGAGTAATATATACACACTACTATATATAAAATAGATAAATAACAAGGATCTACTGTATAGCACACAGAACTATACTTAATATTTTATAATAACCTATCTGGGAAAAGAATCTGAAAAAGAATATATATATATACACAGACACACACACCTATACATACACATAACTGAATCACTTTGCTGTGCACCAGAAACTAACACAACACTGTAAATCAACAATACTTTAATTTAAAAAAGCAAAAAGCAATCAGTTGCATTTCTATACACTAATAGTGAACTATCAGAAAGAGAAATTAAGAAAACAATCCCATTTACAATCACATCAAAAAGAATAAAATACATAGAAAAAATTAACTGAGGAGATATAAAACCTGTACACTTAAAACTGTTAAGACATTGATGAAAGAAAGTGAAGGAGACAAAAATAAATGGAAAGATGTTCAGTGCTCATGGATTGGAAGAATCAGTAGTGTTAAAATGTTCGTACTACCCAAAGCAATCTACAGATTAAGTGCAATCCCTATCAAAAGTCTTTTGGCATTTTTCACAGGAATAGAACAATCCTAAAATTTGAATGAAACCATAAAAGACTCTGAACAGCCAAAGCAATCTTGAGAAAGAAAAAGCTGGAGGCATCACTCTCCCTGATTTCAAACTATATATATTACAAAACTATAGTAATTGAAATAGTGTAATACCAGCATAAAAACCGACACATAGATCAATGGAACTGAATAGAGAGTCCAGAAATAAACTCATGCATATGTGGTCAATTAATTTACAACAAAGGAGCCAAGAATATAAAAAGCAGAAAGGACAGCCTCTTCAACAAATGGTGCTGAGAAAAGTGGGCAGCCACATACAAAAGTAGGAAACTGTACCACTATCTTACACCATACACAAAAATTAACTCAAAATGGATTAAGGACTTGAACATAAGACCTGAAACCATAATCCTAGAAGAAAACATAGGTGGTACGCTCCTTGACATTGTCTTGGTGATGATTTTTTGGATTTGACACCAGAAAGCACAAGAAACAAAATAAGTGGGACAACACCACACTGAAAAGCTTCTGGGCAGCAAAGGAAATCATCAACAAAATGAAAAGGCAACCTAGTAAATGGGAGAAAGTATCTGCAAATCATATATCTGGTAAGGGATTAATATCCAAAATGTATAAAGAACTCATACATCTCAACAGCAAAACCCCAAAAAAACTGATTAAAAAAATGGGCAGAAGATTTGAATAAACATTTTCCCAAAGAATTCATAGAGATGTCCAACAGGTACATGAAAAGGTGCTCAGCATCACTAAGTGTCAGGGAAATGTACATCCCAACCACAATGAGACGTCACCTCACACCTGTTAGAATGGCTACTATCAAAAGGAGAAGAGATAACAAGTGTTCATGAGGATGTGGAGAAAAGGGAACTCTTGTGCACTATTAGAGGGAATGTAAGTTGGTGCAGCCACTATGGAAAGCAGTATAAAGGTTCCTCAAAAACTTAAAACTACCATATGATCCAGCAGTTCCACTTCCGGATATTTATCTGAAGGAAACAAAAACACTCACTAAATATCTGCACCTCCACGTCCATTGTAACATTACTTACAATAGCCAAGACATGGAAGCAACCTAAGTGTCCATCAGTGGAAGAATGGATAAAGAAAATGTGGTATATATGTATGTACAATGGAATACTATTCAGCCATAAAAAAGAAGCAAATCTTACCATTTGTGACAACATGAATGGACCTTGAGGGCATTATGCTAAGTAAATAAGTCAGAGAGAGAAAGGCAAATACTATATGACCTAACTTATATGTGGAATCTATTGTAAAACAAAACAAAATGAAAAAACCTGAGGAAAGACTGGTTGTTGCCAGGGGTGGGGGTGGGGTAGGCGAAATGGGTGAAGTGGGTCAAAAGGTACAAACTTCCAGTTATAAGACAAATAAGTCCTGGGGGTGTTATATACAGCATGGTGACTACAGTTAATAATATTCTATATTTGAAAATTGCTAAGACAGTAGATCTTAAAAGTTCTCATCACAAGAAAAAGAATTATAACTATATATGGTGATGAATGTTAACTAGACTTACTGTGGTGATCATTTCACAATATACACAAATATCGAATCATTGTTGTACACCTGAAACCAATATAATGTTACACATCAACTATATCTCAATTAAAAAAATTAAGCATTGATTCCAAATGGAAACTTCCCATAACCTTGTCTGTGCCAGTAGGTGCTTGTGGGTTAATAGGTCACCTTCTTCCTGGCATATTTTAACCAGGGTCTCCTGGAAATAATGCCTAAAGCTGGTGGTTTTCAAATGGGGTCCCTGTAGGTTTGATGTGGGCGGTGATGAAGGTTCTGATTTCTCACCACCACTTTGCAAATCACAATGGTTCTATTTCTACTTTTATTTATTTATGTATTTTAAATCTTGGCCTTTGAAGTATGGATGGGAAAAATGGCTTTGCTGCTACAAAAGAGAAGAAAATTGGGAAAAGGAAAACAAACTCAAAACCAACCTGCTCTGAACTCTAAAAGAGATGATCCAACTGTGGTTCCAGGGCCCAGTAATTAGTTTCCTGGAAAGACACTCAGGGACTTCAGGGGAGAGAGGGGCTCTGACAGTCTTCGTTGTTACCCTCTAAGCTCGATGAACCTGCATCAACTGGGAGGTGGGAAGCTTTGGCGGTGCCAGAGCCAGGCTGGGCGGCCCCTGTCTGGGACTGGCGTGAGAACATATGTTGGCCAAGAGTGGCCCATAGAGTTCTCTTCTGCTTTTAATAACAATTGTTGGGGGCCGGGGGAGGAGACATGTGTTGAGAGCTGAACTAGGCTGGGTACTTGCATTCTCTCATTGAACCCTAACAACCCCCAGGTGGGATGTACCATTTTTCCTCCATTTTAGAAATGAGACCTAAGGCTCAGAGACTGTGTCTAGTCTGAAGTCTTAAAGTGGGGCTGGTAGAAGCAGGACTCAAATCCAAGCTCCCAAGGCACAGGACCCCACACCACCCTGGGACGAATGGTCATTCCTCGATGCGCTAGGCGTGCTCACCTGGATGCTGAGGTGTGACCACTAGGTGGCGACAGAGCCTCACAAAGAGTTCCCGGGATTCCGGTCAGGCAGCAGCCTGAGACCTCAGCCCGCACCGCAGCAACCCCGGACTCCTGGACCATCAGAGCAGGGCCATACTCCCTCTCTAGGCCCCGCCTTTCATGCCCCAGCATGTGGGAGAGCGGGTTCTGGTGGGAGCCTGGCCTGGATCTAAATCCCAGCTCTGCCACTTCCTGGCCTCTGTGCCAAGGATGCATCTGAACTGAACATCAAGTTTCTCATCTCTAAAACAGGAGTGATGACGCACGTCCGCGGCTTGCGGATGAGAAAAAAACCTGGCAATGGATGGGTTTAGTGGTAATTAAGACAAAGGGAGCATGCACTGCTTGCCAAAGAGAGGTCTCCTGGGGTGTTTTAAAATGGCCAACATTTAAGCCCTGAAGCATTTTACATAGAAACCCTGAATTTCTAGCTTCTTTTGAGAATCCGCTTTCCCACACAGCTGCATCTGTGAGAGCCATACCCTCCAGGCTACCACAGTCCCCACCACTCCCTATTGCACCTCATTTCCCCCAAGTCTGTCAGCTCATTCAGCCCCTTGGGCCTTGCAGGCAGGGGAGTTTGCTCCTCAGACAAATCTTGGAAGTGAGGAACAGTGCAGTCTGTCCCCATTCCGGGGCAGGTAGGGCTTGGGTGGGTTTTTGTGTATTTCCCTCGGGCCTGGAATAGAACCTCACCACCTGTGACTCCCGCTGGGCACCCCCAGGAAGGAGGGCACGGAACCCAGCTGCTCCAGGCCTGTACATCCCTGCTGGGGGCCGCGGTGGGCAGAAGTCTGCAGGCCGCCACCTCCCCTGAGTAGACCAGCCTTGGTTTGCCTCCCTGGCTCTGAGGCTTTGGAGGCCGGAGCTCGCTGCTGTGACTCTGAGGAGGAGATCTCATTGTGAGGCTGGGATGGTCTCCTGGTCCCATCAGCTGCTGGTCAGCTGGGCCCGTGCCCTCTGTTAACCCCGGCATGGCCTCCTTGCGTACCGATGGAGTCTCCCCTTCCCCAGAGCCTCCTCACTTCTCAGCCTGCGGAAATGCTCACGAGCCACAGCTCACGTCTCAGCTCAAACATCACCTCTTCCTCCAGGGAGGCTTTCCTGGTCCTCTAAGCACAACCAGCCATCTGCTGCTTCTTCACTGTGCCCACAGCATGCACTGGCGTCTCCTGTGAGACCTGTTTTATCCTGCTCAGGCAACAGTTGCTTATTTACATGTCTGCCTTCCTCCCTGGATCGTGTTTTCCTGAACGCTGTGGCTCCTACACCCAGCCCAGGACCCACACGAGGTGCTGTAAGCAGCTTCTGGCAGGCAAGAGCTCTGTGCAGGAGGCCCCCTTTGTCTTGTCACTAACCTTAAACTTGCACCCCCATGTTGTACTCATCTCCAGCCGAAGCACACCTTTCAGATCTTTTGATCGCATAATACTTTGCCTAATCTGTTGGTTCTTTCCATAGATCAAAGAAGTAGAAATGAATAAGTAATTAACAGATGACCAGATCTCTTCACTAGCTTCCCCTTCAGTAATCTCACAAACAAACTAAGCAAGATAGCATCTAAAGAAAAATCACAAGAAGTCGACAGGTCTGCACATAGTAGGAGATGGTGATGACTGTGGCCCCCCCGTCTCGATGATTAACTGAGACTGCTTCCGTTTTTCCCTTTAAAAACTTTCACGGCCAAGCGGAATCTTCCGGTGTGGTTTTTGGGGGACACTGAGTCCATCATCTCCCCAGATTGCCAGCATTCTGATTAAAAGCAACTTTCCTTTCTACCAACATTTGCCTCTCTCTCTCGAGTATTGATTTTTGAGTGGCAAGCACCTGGCCCTGATTCAGTAACAACGCCTGAGAGACGTTACTGAGGTGTGTGAAAGCGTGCAGTGTTGGGGCAAAAGCAGGGCTGCCAAGAGAAAAGTATTTGGATGCAAAACCATTTTTTTTTTTGGCTGCGCTGCATGGCACGTGGTATCTTAGTTCCCCGATCAGGGATCAAACCCGCCCCCTGCATTGGAAGCTTGGAATCTTAGCCACTGGACCACCAGGGCAGTTCCCGCAAAACCATTTTTAATACGAGATTCTTAAGAGACTTGGGCCCTTTAGGATTTGGGGCTGAAGGGCACTAAATATCTGTCACCAGGCTTGGCATGAGGATCCTGGCAGGGACATCCTTTACTTGGTTCCTCCCATGGGTAAGAGAAGGGGCCGGGGGTCTCCCCAGGGCCACCTGCTAACTCTCACCTGACTCCCTGACAAGGGCTGGAGATGGCAATTCTCCGGGTTCCTGATTCATTCCTCCCACCCTGATTAAGACAACGGCAGAGCGTTCCAACATTCCTACCAACAACACACCTCTCTACCAAACCAACAGCTAACATCAGTGTGGGAAGGGCGGGGAAGGTCCCCAAGCTCTGGACACAGCCCAGCTGCTCCAGAGTCTGGCTGTCTGTCACCTTCTGTCCTTCACCTGCCCACGTACAGGCTCAACTTGCGAAGTGCTTTCTCAACCCCCAGCCCCCAGGAACACCCCTGGAGGGACGTGGTGCTGTCACGCACAGCACACCGGGGAGAACACGGAGGCAAGAGGTGGAGTAACCTGGCCAAGGCCAGATGCGTCTGACGCCCCAGGCTTTATGTAGGGCCGCCCCGGCCCCGCCCCCGGCTCTCTCTCCCCTGCACTTCCCCCATGACCAGCAGCCCCAGGAACAGAGATGTTAGGAGGCCCTGGCTCCAGGGAACTCTGAGGCTCCCGGGACATCCATGGTACCTGCTGTCCTAACCTGGCTGGTCTTGCCTCCTGCCACCCTCTGTCGTGACCCTTCTGCTCTGGTCGCTGCCTTTTCATTGTCCCTCAGGCTTGTCGCTGCTGTTCTCCCAGCCTGCCGGCCCACTGCTCTCCCAGATCACACAAATTCTTCAAGACCCCTTGCACATGGCTCCTTCTCCAGGAAGCCCTCGTGGGTAAGCTAGCACTTCTCAGAATCACCTAGAGGCTCCTTAAAACCGGTGGCTGGGCCCGACCCCAGAGCTTCGGTCGGTAGGTCTGGGGTGGGGTCTGAAGATGTGCATTTTCCTAACAAGTTCCTGGCTGCTGCTGCCGCTCTGGGGCTTCACCTCGAGAACCACTGGTTTGCACCAATGGTTTTCAACTGGGTTTGTTGGAGGCGTACTGGGGGCCTTCGTGAGAGTTGGTGTGAAGGAGGAAACTTGGCTCCCCCCAGCTCTGCAGGGTGGCTTTGCTTCTGTGCGTTTAATATGATGGAGTTCCATGTAAAGTTTTGATTGAAGAAGGGATTTAGTTATTGGGAAAAAATGCTGCCCTTCACTCACCCTGATCAAATGTGCTCTCGCTTCCAGAGGGGAAGGGCTGGCCTCTGGATGTGGGTCTCTCTCACATCCTATGCTTTCCCCAAGTAATGGCTCTCCTTCCACGGGAGGTTCTATGTGATTTTAAGTGTAACACAGACAAACATTTCTCACTTGAGGAGCTACTTCTATAAGTATTATAAAAATATTTATAACTAAAATAATTTTTAAATGTTAATAGTTTAGAATTCATTTTACTGAGAAGTAGGAAAAAATTCTAACATGTTGAACTAGCAGAGCTGTGATTTCACAGATGATATTACTCAAGCTGAAGCTAAATTTAAAAAGGGAACAGATTTAAAGCCGACGTAAGGTAGCGTGTTAGGTAACAGCCCAGCTGACATACTGATAATGTAAAAATCAGGGTGATGGTTGGAAAGACTGAAGTTTAGGAAAAACTGTCCTTTAGAACGGTTTGAAAGTCACTTGAGGAGTCCTGCTCCCTCTGTGCTCTGGAATTTCTTCCCCTTGAGTTCCATGCTCATCTCCCCCTGTTTTTTTTCTTAAACTAATACAAGATTAGGATGACATTTTGAAAAGGGCATCTCGTTAAGCAGCCTCGTCCCCATTGGAGCACAGGCTCCGGCCCAGTAGCCAGCTGGCCATTTATCTTATGGTAATGAGGTGTCATCTCCCCACGGGGTCTGCCTTCCTCCCTTCCACTCCTGCCTCTTCCTCCGAGACCGCCTCTCTCGCTCCCACCCGCCACTCTGTGCCAGCGGAAAGTGTGTGTGGGGGGGGGGCAGGGAGAGGCGGCACCAAAGCCGTCCTGGCATCTTCTCCTAGTGCTGGAAGCAGGCGCGAAGGTGCGAGGGGGCTTGTGCTATGGGGGCGGGACTGTGGTCCTCACCTGTACACCGTGGTCGGCGGGGAGCTCAGGCTGTCGTAGACGAGCCTCACATGGCCCTGGTACAGCTCCAGTGCCAGGGGGTCATTGTCTCCCTTGTAGAGAAGGATGCCGTTGTCCTTGTCCGTGGCCACCTGGAGGGAGTCATGAGGGTCAGGGCTCCCCTGAGTCCCCACCTCTCCCGTCCCCGCCTCACAGAGCCCTCTTCCAGGTGGCCTCTTCTGAACGAACCCTGGATCTGAATTCATGTCCTTATTTCCTCCTTTATCTAGTCTGTTCATTTCCACAAGGAAGGCCTATACTTAATGCTCCAGCAAATGCTGATTGAGCAATTCAACAAATATTTATGGAGTCCCCTTTATGTGCTGCTATGTTTTTATGTGTGTGTGTGTGTGTGTGTGTGTGTGTGTGTGTGTGTGTGTGTACACATATATAAAAATGCCTGGAGCCCTGAGCTCTGATCTAGCCTCTTGGGGCCTTGGTGTCTCTATATAAAGTATAATAATAATTATAAACAAAACACTACCTGTTACTACTTAATTCTGTGTTTACTATGAACCAGGCACTGTGTTAAGTGTCACCTAGGGAATTTTTTAAAACACAGTGTCTGGGGCTTCACCTCAAACCACTTGCATACAGATCTCTAGAGGCCAGAGCCAGGCAAAGATACAAAGTGCCCCAGGAGATTCTAAAGTGTTGCCAGGCTGAGAAGCACTGGTTTCAAAGCTGCTGCCCAGAGGGCGTCTGTTTGCCAGGCACAGGGCACCAGGGGTGGGACTCTCTGACCAGCCTCTTGGCCCCCACTGCCCAGCCCAGGAGCAGCTGATGTTGGCCTGGGGCCAGACCTTGGCAGAGGCCAGGTCCACATAGGAGCCCTTGCCCACGAAGCTGACGGTGAGCAGGGGGTCTGATAGGACACTGGGCTGTCCGGGGCACTGGGTGCTGCTCTGGTTATTGGGATGTAACACTTGCGTCCCTGGGTGGCTGGGACTGAGGGAGGAAGGCAGGAGGGCAATGAGAGGACCAGGGGCAAGGGCAGTGATGGCAACCAGAGCTTCTTTCTTGTGTGCGCCTGGGGTCAACCCCCATCTCAGAGGCCTGCCCACTGGACTGTAGGCTCCACGAGGTGAGGCCGTGTGAACTTTCATACATCTCTGCAGCCCCAGTGCCTCAAATGGTACCTGGCAGGGGTGGATGCCCAGTGGATCTTTGTTGAATGAATATTTTCTCCATAAGCTTAAACCTGGGCTAGTGTGGCCATAACCAGAGGAAGAAAGGGCCTTAGCGAATGCTATGTGGCAAAGCCACTAACTGGCCTGCACCCTCTAGCTGTGTCTCTGGGGTCCCCCCTGCCCACTGAGCCTACAGGCAGGGGCCTGCTCTTTATCATACCCCTTCCCTTCTCTCTCTGCCCCCCAACAGCATTGAGGTCACCCAGAAATGTAGTCTGGAAGAACTAGTCAGGTCCATAGGTAAGGAACTTGACAGAAGTTAGTTGGAAAAGAATTTGGTTCATACTGAATGGTTTCCTGTTCCCTGAAAAATGCCCTGCTCTCTTGTGCCTCTGGGCCTTTGCACATGCTGATCTCTGAGGCTCGAATGCACCACCCCCCTTCATCCTGCACCATCAGCCCCTCACCCTTCTGCCCTTCTCCAGGCAAACTCCTACTCATCCTTCAGATCTCAGCTTAGTTCTCATTGCCTCTGGGGAGCCTTCCCTGATTCTTCCCAGCAGGCTGGGATCACTGCCCCGCCCATGTGCTCCCACAACACCCAGGGTTGTCATTGTCCCTTTTCTTGTCATCCTGCCCTGGGCAAGGGGCTTCGCCTGTCTTGTCCACCACTGAATCCCCAGTGCACAGTGTCTGGCATGTAATAGTGGAATGAATATTTCCTAGAGAAAAGAATGAATGAGGCTGGAGTGGGGGCTGCTCTGTGCAGTGAGAGCTGGTCAGGAGATGTCTATAGAACCCTCTGGACAGAGCTGGTCCCCGTCCCCCCAAGCTGAGTGTTGTCCCTTATGATGTGTAGGGAAGCGGGCAGGACTGCTGCGATCTGGGGCATCCCAGCTGTTCTAGGAACAATCAGAGCTTGGGGGCATGTTAGGGTCCTTCCAAGGGCTGGGTGGGTGGGTGGGGCGCACCTGCAGGGAGATGTTGGCCTGGGGCCGGACCTTGGCGGAGGCCAGTTCCACGTAGGAGTCCTTGCCCACGAAGTTGACGGTGATGAGCTTCTCGCACCTTGGGCCGGCGAAGCCCGGGGGGCAGCGGCAGGTGGGCTCCTGCTGCACCACGATGCACTGGGCCCCGTTCTGGCACTCGTACTGGTCGCAGGGGCTTGTCTGTAGCAGGACCATGGGCGGGGGATGCTCACAGTAGAGGCCGCTGGGAGGGAGGAGAGGAGGATGGGGGGAGGGAAGATGGGGAACAGTGAGAGGAGACATCAAGTTATTTAGGCCAAAGAGCCGCTAGCAGAGACCATGGCATGAGAGGGAACTGAGACTAGTTCCAGCCCTGCTAGTGACTGGGGCAAGGCCTGATCCTTCTCTAAGCCCCAGATTTCCCATTTTTAAAATAATGGGGTCAGACTAGAGCACAGGTCCTCAATTTCAGTGTCATCAGAATTGCCTGCGATGAATTTGTTGAAAGTACAGATTCTCATCCAGCCATGGATCACTGGATAAGCAAAACGGGGTACATACACACAAGGGAATAACACTCAGCCTTGAAAAGGCCATTCTGACACATGCTACAGTATGGATGGACCTTGAGGAGATTATACGAAGCCAAAGAAGCAGATAGAAAAAGACAAATGCTGTCTGATTCCACTCATATGAAGTACCCAGAGTGGTTAAACTCATGGAAACAGAAAGTAGAATGGTGGCTGCCGGGGGACTTCGCTGGTGGTCCAGGGGTTAAGACTCCATGCTTCCAGCGCAGGGGGTGTGGGTTCAATCCCTGGCCAGGGAACTAAGATCCCACATGCCACGTGGTGCGGCCAATAAATTAAAAAAGAATGGTGGCTGCTGGGGCCAGGGGAGGGGGAACGGGAAAATGTTGTTTAATTGGGTACAGAGTTTCAGTTTGCTAGATGAAAAGAGTTCTGGAGGAGTTCCCTGGTGGCGCAGTGGATAAGAATCTGCCTGCCAATTCAGGGGACATGGGTTCAATACCTGGTCCAGGAAGATCCCACAGGCCACGCAGCAACTAAGCCCGTGCACCACAACTACTGAGCCTGCGCTCTAGAGCCCACAAGCCACAACTACTGAGCCCATGTGCTGCAACTACTGAAGCCCGTGTGCCCTAGAGCCCATGTGCTGCAACTACTCAGCCCACGTGCTGCAACTACTATGCCTGCATGCGTAGAGCCCGTGCTCTGCAACAAGAGAAGCCACCACAATGAGAAGCCCACACACCACAACGAAGAGTAGCGCCCATTAAGAGAATTCAGCACCACCAAACCAGCTTTACAACAAATGCTAAAGGAACTTCTCTAGGCAGGAAACACAAGAGGAGGAAAAGACCTACAAAAACAAACACAAAACAATTAAGAAAATGGTAATAGGAACATACACATTGATAATTACCTTAAATGTAAATGGATTAAATGCTCCAACCAAAAGACATAGACTGGCTGAATGGATAGAAGAATAAGACCTGTATATATGCTATCTACAAGAGACCCACTTCAGATCTAGGGACACATACAGACTGAAAGTGAGGGGATGGAAAAAGATATTCCATGCAAATGGAAATCAAAAGAAAGCTGGAGTAGCAATTCTCATATCAGACAAAATAGACTTTAAAACAAAGACTATTACAAGAGACAAGGAAGGATACTACATAATGATCAAGGGATCAATCCAAGAAGAAGATATAACAATTGTAAATACGCACCCAACATAGGAGCACTTCAATACGTAAGGCAAATGCTAACAGCCATAAAAGGGGAAATCGACAGTAACACAATAATAGTAGGGGACTTGAACACCCCATGTTCACCAATGAACAGATCATCCATAATGAAAATAAATGAGGAAACACAAGCTTTAAATGACACATTAGACAAGATGGACTTAATTGATATTTATAGGACATTCCATCCAAAAAAACAGAATACACTTTCTTGTCAAGTGCTCGTGGAACATTCTCCAGGATAGATCATATCTTGGGTCACAAATCAAGCCTTGGTAAATTTAAGAAAATTGAAATTGTATCAGGTATCTTTTCCAACTGCTATGCTATGAGACTAGGTATCAATTACAGGAAAAAAACTGTAAAAAAAAATACAAACACATGGAGGCTAAACAATATGCTACTAAATAACCAAGAGATCACTGAAGAAATCAAAGAGGAAATGAAAAAATACCTAGAAACAAATGACAATGAAAACACGATGACCCAAAACCTATGGGATGCAGCAGAAGCAGTTCTAAGAGGGAAGTTTATAGCAATACAAGCCTACCTAAAGAAACAAGAAAAATCTCAAATAAACAACCTAAACTTAAACCTAAAGCAATTAGAGAAAGAAGAACAAAAAACCCCGAAAGTTAGCAGAAGGAAAGAAATCATAAAGATCAGATCAGGAATAAATGAAAAAGGGCTTCCCTGGTGGTGCAGAGGTTGAGAATCTGCCTGCCAATGCAGGAGACACGGGTTTGATCCCTGGTCCAGGAAGATCCCACATGCTGCAGAGCAACTAAGCCTGTGCACCACAGCTACTGAGCCTGCGCTCTAGAGCCCATGAGCCACAACTACTGAGCCTGTGTGCCGCAACTACTGAAGCCCGCGTGCCTAAAGCCCATGCTCTGCAACAAGAGAAGGCACCGCAGTGAGAAGCCTGAGCACCACAACGACCCAACACAGGCAAAAATAAATAAATAAAATAAGTAACTTTATTTTAAAAAAAGAAATAAATGAAAAAGAAATGAAGGAAACAATAGCAAAGATCAATAAAACTAAAAGCTGGTTCTTAGAGAAGATAAAATTGATAAACCATTAGCCAGACTCATCAAGAAAAAAAGGGACAAGACTCAAATTAACAGAATTAGAAATGAAAAAGAAGTAACAACTGACACTGCAGAAATACACAGGATCATGAGAGATTACTATAAGCAACTATATGCCAATAAAGTGGACAACCTGGAAGAAATGGACAAATTCTTAGAAAAGCATAACCTTCCAAGACTGAACCAGGAAGAAATAGAAAATATAAACAGACCAATCACAAGCACTGAAATTGAAACTGTGATTAAAAATCTGCCAGCAAACAAAAGCCCAGGACCAGATGGCTTCACAGGAGAATTCTATCAAACATTTAGAGAAGAGCTAACACCTATCCTTCTCAAACTCTTCCAAAATATAGCAGAGGGAGGAACACTCCCAAACTTATTCTACGAGGCCACCATCACCCTGATACCAAAACCAGACAAAGATACAACAAAAAAAGAAAATTACAGACCAATATCACTCATGAACATAGATGCAAAAATCCTCAACAAAATACTAGCAAACAGAATCCAACAACACATTAAAAGGATCATACACCATGATCAAGTGGGGTTTATCCCAGGAATGCAAGGATTCTTCAATATACACAAATCAATCAACGTGATACACCATATTAACAAACTGAAGGAGAAAAACCATATGATCATCTCAATAGAGGCAGAGAAAGCTTTCAACAAAATTCAACACCCATTTATGATAAAAACGCTCCAGAAAGTAGGCATAGAGGGAACTTTCCTCAACATCATAAAGGCATATATGACAAACCCACAGCCAACATTTTCCTCAGTGGTGAAAAACTGAAACCATTTCCAGTAAGATCAGGAACAAGACAAGGTTGCCCACTCTCACTGCTATTATTCAACATAGTTTTGGAAGTTTTAGCCACAGCAATCAGAGAAAAAAAGAAATAAAAGGAATCCAAATCAGAAAAGAAGAAGTAAAGCTGTCACTGTTTGCAGATGACATGATACTATACACAGAGAATCCTAAAGATGCTACCAGAAAACTACTAGAGCTAATCAATGAATTTGGTAAAGTAGCAGGATACAAAATTAATGCACAGAAATCTCTTGCATTCTTATACACTAATGATGAAAAATCAGAAAGAGAAATTAAGGAAACACTCCCATTTACCACTGCAACATAAAGAATAAAATACCTAGGAATAAACCTACCTAAGGAGACAAAAGACCTGTATGCAAAAAACTATAAGACACTGATGAAAGAAATTAAAGACGATACAAACAGATGGAGAGATATACCATGTTCTTGGATTGGAAGAATCAACATTGTGAAAATGACTCTACTACCCAAAGCAATCTACAGATTCAATGCAATCCCTATCAAACTACCAAAGGCATTTTTCACAAAACTAGAACAAAAAATTTTACAATTTGTATGGAAACACAAAAGACCCCAAATAGCCAAAGCAATCTTGAGAAAGCAAAACGGAGCTGGAGGACTCAGGCTCCCGGACTTCAGACTATACTACAAAGCTACGGTAATCAAGATAATATGGTACTGGCACAAAAATAGAAATATAGATCAATGGAACAGGATAGAAAGCCCAGAGGTAAACTCACGCACATATGGTCACCTTGTCTTTGATAAAGGAGGCAAGAATATACAATGGAGAAAAGACAGCCTCATCAATAAGTAGTGTTGGGAAAACTAGACAGCTACATGTAAAAGAATGAAATTAGAACACTCCCTAACACCGTATAAAAAAATAAACTCAAAATGGATTAAAGACCTAAATGTAAGGCCAGACACTGTAATATAAACTCTTAGAGGAAAACATAGGCAGAACACTCTATGACAAGAATCACAGCAAGATCCTTTTTGACCCACGTCCTAGAGAAATGGAAATAAAAACAAAAATAAACACATGGGACCTAATGAAACTTAAAACTTTTGCACAGCAAAGGAAACCATAAACCAGATGAAGAGACAACCCTCAGAATGGGAGAAAATATTTGCAAATGAAGAAACTGACAAAGGATTAATCTCCAAAATATACAAGCAGCTCATGCAGCTCAACATCAAAAAAACAAACAGCGCAATCCAAAAATGGGCAGAAGACCTAAATAGACATTTCTCCAAAGAAGATATACAGATTGGCAACAACCACATGAAAGGATGCTCAACATCACTAATCATTAGAGAAATGCAAATCAAAACTACAATGAGGTATCACCTCACACCGGTCAGAATGGCCATCATCAAAAAATCTAGAAACAATAAATGCTGGAGAGGGTGTGGAGAAAAGGGAACCCTCTTGCATTGTTGGTGGGAATGTAAATTGATACAGTCACTATGGAGAACAGTATGGAGGAGGTTCCTTAAAAAACTAAAAATAGAACTACCATATGACCCAGCAATCCCACTACTGGGCATATTCCCTGAGAAAACCATAATTCAAAACAAGTCATGTACCATAATGTTCACTGCAGCACTACTTACAATAGCCAGTACATGGAAGCAACCCAAGTGTCCATTGACAGATGAATGGATAAAGAAGATGTGGCACATATATACAATGGAATATTACTCAGCCATAAAAAGAAAGAAAATTGAGTTATTTGTAGTGAGGTGGATGGACTTAGAGTCTGTCATACAGAGTGAAGCAAAGTCAGAAAGAGAAAAACCAATACCATATGCTAACACATATATATGGCATCTAAAAAAAAAAAAGGTACTGATGAACCTAGGGGCAGGACAGGAATAAAGACGCAGACATAGAGAATGGACTTGAGGACGTGGGTGGGGAAGGGTAAGCTGGGACAAAATGAGAGAGTGGCATGGACATATATACACTACCAAATGTAAAATAGCTAGTGGGAAGGTGCTGCATAGCACAGGGAGATCAGCTCGGTGCTTTGTGACCACCTAGAGGGGTGGGATAGGGAGGGTGGGAGGGAGATGTAAGAGGGAGGAGATATGGGGATATATGTATAGCTGATTCACTTTGTTATACAGTAGAAACTAACACACCATTGTAAAGCAATTATACTCCAATAAAGATGGTAACGAGAGAAAAAAAAAAGAGTAGCCTGCACTCGCAGCAACTAGAGAAAGCCCGCGTGCAGCAACGAAGACCCAACACAGCCAAAAAAAAAAAAAAAAAAAAACAAAACGAGTTCTGGAGATGGATGGTGGTGATGTTTGCACGGCAATATGAATGTACTTACTGTACATTTAAAAATGCTTAAGATGGTAAATTTTGTGTTATGTGCATTTTACCACAACCACAATTAAAAAAAATTTTTTTAAGTGTGGGTTTCCAGCTCCTTCTCCCCACCCCAAATTCTAATTTCGTAGCTCTGGGGTGGGGCTCTGGAACTTATATTTTCACAAGCCTCGCATGCAGATGGTCTCAATCAGGCTTTGGAACCAACTGCCTTGAGAACTCATGGTTCCTTCCAGGCTCACGTTCTCAGAGTCTATGACCAGGGCTCGGCTGCACAGTCAGATCTGTACCTCCATGAGTACTGACATGTATACAGGACTGTCCCCCAGTCTGACCCCCCTTAAATGGCCCCTGCCTCCCCTCCAGGCCCCCCTGGGCCCTTCCCTTCCAGTCAGTGTGGGCACGAGAGCCGGCACCCTCATACCCCTTCCACGTACCCCACAGACATCTGACCACCTGGCCAGGGCCTCCAGTCTCCCCTTTCTCTCCCTGGCTTCACTGATTCCAATGACTGACCCCCAAACCCTCCCATTCGCCTCCATTTTCCTGCCATTAGGGGACCATACTGTTTTTGTTCTCCAGCCCAGAAAGAAGACTCCTGCCAGCGTGGCCATGTGCCTACCCACACCCTCCAAGCTGGGCTCCAAGATGGTAGCATCTTTCGTTAGATGGAATCACGCCCAAGTTTGACATGCTATGAGCTGGACCCTAAGTCCGACTTCCATGTGGTTGCCTTGGGTACCTCTTTTTTTCCATCTACAGCATGGGGTGAACAAGGTCTGCTCTGGCACTTGGAAGGGCTGAAGATGGTTTGGGGGAATAAAGGCACCACAAAGACCTAGGGCTAGGGCTATCTGGGTCTCCACCCTGGCTGCCTGGGCCCACCAGCCCCCAGCCCGCTGCCCCCCGCCATCCGGCCGCTTGACCATACCTGAAGCCCTGGGGGCACATGCACGTGTAGCCGTTGACCGCATCCACGCACTGGGCCCCATGGCGGCACCTGTGGGCTGTGCAGTCGTCACTGTTCACCTCGCAGAGCTTCCCGCTGTAGCCAGGGAGACATTCGCACCTGGAACACAGCGGAGCGAAGCTGTTCTATGGCCCGGCCAAGTCCCCGCAGCTCTTGCGGGCTCCCCAAAGCCTGGCCTGCAGTGGGTCTCATGGGCTGTCCACAGCCTCTGGTCACTGCAAGCCGATGTCTGCCTGCTTCACATGGGGCATCTTGTCAGGAGCTGGCTGAAGAGCGCAGGGCTGCGGTCACACAGGTTTTGGCTTGTATCTACCACTGTCTACATAGAACTAATATTCAGCTTAGCCTGCCTTTGTGCCAGGCACTGGGCTAAGCACCTTTCACGGAGTGCCTTGCTAAGGCCTCCCAGCACCCTGTGAAGGAGGGTCGGTCCCCCTCCAATACCAGGAGGAAACCAGGGCTCCAGGAGAGCTGACCTGACTTCCCTGAGGCCCCCCACCGTGTAACACTTACGTGTGTCAGTGATACTTCGTTTACACTTACGTGTGTCAGACCCTGTTCTCGGTGTATCTGCCACTCACTGCCTCTCTGTGTTTCAGTTTCTTTACTTTTCAATGTGACTGATGATGAATAACTTCACCTCTTAACAGTGGTTTTAAAAATTAAGTGATACCCTCTGTGCAGGGCACTAGATCCACACTGAGTAAACAGTCAGTGTGATATGTAGAAGGTGCTGATAAGGATGATGAAGAAATGATGCTGTTGGCACTCCCTTTGATTCTATTCTATTGTTTGTTCATTTTTTCCCAGAGATTCGGGCTGATATAAGAAGGTGAATCCCCCCTTTGCCCTTGATAAATGCCTCCTGGTCTCCAGGGGAGAGGATGGGAGCTACTGGCCCAACCCAGGCCCTGCAGGCCGACCCGCCCCTCCCTGAGGAGCATGGTGTCGGCAGCTCCATCACGTCCTCGCTGGCCCAGGTTTCAACCCGGCCAGAGACGGCTGCTGCGGCGGGTCTCCCTAAACATGGGCCTGAGACACGCATCTCTGGTCTCCTCTGTCTGGGATGACAATGTGCCGAAGTCCCAGCAAGGAAGACACCAAAGGTACCACCTTACTCACAGCGGCTTCAGCACACAGGCATGTGTGAACACAAATGCTTCCTGGCTCCTCTACACCTCTCTGGGCTCATTGGCTGAATTCTGCTGGGCGGAGTGTAAATAATAACCACAGCCTATCCAAGTCAGAGGAGGAAGGTGGTACGGGCAGGGGAAGGTGCGGTAGGGGTGGCCAGGTGGGAGGGAAGTGAGACCTTGGAATACTTATGTGACGCAGGAGCCTGACTGGGGAAGCATCAGGGCAAAGGGATAGTCCTCCCTCCTCCCTCTCCTCCCTCCACCCCCTTTAGGATGGCTGGAAGTGGGCTGGAATCACAAGTAGACCCTGGCAGTGCTGGGGCTGCCAGAACATGGTGCATGCTGTGAATTCATGGCAAGGTAAGATACTCAGGGGGTGGGGTGTCCCTGGAGGGGGGGCAAGTTCTAGAATCTGAGGATTTACTGGACCTGCGTCCAAAAGCTGTGAAATCTGCTAAGATCTGACCTATTTACTTATTTGATGGGTAAATTTGAAGTATGTGACCTATTGCTGCACCAGAAGGTGCAAACTTTCACACCTTAGCCCCCATTCCTTCCTAGTCTTTTAAAGGAACAGCTCGGGGATGCCTTTTGGGGGCACATGCTCAGTATATCACAGGCCAGGCCTCTGCTAGGGTTAAACCTGGCCCCAGCAGGCATCTGTGTTTGTGTCTCCTGAATTCTAAGAAGTACCTGCAGCGCAACTCAAGCTGTATGAGCTTCTCCAAGGCAATAATAGCTGCTCACTACTTACAGGGGAAAACCCAGTCTGATAAGCATGGCATTCGAGCCTACTGAGCAGGTCTTTATGAGGAATTAGGGAAGCCATGCTCCCTCGCAGATGAAGCAGTGGAAGTCTGGAGGAAGGCGTGTTTACATCCTTCTTTTCTCCCAGTGCTACAGCCCTCTCCACACCTGCACTTCCTAAATGAAACACTCAGGGGTCTTGTTAAAGTGCAGCTTGTGATTCAGGGAGTCTGGGTGGGGCCTGGGAATTAGCATTCCCAACAAGCTCCCATGGGATACTGACACTGCTGGTTCATGGACCTCACCTCCAATAGCGAGGATCTCTACGACATTTCCTCATCGGCCAAAGACAAGCATCTGGTGGTACAACCTGCATTCCCTGTTGTCCTCCAATGTTTTGCCTTTATCTTTTTTCTAAAGCGTAAGTAAGGGTTATGCAATTTTGATATGCATTCGACCTACTGATTCTGGACCAGGAGGAGTAACCAAGTGACTTCAGGAGCCTCTGGATTTAGCCGAGGAATCAGTCAGGCCCGGATTGACTCGCATCCCTTTCTGTGCACGTGTGCCGGCTGCTTGCTGCACCTCACGGAGCCTCAGCCCCACGTGGGAGGTGGGTAACAGTTTCTACATCCTAAGATCGCTGAGCGTTAAGTGAGATACTGCACAGTGCCTGACACAGAGGGAGTGTTCAGTGCATGTTAGCCACTGCCATCTTTGTTTCTGTTATTATTTTCAGTGTGCATGGGCAGTGTTCATTATTATTTTCAAGGCTTCAGTATATTATTATTTCAGTGTTCGTGTCACAGATACTGATAGAGTACTATCTGTTCTGTTGAGTTGAGGCCTCATTAGAACAGCATACAAGGAAATCCCCAAGGATAAACATCTTCAAACTTGGGCAGAGGTTGCACTGACTGCACATCTCTTTTGTTAATGCCCCTGTTGCCTGCCTTGGGATGTGAGTTGTTATGGTGATGGCAGGGGAGGGCGATAACATTATAAAATGATGCACTGGGAGAAGGGACTTTTCATTTAAATGCATCTCAAAAAGAAAAAAAAAAAATCAACATTACTGAGTTGGCCTGTAGACCTCTTCAAGATTCTAAGAGACATTGTGCATAAATATATCAATATTATCTCAAGATTTTTGAAAGCGAGACTGGTTTCTATATTCTATATTGTCCTTGAACTCAAGGGGTCTTGGTTACAGTAGAGAGAGTTTCCAGGGACAAGTAGTAGAGAATCGTGATCTCTGGTCCTAAGCCTCTAGCACCCCATTCCCAGACCTGTACCCTGGACCACTTCTGACCAGTCTCCAAGCTCGCTATGCTTGTCCAAGCCAGCGTCCTCTGAGTTTGCCGTCCACTCAGCCTGGAATGCCACTGATCTCCTTTCCATCTACAGATATGCTACCCACTCTTCATAGCTCAGATGCCCAGTCACCATCACTGCCCCTTCTTAGGTACACCCAAAGCACTTTTCCTGTCAGTCCAGCCGGCTCGGCTTTGGGTTCAAGTTTGTGTTTTAAGCATCTCTTCCTACCCCTTTGCTCTTCCTTCAGTTAAAGAACAGCCCTGATCTGCAGTCAAATCCTGGAGTGGGAAAAGCAGGGTGGGGGGGAGGCATCCCTCGCTCTCTCAAGCTCAGGGAACTCGATTATGTGAAAGCCCACCCGGCACATCTCCGAGGGGACAGGAGCAGGTAAGGCAGACTTGAAGGAGGGTGCATGCACCAAAGGACCGCAGCTTCCTTTGCTCCCTCTGAAGCCAGAGGCCCTACACGCCTCTTGCGTTTTCCCTGGTGGTAAGCTCTAGGCTTGGGATATCCAGATAGAAAAGGAAAACACAAGAAGAGGTGCTCATGGCCCCATCTCACCCTCATCTACTCTTAGACTCTCCTCCCACCTGTGGGGCTCCCTCCTTCTCGCAGCGCATCCCAATTCCACCCATTCTTTGGTGGTCACTTCACATCCCACCTCCTAGGGTGGGGGGCTTCCCTCTCTGCTCCAAAAGGTTCTTCTCCCCACCTCCTCAGAACCCCAGCAGCACTCAGAGCCAGAATCTAGGGCCCTAGGAATTGCTTCTTTTCTTAACCTTTGTTTTGTGTCAACTTTTCCTCCCCCAGGTCCATGGCAAGGGCCTTGGAGGGAGGGAATTGAAAACCTCCTGCGCTACCCACTGCCTTCAGCACAGTGAGAATCTGGGGCCTGAGGGAGAGGGAGGGGGAACAGAGAGGACAGACACAGAGGCTCAGAAAGAGAGACAGAGAGAGACCAAGAGAATTAGACCATGACTGGTCAGAGATACAGAAAAGCACATGGTAACAAACAAGTAACAGGCAGAAAGAGAGAGAGAGAGGAAAAAAAATATGGAGGAAGCCCCAGAGTCTCTGCCTCAAACCCAGACTGCTGGAGCTGAGTCCTTGGGACCCGGTGCTGGGCATGAACGAGCCTCACCTGAATCCTCTGTCCAGGGAGACGCACTTTGCCTCATGCTGACAGAGGTTCATCCCGGGCACGCAGTGGTCGATCACCTCGTCGCACAGCTCACCTGGTGGGGTGGGTAGAGAACCCAGGCATCAGGGTGGGTACCGGGGGGGGGATGCCCTGGCTAGAAGTCAGGTTCATCCAGCCCCTAGCCAAGAGGTCACGGGTATCAGGAGCCCTGCATTTGCTCTTTTGGCGTCTCCTTTCTCCTGTGCCTCAGCCTCGATTTCCCTGGCAGTGACCATGGGAAGACTGCAGGACCTCACCCGGGCACGGTCACTGCACCACCATTTGGCTATTTCACTTGATTATATAGGGGCGGCGGCAGCTGAAACCACCCCTGACCTTGGGCTATGCTTATTTGTTTTTCCTTCCACACCCATTTGTGGAGCACCTCCTGTGTGGCAGCACTGCGCTGGGGACACAGCCGTGACCTGGCCCTGTCCCCCCGTCCCCCCATGGCTAGTGCGGGGGGGGGGGTGTGTATCTACAAATAAGCAGGCAATTGATTACAACACAGAGCTGTCAGCGCGATGATGGGAAAACTCGGTGGAAACCCAGAGGCTTCCTGGAGGAGGGGACAGCGCTTAGCAGCACAGCCCACCTGTTACAGGTAAGTAAGCCCCTTGGATTTTCTCAGAGAAGAAAATATGGAAAGAATGTGAAGTTCTGGTCTCTGGATACATCCCCTTTGAAATTCACAGTGTCAGAAAATGCCTAACAGGCCATAAATACCCAAGGATATAAGCCCTGAAATACTCACACCACCTGAAAGTGTGTTTTGGGAATGTGGGAGGTAAGATAGGACGGCAGGGGGGAGGTCCCTGGCAGATGCACTTCTGAGCTTTGCGCTTCCTCACATTCCACCCCCGGCAAGCCAGGTGGAGAGGGATCTAGAAGAAACAAACTTCCAGCCAGGGAAGTTCATTCAGAGGGCAAGCGTGGGCAGGAGAAGGCAGCCTGGGCCGCGGCTCCCAGGGGACGGGGCAGAGGACGGTCCTGAGGATGGCCGGGGAGTAAAAGCATGACAGGCACAGCCCCGGCGTCTGTTCTCTGTTGCGGTGAGGATACGCTGACACCCCCCCCCCCACCCCGTCCTCATTTTGCCCCGGTCTCTCAAGACCACAGAGAGCACTGTGTGCCTTCTAAGCCTCCCCTCACCTGCTGGAGACACCCAGAGAGGTGCGGTTTCCGTGGGGGGCACTTTCTGACGTTTTCTGGCACAGACAAAACCACTACGTCCCATTCTCAGGAACAAAGTACAACACACCAGAACTGCACCCCGGTCCACGGCAGACGCAGGCGGGAAACTGCCTTAATGCGTGTTTCCTCAGCTCCCTCCACCCCTGCCCATGTGCCCACCGTCGGTTCAGACCCGAACGGAGCGTGACCGCAGTGCAAGTGCCTCTGTGCCGGCTTCAAACACCACCAGGGCTCCAGGGTTCCCGAAGGAGGGGATGAACGCGAACCAAATGAACACACAGCTGAAAGGGCCCTGGGGACCTGTTCAAAGTGGGGAGGAGCTAGTGATTTGCAGGGTGGGGGGAGGAGGCGGCGGAGGGGTGGACAGGCTAGAAGAGAGAGGGCCTCTGGGAAGCCCCTCATGGCACAGTACCAGGTTTTGGGGGTTCAAGACTTTGTCCAGAGGGGGACAGGAGGTGGAGTCTTTGGAAGAAGCTAAGAAAGTGGTACCCTTCCAATGCACGGCAAGCCACGGCGTGCACACGCCAAGCCGCACTCGGGCATCAGGGGGCTCACCTGTGTAGTTTGGTGGGCACACGCACACGTAGTTGTTGATCCCGTCCACACAGGTGGCGTTGTTCTCACAGTCGTTGTCCTCGCAGTCGTCCGGGTTAATCTCACACCGCTGCCCCTCGAAGCCCAGGGGGCAGGAGCAGCTGTGGGGACGTGTGGGTGCGGAGAGGGGAGCCGGGGGTCAGGGAGAGGGGTGGGTTGGTGCGGCAGAGGGGAAGGTGGGAAATTCAATCAATCAGTCAGGTTTCTCCTCTGGATGAAAGTCCCGGGCAGCACGGTGGACCCAGGAGGTCTTGGGGTCCTAAGCAGGAAGACCCTTAGGAGCCTGAGAGGGCATTTCATCTAGCCCCCTGTCTCCGGGCGGTATTCCATCTCCCCTGGCCCTGGATGGCTACCTCGCCAAGGGGCAATTCCCATCGACCATGCCTCCTTCACCGCTCCCCCAGCTGGATGTGGTTTCCTGGGTAGAGCTTAAATTCCTCCAGCTGGCTCCTAATCAGCCTTTGGGTAGACTCTTTTGTAGACAAGGAGAGAAAGAGCAAGACGAACCCTGCCCTTTTGGTGATTCTCTACTCAAGGGCAGCCTTTTTATCTGGAGCAGGAGCAGGACATAGGTCAGGCTCTGCAACCAGGTTTCCTGGGAGTTAAATTCTGCGTCTCAGTTTCCTCAGCTGTTGACTGGTACTATTATCTACCCCCAGGGTGGCTGCAGGCATTCAATGAGATTATACAAGTAAAACGCTTAGAAGGGTACACAGCACAGCGAAAATGTTCAGAACATGTCAGCTAGATTTAGTTCTAGGCAAAACTACCCACCTCCTTAACCTTATCCTCAGGGATGCCATTTCTCCCTGTCAGGCATTCCTGCTACTTCTGAGCCCCCTCCAGCTTCTGGGGGCTGAGGGAAGGGTGGGAGGGCCCCTCTCCTGCCAACACTTTCTGGTGAGCCTGGCTTAAAACACCATAGATCAGTATGAGGCATTTTCTTAACCTGTCTCTGGTGTGTTAGACCTCTTGGATAAAAACCTCAACCCCCGTCCTCTGCCCGACCTTGGCCACATCCCCAGGATTAGGCATGCAAAGTAAGTCAGAACTGATGAAGTCAGTTCTGGGCAGCTGACAAGGGGTGAGGGGGGCTGGGAGGATGCAGGTGGGAGCCGAGCGTTTGATTAAAGAAGCGCTGCAGGGAATCTCACTCTTTCTGTGGCCCATCCCCCCTCGTCAGGGGCCAGGGACATACACCCCATCCACGAACGTGTGTTCCAGCCTCAGACCTGGAATTGCAGGCCTCTCTCCATTTCAGAGACTGCTCTGACTTGGGCGTTTAGCTAAACAACAAAACTAAACTAATAGGAAGTGGATTTTTGTGGTCCTAGAATCCTAATTAACCTCCTTCCCTCTATGGCCTGAAAACTGGGTCACATTTTCTACAAAAGGCTGGGGGAAGGGTCCTTGGGTCTGAGCTCTTGAGCTGGAGCAAAATGACTCTAAGTCCTTTTTTTTTCTCTTAGGGACCCTGGCCATTCATGAAAAAGGTCATTTCTTCAGAGCCAGACAGTGGGTAGTTTCCCAAAGATCTTAAGCCACAGTGCTGCCTATTTTCCTCAAATGAGTTACTCTGACTCTCCCCGGAGCCTTAGAACTGCGTAAACGTGGGGTGCGAGTGACTGGTCAGGGGAGCAGGGGTTGTTCACGGACTGGGCAGAGGGTGGGAAAGAGGCTAAAGTTTTTTTCTAGTCTCGCTGGAAACCTTACGGGAGGTGGGGCGGTGAGGGGGTGGAGCTATCAAGGATATCTCAAGAGCAATGTGTTAGCTGTAGGGACAGCTCTTGTTTGAGCAGAGAGACAATGTGTCAAGACTGGAGAAGCATCTGTATGAAGAGGTAGGTGATGCGTCCAGAATTCTGGAAGAGTAAGTAAGAGGTGTCATGGATTGAACTGTGTCCCCTCGAAAAGATATGTTGAAATCTTAACCCCCCCAGTACCTGAGAATGTGACCTAATTGGGAAACAGAGTCACTGCAGCTGTCATTTGTTAACTGAAGACCACATTCACCGGAGTGGGGTGGGCCCCTAATCCTATATGACTGGTGTCCTTACAAGAAGATGGCCATGTGGAGACAGACACAGGGAGCAGGCCATGTGCAGCTGAAGGTAGACATTGGAGTGATGCAGCTGCAGGCCAAGAAATGCCAGAAACTGCTAGCAGCCATCAGAAGCTAGGAAGGGGCGAGGAAGAATCCTCCCTTGCGGGTTTCAGAGGGAGCATGGCCCTGCTGACACCTTCACTCTGGGCTTCTGACTTCCAGAGCTGTGAGAGAATCCATTCTTTGGTTCCAAGCCACCCAGCCTGTGGTACTTTGTTATGGCAGCTCTAGGAAACAGATAGAGGAGGGACAAAGGAGCAAAGCCTCCGTCTGAACAGGTGGCTCTCCCTTTGCCAGCCTACCAGGTGCTGCCCCAAGGGGCAGTGCTTTCCTGCTGCTTGAGGAGCCCACACGAGCTATACCATCCCAGGGATGTGGGCCGCATTGCCTGCACCCTCCACCCCATTTTCCTAATCCTGTGGGTCTGGGCCATTTTCCTTGAAAATTAGGTCCTAAAAATATTTCCAGTTCCTTTGAAATCCTCAACAACGGAGGGTGGAGATGGGATCCTTCCGCTCACCTGCAGAGAGGGGAGCAACACAGTCGCCTGCAGGGGGCGCTCCTGTCCCTTGCCGAGGCGGGTCCCTGGGCTCGGGGGTGGAGGTGAGGGGGCACAGGGGGCGGGAGCAGAGCCACGCTCTCAGTCCTGGAGATGTGATTCCTGGCTGAGGCCAGGTGGCCACCACCGTGAGATTTCTGGGTGGTTTCTCCCCCCCACCCCACCCCCGGGGCTCTCAGCAGGTGAGAGTGCCTTGTTTGGCCTGCTCCAGGCAGGAAAACGAACTCTGCCTTGCTTTAAGAGTTGATTCTGATGGGGCGGGCTTGGCAGATGGACACGTGGGTGGCTGGGTTCCCTGAGGAGAACCCAGAGCCCAGAACCTGATTTCTTTCGCAGAACAGGCAGCAACCCTGGCCACAGGGCTTTTGATAACTGTTTGCGACCTGAGCGCTAAGACCTCCGCACACAGCTTGCCGCCAGATGCCCCTCCTTTACCGCCTGACCCACTGGCTCACTGGGGCTGCCAAACGGGCCAATTGCCACTGGTCTGCTTTGCCAGGGTAGGGCCCGGGAAACTGGACATGTGCACACAGCTGGGAGGGTGGGAAGCAGGGAGGGGCCTGAGGTTTGGCAGAGCTGCAGAAGGCCTGCTCCAAGGACAGGGATGAGAAGAACCTTAAGTGCCTTCTACGCCTTTTCTTCCTGAGCTCTTAATGCCAGGGAGGAAAGAGGTGGGGTTTAGAGACTCAGGAATGAGTGTCAGGATATGGGACCTAGAGCCAATCAATTCTGTGCCTCAGTTTCCTCATCTGTTAAATGGGGATAGTACCTACCTGTACTGGATAGGGTCCTCGTGAGGATTTAAATGAGGCTTAGAGTCACTGCCTGGCACATAACGAGCATGTAATCAATGTCACCTATTATTATTGTTTTTTTATAACACAGAAAAGAGTGGTGGAATTACCAGGCTGGCAGGTCTTTGAGCCATTATCCCATCCTACTCTGACTTTAGCCAGCAACTGTGGCTTGCCTTGGAGACCTCCTGGCTCTGGAGACGGACTACCTGAATTCAGATTCCTGTACCAACGCTTACTGTGTAACCACGGACAAATGATTTATCCCTTTGATGCCTCGACTTCCTTATCTATACAAGAGGGATAGTAGTAGCTGCCTTACGGGGAGTGAAGAGCCTTGGAGTCCTTCACATAAAGGGCCGGGCAGAGTGTGGGCACACACAGGAGGCACACAGCTGTGCTCCCTCAGCCTGCCCCAGGAGCCTGACCACGAAGACTGAGAGGAGGGAAGGCCCAAGGGCGAGGTGTTACCTGAACCCGTCGTTGTGGCTCTCGCTCAGGTGGCAGGTGCCTCCATGCAGACAGGGGTTCTGGAGGCAGGTGTTGATGGGCATAGTGCAGTCTTTGCCCTGAGGAGCAGAAGAGAGAGAGAAGCGTGTGGTTAGGGAGGCTTTCTGTGTCTGCCATGACGAAGAGACCCCTGTGGGTTCCCAGCTTCCTTTGGGATGAGGTCAGGGGGACGGCTGCACGGAGGCCGTCCCTGGGACAAGCCGGCTGTGTGACCCAGAGAAAGCCCGAGGGAGCCCTTGCCTTTGGTCACTCCACAGCGAGGAGGGGAGGAATGCTGAACTCAGGAGTTTGGGCCCCAGCTTCACTACTTCCCAGACTTCACCCGCTTCTCGCCATCCTAACCCGTAGGCTGAGAGCAGGGGCTTTGGAGCCAGGAAGACCTGGTTTCACATTCCAGCTTCACCTCTTCCTGGTTGGCTGGCTGACCTTGATCTTGTATAATAAGCCTTTTAACTTCTACAAGCCCACCTCATAGAGCTCTTACCAGAATTAAACTAGACCTTTCAATAAGGAAGTGCTTAATATTACATCTAGCACATAGTAGGCATTCTATAAATACCAGTAGATGATGTTATTACTAGCCTCACTGAGGCTGAACGGTAATCCACAACTTGTAGGATGGAGTACGGCTGAAGTGTGGTCCACAGACCTGGGCCCTATAAAGTGACAGCCCCCCGGAGAGTCATCTTTGGTGGGTCTGGACGTGGGCCCAGGTGTTGGCATTTACTCTCAAGTTCTGCAGGTGATCCTGATGTTAGGCCACACTGAGATCTCCTGTGAGGGAGAGTTTTGGGTGGGGTGGGGTGGGGCTCCTTTGGAGCAGGCCCCCCTGCAGGGGATGTCTGAGCTGAGAGGGAGCCAAGCGTATGTAGGTGGGGAAGAGCGTGCCAGGCAGAAGGAACAGCGAGGGCAAAGGCACCGTGCAGGGAGGCTGAGACAGAGACTGTGGGCATTAAGACCCAGTGTCCCTGGGAGCAGCGCAGCTCTTGGTCCTCTGCGTCCAGCTTCTCCCCTGGGACCCGTGGACCAGTGCTGCACCCAAGTCTTGGCTGGCGGTCCTCTGGAGGACCTGTGGGGTCTGGTGGCAGCAGGGAGGCATCTGCTGGGTTTGTTTCTGGGCTGTGGGCTCGGCGTGGGCGATCGCGGGAGCCCTTCCGCTGCCACACCACCTGCTCGCCATCTGCCCGAGAAAATCCTCTTCCCCGCTCTGCCGAGTACTGCCGCCTTCTCGCCATCTCCACGCCGAGCCTCAGGCCCTGTCTCCAGCAATCTGAAGGCAGGCCCGCGTCTGTCTGCTTCCCCTTCAAGCCCCGTCACAGGTAAAGGGCCCGTCAGAGGTTTCTCGGAGGGGACGTGGAGAATGCAGTTCGGGTTGGGGTCTGGTTCTATCCTAAACCAGAGCAACGTGGGATCCCTTTCAGAAAGTCCATGTGTCGATGGAAACTGCGAGGCTCCTTCTCACTCCCATTTTTGGAGCACATTTTCTGTTCCAGGCCTCACGCTAAGTTTTATGTTGCGTATAATGTTCGTAACACCCCTGCAAGATCGGTATGGCTGTTATCACCCGCATTCTCACAGAGAGGGAAGGCAGACTCGGAAAGTGAGGTGCTGTCCCCACGATCGCACAGCAGCAAGCGGACATCCAGTCCACAGCCCGCGCTGGGAACCGCGACGCTGTGCTGGGCACTCACTCTGCCCCTCTCAAAACACGGGCTCTGCAGTGAGGCCGGTCTGAATGCACGTGCTAGTCTGGCTGCTGCTACGTGCCTTGAGGGAATTACTAGTTCTCTCTGAGACTTTTCATCATCTGTAAAATGGGAATAATGATGTCTACCCCACGGACTTAACGAATGATTAGCAGTCACACTCATCTAAGGCACCTGGCAGGTAATGGTAGCTCCATAATTAAGAGCTATTCAGATAATGACCATGATGATCATGGGGCTCTGCGATAGAGCTGAATGTGGGTAATTAAAAGACTTTTGCAGGTCTTTGGTTGTTGCTAAGTAGTTCACGTGTGTGCGCATGTGCGTGCGTGTGTGTGCGTGTGTGTGTGTGTGTGATGAATGGGCCATGGATCGCAGGACTGGAGAACCCTGAGCAGGGCAGGGCAGGGACTCCATGGCCCCTGCCTGGACCAGCCTCTCTGCTCTGGGGACTCTCAAGTACCAGGGAGTCCAGGGTGATTCCTCCCCTGGGGGTGGGGGAGGGGGAGGTGTCTCCTCCAGCCCCTTATGCCACAGAGCACTGAAGTCCAGGAGGCAGAGCCTAGCCCTTGATCATGTGGTAACTGGGCCTGGAGGTGGGGATTTCTGTCACTTACATGTTCGTGAGAAAAAAAATCACCATTGTCAACACCTGGTCAATTAGTTCAGTTCAGCTCTCTTCAGCCTCATTTTGCTCAAATCCACTAGATTGGGGACGCTCCTCGGCTATCCCCCACGACCCCCTCCCCAGTGTGTGAGTGTGTGTGTGTGAGTGTGTTTGTAAAGGTTGTGGCTGGGGCTTCTAGCTTCCTTTACAGGAAACCAGCAACATACCACCTGTTCCTGATGGCCCATTCCACACCCTGGTATTAGGGACTGGCATAGATGGTAAAGTTAAAAGGCATCCATATGACAGCTGCTGAGTACTTACTGAATGTTAGGTACTGTCCTAGGTGCGCTGCATGTGTTACTGTACACTTGATTCTCACAGCAAGGCTGTGTGGCAGGTCCTAGTGTGCAGATGGGAGGCCTGAGGTGCAGCCACTGGCCATCACCACCCGGCTAGGGAATGACAAAGCCAGGGTCCACACCTGCTGCTCTGTGTAAATCCACAGCCTGAGTTTTCTCCACTGAATTAATACAAGGGAGTTTGAAGATCCAGGCGTTTGAGCATGTTTGCTTAATTTCTAGTCTTTGCCTACAATATGTATGTGTGTTTGTACACGTGTGTGTGTGTACGTAAGTGTGTGTGCAGGGGCGTGGGTCTGGGACTCCTGTGGGTGTGAGGCCTGGGGTTGGCTGCCTGAGGCAGGGAGGCTGTCCGACTGGCCTCATAGGAAGCCTTTGGCTCTCTTGTCTCAGGCTCAGGCCCATAGGTGGCACTCTGACACTGTCTACTGGAAGCACAGCTACAGCTGAGAAAGCCACCAGGGAGCCCTGTTCCCCAGCGGCAGTGTGCCCCTCAAGCTTGTCACTATACACATAAATCCCCCTGGGGACAGGACACCTGGGGATGCCAGCTCCCTCCTGCTCAGCTTGTACCAGCTGGGTGCATCAGACAGGCTGGGGACTGTCTTGAAATTCTCGACGTGCCTAGTGCCTTCAGATGGGTGCCCTGGGATGGCTGGAATCTGGGAAGCCGGGAGGGTCCTGGGGATAAGGACCCAGTCATGGCTTTGCTGACCCCAGTGACGTGCAGTGAGGGGTTCAGCTATTCAGGAAACCTCCAGGCGAAAGTGGGGCGGCTTTGGAATCATGTAGCCCTGGGTCTTAACCCAACCCTACTGCTTACAAGCTTGGGCCAGTGAGTCAAGTCCTTTCAACAGTCTGAGGCTCAGTTTCCACATCTGTAAAATGGGAATCAATAAGTCCTTCCTCACAGGGGAAAAGATGTCTAAAATGCCAAGCAGAGTGCTTGGCACATCATCCATACTTTATAGATGTTAATATGGAGGCAGGATAATGTGTTCTAGATGCTGCTGGGTGAGAAAAAAGGAGGGACGGGTTATTCTGGAATTAGCCTGGATTTCTGGGGATCTCTGTCCCAGCCCTCGTTGGCTGATCTGAGCCTGTCAACAGTGAAGGCTGGCCTTTTAATCCTCCATCCCTGTATCCTCCTCAAGCTGGAGCCAGTGCTTCCAGGGCTGGCTGTCCTGCGGGCAGGAAAGGGAGGTGGGGGGAGGACCTGGGAATCACCCTGGCAGGAGGTCAGTGTGGTGGGTTCAAGGGATGCCTCTACTTGGAGGTACTTTAACTCTCCGAGACTTAATTTCCCCATGTTCAAGAAAGAACATACAAATATTACATTTCCTCCTTATCTCACTGCATCACTGTCAAGACTATATGGGGTCCTCTACGATGCGTGTGAATGTGATACAACTGGGCAGCCCCCAGCAGTGCTGGGGAGAACGGGAGAGTTGCTGGCAAATGCTGTTTTGGAGTGACCTGTAAAGTGGACTTATCCACTGTCCGTGGAGAAGGGAGGGTCAGCAGTGAACAGTGCCCCTCCCTGGGCCGTGGATGGTAGGGGGCGGGGCCTCCTGTCATACCTTGTAGCCGTAGGGGCAGGCGCAGCGGTACTGCTCCACGGGATCCTGGCTACATGTCCCGTTGTTCTTGCACGGGCTGGAGAGGCAGGCATTGCACTTGGCCACAATGTTGATGTCCACTGGCCCTGGACAGCAAAACCAGAGCGTTGGTGGCAGGTCCCCAAGTAGGCTCACTGTCACACCCCCCTCCCCCTCTGCTCTGGCCCCTCCCTCAGTCAGCTACCAGCCCCTCCCACCTCTGTCCAGAGGGCAGCTGGCCCTCCGCAGCCAGCACATCCAGTGCAGCTAGAGTGCCATTAATTCAGCCATCATCCAGAGAGGAAAAAATCACAGCGGGACATCATTCAGAAGCACTTCTCAGTCAAATCAATTACTGTAATTAGCCTGATCTGATTTTGGTGCTAATCTGCAAACAATGCACCATAATTAGAAACCCCTTGTGTATCTCTTTATGTTCGGGGAGCTCTGGGCCCAGGCTCCATTTGGACCTCCCGTTTTTCCTTCCCCAGACACCCCTCCTCATGGAATAGTCTGTGCAGGGCTAAGGAGGGCACAGTGCCTGGGCCAAAGGCACACATCACATAGGAAGTCCTCCTTGTAGAACCCTTGAGTCGGCAGGAAGAAGTAAGAAATGGGCCCGGAAGACACAGCAACGATGCTGATGAGGGAGGGTCAACTGGGCTCAGGTACACTTTGCATCCATTACAGTTTCAACTGTGTCCTGCTCTCCTCGGCCATCAGGGCTGGAGGGAGGGAGGCCACATCCCTACACAGAGCTTTGTTAACAGGGGCTGTGCTACTGCTGCAGCCAGTGTTGGCAAAGCCCTGGATAATCAGGCCCTATTTCATGTCAGGACTTTAAATGATCCCAGGATGACAGTCATCAGTGTGGAGATTGGGCTGAGATTGACGGCAGGGTGAGTCTGACCATTTGTGGGTGGGGTGAACAGAATGGGCTGATTGAGAACCAATGCCAGCTGGCTCAACTCTGGCTTCACCGAAGAACAGAGACGTCGTCTGTTCCAGGGAGACTATGTGTTCCAGGGACACTATGAAGTTTTAGAGGTAAAGTATATCTGTAAACCAGAATAAACATTGAGGCCTTAGGAGATGAGCAAAGGACATTAACAGGCAAATGTGCAGTACAAGCGGAAAGTAAAGTTTTGGAAAAAAAAATAGTTCCCGGGCTTCCCTGGTGGCGCAGCGGTTGAGAATCTGCCTGCCAATGTGGGGGACACGGGTTCGAGCCCTGGTCTGGGAGGATCCCACATGCCGCGGAGCAACTGGGCCCGTGAGTCACAACTACTGAGCCTGCGCATCTGGAGCCTGTGCTCCGCAACAAGAGAGGCCGCGATAGTGAGAGGCCCGCGCACCGCGATGAAGAGTGGCCCCTGCTTGCCGCAACTAGAGAAAGCCCTCGCACAGAGACGAAGACACAACACAGCTAAAAATAAATAAATAAATAAATAAATTTATAAAAAAAAAAAATAGTTCCCCCAATAATCAAAAACAAACATGAGGGGATATAATATTTTACCTATTGAATTAGCAATGAATACAAAATGAGATAAAATAATGCAAGGGTCTGATGAAAAACGCACTCAAACGATGCTACTGGGATTGAAAATTGGTCACAACCCTTTCTGGAAATCAATTTGGCATTAAGTGTGAAAACCTTAGTAATGACCATACACTTTGGCTCAGTAATTTCTGTTCTCTGAATCTTATTTAAGGACATAATTTTAAACAGAGAAAGACATTTATGCAGCCATGGTAAGAAAATAAATGGAAATACTCTGAAAGTTCAAAACCAGGAACTGGTTAAAGAAGTTATGATGGAGTGTTACAGCTTGGTGGTTGAGACTATCCACTCTGGAATCAGAAAGACCTGGAATTCTCTTAACTGTGTGATCTTGAGAAGTCATCTAACCTCAGTAAGCCTCGGTTTTCTCATTTTTAAAAGTAAGAACAATACTAAAGTAGACCCCACAGAGGTGCTGGGGAATTAAATAAATGACTCCATGGAAAGTGAGAATTAAATGAAATAATACATGAAAAAGTGCTTAACATAATGCCTGCCACATAATAAGAACCCAGTAGTAGTTTGTTATCATAATAATCATGCAGTCAAATCAAAATCTCATGTGCCCAAAATGTGCTGTAGTAAAACGGGAAAATGCTTATGCTTTAAGATTGTTGGGTAAAAAATGCAGGTTAAAGATTTTCTCAACTATGCAAAAGTACACAGAGTAAGAGGTCAACGAGGAATATGTAGAAATGGCAGCAGAGGGGCTTAGGGGAGCGAATGACAAGTGGACCCTTAGATGCAGGTCCACATCAGTTTCAGCATCTGAGTCTTTGTGTGGCCAATGGAAGAACAGGGCAACGGTTTTAGAAGTCACACCTGTTGAGATGCCTAGCTCTGACAGGCTGCTGGGGACGCAGCAGACCCTGCAGGGGGCGGGGAGGGGTGGAGGGGTGAGTCAGCACCTACCTTTGCACTGGAAGCGGTGGGTGGGTGTGGTGAGCAGGAGTCGGTCAGCCATGGGCTCGGGGCTACTGCAGCGGGCGATGCCAGGCTCCTTGTAGCCGGCCTTCACCCACTCCGACAGCCAACGCAGGCTGCAGTCGCAGTGGAGTGGGTTGGTTCCCAGTGCCCTACGAGGCAGAGCAGGAAGTCAGGCTCCCCCCGCCCAGCTTAGCCCATAGGCCCCGTAGTCTTGGTCCTCTGGAAAAGCAGAATTTTCAGACTTTGGCTAGATTGGGGGTGTCTGACAGGAGGACCAGCAGAGACTTCACTGGGGTGAAGTCAGGAACTCCAGACTGTACCTCCAATCCCTGCAGATGTTTCAACCCCACCCAAGCCCCTCCCATCCCTAAGGCTTTGCTCTCACCTACCCTGGTAAGATTCCATCCTCAACTCACCCCCAATCACAGCCCCTCCAGGAGGCTTCCTGGACCTCTGGCCATTGATTATCTGGCTCTCTTGCCCCACTAAAGGTTGCGCTGGAGGATGTACTCTGCAGAGAGGGTTTTGATACCCAGCAACCTAGGAAGCAGCTTCAGACCACTGAAGGAGCTCAGAACATGCCACCCCCAAATATGCTGCTTTGTCTATTGACTATCTTGAGCTGAAGGCACTTGAGAAACAGCAGATGCTGTTTCTAGCTAAAAGCAGGTCATATTTCCTATGAGAAAGGTACCCTCCCTGGGCCAGGAAGAGAAGGGAGTCGATACCAAAATGGATCTGTGCAAACAAACCTACTAAAATAACGCCGATCTTCCATCAGTTTCTGCGTGATTTCCTAGTCCCGGTCCCATGATTTACCGCCCCTAGTCCAAGCTCCTCTGTCGTGTCAGAGCCCCACGCTTCATCATTCTTTGTGTAAAAATGGTATATAAGCTTTGGGGCCCAATGGCTTCTTTGGGTTTTCATTCTCCTTTGGAAGACTCCCACATAACACATAAAAATATTAAATACATTTGTATGCTTTTCTCCTGTTAATCTGTCTTATGTTGGGCCGGCCACAGAGCCTAAGAGAGTAGAAGGAAGGTTCTCCTCCCAGGCACCACTCAGCTTACAAGTGCAGGGGAGGGAAATGGTATCATCCAGTGCAGACACCTCCAAAGTGCTGTTTGAGGAAGAAAATACGAAAACTTCTGCTGATTTTTAACCATAGCCTTTAACATTTCTATTTTTTGAATGTTTTATAATATGCATACATAATATATCAGTGTTGTATATGTGCACAATACAAAAATAATTAAATATACAGACAGCAGGTATACAAACTCAAGCATTTTCACTGGCAGAGGTACGTAATACCTAATATTTATGGGTCTCAGTCTCCCCTGTGTAAAGTGGGAGGGGACTACCTGATGCCGAGTGCAGAAAGAATATGTGCTTTGGCGTCAAGGCAAACCTGGATTTGAACCAGGTCTCTGCCACCTACTAGCTGTTCAACCCTTGGACCAGTTCTTCAGCCTTTCTTAACTTCAGTTTCATCATGTCTAATAAGGAGATAAAAATGCCTTACTGCTGTAAGAAATATATGAGATAATTCCTCTAAAGTGTTGAGCATGTAGTAAGAGTTTTATGTTCGTTCTCATTAAATATTTACATTGCTTACATAATTATGTCTTTGAAGGCATCCGAAGCAGAGAACACACAATGTGCACAATGTGGGTACATTTTTGTAAATAAAACACACTCTATTCATATGGAAAGAACCATACTGAGGTGGTAGCACTGACAGTATTATCTCTGGCATTATAATCTTTTCTGTTTTGAGGAGATGCACGTGGGGGAGAAACAGGGCTACTTACAGATGGGAAAGAGAGGTCAGGTCATTGAAGGAGCCTTCGGGAACGCTGGAGATGTCGTTGCCATGGAGGGTTCTGAAGCAGAAGCACAGGTCAGAAGGTTAACCCCCAGTAACAGCTCTGAACTCAGCACCCTCTCTTGGCGTCCCAGGCTGGCCCGGTCATGCCTCTGAACATGCAGACCCCCACTGCCAGCAGCAGGAGGGGATGTCTCTTTCATGTCACGTGCACAGATGTTTCCGTGCCCAGATCAGCAGCAGGGATGTCGGGAGTAGAGGCTTAGGGAAAGACAAAGATGAATCAGACAGACTCGGGATGGAATCAGAAATCAGTCCCTTTCAGCTGTGAAACGTTGGGTGAGTTACTTTCCTTTTCCTGGCCTCCATTTTTGCACCTGAAACATGGAGAAAGAGAGCAATCTAGTGAAGGCACTGGGGTTTCAGGGATAATGTGAAGAACTATGGTTGAGACCAGAAGTTCTGGAGCTGGGCTGCTTGCGTTCAAACCCTGACTCTGTCACTTACCAGCTGTGTGACTATGGGGAAAGTTACTTACCCTCTCTGTGCCTTGGTTTCCTATCATAAAATGGGAATGAAAGAAAGCAAAAAGATTTGCCGCAGAAGGTACCTTCGGTTGTGGGTGCATTAGTCCACGTAGAGCCTGGCATTTTCTAAGTACTAAATGGTTAACCTTATTAATATTTGTAAAAGGTCTTGAACGATGCCTGGTACAGATCAGGAAACTGGTCCCCTTCATATTCACCTAGACAGATTTTAGGGAGATTGAGAAATGCTATCAATCCCAGCTCAGAAGACAAAGGGAAGGGGGCACTCAGCTCCTGGGGAGACTCCCTGGAGCCGGACACTCATCTTTATGGGAAAGGGTGTGGCAATACCCACACACATATGTGGGTATTGTTCTTGTGTGCACCTGAGTGCATTATCCGACAGTATGTCCGAGGGGCCAGGCAACCTGCTTGGCTTTAATCATGCCTCTCTCCACCCTGCGGTGTAATAGCTGGGAGCTATGCTCACTTGCAGGGTGGTGGCACATACTGAGCTTTCAATAAGTGCCTGGAGAACAGGTTTTTGAAAAATATTGAAGGAACATGGCTCCGCTGCTCAAGTAACAGCATGAGCCAATCCACAATTCATGGGTTATACCCTCCGTGGAAGGATTACTCATCCACTGCATACAAAAAATCCCCAAACTGCTGACTCACTTTGGGGCTGGCCCGTGAAATGCAAGGAGTGACATTCGTAGAAACTCAGAGGTTTCCTCAGTAGCTGCTGGGCACCGTCCCCTGTGAAGGGAGCCCTAGTTAAACAAAGGGGGTGATTAACGTTGCCTGTGAAAGTGTAAACAGGATAGTAACTTATGAATCTGCTCTTCTGTTTTCCTTCTAGCTGATGTTAGCTTGCCCTGGGTCTTCAGCTGAAATATAGATGTGAGCTTAATTACACTTAATAATGAGCAGAGCCTCTCAAGCTGACTTGAGCATCAGGGCTAATACACATGCAGATTGCTGAGGCCCATTTCCAGAGATTCTGATTCAGTGGGTCTGGGGTGGGGCCTGAGGTTCTGCATTTCTAACACCCACACGCCAGCCCCCCCTGCTCCCCCGCCAAGATCCCTGGTCTCCCTGAATGGCAGGGTGAAAGCTTTCCGTGAAGCTTAGGCAGCCAGGAAGTAGGATGAGGGTACCCAGTCCTCTAAAGAGCGTTCGTGGAAGCTTCTCACCTCCCTGAGTAAGAAGGGGCTAGAAGCACTTCCTCACACTTTTATCAGTATCATTTAGTCTCTAATCCATGTGGTTATTTATGAATCACACCGGCTCCCGCCTGCTATTAACTTGGATGACTTCACGGCTGCTTGCTGTTTGGCAAACGCACCCAGCCCCGCTGTTAATCATTTCCGAATGCGGCTCCGGCCCCTGGAGAGGCACAAAGCCCTAATTTAAAAACACCAAATGACCCAAAGGCAGCTTTGGTACTGGGACTCCTGCAAGCCACACTCCCATTTATTATGAGCTGATCCGCTGAGGTCTCTATAAACTGCAGAGTAATGGGGCTGTAATTTACTGGGACAGTGCTAAAGAAATCTGCCTACACTGCAGGTTCTGGCTCCTGGTTTGGCCCCCAAAGAAGGACTCTTGCATGTCCAACCACCCTCCTAAAGGATGCCAGGGGAGTGGCACAAATGTGCCCTCCCAGGAAGCACTAAGCACTCCCCCTTTCCCTCTCGTTCTCCCTTACACCTCACAGGGAGCTGGTGCAGGCAAGCAACTCTGAACTGGGAATGACTCATCTTCAAGCATCCGGGACTCTTTTTTTTCCCTCCTGACTCTTAGGAGGTGTTAAGGCAGACTAGGGAATTTCAGGATGCAGATGAGGACATCATGAGAGCAACTGGAGGGCATAGCCATCCCCTGTCAGTTCTGGGCTGCCTGAATCTGGGTCTCCGAATCTCTAGGTGCTCACAGTTTGTATGATAGATGACGGGAACTATCCTCATCCTAAATGTGGGATGCGGTGGGTGAATTCTCTTCTGAGCAACACAGGCCACTCCCAGGTGACCTGGGGTTTAAGGTCTGGAGTCAGACAGCCTGGGTTCGAATCCCTATTCTGATAATCACTGTCTGTGTGACCTGAAACAACTGACATTATTTCTGTGCCTCAGTTTTCTCATCTCCAGAAGAGAGGAATTCTTAGTATCTACTTATAGTAGATACCTTTTGGGGGGTATGGGTTGATCAACATCATTCTCCTCTTTTCTGTAACAGTTCCTCCCACTTCCATTAGGGAATCACCCCTGCCCACTTCTGAGTCCAAGTGGTCTGGCCTCACGGGCAGAGCTATGGACCAGGTCTGCCCAATCGGAGTCACAGTGATTGGTTTGAGGTTGAGTATGTGACCTAAGTAGGCCAATGAGAGATCTTTCTGGGGCTTTCCTTGGAACTACTAGGACAGAGGCAGTTTCATTTTGAGAGGCAGAAAGAGATGCATTTCTGACAGTACCACTGGAGTACCCGCATCCAGCCATAGAATCTAATACCTACTCCTGCATTTTTCAGTTACCTGCATCGATAAATTCTCTTTTTCTGCCTAAGGTGGTTTGAACTGATTTTCTCTTCCTTTAGTCAGGAAGGGATCTAATATACTGCTTCCTAAGCTAGGATTTAAAGATACAGTGCAAGTGGTTCAGCTGGTGCAGGACGCAATGCAGGGCCAGCACACGGTAAGCCCCCACTCGGGTCAGCCACGATTATGGCAAGCATCGTCATGACTCCTTCCCCTCCATGTTCCTGGACATATTTGGGGCCATTCCTCTCAAGGCGTTACCCGCCTAGAGCAGAAGCCTGAAGGTATGCAGCCTATCATCCCAAAGGAGCCCCGTGGAGGATTCCAGGAGAGACACTGAACTTTGGCAGAGCTGCCCTGTGTCCATCACCTTTCGGCCCATGCCTTTCCTGCCACCCCACTCATTAATTCTCATCCCAGGCCTCTCTGGGCAAGGAAAAAAAAAACACTCCCATTTTTAAAAAGGCCATGTCCCCCCTCCGCCCCCAGTCTTCAAGAAAAGTCTGAAATGAGAGGCAATAAAAATAGATGATAACCTACGACAGAGCAGGATGGAAGGTGGTGGAAAGAACACCGGGCTAGAAGCCAGGAGACATGGGTTCCAGCCTTGGTTCTGCTCCCACCTTATGACGAGTGGACAGCATCTCCTCCTGCTCCCACCCCCAGAAGCCACATTCCAGCCACACCTGGAGCTTCCTGTATATCCCACCCCTCCACCCCCACGCACATGCCCTTCCTGACTTCCAGGCTTCTGTCCAGTGAATTTATATTTTCCCTGCCTAGAATGTTCTTCACTCCCATCCCTATTTGGGTAACTCCCTCGGGCATCCCAGACTCAGCCTTGGGAGCAGAAATTAAGAGCAGTGATTCTGAGAGTAAACAGTCTTGGGTTCAAATCCCAACTTTACTCTCTCCTCGTCGTGTCACTTTGGGAAAGCTACTCAATTTTGCCAAGCCTCTGTTTCCTCATCTGGGAAATGGGGATGATGGTGGTATATTCTTCATAGAATTGATGGGAAGAGTGAATATGACAATGTAACTAAAGCATTTAGCCCAGTGTGCAGTGCATAGTCAAGGTTTAACAAATGTCAGCAGTGATAACTAACTCTCAGAAAGTCTTTTTGATGGCCAGTACTGGCTTCCATGCCTCTCACTTGTATTCCTATGGCTCTTTCACAGGCATCACCCTGTACTGTAGTTGTTTGTCTATTTCCCGTTCTAGACCGCGCGCTCTCTGAAAGCAGGAACTGTGCTACACTCACTATTTGTGCCCCACCCGCCGCGGTATTTAGCATAGCATTTAGCTCACAGTGGGCATTCAGGAAAGGATGAAGAAGTGAATGATGTTGAGCAAGTCATTAAACCTTTCTGAATCTGTCTCCTTGTCTTATAAATGAGTGGTTTGGACAGGGTTTCTGAGACTCACTCCCCACTTCTAAAATTCATAATTAAACTTTTTTTTTTTTTTTTTTTTGTGGCACAAAAGGGCCAAACCAGGACCACAAGGAGTCACCTTTTGGCTCACCAGAATTGCCTGACGTTCAACAGCTGGTCAAAAACGGAATGGGGTTGTCTGGGAAGGGAGCGAGCTCTTAGTCTCTGAAGGTAATCAAGCAAAAGGGCAAATGGAGCCCTTTGCAGAGATGTTGTAGGGAGGGTCCATGCAACCAGTTGAGCAGTGGTGAACAGCCGCATGTGCATAAACAGCAAGCGCAGTCTTATTTCAGGGAACAGGAGCTAAAAAAATACGGATGATGAATGATAATCCCGCTCGCTCCCTCACAAGCACACACTGACACAGTCCTGGCACTAACTGATTCCAGGTGGCCCTCCTGCAGCTGGGGCTGGGGGGTGACAGTTGGGACCACACGCACACAAGGCATGTGGCTCGGCGTGGGGCAGAGATCAGGGAACACACAGATCCTCGAAAAAGGACTAGAATGTCCAGGAGGATGTTCTCTTCCGGCTGTTTTTAGATGAGGAGTGAGGTAGGAGAAGCATGTTTTCACACAAAGTTTTGTTCTCAAAGCTCCTTGACCAATATCCTGTCTCTGAAATGTATTCATATCCACCCACCAACACACACACACACACACACTCTCCCCCTCTTTCTCTCTCTCCCTCCTGAATGTCAGGTCTTTCTTGCTGCTTTCCAGAACACTTTTTGGCCTTTGTCTATGGCTGAACCTTGTCGCTCCTCCTCCTTTCTCACCCCAAACTGCCAGCATCCCTGGGTCTCTGGTTATTTCTGAAATTCTAATCAAATTAATGAAACCCATTAGAAATGAGACAAGAATATATGAATGACCACATGCAGTTCCAGGTACTGCAATTTCTGATTTCCAAAATCCTGTTTTGCTTCCCAACCCCCCAAATTATAAATATGTTACTGCCTCCATTCATCTTTGTCTTCACTTATTACAGAAATGATTTGATATTACCCGTTAGCTATCAATGGTTTTTTTCATTTATTTGCCCATGTTCCCTTATAGTCCTTCTTCATGGTTATCAATGTTATAGTTGATATGGTTATAGTTACTAGATAGCAGTGTGGGAACCTGTTTACCACATGGTGTTATGTGGAAAAATAAACCTAATTTGTATATATGTTACAATTGTACATATATACAGTTATAATTGTAACAATATACAAATTAGGCTTATTTTTCCACATAATGCAATGTGGTTAACAGGTTCCCACTCTGCTATTAGTTTTCCTCTTTTAATAACTGCACTTCAGGGGCTTCCCTGGTGGCGCAGTGGTTGAGAATCTGCCTGCCAATGCAGGGGACACGGGTTCGAGCCCTGGTCTGGGAAGATCCCACATGCCGCGGAGCAACTAGGACTGTGAGCCACAGTTACTGAGCCTGCGCGTCTGGAGCCTGTGCTCCGAAACAAGAGAGGCCACGATAATGAGAGGCCCGTGCACCGCGATGAAAAGTGGCCCCCACTTGCCGCAACTAGAGAAAGCCCTTGCACAGACACGAAGACCCAACACAGCCATAAATAAAATAAATAAATAAATTAAAAAAAAATAATTGCACTTCATCGACTGGTTGCATCATGCTTTCCTTAAATATTTCCCCACTGTGGCCTTCAGGGTAATATTTAGAATTTAGGTTAAACATAACAGTGCAACCAAGATCTTAATGCAGAGAACCTTTCTCTCTGTTTTGGATACCCTTTCGTAAAAATTCCTAGATGTGCAATTACTGGGAGAAAAGATACAAATATCATAAAAGAAACGCAGCCCATAAACATTTTAATTTTTCCTGCCTTGGCCCTTATGCAGAAAATGGTTGCTCGCCACTGAGGTAGATACTTGGAATGAGGGTCTCTAAGATCCTCTTTTATCTATGAGAGCCCATGATTCTAAAATGATGGTGCGAAAAGCCTACTCATTCTGAATTCAAGAAGCAAGCACCAGTGTGTTGGATGTTTATGTGGACTCCTGGTGAACTAATGACAGCACTGGTTCTGGAGTGACACCAACGAGGTGCTGAGGAAGGAGGAAATCCTGGACAGGGGGGTGATGTGCACCCCACCACCCTGGTAGACAGACAGATGGACAGGCAAACGTTCTGTCTCTTTCTCCCTTCCACATGTTGAGCTGTCCCAACCAGAGCTACTCTAATTATGAACACAGGCACACGGATCCCATTGAAATGGCAGGTCGCACCCCCTGGCAGCCAAGCTATACCCAGAACTGGAAGACTGGGATGGGGGACAATAGATTGAGATTGAGGGGGGATGGCAGGGGGTGGGGCAGCAGGTCCAGCCCCAGCCAATGAGATGAGCCCATCTCCCGTTGTGTTCAACTCGAAACAGGGAAATGGTTCTGCTGATGTTTCCATTCTCGAGCTCCCCAGAGAAGACAGATAATAAGTAAGTGACAGTAACAGATTGCACACTGTCAGCGCGGGTACTTCTTTGCCCCCCACAGAATTGATTTTTAATAACAGCACAGATGACATGTGGCGGGAGTTGTCGCTGACACTGGTGTTTTGTGGGCCTCAATAAATCACATCAGCCTGGAGGCTCCGGAATGGACCTGTTCATTGGGTGCTGTTTGCTGACTGTAACTGGGTCCTGGTAAGGATCCCGGGGCTCTGAGTCCGGAGGCTGGATTCTGCAACCTCCTGACTGCTGAATCTTGGGCCAGCGACTTCACCAATCTGGGCCTCAGTTTTCCCATCTTTAAAATGGGCATAACCCTCTCAACCGCACAGCACTATGAGGCAATGACCATGAAAAGCCCCATAAAATACGGTTTTCACTATTATAGTCATAATGGGCCAGAAGGGAAAGAAGTTGATAGGTTTGGGGGCAGAGTGTCTGGCATCTCTGTTCTCATGGGAATATCATTCAAAGGCTCCTCCCTTGCCAACAAAATAGGTGCAAGATGGGCAGGCAGAAATATCAGGTGACAATGGGCCCAGGGTTGGGGTGGCAGGGAGGTGCCATTCCTGCTCTCGCAAGTGCTCATGTGAGAATAGTCGTAACAAAGGAATATGAAGTGTTTACCATGGGCCAGAGCTGTGCTAAGTGCTTTACGTACAGTATCTCATTTAATCCTCATGAGACCCTGTGAGGCCATGACCATCGTTATCTGATTTCATGATGAGAAGACACACAGCTAGGGAGGGGCAGAACCATGCCTGGAAAGCAGGGGACTGCATGGCTATCTTGCCTTTGCTCAGAGCTCATCTGCCTCAGCTGGCTGTCCACTACCCTTGTGTAGGCCAGGGCCAGGCAGGTATCGCAAGGTGACAAGAGGTGGGTGGGCGGTGTGGAGGCTGCAGACTGCAGAACTCTGTTCAAAGGGGCGGGACGGCTCAGCCCTGCAGGAATGCAGAGGGGAGCCCTGGAAGGCCAGGTCTCTGCATTTTCCAAGAGAGTGTAGAAATCAGGATTTATATGAGAAACCTCCTGATATCTAAATGTTGGCAACTTATTAAAACTTTAAAGATACTTTATGAGTCGACTCAGTTGCGAACGGATGGCTGTGTGTGTGCGCTGGCCCTGGCCGCTGGCTTCCAGCTTGGGCTCTCCGCTGCAAGAGCTTGGTTTCCTTGCAGAGGTTCACAGTGTTAACATCGCCCTTCCGAAGCCGGAGGGACCAACTGTGATGTAATGGTCATCAGAAGAGCGGCCAAGTGCTGCACAGTGTGCTCTAGCTAGGGTGCAGAATAGAATTGCATAGAATTGCAGATCCTAATCCTCGCAAGGGATGTGCTACGGATCCCATTTTGCACATAAAGAAGTAGGAACTCACAGGAGCTAGTGATGTGTGCCAGGTTCCACAGAGGAAGTGAGCTGGAACAGGGAATCACTGACTCTTAAGCATGAGCTCTCTCCGCCCCATTGAGCAAATTAAGAGTGTTGGGTAGGGGAGGGACGCATGGCGGGCAGAGTGGGCTCTGAGCAAAGAAGGGCAGGGAACACGAGTGCTCAGTCCTGCCTGCTGTTACCCAGCGAAGTATAAGTTGAAGTCAGCGCGCTGGGGTACTCACAGCACTCGGAGGGACCGCAGCCCATTGAAGGAGTGGATGGGGATGCATCGCAGCCGGTTGTAGCTCAGGATCCTGTGGGAGAGGACACACAGGCTCTGTTGGCTCTTCCTATTCTCAGCTACTGAAGCATGCATTGTCCACGCTGGACCAGTCAAAGCGAATGGTTTCTTTACCCGCCCAATTTTAATAGACTGACAAAAAGCATCCTAGGGATAAGGGGAAGAGAAACAGTCCCCATCACTCCAGGAAGCTCACGGGCTTCATTTCCCAGTTTCCTCATATGTCCCTTAGCAGGCTGGCTCCCTGACCAGCTTTGCCATCACCTCCTTCTACTGTCAGATGGTGAGTGCTCACAGTGTACAGAGCTAATGGGAAATGAATGGGTCTGAGCAAAATATAATTGTGTAGGGAAACCCTCACTGGGAGAGAAAATTCACAAATCACAGAAGGTATTCCAAAGAGGAACTTTTTCAGAAGTAATTAGGTGCCAACTCCTCTCTAACCGCCCAGACAGTGGAGTTCTGACCTACTCTGTTTTCCTTCTGATGATTAAGGTCTGCCCTGTGCTGGGTCAGCCACAGCCCTGAGGATCACTAGAGCGGAGCATGTAAGCCTGAGGGGACAGAGGAAGGATGCACTTAGTACCAGGCCCGTGTTAATCACAGCAGCTCACTGTACTCACAGGGTGGAGAGGTGGGACATGTTACTGAAGGTGTAGTTGGTCAGCGTGCCAATGCTGTTGTTGCTCAGGTCACTAGGAAAAGTAAGCAGAAGGGTCACGTTGTACTGTTAGTTGCATCCAAAGGGGGTCATTCCCAACTTTCACACATGCATGCATGCCTGCTATTCATCCATCCATCCATCCACCCATCCACCTGTCCATATGTCCGTCCACCCATCTGCCCGTTTATCTAACCATCTGTCTGTCTGCCCATTCATCTGCCCATCTGTCTATCTACCCATCCATTTGTCCATCCACTTATCTTCCCATCCATCCATCCATCCATCCATCTGTCCATCCGTCCATCCATCTGTCCATCCACTTATCTTCCCATCCAACCATCCATCCATCCATCCATCCATCCACCTATCTGTCCATCTGTCCATCCATGCATCTGTCCATCCACCCATCTGCCCATTCATTCGTCCACCCACCCACCCATCCATCCATCCATCCACCCGTCCATCCATCTGTCCATCCACTTATCTTCCCATCCATCCATCCATCCATCCATCCACCCACCTATCTGTCCATCTGTCCATCCACCCATCTGCCCATTCATTCGTCCACCCACCCATCCATCCATCCACTGGTCTGTCCATCCACCTATCTGCCCATCCATCCATTCATCCACCCAACCCCCCACCCACCTTCCCATCCATCCATCCATCCATCCACCTACCCATTCATCCACCCATCTGCCAATCTGTCTATTCACCCACCCATCCGCCCATCTATTCACCCATCTGCCCATTCATCTATATATACATCCATCTGTCCACCCATCCGTCTGCCCATCCATCCACCCATCCACTCATCCTCCCCATATGTCCATCAGCCCATCCATCCACCTGTCCATCCACCCATCCATCCACCCATCTATCATCCATCCCTCCATCCATCCATCTGTCCATCTGCCACCCATCTGTCCATCTGTTGGCCCATCTGTCCATCCATCCATCTATCCACCCATCCATCTATTCACCTATCCACCCATTAGTCCAAATGTTCATTTTTTTACTGAAGATTTATTCAGTCAGTCATTCCACCAATTGTCATTCATTCATTCATTCATTTATTCAGCTATTCAAACATTCAATGATGTCTATCCATCGATTTTATTCTACCAGCAAAACATAACACATAAGGTAACAATTTCTCCTTGTTGTAGTGCTTTTTTCCCCCTGATCAATTCTTCTCCTCATAGTCCCTCCACCGTCCCTCTCTTCCAGCATTCATTTATTCCATCTTATCAGATTCTCTCTTGGGGGAATGAGGTTGGTGGGAGTGTGGTCCTTTGCCAACTGCAAGCTCCAGCTTCTCCCCGAGGATAAATATCCAGAGCAGTGGTTTTCAACATCAGCTGTACATTAGCATCATCTGGGGAGCTTCAGTTCTCCGAGGCCTAGGCTTCATGCCCAGATATTCCGATTTAATTGGTGTAAGGCAGGCTTGAGCATCAGTATTTAAAACAAACCCCAAACTACTGTGATATATAATCAGCTGAGGTAGAGGGCCATTGCTCCGGGGCTCCCTGCCCCCTAAGCAGATGGGGCATCTTTCAACAGCACTTGCCCAAGGATCCTGGGTGCCCTCTTGGCAAGGCAGTGAGGGACAAAGCTCAAGGGCTCCCCAGCTTCCTGGGCCCCGCCCGTGCCCAGCAGCCCTGCTCCTCATTCAGAGGTTTTCCTGGGTTTTGGCCGACTTGGAGCCAGTAGCAGCTCCCACCTGAAGGAACCTCAATTTGAACCAGCTCCTTAGAACATTTTCTGAGTAACTAAAGAAGGAGGAAGAAGAAATGCCAAATTTATGCTTTTGGCAAACTTAAGTGTAGCCACAGCTTGCAAGAAACTGAGGGATCTCGGGAATTTAATTGGGAGACCAGAAGGTCAGAGGCTCCAAGCCAAGGAGGAAGGTGCCACAGGTGGCCAATGAGGCCAGGATCTGGGTACTTCTGCGTGAAGTCCTCACTGGGTAAGACCTGGCACATCCAGCCAGTCCATCCTTCCCAGCTGCCTCTTGCTGCTCCACCCAGGGGGAAAAGTGCAGGAATGGGGGCTTCCCTGGTGGCGCAGTGGTTGAGAATCTGCCTGCCAATGCAGTGGACATGGGTTCGAGCCCTGGTCTGGGAAGATCCCACATGCCGCGGAGCGACTAGGCCCGTGAGCCAAAACTACTGAGCCTGCGCGTCTGGAGCCTGTGCTCCGCAACAAGAGAGGCCGTGATAGTGAGAGGCCCGCGCACCGTGATGAAGAGTGGCCCCCGCTCGCCGCAACCGGAGAAAGCCCTCGCGCAGAAACGAAGACCCCACACAGCCATAAATAAATAAATAAATAAAATAAAATAAAATAAAATAATAAATAAAAGCAGTAACGTCAGCAGGCCCAACTGGCCCTCGAAACAGGAGCTGCTCCCAAGAACATAAAGAAAAAAAAAAAAAAAGGTGCAGGAATGCCCCAAAGCCTGCAGCGCCGCCCTACCCACCCTCTGCATCAGTTTCCTGCGCTCCCCAAGGACAGAAAATGAAATATCCCACCAACGCTGGGCTCCTTACATGAGTGTCAGGTGTCGGAGGGTGGGCAGCTCCTTGGGCACGGCTGTTAAGTGGTTTCCTTCTAGGTACCTGAAAGAGAGGTGCAGAGTCACGTCGGGCAAAGAGACACTGGGCACATTGCCGTTATCTCAAGATGCCTCTCCTGACTTCCCAGGCTGGATTGGGTCCCTGTTTTGCTCTCTCATAGCTCTTTTTTCCCGCACTTCAAAGCATATACTACATTTGTCATCTAATATTTATTTGTGTGATTGCTCAACTAATGACACTTTTCCCCACTGGGCTGCTAAGCTCCATGATGGCAGGGCTCTTGCCTAAAATTGCCCAGGCTTGGAGTCCCCTAAGACTGTGTACAGAGTGGCACACGGTAGGTGTTCAATAAATTATTTGTTGAGTAAAGCACCCACTTTGTACCTGGCTTGCACAATACCCTTACATGGCAGGGATTCACAGTTGAGAAAACAGAAGTTCAGAGATGTTAAAACGCTTGCCCAAGGTCACACAGCAAGTGGCTGAGTTAGGACTTGAACCCAGGTCTCTCTGACTGCAGTTTTATCACAGTTCCAAACGGCCTCTATTTAGCTACCGGAGTTTGTGGAGAGCTGAGCCATTAAGAACCCTAATTCCGTGTTGAGTATCTCTGATATGCATCTGGAAACTGAGGAGACAGGGCATGTTCCTGGAGCCCTGTGCTATGGTCCCCAGCAGGAGGACCACATGCAGGAGGGGACAGGGTTCAGAATGAGGCCGCACTAACAGAAGGAGACCCCTCCTGAATGGGCAAAGGCTGAGCCTAGACCTGCCTGGACCGCGGGGTCCTGTGCCAAGCTGCTCATCAGACACCCGAGCGTGGTTGAAGATAGAGAAGGAAGTCGTGCTTTGATGATGAATTACAAAGGTTATTACTACCCTAAAGAGGAGACATGGGCTGATTCATTTATCCCCACCCTTGCTGTAGACCCCTTTCCCTGGACTTCCTGTTGCTCTAAGGACAAAATAGCAAAATCTTTAAGATGGCTTATAATGTCTACTCTCAGCTCCTGGGTGAGTCTCCCTTGATATAAAGCTCTCATAGCTTCCTCTCCCATAAGAGTCAACATCCGGCTGCTGCTGTTTGTTGGTGCTGTGCCTGCCTTAGGCTCCACGAAGGCAGATCCTCTCTAGGTCTACCTTTTTCTAGCTCAGGGCTTCTTAAACTGTAATGTACATATGAATCACTTGGGATCTTGCTAAAAAGCAGATTCTGATCCAGTAGGTCTGCCATCAGGTTGGAGAGTCTGCATTCGTGATAGGCTCTTGGGAGATGGTGGAGCTCATTCATGGTCTACAGGCCACATTTTGAGTAATGAGGTGCTAGCTCACTGCCTGGCATCCAGTAGACCCAGCACAAAATGACTGAATGGGATGAAATGGGTTAAAATGTGATATGGGTAAGTGTGTCAATGACCAAACCGGGCTTAGCTTTAAGGACAACTTGTCCTTACCTTACCTTAAAGGTAAGGCATTGGGCATTACCTTAAATTAAGGCCAAGTGACTTTATTCCCTTGGCTGGCCCTGAGGGATCCTCGTGGCACAGAACATTGGGCAGGACCCCACACGGTCTCTGGTTGCCATGGCATGTTGGATTAATGTCCCTTTGGTCCTCAATCTTTGTTGTATATCTATTTCTCTAAGAACTATGCTAGATGCTGGGGGAGATACAAAGATGAACCAGACCCCATTTCTGCCTTCAGGGAGCTGGATCATCTGACTTAAAATTCAGCAGCACACGCGTTTAGATTATGCCCTCAGGCAGAGGAGCTAAGAGAAATGTATTCACTGATGTAGTCATTTATTCAGGCAGAAATACTTATTGGGCAACTGCAATGTGCCAGGTACCGTATATACTGGTAAATAAGATAGGGGTGGTGCCTACTTTCTGGCATTTAAAAATCTAATGTGTGTGTGGGAAGGAGGGAGGGAGAGGGGAAGGAGAGAGTGAGAGAAGGAGAGGGAGAAGGAGAGAGAGGGAGGGAGAGAGAAGGGACACACACATAAAGTGATATAAATTACAAATTGCAGTGTGTGCTTTGAAGGAAAGGAACAAGGTGTAGTGATAGACAATGCCCAAAGCTTCCTGCAGAAAGATGCAGCCAAGGAGGAGATGCAGCATAGGAGACTGCAGCCTGGGGAGGGCCCTGAACTTGAAGGAAAGGCTGGGGAGGCCAAAGTCTGGTGGGTGAAGGGAGGACAGTGGGAGGTGGGGCAGATCACACTGTGGTCAGTTCATTCACCTGTCAGAATGGCTATTGTCAGAAAGGCAAGAAACAACAAGTGTCAGCAAGGATGTGGAGAAAAGTGAGCCCTCGTGCACTGCTGGGAATGTAAAATGGTGCAGTCACTATGGAAAACAGTATGAAGTTTCCTCAAAAAATGAAAAATTGAACTACCATACATCCAGTAATTCCACTTCTGGGAATTTATCTAAAGAAAACGAACACACTAATTTGAAAAGATACATATACACCCCGGGCTTCCCTGGTGGCACAGTGGTTAAGAATCCGCCTGCTAATGCAGGGGACACAGGTTCGAGCCCTGGTCCAGGAAGATCCCACATACCGCGGAGCAACTAAGCCCGTGCGCCACAACTACTGAGCCTGCGCTCTAGAGCCCGCGAGCCACAGCTACTGAGCCCACGTGCCACAACTACTGAAGCCCGTGGGCCTAGAGCCCGTGCTCCGCAACAAGAGGAGCCACTGCAATGAGAAGCCCGCGCACCACAAAGAAGAGTAGCCCCCTTCGAACCGCAACTAGAAAAAGCCTGCGTGCAGCAACGAAGACCCAACACAGCCAAAAATAAATAAAATACATAAATTTACAAAAAAAAAAAAGATACATGGACCCCAATGTTCATAGAAGTCTTCTTTACAACAGCCAAGCCATAGAAGCAACCTAAGTGTCCATCAGTAGATGAATGGATAAGGAAGATGTGGTATATATACAATGGAATACTACTCAACCATAAAAAGAATGAAATTCTGCCATTTGCAGCAACATGGATGGACCTAGAAGGTATTATGTAAGTAAAATAAGTCAGACAGAGAGAGCCAAATACTGTATGATTTCACTTAAATGTGGAATCTAAAAACCAAAATAAAGCAGGAACAGACTCCCAGATACAGAGAACTGGTGGTTGTCAGAGGAGGGGGCCAGAGGACGGATGAAATAGGTGAAGGGGATTAGGAGACACACATTTCCAGCTATAAAATAAATAAGTCATGGGGAGGAAATGTACAGCATAAGGAATATAGTCAATAGTATTGTATATGATGATGGATGGTAACTGGTCTTATTGGGGTGATCATTTCATAATGTATAAAAACATTCAATCACTATGTACCTGAAACAAATACAATATTTTATGTTAATTATAACTCAATTAAAAAACCCCCCAGGGCTTCCCTGGTGGCACAGTGGTTGAGAATCTGCCTGCTAATGCAAGGGACACGGGTTCGTGCCCTGGTCTGGGAAGATCCCACATGCCGCGGAGCGACTAGGCCCGTGAGCCACAGTTACTGAGCCTGCGCGTCTGGAGCGTGTGCTCCGCAACAAGAGAGGCCGCGATAGTGAGAGGCCCGCACACCGCGATGAAGAGTGGCCCCCGCTTGCCGCAACTGGAGAAAGCCCTCGCACAGAAACGAAGACCCAACACAGCCAAAAATAAATAAATAAATAAATAAATAAATAAATAAAATTTATTAAAAAAAAAAAAAAATTAAAAAAAAAACCCCAGACTCCCTAGAAACCAAAGTGCAAGGAGAGGCCATGACTGCAGACAGGTGCAGGGCCCGGCGTTTTGGAGAGCTTCCTGAATGCCTCTTCCCCAGCATTACCTGCAGGACGTTTACATTTTGTGTGGACACTGGCCCTGCCCTTCATCAGGTGGTGGCGGTGGAGGGGCAGGCATCTGCGGGGAGGCTTCCAGCTCCCTCCGCTGGGCAGGGAGGCTGCGGGCATGGTGGGATTCCGGGGTCTACGCAGGCTGAAGGAGGGGAGACAAGCCGAGCTGGGCCGCCACCTGGTCACCTGCAGGAAGTGCTTTGTGGATGAGTGGCATGGAGGGAAGCTGGGAGGCGGAAGCTGGATGAATGAGCAGGGCTGCTGGGGAGGCGCTGGTCCAGAGAGCATCTCTGCTAGAGGGAGACTGATTAACCCCAGGGGAGGGAGCAGCCTGAAGGAGTCTGGCCTCAGCCTGGCAGCGCTCTCTCACCCTCTTCCGCTGCTCGTTCTCTGACTCTCTCTCGTTTGTTTGCTACAATTACTTAGCAAACTTGAGGCATCTAAGATGGAACCCAGAACAAAACACCGAAACCCCAAGTCTCCTTGCTGGGGTCTTTTTAGAAGACCCTGTGGCAAGCACACTGGAGGGTGGGCCTAGGGCTTGGGCTTGCTGTGTGGCTTGAGGTACGTTACTCAACCTCACAGACAGCACAATGACAAGGCCAATAACAAAACCAAGACAAAATTCACCGGCATTAGCTGAGGTGTACACGCCAGTGCTTTGGGAGAAAGACTCTGGTCTGTTATCTCCTTTAATCCTCTGGCGTTGGGGGGTGTATTTTGCTGGGTATTTTTGTCCATTTTGTTGTCAAGAACACTGAGGCGCAGAGAGGTATAAGCAGTAAGCTCAGGAGCCGGGATCTAAATGCAGATCTGTTGGACTCCAGAGCCCGAGAAGTCAGCCCTATGTTGCTTCACCTCTCCACTTTGTGTCTCTTATTTTCACTTTTGGCCCTCTCAGCCCAAGAGGATATGCTCTACTCCGTAATTGATTTGCTAACCCTCACTAGAATGTAAGCTGCACGAAGCAGGGGGTTTTGCCAGTTTTGCTTCCTGCTGTATCCCAGAGCATAGTATGCTCAGCTCAGCTCATGGTAGGGCCTCAAATATCTGTTGAATGAATGAATGAATGTGGTGAAAGGCTGTTCACAGGACCTTGGATTAAAAAGACAAAAACCTACAGTGGTGTCAAGGAGTACCCTTGGCCTGGCCTAGCTCCATCTGCAGGGCAGGCCGTGCTCCACAAATGCATGCATTTGCTAAACAGTTGAATAAATGCACAAAAGACCACTGGGATTCAGGGATGCTGACAGCATCCTCATCTGACACAGGGAAGTTCAGGACCCTGGAGGATGGGCAATGACACAGATGATTCTAGAGCCTCTGGAGCCCACCATGCCAGTCGCCCTGGGCTCCAGCCTGGCTCTGGTTAGGACTATGCTGATTATATCGGCCTCTCTCCCTGCTTAAAATCCTTCCCTGTCTTCCACTGCTTGTTGGAGAAGGGCTACCCAACTCTTGCTCAAATCCTGCAAAGCCTTCGGTGGTCTGTCCTGTACCAGTCAGGATTCTCCAGAGAAACAGACCAACAGGGAATATGAATATATTACATATACACATATATTAATACACACACATATGTAGAGAGAGAGAGAGAGAGAGAGATGAAGAGAGAATTTATTCTAAGGAAGGTCAGGCAGGCAGACTTGAAATTCAAGCAGCATTTTTATGTTACAGTCAGGAGGCAGAATTCCCTCTTTTCCAGGAAACCTCAGTTTTTTGTTCTTAAGGTCTTCAACGGATTTTATGAGGCCCACCTCCACCTTAGAAAGGGTGATCTCCTTTACTTCAAAAGCCAACTGACTGTAGATGTTGATGCATCTACAAAGTACCTTCACGGCAACATCTAGCTCATGTTTGCCCAAACAACTGGGCACCACAGCGTGGCGGAGTTGACACACAAAATTAACACTTGCAGTCCCTGCCTGCCTTCACCTTACAGCAAACTCTCCCTTGACCTCTGGTTCCACCTCCACTGACCTTACCCCTCCTCGAACGCCCCACGCTCCGCCTGGTGCGGGGGGCAGGTCTTTGCACCCGCTGGTCCCTCTTCTCCCTCCTTGTTACCTCACATAGATGCTCTGGCCTCCGCTTGAGCTTCGCTTCCCTGATACCATCCCCCGCAACCCCTGGGGACATCCTTTGCGTGAATTTGTGATGATGGGGCAGAACCATGTCTGTTTTGCTCACTAGAGCATCCCTGTACACTAGCGGGCAACAGTAGATGCTCAGGAAACATCGTCTGTGTGATGAAGACCCCAGAACTCCCCAGGTGCTGTTGCATTTGGCACTGCGGAGCCTAGTGGGAGCTGCGAGGGAGCTGTTTTAAGTGCAGAATGTCCCTGGCGACCTGGCATCGAGGCTCAGAGGATGCGGAATCAAAAGGTTTCACTTCAGAAATGCAGACGCGGTGGTGTGGGAAAACGCTCTTTGTAGGAAGCCCTTCATGAACACTCTGAACTCCAACGTTGCCTCTAGCCTGCAGCCCAGGCCCCTGAGGGACCCTTTCAGAAGACTGCACTCTTGCCCTGCCAGCCTTAGAACTACTAGAGCATTTCGAGCAGGTCAACCTTTGCGTTGATCTGCATTTAAATGCTCTGTTTCAGCCCCAGCCCAAGCACACGAGGACACGTCTGCCTCGCATGAAAATCCGTGGATGGACCTAGAGTCTGTCATAGAGTGAAGTAAGTCAGAAAGAGAAAAACAAATACAGTATGCTAACACATATATATGGAATCTAAGAGAGAGAAAAAAAAAAAGGTCATGAAGAACCTAGGGGTAAGACGGGAATAAAGACACAGACCTACTAGAGAATGGACTTGAGGATATGGGGAGGGGGAAGGGTAAGCTGTGACAAAGTGAGAGAGTGGCATGGACATATATACACTACCAAATGTAAATTAGCTAGCTAGTGGGAAGCAACCGAATGGCACAGGGAGATCAGCTCTGTGCTTTGTGACCGCCTAGAGGGGTGGGATAGGGAGGGTGGGAGGGAGGGAGACGCAAGAGGGAAGAGACATGGGAACATATGTATATGTATAACTGATTCACTTTGTTATAAAGCAGAAACTAACACACCATTGTAAAGCAATTATACTCCAATAAAGACGTTAAAAAAAAAAAATCCACACGGAGCGTTGAATGGATTGTTCCCCATTTCTGTTTCGAGCTTTGTGGTGCTGACGAGGGCCACACAAAGAATTCTTGGACCTACTGAATGGTGAAGGAGGAGGAGGGCAGCCCCCTTCCAGGAGCCCCAACTCCAAGCCAGTAGTCCGACTGGGGGCCTGGGGTGTTGCACGGGCAACTCCGGAGTCAGGCAGCTGAGCCTCATATTCAGGCTCCACTAGCTAATAGCTGTGTGACCTTGGGCAAATTAATTACCCTCTCTGAGCTTCTGTTTCCTCATCCGTAAAATGAGGTTGATAATAATCACCACCTTGAAGTGATTATGAAGATTAGATGGGACTTTCTGTGGAAAGCCTTGGAGCGGTGCCTGGCTCTAATACCTTTGAATTATTCAATACAGTTTGAATATATATATATACATATGTATATACTTAACCTCTCTGAGCTTGTATTTCATCTGTTTATATGCGCAGATACATTCATACATATACGTACACACACATACACACATACATCTACCCACCCCTTCTCAGTGAATTAAACTTAATTTTGTTTTGTAAGTTGGCAGCTCTGTCCGAGATAACTAATGATGCCAAGGGAGCTGGAAAGCCAGTGTTGGAAACACTGAATCTGGACTCAGCCAGTGTCCCTGAACAAGAGACCTCCAAGCCCCAGTTTTCTGGGCCTGCCAGCTTTCACTTTCTCTGGCATCTCTTTTCTTGCCTCCCTCTGCTCTCCCCAGATACTCCCTCTCCCCTCCAGGAGATGGTTTGGGAACAGGGGTGAGGGCTGCCCTCCTTGGCGGGCTCTGGAACCCACGTCTGGCAGAGGGAAGCACCATCATTTCCAAAGCAGGAAATCAGGTCTCCTCCCAAAGCTCTGAAGTTTACCTTATAATTACGGCCAATTATCTTTGTCGTTTCAATCTGTTTCGTGAGCTTTGGGGAAAAGCGTCCGAGGGCCTGTTTTCACGGCATTTTCTTCTCTTTGACACGTGACACTTGGCACTCAATTAGCCCAGGAAGGAGGCATGTACCTGGGTCATTTCCTGCAGTCCCCACCCCAAGCCCAGCCCAGCCCAGCCCACCAGGGAAAGGGCGTGGAGCTCACCACACTGCTTCTCATGCACATCTCTGAGCGCACGGCCCCAGCCCAAACCCAGGGCTGACACAGACTTTTCAGTGACTATCCCGACTTTCCTTCTTTCCCTTGGGCTGGCAGCCCTGGTTACAGCCTCGCTGAGTGTCAGGAGACTCCGGGAGCTGTAACACACACCCAGGAACCTCTCAGCCGTTCTAGACCAGAGCGTGGTCAGCTTCCACCCCATGAGGCACCGGCAGAGCCAGAGGGCGCGTGCTAAGCTGGCCCAGGGGAGGGGGTGTGCCTGGGGTCCGGGCAGAGAGGGCCAGAGTGAGAGGTGGCTGGTGGCGTGGCCCGGCCGGGCTCTCTGGGTTTCCGCCAGCCCCTCTCCTGGTTCTGCCCCCTCCCAGCACGCGGCCTCAGCTCAGGCAGCCTCCCTCCCTTCCCGTCCTCCTCTCCTTACCCTTTAGATTCCAGCTCCACCCCCGCCCCCCTCCCCAGAGCAGCTTTCTCCAATCTTCACATCGAAGTCAAATCTCCCTACTTTCGGATGTCATAGCAACCTTGATTCCTCTTCTTTGTAGCGTTTCACGGCTGTCATGTCACATGTGCCTCTGAGATGATCGAGTGAATGTCAACCTCCCCCATTAAACCGTGAGCCCACGCGTGGAGGGGTCATGCCTGTTTTGTGTACCACTGTCTCTCCAGTGTTAGCAGAGTACCTGACGCAAGTGGCAGGCACCCAACAAATACGCGTTGAGCGAACGAATGGGAGACTGAACGGGGCTCGCATGCCTGTGCGTGTGTGGGGCTCACCGGGCCGCAGCTGCGCTGCTCCTGCGACCTTCCCGAGAGGCCTCCCTGCCTGTGGGACGCTCTGAGCTTCCCCGGGGGCAGAAATAACGTTTTGTCCACAACAGTAAGAGCCCTTCAGGAAGAGAAGGGCCTCTCTTTCATTTAACTGGGAGCTTCTGGGGCAGGAGGAGCCCCTGAGGAGTTAGTGTCAGGAGCTTGGGCTATGCAATAAGAAGGCTCCTGGGTGGAGAGTTAGCAGAACCCAGAACTAAGATCTCATCTGTAAAATGGGTGTTTTTAAGGTAGAACAGGATCATATTTGTAGAAGTGCTTGGTAAGCCATAGTGCCTCTGGGCCCATGTTTTGACGATTATCCTGTGCTGTTTCTGGTGTCAGACTGAGGGACTATGGGGAAATCTAGAAGGCAGAGTGCAGAGCAGGGGACTGGGGGTGACAGAGAAAACGAGACAACAGCCCTCCCACTTGTATTCTGAATACCGTCACCTGCCAGGCAGAGGCTTGGGGAGGGGAGCTTCCTGTCCCCGCGTGCAAGCTGCTGCCTGCCCCCTGCTGAGGCTCTGACACCACCTTGCTGGGACCCATTCAGGTAGGGCATCCTCAGGCTGTCTTGCTTGCAGGGGTGAAGTGTGACGGATGCCGGTAGTGGCGGGATTACGGGGTGTCGGTGGTGGGGGGGGTACTTACAGCTCCGTCACGTCCTTGGGGATGCCTTTGGGGAGGGTGCGGAGCCCCTTGTTGCTGCATCGCACCACCGTCTCCACGCAGGTGCACTGCTCGGGGCAGCGCGGGCCCAGCTGGCAGCTGCTCTCATCATTGCCTGTGGAGAGCCGGGGAGTGAGCATGGCGCAGGTGAGCGAGGCCCATTCCCCGACCCAGCTGCCTGCAGGAAAGGGAAGCCCTCCGCTTCGAGCCTGAACTGGGAATGAGGAGCTTGCTGGTCTTATCCGTGGTTGGAAGGGGAAGAAGATGCACCTGGGTTGGGGAACAGGGCTGCCCATCTTCTACCACATTTAACATAAAACAAAGACGCTAAAAACTTGATTAACCAGGTGTTAGATATATAAGAGGTTACTGTTAACCAGGTCTGGATAAGCCAAATTGACTGAAGGAGCGGTCAGGGTAGGGGCAGGGCCCTATCTACTCCCCTCCTTCTCCTCCCTCTCTCCACACCTTCCACTATACAATCCCTCTGGTGTGGTCAGTGTGTCCCCAGCCCTCATTATACCTTAACCTCAGTTAATCTACAAACCAGTTCATCCGTCTCTATATAACCTAAAGTTGACCAAGTAAAAATTGTACTGGCTTGAATTTATGCAAACAAATATGCCCTCTGGAATCCTGACACTCAAAGCCTTGAATCTTCAGGTATTCGTACTGCCTAGCCAGTGACAGGAATTTCCCAGAAGCTCATCTTGAAGTCTGTCTCTCATGAGCACATACTCTCAGCCTCATGATGATGCAGGCAGGAAAACTTCGGCCCAGGGCTCCCATGTACAGTTGTGTAGGTAGCGTACTGCACAAGGGTGCTCCACCATCTAATGAGTGCCAACCTCACTGTGGATACGGCAGATTAAGATATTTGGTACAACAGTGTCTTCACAGATGGCTGTAAAGTATCTCGTTTTAACAAAAGCAGTATATTATGACAGATTTCTGACTGATGGAGGTCAAATGTCTTTAGAAAGAGGCACCTGTTCTTAATTTGCATGACAGAGCCATGTGGGCTAGAAGCAGGCCTGCAGAGCCCTTCAGAGCTTGGGCTGCATGCTGAGGGCAGAGGAGAATCAGATCTCGGGGGGTCCTGACCTGCAGTTACCGCCTGCCCGCACCTCTTTTCTCTTGTAGCTCCCTTGTCTTCCCAGGTGTTGCTCCCCTGCCCCGTCCCCAGCCTTCTTACCTTCACAGGTGAAGTCCTGGATGGCCACGTCCTGGATGGGAATCTCCTTGAGGAAGAAGGGCTTCTGGCACCGGGGGTTCCCACTTACGATTCGCCTCTTCCTCAACCACTTGCCGAGCCAGGCCAGGTGGCAGTTGCAGTTGAAGGGGTTGGACAGGAGGTTTCTGGGAGGAGAGAAGGGCCCCTCTCTGAATGGTTAGCCTCTACCCTTGTCCCGTGGGAGCTGGTCCTGGGATCCAGGTCTGCAAGCCTAGGGCCTGGCTCTCCAGGCAGGTCTGCTTCCGGTTCAGGGGAAGGAGAAAGGACGAAGGAGGTAGAAGGTCTGGGAGAAGGAAGGCAGACTCTCTTCTAAAACCCGGAGGCAGTCTTTGCAAGGGTCTCATTCCAGACCTCCGCGGATGGATATGACGCGGTCTCCACCATGCCCGCCTTTGTTTGATGAGCTCCAGCTGTGTGAACTGCCTCAATTCCTCCGCAGAGATTTTCTTACACTTAGAGCCTTCATGTGTGCTGCTCCTCCCACCGGGGATGAATTCCTCTACGGTGTACCTGGCTGGCCCCTCCTCTTCCTTCAGCCCTCAGCTTAAATGACCCCTCCTCAGAGAAGCCCCTCGTCTCAAGGGAAATGAAAAGTTCTGCCCTGTCCCGTTCTCCCCCCTCATCCGCCTTCATTTCCTTCACAGCATCCATCCGAGCTGGTAATGCCTCCCTCTTTGGACTCTCAATTCCCGGAGGGGAGGGGAGGGACCAGGTCTGTCTGTCCTGCTCTGTGTCTCCAGGAACTAGCAGGACATCGGCATAGGCACTTTATACGAATCTGTCAGATGCAGTGATGGGACAGATGGAGGGATGAGGGCAGCTATCACTTTCTGAGGGTTTCCTAGAGGACAGGAACCGGGCCGAGCGCTTTACAAATCCATTTTCTCATTCAGACTTGTCACAGCAACCCTAGGAAGGAGGGGACAGTATTCTCATCTCACAAATGAGGAATGTAAAACTTAGGGAGGTTACAGAAGAGGGCTGGAGAGCCCTTGAGAGTCCGCGGTTTGACATGGCAATTAAGGGCTTGGGAGTCAGTCCTTCCTGGGGTTAATTCTGGCTCTGACGCTCAGTAGCTGTGAGAAGGTGGGCAAGTTCCTTCCCCTGTCGGAGCTGGTTCCCTTCATGCTTTGTGACTCTAGCCCTCTCGGCATCTTTTGTGTCTTTGGATTCCCAGTGCAGAGGCATCCAGGAGGGGTGAGAAGTGGGCTGAGATAAACCAACCCACCCGTGCTAGTTCCTAACCCACTGTCCTCTATCTTCACGTCACACATTCATTCAACTCATCCACTTATTCCACCATTATATAATGGGCCAGGCTTAGTGCCAGGCTCAGGGGTAGGCACTGAGGATAGAGGAGTGAACAAAACAGTCATATATCCCCGTCCTTCATCCTTCTGGAACGTATGCTCCAGCTGATGGGAGGCACACGATATGTAATTAACAACAAAAAGTATAGTATGTTAGGAAAATGGTCAGTGCTATGGAAAAAATCAGAAGAGCAAGGCTGGAAGAACTGGGGGTGATGGCAGAGGGGTGGGATGGGGCTGAGGCAACTGACATTTGAGCAAAAAATAGAAGGAGGGGAGGGAGCTAGGGGGAGGGCTCTCCAGGGAGTGGGAACAGCCAGTGCAAAGTTCTAAGGTGGAAGTGGGCCTGGGGTGTGTGCAGAACAGTGAGGCCAGTGGGGCTGGAATGCAAGGAGGTTCTGAGGGACTAGACTGCGTGGGGCCTTTAGGACATTCTGTGACTTTGGCTTTGATTGCCAGTGAGGTGGCTGAATGGGAGCATGACCACGGGCAGCAACAGGAGATGCAGCAATAGCCTTTCTCTTCTGTCTTCCAAAGGGTCTTTGGAGAAGGGAAGGGAGGGAAACATGAACCACCAACTAAGAGTAACAGAGCCACATGGAAATACTATGAGAAACCATAAAAGCTAACATGTGCTGAGTACTTTTTATATCTCAGGCCCCTGCTGTGCATTTTACCAATATTAACAAATTCAGTCCTCATAACAGTCCTATGAGGTGGATTATGAGAAGGGACAATTAAAGCACAGAGAGATGAAGTAACTCTTCCAAGGCACACAGCTAACAAGAGGTAAAGCTAGGATATGGACCCAGAAAATTTGGCTCTAGAGCCCAAAGCTTTCACCATTATTCTAAACAGCCTCCCTTACCAATACAGTGAATATTGTGGGCAGAAAAATTCGTCCAGAAAGCTAGATTCTAACTGGTTCTGATACACATTTAAGCAGTCAGTGACATCATTTTAAAACCCCCTGTCACATCATGTCACTGGCCTGCTTAAAAGCTTCTGTGGCTTCCTGATGTGTTTTGGATGAAGACCAAAATGGCCCACGGCAGTCCTACAGCCTGGCCCTGGTCTCCACTCCAGCCTTGCCCACTCTGTACTATGAGCACATTGGACTTTGCTCAGTCCCGCATATCTGCTCTGCTTCAACCTAGCACAGGGCCTTTGCACATGCTGTTCCCGCTGAAAGAAATACACTTTCTGCTTTCGCAAACAAGCCAACTCCCACTCACCTTCCAGAGCATAGCTCCAGCGTTCCTCAACAAAGCCTATGTTAGGCTTTCATATCACTGCGGACCTCCCTTCTGTGGCAACTTGCTATGCTGTGAGCTCCAGGAAGGAGGGCCCACGTCTGGGAATCCTCAGTAGCAAATGGTGCCTGGCACATGGAGGGAGCCTGCCAAGTGTTTAAGTTGACAGATGGATAGATGACCTTGGGCCAAATATAGTAGGGTGTTGTGAGAGGAGAGGTCTGCAGGAGAGGAGCCCAGAATGAGTGCACCATTGGTCCAGGGGGACTTACATGGTGGACAGGGAGACAAGCGTGGTGAAGGCTCCGGGGGTGATGGTGGTGATCCGATTGTCGTAGAGGGACAGCAGCCTCACTGAGCTCAGGCCAGCAAAGGTGTCATTGCTCACACAGCTGATCAGGTTACTCCTCAGCATCCTGCAGGGAGAAGGGTGGGGTGAGCAAGCACAGGTGCCATCCTTTTCCTCCTACGGGTGTGTGTGTGTGTGACGCGCGCGTGTGTTGGGATGCTTCTGCCAAATCCAAGCTCAGACCAGTCACATTGCTGAGGTTTGTCCTGTGACAGCTGGGCCTGGGTCCCCACTGGGGCTACCTGTAAATGTGTATGCACATTCTTGGCTGTAGATGCTGTATTTACAGTAGAAGCAGGTGTCATGCATGTGTACGTGTCCAGATGTATATTGTATGGTGGTTAGGGTGTGTATGTATATTTTGGGGAGGAGAGGGAAGAATCAAGATGTGGCTGTGGACATCAGCTTGTGTGTATGTGTGTGTGCTTATATGCACATGCTTGTTTGTGTATGTGTTTATCCACATGTTGCATGTGTGTCTATATGCCATTTTCATGTACATGTGTAATGCTTATGTTTGTGTACATGTGTGAGTATGTGCCTGTTTCTGGTATGAATCTATACCTGTGTATACATTAGGGCTAGTGTCTTTTAGTGTGTGTGTGTGTGTGTGTGTGTATGTGTGTGTGTGTTGGGGGGTGCTTAGGATGCTAAGTTCCTTCCCATCCAGGGCTGGGAAATGTCTGATGTCTCTCCGGCTCCAGGATTCAGCAGGCCAGGCCGGCGCCCGGGCCCAGTCTGCTGCCCGCCAGCCCTCACGGCCCCTCTGATGCCCCTGCTCTCCCATCTCCCTCCCTCTGGCCTTGGCCCGGGCCCTGGGAACTCACAAGGTCTTGAGGCCGCTGAGGCCACGGAACATGCGCCCATGCACTGTTTCCAGCTGGTTCCCTGTCAGCATCAGCTCCTGCAGGCTGGCCGCTCCGTCAAAGGCACCCTCTCTCACCTCTTTGATCTTATTGTTACTCAAGTTTCTGGAAGGAGGGGACAGAAGAGGTCAGGACGCAGGGAGGGAATGGCTTCCATGCTGAAGATGTTTGGTCTTCAGCACCTGTGCCTCAGGAAGCAGGGAGCCCAGCCCCCCATGGGGTGGATGGGTGGGCTACCTGTGTGAAACAGACTGTGTAGCATTTGAAGTCTTTCAGTACAGTTCTCTTTTCAATGCCCTGGGGACTGGCAGATTTCTAATGGTTCTCAAACTTATTTTCTCTCTTCCACAGATACTCTCCCTAAGTAGTGATTCCCAAGAGGAGAGCAGGAGGAAAATACAAAACATGCCTGCTCCCTGCGGGGTGAGGCATTTGTAGAACCTTCGGCTCTTTCACCATTTGAGATCCCTGATATAAATGGACCCTTTCTAGTTACTACAGTTTGGGCACTTATTATGTACTAGGCACCATGTGAGGGGTTTGACCAACAGAATCACATCAAATCCTCAAAACAACGCCCATCAGATGGGCATCGTTTTTATCATTGTCCTGTTTTATGGACGAGGTGGCTGAGGCTCAGAGAGACTAAGTAACTTGCCCACAGTCACACAGCGGATAGCACTGGGGTCAGAGACCACGCTTTCGGGCACACAGAAAAGCCTCCAGTGAACCACTTTTCCCAAGTGAATAATGTTCCTTGGACGATGTGGATGCCCATCGCTTCTATTACTGCTCTGCAGAATTCAGGGTTTGGGACACTGTGTTTTCCTAAGTGGGCTCGGTCCTATCAAGTCTCGGTGCTGCCATTTCCAATACTGCCCTCGAGCTCTGAGAGCGGGCTCTTCCCTCCGACGCCCAGCCACCACGCGGCAGGCTGCATGGGAGACCTGAGCAGCAAGCGCGTCCCGCAGAACTATAGGTGCTGCGAGCGGCAGGGGGTCTCCACAGACCACCCAAATGTTCAGGCCTGAAAGGTAGCCCCAGCCGACTGGCTGGGGCAGAAAGTGATGGAGTTACAAAAGCTGAGGGAAGAATCCAGCTTCCCCAGCAAACACCCTGGGGGGGCCTTGTTCTGTGAACAGGAGACCCGTAGGTGGAGACACAGCTGCTAACTGGCTGAGCACCCTGAGCTTGTTAGAACTGAGGGCTCAGGAGAGATGGACCAGCTGGCCCATTGTACTGCTGGACATACTGAGGCCCAGGGAGGGGAGGCCACTGCTCCTGGTCACAGAGCACTGAAAGGGACAGAGCACTCCATGAGCCCCTGGTGCTACTGCTTCTCTCAAGTGCCCTCCTTGTGGAGCTCTGGCCTGACTCACAGCACCCCTGGGGGTGAAGCCTCCTATAGGGATGGTTCAGAGCAAGTAAAGTTCAACTGGGCACCCAAGGGCTCGATACAGGTTGCCTGCCTGCCCTCTTCCCAAATAGGGACTGGGTCTGCGGGGGTGGCAATGCCCACACCTGTGGGCAGGTGTGGAGGAAACAGTTCCCACCCTCGCATTGTCTGCTCCCTCTGTGCTCCTGGTCATGGCCTTCCTCGCCTCCCTCCTTCCATCCTGCTGAGAAAACAGGTGCAAATACTCCTCAGAATCCCTCCCCTGAGACCTGACAGAGCTGGGAGATTCTCAAACTGGATTTCTGCTCCCTGCCTGACTCTCCTGCAACTCAGCCGGTCTTCTTATAAATCCTGGTAGCCCTGGTCCACGAGAACTCAGAAATGAAGGTAATACACAGGGGAGACTGCAAATTACCCCCAAGTTCGACATGGGAGGCGAGAGAAAGACTTTCCCAGCAGCTATAACTCATCCAAATGCTGGAGCTTCTCCTCCAGCTCGAGAGAGTTAGGCTTCTTGGGGAACTGAAGTACATGGGGTGGGCAATGAAGATGAGTTACAGCAGCTAGGAAGTGGGAGGTTCCCATTCCCTGACATCTTTTTCTTTAACTGAGCAGAATTAACATCACATTACGATAAGGTTTGCGAACTGGAGTTCCTCGGGCTGGGAGAATGGAAAACATAAGGAGAGTGAAAAAAGGCGATAGAATTTTCCAGAAGACCAGGCTGCTGCTCTCTCTCCATCCATCAAAGCACCACACAAAACTGCAGGCAGCTTGGGCGGGAGGACAGAGAAAGAGCAGCTTGGGGCAAGCGCTCCAGACACAAAACCAGTGCCTCACGGTTTTCTAAGAGCTCCATCTTATTCTCAGAGCAGTATCTTCCTGAAGATGCCCCAGATCCCAGGAAACCTCCAAACGCAAAACTAAGGGCACTGAGCCTCTCTCCCTTTTTGTCTCTGCAGACCCACCTGAAGGATTACTGCTTCATCATGGCTTTGACTCCAGTGAGGATGGGGATCTCACACCTGAAAGGACCCAGCCTCAGAAACTCCCACCCCAGGCCAGGGTTGGTTCAGAGTGGTCCACGGCAGGACAAACCCAATGCTTGGCCACACTGCCTCGGCAAACTGCTGGGTGTACCTTTCAGAACCTGTACTCATTCTTCCTAAGAAACACCAAGGCCCCTGTAGGCTGGGGGATTCATCTCTGGAAAGCCTGAGTCTGAGGAGGCAAGCCTGGACTTCTTCTAGGTCTCTGTCTCTTCAGGTTTGTAGGACAGCCCATAAACTCTGGCAACAGAGAAGCATCTGTCATCCTGTTTAAAAGTCCAGTCCTCAATGGAAATACAGTTGGGAGAGAGCTACGCGGAGTTTTCTGGAAGCCGAGGCTACCGGGTCATGATTGAGCAGCACACTGGCACCCTGTCAGGTCGGGGAGGTCCTGTCTACCTCCTTATGGACCTCTCCGGCCCCCGGAGGTGGAAATTCTACTTCGAGCTGGGGTTACAAGCTCAAACTTCCACAGGGTCTAGGCAGGTGACCTAAAATTGGAAGCAAGCCCAGTGGGGACGGCAGTGATCAGGAAAGCACGTGCCCCAGCTGGGGGGCGGCCGCTCCTCAGCTCAACTCAACTGGAGCCGCTTGGGAACATGGGCTCAGTTTTGCCAGATCCTCTGATTTTCCCAAAGGTGCTAGAAATCCACATTAATTTTTCTGTGGAAACTCTTGATTTTTAAAAGAGGGCAACTACTTCTTATTAAGAACACAACCATCATGGACCTGGAATCTGTCATACAGAGTGAAGTAAGTCAGAAAGAGAAAAACAAATACGGTATGCTAACACATATATATGGAATCTAAAAAAAAAAAAAAAAAGGTTCTGAAGAACCTAGGGGCAGGACAGGAATAAAGATGCAGACGTAGAGAATGGACTTGAAGACACGGGGAGGGGGAAGGGTAAGCTGGGACGAAGTGAGAGAGTGACATGGACTTATATACACTACCCAATGTAAAATAGATAGCTAGTGGAAAGCAGCCGCATAGCACAGGGAGATCAGCTCAGTGCTTTGTGACCACCTAGAAGGGTGGGATAGGGAGGGTGGGGGGGAGATGCAAGAGGGAGGGGATATGGGGATATATGTATACGTAGAGCTGATTCACTTTGTTACACAGCAGAAACTAACACACCAGTGTAAAGCAATTATACTCCAATAAAGATGTTTAAAAAAAACCCCAAAAAACACAACCACCACCACCAAATCCACCCATGGGATTTGATTTTGGCTAGAGGGGTGCTAGGTTTCAGCTTCTGCTTGAGATGCTCCTTCAGTGTAAGAAGTGATCTGAAAGTTCGCCCGAGAAGAGGCCGTGACCCCACTCTGAATGGGAGGTCACTTGAAAAGCCACCTTGAGTTACCACAGTCCTAATAACCTTTGTGGGGAACAGCTCACATCTTTTTTTGCATCCCTCAGTGATACTTATGAAATCTCATTATTCCCACATGACAGGAAAGGGCACAGAGGTTCAGAACAGTCTAGAAAGGCACCGTGGAGTCCAAACTCCTGGCTGTGTGTCCACTCTCCTCTGCCTCCGTGCCCTGTCGGGGTGCTGCCGTCCAGACTGTAACCTTATGGCCCTGGCTCTACAGTCCCTGAGGAAGCTGAGCAGCCTCAGTCACGGCACAGCTGGCTTTAACCACTCTGATGGGCAGAATTCCAGCTGACCCATCATCTCTTGGGAGTGTAGGGTGGTGATGGGTCCTAGCAAATAAGGACTGTTTACTTAACAAGAGTCGCCATCAAGTTATTTTAAATAAGTGGTTGCAGCTGGGGGTCTCTGGGACCAGATCTGTCCTACTGGGACGTGTGCTTGGTTGGCTGACACTATATGTATATGGATTTAGGCACACACACGTGCACACACATGCGTTCACTGCCTTTAGATAGTGCGTGCGTTCCCCAGCTACTCTGCACTGTCACCACTCCTGGCTTGATTTTTAAACTTGGACAGGTTACTTTCTGTGTTTCAGCTTCCTCATTTGTAAAATGAAGCAATCTCAAAGCTGTTTTGTTTTTCTTGGTGAGGGGTAAGTGCTTGCATATCAGCAGAGTCTGGCACACAGAGTAAAGTGTTTAGTAACTGTTAGTCGCCGTTATTATTATTGCTGCCTTGCACACATTCCCTTTGCACAGGGCGTCCTGAAAGCATGTGAGTTGGTAACTCCTGTTTTAAATGTATAGCCATCGGCTCTGGGTCACGTGACCCAGATGTCCTCTGTCTCCCAGCACCTTCTCACCGCAGTCCCGTGGACAGAGGCCATGTCTTTCCCCTTATCTCTTATACTTACTTCTGATCCTCATCACACCTTACAAGGAAGGTGGACTTGTTTCTATTATGAAAGGCCCAGAAAGGCTAAGGGCATTCCTAGGGTCACACAGCAGGCGGGGGGCAGAGCTGAACTCAGAACAAATGCCGGCCTGCCTGTTCTTCTGCCATACCTGGATTTCCGGCTGCTCCCGTGAAGGGAATATTTGGCAGCTCTGACCTTCCTTCCAGCACGGCAGATGCTGGGAGGAACTTAGTGACGTCTGCCCCTTTTGGTGAGGACTCGGCCTACATTTTGCCACAGTCCGCACCACTCCCTTTTGTGGCTTGGATGCTGAGGCTGGGAGTTGGCTGCGACTTATCATTGCATTTGTGCTGTTGTTTTTGTTGGTGTACAGAAACAGTTCTTCATACTCAGGTCCCTGTCAAAACTAGGAAGATGAAAGACTGAGTGCTTGAGTTTCACCTAAAATGGGAGAGCGCATATTTCTTCATGGAAGCAAAGACTACTTGATCCTGTTTACTGTGCAAATATGCACTTGGCCAGCTTTACTTGTTTTAATACATGCCTTATCTCCATGTGCATGTAAACTTGTTCTGAGGTTTAAAAAAGTATGCATTTTCAGGGGTTGAATTTAAAAGCACATCTCCTGGCAGGTGATGGGTGATGTCTGTGCTGGGTTCCTGAAGCTAGAGGTGGGCTTGACCACTCGGACAGCCATGAACCTCACCAGGACCCACGTGTGTCCTCCCTCTACTGCCCCCTCGGTTACAGTGCTCTCCACTGCTCCCAGTTACAGAGTTGTCGCTGAGGCCATGGCCAAGGTGGCAACTGTGGGCAGGGAGGGAGGGAGAAATCCTGAATAGCACTGATGCGATCCAGATGCTGCCCAGGGCAGGGGAAGGTCTCTCTCCTTCTTGCCTGCAAGGGACTGATGGGTGGAAGAGTGGAGAGCGAAATAAAATAAGGGTTACAATTAATTCTCATTATTCATCGTGGTTAAGCTCTACAAAGTCACTGGGCAAGATGAATTAGTGAATGCTGAACCACTGCTGCGAGGGGAGCCTCTGGTCACCATTTTCATTAACCGATCAATACCTAACCTTGTTTGATGCATGTTTCTGTTTAAAGACATCTTATTGAATATATATTGTTGATTTATTTACATTGCACTCACAGCCAACAGCACCATAACTCTTGCCTGAACAAAGCTCATGTAACACGTATTTTCTCCGTAAGGCACATCACTGCCTTCTATGCTTACGATCACTAGACAGCCCTCCAGTGCTAAGCTACGGGGCCATTTTAAACAGTGAAATCACCCACAAAAGCACAAACGTGCAAAAAAAGAAATGTGGCACTAAATATACTGTGGATTGGACACTTGTTTACAGTCTGGGAGCTGAAACAAGAAATCAGAGCGTGGCCTTGTTCGATTTCAGCTGGGGACATGCACGTCGGGGGACTCAAATTTTTTGCTGCCCTGTCTATGTATATGAATGACCATGAAAGCACTGCGCGTATTGATTCTGAGATTACAAATAAATGTTAGTGAGTAAGCGAATCAGCAAATACAGGGTCTATGAATAATGAGGCTTGACCGTTCTCCTTTGTTCCGGAGGCAGACTCAAACTCTGGGGCTGGGAGATGTGGAGGATGGGGTGGGAGTGGGGAGCAGGGTCAAGGAGAAGGGAATTAGATGGCAAAGAGCCCCCTGTCCATGCTGGTACCTCTGCTGGCACACCTGGGAAGGGAAGGGGAGGGGGAAGCAAGGTCAGCTGTGCACCAGTGTGATTACAGATGAAGGAGGTGAGGCAGCTGTGGCGTCTCTGCTCCAGTGTGTCTCAACCATGTGGAGGCCTTTAGGGTCCATCTAAAAACAGACCTTCTGACTGTTACCTCATAAAAATTACTAAGTGATGTGCACCCTAGATCCCCATGTCCCATTGCTGGTCCTCACCTGAGTCCCTCCGACCACCCACTGGGGTAGACATTGGGCGTGGGGTGGAGGATGCGGGTGAGCAAGGATGGGGTGAGGGTCAGGGATGGTGCAAAGTGCATGCTCTGCTTCTGTATGGCCCTGCCTTAGTGTCTTGCTTCCCAGGACGTGCCCATAGCAGGGGTTAGGAGGAGACTGAGAGGGGCTGGAGCGGAGGAAGAGGGAGCCACCCGTGCCCTGGCGTTCTGCTCCAGTCTGCCAAATTCCTGAGACTGACTTACATTTTCCGCAGGTTGGGCAACTTCTTGAAGATACCAGTGGCCTCTAGAACAGATATCTCATTGTCGTTCAGTCGGCTACACGGGAAGCAAGCAGATGAGGTGGTGGGTTAGCTGTGGATGGGACACCTCCTCCACTGGTCCCCCATCCCCCCGTGGCTTCAGCAGAATTGTCACCTGGACCTCACTCAGTCCAGGTCAATAGCACCATAGAAACCCTCCGTGTGCCCCATCAGCATGGGGGGCCCAGCAGCCTGAGGAGGGGTGTGAGAAGGGGCCAGAAAGGAGAGGAAGACCCTCTGCCGAAGGTGTATTCAACTTTTTGAACGCTCAGCACTTAACAATCAAGTGCCCATGATTTGCCTTCATTTTGTAGGGGTACCAATGACCACTTAAACCCCCAGGGAGGTTTCCCCAGGTTCTTCCAACTCTCCAAGCCGCTCAGGTCTTTCCTGACCACATCCCTCTGCTAAGGGCAGCTCAGGGACTCCACGCGCAACACTCATATAAGCTCAGGGAGAGCAGGAGAAAGTCAAAGGTAATAATAATAATAATAATAATAGTAATAATAATAATAAAGACCACCATCATTTATGCAGGGCTTAGTCCATGCCAGGATTCAAGATAAAGTCTGTGCTTGCATCCTCTTACCTAATCTTTGTAACCCCCGTAGGAGGTAGGTATCAACACCTCCATTCTATAGCTCAGAATCTGATACTCAGATCTGAGAAGCAACTTGCCCAACCTCAGGAAAACTGGAGAAGACAGGAGTCAGGCCCAGTTCCGTCACCCCCACATGCTGTAACTTTGAGCTCTGCCACTTCTGGATAAACCAACACGCCTCTTTATTAGCATGGATAACCAGAGGCTCAGATATACCTGATCGTTCTAGCTGTTTTTTCACTTTAGGACAGTCATTTATGCGCTATCCATCTTTCCGGTTATGTTGTAAGCTTCCTAAGGGCTAGGAGGGGTGGTCTGCTTTGTTCACCAGGGAGAAGGGTGGGCCTGGCACAGTGCTTGGCTCGCAGCGGGTGTTCAGAAAATCTTTGTATCAGTAGAATGAATGAGCTGTCTTTATTTGTGAGCAAGCTGTCCCCCGAGGATGCTTGGGGGAGTCTGCCCTCGTCCCGGGACGCAGGGGACACCAAGGAGCACCCAGGTGACTGAGCCGGGAGGGGGCCACCTCTAGGAGCCCACACCCACCCTGGCTGGCTCAGGGAGACTGGGCGTGGGGACGTGCAGGGGCTCCCGCCTGGGCAGCACTCACAGGTCGGTGACGTATTCGGGGAGGTGGCTTGGGACACGGGCCAGCTTCTGGTTGGAGCAGTCCACGATGGTGCCCTCGCAGCGGCACCTGTCCGGGCACACGAGGTCCATGAAGCAGTCGCTGCTGAACCTGCTGCGGTAATCCTCCGAGCCTGGGGGGGCGCCAAAGAGGGGGCGTCAGTGGCAGCCGGTCCGGCATGGGGCGAGGTTGTGGGCACTGGAGGTGGGGAGACACGGGGCGGGGGGATGGCCCAGTGACAGAGGCAGGATTGCCCTCATTTTTTGGCCACCTTGCTCTGCCTTCCCCGCCCCCCAGCCTCCAGGCTGCTTGCTCTCCCTTTGGTCTTTCTCATTCGTCACTTTCCATCCAATGCCACAAGCTCCGTGGGCTCTTAAGCTTCTGTGGGTCATGGACATTTTTGAGGTCCCTGTACAGAATCTGGTCTACGATTTACAGGGGGTGCTTAGTCCCTGATGCCCATGATCCATGGACCCTCTAAATATTCATGAGAATCCAAATGAAGAGATTTTGATGGGGTTTTGATGGGAGCTATGCCAGGGGTGGGAATGAGGTCAGGGAAGAGGGTCATAAACTCAGTTGTCTTCAGGGACAAAGCAGGTAATGAAATGATAAAGGGGGCCCAGCACATGGCAATCAGTACCCTTGACACCTGGTTTCATGACTGGGAAGCAATCATGAGAGTTGGGGTCCTGGGGAATTGAAGCCCACTGCCTTAACGTTCGGGAATTTGGCTCAGGGTTGCCTGATAATTCTTTTAAAAAATTATTGGTGATGAATTCAAATGTAAAACACTGTAAAGGCAAGTACAATTCTTGTGAGGGTTAGATGTACCTGCTGCCTTTGAGAGGAAGCTCTGTTTAACTACAGTGAAAAGCCAGTTCCAATGAGCTAAAAGTAGTTGGAGCTAAGATTAATTTTTGAAATTGAATTTTTCTGGAGGTTACATACACAGTAATGGTAACAGGGCCAACGATGTGCTGTCTTGAGAGATGCCCTGGGGAGCCGCTTTAATGATCAGAAATGATCCCCTGGCACCTGGGCGAACCTCTGTGAGACCACAAATCTTGCCCGAAATAAAAGGGAAGCTCTGGTTCTCCTATCAGACACGAGCCAGTTGATGGGGGTCGGGTCTCTTTTATTTTCCCCTTCAGTGGTTCATCAGCACAATGCCAGGCACAAGAGCTTGGCTCACACTTGTCCAGTGCATAAATGGGGTGTCCTTAGCACATAAATTGTTCCATACGTGCGTATTTCTGCAGTGTTTCAGAGAACGTGAATGTCATTTGTTTGCCTGGCTAGTTGAGGTGGACCTTGGCCCTCTTATGTGTATTAGGAGCAGAACAGGGCATCTGCAGTACAGAGGTTTTAGCAATAGAAGGCGTGGATTTGCCCAGGCTTTGCCACTTACTAGCCTCAATCTCTCCACATGTAAAACGGGAATCACATAATTGCCCCTATCTCACAGGGGCTGTGAAGATTTGAGGAAGATCAAGGCGGTGGAGAGCCTCCGGAAAAGGGTCAAGAGTTGTACAGATGTTTGTGATTCTATTTTTTTTGAGCACCTAGCGGAACATTCGGCATGTCAGAAGCCGTTAAAACATCAGCGTAGTGAGTGATGATAGCTGATGTGTACTGAGCATGGAGCACGAGCAGGGCACTATTCTTTGAACTTCAAATGGGTGAGCCCATTAAATCTTCACAACACTCTGAGGCTATCGTGACTCCATGTTATCGATGAGGAAACTGAGGCCTGCAGGTCACTCAGGACGTGGCAGAGAAACAAACCCAGGCAGGCTGCGGCCGGGGCCCATGTGACTAATACTTTGCTTTACTGCAGATGTGCTTTTGGACAAAACCTTAATCCCAGACCTAGGAATGATCATAAAGTCAAGCTGGTGGAGGTGAATTGAATGGCATTTTCCCGCAGTGGGCTGCAGGGAGACAGGAAGCAGATGTCTCCACTGCCCTTTTGGTTTCTCACTCCTCACGTTTTCTCCCCATGGTAATGCCTGATTAGGGATGGACTTGGTGGATCTCTGATTCTGAAGTGACATCATCCACCTAAAACAGAAGGTCAAGGCCTGGACCTGTCTCCTTCCCTCTTTGCTCCTTCCCCATTCCCCTCCTTCATCCCACTTTCCACCTGCAGGCTTGTGTGAGCAAAATCCAAGCAGGTATCCCAGGTGTTTTGGGCGGCTCCCTGGTCCAATGCATTATGCAAATTTCTCGCCCTTGGCTTGTCAGCATCCGTCCCACTGAATAACTCTGACCTGGGCTGTTTCCGGCCCCCCACCCGCCGACGCATCAGCGTGCTGAGTCCTGGATGAATTTCATCGCACAAACCCTGCTAGATGACAACCCTCTCTTATTCCCCACGGCGGTTCCCCACGGTGATGGTGTGAAGGGGCTTTTCGTACATAGGCACGTAGTTTTCCTTGAGAAGGTGTCTAGGATGGGATCCTTCCAAAGCGGAGGAACCCTGAGTGATCAAAGCCAGAAAGACAGGAGGGAACACAGTTTGCTCGCTGACATGATGAGCCTGAAGATGAGCACCGGCTGGGCTGCGGCTGGGGACAGCCGCCGATTAAATGCGTTTTCGTTTCAATCAAGGTGAGAGCGTCTGTAGTTAGCAGGAATCGCTCTCTGTAGTATACTTAGATTATAACTGGCCGACCTGTGCAATGGAGCCGCTGACCCATTTTAATGAAATGATTTTGCAATTAGATTCGATAGACTAATGTGTTCTTTCCAACACTTTTCCCCCTGCTGTTTTTGTTATTGCCCTGGTTTGTAATAATGAGGGGGTTGGAGTGTGGTATTTTATATGAGTGGGAGCCAGAAATGTTAATAACGGCGTACGTACAAAACTGAAAGAGTGCGTTCCCCGGTCGGAGCCAGCCTGAAATGCCACCTCCATCACTTCATATTTCATTACCCAAACTACTCAGGGTTTCTCGGAGCCATTTGTTATGCCTAATGCTCATAACTACCCAAAAGTATTTTTAACTTTTCCAGAGCTTTAAAAGTCAATTTCAATCTCAATGCATATTTGTCACTGCCAGAAATACTTAGTAGGAGAGGAGTAACTGAAATAGGCCGTTGCTTCTTGTCTTTAGGGGAGTTGAGACAGGAGAGTTCTCGGAGGATTTGAACAAGGGCCATAAAACTAGACGCCGGCTGAAATGGGTCTTGGGAGAGCTGATGTCACCTGGCATCTCCCCTGCTCCTGCCCCCGTAGCCCTTCTCCCCCTTGGTGGGCAGCTCAGAACGACGACACTTGGGACGTGAGCACAGAGAAACTTCAATAGACCAGGGGAGTGGAAATCCACAGCAACGCGGTTTTATTATGAACCCCTGCCCTGCCGCCACTTCCCAGGAGAGGATGTATGTAATGTTTGGATGGTCACGGGGCTGGGGCAGGTGGGGAGCCAAAGCTCCCATCCTTTGGATGGACTTGGCTGCAGAGGCCAGCGCTGGGCCCAGGGTGGCCGCTGTCACTAGCAGTCTGCATTATGCATCATCCTCTGGGCAACCAGTTTGTTTAATGGAAGTCACAGATGCACGGTTATCAGGGCACCAAGGACCTGCCAACGCATGTGTCCAGAGTTCTCCTCTTCTACCTCCAATACCCCTAAGGTGGGGGGGATGAAAGAAGGAGGAAAGGAGCAGAAAGAGGAACTGGGGGGAGTAGGAGGCCTGCTGGGGCACTTCAGCTTGAAAGGACAAGCAAAGGTTACAGGTCATGAATGGAATCAAGAGAACATTGTTATCCACTCGTCGGCAAAGGCCAGGGGACCAGACACCAGTTGGCTGGAAAACACCAATTGTTCACCAGGAGTTTGGAGATTGGTTGGGCAGACAGCTGTCCTAGTAAGTTCTCCCTGTCAGAGTCTAACATGAATGCAGCTATCTGCCTGGAAGTAGAGGGAAATGGCCATGGCCTGTAGCTGGTCACTGCCTGGTCACAGCCAGCTGCTGGAGGACCAGGGAGGCACCCGTGGAAGGGCACCCTGTGGACCCACTCCCGAAGGCCTGGCCCTGGCATGGTGGTGGCAGTGCCGAGGAACTCAGAACGCCCTCTCTGTTCAGAGGGAAAGGAAATTTCTCTAGGCCCAAGGACTTGTTCTGTACCAAATGGGTCTTGGTATATTCATGCTGGAGGGGAGGAGCCATGTAAACAGGGATGCTTGCTCTCTTTCTTGCTCAAGTCATTTTCTATTAACAGAAGGAAGTTGGAAAGGGAGTGTTAGTTTTTTCAACTCCCTATCAAGTCAAGTCAAGGTCTTTTTGATTTTATAACTCAAGGCCGTGGGGCTGTCCGCAGCTGGGAAAGCTGAGGATTACAGTTGTAAAGAGCAGCCATGCTGGAGTCCAATGACCCTGGGCAGGTTAGTTGGCCTCTCTAAGCCTCAATATTCTCATCCGCAAAATGGGACTTATAGGGTGGTTGTGAAAATTAAACAAGGTAATGATGTAAATAGTTCAGCACCCGGTCTATGGTAAGCACATGAGAAAAGAATTCAGAGAGGTAAATAGGACTCTCCATTACTCAGCAATGGCTGGGGCCCTGGCTCTGAGGGGTAACCTGAGAGAGAGAAGACAGTGAAAGTCACACATCGCCATGGAAGCCCAGAGCCCAGCTCCTGGCTCAAGCCAGGGTCCTCTCTCACATGGGACAGGACACACACTCCACGGCATGAACCAACAACACAATCTTCCGGTTACACTGGGCCTAGGATTTATCAAGAAATAAGCAGCATGGGAGGTGCCAAGATGCCCCTCTCTTTATTATCAGAGGCAGTGGGCTTCTGCACAGACCCCACATGGCACTGAACTAGCACCATTGAGGAGCCCAGCACTTCCGCCTCATGTTAACTGTGCTTGGAAGGTCAAGGAAACAGCTTGGACTTTAGCCTGCATGGGGACCAAAGTACTCGTGAGGAGAGGGGGTCAGTTCCAGAAGGAGCCTCAGGTTGCATCCAGTGTCTCAGACTCATGGCAGTTTCATCATTCTCATGCTCACATTAAGTCCTAATGCTTCCAATAAAGATGGTAGGTGGAGGGTGGGTACCAGAAGTATGAGCTTTGCGTTAACTGCCACGTGGGAAAAGGACCTCGGGCTGGGACTCTTCCGTGAAACAAAGGGCATACGCCTTGGGTATACGTGTTCTCTTCAAGAAGAAAAACAGTGGTGTCTGAGCTCAGACCTAGCTACTTTACCACTTGACTGGCATCCAGACAAGATTTGGGGGATGGCAACTCCATTTGGGATAGAGACGTGGATGCAGATCTCAGCTTGTCCCCCATATGTTTCCCCATCCCTATCTCAGCCCAGATCTGCTACCTGGAGGTGGAGATGCTCTGTGAATCCTTCGAGACTACCAACCCCCCACCCTTCGTGAGGCTGGACCGAGAGAGGCGGGTCTGGCGGGTGGTGGGCTGCGGTGCTCCAGAGCAGAGAAGAGGTGTCCAGCGGTGGCGGGCCATGCTGCAGGAGAGCGCGGTGCTTTCCGCGGTGCTTGACAGAACCATGTTCCGTTTCCATCGTTCCACCACATGGTTAGATCAAGCACAAAGGAAAGCCCCGCGGCGACTGGTCAGAGTCAAGGTCAGGAAGCAGCGTCAGAGAGAGGACAGGAGCGCTCAGAGGAAGCAGCGTGGAGAAGCGGAAGCCGGAGCAGGCCCCCACTGAGCGTGATTAGTACCGAGAGCGGGGTTCCACAGGAACACGTCCGGAGACAGGAGCCCTACCGCCCTTCACGCCCCACCCCGGGGGAGACACACAGGAGGAAGGGAGAAGAACGGGTGGGAGGCCACTGGACATCCCTACTCAGGAGTATCAGGGCAGAACAGATCCTTCCCAAGGGGAATTATGACCACAAATGTCTGGGATTGTATCGCAGGCCTGAACTGAGCCTCTGAACCCCGCTCAATCACACCGTTAGATGTGCCAAGACGTGGAACTTAGCAGAAGCGTCTTTTGCATTCTCTGCTGCCTAGGGCCCATCCCATATCAGAGTGGTTCCATGACAGGCTGTTCCCCCGGCGCCTTCAGTAAAGAGACAGGCCACGGTTCCTAGTGGTCTAGCAAAGCTGCAGTGCTCTTCTTTAGAAAAAGTCCCTCTGATGTCTCCTCAGTATCCTTCAAGGCCCCCAGAAACCCCTGCCTGACAGATGTTCATCACAGATCAATCAAGGTATAGTAGAGAAGGGGTGTGACATTGAGAGAAAATACATGTTCCTAGCAGGGAGAAAGTCGGGGAAGCCACGGGGCCCTGGGTTTGGGACTGAGAAACCCACAGTCACAATGATCATGACAAAGAGCCTCTTTCAAACTAAGAAAAGGAAAGAAAGTGGAAGATACCAGATTCTAGGGTCCTTCCTGACTTCTGCCATGACTATAAATCATGGAGTGGGCCGAGGAGACCAACAACCAGTTGTTCTTGATGCCATGGGCCCAGGGAGGGTGCCCAGCCTTTACACCCTTATCTGCAAAAGATCAGCGGCCGTTTTTATGAATTTCCACCCAAGCCGTGAAGAGGAGATGTGTGCATCTTGAAGAGACCAGAGTCAGGGCATCTTGAAGAGACCAGACTGGGACCCTCACTGCCCTGCCCTGCCCTCTGACAGGGTCACCGATCCGCCACAGTGTGTTTTTAGGACGAGATGGCGGCAGCATATTGACATGTATAGGTTATCTGTGGTGACTGACTGGTGAGTCCAAGTCACTCCACAGCTCCGGATCTGGCTCCACCTCTTGCTAAGCCCTCCCATCCGAACGACTAGAGCTGGCCACTGTAATTTAGACTCAACTCTGCTTTGAGCCCCTCCAGACAGGCAGGGCTCTGCAAACACTCTGGTTTGGGGATTTCGTATTCAAGATTGATCAGGCCCTCGGCACCAGAGCAGGGAAAATCCATCCCTTTCGTGCCCCTGTCCCCAAGCTTTAAAATTCCCCTCCTTCTCTTTGGTTTGCTTCAACAGAAAGAAATGGAGGGGCCCAGGAGAAAGTTATCAAGAATCTTCTCAGCATATCAGAAGTCCTGGGTTACAGATCTTGTCCTGAAAATAGCACTCTATAATCTTAGATAAGACTTCCTGCTGTGTGAGCCTCAGTTTCTTCCTCTCTAGCATGGACTGGGTAATCTCTGGGGGCTCTAAAGTTTTGTGATTCCCTGAGAGATGTCTTACCCTTTGCCATGTTTGTACAGATGAGGACAGGGAGTACACCACTCTGTACTTTTCACCACCAGTTTCTTCTTGCCAACTGGATCTCCACACACAAAGTGGGGGAGGCATGACGGAAGGCAGACAGCATTTTCCAGCCGCCAAGTGCTCCCCCGAGGATGGGCTTGGGGTCTCAGGCAGCCAGATGGTGCCTTTCGAGGAGGCCTTAATCTGATGGTCAGATTACCCCAGCCGGCAGCATTCACCTCTAACCCGATCTTGCTGCCCAGGGCAGCGGATACAGCTGATATAGGCAGACACAGTGCAGCTGGGAAGCCAGATGCCCAGCCTAAGGAGGGGCTTTATGCGTTGCAAGAGCAGCCCTCAAATTGGCTCCTAATTACATCAGCTGTCTTTGCAATGGGAGTGCTTTTAGGGGAAAGTAAAACGCAGACTTATTATCTGTCAAATCCAGTACGTGTCACCTGCCCCTCCTTCTTTCCTCTTGAGCTTCCTGGAAACACAGAGCTTTAGAGCTATGACTTCTGCATCCCTCAATGCTAAGCAGGTCTGGGCCCCAGTGCCTCTCAAAGCCAAGGCCTTTGGAGTGCACCAGTAGCTAGCTCTCTTGACCTCTCTTGTCTGTAGCTACATAAAATAAGAGTATATAGAATGTTATATGTTAGGATCATCACAGCTCTAACTTTCTCTACCTTTATAGGAATAATCTTTCTGGTTAGTATTGATGTATAAAAAATTTTTTAGACAGGATCAATCCAAAAACCCTCTCCCTTTTCCCTATTTGTTTCTTTGTAAAATTTCCAATCATTCCTACCCCACATAGGAAAAGAAGCCAGGGTTCCTCCAGTGCAAAGATAGGTAGGTAGTGGCAGATCTAGAGCTAGAACTAAGCTCTACTGTTTCTAGGTCTACTGGCTGTTTTCCTCTTTCTCCTACTTAGTTCTGTCTGTACCCCATCCCCAAACCCAGCCTACAGTCATTCCGAGGCAATGGCTGATCCCTGGGCTGATTCCATCCCCGCCCTATGCCCCAGGGTCTTGGCATCAATCAGGATCTCGAGATCATGATGGGACCACCCCCCCACCAGCCCCCAGACTGAGGGATCGGGGTTGGCAGATGGCACCCTGCCCTCCTCGGCCTCTTATCACCCCTCTTCTTGGGCACAACTGCTGTTAGAGGTAATTAACTCAGCCCCAGCCAGACGTGGGTAGGAAGAGAGGAGGCAGAAGGAACAAGAGGTGTAAGTCATGAGGAAAGGGCCCGGGGACAAGACGATTGTGCCTCAGGGCACAGCTCTGGGCTGGGAGAGCGTTTTCCTCCCTGAGATGCGGCGGCCCCAAGAAGGAACTTAAGGAAAGAGTTCAGGACCTGAGGTTGGGGGCGGGGCCATGAGGCTGGGGAAGGAAGTCATCCAAGCAGCTGGGCCTCCTTCCCAAATGGTCCTTCTCTCCTACATGCTGCGTGGTGTTGAGGAGTGAGCCAGACCTGGGGTCCGAGCCTGCCTTTACCGTTTGCTTGCTGTGACCATGGGGTGCCCCCTCACCTCTGAGCCCTCAGCTCCCTCTGCTGCAGCAAGGGGACCTCTCCTGCTGATCTCACAGGACTATTGGAAACACCGAGTCAAACTAGAAGCCCTGAGCTGCTCATCAGCGGCAAGAAACTGCTCTTGTAACTGACATTGTTATTCTGGGGAAGACACATTGAGATCGATGTCTCAGACTGCCGCCAAGTCCCTGGGGTCCCTCCAAGCCCTCTCAAGGTATTTGCTTCTGTTGAAAAAAATAAAACAGCTCAGGCTGATCATTCTGGAGGCATGGACTGAAGAATTTGACTTTGAGGTCAAGAACAACATGAAAGAAGTGGAGGTCTGCCTGCTGGTCTTCTCCCGGCGACTAGGGCTGACACTGGCCTTCTCCCCAGGAAAACCCACCGACACAAGATGCTCCGGGCAGGGAGAGAAGAACAGTTCCTGCTGACACACAGATTGTGAGGGTTGGCTTCACCCCATCTCACCACATCATACTATCAACGTCTCACCATTGGGAGCACAAAGCAGCTTGGTGATTTTTTTTCCAGTAGCAAACAACACAAATGATAGTCATTTTTAACTGCCTGTTCATCCATCTCTTGGGTCAAGGAGAGCAACTTCTCTTTCCAAGATGAGCTGAGAATTCCCCTGCCATCCACCAGCCCCTCCCTCCCCGTTTCATTTCTGGGTGCGGTAGGGAGGAAGGTTTCTGGAGAGAGCTTGGGAACTAGAGAGCAAGGCTTTGCTTTCTCTCTGAGCAACACTCTTTGCTGTTCTCTCCATGATCAGAATGCACCCATCTGGGGTGGAGGAGAGAGCAAAAACGCCTGTGAACCCTAGAATACACTGTGGTCCAAGGGCTGTACCGAAGGTGGCCATAGAGGAGGAGAGGAGGGCCCCAAGCCTCCATGCTTCCTGCAGCCTGGCCGGGGGTATATTTATTTCTCTATCTGCCACTTGGGGAGCGTGATTTGGAAACTAACACAATACAAACTAAATAAATCGTGGCCTCTAAAAGATCGCATGTGTACAGGCTGCCTCATTCCCTCGTTTCCACCTAGCTCGGGAGATGTGCTGCTGCCTCGGTTCTGTCTCTCCCCAAATCACCCCCCTTCCTCCCCACAATGCTTTCATTGTGTGTGTGTGTTTTATTTTAAATCCATAAGCTAATTGGTTTTCTGCGGGGCTAACTGAATTTTCCCAATTTAATTTGCAAAGACGCTCCCCAGGAGCCATTACAGGGCGCGCTGTCCTCCAGATTGGATTACTGGCCTCTCTGGGGCTGCTGTACTCTGAGTCGGAAGGTGGGGCCCTGCCCCATAACCTGATTACCTGAGCAGCGGAACTTCTTGCTCTTGATCTGGCTGATGCGCTTGTTGGCCAGCCGGCGCGGGCTGCTGCAGCGGGCCCCGCTGGTCTCGATGGGGTTGTCCTGAAGGTAGTCGGCCAGCCACTTCAAGTGGCAGTCGCACACAAACGGGTTTTGGGCTAAGTGGCTGCGAGAGGGACGGGAGTTAGTCAGATGGGACCCCTGGTGCCACGTTCCGCCACCACCCTGCCTGGTGCTAGGCTCTGGCGCCAGGCTCCCTCCCTCATCGCCCCAGGAGGCCTCGGGGGAGGTGGGAGCTGCTCTCAGACGAGACCCGGAGAGGGGGGTCTGAGGTCTGCTGTCTGCAAAAGACAGTCACAGGTGCAGCTGGCATCCCGTCTGGGGAATCAGCCTTCCTTACTCTCCCCACCTGGGTCAGGACCCACCCCTGATCGTCTCCAATCTCACCCACGCCAATCCTGAAGGGCAATGAAAGTTGCAGGCTTAGGGTTTATGCTGAGGGCAGACTGAATTTTATTTCTCCAAGCTCAGGAACAGCCGGTACATAAAGCAGCTGGCATGGTGTCGGGCACAGGGCGGGTGTTCCATTTATAGGAGCGGGTTTTGTTCTTACCATCCTCAGCATCACAAGGGCAACAGCACCACGGGCCTGGCTTCCCCCGGCTCAGTGAGAAAACTATCCAAAGCACCACACTCAGTGCTCAGCACGTGGTCGGGGTTCAGTGTGTAGCAGCTGCTCTTACCCTTTATTGGCTCCCGTCTCTGGCTACAGGGGCAGTAAGTGCCAGACGACTCAGAAGGGCTCCAGAAGCCCCCAGGCTCATGGTCAGGCCTGGGGCTGGAGCTAGGGTCTAAGCTTAGGGGTGGAGCCATCAGACACATGGGCTGAGATCCGTACTCAGGTGTCATCTATCTAATGGAACTATTTAGGAACGTCTGCAGGGCTTGGGAGTGAGGAACTGTTCCCTAACGAGGGTGGTGAAATACTCCCGTATTATTCTGGTACAGTGTGCCTGTACCAGAGGCTTGGTTTTGCGGGCGTTGGTGGGCAGGAATGGGTGATCAGCAGAGATGGAACCTGCTCAGAATACAGTGGCCACAGTGGTTACAAAAGCAGGTGAGCAGCTGCTCGGCCTGGATTCAAATCCTGCTTCTTACTAGTTGTGCAACCTTGAATAAGTTACTTAACTTATCTGTGCCTCTGGTTTCCTCGCATAGAAATGGGGGATCACAAAAGCACCTACCTCCTAGGGTTGTTGTGAGGCGTAACTGTTTGGATACAGGGAAATCACCCAGTGGGGTGCCAAGCATTGTGTGAGTGCTTAGTACAGGCGAGCTAGCGCTATTATGATTTTTTTAAAAATTGTTTTTTCTTGGGCAAGCCATGCAGCATGTGGAAATGGTAGTTCCCTGACCAGGGATCAAACCCACGTCCCCTGCATTGAAAGCGCAGATTCTTAACCACTGCACTGCCAGGGAAGTCCCAAGCTAGTGCTATTATTAATATTCCGTTCTCGCTGCAGGCTCCAGGACTCCTCCTGGATGTGCTCACTTTGCCTTCATTTTGAATGTTCTCTGAGACTACGTGTTTGGGGTTGCTGGCTGCCTGGGCACGCCCTGGCACTCGAGGTGGCATACTCACAGCGTCTGGATGGCCTGCAGAGGGGCAAAGAGCCCCTTGCTGATGGTCTGAAGCTTGTTGTCGTATAAGGAGAGCAGGTTGAGGCTCTGCAGGTCCTGAAACGTGTTCACCCGCAGGCAGTTGATCTTGTTGGCATTGAGGAGCCTGCAGGCAGGAGAGAGAGGCTGGTGACTCACTAATCCTTGTGATGACCTGCGGAGCAAGGGCCACGCCTGCAGGCTTCCCAGTGCTCTCCTTACAGCAGGGGCTCCCGCCCTCAGCAGAGAAAGAGAGGGACTTGCATGCCTGTGGCAACCGAACCCCCGAACACGTCCGGGCACTCATGCACCCGGTCACCACGGACGCTGTGTGGCACACCGATCACTTGGAGACTTCCCCTGCACCCATGCTCTCAGAGGGAGACCCGAAATGGCACCCTGTGTGCTCCACTTTCTGCTTTAGCATGCAGAGCTTCCAGGACTCAAAAAAAAAAAAAAAAATCATTTGGCACAATTATTTTGATGCTTTAGCTGATTGACTAAGGGTAATTTTGATTCAGAAAATTCCTTAGAGTTCTTTTGGATCACTGATCCCATTGGAAATCTGATGAAAGTTATAGGTCATCGTCCCAGAAAAAATACAGCCGTGGGTAGGCATGTGTGCACACACATACACATCCTTTCTCTCTCTCTCACACACACACAAACACAAACACACACATGGATGGAGTCCTGTGTGATTCCGCAAATAACGCATGTTCTGAACACGCTGTTTACCCCTTTCATAAGGTGATTCCTTCTCCTCCTCTGTATCTGAGGCCAAATGTCAGCTCCTCAGAGAGGCCTGCCCTGACCCCCTCATCTCCAGTGCGACCCCTACTATTGTCTCTCATAGCCCCCTATTTATTTCCCTCGTAGCACTTCTCTCAATTTGTGGTTAGAGGATATTTGTTTGTTTTCTTGTTTATCATTTGCCTCCCACCCAAGACGGTAAGTTCTATGATGGCACAGATGACATTATTTTATTCCTCCCTTTATTCCTAGTGCTTAGCACAAGCATTTATTAAGAAATATACTCAACTCCATATGCAAATCCAGGGGGTCACTCTCCTCTAAGGTGACACCTATCCCCCAGGGTCAGCCTTCCTACCCATGAGGGACCCCGTTCTGCCATGGTTTTAGTTCTTCAGACCCGCCCTGGCCAACCAAAACCAAAAAAAAAAAAAGAAGCATAAAAGGAAGCTGCCTTTCTGGTGAAATGCTGGTCCATCCTAGGTGATGCCATTAGGGTTGTAGAAGTATTTTCCAGAATGGGGCTGGCAAGGCAAGCACTTTGGGTCCTACAAATGTCCTTTATGATCCTAGACTGACTAGCTGTGCCCTTGAACCTCGTGTGAAATCACTGCTCACCCACTCTTGAGTGAAAGTGAGGGGGTTACTAAGCTAACCAGCAAAAAGCTGGAATTTTAAAAATTTCTCTTTTCAATGCTGGCTCAGAGCTTCCCTCATGGGGAGGGACCCATGGGATGCATCATGGCCGGCTTGCCTCTGGAGGCTCTTGATGCCAGGGTCCAGGGCACTGGAGCTGGTAATGGAGGGGCTGCCATGGGAGCTCAATCATCCACGCCCCCACTCCCTTGCTGCAGGCCCGTCCTGTGAGGCAGGCAGCTGTGGCGGTGACAAGAGGAAGAAGAACTGACGTTTAATCTGGCTAATAATGGGCAGGGTCCCAAGGGTTCACACAGATGTCCTCCTGCCTCCCAGTGGCAAAAAAAGCTCACATTGCTAGAATACTTTTCATGTTTTCCAGCGTGCTTTCCTGACATCCTTTTATTCTCACAGTAACCTGGGCAGATGGGCAGAGCCAGCCTTGCACGTTACAGTTGAGGAAACTGAGGCTGAGAGTTTGGTGGGCTTGTTCAAGGTCACACGTTTCCAAGGTGCATGCTGGATGCAGTTGTGGTACTCTAGGTCTCTGGAGGGTTTAGTTTCTTCTTTATGAATGCCTTATCTACCCCACCCATCTGTCTATCCCCTTTGTAGCAATCTCTCCCAAGAATTTACTGTGCTTTGTATATTAAATTTTAGTCAAAATCACTCTATTTGGGGGGTATTCCAAGGAGGATGCTATGGGGCAGAGAAACAGGGAGAAGAGGGAGAGGATCCAACAGGGCTAAGTCCCCACGGGTCAGGAATGAACCCTTCACACACACACATTATTTGGTTCTCTTGTTTAAAAAGAAAAATAAAGTATGCGGTAGATGATATGTACCAAAGCCTGATGTTCAGGGCCTTCTGAGGGCATCATCTTGCTAGGAAATACCGAATTATCAGCAAAGAGACCAGGTCAGAAATGCCAATCTCGTGACCTGAGGATAGAATCCTCCCTGCAGCATATTGCAACATCCACATGCAACTCTGTTCATTCAGCCCTCCCAGTGTGTTAAAAACTGGGACAAAACTATAATGAGGTATCACCTCACATCAGTCAGAATGGCCATCATTAAAAAGTCTACAAATAACAAACGCTAGAGAGGGTGTGGAGAAAAGGGAGCCCTCCTACACTGTTGGTGGGAACGTAGACTGGTGCAGCCACTATGGAGAACAGTATGGAGGTTCCTTAAAAAACTAAAAAAAGAGCTACCAGGGCTTCCCTGGTGGCGCAGTGGTTGAGAATCTGCCTGCCAATGCAGGGGACACGGGTTCGAGCCCTGGTCTGGGAGGATCCCACATGCCGCGGAGCAACTGGGCCTGTGAGCCACACCTACTGACCCAGCGCGTCTGGAGCCTGTGCTCCGCAACAAGAGAGGCCGTGACAGTGAGAGGCCCGCACACCGCGATGAAGAGTGGCCCCCATTTGTCGCAACTAGAGAAAGCCCTCGCACAGAAACGAAGACCCAACACAGCCATAAATAAATAAATTAATTAAAAAAAAGACCTACCATATGATTCACTCCTGGTCATATATCTGGAGAAAACGCTAATCCGAAAAGATACATGCACCCCAATATTCATAGCAGCACTATTTACAACAGCTAAGACATGGAAGCAACCTAAGTATCCATCGACAGATGAATGGATAAAGAAGATGTGGTATGTTTATATATATATATATATATATACATATATATATATACACACACACACACACATATATATACACATATATATATAAAATGTAATATTACTCAGCTATAAAAAGCTGAGTAATATATATATATAAAATGTATATATATATAAAATGTAATATTATATATATAAAAAAGTATATATTTATATAAAAATATATATAAAATGTATATATATATAAAATGTAATATTACTCAGCTATAAATATATATATATAATATATATAAAATGTATAAAAAGCTATAAAAAGAATGAAATAATGCCATTTGCAGCAATAATGGATGGACCTAGAGATTATCATACCAAGTGAAGTAAGTCAGACAGACAAAGATAAATATATGGTATCACTTACATGTGGAGTCTAAAATATGATACAAATGAACTTATTTACAAGACAGAAACAGACTCACAGACATAGAAAACAAACTATGGTTACCAAAGGGGAAAGGGGAAAGGAGTTTGGGATTAGCAGATACAAACTACTATACATAATGGAAAAGAATTGAAAAAGAATATACATACATATATATGTATAACTGAATCACTTTGCTGTACATCAGAAGCTAACACAACATTGTAAATCAACTATACTTCAATAAAAAAATTGGGACATCTCTCTCTCTCATTCACACACATCAGATTTCTATTTTCTCTTGAAAAAAGTCAGAAGCTCTAGTAACACTGGGCCCACTGGAGGCAGCCGTGGGGTTGCTGCCCCCTTTAGATAAGACATATGCTCTGTTTGCCACAGTCCTCACTATTCCCTATTGTATGCCCTTCACAAGTCTATTCTACTGACCTTGCCTGAGTAGGCATTTAGATTTGAGACCCTAGTGTAGATTCATGAGCCCAATTGCTGTACTTGGTTCTGGGGAACGCCAGACACTGGATAAGGCGGATGGCTATGGGGAGAGAGGAGTGCAACTCTGATCTGCCTTGAAAGGTTATCTAAACTGCAGGCCACTCTGGCAACCCTCCTCACCCATCAGAACTATCGAGGCTTCTTTTTCTGCCCACTTTCTTGTTCCCTATTGCTCCTAGATCTCTCAGCATGAGATGTTATCGCAAAGATGTAAGGCATCAAAACAACCCAGGCTGGCACGATTTTGAGTTAAAGATAGTGCATAAGCAGGAGCAAAAGGAAACACAAAAGGGCAGAGTCTCCCCATCACTTATTCTTTCCCAGGATGCTTGGCTCCCCAAGGCAAGATGCATCGGTGCAGGGAGAGATAAAATTAAGCTGCTTATCCAGATTTAGATGCCGAGGACAGCCTCACTGATCCCCAGCACAGGCGACATCTAACAGCCTGTCGTTCTGTCCTCTATCCTTTGGGAGGAAGGTTGGCAGCTACTCAACTGGTTCTGGCTTCCATGAAAGGATCTCTGAGCTCTCTGGTACATGGACAAGAGTTGCAGGGGAATTAAACAAACAAACAACATCCTAATCATTTGTAGAGACGTGGATGGACCTAGAGAGTGTCATACAGAGTGAAGTAAGTCAGAAAGAGAAAAGCAAATATTGTATAATAACGCATACATGTGGAATCTAGAAAAATGGTATAGATGATCTTATTTGCAAAGCAGAAATAGAGACACAGAGGTAGAGAACAAATGTATGGATACCAAGGGGGAAAGGGGTGGGGTGGGAGGAATTGGGAGACTGGGACTGACACATATACATTATTGTTACTATGTATAAAATAGACAACTGATAGGAACATACTGTATAGCACAGGGAACTCCACCTAATGCACTGTGGTGACCTAAATGGGAGGGAAGTCCAAAAGGGAGGGGATATCTGTATGTGTATGGCTGATTTATTTTGTTGTGCAGTGGAGGCTAACACAACATTGTAAAGCAACCATAGTCCAATAAAAATTAATTTTAAAAAACGCCCTAAAAAAATAAAAATAAAGAAAAACCACCCTATGATGGAGCAAACAGAGAGTAAACAACTATTTGAAATGGGGTTCAGCAATTCTGTAAGAAGTTCTGAACATAGGCCTTCTCCCTCTTTCACTGGAGGGATGGATTCTGCCTCTTTCTCCATCAAGGCTGGTTGATCTGTCCCAGTTCATTCCCCTTTGAGGAACAGTGGTGTAACTGCTGTGTGAATTATTAATAATGCAGCATCATCTCCAGGGACCACAGCTCTGTGTGCAGCCCTGTGCCAAAGGTTTTCCAAAGCACTTTCCATGTAGTATTTTCTTTCACCCTCACGGCAGCACTATGCTTGTCCTCATTTTGCTGATGAGGAAACTGAGGGTCAGAGTGGTGATGGATTTAACCAAGGTTGCCCAGTGAACTTCCAGCCTGTCCGACTCCAAAGTTCCTCTCTCATCCACCATGTAAAATCCATCCTCTCATTCCTGTGCCTGGTGGAAGGTGTTGCCTGTTTCTGGGGAGTGGTTGTCTTTGCTAGCTTCGGAATGCACCTGGGCACACTTCAGGTGGACGTCTAGTTGGGTCCGGAAGACTGCTTGCCTCTTCGTTGTGTAGAGGCATCAGGAGTCCTGCTGACTCTTAGGGAGAACCCAGCACCAAGCTGCTGCGATGGGATTGCTCTTTGAAATGCTCACTAAACTGCCACTGGCACAATGGCAGGCTCTTCACTGAGGGGCCTGCACCTGTGCAAAGCAGGGTCTCAACCTTCACGCATCATTGACTAAATGCCGATTTAGGAGCTGGTATGCTTGGCTCTGTACTCCCCTCACCCTGAATTCTCACTCAAGGCAGACCGGGGACGGCGATGAAGCAGAGACAAGAGCATCCCTTATGCAAGATGGGATGCTCCAGCTCGCCTCATTCGAGAGGCTGCCTGGTACTCAAACTCCAAATTCTGATGCCCCCAACTAGATCTCAGCTTGATCCATTATTGGATCCAGTGAGGGGTGAGGGGTTGGAGATGTACTGTGTTCATCAGTATTTCCCCAGAAGCAGATCCAACCATCTTGCGGGGCCACCCGTTCCCAGACTCACCTCCCAAAGGAAACGTGGAGGTCATATAAACAAAAAAGAGATGGTGGTTGGCCGGGGGTGGGGCTGAGATGATCAGGCCAGGTTGAACAGCTGGGACCACATGACCTAACAGGTAATAAGCACTATGTGTGGCCAGGCACTTGCTCAGCTCCTTACAAATATTAACTTATGGAATCTCCATCTGACAGATGATGAGACCCCTGGGACTCAAAAAGCTTGAGTGCTTTTGACCAAAGTTGCACAACTAGTAAGTGGTAGGTTGAGATCTGGATCCATGCTATCTTAGTTCAAAAGCCTTTGCTCCCCCTCCCATGCCTGTGAAGGGACTGTGGGAAGCGCCCGAAGCTTGTGGAAGGAGGTAGAAGGAGGTTTCTGTAGCCACTCCCATTAACTCAGTGATGATTCTACAATAAGACGAAAGCAAAGAGCCGCGCTCCCGTCAGAGGAAATTACGGAGAGTGCGAGTACACAGACATCACCTTCTAAACTTACATCTAAGTGTTAGCTCTACGAGGCACTCTTCCCGCCCTCCCCTTCACCGAGCCCTTTCAGCTTCCACATATGTTCCATGTCAAGAGGTATTAGCACTCAGCCCATTGACTAATCAACCTAACGATGCGGCGGAGAGATAATCCTTTCCAGGAGCTGTTGCCTTCAGAAAAAAGCAAGGCAGGAAACAGAAGCCACTGGGAGCCTCAGAGCTGGAGCGTGGGGCGGGGGGAGGGGGAACGAACAGCATGAGTCCTCAGTCTGGGCTAAGGAGGGCTCTTCTGATTCCAGTCCCGCTGGGGGACCGGGCCTGGCCCGGCCAGAGAAGTCCCAGGTGCTCTCATCGCGCGTAGCAGCTTGCAGCCTCATTCACTCAGGGTGCAGGTAATAGGGGGAGATGGGCCACAGGAGGGAAGTGAGGTCCACCCTCACCTGTGAAAAGGACCCCCGCACCCAGTCTCCCTAAAGAGGCCACATGGTGGGGGTGCACTTTGTAGCAGCTGTTCTTACTCTTTAGTGGCTCCCGTCTCTGGCTACAGGGGCAGAGGACCACTGAGGCCCCATTTTTAGCTACTGCCCTTGCCCACATCTCCTCCTCCAAGAAGATTCCCCTGAGCTCACAGCCTTGGCCGCAAGGTTTGGAAAACACAAACATCTGGAATCAGGCTTAATGATAAATTGCATCAAAATCACCTAGGTAACGCCAGTGGTTCACATATTGATTCAGTGGCCCCGAGCTCTCATTTGGGTGATATTTATATTCTCCACATCTGCCCACGGGTCTGCGGAAGACAGCGGTTTAAGGCTACTCCTCCTACTTATACCGTGTTTGTCTGCAAACACCAAAAGCATATTCCAAACCTGGAGTGTACAAGGTCTTCTCAGAAAACGTGTCAAGAAAGAGCGCAGCAGTCCCTTCCTGGAGAATAAGTGAAGCCCTTCTGGGAAAGACCACGGGATAGGAAGATGGGCCCAGGCTCCCGCCAGGCGGGGACTTCATGGAGCCTCCTTTTCTTAAAGTGACACTGGCAGGTGGCGGGGGGGTGGGGTCAGTTTCTGTTTCGTAAACACTCAGATGCATCCATAGGAGGGGAAAGATGTACCAACACCCCCATGGCATAACCCTTTCTCTGGCTCCGCCTGTAGGGGAATGATTTTTCAGGAATGGGTTACAAAGGCTCTCTGTTATCAAAAAAAGTTCTCTGTGTATCCCTGCAAGTATTTCCCACTATTAAGCACTGGCATTAACTATTAGTGAGGATGCCAATTAGGGGAGCCATTCTGGACCCCTGATTAAGCTCCAGGATTTAGATTTAACCCCTCTCATTATTGTGTCTTTCTCTTTTAAAAAAATTTCTTTAGAATTAACCCTCTGCCACCCTGAAAGTCTTTATCTACTCATTGTAATAAGGACCACTCTCTTGCCTTAGAACAAACATGCTATTATCTTTCCCATATGAAATACGGGGGATGTATTTTGACCTTTGGCAACCTCCTGAGGCTGGACATGGGGAAGAACCTGGTGACATCTGGTGTCACGAGGTCAAGGACTTCTGACCCCGCCCAGAATCTTCTCTGAGCCTGTGAATGGGTGCTCTGGGCCACGCCATGCTAAACACTCACACAAAGAAACAAGAGGAACCCTCCAAGTCCCTGGGGGCAAGGATGACGCTTTCTTCTCTCCTGATAATGACTGCACTGCTGGTCTTGGGCTGTGGGTTGTCATGGTGACTCAAACTGAAGTGCAGCAACGGGGCGGCCTGTCTGAAAAATAGGACCTCCTTTGACTCCACAGATTTAGGAGGGCACGAGGAAGAGTGTGCAAGCAACGGGGACCTCCTAAGGTAATCAGAGGGAAGCTGAGCTTCTGAGAGACCGGATGAAGGAGACATCACCTGCTCTCAGGAGATCAAGGGCCTCACCTAGGGTGACCTGGCTTGCCCCTTCCCTCCCCAACAGCTACTAGGGTGGAACTTGCCTATCTGACTGCTACCTGCTTACTAATCAGTCCTTTAAGTGGGATAAACCATTCACTCAATGACCAAAGCATGGAATGATTCCAGAATTTAAGTCCCCCCAAGAGCTTTCCTTAGGAAGCTCCAGGTACACAAGAGAGGGAAGAATTCCTCCCTCAAAAATGCATCACAAAGGAAGTCTGCTTCTACTGCTGGGGAGAATTCTCATCATCTCACCTCAACCCAGTCTTTAAGAACAAGCAGCTTCCTGATTGCCCTCTTACAGGGCTCAGCTCGAACTTTAGTGGGGTGAGGACAGTCAACCAGAGGAAGTTCCATGGGAGACAGAGGGTCTGTGATTTAGACTGAGGCTTAACAAGAGGAGCTGATAAAGCATCAGTTCCATAGTACTCCCTCCTTGGCTTGAGCCAGTGAGGAAGTCTTGTTTCGTGTATCACAAAACTAGCTCTGCAGATTGGCCCATGACTGGGTCAGAAGCAGATATCTCTGGTGTGGACTCCAGATTCAGACTGCTTGGGTTCCAACGCTCCATCGCTTACATGCTGAGAGACAATGGCCAAGTTACTTAACCCGTCAGTTGCTCAGTGTCTACGTCTATAAAATGGGCCTCTGAACAATGCCTTTCTCTTAGCATGGTTGTAAAGGTTAGATGAGATGATGTACGTGAAATTGCTTAGCACAGGTTCTGGAACATATTAAGTATTCAATAAATGGTAGCTGTTATCAGCAGCAGCAGTAGTTGTACTCGCAAAACAGCTGGTGAGGGCTTCCCTGGTGGCGCAGTGGTTGAGAATCTGCCTGCCAATGCGGGGGACACGGGTTCGAGCCCTGGTCTGGGAAGATCCCACATGCCACGGAGCAACTGGGCCCGTGAGCCACAATTACTGAGCCTGTGCGTCTGGAGCCTGTGCTCCACAACAAGAGAGGCCGCGATGCTGAGAGGCCCGCGCACCGCGATGAAGAGTGGTCCCCACTTGCCGCAACTAGAGAAAGCCCTCGCACAGTTCTGGTGAGGAAGGGCATGGATGGAGCCTGGGAGAAGAGGACAGGTCACTTCTCGGGTGATCAGAGTCGGGCGCGCATGCCCAGTGGCATGTCCGGTCCTAACCTTGGATTCTGAGATGTCTCTATGTGGGAAATTTCAGTTCTCTGCAGTTTAGGAGGGAGTCTCTAAACATACTTCTTGCCCTACTGGGCACCTGACTCGTGTCCCAGTAGCCTGTTTTAAGGAAGGAAACAGACAGACTCCCTTGCATCCCCCGAAGATCATAAGGGTTGTTACTAATAACAAATGTGTGTTTATACAGTGGAAGTCTGCGGGAACTGAACCTGTTTAGGATTAATTACAGGGAGACATACTAGCTATTTTCAAACACTTGAAGAATATGAGAATAGCCTTTTTTGAGTTTCCCAGAAGCCATTACTGAGGTTTAGTATAAGAAAGAGCTTCCTAACCTTCTAACTACACTGAGACAACTTATCACAGAAACTTATCAGCAAAAGAGTAGTAGGATTTGTCCCAGGGTGCGTGGAACGGGTTTCCATACCAGCTGGGTGAGAGGCTGTCCTGGAAGCCCTGAAGATTTTGGAAGTCCAGCTAAAGGAGGTGACTCTTGAGAGGCTGACACCAAGAGGATAGGGGTTTGGGGGTCCTTCCCAGGACTGCTGAAGCTTGTCCATGGAGACCCATTTGCTGCAGCCTCTGAGAAACTCTGAAGACTGAGACATCCTCCTATCAGCATTGGCCATCTGCCCAAATAAACAGGGCAAGAGAATGACCCAGGAGGGCTGGGTACAGAACAGGCTGGGCAAGTGTGGTGGAATAGCTGAAAAGTTTAGAGAAACAGGGAAAGGGGAGATGGGCAGGCAGGACAACCAACTACAATGCACCTGCTTTACTCCTGGTAGCGTCATGACAAGTGCCAGAAAGGAAACATCCAAGATCATTTTGGGTGGCAGAGACAGCTTGGCTTTGTGATGCACCCATAACTTGAGAGATGGAGAGAGAAGAAAAAAACACAAACCTCTTGCAAAAAGTCTTCGAGTCAAAGGACAGGAAATTTCCCAGACTAGCAGGGTATTCTAATCAGAGCCTTCTTATCGGAGTGTGTCTCCAGTCTAACAAGGAGAAATCCAATCTACCGCGGGCTGAACGCTAAATTAGATCTAATCAGGACCTGCTTTCTAACTGCTCAACAGCAGGTCAAAGCCCAATGACGGCTACAGTTGCTGGTTCTTTCTGGAAAGTGAGGTGGCCTGAGTTGTGTCAACTCTCGGTCTCGAGAGAAGGGGGGGATGCTTTGTCTTTACTCCCAGCTACTCAACTCCCTCTACTCAAAATGGTGATACTCAACCAGAGTTGCCTTCCCGGTCCATGCAAAGTACTGTTAGCTCTAGTCATCTCACGACTGCTGTCAGCTTGCAGCTGGGATACATTTCCTTTTTTAAAAAACATGCATTTATGGAATCTTTGCTACATGCCCTGCACTGTGCTAGACACTTTGATGCATGCTACGTTTCTCCTTAATGCATGCAAGGGCATAGAGCTTTCTGCAATCAAAACACAGACTGTAAAAGGATATTCACTCCAGCCCAGTGAAACACACCACCTCCAAATCTAACTCTAGGCCATGCTATTGTTACTCTTCTTGGAAGGGATTAATAGCTACAGTTAACTGGCCTTATAGTGGCAGCTATAACTTACAGTTTCTTTGCTACAAGCAAAGAATACCATCTGTGAACCCCCCAGCTCCCTGCAGAGCCCTGGCATGTCATTCAAACAAAGAGTCACAAAGGCCCACCAAGGGCTGCAACCTTTGAACACTAGTACGTAGGTACACAGAGACACAGAGAGTGAGATAGACACGGAGACAGAGGTGTGAAGGGCTGGATGGGTGGGATGCAGAGAAAAAGAACAGAATTTTCTTTCTCTTGCTTTCGGCTTCATTGAAACAAACCTGACTATTGCTGTGATGGATGTGCTGCCTGGAAACTAGCTGGGCATCTCATCCGGACATGATTCACATTCGTATATTGTCTTAGGAGACTCTGTCCAGGGCTGAGTCTTACAGGACGTGGGAAGGGTAGGGAGTAAAGATGTGAGAAGAAAAGGCTAAAGGAAAAGTCTCACTTCCTTTTTCTTTGGATGTCACCATGTGAGATGCGTTGCCAACCTTCCTCTTTTCACCATTGCTCCTGGCCGCCCACCCATCCGGAGCCACAACTTGACTACATTGTGTGCAAGCTCATAATGGAGCTTCACGTAACTGCCCACGGGAGCAGGGAGGCCCCAGGCCCCTTCCTTCCTGCCTGTGACTTGGAGGTGATTTTACAATGGCACATATACAAATGTGCATGCACACACACACACACACACGCACACACATTCATCTGTACTCAGATGTATGCCTCTGGGAACATACATCTTGTGCTATTCAGAGGTCTGGGAGGCTTCTGAGCCACAGGACCCCATAAGCTCTACTCCAGCTTCCACACCTATTTTGCTGTGTGACTGAGGGCAAGTCATTTACTGCTCTGAAACTTGGTATCTTCCATTGCTCACAGGATACTCAAGATCAGTTCCTAATACCAATAGGAATCGTGATGGTCCCTGAGCAGACATGGACATGCATACGCGCGCGTGCACACACACACACACACACACACACACACACACACACACACTCCCCACACCCATAGTACATGCGTGTAGATACTATGGCTACCTGATCGCAAACCAGAGATAATTCTCCCCCAATCATAAAGTCTTAAAATACAGGATGAGCTAAATTCCTTTCCTGGCCTCTCCACATCAGAGTTCATTTATCTTCTTCAAACATTTAAGCTCAAATGACCACAATGAAATAAATGCAAATAAATTATCCCAGAGCTTAAAATTTGAGGCAACAAATCTTCCTTTAAATTAAATAAACGCTTCCCAGCTCAGCCATATCTTACCCAGATAGAGTCACGCCGCTGACTGATCACGCTCTTCTCTAATTATTTCACTGCCCCACCCCTACCCTTCTTCAAGGTCTCACGTCTACCGGCAGCTCTGTTTCAGCTTTCGTATTGGAATACGGTGTATGAATATTTTAGTTCCCTAAGTTCCGAGCACACCCCTGCCCGATGCTTCCCTTTGTAGGATTCATCTCTGGCTTAATTTCTAGCCCCCCAAGCCTGAGGTTAGTGATTCATACCTGGGCCAGGCTCCCGAGCTGTATCATCTAGCTCGTTTACATTGACCTTAGCCTTCCTCTGCCAACTCCCTGGCTCTCCTTCCACCGAGAAGAGGTGATGGAGGTACGGGGTGGACAGCTCAAAAAAAAATTTTTTTTTTCCTTTTAATGGGCATAAAGTCAAAAGAAGAACTCTACAGAGCATGGCTCAAAGTTTGCAGGAAAGAGCCTGCAAATAGTTCCAGAGACACGATTAGTGACAAAGTTCCTACTCACAGCAGCTGTAGGGACACCAGCCCGTCAAACAATCCCTTGGCAATCTCGGTGATCTTGTTCCCATAGAGCACCCTGGAAAAGAGCAGAGAGGACAGTGGTCACTGCGGATGAGAGGCCACTGGAACTCCTTCAAGTAGGAGGTCGCCAGCTCGGCCCACTCTAGGGGGCATCTCAGAGCACTGGCTTCCCCAGCCTGCCTCACCTTCTCCTCACCAGTGAGACAGTGGGCTAGTGCCACTGGGGGCTGGAGGGGCAGGCTGTCCGGGAGGCGAGAAGAAATGGGCTCCATCATGTTCTACTCCTGGGCAGCCCAACTCAATAAATCATCCACAATAGGAAGACGCAATCCCTTTGTGGTATCTCCCAGAGCTGCTAATATGACTCACACCCCAGCAATAAATAAGATGTGTGGGAAGCTGGCCAGCCCTGTGTTTTCTTGTCTTCAATGGGTATTGATCAGGCTGAGCCCAGCCTATAGAACGTTTCCTTTTAATATCCTGTTGCATCCTAAGAATTCCTGAGCTGAGTCCTTTAATCATCCATCTAGACAGGGCTTTGGGTATCTGGGGTCCTATCTAGATGGCTCAGGGACTGCTGAGTCAAGGACTGGCTCTTAGGAAAAACTAGGGAGCAAGGAGTTGTTATCGCGGTACCAGCAGCTTCTACGTTACAGCCTTTTTTCCTATCCTCTGAGCTCCAGGAGCCAAGGAACTCAGAATTCTTTTACCCTTCTCTCTTCCACCCTACAGTGTCCCTCACACTGGGTGTCCTATTCAAGGGCTGGTCTCTGGTGACCTGTGAGGCTTGGGGAAGAAGTGTACTGGGTCTGCCTCCCCCGAAGACACTGCTGGCCTCTCTCTGCTCTCATCCATGGCACAGACCTTGCTGTCTCTTGGGTCCAGGCTCCTCCGAGATGGGGGGAACTTAGCTAAGAAGAATTTTTTAAAAAAATTCCCTCTCGAGCCCTGGAGTGCCTTGAATGAAGGCAGGATTCGGTCCCCACTCAGATTGCAAATCCAGGCTGTGATGTGTCATTGACGAGGCCAAATATGAGGATGAGGAAATGGTCAATGGGAGCGATAAACCCAACTCCCCATTCTCCAGACGCCACCAGGAGTGAAGAGTGAGCGTCCCGCTCAGCCTGCAGGTGTGTTTCATGAATGTTTCAACAAATTAATGGCTAAATAAAAGTCAGCACGATGGCTCAGGCTCGCATTTGTAATTCATACTATTAATGTCCCACTGCTCAGTGTGCCAAATGCAGTCGTGTCACTGTCTGTTCGCTGATGTCAGAACCTCCAGTGTAGCAGAAGCCGGAGGGACAACGGGGCTGGGGTGGGGAGGGGTTTCTCAAATCATGTGTCTGTATGGGGCGTCTCTAAGCCTCAGTGGGTCAAAACCACACTCCGGCAGGCTGACGTGGGCTGTGGGTCCACCTCGGGGCAGCTGGGCGTAGACCTGTCTGGCTTTGTCCCCAGATCTTTCCTTGACTTTCCTTCCCACCTTTCAGATCTGGGCTCCAACACCTCGTCCTTGGGAAGCTTCTTTTGAATATCTTAGTCAACATTTTCTACCACCTGTCACTCTATTTCTATTTCTTCATCCCTTTTCATTATGTCATGTTATATTACTTATACATTTATTTATTTTAAACATTTTCTGTGCCTCCTGCACCCTTGAGTATAGGTTCTGTGTGTGGTGACATCATGTGGCTTGTTCATGGCTGGGTCCCTAGAGTTGAAATCTGAATAGGATCTAACACAATAAATATTTGTTGAAAGAATGAACAGCTCTGGGCTTTCCTGGTGGCACAATGATTAAGAATCCTCCTGCCAATGCAGGGGACACGGGTTCGAGCCCTGGTCCGGGAAGATCCCACATGCCACGGAGCAATTAAGTCCGTGCACCACAACTACTGAGCCTGCGCTCTAGAGCCCGCGAGCCACAACTACTGAGCCCACGTGCCACAACTACTGAAGCCCGTGTGCCTAGAGCCCATGCTCCGCAACAAGGGAGCCCACCGCAATGAGAAGCCTGTGCACTGCAACGAAGAGTAGCCCCTGCTCGCCGCAACTAGAGAAAGCCCGCACGCAGCAACAAAGACCCAACGCAGCCAAAAATAAATAAATTAAAAAAAAAAAAAAAGAATGAACAGGTCTGGGGTAAAGGCTTTCCTGCCCTTTACATTGGCCATTCCTGACTTTGGACTGGGGGTGTTGGTATTCAAAGCTCCATAAGGCCAAGGGTCTTGTCTGTCCAGTTCACTGCCACATTCTCAGTGCCTATAAGGCTACTCAGTACACAGTAGGCATCTACTGAATGGCTGAATGCATGCATTGGGGGTGAGAGGCACTTCACTTAAACAATGCCCTGATATATTTCAGAATTGGCTAGTGGCATGCCAATTTCCTGTTTGGCAACCAGATTTTGAATTTCTTTTCCTGCAAGACAGGAAGCGTCTCACTGTCCTCAGATTGTTCCCAGATCCCGGCAGAGGGACGGCAGACAAGGGGAACAGGAGGGTGGGGACAGGGATAGGATCGTGGTGGCAGATGGCCACTCTCCCTTCTCCTCTGTGATCTTCAGCACAATAAGCAGACACTAATCTCACACACAATCCTGTCTTTGATATCCCAGCCAGATGTTCTACCCGATAAATGAGACTACTTTACTCCGCCAGCAGCAGGCAACAACTGAATCAAGAGACTTCCCTGTCTTCAGCCCCTTCCCAGTGGGATAGGGCCAGGTCGGGGGAGAATGTGTGTCTCGTTACCTGCCCACTCATCTATTAAACAAACCGGTTGCACAGAGAGACAAAGCATGGACAGCTTGCCTCTGAGCGTCCTTACTCTTGCCCCGGTGGGCAGGTCACCAAATAATACAAAAACTATCAACTGATGATACCTTTGCTGTATCTTATACATTTTATGTTATCTCAGGAGGGCAGCATAGCATGGGGATCAAGAGCACAGTTCTGGAGTCAGACTGCTTGGGTCCAAATCCTGCCTCTCTCGCTTGTTACCGTGGACTTTGGATAAGTTACATTTATTTATTCAACATATTTTTTTGGCACAATAACTACATGCCAGGTACTGTTTGAGGTGCCAGAGATTCAGCCAGGATCAAAAGAAATAAAAACCTCTGTCTGTGTGGAGCTTAGATCACCCATTTTCTCCAACCATTAAAGACAGAAGAGGATAGATCCTATATTTTAGGTCATGGTGAGGATGAAACTTGCAAGCCTCCTAGAATAGTACCAGGTACACAGTAGGTGCTCAATAAGTACTGCCAATGATTGTTGTGACTGTAATCATGAATGTGTGTCAGGCAGGACAGGTGTCATCGTCCCCATTTTGCCAGTGAGGGAACGCGCACAGAAGACTCAAGTGACAGTTCCTGTGCCACAGGGCGAGTCACTGGCAGAAATCAGGACAAAGCTCTGTACTTCCCTGCCCCTGAGGGTCTCTGAGCCCCTGGTGGGCATAGCTTTGGTTCCATCCACTAGGCTGCTTTAGGGTTTAAAAATCAAAGAAAAGAAAGGCTTATAGGATGGGGTTGATGCTTTCTCAGGACAATAGCCATGAGGTTGGTCTGGAGAAAAAGGCTTCAAATCAGAGGAAGAAAATGAGCTCCTTCCTTGACAAGGCCACGTGCACAAGTAAAATGGGTACATGGTAATAATCATACATTACGACTCTCTCCCTCCACCTCCCCGGACAGCACTGCCTAGGCATGTGGGATGGGAGTGCGGTTAGAGGAGAAGATGCATTTGAATTAGAAGCCAATAACTAGGAAGGCTGCTGGGCATTTAATCAATAAAAATAATGCATTTGGGGTTGTAGAAATATTCCCCAAGATCAATTTCCCCTGAAGAAATATTTGTTTCTTTTACCAGGTTGCCACAGGTGTGTAAGGGAACATAAAACCTTGATAAACACCCCCTGAAAAATATGGACGCCCCCCTCGCCCATGCTCCCACCCACACCCTACGCGCTTTGCTCCCCACTTACAGCGATGTGAGCGATTTCAGACCCTGGAAGGCATCTGGAGCGATGTCCGAGATCTGATTCTTGCTGATGTCTCTGAAAAATTAACCAGAGACTCTGAGAACATAGCTCAAAGGTGTGCTATGGCCATTCCTAAAGTGTGAACCAAGCATTTCAGGTATGCAAAATGGTGAGGATGAATTCATCACTTAATCAATTTATTTATTCATAGTGTGCGAACAGGGGCTTAAGGATCATTCAGTTCAACTGCCGCACGATAAAATGCACTACATTTGTATCACTCTTCTTGGCTTCCAAAGAATGCTCACTCATGGCACCTTGACTTTGACATATGGCCATGCACACGTGAGCAGGTGGGAAATGGAAGCCAGTGAGATTAGGGCCTCATCGTAGGTCTCATAACCAAGCAATTATAGCATAAACAAAGCAAAAGCTGGCCTTGCCCAAACACAGCCCAAGGTTCCTGTAAGCCTCACTTTCTTGCCTCATGCCTTGGCAAATGCTTATTTTTCTCCCCAGAAGTCCTGAGTCATTTCACCTCCTCAGTGACTTTTCCTTCCTGACCTGAATGGAGGTTTTGAGCAGTGACTTAAGTCTCTGTCTGGTTCAGTGCATCTTCCAGGCCGGGTGATGTAAAGACATCATGAGATTCTCATGGGATGGCTTTGAGACGTGGGCTTGTCGCTGGCAGTCCTCCTCAGATGGGAGCAAGCCCAGGGCGATGACGATCAGGGCTTTGGGATAATGTGAGCGAGAAGGATGCTGTGTGTTAGAAGGCAGCTAACCTGGCCTTGTTGGCGCACAGGAATCTCCCTGACCCGGAGGCTGCCCACTCTGTACCCCAGTGTCTTCTGAGTGCCTGTCTCGCTAACAACACTTTCCTGAGGATGGAGACTTCTCTTAGGAGTTATTAGCTCAGGGACAGCCTCTGGGCTCCTGTCCCTGGAAGGGGAGATGCTCCAATTTCCAGCTACAATGAACCTCTCTGGTTCCTTTTCTTTACCAAAATAAATCAATGGGTCTTTGCTTTTGTGGAGAAGAGGGAGAGCTGGGGTCTTGGAGGGTCAACAAGGAGGAGGCAAGGGAATATTGCCAAGCAAGAACATCTAAGCAGATTCCTTAGCAACTGCCTCCAGCGAGGCCAGACGTCCCAGCCCCACAGCCTCTTAAGCTCAGTCCTTCTGCCTGTGTCTCTCCTCCTCCTACTATCCTTCAAAAGGGCTGCCCAACAACCTTTGCCTAGTCCTCTGCTCCCTTCCCTCCTTGTTTCCAAGACCTGCGAGTTGAAAGACACTCCACAGGTTAAGGTCTCTTAGGCACAGCTGTTGAACTTATCCCTTTAGCAGGCGAGATCGCCTCTAACAAATGCACAGATTGTGCTCGCAAACTAGTCAGCTTACACTGGCCTTTTCTTCAGAGCTCTGCTTTTGTATAAGGGTCTTAACAAGCAAATGCTCCGGATTATCCTAATCTTGCTCGCAACTCAGCCTGCCTGCCTAGCAAGGCATTTCAGGCAAGCGTGCAGGGTCGGTGCTCCGATCAGACTAGTGAGAGAGCCTCATTTGTTTGTTTTTTGGGGTTTTTTTTTTCCCCTGACATTTTTTTTTTTTTTTTTTTAGATTTATTTATTTATTTTTGGGTGTGTTGGGTCTTCGTGTCTGCGTGAGGGCTTTCTCTAGTTGCGGCGAGCGGGGGCCACTCTTCATCGCGGTGCGCGGGCCTCTCTTGTTGCGGAGCACAGGCTCCAGACGCGCAGGCTCAGTAGTTGTGGCTCACGGGCCTAGTTGCTCCGCGGCATGTGGGATCTTCCCAGACCAGGGCTCGAACCCGTGTCCCCTGCATTGGCAGGCAGATTCTCAACCACTGCGCCACCAGGGAAGCCCTCCCTGACATTTTTAATGTGATGTCCCTTCAAGGTCCTTGGCCCTCTACCATGTCAGAGGAGGTTCTGCGACCAGTGGGGAAGCCCTCTGCTTTAGCCTTGTCAGGGCAAATTCATTTTCAGTTCACAGCTAGACTTCTGGATGCACCCGTCTCTAAGGACAAGGTGAGATGTCTCATGAGTTGGAGATGCTGGGCAGTGGAAACTGGAGAAGTGATAGTTTAGCTGGGAACTGACCCTGGCGGTCACGTCATCTTAGTTCTTCATTCTGCAGGAAGGGAACAGCGGCCACAGGGAAAGTACCTGTAGCCACAAGTGACTGGACACAGCGATTTGGGTACAGAGCTGGCATCTCCAGTCTCCCTTCCATTTCACCGTGACGGGTGCAGAAGGTGGTGGCCCTGGCCAGGAAGGTAGGCTGGGGAAGGCTTCAGTGCCCACCCATCTCCACGCCTGACCCCTCCCAGTCCACATCAGGTGGTCCCAGAGCTGACTCCTGGTGTTTGGGTCGCCCTCGATGACCAGTGGTTCTCAAACCTCACTAGGGTGTTTATTAAAATGCACCCACAGAGGGTCTGATTTGGCCCTCTGGAGAACTGGGGTTAGAAATCTGCATACGTAACAAATCTCCAGATGATTCCCAGGCAGGTGGTTTCTGAGTCATACTTTAGACCAGTATTTCAGAATCTGATCAGTCTCAAACCTACCCCAGGTCCCCTGGGGCTTGATAAACTGGATGGCGGAGAGGAAGTGGCCTTTGCAGACAGTTCAGAAGTGAGGTGGTAAATTCCAGTGCCGACGAGGGTCAAGCGGGGATTATAAGTGTGAGACACTAGGAATTGGTGGAACTTGTGGAATATTGCTCTACCTTAGAACGTGGGAGGGAAAGAACTCAACACCTTTGAAGGTTTGGCCTTCAAGTGTCAGTGCTCTCGGTTAACCAACCCTGTAAGACTGGGGCATCCTCTCTGACGTCTGCTATTCTCCCTGCAGATGGCGTCTCTATCTTGGTACTAGATTTTACCTGGAAGTACTTTTTTTACACTAAGCTGACCGCTAGAAATTCATCCTCTTCAGGGACAAAGCCATTCAACATTCAGTCAAGCCATTCAATCAAGGAAAATTTTTTTCTTTTTGTCATTGGAGATAAGAAGAGGATGCGGTTCACTCATAGCTGAGGGAAAACCTTTTCCTGCGAGATATTAGAGATAAACTGGTCACGTATACCTAGGAGGAGTTCACCCTTAGGGTTGTAAATTCTGTTTTCACCAGGGACCCTACTTCTCCAAAGCCCTTGCACTTCAGTGTGGGTTTCTGAAGTTCTGTTAGTCAGAAAAATTTCTAAGTGGTCTCTCTTCCCTACCGCCATCCCCTTGGGGGGGGGAAAAAGGGCATCATAGTAAATATCAATAGCATCAGAAGTGATCAAAAATGATTTACTTCCCAGGTCGTGACAGAGAAGACCTTATGAATTTTGAATGCACAGATCATGGCAACTCCAATGGGATGGAGAAGGGACAGTAAAACATAGTCACACTCTAAATTACCTGGACTTCACAAAAAATTAGAGCAGTCACTTAAATCATGTAAGAGATATAGGTTGGGGCCGTGACTGAACTTGTCATTTTTCATTGAAATTACTATCTGGCTGCATAATCAAGCTGGGCTTTAAAAATGAATTGGGGGGGCATATGGAGAGTGAGCTGGAGAAGCAGGGAGACCAGGAGATTAATGGCCCAAGGTTTAAATATTAAGGTCTATATTTATACAGCTCCTCCAGCAGGAATGCTGCCAAAGGGAGGGAAGGAGTACGTGCTTAGGGCTGGCGCATTATGTTGGTTTCTACTTCTGGAACTGTACCAGGAGAAAATCTTGTTTGGTTTGGATTTCCAGGGAGATGGGAAGTTGGCTTCCTAAGATCTGAGGGTAAAGCGTACCAATGCCACTGTTTCGCAGGGATGTTTATTTTTAACATAAAAGGAGCAAGCAGACACTTAACCTCTTTAATGCAGGCCCTCCTACTCAAGGGAAACCGATGAATCAGCCTGCGGTGGAAGGGAACAAGACCAAGTCCATGCATATTTCTACCTGCCCTCTCTCTTTTCTCTGTGTGGGGGGCCAGAGAGAGTAGGCAAGTGCAATCAAAGCAGCATCGTGATTACTGGGCTGTAATAAATGATTTCTTAGCCTGGAAAAGGGACAGGAGCCTCCCTCCTAGGCTCTTAATATCTGTGATGGCAATGGCTGGGTTGTTTCTGAGTCCTACTAGCCTCCCTTCAGAGCACCCCGCTCTGAGTGACTCACAGAGCAGTGCTCAGGGTGGTCATGTGATGGGGAGGGGTGGCGCTGATGATGTTACCACGATGGCAGGGATGAGGGTCATGAGGCTCAGATGCTGTCAATGGAGTAGGGAAGGTACCCTGCAGTGTTGGTGTCAGCAGGCACTGATAGGCTGTAGTGATGGCGCGGTATTGGATATGGTGGTAATGGCCATGCTGGGGATCATCATGGGCAAGGGAGGTTCCAAGGCTTCTTATCTCACTTAGAAAGATTAGAAAGTCCTTACCATGGTCTAAAGAGCCCACGGGAGCTGGCCCTTATCTACGTCTCCAGCACAATCCCCACCACTTTCTCTTCGTTCACCCCGTTCCTCCTCACTATTCTGCAAACCATCCATGCATGCTCCTGAGAACTCCTCTAGACTCACTCCCTTCCTTCATTCAGGTCGCCTGCACACGGAGGCCTTCATGGGTCAACCCATCTAGAGACCACCCCTCCATCAATCTCTAGCCCCTTCCCTTCTTTTGTTTTACTTTCTAGTACTGGTCAGTTTCTGACATTTACTTGGTTTTATTTCTGTGCCCTCCCACTCGAATATGCAAGCTCCATCAGACGAGCCTTTGTTTTAGTTCACCCTCTACCCACAGATCCCAGCACGGTTCTTTGTTCCCGGTGGACATCGGCTAAGAATCTGTTAGATGAATGCGTGCATGGTGGTAGGGATGTTGGTGACGGTGCTGTAGGATGATATAGGGAAATGGCCGCATCTCTACTGAAGCTCCTATACTTGAGGTCCACATCCCCCAAACCAGGGGACAATCAAATGGTGAGATGGGATTGTTTTAGGCTGACACAGCCCCACCTCCCACCCAGATCATTTTACTTCACTCTAGTTGGAGTCGCCCTTAGATCTGAGGTGCCTAAACCCAGACACCGCCCCATCTGAATGCAGCACTCTGGCCTTACCTCCCCGTCTTGGGAGACATTCCAGGTCTGACACTGCACTCTCCTGAGGATTGCGATGCAGCCTCTCATCTGGGCAGGCTGCCCACTACACGTAGTGCCCCCCCAGACTGAAAACATTTGGGCCCATTTCTCTCCAGGGGAGACTCACATTCGCTTCAGTTTCTTGTACTGGGTGAAGGCTCCAGCAGGGATGGATTTGATGGAGTTCTGTTCCAGGCGTCTGAGAAACAGAGCAGAAAAGAGTCGATTAACCATCCACCCAACAACAAATGGTTGCCGGGGGGCCTTGAGGACAGGATATGGTCTCTCCCATCACGTGGCATACATTCTTAGATGAGGGAGCCTTGGTAAACACCGTCCGAAAGCCAGAGACTCGTGTTCTGGTGTGTGGAGCGGCCAGCTCAGGGTCTGATACCCCCTGGGAGAAAGCTAGAAAAGATGACTTCTCCTTGAGGATATTTGGTTCTTGCTTATGATAAGTTGTCTTTGGGGGGCAGTTGTCATCTTCAGAAAATGCTGTAGGAAGTAACCAGAATGCTGAAAAAGTCAAAGGGATAAAGAGAAGGAAGAGTAAAGAGACATGGACAGATAGCAATGCCTATCTGTTCTGGAAGCATGTCACCATTCAGTTAAAACCTCCACCATCCTGCTGCTGGGGTGCAGTACAGGCAGAGACTTCATTTCTGGGCTTTTCTTTTTTTAATGGAGGTATAATTGACATATAACTTTAGTTTCAGGTGTACAACCTAATGATTCAGTATTTGTTTCTGGGTTTTTCAATTGGCTGTTCTAATATGATGAAGAAACAGCCTTCAAGTCTCTAGGCTCCGAGCCTGACATTCATCAAACTGGCTCCCTGATATCCTGAGGGCCCCAGGGGCCCCGAATGGGTCACTCCCCTGGGTTGCTGCTACAGTCTGTAGCTTTATGGCCTTACGGACTTTGCTGAAATGCTCCCTCTCCTATTATTCTGGAAAGAACAAGAGATGCTGCAGGCCCAGGGCCCAGAGCTTCCTTGGAAGAGGAACATGGGGAGCGAGCAAGCCTTTTCATTCCTCATTCTTTCATCTATCAAATGACTTCCCGTCACCAAGAACAGGTGTGGGGGGAAACAGGCATGAGCGAAGGCGGGGCCCTCTATTAGAGGTGATGAATGACGGCCTGGTCCAGGCTGAGAACTCAGCACTTCCTCCTCATCCATCTCCCGTCTCTCCGAGGTGTGGATCTTTTCATCACCTCCTCATTTGGCATGGATGTTCCCCAAACCCTCTGCTGGGAAGACACAAAAAAGGGTGTGTGTGTGTGTGTGTGTGTATGTGTGTGTGTGTGTGTGTGTGTGTGTGTGTGTGTGTGGAAGGGGAGGGCCGGGGGAAGCAGAAGGAAGAGATGGGAGGAACTGGCTCTCTTGGAGGCTACATCTAGAGGATGCACACTTCAGGCTGGGATGAACCCATTCATCTTGAAGAGTAATCCCCGCTGCAGAAGAGGGGAGACAGTTGTATTAATTTGTGCCTCTGCGATCTCATCTTCATTGGGGGAAAGAGAGTATTTGTTACTGGAACCACTAATGGAGCAGTTTGCCAGCAATTTTCCCATTTCAAACAACATCTCAGCTGCTAATGTGGAATGGTTTGTCAGGCCTACCCATAACACAGACAAATCACTCTCCAGGCCAAAGGAAGGGGGTGAGGGGGGGAGGAAGAGGAAGGGCGGGTGAGAGGAGAGAGGGAGCATCAGGACAGATCATTCTTGGCTGCCAGATGAATCGAGTCTACAAATGAGGCTGCCATGGTCTATTAAGAGAGCCTCCGTGGGGCTGGAGGGGCCGGGGAGCGTGCTCTGTCGAGCACGTGGGCACAGGCTGGCTGGACAGCGGCCTGGCTGGCCCGCGGTGAGCCAAAAAGCACGCCACAAGGTCGCAGAGGCTGCGGGCTCCTGGATATAGCCACCCACAGAGGCAGCAGACCCAGGCAGGCTGCCTTGACTGAGAAGTTCCAAGGACATTCTCATTTTCCAGCTAAGCAGAGTTCAGGGATTTCTCAGCCAAGGCAGCAGCTCCGTGAACCTCTGGGGCTGCCAGTCAGGTGGCAAATGCTCTCCAGGAATCCTGGGATTCACCTGCCATTTTGGCAGGGGGATTGCGGCTGGAGGATGCCTCTGGAGAGAGCCACTGTCTGTAACGATGGCAATCCCCTCAGTTTCTGCAAGAGGATCCACTGCTCCTAGCTGCAGGCCAAGAGCCCAGGCAAGTCAGGTCAGCTGGCTGACCATGCAGTTCATAATGAATAACGTCCACTTTAGTAATCGGTGCAAGAGCTAAGGGAAGGATGAATCAGTGAGTAGGATGTGATACCTATCCCCAAGGAGTTTAATAATCTGGTGATAGAGACCAGCCCAAGACGGTCCATCACAGAACCAGATTTTATTGCTAACATAACAAGAAGAGTTGTCCTTTATGGACTCGAGTTGGTTTATGTCTATTATCTCTTTGAATCCTTACACTTCTGAGGCAAGTTGTGTTGGCCCTACTTTGTGGACGAGGAAAATAAAACCTACATGGATCAAAGAGCCTATCCGAAGTGACAGAGCTAATAAGTGGCAGAACTGGCATTTTTCTCTTTCTGTCCATTGGATGCACTGCCTTCTCTATTTTTTGAAAACAGAGAAAGTGAAGTCCATATACTAAAATAGCTTTCCCAAAGTCCCAGAAAAGTTTAAGGGGTGAAGACCCCAGTACTCATTCTGAGACATCATGCAGCCTCTGCAGAAGTAGGTATGTTGTAAAAAGGCTGTAGGAGTTGAGGGAAGATGGAATATAGATGCATGTGTGTGTATATGTATATATATATACACACACACATATATATATCAATATATGTATAAAATATGCAAATAGAGTGCAAAGGTGTGGCTTTGAACAAAGAATTCCCATCTTAGCCTGTTAACCCTGGCAGGGACGTTGCTGTGTATCTTGTACTCTTCACCCTTGCACACTCTGGGGATGGTCTTTATTTCTGCAGTCTCTCTGCCTCTTATGCTGCTGTGGGTACCCGCTGGACATCCAACCCCTTACAGGGTGCCAAGGCCAGGACGTGATGTGGGTTAGCCTTGCCCCAGGGGGCATTAGAGTTTGTTAGTGTGCTTCAGATGTAAAGTTAAGGCAAGGGTGAGGATAGTAACAGTAAGAGCTACTATGTATCAGCTTGTACTTGTAAGTCAGGCATCAGACTAAGAGCTTTGTACCGTACATCTAACTTAGTATTGACACCTCTCTGAGGCAGATCCTGTTTGTTTTCACTACTCCCACTTTAAACATGAGAACACTGAGGCTCAGAGATGTTAAGTCACTTGTCCATATTCACAAAGCCAGGAAGAGCTACAGCCGGGACTCAAACTCAAGTTCATCCAATTGGAAAGCCTGCACTCTCAGTCACTGAGCTTTGCTGAATACCGTGTGCTGCGGAGGCACCTTCATTCCTTTAGTCATTGCCCGCTCGTCCTCAGGAAAACTGCCCCTTGGTCAAGGGAGGAAGTCTGGGGTGTGTGTGCACATGCACGTGTGTGGGCACACACACAGTCTCTATGCAGCAGGCAGCCTCTGGTGGGTTTTTGCACAGCTTGGAACAAGCATGCAAAGATCCATACTCCCGGTGACAAAAATTCAGTGTGAAAGACAAAAAGCAGCATTAGCATCAGCAAAAAACTGTCACATTTAGGGATGTGTCTGAAGCCAGCGGCTGTCTTTGGTCTCTCTTAACTGGCACATGTGTCTTTCTTTGGCAAACATTCTTCAGGCTGCAAACTGATTTAACAGAACTAGCATAAAAACAAACATACAAATCAAACATCTGAGCACCTTCCGGCACTGGTAGAAACAATGCGAACACCTGATGGGGATTTCAGCCATTTGCGTTCTGTATTGATTTGCCCTAGTTCCTCAGTGCTTCCTTAATGATCTGCCATTTGCAAACACGCGACTGAACACAATATATTTCTAGCAATACATAAGTCAACGTGATGCCAGAGGAACTGGCAGGGGCATAGCTGGTGCAGGGCCATGGCAGCAAGTCAACTGATAGAGAGTTTCTGGAGCTGGATTAGAATACTGGTTGCAATAATGGTGGACATCTACCATTTATTGAGGGCTTTTTATATATCAGACACTGTGCTCTTCACACACTGGCTCATTTTATTCCTTCAACAATACTACAAAGCAAGTAGTATCACTAATATAATAACAACAGAGATGAGGCATGTGGGCATATGTGACATGAGACATTCCTAACCAGCTTTGCAGAGTACCTGGCATTGCCTACAGAAAAGAGAGGTGCAGACACAGAGCCAGATTTGCTCTTCTTATTATATGCATATTCTCAGATGTCTCCAACAGAGAAATCTTTGTCATCAACTTAGAAAAAAATGAGAACTTGAGACTAAAGCATTCTATCATGTCACATATGTGACATGTGCATAAGCTTTTTCCTTTTAGATTCCACTTAGTAGCTTTCAAACATTGTGCTAATTTTCTACACAATTATGTTATATTATTTAATCTTCATGGAGAATCTCTAGTAGGGACGATGAGCCCCATTTTGCAAAGATGGGAACTAAGTGAAACATGAGATGTTAAGAAAGGTACCAAGAAAGAGGCAGAACTAGGATCCAAACCCAGGACTATCTACCCCAAGGCTCTGTTCTTAATTATTCTGCTGCCTGATCAGCTTCACCTTTATCCCACCTGCCCCCAACCCACCCTATCCCCCCTCCTTCCACGTGGAAGCCCCCCAGAAACCTGGTGTCCTCAGAAGAAGATGTGGTATGTATATACGATGGAATATTACTCAGCCATAAAAAAAGAACAAAATAATGCCATTTGCAACAACGTGGATGCAACTAGAGATTATCACACTAAGTGAAATAAGTCAGAAAGAGAAAGACAAATACCATATGATATCACTTACATGTGGAATCTAAAATATGGCACAAATGAACCTATCTACAAACAGAAACAGACTCACAGACATACAGAACGGACTTGTGGTTGCCTGGTTGCCAAGGGAGAGGTGGGGGAGGGAGAGGGATGGACTGGGAATTTGGGGTCTGTAAATGCAAACTATTACGTTTAGAATGGATAAACAACAAGGTCCTACTGTATAGCACAGGGAACTATATTCAATATCCTGGGATAAACCATAATGGAAAAGAATATAAAAAAAGAATGTATATATGTGTAAAACTGAGTCACTTTGCTGTATAGCAGAGACTGGCACAACATAGTAAATAACTATACTTCAATTTTTTAAAAAAGGAAAAGAATCCCTGATGTTGATGATTTCCAGAGCCCTCCAGCCCTTTTGTTCTGCTGGCTGCTTTTTTTTTTTTTTTTTTTTAACTTCTCTCTCTTTTTAAAAATGTTCCTGGTGACCAGTATCCTGGGAGCATATTTGCTTTGTTTAGCAGATAAACCATTGTTTATCTCCCCACCCCAGATAAACAATGGGGTTGAGGGGAGGCTAAGTGGAAAATGGGGCTACCTTTTCCCCTAGATGCTTTTGATGTATGATTTGACGTTTAAGTCCATCCACAACCTTTCTCTGGCAACTAAATTTACCTGTTATAGCCAAGGGCATGAGACTCGGGATGACACTAAGTGGAGGTGTAGAGCAAAAATGGAAGAAGATGGGACAGAGATGAAGGTGAGGTTCTAGGCACAGATGGCCCCTCTCGAGCCCTGAGGCCAGGAGGGCGGAACGAAGACCACAGAACAGAAGAACGTGTGGGCCTCTGGCTCTTCCCAGAATCTATCCCTGCTGGAGGCTGCAGCGGGTTCAGAGAAACGACAGGGAGCAGCAAGGACAGCACTGTGGGTGGGAGCTCAGTTTTGAGGAAAATCTGCAGTGAACTGTCTCACTGTGGGTTCTCTGGAAGAAAGCTGTTTTTAGAGGAATTGGCTCTGCTATTCGGGGAGACCAGTGCACACTTCTCTGAGCTGCTTTGGCTTGAAAAAAATCTAGAAGAGTCTGCTAGATTGCTTTGCATGAGAGATAGACCTTCCTTCCCCTGAATTTTGGGGAGCGTAGAACCCCTCCCAAGGTTTAAGTGCATCACTGCCAGCTAAGGATTGCACGTGTAGGGAACAGAGAACCAGATGTGGTGCAAAGCGACCCTAAGGAGAAGGAGAAATCTGGGTTATATAGGTGGCTATGGACACGAGGTGGAATTCTTGATGGTAAAAAGAGAAGTCACGTTCAGATGTCTTTGGGATGATACATCAGACACTTCCTGTGCATCTTGGGGTGCATGCTACAGTTTCTACTCTCTGCTCCCTCTTTCTTATCTTTCAACCTCCCCCACCTACTGGTCTTCTCTCATTGATAAGAGGATGAATTTTAACTGCTCGAAAGACTTTTAGGCCAACACACAGATCCCCAGGCACGGGTTTCGTTGCCTTAAGGAACAAACAGGTCTCCTCTGCAAAGGTCTCTCTTACATGTCACCTCTCCCAGTACCTAACCAGAGAATCTTGCCTCATCTGCTTTAATGTCTCAGCTTCATTTTATCACAGAGGAGAATGAGGCAAGCACAGCAAGAGAAGTTCTAGGCGATCTGTCTGGTGGGTCGTGTGTGCCCGGTCAGCAGGGGCAGCCTTATTTCCATGTCTGCATACATTTGCATGAAGATGAGCTACTGCCAAGCTCCATTCACAATGCAAGTGGCTAGCCTAATTCTTGAACCTGTTCTCTCAACCATAATCTTCAAAGAACTGACGGAGCTTTATGGAGGGATCTTACGCAGGTAGCTTCAGCTCCTGTGATGTGGTTTCCAACCTTTCTCACCATGCCTAATATAAAAGTGGTGGCAGTAGTAGCTGCAGTTGTAGTAAAATAATACCAATCGCTGCTAACATAGTATATCCTATGCGCCAGACCCAATACTAAGCATCTGATAGCATATATTCATTTCACTTTCACACGAACCATAAAGATGGTACCACTAGCCTCCAAATTTTTCAGTTGAGTAAACCAAGACTCAGAAATGTTATTTGCCAATGGCTAAAAGGCAGGGCAGAGCTAAAATGTGGGTCTGCCTGAATTCATGGTCTACACTCTTAAGACCATGCTTGTTGTTTGTGGCTGCTTATTTTTAGAAGTACTCTAGCTAGGTTGGCCATTCCCAGACTTCTAGATTTCATAGGCTAGGTGGTTACAGACCTCTTATTTTGTCAATTAAGGCAACCTCTGTGTGTCTGTTATATATAACATTTATATATAGACTTATATTTATAATTATATAATAATGACACATATGATTAAACACATATTTATATTACACACACATATTCATCCTTCAGTGGCCATCATTTTATAAAATGAAGAGTATTTTTTAACAACAATGATAACAGAGTAAGGAAGTCTAGAAATTTAAAACAAAGGACACTTCCTGAAATGGAATATTTTTGCTCAATGGAAAAATATCACATTGTTCTTGTTATTCTTACTTGACCTCATTTAAGGAAAAACTCAGTAATAATCAGACAGCCTTTCAGAAAGAACTAGCCTAGCTTGTCAATGTTCCTTTTAAAATTCAATGTCCAGGTGTAGGCCCAACGGCCCAGGTATGGTCTGGCCTCCATGGGTCGCATCTCCAGTGGGGACGTCTGTAATCTCTCTCCCCCAGACACCTGAGCTGTGTGCCCGTGAGGCCCAGGCTGGAGGCATAGGGGTGTGGAGTGGGAGAGGAGGGCGGGCAGGCCCGAGCTCCTGAATCAGGGCTGGGGTTTGGGACCTGGTCAGCGGAAGGTCTGTGGTTGACAAAGAGAAAAGATAAAAACTGGCAGATGTTAGGGGAAAGGAACGAGGCGGGGCAGAGAAAGAAAGCAACGTGCTATGGGAATCTGAAATGAGATGAATGTTGGCAGGAATTCTGTCTTGACACCCTTGTTGGGAGGCCCAGAGTCCTACCCTGGCATGGATGGAGGGGACGGCTCTTGTGACGAGGAACACAGGGTTAACTGGGTGGAGAAAGAGACCAGGCTGGGGAGGAAAGTGGGAAGACCGTGGGTGCAGAGAGGGAAAGAAGCGGGGCGGCGGATCAAGGGAGGGAGAAAAAGAGAAGGGGGAACGGTACAGAAAAGGCAGAGAGGAGGGACAGGCGTAGGGGGAAATGGGGGACGAAGGGCAGGGGGTGGGGATGGGCGGGACAGGTGTGAGGTCTAAGTGAAGTCCCGGGAAGGAAGGGCTCTCCAAGGCTACAGCAAAGGACCACAAGGAGTGAAGGCAAGTCACGGTAAAACACAAAGGGAATTCACTGTTGGTTTTTGCTAAAAGAAGACTGATGGCTGAGTGAAGGTGGAGGAAGGTACAGAAGGTGTGGATGTCAGGGCCAAAAAAACACTTGTGGCTGACTCGCTCCTGCCTGCAGGAAGGGTGTGGAGGCATGGGTTGTGTCCACTGGGGCTGGGAAAGAACGTTTTAAAGGGAATCAGAGAAAAGCTGGCAAAGCAACTGAAGAAAGAAGAAACGAAGGCTCCCCTGTTGTAAGTTATATGTTTCTTCTCATCTCAATCAGGGTGAAACAAAGTCATTAAAATGATCTGGCCCCTCATTACCCCTCTGACCTCATCTCCTGGCACTCTTCCTTGTGTTTACTCCACTCCAGCCACACTGGCCTCCTGGTATACCAGGCACAGTCCTACCTCAGGGCCTTTGTGCATGCTGTCCCCTCTATTTGCAATACTCTCCTCCAGATATCCACTTGCTTTTTCTCTCACTCACTTCTTTATTTTTCTGCATAGAACCTACCATCTTCTAACATAATATCTAATTTACTTTGTTCAGTTTATTGTTTATTGTACTCTTCCCTCAACTAGAATGCAAGCACCATAAAGGTAGAAATTTGGTCTATTTTGTTCACTGCTGCTCCCTAAGCACAGAACAATGATTGGACCACAGTGGGCTCACAATAGATGTTTGTTGAATGAATGCATGAATGAATGAAAGGGTCAGTGGGTCATCTATTGGAATGCATTGGGAACAGAAGGGCATGCATAAGAGGAGAAAGAGGAGGGGGAGGAGGGGAAAAGGGAGGAGGAGGAAGGAGAGGAGGGGGAGGGGGAGTAGGGAGAGGAGATGATGCAGCAGAGAGGTGAGGGAAATGTATACAATATCTTTTATTTGGAGGGATTTTATCTAATGGTGTTTGTAGTTGGGGGGGTTCCATCTAATCATGTGTTTAATAAAGCCATCTAAAGATGAAGGTAGAAGTGAAAACAGTTATTGTCATGTAAAGAGTGATCTTCAGGTCAATGTTCACTGACCCTCTACTCAATCCAGAATGAGACACTGGCCATTTTCTAACATATGAGAGAAGAGTGGACAAGATTAAGCTACATGGACAAACAAATTTTACTGGAGTTTTGGACACCTGTGCACACACATAGACACACACAATCTTGTCTCATTACCCAAAGGTCTAATCTAGATGACAATAATCTGATTTGAGATGATTAAGAGCTCAGTCTCTTGCTCAGTAATAGTAGCTGTGAAATCAGTTCATTATTCGTATACTTTCCTCCTCCACCACCATTTTATAGAAGGCTTGCCCTTGTGTCAAGGGCTATATTAAGTGCTTTACATGTGGTATTTCATTTAGTTTTCACAATGACCCGTTGAGTAATACTATAATTATCACATACTATAAATGAGAATACTAGAGACGAGGGAGAGCAATTATTTTGCCTATAATCACAAACAGCTAGTACATGGTAGAGGCAGGATATAATCCCGGGGTGACTCTAGGGCAGGGACTGGCCAACCTTTACTGCAAAGGGCCAGACAGAAGATATATTAGGCTTGGTGGGCTGTAAGTTCCTTTGTCACAACTACTCAATAATGCCCTACAACAACAGCCATAGGCAATACATAAATGAATGGGTGTGGCTGTGTTCCAATAAAACTTTATTTACAAAAATAGGTGGTGGACATACTTGGCCCATGGGCTGTCATTTGCTGACTGTGCTCTAGAATCTATGCTCTTAACCCCTGAGCTATCATACCTGGGAAAGCCTGGAAAGAGAGCAAAGAGATTGCTGAGTGCTTTCAACAGTCAGCTCTAACAGCCCAGCATGCCGCCAGCCTGTGGGAGACTGGCTGAGACCAAGAGGCGAACTCGCCAGGGACAGAGGGCAGCAGGCAGGCACTTACATTTCAACGATGCCCTCTGGCAAGTTGGCGGGGATCTCCGTCAAGCCCTTCCCTCGACAGTCCACGATGTTATTACTGCAAGTGCAGGCTGAAGGGCAGGAGATGGAGTTGGCATTGCAGGATGGAGGCTCCGAGTGCGGGCCTGTGGGACCAGAACACAATGGTCAATTCATGTCAGTGTCAGGAGGCGCCTGGGCTTCTGTGTCTCTTAACCGGCTTCCCAAGGAGGCAGCGTTACCTGATGAGCTACCTGAAAAATCATCACCAACTAACATCGGCCCTCAGATGGAGACACAGCTGCTGCTGGCTAAACATTTAGCCAAGAGGAGAGAGTCTACTCTTGACCTGACCATTTGTAGATTGTTCCACTTGCTCTGTCATCCCCTCATCCTTAGTCTTTCAGAGACAGAGTTGCTCTCAGAATCAATCACACATGAAAATATGCCACTGCAATGCAAAGAGCATACGCTGGGACTACTTTTTCAGGGAGTCCAATGTCTGAATGACATTCCAGGGTTTTGGGCTTTTATCTGGGGCTTGGATACCGCATGTAGACACATCTTCGTTTCTTTCTCAAGTGGCTGGAAGTCACTATCAAAACCAAGTGGGAAGAGAAAAGGTGACAGAATTTCCTCATTTGGGGCACTGATGTTGTCCAAGTGTCAACAGAGCCATCAACAGCGACATCCAAGGCCTTTTTAAACAGCTTTTATGTCCCAAGAACATGCAAATAAAACTTATCTCACTAGAAAAAATGAATAAGTTACTACATATTTTGGAGTCTTAGTTTTGTTTGAGGTGAGAACCCATGTGAATTTAACGCAAAGTGGTAAAAAACCCAAGAAAATGGCAAGGGAGGAGCTTATTTAGAAAGCCGAATGAAGATAAACATATTAGCAAACTAATGCAAGATTCAAAGAGTCATAAGAATCTTAATCCCTTTCTCTGGTGGTCACACTAAATTGCTAACAGAAATAAATTCAAACATTTTAAAGACACTGTATAAGTTTTCACGCTATGACTGTTTCTTCAAAGTGAGGTAAGAATCGCAAACCTGTGGTTAGTTTTTCAAATGTGGACACTGTGGTCCAAAAGGTAAACTCAACCCAATGGCCTTCTCAGGACCTTATCCTATACCTGGGGATCCAGCCAGCAGGGATGATTTCAATGTCTTTCCAGATCCACCTCCCTGAGCAAAGGGCCATGGGCTGGGACCAAACTCAGACTAACCCTGCAAACACCCTCACTGCTCAGACACGGACCGTCTGGCTGGGGGCTCTTGGACAGAGGTTAAACGTGAAACATGGAAAATATCTGTAGGTAAAGATGATTTTGGTTTGGCCCCTGTTCACTGGAGAGGCTGAGGCTGGGAAGCCAGAGCGAGTCTAGCTACAGTGGTAGAATCAGAGGACTGACCGGGCCTGGGGCACGTCCTCGTTTGGACAGTGAGTGAGCCTTAAAGCAGAGGCTCCCCTCTCCACGTTCAACAGTCCCTATATCTGGGGGTGGTCCTTCTGCAAGACTCAAATCGGTGCCTATGGCTTAATTTGGAACATTTACTTTGCCATAAGTGCAACCCAGTGACCAAAGATTCTTACTTCCCTTGGCCTCACTTTCACACACACACACACACACACACACACACACACACACACACAGACACACAGACACACACACACATACACACAATTTAAAAACATCCTCTTAGGTGGAACATTCGAGCAAATATTCTTGTCTAGGGTACAAGGACTTCAAACTCTCCAGTGTCACACTAGTGGATCTAACAGAGACCATCGAAAATGCCAGAGAGATGACAACTTACATTAAAATCCCCAAGTGGAACATTCTCTTAGATAGAGAGGTGGTGCTGGCTTTGTTCCAAACTGGGAAAGTCTTTACATTTCTGAGAAAATGACAACCCCAGAGAGCCAGCCTGTAAGAACCTCAGATCAGGAATGAGACTGTTGTGGCCAAGAGTGTGGGCTCTGGAGTCCCACTGGCTCAATTTGAACCCTGGTTCTATCCTATTATCCTTATGTCCCCGTGCCTCAGTTTTCCCCACCTGTAAAATGGGGGAAACAACAATACTTACTTCATAGCATGGCTTTATTGCTAAGGCAAAGGAAATTAATGCATGTAAAGTATCAATATTTAGAAGAGGGCACGGCACAGAGTTAGCGCTTAGTCGTGTTATTTGCTATTGTTTTTGTTATTATTATTATCATTATTTTTTGGCTGCACCATGCGGAACACAGAACTTCCCAGACCAGGGATCGAACCCTCGCCCCCTGTGGTGGAAGCATGGAGCCTTAACCACTGGACCACCAGGGAAGTCCTGTTGTTGTTATTATTAATAATGGGTCTGACTCTGCCACGAATTATCTACAAGACCTCAGGCAAGTCACAGTATCCCCCCGCCCTGAGCTTTTCTGCTGCCATCTTGGTGAAGTTTGGACTGCATGACTTCTGAAGTCCTTTCTGGGTGTAGAGATCGACTACTGTTCTTCAGAAAAATGGAAGCAGAAGGAGCAGAAGATACCTAAAAGCTTTCCCTCCTCTGCTGCATCTCTTTGCAGGTGGCAAAGAGGATCTACAGTGGGCAGGGCTCGCGTCCCCTCACCTGCATCCTCCCAAGGAGGCTGGGAGCGCCAGGACTGCAGGTGTCAGGGCTTTTGAAGTGTAGATGGTGCTCCCCAAAGAAAACTGCCATGCCTGGCCCTGCATATCAAGGGGCTCGGGTGCCTGACCAGCCAGGGAGACACACCACACCCCGCACCTTCCTGGATAGGAAGCATCAGGGGCTTCAAGGAGCTCTAAGCCTGAGCACTTGCCTTTCTTTCCATCCACTGAGGCACAGGGTATCCGATGGCCGTCCCTCTTTTGATCTGTCAAAATATTACTTAGTGGGGTGTGTCAGAAAAGGGCGGAAGAAAGGCGTTATGTTTTAGGGCTCACATGGGCAACAGAAAGTTCTGAAATGGAGTTTCTTCAAAGGTACCCCTTCTGACTTCTGTGCTGAAATGAATTCTGTTTAAACCAGACCCAGGCTGCAGCTTTGAGTCCCTCTGGGAACGAGCTGTGTCTTTCACAGGGTGGCTCTGATTTGGAAGAAAGGGTGTGCTACATTGCAAAGGATGTTGTCAAGGCCAAAAAGGATTTGAAAAGCTTCCTTAACCAGGTCACTAACAACACCTTTAATTACGCAGAGAGAAACAACGGTAATTATAGTCTGTGTCAGCATCCTGGGCTGGCAGCTCCCCAGCTAGGTATTCACACATGGCAAGGATGCTACTCTCTTGTTGAAACAAAACACTTTAGGTTTAAGCCGGGGTTGAAAGATGAGTTTGCTTTCCCTGGAAACATTCTCCCTTAATCAATGCTGGAGGGACCAAGCCTATTTCCCTCTGGGCCTCTAAGTCCTGTGTGGTGGAAGTCCTTCCCCTTTGCTTTCTGTCTCTGGACAGAGTGAGACTAGCATGTAAGTTCTACAAGGTCAGTGACCTTTTCTGTCTTATTCACTATTATATCCTCAGTGCCTAAAAGAGGGCCTGGCACAAAACACTCAATAAACACACCTTGGGTGAGTGAGAGGATGAATACATGGATAAAATTGCCCCAGAAGCCTTAGAGACATGGGGACTGAATGCCACCAAGCTACGGACGTGAACGATTCTTCTGGAAGGACCGTGAGGGGAGGCTCCCTGAGTTCTGAGTGCCCTGGGCGCTGGTCCATAACATCAGCCTCAGAGTGGGGAAACGGAGTGGCAATGGGTAGACAGGACTCTCACGCCTGAAGCTCAGGTCTTTCTATCACAGCAAAGGCCATCTGTCCAGTCCCCTGAGGCCCCCTCTGAGACTAGCTCACCTGCGCAGGTCAGGTGTCCTAGGTCCTCTGTCGACCTCTGTCAGTAAATCCATCCCCCCCAGCCTTTTCTGTGCACACACGTTGAGGCTAAAGAGAGTGATGCAGGAGATAGGAGATTTCCAAGGGGGACAAAGCGAGGAAACACCTACCTTTCTACCCAGCAAACTCTATGACTACAAGCTAGGAAGCAGAGAGGAATGGGAGCAGAGTTTTTATATTGGGGTAGAAGGAGTCTCTGCGTCTCCTTGATGGAAAGGGTCTCTCTAGGTGTGTGCCTGCCTGCATGCACGTGTGTGTCCCTGTTGTATGATGCGTTCTCAGGGGGCCTGTGAATCCTCACGGTCCTCGAGGGAGCCTGCCGACTGGTACCACTGCCTCTTCTCCCTGGCACAGCAAGGGCCTTAAATCAGAGCGTATTGATGAACTAGCAGGCAGACCCCCTGTCATCTACTTTCTAAGACGTTCTCTTATAAACCTAGGAGTGCATGTGGACTTGTTCTTCCTTTCTTCATTTTAAAATAAGTGCCCAGGTTCTCTGCTCTCGGAACTCTTCCATCCCAGTGCTAAAATGCTACTGCCCTGGGGTGGAAGGATGTCCTGATCAGAGTAGGGAGATGGGGATGTGGGCCGAGTACCTGTCTTTCTTCTGGGGGCCCATCTCACCTTTCCTTAATCACTGCAGCTCTGGAATTTCAATCTGGAGCCAAAGCCACCTCTGTGCCAAACAAGGAGGAAGCTGAGATGCCCGGCCTCCCTTCAGATGTCTCCTAAGACTCCCTGGACTGTGGCCTGATGTCTGGAGGGAGGGCAGAGCAGAGCTCGGGGGGAACGGAGGTGCTGGCCCTTCCTGCTCTTACTGGTCATCAAGGGAGCTGCTTCCCAGCCCAGGGGGCTGTCAACGAGCGAGAGGCCAGGAACGCGTTCCCAGCTAGACCTCTCACAGGGCAAGTACCTGTGGTCACCGGCATGGACATTGTACAAATTACCCTCCCTCTGCTGACTGCGCAATTCTCCCTCTGGTTCTGAGAAAGAAGAAAGATGGAGCAGTGACCAGGGAAATGACTCCTGCCCAGCTCTGACCCCATCTTTGTTCTTCTGCTCATTGGCAAATGGGAATGATCATCACCCTGAAAGCCAAAGGCCCTAACTTGTCTGCCCAGATGAGTGGGGCAGAGGTCACCGAACTCCAGACCCAGAGAGGGCCATGGAGATGGTGGGGAAACAGAAGCCCTGAGAGAGGAGCGTACCTGCCCGTGGACACAGTCGTGGCCAATCTAATAATGACCATCATTCTCATAATAGTAGCTAACGTTTATAGGATGTTTCCTATGCACTGCATTGAGTGCTTTGTATATATCACCTCACTTGACCCTCATAAAACCCCTGTCGTAGATCCATTATTATTATTCCCATAATAGAAGGGCTCTTCTACCATCTCCTCTGCCAAAAAGACACCCACCTTGCCTCTCTATTGCCATGAAGTGGAAAACCGTCAAAGCCTTGGAATCTCAGGAGGCAGGAAAGGAGGCTCAGGGGTGAGACATGTATTGTGTCAGCTACCCTGGAGATGGCTGGACACTCTTGCGTTAGAGCCGTTGTTTCTTGCTTTCTGTCTTTAAAGAGAACTTCGCCCAGTAGAGTGCGGAGAGTTGGAAAATCTACTGGCCTCGTGAGTGCGTGGAAATAAATTAATTCCAGTATTCAAATTAAGCATCCCTGTTGGCCTCTGGTCTTTCAAAAGCCAACAACAGACTGCAATGACAATGGGACTTGAGCAATTATGATGAGAATATAAATGAACATGATTTAAATACCAGAGGCATGATAATTTGGAGAATGGCTAAATAAACCTAATAATCTCATTCCTGCAATGTCCAATTATGGTGTTTTAATTAAAACCTCCTAAGGAAATGGGTGGCTAGTCATGGCTCACCTTAATTATCTTTATACCTAGTAACTAGTCTCAAATTAAAAAAAAAAAAAAAAGAAGTAGAAGGGGAAAGTTTCTTGTTTCCAAGGAGATACACCTGTTTCATTTTTAATAATAACTGAGGAAGAGTTTGTTGAGAGGCGAGGCTATTAGGATCCAGCACTATTCTAGGTATTGGGGCACCGGAAAAAAATGTAAGACACGGCGCCTTATTACTAGAAGACAAGATTAATCTTCATGAAAATATATCTCACATTCAAAAGCAAAGGACGGATAAATGTGAAACGGGTGGACAAACCAATGGGTTCAAAGATATTCAGAGGAAAGAGATAACTGACTCAAGAGGTCAAATATTTAGCTACTACCCTTGAATTACAAATTGTAACTGGTAGAAACTTTCTCAGATTAAGGGATAAGAAAATTGACACGTGGAAGACAAATCCTAAAGTTTAAACTCCAAAATAAGCCCTTTAGCTAAGGATGGAAAAAAAAATTCAACTTGCAACTCACGTGAGCCTAATCATGGCCAAAGCAGAACCTTTTCTCCAATCTGCTGTATGAACTCATAACGTCCACTGAGGGACTCTTCTAGTCCTAGGGTCCTAACTTCCTCTTAAAACAAGGAAAATTAACAGAGAAATCCCTTCAGCAAGAGCTAAAGGAAACTAAGCAGTCCTGCTGTATATCATAGAAAACTGTTAATAATAAATAAGAGTCTCCCACCCTTGTGAAAAATGCCCAGCTCTCTCCCCAGGCGAGGAAAATAAATGCCTTTGATTGAAGGGGACCGTTGACAGAGGGGATGAATTTTGCCAGAGTGCGCTACTAGCAAATTTCTGGGTTAGCTGCAGTGATAAGGAACCAGTAGCCTGGACTTCTGGGGAGAAAAGGCTGGGCTCCAGACAGCCGGATTTAATTCAAAGGGAGATATCAGGAACTTGGGCAGGCAGGGCTGTCACAGGCTGAGAGAGATAAAGCTCTTTCCTGTCTCTGGAGTCATGCGTTGGGTGAATTTTTCGATACCGTGTAGGGGCGCAGGGAGGTTTTTCTAAGGCTGCCTCAACAGGGGCCACTGGTGATGAATACGCATAGGGATGGTTTAAGTGCTGCCCCATGCCCTTTTTTCTCCTGAGCAGACGACTTCTATTTTTTAAGAGATTTTCATGCTCCTCCTTTCTCGACTGAAGTCCTCCTCCTGCGGGTTATGGGAGGAATAGCTTGGATGAGGAGGGACCCTGGTGGTTCTGCAGCTTTCAACAATGGCCAGCAGGTCTGTCCCAGACCACCTCATTCGGATGCCTTGCTGGGCTCTGCTGTGGGGCAGGGCCTGCACCCTCAGAGGTGGGCTGCATCTCATGGTAGGCGGGTTGGTGGGTACCTGAAAATAGCCCGTTTCTTTGACCTCCTGTGCGTGCACAGGCTGAGTCCTGCTCCACGCTGCTTCCTCTGGCATCCTTTTATCACAGTCTCACCAACTACCCTGAACAAATCATGAAAGACGTAGTACTTTTGGGAGGGGGTGCTCCTCCTGAACCCCGCTAATGAGGGCGGTTGTTCATTCGTTACAGATGTTCAGTTCACCAGTTCCCCCCGCCATTGTATCTGACTTACTTTTCAGAAAGTTACCCTGCACAGCATCCTATTTTGAAGCCTTGAGAGCCTGGGAAAAGCATCTAAAAAATCCCCCACGCATAGGGGCCCTAATATGTCACTCCCTTAAATTCATACTATACTAGTGAGAGGGTGGAGATTCACAGCATATTCATGTCTGCAGTCTGTGGATTAAATTCTCGTGTCCTTAAAAGACACCTGGCCTCGTATGAAGAAGTTACAGCCCATCACAAGCAATGGGCTTGATTGCTATAAACAGGGGATATGATAAAGGTCACAGTCACCTATGTAACTATTAACCCACCTGTGAGATCCAGCTTTTTCAGAGGAGGGAGACCTGGGGCAGTAACGTTTCCAGGACCCAGGAGGATCAGCCTTACCGGCCCTGGGTTTTGGGTCCTGACTGCTGCTGGGTAAGCAATGTCTCGGCACTCCCTTGATGGGAAGGTGCTTTCATGACGAAGCACCTTCGTGTTGGTGCGCAGCTTTAAACTTGGTACCCACCCGTAATAATGTGTTTTAACCTTCTCCCTAATTAGTTTTTCTCAATAGCTTTTGGATGACTCCTGCACTCTGTAATTATTTCTTTCACTGGCACTTATGCCGATATTGTACCCTTTGCCTAATAATTACTGTAATTACAGTCACTATATTTGAGTTGGGTGTCTGTGTGATAAACGGTTTTATTATGTGTTTGATGGAAAGTGATTTCTAAGTGGGCGTCTATAGGAAATTGTTGAGGTACTGCTCTGAAACATGTTAAAATATTTTTGGGTATTAAATGACTTGATAAAGTTGTAACATGACAGGAGAAAGCAGCAGATCAGGGAGATAAAGTTGAATTCAAGGAAAATTCCTATATATGGCAAACGCAGCCTAAGAGCAGAAGAGGGCCAGTCTGCACTCCTGGTCACATGGGGGTCCCATAGCGCATAGTGGGCTCAATAAACCTTCCATACGGAAAGTGGGCAGCAATTAAAAAAAGGTGAAAAGTGCAGTCCCCACCCACGCTAAGCTCCTCATTGACCTTTTCCCTTCCTACACACCAGAGCCCCAAGATCAGCCTTTAGAAGCCACTGGGTCCCAATTCCAGGACTGAGTTCCTGGATCTCAGGAATGCATCTTTGGGGAACTCCTCAACTGAATACTCTTTTTTTTTTTTTTTTTTTTTTTTTTTGAGGAAATCAAGAGATTAGCTTACTTCCTTGCCACCAGAAAAGGGAAGAATGGATGGGATTGGGCAATGTCAATGAAAAGTAAAAACAAACAAGCAAACAACATTTAGGACCCAAGGCAAAGGTGACATCCTCTGGGAAGCTTTTCTCAGGCCACTCAGCCACCTCCCGTCCTGGAGAGATGAGCTGCCTTCAGTCATGTCCAAGCACAGCTCTGTTTTCTGTACTACATGGGCACCTGTGCTTCTCTTACAGTTCGATTACCCACAGATCAAACTCTCGTGTTTGCTCAGCATTTTGTGGGTCCACTAAACTATAATAATTAAGCTCCATTCATTAGCTCTTACCAAGTGCTGTGTATTATGCTAAGTGCTTTATATGCATTACTTCATTTAATCTTCCCACCCATCTCTGGAGTTATGGACTGCAATTTTTTCTATTTTGCAGACATGCGGTAACTTACCAAAGTCACACACCATTAACAGACAGAGCTAAGATTTCCAGCCAAGCAGGCTGACCCCATAGCCTCTATTAGCCTGACTCTCAATTTCTAGGAGCAAATGGGCGATAGGAACGGGTTTGGCCAATGCTCAAGTACCTAATGGACTCTGAGGCTTAAAAGGAAGTGATTCATGAGTTCCTTGAGCATTTTCCTTTATCAGATGGCAAGAGCTTCTTTTCTGGAACCCCTGGAGGCACCTTAGAGTTCTTTTAAGTGACTGGCGAATGCTGGGGCAACCTGCGAGGCTCCACACCGAGCTCTGGGCTGGGGTGTGCGTTCAAGGCCAAGGTGATGTTAAGGAGAGCTCACAGGTGGGCGAGTCACAGAACAGGAGGGGAGGGGAGTGGTGGGGTCACCTCACCTGGGCACACGTACTCCTTCTTCTGCACGTCCGCCACGTTGAAGCCCCTCAGGTGCACAGGAGCCATGCAGAGAGTGAACTGGCCAATGGTCCGCCGCTGTCGCAGCCAATCCGAGAGCCAGGCCAGGTGGCAGTCGCAGTACAGGTGGTTGGAGTGGAGGCGCCTGGGAGAGGGAGGGACAGAGGGAAGATGATGTCACAGCAGGAAGTGGGGAGGGTGCCATTGTCTGAATAGAGAGGGCTGAACCTCCGTGCCCTTTGCCCAGTGTGACAATCCTCGGGAGCCCAGGGGAGCATTGCCCTCTGCACCGCGGAATCCCCACAGGAGCCTCAACCCTCTTATTGCCAAGCCACAAATGACAGTCATCTTCTCGTGCCGGCCACATCCAATGGAGGCCTCCAGGGTTCTGAGCAATTCCCATTTTTTAATAGTAATTCCACCCTTTTCTCTCCCACTCAGGAAAGGCTCAACACATAGAAGAGGGAGGGTGACATTATTACAGCAATGATCCTGATTCAGGTCAAACTTCCAAAACGGTGACTCAGGTGTAGCTTTCCGTACTTTAGCTAGCCCTGGTTACAGATGCTTTACAACAGTTTCTTAATCTCCACGCTCCAGTCTGTGGTGAACTGTGGCCGAGACCTGCTGTTGTCTTTTCTCTCCTTCCTTCGTTTTCTCTCTAAGTGTCGCTTTAATGGACCCCCTGTGTGTCACGCTGGCGAGCCTAAAACCAATACCGCTGTGTGCTCTAGCCAGGGTAAGCAGGGCACAGAGAGAAGGGTACTTTCTGAAGGATGCACCTTCTCTTCATCCTCCTATTTAAATAAGGTGTTTACAGACTCTTGTAATCCACAGCACTTTCCCCAGAGTGCCCTGCCTAGCCTTCCCAAGTTCAAGTCCACCTGGTGTATGTGCTATTCTGACTGGTTTGGTGCCTCTGAAAAGGATTTTTATCCATCTTCAGGACTCTTGGGCTTTCTCCCTCTAGTAGCTGTGGTTCCAGATCAGCTTCTCACCCTGGAGTGAATAAGATTCCTGAGAGGGATCTTCAGGTTCCACATCTGAGGGGAGCCTCATCTGGTTAAGTTGAATTTCCTTTCCACTGTCTGGAGGGCAACCTAAGGATACCCAGGGGCTCCTAAAGGTTCTTCCCCAAGGTTTCTGCATCAGGGGTTTCCAACTTCCACAGTCCCTACAAACTTAGATCATTAGCAGTGGCGGTAGGTGAGTTTTAGTCACGACAGCTTATCATATACTTGGCTTTCTGATGCAAATTTCAACTGCCCCATTCTGCACGTGCACCAGCCAGCAATATCTTGGGACTTGCAAGTACTCTGTGTCATGCCAGTTAATACTGAGTGGCAGACCGAAGCAGTGGCTCAGGCTACATCCGTGTCTGAAATGGAGAGAGCTGAAGAGCTCTTGACCACACTCCACTTAGTGTAAGGTCAACATTGCTAAACATTGGCCAAGTGTAGCCCATCTGCGCTGCCTGCCAGCAGAGTCTCCCTGGCCCTGCACGGGTGCAAACTTCGGGCAGGCCAGGGCCACCAGGGACCTTGGCAGACTCAGGGTGGGGGTCCCAGGTCCCATAATATCAGACTGACTGAACAAACCCATATCCCACCTAGAATGCCATTTTTTTCTGCTGAAACATATTTGAAAAGATTTTTTACGATTTTGTTTAAACATGATTAACTTTGATGTTATAATTTTCTTTTTGTATTTCAGAGCCAATTCTTAAAAGTCAAAGACAACTGCATAGACCCCCAGGACCAAGACAGTGTGCCTGTAATGGGCCCCAAGGAATTCTCGCCTCTGAGCGTCAAAGCTCAGGCCCCGATGCTGTGGAAACAAGCCTGTCTCCCTCTTAGTTTGGCACTCCAGGAAGAGGTACGACAGGTGGGAAGGGGGAGGGGAGGCAAAATCCTAACCTGGAGGGAAGGACCTCTGTTCTAAGAAGGAAGGCAAGACCTCTGTGTATTCAACAAAGATGACCACTTTGTGCCAAGGACGGAGGGGGGCCTGGTGTTGGACTTGGAGCTGGTTACTGGTTACTCTTTCCCAAAGAGTACAAAGGGGAGGAGGGAATTCCTTTTCTGCATTGGGACTTTTTGGGAAACTGCAGCATGAGGGAAAATGATCTGTCTCCTGACCCATCAGTGAGCTGTTGAGAGACAGAGAGAGAGAGAGAGAGAAAGGAGAGAGAGAGAGAGAGAGGGAGAGAGAGAGGGAGAGAGAGAGGGAGAGGGAGGGAGAGAGAGATGATTGCGCAGCCAGGAATACACCACCAGGTATAAAGGCTGTCTAGGAAAAAAGTGACAGTGGGTCAGTTCTTAGTGACAAGGCAGAGCAGAGGTAGGCAGCAGTGGCACACACAGGCTGAGGTGCCAGAGTTTTTTTTGTGTGTGTGCCGTTTAATGAGTTTGGCTTTTATTAGGAAAGGCAGTTGCCCTCTTTGGCACTGAGGTATGGAAGCTAAGGAAACAAGGCGGATCAATGCAAACAAATTCCCATCAGTTCCAGTCAGAGGTAAGAGATCAATGGAACAACAAAAATGAGGTTTAGGTAAGTCAGATCCTAACTGAGCTGATTAATTTCTGGGATAATCAAAATGTCAGCGGTTTCCCTTTTGGAAGATTATATTAGGTTGGTTGTTCCTTAATCCCCACTGGCCAGCCCCAAGCCACCTCCTTTTTTAACCTTGCTACAGATGGCCCTTATCCCTTTGTCCATTTCTGTAGGAATTTCTCCTCTCGTAAGTAGGACCATGGAAAAGAGGTGACCCAAACTGCTTTTGAAGCCATGTGAATGCTCTTGTCAAAAGCCCAGGACAGTGGACAGGCTCAGATCTCCCCCTCTTGGAATTTTACCCAGCAGACGGGCTGGAGAGTCGAGCTGGGCAGAGTCTTTCAAGCTGCCTTTTACATCATGTTTCGTAGATCAAATTGAGCAATGTTATACCAAATACGAATGTTAAAAGAAAAAGAATCTTGATTATCTTGAAACTTGAGCCCAGACGCTGCCAGGAGTATTTCTAGTTTTCTAGAGTGAGAAGAGACATAATCTTAATTACTTTCAATAACTTTTGTGATGGCAATGACACAAGGAGGGTGGCCTCCAGTGGCCTTTCAGCCATGTGGAAGCTCCGGTCTCCCCTTCCTCAGCTCACCTGATGCTCTTCTGCTTTTGTTCCTACTGAACGGGACAAGCTCAGGTTCTGATGTCATAGTGCCAGAATCTGACATAGGCTCTGTGCTTTTCGACTTTGACCTTGGGCAGCAATCTAATCCTGGGCCTCAGTGTTATCATCTATAAAATGGGGATATTAATGGTGCCTCCTTGCCTGGGCCATTGTGAGGATTGAAATGATTCATGAAAAATGCTAAGCACAAGGCCTGGGACACCGTAAACTACCGAAGAAATGTTTGCTCTTATTATTCTTACTGTGAGGAGACTAGCTCCAGACTTCAGGCTCTTCCCAACCCAAGGCCCTGCCTGTACAAGGCTATCATTTCTTAGCCACCAAAGCATCAAGGTGGCTAGGTGGTTCCTGTCAGTTGTTCTGTGGTCTTTTGTGGACAGAAACACCATATTTCATGTTGGCAAAACCACTTTTACAGAAGATAAGGTGAATGAATACAAATGCCAATTTGTAAAAGGTGCCTTTTAGCCACAGATGCTAAATTAAATTTCCAGCAAATCCTTTTAGAGAGGGTCAGCGTTCATTTTCTATAAAATGTGGCTTCCTGAATTCAATATAAAAGCTTTCCTTTAGAAATCCCATTTACGACTTCCTTCCTCTCTCCTCTTCCCCCTTTCTCCACCACCAGCGCTCCCCCCTCACCACCACACTTTAATTACAGTGAAGGGGGATTAGTCAGCTCAAGTCTCTGGGGAGTTCTCTACAGAGCCATCTCTGAAATTAAACTAAAGAGAAAATGGCAGCAGGCAGGGAGCAAAGAGAACAGACGAGATTGATGGATTGATCTGAACTCATCAGATGAGTGTTCAGGACCACAGGGAAGTATGACAGCAGAAACAAGGAGAAAAAACTCTCCTGCCCTCTTCCCCCACCCTTACAACACCCCGACAAAGATCCAGACCTCACCATCTTCCCTGCCTCCCGTGGACCCCTCCCTGCTCTCTTATTGATGCTTTTCAACTGAAAATAACAGGAGGGGAGGTAGAAATCACAAAGCTGCAGCCCACAGGAGCTGGACTGCTGGTTGCGCAGGCGAGAGCCGTATTTCTCCTATTCAACCCACGCGCCTGGGGAGATGCGGGCCCGGCACCCTGAGGAACCAGTGATTTCTCCTGCACCATTCCCTTTAATTAATCAATCTATCTATCTATCTATCTATCTATCTATCTATCTATCTATCTATCTATCTATCTATCTATGCCGCACCATGCAGCACATAGGATGTGGGATCTTAGTTCCCCGACCTGGGATCGAACCCGTGCCCCCTGCCTTGGGAGTGTGGAGTTTTAACCACTGGACTGCCTGGGAAGTCCCACCACCCTCTTTTAAAAGGGAAGGAAGAAGATAGATGTTCTTGGCTGAATTCTGCTACCCCAGGAGGGATCAGAGGGAGAAATGGGCACAATGATGGAAGCTGAGCTTGGATCCTCCTTCTATATAATAACTTGTATTTGTTGTGTGGACACCATGACCAGGCACTTTACATGTTAGTACATGTCATTCGCACCATAACTTTGAGGCAAGCGCTTATGAATTCACTATCTATGAAGAACAGAGAGATGAAGCAACTTGCCCAGAGTAAGTGGCGGAGCTCGTATTTAACCTCAGGTCTGTCTGACTCCCAACTCTGTGTCCTTCTGAGGGCTCTCTGTATCATCTCCTCATCAATTGCTTCATTGATCTTTGCTTCATTCTTACCTGAGATAAGGTCACTTTCTCACTAATGCAGGGGTCTCAAACCTTATGAGTACTGAGATCTCCTGGAGGGTTTGTTAAAAACAGATGGCTGGGCCCACCCCAGAGATTCTGATTCCATGGGTCTGAGGTGGGACCTGCAATTTTGCTTTTCAACAAGTTCCAGGTGATGCTGATACTACTGGTCTAGGGACCCCCCACTTTGGGAACCACTGTTCTAAGGATTTTCACATCTGCTTGGATGCAATGTTGCTCAGGGGCCATAGATAAGCTGGTTGCTTGGTATTTTTAATCCAGATTTCTGGATAAATAGTACGATGATGATAATAATAATATAACTATAAATACCATTTATTGTCTACTATGTGCCGGGCACTTTACTCTTGGGGGCTGACTCTCCCCTACTGCCGTGATATAAACTCCATTGATGCTCCACCAACACAAGAAAAACATCAAGTATGAACCTCTTTGGAAAGGCCAGCAGAGTACATTTGCAGAGGAACTGAAAAAGGATTTCTGGCTGAGAGAGGACAACTTCCCAGGTAACAAAGGCACTAGACCTGCTCTCGGTATGGGGCGCCGTGGGGAGATTTGCTTCCTGAGTACACATTCTGGAAGGCTTGAGCCCACCCAACACATTAAAGATAAAGAACGGAGTTACTGCATTCTGATACCAGAGTATCATCCAGGGAGCAGGAAAGTGTGGTGTGTGGCGGGTGGGAGGATGGGGTGAAGGAGCAGCTAAGACTCCCCGTCCTCCACCGTTCCCAGAGCGGGAAACAACTGTAGCCTTTGGCAGTAGGCTAGAACTGCCGGTGGTACAGGACATGAACTAAACAAATGATGAATCATCACATCCCTGTTCTAAAAGTTCGGTGATGATGTAACACCAATAAACTTTTCCATCCAGGTGGAAAACACAAAGAAGATTTCCCCAGTCCAGGAAGATTCCCGGGGTGAAGAGAATTGAGTTGGCCTGAAGCAGGATGGTGGTTCAGAACCATGGATGGCTCCGTGACCCTTCCCCACATCTGCCCTCGCTCACCAACACCCCTTAGTCAGTAGCAGAGGGAGGGGGCGTTTGGATGTAGGAACCGAGGGTGAGGTTTTACAAGCAGCTGAGAATGTTGCTCTGAAGCTGCATAAGGTGGGGAGCAGGTGGGGGAGGAAGCAGGGGACCTTTACTCACAAGGTTCGAATCTTCGGCATGTGGTTGAAGCTGGTGACCAGGATGTGGCTAATGTTGTTGTTATTGAGAGTGCTGCGGAGAGAGAGGAGAAACAGGTCAACAGGGCAGCAGCGTGGCGGGTACCAGGATGCTTATGGAAGGTGGGGAAGGGATGGATGTGACTGCAAGAGGGACCATCAATCAACAGCCATGGGTCAGTTGGTACAGCAGCCGGAGACAAGTGGACGGGTCTCCAGATGATAAGAGAATCCCTGATTCCTTTTACAGGTGGATCCCTCCTTTCCTCTGCTGCCCTCTCAGTACTTACTTACCTACCTGGAGCAATAAGGTTGCTTCCTGAAATCCTACCGTGTCCTGAGTGCTTCATTACAACGTCGCTGATTCCCACAACTACAAGGCCAGTTACATATTCTTGTCCTCATTTTAGAGAGAAGGAAACAGATACAAAACATCTTGCTTAGTTGCACACAACCCTACAGGGGAGGCTTTATCCTTGTGTTATAGATGAGGAAGCTGAGCTTCAGAGAAGTAAAACTACTTTTCCAAGGACTCACAGCTATTAAGCTGTGGACATGGGATGTGAACCCAGCACTAGCTTGCTCCAAACTCCTTGCTCTGCCCATTATACATACTGCCTCATACAGGGTGCTATTGTGGATAGGTTATTTTATGAGTATTTTCCAGCCATCTTCTGGTTCTTTAAGCACATCTTGTCTGAAGTGAGTCTGTGAGCTCTGTGAGGACAGGGATGAAGTCTCTACTTGCTTGTGCCTCCCCACGACCATGGATGGAGACTCCTCCAGTGCAGCATTGGCACTGACTGGTATCTTTGTACAGGGAAAAGGGAAGAGAGGGATATGAGCCCCATATATGGACCAGAATGAAATCAGGCTGTAGGTAAGTACGGCCCTGGGCTTACCCTTCTAGAAGGACCTATTATGGGAGCCCAGGGAAAGCATGGCAGCCAAGGAAAAACCATGTGCAGAGGTGGAAATGTTATGTAGCAGAAGGGCCTGTCTGGGTCGGTTATTTCAGTGACTGTGCAGACAGAGGCAACCGTTCGCGGCAAGACTGTTCTCAGCTCTCTGACCCACACCTGCCTCACTTTGCATCCCAAAGGGCAGGAGTTGGATACAGCCCATGGGACGCTCCTTCATGATGGCCACTTGCTTCTGTGCTCTTCCCTCTCCTGTGCTCCTCCAAGGCCACATCAGATACCCTCTTCTCATCCAGCCCCTCCTCTTACCCTCCCACGGGGTCCCACCGGCCCAGGAAGGAGCCTTTCTTTGGAAGCCTTCACTGGTTAAACAGACTTCTTTTGCCCCTGGCTCTCGGTAAACACATTATCTTCCTCTTAAAACGCCCTCTAACATTTTCTATCTTATGCACTCCTACAGTCCCAAGGCCTGGTCCATACACGGTTCAGATTGAGTCTTCTATACCCTAGTTGTGAGGTCTCGGGCCAACGATCAACATCTCTTAACCACAGGTTCTGCATCGGCAGAAGGAGGCAGGCAATGGTACCTACCTCACAGGCTGGTAAAAGGCTCAGCAGACAGTATGTGCTCAGTAATTGAGGCGACCATTTAACTGACGTTGGTGGAGAGAATCTAGTCCTGTCCTGGTCATTCCTGTTCCCCTCACACAACCCCAACCCCCAAGGGGATATAAACAGAGCTCTGCCTGGCACACAGTGGCCCCCACACACACCCCACCCCACCCAAGGGGCCCCGCACACATGCTTTCTCCCCTGGGGACACTAGTCCACAGCAAGATTCCAGGGACCACATACCCTTCACCCCAGGCTATTCCTCAAGGCCTTTGGCCAAAAAGGCCAGGAGGAAATCTATTTACACAGAGGCACAGAACCTAATACTTTTTCCTCCCCGCCCCCCCATATTTCTTCTGCACCTGCCCTGTGTCTGGCATTATTTTAGGCATATAGTATGATAAAGAGGAATGAACCAAATTTACACTGCCTGCTTCTGCCCACTCTGGAACTTTACTAATGCACCAATTCAGACACTTGACATTTTATGAAGTTGAACCTACATAGCTATTTTGTTTCATGTGCCTTATCTTTTCTATAAGTGTGTATGTGTGTGCATGTGTGTGTGTGTGTGTGTGTGAATCCATCCTATCTCCATCCACCCAGGAAGTGTTCAGAGCATGCCATCAGACAGGGCGGAGGAATCGGTCCTTCCCACGGGTCCGGGCTCTCCTGCCTTGGTAGGGAGTTTCTGAGGAGCGACTGCTATGCTCCCCATCCCACCCCCTCTCCAGCGGATTAGGAATGCCTCCAGGGCAGAAACAATGCCTTCATTTCCACTTCCATCCATCCCAGAGTTCTAGGCTCCACACCTGGGGAATACCTAGCTAGGGTCGTTGACTCACTACCAGACAAAAATCTGAGTGTCCCTCTTATCTCTCAAAAGCAAGGAGCAAGAAGCCTTTGCAGGAAAGAGGCTTCCTTCCAAACATACCCAGCAACTCAACATCAGGCTGAGTTCACAGCCAGCCCTAATTTAGCTGAATATACAGCGCAGTTATATGCCGGGCTTGGATTGTAACTGCATCCGGCAGCCGTCCGGCAGCGATGACTTATTAATGTATGACTACACTGATATTTAAATGTGAGCCGTAATGAGGGCTATAAAACATTTACGATAATAGCAATTATTCCAGAACCAAAGTGACTAAACACAGTATTCAGACCTTCATGATTTGCTGTGTGGGGCTGCCTGGCCCAGGGACGTCAGAGGGTTGCTAACCTCTTGGATGCCGATCTCCATGGCAGCTACAGTTTCTTTTTCCCTAATAAACACAGATTTATTTGATTTCCAATCTTGGTGGCTTTTGCCCATGCAGGGAGCATTCTTTTCTATCTGGTTCTTGTGTCCCAGCCTAAGCAGCTGGCATTTGATGGAGATGTCATTGTCATAACCCTGATGCAGAAGAGCAGAGTGGGTGAGCGTGGCCTCAAAGGCAATGACCTGGTTTAGATTCTGCCTCTGCCACTTACAGCTTGTGCAACCATGAGTAAGTTTTCATAATCTTATTAAGTTTCCTCCTCTGTAACATGGGGCAAATAGCAGCACTGATCTCACAGAGCTTTCCTGGTGATTAAATGAGATGGTACTAATAATTGCCAACATTAACTGAGAGCTTATTTTATGCCAGGCAGGCACTGGGCTGAGGGTCCTACTTGTCATCTCATTTCTATAACCACCCCATGAGGTAGGCACCTTTCTATCACCTCCATGTCATGGATGGAGCAAGTGGTGGTACCAGGACTTAAATCCACACAAGCCTGACTCCAGAAATGACACCTGCCTTAGTTGTCTAAGGCTGCTGTAACAGATTACCACACATTCTGTGGTTTAAAGCAACATAAACTTATTCTCATACAGTCTGGAGGTCAGAAGTCTAAAATGGGTTCATGGGACTGTGTTTCTTCTGGAGGCCTCAAGAGGAGAATTCATCTCCTTGTCTTTTGCGGCTTGTAGAGGCCACCATATTCCTTGGCTCATGGCCCCTTCCCTGTATCACTCCAACCTCTTGCTTCTGTTGTCACATCTCCTACTGTTCACTCTGATGTCCTGCCTCCCTCTTAAGAGGACCTGTGTGATGACACTTAGAGCCTGACTGGATAATCCAGGATAACCTCCCCATCTCAGGCTTCTTAGTCATATATGCCAAGTTCCTTTTGCCACATAAGGTACGATTCATAAGTTCCTGGGATGGGGACATGAACATCTTTGGGGGGACATTATCCAGCTGACCATCACGCCCTTGAAACAGGGCATGGAAAGCACACTTGTTAGCACACTGCCTGGCTCATAGGCAGTGATCGGTAATTATTAGCTATTATTATTGTAGCTTGTGTTTGTTTGGTCCTTTATGGTTTACAGTATACTTTCACATTCATCTTATTTGGTACCTGAAGCACTGAGGTTGAAATTATTATCCCCATCTTACAGATGAGCAATTTGAGGCTATAAGACATGAGAGACCTACCCAGGGTAGCAACGAGCTCCTAGAGGATTCAGGACTCACTACTCTTTCTTTTCACAGTTTCTCCCAACTTTATCACTGCCTCCTGTTTTCAGGGCAAGTTTGTTACTCCAGCAAAGATATTCTCTGTCATTTCTACTCAGGGACCCAAAGCCGGAAATAACTGAGCAAGCCTCCCATTGCCTCTTGTTCTAGAAACTTTCTTGAAAATTAATCAACAGAAAAAATAAATGGTTTGGTCTGACAATGACCCACCTCCACCCCCATTAGATGACTGCCCAAGCCTAACCTATGGTGACCTCATCAACCTCACCTTATTTATTACTTCCATTTCCTGGAAGAGTTTTGCTAGTTCTAGAATCTAGCTTTAATCTCACTGCCCTGTTCCTATTGAGAAGATATGCTTTACCCCAAGTCGCCCTAGTTGGAAGCTTTTCTCCAAGTAAGTGCTCTTAATTCAGCATTTTCCGTCAGGTTTCAAACTCAAGTTCAGGGTCACATTAATTCTATGAAACTTCAAGACTGTCCTGGCGTCCCCTTTTTGTACTTTTTGTACCATGACAAGCTACTGAATGGGCATTTCAGTATGAACTAGAAATAATGCAATTTCCCCCCATCGGATTTATTTATTTAGTTAGTTAGTTATTTTTTTAAATTGGGGTATAGTTGTTTTACCATGTTGTGTTAGTTTCCACTGTACAGCAAAGTGAAGTGGAGTTCCCTGTGCTGTACAGCAGGTTCTTATTAGTTATCTATTTTATACATATTAGTGAATATATGTCAATCCCAATCTCCCAATTCATCCCACCCCCAACCCCCCTCTTTCCCCCCTTGGTGTCCATATATTCGTCCTCTACATCTGTGTCTCTATTTCTGCCTTGCAAACCGGTTCATCTGTACCATTTTTCTAGATTCCACATATATGCGTTAATATACGATATTTGTTTTTCCCTTTCTAACTTACTTCACTCTGTATGACAGTCTCTAGGTCCATCCCTGTCTCTGCAAATGACCCAATTTCACTCCTTTCTATGGCTGAGTAGTATTCCATTGTGTATATGTATCACATCTTCTTTATCCCTTTGTCTGTCGATGGACATTTAGGTTGCTTCCATGTCCTGGCTATTGTAAATAGTGCTGCAGTGAACATTGTGGTATATGACTCTTTTTTTTTTTTTCTTTTTTTTTTATGACTCTTTTTGAATTACGGTTTTCTCTGGGTATATGCCCAATAGTGGGATTGCTGGGTCATATGGTAGTTCTATTTTTAGTTTTTTAAGGAACCTCCATACTGTTCTCCATAGTGGCTGTATCAATTTACATTCCCACCAACAGTGCAAGAGGGTTCCCTTTTCTCCACACCCTCTCCAGCATTTGTTGTTTGTAGATTTTCTGATGATGCCCATTCTAACTGGTGTGAGGTGGTACCTCACTGTAGTTTTGATTTGCATTTCTCTAATAATTAGTGATGTTGAGCAGCTTTTCATGTGCGTCTTGGCTATCTGTATGTCTTCTTTGGAGAAATGTCTATTTAGGTCTTCTGCCCATGTTTTGATTGGGTTGTTTGTTTTTCTGATATTGAGCTGCATGAGCTGTTTATATATTTTGGAGATTAATCTTTTGTCCGTTGATTCGTTTGCAAATATTTTCTCCCATTCTGAGGCTTGTCTTTTCCCCTTGTTTATAGTTTCCTTTGCTGTGCAAAAGCTTTTAAGTTTCATTAGGTCCCATCTGTTTATTTTTGTTTTTATTTTCATTACTCTAGGAGGTCGGTCAAAAAAGATCTTGCTGTGATTTATGTCAAAGAGTGTTCTTCCTATGTTTTTCTCTAAGAGTTGTATAGTGTCCAGTCTTACATTTAGGTCTTTAATCCATTTTGAGTTTATTTTTGTGTATGGTGTTAGGAAGTGTTCTAATTTCATTCTTTTACATGTAGCTGTCCTGTTTTCCCAGCACCACTTATTGAAGAGACTGTCTTTTTCCATTGTATATCCTTGCCTCCTTTGTCATAGATTAGTTGACCATAGGTGCGTGGGTTTATCTCTGGGCTTTCTATCCTGTTCCATTGATCTGTATTTCTGTTTTTATGCCAGTACCATATTGTCTTGATTACTGAAGCTTTGTAGTGTAGTCTGAAGTCAGGGAGTCTGATTTCTCCAGCTCCTTTTTTCTTTCTCAAGATTGCTCTGGCTATTCGGGGTCTTTTGTGTCTCCATACAAATTTTAAGATTTTTTGTTCTAGTTCTGTAAAAAATGTCATTGGTAATTTGATAGTGATTGCACTGAATCTGTAGATTGCTTTGGGTAGTACAGTCATTTTCACAATATTGATTCTTCCAATCCAAGAACATGGTATATCTCTCCGTCTGTTTGTATCGTCTTTGATTTCTTTCATCAGTGTCTTATAGTTTTCTGCATACAGGTCTTTTGCCTCCTTAGGTAGGTTTATTCCTAGGTATTTTATTCTTTTTGTTGCAACAGTGAATGGGATTGTTTCCTTAATTGTTGTTAGCGTATAGGAATGCAAGAGATTTCTGTGCATTAGTTTTATATCCTGCAGCTTTACCAAATTCATTGATTAGCTCTAGTAGTTTTCTGGTGGCATCCTTAGGATTCTCTATGTATAGTATCATGTCATCTGCAAACAGTGACAGTTTTACTTCTTCTTTTCCAATTTGGATTCCTTTTATTTCTTTTTCTTCTCTGATTGCTGTGGCTAGGAATTCCAAAACTATGTTGAACAATAGTGGCGAGAGTGGACATCCTTGTCTTATTCCTGATCTTAGAGGAAATGTTTTCAGTTTTTCACCATCGAGAATGTTTGTTGTGGGTTTGTCGTATATGGCCTTTATTATGTTGAGGTAGGTTCCCTCAATGCCCACCTCCTGGAGAGTTTTTTATCATAAATCGGTGTTGAATTTTGTCAAAAGCTTTTTCTGCATCTGTTGAGATGATCATATGGTTTTTACTCTTAATTTATTAATGTGGTATATCACATTGATTGATTTGCATATATTGAAGAATCCTTGCATCCCTGGGACAAATCCCACCTGATCATGGTGTATGATCCTTTTAATGTGTTGTTGGATTCTGTTTGCTTGTATTTTGTTGAGGATTTTTGCATCTATATTCATCAGTGATATTGGTCTGTAATTTTCTTTTTTTGTAGTATCTTTATCTGCTTTTGGTATCAGGGTGATGGTGGCCTTGTAGAATGAGTTTGGGAGTTTTCCTTCCTCTGTAATTTTTTGCAAGAGTTTGAGAAGGATACCCCATGGCATTTAAAAGACAGTCCATCTACCTCCCATTTCTCTCTTATAAAGCCCCACTTACCCCATTATACATACTATATTTCTATTGAGACTAACCTGTATTCTAGTCTCTTTTCTGTTTTGTCATAATTAGAGCATTAATGTCTAATGAAAAGGGACTGTTTTCCATATTAAAATCATCTGTTTGGACAATGCTACTTCTACCAGTGGATTCCATTCTCTCTTGCTTGTGAGCACTAGAAAGGGCACATTAAACTTTTTTTCCAGGGCACTAGGGGATTAGTGCACTTACTATTGCTCCTATAGTGCACGTAATTGAACACTGGTACCCGGACAAAGTTTGTGTTTCCCTGTGTTCTTCAGCTAAATACAGGGGCACCCAGGCAAGACAAGGGCTCCTAGTCACAATGTATGTATGAAGCAGTGGTACACATACCAGTCTGTTCCAGGGGTTGGCAAACTACTGCCTACAGGCTAAAGCCCATCCAACGCAGCCTGTTTTTGTAAATACAGTTTTACCCATTTGTTTATGTACTGTCTATGGCTGCTTTCACATTACAGCAGCTGAGTAGTTGCAACAGAGACCATATGGCCTGAAAGCCTAAAATATTTACTAAGTGGCTTTTTATAAACCATGTTTGCTGCCCACTGGCTGCTCTAGAACTGGGCAGTTCCGGTCCTGTCTTTGCCAATGATTAGCTGTGATATGCTGGGCGAGTCACATAACTGCTTGGTAAGGAGAGGGGATTAGGTCAACGACTTTCAAAACTTAAAGACTGTAAAATATTGTCAGGAAAGCAAGCCCCAGTGGCAAGTGGTAGGGCTGGGATTCAGAAATGGGCAATCTCACCCTAGAATCCACACTTCTTGTTCCCATCCCACGCTCCCACTTGGGAAGCTGGGCCCCACTGCTCCTGGAACCTGTAATGCTGTGATGGAATGAGAGCCTAGCAGAAGGCCCTGTTCAAGAGACAGGGCAGGAGAACCCACCTTGGGGTGGGCAGGGAATGAACTTGGACAGTGGTTCTCCAAGTGTGGTCCCCAGATCTGCAACATCACCTGTGGACTTGTTAGAGGTGCATATTTTCAGTATATGCATCAGGCCAACCTACTGAATCAGCAACTCTGGTGTAGGCCCAGCTTTGTGTGTTTCAATGAATGAGAGGATCCTTATGCAAGCTCAAGCTGGAGAACCACTGAACTAGGGAAAAGGCTAAGGACAGAGCCTTGACCAGAATGTGGAGGGCAGCACATGGCTGCCTCTGAGACCGAAGGCCTCTTGTGTGGAGAGCACAAGGGAGTTGGGTCTCTTCCTGTTTAGGGAGAGGCCCAAGTTCTTAAGTCGTACGCAGTCCTCAATGGAGGTGGCTGTGATCACTCTTAGAGAGGTCCGACTTGATTTCTGCCCCTGGCTCCCCACTGATCTCTGCTGAGTGCTAAAGTGTGGCTCTCCCTTGCATCACTCAAGATAACCATCTTTGATCTGGAGGAGCTAAGTCCAGCTGCAGCCACGCCACACTGGCAACCTTAATAAGGCTGACATTTCCCTCCGTCTCCTCCGATTAGGCCATTGTTTTGTCAAGCTGTGCTTTCCTGGCTCTGGGTGTAATCTGCATGTTGTATGTCCATAACACTATGTAATTGGCTCTAATGCAGCAATATTATCTGTGAGCATGTATCACATAATTGCAAAACCAGGCATCCACAGTAAGTGCCACTGCAGTCTCCCAGAGTGCCAAGCTTCCTGGGGGTGCTCTTGGAACCCCTCTTCTTCCCCTCCGCACAGGTGGGGATCCAGACTCCTTGGGTCACATAGACCGTCTTGGTAGCTCGGCCCATTCATCTCCTGTCTCAAGGCAGGTTGACCTCTCCTTAAGTCTAGATAAATAAGGTGGTTCCCTCTTTAAGGGTCCCCAGGAAGGAGACTCTTGGTGGGTCATCAGCAGCCATGGCCATGGCAACAGGATGTCTTTTTAAAGTGAGTCTAGAGATTCCATGACTTGTACTTACAAATGTGGGAGCCCAGTGGCCAGCACTCTAAACTAAGGAGATATAACTACCTCCCACAGGGCCTACATTGAATTCACAGGGCCAGGCACAACCAAAGTAGGCAGTATCATTTCCTAAAGAGCTGATGAGTGCAAACACTGTGGCTGGACCCTGTGGGAAATACGTAAATGGCTGCCATGGGGGCATGAAAGTACAGAGGGGTTCTGGTAGCATGTAGACCTCAAAGGGAGGGTCTGGCAGGGCTCACTTCTGCCTCTCCCTCTTGCTGTGTCAAAGCAGGACTGGCTTGTCCTGGTCTTGCTTGGTGGGTGTTGACTGACAGCCATCATGGTGCCAGGAATCAACCATGGTACCTACTGCTGATGACCAGGCCCTTCCACATGCTCCTGGATCCTGGGAATGTGAAAGCTGTTGGCTAGCTCGGCCCATTAGAATGTGTGTAGGTGGCATCTCTGTGGACTTGGCCCTGGGAGAGCACACACTGAATGCCACTGGGCCTACCGAGGTTGAGAGAGGCATCCCCAAGCCTCTCTCCCAGCCCAGGGTCTCTCCCCAACTGCACTGACTCAGTCATTTTTGGATGAAGTTCCCTGGCTGTTTCCCTCCTATCAAAGCTGAACTTGCCTTTCTCACCCAGCTATGCACTGTTCTGATTTGGCCGGAAGCTCTGGGAAATTCCAGAAATCAGGAAGCATAATGTACAATAACGTGTCCTTCGAGAAACCTAGACTGATGTTATAGGTTCTCCCATGAGCTCTCTGCTTTCTTCCAATGAGGTGGACTAGTAAAGGATACTGCTTTGAGGTGCGCTTGCCAAGATCTTCCAATAAAGATGCCCATGATAATAACAACAACAATACTGATGCTATTGATCATGTTTTTGCTAATTGCATGCATTATCTCATTTAATTCTTCCAACAATCCTGAGATACTCTTGTCATTTCCACTTTGGACCCTGGAAAGATCAATGAACTCTGCCCCGATCACATAACAGTAGAGTTGTGGAGCCAATATTCAAATCCAGGAAAGTGTCACACCAGACCCTATATTTTTTATCATTACACAAAGCTGCCTCTTACAGGATTGCCTTTGGCAGACATCGGCCGTCCAACTTCCCTGCCGTCCAGAGGTGGAGGTGAATCATACGTGTTAGTGGTAGACTCAGCCCTGCCTGGCTTCGATGTGGCAGGGACCCAGGTGTTTGCCTCGCTGTCAAAGCAACAGCGTCACCCGACCCTCCTCTGGTCCCAGGAACAGAGAAAGCTCAGCACGGACAGGAGGACGGTAGTAGAGGCTAGAGAGAAGAGAGGGCAATCGTGGCTCAACGCCTTCCAAGGTCCAGGCTTGGCCGATGAGTCTAAGTGTTGCCAAAAGCCGCCCTGACTGTTGGATTGGCTGATTGGGATTTTTCAGAACACCCTGAAGAACCAAGAGTCCAGATCTGCTCCTTGAGAAAAGCTCATCTTTTGCCTGTTTGGAGCAGACAATGAGTCTCTGAGGGCACATGTGGCAGGAGGAGTGAAAGATGGAGGGAGAGAGAAGAGACAGGAGGGTGGGAAGCCATCTCCCTTACGGTACCTGCTCTCCTGGACTATCCTGGGTGCTGCCTAATACCGATTTCCTTCATCTCCCTGCGGACCGTTTAAATTAAAGCTCATAACCATTGTGTGGGCATATAATGAAAACAACTGATGCTGCACTGATTAGTCCATTACTCTCAACTGTTAGAAAACATAATGACCTCACAAGGGGCCTTATTCACTGACGTATAGCAGTCGGGCTCTCATCTGACACCTCAAATTAGCAGCCAAAGCAATAACAGCTGGGGTTTTTGTCTCAATATTTGTACCCGACTCTAAAGTGATTTGGCACTGGGTGAGTGTTATTTTTAAACACAGAGCTCTCACCGCCAAGTAACATTTTAAATGGTCTCCAGGTGTCATGTAAAAACCTACAGAAATAAATAAAAACAATCAGCTGCCAATTGGGGCCTCTGATAATATGGATTCCTTAACAAAAGGGCTTGTCTTTGGTTCTGCCTTCATTATACATTCATATTATGACAGGCAGAAACTCATCTCCATCCACCCAGCGGAGCCTCAGTGTTAAAAAAAAAAAAAAAAAAAAAAAAAAGATGCCTGCAAAATAAATGTAAAAAGTGGAAGGGCAAAAGAGAAAGATGAATCTTCAAATCCCACCATTGCTCAGTCAGACGCTTGCGGTGTAAGTATTCGTGATGCTCCAGTGTTTTTGGTTCCTGGATTCTGAAGAACGCCTTAACTCATTTACTGAGATCATAACAGATACTGCCTAGTGGTGATGCAGTATGATTCAACTGCCTCCCAATGACCAACTGAATTGTAAAATGTACCTTAAACGACAACATGAATGAGATGGCCTCAGTCTCCTAATTCTATTTCATCATCTGTAAACTGGGAGCCTGGACAATCAATCTTGTCTACTATATTATTTAGAAACCAGGCATTTTCCAGTGTGCAAGATGTCTGCTGGGGGTGAAAGAATGACCTCCAACTTACATAACTGGACAGGTGAGTTTGTAGTTGAGACGGAGAGAAACAGACAATTCCACCTCAGCTGCCTTTGAGCCAGGAAGAGAGGAAGAAGGGGAAAGTTCTTAAATACCCACGAACGTGTACACTAAGAGGCGGCAGAGAGCACATCTGTTTTATGCCCCGCTGTGTAGGCAGGACCTAGCTCTGTGTTTGGCACAAAGGATGACTCAATAAATATTTACTGAAGGAACGGATGAGTTTCCAAATGCGAAGGGTCATGCTTTTGGCATCTTTCGATAAAAAATAAATTTCCACTCTAAACAGCCTTCTGGGCTGATCTGGGAGTACAAAGTCAATTGCCTACAGGAGCGAGGCTTGACATCTGAGGAAGGGAACTGTGCGTAAACACAACTCTACCTACTCGGGACCATCGCTTCTCGTTTCAAAGGTCTGCTGCTACGCCGGAACGTGGGTGCAGTGCCGCCAGCTTTCTCCTTTTGTTGAAGAGAAAGCCAGACATCTAGAATTTTTATGTGAAATCACCTTGTTCCTCCATATTGGTGACTAAATCGCCTTAAGGAGCTAAAGTCACAAAGGAAACATACCCAGGGGCTGGATTTGGCTTGCGGAAGCCAGTTTTCAGTCTCTGAACCAAGCGGATTACTTTAACAATCTGAATCAAATATACATATTTAACATCTATATAGCACATATGGGCTATATAAATAAATAAATCATCAAAGTATTTTAATGGCATTGTGGTGCTGTGTGGTTAAAGCCTTCTTCCCATACTGCATCTCCTGAAGGGCAGGCTCTGGCTAAGGCACGCTCCAGGAAACTACTATTCAAACCGACTACCTTTAAACGGTTGAAAATTGATATTCAATGCTTCCCCCACCCCCCCATCATTACTCGGGGACAAAGAGCCCTGAAGAAGAGTCTGTTTATAGGGTAAAACTGTGTTCCGCCAGGCCTGTGTGCTCTTGTCTAGTTTATGTTCGCTACTCATCAGCTCTGTGGCTAAACACATAAGTTGTTTCTCGTGGACGGTTTGGAACTTAGCCACTTCAGAGCTGTTAGCAGAAAAAACTGCACAGGGTGCAGGAAGGAGGCTCTGCTCTTGGGCTGAGATGTCAGAGGGAACTTGTTTTTACCTGCTGATGTTTGTAAGGGAAGGACTCTCTCAGGGAACTGGGTATAGTTTACACTTCGGGCTATGCAGGCTCAAAGATGGGGTCCCTGGTGCTTACTCATGGGGCCTCGGGTCACCCCTGCTAGCTGGGATCAATGATGCAGAATTTGATCTCTTCCCAGACTGCCCTCTGACTGGGGTACCGGTATCCCCCAAGCAGTGGCCTCAGGACTGGAAGCTTCTAGAAAGGGAGGGTGTGTTCCCCATGTTGAAGGTAAAATGTTCCCTCTGGTAAAATGCTGGAGATTAAGGGATGATGAGATGGATAGGACATAGAGGCTGGCTCCACTAATTTTTGTTTCCTGCCTGCTAATATAGGGAAAGGTTAGATGGCGATATACAGCATTAGATAACAGTCAATAGACCCATTTTCTGGCCTGGTTCTTCCGTGAAATTTTCCTATAGCTGTGGGCAAGTCACTTAACCCTTCTGGGGAGTTTCTTTCTCTTCAAATGAAGTGGTGGGACCAGTTGACCTCCAGGGTCTTCCCCCGGAGCCTGCAGTTCCACTCTCCAATTTCACTAGGGCTGATGTTGGCTCTAAAATGGCATTTCTGGAAATAGGAATAGTTTTCCAGAAGGCGGTGGAAGGGATTGTGGATGCCCAGATCTATCTAGGTCTGCATAAAGACAGGACATCTGACCAAACTCTGAAAGTTGCAACCAGCCCCCGCTGTGCAGCATTTGAAAATAGTTGCGCGGGTCGGTTCTTTTTCTTTCTCTCTTTATGCAGACACCAGGCTCAGCTTCTGCGGGGTTAATGGGCTTGCTTCCCTAACTGCCTGCTGCATCTTCCGCTTATGTATGGAGAAGGGATGGGTCTAGACATGGGAGCGATTTTCCTACCTAGTTGACTTTGTGGAAGTCATTTGCAGAGCTGAGAGAAGTGAATAATTGGGATCCAGAAACTAATTCACTCAGAGAGGGTTTTGCTTTGATGGGAGACGGTTTTAATAAGCCTACTCCTGGGCTTCAGTGAAAATAGGTCTTTTGGGGGTATAAGATCCAGATGTTTAAATTAAGAGACAGAAAGGGCAGAGTGGGGGGGGGGGTGGTGAGGGGTGTGGCAGGTATTTCAAAGTATCTAGCTTCAGAAAATATACCGTTTAATCACTGTGCTTATTAATGGATGTGAAATGGCTCCAGGGGTTTGGAGCAGGGCAGGCAGGAGAGCGGGCCTGGTGGGAGCTATGGAGATTTGCAGAGGGCATGCCCTGTCCAAATGCAGTCCTTGCCCCTCAGCTCTAAACCTGCACTATCCGATAAGGCAGCCACAAGCTACGTGTGGCAATTTAAATTCATTTCAAGTAAAATTAAATAAAGCTAAACATTTAGTTTCTTAGTTGCACTAGCCACCTTTCATGTGCTCAAGAGTCACGTGTGGCTAGTGGCTATCATACTGGACAGCTCAGATATGAAACATTTCCTTCATCAAAGAGAGTCCTTTAGTGCAGGGGTCCCCAACCCCCGGGCCGCGGAACGGTACCCAGCCTCAGCCTGGTAGAAACCGGGCCGCACAGCAGGAGGTGAGCGGAGGCAGACAAGCGAGGGAAGCCTCATCTGCAGCTCCCCATCACTCCCCATCGCTCACATTACGGCCTGAACCATCCCCTGCCCACCCCCTACTCCCTTGCGTGGAAAAATTGTCTTCCACGAAACCGGTCCCTGGTGTCAAAAAGGTTGGGGACCGCTGCTTTAGTGGACAATGTTGCTCAGGAGCACCATAGCCACATGTCAACCCAGGGTTGCCACAGCTTCTAAATATTCAAGGGAAGTTGAAATCATATACTTTTCTATAAAATTACCCAGGAGTTAAGTGTTGGGAATGAATTCTAATTTTTTTAAACACTGGAAAGACCAAAAAATTAAAAAACAGAAAGAAACCTCACATTGGCAGGTTTCATTCAATCAATGGATAAAATAGAGCTGATAGCTGGGGTCCTCAAAAGAGAATGGGCTCTCTACAGCTTTTCTACAGTGAGTCCAAATATGGCCTTGGAGAAATAGAACCATTATTCCCTTCATCCCTCCTCCTCACCATCCCTTACTCGTGTGCGCCTTCAAAGATAGGAAGCGAAAGCTCAGGGAAAGGTAAAAATGATGCTCTGATTCTCCCCAGCTCTGTGTCTCTATGTCTTCCCCATGCTCTCCTCCCCTCCATAAAGCCAAGTGACCGGAGGGATCAACTTCCTAGGATCTTGGCTTTCAGGACCCAGTTCTGTAGAGTAATGGACTGTCGGCCATAGGTAAGCCAAGCCATCCAATATTCTACACCCTGGGTGGAAGTGGCAGCATCAGTCATAGGCAGGTTTGACTCGTCAAGGGCATTCACGAGCTGATAAGGGGCAAGATACAAAAGGTGCTCAAACACTGGTCACCAAAGCCACTGCTGGCAGCTGGGGCATGGAGAAAGGGTAGTGTCTGACCATCGGCATAGGAGCGCCTTTTCAAATCAGCATAGAAGCTCTGTTTTGGGAGTGAACTGACCCCTGAATGCCTTTGGCAGCTCTGAGGCATTTCCTCACCAGCCACATGCTCCTGAGAGAAAACCCTCTGGAATCTTTTTTTTCAAAGATGCAAAGGTATTTTTCCATTTTGTTTTAGGTGGGACAAAGCAAACCAAAAGGCTGCCCCCAAACCTAGTTTGTCAGGCCAGAACTTCAGCCCAGAGACCTAGTGGCTGTAGTCTACGGCCCCTGGGGACAGCAAGACTGTGACCTGATTCCACCTAAGTGTTGCCCATAGGAGATGCTGACAGCGGGAGTCTTACTGATTCAAGACCCTCTGTTGGTGAAGAACGATTCAATGATCTTCACCATATCCTCTCAATTCAGGAATGAAGAGCAATACATTTTCGATTCAGAAACTAAACTAGCCTTTAGTGAACAGGAAAATGAAATAAAATGGAAACCACTAGAACCTCCCCCCCCCCAGATTCTAGTTACTTGGACTATTAAAGGGCTGCTTATTTAAATGGAAAAGATTATTTTACATTTCAAAGAAATGTTCACTTTTTCCTTAAGCTGATGTTCTCAAAACCAAGTTCATCATTTTAAGAGCTTGACTATGATCCAGCTCCGAGTCTGGGTGACCATGAAGGAGGGGTGTGCATTTATGGGAAACCCAGTTCCCTTCCTAGTACTTTGAGGGTCGAATGGAAGTTAACTATGTTTTCCACAAAGTACAATTTTAATCCTAATTGCCTCAACAAATCACAATTTGCAGCACAGTACCCAAAAAATTATATTCTGGAGATATTTTAAGACTTTCATTAAGCAATGACAGTTCTATATTCAAAGCTATGTCAGGATTAAACGCCCTGATTCGGAAGGCTGTTGAAACAAATAAAATGTTTGCGTCTCCCAGAGAAACCCAGGTGAAACATTTTGTAAATAAATGAAAATGAATCTTGTCTCTGTTAGAAAACACCAATTTTCATTGTGGCTATAATTTTGCTCATTCTTAAAAAGAAAAAGAAAAAAGAAAAAAAATCACCACTTAGCTAAAGGGATAAGAAACCAAAGGTAATGTGAGAAATGCTTCAGTAAAATACGACATTGTTCAACATCTGAAATAATTCTGGGACAACCACAATCTTAGTTCTGTTCAGGGCCACGTGAAAACAGAGAATCTAGAGACTGGGGAAGGGTAAGCTTCAAATTCAGTTCATTACAACTGGCCCTCTGTATCCACGGGAGCCGCATTCCGGATTTATCCAACAGTGGACTGATCCGCGGGGATCTGGGATCCGCAGGATATGGCACCAGAGGATGCAGAGAGCCGACCGGTAATTTCAGCTCAATTTGGTTCCATGAACTTTAACTGACCACCTACTATGTGCCAGGTTTCTGCAAGGCAGTGAACAGTATAGGAGTATTCTCTGACTTTGATTTTTATGAGCGTCCTGATGGGGCATCTGTTAGACATACGACTGAGGTATCTCCTTTAATCCCCATAACTAGCCTAAGAAGTGGTATGAATGTTTCTCTTTTGCAAGGGGATGAACCCCAAACCATTCAGTTTGGTGAAGCTGGTTTGGCACCCACTGCTAAGGGAGGACTGTAAACTCCAGCAGCTCAGCCTTTGCCTCCTGCCATGTCTGGGGCAGTCTCATGGAACGGGATGTGATGCTGGTTAAGCTGACGTCATAGGTTTAGATCTGAGTACCCTAGGCGGCAACTTTTCAAAAAAGAAAGTCTGTGGTTCCTGAATTATTCTGGGCATTTACTACAGTGAATAATCTCACTAATGCATATAATTGTTTCTCTAGGATGTACTTTTTAATTTTAATTTTTTTTGGTAGCAGAGCAGTTAAGTCAGGGGATTTGATACTGGAAGAGTAATCCCCTTCTTGTACTTATCCGTGTCACCCTGAGCAAGTTATTCAACTTCTCTAAGCTTCAGTTTCCTCACTGGTAAAATGAGGAAATTACCAGGATCTACTTCGTAAGGGTGTAGAACGGGGTTATGTGAAATACTGCATTCTGATATCTTATCACAGGGCCTGGAAGATAGAAGATGCTAAAACATGCGGGCTATAACAATAATTATAATATTTATAATAACTATACTAATAATTGGTATGATATCATTGCATTATATATCAACACATTATTATTATTTGTTAATCAGAGCATCTGGTTCCATACCCAGAGGAAGGTCATTTGAAGTGGAGGACACGCCACTACTTGCATTAAGCGCTGGGTTTTCTGAACTGGACCAACCATGTCTATAAATGTCCCAACGCCCAGTACCCAGCACCCTGCAGCTGGGACAACCACCCTGTACTAGGAGAGTGAGCACACCCTGATCTGGGTATCAGGACTGGTGTCAATCTCTTTTCACTGCCTTCTTATATCAAAACAGGACTTTCTTTTACATTCACTTTCTGTATCTACAAGTAGGGCTCAGGGTCAGGCCATGTCATACTTGCCCAGAGGTGGTTCAAGTAGAACTCTGCTACAAGTCTGGTTAATTCCCATCACTGCTTTAACTCGACTCTCTTTTCTCTAAACGTGGACTCAAAGGGAGCTCATTACCCAGGCTGATGCTGGGGTCTAGGGAGCAAGAAACAGGGTGGGAGGTATTTGTCTCTTGCTTCTCATCATGTGAATAAACCCAATTACAATTGTTTTAGAATCAAACGGAATTTGGAGGCAAGCTCAACTCCTGAGAAGAACTTCCCAGAAGATGAGACATGAGACATCATGTCTCATGGGCACCTGATGGCTTCTGAGGTACCCCTGTCCAGTCTGGGAGTCTTCGACTCCCCATCACTTAGCTCTGTCTGTGCTTGTCTATTCAACAGTTCTGGTAAAGCTCTCGCCTTTAGAGTCTGATCTGCCAGAGGACCTGCTCATTTAACGCTTTACTGTCCCTGGTATCTGGCACTATGGTGACACACAGTGCATCCTTGCTTCTTGGCTGGATTAAAGCAGGGGCTGCGTGGGCTGGCAGGTCACTGAAATGGGGGAAGGTCGGTGAGAAAGTGAAGTCTACATACCCCATCTACGGAGGGTATGTGCTTTTCAGTCACAGCTCACCGTTGCAATGCAGAAATGCAGCTCAGGGTTGCCAATGTTTCTGATTCACCAAAGTCCAAAGCTGGAATTCTGGACTTTTACAAAAAATAGCATCAATTTGCAATCTGAAATGCTAATTTAAAATGGTAAAAAAACACTCCACGGGATTAAAAAAAACCCTCATCTGTGGCCACAATGTAGTCTGTGATCTAGTTTGCAACCTCTGGTTTCGAGGGAGCTGAAAGCAGAATCTTTGTTTGATTCTGTCATGGACTAAAGTTTGCCCTCCCCCAACCTGCTAAATAATATAAAACATTTAATGATGAGGTTGGAAAGGACAAGTGTGCTTAGGATCCCCAGTCTTACCAGGGGATTTCTTCTAAACAGCCTAACTGCCTGCAGATGCCCACTGTGGGCAAAGAACATGGGATCAGGGGTCCGGAGACCCAGGTCCTAGTCTTTTGTTACCGCTAACTTGCTGTCGCCCTTGTCTAGTCTCCTAGCCAGGGCTAGGACTAGGGTGAAGGAAGCGGGGTGCCCTGGGTACAAAATGTTAGGAGGCGGGCCCCACTCTAGTCCCGACCCTGCTCTCAACCTCTCTGTGCCTTATCTCAACAATAAGAGGTCATCCTGGAGACAGCTAAGGTCCTTCCAGAACCAGCCTATGATGATGTCACTGAACTTCCAAAATTGGTAAGTGACATAAATGGGAGTGAGGCTTTCAAAACAGCACTCTTGGGTTATCTGCAGACCTGTCGCATCTATGTGAAATTTGGCCAGTACTAGTGATTTATCAAGGGCAGACCACTCACGGAAAGCGCTTTCAGGATGTGTTCCTGACATCTTTAGCCTGGCATTTTTGGCAGCATATCTACTGAACTTCTGATTTGCTACAAGTAGTCAGGAGACAATGTCTGAGAATCTCTTCTCTTCTCCTGCAATACTGTTGAAACAAAATTAAATAGTTTATTAACTAGGTTGTCTCATTTTTGTTTCATTTGTCCATACTCTTAATTTTTTTTCCATTAAACACTTTTCCGACCCAAGATGGCATGTCGGGGAGAGAGGAGCCTGGTAAAACTGGTGACATGCCTGGCTCTCCTCTACCTAGCTGGCGGGGGCTAGAAACCCAGGGCTCCGAATCCCTCCACAGATGATTCCTGACCAGCCAGGGAAACGCAGTCTTGGCATATTCGACCATGGTTTAAACACGCCTTACTCAGAGAAAACCTAGTACGCGAACCGCCAAATGTACAGATCAAGCAGGAATGAATGGTCCATGATTTGTGTAACAGAAGGGCGTCTGACTCACAGAAAGCGAGGTCCCTCAGTTAAGAACCTTAAGCTCCATACAGAAAGTTGGGGCTGTATTTTAGGGAGGTCTGGAGAACGGAGCACCGGGGAGTACCAAAATCAATTGGTGACGTCCAGAAGTAAGAATAAGTCATCGTTGGGACTAGAATGTACGTCAGTGAAAAAGCAGGATGATTTTCTTTCCCCTGTGAGTCTGATTTACCTTCAACTTTGTGGGGAGCCATCCCTGGGTGAAGGGAATGACAATTTTACAAGCTGTGGGAGGCTCTGGCGTTCTCCTCGGCAGGACCGCGAGTCACTGATAGCTTGCCTAGACCAGCTCTTGGGGCCAGTTCACACCGCCCTGCAGCACATGTTGGCCATGCTTCAGAGCAGCCAACATCACGAGAGCCTTAGCAACACAGATCAGAAAGGCAGCTTGGTAGAAGGGTTAATTACACAGGCTCCGTGGCTTGCTAGTTAAGCAGTTACTTGGCTTCTCTGAAATGGGTATCTCTCTGTAAAAGGAGGGAGACACTAACAGTTTCATGGAGGGGTTGTGAGGATGCAAAGAGATAACGATGTAAAAGTACTGCTTTTGGTGTTGGGTACTAGTAACTGCACAACAAATGCCAGCTGTTATCACTTGCTTCGCCCGTACTATGCTTTCCTCCTCACTCCCTTTTCTGGCTACCTGAAAAGGGGAGGGTGGTGGCTCTCTTCCTTTGTCTACCATACTCTGTGCTGGACATCTGCCATTGGGCATGAGTCAAAAATGAGGTTGAGGTGGGCAGATTTCACAGTCTTTCCCAATGTTGCACAGTTCCTACTGCTAGGGGTTCCCGCCCAGACTCACCCCCTAGGTTCAGTGCAACCAACCTCAGACTGGATGGAAAGAGGTTTTATAGCATTTCCATCCGCAGAAAGGATGGAATAACAGGGTGATCCCATGTGAAATATTTTCACTAGTAGTTTTTTGTCCCTAAACTTAAGTTAATTTTGAGAGAGCTTTCCATGAGGTAATCAGGAGTCTTTCCTTATTTTGTACTTCATGCTGCCTAGTGTCAGAGAGAAAACACACCTGAAATACTATATTTTGTCTTCTTGACTTGCAGACTTTAAAAGCTTGAGATACTTCGACACGACCTTTGTGCGGACAGAGTGTTTTGAATTCCCTCCCGCCCCCCGTCTCTGTCTCTCTCTCTGAAGAATTTATTAAGTTAATGTATGATGCCCTCACTTAGTTCCTATTTATTATTTCATTGTCAAGTTTCTTTATGGTGCCTAAGTTGTGATTACAGAGAAGTATTATAAAATGTCAATGCGTAGATGAGACTTGGAAGGTCTGGGGGTAGGGCGGGGAGGTTCTTTAAATGGAGATGTCAGCTCCAGCCAATTTCAGAATGGCTCACCATGAAGACGGATGGTTCCAAAGCTGTGTGCCTCTGCTGGAAATTAAAAACCCATGGAATACCTGATTATGATTAATTTTCAGTGCTTAGCCATGTGAAGCCAAATGAGAGTGTCTTTAAAACAAAGCTATTGATCTAGCTTTGTTTGGAATTGAGAAGATAAACTAATCAGATCCTGGGGGCGCTTTATAATGATGGGCAAAGAGAACTTTTTTTTTTCCATCCTGGGTTTTTAAGCTTCAAGTTTGAGAGACCTGGTGTATCTGGATAAAATATAAATATATATTTTGATAGCAAATATCAGAGTAGAGAGGGGCAATCCAATTCTGTCCCGGACAGGAGTCTGGTGGAGATGAGGGCATGGTGGGGAGAAAGTTAGGGAAGTGGAGGGGACATCATTTAGAGATCCCCTCCTATGTCGTATATAGGGCATCTCCTCTTAAAGTTAAAGAAGCAGACTCAGAGAGGTGGAGTAGCTTGGCCAAAGTGCCACCACATTCGGGATTCCACACCCAGGCGTGTCTGACTGTACAGCCCTTCCCTCTCCCCGCAGACAGCCTTCCTGGTGAGGCGAGATGACACCACTCCGAGTCGAGAGAACTAACATGTGGGTTGTCAGGTGGTCACAGCTGTTTTGTGGCAGCTGGTGACTTCCATTTCCTGGTCTCTTCCCAGGGAATTTTCTCATCCTTCTCAAGAAGAAGGTGATATGCTCCTAGCAGCCCTTTCTACAGAGGCTTTTTTTTTGCAGGCAGGGAAAATCGAGCCTACCCTTCTCAGCTCCAGCCTCTTGCTACGAGGAGTCCTGGGTTACTAAATTTGGGCTGGCATCCTCTCCCTAGCAGACACGCATTTGGTGTTGGTTCCGGGGTCAGAGTTTGGGTGAGGAGAGACCATCCATCTTAGGAATGACAACCTGACCTCTCTGGCTGTGGGTCCTGCCTTTTCTGTACCGGGAATTCTCGGTTTTCATCCGATTTCCAGCAGCTTGCAGCATCAGCATCCTCTCTGATTTCCCGTGATTCCTCTTGGAATCACCTTCCTCTCACACAACGTGAAGAGGACGTCTCCAACCCACTGCTACTGTCTGCGGGGCCAGGTGAAAAGGATGGTGGAAGGAGGACCTTCCCTTATGGACAAAGGGACATTTTAATGTACCTGTTCTTTCATTTGTTCGACATTTATTCATTCTTCTGGAAGTCAGAGATATGTAACCTGGTGACTACGTAATTTATTTATTTATTTAATTTTCAGGGGGATGCTCAACACATCCTATGCTTATCATTCTGGCTAGAACTGTAGCATCAGAATTATTTTTAGAAGCAAGCAGTTACAGAACTTGGAAAGGGGACGTCACCCCCGAGATAAAGCAACCGTCCCCTTCATTTTTCAAATGAGAAGCTGAGGGTCCAAACACAGAAGGGACTTGCCCAAGGTCACACAGCTAACTGAGGGGCTGAGTCGGGACTGAACCGCACGTCTCCCGAAGCAAGTTCTGCTAGGCTGTATTGCCTTCCTCTCCAGGTTTCCCCAAATCAGGGACGGCTGGAAGTGTAGTTGGGGCATAGGGGAGAACAATCAAAATGTTTTCTTACACAATTCAATTTTAGTTTGAATGACCCCAGGATGCCTCCTAGCCGACTTTCCCCCTGGAAATCAGGTGTCCTTAGCTGGACCCATCTGAAAATCCAGAACACAGAAGGGCAGCTACACATTTTTCCTAGACAAGGTGTGCAGGGTGGTCTTCTGGGGAGGGGTCCATCTCCTCTCATCTTCCCCCTAGCCCTTGTCACTTTAAGGTTACTGCTTAAAGTTTGGATTTAATCCTGAGATGTGATCCCAAGTGCAACAGCAATGACTGGACTTTACCAGGCTGTTTGGCATTCCCCCTGGTCCTGTGCTAAAGTCCCTTTCTGATTCTGGGTAATTCCAGCCGACCCCCTGGTGCTACCCCTTTCTCATCTCCCAGACCTGTAACCTGCCTCTCCGTAAGTAAGCCCACACTCAGAGGCTCCCTGATTGCTCTGGCAGGCGCTGGGGGTCTACTCCAGCCCATCTGTTTCACCCAGCAACAAATACCGTGGGAGCATCGGGGGAGCAAGGACTCAACTGAGACTTAATTAGCAGTAACCCCAGTTTGTGGGAGGAGAGAAATCCCACTTTGCTGCCTGCAAACACTTTGGCCAAGGTGAGCCGGAGGGATCTCCCGGTTCCCAATTTTAATAGCACTGCAGCAGAAGACACAGAAATGCATCCACACGGACCCCCCAGGCACACACACTCCCCCTCTCTCCTCCTCACCCGGACACACACACGCACGCACACGCACACAAGGCAGCGATCGCAAAATCAACTCACAGGATCTCTAAATCACGCAGCGCTCGGAAGGCTCCATCTTCAATGCAGCTGATGCGGTTGTTGTCTAGTTGCCTGTGGAAAAGCAAGGGAAGAGCATGAAGGCTGAGTGGGGGCCGTGCTGAGGAGCTGGGCAGTCTGGGCCGGGTGTCCCTGGTCCCCCGAGCGCCTGCCCCTCCACCCTCGCCGGCTCTGCTCGTCCCCGCCAGGAGCTCGTGCAGAGCCAGCCTGTCTGCCACGCTGCTGTCTCTCCTCTCTGACTGTCTGAGGGAACTACACAGACGAGCGCACCAAAGGCTGTCAGGTCTCAGTAAATATTAATTGCGCATTTTTTTTTTTTTTAGGCAGAAGGGAGTAATTTCATTACATTAGGGCATCCAATCCATTACGAGCTCTTACCGTCATGTCACTGAAACAATTTCATTAAGCTAAAGGCCTGTAAATCATTGGAGGTCACTGCTCTGCCCTCCGTGACCTCCCAGAATGCTTTTTTTTCCCCCTCTCTCCCTCTCCCTGTCTCCCTTTTACTGGAAGTTGCGGTCTTCTGCTCTGACACGGTGCTAAATCTCAAGGCTTTATCTGCCCAAGAGCAGCGAGGGTGCATGGGGAATATACCAATTCCAAATTAGACTCAACTAATCTAATTTTATAGTCTTTTTATTATTCTAAGCACCAAATGTCTGTGGTGGTTTGATGCCTCCGTGCTTTGTTATGGGGCCCATCTGGTAGGTCATTCTATTGAAGTATTTTCTGACTAAATACAGATTCCCTCAAACTGCACCAAGCATCATCAACATTAAAGAAATTCATGGATGGAAGCATTCCGGATGGGGGAAAAAAAGACTATCATTATTGCCTTAAAGATATACCACTTAAATTTAAATTGGGGAGAATTAAATGCACCTATTTCAGGACTTTTTTTTTCTTATGTCCCTTTCGATCTTATGAGCACGGAAATCATGTCTTTTAAAAAGATGCCTTGACTAATATACATTCCAGCTGGGGACTGAGGTTATTCTAGTTGAAGGATAACAAATAGATTCCACTATCTCAAATGCCTGACGTGTAAGTCAGAAGATTTACCATGACCACACCCCAACTTAAATATCATCTATTTTATATATATATATATATAATTTAATTAAAAAAAGAGATGTTATACAGAAAATGGTTATTATCACCAGGCTGTCTTATATTTTGTGTGCGGAACACACACAAAATATAATTTATGCTGGGGGCCAGGAGAAAAGTGTGACTGGAAAAAAATATTGTAAAGCGATTATACTCCGATAAAAAAAAAGAAAAAAAAAAAAGAAAGAGAGAAAGAAGTGTGACTGTGTTGAAAAACTCCCTCCTAGACTCTTTTTTCTTTCTTTTGTCTCAGACAAAATCAGCCCCTCTCAGGTGGAGGGTTCTCCTGATGCTGGAATTTTCACTTGAAACTTGTGCTAATCTATTCCAAGACAACTCGCTGCAGAAGATATGTCAAAGCTGCCTTTGGTAGCCCTCTTGGAGCATTTTATATTCTGCTGAAGGAAGGTGGAATTACAATTAAAATCCTATTATCACTGAAAAAATATATAGATGCAGGATTGCGTAAATACGCAGGAATGAAACACGTAGAATCAGAGTGATGGAGCGCATCACAGCAGATGGGCTCTGCCGCGGTCTCATGCGGAACGGAATCATCTCAAAAGACGCTCCCGATACAACACACTAGGTGTTTAGGATTACAGAATAGGCAGGAAATGGGTATCTCAAGAAGCAGAAGCACTCCGTAGGTTGACAAATTCTACATCTAGCGTTCAAAGTCCTTGCTGACGCCAACTCACACGGGATCTCAGAGTAGTTCCTGCTACCCTGAATTCTTCCCTTAACGAGAGTTGACTGAGTGGCCTTTCTGTAGAGCTCCTGTAAGCGTTGGGGCCGCTGATTCCCCGCAAAGGTTCTGTTAAGGCAGCCTGCTACCACTGCCCAACTTCTAGATTTATCATCGTTTAAGTGCCAATGAATCAACAACCCTTGCTCCACGCCAAGGCCACCGAACCTTACCAAGCAGAAATGCAGTAGAGCTGGCTTTTGGCGCCAAGAAATTGTTCATTGAACATGCTGAATTCGGCAAAAACGGTACCATCCGCCTAAGTAGAAAAGTACCTAAATCATCCAATTGGGAAGTCTGGGGTAGTGCGTAGAGATGGCAGTCTGTGGTGCACCTGCTTTTGTGCAGACATTTTAGAGAGGTCCTGGCTATTAGGATATTATTTATTTGCCAGATTTGTGAAGCGTTTTCCATTCCTTTTCTTTATGAGTGCACCAGAAACCAAACAGGATACTCTAAATTCACAGACTTTTACATGAAAAGTATGTAACTTGCAGGGGAGAAGAAACTCACAGAAAGAAGAGAAAAAATCAAGTGGTAGAAAGAAATTAAAAAGGGTAGGGGGGGAAGGAGATGTGCAAAAGATTTTAAAAAATCCACTAGTCAGTCTCCCATCAGGGTCCTGCCACTCAGGATACAGAGCAGTGGGGACAGAGTCTCTGAAAGGACTCTGCTCATTTTAAGGCTAAAAGCAGAGATCTCTAGTACGTTATCAATTACGTGATGTTTAAATAGTTTCAGGGGGTGGCACAAGTCGACACCTAGTTCTTCATGAATAATGGGGAAAACCAAGCTTTAATATAAGCATCTCTGTGGGTGTATTTTATAGAGTATTTTGGAACACATGAAATGTATCAAATTTTAAAATATTTATGCTGAAGTGTGCTTTTCTAGAAGACATTTATTATAACCAAGATTGTCTCCTTTCATTCGAGCCACAGATAAACAGTATCCCCGCCTTGGTGGTCAGAGTCCTTCCCAAGACGCATCATTCATTACAGAAGTCTACAGGGGTAAAGGCCTGCGAGGGTCCTGTCAGGAGACGAAAACCCGAGTTACTTCACTTCCCAGCTATTACATCTCCACGGCACTGAGCATCAGAGTATTCGTGAAATGCTCATTAATTGTCTGCAATCAATTCTGATACTGCCTGCAAATAATCTAGGTCCCTAAAACAAAGTAAAAACACACGTGGGTCCGACAAGTTTTCGTTTTCTTTCAAAATTACATCTCAGACACACACAAGTTAGTCCTGAAGCACAGGAGAGGGGAGGTGAAATCAAAGCAAACCCAGCATCTTTCTGTGGGTGTTGGGAGAGAAGTGAAATAGGCACATAGAGAACATTCCAGAGCTAAGGCCAAAGCATTTGTCTTAGCAGTTTGCTTCTGGGGGTGGATGGAGGCTGCCGATGTATGCTCTAAGCTCTCAAGTCAAAGGTCGATACTGGGCCTTTGAAAAGACTCATGCAAAGATCCGCTTAAAAACAAATCAAAAAAGCCCACTGCCGGCTCCACACACGGTTACTCAGGAGGCAGGTGCAAAAGGAACTTCGGAAACGGGAGCACTCAGAACTCAGCCATCTGAAAGTGCCTGGTAGCCCTCTTTCTATTTTTCCTTGGCAGTAAGAAGTGTGTTTTGTACTGCTACTGAATCTTTTCTTCTTGCCCCACGAAATAACCTACCCCCATGCCTTGCCTAGCGCCAGGGACTTCACAGCTGGTCACGTATGGCTGCAGAATGAGTCCTTCTAGAGCAAGTGTGACAGGGCTGGGCTCAAAATGTATGGAAGAAAGCTCTAAGCCACGAGCAACACTGTCCTGGCTGTGGCCCTATGGCCCCGGCACTAACAATAATGACAGAGCATTCCCTTCACGAGCACATGGGGGGCCGCCTTTCTGCCACACAGATCTCTGCGAGCCAGCATTTGGGAAGGTTGCTTGGAAGAAAGGGAGATTTCCATGGGCGCAGAGTGAAGGTGGGGAGCAGGAAGGCAGTGGATGGAGGAAAGGTTGGCTGTTTATTTTTTGGAGGCGACTTTTATTGTCCTCTTACTTTATACAGAATACTCAATGTGATTTACACTCTCCTGCCTGTGAATAAGGCGAGAAGCCCCCAAACGTTCATGATATTAAATTAACTGCTCTCATTTCCCTGGGCAGCTCAGATTTCGGCAAACAATGTGAGTGCTAAAAGGATACCAGAGTCCATTTAGAAAGGAATCCTCCAACAAGAACTAAATGCAGACTCCCCGAGAGGAGCTTTCTGACTACTGTATTTTCATACTCTGAGAATATAAACAAGTCAGAAAGGAAAGTCAGCGTGAGGGAGGACTTAAAATAATCTCCGCAAACAGCGGACAGGGAGATAGTGCTTTTGTAAGAATTCCCATTTGTAAGCATAATATTATCACAATTCATCTCTTTCCATCACAATTTCAAATTTCATCATTGAAGCAGGATAGAAATATTTTTGCAGTTCAAAAATGAAAAGAAGCACATCTAAATCCTTAAAAAGGGGTTTAAAGAAAAACTGATTACAGTATCAAGAGGCATCTATCTATCTCCCAACCACCACCACACAACAAGAGAAGAAAGAAAATTTCATGATTTCAGTGATGCATTTGAGACTCCGTGAGGAATACCTCAAAAAGAGAAAGCTCCAGAAATAGGCTTTAGAGAGCTGGAAGAAAAGAAGAATTCCCAACTAGCTATCTAGATGCAAGGTCTACATACCAGGGTACACCTACCCAGATGCTCACTTCTCATCCTGATGTTCTGTGGGTCTCAAGCATCTCAGCCCATGGATCGGTAAACTTAGCCTCAGGGCACTGTCACTCTGGGCCCAAAATTCAGCTGCAGTGTTTTGCTATAGGACTGCAGCGACTCTAGCTGCAGTCCTCCTAATGCTAAATGGGGGAAGTAGCTAAAGCTCCGCACCCTTTGGAGTTAAGCAGTTTGCTAATTTCCGAGCAAAACGATCTACACAAAATGCGCAAAATAAGTGGAAGGGCTTCTGCATGAAATTCACAAGGGAAGCCTTACTAGAAATTCAAAGCAAGTCTATGGTCCCGGAATCCAACAATTAATGAACCTATAAGAGCAACTGAGTATTATTAGATGTTCACACTGATTAGGTACCGGGGTATAGAATGAAGTGTGAGAAATCCTTTGAAAATATTTGGATGGTTACCACCTGTGGTTTTATATCTCAGTTATCTTAAAAGGTATAAGAGAATTCTAAAAACGAAACTAATTTGAATTTGTTTTTGATGAAATAGATATGTTCCAACATAAACATATTCGAAGTGTATTTCTTTTTCTGCACCGAGGAGAAATAGAATGTTGCAACTATGAAAAAAACAAAAAACCAAAAACCTGGGAAAAAAAGAACTTGCTTTCTTAAAACAAGCCAGAAGACAAAACATGAAGTAGCCTTGACCTGCTATTCCATTTCTTCCTGTTAGCCAACTGTCCTTTAAGGAGAAAACAAGAAATCTAGTAGTGTTTCTGAAGGTTGCTTTATATGACAGTTTAACATTCTAAAAAAATCATTATTGAAGAACAAATTATAGAAGCATTTGTCTTCTGCTGGCTGGGGTCTTCAAAAGAAACAAAGTAAAGCTCAAGGTTATTTTAACTGGCAAAAGGAAAAAAAATCATGTTCAAAAGAAATGCATACACTTCATATAATTGAGTACTGGTCACGCTTTGTAGGCAAATCAAACACTTGATCCAAGCCACAGTCTGCTAATGAATTGTCACTATCGCTCATCATTAAGGAGCTACTGTAATTCCACATTAAAACATCTCAAATGAGCAAAAAGAGGTGAATCTATTATTTTGCACATTTTGTACACTTGCCCACCAGACCTAAGAACAACTGCATATAGATATGTTTACTGATCCATGAATTATTTATGTATCCACAAAGATTCTTGTCTATAGAACTGACAATTTTATGCCTATTTTTCCTACATAATAATTACATGTACTATCTCCCTATTATATGCATGTAAATGAAAACACATATTATAAGATAGGTAAAGATTCTTGTCTATAAAACTGACAACTTTATGCCTATTGTTCCTACATAATAATTACATGTACTATCTCCCTATTATACGCATGTAAATGAAAACACATATTATAAGATAGATAAAGAAAGTGATATTGATCTCTGAAATTTAACATGCCTGCATCAGTTATACTTACAGAGATATTTAGATAATTAAGTGATTGTTAGCATTCCCAAACTTCAACCAACCAAATCTACTTTGCAAAGGACAGAGTCCTAGGTTAACTAAGGTCTCTGATCAGAACATCCTGCCTAGAACTTAGTTAAAAATTGAAGCATGGATCTGTTTTACCAAGCATCGTTATGCATACTTTGCCACATGCCCAGCATAATACCTTTTATACAGTATATATCATACTGCTGTTTGACATATGCAACTTCTCAGCAGGAGAATAACTGCATCCACTCCAGTAGATGCTCCTGAAAGCCAGCTCTGCAATAATGCAAACACAGATGATGGATTAGCACCAAAGCGGCACGCCAGACTTTGGAGAATAAAGGCGTGTTTTACACATCACTGGGAAATATCAATAACTCCACTTCTGTGTTTATATAGTTTCCGGTTTGTCGGGGATTTGGCAAATGAATTTGTGCAGAAAAATGTGTGTGTGGGGGGGGGTGTTAGAAATCCCTGCAAATTAATTCAGCAGGAAGGACAGTTGTTGGGAAGAAGCTGAGCTCTCATTTATTCTGGACAAGTTTCAGAAACAAATATCTGGCTTTTCTAGATAAAACAACAACAACAAAAACCAAGCAAACAAAAAGCAAATCAAACGAAGATACCCCATATTCACAATGAGAGAATTTCTTTTCTCAGCAACTTTTAGACCAAGGGACCGAGGAAGTTTGGTAATTGTTTGCAAAATGTGCTCTCATGTTTTGAGGCATGCCTCAAATCCAGCCTTTCTTGTGTCAACCTGATATGAGGACCAAAGGACTTTATAGCTAGGATGTCCAACTTGCCAAGGTTGGCCCAGAACTTCCCCCGTTTTAGCACTGAAACTGCTGAGACCAATCCTGGGAAACTCTTCCGTCCCAGGTAAACCTGATGGTTTTGCACCTTAGTGTATAACTCTGTTGGAAACATTTATTCTCAGCACATCATCCCTTCACCAATGTCGCTAAACCTTAAAATGTCTGTTGATTCACAAACCTGGCTTTCAGTTATATCATCTCTAAAAAGCTCCTCACTGCAGCTACTGTAAAATGGGCTGTTGCTTTACAAACACACCTGCAACTGGACTGGTGGGGGCCTTCAAAGTGGCTGAAATGTTCTAATGTGATTCTTAACCTTCCTCATTGGGAATTAAAATTTCTTTGTAAGAGGCATCCTTGCTGATGTCATGAATACTCAGAGGACAAACAAATAAAAGGCTGTCTCCATAGCAATGGGGGGTCGGTTTGTGGTTTCCCTAGTTACACTCTTGAGTGATAACCATCTGGGGTTCCTCCCTGGCAGAGGGGAGAGGGAGTGAGAAACTGGAAAGACGAAATGTGCTTTTGTTAACAAGCCTGAAAGTTATCTCCCATATCTCTGTGTTTTACTTCTTTTTCAATCAACCAGCACAAACTGTAGTGAGTTTCAACATTTTTTCACCCTCATGGGCATTTTGGAAATTTTTCCTTTGGACTCTAGGGGTAGATGATTCCAGCTGTGAGAATATGACCCATAAGCACAGCCGGAGAAGAGTATTTTTTCCGATACTGAAGTGGCTGCAGGCATCGGAGCCCAGGTGGGACACTGGTTTTCATTCAAATATGCTTACCAAGCAGCACCACTCTGGTCTGAAGTCAAGGGTCTCTCCCAAACAGTAAGCCTGCATCACAGGAGGGCAGGGACAGCCTCCTAAGACCTTGAAAGATCTTTGTTTCCCTTTAAAGAAAACCCCATGGATCTCTCATGTAGAAATTTAAGACTTCCTTGAATTTAGCCACATTTCCAACTCTCAACATTTGCTACCCATTTTTTATAAAATGGAAGACGAGGGCTCCTGTAATTTCTGGCCATGTGATTGATGTGATTCACATCTGCCCCAGTGGGCCTGGAGGGCAGAACATGGGGTCAAAGAAGATTATTCTGGAGTCTTAAGGTTCTGGACTTGCTTGGGACTTGCCACTCCTTTCTTCTGTCCTATTTCTTTCTTTTGGAATGGGACCATCTGGCCTATACCTGTCCCACCATTGTGTTTTGGAAGCACACATATATTTGATTTCACAGGTTCACAGCTTTTGTCTCAGAATGAATCATAGCTCGAGTCCCACCCATATCTGATTTAGGTGATATTTAGATGAGACTTTGGACTTGAGACTTTTAAGTTGAGGCTGGACCGAGTGTGGGTCTATTGGGATGGAATGAACATATTTAGCATGTGAGAAGGACATGAATTTGGAAGGGATCAGGGGCAGAATACTATAGACTGAATGTCTGTGTCTTCCCCAAATTCATATGTTGAAGCCTATCCCCCTAAGTGAGCAGGTCATGAAGGCAGAGCCCTCATGAATGGGATTAATGTCCTTATAAAAGAGGTCCTATAAAAAGGGCTCCCGGGCTTCCCTGGTGGCACAGTGGTTGAGAACCTACCTGCCTGCCAATGCAGGGGACACGGGTTCGAGCCCTGGTCTGGGAAGATCCCACATGCCGCGAAGCGACTAGGCCCGTGAGCCACAATTGCTGAGCCTGCGCGTCTGGAGCCTGTGCTCCGCAACAAGAGAGGCCGCGATAGCGAGAGGCCCGCGCACCGCGATGAAGAGTGGCCCCCGCTTGCCGCAACGAGAGAAAGCCCTCGCACAGAAACGAAGACCCAACACAGCCATAAATAAATAAATAAATAAATAAATAAAATTTAAAAATAAATAAATAAATAAAGCAAATAATTTAAAAAAAAAAAAAGAAAAAAAAAAGGGCTCCCTTGCCCCTTCCATCATAGCAAAAAGACAGCTGTTTAGGAGGCAGGCCCTCAGCACACAGAATCTGCCGGCACCTTGATCTTGGATGTCCTAGCCTCCAGAACGGTGAGAAACACACTTCTGCTGTTGGTAAGCCACCCAGTTTCCGGTATTTTGCTACAGCAGCCTGAACAGACTATGCCCCATCCATGCCCCCAAGTCTCAGTTTCTTTGTCTGTAAAATGGAGATAATAACATTTAGCCCGAAAGGAAGTTTTGAGTATGCAAGTTATGAAATGTATGCACTCTGAAAATGTATTTGTGGCCTTGCTTAATTTTCTTTGCTTTGAAATAAATAATATTAAATATAAGAATTCGTCTTACATAATCTCAAAGGGCTCTTTCAGCTCTCAAGTTATGGGGCCTGGGGTCAATTTCTTATGAGATTTTTAAGAGAAAGTTCCTGCTCATCTTACTCAGATCCTGCTGTGATTTGAGCCTATCCTTTTATCCCTTCTTCCTCCATCCCAGACCAAAGAATCTATTATTGAGATATTCAATATATTCTTTCTGGACTGAGGGCAGCAGTTCAGACTCACGTGCTTTTTGCACTTCTCCAGCTGATATGAGATTGAAAGACAAGAAGCCATCAAAACCCTGTACGGAAGACAATGCAAATTTTTCTCTTACCAGGACAATGATGTCAAAACAGGCCCATATTTACAACTCCCGTAGGCGTGAACCACTAAGAAGGGTAATTACAAAATTTAACCCCATTTCTTCGTGGCCATTTGCAATTAATAACCACTCAAGTAATGTATTGAGCACCTAAACTAATCAAATGCCACACCATCATCTATGGTGTATGATTTCTTCATCTTAACATTCCTTAACCTGTACACAAACCTTGAACGACTCCCTGCGGCCTTACGCTGTAACTGTTACAACAACACAACCACAATAATCACCACACGTAGTACCTACTCACATTTAGTAGGCATTAAGTATTGAGCTGAGTATCTTCAATATCTTCTCTCAGTTGGGTCTCACAATAACACCACCCCTATTTTACAGAAAAGGCAAGTGAGGCATCAAGAGTTTCATCTCTAAGCTCGGCTTTGGACCCAGATCTGTCTACACCCATAATGACTGCAGGTGATGCTGCTTCTCTGTAAATGGCCCAGACTCCTTAGCATGGCATTGTTCACCCTCGCTATAAGCCATGGGAGAGTACCACGTACTCACTTTTGCTGGTCCTTTCCCCCTCCTCCGTTTGGGGAATCCCTTCCCCTCCATCAAGGCCCTCCTCAGAGGCCACACCCTCTATGAAACCTTCCTCTGCAAACTCAGGCAAAATGAACCACTCTCTCCAAAACCTCCTGACCCTTTGGTCATCCTTCCATTAAAGCACTTACTTCACAGCAGTAGGACTAGCTGTAAACACAGGAGGAAACCAAGGTTCAGAGAGGTTATGTAGCATCTTCAAGGCAACTCAGCTAATAGATCGGAGAGTCAGGTTCACACCTATATTCCTGATCCGGGAAACTTAGGTCTCACCCTCCATGCTATCTCACCTCTCCCTGACTTTCAAAGTGCAAGGATGGGGAGCCTATAAAGTGACTGTGTGGACTTAACTCATTCATATCCAGATAGAAAGAGGCTGGTGAGAAAAGTCAAGGTTTGGTCTTGGCATATGTCACGGGGACCCAGTTGCTGTCATTGGCCTGCAAGCATTCTGACCCAGAAGATGGGAGGTGAGGGCAGTGCAGTCAATAGGGTCCCTTCACCTCCCCTGTGTGTCTCTGAATTAGATTCCCTGGGAGCCCTAGGCCACTTGACTTTTAGGATCATTGGAGAAACCAGGCTGATTTTAGCTCCAGTTTCTGGGGATAATGGGAAGGGATCTACACCCTAAGGAGATGCTACAATTCCAGGTCACCTATTGGGACTGATGGGCAGTCTCCTGACCAGGCTGGGACAGCTTAGTGCTTCTTGAGCAGGGGTGAGGCACATCCAGGGAAATGGCTCTCTCTGCTCCAGGCAAGTGGCAAATTGCACAGATTTTAATCAGTCTTTCCTGGGCCTGGCCTTCCCTAGTGTCACATAGGCTTGTCTTCTAAAGGTGTACAAGCCACGGGTCCTGAACAACTGGGTAGCCCTCACCAGGTCATGTACTCAGATGTACGGGGTCAGTGGCCATTAGTGAGGTGTCACTCAAAGGTATCTTTGTGGCAGCAGAAGCCAATTAAAATGTGTCTTGTAAGCTCAGTGTAAGGGGATATCAAGGTCTTCCTGTAATTAACTGCTGAAAAAAGGGGCATCAAAACTCAGCAACATGGGCAGTGCTGATAACTATATTCAATTCAGCTAATGCACAGAACTGAAATACTCTAGGAAAAGGCCAGCTTCTTTTTCTTCGCTATGACTTGTAATGAATAATGGATGTCTGGACTCATTGGCAACAGGAGAGAAGGGGCAGGATCTGTCTTGCTCACGACTGCACCTGCCTCACAGCACCTGGCACATAGGAAGTGCTTGGTGCAAAACCATAGGGGGTCACAGTGAGATACTGCTTTACACCCACTAGGATGGCTATGCTCAAAAAGATGGAGAGCAAGTGCTGGCAAGGACATGGAGAAATTGGGACCCTCCTACATGGCTGGAGGGAATGTAAAATGGTGTAGCCACTCTGAATGACAGTTTGATGGGTTCTCAAAAAGTTAAACACAGAATTACCTGATGACCCAGTAATTCTACTCCCTAAGGATACACTTAAAAGAACTGAAAACAGGCGTTCAAGCAAAAACTTGTACACAAATGTTCACAGCACTATTCACAATAGCCAAAGGCAGAAACAACCCAAATGTCAGCCAATGAATGAACGGATAAACAAAATGTGGTATATCCATACAATGGAGTATTATTCAGTCATAAAAAAGGAACAAAATCCTGATACATGCTACAACATGGATGAACCTTGAAAACATTATGCTAAGTAAAAGGGCCAGACAAGAAAGGGCACATATTGTATGATTCCATTTATGTGAAATATCCAGAACAGGTAATCTATAGAAACAGAAAACACATTAACAGTTGTTGGGGACTGGGGGGTGAGGGGGAGAAGGGGGAGTGGCTGCTAAACGGGTATAGGGTTTCCTTTTGGGGGGATGAAAATGTTTTAGATCAGAAGGATGGTTGAACAACACTGTGAATGTACTAAATGCCTCTGAATTGCACACTTAAAAATGGTGAGTTCTACGTTATGTGAATTTTACCTTAAAAAAATTTAAAAAGAGGAGCTTTATGAGAGCATCACATTGTGAGAGTAATCTTCCTGTGACAACATCACAGAGATAGGCAGGGAAACCTAGGGCAGATCTTTCTTTTTTTTTTTTTAACATCTTTATTGAAGTATAATTGCTTTACAATGGTGTGTTAGTTTCTGCTTTAAACCAAAGTGAATCAGTTATACATATACATATCTTCCCTCTTGCATCTCCCTCCCTCCCACCCTCCCTATCCCACCCCTCTAGGTGGTCACAGAGCACCGAGCTGATCTCCCTGTGCTATGTGGCAAATCAAAACTACAATGAGGTATCATCTCACACTGGTCAGAATGGCCATCATCAAAAAATCTAGAAACAATAAATGCTGGAGAGGGTGTGGAGAAAATGGAACACTCTTGCACTGTTGGTGGGAATGTCAATTGATACAGCCACTATGGAGAACAGTATGGAGGTTCCTGAAAAAACTAAAAATAGAACTACCATACGACCTAGGGCAGATCTTACACTAGGCACAATCAGGCAATAAACCCAGTTCGGTCTGGTGTGGAAAAAAATGTCTCGGCATTTGAAGAGCAATGAGAATGATGGAGAGAAACAAGGGGGATGGGGGAATTATTTACAGCAAATTTTAAAACTCTTTCTCCTAGCTGGCTTTGGGGACACTACCAGTCACTTTACACTTTGGAAAAAAAAAAATTGGTTGAAGCAAAAGAATGAGGATGGTAAACTTGATGGAAGGGGGCAAAAGCACCTGCTCGATTCCTAAGGCAAATATAAAATGTTGGGGGATTAGCCACTATTTTGTATTTTCCACACCACTGCTCCCTCCTCTCCATTGGTACCCAGCACAGATAACTCAGTAGATCGTGTTTGCATTTCAGCAGCTGAGTTCCTCATTTTCTTTTTGCCTGTCCTCAGATTGGTTCTTTGGCTTCCCTCTCTGAGAAGGCAGGAAAGGAGGCCTTGGCTTACCCTCACGGCAGCAAGAGAAGCATCTCTGACCAGAAATCCTTCCCTGCCCGGGCCTCCGGTATGGGTGGGCTATGGGAGCCCCCAGGCAAGGTTTCAGGGGAGGAGATGAGGATGGAGGCCAGGTGAAAATGGTGAGTCATTTCCCTGACTGCTTGGCTCCAAATTCCCACAGGATTCTGGGGCAGCCACAATGGTCTCACTGAGCTGAATAAATCCAAAAAAGTTGGATCAGAAAGAAGAGGCCAGAAAAAGAAAGGAGAGAAGGGGCTGGAAGTCAGAGAGGCCCCTCTGAGATGGTTCCCACCTGGGTACCCAGGTGACGGCCAGTTTAACCAATAAGCTTCCACGCCTGGAGCTACTGTTTCTGGCTTTCTGTCGTGGCTACTGCTATTTAAGCTGGCCATATCCAGCCTGAAGGAGGTTTCTAATTTCTCTCCTGATTCCAGAAAAAAGAAATAAGAACTGAGAATAAGAAACACTACACTAGGGGAAAAAAGAAAAACAGAGATTCTCTTTTTCTCATTTGCCAGTAGTAGAGTTTTATCTAAGAGGCTGTGGTTTAGTGGGGAAAATAAAAACAATTTGCTCAGGAAGCAGATGACAAGGATCTTTGACCTTGCTGGGTCATGGTCTAACTTCCATGGGCTAAAATTTCCCTATCAGTCAGACAAAGGGGTGAAATAGATGATTTCTATGCATCTCTCCTGAGCAGACATTCAGGGCTGCAAAATATTAATCCAGCCCCTGAATCCTCATATGAAGATTTCCTCATGTTGTTGTTACAAGGTACTATCCAAGGAGTGAGATTTTATTTTAATGCAGTATGTTGAGAATGTACATATGAGTTTCCTCTTGTCTGGAACAGTTAAGACAGGAAACATCCAAGCATTGGAGGTCAGAACAGTAGGCTGGAAAAAAATACAAGTATGAATGAAATGTGGTATCACTCCTGCCAAACTGCTCCACGGGAACCCACCAAGCTCAGATGTCCTCACCAGTGCCTATGGGGTAGAGATTCATGGAGCATCTGGTAGATAGGACAAGTCCAGCTCTCCCAAGCTTCTGGATGCTTATGGGGTTAGAAATAAGGGGTTAGGCTGTTGCAGCTCCTTCTACCTCATCTCCTCGAAATGTCCTCTTTTCCTGGTCAGAAACAGCATGTCTCAGAAACAGTCTTTCCTCCCATTAGTCACAGAGATGACATTTTTTTTTTTGTTAACATCTCTATTGGAGTATATAATTGCTTTACAATGGTGTGTTGGTTTCTGCTTTATAACAAAGTGAATCAGCTATACATATCAGAGATGACTTTTGAAAAGCACTGAATAATTTTTACAGTGGTATCAGAAAGCAATACCACTGTAAAAATGGATATCCCACATCTAATGGGGGGTCTGAAAAAATGGGGAACACAGCCTCTGAAGGCAGAAGGGGAGAAAGCCATCCCGGGTGATACCCTCAAGTTGAGTGATTTACCAAGAAGCTGCTGGGAGGTGTCAGGGCAGAGAATCAGTCTTCCAGGATTTTCCCAAGATTTGCCACTAAAGTACATAAAAAATGGGAATCCTCACCCCCAGAAATGATCTTGGGACTGGCACTGCTTTTTCTGGCAAGTTCATCCCAGCTAAATGTTAGTTCCCTCACAACCCTTGGAAGTTGGACCTGAGGGGGGAAATGCATATTTCCAAGTCAAAGTCCGATTTTTCTCAGCCATTCAAACTTCAGCTATGGAGTGTGCTGGCCTCTGTGCACAGAGTCCCCAAAGCAGCCTCCCTCACTCGTTGGGCGCCCAGAGCTCTCCTAGCTTCCTCAGCTGTTGCTGGCCTTCGGAGGCCTGAGCCCGACGGGTACAAATGCATGAGCTTGTGTCTTCTTATACTTCCTCAAGTTCTCTGATTCTTTTTTTTTCCTTAGGAAATTCCTTTTTGAATTCACCACCCAAGGTTTCAATTTCCCATCCTAGGTTCTTCACATCCTTTCCTGGACATCCACATCCTCAGCAGAGGACACAGCACATTTATATCCCAGTACACTTTGATTCCTTTGCCCCCGGCCAGACTGGATGCAGGGGGTTCAGGATTCACGTGGGAATTGTGGAATGGGGTGACCGCTGCCATGAACAAGCCTTCTGTAAACAGACGGCAAATGAAGCTTGGGGTGGGATAAATCCAGTGATCCTGCCACAATGAGCGAAGCCATCTCTCAGGATTTGAAAACGGAAAAGTTGAACCCATCCGATCAGAGGAAAGGGTTGGATAGTCAGAGTTAACATTTCCTTTGTCTGTGATGGATAGCCACTTTGGAACTATTTCCTGTCCTGATTTTTCCTTCGGTCAGCATTGCGGGGGAAACAGGGGGTGGAGGGATGGTGTCTGTTTCGGTCATGATGTTCTATACGAACCCCTCCAAGAAGAGTGCAGTACTAGAACTGTGTCTGTACAAAAGGTTTGCATTAACTGTAATGAAGCAAATGACAAAATCAATAAAGTGGGAATTGTGCGGCTGTCATAAAGATGATGTAAATCCAGGGTTCACGATGGTTATGAAGCTATTTAGAATTGTAATTAAAACCAGTACCATTTTTTTCAAGATAAAAGCCCCTTTGACAACCATAAATGCAAGCTACAGGAAATTTTCAACAAATATATTCAAAATTAATGTATGGCACAAAGATGGCATAAATTAACAGAGGATAATCCATAAGCCCAGGCTTCAGAATGTAAGAGCACTGAGTAAGGAGATTTTGATTTCATGTTTGGTTTTCCAGTGATGTGGTTTTCAATTTTAATCAAGTTAAAGCTTGGCAGAGCACTTAGAGACTCTGAATGAATGGCATATTTCTGACAACTACTCTTCAATGAGACTGAAAATGCTGTCTCTGTATTTGCACAACTTGAGATCTGACGGCATTTGCTACTTTATGGATCCCACATATTTTAGAAAAGAATCTAGCGGTGTGTGTGTGTGTGTGTGTGTGTGTGTGTGTGTGTGTGTGTGTGTAGGAGAAGATGACCTTTTTGTTTCATTCAGGAGTGGGGGCGGGATGAGGTGGGGGAGAAAGGGGGTGGGATGTCCAGTCTTCCAGTCTGAATGAGCTATCATCCTTGGACTTTCTTTCTGAGCCCTGATTGTAAAGGGTAACACTGAGATTTCTTGGGAAACATTATGTACCTACCTACCTATCCATCCACCTAACTTTAGAGCATCACCGTTTACTTTCAGATCATGAGCAATATCTCCTATTATGGCCTTCAGTGCTGCTGAAGGAGATTCCAGCCGTCTGGGTGATTATAACTATAGAGTCATAGAATCTCAGTATTGGGAGCAATCTCAGAGATCATCAGGTCCAAGTCCATCGTTTTTAACAGAAGAGGAAAGTGAGGATTAGAGAGAGGAAGAGTTACTTAAAATCCTAAGATAGCATTTGGCAGTATACTCAGGACTTGATCAAGAACACCTCAGGTCACAGTATTTGGAGCAGGAAGAGTGACATACAATATGCCAGTGAAAAAAATAAGACAGTAAATGATGATTATATTGTATTGTCAACTCTGAAATGCCACTAGAATTCAGAGATGCTTGATTCTTTCAATCTGTTTGGGGCTTCAAGTATGGTGAGGAGGTGGCTGGGGAAGGTAATAAGTAGGAATTGAGGAATCCCAGCGATTTAGGGGTATATTCACGTTTTTAAATTTTCCTCATTTCTTTTTTTTTAGAATTTATTTATTTATTATTTATTTTTTTAATTTTTGGCTGTGTGGATCTTCATTTCTGTGCGAGGGCTTTCTCTAGTTGCGGTGAGTGGGGGCCACTCTTCATCACGGTGCGCGGGCCTCTCACTATCATGATCTCTCTTGTTGCGGAGCACGGGCTCCAGACACGCAGGCTCAGTAGTTGTGGCTCACGGGCCCAGTTGCTCCGCGGCATGTGGGATCTTCCCAGACCAGGGCTCGAACCCGTGTCCCCTGCATTGGCAGGCAGATTCTCAACCACTGCACCACCAGGGAAGCCCAATTTTCCTCATTTCTTGATGGCCTGACATCTTAGGGGGTCTTGCTGACTAGGGAGAGACTGCCACTCCTAGAGCTAGTTAATTCCTTGAGATAGTAAGCAATTTATCAGTGAGCCCATCTTTCATATACAAACAAACCAATCCTGAGTCCCTACCCCCAAGCACCTCCTTTACCTAACTCTCACACACGGAGCAAATATTTTCTCTCCCTACATCACCCCAGGGCCAGGTACCAGACCACTACAAACAGCCTCTGTTCCCCCAAGGCCCATTGGAATTATTCAGACTGGCCAGTCCCAAGCTGTTTCCCGAGCCCTGCCTTGTCTTTCCCAAGGAAACCGCAGTACAGGCTGTGGTCTTCCTTCCCTCTTGCTTCTGTCTCCTGACCCTGGTGCTTCCCTCTGTGGCCCTGCATGGCATGGTGTGCCTCACATTTCTAGGAAAACTCTGAGGAATGATGAACTTTTCTTTTAATGGCATTCACCTCCCTGTGTTATCGCTCAGTCACCTTTATAAATTAAGCCCTGGACGTAGGACAAAGGGACCAAGGTTTAGGTCACAACTCCTGCCCACTGTCTGAACGCTCCTGGACAAGTTTAATCACCACATTTTTAAAGAGAGAAGCGTGGACTGTATTTTCTTCAAGTCCTCTCTAGCTTGATATGTCTATGACTCTAAGTAGAGTGACCTGAATTCTAAGTCCTCTGTTCAACAGGCAGCGAGGCAGGCTGCAGTACAGGAACGGCAAAGCTGGCCAAACCACTTAGTATAAAAGCACAGCTCTCACTTGTCTCAGTAGTAAAATGGGCAAAGAAAGGAATTCATTTTAGGAAATCTAATTGCATTAAAGAGCTGATTCCAGAAAACGGTCTTGGATTGATAGTCTACTGAGATGCCTCGTCTCCTGCGATGAACAATCCAGCAGAGAAGATGTGCACATCCACAACTCAATTATACTGGTTGACAGCAGGTTTCCCAAACTGCACAAGGACCATCTTAATTGCCAGAAAGGTGCGGATCTGGGAAGCAGTTTCACAATGGACCCCAAAGAAAGTTGAATGCCAGACCTCACTTTAAAATGGCCCAAGACATGTAAAGAGGCTCCGGGAAGGTTTTATTCAAACCATTCAACCTCTGGGACACACAATAAGAAAGCCCCTCAAAATTCAAAGCAGGAAGCCTTAGCTTGGGAGCCTTGGGGTTGTTGTGTACAGGGCAAAGATGGGCCTTTTTTTTTTTTTTTAAACAGTAGCAGCTGGAGCTGCAGTGAGAGCATCACTTAATGGGCTACAGGAGATGTAACGAGGAGAGATGGACCTTCTCTTTTGAGGGAAAACAATACAGGACCATTGCTAAAGTAGAGTTCAAGTTTAGAATCTTGGCTTTGTGGTCTACGTGTTTTCCCTGTAGCTGAGTAAGGCTGACACAGGACGAAAGGAATCCCTTGGGATATTTAAAATAAGGCATGGGCAGTAAAGCCAGGTTAAAGGGAATGGGGGCAAGGAGATTCTGCTTAAGGGAATCTTCGGAAAACCCCTTTTGTTTGAACCCCTGTGAAATGTCTTCAGTTTTGAGTGCAGAAAACTCCAGAAACTGATTACAGTTATTGGAGTTTTACTGCGTGGTGGGGTCCTCTTACTCTATTATTCTGGGCTGAATCACCAGCACCCAGCCACACCCTCCTCTGCAGTCATTTCTGCTCTGTCTATAACTCCTAAAGTTCATTGAAGAGAAAGCTGGGTTTTATCTTCTTCATTGTCTGGCTTGGGTAACAATGTGCGCTGGGAATGAAGGAAAAGAATGCCACGCATGAAACACCCATGGTATGAGACCCAAAGTGTTCACAAACCCAAATTAAATGCAGTCTGTTCACAGCACCACAAAGTCTGATTTGCTTGACAACTGAATAATGACTCAATATTTGTATCTTCCCAATGAATCGATGCATTGGTTGCTTTCAGTGACCACACAGAGCACACTGTGAGTTTGGGTGTGAAGTCTTATTTTAGAAAGACTCAAGCAAACATTTGCAGGTTTGTGAGCTGAATGTGCTTAAGTAGACAAAAGCGAGATTCAGCCAGTGATCTAATTGACATTTCACTCGGGCAAGAGAACTGAGGCCAGCCCAACGGCAGGCAAATTCATTTTCCAAAGGTCATGGGGTTGGCTGCTGGTGATTCGTTGTTGAAAGATATCTCAGAGCTGGTCAAGGCCACAATCAGAGATGCCCGTGGAATACAAATAATTCCCCTTATTCAAATCTGGCAGCCAGGACCACGGGTCAATGTGGTTGCACTTATGCAAATGGTAATCATCACAGTTTCCAGTTGAGGAGGGTCAGGGGTGACAGAGACAGGCAGCCTGGGGCTTGGCCGGCTCTAGAGTCTTGTGAGTTCCTGCTTGGAAAATCACTCTCTGGTATCTCGTCCCAGAGAATCAAACGGGAGTGCTCCCATTCTTTGGGCTGAGATCAGATGGATTTCTTTAACTCACAGAGAAATTTAAAATATGTAATATATGCACATGATAAAGGAAAGTTCAGAGAGCCTCAGAGTCCAAAGTTAAAAACAACACCCTCTCCTGCCCCATCCCTGCAGTTCTGCACTTTGCTTCCCCGGCAGCAACTACTTTTAGAATTTTCTATAAATTTGTCCACAGATATTTCACATATCTAAAAGCCTATGAGAACAAATACAAGCATACTGTCTTAAAAGCACAAATGGTAAAAAACTGCACTGACCTTCCTGCCTTTTGGGTTCTCGTTTATCAGCTTTGGATGCTGTTCTGTATCATCTATAAAGATCAGTCTCCAAGAGATGAATGGATAAAGATGTGGTATATGTATATATCTATAGCTATATCTATCTATCTATCTATACACAGTGGAATATTACTCAGCCATAAAAAAGAATGAAATAATGCCATTTGCAGCAACACAGGTGGACCTAGAGATTATCATACTAAGTGAAGTAAGTCAGACAAAGACAAATACCATATGATTTCACTTATATGTAGAATCTAAAAAAATGACATAAATGAACTTATTTACAAAACAGAAATAGACTCACAGACATAGAAAACAAACCTATGGTCACCAAAGGGGAGGGATAAATTAGGAATTTGAGATTAACAGATACACACTACTGTATATAAAATAGATAAACAACCAGGACCTACTTATAGCATAGGGAACTATATTCAATATTTTTTTTTTCTGTTACTATACTGGACTTTATTAGTAACACAGATGAACTAGAGTGAACTAATGTCTAAGTGTGCAGTCTCTGTTAGGATCTTTGCAGTTCAATATCTTGTAATAACCTATAATGGAAAAGAATCTGAAAAAGAATATATATGTGTGTGTGTGTGTGTGTGTGTGTGTGTATTTTGTGTGTGTGTGTATATATATATACACACACACACACATAAAACTGAATCACTTTGCTGTATACCTGAAACATTGTAAATAAACTATACTTCAATAAAAAAATTAAAAATTCATTTCCTAAATTACAGTAGCACTTTTTAAGTGCTCAATAGCCATATGTGGCTAGTGGCTCCCATTATTTTGTGCTAATACAGAACATTTCTATTATTGCAGAAAGTTCCACTGTAGAGTGTTGGTCTAGAGAATCACAAAGAAAGAGCAATGGAAACATTAGATTAAATCAACCCTGAAGCTTGCCCTACCTCTGGACTTCCAGATGTGTGAACCAATAAATGCCATTGTTGTTTAAGCCAGTTTGAACTCGGCTTTCAATTCTCTTCAGCTGGAAGTATTCTAGCTGATTAGACAATTAAGCTGTTTAAATATTAAAAATTAAGATATTTTGTGCAACAAATACAAACTGTGATTCTCTCATGTGACAGCTCCCATCATTTTGTCTGGCCCTTCAGTAAGCACTAAAAGTTTTGGCCAATTAATAAAGGAATAATTAAGTAAATTAAAAAAAAAATCAGTCTCATTGCTCTTAACTGTAATAGTCCAGTGAATGACATACCATGATTCATTTAACTAGTGTCCTACTGATGGGCTTTTAGGTGGCTCCCAAGACATTTTCTCTACAAATGATGCTGACCTACACACCTTTTGGAGACTTGTATAAGTTTACCTTTTAAAATAAATTCATAAAAGTTAAACGGACGGATTGAGGAGTATGTGTGTTTTTTATTTTAATGGCTGCTGCCAGACTGCTAGTTAAGGGGGTTATACCAAGTGACACTCACCGTTAGTGTAAAATTCTGCCCCACACCTTTGCCAATTCAGTGTCCTGTGAACTCGTAGCAAGCACTCAAGGAAAGAAATCTCTCTAATCACACCTAAATTTCATGGGGAGAAGTTGGATGCATGGTCCTGGCATCAAGACGGCTGTGGCTAAAATATATTGATTAAGGCTTTCTTTCCTACCTTACGTGAGCTTTCTAAAACAATGGGACATAGGGCAGGTTTTTCCTACTCTGGTATTTGTTGTTGATGTTTTTAAGTAATGTATGTTCATTGTAGAAATATTAAAAAACAGGCAAAGTTAAGAAAATAAAACCACTCAGGTATTTACTCAAGAGAAATGAAAACATAAGTGAAGGTTCATGCAGCTTTATTCACAATAACCAAAACTTGGAAACAATTCAAGTGCCCATCAACAGCGGAATGGATAAACGTACTATCATATATCCATACAGTGGAGTATTACTCAGCAATCAAAACTGATAGACAATACATAAGATGAATTTCAAAATATTATGCTGAGTGAAAGAAGCTGGATACACAAGACAACATACTGTATGAGTCCATTTATATGAACTAGTTGTAGAGAGAAAACTACACAGAGTGACAGAAAGCCGATTGGTGGTTGCTGAGGGTTGAGGTCGGGGAGAGGGGATTGACTCTACAGAGATATAAAGCACATTCTGAGTGGTGATGACATTATGATATACTTGTAAAAATGCACTGAACTGTAGAGTCAAAATGGGTGCATTTTTTATTAGTACTTTTTAAAATTGAAGCATAGTTGATCTACATATTAAAATTTTTTATACACATTTTAAAGGTTACTTTCCATTTACAGTTGTTGCAAAAGATTGGCTATATTCCTTGTGTTGCATAATACATCCTTGAGCCTATTTTACATCCAATAGTTTGTACTTTCTACTCTTCCACCTCTGTTTTGCTCCTCCCCCTGATCTCCCCACTGGTAACCACTAGTTTGTTCTCTATCTGTGAGTCTGCTTCTTTTTTGTTACATTTACTAGTTTGTTGTATTTTTAAGATTTCACATATAAGTGATATCATACAGTATTTGTCTTTCTTTGAGTTATTTCACTTAGCATAATGCCCTCCAAGTCCATCCACGTTGCTGCAAACGGCACATTTTCATTTTTTATGGCTAAGTAGTATTCCGTTGTATATATATACCACATCTTCTTTATCCATTCATCTGTTGATGGAAACTTAGGTTGTTTCCATATCTTGGCAATTGTAAATAATGCTGCTATGAACACTGGGGTACACATATCTTTTTCAATTAGTGTTTTTGGTTTTTTTTGGATATATACCCAGGAGTGGCATTGCTGGGTCATATGGTAGTTCTATTTTTAGCTTTTCGGGAAACCTCCATACTGTTTTCCACAATGGCTGCACCAATTTACAATTTCTAGCAACAATGTACAAGGGTTCCCTTTTCTCCACATCCTCGCCAACATTTGTTATTTGTGTTCTTTTTGATAGCAGCCTAAAACGGGTGCATTTTATGGCAGGTAGATTATATCTTGATAAAATAGCATCTTAGTTTACGTCCTTCGGACTTTATTTCCCATGCAAATATATACGTATATAAAACTATAATCACACTTTTAAATGTACTTCCCATTTTATTTTTTTCATTAAATGGGGACATATATGGTTCGGTAATTTGATTTTAAAAAATCTTGATGACATATTGGCTAGATTCTTTACTCGTTTAATTTCTCATCTCAAACAGAAACAGGAGTCAGCTTCACCATCCCGCCCACCCCAGCCTTAGGTAAAAAATCATCCTGGTAGAGTAACCAAGTTTGAGGAAGCACTATGAATTTCAACGTCTCTTGTTTTAGATGGCTTTCTCTTTCTCCCTACACGGTGCGTGGACTAAGCTGGCCTCAGGCAGATGGCAACCCTCTCACTGCCCTGCCTGGGTCGTGTTTCACAGTACAGTGTAGTCAGCAGAAACGGAAAGCTGGGCCAGACTCATCCACAGCTGGTAGGGCACTCACAGGGAGAAACCCAAAAATGCTCCAAAGAAAACCAGAGGTCCTCCACCCTCCACTATTTGGGGAAACAAAAGCCTCAAAGGAACTGAAAGGGAGGCTTTGTTCTCTGGCTTTGCTCCAGAGGAGGCCCTCCCACGTTCTCCAACTCACCCTCCAATGCACCCTCAGGACAGGGGACCTCCTCCACTGACAGCCTTCCAAGGGGTTGACAAATTAAGAGCGACAAAGGCTGGGGCGTTAGGCACAAAGGGAGTCAATGCTAGTCACAACCACCGACTCTCTCATTCCCAAAGGCACAAAGGGAAAGTCCAACATCACAACAGACACCTGCCTAGCATCGTGCGTGGGTAGGTCCCCCCCCTTTTAATCCTCCAGGCTTTTAACCCTCATTTTAATTCTGGATGGATTTCCCACTATTGTTTTAAGAATAGTTAACAGTTTGAGTCAGATTAACATAGGTTCAGATTTCAGCTCTGCCATGTGATCTCGGCAAACTACCTAACCTTGCTGAGTGTACATTTCTTCATCTTTAAAAGAGGGATAATCTCACCAACCCCATTGGGTTGTTATAACAATTAAATGAAATAATAATAATCAACATTTAAAGTGTTCGCTCTGTGTCAGTGTTAACTGCTTTATAAACATTGTCTGATTTAGGTACTACCTTTAGTCTCCACGGAAAACAAAACAAAACAAAAAACAAAAAACAAGCTTGAGAAGTCAGCCACTTGTTCAAGACCAGCAGGGAGGGCTGGGACTCAAACCCAGATTTCTCTCACTTTGGTGCTAAATCCTTATTCAGCATGTCAGTGGCTCTCAAACATTATAGAATCAGCTGACGAGTGGATTAAAAATTTAGATTCCTGATTCTTGACCCAAAATTACGATTCATTCAGTCATTACCAGGGCTCAGGAATCTGCATTCTTAATAAGGTCCAGGAGATTTAGAAGCAGGTGGTTTTCAAACCACATTTGGAAACATGGAACATGGCTATAAGGAAACAGTGTAATGATTATTTTACAATTATTACTTTAAAAAAACAAAAGGAGAGGGCTTCCCTGGTGGCGCAGTGGTTGAGAATCTGCCTGCCAATGCAGGGGACACGGGTTCGAGCCCTGGTCTGGGAAGATCCCACGTGCCACGGAGCAGCTAGGCCCATGAGCCACAACTACTGAGCCTGCGCGTCTGGAGCCTGTGCTCCGCAACAAGAGAGGCCGCAATAGTGAGAGGCCTGCGCACCGCGATGAAGAGTGGCCCCCGCTTGCCACAACTAGAGAAAGCCCTTGCACAGAAACGAAGACCCAACACAGCCATAAATTAAAAAAAAAAAAAAAAAAAGAAAAAAGATGGCTCTGCACAGCAATGGGATCCTCTAGAAGCTTGTACGACTAGTGAAGCAGGCCTGCTGGGGACAGGAGAGCACACGCCACATCTAAGAGGGAAGCTGCAATTCAGCTCCAGTCTGTCGTTGCCAGGCAAGACTGAGCATTGTATGATTTTTCCAGAGAAGCTGGAAATCCAGATTTTTCAAGCAAAATGTACAAAGAGGAAATAAAACCTATCTGGAAGTGGGATTTGGTCCACGGTTTTTGATTTTCATGAAATGCTTTTCTAAGCTTAGGCAGTATTGTATAGTGGTTACAGGTTCTAGATTTAAATTCTCTGGGTTCAAATCCCAGCTCAGCCACTTATTATTAGCATGTGACTGTGGGTAAAGCACTTCTCTGTACCTCAGGTTTATCATCTGTAAACTGGTGACAGTAATCATAAGGTTGTGATGAGGATGAAATGACATAATAGGTAGAAATGAATGACAGTGACTGATACATGGTCAGGGCTCTATAGGAACTTATTACCTGCCAAGAGGAATGAGTGTGTGAGGCTACTACTCCTTTCTTTAGAGAACCTCTGTTTATTCTGGGGGTGGAGGTTGGCGGGTAGATAGTGTTTTGGGTAATATGGGCTTTAGAGAGGTCTCAGAACAAATACTCCATCCCTGTGCCCAAGAAATGGTATTGCCTCTAAGAGCAGAAAAAGAAGTGTAAACTTCCATAATCAAATGCTAATTAGCTATAAAATTTCAGAACAGCTCCTGGACTATGCACCATGTAAACCAAGCCTTATTCACTGGATACTTATTTGTTTGGCTAGGTAGTTTTCCTGGCAGACCCAGTACCTGAGAACTGATCACGGGCATTTAGAAGTAATTTAGGTTTGTACATTGTGCCTGGGGACTGGTTATAGAGAGAGCTTTAAAGGAGGGTGTTAACAATGGCAAATAATAGCTGTCGTTTTAAATGGACACGTTGTAACACACTGTCCATTTACAGAGCTGAAGGCTTGTGGCAGACAACCAAGTGCTTTACTCAGGCATGGCAGGTGCCGTGCATATGGATTTGTCAGTTTCAGGACGACAGGGTGCTCTGAAACACCAGCTCCTACAAAGGACCGCACCCACCACCAGCAGTGTCAAGGCTATTTCAGGCTCTGAACACCAGCATCCTGCACCCTGCACAAACGGCTTCTTTATTTACCCAGCAAATAATTTTTTTAAAACATCTTTATTGGAGTATAATTGCTTTACAATGTTGTGGTAGTTTCTGCTTTATAACAAAGTGAATCAGCTATACGTATACATATATCCCCATATCCCCTCCCTCTTGCGTCTCCCTCCCACCCTCCCTATCCACCCCTTTAGGTGGTTTCAAAGCACCGAGCTGATCTCCCTGTGCTATGCGGCTGCTTCCCACTAGCTATCTATTTTACATTTGGTAGTGTATGTATGTCACTGCTACTCTCTCACTTTGTCCCAGCTTACCCTTCCCCCTCCCTGTGTCCTCAAGTCCATTCTCTACATCTGCGTCTTTATTCCTGTCCTGCCCCTAGGTTCATCAGAACCATTTTTTCTTTTTAGATTCCATGTATATGTGTTAGCATACGGTATTTGTTTTTCTCTTTCTGACTTACTTCACTCTGTATGACAGACTCTAGGTCCGACTTCACTCTGTATGACAGACTCTAGGTCCGTCCACCTCACTACAAATAACTCAATTTCATTTCTTTTTATGGCTGAGTAATATTCCATTGCATATATGTGCCACATCTTCTTTATCCATTCATCTGTCAATGGACACTTAGGTTGCTTCCATGTCCTGGCTATCGTAAATAGTGCTGCAATGAACATTGTGGTATGTGACTCTTTTTGAATTATGGTTTTCTCTGGGTATACGCTCTGGGATTGCCAGGTCGTATGGCAGTTCTATTTTTAGGTTTTTTTTTTTTTTTTGGCTGTGTTGGGTCATCATGACTGCACGCGGGCTTTCTCCACTTGCGGTGAGCGGGGGCTACTCTTCGTTGAGGTGCGCAGGCTTCTCATTACGGTGGCTTCTCTTGTTGCAGAGCGTGGGCTCTATGTGCGTGGGCTTCAGTAGTTGTGGCACACGGGCTCAGTAGTTGTGGCTCGTGGGCTCTAGAGTGCAGGCTCAGTAGTTGTGGTGCACGGGCTTAGTTGCTCCGTGGCATGTGGGATCTTCCCGGACCAGGGCTTGAACCCATGTCTCCTGCATTGGCACACGGATTCTTAACCACTGCGCCACCAGGGAAGCCCTATTTTTAGTTTTTTAAGGAACCTCCATACTGTTCTCCCTAGTGGTGTACCAGTTTACATTCCCACCGACAGTATAGGAGGGTTCCCTTTTCTCCACACCCGCTCCAGCATTTATTGTTTGTAGATTTTTTGATGATGGCCATTCTGACCGCTGTGAGGTGATACCTCATTGTAGTTTTGATTTGCATTTTTCTAATGATTAGTGATGTTGAGCATCCTTTCATGTGTTTGTTGGTAATCTGTATATCTTCTTTGGAGAAATGTCTATTTAGATCTTCTGCCCATTTTTGGATTGGGTTGTTCGTTTTTTTGATATTGAGCTGCATGAGTTGCTTGTATATTTTGGAGATTAATCCTTTGTCAGTTTCTTCATTTGCAAATATTTCCTCCCATTCTGAGGGTTGTCTTTTCGTCTTATGGTTTCCTTTGCTGCGCAAAAAGTTTTAAGTTTCATCAGGTCCATTTCTTTATTTTTGTTTTTATTTCCACTTCTCTAGGAGGTGGGTCAAAAAGGATCTTGCTGTGATTTATGTCAAAGAGTGTATTCTTCCTATGTTTTCCTCTGAGAGTTTTATAGTGTCTGGCCTTACATTTAGGTCTTTAATCCATTTTGAGTTTATTTTTGTGTATGGTGTTAGGAAGTGTTCTAATTTCATTCTTTTACATGTAGCTGTCCAGTTTTCCCAGCACCACTTATTGCCCAGTAAATAATTTTTGAGTACTGTGGCTGACCAAGTCCACCCCCCTGAGTCTGTAAGAACTCCCTTTCCCAAACCAGCCATTTCCTTGAGATGCAAAGCAGTAGATCTGGTGCAGGAAGCACAAAGCCAAGATGGTACAGGAAAGCTGGTTGAACTCAGACCTGCCGCAGAGATCCCTAACCAGTCCCAAGGATGTCGGAAAGATTCCAGAGGCCCTCAGCCTCATTCCAGAAAATCTCTCTCAGTCAACATACAACTCCCTCTTTTCCTTTCTCTGAAAGTGAGCCTAGCCCAGACCTCAACCTGATATCCAAATTCCAGGCACCAAGATCTGGTGTCATTCTGATCCCTCTTTTCTGCGGTCCCTCACCAGGCCCTGGCTTCTTGATTCTGCTCCTGAGTTTTGTCTCAGTGACAAAGCTTCGCTCCTCTCTGATGTAAGGGGGTCTCAAAGAATCATCACATTAAAGAATATGAATCAACCTGAAAGATTGTCTATCTAGTTCCAGTGATTTTTTTAAGCTTTTTTTTTTTTTAACATAAGACTCTTTATTACACAAAATCTCATGCTGAACTTTAATGTCTAAAAGAGACAATTTAAAACATTATCATTATTGAAAAGCTACTTTTTATTTGTGGGCTCTTGGAGTACTAGAGTTTCTCAGTATGCACATTGAAATCCACTGATCATAATGTGTCAATGACTTATTTTAACAGACTCGGAAACTGAGACCAAGAGGTTAAGTGGCAGCCTGAGGGCAGTGTTAGTATGGGTTTCCTATTGCTGCCAGAACAAATTACCCCCAATTTAGTGGTCTACAACAAACAACACGAATGTATTTTCTTAGCATTCTGGAGGTCAGAAGTTCTAGATCAGTTTCACTGGGCTAATGTTGAGGCATAAGCAGGGCTGCGTTCCTTCCGGGGGCTCTGGGGGGGAATCTGTTTCCTTGCATCCTCCAGGATAGGTGGGTCCTCATTCCCTGCATCACATGGTCTTTTCCCCCTCTGCTGCCAGCGCATGTCTTCTTTCTTGTAAAGACCCTTCTGATTACATTTGGTGCACTGGAATAATCCAGGATAATCTATCTATCCAGGATAATAATCCAGGATAATAATCTATCTTGAGATAATCTATCTCAAGATCCTTAATTTAATCACATCTGCAAAGTCCTTTTTGCCACGTAGGATACATGGTCACATACTCCGGAGAATAGGATGTGCACATCTTTGGGGGGTCAATCAGCCTATCTCAAATAGGCAGCAGTTAGTAGTAGATCTGTGACCAAACCCAGAATTCCTGGGCTCTTCGGTACTTTCTGAGTCTTGATGGGGACTGGGGGAGGGAACAGGGTGAGGAAGGTACACCTTCCTTTGATCTGAACTGTTTTGTCCCTGGCCTATTACAAGCCATACCCCAGAACAGGGCAGCCCCACTGGATGAAAGAAGAGAAGGTGTGATGAAGTTACAATTTTCAGAGTTGGGGTTACTTTGGAGCAGAACATCATAAATATAAGTTTTGTTTTGGGGTATGTATATGTCTAGGAAGGGAAGATTTAGTCCATTAGATATGATAATCTGAGGCAAATTAACTCTCAGAGATGGAATTAACTCTCAGAGATGCAATAATAAGTTATTTGTAATCTTCATAACAACCCCATGATGGGAGTAATATTATTTCCACTTAACGTATGGGGAAACTGAGGCTAAGAAAGAGTTATGTAATTGCTTAAGATCACATAGGTGGTAAAAGTCAGGGTTTGTTGACTCTAGGAAGCCTGACTGAGGAACCTGAATACTTAACCATCATCTAAACATCCTCAGAGTTGATTCAGTTTATACATAACCCCAGGCCTGGGTAGGTTCTCTGAATCATAGCTCTTCTCTGAAGGAGAAGCAATTGCTATACTTTTTCCTCAGGCTATGAGACTTTCCTGGTCCTGGCTTTCTTGCTGATTTGCTCTATGGCACTTAAACTTGCAGGGTGTCCCTTACCCTCTCTCAAAGAAGAAAAAAGGAAGACTCGCACTGTTGAATAAGCTATTGTGAAGGGCTGTGAAAGATGAAGGGGTTTACCTGTACATTTAAAAGCTCATACTTCAGGGCTTAACAGAAGAGAGGGTGGCATGAATGGGTGCAGCACAGGGAGTTTTTAGGGCAGAGAACTCTTCTGTATGTTACTACCATGGAGGATACCAGTCATTATACATTTGTCCAAACCCACAGAGTGAGCCCTCAGGTAAACTATGGATCTTAGTTAAAATGCATCAATATTGGTTCAGCAATTGCAACTAATGTACTGTACTAATGCAAGGTGTTAATAATAGGAGAAACTGTGCGTGGGGGTGTGCGGACAGGCGGTACATGGCAACTCTGCACTTTCCACTCAATTCTTGCATAAACCTAATAAAACTGCTCTTAAAAAATAAAGTCTATTAATTAAAAAAAAAAAAGAACTCACACTTTCAGACAATTTCAATGGTCTTCTCAGAAATACTGTCCCAATGATGACTGTCACAGCGTGTTTCTGCCTGGGATCTTGGCTGGTGCTGGAAACCACAAATGCTCTTCCAGTGTTCCCCACTGATCTGTACCTGCTGTTTCCTACAAGCCATCACTCTGTGCTTGTCAAATCTCAGAGCTTTTCCTAGCTAACCACTCAGAAAAGCACTAACCGAGACTCCAGACTTGTCCTAGCCTTGCCACTGACTAGCTCTGTTGCCTTGAGAGAGTTCCTGAATTTCTTTGAGCCTCAACTTCCCCATCTATACCTAGAGGCTAATAAACTTTTCCCTAATGATCTGGCAGGGCTGGTGCATTAGTTAAACAAGATAATACCAATGAAGGCTTTGGGCAAACCGTAAAGTAGTATTATGCACATATGTAAGACACATAGTTTCCCTATTTTACTGCTCACTAGTAATTTTTCCAGTATACAGATTGGGAGACTGAGGCTCAGAAAGGTAAGTCACTTGCTTAAAGTCACATAAGTCATAGCAGCAAATCTGGAATTAAAAGCAAATATCAAGTCTGACTCCAAAACTCATACTTTTAATCACTCTATTACATTGACTCCGATGAGACAAAGAATCAGAACAGCAATAGCTACTAGAGTCTCAAAGTATGATCTCTACTGTAACAATCATCTCCCCTCTTCTTAAGACGGTTTCATTTCTCTTTGGATCTACAAATCTCCAGGCAAAAGCTCAGGTCAACAGTGTATGTCTCGGGACTTCCCTGGTGGTGCAGTGGTTAAGAACTCGCCTGCCAATGCAGGGGACACGGGTTCGAGCCCTGGTCCAGGAAGATCCCACATGCCATGGAGCAACTAAGCCCATGCACCACAACTACTGAGCCTGTGCTCTAGAGCCCACGAGCCACAACTACTGAGCCTGCGTGCTGCAACTACTGAAGCCTGCACGCCTAGAGCCTCTGCTCTGCAACAAGAGAAGCCACCGCAATGAGAAGCCTGTGCACCGCAACGAAGAGTAGCCCCTGCTCGCCACAACTAGAGAAAGCCTGCACGCAGCAACGAAGACCCAACACGGCCAAAAAGAAATAAATAAAATAAATAAATTTATAAAACAAAAACAAAAACAGTGTATGTCTTATAGGACCGCTAAACTTAACTCAGAGGGGCCCAGAATCACTGTGCCTTCTTGCCAGGACACAGGAAAGACGTGATTCTAGTTTACATGCTTGTTGTAAACCCCTTGTTTGATGTGCATTTAGTGCTCAGAGGCGTTAAGTATCTGTGATGAGTTAGAAAAAAGAATTTAAAAAAAAAAAAGAATTTTGCCTACAAATAAAAATGTCCCAGATAACAAATTTTAGTGCTGGAGCCAGAATAAATGGTCTCCATTACCCTGAAAAAACAGGAAGGCCTCTCTGGGCTGGTTTTTGCAGCTTTGCTTTTATTCTTCTTTGCTCTGAGAAGTCATCATGCTCTTTCACTCAGGGTTTTAGCCGTCCTCTAAATGCTGGAGTCTCTTTGTTCTGAAAGTCATCCACTTACTCATTGCTTATTGAGCACCTACTATGAACCAGGCATAAAACCAACTTTTCTGAATAAAACAGTGAGGAAGACAGACTCACCTTCTCCCCCTGCATAGCTTGCAGGCTGTTGGAGGGGAAAGATGACTCAGAAAGAAGGCAGTTAGAACTTAGGGTGGGGTGTTATGAGAAATATCCAAAGCCCGACAGAGGACCTCTAACACAATCTATAAAACGGTGTAATCTTGGCCTGGAAGGAAGTCTACGTGTTGCCTATACAGCTTCCAATTCTAGGCGCAGTTTCTGGGAAGGGGCAGTTACCACCACCATCATCCTGCCTTTGGACAACACTGTATCATATCTTTTCCAGACTGATGGAGTCTAATTTGCCCATTTCTTTTATTATTGTTCTCATTTCAGAGGATTTACTTTAATAAACCAACTGGTATTTATTGAGCACTTACATTGGTGGCCATGGGGGCAGAGAGAGAATAGTGCTCTAGGGGAGTATTTATCATATTATATACACTCTTTGTGTATCTGTTGGCCTCCCTCTGTGACAAGAAGCAGGGACTGTGCTTATTCATCTTTTTCTTTGCAGGACTTGCTTTGGGCCTGGCGAGGGTAAGGGCTCAATGATGGTCTGTGGAAGGAAGAATGGAAAAATGGGAGAGTGGAAAGAAAGAAGGAAGGAGGGGAGGAAGGGAGGGGCGGGGAAGGGAGGGAGGAGGGAGGAAGTGGGGGAGAAGGGAGGGAGGAAGGGGCAGGCAGCCAGGCAGGCTGCTGTGATCCCTTTCTTTAGACAGCTTATTTGGGTGGCACTTAGCAAGCTGGGGTGCCGTCCAACTCCCTCCAGTAGCACCTCTGAACCCGACACACGCAGTCAGGAATGCAAAAGAAGGAGAGGCTAGAAAACCTTCTGCACCTCGGGAAGGTGACGCGTCAGCATCCGCTGGCCTCCTGAGAGCAGATTTTCCCAAATCCCCCTTCCAAGACGCAGCATCGCTTCCATCAGGAGAGGCAGGCGCAACTCCCGTCCTCTGGCTCCGCCCCGCTAAGCCCTGGTGAACAAGCACTCAGTTCACCCGTCCGGTCGGCTGCCAGGGCCTGCTGGCTTTCTCCCGTGGGTGTCTGTAGTTTTTCGCTGCTTCTTTAGGTCCGCTTTGCCTGCTTGATTCAGGACTATAAGCTTTCACCAACTGCATGAGTCTCCTTGCTGGCCACCCTGACTCCAGTCTCTGCTTCTCAGTGATTCACCCTCCCCACTGATGCTGGAGCTGTCTTTCTGCAGTGAAAATCTGATCACACCGCTCCCCTACTAAAACCTTTTCGTTGGATCCCCCTTGCCACTGCCATATGGATCAGGCATTCAAGGTCCTCCCTGACCGTCATTCCCCCATCTTCCACCTCCTGTCTCACTAACCTCAACTCTCTTCCCTGTTCTCCTTGCTCACTGGGCTCCAGCCACAAATCTCTGACAAGCCTCAACTCTTTCACATACCTCTGTCCCTTTGCACAGGTTGGTGATTTTTCATATGCTGTTCCTTCTGCCTGGAATGCCCTTCCCCTGGGTGAACTCCTACTCATCCTTCAAGACCCAACTCATGTCACTTCCTGAGTGAAGCCAGAATCAGGCCTGTCTCTCCGGGCTTTCCCACGTCTTTGTCCTTACCTCCAATGGAATTCTGGCCCCTGTCCTGCAACCACTGATTTACTAGTCTTCCCCCTCACCACACTGTGAGTTCTCCAAGTGCAAGGACGGTGTCTTATTCTTTTTATAATATCATTTTCATATTAAGCATTTTAACAATTATGCATGATTTCTCGTACATAATAGGCCAACCGCAAATACTTGAGGAACAAAAGAACAAATACATTCATTGGATTTGTTCTTAGTCCACCTTATTCTCTGCCGTGAGCCGTTTGGGCACTGGGGATTCCACAGTGATTGAGACAGACAGGGTCCCTGTGTACACATGTTCATTCTGTGTGACATCCAGAGACAGGGTGACAAATAGATGAACAAGATCATTTCATAGGGCGATAAGTGCTCTGAATAAATATAACTGGGTAGTGGGATAGAGAGGAAGGGCAGTGGGGGCTGAGGAGCTGCTTTAGATGGGTCAAGGAAGGCCACTCTGAGGAGGTGATGTTTGAGATGAGACCTGAACGATTTGAAGGAGCCGACTGTGTGGAGGTCTGAGGGCTTAGCATCCCACGCAAAGGGAGGAGCAAGTGCAAAGGCCCGGAGGCAGGAAGGAGCTTGGGGTGTTCAGGGATGGACTGGAGCATGGGAAGCACGAGATGAGTGAGAGGGGACCCAGACCGTGTAGAGTCTTGCAGGGCATGACCAGGAGCGTGAACTCTGTTGCAGGTGCAGTGATGGAGTGAACGGCTGCTGAGATTAGCAGACAGAGATGCCACCAACCAGTGGGCACTTCCCGTCCCTCCCCCCTCCCCGCCCAAACACACACAAGATTACTGCCTGCTCACGGGGGCCGAGACAGCCCTCATTAATCTCAGGAAGAGGGAGGGCAGTGCAGCAACTCAGACTAACTAGGAAACACAATAGGCCGCCTGCCCAGCTTTGTTTTGAAACCATCAGTTCCAAATTTTGCTAGCTGGCAAAGACAGGGGTTATTGATTTTCCCCTCTGGAATGCGTGTCCTACAGAGTCCTGGCAAATAGAAACTGAAAAACAGAGGAAAACATAACTGCTGAGAAAGATAGAGCAAGGGGGCATTTTTAAAAAAACAATCTATGCTGGTTTTGCCTTTTTCTTATTATGCTTTGTTGGATTGTGGCTCGCATCCCTCTTTTTGTCCAATTCATTTCCCCCCTATCTCTACGTCTTACGATTATTTCTCCCTCTCTCTCTCTTCTCTCTCTCTCCCCTTCTTTTTCTCACTGTCTTCCCCAATCCCTAGCACGGCATTTGCATATGGTAGGCAGGGAATACTGGCATGTCAAGTGTTGGTCTATCTTCCGGTCAGTCTACCTGAGCGCCTCTTTCTCCAGATCAATCTATCCATCTCATCTCCCTTTAAATATAGCACCTTTCCCCCCTCCCAGACAGGCAGCAGAGCAGGATCAGCCCATAAAACCAGCTTTTAGTAACTGCAGAGAGTGGTATCCCCAGCTAATTACTTTCTCTTTTCTCTGGAGAAGCAGGAAGCAATTAGGGGTTTCCTTCCGCTGCCTGGGTAGGGGCAGGGCGCCAAATCCCTCCAGCACCAGTATTACACCTGTGGCGCCTCATTCCCACAAGGTTCAAACACCCCCCTGGGTCCTTTCTCTTGGCTCTGACAACAGCTGTATGCTTGCCTACTTGCCTCTGTGAATCAGGCCTCCAACTGCCAGCAGCCTCCTTGGTTACTCTTTCCTTTTTCCTGTTGCTAGCATGGCTGAGTAGGGAGCCCTCTGGGTAGACAGAAATGTCTATGGATTGAGTCCAGAAGACGGTTGAGTGGGTTACTAAGGGAAAGCTAAGTGCGGAGGCCTAGGCCCAGTGGTGTCTGCTGACTTTTACAAAATTAGGCACACTGATCAAAACTCAATTTTGTCATCTGGAAAATGGGGGTAACACAGTCTCTTCCTTCTTGAGGGGGACTGTCAGGACAAGCAAAGAAAATCCATATCAAAACTACAAAATTGGGCTTCCCTGGTGGCGCAGTGGTTGAGAATCTTCCTGCTAATGCAGGGGACACGGGTTCGAGCCCTGGTCTGGGAGGATCCCACATGCCGCGGAGCAACTGGGCCTGTGAGCCACAACTACTGACCCTGCGCGTCTGGAGCCTGTGCTCCGCAACAGGAGAGGCCGTGATAGTGAGAGGCCCGCGCATCGTGATGAAGAGTGGCCCCGGCTTGCCACAGCTAGAGAAAGCCCTTGCACAGAAACGAAGACCCAACACAGCCAAAAATAAATAAATAAATAAATTAATTAATTTAAAAAAAAAAACTACAAAATTATAAACAACAAATAGCCAATCCTTGATTTTCTCCTCTTAATGAAGCATATGGTATCATGAATAGGCCCAGTTGTCATTTCAAGCCTGACATTCAAATAATTTATCATCTTCTCCTATGTTACTTAAGTAACAGGTAGAAGAGTGTTCTATTCCCTGAGCTCACACAAGGTGATGGAGAAGGTTCGAGGGCTGGCAGGTGGTTTATAAACAGATCGATGACAGGGATGTACATTCCTGAGGTTTAAAATTCACTACTCATCACTCACGAAAGAGACAATCCCTACAAGTGGGTAACTGAGGTCTGGTCGGAGGAGGGTGTTTCCTTAACAGGTTTTATACAAACTTAATTTCTGCAAAGTGTCTCGTATTTTACACGTACTGACGCATATTTAAATGCACAACTTCAGTCATCAACCTTTACCCAGATGCCTCCCTTCTTGAACTTGTTCCTCAGCTTGGGTCCTATACCTCCAATTACCCACACTTCATTTTCTCTTAAGGCCACAAGATTATTTAATTTCACTCTCACTTAGTCAAACCAGAGATGTAGCTGTGGTCACAGACCAAAGTCACATAACCAGTAGAAACAGGGCAGGATGTCAAGTTGACCAACACATGGAAGACGCTCCGTCCACACTGCCTGTGGAAGACGTGACACTACTTTACACTCAACTCATCATCTTCCAGCCTGGTTCTTCCCCCGCTCTTTCAACCTCTGTGGAGTGGGAGCTCCAAGAAGGCAGAGCTCACAGATACATATCTTACTTCCTGCATTTACCCCCAGAACTGGCATTTAGTAGGAGCTCAAAAAACATTTTGAGGGCTGCCTGGGTGAATGACTGTAAGAATTTGCCATCATTCTCTGTGTCATCTAAATATGGAACTTATCATTTTCCCCTTCCTTTCCCTGGCCTCTAGTAACTCGTGGATTGCCACTTCTCTTGCCTTGGTCCCCACTGGCGTCTTACTGGGGGCTCCTCCTTTCATTCCTGACTGCGAGCCCTGATCCCTCACGTTGGACCACGGCCTCATCTCCCACCGCCCCCCTCCTTCTTCCACCTTCTCCTGTCCTAGGTTCCTCTTCCAGAATCAATGTTTTCATCATGACGTTTCCCAGATCGGAAGCTAGCCACCTTCTCAGTACCTACATCTAAAGTCCATACTCCTTGCAGGCGAGGCTCGTGACCACCTGGTCCCCACCTCTCTTTCTGACCTGATCACCTATTACTCCGCCTCATAATCCCCCCACTCCCATGAGACGGCTCTGCGAAGGTCCCTTAAAACACACCTTGTATAGGTTTGCCTCCCCACTCTGCACACACTATTTGCCTGTTCACTCAGCAAATTCCAATCATCATTCCGGGCTCCGCGAAAGTCTTTACAATTATAACAACAACAAAGGAAGACAGCAGTAATAGTAGCTAGAACTTTCTAAGCACCTTCCCCATGCCAAGCATAGTACTGAGTTATTCATACACATCATTTCATTCACCTTCACAAAACCGCTAAGAGGTTAGGTACAATTCTTATCCTCCTCTCCCTGTGGAAGAAATCTAGGCTCAGAAGTGTCAAGTACTGTACCCGAGGTCACAGACTCAGTACGCAGAACAGCTGGGAACCAGACACAGATTTATCAGATGGCCACCCTTTGGGCGACACTGCCCAAAGCTATTGTTCTTCTGTGAGCCCTGACAGTCCTTCATAATGCCTGGCCACTCATTGGCCCATTTTGCTGTGGACTGTTAAATCACTAAACTTCCTCTTGTATGCACGTTTCTTGTCCCCAGTTATACCGTAAGTCACCTGAGAATTACACTTCTGGGTCTTAGAGGTTCTGGCCCCCCAGAGTATGCTGAGTGAACTGATTAGAAGTATAAAGTAATCAACCCCTTTCATTTTGTTGGTTAATTCATCCTTTAAGCAGTGAGTTTACTCTCCTCCCCTGCCCCACTAGATCCTTGCTGTTTAGGACACACATCCAGGTGGAGAAGGAGGGTCTGTCCGTAGTTCTTGAGTTTGCGGACTCTTAACACTTTTAGCTCCTGAGGCCTTTGTGAAGTTAGAGACAGTACAGGAAAACAACAACAATAACCCCCCCAAACCCCAGCAACTATTGAGGACCACTGTGAGACTGAATCACTTTCTTGAGAATCAAAAATGTAGTTGGTAATTACACAGTCCTGCGTATCTATCACCACAATATGTTTTTTTATTAACTGGCCCATTTAAAATTAGAGCCATGAGATAGGATAGATATACCACTTTATGTATGCAAGATATTAATTTAGGGCTCAACCATCAAGAAGCTGGTTGACTTTAAATTAGTCACTGCCCTTCTCTGGTCCTCAATTTTCTCACTGCTAATCTGTGGGGTTTTATTGGATCTGTAAGTTCCCCTCTCGTCTTGCTTTTCTGGGATGCTAATCAACACAACCTCTTAGTTTTGCTTTATGTGCACGATCTCGAGTCACATTTTCTGCAGCTTTGTCTGCTCCTCCCGGCCCGCTCCTGCTTCTGGGCAAATGCTCCCAGATGAAGCAATGGGTAGCCTGCTGTCTGGAGCCCCTTGCAAAGTGCTCTCTGTTCCCTGCTCCTTCCACCCCAGATGCCTCTGCCCTCTGGTGTGCTTTGCATGTTAAACACCTAAAGCTTTCTGCTCGGTTCTCAGCAAAGGAGAGGCACATAGCTTGTATCAGGAAGCCAACATCAGCTTCCCGGCACGCCAAAATCTCTGCAGTACTTACAGGGAAAACTAAGAGCTAAAGCAGTTTTTAAAACAATCTCCTTCAAGACTTCTCAAGTTGGATGCAAGCCTGTGGAGGAGGTCAGTGGGCAGAAATGCCTCCTCTGTATCCCTCTCCAAACACATGGGCACAGTGGTGTGGATAGAAAATTCAGGAGGCACACTCCTCGTGAAGGGAAGGGCCTGGGAGTCATGATAAGCAGCAGACAGCGGGGGCCAGGTAGGAAACAACAAGGTTATTTGGCAAGTTCAAAAGCGTGGTGATGGAACAGTTCTGCATCAGTTGCAGTAATGGGCAACGGAATCTGCACGTGATAAAATGACACAGAATTGCACATGCGCACATGTGTGCACACAGACACAAATGAGCGCGTGTAAAACTGGGACATCTGAAGAATAAGGTCTGTGGATTGCACTCAGTCAATTTTCTGGCTTAATATTATATGAGAGTTATACAGGGTGTTACCACTGGGAGAAAACTGGGTAAAAGCATACACAGGCTAGTCTACTATTCTTGAAACTTCCTGTGAATCAATAATTATTTCAAAATAAAAATTAAGAAAAACCCCAAGCACCTAGTGCAGTAGATCTGGCTATGTCTCCCCATGATCCTGGGACACAAGTCCTGACGCTCCCTCATAAGATCCTATTACTAATAGTGAGATCTTCACCATCATGATCTCCAACATCTTTGTCTCCCATTTACAGAACACTTACTATGTACGAGGCACTAAGCGTTAAAAACATTTTCTCATTTGCATCAATACCCCACCAGGCTATCATCCCCATTTTATAGAAGGTAATGACCTTGGGAGAAGCTGAGTTGAGCCCCAGGCCCACAGAGTGCGGCCAGGCTGTGACTCAGGTCTGGGACTCTACGTTCATACCTGGGGACAAATCTCCAGAGAAGAACAAGACTCGCTGGAGCTGCCGTGGTGTTCGACGTGTGTTCCCTGGAAACCACTTAAGCACACCCCTCAATCTGTCTCAAAGGCGCCTGGACTGAGGGCACAAGGCACGGGGATACCACCTCCCTGTCCCGTGTCCCTCAGCCCTGCTCTGGCCAGAGAACCACATCTGCCGCGAAGCAACAAAAAACATCACTTACAGGTTCTTCACGTCTGCGATGCCTCGGAACGCCTTCCTCGGGATCCCCAGGATCTGGTTTTCGCTCAGATCTCTAAACAAGAAGAGAAGAGGCACAGGCATTAAGGACCCAGGCCCGGCTTTATCTGCATCTCATTATGATAACAAAACCCCTCTGGAGGCTGCCTCTGCGCTCAGGAGTGTTTGGGGGACTGTTTAGTCTCAGGCCCCAGGCTGCTACAAGCCTTCACATTGTTCTTCTAGCGATGGCCTTGCTGAAATGGTTACCAGGCCAGCGGCTCGCCTCCAGGGCGGGCTCTGTGGGTGGTCTCACACCTCCAGGCCACGAGCCAAGTGCTGGGTTATTTGTTGCACACACACTACACCCAATTCTCTTGTTCTGCCACCTCCCAGAGGTGACCCCTTCCTCCGCCTCCGGCACAGCGTCCCTCCCCCACGGCGGGGTCAACACCACTCCATCTCCCATCTTCTCAGGGACTCTCTCTGCCTTTGTCATCTGAGATTGGAATGGAGTCTGGCCATCCTGACTTTCTGATGGGGGATGACCCTCTCTGCTTTTCTAGAGCCCCAGAGAGACCCCTGGGGGCCACCTGGATCGTGTTAGCGACAGGCATGATGAATCCAAATTGCATTTCCACAAACCCGCCCAAAATGGGGGTCCCACTGCACCTCACATAGCATTTAGCAATGCTAACATGTTGCTCTGAGCAGGGAGGGGAAGGGACAAAGTGTCAGGTCCTGAAGCTGGCTCAAACCCAAGTCTTGTACCAGTGTCCACTTTAAGAATCCCCAAAGCCTCAATATCCTTTCCTAAGACCCATGCATTTTTTTTTTCATTTTGTTTTCCGGTTTTATTCTTTGCTGGACCAAACACATGCACTTGTTTTCATTCATACCCCAAGCTTGCTTGGGGTCTTAATGAGTAATCAAGCACATATATGTGTATCAATCATGTGTATATATATATATATATATATCTCCATTATTTTGAAAAGAACACAAAAACCTTCAGATACTAAGGTAAAAAATTACCTACCCAGACACAACCACTGTTACCAGTTAGGAGTAATATATATATATATAAATTTTACCAATATGATCTCATAGTATGTAGTCCATTTTAACCTCTTTTTTCGCATACTATATTGAGAACATCTGTTCCTGTCATTAACAGTACATGTATGCCAACATTTTTAATGGCTGTGTATCATCCAATTCTATAGATGGCTATATGATCCCACGTTGCTAGGTATTTATTTACTTGCCATTTAAGGAAACACCAGGATGAATTTTCCTGCCCACACATTTTGAGGACACTTGTACAGCTACTTCCGTGGTATAAAGTCCTATAAGGAGAATGTGCTGGGTCACAGGGTAAACACGTCTTAAATTGCCGTGTTGTCCTAGAGACGGATGGACACTCCCACACTGATTTTCCACGGGCACCTAATCAAAAGCTATAGATGACTCCAAATATATTTGGAAAGAGGTCAGACGACCATCCTCCACTAAAACCTGGGCCCTCTAAATCACCATTTTGCCAGGGAGCAGGAGGAAACATAGGAAGCAGAAGAGAGGCGTCCATTTTTCTGCTCTCATCGGCTGAGCTGAGCGGGCACACTCTGAGTGGCGGGCTAAAGCTCAAGACACGTGGGGATTGTCTGGGGCCACTGTTAGATACCAAGGCAAGGCTCAGAGTTGGGGTAGGGTGCAGAGATGAATACAGAGAGAAATTCTGGGGCAGAATAACAGGATGCTCCCCATCTCAAATCCAGTTTCCTCTGCCTGCGACTGATATAAGTAAATTCAGATGCACAGTGAGCCCCACTGCAGGCTCCCCTGGCTGGGCCTGATTCAATGAGCAGGGCTCCAGCCTGGAGTCGGGGCGCTGAACAAAGCCCACGATGACAGTAGAGGTCAGGCAGTGTCACCAAGGCCACTCCTCTGCTCTCCATCAGCCTCCAAGAGAAGGGGGCCCAGGTCCCGTCATCTGACTAATGCAATTTCCACCAGGCATCTGGGCTATACCCAAGGCTCCGGCAGCCACAATGGGCCCAGTCTGTTCTGTCAAGTGAAGGCTGGTCTCCGGGACAGCAAGCCCCTGCCCGCTAGCCTCCCAGGCTCGGCTGCTAGTTTTGGCCGCTCTGGGAAACAGCTCAGGCCACACTTTTAGCAAACGGCTAATGAGCAAAATCAGGGGCAGGTGGAGGAAACAGGAGAGAGGTTTAGAACGATCAAATCTAAAAACCCTTGGAAGCCAGATGAAGGGGTACATATCCCAATTATGCATTAACCCTTTGAGTTTAAGGCGCACCGGTATACTGAAAGAACAGCAATTGTATGAGGGTTCTGGTTTGCAGTACAGCGGGATGAAGAAAGGACAGCTGTATTTAAGCAGAAAAATCTGATGGAGTTGCTGGGCAATCTCCCACGAAAGCGGTCACACAGACAAAATCCTGCACTTGGATGGGACGGCCACTTGGGTTTCCGTTCACTATTTTCTCGCTGTAAATATACCCCGTCTTGCTCCTACTTTCAGGAGCCTCGTTTAAAGCACAGCTCTTTCCGTCTCCCTGCCATGGCTTTCCTCCTGCCGTAATTGAGCAAAACCGTAGATTGTAGGGAATTTATCTGCTCCCCATGACAATCTGCTTGTAAATTTTATTAATTTTATTTTCCATTGAGCCTCTCTTCTCTGGCTAACAATACCGCTGCCATCCATCTGCAGGATTGTATATTGATTTCATAAATACCTCCAGTGGGCTGACAAACTGACAGCTTTAACGGTGTTACTGATGGGGCGTGGAGGAGGGTTCAGGTCTGGGTGCTTCATTTTCGGTAACTGTCCCTTCACAATTATCTCGGGGCCTTTGTGAGGATTCCTAATAGTGTGTTTATCTCAGCGTGATGCCAGAGCATGGAGCTGTTGTTAAGTACTATCCTTGAGAGAGACAAGAGCCACCATTTTCGGCTGACACTTAAATAAAAATAACAAAATCTATCCGTAGTGCCCAAGAGCCTAGTTCCGGCCAATTGCTTGTTGGGGGTTTAGTGCCTCCCTCTTCCTGCGGGAAAATGCTCAGAAGTGACCAGGGAAATGGAACTTGCTTTTTTTTTTTTTTTTAACTTTAGATGAACAGGATGAGGTTGGAGTAGGGTGAGAGAAGGAATGGTGAGCTGGGATTTTCTGGGGAAATAAAGGAAGATGGCTGGTGGGAAAGGCTTTCTTGGTTGGGAAGTGGGGTTCCTGATTGGGATGCCTTTTTAAATAATTAGGATTCTGAAAGAAAGGCGAACTGCATTAGCTAAAGTGCATTTTCCTGCTTCTGGAAAATGATTAACCGGCTGATTATTCCATCCAAAAACATCAGACCAGAGAGAACTTATTAAGGAGACAGTAAGTCAAATAGGAGTTGGCAAGAACCAATATATCCCCCTTCCAGCCAACATCCCCCCCTTTTTAATTTACTAAAATGCTTTGGACACAGATTAACTTTCTTCACAAATTTATTATTGCTTCATCTACCTTGAAACAGGGACTGCAGACGCTTTGATAAATGGATTGAAAGGTTGTCTAGTTCCAGTGGAGCTTTTGAAATGCTTCCCGGGGCTCTCCCTGCAATGTCAGACATGCTTTGTTCTCAGAGCAACAGTGAATGACAGTCCCCACCTTCACCCAACCCCTACCTCCCCATGTTTACCAGGCAAGGCAAGAAGCAGGAAAATGCTCTCCTTTTTGCTCTGGTGGGGACAACGTGTTTGTCTCAGTCACCTTCATGCTACCAGAAAGTCCTGTCTGTGTTAAATGGCAGTTTATGGCTCCTAGAGGTCCATGTCGAATTATTCCGAAGGTACAGAATGGGACTTGGAAGCTCCTCAAGAATTGGGGAATTCTTGTGTGGGAAGTGGATAGAGCCACTTATTAGCTCTATGATCACACAAACTACTGAAATGCTCTATGACTCAGGTTCTCCATCTTTACAGTGAGGCTATTAATTTTACTGATCTCTTGCAGATTAATACTGAGGATGAAATGAATTGGTATGTGTATACTTTGCACAGAACCTGGAACCCTGGAGGCATTCAGTGAAAGGCTGCATGTATTTCTTGGACTTTCCCTCCATTTACCCCTGGATTTGCATCGCTGAAAATGTCCCTTTTCACTATCCTCAGGACATATGCCTACAACTCTGCAAAGAATAGAACATACAAACATTGCTAATATTCTTTCCATAAAGTCTGAGGGAGGTTAAACTTCCTCTCATCTATCATCTAGATACGAGTATCCATATTTGACTCCAGATTCTTTTGGATAAAACAGAAGAGTTTGATTCAGGAGTAAAGTTCTGTCTTAGGTTGGGCTCGCTCAGATGCAGATGCTTGGCCAAGTGATGGATTCACAAAGTACTCCTGGGAGAGGCAAGTAAGGGATGGAGGAAATAGGATGGAGAAGGAAATAAAGGACAATTAGGTAAAGTGCTGGTCTTAGCCCCAAACCCTGGGAGCTCCTGTCTCTAACCAAGGGATCTGGGTCTTTGTAGCCCAGCATCAGACAGTCCTTGGTTAGACCACCCAGGAGAAATGCAAATTCCCTGGCTCTGCCTGTTCTCCATAAGGCTGGATGAAGTGACTCTAGCAACTCAAGGACAGGTTGCTGAAGAAGTTCCAGCCACGACTTTCAGCAGCAAAGTCCAAAGAATCAGGAGATGGAGGCCAATGTCAGCAAAGGGAACCCAAGGGATCCAAACCAAAGCATTTCATAAGAAGGCTTCAAGGTCAGTTTTCTTAAATCAGAAAAGATTTTTTAAAAAAATCTTTAATCTCAGAAGATTCAAAAAAATCACCCCTGAAAGATGACATATCCAGGATCAAGGATCAAGAGGCCATGCATGGTAGGGGGTGGGAAGCAATTGAGCAAAGAAAACTGGAGCAACCCAATCTGGTACCTTCTTTATCTACCTCCCCAAACCTTTTGCACTAAGACCAATCAAGTGCCTTTTTAGTAACATTAAAAAGAAAAAATCCATCAACTCTTGATTAGCCAAACTAAAAGAGGGGATGATCTACAAGCATTTATATTTAGAATCCTTTATTGGCTTTGGGATCAGGGCAGTGAATTGCGATTCTGATTCTCTTTGGCCTGAGTATGTATTGAAATTACTTTCCTAGTCACTCACTGCCTAGTAGGAAGAAACCGCCCACTGGTGCAGTAGGTATCAATCCAAACTCATTTCATTTCTGAGGGATAATCTACGAATCTAAAATTTCTTGGACTCTCAATGCTACCATCCTATACAAAGCTGAACCTTGCTCCCCTACCCCCAACTCCTCAAATATGGTAACTATGACACATCACTCTGCTCTAGGAACCAAAGAGAAAGATATTGTTTTGCTTACCTTATTTTATACAGCAGGAGGGACAGAGATGCAGGAAAAATTATTCCCTGGGGATTTGACAATGTGGGCTTCAGGGAGGATTTATCTTAAAAGGTAAATCTCTTGTGCAGGCAATTTATCTTAATAAGCAAGATCATATGTTTGCAGTTGGGTCACTGTCAAAACCAAATGAGCCCCAAACATATGTCCCAGCTAGGAAGCCCTGGTACCTCCAGCTGAGTGTCCGGCTAATAGCATCCTTTGTCTGAGGCAGATTACAGTGGAGCACCTGAATCATTTCCTGGAAGAAATGCCACCTATCTCAGAGACCCAGAGACTCCAAAGTATCAATGGGGGATGAAAACAATGATTTCCCACTGCTCCAGCTGGGTTTCTAATATTTCACTGCAGCAAGAGTTGACACTGCCTGCTCCCTTGATGTGAAAAAGTTACTGAATGAAACATTTCAATAAGAGCTCCTTCCACTGTGCCTTCTTTGATAAGCTCATTAGAAAAGTCCTAGTCAGAGCGTTCAGGTGTTTAATATTGGTGGATTAAATGCCAGTTCAGATTCTTACTTCACTCAACAAAAAAATGAATTGAGCACCTACTACGTGCTACACTACTGAGACACAGAAGTGAACAGAACCAAGTTTCTGTCATCCTGGAACTTGCATCTCATTGACCCCAGATACAAATAAACAGACTCCTTTATATGAACATAAACATCTAGACACCTCAAAAAATAAGAGCTGAAGTTTCACTGTTTTTTCCTTTTCAACAAGAAGGAAGCCTGTATCTAAATTCACACTGCAAGATTGTTCCTAACCACCAAGGAAAATAATTCACAGTTTTGTTTTACTCGAAGTCCAAAATCTTTTCTGGTTTTTAGGAGGCAGGGAAAGGGAAAGATGTCAATCTGAATCACTGGGACTTGCAGAGATGCAGATTTGTTTCATCAAGTATTCTGGATTTTATTTATCTGTCTATCTGTCTGTCTATCTATCTATCTATCTATCTATCTATCTATCTATCTATCTATCTATCTATCTATCTATCTATCTATGGCTGCATTGGGTCTCCGTTGCTGTGCGCGGGCTTCCTCTAGTTGCCGTGAGCGGGGGCTACTCTTTGTTGCAGTGCGCGGGCTTCTCACTGAGGTGGCTTCTCTTGTTGCGGAGCACGGGCTCTAGGCGTGCAGCCTTCAGTAGTTATGGTGCACAGGCTTCAGTGTTGTGGTGTGCGGGCTCTAGAGCACAGGCTCAGTAGTTGTGGCACATGGGCTTAGTTGCTCCGTGGCATGTGGGATCTTCCTGGGCCAGGGCTCGAACCCGTGTCCTCTGCATTGGCAGGTGGATTCTTAACCACTGTGCCCCCAGGGAAGTCCATGGATTTGTCTTTTAAAGTGGGCAGTTTGATAAAAATCAGGACAGTTTGAAAATGTTATTAAGAGTCGTCATGGCACAGGGCAGCTGTTCTCACAGTGGGGCTCACCATCTACCTGATGAGAATTTACTGATGATGCTTTGAAAAAAATACAGATCCCTGGTTTTTAAAATAATTTAGATATGATCATGGTATTGTGTTTTGATATGTTTGCTATGTTATTATTGTTCTTTTCATTTATGTCTTTATCTTTGAGAGATACATACTGAAATCATTAAGGATGAAATGATGTCTGGATTTTGCTTCAAAATAATATAGAAGAGGGAGAACGGGGTAGAAGTATAGATGAAACAAGATTGGCCATGAGTTGATACTTATTAGAGCTGAGTGATGGGTAAAAAGGGGGTACATTTATAATCTGTGCTTGACTTTTACACAAGAGTGAAACTTTCCATAATAAAAAAATTTTAATGCCGATTCCTAGGACCCATCCCAGACCTACTGAATCAGAAACCTTGGGAATGAGTTCTGGACACTTTGGGCAAGTTCAGGAACATGGGTAGAATGATTAGTGTATGTGATTAGGTGTTAAGTTCATGTTCTAGCTGCGTGTCTTTACGAGCATTAATACAATTCTCTAAGCCTCAACTTGTACTTCTGTGATATTAGGATAAGCATTATAGATAATGGACAAGCAAGTGCTTTCTATATTTGAACGCAGGATATAAATGCAAATCATTATCTTCATTTCATTAGCATGAGGTTAACAAACATAGCACCCTACTTCTTTATGTATCTAGTCTGCTTGGGTCCAAGATGCAAAGGCCTCCTGTGTCTCAGGTGTGACCCTGCTGGTGTTGGGCGAAATGCCCATGGGATAGATAGGTAGATAGGTAGGTAGGTAGGTAGGTAGGTAGATAGATAGATAAATAGATGGATGGGTAGGTAGGTGGGTGGATGGATGGATGGATGGATGGATGGATGGATGGATGGATGGATAGGTAGGTAGGTAGGTAGGTAGGTAGGTAGGTAGATAGATAGATAGATAGATAGATAGATAGATAGATAGATAGATAGATGATGGATGGATAGGGTCTCCTTACAGGGGGAGGCCGAGACAGGCAGAGTGACAACATCTAATCTATATTTTAGAAAGCCACTCAGGGGCCCAGTTTGGAGGCTGACCTAGGAAGAACTAAGAGTTCATGGGTGGTTACACCCCTCCCTGGGATCTCAGAGATATGGCAGAGGCAAACCAAGCACTTTGTCCCTCCCAAACGCGCAGGTGAGACTCTGCTTGACTGAGATGAGGACATTCCTGGCAGGGCCTCACAGACAAGTGATTTCCTACAGTGTTCTAGGACGGCTGCGATCTAGGGGAGAAATCACTGGAGGGCAGGTAGTGAGCCGAACGACGCAGCCAGGCCGAGCGGCAGATCTAGAGCTGTGACTGCAGACGAAGACCTGGTGTTCAAGCACAGTGGAACTTAAGGATCTTCTGAGGGGCTGAGGGCTACGAGCTGTTACAAAAGGATGCAAATGGAGTGAGGGTTATTGGTTTACTATCTGAGTAGTTACTAGTGTGGGCACCCTTTCTGGGCAGACGTTCCAGAGACCACAGGCTCAAATGTATTAGGGTTTCGCAGGTTAAAGCAAATGAGTAAAGCAGGCTGAATGTGGACAATAATAATCGTGAAGGGGTGAGCTAGGGGAATGCAGGGCCCATTTAAATTAATTTCCCCCAAGTCAAAACCAAATAACCCTCTGTGCTGGCCAACAAAACACTTCAAGGGCTGAAGGGTGTGGAGGCCAGCACCCCTCCAGGGAAGACCCACTAATTCTAGAACAGTGCGGTCCCATGGAAGTATCATATGAGCTACCGATGCAATTAAAATGTTTCTCTCAGCTGCATTAAAAACAATAAGAAGAAACAGTTGAGACGAATATTATAATAAAGTATTTAACTTAACCTGACATACCCAAGATATAATCATTTCAATATGAAATCAATATGAAAATATATTAGTGAGATACTTCACAATTCTTTTTTCATACCAAGTCTTTGGAATCTGGTGTGTATTTTATGTACATCTCAGTTCGAGCCAGCCATCCTCTAAGTGCTCCATGGCCACATGCGGCTGATGCCTATTGTATTAGACAGTGCAGTTCTAGGGTAAGGCTAGGAGCTGGATGCTGTAGCTATGTGTCCACTCATTGCCGAGAGAGAGAAAGAGTTTTAGGTGTTGGAGCCAATCTAAAGGAGCCCAGTGGAGGACTGCTTGGTGGCGGGGGCACGGCGGGGGGGTTTGGGTTACCAATAGGAAATGTGGAAGGGAGCCAGTCAAGATAGAAACTTCTGGATTTGGGGAAGCAAGTCATGAATTGAAATATTCCAGTCATTCAGCCATCCCTCCTGGGAGCAAAGAATCTCCTTCTAGCCATAGGAATTAATCTGAGTCTTTCCAAACCATCACCCTTCTAGGGCTGACAGGATATAACCAATACTTCCAGTCCAAATAGAAGCTTTTTGCATTTAATTATCATATGCAACTCCAACTAAGGCTCTTTGTGTTCATGAAATAGCATTATATATAATTGACTGATCATCTCCAGCCAGTGGTACAGAGGTTTAGCTTCTCAACAGTATACTAATCTCTGGGATTATCACAATTTAGTGACAAATCAGTTACATTAGACTAGACGGGATTGGGGAGTTCTAATTATCAGCCCAATTGTGCCTTCTATTCTGGTCCTGACTTCCCTGTGTCACTAAATGGTCCAGAAAACATCACCAGGATTCCAACTACTGGCATCTGACTTGAGTCTGTGGGTTCATCACCAACGTACCCTTCAGGGAGTAAAACTGTGATTCAGGTATCCTTATGTCATGTGCAGAAATCTGGTGCTGGAAATCATCTGATCGTAAGGATCTCATCAAGTACCTGAGACAGATCCCTGCCAACTTTTTTTTTTTTTTTTTTCCCCCAATGGGACGTTTTGTTTTGATTTGTCAATCTTGGTTGGGGTGGGAGGAGTGGTCCACTCGGTTCAAAAAGATGGAGATTGGTGTTTTCTTATTTTCCTTTGTTTGAAGCTGTGTGCCTGCCCAATGGAGTTTGGGAAAGGGAGTCCATTTCTGTGCAATCCATCCTCCTCCCTGGCTGACATACTGTTCCCACCCCCTCCTTCCCCTCCGTCCCTCTCTCTTGGCAACCCTCTGAGGCTTTCATCCCTAATTTGATTGTCGTAGCTGACACTGTCAATCTGAAATCCAGTAGCATGTCTAATGCTGGCTGGACAAGGGGCATGCGGGAGGAGTCGAGGGAGAGGCAAATTCATCTTGAGAAGTAGCTTTATGTAAATCGATCCTTTGGCCGAACGCTAGAGCCAAGCATTTGCTGATTAATTGGAGAAGCGTCCTTGTCTTCTTTAGAGAGATGGCCCAAATTGAGTCTGCTCTTCTTCACAAAGACATTCCCATGCCCAAAAGCCTTTGCAATTAGGAGATGAAACCTTGCGAGTGAGGGGGTGGGGGGAGCGTTTATGGAATTGTTCTGAAATGAAGCGTGTGCACTTGGCCTGCTTCATGATTAATTGCTGACCCGAGTACCCTCATTTGCCTCCCAGACGGTGTCCTGACAGCCGAAGTTCCGAGGCACAGCATCCCATAGGTGAAGATCTGCTTGTGCAATAATTAGCAAAAATGAAGAGGGTAGCTAGCCTGCTTTCTACACGTGTTTTTCTTGTGGATTCCAAATGTATATTTTCAGTTACCGCTTGGGCCCATTTCTGCTGGCACCAGAAAGGAGGGAGTGCATCTGTAATGGACGCAATCCCCTTTCCATGTCTTCTACACTTTGCCGGAAAAAGAAAGCTCCAGCGAGATGGCACATCATTCTCCAGGGTGGTCTTTTTAACTCCGTCCCAGGGCACTGTTTAACTTGCCTTTATCAAGGCAAATGAGGGGCCTGCACACAGGTAAAGTGAGTTTGGATCTGGAAAGATTGCTGTTGCTGCTGACCTACACGCTGACCAGAGGTGGAGCTGGTCAGGTCACATGGTCTTCCCCACTGCCCTCTCCACCCCCCACTAAATTATCAGCTTCATGTGGTCAGGGACTTTTGCTAAGCACAAGGCCTGACGCATAGCTTAAAAAATACTTGTTGAATGTATAAAAGAAATAGTTGAAATGATTTCATGCCGTTGCCTGGTTCAAGGATGATAGAGAATAAATCTCAAGCTATGAGGATTTTTTTTTCCAAGTCCAGTTTGTCCATTTAGATTAGAAAGAGCTCTGGCCTCTTGTTGTACCTTCCCACCTCCACCTGCCTGATGGAGTATCATGCGTGTGAAGTAACGCCACTAGAATAGGCTTGCATTCTAAGGAGCCACAGGTAAATTCTCCAACTGAGAAGCATTTAGTGAGCTGAGCTGAAGTGTGGGAATAAGCAATTATACTGGGAAGGTAGGCTAAGCAGATGAATAATTAGGTTTTGGGGGACAGAGATTAAACCTGGCCTGAGAGGGTGCAACAGATTTGGAAAGTGGATTCGACCCAGAAAGGGGCTGTGTGCCTGACAATGTTTCATATCCCCGCTTCTGATTTCTGGCGCTCGTGGAGACTAGGATAATATAAGATAATGAAACTTCGGCTGCCGAAGGAGACACTTTGAGCCTCAAGCTGCAGGAGATGTCAAAAGGGGATGACTGGCGGTGAGGAAGTTTTGATGATCTTTGCGATAATCTGCTCTGTGATCAGTCTCCTCACCGCCAAACTGTCTAAAAGATCTGGAAGCCCTCAAGGAGCCTGAGGATTAGCAGAAGTCAAGCCGGGGGTGGGAGAGGAGGAAGCGGGGGTGGGAAGGAGAGAGGCAGCCCAGAGCAAGCCGCGACTGTAGTCTGGGAGCAGTTGAAGCCACTTTCCAATGTCCACCCCTTGTAACCTTAAATGTTCAACTTGATGATGAGGAAAGAGTTCTTTGCACATTCCTCTGGATGCCGTGTGCGTGCCTGATGCTAAGACTAACGTTTTGTGGACTGAACAATTCCTCCCTCCCACACTGAAGGGGATACAGCACTGGGGTTACTCTTCTGCGATCCATCCTGTTTTCTTGAAGACCTGGGAGGCGGCAGGGGCAGAGGAGCGGGCTCTGCTTTGGGCTGCAGCCGTCCAGAGGCTGGAATTCGGAACGCAGGGCTGCAGCTCAAGGAAATGTGGCTTGTATATGCCTGTTCTTTCTTGTAACTTTTCAGAACCCCATCAAACAAGTGAAATCTCTACAGTGAAGGTGAGATGCTATCCCAGGGGCCATCTGCCAATAAAATCAATGTGGTTTCAGAAAGGCTCAAAATTATCTTCTACCGAAGCAGGAAAGCAATTCAGCAAGAGCTCAGCGCTCTTGAGTTGCAAAGCCAGCTTCTGGAAGCCCAGTGTTGGATGAAGTATATAGCAGCTTAAGGCATTAGGCTATGTTAATACTCTAGAAGGACATTTCTCATCATGACCCTTGCGCTATTTACTATTCCACTCAAAGCAATTACAGTTATTGCTAATAACTCACACCTGTGGCTGTCCTGGTATTGACGAAAGGAGAATAGATGCTGTTCTCTGGCTTATTTATGTAAAAATAGATGCAGTTCAATAGATTTACACCAAGTTTGAAGTTAACACTAATATTTAATCCCAAACCTGCTTCTGGCCGTTTAGCTTGAAAGGCACCAGGCAAGGGATGTGAGCGCTGGGAGAACCCAGCAAACCGCAAAGATGACATTAATTAGTGACGAACGTGAGACTGCTGCCACTAGTCTCATGCCAGATACAATAAACTCCCCTGTCCCAGGCAAAGAGGACAGGACCTCCACGGTAAGAGGTCGGGGAGGGAGAAGGAAAAAAGGGGAAACACCTCCCTGGCCTCTCTGAGACTGTGCATTGATTACAGCCTGAACCACACTCTTCCTGGCAACTCAACTCCTTTCCTTTCATACCTGAGCCCAGAAGTCCTGCATATGGTCAAGGTCCCGGGAGGCAGTGAGGCACAGTATCAAAAAGATGGCTCAGGAGCCTGGAAGACCTTGGTGTGAACTCCAGCTCTGCCTCTTGCTAGCTGTGTGACTTTGCATGAGTAATTACCCTGTCTGAGCCTCAGTCTCCTCATCTGTAAAATGGGGACAGTGAAGTGTCAGGGGATTATTATAAAATGCCTAATGAGTTCAGAGCTCTTTGCTTGTTGCCATGGCTCATCATAAGCACTTAATAAATACTAATCATTATGAGTACTGCTTGCATCTGTTCGAGTCTGCAAACACTCTGAGTTGAAGACAAGAAAATCCCTGCCTCCTTTGTCCCATAAAATATTACACAGGAACTCTGAAACTGTAAAACAGCAACTCCAGGTCAAGCTTAATATCAAAGGAAGCAATAACTGTGTCCCACTCAAAGCTGTGTTTCTAAGGTCCTGCAGGGAGACTCAATCTCTTGGAATCTCCCAGGCTCTCCCGAGGATGGAGAGGGTGGGGCGGCAGAGAGAGGAACAGAGGTGAAAGCCGCACAGCTCTCTGTAACCCCCCTAGGAAGCTGGCTGGACACGGTTGGCTGTGCAGTCTCTGCTGCGCAGAGGAGAATTGGGCAGGAGATTTCCATCAAGAGGAAGAAGAAAAAGGAGAGCCAGAAGGCAGCTGGTGGTACAGCAGGGAGGAGAGGCTAAGATCACAACCCAGGCAGGGTTCAGACTGGGAACTGGCCTCAACACAACACAGTTCTGGGCTGAGAGCAGACTGTTGATCCAGCTGCATCTACACAGACTCAGAACAAGCCAAAGTAGAGTCCTCCACCTTCCAAGGGAAGCTGGGGACTTGCGGGAGCTTCCAAGGGGTCCAGGGCCATGCAGGAAACAGCCTTCAGAGGAAAGGCTGAGAGCAGTCAAGGTGGGAAGGCCAGTTGACTTTGCTACTCAAGCAAATTCCCGGCTGCGGTTAGTCTCCTGAGAAGAGACTCTTCACCATCCTGTGAAAACTGTCCTGGGGCTTACGTTTCAACGAAGGGTCACCATTAATACGGTGATCACGATGTACCCAGGGGGTTAGGTGCTGCAGGTCAAAGCGAAGTAAGTGAGAAGACACAGTCCCTGGGAGAGGACGACTTGGGACGGCAAGTATGACGTCACCTCTTAGGAAATGAAGGTCACCTGTGCAGATGGAGCCGGCTGCTGGGGGCAAGACCGTTTTACTATCCCAGAGTGAAGGCGGTTGCTCAAGGATCAAGGGGGTGGAACCAGAGAGGCAGCCTCTGTTATGCTGGTGTGGAGGCTATCATGGGTTCTACCTCCATGAATGAGAGACCTCCTTTGAAGTCAATGGTTGGCGGGCAGGAGAACGCAAGCAGAGAGGGATAGAGATGGATAGATAGATGGATGGATGGTTGGATAGATAGATAAGATACGAGAGAGAGACACAGGGAAGAGAGAGAGACACGAAGGGAGAGAGAGAGAGAGAGAAAGACTGGCAGACAGACAAAAACCAAGAGGGAGGCAGGGAGAAAGAGACTGACACCGTGAGATAGAATAAAACTAGAGAAAACAAAAGAAAAAAGAAAGCCAGAGAGAAACCCACATGCACAGAGACAGTCACTGCACAGAAGAGACCATGAAAGGCAGAGACACACAGAGAAAGAGAGCTGCATGGGTATGAGATAAAGAGAAACAGGACGGAGACAGGTTCGCACACACATGAAAGAGACGGGCTGAGAGAACAAGAGAGGAAAAGGATCAGGCGGAGGCCAGCAGGGGTTTGTGAGGCCGGAAGACAGGCTGCTCTCTGAAAGACCCCAGGGTTTGGGCTTTCCCACAACCAGGAGACAAAGAATGGGAGGGGGTCCGAGGCCTCTCTCGCATCCAGTGTGGGAGGCTGCTCTAGGGCAAGGAGGTGCCATCCCCCCTGTCTGGCCCCTGCCCTGAGTTCCCGGCTCCATCTCCCATCCCAGCCTTGTCCTGCGGGACAAACCCTCCTCCCCGAAGGAGGGGAGCTACCCAGAGCAGGGGAGGGGCAGCCAGGGCTTCTCCTAAGCTCCCATCTCTAGCGGGTCCCGTGCTTCCTGTCTCCCTCAGCTCTGGAAGCCAGACACAGGGCTTTGGCAGAGAAAACTTGTGGAGGTTTCAAACTTTTTACATTACCAAGCGAGTTTTTAAAAGCTCCATAATATTTCAAGGCACATACTTAATGTTCAAATGGCAGAATATATCGATCCCTGCCCATCCTCTAGTATCTTAAGTTTACCCAGAGGACCATTTTATTTAATTAACTTGGTGCTTTATTAATATAAATATTCTCCTATTGATCATAAGAGGGCCTGACAGGCATTCGAGCTGGGTATACATCACCTTCCCTCTGAGCAACGCCACTTAGAGAAGGAGCTGGCTCTGAATCAAGGAAAGTGGCAGGAAGTGGTCCCCTGGGATGTCAGGCGCGGATGAATCTACAGCATTTTTATGGAGGGAGTCTTTTCATTTTTTTTAAGATCCAGCTCCTTACTTCTCTTAAAGCAGAAAGCATATGGAAATGAGATATGAAAATGGTCTTGGCTTACATGTATCAATTAGGCATGTCAATACCTTAATTAAATCGCTCAACGAGATTTATACCAGTGCGTATGTTTTATAGTTATAATAGCTTTTCTGGCTACTGTTCAAAATGTCAAATACATTGTAAAAAGGGGACTTAAAAAAGACATAATTGACATTCTGAACCGAAGCCAGTTTTTTTCTTCCCTCCTTTCTTTCCTCTTTATTCATGTAATTTTGGAGAACATATATAAAGTAATGGACCTTAGAATGGATTGGGTTTTTGGAAGTCTTTTTTATCCTTCAGTTCTAATCCATTTTATCAACTTTTCTAAGCCTCAGATCATTGAACCTGCGAACGCCGCTCACTTTCTTCTGGGCCTTTGGAGCTTGTTTTTTAATAATCTATAACTGAAGCTCTCTGGCTGCACCCACAGAAAAGAAAACACACTCTCTGCTCTGACGAACAAAACCCCAAACAGGGAATAAGGTTACAAGGCCTTATGACGTGAGAAGGCTATTACTATAACATCAAAACACTCAGGTAAAAGTATTCTTAATCTCTTATGTACAAGCCTATTCTCTTAAACTTATGTGGCACAGAAAGGAAAGATTCTCCCTCCTTTCTCCTTATACTCTTTTTCTCTCTGAGCTTTTCTAAATCATTTCTTCATTTATTTCTAACCATGACCTATTTCCCTAAGGGTAGAAAACCGAGAGAAGACCTTCTAGATACGCACAAACAAACACAAAAAAGGAAGAAGAAATGGTTGGGGGAGTTTGCACTCCTGTCGTGGATTCCTCCCAATAAATCACAGACAGAATGAGCAAAGCTGCAAGTATTGCCATGTCGGTTCAAGGTTATTATCTAACACTGCGAATGCAAAAAAGAAAATGAAAGAAAAAGAATATACATGATTTGGGGGCACTCGTCTGAAATGCACAAGTGCACTTCAAGTCTTGGTTAAATACTCCAGTCCTGAGATCTCAGCCAGGCCACGGGTTGAACGCTGCCCTAAAGCAGGGTGACCAGAGGCAGGAGGTGGGCTCCCCTTGGGCTTTGTGCTCGATGATCCCCCTGAGGCTCTGGCCTTTGAGGACTGTGTCTGTGGCCTCTCAGCCTTCCATGGCCGAGCCCCTCCCAATTTCTGGGGAAGAATGACACCAAACAGAGGCTCCAGAGGGAAGCAAGAACCAGGTCCGTCCTCCCATTCTGATTCGTTTCGCTGACATGATTTGGCTGAGATTAGGGGAAAGAACCAAAGATCGTGACCATTATTGGATTCTATTCAGAATAAAGCATCTTTGCTCAGAACCTAGGATTCTTAACAAATTTTGGAGCCCAAAGATCCAATCTTCTTGGTTTACAGACGGCAAAACTGAGGCCCCCGAGAAAGGATTTGCCCAAAGTCACACAGTTTGGGGCAAGAACACAGGACCCTGACTCTGTGGACAAGGCCCCTGTCCTCCTTGTGGGTTGTTTCTGTTTAATATCAATAGGGCAGGACAGGAGGGAGGTCTGGGTGCAGTAGCTGTCATTTGCCTGGTTACCAGGGAGCACCCTGGCTGATCCAGCTACCTGAGCAGGTGCCCTCCTCCTTTGCTCTCTCTGCGACACGTGAACTGCTTTCCTGATGCTCTGCCTGCATTTAAAATGGATAGTCTTTCCAGATCCATCCGCCCATCCAACAAACATTTATTGAGCACTTACTGTATGCCAGACACAGTGCTAGGCACAGGGGAAGAGGGGGTGAACTAGCTCTCTGTTCATGCAGCTTATAGACTTATAGGGAAGACAAATATAAGCAAATAATTGTTCAGATGAGCATTTATAATTTAGACACTATGAAGAAATACAAGATGCTTGTATGATAGGAACATGTATAATAAGAGAGCTCAACCCATACGAGACAGCCAGAGGAATGAAGCCCAAACGGAGACACGAAGGATGAGGAGGAATAACGCAGGAGAAGAGTGTTTGTGGTTGGAGGTCAGTGTAATGGTTCTCAAAGTACAGTCTCTGGACCAGTATCACCTGGGAACCTGTTAGAAATGCAGATTCTTGGATGCAATCCCAGACGTTAGAAGTTAGAACCTCAGTGGGTGGGGAACAGCCACCTGTGGAGTTTTCTCCCCAGGGAAATAATTGTTTTGTTTTGTTTTTTAATTTTAGTGGAAATTTTAAAACATACATGAAAGTACAGAGAATAGTATAATAAACATCGACTTCAACAATGATCAATATTTTGCTAATTTTGTTTCATCTATCCCTGCCCCTCTCCTTCCCCCACATGTTGTTTTTTTTTCTGGAGTATTTTAAAAGCAAATCTCAGACATCATGTCATTTTATTTATATACATATAAATATATTTCAGTATGCAATTCTAACCAATAAGAACTTTTAATTTAACCATCTAGCAATTATTACACCTAGCAAAATTAACAGTCCTTATTGTTTGTAGTCAAGATTTAAACAAAGCCAAGGCATTGCGTTTCAGCTACCTGTGTTTTAAAGCCCTTCTGGGACTTCCCCGGTGGTCCAGTGGTTAAGACTCCATGTTCTCAATGCAGGGGGTCCGGGTTCAATCCCTAGTCAAGGAACTAGATCCCGCATGCTGCAACTAAGAGCCTGCATGCCACAACTGTTAATAAAAGATCCTGCATGCCGCAAGGAAGATCTCGTGTGCCACAACTACGACCTGGTGCAGCCAAATTAAAAAAAAAAACAAAAAACAAAACCCCAGCCCTCCAGATGATGCTAATACCCATGGGAGTTTGAGACCCACTGGCGTAGAGCATGCTGGGAAAGGGAACGTGTGGCGAGAATGCTGAGATGGTTAAGCACAGGGCATGTGTGATTTGAGGAGCAGACCAAGGCGAGCGTGGCTACAATGGGGCAGGGAGAGGGTAGTGGCTGAGGGGGGGCTGGTTGGGAAACAGGAGGGGATGGCAGATGGGATCTGTTTTGGACATGATCTGAGGACAAGGAGAGCCACTGAAGGGTTTTAATCAGGGGAGAGGACAGTTCATTGAATGTTGATGAGAACCTCACAACGAAACAAGCAGACCAACAGGGATAGGCTTCCTTACGCTGATTTGGAAAGCCAATTAAAAAATAACTGATATTTTAACTAATTCACATTTACATGTAAATTTTCATTTAAAAAGCCACAGGCTGTCCCTCTCTCACCATATGCTTCTTCCCCGTTCCATTCTCCACAGAGAGAAATAAGCCCTGAGTCTCCATGCACACGAAGTGGGGCAGGAGAAGAACGGACAAAGGACTCAGAAGCAGCCAGGCTCCCTGTGGGTGTGAAACGGGCACCCCTGGAAACCCCGAGCTCTTGCTTCAGTATGTTTTCCCGGTCAGGGCTTTACTTGTTTTGGTATTTTGGGGATGAGTTATAAACCTATCCACACTTCAGCGTCTCATTACCAGAGGGAGCTAGGTCCCATTCTCCAGGTCAGAGGACCATAATCCCAACGTCACAGAAAGCCAGGGCAGAACCCCTGAATCCCTCGCTCTTTGTTCTAGCTGCCCAGGCGAAAAGAGTGCACTTGGGGGCATGGAATGAACGACTTGAGAGTTAAAGTGCATTCAGGCCTGGCCCCTCTGCTGTGCATGTACGGCTGGCGCACACTGCCCTCCTACTGGCCCTTCTCAAGGTCCCCACCCACCTCTCCTCACCTCTCTGTCCTCACCCCTGACCCCAACTCTACACTAGCTATCCCTTCCTACTCTCCATACACATCAGTCATGGTGCTTCCTCCCAGCGTCTAGTTCAGTGGGTTTTAAATTATTATTTAAATGCAGAATTGTTTTGCTGAAGGGGTGTCTCCACAGTACCTACAAATTGGCACTTGCCATCTACCTCTATGGGGATTAAATCATGAGCTGCTGCAACTGCTGACTTTCAACACTCCCTGAAAGGAGTTCAGGGTGGAGAGCAGAGATGAGGCACTCTGGGAAAAACTGGCAGAACAGGTCTTCAGATAGATATTTTCAGGAGACGATTTTATGAGCCCAATTCTTGTATCTCCTCATATCTAGGAAAGCACTAAGATCCTTCATGGTGACGTCTGCTCCTCATGACTAGCAGTAACCTTCACAAGACTAGCAGAAACCTTCTGCAAAAACTATGTTCTTGGGACTTCCCTGGTGGTCCAGCAGCTAAGACTCTGTGCTCCCAATGCAGGGGGCCCGGGTTCGATCCCTGGACAGGAAACTAGATCCCACACGCCGCAACTAAGAGCCTGCATGCCCCAACTAAAGATCCCGCGTGCCGCAACGAAGACTCGGCGCAGCCAAATAAACAAATAAATATTTTTAAAAATGTGCTTGACTGCATGTACTCCCCCTTCACCAAAATCACATATATACTGACCTTCCCCCTACCTCTTCAGGGCAGTTTCTCAGAGCTATCTGAAATGCTGTCTCCCAGGCTACAGTCCTCATTTTGCCCCAAATAAAACTTAACTCGCAACTCTCACATTGTGCATTTTTTTTCAGTCGATGTTACCCCGATGTACAAAATAGATCTCACTGGAGCTTCTCTGACTGAAGTGGTGGGTTGACGTGGGAGCCCAGTGTGGTTGTACCCCCAATAACCCAGGGCACTTTGACACATTTTGAATACTACCAACCCCCTCAATTTACTCAGGAGGAAGCAGTGTCCCAAGGGTCAATGCCTTGTCTGAGGCACTCAGCAGAGAGGACCCCGAAACACCTACCTTTAATGTTCTACTGCCTCTCACTCCATTCCCAGAAGCTTAGTAATGTTCGGATCAGGGGGAACTATCCTCAGTGAAGACTCAGTTTTACCTCTTCCGAACTTGCCTCCTAGTAACTAACTTGGGGACCACACATTCTACATAAGAAAAACCACACTTCATTTCCCTCATGGCCTCTCCTGCTCAGTTTGCATGGGGTAGAAGACTAGTGAGAAGGTGACCAATGAGAAAAAAACCCCAAATAGCTGAATTCTCCATTCCTGATCATCAGTCTCTGTGTATTTACAGCTGTGAATCAGAGCTCCCCTCAGAGAGAAAGTTATGGAATTTTAAGTCTTGACTTTTACCTCCTCTGTGGGGGCTAATCCAGAAAACTTTACTTTATAAATAATAATTATAATAACAATGATAATAATACCTTGCACATACTTAACTAGCACTTAACACGGTGCTAGTATTCTTCTAAGCATTTTTGCAAAGGTTTCAATTTCTCTTTCCTATCAGAACACAGAAAATAACTCCCAGACATCACTGCAAAATGCTAATTCCAGTTTTGGGGGCAGGCATAATGGCAGGAGGGTGAATTACAATGGAGATAATACATTCTGACAGACACGTGTGCATAATTAGAGGAACCCATAACAAAAGGGATCATGCCACTGGTCTCTGGGGAAGGGCAGGGCAGTTCCTCTGTGCCATAGTTTTGGCAGCACAAGGGTGCCCTGGGCTGGCACAGAAGTTCTAGATAATTCTGGGGTTCCTTAGGGTTATAATCTGACAACCTTCTTTAAAAGAATAGGGACTTCTATACCCTGCTCATTGACAGGAATGCATCTATTGGGCACCATGAAATACTAGGAGTCATGGCTTAAGTTTGCACTCATACTCAGAGAAATAAACATTTGATGAACACCTACTATGTGCTCACTCCAACTTTGAAAACGATGATGAGGCAGGTACGGTTGTTCTGATTTTACATATAAGATCACCACAGTTCAAACACTACGCAACTTGTCCAAGGGCACACAGCAGAGGAGCTGGGATTGCACGTGTCTGTCCTGACTCCAGAACCTTCTCCTGCCCTTGCCAAACCACAACATTTCCTCGGAGGAGCCTGGTTCATCACACCCATCCTGCCCATCCTCCCCCCACCCCTCCCTGATATCACCCAGTTAGAAAGAAGGACACACTCAGGTAGGTACCCATGCGAACAGAGATCATGTCTAGACTTTTTGACCTTGGAAAGAAGATATAGCTTCCTGGTTTAATACTGTGAATCATTCTGTATTGTATTATTGTATTATTCTGTCAATTATTGAAATAGTATTTTATTTCACTATATTTCAATTATTGGGGTAATGCTAAAGCTTTGGCATTAATGAGGTGCTGGGGGTACAAAAGAAGTTGAAGAGATAGTCTCTTTCTACAAGATTTTGCCTGATGTCCCACATCACGTAAATTTGGGAATGGAGATTGGTTTCTGGGTAAGTCCTTGGTTGAGGCACTGAGCAAAGCATTAAGAGAGGGAGAGAGCTAAAGAAATACAAGTGTCCTGGGGGATTCCCTGGTGGTCCAGTGGTTAGGACTCAGCGCTTTCACTGCCGTGGCTCGGGTTCAATCCCTGGTTGGGGAACTAAGATCCTGCAAGCCGAGCAGCTGGGCCAAAAAAAAAAAAAAAAGAAATACAAAGGTCCTATAAGGACTTAGCTAGATTGCTAGAAACAGCAAGCACAGATCAGCAAGTCCTAATTTCTGCCCCACATCCCTCAGAGTCTGCAGAAATAGTGTGTTTTCTCATAAGGAAAAGATCACATTCCTCTCCCCACCTTACCCCTATATTTAATTTATTTTTAAAATAAATTTATTTATTTTTGGCCGCGTTGGGTCTTCGTTGCTGCGCACAGGCCCCCTCTAGTTGTCGCGAGTGGGGGCTACTCTTCATTGCGGTACACGGGTTTCTCATTGCGGTGGCTTCTCTTGTTGCGGAGCACGGGCTCTAGGCGTGCGGGCTCAGTAGTTGTGGCTCGCAGGCTCTAGAGCGCAGGCTCAGTAGTTGTGGCGCAATGGGCTTAACTGCTCCGCGGCATGTGGGATCTTCCCAGACCAGGGCTCGAACCCGTGTCCCCTGCATTGGCAGGTAGACTCTCAACCACTGTGCCACCAGGGAAGTCCCACCCCTATATTTTAAAGCTCAAGAAAGGAAAGAATGGGAAAAAAATCTTAACACACCATACCATTCCGTTATACTTAAAAATACAGAAAGGATTAAAACGGCCAGACCACATTAAAACTAATGACCGGTTGGTACAACCCTTCGTTGCCTTGGTGTTGCCCATTGTCTCCAGCAATAAAGAAACATCACAGGCAATTTATTGGGAGTTACTCTCAAATGAATTGCATTTGCTGAGAAGAGCACATTTAGCATTTGGTGATTCATATGTGGGAAACATTATTGCTCTGGTAAAGAGCTTAGAATAAGTGAGATTTAGAGCCCAGGGGATAAAAAAAAAACCTGATGGTTTAAGTTTAATTGAAATTTTAAAAAGCACGCGTTCATTATGTGTTTGTGCGTGGTTATGAATCTGGATAAAAGTGCATCAGGAAAGTTTTGTCTAGATCCCAAATCATTAACAGGGGTTATCTCTACAGCGAGGAGTGGGATTGGGAAGAGGGTAAAGGGGGAATTGTCTACATTTTTTTTTCAATAAAAATAAAGGAATAGAAGAATATATGGCCCAACATATATACTTTATAACTCTTGATATGTCTGTATTTTAAATGATTTTTATAACAAAGTATTCATAGGTTATATGGGTCTACTTGAAAGTTAAAATTGAAGGGAGTGATTACACTTTCAAGAGCTCCTTTTTACTGCCCTTCCTCACCAGGTAGTTTAGTCTCTGTCCTCCAAGTGGCTGATGCCAGGCCCTTTGCTCCACCAAGCTTCTGTGTCCATGCAGAAGCACAGCTGCAGGTCAGCTAGGCAGGGTGGCCTTGGCCCTAGCACCTCACACTAAAAGGCAGATCATAGCAGCATAATTGCCTGCTGCCCCTTCTCCTCATCTGTGTGGCTGGTTTATCAGGATGTAAATTTATCTACAGCCTCCCAGTTGGAAGACCTTTCTTTCTTATTTTCTTCAACACCTGTATGCACACAGATGCAACATTCCTCTTTTGAAAGTTACTTTTCAAACTTTTCCTTTCCTTTTTTTTATTATATAGGGAATAGAAAAGACATCTTGAATACTCTGTTAATCAAAAGGCAAGTTATTCAACTGTATTAAAGAATGATCATGTAAAGGCAAAGAAAAGGCCAGGAAGGTAGCATGCCAGCAGATGAAGTATCATCAACCCTGAGTTGGGGGCTGTGAGAAAATGAGTGACTTTTCTTCTCTTTGATGATTGCTCATGGCCACTTTTGCTCCAGTGACTTTAATGATGGTATTATACTTAAAAAAAATAAGGAAATTTATGTATTGTTTTCTAAGAGCAATATACATAGAATAAAGACTTTTTAGAAAATATAGGAAGGTAGAAGCAATTACCTATAATCCTTGTACTTGAAATAACCACTGTAAACATTCTGCTTATTTCTTTCAGTCTGTCGTCTATGGATCCATCTGTGTGTGTGTGTCTGTGTGTGTGTGTGTTTATATACATATATATTTAAATGAGTATATAAGTAAATATACATATCGAGAGAGAGATGGAGGAGAGGCTTAGCTTTATACTCTTCTTTTTTCACTTAACATCACATTGCAACCTGGGGGGCTATGCACACACGGGGTGGGAGACAGAGGGAGACTTGTCATCATCTGTATCATTTGAATTTTGAGCCATTTAAATATACTGCCTATCTTCAAATAGATTAAAATGTAATTCCACATTGTATTTAGCATTTTCCCGTGTTACTGCATTTTGTATACTCATCTTTTTAAGTGGCCACATTATACTCCTTGCAAACATTCTGGAAGGGACAGCGACCATGTCAGTCATCCCATCAGTGGTGGACCAGTCCCCTCGGTCCTCCTGACCTTCTCACACCCTTGCCCGATCTCTCCTCAAATCTGCCCGAGGAACATGCGGTCCACGGCTTGGTCTGCAGAGACGGAGGGCAGGTTTCCAGCAGAGCTGATGTCACTCTGTGGGAACGAAGCCTGATGTCAAGAAGGATGAGTGGTGCAGGAGGACAAGAGATGCCGAAGAGCCTGAATGAACAGTGTCACCAATTCCCAGACCTCTCACGACCGCACTGCTGAAGTGAGCGGGGGCAGAGCACTATGGATGGATCGTTCCTAAGGCGGCTCCAGGGACTTCTTCCTCGTATGACAAGGGATTTTAGGACACTGGTAATCAGGGTAACAAACTGTGCAAGGAAACGCAGCAAGGACATGCATTAAAAAAATGAAATTCTGAAGACCAACAAACATGGCTCATTACAGATCCTTATCCTGAAATAGTATAAAAAAGCAGACCAGATAATAAAGTTCACTGCAGTTTTTCTAACCATGATTACCCTAGAGCATATATTAAGAATGATAAATGTTTTCAACCTCTATTTCAAAATAAAAATGCTTCCCATGTAAGACCTATGGAGGAATGGCAGTCATTTCTGTTCTAAGAGGCCCCCCAGCAACGCTAGTAACACCTACCTAACCCCTACCTTGACCTTCAACCTCCCTTACAGATACGAAGGTGACATGGAAACCACATCAGGGTACCCACCCTGTCTTCTTGCCTTTTCTCCCAATACACTCAAGGGCTTTTCTACGCAAACTCGTGTCATACACACAGACTTCTGTCCTCTGGTCACACATCCACCATGCCCGTGTGCTTATGTGAATAGAGAGCACCTAAGATAGCAAGGGTCACTCCTGGAGGCTGTCCTCCCACAGAGGACCAAAATTTAGGGCACGGTTTTACTTCTTGTGGATTCTCCCTCCGCCTACAGCAGCTGTTGCAAACTAGCGTTTAATTTGGCTTGCATGTCCTCTAAAAAATATCTCAGCCAACATTTTAAAATTGGGAGATTTATATAAACATCTGGATTTGGGGTTACTCTTGAAAACTCCGAATAGCCACCCATTTAGGCCCTCTCTCCCACTGCACAAAGCTCAGCGGCAGCTGCCCTCTGTGGAAGGGGCAGGCGATTTTTATTTCGAGTTCAGCATCGTCCACGGAAGTCCCCGTTGCCTCCTAACCTTGAGGTCCCTGTGTCCACTGCCATTTGTCATCGGGCTTGCATTGTTGTTTTTCTGATCGTAGAGAAATAATTTTATTACACCTGCCCGTTTCACTCAATGACTTTACTTGAAGGCATTTGTGCTGTAATCCCTGGCCTAGAGTTTTGAGAATATGGCCTGAAGATTTATTTAGGTGCTATAAACAGTAAGAGACACAAAGAACAAAACCATGCCTTCTGCTTTTTCCTCCACTATGGCGATTGCCCTAACTCAGCTCCTCCTGGCATTAAAACCGGCTTTCTGGTCTGGGTTTGAGCACATTCTAAGGGACTGATACTCGTGGTCCCCCGGGTCGAGACTCTGGATCTGTCTACCTAGACTCGGTTGTACTTTCCAGCCTTTCCCCAAAGAAGCCCTGCCTTCCCCTTTGCACGATCTGCTTTAAATCCATTAACTTAATTTGTCACAAATGTGCAGCATTCCCTTTCTTGCTAAACCTGGACAGATAGGTACATGATTTCAAAGCTGAGAGAAGCACATAATCACATGATTTTGTGCAGAACCAAACCATCTGGGCTGAAAACAAGCTTCTTAAAGTAATTTTTTCTCCCCTTGATGGTGGATCACATTAGAGTATTTAGCTCTTTGGCTGGTCCAGTCTAGCTATGCAGAGGAAGTCTATTTACTTACACGGTAATGATACTAAAGGTTCACTGCAACTTACTCTCTGCCATCATAGAAAAATCAGCCTCTAGACTAAAAGAGTGAAATGAGCAGAAGTTCCGTTACATTAGCTTACTCCAGTTGTTTAAAGAAATATTTTACCCATAGATACACACACACACACGTTTATATAATCACCTATGCACATTCATATGGTGACACATTTACACACATACATGCATGTCTGGCCATGCATAATGGACGGATTAAACCATCACACGACGCTTGCAAAGTTAGATGGTGATAACAAGTGCGTCTTTATACTTGATCAAAATGACCTCTGGGAACAGAACCTCTTTCAAAACAGTTTATGCTTTGTATCCTTCAGAAGGGCACCTGGAGCCCTACCTATGAGACCAGGAGAAGTCACAGCCCTCACCCCTATTTTGTAAAGAAAACACCAATGAAACTCTTAGACTCTGGGAAATGGAGAGTGCAGCCTGATATTTTGCACCGGGTAAAAGAGCAAAAGCAGAAAAAGCTGTGTTTAAAACCAAGCAGTTTCTCCACTGGTTTGACGAAAGCCTGCCTCTCCTCTCTGACCCTGTCTCTCAAATCAGCCTGACTTCCCAAGACAAATAATGCACGTTAATTAAATACCAAATGATTATTAAAAACACTTGTGAAGAATAATTATTATGTCTGCAACAGATATATGTATGTTAAACTGCAGTGCATACTTTTGAATAATTTATGGAGTATCTGAGCTGTAGCTATATCCTATTAGTTTCACCCTTTTCTTTACAATCTCCAAATGCTGGTATAACTAGTGCACGTGGGAGAACAGCTGCATTGTGGATTTAAACTTATTTTCTCTCACTTATCATTAGCTCCCAATGAGTATGCTTTTAATGAAGAGTCTCTGATTAAAAATGGGGTTTTGCAAAATCTACATTAAATGCATGGCTTAGGAATTGTTTTGTAAAACAGTCCCACCACACGTAAGTCTTGTTAGCATAATGAAAACATACACATGCATTCTATCAACGGCAATAAGAAGTGGCTATCATTTAACCATCATCAGGCTACCTTTCTAACTAATTCCAGCCCCTGATTTCAGAATAAAGGAGGTTTACATTAGGTGGTGTATTTGATGTCAGGATTATAGTGGGGAAGGCCGGCCGTTTAGAGTATATAGCAAATTCAGGTTCAAGTTTGAGATGCATCACTTCTTAGAGAAACCTTTTCCTTACTGTGTCTTAATTCTCGTCTCACTTAGAGAGTCTTCAAGAGGATTCGATATAACAATGTTTTAAAACTGCCAGACTGCACGATGCTGGCTGTGCTGGACCAGCTTTTTGAGTTGACTTTCATTCACACAACAATCATTACCATTTATCAAGGACTTAGTATGCACCAGGTTTTTCACCTTCTCCCTATTTAACAGACAAGAAAACCAAGGATCCAAGAGGTCAGGGAAGTCTTGTGTCACACAGCTAGGAAGCAGGAGAGTGAAGTATTGGAGCCAGACCATCTGACTTTGAAGTCAGCTCTCTTTACCATGTGCTGCCTCTACCCTTCCTCTCTTGTGATTTCTCTCTCTCTTCCCATTCATACCCCAGAGCCAGGAAAGTCTGGGTGTGTATTACGAATAGACTCACCACTGAATGTAGATTATACCCTTTAATCCTCACGATGTCTCTACAATATATTTTACACATTTCACAAATGTTCATCTATGCATCTATTACACTTGATTTGGCTTAGAGATTCCACCCCTGCCTGTCTTCGGATAGGAGATTCTCTTCTGTATTCTGAAGCACCCAGAGCCTAGAAGCCAAGATCAGCATTTAATTCCAGACTGGCTGCTACTATCGGAGTCATGTGAGGTCTACTGGTCTTTTCTCCCTAAAGGGAGCAAGCTCCTTACCACTTGCGTGTCCCCACCCCACTGTACCCTGCTCAAAGCCTAGCAAGCACCTCCAGAGCTTGGTACATACGCACAGGAATGCAGTTGGTTGCTGTTGATCTGAGAAGCACTACTGCCCATTTGTTCAGTGACCAAAAGACCAGATTTTTAAACCTGCACTATTAGCTTTCCCCTAACCCAGCTGCTTTATTTGAACACTCAAATTTGCTTGTAAACTTAGTATTTAATAAATTAATGCATGTCCATGATTTAAAAAAATAAAGATATAAAATAAGTAAAACCAGTATCTTTCCCCCCTCACTCTGACCTCTAGTCTCTTCCTCTAAAAAATATTTTCTTGTGTATCCTTCTTGAAAACTTTTATACACATACTGGCATTTATCCATATTATTTAAAACAGGTACAAATAAGAAAATAACATACACACTGTTCTACATTTTTTTTTTTTTAACTTAACGGTACCTTTTAAACTTAAGTGTACCTTTCCCATATTTGCACACGCAGCCCTAGCTAACTTTTAAATGACCATATACTAATTCCTTTATAGATGGATGTGCTATGAACTATTAACTGGTCCCTTGTCGAAGATTGGTTCCAGTGTTCTGTGGGGAGCGTGAACTTCAAGACATATATATTTTGAAATATTTTGTGAATATATCTGTTAGAAAAATTCCTTGCAGTGCAATTGCTGGGTCTAAAAGGATCGACACACTTAAAATTTTGATAAATAGTGCCCAAGGGGGCCTCCAAAGAGGCTGCACTAATCCTATTTATTTTGAGTAGTTCACGTTGACTCTGTAGGTCCTAGTCCTCAAGGAGAGCCCTGAACTAGAGCTACTGCCATACGCAGCATCAGAATCCGCCCAGGGTTTGGGAAAAGTTTAATCATGGTCAGAGATCCAATGGCAGCAGTATTAAGCTGTCATCTGCACGTAGAAAATGCAGGGCACGTACTGAATGTGCACCTTCCACTAGCTGCTGTCTTGTTACTTAGTCTTTCTGGGAAGCGCCTCTTGGCAGCTGAGGATGAGCATGACGGTCCTCCTGGGAGGCAGGAAACGTGGCTTCAAGCCCCAACTCTCCCCCTCACTTTGCTTTTTCACCCTCAGCCAGTCCCCTCTCCTCTCTGTACTTTTAACGTCCTTACTTATGACATAAGGTAGGCTTGGGGTCACAACCTCAAAAAACGGGGAGGAGGCAGAGAACTTAACTCGGTGGCTGGTGTAGATGGTCACCAGCCAGGGAGCACATGCCCGTCTAAGGACTGAGCCAAACTCCACGCCAGAGGACTCGGGGGATGAATGTGTGACCCACTGTCGCTATATCCCCCAGTGTCCCATGGGAATCCAAAAATAACAGATTTTATGCAACATTTCTAGATTTCTTTTTCTAGATTTTTAAATGCTAGAAACTGATTTCAAAACTTAAAACTTATATTTGATATGTAATACTAAAAATCCATGAGTTCACAAATATACTCAAAACGAGAAAGTTAAAAAAAAAAAAAGGAAAATTCACTTGTCACCACTATACAACTCTATTCTGAAAACTGGTAGTTAAAGAGAAAGAATCAAACATTTGTCTGTAGGAACTGTAGGAACTTGTCTGTAGGTACAAGTATCTCTGTAGGAGATATCTCAGGGTAGGAACTGTATCTCAGGGTAACCAAATGGTCCAGGTTTCTGAGCTTTTCTTTACATATGAGTTCTAACTAATAGATATAAATAGAATGGTAGATAAAAGTCATTTTGCAACCTCCAATTAAGTACCTGATCCAGGGAACAGTCATCAATGAATGCTAAAATCATTAAGTTATAAGTTGACTCAGGGTGCCAAATCATGAGTCACAGATGATTGCTGGTGGTAAGGGGAGAAAAACAACTTTACAAAAGAGGGATCGGACGGTAACCATCTAAACCCATGGACCAGTCTCAGCATGAGAACAGTTAAACGATGTTAGGTGCATCCTGAGATACAATGTCACTCATATTCTTGTCAAAAAATTTAAACCTGAATCTAAGCAAGCCTAATTAACCAGTGGCTAGAAATATGGGGGATAGAGGACAATGTTAAACTACAGCCTGGAGAAGCCATCAGAAAAATCCAGAAAGTGGGGCATGCTTCAGGATCTGGTTTCTTCCACAAGTCACTGGCATAAGGAGAGAAAAAAAAAGGAGGAAGCTTCCAGATTAAAAGCAGAGAGTCATGTTTTAGACCAGCACCATCCAGTGGAAATATATGAGCCCCAAATGCCGGCCACAAATGTAATTTTAAATTTTCTAGTAGCTGCATTAAAAAGTAAAAAGAAACACATTAAACATATTTAATAATAAATTTTATTATGCCCAATCATATTCAAAATACTATAATTTCAACATATAATCAACATAAAATTGTTAATGAGATATTTTACATTCTTTTTCTGGTACTGTCTTCGAAATCCGGGGTGTATTTCACACTTACAGCACTTCTGAATTCGGACCAGCCACATTTCACATGCTCATTGGCCGCATGTGGCCAGAGGCTACAGCAGAGAACAGCACAGTTCTATCTAGACTGAAAGAGGCATAACAACTAAATGTGATGCATGAACTGTGTTTGGTCTGTAGTTTGAACAAACCAATTGTTAAAAAATATTTTGGGGGTAATTGGGAGACGTAATCTGGACTAGATATCGAATGATATTAAGGAATTATTCACTTTCTTAGGTGTGATAACGTTGCTGTAATTTTATAAGAACGTATTTTTAATTTTTAGTGAGGTATACTGAAATATTTCGGTGTACAGTGTCATGATGTCTACAATTTACTTTAAAATACATGGGCAAGACAATAATGGCCACTCACAAATAGCAAAATATCCATAACTGTAAAATCTAGGTGGTGGGTATACAGGGGAATCTCAATTTAAGTGACCTTTATGGTCTCTTCCAGATGAGAAATTTTAGGATGCCAGTTGCATCTCTGCCTTTGAATTCCACTGTTCTGGGAAAGAAGAAGCATATACAGCAAGCAAGGAACTCTCACTTGCACAGGGCTTTTCTCCTCTCCTCTGCAGGGAAAACCTAGGAGAACCTACAGCCAGGGGAGGCTGCCTGCCGAGCCCTGCTCCACAGAGCTGTGGCTCAGGCAGCAGGACCCAGGCAAGTCAGGGCCCAGCTGGGCTGGAGCCAGAAGAGAGGGGCCCTCCAGGCACCCAGCGTGTCACTTACCGGACTCCAGGCAGGACGCAGCCAGCCCTGTCCTTCATTAGCGCTAATGGAATTTCAAGGTCAATGACCAGTCATAAATACCAGCCCTAAATTAAGTGTATCTGAGGCTCCTTGCCCAGAGGATTTTTTTCTTTTTTCTTAAAAGCCAAGTTGCTTGGGAGATAGGGGAGTGTGAAAAATACAGTTAACCTTTCAAGATGAAAACATTATCAATTCTATTGATTTAGATCATACCTCGCTTCCACTTAACTCATCACGAAGGATTGCCAGTTTTAGAAATAATGTATTTCTCAGTCTTATGGAGTTTTTTTCCTTTCCCTCTCCTCTCTCCCCCACCCCCCGCCCCTCTCTTTCTCCAGGCAACTTTTCTCTCAGCTCCACTGGGGAAGCCTCATACAGGAGATTGACGGGGGTCTGGCTAGATTGCTGACAACACCAAAATGCCGCCCATCTCACCCGTGGTGCTTTATATTATTGATAGCGGCTTCTCTGCCTGTCATTTCTCCCCTTCTCCTTCTGAACAGCTGGGAATACCCTTGCAATCCTCGTCATACAACATGACTAATATGTTCGGCTTCAGAGGTACAAAGGAGATGGAAATAAATGAAGGGATCGCTAAACAGGAGTTTTTCTATCCCTCCGGTGGGATGATGAGTAACTAGGAACAGACAACCACATGCATCACTGCATAATAATCATCAAGTTGAGGGCCTGAGAGACTCTAGAAGAATCTGACATCAACACCTTATCTAAGGTCAATAGTACAGTGAGCTTAGGTTCCAGGGCCAGAGTCAACAGTAATTCCTAGCTAAGTCCTAATGTTATCACACCACGAGGCTTACGAGCCAGGTTTTAGCAGCTCCCAATCCCTCCTGCTCAGCTCTGTGGGATGTTGTGCCTTGGCTGTATACATCAGCTTGTTTCCTCGCCTACTTCTGAATCTGCATGTGGCACTACAGGAGAGGAAAGAACTGGTCTCCCGACATAAATCACATTCAAATATTTGCTTTGTATCGATACTCCATGCTGAAGAATCCCAGCCAGAGCTCTAAACAAGGCACATCTTGCTGCAGACAGGAATGACAATTTTTTATAAGATTCTGTCTGTATTGAAGAAAGATGGCCATAGCCCTTCTCCCATGCCCTTGTGGCTCCCTGCCAGCCTTCTCTCTAAATCCTGAAGTCTGTTGTAATGTCTCCTGTTTCCCACCAAAAAAGAAAAGTTCGGCATTGCTTTTATGTCCATCTTATCTCTAGAAGCATACCCTCCACTATGGAAGGTTTTGGTGTCTTCAAATCTAATTCCTCTTTGGAGAAGCCAAGGAAGCCTTTGCAGGGCTATTGTGTAATTCTTTTATTCCCCAGGCTGAAAGAGTTAGCTTTATCAAGCTAATACAATCTCTCCCAAGACAGACTAACCCTGACTTTAAACAATCTGTGAATAAATAGCTGAGGCTTCCCCCAAGTCTCTTTCCATTCATCTGTGCTGAGGAATGAGGGAATATGGATTATCATTTTGGTTACAAATACATTTCTATCTGGAGGAAGATCTACGAAGGGCTAAAGTCACCTCTATAAATTTAAACAGTCTCCAGTTAGTCCTGAAGAGTTAAATCCTCTCTCTCGTTTTTTAAATATCCTGGTGCTTCAAAGATGTTATATTAGACAGATGTCACGTTGATATAATAAACAGCAACGCCAAATCTAATGAATTAAGGGAAAAGAGAACCACATGGTGAGATTTTCAGATGAAATCAGGTAATGACAGGGAAGAAAAATGAAGCTGCTTTTAAAAACGGATTGAGAGTCCAAAATTCAAGGTGTGGAAAGACTCATAGTAGGAGAAACCTCACCTGTGCACTGCATTCATCTTACATATATAAGCATTTCTGCCCGATGTCCTGACTTGGGCAAAAGAAAAAGAAAATGAAATTTAAAGGCTCCCTAGGGCTAGTAATACTTTGGTAAAGGAATTTCGTATATCAGTTGTCACTGAAGGCCTCAGCCATGTTGTCAACGGCTGCACTAAGGTGAGAGTTTTTAGAAGATATTTTATAAAAGGTCTGTGAACCCGATTTACGTTTCCAACCACTTCCTTGCACTTGCCATTAATTATGATCGGGTGGAAGAATTCAGCTCTCAGCGGTTTGGATCCGGGGATGAACATGTGGCTACAGCCTCCCTAAGCATCAATGTGGAGTGCACATCCGGGCCTGGACCAGGGATGGTTCTTCCTAAAGCTCTTTAGAAAAGGAGACGTCACAACCTCAGCGCTGCATTCAAGGTTACGCACAGATGACAAAGCTCGACTTTTTGTCCAGCTCAAAGACATCTGGCTTTAATATGTGCAAATTCATTTTTTTCTTAAAAATGTTCTGCAGACACATCAACACCCTTCTCAAAACAGAAATCAAAACACCCTCCCTAGGACCACTTAGCCATACCTACCCAAATAGAAAATGCTTATACCCTTTGCCCAGCCATTCTATTCCTAGAGGTTTATCCTATAGATAACTTAGAGTAATGTGCAAAGATATATGCACAAGGATGTTTACTGCAGCATTACCTTATCAATACCAGAAACAATTTAAATCTCTATCAGTGCTTACCTGGCTACTGTTAAACTAAATTCTAGTGCATCCAGAAAACAGAACACCATACAGTTTGTCGAAAAAGAGTCATGTCCTGACATGGAAACATAGCCATGATATATTGTTAGATGAGATAGCAAACTTCAAAACCATATGCAGACTGATTCCATTTGATTATGCATAGAAACATTCTGGAAAGACACCCAAGCTTTTAATAATGGTTACCTCTGTAAAGAGGAAGTCAGGAGAGGATAGGGACTTTTATATTGTAAGATTAGGTAATATGTGATTTTGACTTTCCTGGCGGTCCAGTGGTTGGGAATACGCACTTCCACTGCAGGGGGCACAGGTTCCATCCCTGGTCAGGGAACTAACATCCCACATGCCGTGAGGTGTGGCCAAAAAAATAAATAAATAAAATAAAATAAAACAACAATTAAAAAAAAAGACCCGGGGCTTCCCTGGTGGCGCAGTGGTTGAGAATCTGCCTGCTAATGCAGGGGACACGGGTTCGAGCCCTGGTCTGGGAAGATCCCACATGCCACGGAGCAGCTGGGCCCGTGAGCCACAACTACTGAGCCTGCGCGTCTGGAGCCTGTGCCCCGCAACGGGAGGGGCCGCGATAGTGAAAGGCCCGCGCACCGCGATGAAGAGCGGTCCCCGCACCGCGATGAAGAGTGGCCCCCGCTTGCCGCAACTAGAGAAAGCCCTCGCACGAACCGAAGACCCAACACAGTCAAAAATAAAATAAAATAAATGAATATATATTAAAAAAAAAAAAAAAAGTATCCTCTTAAAAAAAAAAAAATTAAAAAAAAAAAAAAAAGACCCTCTGCTTTAAAAAAAAATGTGATTTTTTTTAAAAAAAACAAAGAACATTGTTATTTTTATAATTAAAAACAAAAAAGCCCCTTATCTAATAAAGATAAATTGAGTCACACTTTAGACTTTTCCAGATTAAATACCACCAGGTGCTTTAATTTGTCAACCCTAATAATAGTAATAATAATAATAATAATAGATTATATTTTGGATTCTGCATATTTATTATTTAAGGTTACTTCGTCACTGATAAAAAATGGGAACATACAAGCAAAAACCTTCTTCCATGCCGCATTTTGGTGACTTACACTCAATTTGATATGATTCAATATGCTTTCTTCTATTGAAAGATCTTGCTTTGAGGACAGTCAATGTCAATGATCAGCACAGAGTAAGTAATTCTGAGGGGTTAAAATCAAATGGGGTTTTGGCTTCTACTACATGGAAGTGACTGTCATTTTTTTCCAGCAGGGATCTCTAGCACCTCGAGTGTCCCAAACAGCAAACTCTCTGTAACACTGACCTTGATTCTGGACGATAAAGGACTTTTGGCGATCTGGTTCCTTTTGGGCAGAATTCTAGAAGAGGACAATAAAAGCCTACAAAATAAGGAGGTCAGCCCTGCCTTTGGGGGAAAATACGCATACTTATTTGATTAATTTGGTTTATATTTGGGAGTCAAAGATTTCAGCCAGCTGGAGCCCCTGGCCCCTTCATGCCAGCCCTCCATCCCCCCTTCCCCCAGGGTCTGTTGAGATCCTGAATCTATGAACTTCACCGGGGTGCTAACTTCCCCTCTCCAGGATGCCTCAGTCTTACAGAATCACAACAGCTTCATGCACGGGGCCAAATCTTTGGAGAGCAAGAGAAACAACTTAACTAGAGGCAGGGAGGATAATCTCAGAATGAATTATTCACCAGTGAGACCATCAGGGCTGCACGGAGAGAATACAGATGCCCGCCGTGGGGCTACATCTCACCAACTTCCTTATTCGGTTTTAATGCATCTTTCCAACCCTTGTGAATCGAGTGTACGTATCGGCATTCAGGGAGCTTCCGCAATGATTCCAAAACTGCTGCCTTCCCACTCCATCTTCTAGTTCAAGCTTACTTCTCTGAGGGTCGGTGAAGTCCCTTCTCTTTAAATCCTTTTTTGTTTAAGTCAGTTTCTCTGTCTGTTTCTGTCCCTATCTCTCTCCTTTTTCGGCTTATTTAAACTCAGTCTCTCCCTATCACTGAAAAAACAACAACAACAACAAAACAGGAATCACAAACACCACCCACTAAGTCTTTCATGTTGTGCTCACTGATACATTAGATATAAGCCATTGCACAAATACCCACACACATCTCTCATTCATTCATTTATAGACTTTGGAATAACTGCAATCTCACCATCATGACGCATTGTTACGCTCCGTTAGTGGGGGAGTAACTTAGCATAATGGCTGAATGCGGAAGCCCTGGAGTCAGATTGCTTGAGTTTGAAACCCAGGTCTCTGATTTAAAATCCTAAATTTTTATTTCTCATAATCTGTGTATTTGGACATCATCTGTCACCTGACTTGTGAAAGGAAAAACGATAGGGAACCTCTATCTAAGAGGGTATTTTCTCTGCACTTGATCTTGCACAGAAAAACAGCTTTTCTTTTTCTTGTTCTTCTCTGTGATCTTCTGGAAAACTCTCACAAGCCCAACTCTTCATGTTCCAAACTGCCCTTAATGCCTTCACTCAGAGTCACGTACACCGGGGCTCATCCATTCACCTCACGTGCAAGACGAAGAGGGCCATTTTATGTAGTAAAGACATATGGGACAAGCCAACCTCAAGTTCACATCCGTTAAAGCATTTCTCTGTTGGCAACATTTTTACAAGCCTCTCACAGCTATATGCTTAATTAAAATAAAAGGGTGATACACACCACTGCACCAAGTCCTTGCTGATGTAGAGGAAGGGAGGGAAGAAAATGAGTGCATTAGTTCCCCTTTATTAAAAGAGTTATTTCAGCATGACATCTCACATAAAGACTAACCATTAGCAAAATTAAAAATTAGGTGAAGTTGATTTTGGGAAATGCACACATTAGTGCCTTCCTCCTGCCTCTGGCTGCATCTCCTCGGTCCTGTCCCAGCTTCAAGCTGCCTACCTGCCCCACCCATGTGGCATTCTTGATCTTCAGTTCCCAAATCTGATTATCATAATAATGAAATGACAAGCAGAAGGAGAACTGTTTGTTTATAATTTCTGCCTAATACTTACTCAAATTAAATAAGAAAAAAATAGTCAACTTTTACTGAGCACCTACTATGTGCCAGACACTATTTGAAGCTTTATTCATAAATGCTTGCTAAATTATTTAAACCACTCTTAGGGAGTGTGGGGGATGGGAGGCAATATTTACTGAACACTTGCCACTTTCTAAATGCATGATGTGAGTTTTCTCTTTTAATATACTAACCCTGCAAGGTTAATGAAATGAACCCCATTTCACAGATGAGCAAACTGAGACTTTGAGAAGTTAAGTAACTGGCCCCACTCTGCAGTGTTACTAAGTCAAGTGCAAGGTTTCAAACTGAGGTCTTCCTCTTTGCAAACAAGATCAATCCAATATAGAACACTGTAGGAGGAGGGTGGGAACCGACATGAATAAAAATCTGCAGAGAAGACCTAAATACACATTTCTCCAAAGAAGACATACAGATGGCCAATAGGTACATGAAAAGATGCTCATCGTTGCTAATTATTAGAGAAATGCAAATCAAAACTACAATGAGGTATCACCTCATACCAGTCAAAATGGCCATGATTAAAAGTCTACAAATAACAAATGCTGGAGAGGGTGTGGAGAAAAAGGAGCCCTCCTACACTGTTGGTGGGAATGTAAACTGGTGTGGCCACTATCAAAAACAGTATGGAGGTTCCTCAAAAAGCTTAAAATAGAGTTGCCATTTGATCCAGCAATCCCACTCCTGGGCATATACCCAGACAAAACTACAATTTGAAAAGATACATGCACTTCTATGTTCATAGCAGCACTATTTACAATAGCCAAGACATGGAAACAACCTAAATGTCCATCAACAGATGAATGGATAAAGATGTGGTTCATATATACAATGGAATATTACTCAACCATAGAAAATAATGAAATAATGCCATTTGCAGCAACATGAACGGGCCTAGAGATTAACATACGAAGTGAAGTAAGTCAGACAGAGAAAGACAAATGCCATATGAAATCACTTATATGTGGAATCTAAAATATGACACAAATGAACATATCTACGAAACAGAAACAGACTCAAAGACATAGAGAACAGACTTGTGGTTGCCAAGGGGGAGGAGGGGTGAGGGAGGGAAGGATTGGGGGTTTGGGGTTAGCTGATGCAAACTATTATATACAGGATGGACAAACAACGAGGTCTTACTGTATAGCACGGGGAACTATATTCAGTATCCTGTGATAAACCATAATGGAAAAGAATATGAAAAAGAATACATATGTATAACTGAATCACCTTGCTGTACTGCAGAAACTAACACAACATTGTAAATCAACTGTACGTCAATAAAATTGGAAAAAAAGTCTGCAGAGGTGGGAGTGTGCACGGTGCATTTGAGGAGGACGAAGGGATTAACCAAGACCAAAGGGTCCTGAAGGGGAAGACAGAGAGACCACGGCCACAGAGAGGGGCTGGGCTGTAACTGCAGATGTTGGAAGGCCAGGTTAAGGCCATGAGCTTTAGTCTGGAGGCAGTTGGCACCCATCAGAGGTTTTTAGGCAGCCTCACTAAAGAAGTGCTTCATGAAGGCTGGTCAGGCAGTGATACATAAACTGATTACAGGGGACGCTGGTAAGGAGTCTGGGCCTGAGACTGGGCTGGACTGGAGGGGCCACTGAGAATCATTAAGAAACTGAGGATGCTGCTTGATAAGGGAACGATTGCTATCCTAACTCAGGAACTGAATTGATTCAGATAAATATCTTAAGATACGCTTACCACTTGAACATGTATCAAAAGTCTCTATTTGAACTAGGAATGAAGCAGATGTGGAAAGCGAGGATATTTGTATTTAAAAGGCATTGAGTAGCTGAGTTGACAGATCAGGTACTTAATGAGATGAGAGCAGGACTCATAGGAAAAAAGAAATCAAGGATGATTCCAGCCTGGAGTCTTCATGACTGGGACAGTGAGAGTGAATCCATGAACGGAAGAGAGATGCCTGTACTGAGAATGTTTTGAAGAACTGGTTTGCTTTAACACATCATTAGATGGAAAAGAAAAAGAAGGGTGAGCAAAATGACCCCCAGAACATTCTATAAGCCAGAGACCTGGGTATCAGTCTTTTTTTTTTTTTATTCTTTTATTTTTTATTATTCTTTTTTTTTTTAAATTGGGGTATAGTTGCTTTACAGCGTTGTGTTAGTTTTTACTGTACAGTGGAGTTCCCTGTGCTATACAGCAGGTTCTTATTAGTCATCCATTTTATACATATTAGTGTATACATGTCGATCCCAATCTCCCAGTTCATCCCACCCCCCAACACCCGCTCTTCCCCCTTTGGTGTCCATACATTTGTTCTCTACATCTGTGTCTCTATTTCTGCCTTGCAAACCGGTTCAGCTGTACCATTTTTCTAGATTCCACATATATGCATTAATATACGATATTTGTTTTTCTCTTTCTGACTTACTTCACTCTGTATGACAGTCTCTAGGTCCATCCACGTCTCTACAAATGACCCAATTTCAGTCCTTTCTATGACTGAGTAATATTCCATTGTATGTATGTACCACATCTTCTTTACCCATTCTTCTATCGATGGACATTTAGGTTGCTTCCATGTCCTGGCTATTGTAAATAGTGCTGCAATGAACACTGGGGTGCATGTGTCTTTTTGAATTATGGTTTTCTTTGGGTATATGCCCAGGAGTGGGATTGCTGGGTCATATGGTAGCTGGGTTTCAGTCTTGATGTTTCCCTCTCCTTAACTATTTTTTTTTAAATTGAAGTGTAGTTGATTACAATGCTGTGTTAGCTTCAGGTATATAGCAAAGTGATTCAGTTATACATACATATTATATCTACTCTTTTTCAGATTCCTTCCTATTATAGGTTATTACAGGACATTGAATATAGTTCCCTGTGCTGTACAGTAGGTCCTTGTGGTTTATACATATTATATACAGTAGTGTGTATCTGATAGTCCCAAACTCCTAGTTTATCCCTCCCCCTCCCCACTGTGCCCTTTGGTAACCATAAGTCTGTTTTCTATGTCTGGTGAGTCTGTTTATATTTTGTAAGTAAGTTCATTTGTACATCCACCTAATCACCAAGTTCTATTATTTTTACTTCCAAACGTCTGCGCAATCCACTTCTCTGTCTCCACTGGCCTAAGCCACCAACCCCTCTTCCTGGGCTGCTCAGATTCCTCTGCTCTCTCCAATCAACTCTCCACCTGGAATTCAAAAGGCTCTTTTATAAACATGAATATAATTAGGTAACCCCCTTCCTAAATATCTTTTAAGGCTTCTCAGCGTCCTCAGACTAGGCCCAGCATCAGCAAACTACGGCCCGTGGGCCGAATCCAGCCTGCTGCCTAAATAAAGTTTACTGGAGTACAGTCACGCTCGTTCATTTATGCATTGTCCTTGGCTGCTTTTATGCCACAGTATCAGAGAGTGGAGTAGCTATAACAGAGACACTCCGGCCCTTTACAGAAAAAGTCTGCCAACCACTGGATTAGATTAGAGTCCTTAACATGGTCCATGAGGCCCTGCACAATCTAACCCCCACCTACTTCTCCAGTCTCTCTTTGTACCACTGATCCCTTTGTTCTTGGTACTTCAGTCATTCTGGCCAACTTCCAGCTGCTCACAGGGCCACAGAAATGGAGCTCCGTGGTAACGTCCTGGCATGGCCCATGGAGCATCCTGATTCCACGTGTTTCTGGGAGACAGGCCTTTTACACTGAGGGCACTTCCAGCTCTGGTCTTCGTCTGGCTTCCTTTCCCTGTGTCCTGCTTCTCTCCCTCCTGAGGACTGGAGTCCAGTACCCTCCATCTCTATCAATCCTTCCTCTTTAAACCCTCCTTTTAGGAGAGGAGCCCAAATCAACCACTGCACCTCATTTCAACTCAAGCCAGTATGATGAATGCAGGAACATTTCAGTTTTGAGCCTAACTTCTAAGTGAGAAAGTCTTTCCCCTTTTTCAAAACCTTCCAGAGATCAATGAGCAGGTGGGAGGACTCAGCAGAGTGGAGGGAAAAAGGTAGAAAATCCCTTCCTTGCATCCCTGAGATTCTATCATAGAGGAAAGCAGCGGCCTCCTCCACCAAGGTGAAGATCAGCCTGAATTTCAGATTCAGGGTCAACCAGTTTTTACTGAGCATCTTCTAGGAGCCAGGAATGGTGCTAGGAACATTTGCTTGTTATTTTGTGTTGTCCTCCTAAACCTGTAAACTAGTCTGGGACTGGTTGCAGGCGATAGGAGGCACTTCTAGAGAGTTTAAGCAGGAAGACCAACAGTTTTGTAAGCAACTATCAATTCTGTGGCAAATGGGATTAGATGCTTACAAACTTGCTGGGTGTGCTGGAGGAGAAGGATCCAGGGTGTGCCTTGGGAGTAGATTGCAGCAATAATACTGCAGAACTGACCAGCCAAGGGAGCTACTTCTATGCACAAGCTGTGGAACCAGGACACAACTGCCCCTATTGCTGCTTCCAGAATCAGACCCTCTTAGCTGCCATGTGGGGATTTGGAAACTACATCCAGAGATGCTGGCCCCATAGCCATGCCCTACCTGCCAGAGCCACACCAGCAAGGTGGATCCCTGGTAGGCCTCCTCTCTTCCCGCCTAACTCCATTCTGGATTCCAGTCTTGTACAAACACATCAGATGGAAGATATTAAATCACCCCTAGAGCCCCAGCTGCGGGAGAGTCTGGGAATGGTCATTTTTAGCTTTCCCATCTCTGCAGGATAGGGACGTACACAGGGAAGGTGCTGGGGTGGGTGTTGAGTAAGGCAGACTGTAGTCTCTGTCTACAGTCAGAGAAAAAAAGGGGGGGGCTGCTTCCCTGATTCTATAGAAGCAGAAACCAAGGGTCCAAGGGTGACGTGTTCAGTCCCAAAGTCAAGTCCAGGTTTGCCAACTCTAAGCTCCATTACTTTTCCTAATACAGGGAAAGAAAATGTCATTTGTTATATTCAAAGGCAGTAACCAAGTGAGGTCTTGGTCCTCTTACTGCCAAAATGACACATTTTAGAGCTCAGCTAGCTGCTGGGAAACGGATTCAAAGTCAGCTGACAAGGGTTAGCCCGTGAGCCGGAATGGGTAGAATCTGGAATCTCTACCAGCTTTTCCAGCAACTCACCATTCAGAAAGTGATTTGCACAGGATGTGTTTCATCCCCTAATGCACTCAATGGCAACAGTGCTTTTCTCCAGGAGCAGTGACTCAGAATTCAGGATCATCATAAAACTACAAGCTATAGTTCCCAAAGAGCCAGAAGTCTAACTCCATCTACCCAAGTGGTGGAGAAGGGTGGATATGAGGTCCTCAGAAGAAGCTCATTTCTCTAGGAGGGAACATAGGTCTCTGGTTTGGGGGACTGCAGTTTTCTAGGAGTGAGTAGATGTAATTAGCTATGCAGTTAGTCATCACCACTGCCTTGGCTTCAGCTCCTGCCATATCTCAACTGGATCATCACAAAGCCAGCTCCCTAGGAGCCCAGCTTCGAGTTTCTACCCTTTGATTTGTCTTTCTTGCTACCAGACCTATATTTCTACAATCTAGATCTAACTCAGATAATACCCTGCTGAATAACCTTTTAGCTTGTCATTGCTTAAAAGATAAAGTCCATTCAGCAACAACAACAAAACAACCCAATTAAAAAATGAGCAATGGGGACTTCCCTGGTGGCGCAGTGGTTAGGAATCTGCCTACCAATGTAGGGGACACGGGTTCGATCCCTGGTCCGGGAAGATCCCACATGCCGCAGAACAACTAAGCCTGTGCGCCACAACTACTGAGCCCGTGCGTCACAACTACTGGCGCCCATGCTCCCTAGAGCCCGTGCACCGCTACTACTGAGCCTGTGTGCTGCAACTACTGAAGCCCGCACGCCTAGAGCCCTGCTCCGCAACAAGAGAAGCCACCGCAATAAGAAGTCCATGCACCGCAACAAAGAGTAGCCCCCGCTCACCACAAATAGAGAAAGCTCATGCGCAGTAACAAAGACCAAACGCAGCCAAAAAACCCAAAAAACCAGAAAACTGAGCAATGGACATGAATAGACTTTAATCCAGAAAAGATATATAGATGGCTAATAGGCACATGAAAAGATGCTCAACATCACTAATCACTAGGGAAATGAAACTCAAAACCACAACGAGATATCCCATTATACACTTTAGGATGGCTACTACTAAAAAATTTATTATTTCCTAATAATAAGTGTTGGTGAGGATATGGAGAAATTGAAACCCTTGTGCACTGTTGGTGGGAATATAAAATGGTGTAGCTGCTGTGGAAAACAATATGGTGGAGCCTCCAAAAGTTAAAAAGGGAATGACCTACCATACGACCCAGCAATCCCACTGCTGGGCATACACCCTGAGAAAACCTTAATTCAAAAAGAGTCATGTACCACAATGTTCACTGCAGCTCTATTTACAGTAGCCAGGACATGGAAGCAACCTAAGTGTCCATCGACAGATGAATGGATAAAGAAGATGTGGCACATATATACAATGGAATATTACTCAGCCATAAAAAGAAACGAAATTGACTTATTTGTAGTGAGGTGGATGGACCTAGAGTCTGTCATACAGAGTGAAGTAAGTCAGAAAGAGAAAAACAAATACCGTATGCTAACACATATATATGGAATTAAAAAAAAAAAAGGTTATGAAGAACCTAGAGTCAGGACAGGAATAAAGATGCAGACGTAGAGAATGGATGTGAGGACGCGGGGAGGGGGAAGGGTAAGCTGGGACGAAGTGAGAGAGTGGCATGGACTTATAGATACTACCAAATGTAAAATAGATAGCTAGTGGGAAGCAGCCGCATAGCACAGGGAGATCAGCTCAGTACTTTGTGACCACCTAGAGCGGTAGGGAGGGTGGGAGAGAGACGCAAGAGGGAGGAGATATGGGGATATATGTATATGTATAGCTGATTCACTTTGTTATAAAGCAGAAACTAACACACCATTGTAAAGCAATTATACTCCAAAGAAAAAAGGGGGGGCGATTACCATAAGAGCCAAAAGAATTGAATTGGTATATCCCCAAAAGAATTGAAATCAGGATCGTGAAGAGGTATTGGTACACCCACGTTCATAGCAGTATTATTCCCGATAGCCCAGGTAAAGGGAACCCGAGTCTATCAGCAGATGGATGGATAAACAAAATGTGATATGTACATACAATGGACTATTATTCATCTTTAAGAAGGAAGGACGGGCTTCCTGGGTGGTGCAGTGGTTAAGAATCCGCCTGCCAATGCAGGGGACATGGGTTCGATCCCTGGTCCAGGAAAATCCCACATGCCGCGGAGCAACTAAGCCCATGTGCCACAACAACCGGGCCTGCACTCTAGAGCCCGTGAGCCACAACTACTGAGCCCGCACGCTGCAACTACTGAAGCCCATGCACCTGGAGCCCGTGCTCCATAACAAGAGAAGCCACCGTGGTGAGAGGCCCGCGCACCGCAATGAAGAGTAGTCCCCGCGAGGGCTTCCCTGGTGGCGCAGTGGTTGAGAGTCTGCCTGCCAATGCAGGGGACACGGGTTCGAGCCCTGGTCTGGGAAGATCCCACATGCCGCGGAGCAACTAAGCCCGTGAGCCACAATTACTGAGCCTGCGCGTCTGGAGTCTGTGCTCCGCAACAAGAGAGGCCGCGACGGTGAGAGGCCTGCGCACCGCGATGAAGAGTGGCCCCCGCTCGCCGCAACTAGAGAAAGCCCACGCACAGAAACGAAGACCCAACACAGCCAAAAATATATAAATAAATAAATAAAAATTAAAAAAAAAAGAGTAGTCCCCGCGAACCGCAGCTAGAGAAAAGCCTGCACGCAGCAGCAAAGACCCAACGCAGCCAAAAATAAGATAAATAAAATAAATAAATTTATTTAAAAAAAAAAGAAGGAAGGACGTTCTGACACATGCTACAACATGGATAAACCTTGAGGACATTATATTGGGCTGGCCAAAAAGTTCGTTCGGGTTTTCCCATAACACCGTACCAAAAACACGAACGAACTTTTTGGCCAGCCCAATACTAAGTGAAATAAGCCAGATACAAAAGGACAAACACTGTACGATTCCACTGATGTGAGGCATTAGGGTAGTCAAACTCACAGAGACAGAAAGCAGAGTGGTGGCTGCTAGGGATTGGGCGTGGCGGAGGCATAGAGAGAGCTATTATCTAATGGACATAGAGTTTCAGTTTGTAAGATGAAAAGAGTTCTGAAGATATACTCAACACTATTGAACTGTACACTTAAAAATGGTTAAGGTGGTCAATTTTATCTTATGTGTCTTGTACCACAATTTAAAAAAAAGATACGAAGTCCAAGGCACCTGGTGTGGCATTCAATGCCTTAGACCAATGGGTTCCAACCTGCTGTTCTAGCTTCGCCCCCTGTATCTTGCCGCGATGAACTATACTGGCCATTCCTGAAGCTCATCACACCCTTCCACATCTCTGGGCCTTTGCTCAAACTGTTCCCTGGACCTGGAGTGTCCAAATGTTTGCCAGACAACCCCTTACTTACTCTCTTGACTTCTCCCTGAGTTTAGAATCAAAGTCAACTCTTAATTCTGAGTTTAGAATCAAGGTCCTTTGCTGTTTTGCCCGTGGACCAACTTGCCCACTTGCACCCTGTTCTACAGTCACATAGGCCTTCTTTCAGTTCCTAGAACACCCAAGTTCTTTCCTGCTTCAGAGCCTTAGTGCACACCCTTCCCTCTGCTTGGAACGCTCTTGTGCCACCATTCCCATGGCCGGTGGGCTTCTTACCAGTATGTTTCAGCTTCACTCTTCAGAGAGACCTTCTCTGATTGCTCCACATACAAGGGCCCCCATCCTAATTCCGTAGCTTCTTTCCTTCAGGGCGCTTGTCAGAACTTGCAATGGCATCACATACCTCCTTGACCATTAGGAGTCTGCCTCTCTTGCCTACAATAATGTCAGCTCCGTGACATTAGGGACATTGTTCATGGCAGTGTTGAGTGCCTACTACTAAGTGGGTGCTGGAGGCATCACCATCAGTCCCTGGTCAGGCGTCATTCCTCTCCGACGCCTGTCCTAGTCATCCCAGCAGAATGGATCCCTCCTTTATCTGGTTTGGTCTGAACTTTCTTCAACTGCTAACTCATCACCTATCACATCATGTTACCGTTAGTGTGGATGGGCTATTTCTCATACCGGATGGAGAGCTTCAAGCCAGGGAATCATACATTATTAATCACGACATTCCCAGCACCCAGCAGAATGCTTGGCAAATAGTAGGTGCTCAGTAAAGGTTTGTTTAATGTGGCATTTTCCAAACTTTTGTCATTTTTTTCACCTTGAAGATTTCTGTCATATTTACTTACACTTCCCTTTAAGTTGGCTCACATTTAAAAAATTATTTAAAGAGGAAAAACGGTCATACCAGTAAAATCAAGAGTTTACTGTGCTCATGTATTTTCTCTATTACACATTAAATTAAATGCATAATAATAAATTAAGACATTTTTTTCATGTACCCCTCAATAATGCTGACTATCATTCTTTGGAAAACACTGGTTTAAAGAATGAGCACCTTGATTCCATGCCACTCTGCTGTCCCTCCAGGATCTCTGGAAAAGACTAGATTTGGGCCAAGCCCAGGAAAGCAGGCACCAGAGTCTGCTGTGTCTATCACGTCTGTCCACCTTTCTTTCCCCTGCGTAGAAACCTGGCCCACGGGGACATTTATTGCTCCTTGTGCATGCTCAAGTCTTTCTAGAGGAGGAAATGCCAAACATAATTTAAAGATCTCTTCTTTTTTTTTTTTTTTTAAACTTTGGGTTTATTTTATTTATTTATTTATTTATTTATGGCTGTGTTGGGTCTTCGTTTCTGTGTGAGGGCTTTCTCTAGTTGTGGTAAGTGGGGGCCACTCTTCATCGCGGTGTGCGGGCCTCTCACTATCGCGGCCTCTCTTGTTGCGGAGCACAGGCTCCAGACGCACAGGCTCAGTAATTGTGGCTCACGGGCCTAGTTGCTCCGCGGCATGTGGGATCTTCCCAGACCAGGGCTCGAACCCGTGTCCCCTGCATCGGCAGGCAGATTCTCAACCACTGCGCCACCAGGGAAGCCCCTAAAGATCTCTTCTGTTTGACATTCTACATTCTCCTTTGGAGAATTTCTTCTTATTTATTTATTTTTTTTAACATTTAAACAGTCAGGAGTGAATCTAAGTAATATTTTAGGTGCTACTTTACTTAAAATAGAACTTTTAGAGCCAAAGCACTTTCACACCTATTTTCCCATTTTCTCTTCATAATATCTCTCGATGGAAGCTGGGAAATGGGTAATATTTTATGGGCAGAGAGAGGAACCCAGGCTGAGCTCATCTGAGTACCTCTGCCCAAAGTCGCTGGGCTGGTCAGTGGCACACATCTTTGACTCTTGGGTTAAGACTTTTTCCAGTAGGTTATATGTCATTGGCCTGGACCCAATAATAAATAATAATAAATTATTCATTGAAAGCACTGGATAGTAATAATGATAATATGATAGCTACTACTTGGTGAGTGTTTACTATTTCCAGGCACTGTTCTAAGAACTTATTCAAAGCTAACAAAGATCCTGTGAGTTAGGTACTCTTATTGTGCCCATTTCATAGATGTTGAACCCAAGGCTAATAGAGATTAGGTCACTCACTCAAGGTCACACCAGCATGTGCTTCCCCACCCCACCCAATGTCCTGTAATAATAATATTAAGCATGGTTACTACTGTCGTGGTTGTTATCAGGGGAAGAGCTAACATTTATGGAGGGCTTACCTTGTGCCAAATGCTGTGTTAAACATGTTATGTGATTGAAATCATTTAATCACCATGACAGTCCTATGAGTAGGTGCTATCATGACCTTCGTTTTACAGGGGAGGAAACTGAGGCCTAGAGGGGTTAACCCACCTTTCCAAAGCTGTGTTGGCAACTAAACAGTGGCAGAAGCAGGGTCAAAGCCAGGCATGCTCTGGAATCAGGATGAATGAGGGTCAGAGAAGAGCAGAGAGAGGGGAGATTCTGTACAACTGGAAATGAGGCTTCCCGGGATTAAAACTTTCCCCAGTTACCCTGGAGGGATAGCTATCTCTATTGACTGGCAGGTTATTTATCTGAAGTCTATCTGAGAAGTCCATTTGTGCACGAAGAGACAAAGCCTGGCTCCTATGGGGGGGGGGGGAAATAGCTGCGGAGACTGTCCAATAGTTCACTCTGCCTCTTGGGCTGTCATGGAAAGAAGCTGCTGTAGAATATGGACCACTGGGAAGTGGCCGAGGCTGGCCTCCATGGCAGGGGAGAAGGCTGCCTCCTCACAGCCAGGCGTTATTCCGTGGGTTTATTCCTCCCTGGGGAGCACACCCACCTTTGCCCAGTGTCTACACTTAGGAAGGCAGGTGCGGAGGAGACATGGTGAGGCCAGGGACCCGCAGCACCAGTCAGTCTCACAAGACAGAAATGAGGTCCCAGTCAGTGTCACACAGGTGGGGCAAGTGGCCCACCTGCATCGCTGGGGAGGAGTGATGTACAGATTCCTGGGCATCCCCCAGATGAACCAGCACCTGCAGGGGCAGGGACTGGGAATTTAAGAGCCCCCTCTCAGCTTTGAGAACCCATGGCTGCATCTTTGCCTAAAGAAAAGGCGGCTGAGACGTGGGGGGAACCATCCACTGCATGAAGGGCCATCCGTGTGGAAGAGACGAAACCCTTTTTAATTTTCCCTGCACAGCCCTGCCAGGGAAATAGGTGTACATTTCACCAAACAATAAAATGGGCAGACAGCCGTGGAGGCGGAACGCGTTATTGTCTGGGGCTCCGAGGCCAGGCAAGCTGGTTTCCAAGAGGCACTCTGTCACTTCTCAATAAGTACAACCCTCAGCCCTGTAACTGCTGTTGCTGTGATTAACAAGGAAGTTTGGGGCACTGCCCTCCTCTTCCCCCTCAGGTCTAGAAGCAAAACCCTGGGGTGCATCAGCAGCTGACACCTGCAGCTCAGCTCACATGAGAGGCTGAGTTCCAGTTCTGGAAATTCTCAAACCAGGAGTCCCCTGGAGGCCTGATCCGCCCAGCACTGTCCCTTGTCCTGTTCCACGGTGCCACACACCATGAGCAATGTGCCTCCTGGGCAATAACTTGTGGGCTTTTGGGCCCATGGAAGATGTAACATCTTATTTCAGAGGATAAATGCTGCAAATCCACAGGGAGCCTGCAAAGCCTCCTGGAATCTCATGGGCCGACAATTCTGCTGCCCGCCTGCAAATACCGTCTCCTGCCCTGACGGCTGACAGCCAGCCTGGGCCCAGAGACCTCCACGCCCCCTGGCAGGCAAAGCCCGGGAGGCCCTCACTAATTGTCTCCTGGGCGGTGCCCATGATTTGGCAGGAAAGAAACGCAAACATAGATCAAACTCCCCAGGGCAAGTCAGAGCAGCAGCCGAAAAGGTTCCCCAAAAAGAAAGACCACGCAATTTTATTTTGCCTTTTCTTATGTCATGTATGGAGTTTAGACTGCCTCTTACCCGATACTTTCCTTTTCAGAGAAAAAAAAATCAGATGGAGGATTTGAAATAACACATGATTAACTGATTGACTGACTGATTCATTTATCCATGCATCCATCCATCCTGCAAATATTATTGTACATCTATTATGTGCCAGACACTGTGCTAGGATCTGAGGATGCAGGGGTGAGGAAAATAAAGACATGGTCCCTGGCATCACTGAGCCTAAGATTGAAATGGAAGAGAGAACTTTCCCCCATCTGCCCCTCCACAGAAATGTCAAGTCACAAGTTCAGAGTTCTGATAAAAGTTCTCTCCGAGAAGGAAAGGCACGGTGTGTCTGAGAGCATATAATAAGGGCTGTGTCCTAGGCTGGGTAGGGTGGGTGGCCCTGGATGGTCAGGGGATCTCAAGGCCACAGGCCCAGCCTCCTGGCTTCAGTAGTTCTGCGCTGACATTGCGCTGAGTGAGTGCAGGCGAATAAAGCAGAATGAAGACTTGTGGTCGGCACGTTTGTGGCACAGGTGTCTGTTAGCACACACTTCCGCACAGGGAGAACTGCCCAGGCAGGACACGCTGGTCTGAGATGACTCCTGGAGGTTCCCCTCCCATCACCTGCTTTAATAGCTTCCTGGACATGTTTTCACCATGTACCCAAGCATTGGAGCCAGACTTTAAAATGTTCCTTGACACTTCTACTCTGAGCCACCGACCTGCAGGGGAGTGAACCCTGCCCATCTGCCCCGCCTGTAGCCATTGCAATGATCCTGGTGGGATGGTGGTGATTTCAAATATGATGGAATCAAGACCACATGTTATCGCTGAGGATCACAGGCTGGTGAAGAGAGGGGAGGCTGCCTGCTGCAGAGGAGTCTGGCTGCCATATGCCAGGAGTTCCCCGGCAGGTGGCCAGGACCCTTTGGGGCCATTTCTCCCAATCGAACCTCCAATCCCAACTCCCTACCCCATTCCTGACACTTTTCTTTTTGGTAGAAGACATCACAAATTTGCAAGTTATTCTTCTGGACCAGATAAGAAGGAGAGAAAGGGGACGAGGAGAAAAAGACACATACGCATGAGTTTCTTCTCTGTAGGTGTCTCTCTTCCTGGGCCCCGACATATAAGGAGACAGAAACAGCAGTAGTTCCTGCTGCTTTTTTTTTTTTTGGTTGGCAAAATTCCTTGCAGATAGCAAAGCCCTAGTGTATACTCATCTGTTAATCAATCAACATGCATGATGTGGGCAAGGACCTGCCCAGGGACACCCCATGAGGCAGCATGCTGAATCACCAACAAACTTGGCGGGAAACAGCACTGCGGTCAGATCCCAGCTCCTCCATATCTAGTTGTGTGACTTGGGCCAATTCGTACCCTCTGGGTCTGTTTCTATATCTGTAAAATGGGGAAGCCTGCCTCTTAGGGCTACTGTGAGAATTCAGCGAGGTCACGCACGGCTAAACCTGCCCCACGTGTGTAAAGACTTCATTCAGCAGCATAGACTACAATCCGGGTAGCGCCCCCTAGAGTTGAACACTGTGCAACATGCATAGCCTTATGTGGGAGTCTGGTCCACAGCAAGAGCTCAATCACTAGCAGCTGTTATTATAAGTTGCTATCCTTGTCTTCCGAAGCTGACACTACAACAGAGCCTTCTGCATGAATAATGCCACCAAGCATACCAGGCAAAGTGGGAGAACTGCCAGCTTACAGAGGTGACAACATCCACTGTCAGTGGATAGAGAACCTCACGGATAGGAGAGACAGCAGCTTCAGCAAAGACTCAAGGCAAAGATGGGCAGGTGTGTCAAATAGAGCAACCGGGCTGAAGTGGAAGGTATTTGATCATCACCAGCACATGACAAAGGACTTTCCAGTCTGCTAAGTGTTTCTGAGCAGCATCTCTGCTAATTCTTGCAATTACCCGAGGAGGCAAGAAGCGTGATTGCCTTTTTAGGGATGAGGAAATTGAGGCTTTGAAGAGCTGTGCCCCTGCCCCTAGAGAGCATCATTAGTGAGGTCTGGAGCTAGGACTTGGGTCCGAGGCCTCTGGCTCCAAAGCATCCATGTGGGTAAAGAGAGAAAATGACAAGGATAATCTGCGGCCAGGCCCTGGAGGTCAGAGAAGGACCAATGGGAGAGCTGGGATTATACTGAATAAGCAATGGGAGGGAAGCAACATCTTTCAACAGAAGAGTGACATGATAGAGATGTTTCTAGAGGATGCACTGGGCCAGAATGGGCTGAATGGCCTGTGCAGGGGGGAGAGAGGCAAGGAGGAATTCGTCCTTCATTTAGTACTCAACCAATGTTTATTGAGCACAGGGGTGCGCTGTGTGGCTTGCTCCATCCCCTCCCTTTCTGACGGGGGAGTTTGCATTCTGCTCCCTCAGGCAGCAGTGGCTCTAGAGTTCTGACAAAGCTGGGAACTGCAGGACTCCTGGGCGGGGAGGGGCTTGATGTGCCTCCCAGAAGCTCACCGGGACTTCAGCTCTGTTATCCTCTAAAGAGATCCACTTGCCAACGTGGGCAAGGCCACCTGGTAGATGGCACAGCGCTCATCACCTGCGAGAGCTCCCCGGAGAAATAATTAACTTATCGGAAGCTCCTGCTTGAAGGGAGAGACAGGAGAGAGAGCAGACTGACGATTCTGAGCCACCCAAGCCTGCTTCCCCTTCCTGCTGGTTGGGATTCTGCTTAAACAGCCCGCCTTTAAATGATCTACTCCCGATTCACGTTTTCTCTGCACGGAGTGAAACTACAGGAGAGAAATAGCTCATTCATGCACTCATTCATTCAACTAATAATTATTGAACCTATTGTGGAGGGAAACGGAGGTCAGTGTGACAATGTGTGCCTTCAGGAGATATCAGGCTGGTGGGAGAGACGGGGTGTTCCCACATCACAGTCATGGGGAAGCAGGAGGCTGCGGGAGCACCCAGGACGAGGGGCAGGCTTCCCGCTAGCACTGACGTTCAAGTTCAGTCCTGAGAGAAGAGCAAAGCCAGCCTTTGAGACGAGGCCAGTGTGGTTTAGGAGGGCAGAGAGCCTGTGCAAAGATCTGGAGGCAAGAGAGCCTATTTTGGGAACTAAAACAACAGCAATAAATAATGGCTAATTATTCTTAAGCCCTTATTGTGGTCCATGAGCTATGCCAAATACATTATATACATTATCTCATATATCTTTAAATGCCAAACAACAGAAAAGAATAATAACTTTGTGAAGATCAATCTTGCCCCCATTTTGCAGATGAGAAGCTGAGACTCAGAGAGGATAGCTAACTTGTCCAAGGTGACCTGTTAAAATACGCTGAAGTCGGCATTCAGATGCAGGCCATCTCCCGCCGGGTCCTGAAATGGAAGAACCACGCTGTGCCTTCAGGGCCTCTCTGGCCAACCCCGCTCCAGGAAGCCTGCAGGGATGATCTGCTCTTATCCTGGTTAGCTCTGGATTCCCTCTTATCTCCACCACAAGACAGCCTCTTCCTCAAAGTCAGGGGTGCAGCCTCCACTCTGTTGTTTTGGAGTGCCTGTTCACTCCTTTGTTTTAATTCTCCCACAGCAGCTGAAGAAGTATTTGTTGATTGACCATTCTTTTTGTCCCAGTGCCTACTGATGAAATGATCTTTTTAAATGACAAAGCCTGGTGGGTCTACCCATGCAGCTAACTCCGGTTGAAAGGGAAGTCTGAGTGTGTTTCGGCTTTCATGGTGTTTTCATAAATACACAGGGATGTAGGGTTATGATGAGGAGTAGGGAAAGAGAGCTTCAGCACAAATCGTGACATTTTGTTCTGAGCTCCTAGGGCCCTGGAGAGATTCAGAGAAATCCCATCACAGTGCTCACAGACCCAGTGGTGTGGTTTCTTTGAGAAGCATCCTTTGTATGTATGTCTGATTTTTGTTTAAAGAATATTCTTTCCAAGATGGCAAACATTAAAGAAGCAAATCTGTTTGTATTTGTCTGGCAACTAATAAAACGCATCAGACTGAAAGCAAATTTCAAACAATGAAATGAACCTGGCCTAGCAAATAAAGGCTCTGGAATCCCATAGTTACAATTAGCTTCCCCTACACAATTAGGCATGCTTAGCCTAGGGAGGATTACATGGATGGGAAATTAGTCAATTGGAAAAAGGAGATTCTAAAGAAAGCTGCCCCCTGGCATTAAGGTACTTGGATCCCATTACTTGCAGATGGGAAATCAACAACCATTAGACTAAGACCAAAGATGGGGCCAGCTCATTCACATGCCCCTCCTGGACCACAGCCTTCCCACTCAAAGCAAGTGGTCTTTGCAAAGACCTCCCAAGCCATAGCGTCCACCCAGGAAGAATGAATGTCCACCAGAAGGGAAGAAGTTAACCCTATGAGCAGCTTAGATCATACTGGAATAACAAACACACAGCTTTCCTTGTCCCAGGACTACCTATAATGCCCTGCTCCAAGGCTAGGATCCTCAATGGGTGCAGCGTGGTATTCAGTAAAGGGAGTGGGCTTTGAAATCATTCTGCCGTTTAGTCAATGAACACATATTTATTGAGCACCTACAAGGTTCTCATCCCATGCTAGGAACTGGGGCTACAGTGGTGAAGATTTCAATGTAATCCTGCTCTCCTGGAGCTTCCAGTTTGGTGGAGGTACCTGGAGGTGAAAAAACTACACAAGTAGCTCTGTAATTATAACTGGGTTTAGTGCTGTGGAAGTGAGTTTATTGCACACAGAGGTGTATATGGGAGCAAGGGCACAGTCAGAGAAGGCTTCCTGGAGGAAGGGACATCCGAGTTGGGGTCTGAAGAATGAGTAGGACTCAACCAGGTGGAGTCAGGGGAGAAACTCCCATGGGGCTATGGGGTAGGAAGGAGTCCACATATTGGAGGGACAGGGAGAAGGCTAGTTGAGCCTGGAGCACAGGGGCCGTGGGGATGAGTGTGGGGATGACGCTGGGGTGAAATCAAGCAGGCCACGTGGAAGGTCTTTCACTTCTGCCCTAAGAGAATGGGGGAAACCATTACAGTGCTTTAAGCAGGAGAGCGAGGGGATCAGAGGTGCATTTCGGAAGAAAGACACCAATTCCGTGGAGGATGAGTTAGACAGGGACAAGAGTGCAGGAGGAGATATTTAGGAGGTAGCAGTCCAGGCAAAAGGAGGTGGCAGCCTGGCCTTGGATGGTGGCAGTAGGAAAAGATGAAGTAGATAGATTATATGTTGTAGAGATAATCAACTAGACTGATGAGATATGGGGTCAGGGTAAGGGCGAGGTGGTATCCAAGATGCCATCAACCTTTTGTGGCTGGATGGGAGGTTCTGGCTTTCTCTGAGCCTGGGACACTGGAGGCAACTGGGATTGGGGAGGAAGATACAGACATGGGTGAGGATCCCAGGCTACTGCTCTAGGATGACTCACTAGCTGTACGACCTTGGGTGAGTCAGGTACCTCATGTTTTCTTTTTTGAATGATAGGAATATTAACAGCTACTCTTTTTTTTTTAAAGGATTAGAATAAACTTTGGTGTCCACTGGGAATCTTTCTGGGCAAAACTATAATTCAAAAAGATACATGCACCCCTATGTTCATAGCCATATATATATATATAATGGAGTACTACTCAGCCATAAAAAAGAATGAAATAATGTCATTTGCAGCAACATGGGTGGATCTAGAGATTACCATACTAAGTGAAATAAGTCAGTCAGAAAAAGACAAATACCATATGATATCACTTATATGTGGAATCTAAAATATGATAGAAATGAAGTTATCTACGAAACAAAAACAGACTCACAGGGCTTCCCTGGTGGCGCAGTGGTTGAGAATCTGCCTGCCAATGTAGGGGACACGGGTTCGAGCCCTGGTCTGGGAAGATCCCACATGCCACGGAGCAACTGGGCCCGTGAGCCACAATTACTGAGCCTGAGCGTCTGGAGCCTGTGCTCCGCAACAAGAGAGGCCGCGATGGTGAGAGGCCCGCACACCGCGATGAAGAGTGGTCCCCACTTGCCGCAACTAGAGAAAGCCCTCGCACAGAAACGAAGACTCAACACAGTCATAAATAAATAAATAAATAAATAAAAGAACGTGAATTTCTTAAAAAAAAAACAAAAAAAAACAGACTCACAGACATAGAGAACAGACCTGTGGTTGCCAAGGGGGAGAGAGAGTGGGGAAGGGAAGGATTGGGAGTTTGGGATTAACAGATGGAAACTATTACATATGGAATGGATATACAAGTTCCTACTGTAAAGCACAGAGAACTATATTCAGTATCCTGTAATAAACCATAATGGAAAAGAATATGAAAAAGAATATATATATGTACAGCTGAGTCACTGCTGTACAGCAGAAATTAACACAACATTGTAAATCAACTCTACTTCAGTAAAATACATTTTAAGAAAAGAATAAACTTTGATGTCCAACCCAGTGGCAGGTATATAAAAGACTCTAATAAATGATAGCAGTTATAATCATCAGTGTTTTTTCCTGAAGCAAACCATCAGATTCACGCTAAGTCTCCTGATCAGAAACACCTTAGATGGTAATTCTGACTTCCAGAACACAAGTATACAACATGGACATAATCCTAGGGGGTTCCAGCCACGTCAGAGACACTGTAGGTCTGTATATTTACCACATTTTCCTCCTCAGAGTATGGCAATAAAGCCCTTGTTCTGCCGTGTTGGAGCAAACTACTTGCAGGAAGGGTGAACTTCTAAATTCATACAATTTGCTGTGGTTCTATCCATGATAAGAGTACATGAGGTGTATTCTGCCTAATACTAGGCAAAAAAGCATCTACATTTTTCTGTCGGCATTTAACTGTCAGCAAGAATGGATTTTAGCACCTAACTTTTATAGAGAATGTTGGATTCTAATACATTAGTGTGTGAGAGAAAGGGGCATTTAACAGGAAATGGTGAGAAATGCATATAAAGTGCTCAGCAGGTCGCCTGGTACCTCGTAAGTGACAAATGCATGGCGGCATGATTGTACTGCTGCTAATGCTGATATTGTCGTGTTCTGGAATAAACCTCGATATATGAGTATTGTAATTTATAAGAACCCCTTTTCAGGGCATTTAGACACTAAGATTTGATTTTTAATCTCCTCTCTTTATTCTGCTTTGTCCCTTTCTCTATATAATAATTGGAGCAGAAAACAATCTACCCCAAGGTGGAAGACAGAGATACTTGTTCAAAATGGAAGACATGCTATGCCTCCGGATCCACTGTGGGACAATGACATGAAAAAACGTTCTCACTGGGTGTATGAAACCCTGTAGACACACAGGAATAGGGCACCTGGGCGGAGGGAGGCAAGGGACAGGAAATAAAGGAGAACCCAAGGCAGACAAATCAGCAGCAGGGCAGGTGGAGACACCTGGGCAACAAACCTAGGCCAGCTGCAGATGAGGACTGGGATTGATGAGAGGGGTCTTCAGGTGTCACACTGTGCTTGGGCACATTTCACCATGGGAAGTCAGCATCATCTCCCCCCCAGATTGCTATATTAAAATAGACAACAGGGAAGAACACGAATGTATACCTGGCTTAGGAATTTCAGCTAGAACTGCTGTCTAGTGAGTATCCCAGGAATACAGTAAAACTTGTGGATTCTCACACTTCAGAAATTTGGAATTTTTGCTAATTCAGAAGGGCTTAAGATGATCTAAGTATATTCTATACAGAGAGGCTTGGTGAAACACTATACCACTGCAGACACGATGGAGACTTAGTCGCAGAAAAACCAAGCATTCAAAAAGCACATCAGGGACTTCCCTCGTGGCACAGTGGTTGAGAATCTGCCTGCCAATGCAGGGGACACGGGTTCGAGCCCTGGTCTGGGAGGATCCCACATGCCGTGGAGCAACTGGGCCCGTGAGCCACAATTACTGAGCCTGCGCGTCTGGAGCCTGTGCTCCGCAACAAGAGAGGCCGCGACAGTGAGAGGCCCGCGCACCGCGATGAAGAGTGGCCCCCGTTCGCCACAACTAGAGAAAGCCCTCGCACAGAAATGAAGACCCAACATAGCCAAAAATAAATAAATAAATAAATAAATAAATAAATAAATAAATAAATAAATAAATAAATAATAAAAATAAAGGAATTCCTTTAAAAAAAAAAGTAAAATAAATATCCTTCTTTAAAAAAAAAAAAAAAAGCACATCAGACAGCTTTAAGCAGTCTTCTTCTGTAAAGCAAGCTGTCCTAAGCATCTCTATTGGTCACTATTTCGCTTTAGGATATTTATAATTTTAAAATACAGTGAAATTGATCTTTTAAAATAAATGTTCTATAATCAAGAGTTTTCACGGATGCACGTTACAGGCATACCTCGGAGAAATAGTGGGTTCAGTTCCAGACCTCTGCAATAAAGTGAACATTGCAAAAAAGCAAGTCACACACACTTTTTGGTTTCCCAGTGCATATAAAAGTTATGTTTACACTATACTGCAGTCTACTAAGTATGTAATAGCATTATGTCTAAAAAAACAATGTACATACCTTAATCAAAAATACTTTATTACTGAAAAATGCTAACCACCACCTGAGCCCTCAGGGCATCGTAATCATTTTGCCGTGGAGGGTTTGAAACATCTCGAGAATTACCAAAATGTGACACAGAGACACAGAGTGAGCAAACATTGTTGGAAAAATGGCGCCCACAGACTTGTTCAATGCAGGGTTACCACAAACCTTCAATTTGTAAAAGATGCAGTATCTTCAAAGTGCAATAAAATGGGATATGCCAGTATCTACACTTATGCAAGGCACTTTGGTATACAAAACCAAAAGTAACATTTAAGACCACGTTTTATGCTGTTAGCATTATTACTGTCCCTATATTAATCATCATAATAACACTTGCCATTTATTAAGCACTTTCCTTGTGCTTGGCACTCTGTTAGCAGTGTTTCATGCATTACTTAACTGCATTATCCTATGTTTATCCCTGTTTTGCAAATGAGCAAACTCAAGATTCAGGGTTAAGTTAAATAGCCGTGGTTACCCAAGGAGTCGGTGGCAGAGAGGGGATTTAAACTGGATTGGACTAACTCTGGGGCCGCAGTCTCAGCAGATGGTAATGCAGTGGGGGGAGGATAGGATAAAAGCTGAGTTAGACTGTCAGGCAATAAAGGACGACTGTCAAATGAGATGCGGGTGATACATGCTAACGAAGGCTAATAGCCCTTGGTGAGTGCCACTGGCTGTTTTGGTAATAACAGGCTTGTTCTGTTCAAGTCTTCTTCTTGAAAAAGTATGATGGCTGACCAGGGCTTAAGAACAAGAAGACTTAAATGCTGAAATGCTTCTGGATGGTGCTTCCATAGGTTTGTCATCTTGAATGCCAGATGTCACCAGTCCTTCGTGCAGAGTGGTGATTCCAGAGAACGTAGGTGATTTCCCACTGCTGCAAATCAACTGTTAAGAAGAACCACATCCTTGAATGTATTTACCGCTATTTATATTCAAACGACATCACTGATAGTAAAGAAGGGGAATAAAAAAGAAAAAGAACCCAGACTCTCCTAGACACATAAAGTTATAAAGTACTTTTTATCATCTCTGTTTAAAAAAAAAATGGAAGCAACTAGAGTCTTCAGATTCTTTTACAGCCTGGCCTATTTTGCAAGCACCAACCATCCTACTAAGGGTATCAACGGTACGAGGGTGATTTAGTCCCAACCTGGAGATGGGAAATAAACTACTAGTCAGGTTGCATTAAATCAATCCTGAAATGAATCTTCCAGCTATCAAATCTGGGCTTTTCAGGACAGTTTTAATTGCTAATAAGCCTAATAAATTGAAAGCTGCCAAGTGTTGTTGTGAGACGTGTTCCTTGAAAAGTATACACGATGTGAAAATGTGGGTTTGCAGCAAGCAGACGTGGCAAAAGATGGGGCTGGGAAAAGGAACGTGGGCCCTGTGTTTCAGTGAAGCTCTGGCTGGTCTGCCCCGTCTCCAGATGGAACCACTCAGGATCCCCCAAGGACTGTTGTCATTCCTGAGTGAGTTACAGGAACAAGTGAAACCCAAGACTCTCCTATGACAGCAAACTAGCCCACAGGGCTTGGACAGTTAAAACCTAGTCAATCTTAACTTTTGGAAATCTTTGAAAGATGATATTCTTGTTTTAGCCTGTAGTTTGCCTGCTTATTTGTTTCTCATTATTTTGGTTTGAGGCCTTTTGAATCACCAGGAATTTGTCTACAATCTAATTTCCTTCCACTTTTTCTGGCCTCTCACAAAGTTGGGGATAGATGCTTTTCTCATCTCCCATCTCTACCCTGTTTTCTAATGAATTCAGTCAGTGACTGAAATTGAAGACATCAGGCCCATTCATCTCTAGGTAGGAAGAATAGCAGAGTCGCATGAGAGCCGGGTTCAAACTCTGGCTCCACATACTACCTATGTTAGGTCATTTCATCCTTCTGAGACTTGCTTTTCTCAGCTGCCTAACAGGAATGAGAAGTGCTGTTCCACATGGTTGTTTCCAGTATTAAATGGGATATTCTTTGTAAAGTGCTTACATGGTGCCTGGCATGTAGTAAGTGCTCAATAAACTACAGCAGGTATTGTTTCTAACATTGTACCTGAGTACTGATGCCCAGTTGGGGATACAGTTCTCCTTATCATAACTTTGGGGTTCAAGGTTTGTCCCCAAGTGGAGAAATGGAAATCCAGTTTCTGACTTGCCTCTTTCAGGTAAATGAGTGAAGAATTCCAATTTTTCATGGTAATATTTTCACCTCTCCAGACACAGGGATCATAGGGCACAGAATTTGCAGTTGAGTAAATTGAAGGTCAAGTGCCAGGTCTACTCAAGTATGTTACAGAACTCCTCTGAACATAACTGTCCTCATCTGTACAGTGGTTAAGACTAAAAATATTTATCTTGTGATGTTTGTCAGGGTCTAACAGGTTTATTTATATAGAAAGAATCTGCAAATTGTTAAGTTTTAAACCTATTTGTAATGTCTTCTTTTAGTATCTAGCACTGGGTCTGGTATATAGCAAGCAGTTATTTGAGAGGTGGTCAACTTTCCCTCCAATCCACCATATCTGCATCATTTTCAATGTAAGTAGTTGATGTGTGGAAGGGGGAGTGGGGCAGGGCTAGTCTCCAAGGAGGCCACATGACTCAGGGTGGCCAATGTGAATAGTGCATCCCCCAGAAGCAGTGATTGGTTCAGGGATGGGCACATGACCATGCCAGAATAAGTTTCAGAACTTTTACAGGATCTATTGGGGGGGGGGGAAGCTCTTTTTTTTTTTTTTTTCCTGCCAAACTCCATGCTGAAGTGATAAGTATAGAAATACTGGGAGCCACCATGTAAAAAAAGTCCCAATGACATTATTGAACTGCTAGGTCCAGCCTTGCCTGAAGCCCTTGAATTTTTAGTTTTATGTGCCAAGAAGTTTCCTTTTCTTTCTTTTTTTAAAGCCATTTTTAATTTGGGTTCTACTACTTGCAAATGAGAATCCTGACTATACTTCAACAGTTTATATTGGTTTTGTTTATTTGCTTGTTTTTAACCTTGGTCTGTAAGCTAGATGTGCTTTAGGGAATAAACATCTGTATAGCATGTTGTATCTGTGTGCATTTCTTTTTTGGGGGAAGCGGGGGTATACAGAATCGTTGGTCTGTAGCAATTTAGATTTCTGCTTATGCACAAACCTTTCTTTTTTGGAACGTTGGATTCTTCCCTAATCTTTACTGTAACTATACTATGAATATAGTCACTTCCTAAATCTAAAGCTTTTTTGATCATTCCACATTCTCCTTGACCTTCCGTGAGTGTCTTGAATTGCTGATCACCAAATGAGGCCATAAGATGTTATCAGACATAAAGGGACCGACTGGTTGGTCTGGTTGTGCCTCTCAAAGCCTCTGGAGTTTTGCGGGGGGTCACCAGAGTCTAGGATCAGAAGGATAAAGAGATGCCATCTTGCTAGCCAATGCTTGACTCTCGGTGGTGGTTACTTGGAGGTCAGTTTTGAGATGTGTTGGAAGTCCAAGCCCAGGCTAAGTAGAGAAGTGTGTGATGGTCCATTAGCAATGTCTGCAATGGGCTTAGGAGGAGGAAGTGGAGGCACTGCTGACCCTAACAGACATCAGGAGCTCAGATTTACCTACTTAGAGTTTAAATTCTTACCAGTTCACCCAGAGGAGTTTGGGCCCAAAAACTGTCATTAAGTCAAATTATAAGAGATCGATTGGTAATTTACATCTTTCCACTGATGTTAATATCCATGTCTCTAATTCCAGGAACTTCAGAAGGGACTCGGGCACTTACTCTAGTCAGTCCTAAAAGAGGACAGACTCTAGTGAATACACCAGAAGAAGGGTTTGGGGTAACCCCCAAAAAACAGTTCCATGATGTGTTCTGTGTGCAAAATTTTCCTGAGCTCAGGAAGAAGAAGAAAGTATTTAGTAACTAAATTAGTTGTTCAAAACTGACATCTAATTCTCATGGCAAAGAGAGGAAGAAAACTGCTCTCAACCAACTTGGTTAATCCAAATATTCAACTGCCATGAGCTGAACACATACTTTGTGCTTAAAATACATATATAAACTGAGTTCACATGTGTTTGTAGAATGCTAGGCTAGGAATAGCAACTGTGAGTGGTAACCTCAGTTCTGGGACCATCTAGCTAGGTGACCACAGATTAACCTCTTTGAGTCTCAGTTTCATTATCTGTAAAATCATTATAATAATGCCAATTTATCCCAAAGCGCTGCTGTGTGGGCCAAATGACAAATGTGGAAGAGCTCTGTAAAGCTATGAAACATTATGCAAATGCAAGGTATTATATGGGCACACACTCTCTCTATACGTGCAGAGTTTGTGAATAATATATGAGCTCTGTGAGTCTCAGCTCCACTCTGATCAATAATCTCACCTCCACGCTCACACAGAACATTAGCGACAAACATCTTGGATTAGTGTTTTGACAATGACTACAATGGCACTGAAGAACAGTGTTGAGAAAAGGAAAACAAACAGGAAACTGCTGACAGTGGCTTTAAGCCACAAACTCTATCTGAACAAAACTCCTTGGCGAATCCCTAAGCAGTAATTCAATAAACAAAGCCATTCACTCAGTTTTACCCCCAAAGTCCTTGGTGGCCCAACAGTGCACATTCTGAAGGTTCACTTTGTTATGCACGGTCCCCATCCTCGGACTAATCTTTTTATAATGAACTTAATCCAGTTAGAGCTCCCTAGAATGGCCACGTGTCAACGTAATTGGATAACGGCCTGAGATTTTGTAATTATTCCTACTCTTCAAGCAGAGCTGGTTTGAGTGTGCCCAGCCCCTCCTCCTAGCACTGACAACCATTTTCCCAGTGATAAAGCTAATGCTGAGGGGGGAGAGCGTCAGATGAGCTCTGTCCTGGGGGCCGGGGTGTTAGCAGGAGGAAACTGGGATGGAGGGAAAGGGAAGAGTGGTGGAGAGTGAGCTGCTCTGGGTAGACGATCTGTCTCTCTTAATAGGCCACTCCTTGCAATAAAGAAACGCAGACTTTGAAAGGCGTAGGTGTCTCTGCGCCATGGGGAAGAACAATTAACCCAGTGGAGAAAATGGTTTTGAACAATTTTGCAGCTGCTCGGGCACTGGGTCCCGCCTCATTTTCCTCTTTACCTTTCCCCCCATCGATGCACACCAGGCTCGCCTCTGTTCTCCCCAGTGCCCTCAGACATAAAGACACAGAGCCTCTTTGGGGGCGCTAGTCCCAAAACACTCTGAAAGAGGAAGTGCGGGTTGAGTCGGCGATTATGGAATTAAGATGCCAAAGTGTTCCCTGAAAACAGAAAATTCAAATGCACAATCACACTAAAAGGGTGCCTTTCCAGTTTGTTCCTTGAACGTCTGTGGGTCAAAGTCATTAGCAAGTCTAGGCTTGGCCTCCCCAAGCTATTCAGTATGGGGACTTGATGACTCTTTAATATCAAATGGGCCTCTCCTATGTATCCCAAACTTCCCCTGAGCTGAGAGTGTCGGTCCCACTTTAATAAACCTGTTACAATACTTAGAAGGGTCTGTACCTCCCATCATCTAAAGGATGCTGATGAAATAGAGATGAGCGTCAGAACCCTAACTGGGAAGGGCCTGTGATGCGAGAGGAAAGGAGGAGGAAGGAGGGAAGAAGAGGCCCCCAAGGTGGTACCTCTCTCCAGCTCAGCAGATCTGCAACACTGATGCTTAACTTGTGCAAAGTGAACGGAAACCTGGTAAAACCGGCACTCATGTAAAGGGAACGAGACCGTGGTGAAACTAGCTCACACGGCTCAGAGCCACAACACACTGACTCATATCAGGGAGTCCTCTTAATAAGTTACAATTGTGAAATCTCATTCCAGGGAAGGAGACCAAAAGGAGATCAAAGGCTTCCTGACTGGTATTCACTATTAGGGCAAGGGAGAGGCTGACAAATTCTGGCCTCCCTCTGACGGTCTGTGCCTCTCCTCCCTGCTTGGAGCCCATTCCACGCACTTTCCTTTTAACATGTTCTAGGTCTGCTTTCAGTTATTCCAAATCTAATCTATCAACACTGAGATAGGAAAAAAAAAAAAAAAAAAAAAAATCCCCTGACTGCTTTAGGGCTAAACTCGGGTGCTTCCTCTCAACACGGGGACCGAAACACATGCATGTGTGGCTCGGTAAAGCGGCAGCCAGCGACTTAGGAAGCTCAAACCAAGCGAAGAAAAAAGAGGGCATTGGTTCTGTTAGGTCTGGGCCAAATCACTCTTGATTTGTTCTAATCTCTGCACTAGTATTTATTTTCATGATTGGATTAGAGACATGCTTTTCCTCCCAGGCTACGGCCTTGGAAGGTCCTTTGCACACTCTTTCTAAATTTCTTGTTGTAAGAATAGCTGCTCTCTATATATTAAGTTTTATGTACACTCTGCTTATGTAATTATTACAGAGCTATAAGGAGTCCCACCTAAGGTAGGTGATGAAACAGAGGCTCTGAGACATGAGACAACTTCCCCAAATTCACGCGGCTGTTTAGAGGGAGGCTGGAGTTTGGGTTTCACCACCACACACGCTGGCCTGGAACCTTCTCCCACCACTTCTGACTTGCGAGCTCTGCCTGAGGGCCTGAGAGCCACGAGGAAGGGGCGGGGGTAGGCTGAGCCCAGTTCTCTTAGCTACCCCAGCCTCTTTGCACTAAAGAATCAGTCCAGGACATATACACACTACCAAGCGTAAAATAGATAGCTAGTGGGAAGCAGCCGCATAGCACAGGGAGATCAGCATGGTGGTTTGTGACCACCTAGAGGGGTGGCATAGGGAGGGTGGGAGGGAGGGAGACGCAAGAGGGAAGAGATATGGGGACATATGTATAACTGATTCACTTTGTTATAAAGCAGAAACTAACACACCATTGTAAAGCAATTATACTCCAATACAGATGTTAAAAAAAAAAAAATGAAAATCATAAAAAAAAAAAAAGAATCAGTCCTGCCCCAGGGCTGGCGGGACCAGAGGGCCTTGGTGTCACCACAGCCGCTATCGTGGGGTAGCACTGTTGGCCTGGGGACACTGAGCATCCCCCCAATACCTGCACATACGTCTGGTCCTGCCTTTTCCTACCAGGCCTCCCCCAAGAGGCAGCCACTTCCAGGGAGGGTTTTTCATGGTCCCAGCGTTGCTCACACAGCACAACAGTGACATCCAGGGGAGAGGCTGGGTGATGGCAGGGACTACCTGGCCCCAGCTTCTTCCACAGGTTTTGGGCTGACTTACAAGCACACAGACCCTGACTCATCAGGGGCTGGGCATCTTGGGGCTTGTGGGTCAGCAACCCCCCCTGCAGCTTGCCTGGGGTCCTTCCACACTGACTACATTGCCCTCCCCCCAGCCTGGCCCTCACCCTCTCATTCCCACCTCATCCCCAGCCTTTGCTCAATGACTCCAGCGTTTAGGGAAGGCGTCTTTAACTTGACCTAGTCGGATACACATCAGCTCCCGCCACCCCTCAAACACATCTCCATTCAGGAAGTCTTTTTATCAGCACCACCTGAGGACAGAGAAGTTTCTGGAGTTAAAAATGAGCTCAGTCCTTCCCTCAAAGAAAAGTTTCCACAAGCAAATGGCAAATGTGCTGGATGTCTTATTATTACTATTATGTCTCTATCATTTTATCATTCATATTCATTGTGCTGTTGCCTTTGGCTTGATCTGCACTAAGAAGAGTAAAGGTTGTCTATGGAAGCAAGGAACAGTCACTACACATAGAGAATGAGACCCTAAACACACATGCGTGCTTGTATACACTCACACACACTCACACACACACACACACACACACACTCACACACACACACACACACACTCACACACACACACACTCACACACACACACACACACTCACACACACACACACACACACACACTCACACACACACTCACTCACACACACACACACTCACACACACACACACACACACACTCACACACACACTCACTCACACACACACACACTCACACACACTCACACACACACACACACACACACACTCACACACACACACACACACACACACACTCACACACACACACACACACTCACACACACACACACACTCACACACACACACACACTCACACACACACACACACTCACACACACACACACACACACTCACACACACACTCACTCACACACACACACACTCACACACACTCACACACACACACACACACACACACTCACACACACACACACACACACACACACTCACACACACACACACACACTCACACACACACACACACTCACACACACACACACACTCACACACACACACACACTCACACACACACACACACACTCACACACACACACACACACACACTCACACACACACACACACACACACACTCACACACACACACACACACACACACACACACACACACACACAGAGAGAGAGAGACAGCGAGAGAAATATGCAAGCATTTAAACATCTAAACAGACACCAGGGGCAATACAAATGGAAAGGTTAAAAGAGAAATGCAACAAGAGAAAAAACAGATCCTTGCCTCTGCCAGGGCCACTTTCTGGGGGAGTGTTTGGGCTGGTGTCCGCCCATAATGGTGCACGGCCTGTGGGTGTTGTCTCTGCAGAGGGCACTCAGGATGCACCCTGGATCCCTCAGGAGCTGGGGGGAGAGCTGCCACCTGCAGCCTGGGCGCTGGGTCTTTCCTCACAGTCCCCTGCTCGCTACCTGCTTTGGCCAGCAGGTGGCAGGGCAGAGATGCTGTGCAAGACTGAGGCCCAAAGAGGCGGCAAAAAAGGGAACCCAGACTGGGATGATGAGCCCTGGTCCTTTGTGCCCTGCATCCCTGCCACCACCTGTCCAGGCTGAGTGAAGCTTCAGCGCCACTGGTGTTACCACTGGGGCCAGTTCCTCTGTATACTTTGTCGGGTTTGGTGAAATCCTTCTCAAAGTATGTGCCCCACATCCAGGGCCGGGGGCAGGGTGAAGCTCCGGGGAAGGAGCCTGAAAGGTCGCTTGCATCATCCTGGGAGAAAGGCAGGAGGGAAAGCACAAGGGCCCAGCTGCCTGCTTCCTCTCCCCCGACTGGACGGTCCACCCGAGCGTCACGCCTGCCTTGTCTAGGGCATACACAGTGCTGGGCACAGGTACTCAAGCACTATTTGACTTGTAGTCATGACTACATGAGGCGTTGGAGCAGCTGAGGTGAGCTGTAGTTTTCTGGGTGTAGCGGGGAGAATCAGAGAGGGAAGGAGCTCAGTTTGGAGCAGGCAGGATTTCGGTGCAGATAGAGTTCAGAGCCAGAGCCTGTGGGAGCTGCGGAAGGACACACGGCTGCAGGTAGCAGCTTTCTCTCAGCTGCTGAGAGAAATGACCGTGAAGACTGGGTGACACTTTGCAGGTTTAGGTGGCGGAGTCCCCCTCTCTGGAGATTTTTAAGAAAAGGAGAATCTGGCAGGAAAGTTTCAGTGGATCGATTTGCTGCAAGATGCAGGGATAAGAGCTTCCTTTTTCCATTAGCAGGTATTTTTTCTTGCCTGTTCTTGCTCTAGAAACAAAATCTAGCCTGAGCCTAACACATACAACAAACAAAAGGAACGAGTCTGACTGAACACGGACAAGGCCAGAGCTCAGCTATTTGGACCACCCCATGGTTGTCACTGTCTCCTCAAAGGCATTGTGTGAAAATCCCAGGGCTCTGCTAACATAGGTTTGGAAATTGTTGGTGAGGACAGATCATCAAGGCCCAGAGAATTCCTAGCTGGTCATCCACTGGGTCAGTTTCAAATTCATCTTCCTGAGCTCTCAAGGGAGGGGTGTGGACTAGATCAGCAGCTCCCACACCTGGTTGTTCTTCAGACGCCTACACCCTACCCCACGTCTCCAGGATCAGAACTTCCTGGGGCAGCACCTGAGCATCTGCATTTTTCATAAGCGTGTTTGGGGGCTCTGATGCTCAGGATTGGGAGCCCCTGGACAAGCTGGCCTGTGAGATTCTCCTCACCTGCAGGACTTCTGAGGCTCTGCAGCTCTGCTTTTAACCTGGAACAAACCTGACTGGGTTTGGGTAAGCTATGCTTCCCTCCCAATAATGTATCCACAGAGCAGAGGCCGCAGAAAGTCCAGGCAGTCATGGGGACCGTTCAGCATCTCGACGGACATTCCAAGAGGAACCACACCATGGGAAATATAAAGCAATGGGGTCACCGATGAAGGCTCAGATCTGTAGTATGTCACCCACATGTGGCTCCGTGAAACTCCAGCCCCTGGAACACATCACAGGGATGTTCTTGCTCTTGTTATAGCCAGCACATCCTCCGGAGAAGGCTTCCTTTGAGAATCCTCCAAAAGCATGTGCCATGACTATATACACATGAGGCCAAAAACAGCTGACCAGACGGGGTAAAAAAAAAAAAAAAAGCAAAAGCAAAGTGCCACAGTGGAGGGGAATCTTTGCTAGAGTTAGGTATAGAAGTCAGTGTGTAAGGCAAATTTACAGCTAGTTAAAATTGCCCTTGAAAATTCCTTAAATCACCCATAAAACACTGCATTGGATGGCTTTGAGTACACAGTTCTGTATAGTAATATATACATGTTAATATATAAAGCAGGACAGGAAAACTTTTTCTTAAAGGCCCAGATGGTCAATATTTTAGGCTTAGTGGGTAATACAAACTCTGTCACAACTACCTGATTCTGTTGTTGTAGCAAGAAAGCAGCCACAGCCATACAAATAAGTGAGCATGGCTGTGTCTTAATAAAACTTTATTAACAACAACAGGCAGTGGGACAGACTTGGTTCTTGGGCCAATTCCCCAGGTCAGAGTTTGTCACCCTCCATTATACAATATAATAGAGGGAAGGACCTATTTTACAAAAAATATCTGTCTCAAAACTACCGTATAAGGATGTGGAGTGGAAGAGAGGAGCCGATTCAAGTTTTCTGTCTCAGGTTCACCGGGGCATGCATTGACCAGAATGGCAGGTGAAATCACCCAATATTAAATGATGTATTTGACTCTCACTGCTCAGCCCACAGAGCTGAATTCCGTAAGTTGACTCTTACCCTTCGTAACTCAATATATAAATATATAAATATAAAAACACCAAGTCTGTTCTGTTTTTTTTTTTCTAATTTCAATTAGTTACACCACATCCCAGAGGTTCAGACTAGGGCACATCTAAATCAGGGGTGGCAGCAAGGGGAAATATCAGAAAATATCAGAAAAGTCAGGTTCTAACCCTTCATCTAGGAAGATGGCAGACACCAGGAGAAAAATCAGCCCCAAGGTAGGGCAGGTATTGGTGTGGGAGAGGGGAGTGAGGGTTTTCTTACTGCCAACATTCGGCAAGAGAATAGCATCACTCTGTTTGTTTGCAATGGTCAAAGTGCAAAAGTTCTTGTGAAAGACTTACACATACTTGGCATAGTATTTAAGGCAGAGTGACTTACTGTCAACACTGGTTAAAGGAAGCAGTGATTCCTAGATGTGAACAATGCTTATTAAGAAAAATATCATTTCAGGCAATGGGAAGGAGCTGCACCATTCAATGGGAAAGTCCAAGAAATGAGCTCTTGGCTTACTCCTTAGAGAAGCGAGCCCTCTTTATGATAAGGGGGTCCTGCTGACCAGTGGGCTGACCCCTGGTTTGGCCTGATCTGTCACTCTGTCTACCCCTACAAAACCATCTCATGAAGAGAGACCTCCACCAAAGCGAGACGCAGAGCCAAGAGTAAAGAGACCCACGACTTAAGTTCATAGACGCACAAGGCTGTTCCGGACGTGGGAAATACACGGCACAGCCCCGACAAACCCGGCTGGAAGGTCCCTCTTCACTGTTCCCCCTCGTCCCTGTCTTCCAGACTCAACACCGCGAGCTCCACCTTGCCCCACTGCCCAAACCTATCTTGAATTTCCTGTTGTTTCCTGGGGAAGTAGGAGGCAGCTCCAAAGAGTTGGGAAATAGATTTAATGAGAAGTATTCCCCCCAATTTCCCAAGTTTTGTGGGTTATAAATGAGGCCATGAATCACGGGGCTTCCCGTAACATTTTATTTATAAAATAAAATAATATAAATAAAATAAAATAATATAAAATAAAAATAAATAAAGTATTTTGTAATATTTTTATTTGAAAAAGCCAGAAAGGATGTTGGAGGCATAAATAGATGCAAAGACCAGATTTTGGCCCATGTCTGGTTAAGAGGGAAGGCCTCATTCCCCCTCCTTCTGGCATTCCCAGCCCTCCAGCTGTAAGAGCTTTATTACTGGAGTTCAGCACGCGTTTACATTCCAGGCTGATTGTTGGCACCAACGTCACATTTGGTATTACTTCCCCCACGTTGCTGCATTCCTCCCCCCCCCCCCCAACCACCGCCGGCTCCAGCTCCGGCTCCGTCACCCCCTGAGAAGTTCCCGCAAACAGTCTTGAAGGCCTGAGGGCCCGCTCTGCGGGGAGCAGGAGGAAGATGAGGAGGAGGAGGAGGAGGGAAAAGAGGAGCAGGAAGAGAGGGCGGCCAGAAGAGGAGAAGGGAGGGGAGAAAGAGGAGGGAGAGAGGGAGGAGAGGGAGGAAGAGAAAATGGCTAAAAGGGTGGGAAAAAAATGACACCAAAGGGATGAAGGAAATATTACAGAGAAGGAAGAAAAGACAAGAAAAAGGATAATAATAAGAAGAAAAGGGCTTCCCAGGTGGCACAGTGGTTGAGAATCTGCCTGCTGATGCAGGGGACACGGGTTCGAGCCCTGGTCTGGGAAGATCCCACATGCCGCGGTGCAACTGGGCCCATGAGCCACAACTACTGAGCCTCCGCGTCTGGAGCCTGTGCTCCGCAACAAGAGAGGCCGCGATAGTGAGAGGCCCGCGCACGGCGATGAAGAGTGGCCCCCGCTTGCCGCAACTAGAGGAAGCCCTCACACAGAAACGAAGACTCAACACAGCCAAAAATAAATAAATAAATAAATAAATACAATTAAAAAAAAAAAAGAAGAAGAAGAAGAAAAAAGTGAATGGGGAGGCAAATCCCACAGAGAACACTATTTCCTTCTTAAGAAGCTGATCCAATTGGAGGATTTCTTTGCTCTGACATCTTCTGCGTAGAGATTTAGGTCTAACCCAAATGGATGTTTCTCTTCCCACTGCCATGGCTGTGAGCAGATTGGTACAGCTTTCATTCGTTCATTCATAAAGCTTGCGTTTCTGAGGAATTATTTATACCCAGGTCATGAGGGTCGTTGTGAGGATTCAAAGAAGTAGCAAGTGCTTAGCAGAGGGGCTGCCCCCTAGGAAGGGCCCAACAGCATCTCAGCAATTATTATCACCCCAGCTACTCCTCAAGGAGCCTACAGTTTAGTGCGGAAAAGGGGGAAAACGAAGTGAGAATATTATCTGTTTTCTTGGCCCATGTCTACGCACGCCCGGTCAGAAACAAACTCGGCCTGTTCTCATCTGCAACATGAAGAGCTGTGGTAGTTAAATGAGATAATTAGTGCAAAGCACTAAGCAGGTCTCCAGGTACATGCAAGCACAGCCTGCCATCAGCGATGCAGGGCCCAGTGCCTGCACATAGTAGATGCTTGATATAACCCCGCGGAAGGGACGTAGGTGCTGTATGCACGCTCACTCCCACATTCTCTTCTGGGTCCCCTAATTGACTCTCAGCCCGGGGAATTGGGGCAACAGAATCAAACATTTACTGTGCACAAAGAGCCCTCCTACATAAATATTTATTTGCCCTTCAAAATGTTTTCTCTGCTGCCGCCGGCTGAGAACCAAAGAAACGCTATATTTAAGCATCCAAGTTGACGGCTTCTAAAATGCAGCCATAATGGGCCCCCAGATAGGCTCTGCCTGTGGAGCTGGGAGCTGAGAAAATTTTTCTTCAAAGGTGTCATTTCTGCTCTGGGGAAACAGGTGTCACTCCAGAGCCCAACAATTCGCTGAAAATGGTCTTATCCTAGATGATCGAGCATAGGAAGGAAGGAAGGAAGGAGGCAGGAGGGTGGTAGAAAGCTTTGGCAATTGCTTCTCCAAAGGAGTTAACCTCGGGCAGGGTATTCAACCCTCTGGGCCCTAACTGCTCACCCATAAACTAGGAAGAATAATCCCAACTTTGCCGGGCTGGAAGCAGCACAAATAACGGACACTAAATAAGAGAAGTGCAGCTGGCACATAAGGCTCTCCATGAATGCTGGTTATTATTTTTATTTATTAGAAACAGTGGCTTAGGGACTTCCCTGGTGGCGCAGTGTTTAAGAATCTGCCTACCAATGCAGGGGACACGGGTTTGAGCCCTGGTCTGGGAAGATCCCACATGCCGCGGAGCAACTAAGCCCGTGCGCCACAACTCCTGAGCCTGAGCTCTAGAGCCCACGAGCCACAACTACTGAGCCCACGTGTTGCAACTACTGAAGCCCGCGTGCCTAGAGCCCGTGCTCCGCAACGAGAGAAGCCACCGCAATGAGAAGCCCGTGCACCGCAACAAAGAGTAGCCCTTGCTCGCTGCAACTAGAGAAAGTCCGCGCGCAGCAACGAAGACCCAACGCAGCCAAAAATAAATAAATAAATTTATATAAAAAAGAAAAAAGAAACAGTGGCTTAGTTTTGTTTGGGGTCTGAGGAACAAAAATGGTAGGAAGCTCCTTGAGACGAAAGGAAGGATATTCCTTTCTAATGCCTTCAAGATGCCTGTCTCACAGTTTAAGTTGGTTAACACTCTGCAAAGTAGGTTCCCAGAGATAATGATTCTATCAGTTAATTGACATACTACTATCAGGGTATGTCACCTCCAATTTACAGATGACAAAAGCAAGGTTTGCAGGCAGGATACGACCTTTCCAAGGTCATTTGAAGCCAAGGTTCTGTGTCTCCAACGCCTAAGAACTCAGCGAGTTCAAACCCACGTACCAGCAGGGGCCAGGCAAGTCCGGAAGAAGAGTGACGTGGCCACATGTAAAGCCATTGTTTGGTAAGATGGAGAGTTAGGGCTTGCTTACAGGGGGTGGCTCTTCTAGCTGATTGTTGCCGGGAAAGAATATGGGCCGGGGTGGCCAGATCTTCTGATTTTCAAGCAAAACAAAGACTCTGGATTTCTCATGGCAACAACTTTTTAAAAAGCACATGCAAATAGATGAAAAATGAATATTAAAGATTATGCTTAAAACATTGGAAAAAAAAAAAAAAAGCACATGCACCTATGTGTCAGATCTGACCTGAAGTCCTCCTGGTTTCTGCTCCCACCCTCCATCTCCGCCTCCAAAGACTTCAGAATATCTCTGGGTGTTCTGGGGGGAGGCCTGTTCCCGGGCCACGCTTCTCCGGCCACCTAGTGGCACTCCTGGCCTTCCCCACGGTGGGGGGGGGGTCCAGCTCACCAGGTGTTTCCTATTTAATTTTGATGTGCGGGTTTTAACGAGCAATTGATAAGTTTGACATTGTCAGTGGTGGTCTGAATGGCTTCTCAGACTAATACAGAGGCTGCCAGAACCCATTAGCAAATCAGTTGGGTAGTGTGGTGTTTTTGAACAGAAAATTATTTTTCTATTTTTGCAGGTTAGACAGCACTGCTCCCTGGAGGCTCCCGCAAGAGGGACTCCGGGTGGCTGTTTTCTCTAAGTCGTGAATACTAATGGTTAGGACTAAACTGCTTCCTGCTCTCCTGCCTCTCCCCTCCCCTCCCTGCCCACAGCCTCAAGCCTGTTTACTAGCTCAGGTTGAAGCAGTTTATTTAGCCCCTTCTGGGGGTCAGGCTGTTGTAGGCCCAGAGAGATAGGAGATGCATTTGAACATGAGCTCAAAATCCGTGGCCCCGACTGTACCCCGGCAGACGCACTCCAGTACCGACCACGTGGCCAGGTGAGCGTGCAAGGGACAAGCTTGGGAAACATCACCATTGGACCAAGTTCCCAAACTTTGTTGGGCCCAGAAAGAACACTAAGCTTTGGGCCACTGCTGAAGGATTCAGCGTTAAGAGTGGGGATTATAGAGGTTGTGTGTCGAGGTGAGGGAGGGAGATGAGACCAAACAGAGCACCAGCAAGGAGGAACTCGCTAATGATGGAGTCTGATTAAATTTTGTTTTGTAACATGTGATGAAAGCTTCTTTCCTGCCCCTTTACCCCTTCCAATGAATCCTGTGGGAATGTCTCCGTTCGTGGCTAAGATTTCAGGTTTAGGTATGTGACTCCTGCTGAGTCTGATCTTAAGTTGCTCAAGAAGCAAGAGGGGGGGCTTCCCTGGTGGCGCAGTGGTTGAGAATCCGCCTGCCAATGCAGGGGACACAGGTTCGAGCCCTGGTCTGGGAAGATCCCACATGCCGCGGAGCAGCTGGGCCCGTGAGCCACAACTACTGAGCCTGCGCGTCTGGAGCCTGTGCTCCGCAACAAGAGAGGCCGCGATAGTGAGAGGCCCGCACACCGCGATGAAGAGTGGCCCCTGCTCGGCGCAACTAGAGGAAGCCCTCGCACAGAAACGAAGACCCAACACAGATAAAAATAAATAAATAAATAAATAAATAAAAAACAAAAAACAAACAAACAGAAAAAGAAGCAAGAGGGACCAGCCAACGAACATGTGGGTTATTTCCATGCCAGCAGAATAGCAGGGGCAGCGATCTGCTGCTCTGGGGTAACACACACTCTGCAGGCAGCCACACCACGTGCACGGGCATGAAGCCTTCCTGGCCCGATGGCAAAGTAGACATGGTACCTGTCTGAGAATCTGGAGGCCTGAGTTCTAATCCTGCCTCTTGCACTAGCTTGCTTGTGACCTCACGCAGGTTATAGCTGACCCTGGACCTCAGTTTAACCATCAGTACATGAAGGCGTTGGCCTACATCCTGGAGAAGCTAAAGTCTCTCTTAAGAATGACATCCCAGCTCCTGACAGGCATGCAAGCCAGGTGGAGCTCCTCAGGGGAAAGAACCTCTGTGTTAGTTAGTATGACTGCAGGCCAAACCCATGTAAGCAAGTCCCCCCACATGTGAAAACCACCCTGGAGAGGCCACTATTCTACATCATCTGTGACTTTGTGGGATACTGTCTGTAAGTGGAAGAAAAAACAAACAATTATGTTTGTTTCAATTATGACCGACACCCCGGGAGAGGCCCCGCCCTGGCTGTCTGGAGCAGGTGATCTCCCCGGAACGAATCCTGAGGTGTAGGGACCAGGAACCCGTCCTAGTGATGTAGGCAGAGGGATTCAGAGCCTTGAGGACGTGGCTGCTTTAGTTCTTCTGCAGCCCCCAGGCCTCAGCTCTGTCTGCGCTGTGCCTGGGAGTCAGCCTGGAGCTGCTTCTCCTGCGTTCAGCTCAGACATGAAGGACCCCGGCTGTGGTCCCCAGCAAAACGAAGACATCTGGCCTTAGTGGGAACCATGTCACTCCAGAAGATAACAACAAAGAACGTTTACTGAGCGATCTGCCTGTGCCTTGCGCTGTGATATACGCTTGAACCCTCGCAACAGTCCTATGAGACAGGAACTATTCTTATCCTCATTTTAGAGGTGAGGGAACTAAGGCACAGAGAGGTTAAATAACTTGCCCACAGTGACACATGGGTAGAAGGCAGAGCCAGGACTCAATCCCAGGCAATCAGATTCCCAGGTTCTTCATCTTAGCCACATATTATACTGTTCCCCTAACATGGCCGGTGGCTCTAGACAGAGTCAGGAACTCTGTTGCGTATTTTCTACACTCTTGTTTAAATGTGTGCCTTCCCAGAGCAAGACAAATATCATATGATATTGCTTATATGTGGAATCTGAGAAAAAGATAAAATGAACTTCTTTGCAAAACAGAAATAGACCTACAGACATAGAAAACAAACTTTACCAAAGGGGGAAGGGGGAGGGGTGAGGGATAAATTAGGAGTTTGGGATTAGCAGATACACACTACTATATATAAAATAGGTAAACAAGGACCTACTGTATAGCACAGGGAACTCTAGTCAATATTTTGTAATAACCTATAAGGGCAAAGAATCTGAAAAAGAATACATACATATATATTTTCATATATATGTTTGACTGAATCACTGTGCTGTACACTTGAAACTAACAAGGCATTGTAAATCAACTATACTTCAATTAAAAAAAAAATGAGTGTCTTCCCTGCTGGATTAGAAACTCTAGGAGAGCAGGAGCCGTGTCTTATTCACCACTGCGCGTACGGTGCCCAGCAAGTACATGGCATGTAGTAATGCTCAGTGCACCTCTGGTTTATAATGCAGACACAAATAGATGTGTGAATAAAATCCAGCAGCTGACAGTTAAAGAGCAATACCTCCCCCCTAGAATTCTGAAAAGAAAAAGGTTAAATACATTTGTTAAATGCCCACTTGTTTGCCAGATATTGTACGAAATGTTTTACATGATTGGTTTCTTTAATTGTCATCACAACAAGGGAGGTACAACTTCATCCTTCCTTGGGGGAAAACTGAGGCTCAGGGAGCTTAAGTAAATTGCCCCAAGTCATGCAGACTTAAATGGCAGAGCTGGGATTCAAATTCAGGACTATCTGACTACAGAACAATCTGTGACTGTGTGTCACGTGAGTCCAAACTTAAACCAGTCCTGGTCAAAGATACCTTCTTAGGCTTGGATGGTTCGGTTTGGGAGAAAATAATCACCACATAGTACAATGTAAATAACATAAAACTGAGTGAGTATCACAAGTTGTGGATTTTAAGCTTGGCAGGTTTACTAAATTAGTAAGTTTCTCCCCTGTCTTGGACCATCTGTAAAATGAGGAGGCTTGAGCAAAGGATCAGCAAAGTACCTCTCAATTTTAATGGTCTATGACTCAATGGAAGAAACAGAACCCAGAAGAGAGCCAGGAGATGCAGCAGTGGTCTTGGGGATCTGGGAGTAGGTGATCTCTCTCTGGCCCGCTGGAGGTGGTGATAAAGAGGACAGCAATGAGAAGGTAGGTATGATACCCTTAGATTTTTTTTTTTTTTTCTAATTTCCCATCCTGCGTGAACCTTGTGAGGCTTCAAAGCCCTTGAGTCATTCAGACACTCACTAGCTCAATGTCAGGAAGTGGTGGCTGTTTCTTCAGCGTCCCAGATAATGCTAAGATCTTAAGAGAGAGCCAACGATACAAAGCCAGGTTATGAATACTGGAAGGAAAATACCTGAGCGTTTAGCAAGGATTTGTAGTTATGGAACCAGAGAATACTAATAAAGTCAGACCCCTAGAGCACTGGGAGATGGGAACTGGGAGCTCAAAGAGATGTTTTGTTTGGTCCAAATGGTACTTTAATAATAAAATGTAAGCTAAAACCCCAAATATCCAGATTTTCTTAGGGAAAAAAAGGAAAATCTGAAAAGTGTGGGCCTGCATTCCCACATGGTAAATACTGGATAGAGCTGAATTGGGTAAGAATCTTGTTATAACAGAAGAAAAGGAAAACCCAATCCAAATACCTGAAAAGCCAGAGGGAGATTAGAGGGTAAGGTTGGTTAAATTTAGAGCCTAATAAGGTCATCAAGGACCCAGTTTCTTTCTGCTTCTCCTTTCTTCTTTCTAAGATATTAGCTTCCTCATAAGGCTGGCTTCCCTCATGGGGGCAAAATGGTAGTTACGGTTCTAGACTTTACAACTGCATTCTGTAGAACTGAGAGGGAACCAGGCTTTGTGTGTCTCACATTTTCCAGCAAAGACCCCTGAGCTTTGGGCTGATTGGGCCACCTTGGCTTTGGGAATACCATTCCGTGGGTTGGCTTAAACCGGGATGACCTGAAACAATTATGATAGCGAGGTGTATAGGATCCTTCTGATTAGTTTATACCCATCAGGGGCATAGCATGTGTCTTGGGGTGGGTCCCATCCTAAGCACATGGCTGCTACCCAGTGGGGGAAGAGCAGGATTGATGTCAGAGAGACAGTCTCATTGTTCACTAGATCCTGCTGTCCCCCTTGTTGGGTACCTGCTCTCCAATTCACCATGCTCCCCATCACCGCCGCCTGTCTCACACCTGGCTCATTTTAGCCATGCTTCCCAGGTACTGGACAATGAGTCGAATGAGAGGGCATGAGCTAATGCCCTCCTCTCCTCAATTAAATGAAAGAACACGTAGGTGCTCAGAAGCACACAAAAGGCAAAAGCGTTGAGTCAGAATCATTTTACAAATGGGGAAAGTCAAGGCCCAGGAACCTGGGACATATTCCACAGTCGCAGGTCAGGTAGGAAGAGTTAGCTCCAAATGGCATGGCTGAGCCAAGGAGAGAGCCCAGGGAACTTCACGCTGTCCACATGGTGGCAAGCCTGATGTGGAATGAAGCTGAATGACTTACTGTCGACTTGGACGGGATCAATTCCCCGCTCAAGAGTTAACTTTCAGTCCGTGTATAGATGGAAAGTGATGGAGAAATCAAGTCAATTCAGTTTTGATGAGCAGAGGCAGCCTTCAACATATGCACGGCTGGGAGAAATCCCTGTTTTAAAGGTGAAATCTGGTGGGGTTTTTTTCCTGCTGAGGACAGGGCTGAACTAACACAAGTTGGTAAAAAGCTCCCACATTGGTTTGTAACAGCATCCCAGGTTCCCACCGCTAAACAGTTCCGGGAGGTCCTGGTTTGAATATGGGTGTTTACTGAGCTGAACTGCAGAAAAAGGCATGAACACAACTCGATGGTTTGACAGTGGAGTCAGAGAAATTACCAATCAATGTAACGTGAATATAGGACAGGTAAGTTTCTACAATGATATTAGGTCAGGAAAGGTGGGCAAAGGAAAATCCTCTAGAAGATGCTGGGTACCCCTGGAGTGGAAAGGGGCACTGGAACTGGTTGGGGGTGAACAATGAGATTGGAGAGGAGGAATCCAAGAGGGAAGAGGAAAGGTGCTGGAGCTTTATTAGTTTCCGGAAGTTAACCTTGCTTTAAGAAAAAAAAGGGCACTGCTCTCAGGAAAGATGCTGGACTGAGACGGAGGGCAGGCAGTATGGCTTATGGTAAAAATCTGTCCGAAGAACTCACAATTTGGGCTGTAAAGATGGATGGTAATCTAATGAGCCTTTGACCTTGAAAACCTTTAGTTTCTCACCTGTATAAGGGGGAGTCAATGGCTAATCTATTACATCTTTTCCTCAGAAAATCTTCATCCCAGAAAGAATTGTCATCACCCTCCCCCACTCCACCCCCTTCCCCTTTCACTGTTAAAATACCCCATCAGGGACCAATGCATCTTTGATTGCATAAAAGCCCTGGCAGAGGGGAAAGATTACTCAGGTGTCCACTGCAAGAGGAAATAGCCCCCAGAGTCACTCATTCATTAAAAAAAGTACTGTATTTAGTTTCAACCATGTACTAGACACTGCTTCAGTGCAAAGATGAACAAACAAAACAAAACAAAAATAGAATCAGTACAAAAGCTATATACAGACCCGGCCCTGTTTCCTGCCCCACGACAGATGAGGCAGTGGGGGTGGAGAGTGAGAGCCAAGATTCATCAAAGGTTAATCAACAGTAATCAAATAATACAAGGCAATATAAAACTATAGCAGTAATAAGTGCTTTGAAAGAGAAACAAAGGGCGTTGTAGGGATTTAGAGAAGAGAAAATGGGTTTAACTAGGAAGCCGGGTGTTTGAGCTGAAAACAAAGTGAAGAGGTATCAGGAAATAGAGCTCTCCATGCAGAGGGAACAGCATGGACAAAGGTTCTGTAGCAGAAGGAAGCAGGATGGGATGGTAGAATTGATAACTAGTTCAGGGATGCTGGAGAAAAATGCAAAATGATTCTTGGAGAAAAGTCAAAGGCCTAACTATAGGGATATTTTGTACTGTGTTGGAAAAGTTTACCTTTAAGAGCCATAGGGTACCATTTAAGGTATACATATGTGGGTATGTATGTATGAGTGTGTGTGTGTGTGTGTTTGTGTGTATGTGTGTGTGTGTGTGTGTGTGCGTGTGTGCATATGAGAGAGAGAAAGATGGAGAGAGAGAGAGAGAGAGATGGGGAGAGAGAGAGAGATGGGGAGAGAGAGAGAGATGGAGAGAGAGAGAGAGATGGAGAGAGAGAGAGAGATGGAGAGAGAGAGAGAGACAGAGATGGAGAGAGACAGAGAGACAGAGATGGAGAGAAAAGATGGCGCTGGATATTGCATGGAGCAGGGATGGGGTGAGTGGGTGGGGTCAGGAAGGTATGATGAAGCCACAACAGCCTGTGATTTTGCTGTGACCTCCAGTGCCCAGGACTGCGGTGACTAGCATTCTTCCTGGGCAGAACTATGGATTCCGATGCTCTAGAATCCCTAGCTGTCCACCTGCTCAACTTCTGCCCCGACCAGGGATCTCTGGCCAGTTTCAGTACCTGTGGGGAATTTCAATACCCTTCGGGGTTAGGGGCATCTCTCTAGTGGCTGGCCATGCTGGAGACATGGCTTCCAGGTGTAGAAAGCACATGCATTCTGCTCTTCAGATAGGACCAGATGATGAAATTCTGCCTTGGAAATCAAACAACACACACACACACACACACACACACACACCAGTACCCTGCATATCTGTCAGAAACCTTTTCCCTGGACAAATGATGATTTATGGGAGGCTGCTCTATTTCCCGCCTTTCTCTTGCTCTATTTTAGGAGAATATATCCAGACCATGTGTTTTTGCTTAGCCTGACACATTCCAAGCAAGCTTTCTGTTTTCCATGTACTGGTGAAAGGTCTTCCCTTAAGAAGTACAAGGGAAGAAAAGAAAAAGAAAAAGTGAGCCCCTCTGCCCCCATCTTCCCTGGGTGCCTAGAGGAGGGGCCGTTATCCACACACTGGGAGTCCCAGGGAGGCCCCCAGGGCAGCCTGCGCCGCTGCTTTCATGGCCAGATTCTGGGGTGCACCAACAGATGCCCCATGTTTCACAGGATACCCTACCTCAGGCACGAAGACAGCTGGGAGGGATGAAAGGTGCCCCAATGGCCTTTCACCTCCTCAGACTCACCAAGCACTTTCCCTCCTCTGAACCGCAGTTCTCACTGCCTCAAATCCTCCACCTCACATTGCTGACCCCTCACCTCTCTCAGGACTCAGCTTAAATGACACCTCTACCAAGCCACCTTCCCCCCAAGACTGCCCCGTCCAAAGGAAGTCCCCTGTCACTTCTATCTCAGCACTCTGCTTCTTCTATGGCAATGATCACATAGGGTAATTATTATATTTAGTTCTTACTTGTTTTCACTTCTTTCTTTCATCCGGCTAGGGGTAGGCAAACTATGGCCTGTGGGCCCAATCCGATCCACTGCCTGTTTTTTTAAATAAAATTATACTGGGGGACTTCCCTGGTGGCGCAGTGGATAAGATTCCGCGCTCCCAATGCAGGGGGCCCGGGTTTGATCCCTGGTCAGCGAACTAGATCCCACACGTATGCCGCAACTTAAGAGTTCTCATGCCGCAACTAAGGAGCCCCGGAGCCGCAACTAAGGAGCCCGCCTGCCACAACTAGACCCAGAGCAACCAGACAAATAAAAAAATAAACAAACAAACAAATAAATAAATATTTAAAAAAAATTATATTGGGATACGGTCACTCACGCTCTCTTCACAGACTGCCCAAGGCAGCTTTCGTCACACATGGCAGAGGGCAGTTGAGTTGCTGTGCCAAAGACCATGTGACACAGCAAATGGACTTACTTACAAAACAGAAACAGACTCACCGGCTTAGGAAACAAACTTATGGTCACCAAAGGGGAAGGGAGGGGGGAGGGATAAATTAGGAGGCTGGGATTAACAGATACACACTGCTATATATAAAATAGATAATCAACAAGGACCTATTGATAGCACAGGGAACTCTAGTCAATAATCTGTAATAATCTGTATGGGAAAAGAATCTGAAAAAGAATAGATATATGTATAACTGAATCACTGTGCTGTACACCTGAAACTAACACAACATTGTAAATCAACTCGACTCCAAAAGAAAAGAAGAGAAAGACCATATGGCTTTCCAAGCCTAAAATATTTACTCTCTGGCCCATTACAGGAAAAGTTTAGTGCCCTCTGTATTAGACGGCAAACTCCATGAGGGCAGAGACTAAAAAAACCTTGTCTTTTTAAACAGTGCATCCCCAGTTGCTAGCCCAGAGTTTGGCCCGTATTTGGCACTGGATAAGTATTTGTTGAAAGATCCTTGCAAATGTTAGGTTGAGATTTGCTGCGTCAGTGACAAGACGTGACCTGCATCTTTAAACCTCAGAATCTTGTTTCTGCTTTGTTTAAGGCTTGCCTTGTACTTAGTTTGGAGTTGAAAACCAGAAGATAACTTTCGTTCCGTAACATAGTGTCCTTAAAAAAGAAAAGGTAAAGTTTTAAGAGAGAGAGAGAAAAAATACTCTCAAACTGGATTTTAAAAGACCAACAAAGACATAAATATTAACAATTCTGATTTATGAGGCCACTGAGTGTTGTCACTCGTTACAATAGCAAGCTGGAGGTGGGCAACCCGAATGGAGAGAAATGCAAGGGGCTGGAGAAAAGGGAAAAAAAATTCATTAGCCTGGTTTTTCTCCAAGTGCGCAAAGACTTTCTGCTGATAAAAAGTGAGCATTTGTGTGTAAATCTTAATCTAATAAAGCATTTGGGAAAACACTTTTGTAAGCACAACCAAGATTTTTAAAGTCATCCAGTCATGGGAAAATATTAGGAACAATTTCACTGGGCTCAGGGATGGAATACTTTGAGTACTGTAATTTGATCAGAGATATCCAATGTGGGTTTATGTAAGGGAGAGTTTAATACCTAGCCTGCTGGAAATAAGTTTCCTTGATAAATTACTACCATGAAAGATAAAAGAGAGGCAGATATTTACATGCACTTCCCGAAAGCCTGGCGCACAGTTTCACGTACCTATGATGGGATGTTAGGAGACTGCTGAATGTATCGTGCCCCAAATGAACTCATTTCATTTTTCAAGCCGAACAGAAAGTAAAAAGCCAGGTGAGTTGAGTGAACTTGACTGTTTATAAATAAAGCAAAAGCTGAAAACATGTAAAATCATTCAGTTCGACACCGTCAAACTGTGAGCGTTCTGGTCACCTAGTAGTATTCGTTTCATATCTTTTGGCCCAAATGTAATGGAGGCAAAGATGTAACGTAAACTAGGATGGACACTGAAGAAATAGCAGTCAATCTGCGTAGTTAGGAGCTGAGCCACCGGGGGAGCAGCAAAGAGGGACCTCTGTACCGTAAGACACGTCTGCTCTTCATCACCCACACACCACCAAGTGCATGTCCTTAACAAGTTCCTAGTGGAGAAGCCTCTAAAAGCTAGGTATCATTGATGCGTCCAAAAAAAGCCTGGAGATCATAACTGGGCCCAGAGCCAGGACTAGGGTGAGGCTGGTGAAGGGACCAGAACACTATTCAATGAGACTGCTCACTCCCAGGGGCCGACCCTACACTTACACGTTCCCCCGGAGTGGTCGCCTCCTTAAATGGCGTGCCCTGGGCATCGTGCTTAACCCATCCCAGTCCAGGTGCCTCACCTTTTGTTTTCAGAACAATTGAGCCCGAACGGATCACTCTCAAAGAAGAGAAATGGTGATTTCCTTCATTTAGAGTTTCGTGAAAGGGAAAAATCTTAAGATGCTAAATATCTATTAGAGATAAAATGGTAAGAACAAAATTAAGACATAAGCTCATTCTCCTAACATTTAGGAGATAAGTAACACATTAATTAGGTGTGAAAATATGCTCACTTTAACAAGGGAGATATGACACCACTTTAAGTAAAGCTGAAGCAGGAAGATGAAGTCTGAGACCGTAATAGCTAAGAAGCAAAGACAGACAGGGCGTTTCTCTTTTGACTCCTGAACATGAACTTGAGATAGCTATAAAACACTAAATTACTTTGTCCATTCTAGACAGTCCCAAAATATATAATTGTGACTTGTATTGCATTTTGACCGATACTAAGTTAGTTCAGGAAAATATGATGCGTTCTGCCTATTCAAGCGTGGTCCCTATGGATCCCTTGTTGGTGATCCCAAACGAGCTTCGTGCCAATGGCACTCTGACACACCAGTGTTGCAAATGGATATGACACGGCTACTCTGAGCACAGACAGGATTCTCCTCTGTCACTTATCAGCCATGCCACCGAACAGTTCACTGTCTTTCTGAGGACAAATCTTCCACTTGATTCCGAGTTGGCACTTCTCATTTCTAGGTAAATAGCTCAATCATCCCAAATGGAAGGTCCTGTAATGTGTCTACCTTCCCAACGGTGAGCTCACCCCGGCTCTCTCACTCTGTCTGCCCTTACCCTGTTTAGCTGGGGAAACAAGATCTGCCTTCTAAGTCACCCAATGGCGAGGTCTCAGAACTGAGGATCTCAACACGGACAAATAAGCAAGAGCATGTGGTTCCCTTATCAGAAGCAGGCCTGAGCCTAGGTGCTCGTAATGTGCAGAAATGCCTGAAGAGATGTTATATTGATTATGAGATACAACTGTGAATTTTATTACCTTCTGGGAACAAATAGGAAACATAAAAGCAAGAGTTTTGTGCCAGATGTAAGAACTAAACGCTACGGTTATCTGATTAGCATTAGAGACACGTGCTTTGAATGTGAAACACTTGTAAGTCTCCCCAGGTGAGCTCTCCATCTTCTCTGCACCATTGCTGTCAGACTTTTACATGCCTGCTCTTCTCAAATGGGACCCAGATGAAGTTCATTTTTTTGCCTGGAAGAGACTGAGGTGTTCGGTGGATTTCTTTAGACAACACTCGGGGACCTTGCTTGGCATCATTAGGAAGTAGGAGGCAGGAAGAGGGCAGAGAGAAGTCGGCGTGATGCTTCCTCTGCCTGTATCACCATGAGCCTGTTACCCGTGTGCGCTCTTCTTTAAAGTGTCAGTTCCGATCACAGAAGCTAGCTCTTGATTCTACATATTAAGACTGACAAGGAGAGAACCTCCCAGTCACTGCCACTGCCACTGCCCAGACATTAAATGCATTTGTTTACATGTCTTTTGATTTCCCCAAATCCACCTCTGGGGGCTCCAAATGTCCCCAGTGACTAAACTTGTTCTGCCTGAAGAGTGCCATGGGGGGGTTCCAGGAGGAGTTAGGTCATGGTGTTTTTTCAAGACTCAAATTTTAATAGTGTCATCTTCTTTTTTTAATGATGATACTCTGTGAACGTGAGGATGGGGAGAGACAGATGCTCACACTCACTTCTGGAAGGAATATAAACGGGTAATGCCTTTCAGTTGGGCAATTTGGCAATATATCTCCACAGCTCTTAACGTATGCATAGCCTTTTATTTAGCAAGTCTGCTTGTAAGGAGATCATCTGACAAAGGTACAAAAAATTACATGTACAGGGCTGTTCACTGGAGCACTTCTGATGATGGAAAAAGCTGGAAACCACCTAAACTTCCCAACTGTAGGAGCTGGATGTCAGGGCCCATCACTACAATGGAAGACCAATGGCCATTTAAAAGGAGGATGTTATTCATAAATGTAGACAAATGCTTTACACACATTTTTAAGTGAAAGGGGGGGTTTCCAAAGAGTATGCAGAGTGTAATTTAATGCTATAAATATAAATGTGTGTGTGTGTGTGTGTATGTGTGTGTGAGGGAGAAGAAGGTCTGGGGGAAAATTGCACCCAAATGTTCATAGCGATTATGTGTAAATTATTTTTATTTTTTGGCTTCTCTGCAATTTTTCTACGGTGAATATATAACACTTGTGTAATAACTAAAAAAAAATCCTCGCATTCCTCTGGCACTCCCAATCTCAAATCTTTGAGGGGTTTTTCACGACCTTACTTGCACCCGTCTTTCTCATAGCTCTACTGCTGTGATATTTGATGTGGTCAGCCTTCCTCGGCAGGAAGGATAACGCACTGGGTCCCCACTTTGCTTCCTCCCATGGCCAAGCCGGTGGAAAATATGAGGTCTGCGCTCTTACTCTTGCACCTCCTGCTAGCATCTCTATGCTGGCACTGGATCCTCTCCCCAAGCCTTGCTCACCTGCTCTGGCAGGTGTTCAAATTCCTTCCTCACTGCACTCCCTGAGCCTTGGAAAGAAGAGTGGGTTTTGAAGATTCCTCGCCACCCTCCTCTCTGAACATAAAGATAAAGAATTATTTATCTCTCCCCGCCTGTTAAATATGGCATTCCTTCTCTCACAGCCTATCTCCTCCTCTGCTTGCCCAGGTCAGCAGAGCTGAGGCGAAGGCTCGACACCATCGTTATCAGCAAGCTTTCCCACTCTGTTTCACCCCTATGCCCTTGCTCCGCCGTTACTCTTCTTGTGTCTCCCTACACAACCTGTAAATCTTCTTCTCTGCCTCTCCCTGTTATCCTGGAATTTCAAACTTGTCTCTTTCCAAATACGGCTGGGCTGGGAGCTCCAGTCTCCACGCTTGGACAGCAGCAGGTTCCCATCCCTGTCATCACCCTGGCAGACACCAGCCTTCACTGCCAGCATCCTTGGAAACTTTGGAAGATATCTCTGTGCTTGGCTCTGCCGGGTGCACTACAAAGGAGAATTTTCTGCAGACCTAACTGTATACTCTTTTGAAGAACTTGTCTTCAAGGAGCATAAAATCTCATTGGGGAGACAGGACATAAACCTCGACTTGCTCATCTATAGCCGTGCAGCTCCCACCTTACCTGTCAACCCGAACTACTCTCCTGAAGTTAGAGTAACTTCTGTGTTTACCACATCGATCTCCTACTTCATAGTGTCTTGGCCACATACCTCTGTAGGTCTTTGCCCGACTGACCATGATCTCCTACATGAAACTCAGGAAATTTAGAGGCTACGACTCAGCTGGCCTTAGATTTGTCTTAGCTCTGACTTTCTAGCTGTGTGACCTTGGACGAGTCACTCTACCTCTCTGATCTTCATCTATAAAATGATGACAACAATGTCTACTGTGCTCTGATGTTTTTAGAAGCCAAAGATAACACAGCTGGAGTCTGTAATTGGGGCTTTGCTTTCCTGCTCTAGAGAACTTTGATTCAGAAAAAAATCCAGAGCACATTTTCTTTTCAAGAGACATTAAACTTGAAATCATCATCATCATCATCATCATCACCATCATCATTAATCATTGGGATGTGGAGCCATTTCCTTCTCAACCAGTCGAGAAAACAAAGACATTTGCGGAATACAGTGGAAGAACTGTTGTTGCAGTTTTCTGTTTTGGTTTATCTTACTCCCCCTGAGCTGATTCTTCTGTTTTCTCTTTAAACAGACACAGTGGAAGCAGTTAAATGAGCTCAACCTGAATACAGACAAGCAGGAAGTCAGTTTTAGGTTGTGATGAATAAATTATACAGAGGGTTTTGGCTTTAAATTTCTCCTCGGTTGATGTGTTATACCTTGAGCCACTGACTGCCCAGGCGCCAGCGTTTAACTGGACAAAAATAGACACAGCTAACCCGTGCAATCCGTGGCCGGCCGTAGGCGGGTGAGTTGGCTTCTCCATCCCCCCCAGCAGAGGGCTTTGTCGGTTTGTTTTGTTTTCCTCCCGTTCAGGGAAACAGCAGCAGGAAGAGAAGCCTCTCCTTCTCTCAGGTCGTCGTCCTGAGTACAGCCATCCAGCTATCCTCAAGAAAAGCAGCTGATGGGGCTGTCCTGCTCCATCTGGCTGATAGACTCAAACACATCTAGAAGGTTTTCTGACACGTTAGGAGTTGACAGCTTGATAAACGGGAAGGAGTCTCCCTGAACATGTCTGTGACAGGTGCAGTTTCCACGAACTTGCTTTCCCTCCCCATAGCAGCCCCAGCTCCTGGGGATGAGGAAAGGAGTGCTTAGCTCAGGTTCTCCTTGGGGTCCTCGAAACAACATTTCTCACAATGATGGAAGATTAGTTAACACCCTATTTCTTCCTCACCATCCTTCCGTTGAAAAATAAGACCAAAAAAAAAAAAAAAATACCCCAAACAAAACCAAACTCTTCTGAACGGAACTGTGTAAGAAAACCCAGAAGCAGAATCTTTGCAGAGTCCAGTGCTAAGCTGACTTCCATCTACAAATTACACTGCTTACAGCAAGTAAGTTATAGCAGCTTAAAACATTTTTTGTGGGTTATCTCAAACTCTCGCACCCTCACCTGTTATTTTCTATGCAGTTTTTTACTCCCACCCCTAAACCAGCAGTACCCTTTTTTCTTTTGAATAATAATTAAAAGCCGATTGTCACCACTTCATCACTTCCTGGCTATGTGACCTTGGGAAGGTTACATCACCTCTCCAGGTCTCAGTTTCCTCATCTGCAAAATGGGAAGCCGTTTATTCAGCAAATGTCTCTTGAGTACTTATTTTGTGCCAGGCATTTTCTGGGCATCACATCTGTGCTGGTGAATCACACCAAACAAGCCCCTTACATTAAAAGGGCTTGTATGCTGGTGGATCATTACAGGACCCACCTCCTTTTTTCATTCACCCAAGAATTACTAAACATCCTCTACAGGCCAGACACTACTCTAGATGCTGAGTGAGTCAATGATTAGAAAGGCAAGTTTCCTGTTCTCGTGGAGATTATGTCTGTATGGAAACCCTGTGGGGACTGACTGAGATAAAGCGAGGAAAGGTGCTCAATCAGAACTGGCCTGTTCACTATATGGTGACCCTTGCTCTGATCATCAGTATCTTCATTACTGCCATGTGTGAATCACCTGCGATCACAGAGCAGTTGCCTTGGACACAGGGTCCTCACGCTCTACGTCTGCCTTAGACGCCAGTAAGATTGGGCGAGTCTAGCCTGTGAGGACGAGCTGGCCAGGTGGTTGCATTGCATTGCATCGCAGGGACCAGATAGTCATTTCCTCCATGGCCCTGCCTACGTGGCTGTAGCTAATGGAAACGAAAATAGATTGGAGTTTTTTCTTTTCCTTGACAATCCTGCCCCTTCCCACCCCTAACCTAGGACCACAGACTTTAAAATTGCATCTCACGGTCAAATTTCAACTTCAGCATCCACATTTCCCGCCACCCAGGATATCTGTTTGCAATCACTGAGAAGTGGATTTTATTTTTAATACAAAGTGTTCAGTAAATATCTGTAGAAATGGAGGCATGGGAAAGGTGTTCAGAGGCTCACAGCAAGTGAGCTGAAAACCAAGGCATCCCAGAGCCCTCTGCTCCCTAGAAATGTCTGTTCTGAAGCTCTGCTTTGCCCGGTGGGGTACCTCCAGACAGCCCCCTTCCACCTTCCCTTCCATGCTCCCTCCCGAGCATCTGCCAAGGGCAAGACACCGTCCTGGGTTCCAGGACTATCTCAGGGAATGAGAGAATTGAATCCCTGCCCTCCTGGACTTATAGTTAGGGACATAGCAAACAAATATGACTACATATAAATAAACTGCAGATTAAGACAAGTGTTACATAGGAAATAATCATGGTGATGGGGAAGGAAGTATTTGGAGAAGGCCGTATCAGACGGGCTGCCAGGAAGTCTCTCTGAAGAGGTGGTGACTCCTGAGCTGAGACCTGAAGTACGAGGAGGATCGCGAAGTACGAGAAGGTGAGAAGACCTAAAAGGGCATGCCTGGCAGAGGAAAGCACAGTTATTCTCCCAGTGGATTGGGAGAAGGGTGAGCAAGGGGCAGAGAACGGTCTAGGATGAGTTGGGCAGGGAAGGAGGAGCCAGGGCATGCATGACCTTGAGGGACCAGGTGAGGACCTTGATCCAACCTGCCTTGCTGGATGGACTGGTTGAGGGGAAAGTCGGGGGAGAAATCAGAGCATGAAGAATGACTCCTAGGTTTTTGACTGGAGCAACCGGGTGGATTATGGCGGACCCTTTTCCCAGGTCTGCTTTAGGGCGATGTTGGTGAAGGTCTCACGCTTGGATCTCAGTTTCCCTACTTGTTAATTAAGTGCCTTCTGAAAAGGAACATCACCTCTCTGAGCTGCAGTTTCCGTATTTGTAAAAGTGGTATAATAACACCTACCTTTAGAAATGTCACAGAGACTAAGCGAGAGGACCTTGGTGAAGCACCCGGTGTGGTATGTACTCACAGTGAAGGTTTCCTGACTGCTGGTTCCCTTTCTCTCTCTTCCCTTCGCTGTCTGCTCTAGACTCATACCTGTGTCTGCCTACTTTTGCTTGGGGTTTGCTTGTGCACGGGGTGTGAGCAGCATGTAACATCTCACCCACACTTCGGGGCAGCTGTTGTCACTCTGTTCTCTCCTCCCATCCACGGGGTCAAATGCATTCTTTCTCAAGTCCTTCCTTCCCCCCAGGCCGTACCACAAATATTCCCCACATGGATTTTTAAGTTCTCTTCTCCTCTCTAGGTGTAATTTCCTGGTAAAAGCAGAGATTAAGAAGTGTCTGGCTGAGCTGAAATGCTGGCAGTGACTGGGGCATATTTTCCTTAGATGACCTTTGAAATTCTTTCCAACTTAAGGATGTTAAGCTTCAGCAGAACATAGATTCTGGATATTGTCCCTGCAGAGCCCGAAGGAATGAAGGGACACAGACAGGTTCCTTCTGGCCTGTTTCCGTGCCCGTCATGAATATAACTACAGCTTTCTAATGCTGTTAAATAGCGTTATTGAGACATAATTCAAATACCTTACAATTCATCCATTTAAAGCATACAATTCAATAGTTTTTAATATATTCGCGAATATGTGCAACCGTCCCTATAGTCAATTTATACAGTTCTTATCACCTCAAAAATAAACCCCATATGCTTTAGTTATCACCCCATGCCCCCATCTCTGTCCTCCCCCCCACCCTAAACAGCCACTAGTCTACTTTTTTTTTTCTCTATAGATTTCCCCATTCTGGATTTTCATATGAATTGAATTATGTAACACATAATATTTAATGACTGGCTTCTCTCACTTAGCGTAATGTTTTCAAGATTCATCCATGTGGTAGCATGTATCAGTACTTCATTACATTTTATGGATGAATAATATTTCATTGTATGGATATACCATATTTTGTTTATCCATTTGTCCTTTATTTGGAGCATTTGGAGTGTTTCCACTTTTTGGCTATTACGGATAATGCTGCTATAAATATTTGTGTACAAGGCTTTGTGTGGACATGTGTTTTCATTTCTCTTTAGAAATGTCTTTTAAAAACTTCTCTTTGATTAAATTTTCGCACTGTTAGGATGTTAATAACCATTATCATAACAAAGAATATATATTGTGTTGTTAGTTGGTGTTAGGAACTATGCTAAGTTTATCTCATTGAATCCTCATAGGACTGGCTTGAGATAGGTATGTTTTTATCCCTACTTTACAGACGAGGAACTTGAGGCTTATAGAATCTAAATAACATAAGAGGAAAGAGAAACTCTTAGATATCAACCAGGTTTGCTTCTCTTCTTAGGAGAACCAAACATGAAAGACATAGACAGATCCTGAAACATTTTTCTTCCAAAGGGTTACACGCCCTGTGACACTAAGACACCACTCCCCTGCCCACAATTTTATATTCATTCTTCCAGAAAAGAAATTATATTTGCCTTTATACTTTGCATCCAAAGTCACCTACCTGTTCTCTAATGACTCCAATATAGAAAAATATTTCTACAAAGACTATAAAAATAAGTGTATGCATCAATAGATACGGACGCTAGGTTTGTCCCATAACCCTGATAAAACTATGGTCCTAGTGGCCCAGTGTCTACATAGAGTTATATGTAAAGAAGTAGTTGGGCAACCACAGATGGTTAAATGGGAATTCTAACATTTATTTGAATCTCTAAAATTATACTTATCTGGAGGAAGACCTTTCAGACACCCTTTCTCCTGATCTCCATGTGTTATGTACATCCCTTGGAGATGCTTTGCGTACTCTTATTTGCAACACACCCCATCCCTCAGTCAATCCTGCCATGTTACTGCCTCTCAGGTCCTGTCTCTCTACTCATTCTCCAGATTTCACATCACAAGAAAAATAGGAACTAGGTTGGTAAAAACAGGACTTTCCTTTGGAGAGTAGGATTCAGGGGAGGCAGCAGGGAGCGGTGGAGCAGAGAAAAGTAAGCGGGCAGAGATGGAGGGAACTGTTACGTATAATTACGTTTTCTTCTTACAACGCATTCATTTTCCACTTTAGTTTTTCATTAGTAAAAAATGGGAAAATTCTGACTTGTTCAAGGGGTCCCACCCAGATCACATGACTAATAGATTACCATGAAAGGCAAATGGATACATAAAATGTGCTGTGCACATGAACGACAGAATACTAAAATGAATAATTTACCTAGTTTTGACTAGAATGCAAATGGCTGACTATATGGATAGCTGATCTTCATTATTTGCAGATCCCATCTTTGCAAATTCTCCTACTTGCAAAAATTTCTTTGTAACCCCAAAATCAATCCTCGCCATGCTTTCAAGGTCACTTATGGACATGTGCAGACAGGCAAAAATTTTGAGTTGCCCAATGTACATGTGTCCAGGTAAGGTCAAACAAGGCCATTCTCTGCCTTCTTGTCTCAGGTCTCACAGATGTGGCCGGAGGTGGAGAGTCTGGGGGCAGGGCCGTGCAGGGCAAGAAGATCCGCTCTCAGGCTAGTATGGGGTTTAATCCCAACCTTGGCATCTGTTTAGTGGGGTGGCCTCAGGCAATCCACTTAATACTTCTGAACCTTGTTTTTCCTTTCATAAAATAGAGAAAACAGAATCTACCAGGATGAATTGTGTGTAGGAATTAAGATGATGATTTATGTGAGGTGTGTGTGTGTGTGTGTGTGTGTGTGTGTGTATGTGTGTGTGTGTACATACTTCCCCTAGGGGCAAACGATTCAGTATTCACTAAATCAGTGTTCAAGGTGACTTTGTAGTCTATAACTATCGTGAGTAATGAGAATCAACTATATATTGGTTTCCTGGCCCTTAGGTGAGTGGGATGATGGAAAGGAATCTACATTCCTTCTTGGAAACTAGCAGAGGGCCGGGTGTTCTGCTTAGGACTCATCTGCCCAGGGCTCATAAACTCAGATTTTTGTCTGTTTCTCTATAAACATCACAAAAACTTAGACATGGCAGACCTCAGACTTTAAAGATCATCTGTCTCTTTTCTCTCTTTTTTTTCTTACCATGGACTCTTTATTTAAATGAAATCTGACATGAAACCCTTAATATAAAGATCAGATAAAAGTAGAGCTGTATCTTTGCAAGCAGAGGCCCAGGGGAACCTGGAGTCTTGACAGTTAGGAATTTCCTCACCTCCTTTCTCCCTTCCCCACTCCGAAAGGGCCTCTGGGGCATGTGCAGAGAACCTCATCAACATGTTTGAAGACCACAGATTTAGTCCAACAGCCTCATGGTCTATTTGAGTAAATTCAGCCTCTGAGAAGTAAATTCCCTGAAAGTGTAAATTTTACAAGTCCTAAATAGTAAGGCCTCCAAGTTCTGTAAGATGGTACCAACCCGCCAAAGTTGTCTCCCTAGGGTATCAAACAGTCAACCAAGACTTGCCTCTAATTTACCTTCTGTATCTCCAACATACATGGCATCTATAACAAGAAGGATTTTTCTTGGTTCACAAGGAGGACATCACAAATATTAGCTGATTTCAATTCTAAAATGGGATATATTCAACACTTTGTATATAAATTCTGGCTGTTTGTAATCCAATTCAACAATATCAAAGAGGAAAGGTTAGATTTCTAGTTCACAGGGCTTTCATGAAAAGTACAGATAATTGTGAAACCGTAATTATAAAAGTATCTTATTCTCCTCTAGTTTGGAACACTTTAAATACACATTTTTGTAAAAGCTGGAATCTATTTATTCACCTACTTACCTATCTAAATATTTTCACTGAGTTTGTTCTAAAGTTTGGAAAATTACTATCCAGAGAGGTCAAGTGTCTTGTTCAAGGCCATACAACTAGTTTGTAGTGGAGCTAGACCCAATTTGAGGTCTTTTGCTTCTTGGTTCACTGCCTTCTCCATTCTTGATATTATTTACTGAAGTCACAACAGTAAGCACATCTGCCTTATGAAACAGAACTATATTGCTTGACGAAAAGAGAAAAATCCTTTGCTGACCCCATCGTCTTTCCAGTTCAGACTAGATCTTGGCCTCAACTACTCCAAGGAAGGCTGGATCCCAAAAGAAAACAGAATTTTAAAAAGTAAGTTCCCTTTTTGGCTTTTGAGTTTTGAAGGGACCACGTTCTGGATATTTATGAGTGATTTAAGGGATTTTTACGGGTACACGTGATTGTACTGCTGACTTTAGAACCAAATGCTTGCATTCAATGTACTGTATTGTATTTCCCTCCAAAACAGTTCCACTTAAAGAGCCTGTTGGGCTCTGGAATCAACTGGAGAGAAGAGAAGAGGTGGCTCTTTAAAAATAGTTGTTCAGTTACCTCTATCCTTAGGGAGGGGCTGTCACCCACTTACTCTCTGTCCTGGGCCCTGTGCCTGGCAGACTAAGGCTCGGCCAAACCAATCTCTCCTCTACCAAGGTACTCCAGCTGCCCAGCTCACATGAATCTGATCCCAGCTGCTGCAGGGGCTTCAGGAAATCCCCAGAGGAGGTGGTTCTGATCTTCCACCTGCTAACACACCTCTAGCCTCTCCTTTGAGTATGGGGGAAAAGGGAGAGTGTCCCCTGAGTCTTCCCTCTTGGCATCAGGGGGCTGGTCTTGTGGAGGACCATGCTCTTTCCCAGGGTTGACCACACATCCCCACAGTGTCCTCAGACTGGTGCTCTGGATAGGTAGAAAAGTCACTTACAAGGAACAAACAGACCCTACAATGATCAGAAATGCAGGTACATGTAGGATGGGACTTCCTGGACAGAGGACTTCAGCATACCTGGCAGATGCTGTCCAGCCAGGCCCTCCTCAGCCTACACAAGAGGAGGAGGAAGAGCAAAGGAAGTGGGTGCAAGATACGCCTCACTTGCCAGGGAAGCCCTGTGTCCGCCCAGTCTCTCCAGTACCTGGGGTGGGGGCCAAGACCAGGCTCCTCCCAGTGAGTTCTGGTTTGAAGTCCTACCTCTGCTAAAAAAGATCAGTTTATGGATCACCTGGCTGATCTGACACGTGCCGCTCCTCTCACGTACCGTGTCACCCCGGCCAGGAAACCCAGCCTCTTTTCCATCATTTATGGACATAACATCCATCCACCCACGCACACAGACACACCACACACACAGATACACTCAGCATTTGTATACGATGCAGACTGATGTGAAGGCTGTGGAGACAGAGGGAGGTTTAAAAATGAATTTTAAGCATCTCTGTTCTTAAAAAATTCAGCCACCTTTCTGCAAGGCTCCACTTCCTGCGTTCTTCCCTGGATTCTCTCTTTTGTTGCCCTCTCTCGAAAGAGTCCTCTAGAAACCTGTTCTTCCCCGCTTGCTCCCATTTCATTATTCAGGACGATTTAACTCAGCTGAATCCCCACCTCCAAGGGGAGGTCCTACTTTTGCAATGTGTCCAGACCTATGGGTGGACACATTCATTCTCATTCCCACAAGAAGAAGGCAACAGGACAGAGATGAACTTCTACAACTGATTCTACTTCTTCAAGAGCCAAAACATCTAGGGTTGATCTTCAGTTTGATAGCAATAAATCTCTCTCTGTGAACCACCAACTTCAGCCTTACCCTGGCTTCGTAACCCCATGACCACCACCGAGAACAATGTCAAACACTGTGGGTACCGGGTGCCAGCTATGGTTCTAAGCGCCCTTCATTCACATCTCATTCGGTCCTCAGTGCCTCACGAGGCAGGTGCTATCATTGTCTCCTTTTATGGGGAGGGAAACTGAGGCTCAGAGAGAATATGTAACTTGCTCAAACTTCTTCTTGACTCTTCTGTAGCTGCAGGTCACTGATTCTATTGTCTCCCGCGTGGCTGCAGAACCAAACTTCCTGGGAAATTGAGGACCCAGAATTCCCAGGTGGGTGCAGAGGAGGTAATGAATGGGGTCCCATGTGCTGTGCCGATCACTGCCTAGACATCGCTAGAGAGCCTTTTCAACCTCAGAAAATGCGGCATTCCACGCTAACCATTTGAAATTCCTGCAATAAATGAAAAAATAAACACGCAGCTGAGGATACAGTTCAGCTAACGTCGCTCCCAAATGAGGCTGATTCCAGATAGAAAGCAGATTTTCATATTTACTGTATGTGACAGCTGGAGGAATTAAATGAATCATCTGTCTATCTCCATCGCCTCATTCCTCCTGTGCTGTATGTATCCATCCCTGGGGTTGTCTGTCTTCCCATTCCGGGAAGACAGATCAGTGTAGTTTCAATTATTAATTCCATGTTTGGATCACAGTAACACCAGTTCCAGCTCAGTGACCTGCAGTTCCTATTGATTTAAGTGATGAATTATCTACACCGCATTGTATTATTAACTTTATTTTGTCTCTTATTCCTTCCGCATTCATGCATCAAAATAATAAAGCACCATTCACAGGCTAAATGGACCTGTTTCCCTTCTCACATTTCCCAGGAGGACGGAGCCAGTGCACACCAGGGAGGTAATTACGCAGATCTGGGGATGGGGCTGAGTGTTTATTTTGCCTATGAATTATTTATCTCAGCTGTGAATTTGGGGGAGGGTGTGGGACAGGGATCTTGAGTGGTGGCAGGGATCTGAATGGGGCACAAAGAGGCCCAGGAGGGAAGTTAATGAAGACAAGAGTGGAACCTTGGAAATTCCAAGGAAGTAAAGTAACTTCAACTCCAAAGGTCGAGTTTTAGGAGTCTGTCTGTTCTGATACTGACAGGAGGATGGGTGTGGGTGTGGTGATGGTGGTACCGTGAAGGGAAGGAGGCAAGAGAAGAAAGCATCACCAGTCTCTTGCAAAAGCCTGTGTGCTGTCATAGCAAGACCCACCTAGCAAGGTCAGGTCCTAGAGAGGCAGAGAACTGTGACTGTTTGGTTGAAATTTGTTGGCTTTTGGCTGCCTACCATCACCTTCCTCTTTGGATAACAGCACACCGACCTATTACCTGCTGAGGAATCGCCTTTCTCTGCATACAATCTGGTAGGACAGTTAATCAAGATGCCCTACTGTTTCACGGCCAAATGAATGGCCCAAGCTGAGCCAATGAGATTCTCCTTCCATGGCATTTGAACTATATGTAGGCAAAGGGACCAAAAAACTGAATGTAGTTGACCGTCTTTCATTAGCAGTGGTGCCTGGGTACAACTGCTGAGCGATCGCTGCTCTCAGGACCCTCTGAAGATGATCAGTACCTGTCGTTGTAAGCCCTGTTTTTCAACCTTCTCTTTGATTCGAGATGTCCCACCCCATATGCTTTCCAAAACCCCCTATTAATTAACTAGATTTGCTTATGTTTTGTTGCTTTCAACCAGAGAACTCTGGCTAAGAGGCCAAAGGACTTGGCTTTATCTGGAGTGTCACTGAGCCCTGAGAGATGGGAAGAGGAAGAGGCTGGAGATCTTGTCTATGCCTCTCGCACAATTAAGCAACAATCTCACAAACGGGGAAGGATGGGCAGGCAGGAGGTGAAAGCACGCCTCTGCTCACTTTCTCGTTCAAACTGAACCCAACTTTCCAGCCTTCAGGATTCCTGTCGGGGCGACTCCCAAAGTTAGGGGGGCTGGAGAGACACTGCCACCCCACCTGGCAACCCCACCTGAAGGGAAGACCTCAGCGCGGGTTGCCTGGGGTCAAGCACCGCCTATGAGTCAAACCCAGAGAGGAAGGAGAGACACCCCAAGACCTCCCAGCTCGAAAGGGAAAGGGAGGATGCTGAATGCAGAGAAGTTTCCATTTGCAGACAATCGGAGGATTACCTGGGTCTCGTTCCTAACTCGATTACACCCAGAAGACAGTGGAAGGAGGCCTCACCTAAGGCTGCTCTCAGTTTGTGACTCACAGCTCTCGAGGTGGCCTTGGTATGAAACAGATGTCACGACTGTCTTATTGTAGTTCCCAACTGTCCCAATTGCCAACCTTCATTCATCTGATTCAGACACGAGAGCCTTTGGCCTTCCTTTCCTTTTCTTGTCTTCTTCCTCCCTCCCTCCCCCATTTGAAGAGCACAGGACCTGCAGCGGGCAGGGTCTGATTTTGCTGGTCAGCCCAGCCCCTCACGAGAACCAGAGCATGGCCAGCCATGCTAGAGAAATGAGTTCTTTCTCCTTCCCGAACTTCACCAAATAAGGAGAAGAGGATCAGAAAACCACCATGATTAGATTATATGGAAGAGGGTCAAAGATTAAAAATCCGCTGCCTCTCATTATTAGAGGAGGGATGACAGATTCAGACCAGAGCACAAAAGAAAATACATTATTTCAAAACAGGATATGAAACCCAGTCCCAGGCGATTAGTCTCTGTTAAGTAAATTTACTATCTAATCTTTTAACTGTCTCCCGAAATTGCTGGTCCAAGACTCCCTCCCTCCCCGGTTGGAAGCTCAACCTTGGGTGGGTGCTGTCATCTGCCCGGCGCTCCATCAGCACGTTAATGGAACTGGGACTCATCTCCAGGAGGAGGGGGGGGGCGGTGCTGGGCGCAAGGGGCTGGAAGCAAAATGCACCTCCTAATAAAAACAGGATGTGTGCACCACAGACCAGCCCAACTGGAGGAAGGACAGGAATGGAGGACGGGGGAAATTGTCCTGGCTTTGGTTTCCAAGCCAGGCCCATCAACCAGGAGACTATTCTTCAACATCGCTTTGGGCTTATCCTGGGGAAACTAGGCTCCCCTCTCTCCACGCAGCCCCGAGGGGCCCACATGCCAAGGAATCCTATGCTCCCGGATTGTTCTCAAACCAGACCAACCTTCAAAGCTTTGATTTTAAATGAATGCTGCTTTGCAGGCCAAATACCGCAGGCCTGTGTTGGGACCCGGAGAGCACAAGATGTGCACTTGGAGGCCAGACAGGCTCACTGCACCATCCAAGCGATGAGAAAACAAAGAGAAAACAGGACACCGTGAAAACGAGGGTCTGTTTCTCAATATCTTTCTTGGCTTGGGTGCCACTATTGACCCGGAGAATATGAATCAGAGAGGTGCAGGATCTTAAACCCAAAGCAACGTCTTCCCTCCTCTATTTACCAAAAGGAACTCTTTTTTTTTTTTTCTAGGCTTCACTATTTTCTCATCGTCTGTTTAGTCTAAAAGGCTGAACTATTGCACAAAGAAAGTTCTCTCCAAGAATGAGTTTTCCAGAGAAAGCTCTTTAGACAAGGCTGGTGTGTGCAGGGCTCTCCACAGCCCGGAGAATGGGGCATGTGTTTAACAGGAGTGGGGCGGGAGCAGAGCTGGACTCCCTGAAGGATTCCCGAGGTGCTCTGTTTGTGTGATTTACCCCTTCTGGACAATCCAAACATACAAATGTGCCTGCTGCAAAGCAAGGGCAGATGGGGGACTTAGGTTCCCAAACAAAGCCAACCGCGTACCACTCACCTCCCCCAGGAGCCTGGCCAATTTTAACCTTTGTAGGTTTCAACCGAACAGATTGAAACCTGTTGGGGAGGTGCATGCCCTTTTGCTGGGGATCAGCGAGCATCATTGCTCTCTCTCTCGCTCCTTAGCCCTCAGCACGCTTCACACAGAACCTGGAAGAGAGGGAACTGGGCAGAAAGGGACTTCCCCTCAGCTCCTGGGTGTCAGAGCTTGACACTGTCATCTTGTTCATCAAGGAAGCAAAAACACACAGCTCTGAGTCCCCGAACTTCTAGAGAATGGAATGCAACGCTCAGAAGAACCCAAACTCTTTCTATCTAGTAAGCATTTGTTCACAGGGGATTCTATTCGCTCTGCAGAAGAGCTAAGACCAGTTCTGCGTGCCTTTGAAATTCCGGCCCCGACACGTTGTCTCCCTGGCATAGATTGTCCTATGGAACCATGCCCGGGTATGAGACTTGTGTGACAGCTGATGGAGGTGGCAGACAGAGTTAAAAGCGTGTGCTCGCTCAGACGTCATCTGTCCAAGGGGACGGCTGCTTCCTAGGAACTGTGCTCAGGGCTTGAAACCCATGATTTTAGCTGAGCTTCAAGACAGTCCTGTGAAGTCAACGCTTTTACTTTCCTCCCTCTGCTATATGGAGGCGACCGAAGCTCAGAGAGTGTCAGTCCTTAACAAAGGTCACCTAGCAGAGTGCAAGTTAGGACCAAGGCCTATCTTTCTCCACAGTCCAAGGTCTTGTCTCTTCATATTGACTTGGCCAATATGACAAGGCTTCAGGAAGGCCCCAGAATTTTCCATGCCCTTTGATCCAGAGCTTACCAGGCTATGGGCTTCACCTAAGAAAATAATCATGAAGGCAGACAAGATATATTTACAAGGATGTTCAGTAACACTACTGATAACAGCAGAAATCGGGGAGAAAAACACGGCATTGGTTAAATAAAGTATTATATCCATACAAGAGAACATGATGTAGTCACTGAATCACTAGGCTACAAGACTATTTAATGACATGGGAATGTTTATAATGTCAAGTGAAAAAAATGAATGTATGATCCCATGTCCATCAATAAAGTAATGGATAGATCCATTTTCGTATAGCCACACAATGCAATACTTCGACGCTATGGAAAAGAATAATTGAGTTCCAGACAAGCACTGACTTAGAAGGATTTCTTCTTTTTGCTAATTTGTACTTTACTCCCAAACATATTGTTTTTTAAATAAGAAAAAAAGCATTAAAAACCATTTTCAACAATCGTGTGCAGGGCACTATTTTTAGAAACTGTCTCAGTATATGATTTTGCTCAGTGTGTGATGATGATATTATATATAAGCAAGGTTGCTTTTGTTTATCAATATGTATGTAGTTTGAATCACATTGGTTGATTCCTCAATGTGTACTGGGCACACTGTGGGAGATCTGACTATGCAACAGGTCAGATCTTGGTAAGTGGGGAGATCCGAGGGAGGTGGGGTTCAGATCTGAATAGAGACAGGGTGGAAAAGACAAAGAACTGTGATGAGGTTTGGAGGCATCAGGAAAGGAGGTGGGAGGATTATTCCCTCCTCAAGAACAGTAGCGCCAGTGCATATAGTGGGTGTTCCATACCCTCCCTCATGCCCATCAAACAAAACTAAACTAAACAGTAAAGCCTCAGGTGGCAGGGCCAGCAGCCGAGAGCAGGCCTGATCATCTGGTCCAGTTCCCAGCCAACGCTCCCTGACTTTAATTATTACAGATCGAGATGAACGGGTTACTCGGCACCCCAGGCACTGCTGTCCCCTCCCCCTCCCGCCCTTTACTATAATGACCATAAGTCTTAATTTCTTCTTTGATCAATAACTCCATGCCTGAATTCTAAAGATACATCATCATCTGCTCTCACTTTCCTCTGATAAATGGTTTGAATCATTGTCGGGCACATTATTCCTAGAGCCCTGGATTGCTGTATCAAAGGCATCTGGTTTCTCAAGAAGCTTCTAGGACCCTGGATATTTAAGGGCACTGAAGGTTGGAGCCAAGACTGGAGTCCCATAAACTTTCAGGGGATCACTGCCGGTCCATGAACTTTTGATTACTGGTCTCTGAAGACATAAACACAGAAGCTAAGAGTAAGTTACCTAGAAACTCTTAGAACAGTTTGGCATTGCCACATTCTAGTACGTGATGCTAATCACCTATACACACCCTTTCCGTAACCAACGTGCACAGTGTTGTAATTATTTTTCCTTTTTCTTATTATGTGTATTCTGATTATACTTTTTTCAAATGTCATTCTATGCCTGTTGCATAATTACATATGTGGGCCTCTATTTTCTGTGTCTTTTTCATTTCACTTTTCTAGTAAGTCATTTTTATTATATTTTACAAATGCATTAGTCTATAGATTGGAGATTTCCTTTTTAAAAGAAAACAGTCCAGCTCCACAGACAGCTTGAGAAGCACCAGGGAGGCATGGGCTCAGTCCTCTTAGCTTTTTTGATTAATGGACATAATCAAGAGTTGAATAGAGCTGGCATGTGGGGTAGAGCTTTGTCTTCGAGTAGAACTCCAGCTGGGTGGCACTTCGAAGGATCCTCAGGGCCTTCTAAGAATCTCTTTGGACGAAGCCGATGGGAAGGTCAATGGGCTGAGAGAATTCTGGAGTGTAATCTCCTTATTTTGTGCTGAGGGACTCCTGGTTACTAATATCCTTTCCTCAAACAGTCATTACCCCCGCTGCACCCTGCCTTTTTGCAATTTCACTCAAACTTTCTGGTTTGCATAATTGTGCTCAGCAATATTAAATTTTTATTTGAAACAACCTCTGCTACAAGAAAATTTATATAAAAATGGGGGAGGGGAGGATAAGATATTGCCTGTAGCTTTGACTTCCTTGCTCAGCTTCCTCTGAGAAAGAACAGTCATGCATTTTTAGCCATGCTATCAAAGCCACAGAATAATCCGAACTGCAAGGCGAGAACTGGTCACACTGCTGTCCTGGAGACCTGGGTGAATTGATGACCCCGTCTCATGCGACATTTCCATCCGCATTTGAGATGGATTTGAACGTCAAAAGGCTAAGTCAGACTTCCTGATATCTACTGGCCCCAGAAAACTCAGCGATCAAAACATCACTCCCTGTGCAATAAAATGCCCCTTACTTTGTAGGGATCTTACAAGCCTTATCCCCCAGGTAAACTCCTCAAGATTACCTAAAGCCAGGGATTTCCCTGTCTGGTGCCAATTTATCTTTTCACATAAATCAACAGTAGGCTAGTGCTAAGGTTTTCTCTGCCTAAGCCCTGCAATCCCTTCCCCTAGGATGGAAGCAAATATCTTCTTCATCAGAAATATTGCAGATCCTGAGTGGGGCTTTGATGTTGCCTTATTTCTCTGAGGCTAACTTTCTTTTGAGGAGGTGACACAGGATGGTGGGGAAAGGCAGAGGCCTGAAGGCTATTCCCTGCTCCACCACCTCTCATCTGTGGGCCCTGAGGGAAATCACGTAACTTCTCTATGCCTCAGTTTCCTCATCTGTGAAATGGGGAACATGACTCCTAGTGTTACTGTAAAAAATTAAATTACAAAGTACTTAGAACAGTGCTTGGCACATAGTAAATACTAGCTGCGATAACCATTTAATTATTTAAGAGGGTCTAAGCTATTTCCAAAAGGTGTTTTGAGGTGCATCATATGGACAGAGAAAGAAAATTTTTCCTTTCTCAAAAGAACCAAAATACCCAAATTTGAGTCTTGGATCAAAACTACGTTAGGAGCTTATTGCCATATTAAAAGGAGACCAAGGAAGAAAAGAAAAGGAAAAGAAAAAAAAGAGAAATTGATAGGAAAAATAATGGATAAAAGGAGGGCAAAACATTAGAAAATGCACTTGGGACAAATCAGTAATTCACTTGACTTTGAACCTCAGTACCAAAAAATTAAAAATAATAACAGTAATAATTAAAAATAATAATAGCAATCCCAAGGTAGGAGGGAAACAGACAAATACCAAGTGACTCTAAAATGCTGGTGAACAGAAGTGGGGCAAGAACCCAGTGTCGGAACTGGCTGGGTTGTCAGGGTCTGATGCAGAACTCTTCAAATTGCATCGCCGTCTTTAACAACGGAACTGGTTATTCAATCTGAATTTCCTAAATGAGAGCCAGCTACCCCATCTGAATTGCCCAAATTCAATCAAGTCACCTGGTGTGCTTCCTGTCAATTCCCTCTCTCAGCTGGCTTTGTCTTTTAACCACGATGGCCTCTGATCATCATGAAGTTAGGGCGGCCCCGCTGTTTGTAAAAGGCCAGCAACAGGAGAACACTCTTTGCAGTCCCTGGGAAATAGCCAGGTGTGACTGCACGGGGCCACATGACCTCTTGCTGGGAAAATGTCAGGGTAACTCTGCAAACCTCTTGCTTGCCCTGCTTTTCCAAGAGGAGGGACCCCATTTATAATGTTTTCTGTTCCTTCATGGACCACTTCTAGAATTCCAAGGAAAGCAACTGGAAGATGAGGCTGATTTTCAGTTAAGTGTTGATAAGATGTGAGTTACAGGGGAAATTTGTATAGAACAGAAGGACATCTCAAACCTCTGTAGACTTAGCCACCCAGGGAGGGGGCTTGTCAAACAGGAAGCTTCCTGTTCCCCTGACCCCCACCCCCCATTCTGAACCACGAGGTCTCCAATAGGACCAGTTCTGCACTTTCAAGCACCTAGATGATTTTAATAATAAACTTTAAGAAATAATGATCCAGGGACTTCCCTGGTGGCACAGTGGTTAAGAATACGCCTGCCAATGCAGGGGGCACGGGTTTGAGCCCTGGTCCAGGAAGATCCCACATGCTGCGGAGCAATGAAGCCCACGAGCCACAACTACCGAGCCCACGTGCCACAACTACTGAAGCCTGTGCGCCTAGGGCCCGTGCTCCGCAATAAGAGAAGCCACCGCAGTGAGAAGTCCACACACCGCAACAAAGAGTAGCCCCCGCTCGCCGCAACTAGAGAAAGCCCGCGCGCAGCAACAAAGACCCAATGCAGCCCAAAATAAACAAATTTTAAAAAAAAGAAATAATGATCCAGAAACATCGCACACAGAAGAGAAATGCTAAGACGAAAGCAACAAGAAACCATAAAGGACTCATCTAAAACTTTCAGGTTTAGGTTTCATACAATGACAGTGACTTGACCCTCAAATGCCTTCCCTACTAGATGAAATGTCCTTAAGGCCAGGGATTTTCAATATTGCACCTGCAGCCCCTGGGGCCCCGTATCCTGCAGGAGGAGTTCAATTCCTGGGCCAGGAACTCAACTGCAGCCTGAATTCACTTGCACTCTCTCAACGACCAGCTCAGGAGTCACGACCCAATTCCCTCGAGAGCTGCCATCTGAGCTGGGCCAGGAATAGGCCATTCTGGTCTCCAAGGTTATACTGCCCATTTTTCCCCCTGGATTCTGCAAGGTCTTAGGAAGTAGAAAGAGATTAGGCTTCAGCAATCTCTGCTTTGCTGTCGTTAGAAGAACAAAGTAGCAGTTTGGGTTCTGTAGGGGGAGTCTGTATCCCAAACTGAAGGGCAAGACAGTGGTGGCGGGGTATCTGTTGATGGATGGTTTATCTCCCCAGCACTTCTTTCCCTGTTTTTTATTTCAACGGTCCTCCTTTTTGTTGGCAGAGCCAGTCTTCCTCACATTTTAGTTCCTGTGCTTGGGTGGGCAGAGCGTGGCCCTGGGCTGAGCCAATCAGAGCTGCTCATTTCTCCATCCCCTGACCCAGCTGGAACCAGTGGGAGGGGGTGTGTTTTCAGGAATGCTGGAACAAAGGCAAAGGCAGGTATTATTCTCTGCTCAAGTTGAACCTGAGGGATGCGAGGTCCTGAGCTGTGGTGGCCATCTTGCCACAGTGACGGGAGTGCTTGTCTGCAATGCAGAGAAAATTAGGGCAAAGGGAAAGTGAGCAAGAGAGAGAAAGACAGAAGAAGAGAGAGAGAGAGAGAGAGAAACAGTGTGGTTGCTGCATCTGAACCCCCAATCAAACCATCTTGTAGGGTGTCCTCCTCCTGGGCTTTTCAGATCCATGAGGCAATCATCTTTTTTTTTTTTTTTTTTTAATAAATTTGGACTGGCTTTTCCTAAAACTTTGTAACTGAAAGACACCTAACCAATTCAGTAAGGTTTTTAAAAATGAGCTGTCCAACCTCAGGAAGAAATCACTCCTTTCATGCTCTTTGTACAAGATGCTGACACCGAGTTTTCCCCATGAAGCATCTACGTTCAGTTTAGGAAATCAGAATACATCATAGAGCTCAGGTCGTTCACATCTCTTCTTACATTTTATTCTCACCACTTCCCCTCCTACAGTGCGAGATGCTATTTAGGTAAATCCCATGAGGTACAGCAGCAGTGGTGATAGAGGAGGCGGCTGAGGTCAGGAGAGGTGAATGAACTTGCCCAAGGTCAATGGATCCATGAAGGAGTCATCCTGCTGCATTTCCTGGGGGTGTGGATAAGGGGTCATCAATACTTGGATGGTGGGGTCCTTTTCTCTCTGGCTACATGGTCCTCCTCTCCCCCTGTAGTACAAAGGCAGCTCTCGGCCCACATTGGTAGCTGGAGGGAGAGGGCTTTCAACATATTCACCATCCAGAACTTTGGCATTCAGACCTCTGTCTCAGTTCCCAGCACCCTCACCCATCTCTCCCCTGCACAAACCCTCCTTTATCACTTGTGTGACCTTGACTCTTCCAGACATGCGTGAGCGTTGCCCTCCACGTCCGCGCCAGTTCTGTTTACTTCCACAAGCAAACATGTCGAGATTTAGCACAGGCTTTGAGTCAGAAGAACCTGACTCTCACTTATTATCCATACGACTCTGGGTAAGTAACAACCTCTCTAAGGCTCAGTTTCCTCACCTATAAAGTGAGGGTCATAATAATACAGATCTCACAGGGCTCTTGCAAATTAGTGAGATATATAAGACCCTTAGCATAGGTCTAACTAACAATAGTAAACATTGTTAATAGAAGCTACTGAATAATGTTTACGGAGCAAGGACTCTGTCAGCACATCATTTCATGGTCACTAAGCTGTAGCTTGTTCTGTTTATCTGATTCCTACCTTTCTTTTTTATTTATTTATTTATTTGGTTGCGCTGGATCTTAGCTGCAGCAGGCAGGCTCCTTAGTTGAGGCACGTGAACTCTTAGCTGTATCATGCGTGTGGGATCTAGTTCCCTGACCAGGGATCGAAACTGGACCCCCTGAATTGGGAGCGCAGAGTCTTTCCCACTGCGCCACCAGGGAAGTCCTTGATTCCTACCTTTCACAGAGTGCTTCATATCATGTCTTCCTCCTTAATCTTTAATCCTGACAACTCTAGTTCTCTCTTCCCCTCTACCCTGGATTCCACTGTATTTGACATCAGAGCCATTCTGTGACTTGTATTCATTCTTTATGTCCATCAAGTGAGTTTCTCCCATATATTCAGGATGACCCATTTTATGTTCATCTTACCTCCAGTACAGACAAGTGGTCAAGGCCATGAGCTTTAGGGCCAAGCTATCCTGGTTTCAAACTCTAGCTTTTTGTTTTGTCACCTTAAAAAAGTGACAGGGCTTCCCTGGTGGCGCAGTGGTTGAGAATCCGCCTGCCAATGCAGGGGACACGGGTTCGAGCCCTGGTCTGGGAAGATCCCACATGCCGCGGAGCAACTAGGCCCGTGAGCCACAACTACTGAGCCTGCGCGTCTGGAGCCTGTGCTCCGCAACAAGAGAGGCCGCGATAGTGAGAGGCCCGCGCACCGCGATGAAGAGTGGCCCCCGCTTGCCGCAACTAGAGAAAGCCCTCGCACAGAAACGAAGACCCAACACAGCCAAAAATAAATAAATAAATAAATAAAAGGAATTCTTCTAAAAAAAATAAAAAGTGACAACCTCTCAGTCTCAGTGTCCTCATCTGTAAGTGATAACAATAACAATACCTACCTCTCAGGGTTGCTGGGAACAGTTTAGGAGATACTGCCTGCAAAGTGCTAAGCATCTTCGTCTATCACGTGGAATCAGCAAGTTCTCCCCGTGTTAATCTAATTATAGTCTTAGCTGCACAGTGTTTAGTTTGCTGCCTCTTAACGGGTAGGAGCTGAACTGATCTGAACCCAGAGGCGTTTCCTTCTCTGTGGTTACCTGCAGTCTCCCACATTCCCTCTTTTGGCCACAAGGTGGCAGCCTATCCATTATAGAGGACGCTTCTATTCTCAGAATACTGGGAGAGGGCGAAATGATTTCTTACGGAATAGAGACGACTTTTCTTTTTCCTTTTTGGTGATGGAGGGGGCAAGAGTGGACTGAAAATCCTCACAAGCTCCTGCTTAAATTTTCTGTGAGTTTAATATCGGTGCACAGCAGTCCGAAGTGGCACAGCAAACAAACGTATCAACCAAACTTGAGGGTGTTACCTTTTAGGGAACGAGGTTGTCACCTACCCCCTTGTTCCCTCCGCAGACTCCATCAGAAAGCCCGCTGGGCTTAGAAATACCCTCTAGGCTGGGCTTCCCCTATCCCACATCTATTTTACGGTGTCAGGGAGGCTGATACAGGGCACCGTAAATGCACCTAGGGTCACTGCTTTGTCCAGAGCTTTCCTGGTTTTAAAACAGAAAATCCCGTGTCCTGGGAGGTGTTTCAGTCCCAGGCAAAGTGGGACGGTTGGTCACTCCAGGGCTTCTCTCTGCCACATAGCTCCTCTAACTCCACGACCCGGTTTTCCTTTTTCTCTTAATGACATGGGTATACAATTTGCCAAAGCCCTAGAATTCTATAATTGTATATTTGGAAGGGATCACAGACAACATTTGGTTTCCTAAGGAGGGGGAGGATGAAGAGGATGGAATGGGTTTGCCCAGGTCCCATGACTTGACTGGCATGGAATGATCCAGAACCTTGGGTCTCATCCACAGCTCTTTCCATGGGCTTCCCGTCTACTCGGAGCCACAGGATATAGAAGGAGGGGGTGTCTGGCTTCCTGGCCACTCAGAATAGCTTCTGGAAAATAGTAACCTAGGGCAGGATGCACCCAGGGAGACTAGAAGCTCTAACTTAAAGCAAACTTCACCCCAGATGCTTAAGGGTGTAATTAACGTGTTCCTCAACACACACATGTTCTATGTGATGGGAAGGGGAGGGTATTAAACTTAACCTGGATGGCAGCCCTCACAGACCTCGCTTTGGTAGGCTGGAGGAGGATTCACTAGGAGAGTCCCACCCGGGGGCCAGCAGGGCAAGAACTGAGTCGCGAATGCCTTTCTGGATTTCGCCTCCAGAGAAAAGAATGCACCAGCTTTCTCCTGGAATCTGTTTGGCATGGCCCATCTCAGCCGTGCCAGCCGTTTGCCCTCCTTGTTCACTTCAGAAAGCCAAATTTTCTGGATTTATTTTCATTAACAAATCCTGCCGAGGCAAACTCCCACTCTCCACGTTATCACACGTTTACATCTCTACCGCCTCAGCCCCAGCACTAAATTGATTTGCCTCAGAGACACACCACCAAACTAAAGTTTTTTTATTAGAAAGCTAAGCTGAATGCAGGAAAGCTTTGCAAAACAGGATAGAAAGAATGCCTCTTTTACAAAGCCATGAAGAACAGGCAAATCCATTCATGATTGAATACGGTAAGTATACTTATATCTTTAAGAAATGATTCTCACAAAATAAAATTATTAGTAACAAAACCTTTCAGAAATTGGTTTTCCAAAACAAAGTTTGCAGGAAATGAAAGTATCTATGTGAGGAAGGAAAAAACCCAAGCAATTCTTCTACAAAATAGAAGATGAACTGCAAACTCAGATTTAGCCACTTGAAAGGAATCTGCTAAGAACACAGTAGAGAGCCTTCTAGCAAATCTCCTGTGGGATTTGCCACACTTGTCTCCCTCCCCAGGGTCAATAAAAAGGAGAGCCCAACCAGGGGAAGGCTGGGGGACAAGTCACAGCTAACCTCTCTGCATCGAATATAATATAATTCCAAAAGTTCTACGGTGAGCTACCTGGACCCTAAAAGAGCTAGGGAAGTCTGAGCTGTAACCAACCCCCGCAAGAATGGAAGAGGCAGATACAACCTAATGCAAAGCCATGGGGTAAAAGACCTGGAAAAGGAAGGGGTCCTCACTGCCCCCAGTGCTCCACTAAAACAGGAGGACTGGAGAGAACAGGTGAAGGAACAGATCACCAGCTGGGTGATCGGAGCTTCATCCCAGGGACGCCAGACACCAGCAGAGGGACCCTGAACAAGTTATTCGCCTGCCTGGGATACGAGTTCCTTTTCCTGGAAGCAATGGGGTCAGGTTCAAGGCCCTCTGAGGTCCCTTTTATCTCTGACAGTTCTGTGAATAAATATGTAGCTGGCACACAACAGTCAAGAGGTAAAACTGAGGAGACAAGAAGGTCCAGACCCATTCCCTCAAAATCCCAAGGCCGCTTCTCCCCCTCTGTATGCGGCTTCAGAATACTGTCCTGAGCTCCCATTTGCAGACCTAGCCGTGGATCCCTAAGCACCTTCCCCTAAAGATGTGGAGGAGATGGGCTGGACCAGGGAAATGACCACAGTCCCAGCAAGCAGAGATGGGCCGGCAGGAGGTCTGTCTTCTGCCCTGGCAGCTGTGGCCTGGTGGGCATCTTGGTCACAAGCACCTCCTCTTCCACAATCTCCTCTCTTGCCCACCCCACCACCAGTCAACAAAGGAGAGAGCAAGAGGGGACCAGGGAGGGTGGGACAGGGCGAGAAACTCCAGTCCCTGCTCCAAAACGGTCAAGGAAAGCCCTTGTTTTCATGTTAGACATTTTTGTTTCGTTTTGTCTTAAATGATACAGATCCTGTGAAATCTTGTCTCTTCCCTTTCCCTTTTCTATCTAGTCTTTTATCTCCCGGTACCTTCCACCATCACCTGGCAGCCTTAAGAACATTATCTTTGGGCTTCCCTGGTGGCGCAGTGGTTGAGAATCTGCCTGCTAATGCAGGGGACACGGGTTCGAGCCCTGGTCTGGGAAGATCCCACATGCCACGGAGCAGCTGGGCCCGTGAGCCACAACTACTGAGCCTGCGCGTCTGGAGCCTGTGCCCCGCAACGGGAGGGGCCGCGATAGTGAAAGGCCCGCGCACCGCGATGAAGAGCGGTCCCCGCAACGCGATGAAGAGTGGCCCCCGCTTGCCGCAACTAGAGAAAGCCCTCGCACGAACCGAAGACCCAACACAGCCAAAAAAAATAAATAAATAAATAAATAAATAAATAAAGTAGCTATAAAAAAAAAAGAAAAGAACATTATCTTTATTACATTTGATGAGATGCAACAAGTTGAAAACAATGATGTCCCTGTCCCAGCCAAGAGTCTGAAAAGCATGGCTCCAAAAGGGGAGTCTAGGGGACCCGGGGACAGGGTCCCTCTCGGGAGGATCAGTGATTTTGTCTGTCAGCTGACCACTGGTTCAGTCTGGAGAACACACTCTGAGGAGGCTTCAGGAAAACAAACCCTTAAGTTCTCCACGGAGAGTGCTAGATGTGAGAGTTGGCACTAATAAGTGTATCATTTATTGACTATTTGCTAATAAACGCCAAGCCCTGTGCTAAGCACTTACGTGCATTATCATCTTTATTCTGCAAATGGGGACGGTGAAGCTCAGAGAGGTCAAGGAATCTATCAAAAATCACACAGCCAGTAACTGGCACAGCTGAGACTGGAAGCCATATCTTTTTTCCTGCAAACCATGTGCCTTTACTAAACACTAGATTAACGTGCTCGCTTCCCAACTGAGTGAACTAATGATGGTGGATATTTATGTGAGTGGTTACTATGTGCCAAGGACTGAGCTGAGTCTCCTCTCATCCTTCCGAAAGACTTATAAAGCAGGTGCTATTCGGATCCCCATTTTAGAGCTGAAGAAACTGAGGCTCAGAGGGTTCAAAAGGAAAAAGTGGTAGGGCTAGGATCTGAAGAATCCTGGAATCCTGCTCTCAGCAGCACATGCACGGCCTGGCCCCCCCCCCACCTGCCTGGCAGTGAAGGGAACAGAGGGCCTGCAGCCCCAGGCTCAGGACGGACACAGCAGCCCCTGGCGCCGAGGCTGGGTCATGGTTGTCATAAACCATGGCCGTCCACCTTGGCTTTTTGGTCCAGCAGCAAACCTGCAGCCAGGTCGCGGGATACACTGTGCCGTGGTGGTCTGTCCAGAGAACCAGGAAAAGGCTTGCCCTCCTCTCCTGATTTTGCCTGGGGCTCTACGAAGATCCTCTTTAGTCTCTGAAGCAGGCAGATGTTTACAAGAGCCTGTCCTGGAAACCTGAGAGGAGAAAGCCCCGTTCTCAGAGAGGCCGCCCCTGCCTGTCCCTCCCCGTACGAACCCAGCCCAGACTCCTGCTGCCTGTACCCCCATACTTCCCTCCTGACTCGGCCTTTGCAATTCCCAGCTGCTTCTGACCCAGAAGCCTGGAAGCAGGGGTGGGGACCACACTGTTGTGCCGTCCCTTTCAGGGCCTGAGAGGCCCCTGGCTGGCAGACACTCCTTTTTTATTTAAAAGCAAAGCAAACAGCAATGTAAAAGGGCCCATGTAAGAACTCAGTGTGCGAGTAGGACCTGCCTCGGGCAAATTTCTCTAATTTTCCTGGAAACGTGCATTTTTACCTTTTGGCCCAAAGCCATGGCTTTTGCCTCTGGACTTGCCCCCTCCCTGCCTCCCTCTGCTGGGCCACCGTTCAGTGGTTGAGAAATTGCCCCTTGCAGAAAAGTGAATGACCCCCTGCGTTTTCTTCAGGTGCTTTAGGAGGGTCTAGCAAAGACTTTTTGAGTTTGCTCCCTTTCCAGCCAGACTCCACGGAAGTTAGTCCCACACAGCGCGAGGTGACCTTATGCGTTAGGAGCAGGGGGCTCGACGACAGATGTGAGGACCCTCAACTACATCCAAAAGGGAGAAAAGAATTCTGATGGCTCAGAATCCTGTAGAATTCTGCTGAAGGTTTGCTTTCACTTTTTGCAAGGACTAATTAAGCTGGATTTGTAAATGGGTTTTTATTTATTTTTTCCTGTGGATATAATTATAGCTTGAACCCTGTGGATAGAACCTCTAAAGCAGTCAGTGGTCTTCAAGCTCTTTTTGAAAAAGCAGTGGAACCTTCTGTCAATGAAGCAGTACGCAGAACCACAGCATAAAGAACAGATGAAAACAGAAGTTCCGGAATGGAGGCAGAAGGCCTGGAGCCTTGGCCACTGGGCTTCCCGTTCCCCTGCCCTTTTCCTCCGGATCCCTGACCCCTGCCTCAGTCCCTGACGTAGTCCATGGAACCTCAGGGTTCCGAGGGATGCAGTTTGAGAAACACTGCCCTCTATGACTGAATACTCCTTGGAGCCTATTTTCTAGTGGCTGCCTGCCTCCCGGGATTACCGAACATAGAAGAACTGCAGTTTCAGAGCCCAGTGTCATTAGCATTTCCATTTCTTGGGGTTTGATACAGTGCCCTCCTTGTACTAGAAAATGCCAGTGGGTATTAGCTAAGGCTCTCGACAGGCAGAACAATGACCACCAGAGCTCAGCGTGAGCTTCAAAGAGTTCTCTTGATTGGAAAGGGTGACAAGGTGCAGGATTTCCCCCTGAGCCTCTCATGGAGGGTCAGCCGCTGGGGCTTCAGTAGATGGTTGTTTGGGGGCCGGGAAACCCACGCGAGTCTGTCGGGCCCCTGATGAAAACAGTCCTTCTGTGCTCACTCTAAGCTTTAGGTCTGACATTTAGAGATTTATCTTCCTTCTCCGAGTGAAAATACACATTTCCTCTCCATCTCCTACGGGAGTGAGGAAACCCGAGACGTCTGCCAAGTGCAGAAGAGCCAGGTCCTCAGGGAGCTGCCGACAGGCAGATGGGACCGAGCAGGACTCGGCGCTCCTTGCTCTGGTCCAGGCTCCTGGGGTCGGGGAAGAGATGCACCCACAGGCGAGGATCCTACCCTTGCAAAAGCCGAAAAATCAGAGACTCCTCCCGCAACCCCTCGGAAGCAGGCAGTGCCGACAGGAACCCACCATAGAGACGTGGAGAACGACGCAGCACGAGGTGAAAGGTCAGGTAACAAAATTCCCCAGGTGGGCGATCTCCTCTCCATCCTCTTGAGATGCCCTCATGACCTGCTCTGTATGAGCTTTCATCATAGAAGTACTTTCCATTTTTGCTGACTACGTACTTTTCCACCTCCTCACTACGATTGATGACAAAAGGTTTTTGTTTTCTCACATACTTTCTAAGTCACCAGGAAAAAAAAAAAACCTGACTAAATGATGAAAGTCAGAAAATAAAAACAAGAAAAAGTGATCCCTGGCACGGAAAGCCACCACCTCGCTCCTGGGCAGTGCCTGTCTTCCCTGCTGCACCAACTCCAAAGCCACGTAAGAACATGACCAAATTGGCCTCCCTCTTCCCATTCTGGCAAAGCCCTCGGATTCCTCTTGATGTCGTGTTACAATATAAAAAACAAAAACGAAAGCAAAATGAAATTTATAGAAGGTAAGTTTCTAGCAGCAGCTGATGGAGGGGTTTTAGAATCAGCTAGGATTGAAGGGCACCTGGGGGACGTGGAGGAGAAATCAGAGGCTGGGGTTCTCCTTCTGACTGCCCCTCACGGGCTACTGTGTGGCTTTGGGAAGAGGCATAGGAGCAGAAAAGCACTTTACCAGACTGACTGCAGACACCCTTGTCCCACAGGCGCTGGAGTGGGAAGGCTCCAGAACCCCACGACCTGTAAGATTCATGACGCTGAGGAACAAATGGGGCAAAGGGAACCCTGGGTGCTGGGAGAGATGTGATGCTGGTTAAAAACCTTGTCAGGACTTTATGGGGCATATAACAAATCAAAAGGCATCTTCCGGATCCCGACAGAAAAAGAGCCCTAACTTATACATCGTCTTCCACCTTTATTTTCCACACTTTCATATGTGGAACTTGCTCGTACCCTGTAAGGTGGAAAGGCACCATCCCAGGATTCAGTTATCTGTCTGTCTCGGTCTCCTCCCACTCCCAACCAGATTATTTATTTATACATCCATACAAATCCCACCTCGCCTCCAAAATTAATAGCCCTTCCATCCCCCGGTCAAAATGGTGACAAACACAATAATAATATTTAATGCCATTAAGCTTCTTCATGTGTCAGGCTTTCTACTTTGCACATGTCTTATTTAATGCTTATAACAAACCTAGGAAGTTAGGAGCTATTATTCGCCCCATTTTTACACGAGGGAACTGAGGCACAGAGGAACTGGTGTCCTGCCCAAGATCTCATAGCTGGTAGGGGATAGAGGCACGATTCAAATGAATGTTACCTAAGAGCCCCATCTTTTATGCACGCCCCTCAACTGCAGCATGTACGCTACACCTTGGGATATTCACAGTGCAACCAAGCAAACTGACATGGTAAGAGCACACAGAGCTTTCCAGCACACACAGCAGAAAGTGTTCCCAAAGGAGCTCTTTAGGGCTGGGCTAAAAAGGGGGGCGGTGTGGACAGGACAGGGAAAATTAGCCATTTGGATCACCCAACAGAACAGAGACTCCAAAAGTCACTTATTCTCCTATCAATTAATTACATCTCCCATTCCTAATTGTGATACCTTAGTCATGGTTTGTACAAACTAATACTAAACTTAGTCTGTCTTCTCTGGGTACGCAATGATTAAGTGATGAAAGGCAATGATTTGAATAGTATTAGGGGAAAAGGAAGAAAAAAAAAAAAAACCCTGGTTAATCTACTGTTAGAAAATTGAGAATTATCAGTGTCAAGAAGGCTCTTCCCCCAAGAGGACACACTTGACACATTTGCAAAATAAATGATTCTCATTAGTCAGATGGAAATGGTTCCAATGGATTGGGAACCTGTGGTCTTCAATGGTGGCTTCTCTTGTTCGTCACCACCTCCTGTCCCTCTTCGTGGCATAATTGCTTACCTGGCAAACCAGCATCAAGCTGGCACCTGCCAACTCTGCACACAGACCAGCTTCCAGATAGCAAGACCAAAACACATTGGCTATCTGGGCCTCTGTTCTCATGCAGAGCTGGAGAACTACGGTTCATTTCTCAGAGAAAGAATTCTATTGAATCCAATTCCTCCAGCAAGGATAGCCTTTCTGGCTCCTCTTGACCAACCATAAGCACCCTCGCTACCCTGCCTCCCCCATACATGCGACTGGTGACTGCCAAGATCATTAATGTACATAAAGGCACTTAGTACAGCACCAGGCACAGAGCAGGAGCCCACAGAGGTCGCAGAAGCTCAGTGTGGCTGGGCAGCTGGGAAAGAAGAAGGAGGGAATAGACTTCTGTTCTGGGGCAGCTCCTCCATTCCAGGGAGGCCTTTGCTTTTCAGGTGGAGGCATAAACACAGAGACATTGGGTCTGCAAGCAGAATGCCCTCCCGCCCCCGCCCCCACAGAGCCCAGCCCGCCCCCCTCCTCCCCAGACACACACGATTTACCCTGGGCTGAAGTCAACACGGGGCATCTGAGCTACAAATATCCCTTCCCATTTCAGACCGGGGTGACATCAAATGGTTCCATTTAAAGTGGATGGGGGATGGGAAGAGGTTGGATTGGAGTTAAGTTTTCATTTTTAATGAACACCAATGAAATCTTCTTCCCTAGGTACTTAAAACTTATGCAAGAGAAATCATCAGTGCCTTCCAATGACCCTGGGCTTGCTTAGACATACTGATATTTGGGGGCTTTGGCAACAAGGTCAAACCGCTTCATGGTGCCACTGTTTGACTTCTTAAAAATGGTGAATTCAGAAACTCATGAGGAACTCTGTCCACTTCGACCCTCAACTCTTGGCTTGTAGGAGTTTACCTGACGCAGGTTAGAGTAGCCGATTTTTCAGTGGCCCTTCATACGTGGTCATGTCACTCTGGGCTGGGCAGTGATTTGGCATCCAGCCAGCCCATCCAATCCTCAGGCAAAGGTGACAGGAAGTAGCGCTCCTGATAGAGAGGGGCCCCAGCCACCCGTGTGTTTATGGCGTCCACTGGGATGCAGAAGGCAGTGAGACTTGGACCTGCCTCATGAGGTGGGCGGGCTGAGCTGGGGATGAGCCAGTGTACAGCAGGATCTGGCTCATGGTCTGGTCAAGGTCAGGATCCTTTTAGCCATTCCAGGACCAGCAGGTGACCGCTACATACAGTTCTGCTGGATGAGCAGGTCATCTTCACAGCTGTGGGGCAAGGTTAGAGCCCCCTCAAGAAATCACAGTGGGAGGGAGGGATTAACTGTCTCACTGACGAAGACCCCCTCAATCTCCTGGCATTCTCTCTTTCTATCCCAGTGGAACTCAGCTTTCTGCCCCATACACTAGGGATTTGACACCTGCCAGCCCCTTCCCTAAGAGTGACACCTGCACTCTCTAGGACACAGGGCCTGGGAGCTGGTCCCCTGAGAGTTCACATCGTGATCTGGGAAAAGCTGTGCTCGGCGCCTCTGGAGGGCTCGGAGGGTTGGGGAAGGGGACACCGTTCAAGAGGGGAAGCTATGCCTGGGGCCCAAAGATTTGGGAGGGGCCTTGCTTCCTACTGTGCCTCAGGGAGGGGAAAGACCCCAGGAGTCACAGCTGTGTGGCCTGTCTAGAAGCCTTGCCAAAAATTCCCCTTCCCAGCAAAGCTCAGGAAAAGCAGAGCTGCTGCATTCCAAGGGACCTCAGGGGGCCAGGGCAATGGGCGGGGGCCAGTGCTGCCACCGTGTGTTGCTGGGCACCTTTCAAACTCCTAACTCTGCTGGGAGGGATGCTGAGGGAGAGGAAGAAGATCCAGGGAGTGACTGACGTGGAGTTTCCAACCAGCATGGTAAGATGGGGACTTAAGGGTCAAAATCAGGTTCATGGGAATGGTATTTCGGCACGCCTGAATTTGTCTACGGCATTTCACACCCACCTATAGCCCCTGTTTGGCCTTATTTTTGGTGTCTATAAAAGACCAGGGGCTCTATCCTTCATCTAATCACCCTTTCCTGAATTTGGAACCAATTTCTTCGTGTCCATTCATTCTCTCTCCTCTCTCTCTCTCTCTCTCTCTGTCTCGTTCATATTCAAAACCAGGTGGAAGCTGTCAGTAATCAATTCTACGAATCACTTGGGACACAGGGATGGTTCCAGTTTCACAGAATTCCAAGAAGGAAAGTCATCCAAATTGTCTCTAGAATAAAATGTCACCAGAAAATGTATTTTAAGAATAAAACGCTCTGTCATGCTTTAACGTGACACGTCCCTTCATCCTTTCCTTGATTCATTTTAGCTTTAGAAAGTACAACAACCTCCACCATGCCTTCAAAATGATCTGTCTTCTATGCAAGATCACAGATACCTTAGTTAATATTTCAAATCAGCTTACTTTCCTAGTTCTAATGTTTTGCACCAAAATTTTATACCACTTCATGTACTAGTGAACTCTGAAGCTTGGAACTAAGAAACGCCAGCGACGGTTAAGAGACTGAGCACAGAGCACAGCGAGGTCCCTAGACCAGCAGCATCTGCACCACCTGGGAACTTGTTAGAAACGCAAATTTTTGGACCCCACCTGAGATCCACTGAATCAGAAACTCTGGGAGGCGGTGTGTTTCAGTGAGTCGCCTGGGGGATGCCGGGTGAACTTCCAAGTCTGAGAACCTCTGGTGAGGGGCTCAAGACCCCAAGCTCTGGAGTCCGACAAATCTGGGTTTGAATCCCAGGTCTTCGTTCAGCAGGCTGTTCATCTCATGTTGCTGGTTTCATCTCTCTTAGCCTGGTTCTCTGACCCGATATACAGGAATAATAATCCCTATCTCATAGGGTTGTCAGATCAAGGGAAATAACACAGCTATGCAGAGCCTGGTGTGGGTATTTTAGGGGTGCTTCCTGGAAACTAATCACAACCCCATCCCTTCCACGTTCCAGACCAATGTAATCAAGCAGATGGAGACCAGAATGTTGGCTTTATGGCTGATAAAGCTCCTTTAATAAAGGACGTGACTCAGGTGTGTGGCTGTGCCCCCCAACCCCTGGACTTCCTAAGTGTCGTCTGCCAGAACTTTGGAGGATGCCTCCAGCAGGGGGTGGCGGGAGGGTGGGGTACATGGAGGAGGCATGTTTCATCTGAATCACTGCCTCATGCTGTCAAACCCAGGGGTGTGAACAGAGGGTACACGAGGGACAGTCCCCACAAACCCCAGGGGCAGGCACGGAGCTGATGCCCACTTGTGAGCTGGGAGATTTATATAAAAGGGGACCTGTGGGGCTCACTGTTGCTCCTGAGCTCAGAGACCTTGTATGTATGTAGCCTGGGGCCCGGAGTAGGGAGAAGTGAGTGAAGGGGTGTGCAGACAGCCTGAAGCCCTTCATGATGTTTCCTCTTGGGGCCTGGATGATCCCGCCCCTCTATGGAAATAGGAGGAGTTGGGGGTGGGGGGTGGGGAAAGCATTCCCCATCATTTGCAAAAATCGGTGCTCAATAAATGCTGTGATCATTATTAAGAAGTGATACGATATTTCCAGATTGCTACATGGGAAAATAATGGTAACGCTGAATGCTTCCTAGCAGGTGGGAATAGCAACAGTCAACATGCAGGGAGAGAGCCAAGAATGGGCCAGGCATGTATTAACCCACTGATTGTTATTAATACAATTAATTACTGCATTAATCAATGTATTAACCCATCAACTCCTACAGCACCGCTATACTGTACATGTAATATTATTCACATCAGTTCTACGTATGAGGAAACTGAGGCATGAGACGCTCAGGCAGAAGCCAAAGGTGACATAGCCAGTAAGTGGAGGACCCCAAAGTCAAGTCCAGGTGCTCTGCCTGCAGGGCCCCTGCCTCTTGCCACGGTGCTACACCACCACTCCATGGGCCGGCTGGGGCAAGGCTGGAAATTCTGAAACATGCTTGTGACTTGCTTTAAAAAAATTGTTTAAGAACACAAAAAATTGTAAGTTACTAACATGACCTTTTCCAGAACTGGAAAGTTCTTTCAACTGCATTAATGCTTAAGTCTACAATTCAGAATTATACCAAGAGAAAAACAAAGGGATCACAGACAATATTCAACAACTTAAAAACAAGAACCATAACAAAAAACCTTTAGGTAAGAACTAATAACAGAAACATGATGGTATTAGAAGTCACAGCATGAGATGATTCACATAATATAGAGTCGAACCGCAGTAAAGAATGGCTAGAAATTACCTTAATACAAAGAGAGCCACAGAAAGAAAGATACACGCCTGCCGGTTATAACAACCTCCTGCATAATGTAAGCCTCTGATAAATACTCATTGACTGACTGTTCAATAATAACAATCCAGAGCAATTACTTTTAAGTTTTAGTACTACAGCTTTTCCTAAATAACTTTTCCCGCTAATCTGTCATTTGTTTCAGGAACCTTTTTTTAGTGAATTCTGTACTGACTGAGCAAGGTGCCTCTAAGAAATCTGTTCCTTTGTCATCTTACTTATTAGCAAAGTTGTGATATGTCAGAGGCATAGAAATAATCCCATTCTGCTGAAAAAAAAATGCTTTTCTGCAAGTACGTCATACTTCTCACATTTCAAACCACTCACCTTTTTCTAAATGCTTTGCTATTTTTTTTTTATTGAAGTGTAGTTGATTTACAATATTGGGTTATTTGCAGGTGTACAGCATAGTGACTCAGGTTTTTTTTTTTGCAGATTATATTCCATTATAGGTTATTACAAGATATTGAATATAATTCCTCATGGTACACAGTAAATCCTGTTGCTTATCTATTTTATGTACAGTAGTTTGTATCTGTTAATCTCATACTCTTAATTTGCAGCCCCCCTCCCCTTGGTAACCACAAGTTTCTTTTCTGTCTGTGAGTCTGTTTGTATATAGATTCATTTGTATAATTTTTTAGATTCTAGATATAAGCGCTATCATGTAGTATTTGTCTTTCTCCAACTCATTTCACTATAAATGCTTTGCTATGTTTTAATGAATGTCTGATGGGAATGAAATGAAAACATCTCAGCCAAAACTTCACAGTTCCTCACATCTAGTGCCTCTCCGTCATTAATTTTTCAACCCTGCATCTTCTTTCTTTGCCTAATCCTGAGAAAATAAGAAGTTCTCAAAGTAGCCCTCTTTATTAATTTTCAGTCATCCTCCCCTACTAAGTCATTAAAAATTCACCTTCTGCTTGAAATAAAGGGAGCGTGTCCCTCACCACCTCTTTCAAATTTGGCCTTAACAATAAAAGGTTAAGATAAAAACGCAAAATAACTATAAGAGGCAGTGCAATTTGCTGCTTATATCTCTATTTTTTTTTTTTCTCCTCAAGTGTTTACAGTGGAGCATTTCAACTTGTTATGAGAGTGGGAATGAGAAAGTGAAATAGACTAGAAGCAGACCAATTTCATTTCTCTGTCAGCATCTCCTGACAGGCCAAAGATAAACCTCATAAACTGTGAAAAATGAACAATTCTTGGTTTTGATAACCTAAGCTGGGAGGAGGACCAAGGAGTTACTATCTCTGGAAACCAAGAGTTTATCTCACTTGTTTTTCAATGATTAATCCCAAACTTATCCTCTTTCGTCAACAACTTCAACAAGCCAGAAGGGACGTTTTAGAACCCCGGCTCCAGCTCCTCTCTGTGTCCAGGCTTACTGGTGCCAAATGAAGTGGTAATTAACCCGAAGTCCCCTTTTTTTTTCTGACAGGCAGACTTGCAAGGCAGCAATAGTCCAGAGAAGGGAGACACCGGTGGGAACTGCCAACAACAGATCTGTAGGGCCAGGGGCTCCAGAGAGGAATAACCAGCACAGGATGTGGAAGTAATTATACCAGCAAAAGCAACGAGGCAGAAATGAACATGGAATGTGGGCGCTGGGGGGACGGTGAAAAGAACGGTCTGGCAGGAGAAGAGTTTTCAAAGTAGGAAATAATGAGGGTAACATCAGCTAGATGGCTGGGCTTGAAAACCCAGTTAGAGGAATATGGAGAAAATGTGGTGGCCATAGGGAACCATCACGTGTTCTAGAGGAGAGTCTCACGATCCGAGTGGGTATTAGAATGACAATGGTGTGCAGGTGACTGGTGGAAGAGACTAGAATCAGGGGGTCTAATTTAGAAACATCTCAGTTGTTGGGACAAGAGGTAACGAGGGCTGGATTCTCCCATGTTTTTCTTCCTTGATACAAATAGTTCCCTATTCACCATCAGCGAATTCTGCCACAGAAGCATAGAACTTTTACTACTATTTATTTACTTCTTTTATCCTTATCCACTTGACCCTTATGTTTACTTACATAATCTGTTTTAGCCTCACCTTGATCTGTAATATATGTGAATCATAAACTTGATATATTAGTTATACATATATATATGTATTTTTTAACCCACATGAAAACCAGTACATGGTTAGTAAAATAAGAAGTTTGTGTGAGCTGTACTTAAAATCACCTCAAACCACCAGTGGGGCATGTATACTTCGGAGAAAGCTGCCTTAGTTCATGGGTTCTTAAGCTTACTGAGGTCATAGGCCCCTTTGCTTACCTACTAAAACCTACAGACCCCCCTCCCAGAAAACTGAGTGTACGTTTGCACACACACGATTCTGTGTATCATTTCAAGTTGTCACTGTCCCCTTGGGTTAAAACCCTCTCCACTTATCTGGGGCTGGTAGAATGTGAACCTTAGCTTCCCAGCAGGCCAGGTTACCTGGCAAATCTTCCCGAAGCTCACTGTGGCTTTGGAGAAGTCCTTCCAAGAGCCTGCAACACCTTCTGGGGGTGTCTGACCCCTCAGCTTCTAGAACGTTTTGTGGCGAAAGCCACTGCTAACGGCTCGCCAGACACCCTTGCTCTCGTCTGAGGCTCCCAGCAGACAACTGCCACAAGGAAACTCTTTCTGGGGCGCCCGTCTACACGGGTCAGAGTGGGCGAGGGCCTGCACACACCCCCTCGGGTTAACACGGACACGGCTGGACCAGCTCCAGGGCGGTGGGATGTGCAGTCCCGCTGGGTCCCCCAGCCTGTTGCTGAGAAAAGCGTTTGGTCTCACCCATGGCCTGTGATTGCTCTGTCAAATCAATTCGAGAGACTATAAAGATATAAGAGCCGAACAGCACCAGCAGGGGACTCCTGTTTTTCTGGAAGGCTCCTTGCCAGATAAAACAAGGCTAAATATGAAATGGCTTCATATTCCAAGCATGAACTAATGTTGAGGTTGCGGCCGATAAGTAAGGAACAGCTAAACAGGCTTTGACACCGTGACTCTGGAGAGGGGAGCGCTCGCCCTGGAAGTGGGGCTGCCGGGATTTATCGGGACTTGCTGGGGAGAGAGCTGTCTGGAAGAGGTTCCTCCCTCATAAAAAACCCAGGCCCCTGCTGACTGATTCTCACGTTAGGAAAACATTGGTAAATCATCAGCATAATCCAAGAATCATTCCCTTCCTCTGCTCTGAGCACGAGGGCCCTTCTCTTCTTATCTGGTTCTAATTTTCTTCATGGGTGCTGTTCCTAGTTCATTAATTGAAAGGATTTTTGGCTAGAAGCCCATGACCCGCCTGGAACAAAAACACAAAATCGGAGGGGCTGATCTTCTGTTCATCTAAGAGAAGTAAAAGTCGATGGGGCTGTGGCTTTGGGGTCCCTACTGGGTTCGGTTTGGAGCCCTGAGGCCCAGGTCTGGGGAACTGGCTGCTTGGAGATCTTCCCTAGCCAGGGAGCCATGGTAAATCACCGGCTTTCGGAATGTCCTCTGGAGAACATACAAGGTCACACAAGGCTTTTGAGATCAACCATAATAGACTCCCTACAATTTGTTTTTCTCTGGCTGCTTTTACTGACCCCTCTGGGCCTCCCTCCAACGCTGGGTCTGATATTGTTCAGTATGACATGAAGGTAAGAGAAGGGGCTTTGGAGTCTGACAACGGGCCTGAATTAAAATATGCCTCCATGCCTTCCTAACTGTGTGGCTTTGGATATGTGGGTTAACCCCTCTGGGCTTCAGTTTCTGTGCAAGCCAGAGAAATCGAGTAACCGCATTATATAACGGCTATGAGGCTTCAATGAGATGATGCAGGTAAAATGGATAGGAGAGTTTCCAGCACACAGTAGCTCTCAACTTATGGTAAGCGTCATCATCATCACCAACATTTTCCCTGACGACCTGGGCCAGGGGTGAAAGAGAACAAAGACATTAAGTTCAACTCAACCCAATGTCATTTAGAATGGCTTTGCAAATGGCACTCGTGATAGTACCAGTAAGTACATTCCCAGTTTCATTCTTCAGCTGGACAATCAGGATATGGGAAAACACAGAGCTGTAACATTCTTTCATTCGTTTACTCATTCAACAAATATTGTACCTACCACGTTCCAGATATTTTCCTAGCGTGGCAGATACAGGATAGCGGGATAGACACAGTCCTCGCCCTGGAAAGTATAGTCCCCTCCTCCACTTGGCTGTAACACAGCCTCGGCAAACACAGTGCAGAATGCCTCAAAGGCAGCCTGAGTTATCGCTAAAGGTTAGTTTTGTGACCAAATGTCAGGACACAGAAGTGTCCAGGGCCATAGCAACTTTCCCCAAAATGCCCATAGGAAATTCAACAGGTATTTGCTGACATCTACTCAATACCAGGTACTGTGCTAGGCCCCGGGAATGTCATGGTGAACAAAGCAGGCCCAGGCCCAGATCATGAGATTAGGGCCATCATCTAAGTGGAGGAGAAGACAGCCGAGAAAACAGTCGTCCTTCCCAATGGCAATGTCTGATTCCCCAGGCATCTGCTATGTCACTGTATGACCATCCACCAGCCAGGTCATTTTCTGAAGCAGGGTATATGCTTAACTTTAAACCAACTCTGCATGCTCCAATCATCTATTTCATTTACAGGATAATCATAAAATTAAGGAAAGCAAAAGACTCACAGATATAGAGAATAAACTAGTGGTTACCAGTGTGTGTGGTGGGGGGCAATATAGGGGTGGAGGAGTGGCAGGTACAAACTATTGGGTGTAAGATAGGCTCAAGGATGTATTGTACAACATGGGGAACACAGCCAATATTTTGTAATAACTGTAAATGGAAAGTAATGTTTAAAAATTGTATAAAAATGAACAATTTGTAGAAATCTGATTAAAAAATAAGGAGAGCAAAGATTACCTTCCCCACCTAAGAGGTGGGCCAACAGCTAGAGGGTTTCGTAGATCTGCATTGTATCCGACCGTCCATGGGGCTGGTTCCCCTACCCCTTACAGCACGCTTCGCCACAGGATCCATTAGGAATCCGCCCCGCGACCCTCTCTTCACTAGCCCCCAGCCTCCCACGCTAACACATAAGTCGTGGTCTGGGACTAACAGGGTTTTGTTTTTTAAACAGTTAAATCTTTCATTGCAGACTATCTTTAAAATTTGAAGACTGCCTCTTCTCTGCCAACCTCTCTCCTCTCTCTCCCTCCCTGTTTCTCACACACACACGCACATGCACGCACGCACACACACATGCACGCACACACTTCCACCTCTCTGAGCACAAAGAGATGATGATAGCTTGGGGTTTACTATTAGAAATAGGATTTGAAAACCCAATGAGAGCAATCCTAGCTCTTCACCTCCACTTGTATTTTTCCTGCCCAAACTTCCCCGAATGAGAGATTGCTCTACCAGGGACTCCAAGTGCCTCCCACCCAAGCACCCTTTGAGTAGAAGATAAAGCCCATGTCCTTGGCCTTCTAACCTTCATTCCCTGGCAGAGCAGGAGGAGGTAAACTCACTGGCAATTTCGGGGGACCCCCCCCCGCCACGCCACGATCATAAGGATGAAGGGGAAGGACATTAAGTTACCCCTCTGGCCCCAACCTCATTCTACATGTTCTTTGATCCCAAAACAATAGACTTTAAAAATGAGATTAGGTAGAGAGGGTCTCGGAGTTTCCGGATAGGCGGGTAAATGTATTTACATTTTACCTGTGCATGTGTGTGTGCACTTGAAAGTGTGTATTTTGGGGTACACAGTCTGTGTGTCTGCCTACATACACTGCAGCCTGTCTGCCTAACTGAATATATACCGACTTGCTTGGCTACCATTTTATCCTGACTTTCTCAAAGCAGAAAGCTCCTTTCAATAGTTTTTCTTTCCAAGATTTATCAGAGCTGAAGATGGCCTCTTCCCAATGCAGTTAAGTTGTACACAAGCGTGTGTGTATGTGTGCATGCGTGCGCACACACACACACACATTTTGCTTTCAGAGCTCTTGGGATCCCCATGGATTCTCTTGCTGGAACACTCAGAGCCAAGGAAGTCATCCTTGGATGTTAGTTTGGACATTAATCTTCCCTCCTCACCTTCCTTTTTTCCCTGTTGCCTTAATGGGACCCAAACAGGGTGACTTCCTCGCAGTACAGCCAGCCTGAGGTTCTAGTGCTGGGCTTCATGAGGCCCCATTCCGGGAGAACTGACCACTTTCCCTTGGGATTAGAGGGTAGAGAGCGGTCATCCCACTACGAGGTTGGGCGTACACTCCCAGCTCTAGATGGCTCTTGGTGAAGTGATGATAACTTTATCCTTCTCCTGGGTAAAGCCGATATAAGGAAAGATAGAGATTAAAAAGCAAAAACAACATCAATTCTTTGTGATGGAAAGAAATCATCCCTGGCAGGACGTGAGTTAGAAGAAATTCTGGGTCCTGTGGAGAAAGGGATCTCTAGACTCCTATAAAACAAGGCAAATGGGGTGACTCATCGTAGGGTCAGGACATAATCTGTGCTGTGGCGCTGTGAGACTGGAAGGAGACCAGAGAAGGAAGAGCACACAGGGAACGGGGCCTGGTTTCTCTGGCCAGACAGAGGAACACGGAGGCTTGGGAAGAGGCTGTCATAACAGCCAGAGCTGGCATTTGGAAGGAGCCAGAGAAATCCACTGAGCTAGTGGTCCTGGCCAGGTCCGCCCCTTCACTGAGGAAGGGCTCCCAGCTCAGCTACTGACTTCCCTTGTAAGTCTGGACCAGCCACTTGGTCTCTTTAGGTCTCATCATGCCCTTTTAAATTGGGAAATCTTCCTGCCCTTCCTTTGCCTCACAGTTGGATGACTCCAAACACAATAACAGCAAACTTTCACCACACCCTTACCATACACCAGGTGCTGCAGCAAGCACGTCCAGGCGTTTTCTCCCGTGACCCTTGCACCACGTCGCGGTGAACTTACATATGTGCTGTTATTATTTGCATTTCACTAACGAGGAAGCCGAAGTTCCGAGATGAGCTAACTTGTTTGTGGTCATAATACTGGTTAAGTGGTTGAGCCAGGATTTGAGCAAAGGCAGCTCGACCTTTCTGCACCCCAGGTAACGTTTCAATACGAACAAACGTTACTGCTCTTTTTAGAAGAAACCAGGAAAGGTAAATGAGGAGAGAGAGAGAGACTGCCTTGGAACACAAAGCAAGTGCGAAAGATCCTCCAAAGGTGTCAAAACAGAACACTGTGCGCCTCCCCTGGAAACTTGCATTCCACGGCATGTGCTCCCCATTAACTCCGGAGCCCCTCAGCCTGCTAATTCACTTTCCAGACCCCGTGTAGCTGTGTCTCTGGGTGACCATAACTTGGTTAAGTCAGCTGACTAACTCTTCAAGCTCTCGGAAAGATATCATTCGTTGGAAATGATGCCAAGTGTCACACAGAGTCTGGTTGCAAACACTTTCCTCTCTCCTTGCCGAAGAGGTGCATTCTGGGTATCCACCAGCTCCTTTCCATGTCGCTTTTCTGTGCCTGGCTCCCCCAGCCCACTCAGCCCATGCCAATGAAGGACAAGCCAACAGTAACCCACAGGGCAGCCAACTTTCCAGAAAGGTGCCTAGGATCCAGATGGGGATAGCCCTGCAGCTGATGCCACATCCCACATCCCACTAAGCATCTATAAGCCACCAAAACAAGTTCAACAAACATTCACTGAGCACTTACTTCAGGTCAGATAGCAGACGTGAAAAAGCATGGTGCTTACCGTTCCCCAAATGCTAAATGTAGGGCAGGAAAAGACCAGCAAAGAAATGCCATGCTATAGGGTGTAATTAAATACATGTTAGGGCTTCCCTGGTGGCGCAGTGGTTGAGAATCTGCCTGCCAGTGCAGGGGACACGGGTTCGAGCCCTGGTCTGGGAAGATCCCACATGCCGCGGAGCAACTAGGCCCGTGAGCCACAACTACTGAGCCTGCGCGTCCGGAGCCTGTGCTCCGCAACAAGAGAGGCCACGATAGTGAGAGGCCCGCGCACCGCGATGAAGAGTGGCTCCCACTCGCCGCAACTAGAGAAAGCTCTTGCACAGAAACGAAGACCCAACACAGCCAAAAAAAAAAAACAAAACAAAAAACGTGTTAAATGCGCACCATTTTAATTATGGCTGGAACATATTTTGAATGATTAATTTGTATTTAATTTTTCATCAGTTATCTCCTTTCCTCTCTTCTCTCCTCAAGCAAGTAGCCAATCAGCCTTGTCTTCATTCCCTTAGAAACGGTACATTCCAGAGAGAAAGGAGAGGTTGACTGCAAGACTCCCTGACTTCGGTATTCCAAAAGCTGAGGCTCAGGGTTGATCCGGTAGGGTTTATAGAGGAGAAGGCAAAAGAGGATTTGGAGGAAGAAGCAACGCGAACTGGAGAAAGCCAAGGTCGAGAGGGGTTTTCACCCAGAATAGAAAGAAATATCCCCGGGCTGGGGGCAAGGTAGGGTGAGTATGAGAGTGAGAGTGAAAGAGAGGAGAGAAAGAGAAGAGAGACACTGACACTGAGGTTAGGATTGTTGGGTGCCCAGGCAAAGAGGACTTAGCCTGAGGATTCCTGCCTAGGAAGACCCCAACAAGCAATGGCTGGGTGGTATGTCTAGATTAACACAGGACCAAATGTGATCCTGTAAAAAAAAAATTCTCACGTTGCCCATGTGACCACAGAGAGCTGCCAGCCCTAAGGAGGGAATACGACACATCCCAAAGGTAACTTGCTTGGTTTCTGCCTTACTTTGATGCTGCACAAGTCCCTAGAGAGGGTGGATCCCAAACAATTCCTACCATGGTTTCCTGGTGGCCTGGAGGGATAGTGGTAAGCTTGCCAGACACCGTACGGGAGGCCCTGTACTGGGGGGGGGGGTCCTATATTTTTATTTGCTAATCCTGGCAACCCTAGCTTGGGTTTGACGTTGAAATTAAGGTGACAAAAACGATGTGGATGAAAATTCGTACCAGGGTTTGCAGAACTGAGTTTGTGGACCGAGAGTCACACCTGTTCGAACACAATGCCTTTTACTTTTGGAGTGCTTTACAGTTTATGAAGCTCCTTCACATTTACTGTATCGTTTGATTCTCCCAGTAACCTGGTGAGATGAGAAATGCGGGTCTTACTATTTTCAGAAAAAGACACGGGGCTTAGGGAAGCTGAGCCTGCTGAAGACGCTAAGCCCACGTGGACCAAAGCTGTAAGCCAATCCTGCCCCAGCTCCCAGGCTTCTCTGCTCCAGAGCCAGCCAGAGTCCCAGCCTGGCCCCAGCTCTGGCACTGCAGAGATGACACCACTGAATTCAGTTCCCAAATGCCTCTCACAAGCTTCCGTGCAGTCTGGAGTTTCAGGGGTGCCTGATTCCAGATGACCCCTCTCTGGCTGGCAAAAGAACCAGAACTAGGAAATGACTTTACTAGGTAAGGTGACCATGGTCAAGTCTCCACTGTCTATGGGTTCCAGGATGATGAGACTCATGATAGGTCCAGCTGTTAACCCTTCGCTTCTTATGTCCCAGACCAGGGGACACCCACCTACCAAAAAGATAGCCTGATTCCACTGCCGCTCAGCGAAGATGGTGTGGATGATGATTTAGGGAGAAGAGAGCTATGCAAAGAACAGGGCCAGACTTTGGGGGATACCTTGGAGACCCCAGAGGAGATGAGGCTGAGGCATGCACTGTCCAGCACACTCAAGACAGCCACTGCCGGGGGGAGGGACCCCTCTGTCAGAGCTCAGTGTTTTACACATCCTAAAATCTCTACTTATGGACAGCAAGCCAAAGGGAAGGGAAAAAATACAACCAGACTTGAAAAGTCACCTGGTGCTGTTATCAGCAAATGGACTGCAGCTGTTTTTGCCATTTCACAAGCTGGTGCTTTTTTTTTTTAGTTAGTATGTTGTAGGAAATAAAGAATAGGATTCTGGGGAAGCCTTCACCACCCACTTTGATAAACATTTCATTTTTCACTCTACAGAGGGGGACTTCAAGGACAGGGGAAATTTTTTCTTTCTTTCTTTTTATTTTTTTAAAGTGTTGGAAGATAGGAACCAGTTTTATTGTCATTTTTTATTCTTTGTACTTTGATATGTTATAAATATTATTTATCATCCCCACTAAATAGTTAATGCAAACAACAGTAACTCTTCATTGTGGGGGGAAGCCATCTTTGCTGTGTGAGAAAGGGCATCTTCTAGACTGGGAAATGAGAAAAGTATTTTGACGATCACCAAAACACTCCTTACAAACGTCTGTTCTGTAATGTTTCCAAAGCAAAATGATGCAAAGCTCAGCAGACCTGTGATAACTGCATCTGAGTATTTCTTTCAAGGGTCTCCTTGACTGGCAGCCCCTGACCCGGGGTTATGTCGTCTAAGGAGCTGGGGCCAGCGATGTGTCCATGGCAGGACTCTGTTGCTGTATCTGGGCAGGTGTGTCCTACACAGAGCTCCTTCTCACCAGCCTGGCTCAGGACTGAACTCAGCGCCACGGTCTCAAGTTCCCTTCCTCCACTTCGGGCCAGTGACTTGTAAACGTGGAGGCTCTGCTAAGCATTGGGATTTCATTAGGGGCCTTGTTAAAATTTACTAGAGTCAAATAAAGAAAAGACCCAGTCTTGGAAATCATTCTCCACCCATGTCTCTCCCTCTCCCCGCTTCCCACCTCCACCCCCGATCCCACTTATTCATCCATTAAACGGCTAGCAACTGAGCTAATTCTGGAAAGTTGCCCATATCAAACATCTTTACAAATCACTTCAGAAAATACCTTTAGGAACACAGGTCACCTCTTCCCATTTGTCCTACTCTGGCAGGTCTGGCACCTGCACAAAGAGGCCGTGAAGCGACATTGTGAAGAGTCCGGACTCTTTTAAGTCAGACCCGGGATACATCCTGGCCATTGCCTACTCTCTGGATGACCTTGGGCATGGTCCTTAACCTCTTTGAGTCTCACTCTCTGCATCCATAAAATGGGAATAGTACTATGACTTACTGTATAACATGTTAAGAGGGTTAGACCAAACGATGCATGTCAACTGCACAACCCAGTGTCTAGAACACAGCAAGTGCCAAAAATGGGAGCTATGAACAGGGGTATTTCGTGGGCACCGTCTATCTTCCCGTCACATTGCTTCGCCTTGTGTTTAACAGAAATTTTGCCAGGTGCGTGGGAACTAAGCAGAGGGGAAAAAGGTATTCATGCTTCTGGACTCAAAAGTGGTCCCATCCATCTGTGATGTCATAATCTGAGCTGCAGCCCACAAAGCTGAACTCTCACAGTCCCGGCAACCGGTCCTCACCACCCACACGATTTTCATCACCCGCTCGCACACAACATCTAGGGCCTCTGTTTCCATCCTACCACTTCATAAGCCCATCCAACTCAGCTTCCTCGTTCAGCATCATCAGGGGCAGCCGGTATCTGCAAGAGGTAAGCACACCGGGGCCCCCAGGAGCTGAGACAGGAAACCCTCTTCCTGGAGAAGCTGAAATTTAGCAAGATGGGATACAGGCAGGGGCATCTCTTTGGTTTCGTGATTAAAACTGAAACTTGATCTCCTGGCTCTGGGAGACCTGGCCACAGGTTTCATCTTTCAAAGGACTACCTGGACGCTTATTAAGGGCTGACTCGTCCCCAAGATTGGGTTACTCCACTTTCAGCAGCTGCTTGACCTCTCACCTCCACCCGTTCTGAGGTGAAGACTCAAATGGAATTAAGCCCGGGCTAAACAGGCAGCCCAGGGCAGCCGGGGCCAGAGGCAGCTCCTTGGTGGACAAATATTTTTTGAGGAAGGCTGGCTCCTGCTTATTCAGGTCTCTGCCTGAAGCTCCTTCCAAACCTCCAAATATAGTCACACACCTCTTATCTCTCCTGCACATTTTCCTTTCCTGTTTTCTCATGCCTCTTACCTCAAAGCATCTCATTTCTCTATTTGCTTATTTGCTTTTGCTTGCAGCCCCTAGACTGTCAGCTCCACCAGAAAAGAAACTCTGCCTGTCTTGTTCATGCTATAAGCCCAGCATGTGCTGGTTTTTGCATTGAGTAGATGAAGGAAAAGAGTAAAATATTTATCAAATGCCACACAAAAATGCCTGCCTGCCAATGGGGCCTGGGGTATAGAGAATGCTCTGTGAAGGAAGGAAGGACAGTTACGTTCTTTTACTTTTGATGTCCCAAAGCTTTATGACACATTCTTGGACTGACCACACTCTTTATGACATCATACACAAGGACTGAGCAATTCAAGATCATTTTATCTGAAGTCTCACCCGCCACTATACATTATACGTATTTTCTCTCTCTCGCTATATCTAGTGAATTTTCCAAAACAAAATTGACAGTGGTGCGGATACCTAAGTACATGGAGTGGAAAGTCAGTATAAATCTGATGCAAGCCAAGAAACCTCTCCCCTGAGTGGGGGCGAGAGAGGATGGTGAGATGGGGGAGAGGAGGGAGAACAGGAAAAGTCAGGGCTGTCCTCCAGCTGAAGCGTTAAGACAGATAAAAAAGGACAGGCCTAGACTTAAGTCCAGCTAGCTTCCCTCCCATGGACACAACTGCTGGCCTTTGCTCCTCTGGGCTGGGGAACAGTGATCTCCATACACAGGGCTACAGGGGAGGAAGATAAGTTGGGCAGAGAAGGGGTAGCTGTGTTTGCTGGAGGATTAACAAGCAACCTCAGAGGCTGCAAAGGCAGAACAAAACTTACAGGAGGGCCAAAAGCAAAAGCTGGCCATTGATGAGGGCTACACATCCGTTCAAAAATAAACTGCAAACCAGTAAGAACGAAAACAAAGCAACACCCTCGACAAGTTGCTATATTTGGCCCAGCGTGGATTTTCTCTATGTTATGAAAGAGCAAAACATGAGCAGCTCTACCCACCCCCAGCCCCATACCCTTGTCATGGTAACTGTTGCTGCCGACCCCCCCAAGGTAGCCGTGCTTATGTTCAGGACAGAATGCTCCTGCAAGGGCAGGTTCAGGGCGTGTTTCTGGTGACCCTGAATCAGCAGGAGAGCTCCTACAGGTGTGTGTTTAATGCTGTATGGACCTCTGTGAAGGGACTCTGGATTTCTGAGTTCTAGGAGCCAGTTAGCAATGGGGTTCCAAAAGCCAGAGTTTGGTAATATGCATGCATGCCCCACGCATAGACAGGCAGAAGCGAAGTTATTGCTGTGATTGTCCAAAAATGATACATAATCCCTAGCTGTGTAACTCTGTTACAAAAACCTCTCTGGAACTTTCCAAGGTTATTGATGAAATTAAGACACTGGATAGATACTCGCTAAGAATCTTCCAGTTTAAAAATTCTACACTTCTAGGGACTTCCTTGGCGGTCCAGTGGTTAGGACTCCGCACTCCCTAATGCAGGAGGCATGGGTTCGATCCCTGGGCGGGGAACTAAGATCCCGCATGCCGCGTGGCACTGCCAAAAGAAATCATTAAAAAAATAAAAATTCTATACTTCTAGATAACCAACAAGGACCTATTGTATAGCACTGGGAACTCTGTTCAATATTCAATAATAACCTAAATGGGAAAAGAACTTGAAAAAGAATAGATACATGTACGTGTATAACTGAATCACTTTGCTGTACAGCTGAAACTAACATAACATTGTTAATCAACTATGCTCCAATATAAAATAAAAATTTTAAAAAATTCCACACTTCGATGACAAACATTACTCTTTGTACACTTTTTTCTTTCTCTTTCCTTTGCTTTTCCCGACTCATCTTCCGCTTTTCTTCTTTCTTCTGTCTTGGCCAAGTCCCTTTCATCTACCTCACAAGGGCCAGTGGCCCCCAAACAGCCAACCACGGAAGCCAGCAAATCAGCAGTTGTATTGACAAGGTTTGGAGTAGCTGATATCCCAAGATTGTGATTCAACTATTGAGTTCTGAGGCTCTAAAACAAATCCCCAAGTCTCCCGTTGAGCAATGAATAAGAAAAACCAGCTAGTCAGTAAGCAAGGGCCTCCTGATTGAGTCCTGGGGGTGCAGCACAATAAATACAGCCACTGCACCAAGAAGTTTGATCTAATACAGAAACAGGTGCACACAGAAATGCAACATTTCTGCTGCAGAAATCAAGACGGAGCTAATGGGTGAAATGCTAGCAACTAAGGTAACATACTGATTATAGGAGGAGTGAATTTTATGGATCCAGAAAGTTCTCCTAGTAGTGGGCACAGTAATGTGGGAGTTCAGCAAAATATAATTAATATTATTCTTCATTAAGCACATCTATTTCTATAAATTGAGAAATTACCTCATTTGGGACGAATCCATTTATTTAAACATATATAATACATGTGATTATCATTTACTGAGTACTGTCTGCTATGAATTGTGCTAATAAGCTCCTCATACACATCTTATTCAGTCCTCATAAAACAGGAGATGGACGTTAGCACAGTGTTAAGATCATGTTAACAGTCACTCAGATTCTATCCTTCTCTGTACCTCAAGTTTTTCATCTGTGAAATGGTACAAATAACAGTATACACCTCACAGAATTGGTGTGATTTTTCAATTAAAAGTTACATAAAGCACTTAATGCAATGTTAGGAACTTAGTAAATGCTCCATAAACGTTATTTATTGATATTAGCATCCTTTTCCCAAATATGCCTTGACAGCATAAGTGACCTGTCCGAGGTTGAACCAGCTCCGTCTGTCACCATACTCTTGCTGTCCCTTGTGATGTAAACTATCACTGCTGAACTCAATTTTGCTCGATGGCAACTGCTTTATATGTTCCAGTAAACTTGGCACCTTCTGTGTGGCTTGTCCTGCAATCTACCTTTAAACATCACCATGGATCTGCACTTCAAATAATTCTGTCCTGGAAAGGTCGTGCATATTTGTGGCATATACAGTCAGGTCTTAATTAGAGTTAGAGATGCCTACGGTCTTTACTTTGTGGTTGGATCAGGCCGCTTCCTGCACCATCTGTGATTCCTCCTTGCCCAGCCCCCATTCTGAACTCTTCTGGTCCATTCCTTTCTGCTCTTTCCTAATGATTCAGCTCACATCAGGCACAGGGGGTCCCCAACACAGAAAAGTTGGAAGAGCCAAGAAGATCAATGGCATGGAGTAAGGCAGGAAAGGCACAGACCTGGGAATGCTGGAGGCTCTCACCAAAGGAAGCTTTTAAGGGAAGGAAAGCAACCACCTTGGCAGCTTGGGGAATGTACATAACGCTCATGGCAGCCCTTGTTTGCAGCAGGGCTGGAAAGGACAGGCCAAACTGCACCCCTTCTGCAGCCAGCTCCTCCGAGTCAGCTGAATGCTTCCCAAGAGCCTCTGTACATCCCCGGGGCCAAATTCCCTTAGAAGTGGTGGACCTCAAAGGTGTGCGCTGCAGCAGGAACTCGAGGAAGGGTGGCATACTGGCATGGATAATCGGGCCTATGAGGAAGTCCTAAAGGAATTTTGTCTATAAGAAAAAGAAAAGAAAAGAAGAGAAAAACCTAAGGAATGGCTTAAGTGCCTTTAAGCAGCTCCAAAGTTTTATTTCCGTTTACTTGCTTCTGTGAGGAGAAGTCAGAGAAGTAATCTGGACCCACTGAGGATCAAAGAAAAAGGAAAATGGGGGGGGTACTAAAATAACAATAAAGCTGCCTTCTCTAGGGAAGTGGGTTGCTCTTCTGCTAGAGCACCATCCTGAGCCCTGGGCACTGCCAAGCTGCTGAGCTGAGGCACAGGGTTCGGCTTCGGCCACTCTTGTCTGCTGACAGACAGCTGAGAGGGGGCTGCCAGGCCTCATCTAGGAGAGATCAGGAGAAATTTCAGGGCAAATCCCGATGCCCAGATATCAGATCTGAGTATAGGACTGCCATCCTCTCCTAGAGGAAGAAATCTTAGAGTAATTGATCTTTTTCCCCCTCTTATCTCTGAGTTGGGTGGTGAACTGCAGAAACACGTGTATTGATTTGCTCTTCACTCTTCAATGCTTTGCAGTCCTCTCGCTAAGGGAATAGAAAACATCCCCACCCATTCGGACGGTAGGCAATAGGCTAATTCCGGGGGAAAGCAGGGGGCTGGAAGACAGGTTTCTTTTTCCTTCTACTTCCACTTTGGAACATGAACATGTGGGCTGGCGTATGGGACTCCCTTCCCTGGGCACTTGCAAGGTGACTCTCTCAAGGTGCATCTTTACCTCTCCCTCTTGGGGTGCCCAGCAGCACCCGGCATTGACACCTAGCCATGCCTGACTCTCCCAGGCCAATTCGCCTCGGCACACTCTGGGCTGCTGGGTGACAGGAGGGGAAGCTGGTGGCCAGGGATAACGGATGCACAGAATTTTGAGCTACATCATGGGGAGGGGAAGAGAAATGACAGGGCATTAGGAACCAGCATTGTCCAGCTCTGTCACCTCATGCCCCACAACTGCGAATCTCTCTCCCCAGCACAAACACCGTCCCCTCTCAGATGTGGGGGCTACCATTTTTCAGAGGAGGGAAGCAAGCGATGGGATGCCCAGAGGAAGCCGGACGGCCTGCCAGTCAGTCATGGTCTGGTTGGAAGGCTTGACTCTCTGCTCCTTGCTCCTTATCCAATTGCGCCAAACACAATTCATTACTAAAAAGAGTCCCAAGTTAACACACTTAAAAAAATTTAGAAAGACCTATCCGAACACTCCCACTATCTTTCATTCTGATAACTTCCTTGAAGGAAAAAGAAAACTTGGGCTTACCTAGATCAGTGGATTCGTGCATACCTTGCATCTTATTTTCTATGTACGCTGAAGGCTCATAGCTGGTTATATCCATGGGAGTCAGAAAAACAAATGGCTTAGTGGTATTTAGCAAATGGTGATCACCAACCACTTGCTTAGAACCAGCTGGGGAAGCACGTTGACAATGCAGATTCCTTGGACCCACCCCAAAGATACTGAGGGTGGAATCCTGAAATCTACATTTTTAAGAAACGTCCTCTTCATAGCTATCACTCCTTCTCTTTTATAAAAAGATTAAATAAGTCATCCCATTCCTTTTATATCGTCTTAATCCATTTTCTTTTGCTGTCTCCAGCACTCAGAGAAAACACACATGCTTTTTTCCAGTTCTTTGAAAATAGTTTAAGATGTTCCTGTTCTGTGTTTTACTTGGGAACAAGTGTTTTCCCTGGTCTAGAACAGAGGTTGGCTGGCCCACTGCCTGTTCTTGTAATAAAGTTTTATTGGAACACAGTCATGCCATTTTGTTTACATATTGTTTACGGCTACTTGTACATTGCAATGGCAGAGGTGAATATTTGCAACAGAGACAGTATGGCCTGTAAAGCCTAAAATATTTACTTTTGTAGAAAAAGTTTGCCAAATGCTGGTTTAGAAGAGTGGCAGCTGTTCAACACATTTCCTTGTCTTCCTGGACACACGTCTTGACTACATTTCCCAGCCTCCCTTGCAGCTAGGCATGGTCATGTGACTGAGTTCTGGTAAGGAGATGTGAGAGGAAACTCTGAGCCTGGCCTGGCCTCTAAAATCTCCTGGAATTGATCCTCCATGCTGCAGACAAACCTAGACTTGAACCTAGGATGCCTCCTGCTAAATGTGGCAGAGCCTCATGAGGGAGTTTGGGTCTCTTACTCATCACCTGGAGGCAAGCCACTCGCTCATCAGAAAAAGCCATTTTGAGCTGCATATGACAGAGAAATAAACCTCAATCAGTTTGAGTCATTATGCATTATATTAAATTCATCTGTGGCAGCAGTCCAGTCTAACTTAAACTCAGAGCCTCCTCCCCTAGGCTAAAAGTTGGAGAGAGTTAAGGAGTGAGGTGTTTTCCTTATTCAGAATGCCCTTAGCTTCTCCAAAAGCATGGATGGGAAGCGTAGGACTGCTCCTTGTGTACAAGAGAAAGAGAAGGATGGAGGAGAGGCAGAGAGGGGAGTGGCTATGGGAACCAGTTTTGTCCAAGGTGTCTACTCCCATCCTACGACGCCAGCATGATGAGCTAGCTGATCCTCCCCACTGATGACTGGTAGATGCCCTACCATAGACAGTGCCAGAGGAGACATGCCCCTCTCTCCAGGAAATAATTATTTCCAGGGGAGATGGAACAGTCTAGCCTCAAGGTTAGAATCCTATAGAAAGACATGAAGTGTAGGAAAAAGAGTTTTGAATAAGGTGTGGCAGACCCGGCTCTCAGACCTTTCCTGTAAAAATGAGCTGTGTAGCTTCAGGCAAGTCACCACCCCTTCCAAGCCATGACTCCCTCATTTATATGTCTACATCTTAGAATGTCAGAACCAGACTGGATTTTCGATATAACTAGCTCAGTGGTTTCCAAAGCAAGTTGCAAGAACCCCTGTTATCCTTCAGAGGAGCCTCATTGTCTTCTGCAATGTTTAAGGGATGGGCAATGGGCAGATTCTAGACTGCCCACTGATTCAACTAGTAGAACACAACTTTTTATTTATTGATGGTGGGATAGTGTTTTGAAGTGATAACTGATGTATTCCATGCTGCACCCTCCAAGATGTGAATAACTTCTTGTACGGAAGTAGATAGGACTTATTCCACCCTTGCCTTAAGGATGAAAGATCCCAGCACAACACAGAGAACAAAGACATGAATTCTTCTATAACTTTGAAAAATCTAGACCTGTGCTGTCCAGCACGGTGACCACTAGCCACAGGTGGCTACTTGAATTTAAGTCAATTAAATTCAATATTCATTTCATTGGTCACATCAGTCACATGTAGCTGTGGCTTCCAAAATGAACGTTTGTACCATCACAGAAAGTTCTTTTGGACAGTGCCAATCTAAACCCTATGTGTACTCAGGGTATACTTGGTTACTCAGAATTAGTAACCTCCATTTTCCAAACATTTCTCCAGCTGGGGAAAATTGTAAAAGGATGCTGAAGGGAGTCGAGACACAGACAAGCACCTGGTGAGAGACCCCTTTCTTGTCCTCTCTATGCCAAGTACCAGGACTGGAAATGGGTGGGTTGAAGGGGATGACAGAAGCTGAGGTCTGAGCAGACACCCACCCCTCTACCAGGTGGAGCCATGGGAGGTGGCAAGGCCTCTCAGAATTCCCTTGGATCTGTCCTATGCAGGAGCACTAGATGAGTAATAGATTCATGGTGGCATAAGCAGCCTTGCTTGAAAGACATCCTTCAAGAGTTTCCCAGAGCCTCTGAGTAGCAGGGAAGTAGAATAAATTCCTGTGTCCTGGAGAATTACAGGGAAGAAGCAAGTGGAGTGGGAAGGGGTTGTCTCACTGGATGCAAGGTGGAGAGACTTCAGTTCCACAAACTAGACGCCCATCACATCCTCTCTTGTGCTGGGCACCAATTAAACACCCTGGAACTTGGACACAGCCCTGGGCAAGGGGGCAGAGGGACCCAGAGTGCCTGAGATTTAGTTTCTGTGGAAAGTGGGACATGAACATGAGTGAGAAATTGGTATATATACTGATGTTTGCAGACTGAGTTTATACCTACTATGTATTTATGTTTGCCTTTTGTGCCCCAGGAAACAATGCAAGGTTGAGAAATTAGTTGAGTCAGTGATCTCTGTTTCCTGTACCTGAAAGCATCCTATTGGATATAATGGGATTTGGAGTAACAGGCAGATGCAGGAAATGGTTTCAGGCCCCTCACTGTTTTAGATGAAATGCTGGGTGTAGAGATGACAGAATTCTCCAGCGTGTGTCCAGACACCCCTCCTGAAGGAAGCGAGAGCCACGATACCAAGTAAACAACAGAGTGTGCGCTCTAAGCTTAAACACAGAAACACACCAAGAGAGGACACACCCCATCCAAGCTTAAAGCCTTGCTACGTTCTGCAAGAAAATGAGCAAATGGTGAACAGGTAGTAAGCAAAAGGGTGTCACCTTCTCGGTAAAAGCACTGTTTTTTCTGCACTTCTAGTGACACCCACTCTAAAATGACGTTCTCTGCATGTAAGAAGGTGCCTAAGGAAATTGAAGCTCTAACTTCCGTTATCCATGCACGCTCTCCCTCTGCATGTTCCTGAATAACTTCTTAATCAAGTTATTGATTGCCACATTTTTACCACTCTGGATGCCCCTATTTTGGTGAGGACTTGCACAAACGTCCAGATGCAGAGAGTTGTGTATCATGCAAACACGCTGAAGGAGGCCCTGAGAGCCGGGACCTGGTGTGAGCGCTTCTGCGAGGCCCTTGTGCTGGTGCCCAGACAGTGAGCACCTCCCCATGGATGTGCCTGGGGTTTCTTTTCCTCCGTTACTGTGAAAGATGGTTTGTTCTTTGTTTAAAAAAAATGGGTTGTGTTCTTTTAGGACCCTATTTTAAAAATGGGGGGCATGGAATTTTCATTGAAAGAAGAATGCTTATAAGACTAAAGATTTTCAAAGGCCCTTATCATCTGCTTTAGAGACAGCTCTAGACCTCTGAGTTCCAGGGGGTTGGCATTGAGAAGAGGCTACAATAAACTTTCCCCAAAAACTTGGAGCCTAGTCTAAGCTCACTGGGAGATCTCTCTCTCTCTCCCCCTCTCCCTCCGACCCTTCTCATTCCTCTCCTATTTCTACCGTCTGTCCTCTGTTCTCCTCACCTCCACCTACCAGCTCTCACTATTGTCTTCAGTAATCCTCACCTTCCCTTCTCCTTTGCCCTAAACCCTTGGGCTCCCCCCATCACACTGAAGGCCTTGCCTGAAAGGTGCCCGCAGCGCTTATAATGTTTGGCTGGGTGTGTATGTGAATAGATGGGGTCAGAAGTTGGGTTTTCTACCTGTGCTTTACCCATCTCTTCAGACAAGATGGGAGCAGGTATCATACGGGCAGGTGCATCTTCAGAAAGGGGTGAAGGACTGAATCCAGGGAAAGGGAAAAAATTGTTTTCTCTCCCCATGGAAACATTTATATCCTGAAGTTGGGGGATTTGATTCTGCCAGTAGGTCACGTTGGGTACGTCTAGAGCTGTGGACCTCATGCATGCTATTTTATTTATCCTCAAAACCCAGCTTTGAGGTAGGCATAGTAACTCTCCTTTTATGAATACCCAACAGGAGGACCAGAAAGATGATAACATGAACAGTCACCCAGCTGGTAAGCTCTGAGCGAGGCACTGGGGGTGAAGGCAGCGCCGGGAGACGCCGGGATGGCCAGTCTACCCCGAGGAAGTGGAGGAGCATTCAAGGCGGATATGATAACAGCTCGTATTTATAGAGTGCTGTCTGTGTGCCTTGTCTAGTAAGCATCAGGGCTGGGATTCGGTTGAGATTCCAGAATTTGAGTGCTCTTCCAATTAAATACACTGCCCCCAGTGTGAGATGTGGGCAGACACGCGTGCTCTAATTTCAAGGGGCAAACTTTTCCACTGGGGAGAGAAAGCTATCAGTCCAAAACCCCTCACTGGGCAGGGGGAGCAGATGCACTTTTCCTGCCGGAAGTTGCCAGAACGGCTGTGAGACTATTCAGGCTGAGTAGGCCACGATCTTACTCTAGATCATGTTGCTGCTTCAGTTTCCAGAGCAACAGCACACACTTGCGCGAACATAACGTGTCATCAGATTTGGACGGGGAGGCGAGCAGCAGTGTCTGTCGGTGGGATCGGAGTGTGACACAAACAGCCTGGGCTCCATGCCTTGCCCAAGCTGTCACATGCACCACATCCTCCAGAAGCAAACTGGTAACAGCCCAGAATAAACCACTCCCTGCTTGTCTTTAAAGAGTGGCAGAGTAATGGGGGGAAAGAGACAAAACAGAGACAAAGAAAAGACCTAAACCCAAAGCACAGGTTTCAGCCTCAAGCAACTCCTACCTAAGTGTACGGCATCCTCACCTGGCCACAGGATTAGAGGACAACACGGGGATTCCCGACGTCTCCAAACACTGCCAAATCTCACCAAATTAGAAGACCATTTGTGAAATTTAATTACTTCTCATCAGGACACTGTTCTGTTCTTCATTACTGAGGCTGGTACTTTTTTAAAGAACAGATGTGAAGGGAAGTGTGAGTCAGGGCAAAGTGTTGGAAGTTTCAGAATGCAATCCAGTCTCTTCTGCTGGGCTACGATCGGAGGAGGAGATTTAGAAGGGACTTCTCTGGATACGGTTCTGGAATCAGGTGGAGAGTTAACAGAGGGAATTTTTTAAAAATTAACTTGAATCCATCTGGAATCTTAAATGATCACTCAAGGAAGGAAAGGGGTGAATTCAGAATTGGCTCCAGCCCAGTTATGGAAGCAGCAACTTGGACTCCTGGGTCCCCGGCTCATTCCAGAAGGTCACACTTACTGCATATCTCCTCCAACATCTCTGCCCTGGGGTGGATTCTGTAGATGTGATGGGCAAGAGACCAAACCAGGTGGGTCTAGACAGGAAGCAGATAGACTCAAAACCATGTCCTTGGAACAGATGGTACATTCTTCACTCTTCTTTCTTTTTTTTTGGTCTTGTTTTCTTTTATGAGTTCCTTCTGCAGGAGGGATTGTGGGGAATCCAGGAGACTCGTTCCATACTGGGTAGAGACCAGGCATACAGGAAACCTGGACCTACCTCTCTACGGTAAAAGAATCCAAGAGATGGTGAGATCAACTCTCTTCTTCATAGAGAGGGAAGCACACAGCTCTCGGGGCCTCACAGAGTCATGGTATGCAAATAATTCAACAAATGGTTTAACAGCAATGTTGTCAGAAAAAGAATTTCCAATTCCATCACCATGGTGACAGATCATCAAAAAAAAAAATCTAAATCTAAAAATTGCCTTCATTTGACTGATGAAAAATAATAAATAGGGCTCCTGGTGCCTGCACTTTGTATTAATTCACTACCACCCCTAACTTTCCCCCAGCTCCACCTTTACACCCTCCTGGTCCCAGCAGAGCTATAGCCACCTGTGATTCCCCAGGATGCACTCGAGCCCATGAACTTCAAAGGGGAGTGGCTCATGCCCCCAACCTCCAAATCCCCAGCCTGCCTCCTCTCCCCGTGCTCTTGTTGGCATTCATTAACCTTTGACCCCAGGTTTATTGGCTGTCCACAGCAATTTCATAGATGGAACATTTACAGAAATGGCTCCAAGACCCATGTTGTGGTGATCTCAGGGAGAGAGTGCCCACAGCGGAGAAGTCTAGAATATCCTGATGGACAGATCCAGGAATGGGCACTTGTGACTTCCTTCTGTTCTAAGAGCAATGCACAGCCTAATTTTTATGTTAAAAACTGAATCCTGTAAGTCTTGGAGGCATCCTGAAACAGATAACATATATGCTTTGCCATTTCTAGGAGAACTGTAATCCAAGCAAGTGTGAAGTTTTCAAGAAGCAGGGCCAAGAAGGGGACTGAAAGAAGCACCAAGTTGTAAGTGCAGGAATGTTTGCTGCATCTTTGTAGAGACAAGCAAGTATCAGGGGCCACCAGAGTCCATCCGCTGTGGATGAGTGAATTCAACATTAGATGATGGTGGATCATATTCACTCGGGAGACAGACATAATTTGGTGGTTAGAAGGTCCCCATCCAAGTGGATGTGACGTGGGTCAAGTTGCTGATCTGCTTTGAGGTCCAATTACCCCACCTGAAAGTGGGGTTAATAATAGTAGAGGCTCCACTTCAGAGGGCAGCTGTGAGGTTTAGACGAAGTAAAGACGTAAGACCGTACCTGCAGGAGGGACATTCAGGAAAGGCCGACTATCATTATGACTTCATTTTCATTTTTACCAAGAGCTCCATGGGAAAGCTACTGTGGGAGCAGCTTTGGGTAGAAGAAACACTGCCCTTTGCTATAACATCTTTCGGATGGGTCCAGTCATCTGCCTTCTGAAAAACATCCTTCTTTTAGCTTTTAGTGTTTAAACAAGTGTTTCAATTAAACGGCGCTCATTTTCCCAGGAACGTGGGAAGTCTGGCCCACACTTCCTGGCACGATGCAGTTTTTCTTATAGCGCTGAATCTGTTGGTGCCTTAATCTGTTGATGAAGCCAATCAATGGCGTCCTCCCCTCCTAAGCAAATGATTTGTGCCACTCCAATCAAAAGGTACCTTGAATCTGATTCCTTTTCACTCAACTCTCCCCCCTGACCCATATGTCATTTCATTCCTCCTTTCCCCTCCTGAAAGTAATCAGCCTGGTCCAATTTGCTTGTATAAACAAGAGGCCGAGGTGGGGGTATGTCAGTTGGCCATGGCGGTTCTGCTTTTTATACATCCCTCCACCTTGTTTCCTGAGACCTTTCAATAGAGCCAGACTTGGAGGAGAGTTATATTAAACAGTTTGACTCCAAACCTAAACAGCCCCTGAAGCATTAGCGGTTCAAAGATCTCCTGGTGCATTTATGAAAAGCCATTGATCTGGGAAGAGGTGTTAGCGGACTTGAAATGCACTAAGAAAACTCCTTTGCTGGCAGGAGGCAGAGTGGTTTTCATTAAGAAACTGCCCTTTATCTCGTCACATTACTGACCTACCCAAGCTGAGATGGGCTACTTCCCCTTGCCTTGAAAGTAGGCCGCCTCTTGCTAGAAACGATGATAAGAAAGCATTCATTTTTCCGACAGACACAAAGGACAGAAGTGGCTTGCTCTCCTGAGTCTGGACACCACATCTCCTTTAAACTCTAAGTTTGGGGACCACCTCTGACGCATAAAAGCCTAGAATACACCATGGGTCTTTTCCCCAACGTTTGGTTCTTGGGACTTAGAAAAAAATATTGTAGAATCCTGGGACCTCAGAGCTCAAGGAACTTGAAATATCACCTAGAAATAGGATCCATTCTTAACTCAGGGTCATACATGTCAGGGGCTCTTCCCTAAAGAGGAAGAGCCACTAATCTCACTAGACTAACCCCCTCCTTTAACTGATGAATAAAATCCCGCCTAGGGGTTTAAAGTGATTTCTCCATGGTCACGTGGTAATCCAGATGCAAGGCCAGAGCTAAAATCCCAAATCTGAGGACTCACTGTGCAGTGCTTTGCAAAGTTCTGGAAACATTAGCAAAAGTAGCCCAGGTCTTATCCAGCCTTGCACAGAAGGAGTGATCTGTAAATAAATGTGGAATAGGATTGGGATACATACTGGTGGCCTCAAGGCAGAGGGACTGGTCAGGGGTCTGGAGGTGTGATGTCTGTGGAGTTGCCAAAAGACGACTTGACTAGTTATCACCAGAAGAGGAAGGTGTGCAAAGCAGACAGAAGAAGGAATGGGTCAGGGCCACCAGAAAGAGCTTGCCCCAGTGCCTAACTCTTTTGCATTTCCTGTGCCACAGCGAAGCACGTTCATCCATCATCCATCCATAAGCTTTAAAAAATCCAAGAGAATATATGCGTATTTGGCGTAGGAAATAAATAATTTTTCACTTCTGAGTGACTGCACCTCTTCTTCCAGGGAGACTCAGCCCTAGCACTTTGAGATTTGCATTGTTCTCTTTTCTTTGACCAGATTCTTTAAAATACTTTAATATTTCCCTAGTTCTGTGGTTCTCAAAGTGTGTCTCAAAAGCCCCACCACCATCAGTGGTACTGGGAAACTTGTCAGAAATACAAGCTTGGGGGACTCTCCTTAGACCTAGTGAATCAGAGATGCAGGGTGGGACCCAGGGATGTGTTTGCACAGGGTCTCCAGTGATTCTGAAGCACATTCAACTTTGAGAACCACTAGTTTCAGTCGTTAGAGAAACTGAGCAAGGAAAGAGGGCTTGCAAAAGCCTTCCAGAAATCTGAGTCCCTGGAATACTTTATTTTTTTTTTCTTGGTATGAGATAAATTGGAACTAGTTTAATAACTTAGTTTCTCTTGTGTTTTGCAAACGAGAGATCTTGGAGGAGAGTGGAAAATCAATTTCAAGGCCTTTCATCTCAGTTACAATGACATGTTCATTTAGCATTGTGTGGGGAGGGAGGGAGGGAGGCAGGGAAGGAGGGGCAGTGGTTAGGCTTTTGGAGGAAAATACACAATTCCAATGGAATCCACTGTAATTTAGGGGCAATTAGCGTCTGCACATTCTCCAGCCATGAGACTCCATTAATCCAGTTAATCCTTATCTTCTAATCAAAAACAAACATCCTTGAGTGTACTTGGGATCCTTTTAACACGTTCTGCCCACCTGGACGGTGTCCTCAGCCTTGTAATCCAGAGCTTTTTGAAGCCACTTCAGCTCCTGGAAAGGGGGGAACAACCCACTGTCATGGATGGGTCCTGTCAGCCCCTTGGAAGTAAGCCCTCTCCTAGACCTGCCCTGTCCCCGCCGTTATTCAAGTCAGCCTTGATACTTCCTTGCTATTTTGGGCAGCCCTCCCTGACAACTCCTTGACTGCCCCTTGGCTAAATTAGGCAAGTGCCTGGATAATATTAATGCCTTTGCTAAGGCACTTGGCAGTTTCCAAAGGCCTTTCTTAGTGGCTGTTTCATTTGATCCTCCAAACTACCATAATGTCATTATCATTCTCCACTTCCCCACCCACGCCCACTCCCTGCAATTTACAGACGGGGGTGGGGGGGGGCACTGAGGTTTCCAAGGGTTAGGTGACCTATCGAACTCCCACAGCTAGTAACTGGATGACAAGATAGGTTCAAACCCAGGTCTCCTGATCTGTAGACGAAGATCTTCCTGCTATAGAACACTGTCTCTTTCTGACCACCCACCTAAATCCATAAAGCTAATGAATAATGCATTTGTTCTTTCACTATGTTTGTCTTTGGAATGTCTTTCTATCTATGAAAATCAGGGCATCTTCCTTCATTTAAAAGCCCTTAAGGAGAAGATATCATATCTGGGTCACTTGGGCTCAAATAATAACATAAAGTGCTTCTACCTATTCAAAATGTTGCCATTTTATCTTATTCTGTCTACAAAACAGTCCAATGAATTAAGTAGGATGAGGAATATTACACCTATTTGAATGGAAAGGAAAATGAAGTTTGGCCAATAAAAGCAACTTATTGGCTCAGAAGTAGAAAGTGGCATCCTTGGGAATAGCATACTGATTCCCAATTTCTGGTGCTGTATTTATCTACTAGATTTGTAGTTTTAAAATTGTGCTCCTGAGAACCCTAGCATTCCTATACGCTGCCTCAGGAACTTCTCGGGGAACTATGGAGAGGTGGGACCAGCAGGGCTTTGGGTATTGTACTCGCAGTTTAACTTACAATGTTTGCTCCCTTAAATAGTAGCTTGGAAGCCACTGGCAGTTTCTCATTTCCTGCCTAGAGTATCCAGTATAGTAGTTGTCAGGTGTAGACAGTAGCTTCAGGATCATACAGTGGCAGGTGGTCCTGCTCAGCCTTGAAGGTCTTGCAAGCACTTCGTACTCCTGGCTTGCTCTCAGTGTAGGCAGTAAAAACTCACCCTGTCCTCAGGGAGGGTAAGCTACCCCTGTGTCTTTTCATATTCTGCTTGTTAATTCAACAATAGTTTTATCGAGCAGCTACTATGCACTAACTCCTATGCTGAGACTAGAATAGTAGAAAAATATGGGATGATTCCACCTCTGCCCTCATGTAGCTTCACACCAATAAATAATTCCAAGTCATAATGAGAGCTGTGAAGGAAAGATCTGTCTGCTGCAGGAGAGAGGGACGAGGGGGTCTCATCCCATTAGGAGATAAGAAATTCCACTCCTTGAGATAACGCTGAAGCTAGGTTTTCGGCAGAGTAGAGAGGGAGGACATTGCTGTTGCAATGGAACACGGTCGTCTAGACATGAAGGGACAGTGTGTGGCCTGTTTGAGGCATCACGAGGAGATGAGGCTGGCTGGCACCCTGTGAGCAGGACCAGAGCGGCAGGAGATGGGAGACGGGGGCCGGGGGAGTGGGGTTTGGAATTGATGCAAAGCAAAGCATCAGCCATTGCAGGGATTTAAGTACGGAATGTCATGATGGGTCAACATGTTTTCACGGATGATTTTGGCTACTGCCCAGAGAAGAAAAAAAATTGGGGTTGGTCAAGAGTAGAAGAGACCTGGGAGGAAGTTATTATAAAGTGGTTTTCCTTTATATGTGACCAAACTGGCCTGATTTCTGGTCCTGGAAGTAACACGGAATGCTCTTGAGTGCAGAGCAAGTTAAGTTATCAGAAAGGAAATCCACCGTCACACAGAGGTACCCTTGAGGGATTTTATAATTTAATGTGGAAGAGAGCAGGCAGCATGGACTGACTAGACTTAGAAGAGCAATAGTAGTTAAAAAAGTAAAAGTTCTACCCTGGGTGGAGATGATGAGATTCCAATCCTGCACCACCACGACTTAGCTGTGGAACGTGGGACAGGCCATTTAACCACTCCCTCGGGGCCTCATTTTCCCCATCTGTGACAAGGGGCTAATAATCCAACCTCAGCAAGTTATGAAGAAACCCAATTAAGTAATGTAAGTGCAAGTGCTTTATAAACGACAAAGCATTAAAACGCAGGATGTCGTTATCATTAACCATGTCAATATATAAAAAGTCATTATAATTATAGTTCTTAGTATATATGGAATAACATTTTTATCTTGGACTGTGTCCTGAAAGTGAATTACTAGCAATTAAGAATTTTCTGTTCTTAGGTTATAAGTTTCACCATATTTCATAAATCTATTTTTTTCAAATACTGAAGATTGTACAATTACTGAGTAAAATAACTTTATTCTTTCGAAGTATCACATTGACTCAGAATTATAATTTTAATCACATTTGTTTCATGCATTTCCCATACTTTAGTCATTTACATAGCAAAGTCACATTTTTTACCATCAATGTGTAAATATTAACTTGATATTTAATTTGAATTGATATACATTCCTCTCTACTTTGTGTTTAAACGAAATTTTAACCTAAAGAATATTACCTGTGAAATCACAGGGTTGATAATGCTAGTTATACTTTTTCCTAATTTGCACTAAGAGAGTTGTAGGACTGTTAACATATAACTAACTTAAACTAGCTAACAGTATCTCATGGAATACCTCCAGTAAATGCTATACTTAGGAAACAACAGTTTATACCATTCATATTTCAGGAAGCTTTTTCAATATCAAAATTAACGAGGTCTTCCACTGGCCTAGTGGTTCTTAACATTAAAATCACATGGAGAGCTTTAAAAATTTTTGATGCCCAGCCGGACTACAGATTAATTAAATCAACATCTCCAGGCATGGGATTCAAGCCTCAGAGTTCCCCAGGATGATTGTTATATGAACCCAGGTTGAGAACCATTGACCTAGATTCTTGGATGCTTTCCAGGACTGCCTAGGCCTCCTAGGATTGGATAGACATTGAGAACAGACCATATGGGGAGAACTTGGCAGTAGTGGAGTCAATCTTATTCAGAAGGGGATAGCCATCTGGATAAATAATAATAGCAGTGGTGTTATTACCCATAATAGATAGGCAACATTAATTGAGGACTAACTTTATGTCAGTTACTCTTCTAAGTGCTTTCTAAGAATTATTTCTTTTAACCTTCATAGCAACACTGTAAAGGGAGCACTGTAATGATCTATTTCTGAGATGAGGCATCTGAGGTCCAGAGAGGTGTAGTAACTTGCCCAAGGTCACACGTAGTAAGTGGTAGAGCTGGAATGGGAGGCTCCTTGAAAGCAACCCCAAGTTTCCATCCTTTCTTGGCTTCGTACTTAAAGCACATACTTTAGTGCTTATATAAACTCCAGGCTCTCTTTTCTCTGTGCCTTTTTATTAGACTTCTTTCCCCATCCCTAACTTTACAGATGAGCACATTTGTTTGATGTGAAAATGAAGATCTGCAGAGACTGCATTATTTCTCGGGTCATATAACCAACTACATGTGTGGTCTTGTGAAAGTCCCCTAACTTCTCTTGGACATGGCTTTTCTCGTCTGAGTTGCAAAAATAAATGCTTCTGCCTTGTAGCCATTAATGTTGGAAGAAAAAGAGACATCCAAAGTATTGGGTCCCCACCGCTCCTTGCCTGGGAGAAAGCTCCGGAGGGAGGGGAGGATGGCTTCCAGCAGCCCCAGAAGTCACTTTGCTCCTTTGTAGGATCCGGTTACACCCAACAGCCTTCAGTCTGAATAAACAAGACTAGATTAGCACACCTACAGGATCTTTGAGTCCAGCCTCGGTGTTTAGCATACAACCACAGGGAGGTGAGAAGAGCCTGCTGTTTTCCAAAAGAGAGATGAAGAAAGCTCCCTTCCATCATGTAGCAGAGTCCGCTTCACCGTTGAATAAGGGGCATGAAATCGGATGTTTCTCAGGCTCAAAATAAAGCAGTGGAAAATCTACTTCCCCTTTCCCTCTATAATGAACATCTAAACGCACAGCGTTTAACTCCCGAATAGGGCAATGTTCTTTTTAAGGGAAATGTTAAGCGGGGATTAGAGACACGATGGGCTGTGTAACTCTATTCTCAGCCCTTTCATTGTTAATAGCATTTTTTTTTTTGGCGGTGTCTGTGCAGCGATGTGGGAAAAACCGAAGTCTTATGTAAATGAGAATTGACACACACTGATAAACCAAGCGCCAGACCTGAGGTCTTAATTACACAGGAGTCTAGATGTCAAAATGAATGCGGCTTATTGACGTGCAGAGATTTCACTCAGTAGTAAGTCGGGCGACCTTCTTCCGGGAGCAGAGAGCAAAGCGCGGGTTTCTCATTACTCAGGGCCATGTTCACAAATGGTGAAGGGCTAGGTCGTGTCTAGGTGCTTTTCTGGTTGGAATACATCCCTGCACCCTGACAGCCACAACTGGTTGTGGTGGCACAAGCAAAGCAAGGTGTTTGAGGTGTTTCCAGCTGTGCGGTAAGCTGCCGCTAATTGGCCAAGGGTTCCTAATAGCCAAGGTCTCTAATGGCATCTCCTCCCCCTCCCCTCTAGCCCGCCTACCCCTTCAGCATCATTCGCAGCATCTGAGCAGTGCCACAGGCGTGATCTCATTTCAACAACTAATATTCCTACGAGATGCATAAAAGCATCAGTAGTCACGTTTTAAGACTAAGAAACCTGCGAAGTCAATAACTGATGAGCATTTATGTCGCTGAAGATGAGGCCACCTGGGGGGTGCAGCTCCCTCACACACGTTGTTCCCGGTGGACAAGAATCTAGTGAGGTTTATACCTCCCAGCTATGGCTCTTTTCATGAGCTGACATTATGGCTGTCATCCTGGGGGTACCGGCTGTGTTTGTGAAAGGAGAGAAGGCCGCATGCAGGCTTGGGCATAACCAAACAGTTCTCAGTGGGTGTTAGGGTCTTTGCCTTGAAACAGAAAAATAATACACCCTTTCCCTCTGCCCGTACTAATTAAAGTGTCAGGATGGAGCCCTAACACTGATTTGACACGTGACATGACGTCCCGTGTAATCTGACGTGTTTTACGCTCACATCAAAGCCCCGTCAAGGATAATGGAGCGGGATATTTAGTGCGTGCCCGCTGCTGCAGCCTGACACATAACTCCGTCCGGCTTCATTCGCAGGCCCTCGCTCACCGGGAGGTTAACCCGTCAGGCTGCCGAGTGACAAGGGACAGAGCAGACCCTGACAGGAGGCCCGGGATGCAGAGGAAGTCACAACAAATCCACCTGCTCAGGGAAGAGTTTTCCCACCGCTGCCGTACCGTGACCTCGTCCTCTTGCGGACTTCGGTGGCACGTGTTATCCCAGCCACTAATACGGCACTGGGTCATTTACGACTGCCTTATGACATTATTTTTCAGTATTGTGTTTGCACTCGTGTTTAACAACTTTGTGTAATCGTCTCTTCTTACTTCAAATAAACCTTAGCACCCGGAAGGCAAAAAGTAGCTCAGTATGTGTCTGTCCTAGCAAGCTTCTTCAATGATTCTGTGAAGGGCTAGTTTTTTGTTTATTTGTTCTTTGTTTTTGCAATCTATCACACACCAAAACTTTTGCAGAATACAATAAAAATGAAGTGTTAGAAAAATAAACACGGGCGTGGAGGTCTCAGCAGTGTCAAATTACCGTAAATGTGTCAATGCTTATGCTTCATTTCTGTACTCATCCTGTCCCAGACCAGCAACCCAGTTTCAATTGGTACCCATCTGTGGACCAGACTTTGAGTAGCACTAAACCAGAACACTGGAATGCCTGGAACAAGGTGGAACCTAGGATCTATCTCCTCAATATGTAACTGTTGATTAAATATAGATGTATATGTATATATAACATATATACCTATATTATCTACATATGTATATATGGTACGATCATGCCAAATATAGCCATACGCAAATACATTCAATTAAATTATCCTTTACACCATACATGTACTAGAAGATAGAATTACAAAATGGAGACCTATACCTAGGAAAAAGAAAGCATAAGTGGAAGACCCCCCTCGATGAAAAGGCACGCATGGAAAGAGAATTATGACTGAGCAATGCCTACCCTGTGTCTCTGCTCCATGCTTTCATTCTCCTAAGTTCTCTGTGGATGCTGCATACTTATATTTCACCCAAGGGGCAGTGAAGCTCACTGAGGGTAAGCGATCCACCAAGGTCACACAGCTCTTTTGGGACGAAGATGGGATTCAAATGCAGGACTGTGTGACTCCACCGTCTGTGTTCTTTCTGCTGCACTATGTGAATGCAGTGATGTCATGGGTATCTATGTCTTGGTCATATCACAGAGGGTACCAAGCGGATGGTTGTGTTCCTACCACCACCTCCAAGCAAAGAGGACTTTAAAATCAGCGTCGATGGGCTGGCGTAGGCAGGTTTCAAGTGAGAGCGAGTCTACTGTTGAGCTTCTAGGAAATTTACTTCTTCCCAAGAGAGAGGCCTAGACCCCTTCTCCTGCTGGAGATTGAAGCCTCAAGATAGGAAGGCTGAGACATCCAACAGCCACCTATGACCCAATTAGAGGGTGCTTGTCAACCCTCTGAGGAAGGCAGAGCACCAGGAGAATCACAGAGAAGCAGGGTAGGAGCCCTAACATCCTGCATCTGGGGTATCCCCACCTACAGACTTATCACGTGAGCCACCACATTCCCTTGTAAAACTAATTCCAGTGGGGACTGTTCTGTTACTTGCAGGCAAAGACACCCTGTCTAATGCAGCCTCCTCACATGACTAGACACAACTTCACACTGTCCCTTTTTAAAAAGCCAATGTTTGATTCGCACTGTTGGGCCAGAAATTGAAAGGAAACTATCATCTAATTTATGGCAGCAACACACATTTTTCAAACCACCCTTTGAAATGAAATTTAGACGCCTTGAAGGCACCATAAAAAGTTTAACCTGGAAATTAAAAAAAAAGAAAAAAGAAAGAAAACCCACAACATGTAACGTAATGCTTACTGACTATATCCAGGGTTTAGTTCAACTTTCAGGACATAGCACATCAAGGCATATACAATCACAGGCCATCAGCTCCGCTTAGGAATTCCCCTGCTCCTTCCTGCATGTTTACACAACTTTAATACTTTTCTATATTGGCTCAATAAAGCATTTTTCTATTGAGATGGCGTTGCTCATCTGTATTTATCCCACAGTGAGGAGACTGAGCTATCTTAACTGTCCATTTTGGTAACTGTAGAGCTGATAAATTGTGTATAAACAGCTCAAATATTTCTCAGGAAATAAAACTGGAAAGCAGATGCTTTTGCTTCAACCACCTAAGACAGCCTTGCATATTTAGAGATTAAGGCTGAGGTGTGGGTTTCTTCTTTCAGCTAAACCTCATCCCCGCTGCCCTTGACAACTTAATTTCCTGTCCTCTTTGGGAGACAGACGGATGAATATTTAGTGTAGAACATGATTGTGATTAAGCTTCCAAATGTATCTTCATCTGGATTCCAGCTGGTGAGGCATCTCAATTACTCCTTCATCTCCCATGGAACTGTCTTATTGATGTAGTAAGCTTTGCATGATGGCACTGGGTTAAAAATCTCCCAGGACTCTTCAAAACTTCTGACCTCAATCAATTATCCCTTAATAAAGAGAAAAAAGAAGTCTTGTGCATACATTGTGACCTGAAGAACCCCACCAATAGGCATCAGACCCTTGTTGACTAGCTACCCTCAAAGTACAAGAATGTGCCTTGAAGCCAGCTCCCTTCTCTTACTCCCCACCTCTGCAAATGATGATCGATGCCTTAAAGTGAGGCTGATAAACTGATGGAGGTGGTGATTAATAGGTATACTGTCGATACAACACAAAGAAGGTTGCAAAACATTCAGCGGCCCAGAATTTCTTCACTGGACCAATATTTCATATTTGTCACTCTTCCCATGATTCCTGGTTGCATTATGCCCAAATTGAATTACACAAGTACGGTATCATTCTCTGAATCAATTCTGAATATCTTGGATATGCACATATTATTTTTCAGTATCATTTCTTTTGAGAAGAAGCCCCAACTCATTTACATAGCTCTTTCACTCAATCATTTATTCAACATTCGCTGAGCTGTGTATAGGTTGTGTGCAAAGCACTGGGCACAGATCTGTAAACAAGATACAGACACAGAACAAGTTCTTTGTTCTCAGGGAACACTGTAGAGTGGGGGTGATAGACATGCACACAAGTGGACACAGTTGAGTGTGAACAGTGCTGGACGGAGCCAAGTACCAGATTCCGTAGGAACACACAGGCGTGGCATCTATCTTAGACTAAGGAGGACAAATAGAGAAGGCTTTTCAGAGCTTTTCTTCTTATCCATTCCATCTGCAGTGGCCTCAGCACTTAGACAAAGTCTTCTAAACTACAGATCAACAATACCGGCCCTTCCTCCTTCCCTCCCTCCCTCCCTATAAAAGTAAATGTCAGACACTCTTCAACTCTTGCACTTACAATCTGGTGAAATATAACATATTCAAAAAATGTTGGGAAAGAAAGGCAGGTTGGGACTTCCTGGCGGACCAGTGGTTAAGACTCCACGCTTCCACTGCAGGGGGCACACGTTCGATCCCTGGTCGAGGAAACTAAGATCCCACATGCCGCATGGTACGGCCTAAACAACAAACAAACAAACAAACAAACAAAAAGGCACCCTAAGAGGTACCTTCTGTTTTTTTCTTGCCGTGAATACATGTTATTCAACGAATGGCTATGGATGATTAAATGCTATACCCAATGTCACAGACTATACAGCTGCCATAGGAGTTCAGAGAATGCGGGCAATCTGTGGATTAGAGTATTTGGGAGATGCTTCAGAAAACGACGAGGCTGAGTTTGCTTTCTAAGACAGGCTAACAGTGAAGTCAGTACTTTCTACTTCCATCAGACAAGACCCTCACTTCCAGCAAGCAGACTTATGAAGGTAGATCCTCTTAGGAATGCAAGTAGGCCAGTTGAGAGCCCCAAGACCCCTGCCCGAAATGAAGAGGAAAAAAATAAGCTATGTATCTCATTCCTCATTCAAAGCTTGCAGAGCTAAAGAAGGCACTTCTCTCCAAGAGGGAAGCTTGCTTCTCCTGCTTGCCTTCTTGGTTCAGTGACTATGTGTATATTGTTGGTACACAGGGCATAGCAAGGAAAATGGAAGCTGAAGGAAGAATACTCAGTAGCAAAGTGGGACAGGCCAGCTCAAAGGGCCCACTGAAGAATTTTCAAACTCTCCGGAATCACTCTTCCAGACAATGACCAAGGAGAAAATACAGCTCCTCAAATACCCTCATATGGAGACGCTTAAAACAAATCACCCTACGCATTAAAAAATCCTCAGAAACTAGGAGAGGCTGGAATGGTAGCCCGAAGCACTATGAACTCATGAAAAATTAATTCAGTCCTCAAAGTCAGCACCAGTAAGGACTTTTCTACATAACAAAAAGTTCTCGGTTGCATTATTAAAAACACTGGAGTGACCGATTAATTTCAAAGGCCCCACTCTCTGCATTAGAAGTTATCAAAGACAGATGTGCTAAAAAGGTTCCCTCTATCAAATCCAGTGACCATCTGCTCTCCCAGGGTTATAATTGAGATCCTTGTTATGGTTGGAGTACTTTTGTTTTCATTTTAAAGTAAAGGTTTTTGTGAGATTTCCCTTGAAAGCACGGACGGAAAACAATATTAGTGAAATCTTTTTTTCACTAATCTTTTTCTCCCAGGAACCAGTACCTCCTTCAGTCCAGGGACCCCAGGCTTGCACACACAGTCCAGTCACATCAAGGGAAGGTGTTGTTTGTTTGCCACACCAGCATTTGCCAACCTGAGAAACTGTAACATTTTTCAAGCAGAGGCAGGAGATGGGGGGGGGGAGGGGCTTAAGATTGTGGACAGGTGTGTCCCATTTGCAGAAACCCTACTATCCAAAAACGAAATGTATATAAACCAGATAAAACTAGAAGTGATGCATCCATTTACAAAAGAGGACTCACCATGGGGTTCCTTAAGAATCGGTTCCCTAATCTAGTTAATATTTTTCATTGTCCACAAAACAAAAATAAAATGGTGTTTACTTGCACCATTTCTGGACATGCCTATTATGTAAAGAAAGATATGTCTATTGTACTGCTACTACTAATGACTTCCCTTTACTGAATGCCTGCTATTTCTGTGACTGTTCCTGTGCTGACATTTTACATAAGTAATCTCATTTACTTCTCAAAACAGCCCTGTAACCTACATATCAGAACCTCATTTTACACTAGAGAAAAATGACTTGCCAGAGGTCCTATGGCCAGAGCAGAGGTGGAATTCAAACCAAAGTCTGTTTTGCTTTGCACTCCACTGTTCCAGTCTTCTTCAGAGCCGGACTCAATGGTCAGACTCTAAAGCCTCATTAATTTGGGCTGGTTGAGACACGTGACAGTTTAAATTTGCTGGAAAAGTCTGAATTACAAAATATGCACCGATTACCCACAAGTACACCCCATGAGTTGGTAATTTCAATCTTTGCTGGAGATCCTTCAGGACTTACTTTAATAAGAAGAACTATTTATAAGTCGTAATTCCAATACACCACTAAAATAGATGAAAATACTTTGTTCCCTTAAGTTGGTTTAATATAGCTTGATAACATGCATGTCGAATCTCTTTCGAAGATACTTTATGCCAGCTGTTTTCAAGGGACCACAAATTCTTGAATAGTAAGCCTGGATGTGACTATGCCTTGCTTTTAATTTCTTCCAAACCAAAGTTCATTGTATATTTCATTAGCCCCTTGGTTTAGAAGTAAAGAGAAGCAAGAGACTGCATATGAAAGCCAGGAGCTCCTTCCCTCCTCCCTCCAGCTGCCTGGGCTGGAAGGGTGGCTGGTTTAAGAGGGAGTAGCTATCTCTGTCTTAGTGAAATTCAGGCCTTATAATTAGCAAAGAACAGGAGTAAGAGGGATCTTCATCTTTGGAAGGCACAATTGGGAGCTCAAGATTGGGATAGGGCAGATTCAGGCCAGGTTAACAGTAAGACTGCTATAACTATGAGAAACACAAGGTACTAAAAACTGTCCATCATCTTTCTTTCAGAGTTTTAGGAAGAATTCTCGATCCTACCTAGGAGGAAACTATGCTGATAGGAGCAATGGGCAGAGAGAAATGGAAAAAGTCTAGTGTGATCAAATTAATACACATAAGAAATGGCACCATTTCACACCCAGTAGACACTAGAATGGAGATATATATCTCTCTATATAAATATATATCTCCATAACAAGTGTTGGCAAGGATGTGGAGAAACTGGAACCCTCATACATTATTGGTATGGGTATAAATGGCACAGCTACTGTGGAAAACACTTTGGCAGTTCCTCAGAAAGTTAAACACAGAATTACCATATGACCTAGTAATCCCACTCCTAGGTATATACCCATGACAACTGAAAACATACATCCACACAATATCTTATACACGAATGTTCATAGCAGCCTTATTCACAGTAGCCAAAAGGTAGAAACAACCAAATGCCCACCAACTGATGAATGGATAAACAAAACGTGGTAGATGCATACAGTGGAATATTATTCAGCCATAGAAAAGGGACGCGGTACTGTTAAATGCTACAGCATGAATGAACCTTGAAACATGTTAGGTGACAGAAGTCAGATGTAAAAGGTCAACTACTGCATGATTCCATTTATATAAAATGCCCAGAAAAGGCAAATCCATAGGGGCAAAAAATAAATGAGTGGTTACCAGGGCTGTGGGGAGGGGCAGAGCGGAAGAGACTGCTAATGGGTGTCGGATTTCTTTTTGGGATGATGGCTATGCCCTGGAATTAGATCCTTGTGACGGCTGCACAACATAGTGAATATATCTACAACTGAATTGTATACTTTAAGATGATGAATATTACATTATTTGAATTGAAAGAAAGAGAAAGAAAGAAAGGAAGAAAGAAACGAGAGAAAGAGAGAGAGAGAGAGAGAAAGAAAGAAAGAAAGAAAGAAAGGGAAAGAAAGAAAGAAAGAGAGGGAGAGAAAGGAGGAAAGAAGGAAAGAAAGAAAGGGAAAGGCATCTGTTGGAAAGAGAATGGCTCAAAACAGTGGTGCTGTACGCTTTTCATTTCAGTGGGGCTGAAGAGTCGAGCTCTGTGTTCTGGAAGCAGGCTACTTATTGCTGCGTTTGGGGAGCATCAACCACAGCAGCAAGCATCACTTCCTTAGCTGCCCACAGCGCAAGCTTATCTTCTCCGGAGAAGCAGCTCCTGTCCATCACGGCATGGGGAGGACTCTGCCACGATGCAGAGTTGCTCTGAGGCAAGGTGGCCCCAGAGACGCTGGGTCATGCTAACGTTTAGCTGGGTCAGCGGTGTACAGTATCCTCTTCACTCCATGTGAAACAGCTGCGGCTGGACACGTGAATGAGATGGCCAGGTTCTCCCTGAGGAAAAGCTCCTGGGAGCAGTGCATTTTATTTCTAAGAATTTCAAGCATTCAGCAGCAGCGGACGCCTGTAAAAATTTAAGGCACCCAATTTGGTTTTTAGACTATTCCTGACAGCAACAGAGGATGACAGTGCGTTCCTATGTGCCTCATCCGTGCTGAGCGGACCAAAATTTGAGACGGGGGTGGGGAGGGAGGTGGTGGCGGGAGAAGGTGACTCCTGTCGAGCTGGGCCAATGGGAGGCAGCCTGGAGCGGCTGGTGAGATGATCACCTGCAAAGTGCAAGTGGGGCGCAGCTACAGCGCTACTTCCTCACTGCCCGGGCTTTTCCTCGCCCGTAGGAAATCCGCTTGGTTGCCGCTTCAACAGGCAGCAAAAGAGAACCATAAACACTACTTCTAAGATTCTCCCCAAATATAGTCCGTGCAGAAGAAAAAGGGCTGAGATGAAGTCATTTACTTCCCAGAATTACTGAGGATCTAAGACCCAAGCATACCTCTACACATCTCCGAGAACACTGCCTGTCACAGGGTGGTGCTTGATAGGTGTTTACTGAATGGAGGAGTGAATGAATGAATATGTGCTTTTTGGGCATGTATTCGTGCTAGCTACTTTACTAGATTCTTAATTTAGTATCACGTTTTAAAGTCACAGACGTGTTAAGTGACTTGCCCAAAGTAATACAGCTTGTAAATAGTTGATTCAGGATCCAAACCATAGCAAGCTCACTCTTACTTCCTATAAGAAGTACACTGCCTCACCAAAGTGAGTTAGGGGCCCATATTCTGTGTTACCATGGCACCCAGCGCTTACCCCCATCTTGGCATCTACCATAGCAGACTGTAAGTTCATGCTCACTTTTCTGTCATCTCCCCGACTATATCGTGAGGTCCTAGAGGCAGGGACTGACTGCGTTTTTTTTACATTTTATTTATTTATTTTTTATACAGCAGGTTCTTATTAGTCATCTATTTTATACATATTAGTGTATACATGTCAATCCCAATCTCCCAATTCAGCACACCACCACCCGCCACCCGCCACCTGCCTCCCTTGTTGTCCACGTTTGTTCTCTACATCTGTGTCTCTATTTCTGCCTTGCAAACCAGTTCATCTGTACCATTTTTCTAGGTTCCACATATATGCGTTAATATACGATATTTGTTTTTCTCTTTCTGACTTACTTCACTCTGTATGACAGTCTCTAGATCCATCCACGTCTCTACAAATGACTCAATTTCGTTCCTTTTCATGGCTGAGTAATATTCCATTGTATATATGTACCACATCTTCTTTATTCATTCGTCTGTCAATGGGCATTTAGGTTGCTTCCATGACATGGCTATTGTAAATAGTGCTGCAATGAACATTGGGATTGGGGTGCACGTGTCTTTTTGAATTACGATTTTCTCTGGGTATATGCCCAGTAGTGGGATTGCTGGGTCATATGGTAGTTCCATTTTTAGTTTTTTAAGGAAACTCCATACTGTTCTCCATAGTGGCTGTATCAATTTACATTCCCACCAACAGTGCAAGAGGGTTCCCTTTTCTCCACGCCCTCTCCAGCATTTGCTGTTTGTAGATTTTCTGATGATGCCCATTCTAACTGGTGTGAGGTGATACCTCATTGTAGTTTTGATTTGCATTTCTCTAATAATTAGTGATGGTGAGCAGCTTTTCATGTACTTCTTGGCCATCTATATGTCTACTGACTGTGCTTTGCTCACTGCTGTATCCCTGGTGACACAACAAGTACAGTCTTCAGTGTATTCAGTCCATATAGACATAATTAACCAATGGAAGTGAATTGATGAGTGGGAGTTATACAGACTGAACAGAGAAGGCAGAGTATGAGAAGGGTTTGATGGGCAAAGAAGTAGAAGGCAGTGTGTGGAAGGAGACCCTGCCCCCAGGGTATCTTGTTTGTGTTGCTTAGCTGCAGGTAAAGGGGTGGTATTGCTGAGGGGGATTGTAACTTGCTGGGGATCTCAAAGCAAATTAGGGGGCACCAGGGTCTGGCAGGGGAACATCTGTACAGCACATTGTGAGCGCCAGATGAAAGGCATGCATAGAAAAGCAAAGATCACAGCACCACTTTTGCAGAAATGAAACATTCCTAAATTAATACAAGAAGGGAGGTGAGGCTCCCAGAATCAGATATGTTGCAGAGGGTACGGGTTCACTTTGACATTGCTTTCAAAGTGAGTAGGTAAGTAAGTAAAAAATAAGGCACAAGAGAGAGCAACAATATTCCGCATATTTGAAACTCCTCCAGATCCACAATCTCATGGGTATACTCAGGCAGATCAGAGTTTAAAGGTGGACTGCACGTTTAGGAAAGCATGAAGAAAGCCATGGAAGGTTTGGGAATCACTTTCTCCTTGCCCTTCACCCAAAGTACATTCTTTTGAGCACCGGAATCTGTTCAGCAGAAAGCAACAGTGCCCCCCAGCCTCTCATGAAGGGAGGCTCATGCTTATCTCTCCATCTTCCTCCATCGCTAAGCCCTGTTCCTGCAAGTATTATGAGCCCCATGTGTGTAAAATTAAAAACAAAAGTGATTTCTTCTCAGAGATAATTCTCCTGCCCCCCTTTTCTCCATCCTCCCCCAGCACTCCTCTGCTCCCGGCCCCATCTCCAGGCTAAACCCCCTACTTAGCAGCTGGGTGCCTGTCCCAGCCTGCCAAAAACACCATTTGCTTTCTATATTCTGGGCTTTGCCACAGGGGGTTTACTCCGGCCACAGTCAAGACACACTAATTCCGACATTATTTTTACTGGCAACTTCACTTCTTTAAGGAGGATTCAAGTTATATCTGTAGACTGGGAGCAGGGGGTGGGGAACCACAACCATGCCTAGCCGAAAAAAATCTCTCTCTCCACTTGGATGTGTCCTGTAGGCATCTCAAACTCAACACGTCCCAAACTGACTCCCAACCGCCTCCTCAAGGCACCTCTTTATCCTCATCCTGGTAAACAACACCCCCATTCCCGCTCTCCTCCGCTTCAAATCTGTCCCCAAGCCCTGTGGATTTTACAGTTGAAATGTCTTTTAAATCCAACCCGTCCCCCATCTCTGCTAACTTCTGTCCTAACATAGGCCCTTCCGCCCATCCTTATGGGAGTCTTTGCCTTCAACAGCCCCAAAGGTCTTCTGGGCATGGATCTAATCACCTTTCCGTTTAGCCTCATGACCACCATTTTCCACGATGATTCCTTCAATCCATTCGGTCTGACCAAACTCCCCTGATTACTTTGTCACCCTCTGAATACGCCGTATGCTTTCAGGTTTCTGGGCCCTCACACACAAGGCTGTCTCGTTTTGCGTTAGGACACTTGCTGCACTCACTTCCCTGGCTGCTCTTGTCCCTGTGCTATGGCAAACCAGGACAGAGCTCTACAGCGGTCCTCAGCCCACTGAGCCACAAGGATGCACGGCGTTCTCATACCCTCTTCCAGGTGATGAGTGACTTGAGAGCAGGATCAGGTTACAGTCAACTTAGCACAGTGTCTAGTAAATGTTTGTGGAAGAAGAAAGGACGAGGCAGGAAGAAAGGAAAGAAGGAAACGAAAGGGAAGAAAAGGTCAGATTCTGCTCCATCGCTCCTTTCAAGATCCACGTACTGTCCCCCAAACTCATTCAGTTTCTTTGAACGCCCCTCAACACACAGACTTTGCAGCAGACAAATGTGTGAATATTCACACTCTGTCCATGGTGGTCTCGGACTTAACCTCGCAAAGCCTCAGTTTCTTCCTTTTTTTTTTTTAAATTTATTTATTTTATTTATTTTTGGCTGTGTTGGGTCTTCGTTGCTGCGTGCGGGCTTTCTCTAGTTGCGGCGAGCGGGGGCTACTCTTTATTTAGGTGCGCAGGCTTCTCATTGCAGTGGCTTCTCTTGTTGCGGAGCACGGGCTCTTGGCACGTGGGCTTCAGTAGTTGTCGCCTGCGGGTTCAGTAGTTGTGGCTTGCGGCCTCTAGAGTGCAGGCTCAGTGGTTGTGGTGAATGGGCTTAGTTGCTCCGTGGCATGTGGGATCTTCCCAGACCAGGGCTCGAACCCGTGTCCCCTGCACTGGCAGGCGGATTCTTAACCACTGCACCACCAGGGAAGCCCTCTTCCTTTTTTAAAAAAAAACTTTTTTTATTGGGGGTATAGTTGTTTTACAATGTTGTGTTGTGTTCACTGTACAGTGAAGTTCCCTGTGCTACACCGCAGGTTCTCATTAGTTATCTGTTTTATACATATTAGTGTATATATGTTAATCCCAATCTCCCCGTTTCCTCCTTCTTAAGCAGGGAATCATCAGCTCTTCGACAAAGACTTGCCTAAATGTTTGACCGGTACGATAAGGTATAAAACATTCTGATAACAGAACCAGGGATTTGGTAAGCATTGAATGATTGATTTTTAATGATTATTTCTTATGGTCCTTAGTGATTTTTACTGAATACACCTCCTCAAACTATAAGACAATCTCTGCCCTGGTGAAGCTGGTGGTCTGGTTGGGGTGAGAGACGAGGTGTGACAATTAAAGAAGGAGACAGATTTTCTTAAACCATACTTATCAGAATTTAAGCATCGCCTTAGATATGGTCATTCACAGCAAGAGTTATTTAGTTTGCCTACAGGCTTCTTCCAGTGTTGCTGCCAAGGATTCAACATCGTTTGTACTTTTCAGCTTTGAGTATAAAAAGATCCGAGTTCCAGTATAGTAATACACATTAAATTCCACGATATTTTTTAAAGTTTATTTTTATTTTATTTATTTTTGGCTGCTTTGGGTCTTCGTTGCTGCGCGCAGGCTTTCTCTAGTTGCAGCTAGCGGGGGCCACTCTTTGTTGCGGTGCGCGGGCTTCTCATTGCGGTGGCTTCTGTTGTTGTGGAGCACGGGATCTAGGCGAGCGGGCTTCAGTAGTTGTGGCTCGCAGGCTCTAGAATGAAGGCTCAGTAGTTGTGGCGCACGGCTTAGTTGCTCCACAGCATGTGGGATCCTCTTGGACCAGGGCTCGAACCCGTGGCCCCTGCATTGGCAGGTGGATTCTTAACCACTGTGCCACCAGGGAAGCTCCCCCCACAATATTTTTGCTTCAGATAATAATAATTAAGTGGTTATAGTTATCACTTCTATCTCATCTCTGCAGGTGGCATGAGATTCTTCTGCAAGGAATCACAGTCTGGAAAAGGGAACCCAGGTCCCTTGTCCCAGTGGCTCAGCTGCTTGGAAAAACGGCCCACTTAGTTAAGATACTGTTCTTGAAATGTGGAGTGTCAGATTCGACTGAACAAAGAAGAGGCCAGAGTCTGGGGCCCTTGGAAACCGAGTGACACCCTGACAAGCAAAGTGCTTGACCTTTACTGGTTGACTGAAAATCCAGCTTTTTAAAAATTGAAGTATAGTTGCTATACAATATTATCTAAGTTACAGGCGTACAATACAGTGATTCAAACTGTTTAAAGGTTACACTCCATTTATAATCATTATAAAATATTGGCTCTATTCTCTTTGTTGTACAATATTATCCTTGTAGCTTATTTTATACCTAATAGTTCATACCTCTTACTCCCCTACCCCTATACTACCCAGCACCCTCTTCCCTCTCCCCGCTGCTAACCACTTAGTTGTTCTCTGTATCTGTGAGTCTGCTTCTTTTGTCTGTTATATTTTTTAGATTCCACATATAAGTGACATCACACAGCATTTGTCTTTCTCTGTCTGACTTATTTCACTTAGCATAATGCCCTCCAAGTCCATCCATGTTGCCGCAGATGGCAAAATTTCATTCTTTTTTATGCTGAATAGTATTCCATTGAATATATATACCTAAGTGTCCATCAACAGATGAATGGATAATGAAAATCCAGCTTGACCGAACAGAGAGGACAGTCAGGCAATGTTCCTATGAAAGCCAACAGCCAGCAAGGGGGCCACTGGAATTGCTATGGCAAGAGGAGCCATTTCCTATGTTAGTCAATACCTATATATATTCAGGGTATATGAACACCCTGCTTTCTCAGAGTATGCAAAAATGTTTGGAGTTGGAAAATATACTAGCCCCCATATATAAAAAAGTATAAAACCAAAATGATAAGAAGCAAAATTATAAAAAGTACTTTAATTGTTCTGCAAATTTATGCTATTTAATGTATGATATACGTATAATTTACTATGTTTGCTATGGTGGGAGTGTAGGACTCCTCCAAAAATAAGAGCTCTTAGGGATTCTCAGGCCCTAAGATGACCAGAGCAGGTCAGCAGGGATCAATATACATATTTATTGCATTACTATATTTACAAAGGTATTGCTTTGTTCGACTTTTGGTCTCCTATGCTATTAACGCCTCCTCTACCCCTCAAAAAAGCTGTGTAAACAAGAAAAACCAACTAGCAACAGAAGTGGAGAAGCAAAGAGGATAATCCAAAGTGTAGAGAGATTGTAATCTTTCAAATGGTCATGAAAGGAAGTATCAGAAGTACTCATTTCCCCCAGGAAGTCCAGTCTAGGGCTCCAGACTCCCTGCAGGGAAGCTGGGAAGTTCTTCATTGTCCAGAGATTTATTGTAGTGGTAAGAAGAAGTGACATTAAGAAATAGAAACTGGCATTTGGGGTTGACAGATGATAGGCAACACACTTCAATCTGTTAGATGAAAACCTACATTCAGAAGTGGGTGAAAGAGAAACAAAATAAAAGTGTTTCAGTAGGTCCCAGGGTAGGTTTGTGGTACTGTTTTTATTTGTTGTCTTTGGCTCCATTTTGGTCAAGAAATGCTGCCACGAGCATTTGATCTTTACCAGGGAGGTGGCAGCCTTGCAACGTCAGGAGTAGACGCTGGTTTCCTGGCATAGCTGAGCCCTTTTTTCCTCCTTGGCTGTCTCCTTTTCTCCCCATTCCTCCTTTCTGTAAATGACATGGCTCCAGAAGAGATAAAAGAAGAGGTGTGTGAGTGGAAGAGCATTTTCTCCAGGCAGCCCTTTGCTGCCTTTAGTGGAATAAACACATCAGCAGACCCTGGATTTGCTAGACCATACTGCTTGATGTCAAGGGCTCCTTCACCATTCTTCTCACTTATTGTCCAAACCTAACTAAAGGAGAATTATTCAACACTTAGTTATATCTCCTTACATACAAATACCCAAAGGTCTTTCCTGAAAGTGAACATTGTGCCTTATTTGCTCATTATCAGTTATTCTATGTTTGTCCAAAACAAAATCTCATCTCATTTCCTCTTATCTTCCTTTATCCAGTGCATCCATCCATCCATCTATCCATCCATTCATCCACCCATCTTTCCAATAAGTATTGTCTGTGACCAGCTTTCCAAGCACAAAGTTGGCCCATGTTTCTTTGAAATCATTGGGTCTGTGCCCAGATAATTCATTCATTCAACAGATATCCATTCAGTATCTGTGACATGCCAAGGTCTGTGCTAGGCTATCAGAATGAACATGAAATTTAAAGTCAAATAAAATGCCAATTAATGTTAGGATTTGCCTAACCACTGCCCCCTTTGAACTGGATACTGAGCAGCCTATAATAGCACTTTCTTTTCAACCACATAACGGTGTTCATATTGAGCTTGCTGCCAACTGTAATACTTAGATTTCCTTTCTCACTGGGAAGAATACGCATGGAGAGAAGGGGATGCCACAGGTATCACAGACAGATCACATCCACCCCTTCTAGCAGTTTCCATGTATCTGACCCATAATAGACAGAAATACGTGTTGAATGAATTTGCTGGTTTTATTTCTTTTATGTTTCATTTTTAGGGTCAGCATCATTCCAGCCCTCTGCTATCTTTATGGGGCCTGGTTTTCTATCTGACATAACATCTCTCTTATTGACTTTTTAAAAAAAAAATCTGAAAATACCACAAGAAAGCCATCAAAATCTGCATCCAAATCATTGGGAAAAAAATATGGAAAATTCAAAGTTGGCTGTACCAGCAAGTTCATGTCAACTTTTGAACTTGTCAGAACTAATCAAGAAGAGACTTTGTGGGTCCTTTAGAACAGGAAAGGAAAAGGAAATCAAACATTCAAGGGATCAAATTTAGATTCATGAAAAATAGAAAGGAAGAAAAATGCAAGCCAACAGAATTAACTTTAGTTTGATTTAAAAATAAATTGCCATTAAAAAATTTTTTTCTAGCCTTTTTCCCCCTCTACAAGATACTGTGGGGCTGTATATAAAAGTGTAAATCAGAGCCGTGGGTGCTGAATCTCAGTTCTCTATTTAAGTTTCCTCCTGCCCAGGAGTGACTCCAAGAAGGAAATGAATTCTCAGTGTGGGATCCTGTAGCTGATTAGCTTCTACCTTCCAGAGGAGATGTCAATCAGGTTAATTGGAATCAATAGACAGCTGTTCAGGAGCCCAGGATAATTATGCAAGTCATAAAGGGTAGAATTGGAGTCCCCTTTAAAAATTAAAAGGGATCCCACTTTTGTGCTAACATTTTAAGCCACTTTGGCTACCTAAGACCTATTCTGATTTAAACTCACTGATCAAAGAGAGGCCAACTTTTGTGTAGAGGGAGGAAAGGCATATGCTCATCCTGTGGGAAAGAGGAAAATCCACCCACCGTTCGGCAGTGAACTTCCACAGCACTCCAAGGAGAGGTCTCTTTTGGTTTTGAGCTTATGAGCCAGGTTGTTCTAGAGAACTGGGGTGGAGGTATGGGGAGGGAGAAAGGGAGAGAAGGGGAGGGAGAAAGGGAGAGAAGGGGAGAGAGAGTGAGCATACACAGTAGTCCTCTGGGCTCTTGTCCTTGTCAAGCTTGCACACCCTGGTGTCCCCTAAGCAACCTACAGAATCCATAATCTGTGAGCCGGGTCTTCCCAGAGGGCAGCACAGAGAAAACTTCACAGAAGCAGAAGGAAAGAAGACATACAGACAGCACGTTACAGTAACCGGACATCCCCAGCCCCCTTCAAAAAGATGCCCCCTGACCAGAGAACTTCTTCGCAGAAATGCATGTGCATTTTTATGCCTCCTTTAAAACTTGAAAGGGAGTTCACATACCACCACTAGCACCCGCTCGCTCCCCCTAAACACACACACACACGCACGCACGCATGCACACACACACACTTGCTTAAAGACAGAGAGGGGCTCCTTCACCCACATGGCAACATGAAAAGAAAATGAAATTCTGTCCTAGGGCTTGTGAGTTTTTTTTCTTCCTTTTCCTGAGTCAATGAATGCCAGATGTTCTTACAAAACGTCTTCATTTCTTCAGGACAGCCTGCGAATGTACTATTTATTATTGCTCAGAGGTCAAGAGGCCATAACGGATTTATATGAAGACTGTGGTCACTCTTTGTGTCTCCTATACTTCAGAGATATATGTGGCAAGAGTCATAGATGGCTCTTCTCTCTACATAATTTACTTCCTCAGGGTCAATTAGCCGGGTCAGTTTAAGAGTAGAGGTGGTTTCCCAGCCCTAGGCGAAAGTTTGTCAAGGCCAGCAAAGCCATACAAGACTTCCCAACTGTCAGAAGAACTAAGGGAGGGAACACATCCAAAAGAACACGGAGGGTGAGGGCCATGTAAGCCCATCTGTCAACGATCTGCAAAATGTGGTAGGTCACATTCTCTTTGGACTTGACCTGGCAATGTCTCAGCCCCAATAAGCTATCACGTGGTTGAGGTCTTCCAAGGTTGAAGTGGGTTCTGAGAAGAAGGAAGGTAGATTTCATTCTGCATAACCCAAGCTTCCTCCCAGACCACTGCTGAAATAGTGTATCATCGCCTCTGTCTGGTGCTTACAAATTCAATCGGCCTTTTCACGGGGATCCTCCACCCACCTCCGCCCCACTCTGTTTCAAAGCATAAGCGGATGTTGCAGAGAACCATGGCCTCCAGGTAAACATGCTGAAAGGCACCGATGCCCATGGGAAAGTGGGTCATGTTTGGTCTGCACATCAAAGAGGCTCGGCCACAGGCGCCGGATGGACCATGTCAGAACAAGGTCCTGGATTCTTGGGGCCAACACAGAGGGTACTCTACCTGTAGAGTCTGCTGTTTCCTGTGCATGTGAATGATCTTCTGAAATAAGCTCTGTGGCTAGAGTTGGCCTCCCTTTTCTAAGTTTTTTCCAACCAAACAAGACACTATTGATTTCAACCCGGCTCCCGAATGAATGAAGCGTCAATAGATTTGGCTGGGAAAACAGGTTTCCTTCCTCTTCCTCCACAAGGAAAACTCAGGTTGTGTCTGTGGCTCTAGTTTTTAAGAAGTCAATTGAATTTAGTAACTTGATTTCCATTTTGGCTTCTGGTCTGAATTTTGAGCAAGGTAATATTACCTCTTGCTTTACTCATGCAGTTGCCTTCTTGGTCATTCCTTTCTCTCTAGGGGAATTCCTTAGGCTACTGAGATGGCTTTGGATGATGGGCTACGTATTTGAAGATGAGGAAAAGGAATCGTGTATAATATATTCTATATTTTAATGAATGGCTCCACCCTCCACTGATTGCATAAACCCAAAACGTGGGACTCTCTCTAGATTACCCCTCTCCTTCCAACTTGCACATCTGCTTAATTTCTAAGACTTACTGAATCCACTTTCATTTAACTCTGGAATTTTCCCCCTTGTTTCTATTCACTCTCTATTATGGGTTGAATTATGTGCTCCCCAAAGATATATTGAAATCAAAACTCCTGTGCTATGGATTGAATATTTATGTCCCCCTAAAACTCATATGTTGGAACCTAATGCCAAATGTGATGGTATTAGGAGTTGGGGCCTTTGGGAGGTACATAGGCCAAGAGGGTAGAGCCCTCGTGAATGGGTTAGTGCTCTAATAAAGGGACCCCACAGAGCTCTGCAGCCCTCTTTCTGCCATGTGAGGATACAAGGAGAAGTCAGCAGTCTGCAACCTGGAAGAGGGTTCTCACCAGATACTGAATCTGCCAGCACTTTGATCTGGGACTTCCCAGCCTCCAGAACTGTGAGAAATAAATTTCTGTTGTTTATAAGCCACCCAGTTTATGGTATTTTGTTATAGCAGCCTGAAAGGACTAAGATAACCCAGGGCCTGTAAATGTGTCCATATTTCAAAGTGGGGTCTTTGCAGGTATAATCAAGATGAAGTATTAGCATGGGCCTTAGTCCAACATGACTGATGTTCTCGTAAGAGAAGGAAAACAGCATAAGAGGCCAGGAACACACAAGGAGAAGATGCCAATGTAAAGACAGAGGCAGAGATTGAAGTGATGCTGCCACAAGCCAAGGAACACCGGGGGCTACCAGAACTGGGAAGACGCAAGGAAGGCTCCTCGACCTCCCCACACCTTGATTTTGGATTTCTGTCCTCCAGAACTGTAAGAGGGTCAATTTCTGTTTTAAGCCACCCAGTCTGTGGTAATTTGTTACAGCAGCCTTAGGAAACTATGACACTCCCCTAGTCCAGGCCCATAGGGTCTTTTAAGACCAGTATTTTCTTCCTCTGACACATCCTCTTCACTGGGGCCAATGTGATCTTCTTAAAAGTTTACAGTTGTTTCAAGATAAAGTCCAAACTCCTTAATATTATAAAGGTCCTTCGTAATCTAGCCCTTATCGTCACTCTAGTTCCTTCTTCTCCTTTGTGGGAATCCTTTATTCCACATGGAGGGAAGTCTGCCAGGCTCCCCTGGGCCTCTTGATATTTGCTTTTTCTCTGTTTAGAATGCTGCAACCCCTTGTTTGCCTAACTCCTATACATCCCTCAAGTTACAGCTCAAGGTTTACCTCCTTTTTGAAATCCCATCTTTGAAGCCCCTAACCTAGGGGTCCATTTTCTGAGTACATGACACACACCTTTGTTGTATTTCTTATAATGGTGAACAAGTATCATGGAGTTTTCTAGATCCTGAGTTCTTTGAGGTCAGAGCCCGCCTTGTGGCCCCAATGCCTGGCATACAGGCTGGCAAATAGTTGGGAGTTACTGCATGTCTGTTGAACAAACGAATTTTAAAAATGAATGAATCTCTGGTAAATTTCAATATGGTCATTTCTCAACTGGTAAAGGAAACCATCAGGTTGGTGGGGGGAGGAGGAATCGGTCCTGTCAATCAAGTTTCATGGGAGACCAACCATAGGACAAGTAACACTAAGTACTAGGGATGCATGAGAGAGACAAAGTCCTTGCTTTCTGGAACCTTTCATTGTAGGGAGATGGATAATAATTGAAAAAATAAGTATACTTCAGATAGAGATATATGCTAAAAGAAATAAAACAGGGTAATACCATCTGTTTTGGATGAGGTGACATTTGAGATTAGATTTGAATGATGTGCTAAGTCAAAAGCTGGACATTCAGGCAGAGGTTGAGCAAAGGCCCAGAGGCAGGGAGAGCATGACCTGTTCTAGTAAGAGCAAGAAGGCCAGAAGAGGCTGCAGCTTAGAAACAACACTGGGCCAAAGTATGGGAAGAAGTCAGAGAAGTAGGTAGTGGTCAAAACTGTAAGGCTTTATGGACAATGGTACGAGATGGGGATTTTACTGGAGATACAATGGGCCACGAGTGGAGGTGGGCTTGAGCAGAGGCAGGACATGATCTGACCTCGGTTCTCAGAAGACCGCTTCGGCTTCTCCTTGGATATGGATGTAGAGGGCAGTGTGGAGTCAAGGAGGCTGGTTAGGCAGCTTTCACAGAAGTCCAGGTGGGAGCTGAAGAGGGCCTGCAGGAGGCAATGGAGTGGTAGTGACCCATCTTTTCTCCTCGGGTAAGAGTATTGCACAGAAAGGGGCCTGAGTAGGTCCCGGAGCCTTTGCTATGACAGCAGGGGCCTTGTTTTCTCCTAAGCCCAGTGGATGAAGAGGGGGAGCCTCCTGGATTCAGGGGCCTTGTGGATTCTGGGCTGGGCAGGTTTCCCAGCAAGGAGAAGGGTAGAGGCCAAAAGATTCCTCGATTATTAAGCCAGTTTTTGTTTCTTCTGCACTCCATTAAATACATATGTTTATACACACTTACATATCCATGTGCTGCCTTCCCGAAACACCTTTGGAGAGGCCCAGGGGTGACTGATTTGTCTTTTCAATGTGGGCTGTTGATTGAGTTCGACACCACATTGTCATCAATAGAGAGGTCTGACTTACAAATTATTTAGTGCTTACAACGGATCGTTGGCCACCTCCCAGATATTCATAGCAGGCAATCTTAAAAAAAAAAAAAAAAGATTAAATGAAGCTCACAGTGACTTCAGCATTAACTGCCGGCTTCCAGGATTTGTGTCTATTTGAGGCAGAATTCCTGCCGTTCTTGCAGCTGTTGATTTCATGGTTTCCACTTTATAATCACTCTAAGGGACAGGGGAGCAGATTGGCAGAGCTGAGGGTACCCTGTGGCTGACTTCACAGCCCCGATGAGGGGAAGGGTGCCCTAGTAGGTGAGGCAGGACGCTGCCACAGAAGGAGCGCTCAACCCAGAGTCAAAACACCCACAAGCTGTGTGACCTTGATGGGTCTTTTCACCTCTCTGAGCCTCAGTTTTCTCAGCTGTAAAATAGAAAAATGCTATCTACCTTACCTGTTCCCCATAATGATAAGAGCAAGAATGTTGTAAGTGAAATGGTATTAATATTATTAATAATGTTAATATTTAAAAATATTTCCTGATACATTTCCCTCTTTTTGGTAAGATCCTCCTACTACATCGTATATACCATTAAGGCCATATTGAGGTTTGGTATTCCAGGAACAAAAAGGGAAGCTACCACTTGTGACCTGGGGAAGGTGAGAAGGAAGATATGGCATAGTGGTGAGTTCCCTTCAATCAGGAAAGGAAAAGAATGCTCTCTTGGACAATATGGGAGAAATTCAGAGGGGATAAGACTTGGGGATGTGGTGGGAAAAGATGTCATTACCCCATAACCCTGAGCTGAGGTCTGGGAGGATGGGTCAAGGAGTGTAACCCCAGATAGACTGTGAAGAGGGTGAGTACAGGGGGCCCTTTTCTCTCTCTTCCCTCTCCTGGGAGGAGACCGCCTTGCCAAGTGCTCTGGCACGAGCATGGGGCAGCTCGGGGAGCCTGAAAATGGTGGTATGGAGGGCGTAGGCAGAGAGAACTGAGAAATAGAACCCTGAGGGTGGAAAATCAGAGTCTGAAAAGTGCCCATGAGCCCCTGGCAGGCGATGTGGAAGGTGGTGAAGAGTAGGAATCTGGTGGGTCCATCATGAGGTTATCATGTGGAGGTGATAGAATCCCTTAGCAGAAGCAAAGGGAGGAGTAAGCCAGGGGCTGGAAGGAAAACATGTTGGAGACACAAAGAAACTGCAGAAGGTAGGTGAAGCCCAGGTTCAGAGGGTGGGGTGTGGTCATCCTGACGGCCCACCGTGCTGACAGAAGAGACCACATGTTTCATCAGCCATGGACATCAGCGGTGGCTGTCAGAGGACCAGGAGGGATGGCGCCAGCACATGGATATAAGGGTCTTCCCTCCACCCCTGCCATGAGGGGTATGTAAGTTTCTCCCTGTGCCCAAAAGAGACTACCTTAGCAAAAAGAGATGGTTTTCCTTTTCACTGGAAAGGTTGGGGAACTTTCCCCTCCCCTTTCAGCAGAATGGGGGCTTGAGATCAAGATGAGATTGACTACAGAAAATAATGTTACCCTGGTTGTTGCCCTACCGTGTAGTGAATGAAAAGATCAGCCCTATTCCATAAGGTACAAAGAATGGAATTTCCTTCAGGGTCAACTGAAGTGAGCGCTACAGCAGATGTAGGGACCGTCCTGTTCTCACCTGCCAGGTCTACTCCTCAGCCTGCTTTTCAAATAACCTGCCTGTCAAAAGGGCTCCAGAGCCTGTGACATCCTCTAGATTAAAGTGATGGGGCAAAACACAGATGCCTATGTATTCACAGCCTTTCTCGCCACTGGCATTCCAATGCAGAGCCTTTGTTGCCTGCTTGCTTTTGCTGGCTGGAGTTCTGGGGAGAGGCTCAGACCAGGGGCAGCCAGCCGGGAAGGTGAGCCTGATTTGCACGGGAAAGACAGAGTTAGGAAGAAACTAGATCTGAGAGGTAAGAGAGCAGGTCAAGGAGGCAGGAGCAGCTCAAACTACATTTGGAAGAATAATTGGGGCAAGGTGAGGAGCGGGGGGCAGCTGCCTGACACGTGAGGTTCGGAGAGAGTTCAGGGAACTTTTGTTGTGTGTTATGAGTGGAATCCTGTGCTGTCATTTTTGAGAAATTGTTTTAAGATCATGGGGCCTTCATTTTGGGTGCTGGTCTGTGCTTCTGTCTGAACCCTTCACTGTGCTGGGATAGACTGTGGGGCAATTTGGTTTTCTCTGGATCGCATTCATTTCTAATTCTGTTCCGTTTCCTACTCTGGCTATACCTCCCCTCGGCGAGGGTGCCCTCCACTCCCTCTCACTCCTCTTCTGAGATTCAGACAGTAGGCTGACAACAGAGGGAAGCTAAGATGGCCTCAGGTTTGGAAAGTGCATCTCCCCAGGGAAAGGATTCTCTGCTGCTCCAGAGGGTGGACAAGAAGAGCTTCCAGAATATTCCACACCAGGAAGCCACCACTGCACAGGACCAAACATAGTGAGGATGTTGCAAAGTGAGGAACACAGGTGCTGAAGAGTTTGCCAAGAGAACTGGGGATAAACACGAACAAGAGGGTTTATTTTAAAGCACGGGCTCCAAGAACACTTGCTTTTGTCCTGGAGGGGGTGCTGAAGGAATAGATCTCAAGCTCATGGCATCCTTTGACCTTCTTGGTAAGGAAGTCACTGTCAGAATTCTCCTGGCAGACAGAAAGCTGCAATTTCTTCAGCTCTAGACTACAGAGATTCTATGAAGGACACCTAAGGCACCTTCCCCTCTTCGCAGGAGCGAAGTCAAGCAGCTCACCCTTCACACCTACACGACATAAGGATAATAATAGCAACATTTTTTAAGCATTTATTGCCTGCCAGGCCCCTTACCAGGCATTTCAAGAGCATTGCTTATTTACCACTGGAGCAAATCTGCAAGGTGGCATTAGGATCCCCATCTTATCAGGATGTCAAGTCATTTAGTAAATTGCACTGCCAGGAAGCAGAAGAGCAGGGATTTGAACCCCGTGCTGGCTGTCCCAAAGCCCTTGCTCTGATCCATTACTGTACTGTGGAAGTCTCAAACTAGTGGCCCCTGGGCTTCCTTCAGCTCACAGACGTACTTAGTACGCCCAGCACAACATTAAAAACACTTCTTAAAAATTAGTTGCCGGGCTTCCCTGGTGGCACAGTGGTTGAGAATCTGCCTGCCAATGCAGGGGACACGGGTTCGAGCCCTGGTCTGGGAAGATCCCACATGCCGCGGAGCAACTAGGCCCGTGAGCCACAACTACTGAGCCTGCGCGTCTGGAGCCTGTGCTCCGCAACAAGAGAGGCCGCGATAGTGAAAGGCCCGCACACCGCGATGAAGAGTGGCCCCCGCTTGCCGCAACTAGAGAAAGCCCTCGCACAGAAACGAAGACCCAACACAGCCAAAAATAAATAAATTAATTAAAAAAAAAATTAGTTGCCAACATTTTAAAGATGGGAGATTTTACCTTTAAAAATCTAAATTTCTGCCTTGACTTAAAAAAATGAAAAGACCTGAGTACATGAGCCCCACGTTACCACAGGGCCCAACGAGTAGAAGCTGAGGAGCAGCTGCCCCTTTGACGGAAGACAGACTCGCATTTGGCTGGCTTCTGTCCCTCGGAGGACATGCCCAGCCCCGCGGGGGCATGGCTTCTCTAGTTCTGTGTGTTGCCTTATGTCACCACCACCTTGGGTGCAGCTGTAGCGTGCACATCACCAGCTAGGGGTCTGGATCAGGACTCTGCAGTCCTACACTCTGGTCTCCTGCTCTCTACTGCACCACATGATGCAGCCTCCTCTCCAGCTCACCTGCAAGATTCCAGCCTGAGGTTGTCCAGAGGCACAGCTGCAGGCAGAGAAGAACCTTGGACAACAGGATGAGACAGTGCTCTTCAGGTTTTGTGAGGCACCGACCACAACCTGGGGCCTGGATTAGAAAATCCAGGGCTGTCTGAGTGCCACTGGGAAAATTACAGACCCTCCCCCTGACTGTTTATGAGGAACCGCCCGTTAGCCCTAAGCGGGAACCGCAGTGGTGCCCCAAGGACTGCGGGGCTGGGGACTGTGGTCCCAAGTCCTGCCCGGTCCCCTCCTCCACTGTGCCCTGTGCAACTCTACCACCTCTCTACACCCCAGTCTCCTCACTTGCAAACTGGGGATGGGAACATAAGCCACCTCACTGGGAGGCTGTGAGTATCCCGTGAAGTCATTCACTGGCGTGGCGTTTTGGATAAACATTCAATAAATAGAAGCCACTCTTGCCATTTTCCCATTCGTGTTTCCTTCCTGGATGACTTAGAGGGATTTTCAACTCAGCCCAGGGAGGAGAATGCCCCTTTACAAGGATGGTGTGTGTGCCCTCAGTGGTGTTTGGGGGAGTTCTCTTAGCAGTCTGGTCCAATTTAGGGGTTGGGAGAGAAAAGCGCTGAAGTGATGGTTCCCATATGCTGTGCACGCGACTGGATGTTGACGGATGACACGCACTGCACTAGAACCTGAGTCTGCTTGACCCCCGGTTGTATATTTTTTCTGCATAATTCTCCCCTCCCTCACCCAAAACTATAAATGCCATTCCTCTTAGAAGCCCACCTCCCTCCACTTGGCTCCCTACCGTCCACCCCGTCGTCCTGACCGCAGACAGCATCCTGTTAACCACGCAAGGTGAGGTCTGATGGACAAGACGCTCCTGTACAGTGTTCGATGCCCCGTCCTGTCTCCATTTGACCATATTACAGAGCTCACCTGAGCCCCAGCCCCGAGCTGAGAAGGACAAGGCTGGCTGTGCTTCTGTCATATTTAACAATGTAGCACAAGGAGCCATGAGCGCTTGGATTAGAAAGACTTTAAAGCAAGCATCAACGAGATGCTACCAGCCCTTCCTGGGAAAATGCTGGAACATCACTTATCTAAGGTCATGACTTCTGTTCTGAGAAACAATCCCCCTCCCCTCCAGCTGAAGACCAGTGTCATGATGACAGAATCATTCCCCACCCACATCCTCCACTCTCTGGGGCCAGAAAGGTGTCTGGAGAGACTGAGTCTATCCCTGTACGATGGGGAAGCTCGAATCTAGGTCACCCAAGGAAAAGTTCCAGACGGTTCATTTGACAGACGTTCACCAGTCATCCTTCTAGGTAGTATCTTTATTGCTGAAAGAGAAACCCACCCATTTACTCAGTGCTCAGTAATACTTTAGGAACCCTATTATTGCCCACTGAGTCTATACAGATGTCTAGGAATAGACTTTGGTATCTGTTTAATCCTTTTCCTTCCTTCACGGTACAGACAAAATTTACCATCTTCGAGTCCCCATCTTGGCCCTAAACTATCTGACCTCTGTCTCTGTTTCTGGTTTTATCTGCTTCCACCCCGCTCTTTCACTCACTGCGCTCTGGCCACACTCACCTCCTTTCTGTCCCTTGAACTTGCTAAGCCCCTTCCTCTTGCCCCTGCCACCAGTCACTAGTATATCATCCTACTGTGTTTTTTAAATATTATTTTACACGTTTTGAAATTATTTCACTTACTCTTGTGTTTGGCTCTTATGGTCTGTCTCTCCCCAAGACAAAGTAAATCCCATGAGAGCAGAGACCCTGTCAGTGAGGTTTTGTCACCCGTGAACCCCCTGGCACACGGTTAAGCATAATAAGGTTCTTGTTATCTTCATCTTCCCATTAATGTTCCCTCCCTGCCTTACCCACGTGGAGAAGTTCTCAACATAGCCAGGGAGGAGAAAGATTTTTAACTACGAATGAAAGAGAGAGTGTGTGTGCGTGTGTGAGAGAACCTCTTCAAAATCAAGCCTTTGCTAAGATGTTGCTTACATTTTGAAATGGAAACTACTTGTCTGAACTGTTTTAAAATGCACCTGTTGGACTGCCTGCCAAGCTTAAATATGACACTTGGGCAAATTAGCACATTGGCAGCTGCAGAGACCCAGAGTGGGGAAGTTTGGAATCCTAAATGCCAACCAAGCCCCAGCTCCAGCTGTACACGAAGGGCCACGACTTGCCACGGAGCCAGATGTGGGACCTCGACGGTCAGTTCTGTATTCTCCAAGGTCACTTTATTCAATCTCCTCTTAGAGGATTGTTCCTCTGCATCCCATTAGCTCCATCTCTGGAAGGATGGGGTTGCAGATTTCCCTTCTACCAGGAACAGATGATACCCCTCAGCTTTTCTTCTCCTAAATGTCTCTGCTCCTTCAATCCTCCCATGTTCTCTTAATTCCTTTGTGGCTGACGAAAGGAGTGGGGACAGACTTGTCAGAACCGAGGCTCCCAAACACTGCCGCATTCCCATTGGCTTCTGGATGCTCTCTCTTGGTCTTTACACCCTTCTGGTGATGACTAGTTTCCCCAAGCTACTCCACCTGCAGCCACAACTGACTTCCTCCCGTGCGTGAGAAAGAGGGCAATCCAAGTGAAAGTTTTATGTGTGTGATGCGGACACCATAAATCAGGGCCCTGGCAGTATTTAAATCTGTGAAATGCAAAGGGAATTTAAATAACAAGTCAGCCACGCAGGCAGGTGGCCCCTGAAGCTCGGAATGTTCATCTCACGCTAACAGCTTGCACATTTATATTATGGTACTAGAAGCAGCCAGCAGAAGGAGAGAAAGGTGTTAACAACTGCTGCAAAATATTTCTTTAAGGATACATTTCCTCCATTTCTTCTCAACATAAATTCTGACAACACAAAGGCAGTATTTATCCATGAAATCATGTATCGGGGAGGACTGCTTTTAATTTATGAAATGATTTGAAAAAGCCGTCCTTTAATCTGTACTGGAAGTAGTTGGTTAATGTGGTGTAATTAGCAGGGTAAATTATTTTCATAAGGGAAAGGTTTAAGGCACGAAACCAGCCCATTACAAATGAACACCTTTCCATTCTGCTTGGTGCCGGAAAAATGGATTCCGTTGTTCTTCTTTAAACAGATACATAGATGCACATTCTTGGATTATGAAAAGGCAAACTTAACTCTTATGATTCACCTGTGACTTCCTGGAAGGACCCTAACTGAGGTGGGAAGGGGAGACAGGGGATAGAACAAACAATCTTTGCCTGCTCCAACATTTCTTGGCTCCTGTCCCTCGATGCTTTGGGTGGCTGAAACAGGAATTTGCCTCCTCTGTTTTAGTCCAATAATAGCAATGGTGGGCACATTAGTGAATGCCTGCTGTGTGTGAGGCCCTATAACATGCAAGTATTTTTAGGCACATGATCTTATTTGCCACTCACAAGAGCCAGAAGATGTATTATCCTTTTTTTTTTTTAAAGTTATACAATTTTTATTTATTTATTTATTTATTTATTTATTTATGGCTGTGTTGGGTCTTCATTTCTGTGCGAGGGCTTTCTCTAGTTGCGGCGAGCAGGGGCCACTCTTCATCGCGGTGCGTGGGCCTCTCACTATCGTGACCTCTCTTGTTGTGGAGCACAGGCTCCAGACGCACAGGCTCAGTAATTGTGGCTCACGGGCCTAGCTGCTCCACGGCATGTGGGATCTTCCCAGACCAGGGCTCGAACCCGTGTCCCCTGCATTGGCAGGCAGATTCTCAACCACTGCCCCACCAAGGAAGCCCCCTATTATCCTTTTTTTAAAAAAAAACAAAAAACAGATGGAACCTGAGGCTAGAGAGGTGAAATAGGTCATTTTCAATTACAGAACTAGAAAATGACAAAACAAGATTTGAACCCAGGTCTTTTGCTGCCAAATTTAATGTACTTTTAATGCAACGCCACCTGTATGCTGAGTGTTACTGCTGCCTGTGCCTGACTGCAGCTACAAGAAAGGGCAATCTCTCCCCTCTGTGCACATCTTCTGTCCTGTGAAGCTGGATTTCCTTCAACAGTGACTCTGTCCTAAACACACTGTCTATATTCCAGGGATTTGCTGGTGATGAATCCTTTCGGACATTTGATATAGACTCCCAGAATGTTACAGCTATAAGAGACCCAGTTCAACCTCTTCATTTTAAAGATGGAGAATGAAGGCTCCAGAGGGCTTTTCCCTGGCAGTTTTGAAACTAAAACCCAGTCTAAATTGCTCACCTTGACCTTATGAGCTTTGAGCTTTCACTTCTACTATTTAGTTTTATCGTCGAAAGTTTCCCTTTGAGGAAGGCGTGAAAATTATTACTATTGTTCTTGAAGAAATGGAAGCCCAGAGGAGTCAAGTTCACATGGTTAGACAGTCGTATGTAATACTGATGGAAATGTTCAAAGCTGGACCTGTAGATCCTACCCAAAGTGCTCTAAGAGGATCCTTAGAGAGTCTCAGGTGTTCATAAGAAGTAAGATTAATGTCTCTCTCAAACTAGCTTCAAAGGCAGTCACATCATCTCTCCGACTACCAGACAACATTCAGCACCCACCTTTATAGCAGTTACTCTTTATGGTGTGTCATACAGGATACTGGAATCAAAAACGACAGAAGAAATTCTCCCTACTCTGTCCCAAATGGATAATGCAAAAGCCATCACACAGAGCAGGATCCAAGGTTCATGCTGGGGTCTTCGGTTTTTCCCTCCACTTGGGTGGCCCCTCTGAAGTGCCTGTAGAGTTGAGCCGATGTCCGGTGTCCCCAGAAATTCTAAGCCTGTGTCCCTTGGGAATGAATTAGAGAAGCCTGACCACCAAAGCGATCCTCTTTTTGACTTGACCTTTGTCTTGACCTTTGACCTGGCATCCCACTCATTGCTGGGGCACGTGGAGGCCAAGTCATCCTCCCCAAGTTGTCCTTGGGTCCTGGGAGCACTTCTATTCCCACGGCACTGTGGGCCAGGATGGATGTGGGATATCTGCAAATCCCCAAGAATGCCCATCCCATGGGAGCTGGAAGACTTTCTAACATAGCATGCACCCCTCCTCTCTCATCCCCTCAGCAAAGAGTGAGAGGTTGAGGGAGGTCCCAAGGGTTACATCAGGGCTACTCAAAAGTGACATGTTGCAGCAGAAAATTGGACTCTGCACAGTCTCTTAAGTGATAATAATGATAATAATGGCATCTCTCATTGGCGCCATCTTTGTGCCAAGCACTGTGTTTTATAAGCTTTATCGCATTTTCTCCTAGAGAAAGCCCTGTGAGATGGGGGTCACTATCCCATTTGACAGATGAGGAAACTAAGGTTCAGAGAGGTGAGGCAACCTCGCCTAAGTTCACAAAGCTAGTAAATGGCAGAGCCAGGACTAAAACACGGTCTAACTAGAATGACGCAGATAGCACCAGAACTGGCAATAAATTTTAAATATCTTTGGGTAGCCTGGAATTTGTTACATATACTTTGCTAGACTTGAATGCAGGGGTGCCATTATACTTTCCCCAATCCCAAACCCAGAGTTCATGCTATCTTCCCCTTTAGCATGCAGTAAGACAGCCAGTCAGTGACTTTTTTTGGTAATGTAGGACACTCTGAGCCCCTCAAAAGATAATCACACCAATATCAACATCACAACACAAAATGCACAAAGGACAAGAAGAGGTAGTTCACAAAATAAACTCAAATGACCAACACATGCATGAAAAAACGTTCAACCTGACTTGTACAGAAAAGAAAAAAGCTCAAATTAAATCAACTACCTTTCCCTGCCTTGAAACCTAGAAAAGAATACTAATCATAAAAATGATAATTCCCGGGACTGATAATTCCCACCAGGGGATGGATGGTCCAGTGGTAAAGAATCCACCTTCCAATGCAGGGGATGCGGGTTCGATCCCTGGTCGAGGAACTGAGATCCCACATGCCACGGCGCAACTAAGCCCTCGTGCTGCAAACTACAGAGCCCACACGCTCTGGAGCTCACACACCACAACCAGAGAAGAGAAAATTCACACATCACAACTAGAAAGAAGCCTATGCGCCTCAACGAAGAGCTCACGTGCCACAACTAAGATCCGACGCAGCCAAATAAATAAATAAGTAAATAAATAAATAACTAAATAAATAATAAAGATTTTTAGAAAATATTTTTTAAAAATGATAATTCCCAGTGTTGGAGAACATTAACAAAAGCATTAAAATTCTCCACTCCCTTTGACCAGCATCTAAATTTTTTGACCAAGAAAGTAATCAAATATATTTCTAAAAGTAGGATATTAATTGCAGTGTTGCTTTTAATAATATAAGCCTTGAAAATAATTCAAACGTCCAACAATTGGCATAGATTAATAAATTATGGCACATCTACGTAATGACATACTTTGTGGACCTTAAAAAATGATTTGGTAGAAGATGGTTTAATGACATGGGAAAATGTTCACGATATATTGCTAAGGCAACAACATGATGCCATTTTTGAAAAAAAGAAAGTAGAGATAAATATATGCCTAGAAAAAGACAAGAAGAACAAACATGCAATATGAATAGTAAAACAAATGATGGCTGTTATTCTGTTCCTCTGAGGCATTTTCAAAAATTTCCACAGTTACCACATCTTTGTTTATAAAATACATATTTTTTTAAAAGGGTGAAGAGTGAAGACTAATTACTCCACATAGGCAATGGGGCTCCCTACATCCTATACAGGGACAATTCATTCTCCTCTGCACCTCTACGGAGAAAGAGCTGGCGCATAGAGGGAGGACGCTGCACGTTTTAATCCTCCGCCCAGTGGCCAATATGGACGAGTCTGTGAATCCACCATTTGCAAGCTCACACACTTCCAGCTAGTTGGGCTTCCCAACTTACATCCCAGCTAGAGATGGAAACATACCCAGGGAAATATTCCAATTGGGTTAATCGGGTTAGTTGCCAGAAGCCTCTCTTATGAGGGGAATGCCGTGGAGGGCGCTGCGAGCAGCTCTCCGTACCACCCAAAGACACGAGCTCTGAGAGACAGCGCCCTCTGTCCTCAGCGCTTTCCTATGTCTGCAGGCGTCCCGGCCTCCAGCGCGAAACAGCAGTTCTGTTGCGCACTGCAGAGAAAAAGAGAGAGGCTGAGGCCAGCTACAGTACCGCTAACACGCAGGGCATCGAACTGGGCTGGAACACTTGAGGAAAATTATTTAGTTATGATCATTATTAGCTGCTTTTAATCACAATAATGAACTAATACAGCAGTACTTATGCCTGGGAAAGTAAAAGAGGATCCATTAAAAATCTAATTAAAAGCCAGTCCTTAAGAAGAATCATGGCTTATTTATCTCTCTGTTAGGTAATATAAACTAGTGAACTGTGCAGCTTGGAAATTTTCCACCAGCAGAGCTGGTAAGGACTATTCCCTGTTCAGCTATAAAAGTACAATAAATTCTGCTTTAAAGGAACTCTCGCTATGTTTTAAGAAGAGAGAAAATAAAGGAGGAAAAAAGAGAGAGAAAGAGAAAGAAATGTTAACAATGTTTCTTCACTTACATTTTGCCATTTTCCCCAAAAGTCACACACACACACACACACACACACACACACATATATATATATACATTTCTATAGAAAAAAGTATGAAGAGCAGTCTGTTAGTAATAGAGTTTGGGAACAAGACCGGGGTTAAAAATTCTTTGCTATGGGTCAGGCATTGAGTTGGTGCTGAGGTAAAGAGACTAAAGTAAAAGGAAAATAAGGTAGGCCACTAAGATGAAACCTGGGGTAAAGTCAGAAGATGACATTGATCACCAGAGGGACTTGTTTAAGGTGAGCTAAATGAAAGTTGTACTCTGAGCTTCCTAGTGGCCAAAGCAAAGAGAGATACAAAAGTTTAAGACATAGCAAACATTCTACAGAAATAGAGTCCTTCCTGGCAACCGAAGGCTGAATGGAATTTCTTCGGTGAATGTCCAAAACACAATGTCCCCAACAATCACCTTAGAGAGACAGTATCCTGGCAAGTTTCACAGGTCTTCCCCACATGATGCTCCTGGGTGTCTAATGCATCTTATGACGCCCCTTGTTCAGCAGCAGCCACTCTTCAAAGGCCTAAAGCAACGAGGTCCAAATACTTACATGTTGGATGAGACAGGCAAGTGAGGAGACTTTTGATGGCAGAGCACACCTGGGCGTGTGCACGTGTGCACAATGCACACACGGCCCACCCAGCTGGAGAAGCTTCGCCATAGTGCTTTCACTCTACTTATTATGGGGAAACTCCTATTAAACATCTAAATTAGAAAAGCCTCAAAAGAAGACTGCAGAATCCTTTTCGTATGATCTCATAGGAAAAGACTACCTTCTGAAATAGCAGCAGCTCAGGGGCAGTTCAATTTCGATTAATAAGTTTGCTGGGTTTGTTTTTCGGCTCTACAACATAGAGGAGAAATAAGTGGATAGGAAGAAACTCTGCTGCCACGGAGTAGAAGGCACGATGGGAAATCACAGGAGTGGCAGCTACCCTTTGCTGACTGGTGAGATATGGGCTACATGCTTTATGCAAATTGTCTCCATAATCCTCACCACAACTACCATCCCCGATGGACAGAAGAGGCACATATCGAGAGGCATGGACAACAAGGACCTACTGTATATACAGCACAGGGAACTCTACTCAATACTCTGTAATAGGGGCTTCCCTGGTGGCGCAGTGGTTGAGAGTCTGCCTGCCAATGCAGGGGACACGGGTTCGAGCCCTGGTCTGGGAAGATCCCACATGCCGCGGAGCGGCTGGGCCCGTGAGCCACAACTACTGAGCCTGCGTGTCTGGAGCCTGTGCTCCGCAGCAAGAGAGACCGTGACAATGAGAGGCCCGCGCACCGCGATGAAGAGTCTCGCACCCCACTCGCCGCAACTAGAGAAAGCCCTCGCACAGAAGCGAAGACCCAACACAGCCAAAAATAAATAAATTAATTAATTAAAAAAAAAATACTCTGTAATAACCTCTATGAGAAAAGAATCTGAAAAAGAGTGGAGATATGTATATGTATAAGTAAATCACTCTGCCGTACACCTGAAACTGACACAACATTGTAAATCAACTATACTCCAATATAAAATAAAAATTAAAAAAAAAAAAAGAGGCATGGAAATCCTCAGAGACAGAGACTGGCCATCAAGGCCGGAGACTATCTTCCAGATGCCCCCATGTAAGGAGGGGCAGAGGAGGGACACGTGGCTGGCAGAGGAGGGGTGTGAAGAGGAACTGCCATGGAAGGCCCCAGGGGACACAGGCAGGAGATTTGCAATCAGAGTCGCTTTAGGACCAGAGTCAAGGATGAGCAGTGGCATCGAAGGCTCACTCAGTCTCCATTTGTTCCATTGACGGCTTTCAGCTTTTACCACGTACCAAGTCCTCTGCAATTCCCCAGAGAAACAGGGCCCGTGCTCATGGTCCCTGAGGAACGCAGACTTGTAGGAATGGTCCCAGAAGGCTTGAAAGCCTGGGAGAAAGACGTCTAACTTCCATTGCGGGCTTAGCATACTCTACGTGTAGTGAGATTATTACAGGTAGAGGCAATATAACATGCAAAAGTGTACCAGAACATGGCCCATTTGGGGTTTGGTCAGAGGAGAGAGAGGGGGCGGGGGAGGTGCAGGGGAGGTGTGGGGAGGCATACAGACAGAGAGACAGAGTGAAATGGGAAAAAAAAAAAAAAAAAAAGGAGCATGGAGTATGTGTAACACATGAGGATAGAGAAACTGGCAGGAACCAGTCCAGTCCATGGAAGAGTCTGGGCTGTATTCTGAGAGCAGTGGGGAATTCTGAAAGATTTTGAGCAAGATTAAGTCAAGGTCACGTAGGCGTTCTAGAAAGGTCATTCCACCCAGGTATGGAGGAGGCACAGGAAAGTGGGATGCAGACAGGCCAGGCCAAAGGTCATGGGATGTGCATGAGGGCAGCGGCAGTGGGAACGGAAAAGGAAGGGGAAAGAAAAGAGATCTTACAGAGGCAGACAATCCTATCAGATGCTGAGTAAGAGGAAAGGTTGGTTCAGATTCCCAGGGTTCTGGCTGAAGGTGATACAGACGAGAGAGGGGGCTTTAGGGAGCTTCAACTGGGTAATATTTGGGGGCTTGTGGTATATTCAGATGGTGTGTCTGGGAGGTAAGTGGATGTTCCTGGGGCTCAGGGAGCATCCCAGGGGAGTGATCCATGTAATGGATCAAAGAGATTGCCCTTGGAGAGCCTGCTGCCTGTCGCTATGCCCCCTCACCCCCCCGTATGAATGTCTAACCCCGCTGCTGGCCCAGATGAAGAGAAATTTTTGATCGCCGCACATTCTGTACCGAGTCTAATCTCAGGTTGCCTCCTGTCACTGACCATATGTTGCAAAGAGGATGAAAATTTGAGGTTTCGGCTAAAACTCTCACCGGGGAAAAGCAAAAGGCAAACCTGAACTAATTGCTCCACCGATTGAGATGACCTTTAGAAACAAGCCTGAACTTTTGTCAGTGTGTTATCAGTATTTCCATCAGGAAGTATTTCAACCAGCTAATGTTTGCCAACTGGGAGGACCAAGTGTTCGGTTCAGCCTCAGGGTTTCTGTGCTAATTTGACCTTCTAAGGTATTTAAAGATGCAAAGGCCAGATTCATCACTTGAGTTCCCAAACCCATCGCCTGAATGCCATCGTGCTATGTCTACCAGCATGTGCCCAGACTTTCTCTCTACCTTTTCCTCCAAAAAAAAAGCCTGATGCCCTAACTTTCTCACTGACCTTACAAACCTTCTAGAATCCCACACTGCTGAGCCACCTTCATCATCATCAACTCTCTTCCGTAAAAAGAAGCATGTATAGCAGTTGGGTACTTGGGCTCGGGAGCCAGCCTGCTGGGTTTGAATCCTGTCTTCAGGATTCCTTGGGCAAGCTCCTTCATGTCCTTAAGGCTCAGTTTCCCCATCTGTAAAATGCGACTTGGAAGGGAAATCACCTTACAGGGAAGGTAATTATGAGGCTAATACAAAAAGGGCCTTGAGACTGTGCTCATGACCGGTGGTGGTTCACGGGGAGTTCTTGATGTGTGGCCACCACGATCCAGAAGTCTTTGTTACACTGAATCACACAGAAGGTGCTGGGTTAGTTTTAGTCCCCGATGGGGGCCCATGTAGCTGCCACAAAACCAGGGAATGTGCTTGTCTTCCTTCGTCTTTATAAGCAGAAGCAACAGATGAAATCATTTCTGCACAATCTAAGCAGCAGCAGGAGAAACCCAGAGTTTCATTCAACTCTTACTTTGTGTAAAATAAGGGAGGAGAAAGAGGCTTCAAGGGAAAGGGAGTCCATAAAACCCTGATTGCTGCAGTGGGGGACACACGGAGTGACAAGGACCATACCAGGAAAGGGCATTTGAAGAGGCCTTTTCCCTACTCTGGAAGTTTTCTCTAGCTCGAAGGCCCCCTCGTGAAGCTGCATCCCTTTAGAACATTCTGTGTTCTCCATTTTCCCCCAACAATACAAGCCTGCACATTGGGGGAGCTTCTGTGGTAGCCCTTTGATGGGGGGTCATTGCTGGGGGTAGGATCCAGGATTGAGACTGGAATTGAAACTCTGCCCACCCTGTCTCTTGCCAACACGAAGGCCTTGTGTTCTTGAGTTACCACCATGACTGACTCGGCCTCTTGTTCAGGAAACAGCCAGCCTTGCCTTCTCAATTCCTTGTGTGAGCGGTTGGGAGGGTGGGACAGGGCAGGCAGAGGAGAGGGAAGGGGTCGTGATGGTTAGGGGCGGAAGGGGGGTGGGGTGACAGGTGCAAGGCTCTCGGAATGTCACGGGGAAACACTAGAAGGTAACAGAAGCTCCCTTTGATGTTTCTTGGGCCTGAGTTGGCTTGAGTTGGGACTAGAACAATAGCTCAGTTTTGATCCCCAAAGAGTTCTTTATTAACAGGTATGAGAATTGCTACCCCCAGATTCCAGAAACCAGTGAGGGGGAGAGGAAGATTGCCCCCACGTGAGAGTACTGTATCAAGACAGAGGGGACTTTTGGCAGTGCTGGAGGTGTGGTGATGGGTCCAGATATGCGCCAGAGAATAACGATAAACATGAAAAATAAGAACATGACTGAGAGCCGTCATTTGACTGACCCTGTGCTAAGTGTTTTACGTGCATCATCTCCCTTAATCCTTACAGCAACCTAGGCAGGCTAAGTCCAGCCCCAGGGCTGTCAAGCACTGCGCCCTCCCTCCTCCTACACTGACGTGTCTCCAGACACGGTGAGAGACAATTGCACTGGCCCTGCACCGGGAGACAGGAGACCTGAGATCAGCCCTCTTCTTGCTGCTGTGTGACCTTGGAGAAGTCACAGAAGCTTCCTGAACCCCACCTGCCTCCCTCATCTATCAAGCGAGGTTGGTAAATATCTGCTGGCCCTTGAGAAGAGCAAATGACTTAAGGCAGCTATGTCTCTGTATAATATCATCTCTTCCATTATTCATATCAGGTCTCTCCAGCTCCAAACGCACTGTGATGAAAGGTGAGTACAAATGAAGATGTGACTTATTATTCAAGGCTAAAGAGTCTCAGATGGATCAAACGGAGCCACTACGCTGGGTCTAGCCTGCCTGGAGAGGCTTAATCATCCTGACATAGCCACCCACGGAGAGAGTTAGGGATGTTTCTAGATTCCAGCTGGGCAGAGGTCAGTCCAGAGCAGCGGGGGCCTACCCGGGGAAGAGAGAACTCACACCAGATCATCTACACAGCCGGGTCACTGGCCAGAGTAGTCCCTTGGGCAACCTTATGCCCAGCCCTGGTCTGAACATCTGGACATTCTTTCTGCCGCCTCTGGCCATGCTCAGCCTCCAACACCCTTCCCCTTGCTGAGCAGCTCTGCACTCCTACACTCACAGCAGCCTTAACTGTTCCAGTAAAGGGCGCCCGCCACTTGCTAAAACGCTGCCAGCTTCCACAGCAGACCCCAGCCTACCTCGAACACGCCTGTGACTTCAGGTGGCCAGAGGACTCACCTGGTAGTCACAGTACATTCATTTAATATTTACTGGTAAACGCTCATGCAGTGCAGGGAGCACGGAAAGCACTGGAAAGTTATCCTTCAGACCTGACATTTCAGATCCCATTGTTAGGCTTTTATTTTAATACTCCTTTTCTTGCGCTGTTCCCTCCCCTCCCCCTGTCACTTTGTTTCTCCTTGGGGGTGGGAAGAACTCAGTCCCCTGATTCTCCTGTACTTCCAGAAGCACCAGTACACTAAAAGGGGGTGGGGATTATATACATGACGGTCACCACCATGCACAAGCCCAACCCTACACATACCCCATCCTTCTTCCAATATGTGGGGAATTCTCTGAATTTTGAGTCTTGGTGGGAGGCAAAGCCCGTTTCTACAGTAAAACCAGACAATGCCAGATGCGTGCTTCCTAGATGCCCTTGCAGGAATGACAGCTACAGGCCGCTGAGACTCTACCAATCAGAGCAGATCCACAGGTGAATAAGGAGTGGGTTCCTCAAAGAAGTGGGGATTTGGAGGAATCCTTTGCAGAGGCTGAGCAAGATGGGGTTCTGGGGCGGTGGCGGCTGGAGAGGGCGGTGGTGTGCACCATACCATCTCCGGAGCTCGGTGGGGGAAGCAGTGTCGCCCTCAAGGGCAAGTCTCCAGGGTGATCTGGGGTGTTATTCCTGGGTTAGGTGGTCTCCAGGTCTCCTTTTCCATCTCTCTGAGCAAGTCTGTAGAGCACCCAATATCATTTTTAACTCATTCCTCTTCTGCTCAAATCAGCTAAGTCTGATTTTGTAGCTTGAAACCAGGAATGACACAAATAATAATAATATTTCCATCATATTTGTGAGTATTTCCACATTCCAGACACTGTCCCAAGGTTTTTCATTTAATAGCTCATTTACTTCTAAAACATAGCCTCTGAAGTAAGTATACTATCAGCAGTACAATTTTACAGTGGAAGAAGCAGAAGGTCAGAGAGGTAAGTAACAAAGGTCTCAAGAATCACCCTTTCCTTTGACCACCTCCTAAGGAGCAGGCTTAAGTAGGGAATCCAGAATTCAAGTCCTCATGCCTGGGGCTCCTAACTCTGGCTCCTCTGTGTTTGGACCTGGGGTAAGCCTTCTTAAAGGGGGAGAATCTATACCATGAAGTGTTCTCTGCAGCGAGGCTGAAACTTCTACTACAGGGACCCAACTGTGGCCGTTTGCCTTGGTCAGCCTTGCTATAAACAACGGAGCAAGGCTCCAAAGTAGGTCAGGCCCCCAGAGCTGCTGGAATCCAGAGCCACCCGTGGGGTTTGGAGCCCTGGGACAAGCTCGCTCCTGGAGGACAGAGGGTGCTCTCGGGACATGTCACTGTTGACCTCTTAATCACCACCCCGTGATTGGATTAATTAGGCTGTGAGCTCTGCAGATTGAGCTGTTCTCACACGTGGAGTAGGTTTATAACGCAGGAAACTCACCGCCGAAGGCCACCTGTCGAGCCGGAGAGTCAGATATAAACACAATACATCACAGAGAGGCTCCGCTTATGGCCGGGTCATGATTTGTCACCTGGGAGTGATTGATGGTCTCCTCTCTGTTCTAATTTTGGACCAGTCAACTTTGGGATGATGGTTGGGTCTGACATTTTAGTCGTCTTTTCTCCTCCCAAGAGAAAGTCTAAAGTAATTGCGAGTCCGGTAGGAAAGGGAGGAAGGAGGGAATCTGTTGATGCCAGATTTTTATATTTATTTTTCTTGAACCAACTACAGTAAGTGCATACTTGGGAAGTAAAGTCTTCTGCATCGGGGGTGAGTGAGGGCCTGGCACTTTCTCTGTTGGTCTGCTCTTGGTGTTGCTGGTATATGTGTGTCTAAATCCTGGGAAACCATAAAAGCCGAGTCCTCAAATTTTGGGGGTTGAAGGCATTTTGTTAAGAATTTCTCCCTTCTACAACTCCAGAGTGAGGAAAGTGTTTGCCTAAATTCTAGCTATGCTAGGGTGGGCTCTATGAAAGCTTTCTTTGCAGACTCCCCCAGCAATTTGTGATAGGTTGACTGAGCTTGGTTCATGCCCAGAAACATTCTAGACAGAAGCAAAGGAAAGACTCGGTTTCCTGTGTACAGACAGAACAATCAAGGGAAAAACTATTAATGACAGTATTCTTTTCAGTTCCCACTGCCTTTCATGCAAAGCCCTACATGATCTGCTCTTTCCTGCCTCTCTCTTGGATCTCATCTAGTACTTTCTCCAGCCATGCCCGTCTGCTTTTGATGCTCCTAACAGGCCAAGGTAGGTGCTTGCCTGCTTTTCCACTGGCTATTTCCTTGCCTGGAGTGCTCTCATTCCACAAGAAGGTCTAAAGCACCCTCCTAGGTGGGGCAGGCTCTTCCCTCATTGGCATTTAGAACCAGGCTACTCAAAGTGTGGTCCAGCTCACATCAAAGCATGATGTCAGCATCCCCTGGGGGGTTGTCAGAAATGCAGAGTCTCAGCCCCACTCAGCCCTTCTGAATTGGAATCTGCATTTTTAAGAAGATTCCCCAGGGGATCCTGTCCGGGTGAAAGTGTGAGAAGCACCAAATTAGAACTTAGTTTGAATGTCACCACCTTCCTTTCACCTTGGAGGCCTTCTCTGACCAGCACACCCTCCTAAACAGCGTTCTCCCCACTCCTAACCACCTCCTCCAAGTTTGTTCTCTGCATAGTACTTATTAGAACTTGATGTTTCCGTTTTACTTTCAGTCTGTCTGTAAGGTTGTAGTCTCCGAAGCCTCAGTGGGACCAAGGAATTGTCTGGTTTACCTGAGTGTTCTCAGGGCCAACATGCATAATTGGAGTAGGTATTCAATAACTGTATTTTTTCTACATGAATTACTTTATTTTGTCAACTTTATTGAGGTATAGACAAATAAAACTGTCAGATATTTAAGGTGTAATTGTCACAATTTGATATACATATACATTGTAAAAAGATTCCCCCCATCTAGTTAATTAATGCGTCCATCACTCACAGATTTATCTTTTTTTTTCAATAAACATTTCTTGAATGAATGGATGAGTCAATCAATCGTCTGCTACTACAAGATGCATCCTTCCCTCCCTTCCTCTCTATGGACCGATCAATTGATCTATCTATCTAATCTGTCTCTGGGGGCTTTAATTCAACAAATTCCACCAGAGGAGTGAGGGGAAAGGCATCAGGACCTTGGGGTGGGGTGATAGCTTGACCCCCTCTTTGTGCACCTGCCGTGTGGTAAGAGGTACCCCAGAAAGGCTCCTTACCAAAGCTGAGTCCCATTTTGCCCTGGGAGAGAGTTCCCTGCAGGGGGCCCACCAACAAGGGCAGGACCCTCAGGGGAGGTCTCATTCAGGAGAGGACAGGCTCGGTGCTGGCCTTGGTGCTGGGTTGGTCTGACCCTGGCTGTAGGGAGTTGCAAGGGGATTACAGGACAGAAGATAAATTGAGTTTCTCCATTAGTATGTGAAGAGTGCTATTCAAAGGCCAAGGGGATTGAGGGTCCTTTTTAGACTTAAGAGAGATCAAAGATACCATATATTATGGCCAGGGTTTGTTCAGGGGGCTGTGATTATTACCCAGGGCTGGCCTTTGGTGGGCATTCAATGAATATTAGCAAACGAACGATACTGCAGGTCCCACACTGCAGGAAAGCACTGCCATGAGCCCCTCTCATTTCTCTGCCCTCCTGCTTCCACTGTCTTTACCATCTCTCTCTCTTTCCTACCTCCTTTTCTTCCTCATTTACCCTCTCTCCCCACCTCTCTCTCCAGCTTGCTAAAACCTCTTTTCATAGAACACATCCAGGAAAGAAACAGTCAAAAATCAGGTTTTTCCTGCTTTCATACTACTCTAAGAAGGGAGAGAGGGCAGAAGAAATTTGTCTCGTGAGCCTAGGAGAAGGGACATAGTAGAACTCAATCCTTGGAAATTCCAGTCTTTGGATGTTCAAGAATAGATTGTAGAATATAGCATTAACATTTCCCAAGAATATGCTTTTCAATTTCAGGGACTAGAGAAAAGCTAATCAGAAATAGAATCTAGTTCACTTCACTGAGTACAGGATCTGATATACAGTCAATAAAATAAATTGAACTGATGGGTCTTGGGAAAACTATCTAAGTACTTAGAAAATAATAAAAAAAATACTCCAATTTTACACCACCCTCACCAAAAAGAAAGGCATGTGCAGGTATATACATCAAAAAGTCAAGGGTGGATTATCTCCTGATGGGCTTAACGGTATTCTTTTCTACGTTTTCCCAGATTTTCAGAATGAATGCCCACAACTTCCTTAATTACCAGAAATGAAAATGGCATTATAAAAATATTAAATCTTATTTTTTAAAATAGCAATGCTTCCCAGGAATACTTTTTTCACACTGTGTCTCTTTGGACACACGGCCAGCGTGCTGCCTGGCTGGCTAGGCCAACTGACAACGGCAGCCTCCAACCCACACAGGATCAAGACAGCTGCCTGTAAGTTGCAGAATCCGGGAGACGTCATTTTACTTTCCAGGGACATGGTCTGGGGTCCCAGGTTCATTGTGCTTCGCCCCCAGGGAATGCATCCCATGCATACATCACCCTCTCTGGATCCCAACCACCCACTGCTTCACTTGAGTCATATCAGGTTACGAAAGAGAAGGTTTAGCATTAAGGTGATGTCCAAGTGCAATGACTTCTCAGGCCTGAGTCCAACCCTTACTGGCCAGACACAGCAGGAAAGGACTGGATTTTAAGACAGAAACTCCAAACTCCTCCTTTTCTCTCCGTTTGCTTCCCCTGCTTCATGTTCTGCTTCTTTCTAGTTTCTTTGCTTCTCTTTTCCTCTCCACCTTCAGATTTCATGCCATTTTGTACCCAACGCACGCCAGGAACGCCAGGAACTCTGGGGGCTGCCTGCCTTCACGAATGTATGTCTCCTTGGAGACACACCACCAGTAAATGAATGTTTTCATTCCCATCTTACAGACAAGGAACCTAGACTCAGAGCATACGGCCAAGTGGAAATCTCAGACCTAGGGTGTAAGACAAGGCCGGCCTCATGCAAATCCAGAGCTCTTCCTATCCACCATCTCTCCCTTTCCTTCTATACTTATTCTCCAGCATCCCCTTCCCATCACTTTCCTTTCTTTATCCTTCCTCTTTCTCTAAGGAGCACATCTAAAATGAGAAAAGAAAAAATAAACATACAATGGACATAACTGAGCTAATGGCTTTCACACACCATATCTCAATAAACAATTTCAACAACTCAGTAGGCAAGTGGCTTGCATTCATTCAAAGAACACTAACAGGGTGGCAAATATCACACTAGACACTCAGAGTGAAATAAGTTTAAGAAAGGACACAGTCCCTGGCCTCAAGTCACTTATGGTCTAGTAGATACTCCCATTATCATTGCTTTCAAAAGATAAAGAAATTGAGGATTGGAAAAATTAATCAGCCTCCTCAGAGTCAAGTTCAAACCCAGAGTCCTTCTTTTTGACCCCAGATTTCAAGTTTTCTAATGGCACAGAATTTTGGGGGATACGAGAAAAATCATAGCTTCCCAGAATCAGCCTTCATCTTTAACTCCTTAAATAGGAAAGAAAAAAAAAAAGAGAGCAAGAGAGACAGAGGTGGGGAGAGAGACAGAAAAGCAGATGCTTGGCCCTCATCCCACTGTATCCCAAGGCAATGACTCACTGATGAATTCCTTCTTTTTCCATCTGGGAGCGAACATACTTCAAGGGGCCCAAGGCTTTCAGGCCAGGGTTTGCCCAGGTGGTTGTGTAAATGAGAGAATGAAAGGGTGAGGCGTGTCATTATGCACCTGCCTTCTTTCAGCTGTTTTGTTTTCAGATTTCACAGCCTCTTGCTAAACAAAGAAGCTTTACTTCTCATCCCGGGTCTCTGGCAGAGAGAATTGCAATTCTTTCAACAGAAAGGAAGACTCCCACTGACCAGGTGGAGACAACAGGGTCAGAGATGGGATGCCCAGCTTCCGGGCCCCATGGGAAAATGCTGATGATATTGAGGATGAGGATGATGACAGAACCGAATATCTGTTGAGCATTTCTATGCCAAACACTGTGCTAAGTGCTTTTACATATAGTATCTCACTTAACCCACAATGACATAATTCATGAGGTAGCTACTATCATCATGCCCATGGTAAAGGCAAGGAGCCTGGTCCTGGGAGACAGGACATAACTTGCCCAAGATCCCGTCGGTAGGTGATGGAGCTAGGATTTGATCCCAGGCCGTCTGGTTCCCGGACCTGTACAGGCACATCTGTTATTACTCCCTGGCGAAAGCTCTAAAGCCCATGGTAGGCGCTCAGTAAATGTTAGTTTCCTCTTTATTTTGGTAAAACACCTCTGGGGAGGCTATTTTTCATAAACCTCCCCCTTCCCCAACCCATGGGCCACTCTACCATTCTACCATACAGCCAACTGCAGTCAGGCAAGGAGACCTTTGTAGTATCTAACCACCATCCATCATGCTGCAGATGAGCCCTCAGAGTCCCCAGCTGGCTGTCCCCAAACGTCACCATGGTGCTGTCAGCTTTCCCTGCTACGCCCAGATTGCTGGGTGATGTGCCAGCCCATGAACGTTTAAGAACCACTGCTCTAGAGAGCATTTGTGTTTGTCTTCTCTGAACAACGATTTATCATATTTCACGGCTTTAAAGAAAAAAAGAAAACAAAAACATAAAAAGCCAGGCACCCTGGAGGAGCTGACAGGATAACCTCTGACCTGTGGCTTAGGATAGGAACGAACGCACAGCTAGCTCTGTGGCTGTGCTGCCCCGCCCCGCCCTGCTCCCCTCCCTCCTGGCTGTGTGGACTTGGAAATGGCCTGGAGAAGTGGGGGAGGACGGGAGAGGGCTCCGCACAAGTCACCGAGGGCCCGGGCCAGGCCTGGTCAGCCAGGTGCCTGCCACTTACAAGAAAATAATTTTCTCAGGTTGAGCTCTACCTCTAGCTCTGGGGACTCCCTGGAGGGGTCGATGCCTTTCTCTTTCATTAAACAAGGGCAGGGGGTGCACGGGCAGGGTGGGAAGGAGTCTGGGAGGGGAGGAGAGGAAGAGGGTTTTATGCTGTGCAGGCAGGGGTCCTGCTGGGCCTCCGCCTCCCAGCCTGGGCCAAATTGAGCCAGAGAGACCCACGGATTCATAATTCATCTTAATGAAGGGCCTCAGTAAACCTGCCATGCCCTCGGGTTTCGGCAGGAAGCTCCCGGCCATTTTGCTGACACGGGTCCCCAAATGTGCAGGTGCTAATGGGCTCTTTCCTCCTGGGGCTTTTATGGCATGTTTTGGAGCGACTGGAGGCTTCAGAACTCTCTCCCATCAGGGCCTCTGAGGAGAGGGGGATGCAGAACTGAGAGGTCTGCTCTGGGAAGGTCCCAGAAGCCACTAGAAGCTCTTCCACTCAGCACATAGCTAGTGGAAGGGCAGCCGTGGTGGACACGGGAAGGAATTATATTCAAAGTCGCTAAGAACACTCCAAATTAACCAAAAATTCATTCTAGGCCAGACCCTGCACTGGGCTCTTATATGGACACTGTCTCACTCCTCACAATAACACACGTACTCAGCACAGATTTTCAGCTGAGAAAACAGAAGCTCAGAGGGGCCAAGTGATTTGCCCAAGGCCACACAGCTGGAGAGTTGCAGAGCCAACATTAGAACCCAGGTCAGTCTGACTCCAGAGCTCCCCACACCGTAACACATTTAGTGAGTATTATACAAGGTAACATATATTCGATTTCTCTTTTAATGTGAACAACTTTCTGTAAGGTCCTTATTCTTAACACATTTTGCAGATGAGGAAGGCATCGCTCAGAGAGCCATCAGGATTTGCACAAAGTAACACAGTAAGTGTCCTTTGCTGGAACTCTACAGCCTGTGGTCTTTCCAGCGAACCGGTCCGTGAGTTGAAATCTACACTAAACCAACCACTGCTTTCTATGGTTTAGTTGAAAACTCTCAATCTTTTCTAGCTTTTTTTCTATTTTCCCCTATCCTCTCAAGGAAGCGCACAGACACTGAAGATACAGGGCTTGTATATTACGCTCCAGAACTTGTAGTTTGAATTTTTGGCCAAAGATCGTGTTAAGATAATGATGACATTTTTAAAAGACTGTATGCCTCACCTATTTCCAAAAGAGAACAAGACAACTTATTAAAAAGAAAACAACAACAACATGTAAGCCTCCTCTATCACACTGCGTACTCAAGGTTGGATATGTCTGTTGATGGTCTGTATCCTGCTTTTCTGACCCCAGTGCCCAGGGTTTTAGAAAAGTGTGTGTGTGTGTGTGTGTGTGTGTGTGTGTGTGTGTGTGTGACAAAATCATGTGAAGAATGGAGAAATGACTGCACCAGGGCTAAGAGTTACCACAATTTGCCATTTCATCGGTTCAGAATATCCTGGCAACCCTGGAAAAAAAGTGAAGAAACGATAGAAATGATGTTACTTAACACTTTTTTTCTGTAAGACCCACTGGTTCTCTTTTTCCTCAGTCTGGTAACTTCATCAGCAACTGTATGCAGGTTCCTACCCCTTTTGGCTAAGTTTATCCCTGCTCCTTCCTTGCTTCAGTAACACCATTCACAGGTCATTGATAAATGTGCTCCCAGCAGTTCAATGCAGGGCAAATCCACAATTTGAACTCATCCATTTCTCTTACAGCTCCAAAGAACATGAAGTGATTGCAGAATCAGATAATCTGATCTTTACTGAATGACTACCATATGTGACATAACTTATCCAAAATCGGAATTTGATTCCCTTGTATGCACTGTCTTTCGATGCTATTTGGGAACCAATTAGTCACCTCAGAGGGGGAACGGAACACACAAATGCCCCAAACCAAACTAACTTCGTTGTAGATTCTACCCCCATTTATATTATGTGTATTTACATTTACCTATCAAATGCATATGGTAATCTGGACACACGTGTGAATATCTATTTATGGGCAGAAGGACACATATCTGTTCCTTTAAGAGAACAGATTCATATGAAAAGTCTCTGGGTTTACTGGGCCCTGAAAGCTTGACCCATCTAACACCCTCCCCTCCCCCTCCAAAGCACACACACCTGAAGATGAAATGCAGGGGCGAAAAGAGATCACCACCAATCCATGATTAGAACTTTCAGCAAAAGTGTTAAATGCCATCAACATGCCTTAGTTAAACTCAACACAATCCCAAACTGATGAGATCTGGGGTTGCAAACTGGCAAATAGGAAATTGTCCCTGTGATCTGCTCTTCAAAGGGGAGCCTCTCCAGCCTGTTTGTCAGTTCAGAGTTTAATTAGCCATCTCTATGTACTCAATCTGGGCTCAGCGGGGAGGACCAAACACTGTCAGGGCTGGAGCCCGCCCTCGCAGGCCTCTGGGAAGCACACAGCATTGCTCAGAGCTCTGTCCACCAGGGAGCTGGTGTGCCAGCCACCCCCAGGAATTCCTCCTTCCCCTTCCCAATTTTTAAGGGCCCAGGGGGAGACCTGGAATCCTTCTAGTCTGCCTGGCAATTAAAGAGGGGAAACTCATTATAGGCTACAGAAAATACCCACCTGGAGCAGAACTGTCCCTCTCGTTAACTCTGCTTGACTCACTGAATAAACCCCCTCTCTTCCGGGCCCTGCATCTCCTTGGGATTTTACTCTCTTCTCTTGGAGAACAGTCTCTCCATTACCAGTCTCAACATGCTCAGGCCCGGCATTTGTTCTTTTCAAAAGTGTGCCCATTTTGGTATGAGAATCAAAAGAAAAGAATTCGAGATCCTCAAGTGTTTTGTTTCGTGTGTGTGTGTGTGTGTGTGTGTGTGTGTGAGTGAGTGTGAGAGAGAGAGAGAGAGAGAGAGAGAGATGTGAGTGTGTGTGTGTGTGTGTGTGTGTGTGTGTGTGTGTGTGTGTGTAGGAGCAGAGGTGGTATATGAGTAACTCATCTACAATATAATATCAGAGTCCGCAAACTTGGAGCCCAATCCACCCCTCACCTATGCCTTGCTGCTTCACTCTAACACTATGCAGGAGAAGCAAAAAATGTGGCTTACATTTTTATTTATGTTTTTTTAAAGATTTTTTTTTTTGATGTGGACCATTTTTAAAGTCTTTATTGAATCTGTTACAGTGTTGCTTCTGCTTTATGTTTTGGTGTTTTGGCCAGGAGGCATGTGGGATCTTAGCTCCCCCACCAGGGATCAAACCCACATCCCCTGCATCGGAGGGCGAAGTCTTAACCACTAGACTGCCAGGGAAGTCCCTGGCTTACATTTTTAAATCAGGATATTTCACACACAAAAATTCGATTTCCAGTTTCCTTTAAAAACAAAAATCAGAAGGTGTTAGCAAGCTGGGTCCACACCCTTGCATGACAAACGTTGCCTTGAGCGGAGGAGCCCCTTTCAGGTGGGCGGGTCACTGCATTTGGATGGGTGGGCTGTGTGTCTGAAATCAAAGCCGGCCCAGTTGGCTTCCGTGGGGAGGAAGGGGCCCCTTTTCCTAATTCACACAAAGGCTCCCTATGGGCCAGAGTGGCCCAGTTCCCTCCACTGGCCACCTGACCAAATTCACCCATTCCTGTTACCTGCTTTTCCCAGCAGGAGCATCTAATCCCCTCTATAGACAACAAGGACTTAACAGCTATAAAATTTTTACAAGTTCAACAGCACTGATACGTAGATTAGATTTCTACCCAGGCGTCAGAGAAAGTTCTTACTGGGTTGCCATCCAAGTCCAAACTTATCTAGACCCCAGGTTGCTTGTTTTCTTAAATTCAGCACCCCTCCTTCTGCTCAGGCTACTTGCTTCCCTGGGTCCTGGAAAAACACAAAACCTGACTCTTAGAGCCAGAGCAGGTCAGCTGGAAACATATGTGGCTTATTACACCACCGAGTTATAAAGAATGAGAATGGCCGGTCCAATTTCCTTGTGGAGCGGCCTGCTGTCTCTGAGGTTGTCAACAACCTTGGGCTTCTGCTTTTATGACATCTTCTGACCCAATGAGCAGATCTGGGCAATAAAATGCAAATCATTCCGACAGTCAATTAATCCCACTGAAATCGCTTCAACTAACACAGCAGTAAAAGAGTGGGGGTCGGAGGGGGGAAGGAGTTTTTCTCTCTGGTCTTTCTCAGAGATAACCTGCAAAACTTAAAGGACTTTTAATTTTCCAGATACACCTAAATTCCCCAAATCCAGGCCACATGCATGGCTGTTTAAGCCTTAATGAAAATTAATGAAATGGAAACAAGAAGGAGGTTTTGCTGCTGTGAATCACCACTGTCTGGTGTCAACACCCAAACCAAACACTGCCTGCCCAGCTCAGCAAGACTGATCACAGTGTTAAAGAGACCAGCCAGCGGGACGCAATGCTTACCCCAGCCCCAATGCTGATCCGTCCTCTCCCTGGTTTCTGGAATAATGAAAGGTCTGTGAGTTCATAAAAATTTCTTCTGTGATTTTCTCGGCTGGATAGAGAGCACGTTCAAGCCGCAGGCAGAAATGACATGGGCACTGCCAAGCAGCACCATCTTGCCCCTCTTCTTTCAAAGCTGGTCCGGTGTTGGCATCTTGGATCTCCAGCTGACCCAGCCACAGAGCACCAGCCTGAAGCCCGGGGAATCAGCATCCGCACCAACCTGAATTCCATGGGTGCCCCCGAAATCATTTCTCAGAGGCCTTGATTTGAGGTATAGTCAGTTTCCTCAGCAAAAACTCCAACCCCCCTCTAAAGCCCACCATATTTCCACTCTTAGCCAGGAGGTGTCCTTCAGAAGCACAAGAATCCTATATAATTGATTTTTATTCTCCTGAGAGAATGACCAAGGCCAAGGAGCACAAACACCTTTTATTTTTAAAGAGCTTAGAGGTTACACAGGTCAGACACCCCATTTTACACATAAACAAAGCAGAAATGACTTGCAGGAGGGCAAAGAGCTAGGATCAGAATTCAAGAATCCAGAGTCACTATTCAAGTTCGAAAAGCGTGTTTGCATCTCCTCAGTTCCTCCCGCACTCTTTTTATTCTCCCACCATCCATCCTGGCTTTCCAGACCACTTACAGGGAGGGGTGGGGGGCATCCCTGGTTTCCAAGAAGGGACAACAAAAGCAAGAGGGCAGGAGTGTCCCTAGATGCCAACATCCATGCCTCTCTACATCTGTAGATGGTCCCCACTGCTGTTTTCAAGGCAGATACTCCCCAGATTCTCTAACAAAGGACAAAGGCTTTAGATAAGGTGGGAACTAAGCAACCAAATCTCCTATAGTGTGTGTGTGTGTGTGTGTGTGTGTGTGTGTGTGTGTGTGTGTGTGCGCGTATGTGTGTGTATGTGTGTGTGGGGGCGGCTTTCTGGTACTGATAAGTGAGAGAAGCCTATCCTTCCTCTTAAGTTGTTCTCATCTTAGCCAGGAGCTACAGAGCGCTTCAGAAGTTTCCGAAGACGCAACGTGTGTTACAAAGGGTCCAGCAGGGAGTTTGCAAAATGCTGAGATCAACGTTGCCCCCGACTTCTCTGTCAATGTTTTTTCTTAAAATAGCTGTCCTTTGCTGTCACCACAGCAACAATAACAACACCAAGAGCAATGGGCACTGGAACAGCCAACCGCAAGAGAATCACAGCGTCAACCCAGCATTTCTGAAGCAGGAATCTGCAAGCAGCCCAGGAGTGAGGAGCGTGGAGGGAGACAGAATCGCACCACAAACAAGGGGTCCCTGCAGGGATCAGGGTGTGAGCACTGGCTGTGCATAAAAGTCTCCAGGGAGCTTTGAATACTGTAGATGCCAGGCCCTTCCTCAGAAATACTGCAACGAAATCCCCAGAGGCAGGGCCAAGGAAACTGTGTTTTAAGGACACGTGCCTAGGATTCTCAGGCGGCCAGCTCCGGACTCCTGGCCTGCACGCAAGTCCTAATGAACCTTAGGATCCCTTCCCAGGCACAGCCAGAAATCTTCTCCATCCTTCACCCTGGCTATCCATCATTGAGTTCAAGGGCTTCTGGGGAGCTGACAGGCCCCTCTGTAGCTGGAAAGTTCTAAAGACTTCTTCCCGGCATCTGAATCCTGAGGTTGTTTCCCATGGCCTCTGTGTCCAGTATGTGCTACCTCGTTACTTGAGAAGAAATATGGCTGCTCAAACCCCACAGCTGGTTTGGGGGAGCGGGGTGGCATGTGTCCCTGACCTCCTGTGGCTCAGCTAAGACCCACCTTAGGTAGCTGCCAGCCCAGACTATATTCCCTTCTGCCCCAAGGACACAAGATCATTAACTCCTTTTCCTGAACCCAAATCCCACAAGGCCCTGCACGATCCACCTTTTGTCTCTCTTTTCTGCCCTCCTGGTGAAGCCTTTTACTTGGGCTGTTGGTGCTCTAGTCACACTGATCTTCTTTCAGACCCCTGAGAGCTCCCTCCTGCATCAGGACTTGTGCATATGCCTCTCCCGCTCTCTGGAATGTCTCAGCTGGGTCACCTCCTAACTCCACTCTCAGATCTTAGCTCAGACGTCACTCCGCAGGGAGCCCTCATAACCCTCCATCCTGGACGGGATGTCCCATCACTGTATTTTTCGAAAGCTCTCTTACTTCCACTTCATACACTGACCATTGTGTGTAATCATTATTTGGATGGTGAGTTGATTAGTGTCTATCTTTTCCATTCAACTGAGGGTTTCAAAGAGGCAGTATCTGGCCAGCTGGCTCACCACTGTAGCTCTTGGCACAAAGGTCCTCATCCTAGAGTAGCCGTCCTTCAAATCTCAGCTTGGACTTGGCATCGGTTAGGGGCCTACCAAGAAAACTGAAAACACTTTAAGTACTTCCTACAGAGGGAATTTAATGCAGGGCACTTGGTTGTGCAGGTGACAGAGGAGCTGAGAGCCCAACAGTGGATGCTGAGCTATCCCATAGCAACAGTGGAAGCTGTTCTCAAGCCTAGGCTTCAGGTACAAAGGGAGCAGGTGATGTTACCAGAGCTCAGGGACCCAACTGGTAGGACATGCAACCGCCAAGGATACACAGACACTACCAGAGAGGCTGTTACACAAAAAAGAAGGCAAAGAAGAAGAAATTACCCCGATTCTCCCTCCCAGTCTGCTCCTCGCACATCTCCCATGAATGACTCTCCTTGGTAGGATTCAGATGGAGGCCAGTTGACACAGGAGCATGGGAACCACAGCCTTCAGGGTTTGCGGCCCTGAGACACAGAGCAGAGCAGGGAGGGAAATGGGTCCAAAAGCAAACAGGCCTAAGACCAGTGGTCCTTAATTCCTCTAGGAACTCTTTCTTGCCCCCATCCTAGGCTGGATTAGGGGGCTTGGTCGGCTGAAAAAATGCCCCCCCCAAATATATTCATTTCCTAATCCCCAGAACCTCTGAATATTACCTTATATGACAACCTTACGTTATGTTTCAAAAGATGTGATTAAGTTAAGGATCTTAAGAGGCGGAGTTTATCCTGGATGCTCTAGATGGACCCTAAAAGCCATCATAAGTGTCCTTATAAGAGAGGTAGAAGAAGACAGACACACAGGAGACAAGGTGATGTGAAGACAAGATGGGGGCAGAGATGGAAATGAATCAGCCGCAAGCCAAGGAATGCAGGTAGCCACCAGAAGCTGGAGAGACACGGAACAAATTCTCTCCTGGAGCCTCCAGAGGGAGTGCAGTCCTACCAACACCTTGATTTCAGACTTCAGGCCTCCAGGACTATGAGAGAATACATTTCTACTGTTTTAAGCTACATTTTATTTGTTAGAGCAGCTACAGGAAACTAACACAGTGCCCCTCGATTGTGTTCCCATAACAGCACCCCCTGCTTACCCCCACGGCCCACTGTCCCTTTGCACTGAAGTGGCCTATTGCACTGTCTTATCTGTCCTACTACACTGACCTCCTTGAGGACACGACTATGTCTTGAGTGGTTATTTCTCCAGTTCTCTGCATAGTGACTGGCATATGATGGATGCCAGGTACGTATTATTGAATTAAGTTCAGGTTTAAGCCACATCAGATCTTTGATCTCCTATTTAGGACACTATTGCCCAAACCAAGAGGTTTGGCTCATTCTAATATTGCTAGCAACTTCGCCAGACTCTACACTGCAGGTCTCTCTACCCTGTAATCCAGCCCCCACCTCCCAAGGCCCTGCAAGGAATATTCTCTGCTTCAGGTGGCAGGAAACAGACTCCCAATGGCAGCTGTGGTCCCACTCTTCCTACCTATCCAACCCATGGTCCCTGAGAGTGATGGTGGGCCATGGGGGAAGAACGCTCCTCTTCCATGCAGCTTTCCTCTGAGTCATCCAGCTCACAGCCCTGGGCCAGGGCAAAGTTTCTCCAGAGTTCCCTGTGTTGACAAGCTGGAAGCCAGTGTCGTACAGCATTTTTCTGAGTAGTTAATTAACGAGGGGATAAGCTACCTTGACAATCACTGGAGCAAGCCGCCTCGCCGTGCAGTCATCAAGAGGGACGGGATTAGTTTCCAGGGAGACAACAGGGAAAGGACAAGGGGGACAGGCTTGATGGGACCTGTGGCTTCCTTGGCGCTGCTCCCTGCCCAACTCGCCTTCTGCCCACAATGCAGAACAGACATGTGCAAAGCCTTGCGGTGAGGCTGGACCGGCCTGATAATTAGTCGTCACTCAGTGCTGTGGGTGGCTTTAGAGTGTGCTCACAGGTAGCCTGAGACAGATGAAGGACTTTCTGGAAATCACACTGCCAGAGGATGACAGCCCAGGGAGGTGATGTGTCCCAGGGAAGTCACCGAGTGGCCCAGGGAAGTGACTCAGAGGTAGGCAGGGTTGCTCAGGTCATGGGTTCTGGTTGACCCACAAAGGACGGGAGGTAAACTGTGGCAGTGGCTAAGGGTCAAGGGTGATGAGCAGGTGCCCATGCAGGGTGGCTGCATTTCTAGGAAAGGGAAGATGGACCGTAGTGGACATGTGCCATTTTGTTTTATTTACTTCTACTCTACTCCATTCCATTCCATTGTTTTCTGCTGCCCAAAGTCTCAGGGGGAGGTGCAGTCCGCCTTCCACCCAAGAAGTCAAAACGGCCAGATCACTTTCCCAGCCTCCCTTGCAGCTGGATGCAGGCATGTGACGTAGGCTGAGCCAATCAGATGCCCCTGCCTGGGATTTTTGACTCCGAACTTTTAATGAAGAAGCAGTGTCAGTCAGCACATAGAATTCTTGCAGGGGAGGTAGCACACTCCATTTCTGGGGCAGCAGTGCCAGGACAAGGCTGTCTGCATCCAGGACAGCATCCAGTGTTGCAGTGGCAGTAGCTTTTTCTCCATCCGGCCCCTTGTGGTGCTGGTGCACCAACTTCCCTTGCTCCCAGCCCCGTCCTAAGCCCCACTTCTTCAGATCTCTTGCAATGCTGAGATTCACCTGATTTATTTTCTCTAAATCAATCTGCTGTTTACTTTAGCCAGTGTGGACTTCTGTTCCTTAGAACTATTAACCTGGCCTGATTCAGAGTGTCTACTGGCTTTTTTTTTTTTTTAATTAATTAATTAAATTTATTTTACTTTTGGCTGTGTTGGGTCTTCGTTGCTGCGGGCGGGCTTTCTGTAGTTGTGGTGAGCGGGGGCTACTCTGTTGTGGTGCGTGGGCTTCTCATTGTGGTGGCTTCTCTTTGTTGTGGAGCAGGGGCTCTAGGGACACAGGCTCAGTAGTTGTGGCACACGGGCTCAGTAGTTGTGGCTTGCAGGCTCTAGAGCGCAGGCTCAGTAGTTGTGGGGTTTAGTTGCTCCACGGCATGTGGGATCTTCCTGGACCAGGGCTCGAACTCGTGTCCCCTGCATTGGCAGGCGGATCCTTAACCACTGTGCCACCAGGGAAGTCCTAGTGGTTTGTTTCTAAGTGGTTGGAGGAAGTGAGAAAAGTGTGCCCTGTTTTATCCAGAACAGAGTCCTGGAAAACGATTTTCAAATTTTTTTTTTCTGTCACGGCATAATAGGTTGGATATATTTGTCAGACCTCTTTGAGGTACAAGTAACAGAAACTGGTTTAAGAACAATGGGGATTTATTTATAACTGTGAAGTATGGGGTTGAAGAGGATCCAGGTACAGCTGGATCTGGTGAGGTAAGTAATGTCAAGAATGTCTCTCTTGCTTTCCTCTTTCCTGGCCTCATTCTTGGGCAGGTTCTGCTCATGTAATGGTCTCTGGCTCTTCCAGGCTTGTATCCTACCAGCTTAGCAAGGCCAGCAGAAAAAAAAAAAAAAGACTTATTTTCCCAGAAGGTCCAGCAAAATCCTGGGTAAACTCGAGTCCCCTGTCCACTTGAACCTATGGCTCAGGCTGGATGGGGTGAGGGGTAGAGGCTGACTGGCCCAGGGCTAGATTGTGCTGTGTGGGTCCAGTGGCTCATTCAGTTAAATATTCTCAGATTTCACTGGAGACACTCGCCTCCCACCCTCCCTACTTCCCCAGTTTATGAGAATTAAAGCCTTACAATAGAGTAACTCATGTTTTTAAAATTTTTATTCTTTTACAATTAACATATTATTAGTAGAATTTAGTTGCTTCCCCATGGGCTGTTCCAGATATAAGACAGGCAGTTGATTAAAAGCTGATGCTTCATTTGTTTCTCATCCTCTCAAAAAAAAAAAACAAAACTGCAGTGCAAGTGAATAAGGGGGACCTTATCCTGAGGATAGCCTTAAATTAGCTTTCATTTATTAATTTTTAAGGTAGGTGAAAATCTATTACTATTTAAAACAAAGTGCTTATAATAGAAGCAATAACTAGCACTTAACTACCAGTAGTACTATTTTCCCAGAACTATTCTAAGCTCCTCCTATCTGTCAACTCACATCACAGTCCTAACATACTATGAGGTAGGTAGGTAGGTATCCTTATGAATCCCATTTTACAGATGATGAAACTGAGGAATAGAAATATAAAGAACCTGGCCCAAGATTACACAGCTAATAAATGCTGGAGCCATGATGGGAGTCCAGTAAATCTGCATTCTATATTCTTAACTACTATGCTAACCTTCCTCCATTCATTAATCTAACAATATTCAAAAGAGCCCAGTGAGGTGGGCATTATTCCTATTTTTACAGATGAGGACACTAAGCCTCAAGAGGTAACACACCATTTTTCCAGTCACAGAGCTAATAAAGGCTTTGGGCCAGAATTCAAAGCCGCTGTCCTTAACCAGCTCCCAGCATACTGCAAATCTGGGGAAAGAAGAGTGTCGACACCCCAAGGTGTAGAATCTTTGCTTTAGAACAGAGGTTGGCAAACTGTGGCTCATGGGCCAAATCTAGCTTGACGCTGTCTTTATAAATAAAGCTTTATTAGAATACAACCATCCTCATTCATCTAGGTACCATCTGTGACTGCTTTGTGGTCACAACGGCAGAACTGTGACAGAGACCACAAATCCTAAAATCCTAAAATATTGACTATCTGATTCTTTACAAAAGCAGCTTGCTCACTGACCCTTGCCTGGGGAACACCCACTGGTTCCATCTAACACCACAGGGACCACCACAGGGTGGAGGCAGCCAGCAAGGAATGACTGCTTCCCTAATCCCTAATCCCAGAGATGAAGTCTAAGAATCATCTTTGTGGCTTTGAAACTTTATTTCCCTGCCCTACTTCCTGTTTCCACCCAGCACTCCTAGCCAGGGCACACCCTTGTCTTAAACAAGAGCCACAAATCTGGCCACCTACTCAGTTTCTTCTTGTCTATTGTGTAACTACTGCTCATCTTAGGAAGCTCATTTAAATTCTTCTCCAGCTGGGTGGATTTCCTAATGTTAACACTATGAATGCAGAGTCATCTGGCCCCAAACCACATCTGACTGGCACGTGCACATTTTTTGCAACTGTTTCAGAACAGGCATTTTTTTAAAATCCTAATGTTAACAACCAAATCCAATTGCCCAGTCAGTTTTATGAAGCCCTGAGAAACAGAACACATTCTCTGGTCCCCTCCTGCTAGAACATAGTCTGAAGAAATTAAAACATTAAAAGGGGGGAAGGAATTGAGAAGAGCAAACGCCACCTCCTAGTCTGACAGGCCAGATGGATCCCAGGGCTCTGTCCAGCCTCCTTGTAAGTAGGCATGACCTTCCCACCTGCTTCCTCTCTCGGGAGGGGCCCACTGTGGCATCAGGTGTAACACTTTAATTCCCCTTTATGACCTCTACTGTGATAAATGGCATTCCCCTCCCTGTGCTAATTGTCTGTTTCCCTTCTGCCACCCTCACCTTCTCCTGACTTTCACGGGGCCACATCAGTCACTGTTGCCACTGCCCAGTGACAGCGGTGCCTTTCCAGCCCCCACTGTTTTGCTCTTGTGGTCCCTCTGCCTGGCATCATGTTCTTCCCCCATCATTCCACCTACTGGAATCACACCCATCCCTCAATGTTCTGCCCATGTGTCTTACAGTTTACATACAATGCTTTTTCAATCAATCTTAATTAAACAAGAAACACATGAATGAATTCTCCTGGCCATAATGTAGAAGCATTACAGATAGGCCTGAAGTCTCTATTGACAAAAACCTGCAAGCTCTATTCCTCCTCAAAAGCAAGTACTCTTATCTGTGTGTTGCATATTTTTCCAGAGTCGTTTCCATGCATTTGTATATTTATATATGAACTGGTAGAAAACATACAATACGTTTTGCATGCTTTACACAAATGGCAACATCTTTGCTTTTTTTCACTCAACAATCCCTACTGGAGATTTTTCCACATTACTCAATAGAGACAGAACGCATTCTTTTTATCTGCCATAGTGTGAGTACAGCATTCCTCTTCTGATTGACATTTAGATTGTTTCCAGCTATTTGCGAGTAAAATACTGATGTTATAAACATCTTTGTCTATGCCTCCTTGAGCACTTGTGTGTTTCTCCAGGGTAGATTATATATTATTTATTGTTTTCTAATTGTTTAGAGCAGTGGGTGGCAACTGCTTTTTTGTAAAGGGCCAGGAAGTAAATATTTTAGGCTTTGCAAGCCATACGGTCCTCGTCACAATACTCAACTCTGCACTTGTAGTTTGAAAGAGGTCACAAACAATACATAAATGAATAGCTGTGGCCATGTCCTAATAAAACTTTACTTACAAAAAGAGCCAGATTTGGCCCACATGCACAGTTTGCTGTCCTTTGGTTTAGAGCACATAACATTGGTGATATTTTAGGGGTATTTCTAGGCTATCACACCAACGCGCCAACAGTTACTAACATTAATTGAGCCTCTGAGATGTGCTACGCCCATTGCTGCATGCTTTGCCTGGATTATCTCATTTAATCCAAGCTCAGTAATATTAACTACTAACTCTTTAAGGTCACAAAGCTGCTAAGGGATAGAGCTGGCCTTCCTATTCAAGTGGCATGACTCCAGAGCTCATGTTTTTAACTACTAAACCACTATATCTTCCTACTCTTAAAGGGAGAAGATGTAGAGGGAGGACACGTCAAAACAGCTAATTGGTAACTTAAGTCCCAGGTGGTTGTGACAACTAAGAATCTGATGGTTTTGGTGGACCATTTTCCTAGGAATATGTACATTCTTTTGGCCTCCAACTTCAGGTCATTTCAGAGAGCTCCTGAGTGCCATCCATGAGCCTCAGGTTAAGATTCCTTATGTTAGGACCCAATGTGGCTGGGCATCTATCCTATGTCCTCCCAGCAGTGTGCATCACAACCCTGCCTACAGGGCTGAGACTCTGTAACTCTTAACTTTTTTCTTTGAATGGAGATCCTCACTTATCTTCCCTACTTGGTCCAGTAAGTTTGAGGAGTGGCAATAAGGCTGGCTTGTGCTTCACCCACTAAGATCAAAGGAGGATGGATGGATAAATAGATGGGTGGGTAGGAGGATGGAAGGGAGGGAGCGAGGGCAGGGGAGAAGGGAGAAAAAGGAAGGAAGGGAAGGAAGGAGGCAGAAAAGAAGGAAGGAAGGAGGCAGAAAAGAAGGAAGGAAGGAAGGGTGAGAGAAGGGAAAAAAGAATTGCCTTGTTAAATGCATGTGCCCTTTTAACACTGTATTTACTCAATATTCTTTCATTGCTTAGGGACAGTTTGGGGACCTATTAAGACTATCAGGGGCAGATGACCAGGGAGATGTTGATTCTACAAGAAGACTGGTTTTGGGAGGATGTGATCTTAGCAGTCCTGGGCAGGCTGGTCATCAGGGGTTCTCGGGGGAAGTGGTCAGGGGAGGTGGCATTAACAGGCACGCTGCCAGTTGACCCTGGGGTTTTACAGCTTGCTCTGGAGCCCCCAAAGGTCCCCCAGTGCTGCTCCTCCTTGTTTCATCTGCCCTTTGTTAGCTCTAAACCGAGATCCCCAGGCACAGCTTGGAGGATCAAGTGCATTTTCCACTCTGTTTCATGCCAACTGGAAAGCCAAGCCCTGCCAAGGACTGAGCTGTTAAAAACATAAGTGGGAAACTCCCAAGGGGCCTGAACCGGGAGCCATGCAAAATGTTTTCTTCCTTTTAAAAAAAATTTAATATACTTGACAAATGCTTACTCTCAGTTTGGGGAAAACCTGTCAGAGGGATGCCCAGAGCAAAGGAAAACTCAGTCTGGGCTGGCTGCCCATACCTTCCCGATGGTTATCACTGGGCCCAGCTTGGTTTTATTTCTTTTGGAGAGCTGTTTTCTTCTCACCCTTGGTGTTTCACGACTTGGGGTTCATTATTGGGTCAGAAGTTACTCCAGAAGAACTTCCCTTCCCAAGGAGCCAAGTGACCAAGTATCTTTCCTTCTACAAAAAGAACTTCATCTTCTTTAACAGGGGCACCCCCTGCCCAAACCACGTCTATGTGCCCATGGGCACGCACACACACCCTACAATGCAGTCAATAAGCAAGCACAATCTTTGGCACATTTTTGGCCTGAGTGTGAATCCATTCGTAGCAGATGCAGGAGCTTTTTTCCCCCTAAGCCCAGAGACTCAGCGGAGACTATTTTTATGACAGTAAACCAGATCTGAATAAATGCTGGTAGGCAGGGAGGATTCCGTCTATCAGTGGATTCACCATCTATTTTTCCACACATCACATGGCTCTAGTTCTAGAGATTTACAGCTCTGATCACTCCAGAAAGGGAGACATCGCATACAACTTGGTAGACACGAAACAGCTCAGAAAACGAGCGCAGCAGCGAAAGTGGATGAAGTTGACATACCCACCTACAAATGCACCACACGATATGAGAGTTATGTGTGGATGGCTTCTGACAAAGATGTCATTGGAAATCCTAGACTTTTACTTTGCTGCACGGGGTCACTACAGTGGGGCAATTGTTCAGGCCCAAGAAGCAGGAGTCACATTTTCCTAACCTGTTTGTATTTCTCCCTCCCACAGGGGCATTTCTTGAGAAGTCAGAGGAATTCTGCTGATTACATCTCCAGCACAGCCACATTCCAGGGGGTGGGAGGGTCTCACACCTGGGCAGGCAGGAGAAGGCCAGAGCACGGGGCTCTGAGGTCAGATCTCGGATGTCTGCTCCTCCTAGCAACACGAAAGCTCGGGGCCTGCTCCCCACAGCCCGGTGAAGGTGTCACAAATCTGCTGCCTCTGCTTGATATGATTCCACTTCACAGGGTTGCTGTGGGCACAGAGAGTGGGAAGAAAGTGCTTTGTACAGGAAAGCAGGTAAGGTGCTCCACAGTGTAAGAGAGTCAGGAAGGTGAGGCCATGATCTCTCGTGGGCAGAGGAGAATAATGGTAGCTCAACAAATGATGTGTGAGGTCCCTTTAGATGCTGGGTCATTCCTTCAGATGCTGAGGGTGGGGAGAAGAGGGAAACAAAGACACCAAAATCGCGATCTATAACCTGCATCGTGACCATCTGATTCAGAGCTTCCATTCCTGAGCCCGTGGTGGAGGGAAAGGCTGGGGTGGACACTGAGTCATTCCATCTTCCAGTGTTCCTGTGGCTAATTCCAGGTGCCTCCGTCCTCACCAATGGGCCAGGGATGCCTCCAGGTTTAGAATTAGGCTGACTCATCAGCGTTCTCCATGGTCACTGACAGATGACAAGCTGATACAAGGAAATTCCATTTATCAACAAAGCCGGCAGGCAAGAAAATGCTAGTTGCTGCCTCTCCAAATGTCCTCCTGTTTTCAAAACAAATAGCCCAGCATGGGAGCCAGAGTGAAAGTTGACAATGAAAGCCCTTCTCTTAGGGCCTCATCCTGGCTAACTGGTTCTGATTTCTGTTTGTTTTGACAAAGGAAAAGTTAGTATCCAGCATTCAGTCTCATTCCAAGTCCCATGGATGTCTGAAATTACTGTTTTCACTTTAACAGTCTTAGGGAGCAAAGAAAAACTAGTTTTCACCTTTCAAGAAGAAAGCTACAAACATGAGCATCAGGGGGCAATGAGACCTTGGGTTCGTTGTACAATGTTTAGTCCAGAAAAAGAGCCAATAAATGTCCCACCCAAGATCAGGAAATGTTACTGAGCTCTTGAATGGTCCCTCTTCACAGGATAGGACCTGGGCAAAATCGTGAGGCAGGTGAACCTTGTTTTCAATGTCCTAGTATCACAGAAACTTACTCTTGGGGAAGGTCCCTGAACTCATTCACATTGACGTGTGATAAGAGATTGAATTCTTATCCCATACGTACACAGTATGGTAGGAATCCAAGCTTTAACTACTAGAATGGAAATCTTAGACTTCCAGACATCTGCCACAGAGACTCCCTGGTCACCTTGCCTACACCTTTCATTCTCCACAATACAGCTGAGTGATCCTCCTAAAATGGAAATTTCTGTCATTTCTTTGCTAAAAACCCTTCAAGGGTCTTGAATCATTTTCAAGAAAATTGATCTTGATGATCCTCTCCTTACCTCTCTGGCCTCAACCTGAGTGTCATCATATGCCCCAGCTATGGCAAACTGTTCTCTAAATCCATTCTGCTTCCCTTACCTCAGGGCCTTTGCACATGCTACTCCCGATGAATCCTGTATTCTGAAGAGCAGCCAACTCTCCCAGTATCCCTCAAAAATTTTCTCCATGGACTATGTGGAGCTGGATATAAAAGGGACTATGTGTGTCGGGGTGGGAGGTGAGAACGAGGGATCACATGCCCTGTCTGTCTGATGCGGACAGTTTAAATCACCTCCAGCCAATTTTAAACTACTGCTTATTTTTCAAAGAACCTGGATATTTGGCTTATGTTTAACATGGAAACATGTAGACAATCATACATACATACACACATGCCTCCACAGATGAACACACACTGCTGAGAGCCAAATTTGGCCCGTAGGTCATACACTGGGTTCTCCAGAGAAATAGAACCAATTGTGTGTGTGTGTGTAAATTAAACATATATAACATACATACATATATATAAAGAGAGATTTATTATATGGAGGCTGGCAAGTCCAAAATTTTCAGAGCTGATGTCCCACTTAAAGGCCAGTAGACCACTACAGACTCAGGAAGAGCCAATGTCCCAGTTAGAAGGGCATCAGGAAAGAAAATTCTCTCTTACTTGGGGTAGGGTCAGCCTTTTTGTCCTAGTCAAGCCTTCAACTGATTGGATGAGGCTCATCACATTAGGGAGGGCAATCTGCTTCACTCTGTCTACTGATTTAAATGTTATTCTCATCCTAAAACACCCTCACAGAAATATCCAGAGTAACGTCTGACCAAACATCTGAGCACCTCATAGCCCAGTCAAGTTGATAAATAAAATTAACCATAACAGGCCACTTTTGTTCCAAATCAGTGACTTTCAAACATACTTTATCCCTCAGAAAACCCCCCTTTTTCTTCAAACTGAATCTTCTCCACCACTCTAACATGATAATGACCATGGTAAATAAATAGTAGCGGTAACATTTCTGTGTGATTATTATGTCCAGGTCCTATTCATAGTGCTTTTGTATACATTAACTCATTGAATCTCCATAGCTATCCTGTAAATCTAATTTATTAGAAATAAATACTATTATTCTTCTTGCCCTTTCACAGAGGTGGAAACTGGGGGGCAAATAGAAGGTTGGATAATATATTTAAAGTCACACAGCTCCTAAATAGAGAAGGCTGCATTTGAACTCAAGGAGTAGAATTTTTTTCCCAGTACGTTATGTAAAACAAAGTAAACGTGTTCTATTGGAGGTGGAGGTGTGGCCCCTTCCTCTCAGCAATGGCCCTGGAATTGTAGCCCTGGCTCAGGTGATCTGCAGAGACTATGAGGAAAACCAACCTGAGGACATGCAACCCTGTGGTCCCCAGCACAAGGAAGGTCAACTCTGCTTGGCAAGTTCTGAAAGCAAGTGGCTGCCAGTATCCTGAGTTGTCCCCTGGGCCAGGGTCAAGAGCATATGTGGAGAGTGAGACCCCCCTTTCCCATTCTGGGCCATTCCTCTTCCATTTGAAAAAATGCAGGGATTAAATTACACACCTCAAAGCCCCTTCCCCGGAGCCCCCACGCTGTGACTGGGAGATGAGAGTGTCGGGCCCTTTTCTAGGCTTGGATGGAGTCACTTCCAGCCTGCACTACGGGAGCTTTCTACAAGCATGACCTGGCAGCCCACTCCCACCCACGTCCGCCCCTCCTGGCAGGGGCAGGCCTGCACAGGCACGGGGCGGGCCACACCACCCAGAAGCCTCGGCTCCCAGCCTCTGTCTCTCACGGCAGGAAGGGCAGCGGGACAGAGGAGACAGTAAGCCGGCCGTGCGTCCCGCCCCTCCCACCAGAGTGGACCTGCCACTTGGTGCTCTGTGTTGGGCTTCCTCAAGATTGGTCTGTGAACTGCCACAGTCACTTGTTAGCAGGGCTGGCTACAACTTGTCATAGATCCGATTACTCCTGAATCCAGTTCCAAAAACAATACGGGGCCTGATATATTAGCCCTGATTAAATTGGCCCACAACATGCTTTTCACTTAATTCACCTATTTTTCTTCTTGCCTCTCCTTCCCTGGGCTCCACCCCTCGAAGCTCCATTTGGAAATAACCCCACATTTGATCCCGAAGTGGGTCCCCTTGCCAAGAAGCGTACCCATGAAGCAGTGCCAGCAAGGAGCCAAGAGCGGTGAAATCACCTGCCTTTTGTGCATTTTGCAGTTCAGCCTCAATGAGGGGAAATGCCCCAAAGAGCAGATGCACGAGGAATAAATAAGCCTGTGCAGAAACGCCCGGGGAAGAGGCAGCACATGCTTGGCTCCATCACATGGTCCAATTTCCTCTTGTATATTTTTCCTGACATCTCTGCCTAGGGTAATTCTGATGAGGTTTTCACCTGTCAAAATGGAAAGGCTTTAAAACTAACCACCCAGTTTCACAAGGGCCCTATTTAACCTTAAATCGAAGGCCCATTGAACGCAACTTCACACGGATGCACGGACCCGTGGGCCGCTTTTGCAGCAGTCACTGAATGCGCACATTCATTCCACCCCGGGCCACGCTCGGATACTTATCACCTTCTCCTGGTCAGGAGCCCCGGTGAGTTTTTCTCATATTTTGGCAGGGGCACTTCAGGGAACCATCCACTTCCCCCTTTGCCTGGTCTCCTGGCAACCAGGAGCCATCTGGGAGCCCGACAAGGACAGCCCACCTCCAAATCAGCAGCTCCAAGGAGAACTCCCAGGGGAGAAAGGGAAGAAAATCACAGAGGTCAGCCAGTACTCTGCGTCTGCGCTTCCGATGTGCGCCCTTCTTGACCGGGTGCAACGTTTTGAAAGCAACATGCACAAGACTTTAATGTCAAGAGAAGAATTAGTGTCTCAGAAAAGCCTCAAGTATGATCACATGTAATTGTTTTATAGATGCTGGCACAGTTTCAGGGAAGAATGGATTTTTAATACTGAATCTTTCCATTTCTCTTTGTTTCCCTGTGATCTGTGGACTCTTTGAGTGGCAGGTTTCTGGCAGATCCACAATTTCGATTTCCCCTTTGTTTTCTCACGCTCGTGGAGTTCAAGGTTTCTTTTCTTTCCTTTTCTTTTTCCATGCATTACAAATACTATTTAATGGGGGTGGGGGGTGGTTTTCTCCCCTCTGGAGACACATCGTTTGGTTAAACTGCACATAAATTTAACCTCTCTCCAAAGAAACATTAACGATTCTAATGCATGTATATGTACATGATCACACAGATTGAGAAGGCTTTTCTTTTTCCTTTTAAACCAAGGAAATACCCAAGGAACAACTTCTTGCCCCATCTTGGTCCTCATGGAAAAGCGATTTTTCAGGCAAAGTAATGCAAGAGGACCGTACTCAACCGTGTTGAGAAAACTCTTCTCCTGACCTCCCACAAAGGCACGCTGTTACTGAGGTTTGGGGACACCCCCTAGAGGTAGAAGGCAGCCTCAGGGGGCTCAAGCTGTGAAGATAAAACTCATCCACCAGAAAATGCCCTCAAAGGCTATTCTTGGATCAACCAGCATGCTCCAGAGCAGAGGGAAGTAGAAAGAACAGGATTCCAAAATGAGGGTCAGCGGCTTTGGGTTTGTAACAGGATGCAGAAGCCAAGGATCCTCTTTTATTTATTTATCTGTTTATTTTAAATGTCTTTATTGGAGTATAACTGCTTTACAACGGTGTGTTAGTTTCTGCTTTATAACAAAGTGTATCAGCTATATGTATACATACATCCCCATATCTTTTCCCTCTTGCGTCTCCCTCCCTCCCACCCTCCCTATCCCACCCCCTCTAGGTGGTCACAAAGCACCGAGCTGATCTCCCTGTGCTATGCGCCTGCTTCCCACTAGCTATCTGTTTTACATTTGGTAGTGTGTATATGTCCATGCCACTCTCTCACTTCGTCCCAGCTTCCCCTTCCCCAAGGATCCTCTTTTAAACAGATGTGTTTCAGAAAAAAATCCCTCTGGCTGCAACATGGAGGGCAGACCACAGAATGACCAGTGCTGGGACTGCTGCAATATCACGAGTGACGGGATGCTGAGGGTCTAGGCCAAGGGTGTGAAAGGGGAGGAGGGATGGGGGAACTCCATGAAGATTTCTGTCAAATGGACCCTTCCTCAGCATCACCAATGCAAAGTGGGTCTTTCTGATATGATCATCTTGGCAGTCACTGCAATGTCACAATTGTTGTATCAACATGCAAAACACTGTTTTACATATTGCCAGGATTGAGTGCAACCAGCATCTTATCCCTGATTCTTTACTATCTCTGACCTCCTCATTCTTTGTCTCAGTCTTGAGCTTCCCCCAACCCCGATGCTCCTGCACGTGTCCTGTCACCCGCTCCCTACCTTTCTGCAGCAGCTAAGGCATCACGACACGTGCTGACAATCCGCTGGCCTGATTTCTAGGTCATGTCAAAATGACCCGGTGTCAAAACACCTAGGTCAAAATATACCCACCCCTGTGCAGAACTTCAAAAGCAGCAGAAGTCCTTCAGCTTTTGCAGATTAACCCTCCAAAGAGAGAGCTGGGGAGACGGTAGTGCCCTGCACAAAGCAGTCTCCAGAACCTTTAGCCAAACCCAGCTTCTCTGGGCCTTCCAAGGTCGCGGGCATCTCGAGGTGAGCTGCGGGAGCAGGTGAGATGCTGCCGAGAGTATCAGAGGAGGCAGCACCTGTGGGCTTCCTCATCCAGGGCTGCTCACCCTGTGCAGGAAATGGTCCCCGCTGGGTGTCCTTGCAGCCACTTCAGCCAGGGCTTAGTTTGCTCCTAAGGAGGGCTAAGCAGGGCGCACAGCCCCTGCCTCCTCACGACGGCCCAAATGCTCCTCGCGGCTAGTGGAGAAGGTGAGGGAGTCTGTCTCCCGTTCTCTTCTTTCAGAGATCAACCCTGCAGTCACAACCCACCCCCCCCAGCCCAAGATCTTACTTCCAAACCCAAAGACGTTGGGGCGGGAGCGGGGGGCAAACAGGGTAGAAAATCAAGCTTCCCTCTCCCCCTTTACAAACCCACATGCACTTGTTGACTTTAATTTCCTAAGAACTGTGGCCTGCATACTTTCAGGGTGCTCAGAGCTGAGACACTGGTCTCTCATTCCAAGTAGATGGGGGTTTGACACTTCGGAAGGCTTGGAAAAAATGTTATTATTCTAAGCTGTGTGCCTCGAACGTGGTAAGAGGATTGGCTGGATCTCTGCGTGGCGATAACCTCTCCCAAGGGGTGAGAGCCCCAGGGAACAGGCATGGCGGGGCTCTTCGGAATGATGAATGCGAGGCCTGGCATGTGGGGATCACAGAGAGCCTGGGAATGAGGAGGGCTCGGGGCCTTTGCACCCTCTCCATTTGGGTCTGGCTGTCTGACTTCAGACTGAGCACAAACAACCACCTGGCTCTCTGCTCTCCAACCCAACTCGCCTTGTGAGTTTCTCCAAACTTTCTCCCACTTCAGGGCCTTTGCCCACATTACACCCTCTGCTTGGATTACTGTTCTAACTGCTGCTTCTCATGCCTTGGCTTGACTAACTTCTTCGTCCTCCTAATTTCAGCTCAAGAAACCTCGAAGCAGGGGTGCCTTCCCTGACCTCGCCCACCAGCTCAGATGCTGCCCCCATGGGCTCTCCCATCACCGTGTTCTGCTCACTTTTAACATTTATTACAGACGGAATCACATGTCATCTCCGCTTATGTCTGTTCAGTCCACACCTGTTTCCCCCACTAGACCGTAAGCTCACCAAGGGTGTTTTCATCCCAGGGCACCCAGTACAGGGTCTGGCACCGAGCAGGCACTCCATGAACACTTATGGAATAAGTGAAAGGTCAAAAGCTCTCCAGACGGAAGGCAAGGACAGGGGCTTTCCGTCCAGACAGGAAAGTGCTCTGGAAGAGAAGGGCGGCCTCCAGGTCAGGCGACCTGGATCCAAGTCCCCACCCTGACACTTGGATGCTGGCATCGCTACATGTGAGAACAGATTTTTGGCAGACGCAGAGGCAGCTGGTACAGCATGCTCCGAGGACCAACTGCACCACAGACCAAACGGAGGCATCCTACCGCTGGTCTGAAGTCCGGAGGGATTCTTCAGAGAGATGGTCCTCGAGGCTAGGGAAGGAGATGGGGTGGAAGTGGCAGAGGCAGAAGAAGGGCATAAGGCCATGGAGGGCTTGACTCAGTTATTGTAAGAGTGAGAAATGGCAGCTTCAGCTGCTGGGGATGGTGGGGGCATCGTAACCCCTGAGGTCCGAGGGATGGCTAAACCCACGGCTGGCCAATGACCCTGCCTAATGCTCTGGGGGGACGGAGCAGCTTTTTTTTTTTTTTTTTTTGGCTGAGCCACTCGGCTTGTGGGATCGAACCTGGGCCCTCAGCAGTGAAAGCATGGAGTCCTAACCACTGGACCACAGGCAATTCCCAAGGATGGAGGAGCTTTTGAGAAGGAAGACCCTCTACATGGCAGGCTGTCAGAGGGAAGATGCCCAAAGACCACCCCAGGGAAAGCCGCCTCCCCTCTCACGGCCCACTCCAGCTGCTCTGAGTGCAGAAGCTCCAGGAAGATGGCTGGTCTGTCTTGTTCTCTGCTGGGGTCCCGGCACCAAGAATGGTGCCTGGCAGAGAGTGAGTGCTCTGAGTGAGAGAGGGAATGGTTTGCATCCTCACACGATACTTCTTCGGGGGTCTGTGGTAGACAAACGCTGGAGTGACCCCTGATGATTCTCTACCAACTGGGCTCCACGTCTGTGTGATTTTCTCCTCTGGAGCGTGGGACCTGTGACTTGCTTCTATCCAACGGGACAAGAAAGAGGCGATGGAGTGTCATCCCTTGATTCAGTTAAATCATAGAGCCAAGCAGGCAGGAGTCCCTCCCTTGGTTACTATATGTTACAGAGCAAAAGTGATGGGTTGCACCCCTGTGATTACATTCAGTTACACAAGGCTCCATCTCAGTGGACTGGAGAGAGGTTCTCCTCGCTGGTGTGATGAAGCCACGCACATTGAGGAGGCCCCCACGGGAGGAACTGCCGGAGGCCGCTAGGACACGGGGGTGGCCTCTAGCCAAGAGCCAGCAAAAAGCAGGACCTTCAGTCATACAGTCACAAAAAAAATGCATTTTGCCAACAACTGGCAAGAGCTTGGAGGTAGACCCTTCCCCAGTCAGGCCTCCAGATGAAAATGCAGTCCAACCAACAGCTTGACTGCAGCCCTGTGAGATGCTGAGCAGAGGCCCCCCAGCCGAACTCTGCCCAGACTCCTGACCCCATAAACTTTGAGACAGCAAGTGCTGTTTTGAATCAGTAAGTGTGCAGTAACTTGCTACACAAGAATAGAAAAGTAATACAGCTACCAGGACTTAATTACGCTGTTTCTCTATCTGGAAAGGTGGGACTAAGGGACTCCCATGAGACTAAGTTTCGGCACCACTTCCTCCAGGAAGCCTTCCCGATTCTTACTCTGCTCTCACCTTAGGAGTCTCTCATCTGTGCTGCTACAAAGCACGGATGTTTGCTCCATAATAACACGCTTGGCACTATACTGTTTTTTATATTTGCACATTGATTTCACTCACTGAGCTCCTCAAGGGGAGAGGCCCTGTCTGTCTTTCCATTTTCTTCCCTCACTTCTCCTTACCTCTGGCAGAGCTCACAGGGGGCCAGGCAGTGAGCTAGCTGCCAGGACACAGAGGCAAACAACAGCAGCAGCAAAGGGATCGTGTTCTTATCTCATGGAGTATCTGATCTAATGACAGAGAGACATCAATCCCAGAATCACACACTCTCCCAGAGCAGTAAGGTTTTGGATAAGCACCAGGATGGTGCTGTAAAGCCAATAACGGGTGATGTGACCTAGTGAATGAGGTCAGGGAAGGATTCCTGAGAAAGGTATGCTTAGGAGGCTCTATGAAGGACAAATAGGAGTCAAACAGGCAGAGGTGAGATGAAGAATGGCTTAGGCAGAGGGACAGTTTATATAAAGGTCCTGTAGAGGAAGGAAGCTCAGCAAGTTTGAACAACTGAAGGAAGACCAGTGAGGCTGCAGCAGAGACAGGGCGAAGGCACGTGGGGTACGAGGAAGCAGTAAGGTCCCCGGGGCAGACCCCACAGCACATTGCAGACTATGTTAGAGTTCAGCCTTGACCCACTGGGTGTGCATCGGAGGGTTTCAAACACAACAGTGACATAATCTGATGTAAACTGAAATGATTCATCTGAGATGTGGACAGTCGGTGTAGGATAGGGCCTTGAGGCTGGGGTGGGGTACCGTGCAAAAATGGCTGTGGGGAAACCAGGTAGGCAGCTACTGTACAGTCCAGGTGAGAAATCATGTTGCTTGGTGTTATGGGCTGAACTGTGTGCCCCACCATCCAAATCCTAACCCCCAGTACCTGCGAATGTGACCTTATTTGGAAACGGGATCTTTGCAGACGATCAAGTTAAGATGAGGTCATGAGGATGGGCCCAAATCCAGTATGACCGTCCAAAAGAGAAAATGGGAACATAGAGAAAGACACACACAGAGGGAAGATGATGTGAAGACACAGAGAGAACACCGTCTACAAGCCAAGGAATGCCTGAGGCTACCAGAAGCTAGGGGAGAGGCCGGGAAGAGTTCTCCCTCCCAACCCTCAGAAGGGACCAGCCCTGTGACCCTGTCATCTTGGATTTCTGGCCTCCAGCTGTGAAACAATAAATTTCTGTTATTTTAAGCCACCCAATTTGTGGGACTTTGTTTAGGGCAGCCCCAGCAAACTAAGACCCTTGGTTTTAGGTCAGGAGTCGGCAAGCTTTTCCTGCAAAGGGCCAGGTAGTAAACGTTTTGGTCTTTAGGGCCCGACTGTCCCTATAGAAACTACTCAACCGAGCTGTTATAATGTGAAAGCAGCCCACAGGCAGCAGGTAAGCAAATGGGCCTGACTGTGTAACACTTGATTTCCTAAAACAGGCAGCAGGCCGGGTCATGTTTTGGACTCTGGGTCTAGGTGATGGTAGTGCAGATGAAAAGAAGGGGATGGTGTGTGACATACCAAGTCTGCGTCTTGGGTCTCCCCCATGTCTAGTTCAGACTGGACACCAGCAAGGTGCTCCGCGAATGCTGAACTGTTGAGCGGAATTCACACTGGACTAGTGGGTCATTCTGGCCCAGGCAAAATGAGGGGGTCGACAGGTGGTTTCGAACGTCCCTTTCAGCTGTAGCATCCTGGGGTCTGCTGCCGGGGGCGGATGGCGTTTTGTGTCCGTGCTTAGTGTGGCTTGTTATAAAGTTGGTGCCTTGGCCTGAAGGCTCAGTGGGGGTGGGAGAGGCACGGGGTCTGTGCACAGTAGCTCCCTTTGTGCAGACACAAGGCACAATGCAGCCCTTGCTCAGTGACCGCGTCCTGATGCCGGCGATAGTGGTGGTGACGGTGAGTGACTGCCTGGCTGAAGGTCCCTGCAGTTGGTGGAAAGAGCTCGGCTTTGGAGTCTGAAATCCTGGATTTGCTCCTTATTAGCTGCCTGACCTTGGGCTAGTTACTGAATTAAGCTCTCTGAGTCTCTGTTTCCTCACTCATTTGAGGAAGAGAAAGCACAGGGCCGGGCACATCGTTGACCTTCATCACATTTTAGTTTCTGTCCTCTCCCTCAGGAGACTCTGGGGTTCAAAGCCGGCTTTGCATTCACTACTTGTGTGAGCTACTTTACCTCAGTGTTCTCATCTGTAGAGTGGGAACAATGGTAGCTGTGCCGAATCTTTTCTGGTCGCCCCACCCACCCCTCTGCCTTTCTCTGAGCCCTGGGGAGGCTAACGCAATGGAGGACATCATCAGCTTCCCTTGCCCTCCGATTCCAGCTGGTGTGGCCAAGGGAATCATGGGTAGCAGGACAGAGGTCAGGGTACTTATCCCCTGGCTCCCATCTGCTGGGCTGTGGTTTGGCAGTGCTGAGTTCCTATACCTAAAGCCACAGCTCCTGTTGGGTGGCCCTTTCCCCATGGCTACTGCTCTCACCTGTTCTGGTCCCCGCTGCTTCCACTCACCCCTCAGGTCTGTGGGTGGATTAGCTTCCTGTGGTTGCTACTTCTTCTGTGCTGAACCTCATTGCTCATTGGCATTTATAACCCATCTAAATCTTTGTAAATATCCCTTTCCTTAAACCCTCTTTTAAAATTATTTTTAATTGTGGTCAAATACACATAACATAAAATTTACCATTTTAACCATTTTTAAGTGTACAGATTAGTGGCATTAAATATAGTTGCACTACTGTTGTGCAACTATCACCACCACCCATCTCCAGAACTCTTTTCATCTTGTAAAACTGAAACTCTACACCCGTTAAACAAGCATTCCCCCTGCCCTCCAGTCTCTGGCAACCACCCCTCTACTTTCTGTCTCTAAATTTTCTACTCAAGGTACCTCATGTAAGTGGAATCATACAGTATTTGTCTTTCTGTGACTGGCTTATTTAGCGTAATTATCCTTAAGGTTTATCCTTAAGGTTAATCCATGTTGTAGCATGTGTCAGAATTTCCTTCCTTTTAAAGGATGAGTAATTCTCTAATGTATGTATATACCACATTTTGGTATCCATGCATCTGTTGATAGACATTTGGGTGGCTTCTACCTTTTGGCTATCGTGGAAAATGCTACAATGAACATGAGTATGCAGATATCCTTCAACTCTCTTTAATTGTCCCTTTGAGGGTTCCACTGGGTTCCTCCCAAGACTCTCACGGATACATAATATATACACTTAGTATCATCATGTCATTTTGAGTCATTAAGTTAATACATGCAAAGCACTTAGATCAGCACCTGACACCTGGCAAGTACTCAATAAATACCTGCTGTTACTAGGAAGGTTTCTCTGTGTGGCAGAGGCTGGGTGGCAGTGCATCATCACCTTAAGCTCTTAAGCACCAGCTAACTACCGACCCCAGCCTACTTAGGCTGGGACCACAGGACTGCATTCTAGAGCATGGAATGTGACATCCCCCTTCTAAGCCTGGCCCATCAAAACCTCCCCCACCCAACCCTTCACGCATCTCCCTTTCTGGCCCGGCAGACATCTGTGCTGTTTTGAATCTTTTCTATTCTTGTGTAGCAGACACCAGATGTCTGGTGGGGCAGACATCCCCCTTGCAGGAAGATCCTGGATGCCACGTGTGAAAGACGGCAGAGCCACCACCAGCCTGGGTCCCTCCATGGGTGGAGCAGAGGCAGGTACTAGTATTATCATCCATGTTTCACAGATGAAAAATCCGGAGATTTGGTAACATGCCCAGCAAGTAGCAGAGCCTAGATTTGAACCTAAGCAAGGAGTCTGGCCCCAGGGTCCACGCTCCAAAACACTGCTCTGCACTGTCGCTCTTTCAAACTTAGGAATAAGGCTTGGCAATTACATTTTCCTTTTCCCCAGACAACCCCCAGACCCAGTCTAAACTCATGCTTGTCATGGTGGAAATCCACGGAGCTAACCACTGCACCGCAAGGCCAAGGTGCCCAGGTGGACGTTCCAATTCACTGCAGTTCATTCCCAATGGGGCATGCGGGAAAGAAGGGAAACACCTCAGTGCTTGCAGCAGTGTCCTTGGCCACCTCTGTCCTGCTCTCTGATGTTCTTTTCTCTGAAAGCCAGTGGTCTGCTCTAGCCAGTCGGTACGTAGGCTGAAGAAGGAAGGGTGCTCCTGAATCCATGGCAGCAAAGCCGGGATTACCCACTGACATCACAGCTGGCAGCCTCCAGCTGCTGGCACCCTTTAAAAGAGAACGTGATGGCAATTTTCCAGCTAAATTCTCCCAATGAGGCAGTTGGAGAAACATTATCCACCCTAGGATCAAGCTGACGAAATGGAGGGGGCAGGGCTGGGGAGGAGGGGTACTAATCTATGTGTGTTGGATCGCACAGCCCAGGGTGTGTATTTCTAGGGGTGTTCTCATGGGGAGGCATTCGCTGGGTCTGAGGAGCTGCCTGGGGCCAAACAGGTGATCCACCCACCTCAGTCACTTGACGGGCCCCACTTTCCTAAGTTAGGAACACAAAACTGTCTCCAAATCCCAAAGCTGTCCCAGCTCTGGTCTGGACTGAATGGACAAAGGGTAGGGGTGGGGCAGAAGAACAGACTTACATAAAGTCGGAGCCCAAAGGAAGCTTCTCTCTCCCACCCCAACTAGACTCAAGGTGGGGACCGGGGAAACTGAGGCCCAACAAGGCAAGCCTGAGGCATGACAAGGGCCAGAATTCCTGACCTTTTCCCCCACCGTGATCCTCTGAATCCCAGGGGTTTCTCATTTACCGAGCCTTTCTGAAGGGAAGGCATTTTACACCTATCATCACACTTAATTCTTACAACCCTGGGAGGTGAGTACTCCTGATCTCCCCTATTTACACAGGAGGAAACTGAGACTTACTCAGATTTACAGAAGCAGACCAGGGGTTCCACACACAGACTGAGCCAAATGTTCACTCCCGCAGAAAGGCCCTGGATTTCACCACCAGAACTCTGTTCATCAATAAATGCTTATTTAATGATTATGAGAATAATAATAATAATAGTGCATTCAGCACCATGCCAAGTGCCTAACCCGGAATATCGAATTTAATCATTACAGCTATTTCTGTCAAATGAGTTGTCACTTCCCACTTTGCAAATGAGGAAACTGGACCAGAGAGCAAAAGGAACTTGCCCTGGGTTGCACACTACGGTGGGACTCAAGTCTCAACCCTCCTGGCTCGGTCCAGTGCCCACCTCCACTTTGGACAAGGTCCACCCAGCACAGCAGGCTCAGTGGGCTCTGCAGAGAGCAGTCTCCACACTTAGGGCAGGTGTCCTATAAAGTGGTGAGAAATAAGCTCCCAGCCTGCAAGTGCTAAAGGAGTAGAGAGACAGACAGACAAACCTGGGGTTGGGGCTATCAGGGATGTTCTGTGACGGATGAGGATTTGAATGGAGCATCTTTGCAGGGCAGTACAGTCAAGGGAGGTCATTCTGAGCAGGGATATGCCTCAGGGGCAAGAGCTCTCCGGTCTGGTCTCCACAGAATTAGTGTGGGGCATGCGGCCATAAGATGGGTTGAGACTTGAGACCAGGCTGTGTAGGGATCTGGATGTCAGATGCAAAGTTAGGACTTTACTCTGGGGAAATAGGGAGCTACTGAATGTGTGGGGGCCAGGTGCCGAGATACCACTTCAGGATGAACAACGCCGTTGTGTCGTTCAGGATGGATGTGAGGAGGGAAAGGCTAGAAGCCTGAAGACGTGATAACGGAATGGAGGGGGAATTATAAAGGCCGTGCTGACAGAACATGGTGGCTGAGTGGAAAAATACAGGTAACCGGGCCTATTATCATCACTGATAAGAGGAGAGTTCATGTGCATACTCTCTGTGTTAATTACATTTCTTTTGGCCACAAATATTTCTTCCCCTCAACAAAAGGTTGAGGTTGGAGGGAGAGCCAGGCTAATCAAGACTAGATTATGTGAAGAGGCTCCAACTGCTTGGCACCGGCGCTGGAGAAAAGTCCTCAAGCATGAAACGGCCTCCTGTTCTCCCATTCCCACGGCAATCACGGCCTAGCTGTTTATAGGGAATCTAATAAGAAAGCAAGGGGTCACTGATTGGTTGAGGTTTCCCTGGGCTGGCCTCAAAGTCCACACAGCCTTTTAGATGTACATAACCCTTCAGGGAGGGATGCATCCTCAAGGCTTCCTTCATGCCCACAACATCCGGGATGGGTTGGGGGACCCTCAGCCAGAGACACTCAGCCAATCAGAGGCTGCCCTGGGTCCCGGAGGAGCATGGCTTCCATGAAAGGCTGGGAGGGACCGTCGTGCTGGATGAAGCAGGGACAGCGCGGAAGGGGAAGGCACCGACAAACACGTGTGTGCCTGCATGGTCCTGGGTCACCAATAAAGATAAACACTACAAACTGCTGGGATACAGAACTTCACAATGGACTTACAGTCTATAAAAATGCGGCTCGGTGCCCAGCGCTGGGAGAGCCAAACCGGAAGTGGGAGAGCAGAGATCTCGTGAAATTACTTCCTGATATAGATCCCCATCACTGGGCTATTCACAGCAATTACTCTCGCTTTTCTCCCCGCACCCCTCCCTCCTCTACCCCCACATGTCTTGCCAGCCCTATTTTGCCCATCATTTTGAAAGCCATGGATACGTTTCACTGGGACTTGGCTCAAGTCTGCCAGGAAAAGCAAATTCGGGCCAGAAGTAGTAAAATTTAGACATGATGGCAGAGCCAAGCTTCTGCCAACCCGAACTTCACCTTGAATTTGATGTGGGAAGGAGGAACGGAGGCCTTCTAGGCACTGATGGGTGGTGTGAGCCAGAATTCTGTTTGTTTAAAAACTTTTACCCAACTCACAGCCAAGGTAAGGGTTCCCATTCCCTGGAGATGTCTGATGAATGCTATTCCATGGCACCCAAAGATCTCTATTCTCAAGAGAATTCTCTCGATCTCCTATGCAAGGTGAGCTCTGAATATTGCCAGTGAATTCAGAAATAGATCTAATACAGATTTGAAAACTCTGGCCTCTCTTTCTTGGCCCTTGAAATGGCACTTGAAAACATTCCAGCGTGTTTTCTAAGTATGAGTTGGCATAACAAGGAAAAGATGCTCTGATATGGGTCCAGAATGATGTTGTAGGTCTTTGATTCTACAGTGTATGCTTTCCACTTTAATATTTTTGAAATGTGTACCTTTCCAATGTGTATGTATAACAGAGAGTTCATTTCCCAAACAATTTGTATTAGTTTGTGTGGTACATTCAGTAAAGTCTTAAAGAAAGACATTTGTGGGCTGGGGGATGAGCGTTTGACAGATGGTACTCAGACCATCCATGGGTTTTTGAGTTTGCCTCTCCTGTGACAGTGCCTCGAGTAGCCTCGGGCTTGAATGCTCCCTTCAGTCTTTGAGGGTTCCTTGAACCTTTGAAATAGCCTTTGAGATACCGGGCGAGATCAAGAAGCGGAAAGAAAATTTGCAATTAGCGGTTTTGTCCTGCACTTCTTGAAATCCTAACCAGCCCAAACCAGGCTGTCAACCCAGCAGAAAAGGGTCAAGGAGCAGGGTTCCATCTATGCTTTAAGTTAAAGGTATAAGATGTGGTCTCCCAAGTGGTCTGCTCTAGATCTCTAGAGAAGAGATGACCCAGGAATCTGAATGATATATAGGTCTGGGGGACTTAGGACCTTGGCCATCACTAGGATATGAAACTTAACAGTTGCTAAAAGGGGTAGGCGTGTCATTTGGCACCTGAAGAAACCTGTTTATGTGCAAACCTGCTACTCTGATAGTGACTCACTCTGAGAGTAGGGAACACTAGCCACCTTTTCACCTGACAGCACTTATGACATTTTTTAGTTTGTTTCTGCCTCTCAGAATATACTCCACGGTGCTAAAGTCCCAGAAAACAGACTGGGGATTTATGAATTTTTAAAAGCAATTTCAGTGGTCTCAGGTTTTAAACTATCATTTATGAGCATTCACTATGTACCAGGCACCATGTTAAACTAGTCTACATAGATTATTGTATTTACTCCTCTGTTAAAATTTCCCGAGCTCCCATGACCAGTTAGTACTGAAGCTCATATTTGAACCCAAGTCTGTCCAGATCCAAAACCATGGTACCTGGAATGCCTGTGTAGTTATTAAAAGCGTCAAAGCCAATATATATGGATGTCAAAGACACTGGCGGACTCAGAGCAAAAGTCTTGAATTCCACCACCTCAGCCTTGTTCACCCTTGCCTTGCCTTGCCTTGCCTTGCCTTGCCTTGCCTTGCAGATGACCCTTGGAAACTATCCAGACTGAATCTCACACAGGAACATTTTCCCTATGAGCACATGTGGCTCTCTTAGGAAACAGCATCTACCACAGAATGTTTTTCCAGTCTTCATGATGGTTTGATAAAAGGACCCGCAATTGGCATAAAATCTGGTTATGTTGTTAATGACTAGAAACTGTTATCATGCTGATTAATGCTGCCATTGTTTAGAATAACTATTAACCCAGCTGGGAGGACCCATGGGAATGAAACAGTGACTAATCAATCTCGAAGGAGTTGCCAGGTGATGTTTATTTCGTGAGAACTGGAGGGAACCAAAGACACGATCATTTTTCCTTGACATTGATGTTCCCTCCAACAGGTGGGCAGCAGCAGCAGTCAGAGCCCATTCACATCCCATTTCAGGTATACAGTCGGCAATACTCATGCAGGGGCAGCAGGAAAGGGATGGGGGGATTTGTCTTTGGCTGACACCCGGGGTGTGCTGCCTGTGAGGGTCTCCTGTCTTCCTTCCAATCTTAACATGCACTTTCTCAAGAGTGGGCACCCACCTGAGTTGCTAATTAAGTAATTTTCTTGTTCATCTGACTTGGATGGTTTTCTTGCAGCATTGCCAAGTAAAAATGGCTCTTAATTATGTAAATTCATGAAACCATACCAAAGACAACCTTATCAGAACATTTGTTTGTCATACTATTTAAAGAAAGAAAAAAAATCAGCTAACTGATGGGAGGCCAATAAAATCCATTTTCATCATAAAACTCTTCATATTTGCACCACTTCTCAGCTTCCAAATCCAGCCTTGGATCTGGCTATTTAAAACCCTACTCTATGCGCAGGAACAGAACAGAACCAAGAAGGATATCTTCTTAAGTAGGAAGGTAAAGAGAGTCTTACCTTTCTTCCCATTTAAAATTAGACTTAATTTGATCTTTCAAGAAACATAACTGATCACAGATATAAAGTCAACAGTGCTCAGCTTGGGGATCATGGCATTAAGACATAAGATGGAGAAGCAACAGGGACCTAATTTTCTAGCCTTGTCCGTCTTCTTCATATAGTTGCTCTGGGAACACGTGCTTTGGAGAAATCCTGTGGGAGGGAAGTGATTTCTATCTAGTGCCACTCACCAGGGTTCCACCCCTGACCCAGGAGGAGAGAGAAGGCAATGTGACAACAGAAACAGAGAGTGAGATTTAAATACTATGCTGCTGCTTTGAAGATGGAGGAAGGGGCCATGAGCCAAGGGTTGCAGGCAGCCTCTAGAACGTGGAAAAGGCAAGGAAATGGGTTCTCCCCTAGAGCCTCCAGAAGGAGTATGGCCCTACAATGTCTTAATTTCGGCCCAGTGAAATCCATTTCAGACTACTGACCTCCAGAACCGTCAGAGGATAAATCTGTGTTGCTTTATGTCACTACAGTTATAATAATTTGTTACAGCAGCAGTAAGAAACTCATACACGTGATCCAAGACTTTTCCTACCTTGCACACATACCTGCTCTGTGCCCACCCCCATAGCTGCATCTATCTGTGCTTAGCTTCCCACTGGTCTTTTTCTACCATGGTTTTGGTTTACCTGCCTCTGACCTACCACTCACAACCCAGCATCAAGCTAGTCCCCTTCTCCTTGTTTTAGTGCTGCTGGGTTTGATCCTAGCGTTTTGGTCTCAGGATTGATACAGGATCTTCTCTCATAATTCTAGGTTCCATTTCTTGGGAATTTACCATGAGGTCTCTTACTTCTCATAACTTCTCGCTGTATGCAACATACTGTTATTTCCCCCAATATCGCAATAAGGAAGCTACAGTTAGAGAGGTATTAACTTGCCCAAATTTACAGCTACTAAGTGGTCGAGCCAGGACTGTAATCCAGATCTGTCAAACTCTAAAGGCGTGTTCTCGAAGACTCTTCAGCACGGCCACCCTCATGAACCACCCCTATGGGAGGCCCCAGGAGCTGTGGCCCAGAGCCACATCTCTTAACCACAATGGCTCAGAATTAACCTCAGGCATTCCAAAAGCTACACCTTTCTGATGACAGCTGAAACTGACTTAATCTCTACTTGATTTCATTCGAGAGAGCAAGATTAAATCCAAGTTCTAGAGTGGCATACTCTATATAACTTTAGACTCATCGACAGCAGTAATGCAAAAAAATACCCCCCCAACCCCCCACCCTTGCAGACGTGTGTCTGTTGTGTCTGTGCCTCGAACACCTGACTCTCCCACGACCCCCGATGGCCCGGCTGCCCCAACTGCTGACTGACACCAAGGCTGTCCTATCCTGTCCGTGTTCAACCTTCAGAACTGAAAGAGCTTGGCGTTCATAGTTCGCCAGTGTTCACGGGATCACGCATCTCAATGTTCCTTGCTGCTCTGTATTTACCTTTGGAGGTTATTCTGTGAGGTGAACACAACCTCATCATTAACATTTAAAAAAACCCCACTGTCTGTAAATATTAGAGACATTGATTCTGCAAAGAGAGAGAGAGAGAGGGAAAAACAATCAACACTTCTTTCTGGTCAGAAGGCTTTTCCTTGTGAGTGATTTTTCTTTCAGGCATCCTTAGCTGGTGGTTCCGTTCACAAACCATGGGGTTTTACAGCAGGAAGGGCCCCTAGTGACGCACTGGTAACATCAAGGACAATGATGTACCTGAGGTCATCCAGGAGCTGCTCAGATTCCTAGTTCAGTGCTTTTCCCTCTCCCCTAAGTCACCACCTGATACTCCAATTCTACTGACTTCTCAGAGAATTCGAGGGCTGCTCCTAAGCCGCCCTGGGACACTCCCTCTGCTTACCAAATGTTAACTCCTTTCACCATCCCCCAAAATGCTGAGGTGACTTCTTGTTGCTTTTCACTGAGCTGAGAGTGGGGAGCTGACCAGCTTGGCCCCAGACTGCCCTGCAGATAATGCTGCTCCTAAATTCCGCCTCACTAGGGCCTATGTTTAGGTGTTTCCAGATAGGAGGGTGTTCTGAACTAGAACCCAAAGTAAAGGCGGTCAGTGGGAGCACAGTCAGATGTTATTACACACTTAGACTACACAAGGCAAGGTCTCAGACCACGCTCTCAGGAGGGGAACTCGGAAGGACTGTTTGGTGGTTCATAAAACTGTCATTATTCCAGCCCTGAAATTAAAACAAGGCTGCCCCAGTCTCTGGGGTCAGGGAAGCTATTTTTGGAACATGCCTGCCTTTTTGCATGTGCATTATCAAAGCCTTGGGCTCTGGTACCCAGCGTCCTCCTGGCTCATTCCAGCTTTCCTCTGACTCGAGGAAAGAACTCTGGGAGCTATTTGGTTCCAATATTTCATGCCTATTGGATATCTCATGCTACTGTATGTAACAAAGGTGAGACCATACCATACAAAGAGATGTAGATTGAAAGGAGGATGAAAGAATTTGACCATCTTCCACCCTAGAGCATAGCCACATGGTCATGGTGTCCCTTTATTTTAGGTCACTGGTGACACCATCACCACCTCCTAGAACGATGAGGGCTACCTGCAACCTATTGCCATCCGAGGGTTACTTGGGTCTTTCAATGGTCAGTGTCTATTACTGACATTCCAAAGTCAAATATTCTTGCTCTTCTCCCAACCCATTCTCATCCCAGGAAATATGAATTTAAGCACACAGGAGGATACTAGCAAGGCCCAAAGAAACTGGTCCTTCTGAATAACCCTTGAACACCTACCCTTATAGAAAGCCATTTCTAAAATCTGAACCTGAGCATAAAGAATCCTGCTACAATTAGACTGGGAAAGAATTCCCTTTTATCATACAATATGGTAGTTATATGAGATGGCTAAAATGATTAACAACGCACACAAGCATACACACACACATACACAGAAGCAGAGCTGCTGCAAGAAAATCCGTCATTGCACGAACTCAAAAAGGACACCTCTTCCGGGCAGATAAATTATAGAAAAAGGCTCCCTTTCCTTTGGGAAAGCACAGCCCAGGGATGGTTTTGCAAGTAGTTCAAGAGATGGATTTCAGACACCACTCACCCCTTCTAAACCAGTGCTGGTGCAATGCACAATCTATCCCATTGTACAGAGAGACTCTAGAGAAAAGTACAGTTGTAGATATGGAATATGAACATAGGTAGAAATTGCTAGAACTAGAGTGATTGTGAATCATCAGAGGAAAGAAAAAAGTTTGGAAAACAGGAAAACCTCAAAAGAAAAATAATTACCAGTAGCAATACCCTGAGAAATGATGACTATTTGAATCTTTGGTGTATTCCTTTCCGCTCTCCTTTTTCAAATGCATATATCTAAAGAATACCAACATGGAAACGTACTCTGCATACGGTTTATGGTCTTTTGGTTTTTGCCTGTTACATTCTGCCCATCTTTGCAAGTGAGATAAGATATATCCCCGGTATCACTTACAACAGCAATGCGGCATTCTCTTGAACTGTAATGCATTTGGCCGATCCCGTGGTCGGAACTTCAGATTAACTAGTTCTCTTAATTCCTGTCTTAGTCACCTGCTTGCCATGAAAAGCCTTCTGGCTAGACACAGAAGCAAAGGGAACACCAAGCATCACAATTAGGATGGAGCTGCGTCTGACTAACAGTGTGGGCTGGGAAATGCCCTTCTTTGGGAGAATATATCCAGGGCAAGCTTGTTCCTGACTTGTAGTGAAGGTTTCCCTTGCCTCCCACTGGTCACTTCACCTCCACCATTTTCCTGGCTTCCGTGCTCACCGAGTCAGATGCCATTGTTGGAATCCATTGACAAGCAGCAGCTTGCAGAAACTGAGACAGCTTGTTCTGCACCCCTCTCCCTGCAGAGCAGCCCCCTCCACCATGGTTTTTTTCCCCCAAAGCAGAGAGAGGACGGGTAAGAACGTGACTTCCATTTGTTCCCCGGGCACCATCGAATTCCTGCCAACAAATGCATTCCTTCCATACCTGTCCATCAGCTTGAGAGGAACAAGGCCTGGGAACAGAGGCTCACATTTCCTGAGCAAAGTTCTTTATCTTTCCTCAGGTAGAGATGAAACCAGTTTGCTAAGAGATGAAACAGGCTTCTAGCCTGGCTGTTGGAAGAGCACTTCAGCTGGGGGCCCAGAGTCCCCAGACTCCTCGGGGACTTCATTTTGGTGAGCTTGCCTTTGAGCTCATCTCACGACCACATGTTTGCATGGGGACCCACAGAGAGAAATTACACCGGGAGACACTACATTTACCAGGGGGACACTGGTACCAGAGGCCATGCTAGATTCCAGCACTCCAATGCACACCATTTGACCTCAAAACACATTATAGGAATATCTTCTCATGGAAGATCCTGTGATAGATTTTTATTTTAAAAATCATTCACCTTGGACATCTTATTTAGGTTCTGAAGTGACAGGTACTCTGAAAAATTAAAAAGCAAATGTATATAGATAAAAGAGAGAGAGTCAGAAGAGTGGGGGAAGGAGACAAGAAGAGGAAGGTGGAGAGGGAGGGAGGGAGGGAGGGAGAGAGATGCAAGATGCAAGACCTCATCCAGGGAACACCATGACATTGCTAAAGGTAAAGTATTCAATAATCTTCAGGGGGGCTTCCCTGGTGGCGCAGTGGTTGAGAATCTGCCTGCCGATGCAGGGAACACGGGTTCGAGCCCTGATCTGGGAAGATCCCACATGCCGCGAAGCAACTAGGCCCATGAGCCACAACTACTGAGCCTGCACGTCCGGAGCCTGTGCTCCGCAACAAGAGAGGCCGCGACAGTGAGAGGCCCGCGCACCGTGATGAAGAGTGGCCCCCGCTCGCCGCAACTAGAGAAAGCCCTCGCACAGAAACGAAGACCCAACACAGCCAAAAATAAAAATTAATTAATTAATTAAAAAAAAAAAAAAGAAGCGTTTAAAAAACAATAATAATCTTCAGGGCCTCTTTCCTCTCTTATTACCAATTAACAAAAAAAAGGAGTTAACATAAGAGAAACAACTGAGATTCAGAGCCAAGGGACTTTAACGGTGATATCATGAGGAACAGAGCCTGGGCCGGGCTGACCCTCACAAATGACATCATGGTTTATGTGGAGCACAAGCTCTCCATGGCAGCTCTGCTCACAGACACAGGCTCTGCTCTCTTGACACAGCGACATCAACCACTCAAGGCAGCAGGCGGCAAGGGGCAAAGCTGGAGATGCATGAACCTGCCAGTGTGTTTGCAGCTTTCCTCTAACAAGGCTGGGGAGGCAGGCCCTGAGGAGACAGAGTCTTCAGGTGACAGAAGGACACAGCATTTGCTGGAGGTCGGCCACAGATGGCGACTGCCTCAAGCCTTGCCCTTCCTTGCCCAGATTTTTCTCCTCAACTTAACCACACGACCCCGTGATCCATCAGTCACTTTACTGAGATCCACTGAGAGGCACGGGACTTCATGATCCACATAATTAACAATGAAAAGTCTGCACTGGCTTCAATGATTCAAGTGATTTAGACAAAACGTTCCCCAGACAACTGACTGTGGTTTCATCATCCGAGCTAGCTGTGAGTTACTCCTGTTGGCCTCAGTCACAGGCTGCTAAGAGATGGACATTTGTTCCTCCAATCCTATTGGGAGGCCATTTTAAGTTGGTACCTCTTACACCCAGTCATGATCAAAAAAAAAAAAAGGAAAAAGCCAAACGAAAACCCTGTGTATGAGGTTAAGATGACCAATGAAGAGGATCAGAAGGGTAGACTCATAAAATCAGGGGCTTTACTTTCCAATGCAGAGAACAGTAAAACAGGCACCATCCTTAAAATCATTGGAGAAACCCCCCAGACTGCACTTTCCATTGTTGTCAGAAGCCTTAAAAGTGCATTTCAATTATTAAAAAGAAGGCAGTAGCAGCAAGGCCTATGAACATCAGCCTTCTAACCAAGATGGTTTGCCCATGCACAGAGAAAATGCTGTAGTTTCGTCTCCTGGGCTCAAATCAAATGTCTCTCAAATCGGATGTGGAGAGGCCATCTTTCTCTAGAATCAGAAGAGCTTAGTTAGAAAAACAAAACCGGAAGTAAAGAGTCAGCATTAAACCATCAAGCCTCTGCTGAAAGAGATGCTTTCAAAAAGGGTCTATCTAACTTTTTTCTCAACCAAATCAGGGTCTTCCTGAGCCAGATGCTGTTTTGGACATGAAAACAGGAGTTCTAGTTTTGTTTAGCATCTTATCCTCAGCATCTGGTAGAGTGCCTGACATCTAGACTTATATCAGTGAGTGAATGAATAAATGAATGATGAATGAATGAATGAATGCATCAGGACTTGAGTTGTTCTGGCTAAGTCAAAGTTTAAGTCCAGAGAGCAAGCAGTGACATAGGACAAAGTTAGGACATATAGCATTATTACTTGGTTTCTATAGAGCTCTAATAAGATGGGGTCCCTTCTACCCCAAAATGTATCAAAAACTTAAAAAATGTTTATAATAACTCAGTAACTCCACTTCCAGGATTCTATTTTATAGAAATAATCTAATATATAAGGGGAGGAAAGCCCTACATTAAAAAATACTTCTCTCGGGGGTTTCCCTGGTGGCGCAGTGGTTGAGAATCTGCCTGCTAATGCAGGGGACACGGGTTCGAGCCCTGGTCTGGGAAGATCCCACATGCCGTGGAGCAACTGGGCCCGTGAGCCACAACTACTGAGCCTGTGTGTCTGGAGCCTGGGCTCCACAAAAAGAGAGGCCACAATAGTGAGAGGCCCGCGCACCGCGATGAAGAGTGGCCCCCGCTTGCCGCAACTAGAGAAAGCCCTCGCACAGAAACAAAGACCCAACACAGCCAAAAATAAATAAATAAATAAATAAAAATTAAAAAAAAAAATACTTCTCTCAGCGTGAAAATTAACCAAATGTATCATAGAATGATTACGTGAAATAAAGATTACTTAGATAAGAAATTATTAGGTATTTATTTGCTAGTTACTTAAAAGAAACAGGTAGAATGCTTATGATGGCATTGTATAAAAATATTAAAAAGTATATAACATGTTCTGAGGCAAAAAGCATAAATATGTAGGAGACAGGTAAAATATCAACAATAATTGTCTTTGGGAAGTGGAGGATGAATAAATTATTTTTAGGTGCTATTTTCCGAAAAATTTCTAAAATTTTTACAGTGAACATTTATCATTTATTTTATAATGGGGGATGAAAGTAAACATAATTTTATGTATGTATACTTTAAATATATTTTAAAATAAAATAAATTTTAAATAAATATATAAAACAAAATTTAATTTTAAAACACAAAGTATCCCAAACATTGACCTTCTACGAAAGCATCTGGCTCTAAGAATTGACCCTGCCTGGGCTCTTCCATCCTGCAGCCTAATAACTTTAAGCCAATAATTTGGATGTTGCTTCAAAGAGTTCCCTGATACCACCATGGTGCTAGCCAACACGGACAGTGGGTGTGGCAAATGTAATTATTAAATTCTCTCTTGTAACTGCATCACAGAACCCAGGCACAGGAAGCTCACTCTCATCCCTTTGTCACTGAAGAAGGGCTTTTATTTGGAGTCATCAGAAGTAAGGCCTGACATTTGAGAGACACAGATATTCACAGGAAAAGGCAGCACTGAGGGAAATGGAACAGCATCACATTGTGGTCACAAGACACTTGGAACTGGAATTGGAATTGGACATTGGTGGGTAGGAGGTTATTATTCCTCAGTAAGCTGCTTGGTCACCAAAATCTATCAGCTGCCATACTCAGCAAGCATTTGGCCCTTCCAGCCTCAAGACAATGTGTCACTCCACTGTTTCCCGGTGTCCCTGCACCAGGACAGCACCCAGGCAGTAGTGTCAAAAAGATGTCCCTTTCTGATACGCTGAAATGGCAACTTTCCTCCACTGCCAGGATGCCCCAAACCCTCTCAGGTGAGTTGGTTACGGCTCTCTAAATTCTTGATACTGCCTCATTTGGACATTTGTGATAAACTACACTAAATCAAGGCCTCAGTACACTGATGGTCAAGGTCATGAAAAACAAGGAAAGACTGAGAAGCTGTTGTATCAGAGGAAACTGAGGTGATGACTTAATGCAATGTGGTGCCCTGGATAGGATCTTGGAACAGGAAGGACATTAATGGGAAAACTGGTGACGTCCAAATGAAGTCTGGAGTTTGATTAACAGTAACAGACAAATGTCAGTTTCTTAGTTTTGACAAGCATACCATAGTAATATGTTAATAATGAGGGAAACTGGATTAGGGGTGTATAGATATTCTCTGTACTATCTTTGAAACTTTTCTGTAAATCTAAAATTATTCAAAAATTAAAAACTTTATTTTTAAAAGAATCAAGGCCTCCAAAGAAGATTAAGATGAGGAATGGTAACTGTTATTAGTCTCACTGATATTAGACTCACCAGAAATTCCAGTGAAATTAGCGTTTTGGAATTGGAATGAGACGATTTGATTCAAAACTCCCTGCTCTTTTCAATGGGAACCAGGATGAGTCACTTAAATTCAGAGAATTTCAGTTTCCTCATCTGTAAAATGTGAATAACAGCACCTGTTTGAGAGACTTGTAGCAAGTATCATTGGAAGTAAGCATCATGAGGGAGGGAGGGAGTTCATCCCCTGCTAAATCCCTGGTGCCTAAAACAGTGCCTAGCACAAAGTAGCTACCTGACAAATATGTGTTACATGAGTGAATGTATGAAAAGAATTCAAAATGGCATCCCACTTCAATATACTATTGGTATTCATAGCAAGATCAAAGCTTATTCATCCTATTGAAAATAACTTGAAACACACAGGGAAGACAAATGCATTATGTTACATGAAAACAGAATACCATGAAGCAGTTAAAATAAATAAACTAGATTGAGATGTATCACCAGGACTAGAGTTCAACATATTGTTGAACAAAAAATGTAAGTTACAGAACAATATATATGGTATGATACTACTTACATAAAACGTTTGAAAATATACAAAAGGTTGCCATGTTCAGTTCATAGATACTACTGATTTACATGGTGAAAAAAATGGAGAAACACAGACCAGAAAGGTTCACTAAGTGTGTGGTAGTGGTCATCTCAGGGAAAGGGCAGAATGACAGAGGACGGGCCACTGTTCATCCTTTTTGAGGCATGGCCAAGTCATAGGAGCAAAGAGACTGCCTCCCAAAAAATGTGACCACGGACAATTCCAAGACTGAGGTTAGCTGGCCCGTTAGTCACATTCATTGTCTGCGACTACGCTATTTGGTTGCTAAAGAACGCACAAGGAAGCACAGATTAAAATAGCATAATTTAGGAAAGTCTGTCATGGAATTACTGGTTGTAAATTGCATGCCTGCAATTGGTTGGCAGAGTGCTTCTCAAAGTGGGGTTCCTGGACCAGCAGCGTCCACATCACCTGGGAACTTGGTAAAAATGCAAATTCTCAGACCCCCCCTCAGACCTACTGAATCCTGAGCTCTGGGGATGGGGCCCAGCAATAGGCATTCTAACAAGCCCTGCTGGTGATTCTGATGCTTACTCCAAAGGTGAACCACTGGACTAGTAGGGTCTGCTGAGAAGGGTTTTTTTTCTGGCTGAGCCTTGAAGAATCCCCTTCATCTCAGACTTAGTTTCTTCATCTGTTAAAATATGGACCAGACCCAAATGATCTCTAAACTCTTTTCCAATTCTACAAGTTTATAGTAATACATCAATTTACATAAAATGATAAGGTTCACTTTTAATACCTACTTTCTCACCTCGGAGAACAAGATGACAGAGATCACTGTCTACACTTCTTTTTTTTTTTTTTTTAATAGATTTATTTATTTTTATTTATTTATTTTTGGCTGCGTTGGGTCTTCATTGCTGCGCACGGGCTTTCTCTAGTTGCGGCGAGCGGGGGCTACTCCTCATTGTGGTGCGTGGGCTTCTCATTGCGGTGGCTTTTCTTGTTGCAGAGCACAGGTTCTAGGCGCGCGGGCTTCAGTAGTTGTGGCACGCAGGCTCAGTAGTTGTGGCTCGCGGGCTCTAGAGCACAGGCTCAGTAGTTGTGGCGCACGAGCTTAGTTGCTCTGCAGCATGTGGGATCTTCCCGGACCAGGGCTTGAACCCGTGTCCCCTGCATTGGCAGGCAAATTCTTCACCACTGCGCCACCAGGGAAGCCCACTGTCTACACTTCTTACTGTCCTCCCCCTTGGCTGGCTCTGGCTTAGCTACCCCCGAACCATCCATATTCCACAGTCCTCCCTTGCCTTCCTCTACTGTTGAGACTGTAAAGGTAAAACACGCTCTCTCTCCACTCCCCTCGCAGCCAGGTACACCCACGGGAAACAGTTCTGGCCAACGTGATGTGAGTGAAAGGGTTTCACTTCCTAAATACAGAACATAGTCTATAGAGAAGGAGGGCATCACTTCTGTGTAGATGGAAGGATAGAGGCCCAGGACGAGAGAAGGAGCCTGGGACTTTGACGTCATCCAGAACAGCTGCATCAGCTCTATTCTGCCTCCTTCGGAACTCAAAAGCCCCCATTTCTTTAAGCCACTGCAGGACTTTTCTGTCACCACAGCTGAACACGTTCCTGATTGATGTCCCCCACGTGCCCAGCTCTAAGGAATGCCTGTGGATGGTAACACGGAGAAGGAAGAGGAAGCAGGGGAGGACCAGAAATAAAGAAGTAGGACAAAGAGGGTTAAAGACAGGATGGGGTTACTGAGGATGGGGTGCCTAAAAGGAGAAAGTTTTAAGCACATATGTAAAGTGAGCAAAAAAGCCTGGGAGAGAGGAAAAAAGAAGGCATGCCAAACCTGTATTTATACAAGAAACTTTATTATATCCATTAAAACATTGGTTTGGTGTGCTGCTTATACATATTTTAATGCACACTAAAATGAATACATAGCTATTAAAGTAAAAAAATATATATTGGTCCATGTGCCACCAACAATCATCTTGTGAACTAACTAGAAGCTCGCCTAGCACTCCCAGGGAGCGCTGACTTATGCAAATTCCTGGCCAGAGGGTTTGCAGCTCTGGGTCCGAAATAGCAAAAGGTAAGCTGGAAAGATCCAAATCAAAGACTGCTTGAACTGAGCAGGAACCAGTTCTCCTGAAAGGGTACATTCTGTACCAAGCCAAGGGTCTTTAGGTCTAACCCTTATTTCCCTAAGGTGCACCAAATTTCTTGGCTGATCCCAGGTATATGAGGAAATATAATGGACACAGAGGGAGGAATGGTTCCTGCTCTAGCCTTGGGAGGGCTCCCATGATCTCTAATCCCCCGGGACATTAACTTTATACCCGTAGCAGGGTTGTTGTGTGTGTTTCCATGTGCCTTTGCTATATGCTGAGATACAGAGTCTTGTCACAAGGCACATTTTTAAAAAATCCCTTTTGGTGTTCTGGTTGCTTTCATTTTCAAGCCATTCCTTTCTTTCTTGTTCTGCTCTCACAACTTCTTTTCTCTTTTCAACTACGTCCCTCCAGCAGAGCGACAAAGACAGCCCTCTCCTGTTCATGGAGAGGCCATTACAGACACACCAGCCAAGATGACAGACCAGCATGAGGTGCTCGTGTGCCTCTCGTCTTCCTTTTCCTCCCCTATCCCAGAATCTCCCCTAAGCAGAGATTTTGCATTTCTGCCCTTGCCCAGCCCCCAGCCCTCAGGCCCATCTCTGCAGGCTTGGCCAGGCACTCGGCCTGACCCGGCTCTGATGGCCTTGTCAGTGGCACCCTCCAAATAACACACCGCAACGTTGGTCCACAGCCTTGGAATCTCGAGTGGTGAGCCCACTTTTGCCGCCTTCCCGTGAAGGTAAAGTTGGAGCCTGTTTGTCTACCACCCACAGCTGCTGAGCTGCGTCATCGGGACCAAGGGAGTCAGCTTGCCAGCCGTCTCCAAGGAGAAGGGCAGAGGTCACCAGAGAAGCCACCAAGAGACGTGCCAACATATCAAAGGATGCTCAAGGTTGACAGGGATCACTTTCCTTTCTCAAAGTGGGAGGAAAAAAACCCCATACCATCTCTATAGTAGGAGCTAGATCGAGTGGGAGGGAGAGGCAGAACGGGAGTGTGAGAATGACATCTGTGTCAACTGTTTATTTTGGTGATTGTCTGCAAGTTGCAGGCAACATGGCTGAGCTAAGCTGTCATGGAAACACGATTTCGTCGCAGATGACAAGTTGGCATAAAGACAATGTAGGTGGAAAAGAGGTACGGGAAACAAAACTACCTGTCAGGCGGGCAGAGGGAGGAAGAAAATCTACCCTCACGCACTTTCCCGTAATTAAATGTCAGATGTACACAATGCAGTAAAATAATTACCATGGCATAATTACCGTTCAGATGGAGTCCCGTGTATATGCCAAACACATTGCTGTACTAGAGCACAAGCTGTTAAAACAAATTGAGTTACTTAATTTTTACATGTAGCAGCCTGTTTTATCATTTCCTAAGATGCAAACGTTTCATTAATGATGCAGTCTTTCTAAGTGTGCCAAGCTCTGGGCTACTGCAAAAGCAGAGTCTTTGGTTCCCCTGTGGAGACTCTGTAGACAAAAACTCACTCATCTTTCTCTTCCACACTTGCCCCCTCCAATCTCTTCTCCACATAGTAGTCCAGGGGATATTTGAAAGCCATACATCGGATCATGTCACATACCTGCTTTAAGGTCTTTCAATGGCTCCCACTTAGAATAAAGTCCGCCTTTAGGAGTGAGCTCCTGTGTCTCTTTGTGAACATCTCGGGCCTCTCTCTCCCCGTCACTGTGTTCCAGCCACACTGGCTTTCTTTCACTTCAAGTTCAATTCTTCTTTGACCCAAGGTCTTCATACTTGCTGTTCCCTTTGCTCAAAACACACCTCCTCCACTCTGCCATCTCCTGCCCTCCCCCTCTCCCGTCCCTCCAGAATTGCCTAACTCTCTTAAATTTTGCATCTTCAGGGAGACCTCTTCTGTCCACCCTGTAAAAAGTAGGCCCTGGCCCTCCCCGCCCCTCCAGCTGGTCTCCCCTAGAGCTCTTGGCTTGCTTCCCCCATAGCACTGATCCCATTTTGTACTATGATTTTATACACTAGTCTGTGTTTTTGCTTCATGTCTACCTCCCCCATGAGGCTCTAAGCATCTGGAGGGCAGAGATCACATCAGTTTTGCTCTCCACAATACCACGAGTGCCTCGGGTAGTTCATCGCAGGTAGTAGCCGTTCAATAAATCTATCCAGATGATGTGTGATCCTGGGTAAGTCATGTCCCTACCACTGTGCCTGTCTTCTCCTCTGCAAAATGAGGGTGTGGGCTACATCAGTGCTCTTTCAACCTGTTCGTGGTTATCTATTCCTGGCAGCATAAGACCAATTGTCAACTACTGTTAGCACTGATACTTTCAAAGCAAGAAATAGCATAGAAACCACCAGAAACATAGAAACAATACTTGCTCTCACCACCAGTGATTTCAGAAGGGTAAGTTTTGTTGCACGGCACACTTCTTTCCATATTTATGTGTTTACATGCATTTGTTTACTGGGTCATGGTATAGAGTATACATAGCTCTTCCTGTGGGGCACAGACAAGAAATATCAGAGCCTTCAAAACACTGGAGCCTGGGAAAGGGCTGGACTAAACAAGCTCTGAGATCCCTACACTGGCTCCCAGCCTTGGCCTTCTTGGATCCTTCTTCCCACTCCCCCTTCACCACCGCAGGTGGGCTGGGAGGGTCTTTCTAAATGGGACAGAAGCTCTCTTTGCTGCCAGTGACTGTGAAGAGACTTGAGGCAATGGCCTTGGTCCATGGGAAAGCATGGCCCGGTCAGTCCTGCCTTTGACCACCTCACCAGTGCGGTCTTCCGTGTCCCCAACAGGGAAAAACAAACGCCTTTCTCAACCCTGCTCCTCTCAGGAAAGTCTCCTGAACAAAAGGAAACGGACCAGAAGGCCAGACAAGGAGAGGTAGAAATAAAGTTGATTCTCCATTTTCCTACCACTTGGGGAGGAGCTGAGCTGGACATCACAGTCAGAACCCAGACCTGGGGAGGGGAATCCTTTCCCCAGAGCGTTTCCCCAATGTGGCAGACTGCTCAGGAGTTTACCCTGATAGGAAACGTTAGAGAAAACAGCATGAAACAGGAGATGGAAATAGCAGTGGTGAACTGAAACACTTCTAAACAAAAGGGGTCAGTGGGCATCACCTCTTGCAGGGGCTTGCTGCTTTTCCCAGCATCCCCTCCAGAACCCATACCACCGAGCCCCGTCTACCCTCTGTTCCTCTGCTCTGGCCAGACTGGAGGAGTGGTGGCTAGAACTTTGCTCTAACTGTCCTATGGCCCTGGATGATCACATGACCACCTTTACTCCTGAGGTGGCAGGAAGTGGCAGTCCAACCATGGGTGCGACCGGACCATGTGTCAACAATGCTGTGGATGGGGGCGGATTGCTAATTTGACCATTTTGGAGGTTAAACTTGGTGACCCTTGGCCCCTCATTTCAACTCCTAAAAATAAGCCTTACCCGCGAGTCTGGGCTTTGGCTACGGTTTCCCATCTGGAGAATGGGCCAGGGTATTTTTCTGGTTAGAAGGAGGTGTGTGGGTGTTAGCATGTGTATACGCCCGTGCATGCATGTATATGTATGTTTATATACACATGCATATATGTGTACATATATACGTACCTACATATGTATTTATATACCTATATTACAGGGATTACATACATATATATGAGAGTTGAGACATTACAGCCTAACACTCAATCCTGGGGACCCAGGACTCGCTCTTGCTTTTAGGCTTTTGCACCTCAGATCCCAACCACCCATTTGCCTGTTACCCAGAAAGCTTCACCAAAGGCCATGATTATTCATGAGTTTCATGGCTCCTGGCTTCCTGAGAGCTTCTCTTGCCAAGTCTGCAGATAACTCAGACTCAGATGATTGGGCCTTTCAAAAGTACAAGAGCCTATTTCACCTCACCCAGCCCTGCGGATGGATAGGAACTTAACAGGACGACACTTACTCATTGGATTAATTCAAACGTGCATCCTCCTTTCCTCTTTCTCCCTTGCGCTCGCTTGCTCTCTCTCTCTCTCTCTCTCTCACACACACTCACACACACACATACACACACATCTCAAAACAGCCTGCTTCAAAGCAGGCGACAGGAGAGGGGTATCTATTTCTGGCAAGCTCCCCGAGGAGGCCTCCCTCAGGGGACTGGTAACTTACACCCCTCCCCTTCTCCGATCCAGCCAAGTCTCTCCTCTCATTAGCCCACCCTGGATCTCAGACCACCCTCTCTGCTCAGCTCCTGGCTGGGATACCCTCCTTTTCCTGGTTTGCTCCCCCTCAACCCCTCACCCCCGTGCCCTAATCAGCCCCTAGCTGAAGCTGTGACTTCAGGAGCCCTGGGGAATGACAGCTCTGATTGCCTTTCAACAGCCTCACTGGCACCCCACGGCACCATAAATAAAGTCCCTCACATCCTTACCTTGTTCCCATCCAGGAGGCCACGCTGACCAGCTGTCCCGATTTGCCTGGGACTGAGGGGTTTTCCAGGATGTGGGACTTTCAGTGCCCAAACTGGGAGAGTCTTAGGCAAAGCAGGATGAGTTGGTCACACCACAGGGGCCTAAAGTCTGGTGTTGCCCCTTGGGCTCCTCTCATGACCTCTAACCTTCTTTCCAGGCCTCCTGAGCCCATGTCTCACCTCTGTCTGGTTTACTGGTTCCTACCTGGCCCTTGATTGGGACACATGAGTTATCAGGGGAGAGAGTTTAAGTCATGCAAGACCACAGACTCTGGAGATAGATGCCTGGGTTTAACTCCTGCTTCCACACAGCTGGGGGCCAACTACATAAATACTCTAGGCCTCAGTTTCCTCATCTGGAAAATGGGCCTATTAATTATACCTACAGTAGCAAATGCTGTTGGGGCCCCACCCAGTTTCCCTTTCCTGTCCCCCAGCGGGTGTAAGACTTGGCTGCTATTAGCTCAAAGCTGCCCTTGGAATATGGGAGTGGCTCTCCCAGAAATGCAGGAGAAGTTACGCCCCACCCTCTCTGGGAGGAGTGAGCTACAGCTCATGACTGACATGAGAAGAAAGCCCCCTTGCCTCAAGTGAGAGGAGGCCTCGGGCGCCATTCACACGCCAGCACTGCCCGTGGGATCAGGCTGAGGCTGGATGCTTCCTGCAGCCACAGCTTTGCTTGGCTTGCTCCCCGTCCCATCCTGCTTCCCTCACTTAAAGTTCTCTCCTTGAGCACATCCTCATCAAATCACTGGCAAAAGAATTCCTAGCTCAGGATTTGCTCCTCTGGAGCGTGACCCAAGACACCTGCCTTACCAAATTGCTGCAAAGATTAAATGAGATCATGCACATAAAATGCTTAGGTCAGAGCCTGGCACATAATAAGTTCCCATATTGTGGCTGCGCTGTCCTGACCCCTGACCCCGTGACTTAGTCTTGTCCCGTGGAACGGCAGGACTGGCCTCTTCCCCTCGCTGTGGCACCACATTTCCTATCTAATGCCCTTGTGCACGACACACTCGCACGGACACACCCAGGGGTATGCCAAATGCTGGGTATCCCAGCTGTTACACAGTCCCTAAAGTGCTTCAGAATGGAAATGACCTAAAGTAACATAGTTACAGGGGAAATTTCTAATTTCTTAAAAAATAAATTTATTTATTTTTGGCTGCATTGGGTCTTCGTTGCTGCATGCAGGCTTTCTCTAGTTGCGGCGAGCGGGGGCTATTCTTCGTCGCGGTGCGCAGGCTAGGCACGTGGGCTTCAGTAGCTGTGGTGTGCAGGCTCAGTAGTTGTGGCTCGCGGGCTCTAGAGCGCAGGCTCAGTACTTGTGGTGCACGGGCTTCAGTAGTTGTGGCTCGTGGGCTCTAGAGCGCAGGCTCGGTAGTTGTGGCGCACGGGCTTAGTTGCTCCGCGGCATGTGGGATCTTCCCGGACCAGGGATCGAACCTGTGTTCCCTGCATTGGCAGGTGGATTCTTAACCACTGCGCCACCAGGGAAGTCCCTGTTCTAATTTTTAAAGTAACCGTTTGGAAGCATCAGTCGCATGATAAGCAGCAAACTTCTCGTTGATCCATTGATACAGTTGATAACTGCTTCCTACATCTCGCCCCCACTGTCCTAGCCCTTCCTGGAGGGAATACGTGCCCCAGCCATCAAGCAGGAGTCTTCTTTAAATCCGCCTCCCAGAGAGATCACAGACAGAAGGGTTCCCCTCTCGTTTTTCACTGGATAGCCCTGTCCAGGCACAAGTTTTCCAGGCACAAGTTTTCTGCCTGGTGTTTGTGGTTACCCCCGGATGCTCCTGCCTTTGACGTAGGGCACTTCGATTACAACCCCAAAGTTGTAGGACCTTTCCTGTGTACCCAGCATGGCACCGTTAGAAGAGAGACAGAAGAACCACAGAAGAAATAGAAGGTTCAATCCCTGTCCTCAAGAAGCTGAGGGCAGGCAGAAGGATCCAAGAATCAGCAGATATTGACTGAAAAACAATGATTAACAAGGTCCGACTTTTCTGAACACTCACTATGCACGAGGTGTTTTGCTAACTGCTTTGCTGACCCTTACAGCTCTTCCATCCTCCTCCTCTTCACTTCCCAGAGGGATATCTGAGACCGTGAGAGGTGCGGAGCTTGCCCAGGTGTGCGTCTCACCAGCAAGCGCAGGATGCAGCCCAGGCGGCCTGATTCTGGGCCTACACTCTCAGCTTCTAAGCTCTACTCCTCCGAGCGCAGCCCGAGCCCCAGGGGCTTCCAGCCCAGTGGTGGAAAGAAATGTGGGTATAAGGACCAGAATTCTAGCAGAGGGGGAGGTGAGTGAAATATGTCGGGAAACAGGCAGTGACGGGAACGATGTGAGGCACTGACAACATCATATGGGGCCCAGTTGTGAGACTGAAGCGCTCATGGGAAAAGCGGGGCTCCTTCTCCCTGCCTCTTGTCAGAGGCCAGGCACACCCCCCCGCTATCCCTGCCAAAACAAGGAAGAATGCTGCGAGAGAGGCCGTCTATCTGCCGGCGTCCTAGGGACCTGCTCTGTGCCAAATACCCTCCCGAGCAAATATTGATCTATTAACCACAGCTCAAACACTGTGAGTGCAGCGAACATGCCTCGGCAGGGAGGGGGCGGCTGGCCCACTGCCACCTCCCCACAGGGCCCCTGAGCCAGGGCTGGCTGGGGGGAAAGAGACCAGGAGATGCTGAGTTCAGTCCCCCACCGTTGATGGGAAGGTGGCACAGGCAGGCTGGAGATGGAGCGAGAGTCTGTTCAGCAAGGGCTCCCTCTGGGGACTGCCATCACCTCCTCCTGCAGGCTTCAGGGATGTGCAGATTAGGCCAGGAGCAGGCATCAGGGAGCAAGGAGCTTGAGAGATGTGATAATGATGCCGAAGGTCTACGTGGAGACCCCGCATGGAGTTCTGCTTGGTTACGGATCACAGAGCTCTTATTTATACTGATATACATACAGTAACAAAACCCAGAAACCTGTTTTACCTCCTTCCCTTGTTATTTCCTCCACCATGAAAGGTCAGACTGGAACTTCGTTTCTTAGATTTAAAAGGGAAATATTTCATGAGTTGGATCCGAAAATGCCAGAGCCAGAAGGGATACGACTTCACCCAAACTCTTGTTTCAATGATGAGAAGACCAAGACCCAGGCAGGTAGGTCTGCCCAAGGTCCCAGCCAGCAAATGACAAGCCCGGAATAGGACCCAGGCTTCCAACTCCTGCAGCATGTAACTCATGTAACCCCTGCCTCCCCACCACCGCCAAACACCACTGCCAGTTTCCAGTGGTGGTCAGTGTGTCTTCTCACCTTTGAGTGAGCATAGGAAGGGCTGGGCGGGTGGAGGGATGAGGGCAGGGGGAAGCAGATGGGGTGGAGTGTGCAGGCGTCTCTGGGCATACCGGACAATCACATGTGAAGAAAGTCGGGCGTGCCCAGCTGGTATTTAGTAAGGACGTCAGACATGCAGGAACAATCCTAGGAGCCCGCTCTTTTTTTTTTTTAACATCTTTATTGGAGTATAATTGCTTTGCAATGGTGTGTTAGTTTCTGCTGTATAACAAAGTGAATCAGCTATACGTATACATATATCCCCACATCCCCTCCCTCTTGAGCCTCCCTCCCACCCTCCCTATCCCACCCCTCTAGGTGGTCACAAAGCACCGAGCTGACCTAGGAGCCCACTCTTACTCACTGGAAGTTGCTGCCTGGAGCACTGTGTCAAGAATGATTCTGAAGCATCTTCCAGGCTCTATGAGACAGTGTTTTGTGATCTGTTTGTGACGTTGGCCATGGGCAGAGGGGGGAGTCTCAACAAATATGCCCGTCATTTGCCATACCTTTCTATATGTATAAGGATAGTGATGATGCTTCAGGCTGCAATCTTTTTTTTTTCCCAAGAAACCCTTCTGGGTCTCTCCAAGGAGAAAATGGGCCCCTCCATGCAAAATGCCAAGTACATAATAGGAGCTTAATAAATACATTCATTGGAAGAAAGGAAGAAAGGGAGGGACGGAGGGACAGAGGGAGGGAGGGAGGGAAGAAGGCTGTAGGCAGGATATCCCTGGCATCTCCTGGAGTTTTACTGCCTTGAAAAACTCCGCCTTCACTCCTGGACTTCTCTTCCCCTTCGCAAGGCTGCTATAGGAAGACCCCGAAGAACTGTTCCATCCACTAGGCACCAAAGTTTACTTAGAAACGCCTGAAGCACTAGAAGGTCTTTGGTAAGAAATTCAGAGCCCATTCATTCCATAGAGACCCTGAAGTTCCCCCTTCCTTCCTTCCAAGAGCAAGCCTTCACACAGAGACCACCTCCACCTGGAACTGCAGTGACCACAGAGACCAGAAGGAAGGGAAGAAGGGTGAGGGTGAGGGTGAGGGTGAGGGAAATCAGGAGAGAGATGGGGGCTGTTCTCCCAGGGTTCAGGGAAGATGCTGGTTAAAAGAGGAGAGATCATGTCTGAGGGGTGGGACTAGCTGGAAGAATCATACAAAAGGTAAGGTGAACCATGCTCTTCCCTGAGTCAAAAACTCAGTGGTTCCCCACTGCCTTCTAAGTCAAGTATAAAACCCTTTGCACCAGGCCACCATCCTCCAGCGGCATCCGGTCCTTGAATCTATCCAATCTCCCTTGTGTCATCTTCATGCCTTCTGCAAACTGATCCTCTTGCAACCCCAATTTTTCCCCTTCGCCATGAATTTGACTCATGTTTTTTCCTTCCTGTTTGCTCTTGAATTGCTCAGAATCTGACCCATCCTTAAAGACTCAGCTCAGTGCCACCTACTCCAAGAAGCCTTCACTATTGCCTTGAGTTGCACATTGTCTGTCTGTCTCTTTCTGTCTCTCTGCCTCTTTCTGTCTCTGTCTCTCTCTCACACACACACACACACATTCTCTCAAACAGAAATAGACTTAGGTCTACCCCAATTCCATCCCCTCAATCACAGAACTGTACCCAAAGACATTATGCCTGCTATAATGTCAAATAAACAAACAAAAACAAACTAAAAAAAAAAAAAAACAATCCACCACCACAGAGCTGATTTAAAAATCTTAAACTCCTCCACTCCAACTCTCCTTCCCTTGGAAAAGGTTTTGTCCAGACCACAGAGACATTTAACCATGTTTTTAATAAAGTCAGGTCATGAGTGTGCATAATTCTGTGGTGTGTGCCCATCCATTGCATATTCACTGTGAATGTAAACTAAAACTTAACCAGTTAACTTTATTTATACTCTGGATGGAGACTTCTCTTTTAATAAAACAGAATCTGTTAAGGATTATAAACAAACAGTGTTTTATGAACTAAAACTGCAGTGTACTAGTCACTCAAGGGCAAAAACTAGGCTCTGGGAGGCTCAGCCAGCTATAAATAAAGATGAGGCCCTGCCAGGCATGGGCAGAGTAATTGCTGATCCACAATCAGTCTCTCCTCTCCTCCTTCAGGCGCACAAATCACTTGGGCGTTGGGTCACTGCCCACTGGATTCAGCCCAGAGACAGAGAGAAACGGCAAAGCAGTTCATTAGCTCCAAGACTGAGTGTAAACTGGGACTCATGAAATGTCTAGGTCCTGAGTCAAATGACAGAGCGCTAATCCTCGAAGCCACTGATAAGGCTGATCAAGAGCACCCCGGACTTGAGCCTGTGCTACACTCTCTGGGCCTGGGCCCTAAATAAGGGGGTGTCTCTGCTAAACCACTCCACCCTCTCTGGGAGAACCTGCTCCCACATCCTGACTCCCAGCCTTCAACCATACAGTGGGGGGCTGCCAATCACCCCAGGTCAGATCCTGGGCTGCTGTCGTTAGTCCATATGATGGGCATGTGTGCAAGCAGAGCCAATGAGAGTCCAGTTTGCGAGCCGTGCAAATTGGAGCTGGGAGAGGACATTCCTTTCCAGGTTGATCATCCCTTTCCAAGTCTTTGGAGCTTCTAGAGACCATCTTTCTGCTACATGAAGAAAGCCCACCTACAGTGAAAATACTCTGTATGATACTACAATGATAGACGCATGTCATTGTATGTTTGTCCAAACCCACAGAATATGCACCACCGAGAGTGGTGTAATCTAAACTATGGGCTTTGAGTGATTGTGATGTGTCAATATAGTTTCATCGCTTTTAACAAATGCCCGACTCCGGTGGGGAACGTTGATCCTGGGGGGAGCTACGCGTGTGTAGGGGAAGGGGTATATGGGAAATCTTTGCGGCTTCCTTTCAATTTTGCTGTAAACCTAAAACTGCTCTAAAATAATAAAGTCTTAGGAAAGGGAGAAAAAGATAAGAAGAAAGCCCATTTGTCACAGGGAGAATGAAGCTGAGATGCAGAAAGATACAGAGAGGAAAATGCGGATGCGTCCTAAAAGCCACTAAGTCCTCATTTTTGTGTAAGTTGTGTCTGTGCCTCTTTACCCTAAAGCATCCTATCAATACTACTCTTAGTAACTACATCATTTACAGAGCACCTACTAGCTGTCAGACATTGTACTGAGCCATTCAGTACGAATAATGTTGTTACTGTTACTATTTACAGAGAGTTTACAGCTTGCTAAGGGCTTTTGTTGTGTTTTTGGGTTTTTTTGTATGGGAAAACTGAGGTCCATCCTGGGCAGCCTCTGTCTGTTACGTGTGACATGCACCTCTGTGTTCTAGTCCACTGACTGTATTTTCTGTTTTCTTGGCTGCATTGCACAGCTGTTAGGATCTTAGTTCCCCAACCAGGGATTGAACCCAGGCCCTCGGCAGTGAAAGCACAGAGTCCTAACCACTGGACAGCCAGGAAATTCTCTATTTTCTGTTCTTTGAAGGTGTCTCCCTTGCCCTTGGTTCAGAGCCCTTGTACCTGCTCTTCCTGGGACCAAGATACTCCCTCCCTCCCCCATGGGCTGCTAACCTGAGCTCCTCTCCTTCTGATCTCAGGTCAAAGTCCTTTTCTTGGGGTCCTCTTCCCTGACCACTTTGATGCCTCCAGTTTATGGTCCCATAGCACCCTTTTCTTGCATGGCATTTTTCAGTGCTTCTCACGATGTATTTGGTTTTTGTTTCACTAACATCCAGCTGGCCCATCTGACTATAAACTCCTGAAGGCATGGGACATGCCTGTGCTCACCACTGCATCCCAAGAGTCTAGCACAGTGTCTAGAATGCTCTCAACAAACGTTTGATGGAAGATGAGTGAATGAATGAATGTGTGTCCAGGATGACACTGGAATTAGAAGTGCCCCTAACATGTAAAATCCTAAGGGGGGGGTGGGGGTCTGGTCTCTTTGGGAAGCCACACCCATCACCCAAGGGCCCCTGCCAACTGAGCTTGGCCCGGGCCTTCTGGCTGACTTCAATGGCAGGAGAAGGTCCACTGGCCAAGACCTCAAAAGCAAAGACCCATGAGATGCCAAGTGTCTTGCAACCTGGGCAGAAAAAGAGGGGCTCATCACACACCCAACCCTGTAAGAGCAGAGGCAGTTGTGAACTGGGAAAAGAGAAAACCAAGAAAGAAAATGTCGCCTGCCTGGAACACAAGCTCCTTCCCTCTCTCCTCCTGAATCTGCCAAGGAGCACCTTTTACATCCAGCTGATTATGTTTAACCACGGCTTTTGTCCTCGACTTATAATTACCGCCTTTTAAAACCCAGTCACCAAATTAATTGCCCCTTAATGAAGCAGGGTAGCAATTAAGGGCAGCGAACCTTATGAGGAAGGAGAAACACACATTTTGTTCGAGGTGTATCGTCAGGAGCCCGGCTTTGGAAGCGTCATCATTACAGTCGTAATTATTTTCCAAGGCTGTGTGACACCTCCCTAGACCCGACTGGAACTGCCAGGCTCTGGAGAAACCCATTGTTCCTTCAGAGTTAATTAGAGTCCAATTTGGAGCTTCCTGTCTCCTGCACTCGAGAGGAAATAAATTTTATCATTGCTCAATGCCCACTAAGGTCCGCTGAGTATAAGTGGCCTTCTCAGGAAAGCCATGGCACTGCACGCCGGCCTCTCCCCTGCCATACTGCTCCCAAGGTAGGAATGTGCAGTTGCTGGAGAAGCCCACAGCTGCAGGCAGAGCCTGAGGACCTCCACTCGGGGCGTCTCTCCACGTAAAAGGAAGCTCATGTGCGTTATTAGCCTTGTAGTAAGGCAGCTGCAAAGTGCTTCATAGCCAAGCGGCCAGGTCACATTGGTTGGGTCCCCTGTCACCCTTTAGCAGAATTAATGCCCTTGATTAGACAGCTGAGAAGCAAAGAGACAGGGATAAACCTGCATACTCTTAGATGGTCTGCCCCTGGCATCCTCTGGGCTGTGGAATAATGCTCGGGTCTCAAAGCTGAAGATGAGAATGATAAAAACAGAAACAGTAACAGCTAACACTTAACTGAGGACCTCCTGCATGCCAGGCACTTTGATTCTTACAACAGCTGCACCAGAATGTACCGCGCCTCCATTCTACAGCACAGAAAAGACTCAGGCACAGAGATACTGAGTCACTCTTCCAAAGGCACACAGCTAAATGGCACAACCAGAACACAAACCCAGGCATTTGCTCCCAACCGCAAAACGTATTCCCTCTCAAGCACAGGCTGGTGGCCCTGTAAAATAACAATGATACAGTGGCTGGCCCACGAGCCTGCTAACTAATGGCAGTTTCCATCTTTAGGACAAGGGGACCTACGGCCCTGAGGGAGCCTGGCGCCCATCAGGATTCCACCAACCGCAGGGCTTTAATCACTTCATTTCCCCTGGTTCTGCTTTGGTGACAGTGGCTTGACGTTCAAGGCCCTCCACGAGGCAGCTGGCCCCAGCCATACTCCTGCCCTTCACATACCCTCCTCTGCCACCCTTCTCAGATCACCCCAGCTCCTCCTGTCTCCCCAGACACCTGCACAACTTCCTCCGAGAGGGATGCTCTTCCTGCTCGTCTCCACATTGGTAAGTTCTTCCAAACCCAAGCAGTGCACCCCGCTGTCTTACGACACCTTTGCCAAAGACCCAGCTCATGGAAACTTCTTCCTCCTCCAAACAGCTATAGTCCTGAGTCTTTTCAAATTTCACATAAATTTGCCAAGTTGGTATGTAGATATAAATATATGTATTGATACACACATATATATATGTATTGTATTTACTGATTTTTTTACTTACTTATTTAATGCATGACACTAGAACATTATCTTTTTGTGCAGCAGAATCCCTGAGCTGCCACTTACTGGCTGTGGGAACTTGGGCAAGCTGCTTAGCTTCTTTGTGCCTTAGTTTCCTTGTCTGGAAAATGGGGATAATGACTGTGCCTACCTCAGAGAGTTGTTTGCAGTTAACACAGGGGAACCACGGAACCTAGTGCCTGGCTCAGAGTCAGTGCTCAGTCCATGGCCATTGGCATTATCTGTCACACTGGATTATAGCTCCTTGGGGATGGAACCATGTCTGATGCTCGTGTGCAAGTATGACTTGCAAGCATGTGTGGATAGACAAGTTTGAGAGAACCTGCCCTCTGCACCTTTCTTTCTAACCTTTGCACTTTCTAACCTGGCGCCTGTGGGGGTGCCAGGGTGGGAGTATGGAGAGACGTGGAGCCTGCTTCTTCATGGATGGTGTCTGGTCCAGCCTGCGCCACGTGTAGTGTCCCTGGGCCTTGCGTGTCTATGCACTGAAGTCTTCCTGACACTGACTCACCACCCAACTGCAGCCCAGGCAAGCAGAGCTGTGTGCCTTTCCCTCTGCCTCCCTCCATGTCCTCTCTGCCCCCCACAGGGCTGGCACCCTGCATTCCTGAAGCCAGAAGGAAGCCCCTGTACTTCTGGAGAAAGATCCTAAGCTGATACATCCCTGTCTGTTTCTGCAGGTCACAGTGAAACAAGAAGAGATGTGGGTCCGCAGCTTTGGAAGCCAACCATCAGATCTCCTTGCACCCATTGTCTGGTCTCCATTGCTCCTTCCACGCAGCTCCAAGGTCCAGGGACTTCTAGAGCCTTCCAAGCTCTGGTCCACTATGGCTGCTCATGTTCAGGGTCAGGATCATTCAGGTACGTTTTGATGTTGCTGGAAAACCCCAATGGGTTTTGAAAAATGGAGGCGGCCCCAGCAGCCAGCGCCGGGCTGTATTTAACCAATTTAACTCTGCAAAATGCTCCAACTACACACATGCTTGGGCTGCTGCTCGGCTTCTCTTTTTAAAAGGCCGGAGAGGAAATAAAAAAGAACGATGACAAAATGTCCACATGGGTAGAAAAACAGAATAGCTTGAAAGCTCCAGGGCAGGAACTGACACAATTTAATTAACAATTTGGAATAAACATGTTTGCTGCCTGCCGCTAGCAGAGCTGTTTGTTTGCCTTCACAAAATAATGTTCTTAATAAGTCTTAGTTTAAACCTTCTAGAGAGTAATTAAATGCAACACCTTGACTTGAATTGTTAGGAATGGCCGAGAAGGCATAATATTTTCTTTGCATGTTGTTCGGTGGCTGCTGTCATCTTGCATAAACAGTTCCCAACCTCTGTTATGCACTGTATACAAATCGTCACTAATTGTGACTTGGCAAAGGCATCCTATATAAAATACTTATTTCTTAATAGTCTAATAAACGCTTAACAAGGAAACAGGATGGATCAAGTTTAAATCATGATGGAGGAGAACTGACACGTTTAATTACATCCTGGAAGTCCTAAGTTGCTCTCCAAGGCAGATCAATGATGTTTGTGACAACAGTGGCATTTAAAAAATCAAAATAATCATAATATCTGCCATTTATTGAAAAGCTACTATAATCCCAGACACTGTACTCACTGCATATCTACTATTCACAGAAGTCCTTTAAAGGAATATCAGCATTCCCATTTTATAGAGGAGAAAACTGAGGGTCAGAGAGGTTACATGATCTGCCAAAAGCTAAAACAGCTGGTAGGTGAAGGAAGCTGGGATTTGAAGCCAGATCTCTCTGACTCTGAAGTTCACAACCACCAGCCACCTAGCCTCCTAAAACAAAAGAAACATAGCCTGGGAATTTCCCATCACACGCTAAATGCATGACAAATTAAGAGGAAATGATACTAACAGATTTTATTTGATTGCTTAGAGAAGGGCATTTTGTACTCAATGATTGTTTGGGGGTAAAATCATTGTAAACGCTCTTGTTAGAAAAAGATAGCCTAACCTCACAAAGGAACACAACACGGGCTTTTTTTTCATCATGTGGTAAGACTCCTTTATTAATTCCAGCTCCAAAATTCTGTTCCCGTCATCTGCACCGCAGTCTGGCTTTTCCCTAATGAGGGTTTCTACGATTGACTTTTGGCTTTTCAGTCGATCAGTAGAAGACCCAGACTCCAGAGACCTCTGGTGCACCCTCTAGTGGCTATCAGCACAAGCCCAGGAAATCCAAGAAACTGGGACCTGAAAGGGGCTACTATTTAACTATTTTTGCTTGTGCCCATAAAAGTGAAGTGGGGCAAATTGTCTGATATTGCACAACTTGAAAGACCAGGGGCACAAATAATGTAAGATGATCTTAAAAATCTGGTTATGCCATGGTGTCCCAAACTAGGAAGGTCTTGGGGTACTCCTTTAACAATTAAATTCCAACAGATTCTTTCCTCCTGAGTCAGGAATGATCAAGGTCAGATGATCCCACTTCAATAGGAATCTGAGCTGTAGGCACAAGGAGTACCACCAGGCACTGGACGGTGACGGCATGCTGGACAGGACTCCCTACTTTAGTTGACGTCTCTGTATGCCAGGGACAGTGCCAGGTACTTTAACTGAGTACCTCATTTCATCCTTGTTTTACCTTCCTGTTTTACAGATGACAAAATTGAGGATCTGAGAGAGAAAGAAACTTACCCAGAATCACGCAGCCAGTGAGTGGAATTCCAACCCTAGCACTTAGACACCAAAACCAGGCTCTTCTCCATTACATTTTGATTTGCAATCAGATATTGCAAATATTCCTTATACAAGCAACAGATAAACAAATAATTGGTTTCTGTTTTTTAAAGTCTTCTGCAAGTTAGTATGGGCTTTTCTGATTTTTCCCCTCATATCCCGTTATATTCAAGCTCTCGAAGTTACTCACTACACCAGACACTCCACAGCTGAGATAAACATCAGGGCCCCTTGCCTTGTGTGCCTGCCCTTATGATCTGGCCCAGGCAAGCCTGCAAATGGCTAATGAGGTTAAATATAAAGTAAGATAAAGCTGTGAGGCTGTGCAGGGTCTCAGGGACTAGCAGATGACACTTGGGTCTAAACAGTGGTCTAAATAAGGAAAGAAAAATGGTCTCTGTTCCAGGCTGGGATCAAGGAACAATTTCCCATCCACTTGATGAACACACATACATGTACACACACACACACACACACACACACACACACCCCTCATTCTCTCTCATACACACACTTACTTTTTCTCACCTATACACACCTATGTCACGTCACATAGGGATGTAAGGATTTTGGGTGGAGTAGCCACTGTCACCTCTTTGTCTTAAGGAGGTACCAGGATATAGAAGGTGAGAGGTCTGGCCTGGGAATCAGATAACCTGACTTCTGTTCTTGGGCATTACTAAAGCAATGTGACCCTGAACAAGACCTTGAACAAGAGTTCCCATCTGAATAAGAGGGGTCCTATCTACCCATCTCCAAAGGACATAGGGATGTAGAGCAGCTTCCAGACATCACTCTGTAAATTACCTGTCATTCTTAAAGGCCTCCTTTTGCACGTGGCTTTGGGAATCAGCAATTTGAACTCATGCCAGAGATGCCGAAAACATCTCCTGAAATTGAGTCCCCAGCAGTTTGGAGAAAGCAAAACTCAAACCTTTATTTCCCCCAAGAGGACTTCTGGATGTGAGGGGTCCAGCAGTAGAAGAAACCCCAGCAACAGAACTTGGGACATGGGAGGCAGGTGGCTGGCCAGGAATTAGGGCAGGGCGTGAGGGAGAAAAGCTAAGTGTAAGAGACACTGGGATCAATGTTTTCAATGGAATCAGCAATCCGCCCCCCCACCCCCACCCCGCTGCTTCCCATTGAGCCAGAAGCTCCTGGCCTGCCCAGGGCCATCTCTCTCAGCACAGTAGGTGGCCATTTCATTAAATGCGCAATTTGCGGCCTTCCCTGCCTGGGAGTGTGTTCCCTCCGCTGTGCATGGCCCTACTTCTCCCTTTATTGGGATCAAACCTCCTGCCCTCATTTCTGAGACTTCCCTGAGCTCCCTCCACTGCACTATGGGGCCCGGTTCTAACGGCCCAATTCCACTGAAGGTGCAGCACTCACTCCAAAGAGCTATCTCGCTTTAAAAGTCAGTCTGGAATAACAGCTTTGGTGGGAGGAAAATGAATGCTGGGACAACCCTCCTGTCAGGACCCAAATGAGCTTCCTCTGCAGAGTACAGCACGTGCTGTATCTGAGGAATGTTCTTAGCACGGGCAGAAGGGGGGCTGGCCAGGATTTCACTTGGCATCAGTGTCATACTTCTTGGGAACTTTATTTAGTCAGATGACAAGGTCATTTGCTACTAACTTCTTGTAGGTCCCAATTAAGAGCAAGCCAGAGAGCCCAGGGTAAGGTACTCACATCTGATCCTTCTACCTCCGAAGGGCTTGGGGGCACGTGGCTCTGTGGTCAGGAAAAAGATGAGAACGAGGCCAGAGAGCAAGGTGGTTAAGGGTGTGGACTTGGGAGCTGCCCAGGTCTGGGTTCAAAACCCACCCCTGGTGCTTTCAAGCTTAGTGACCCTGTTCAATCTTTCTGTGCCTTAGTTCTCCTTTCTATAAAATGGGGATAATCAGAGCCTCTCTCAGGGTGTTGCTGGAAGAGCAAAGGAGATAAAAACATATACAACACTTGGCGCAAGGTGAGATCTCAATACTTGTCATTGCCATTGTCATCATCACCATCATCATTACTGAAAGGTCAGCACACAACAGTAACATCGGACTGCGGGAGGCCCTGGGATGGAGGTATAAAGAGGCCCAGGTTTGAAGTCGGGGGCCTTGGCTGGAATGCCTGCTCTGTAACTTACAGCACATTTCCAGCGCACGTTCATGTCAATTGGGCAAATTCAAGTACGTGCATTTGTTACAAAGAAGAGAGAGGGAGTCAACAGCTGAAATAGCTACCTGTCCCACCGCTCAGAAGGCAGTGCCCCCGGAGGCGGGAGTGTGGAAGGGGAGACTCAAACCTGCCGCTGCCTCAGGTGTCTCAGCTCCTCCACGCTCCTGTGTGTGCATCTCAGCAGGCTGAGAACTAAGAAACTCTCCTTTTTCATAAAACATGTCCTCAAAACGCAAGTCAACTACTTCAGCTGGCACTCCACTCAAGAAACTGATCTCTTCCAACCTTGGAGGGTAAACTGGGTGGACACAGCTCTTGGGGTGGGGGGATGATTTGTGTTATTTTTCAGGGTCATTTTTTGGCCTCATGTGCTGAGTGTAGGGGCTGAGGGTCTCCTGCCGAGCTGTGAGGACATAGGACATGAACCTCGAGATCCTCATCAGAAGACTAAGGGGGGCAACAGGCTTGACCAGTGGATCCGGTGCTGCCAGTGACATCAACTCTGTCCACGTGTTTTGTAAACCACATTCACAAACACAGGGAGTAATGATCTCCTACCCTGACACTGTCGGTGTCCCAGTCCCAGGCTAAATGGGTGGGGGGGCTGCTGTGATTACAGCCATCCCCTGCATGTCATATTCCCAGGGCTTAACAACAGGGGCTCCTCCTCCAACCCCAGGGAGCAGCTAGGGGGCTTCCCCCAATTAGGTATTAGCCTGCTTTAGCTATGAGCCACTCGCAGCTCATGGTCTCCATAAAGGTGGCACTTCCCCTTTTTTCAGGTTAAAAGCATTCTAAAAATACCTTCAGAAGGCTCTGAGGTCCCACAGCCTTCCCTGCTCTGATTTTAATCCAGTTCACATCTCCTATGGCGTGTGTGTGGATAAGACATCATTTTTCCTCATGTGGGCCGGGTTCCTGAACTCACAGCTGAAGACTGACAAGTTGCTTCAATTCAAGTCCATGGCCCACCCCTTGCTCCACTTGGGCCCAGAAGAGAGCAGGAAGACTCCCTGACCCCACTGTGACTGATAGCAAGTTTCCAGTCTTTGGCAAATGGACAAACAACGGTTTTTCTCTCCCTGAACAACCCCTGAAGTCCAAAAACCTTACATCCAGCTTCCAGACTTCACAAAGCAATGGAAATTATATTGGGCAATTTACAGGTCGCTTTGTAGAAGGCCCATTCTCTCAACAGATACTGTATCCTGTAAACTGTGGCAGAGACAGTGTTTCATTTGAGTGAGTGTCTAGGTGGTATTGCAACACCCCTGCTGTTTTCCTATCTCCACTAACAGACTGTCAGACAACATTCAGATACTTGGCATTTTTTTTTTTTTTTTTGGAAATGCCCAGGCCTGGGTTTTCTCTTTGGCTCCAGGACAGGCTGTGTCAGGCACAGCCTGCTTGCACTCTGCCTGGGGGCTGGTCCTGAATCAATACTAGGAGTTAATTATCACATGGGCAGAGAGGATCTTGGGATCTCTGCCTCACAGTTTGGGATGCCCCATCATCAACACAGCATTGACTCTGGCTCTAAGCCTGGCCTTTTAGCTCAACTTTTGCCTTTGGTCTCCACCTTGGACTCTGCTTCTGGTTATTAGTTCCAGATGTTTTCCTTTGGCCTGAGCCTATCAAGGTGAACTATGTGGCACCAGAGTCTCTTCACTTCCAGGTGTTACCTCTAAACTCTACCCACCCAGCTGAAACCTTGACAAGGGCCCCTGATGCTGCCAGCCTTTCCAGATCTCTGGGGAACACTGACTCCTGATTCTCCATCACTGAGTTCTGCTCCCATCACTCCTAATTACCTCCCCATGCTGACAGCTCTTTGGCATTACCTACGTTACCTACATGGCCATACTCTCCACTTCCTAGGGTCTGCCTCCTGCCATCACCTCCAGCTCACCTGAGCCCAACTCTGCCCCTTCTGCAGAGTCCTAGGGTGCTAGGTCCAGCCCCTGCCTGCCTGTCTCATCTCACTGCTGGGAGTGAGGTCATGTCCAGGTGAGAGAGAATGCACAGGCTCCAGGGTTAGACTGCTGGCTTCAAATCCCAGCCCCAGAGCATCGCTGGCTGGGCAACCTTGAACATGTTCTCAGTCACCCTGTGCCTTACTTTCCTCATTGTAAAGTCAAGATAGCCTTATAGAGTTGTCGAGGGAGTTAAATCTGATAGTGATTATAAAGGATAGCATGGTGTTTGGTAACTTTTAAGTGCAAAATAAACAGTAGCGAGCTTCCCTGGTGGCACAGTGGTTAAGAATCCACCTGCCAATGCAGGAGACATGGGTTCGAGCCCTGGGCTGGGAAGATCCCACATGCCGCAGAGCAACTAAGCCCGTGCACCACAGCTACTGAGCCTGCAAGCCACAACTACTGAGCCCACGTGCCACAACTACTGAAGCCCGCACACCTAGAGCCTGTACTCTGCAACAAGAGAAGCCACCAAAATGAGAAGCCCGCTCACTGCAATGAAGAGTAGCTCCCGCTTGCCGCAACTAGAGAAAGCCCGCACGCAGCAACAAAGACCCAACAGAGCCAAAAATAAATAAAATAAATTTATTAAAAAAAAAATGGTAGCTATTGTGTTAATTACGTGGTGTTGACATTCAGGAATTCTAAAATTTATCTTGAAATCTGGAGCAAACTGAGAATGAGGATTAGAGAACATGAGCATGATTTGTGGGAACGTTCCTTTTGAACATGTAAGCTCATCAAGGCCTTTCCAAATTAACCTTCAAAGCAATCCCACACCAAGCCATCTTTTGGCCATATCTCATGGCAAAAAGAATGCTTTACTTAGGAACCTTAACAGAGGATCAGCTCTAAGAATCAAACAGGTTGAGAAACTAAAAACGTTTGACCTACCAGCTTCACCAAGACCTGGTTAAAGTTAACTAAAACAAGCAGCTGCAGTTTTTAGTAGCCTAGTGTCAGCGGCTGGTGTTTGAGCTGATCAGCCCTGTGTCTGTGAGTCAGATAAGGACCAGTTTACAAAGCACATCCACATATTTGGCTCGACAAAAGGACAATGTGCTTGAGTCTTCCCTATCAACGCGGTCAGCTTTCGGAGGTTGCATTCCTACTCAGACAAAGCGAGACTGTTCCAAGCACTGTCAACACCTCGGTGTCTGCAACTGATAGCATCAGAGCCGTACTCCTGGCTCAAGTCACGTTTACATGATGCCACATCACGAACAATTTGGATCTGAAATTAATTTATTGAAAACCCCAATTCCCCACAAGCTGCTAAAAGTATAAACCTTTTGTCCTAGGTAAAATCAAATCACAGGAGCAAATGGTCCCTAAATGAGCAGAGATCTGAATTCTAATGTGGATACAGGGCTACAACTGAGAGAAGGTAAGAAGAGGATATAAACCTTGGTCTGCACAGCAGAGGAATGAGCCTGCACCGCTGTGTAACCTGGGGGACTTGACTCTTTGGAAGAAACCTAAGGCAGAGTCTTGGGACTTTTCCTTTCCTTCAGATAAGGGTTTACAGGGGACATGGATCTGACTAAGATATCACTCCTCAATTCCCCAAGTGACAGACGCAAGTTGGGGCTGCCTTTTTTGAAGGCACAGAGGTGGGCACAGATAGGGGGAGAGTTTGCTTGTGCACCTTGGTTAGAAGGACCATTTTCTCTTCAAAGTTGTGAAATGCTGAACCTTGTCTAAAGCAGCACTTCCTATAAGATGTCTCCCCAGGACACTAGTCTCCAGCAATGCTCCATCATAAAATGGATCCATGACTGGGTAAATGTGGGAAACACTGCAGGTTTTACAATGCACGTCAGCACATTAAACGTTCTTAGAAGTCCCACAAGAAAGAAATGTATTTCACTTATTTTAACCTAGAATTTCTCAAATGTTTTCGGCCACAGCACTTTTTAATTTACTAGCCTATAGAAGCTTCAGGAAACACTCTGGGAAATGGCAGGCTTATTATTATAAGCTGCCCAGTTCATTCTTCTGACTGCTAAAGAGAGAAACAACGACTCTCATCCCAGCTCGTTCCCTCCTCGCAAAGAGTGAGTAATCAACATGACGGTAAAGGGAACACTTTGAAAACATGGTTTCCTCTAAGACAGCTGTCCTGCAGACAGCCATAAAGCACACGTGTACATACGCACACACACACACAGACCAGGCAACATCTCATTTAATGGCCCTTAAGACCTGAACTGAGGACACCCTGATTGATTCCCACCCCCAAAGGCTTCTCTGACAAGTGTCCTGCTCAGCCTGTCAACAGTCTTCCTGCCCCAGCAACCTGGTCCTGGGATCAGCAGGAGGTGGGGCATCCCCAGGCTGTGGAGGTGGGAAGGCCCAACTGTACCCCTTCTCTGTCCTGCCCTGGGCTGTTTCCTCTCCTTGAGGGCAGGTTTCCATCATGAGTTCAGTGGAAAGCATCTTCCATCACTTTTCTAATGGGCACCAGGCAAAATCTTTAAGAATGATCGCTAGGGGGTTTAGAGGTGGATTTATAAATGAACAAACCATGGGTCAGGTCAACTGGCTCAGATCTGTGTTGTCAGAACCATTGAGGTCCCTGATGAGATGCTTAAAAAGCCATCTTAGTGGACTTCCACTTCTGGGAAGGTGGAGTAGATAGTTTTCCTTATTTCTCCCACCGAGTTCAATTTAAAGCCCTCAACATAATACGAAACAAATATCAGAAGACTCTGAAAGGTGGGGAGAAGAAGGCAGTCTGGCTAGGGAACTGGAAGCCAAGGAATGACATGATGGTGAGTTCCTTAGGTTTTCTTTTTGCCTCCCCTATCCCAGACCTGGTACTGGTAAAGCCAGCAACCCCAAGATATCAATGGGCACAGACCGAAAAAGCCTGCTACCCTAGTCAAAGGAGTAGAAAAGAGGCAGCCTAGCTAGCAGAAAACTTCTAGACAATAACTGCTCTACTCTAGCCATGTCTGTGGCTTCATCTCCACCAGCACTGGCTGAGTGAGGAACATACACTTCTGTCCACATTAGCCTGACAAGGCATCCCAACCCCTTGCTGAGGCAGTATCAGAGAAGGCCAAGTTACCTCTGCTGAATGGTAATGAAATCCCTCCCCACAATGTCAGTGGAGATCATGTGGGAGGCCTGGTCTTCTAGACTCACCTGATGACAGGTAACAAGATGGCTCTTCCTAATGCTAACCACTGGGGTGGTGTCAGGGAAGTCCTAGGGAAGGTCTGTACTTTCACCACTGCCCAGAGATAATGAGGCCAACTTTACCCCCCTATGGTGTTGGGGAAGCCATATGGGGAGTAGTAACAAGTTACTCTTGCTCTCCCAGCCAGGTGGTATCAACAGAGGCCTGGGGGAGTGGAATTCCCACTTCCATCCAGCCATAACAAGGAGCCCTCTCCCCCAGGTATCAATAACGAATCAGGACTTCCATCCCCTCTGGAAGTAACAAGGCGATGTTACCCCCTTCCACTGTCAGAGCAGGGTCAGGAGCCAGATAAAACAGAAGACTTAAATAAGATCCAGAGTTCCATTACATAATACCCCAAATGTTCAGTTTCAATAGGAAAACTACCCATTGTACCATGAACAAGGAAAGCCACAACTTAAATTTGAAATGACAATCAAAAGGTGCCAACACTGATGTGGATTTTTCAAGCAGCCATCATAAAAATGCTTCCATGAGCAATAAAGAATATGCTTGGTACAAATGCAAACCTAGAAAGTCTCAGCAAAGAGACTGAAGATGAAAGAAGAACCTAATGGAAATTTCAGAACTGAAAAATACAATAATCGAAATTTAAAAACTCAATGGGTGGGCTCCACAGCAGAATGGAATGAACAGAGGAAAGACTAAGTCAGCTTGAGGATAGGCCTGTAGAAATGACTTAATCTGAACAACAGAGAGAAAATACACTGAAAAGAAATGGACAATGCCTCAGAGATCTAACATTTGTGTCACTGGGAGACCCAAAAGAAGAAAAGACAACAGGACTGTACTTGAGGAAATAACAGCTGAAAACATCCCAAATTTGGAAAAAGACATAAACCCACAGATTCAAGAAGGTGAGCAGACTCAAACAGGATAAATCCAAAGAAACCTGTGCATCACAGTCAAACTTCTAAAAACTAAAAACAAAACAAAACAAACAAACAAAAAAACCCTGAAAGCAGTGAGCAAGAAACACCACCTTACCTATAGGGAAAAACAATTCAAATGACAGCAGATTTCTCATCAGAAACCATGAAGTCCAAAAGGAAATGGAATAAATTTATTCAAGGGCTGAAAAAAAAGCACTAATGATCCCAAATTCTATACAGCAAAAACATCCTTCAGAATGAAGGGAAAATCAAAACATTCTCAGATGAGAGACAACACAGAGAATTTGTCACCAGTAGCCTAAAAAATGGCTAAAAGAAATTCTCTAAATAGAAATCAACGTCAGAAAAGAGAAAGAATAATGGGGAAGGTAAAAATATGAGTAAATTTATTTTCTTCTCCTCTTAAGCTTTCTAAATTATGTTTGTGGTTGAAGCAAAAATTATAATACTGCCTGGTGTGGTTCTTAATGTACAGAGAGGAAATATTTAAGACAATTATATTTTTAATTGTGGAGAGTAAAGGGACATAAATGGAGGTAAGGTTTCTATACTTCACCGAACTGGTAAATTGTCAAAACCAGTGATAAGAATGTAGGAAGTACATATAACATAATACCTAGAGTAACTACTAAAAACGCCATCCTAAAGAGACATTGGAAAAACACTAAAAATGAATCAAATGGAATTCTTTTAAAATGATTGTGTAACCCACAGAAAGACTCAGGAAAACAGAAACAAAAACCAGAACAAACAGAAAACAGAACATAAAATGGCAGACTTAACATACCAATAATTACACTAAATGTAAATGGTCTAAATATACCAATTAAAAGACAGAGATTTATGGATTTTTTTTTAAAGCATGATTCAACGATATGCTAATATGATGTGTGAAAAATTGTTATGTGGCTACTTTCCTTAAAAGGCAGCTGGCACATGTCCCTTTGCCTTATTGGGTTTTCCTCCATTCTGCTTCTTGGAAAATGTATGCCATGGCTGCCACACCAACTTAAGACTATTAGGGAAAGGCCACAACACAGTGATAATGGAAGAAAAAGCTAGAGCAACTAGCTCTCTGAATACGTGTTAGAGCAGAGCTGCTGTGCCAACTCTGGACTTCCCCTCCATGGATTCTTAGTTCAGAGAAAAAGAAATCTCTACTCTGTTTAAACCCTGTTACTGCATGGTTTTCTATTCCTTGCAGTTGAACATAATCCTCACCGATACCAAAGAGTTATACTTACTGAGAGCTAGTATAGGTCTAACACTGTGCCAAGCCCTTCACAGAGATTATTCTAATGAACTGAGGAGGAAGGTACTATTTACTCTTTTCCTTATTTTATAATGCTGAGGAAACTACTGCTCAGAGAAGTTAAGCCACTTGCCCAAGGTCACACATCTCATCTGCCCAGTGCAAACTTGTTTAGTCTAACTCTAGGGCTTGGGTTGTTAACCTCAAGAGTGTACTGTGAAACCTCCTCCCCCCAAAAGAGGCTTGGCTGAAAGGCTTCCTTCCATAATCACACAAAACCATGATGAGCTCAGAGAAAGCTTGTATTCATCAGGCATTTCTGAAATGTTGACTGAGATTCTTTTTGAATCCATTATCCTCTCGGACATAATCAATCTATTAATCAATCAGCCCCCATTCATTCAACAAACATTTTTAAGGGCTTAATGGTGCCAGGTCTTGAGATAAGCCAGGGGAATGAATCAAGTGACACAAACCTATTCCTCCAGGGGTCCTCATTATGGCACTGAGTTCATTTACTCTGAAAGTTGATTTTTCCATATCTCATTGCTCAGCTCCAAGCCTAAGATGTCAAACAAGCAGACTACAGGGGTTCACTGGTGAAGTCAGTTCTCCCAGAAGCCCCACTGTTCCATTCCATCTATATACTTTGAGGATTCTGGTCCGTTTTTCCCTTTTATGTCTCTAACATGGCAATGGAGACTTTGATGTCTCACCTTGCAGAGAGGAGAAGAAAGGGCAGAAGTGCCTCAGAGATGGTGGCCAAAAAAGCTTTGAGATCATGCCAAGCCCCAGCAGCATGGCTTGATCTTTCCTCTATGTTCCCTGGAATGAAAAGTGGATTTTTCTAGCTTCCCTCTCACTCCCACGTCCCCACCCAGCTCTCGGCTCCTGGTAGTGCCAGCACTCACATCCAGGGATAACAGTCAAAATCGCCTCCTTCTTCTTTGACAATGAAATACAGCAACCATTTGGCATCCCGGCAGTGCCCCAGTCTCCTGACCCCTGGCTGGGTCCCAGGGGATTTGTGGTCGGCTGCTAATCAGAGCCCTGGCCATAGCCATTTCCCATGACATAGCTGGAATTCTCCCACTCCCTGCCCTCTCGGCTTCAGTTACCCAGCCAGGCTGAAACTATTTGCTCCCCTCCCACCCTGTCCATCACTGACCCTTCCTCAGGCCGCGCCTCTGCACCCGCCCACTGGCCAGACTCCTGAGGCCCTCAGCGGGGGAGCTGCAAACCTCTCTCCGCTTTTATTACTGACCCGCAGCCCACCTCCTACACTCCTTCAGCCCACAAGGCTTCTTTTAAGCACCCCCCTCTTGAGCAATGATAAACCTCCGTGCCAGGGAAGTTTAAAGAGAAATAGCCACTCCCGACCGACCAAACTGATATCAAGGAGGGAGGTCAAGTGTGTGATTTTCAAGCTGTGGTCATGAAACGGTTGTCTTTTCTTTGTCATTTCTGGTTAATATGCCTACAAACTAGAAAACCAGTCTCTCTGCCCTTTTGGAGGGCTCAGTCTTAGCCTACCTGGGAACGGGAAGGAATGTCTGCCAACCACAGGGCAGGTACCGTACACTGTGTAGCACTGAGTGCATGGATTCTGGAGCCAGGCTGGCGGGGTTGTAGCCCAGCTCCTCAGACTTAGTAGCTAGGGGACCTTGGGCAAGTCTCTGGGCCTCAGTCACCTCTCTGGACAATGAAGAAAATGAGGGCCACCTCCTAGGCTTGTCATGGGTATTAAATGAATTCATATTTATAAAGGATAGGAAGAGTCATATCTGCTTTTAGTAAAGAAATACTATGCGTATATGTGATATTCATTTTCATAACAGCTTGATGAGGTTATTATCCTCTCTTTAGAGAAAACTCCATTGGATGTCACAGAGTTGTAGAAACTTGCCTGTGGTCAGACAATAAGTGGCAGAGCTGGGACTTGAACTTGGGTTGTACTTCCTGTTATGACAGTGGTTCTTAGAAGCAAGGTCCCAGACCACCTAGGAGTTTGGTAGAAATGCAAATTATCGGGTCCCACACAGACCTCCTCCTGACTCAGGATCGCTAGGGGTGGGTCCAAAGATGTTCCAACCAGTCCTCCGGGAGGGCATGGTACCAGAAGGTTAAGATGCACTATCACCACGTTCCCCTCACAGCAGTAGCAGGGTCTCCCTTGTCACCTGGTAATTGGTACAAAGTAAACACAAGCTGTACACACCTCTTAAACAACACACGAAAACACAGGTCTTCTCTGTGCAAAGTGTTGTGCTAGATGCCATGAGGACACAAAGAAATGTGAGCTTCCTGCCTGCTCATACTTCCCTAATTATCAAGCTCAGATAAACACGTGCACGAAGTTAGCCAATAGCATAGACCACACTAGGAGTCAAAAGCATCAGCATTCAGAGGTTGCAGGCAGTCAAACAGAGCTGGGTGCAAATCCTGGCCTCCATTCTCATGAGCTGGGACTTCAATGAAGTCACGTGACTTTGCTGTGCCCGGCTTCCCTACCCTCCTCATGGGGCTGCCCTAAAGATGAAATGAAATTAAGGCAACCATCTTGTATGGTGCCTGGCACATAGTACAGGGCTCAGTTACTAAATGGCTGGAGACGTTAAGATCTGTCACCAGATGATACGGGTTTCACTGCCAAATCATGACAGAAAGGTAAGGTGGGGGGGATGGCATTGAGGGAGGAAGACTTACAGAGAATGGGGACTTGAGCTTGATTTCAAGCATGGTGAAAATCTCACAGATGAACACAAGGGAAAAGAAGGAAATGGTATCACTGATTATTAAAAAGGGAAATTAAAAGGCATACCACGCTAAGAGTCAGTAGGCCAAATCACTCTTATTTGCATGACTTTCACCTTGAGCGTGCAGACTCAAACACAGGAAACCCAAATTGTACTCAAGATCCCAGAATATCACGGCCCCAGACACAGGCTTTCTGAGCCAGGCCTTGTTTAATCACCAGGGGTTTAGGAAGGGGTCTGCGGATATCCCTATGGCTGCTCCTTTTAATCTGGACATTCTCTGGAGGAACATCTAAAATATAACTTAATATAATATAACTTAATATAATATAATAATATAATAATATAACTTAATATAATGCTGAGAAAAGTAACTGAAAAAAATTGAAATTCCGATTCTTCTACATTTCCTCGCTATTCTGGAGGCCTAAACCTTCATAAAAGTGATTAGACAGGCAGCGTGGGCTATTAGCTCAAAGCAAGGGCAAAAAGTCTGGAAGCTTCATTCTACCTTTGCCTGGGGCATACATGGAAATACTAAAGATGTCCAGGAACAATCTCCTGGACCACAGAAGGATGGGTGGCACGTTCACTCCCATCCCCTCCCAATCTTGTGACTTGCAGGCTAGTTTCCCTATCAAACTCACCGAGGCAAACTCCTCAGACTTGTGCCCAGTTGGTTCCTTTGGGGCCTGGGCAGAGGTGGGGCTTGTGGGCCCAGTGAGGGAAGCTCGGGGGAGGAGAGCAGAGTGTAACCGGAAGACCATGGGAGATGGGCACTGGGCCCATCTCAGGATGAGCTCGGACAGCACCCAACAGCCCTCCAACCCTCAGCCCAGTGATTTATGTTCCGGGAGGATTTTAGCAAATCAAGACGTTTTGGCTGCTCCTTTTCAAAGCCAGGGTAAGGCAACCCAAGGCATCTCAACATGACCACATTTTTGAAAGTCTAGTCTATTGTTTTTAGAATTTCCCTTGAAGGCCCTCTAGGTACCACCCTCAGACTCCCTACCAAGACCAGTATACACAAGTCAATGGGAAGGAAAATGTGATCTGAAATATTTCCTGCTCATTGACTTCCCTTGGAGAAAGCTTTGCTTCCAAAGGTCCCACTCTAGAAGCTGGGGGCGGGGGCTCAGCACCGCAGAATCTTTTCCCGAAGAAGCAGCAGAGTCTGTGGTTCCCTTCTGCTTGATCGTTTTAGTACAAACGATCTCTGTGGCTTCAGGGTGTGCTTCCACTCTGGGTGGGATGGTGAAGGGACTGATTGTCTGCTACATTACTCACCCCAAAGTATATGCCACTGGGGGCAAACTTGGCTTCTGCATTTTCCCTTTTTCTCTGGGCTGTGCGCTCATCTCCCGTGAGTCAGCCTTTTCCTGGGCTGTACCCAGCCAGACCCTCCAGGCCCTGGCTCTACTGGATCAAGAGCAGTTGTTTGGGTTGGGGGCAGTGACCGTGCCCTTTCCTGCTGGTATGTGGAGCTATTGTTCTCTGAGCCCAGGGCCGCTTTTATCCCTGGCATTCCTACGATCAGGATTAGCAGATCTGTGCCTGTCTCACTGGGTTGCTTTCTACTTCGCTTAACTGCAAGCCAACCACAGACCCTGTCCCCTAGTTTCTCATGCACAGTTGGCCACCCCAAACTGGCACCCCCAAGCCCTCACACGCGGACCAAGGTGGGGGTCAGGCAAGCCACAACGATGTTGCACCAAAGGACACCTAGGGTCAGCCCCACAGGGCACTCGCTGTTGTGCCTCTCAGGGCCAGTCACAGACCCAGCTGCACCGTGGTTTTCCCACCTCTAACAGTAGTGACAACTAATGTCCTCCTGGGCCCTGAGGGACGACTAAGGGAGGCAACATGCAAATGCAAAGCAACTGCAGAACACCTGGCACATAGTAACTGCTCAAGAAACGCTAGATCCCTTTGCCCTTTCTAAGCTAGACGGGCAGCTGGGAGCACCTGCCTTACCTACCCCACAGGGCTGTTGGAAGGAATAAGTAATGCAAAATATGTAAAAGCATGAAAAACCTCCAAAGGGCTACACGTATAAGGGAACATTATTATGATTCACGTATGTGTGATGAGTCTTTGTTTGAGTCCAGAGAGGTCCTATTGCACAGTGTCTGCCAAGAGATCAGAGGAAGTTCTGTGGCCTTCCTTTTTGCACATCTTGAAAACGACGTTTCTGAAAGCCACAAATAGGGGGCGTGGCAGCAGCTCCATTGCTTCATCTGCTAAATATAAAAATAGCTAACATTTACCGAGCACATACTATGTGTGAGGCACTACTCTAAGTGCTTTACGCATGTTAAGATTACATTTCATCCACACAACCCCATCCATTCACTCATTCATTCACTCAATCACTGGTGCTCTTCCCCCAGACATCCACATGGCTCTCTCTCACCTTCTTCCAGTCACTACTCAAATGTCACCTTCCCAGCAAGGGCTCCTCTGGCCACCTTATCTAACATTCACCTTGCCACCCGCAAGCATCTTTGCTGTGTAACTGTTCTCCTTAGCATGTATCATTATCCAATGGACCAGTTGTTTTATTTGTTAAACTTGCTTATCTTGTGCATCCCTCACTAGAATACGAGCCCCCTGAGGGCTCACATTTTGCTCTGTTTCATTCCCAGCTACGTCCCCAGCACCTGGAACAGAATAGAGTCTGAGTGTCTAGCTCAGAGTGGGTGTTCAATGGACATTTGTCAACCTAATGAAATATATATATATGTATATATAATATATATACATATATATATTCTTTTTTAGATTCTTTTCTATTATAGATTATTACAAGATACTGAATATAGTGCTATACAGTAGGACCTTGTTGCTTATCTATTTTATATATAGTAGTATGTATTTGTTAATCCCGTACCCCTAATGTATCCCTTCCCCTTCTCCCCTTTGGTAACCATAAGTTTGTTTTCTTGAGGTAGGTAGTACTAGCATCATCATGCCTGTCTCACAGATAAAGAAACTGAGGCACAGGGAGGTTAAGTAATTTGCCCAAGGTCACACAGTAAAGATCAAAGCCAGGTTTGGACTCCAGAAACCACGCTCTATATTCTTTCACCTTTTGATCTAAGCTTTGCGTCTGCACTAACACTACCATTTTTTATCCTCTTCCTCCTCCTTCTCCTCCTCTTCTGGGGTCACTGCTTTTGTGTCTAGCTTGCTTCTCCATGGAGACCAATGACTCCCCCAAAGGACTTGTTCATGCTGAGATACAGACTCATTTGCTGACACATGTTCTTAATGAGAAAACTGCTGCCTGGTAAATGATTCACTCAGCGTATTCATGCTCAGATGCTTCATTTAGCAGTGGACACATCAAGGTACACGATAGCAGTATTATTGCTGGCAGGACCGTGGAGATCTTCTTGAGCAACAGGGCAGGGATATAAGGTGGCAGAACTAGCCTGGGTCCTAGAGCCACACACAGCTCAGTCTGAACCCTAGTGAGACCTTATTACAATGTAGCTGTGGGATCTTGGTCAAGTCAGTTCACCCCTCCTGGCAGTAAACACTTAACCAAGGGCTGGAAACATGGTAGGTGCTCCATGAATGTTATTTCCATGCCTCCCTCTGACTCTCAGCCCAATATCGCCTTCCCTAATGCTACACGTCTCATCTTTTCCAGTTTCTGCTTTATTTCACAACCAGCACTGAAAGTTTAGGTGAGAGAAACTCAAGAATGGTAGAAATGAGAAAAATGACACTTCCTATCCAGAAAAGTCTGTGTATGTCTCCAAATCACTTAGAGAATCTGCAGTATTCTCCAAAGTGACTTTCCTACCTCCCTTCCCCCCCACCCCCTGATGTTAAGAACAGTGATACGGGCCAACACGAAGGGAATGTTTACTTGGTTCCAGGTTCTGTTCTACACACTTACATGCATTAACTCATTTCACGCCCACAGCAATCCTGTGAACTAGGTACTATCAGCACGCCCATCTCACAGGTGACAAAGTTGAGGCCCTAAGAGGTTAAATAATCTGCCTGAGGTCAGCAGCAGAGGATTCAAAGCCAGGCAGGCCAGCTTCAGGCACTGGTCCTTCTGCTTATCCCACCTGCGGCCTAGCATCCGGGACCTCACCAACCCTTGGGCAGCACTAAGGAGAGATGAGTGATGGGGGGAGGGGCAGAGGTTGGCTGGACTCTGGAAAGTGCTCTGGCCTGGGTGGGGGTGGGGAGAGCACACAGCTCTCTTGGAACACTACCTGAGAACTTCCTAACCTCTCCACAGTGAGGATCTGAACTTTAATGTTCTGTTGAGGTTTCTGGCAACGAAGACCGGCAGTAATGAGGGGATATCCCGTGGGAGCCCCTCGTCATCTTTTCAAGCACTTCTATCCCGTAGGTCAACAGAACCCAAATCCCTCACATCCTCCTGGGCCACTCATTCTGAGCACGGGTCAGCCCCTTTCTACAACCTCACAGTAAGGAAAACAGTTTCCAGAGAGGAGGCTACGTGTCTTACGAAACTGTGACTTAGTACTTATTTCCAAAATTGTTCACCCAAATCATTTTTAATTAGGTGAAAAATAACTTTTTAGAAAAGTATAAATATGTAACCATCTTGTTTTCTATTGTTCTAAGACTGCAGAGTCTCAGAGCCCCGGGACTGCTCGATAATCTGGTAACTTCTCTGCCTTGGAGACTTTTGACAGGGGAAAATGTGCTCCACGGAGGCAGATGGTAAAAATAGCAAACATTTGCTGAGACAGTGTTAATTAAATGCTGTGCACCGTGCTGGAAGCTTTACAGGCATCATCTCATTTAATTTTTACCACAGCTCTACGAAGTAGGTGTTAGTATCATTACTTCCAAACGAAAGAAAACAAAAGTGAATCTCTGGCAAAGAAAGGAACTTGGGCAAGGAGCCCAAAGTGGCAAAGTCAGGATTCAAACCCAGGTCTGTCTGGCTTTTAGTCTCAAACCACTCAGTTATACAGACTCCCCTTCCAGCCTATAAGGATGGAAGCACCTATAAGGATCCTCCTAACAGCCGATGGCCAGTGTCTGACCTGCCTTCATCCTCAGGAGGAATAATGGGAAATAGAAACGGGAGGCAAATTGCACAGAAGCTCCCTGGACCCTGGGATGCAGCCACTGGCCAGAGACCTTGCTGGGACAGAGGGTCAGGGGGCCGTGCAGCTCTACGCCGCCCCTTGGTCCACCATGGCATTGCGGGACCCTCTTATAAGTCATTCACTTAAGATTCATCCCAAATCCCGTGACCCTGGAGCGCTGTCAGCTCAGAGGGGGGGCTCCTTTTCCAACTCAGGACTGTTTTAAGGGCTAGCAGAACCCTCGTTGCCTCTGGTTTCTGAGCACAGTTTCCTCGCCTGTAAAGTGGGGGGCATGAACTTCATTAGGGGTGCCTGTACCTAGGAAATGTCCTGCCGGTCGCTGTCCTGGGTCCATGCCAACGGAGCATAATATATCCCAGGGCGCCTTCCTGAGCTTGGATGGGCCTCAGAATCCTTTTCAACATATTACCCCAGGCACCATTTATCTAATCACGGTTGGCATTCAAGATGTAATCAATTTGCCATGGCTAAACTAGGAGATCTCAAAGGGCCCTTCCAGATTAATATATCATTTTATGGTATGTCTACACATGAAGCATATGAAAGCACGCATTTTTCTGGAAGAAATAACGGAGTCAGTTTTCAATGACATAACTCGGGAAAATAAATTAGCTGGCTTCTCCCAAACCTTTCCATGAGAAGGTCCTGAGCGCGGGGAACCTAGAGATGTCAAATGAGAGAGAATGGAAGAAGGTTTCACGATGCAGAAAATTAGAGAGGGCATCCCTGGCAATGGAAGTCTCCCTACCACAAATTGCTCCCTGTCAGAGAACTGCTGGCCGGTTCAGGCGGTCATTAGCACTCCCCAAATCACTTGCTAGCAACAGCAGCACTAAGATGCGGAGACAGAGGCGCCTAAAACTTGAGAGAGAAGCCATGTCACCACAAAAACAGGGCCCTGACCAAGGGATGCTGGGATGAAATGAAGTAACTGTTTCGATTAAAAACAGACCTACCCGTTTCTCTAAACCCCCTATTTGCAAAGTCCCACCAGGCAGAGGAGCTTCAAGGCCTATCCTGACCGTGTGACGCTGGAGGCCGCATGGACTAGCCATGGGGACTGAGTCCAGCCCTCCTCCTGGGTGGAAGGAAGCCTGTGATGTGGGGCAGGCAGCTCAGGCGTGCCCTTCCTCAGAGAGGGAACGTACACGCAGGCCAAGGGCTTCCTGGAGGGGTGCTGAGCTGGAATTCTCTCTGTGCTCCCTGACTGCACCCACATGACAGGATTTGGCCTTGTGGACCGGAGGTGGCAGACGTGCTGTGAAGGTCCACGGACTACAAGGACGCCTGCGTTTGAAAGGCTCTGCCCACTTCTCAGGGGCGAAAGGGATGTGGAAACCATCAAAGAAAGGTCCGGTAGAGTCTGCAACAATTTCCAAACCCAACAAAGGAAAAAGGAGCCCTGCTGGGGACCCACTCTCCATCCAGGGGCGTGAAGAAGCAGCCTGATGGCCAGCCCTACTCGATGGTCTCCACCATCACTGACCAATCGGTGGCCCTGGTCTTGTGGGCCTCAGCCACCTCTTCTGTGACTGCTGCTGGGCAATGAAGAAGGTCTGGTCCCCAAATATAAGACTGCAAAGGTTATGAAAATAAATGAGCAGGGCCAACATGGGGCAGTGAGGGTGATGGGAATTTTCACACATTGGAGAAAGCGTGCTCCTTGAAAAGGGCACCCAAACGCGGCTCTGAAGACTTACTATATGGGAATCGGGGCCCAGTGCAGCTGCCAGAGCTCCCACTCTGGGGGCAGGAATAAGTAATCTGGATACTTAATATGAAATCTCCCAATTTTTAAACATAGGCAACTCATTTTTTTTTCAAATTATGCAGGCCAAACACAATCCATCTGTGGGCAGGATTCTACCTGTGGGAGCGCGATTTTGCAGTCCCTTTAAATGAAAGAGTGGTTGCAAGGGAAGAATGAGGGTGATTTTTCCAAATCCTTGACTTTTTTTTTTTTTTTAGCCAATCAGGTGGCTCGATTAAACAAACGAGTAAATCAACCAGCTACTCTGTGCCACATACCCCAGCAGACAACATGATCATCAAGCATGCAGTTGAGAGAAAGAGGCAGAAACAGAGAAAGTGTCCTGTTTAATAACACCAGAGATGAAGAGCAGTCCACAGAACAATGCCAAAAATATCACTAAACGTCTCCTCCATGTGGTTCTGATGCTCGTGCTGAGGACCTGGGGGGACTGATGTGGGGTGAGGTGGCCACGAAGTCTTCACTGAATGGGGAGGATTTGAGGCTTGAGGACTAGATAAAAGCGACTGACATTTACTGGACATCAGGCCGTGTGCTAAGTGCTCTATAAAAGATTGCTTCTTTTAACGTTCGCAATAATCTTCTAACTTAGAACTCACTCTTAAGCCACTGTCTCTAGATTTGGAAAGGCCTTGGAACAGAAGGCAGGGGAAATGGGCACGAGCAAAAGCAGGGAGGTAGGAAGGGGTCAAACAAGCGTGTGGGTGTAAGGGCAGGGGAAAGCATGAGTGTGCGTTGCAGGTTTTCTTGGTGCCTGTGTGCTCCTGCAGGTGTCCAACACCAAGATACCAGGGGTGGCAGCAGCCCTGAGGCTGGTGTAGCACTCCCTTGATCTGAAGCCTCAGAAGAGAGATTTTCTAAGAGGGTCCTCAGATGATGATGGGGTCCTGATCCTGTACCCCCTCCTGTGATGGGGTCCTCACAGGAGGTACAAGGGTCAGACCACAGTCCTGAGGAACAGAGAGGCAGAATGGAGAAAGGTCCCTGTGCCCAGGCTGGAATGCAGCCCACCAAGTGAAGGCATGAATATTCATTGTTCTGGAGAAGCTGCTGAATATCTGTAAGCATCCATCTCATCAGACTCAGCTGGGAAGAACTCATCCCAGCCCTGGAGGGAAAGTGGTGGGATTGGGTGGGGATGTTGGATTCAGGCAGGGATCTGGATCCCAACAACCCACCCAGAATGCCTAAGTGCCCTACAGCTATTCTCTGCTCTTGGGGCCAAAGGAATCACCCACAGATAGAGTCAAAGGGGAAGTGTTGAAGGTGGTGGGCAAGGAGAGAGAGGGAGAGGACCAGCGAGTGCAGACAGGGTAGGCATGGAGGGGAAATGCCGCCTTTCCTTTAGCAGATCAAGGAAAGCTTTGAGAAAGAGGTGGGATGTTCAGAAAGCCTCTGTAATGCTTCTTGACCTCAGTGGGAGGAAGTGCCCAGAGAGAGACCCTGCCACTGTATCAGGACCAATAATAAGAAGGCTCTCAAGGGCCAAGTTGAGGTTACAATTAAATGGGGCTTCAGAATCATGAACCTGGACTGACCAATCTTTGATCCATTTTGATTAAAAGGTTCCCAGGGGAAATACTGAATTACCCTCAGATAGTTCTTTCAGAGTCCTTTTATGGCCCTTTAACCTATGAATTAACCTAATTTTTACAAAGTTCTAACCTCACATTTTCTCAACACCAGTCCTATAAAACCCAAGTCCCACCAAATGTGCCATGAACACAGATTCCACAGTCAAAAAATATTTTGGGAACTACCTGTGTACTAATTTTCACCTCTTGGAAATTTCTAATGCATATTAACATTGTAAAGGTTCTGAGCAGTCCTACAATCAAAAAGCTTTCCATATTTCCTTTAGCACAATATTTCCCAGACATATATGATGAGGATACTTTTTTCTGAACATATATTAAGATGGCACACATTTGGGAAATGTACATCTAGATTTGAAGCTGATGTTCAGATCCTCTACCTCAAATACCTCTGAGGTATGAGTTCCATAAAATCAATAGCTGCTCTCTGGCCCTACTTCCCATTTGTTATGGACTTAATGTCTGTGTCCCCCTCAAAATTCATATGTTGAAGTCCTCATCTCCAATGTAATGGTATTTGGTTGGAGGTGGGGCCTTTGGGAGGTAATTAGGTTTAGATGAGGTCATGGCAGGTGGTCCTCGAGTTGGGATTAGTGCCCTCGTAAGAAGAGTACAGAAAGCACTCTCTCTCTCTCCATCTCTCCCTCTCTCTTGTTCTCCCTCGATTTCTCTCTCGATCTCTCTTCCCATGTAAGGACACCTCATGAAGATGGCCTTCTGCAAGCCAGGAAGAGTTCTCACCAGAACCCAACCATGCTGACACCTTGATCTCATACTTCCTAGCTTCCAGAACTGTGAGAAATAAATGTCTATCATTTAAGCTGCTGATCTATTGGATTTTGTTATAGCAGCCTGAGTTAAGACACCATTTATTCGGTTTTTCCACTAACAAAATAGTTTAGCACTGTACTAAACCCTGCTAATAAAAAATAGAAATATAATTCCCCACTCACAAGTAGCTCATAGTCTGGTGGGAAAGGCAGACAAAATATCAGCCTCAGAGTTGGCATGGTTGATGCTCAAATGGCAGGACCCAGAGGCAGTCTTTCTAATAAATAAGACTAGCATCAGGCTTCCCTGGTGGCGCAGTGGTTGAGAATCTGCCTGCTAATGCAGGGGACATGGGTTCGAGCCCCGGTCTGGGAAGATCCCACATGCCACGGAGCAACTGGGCCCGTGAGCCACAACTACTGAGCCTGCGCCTCTGGAGCCTGTGCCCTGCAATGGGAGGGGCCGTGATAGTGAAAAACCCGCGTGCCGCGATGAAGAGTGGCCCCCGCACCGCGATGAAGAGTGGCCCCCGCTTGCCGCAACTAGAGAAAGCCCTCGCACGAAACGAAGACCCAACACAGCCAAAAATAAATAAATAAATAAATAAAGTAGAGAGGTGATCTGAAAGATGGGAAGACATTTCAAAGGCCCAGGGGCTGGGTTTAAAAAAAAAAAAAAAGACTAGCATCATCAGGGAGGGCTTCCTGGAGGAGGAGAGATGAGAGCTGAGTTTTAAAAAGTGCAATTTAGTTAGACAATAGGATGTGAGAAATGCCTTCCAGGTATGAATAAGAAGGCATAAAGATGCAGAGAAAATAAATCATGGTGAATTTCTGAACTGCTAAAGGCTAGCAGGATTGAAAGGAGTGAACAAAGACATGGCAGGAGTAAGAGCCAGAGAGGGAGGCAGAGGTGAAATCCAGAATTCCATAAAGTCTCCTTTGTGCTCCTAAAGTCCTGCCAAGCTTCAAGGATGCTGCCTCTTAGATCTGGAAACAAAGGCATGGCTGTCCTGACTTTGCATCCCTTTTCCACATTATTATCTCAGCCTATGAATTCAAATGCTCACTCATCCTACAGGAGCCTTGATGTCTCCTCAATCTTTTTTTTTTTAGCTGCCTTGGATCTTTCTGGGAATAGCTGCAGAGGAGTTTTCCCTATGTTAGGGAGGACCCGGGAATGAAATTGCAAGGCATTCGAGGCCCGACTGTTGTCTTGAAGCAGCCTACCATTCTGGACAGAAGGCTGGCTGCGATCTTCGGCATGCCTCATCATCAGAGCTCCTCCTGGCTGAGGCATATTGGCTCTAGTCTCTGGATGCCTAGAACCCACCCCACTCTTTTCCAGTATGTGGCCCAGACTGAGCAAATCATAGGCCCTAGCCTCTGGCCACAGGGATTGGTCCAGGGAAGGGCACATGGCTCTAGCTAGGCCTAATGGGAGTCCTGCCCTGAGAATCTTCTGGGATGAACACCAGGGAAGACTCTTTGCTCTCTGGTCACAAAGCTGTAAGGATATGGTGTCAGTCTGCCAGGGCATCACAAGGGGACATGAGGGACAAAGCTACCGGGCAGAGAGATGTGAGATGACATTTGGAGAGTGGCAGACACCAAGTGGGCTTCGGGTCTGGGTCCTGGTGACCTTTAACACCAGCCCTACGTCGTGGCTTTGTGTTCGCATCATTGACACTTGTTTGTTTTTCCTCATTCTGCTTTGCTTCAGATTTCTGTCAGTGGTAATCTTGAGAGTCCTAAAAAGCCAGGTTCCTCTAGGGTGGAAGTGGTCAGACCCCAAGAAGCCACACACAGTCCCTGGAATCATTTCTAGAAGTCTTTGGAGACAGTTGGGATGTCATTAGGAAGAAGGGAAGAGAGTATCTCCTCCCCACAGTATGACGACAGATCATTTGATGTGTAGTGTATAATGAGCTCCAGAATTGGAAAGAAGTGGGTTCTGATCTTGCTTCCATCTCTTCTTAACTCTGAGACCATAAGTTCTTTAAACCCTTTCCCTCAATGCAAATGGAGATGACTAATACCCACCTCACAGGGTTGGGAGGAAAAAAATAAAGATGCTGGAGAAAGAACTTGCCCAGAACAGAGTACAACACCAAACAACATGAATTTTCTGTGTTTCAAATTCTTCTACAGAAGGCCAACTCATCAGTACATCACAATCCATGCCAACTCCAGGAGAAGAGGAGACTGAACCAAGAGCCTTTACAGCTTGATCAAAAGAGAAGTGACAGCTGGCCCTCACCTGTCCCACCTGCATATTTCCAAATCTCTCTCTGCTTTCTATTCCCCAGAGTAGAAGCTCAGCAAAGATGAATCAATTGCAAAAAAGTTTTCCTCTAAAATGCAACTTCCCTTGGCATACATGTGATGCAAATGCCTTTTGCTCCATTCCCATTTGGTGGGATGTCCTCTCTCCCTGGCCGCATGGTCCATTAATGTACATCCACTGATACATGGATAAATATAATATATACCCATCTTAGACAGAAAATGCCTCAAAGGGAGAGGTTGGGTCTGTGTATCCCACTCCCTGCAGAGCTCAGCAGGACATCACAGACAATGATGGTAGTGATAGAAAAGCTTGGGTTTGTGTCTTATTGCCATGGAAAGACAGAAGAAAATGAGGAGGGGCCCACTGAGCTCTTACTGTGAGTCAGACAATAGGTTTATGCTGAAAATACACCATCACCCTTGACTGTCTTCACAACCCTGGCTGTCATATCCATTCAAACTTTGGACACTGAGGCTCAGAAAAGAAAAATTATGTGCCCACCTGGCAGAGCTGGTCTATGATCATTTGACCACGCCTGTGGTTCCCCTACCTCCCACCCCTAGTACATGGTCAGGCAGACTGGGTTCTCAGCTCCACCACTGACAAATTAGCTTGAGCAAATTTTGTATCATCGCTGAGCTCCATTTCCTCTTCAATAAAAGGGAATAGTTAGACCCACCTCACAAGATGATTATGAAGATTAAATGAGATCATGAAGATGATAGGGTTTAGAAAAATGCCTGATGCTTTGTAAACACTTAACAAATGGTAGCTGCTGTGACATGGCTGTGTTGTCTACTATATTTCCACCATACCCTCTTGCCTTTTTAGGTTCAGAGGCCAAAAACTATTTTGCAAGAGGTACTTTTGCTCCTGTTTTCAACCTGAGATTTCTACAGCTGCACCACGCACACTGGTAATGTCTGCAGGCCTGTGGACATAACCACTTTTCCCATACCCACTGCAGAAGTTCAGGGCATCTGGGTCTGGCTCCAGGCTGCCCCAAAGCCGAAAGAACTTCTCCCAGAGGGTACAAGAGCCAAGGCTCTCCTTCTACCCTGGCTGCAGCAGAGCTGGTGGCGTCCACCTCCCCCATGAGGAGGACATATGGACCATGCTCTCTCTCTGTCAGTCAGCATTGCACAGGCAACGCAGGCCATGAAATAAGCTTTTTATCACCCAGGCCTTCTTCTCTTTGGTTTTCTCTTGCTGCCTGACAAACAATTGTTATGTTTCCCGACATGATAAAGCACTCTTGGTTCTGCTCCACCAGCCACCCCACAGTGAGTGTGGATGGAAGAAAACAAGACCCCCTCACTTCTCCTTGAGCTTTGGTGTGTCTTGTGACTTGGCTGCTCACATGTTCCCTTTCAACAGCCCTTCTGCAGAGAGAGGCAAGGCCGAGATAAATCCTCCCCCACTGCCAATGCCTTCATCCTTCTTTTTTGTTGAGAGGCAGTGAGGCTTAGCTGAAAGAAGACAGAATTTGGAGCTAGACAGGCAAGGTCTGAATCCCAGTTCTGCAAATTCCTTACTGAATGACCTTGGGCAAAACACTTCACTTTTCAGAGTCTCAGTTTTCTCTTCTGTCAAATGGGTTCATAATCCCTACTAAGCCACACAACTGTTGAGAGAAGCCACATGAGTAGAGGCAGAAGCACTGCAGAGTGAGTGATGACTATCCTAGTTGCCATCCAATTTCCTTGAAATGGGATTGAATTGTCTGAAAAAAGAAAGTTAAGGGGAGTGATCCAAATTAATCTCTCCATCTCCATATAAAATATTTGTCTGAAGGTTCTTCTGGCAAAGCAAGGATTGGCAAACTTTTTCTGTAAAGGCCACACTATAAATATTTTTGGCTTTGGGGGGCCATATAGTCTCTGCCAATAACTAGGCCCCTCTGCCACTGTAGCACACATAGGGCCACAGACAGTATGAAAATGAGTGACTGTGGCTATGTTCCAATAAAACTTTATTTACAATAGCAGGTGGCAGCGGGCTGGATGGGCCTGCAGGCTGTGGTTTGCCCACCCTGGCCTTAGCTGTTTAGAGTTTGGAGCTGGAGAACAGCATCTTCCTTGCCAGGCAAACCAGCATGCCGACATCCTCTTTCTGCCAGCACCCTCTCAGAAACCCACCTGTCAGAGAGTCAGAGCCCATGCCAGCTGCCCAAATTCCCTCTCTGCCTTTGAGACACTGGAGGTTTAGATTTATGGGCATGGCAATTTGTTTCACATAATCTTGTCCGTAATTACACCAGCAGCCATTAGGTAAATGATTTGGCCCTTTCCCCTGAGTGATATTTCCCCCCCTGAAATAAATGGGGGGGGGGACTTCTCTCCCATAAGTTAAGCATATTATTTGCCTCATCACACAAGGCAAATGCGGTAGCTCCGAGCTATTAGTCTATCACTGCAGCGATCAGACTGCCAGGAGCCAGAAGTAATTTACAACAGGGAAGTAAACAGGACCCCAGATAGATAAATAAGAGGCCCCGGGCTGGTCTGGGGCCTGAAAAGATTAAGTAATGAGAGTATCTAGCGAGAGATTTAATGCTAAGTGAGCTAGGACCAGAGCAGCCTCCTACGGAGGAATCAAATTATATCATTGGAAAGAGAGATTATTGAAGCCCTTCATGCTGAGCCGGGAAATCAGCACTTCTTGGGAGGGGAGGGCTGCCGTCATTAGCATAGCAACTGGGGACTCTGTGCTGAAGTCTGGCTAATTAGCTGCAGGTAAATGGTTATATATGACAGGTAAGCAGGGTGCGGTGCCCCTACCCACTAGGAAAACCCGGTCAGTTCCTCAGTGGCTGCTGGGTTATCCGTAACAGGCTGAGGTCTTTTTTCTTAAATGAACAGGCGCCTTATAAAGATGTGTCCTCAGAGAGGTAACCACCTGGGATGGGAAAAAAAAATGTTGCTGAAGTTGATACCAAGTTGACTCTGGCCTTTTAACTTCTGAAATTCCTAGGAGGTGGAAATTCAGATGCACCAGGCTGGCTGTCCCTGGGAGGGCTGCAAGCTCCGGGAAGCAGTCCCCATCACCACACTCCCAGAAGACTTCCTCTTCACTTCCCTTTGATGGTACCGCCATTCTTCCAACAGCAGGATGGAAACCTTGGGGGTCGGCCTCTACGCCTTCCTTTCGGTTGCCTATTTTGTTGATTCTTTTCGAGGAATGGCTCTCAAGTGAGGTTGGTTCCCTCAATCCCCTTCCTCAAGTGTGTCGTGACAATAACCCCATGGAACTCGCAACAACCCTTTCACAGGTAAGAATTGCTCATCCTTACTTGGATGAGCAAATCCATCGCCAATATCACCTCTTTCAAAAGAATATCCTTTTTCTTAAAAGAGAGACTGCTACCCCAGGCAGCCTGAGCCTTGGGAACACCAATCCTTAATCCCTTGTAAGCCAGTGATCCTTCTTCCATGGTTTTTCTTCTTTGCCACTTACTGAAAAATCATGGCAAAGGTAAGAACATATCTTTGGGCTGGGCCCACAGCACCAGACGAGGAATCCTAGGGCTGGGGTTTGTGAGTTCCCTACAGCTCTGTGCCTCTATTTCTCCAACTGTGAAAGAAAGGCATAGTTCTAGAAATTCTAAAAGTGCCGTCCAGCTCTGGGATTCTATGAAGATGATGTCCTTGCCTCCTGAGGGGTTGCTGTAGAGACAAGAGTTGACACAGAGCTTGGTACAGAATGGAGAGGCACATGTGTGATCAGAAATTCTTGCAGCTGCCTTAGGAGGAACCAGAAAAAGATGAAAATAAACCCGAGATACATTTCCCCCCAAAGATTCTTATTTTCTTTCTTTCCTTTCTCCTTCACTGTATCTTTACCATCTCTGTTCCATGTTTACTTTTTGGTGATTGTTGTTCTTTTTTCTCCCTCCCTCTCTTCCTTATTCTAGGGTTTCTTCCTTTCTCTCCATCCTATCTTCCCTTTCTCCCACTCATCTAATGAAAGACCCCTCCTCTTTTCCTCATGACATGGAATTAAAGGTGGTGAGTGGGTCAAGTCACTCTGAAGAGTAGCATCTCTCCTGATCACAGCCGCAGTAAAGCGAGTCTCGAAGGCCTGCATTCCCAGGGCAGCAGCAGTGATCACCCATTGCTGATTGATGCCAGGTTTGCAGAAAGGAGAAGTGACAGGTAGGGGCAGAGGGCTGGGAGGGGGAGAAGAGGAACAAACAGTAGGTTGGTGCTATAGCTACGCCAGCCAGAGACCCAGAGAGAGTCCGTTTGGAAACATTAATATTTTGATGTTCCAGTGTGGTTCTGGTTCAATTATTTTAGAAGACATGGTTGACTTCAGGTTTGGACTAATTCACCAGATGTCTTTCAAACAACCTCTGGTTTAGATCTCAGTTCAAGAAAAAAAATAATTTGGAGGTTTAGGTCAATGCCCAGTAAATTAGTGTAATCTATTCGTTTTTTTTCCAGACTAAGATTTGGTTTTTGTTTGAGTCCCCACAGGTCTCTTTTTTGGAAAGCCTTCACTGAGCTGAGCCTTCCAAATAGCTAGACAACTCCTTTCAATGCCCATTAGAAGTAAAACAATCAATGAGGCCTGGAGATGAAGCAAACACAGTTTATTTTTTCATTTCATTGTATCACAGAATATTATTCCCAGGTCTTTGAAAAAGTGTCAAAAAATAACATTCCCTCCCTAACTCAGTCTCAGACACTGGCTCACATCTGCTAGTGGAGGACCCCAGCATGGGCTGTTTCTCTCTCTTTGGTGGGAATTTGAAATCCCACCCCGGTAGCCCTTGAAGTCAGCTCACCTCCATGCTGTGTGGCCCACCTGTGTGTGAATGGGTTCATCCCATGAAGGCCCTCTCAGGACCCCAGGGCAGGGTCCTTCTACTTTTTTTTTTTTTTAATTAATTTATTTATTTATTTTTGGCTGTGTTGGGTCTTCGTTTCTGTGCGAGGGCTTTCTCTAGTTGCGGCAAGCGGGGGCCACTCTTCATTGCGGTGCACGGGCCTCTCACTATCGCAGCCTCTCTTGTTGCGGAGCACACGCTCCAGACGCGCAGGCTCAGTAGTTGTGGCTCACGGGCCCAGTTACTCCGCGGCATGTGGGATCCTCCCAGACCAGGGCTCGAACCCGTGTCCCCTGCATTGGCAGGCAGACTCTCAACCACTGCGTCACCAGGGGAGCCCCCTTCTACTTTTTAAACCCAAGTAATTTGTCTTGCAAAGAGTGAAATAACTAGAGGCTAGAAACTGCGGGAAGAAGTCCAATGTGTTAGTTTTATCTTCACTCTTGTGTGTGTGCTTGTTGAGTGTGCGTGCATGCGTGTATGACTGTGTGTGCATATATGCGCACACATCCTATTCAATATCATTTGGGGCTTTTTCAGGGCAATGAGGAGAGAGTGCTGGTTTGAAGCAGAAGCTGCCTTTGACCATATACTGAGAGTAAAAAGCGGATTGTGGAGAGACCAAGTTCCTTCTCTCATTTACTCTTTTATAGAATACTTACCAAGTACCCACTGTGTGCTAGATACAGTGGTAGACAATCATAGAGTCAACAAGACAGACAAAATCCCCGCTCTCAGGAAGCTTAAAATCTCCTGGGGGATGCGTGAGCAGAAAGTAAACAAATAAATGAGCAAAAGAATTTCGGGTAGTGATAAGTGCTATGAAGAAAATAAAGCTGGGTCACGTCATAGACAGTGACTGAGAAGGAAGGGATGTTACTGTAGGTAGGGTGATCAGGAAAGGCTCTCTAAGGGAGTGATGTTTGAGCCAGGACCTGAATTTCAGGAAGGACCTGGCCAGCATGCCAACATCTGGGGTCAGCGTGTACCGGCAGAAGGAACAGCAAGGCCAAGGCCGTGAGTCGAGAAAGGGACGGGAGTGTTGGAGCATCCGGAAGAAGGCCCAGGAGGCTGCAGCGTGGTGAATGTGGGAAGCGTGGCCTAGGATGGCACTAGGAAGAATGGTGGGGCCAGACTGTATAATGTGGGAGCTTGGGTTTATTCTTAGGACCGTGTGAAGTCACTGGGAGGTTTAACGGGGAGAATGAGGAGATCTGATTGGTCTTAACACAATCATGGAGGCTGCTGAATGGATGATGGATAATGAACGAACATGCGTAGAAGCAGGAAGATTTAGTGGGGAGGTCCTTGCAGTCATCTCATGGAGAAAGGATGGTGGCCTGTACCAGGGTGATGGCAGCAGGTGGTAGACAACTGATAACGCATGGTGACAAACTCTGTGCAGTCGCCTCACCACTCCTATCAGCGACTCTCCACGTGGGGAAAAACTGGCAGTAGGGTACTCCCTGGGCAACTGGTCTTTCCCTGCTGCTGCTTTTCCGGCCTCATTAGGCCTAATGATCTCCCATCCTTCACTCTCACTTAAATAAAGGAAGTGCCATGCACAGGGCAAGAGGATCTGCAGAGAGCGCCATTAGCAGTGGAAACCATAACAATTATTTCCTAAGATAATTTTGTTCAGTGGCTGAGCCCTTGGGAGCTGGTAGTCGACAAAGCTCTGCTTTGTGTTGTAAAATGGAATGAAAGTCTCTTCAGGTCTTGGGTAGAAGCCTGACCCATGCACATCTCTTCCAGGGAAAAGAGGAGCTCTCTCTTGAGACCAGAAAACATTTACACTAATAATTTACTGTCTCTGACACAGAACTGCCACTACCATCTCTATGCACCAAAAACACCAATTATATGAGCCAAGGAGACAAAGTGTCTCCTGTTCCACCACCGCTGCCACTTTTCTGACCTCTGATATCTCCTCACAGTGTTGCTCAATAATTTGAGCTAATTTAAAAGTCAGTATCTTGCACTAAAGTGAAATTATATCTGTGCTTTCATTCCACAGCCTGGAAGGGATCTTCATTTATCTGTCTGGGATTCTCATATAGAGAGAAGGCTTTATGTGTTTGTGTGCGGTATGTTATGTGTATGTGCATGTGCTTTTGAAATAAAAGGGGGAATAGAGGAGGAGACGTGGAGACACAGGAAGGAGATGATTGGGGCCGTGATATTAATAACACTGATGATTCAGGCTTTCTTTCTATATTGCTACCACTGATTTTCATTTTTTTAAAAATCATTAAAGTTAGGTCTCTCTGAGCATCTTGATCTATGGCTTAGAGTTTCCTAAATCCCGAATTCAATGAAATTGACACGGAGGGGATCAGTCCTCGGCTACCCTTTCACCCTCTTAGAAACGCAGTTTTCTCCCCTAGACAGAGCATTCTGACCTCCCAAAGTCAAGATGCTTTTCACTGGGAGAAAAGTTGGCATGACTCTGTGTATATTTCAATCAAAAGCTGACTCACTGACGAGAAATTTGAGTCCAGAGCTCTAGACATGCCAATGAGAGGCCAAACTATCAGTTCCATAGCTGAATACTCCACTTAGCCAACCACGGGGAGGATTTTTGGCTACACAACAGGCAGCACCAATCAAGACAAGTCCAGACTTCCAAGCAGGCTACATCACCATAAGCAGGGTGAGGAGAATTAGAGGAGGAATGATGGGAAGAAAGGAACATCATGAATAAAACATTAAAATATTCTTCTAAACCATGAATCAAAAACTCAGGCCCAGCACACCACATTCAGGCAAGGAGCGTGAAATTTACTTAAACTTCTCTATTTCTATTTGGTTTGGACAGTACTGTGTTATCATAGTTTTGCTGTTGTTAATACGGTGTCAACACGTTCATTACAAGCTTCAGTCTCCAGGACTTTGTAAATGGACTGCAAACCTTACAAATGGAAATTAGTGCTCAAAATCCGGGATACTGAGCCCACAGGACAGCCAGAAGAAAGCCAAAGTTACAGACTTTTGTGTACGCGTGTGACTTGAAATTATGCTAGAATTTAGGACGTCAAATTAAAATGCTCTTTGTCCCCTGGAGAGATTCCCAAATGTTGGCTGAAAATGAGAGATGATTAGGCCCTTTAGAAAGGTTTCTGTTGCTGCTGAATGTGATTCAAGAAAAAATATTTCAAGATTATGAGATGCGGGTACAGTAGCATCATTCAGGCCATGGAAGAATGTGTGTTTGGGGTCTGCCCACCTCAAAAGGCTGATATTTTTCTATATGCAATGTGGCATTTCCCTGACATTTTCCATTCCCCTGACAGTTTCTAACTCCAGATAAGGAGAATGAGGATCCCCAGGGTGTGGGTGAAGGCTGGCCTCTGGTTCTCATCTTCAGCAAAGGGCTTTGTTGCCAACGGACAGCACGGTCTCTATCTGAGCACCCTTGGGGATGTCCGCACAGCCCGGCCGAGGCTGGCCAACTCCACCGCATTGCCGCACGGTGCTGAGAGCAGCACATGCTCTTCTGCAGAAAGGTTCCAACTCTGCAGGTGGGTCCCGGACGAGGAAGTGTGAGAAGGCGCCAGGTGGCGAGAAGCCCACACTCACACCCTCTGGGCTGAGATTAGACACGTCTGCATTCTGGACTCAGCATCCCAATAACCAGCATATGGCAGTGACACACACACGCAGTAGGTGTTCAACGGATGCTTGAATTGCCCTTGGTCACACAGTTCTCCACCTCGGAATTGGGCAAGAATGTCCCCAATAGGGAATTGACCACATGCCAGGTATCAGCCTGGGTGTTTGTTTTATTTTTCCATTTTCCCAACTCACTGTTTTCGTATCCAGGACAGAGAATGCACGGATGTACCAAGGCTTTTGGCTTTGCAAGGACTTGAGCTCTTCTTGCCATCAGCTGTTTCACGCACCAGCTGAGCTAAGATTCAGGAGGTCTCCTGAAGCCCTTACACATATAACCCTTTCTCCCTGCATTTTTCCTTTTTCTGTAGCAATTCAATTGGCACCCGGGCTTCACCATCGTCACCAGTGTCCAGTGTTTTTCACCAAACGTTGGTCTGACTTCCTGCAAGCGTGGCTTTTTCCACCCTGATCCATGGCCTGACTCTCAAACGTTAACCCTTTCCACACATCCTCGGAAAACCATCTTGGAATCCCCACCAAGCAGACCAGCAAAAACCCTTACCTTCAAACCAAAGAAAATACTAAATCCATGAAATCACTTAAGCCACCCTTCCAAAGTGAGGGAGACTCGAAATGTTTTATACAGCAACCTATAAGAAACTCATTTTGCGGGATGTTTCACATTCCAGCCCATGGTTTATTCCCCCATATATCCCTGCCAGTAATATCAACCAGATGTGGCAAAGAAGTCTGTGCAGAATTGTAAAAATTACAAGCATATTCTGTAATTCCAAAGCATTGTAAAGTCACAGCTTGGTTTTCTTTCTTTCTTAAAAAAATAAAAAATAAAAACTTTCCAAGCTGGCAGAATGTTCTCAAGTACAAGTATTGCATGATCACTTTAGAAAATTCTGCTGCTGGCCCGAAAGGCTAAAGAATTTGAAGATGTAAAACTTCACTCTACCTTTGATAAATTGTAGGGAACTTAGAAAAGTCTATTTGCAAACATGCATTTAAGTCTATAAATTTTTCTCTTTCAATGTTTCAAGTCTTAATATCCTAGATCTCAGATATGAGCATATGTTCATATACACTCATATGAGCATAAAAGTACAAATACTGAACCTTGAAAGCTACAGAGGTCCATGATTTTTCTCTTATTCTCCCGTCTACCCAACCTTCTTTTTCAAGATGTATTTCAGCACAAGCGTCACATTATAAAGCAGAAAAATATACAGAATTGGGGGTCAAAAAGACCTGGGTTTATTCCTGGTGAGTTAGTTAAACTCCTCAACCCTCAGTTTCATCATCTGTGTAGTGGGCATACCTACCTTGAAGGAGGACCAAAGAAGATGGCAAATGCATAAGGTGTGCAGCACACAGTAGGTGCTCATGAAATGTTTGGTTCCTCCTCTGATCCCAAATCTATAAAATAACAGGGGTTGTACTAGATCAGTGTTTCCCAAAATATGCCCCATGGGTGACATACACCAAAATCACCTAGGGTGCCTACTTACAGAGTCAAATCCCTACGTCCATTCCAGATCTAATGAAACTAGAGTCCTTGGGGACGTAGTCTGGGAATCAGCATTTTAATTAGAACCTCAAGGGATTAGTTTTTTATATGCTAAGTTTGAGAACCACTGTAGTCTGGATCCTCGCTCTGCAAAGTGTGGTCCTGTAGAAATGCAGACTCTTAGGTCCCACCCCAGACCTGCAGAACCAGAGTCCACATTTTAACCAGATTCCCAGGTGTTCAGATGCACAGTAAAGGTTGAAAAACACTGGCCCAGATAACTTTTATTCCTAGCTCTGAAATTCTATAGTATGAGTCCATAAGGCAATTCAAAGTATTAGCCTTATAATCAGCTCTGTGAATAAGGCAACAGGCTTCTGTGCTCAGCTGGATAAAGGCTCAGTGGAGGAGAGAAGAACAGAAACCTTCCCTGCCTGCCTTCTTTCTTCGCTCCGGCTTCAGGTACTACAGAGAGTGCAACTCACACAAAGCAGAAATCCCAAGAGTGACAGGGCACCCACTGTAATCCATTATCTGTCCACACACAGATTAAAGCTAAACCCGTCTTCAGGCACATGACTGAAGCATGCAGGTGATGAAGCCTGCCATAAAGCAAATGGAAGGCTGGCCTCACCGCAGTGCTCGGTGATCGGGGAAATGTTGGAGAAGGAAATGGAGCTCCAGTTTGCAGGGACTTTTTCCATGAGCTTTAGGCAGCCGTGCCCCTGGAAAAAGCGACCCCACATATGCGATGGTGAGGCCGGTCTCACCATCCGTCCCCTGGCCTCTGAAGGCTGCGCCAGCCCAGACCAGAGGCAAGAACAGGTCTCTGGGATCCAGCTCCAGGTAGGCAAGCAGGCAGGCAGTCTCTGAAGCCTCCATGGTCCTGATGGATTGGTTTTCCCATCGCCCTATGATCATTTCACCACATCAGATAACAACTCTGCTGGAAAACTGAATAGTATGGTTTTTGTTTTCTCCACTGATTTTTCACTTTTATAGCATCGTTTCACATCAATACAGAGTTTTATGGAGACACATATTGCATGTAGTTATGTTTTAAAGGTTAGTGCAGAATTGGAAGACTAAGGTGGCTACAAAAGGAGCTCTGAGTAGCAGAAGGTACTACCTAGAGGTACAGGGTTCCAGTCATTCAACAGATCTGGTCTCATTTAGGGCTTCAAAGAGATAAAGGAACTAGAGCACTAACTGAGCTTCTATGAGGGGCTGCTGGCCCTTTAGTTACTGACTTCTCATAAGTATGGAAATTGTGGTAAGGATGTGGGCTCTGTAGTCAGGCAAGCCCGGGTTTGAAGTTTAGCTCTGTCAGTGACTGGCTCTATGACCTTGGACAAGCTGTCTAAATCTCTAGGACTCGGTGTGTTTATCTGTATAATGGGGCTAATGTAGTATCTAACCTCCCAAGCCTGAGATTGAGGAAGAGAATCTATCTAAAAGCAGTTCGCAGAGCACTTGACCCACAGTAAATATGCAATGCACGCTTGGGAACTATTATGTGCTAATGTGTTCATTCGTACGTTGAAGCCCTTGCCCCCAGTCCTTCAGAATGTAACTGTATTTGGAGATTGGGTCTTTAAAGAGGTGACTAAGTTAAATGTGGCCATTAGGGTGGGGCCCTAAGCCAACATGACTGGTGTCCTTATGAGAAGAGGACAGGACACCAGAGGTGAGCGTGAACAGAGGGACAACCATGTTAAGAGGCAACAAGAAGACCACCATCTGCAAGACAAGGAGACAGCCCTCAGGAAATCAATCCTGCCAGCACCTTGATCTGAAACTTCCAGGCCGCAGACTGTGAGGAAACAAATTCCTGTTGTTTAAGCCATCCGGTCTGAGGTACTTCTTTATCACAGACCTAGCAAACTACGACAGGAACTATGATGATTATCCTTATTGTATTGCTAACCAACCAGAGACTGAGAAAGTTGAGGTCACTTGCCCAGGGTCAGTCACCAGAGGGCAGGATCCAAACCCAGGTCTGGACAGTTCCAAAGCCCCTGCTCTTTGCTCTAATATTGGGTTACCTCAAAGAAACATTAGATCACCTTGCTGAATGCAGTTTCTGGCTTGTTTGGGGATACGGGGCATGGATGCACATGGCTGGGTGATAAGGGCAGAAAATGGTAAATAAGAAGGAGAGGTACAAGCTAGCAGAAATGAGAGTTCAGGGGATGGCCCACTCATTGCAAGTAAGTTCTGTGGAAACTGAGGTCTCACAACTCTTTGGGAGGGAAGCAGCCCCACCAGGACAGCAGCCCCAGTGACTTGGGGCTAAGTTGGCTGGTCACATTTCATGTTGTTTTCAGCTGCCCGGGGATTAACTTCCCAAGTCTCTTGCAACTCCACTGACCCAAGTGAGCGACAGCGGTTTAACCCCAGTGGCATGTTTTAAATCTGCCAAATACCTAGTAGGACTGTGTGAAGAATAATCGGGGGCCTCCGTCCTGCTGCTAGCACAACTGCTTCTTCAGCAACAGGCTTTAAACCACTACCAAATATGTCCACTCTTTGGACATGAATCCAGGAGACGTGGACCAGAAGGACCCCAGTGGTCTGCTCATCCTCACGTGGCAAAGTCAAATTTAAAAAAAAAAACAGTTGTGAACCACTGTGTGCCTCTCATCCCCTTCAAAGCTCCCTAATCTGGTGCAAGGCAGACAGCTTTTAATTACTGTTTTCATCTTGTCTTTTGCTTCTTCTAAGGAATTTCTGGCAACATTAACCACTTAACTTCCGAATCACCAGAAATCCCTCCCTCCTTCCCCCATGTGTAGGTAAAAGAGAAAGCTTGAAGGAGAGGCCAAAAAGGAGAAATTCATAACTTACAGACCACGTAACAGACCATGCTTCATCCCAACCTCTCTAGATGAGGCCCAGAGAGATGAAGTAACATGCCTAAGGTCACACAGCTTGTGGGTGGCCGAGCCAGTAGGAGGATCAGGATCTTCCCACTCCCGGTGCAGTGCTCCCTCAACCCTCATTTATTTTGGAGCCTGAACTCTTTGAGAGGTGCTAAAATGTTTACACCAGAGATGCCAAAGCCCCAGCATATGCACCATTCCTATCAGTCAGCCAGCAAAAGTTAACCATAGCCGTCTTTCACTGAGCACTTTACTACGGGCTATAGTCAATGCTAAAGGTTGTCCCCGGGCTATTTCCATTTACCTCACAACAATCTGGAGAAGTAGGTTCTATTATTGTCTACTTTACTGATGAAGAACCTGAGACCCAGAGAGGTTAAGTAATTTGCCCATGGTCTCACAGCAAGTAACTGGCAGCCCCTTAACCTTTTCACTTTACTGCCATCTCCTGTGCTCAGTCAAGAGTGATAGGAAACCTAGAAAGAGCAGAAGTACAGTCCTGACCCTTGAAAACCTTATAATATACATCAGGACAGGAGTGAGCTAATATTTATTGAGTGCCCAAAGCAGGAAAGAGACCTTGCTGGGTGTTTTACAGACCACAGTGGTATTACCTAAGCCTCAGGGCACTTCTGAGCTCTAGGATTCTATGGCTCGTGCTCTATGCACTGAAGGACAGAGTAAGAGGGAAGATACATCACTACTATACACATGCACCAATGAATCAGATGGTGCTGCATCTAAGGGGGGTGGGGCGGGGTAACCAGCCAAGGCCTGACAGAAGCACTTGGATGTATGACAGGTCCATCACCAATCCTTTTTAGCATGACTTCAGCTCTCCACAATAGTTAGCACAGCAGTGTGGCATGGTAGAAAACAGAGGTACTTTGCAGCAACACACATGCATTTCTTTCCCCATTCCGTTGTATCCTGGTTATACAACTATGGGTAAGTCAGATAACACTTCTACGCTTTAGAAGTAGATTTTTTTTTTTAAAATAAATTTACTTATTTTATTTATTTATTTTTGGCTGCATTGGGTCTTCGCTGCTGTGCGAGGGCTTTCTCTAGTTGCGGCGAGCGGAGGTAGAAGTAGATTTAATAATGATTCTCTTTGCAGGATTGGTGTGAAGGCTAAATCTGAGTATTGAGGCAGAGTGCCCAGTGCTGCTGCTTAGAAATACGGGATATATGGACAAGTAATTTAAACTCTGGGCCTCAGTTTCCTCATCTGTAAAATGGGAGTATTGAGGCAGGGAGTTAATTGTAGTAGAAAAAAAGCACAGGCTTCGGAGTCAGATTACCCACATTAGATTCCTGGTTCTGTCACTGAGTAATTGTATGATGCTGAGCAAGTTCTTTGACCTCTTTGAGCCTCAGTTTCACATCTACAGAATAGTACTCATAGTCCCTACCCCATAGCATCGTTAGGAGTGTCAAACAAGTTATATGTGAAGTGCTCAGAAGAGCACCCGACACTCAATGTGTTTGCTATTGTTATTATCTTGAAGCGTTATTGTGAGGATCCAAACCATTCAATGAAAGCACAGGGAATTGAACAGACTAGATGCTCAATAAACTTGTAGATGTCTGCTGTGTTCAAGTCTAGTATGTCTTCCCCTGTCCTCTGATAACAGAATTACTCTCCCCTTTGGGAAACCCATTCCCGGGCCCTGCACACCCTCATCTGCAAACAACTGTGATGGACGCATGGCCCAAACTTGGTCAATCAGAGGACATCATCTCACCAGCAATAGCATCTGCTCAGCGCTGGACATGCGACCAAGGTAAGCAACTGACCCTCAGTTCTTTTCTGCAGGACTGCTGTCGAGGGCACCCTCTCCACCCTGGTTGCCAGGTTACTGCCCTCAGAGGCTTCTGCTTTTGCCTGCCATCCCATGCACTCTTCCTAGGGCTGGAGGGAGTGAGATGAAGTCCCGATGACACCACCATGCCCCTGGATCCAGCTGTTCCTAAAGCCAACCATAACTACCACTGGCCTTCTCATGCACATTAACTCACATATTTCCCCTCTGAGTTAAACTAATTTGTCACATTTCTGCCACTTACTAGTTAGTGGTAATATTATAATCATATATATATAATAGGTTCTCAACAAATATTGTTTCCCTTTCCCATCACTACATGTATTATACGACCATAGCCTTTCCAAAAGGTATTTTTCAGATAATCATTGAATATTAAGCAGTCTTTGTCTATAGATCTAATAAGAAAAGGTGCGTCAGAATTGCTGTTTAAACTACATGGCTGACTGTGGAGGAGACGGCCACCCAGCAGCCCCATTTAGCATTCCCTGGAAAATGGCTCACTGCGTCTATTGAGAGGCAGTGCTCTTTTAAAACAGAGCCAGTGGCATATGTATACACACTCATGATTGCACATTTATTGATTTCTAATTTGTACCCTGCTTACTTCCACAAAGGCCCTGGAGTGGCTGACAAAATAAGACAAAGACACAATAGGGTCATTAAGAAAAATCAAAGATCAAGCCCAGAGAGAAAAAAGGATTGCTGATTATAGCCCAAACCTGGGTTAATAGAGCTGCTTCAATGAAAAAAAGTATGTATTTAGCTCTCAGCTCTTTGGCAGCCATTCAGAATGTGTCATGATAGGGCACATAGAGAACTGGGCAACCTTCATATCTGCAGTTTAACACCCAGCACAGAGGCCAGGCTGGAACAAGCACCTGGGAAAAGTTTATTGAATGAACGAATGAAGGAATGGTGGATAAAAGACTCAAAGTTCCCTCAGAACATGGTTCATACCCTGAGGCCTGTATCATTCATTTATTCATCCACCCATTCCTGAGTGCCTGTGTGTCACATTGGGCCTGGCTGGGGACCTGGAGAGGGGCAGAAACCAAAACGAGCCAAACGTCCTCCCTGCCTTCCCAGCTGCAGCTCTCTGGCTTGAGGGCAAAAGCTCCGTGCAACAGATCTCAGGGCCCACGTCAGCTCCTGGTTTCTTCATGTCTCCCAGAGAAAGGAGATTAGAAACAAGTTGTGAAGATGGGAACTGTAGGAGTAACAGTAGCTATCTTGGTAATTGCACTCACACAGCACTTTAAACCCTAGAAAATGCATGCCCACCATAATCTCATCGGATACGTACAGCTCCTTGGTGAGGTGGGTAGAAGGGAAGATGGGGCATCTCCCATTTACTGATGAAGACATTTAGGCACAGAAGGGAAAGTGGCTCTCCCGACCTCTTTCAGTTAGAAAGTGGCCTTTAGGACACTGGAGTTTCCCATGCCCCTGTGCTACCTGCCTGGGCCTGGCCCCCAGCATGGCAGAGACCTGTTATCACGGCCTGAAACTCCCCCTCTGCCTGGATCAAGACCAGCCCCGCCTAAAATGGGCCTCACCTGGTGGCCGTGGGGAGCAAGAATCAGCCCCCCTGACCTCCTGAAGCAACTGGAACTCTCAGACCTACCCGCTCAAAGCTGCCCAGCAGCTCCAGTCCCATAAGCACCTTTTACTGGCCTCGAAAGTGATGCTGAGGTTCCAGATGAACAGCATACCGTCTGCGTTATTTAGTTAAAAGCAGGTTGAAAAGCACAAGGTAATACTGGGTGGAGAGATGGCTATTAGGTGAGCATTTAACGAAAGAACTGTACAGGGAAGAGGAAGTTAAAAACCAGAGTGGTTTCCCCATCTGCCCACTTGCTGTTGCTCATTCAGCCCAGCAACAGCACCTCATGCACCCTCACGTCCATCAAGGTGGGTTCAGAGCAGAAGAGTGGAAAGGGAGGCGTGCTCTTTCCCTCATTTAGCACCGTCAGCCTGGTGGACTGAGCCAGAGAAAGGGAGTACCAGCAAGAGGAGACCGTGACAAAGTACAGGTGTGTCCCGGAGAAGGCAAGCAAGGTCGCGGTACCCTTGAAACACCAGCCAACCCCAGCCCGTTCCTGTTGCAGCCAAGTGCCCTTGCAAGTACATTTATGTATATAGTCTCTGTGTGTGTGTGCAGAGAGAGATACCGATTCCTAATGCAGAACTCATTCTTAAGTGCACACGCAAACAGGTGTTTCATATTTCCCAATTTATCTACACGCATCGGCGGACTGCCTACAGAGGTATTAAACACAGCCACTGGAAATGAGAAGGATGGCTACCACTTTGCAGCCTCCCCGGTAAGGTTAGAGTCTTCCCAGCCAGGCCGTAGATCTCACTGCCTGACTGCTAAGCCTTGGGCAACCAATTCACCCTATAATGTACACTAGTTACTGCCGGTAGGACTTTCAGGTTCAAAGGCATGGAGTTGTTCACTGTCAATAATTAGCACTTGCCTAATAACCCCAACATATGAATCACGATCTCCATCGCAACGTGCAACTCCAGCTCTTCAGTATCCAAACTCTCACGCTGAATAAATACACAGAGAATCTGCAAGTCTCCCCCCACCCCCCATTATACCCTGGACCATTCCGAACATAAAGCAAAATTCAAAGTGTTTCTTTCTTTTCCCACAAAATCACAGATCTCCAGACCCAGGGTTCCCAGACTGGCAGCGGTAGGAAGCAAGCAAAGGGCAGAAATCCTTCTAGCCAGCAAGGAGGTGAGGTTGAAATGCTTAACCCAAACCACTGCCCTCCTCTGAGACCACTGGCAGTCTTGTGTAAATCAATTCACCTCCAAGCCTACCCTCAGGGCATTTCCCTGAGGTTAATTCAGACCCAAGTTAAAAGGAAGAGTTTCCTCCCTCCTTGCAAAGGAGAGATGCACTACCACAGGTCCACAGCCCTCACCGGCCACTTAAGCGGATGATCTGGGAAGGAGGGACGCACGAAAGGCGGGCTGGAGGGGAGTGTGAGGACCCAGCACCCTGAAGCCTGGCTCCAAGCGCCGACATGCGCGGACTCACTGCCAAGGCCCACACGGCTCAGGGCTCCCCACGCTAAGGCAACCGCATCCTCGGCGTCAGCAAAGCCGGACAAGACACCAGGTAGGGAACACAACTCCATTCTACTCACAGTCTGGTGAGCTTCGGGTTGCTCTGGAAAAGCAGTTCCGGGAGGACCTGGAGTTTATTCTTGTTCAGGCGCCTGAAGGGGGAAAAAAAGAATGAAAAGATGTCAAGGGGACATGAAACGGGATCAAGAGTATATACAGACACCCCTTCGGTCCATCGATCAACAGGTATTAAGAGGCTTCTAGATCTTTCAACGTGGGATGCTCAGCACATGTAAGGCATACTCTTAACTCGCGGAGCTGGGAGTCAAGTTGGGGATAAAAAGGCAAAGGTCAGTCGGAAGCAGGAACACAGCGTGCTTCCTGCCACACCCCCCTTCACGAGCCTCGGAGAGGCATCACTAACTGATCATGACATTCTTTCCCACGAACCTCAGACAGGCTTTTGAACTTTTCTCAACATGTGCCTGCGGTAGCTAGCTATTGCCAAGTGATGCAATGGACATGTGAAATGGGTCCCTAAAAATAAACAAAATACCAGAGAGAATATTCCAGATCCTAAGTGGTGAGGAGAGGTGGGACAGATAGCAGTCTTTATAGGGACAGAGAAGAGGGTGGGGCAGATCACCAGGGGTTAAAGGGCCAAATGGAATCCCGGCCAGCCTGGCTTTTCAGACCAGAGCTGGGCTGCATTATGACTGCCATGGGCCCCGAGCATTTTTGCCTCTGTGGGCCCCTTCCCCTATTTAAAAAAACTAAATATTGCATTTTATAACTGTTTTGGTATAAAAACAAATATATTAATATTATATAACATTTACTTTGACCTGAACACTCATCCCTTTCCTCTAATGTTAAAAGAAATTAAACCATTTTCATGGGTCCCTAAAAAGTACTGTCAGCCCTGGGTGCTGTCCCCGCTGTGCCTAATGGCAAAGTCGGCCCTGGGTCAGGGATCATGGTCGAGGTGTGTAGACCTAGAGGTAAAACTCAGCCCAGGACGGGTGTCCCACGTTGGGTGGTGGCAACAGAGCCAGACTCTCTCCTGAGAACAGTCCATGCTGATGCCCACAGAAAAGAAGGCCATCTGAGTTTCCGAGGGACCGTAAGTCGTTGTGGTCTCCACGAAGCCTGCTCTCCCGGGAGTGTGAGGCCAAGAGGGAGAGCCTGCCCCGCGCTCATTCCCAGGCCTCTCTGTCCAAGCATCTTTACGCAGCCTAATCAGGGAAGCCCAGACCAGGGTCCCCAAATCTCCTGTCCCCAGAATCCTCAGAATCTCACTCTCCAGAATCTCCTCGTGCAAAAGAGCAGTTTATAGCCCGGCTGAACTTCTCCGCTTAAACTGTGCATATTTGGCTACGTGGAAAACATGTATTATCCCATCTAGAGCTAAGCGAACTGAAGAGAAGAAAAGGTGAGCTTCTTCCCAGCTTCTGTCCCCATAGCCCACACTTCCTCCACCACATCATGCAGACGTGATCCCCTGGGGGTCCGGGGGATTGCTATTTTCCCCTTTTCGTTCCAGGTTGAAGGACAAAAACTTCAGAGGGACAGGGGACTAGAAGGAAGTTTGCAAGGGCAGAGCATGTGAGAGGAGCATTCAGCACCTCAAGTCAGAAGCGTGCAGCTCAGCCCTGAAGGGGTTCCCGTGGTGCGGGGCAGGGGTGGGCCCGCGGAGCTGCTGGTGACACTCCTGACTGTAAGGAAGCCTGAGAAAAGGCTGGCAAGTGGGACAAGATAAGCTCAAATTCCTGCCCCACCGAAACGGCAACCTGCCTCCCTGGGCTCTTTTTTGTTTTGTTTTGTTTTCGTTTGTTTAACTGTGGTTAAAACGAAAGCCCTAACATAAAATTGACCATCTTAACCATTTTTAAGTGTCCAGTTCTGTAGTGTTAAGTATATTCTCACTGCTGTGCAACAGATGTCCAGAGCTTTTTCATCTTGCAAATCTGAAACGCTGTACCCATTAAACAACCCCACCCCAGGGCCCCCTCCCCTCGTCCCTGGCAGCCACCATTCTATTTTCTGTCTCTATGGATTTGACCAGTGCTCTTTTGATCACTCCCAGTATCTATCTGCTCTTTGTGTGTTCCTGTCACCAAAGTGGGAAGAAAGGGGGGAGCCCAGAGGAGAGGAGGGTGAGGAGGAGTCTAGCTCCTTGTCTAGAGCAGTTCTCATACAGCCAGTGATAAGCCCCTTTCTAACACGGGGAAGCACTGGTCCCAGAGAAGGCGTGGTGCTATGACTTTGGGGTTGGTCACGCTGGGTTCAGGTCTGGCTCTATCATACTCTTGCCATGGCACCTCGGGGAAGTTACCTAGCTCCTTGAGCCTCCGTTTTCCATCTGCCAAATAACCCTACTCAGTGAGTCACAGTAAGTTTTAATAACACACTGTATGCGTAAGTGTCTAGCACTGCAATGAGAGCATGGCAATAGTAAGTGAAATGAGTTGCGGCACAAATGCGTGTCAGACACTACGCCACGTGCTAGAGGGGTAGGATCTCAGGCAGCGCAGCTCAGAGGCTGGTGTCATAATTACCCGCATCTCACAGGTGAAGACAGCGACCCCTGGAGCGGTTGAGCCCATTCTGCAAGGCCACTGTGACAGGAAGTGGCAGAGGCAGGATGTAGACCCAGGGGTTCTGCCTCCAGAGCCTGGTTCTGAACCACTGTGTTACTCGAAGGCTTTCAATCTGTGTGACAGCTGCCTTCCCCTTCTTTTCTCCCCTCCCTAGTCTTCTTTTTGCCTCTGCTTCCTTTCATCCAGGGTTGCCACCTCCTCTGCCCCAGCCCAGACAACCATCCACCCTGAGTACATTTCCCTCCCTGAAAAGGATGCTCTTGGAGTCCCCAAGAATAGAAGTGGGTCTCTAGGTGGGTCTGTCTGGAACCACCCTCTATTGCCACAGCTGCACAAAGCCTGGTGAGAGTTACACTCAGACAACCAACGCTCCAGTTTAGACAAAAGTCTTGAAATCGGCCCACCGCTGCCTGCAGTGGGGAGGGTATTGAGTGTCCTAAAAGCTCAAAACCAGAGTTGAAGCTAAAAATAAAACCAGCTTGGCTCCGAGGCTCCAGGAAGGGAAGGAATCATTTTCAGTTCTTTGCCGGTATTTGTGGCTGGACAAAAATAAAAACACAACCAAATTTAGTCAATTGTGTGCTGCCTGCTGCTTCATAAACCCTGAATGAGGATTCCAGGGTGGCTGGGCTGGGCTCTTCTCCCAAAAGCCTCGGGGTCTTTCCACTTCAGCTTGGGCGGGCCGCATGCTGGTTCTCTGTATCAAGAGGAGTTCGACAGCACATTTCGTTTCTAGTTCATTCCATTCCAGGATTTATCTGTGTTTATTTAGTGAACCAGGTTGGCCTGAAAGGTCTTCCTCGAAGAGCTGATAAAGGCTCCAAGCTGCATAAGGTGAACTTCTCACGTGGCTGCTCTAACAGCAGCTCCTGAACAGGAAAATGAACAGAGTGAAACGTGCTGTTCTCCTGACAGAGGAACAGGTAAGCGCTGGGCCGCACATAGCGCCTATTGGTCAAGGCATCCTCCATCACTCATGCCATCTGCTGCTTTGTCACCCTGGAACCAGAGGCGGAAATCTGCCATAGTTCAAGCTGGAAATAAATCCATGATGCCTGGATGAAGAAAAGGACTGAATGGGACTCGTATGAGGGCAGACCTGAGGAGGTCGGCAGAAAGGCTATAGGCTGGGTCAATGATGGGATAAAGCCCACCTGGCTGTCCTCTCTCCCTCTAAGATCGACACTCCTTCTCAGCCTTCCTGCTGGAACAATGGGGAGCATCAAGGTCAAAAAAACCCACTAGCTGCTAGTTGCAAGGTCATTCTGCTTTTCGGCCTGAATTATGAAGCTCCAAGAAGGGGAGCCTTGTCTCGGCAGTGCCACTGATGGCCGCAAGATCTAATTAGAGGTTTTTGCCACTTTATTGAATTCCTTCATTTATCTATCCATTATCCATTCATAAAACCACCCTCTATCCATCTGTCTGTCCATCCATCCATCCATCCGTCCGTCCATCCATCCACTATTCTATCCAACCATTCACCTATCCATCCATCTACCCATTTGTCCATTTATCCATCCATCCATCCATCCATCTTCCTAGTCATTTATCAGTATGAACATACAAAGATGAATAAGACACAGTCCCTTACTGCACCTGCATGAATAAGATGTAGATGAAGAAGAAGGTCAGATGCTAGTGAAGGAGACAGACACGAAAACAAAAACCTGCAGCATGATCTTGTAAGCAAAGCTATTGTGGGAGCACAGAGGAGGGGCAGCTAACCCAGACCTGGGAAAGGAAGGCTTCCCAAAGAAAGTGGTTTGGAGGGTTTTTTTTTTTTAAGCATAATTTTGACTCTTCAGGAGATAGGGACAAAGGGTTCTAGACTTTGAGAGGTGTATGTGCATGGCCATGGAGGACCAGTAGACGGAGGAGAATTTGGGGCACAGGGCTGCATTGCTGGGACTTGGAGGTGACTTGAGAAACACAAGCGATGAAGCTCTAGAGCTAGGCAGGGGTCATATCAATGAGGGCCCCTGCGGGTCATGATCAAGGATTTGGGCTTGGCTGTTTACTGAGAGTCGGAGGGAGCCACAGAAAGAGTCTGAGCAAGGAAATGATAATCTGTTTTGGATTTTAACAAGTTCTCTTGAGTAGTAGTAAGGCTTGTTTGGAAGAGGGTGAAATCAAAAGCAAGGTGAGCAGTTAAGAGGGCTCCTGAGTCATCAGTGTGGCTGTGTGAGGACCCAGTTAAGCGCAAGAGTCATATGGAGGACATAGATGTGAGGTCTAATCAACAGGGTTTTGTGATTAAATGCATATGAGGGCCCCAGGGGCTCCAGCTTGGGAAACTGATCAGTCAAAATGACCAATCAGTGCTGAAAGAAATAAAGACGAGAGGATCATTATGCAGAAGGGGGTGTGTTTAGATTCAGGATTTCTAAACTACTGGGGTCCCTCAAATATATTTTGACAACTAGTAGCAGTAGCTGGTAATAACCCTAAGACCATGAGTCAGGCACTGTACAAGGCGCTTCACATGTGCCAGCTCATTTAATTCCCCACAGAAGTGCTTGAGGCTAGCACCCTTGGTCAACCTATAATAAGGAAACAGAGGCCTAAGAAGGTTAAGGCACTTGCCCAAAGTCAAACTCAACCAAAATGATGGTGGTGGGATTTGAACCCAGACACCTAATGCCAAACCTGGGCTCTTAACTACCATGGATAACGATGGTATTTAATTTAGCCCTTATTACAGACTGTTGTGATTTATTACCTCATACGTGGGTCTCTGGGTCTCGTCTTCCCGTTAAGTTCTGAAGGTCCTTGAGAGTGGGAAATAGGTCTAATATCTACTCAGTGACCCATTGTGAGCTGACACAGCCCCAGGCATGCAAGGGGGCCTTCAGTAAGGGCCTGTTGAATTTCATGAGTAAATCATAAGGTGGGAATGGCCAATTAGGGGAGCCTGAAAAAGCAATAGCCTTCCTGCGCTGGGTGAGGGGAGCCATCCTGTTTGCAGGTGAACAGAACTCCCAGAGGGCCCAGTTGCTTGAATCTGTCCGCATCCTCCAGAATCTTCTTGAAGACTTGGCTTCAAGACTCACCTGCCTCACTACTGACCTACTGGGCAGCAAGGCAAGAAAGGATGGGGCCAGTTCGTCCCCTCAGTCGGTGCAGGACGGGTGAGAGGCCTCCAGGCCGGAAGGAGGCAAGCTTAGTCAGCAACAGGTCCCAGCACCCACTCAAAGTGCTTCCCCTTTCTCAGGGAGGTGTGGAATGTTCAGCTGCCCAGCAAAGGCCTGAGGGAGGGAGGAAGTCAAAATGTGCTAATTCCCAAAGGTCACCAGGACTGTTTGCTTTCGTAATGAAATCAAGTGAATCCCCTTCTCCAGGCACTTTCCTAGGCAGCCTGGACACCTTCCAGGTCTACTGGTATTTTCAGAAACACCAACAAGGACCAAAGCGGCTTTGCTATTCAGAGCGGAAGCTCCAGGCCTTCCCCAAGTGGAGGGATGGAGAGGCCCAAGACGTCCTGGCAGACCCCAAGAGAAGGGCAGAACCAAACTCAGAGGCCTCGAATCCCAGCTCAGAGGTGGCACGCTCATTCATGAGGATATGCAGATGTCACTATACATCAGGGGAACTCTGAGTTGAGCAGAGTCAAAAAAGCAGAGAACCTTGAATAGGGGTTGTTTCCGTAGTTGCTCACTGTAGCCACTGATGGCCTCATATTTTCTTGGTTTCCTCATCTGCCAGACAAATCAGATTCAGGCTTTTTCCTGCTATGCAAATTTTCATAATGCAAATTGGATGTAACCTGATCAGTTCAGCAAGGAACTCAATTTGTGCTGGTTGTTGGTTTACACCACTGTCATGATCAGAAAGGATCCCTGCGTGTATCAGAGGAGAGCCTATTGGCCTCCAGCTTCAACACCCACGGGCCACTTTAGTCGGTGGCTGGCTGTTCTTTGCCACTGGTATTCCCTTTTTTTTTTTAAATAATGTATTTTTAGGGTTTTTTGTTTTGGGTTTTTTTTTTTTTGCAGGGGCGGGGGAGGGTAGCAGCTTTCTTGAGATCTAATGGGGCTTCCTTTTTACTAGCACTTCTGGACCAAGCCACAATTTATTTTGATGGTCTGGAAGCAAGTTGACCTGAATCTTGTCTTCCATGGAATTCAGCATTTGCTCAATGACCTTTAGGTTGGCTTATGTCCGTTTTGAAAATCTGTTATTTGTAGTTTGTAACTTCAGAATGTCCTAATAGCAATTAAAACCCTTTACTTTTGACATTTCTGTAAGAGAAATAACTTTGTTGTCATAGTCTAAAACTCTTGCCCTAAGCAGTTTTTTTCCTCACTGAAGTTTTTAAGAGAACCCTTTAAGAAAATACAGTTTACTCTAGGAACACAATTATTATGTAATAGCAAAACATGAACCTCGTGAGATACCTGAATAGTTTAACATCTGCGATGGGCTTTGCAGTATTTCTCAAAGGCTCGATAAATGGTAGCTGTTACAGCCACTGTTATTATCATTATCATCATCCTTAGATGCCCCAGGAGGTCAGGAGTAGGGGAGATGTATTTCCCCCTCATAGATGACTATATCAGTCAGCAAGGCTATTAGCAGTAACAAAGGAACTCCGAAATCTCACTGGGTTAACACAGTGGACACAGACTTCACACTCACATAAAGGCTTGAGACCATCTCTAAGATGCCATAGAGCAGGGGTCCCCAACCCCCGGGCCGTGGACCAGTACCGTTCCGCAGCCTGTTAGGAACCGGGCCGCACAGCAGGAGGTGAGCGGCAGGTGAGCCAGCAAAGCTTCATGTGCTGCTCCCCTTTGCTCCCCATCGTTCACATTACCGCCCGAACCATCCTCCCCCCTCCCCCACGTCCGTGGAAAAACTGTCTTCCATGAAACCGGTCCCTGGTGCCAACAAGGTTGGGGACCGCTGCCATAGAGAACATGTGGCCCCCAAGGTCAGTGTGTTGGGGATGAGAGGGAGGGAGGAGCCGCACCAGCTCTTAATTTCCTTGACCTCACAATGACTCATATCATTTCTACTCTCAGTCTACTGGCCAGAACTAGTCACATGGCCAAACCTAACTGCAAAGGAAGCTGGGAGATCTACAGGGACACTTGAATATTTGGCGAGAACTATCATAATAACCAACTCGCTTTAGAATCAAAGCAATAATAACGATCTCTTTGATCTTGTTGTTCTTCCTTCCTTCCTTTTTTTCTATCCATGCAGGGCATTTACAGTGGGCTAACTGCTGTGGGAGGTGCTTTATATGCATTATCTCATCTCATCCTTAAAGCACATTGCTAATGTCATTATGTTACACAAGGAAACTGAGGCTCAGAGAGGTAATGAAACCTGTCTAAAGTCACGCAGCTGATAAATAAGGTTTGGACAGAAGTCTCTTTGACACTGAAACCTGAACTTTGAACCCCTTCACCATTCTGCTTCCTTAACTCTTTGGTGCTTGGTTGACCAGGAGGCCTCCCAACAATCCTAAGAGGGAGGCCAGTAACAAAAGTATTTATTCATTTTATAGCTGGAGAAATTGAGTCAAAGCAGACTAGGAAACTGACCCTGTGCTTCCTTGGCCTTACTGTCCAAAGCCTATTTAATGATCCTGCCCCTCTGGTTTCAGAAGAAGGCTCTGAGGGTCCCAGGAAATCACTGCCCCCAGGCCAGGGGGCAGGAATACTGAGCCATCTCTTAAGAGCATTTATCCTTCTTCTCCTCTCAGACCTAAAAGGTCTGTTTATTCAGATGTTCCCCAAGGGCATTCTCAGCCCCTGCCGCCCTGGTAGGTGACTCTGTCCCGAGATATCTGTCCAGTTCTAGAGAGCTCTGGGGCTTGCCCAGGATCTTGCTGGGCTCCAACTCAACACTCCAGCATGAAAAGAAAACAGGCACAAAGACCCTGAAACAACCCTTTTTGAACTTTCCGGCACCTCACATTGCGCCAATTTTCCTCCAATTACACGGTTGTTAGGGATAAAGCAGAGCACATCGGTGGCCTGAGCCTGCCTTGCCTTTGACCCCTGTCCCAGCTGCTGCCATGTGCCCAAATACCCCTGTCTCCAGAAGACCCTGATTTCAGGAGGAGAAAAGGGGGCAGGGGGAAGAAGGGCAGGAGTCCTGGCTCTGCAGAGAAGGAGCCAAGGGCTCGGAGGGTCATCTTGGTCCATGGTGACCAACCCATAAAGCCTAAGTCATGTTTGCCTAGAACAACACAAGGAACCCCGAAGGTCCGTGAACAAAAAGGCTGCTTCATCTAGGACTAAAGTCATGAGCAGGGGTTTCTGGGGATCCCCCAGCAGATCGGACATGGAACTACATTAGTACACTGATGGCTCAGAGCCCAGGGAAAGATGTCTGGAGTGGGACAAAGTGCATACTTACGCATGCATATGAACACACACACACAGACACACACAACATACATTGCAGACGTAACGCACATGCAATTAACAGAAACGTGTACATCCCTTAGAGCTGGCCAGATCCATTCCAGACAGCCAGACTGCTTGGCAGTGGCCAAAACTCAGATCCCCATAGCGATCGCTTCAACCCTATTTCAAGCATCATGCCTTTATCCCTTCAGAGATACTCCAGTCCCACATCTTCCCCTGCCTCAGGGTTTCTGCACATGCTCCTCCCTTCTCTGGGAACTCTCTTTACCCTGCTACCTAGGTGGTAGCTGCAGAGGTGTGAAGAAGAAAATATTTTGAAGGTGGAGCAGACTGGATTTGCTGATGGATTGGAGGCAAAGCTTGCGAGAGGAGAATGAAGGATGATGCTGAGGTTTCGGCGTGTGCATCTGAAAGTGTGGATCTGTTGTTACCTGAGCTGGAGGAAGACTGTGGGCAGAGCACGTTTGGCGAGGGGCCAGATTGGACATGTTAAATTTGATATGCCCATAAATATCCATGTGGAGATACCCAATAGACGGTTGGATATGCAAATCTGGGCTTCAGGGATAAGACCAAAATGGAGATGTAGATGGTATTTAAATACAGGAACCACAGCCACCATGAGAAATGAAGAAAAGAAGGAAAGAGGATTTAGGACTGAGTCCTGGGCTGCACCATCCATTAGAGACCAGAGGGAGGAGGAAATGGTAGAGTGTGGTAGGAGGAGAAGCAAGAGAAAGTGGAATTGTGGAAGCCAAGTGAAAATGGGGTTCCAAGGAGGGAGAAGGGGAGGGAGGGACTGGTTAGTCAAATGCGGCCAAGAGGTAGAGAAAGATGAGGACGACACTGACCTGAGCAACACGGTGACTTACAAAGAACAGCTTGGTACAGAGTTAGGCAGCAACTATTAACTGGAGTGGTTCAAGAAAGAGTGGGAGGACAAAGGTCAAGGGAAAATAATAATTTGGAGGGATTTCGCTATAAAGGGGAACAGAAAATGGGTTGATAGTTAGCAGGGGAAATGGGGTGAAGAAAGGTTTTGTTTTTATTTTTTAGGATGGGGCAAATTGCAACATGCTACTATGCTGACGAGACTGATCTGGTAAATCAATGATGCAGGGGATGAGGGGGAAATTTTTAGAGTGAGGCTCCTGAATAGGTGACAGAGGAGATTCCAGTGCACAAGTGATGGCAGTGGCCTTTGACAGGGCCAAAGACAGGTCATCTGTGGCAAGAACAGGGAAGGCGGAGGTTAGGGGACAGGGTATGGCAGGTCTGGTACTAAGAGTCTGTGGAAGGCAAGACTGGGCAAGGCAGTTGAGGGAATGAGCTTAGAGTACTTAGGAAAACGAGTCATGAGAGCTGTTGGTTAAGGAAGTAAGGGAGGTCACTACGGTGTCAATGTTGGTGTCCTCCTCTCGCCCAAATTCATATGCTGAGATCCTAACGCCCAAGATGATGGCATTAGGAGGTGGGGCCTTGGAGAGCTGATTAGGATATGAGGGCAGAGGCTTCATGAATGGGATTAGTGCATTTATAAAAGAGGCTCCAGAGAGATCCCTTGCCCCTTCCACCATGTGAGGACACAGCAAGATGTTGGCAATCTGCAACCCGGAAGAACCAGAGCATGACCACGATCTCAGACTTCCAGCCTCCAGAACTGTAAGAAACAAATCTCTGTTGCTAATAAGCTACCCCGCTCTGTGGTGCTTTGTTATAGCAGCCTGAATGGACTAAGACAGAGTGACAGTGACATGATGGCAGATCCAGTGAATCTTAGGCCACTGCAGGGTCCATGCATTCATGGACAGGGCCCCGGGGCTGGGGCTTGGGAAGCTGGGCTATGGTCCTAGCTCTGCCCCCCAAAGCTGTGTGACTGTGTGAACCACAGCCCCTCTCTGCGGCTTGGTTTTCTGTATCAACAGAATCAGCTGGTTGGATGAGATGAGTCCTAAGATCCTTATTCTATTCTTATTCTGGAAGCTGGTTAGGATACTTGGATTCTAAATCCAGCTCTAAATAAGCTGTGTGTCCTTTAGAGTTTAACCTGTCTCTTTTTCTTGGTTTCTTCATGTGAAAATGGGAATAATGATCTCGATTAGAATATCCATTCTAAGATGAAGTATGCCGAGAAGAGGGTCTTTGTCTCTTTTTTCACTGCAACTCAGAGCTTAGAATAGTTCCTAGCAACTAAGAGGTGCTCAATAAATATTTGCTAGTTGTTTAGTTGGTTGGTTGAATGGATGAATGAATGAGTGAGTGATACCTACTTCACGGAATTACTGAGGAGCAAAGGAGATGAAGATGGTCAAATTGGTGGAAAACTTAAAGTACTATAAAGTTGCTGTGCAACTGCTGCAACACCCCCGTAGTGGCTACTTCACTTCTGGTTATTAAAACCTGAGTAGCCCGTTAGAGACCTTCCAGAGTGTTGCACCCAGGTAACAGGAGGGTTGCAATCACAATAGCATAAATTAAACACTTTTGCCACAGTGCTTGAAAGAGGGTCCTGAGAAAAAGGAGCCCGAGGCCCACGCCATCTGAATTGCACAGTGGGGTGAGGGGCAAGCAGGGGCAGTTTCAGAAACAAGTGAAGCCAGAGTAAGGGTAAGGGTCCCTACGCCAGGTAGGGCATCAGAGTGAGGTTTCTATATTAGTAAAACAAAGGTGCTAAAAAAAAAAAGGCAGCAGGCCCCCAAAGGCTAACTCTCTCTTGTCCGTGCTGCCTGGGAATAAATATGGGAGAGCTGTGTTGGGTAGGGAAGGAGGATTGAGAATTCCTTAGAAGTTAGTGTTGTTCTCTAAAAGCATGCTTCCCCAAGACATTAAGCATGCCTTGAGCAGCCTTGAGTTAATGTTGAGTCATTTCTACTAGGAGTTAAGAGAAAAATACTTTAGGCAGCTATAGGATTTCCCCTCCACCCTAAAAATCCTCAAAACAATGCAGCAAAGCTGGTTCTAAATAGGATGGCATGAGCACAACTCACCACAGATTTCCCATGTTCTGTCTGGATTATTCTAGGCCCTTCATCTGGGTCTCCAACCCCTTCAACCCACTGGTAGGAAAATGACAGATGCAAACTGAAGGAGAAATACTCTGGTCGGTAGATGTCACCAAGGGCAGGTGCAACTCAGCACAAATTTTCTGGAAGGGTACTGTTTAAAATGATCCTGTTTGAACCCATTGAACTTTTGTTTTGAGAAAGTTCGAAGTAAAAAAAAAAAAAAAGGAAAGAAAGAAAAGAAAAAAGAGGCCTGACAGCGAACGATTCAAACATTCCTGGCTTGTGAATGACAAATTTCCCTTTCATTTCTGTTCTAAACACTTGCGCTCTGCAAGATCTGTTAAGGATGGTGAGCTTCTCTCTGTGTTTATCTAGTTATCTAGATATATGTCTACATATCTAGCAACAAAAAAAAGATCTTTTAAGCCCTCCCAGGCATGAGCCAGGGAATGTCGAGTAATTATCTGTGACCAATTCTCATCTATAACTAATTAGAATTTTACTTCCTCAGAGCATTTCCTTTCTGGTCAAGGCCCGATTTTTTTTTCTTCTTTTTTTTTTTCCTAGAAGAGGAAGATACCTGGACATTTTTAGCACTATGGGGTGGAGAAGGGTAAAAGGAGAAAGGGGGCACTTTTCAGATCGCATTATTGCTTTGATCTGACTGAATCTCCCTTCGTTATCCTCTCCCCCCCCACCATCCCCGCTTTTTTTTAATGCTTTTCCAGCCTGGGAAGGGTTTCTCAACCCTCTGGCTATTGCGTTTGAACTGAAGTCTGCAGAATAGTTTAAGAGCCCCTGCTCACCTCTCTCACTCCCACCTCTGGCGAGCAGTCCCTCATCCCAACCACGGCTTTGAGATCCCATCCAAACTTGTTGGTGTCTCAAACTGAATCCCAGATGTTCACTTAGTGAGAAATAAATGAATGGTCCAAGCTGTGGACTGAACCAGTGATCCTCACAAATAGATTCCAGGTGTGTTGGCATCTGGACTGCTATCTCTCTTTTTCTCTGTTTTACACACACACACACACACACACATGCACACACACACGCACACAATACCAATTCCATCCTGAAAAGAATTTGACACCATCTCCAGATGCAGAGCTGATATAGAATAGACAGGACTAGGTACCTAACATAAATTGCATCTTTCCTTTTAATCACGAACAAAGGCAAAGGGCTCCAACGCGGCCCCATTTGCCTTCAGTTATCAAAATCATGATGCATTTGGTGTTCAAGATCACCTTAGGCCTAAAAGAGCTTAGAATTGCTAAGCTATCTTAATTGGCACCAATTTTCATTGTCAACCATAGCCACCTCCTGTGTTTCCTACAAAACTCATCTTGCTGCAAACTTAATAAGCACCTACTGTTTGCCTACCTGGGGCAAGCAACATGGGGGAGGAAAAAGAGAGAAGGCAAGATCTCTGCCCTCAAAGAATGCCTAGTCCCATTGAAACAGCAAAGTTCAAGTCACTTTAATTCAAATTTAAATTGAGAAATTCAATGTTTACTAAGTGCCTATTCCATGTCATGCTCTGGGACACAGATCCACTTCTTAAGGAGCTTACAGTCAGTCTAGTGGGGAAGGGAGATAAGTACACTGGTGACCACAGGCACACGTGACATACGCTGAGAGAGAAGGACATACAGCAAGTTGTGGGAGGAGACTTTGTGGCTTCACAGAGGAGGCAATATTTGATTAGCATCTCGAAAGAGAAGGAGGAATGAACCAGGGGATGAAAGACAGAGAAAGGGCCGAGAGGAAACAGTCAAAGACACTGCGATAGGGCACCACGGAAACAGCACCTGTTTTAATATGCAGAGTGAAGGATGAAGAATCCCTGAGGGCTGGATGGAAAGAGACTGGGCAGGCACAAGCCATGCGAGGCTTGGGGCACTTGTAAGCCAAGCTGGTGAGATCAGTACACGTGAAACGATGAGAAAAGCCTGAGCTGGGACTCTGGGTGATGGGTCTAGACTGTAAGCAAAGCAGGAAGTGAGAGCCAGCTAACTAGGGGGAAGGGGGTTCGTGGAAGAGGCACTAATCTTGAAGGATAGACAGGAAGAGAGAAAGAGGTAGGTAGGGTCTTCCAGGCTCCGAGGGCAGTCTGACCAAGGCCAAGGGCTAACACTCTTCCGTGACAGGTGCACAGACAAGGAAGAGACCATGATGACCCCAGCAACAGAAATATGCAAAGATGAGCGTGAAGGTTAGACAGGTGGGATGAAGCTGTGTAGGAGGCAAGTGGGTCCCTGAAAGCAATCATCATACCTCTAGTGACTTCAGAGGGTAAATGCACAAGCAGGTTTATTTTAATCACCATGTATTTTTATGTTTTTAAAAAAATGTAGTTTTCTCGTGGTCACTATGATTTAAGACGAGGCTAAGAAAATAAAGTAAGCTGACTTAAAGTTAAATGAAAGAAAATATTAAATAATAATAATACAGGTGGAGACGTCCCTGGCGGTCCAGTGGTTAAGACTTCACCTTCCAATGCAGGGGGTGCAGGTTTGATCCCTGGTTGGGGAGCTAACATCCCACATGCCTTGCCGCCAAAAAACCAAAACATAAAACAGAAGCAATACTGTAACAAATTCAATAAAGAGTTTTAAAATGGTCCACATTAAAAAAAAAAAAAAATCTTAAAAAAAAAAAATACAGGTGTTCTACAGATTGACCAAAACCATGAAGAGGGTACAGAAATTACTGGCACTTCAGGAACCCTGTGTTGCTAAATGGTTAGTCACTGAAGTTTCTCAAGCAGGATCAGTGTGAAGAAAGAAACATTGCAGGAGGAAAACTCAGGCGGAGGCATGCAGGATGTGTTGTCGGGGAGAAACAAGAGTTGATGGGGGGAGATTCTATGAAGGAGACCATTGTGTGAGGCAGTATGTGAGTCGAAGGGGACCAGAGTTAGGAATGTATGAAAGAAATAGAAAGATGACAGGCAACACTTGGCGACACTGGATGAGGGTAACTGCAATAAAGAGGATGTGGTAAATTGGTTTATTGCTTCTAATTTCTTCTCTCCTTCTGCACTATAGAATCATCCACCCCAGGCTTTGGCCATGTGTCTAAGCAGGATCTCCCATTCAAGTGGGCAGTGTATACTTCCTTGCCCCCCTAATGTCGGGCTTGGCCATGTACCTTGATTTGGCCAACAGAAGGTTGGTGGGTGTGATGTGAGCAGAGGCTTTAAATGTGCTTCTGTGACCTGGCTGGACCTCATCTCTTCTTCCATCTGCCATGAGAAAAATATGCCTCTGGGAGCCACTAAGCCAAGGAGAATGAGAAGTCACAGCAAAGACCCTGAACCCAATCTACAGCCCGAATCCAAGCCCTGCTGAGCTCAGCTGAGCTCAGCTGCAATCAGCCAAAGCCGGCCAAACCATGACCCATCAGTGAGGAAAATAAATGTTTATTTTTGGCAAGCCACTGAGATGCTAGGGTTGTTAGGACAGAAGGGAAAACTGACAAATACAGAGGAGGAGGAAGTGCATTCAGATTTGCAGTAGTCTCCCAACCAGTCTCCTGGTTCTACCCGGGCTCCCCGACACCCTATTCTCCACTAGCAGCTAGAGCGATCCTTCCAAAACCCTCATTAATCAAGGCATTCCTTTGCTCAAACCCTCCAATGGCTCCCATATCACTCAGAGCGAAAGTGAATGTCCTTGTGATGGGCCACCATCCACACATGCTCTGTCCACCTCTCCCCCCCCTTTACCCCTCAGTCTCGACCTCCTTCCACTCTCCCACGTGCTCACTCTGCTCCAGTCACATGGCCCCCCTGCTACTCCTGGGCCACATCAGGGTACACCCTCCCTTGAGCCTTTTCTTGCTTTCCTCTTCCTAGAAAACACTTCCTTCAGATATCCAAGTGGCTAACATCTTCGGCTCTTGGCTTAAAGCAGTGGAATGAATGGCATGGGCTGCTCTGAAAAGACTCAACACACACACACACATACATGCTCAGTTAACCATAATACAGTGCTAGTACAAAAAATAGATGTAAAATACCATGGAACTGAAAAATGGAGGGCAATTATTTCTTAGGTTGGGTGTGAGTTGCTGGTAAGGGAAAACTGCACTGAGAAGTTAATACTTGAGTGGGGTCTTGAAGGGGTTTCTTAAATGGACCAAACGGGGGATATCGTCCAAGCAGGGCACGACACAGGCAGCTGCTGTGTGCTCTCCAAAACTGCCAATATTTCTAGCCCTGACGGCGTGCCCAGCCACTGTTCTACATGCTTCATATGCATTCTCTCATCTAATCCTCACAGTGGCTCTGTAGAGTAGGCTCTGCTACACCATTCACAGATGCGGTAACTAAGGCACAGAGTGGTGAAATAACCCGCCCAAGGTCACACTGGTATTGACACTGGCTAGCAGAGCCAGGCTTCTGGCTCCAAAGCCCATGCTCTTCACCCCGGCGTGTGCCCAACCCAGTGCTCTGGGAAGGCTGGGTCCCAGTATACACAGGGAAGAGGAGGAATCACAGCCATGTCTGCTGGGAGCACTCCTCTGGCTTGGTCAAGGGCTCCGCAAGGGGCATTTAGGGAGCTTGAAGCTTGCTTTTTGGTCATGAGAAAAGCCACTGTGGGTTTTTAAGCTGGAAAGGGCTGTGATGAGAACCGTGACCTGACGGTGACTCTGGAATTGATGTGTAGGCTAGAATGGAGGTGAAACGGGCTGAAGGTGTCCATGGTGAGGAGGAGGAAGAGAGAGGGCGAGACCCAGGGCCTGAGGGCCTCTGGCTCATCTCAATGCCTGGTATACAACAGGCGTCCAATAATGATTGGTTAAATAAACGTCTCATAGTTGTCTTAGTTGGCTTCCCCCGGAAGCAGACTTTGAAATAAGGGTTCCACTATGAGAGGTTTATTTAGGAGGCTACATCCGGGGGCATCTGGAGCTCAGTCCTCCGGGACAGCTGTGGGGGACTCAGAATCATCCCGGGAGGAAAGCGAGGGAGTTGGGTGTTCACAGACCCATTCGGTTAGTAGTGGAGGGTTGCTGCTGGCGAGTGTTAATCTCCTGGCACCGGGGCAGTAGAAGCGTGTCACTTAGGGAAGGAGAGGCAGGCACAGGGGTGTGGCTGGACACCCCTCGGGTGCGCTGACCATCAGGTGCGTACAGATGGGGATGAATAGGGTCTGCTATAAAATCAATCTTGGGCCAAAAAAGGGAAGAGTAGAAACTGAATTGTGGAACTTATCCCCCCATGGGCGTCCCACAGGCATGTCCGACATGGACACTGTCATCTCCCTCCACCCCAAACTTGCTCTTGCCCATATGGTCCCCTTCTCGGGGAGTGACCCTCCTCCATGCTTTCCTCCTTTTCACTTGACACTTGCCATGTGCAATCAATCGCTATTGTGCTGCTAGCACTGCCTCTTAAATACGTCTGCAAACTGCTCTCTTCTCCTAACTCCACTGCTACCCCATAGTTCAGGCTACCATGCTCGTCCCTGAATTACTGAAATGGGCTCCCCACTGGCCTTTCTTGACCCCAGTCTTGACCCTCGCCCTCCACTCAGCTCTTAAATCCAGCCTCCATATTCCAGGTGGACTGATCTCCCTATAATATAAGGCTAATTATGTTCTTCTCCTGCTGAAAATTCTTTAATAGCTCTCGACTGCCCTCAGAAAATCATCAAAACTTCCTCCTACCTGTGAAGCTCTATGTGACCTGTCCTTTGTCCCTCCAGTCATGATGAATTTCGTTCGGCTCCTGAACATACCCTGCTCTCTCTTACCTCTTGAGCCTTTGCTAATGTTGTTCTCTCTATCTGGAACAATTTTCCCTTCTCCTCTACTTCATTAACTCCTATTCAGCCTCCAGGTCTCAGCTGAGAGGCCATCTCTTTTAAGAAGTCTGTCTGATCCTCTTTTCTACATACATGATCCCCTGAAATTATTTTATTATATTGCCATTTCCTATTGACTTGCCTCTTTCAAGAGAGCTGAGGACCCGCTGAAAGGTCTCTCTAGATCAGGATCAGCAAATGTTTTCTATAAAGAGCCAGATGATAATTACTTTGGGCTTTGCAGACTCTATGCTGCCTGTCACAGCTACTCAATTCTACCGCTATAGCATGAAAGCAGCCATAAACAATACACAAATGAATGGCCATGGCTGTGTTCCAATAAAACTTTATTTACAAAAACAGGCATTGAGCCAGATCTGGCCCATGGGGCCACAGTTTGCCAACCCCTACTCTATGTTGTCACTGTATCCCTGGGCCTAGAACAGTGCCTTACACATCAGAGGGGCTCAAATATTTCTTGACTGACGAAGGAACGATTGAATGAAAGTGAATAAATAAATAGTACATTTCAAAGGACAAGCTAATTTGAAAAACTTCTTTCCTGTAATATACTCATGTTTATACTCATGTTTTAGGACTGTCTTTTCTGGTTCCCTCATGTCTAAACCCTTGCCTGGAAATAATAACCAAATGTATTGAGTGCCAGTCATTTAAACACTTTATAATGATTAATCTATTTTATCCTCAAAATAACCCTATAAGCTATGAACTACTACCTTCAGTTTACACAGGAGGAAACCTCAGAGAGGTTCCTCAAAGATGGGGCCCTGTCTTGCCTTTGGCAGACCCCTCTTTCCCTAGAGACCCTCGCTCGGTGCCTGTAATCTAGCCCCGTGGTTGGCCTGAGTGTTTGTGGTTCACCTGAATCCATGTATCTCTTTGGCTGGCTCTGCCCATGTGCCATGCATCCAGCCTGGGGTTGGACATCCCTAATTCTGATCACCTGCCTGCCTGACCCTCTAATTCCCTTGCCCGCAATCTACAGTCTGATACTGCTTCCCTAGTTCCTAAGGGTTTATCTCTGCTCTGGGCCCCCCTGACCCTCTGAGCTCCATTCTATCACTTTTTCCCTCTCTCACTTTTTTTTGCCCTCCAAGGAAGTTCTAATACCAGCATGACATGTTTCAAAGGCCAATGCACAACTGATTGTATCTAGAACTTGAAAAGTGTGAGAAAAATCCAAGTGATGAGAAACGCTCTGATAGAAGCAGTAGCAAGCTCAGTGGTCTTCCTACGGAGATTCGGCCAATTACCGAAAACACTTTCTTCGGCTGAAAAGCTCACCGCCGAATCAGACTTGGGGAAGAACACGATGTAACATTAAACCCCAAAGGGCCGCTCTTTGCTCCGCGGCTGGCCCTGATTTCATCTGTAATTCCTCGATGGTTATCTGAAGTATGTTCCCCGTGAGGATTTAAGGGCTCCCAACAAAAGCAGATCCCTCGTGGAGAAGCTGGAGGAAGGAGCACTTTGAGTCTGAATTTGTCTTTTCCCCCCTTTTCCAGACATGGGTCTCTGCCTTTCACCCTGAACTCAGCAGCCCCCCGGCAGCTCACAGCTCTGGTTTGAATCTGACTTATGAGGCGATGGGTATCTCCGTGGCGGGATGCGCAGCTCGGATGTTAATTGCTCGTTAGCCGTCTGTGCGTGCTGCACCTCGGCTGAGACAAGAGAGAGAATGTGAGCCGCTGATACCTGGGAGTCCAGCTACCGACACACGTGGAAACCATCCAGGGAGACCTCAGGTTCAATCTGCAGCTTGGCCACATATTTATTTCTCACTAAAAAAACATCTGGCTTTCATTTTTTGGTGACAACTCGTTTGGACAAGACCTCAAGTAGGTTAAAAAAAAAATTAGACTTTCCACCCTTCCCCCAGCCTTGGGGAACTAAACTTTGTTTAAGCTCTTTCATGAGCCAAGGATGTGAATAAGGAATTGGTGTGGGGATCGAAAGCTGGGGTGTAAACGAGGAGTTATTTGTTTCTTCTTCTTAAAAGATGATGACTCTGAGGATTTCACTCCCCACTTCGATGCAGGGCAGAGTTCCTGGGGAGAATATACAACAAATTACATGAAGTTCCCACTAGTCCACAGCCAAAGTGCTTGGCAATCTTAGGGCTCAACCCCATGGCCGAGGCATTTGGGACTGCAGTGTAGGATGACTGGGTTTGGGGATTGTGTTTGAGTTGTGCAGTGACCCAGGAGAACATGACACATTGCCTCAAACACTGCAGGCTCCATGAAGAGCTGGTGGCCCGGGCTGCTACGGCCTGGGGTACCTGGGGGTCCCCACCACAATATAAGCTCCATGAGGTCAGGAGCATTATCTCTTTTGTTCTTTACTGCATCCTCGACACCTAGCAGAGTATCTGCTTTTAGTAGGTACTCACAAGTGTTTGTTGAATGAAAGAACAAATGACACGATACACAGATTCTACTGGGATTCCAGTCCCTATACCTACAGCCACATCTCTTCCAAACTACAACAAGAGTATTTCCTACAATACTGAGAGATGGGAGGTTACCAGCCATATATACGGTAAAGAAGGTTCCTTGAGACAAAAAGACAAGGGCCCTTACTGACTGGAACCTCCAGAGCAGAGATGGAATGGGAGCCCTGTTTCCTGGCTCTCCAGCTGGAGCATTTCTTTTCTTTTTTTTTTAATTTGCATTTTAAAAAATTTATTTATTCATTCATTCATTCATTTATGGCTGCATTGGGTCTTCGTTGCTGAGCATGGGCTTTCTCTAGTTGTGGCGAGCAGGGGCTACTCGGGGGCTACTCTTCATTGCGGTGCGCGGGCTTCTCATTGAGGTGGCTTCTCTTTGTTGCGGAGCACGGGCTCTAGGCACACGGCCTTCAGTAGCTGTGGCATGCGGGCTCAGTAGTTGTGGCTCGCGGGCTCCAGAGTGCAGGCTCAGTAGTTGTAGCGCACGGGCCCAGGTGCTCCGTGGCATGTGGGGTCTTCCCGGACCAGGGATCAAACCCGTGCCCCCTGCATTGGCAGGTGGACTCTTAATCACTGTGCCACGAGGGAAGTCCCAGCTGGGGCATTTCTGAGGAAGAAATGGGTGAGGTTGCATAGGAACTGAGGCCTTGGCATCACACATCCAAACCCGAAGTTTAATTCAGTGCCTACCATGTGCAGAACGTGGTGCTAAGTGCTTTGGAGATTTCAAGGAAGAGGGAAGAATGATGTTTGCTCTTGGACTCTCAGAGATCTTCCCATAGGCCATGATCTTTTCTACCACAGACCATTTGCACACGCAGCTTGCTCATCTGCATGTGTGCCCTTCACACTGCCTACACTCTTTTGAGTACCTTCAGATTTTGCTCAATCATGACTATGTCAGGAAAGCCTTCACTGACCACCAGCACCACCAGGCTAGGTCAGATCCCCCCACTACGCCTTTATGCAACTGTGTACTCCTACGTGCCAGTACTTATTACAACTGTAGTTTTCCATTGATTTTTTGGTGATTTTGATTAATAGCTCTCTCCTACTACCTGCACTGTCTAATGCAGTGTCCACTAGCCACATGTGGCTATTTACATTAAAATTAATTAAAATTAAGCAAAATTTAAAATTCAGGAATTTTTTTAAAAGATACAAATGAACTTATTTATAAAACAGAAACAGACCCACAGACACAGAAAACAAACTTATGGTTACCAAAGGGTAAAGGAGGGGAAGGATAAATTAGGTTATATTAGGAGTTTGAGATTAACAGATACACACTACTATATATAAAATAGATAACCAACAAGGACCTACTGTACAGCATAGGGACTATACTCAATATTGTATAATAACCCATAAGGGAAAAGAACCTGAAAAAGTATACATATATTCTGAAAAAGAATATTTATATATATAGTCATATATATATATATATATACACACACATATATATATAAAACTGAATCACTGTGCTGCACACCTGAAACTAACCCAACACTGTAAACCAACTATACTTCAATTAAAAAAAAAAATTCAGTCGCTCAGCTACATTAGTGACATTCTAAGGGCTCAGTAGCATTAACGTATGGTAATAGTGGCTAATGGCTACCATGCTGGACACCGCAGAGACGGAACATCTCCGTGACTGCAGAACGTTCTGTTGGACGGTGCTGTGCTAGACGGAATGCTCTGTGAACGCAGGCCCCATGACAGCTGTTACCTCCCTCGCACATCGTATGGGGAGCACAGGGCCTATCAGAGAGTGAGCACTAATGAAGTGTTTGCTGAACGAGTGAGGAACCTTATGACTGAGCAAAGGAGACAGGCTTCTAAACTAGAACACAAGGCAGCATGATTCAGTGCTACGTGGGAGCGCAGAAGACAAGGGTACTGTGGAACAGAAAGCTGTTCTTACAGGTGAGACTGGTGAAGGCTTAGTGGAAGGGGCAACTTTTGTGTTGGGCTTTGAAGAGTGGGTAGGAGTTTGACAGTGGAGAAGAGGTAGGCTGTTATAAACAGCAAAAGAAAATAGCACTCGAATAGGGTCATGGAATCAGCAAAAGCGTGTCATGCCTGGGGAAGAGCAATGATTCATGGGTGTTTGGAATGAAGGTCTTGGAATGGCATGCTAAGGAACCTGGATTTAATTCACATGCAATTTCAGGTAAGATTATTTTCCATCTACTATCTGCCAGGGCTAAGTGCTGCATACATGACCCCATGTGATATTTGCAGCATCCCTATGGGTAGGTACAATAATGATCCCTATTTATAGCTGTGAAAACTGAGGTTCAAATGAGCCATATGGGTTAAATAACCAGATAAAAGTCGCGCGGCTAACAAGTAGCAATTGTGTGATTACTGACATGACGCTCCAGACAAGTAGGGAATATGGCTATCTCACTCTCCACTGTACTACCAGCACTTCACATAGTGCTGGAACACACTAGAGGCCTAATAGGAAGTTGTCGAATGAATAAATGATCAAACGTGTTTGACAGGGATGCCTCTTGCTGTAGCAGAGATGGAGAAAAAGGAGAGTGTCACAGTACTGCAGTATCACAAAGGGGTTAGGAGTGAGAGTGTTAAGTTAGACTCTCTGAGTTCAGTCCTAGAGCCAAACTTACTTTCTGGGTGACCTGGAGTGAGTCTTTTAACGCTTGTACACATCATCAGACTAACAGCAATAATAATAGCACCTTCACTGGATAGCGGTAAGAGCTTAATGAAGTAGATAATTCACATATTGGCTATCGAGGATTCCCTGGTGGTCCAGTGGTTAGGACTCTGCGCTTTCACTGCCGAGGGCGTGGGATCGATCCCTGGTCAGGGAACTAAGATCATACAAGCCACAGGGCGCGGTCCAAAAAATAATTTACTTCCACATATCAGCTATCAAATAAATAATGGCTTATGTTATGAAGAAGTGACCAGGGCCTTGTCCCTTTCCCTCAGTTTTGGAGGGCACAGATGTCAGCAGTATTATGCAGGTTGAATCAATTTGGGACTTGACAACCAGAGGAAAGCTGGGGCTAAGGAAGGAATCAAAGACTCCTGAAAGGATTTATCCTGGGGAGAATGAAAGGCTAAATGAGACCATGATCAGAGATGGGGAGCACAAGAAGAGAAAGAGGTTTGGGTTCAAAATAAAGGTCAGGTGACTTCCCTTGGACCCCAGACCCAGGAACCCAGCAGAGACTAGGACAATAGACACATCCAGGGGTGCAGAGGGGCCCTCTCTCTCAGTCGAGTAGGATGGATTTAAGACAGAAGGGAGAGGAGCCGTCCTGCTTAACTTCTAAGAGCGGGGCAACCGCCTCATCAAGTACATCCCCCAAAGCCTCACAGGGCTTAGCGCCTCACTTGCTGAGAGCCCCACATGACACCACCTTTGCCATGAGCGGTGAGCCAACGGCTGCCAGGCAACGGTGCATGAGGTCAACCCTTAGGCCCAGCTAAACAAACAAGACAACACATCAAGCTGTGTGGATTCCTGGTTTGATGCCATGTCACTCAAAGCAGCATCAGCATCACCTGGGTTCTTGTGAGAAATGCAGCATCTCAGGCCAGGCCCCAGATCTGTGGAACCCGCCTCTGCCTGTCAGCCACGTCTCCAGTGACTCGTGAGAACACTAATGTCTGCACGCTCAGAGCTCTGCAGGCAGACGGCCTAAGTTCTGGTTCTGCACTTACTAGATCTGTGACCTTAAGGCGAGGGATTTAACATCCCCAAGCCTCCATGTCCTCATCTAGGCAAAGGGAAAACAATCAAGCTGACTCATCGAGTGGTTCTGAGGCTGACCCAAGAATATGCACATGGAAGTGGTTAGCACAGAGCTTATAACTGGTAAGTGCCCAATTAATGACAGCAGCAGTCATTAAAAACTCAGTGCCCTAGGGATTTCCCTGGTGGCGCAGTGGTTAAGACTCCGCGCTCCCAATGCAGGGGGCCAGGGTTCGATCCCTGATCCAGGAACTAGATCCCACATGCATGCCGCTGCTAAGAGTTCGCGTGCCGCAACTAAGGAGCCAGCGAGCCGCAACTAAGGAGCCCACGTGCCGCAACTAAGGAGACAGCAAGCCACAACTAAGGAGCCCTCAAGCTGCAACTAAGGAGCTCACCTGCCACTAAGGAGCCCATGTGCCTCAACTAAGAAGTCGGAGAGCTGCAAATAAGGAGCCTGTGAGCCACAACTAAGGAGCCTGCCTGCCACAACTAAGACCCGACGCAACCAAATAAATACATAAATACATAAATAAATAAATATGAAAAAAAAAACCTCAGTGCCCAAGACAGGAGGCAGAATGATGGTGCAGTTGGCCACTCTTTAGATAACAAGATGTTCTCCAAGGACTGAATTGGTAAAGCTAACATGAACCTACCAGCAACCCAGCCACCCTCCCCAGATGCATTTATTTATCACTTCAAGTGCTGGGGAGGCTCCACCCTGCAGAGTACTTGAACCAGATCAGGCCCATCTTCTTGAACATCAAAATAGACTAGACTAGGCCCAGAGCCAACATAAACATATGAATGGGCCCTGAATTCCTCTCCTGATTAGATCAGCAAACACACTAGGGCCACTGGAGGACACATTCCCCGAGAACACAGGCAGATAGGAATCAGGTCAACCTCAGGCCCTGCCCAACAGGGGTTTATGGCCAGAAGGAACAGAAAGACCACAGGTTGGACTGACCCAGTTCAGCCCAGACCACAAGCTGACAACAGAGACAGAATATAAGGTTCCAGAAGAACAGAGCAACACTACCTAACCTTTCTGAAGTGTTTACCAGCAGTGTGCTAAAAGCTTTATAGGTTTTACTAATTAAAACCTGGATAACCCTATAAGGTACAGACCATTATTAATCTCATTTTACAGGTGATAAAACTGAGGCTCAGGTTGATAGATGCAAACTATTACATTTGGAATGGATAAACAACAAGGTCCTTCTGTATAACACAGGGAACTATATCCTATCTCCTGGGATAAACCATAATGGGATAAAATATTTAAAAAATAATGTATATATGTGTATAACTGAGTCACTTTGCTGTACAGCAGAGACTGACACAACATTGTAAATCAACTATACTTCAAAAAAAAATTTAAAAACCCAAAACCAAAAAACTGAGGCTCAGAGAACTTCAGTTACTTGTTATATAACTTAACACACCATTAGTAAGTGGCAGAGCTAGGATTCCGGTTGGGGTGCAGAATGGGCCTCTCATCTCATCTGTGCCTTAACTGAGCATCCTTTGCTCTCCTGCTGTCTGTCCATCCTCCACGGCCGGGAGCTATCTGTACTGCCCCGAGGAGGCAAGGGTAGGCTGCCTGAGGCATGCATCAAGGGGCTGCCCCACCTTGGGAGGGATGGATTCCAGACCCCGCCTGGGGGAGGGCTTTTCATCTTAGCCTCAGCTACAAGCAAGTGGTGATACTCTCTGGGATGCAAATGTGGAATCACAGAAGCGGCTTATCACAGTAGCAGCACAAAGACAGGCATTTGTCACAAAGGTACACAATCATAGGTGCGCATTCACTGAGGGGCTCTTCCTCTGTTGCTCTCTAGCCTTTTGAGACCTCAAGTGGTCAAGAAGTCTCTAGTTGCAGAGACCCGCTAGCTCTGTGAGCACTGAGACAGACGCAGAGGCAAACACGGAGGCTGTGATCTCTGCTCCGTGCCTGCCTCTTGGACCACCGTCTGCTCGCTCGCACACCAGGCAGCCAATCAGAACGAGCCCGGGCTCCCGTCCTGGACCCTAGGGCTCCCGTAGTCTTCTGGCTCCCCTCCTCACACTTGGCATCACTCTAGCCCTTGGCTCCTGTTGCCTCATGGCTTTCTCATTCAGCCCTGGCCCTGTCCTTGGGAGCCCACACGTCTCTATAAGGATGCTGATAATGGGGGAGGCTACACATACATGGGGGCAGAGAGCATATGGGAAAATCTCTATACTTTCCCCTCAATTTTGCTTTGAACCTAGAACTGCGCTAAAAATAATCTTAATAATTTTTTTTAAATCTAAAGAATAACTTTCAAATGGTTAAAAAATGATCTTGGATCTATGGCAGGCTTGGGGATGATTTTTTGGCTATGGGACCTTCTGGCTTCCTTCAGCCACACCAAATAAAGAATTATCTTCTCCATCTACGGATAAAGCCCTGACTGGTGTATGAGATCTCTCTCTTTCTCTCTCTCTCACACACACACACACACACTTTTATAAATTTGTATAAGGATAATGTCTGGAAGCATATAAAAGAAACAAGACAATGGCTACATTTGGGAAGGGGAACCAGGAATCAGGTAAAGCAGTGACACACGTTTTACTGACTTTTAATCCTTAATAATTTTGTACCATGACTATGTAGTCCCTGCCACTTTCAATTTCAACAATAGTCAATAATAACAATAAAACATGGGTTTGGTGAGAGAAATATGGTCATGGCACATGCTCACTCTCTAAACTGGTTCTTCAGACCAACCTTTTCCCCCAAAGCACAAAGCAGTGTCAACAATGAGGAAGAGCCAGCACCCTGCAGGACAAACCCAGCACATCCAACTCAATCCCATCACCCACAACTGCTTCCTTCTATACCAGCCCCTCTGGCGTCTGACCCTGCACCAGGCCTCTACTTCCTGCTCCCAGTCTTCCTATTAATCAACAGATCTGGTTTCCTGGGACAAAGGACTTTGCCCAAGAAATGCCCTCAGGCTTTTCCTTAGAGTGTGATGTCTTGTACCGACTCCTGATATCCCAAACCCAGGCAGCCCCACCCCAGTCACTGCAAGGGATCAGGACACAAGAACTCACTTCCTCTATCAGGCAAAGATGCTTCTGTGATCTCCTTGTGAAATCAAACGGGAGCTCTTTGGAACTGCAAGTGTAAAGTGAACCTACGTACTATCAGGGTTCACAGTCCCGGCTCTCAACGACTGAAGAAAATCGCATGACTGACTCAGAGCACACGTGGCTCAGAACACAAATGCTTCCCCTCCGGCTCGGCTGCTTTGTTTACGCACTACTTCTTTCCATTCAATAGGCTGTCATTAAACTGGAGGAATCGTGGACACAGTATATCACTGTTCGGTGCTGCCAGAACTGCAACGTAAAGACCACTTAGTTCAGAACAAAATCAGGGAGCCCACACATTAGTCACCGCAGAGATGCCAAGACGATGTTAGTCTATTCCCTGCATTCAACAGTCTTACACATCTGAACGGGTTTTTTTTAAAGCTCCTCAGAGGGCACGTGGGTTGGGTTTCTTTGCTGCTTCTGTGGCAGGGGATGGGCTGTCAGTAGCCCATCAGACCAGCAGCCCCCATGCCTCAAGACATCCTTTTCCCTCTGTCCCTCCCTCCTCTGACATCTAGCCATCAGCTCTTGGTGCTGTGTCTGCCTTTTGCCAGGTCCCCAGCATCCATCCCCCTCTCAACGCCAATGCAGAGTGGGATGTGCAAAGTCTAACAGGGAGCTTATTTTTTCCCACCCAAACTCCTCCACATCCAGATTGTCAAGGTTGCAGGGAGTGGTCTCCATCTCAATGCTACCGTTGTATGGACAGTGGGAAGTACACAAGGACGTGTGTGAGAGCAGTTTCATTAAAAGCCCATCATGGCTCAGCTGCGCAGTGAGCCGTGCAAGCTAATGACCAGGGATTGTCAAACACTCAAAAGCCCTTGGCTTACCTCCCTGAATAATAAACTGACTTGCTGGGGCTTCCCTGGTGGCGCAGTGGTTGAGAATCTGCCTGCCAATGCAGGGGACACGGGTTCGAGCCCTGGTCTGGGAAGATCCCACATGCCGTGGAGCAACTAGGCCCGTGAGCCACAACTACTGAGCCTGTGCGTCTGGAGCCTGTGCTCCACAACAAGAGAGGCCGCGATAGTGAGAGGCCCGCGCACCGAGATGAAGAGTGGCCCCCACTTGCCACAACTAGAGAAAGCCCTCGCACAGAAACGAAGACCCAACACAGCCAAAAATAAATTAATTAATTAATTAATTTTAAAAAAACAAAAAAAACAAAACAACAGTGAGATACCACAACACACCTAAAAAAAAAAATAAACTGACTTGCTTCCTTAGGGATGTGTGTTTAAGTCCATCTAGGATATTGGCTTTTGAGATTCTAATCATCCACATACCACCTTGTTATCATTTCTAGGTATGATCTCTATTATTTTTTAATTAATATATTTCTGTAAGTTAACTCACCTTTTTCATTTTACTTAACTGCCTGCTTCGTTCTCATTCTAAGCAAAAATACCCATAAGCCCATGCATTTGAAGAGCTATTTATCTAATATACATCACAAAAAATCCATGAAAATTAAAATGTTATGACTGTCACACCTTGGCACTCTTGGAAGGAAAATAATCACTCAGAAGTCAAGAGACTCCACTGTGTCTTGAACTCTTATTTCCCACCATTCCTAGCAAGGACTCCTGCACACAATAAGTGCTCAATATCAATTTGCTGATTTGAATTGATCTCAGGTGCCATTTAACCAAACTTGTCGGGATTGTGTTGAGAAAGAAAATATTCCAGAATCAAATTATTTCCCTGATTCCTAGGCCCTGAGACCTGGAAGCTACTGAAGAAAACATCTTAGGCCTGAACTTCTTGGTTCAATTAGAAGGGTCTAAGGAAACTGACAAAGTTATGCCACAAGTTATTCTTAGCAAAACGAGAAAGCACTCAGGAAAGTGGAGCTTGCAAACAATGATGCAGAACTTTGCTTTAAGTGTCTTTAGGAGGAAGAATGTCTGCAGATTCAGGCCCCTCATGTAGAGCTGGTATATGCATGGCAATCCACGTGGGTGGATGTCAGCGCTTCAGCCATCTATAAGCATCAAGGGCCATGGTGAAATCCCCCAGCCTACTCTTGATCAAAGCTGGTTCTTAACCAAAACGGCCAAGGCATGGGTGTTCACTCAACAAAGACACCAACAAACCTGCATGGGAAGGTCTCCTTCTCACCGGAGAAACAGGACTGCGCATGGAAAATTCCATACCACAGTTCAAAGGGGCATGGTGACCTAATAAATTTAGTTGCATGGGTTATTAAAGGCAACTGTAAATTCAGCCTGAGGTTTTTTTTATTTTCCGCCTGTGCTTTTCCCATAGCTGAAACACATGTTAAAGTGGAGAAAGTTCCCAGGGAAGCCTGGTGCCTGTTTTGACTGCATCTAACATGCCATGTGCCAGGATGAGGGATGCTTCTGGTAAATGGACTTGCTGCCGACACGGTGACCCCAGGAACCCTGGCCGGGAATCTCTGCTGAAGGTCTCGGAGTGGGGCCTCCTCTTGGACCTCCAGGTAAAGAACCCAACAGTAATTGAATCTGCAGCCAGCCAGAGCTGGGAACATTTCCTTTCACTGGCTGGTTGTAACACCTAATCTCAGCAGAGAAGCCCCATTGGAGAGTGAATAATTCCTGTGCTCTTCCTCTGCGGGGTTTAGCAACGTAGGTGTCCTGCCAAGTCAAACAACGTGATGAAGACGTGTCTTTAGGGATTAGTGCAAATCGTACTCCTACCTGATGGGATTTAGCTCTGCTCAGCCCCTGTTCTGCAACTTGTGTGATCTCAGGGTCAGAAACTAAAGTAAAAAGGCAGAGTTCAGGGTTTAGAAAGCATTGCACAGGGAGTAGCATACATAGCCTCTCTTTTATTTCTTCTTCAGCTTTTTAAGAGGGACCTTTGGAGATAAAAAAAGATTTTGAAATTCCAAAATGATGTACAGAGCGGGTCCTTGTCAAATAAATCAACCAAGAAAAATAAAACCAACAAAGAGATTTCTTTTTTTCCAGGGCTGACTCAGAGATTCGTTTCTGTAGCAATGCCTGCGTATGTGTCTCCCAGGCCATCTGCAGGGATATTTAGGAGAGAAGGGGGGAGGCTGCAGAGAACAGGGAAGGCTAAGAGATGGGTCCTCCACCTTTGGTGCTACCTCCAGAGCCTGTTTACCAGGTACACAGAACAAGCGGGCATCTTGCTGTTACTAAGGATTTAAGAAGGTGCACAGGAGCAGGCAATGGCAAGATATCCACTTTGGAGCCAATAAGAGCTGCTTTCTAATCTTGCCTCTACTTCTCATAGCACTGAGACTTTGGTTAAATCACTTAATCTCTCTGGACCCCAGTTTCCTCCCTGGTAAAATGGGAGGATAATAATAATTACTCCGTAGGGTTACAGTAAACATTAAATAGGGAAATGTACGGGGATTCCCTGGTGGTCCAGTGGTTAGGACTCTGCGCTTCCACTGCAGGGGGCACGGGTTCAATCCCTGGTCGGGGAACTAAGATCCTGCATGCTGCACGGCACGGCCAAAAAAAAAAAAAAATTAAGGCAATGTATGAATGCAAGACGCATAATGGGATATCACTACAGAAATTAGATAGTATATAAAAAATTACTATGATAGGAAATTGTCCAGCTTACCGATGTGCTATAATTACTTCACATGGCTCTATTTTTTAAATGAAATGCACAATTACTCTAACAAGTAATATAACACTCAGAATGCATATATTTTATTTCACATAAATCGAATCTCAATTTTAAAAATTGCTGCTAAGGGATTTCCCTGGTGGCGCAGTGGTTGAGAATCTGCCTGCCAATGCAGGGGACACAGGTTCGAGCCCTGGTCCGGGAAGATCCCACGTGCCATGGAGCAACTAAGCCCGCGAGCCACAACTACTGAGCCTGTGTACCACAACTACTGAGCCTGTGTACCACAACTACTGAAGCCTGGGCGCCTAGAGCCCGTGCTCCACATCAAGAGAAGCCACTGCAATGAGAAGCCCGCGCACCGCAACGAAGAGTAGCCCCCGCTCTCTGCAACTAGAGGAAGCCTACACACAGCAACGAAGACCCAATGCAGGCAAAAAATAATAATAATAATAAAATAAAATTTAAAAAAAAAAATTGCTGCTAAGAAGAATGAATATTCAAAGTAACATGCCGCTGAGCATTCAACACATGTTCCCAGAATACCTACTACGTGCTGGGTTTTCCATCACTGCCAGGGGAGAGGTGAAGGCAGTTCCAGAAGAGGTGCTTCACAAGCGGGCTCCTCACTGGGGTAAGTGTATACGGACTCACATGGGAAAGACTGTAACAGGCACATAAAGGAAGTTCTAGATGTCTGTCATTCCCATTGGGGGTGGGGTGGAGGAGAGCCCAGCAGAGCCTAGCCAGCTGGAGGTGGAAGGCGAACGGCTGGGGTAACCACAGGAGCCTCAGTCTGGCCACACGTCTATCAGCATCCTACCCGGGTTTCCAAAGCACAGAAGTCACACCGCTCACTCACACGACCAATGTTACCCAGCACAGGCTCTGCCCAGGCACGACGTCAGGTGCCAGCGACGCTGAGCTGAGTGCGAACACGAGCTTTCCATCTCGGGGATGAATAGTCTAATGAGGGAGACACCACCAACCCAGCACCACTAACAAAATCATAAATACGGGCAGACACGAGCAAAGGGCCAGAACCCTGTAAGAATGTGTAGGAGAGGAATTTAACAACCTGGAGGGGCACAGAAGGCTTCCCTGAGTAAGTGACCTTGTTGCTGGGAGCTGAAAGGTGAATGGTGGTTACTAGGTGAGGAGGGTAGAGGAGGAGGAGCAAGGGAGGGGGGGAGGGGGGCCACACCCCACAGCCCTGAGGGTCGCAACGGGGAACCGAAGTTGATTTTAAGAGTCAAAGGAAGCCAAGGAAGGATTTTAAGCACGGTCTGTATTTGAGAAGCTCACTCGGGCTTGATCCACTGTGAACACTTTCCTTGGGGCCTGAGTGGAGATAGACAGGTAAGACCAGAGGTCTGTGGCCCTTCAAGCAAGAGATGCTGATGGCATGGGTGAGTTCAGTGGCAGTGGGGATGGAGACAAGGGGAGAAGAGAGAAGCCACAGTTAGAGGCAGCCCCCGCCCATGTCCCTCATTGCTCTGCATTCCCCCTTCCAGCCCCCGCCACCCCCCCGGTACAGCGATGTGAATGTGGAATCCCCACCCGCACCTGCTAACCACTTTTAGCTGGGCAACGGGAGCTCCAGAGGTACAGAGCTGGGCAAACCCCAGAGCTCTTGGGGGATGGGGGGAGGACTAGAGAGAGAAGCTGAATGGTGGGCTGTGCGGGGGACAATCAGCCACCTAGATATGCCTTTAGGAGGCAGGATGGAGTCCTCCTCAGCCTCCATCTTCTTCCTGCCCTTTACCCTCTACATGGGATGGAAAAGGAAGCAGCCGTATCACCGCTTCTCACCTACTCAGTCTCCAGTACAAAACCAAAAACCCATGGAGACCTGGAGCACTTGCTTTGGTTTAAGCTTCGGTTCAGGCACCAGTCCCTGCTCTGTGGGACGGAAAGCAAGTAACTCACCTTCCTTGAGATTCTGTGTCCTCATCTGTAAAATGCTGATAATAACCCCTGCCCTGCAGGCTAGCTCAGAGGATGCAGACAGTATCTGTAAAGCCCCAAGCGCTGTGTCTGCCTGAGTAGGTGTTTAATAAATGTTAGTACTATTCATTATTCTACAGGTTAGTCATTAACCTAGAGGTTAAGGCCAGTCGTTCTCCTCAGTCCCTTTTCTCACTTTGTCACAACCTATAGAGGTGGTAATGGTGGGTCTTGGGATACTCAAAGCTTCGAGCAAGATTCATCTTCATTTTTTGCTAAGATCCAAGCCTAAATTCTCCCTGGTATCATACAAAGTGGAGGCTGGAAGGGGCATTTTAACATGAGCTGGATACTAAGACTGGAGGAGTGGCAGGGACTTTATGTGAACTCCTCAAATCCCTGGGCTCTGCATCCCTAGTCCTGTCACTACAGCCTCCACCCTGCAGGAGGTGGGGACCAGCTTAGGAAAGGGTGGGACCCGGGCAATAGCAGGTCTACAAGCTCACAGGTAAATGGGAGGCATGGAGACCACCGGGGAGTTGGAGTCTCAGGCATAGGTGATGGGGGTGGCTGTCTCTGGATGGGCATAAGCACACGTGGGACACATGCATATACGTGAGCACTCGTGAATGAGGGAAGAGCTGAACCATCCATCCTCGTGTTTACACTTGCTTCCATTCTTAAAAGAGATTCTATAACTAAATTATGTCACTTCAGTCTGATCATGATGATGATGAGGTAAGTAACAGTTCATATGTATTAAGCACTTACTTTGTTTTGTGTCAGATGCTTTGCTAGACACAAGACATGCATTATTTCGTTTAATCCTCTCAATAATGCAGGTAGGTAACTCTATTACCCTCTTTTACAGATGAGAGATTCAGGCACTTGCGTAAGGCTGCACAGCTGGCCAGTGGAGAACCCCGCGATTCCCAGCGAGGTAGCCTGAGGACACAGCCTGTGCTCCTAATCACTAATCTCCAACAAAAATCGAAAATTGTCATTTAGCAATACAACTTGGGTAGCACTCTACAATCTTCTATAAAAAGGGCTGCAGTCCCAAGTTTATCTCATTTGATTCCATAGAAACAATGTCATAGTACATGCCCAGGTTCCCAATGAAGAATCTGATGGTATACTTTCCCAGAAATGACCACAGTTGCCCTACTTAATCAAGTATAAGTGGTACATTTGTACACTGTACAGTAGAAAGTTCTCTGGTGTGTACATAGATCAAATAAATACAGCAGTACAAGAACCAATCCCATACATTTAATCACATTTTATTTATTTAGGCGCTCCTGGGAAAAGAGCCTAGCCGTGCAGAGAGGAGGCGGTGGGGCTTTGAGGAAACAGCTGGAAGAATCTCGGGGAGAGGGTCTGAGGCCAAGAGGCAGGGAGAGCCCCCAAGAGAGGGGGGTGGCCATTTAAGAGAGATTTCCTAAATGACAGGACCAGGAGAACATGCTCTGAAAACAAAAAAGCTGTCAGGGGGTGAAACTACTGGGTGACAGGGAGTAAGGACTGCCAAACAGAAACTCTCTAAGTAATGACATGGGTGCAGCCGACAGGGACCTCTAACCATTTGAAGCACGGTAAATCAAAGGTGTCCTGGGACAATTTTTTTTTTTTTTAATATGTTTGTTTAGGGTATCCATCTCCTTACAGCACTCACATCTCATAGATAAATTCTTTAACAACATATATTTAATGTGTGCCTGTTTTGTGCTGTTTGGTCTTTGGGCCACTAAAAGTAAACTAGCACACTCAAAACATAAATTTAAAAAGAAAAGAAAAGGAAAGCATCCTGGAATGTCATTCTTCATGTTACCACTCGAAAGCTCTTAGGATCTTCCTGGTTAGAACCTTAATTGTGGAAGTTCTCACTTGTGTTACATGATTTATTTAAAACCCTGTCTTTCCAAGAGAATAAAATCCAGGTTTTGAAGTACCTCTCAAAACAATTTATTCTTCTCCACTGACTAACTGCTTTGGCCAGCAATTGTAAATTTATAGTACATTATGCCAAAGCAAAAACATTCTAATAACTTAATCAAACATTTAAAATCCAGCTCACAGCCATATAATATACAGAAGCCATTCTCTCAGCTCTCTCATTAAAGGTCAATTACCATTTTTATTCAAAACCTCCACATCTTGGAAAAGCCACACACACACACACACACACACACATACACACAAAGAGAGAAAGACAGAGGGAGACATTAGCATTTTGAGATTCAAAACCTGGCTAACATATTCCCAGGCTTAGAGCAATTCTCCTTGTTACACTTCGAAATGAGAAAATTGATCCTTCAGATTTTTAAAAAAATTCTAGCCAAACAATATGGATGTAAAGAAAGAGAATACAACAAACGAAACTAAAGTATTGGTTCTTTTGATTTTCAAGGCATTCAGGGGAAGAACTGGGCACAATTCTAAACTGGTGATGTAGCTGTACCCCCACAAGGACAGTATTATAGAAAAAAAGATGATAATTTGCATTGTTTTGACTGTTTGCCTTTTTAGAGTGCTTTAGCAGATACACACTTTCTGACAAGCCCTCACTCCTATCAGACAGAAAATACTATTAAGCTCGTTTTTCAGATGAAAAAACATGCTTCAACAACTTTTGATGACAGAACAAGGACAGGAAGGAGATTTGGTATGTTTTTGGCTTGGGGTGTATGACCTCAGGATGGAAAAGAGCCAATGAGTGAAAATGCAGTCATTTCGTTCACTTGGTCAAAGAAATGGCTCTCTTTTCTAATTCGTCACTCTTGGCTTATGATGATGATGAAGAGGAGGAGAAGGACGGTCCAGGAGACGGCTGAAGATACTGTGATAACTGTGCCAATCACTGTGTGAAACACTTCACATAGATAATCTGATGACACTCTGGTGAAGTGGGTTAATTGAGTCACGCCATGTATGCATTTAACCTGTGAGTGAACCAAAGTGCAGGCACTCAGCAAAAATTAAAGAAGAATAAGGTGAAAAATATACGGTGCAGAGGGTCCTACCAGCCATTCTTCTCAATGAACCTGCGCCTCCAAATGACCTTGGATGAGAGATGTGAACCAGCTCTCCCCGCAACTTCTCAGTCCTCATGGGCTGCTCACGGTCGGCATTTTCGTTGGTGGGGATTCCAGAGGTCAATGGTACTTCTAGGTACAAAATGATCCCTCCATGTCTTGTTTATGAGAGAGAGAACTGTCAATAATTTTGAATATTTTCCATTTTTATCTTTCATGCCAACTTCAGAAACAAGCCTTTGTTTAAAAGGCAACTCTACTCAACAATGATTCTCTCTATTTAACAGATGGTACTTGGAGCTATTAAGAAACTTTCCCAAGGCCTCATAGCTGGTAAGTGAAATGAGAAGATGGCTACAGGTTCAAATCCAGGTCTATCCTAACTCTTGGGTCCATGCTCTTCATCTTGCAATCATTAGGTTAAGTGTCCACCACAGATTCACTCTAACTAAATTAGCAGATCGAAAGGCCTGTGGAAAATGCAGAGAGCAGATAACCCAACCTGAATGACCCCAGATGCGTCATTCTTTGCTAAACTGGTGGTCGTGATTTATACTCCTATTTGATCTTCAAGACTCGGTTCAAATGATGCCTCCTTGGTAAAGCTTTCCCTGAGCTCCCCAGGACAGGCAGTCGCTTCCTCCGTACTCCTGAAACTTCAATGTTCGCCATGTTGAAAAGATAACAAGTTTACACGCTTGCCTTGCTAGTGGACTGTAAGCTCCTTGAGGGCAGGCCCCCTCTGGAGGTGGGTGGGCTGCAGTGGGGTGGGTGGGGGAAGAAGTTGCTGAAAGGAAGTACGAAAATCTCTGTCTTAGAGATTCCCCAGGACCACATAAACAGTCATTTTTTTTCAGTCCTGCTTAAGAGACTGAAGTGAAATGCTTATGAGCACTTATGACAAGCCAGATACTATCCTAAATTCTTTGCGTGCATGCTAGTTTTCTTCAACAGCCCTATGAGGCAAATACACAGATGTTTTATAAATGAGGCATCTGAGGCTCAAAGAAGTTCATTAATTTGTCCAGTGTCAAACAGTGTAAAAATGTGAGCCAGCAGGCCAGAGCTCAGCTTCCTTACTGCTCTGCTATACTTTCTTCCTATGTAGCTACTTAAATTTCCACCACCACCAACCCTATATTCCTGAGTTTTGCTCTCCACAGAGCTAGCCCCATCTTCCACTATATGGCAGTTTGAAGTGTTTAGGCCTAAGTCTTACAACAACCTCTTCTGTCTTAGACCTTTTAATGCAACCAGAGAAAAGTGAGCTTGGTGGAGGGAATCAAGCAGGGCTGCCTGACAACTGCAGGCGGACAGTCCTGCCTGGGCCTTCTGACGGCCTTGAAAGTCTTCTCCAGCCTTTTTTTCCCCTAATACTTCCTTAATTCGGGGTTTTTTTTAAAAGTAATTTTTAAAAATTAATTAATTAATTAATTTTATTTTTGGCTGCGTTGGGTCTTCGTTGCTGCGCGCGGGCTTTCTCTAGTTGAGGTGAGCTGGGGCTACTCTTCGTTGTTATGTGCGCGCTTCTCATTGCAGGGGCTTCTCTTGTTGCAGAGCACGGGCTCTAGAGCGCAGGCTCAGTAGTTGTGGCGCACGGGCTTAGTTGCTCTGCGGCATGTGGGATCTTCCCGGACCAGGGCTCGAACCCGTGTCCCCTGCATTGGCCGTCGGATTCTTAACCGCTGCGCCACCAGGGAAGTCCCCTATAAAACTTCCTTAGTTTTATAGCTTCCCTTCAGTCTGCCTTGTAATTCTTAAGGAACCAATGGAGAAAATATTCCAAGACAGAAGATTTTGTTTTGTTTTGTTTTGAATAAGGAATAATAACGTAAACCAATCAAAAATCTGTCAACAGTGGTCTTTCTGGTGTTGGCAGCTTATACCCTCACAGACACTGGGTTTTTTTTTTTTTTTCAAGGACTTAGAGTAAATTAAGTGTTGACACCGTAGGCGATAAATTTCACAAAGAAAACCCTGTCCGTAATTCTGAGTTAATAACAATGCTCAGGCTTTGATGTTGATATAAATGAGGCCGAATGAAGAAAAAGCCACATTCATGGGCTGTTGGAGGGTATATGGCCTGTAAATGATAAGCTTAAGGGATATAACACATGTTAGTGATGGTGGGACAAGCAGGGCTCTATCTACCAGGAACAAAATAACTCTTGCAGTAATTTAAATACACACATACACACACACACACACACACACACACACACACACATATATTTGCTATACATATGCATTTAAATATATACATATAATCTAATTATTTACTTCATATCTAATTAAATGGTAAATGTGAACTCTGGGTTAGAACTAAGGACACCATTGTGTTCTGCTCTTTGGAAAAACCAAGCTAATGCCAAGGCAGCTCAACACTTCAAACACTGCGTGCTGCATTAACATTTCATGGAAGTCAAATTGTTCTCTAGCCTGTTTTCTTGTCTGCAAAATGAGGGAATTGAATAATACAATATCTCAATCTCCTTCCAGTTTTTGACGGTCATAGTTTCTTTTCCTAACTCCTAAATTCAGAATAGTCCTGGATTCAAATCTCAGCATGGCAAGTTACTTTAACTTTCTGAGCTTCAGGTTTTTTTCCTCTGTGAAAAGGATATGATCATTTTAAAAAATGCATTAAAATTTTTCTTTATCAATAAAACGTTCAAAAATACAGAAAAGGAAAAATGTATCTTGAACGTTCATATGCCCACCATTTAAATTCAACAATTGTTTTCATTTTGCTCTATTTGGTTTTGTTTGTTTTCTTTACTGAACCATTTTAAAGTAAATTATCAACATCAGGACACTGGCTCCCTAAATACTTCAGCATGCATCCCTCCCCCAAATTAAGGAGATTCTCTTCTTTAACTAGAGTACCATTATCATACTTAGCAAAATTAATAATTCCCTAACAACATCTGATACCCAGTTCACTTTCAGGTTTCTCCATTTCTCCCCAAATTTTATTCTATACGTTCATTTCTTCAAACCAGGCTTCAATGAAGAGCCATGTAGTAAAGCTGGTTCTCACACATCTGTCTCTAAAATCTCTTTTTAAAATAAATAATTTTTTTAGTGTAACACATATACAAAAATTGCACAAATCAAAATTGTATGGCTTGAAGCATTTTCACCCAATGAACAGATCCACAAAACCTCTACCCAGATCTAGAAACAGAGGATGATACACCTCAGAAACCTCTTAAAGTCCCCTTCTGTTTACAATCCTCCAAAGATAAATACTATCCTGACTTTTAATACCATAGATTGCTTTCGCCTGTCTTGAAGATTATATAAATGGAATCAAGTAATTTCTACTCTTTCATGTCCTGCTTTTGTTGCTTATTCTGTTTCTGAGATTTCTCATGGTGTCACATGTAGCAGTAGTTTTTATGTGTTGTTTCCATTCTCCATGGTATGAATATACCACAGTTGATTTTTTTCTCATGTTGGTAAGCATTTGGTTCGTTTCCAGTTTGGGGCTATTACAAATAGTGCTTCTATGAACATTATTGTGTATGTCTTTTGTGGGATGTAAATCCAGGAGTTGGATTGCTGGGTCATGGGGTATGTGTATGTTCTGCTCTAGTTGACACTGCTGAAGAGTTTTCTGGAGCAACTGTATCAATGAGTCCCACAGCAGTATATGATTAATGTAGTTTGTTTCACATCATCATCAACATGTGTAAGTTTTCTTATGCTTTTCTGATGAGTGTGCGGTGTATGTCATTGTGGTTTTATTTTACGTTTCTCTGAAGACTGATGACACACTGAGCATCTTTTCATATGACCACTGGCCGTTTGGACATCCTCTTTTTTTTTAAGTACCTGTTGGAAACTCTTAACCATTTTTCTACTGGGTCATTTTTCTTTTTCTTATTGATTTGTAGAAGTTCTTTATAAATTCTTATATTTAATATAAGTTCTTTGTCAGTTCCATGCACTGCCAATATCTTTGACCACTCTGGCATGCTTTTTCACTCAATTAGTGATGTATTTTGATGAACAAAAGTTATTTATTTTAATGTAGTCCAAGTTACCTATTTTTTTTCCTGTAAAGTTAATGCCTTCTGTATCCTGCTTAAGAAATACCAACTACTGCAAAGCCATGAAGATACCCTATGTTATATTCTAGAAGTGTTATTACTTCATCTTTCATGTGTAAATCTACAATTCATCTGTAACTGATTTTGTGAATGGTATGAGCCAGGGGGCAAGATAATTCATTTTCCATATCCAATTATTCTATCACAATTTATTAGATAGATCATCCATTCCAAGCTGCTTCACAGTGCCATCTTTGTTACAAATCAAGTGTCCTTCTGTTACCTGGGTCTTCAATCTGTCTTGGCTCTTCTTGGCCAACTGCATTTCCATACAAACTTTAGAATCATTTTCACAATTTCCACAACAACCTGTTAGCATTAGGACTGCCCTGAATCTGTATATCAATTGGGAGAGAACTGACATCCCTGAGATATTGAGTTTTCCAATCCATGAACATAATGTATTGCTCTATATATTTGAGTCATCTTTCATTTTTCCAGTAATGTTTGTTGTTTTCTGTGTTAAGGCCTTGCACATCTTTCATTAGATTTATTCCTGGGCAGATGATGTTTTTCGATGCTGTTAACACACATCATTTTTTAAAATTTCCTAATCACTTGTCGTTAGTATATAGAAGTTACACTGATTTTTTTTGGTACATTGTGTCCAGTGACCTGAGGAGTTCACTTAGGAATCCTGAGAGTTCATCTGTAGATTATTTTGCATTTTCCATGTATTTAATTCATGTCATCTGCAAATAATGACATTGATATTTCTTCTCTTCTAATCCTTATACCTGTTCTTTCTCTTTTCTTCCATCCTTCCTTCTTCTTCTTCTTCTTTTTTTTTTTTTAAATCATGGCCAGGACCAGGATTTCAAATACAATGTTGAATGGGAGTCATGATGACAGGTGTCTCTCAAGAGGAATGTTTTAAATATTTCACCATTAACGATGTTATTTGATTTGGGTTTTTTTGTAAAAAAGTTCTATTTTATTCCTAGCATTTTCAATACTTTAAAATCAGGAATTAGTGTTGAATTTCATTAGATATTTTTTTCTACATCTATGGAGATGAAATGACTTTTCTCATCTATTCTGTTAATGGGATGAAATACATTGTTATTTTTGAAATAACAGAAATTTATTTCTTGTTCATGTCAGAGCCACATGCATGTCAGCAGGGGCTTAGAATCCTTTCACTTTGTGTCTCCACATCCTTTAAGTTCTTAGAGTCCTGTCAATTTAGCCACCATAGGGGAAAAGAGCAAGGATGGAGGACCATGGTGAACACAGCACTTCCAATTTCATTCCATGGAGGTCCAAGATGCAGTCACAAGACTCCACCTAACTTCCAGGTGTCTGGGAAGTGCAGATCATATCTGTCCTTAATGCCAATACCTCTCCAGTTGTATGAAACGTGTTCTCTGGGAGATTCCTTAAGAAGGGCTCCATGAAAACCATGATGTCTGAGTTCCTGAATGCTCATAATAGTTTTTCTGTAGTAATTACTTTCGAATATATGTAGGGCTCTGGTTCACATTTTATAAAATCTCTGCTTCACAGTTTATTTCCTTAAAAAATTATTCAATTGTATTCTGGCTTTGGTGTCAAAAATATGCTAGCAATCTGATTTTCTTTTCCATTTTAGGTGTCTAATCCACTGAATGCTTAAGGATTTTTTTTCTCTTTCAAAACAAAATGCTTTTATTAGAATATTTAGTTTTGAACCTGGTCTATTTTTCCAGGCATTCAGTTGTCCTTTCAATATGTACCTTCAAATCATCTTCTATTTCAAAAAAATTTCATTACTATTAGTTTTGTTCCACTGCTTTAGTTTCTTCCTCAGAGATTCATATTATAAGTGTATTAGAACTTCTTTGACTGACTTCCATATCTACCACTTTCTCTTAAATCCTTTTTACCTCCCTATTAGTTTCTTACTGATTTTAAAAAATACTCCTTTCCATTTTCCATTTCTCTCTTTTTCTTTAATTGGGGTACAGTTGTTTTACAACGTTGTGTTAGTTTCTACTGTACAGCGAAGTGGAGTTCCCTGTGCTATACAACAGGTTCTCATTAGTTATCTATTTTATACATATTAGTGTATATATGACAATCCCTGTCTCCCAGTTCATCCCACCCCCAACCCCCCGCTTTCCCCCCTTCGTGTCCATACGTTTGTTCTCTACATCTGTGTCTCTATTTCTGCCTTGCAAACCAGTTCATCTGTACCATTTTTCTAGATTCCACAAATATGCGTTAATGTATGATATCTGTTTTTCTCTTTCTGACTTACTTCATGCTGTATGACAGTCTCTAGGACCGTCCACATCTCTATAACCCATTTCTCTTAAAGCATTATCCATTACATTTATCTCCTCTTGAGTTCCATCTAGGTGAGTATGCATGAATGCGTTTTTGGTGTAAACCGTTAGCATTTATTTTGCTCATGAATCTGTAATTCAAGCAGAGTTTGGCATAGTCCACTTTTTAAAAACTAATGTTTTGCAAGACGGGAATAAAGACACAGACCTACTAGAGAATGGACTTGAGGATATGGGGAGGGGGAAGGGTAAGATGTGACAAAGTGAGAGAGTGGCATGGACATATATACACTACCAAACGTAAAACAGATAGCTAGTGGGAAGCAGCTGCATAGCACAGGGAGATCAGCTCAGTGCTTTGTGACCACCTAGAGGGGTGGGATGGGGGGGTGGGAGGGAGGGAGATGCAAGAGGGAAGAGATATGGGAACATATGTATATGTATAACTGATTCACTTTGTTATAAAGCAGAAACTAACACACCATTGTAAAGCAATTATACTCCAATAAAGATGTTAAAAAAATAAAAATAAATTAAAAAAATAAAAACTAATGTTTTATATTAATTTAGATTTACATAAAATTTGGGAAGATAGTACAGAGTGATCTCATATACCTCACACCCAATTTCCCCTATTCTTGACATCTTACGTTAATATAGTACATTTGCCATAATGAACTAATATTGATACATTGTTATTAATGAAAGTTAATACTTTATTAAGAGCCCCCTTGGGGCTTCCCTGGTGGCGCAGTGGTTGAGAATCTGCCTGCCAATGCAGGGGACATGGGTTCGAGCCCTGGTCTGGGAGGATCCCACATGCCGCGGAGCAACTGGGCCCGTGAGCCACAACTACTGAGCCTGCGCGTCTGGAGCCTGTGCTCCGCAACAAGAGAGGCCGCGATAGTGAGAGGCCCGCGCACCGCGATGAAGAGTGGCCCCCGCTTGCCGCAACTAGAGAAAGCCCTCGCACAGAAACGAAGACCCAACACAGCCATAAATAAAATAAATAATTTAAAAAAAAAAAGAGCCCCTTAATTTTTACCTATGACTTTTTTCTGTTTTAGGATACCATCCAGGATGCCTCATTACATTTAGTCGTCACGTCTCCTTATGCTCTTTTTGGCTGTGACCGTTTCTGACTTGTCTTGCTTTTGATGACCTTGATAGTATTGAGGACTATTCACATGTTTTTTAGAACAGCCCTTGATTGAGATTTGTCTGATGCTTTTCTCAGTAGACTGGGGTGATGGGTTTTTGAGATGAAGATCACAGATGGGAACTGCTATGTTCATTACATCATATCAAAGATACATACTATCGACATGACTTACCACTTTTGATATGGACCTTGATCACCTGGCTGAGGGAGTGTGTGTCATATTTCTCCACTATAAAGTTACTATTCCCCACCCTCCCTTTCTCATACTCCTTTGAAGGCAGTCACTATGCAAAGCCCACACATAAGGAGTGAAGAGTTATGCTCTACCTTCTTGAGGGCAGAAAATCTACATAAATTCCTTAGAATTCTTCTGGATGGGTGATTTCTCCTCTCCCCATTTATTTATTTATTTATTCAATCATTTATTTATATTAGTATGAACTCAGGGATATTTATTTTATACTTTGGTTGTAATCTGATACTCATTTATTTTGTTGCTCAAGTTGTTTCAGCTTTGGCCATTAGGAGCTCTTTCAGTTGGTTCCTATGTCCTTTTGACATTTCCCCATAATTGTAGTGTTGCTGTTGTTTTGAGCACTTCCTTTCTGGCACAACTTATCTCATGCCCCCATCCTAGAATCAACCCATTTTTCCAAGACATCTTAGTTTCTTTTTATTGGAGAACTGATTAGAAACCAAAATCTGGGTTGCTTCTAGGCCTTCTCGCTAACAGAGCAAGGAAATATTTGCTTGTATAAAAACCTATGTATATTCACATATCAATAAATATTTCTATGTGTATGTCCACCTGTATTAAGTGAAAGTATCTATATTAGGTTAAACATTTGTTCATACTGGTGTCTCTAACTCTAATCCGTTACCACATGGGTCATTATAGCTTTCCCCATTGCTAGTCTGTAACGACATTGCTTGTCTTTCCACTGTTGAATTCCAATATACGTGTGTAGTGATTTCAGAATTGTTAACCCATGCCTCTGTGGGAAACAACTCTGTCAACTAGAGTACAGTTCTTATGTGCTATTCCTTTTGACTTTTAAAGTCTATGAGACTTTAGTCTCATAGACTCCACTCATTTCAAGTCTACTTTGGTCAGCACCTTTTTCCCCATCACCTTCAGTGAGGTTGATTCACAAATTCATCACAGTGTGCATTCCATCGTGGGGTCCTCCAATTTCCTAAATGATATTTTTAATTTGCATGCATTAAGGTTCACTCATTGTGCTGTCAAATTTTATGGGTTTGATCAATGCATATGTTGTGCATCACCATTTCAATATCACACAGTATAGTTTCATCATTCTCAGCGACCTCCTCTCCCATGCTTCACCTATTTGACCCTCCATCCCCTCCTCTTCCCTAAACCCCTAGCAACCACTGATCTGGATTATAAGATACAATTATGTTTAGCTTTGTAAGAAACTGCTAAACTGTCCTCCAAAGTGGCTGTACCATTTTGCATTACCATCAGTAATAAATGAGAGTTCCAGTTACTCTACCTCCTGAGCAGCAATTAGTATTGCCAGTTTTTAGTACTGTAGCCATTCTAGTAGATGTGCAGTGGTACCTTATTGTTGTCTAATTTGCATTACCCTAATGAAAAATGATGTTCAGGATGTCCTTATGTGCTTATTTGCCAACTGTATATCTTCTTTGGTGTTGTGCCTCTTCAAATCTTTTGCTCATTTCTTTCTTTTTTTGTGGGTAGGAATGTTTGTTTTCTGAATGCTGTGTTTTGAAAGTTCTTTGTATATTCTGTATACAAGTCCTTTACCAGATATATGCTTTGCAAAAATTTTCTCCCAGTCTGTGACTTGTCTCTTCATTTTCCTAACTGCCCTTTGCAGAGCAGAAGTTTTTAATTTTAAAAAAGTTCAAAAAAAAAAAGTTCAATTGATCTTTTTTTTTTTTTTTACATGGATCATGCTTTTTATATCAAAAAACTCATCCTCAAACCCAAGTCATGTAGATTTTTTCGCTTATGTCTTCTTCTAGATGTTTCACAGTTTTACATTTAGGTCTATGATCCATTTTGAATTAAATGTTGCATAAGATGTAAGGTTTGTGTAGGTTCAGTGTTCTGTATATAAACATCCAATTGTCCCAGCACCATTTGTTGAAAAGACTATTCTTTCTCCATTGAGTTGTCTTTGCTCCTTTGTCAAAAATCAGCTGACTATTTTCGAATGGGTCTATTTCTAGGCTATGTATTCTGTTCCATTAATTTATGTCTAATATTTCACAAGTACCATGCTGTCTTGATTACTGTAGCTTTATAGTAAGTCTTGAAATTGGATAGTGTAATTCTTCCAAGTTTGCTCTTCTTCAGTATTGGCAGTACTTACTTTGAAATGACTTCTTTTATTTCTAAATTGTTTCTTGAGTTCTCTGCCCTTCCTTTCAAATCCTACTCTTTTCTAATCATCTAATTTCTGAGTTTTTAAAATTCAGATTTATGTTGGTCTTTTAGAGTTTATAAAGTCTTAAATTTGTGTAGTTAGTTTTGAACCATCTATTATAGTTTTCATCTGTTTTGTGGGTACCTCTTTCTTACATGTTTTCATTGTTTCTATGCAGATTATTATGTTTCTTATTCTTCATTTTTCTTATAAAAAATTTTTGTATGAGCTTTAATCATAATCCTCTTGGTTGCTTATTTCTTTTCTTTTTTTTTAATAAATTTATTTATTTTATTTATTTTTGGCTGTGTTGGGTCTTCATTGTTGTGCGTGGGCTTTCTCTAGTTGCAGTGAGCAGGGGCTACTCTTCTTTGCGGTGTGCGGTTTCTCATTGCGGTGGTTTCTCTTTGTTGCGGAGCATGGGCTCTAGAGCGCGGGCTCAGTAGTTGTGGTGCAGGGGCTTAGCTGCTCCGCGGCACGTGGGATCTTCCTGGACCAGGGCTCGAACCCGTGTCCCCTGCATTGGCAGGCGGATTCTTAACCACTGCGCCACCAGGGAAGTCCCGGTTGCTTATTTCTTAAATGAAAGAAATTTCCTTTAGTCTTATGAGGTAGGGGTGGGAAGTGATAGCTTTTTTAGCTTTAAGAGTCTAGAGAGCTCATTCTTGGGGTTGTTTTTTGTTGTTGTTGTTAAACTAATGAAAAACATGGCCTTGTATTTTCTAAGATCTGCCTCTTCTGGTGATTTCTAGCATTTTCATCAAGAAGGTTTCTTTTCATTTCTACTACTGTACCTGTTCTGATTGACTAGTCCCCAAATTTTCTTATCAACGTTAGGCCTTTCTTTGGAAAAGAGTCTTGTTTTTGTTAGTTTAAAGAATTTATAGGACCCAGAATACTCCAAATACTATCAGTCATTATCACATCATGATTCCTTTGTACTCACCATGAACTGGATCTAATCAAACTCCCTTCTGATTTGGCGGTTTTTCTCAGTTTGACCACTGTGTTTTCTGGTGAGTACGTGTTGGTAATTTTATTAATCTCCTGTTCTCAAGGACTTCCCTCTGCTTTCTTCCACACAGATGAGACAATGCAACAGTCTTATAACCATCCGCTGCACCCCCTTCACCCCCCCTCCACTTACACTCGGGAGGCAGGCGTTTACTGGGATACTTTGTCAACTAGCTTTATTGTAGATGCTGTGTGTCTTTGGTTTTGCTATCCTAGTTTTTCAGCATGTTTTTATTTGAGAGGGGGGATTTTCAAATGTTTAACCAACCTTGCCTTCCTTGAATAAGCCAAACTTGGTTGTAATATATCCTTTTCAGGTATTGCCAAATTCATTTTGCTAATATTTTGTTAGGAAATTCATATAAATATTCATGAAATACGTTGGTTGATATTTTCTCTTGAAATGCCTTGTTGGGTTTTGCTATAAAGGTTATGCTATCCAAATGATAAAAGTCATTTTTTTAATAGAATGAGTTTATGGTAAATTGATACTATTTATTTCTTAAAACTTTGGTGCAATTTACTGGCGAAGCCATCTGAGCTTAGAAAGTTCTTAGTGAAATATTTAATTAAAGGTTTAATTAGATTTAGGACTATACATACTTTCTACTCCTTCTTGTTTCAGTTTTTAATTTCACTTAATCTTTAAAATCATTGAAATAAAGTTCTTCAAAATCTGCTCTTACTATCATTTTCATCTTTGTAAAATCCATAGTTATGTCCCCCATTTTATCCTTTATGTTAGTAATTTAGTCTTCTTTCTTTTTTGTTTAATAATAAGTCCTGCTGGTTTTTATAATTTTTTCAAGAATGAAAGTTTGGTTTTTTAGAGTTTTTCTATTTCACGTACGTCTGGTATTACTGATTTTCTCTCTTCTACTTTGTTATTCTTTCTCTAGCTTCTTATGATGGGTATTTTAATAAAGATTTTAGCCTTACTTCATTTTAAATATATACTCTACATAAATCAAATAATATGCTTAAAGGTTATACGTTTTCCCGTGGGCATGGCTTTGACTGCCATCCACACTTTGTGATATATTGTGTGTTTATTAACATTCTGAAAAATATATCTTCCAATTTCGACAGTGAAATGTTCTTTGATTCAAAGGTTATTTAGAAGAATATCATTCAATTTCCAAATATTTTGAAAATTTCCACTTACTGCTTTTTATTGATTTCTGTATTTCTACTGTGGTCAGAGAAAATACTCCTTATGATTTTAATCCTTTGATATTTGTTGAGACCTGATTTCTATATCAGTATTTGATAAAAGTTCTGTATGCACTTGAAAAGAATGTTTATTCTGTACTTGTTGGTTGCATTGTTCTCTTTGTTTCACTTAGGTCAGGTTTGCAAACTTTGTCATTAAAATATTCTATATTGTTACTAACAATTTTGTCTGCTTGTTCATCAATTACAAGAACCATGTCTTAAACGAGTATGAACTTATCTATTTATCCATTAGTTCTGTCAATATTTGTTTTCTGTATTTTCAGAATATGTTTTTAATATGTACTATACATAATACATACATGCACACTATACATAATAGTATATACAAACATAGATTTGCTGTACCTTCCTGGTATATTTACTCCTTTATCATTATGAAATATCCCTCTTTATCTCCATTAATGTTTCTTGTTTTGAAGTCTTTTATCTGTGTTAATACAGCCACACCAACCTTCTATTGGTCAGTGTTTTCATGGTATCATTTTCTAACCTTTTACTTTCAGCTTTTCTCTCTCCTTATGCTTAATGTTCATCTTTTGAAAGAATCATATAATTATTATTTATTTTTTAATCCACCCTGACAATCTGTCATTTAATTAAAGTATTAATCATTTTCATACAAAATAATTATGATATATTTTTATTTAAATACATCATCTTACTATTTGTTTTCTTTGTCTCATTTTATTCTATGTTCCCTTATCTGAATTAATCACATTTTTTGGTATCATTCTATGTCATTTCTCCCTCTATTAGGATATATTTTTTTAACTATTCTTTTCAAAAGTTATCTTACAGATTACAAAATGAATCTTTGATTTAATAAGGCAATAAACATTAGCACTATTATCACTTTCTGCATAATTCAAAGATCTTCAAACACAAACTCCATTGACCTTGCCAAGTTTTGTGCTACTGTTTCTATCCTAAGCTTCTTTCAATATAGAACAGTCAAGTCCCACCTCCTTCATAACACTGACTTTTTAAAGAGACCAGGGCAGTTATCTTGCAGAATGTCCCAGCTACAGGATTCGCTTGTTTCCTCCTGGTTTTATTTATCTTGTTCCTCTATCCTGTTCACTTCCTGGAAATCAGAAGCGAGCGCGAGCTAAATTAGATTTAGAGTAGGCATATTTAGCCAATGCTTTGAAATTTATATTTTGTCACATCAGGGACATGATAATTCTAACCTCATAATGTTATATGGATTAAATGAGATGGCCTATGTCATGACTAAGATGGCATCTGACACATAACAGGGAAAGAGCAGAGTTTCTCAACCTCAACACTACTGACATTTTGGACTGGGTAATTCTTTGTTGTGGGAGCTATTCTGTACATTGTAGGATGTTTAGCCACATTCCTGACTTCTACTCAATACATGCTATTAACATCCTACCATTTTGACAACCAAAAATGTCTCCAGACATTGCCAAGGGTCCTCTGGCGGGGAAAACTGGTCCCAGTTCAGAACCACTGGTATAGAACAAAAACCTAAGTATTTGATAAATATTCTACAAGTGCTTACTATCATGCTTTGTGCAAGGCTTAGAGATTAACAGTTAAATGGAACATAATTCCTCATCTCCAAATACTCATAGTTCTGCGGAAAGACAATCAGGCAAATAGGGAATTAAAATATGGCATAAGTGCTATGATATGGACCATCATGTGTTGTCATGAGGAAAGGGGCACCTAACTCAGCCTGGCGCAGAGGTCCTTTCACAGAGGAATAGAGAATTCCTGAGTAGAGACCTGAAGGACAGGGTTCTCTCCTTTTTCCCTGTAAGCCTCAAGAGATTACACCCATAATGACCATTCCAAATGAAAATAAACATTACAGAAATGATACAATTTCCAGCCTCTTTCAGAGTATGATCAATAAAGATTAATTTACTACCAAATATAGAGACACAGGTAAAGTAAGCCAGTAGTGAGAGCCAGGGATGATGGCACAATCAGCCCTCTACCTCTTCCGTTGTTAATAGCAAATACATTGTATTTTCCCATTCTATAGTCCTCTGTCTGCGGGCAGACTGCATAACCAAAACCAGATAAACACTAGTCAGGATCACATCACACACACCGACACTGAAAGGCCTTAAATGAGAGAGGCTGTCTAGCTGTACATACTAGTGCAGCTATCTATACTTCCATTCTTCTTCCTGACCAAGTACTTCTCAGCTCACTTGCAATATAAGTCAGAAACTGGCTAGCTGTTCACTAAGCCTGTTTCCTCTACTTCCAGGGCATATAGCTTGACTACTTTCCTAGCCTCCCCTGCAGTTTACTGTGGCCACATGACTGAGTTCCAGCCCAAGGTATGTAACAGTAGAAGTAACATGTAGTCCTTCCAGGTGTTTCCCATGAAAACCTCCCATGTACAATCCTTCCTGCTGTTTTCCCTCCCACTAGCTTGATGCTGACAAACACTGGTACCTTGGAAGCCGAGATTTAAAGATGGCAGAGTCAAGGAGAGGAAGGAGCCCATGTCCCGAAGTCTCCCCTCGGAGGAGAGAGGCCCAGCAACCAGGAATGCCCTTACTGGGTTTTATATGAATAAGAAGTAAACTTCCACCCTGCTAAGCTATGAGATTTGAGGGTTTATCTAGTACAGCAGCTAGCATTACCCTCCTAATACACCAAAGCAGAGAGACAGCCAGGTTTACCCTACAGCTGTAATGCTCTCGGTCCCTCAGACGTGCAAGGTATTTCAGCCATGTTGACCAAGCCAAAGAAAACCGCCTTTTGCTAGACTATTCCACTGATATTCCCTGGAGTTCAATGGGCATGTGAGAGGCTACTTGCAGGGCCATTGCTAAAGATCACACTTCATCTAATGCCTGCAGCGGAGAAATATGAAAGGACGTGGGCTTTGATGTCAGACAGATGTGGCTTTGAACCTTGGCTCCCCCAACTGACAATTCTTTGGCTTCATCTCCCTCAGCCTCTGTTTCTTCATCTGCAAAATGAGGGTAATCACACCTCACAGGAATTTTGTGGGGATAAAATAATAGATAGCATATAATATACTGGCGTAGTTCCCAGCATGTCCAAGGTACTCAATTAGTTCTTTCCCAACAACCATGAAATTAATGAATTGGGAATTTATTTATACTTCTAATCAGAAGACTAAGCAAGAAGTGGCCTTCTCACAAAGGATTTTGTATTTATTCTTCCACGTAAATGCTGACTATTTCATACAAAGGGAGCAGGTTCAACAAGTACTTTTATTTTTTTTTTCCTTGATCTAAATAAGGAGAAGAGTTAACATTTTCAGAAACTTAAAAGTATAGATAGAGGCAACATTCATTATTTTTATCTCTATTTTCCCTTATAAGAAATTAAAGTCATATTTTCAAACCAACAACAGAACATATGCTGACCTTTGACCCAGAAGGAGAGCAATGAATGAGACAGTTCACAACACAGAGCGGGGAGTAAAGGATTTTGCTGGGTAATATCCCTTCCCCTTCTCAGGTTGCCCCAGATGGAATGACTCCAAGGGAAAAGATGGCAGATTACGAAGCTCACAAGTTGGTGGAAAGTCCTATACCTTACCCAAGCCCATCTCTGTAGATGAGATTTGGAAACAGGACAGGTAAAGATGGGAAGATCCTTAAGCTGCAGGAGCAGAGAGCTGTTGCAGGCTCGTCCCCCGAATGCAGGAGAAGGAGGCTGAAATATCAGGTCAACCAGGATACAGAAGGAAGCATGGAAAGAGCCGCCCACCAGCATGACTAAGTGCTCTTGGGGACAATCCCCTCTCAAAGGGCAGAAAGCAAATATCCAGATGTTAAGAGCTGCCAGATGTGATTAACCGAGGAAAGGGGAAGCTGCCCACTTAACTATCTGAGCAGCCTTCCTCATCACAGTGACCCGAGAGTTTTCTGCAAAAGCATTAATCAACCAAACGAATGGAGGCTCCATCCATCTCCCATCCCCACCCCTTTTGCTCTCTCCCTCTGTCAGAGTCAGAACAGTGGCCTATTTTTAAACCACTGGCAGTGCATTCTCTCATGGAAATATGTGGGCTTCCTGACACAGGCTGATGCTCCCTCAGAGAAGATACAGGCACACCGAAGGCCTCGCCCACCCGCCTGTCCCTCTTCTCCCATGAGAATGGGGCAGAGGGGGCCCAGAGGAGAAGGCCCGAGGAGGGAGCCTGCTACCCATGTATAGGAGTAGGGAGTTTCTGATGCTCGTTTCCATGACAGGGATAGCTAACTGAGGTCCTTCTTCCCCCACAGAAGGGAAGGCTGAGGCTTGGGCAGGAACAAGCCCCATGTACAGCTACCAAGACAGAGCTCAAGGCTGGGAAGCAGAAAAACAAGCCCCAGATGCCAATTCTAGCATCTTTTAAAGAAAAAAAAGTTTAAATGGGTTTCAGTGTCTCTTTAGCAGGCATCTAATGTGCTTTAAATATAATAGCAAACATTTTATTAAACATTGGAGCCTTTTTTTTTTTTTCTCAGCAAGGCCACAACGAAGCCAATTTACAAACAAATAAGGCTTTTCAAGAGAGGAGGTTGTGCTGTACTTACAATCGCTCCAGCTGCTTCAGATCCTGGAAGGCGCCTCTCTCAATGACACTGACCTGGTTGTCTTCCAGATGCCTGGAACCACAAAGGCAGCAATGGTCAAGGACAAGCGGGCCTCCAGGATCCTTGTACTAGGCTGCAGGCCATGCAGGCATGGTCACTCAGCCCCTCCCTCGACCCTCGGATGGGCCCCCTCAGCCAGGATCAGTCTGGGGGGACAAGATAATTCACATCCCAGCTTGGTGTCACGGTAACCAGGGTTTCACCGCCTGCATACTTCTACCTGACAGATTGGTTTCCAAGCCTCTATTTTAAGAATGTTCTCAGCAAATACCCTCCCAAGCACTGCAGGATGTTGCACAGAAAAAGAAGAGGTAAAAGCTGCTTCTTATAAAATCCACACATATATTCAGCATCTCTTCCCTCGGAGCTCCCTCCTCCAAGGATTCAAAAATACTTCATTGAAAAGGGCCTTCTCTGCTCACTCTGTCTCTGGGTCACCTCGTGGAAAGGTTGAAGCTATTGTTGGGTGCCTGCCTGTGCCGGAAACTCCACAAGCCCAGGGCTCCCAACATGAAGGTGATGGTCACAAAAGCTAAGTCCTCCCAGCCACAGGCTCTGCTGACCTCCAAAGTCCTCCAAGCAGATGATTAAAAGTTTGATTCATGCATGTGGCATATCCTAAGAATTGAGCAGACAATGAAACATTTGTTTCCCTAACTTTGAAAAAAAAAAAATGGCAGCTTAAAACGGATTAGCTGAACAGTAGGAAAGAGAAGAAGTGGGGCTGCATAGTTTCCATCCAGGGCTGACCCTGGTGGCTGAATGGGACTTAGCCGGGATGCAGTGGTGATTGAAGGATGTTTCTTTGGTAGGTGGAGTTTAGAAGGGTTGTGGGTTCCTCCGGATCAGGCAGGAGGACAGGCGCCCTGAGGCACCTGACGGAAAAGCAGAAGGAAGGAAGAGTAGCCTTGAGGAAGCTTGGCCTTCACTTCAGAATAACTCCTTGCACGCCAGCCCTCCACCTCGGAGATATTTCATAACCCCCTGCACTTCTTAGGCTTAACACGCAGGCCCTTGTGTTTATCTTCAAGTCCATCTTCCTCACTGTGCCTAAGGACCAAGAGGGTAAGGTCTTCTGTTCATTCACAGTCCCAGCCCTAACACAGGTGCCCAGCACAGCAGCCACTTCATAGACTTGGTGAATGAATAAAACACTAAAGAGGACATTGGACCACAGCACACACTGATTTTACCCACACCTTTGCAAAGGCTACAGAAAAGGCTAGTCCAGGACACATGAAGTTTCCGACTATCAGAGCGATGGGGATATTTTGTATGGGCTCAACGATATTTTACATTTTTGTGAATTTGTTGCAAACATTTTTTAAAAAATCGGGATATTATACACACATACACACCCCACAGAAGAAACTCCAAAATCAGCTCTCATATTTCCAAATATCAACAACTTTGGATGAGGCCAGAGTCCTCATCCACTCTGATTCACAACATTTATGTTCCTCTGGCCCCTGTAGGCTGGCCTCATATAGGCTCCTCACTTAACATACATGGGCTCCCAGGAACAGAGGTTAAGAGACTTGCCCAAGGAGAAATTATTTGTATGAAGTCACACAGCTAGTGAGGGTGGACCTAACTCCCAATCTGGTATGCTTATCAAACTTGGTTGAGAATCCCTTTCCTGATTTCTTACTAGCTGATGGTGTGCTTTTGAACTATCTAGCCAACCTCTCAGAGACTCAGTTTCCTCATCTGTAAAATAGCACAAATAAAACATTTCATAAGTCCTCGTAAGAATAAAAGTGGAATAAAGTATATAAGTTATCTAGCCCAGGATCTGGAGTACAATCAGAGGCTTAATAAATGTTCTTTTCCTTCCCTTTTCTTCCTTTTCCATCCCGCCATATGGCAAGGAGGGCCTTGGAATGCTAGTTGACTCACACTAGCACATCTTGCTACACAGGGAACCAGTTCAATATTTGTGACTGGGGGTTTGCTCAGCTGGGTTTTTACTATCAATCAATCCATCACAGAGCTTGCTGTCATTACTTCCCAACTGTTACAAGGAGCAACGCTAGGGTGGCTTAGCGTCACGTTCCCTCAGGGTTTCTGAAGGAGTCTTAACTCCAACCTCCCATGAGGAATCTCTTAGTTCTGTCCTAATTAATCTAACACTACCAGCTTCTTTCAGAAAGGGGAGTAGAAGAGATGGTTGATACCTGCCCCCCCTCCTTTTTGCTCAAGCCCTGGGAGGCTAACTTTTACCGGCTTCATCAAGAAGCTTCCTTGACTCTGGTTTCCTACTGGGTTCAGCCAAAGGGAGTCACCAGCAGGAGATGAGAGGGTGGGAGAAGAGGGAGTGAGGTGAGGGATTTATTCCCAGCTCCCTCCCTGCCAAGTCACTGCAGGTTGACTGCATTCCTCTACCTAAGACCCCAGGTACTAACAGGCAGTCCTTCCTTTGCTGGGCTCAGGTAACCACTCCCTCCCGCTGGTCCTTGAGGCTCGGAGGGTACTAGTGACCGCTGTTGCTAGCCCCAGGGAACTGTGCCAACTAACTCTTCCTGGTTTCTCTTAATCTCACCCACACCTTTGCAAATACATCTTCATTTAGCTCTCCTCATTTGTCCTGCTGGGATCCTGACTGGTAAGGTAGCTAGGGTCTCTTCTGGATCTACTTCCTAGACCGATCAGAATCCAGCCTAGTACCCGGTCTTTAAAGGCTCAAGAAATAACCAACACTTGATGAATAAATGGATCACTGAATGAATGAGCTGTGAACTTCCCATCCAGACTTCTAGGCTGCGATGCAATTCAGGAGTTTGTGCTAAAACCATCGCCATCACTCTCATCTTACTGAGTAGATGCAGGAGACCCGGGGATCCAGGAGGGGCTGGACACCCAGAAGGGCTGACTATGGCTTGAATCTGTTCTGAGTTAGAGGGACACAGACTGTGCTCATTTTCAGTTCTTTCGGCATTGTTATTTTTTTTACTTTTAACACTGGATCAGAATCGGAAATCGCCCCCATGTGATGATGGCTGGGGTGGAGTTTAACTCTTTTATTAACCCCATTTGGGATAAAGCTGGTTCCCACATTGTGGGCATACTGGCAAGAGTTCTTGCAACAGACTACTAAGAAAGGGAATATAATTGATACCACCGGAAGAGACCTTTTCCTATTCCTGCCCCTTGGAAGAAAGAATTGTTATAAGCAATTCTTTTATCTTCCCCTTGAATGCACTTTATTTGGGGAAAACCTCTGGATGAAGCCGAAGTTCCCCAATCTCCATTTTATTTGCTTTCGCCCATTCACCTGCACCATATTAACAGTTCTGCATGGAAATGGGTGGTAGGCTCAAATTATTCAAGACGACTGAGTCTTTTCTGGTTTCACTATAAACTGTAAATAAGAAACAGATACAGGGAATACGCCGAGGTGTGATGAAAGCTTTTCAAAAAGATAGTTGTCTAGGTTACTCAGCTAAAAAGAATAGACTGAGGGAAAATATGGTTTAAACGTCTGGATACTTTATTGGTGTCAGTTAGAAAGCATTTCAGCTACCCCACGTAGCAGATTCTTTCACACTAATAAAGGGCCACTTGAATGGGATTGTCTTTGAGTTGCTAAGGAAGATAATGAAACACAGTATATTAATAGAGTCTATGAAGTGAGGGGAGGGGGAGGGTGTCGGCACTGCTTATCAAAATAAGAAGAATGTACCAATTAACTGAAAAGATAAACTGTAGTCAAAGGAATGTTGTAGACCATCCAGAGGATATAAATATGATCTTTTGTGATTATTTTAAACTTTCTATCTGCAGAGAGTAGATATGGAAATTGGAATTTTTATTAGTCTTTCTGATGTAATGGTAAGAAAATCAAAGGGTTGTTTTTGACTTTGTTAGAAAAATGAAGCATTAGGTGAAATTTCTGACTTGTATGAAAGGAAATTTCTCACAGATTCCGGGGGGAAAAAAATGGAAAAAAATAGAGAAGTTAAGTGTTTGTTCTTTAACGTGGTAAATGACCTGGAATCAGGAGTTTACTGCCTATATCTCTTTAATAAAAATCACCCTAAAACTGAGCCATGAAAATCCCCCACCTTTATCCCAATCTCCATTCTGATCCACACACACTTGTCGGAGCTGCCAGTCATTTGACAGACGCATGACTGCTTGGGGCAAAAGAAAGACTTGGCAGAGGGTAGGATCTTCCCTCCAGGGATGGTGGGAGGGGGGGCGCACTGGCCAAAGACCAGAGACCACATCGAGGGGAGAGCATCTGCTAGCTGGAGGCCCAGCACTCAGATCCTAGCAGTCCCACACCCTGTTGCTCAGGGAAACTCCGGTCAGCCACTTGCACATCACGCTGCACTTACAAAATTCCTAGACTATCACCTTCCTGGTTTTCTAAACTTCCTGTAGCACAAATGAACAGAGGCACTGCATGGAGGTTAGAAAGCACACATTCTGGCTTCTGAGTCCTCCTCCTTCAGTTCCCTGCTGTGTGGAGTTGGGACCACTTAACCTATCTGTGCCAGTTTCCTCTGGGCAGATAAGGGTTAATAACTATGTAACAGAGCTTGGTCTGTGGAAGGTACCATATATACATCAGTTATCGTCATCATCATGATCATCTACTTCTCAATCAGGAAAACAATGTGACACAAGTAATGTTCCACAGGTTTCAGTGAGAATAAACACATTGTTCGTGAAAGTGTCAAAATCATAAAGCATTATATGCGTAACTATTAGGGTTAGAAGGATTTCTAAATACTTGTTATGGGTCAAACTGCATGCCCCCCAAAATTCATATATTGAAGCCCTAACTCCCAATATAACAAAAAGTGACTTTATTTGGAGACAGGGTCTTTACTAAGTAATCAAGTTTAAATGAGGCCATTAGGATGGATCCTAATCCAATATGACTGGTGTCCTTATAAAAAGGGAAAATTTTGATACAGAGATAGACATGCGTAGAAGGAAGGCAATGCAGAGAGACCCAAAGACAGCTATCTTGAAGCCAAGAAATCCCTGAGGCCACCAGAAGCTAGAAGAGAGGCCTGGACCAGATCCTTCCCTCACAGTCCTCAAAAGGAACCAACCCTGCCAACACCTTGATTTTGGACTTTGGAAATGTGAGACGATAAATTTCTGTTGTTTAAGCCCCCCAGTCTGTGGTACAAAGTTACAGTAGCCCTAGAAAACTAATATACTACTCATTCCCTATTTTACAGATGAGAAAAATAAGGCCCAAAGGAGTACAATAGGGTACAAGGTCACATGGGCAGTTAATTCTGAGTCAGGACCAGAACCTAATATTTCCAGTCCCCAGAATACAACTCACTGTATTATAACGGGCTATGAGTAAAAAGAAGGAGGTGGCTTTAGATACCAAGACTTTAGCTGCTACTTCTAGTAAAAACCTGCCGGCCAAGATTCCAGGACATGACAAACACCAAGGCAGTGGCCGGATTGCCCAGGCTGCACTCCAGGTCTGGAGCCACATTTATGGGTCAAAATCACCTTCTGAGTAAAGAAGGAAAGAGGGTCCAATTGCTCCTCTCTTGTACCTCTGAATGTCTGAGACTCATCAGTGGACAAGAATTTGGGCAGCTTCTTATCACTCAGATTTAGGGATGGATGAAAGTGTTCAATATTTAGCAATGAAACCTGATATTTCTTGCTCCCCTGCTGCACCAATGCCCCTCTCAAATTTTGCTACCTGTCTGCACAGCTGCAAGTGTTCAGCAAGGGCTCTGACCCTGTCTGACTCTCTCCCTCCTTCCTCCCCTCCTCTCCATTAAGCAACAAGATAAATAACTTTTGTCCTGATTGCTCTTTTAATTCACAGGCTGGGGGAGAAATTATCATCTCTATGGAAGGGAAGCACGGTTAGCCAACCTGACCCTGCTGTCACCCTAGAAGCTGGGCATGTTGATTTATCTGTGTATAACCTTCTGTGTTCCCTGTCACTGGAACTGACTTCCTCCACTGGTCTAGCCCAGCCTACAGCATGGAGACACAGAACGAGACAGCTGGGGAAGGAAACCTGGATGTACTAATGAAGGGCTTTCTGCTGCAGAAGGGCGAACTCTTGTTGCCCAGTGCTTGGGGGTGTGATGTCAGGGCAGTGGGACATTTTCACAAGGCTGAAGAGCTGAGAGTGAAAATGCACTGGAGAGCCACGCGTTACTTACAAGACTCGGAGGTTCTTGAGTCCAGCGAAGTCGGTCTTGGTGATCCTGGTGATGTTATTTCTGTCCAGGTCACTGCAGTGGAGAACAAATTTGGGTCAGATTTTTGCAGGTTACACTTATGGTCTATTTAACCCAGACTGGCTTAAGCTGGAGGGACGTTGCTTGTTAAGGAGAAGGCAATTCCAATGATTAATGATATTCCCTAGAGCATGCCCAACCAACCCGAAGGACACCGTATGGAATAAGCTAGCCAGTATGTACACAGTAGAGCCTTGGTACGTATAGCTGCCTGGCTTCTTTTGCCCCTTCTTCAGATAACAAAATTTCTTTGGAAGCCCCCCTCCCCCAGCTCTTGGATCATATCATACAAGTGGGGCTGACCCCTCTTCCCGACTCTAGAGATGGGCACCTGATATAGGCCAGGCTTATAAGCATCTTCACTCCCTGTGACCACAGTAATTGTTTCAGGAGTACATACATGACTCAAATTCCCAATAGCTTTCGCTCCACTGGAGTTGCCAGAAGCTATCTAGCTACCATGAAGAGAGAATTTCCAGAGTCAGGAGATGAAAAGAGACTGGTTCCTGGTGCTATGCTATGAGTAGCTGGATCCACCCATGCCTGATGCCAGATACCTCTGTATTTTGAGATTATGTGAGCCAATCTATCCCATCTCCCTTATATTTTGTCCTAAATCAGTTTGAGTTGAATTTTCTATCACCTGAAACCAAAGGAATCTTGACAGACTTTGGTACCCACCTAGGTACCTGTCTATTTTCCAGCTAATCTGCAAACTCTCTGAGGGCAAAGACCATATTTCATTTAACTCCATAGACCAACATAGTAGAACATGTGCCTGGCAAGAGTAATCTCGTACAATAGGTAAAGACAGCTTCATGGATTACTCCTGCCCCAATTTGAAGGCTGAATCTCCTGAAAATGGCCCCAAAGAGAAGAATTTGCCATGGAAGAGCTCAAAGCATTATGGTGGCGTTGGTGTCCAGGACAAGGAGGCACCTTGGATGGTAGAAAACCAGGATTAGAGAAAACCAAAGTCAAGAAAGAACTTGTGAACAATCGTATAAATACTGCGTTCACTAAAGCTATCTATGAAGATGGGATACAAAAAAAAAATCTTTTTAAAAAAGGACCATGAATAATATGTTACAGTTTTTAATAATGGAGGCTGAACAATTAATTCCTATTTACCATGTCTTCTTGATCAGAAACTTTTCAAGGTTTTGGCCAAGTTGGAGTTTAGCTCTGCTTCCTGCCAGAACATTTAGGTAGTAAAAGGCCATTGTCCCAATGACGGATCCCCATCCATACGTTCACTACTTCTTTGGTTCTCCTACTCAGGTCCTGAAGTTGCCATCCTGTTATTATGCCTCAGAAAGACCTGTGAGTTCTCAAGTTGCATAAAATGAAAAGGGAAACAATTTTCAGATTCTAGCACTCTGTGTAAGAAAAAATCAAATTGGAGGAGGGATTACTCTCCTGATTTCAAAAGTCATACTGAAATAAAAATCAAGTGAGTCCTGGAGCCCCCTCCCCGGGGAACCACCTCCCTTCCTCATCCAGTTTTCCACTATCTAAAGTAACAATCATTTAGGTTACTGCAGAATATTGAGCAGAGTTCCTTGTGCTATACGGTAGGTCCTTGTTGGTTATCTATTTTAAATACAGTAGGGGATATATGTATATGTATAGCTGATTCACTTTGTTATAAAGCAGAAACTAACACACCATTGTAAAGCAATTATACTCCAAAAAAGATGTTTAAAAAATAAATAAATAAATACAGTAGTGTGAATATATCAATCCCAAACTCCCAAAAAATAAAAAAAAAATTAAAAAAATACAGTAACAATCCAAGTTGTTTCTTAACCAGCTTGTGACGGAGAGAGGCAGCATTTAGACTTCTCAGACTAAGCTGAGGGCTGGTAAAGGAGAGCAAGAGTCACACAGGGAAATAACGAAAGCTGTTCACGCAAGGAGTGGACACCAGCACACAGACAGGAATCTGTGTGTGCCCATCACCACCCCGAGTTCCTTCTTACCCCCCATCTCAACTGGGATGGATGTCTGGGGACCGTGACAACTGAGAATATGACAATGCAACTAAGAGTTTAATCACCAGGACACAGCGTGGTAACTCAGCAGCTTGCGTTAGCGGCTGCAGCACTGATATTTTCAATTAATATTTATTTATGAAGGGGCACAAAGTGTGCCGCTGAAATGCCGAGGACTTGGGGGCATGGGTTCGGGTGGGGACTGTGGGGTTGTCTCAGGCACAGAGTCGGTGTTTGGGAGGCTGAGCTTCAGAGGGAAGCAGCCATGAGTTTGAATGCCTGCCCTGCCGCTTACTGAGCAACTTATGGGCAGTTCACTTCATCTCCAAGGCTCAGTTTCTCCAACACCCTCTAACTGACGGTGACAATCTTGAACTCAAGAGTCTTTGCGAGGGTTAAATGAGATGACGACGCATACACAGTGCTTATCAGGCACTCGTTAAATAATCATGGCAGCTACCGTTACTATAATTAGTTGAACAGCGCCCCTGCCATCACTCCCGGCCTCTCAGCCTCCCCCCTCACAAACTTCCACTCCGACATTTCAGCGCACCAGGAGTGGAGGACCACCCCACCGCAAATTATGCGCCTTAGAGATGAGTTCTGGGATTCCAAGAGATCCTGCTGGTGTGCTATCTTCCTATAGACGAAAAGTGGGTGCCTTTTGTGGCCGGTAAACAGGGTGACAGCACCAAGAGCGGTCCCCTTCTGCTGCCTCTCCCGTGCAGTGTTTCTAGGACACCTATTTCCCTGGTATCTGGCTACAGAGAGAGGGGAGGGAGAGAGCTCTGTTGCCTGTCTGCCCCAAACCCCACCGCCTCCCCTGCCCAACGCACACACTGCCAGGGAGCATATGGGTTTTGGGTGACACAGGTCAGGGTTCAAATCTCTGTCCCGCTCCCCACTCCTAGCTGTGTGAATTTGAGTAACTGACTTAAGTTCTCTGAGCTTCCATGCTTTACATAACCCTCTCCTGCTTGCACACCTTGGTTTGGTGAGGACAGAGCCTGGATTGCCAACCCGCTTGGCTGAAAATGGGAACTAAGGAAATTGACACTGAGAAGAGGTTGCACCACCTCAGGTGTCCATCCCTTTCCCAGCCCCATCATCCCGGGCCAGGCTCCTTAGCCAGATTTCTCAGCCTTCGGCTCTGTCCTTTGAAGAAATCAGTCTCCTTTAGCCCAGTATGTGTTCTGAACCATCTGCAGGCACGAATGACCCCATCTGGGGAGATGCTAGACGGGGAAGCCATTACAGCGTCTAGATCGGGGGTAGGCTGGGGAAGTGGGGCCGTTTCATCAATAAAACATGTCTGCAAACAGTTTCTTTGACACACCTGTCCTCAAGAGGTGGAGTCTCTGCCCCTTTCCGTTGAGCCTGAGCAGGCCGTTGTGACTGCTTGGACAAACAGGATTCTGGCAGAAGCGACACCGCAGAACTTCTGAGGCTAGATTAGAAGAGGCACTAAGTGACTGCCTGACTGCTTCTCAGAGCATTGGAGCCCTGAGCTGCCATGTGAGGTCAGCAGACCCGAAGTCCCCAGTGCTAAGATCATGTGAGGGGACCAGACAGAGAGAGAGAGAGAGGTACCTGAAGAGCCCCATCTGGTCCAGCCCTGGCTGTTTGAGTCTTCACAGCCTAGAGGTCAGGCGTATGAGTGCAGACGCCTTTGAGATTCCAGCCCCAGCTACCATCGGACTGTGACTTATGAGAAATTCTGAGCCAGATCACCCAGCTGAACCACTCTTGAATTCCTGCCCACAGAAACCATGAGAGACAATACTAAAGCGAGTGCGTATCTTTAAGCCACTAAGTTTTGGAGTGATTCGTTTTGCAACAATAGAGAGATGGAAGAGAAATATTTAATGTCTGAATAGCTAATTTACCATTAACAATGGAACTCCATTCATATGACTCTCAATGGCATGTCCTCTCTGAGGCTTGCCTGGCACTCTGGAGACCTTAAGTCCTGTCATTATGGCCAACGATGGCTCAGAGGGGCACATGCCACTGTAGGGATGAGGTGAGAACCGGCCCTTCTCTCAGGCTCTGAGAAGAAGAGACTGCGTAATTAGGGGTGCCCATCCCTCTAAGTGGGGCTTAGGATGCCATGGGAATCACCATGGTATTATATTAGTATTCACAAAATGTGGTTGCCATGCATTGAACACTGGGGCAGAGACTGGCAAGTTGTCCACCGCACCATTTTCCTTCTGTCCAGTGCACAGAGATAGACCACATTTCCCAGCTTCCCTTGCAGGGAGGTGCAACCAGGTGACTGAGTTTTCATCATTATTACATGAGTACAAGTAATAAATGCCACCTTCAGGCCTGTTCCATAAAACTTCCTGCCCAATCCTCCATATTCTTCCTTCTCCCTCATCTTGGGCTAGATTCAATAGATCTGGTGGAGGACTCCAAGGATGGCAGGTAGAAAGAGCCTGAGTCCTTGAATGACTGCATGCAACAGAGATCTTCCTGCCCTGTCTCCCCATTTACCCATATTAGACTCAGACATGTTCCAGAAATAACTCTTAAGTCACTGAAATTTGGGGACTATTTGTATAGCACTCTACATTGATGAATGCAGTATCTTTGAGTCAGGAGCTTTCTAACCTTTTTCTTTTCCTTCCCTTTGCAACAGTTCTGAAAGGTAAGTATTACTACCTTCCTTCAACAGATAAAAAATACTGAAGATCAGCCTTAAAAAGAGCTGATATTTGCTAGGCCCAAACTATGCACCAGGCACTGGACCAAAAACTTTATGCTTATTCTCTCTAATCCAGTCAGCAATCCTATGTAGTAGGTACCTTAATTATCCCATTTTTCACATGAGGAAGCACCCTAGCTTAGAAGATTTTATCAGTAAGTCAAATTGCCACGAGGTCATACAAGCAGTAAGTGGCAAGGTTGGGATTTGAACCCAAGCTCTTTGAATGCAGAGGCCATTGTTCTTAACCATAACATCATGCTGCCCATCTCCAGCTAGGGTCTAAGCATATTCTACTATATCAGGTAACCAATGACTGCCAGAAAAATGAATGAATAAATAAATAGAACAGAACATAATAGAATTTGCCATCATTTGTCTTAAAGAAAGTGAAGGGATACTCCTAGTGGCTTTGCTGCTCTCCACTCCAGCCAAGTTGGTGCATTTTTTATCCCATCTCCCCTGTGAGATCTGGGCCCGTACAAGTGCTGAGCCCCTTTGCAAACTCCAGGGGTAAGTGCTTTCTTGCTGTTTTTGCCCATGTCTGGTTTCTACCATGTTCCTCATCATCTACCACATTGCTTTCATAAACAGGCATCACCATGGTAAACTCCTGCATTATTTTTCCCCATCCCAAACAGTGAATCATAAACCAGTGCTGTGACTTGGAGCTCTGCGGTATTTCCACATCTGTTTGACACCTTTGGTGGGGTGGGGAGGAAGTGCAATTCCGAACAACATTGGAAAAAATGAAACAAAAATGTTCTAGGGCAGACCACTGTCCTTATCTTGGCACGTGTATATTCATCCTTCTTTTGATTCATTATGTGGCATCCTTGCAAAATTTTCTTTTTGCCGTGACACATTCAGGAGGGGCGAGGAGCAGAAAACAACCCACAGTGAGGCAGCATGGGGGTGGAGGAAAGGGCTTCAACTATAAACTCAGAAGATGTGGATTTGAGTCTCCACTTTCTCACTTCTTAGCTATGTGACTTTGAGAAAGTCACTTAACTTTATTGAGCCCCAGTTGTTGGTACTGTTGATGAAACTTTTAGAAAGTATGACCAAAACTACCAGATCTACGGGATTGCTATGAGGCTCAAGAGATAAAGTATGTGAGGAAGTGCTTTCTAAACAGCATTTGGAGTGGTTAATTTTCACCCACAGCCAACAACTGGTAGGGAGAGGATGCAGAGGATAGATTAGCACTGGCTTCACAAAAGATGTTTATCTGTGATGGTGAAACATACAGAGTTAGAGAATAAACCATCAGTTCAGATCAGACTTTAAGACCACCTGCCCTCTGTATGACCAGTGTATACAGAGCGTCGCCTTCTGGGTTTCAGGAAAGAAGATAAGGTCTCAACATACGGTGAACTTGTAAGGGCCGCCCTACAACAAAGCAGTCCCTATTGCAGGGGTATACAAGCGGAGATTAGTAGTTGACTCATGTTGGGCATGATGCCTAGGGGGCCCTTGAGACAGGTAGGAGACTGGATTCACGACCCGTAAAGTCCTGACCATTTTGAGATCTACAATTCTCATATTTGGGGACCCAGGCCAAGTGGGCTTAAAAATTATGGCTTGGTTCTTGCTGTCAGAGAGCTTGCAGTCTCGTTGAGGAGATGGACTAAGATTTATGAGATACTTAGAGAACGATGTAAGAACGTGCAAAATTAAATGTTAAGAGATGTGGTCTATAGTCGGTGGGGAGTGGGCAGTCAGAGATCTGAGAGAAACGTCACAGCTAATTGAGACCTCAAGAATGACTTGGCCATAGCCAGGTTGGTTGGCATGGGAACTCAGAGAGAAGACCCCCTGGAGCGGATGGGAAGGAAGTGAGGGGGACGGGGTGACAGCAGGGGCCGCGGCAGGGGTCACAGAGAAGTGGCGGGTCTGAGGAGGGGGCGGGCAGCAAGCTCCTAAACAAGCCTTCAGAGGGTGTGATGCACTCACATCAAGGTCGCATAGCCCGATCTGGGGAATCCCGCTCAGGAAAGGGTAGGAGGGGCCCAAATTAAGATGTCTCTTGCCTAGCCTGACCCCTTGTTTATCACTAGCAAAGAACAGGTTCCAACCAAACCAGAAGAAGTTGGCAAGGGGGCTGTGGCCTCAGTTGCAGTTATTCACCTTTCTCCACGCTGGGAGGCTGACCTGAATGGACCACATTGCAAGGCTGGCTCCTGGGCCCTGTTCTTCTCTTTGAGTCGAGCAATAGCTGGGAGGAAGGGAGAAGAGGGAGGAAGGGCATTCACTCTCCTGGTTGCCACCCTGAGAGGTCACCCAGGTTAGCCAGTGTCACCACCAAAGGTCACGGCTCCTCCTCCTGACTGACTGCTTCCTGCCCCAAAACACTTGGCCTCCTCTCCTCTCTTCTGGTTTAGGGATGGTAACAGCTCCATCGCCTCTAGTCCTGAGGCGATTGAGTCCTGGTTCCCTGAGCCACACCCACGCCTCTGAAATAGCCCCTTGTAAATCGACCCTCCTCAAATAACCCTAATTTGAGTTTTTCCGCCTGTCTTCTATTTCCGACAGATTCATCATTCACTCATTCATTCATACAACAAACATATCTTGACCATTAAGTTTCAGGTCCTGGACTAAATGCTGACGTCGTCTGTGTCCTTAAGGAACTCAAGAGTTTAGTGGGGAAGAAATAAATAAAGGGTCAAATACCACAGACTGTAGTAAGCATCCTACACTAGGGACTCACAAACATTTTCTTTAAAGGGCCAGATAATAAATAAGTTAGATTCTGCTGGCCATATTTTCTATTGCAACAATTTGACTTTGCTTCCTAGCATGAAAGCGGCCACAGACAATACACAATCTAATGGGTGTGGCCATGCGCCAATAAAACTTTATTTACAAAACAGGATGAAGGCTGGATTTGGCCTGGAGGCTATAGTGTGCAGACTCCTGCTCTAGACTGTGCCAGACGTATAAACAAACACAGGGCGGGTAGGGGAGGGTGGGATGAATTGGGAGATTAGGTTTGACATAAATACACTACCCATGTGGAAAACAGATAGCTAGTGGGAACCTGTGGTATAGCACAGGGAGCTCAGCTCAGTGCTCTGTGATGACCTAGATGGGCGGGATGGGGGGGGGGATGATGGGAAGGAGGTCCAAGAGGGAGGGGATATATGTATACGTAGAGCTGATTCACTTCGTTGTATAGCAGAAACTAACACAACATTGTAAAGCAATTATACTCCGATTAAAAAAAAAAAAGCTTATGGGAGAGTATAGAGGAAGGAGTACTGAGTTATCTGGTTTTCAGGGTCAGGAGAGGCTTCTCTGAAAAAGTAACATTTTAATTGAGACCTCAAGAATGACTTGGCCATAGCCAGGTTGGTTGGCATGGGAATATGTGAGAGGGAGAAAAGAGGATTCCAATAAAAGAAACAGCATGTATAAAAACCCGGAGGCATTGCCTCAGGATAACCGCAAGCAGATTTGTTTAGCTGTTACTTTTGGCATGTTGCAGGGGAAAGCGGGACATTCCTTCTTTCCCTCCTTCTTTCCTTCCTTCCTCCCCCCCCCTCCTTCCCTTGCATCCTTCCTTTCTTCCTACAGCATGCCTTTATTAAACACCTACTCTGAACCTGGCACTGTGCTTGTGGCTAGGGTATTGCACAACACCCGAAAGGTTCCTTTCAGAAACTCTGTGATTCCTGCCATGGCCCCTGCTGTCACTTTTATTCTCTTGGAGAACTTCTAGGGCAGACAACTTCTAGGGCAGCCTCCAGATCCCTGCTCCCTGGTGTTAGCATCTTTGTGTGATCCCCTCTCCTTGAGCGTGGGCAGGACCTGATGGCTTGCTTCCCTCCGACGTAATACCGCAAAGGGGACAGGAGGTCACTGCTGTGGTTACGTTACGTATGACTGGAGTGCCTGCCTTGCTAGGGGACCCTTTCCCTTGCTACCTGTGATGAAGTAAGCAGCATGTTAGGGAGGCCAATCAGGCAAGGAACTGAGGGCAGCCTCCACAACAGCCAGGGAGAACCTGAGGACAACCCGCAAGAGCCTGAAGCCCACAGTTCTAACAGGCTGCCAGAGGCTGACTTCTGCCAACAACCTCAAGAGTTTGGAAGTGGGTCCATCCCCAGTTGAGCCTTCAGATGAGACGACAGCCCCAAGCAACAGCTGAATTGCAGCTTTGTGAGATCCTGAAGCAGAGGCCCCCAGCTAACTGTGGGGTAATAAATGGGAGTTGTTTAAAGCTGCCAAGTTTGTGGTAAGACGGTTGAGCAGGCAGCAAAAACTAATACAGTGGGACACAGGCAACCACAAATAGACGGCAGAACTACAGGCTACAAGGAAATAACCAGGAAATCATGCCAGGGTGAGGTGATGAGAAGAAAGGTGGGGGTGGGAAGAAGCAGGAGCGCTAGCAAAGGTGGCCAGGAGGGGTCTCTGTTAGGGGGAGAGATTTGGTCCAAGACTCAAACAAAAAGGAGGAGCCAGATGAGGGGACAGGCTGAAGGCAGAAATTTCCAAGTGGAGGAACAGAAACACAAAGACTTTCTGAATAGAGAAAGCACTTGAAGGGCCTTAGCAACAGAAAGGAGGTCCAGGTGACTGGATTGGAATGGCCCCAAATGGGATATAGAGGCAGGTGGCACCCAGACTGTGGAGCACCCACAGGGCAGACTTCAGGTCTTCAGCAATCAGAACCACAGCGGGGGTCAAGCAGGTAAATGACTGAACAGCCCTCAGCCTCTTTCCCTGACATCAAACCTGCTCCCTACAACCAGATTAATCTCCCCAAAATGCCAGCTTCTCTCCCAGTGCAAGAGCACAGCAGCTGGTGGGTCTCATGGCCTGCCTCGTTTAATTCTTTTCCTTTGCTTTTTTGTTTTTATCTTTGTTTTTGTTTTTTAACTTGCATTGGAGTAGAGTTGATTTACAATGTTGTATTAGTCTCTGCTGTACAGCAAAATGAATCAGTTATACATATACATATATCCACTCTTTTTTAGATTCTTTTGCCATATAGGCCATTACAGAGTACTGAGTAGAGTTCCCTGTGCTATACAGTAGGTCCTTATTAGCTATCTATCTTATATATAGTGGTATGTATATGTCAATTCCAGTCTCCCAATTTATCCCTCCCCCTCCCACACACCCCCCCGCCCCGCCCCGCTTTCACCCCTGGCAACCATAAGTTTGTTAATTCTTACTTCTTTCAGTCCATAGACATTTACTGAGTACTCATCAGATCAGGAACTGTACTGGGCACTCCATCAACACCTATGTCCCTGCTATTTGCTGGCCTCGAAAGCCCTCCATATCCTCCCGTCATCCAAATCCTACTGTTCTGTTATGGGTTGAACTGTGTTCCCCCAAAAGATACATTGAAGTCCTAACTCCCGGTACTTGTGAACATGATTTTATTTGGAAATAGGGCCTTTGCTGATGTAATCAGGTTATAAGAGGCCATTAGGGTGGGCCCTAGTCCAATATGACTGGAGTCCTTAGAAGATGAAGAGACAGAGACACACAGAGAAGACATGTGATGACAGAGGCAGAGACTGGAGCGATGCAGCTGCAAGCCAAGGACCACCAGGGATTGCCGGCCACCACCCGAAGCTGGGAAGAGGCAAGGAAGGACTCTCCCTACAGACTTCAGAGCAAGCACAGCCCTACCAATTCCTCAATTTCAGACTTTCGCCTGCACAACTGTGACAGAATATATTTCTGTCGTTTGAAGCCACCCAGTCTGTGGCATTTTGTTACAGCAGCTCCCGGAAACCGATACACCCTCATTCCAGGCTTGGTGAAGCTTCCCACCCCTGGTCTCTGCAGGGCTCCCAGACTCTCCATCCTACGCTGATCTGTCCCTGCCCTGAACTTCTGCATCATTTAGCCTCTGCACAATTCATTCTGGTCTTTCGTCACATTTCCTTCCACCTCGTATGTTGCTGCCTGTTTCCTGTGTGTTTGCCTCCTCTCCCAAAGGAGCACGAAGCTCCGTGGGAGCCAAGACCACAGACTCTACTCCCCCCACTCCCCCCCCAGACACATCGAGTGAAATGAGGCCCCTTGGAGACACTCAGAGAAATGTACACTAGTTTTCTTTGGATCCTGGGGTGAAGAGTTTTGTTTTGTTTTTTAAACATTTCACATTTTACTCATTAGTATTGTCAATGTTTTCCACAGTAAATCTGTATTACTAATACACCCCCTCTTCCCTCTGGAAAAAAAGAAACACTGCAAAAAGTGGTCCAGTTGAAATAAGACTCTCCCCATAGCTAAAGTGACCTGCAGAACTAAAGCCGTTCAAGACTCTGGAAATGTGGCCAGAGGAAAACATTCCTTGATGAGTCCAAGCACAGTTCTTAGAAGCTGCTCAGACTGCCCTGTCCTAATGGGTGTCTTTCTTTCTTTGCTTCCTCTCCCAGCCCCAAGGGACCTAACGTCATCCATGCATCTTCCCCGCTGGAAGAGGGAAAACAGCATGTGTTCAAGAACTGTCAAATTACCATCCCACCGGGTCACAGACAGCAGTGTGTCCCCGCGGATCAGCCATCACAGAGTTCTTACCTCCTGCCTTACCTCTCCCGACTAGCATAACAGGAGGTATCATTCAATTATTCTGCGACTTTTATACTTCATTCTCATCAGTTACATAACCACATACAAGTTTAAAAACACAGACAGGCAGTCGGGAGAGAAAGGACTGAATTCGATTTAAAAAACTAGCTTCACGCTACCTCAGTTGTTTGGGAACTAAGCCTCCCTGGGCTAAATGTCTGGCTTGGCAACACTCTTGCATATATAATTTTACACCTGCAAAAGTTTGCAGCCAGCGCCGTGCAGACAGCTACCTGCAGGGAGGAGAACGGGCCAGACAGAGGGGCAGCCTGCATGCTCGTATGCAGTGGAGGATGTGGTGGAAGTGAGGGCCTGTGGGAAGGAGGCTCCACTCTTCCTCTCCTTTCAGCAGAAGACCCCTGTCTTGCTCTGTTCAGCTTCATCTTCCAGCAGGAAGAGGCACACCTGGGGCATATCCAGCTCTTTGCTGGAGACAGTAGAGTAGAAGTTGCAAATGGATAGCCTATGGGCCAGTTCTGGCCCACAGAGATGTTTAGTCTGGTCCTCAGCGTGACTTTAACATTTGTAACTCAACTGCCAATTTGGGAGCATTTCACATACAAATCTGCAATTCTGGTTTATCTCCCCCAAATCAGGTGATGTGACAACCCTGGGTCTTCATGGCCACTGGAAACTGGAGCTAAGAGGCAACAGCCCATTTTGCTCTGGTATTCATCAGTTCCATTCATCTGCTTCCCTCACCTATGTCACTTGCCTGTTCCCTACTGGAAACTGGAGCTAAGAGGCAACAGCCCATTTTGCTCTGGTGTTCATCAGTCCCATTCATCTGCTTCCCTCACCTATGTCACCTGCCTGTTCCCTACTGGAAACTGGAGCTAAGAGGCAACAGCCCATTTCGCTCTGGTGTTCATCAGTCCCATTCATCTGCTTCCCTCACCTATGTCACCTGCCTGTTCCCTACTGGAAACCGGAGCTAAGAGGCAACAGCCCATTTCGCTCTGGTGTTCATCAGTCCCATTCATCTGCTTCCCTCACCTATGTCACCTGTCTGTTCCCTACCAGCATGTGAGTTTGAGATCCCTGCTCCAGAGCCTAATGCTTAAGAAAGCAGGTCCTGGAATCAGACAGTCTCGGCTCAAATCTTACCAGAGAGCAATGTGATTTCAGGCAAGCTACTTAACCCACCCCTAAGCTTCTGTTGCCTCATCTGTAAAATGGATATAATACCAGTAGTACCCCGCTCCTAGGATGTTGTGAGGATTAAACGAGATGATAAAGTGATTCTACCACAGGGCTGGTGACATAGTAAGTACTCAATAAGTAACCATTACCATCAATTTGATGATTATTATTCATGTAAAATGTGAGCACAAGTAAGGTGTAGAAAGGGCGGGTGGGACCTTGGTGCTTAACTAACCTAGAAGAGGCACCTGGTCTTCCCCTGATTTTCCCAGTCCACCCAGACACATCATCCTTCCATAAAGCATCTTGAGATCCAAAGTGGATGTCCATATTTCATTTATAGCAGTGAACGTGGACACCAGTTAGAGCCAGAGTGACCATATAGTTTATCATACAAACTTGAATGCTTTTGTGAATTAAAGGCGATGCCATTAACAATAAAATCAAGAAAACAGGAAAAAGCTGGGACTATCCTGAGCCAATCAACATAATGTTCATGCTCGCTAGAGCCACAAAATACCCATGACAGAGGTGGAAGACAAAGGAAGCACTCACAAGGGGGCCTGGTTGCCCACCATGTTTTTGTTCTGAAGGAGCCCCCCTTCTAGTCCACTTGGGCCACTGACCACGTCAAAGTCTATGTTATTGCAGGACGCGTCGTGGTTAGGTGTCATTCTCTGAACGATGCACGTCTGCAAGCCTGAGCAGCTACAGAATACACACACGATTCACTTTTAATATAGGTTCAGTAATCGCTTTAAGAAAACAGGAAGGAGCAGCCCAAGGAATGCAATGATTGCTCCACGAATATAAACATGGATTGCATTGGAACAGACTACATACTTTGTATAAACACTAATAAAGTGAGTTCAGGCCGAGCTGTGGCTTTAAAGGAAACTCTTCCCCATAAACATGTCCTGCCATGCCCTAATAACTCTTTAATTTGATGCACATTTGGGAAGGATGACGCGAAGTAATCATAGAATAATGTTAAGGTCTGTTGTGAAGGAGGAGTGGTGGGAGGGGTGGGGGGGTTGTGACGCAACCTGGACCTAACGCGATCCACCAGAGTTGGCTCCGTTGCTCATTTCACACATGGAGGGAATTTGCTGAGTGACACGCAGCAAATCAAGAGACAGGTCTTTGCAGGTTCAGCACAAGAAAATTCTGGCTGTCATCTGATGGCGCCGTATAAGACTCCTGGCTAGTGGACTTCTGGCCTACCCTCTCTTGCTGAAGACAGCAAAAATGGCTTCCACTTGTATGTGGACTCTCCACTTCCTAGACGGGGCTCTTCAAATTTCAACTAGACTCTCAGCTCCTTAAGAGCAGAGAACACTTGTTCCATACCTGGGCACCACCCACAGGGCTGACACGGCCCCAGACCCCTGCAGGAAGGCAGAACGACACATAGTCATTGATGACAACCAGACCAGGAGCTGCAGCACTGGGGCTCACAACCTGGTTCCATAATGTAGTTCCCAATTGGGTAGTCTGGGCAAGACACTCTTCTCATCTGCAAAATGGGTTAATAGCACTTGCTGAGCCTCAGAGGGCTTCTGAGACAATTACATGAGGTACTGTAAGAGAGAGGGCTTTATAAATTAAAAAAGAGTTGCACAAATGTAGGAAATTATTCTTGCTAGGAAATGACAACAACAACAACAATACAGTTTTGTCATGCACTGAGATCTCCCCATGTATCAGGCACTACTCATCTCCCGTGAGTCCTCACATCAATCCTATGAGGTAGATACTATCATTAACCCCATTTCACAGGAAACAGGTCCTGAGAGGCTAAGTAACTTGCCCTCAGTTAACGTCTTCTAAGTATTATCTACAGGGTAACAAGACTGGAGGACAGAGCTGGATTGTTGGGGCTCCGTGCTCCTTGTTCCTGTATCTCTCAGGGAATTGAAGGAACGGAATCTGTCTCCTTTATTACAAGCAACTAGAGAGCAAGGGCTGGATGGGAGTCCTGTCCACGACTCCAGAACCCAGCAAAGAACTGAGGAGTTAAGGCTTTCAGATCAAATGTATGCTGTTTCCCCCCTCTCCCAGCCAATCTTAGACGTATACCAACTCTCGGCATCCGCACCCAGCAGCGTTTGGCCAAACACAAAGCTGATTTGACTTTCATCCAGATACGTGGCACATGGTCCCTCAATCCATCAAGGTTCTCCACCTCCACCAAGATGAGAGGCCTCAGCCTTGTAGCTGGCTGCCTGAAAGCGTAGCCCAAATAGCCGATCCATCCAGGCAGGTCCCCCTCACCCACCAGGCTCATTCCAAGCACCATGCCTTTGCTCAGGGAAGTCTCCCATCCGTAATGTCCTCTCCCATGGGCCAGAATGAACTGCGGCCATTGGAAGCTTGACTGCGGAGAGAGGACCTACTTTAGTAGCATGCTGAAGAGGAGCTGGAAGGGAAGGGAATGTCTTTACAGTGAGACACTGGGCCCCGGATGGGCCCACCAACGCCCATGCGGGCAGGAGCCACTCACCCCCATCTGGTGCTGATAAAATACCAAGGGGCAGGAATTAGGCAGGGATTCAGAAGGGCCGATCTGATCCTCCAAGCAGTCCTGCACATCCAGACCCAAGGAAGGCAAACCTCCCTTTCATCATTCATGAAACCATATCTTGCTTATTATTATGACAATTTAAAAAACTTCTCTGATTATTCCTTTGAGAATCCAATTTGTTTCCTTTGTAAAGAGGAAACAATCCTCTTCTCAGTTTGGGAGGTGGGGACATTCCATTTATCTTCGGGGAAAATCTGTTTCCTATTACAAATCATGCTCTTTAGGTCTCTTTGCGAAGAATAAATCCCTCCACTTTATGTAGAAAAAAAATTCTCTCTTCACTCTCCTACAAACATCCATGAAGGGAGGCTCCTGCCCTCTTCTTGGCCATTGTGACAGTGACTGCATTTCCATCCCCTGCTTTCAGAAAGGGAAACTTTTTACTCATGCTCTGAAAGTCAGCGGTATCCCTGAGTCATCGAGCGTACCTGGGAGAGCTTACCATGGAGTAATTCATTCAATCATTATTTGTGGATGGAGACAGAGTCAGGACCGAGAGAGATCCTGGGGAGGCACAGACTAAAACCAATCCTTAACCCTCCACGTCCCTGCCCTCTAGAACAGATGTCCCACAGGCCAGATGGAGCCTTCAACCTGTTTGGTTTTTTTTTTAATTAATTGATTTATTTATTTATTTTTGGCTGTGTTGGGTCTTCGTTTCTGTGCGAGGGCTTTCTCTAGTTGCGGCGAGCAGGGGCCACTCTTCATCGCGGTGCATGGTCCTCTCACTATCGCGGCCTCTCTTGTTGCGGGGCACAGGCTCCAGACGCGCAGGCTCAGTAGTTGTGGCTCACGGGCCTAGTTGCTTCGTGGCATGTGGGATCTTCCCAGACCAGGGCTCGAACCCGTGTCCCCTGTATTGTTAGGCAGATTCTCAACCACTGCGCCACCAGGGAAGCCCTTCAACCTGTTTTTGTTATGGCCCATGAGCTAAGAATGGCTTTTATATTTTTAAATAGTTGAAAAAAAATCAAAAGAAGAATAATATTTCATGACATAAAAATTATATGAAATTCAAATTTCAGAACCCATAAATACAGTTTTCCTGGAACACAGCCTGCTCCTCTGTTTATAGATGGTCTATGGCTGCTCTCGCACTATACGGGCAGTTGAGTATAGTTGTAGCTGGGACTGTATGGTCCCCAGAGCCTAAATATTTACTATGTGGTCCTTTACAGAAAATGTTTGCTGACCTCTGATCTAGGAACTTATATAGTCCAGTAGGGTCGAAAACAAGGAAATGGCAGTGTTATGACTGAATGTTTGCGCCCCTCAAAAAACAATTCATATGTTGAAGCCCTAGCCCCCAGTGTGATGGTATTTGGAGGTGGGGCGTTTGGGAGGTAAACAGGTTTAGATGAGGTCACACAGGTGGAGCCCCATGATGGGATTAGTGCCCTTAGAAGAAGAGGAAGAGGGAGTTCCCTGGTGGCACAGTGGTTAAGAAACCGCCTGCCAATGCAGGGGATGTGGGTTCAATCCCTGGTCTGGGAAGATCCCACATGCCACGGAGCAACTAAGCCCGTGAGCCACAACTACTGAAGCCCGTGCACTTAGAGTCTGTGCTCCGCAACAAGAGAAGCCACTGCAATGAAAACCCGCACACCGCAATGAAGAGTAGTCCCTGCTCGCCACAACTAGAGAAAGCCCGGGCACAGCAACGAAGACCCAACACAGCCGGAAAAAAAAAAAAGAAGAAAAGGAAGAGACACCAGAGCACTCTCTCCACTATGGGAGGACATAGAGAGAAGGTGTCCATCTGCAAGCCAGGAAGAGAGCCCTCACCACGCTGGCACCTTGATCTTCGATTTCTAGCCTCCACAACTATGATAAATCAATGCTGTTTAAGCCACCCAGTCTGTGGTATTTTGTTATAGCAGCCCGAACTCAGACAGACAGTAATCACAATAACAAGAATAAAAACCACAAAATATTAACATGGAAGGTGATGCATAATGGTTTAGTGTGGGCACTGGGGTCATACTGACACTTACTCTGCACTTGGTACACTGACCTAGCAACACGACTCTGGAGAAGTAACGAACTGTCTGTGCCTCCACTTCCTTGTCTGTAGAATGGAGCTAATCACAGTGTCCTCCTCCTTGGGTTGGGTTGAGAATTCAGCAAGTTTATTCATGTCAAGAGGCTAGAACAATGTCTAGCCCAGAGGTGCTCAATATATCTTTGCTCTTATTATTACCAGTTCCACGTCTTACACCAACTCCAGGGGGCGTTGTTCAAGACTATACAGTTAGAATGGCACCCCTGGAACATATAATGTGCACAGTGACCCAAGAGTTCAGCAACATGGTTGTCCTGATTATAGCTAATATTACAACGATGCCTGCACAGAGTTTTGAGAAAGAGGGGGAGCAAATACTCCATTCCAGACGGAGTAAGCAGGTCCCATGTATTTTTACTGCCGCATCGTTCACTCTTCCATTATGAAAGACACCCAAGAAGACAATGTCAAATGAGCTGCAGGGGCCTCCAGCACAGACTCCCAACCTCTATGCCTGTCTTTCTCCCAGCCCACAGCCCCTGCTCGGTCATCCTGGGGCGGGTCCCCAACACCCATTCCTGCTATGACACCTTGCTCCTGATCCCTCAAACTCTCGGGCTATGGGTTATTTTAAGCCCAAATTAAAGACTCCTCTCTCCTGAATGGCTGCAATTTCAGTCTGTGGTTTGTTCACTGTGACGTGGCTTGGGGCCATGGTGTCGGTACGTGAGGTGCTTCAAGGGGGTAAACTATTCTAAGAAGGAGGCAAGGGACTTTGCAGGAACCGTCTCACTGCAACCCACTCTCCGCGGAAAACACAAGCACATGGATGGACAAATAAGAAGAAAACAACAATGGGAGAGTCCCATATATCTGGATAAGGAAGCTAAAAACAGCATTACATAAGAAGCGAGAAAGGCTTGGAAGCTATGGAGGGCTTCAGACCCCAGAGGAAAGGATTTGCCACTCTAATTCCATGAGCTCTTTCTTCGTCAGTCTCTTGTAAGAAAGATCTCTGAGCCTGATACAGGCCTTTCGATCTACAGCAACCCTTCCATAGATTTTATGGCACATGGGGTAGAGCTCGGGAAGCTGAGACCACAGGCAAAGCTTCCAGGGCCACCCCCTGGGGGATCTGGGTCTGAGTCTGGCGGTGGGCAAATGAGCACAGTGCTGGTGAAAGCAGGCAGGTGAGGACAGAGGCAAACCAGAAGGAAACTGGGTGGGAGCAGGGCAGAAGCCCACCAAGCTCTCCAAGTCAACATTCTCTGTCTAAGCTGGAGGAAGCAGAGACAAGGGTGACCAGGACCCCACTCTGTGCCTTGCTCCTCCTGTTCCTAGAGGGACAGATGAGCCTTCCAGCCATAGCCGGAGGGCAGAGTCACCACAGTTTCTTCCCTGGTCCCATGTGCAGCCTCTTCCGAAGCCTCCACACTAACCCACTGGCCCGGGTCAGTTCCCGACTTGGCTGGCTGCACTCTGCAGGCTTCCCCAGGTGCTCAGTCAGCATGGATGGGCTCCTTCAGCAGCCTCTGCTCCGGAAGAGAACATCTCCAGAATCATGAGTCCATCCTGGGCTTTGGGTTTCCAGACCCTCACACAGACGTGAGGGAGCCTGTGGCCCTTTAGCTGAGTGCTCGCACCTTAAGTGGCTAGAAGAAGGTGTGACACTGGCTGCCCCCCCACTAAGTCCCATTGTACAGACCCTGTTCTGTTTGCTTGGCAGTGAGAGCTTTTTAAAAACGCCCTTTTGATGCAGATGTAGAGAATGGACCTGAGGACATGAGGAGGGGGAAGGGTAAGCTGGGACAAAGTGAGAGAGTGGCATTGACATACATACACTACCAAATGTAAAATAGATAGCTAGTGGGAAGCAGCCGCATAGCACAGGGAGATCAGCTCGGTACTTTGTGACCACCTAGAGGGGTGGGATAGGGAGGGTGGGAGGGAGACGCAAGAGGGAGGAGATATGGGGATATATATATATACGTATAGCTGATTCTCTTTGTTATACAGCAGCAACTAACACACCATTGTAAAGCAATTATACTCCAATAAAGATGTTAAAAAATAAAAATAAATCAAAATAAAAATTAAAAATGCCTTCTGGCTGGGCATGAGTTCCCCAGTTCACTTACGGCCCCTACTGGCCCCCATTACTCCCTGTGGCTTCACAGGCAGCCCAACTTACCCATTTATATAATCTCCCTGGCCCAAGGAGGTCACTGGATTTGCTTCCAGACTCCATAACGACTAAATGCTTTCCTACCTAGTGTAAAACCTCCGGCGCCCAGCGCAGTGCATTACTCAAGACTACCTCTCAAACAACAGCAGGTGATTTGAATGTAGTGATGTGATGGCGTCTCCTACACACAGCTTCTGAGACCACGTGAGGAGAGAAAAAGGAAGGGAAGGGAATGAGAATTACTCACCCAGCCATCATTCCGGGAGACTTGATCCTGCCGGACTACTGAAGCGTACCCCAGCGGCTCAGGGACAAACTGATGGAGATGGCTGTAGGTGAGCCAAACCTTGGCTCCAATAAAATTGAGAACAGCTGGCACTTCTGAAGCCCCTGCTCCCTGGGGACCCGGGCTGAGTGCACGCCAATAAGCACCAGCCCTTTCCCCTTTTCCCTCTTGTCATGCCTAATTACACCAGGATTGTGCTGAGTCAAGCAACCTGCTGGGGTTGGGGCCCAGGCATGACCTTTCCCATTGCTCTCAGCCAGCGCGTGGGGCTCAAGTAGCCGTGTGCATTTCCACCAAGAAACCCAAGAATAAACTCAGCGCCGACGCGCACGATGCCAAACGCTAAGCCCCCCACCTCAGCCCCTGGGAGGACGGCCCCTTCTGAACCGAGGGAACAAAAGGGCCTTCCAATAGCCACACCACCTGCATTCAGCCCACCACCTCCTGCCCCCAGCCTTGAAACAGAGCCCCCTTGGCCAAGGAACATGGCGACCAGCAGTCAGCCAAAGGCGGTCCCAGGAAAGGGAAGCAGGCATGCTCGATGCCCTCAAGGACCCTCCTGGCCTGGCCAAGCTTTTACCCAAGGCTTGATTTCCAATCCCTGCACCCTCATCCTAGAGTCAGAGATGCCCACTCTGCACCACTCAATAAGGAATGTCCGGCCTCACCCTTCTCTACACACATGTGCACCCATAAGCAGGTACGTGCATAGCCCTCTGTAATGCCCCAGAGAAAACCATGCACCCAAGTGCTCTAGGTCAGGGTTCCCAGCGTTGGCTGCATATTAGAATCACCTGGGGGAGCGTTAGAAGTCTTGCTTCCCAGGCCACGCTTCAGAGCAATGAAATCAGAATCTCTAGGGGTAGGTATCAGGCATACATATTATTTTAAAGCACCCCAGATTCCAGTGTGCAGGTAGGGTTAAGAATCATTGCTGTAGGTGAACTGAAAGCCCTGGAAAATTCCAACCACCAACCTATGCTTTGAGGCTGAGCTCCCAAGCTGGAACTGAGCTCAAGGTAGCAGGCAGACCCTCAGGCTATTGGCCACAAAGCCACAGAGACTGGTGATATTCATTCAACAAACATTGCTAAGCACCAACAATATACTAGGCCCTCTTCTAGGGATATAGAGATTGTTTCAAGAGTTATACTCCCAGAGTTCAACTGGCTTGCAGTTTGGGTCTTAATGAGGTTGGTCTCTGAATTACCAACCAACCAGCCAACATTTACCAAACACCCGGTGTGTGCAAGGTTCTGCGAAAGGTGCTACAAAGTATAAGGTGAAATTCCTGATCCCTGGGCGTTTAAATCCTAAATGGCAAAGCCTAAGAATTTGCACATTTAGAAATAAAAACACAACATGGTATATAAAGGAAAAATGAAAGTGCGATTGAACAATTCAAAATAACAAATACATACCAAGCAGCGACTTTGTGCCAGGCACTGTGTAATGCTAGAGGAAAAACAAAGACAGGATCTCTGTCCTGAAAGAATCTGGACCAGAGCAGTGGTTCCCAAAGTGGGGTCCCCCAGCTAGGAGCACCCACATCACCTGGGGACTTGTGAGAAATGCACATTCTTGGGCTTCATCCCAACCTACTGAATCAGAAGCTCTGGGGGCGAGGCCCATCAATCTGTGTTTTAACAAGCCCTCCAGGTGATTCTGATGCCTGTTCAACTAGAAGACTAATTAACGCTATAGGAGTAGGAAAAGGAAAGACATCTTTTTGGGTCGAGAGTCGATGAAGGCCTTGAAGGATTTGAATCCTGGCTCTGACATAATTTGGGAACCTTAAGCAACCGCTTTAACCTCCTTAGGGCCTTTGTTTCATGAACTGTGAAGCAGTAATAAGCAGCAAGTGGTAACAAGGTCTACCGTATAGAGTTGTATGAAGATGACATCGGACAATGTGTGAAAGTCACCAGGACAGTGCCTGGGGCCTAGTAAGTACTCAATAAAGGATCTCCAGCACTAGCAGTCATGATACAAAGGAGCTGGTCAGCAAAATGAATGCTGACAGAATAAATGAAAGAATGAACTAATTAATGCATGATTGATGGGGACTGAGTTTGGCAAGCTTGGAAAAGCAACAAAGAACGGGGACTCCATTCAATGAGCAAATGGGGAGATGTTCAAGATAGGACAAGGGCTTCTAAGACTGAGTGGTCAGAACACATGGCAGACCTCGAGACCAGCGTCTCCCTGGCTCACCCTCCAAAGTGACCCCAAGGAAGGCTTTTGTGCCCCAGCAGCTTGTGTGTTGGTTACGCACTTGGGCTCTGGAGTCAGATGCCTGGGTTCAAGTACTTACTGGTTGATTGGTCTTGGGTGAGTCATTTAACCTCACTAAACCTCAGTTTTCTCTTCTAAAAATGGGTATAATAATAGTACCAACATTACAGAGTTGGGGTGAGAATGGAACATGATAATGTGTATAAAGCAGCTTGGTGCTTTAAATACAGCGACTGACCTCTAAACATTAGCTCTTTGTATCATGGCTCACAGCTGGGTGCTGTCGTGACCTCTGCTAAATTATGGCTGCCTGGGATTTGTCAAGCAGACCAGCAGCTGTACACTCTAGTGCCAGATCCAAATGACACAAAATGGCCGTTGGCTTCCTCATAATAGCAATAACTGCCAAGGAGCGGGCAGCTGCCTACTTGCAGGTGGTGTGCAGGTGCTTCTCATGTACAGGTGCTGTACACATGAACCCTGGGTCATGGTATCACTGTGCCCATTTTGCAGATGAGGAAACTGAAGTTCAGTGACTTATCAAAATTATACGACTATCAAGTATCAAAGCCTGGATTCAATTTAGCCCTAATTCCAAACCCCATGGACTTTGTATTACCATGAAATCATCCCCAGGCTTCCCCCAGAGGCTGCCTAAAGACCTTTCCAAATGGGATTCGCCCAGTGGCAGTGTCAGAGGGCCAGGCTCTTTCATGGTGCCACTGTGTCACACAACACATCAGAAGGGGACAGGGCTCAGAACTCTGAGTCTGGAAGAGGGAAGTCATAGGTGGGCTGAGGACAGGATGGTGGACCCTGCAGGACATCAGGCTCTTGGATTCTAAGACTGCTCCCCACTTGCTAATAATGATTGTTTGTATACTGCATGTCTGTGTATCTGTGTGTGTTGGTGGTGGGGAGGGGTGTTAGAGGGGAGGGGAGGCAAAGACTTTCCTTCCCAATCCAAAAATGGTTACCTAAGCCTGAACACAAGGGAGAACAACTGACCGCAACACACAATTCACATCAGCTTTTAGAAACCACTTCCTTCTAAAAGAAGCATTCCAGCCTATGAAACAACACAAAAGGAAGACGAATCCCTTTTATCTCCTCCCAGGTTTATTTCCTTAAATGTCAAATTATGGTCTTCTTTCTTCTTCCCCCAGATACCAGCTGTGACTCTGCTAACGGTCAAGGAGATCCTTAGACCCACAAAGGCTCTTCCTGAGGATTCAAACTGTGCCATGAACGAATGGAGAGAAGTATGGTTGGCCTCCTGTCATCCCTTGAGAGCGTCTAGCCAAGATTCCTGGAGTCCAATACCAACCTCATCCTCTTACCCGCTTTGGTCCAAAGAGCTGCCTCGATGCTCTCAACCAGAACAAAGAGGACACAGCCTGGTTGGGATTCTGAAATTTTATAACAATTACCGACAATTCACGCTCTCTCAAACCTTACATTTACCTGCAATGGGCCATGTTACCTTCAGCTGACCCCACCCGCCAAAAATACCACTGCATTTTCATATGTATCATCTTGGTGTTCCACAGTTGCCATGGCAGTAAAATTTACACTCAACAGCCTCACTGCCATTTCCGACTACAAATGGAGTTAGTCTGTTCCCAGTTCGGTTCAGCAAAAAAAGAAATATGCATCTACTATATGCCAGGCCCTATGCGAGGCATAATGCCCCGGGTGCTGAGGGGAATAAGAAAGGGATTTCCACAAGACGTTACTCCTTTACAAAGCAGACTTTTTCTTTCTCTTGTGATGAGATTATTTTCATTAAATTGCAGTAAAATATATGTAAAATTTACCATTTTAACCATTTTTAAGTACATAGTTCAGTGGCATTAAGTACATTTACAATGTTGCACAACCATCATCACCATTATTTCCAAAGTTTTTCGTCAACCCAAACAGACACTCTGTACCCATTAAGCACTAACTCCCTATTCTCCACTCCCACTAGCCTCTAATAACCCCTAATCTACTTTCTGTCTCTATAAATTTGCCTATTCCGGCCATTTCACATAAGTGGAATCACATGATATTTGTCCTTTCGTGTCTGACTTATTTTGCTTAACACAATGTTTTCAAGGCTCATCTTGGTCGTAGCATGTATCAGAACTCCATTCCTTTTTAAGGCTGAATAACATTCCACTGTATGTACATATCTCATCTGTTGATGGACACTTGGGTTATTTCCACCTTTTGGCTATTGTGAATAATGCTGCAATACTGACATACAAGTACCTGTTTGAGTCCCTGCTTTCACTTCTTTTTGAGTATAAACTTCCTCAAAAGTAAGTGGAATTGCTAGATCATACGGCAGCTCTGTGCTTAACTTTTTGAGGAATCGCCATACTGCTTTACACAGAGGGTGCACCATTTTACATTGCATTCTCATTTCTCCACATCCTTGCCAATACTTAATTTCTGAGTTCTTGGTTTTTGTTTTATTGTTTCGATTATAACCATCATAGTAGGTTGTTTTTTGTAAGAGAAAACTGGCGAGATAAGAAATGGTTTGTTCACCGGAACATCACAGGCGCACATGGGTGCACTCAGCACAGCTTTGTTGAATGAATGAGTGAATGAATGAATGGGCTCTCCTGGTAATCGTACTGTGTTACTCCCTTGAACCTGTACAACTCTTCCTTTGATGGAATTTGGAACTGTCACAAGGAAGTCCAGCTCCACAAAGGAGACCCAGGCAGCAATTGAGACCACAAGTATCCCAGAGCTTTAATTCAGGGACCATCAGCACCATCTTTCTGCAATTTTTTTCCACGTCTAGGAATCAGTAAAACCTGCTGCTTTAGAATCAGGGGAGCCCACTTGGTGGAAACTCAAAAGTAAGAAGACTCTAAGCTATAGAGTGGGGTGGTTAAGAAACCAAAGCTATGGGTCAGACTGGCCTGAATTATGGCTCTACCACTGGCACACGTGTGAACATGGCAAACTATCCTCTGTGCCTCAATTCAGACCTCATCCTATTCTTGTAAGGATTAAATGAAACAGTAAGAAACACTTTGCACCGTGCCTGACGCAACGTGAGGTCTCAATAAAAGTCAGCTTTTATTATTACTATGAAGCTCCAGTATTAGTGCACAGACCCAAACACCCCTGCCCCCCTCAGGTACTTCCTCTGAGCCCCAAGATCCCTGGGGAAACAGGAGGGGCTCCCTCCAGGATGAGGGCAGACTTAGTCTCCTAATGATTTTCCAGACTGATTGGAAGGACTGCTAACACCCATCCAGAGGCACTGCCAGGATTGAAGATGAGGAATTCAGCCTTGTTTCTTCTCTACTTGGGCCACCAACCCCTCCAAGCTCATTTTGGCAAGGGGTTTCGGGAGAGAGCAGGGCCATCACCACAGCTCTCCTGCAAAGACCTAGAACCTCAGGAGGTCAGAAAGAACTTTCATTGTATTAAAACCCACAGACAGGACTGGAGTTGGGTAGAGTTTCCAAAGAGAAGGTTGACTGACAAGCCGAAAGTTCAGTAAGAACAGCAAGGGGGGCTGTCCCATGAGGACCTGAGAGCCAACACAGAAGGAATGAGCTATGAGGCTGGGCAGGGTGCTATTTCATGCTGGCAGCCCCTTCATTCTTATGTGCGTGGAAGGCAACAGCGTTCGGCCTGGCCTGACAGGAAGCTTTGTATTTGACTGAAGCATACTGAAAATATCAAAGTCCTGTGGAATAAAAATACAGCTCCTGGGCCCAATACTTCACCTCTAACCTGAAAGTTTTATTGCATATGCAGACCCTCAAGCTAAAAGCCAAGCCACTGGGGGTGGAAGAAGGAGTACTAAAGAACAGGACCGTCCTCTACAGGTGTGTGGGGAGCCACGGCTGTAACCAGGTAATAACAGTGGATCTTACTTATTGAGCGCTATGCTAGATGCTTTCCACACACATTGTCTGACTGACACGGTAGAGCAGCACCACTTGTGAGGAGGTTAGACCCATTTTGTGGAGGAGGAGACTGAGGTTCAGTTAGGAACGTTCTGAGGAAGGTGAGAGAAGGAGACATTTCTGTGACTGGTATAGCATATATTAGGACGACCTCTGTGAGATTACTACTTTCAACCTTTCCTACCAACAAAGATGACAATTCCATAGGGTTCAACCTAATAGAATACATTTTATATATAAGTTATTTATACAGTAATTACTTTAGCATATAATTTAATTAATTTATTATATAAGTGATATCATACATAAATGTCCTATATTATTTACTGGTTATATAATGGTATCTATACATTACATCATATGCATAAGAGGCAGAGTGCTTAACGGTTGAGAACGTGGATTCCTGACTCGGACGACACTGGAAACTTGGCTCTACCACTTACTAGCTTTGGGACATCGAGTAAATAACGTATCCTCTCAGTGCCTTTGTTCTTCATCTACACCATGAGCTAATAATAGTACCAACTCCACAGGACTCTTGTAAAGAGTAAGAGAATACAGGCCACGCGCTGGACCGGTGCCTGGCACACAGTACTGATTAGCAGTCATTGTCCCTGCTTTTGTTCACTGATGCCTTGCTACGGCCCTTGGCAATAGTCAATGCTACCTTGATTTCACAGAGACTTGCCCGGGTTTACACATCCTGCAAGAATGCATCAGCAATTCAAACTCAGGTCTTTCTGAGTCCCAAGCCCTGCTGTTCTTTCTAAGCTGGTCAGCTTCTCCTGGTAGCCTCTCTGAGCCTTCATTTGCCATTTGGTGAAAGGAGAGGTTGGATCAGCTGATGTTATGGTTCTTCCCAGCATCCTTGTATATCAAAGCAACAGCAGCAAAGACAGACAAACAAACAAACAAACCACGATCAAATGTTCTCAGTTCCACTGAACGCAGTCTCCTTAGCCATGTGGCTAGAAGCTTTCTGTATTTAGGGTTCCAATTTTTTTTTCCTTTTCTGCTATTTCTTTCCAGAGTCCTCAGTACATTTCCTAATTAATCACTCCCACTTAATTTCCTAAAGCAATCACATCCTCCCCACAGGCAAGCAGCCTCGTCTCAGGCAGAAGCACACACACCAGCTGGTCCCACAGCTACGTGGGAGTGTGTGAGCAGCTTTTGGACACAGACCAAAGAGTGGCACAGACACAGGAAAAACGCAGCTTTAGAGCTACACTCAGAGGACACTCTTCCCGTCCCAGTGACATGTGGGTTTCCTGGTGATCAAAAGGACACTGAGATTTGGTTCTCCAAGGAAACCCTAAGATGCAGAAGATCTGGCTGGAGCATCCCAGGATGCAGAGAGACTCTACCGGTGGCTACTTTGTGATTCCAGGCAGGGCAATGCTGGTGAGATAGGAAGGCTTAGATTCCGCTCTCAGCTTTTCTGCTTATTTGTTGTATGAATTTGGACAAGAGCTTTCCTTTGGTTGAGCCTCAGTTTTCCCACCTTTAAAATGAGAACCGTAATATATGCCACACAGTGTGGTGTAGTGTAAGGAAAGAGCCACAAATGCGACAGCCTAGAGGAGCCTGGCAGCTGACATCAATGAGGGAAGTTGGGCTGAGCAAAAGAAAAATAACATGATGCCAAATGGCAGCTGACACACAGTCTCAGGGTTGGAGTCACAACAGGGAGTGGTGGGGACTGCGGTGAAATGGAGACATGCCTCATCTAAACGCTAGTCAACCACTGCCATAGAGCCAAGCTGAACCCCTGTTGCCAAAATTTCCAATTTTTTAAAAAAGAAGCCAGAGATGGATTTTTATATGAATTCACGAATCTTAAAATGTTGGCAAGAAACTGACACTAAAAAAAGCAAAAAACAAAAAAAATACCAATATGTGAGTCAATACCATGTGAGCCAAGCACAACACTTTGGAGGGTTGGTTTTGGCCCCCTGGCCACTGGTTTGCAAGTTCTCTCAATGTAAGTATTAATTGAGACAATGTAATAATATATCAAGCACTTAGCTATGCACTAACACATAATAAACACTCGATAAATGGTAGCCGTGGTTATTATTATTATTATTGCAGTTAACTTCTCTGTAACTCAGAACCCCCATCTGTGACAATGGACATAAGGCTCATGGACGTCTGAGAAAACCCCTGAGGGTACTACAGAGGTTAACCATTGTGCATACATATTGATGCTGCTTTATTCATTGAAACGCACTTCATTGAGATTAGGTAGGACAGTGGTTCTCAACCAGAGGTGATTCTGTCCCCCAGGGGACATCTGGCAATGTCTGGAGACGTTTTTTTGGTTGTCAGACTAGGGAAGGGCGCTACTGGAATCTAGTGGGTAGGGGTCAGGGATGCGCTAAATATCGTAAAATGAGCAGGACAGCCCACAACGACAATAAAACATCCCGCTGAAAATGTCAATAGTACAGAGGTAGAAAAACACTGTGTAGACCGAAGTTTCCCTTTTCATCTCCTTTGTAGAAAAGACTTTATTAAGACAGAGGTGTGGATAGGTTCCTACATGGCAAGATACAGGAAAGGCTATGGGGTACAGGGAAAGAGGGATGGCAGTTGGGAGAACGAGCAGATATACACATAATTATCTCCTCTAAGAGTCTCAAAGCGCTGCTTCCCATAGAACTTTTTCATCATTGTCTTAACAACTGTCACATCAACATATTTCCTTAAAAGATACTGCTGAAGCTGCACCAATTGGAAAGTAGGATCTGGGGAAACTGAGAACTTGAGAGAGAAGCTGCTTGAGGCAAGGTCACTCAGCAGGTTACAGGGCAGACCTGGGAGAGAATCCTCTTGGGTCCTGGTCCAGGTCCCTCGGGAAGACATCACTCCATTTTGCTGTTGTCATAGTAATTATAAATCAATTCTGTCTACCCATGAAAGCAGTTATTCCATAGAATGTTCTCACAAAGCATTGTTGAACTCACCCTCGTTATTTTATGGATGTAAAAGTAATCACATTTTTGTATATTCTATAATTCCAGCTACATTTACAATCGGCCTTCACCTCAAATGGTAAAAATAATCTGGGTTATATTACACCATGGTTGTCATGCATTGCTATGACTACTCCAAACAAAGAAAACTGTGCTAGAAGCAAAAGCAAGCAATTCTAGTTCACCTTAAGAAGGGAAGGGAAAGGAGAGTGACTTTATCAATTCCTACATAATGCTAAGTGTTTTATATAACTTATTTAATATTCTCTATAATTGGGAACTTTTCTTTAGGTCAGTTTTCTCACACACTGCTGCACATCAGAAATACCTGGGAGCTTTACAAAATCACAACATCTGGGAAGCACCTCAAAATCATTAAATCAGAATCACTGGGGATGGGACCCAAGCATCAGTAATTTTTAAATCTCCCCAGGTGATTCCAACGTGCAACCAAGTTTGAGAATCAGGATTTCAGGACTCATTATCATTATTTTACAACGATGCTGACATCCTAAGAGCACAGTGAACCTGCCTAAGGGCACCCAGCTGGTGAAAGGTAAAACTGTTGATTCCGACCGGGGTCTGCCTTTCTCCAAATGCCAGGCATAATCTTTCTCATTATGCCAGTTTCTCCCAGAAGTTTGCTGTCTGTGGCTTTCTCAGTTAGAGTTATTTGGTTGTAAGTTTGTGAACTTGAGCAAAAGGGAATTCACTAGAAGGTGATCAGGGTCTTCTGGATTCAATGGGAATCTTTTTTTTTTTTTAATTATTTATTTATTTATTTTTATTTTTGGCTGTGTTGGGTCTTCGTTTCTGTGCGAGGGCTTTCTCTAGTTGCGGCGAGTGGGGGCCACTCTTCATCGCGGTGCGCGAGCCTCTCATTATCGCGGCCTCTCTTGTTGCGGAGCACAAGCTCCAGACGCGCAGGCTCAGTAGTTGTGGCTCACGGGCCTAGTTGCTCCGTGGCATGTGGGATCTTCCCAGACCAGGGCTCGAACCCGTGTCCCCTGCATTGGCAGGCAGATTCTCAACCACTGCGCCACCAGGGAAGCCCTCAATGGGAATCTTAAAAACAGGTCTGGGAAAAAGGAAAGCAGGCACGTCTGGTCCCTGCACAAGTGCCTAGATGATCTGGCAAGCCAACATGTCCAATGTCTTTGTCCCTCTGGTTCAGGTTCCAGTTCCAGGGAGGAAGCACCAGACAGACCTGACTTGGGTCATGAGCTCATCCCTTGACTAGGAGAAGGCAAGGTCCCTGATTACAAATCCACCAGACTGTATCCTGTGAGTGCAAAAGACAATATTCCTCTAGGAAGCAAGACTGAATCCTGGGCAGCCACAACACAACACGTCTACTATGATGGAGGGAATAGAGGGACTTATGCAAGTAAGCAAGAAGACAGAAGACAGTCTCACCGGTACACTATGAACTTCAAGTAGAACTCAGCAAAAACCCGGAAGCCCCTGTAATCAAAATCATTGAAACAGATAGGGTCATTCAGAAGAAAGCTGCCATCGGAAAAGTGGCCATGAATGGCCTCAAAATCATTTGCAAAATATTGTGAGTTTGTGCATTTTTCTAAGAACACGGTCAATTTATTTTATCAGATTATCTAGACTTTTTTTTAAAGGATTTTAGGAGCTCTTAGGGAAGAAAAGGAGAAGCTCCTAACAGAGCTCAGGTCCCAGAAACTACCTGGAAAAATGAGACCTGCTGTCCTGGCCTGGCACCACACAGACAAGCCTGGTAGAGCTTTGTCAACTCTGAGCCAGGAAAACAACACTTTTCAAAAAACGCAACAACAAAAACAGACACAGGTAAGAGTTAGCATGTTTGCCTGTAGTTACACAGCAGTAAGGAAGAGGATAGTCCCAAAGGAGAAAAGAAATCAAGGAAGCCGAGGGCGCTCTGGGGTCAAAAGCGAACAGGGGCCATTACAGTTCAACTGCAGATGTGTTCAAACAGCGGCACTCTCCCAAGCTGGCTCCTTGCCAAAGGGCCAATTCTCTATCCTGTGAGGCTTTCTTCCCAGATCTAGGCATCTACAGACCCTAGTATGCAGGGACTTGAAAAATGAGGCTACTGTGTAATTAAATATATAATTACAATTAAATATTTAATTGTTCAATGCATAAATTCATGGATGAATCAATATACAAACAAGAGAACTATAATTGTTAACTGTGGTTATTCAGTATACAGGTACTATGTAGTTAAGTCCCTACAAATAGTCAGGGACTGAGCTGGTAGCTTTAGATGACACATTTCTTAACCTCACAATAACCCTAAAAGGTACTTTCTATTATACTATAACCACTGAATAGACAAGGCTCCTAAGACTCCAAACAATGAAAGGACTGGTCTGTGGACACATGACAGTAAGCGATGGGATCTGAAACCAGACCTGTCAGCTTGAGCATCCGTGTGCTTGCCGCAGCTCCAGGATGCCTCACAATGTTCATGAGCATCAACTATGTGTTGGGCATTTTGCTAATTCTTACAACAATCCTTGAAATAGGTTTTACTGTCTCCGTTTTTTTTTAGATGAGGAAACTGAGTCTAGAAAGACAAGTAACTTGCCAAAGGGCACATTTTGACTACAGATTTTTTAAATCCCAATCTCTCTGGCTTTAAAGCTCAGGGACTTTCCAGCAAACCTCCTGCCTATCTAATTCAATTTGATTTTTTTAAATGTGCTGACTCAGTTTGATTTTCACAAACATTGTACAAAGCCCATAGAGAAACATAGCTCCTGCCCTCAAGGAGCTTTTAATCTAGTTAGGAGATCAGTTACACAGTATAGAAAATAACGATGATAATTACATGGCTGTAGAGCTTTTTAAACATGGCCACAAATTCTTTGGGACTTCTTCCTTGGAGAAGTGGTTCCTACACTTTAACCTGGGCTAGCCTGTGTTGCTTAGAGCAACAGAATACAGCAGAAGGAATACTATGTTACTTCTAAGACCAGTTCATAAAAAGCCAGGCAACTTCTGGGTTGTGTACTGACACAACCATTCTTAGAGCTCTGAGCCTCCATGTGAGATGTTAGGTCACTCTAAGGCTGCCATGCTTCGAGGAAGCTCAAGCCACATAGAGAGGTCACATGTGGGCACTCTGGTCAACACCCCCAACGGAGCCCAGCCTTCGAGTCAAACCACCTGGGTGCCAGACCTATGAGTGAACAGCCTGCAGATGATTCTAGTAGCCACCCATTCAAGTCTCCCCCCAGTCATTCCCATTCTCTAGATGATGCCTCATACATCAGGAAGCAGACACAAGCCACCCTACTAAACTATGTCTTCAACCCTGACCCAAAGCATCATGGAGCATAATAAAATGGCCATTGCTTTACAACACTAAGTTTTGGGGGTGGTTTGTTAATCAGTAATAGGCAATCAGAATAATGGCTTTTTGAGTGGATATTTAATGCCAGGCACTGTCCTCTAAGCTTGACATGTATCACACCTCATTTGATCCTCCAGCAGCCCAAGGAAGCAGGTGATTGTTGAAGAACATGCCCAGGATTGCTTAGCTAGTGATGGCATTCAAGCCCAGATCACACTCATTCCAGCATCGATACTGTAAACTGCTCTGCTATAGAGGAAGGGAAATTCTGTCTTTGCAGAAAGTCTACAAAGCCCCAATCCAATCAGTCTTAAGAAACATGCTATTTTTGAAACTAAACATCTTTTTCTTTCTTAATTTCAGAAGGCTTACTGTGGAACTGAGCTAATTATTTGAGCCTTAATCAAGGAACAGCCACTCCCTGAAGCAGCTGTCCTGGCCTCTCTACTGCCTCTAGGAAGTCCCTTGGGTTGGTTGGATATTGGCTCCAGTCTAAACCCCAAATCCCAGCCCCTAGAAGTAAAGATGCATAGGGATAAAATGATCCTTGGAGACCGTCCAGTCTACTCCCTTCATCCCCTTATAAGACGAGGAAACTGAGGCCCAGAGAGGTCAAGTGACTTGTCCAAGGTCACACGGTATGTCAGAGGTACAGCCAGGTCTCCAAATTCCCAGGCAAACATTCTTTCTACTACACCATGCTGCAGTTGCTAAAAATTCCCCAGAGCTGCCTCCCTCAGCCCTCCTCTTGACAAAGCCGTTTTCCCCGCCACACGCCCACACAACTACACACAGTCACATTTGGCAAGAGGTGCCCTCAGCCCCACTCTGCTCATGAAATGCTGTTTTGCAATGGGGCCTCTTTGTTCGTTAGCAACACAAAGAAAACTGTAGTGCAGTCTTCTCAGAAGGAGATGTTTCTTGTTTTAAAGACGGAAAGAGAGCTTCCTGGCTGAATATGGCTCGAATCAGCATGCAGCTCCAGTCGGGAAAGAACCCAGAGGAGATTTAGGTCTTTGCAAAATTTCTAGAACACACGAAGAGGGCACATGGCAGGAAGAAGCTTATGGGAAATGTTTCAGAAAGTATTAAAAGGTACGCCTAAACAGAGTAAACAGAGCAGATTGGTTACCGTCTTGTGGTATGAAGTAATTAGAAGGGGGGGGGGCACTAGAATCGTTAAAAACTCTCATGAAGTAACTGGCCTTCCCATTTTGGATTTCTGCTCTAGTCCTGTTTCCCAGCTGTCCTTTGGATCTGGCATTTTCCCTTTCTAGACCGTAATCAAGCTACCTTGGTGCTTGGAGCCCTCAGGATAGGCTCTGAAATCCCAAGTCACCCATTTGGTGCCTCTCCTTTGGTTCCACATTATTCCTTATTGTTTGTACTAGATTTGGTCCCTCGTCCATCTCCCTAGTTTCCCTGATTGGCAGAGGCTTCCTACGGCTCTGAGTGATCGTTATCAAGGCCCAAATGCTGTGATCAAGGCTGAAATGAAAGCAGGACAAACTTCTCATGAGGGCAGCTCACGCCACAAAGCTGAGGTCCCCACCGATCACAGCTCTAAGACATGTCTCTGTCCAGGTGGGTTGAGAGCAGTGGGGAGTGGGTAGACCAGATGATCTCCAGAGATACTTCAAAAGCCTGAAACCCTCCCAGCTATGGAAGGAAACAAGAGAGGGAGGGACAGAACCGAGTTCCATGGCAGAAATTCAGGACTTGTAAGCTGGCAGCAGATGGAAAGAAAAGTGCCAGCTTCTAGCAGGAGGAGACGTAGTGCATGCATTTCTTAGGGCTACTGCAAGCCCCAGGTCTTCCCTTCCGAAGGATCAGGTGAATGCCACCCAGGAGCCACCTCCTACACACAGGCACAGCACACATCTCCAGGCACAAGACGAGATCTCCGAAAAGAAACTGGGCCAAATGAAAGTTCTCAGACCCTTCCCCTCAAAGCTGAGTCTTCCCTATTACCTTCCCCACGCCCAGGCAAACCTGCCCAAAGAGCCAATTTCCGTCCAAGGCCCCCCCACCCCCTCATTTTCCCCTGGGAAATCTCCTACCTGCTTTGTTAAACCTAAGAGAGAAGAATGAGTGAATGAACACCACAGGGAAACAATGTCCAGTGGTCTGGTTACAGCTGGAATAGCCCAGGAGGGGAAGCTGGCCTCCCAAAGGAGGCCCTGTATCTCTTCATGGCCTCAAATACTGCTGCGCTGTGCGTCAGTGTTTATGAAATGCTTCTCAAATAAGGTCAGTGTTCTACGCAGAGTTAGGACTCTAATAAAATGCAGAACTTGTGCTGTTTGCCAGCTAGCTGCGGAGGCATACTGGAATTCTTTCTCGGATACAATTGTTCTCAGATTAATATTTTCCCCATGAGTTTTTTTTTTTATTCTACTTGTACTATTTTTTTTTTATGATGTGTGAGTTTTTCAACATATTTATACCCACTAAAAGGGATGAGTGGGGCTTGCTTTCATCAGTGGTTCCTGAGGGCTTGGTGTCCCATCCTTCATTTCCCCCAACACCCCATAAATGTCCTCTCAGAACCTAGCCTGGTGGCCTTCGCCTTGTCAGTCACTTGGTGGGAAAGGATAGCCCAGATTGATTTCCACATTATTTTGAGCTGTTCCAGTGATGAGGACATTTCACTTGCCTTAGTCATCATTGTAGGCACTCAGCAAATAGCTCCTTTAAATGACTGCATCCTTCACAGAGCCCCTTATTTGGTTCTACTTTCTTTTTTGTTTTTATAAATTTATTTTATTTATTTTATTTTTGGCTGCGTTGGGTCTTCGTTGCTGCGTGCCGGCTTTCTCTAGTTGCAGCTAGCGGGGGCTACTCTTCGTTGTGGTGTGTGGGCTTCTCACTGCGGTGGCTTCTCTTGTTGCGGAGCACGGGCTCTAGGCGCGCGGGCTTCAGTAGTTGTGGCACACGGGCTCAGTAGTTGTGGCTCGCGGGCTTAGTTGCTCCGTGGCACGTGAGATCTTCCCGGACCAGGGCTCGAACCTGTGTCCCCTGCAGTGGCAGGCAGATTCTTAACCACTGCGCCACCGGGGAAGTCCCTGGTTCTACGTTCTTGGAAACTGCCACTTATTAATTACTAAGGCAAAAAGTCCTCTCAACTCCACCCATTTGGATTGCCGACATTGGTGTGAGGCTATGTGTGCATTTGTAAAAGATGCATCTTGATAAATGAAAAGGAAAACCCCAGTAAAAGTTCAAAAACATGGGTGACCCTGAGCAAGGCCTTTGAGTCCGCTGAGTTTCCTCACCTGTAAATATAAGGTTCTGATCATCTTTCAGATGCAGGATTTAGATATTGTGGGTGGAATCAGTAAGGTATTCCCACGGCACTAGATTTAGGAGACATTTGCAGACATCTGATCTCATTTAAACCTTGCATCAGATCTGAGAGAAGTGTTATTCCCACCATTCTAAAGGTTACAGATGAGATGATTAAGACTCAGCAAGATATTCCTATAAATTCCTGCAGTTAAAAAAAATGGATGGAAACCAGGATTCCACCTAGGTCTTTTTCCTCATTAAAGGTTATATCACACCGTACTCTCCTCTGGTTTCCCATTCACACCCCTTCGAAACCCAACGTATAAAACACTTTCTACCTACGTTCTAGAGCTTGGCAGAGATGCAGAGGAGAAAAAGAATATCAGGAAAGTGCTAGATGGTCCAGAAACTTTTGTACCACATTTCTGAGCAGGACAGCTCTCCAATGAAATCATCATTGCTGAGCTTTTCAATCGCAGAAGAATCTGCTCTATTCTCTGCTTGGGCTGCAGGGAGTTTAAGAGCATATTGTATGTAATTCATCATTCACAGAGTCCAGCCCCAGAGGACCTCTACACACCACCCTGGGCATCATAAAAGGCTTCAGATGGCCATGAAGATGAAGTCTGAAGTTGTTTTCCGGACACAGCCATGGATTGGGAGTCTCCAGTCTCCAGTGAAGGTCCAGGTCACAAAGATCCCACGAAAATCCAATCTCAGGAACTGAAGCTTAGATGGTCAAAGTCCAAATTCAGTACTAGGCAATGGAGAGCTACATAGAGGGCAGGATCGGGCAAGAAGCCAAGCTGGAAGGGTCAAGACAGGGGCCAGGAGCCACTCAGACTCCAGGAGAGATACACAAGATGCACAAGTCCATGGTCAAGCCCATAAACCTCAGATTAGAAGAGGACCATGGACACACTATGCAGACAGACCCGAGCCAGGGTATACACTAATTGAGGGCAGGGGAGCAAAGAGTGGGTATGCTAGGTAGCAGACAGTAACTAGGGAGGCTGAAAAACTCAAGAGGGAGTCAAGGTGGGTGGTTAAATGTGCTGGCAGACTTTCAGGAATGACGATGCACACTGCTGCCAAAGTGCAGAATGAATCAGGGGTCAGGAACTCAGACTGGCATTTCGGACAAGAGAAGAGAAGTCTGAGCCCACACAAGTAGAGATAAGACCGTGAAAAGTGAAGTCACATTTAGTCCAGCCAGGATGCATCTTATCTGCATCCTGCACCAGCAGGACCCGATCTCAGGGTGGCAGGAGCCCGGAGATCATGGCTGAAAGAAGGCAAGTAGTACACCTAACTGAAAAGGAAGGCGATCCCTGGCAAAAGCTAGGCAGATACTCATGGGGGAAAATATTGGTCAAGAAGGCTCATCAGAACTGTTCTTGGAGGGTTTATCCCCTCAAATCCAAAATAAAAAATCCTAATAATTAGCCACATAACTATGGTGATATTCTTCCTAAGACTGGATTCAGCCCTAAACACCCTAAACTCCCCTGTTAGATAAAACTGCCTTAAGCACAGCTCCTGTCATTTTAAATGGGGCTCAGGCCCTCTTAGGTTCCATGCAACCGTGAACTTCTGCGAAGCTAAACCACGTTCCCACTTCTACCCATGGGAACCCTATTCACCCTCAAGCTCCAATTCGAATGTCACCTACTTCCCCAAGCTGGACAGGATGGGTCCTTTGCCAGGTGTCCAGACATAGCCTTGGCACCCCTCTCGGGATGCCTTACATCAAACAGGTTCTCCCTGATTCGACTGGATATCATTGTTGTTGTTGTTTTTCTTCTGGTTCTTCTTTGAGAATTGGGTTTAGAAGACAGGTAAGGGCGGCTGACTTAACCTGGGGGAGGAATGACATGACCAGTGGTTGGAGCGCAGACCAGAGACCAGTCTGCCTGGATAAACCCCGGCTCCACTTCTCCCACCTGAGGAAGTTACTTCACCTCTCTGACTTTGTTTCCTTATCTGTAAAATGGGGACACAATGAGTTCCTGTCTCACATGATTGTCCGAAGATTGAGTCCATGCATATAAAGGGTGAGAAAAGCGCCAGGCGCAAAGAAGGGCTCCATAAATGGGAGCTGTCATGGTGATGGTGATTGTTGTTGTTATTCTTCACAAAGATGTCGGGAGTGCCTCAGCCCTCTCTGCTTCATCTTCCATCACATTCATTCCAAGCACTACTCAAGCAAATGAGCCCTGTGTCAGTGGGCGCCCCAGATGGTAGAGGAAATCACTTTGAGAAACTCAGGCTTCTCAGCTGAGCCATGCTGCTGAAAGAAGGGCCCAATTTTTCAGGCTAAAATATTTTACAGGAGAGAATAACACACATATACACATCAACACACACACACACACACACACACACACACACACACACACACATACCCCACATCCCACGCTGATGGGGCTTCTGGCACCAGCCTGACAGAACAAGGATGAAGCAAAAGTCATGAAGGAAAAGACTACAAGAAACCAAGAGTTTAAGAGAAAATTCAACAAACAGGGGAATTAAACATTAATAGGAAATCATTCCAGAGAAAATATGAACAGAACCCCAGGGAAAGAAGATGCTACAGGCTAATAAGACCTCAACATTTTTATCCACCCCAGCAGGAAAGAACAGGACAATGTATTTATGTAATCCACACCCCAGACCACAGAAAGACTTGGAAAAAAAGCAGGGAGAACTCTGTTGATTATACTGACAACCTGGATAAAGATCTGTAGGGCAAGCTCACTAAAACTGCAGAGGAAATGAGGAGAGGACTGGTTATTATGTTAGAAGGGAAAATCAAAATAGAAATGTTCCTGAAAAGCTGATGAAATGAAACTATTTGCCAAAATTTAATTAGGATAAATGCGAAGTGTTGCACTTAGACGCCAAAAGGTCAAGTGCACAAATCTGGGATGGGGGAAAATAGGATCAACAGCAGTGAGGGTTGGGGAGACACTGGGGAGGCAGTGAACAGCTGGGTCAAAATGAGCCAACCCAGGGGCGGTGGCTGTCCAAAGTGAAGCGGTCCCTTTAGCATGCACTGATAGAAGGTAAGATAACAAGAGAGTGGAAGGTCTCATCCAAACTAATAAAAGGCAAAGAGAACTGGAATCTATTTAGAGGAACATAACTAGGAATGGGGAGAGTGCCTGTCTCAAAGTCTAACACGCACAGAACAGTTGAGGTGATTATAAAAGTTTATGGAAGAAAAGAGAAGACTTGGGTAAATGGGTGGTGAGAAATGCAAGAGCAATAAGACGTTTGAAATCCTATCATTTGGGAAAAGGATTCTGCTTGCTCTATGTAATAACAAGTAATGGGAGATAAGTTCAACCCCCAAACAAAGAAAAATTTCTTCTTAGAACTGCTTTTAAAAATGGAATAAATTGCCCTAGGAAGAACTGAGTGCCTCACCACTAAATGTAATCAAACCAAGGAGAATGACCACTTTCCCCAAAATCGTGCTGGTGGAAGATCGACCTGTACATTGGTTGGAACTTGGACAAGAGGACACCCTTCAACCTTGAAAATCCATATTTTTCCAAATCAGGTTTTATCTTGAGCATGCTATGGAAGGAAGACTACGGTCAGCAAGAATTATGGTAATCAAAATGATAGGAATATTTATAGAGGATGCACTATGATTCAGGTAGTCTGTATATTCAATACTCATAGCATCCTATGAAGGGGTATTATTATTATTCCCATTTTATAAATGAGGAAACTGAGGTCACCTGGCTAGTTAAATCGTAAACCAGGACTGGTGACCCAACTGGCTCTGGACTTCATACCTTTACTCACAAAATTATTCCTTTCTCATTTCCCATTCCTCTCAGTATTGAGGATTTTTAATCACACACTCCTGACAATGTTTCCGAGGGAACTGCTGTATCAAACATGGTGCTAGCAACAGACCTAGGAAGACCACAGAGAGTGGGAAGGAAAGCATAGCCTTTGGCAGACCAGCACTAGCAGTAGTTACAAAATAACAATCTAGGTCTCCAAGCAGAGGATTGCTATTATGAGTTCTTCCCACCTGAGTAAGACGGATTTAAATTGAAGGCTGGAGAATCACGAACAATGGAGAGCCTTGAAAACGCAGCACCGGAAACCACAGCAGGGCACCCTCTGATCTACTGTATCCAGAACGAGTGGTGGTTCAGAAAACCTCTCAGGAAATACCATACCTTGTTATTTTTTTGTTTTTGTTTTTTTGTTTTTCCAGCAGTTCTAAAAAGGGTTAAGACCACCTTACATAATGAGGGTGGAGCATGCTAGTAAATACAGCTGTTTCAAGTAAAAGCAGTAACAGAGGCAGACACGGGAAGTCAGTAAAAGGAGGTATTTAGGGAAAGACGTAAGGAATGAGCATTGGAAAAAAAAAAAAGTCAGGGCCAAAAATTCCCCATGAAAATCTGACCCCCCCAAAATAAATAAATAAAATGCATTCCTTATTTAAATATACCACAAAGCAGCATGCCCATGGAAAAGATATAAACCACTTCAACCGTAATCCCCGTTTTATGGATGGGAGGCCAACCTGGGCTTAGCTGGGGAGGAGAGGGAGGGAACCAGGCACAGGGAGACTGGGCAGAGCCGACGCGCAGGCGAGGAACTTGCCTCGACAGGCACACTTCAAGTGGGCATCTCCAAACTTCCAGCTGTATGGGGCCTGAGATGAAGAAATGGAAGTAACAGCTGTGGTCACTATCATTAAGAGTTTGTGGAGGCCTATGCGCCAGGTACTGTGTTAAGCACTTCCTGTGCATTATTTCATGTAATCGACCCCCAGAGGACCATTTACTCTTCGCCCTTTACAAGTAAGGAATGGTAGGTGGAAAAGCAACGTATTGGGCATTGTGCTGAGCGCATCACAAGGATTGCCTCGGGCCACGTTCACAGCATTCCCGCAGGGCCAGTGCGATTATCACCCCCCTATTACAGGCATGGAAATATGGTACAAAGGGATTAAACAGACCGCAGCACAGAGGAGTGGAGTGACCCGCCCCAGGTGCAACAGCAAAGATGTAACAGAGCCAGAATTTAAACCAGAGCTGTCTTATCTCCAGAGCCCAGGCCTGAACCAGAAGCCATGGGGCTCTGAAACCTTCCTGCACGACCCACTCAGTGCAAAAGATCCCACAGCTCTCGGACCCACTGTTCTCACTTTCCAGGGGAGAAAGCACTCAGTGACAACAAACAGAACTGGGGAGAAACAAAATAACAATCAAAGTGGCAAAAATGCCAAAATAAACAAGGCCCAGCTCATGGCAAAAGCAAAACTTAATAGTGAACCTACAAATACATCAATTAATACAAGCAGAGCAGCGATCAAAAACCACAGAGAGTGCAGGATAATGCTGATGAGCTCCTGATTAGAAAATCCTATGGTTTAAGTGTTCAGGATTTCTAGCTCTTTTCATGGGCATGTGCACAGTAGGAGTTTTGCACGGTTGCTAAGCAACGTCTGGCAACCAGACTCCAGAGTGGATCACTCATTATGAGTCCTTGGTAACTCTAGTAAGGCAGTAATTTTAGTTCATGAAAGCCAAATTTTAGAAACCCTTAATAACTCATACAATAGGTTACTAATAAGTAGCCCTTAGCCATACATAAAAAATGCAGATCTATAACTGCCCAGCTTTCACTTGTAAGAACTAAAGAAAGACTTGTACTTTTGAGATTCATCATTAATTTATTCAACACATACTTGTTGAAAACGTACTATGTGCCAGGCGCTGTTCTATGCTATGAGGAAGAGGCCCCTGACAGTTCACCAGTGAACTACAGACTATACACAAAAAAACCACAGACTATACTAGAATTCTACTTTTAGGAAAATGAGGCTCAGAGAGGTAAAGCAATCTGTTCAGTGTTGCACAGCACACTGGAGGCGGATATGTTCAGCTGCATACATCCAGGCCAGTAGGCTCGGCAGGAGAACACTGCTTCCCGGAAAGGCCACATCCCCATGGTTGGTCAAGAGAGGCCCCATGATCCACCAGCTTGCCCCCGGTCCTCTGAGCTAGCCCCGAGGGCTGGGAGTACCAGGATGCAGGGTTTGGCTGTTGAGCATCTTGGAAAGTCTCCCACTTGACCTCAGGACCTCTGTGGTCAAGTAAGGGAAAGCCTATGACACGGTGTTGGTTTTTATTGGACCCAACCACCGGCGAAGCTTGCCGTCATCTGGAGTGATGGAGAAAATTAAGTTACCACATTCTCACGTTTCAGCCTTTAGCCTGTATTCCTTCGCAAACAGGAAATGTTTATTTAAATACAGCAGTCTCCAGCATGTTCCAGAGCCAAGTGAAAAACCAAAGATGTCCACTCTTGCCCCACTCCACTGTTCAGGCCACCACCTCGCTGCGGGTGAGAAGTGGGCCTCTGCCTGCCTTTAGGCAGGACGAGGCAAAGGGGCCCTGCGTGAGAGTTCATTTTCATCTGTCTCCTCTTTTTCCAGGCCGAGATTGTGGTTGGAGAAGAATTACATCTGTGGGCTCCTTTTGTACTCAGAAGGGTAAACGCAACATCTGTTTACTCTGTGCTCCATGGTAAATGTTTTGTTTCAGGCACCACCATTCACTTCCTCTCCCCTTGTCCTCTATCTTTGCTCCATGGATAATAAATTACACTGAATTCTCCTCTGCGTTTATTTAGCTTTCTTGTGGGTGTCACCTCCCCATTGAGGGGGAAAAAAAAAATTGTCGGTAGTTTATAAACAACAGAGAGTTTCTCTGTGTGATGTGCTGACATTATGGAGAATATGCTAGAACACAGACCCCTAGCCCTGATACCAGCTTAATTATGAACAATTTAACAGGCCCCATTCTAGGCCTGAAGCAAAGTCCAAATGGTGACCACATTATCCTCAAGGACGCTTGCTTTAATGGCGTGCCATGGGTGGACAAGGCCTCAGAAGACAACAGTACCAGAGCAACAAACCCTCCCTCCCCACACACACACACACACCTCTTCATAAAAGCCTCTTTGGGAGACAGAACAGCAGGAACAGAGAAGGGAGAAAATGTTTCCTCTTTGTTATAAAACACAACATAAACATTTGACATCAGAAAATGGATCTTAGGAAGGTCCCGAGCATCTGATGGCAGGGCTGACAAAACTTAGCCACATGAAAAAAATGAGCCCTGAGAAGTTTAAAGGCTCACTAAAGGAAAGTTCCTTCTTCCGTCGTTTGCTTACATTCTTTAAGTTGGATTGCTGGTTTTCTTCTGTATATGCCATGATCTTATATACAGTTACTGGAATGCAGTGGACGCTCAAGTCATGTTTGTTGAATGAATGAAGGGAGGAATGAATGAAAAATTCCTCCCTAAAGAAATCCTTAGCATAGCTCAGAAATGCCACCGCCCCACAAGAGTTTGCAAAATTGAAATGTCACAGGTGAGTTGACTGAGACAGGGTGTGGGGTGATGCAGGAGTATTGGGACTATTGGGAGGCCGCACCTAATCCCTGCAGTAACCCTGACCCAGGCTGCTTGTAAAGCTGCCCCCTCTCCTGGGGAGGGAAGAGACTAGAATGAGAAGCCAGCCGCATCACCCCAACGCACCCCAACCAAAGAGACATCAGTGACCAGAACCAAGGAAGAGGAGACTCAGATATTCCAAAGCACCTCCTACTTCGCCAATGCCTGCCGGTGGCCATGACAGCAGGGGGCCCCTGGGAACGCCCAGTCTCTACCCAGTCTCTTCAATTATAGAGCAGATGGGCAGCCCCCAGCTGCCTGGGTCTCCTGGGAGAGGCAGCACGGTGGCATGCTGGCTGCAATGCTGTGCCTGCAGCTTCTGAAGACCTCCTACATGCTAGAAGGAGAGGGGCCCACTCTCCTTGGTGTCTCAAACATGCAACATGATTTTGAATATCAAAGAGAAGTAGACTCAAGACCCCAAAAGGAGAGCTAATGTCAAGGCAAGTCAAATGTTTGCAGGGTGTACCTGAAGCAGCAGCAACAGCTGCCTATTTTAAGACCCCAGCCCACGGAGAGCCCTGCCAGGACCGTCTACTTACAGATCTTGGCCCAAGCTGAACCTTGTTCCAAGGATGTCCAGCAGCGTGGTAGGGGGTATGGACTTAGGAGCCAGACGTGCTCGAGTTCAAACACTTAACTAGCTACTACATGACCTTGAACAAATGACAAAAAGGCTTAACTGTAAAGTGGAATAATAAGCATTACCTTTGTAACTAATGATCATGGTAGAGATTCAATAAGATAACACATGTAAACAAACTGAGGCACAGAAAGCATTCATTAAACATTAGCTACAGCTATTATTTCACTAATTCATGTGGCTGGCCCTGGTGTTGAGGAGGGAGGGGAATTTAGCTTATAAGTTACAGGTTTCCAAAAATACCACTAAAACAAGTTTTTCACTGGCATGGTAGAATATAATGTCTGAGTTAAGCTGTAGAAACCTGGATTCTGCCCTTTTATTGCCATCACCTTGCTGTGTGACCTTAGGCAAGTCATTTCACATTTCCAAGCCTCGTTTTCTACACATATTCATGAAGGTTCAGCTCTAACCCTCAAGAATTGTTTGGTTCAACCCCACAGAATAATCACTGCACTTGAAAAAAATGTCTTGAGCCAAAGGTAAAGCTCCAGGAAAAAGGAAGGCAGTTCTACTGAGTCTCCGCTCAGGGACACATAAAAAGTAAGCGGAAGAGAAGTGGAGGGACAGGAGGTGATTAACAGGAATAACACACTCTAGGACAATACATCTTAGTCTCTTGCCCACTCTCCTCCAGACTGAAGTCAAGAAGGCAGAATCTTGAAAACCCATGCACCTACTCTAAGACATGTGCAGAAGGGGGCAGCGGGAGAGCAAGGCATGCAGAAATCTACCAGCTAGAGCAAGCCCTCACCCACTTCTGGGCTGTGTTCCCAGTCCAGTTCCAACCCCCTCTACCATTTCTCCCTCCTTTCCCACTCCCCAACTGCAGGCTAGGAAGAGCCCACCCCAGAGTCCAAGTTTTGAAATTGGTCCGAGGATCAAAATGATAAATGTTTCCAAAACGTTGACATATGAAAAGTAAATATTTGGTTGCACAATTGGGGTTAAAACGAGGGTCAATCCACCCCACTCTCCAAGCGCCTCTCCTCTTGCTGCCAAGCCCAGGATCCGAGGCTGAGTGCGGTTTGTAAGATTATAGCGCTGGGTCTCATTTAAAGGGCTGTCAGCATTTCCATTCTCCGGCCCGTTTGGGGAGGCATTTATAACCGAGCCATAAAAAATTCACCGGGGCTGCAACTTGGCATCTCCGAGGCCGCGCTCCAGGCAGGGCGGGTTTTGCAAGCACCCACTCTGAATTGGTTCGGTTCCTCAGAAGTTAGACCTTCAGACACACTCTCAACTTTCCTCGCAAGGGCAGCCAGAGAGCGGCTGGCCCATTCTGATCTCCAAGCCGGTCACAGTCTCTCAGGCCCTCTCTCCTGTCTCCGTGCCCTGACGCCCCATCACACTTCAGCTTTCTCCTTCGCCCCCTCTTTAATGAGCGCGGACCCCTTACCCTCACCCTAAGACCTCCCTGTCTGCAGTGTCATCCCTCCTTGCCTCCTGCCAGCATTCTCCTTGGAAGCTGTCAGCTGGCCCTGCGTCTGGCACCCTCACCCCTGGAGAGACACTGCTCTTTGCTCATCATTGGGGTCCTCGAGACCTCTCTCCCCAGACCTGCCCAAAGCCACAGACCCCCATCTCAGAGAGTGAAGGATCCGATGCAGGAGAGGGTGAAGGCAGAGACTGCAACTAGCGCGGCCAAGGAGAAGGAAGGATCTGGCGCCGGGGGGCCCCTCTGTGGGACCCAGGTGGGTGGCCCGCGTGAGGCAGGGTGGGGCGGGGGTACTCACAGGCGCTCGGCGTTGCGGGGGATGCCCCGGGGAACCGCCCGGAGGCCCAGCCCGTGGCAGTCCACGCTGGCGGCGGAGCAGGTACACTTGGTGGGGCAGGCGGCAGCGGGGGGGCCGCTCAGAACACTCGCCAGCGCCAAGGCCAGCACCAGGCGGGCGCGCACCGCGGCGCCTTCCTCCGTCCGCCCGGGGGCCATAGTGTGCAGGGGCCCGCGCCCGGAGGAGGTTGCCTCGGCGGGGCAAGACGCGTGGAGCCCACGGAGGTGCGCTGGGAGCACGGGCGGCCTGGGGAGCGGGCGGCTGAGTTGGCGCGGAGGAGGAGCGAGCTCGGCGCTCAAGCGCACGGGGCGCGGGCGGAGCGGGGCGCGCCGGGCGGCGGCGGCGGCAGCAGCAGCTCCATCGGCGGGGCCGGCGCTGCCCCGCTGCGCATCGCTCGGAGTGCCCAGGTGCCGAGCGCCCCCTGGCCCCGCTGGCCCGCGGCCCGGGGCGCGGGCCGGGTTGGGGACCTGGGGCGAGCGCAGTGAGGCACGGCGCGCCGGGAGGTTCGGCTTGGGGCTGGGCTCGGGAGCGCGGCGGCGGTGGCGGCGGCTGAGGCACGGGGCGAGCGGGTGAGCTGGCCGGCGCTCGCTCTCTCCATTCACTGAGCCGGGCAGACACCGGAGACGTGGGGCCCACCCCTCCCGCCCCCCAAAAACGCCAGCTCCGCCTCCCATTGGCTGCGCCGCGCGTCATGTCGACTAAGTTGGGAACTTTGCTGGAGCAACCGAGAGCTCGAAGGGAGGAGGCAGCGGAGGAGGGAGCTCGGCCAGCGGGGCCCCAGAATTGAGGCTTACTCACTCTGGGGAGCCAAGGACTGACCAGGCTGGTGGCCCTGAGCTGGGCATGCTACTCAGTATTCTTTCCTTCTGTCCCAACACCGGCCCGCAAGGGGGCATTTGAGTACCCCGACTTTATAGATAAAAACTCAAAGTTCAGAGAAGTGAAGTGACTTGCCTGGTCACAGCCACGAGGGACCCCAAACCGCGGCCCTCTCATTCACCCATGTTTCACTTCACAGCCCATCAAAGCCCATCAAGCTACCTCATCTACAAAGATCCTACCTCATCTTGGCCAAGATCCACTTCTTCCCGAAGGACCTACTCTATTGATATTACTGCACTCCGTGGTCACAAATGTTACAGAAAATGGTCACCTGAGTGGTTCAGGTCGCTGCTGGTAAACCCTACCCATAGGCCTGTCCTTCTTTGCCCAACCCCATTGCCTGCTGTGCTCTAAAAGTAAGGATGGCAGGGCCTTGGACCCCTGGATTGACAATGCTGTGTTCCTAGTCCTTGAGCTTCTGCCTCCTGACGAGGTGACTCTGGGTCAATCGTGTCACCACTGAGCTTTGGTTTCCTCAAAACAAGGAGGCCACAGCCCTGTCTGGGCCCACCTCACTGGGCTGTTTGGAGCATCAAAGAAGAGAAAGTGTTTTTTTCAAAAGAGTCATTTGCATGCAAGGCATCCCTTCTGCCCCCAATGCCTTCCTCTTCCAGTGGCCGCTCAAAATTGGCCAGGTCTGAGCTTTTCCAGATGCTGTGGGGAGGGGCGTGTGTTAGAGGCTCCATAAATACTTGTAGGAATGATTCTGTTTGTTTGTTTGGAGGGAGAGGGCAGGAACTTGAAGAAGTATTGCCCAGACTTCCTTGAGGTCTGCTCACACTGGAAAAATCTGAATGAGCCCTGTACACACACACACACACACCATCACACCATCACACATACCCACTTGTACACAAACATGCTTACACACTCACTCTTATACACATTCACACTCAATCACATATAACACATGTGCACATGCATGCTCACACACTCACACACCCCGTGTCGTCGACAGCAACTACGCTCCTGAGAGTTCTTCTCTTTTCTTTCACATAAATGCTATTCTGATTCCTTCTACTTCATTTTCCTTCAAGGGAACTTTGAACTGCTTGGACCACATCCTGTGAATATATAGTAGAGGTGCAGATTTTATTTTATTGTACTTAACAGATTTTCAAAGTTTTAGCTGCAGGCACCCAACTGTACGTACACACACACACGCACACACTTCAGCCCCTCCATCTTTCATAAACACATTAGGTGCAATTTACTGCTGTTATTCTTGGGAGCAGCTTGCAGTACAGATGCTGTTGTCATCGCCCTCTGGTGGTCATAGAGGGTCTAGGGGTGACTTCAGCATTTAAGAACTCTAAACATCCTTGCCTCTGAAGCTTTCCTCCAAACCTTGAACCAATTTAGTACCAGGACTGAGGCAGATGAGAGAACTGGGCAAAGGCCCAAGGGCACACAAGCGTCTCAGACTGTCTGGAGCAGAAAAGAGTAGGGTTTTCTTTGTTTTCCCAAATGCACACTAGAGCATGTTTTGCAATCCCTTCAGGCTGGGCCTGGGTCTGGGCTGTAAGCACAGTATATGTGTATGTGTGTGTGTTTTGCAATCCCTTCAGGCTGGGCCTGGTTCTGGGCTGTAAACACAGTATATGTGTATGTGTGTGTGTGTTGGGGTGACGTGGATTGTTTTCCATTTAAGCTGCTGGGAGGGGGGTTCATGAACCTGACTAGATCTTTAAGTGACTTCACAGGCATTCAGGTTTGCTTTTCCCTGGGAGAGCCACCTTAGAACAGAGCCTAGAGTCAATCAATCCAAGGAAGGAGCAAGTGGAAGAAACAGGAGGTGCACAGGACACTGGAAGCCCAGAATCATGGAGTGTTTGGGCTGGAACAACCTTAGACATCACCTAATCCATCATCTCTGCAAGTGTCTTCTGATGATGACTAGTTCCACATGTTTCTTCATGGGGGGGGGGGGGAAGCTTCCTTGGGCAAAAATAGAGTAAGAAATGCTGTTCGCTTTCACCTCACCAGATACAGATAAGTGTATTTAAGAGTCCTAAAATAAAGAAAGTGGCTTAAAGTTTGTTTAATTCAGTTTCCCAGTATCGCTGGCCCTTTTACGTGTAAACTTAATACTCTTTTGGAATTTTTGGAGAACCCCCAATAAAATTCAACCCTTGTATTTAATAACATGGAAACTAAGTCCCAGAGAGGGGAGGGCAATGGTGCAAAGTCACCCAGCTGATCAATGAGAGAGCCAGAGCCAGAACCCAGGGCTCCCCATGCCTAGAATGGAGCTCCATCCACTGCCCACCCTTCACTGATTCCAAGGAATCTGCAGAATGTGTTAGCCTCCCCATGGAAGAATCACTCTCCCTAGAGAAGTCTAAGTCCTTATGAGGTCAGGCTATTGGGTAGGACTTTTTATGTCAAGTTCCAGAGATGGCTTTTATACTCTGTGGTATGAGTTTCAGAGTTCCACACAAGTCTCCTGGGATTTTTGGATTTTTTTCCAAATTAAAGAAAAATGTTCCCTTTACTTTTCCATAGACGTCTCAGAAGCAAACTACCCACCCACTCCCCCAGGAAAAGCCACCTCAGACTTTACCTGTTTTCTGTCTCTCGGTGTAAGGCACCACCATTCACATGGCTGCTGTAATCGCTTGAGGTTTTCTGGGTGCAGCAATAACTAACTAATTGAAGTAAAAAACATATATATGACTTTTTAAGCAGGCTTTTGGGTGGCATAAAAATTTAAGGAAAAAAATGAAGAGGGAGATTTCAAGAAAGACAAGAACCAAGGCAGGAACCAGGTGCCAAGCCTAAGATTTCCAGGTACCTAGGAGGAAAAGACTGCTTGGCCTGCTTACATCATGTGATCACCCTCTTGGCCAGAAAAGACAAGAACCCATGGGTGATGGTTCTTTGCAAACTACACTCAGCAGGGCAGGTAGGAGTGGTGCTCTCAAAGGAAAATCAGGGAGCTATTAACTAAGAAAAGTAAGGGGAGGCAAAACAGCACCGAAGCATCTTCCCTCTGCCTCATACCACAACCATTCAGTTCCTGAGTCCTGTTAATTCTTCCCCATGATTATCTTCTGAATATGTCCCCTCTTCATCTTTGGTCCTCCTGCCATTGTTCAGATCCTGTTTTCATACATGGCTGTTGTTCACATTGGTCCCCACATTAATTCTCTAACTTTGTTTGTTTTGCTCTACCAATCCATCTTTTGCTCTGACGATCAAGGGACCTTTCTAAAATGCAGATCTGACAGTGCAATCTTGAACTTTGAAATAGATTTCTGTCATTGCCACCTCATCTCCCACCACTCTCCCACACCCACTCAACATCCCTCCTGTAACATCCTTTCCTGTTCTTTCCTATCTGGCTCCCCCAGAGTCAGTTTAGCTGTCAGTTTCTCTAGGAAACCTTGCTGGGCCAGACTATTAGATTCTCTAGGGCAGTCACCATATATAATCCATTTGTTACAACATTTTATTATAAAATTTTTCAAACATTCAGAGACATCTAATCCATTTTTGCATGCTTGATGCCTAGAGGTACAAATAAATCTTTGACATTTGATGAATGAATAAATGAACAAATCCATGAATGAATGATCTTCCCAATCAGCTAGCATATTTGATAGTCTCTTGTTGTAGTTTTACTTATTTTGATCAACATTGCTTGATCTTTGGGGGAGAAAGAGGTTACATTCTTTCAGAATTTCTGGGAGGGTTTTTTGCTAACTATATACATTCTCTCTCATTATGATATGTTTTCTCCTACCCCACTGAAACTTATTTAGCATTTATGCTGGTCATTCTCTAATGGATTGCCCAGATCACTCTCTGCCCACTGTCACCCGGTTCTATTCCCAAGGAGGCTGACCTTAAAGGACTGTATCACCTGCACTTCCTTGGGTCTGGTCATGTGGGGAACTAGCAGGATATCAGAGAGCTGGAGGAGGGAGGCCAGGGCTTCCTCCACAAGGGCTTCAGTTTGGCAGTGGCTGCCTTCCTCGACTGAAGGTCATAATTCATGTCCTCTAGACCTGTCCTCCAACTCCTAGTCCCATCCCCTTGCCTCTTTGGGGGTAGGAGTAAGAACAGCTTCCTGTTATGCTAAACCCGGCAATCCCCATCCCTTGCTGATTCCTTAACCTTTGCCTCATCTTTCTAAATAGTCCCCTTATTAAACTTTCTTCAATTACTCCTTTGAGTTGTGTCATCCATTGCCAACCAGGGACCCTGAAACTAACACACTACTCACTGAGCCAGTAAAGCAGATCTCTAAGGAGTAGTTGAAAAGGGAGGGGAGGGAGAGACGATGAAAACTCCAATTTGAGATTAAGACTGTGATCCCTATTAAATGCTCCTGGGAGAGAGAACAACACATGTATGTGAATTTTAGGTCTTTTCTGGAGAACAGGTTTAAGGGAAAGGTACCATCAATCAGACCATGTTTTTCAATGCAAAGTCTTCTTTCTCTCTCCTCTGAGAAAGAACGAACAATAAAGGTTTACTGACAGTTAATCTATTGAGCCTCCCCAAGGAGCAGGATCCACTCTGACTAGATAAATATTTGATGAATGAAGATCTAATTTAAAAATAAGCTATCTTGGAGAAGATAAAGAAACAGAACCTTCCAAAATCCAGGTACACCTGTAGTGGACAATTGTCACTCTTTACTCCAACCATTGTGATTGTGGTTCAGAACTTTCTTGTTCTTATATAATCTTATTTCCCTCAAGACTGATTTTTTTAGGGGTTCAGCACATGACTTAAATGAGCAAATCAGAGTCTTCCCTAGGATTTTTCTAACTGGAACTGGAGAAAGAGATCCAGTCCCTCTGTGATTATAAAGCTGGAACATGTGAGGAACATGAGTGAGTGGTCATATTTTCAGCTGTGTGGCTCAAGCTGCTACAATGGAATGGATGTGAACCATTTTCCAGAAGTGTAAGTGGCATCTAGCTTAACTGAAGCAATCAAACAACCATTTATTGGGACTTTCATATATGCCCAGGAGAAAACACAGCCCACAGCTGCCAACAATCCAATTAGGAAGACAAAATTAGGATACATGAAAGAAGAGAAAAGACATGGCATATAATTAAATGCTAATTGACGTGGGTCATATAGTAATTGCTATGAAAATTCTACAGTGGAAGAAATCACTTCAAGCTGAATTAGAAGGGCTGAGGAATACCATTTGGCTTTTGAAGGATGCATAGATTTGATGAAATCAATGGGAGGGAAAAGGGTCTTTGCATTGAGGGAAGCAAAGGCAAGGAGGCAAGAATAGAATGAATGGTGTATGGGTTTAGGGAGAGGGCTTTGGGAATGTGGTATATGAGAGTTTGGGGGCAGGTTTCTATTGATCTGAGAGCGAATTTGAGAGAAAGAGCTTTGATGCCTGATTTGCCCTTGGAGGTGGCTTGGTCACCTTGCCGTGGAAGTTGGAGGGCTCTGTGTAGAGACAATGACTCTGACCTTGAGAGATGATACAGATTGAAATCCCCAGAAGGGAACCATTAATGTACCACCAGATCAACTTTGCCCTGGCCTGAGAGGAGGCCAGATGATCTGGGGCGCTTTTGTTTCCCTAAACTGGTCCATCTAGATGGCGACTCAGCCAGATGCGGGGTCAGCCAGAGTGATGACCCGAGAGGCCTGGCAGACAGGTGAATGCAATCACGCGCCTCTCCAAACTATACAATGAAGATTTGTCTCATATTTGAGCAAAACAAGAACTGTCACTGGGGAAATGGCTCTCTAATTTGAGGAGTATTAATCACCTAATTAACCAGAACACCTGCTTATAAAACTTCTCCCACCCAGGGAACCAAATTAAACAAAGCACGAGGATGTGCCACACAGACTTGGTGGTGACATCTGCATCTTTGGCTGGCCTCCTTGGGCACTGGGGCTCACAAAACTCTCCAGCCAGCTGTTGGTTTTGACAGAAACTTTTAGAATATCAGCCTTGTTTAGCAAGTAGTAATTAGTGCAAACTCAGAGAAACTCCTCTCGCAATTTCCCTGGAATCATGGATGTCTCTGATGTGCTGGGTACTATTCTGAGTATTTTGCATACATTAACTCTATAATCCTCATGGTAACCAGTTGAAGTCCCCTGTTGTAGTAGAGGCTGGCTCCATGCTCACAGATCCAGTTTCTTTTCCTGGGCACACAGGAAAACTATATTTCCCAGCTTCCTTTGCAGTTACATGGGGGCCATGTGCCTCATTCTGACCAACAGAGTGTGTGCAGAAGTGATGCATACCACTCCCAGACTTGGTCTTTGAAATCTCTTACATAACCAGGCAAGACTTCCCTCTTTGACTGTTGGCTGGATAAATAGAGGGGATCCAGTGAAGGATCCCAAAGTGTCACTGAGAGAGTAGTAGAGCCACAAAAAGACACTGGAATGCCTGAATTGTCACATAGAAGGCAGTAGTCAAACAGTCAGTCTGTAACATGAGAAAAACCTAAACCTCCACTGAGATTTTGGGGTTGTTTATTATATCCATTAGCATTAATTACGCAGGCTGATACATCAGTGCAATCTTGGCAATTTTGTTTGTGCAATCACACAGGACCAATCTTAGGGAAAGCTACTACCTGTGTGTTATGATTTCAGAGACAACAGGGAATTCCTCCCATCCTAAAATAATACTTTCTCCTATTGGTTCATTGATGAAATGCTTTTTAATAATAACCTTCATTATCTACTCTTTATTTCTTATTCACTTAACATATCTTTACGGAGTTCTTTCTAGGTACAGGTAATATTATACATGTTATAGTGGAGACAAAGTAATAAACAGGATCGCCACTCTCATAAAGTCTTGTATGGGCAACAGATGCAAAACAATCAATTAAACAAGGAAATAGATAATTACAAATTACAAGGTGTTGGGAAGGGAATTAATAGGGTGATATGATAAAGACCAATTGAGGCTAATAAAGTTTCCAAAAGGTGGTTAGGGAAGGAGATTCAAAAGAAAAGAAGAATCTAGCTATGATATAATAAAGTATGGAGTGGGGTAGGTCATATTCCAAGAGACAAAACAGCACGTGTAAAGGCCCTACAATATGGCTTGACCAGTTAGAGGAACGTAAAGAAGGGCACTATGGCTAGATCCTAGAGCATGAGGGAGACCTGTTCTGGGAAGGTCAGAATTATTTCTCCCTCACCATCGCATTGACCCCTGTCTGTGCAAAGTACAGCAATAAGTGGTATTACCCCTATCATTTGTAAATGATATGAAGAGAAGCCAAAACTTTTGGATTAATCTGACTTAGAATCTATTGCAGTTCCAGAGGTATTTGTATATAGGGGACTGACAAAAGGCAAACTAGTTAAGGGAATTGTATTAAAGCTATCTTGTATAGGCAGCATCATATTCTCCTACAGCTTTCAAGTTTTTTGATGCAGCTGGTAGGTGGGAGAAGACTTGATAAGGACCACCAGGGTAGGAGATTAAAGCCCTTCTAACCTACCCTTGGTACCACCACCTCACAGAGTGAATATTCAGTCCTGGGGAGGGCATGTAAAATATTTTATTGTACAAATTTCTATTTTCCCAAGTTTAGCTAATGGCATCACCATCTCCTCAGATGGCCAGGCCAAAATGCTAAATGCCATCTTTAACTCCTCCCTTTTCTACCTCTTAACCCACTCCATCCATCAGCTCGCCAAGACCTCTTGATTTCTCAACTTAAAACTTTGTGAGATCCTACCCACCAATGCTCCATCTCCTTGGCTTTGTTCAGCCTCAATAGCTTCTTACCCAGGCCCTTTAATCGGCTTTCCTGTTCAACTCCTCCAGCCACATGCCAGAGCTTAGAAGCATTTCCATTACTTACAGAATAAAGTCTAAAGTGTATACATGGTAAAGAAGGGTCTTTATCAGCTAACGTTTTGCTTCATTTCTTCATGAAACTCTTGCTTCATTTCTTCACAAATCCCCATTTCCACCTTAGGCTGAGCCATGGAGAATTAAAGTTTCCTGAATGTGTTGAGGTGTTTGCCATCTGTCACAGTATCCCATGCTCTTCCCTCTTTCTGCAATGCCCTTGCCCACCTCCTCCCTCTGGTGAAATTTTCCTAGTCCTTCACCATGCAGCTTAAGCATCACCACCTCTGTGAAACATTTTATACTTCCTTTTTAAACACCTCACTATATTAGAGATTTCTTCATTTGATCTGTGGCTGTAGAAATCTATTATTGCACACCTTACACTAATGTAAGTATCTCTTTACACTTCTCCATTCTTCCCCAACTAGATTGTGAGTCCCTTGAGAGATGGCATGTGCTTGTCTAAACTCCTTGAGAGAGCTATCTATCTTCATTGTGTCGGAATCCGCTTTTACCATTCTTTCTTCAATCCACCGCTTTCAGAATTTCTTCCCAACGTTCTACTGAAACTGACCTCCCCATTCTTCTGGTTACTTAAGCCAAAATTCATCCTTCACTTCTGTCTTCCTTTTATATTTAACATCCAAACAATCACCAAATCCTGTTTATTTTTTCTTCAAGTCCAGAATTCTACTATTTTGTTTCATGTCTACTGTTACTACAAGTGATTGTCACTTCTGGCCTGGATTATGGTAATAGCCTCCTAATTCCTTGTCTCTATCACTCTCTACTTTCTACAATCTACTTTTAGCCCATCAGCCTCAAAATGTTAAAATATATGTAAGATCATGTCCTTCTTCTCATCTAAAGTTTCTGGCTACGATGCAGTACCAGGAACTGGATTTACCTTCCCTTCTTAAACACATAGAAAACTGGACACGATGTATGAAAAAGATGGATTTTAAACTTTGGAAAATAAGAAGTGCATGACTGTGTTCCCTGAAATGAGAAAGAAATGAGGTGAGCTGTAAAATTTTGCTCTTACAGCCTAGAGATAATTTCCAGGCTGAAGCACAGCATTCTCTCTAAGTTGAAGAGACAGAGATTGGAGAAGCCAGTGAGTCTAGAGTTGTGAGACTGCATACCTGAGAAGTGGGAGCTGAACAGAAGAGAGTTCCAGATTCTAAAACCTACAGAGAGGTTCCTCTGAGTCTCTGGCTGAGTATTTGTGAAAGAAAACTACATGAGGCTGGGGAAAGAACCACCAGAGAGTAGTAGAATGACCCTAATTTCCAGAGTTCACACAAGACTGGAAATTAAGGGTTTCCACCAGCCACAGTCAAAGTCCCTCATAATACATAGGCCATTGGGTAGAAACCTCAGAAGAGTACTGCCTTTGTAGTAGAGCCAAAGACACTACAAAGTGGGTGTACCTAAGAAAAGCTTAAAAACAAATCTCAAAAGGATTCAACTGATTCCATGTAACTTAATTGTGAGATAGAACAAAGTTACATACTCTTAAAAAAACATATACAACATGAGCACCCAACAATGTAAATTTCATAAAGACTGCCATCAAATAAAAAGTCATCAGGAACACAAAGAAGCCTGAAAATATGATTTATAAAAGAGAAAAAAATAAAATCAATAGAAACAGACCCAGAAATGGTAGAGATGATATAATTAACAGACGATGATGTTAAAATAGCTCTTATAAACATACTTGATATATTTAGGACATAGGGAAAAATGGAAGATATAGAAAGAATCAAATAGAACTTTTAGAGCTGTAAAATACAATATCTAAAATGAAAATGCACTGGAAGGGGCTAACAGCAGGTAAGATCCAGCAAAAGGTCTTGCATCTAGGATTTTTTTAAGTCTTACAACTTCATAATTAAAAGACAAACAGCCAAATTAAAACTAAGCAAAAGACCTTAAGATACATTTCATCAAAATGTAGAAAGAGATACAAATAACAAGTAGACACATGGAAAGATGCTAAAAATCATTAGTTATAAAGAAATGCAAATTAAAATCACAAGCTACCACTATACAGCCACTAGAATGGCCAATATCAAAAGGAGTGAAATTACTAAGCATTGATGAGGATATGGAGAAACTGGGACCCCAATTCATTGATAGTAGGAGTAAAAATGCTACAACTGCTTTGGAAAACAGTTTGGCAGTTTCTTAAAAATTAAACATATACTTATCATATGACCGAGTAATTTTACTACTAAATGCCTACCAAAGAAAAAGGAAAACATGTGTCTACAGAAAAACCTGTATAGTGGTATTATTCATAACAACCAAAAATTGAAACCATCTATATGTCTATCAACTGATGATTGGATAAAAAACTAAAAATAATATATCCATACAATGGAATCCTACTCATCAATTAAAATAAATTCAAACAATCTCCTGATATATGCAATGATGTATACAAAACTCAAAAACATGTTAAGTGTAGGAAGCAAGACACAAAGACAAGACTACATATTGTATGATTCCATTTACATTAAATATAAGGAAAACAAAAACCACAGATACAGAAAGCAGACCAGTGGTTTCCTGAGGCTGGGGGTGGAGTGGGATGGGCAGTGGGAATTGATGGCTAACAGGGAATTTTTGAGGTGATGGAAATGTTCTAAGGCTGGATTGTGGTAATAGGTACACGACCATAAATTTATTGAAACTCTTCAAACTGGATTTAAAATGGGTGATTTTTGTTGTATGTAAATTATGCCTCAATAAAGCAGCTAAAAAAGAAAATTGCTTAAAGTAAAATAATAACAATGTACCAAGGGGTTTATAACATATGTAGAAATAAAGTATACAAAAGTAATAGCACAAAGGACAGGAGGAAGATAATAAAAGTATACTGTTCAAAGCTTATAGGTAGAGTGGTATCATATTATTTGAAGATAGACTAAGATAAATTAAAAATACATGTTTTAAACCCTAGGGAAACCATCAAGAAGTAAAACAAAGACATAGAGTTAAAAGCCAATAGGGGAAATAAAATGGAATCATAAAAAATAATTCCCACTGCATCTAAAATAAGGTAAGAAAATAGGAAAAAAGCAAAGAAGGAATAGATGGGACAAATAGAGAACAAACACCAAGTTGGTAGATTTAATCCCATATAGCAGTAATTACATTACATATAAATGGTCTAAACAATCCAATTAAAGCCAGAGATTTGTCAGATTGGATTAAAAAATGTAAGACCCAACTGGATGCTGTCTATAGGAAATACACTTTAAATTTTATAAAGGCACAAAGAGGTTAAAATTAAAAGAATTGAAAAGAATACAGCATGAATATACTGGTCAAAGAAAGTTAGAGTGACTATATTAATATTAGATACAGTAGATTTTAATCTAATCATTATTTCCCTGGATAAAGAGGCAAAATTTTATCTTGAAAAGTGGGTCAATTCATCGAAGGACATAACAATCCTAAATGGGGATGCACCTAACAACAGAGTTTCAAAATACATAAAAATGGAAACTAGTAGAATTCAAAGAAGAAATAGACCAATCCATAACTATAGTTGTAAGTATTAACACTCCTATCTCAGTTGTGCTAAAACAAGCACACTCCTATCTAAGAAATTACTTAAGGATATTTATATAAGAGTCTTGAAAAACACTAGCAATCAAATAAGCTTAATTGACGTTTAGAGAATTCTCTACACAACAATAGCAGAATACACATTATTTTCAACTTGGAACATTCACCAAGATAAATCACAGTCTGGACCATAAAGCAAGGTTCAATAATTTTAAAAGGATTCAAATGATATAAAAGTATTCTTGATCACAATAGAATTAAACTAAAAATCAAAGACAGAAGGATATGTGAAAAATCATCAAAAAATTTGAGAACTAAACATCACTCTTCTAAGTAAATCATGTCAAAGAAGAAATCACAAGAGAAATTAGAAAATATTTTAACTGAATGAAAATGAAAACAAAACATATAAACATTTATGGAATGAAGCTAAAGCAGTGTTCAGAGGGGACATTTTATCATTAAACACACATATTAGAAGATAAGGAAGGTTGAAAACAATAACCTAAGGTTCCACCTTAATAAATTAGATAAAAAGAGCATTTCAAATCCAAAGTAAACAGAAGGAAGGAAATACTGAAGAGTAGAAATCACTAAAACTGAAACAAGAATGCAATAGAGAAAAGCAATGAAATCAATATTGCTTCTTTGAAAAGATAAATAAATTTTTAAAAATTCTAGCCAGAATAATAATGAAAGAAAGAGAGAAGACATAAATGATCAATATTGGGAATTAAATAGAGGACACCCTATTTAACTTACCCCTATAAAGCCAACTATCATGAAAAGTATAATAAAAGAATATTATGGGAAGCTCTATGCCAAACTTTTGATAACTTAGATGGGATGGACAAATTCCTTGGAAGACAAAAACTACAAAAGCTCACTCAAGAAGAAATAAATAACCTAACTAACCCTACATCTATTAAAAAATTAAATTCATAGTCTAAAAACTTTCCCACAAAAAGAATCCAGTTTAGATGATTTCACTGGCAAGTATGACCAATTCTACACAAACTCTTCCAGAAAATAGAAAAGGAGAGAATACTTTCCAACCATTAATGAGATCAGAATTACCCCGGTACCAAAGCCAAAGACATTATAAAAGAAATAAAAATTATATACCAATTTCCCTCATAAAAATTAACTCAAAAAGCTTTAACAAAATATTAGAAAATGAAATTCCATAATAAACAGAAAGGATAACACATCATGATCAAGAGGAGTCTATCCTAAATATGGAAAGTTAGTTCAACACTTGAAGATTAAGCGATGTCATTTACTAAAGTAACAGTAAAAAAGAAAAAGCAAATGATCATCTGACAGATGCAGAAAAAGCACTGGACAAAATTTCACGTCTATTCATTATAAAAATTCTCAAAAAACTAGGGGAAAAAGGAAACATCCTCAACATGATAAAGGACATCTACAAAAATCTTTACAGCTAATATATTTATATATAGAGAGAATGATAAAAGAATAAATGCTTTCTCTTAAAATTATGAACTAGGCAATGATATTTGATCTCACTGTTCATTTCAACACCACACTGGAGGTCCTAGCCAATTAATTATATGAGAAAAAGTAAAAAAGGCATGGAGACTTGAAAGGAAAAAATAAACCTCTATTCATAGACAACATGACTGTCTAGATAGGCAATCCCAAAGAGTCTACCAATAAGTGTGTTTAATATGGTTGCAGGATATATGGTCAATATATGAAAATCAATTGTTTTCTTAGATACTGGAAAAGAATAACTGGTAATCGAAATGACGAAAACAGTACCATTTACAATATCATTAAAAACATGAAATGCTTAGAGGCAAAAGATGTAAATGCTCACAAGGACAAAATGTTGATGAAAGAAACCAAGAGGGCCTTTTAAATGGATAGATATAACTGTGCTCATAGGTTGGAAAATTGACTATTAAGATGTCAATTCACCTCCAATTGATTTATACATTCAGTGCAATCCCAATCAAAATCCCAGCATGATTTTTTGGGGTAGAAATTGATAGGGAAATTCTAAAATTTATATAGAAAAGCAAAGGAACTAAAATCACCAAAATAGGTAATTTTGAATAAGAATAGCAAAGTTGGAGGATTCGCATTACCCGTTTGAAGACTTACTATAAAGATACAGTAATCAAGACTGTGTGGTATTGACTAAAAGAGAGACATAGATCAAGGGAATAGAATCAAGAGTTCAGCAACAGACCCACATATATACGGTTATTGATTTTCAACCAAAGTGCCAGGGTAAGTCAATGGATAAAAGATAATCTTTTCAGCAATGGGTGCTGGAACAATTGGCCATTTATATGCTAAATAAGTAAATAACCTTGACCTTTTTTCTGCGCCATATACAAAATTAACTTGAAATGGTCTGTATCTAAATGTCAGTGTTACATGTGTAAAAACTTCTAGAAGATGTAGAAGAAACTCTTTCTGATCTTGAGTAAGGCAAAGATTTCTCAGTTAAGTCACAGAAAGCACAGACCATAAGAGAAAAAATTGATAAGTTGAACTAAATCAAAATTCAAAGCATCTGTTCTTTGAAAGATATTAAGAAGATTAAAGACAAGTGACATATATCTGATAATGGCTTTGTGTCCAGAATAAAAAAAAAAAAACTCTCAAAATTCACTAAGACAAGGAAACTAATAAAAAAAACGGGTAAAAGCTTGAATAGACACTTTACTAAAGAAGACATATAGATGGCAGTAAACCCGTGAAAAGAAACTAAACATCATTAGTCATCAGGGAAACTGCAAATTAAAATCATAGTGAGAAACCACTACACACTCATTAGAAAGACTAAAATTAAAAAGTGCCATTGAGAATGTAGGGCACCTGGAGGCCTCGTACACATTAGTGATGGGAATGTTAAATGGTCAGGTCTTTGGCAGTTTCTAGTAATGCTACACATTCACTTACTACGTGACCCATAAACCCCACTCTTGGTATTTTAACCAAGAAAAGTAAAAACCTATGTCCACAAAAACCTGTTTACAGATGTTTATAGAAGCTTTATTTATAATAATCAAAAAACAGAAGCAACTCAGATGTTTATCAACTGCTTGAATGGATAACCAATTTGTGGTATATTAATGTAACGGAATACAACTTAGTAATAAAATAAAGCATTGATACAGGCAACAAAATGGATGAATTTTAGAAGCATTATATTAGTGAAAGAAGTTACAAAACCTGCATACTCTACATATAATTACACTTATGTGACATTTTATATAAAAAGGCAGAAAGCAGATCCAAAACTAGATTGATCATTGGTTTCTAGGGACTGGCTGTGGGGGAAGATAACTGACTACAAAAAGACACAAGGAAACTTTTTGCAGTGATGGAAATGTTCTACATCTTAATTATGGTTTTGGTTACAAAACTATATATATTTGTCAAAACTCATCATACTACACTCTTAGAAAGGTAAAACTTTATCATCTATAAATATCTCAATAAATCTGACACCCTCCCCCAAATTTCGCTTAAGCCTCAGTTTCTTCATCTATAAAATTATGGCCACTGTTATTTTTTTCCTTAAAAATGATCCTTTTCCATGGAAATATTATTCTGGCCCTGATTTCTAAGTCATTCCTTTGATTATCATTTGCCATTTTATATCACTGGTACACAAAGGCAAAATACATTCAGGACGAGCATCTATTATCATGCTCCATATGTACTGATAACTTGTGCAATACTTAAAGTATATGACATTTAATAAAAGAGGCAGAAGGAGTCCATTTTTTCAGGTTCCAAGCATACACTCCAGACTCCAGACCTTGATGAGAACAATTTGCTTTTCGAATTCACACCCTGTCCTCTTTTCTCAGTTTGCAATGGGAAGAATTCTCAAAAATGTTGCTAGTTATTTCTCAGAGCCTAGCGGGTATCAGGGCTCTGACATAGAGCAGTGGGACTTGTAAATGTATTTTCATAGCTGACATAATTACATTCAGAGTAACTGGATCCATTTTGGGTTTCTTCCCTTTTGTTTCTTGTGGAAGTGGGGTTACTCCTTCACTTGGCCTCAGAACTCAGCCTGTGTTTACCTCCTATTACAACTCTAACAGTAATTCTCGTTGCTCACCCTTAGTGTCTACTGCCTTCACAAACTTCCTCCTCCACTGTCCTGATGTAGTCAACCCTATGGAAACCAATTTCTAGTCTTTTATTTCAATTGGGGACATATTCTCTAAACCTACCTAGAGCTGAATTTTCTAAACCAGACCTGTCTGCAGACTGCACCACCATTATCATTATTTTGCTTTTTAATAATAATCATAACAACAATAATAATAATGATAATAATGTAGCAACATTACCATTAATTAACAATTGGGCCCAGGTCAGTGCTAAATACTTATAACTAATCCTCACATCTCTCAGTGACACAGGTATGGTCCCCATTTTACAATGAGGAATTGAGGCACAGAGCATCTCAATGGCTTTGCCCTGGCCATATAGCCTATGAATGGCACATCTGGGCTCCAGCACAGGTCTGACTCCAAAACCCACATTCTTTCCCTGGCTGACAAGGCTCAAGAGCTCACCTTGCCTATCAGCCAGGACATATTGGCACAGGAATTAATTTAGGTCAAATTTTTGAAAAGAGTGAAAGAAATGAGACTTCAAAAAGAAATACTTGGCAAAATTTTCCTCTTAATCAAGTCACTGACAACCTTCAGATCTTCTCTTTAATTACAACAGGGTTACTCACCAGACAGCTGCTTTTCCTGGATGACTGCTGATAGGCAAATCCTGGTGGCAGGTTGGTAATTATGCACCTCACCTGTTTGACCACTTACTTATAGCCAACCCATGGCAGACATCACTAATCAGTCATAGCAATCGTCACCACAGTGGCCTTGGGTGGCTTTACAATCATTCTCATTGTTCTGCTGAGGCAGCTTTCAGCAACTGATTACCACTGATAGGTAAGTTAAGAATCATTTGCCTTCCCAGTCCTAGCTGAGCTTGTTTGTCTTGTGTTTTGATTCTTCCCTTCCACAGGTAAAAGCATAGACAGAAGTGGCAGATGAATTGCAAAGGTGTCATCTAGTGACCAGTCTGCCTTGAGATCTCTCTTCTGACAGACCATATCCATAGATATCCACAGCCGCTCTTGAGATCTCTCAGCCCTAGAACACCGAGGCAGCACCCTCAGTAATCAGGATTTTACGCATCTAGTTCAACATTTATAAAGTGAAGAGGTGGGTGATAATTTAACTGTACGTGAAAAGGATAAAATCTAGAGCAGCAGTTCTCAGCCCCAGCTACACACCAAAAGCCCTGGGGAGCCTTTAAACTATACAGATTCCCAAACACCATTCTAGACTAATTAATTTCACATCTAGATACACATGCTAAAGAACACAGCAATTTTAAATCTAAGGGCATGCATGGGAAAAGATGCTAATTAGAGCATTGCTTGGAAGTGCAAATTATTAGGAAACCCTAAGTGTCTACCAAAATAGTGGATAATAAATTGTGATTATATATACAGTGGAAAATATGCAGCTACTTAAATCAATGAAATCATTACATATCAACATAAATATACTTTTAAAACACAAGTGGAAAATGAAGCTCAAAAATATATGAAGTATTATGTCATTTACATAAAACTTGAAACAAGCAAAGTCAATACTGCAATTCAAATGTCATATGTTCCTCATGGACAAATTCATGTGAACAAATTAATTAGAAAATCAATAGCTATGTAAACACTAACTTCTGGATATTAGTCACCCATGGGGAAGAAGGGAAGGCAATGGGGTAAGAAGCTTCAACTCTATCTGTAATATTTTATTTCTTTAGAAAATTCTGAAACAAATATGGCTATATATTAAGATCTAGCAAGGATGATGAGTCAGCTCAAGAGTGTTGTTTTTATATCATTTTAAAACTTTTATATATGCTAAAGTATATAAATATAAAAATTACTTTTTCTGCCATTAAGATCATCAAATGAGATGTATGAAAAATCATTAGCACAGAGCTCCATAACTGGTAGTCAGTAATCAGTCACTAAATGGTAGATAGCTTTATTATGAACTCATCAATTATGCTCAAATACACCCAAAGACATTCATAACAGTAAATTTTAATAACATATTTGAAGCAATTTAAACATCCAATTAAAATCGTTGTGTAAAATATAATACATTCATTTACATGAATGGACACATGAAAAAATATGCACCCATTGAAATGATGGTTTTGAAAATTAACATTATGTAAAATGCTTAATACATAATGTTAAATGAAAAAAACAATATGTAATTTTGGCTGTATATGTGATATCTAATTCTGAGATTGGAATAAAAGTCAGCATGAAAAAGTAAAACACCAAGGAGAACTGGTAGAATGATGAATGATTTACTTCCTTTCTCTGTAATTTTTTGTTCTAATTTCTTACGATTAAAAAAATTAAGATATCAAATTGAGTTCATACTTTTCTAGGTAGCATACAAAGAAAAAAGTACCACATGATGCTTATTGTTAGAGAATTGAGGGCCTGAGAGAGAAGCAGATACACACGCTAATGTGTAGGCCTGATGATGGCAACTAGGAGATTTTGAACATTGGCTTTTGATACATTATTGCCAACCTTCACAAAATCTGTGCAATTTATAAATTCTTGTCCCTGATATAACTGAGGCTCAAAGATATATGTGACTTCCACATCCTCTTTCTCCTCAAGCCACCAAAAGAGCCTCTCCTCTCTCTCCCACTTCCTTTCTTCCTTCGCCTTTTCCCCCTCCCCTTCTCCCCTAGTCTCTGTCTCTGAACTTGGCTACTACATCACTGAGAAAATTGAAGCAATCGCAAGAGCTCGTCTACTTCTCTAGATCCTACCACCACAGCTAGCCACCTTCTACAGTTTCCATCCACAGACTTTTCTTTGCCTTCTTACCTATGTGTGAACTATCCATGTTCCCATCTAAAGCTAAGCCCTTCCACCTGTACAGCAGATCCTATTCCCTTCTCTTCCATGATCATTCTAGCAATCTCTCCTCTCTTTTCCATGTAATTAAACTTCTCTTCTGGGCTTTCCCTTCAGCATAAAAATGTGCTGTATTCTCTTCCATTAAAAAAGGGAAGAAAGTTCTTCTTGACCTCACTTCAGCATCCATCGCCAACTGTGCTCCAGCTTGAACAAAAGTTTTCTCTGTAGGCAGCCACCAGGGCTCCTCCTCCATCACTCCACTAAAAGCCCCTCGCCAAGGTCGACAATGACCTCCACGTGTTGCTGAATCAAGGTCGCTTCTAAGTCTTTGTCTTGACTTATTTCACACAGTTGCTCACTCTCTTTTAATACTGTCTTCCCCTACACTCTGTTGCTTTTCTTCTTCCCTTGCTGAATAAACTGCTTCGGTGTCCTTTGCTTGTTCCTCTTCTCTCCAACCCCTCCATGTTTAAATGCTTCAGGACTCAGTATTTGAATCTCTTCCCTTCTTTATCTTTGCTAATTCTTCAGTGATCTCGTCTGGTTTCAAGAGGTTAAACAACATCTGTACACCGATGGCTCTTAAATTTATATCCTTATGCCAGACTCCAGATGTGTACATCTGACTGCCTATCCAACAGTTCCCCTTGGATGTTTAATGGAAATCTCAAACTTAGCAAATTCAAAACCGAATTCCTGGTCTTTCCCCTAAAACTTTCTGTGTGCCCCCTTCCCCATCTCAGCAGATGGAGACTGCATCCTCCCAGTCTCTCAGCCTCCAAACTCTGGAATCATCCCTGGCTCCTTTCCCTTTTAGCCTCCACATCCAATACGTCAGCAAATCCTGTCAGTTCCATGTTCAAAATACGTTCAGATTCTGGCCACGTCTCACCACTCCACAGCCCTTCTCCAAGCCACAGTGCCATTTTTCTTTGACTACTGCACTAATCCCTTAATTGGGCTGTTTCTAATCGTTGCTGCCTACGACATTCCAATGACTCGTCATTCCACTCAAAGCCAAAGTCCTTCCAATGTCTTAAGCTCTACATGGTCTGACACACACCCCCATGACATCCATGACCTCCTTCCTTATCATTTCCCCCCTTCGTTTACCCCACTGCAGCCCCACTGGCTTCCTTTCTGTTCATTGACTATGCTAGGCACCCTTCTGCCTTACCTTTCTCCAGATTTTCCCTCAGCCTGGAGCAAACTTCCCTTAGACATCCACTTGCCTCACCCTCTCATCTCCTTCAATGCTTTGCTCATATCTGACTAATCAATGAGTCCTGCACTGACCATGTTACTTAATACAGCAATCTCTACCTCCGCCTCCAACATCTTCTCCTGACTCATCCTTACCCTGCTCTATTTTTCCTTTTTTTGCTGAGCACTTATGTATTTTTGTACCACATAAGTCATTTGCTTTTCATGTTTATAATTTATTGACTATCTCCTGTGCTAGAATGCGAGCTTCCTGAAGAGAGGGCACTTTATTTTGATTAGTTATGTAACCCAGGGCTAAGAACAGAGCCTGACATGTAGGAGGTGTTCAAAACAGTGTCATTGAATGAGTGAACTGATAAGCAAATTGCCTAAGTTCATAAGGTAGGTTATAGAAGTGGGTCTGTCTGACTCCAAAACCCAAGCTTTTCCACTAAGCCTGTCCTAATATAAGTTACTCATATGCTTGAAGGAAACCATTTATTGAAATAAATCTTTAAAAAGAATAATAGACATGTTGTATTTCAAAAGACTCTAAGAAACCTCTGTTCTCTTCCCAAATGTGCCTTGGGGAAGTATCTTCACATTTTTAACTCTGGATTTAGGCTTTGTGATTCTTGAAGGTAGATCCTTGAAGCTATATCATGTACACAGGAAAGAGCTTATTACACCAATATTGTCCATTAATCTCTGAACATAGGTATGTGAGAAGGTTGTCCATGGAGTGGGTGTAAGCAATAAAATATCTTATGGTGACCAGAATGAGAGACTGAAAACATTTTAAACCCATGAGGCTGTGCTTAACCTTAGTGAGAAGAGCCTTGAACTCAGGGAAGAAAGCAGGGTAGTCCCTCACAGCGTGGCCTCAGAATCAATCAGACTTGGATTAGAGACCCAGCCTTTCCATTTGCTAGCTGTGTGACCTAGAGACAGTTACTTAATGAAAGGGAGTTTCATTTACCTTATCCATAAAGAAAGGATACTGGTAGTATCTGTTACATAAGGCTGTTGTAAAAAAATTAAATTCTGTGATACAAGCAAAGGGCTTAGTGCAGTGCCATTTACATAGTACACCCAATAGATGTTGAGACGCTGGTTTATACTGCTAATATTTGTCTTTTGCCAAAAAATATGATGTTAGTTGTCGTTTTTAAGATGTATTATTACTAAAAGAATGAATGCTTTCTTAAGAACAAAGTGAGGCTATTCACTCTCATGACTCCTATTTAACATCCTATTAGAGGTCCTAGCCAGTGAAATAAAGCAAGAAAAAAAGCTTTCACATTAAAAAAAGAAATAAAACTGTCTATATTCACAGATAACATGACTTTTGTATACAAAATCTCAAAGAATCTCTAAAAATCTACTAGCAGGAACATGTTGCAGGATAAAGGATCTAAAAATCTGTTATCTTTCTATACACTAGCAATGAAAAAATGGAATTTTAAACAATAGTGTAATTTATAATATCACCAAAAAGCATGAAATAAATAGTATACATCTAACAAAATCTATGCAATATCTGTATGCTAAAACAAAATATTGCAAAAACAATTTAAAAAGACTTAAAATAAATGGATACATTAGTTATACATTGATAGTTGCAATATTCAAAGATAGCAATCCTTCCCAAAACTGACATATAGATTTAACATAATTTCAACCACATTCTCATAGAAATTCACAAGTTGCATCTAAAATTTATATGTAAAGGCAAAGAAACTAAAATAGTCAAAAAAATTTGAAAAAATAACAACAAAGTTGGAGAACTTACACTACCTGATTTCAAAACTTAGTAGTAAGCTATAGTAATTATTACTATAGTAATAGTAAGCTATAGTAATTAAGACAATGTGGTGAAAAAATAGACACACAGATCAATGGTATAGAATGGAGTGTCCAGAAATAGATCCACACACATTTAGTCAATTGGTTTCAACAAAGATGTGAAGGCAATGCAATACAGAAAGATGGTCTTTTCAACGCACTGCAGTGGAATAATTTTGGATAACCTATAAAAAAAGTCAAAACCAAAAACCCTGAGCCCATAACTTGTACCAGAGACAACAATGAATTCAAAATGCATATAGACCTAAATGCAAACCTTTAGGATATGCATTCCTAGAAGAAAACATAAGAAAAAAGTTTTTGACCTCAGATTAGGCAAATATTTCTTAGGTATGACACCAAGCACATCATGTATAAAAGAAGAAAATCATAAGTAAGTTTCACCTAAATAAAAATTTCTGTTCTTCAAAATACAGTTAAAACAATTAAAATAGAAAACCAAAAACCCAACTAAAAGGACAAAGATTTAAACATTTAACCAAATAAGTATATCAATGGAAAATAAGCACATGAAAGGATACAAATTAAAATGGCAACAAAATATCATTACACACAGATTAGAAGGGAAAAAAGGGATATTACAAAGTGCTGGTGAGGGTGTGGAGCAACTAGAACTCTCACACGTTGCTAGTATTAATGCAAAATGGTACAGCCACTTTAGAAAACCATTAATTTCCTCATACAGTTAAATATACACTTGCCACATATGATCTAACAGTCCCATTCCTAGGTATTTACCTCAAAGAAATGAAAGGATCTGTTCACACAAAACTTTGTATGCAGATGTTTATAGCAACTTTATTCATAAATGCCAAACACTGAAAACAACCCAAATGCCCTTCTACTGGTGGTTAGGAAAATTAACTGTATTGCATTTATTCAATGGAATACTACACAGCAATAATAAATGAACTATAGATACATACAACAGCTTAGATGAATCTCAAATACATTATACTGAGCAAAGTTAGTCTGTTTGAAAAGGCTACGTTCTCTATGATTCCATTTATATGATATTCTGGAAATTAAAAATTATAGGGACAGAAAGCAGATCAGTGGTTGCCATGGACTGGGGTGGGGGCAGGCTTGACCACAATGGGGCATGAGGGAATTTTTTGTGTGATGGAACCATTCTATATCTTGACCATAGTAGAGATTGCATGACTGTATACATTTGTCAAATCTCATAGAACCATAGAGTAAAAAGAGAATTTTGCCTGATGTAAACCATACTTCATACACCTAAGTAAAAAAGAAAAATCTAGGCTGACTGCTGTTTCTTCTTCAGCACTTTGAAATTATTATTCCACTGCTTTTTATCCTTTATTGTTGTTATGATAATAGTATTTCTTAGCTTAACTACACTATATCAAGAGATGTATTTATTTTCATTTTTATTTATCCTGCTTTCTAAATCTGAGGAATCATATCTTTTATTAGGTCTGGAAAATTTTCAGCATTATCTCTTTGAATGTTTCATCTCCTATTCTCTATACTCTCTCTTTATGTAGCATCTATTATAGATAAATTTGACCCTTCTCCTTCTCACATTCTTTTTTATGTTTTTCATCTTATTATCCTCTAGTGGCATTCTGGAGAATTTCTTCAGGTTTTCTTCCCAATTTTCAATTCTCACCTCAGTTGTGTCTGATCTGGTTTTTAACCAATCCATTGCCTTCTAAAGTTAAATGATTTATTGTAATATAGCATACACATACAAATATGCATAAATCATAAATGTCAACTCAAATAATTTTCACAAACCAAACACACAGTGAAACTGCCACCCAGATCAAGAAATTAAGTATTGCCAGCACCCCACAGACCCCCTTTGCATCGCTTCTCAGTCACCAGACCCCCTGCCAAGGCAACCACAATTCTGATTCTAACACCATAGTAGATTAGTTTTACTCATCTTGAACTTACTATAGATGGAATTTTCAATCTGAAATCTTTTGGCTTCTTTTACTCAACATTATGTTTGTGAGACCCATCATATTGTTGTGTGTAGCATTCATTTATCATTGTGGTTTAGGACTTCCCTGGTGGTCCAGTGGTTAAGACTCTGTGCTGCCACTGCAGGGGACACGGGTTCCATCCCTGGTCAGGGAACTAAGATCCCACATGCCGTGTGGTGTGGCCAAAAAAAAAACCCTGTGGTTTAGTATCCCGTTTTATTAAGACATTACACGTGATCTATTTATGTACATGTGGGTAGTTTCCTAGTTGAGACAATATGAATAAGACGGTATGAACATTCTAGTACATATCTCTGCCTTTCTGTTGGGTATATATCTAGGAGTAGAATTGCTGAGTCATAGGATAGATTAGTTTCCTCTTGACGTTGCGACAAACTGCCACAAACTTAGTGGCTTAAGACAATAGAAATTCAATAACTTACAGTTCTGTATATCAGAAATCCAACATGAATCTCACTGACAGATTGGCAGGGCTGCCTTTCTTTCTGGAGGTTCTGGGAGATAATCCATTTCCTTGCCTTTTCTAGCTTCTAGAGGCCACCTGCTTCCTTTGGCTCAAGTGCCTTCCTCCAGTAACTTTGATCCAAATCCTTCTCACTCTTTCATCTGCTTCTCTCTTATGATTTCCTCTTCCAATTTTAAGGACCCTTGTGATTACATTGGGTGCACCCAGATAATCTCCCTATTTTAAGATCAGGTGATTTGTAACCTTAATTCCATCTACAAATTTAATTCCTCTTTGCCCCATAACATAACATATTTACAAGTTCTTGAGATTAGGACATGGAAGTCTTTGGGGAGCCATATTTTGCCTACCACTTAGGGTATGCATATGTCAAGTTTTATTTTACTGTATAAGTTTTTCAAAGTGGCTATTAATTTACACTCCCACAGCAGTGGAGGAAAGTTCTAGTTGCTTGATATCATTGCCACCACATTGTTTTTTTCATTTTATTCATTTTGGTGGCATTGTATTGGTATTTCACTTAAGTTTCAATTTGTATTTTCCTAATGGCTAATAATGTTGAGCATCTTTTTCAGTTCTAACTGGCCTTTGGATAGCTTCTTTTCTGAAGTGCTTATTTGTGTCTTTTGCCTATCTTTCTATTGGGTTCGTGTCTTTATTGCTAATCTGTAAGAGTTCTTTAGATATTATGGATAGCAATCCTTTGTCAGATATACATACTGTAAATATGTTTCCCACTCTATGGCTTGCCTTTTCACTTTCATAGTGGTGTCTTTTGACAAACATAAGTTCTTAACTCTAACATAGTCCAACTGTCTTCTATTGTTAGTATTTTATGGTTATTCCATTTAAGAAATCTTTGTCTAAAAATATTTTTCAATGTTTTCATTTAGAAACTGTATTTTCATATTTATATTTATAATACATCTGGAATTTTTCTATAATGTGAGGTATAAATCAAAATTCAATTTTCTCGTATGGATATCCAATTGATAAAAGATTAATTTGTTGAAAAAACACTTCACTTCCCACTGCATTTCAGTTTCACCTTTGTCATTAAATGAGTAAATATGTGTAAGGTGTGTGTGTCTTTTATTGATTTTTCAATTTGAAATGCAATGCTTCTTATTTTCAAAAGACCTGCTCATTTCTTTTTAAATAATTTTTTAAAAAGTTTCCCAAATGGTACCCTATATTTCTGTAAATGGCAGCACTTCAAATATTCAAAATGTACTTTTTAATATTGGCTCTATCATATAGTTCCATTATTTCAAACTTTTGGGCCAATTAATTCCTGGGTTATGTCTGCCATTCCCCTCATAGTGGATTGCTTCCCTGTGTAGTTTTAATTTTTGTATGAGATCTTCTTTTCAATGAGCTGTGTGTGTGTGTCTATTTGTGTATAAAAGTCACACACAACATGAGTTTTGGCTTAACATACAAAGCTTTTTTCTCTCATGCAAAGTCTGCAGCTGCCTTCCAAGCAGTGATCTAGCAATCCAGCTGTTTCCATCTAGTGGCTAAACTATCTCAAGATGCGGCTGCCACTGTCACCGAGGAATGAAAAGAAAGAGCAGGAGATCTCATGCCTTTTCTTGAATGCTTCAGTGCAGGTGTGACCTGTGTCACTTCCACTTGAATCCATTGCCTAGACATAGTCCATTGGTCCTGCCTAACTGCAAGTGGCCTGGAAATTGTAAGGGAGCATATGAATATTTGGTAAGCAGTAAATGTCTCTGCTTTTTAATCACCATATATTATTTTTCTCCCTTATTCCCAGTTGTAGAACATATTCAAGCCCTCCCCTTCCCCAACAGAAGCAACTCAAAGGCCCACTCGGTCATTTCATCCAGTTCAAACCCCATCAGATCCAGACATGGTTACTCTTTGTCTTGAGGCCTGTGAACTAAAAGGATAAATATCTTCCCCTTTTCCAACACAGTGGTAGAATACCAGCAGGATAATTTCAGTGAACACATCCATTCAGAAAGGGGGGAAAGGGAGATGGCCAGCAGTCATTGGTCTGAAATGGCACTGTGTAGATGTTGTGAGGGCCCACTTCAATGGGAATGGGAGCTTCTTATTATTTAGCTTCCTTAGGAATGTTCTATAATATCCAGTCCTTGAAAGCCTCATTCTCCAGTTAGTGGTGTCTGCTGACTCTCCTTCATGATGGACTACTTTCTTGTGTATTTTGTAATTGTTGTTTGTGAGCTGATCAGCAGTAGGGATTTATGAATGTGGTAGTCAGTCATGTGTGCCCCAAGTCATGAAAGCATTTCTGCCAAGTGCTGCAGGGGATTCATCAGTCCAGGACTGCATTTTTAAAACAGCAGTTTCTCAGTTGGAGATTTTTACGTCATGAAAGTAGTGTAAATTTAGACTCACACTCACCCAAGCAAAGGCTTGGGAATTTTACCTCTCATGGGAAATTTCTGACTGCTCTGAGCCACAGAACATTCAGTTAAAGCCTTTCTTGTTCCCTTCCCAATCTCATTTCCCAACTCTCTTCCCCAGAGGTAACTGGTATTCTGAAGGTGGCTTGTATCCTTCCCTTTTACTGTGTCTAAAAATAGTCTATAGTATTGACCTGTGGTTTAAAATTTATAGTAATGGCATCATATTGTGGTTATTTACTGCAACTTGTTTTTTCTCAGTAAACATAAAGATCAAGTTCATTCATTTTAATTGTTGTGCAGTATTCCACTTTAAACAAAACCTCAAAAACTCAACAGTTTTCCATTTTTCTATTATGAAAAAAATTCAGGTTGTTTCCAATTCTTCCCTATTCATAAATTATTGCTGCATGAATATTCTTTGTACATTTTCATGGAAGTGTATTTGGGCTATATACCTGTTATGGAATTATTGGGCCATAGGATCTGGATATCTTTAACTTTATTAAGTATTGATAAATTACTCTCCTAACTGGTTATGCCAATTTATAGTCATAAGCATTTTGATAGCATGATGTTGCCTTTTCAATATCTAAGTCAAAACTTGGTTTTGCTAGATCTTTTAATTTTTTTCCATATGATAGATATAAAATGTTATCTCATTGCAGTTTTAATTTGCAGTTACAAGATTATCATGAGGTTGACCTTTTTTTCACAATTATTGGCTTTTCAGGTTTCTTCTGTGAAGTATTCATTTTTCTACTGTGATTTTGTCTTTCCTCTATTGATTTATGAGGAAGTTTTATATTTTCTGGATATAATCCTCTGTCAGCTCTGTGAATTGTAAGTGTTTTCTTCCAGTCTGTGGCTTGGAAACCTTCCTTAGAGTCCTAAGAAAACCTTACTTGGTTGAGATTTCTGGAGTCTGTATGCTAACATGTCTTGTTCATGCTTTTCCACCTTCCTGCAGTGTGTCGTGGACACCATATGAGTAGGTGACATTTCCATGTTCCCTGGGACCCATGTAGACACTGCTCCTGAAGCTGAATTGATTTTTCTCGCCGACTGTGTCTGTGGGACTCCTGGCTGCCAGTAGGACCCAGGGTACACTGGTCACCCTAGACTCCTGGAGCCATTTCACCTGATGCCACCAGAGTGAGAGCTTAAAAGGCTGGAGACCTAACGAAAATCATAATTTGGGCAACGACTCACTAGCAGCCAGGGAAAGACTTCCTACAAGCCTTCCACAGACTAGAAATGGTGCTAAGAGTCAGGATCACTGGATAGGAAGCTTTTTATCTGACATGAAAAACTTATAAGCTATCAGAACCATTGCACAAGGTTTCTACTACAACGTGTAACATTTAATTTTGAGAGAGCATCACAGAAGCAGGGGAACAATTTGTATTAGAGCCACCCCACACATGAGCTATCTCTTGGTTGTTACTTAAAGAGCGCTGGAGAGCCTTAGCTGTGCATCCCCAGGCAAGGGCTGCCTTCTCTTGAAAACTCATTCTCTCTATAGACAAAATTAGAAAAAGGGATTTGGTATCTAACATTTTACCATTTTCTTTGCTTCTGACATTCTCGGTCCCATGCAATTTCTATCACCAGGAACACTTCTCTAGTTTAGTTGTGAATCTCAAACTTTGGCCACCAAGTTCTCTAACGGAAGGTTTTCCATAATGTCTGCACCACAGCTCTAAGCAGCCTACTAAAACGCAAATTCTCATTCTTTATTACAAGTTTTCGTGTGAATTTTTCAGTCTACTCCACGTTTTATCTGGATTTATTTTAATGAACGAATGATGCATTTGAAATTTAGTTTTCAAGTATGTTGAAGCTCTAGGAAGAGATATGTTTATGCTGTGACTTGGATTAGACCCTAGTTCATGTGTAAAAACACCCATGGGGCTAGGGCTCCTGGAGCAAAGGTTTCTTCTAGCCATATGTTCCATTACTCTCCAAACACATACAGGATGCTTCAGTCATATGGTCTGTTTGTTGTCCTTTGCACTTGCTATTCTATTTCTTACCTGAAGATCTTTACTGATGTCAAGTCATTTTCCAATTCAGCATACTTATCCTCTTCCTGCTAACTTTTCTGAGAGCTTGAAGGCCCTGATTCTCAGATAAGATTTCCCAAGCCCATGGAGCTTGACCTTAGAGCTTACTGTCTTTTATTGTTGGTTCCTCAATTGGACACATTTATCATTAGCTGGACTGCATGTTCCTCAAGGTTAGGTCCATGTCTCAGACCTCTCTGTCTCTCTTAAACCTCATTAGGACTATCCTTTCTAGTAGAAAGCATCTACATTTTTTACATTCTATGAGTATTTATAAACCAAGATGAGGTCACCCTCATAAAAAGAAGAAAAAGGAGGAAGGGGGGAGAAGGAAGAAAAGGTCTAAGTCCATTCTGCTGCTGTAACAAAGTACCACAGACTGGGTAGCGTATAAACAGAAGTTTTCTTTCACAGTTCTAGAGGCTTGGACATCCAAGTTCAAGGCACCAGCATGGTTACTTCCTGGTTAATAGCTGTCACTTTCTTGCTGTGTCCTCACATGGTGAATAGGGCAAGGGAACTCTGTGAAACCTCTTTTACAGTAGCATTAATCCCATCCATGATAAGTTCCTCACAAAGGCCCCACCTCCTAATACCACACATTGGGCATTAGTATTTCAACATATGAATTTTGAGGGGACACAAACATTCAAATATTACAAGAAGCTAACATTGACTGAGTGCTGACTGTATGCAGGCACTGTGCAAACATGAATGCACTTACACACATCATGCTCAGTCTTTACCACATCCCTGCGAAGTAGGTACCATTGATACCCATGTTCTGCAGATAGGAAAACTGAGGCTCCGAGAGGTTAAATAACTCCCCAAAGATCACACCACCGTGAGAGAGCCAGAACGCTGGCCCCTAATTCCCTGATGGTGGATCTTAAGTTCTTAACTATTAAGGGGAAAGAGAGATGGGGGCAAACGTCAGACCAGTTTAACACGGGTTGGGGGGACTGGTGAAAGTAGTGACACATGACATTACCTGTGGTCAGGTGGGAAGTGGTGTTCTTTCTAGTTGAAGAAACTATTACTTTCTAGCAGGAAGTAGATGCTTTCTACTGGAAAGAATTGTCCTAATGAGGTCCAGGAGAGACAAAAGAGGTCTGAGGCACAGACTTGATCTTGAGAAGCATGCAGTCTAGTTAGGGATACATGTGAACAACAAAGGAACCTAAAATGGTGTTCCAGGCTCAAGTGGGCATCACTGAGCAGCACGAAGGCCCCAGGCACTGGAAACAGGGCCAGAGGAAAGGGCACGGAGAACACGAATTCCCCTAGAACCTACTTCCTTTCTTGCAGCTGACCCCTAACAGAAATCAAACTCTTGCCCAGCCTGTCAGTCTGATACCATGCCTGGCCACAGCAATCATGCCTGCTCAGCATTCCCACAGATGGATATCGTTTTCCAGAATAGAGTGTGGAAAACGATATTTTTCTACTGCCATGATAACATCCCCACAATTAGAGGGAAAAAAAGCCAGAAACTGATATTTTGCAAGGTCACGCTTCATTTTCCCTGGCAGCCCAGGGAGGAGGGCTTTGTTTCTAAGAAGCCAGTGGGAACTTTGGGGGCTGTGTATCTGGTGGGGTCTGTACTCGGAGTCTGGTGAGTCTTTTGCAGCATCTCCTTAAGTGGAAGAATATAAAATTGTGCAGAGAAATGCTTTAACATGCAGGCAGTCAGTGAAGATCTGTCAGATCGACGAAGGCCAATTCTGAGTGTTCCCTGCTGGGTTTCCTAACACCATGGGACACTCAGCTGAACTATCTATTAGGAATATTTTCCCAAGTCATTTGTGTTAGATTATAGGCGATAAACTGCTTATTGTTGCCTGTCTGCCATAAATATAAAGCAATCATTTTTAATGCAAACAGCTGTTGGGCTAGCCTCTCCAAGATGCATTGCCCAGGGACCCACGTTCAGCTGTTTTCCCCTTCATCAAGTGCATTTCTGATTGTTTTTCTGCCCTGTGGCATACCACACATGTGATGGTGTTGGGGGTGGGTATAAATTTTCCTTGTTTGGGCACAGCATTTCTAAAAATATCCAAAAGGAATTGAAGGTGCAGAGGGGCAATTTAAGTTGTATGAAATCTGGTGACTCAAACCCTTATTACAGCCTCTAATTTCTTAAAATGACCTTGGAAATACCAACCCATGTTTCCTAACCTCCAGCAATAAGATTTGGGATTTTGGATTATATGCATTGATTCAAAAATGCTTTACGGAGGATCTGCAATGTACTAGGGCACCACGCTAGATACTGAGTACATACAGGTGAACCAAAATTGACATGGTGCCTGCTCCCCTGCCTCTTTCCCCCTCCCCTAGCTTTACTGGGGTATAATGAACAAATAAAATTGTAAGATATTTAAAATCTACAATATGATGATTTGATATACATATACATTGTGAAAGGATTTCCCCCATGGGGGGATTTAATTAATTAATTAAATTAACACATCCTTCACCTCACATATTTATCCCCCATCTTTTTGGAGGAGGGTGAGAACATTCAGTTCTACTCTCTTAGCAAATTTCAAATGATACAATATGGTGTTATCAACTATTGTCACATTATACATTAGCTCTGCAGGCCTTATTTATCTTATAGCTAAAAGTCTGTACCCTTTTACCAACTCTATTTCCTCCACCAACCCCTGGCAACCACTTTTCTACTTTCTGTGTCTATGAGTTCAATCCCCTGCCTCTTATAGTCTAGTAGGGGAGACAGGCTGATCAAATTATTGCATAAATTGTGATCCCAGGTATGAAGGAAATTTAAAGAACTAACAAAATGCCTAATCTAATGATTCATGGCAATTTTCCTAAGAAAGCAGCATTTGAGCTGAAGGTAAAGTGGAGTTAACTCTGCAAGGGAAGAGAGGGAATGAGGACGAGATTTCCAGGAAGACATAAAGGCACATTCAAAGGCTACAGGTGGGATAAGCATTGTAAGAACCGAGTTAAAGCCTGGGCACTGGATGCAGAGAGGGAGACAAACAGCACAGTGGGGCTGAGAGGCGAACGGGGTTCAAATCTAGCAGGGCTTTGAGGGCCATGTGAAGAGGAGCTTGGGCTCTATCCTGAGACTCACAGGAAGCCATTGGAAGCTACAGCCACTGGGGCCTCAGGAGGAAACTGCTGGTTTCCTTGAACCATACTTAAGTGAAATGTTGGAGATAACTTACAGAAGGAATTATTTAAATGGGTGTGGGTGGAGTTAAAGGAACCATGGAAGGATGTTGAGGCACCCAAGCAAAGCAACATGGAGAAGCCATGATCACTTCTAGGCCTGAAGAGGCAAGGGGAGGAAATAGTGAGAGCTGGAGCGGAGAAGGAGAGCCGCCCTGCAGGAGCTGTGGTCATGGAAAGTCACAGACAACAAGAGAACTGTAGCACTCCAGTGGGAAGACATACTTCAAATGCTCCTGTCTCTTGCCCGCCAGTCTCCTGCTGGATCCTTCATTGGCTGAACGCCCACAGAAGACAGAAAGCCAAAGAAATCCATTGAGATCAGTCTCCCCTCACAACCAGGTATAAAAAAGCAGAGAGAGGGAAAAATGGAGAATAACCAGTCCTGCAGGCTTTTAGCCTGTGAGTGACATGATCATATTTGTGTTACAAAACAGATTATTCTGATTGCTCTGTAGAGGACCAATGGGCAAAAATTAAGAGTGGGAGGACCTGTAAAGAGGCATCCATAAATAATAACAGTAGCCTAAGCCAGAGTGGTAACCGAGTTGATGGGGAGGAATGGACACATTTAGAGATTCCTAACATGGAAGGGCTTGGCCAAGACTAGAAGGAACTCTACAGTCTTCAGATCACACCCATCCATTGCTGTGAGATAACTGAGGCTCAGAAAATAGAAGAAACCTGAACCAGAGGCAGAGTTTTCCCCCAGCCCCTCCACTGCACTGCCTCTGTCGACACGCTCCGCCTGGATCAGACCCTCACCCTTCACTTTTATTCTCCAGGACAAATTCCTTTCTTCTCCAAGGCCCCTAAGGGTCACTATGGCAATACCCACTCCCAGAACCTTGACTTTACCTTCACGACTGTAGTTTCTCGACTCCATGGCCTTCTTGCTGGGGAGACCTGAACATCAGCGGCACTGTAGAGCTGTAGAGCTCAGCTCACCTCGATGGCTGGGTCAGAATAAACAAGGGGTGCTGGAGAAGCAAAGCATGGCTTCTTTTCACCTTTATTTCTAAGAGTGAACAATTATTGAATTCTTACTCTATGCTGGGCAACATTTAAGTCCCAAAACCACACATGGAAGTGTGTGTGTGTGTGTGTGTGTGTGTGTGTGTGTGTGTGTGTGTATAAAATCATTTTTTATAAATGAGCCAACCGAGCCTCACACAGATTAAACCGCTTGCCCAAGATCCACAGCTGGTAAATGGAAAAGCCCAGATTCAAACGCAGGTCTCCCCACCCCTAAGCATCTAGGGTCTTAACCACTACCCCCCTACTGCCTCTCACTACTTGGCATAGCATTCTGCCAGGCTCTCTTGTGTGGAGTATTGGGGTTGGGAGATAGAGTTCAAGGCATCAAAGAGTAGGGAGTGGTAAACAGTCAAAGACAGCAACCTTCAGTCCTGTTCTCTCTGTGTGTAGAGAGAGACACACTACTCTTCACATCAAGAGGAGTCACGCAATGTCCCTCACCTTGAATCCGGGCTGGCCTCAGTGCATTTGCTTTAACCAACTGAAATCTGGAGTTTCTGCAGCTGTATCACAATAGGCTTTGCAGCTTTCTCTTCAGATGCTCCCTCTCTGGAGCCCACTGCCATGCTTTAAGAAGTCCAAGCCACGTGGAGAGGCTAGGTGCACACGCTCCAGGTGCAGCCACAGCTGAGCTATAAGCAGAGAGCCAGAAATAAATCAACCCAGGTGAGTGAGCTGTCTTGGACATCAAGGCCAGTCAAGGCTTCAGATGACTGTAGCCCCAGCCACCATCTGACTATAAAACCACGTGTGAGAAGTCCAAGTGAGAACCACCCGGATGAGCCCAGGCAACTGAAGAACTACGAGAGATACTAATAAATTGCTTGAGGCCACTTAATTTAGGGGTGGTTTGTTATCCATTTATGGATAGTCAGAACAAAGGGCAAGGTCTCTGGCCTCATGGAAACAATATTTAGACAAATGGAACATAGGCATACCACAAGAATTCCCTCTCCCACACAGCTGTTAATGAGGAGCCCCTTTCCTGGAAGCTTTCCCTCCTCTGCCAAAATCTGGTCCCACCAGTTCTTGAGCCCAGCCTCCCTCTTAGTCTGTAGGGGTTTCCCTGCATGTGAATGCCTCAGTGTACAAGTGAGACCCCCCAGCCAGGGAAGATGGGGAGTGTGTTGGATCACAGCTCTCTGCCTTCCATTCCCTCCCAGCTTATGGCCATGCAGGTCCTCCACCAACATGGAGTGAGGGTGTGGAACAGACTCCGGGAGCTGCAGGACTCAGACGAGAAGGATGCAAACCGAGGGTGAAGGAGAGCACAATGGGGACCTTGCCGGAAAGCCTTCATCCTAGAAAGGAAAAAAAAAAAAAAAAAACCATATGTTATCCTAGCCCAAGACTAGATTTAAGTCTGGCTCTAACGAGGTTTCTCAGCTTCAGCACTGTTGACATTTTGGACTAGATAATTCTCCGTTGTGGGGTCTGTTCTGTGCATTATAGGATGTTTAGCAGCATCTCCGGCCTCCACCCACCAGATGCCAGTAGCACTCACCCACACCCCCTCCCAGGTTGTGACAACCAAAAATGTCTCTAGACATTGCCAGCTGTTCTGGGGGTGGGGCTGGGGGAATGGCAAAGCTGCCCCTGGTTGAAAACCACCACCCCTCCCTTCCTTCTCTGCTCTGAAGATTTTCCTCTCAGATCGGAGAAAACACGGTGCCTTCCCGCCACAGCTGTCCTTCACCCTCGTGCGCGTGACCAGCACAGCATCGCTCATCCACCTCCCCAGCACTCCCCTCTCCCTGCTCTTCCCCTGGCCAGATGGCCCTCAAGCTCTCTGGAGGGCATTTCATAGACACAATGTGGTACTGCAGGCTGAGTCCATTCCATACCCCAGGCTGAGGATGACACAGGCCAGATTAATGGGTGAGCCACTAGGCAGCTGTCCAGAGCACCAGTCAACAGGGGACACTGAAATGTCAGTGCAATAAAACTACAGTAGGGAGCTAGTTAACTCAGGTCTCCACACATAATTGCTGACAAAACTGGTGAGACATAAATTAGTTTGGTTGCAATTAAACACTGGGTACTGCTGCCAGCCTATCTCTGTTGATATTTTTGTGGCAAGTATGTGCAATTTACATGGTATATATGAGGCCTCACCACTAACTTTGAGACTGGCCCCCTGAGAGTTCCCTGTAAAAACCCAGACTGTTGAAATTCTGAAACTGAAAAATTCACCATGCTGCATGTGCTCTTTCCTGGAGATGATTTATTAGAATGTCTTCATTTAAAGGGTTTAATATGCCTCTCAAGAAACTGTCTAGTTCAGAAAATCACATGCAATATGTACATGGAATATAAATCTTTATTTTCAACATTAAAAATGCATTTAATTTTTATTATTTTTCCATTCCTACTAAATGTTGAACAGACATGTAAAGAATAGTAGTGTTAAAAGGCCCCAAATTACTCACCTGACATGTCCATGTCTCAGTCTGACCAGGGGTGTTGATGGGAGGTGAAGGGGCAGAAACTCAGAGAAATTGCGCTGGAAAACTTTTCTTTCTACTCCCATTTATTTCCGTGTAAAATCAGATCAATATAAATCCTCGAAGTTACCTTCATGTAAAAATAAAGCAAAAACAAAAAAAGAAACTGCCTGAAATATAAGTCAGGAAATGGGGAGGAGCAGGTCATCTTCTATTTGAGCTTGGGGTTTTGAGAAGGACTAGGTGTTCACTGTGTAGATCTTTTTCAGCTCCATTAGGTAGATCCAAGCCCTCCTGCTCCAACGGATACTTCTTTGATTCACTGGTCAACTACCCTCTTCTGCACCTGAAGCAAGAAAGTGCTCAACAGTTGTTGGGGTTGGAGAAGACTCCCTGCTGCACGTGGCCTGTGTGCAGTCTCGAGGTCACAAGTGTGTTACTCCTGGTCCTGAAAGCAGCAGATGCCAAGATGGGATTAGACATGCGAAAGACCTGCTGGGAAAATGTCTACAGGAGGAACAGTAATTTCAATTTCAATAATTCTGTTACAAATCACCTTCCATTGTGCTTCCCAGTCCTTTGTTCATATGGCTGTTGTCCCATGAAACACATTGTATTCCAATTAGTTACTTGTGGATTTATTTCCCCCTGATAGTTTGCAAAATCCCCAAGGACTAGGAACATGTGTGTTAATTCAGTAAATAAATAAATAACTTATCACTCATATATTTATTCAACAAAGGCTTTTGAGTGCTTTGTCTGTGCCTGCTATTGGTATCTGGGGAGGCCAAGATAAGTAAGACACAATACCTGTCCCACAGGAGCTCAAAAAAAATTAGGGCGAAAGATGAGGAGCCATCAGTATAGCCCTGCATTGTGTACGGTACAGTCAAGGTATTTACTGAGAAGAGCAGGAGCGTCAGGAGGGATACCTAGCTCTGCCGAGGGGGTGGCAGTGAAGGAATTCATCATAGGATTGATGGCTCCCGGGCTGCATCATAAAGGGCAACTTGAAGTTGTCCAGGATTTTATCCCTAGTTTCTAGCACACACCAAGTCCTCAATATGACTCTGCAAAATGAATGAATGAATAAATGAAGACGAATAAACAGAGAGTAACTGAGAGTATTTTGTCCTGATGAGCACCTATTGCCCTTCATTCTGGTAATAGCATCTTTTTCCTTGCTCCAGAAATGTACCCATGAACCAGGCCTTGGCAATTAGTTAATGAACAGGTTCTGGCCAGTGAATGGTTCAGGAGTGTGGACATGGTTGAACTTGGGCCAGTGAGACTCATCTTAGGACTTGGTTGAGCAGTGGGAAGATAGAATCTGTCTGCTGACCTGGAGCTGTGAGGATGTCAGTCGGGGGAATCTGGGGGCATCTTGGTTGAGAGAAATCTGCCAGAGGGTGAAGCTGCATAGAAGAAGAAGGACTGGGCTTCCCTGGTGGCGCAGTGGTTGAGAATCTGCCTGCCAACGCAGGGCACACGGGTTCGAGCCCTGGTCTGGGAAGATCCCACATGCCGCGGAGCGACTAAGCCCGTGAGCCACAACTACTGAGCCTGCGCGTCTGGAGCCTGTGCTCCGCGACGGTGAGAGGCCCGCGCACCGCGATGAAGAGTGGCCCCCGCTCGCCACAACTGGAGAAAGCCCTCGCACAGAAACGAAGACCCAACACAGCCAAAAATAAAAAATATAAATAAATAAATAAACTAAAAAAAAAAAAAAAAAAAAAAAAAAAGAAGAAGGACTGAGAGGTGGAGAGAGAGAAATTGGGTCCTGATGATATTGTTTTAGCTCTTGGATCCAGCAATAATAATAAATGGGTCTATTCCTTATCTGTTCTTTGGGTGATCATTAAATTACCTTTTTTGGGGGGTGATGAGGTGGGGTTTAAGCCAGTTTGAGTCGGTTTTTCTATTAGTTGCAACCAAACATGCCTTGACTAATAGAGATAAACAGCTATCTATAGTATGAGTTGCTCCAAAAAGTACTGAGTTCCCCATTTCCAACATGGTTCATGTAAAAATCAAGATGATTCTATCAGAAAAGGAAATGCTATATTACTGGGGACCCTTAAGCCCTTTTCAGCCTTGCTGATTGCTGATTGAAATTTGTGCCTGTTACCTGAAGCAGAGAATGTGTGTGAAAGAAAGAAAGGCAGGAGTGGACACAGAGAATCCACATCCATAATGTCAACCAGATTGCCCAGCGGGTTTTCCATAAAGGCTCGGTATGTTTAGCCTAAAGTGTCACTTCAGAATTGCTATTTTCTTTCTGCATTTTGGATGAGTGACAAGAATGACCTAAACCAGAGAGAACGGACACACCAAAAATTTTGTTAAAAAGAATTAACAAGTATGCAGGTTGGTTGAGAGAAAGTGATGTGGCCACTGAGACATAGCAGCTGAGAAAGGTATTTTTCTTTTTCCTCTTGCCCCTACATGCACCATCGAAAGGAGGAATTATTATCAAAGTCCAGAGTCTTTCTAACTCCTCAACAAACATAAACATCCTCGCCACAGTGCCAACCTTGGCAGGGACCAGAGGGGAAAGTGCCCACTGCCCCCACTCCCAGGGGTTTGAGTCAAGAGGCCGAGGAATCTGTGCAACATGTGTGGGGCAGCCGTCTAATGGGGCAAAGCCTAGAACCAGAGAAGATGCATTTTATGAAACGGAAATACAAATAAATAGCTGACACCAGAAGACAGACTGTCTCCTGACTGTTTAGAAACCACTGGACTCTGGTTCTATTTATAAGGAAGACATGTTCCACAGAACCAGTTTTTCCTCAAGGCCAAAGAACCAACATATTCCAGGCACATGTGGAAAGGGATTGAGATGTGGGTTCAGGGTTTCAAGCTCTTTAATGAATTCATTCTGTCTCTGGGTCAAGACACATGCAGAGTGTTTTTGTATTTTCTACTCTCAATAACTGGGGGAGGCATAGATGCATAGCCCTCCTCTGCATTTCTAGCCCTTCTCACCTTCCCGTCAGTTTCATCTTTCTACTTTCTTGCTTACCTGCCTCCATTACCCACCTTTCATTCCCCCTTAGCAGAAAGAACACTCCCAACTATTCAAGAGGCATGGATTCTGGGTTCAGATTTTGCTAATAACTGGCTATTGAACATTAGGCATCTTATTTAATCTCTCTGGACCCCAGTTTCTTCATCTGCAAAATGCACTTAGATAAGTGTTTACCCAATTTATGGTCCTCAAAATATGAAGAACTGGGGTGCATGTTTGGATATTAACAACTCTGAGATATAATGCAGGGAAGAATCATGTTTAACTTTGTTTTGCCAGCATGATTCAAATTCATTTGAGAACAAAATCTCTTTAAAAAAAAACAAAACAAAACCAAAATCTAGCTACATCTTGCTATTCTATGATATAAAAATTGGAAAATTCTTGTTGTGGTCAATACTTTGGTTCTCTAAACCTCCTTTTAATATCCTTCTATTTAGAAAGGTTGGGAACAAAAACTATACTTCTCAGACTTCCTTGCAGCTAGGGTTCTACTTTTGGATTATATCCTACCAATTAGATATACTCATGTGAGATAGGAAAGATATTTTCATTTCCTGCCCAATGTCTTTCTAAAAGCCTAGCTCAATTCTGTGGGGCTTTTATGTTTTCTCTCATGGCCATACCTTCTCCTAGGCAAAGAGCTTATTTAGATATAGCAGGTCTAGTCCATTTCTTCTCTTCTGAGTTGTAATAAATCCCAAGAAATAGACCCATGACAAGTCAGGAAAGGGTAAATGCTAGCTGGGATCATCTTTCTCTGAAGTTTCCGTCATCTTTTACAGTTTATTTCTGATTCAGTAGAACATAGTTCATTTTCCTAGGGTCATGCAGCAATTCCAGGAAGAGAGATACTTGCTAAAAAGTTGGAACGGTAACCATGATGCCCTATGGACCCTCTGGCAGCCATTATGAGGCTAGATTGAGGTGGGCACACAGACTGTCCCCCTTCAACATCCCCTGTTGTTAATTTTATATAGCGATGACTATATTTCTCATAACATTATTAACATATTTCTCATTAACATATTTCCAGAAGCATCTTAAATGCTGCTCCAGTTAAAGAAGACAGCTCTGGAAGGACAGAAACCTAGCTCTGGCTCCCCAGTGACTTAGTAAGCCACCTTGGTAAGGACAAATAACCACCCTATCTTTTAGATTCCCTGGGTCTAAAATCAAGAAAGCACCATTTTCCCTGGTTGCCAGTACTTCAGACAAATAGAAGACCCTGTGGTGCAGTGAGTTTTAAAACTGAGCTTTTAAGGTGGGTGTCAGCAGAAATCTCTTGCATTCCTAAACACTAACAACAAAAGATCAGAAAGAGAAATTAAGGAAACAATCCCATTTACCATCACATCAAAAAGAATAAAATACCCAAGAATAAACCTACCTAAGGAGGCAAAAGACCTGTACTCAGAAAACTATAAGATACTGATGAAAGAAATCATAGATGATGCAAACAGATGGAGAGATATACCATGTTCTTGGATTGGAAGAATCAATATTGTGAAAATGACTATACTACCCAAAGTAATCTACAGACTCAATGCAATCCCTATCAAATTACCAGTAGCGTTTTTCACAGAATTAGAACAAAAAATTTTACAATTTGTATAGAAACACAAAAGAACCCGAATAGCCAAGGCAATCTTGAGAAAGAAAAACGGAGCTGGAGGAATCAGGCTGCCGGACTTCAGACTACACTACAAAGCTACAGTAATCAAGACAGTATGGTACTGGCACAAAAACAGAAATATAGATCAATGGAACAGGATAGAAAGCCCAGAGATAAACTCACGCACCTATGGTCACCTTATTTTTGATAAAGGAGGCAAGAATATACAACGGAGAAAAGACAGCCTCTTCAATAAGTGGTGCTGGGAAAACTGGACAGCTACATGTAAAAGAATGAAATCAGAACATTCTCTAACACCATACACAAAAATAAACTCAAAATGAATTAAAGACCTAAATGTAAGACCAGATACTATAAAACACTTGGAGGGAAACATAGGCAGAACATCTCTGACATAAATTGCAGCAAGATCTTTTTTGATCCACCTCTGAGAGTAATGAAAATAAAAACAAAAGTAAACAAATAGGACCTAATTAAACTTAAAAGCTTTTGCACAGCAAAGGAAACCATCAACAAAACGAAAAGAAAACCCATAGAATGGGAGAGAATATTTGCAAACGAAGCGACCAACAACGGATTAATCTCCAAAATATACAAACAGCTCATGCAGCTCAATATAAAAAAAAAAAAAAAAACAACCCAATCAAAAAATGGGCCAAAGATCTTAATAGACGTTTCTCAAAGAAGACATACAGATGGCCAAGAGGCACATGAAAAGATGTTCAACATCACTAATTATTAGATAAATGCAACTCAAAACTACAATGAGGTATCACCTTACAGCAGTCAGAATGGCCATCATCAAAAAACCTACAAACAATAAATGCTGGAGAGGGTGTGGAGAAAAGGGAACCCTCCTATACTGTTGGTGGGAATGTAAATTGGTAGAGCCACTATGGAGAACAGTATGGAGATTCCTTAAAAAACTAAAAATAGATCTACCATATGATCCAGCAATCCCACTCCTGGGCATATATCTGGAGAAAATCATATTTGAAAGGATACATGCACCCCAATGTTCATTGCAGCTCTACTTACAATAGCCAGGACATGGAAGCAACCTAAATGTCCATCAATGGAGGAATGGATAAAGAAGTTGTGGTACATATATACACTGGAATATTACTCAGCCATAAAAAAGAATGAAATAATTCCATTTGCAGTAACATGGATGGACTTAGAGGCTGTCATACTGGGTGAAGTAAGTCAGACAGAGAAAGACAAATATCATATGATATCACTTATATGTGAATGTAAAAAAATGGTACAAGAGAACCTATTTACAAAACAGAAATTGAGTCACAGATGTAGAAAACAAACTTATGGTTACAAAGGGGAATGGGGGGATAAGCTGAGAGATTGGGATTGACATACACACACTACTATATATAAAAGATAACTAATAAGAACCTACTGTATAGCACAGGGAACTCTATTTGGTGCTCTGTAATGACCTATATGGGAATGGAGTCTAGAAGAGAGTGGATATATGTATGTGTATGGCTGATTCACTTGGTGGTACAGTAGAAACTAACACAACATTATAAATCAACTATACTCCAACTAAAAAAATTAATTAAAAAAATTTAAAAAAAAATAAGGTGTGTGTCAGATACTACCAACGTCAATCCTGACCTTGACTCCATGAAGGTTAGACACTAGAAGTTAGATTCACCAAAACATGGGCTAAAGGGAATCTCTGGGTCCTTTGGCAAAACTGTGAAGTAGCTAAAACTTGTCTTTTCCTCCTTCCAAATGAGAAAAATTCAGTTTTCCAAACTTCAGCACCAGAAATCTTTTCCCACTTCCTCTGCCCTCTAGAATTGTGCAGGGTTTTATCAATAGCTCTGTCCTTCTTCTCAGGGCAAGGAAAAATAGTAAGCTCATATATCCTGGGGCCGTGGTTTCAACCCTGGCTGCTCATCAGCCCTGGATAGCTTCAGGGAGCATAGATGCCAGGGCCCCACAGCTAGAAACCCAACTCAGTTGGTCTTGGATGGCTCCCAAGTAGACTAACTATTCCACAGCTCCCACGGGTTGAGAACCACAAGGGTATTGTTACCTAAAAGCACCTCTTCAAAGAGGATCATGGATGAGGTTCCAGGGATGAACTAAGTTTGCCTCACTCCTACTCAGAATTTCCATAAAGCAGTTTATTGCCATTCACTTTTACTTGCAAGCTTCAAGGTAGCCAAATGGGAAGTGGGCTCTTGCCATAAATAAGCTCATAAAATCTTGCATTAATGCCAAGGTGAATTTAATACAGAGCTTCTGTCTAGTAGCTGGTGCCCTGTTCTGGAAATTCTGTGCCCATTCTGCCTGCTGGCTTCATTGTGCTCAATTATCCCACCCTTGAATACCCCCAGAACCTGGCTTTCATCCTCCATCTGGTGTCCTATTCCTCATCTACCATTCCAGTACTAACCTGATAGTATCAAATAATGACAAGCACATGGGCTTTGAGTCAGATCTTGTTCAAGTCTTGACCACACTACTCTATAACTCAGGATACCTTGAGAAAGATATTCTGTGTCTTGGTTTCTTCATCTGTAGAGTAGGGAGGATATAACCTACTCTCTCAGTTTAGGGTTTGACACACAGTATATACTAAACAATTGAGAGGTCCCTTCTCCCCTATTTCATTGTTTACCTGTGCTTATTTCCACCTCTACTGTTGATGTGACCGGTAACCCAAAGGATTTTTAAAGGTAGGATTTGGGATATTAGTAGGAAGATGTTTTAGGGACAGCAAGACCTTTGTGTTGCAATTGAAATTACAGCCTACTAGTCCCCGCTAACTCTGTCTTAGTTCCCACCATAAGGGGTCCTACCAAGGTATTCAGGACAGTGATGTGATGGGGAAAACTAAGGAATGCAGTGGGCGTAGAGATCTGAAGAAGCTCTCTGATAGTCACTCGCGGAAGGCTGAAAAATAAACCCAGAGAAGACCTGGAAAGGGCAGACCACCAGATGTCCAACTAGGAAGCAGAAATCCTGGCTGGAGTCTGTTTCAAACCACAGAATCTGAATTTTGGGAAGAAAGCATTAAAAACAATAAATTATTCCAAATGGCAAATTTAGGATTCAACTGTCTCAAACTGTAACAATTTAGGCACTTGTAAAAGAGAAATATTCCAGATGGCAAAGTGGAAGGATGAATTACAGAGAAGGAAGTGGCTAATATCCTGTGCAAGACTTTGAAGCAATGCAAAGAGAGAGCCTTCCTTAAAGAAGCAGGCTAGGGGAGCCTGGTGTTTCTAAGAGACAGAAATGGAGTGCCATTCTCTCAGGGTCAGCTTGCCCCACTGGCCAGCCCTGGGTGCTCAGGGCTCAGGTTTGATATCAAATTGCCTTCTGTCTTCCAAGAGATTCTGGAACAAACAGCTCTGGTGGCCTCAGGGGGGCATCTGAAGTGACCACTTAACATATATAGAACTTTGATTGACATGGTCCATCTTCTTAATTCAGGGTTCCATGAGCCTCGGTAGGGTGTCAAATTGTTCCTGGTCCCCTTTTATCTTCTATCTCTCTTTATACGAGGTCACTCCAGCTCTGGAATCAAGGGGATTGAATCTGAACAGGTGAGCTGAAGGCAGCTGAGGGATCTTGGCTGCATCCTGCTCAAAGGGGCCTTAGTTCTGGCTTCTCAAAACGTAGCCTTTAGGCTACATGACTTGACTACATGATGCTTCCGTGTTACCTGGGAGATTATTGGAAATGCAGCAACCCAAATCTACCAAATCAGAACCTGCATTTTAACATGATCTGCAGGTGTTCTGCATGCATGTTAAGATTTGAGAAGCAATGTTCTACTAGATTGTATAGGCAAAAGAGGTATGTAGTCCCACAACAATTCCTTTATTCATCAGGAAGGACATTTCTCATTGAGTTTGTTTAATATTTTCAACAATACTGCACCTCATTGAGTCTATGAGATCCTAATAGTACTACCAAGGCCTTGACCTCAATACTACTAATAAAAGCCCTTTCCATCTGGGTCCTTAAATGAAGGGCCATCTAGTGCTCAATCTCAGCCTCAGTTACTCCATTCTATAATTTCTCCCCCTTTTCTATGGGACAATCCATCTCAGCTGGAGGAAAGTCACAGCATGAAAGTTGGATAAATTCCTCTATTGGTTTCCCATCACATTAAAAACAAAAATCAGGTTCCTTATAGTGGTCTTACAAGGCCCTTAATGGTCTGGCACCTGACTGTATCTTACATTTTATTTCTTGCCCTTTCTGCTCCAGCCACTCTGGACTTCTTTCTTTCTGGAACACAACAAGTTCTTTCCTAGCTCTGAGCATTTCCAGTCATTGTTTCCTCCATGGGAATGCTGTTTCCTTCATCATATCTTATCTTTGCTGACTCCTCATCATTTAGGTCTCAGCGTGAATACTCTTTACCTAGAAGGAACAATCCTGCCACTCTATCTGAAATCCCACCCACCTCATCCATCTCTATTACATCATCCTGTGTGATTTTCTTCACTGTACTTCACATTACCTGGTATTCTCTTGTTTATGTTTACTAATTTATTTCTCCTCCCCTACCACATACAATATAAGCTTTAGAATAGCAGGGAACAAGTTCCTCTTACTGATTGCTATATCCCAAGTGCCTAGAACAGTGCCTGGCAGAGTATTTACTCAATGAATGTTTACTGAATTTGAGGGAATGATAGTGCTGGCATGAAATCATTGACTTTTCGATTATCTGTGTGTTCCTGCTTTTCCTGCCCTAACCACTCCACTCATGCCCACAGATAACTCAGAAGGGCTCAGGTGGCAAAGCCTGGGTTAATGATGCTTTAGGTCTGGCCCGTAGGATTGAGGTAGGTCATGTTGTGGTCACTTCAGAAATGTGTGATATTTCAATTCAATACAGTTCTGTAAACCCTTACTGACTGCCTGCCCATGTACAAGGCACTGTGAAATATAACAAGGAATATTATAAATTCCTGACTTCAAGGGCCTCTCCTTAATCAGGCAGACAGGTAGATAAGCTAATAATTTTTGTACAGTATGAAAAGTGCCCCAGCCCCAGTTAGTTCAAGTTATAGACGTACAAAGAAAAAGCAAGAGTTTAACTCCAAAGGAGGAGGATTAGTGGTAATTTCCCCAAATAAATGATGTCTGATTTGGGTCGTAAGGCACAACTACGAGTGTTCCAGAGGCATATAAAGGCAAAAGGCATTCCAGGGGAACAAAGGTACAGAAGCAAGAAACGGGGCTGAAGGCACTGCAGAGTTTGGCGATGCCAGAGTGCAAAGTGCACAGTTTGAGGAGGCAGAAGGAAACAGGCTGGGGAAGGAGTCCGGAGCCTGTAATAACACATCTCTTTAAGGTGCCAGGCCTACTTTATGTTTGAGGTCAGATGCAAACATCTCAAATTGATTTTAGTCCAAAAGAGCCAGCAGTGAATTTAGCTGAGCGCGTGTTGCAACCTCTAGCCCTCCTCTGTGCTCCCCTTGGGCACCATGAGCGCCATGCCCAGCAATCTCAAAAGCCCTCACATGCTGGACCCATTAGGCACTGCATGCTCCACTGTCTGAGTCATTTCCCCCTCTGCCAATCGTGGCAGAACTCAGAGGAACTCTCCACTAATTGAATTTGAGATGACTCACTCCAAACCAGGGACTTGAAACTTGAAAACCTCAGCAGCAATACCTTGGCAGTGAGACTCTTGGTTCAAATTGTCCAGTTTGTTGTCTGGGAGCCAGTGGAAGTGAAGGGATAGAGCAGGGGTATGTGGGGGGCAGGGGTTTGAAGCAGGAACTTTGGGTGTTTTCAGAGAGCTGGAAAGACAACGGCACCCACTGTTTGTCATTGCTTGAGATCCAGCTGGTTGCCAAGAGCCAAAAATGACACTCAAACATGTTTTGTTCAGTATACCTAGTTTTGTTTACAATATTTGATGAAATATTAAAAAATAAGGAGATTTCACATTAAATTCTGGATTTCTGGATTCTCTCAATGATTTGAAAGATCTGCAATAACCCACTACAAGTGAAGAGTGGGTGCCCTTTATATGGGTTGTGTGCTCCTCAGGTTTCCATGGTCCTCACCCTAACATTTACATTCTGGTGCCTCTGCACTCATGCTCAGAATGCCGCGTTGGTATACTATACCTTTTTGGCCGCTCTGGACATTTGAGTTTGCAACCCCTATTCTGAAGTTATCACTGAGAGGACAAGCTCTGATGACATTTTCAGCAACAGAAGAATGGACCTCAAAATATCTCTGGAAAATTTCACCTGCTCAAGGCTCAGGAATTTTTTAGAAAATAATACAATAAAAGGGCACGAAGATGACCAATCTCCACCTCCCACTTCTCTCCTGGCAGATTCATGGTATTCACATTTGAGGCTCGGGTTATATATTTTTATTGTCTTATTGTTTCTCATCATAATTACATCATGGTTTGTATTTAACTGATGCCCAATAAATGGGTAAGGAATGGAATGGCATTGCTGGTCTAGGTCTTGTGCATCTGGTATCTTCCCTCAGGAAATCTGACACCCAGGATATGGCATGTTTGGCTCTTTCTTCCATCTATTTATGTTTTAATGCTTTCCTTCCCTCCATCTGTATTCATCTGCCTGCTCTTACAAGAAGCATTCCGTGATGTCCCCAGGCTGGAAATATTAGCCTTCCCTTCTCTATTCAAAATTAGTACTTATTTGTTTTTGTTATGTAACTTCCTGAGTTTTTGTTTCCTTCATGGGAAAAATAATATCTACTTCATAAGATCAGTATGTACATTATGTCTGGACATGGTGGAAATGACCATTGCACACACTTATATATCACTTGCCATATGCCAGGAACCCTTCCAAGTACTCTGTACATGTTGACTTATTTAATCTTTACTACAGTGCTATAAAGTAGGTACTTATGTTATAACCCCATTTTACAGATGAAGCAGCTAAGGCACAAATAGGTTAAGTAACTTGCTCAAGGTCACCCAACTAATAAGTGCTGGATATAAGCTTCAGAAGCTAGACCCAGCATCTATGGCCCTAACTACTAGGTAACACTGCCTCTCTTCTAAAGTGAGGTCTACAATACACAATAGTGTGCTTTGTGTTTGAGATTGCAAATTGTCCTCCATTATCCATTCTTAAAAGTGCTATTTTGTATTTTTAGTCACATACAGCCAGACTGAATCCTACTTGCTTTTAAAGCATGATTTGACTAGCTGAAGAGAAATGTGGAGGGAAGAGTCTCAAATAACATAAATAATGCTTGAGAGGTGGGATACTCTGTCCTTCCTTCTCCTCTCTACTTTAGGCAGGAGAATCTTCAGGCAGAGAACTCTTTTGAAAAATAGCTTATCAGCAGATCCTTCCAAAAGGTCTTTTCCTTCTAAAAGTACCAAACATCCAGCATAGACGCAAAACACCCCTGAGACCAAGAAAAGACTTGGAACTATGAGAATGCAAATGACACTGGTTTTCCTTTCATTGTTTTTAGACATGGATCTATTCCCAATTCTACCACTAACTTACCTGTACAATTTGATACAGACTTCTATTTGTCCTTGGTTTTTCTATCTGTAAAATGAAGGATTGGAAAATGGCAAACAGATTTGTTTTTGTAGGGCATATCCAATTGATTCATTGGTTTTGCCTGGAGTACTGCAAGCCATTCGCAGTATTTGACCAGCACTGTCTGCCATCGGGGAGAAGGTGTGTCAACATATTGGGAAAGAATTTGCCTCCCTGGATTAGATGATTCTCTAGGCTCCTACACAATTTTATGTGCATGTGAAAACAGCTACAAGGAGAAAAGAGAATAACAAAGCAAGAGATATGGATAAGATTTTTTTAAATGGATTTTGAGGAAACAAAGTATGACTGTTGAATTACCACTTATGCTGGAGGCAGTACAGGACAGGATTAATATTACAGAAAATCAAATCAGTAATGTGGTAGACAAATGTAAAATTAATGCAGAGAAAAAGAACAAAGAAAGAAGTAGGGCAGGAAGGGCAACATGAGGGATCTTTGTCATGATGGACCTGTTTTGTGTTTTGACTGTGATGGTGGAATATAAACCAACACATGTAATAAATCACCATAAAATTAAGTGCACACACACACACACACACACCCAAATGAGTACAAGTAAATCTGGGGAAATCTGAATAAGACTGGTGATGTATAAATGTCAATATCCTGTTTATGACACTATACTATATTTTTGCAAGATATTACCGTGGGAGAAAACTGAATAAAAAATACATGGGGGCTTCCCTGGTGGCGCAGTGGTTGAGAATCTGCCTGCTAATGCAGGGGACATGGGTTCGAGCCCTGGTCTGGGAAGATCCCACATGCCGCGGAGCAGCTGGGCCCGTGAGCCACACCTACTGAGCCTGTGCATCTGGACCCTGTGCTCCGCAACAGGAGAGGCCGCGATAGTGAGAGGCCCGTGCACCGCGATGAAGAGTGGCCCCTGTTTGCCACAACTGGAGAAAGCCTGCGCACAGAAACGAAGGCCCAACACAGCCAAAAATAAATAAATAAATAAACAAATGTGGGGTTTAAAAAAAAAAATACATGGGATATCTCTGTATTATTTCTTACAAGGAGGCTACAATGTATCTGGACCTACGATGAGCTCAAAATAAAAAGTTAATTAAAAAAGAAGATCAAAGCTATAAACACATAATAGGAGAATTAGAGATAACAGAATAGATACCCAATAAACAGACAAATAGTGTTATAGAAGGGAACTAGAAGCAATGATCAAAGGTAAAAATAGATTAAAATGTTTTATGCTGAAAAAAATGCTGATTTTCACAGATTTAAAAGACTCACCAAAATCTAGACATAATGAAAGAAAAGAGATTGATTCTTAAACACGTATCAAACTTTCTATATTATGATAATTATAACCGAAAATGAAAGCCAGATGAAGTAGCTAGGAACCAAGAACTTGTAAACAGCTCTGGGGACAACAGAGGAAAACTCGCAAGCCAGTGGCATTGATGAGCCACTCTCTCCATGACTTGTTTTAAGGATTCCATTCCCCCTTAAAGCCATGGACTGGTGACAAATCTGAAAATGCTGCTGAATCACAGATGCTGCATGAAGAACATTTGCACTGAGAGGAAGATTAACGTTCCCTAACATTCTGAATAATTCCCTACCATTCATAAACAATTTCTTGAAAAACGTGAAGGCAACTTTTACAGTTATTATTTAGATGGGGGTCTGGGTACCAAGCAAACTCAATCATACCTGTACTTGCCCTCAGAAACATTTCTTTAACCTTAATGAGTGCATTCAGTCAATGGACATTTATGGACACATGGCAAGTAGAAGGCATTGAGAATGTACAAAAATACTGAATCAGGCATGACCCTTACCCCAAACAGCCCACTAGAGATGAGCATAAATACTAACAATAATGACTACGATTTATTGTTATCTACAATTCCAGACACTGCACAAGTGCTTTATATATTATTTAATTTAATGATGTCAATAATTCCATTGAAGGTAGAACTGGGATTTTACTTTATGTTTGTGTGACCCAACCACTGTGCTATTCTCTAAGCCTACTGCCCACCATTTTTCAAGATGAAGGTCAAGTCATACAGTCACCATTAAATACATCTTCTATAAACATGTACAGATTCATCATTCATTCATTCATCCATCAACAAATATTTATTAGCATCATCTTTGTATCAGGATCTATGCTAGGTCCTGGGATACAATCATGAGAAAAACAGAAAAGAATCCATCTTTGAGGAGCTTCAAGTTAATGGGGAAAACTGGTATTACTCAAATGATGAAACGAATGTATAAATTTCTGTGTCTATGGCAAGGGCTACAGGGAAATATACTTGTTGCTTTGAGGGCATATAAGGAACCAATTTGACCTGATAAGGAAAGTAGGGAAGGTTTCTCCAAAGAAGTGACCCTTTAAGGAAATCAGAGGAGGGAGTAAGAGTTACCTGGTTGAAGAATGGAAGGAAGGCTCTCCAGGAAGAGGAAACAGCATGGGGAAAATTTCAGTTCTGGGAAGGGGCTTGGCAATATGATGGAATAAAAGAGAACCACTGAGGAGAGAGTGAAGCAGTGTGGTGCAAGGTGAGGATGGAAACTTAGGACATGCTAAGCCTTGGGGCCCGTGAAAAGGATTTTGCCTTTATCCTAAAAGCTAGAGAAAGCCATTGGAAGGGTTTAGAAAAGGAGTGGTAGGGACATGGTGAGTTTGGAATTTTCAGTCAATTCAACATTTTTTTCTATAGCCAAAGCTGTTAGTGTGAACTTCTCAATTATATTCTGTCTTATACTGCTTATTGTAACATCAAGTAATAAAATATCATCTCCCCAGCTAGAGCGGAGACACCTGGAAGGATGGGGCCATTTCTTAAACCATATTTTACTGAATTTAAGACACCCAAATAAGATGTATGTTCACCACTGCATTCCACTAAAAAAGAGAAAACATGCCAGTAATTAAAAACAGCATCTCTATTCTGAAGATTTAAAATGTGAAATAATGTACATCTTTAACTTGATGAAATATTATACTTCCTTTGACTCTCTTATAATGCCTAATACAATACTGAGTTGGTCATAAGTAGAGTGGGGAGAGTGCCAGACTTCAAATGAGAAACTAAGTTTGCAACTGGTTCTGCCATGCACCTGAACGAGAATGACTTTTTGGGTCCCAGTACACTCCTCTGTGAAATGATTATGTGGTCCCTGAGGTTCCTCCCAGATCCACATCTTCTTTCTGCAAGGGACTTTGGGGCTTTCCTCTGCTGGAAAGTGGGCCTGGCAGTGAGCTATAGGACCCCCTACGCCTCCCCAGGTGAAAGGCAGTAGGGAATGTGCCTAGAAGCCACACAGCCCTGATGAGAGACAGAAAACTGAAGGCTCGAGATGCCTAGTGACCAAGGAAACTTTCTGTAGGTCCCATGTTAACCAGAGATGGGAGCAAAGCATGGACTGTGTTTTGGATTGAAATGTGGTCCCCTGCAAAGATAAAGTCCTAACCTCCAGTATCTGTGGATGTGACCTTATTTGGAAATAGGCTCTTTGCAGAGGATCACGTTAAGATGAGGTCATTAGGGTGGGCCCTAATCCAATATGGCTGAGTCTTCATGAAAAGAGAATATTTGGACATGGAGACAGACATGTGCAGAGGGAAGTGATGGAAAGACACAGGGGGAACATCTTCTCCAAGCCAAGGAATGCCTGAGGCTGCCAGAAGCTAGGAAAGACACGGACCAATTCTCCCTCAGCGCTTGGAAGGTACCAACCCTGCTAACACCTTGAGTTTGGATTTCTGGCTTCCAAATTTTGTTTCTGCAGCCCCAGAAAACTACTACAGAATTGTATTACTCCCGTGATGTAGTGTCTTTCACCCATCCTCCTCTGCTTCTGAGAGAGTAGCAGATGATCACAGACCAGGGGGCAGCAATACATGAAATTAAGAGAGTAAAATTTGTTCTCAACACTCTCCCACCTCTGCTTTCCACACCTGACAATTCCTTCTCATGCCTCTGGCCTCAGGTACCAGCACCCCATTCTGCCTTCTCGTAGCCAAGAATACTCCAGGCTCCCTGTAGCCCTGCGAGTATTACTTTCTCAACCTTAATTCCACTCTGCATCCTCCTCTCTCCTTCGCCTTCATCTCATGTGTATTTTAAAAATTAGTATTTGTCACAGGAAAGGGATGCGGAATTTTGTAGCAGAGGTGATGAATTTTGTCGGTATCTGACATATAAATTTCCAGTGGGTGAAACACTTGACAGTGTGCAAGACACATTACTTTCAGGAGCCACCCTGGTGAGCTGAGAGGACATATAACATTTGGTTTTGATGGCTGAGAAGTCAGACTTCCTCCATCCAAAATCTGCCCTCCTACACTGGCATTTCTTTCCCCTCTGAATCAACAGAGGACAGTCTGTCTGAAAGTTGAAGCCCTCTGGGGGCCCAACCCCAGTCCCAACCATTCACAGGACCCCATCCATTAATGTTTAATAAATTGCTGCCCCAAGGCCAAGACTCTGCCCCAACCTGGCCCCTTTCCCCACCTCCACAGGGATGGAGGGATGACCTAGAAGTTAAGGTCCCTGTCTCTCCCAGCTTTAAGATGTAGTGATGCTAGGACTTCATTCTTGTTATATGATCTTCACTCACAGCCCCTTGTCCTCTACAGCCATTTTCTCTCCTACTTTCCCAAGCTTTCTCTTTTCACACCTGCCCTTGAGGTGTGCCTGGAAATGGAGGCAAGACTGAAATTCAAATTTCACACAATATCCAGTGTAGAAGAATACTACTAATAATTATTATTAGAGCTTTCATTTCTTGAGAGCTCACTGTGCGCCTGAGTTGATGTTCTGTTTTATAAGCATGTTTTTTAAACCTCCCTATAAGCCTATCAAGTAGGTATGAATATAAGTCCAATTTTATAATGAAGACTGAGGCCCGCATAGATTAAAAATACTTTCCTAAGATCAGATAGGAAGAGATAGAAGTGGGAATCAAACTTATTTTTAAAAAAATTTTTAAACATTTTTATTGGAATATAATTGCTTCACAATGTTGTGTTAGTTTCTGCTGTATAACAAAGTGAATCATCTATATGTATACATATATCCCCATAACCCCTCCCTCTTGCACCTCACTCCCACCCTCCCTATCTCACCCCTCTAGTAGACACAAAGCACTGAGCTGATCTCCCTGTGCTATGCAGCTGCTTCCCAATAGCTATCTATTTTACATTTGGTAGTGTATATACGTCAATGTTACTTTCTCACTTCATCCCAGCTTACCCTTCTCCCCTCCCCCATGTCCTTAAGTCCATTCTCTACGTCTGCATCTCTATTCCTGTCCTGTCCCTAGGTTCATCAGAACCATTTTCTTTTTTAGATTCCATATATATGTGTTAGCATATGGTATTTGTTTTTCTCTTTCTGACTTACTTCACTCGTATGGCAGACTCTAGGTCCATCCACCTCACGACAAATAACTCAATTTCGTTTCTTTTTATGGCTGAGTAATATTCCATTGTATATATGTGCCACATCTTCTTCATCCATTCATCTGTCGAAGGACACTGAGGTTGCTTCCATGTCCTGGCTACTGTAAATAGTGCTGCAATGAACATTGTGGTACATGACTCTTTTTAAATTATGGTTTTCTCGAGAGACCTTCAAGATAGCGGAGGAGTAAGATGTGGAGATCACCTTCCTCCCCACAAATACATCAGAAATACATCTACATGTGGAACAACTCCTACAGAACACCTACTGAACACTGGCAGAAGACCTCAGACTTCCCAAAAGGCAAGAAACTCCCCACGTACCTGGGTAGGGCAAAAGAAAAAACAGAGACAGAAGAATAGGGACAGGACCTGCACCTGTGGGAGGGAGCTGTGAAGCAGGAAAAGTTTCCACACACTAGGAAGCCCCTTCACTGGTGGAGACGGGGAGTGACACGGGGGAAGCTTCGGAGCCATGGTGAAGAGCACAGCAACAGGGGTGCAGAGGGCAAAGCGGAGAGATATGCACACAGAGGATCGGTGCCGACCAACACTCACCAGCCCGAGAGGCTTGTCTGCTCACCTGCCGGGGCGGGCGGGGGCTGGGAGCTGAGGCTTGGGCTTCGGTCAGATTGCAGGGAGAGGACTGGGGTTGGCTGTGTGAATGCACCCTGAAGGGGGCTAGTGCACCACAGCTAGCCAGGAGGGAGTCTGGGAAAAAGTACGGAACTGCCTAAAAGGCAAGAGACCATTGTTTCGGGGTGCGCAAGGAGAGGGGATTCAGAGCACCACCTAAATGAGCTCGAGACGGGCGCGAGCCACAGCTATCAGCGTGGACACCAGAGACGGGAGTGAAGTGCTAAAGCTGCTGCTGCAGCCACCAAGAAGCCTGTGTGCAAGCACAGGCCACTATCCACACCTCCCCTCTCAGGAGCCTGTGTAGCCCACCTCTGACAGGGTCCTGTGATCCAGGGACAACTTCCCTGGGAGAACACATGGCGCGCCTCCGGCTGTTGCAACTTCACATCGGCCTCTGCCGCCACAGGCTCACCCTGAATACCATATCGCTCCCTCCCCCCAGCCTGAGTGAGCCAGAGCCCCCTAATCAGCTACTATTTTAATCCTGTCCTGTCTGAGCGAAGAACAGATGCCCTCAGGCGACCTACATGCAGAAGCAGGGCCAACTCCAAAGCTGAACCCCAGGAGCTGTGCCAACAAAGAAGAGAAAGGGAAATTTCTCCCAGCAGCCTCAGGAGCAGTGGATTAAATCTCCACAATCAACTTGATGTACTCTGAATCTCTGGAATACCTGAATAGACAACAAATCATCCCAAAATTGAGGTGGTGGACTTTGGGAGCAACTGGAGACTTGGGGTTTGCTTTCTGCATCTAATTTGTTTCTGGTTTTATGTTTATCTTAGTTTAGTAATTAGAATTTTTTTATCATTGGTAGATTTGTTTATTGATTTGGTTGCTCTTTTCCTTTTTTTTAATATATAGATATACATATATATTTTTTTCCTTTTTCTGTTTTTGTGAGTATGTGTATGCTTCTTTGTGTGATTTTGTCTGTAAAGCTTTGCTTTTACCATTTGTCCTAGGGTTCTGGCTGTCCTTTTTTTTTTTTGTTTTGTTTTGTTTTTTGGTATAGTTTTTAGCGCTTGTTATCATTGGTGGATTTGTTTTTTGGTTTGGTTGCTCTATTCTTTCTTTTTATTACTTTTTAAAATTTTTAATAACTTAAAAATTTTTTTATTTTAATAACTTTCTTTTCTTTTCTTTCCTTCTTTTCTGTTTTCTTCCATTTTTTTCTCCCTTTCCTTCTGAGCCCTGTGGCTGACAGGGTCTTCATGCTCTGGCCAGGTGTCAGGCCTGTGCCTCTGAGGTGGGAGAGCTGAGTTCAGGACATTGGTTCACCAGAGACCTCCCGGCTCCATGTAATATCAAATGGCGAAAGCTGTCCCAGAGATCTCCATCTCAACGCTAAGACCCAGCTCCACTCAACGACCAGCAAGCTACAGTGCTGGAAACCATATGCCAAACAACTAGCAAGGCAGGAACACACCCCACCCATTAGCAGAGAGGCTTCCTAAAATCATAATAAGATCACAGACACCCCAAAACACGCCACCGGATGTGGTCCTGCCCACCAGAAAGACAAAATCCAGCCTCATTCACCAGAATACAGGCACCAGTCCCTGTCACCAGGAAGCCTACACAACCCACTGAACCAATCTTACCCACTGGGGGCAGACACCAAAAACAATGGGAACTACGAGCCTGCAACCTGGGAAAAGGAGACCCCAAACACAGTAAGTTAAGCAAAATGAGAAGACAGAGAAACACACAGCAGATGAAGGAGCAAGGTAAAAACCCACCAGACATAACAAATGAAGAGGAAACAGGCAGTCTACCTGAAAAAGATTTCAGAGGAATGATAGTAAAGATGATCCAAAATCTTAGAAATAGAATGGAGAAAATACAAGAAATGTTTAAAAAGGACCTAGAAGAACTGAAGAGCAAACAAACAATGATGAACACAATAAATGAAATTAAAAATTCTCTAGAAGGAATCAATAGCAGAATAACTGAGGCAGAAGAACAGATAAGTGACCTGGAAGATAAAATAGTGGAAATAACTACTGCAGAGCAGAATAAAGAAAAAAGAATGAAAAGAATTGAGGACAGTCTCAGAGACCTCTGGGACAACATTAAACATACGAACATTTGAATTATAGGGGTCCCAGAAGAAGAAGAGAAACAGAAAGAGACTGAGAAAATATTTGAAGAGATTATAGTTGAAAACTTCCCTAATATGGGAAAGGAAATAGTCAATCAAGTCCAGGAAACACAGAGAGTCCCATACAGCATAAATCCAAGGAGAAACACACTGAGACACATATTAATCAAACTATCAAAAATTAAACACAAAGAAAAAATATTAAAAGCAGCAAGGGAAAAACAACAAATAACATACAAGGGAATCTGCATAAGGTTAACAGCTGATCTTTCAGCGGAAACTCTGCAAGCCAGAAGGGAGTGGCAGGACATATTTAAAGTGATGAAAGGGAAAAACCTACAACCAAGATGACTCTACTCAGCAAGGATCTCATTCAGATTCGATGGAGAAATTAAAACCTTTACAGAAAGCAAAAGCTAAGAGAATTCAGCACCACCAAACCAGCTTTACAACAAGTGCTAAAGGAACTTCTCTAGGCAGGAAACACAAGAGAAGGAAAAGACCTACAATAACAAACCCAAAACAATTAAGAAAATGGTAATAGGAACATACATATCGATAACTAACTTAAATGTAAATGGATTATATGCTCCAACGAAAAGACATAGACTGGCTGAATGGATACAAAAACAAGATCTGTATATATGCTGTCTACAAGAGACCCACTTCAGACCTAGGGACACGTACAGACTGAAAGTGAGGGGATGGAAAAAGACATTCCATGCAAATGGAAATCTAAAAAAGCTGGAGTAGCAATTCTCATATCAGATAAAACAGGCTTTAAAATAAAGACTATTACAAGAGACAAAGAAGGCCACTATATAATGATCAAGGGATCAATCCAAGAAGAAGATATAACAATTGTAAATATTTATACATCCAACATAGGAGCACCTCAATACATAAGGCAAAAACTAACAGCCATAAAAGGGGAAATCAACAGTAACACAATCCTAGTAGGGGACTTTACCACCCCACTTTCACCAATGGACAGATCATCCAAAATGAAAATAAATAAGGAAACATAAGCTTTAAATGATACATTAAACAAGTTGGACTTAATTGATATTTAGAGGATATTCCATCCAAAAACAACAGAGTACACTTTCTTCTCAAGTGCTCATGGAACATTTTCCAGGATAGATCATATCTTGGGTTACAAACCAAGCCTTGGTAAATTTAAGAAAATTGAAATCGTATCAACTATCTTTTCCAACCACAACGCTATAAGACTAGATATCAATTACATGAAAAAATCTGTAAAAAATACGAACACAAGGAGGCTAAACAATACACTACTAAATTACCAAGAGATCACTGAAGAAATCAAAAAGTACCTAGAAACAAATGACAATGAAAACACGCTGACCCAAAACCTTTGGGATGCAGCAAGAGCAGTTCTAAGAGGGAAGTTTATAGCAATACAATCCTACCTCATGAAACAAGAAACATCTCAAATAAACAACCTAACCTTACACCTAAAGCGTTAGAGAAAGAAAAACAAAAAAAACCCAGAGTTAGCAGAAGGAAAGAAATCATAAAGATCAGATCAGAATTAAATGAAAAAGAAATGAAGGAAACAATAGCAAAGATCAATAAAACTAAAAGCTGGTTCTTTGAGAAGATAAAGAAAATTGATAAACCATTAGCCAGACTCACCATGAAACAAAGGGAGAAGACTCAAATCAATAGAATTAGAAATGAAAAAGGAGAAGTAGCAACTGACACTGCAGAAATACAAAGGATCATGAGAGATTACTACAAGCAACTATATGCCAAAAAAATGCACAAGCTGGAAGAAATGGACAAATTCTTAGATAAGCACAACCTTCTGAGACTGAACCAGGAAGGAATAGAAAATATAGACAGACCAATCACAAGCACTGAAATTTAGACTGTGATTAAACATCTTCCACCAAAAAAAGCCCAGGACAAGACAGCTTCACAGGCGAATTCTATCAAACATTTAGAGAAGAGCTAACACCTATCCTTCTCAAACTCTTCCAAAATATAGCAGAGGGAGGAACACTCCCAAACTCATTCTACCAGGCCATCATCACCCTGATACCAAAACCAGACAAACATGTCACAAAGAAAGAAAACTACAGGCCAATATCAATGATGAAAGAGATGTAAAAATCCTCAACAAAATACTAGCAAACAGAATCCAACAGCACATTAAAAGGATCATACACCAAGATCTAGTGGGGTTTATCCCAGGAATGCAAGGATTCTTCAATATACACAAATCAATCATTGTGATAAACCATATTAACAAATTGAAGGAGAAAAACCATATGATCATCTCAATAGATGCAGAAAAAGCTTTCAACAAAATTCAACACCCATTTATGATAAAAACCCTCCAGAAAGTAGGCATAGAGGGAACTTACCTCAACATAATAAAGGCCATATATGACAAACCCACAGCCAACATTGTTCTCAGTGGTTAAAAACTGAAACCATTTCCTCTAAGATCACAAACAAGACAAGGATGTCCACTCTCACCACTATTATTCAACATAGTTTTGGAAGTTTAAGCACAGCAATCAGAGAAGAAAAAGAAATAAAAGGAATCCAAATCAGAAAAGAAGAAGTAATGCTGTCACTGTTTGCAGATGACATGATACTATACATAGAGAATCCTAAAGATGCTACCAGAAAACTACTAGAGCTAATCAAGGAATTTGGCAAAGTTGTAGGATACAAAATGAATGCACAGAAATCTCTTGCATTCCTATACGCTAATGCTGAAAAATCTGAAAGAGAAATTAAGGAAACACTCCCATTTACCACTGCAACAAAAAGAATAAAATACCTAGGAATAAACCTACCTAAGGAGACAAAAGACCTGTACTCAGAAAACTATAAGACACTGATGAAAGAAATTAAAGATCATACTAACAGATGGAGAGATATACCATGTTCTTGGATTGGAAGAATCAACATTGTGAAAATGACTATACTACCCAAAGCAATCTACAGATTCAATGCAACCCCTATCAAACTACCAATGGCATTTTTCACAGAACTACAACAAAAAATTTCACAATTTGTATGGAAACAGAAAAGACCCCGAATAGCCAAAGCAATCTTGAGAAAGAAAAACGGAGCTGGAGGAATCAGGCTGCTGGACTTCAGACTATACTACAAAGCTACAGTAATCAAGACAGTATGGTACTGGCACAAAAACAGAAATATAGATCGATGGAACAGGATAGAAAGCCCAGAGATAAACTCACGCCCCTATGGTCACCTTATTTTTGATAAAGGAAGCAAGAATATACAACGGAGAAAAGACAGCCTCTTCAATAAGTGGTGCTGGGAAAACTGGACAGCTACATGTAAAAGAATGAAATTAGAACACTCCCTAACACCATGCACCAAAATAAACTCAAAATGGATTAAAGACCTAAATGTAACGCCAGACACTATAAATTTCTTAGAGGAAAACATAGGCCGAACACTCTATGACATAAATCACAGCAAGATTCTTTTTGACCCATTTCCTAGAGAAATGGAAATAACAAAAATAAACAAATGGGACCTAATGAAACTTAAAAGCTTTGGCACACCAAAGGAAAACATAAACAAGATGGAAAGATAACCCTCAGAATGGGAGAAAATATTTGAAAATGAAGCAACTGACAAAGGATTAATCTCCAAAATATACAAGCAGCTCATGCAGCTCAAAATCAAAAAACACACACCTCAATCCAAAAATGGGCAGAAGATCTAAATAGACATTTCTCCAAAGGAGATATACAGAGTGCCAACAAACACATGAAAAGATGCTCAACATCACTAATCATTAGAGAATGCAAATCAAAACTACAATGAGGTATCACCTCACACCAGTCACAGTAGCCATCATCAAAAAATCTACAAACAATAAATGCTGGAGAGAGTGTGGAGAAAAGGGAACCCTCTTGCACTGTTGGTGGGAATGTAGATTGATACAGTCATTATGGAGAACGGTATGGAGGTTCCTTAAAACACTAAAAACAAAACTACCATATGATCCAGCAATCCCAGTACTGGTCATATACCCTGAGGAAACCATAATTCAAAAAGAGGCATGTACCAAAATGTTCATTGCAGCACTATTTACAATAGACAGGACATGGAAGCAACCTAAGTGTCCATTGACAGATGAATGGATAAAGAAGATGTGGCACACATATACAGTGGAATATTACTCAGCCATAAAAAGAAACAAAATTGAGTTATCTGTAGTGAGGTGGATGGACCTAGAGTCTGTCCTACAGAGTGAAGTAAGTCAGAAAGAGAAAAACAAATACCGTCTGCTAACACATATATATGGAATCTAAAAAAAACAACAACAAAGGTTCTGAAGAACGTAGGGGCAGGACAGGAATAAAGACGCAGACGTAGAGAATGGACTTGAGGACACGGGGAGGGGGAAGGGTAAGCTGGGACGAAGTGAGGGAGTGGCATGGACATATATACACTACCAAATGTAAAATACTTAGCTAGTGGGAAGCAGCCACATAGCACAGGGAGATCAGCTCGGTGCTTTGTGACCACCTAGAGGGGTGGGATGGGGGGTGGAAGGGAGACGCTAGAGGGACGAGATATGGGGATATATGTATATGTATAGCTGATTCACTTTGTTATAAAGCAGAAACTAACATACCATTTTAAAGCAATTATACTCCAAAAAAGATGTTAAAAAAATATATATATGGTTTTCTCAGGGTATATGCCCAGTAGTGGGACTGCTGAGTCATATGGTAGTTCCGTTTTTAATTTTTTAAGGATCATCCATAGTGTTCTCCAGAGCGGCTGTATCAATTTATGGGAATCAAATGTAGATACAACCAGGAGTCCATGCTTTTAATCACTTTGCTATATTGACTTCCCATGTGTGGAAATTAGAATGTCTTTGTTGATGGTTTAGGAAAATCTCCTTCCATCATGGAACTTGAATCAGTTCTGAAAATTAAGAAAGGATTATGAAAATGCAGAGATTTAACTTTAGAAGACACCTTAGAGATTTTCTTGCCTTTCCCCTCACTTAACAAATGAAGAATCTGAGGATTTCATGGGCACAAATACTTGCCAGTGGATAAACATTTACAAAGCTTTGCACTAAGTCCAGACCTCCAGACTCCTAAGCCATGGTACAAGGGAAGAAGAGAAACATGTCCTAATCTTTGTATTAGTGTTCTCAAAGTCATGCAAGCATCAGAATTATCTTGTAGGGTGGTTAAAACACAGATGGCTGGGTCCCATCCAAGAGTTTCTGTCTGATCCAAGGTCTGGACCCGGGCCTGAGTATTTTTAAGTTCTCATGTGATGCTTCTGGAGACTTCCTTCTGAAAATCACTGTCTTTAAACTCAGAAGATGCTGTATGATTAGGTGAGCAGGCCTCTTACCATGGTCATTGAGTACGAATTGTACCCTAATATAATGGTTCTTATCCTTGGCTGAACATTAGAATCACCTGGGGAAATTTAAAAACCCACTGTAGAGTCTGATTTAATTGGTCTCAGGTATGGGTTGAGCACTGAATGTTTTACAAGCCCTTGAGATGATCCTTAAGTGCAATCAGCATTAAGAACCTCTGTCTTAACACTTCTCTCTGATTTTAGGTTTCTATAAACTCTTGGTACTTCAGTTTTCTCATATGTATAATGAGAATAATAATGATACTTATGATTTTTGCGTATTTTGAGTACTAAATGAATTAATAAATTTAAAAACATTTAGAAATATGCCCGGCATTTAGTAAATATTATATAAATGTTGGCTGTTGCCATCATCATTGTAGTTGTAATTAGTGTCTTCTTTCCTCTTTCCCTTATTACTGTGTGTTCTAATTTTCATGGACTGTTTTACATGTGGGCAAGACTTTAAGTCTTTTCTAGAATGATCTATATTAAAGCTGTGAAAATTAAATGGGTCCAGCTGGCCCCCTTCAGCTTCATCTTACACACACATTCCCCACCACCCTCCCTGTCCAAAGAAACAGAAACAAAAACAGAAGCTGCTCCGTTCTTTCAGTCAGTTTTGTTTAGTGGAATCAGGAGGTAAAGATTCTTCATTATGATCTAAATTCTAAAGCCCTTGCTGAAAATCAATTGACCATAAATGTGAGAGTTTTATCTTGTGACTCTCAATTCTATTCCACTGAGTTATATCTCTGTCCTTATTCTGGTACCTCAATATCTTGATTAATGTAGCTTTGTACTAAGTTTTTAAATGAGAAAGTGTGAGTCCACTAACATTGTTCTTTTTCAAGATTGTTCTGGCTATTCTTATTCTCTTGCACTTCCATATGAATTTTAGAATCAGCTTGTCAATTTCTGAAAAGATGAAAACTGGGATTTTAATAGTGATTGCATTGAATCTGTCATTCAATTTGGGGCATATTGCTATCAACAATTATTAAGTAAACCTTCTGATTCATGAACGTGGTATCTCTTTCCATTTATCTGAGTCTTTAATTTCTTTCATCAATGTTGTATAGTTTTCAGATTGTAAGTTTTATATTTTTGGTTACATTCTCAAGTATTTTATTCTTTTTGATGCTAATATAAATGGAATTGTTTTCTTAATTTCATTTTCAGATTGTTCATTGCTAGTGTGTAGAAATACAATTGATTTTTATATACTGATCATGCTTCCTACACCCTTACTGAACTTGTTTATTATTCTAATAGGTTTTTAGTGAATCCTGTAGGATTTTCTATACAGAAGATCACATCATCTGCAATAGTGATAGTTTTATTTCTTCCTTTACAGTTTAAATGTCTTTTATTTAATTTTCTTGCCTAATCATGCTAGCTAGAACTACTAGTACAATTTGAATAGAAGTGACAAAAGCAGACATTCTGCTCTTGTTCTTAGTCTTATAGGGAAAGCATTGATCCTTTCACAACTAAGTATCATATTAACTGTGGGTTTTTCACAGATGGCCTCTATCAGGTTGATAAAGTCCCCTTCTCTTTCTATTTTGTTGAGTGTTTTATCATGAAGGGGTATTGGATTTTGTCAAATGATTTTCCTGAATCTACTGAAATGACTGTGTGAGTTTTATTCCTTTTTCTATTGATATGGTGTATTACATTGATATTCAGAGATTAAACCAACTTCACATTCCTGGGTATGTCAAGGCCCTTATAAAAAAACTTGTTTTTATAAAAAATTTTAAACACATAAGAAGTAGAGAGAATCATACACTGGACTCTCAACTTTATTATCAACTCCAGGGCCAATTTGGTTCATCTATATTCCTTGCTTCACTCTGCCACATTCCAATAATTTTGAAGGAAATCCCAGCAGTTATATTTTTCATATGTTACTATTGGTGTATGTACCTCAAAAGTATAAGACTTTTTAAAAAAAAGTCATAATATCATTATCATATTTAAAAGCAATAATTCCTTGATATCGTAAAATATCCAGTTAGTGAACAAATTTCTCTAGTTATCTCATTATTTTTTAGAAAACTTGTTTGATTCAAGACCAAAATAAAGTCTATATTTAAAAATCAATTCATATATCCCTTAAATCTCATTTAACTTACTGGATCACCCCTCTATCTCCCCCCCATCTCTTTTTTGCATGAAGAAATTAGATAACTTGTCTGATAATGCTTGCCACAGTCTGGATGTTGCCAATTTTATGCCCATGGTATAGTTTAACATGTTCCTCTGGACACTGTATTTCCTATAAACCGCAAGTTATATTTAGAGACTTGACCAGACTCAAGTTTGATTTTCTAGCAGTAATACATCACAGGTAATGCTGTGTGCATCCACTAGGAGACATATATATGATTGTCTTAATTTTTGTTATGTTAGTAGCTATTACTACTTACTTCTAATTTCATTAAGAGTTTCAAAATAGTTAAATTCTAATTTTTCCTCTGGTTCTAAGTAACATTTTCACTTCATGCAAGATTAAGGAAGAAAATAAGGGTGTTTGAGGGGGTGGAGTGAGACTTATTGGAAGGATTTGTGGGGTGTTTCCAAGAACCAAGGCTTCATGAAGGACTACCAGAGTCCTAGAATCTATCAGGCAATATGGAGCTTCTCTCTCTCATCTCTCTCCTGAGGATAGCCCCCATTCCTCTTCACTTAACGTATTTAGGCTTTTCATAACACTTACCGACCTGACATTTCTACAGCCAAACAATTTACAGAGCTACTGTGCAAGGATGTTTCAATGTCAGATTCCCTGGCTGATATCTTCTGATTAGTCCAGTTTTGGCCAATTAGCTATGACCATTAGGACAGTATGGCAAATTCACACAGTACAAACATGTCCACCTGTGGGTCAGGTGAAGGAGGGTTCTTAGAGAAGTGTATGGGTGTATATTCCAAAATATTGGCTATTGGTACCTCCTCCTCCCGTGTCTACCCATGACTTCAAACCACCATTTTTATACATTGATGAATCTCCCTCTCCTCCCTTCCATCAAATGAACTTCAGACTCATATAAATCTACCAACTAAAATATCCCCTTAGAAATCCCAAATCTTAACATGTCAAAGACTGAACTCATCATCTTACCCCCCAAACTTGCCCTACCTCCATGAAAGGAACCATAATGAATGCCGTGAACCATATAAAATGTGTGAATTTCCCTAGACTCTTCCCTGTACTAAATCCCTTTCTTTCCATCTCATCCATCTAGTCACCAAGGACTCTAATTCAGCCTCCTTTAATATCATTTGCATTTGTCCCCACTAATGGGCACTGCTTAGTCACTATCCATTGCTTCTAACCTTGATTACTGCCTTAGCCTCCTAACTGGGCTCTCTGGGTTTCAGATGTTTTTTTCCACATTTATCTTCCACACCTCTCATAAGAGCCATCTTTCTAAAACACAGTTATAATCATTTCCCTTTGCTGATTAAATTCCTTCAATAGTCCACTGTAGCTTTCAGGGTAAAGAGTTCAAACTCCCTTTCTCAGCAACAAAGTTCATCACCATCTGGCTCCTGGCCACTTCTCCAGCTTTGTCCCCATCACTCCCTCACAGTCAATGTATTGTCTAGTCATCCAGAAGCATTTGCAGTTTCCCAAATCTGACAAGTTATTTCATGCGTCTCTGCTTGCTTTCCCTCAGCTGTTTCCACTATCTGGTGTCCTTTCACCTTTTTCATCCACCTAATAGCTAGTGGCTCCTCAAAACTCAGCTAAGAAGTTGACTTTTCACCTTCTGTGAGAAACATCCTAGGGTACATGTTTAGCTTGACTTTTCATCTCCAGCACAGAGTAAGTGTTCAGTATACATTTGTAATATAAATAAATTGAAAACCTGTAGTTAAGTCTTTAGGCAAAAGTGCCTTGGCTTGTTGCAGCTCCATTTTTCAGACATTCTGGGCAATGCCTACGCCCCTGAACCTCAGTTGCCATAGGAGTCCCCACAGGCTCCTTGGATAGATTCTCTTAGCTCAGTGCATTTCAGTTCATGGACCAAAGCCCAACAGGCATGAACCAGACAGCTCTGAGAGTCAGCGCTGCTGCTGGGTACCAGTGCAGACAGAAGGAGACCAGGCAGGCAAAGGAGAGTGAGAACAGACTCTTGGAATTTCCAAGGAGCACAGTGAATGTCCCCTTGCTTGATTATGGAAAATTCCAAAATCAAGGACCAGTCTTTTGGAGTTTAGGGTTACATCCTTACCAGGGGGCTTTTGCTGATTACCTGCAGCCCACACTAATCACTTCTTGACCACTTAGGACATTTCTCTGTGTCTGTCATTCATTTTAATATCTGACTACATTTTGTGTAATATGTTACCTATTGTCTAGTTTCTTTCAGTTTCATGTAGCATTCTGTAGGCAAAAAAGCCTCACAAAAAAGATGACATGTTTCTCAATGGGAGAAGTGCCAGAAACCTGGAGAAGGATAAATGTTTTGCTTTTTTTAAGAAAGAAGGGATGGTTCTAGAATTTATGAACCTACTGTCCCTAAAATTTAAGAAACTAGCAAAAAGAAAAGTTTAAGGGTGATTTGTGAGTACTGTATACATAAAAAGGTGAATTTATAATCACCTAGAAGCCACTTGAGTTCCCTGAGGACAAATTATGCCAAATGAACCTATTTTTTTTCCAGTAGAATTTCTACCTGGTAAACTAAATCATAATAACAATTCATATCAACCCAGGGTTTTATAATACAAAGCACTTTTCACATGTTATCTCGGTGAAGTACCACGGCATTGTGGAAAGATGATGGATTTTCTAGCAAGGCAGATATGAGTTTGAATCTTGGTGCTACTTCTCTGAGCCTTTTTTCTTCGTCTGTATAGTATCTTTAAATATGTACAAGAATAAAAGGCAATCTGTGTCCCAGTCCAGTTAGTGAAATACAACAATATCTGCATTTTATGGAGAATTTATTCCAATTATCACCATTCTTAATTCTCTCAGTAAACACTGAGGAACATATTAGTGTTGTCTTTTTTGCATATGAGAGAATCGAAAGTAGGTTTAAGTAATTTTCTATGGGACACCCAACAAGTGTGTTAAAGACAAAGGTTTGATCCCTCTTCTTTGCTATACTTTTTCTCCTACATGGCATGGGGAGCAAGATAACCTTCTAATTTCCTCATTTTGCAGGCACAGACTATGTGAAATGGCAAAAAAAAACTATGAGCTAGATGGCATTACAGTGCGGAGAGTTTACAGCCATTTGATTGACAGACCTTCATAATGTTGATCAAAATCTACCTGGATGGGGGTGGGCTGTTTTTTACCTCACAGAGCTCTGGTTTGACCTATTCTCTTCAACAATTTAATTAACTTAAACAAATAAAGGGCATTCTGATTAAATCTGTAATTACTGTAACAAGCAGTTAATATGCTAGATATATAAATCAAAATTTATTGAAATAGATAAAAGGAAATAGATAAAAGGAATGGGTCAAAATAAGACCAATTTTACCAGAGATCAAGAAAAAATCCTATATTTATAATCAAAAAATTAAACTTCATCAGTATGGAATTGGAGAAACATGGCTTAACAGCAGCAAATGTGAAAACAACTTCATGATTTAAGTTGATTACAAGCTTGATATGAATCAACAATATGGCCAGTCTACCACTTAATCTTTTGCTGCATTCAAAGGAACTTATTACACACAATGAAGATGATGGTCTCAAAGTGTTTTGGGATGGTCAACTTGCACGTGGAGTTGCACATTTAAATTTGAACATCATATTTTGAAAAAAACCTTGACAAAGGGAAGGCAAGTTGGAAAACATTCCAAGGATGTTGAAAGGTGTTCAAAACCTTATTCAAGAAATGCTTTGGAGATACTGGGAAAGTCTGTTTACACTAGGGGAAAGAAAACCTATGGGAGACATTATAATGAAGAATATAAATGGAAGAAAGATTTAACTTTGTGTAGATCCAAAAAGTGAGCCAAAGACCTTGAAAGGCAGACATCTCTGAAGGCAAATGAATGGAAGTGAATGATAACGAAGTGTACCATTTACCTAGCACAGAGCTAATATGTATCTTATATACTTTATTTCTCACAAAAGCCCTTTAAGTACCAAGCACTACTACCTCTATTTTACAGATTAAAAAAATTCAAGTTTAGAAAAATGCAAATAACTTGCCCAAGGTCCTAAAACTAGTAAGTTTTTAAGCAGGGATGCATCCTCACAACTCTATGTTGTAGGTATTACTTCAGTTACAAGAGAACCTGAAGATACCGAATTTACTAAAGACCAAAGGTGACTACATGGTGGAACTGGCTTAATAAGCACTTATTTTGTGCTGGGACCTGGGCAATACATTTTACAAGCACAATTTATTTTCATAAAATAATGGTTTGCAATGGTTATTGTTATTGCCTTGTTACAGATAAGGAAACTGAGGCATAGGTAGATTAAAGTAACTTGCTCAAGATCATAAGTGACAGAGATGGGATTAGAACCTAACCCTAACCCTAACCCTAACCACTGTGCTATGCTGCCTCTCTCAGAGAAGTCCGAAGAATTTTCTACCAACGAAAGCTCTCCACAAATGCTTCAAGAGGCAGTCAGCTCTTCATTAATGAAGTGGTCCAAGGAGTGGCTGGTGGTCCCTGTGTGAGGGTAGACCTGTAGACTGAGATGCCTGGATAATCCAAGCCTTTATGATTCTACCAAATTTGCTTTTCAGATTAATTCTTCACGGGGTGTGCTAAACACCAAATAGGTGCTGGTAAGTAGTTGTTGATTTGAATGGAATAGAAGTCCGCTCTCAGGAAGGGGACCCCTCAGTGCATTGCTGTGGGAGTTGTGGCTTTGCAAGTGAACTTTCTAGCTATTTGTGTCAAGGCTGAATTAGAGAGAGGAGGGCTTCCAAGCATAGCTATCAATTAGAGTCCAACCCACAAATTCATGCACTGGACTGGCTGCTTGCGTGGGAAGGAGAGGGAAGGAGGCACCTTCAAGGGGGCAGAGGAATAAAGTAGGGGCAGCTGTGGGCAGCAGCCCTGAGAGCTGTGGCCACAAGAACAGCCTGGACAGCTGGCCTCAGTCTTGATTTGGATTAAGATGTTTATTCTGCTCTGCCTCCCAGGCCTCTCCCTTCCTGCCTCAAGGGCTGTCCACTCGAGTGTCTGAAGAGGTCATTAATTGAATACAGACTCTCAGATCCAGCCAAGAAGTGTTCTCGGACTAAGATTCACTTTTGGGGTGAAGGATACCCTCCCAGTGGTACTTTGTAGAAATTCCCTTCCCTTGCCAACTCCTATAGTTTAAAGGTCATGATCCACGAGAAAATCTGCATTGAATGCATGCCACACTGAGCTTCACTCGGTTTTTGGAGGGAAGATAAAAAGTCCTCTTGCTCAATGACTACCCCACTATTTTATCAGAAACATCCCTGGGTTAAAGCAGAGGTTCTCAGACAGTTTGGTCTCAAGTCCCATTTACACTCTTAAAAATAATTTCGGGTCCCAAAGAACTTTTGCTTTTGTGATTTATACCTTTCAAAATTTATCATATTTGAAATTAACTGAGAAATTTTTAAATAATTAATTAATCCATGAACTTGTTAACTCATTTAAAATAACAATAAACGATTATGTGTCAATGCAATTTTTTTCTTTAAAAAAATATTTTCCAAAACAAAAATATTTTGTGAGAAGAATGTCACTGCTTTACATTTTTGAAAATCTCTTTAATGTCTGGCTTAATAGAAGGCAGCTGTATTCTAAGATCTGCTTCTGCTTTCAATCTGTTGTGATTTCAATCTGTTGTTTGGGTTGAAGGTTATGAAGAAAATCCCACCTCACACAGTATGTAATTGGGAAGGAGAGGAGTATTTCAACAGCCCTTTTAGATAACTGTAGTGATTCCTTTTTTACCACACCAAAACAGGTTAGCTGCAGTGTAGAACCTGACTCCATATCAATGAACCTTTCATACTCTATTACATTAAAATCCACTGATCTGTCCTGCACTCTGACTACATCTTTTACCCATGCATCATTTTGTAATATCATACATTAATCGTTTAGAAAACATTGATTCACTGAGTTATACAGACCTTCCAAATGTTGATACATTTCATTGGACAATATAAAAAATTTCCCACATCTATTAATATCTCCACTGAACTTATCAGAAAAATCTTGAAGTATTGGGAACCTGTCAAGCCCATGGTGGCAAATCAAAATTTTTCAGAATTCTAATTTTCACTTGAAAGCTCAAATTTTATCATTGACATCGGGCACTGTCAGTTGTTTTCCTTGAAGTGACAGACTCACTTTGCTCAGTTTTGAGAAAAGGTCTGCCAAATACTCAAGTCTGAATAACCAGTTTGTCTCTTAGTCATTTTTTCAAGAAAAAATGGAGTTCCATGGAAAAAGTGGCTAGTTCAGTTCACAGCTCAAACAATCACAGGAGTGCTTTTACTTGAGAATTTGGTACGCAGCAAAAGTGTTTTATGGGTGCTTCCCATTTCGTCACAGAAAATACTAAAAATACGTGTACTCAACAGCTGAGATTTTAATAAAAGTAACAATACTTACTGCTTCATCAAAATATTCTTTTTTTTGAATTTTTCTTTTTTAAAAAAATTATTTATTTATTTTTGGCTGTGTTGGGTCTTTGTTGCTATGCAGGGGCTTTCTCTAGTTGTGGTACGCAGGCTTCTCATTGCAGTGGCTTCTCTTGTTGCAGAGCATGGGTTCTAGGCGTGCAGGCTTCAGTAGTTGTGGCGCGTGGGCTCAGTAGTTGTGGCACATGGGCTCAGTAGTTATGGCTCGCAGGCTCTAGAGTGCAGGCTCAGTAGTTGTGGCACACGGGCATAGTTGCTCCGCGGCATGTGGGATCTTCCCGGACCAGGGCTCGAACCTGTGTCCCCTGCATTGTCAGGCGGATTCTTAAGCACTATGCCACCAGGGAAGTCCCCATCATAAATATTCTTAAGAAAACTGCCTTTTTGTTTTTCCTGTGAGTGTGTGGTGTTGAAGAAGGCAATGACAGTTGGGCATCACTGACTCAATTTGTTCTAAAGGGCCAGCAGTTATGTCCACAGTTGCTTTTGCACCATCAATGCAAATATTAACTCCGTGACAATGGCAGATAACATCTTAGTATTATTATGAACATAGTTTGACTTTGCAGACCTGCTGAAAGGCTCTTAGGGACCCCAGAGGCCCATGGACTTCACTTTGAGAACTGTTGGGCTGAAGCACTGAAAGACCTTATTAAAATGCAAGTGTCACTTGGGAGAGATGGGTAGAAAAACAAACTCTTGGCAGTCATTGCCAGCACTGCATGGAGGCAGGAGAGTTCAGCAAGTATGACCTTCAACTTTAGGAGTCAGATAAATCTGGGATAGAATACCAGATCCCACACTTCCTAGTTCTGTAAATTATGTCATTTTTAAGGTCTTGTTTTTTTCATATGTAAATGGAGATAATAATCCTAAACTCTTAATTTTGCTATAAGTATTTAATATGATAATTAAGTACCTAATGCAGAGTACATACTTAATAAATGTTAACTGGTTTTATAAGTTATGTTCTTAATAACCTAGAAATAATGGGATAAAAGATGGTTAAGTTTTTATGGACTTGGGGAACAGGAAACTGCCTGGGGGCTTCAGGATAGGAAATTCCTGAGTATCAACCAAGATTAGCCATCTAGAGGGTACACAGAAAAGAGATGCAGAAAGGACTAAAGACAGCCTTCACTTTTTCATTCATCCATTCAACAAATATATGATGATCACCTACTGCAGGCCAGACTCCAATTTTGTACTAAGGAAAGCCGCCAAGTAATGACAATGACTGGTACTGTGGGCAGGATGTGGGATTCAAGTCAGGAACCTTTTGGTCCTAGTTTTGTCATAGCTGTGTTACCTAGGGCATGCCCTTTAAATCCTCTGAAATTTGGTTTCCCTATTTGCAAAATGGGAAAGATAATAAATGCTTCACTGTGATGTTTCAAAGAATAAAGGTAGAAATGTAGTTAAAGCAGTCTTTAATCATTTTGGTGCCTGTGGTTCTTGAAGTGACTCACCTTTTAATGTCTTGAAAAGCAGCATCACATGGAGGAAGGAATCCCTCCATCCTTAATGTCTTTGACTCTAAACTGTAATAATAACACCTGTCTACTTTTGAGGGGTCTTAGTATACACAGTATCAATATAGTTAGTGTATGGCACATGGTATAGTTAGTGCTCCACAAATAGCAGTTATTATTTATAATTTTGTAGTGAGACAAATATACTTCCATGGAAGCTGGCACATAATAAGCCAAGAAAATAAATGATAGAGAAGGACTTTTAGCACCATACCAAATAATAAAATACAGCAGTTAAGGATTTAATATTGATAGAATGAAAGGTCTGATTATCATTAAGAGACTCAATCTGTGGCCAAACCACAATGAGGGCATCTTCTTGCCTTCCTACCACCATTCTCAAGATCTAACCTCCTACCTTTAAGCAGTGTTGGAAGCAAGAGAGGTGGATAAATGATAAATTGTGCTGGTCTGAGCAAATGATTAGGTAGTGCCTTGGTCGTGGGTAAGGAGTGGAGTATGGTGAAAACAAAGGATCTGAAAGGATTAAGAAAGTGTGAGAGCAGAGAGATGAAGCATCCAAGAAGGGACGTGAGGTGTCTCTGCTGACTCTGGGGGTTGCTACATGGAGAGCCCCATGACCCTATAGCTAGTACCCCAGGCCTCGATGAGCTGAAAGATGGAAAGAATAGCACAGAGAAGTCTTCTCTACTCTCTACCTCATAATAGGATGTGTATAAGATGGGAAATACCACCAAACTCAAAGACTGAACATTCTCCTGTACTCCTCATGGGAGTTTGACAAGCTGGCAGTTAATCTCCTTGGTTTGGGGCTGTATTTTATGATATTTTAAAACAGATATACAATATTTACTAAGTGCTGGGAACTAATGTAATTCACACATATTATTCTTTAAATCCCAATAAATTAGAGTGAGATGCAATATCAAAAAAACAAACAACCCAATCAACAATGGGCAGAAGACCTAAATAGACATTTCTCCAAAGAAAATATACAGATGGCCAGCAAACACATGAAATGAGGCTCAACATCACTAATCATTAGAGAAATGCAAATCAAAACTACAATGAGATATCATCTCACACCAGTCAGAATGGCCATCATCAAAAAATATACAAACAATAAATGCTGAAGAGGGTGTGGAGAAAAGGGAACCCTTTTGCACTGTTGGTGGGAATGTAAATTGATATAGTCACTATGGAGAACAGTATGGCGGTTCCTTAAAAAACTAAAAATAGAACTACCATATGACCCAGCAATCCCACTACTGTGCATATACCCTGGGAAAACCATAATTCAAAAAGAGTCATGTACCACAATGTTCATTGCAGCTCTATTTACAATAGCCAGGACATGGAAGCAACCTAAATGTCCATCGACAGATGAATGGATAAAGAAGAAGTGGCACATATATACAATGGAATATTACTCAGCCATAAAAAGAAATGAAATGGAGGTATTTGTAATGAGGTGGATGGAGTTAGAGTCTGTCATACAGAGTGAAGTAAGTCAGAAAGAGAAAAACAAATACAGTATGCTAACACATATATATGGAATCTAAGGGAAAAAAAAAAAAAAGGCCATGAAGAACCTAGTGGCAAGACGGGAATAAAGACACAGACCTACTAGAGAATGGACTTGAGGATATGGGGAGGGGGTGGGGTGAGATGTGACAGGGTAAGAGAGTGTCATGGACATATATACACTACCAAATGTAAAATAGATAGCTAGTGGGAAGCAGCCGCATAGCACAGGGAGATCAGCTCGGTGCTTTGTGACCACCTAGAGGGGTGGGATGGGGAGGGTGGGAGGGAGGGAGATGCAAGAGGGAAGAGAAATGGGAACATATTGTATATGTATAACTGATTCACTTTGTTATAAAGCAGAAGCTAACACACTATTGTAAGGCAATTATACTTCAATAAAGATGTTTAAAAAAAAAAAAAAAGAGTCATGTACCACAATGTTCATTGCAGCTCTATTTACAATAGCCAGGACATGGAAGCAACCTAAGTGTCCATCGACAGATGAATGGATAAAGAAGATGTGGCACATATATACAATGGAATATTACTCAGCCATTAAAAGAAACAAAATTGAGTTATTTGTAGTGAGGTGGATGGACGTAGAGTCTGTCATACAGAGTGAAATAAGTCAGAAAGAGAAAAACAAATACCGTACGCTAACACATATATATGGAATTAAAAAAAAAAAAAGGTTCTGATGAACCTAGAGGCAGGACAGGAATAAAGATGCAGATGTAGAGAATGGACTTGGGGACATGGGGAAGGGAAAGGGAAAGCTGGGATGAAGTGAGAGAGTGGCATGGACATATATACACTACAAAATGTAAAATAGATAGCTAGTGGGAAGCAGCTGCATCCCATGGGGAGATCAGCTCGGTGCTTTGTGACCACTTAGAGGGGTGGGACGGGGGGGTGGGATAGGGAGATGCAAGAGGGAGGGGATATGGGGATATATGTATACGTATAGCTGATTCACTTTGTTATACAGCAGCAACTAACACACCATTGTAAAGCAATTATACTCCAATAAAGATGTTAAAAAAAATTAGAGTGAGATGAATTAAGGTGCCCATTTCATAGATAAAGAAATTGAGGCAAAGTAACTTGCCTAAAGTATTCCATCAATAAGGGGCAGACTCTCAGGAGCCAGAGAATCAAGCTCCAGAGTTCAGGCTCCTAATCATATAGCTCTACCATTATGAAGAGAGTAAATTGGGAGTACAATTATTTTGATGCTGGTAACAGTACTCAGTGATGATGTGATGATGATAAGGAGGAGGAAGGTACCCATTGTCAAGGTAATCTTTACACTACAGACTAAGACTAGCAGACTGTAAACAATGACTACTATTCTTATTTGTTAAATGAAAAGTAGTATGTTTTAACTGCCAGTTTAACCTGCTGAAGGATCATCTGAAGTCTGCACAAGGGGCAGCTCAGCTGAGGAAAGGAAAGGTTTCCTTTTCTCATAGAGGAAAGCCAGAGAACTTATTAATGTGTCCTTCCCCCAGGCAACCCCTGTCTTTAATGCCTCATCCTATCCCCAAACTCCCTGAAGAACTTAAGCAGGCTTGCAAAGTTGCTGCCACTGAAGCCCCTAGAGATGCATGGATACTCAACCTTCAGGAACCATTCATCTCCTACTTGAAAAGAAATTGCCTCAGGATTTCAGGAAGAGAGATGTGGATTACATTTCCTTAGAGGCTGCTCAGTATGAAATGAATTTTTGGAGGAGATCTGAAACTGTCATTCACATGATCCTGTGTAACCAAAGAGCCTCTAGAAACCCTCTTTATCATGTTCGCCTCTCAAAGTACTCTCTTGTCCAAGAACACCATCCAGGGAGCAACATGGGCTCCCCATCAGACTCCAGTCAACCAGGTGCTGAGGTTACCTGGCCTGGCCAGTGGACTTATGAAGGGAGAAACAGTCCAAGAGGATCATCTCAGCTTGAACAAGGTAGCCTCCTTCCAACCAAACTATGACAGTTTCTCAATCCTGACTGCAAGTTAGAATCACTTGAGGTACCTTTTAAAACTTCTTGAAGCCCAGGTTGCATCTAGATCTCTTCATCTGTAAAATGGGTATATTAATGTCTCTCTTGCAGGAGAGTATGTTTGGGATTATAAATTCTCTAAGTAAACCATTTAGTACAGGGCTGGGCACTTGGTAGCTATTATTATAAGGACTTCAGAATTTCTTGCATATTCTACCCCACTGCAACCTAATATCAAGCCAAACCAGACCTGTAGGAGATGAGATTTCTAGGAAGAGGTTGGGGGTAGGCAGTGACTACAACTGAGAAGCCTTGTAGAACATTGTAATTATTGTGACCATTATGCTAATTTATGCTGAATATGGATAGTTCCATTTATACTTTAAGAAGACCACTCTGGCTGCTGTGTGAAGAATAGGTTGGGGATGGATAAGAATGGAAGCAAGGGGATTAGTTAGGAGGCTATTGTAGTAGTTTCTGTGAAAAATGATGGATGTTCAGAGTAAGGAAGTGGAAGAAGAGTGTAGAGACGTCGTCTGAGATGAGTTTTGAAAGTAGCAGGGAGCTGGCTTATGGATTCATTGGCCATGGGAGGTAAGAGGAATGGGGAGCTTTCTGTGACTCCCAGGTTTCTGATATGGGCTTCTGGGTGGAATATGGGTCTACTTACTACCAAGATGGGAGAGGCTGGAGAAGGATTTTGGAGGACAATTGAAAGTTAAGTTATGATCATATGAATTTTGAGATTCATGTTTCATTTAAGTTGACAAAATGCACAGATAGTTAGGTATAAGGGTATGAAACTCCAAAAAGAGAACTGATCAGGTGATGTATATTTGAGAATCACCTTCATAGAAATGGTGTGAATTTATGAGAAGGGCCAAGCTCACCTAGGTGAGACTATACAGTGGAAACAAAAGGAAAGAAAAGGGACCCAGAATGGATCCCTGCAGAACACTAAAAGAAGCTTGCTGTGTTTCCTACTAGAGTGTAGATTCCTTGAGGCCAGGAATATGCCTTATTCACTCCCATGTTCCTAGTGCCTGATACACAGTAGGCACTTAATAAATGTTGGATGAATCCATCAATCAATCAAGTGAATCAATGAAGTAGGTGACCGAAGAAGTGTCTCTGATTCTGATATTCTAGACTCTGTGTCTGTTTTCTGTGAAGTAGGAGTAGAAATTTCTGGAAGGCAAACTCAGCCTTTGAGGAGATATGAAGACTCTTAATCGTCCAGAGAATTCTTACTACTGTAACTCCATGGCTCCCACTGTCTTTTGCCTGAGGAAGCTATTTGATGTTCAGGCTTCCACATAAACAGGTATTTAAGGCATTAAGAAGAACAAAAATGGTTTAGTTTAATTACACGCTTTCAACCCATTGGTTCTATTTAATGAGGTTCATCTCCTGAGACACTTTAATCCAGATGCAAAATAATCCTCTCTGAAAGGGACTGACATTTCTACAGAGACCATGATGGGGCCAGTTCATCTCTGATAGGTGTCGCCCCCTGCATCTCCCTGGTAACCTCTTCATGCCCCGTCTGAGCCATTGCCTCTCTCCTCTTTAAAATTTAGTGAACTCTCCCATTACTTCTTGTGCAGCTCTGGCTCCCACAAAAGAAAAAGAAGCAATTTCTCTAGGACCCCTTTAAAAAAAATTGACCAGCCACCTGGTTTAGATTTGCCAATAATGGTATGTTAGAGACTGAAAAGGAGGCTATTGAGGCGCCCTGCAAAAAAAAAAAAAAAAAAAAAATTGAAAAGAGCAATATTCCAGCTGGTCTCTTTTCTCCAGCTTCTCTGTGTAGGAGGGGTGGGAGGACAGTGTAGTGGTTATAGACACTGGCTTTCCAGCCAAACTGAGTTGGCAACTCACTCTCCTGCTCCTTAGCTGTGCCTCCTTGAGCACACTGCTTTGTCTCTCTATACCTTAGTTTCCTCATCAATAAAATGGGGAGAATAAAGTTACCTATAGTCTAGGATTTTAGGGAGGAGGAAATGAGATAATAGATACAATGCATTTAGCATAGTACCTGGCCCAAAGTAAGTACTTAGGAAATAGACACTATTATAACTGAAAGAATCCCAGGTTCCTCTGCCCTTCAAGTCATCAATTATGAATGCAACTTCAACTTAGCATTCTAGGGAACTCCTAAACTGTCTACAGAAATAATGACTGGTGGACCAAAATCGGGGTTTTCCCAAGTTGTTATTATCACTCTGGATCACTCTGATTGCTTTCTTATGCTTTAAAAAGTCCAAATCACATCCTGACATCCATAAGCAATCAAATGTAGATTAAAAAGTACGCATGCGACATTAATAGAACTATCCCCAGGTACATGCAGATTAAAAAAACACGTTCATCATTCAGAATAGGAGTCATGTGCCAGGGTGTCTGCATCCCATCCCTGGTGCAGAATATTTGCTGGAGTAACGGCTAAGGATTCTACTGGTGCAAACATATGTAAATTAAATCTTTAGCTGGCTGAAACACCTTGAGGGAGAAGAAATAACAGACACCATGTTATTCACGTCTGGCATTTATATTACATGCAGGCCCTACTAGACAACATTCTGAAATTCTATCAGATACAGTTTTTACATTACTAAAGCTATTTTCTCAGACCTCATCATGTTCCATCGGGGAGCTCTATTCCAGGAGAGATATTAACAAGTAAAGCTTGTTTAATGAGGATATCTAGGAGACAGAAGAAGAGTTGAAATTGTGTCATAAGTATGTAGCCGGGACCCTTTTGGGAAGATAATTTTGTTGTTTAGAAACATTTTTCGATAAATAGCTCTGGTGTGGCAGATAAGACCCTATGGGCATAACTTGGAAGGAGAGAGCTCTGTATAAGTAATGTGCAGGAATCTGAATATTGTTAGAAAAAAAGAGTCAGAAGTGGGGAAAGTAATGAAGAGAGGGGAGCAATGGCAATATACTAGAAGACACAGTTCAAGGAAAAGGGGGGCAAATAATAAATTCCTGGTGGCATAATGGATAAGAGATTTGAAGGAATATATTGTCAAATATTTATTTGCAAATTGATTATGTTCGGCAGGGGAAATTGCCTCCATTATCACCATCAGTAAACTCTATCATGCACCCAAATGCTACACGTGTGTAGTTTAGGGGTTCAAGAGGATGAATTCATGTCAAGATCATGGTCGGGTACAGAACTGAGGAAATCCAAGACAAAGAAACATAAATGAGACAGAGTTCTGTGGAGTTAAGAACTCAAAGCCAGAGGTCACCTTAAGAACATAAATCCCCAGGAATTCACAGAAACCTTGGGTTGGGTCTCAGATTTCCCACAGGATGTGGGACGGGAGGCTCTAGCCAATTTTATTTAAATCTCAAAGGACAGACTGTCCTGAATTGACATCTGGTTTATATGAGGAATGATGGAAGTTACTAGGCATATCTGGCTTGAAATGGAAGGTACCAAGTGGATCTCTGAGCTGTAGTGCAATATCTGAAGGAGGACTCAAGCAAAATAAGACAAAAACAAAAACAAAGGTATTCCATGCACTTCCAGAGGGCAGAATCAGAGTTAATACCCTAAATTTATAGATCATTTGCCTTAGTATAAAGGAAAAAATTCCTAAGAATAGACTTTTTCAACAATAGAGAGGATGGCCTTGTTAAAATGGTGAATTAGTTGCCTTCCCTCTTTGGAGGTTCCCTAAAAAAGGATTCCTTTAATGAGTCAGGTTGAATTAGGTGACTTCTAAAGTCCTTTTTTAACTCTAAGATTTGCATACTTACATTTTAACAATACTTACTGGGCGCCAATACTGTACCTGGCACTGTGTTAGGTACTGAGATACAATAATGATCAAGATAACCCATCCAAGGAAAAAACAATTCAGTGGATTCTACAGTTCTAGGAAATGTGTCTGCCTATATAAGCAACTAACAATATTGAGTGCCTACCATATGCCAGGCATGTTACATTAATTGCCTTACCCAATCAAACCACCAAGGCTAATTACACATGAAAAATACAAAGTCAGAAAGGTTAGTAAGAACTTACTCAATATATGACTATGGATGATTAATTAAACTCTCCTTGCATCCATTCTTCATGAGTGTAGTAATAATATTCAATGCTTAGAGTTCTTGTGATGATTACAGTGAGTTAAAACATGCAAAGTGCTTAGTAATTCATGTCAGTGGTTATAATAACAATGTTATTACAGTCATTGCACAGCTTTCACTAGTGGATCTGAAAGTGGAACACAGGTCTGCTACTTTCAGAATGCCTTGGCCTCACATAGAGTGGGGCAAGATGAGCAGTGAAGGGAGCTTGGTGCCCTTTATTTCTCTTGAACAGGAAAACAAAAGCCATTAGAGCCATGGGATATGGGAGGACAGGAAACTGAATCTTCAAACTGATATCATTTCATTTCAAGTGTCAGTAAACTTTACAGTCACTCCTGCCAATAGTGAACTCTCAGCAAAAAGATATCAGAGGAGGAAATTAAATTACCCCACAGGCTTCATGAACTTTTGTTCATTCCATCTTTTAAGAAATTAATGCACTGTGTTGCTTTTCCTACAGACCACATAATCTTAAAGAGTATTAAGTGGATAAAGACTAGAAAAGCCAATGGGGCTCATTTTCCAGCAAGATATGGAAGATAAACCACAAACAAGATAAAAAATACTAACCAATATCCTTTCCATAATCAATGGATAATTGCTTGAACCGTTTAAGAAGCAGGAATGGGTTCTAATTATTCTTTTAACGATTTCTGCCCACCCCGTTCTGATTATCTTAGCCACAGAGGTAAGCCTTGACTGGAAAAATATTTTCTTTTCCTTTACATACCTTGAAATTCTCAATGGCATGCGAATTATATGATTATTTCCCCTCCTGACAGAGAGATTCAATAGTTGCTGTACAGGTGTAACAATTAGTAAGACATAGTCCTTACCAATAACATAATAAAAATAATAGCTATTTTAATTGAGAGTTTATATATTTTGCTAAATAATTTATTCATATATCATTTGGGTCTCACAACAATACCATATGATCAGTGTTTACGGACGCTATAGATGAAACAATAAAGTCTTGGGTAATGGTGGATTAGGTAGTTCAGACTGATCTTCCTGATGAGGACAAATTTTAAAATTCTAGAAGAAATATGTAAAGCATCTTCCCCTAAAAGCATCACACAACAATCAAGTTAGAGTGGAATTACTAGGCAAAAATCTGAGAGAAAACAGATATTCAGAAAAGTGAGCCTGCATTTGGTTCCCCTTTAGCCCAGAGGACATTTACTAATGCAGCAGATGGATGAAAAGCTAAGCAGCACTTTTTACAGCATTATACAGGTTTAGGCAGACAAAAATTGAAATTCAATTTGGCTTGCCAAACTCAGGGGTCCTAAGAAAACATGCTACACTAAGGACTGGAACCTGGAAGGACTAGACCCCAGAAATAATGATGAAATCACATTCACATGGAATAGTTTTAATTCCTCTGGGTGGCCCAGAAAAATTTCAGTCCCTAAAATTAGGTTCAGATGATCCTATGTTGCTAGTAACCCCAGACACCTGCAAAAAGGAAATGAGAATCTTCTCTGGAGAAAGATAATAGCATGATAGTCATCATATTATTTTTGCAAATTTATTTTCACATACAGTAGCCAGCACACAGTCAACAGTAACCAGGACAAGAGAAGACAAGACAACATAAAAGAAAATCATTATAAACAACTTAGACCACAAGTGCTCCAAATAGTGGAAATTCTAAGCATAGATTGTGAAAACAATTAGCTTACTATTTTCATAAATCGAAAAGTTGAACTTAATATTTTCAGCAAAGAACTGGAAAGTATTAAAGCTAACTTTGCAGAATTAGAAAATAATTAGAAATTCTAGAATTTAAAAAGGTACTAGCTGGTTGGATTCAATAGCTTATTAACAGAGTTGAAGAGAGGATAGGTAAACTGAAAGAGAGGTCAGAAGAAACTATTCAGAAAATATCATGGGGAGGAAAATGTATACAAAACAGAGTAGAGTAAGTAGGATCCCAGAGGACATAACAAGGAAGTCTAACATACCTGTAACTGGAGAGCCAGAGGAATTGGAAGGAGAAAAGAAAAAATAGGAAAGAAGGGATAATGGCTGAGAATGGTCCAAAATTGATGAAAATACTGATCCACAGATTTGGGATAACTTAAAAAATTCCAAGCATAATATAAAAATAAATCCATACCTAAACACATCATATTGAAATTATATTGAAAAATTTAAAAAGGAAGCATTCTATAAAGTAGCCAAAGGAAAACACAAATAACCTTCAAAGGAGTAATAATAAGAGTGACAGATGACGTTCAATAGCAACAATGGAAGCCAGCAGAGAGTGGAATGGCAGCCTTTCATTTGCTTTAAGAAAGCAATTGTCATCATAGAAATTATATCCAACAAAAATATTCTTCAAGAATAAAACTGAGACAGGAATTCTGGGAAGATAGCTGTTGTGGTGGAAATGGTTGTTTTACAGTCTCTTGACTCACCCCATAAAAAATACACAGAGTAACTAAGTTTGAAAAACTAAGAGACCAAAAACAATATCTACAACAAAAATAGAGATTAAAGTATCCCCACCTACCCAAACATAAATGATTCAGATGAAGAGCTACTAGGCACGTGTGACGTCAGCAAGTATGTGAGAAAGAGCAGAGGGAAACAACAGGGCATTTGATTGTCCTAAAATGAGAACCACAAAATCCTCGACGGTTATTCCCTAAAAAATGTGAGACTGGGGAGCTGAAATTGAGAGGAATTTTTCATATTACAATTTATAATTGAGGGCAAAGGATCTGTGGTAACATCTGAATGACTAGAGCAGCCAGTACCCTACAAAGTCTCAAAACTAACCAACTCAAGTTTCCTTCCAGGATGAAAACCCACAATGGAGTGTAATGGTTGGAAACAGAATTTAAATTGAGTAGGACAGAATCAGTAGGGGAAAAAAAAAAAACAAAAAAAACAGATAAATGTGGAGAAGGGGAAAGAGTCAGGAGGTCTCATAAAATACAAGGCCCTATTTTTTTTTAAACACTTTACAAAAACAAGGAAGCAGGAGCAAAGCTAGAAAAACTATTCACCTTCCTTTCTAAAAGTTCAAAAACACTAATTTCACATGTAAATAAAAGAAACCAAAAAGAACCTTGATCATTACCCATTTGAAGTTATGATGAGAAAAAAAGAAAATGAAGAGCAGAATAACATCCCTCCAGGAGCTGAAACTACACCAGAAAGACATGAGCACAGATAAAGATTGCAACCTAATACATCAAATGAAGCTAGAAGATTTTAAGAAAATCAACAAAGATATAAAAGAATAGCATACAACAGAAATTTTAAAACTCAGAAATGAAGTGATGGAATTTAGGAAAGAATGAGAAAGAAAAGGAAGGCAAATGAATTTCAGAAATGAAGATTAAACTAAAAGGAACACAAAAGTAAACAAAATAAACAATGCCTTAAGAAAGCTAGAAGGTGAAAAGGAGAAAAAATAAAAATAAAACTGAAATGAAAAGACTAACATTATTTGAGAGAAAATAGGCAAAATTCCATGAAAGTATAGTCAGAATTTCTTTTAAAAAATGTAAATCAAAGCAATAGGAAGAAAATGTTTAACTATAATTCAAGAAAACTTTGTGGAAACTGAAAAAAAATAAGACATCAAAGTACATATTGAAAGGGCATACTGGTTAGCTTAATAAATCAAACCAGAACAACCAATACCAAATATATTCTAGAAAAACAATAGAACTTTATAGAAATAGAAAAATTCCTTTGGATATCCAGACAAAATTACCAAGTTACTTACAAAGAAAAAAATTATTATCATCATCTGACTTAGCAATAGCTATACTTTATGCCAGAAAACAATGCTGTAACATATTTAAAATTCCCATGGAGGGAACTGTGAGTTGATTATTTATTCAGTCAAACTACCTTTCAAGGATAAAAACACAAACAAACCATGAACATGTAAGAATATTATTATCATTAGTACTTTTCAAAGAAAGTACTAGATGAGAGGCTTCAGACAACCAAAATAAGTTGTCTGAGGTAATATGTGTTATTGACTTCATATGATTAGAGTTGATCAATAACTTTTTTCATCAGAAAAAAAGAAGCAAACAGATATTATGTGCCTCCTGATGAAAGGACTCAATACCATGTCTGAATAATCCTGCCAAATAATTGAACCTGCAATTTAATGACTAATAAGTCCCTTAACTACCAATTTGTGAAAATATAGGGAGAGAGGAACATGTTAAGTGACACTCCAGAGATGCTATCAGCAAAACTAAGTTTATGGACAAATGATGGTAGCTTCAAAAAATAAGTTGTAAGAAAAAGGAAGAGATGGAGAGAAAACTACAGGTTACAATAATTTAAAATCTTATTAAGTAATTACCATGTATAGACTTTATTAGGGTCCTGATTCAAACAAACTGGAAAAAAATGAATATTAAATACAGTCATTTTCATACCAAGAAAAACTGATAGAATTTGCTGCCAGTGGATCTGCACTAAAGAAAATACTAAAGAATGCTCCTCAGACAGAAGAAAAATGAGGTGCAGGAAGAAACAAGGAACAATTAAAATGGTAAGCATAGGAATAATCTAAATGAAATGACTAAGCAAAGTAAAACGAACAAGGTTGATATATAAAAATAAATTGCATTTCTAATTTCAAGTTGGAAAATAAATTTTATCTATTTTATAATAGGGTCAAAAAATCAAATTCCTAGGAATGAATCCAACAAAATCTGCAAAACCTCCTCATAGAATACTACAAAATATAATTTAAAAAAATTTTAAAGTACAAAATAGATGGAGATATATTGATCGTGAATTAGAACACTCATTATCACAAAAGTGTTCAATTCTCTCTAGATTGATTTTTGCCTTAAAAAATTCTCAAAGTCTCTTCTGTGGAATTTTTCAATATGATTTAAAAATATAAATAGAAATGCAAATGTACAAGAATAGCAAAGACAAATTAAAGAAGGAAAGTCAGGTGGAAAGACTTGCTCGATTGGATATTAAGATTTATTATAAAGTTACAGTAATTAAGGCAATGTTTAATAGTACCAAGTTAGACAAATAGGCTGATGACTCATAATAGAAGCAGATCTACACAATAAATGGACATTTGATTTATGCTAAAAATGTCACTGCAGAGAAGTAGGGAAAGGATGGCCTTTTCAATAAATATTGCTGGGATAATTAGGTATGCATATGGGGAAAAATGAATTTGACTCAACACCATAAACAAAAAAATCAATTCTACATGGATTATAGACCTAAATATGAAAAGCAAACAATAATATTTTAGATTATAATAGAGGAGATTATCTTTATAACTGGTTTGAGATAAAAATTCTTAAATGTGACATAAAAAGCACTAGGTTGATAAATTTGACCACATTAATACTAAGAATTTCATTTCCTCAAAATGTACCATTAAGCAAATGAAAAGGTATTTCCACACAGAGTGTGAATAGATATTAGCAAAACATATAACTCGCAAAGGGCTCATATCCAGGACATACAAAAAATTCTCATAAACGGATAAAAATAAGACAGGCAACCCAGCAGAAAAACAGGCAAGGAAAGAAAAGTAAAAAAGAAAAGGAAAATAAAGGAGACTCTAACAGGTCCTTTGCAAAAGAGAAAATCCAAATAGTCCATAAACATATGGAAAGGTATACAACCTATCAATAATCAAGAAAAGGCAAATTAAAACCAAGATAAAATATTATCACACACCTAGCCAAACAGCTAAAACTAAAAAGATGGACAATATCAAGTGTTGGTGAAGATGGAAAGCGATGGAAAATATAAATTGGAACACTTTGGAAACACTTTGTATTATCCACTAAATTTGAAGATAATGCATGCCTGTGATCCCGCGATTCTGTGATGCATGCACATATGCTCCACAAGGCATGGATAAGAAGATTCATAGCAGCAATGCAGCCATGGCCCCAAACTGGGAATGATCCAAATGTCCATCACAAGTAGAATGGCTATATAAACTGTAGTATATTCATACCATGGAATATTAGACAATAACAAACATGAGTGAATTACAGCTAAGTATAACAAGGTGACTGAATCACACAAACATAATACTGAGGAAAAGAGGTCATGCAGAAAAGAATACATACTACAGATTTCCATTTTAACAGCATTCAAACCAGGATATTTACATGGTATTTACATGGTAAATCTAAAGAAATGCAAAGAAGTTATCATCATATAATTCATCATATGATTAATCACTACATCACCATATAATGGTAGTTATATTTAGGTGAGAGGAATAAAGTGTTATGAGAAAAGGGCACAGAGAGGACTTCTAAGGTCCTGATAAAGTTCTATATTGTGCCCTGATTGGTATGACCTGGGGGCATCCACTTTATAAAAATTCATTAAACTGTGTATTTATGGTTTATACATTTTCTCTGGCTGCTTCACAAATACTCAGTTTTAAAAGAGGTTTTAAATGAAGACAGGAAATCAAGGTGCAGAGATTTTGAGCTTTCCAAGGTGGGATACCTATCAACTCAAGACATCCCTGGTGTCCTTGACCCCAAAACTTGGGCTCTCAAGCACCATCTACAAGTTAGTCATCATATAGTAAAGGACATCAGTTATATCTGTAATACAAATAAAATAAAATAAAATAAAATAAAAACAGTGGCATAAGGAGGTAGAAAGAGAATCAAACCAAGGAAGAGATAATGTCCAGCCCAACTACTGGAACAAGCTCCATGGAAGTGACATAACCTGTACTAAGTCCAAAAGACCATGGCTTTTGGGATTCTGAAAGCCTCCAGGCCTAGATGGATGTGGTCATCCTAACCTAGAAGGACAGATATGGTGCCAGTGCTGCCTCAGGTAATCGGGAGACACAGCCTCTCTGGCCCTCTCTGGAATGAAGGTAGGTCACAGTTTTGGAACAAGAGGCCTGAAGAACAACCATCTCAGACCTGAGTGCCCAAGTTCACAAACAGGAAATCATAGCTGCCAGGAGTAAATTTTGAAGGATTCCCAGTTATAAAATTGTTCTCATTAAACAACAGCTTAATGAGTTTAATGAATGAGTCCGTAGGAATTAAGTTTCTCCTACAAACGTGCAGATGGGCTCAAAGAGCAAGAGGGAAAACGCATGAGAGCAACTATCTCTAGAGAACTGATCAAACCTTGTGGGACTAGAGGGAAGAGACTGGGAGCTTAATGCAATCTGAAAACAAATCTACATGTCCCCAGCCCAGCTTCCTTCCCCCTCCCCACTCTCAGCCTGATCTCCCACCCTAAACCACGTTTCTTCACAGGAGCCAGAAGCTTCTGCATCTTCCATCTGGTGCACAGAGAAGTGACTCATAGCAATAAACACCAAGAAGAAAGGAGCCCTTCATGAATAAAAGGGTAGAAGCAGGACTGGCATGAAGCACTCAACTCTCCTTCCTATAAAGTAAATAAATAAAGCAATGCCAACAACTTAAAAGTGACGTGCCTCCTTTCCACACTGCCTGTCACGTGCCGCAGTGTCTTCACTGCATCTGACAGCATGACAAGCCAGAATCACTCACTAGTTCCTGTCTTTCTGGGCAGACAAAGACATGGTGTAATTTTCGGAAGCTTCCTCAATGTGCCCTGAACTGAGCACAGTTGGCCTAGCTCCTGTGAAAAGAAATGCTGTCTAGAAGTCGCACAGTGCAGGTGGGTTGGAGGGTTACATATTTAATTACTTTTAGTCATCAGACCCCTGGGCACTTCTGGGTCTGCTCGTCTCTTAAAACAGCCTCTGCAGTTCTTTTCAAATTATAGAGCATTTAAGAAGGGCCAGCTCTGTCAGGTTCTGCAGACCTGACAGTTGGTGCAGACGGGACCCAGAACCAGTGCCCACTCTCAGGAAGCAGTCTAGCAGGAGAGATAGCCACACTAATACATGAATGCCATTTAGAGGGATCAGTATTACAATGGAGAAAGGTTAAAAGATACTAGGAGGATGGATAAATTCTACTTGGGAGACCAGGGGAGGTATCCTAGAAGCGATGGTATTTGAACTGGATTTTGAAGAATGATTTAGTAGCTACAAAGAAGACAGGAGAAGAGCCAATCAGACAGAGGCATGGAATATGCAAAGACATGGAGTACTACTAATAATATTTATCCTAATTCTAATCCCAATTCTAATTGTTAAGCCTAATACTAATATTCCATTTACGGAGGATTACTATGAGTTAGGTGCTGCACCAAGCTCTTTACTGTAATTGCTTCATTTAAATCCTGTAAAAATCTTACAAAGTAGAAATTATTATTATCATTCCCATTTACAAATAAGGGCCTGTGGTTGGAGAATTCATACTGCTGGTGTTTGAGAAAACCTGGATAGTGAAGCACACATTTGGCCACTAGGTTACACTGTCCTTCAGGATGTCGGCATTCTAGCTGAAAATAGAGGTAACCTAACTTGAAGAGTCTTTCTGCTTCTCATAGGACACCAAAGATATTAGAAGAGAGATGTGTGAATGGCTCTTCAAATGGGGATCTGTACTTGTGAAGCAATTCTTCCTTGTAGAAACGAACCAAAGACAGGTGTGTAGAGTCACGCTGGGCATGAATAGAGTGAACAGAGATAGGATTATGCAATCCTAGAAAACTAGACCTCAAGTGGTCAGATCAGTGGCAGCTGAACTGCTTTACAAAGCAGGCAGGAATCTTCTTTAGCTTTTGAAAATAACTAGAAATAGTCCCTAAAATGACTTACTAAACTCCTGAATAAAAAAAAAAACAAACAATATTGGGGGGATACAGAGCTGACACCAAAAACACCCATTTCTACCTGGGTCCCCAGCAGCCTGGTAACATACATGCTTGTCTTACAGCCACGAAGGAATGAGAGTGGGGAAGGCAGATTTCAGTGAATTCCATAAAATAAAGCTGTCTCTTCAATTTAGGATATTTATACACACTTTCTTGTTAATAACCATAACAACAAGAGTGATAATAGTAGCTATTGCTTAATGGGAGCCAACAATATGGGGACACTGAGGAAAGCCTGCCTTAGCTCATTGACTTAACGCTGCCACCAATCCTATGGGTTGTTTTACAAGGTCCCACAGTCAATATAAGTAGAGACAAGACGGCTCAAGTCCTGCGCTCCCAGACTTTGAATCTTACTCTTTTCACCTCAGTGTTAAGGGAAAGTGTGAGAACAGAAAGTGTGTCCTGGTGATAATCAACAGCCTTGGCCTGCAGGGATTCCAGGAAGCTGAGCTGGGAGCCAACAGAGATCTTACAAACATGCTAACCACATCTGTCACTTTGTGGGTGTCAGCACTGAGAGCATTTACTCTGCCGTCCATGGGGGAATTTGAATGAAATTCCTCATAGGATTCCCAACCCATTTCCAAAGCATCTTGGAACAATGGGAGACTCTTCAGAGTGCTCTGCATGCCTGAGATCTTACAAGTGTATGAGCTGACCTAATCAGACAAAGCCCACACTTGACTGCAGCAGGGAGATGCCCACAAGTTTGTCATTAGGCAGAAAGCAGCTAGAATCACTTATGAAGTCATTCCTTGTGACAAAGGCTGACAAAAGAGGATCCCTTTATGGACTCCTAACAGAGGGACATTGACTTAGCCCCTGGGGATGTTTTGAAGGTAGAGGAGCTTGGTTCCTCTGGCTCTGTCCCTGGGCCTATCTCCAGAAGGGAAGGGAGTGAAGACAAGGCCAAGTGGGTCTCAGAGAAGACTCCAACTTCCCCGGACCTTGCACTGAGATGAATGGAAAGTTCTGCTCTCCATGGCAACCTTCTCCTGCTGACTCCAAAGACCGTAGAAACAGGTTATGACCCCTGAGCTCCCCTGAAAGAATCTCATGAACCTCCATGGCGCTGGTTGGGAACGCTTCCTCTGCATACCAGGGTTACCCTTGCTTACCTCTGTTATAGTATGTTTGTATCAATCAGCAGCTCAGGCCATTACTCAAACTTGAGTTCAAATCCCAGCTCTGCTAGTTACCGTGTTACCTTGGACAAGTTGCTTAATAACCCTGTGCCTCAATAAAGTTTGTTGAATTAAAGAGGACTTCATTCATTCACTCATTCTTAGTGAGAGATAATAATACTAAATTTATTCAAGACATGTCCAAGGAATAGGAATGTGACAGCAACCCAGGGCAGGATATGTCCTCCTTCTCTCCCCCACCATATGGGGACTGGACTGGGGAGAAAGCTTTCATTTTAAAACACCAGAAAAGTCACACGATTGCCAATCTACAGTCAACCTGGATGAAGGTTTTGATTCTAGAAGACTGTTTCTGTGTAGAAGAAATCCTCTCTGTAAATCTTCCCCTTTTCCATAAAATAGAAACTTCTCCCTTTTCCAAAATATTTGAAAGACAACAGCTTCCCTCCCTTTTAGGTCCCTCTCTGCACGTTGCCAAGGAGGAAGGAATGGATTGACTTGTGAGGTGAACAGAACAGAACTCGTAGGGCTAGGCCTCTGCTGGGCTGACTCTCTGGGACCTGCCCACAGAGCATGAGCATTCACTGCTCCTCCTGAAGTCCTGGGAAGGTAAACTCACCTGAACGGGGCTTGGTCTCCTTGCATGTGGGTGGACACATAAATCTAATTTTAGGTAGAAAGGGGGAAGCCCATTCTCAATAGGCAATACAGTTGAAATCTTGATTCCTCTATGCCTGCTGTATCTATTTCCCAAGTGCTTCCGAAGTTAAGTGGGGAGACTGAAGAACGGCTTCTCTAAAATACCAATATTCCCAACTCAAGGAACTAACGTGCCCATCATTCAATAATCCAAGGGAGATGACTGGGAGAAATGTGAGGAATTCTGGAGCTTCTAATGCAAGAAAAGTCAAATTTCAAGGCAGACCTCCTTTGAAAAGTAATCAGTAATATAATGTACAAAAATCAGTCTTCTTCTAACACTGACTTTTACACAAGGGTTATTCTATCAGTTAGGGCCCCAGGGGCACACTCACTGAGGAGGATTTATTTATAAAGGAACTAATTGCAAAGCTGTGGGTGGAGTGTAGGCAAGTACTCCCAAGCCACCTCCTTCTCATTTTCCATTCCCTTTCTCTCCTTTGATTTGGGACAAATCTGGTAAATGATGCCAGAAAATGTGGCTTAGTCTACTTCCTCCTTTAATAGATATGGCTAGGTCAACAGAGCAGACCCTGAATGTATCAATCCCACAATCTGTGTAGCCAGGGATGACCAGCCTGCCTAAAAAGAGCAAAACCCTCTGAGAGTAGCACAAGGAGGCAGAAACAGAAGGAAGACCATACCTGGGACCTGATACAGTAACTCACCCACTAGTAGGTGGCCCAGTGAATGTTCTTTGTTCAACCAATCGAGTTAGCAGCACTGCCTTGGGAAGGATATAGTATGTATGTGGAGACTGGGAGAGAGATAGTTTCTTCCCCTCTGGACTTAAGCAGAGTTGTGAAAGGAGAGGAGTGAAATTCCCTTCTCCATACAAGGGCCTTTCCTCAGTTTTGGATGCCCCAAACAAGCCTACTTCATTTAAGAATAAGCTATTCTAGAAAGGATCATTCACCAAAGTTAAAAGTGACTCTGGGTTGTGTACAGGCGAGGAAGGATATATCTACACATAAGTGTTCCTACTCTTGTCTGTGAACACAGCTTGAGAGACAGAATCCTGGTGACAGAGACAAGTCCTCATTCCTCGTACTCACAGAAACACATAATGGGGACCAGGAAAGAAGACAGAAAGAGGAACTTTGAGCCTGCCATTACAATAGGATACAGCTTGGAGATACTCCCCTGCCCCTTCAGGGGAGAACTTGTCTACCCATCTCAGACATGTGTCACTTCATCTGTACCCAAAAGATCTCTGGGGAAATGACATCACAATTGCACTTGAAAACTCCTCCTCCAAGTTCCTGACAGGAAGTTCTTCCAGTTGTCCCCCCAAGGCAATGGGAATCCATTTCCTCTCTACAGGTCCTAGGGCAGACTTTATTAAGTCATTCCTCAGCTTTGATTTCTGTCACTAAGTAACCATAATCCAGTGGGATTTCCTCATATCATGACTATCAATAATTAATCAACTTCTCTTGAGAGCTCTGAAGAGCTTTGATAAGGTTAAGTGACGATATCCAAAGTCAATCTTGCCTAATTATCAGGTCTAATGCTTGCCTCCTTCACATTATGAGAAGCTGTTCCTACTTCTGAAATGTGTATGTCTGAACTAGTTTCTCACATAAAAATATCTAGAAATCCATGTTTTAAACTGATGATTCACTCTGCTGTCTTATGTGTGACCTGCTAATTTGTTGAACCACTTAAGACTATGACAAAGCTGGGCCTTCCAAACTCATGACCAATAGGGAGAGATGCTCCAATCACTTAGCTGGACCTTGTAGCATTTGGGTTTTTGCAGACAGATACTGAATCACTGCCATGCCTTCAGGCATCAGCACCACAATTTGAAAATGACACAGTGTGTTTGATATAGGAGATGGGCCTCTGAAAAGCCAGGAATGTGAGAATTTTTGTAAACCAGAATTAACTTTCCATATGTATTGTCAACCACATTTTAAAGATCTTCAATTTCTGATTCACTGTGGTCAGTCTTGGGGTTATCTCCAAATTCAAACCCCATCCCTAGATGAATAGTAAATTTTATGGACAAAAACAATAACAACAAAACCCCAAATTTTATAGAACTAGTGATGGCCTCTATATAAGAGATTATTTTCATAAAGGAAACCCTTTAGGCACAAGGGATGAAAATAGGCATCTCCTATTACAGTGATTCCCATACTTTTGGAATGGCCTAGAATATTTTGGGTATTGACAGGATTGTCAACATTTTAGTGTGCCAAGTTAGGATATGATTTAAAACTTTAAAATAAACATCATTTAGAATCATCATTACTTCATAATAGGAGGTACATTTGAACACCAAAATGTAAGAAAGCTATAATCTCACAATGAATTAAGAAACAGTTGGCAGTAGTATACTGATTTTTAAATAGATATTTTAAACTCTTTTAAATGTTGAAAAATTGTATGATACATTTTAATTTATGGTGTTATTTTGCATGTAATGTATTTTGGTACAAGTGTGGTCAAGTTAGGAATATACATTCACCGGCGGGACACAAATTAGAGCTCAAACATTTAATTTTTGCTTCTGTCATGGATGTTGTCTAAAATCCAGGTTGATATAGGTATATGAATGCAAATGGAAACAATATACCTAATAATACCATTTCTTTCAATAAAGACTGTGGTAGCTTGAATTGTGTCCCCCAAAGAGATATGCTGAAGTCTCAACTCCCAGTACCTGTGAATGTAACCTTAATTGGACAGTTTTGCAGATGTAATCAAGTTAAGATGAGGTCATACTGGATTAGGGTGGTCCCTAGTCCAGTGATTGGTGTCTTTATAAGAGAAAGGAGAGCAGCACAGAGACACAGAGAAAAACACAGAGGGAAGATGGCCATGTGAAGATGGAGGCAAGCCAAGGAAGGCCAAGGATTGCCAGGAACCACCAGAAGCTAGGAAGAGGAAAGGAAGGGTTTTTCCCCAAAGGCTTCAGAGGGAGTATGGTCCTGTCAACGGCTTAATTTTGGACTTTTGGCCTCAAGAATTGTGAGACAATAATTTTCTATTGTTTTAAGCCACCCACTCCGTGGTACTTTGTTACAGCAGCCCTAGGAAACTAACAGAGACTATTCTGGGTGAACTGAAAGAAGCGAAGGAAAGAAGCTCCTCTCATCCTAGTGCCTGGCTCTGCTTTCTTTCTACATGGGTAAGGAAAGATCAGGGGAGGGGGCCAAAGATCTGGACATCACAGGCTATCGGAAAGTGTGCCCCATTCAGCAGTGGCTTGTGTGGGGCAGCACATTTTGTCACAGATGAGCACTGGTCATCAGAGTTTTCACAACTGATAAAAAAAAATTAAAAAGCAACCAGGACAAAATAGCAAGAATGTTGCTCATCTGTATGTTCTCATTTTCATGTAATAGGTTTTCTTGAAGCAAGGTTACCCTTGAACTGAAGCATGCCGTAGACCAGAAAGGCTCTTCTGGAAGCCAAAGCCCAAATGGCTAAGACTTAGGAGAAAACTCCGAGGCCTTTCGCCTTCTGAGTGAAGAATTAGATTCCTCTGCCTTCCAGGCTCTTCAGCTAAGTCCATTAACCCAGAGTTTCCTGCAAGACCCAGCTGTCCCCACTGGCAATGGGGCAATGGTCTCTAGGGGAACAACTGTCCAGGCCACTCAAAGCAGTTACACAAACCTATGAGAGCAGTTCTTAAACCAAACGCAAGAGCCCCCGTCTGTTTTTGCCCTCCTCCACTCTTGTTTGCAAGCCTAGGGAGGGCAATGCCTTCCCTATGGCTCCTGGGTTATGGAATGTATTTAAATGCCTGGTTCAAAACCCTCACTCACCGCTCTCAAATTTGACAATTGTTTAAGCATTATTGCTTGAATGGATACAGATGTTCAGCTCATCTCTTGTTGGGGGGAGTGTTTCTTTAGAAGAAGGGGGAGAATAGGCTTTTTTCTTCTTTTTTTCAGACACATATTTTATCTTTATGTTTGTATCAAGAACTGCCAAGAGATGCATCTGGTCCCCAAATCAAGAATCTCACACTCCTCCTCCCAACTCACAGCTTTCTAAGCGCCTTTCTTTGTGATCTCTGCCCAAACAAGCTGTAGGCAGAGCTCACTGGACAGATGACCCACACCTTGTGGAAAAAGAAGAATCACTTTCTCATCAGTGCCAGAAAGAATGGCGCTGATGGCATTTTTCATGATGTCGCCCTCCCCCAGCCTTTTACTTTTTTGTGTGTAATTCATTTTCTGATTAATATTTTCAGCAGCTAGAGCAAATGCCAGCTTAATTAAATTCCCACACCACCCCCCCTTTATCCAGTTAGTGGGTTCACTGGCTCCTCAACAACCTTCAGCATCTGCATTTTCGTGAATGCTCAGTTGCTTCTGGCCTCACCAAAAAAATCTGTTACATATTAAGTTATAATAAGATATAGGCAATTATAGTAGCAGCAGGACAAATAGATTTGTATGGTTCATTACAAGGGATTTCTGGAACATACATAGTGGAAATAGCCTGTTTCTGGGGCAGAGCATATTCTGGAGGAAAAATACATTTTAAAAAGGTGGGAGGGGGCAGGTAGCAGAAGCTTCCATAAGAAAGTTCTGGATATAAGGAAACCCTATCAGCTCAGTAGCTCTCTGTTACTTAGATGAGTGATGTTTCAACGTGAGAACCACAAACAAGTGAAAGATACAAGGATTTCCCCTGGAAAACGGGTGGGGCCTGTTTCTCATTTTTAGAAACAAAATGTAATACCGTTGTCATGGCACTGAAATAGACAAAATAAGCAAGAGGAATGAACGAACACTGGAGGAGCATCTGACATGCGACCAGCCATGTGCTACACACTTTGCACACACTATCTCATTTAAAACTCATGACAACCCTGAGAGATATTAGGTAGAGATACTAAAATTACAATTTCACAGAGGTCACTCTAATAGCTATTGTTTTGTGAAGGAGAAAACCCAGGCTCAAGAAGCAGTAACTGCTCAAGGTCACCCAGGGTCTGTCTGGCTCCGAAGACTGTGCTATTTCCACAATACTATTCTAACCAAAGAGGTCCAGGGTCAATGTATAAATAAAGTGGAAGAGAAGACCTTCTGCCTGTAATGATAATTTTGGAAATACCAGAGAAGTCCCTCTCTTAGGTTAATTACTATATTAGACAATGAACGTCACTCAATATACATTAGGTTATGCTTGACATTTAGCAGGTTTTAATAACAGAGTAAAGGGATGGTATTCCACTTGAAGGGCGAGAAAAGAGTTTCCTTAATGGCAGTGAAAATGTGCCTAAAGCAATGATGGAGTAGATTAGTTGAATTCACAGTTTTGTCTAAGTAGACCCAGAAGCAGACCCGCTTTAATGCCACAGCTCTACCTCAAGGACCTAAAAAAAATCCCAAGTTGGGAAATATAGTATCTTCCTTTTCTTTACTCTGTTAAAAACAATACTACTTCCTAAGAGCTGCACCTGGAAAGAACCCTGAGAAATCTTGCTCCTCCCGTCACCCAATTTATCTCTAAACTGTAAGAATTGTTGTTTTTATCTTAAAAACTTTCAAGGATGGTGGTTCTCCAGCACTTTTCTACTTTCCATATAGAGAACTGTTTTTTAACCAATACCATTCTGCAGAATCCATTTCATTTTTCCCAGGATAAATTCAAGGCATTTTGCCTAATTCATCAGCCCAGATTGGAGAGTGGGGTTGAAAAATCCCATATAAGTAAATACTCCATGAGTTTATATGGGCTGAAGTCACTGAGCCCAGAATATTATCAAGCTCCCCAGAGACCCCACAGAAGCATATGAAAATGGCTTTAAAGAGATGTGCCAAGATGCTGACCCTTTCCCTTTGAGAAGCAAGGGTGGGAATAGGAGATCCTGAGCCAATGCTGGTCACTTGGGTGGGTAGAGAGTCAAGCTGAGCAAAACCAGCATATCAGTTTAGACTGAAAGTCAGCTGAACCTGAAAATGCCAGCAGCTAACCAAGGAGTAGAAACCTAGTTGCTAAGTGTGAGAAAGTGAGCAGTGTTTTCTGTCTGAATGGCACTGACACCTTGGTGGTGTCAAAATGGCCCCTCCTGCTATCTTTTGTGTTCTGTATGTTCACTTTTGCTGGCCTCTGAGTTGCCTTTTCCTCCCAGGGAAGCATCATGGTGCAGTGGGGAGTGCTGAATTTGGGGTCTTGGGAAGTGAGTTTCATCTGTCTCTGCCTTTATGCACTTGTTTTTAATCAAAACACTTTGAAGTCTCCATTTCCTCATCTCTAAAATGAGGGGTTCTGAATTCATGACCACATGCTCTTTTTCTTTTTCTTAAATTGAAGTATGATTGACATACGACATTCCATTGGTCTCAGGTGTACAACATAATGATTCAACATTTGTATATGTTGCAAAATGATCATCACAATGAGTCTAGTTACCATCTGTCACCATACAAAGTTACAGAATTTTCTTCTTGTTATGAGAGCAACTTGTAAATTTGTACTACAATATTACTGACTGTAGTCACCATGCTGCACATTACCTCCTAATGAGTTATTAATTTTATAACATAAGTTTGTACCTCTTGATTCCCTTCACCCATTTTTCCCACCCCCCAAACCATCTCCCCTCTGGCAACCACCAATCTGTTCTCTGTATCTATGAGCTCTGTTTTGTTTATTCATTTTATTTTTTTAGATTCCACATATAAGTGAAATCATATGGTATCTGTCTTTCTCTGACTTGTCTCACTTAGCATAATACACTGGAAATCCATCCATGTTGTCACAAATGGCAAGATTTCTTTTTTATGGCTGAGTAGTATTCCATTGTATATACGTACACATCTTCTTTATCCATTCATCCATTGATGGACACTTAGGTTGTTTCCATGTCTTGGTTATTATAAATAATGCTGCAATGAACATAGGGGTTCATATTTCTTTTCAAATTAGAGTGTTCATTTTCTTCCAATAAATACTTAGAATTTCTTCAAATAGATTCAGAAGTGGAATTGCTGAATCATACAGTAGTTCCTTTAAAAAAATTTTTTTTGAGGAATCCCCATACTGTTTTCCATAGTGGTTGCACCAATTCACAGTCCCACCAACAGTGTATGAGGGTTCCCTTTTCTCCACATCCTTGCCAACACTTGTTATTTCTTGTCCTTTTGATCACAGCCACTTTGACAGGTGTGAGGTGACATCTCATTGTGGTTTTGATTTGCATTTCCCTATGATTAGTGAGGTTGAACATCTTTTCATGTGCCTGGTGGCCATCTGTACATTTCCTCTGGAAAAATGTTTATTCAGGTCCCTGCCCATTTCTTAAATGTGTTATTTGGTTTTTTGTTATTGAGCTATGTGTGCTCTTTATATTTTTTGTATATTAATCCCTTATCAGATATATGATTTGGAAGTATCTTCTCTCATTCTGTAGGATACGTTTAAATTTTGTTGATTGTTTCCTTTGCTGTTCTGAAACTTTTTAGTTTGAGGTAGTCCCATTTACTTTATCTTTGGTTGCCATTGCCTTTGGAGTCACATCCAAAAAATACAGCCAAGTGAGACATCAAGGAGCTTACTGATTATGGTTTCTTCTAGAAGTTTTATAGTTTCTGGTCTTACATTCAAGCCTTTAATTCATTCTGAGTTAATTTTTGTGTATGGTGTAACATAGTGGTCCAGTTTCATTCTTTTGCACATAGCTGACCAGTTTTCCCAATACCATTTATTGAAGAGACTGTCCTTTTCCCATTGTATATTCGTGCCTCCTTTGTTAAAAATTAGTTGGCCATATATGTGTGGGTTTATTTCTGGGCTCTCTACTCTGTTCCATTGACCTATGTGTCTGGTTTTATGCCAATACAATACTGTTTTGATTATTCTAGCTTTGTAACATAGTTTGAAATCTGGGCACATGATGCCTCCAGCTTTGCTCTTCTTTCCCAGGAGTACTTTGCTATGCGGGATCTTTTGTTGTTCCATATAAACTTTAGAATTGTTTGTTCTATTTCTGTGAAAATTGCCATTGGAATTCTGATAGAGATTGCACTGAATCTGTAGATTGCTTTGGGTACAGACACTTTTACAATACTAATTCTTGCAATCCATGAGCACTGCATGTCTTTCCATTTATTTGTGTCTTCAGTTTCTTTCATCAATGCCCTTTCATTTTCAGTGTATAGGTTTTTCATCTCCTTCATTAAATTTATACCTAGGCATTTTGTTCTTTTTTATGAAATTGTAAATGATACTGTCTTTTTAATTTCTCTTTGATAGTTCATTGTTAGTGTTTAAAAAATACAACAGATTTTTATATGTTGATTTTTACCCTGCAACTTTACTGAATTATTTATCAGTTCTGTCAGTTTTTTTGTGGAGTGTTTAGGGTTTTCTATATATAAAATCATGTCAACTGCAAATTGTGACAGTTTTACTCCTTTCCAATTTGGATGTCTTCTATTTCCTTTTCCTGCCTAATTGTTCTGACTAGGACTTCCAGTACTATGTTGAATAAAAGTGGTGAGAGTGGGCATCCTTTTTTTATTCCTGATCTTAAGGGAAATGCTTTAAGCTTTTTGCCATTGAGTATGACGTTAGCTGTAGGCTTGTCGTATATGGCCTTTATTATGTTGAGGTACATTCCATCTATTCCCACTTTATTAAGAATTTTTATCATAAATGGGTGTTAAATTTTGTCAAATAATTTTTCTGCATCTATTAAAATGATCATATAATTTATAGCCTTCATTTTGTTAACATGGTGTATCATGTTGATTGATTTGCAGATATTGAACCATCCTTCCATCACTGGAGTAAATCCCACTTGATCATAGTGTATGATCCATTTAATGCATTGTTGAATTCAGTTTGCTAATATTTTGTTGAGGATTTTTGCATCTATGTTCATTAGGGATATTGACCTATAATTTTCTTTTTGTGTGGTGTCCTTGTCTGGTTTTGGTATGAGGGTAATGCTGGGCTCACAAAAATGAGTTTGGGAATGTTCCCTCATCTTCAATTATTTGGAAGGGTTTGAGAAGGACAGGTATTAAATCTTCGAATGTTTAGTAGAATTCACCAGTGAAGCCATCTGGTCCTGGACTTTTCTTCGTTGGGAGTTTTAAATTACTGATTCAATCTCCTTACTAGTGATCAATTTATTCAGTTTCTATTTCTTCTCTGATTTAGTCTTATAAGATTGTACGTTTCTAGAAATTCATCCATGTCTTCCAGGCTGTCCAATTTGTTGGTATATAATTGTTCATAGTAATCTCTTATTATCCTTTTTATTAATTGGTATCAGTTGTAATTTCTCCTCATTCATTTTTTATTTGAGCCCTCTCTTTTTCTCTTAGTGAGTCTAATTAAAGGTTTATCAATTTTGTTTCTCTTTTCAAAGAACCAGCTATTAGTTTCATTTATCTATTGTCTTTTAGTCCTATTTTATTTATTTCCACTCTGATCTTTGTAATTTCTTTCCTTCAACTACCTTTGGATCTCATTTGTTCTCCTTTTTCTAGTTCTTTTAGGTGTAAAGTTAGATTGTTTATTTGAGTTTTCTGGTTTCTTGAAGTAGGCCTGTATGTCTATAAACTTCCCTCTTAAAACTGCTTCTGCTGCATCCTATAGATTTTGGTATGTTGTATTTCCATTTTCATTTGTCTCAAGGTATTTTAAAATTTCTCTTGATTTCCTCGTTGACCCATTGGTTGTCCAGTAGCATGTTGTTTAATCTCCACATATTTGTTATTTTTCCAGTTTTCTTTCTAGCTTCATATCATTGTGGTTGGAAAAGTTGCTTGATATGATTTCAATCTTCTTCATTTTTTGAGACTTGTTTTATGACTTAGCATATAATCTATCCTGGAGAATGTTCTATGTGCACTTGAGAAGAATGTGTATTCTGCTGCTTTTGGATGGAATGTTATATATATCTATTAAGTCCATTGGAGTAATGTGTCATTTAAGGCCAATCTTTCTTTATTGATTTTTTTCATCTAATGACCTATCCATTGAATTAGTGAGGGCCACATGCTCTTTTCAAGTGCTAAGACACAGGTGTATTCTCTGAGTCACAGACAACAAAGGCCAAGGTTAAATGCCTCGGATTCATAGAGGCTGTCCTAATAGAATTATGTGGCAGAATTTAAGAGCTCCAAACTGGATGTCAGGCATAAGACAAAGGATCTGGAACTGACCTCTCCAGATTATTGGTCCCTTTATAGTGGTACTACTTAATTATTAAATTCCATGGGAAAAGGCAAGACAAAAACAATTTGTACAAGTCATGTCTTCTAGAGTGACTGTCACACACATAACCCTAATGAGAAGGCAAGCCTGGGCTGCTATGTTTAGTGCCACTGGGATCCACCTAAATCTGGCCTTAACTGATAGTACAGGAGCTGAACAAGCAATCCATAGGCTGTCCAGTAAAACTACAGGCCAGACAGATTGCTCCATCAAGAATTCGAAATTTGTGAACTGGATGATTAAGCCTGTAAGAGTGGGGACAGGAACTTAAAAGGTTGTCATGGAAAAAACTCTAGAGAGGCCAGGAGCAACAGTCAGGATGGATCATACACAAACTAAAATTATGAGGAAGCATAAACTATGCGTAAGCAAATGAATGATCCTATGGTACCTGGTCTCCAAATATGGCCCTCTCAGGCAACCAGTCATCTTGGTATTCATGCTCTTTTGTACTCTTCTCCCCTTGAATCTAGCCTGACCCTGCAACCAGTCAAATATGGTAGACGTGACAGAGTGTGGTTTCTAAGGATAGGCCATTTAAAGCCTTGCAGCTTCCACCTGGGTCTCTTGGAATGCTGGCTCTTGAGATGTTATTAGAAAACCCAGATGCCATGAAAAAAGAAATGCCAGGCACATGGGGAGGCCACATATATTTACTCTAGTCAACAGCCTCAACTGAACTACTAGTATCAGCAGCCAGCATCAAGTACCACCCATGTGAGTGAGCCATTTTAGAAGTCCAGACCAGTTGAGCATTTAGGTCATTCTAGCTCCAGCTGTCATATGACTGAAACTACATGAAATATCTCAGGTGAGAATTGTACAGTATGGTCAACTCACAGAACTATGACATATAATGATAATTGTCATTTTGAGCCACTAAGTTTTGGAGTGGTTTGCTGTACAGCAGTAGATAACCAGAAGGTCCATAGGGAAAAGACAGATGGACAAATGGAAGTACAGTCTCCAAGAGAGGTACTGGCTCCCAGGGCTGCCTTGGTGTCTAAGATTTCTAGTCCTCAGCAGAGCCACATTTATCTCCAAAATAACATTTGTTTTTTTTATCTGAAGCAGCTTGAGATCTGTTTTCCTTATAATCTAATCAAACAAACAAACTACAATCCAACTGGAAAGAGACTAAAATAGATACCTAGTGAGAGTTTAGTACAGAGACTTCCAGAAGCTAGTCCATGGATAAATACTTGTGCTAACAAGGTTTTCACAACTCTTCAATATAATGAGAAATATAAAGACAATATAGCAATTTTTGTTTGTTAACCTAAATTCATTCAAGTTAATAAAGGCAAATAGATCTACTCACAGAATCTGAAATGTGAAGTAGGATAGAATTGAATCCCCACCACCCAAACATTAATCATCAAATTCTTGATCATCAAGAGATGGCAACATTCATGTCTTGCCTTTGCTCTCCTCCTTCAGTCTCTGTTTCTCCCCACACGCCCCAGGACTGAAAAGGTTGGGAATTGCTTTTATCTTCCCATATTGATCAAACTGCCCTTCCCTTAGGGAAAGGTGGTTCCAGACCTCCCACCTCCTCTATGTCATGTCCTTCTTCCCTATCCCAGACTCATGGCTAAGCATCAACGGCAGATAGTATGAGAGGGGCCATCAGAAATACAAACATTTAGGGAATGGGGGAGGGTGCATAGCTTTTATCAGATTCAATAAAAGAAGCCACTAATATAAGACAGGTGGGACAATCTATTATTTCTCAATGCCCTTGGTCTTGCTTTAACTCAGCTACTAACCCTATATTTGAGTAAAAATAAGTAAATAGGTAAAATCTTCTCAACAAGGTGCCCTTTCCTCCCTAGCCCCTTTAATGCTCTGCATAGTGTAAATTATTGTAATTCAGATAGTTTAATGATTATCACTACGAGTCATGTGACTTTTCTACACACCGAAAACAGAAGCCCTTCCACAGACTCCACCTTGCCCAAGGTTACAGAGAAGCAGCAGGTGAGCAGGGACCAGGGTGACGGCATTCCTTACCAGCCTCCTCCTTAGGTAGGAGGTCAAAGCCTGGACAGAGAGCCAGGTGGTCTTGATTTGCATCGCGAAAGTCACCTGTCCAGCTTTGTGCCCGAGGCAGAGAGATGAAAGCTGGAAGGGTAGCTGGGAGCAGGGAGGAAATGAAATACTGATATAATGATATGCATGATAATTCACCTCCATCCACCTTTTCAGGAATGAAAGTGGGGCCAAGAAGTGACCATTATTCATGCTCCTTCCACGAGCTCACATTACGGCTCCCGTTTGCCCTGCCAGATGGGTCTCATACAGCTTTGCCCAGGAAAGGAAGAACAGGAGGTAAATGAAGATGCAGAAATGTGGTACAATCAGACAGTTTCCCAAGCACTGCTACCACCTCTGTGGAGATGTTCTGTAAGGAGGTCGGTTTTGAACTCTTTCGGTCCCAGTTTGAAAATACCTAACATGCAGAAGCTCAAAATCTAACACATATAAAAGAGCATCTGCTATCCTTAAAAAGAGGTGGGTAGAGGGGGTTTACTCTGGAGCGCCCATCTCTCTTCCTCAATTACTGAAGAAGCCACAGAGGACAAATGGAAAATGACTGTCCCAACTTTGGGCATTTCTATTGCTGAAATGATCTGAAGTTCACCATACTTGAGCTGGGGTTTGATGAAATGGGGTGAGGGGTAGGGGGTAGATGAGAGTAAGAAGGGATGCCAAGCTTGGTGGCAAGCTGAACTATTACAGCAGCACATAAAACTCAGGGAATGGATATATTTCCTGGCTGGGAAGGAGACGGGGGCAAGAGACATATTGATGGTGAGGTCCTCGGGGAATTCTCCATCTGAAATGCCTGCCGAAGATGACGTCACTAACCCTCATCAGAGGCCAGGCTCCGGGGAGCTGTGGCTCACCACAGAAGCGGCTCCAGTTTCTGGGTAAGAGGAGCCAAGGCCTCTTTGGCCCTGGCTGCAGAGTGTGGGAGAGCAAGGGAAGATTTAAAGATTAAGTGGTGAAAATGTTAAGTGAACACGAGCTCCTTATTCATTGTCTAGATCTTAAAATCTTTCTGCTTCTTTACTGCAATACCCAAGAAGAGCTTATGTATTTGTTCCTCACATTTCTAAAAATATAATAAAATTTGTCTAAAAATAAAAAGCTGGCCCCTCTCCCCATGACAGGTATCCCTGGTGCCATTTGCAATCTGGTCTCCAGCTGAATCTCCCCACTTGCCTCAATGTTCTATCCTTTCACACCTTTGTCCTGAGCATTGTCTTGAGCACACTGCTTCTCTTCCCAGAGGACCTTTCCACCTTCTGTATAGCAAATACTGTCACCAAGAGCAGGGAAGCTTGGAGTTCTGGGTTCAAATTCTGACTCCCCTACTTAGAGTTTCTATGTCTTTAGGCAAGTCATCGAAACTCTCTGAGCCTCAGCTTCTCTATAAAACAGGGTCAGGATGAAAAGAGAAAACAGATATGCAGCATGTGCCTGTGGAGAGCTGTTATTCTCCTGGCAAACTCTGACTCCATTCATCAGTATGCAGCTCTGAGAACCTCCAGTGACTGGGGACTCATTTCCTCCCAAGAAAGGCTATGGATTATTGACAGAAAGTTTCCATTATATTACAGCAAAACTCACTTCCACCAGCAGTTGCTGAGGAATGAGCACCCCTACTTCCGGTCAAGGAAAATGTTTTGTGCAAGTCACACTGAGGATCCACTCAGTGGATCCACTGCTCCAATGTGTCTGACTCCCCCTCCCCATGGTGGAGTCACAGCAGAGCCAGGAGGATGACATTCACCTCTTCTAGGCTCCACATGGAACCAAGTAGAGGAGGAGAAAGTCTCCAAGATCTCCTCCATCCCTTTCTCTGGATCCAACAAATGCTATCTCCACTAATGCAGCAGCCCATTGATTTCCAAGCTCAGTTATTCCTAACACCTTTCATCTACGCCCAAATGCCCTTTGTTTGCCAAGAACCCACCCAAAACATCTGGAGCGCTGAATGTAAAGCAGGTATCTTGGATGGTAGAATATCACTAAGGAAGGAGAGAAGAAAGAGCTCTTAAGAGACACTGAAAATTGTCTGTGATCCAGACACCTTATGGGCTTATTTATACTCACAGGGGTCTCACGGTAATGGGGTAGAATGTTCCAGTGGGTAGGAAATGGAAGGTAAGAGAAGTGGAGTCCGCAACATTTAGGGCATCTATCCCTAAGCCCAAGTTCAGCAAGGGGGTGAGCTGGAACCTGGGTAGTGTGAAACTAGACAAGGAAAAAGATTCAGTATGAGATGATTCTGCATATATTTCTCAATCAGAGGAATTTTCTTGGCTATTGTTGCTACTGAGAGCCCCCTACTGGATTGCAGATCCACCCAACATTTTCAGCAAGCCGCCAGCCTCAAAACACCTGAGCCACACAAAGACATCATTCATTCTTTCACAAATATTTATTGCAAGTCTATAAATCTCTAGACACTGTTCTAAGTCTTAGAGAAACATTTAAGAAAAAAGACAACAGTCCCTGCCTTTGAGGAGCTTACATTCTAGTGAGGCATTCTTTGTCTGGCTAAAGCATAATACCACATTGAGATTCAAGATCAGGGTGCACAAACCCAATTCCTCTAGAAGCTGGATGGGTAACAGACATGAGCAGAGTGATCTAGTTGCAAGACAATAGGGGGTGGGGACTGTGGAGACTAGAGGTCTCATACACCATCTAAAGGAAGAAGCTGATATTTGATTTCAGACAGTTATTTCCACACAACAATGCAATTTCATTGCTTCCAGATCTGGTTTGTCAGTAGAAGCCAGGAATCTAGATTTCTGTGAAATTCTCCAGTTTTTCAAACCTGGAAAAATCAAACTAAAGTCATCTGTCAGGTTCTATCTGAAAGACATCTGCTTGTGACTCCTGCTTTTGACATCCAATGGGATTAGTGAGAATTGAGGAATGAAGTAGATCAACTACAAAACTTGGAGTCAGAATGACACGGTCTCAAACCAGCTTCACCATTTACTACCAGTGTTGTAGGGTTACTTTTAAAAAGGTTACTTAAACTCCTCTAGTCTCAATTTCACCGTATGTAGAACAGGAATAAAACCATGGAAAGGGTACACTAAGCAATAAATGATAGGTGTGTAGCACCCATGTCTGGTACATAGTAAGAGCACAATAAATGTCAATTATTATAACTGTCAGGGTCATGACAGGAAACAGATGCACATTCAAATGTTTTAACTGAAGAAGTTTAATTATTCTATTTATGGAGGCACAGACATGGTTTAGGGAAAAATGCATAAGGACTGACAAAGCACCCAGAGTAGAAATATCAATATCGGGGAGCCATTACCACCCCTGGCCTGCAGGAGCAAAGAAATAAAAAGAGTTACCAGATCCCACTGAAAGATGGGCCTGTGGAAGAAGGAAACTTGGTAGGAGCTATGGTCCTAAAGGAATACCAGCCTTGCCAGAACTACAGTGAGGAAAGGAGGAAGGAGAGAAGAATACCCATGCCTCATAGTCTCTCATCAATTTCCTTGCCTCCCATTGGTCAAACCAATCTGGAAGCCAGAAGGCAAGAGGGCCTGTGTGGTGCAGTGCACAGAGGTCAGTCTCCCAGGCCCAAGCAAGGGTAGAAAAGAGCAGAGCACGGGTCAGTATATCTGAAAGAAGACACAGTTGTCCTCTACTTCTTCCCATTGATTATGTATCAGCCCACTTTCTCAATCTCTGCATTTTAGAGGCAAATATTCTAGTGGAGCTCTCTGTATTCTGCTTGAAAATGCTCACTACTCTGAACTTGTCAAGTAAACCAAGAAGAAGTACCCAAAGGGCAATTTTCTGGAACAGGCTAGGGCATCTACACTGGCTTCCCCAGGGAAGGGCTGGGCTGTGTGCAGAGCTAAATTCACGGTTAGTCTAAACTATTACTTAAGATTCCTCTTCTGTACAGGTCACTGGAATAGGAGGTTTGCCAAAAGAGGATGGAGCAAGTGAGAAGAGGAAGGCAGGGGCGAGGCAGGAAGCAGGCTGCCCTGATCTTATTGCCACCTTGGGCTGGAAGAGGGCGGGTAAGTAGGAAAAGGGGTGATTGGGAGAAGCCACACCTAAAGCGATGTTTTTAAAAATATCACTTAGCACATGTTAAGCTGCAAGTAACTGAAAGCTCACTAGTGTAACCAAACAAGTCCAGAGGTATGGAAGTGATCAAGTGAGGCCTGGGCAGATCTGTGGCTCTGGGTCCCGCCTTCTTCCACATGATGGCCTATCATGGGAAGGCTGCAGCAGTCTTGGGACTTACATCCAGACATGACAGTATTTAGAAGGAAGAAGAGTTAGCTTCTGGTATCTCAGTCAGAAAAGAATGCTCTTTTCCAGATGCACCCAGCAAACTTAGCACATTTCACGAGCCCAAACTGAGTCATTTGCCCATTCTTGAATCAATTCCTATGTACAAGATAACACCACATGATGACTGGCTTAGAGCTAGGTTGCCAGAAACAATTTCTATAGCAACAAGGGTAGGTGGGATTACTCTGACAGAGTGACAGTTTTCTCAATTCTCTCTTGGATGGTACTTAACTAGTACCATTTAGATGTATAGGAGACAAGATAATTCATTACATACAACAGATGCCTTAGGGCATTAAGGCTTATTTCTCCTGATGAACCCTATAAAAACGATCATCTTTAAAAACAAAGGTTTATTTCTCATTCATGTGCTATATCCAGTGAGGGCTGCCTGGGAGCTTTGCTCCGCATCTCGTCTCTCAGAGACCCAGGCAGATAGTTGTACCTCCACCATCAGAATGTTGCAGTGGCAGGGGAAAAAAACAGTGATTTCACACTCACTGCCTTGTAAGCATCCATCTGGAAGTGACACATGTCAATTCTACTTGCATGTCAGTGACCAGAGCAAGTCACACAGCCGCTTCTAACTTTAAGGCAGTAGGGAAGTGCAATTTGACGTTATGCCTGGAAGGAGAAGAATGGACCTATTTGTTAGCAGCCCTAGTAACTACCACGCAACACTGGCAAGAGTTAGGTGAGATGGACACCTGCAGGCATCCTGGTAGCAGTGTAAATCAGCACAGATTCTCTAGAAAGCAAGTTGTGAAAATGTGCGTTAAGGCTCTAAAAGGAAGTTCATTCTCTTCTTCATGTAACCTTCTCTTAGGAAGTAGAAACTTAGACAAAGATTATGAACAAAAGTGTATGTTGACACACTCACTGTATATATAAACAAAAAACCAAATAACGAGATTATGCAACAGCAGGGTAATGGTTAAATAAATCAAAGTATCATATGATGGCTAATTCTCTAATGCTTTAAAATGTTGCTTTTTGAAGAGTGTTTAATGACATGGGAACAGGCACATATCAAGGAAAAGTTAAGTGAAGGATAAAAAATTGTACTGTACAACTTAATATAAAATTAAGGTACAAAGAAGAAAGACAAAGGAAGCACAGTGAAGTATTAATGATGGCTATCTCTAGGTGAATGTTACTGTATTCTTTGTTTTTCTCTATTTCTTTAGTTCTCTATACAGATAAGCAAATATTTCTTAGTAATCAGGAAAAAAAGATTATTAACATATATAATCCATGGCAATTTCTGTAATAGTAGAAATTGAAAACATCTAAACTCCATCAATAGGGAGTTGGTTAAAGGAATTATAGTTCAGTCAAATAATAGATTATGATGAAACACTTAAAAATTAAGATATATTTGATCTGTCATGGAACACTTGCTAATATAAATTAAAAAAAGCAAGGTGCAGAAAATCAGATATAGTACACTGACATTTGTATAAACATGCACACACACGCATACACATTTCTGAAAAGAATGCACAAAAAACTAGTAAGAGTGGTTACCTTTGGGTGATGAAAGCTAGGAGACTGGAGTGCTGATTTATAGCCATGGAAGGGAGACTTTCAACTCTAAGTCCTTTACATTATTTGATTTTTTAAAACCATGTGAGTATATTATTTACCTTGAGTTATATTTTACAAACAAATAATAAACAAATCAGATCCTGGCTCTGGCAGACACATCATAATTACTGGTTACCTTCCCTGCCCTTTTTCTGTCCTTAGACCATTTCACTCAGTGACTCAGTCCTAGGTTGAGCCATAGCTATAGCTTAACAAGGCTTAGGGATTGCGAATGGATTTCATTGATCTGTCTGCCATTCTGAGCATGAATAACAGAGGGTCCCCCGAGGAGGCTTGACTCAGGCACAGGGAACACAAGTCATCCTTTCACCTGGGCTACAGGCATCTTGCACCCTTCCCAGGGACCCATCTGCTAAAAATACAAAGGCCTTTATTTGGCCGATAGGGAACATTTCCTGCAAACAGTTGACATCTTGAGCCCAGGCCTTTGTGTCTGCCCAGGGCTATTTAATTCTTGGGAGTTACTTATAACCATGGATACTGAGCTGGATCAATCACTGTGGACAATCTCAGGGTCAAACATTCTGAAGAGAGGCTCCAATGCTGATAGAGAAAACTGAGCTCTCAGCTCCCAGAGCAAGGCATTGGAGAATGGCTTCTTCTAATTCTATGTCCCAGGACAAGCATGGTGAGATGTAGAAGAGTTTGCTCTTACCTTATTCTGAGCTTGGACACTATGGCTCTGTAGGCTTCTGCCACACAGGCCTTCTTCTCCCAGTACCTCCAGCAGCATATGTTCCCTCCTCCCCACCTCTGCTGGGGATGGTCTGTGACAAATGCTACATATGCAGCAAATCTCCAATCCGGGGAAACAGAACTGAAAAACGATCTCTGCTCGTGTGGAGTTTATGTTCAAGTAGACAAGCACCAGTAATAATCAAAACTCAAAAAATAAGATATCCAGTATGACACAGTGCTATGGAGTTAAATAAAGCAGAGATATGGATAGGGAGTGCCAGAGAGAGGCCTCACTCCAAAGGTGAAACTTGAGTGAAGATCTGAAGGCAACAGGGAGGGAGCCATGTGGATATTGGGCAGAGCATGCTTTGTAGAAGTGGTTGAATTTTACCCCTACTTCAGCAGAAGATAGAAGTAGACAGCCAGCTGAGGTGCAGGAATAATGTTTTAAAATTTCTGCATTTAAAAGTCTTAAAATTTATATTCAAGATCTGCACAGTTATAAGAAATAATCTAAATGTCCAACAGCAGTCATATCATGGTATGAACATGAAATCGATTATGGTCTTGTCTCTAAAAACCACACATTTGGAAGAATATTTTAAATGGTGGGAAAATACACTCAAAATAAAACGTCAAATGGGAAAAGTAGAATGCAAAATTATATTCTAGTTTGTCTTGTTCACTGTGATAAACTAGTTTAGCACCCAAAACAATGCTTGGTACATCACAGATATGTAATAAACAGTAACAAATACCTGTTGATTAAGTTAACTGTTGAATTTAAGCATGATGCAGAAAAAAAAAAGCTAGAAGGAACATTATCATTAATGGTTGTTGGCCTTCAATGATGGAATTCTTGATAATTTTCTGTGGTTTCCAACTTTTCTACATTGAAAAAAAGTGTTGCTTATTTTTTAAAGGATTTGAAAAGATAAGATTACATCTGAGCCCCTCTACCATGGACAAATTTGGCTATATTTGCCCTGAAAAAAAATAGTTGCTACAAAAAACCAAAGATCTCTTCACCTAGCCTGAAGTTTCTACCATGAGGAACCTTCTTGGGGAGGCATTATCTAAGAACTTCCACTTATCGAATGCATATTTGGGGACCAGAAAAAGTGCTATGCCTTTTATATTAGGTGTTCTCAGTTTTGGCTGCACATTAGAATAACCTGGAAGCAACACAGCAGACCAGTTGAATTATATTTTTGGAGGTGGGACCGAGGCATCAGTGTTTCTTAAAGCTCCCCAGATGATACCAATACGTAGCCAATGTTGAAAATGACTGTTTTATGTATGTGTTATTTTATTCTCTGAAGTATTTCAATCCCCAATGTATAAATGAGGAACTGAGTTTCAAAGAGGCAAAGGTCAGTCTGCCCAAGGCCATATGCTAGGAAGTGGGTTAGCAGGTGACTTAACTTCAGACCTGATAGAAATCACTTGGCCTGATTTTTTACCGGAAACAGCTGATATGCAGAGAGGGAGCTGGAAGAACTTACCCCAAGGTTCCTTGTAAGTCAGCACCCAATCTGAGGTTTCTATACCCTGCTTGGAACTCTTCCAACTACTCCTTGTAACTGAGACAGGAAAGATAACAGAAGGGACACACACACACACACACCTGACTGTGAGTTTCTTTTCTGTCCCAAATTCAATAAGAATTCCAAATTTGGAATAGAGATTTCTCCAAAGAAGATATATGAATGGCCAATGGGTACATGAAAAGATGCTCAACATCACTAGTCATTAGGGAAATGCCAATTAAAACTACAATTAGATATCACCTCATGCCTGTTAGAATGGCCATCATCAAAAAGATAAGAGATAACATGCTGGCATGGATGTGGAGAAAAGAGAACATTTTTGCACTGTTGGTGGGATTGTAAATTGGTGCAGCTACTGTGGAAAACAGTATGGAAGTTCCACAGAAAATTAAAAATAGAGCTACCATAATATCCAACAATTCTACTTTGGGGAATATATCAAAAGGAAACAAAAACACGGACTTAGAAAGATATATACACCTCCATGTTCACAGCAGCATTATTTATAATAGCCAAGACATAGAAACAACCTAGGTATACATCAATGGGTGAATGGATAAAGAAGTTGTGGTATATACATATACAATGGAATATTATTCAGCCATAAAAAGTGAGGAAATCCTACCATTTGTGACAACATGGATGGACCTTGAAGATATCATACTAAATGAAATAAGTCAGACAGAGAAAGACAAACACTGTATGATCTCACTTGTATGTAGAATAAAAAAAAACCCACCAAAGTTATAGAAAAAGAGATCAGACTTGTAAGTGGTGGAATGGGGGGTGGGGGGAGGAGGAAGGTGGTCAAAAGGGAGAAACTTCCAGTTATAAGATAAATAAGTACTAGGGATGTAATGCACAACATGATGACTATAGTTAACATTACTACATGATATATATAGGAAAGCTGTAGAAAGTAGATCCTAAGAGTTCTCATCACAAGGAGAATTTTTTTCTTTTCTTTCTATTGTATCTATATGAGATGATGGATGTTAACTAAACCTATTGTTGTAATGATTTCATAATATATGTAACCAAACCATCATGCTGTATACCTTAAACTTATACAGTGATGTATATCCATTATTTCTCAATAAAACTGGAAGAAAAAGAATTCTAGGTTTGGTTATATCTAGTTCCACCTTGGTGAGATGCAGGAGCTTCCCTCTCATGCCAATCCATGGCCTCTGGGAATGCAGAGGCCACTCAAGGATGCATGAGAACTTAAATGAGGGCTGTCTGCATGGGGTGGTTGGTTGGGGGCTGAGCACAGTTTTAAGCCCACACAATCATTACTTGATTATTAGGGACCATCTGGCTGATGGTTGGTCATCCCCACTAGTTGTCAGTGACGAAGATAAGTGGGTGCTCTTAGCTGTCATTTGGATCTGCTGGTGAATGGAATCTGCTGTATTCATCAGTCTCACACGGTTGGGTCTCCCTCCTTTTTCCTCAACCTAACTGCCTTTTTTCTAGTCATAGGTGGGAAAATAGATCCATTAAGTATTCACTAGAATCATCCTTTTGTTTCCCCTTTTGAAAATTGTTAGAATGGGTTTGTGGCCTCTGTTTTTTGGTACTACAGTGGATGACTCATGCCTTCTGTCAGGAACAGGGTGGAAGGTTCTACAGTGGATGACTCATGCCTTCTGTCAGGAACAGGACAAGGCTTCTGGGTCATACTCATCTTGTCCTACTGACTCAAGGTGCAGAGCAAACATGGAGAGGAAACCAAGATGACTGATAAAGCAATGTGTCCCTGTGACAAAGACAAAAGGCCAAGCACCTCAATGTAGGCTTTAAAATGCTTCTTTTCGCCCCTGGGTGAATACATGTGAAAGTGAACTGGGTGTTATTAATATTACTGCAGCTATTAGCTCGGCTTTAGTCTACCTATATTAAAGCCTAAAAGAAATCTCCTGGCCGGAAGCCTGGCCCGCTAACAATTGATTTCCTTTTCAGGCAGGCCAAAGAATTCCCTTGGAAGGCTGCATAAACCACCAAGCACTTTGGGCCGGATGGAACACACTGGCACAAACGCAAAAGGTCACCTTGGACTGGGCCAACCTGGTGAATACCAATGAGCTGGAGCACTCTGAAACCTCAGCTTATGCATGTCAGGCAGCTAACTTCACCATCAGGCCCACGCCTCTGCCTCTGCAGCCCACGCTGACCCAAGTTGAAAGGGTTTGGCTCACTGAGGGACCCCTTCAGAACTGTTCACACGGGAACCTGCCCATCCAGGGTTCTCAACCTGCTAAAAGCTCTGGCCAAGCCCTTTTGCAAGCTAACTTTTTTCTGCATACAACCATTTACAGATTTTGTTTTACCCTCCTGACATGAGTCAAAACAATAAAGGGGGTTCCTGAAATTGCAGAATCATGGAACACAGCTCTCTTTGCCCTTTCTACAGGCACACCCCCTCCACTCCATGCAGGAGCCCCCTTTATTCTTCACTGTTCCCAGGGCTTTTTGCCCAGAGTAAACTTCAAAGAAACAGGAACATAAGATTCACATGTCAACAGGTCTATAGAAGACCCTGAGAATCTCATTGGAATGCGAGGCCCAACACCCCCTAAACGTTAACTTCTCCACCCCAATCCCATTGCATTGTCCTAAGCCAGCTGAGAACGTGGTCTTCTGCTAAAGTGCACATCTTTCTGGGAAAGGTTCTGCTCCTGGTTATGTATCAGCTTTTCTTTGGGAGTCTGTCGTGTGTACAGAGACTGCTTGCACTCAAATCCAGGTTGCATCACTTACTAATTATGTGAACTTGGCCTGTTCTTGAACATCCCTTGAAGGGCCTCAGTGTTCCCATCAGTAAATGGAAGTTACAGTAATATCTACCTCATAGAGTGTTGTGGGGTTTAATCAGGTCAATCCCTGTAAACAGTGCCAATCCCCCAAAACAGTGCCTGGCACATAGTGCTCAATAAATGTACGTATTTTATTCCCTAGGAAGAGGGTTTGATCAGGAGGGACACTTAGGCAGAATGGGACCCTGCTGCAGAAAAGGGACAGAGAAGAGGGTGAGAAAGGACACAGAAGAAGAAAACTTAAGGCATTGAAACTGAAATGCCATCGTGTAACTTGTACTCCTGGTTCTCTTGTAGACAGGTGCACTGACTCTGGTAGAGACAGACACAGAAATGCAGGCCTCAGCACAAGGAGGATATAGCACTGACAGGGTGCTAAAGGATGTGTGAGTGGCAAAAACGACACTTTGCCATTTTGAGGGGTTAAATTGGCACTAAAATTATAAACATAATGAATGCTTCTATAGAAATTTGGAAGAACACAAACAAAAAGAAAAAAAATTTAATCAATATTTCTACTATCCAGTGACCATTTTGATGTATTTCATTCCAATCTTTTTCTTCATGCATAACTTATATACCTAATATGCATTTTGTACTATTCTATATCCAATTTTAACAATATTGGGATCATATTTTAAACTACTTTTTCCCCACTTAATACAGTTTGAGCACTTTCCCCTCATTAAATATGGCTTTTAATGGCTACATTATATCATCATATGGATTCATTTATCCAATTCACTATAAACATTTAGGTTATTTCTAATTCTTTTATTATTATAAATCATGCAGCAATGAACATCTGTGCACATATATCTTTATGTGCATGTCTGGTAACTTCCTTAGGATAAATTCTTAGAAGTGGAATTATTGGATCAAGAGTTATATTCATTTTGAAGAACCTTGATACATATTGCCCTCTTTCTTGTTATGAACGTACATGCACAGGAATGGCACAGCTATAATTCAAGCACCTTTTCTTCCTTCCTCTACTTTCTTTCCTTGGCTGAATATTTCTCATCTTTGCATACTCATCCCCAGGAAGCCTCCCACTCTCCCACCATTTAGATGTCCCCTTTTTTTTTTACTCTTATAGCCCTTGCCCTTCGCTCTAATATAGCATTTGGCATACTGGATTGCACTTGCTGATTTACATGTATGTCTACCTGGCTGGAATAGAAACACCTTAAAGGTAATCTCTATAGTCTTGGCATCTGGCACATAATAGATGGAGTCAATGCAGAGCAAGCACTTGAGGGGGCTGGTGCTCTGTAGGGGCACATATGGTGTACTTCTCTGCTCAAACAGGCCTGCTCCATCACAAGCTCTTTAGGTAATGTGATCCAGGGGAATATTCCCAGTCCTTCTACTGACCTCTAAACCAATGAAAACGCTGACTCAGGGACTATTATTATACCTCTCACAGAAGGCTTATCTACACACAGGATTAAGGGAAATAACCTACAAGTCTTGATTAATAGAAGCCAAGACTCTTGACAGTAACGACCTCTGGTCTGAGGTGTCAGAGACAAGGGCCTTGAACAGCCCACAGGAGGCCATTAATAGGATCACAGACTCTTAAAGTTGAAAGGAAACTAAGAGACTTGGATTACAGATCAACATACCAAGGTCTAGAGAAGTACAGATGATAATACTTATACCACAGAATTGTTCTAAGGATTAAAAGAACAACACACAAAAAAGATATACAGATTGCCAACAAACACATGAAAGAATGCTCAACATCACTAGTCATGAGAGAAATGCAAATCAAAACTACAGTGAGGTATCACCTCACACTGGTCAGAATGGCCATCATCAAAAAATCTACAAACAATAAATGCTAGAGAGGGTGTGGAGAAAAGGGAACCCTTTTGCACTGCTGGTGGGAACGTAAATTGATACAGCCACTATGGAGAACAGTATGCAGGGTCCTTAAAAAACTAAAAACAGAACTACCATACAACCCAGCAATCCCACTACTGGGCATATACCCTGAGAAAACCATAATTCAAAAAGAGGCATGTACCACAATGTTCATTGCAGCTCTATTTACAATAGCCAGGACATGGAAGCAACCTAAGTGTCCATCGACAGATGAATGGATAAAGAAGATGTGGCACATATATACAATGGAATATTACCCAGCCATAAAAAGAAACGAAATTGAGTAATTTGTAGTGAGGTGGATGGACTTAGAGACTGTCATACACAGTGAAGTAAGTCAGAAAGAGAAAAACAAATACCGTCTGCTAACACATATATATGGAATTAAAAACAAAAAAAGGTTCTGAAGAACCTAGGGGCAGGACAGGAATAAAGACACAGACATAGAGAAAGGACTTGAGGACACGGGGAGGGGGAAGGGTAAGCTGGGACGAAGTGAGAGAGTGGCATGGACATATACACGCTACCAAATGTAAAATAGGTAGCTAGTGGGAAGCAGCTGCATAGCACAGGGAGGTCAGCTCAGTGCTTTGTGACCACTTAGAGGCGTGTGATAGGGAGGGTGGGAGGGAGACGCAAGAGGGAGGGGATATGGGGATATATGTATACGTATAGCTGATTCACTTTGTTATACAGCAGAAACTAACACACCATTGCAAAGCAATTATACTCCAATAAAGATGTTAAAAATAAACAAATAAATAATAAACGTGGGTAATAATTTAAAAAAGAAAAAAGAACAACACATATTGAAGTTCTAGTAAATATCTGGTATATAATATTTGTTCAACAAAAGGGATTCATTCATTAATTAATTCAATCATTCATTTAGCTAATATTTACTGAGCACCTCTTATGTGCTGTTATGGACTGAATTCAGCCCCCCCAAATTTACATGTTGAAGCCCTAACCCCAGTGTGACTGCATTTGAAAATAGGGCTATTAATGAGGTAATAAGATTAAATGAGGTCATAAGGATGGAACCCTAATCCGATAGGACTGGTGTCCTTATAAGAAGAGGAAGAGACACTAGAGCATGCTCTCCCTCTCCACACACAGAGGAAAGGCCACTTGAGGACATAGCAAGAAGGAAGCCATCTACAAGCCATGAAGAGAGGCCTCGCCAGAAACCAGTCCTGGCAACACCTTGATCTTAGACATCAAGCCTCCAGAAATATGAGAAAGTAAATCTGATGTTTATGCCCCTCAGTCTGTGGCATCTTGTTATGGCAGCCCAAGTAGACTAATACATGTGCCCTAACCCACCAACTAATGTGTGGTAGTGCTTACACCCAGTGTTAACTTGTGCTGGGATCATATAAAAAGACACCTGGGATAAAATGCAACAGTACCCTTTTGATCATTAAGGGGTCTCTATTTTCTCATAATTCAAGGATGCTCCCCAGCTCCAAGTTAGAAAGGCATCCAGTCATTACATTCTACAAATTGCCACCTATCCAACGCTGCTGCCCAGTTCTATGACCAGCACAAAAATGTTTGAGAAGGCAGCTTGCTGTCCCAGATGAGCACTTCTGAGTCAAAGAGACCCAAGTCTAAATCCCAGACCTGTCACTTACTAGATGTGGGACTTGGGAAAGTCACTTCACTTCTCTGAGTCTTAGTTTCCTCGTCTGTAGAATAGGGTTACTTGTGTATACTGTAGTGAGCATTTTAATGACCCCCAAATATGTCCAACGCTTCAGTCCCCAGAACCTGTGAATATGTTACCATACGTGACAAAAGGGACTTTGCAGATGTGATTAAGGTTAAAGACCTTGAGAGGAAGAGATTATCCTGCATTATCGGTGGGGGGGGGGGGGCGGTGTTGGAGCGGGAGGGTCAATCTAATCATATGAATCCTTAAAAGCAGAGAAATTTTCTTGGCTGTTGTCTGAGACAGTGTGGCAATGGAAGCATGCCAGAGATAGCAGCATGAGGACTTGAACCACTATTGCTGGCTTTGAAGGTGGAGTAGCGGCTTTATAAACCAAGGAATGTAGGCTGTCACTAGAAAGCAGAAAAGACAATGCAGCAGATTCTCCCCTAGAGCCTCCAGAAAGGAGAGCATCCCTGTCGACCTCTTGATTTCAGTCCCGTGAGACCCTGTTGGACTTCTGACCTACAGACGTAAAGATAAATTTGTGTTTTTTTAACCCACTACATTTGTGGTACTTTGTTACAGCAGCTACAGGAAACTCATACAACTTTATATGATTGTTGTTAGTTTCAAAAGAGAACATGTGCTTGTCACCTAGGAGGACCACCACACAGGCTCATTCATGGTCCTTTGAAGGAGGGCAGGAGATCATTACTGAAAAGAAATGTTGTTTATAATCGAATGCCTTATAAGGAAGCAAAGGAATCTATAAACAAGAGTCCCTTAACTACAGGTGATGAATGTGTGCTTGTATCCGTTCTCCACTCTCCTCTTCTGACTATTTATTTCAATCAGCAGCAGCTAGCTGGCACAGACTCCTCTCCCTATGGCCAACCAAGGACCCGGCTGACAATCCCAAATGGTCTCCACCTTCCTGTCTGGCGACACGTCCTCTCCATTCACCCCACTGAAAGCAGACTCCCTAATGGATTTTTTTATGCCTTGGCATACACATGGGCCTATGTCATACACACAGCCTTGGGCTCAAATTTTGTTGCTGCCATTTCCTGGTGGTATGTCCTTGGGCAACCATTATACCTCCTTGAGTCCTAGATTTCTCATTTGAGAATTAAAGGTAACTCCTACTTTATATGGTTGGTCAGAGCAGGAAAAGAGATACGTTTGCAAATTGCTTAATACAGTACCTGTCACATAGAAGTTGTCAGTAAATGGATTAATTTATCCAAAATAAATAAAAGGAGAGCAATAACTAAATATGTATGAATATACACACATAAGAAATATATTTATCAATATAATATTATATATAAAATCATATATAAAACATATACATATATAAACATGTAAACATATATATACAAATACACATATATAAATGTATGTACCACACACCAAATAAGATCTAGAGCTTGTCTTCAAATTTTTCCCAGTCCAGTGGGGACAAGACAGGTAAGTCAGGTCATTATAAGATAATGTAGTAAGTGCTAAAACAGGAGGAAGTACCCAGTACTATGGGTTCATGGGGGGAGATGCGACTACCTCAGTTTGTGTACTCAAGGAAGGCTTCTGGGTAAAGTCACTTCTCAACTGAATCCTTCAGGATTAACAAAAATTGGGTAGGTAAAAGACAGAGGGAATAAATATTATATGAAGATAGACAATCAAGCACAAAGACCTAACATAAGAGAGAACACACACAGAAATCAAGAAATGAACACAATTTAATATTGCAGAGTTGGAAAGAAAAAGTGTAGAGAAATTACTTACTGATGCAATTGTTATGTATAGGTTTATACTCGTATTATTGTTAGATGTGTCAGACAAAATATACCTTTGCATTAGTACATAGCCTATTCCCCTCCCCCACTGCTAAGGAAAATTTTGGTTGCCACTCAACCCTGTCCTGAGACTCAATGGGAAGATTGAGGTAATCCATGGAGTAGAGAAATGCTGAAAAAGGTAGAGAATAATTTACCAGAAGAGATGAGAACTTAAAAGGAGGGAAAAATTGGTGATGAGGGGCAGAAGTCCTCTAGCTTTTGTGTTTTCTTAAGAAGCTGTAGTAAAGATTTAAAATAGTTTCAATTCTTCCAACTATTAGTTCTTCGAATTTGATTCCATGCCAAGAGTAGACTTTGCAGGGCCCGGTTTTATACAGTTTTCACATATACATATAAATCCGAACGAACCTTCTCCAGCCAGACTATTTTATTTATTGTTCCTTCAAAATACCTATCTCTAACCCTTTACTTATGCCATTTGCCCTGCCTGGAATGCTTTCCCTACTTATCTAAATCCCTCCCATTCTTCAAGGCCTAGCTTATGCTCCACGTGTGCCATAAAAGCTGTCCCAGCACAGAGGAAAGCCCCTTTGATGAATTTAATGCATTTGTTGTCTGAATTGTAGACTTTAGTGCTTATCTTCCAGAAAATCTTCACAAAAACATCAAAGGACAATATAGAAGAAAATGCATCACCCCTTAAGACCACTGCCCTAAAGGAGCAATTATTTACACACAATCCCTTCCAATCCTTAATTATGGGTATGGATAATCAACAATATTGCAACCATGGTAGGAATTTTGATTTCATCTCTTAACTTTCTGCCTTACAGTGTTAGTGACATTTTTATGTTTAGAGTGCACATCCCCTCTACTTTTCTGGCTTTCATATAGCATAGGGCCTTATAAAGTTGTAATTTTAAATCTGTAGAAAGAGAGCAGTGTCTCAAATAGAGAAGATGCTCAATAAATGTTCATTACTCCCTTTGAGCAGCTTACAGCTCCCTAGAGAAGGGCTGCATCATTTTTTTCCTTTCAAATCTCCCCAGCAACTTAACAAAGGTCACAAACTCAAACACTTCTAGGAGTCAAGCAGATTTTGTAAATAAATAAAATAAGCTGGGTGCAGGATGATATTGACAGTTTCAATAATGTGCTGGAAGTGGTGTTACCAGCTTGCAAGAGCCAGTTGTTATACTGTCAGGACTTTTATGAGCCAGGTTAAACAAAGCTTTTATCAACTTACCACTACATAAATTACATTAAAAACAGAGGTAATACATACTCAGAAGTCATCACTTCCTAATTATTTTACTAAATGGTGCTCTTATTTATGCTTTTGAGGTTGTTTGTGACTATTGTTTCTGTATCATGGAAATGCTACACTGTGTGTTCCTGTATATCTCTTCCCAATTTTTCATTCAGTGATGTCAAGTTGGCAGGTTGAAATTGGCTATGGTGAGAGTTTAGACAATACAGAAATTAGCAAATGCTACAAATCAGAGCTCGGTTTATTGTTTTGTTGATTTTCTAGACTGAAGAAAATGATGGCAGAAATGTCATTCATGATGATAAAACAAAATTGTGATATGTTTACAACTGTTACATAGCGAACAGCACAAAAAATTGAGGAAACAGTCTTCTAGTATTCAAAACCTAGTATGTGATTCAGCAAAGAAATCACTCATGTCACTGAAGAACAAGTGAAGTTTTTCAATGCTAGACAAAATACAGGATGCCCAGTTAAATTTGAATTTCAAATCAACAAGAATATTTTTAGCATAAGCATATCTGAAATATTGTTCAGAACATACTTAAACTAAAATTTTATTTGTTTATCTAAAATTCAAATTTAACTGAGCCTTCCGTATTTTTATTTGTTAAATCTGGCAACCCTAGACATGTATCTTCATTGTTTCATTTCCATCTTACATGTTAAGATAAACAAAAATATCAACAAATATTCATGTTGGAGCTCAACTTGTTTGTCAGTTGTAACCATAGGTTGGCTATGGGTAAGACAGTTTGATAAAAATCAATGAAACGATCCTGTGAGAATCAATTGGTATATGAAATTGATAATAAAGAATATTGTATAACATTATTATTCATAAGTTTTATGTTACACATCCTTTATATCAGTAAAATGTATAACAAATTTTTGTGTGTATATACACACACATATGCACACCTTAATAATTTTTGGAGAGCTGGTCATTAAATATTCATCAGCAAACCACTGGAGACATTGAGATGGTGATAAACCTTTCCTTGAGAATGCATACAAATTCATTTTAAACACTGTCCTTCCAAACAAAACTTCTTCACCCCACCCTCCTCCAATTGCCACTTTGCTGTGTCAGACCTAGGACCGGTCAAGGTCAGGGCCCATTTGAACAATAACAGCAAAATTCACACTATTGAGAAATCAATCCCCTCTGAAGCAGCTAAACACTAGTAACTGAAATAAGTTATCTCCCTGCTCAAAGAGTAAGTTAAAAAAGAACAAAGAAGGAAGATCATTCCTCCCTAACCCCACACCCTCTTTTTGAGTCTCATCCAACCATCTGGACTATTGTACACCACACCCATCTCCACCCAACTACCCATTCAAGCTGAGGAGGCATCTCTGGGTGCCATCAGGCCCCAACAAACAGAATCATAACCATAAGCAGATAGCATTCCCATTCTTGCCAGAGTGGTGTTCGTCTTAGGAAGACTGATGCAGTTGGCAAGCCTGCCTAGTTATGCTTCTGCTATTCTCTCTGACTGGAGGCCACCTGGACCTTGTTTTGGACAGTCGTGGGGCCCAAGATGGCCCTGGAATGAAGAGTCCCTCTGATTCAACCTGGTTAAACACACAAGAGCAGGAAGCACGTCAGTGAGGCAACATCTTTAGACTGTCCCATCCCCAGAAAGGCAGATTAGCGAGGGCAGAAAAGAAGACAAGCTGGGCCTCCAATCCAGGTGCCTGGAAAGAGCCAGGGGCTCCAGGCAGACCAGGTTTCCACATTCCAGGGCTTGCTCAGCTCCCACTTGGTTCTCTTGCCACACACTTGCTTTGTGTGCTTTGTGTTAGTAACAAGAGAGAATCAACAAACTTCAGTGCGAGGAATACTCAGTTGTTTATTTTATGGGTAGTATCTTTCTGTCTATTTCTCTCTCTAGAATAAACAAAGACACAATAGAAAAAAAAAACAAACAAAGAAAGGAAGAAAAAAGAAAAAGAACAGAATCTCTTATTTGGGTGTAACTGCAGTATTAAACACCCCCATGCATATAGTCTCAACTCTAAATCTATGTCCTAGGCCAGCGTTTTCCAAACTGTGTTCAGATAGATGTTTATAGAAAAATGGGGGGAGAATTCCATGGTCAAATAAGTTTGGCTATTGCATGTTTAAAGTTTTAATTAAATTTCTTTGCAGCAGAACTTCTCAGAGCCTTTAATATACAGATGTGCTTTGGGAATCTATTCACCAGAGTAAAGTTCACCATATTTTCCAAATTTATTTGAGTAAAGAACCCCCTTTTGAAACCATGTAACTTGGATTGGGACTTGAACCCATGCACTGGGACTCAAACCAAGCCAAAACCCAGATTGGGACTTGAACCCATGGTCTTTTAACTGAGATCACACACCTGGTCTCAGGACTTAATGAAGCTCAGGTTCTTAACGTCTCATCACAGAAAGAATTCAGTGAGAGACAAAGTGATAGGTAAGAAGTGGATTTATTTAGAGAGAAACACTCCACAGACAAAGTGTGGGCCATCTCAGAAGGCAACAGTGGCACCAGGGTATAGGGTTGTCAGTTTTTATAGGAGTGGGTAATTTCATAGGCTGAGTGGGAGGAGTATTCCAGCTATTTTGGGGAAGGGGAGGGGATTTCCAGAAATTGGGCCACTGTCCACTTGACCTTTATGGTTGGCCTTGGAACTGTCTTGGCACCTGTGGGTATGTCATTTAGCTTGCTGATGTGTTACAATGAGCGTATACTGAGGCTCAAGGTCTAGTGGAAGTTGACTCATCCACCATCTTGGACCTATTGGGTTCTAATTAGTTCATGTCATGTCCTATGGTTATGTCATTCCTTTAAAAGTTGTGCCCTGCTCCCCTCCCTCCTGTTTCACTTTCCATGGAGTATCTTACAGAACCATGTCCCATGGAAGACACTTTACAAAACTCTTAGGCTCCAGCTATTTTCAATAGCTTCCCATTAATCAACAATAGACTGATACTCACATTTCCATGACTTTCTTCACCTACTCTCTTCTCTCATCCTCAACTATTAAAGGATTTCTCTTTCTTCAAGGCCCTTTGGGTGCTCTCAGAGCCCCTACATAATTCCCTTCTGTCATTTTTTGTTCAAACCAGAGTGTCTTGGTACCAATGTCATTATCATTACTACCAGCTCCTAGAAGGCAGTTGGTCTTGGTGGGGAGGACCTGGATTAAAAGCCACATGGTCTGGAGTCAAGGTCTTGCCCCAAATGACCTTAGTCAGTCCACTTTACCTTTTAGAGGCTCAGTTTCCTTTTATGTAAAATGGGAATAATAGTATTTTTGTCACAGACTCATGATGAGGATCTCATGAAAGGGTTTCATGAAAGTGCTTTATTCTCATAACATGAAACTGAAAAATTATCATTAGCCCCATTTTTCCTAAATTCCTCTGACCATAAGAATCACCTAGGGCAGAACTGGAGCCTACCCGGCTCTTTGGTGGGGCTAAAGGTGGACTCCAGGAGGGCTCACGGCAAGGAGTACTTCCCAGAACTTCTGCTGCCAGTGTCCTTGTCCCTGCGGTGAGCCACAGCCACCCCTCGCCTCTGCAGGAGACCCTCGAACACTAGCAGACCCTTACTGATTAAAGAAGTTTCCTGCAATGACTACTAACAGCAGTACTTGTACTGAGGAACAACACTGCCTACATGCATAACATATAAAGAATATACTGAGAGGGCAGACAGCAGAAGCAAGAAGAACTACAATCTTGCAGCCTGTGGAACAAAAACCACATTCACAGAAAGATAGACAAGATGAAAACGCACAAGGCTATGTATCAGATGAAGGAATGAGATAAAATCCCAGAAAAACAATTAAATGAAGTGGAGATAGGCAACCTTCCAGAAAAAGAATTCAGAATAATGATAGTGAAGTTGATCCAGGACCTCAGAAAAAGAATGGAGGCAAAGATCGAGAAGATGCAAGAAATGTTTAACAAAGACCCAGAAGAATTAAAGAACAAACACCTAGAAGAATTAAAGAACAAACAAACAGAGATGAACAATACAATAACTGAAATGAAAAATACACTAGAAGGAATCAATAGCAGAATAACTGAGGCAGAAGAACGGATAAGTGACCTGGAAGACAAAATGGTGGAATTCACTACTGCAGAATGGAATAAAGAAAAAAGAATGAAAAGAAATGAAGACAGCCTAAGAGACCTCTGGGACAACATTAAACATAACAACATTCGCATTATAGGGGTCCCAGAAGAAGACGAGAGAGAGAAAGGACCTGAGAAAATATTTGAAGAGATTATAGTCGAAAACTTCCCTAACATGGGAAAGGAAATAGCCACCCAAGTCCAGGAAGTGAAGAGAGTCCCAGGCAGGATATACCCAAGAAGAAACACGCCAAGACACATAGTAATCAAATTGGCAAAAATTAAAGACAAAGAAAAATTATTGAAAGCAGCAAGGGAAAAGCGACAAGTAACATACAAGGGAACTCCCATAAGGTTAACAGCTGATTTCTCAGCAGAAAATCTACAAGCCAGAAGGGAGTGGCATGACAGATTTAAAGTGATGAAAGGGAAGAACCTACAATCAAGTTTACTCTACCCAGCAAGGATATCATTCAGATTCAATGGAGAAATCAAAAGCTTTACAGACAAGCAAAAGCTAAGAGAATTCAGCACCACCAAACCAGCTCTACAACAAATGCTAAAGGAACTTCTCTAAGTGGGAGACACAAGAGAAGAAAAGGACCTACAAAAACAAATGCAAAACAATTAAGAAAATGGTCATAGGAACATACATATTGATAATTACCTTAAGCGTGAATGGATTAAATGCTCCAACCAAAAGACACAGGCTTGCTGAATGGATACAAAAACAAGATCCATATATGCGCTGTCTACAAGAGACACACTTCAGACCTAGGGACACACATAGACTGAAAGGGAGGGGATGGAAAAAGATATTCCATGCAAATGGAAATCAAAAGAAAGCTGGAGCAGCAATACTCATATCAGATAAAACAGACTTTAAAATAAAGAATGTTACAAGAGACAAGGAAGGACACTACATAATGATCAAGGGATCAATCCAAGAAGAAGATATAACAATTATAAATATATATGCACCCAACATAGGAGCACCTCAATACATAAGGCAACTGCTAGCAGCTATAAAAGAGGAAATCAACGGTAACACAATAATAGTGGGGGACTTGTAACACCGTACTTACACCAATGGACAGATCATCCAAACAGGAAATTAATAAGAAAACACAAGCTTTAAGTGACACAATAGACCAGATAGATTTAATTGACATTTATAGGACATTCCATCCAAAACCAGCAGATTACACTTTCTTCTCAAGTGTGCACGGAACATTCTCCAGGATAGATCACATCTTGGGTCACAAATCAAGCCTCAGTAAATTTAAGAAAACTGAAATCATATCAAGCATCTTTTCTGACCACAATGCTATGAGATTAGAAATGAATTACAGGGAAAAAAACGTAAAAACCACAAACACATGGAGGCTAAAAAACATGTTACTAAATAATCAAGAGATCACTGAAGAAATCAAAGAGGGAATCAAAAAATACCTAGAGACAAATGACAACAAAAACACAATGATCCAAAACCCATGGGATGCAGCAAAAGCAGTTCTAAGAGGGAAGTTTATAGCAATACAAGCCTACCTGAAGAAACAAGAAAAATCTCAAATAAACAATCTAACCTTACACCTACAGGAACTAGAGAAAGAAGAACAAACAAACCCAAAGTTAGTAGAAGGAAAGAAATCATAAAGATCGGATCAGAAATAAATGAAATAGAAACAAAGAAAACAATAGCAAAGATCAGTAAAACTAAAAGCTGGTTCTTTGAGAAGATAAACAATATCGATAAACCATTAGCCAGACTCATCAAGAAAAAGGGAGAGGACTCAAACCAATAAAATTAGAAATGAAAAAGGAGAAGTTACAACAGACACCGCAGAAATACAAAGCATCCTAAGAGACTACTACAAGCAACTCTATGCCAATAAAATGGACAAGCTGGAAGAAATGGACAAATTCTTAGAATGGTATAAACCTTCTAAGACTGAACCAGGAAGAAATAGAAAATATGAACAGACCAAGCACAAGTAATGGAATTGAAACTGGGATTAAAAATCTTCCAGCAAACAAAAGTCCAGGACCAGATGGCTTCACAGGTGAATTCTATCAAACATTTAGAGAAGAGCTAACACTCATCCTTCTCAAACTCTTCCAAAAAATTGCAGAGGAAGGAACACTCTCAAACTAATTCTATGAGGCCACCATCACCCTGATACCAAAACCAGACAAAGACACTACAAAAAAAGAAAATTACAGACCTATATCACTGATGAATATAGATGCAAAAATCTTCAACAAAGTACTAGCAAACAGAATCCAACAACACATTAAAAGGATCATACACCATGATCAAGTGAGATTTATCCCAGGGATGCAAGGATTCTTCAATATACGCAAATCGATCTATGTGATACACCATATTAACAAACTGAAGAATAAAAACCATATGATCATCTCAATAGATGCAGAAAAAGCTTTTGAGAAATTCAACGCCCATTTATGAAAAAACTCTCCAGAAAGTGGGCATAGAGGGAACCTACCTCAACATAATAAAGGCCATATACGACAAACCCAGAGCAAACATCATTCTCAATGGTGAAAAACTGAAAGCATTTCCTCTAAAATCAGGAACAAGACAAGGATGTCCACTCTCGCCACTATTATTCAAGATAGTTTTGGATGTCCTAGCCATGGCAATCAGAGAAGAAAAAGAAATAAAAGGAACACAAATTAGAAAAGAAAAAGTAAAACTGTCACTGTTTGCAGATGACATGATACTTTACATAAAGAATCCTAAAGATGCCACCAGAAAACTACTAGAGGTAATCAATGAATTTGGTAAAGTTGCAGGATACAAAATTAAGGCACAGAAATCTCTTGCATTCCTATACACTAATGATAAAAAATCTGAAAGAGAAATTAAGGAAGCACTCCCATTTACCATTGCAACAAAAAGAATAAAATACCTAGGAATAAACCTACCTAGGGAGACAAAAGACCTGTATGCAGAAAACTATAAGACACTGATGAAAGAAATTAAAGATGATACAAACAGATGGAGAGATATACCATGTTCTTGGAAAGGAAGAATCAATATTGTGAAGATGAATATACCACCTAAAACAATCTACAGATTCAATGCAATCCCTATCAAATTACCAATGGCAGTTTTTACAGAACTAGAACAAAAAAATCTTAAAATTTGTATGCAGACACCAAAGACCCCGAATAGCCAAAGCAGTCTTGAGGGAAAAAAACGGAGCTGGAGGAATCAGATTCCCTGACTTCAGACTACACTACAAAGCTATAGTAATCAAGACAGTATGGTACTGGCACAAAAACAGAAATATAGAACAATGAAACAGGATAGAAAGCCCAGAGATAAACCTACGCACCTATGGTCAACTAATCTATGACAAAGGAGGCGAGTATATACAATGGAGAAAAGACAGTCTCTTCAATAAGTGGTGCTGGGAAAACTGGACAGCTACATGTAAAAGAATGAAATTAGAATACTCCCTAACACCGTACACGAAAATAAACTCATAATGGATTACAGAACTAAATGTAAGACTGGACATTATAAAACTCTTAGAGGGAAACATAGGAAGAACACTCTTTGACATAAATCACAGCAAGATCTTTTTTGATCCATCTCCTAGAGTAAAGGAAGTAAAAACAAAAATAAACAAATGGGACCTAATGAAACTTAAAAGCTTTTGCCAAGCAAAGGAAACTACAAGCAAGACGAAAAGACAACCCTCAGAATGGGAGAAAATATTTGCAAATGAATCGATGGACAAAGGATTAATCTCCAAAATATATAAACAGCTCATGAAGCTCAATATTAAAAAAACAAACAAGCCAATCAAAAAATGGGCAGAAAACCTAAATAGAAATTTCTCCAAAGAAGACACACAGATGACCAAGAAGCACATGAAAAGCTGCTCAACATCACTTATTATTAGAGAAATTCAAATCAAAACTACAATGAGGTATCACCTCACACCTGTTAGAATGGTCATCATCAGAAAATCTACAAACAACAAATGCTGGAGAGGGTGTGGAGAAAAGGGAACCCTCTTGCACTGCTGGTGGGAACGTAAATTGATACAGCCACTATGGAGAACAGTATGGAGGTTCCTTAAAACATAAGAATAGAATTACCATATGACCCAGCAATCCCACTACTGGGCATATACCCAGAGAAAACCATAATTCAAAAAGACACATGCACCCCAATGTTCACTGCAGCCCTATTTACAATAGCCAGGTCATGGAAGCAACCTAAATGCCCATCGACAGATGACTGGATAAAGAAGATGTGGTACATATATACAATGGAATATTACTCAGCCATAAAAAGGAATGAAATTGGGTCATTTGTAGAGAGGTGGATGGATCTAGAGACTGTCATACAGAGTGAAGTAAGTCAGAAAGAGAAAAACAAATATCGTATAGTAACGCATATATGTGGAACCTAGAAAAATGGTACAGATGAACCAGTTTGTAGGGCAGAAATTGAGACACTGGTATAGAGAACAAATGTGTGGACATCAAGGGGGGAAAGTGGCAGGGGGTGGTGGTGTGATGAATTGGGAGATTGGGATTGACATATAAACACTAATATGTATAAAATGATCAACAGAAGAATGGATAAAGAAGATGTGGCACATATATACAATGGAATATTACTCAGCCATAAAAAGAAACGAAATTGAGTTATTTGTAGTGAGGTGGATGAACCTAGAGTCTGTCATACAGAGTGAAGTAAGTCTGAAAGAGAAAAACAAATACTGTATGCTAACACATATATATGGAATCTAAGAAAAAAAAAAAAAAGGTCATGAAGAACCTAGGGGCAAGACGGGAATAAAGACGCAGACCTACTAGAGAATGGACTTGATGATATGGGGAGGGGGAAGGGTAAGCTGTGACAAAGTGAGAGAGTGGCATGGACATATATACACTACCAAACGTAAAATAGATAGCTAGTGGAAAGCAGCCGCATAGCACAGGGAGATCAGCTAGGTGCTTTGTGACCACCTAGAGGGGTGGGATAGGGAGGGTGGGAGGGAGGGAGACGCAAGAGGGAAGAGATATGGAGACATATGTATATGCATAACTGATTCACTTTGTTATAAAGCAGAAACTAACACACCATTGTAAAGCAATTATACTTCAATAAAGATGTTTAAAAAAAAAGGATAACTCATAAGAACCTGCTGTATAAAAAAATAAATAAAATTCAAAAATTCAAAAAAAAAAAGAATCACCTAGGGCATTTATTAAAAAGAGAGATTTGTCTTAAGAGTCTGTTTCCATTGGTGGGACCTAGAATCTGTGATTTTAACAAGCGTCCCAGGTGATTTTTACTATCAGAAGAATTTAGAAGGTACTGAATTATCCAGAGAAATAAGGAATGAATGGTGAATTTAACAGCAAAAGTTAAACAAGTGGGAGATATTTGGTTGGGGAACAGGCAGGTGAAGTGAAACACTGCAAGGCTCCTTCTATTTATCACACTAGATAGGTGTGTGTATGTCCCTTTGCTGGGCAAAATTGGGCTGGACATTGACCTTTGTATAGTAATTCCTGGAGTACATACTCCAAACAATATATTATTAAATATCCTACTGGTCAGAATTTATCCAAAGTAGCCCTGGTTAGTTCGTTGTTTGAAACTTGGATCTTTTTAAAAAAATCAATTATAATCTTGTGGATCATCATAGATAGAGATATTCATTCAATAAATTAATCTCACTGCACTTCTAATCAAGCATTTGCTAGGCATGAGAGAGGAAGCAAAAAATACACACACAAACACATCTCTCTGCACTAGCTGATGCCACATTTTGCATTAGCCAACCCTTATGTAATTTTTGAAATGCTCATGAATGACAAAATAAAGGCCCCATCTCTGAAATAATCTGTTTGTGTGTATTCTTTATGCCGTCAGAATACAGAAGCTGGGATTACTTAAAGATTTTATTTCTTCAGTGGAGAAGTAAGGGAATAAAAACAATATTTGCTTTATTAAAAATAAAGCAAACACCCCAAACAGAAACTTATTATTTCTAGAAAATCCCCTCTCATGTCCAACCACCAAGGGAGCCTCTACTGCCACTGGTTTTTTGAAAAAGTCCAAATCAAAGCCGGGAAAATCTTGTAGCCATTAGACTGTAATCTCTATGAATCACTAATTTGTTTTTTCATGACTTTTCCTGCATTCCTTCTATCTTCTGTAGTTTATTTTGTTCACTGTTTCCAGCAACAGCTTTGCCAAGTCCCAGAGTATAGAAGCCATCCAAGCAGGACGTGTGTTTCCCACTCCACAAGCTGCTTGCCCAAGTGACAAGGCATGAGTCTGACTTCTCTCCCATCCCATTCTTTCCCTGTGTGGTTCAGGCACAGACAAGAAACAACCAGACCTAAACACTCATGGAATAAGGCCCTAAACAGTCAAGGATGCCATGAGCAAATTCTGAGCATTAGGACTTTCATTCCTATTACTCAGAGCATATCTTGCAGAGACTGAGGCCTTTAAGAAAATAAAAAGGAACAGCAGTTGTGACCAGTTGGCAGTGGCCATGCTGTGGCTTAGTTAACGCAATAAATAGTTTACTTTAACTTAGCTCCAGCTTACCAAGTCTCTCCCTTCTCCACTCCTATACATAAACAATCCACTTCTCATTTACAAATATTACACATCTGCATGTGTAACCACACTCTCTCTTGCTAAATAGGTATTTGTTTCTCTTTCTTCCCAACATGGGGAACTGGTATTGAAGTTAACCAAATCAACTTCTTTCACTGTGTTAAGTAGACTAGTATTTCTGAATGTATTTTGATGGTGACAGCAGGGTAGGTATCTAATTTATTCACTCAACCATCCATTCATCAATCCATTCATTCATTGAGTAAATATTATTGTGTCTATTCTGTGGCGCACAGGCATTGGGGTAGATACTGAGGGTACAATGGTGAATAAAATACATGAAGTCCATGCCTTGGTGAAATGTACAGTCTGATGGAGAGACAGACATTAAACAAATGATTACACATATTAAACTTTTTAATTCTAATAAGGGCTGCAAGAAGTAAAGGGAGCTATGAAAGTTAATTAAAGGAGACCTAAGGACCACATACTGTGTGATTCCATTGATACGAAATGTCCAGAATAGGCAAATATGGACAGAGAGAAAAAGTATACTAGTGGTTGCCTAGGCCTGTGGGGGGAAGCACCTGAAGGGGTTCTGGATGATGGCTAAGGGGAGTGGGATGTCTTTTTTAGGTAATAAAAATGTTCTAAAATTGACTGTGGTGATGGATGCACAACTCTGTGAACAAACTCAAAGCTTTGAATCCCTCTTTCTCCATTCACCACTAGTACTTCCTTGGGGGCTAGATTAATTCTCAGGGAGTATGTCCACCTACAGCTATTGGTGTTTATTCTACTAGCCTAGCAATTCAACGACAGTGAGTGTCTTTACCTTCTTGCTCCTGTCAAAGTCCTAAGTAGGGCTTAATTGGTCTGACTTGGTAACATGTACCTACTTCTGCATCAAACACTAGATGGGGGAACGTGGTGCCAGCATGGATACATGCCTACCCCAGGAGGTGGAGTCAGCTCTACCAGAACCTCATGCTCTGAGATGGAGGAAGAGATGCTTCTATTACCAGATGCAGAGAGGCTGGGCAGGCAAAAGCAGCAGCAGCCCACCTTGAGGCGATCCATTGTCTCACACATCCTTGGAATAAAGGTTTAATCTTGAGGGACCGCAGCCCTTCAGGATACAGACTCACTACCCTTCATACAGTCTGCAATTGCTGAATCATTCAAAGTGTCACACAGAGAGCCTCAAAATTTGTAACTCTGCATCTATTATATTACTTAGTTAAATATAACAACAACAAAACCCAGTCGTTAGCTACAAGTAAGATTTTAAAACAGTTAATGTATTTGTAAATTGACTTATGTAGACATTTAATTCATATTAAAAACTCTAATTTGCATTATGGTCTTGGGTTTCTTTAGGGGGGTGGGTGAGATTGGGATTTTCACTTGGTTGGTTTTGTTCTTACGTGCATATATCAGCTGCTGGGAATCCTGAAGTTCCAAGTGGTATGTAATGAAAAATAGTCATCCTGGGATGTTTCCACTAACAAGTGTAGAGGAATTACAGGCAACACATTTATCTGCTAATTACTGCCATGAAATTTGCTTTGCTAGCAGGTAAATGTAATCCCACGATGATGGCAAATGCATGGCTGGTGAGTTTCACTGCCCTATCACACACAAACATCATGAACTGGTCATGGCACTTGTTCCTACTGTTATCCAATGTGGCCTCAGAATCCTCCTCAACCCAGTGCTTCGAGGAAACACAATCAATCAAATGTAGTTAGAAACCAGGATGATCTGTGTGAGCTTGGAAGTGTTATTTAATCTTACTAAGTCTTAATTAACTTGCTTATACTTATGAAATGTACTTGTGCTTGACAAAAGGTAGTTAAATGATAGTGATGATGATGATGATTGCCTTTAGATAATATCTAAATATAACTGCCTCCGAAATTTTTCTCCAGAGATTAGTGGTGAGGAGGGCAGCATAAGTGATTCCTTTTTTGGTTTATTTCAGGCTCTCTCAGTGTATCGGAAAGGGGGTTCCTAGTTACTATGCAATGTTTACTTCATAAATGTTCAAGATTAGAACATTCAGGTGAAAAACTACACATTCTGTAAGAACCCATGGAGGGATGTACTGTCCATTCTGTCCCACAGTGTCCTTTATACAATGACTCATGTGATAAATGCCTAAGTTTGGTTCCAGGAAAAAGTTTGCACAGACAAAATGTGTAGGCTTTCCATTGTCACAAAACCAAAAAGTAAGTAACCCAACATGTTTCCACTTTGCCTTCAGTGCCAGGAAGCTCGTGCCAAAAATGTATTACCCAAGTGTTATAATTAGCCCCGATCAGGTGCCTGAAGACATCAACTCCTTTTGAGTCAGATGTCTCAGTTTTCTTTTTTCCTTAAATGGTTTATTTTATACTGATTGAATCTGCAAGCTTCTTTAATCCCACTGGAAGAGTTGGGTCACCAGACCATTTAAAGTCTCTTTCAACTATTGAATTCTATGAACTCTTCAATAAAATTCAATCATCAAAGCAAAAATGATTAGTTCTAAACAAGATATATGGCCTCTGGCACCCAAATAAATGGGAAAGAGATGAAGGGATTTAAAATGTATTCGAAAGTTACTGTAGGTTAAGCAGTCTACATCCATAACTTGTATTCTAGATGGTCTTGCTAGGTTGTGGGTATAAGTGTGGCCAGGTTGCCATTTCTAGTCACATCTGTAGCTCAGTGCCCCCATGCTATCACTCCATATTACAGAAGAAGAATCTAGGCTCAGACAGCTTAATTTTATTTGACCAAGATCACAAAGCCAGTGAGTGTCAGAGTTGAAACTCAAAGCCAAGTCGGCTATGTTCTTTCCATGACACACCTGTGTGAAATGGATTGTAGAACACGCCTTTCCTGTTCCTCTAATGTTGTCAGTATCTATTTCCTGAACCCACAACAGACCATTTCTATTATAATGCTTCCAAAATCAACTTCTCACTCTGACAAATGCCAAGGACAGCAACCAATAGCTTAAAAATCAGACTCCCAGTCTCTTATCTAGGCCAGAGTGGCAAGGAGAGAAGGACGCATAGGGCAGATTTGAAACCAAGATAGAATTTGGAGGGTTTTATTTTTAGTGTTATTTTCTATGAATATTCTAATAGAAATATGGTTCATAAAAATCATAAAGCACACAGAGGCTTCCCTGGTGGCGCAGTGGTTAAGAATCCGCCTGCCAATGCAGGGGACATGGGTTGGAGCCCTGGTCCAGGAAGATCCCACATGCCGTGGAGCAACTAAACCCGTGCGCCACAACAATTGAGCCTGGGCTCTAGAGCCCGAGTGCCACAACTACTGAAGCCCATGTGCCTAGAGCCCGTGCTCCGCAATAAGAGAAGCCACTGCAATGAGAAGCCCGTGACCGTAACAAAGAGTAGCCCCCGCTCACTGCAACTAGAGAAAGCCCGCACGCAGCAACAAAGACCCAATGCAGCCAACAAATAATAAATAAATAAATAAATAAATTTATTTAAAAAAATTATAAAGCATACACACACACACACACACACACATATATGATTACTGGCTTTATTGGAGGATGAGAAGATAATGACCTTTGTGGATTTTTTATTTCTTGTGTAGCTATAAGCCAACACCAATACATAAAGTAAGATTGAGAAACTCTATAATAATACTTTCTCTTCATTGAGAGAAAGGTCTCCTCCATCTATATCATCTGTATGACTGAATTTTCCTGAGATGGGGTGGGGTGAAGAGGCTAGAAATATTCTGAGAGCTATGGGATAAAATGATTTACTTTGAGGGGAAAAGCATGTTATCTGAATATTGTGCTAGGTTCTAGTCTTCTGGCACTTCAGCCCCCTTGATTCCTTAGAAAAGGGCCAACAGTATCTCCAAGCTCCTGGGAATGTGCCTGGAGGAGAAATGGCTAGGCTGGGTGTCCCAATATGCATTCTCCCCTGATCTATCACTAGAAGACATGGACTAAGGCATCTCACACTGCCAAGAAACTTTATTTCCCCAGAATCACAGAATTTAAGAGGCTGAAAACATCCTGAAGACCTGGCCAGTATTTTTAATATTTATTTTTAAGCTATGGAACCCTTTGTGTGTATATATAAACATAACAAGTTGAAAAAATATTGTCTTGACATTTGACATCCTAATCCCTATTAGGGAAGAAACTATTATTGTTTTGGAAAACACCTTGGTAACATACTTGGGATATGACATCAGCAGGAGCCAGGACCTCAGAGGAGAAAGAAGACAAACTATTCTGGTTGAGAATCTATTCTCAACCAGAGGGTTGAGGGTCAACCCCTTGGAGGGTCATATCCAAATTTTTGTTTTTGTTCCTGAATGGGAGGAGGAGAGGTAAGTGAGGAGCAGAAAGAATGGAGAAGGGAGTGAGAGGAACCAGAAATTAAAATAATAATAGCTTAATTTTCTTTCCCTTTCTTCCTTCCTTCCCTTCCCTTCCCTTCTCCTTCCTTCCTTCCTCCCTCCCTCCCTTCCTTCCATTCTTCCTTCCTTTTCTCTCCCTCTATCTATCGATCGATCGTACCTGGCCCTGTTGTAATCGTTTTAGTTATATTAACTCATTTCATCCTCAAACCAATCCTGTGGGTAGATATTACTATAGTTCCTCATTTTAAATATGAGAAACTGAAGCACAGAAAGGCTAGGTAATTTACCCAGATCCTACAACTAGCAAACATGAGCAGGCAGGGAATAGGTGAAATGGCATCTTAAAAATAATAATGTCTGCTCTTCCATATGAAGTTAATTTGCCTTTTTGCAAAATAAAACTTTTTCTGTTTCCTGAACCCCGCCCACACCCCTACCAAAAATGTCTTCTGTAAAGTCTATAAATATTTTGGGTGATTGAGTTAGCTTCTGATGGAATTCAAAGAAAGAGTCTAGTTCCGTGACTGGGCACAGTACAATTTCAAGGGGTGATGCAGCAGCCTGGGAGACAGAGGAGGCCCCCACTTCCAGGAACTCACCGAAGCTTGGGCAGGGTTTGTACCTTGGAATTGGTGGATTTTAGGCAATTTAACCTGGATCTAAGGGGACAAGGAAAACTCAAATGACATCTGGGAACGCCGGTAGAAACAGCACTCCACTGGCTGGAATTGGGCGGGGACCAGCGCCCTGCCAGGACAGCCTCCCTCCTGCTCCAACAGCAGCCTGTAAGTCACCACATAGACCATCACATGCCACAGATTTAGGACTTCTCTCTTACTGATGAACAAACTGAGAAGGACACTCCCTAAGAGGCTGCAAACTGGATTTTGTTTAATTTTGCCCTGACCAGTGTTTTATAACACCAAGTCACTAGTATTTAAAATGGGGGGATTTTGCATCTTAAAGGTCAGGATTTCCTGCTTGTCTTGAAAATCTGAAAAACTGTGCTGTCTTCCAGCAGAACAACACTTCACCAGAACTGGGGCTCACCATCCACTGTGCGTGGGGCATGAAATTTCCAGAGTGACATGGTCCCGGCTCTGCCTGATTCATCCATTTACTGCCTGATCAAGCGGTGTATTGGAAGCTCCTGAGAGAGCACACAACAGAGTGATTGTCAATGCAGACCTGAACTCAAACCTCTGGCTTCCCTTTTCAGAGCTTTACTGTATCATAGAGATCAGAGACCAGCACCAAAGTTTTTCTTACCAATGTATTCCGGTGTCTAGTACAGTTCTTGGCACGTCAGAAGAACTCAATGCATATTTCTTCACTCATGGATAGATGGATGGATGGATGGATGAAAGCTCATAGTGGTCAATGAGCAGAGGGAGGTATACCCCATTTCTCCTCCTACCATTACCACCATCACCAAACAGCCTCACACACAGGCAAGTGTCTCTGTTGACTTTGCCCCTGCAAGACACAGCTGCTTTATCAAGACCTGAAGCTCCCTACTAGGGAAGAAATGCACCACCCCTTCTTCTTAAGTATCAACTGTTCCAGTCAGTTCCCAGGGTCATGCTTCTCAGACTGGGGACCTGAAGAGGACAAGCGAACCCAAACCAAAAGCAGGGGTGTGGACAACTCAGAGAGTCTTCAAAAGATGGATGGGGCCCAAGGAATCAGACGCTGGGTCATCATGAGAAACCCCAGATCCCAAGGCATAGCCCTGTGCAGCTTAGCTGTTGGCTGGATGGCATTTTAAGCCTTAATTATTATTCTGTTTTATACTTGCAGCCTCAGAGCCTTGCTAGTAAAGTGCTTTCAAATGTTTGGGAAGTCAGTTGCATTCAAGTTTATCCTCTTACTGTTTGGTTGACAGGAACTATTTGTAAATGGAGCACCCTGCCAGTTACCAGCATTTATTTGCAGTTATATCACAAATGTTTTTCAAACTTGTGTTTATCTATAATTTGACACATCAAGAGGACTTTTGCTCTTGGCCCGAGCTCCTGCCAAGGCAAATGGTGATGTGTTAATGTTACTTTCGTCAGACCTTCACACACCTAATGGCTGACTCTCATATCTCCCTGGCATCAGGGTTACCCAAACTGATGTTAAGAGAGCAATTGAACACATATGTGACAAACAGGAGAGCCCAAGTAAGAGAAAAGGGGGTGGTGTGGGGGGCAGGCTCTGCTTGGAGTAATGTTTTAAATAAAGGGCTGTTTTCAGAGAAGCTGGCTCTGACATCCACAAAGGCAATTTGGCAAAAGACCTAGTTACTGTCTCATCCACCTCCTTACTGATTATGATGATTGCTCTTTGCTTTGTTGTTAAACTCAGAGCAAGATATGTCGGCACCCGAAAGGCATCTGTTTCACTCGGCTTGCTTACCCACCATTTCAGTTAAGCCCTAGGAAATCCTATCTTGGCCGATTTGTGGAGAAAAGCTCTCCGTTAGAAAGATAAATGCTTTTTGTGATGGATTTTGAAAATCATAGTATTTCATAGCTGGAAGGAGACCCTCACAGATGATCTGGTTCAAAACCCAGCTTATCTAATTCACGTATTCATTCAACAAGTATTTGCCAAGCTCCTTCCACATGCCAGGCACTATTCAACTCGATGGGGAAATATTGAGAACAAAACAGACAAGGCTCCTCTTTTATGGAGCAAGCAAACAAAGAACATAATTTCAGGGAGTCTTAGTTTCTATGAAGAAGACAAAAATAGGATAATGTGATAAAGAGTGATTGGAGAAGTGGTTCTTTCAACAGGCAGAGCTGGAGAGGAGGCAATACTGGAGCTGAGATTAAGTGACAAGAAACTGGCCAAGCAAAGATCTTTGGGAAGGCAGACAGAGGAAAGTGCGGGTGCACAGGCTCTGGGAGAGAACAAGTTTCGCATGCTAGAGAACGGAAAGCTGCCCATGAAACGGAAGCTTACAAGGTGAAGTTGGAGAGGAGCAGGGACCAGGTCATGTAGGGGCCTGGGACTGATGATGAGGCAAGAAGAGTAAAGGGACTGGCTGAGTGTCTGTCATATAGTACAGGTCTCTCTCCCCGACTCAGAATGTTTTACCTAACACATGTAGTCCCTAAAACAAAAGCCACCATCCTTTCTCTCATTGTATTTTCCCACCAGATATATGCCCTAGGAGACATTGGATATGGGAAAATAAGTCTTGGCACAAGACAGAGAGATTAATATTAATTAATATGTCACTCATATAATGAAAATCACTTGATTAAAACGATCTCTCAGCCTGAGATGTTTTATGTGCTTGTTTCTGCATATGTCTGTTTTTTTTTAGGAGAAAAAAATCTCTATTTCCAGCATTTCCCAAAATTCACCAATTTGTGAGTCATCTTTGGAGCTCATGCCATATCCGTGTCCCATCTTTACTATTTTCTACTTAATATTTTTGTTTAAGCTGACTTACTGTTTTATACTTTTTCCTCCTGCCCCAATCGATAACATTCATAAAATTATCAGTTTGATGTGATACTTTTTTATTTTATTACATATAAAATAATTATATTTTTAAAGTTTAAGAGTTCTGACTTTTGTACCACCTAAAATCATACCCTCTGGGTAAAATTTTTAGGGGAAAAAACCCACTCCTGTGTCTAACAGGGGCATGGGGTCTCAGAAGGTTAGGGATATAAGCATTCTCTCTCTGTTTCTACCTTTTCTTTTTGTTCCTGACATAAACATTTATGCCAACTTTCAATTGCTGCTCTTATCTCAATGATAGAATATACAAAATCTCCAGAATGCCTTATTTCTGAAAAACATAGGATTCCTAAATGAGAATAAGTAACACAACCACCAACTCTCTTGGAAAGTGCCACCCATAGGTGGTGGCCGTAGAAGAACAGGGGAGAAGACAGGCATCCCCTCTGGAAAGCCCTATCAAGTGGCAGAGGCACATGCATGCCATGGACCAGGCAGAGCAAAACGTATCCACAGGCAATATTTGCCAAAACCAAGCTCATTTTAAAAATCATTACTTAAATCTTTATTTTGAAAAAATATTTACATAAGTAAAGAGAATAGTATAGGGACCACTCATGCACCCATCACCCACTTTCAAGAATTATCAACTCACAGCCAACCTTGTTTCCTCCATGTTCACACCCATTGCTTCCTCCCCAGTGGATTATTGTAAGGCAAGTCACAGACATTGCTTTATTTTATCTGTAAATATTTCAGTATGTGCCTTTAAAAGGAGCCTGATTTTGACTATAATCACAATAGTCTGATTTTGACTAGAACCACAATACTATAATCACAATACTAGTATCACACTTAACAAAATTAATAATTCTTTAAATATAAAATGGCTAGTGTTCACAACGTATTTTTTTATAGTTGTTTTGTTCAAATCAGGATCCAAACAAGATCCACATAATCCATCTGATTGGTATATTTCATAAGTCATTTTAAATCAATGACACTTCCCCCCACCCAACTTTCCCCTTGCCTTTTTCTTGCAACTTTTTTTAGTGAAAGAAACCAGATCGTTGTCCTACAGACTTCCCGTATTCTGGATCCTTTGTGGTTGCATCCTTGGACTGTGTGTAACATAGTCCTCTGTCCTCCAGTTGTCCTACAAATTGGTGTTCAACTCTACAGGTGCTCTGTCCAAAACAGCAGCCACTCACCACGGGCCTGCTGAGCACCTGAAATGTGGTTAGTCTGAATGGAGATGTTCTATAAGTGCAAAATACGCACCAGATTCCAAAAAAGTGAAATGTTTCATTAATAATGTTTATCTTGATTATATGTTGAAATAACAGCACCTTGTTTATATTGGTGCTGAATAAAATATATTATTAAATTAATTTCTACCTGTTCCTTTTTATTTATTAATGTGGCAACTAGAAAAATTTTAATTGCATATGTTGCTTACATAGTTCACATAGCCAGTGCTGCTCTAGAGGCTTGGTCAGGTTCAGATTTGATCTTCCAGTGAGAATATTTCATATACTACAAGGGGGTACGTAGAAAGCTGGTTACCTCTCGTTTTTTGTGGTAAGAATGATCGGTGTAGTCAGCCTGATCCATCCATTCTAAAATTACCTATCAGCCTCTCACCTAACAGTTTTAGCAACAATTGATAACTATCGTCTTAATGAGGGTTTCTTGCCCTCTGCACTATTGGCATTTTGGGCAAGATAATTCTTTGTTGGGGCTGCCCTGTGCATTGTAGGATGTATAGCAGCATCCCTAGTCTCTGCCTGCTAGATGCCAATAGCATCTCTCCCTGCCTCCAGTTGTGACAATAAAAATGTCTCTAGATATTGCCAAATATGCCCTGTGGGGCAAAATCACCTTCCCTACCATCCCACCTCCAACCCCAATTTGAAAATCACTGGTCTAGAGCCCTTATCTCAGTGGAGCCAAACACAAATTCAACCTTTTCAGTGAAGTCTTCCCCTAACACCATCTTCCTACAGCCAAAAATCAACCCCTTCAACTCTGTATTTCCCTAGCACTCTGTGACATTCTAGTAGCATTTATTGCATTATTTTACAATTGTTTGGGTCTGTTCCCTTCCCTAGAACGTGAGCTCCTCAAGGGCAGCCTCCACACCTTTGTATTCGTACTGTCTGAAAGAATATCTGAAAGTAGGGCTCAATGGATGAAATGCCTAATCAAGGCAAGAGGCCAGAACCTCTGAGTTCCCTGATCCCACTAAGAAGAAAAGCATGACTGCCCATCTGATTGCTCAGGAACCATTTCTGCAGTTTGCCTATTAGAGGGCCCTTGTGTCGAATGTACAGTTTGTGAGAAGAAGTTTGGAGTCAGACCTGTCATTATAATTGAGAATTTATTCATTCGTTCAAGAAACATACTGAGCACCAACTACTGGACAAACATTTTTTCCCTCAAAATTAGAGATATGTGAAGAACAAGCCAGAAAAGGTACTCCCTGAAAAAGCTACATCCTAATGTTAGGGGGATGTGCCTGAGGTGTCAATAAACAAATACACAAATAAATACATAGATAAACAAGATAATCTCAATTTGGGATTATAAGTGTATAAAGAAAATAAACAACATTATATGATAATGAGTACAGAATGGGAAACAATTACTTTTAGACAGAGAAAGAATGAGGTGGAGAAAGCCATGAGCAAAACAGGGAAGGGCATTCCAGGCAGAAGAAAGAGCAAATGCCAGGACTCTGCAATAGAAAAGAGCTAGATGTGTTCAAATAACAGATTGCAGGTCAGGGTGACTGGAGCACACTGAGAGGGACATGTGGAACAAGACAGCTCAGAAGCATGGGCAGGACAGTGTAGACCATGGGCAAGTTTTGGACTTTAAGAATGAGAAGAAGGTGTTGAATAGCTTAGGAAATAGATTTGGGGACTTCCCTGGTAGCACAGAGGTTAAGAATCCACCTGCCAGTGCAGGGTTCGAGCCCTGCTCCGGGAAGAACCCACATGCCGCAGAGCAACTAAGCCCGTGTGCCACAACTGCTGAGCCTGGGCTCCAGAGCCCGCAAGCCACAACTACTGAAGCCAGCACGCCTACAGCCCATGCTCCGCAACAAGAGAAGCCACCGCAATGAGAAGGCCGCGCACGGAGACGAAGAGTAGCCCCCACTCACTGCAACTAGTGAAAGCCCGCGCACAGCAGCGAAGACCCAATGCAGCCAAAAATAAAATTAATAAATAAATTTATTTTTTAAAAAAAGAAAATAGATTTGAATTACACAATTTACATTTAAAAAATAATAGCTTTATTGAGATATAATCCAGGTACTATAAAATTCATCCTTTTTAAAGTGTACTGTTTAGTTTTCAGTGTGTTCACAGAGTTGTGCAGCCATCACCACTATCTAATTTTAGAATATTTTCATTACCTCAAAAAGAAACCCCACTCCTCATTCTCTCTTACCCCCAGACCCTGGCAACTACTGATCTATCTTCTCTGTGGATTTGCCTATTCTATATATTTCACATAAATGAAAACATGTAATATGTGGCCTTTTGTGTCTGGTTTCTTTCACTTAGCATAAAGTTTTCTGTGTTCATTCATGTTGTAGCATGTATCAGTACTTTGTTTCTTTTTATGGCTGAATAATACTGCATTCTATGGATATACTACTTTTATTTATCCATTCATCTGTTGATGGACACTTGGGTTTTTCTCACTTTTTGTCTATTATGAAAAGTGCTACTATAAACCTTCGTATAAAAGTTTTTGTGTGGACATTATTGTCATTTCTCTTGGGCATATGACTAAGAATGGAATTATTGAGTCCTGTGGTAACTCTATGCTTAACTTTTCAAGGAATTGCTGGACCATTTTTCCAAAATGACTAAACAATTTTACAATCCCACCAGCAACATATGGTTCACCTCCACGTCCTTGCCAACACCTGTCATTGTTTGTCTTCTTTTAGCCATCTGAGTGGAACAGAGGAGTATCTCATTGTGATTTTGATTTGCATTTTCATAATGACTAATGATTTGAGGATCTTTCCAAGTACTTCTTGGACATTTTTACATCTCCTTTGAAACAAATGCCCATTCAAACATTTTGCCCATTTTTAATTGGGTTATCTGTCTTTTTATTTTTGAGTTGGAAGAGTTCTTTATATTTTCTAGATACAAATCTTTTATTGGATATATAATTTGCAAATATTTCTCCTCATTCTGGAAGTTGTCTTTTCACTTCCTTGATGGTATCCTTTGAAGCACAAAAGTTTTTAATTTTGATGAAGTCCTATTTTTTCTTTTGTCCCTTGTGCTTTTGGTGTTATATCTAGTAAGGCTTTGTCTAACCTAAGGTCACAAAAATTTACTCCTGTATTTTCTTGTAAGAGTTTTATTGTTTTAGCTCTTACATTTTGGCCTATGATCCACTTGAATTAATTTTTGTATGTTGTGTGAGAAAAAGGTCCCACTTCATCTTTTGCATAAAGTTATCTAGTTGCCCCAACACCATTTGTTGAAAAGATTATTCTTTTCCCATTGAATGGTCTTGGCACCCTTATCAAAAATCAGTTGACAATAAATGTGAGAGTTTATTTATGGATTCTCAATTCTGTTCCATTACCTATATGTCAATCTTATGCCAGTATCACATGGTCTAGATTACTATAGATTTGTAGTAAGTTTTGAAATTGAGAAGTGTGCGTCTCCCACTATTGTTCTTTTTCAAGATAATTTTGGTTATCCTGGTTCTCTTATAGTTCCACAAGAATTTTAGGCTCAGCTTTTCAATTTCTGAAAGGAAGGCAACCGAAATTTTGATAGAAATAGTGTTGAATCTGAAGATTAATTTGGGGAGTACTGCCATCGTTAAGTCTTTCAAACCAAGAAAATAGGATGATTTCCCTTTTATTTATGTCTTCTTCAATTTCTTTCGACAATGTTTTGTGATTTTCAGTATACATGTTTTGCACGTCTTTTGTTAAGATTATTCATAAGTATTTTATTCTTTTTGATGCTATTGGAAATGGAATTTTAAACATTTCATTTTGGATTGTTCATTAGTGTACAGAAATACAATTGATTTTCATATACTGATCACATACCTACAACCTTGCTGAACTCATTTACTAGTTCTATAGTGTGTGTGTCTTTTTTTTTTTTTTTTGCCTAATTGCCTTGGCTAGAATTCCTATAACAGTGTTGAACAGAAGTGGAAAGAGTGGGCGTATTTCTCTTGTGCATTACCTTAGGGGTAAAGTTTTAAGTCTCTCACTATTAGGTATGATTTAGAAGTGTGTATTTTACAGATGTCCTTTATCAGGTTGAAGAAATTACCTTTGATTGCTACTTTGTTAGGTATTTTTATCATAAAAGGGTATATAGTATTTTGTCAATGGCTTTTTGGAGTCAATAGTATTACCATATGTTTTTTGTTATTTATTCCTTTAATATGATGTATTACATTGATTGACTTTACTATGTTGATTCAATTTTGTATTTGCATTCTTGGGACAAGTCTCACTTGGTCACGGTTGTATAATCCTTTAAATATGTTGCTAGATTCAGCTTGCTAGTATTTTGTTAAGGATTTTTGCATTTATATTCATAAGGGATATTGGTCTGTGGTTTTCTTGTGATGCCTTTGTCTGGTTTTGGTATCAGAGTAATACTGGTTCCATAGAATATATTAGGCAGTGTTCCCTCTTGTTCTATTTTTTTCTAAGAGTTTGCAAAGGATTAGTATTCTTTTTTAGACATCTGGTAGATTTCAGTAGTGAAACCATCTGGGCCTGGGTTTCTCTTTGTGAGAGTTTTTTTTTTTTTATTACTAATTCATTCTATTTACTTATTATAGGTCTGTTCAGATTGTCTATTTCTTCTTGAGTCAGTTTTGGTAGTTTGTGTCTTTCTAGGAATTTGTCCATTTTTCCTGTGTTATCTATTTTGTTAGCATACAATAGTTCATACTATTCCCTTATAATACTTTTTATTTCTGTAAGTTCAGTAGTGATGGCCTCTCTTTCTCTCCTGAGTTGAGTAATTTGAGTCTTTCTTTTTTTTCTCTTGTTCAGTCTGGCTAAAAGTTTGTCAATTTTATTGATTTTTCAAAGAATCAACTTTTGGTTTCATGGAGTTTTTTTCTATTGTTTTCTAATATTTTTTTCACTACCTTCCACACTCATCTGAATTATTTTCTTCCTTCTGCTAGCTTTGGGTTTAGTTTGCTGTATATTGTAGTTTCTCAAAGTGGCAGTTTAGGCTATTGATTTAAGATCTTTTTTAATATAAGAAGTTACATGTAAAATTTCTATCTAAGCATTACTTTTGCTTTATCCCATAAGTTTTAGAATGCTCTATTTTCATTTTCATTAATCTCAAAGTCTTTTCTTATTTCTCTTGTGATTTCTTCTCTAACCCATTGTCTATTTTAAGAGCATGCTGTATAATTTCCACATATTTGTGAATTCCCCAAATTTCCTTCTGTTATTAATTTTTAATTTCAATCTATCATGGTTTGAGAACATACTTTGTATGTTTTAAATCCTTCTAACATTTTTTTGGCTTGTTTTGTGGCTTAAAGTATGGTTTATCCTAGAGGATGCTTCATGTGTGCTTGAGAAGAATGTCTGTTCTACAGCTGTTGAGTATTCTATAAATATGTTAAGTGTCTAGTTGGCTTATAGTGTTATTCAAATCTTCTATTTCCTTTGATTTTCTATATGGTTGTTCTAGCTATTATTGAATGTAGGGTATTGAAGTCTCCAATTATTATTGTTCAATTGTCTATTTCTCCTTCCACTTCTGTCAGTTTTTGCTTCATGTATTTTCAGCTCTGTTGTTAGGTGATATGTTTGTAATTTTTATGTATTTTTCCTTATGGATTGACACCTTTGTCATTACAAAATCTCCTTCTCTGTTTCTATGACACTTCTTGTCTTAAAGTCTATTTTGTCTCATTTTAGGATAGTCGTCCCCCCCCATCCCCATCCCCAGTTTTCTTTGGTTATTCTTTGCATGGTATCTCTTTTTATATCATTTTTTCTATTTATGTATTTGAAGCTAAATATGTCTCTTTTAGACAGAATACAGTTGGACAATGTTTTATAAAATCCATTTGCCAATCTCTGCCTCTTGATTAGAGTGTTTAGTTCATTTTGCTATTTGTTTTCTATATGTTTTATATCTTTTTTGTTCCTCTAGTCCTCTGTTATTTCCTTCTTTTGTGTAAAATAGGTATTTGCTAGTATACCATTTTAATTCCCTTGAGATACACACACACACACACACACACACACACACACACACGCATACGCACACACACATGACTTTGAGATTAATGAAAATGAAAACACAGAATCCCAAAATTTACAGGATGAAGTGAAAGCAGTACTTAGATAGAAATTTTACCTGTAACTCCTTATATTAAAAAAGATCTTAAATCAATAGCCCAAACTGCCGTTTGAGAAACTACAATATATATTTGTATATATATATATATTTTCAACTTTATAAGGAAGAAGGGATATTTGTTTGGAATGGTCTCTCTTTGCCCTCTTTGTACTTTATTCAAACAAAATTATTAAAATAATAATTTATAACCAGATAATTAAGAATTGATTACATTATGCCTGCATCCATTGTTTATAAACGTACATAACAGTGTGTCACTTTTTTTTTTTTTTAGCTGCGCCGCGCAGCTTGTGGGATCATAGTTCCCCAACCAGGGATTGAACCTGGGCCCTGGCAGTGAAAGTGCCAAGTCCTAACCACTGGACTGCCAGGGAATTTCTACTGTGTATCTCTCAGATGCTTTGGTTAACAGGAAAAAAAGCAGTCCTTCATAAAATGCAATATTTTCACACAAATTTGTGTACTATTTAAGTTTATTAGCCATGGCAACTTAAACTTAAGCAACACAGTAAGTACTTATTATATTCACATGCAAAGGAAAATGCATGAACTGCCTAAACGATATAGCATTAAAAAAAATTAACATTCACTTCCAACTATTCTGTGGCTATTAACATCATGTGGTGCCTTTAAAGGTCAAAAACAATAAGCTGTCTAGAAATATTCAGAATAGTAATAGTATTACATTGTGAATTTTATTTTCAAATTTAGGTCAATAAGAAGGAAAATAATAAAGTTAAGTAGTCAAAAGAAGTATCTAAAAAAGGATAGTCATTTATATATACAGAGGATTTGAACAGTACATATTCACTTTCAGTTGATTCAGTCCTATCTACACATTTAAATTAGAAAATACATCTTTTTTTTTTTTTTTTTGGCCATGCTGCGAGGCTTGCAGGATCTTAGTTCCCCAACCAGGGACTGAACCCCAGCCATCGCAGTGAAAGTGCTGAGTCCTAACCACTGGATCATCAGGGAATCCCCAAAATACATCTTAATTGTCAAGAAGCTGAAGACATTTAGCACCAGGAAAGGAACTTTACTTAGCCTTTGATCATGACCTCAATTTCTTGACATAGGAAAAGAAATTTTATGAAATCTCTATGTATTTATCACTATCAAAAGTATTAATTTTGAAAAGTAACTGCTACATATCATCAATTCACAAGCAATTCAAAGGGAAGAAAACCATAAAACTGGGACTACTTGATATTGTGCTCAGCTCTCCTACGGTAGTCTGTTTTCATCTCCTTCAAGGCTTGCTCCAATTGCTGAACCAAATGGAGCAGGGTGGCTGGGTGTGTCTGCAGAACTTGGGTGTTATGATCTCCATTCTATTAAGGTGTAGCTTTATAGCCGCTGTTGGTTTAATCTGTTGCCTGAGGCTTCTGCTTGCAAGCTGTACATCTAGTCGCCATTCAAGGGCTGTGGTAACTGGGGAGGTCTGGTGCTGATTCACTCAGGATAGTTCTGATCTCCTTTCTGTTGTCCAGATAAAGCTGAAGCAACAGTTTGTTCAATTCTTCAGAGAATCCCAGAACAAAAACAGTCTTGGAAATCCAGTTCAGAAATCATAAGCTTTGAACTTTCAGGGAGGAGGTATATTAATTCTTCCACACCATGTTGGACAGTGTCACTACTCACGCTGAGCTTTTTCGCAGCGCCTTCGTAGATCTTGCGGTTCGAGCCTCACCTCGGGAACTCCACCACAATTCGCCCAAACTCAGAGACCACCGCGCTGTCCACTTGAGGCAGGAAGGCCAGGTGCTCCTTGTGCTCCTCCGACAGGTCCAGTGGTATCTTCACCGGGCGGCCGATTTCATCCTTATTTTTTTTAAGTTAGTGGTTGCCCTGGCATCTTAACTTAAAACAATTTAGTTCAGATTAATACCAACTTATTTTCAATAGTATATGAAAAAACTGCTCAAATAAATAAAATTCCTTTCCCCTTCTTCATGCTATTATTGCCATACAAATCACATGTTTACACATTATAAGCCCATCAATAGTTTTATAATTATTGCTTTATGCAGTGTTTTTAAAATCAGATAATAGAAAAAAAGAGTTAGAAACAAAAATACATTTATACTTTCTTTTATATAATATTTATCTATGTAAATGGTAACTATGCAGTTACCTTTACTGGTGCTCTCTAAATCTTGTGAATTCAGTTTACTGTCTAGTGTCCTTTTATTTCAGCCTGAAGGACTTCCTTTAGTATTTCTTGTAGGGCAGGTCTGCTAGTAATAAATTCTCTGTTTTTATTTTTCTGAGAATTACTTAATTTCTCCTCTGTTACTGAAGGATAATTTTCTGCTTATAGAATTCCTAATAGATAGTCTTTGTTTTGGCACTTTGAATATGTCATCTCACTGCTTTCTGGCCTCCAAAATTCTGAAGAGAAATCAGTTTTAATTATTACTGAAGATCCCTAGAACATGATTGGTTGTTTTTCTCTTGCTACTTTCAAGATTTTCTCTTTGTCTTTCAATAGTTTCACTATGATATATTTAGGCGTATATCTCTTTGAGGTTTTCCTACTTGGATTTGTTGAGCCTCTTGAATATGTAGATTAATGGTTTTCACCAAATTTGAGATTTTGGCTATTGTTTATTCAAATATTCTTTCTTCCCCTTTCTCTTTCTCCTCTCCTTCTAGGATTCCCATTACATGTATATTGGTAGGTTTGATGTTTCCTACAAGATTCTGAGGCTCTGTTCATTTTTCTTCATTCTTTTTCCTTTCTGTTCCTCAAAATAGTTAATCTTAATTGATGTATCTTCAAGTTTACTGATTCTTTCTTTTGCTGGCTGAAATATGCTCTTGAGCTCCTCTACTGAATTTTTCATTTAAGTTATTTTATTTTTCAACTACAGGATTTTTATTTTTTAAATTAATTTCTACCTCTATATGGATATTCTTTATTTTGGAAATATCATTTTTATAGTTTACTTTTTACACAGCTTCTTTTATTTCTTTGAACTTTTTATAGTAGCTGCTTCAAGGTATTTATCCAGTAAGCCCAATGTCTGAGATTCCTCAGGGACAGTTTGTATTGACTTCTTTTTTTCTTGTATATGAGCTGTACTTTCCTGTTTCTTTGCATATATTATAATTTTGTGGAAAACTGAACATTTAAAATAAGATATGTAACAACTCTGGAAATCAGATACTACTCTCCTCCCAGAGTTTCTCATTGTTGCTTTTCACTTAGTAACATTTCAGAATTAATTCTGTGAAGTCTGTATTCTTTATTGTGTGGGACCGCTGAAGTCTCTACTTGGTTAGCTTAGTGTTCAACTAATGATTGGACAGAGATTTCCTTAAATGCCTTGAAATAGTATGTCTCTCAGCCTTCACCAGAGGTTCTGTGTGTTTGTTGGGGCATTCTGTCAACACTAAAACAGGCAGTTGACAACTCTGCCTTAGCCTTCACTTACTGATTGTGCAGATCATCAGGGTCAGACAGATGTGTGATTGGGGTCTTCTCATGTCTTTCCTGGGCATGTGTACTGCCCTTCACATATGCATGGCCTTCTAGATTCCAGGAATATGTCATAGCTTTTTTTTTAAAATAAATTTATTTATTTATTTATTGGCTGCATTGGGTTTTCATTGCTGCGCGCAGACTTTCTCTAGTTGTGGCGAGCAGGGGCTACTCTTCGTTGTGGTGCATAGCCTTCTCATTGCGGTGGCTTCTCTTGTTGCAGAGCACAGGCTCTAGGCATGCGGCTTTCAGCAGTGTGGCACATGGGCTCAGTATTGTGGCTCGCGGGCTCTAGAGCGCAGGCTCAGTAGCTGTGGTGGCACACAGGCTTAGTTGCTCCGCAGCATGTGGGATCTTCCTGGACCAGGGATCGAACCCCTGTCCCCTGCATTGGCAGGCGGATTCTTAACCACCGTGCCACGAGGGAAGTCCCTGTCATAGCTTTTAAAATTCCCCTATGGACAGCTCATTCCACAATTTTTCCTTTAAAGATTTTTGGCTGTCAGTCCCTTGTTAGCTTCAACTGATATTGCCACCACAGGCAACTGTGACGTTAAACAATTGCCATTGACTGTTTTTAACAAATTCCCTAGGGATACAGCTGTTCACAAAGACCAGAGGTCTGCATCAGCCAAATACAGACAATCACTAAGACTGGAGCATTTTTTACATTTTTTGGACATTTTTTAAAAATTCAGGTTTATTGTGGCATATTCACACACAATGAAATCCACTCTTTTTATTTTTTATTTAAGTATAGTTGATGTACAAAGTTGTGTTAGCTTCAGGTGCACAGCAAAGTGATTCATATATATATATGTATGTATGTATGTATATACATATATACACACACATATATATATTATATATATATATTTTTTTTGAATTAGAATTTTCTCCAGCTATATGTCCAGGAGTGTGATGGAGAAAGGAAAAGGGGATGAGGAAAAGGAATAGGGGAATGAGGAACATGGAAAACCCAAAAAATGACTTCTAGTTCTCTGTGTAGTTGTGGCCTTTACTGAGCTGGGGATACTGGTGGAGGGAAGTATCAAGAATTCTAATTTAATCACGTTGGAAACATTTTAGGTTAAGAAAAAAATTATGCTTCCTATATAGCAAGCTATCAGAACTTACTTTAAAATGTAAACCTATTCGTCCTTTCTCATGGGTGCTCAGAGTTCCCCACAAGATATTCATTTCTACATGTTCAAGAAAATGCCACTGTCAGGCAGGTCTACCATGGACTGTATATCTGTGGGCAGAGTCCTAAGTAGAGCTTTCATCTTCTCCCCTTGAACTGACAAGTTGAACAGGAGATACTCTGCTTTGCCAGCCTTCCACTTAAGACAGAACCTAGTTGTCTCCTGGCTTTGATCAGAGAGGGTCTTCAGAAAGTTTAACAGGTCAGAATGAACTTGATTGCCAGACAGAAACCAGCATGCCAAAAATAAAGCATTAACCAAAGCCAAGAAAACAGTGTTGGCTGAGGCGTGGCTTAATATGGGGCTCTAGGTATTTCAAACAGCCAGGTTTGATGGAAGCAATTAGGAACAGCACTAATTGCCTGTCAGGCAACATTGCCATTTGCTGAGGACAGAGCTGATACGTTTAGACACAAAGTCTGCCCAGCCTCCATTGTAGCCTTTCACTTTTGGAGATTGTCTTCTGGTTTCCATTACAATGAAGCTCAAGCTGCCGACTCCATTAAAATGTCAAGGTGGGAGGGAAACGAGGTCTTGAAATAAGTCTTTCAAGGCTATTGCCATGGTTGGTTTTATTTATGGAGTAAGGTTCCTGTACACACTTATTTTACCGTTTCTTTCCCTTAAGTGGTGAAAGCACCAAGTCCCTTAGCCCCATCACCAGGGAGCTGAGGAGCTGAATCTGTTCTTTCCATGGCAGGGCTATATTCAGGTCCACTCTACCCTCTTCTGTTTTTCCCTATACATGGAGGAATGAGTTCAGGTGCTACAGAGCAACTTTTCTGCACAAGTCCCTTAGCCAGTGACTCTCAACCCTTCACAGCATTTTAAAAACCCAATTCCTCAACCAGAAATGTTGCGGCAATCTGGAATTCCCCTTTCCCTCCTCTCTTCAGAAATACTCTATCATAAGCAGCTATTCTTGCATCAGATTATTTTATTCCAAATTCAGGGCCAAGGAAAAAAAGAAGAGTACGCATCCTCAGGGCTAGAGAGGATTATAATAATACATGTAATGTGTCTTTAGGAAGTATAATGTAAGTTTGCTAGTAAAGAGGTAAGCTCCTGAGCTCCCTAGAGAATAGGAAAAAAATCCAAGCACATTCACGGGCAGTATAAGCATTGCCAGTATTAGAGTCACGCTTTACTTAGGAGGATGTAATTGAAATAAACCAAAACAGAAATGCTGATCTGGAAGCCTGGAAACCTGGGTCTCATCACAGTATTTGTCTTTAACAAGCTATGCACCCTAGAGCATAATTTTAACTTTGTTTTGTTTAGAGCTATACAACCAGGATCTAAAAGACTACCTGGTGCTTAGTAGGCACTTGGCAAATATATGCTGTTAGGATTTTTTTTGAATCTCAGCATACTGGTCAGAAATATGGGGCTTGTATTAGTTTCCTAAGGCTTCCATAACAAAGTATCACAAACTAGGTGGCTCAAAACGACAGAAATTTATTCTCTCTCAGCTCTGGAGGATAGAAGTCCAATATCAGGACGATAGCAGGTCCATGTTCCATCTGAAGTCTGTAGGGGAGAATTCTTCCTTGCCTCTTCCTAGCTTCTGGTGGTGGCTGTCAGTCCTAGGTATTCCTTGGCCTGTAGCTGCATCACTCCAGCCTCTGACTGTGTTGTCACAAGGCATTCTCCCTGTGTGCTTCTTTTTCCTCTTCTTATAAGGACAACAGTCACGTTGGATTAAGGATCCACCCACTACAGTATGAGCTCAGCTTAACTAATTACATCTGCAACAACCCTATTTCCAAAGAAGTTCACACTCTGAGGTGCTGTGGGTTAGGACTTCAACATATCTTTTGGAGGGACACAATTCAACCCATAACGGGGATAATTCCAGTTGTCTAATCCATCTCAACATTCGTTATGAGGACTCAGTAGGATAATGTGTGGGAAAAGTCTCTAAAATTACAGATTATTATTCACATGCCTGGAAGAGTTTCTTCCCCTTACCATTTACTGAGGATGCAGTAATACTTCATGAAACCTAAACTGTCAGCTTTAATACTTAATAGGTCAATACCACTAATATACATATTCCACTTTAGCCTGTGAGGTGGCCAGGGAAAGGACTACTATCCCCATGCTAAAGGTGAAAAAAACTGAGACTGAGATATTAAATTAAATGATATAATCAAAGGCACATGGCCTGACAGTGAAAGCACTACTAGTAGATCTCAGGGTGTCAGCCTCCTGGTTGTGATGCTTTCTAGCTCAATGTGATGCTGGGATGACAATTCCTCCTTGGAGCTTTCATTTCTCAGCATTTTCTCTGCCTGCTGCAGAGAACCAGAGTTCATTTCCTGATCAACTGAAACTTGCTAGTACTATGAAACTTCTGTTCAGCTGGATCTACCTCTCTGTATTGTGGTGTTGGAAATGCAAAGTGGGATAAGAGAGAAGGGGGTGGTAAAAAAGGATGAGGATAAGGAGTAATTACAATGAGTAGGTGAACTCACAACTCAGCCAACAAGGCATGAATTAAGTGTGGTGTATAGGATAATTAGCAGTCATTTAGTGCAGGAAAATTGCTACCAGCTGTTCAAAACCCAAGACTGAGGGGCTGATCTGTAAATGGTTATCTGAACAAGCAGGCAGACAGCTACAAAATGAAGCTGTGCCCCAGGTCCCAAAGGCTATGTTTTGTTGTCCAGAGAAAGCCTTGTCCTGAGAGGAATCCATTATGCTCATTAGTTACTGTTACATGAATGTAATGGCCTGGCCAAAGGCTCCTAGAGAACACTGGGTCGTAGATCTGTGGAGAATCAGACCAACAAAGGGGTAAACAGGAATGTCAGAGTCCTGAAATCCCAAAACTACTCTCAATATGGACCTCCCACTTTCTTCGTTGGAGCCTAGTCAACAAACACAGCCTTATCCATCAAATGCCCATTTCCTCATTCAATCCCTCTGCCTACCTCTTAATAGATTAGCATAAGCACTATTCCAAACAGTCTGATGCCTATCTTCTATTTAGCACCCAAATGCAGCTGAGTAACTTGGGAACCTACAGAATAACAACAACAGTCTTATCACACCTGGAAGCAAGGACACTGTCAGAGCAAATCAAACGGTCAAAAATCAGCTTAAAGAGGCTTTTATTGGCTAAAATGGGGCAATTTGAGGCTTGACATGAATAATACTATACCAAGGAATTAAATGCTTCAAATATATTAAATTCCATGAGTTTGTAAGACACTAAAAACAATACTCAACGTCATCTTTGGAGCTTGCTGGGAAAACACAATATACTCTGAAAACTGGTAAATAAAGGAAAGAATCAAGCAGTTAGCCTGATTTCCTGTACGACCTGTACCTCAGATAACAGTTGATGAAGGAAAGTTTTTCTTTATAGAAGGATTCCCAGTAATAAATGAAGAAATAAATAAATAAATCCTTTGGCAAATCCCTACCTAAATAATGAATCCAGGCCATGATCAATGGTGGCCACTAACAACACAAAAAGAGAGACAGAGGGATGTTTGTTCCTCCTGATAAAAGTACACATCACTACCTATAAAGGATCCTTGTAAAAAGTCACATCAGATCAAGCCTCTAGATCTAACTACCAATTTAAGGAAATGCAAAGAACAGAAAAATATGTCAAATGCTACTATGGGTATGCAATCAGAAAAATCCAGAATGTGGGAAATTCCACAGGACAAATTATTTGGTTTCTTCAACAAATAAATTACAGGGAGAAAAAAAAAAGGGAAGGGGAACTGTGATTGACTGAATTGTTGGCCTCTGTTATTCACCCCTTCCTACATTCACACCCATGCCTCGCCTCCCTGCGGGAAAAGTATACCTCCCTGCCCTTGAATCTGGGCTTGGAAATGAGAATTGCTTGAATAAAAGAATTCCGTGAAAGGGACAGTGCAAATCTCTGATCTAAGGCCTTAAGAGGCCTCTTGGGTTTCCACTCAGCCTCTTATACTCCTGCTCTTGTCTTGGGAAGAGCTTCCCTTGGGTAATTGTTGATCTTTCAGCCTGGACAGTGAACAAATCAATGGCAATAACAATGGACTGAAGACAGGAAGCCACAACCCAACATTCTAGACAAGATGTACAACCCTGAGAAGAGGAAAGTATCCTCTTCATCCCAACTCACCCCCATGACCTGCCACCACCACCACAGTCATGACTACATTAACATTTCCTGACTTCTCTGCAGATGGAGTGAAACTAGAGGAAGCTGATTTAAGAACAGGAAAGAAAGAGTGAAATATCTCATTCAAATCTACTACAAAATAATTTTAGTTCCCAATCTTTGGTAGTTTGAGTACCAAAGACAGTAAAATACATCAACTGACCCCTACAACAGAATCTTTTACTCTTGTGGCAGAGAAAAATAGAACATGTCATCACCATCACCAGGTTAAAATATTTATGTGGAATGTCTCTGGGTAGAGACCTGAGCACATAAATGGGTAGAGATGAATGTTCCTTACAAGCGACTCTCCTGCACGAAGGTCAACTGCTTTTCTTACTTGGGATATTAATCCAGGTCCCCAGTCTGATCTGCTTTCCTGTAAGAAGTCCTAAGGAAGCACGTTGCTCCATGTTATCAACTTGGCAGGACCTTGGGATCCAAAAGTTGGGAGCAGGGGGGATCAATATACTTTAATCAAAAAGGCAGAAGATGTGCTTAGTTGAATCTTTTCACTTTTAAGGGCAGAATTTATTGTGGAAGGTTTGTAGCCTGAAGCAAGACAGGGAACATGTGAAAGGATCCTCTGCTGTAGGTCTTAACTTTCTTGCCAGAGAAAAACAATTGGGAGAAACCTTAAAAGGACAGGGCCACACTCAGAGTATCAACTCAAGAGGCCCCAGAGCCACTTCAATTAGCAGTTAATCTAGAAGTTGCAAGTATGTGATGGTCTCTCCCATCCCCGGAACTTAAGAGCTTATAAACCATAGAAGGTCATGACTCCAAAAAAATGGCTACAGCAATATCTCAGGTCCCACGTGCTCTTCCAGAACTTTGTCACTCCCCATTAAGAAGTGGAATCTATTTTCCCTCCCCTTGAAACTGGGCAAGACTTTATGGCTAATTTGATGAATACAATGCAGTGGAAGTGACACCGTGTGATAGCTGGGATGGTAGTCTTCTCCTGTCCTTGGACTGGGATTTACACCATCAGCTCCCCTGGTTCTTAGGGCTTCAGACACAGACTGGAATTACACCACTGGTTTTCTGGGTCTCCAGCTTGCAGATGGCAGATCATGGGACTTCTCAGCCTCCATAATATCTCTCTCTCTCTCAACACACACACACACACACACACACACACACACACACACACCCTTTTTGTTTTATTTCCCTGGAGAACCTTGACTAATACAAATATTTATTGAGCAATTACTACACATTAATCCAATGCTCTAAGCACGCTAATGAATGATCTCATTTAACCTTCACACCAGCCTGGACATAGGAACTATTTCCTCTTTCACATTTTTCACATGAGAAAACTGAGGAACAGGGATTAAGTTATTTGCCAAGTTCACACAGCTAGTAAGTGGTAGAGCAGGGATTCAAACAGACTGGTCCAGGTGCCACACTCCCTGGAATTTCTTTAGGTGGCCTTTTAAATCTCAAATCAGATACTCTCATCTTGGGAAAAACAACAACAACAAACAGCTTGTGTTACAAAAATAGTTTAAATTCAACTTTTTTCATGTAAAAGTGTTTGAATTTTTTCCAGGAATGTTCTTTATTGCATCCTGGTCTGGACACCAGACCTAATTAATCATCTCTTTGGGTCCCCCATTATTCTTTGTGGCAGCTACAAATCCCTTTCTAGAAAGAAAACCTTCAAGTCTTGCCCTAAGAGGAAGGTTGGGGGAGAAAAGGAGGGGTCTTGTTCCTGTTTGAATCAATTGTTTACTTAACCCTGTGGCTGAATTATAAACAGTTTTTTTTTTTTTTAAAGGCTAAAGAGAGAATTAAATTGGTTTAATATAATGACTGAGAAGGGATAGGGCCAAAATCTGACCAGGATTCCAAATGTGCAGGAATGCATTCATCTTTTTTCCATATGTTTTGGTTTTTCTTTCATATTGTGTTAAAAGTAGCTATGAAGAAGGGGAGGAGGGAGAGAGGTAGAGGAGTAGATGGAGATGAATAGGGAGGGGAGAGGGAGAAAAGTGAAGGAGGAGGAAAAGGAGGAAGCAGCTCTAGACACATTACCCAACTCTTTAGAGATTCTAAATATAAGGTTCATGTTTGTTATACTTGGGGAAGAAGCTTATAGTCTCAGCTAAGGCAGCACTGAAATAGTTATATTACACTGAAAATACTGAAAGACTTGCAAACTGCTTGGTTAATATCCATTGCTCCCAGTCTCCTGCGTGCTCCACCATCACACTTCCTGTGACCAAGACCTCCACACCACCCAGCAACCAAAGGGTATCACCTGATACTGCAAGGGGCTCTTGGGACCTGCTCCGTTACCAAGGTGGCATTGCCCGATTTTCCTGCCTACAGGTTGTTAAATATTTTGACTATCATTTCTGGACAGAAATCCCTATCCTTCAGCCTTGGAATCAAGCTGCCGTTATCCCAAGCTTTCCTTGCTTTGTTCACCTCTGACTGTCTCTGGCTGAGCATCTAATAGTCTGAGACCACCAGTCACCAGGTCAGTCTGAATGTCACCAGTCAACTTGCCTTTGGCCATCCACTCAAGACAAACAAAGCTAGAGGAATGGTGTGCTATCTCGAAGCTGGGGATGGAAGTGATGGAGAAATTAAGAGAGCAGGGAATGGGGCAGGGTCTGTAAAGTTCTCAGGGTAAGAAGGAAAACCAGAGGCCTTCTAGTTCATATAACATAAATGCATAGGATGACTCCCTGTTCTGGGTACTGGACAGTTTACATGATATCACACAGTTTGTAAAACTCTTTCACATCCATGATTTCACCTGATTTTCATGACAAATCTTTTGGTAGGCAGGGCAGGGGTAATGGTTCCAGTTTCACAGAGAAGGAAATGTAAGTCCAGAAAAGAGATGTGACATGCCAAGGTCCTAGAGCTAAGTTTTGAACTGTGGCATGTAGATGCCAAGTTCAGCCCTCCATGGTGCCTTGCTAGTAACAAGCAGGGAAGTACCCAAGAAGAGCGATCAAGTTGGGTCTGACATCAGTAAAAATCCCTGGGTTTTTATAAGCATGTTATTCATCTTGATTTTATTTTTTCCTTCATCTTTCATGTGTCCTTAACAATAATCATGTGAGGACATCAAATGACACATCATTGCTTACATTTTAAAATGAGGAAATGGGATCCCAATGACATTCAGCGATTGACAAGGTCACACACAGTGGGTGACAGCACAGACGGGCTGGGGTGCCAATGTTCTGAATCCCTGTCCAATGCTTGTCACTGACCCTGTACCATCTACTGCTGCACACACACCTCATGTCCTTCCAAACAAGGAAACAGACAGTTTGGGTAAAAAAAAGTTGAATCATCAGCTGCTGATTCTCCAACATCATGAAAAGATGGGAATGCAGACAATCTACAACATGAAATAAACCAAAAATAATTTATCATTTGAGAACATGTTCTTAGGTAGGAAATCTACCTTTTCCATTCTGTTGTGTTCCGCTTCCAATTAAAAGTAAGAAAGGAGGCTAAAAAGAAATGAATATTTACTACTTCCACTACGTTATCTCATTTAACCATCATAATAACTGTCATGCAAGAATAGTATTATTCACTTCACACAGATGAGGAAACAGCTTCTGAGGCATTACATAATTTGCTCAGTCTTACAGGCAGGAATTTGCCTTCCCAAATGCTCATGAACTTCGTAAGGAGGTGTCCCTTTAACATGATGTAGCTTTGCCATTTGAAGGGAAGAGTATGAGTTCTGGCTCCATTCCTCAGAATCTGTGTGATCCAGAGCCAGTTATTATTTGGTTCCCTGAAACTGTTTCCTCATTTCTAAAATGCAGATAATATACCCCCTTCTCAAGAAGGTTATGAGGATTAGTATCAATAGCTAACATTTGTTGAGTGTTTGCTGCATGTTAGGCGCCATTTTACGCCCTTTCCATTTATTATCTACACCAACTGCTCTGAAAATCTCTGTGGTATTGGGTACTACTTTTTAGCTCCATTCTTCAGGTGAGAAATCTGAAGCCCAAAGCATTTAAGAGACACCTCCAAGTTAGCAGCTGGAAGGACCAGTATTTGAAGTCAAGGTGTCTGACTCCACAGTCTACACACATAATAGGAGCTCATAAGCAGTGTCTGTTTCGTCATTAGGACTGGTAGCTGAAGTAAACCTGAAATGAGCAAGTCACTGGGACCTACCTACAAAACAGCTTAAATTACCCACCTAAGGTGCATAAATGAGAAAGAGGCAAGGACTACTTCAAGGACACAGAGGTACTGTAAGCATTGACAGGTTTTAAATGGCATGATGGAGGTCTCAGAGAGAGAGAGGCCACCCATCATCTGTGGAAGGTTTGGGGCTCCCAGACCTTTAGTCTCTCCTCTAGGCTTGTATAGGAGGATGATCTCAAGGAAGAAAGCATGGGTTCTAGAAACATTCAGAAGACAGAGGAGTCTGGTTGTTAAAGAACAAAGCATTTTAAATGAATAAACTGGGGCTTCCCTGGTGGCGCAGTGGTTAAGAGCCTGCCTGTCAATTCAGGGGACACGGGTTCAAGCCCTGGTCCGGGAAGATCCCACATGCCGCGGAGCAACTAAGCCCGTGTGTCACAACTACTAAGCCTGCGCTCTAGAGCCCGCAAACCACAACTACTGAAGCCCGCGCGCCTAGAGCCTGTGCTCCGCAACAAGAGAAGCCACCACAATGAGAAGCCCGCGCACCGCAAAGAAGAGTAGCCCTCGCTCACCGCAACTAGAGAAAACCCACGTGCGGCAATGAAGACCCAATGCAGTCAAAAATAGATAAATTAATTAAAATAAATCAATAAATAAACTGAATGTTATATGGACGCACTCAGTTACACAAACACACATACACACACTTTTCACGATTTTTCTTTTATCTTTCACATACTTTGCAAACACTCTCTTGAGCAGCTGGCAAGCTGTTCCTCATCTTCCCACTCAGCTGAATGCCAGTTGTCCCACCCTCCCTACCCAGCCTCTCATAACAGCTTCAGCTTCCAAGAGACAGCTTGACTCAAAATGCCATCCAGTCTTATGCCAGGGGGAGGACTAGGACTCGTCCAGCAGGAAGGGACAGAAAAGACAACAGCCAGAACTATCGTCCCAGGAGAACTCTAGGAACATGAGCATCTGCAAGGCATTTATGCCCAGAGGTGGGCCTGCAACCTCTGAAAATTACCAGCCTATCAGGGAGTATGCCATGGGGCAAGAAGGGACTTCAGTCTTAGCCTCTGGCCTCAACCTATGTTAAAAGTTAAATGTCTGAGACAAATCATGCATCTCATGTTACTTGTCTGTATCTTGTTTTTCCTCACTTAATGGTACATCATAAGTACCTCACTTTGTCCTAAATTTCACTGGTATTTTAGTAAGAAACCTCAGAAACCCAACAGGGAAAGACTGAAAATCCAAGAGCTCTCTGATTTACTTTTCTTGGATTCAGTCTCCTCTATCACCTGTCAACTTTGTCTATGATGCACTCATGATAATCCTGTGGAAATGTCTGTGCTATGGCCATGGAGGTGGATCAGTGACCAGGCTGGGCCAATCGTAGCTTCTCATCACCTGTGCACAGAGATTAGGCCAAGGGGTGAGCACATGACCCAAGCCAGCCAATCAGAATCCTTGCCCTAGATTTTCCAAACCAAAGTTACGACTGAGAAGTGCTCCTTCTTATTTGCTTGCAATACTTTGAGGACATGAGCTGAGCACTGCCTGCAGTCACGGTTCCAGTCTACCGAAGAGAGCTGCTCAGAGAAAATAGAAAGATAATTAAGCTGAGAGGGCTGAGAGGGCAGCTTCTGTGGTGTTTCCTGGTTCTCTACTTCCTGGTTTCATGAGCTTATAAACCCTTTTTACTTGTTTTGTTTTGTTTTGGGTATGTGCCAGGGTGTTTCACTGGGTTTCTGTCTTTTGACTAAAATAGTAGGCAGGGTTTGAAAGGTGGTAGGGTAGGGGAAGGAGCTGATAAGCCATCTAGCCTCCGAAACCTTGTAATAGTATAGTAGCCAAAGAGGAACAGACTTTTTAGAGTTTATATCTCAGGACAATGTGTTGCTACGTTATCAAAAAAAAATTCTCTTCAAAATGGCTTAAATATAAAGGGAATGTATTGACCCATGAAGCTGAAAAGTCCAGAAGTGGCTCTCAAGTACAGACAGCAATGCTTGATGCAAGAGCTCAAACACTCTCTCCAGTAGCTTGGACTCTCTGCATCTCTCCTTTCTACTTTCTATGATGTCAGCTTTATCCGTAGGCTCCCTCAGACAACCAAGAAAATCCTTGTAAGGCAGGCTGACTCCGGTCCCAACTGTATCACCTGTAGCCATATTTAATTGTGAAAACAATCTGAAAAGTTTAAGTGTGATGCAAATAGGAATTGTGCTTCCATTTTTATAAAATAATTTCAAAATCATCCGCGTGAGTGTGTGTGTGTGTTTGACTGTATAAGCATGAAAGTGCATGAAAAGGTACTGGGCCAAAAAGTGCTTTCGGTTTTTTTGTTTTTTTTTTTTGCTTTCAGTTTTTAAGTAAAAATAAAGGACGCATTTTTCATTTTCACCAAGAACTTTGTTGAACAACATATTCACCTTTTTGTGAATTTGTGAATTCACCACTACCTTCTGCCATTTTTCAGGCAACTTCATAATTCCATCTTCCCAAAACTTTTTATCTTTTTGAGCAAAGAACTGTTCCAGGTGCCTTTTAAAGTCTTCCAGGGAATTGAAATTTTTTCCATTAAGAGAATTTTGTGGGCTTCCCTGGTGGCACAGTGGTTGAGAATCTGCCTGCCAATGCAGGGGACACGGGTTCGAGCCCTGGTCTGGGAAGATCCCACATGCCGCGGAGCAACTGGGCCCGTGAGCCACAATTACTGAGCCTGCGTGTCTGGAGCCTGTGCTCCGCAACAAGAGAGGCCGCGATAGTGAGAGGCCCGCGCACCGCGGTGAAGAGTGGCCCCCGCTTGCCACAACTAGAGAAAGCCCTCGTACAGAAACGAAGACCCAACACAGCCATAAATAAATAAATTTAAAATATATATATATATAAATGCTGCGAGTACTGCATAAAAAAAAAAAAAAAAGAGAGAGAATTTTGTAAAGACCTAAATAAATGGAAATCCGAAGGTGCAATGTTCTGGTGAATACAGTGAATGAATCAGAACTTCCCAACCAAGCTGTTAACAGTTTTTGCCTGGTCATCAAAGAAACATACAGTCTTGCAATATCCTGACGGAAGATTATGCATTTTCTGTTGAATAATTCCGGACGTTTTTCGTCGAGTGCTGCTTTCAGTTGGTCTAATTGGGAGTATTTGTTGGAATTAATCGTTTGGTTTTCCGGAGGAGCTCATAATAGAGGACTCCCTTCCAATCCCAGCATATACACAACATCACCTTGTTTGGATGAAGACCGGCCTTTGGTGTGGTTGGTGGTGGTTCATTTCACTTGCCCCACGATCTCTTCCGTTCCACATTATTGTACAGTATCCACTTTTCATCACCCGTCACAATTTGTTTTAAAAGCGGAACGTTTTCATTATGTTTACGTAGAGAATCGCATGCGGAAATATGGTCAAGAAGATTTTATTTGCTTAACTTATGTGGAACCCAAACATCAAAGCAATGAACATAACCAAGCTGGTGCAAATGATTTTCAACGCTTGATTTGGATATTTTGAGTATGTCGGCTATCTCCCGTGTGGTATAATGTTGATTATTCTCAATTAGTGTCTCAATTTGATCTCTATCAACTTCAACTGGTCTACACAACCATGGAGCATCGTCCAGCGAGAAATCTCTAGCATGAAACTTCGCAAACCACTTTTGACACGTTCGATTAGTCACAGCACCTTCTCCATACACTGCACAAATGTTTTTTTTTTGCATTTCAGTTGCATTTTAACGTTTTGTGAAATAATAAAGCATAATATGCCGAAAATCTTGCTTTTTTTCTTCCATCTTCAATATTAAAATGGCTATACAAAAATTCACCAATTTTGATGTCTTTTTTTTAAAAGCACACTGACATGACAGCTGTCATATACAATCTAACAAAATTGTTTCAAATGAAGTTAAAGACAACTAAGAGATACTAGAGCCGTCTTACGGAAAAAAACCAACGAACCTTTTGGCCAACCCAATACATATCATGTCATTAAGACTGTTTTGTGTGATGGGGATGTAGACACAAGGAAAGGAGGGTTGAGACACTTAGGGGGGGAAGTATCTTTCATAATAACAGTATTTACAGCATGTATTAGTTTTACATGCTTTTCCAGTCTTTAGGGGCCACCCACATTCCTTGGCTGGTGGCCCCTTTCTCCATCTCCAAAGCCAGCAATGACTTGGTGGAGTCTTTCTCACATCACATCACTTTGACACTGACTCTTCTGCCCCCACTGTCCACATTGAAGGACCCTTGTGACTATGTTGGGCCCACCTGAATAATCCAAAAAAATCTTCCTATTTTAAGGTCAGCTGATTAACAACCTTAGTTCTATCTGCTACTTTCACTCCCATTTGCCATGTAATGTAACATCTTCACAGGTTCTGTGGATTAGGATGTGGATATCTTTGAAGGCACTGCCTACAACAAATTATGATCCCATTTATGCAATTGTGGATGCATATATATACATATATATATACATATATACATACATATATATATATGTATATATATATATAAAATGACAAATGGTAGGTGGTTATCAAATTGACAGTGGTTATCACAGGCAGTAAAAGTCAGTTCTCTTTACTTTTTTCTTTAAATTTTTATGTAGTGTCTTATCTTTTTAAGTATTTGTAAATTTATGTACAGAAAAAAGCAACAAAGCTAGTTTTGCTGGTGAAAATGATCAAAATGACCCGAACTCCCTCAAATATCGTAAAACTGGGCCCTGAACGGGGAGGTCCACCCTCAGAGGAACTTTGTACCTACGGAAACTCCCCCATCAAACCTCCTTCTTCTGTACACAATAGGAGATACTAAGCCAAGGCAATAGAAAGACTCCCAACTGCTAATAATCCAATTAGAGATATCCAAAGCCAAGCAGAATATGCAGACTGATGGATGTGCAGAAATCTACTTTGCAGTGGCTCCACAAGGAGCTGGGGATGGTAGAGAGAGTATGGAGGCAACTCTGAGGGTCTCAGAACATACATTCCGAAGGAAGTCACTTGCCCCTCCTTCCCCTTCAGCCCACTCCAAAATGACTACTCATTTTCATCACCCTCCAGCTGCTCCTTTCCATATCCTTGGTCACTCTCATGCACATCCCTTTCAACTTCTCCATTTCCAGGTCTCAGAGGGTTAGTACAACACTTCTCTGAGAGCATCCTCCCCCCATTAATTCTTGCTCTTTAGAAGACAATCTGTGACATCAACACTGCCCAAATCATGAGCTATTTATCAGGTGTTCAGTCAAACATATCATTCTGTGGTCAAAACATAGGAAGACAGAGCAAAAACAAAATTAAATTCATTTTTTTCTCTGCAGGACACCCCAGAGCCCTTGCTAATGTGCACTGCAATGCTCCAGGAGGTGGCTATAGCAAGCAGTTAATCCACCTAAATGTTGAATCATGTTATAGAAAGATAACTGATGAAATTAGTCCTCCACATGCTGGAAACAGTATCAAGAAATCTCTGTATGATGGTAGGGCGTGTTAAAAACCTAACCTTGGAGCCGGAAAGAGCCCTCTAGAACTTTATTTTAAAACTGAATAAACGAACAGAGAGGGCAAGTGATTTGTCTGAAGTCACACAGCTAGTTAATGGCAAAGCTGGGAACCTTTTTTTTTTTTTAACATCTTTACTGGAGTATAATTGCTTTACAATGGTGTGTTAGTTTCTGCTTTATAATAAAGTGAATCAGCTATACATATACATATATCCCCATATCTCCTCCCTCTTGCATCTCCCTCCCACCCCCCCATCCCACCCCTCTAGGTGGTCACAAAGCACCGAGCTGATCTCCCTGTGCTATGTGGCTGCTTCCCACTAGCTAAGTATTTTACATTTGGTAGTGTATATATGTCCATGCCACTCCCTCACTTCGTCCCAGCTTACCCTTCCCCCTCCCCATGTCCTCAAGTCCACTCTCTATGTCTGCGTCTTTATTCCTGTCCTGCCCTTAAGTTCTTCAGAACCTTTTTTTTTTTTTTTTTAGATTCCGTATATATGTGTTAGCAGACGGTATTTGTTTTTCTCTTTCTGACTTACTTCACTCTGTATGACAGACTCTAGGTCCATCCACCTCATTGCAAATAACTCAATTTCGTTTCTTTTTATGGCTGAGTAATATTCCATTGTATATATGTGCCACATCTTCTTTATCCACTCATCTGTCGATGGACACTTAGGTTGCTTCCATGTCCTGGCTATTGTAAATACAGCTGCAATGAACATTGTGGTACATGATTCTTTTTGAATTATGGTTTTCTCAGGATATATGCCCAGTAGTGGGATTGCTGCATCATATGGTAGTTCTATTTTTAGTGTTTTAAGGAACCTCCATACTGTTCTCCATAGTGTCTGTATCAATTTACATTCCCACCAACAGTGCAAGAGGGTTCCCTTTTCTCCACACCCTCTCCAGCATTCATTGTTTGTAGATTTTTTGATGATGACCATTCTGACTGGTGTGAGGTGAAACCTCATTGTAGTTTTGATTTGCATTTCTCTAATGATTAGTGATGTTGAGCATCCTTTCATGTGTTTGTTGGCAATCTGTATATCTTCCTTGGAGAAATGTCTGTTTAGGTCGTCTGCCCATTTTTGGATTGGGTTGCTTCTTTTTTTGAAATTGAGCTGCATGAGCTGCTTGTAAATTTTGGAGATTAATACTTTGTCAGTTGCTTCATTTGCAAATATTTTCTCCCATTCTGAGGGTTGTCTTTTCATCTTGTTTATGGTGTCCTTTGCTGTGCCAAAGCCTTTAAGTTTCATTAGGTCCCATTTGTTTATTTTTGTTTTTATTTCCATTTCTCTAGGAGGTGGGTCAAAAAGGATCTTGCTGTGATTTATGTCATAGAGTGTTCTGCCTATGTTTTCCTCTAAGAGTTTGATAGTGTCTGGCCTTACATTTAGGTCTTTAATCCATTTTGAGTTTATTTTTGTGTATGGTGTTAGGGAGTGTTCTAATTTCATTCTTTTCCAAGTAGCTGTCCAGTTTTCCTGGCACTACTTATTGAACAGACTGTCTTTTCTCCATTGTATATTCTTGCCTCCTTTATCAAAGATAAGGTGACCATCTTAAAGGTGGGCTTTCTATCCTGTTCCATTGATCTATATTTCTGTTATTGTGCCAGTACCATACTGTCTTGATTACTGTAGCTTTGTAGTACAGTCTGAAGTCAGGGAGTCTGATTCCTCCAGCTGTATTTTTTTCCCTCAAGACTGCTTTTGGCTATTTGGGGTCTTTGGTGTCTCCATACAAATTTTAAGATTGTTTGTTCTAGTTCTGTAAAAAAGGACATTGGTAGTTTGATAGGGATTGCATTGAATCTGTAGATTGCTTTGGGTAGTACAGTCATTTTCACAATATTGATTCTTCCAATCCAAGAACATGGTATATCTCTCCATCTGTTAGTATGATCTTTAATTCCTTTCATCAGTGTCTTATAGTTTTCTGAGTACAGGTCTTTTGTCTCCTTAGGTAGGTTTATTCCTAGGTATTTTATTCTTTTTGTTGCAATGGTAAATGGGAGTGTTTCCTTAATTTCTCTTTCAGATTTTTCATCATTAGCATATAGGAATGCAAGAGATTTCTGTGCATTCATTTTGTATCCTGCAACTTTACCAAATTCATTGATTAGCTCTAGTAGTTCTCTGGTAGCATCTTTAGGATACTCTATGTATAGTATCATGTCATCTGCAAACAGTGGCAGTTTTACTTCTTCTTTTCCGATTTGGATTCCTTTTATTTCTTTTTCTTCTCTGATTGCTGTGCTTAAACTTCCAAAACTATGTTGAATAATAGTGGTGAGAGTGGACAACCTTATCTTGTTCGTGATCTTAGAGGAAATGGTTTCAGTTTTTCACCACTGAGAACAATGTTGGCTGTGGGATTGTCATATAAGGCCTTCATTATGTTGAGGTAAGTTCCCTCTATGCCTTCTTTCTGGAGGGTTTTTATCATAAATCGGTGTGGAATTTTGTCAAAAGCTTTTTCTGCAGCTATTGAGATGATGATATGGTTTTTCTCCTTCAATTTGTTAATATGGTTTATCACATTGATTGATTTGCGTATACTGAAGAATCTTTGCATTCCTGGGATAAACTCCACTTGATCATGGTGTATGATCCTTTTAATGTGCTGTTGGATTCTGTCTGTTAGTATTCTGTTGAGGATTTTTGCATCTATGTTCATCAGTGATATTGGCCTGTAGTTTTCTTTCTTTGTGACATCTTTGTCTGGTTTTGGTATCAGGGTGATGGTGGCCTCGTAGAATGAGTTGGGGAGTGTTCCTCCCTCTGTTATATTTTGGAACAGTTTGAGAAGGATAGGCGTTAGCTCTTCTCTAAATGTTTCATAGAATTCACCTGTGAAGCCATCTGATCCTGGGCTTTTGTTTGCTGGAAGATTTTTAATCAGTCTCAATTTCAGTGCTTGTGATTGGTCCGTTTATATTTTCTATTTTTTCCTGGTTCAGTCTCGGAAGGTTGTGCTTTTCTGAGAATTTGTCCATTTCTTCCAGCTTGTCCATTTTAGTGGCATATAGTTGCTTGTAGTAATCCCTCAGGATCCTTTGTATTTCTGCAGTGTCAGTTATTCTCCTTTTTCATTTCTAATTCTACTGATTTGAATCTTCTCCCTTTTTTTCTTGATGAGTCTGAGTAATGGTTTATTAATTTTGTTTATCTTCTCAAAGAACCATCTTTTAGTTTTATTGTGTTTGCTATTGTTTCTTTCATTTCTTTTTCATTTATTTGTGATCTGATCTTTATGATTTCTCTCCACCTGCTAACTTTGGGGGTTTTTTGTTCTTCTTTCCTTAATTGCTTTAAGTGTAAGGTTAGGTTGTTTATTTGAGATTTTTCTTCTTTGTTGAGGCAGGACTGTATTGTTATAAACTTCCCTCTTGGAACTGCTTTTGCTGCATACCATAAGTTTGGGGTTGTCCTGGTTTCATTGTCATTTGTTTGTAGGTATTTTTTGATTTCTTCAGTGATCTCTTGGTTATTTAGCAGTGTATTGCTTAACATGCTTGTGTTTGTATTTTTTACAGATTTTTTCCTGTAATTGATATCTACTCTTATAGTGTTGTGGTTGGAAAAGATACTTGATATGATTTCAATTTTCTTAAATTTACCAAGGCTTGATTTGTGACCCAAGATATGATCTATCCTGGAAAATGTTCCATGAGCACATGAGAAGAAAGTGTATTCTGTTGTTTTTGGATGGAATGTCCTATAAATATCAATTAAGTCCATCTTGTTTAATGTATCATTTAAAGCTTGTGTTTCCTTATTTATTTTCATTTTGGATGATCTGTCCATTTGTGAAAGTCAGCTGTTAAAGTCCCCTACTATGATCGTCTTACTGTCAATTTCCCCTTTTATGGCTGTTAGCATTTGCCTTATGTATTGAGGTGCTCCTATGTTGGGTACCTAAATATTTACAATTGTTATATCTTCCTCTTGGATTCATCCCTTGATCATTATGTAGTGTCCTTCTTTGTCTGTTTTAATAATCTTTATTTTAAAGTCTATTTTGTCTGATATGAGAATTGCTACTCCAGCTTTCTTTTGATTTCCATTTGCATGGAATATCTTTTTCCATCCCCTCACTTTCAGTCTGTATGTGTCCCTAGGTCTGAAGTGGGTCTCTTGTAGACAGCATATATACGGGTCTTGTTTTTGTATCCATTCAGCCAGTCTGTCTTTTGGTTGGAGCATTTAATCCATTTACATTTAAGGTAATTATCGATATGTATGTTCCTATTACCATTTTCTTAATTGTTTTGGGTTTGTTATTGTAGGTATTTTCTTTCTCTTGTTTTTCCTGCCTAGAGAAGTTCCTTTAGCATTTGTTGTAAAGCTGGTTTGGTGGTGCTGAATTCTCTTAGCTTTTGCTTGTCTGTAAAGGTTTTGATTTCTCCGTAGAATCTGAATGAGATCCTTGCTGGGTAGACTAATCTTGGTTTAGGTTTTTCCCTTTCATCACTTTAAATATGTCCTGCCACTCTCTTCTGGCTTGCAGAGTTTCTGCTGAAAGATCAGCTGTTAACCTTATGGGGATTCCCTTGTATGTTATTTGTTGCTTTTCCCTTGCCGCTTTTAATATATTTTTCTCTGTATTTAAATTTTGATAGTGTGATTAATATGTGCCTTGGCGTGTGTCTCCTTGGATTTATCCTTTATGGGACTCTCTGTGCTTCCTGGACTTGATTATTTCCTTTCCCATATTAGGGAATTTTTCAACTATAATCTCTTCAAATATTTTCTCAGTCCCTTTCTGTTTCTCTTCTTCTTCTGGGACCATTATAATTCGAATGTTGGTGCATTTAATGCTGTCCCAGAGGTCTCTGAGACTGTCCTCAAGTCTTTTCATTCTTTTTTCTTTATTCTGCTCTGCAGTAGTTATTTCCACTATTTTACCTTCCAGGTCACTTATCCGTTCTTCTGCCTCAGTTATTCTGCTCTTGATTCCTTCTAGAGAATTTTTCATTTCATTTATTGTGGTGTTCACAATAGATGGTGTTATCATGGTTTGTTTGCTCTTTTGTTCTTCTAGGTCCTTGTTAAACGTTTCTTGTATTGTCTCCAGTCTAGTTCCAAGATTCTGGATCATCTTTACTATCATTACTCTGAATTCTTTTTCAGGTAGACTGCCTGTTTCCTCTTCATTTGTTTGGTCTGGTGGGTTTTTACCTTGCTCCTCCATCTGCTGCATATTCCTCTGTCTTCTCATTTTGCTCACCTTACTGTGTTTGGGATCTCCTTTTCGCAGGCTGCAGATTCGTAATTCCGTTGTTTTTTGTGTCTGCCCCCAGTAGCTAAGGTTGGTTCAGTGGGTTTTAAGCACTCTTTCTTTCAGTTAGCTCAAAGCTTTGTAATGCTCTGGTTGCTGGCTGTCAGTGCAGCGGCTGTGCCTCATCCCCTTCTCCTCCTTGGCTGCTACATCGCTCGGAGCGCCATGTTCCGGGTCTCACCAGGTGCACGCCGGGCAACTACTATGGGCAGGGTAGGGGCAAGGTGGGTGGGGGTCAGCAGAGGGGATGGGAGGCTAAGTCAAAGCTTTCAACTCTCCACGCAAACCTCCCCCAGCTACTGAGCATGCTCAGCTGCCTGGCTTTGCCCTAGGAGGACTTTCCAGGAGCGCACTCAGCTGTTCCAGGTTTTCGTGGCAGCCGGCTGAAGGCAGGCTGGGAATCCGTGCCCCACCTTGTTCACTATTTTATACTCAAGTTACCTCCACCACACACAGAAAGGAGGCACACCCCATGTAGCAGATCTGATGGGGAATCACAAATTATCCCTGGATACTGTAAGCCTTATCTAGGTTGGTGTACTGGCTTTCTTACCCCTTGAAGATATTTCAGACATTACAGTAAAGATGACTTGGGTATTTTGGTTTGTGGCAGTGGTGAGACAACAAGCACGTAGAATTGTAATGCCCCTCAATGGTTTCTTCATTCAATATTACACCTGGGACACGAATTTCATCCATGGCAATACAGAAAATAATTACAGGATTTAAAAAAAACTGCTTTATTGAGGTTTAATTGATGTACAGCAAACTAAACATAATTAATATAGTATACACTTACAATCTGATACGTTTTCACCCATGAAACTCTCACCTCAATCAAAAGAGTAAGTGTATCTATCACCCCCAAATATTTCTTCATGTTCCACTGCAATCCTGCCTTCTTGCCCTCCTGATCCCACCCCCACCCCCAGCAACCACTGATCTGCTTTCCATTATTACAGATTAGTTTGCATTTTCAGGAATATTATATAAATGGAAACATACAAGCTACTTTAGATTTGGTTTGGCTTCTTTTACTCAGCATAATTTTTCTGAAATATATCCACATTGTTGCTGGCATCGATAGTTTATTCCCATTTATTGCTAAGTAGTATTCCATTGCATGTATATATCACAATTTGTTCATCCATTCATCTGTTGATGAACTTTTGGGTTATTTCCAGTTTGGGACTATTACAAATAAATCTGCTATGAACATTCATGTACAAAACTTTAAATGGACATATACTTCCTTTTCTCTTTGGTAAAAATCTAAGAATTGAGTGGATAATATGCTAGGTACATGTTTAATGTTTTAACAACATACCCCACGTTTTTCTGAAGTGACTGTAACATTTTACACATCCAACAAGAGTGTGTGAGAGTTCCAGTTCCTCCACATCCTCACCAGCTCTCAGTAAAGTCACCCTTATTAATTTCAGTCTTTCTAGTAAGTATTTAATGGTATATAATTATGGGTTTAATTTGCATTTCTTTAATTACTAATAATATTGAGCATATTTTCACGTGCTTACTTGCAAATTGAGTACCTTCTTTGACGACATGTCATTTCAAATCTTTACCCATTTTGTAATTGGGTTGATTGTTTTCTTATAATTGAGTTATGAGAGCTCTTTATAAATTCTGAATACATGTAGTTCATCAAACATATGCTTTGCAAATATTTTCTATCAATTTGTGCCTTGCCTTTTCATTCTCTTAGCAGTATCTTTCAAAAAGCAGAAGTTTTTTAATGTTGATGAAGTCAAATTTATCAAGTAGTAGCTTTCTTTTCTTATAATGTCTTACTTTGGGATCAGGGTAATGCTGGCATCGAAGAATGAGTAGGAAAGTATTTCCTCCTCTTCATTTTTCTTGAAGAGTTTATGTAGAATTGGTATTATTTCTTCCTCAAATGTTAGGTGGAATTCACCAGTGAAACCATCTGGGTCTGATGGCTTCTTTGTGGAAAGATTTTTAATTATAAATTCAATTTCTTAAAGAGACTTAAGGTATTCAGCTTATCTATTTCTTCTTTTTTTTAAAATTTATTTATTTATTTTTGGCTTGTGTTGGGTCTTCGTTTCTGTGCTAGGGCTTTCTCTAGTTGCGGCAAGTGGGGGCCACTCTTCATCACGGTGCGCGGGCCTCTCACTATCGCGGGCTCTCTTGTTGTGGAGCACGGGCTCCAGACGCGCAGGCTCAGTAGTTGTGGCTCACGGGCCTAGTTGCTCCGCGGCATGTGGGATCTTCCCGGACCAGGGCTCGAACCCGTGTCCCCTGCATTGGCAGGCAGACTCTCAACCACTGCGCCACCAGGGAAGCCCTCTGTTTCTTCTTGAATGAGCTTTGGTAGTTGTAGCTTTCAAGAAAATTCATCCAATGTATCTAAGTTGTTCAATTTATAGGCATAAAGTTGTTCATAACATCTCCCTTATTATTCTTTTAATATCTGTAGAATCTGTAGTGATAGTACCCCAGTGGTTCCTTATTTTGGTAATGTGTGTGTTCTCTCTTTTTTCCTCAGCAGTTTGGATACACTTGATCAATGTTAATGATCTCAAAGAACCAGCTTTTATTTCATTGATTTTCTCTTTGTTTGTTTTTTGTTTGTTTGTTTTATATCTCATTGATTTCTGCTTTAGTCTTTATTATTTCCTTTCTATACTGAGTTTGGTTTTAATTTGCTCTTCTTTTTCAAGTTTCTTATGGAAGAAGATGAATGCATTGATTTGAGACCTTTATTCTTTTCTACAACAGTCATCTCTTGCTATAGTATTTCTCCTAAGTACCTCTCTAGCAACATTCCACAAATGCTGATATGGTGTGTTTTCATTTTCATACAGTTCAAAATACTTTCTAATTTCTCTTTTTATTTCTTCTTTGTCTCAGAGGTTTTTTAGAAGAGTATTATTTAGTTTCTAAATATTTGGGGATTTTCTATACATCTTTCCATGATTGATTTCTAATTTAATTTCACTGTGGTCAGAGAACATACTTTGTATGACTTTAATCCTTTTAAATTTACTGAAACTTGTTTTATGGCTTAGAATATGGTTTATCTTGATAAATGTTCTGTGTACACTTCAAAAGCATGTGCATTTTACTGTTGTTGGGTGGAGTGTTTTACAAATGTCAGGACAAGTGTGTTAATAGGATTGTCCAAGTCTACTACATACTCTTTGGCTTTCTCTCTGCTTGTTCTACCAATCACGGAGATGGAGTTATTTCTCTCAGCATAATTCTTTTTTTCTATTTCTCTTTGTAGTTCTATCAGTTTTTCTTCGTGTATTTTAAAGTTTTGTTATCAGGGGCTTTATTTATTTAGGATTGTTATGTCCTCTCAGTAAATTGGACCCTTTATCACCATAAAATAACCTTTTTATCTCTGGTAAAACTGTTTTCTCTGAATGCTACTTTGCCTGAGATGAATATACTCACTCAAGTAGCTTTTGATTAGAGTTAGCATAATATACTTTTCCCAACCTTTAACCTTTAATCTATTTTTGTCTTTATATTTAAACTGTGTTTTTTGTAGACAACATGTAGTTGTTTTTTATTGAACCTGAAAATCTCTGACTTTTAAATGGAGTGTTTAGACTGTTTACATTTAATATGATTTTTGATATGGTTAGGCTTCAGTCTATCAGCTTGCTACTTGTTTTATATCTGTCTCCTTTTCTCGTCATTCTCCTTTACCTCTTTTTCTGTGTTGTTTTGCATTAATTATTTTTATGATTTCATTTTATCTTCTTTATTGGCTTATTAGGTATAACTCTTTTTTATTTTATTGGTTGCTTTAGCTTTATAATATACAGTGTAACTTATTAAACTCTAGCTTCAAGTGATGTTATAACACTTTATGTGTAAGACCTTATAATACTATACTTCATTTCTGTCCTTTCAGGCTTTTTGCTATTTTTGTCATACATTTTACCTATACCTATGAAATAAAGCCCAGACTACATTAATATTATCATTGTTTAAGCAATCAACTTTCTTTTAGAAACATTTACTTAATAAGAAAAATTGTATACGTGCACCCATATAGTTACTATATCTGGTGCTCTTCATGCCTTTGTGTAGAAATTTCCATCTAGAATCATTTTCATTCTGTGTAAAGGATTTCCTTTAACATTAATTTAACTTTTTTTGTGGTGCAAGTGTTCTGGTGATGAGGTCACTCAGTTTTTGTATATATGAAAATGCCTTTATTTCATCTTTAGTTTGAAAGATATTTTCACTGGGTATACAATTCTGTCTTTATAGTGTCTTTTTTTTTCCCTCTCAGTACTTAGAGATGTTGTTCCACTGCCTTCATGATTAAATTGTTTCTAACGAGAAATCTGCTGTCATCCATATCTTTGTTTCTTTGTATGTAATGTGCTTTTGTTTCTCTATCTACTTTTGGTATTTTATCATTAGTTTTGAGCAATTTCATTATGAAGTGCCATAATGCAGTTTTCTGAATATTTTTTGTGCTTGGGGTTAATTAAGGTTTGTGATCTGTGGGTTTGTAGTTTTTATCAAAACTGGAAAATTTTTATGAAAATTGGAAAAATTTTTAATTCTTTTAAAAAATGTTGGGGCTTCCCTGGTGGTGCAGTGGTTAAGAATCTGCCTGCCAATGCAGGGGACATGGGTTCAAGACCTGGTCCGGGAAGATCCCACATGCCGCGGAGCAACTAAGTCTGTGTGCCACAACTACTGAGCCTGCGCTCTAGAGTCCTCAAGCCGTAACTGCTGAAGCCCGTGTGCCTAGAGCCTGTGCTCCGCAACAAGAGAAGCCACCACAATGAGAAGCCCGCTCACTGCAACAAAGAGTAGCCCCCGCTCACCGCAACTAGAGAAATCCTGAGCACAGCAACGAAGACCCAATGCAGCCAAAAAATAAATAAATAAAAATAAAATAAATTAATTTAAAAAAATACAAAAAATGTTCTCTCCTCCTCTCTTAGGGACTTAAAGTACATGTATGTTAGGCTGCTTGTATTTTTCCTATAACTCACTGATATATATATATATATATATTTTTTTTTTTTTTTTTAATTCTTTGCTGTGTTTCATTTTGCATCATTTCTATGTAGTCAGGTTCACCGGTATTTTCTTTTGCAATATCTAATCTGGTATTAATCTCATTCAGTGTATTTTCATCTCAAACACTGTAGTTTTCATCTCTAAAAGTTTGAGTTGGCTCTGTTTTTACATCTTTCATGACTAATTCATATTTTCAATCTTCCCTCTAGATTTGTGAGTATATGGAATAGAGTTATAACAGTGTTTTAATATCTTTGTCTACTATTGTTATCATCTGTTTTATTTCTGAAACAGTTTCAACTGATTAGCTGGTAATTTTGGTTGAATATAAGATGGTGTGTATCTTACATTGTTGGCCATTGGATATTTTTGTATTCCTATAAATATTCTTGAGCTTTGTTCTGTGACGTGTTAAGTTACTTGAAGAGAGTTTGATCCTTTTGGTCTTGGCTTTAAGTTTTGTTAGGTGAATTTACTCTAGGGTTAATTTTACCATGCTACTAAAGTAGAACCCTTTCAAGTATTCTTCCTGATATCCAATTAAGATATTAAGATTTTTCCACTCTAGCTGGCAAGAAGAAGCATTAATCCTTGCCCCATATATATGTCTTAGGGAGTGTTCCTTTATTAATTTTAGGTGATTCTTTCCTTGGTTTTGGATAGTCTTCTCACATGCATGCACTAATCGGTACTCACCTGAATACTTGAGGAGCACCATCTTCAGATTTCTGAAGTTCTCCTTCTGTGCAGTTCTCTCATTCCAGTGTTCTTTCCTGTGAACCCTAGCTACCTTGGTCTCCCCAGACTCTCTACTTCATCTCTTCAACTCACAGAGTCCCAGGCACTGGCAGTGTTGCCTCTGTGCTTCAACCTAGAAATTCTCTCAGGGCAGTAGCTGGGGCAATTTTAGGGCTTACCTCATTTATTCCTATCCCATGTGCATCACTGTTTTTTTTCTGCTTTAGGTCCAGTATCTTGAAAACTGTTGTTTTACAATATTTTTCTGTTTTGTTGTTGGTGATGGTTTTTTTGCAGGTGGAAGGGTGAATCTGGTCACTTTTACTCTACATTAAGCAAACATGGAAGTCCCTGATTATAACATTTTGATAAGGTTGTGCTTCCTCAGTTTTTCACTAGCTTTGCTGCTATTCTCTCTTTAAAACTGGATATTTTCCATACAATTCTTCTTCACCCTCATCTTTCTCTCTCTGGCGGATCTCATCCCAAAGTTTCAAGTAAACCACATGTTGGTGAATCCCAAATTTCCATCATCATCTCAGTCCATTCTCTTAATTTCTAGATTTATCTGCCCGATGGCTTACTGGTTATCTTTTTCTAGATGTCCCATAAGTTGCATGAACTCAACATATACAAAATAAATAGCCCCTCCTACATGCTCCTGTCTAGTATTTAAATCTCCCTGTAGCATTCATCATATAGCTCCTTGACACTAAAGAGCTTCTCAATAAAGAGGCTGAATTAAATTGAATCCCACAGATAAGGGGATCTGTCAGAGGCAGGGAAGATAAATAGTCTAAGCTAAAAGCTGTCATGCTGAACAGGACCTGGTCCTTCTCTCTGAAACAACAGATTGGGAAGCAGAGCCAGTCTGGGGTACTGGCTGACTCTCCATCTCTTGTCACTGTGAAGTAGATACCTGGGACAAGCAAGCATGGAAAATAAAGTGGAAAGAATGGAAGGAAGCCAACTTTTTAGGCTCCAAAATGCTAACGATTGCCTCTTAAAACTGTGTCCAAATTAACTACTTATATTGCTTCCTTCTGTGCTGAAGTACTTCTACCAAATTCATCATACATTGCTTTTTTAAGTGTTCTTGAGTCACTTTATGTGAAGATGTTTCATCTTGTCAATCACATTATAACTTTCAACTAGACATAACAACACTTATTTTCTCAGTAGCTTTGGGAGATTTTAAGAACAACGAGGATGCCTCTTTATCACAATAGGTGCATCTCAATAATAGGGACCATGACTCTTTTTCCCCCTAGAGAAAGATAATGAACAAAAGTATTGATTATCTATACAAAAAGTAAAGATACAGGACTAGTTTGGGGTCTGCAGCCCACATCTGGTCATAGCCTCATTTTCACCACACATTCCCTATCCACGCTACAACCATGATCCAATCATACTGAGAAGCCAAGCTATTTCGCATTGGCAAACCAACTTCAGCTTTGCCTAAAGCTTGTTTGCCAGGGAAATCTTGGCACAGCTTCTCTGGATGCAGACTCCCTGGCATGTTTTTCTGCCTTTGGGGAAGTTCTCAGCATGCTCTGCCTCTGTTCGAACTGGCTGGGTGGAGTTAAATTAACAGGGGATTTGGAGTGTAGGCCAGGCAGGTGTGAAGCCCTGTTCCAGCAACCCAAATAACAGAAAGCCTTTTCAATCATCTTGTCTGGTGCCCAGGTCTGGTTCCTCTCAGACAGGAGGCTGGAATGGCTCAGCCCTCCAAATTCCAAGACCCAATGTTACAGACAGTGTGAAGTAATTAGACCTGCCTTAGAAGACTATTGCTATAAAGAACAGTCCAACTTCTCAGCAACCACACTTTACTCACATTCTGTTCTAATAAAATTTAATAAAAATCTCCAAACTGGGGAAGGAAAGCCAAAAGAGGTTTAAAATAAAGATTAAAACATGATGTTTAATAAATTAATACAAACATGGGATATCATTATTTGCCTAAATTAACAATTTTTTTAAAACTGATAATAGCCAGTATTGACAAAAGTATGAAAAAACAGAAATTCTCATATACTCTTGGTAGAAATTTTTAACGGGCATTTTGGAAGTATCTATCAAAATTTACTGTAACTATACTTGTCAACCCAACAATTCCAGTTCTAGTTATCTGTTCTTGAGAATTACATTCACATGTGCACAAAGATACACATTCAAGGATGCTCAACTCAGCATTATTTTTTAATGTCAAAAAGTTACAGATAATCTTAATCCTTATTAGTAAGGGTAAGGGAAAATTATTCCATATACCCACATTATGAAATACTATACCACGGGCTTCTCTGGTGTCTCAGTGGTTAAGAATCCGCCTGTCAATGCAGGGGACACGGGTTCGAGCCCTGGTCCGGGAAGATCTCACATGCCGTGGAGCAACTAAGCCCGTGCACCACAACTACTGAGTCTGTGCTCTAGAGCCCATGAGTCACAACTACTGAAGCCCACGAGCCATAACTACTGAAGCCCATGTACCTAGAGCCCGTGCTCCGCAACAAGAGAAGCCACCACAGTGACAAGCTCGTGCACTGTGATGAAGAGTAGCCCTAACTCGCCACAACTAAAAAAAGCCCATGCACAGCAACAAAGACCCAACGTAGTCAAAAATTAAAAAAATAAAATAAAAATTAAAAAAAAAAAGAAATACTATACCACAACTCAAAAGAATAAAGAATCTCTTTGTGTTATGACAATCTCTGAGAGATACTGTTAAATGACAAAAACGATTACAATATGGATAGATGATCATGTTCATGCAAAAAATAAAAGACCCTTGGAACTCTATGTCTATGTATGAAATACACTTCTACAAGGCAGCACATCAAACTGTTTACAGTATTAATGCTGGGACTCTGAGAAAGTGAGTGGATGGGGAATAGTGAGAAAAAGGGATGGCAAAGAGAGAGTTTTAAATTTTATTCTACACTTGTTTTGAAATTTAATAAAAAGGAACATTAAGAAAAACTATATTCCTTTGTACATAATCTCTTGAAGAGACGAGAGTTCAGGTCCTTCTCAGAGGAAGTGTTTTTCAATTCTGGCTATGTGGTAGAATTACTTGGGGAATTAAAAAAAAAGTTTGTCTCAACTCAGGCTCTGAGTTGGAAGTAGAGCCTGAGGCAAGGATTAAAATGCTGACACTTTATTTGGGTGATGCAAGCACAGGACAGTGAAGGTGAAGAGATAAGAAAAGTGGGCCAAGAGATGCAAGGTAATGTTATGCAGTATTTCTTTGATGCCCGCACTTCACAAAAAGTACTGACCAGAAAGAGCAATTACTCAACAGTACTTCTCCAGATATGTAAGGAGCAGCCACACCTCAGAGCAGTCCACAGAAGAGAGAAAGAGGGGGGACCCAGATCCCTCCTGTCTCTGATTTCTCATTAGCCAAGATTTGCCTCATGGTGAGCTGCCTCTCCTGCATCATCCCCTGCATCATCCAGCCCATGGCTACTCTCAAGAAATCATATCCTATGCCCTGAGGTGTGGCATTTTATCCATAAAAAGAGAAAAGACTTGGAATAGCTGGAGCTCAGCATGTGGGTCATGAGATTCTTGCCCGTTGGGGTTTTACCTTGAGCTCCATCCAGGGCAGGGGAGGTGGGAGTTGAAGAGATGGAGGTGGTGGGGGTAGAGGGGTGTTCAGCAAGGGTCTAGCAAAGATAAAGTAGCGGAACATGGTCAGAGAGGCAAGAGCCTTCAGAAAGTTGGAGGAGATTAAGAGAAGCTAAGAGGTGCACCAGACGTGCACTGTAATTCTAACCCTACTCATGACTAAATAAATCAGAATGCCTGTAAACTTCTATTATTTTAAGGCTCCCCACATTATTTGAATATTCAGCCAGCATTGAGAATTACTGCTGTAAAGCATCTACCAAAACAAACAGCCTGGAGCAAATTTCATATCACGGTGGCCTACATTTTTTTCCCTTACAACTAAAAAATAACAAAACTACCTGTAAGGACATCTTAGAGAGCCACCGTGCTTCAGGAGCTTAAGTTATTTTAGAGCAGGTTCTGAAAGATGCAAACACTTCATGACCTTGACTTCCTGTTAGCGAAAAGGCCACAGAAGTTCTTCATGCAAAACAATAAAATTTCCCATTAGGTTACATTTAAACAGCAATTTTAGAAAGGGTAGGGAGAAATAGCAGTTTTCTCAGTTGGACTAAATAGGTTTTGTTTGAAAAAGAAATAATCAGTTCACTGCCTTGGATTTGGAGGGCCACATCCTTCCTCAAAATGAACAATGTCACATTTTATTTTCTCCACATAAATTGTGCTCTAACCATGTGTATCCAGATGAAACCAAAACATGAATAAAGTGATTTCTTGGGCTTTTCCTAGATACCTATTTCCTGGTACAAACCTCCAGTTTTCACATTTGTACTCAATCTATTGCATGCTGGTTTATATATGGATACAAGAAAGAAACTACTCTGAAAAGAAGTTAAATATTGCAGTCAAATGCAAGTTTCTTACATAGCCTAATATTATTCGAATGCCTTTGCCCCTCATTCCATTTCCCACTCCCAGCTGCCCCTTTGTCGGTTTAGCAATTAGAGTAAAAATTATCACAAGTGATGATGAACCTACCATGAATAAGATATATAAGAAGTATCTTGAGAGATATATCACTTAAGTATATCACTTCTGCTATCTGGTCACAGTTTCCCCATCTACAAATGGGGAAATGAGTAGGCCTTGATAATGTCTTCAGTCCTTCCAACTCTGATATTTTACATTTCTAAATTCTTGGACACTTTCCATATGCATCTGTCAATATACACACTTGGCTGTGAATTCTGCCCACAAAGTTTCCAAAGATGTAGTGGCCAAGAAAAATTATCTCAAAATAAAATAATCAAAATGTCTATTTAAAACAGGCTTGCATACTGGGTGCATTAGATGTTGCAAAACAATGCAGAAAGATGTAGAACCCTCCTCTGGGAACTTACAGTGCACTCTCTGTTATCAGCAGAGATAGAGGGAAAAGTGATAATGACAACAGAACCCAGATGTTGAGAAAATGTACGCCAAGTAAATTCTTTTAGAGTATATATTATGGCTTTGGGATTTTGAAGATTATATTTGTTGATGATAATCATGAGCTAAATATGGATGGATTTTTTAAAATGACAAATAATAATAAAGACCCAATTCTTTATGTCTAAAGCATCTCCTTCAGTCTGTCTATACAGATCAGCCAAAAAGCCTGTGATATCTGCAACTCAGATTCATGGAGTGTTAAGAAGCCTTTTTACAGAATATGCATGTGAGGACCACGTATTCCTGCACTTTCCATTTCATGTTATCATAGGACCATTTGTTCTCTATTTTAGTAATTTAAAAAAATCACCAGTAAAATTATTTAATATCTGTCATTCCCAATGGGTTATGAGAATCATGGGAACAGAGGCAAAGGGTCTTATTTGCCCCTGATTTCTCTGCAAACAGCACAGTGCCTAGTATGTAATGAACACACATAAATATCTGTTGCATTGTTGTGTGACTAAATCAATGAACAGATGATATTTACTTCCAGAAGAAGATTTGAACCTACCATACTATAAAGTATATGCTGATCATTTTTAGAAAGACACTGGATCAAGAACCTTATAATGGTGGAGAAGGGGAATATAATTTGACCAGAACCCTTGCCTAAAGCTACTTACTGCTATTAAACACAAAATTTTAACTCTGGGATTTCTGGCAATTAAGTCATAAAAAGTAAACATCATTATGAGCATATAAAGGAAGCATACTGTTCTCTGCCTAAAGAGAAGAACATGAAATCAGGACTCTTTTTATAAGTATCTTGAGGAATAATGACCAACATAATGGAAACATCTTCACTCACTTCATCTGAATGCAGAACACACCAGTTACTTGGGTATCCGACAGAGAGCCTGCCTTGACACACATTTTTCCCAGATGAGTTGTGTTTGGCAAGCATTCCTTTAGCCTGTTTAGGGCTCTATTCAATGCAAATTGTTCTGATCCATAGCATTTTGGTTGGGAATATTCTCAAGGACACTGAAATCAAGTAAGTGCTTTTCTGATAACGTGAAATGATAGAGAACATTTTAAGGCTTTTGTGACAAGTCACAGGAAATTTTCATCATTTCTCTCAGCACATTATTGAAAATCAAATGTCCATTTTCAAATGTTTCACAAATGGCAAAAACTATGAAGAGGCTCATCCATAACTAGTATCACTCCAATGCTCAAGAGCCCTAATGTCAAGACCTTCACTCATTCAGGGTAGTTTAAATATCTGTGAGTAAAATGACACTCTGCTTTGACGAATTGTTTAATACAGTTTTACATAGATTCATGAATGGGAGAAAACATGTCTATGTTTTAACACAGTGCATGGTGGCACAGAGGAAAACTTCAGTATTATTACTGCATGTGTAATTTTATTCACTACTCTCTGCAACCATGGGACATGAAGATTGTTTATTTCCACCCTACAGATAAAAAAACTCAAACACATACATATTAAGCAAATTGCCCAGGGTCACAGAACCAGTAAGTGGCACATTAGTTACTTTCAAGCTCAAGTATTTGAAACTACAAATTCTAAGCCCTTTTCGTTACAATATTACTGCCTCCAAGAAATACAAGGTCTATCGCTTTTGAAATCCCTAAGTACCTAACATGAATAACTTGGAAGATGAAAAGTGTTGCCTTTGATTATGAAGCATAGTTAACCCTTTAACAAATGACTAATTTCCCGAGCACATTTAGTAGCAATGGAAACAATAGAAGCTTCTGGTGATGTGTGCCATGCCTCCACTCAGAAGAGTGTATTGATCTGTATTCAGTAAGGATGATTTTTGTTGCAAGTAACCTAAGTCCCAACTAAAAGTATCCTCAATAATAAGGAGGGTACGGACTATCTCACAAAATAAGATGCCCAGTGATAGGTAGCAGAGTTAGGGTTAGAGTAGTTCAGCATCTCAGCAATATCATCATAGTAGGGGCTCTGCTATCTTCAGCATGGCTGATAATATGCTCCTCACATTTATAATAATAATATTTGTTGAATGCCTATCATGTTCTAGACAGTTCTAAATGTTTTACAAGCATTTCAACTCAGTTGCTTATCTCAACACTTCTATAAGATAAGATACCAGTGTATTGAGATAGATAAAGACCCTTCATGGACATAAGATAGCTGCAACAATGCCAAATATCAAAGTGGACAAAATGACAACCAGTAATAAAGAAGGGTGTTGTCTCCCATGTACTCTTCTTCCCAGAAGCCACTGAGCAGACTTTCTCCAAGGTTCCATGCTCAAACTAATCACCGGCAAGAGGAATAGAAATTATCACAATTATCCTAAACAAATCATGACTCACACAAGCTCCTCTGGAGTGGAGACACCCCCATTTCTTCAAGCACATGGCCACCAAGGGAGGTGACACCTGAACGAAAACTGGACTCTGACCCTATAGCTAACTTCTTCATCCCCAGCTGGATAGGGAACACCCTTAGACACATTCAAAGCTGATGGGTTTCTCAGAAAAGGTGGGCACACTGGAGATATTTAGAGCTCCTGTTCCTTGGTAAATACTAGAAGAAGTGTTCTGCTTGAGCAATTGTAGAAGTGCTAAAGAAAGCCAGGATCTGAGTTTTCACAAACTAAAAAGCATTGGCTCTTTCAGGAGACAGAGTCAAGGTCTGAGTTTCACAAGTACAGCATGACTTAAAGTAAAACCATTTGGAGCTTACAGACGTGGGGAAAGAAGCCCCAGTGTGATTGTAAAGAGTGCTGCAGAGCAGGAAACATTCCTGGTGGGCAACATAATGCTGTATTAGGTAGAATTTACTGCATATCCCTACCACCATGCCTCCAGCAATGGCAGAACTCCCTCAAATTTCACTAAGATGCATGTGTGTTTTTGTGTAGCAGCTAAAAACATGTGCATCTTCAGAGATAGGGGATATGTGGGTAAATGTGTGTGCACGTGTGTAGAAATTTCCCCAAACTGCAGGGGCCTTACTGTTGGCTGAACTGTATCCCCTCAAAATTCATATGTTCAAGCCCTAACCCCCAGTACCTCAGAATGTGACTGTATCTAGATATAGGCCCTTAAAGAGGTAATTAAGATAAAATGAGGCCATATGAGTGGGCTCTAATCCAACAGGGCTGGTCTCCTTATAAGAAGAGGAGATTGGAACACAGAAGCACTGATTGAGAAAAGACCTTGAGAAGAAGAGGGAGAAGGCATCCATCTACAAGCCAAGGAGAGAAACCTCAGAATGAAATCACCCTTGCTGACACCTTGATATTGGACTAGCCTACAGAACTGTGAGAAAATAAATTTCTATTGTTTAAGCCATTCAGCCTATGGTATTTGTCATGGCAGCCCTAGCAAACTAACACACCTACCAATCTGTAGAAGATAAAAGCTTATACGGAATGCACCATATGTGGTTGGCTTTTTACAAATGGCTGGCTCTTCCTTAATTCTTTCCTCCTAAATATATTGCAGAATGAAAGATAATGTAGTTGAGTAATAGCCTTTTGACTGGGTTAGCTATCTTAACTGAATCAGATCAACTCTTCAGCCAATTGGGAGTGTTGTGCAAAAATCAATAATTTAAATAGCCCTAAAATGTGACCCAGACAATGTCTTTCTTCCTAAGCTCTGACTCTTGAATCCATGAAAACATTTTGGTCACCAATGTGGACATACAACTTACTTCCTCTTCCCCCAAAGAAATTAGAAGATTTCATGGGAGCGATGAGGGGTGAGGTGGGAAGTGGTTTACCTTAATTATTCTGCAGAGAATATCTTAAAACTTGTCTTTAGCCCTTTTTATTCTCCCTCACATTTTTTACTAGAATTGATAACTTCGGAAGTCATCTCTCTTTTGCTTCCCTAACAGCATTCATGATAAAGGTTCACCCACTCTGGATGCCCCCGGGAAAGCCAAATCCCAAATTCCCTCTCCCCTATTTAGCAGCAAAACCTTCTCTCCTCCTCGAAAAACCTGGATGCTAGATGATAATACCAAGGCCCTGAGACTCTGAAGTAAATTTATCAGTGCATTTTCTCAACAACAGCCAATGTTTCATTATAAAAAGTTCTGATACTAGCTGCTGAGAGAATAAAATTATTATCCTATCTTTATAAGAAAAAGAAAATAAAAAGAAAGCAAATAAAAGAAAATGTTGAATACAAGAATCTTAGATTCTCCAATTTCCTTGTGTCAGAGAAGAAAGGCTGGTGTTTTGTGCCCTACATGATAGGACAAGCTTACCAGCCCAGAAAACTAAAATGTGTGAAGTCACATAGCTCTGCCTAAGTAATGGTCAGCTAATCCCATTCCCAGAGACAGAAAAAAACACTGATGTTTTCCTTTTGAATTAACATTAACTTTCATTACACACACACACACACACACACATTATATTTAGAAATGTTTTAGCCCTGACTTCTCAGTAGGGTAAGTGCCTCAATTTCCTGCAAATCATTGTCAAGTGTCTAGACAGGAGAAGTGGAAGCAAAGATAAGAGATCCTGAATTTCAACAGAGGGGCCATCATGCTAAACCTAACTCAGCTGTGCTTTTTCACTTGGCAACAAGTGATAACCCTGATAGCCACGTATTTTTCCTGCTGCCTTTGACTTCTGATAAGGAAGAGGAAAGTGGGAAACAATCATGAGTGTTGATGATAAACACCCCTGGCTGTGCATTTTCTTCAGTCTTTTTCAGTTAACTGTACCCCAGAGGAATCCCAAACCCTGCAGGTCTATCTGATATCTGGAGAGGTTTATGAGCATTTGAAGCTACAGATTAAGATGAACTATACTTAAAAGGGTTTGTGACTTGTTTAGCGCCTTTATTTTAAATATACCTCTAAGTCAATCAAACATGCTTTGTAGAAATTCCTAAAGTCTTAATACACTTTGTGAAAGAGGGTTTTTTAATTAATTAATTTATTTATTTATTTATTTACTTTTGGCTGCATTGGGTCTTCATTACAGTGTGCAGGCTTCTCACTGCAGTGGCTTCCCTTATTGTGGAGCACGGGCTCTAGGCGCACAGGCTTCAGTAGTTGTGGCACATGGGCTCAGTAGTTGTGCCTCACAGGCTCTAGAGCGCAGGCTCAGCAGTTGTGGTGCATGGGCTTAGTTGCTCTGCGGCATGTGGGATCTTCCCAGACCACGGCTCGAACCCGTGTCCCCTGCATTGGCAGGCGGATTCTTAACCACTGCGCCACCAGGGAAGCCCGTGAAAGAGGGTTTTACAGTCTCTTAATGTTTAAGAATTGGGTAGAACCTCAGAGGTCAGTAGCATCCTATACACGCATTAAATTCACTGTGGGAATACCTGAGATCAGTAGCAAACTTTCTTCCCTTGGAAATATTCAGAGAATACCTTCCCTAAGGACCTAATCTCTGACTGTATTACGAGACCTGAACATATCATTTGCCCAATCCACTCTTCATTCACTCATACATTGATCAACCCCTTCTTTGGGTTCCTTACTGAATATGGTACGGATTAAGTGGGTGGGTAGTAGAGTCAGGTTGCCTAGTTTAGAACCCTGTGACTCTCCTGCTCACTAGCTGTGTAAATCTGAGCAAGTTATTTAACCTCTTGTGCCTCAATTTCCCTATCTGTAAAATGGGGATATTGACAAGACTTACCTCTCAGGATTGCTGTGAGGGTTAGAGAGTTATAGATGCAAAACACTTAGAATAGCGTTTGGCATACAGTAATGAATTTTAATTATCACTATTATAGTGCTAAACACTGGTCTTTAATCAGAAGAGGAAAAGGTAGATGAAAATAACATTGTAGGGATGATGGCAAAAAAGCGAAATCCACCAACTACTTAAGAATCAGGAAATCAGATAACACAGTGGTACACAGTTGGTTCCTAGCACTTGTGTAGATATTATTATAAGCGTCAACAGTAACTTGTAAGATAGTGCTAACTTAGGCTAAACTTAGAACAAATAATGAAATAGTTTGGTGTGAAAGATGGTAGTAGTTTAAAGAAATGAGAGGTCACTGTGGACTGAAGGGGCCAGACAAGATTTCATGGAGGAGGCATGACTTACCCTGGGCCATGCTGAACAAGCAGGATATGGACGAGCAGATGGAGGAGGTTACTAAGGGAACAGCATCAAAATCAGAGAGGTGGGAAGTACTGTGACATAAGCTGCACTGAACATCTGTATTATTTTTCAGTGATCAGTCCAGGAAGTGGGCTTGCCATCATCCTTATTCTCTGCCTTATAGCTTAAAGGTAGAACTCTGCACAAGCCTCAGGCTGCCTCTGAGTTTTTCCTTTCCAGCAGATCTTACACAATCTACACGAGCTCAACTTGCTTTCAACACTACTGCCTTCTTGTCTCTACCCTTTTCCTAAGCCTCGGTGTCCACCTCAACCTCAACTCCAACCCATTGTTTTCAGGGTAAAACCAAGCTTCTTAGCCCGATACTCAATGCTCTTCACAATCTGACTCTTCCAGCCTAGTCATCCAGCCTAGTCATCTCCCAGTATAGTCTGAACTGCGTGGGTCCACTCAATATTTGGATTTTTTCAACAGTACTACACAATCCGGGGTTGGTTGAATCCAAGAATGCAGAACTGTGGATACAGAGGAACTGCATATACAGAAGGCCAACTGTAAGTTATATGCAGATTTCTGACTGCACAGAGAGGGCCATTGCCCCTAAGCCCAGAGTTGTTCAAGGGTCAACTGTATACTTTTCCCCTTCTTTTTCTCACAATTCTTCCAGCTAGGCCTTTCTTTCATGCTTCTATCAATCTAAACTCCAATATAAATTTACCTCTATTCTCTCCTTAACCATCTAATAATTATTATATTTGTGTATAATTTATCTGTGAACTTTCTGGTTCTTTGTCAATTTTCTAATTCTGTTAAATTTTTTGCTAACTTTCCAGTGTCTTCACTAACTTCCTTAACCACCACATTTTCTCTCTCTTGTGCTCACAGAACACATGTGTTCCATTCACCAAGCAAGTAAATTTGCAGTATTCCTTCAGCTAGAATTTTATATTGCTATTTCAACTGGAGGGAGGTTAGCTAACTTTTTAATTGAGATGTTAGTTTTCAACCTGGACAGTAAGTTCCTCCAGATCAGGACTTATATCTGACTCTTCTTGCAAGCACAGTAGTTGATTAACTACTAGGGATGACAGGAATCAGAAAGGTCAATTTACAAGACTAATTTATTAAACTACCCAAATGAAGACAAGTAAAGCATAAGAAAAAAGGTAGATTTCAAGGTCGGTAGGTTATAGATAAGGTTCCCTGGAAACTAAACCATGAGATGCTGAGGTTTTTATTGTTGTTGTTTTGCTTTTGTTTTGAGACCCTGAGATTTGTACTCAGGAAGTTACTACTCTTGGGATTAACACCTCTGGGGTATGAGGAACAAGGGGCGAAGGATGAGGATTGGACAGAGGAAGAAGTAAGAGTTTGAACTGTGCTGTACCTGTGAGAGAATCTTCAGTCAATTTCATGGAGAGCTCTGGAACTGGGATGGCTTAAATTATCCCAGTTGAAGCAAAGGGGCCAGGTCTTTGTACATTCACTTAGACCATTCTTTGAATGTGTACTGGACCTGGGGAAGGGTAATAACTTTGAGCAAGGGAACTGTTCTTGGCACTTCCTGGGGAGGGATGCAGCTGTGAGCTGTCAGGAGCCAACACTCCTTGGCTTGGTCCTAAAGGCAGAGTCTGGTGGTATACCACAGTATTCACCACTGTGTTAGGTAACATGACAGCATGAGCTGTTGACCTCATTTCAGCCTCTGTGCTTGACACTCAGCTCCGCCTGGGATTATTCTGTTCTCTGGCTATTATGCCCTACATGCCTGACCTGACTTTAAGCATGTTCATTTGTAGATCAAAAATCTAGTCCTTTATAAGTCCTCTCTTCCTTGCAGTTTCTTGTTCCACTTATCAGAAAGAAACAATCCAAAACTGTTTATGTACTGGACCACAACTAAAAAGTGTTCAAATCATCAGCACTTGCTCTGGAATTAAATAAGTAACTGTTCCACAAGACATTTTCTAGAATCTCAAGTGAAGGGCCTCTCTGGAGATTCAGCTTTCATTGGACCCACTCTAGCCAAAACTGACAGGACAGCCTTGAAGTTCCAGCCTTTCCCGGAAATACCAGCTGACCAAACACTTGGAAATGTCACAAAGTCAACAACAAGGTAGAACTTGTCCTAGCGTGAGGAAAACTGACTTAGCAAAGGGTAGCAAGGAGACAGTCAACTAATCTGCTGATTCATGACCACCTTGAAGAACTGAGGGTTTTCACTTGGGTGGCCCTTCCCCCAATCCATCACCCCTGACACTGCCACTTCTCATATTTCCATCTTTTGTTATTGATGATAATGATGGTGATGATATGAGAAATTTAACAAATACAGAAAAGAACCAAGAAAAATGAAACAAACATTTAGGTGTCCCCTTCCCAGAATTCACTAGTGTTAACTTTTTGCTATATTTTCTTCTGTTTTTTTCCTAATTAAAAAAATTATAGGTATAATTCAAATTGTCTCTTTTGCTACTTTCCATAGTCAAAGTCATGATTTTTAATGTGCATCTTTCCAGTTCATTTCTAATTATTTTAATTTTTATACATCTTTATTGGAGTATAACTGCTTCACAATGCTGTGTTAGTTTCTGTGGTACAACAAACTGAACCAGTCATATGCATACATATATCCCCATATCCCCTCCCTCTTGAGCTTCCCTCCCACCCTCCCTATCCCACCCCTCTAGGTCGTCGCAAAGCACCAAGCTGATCTCCCTGTGCTATGCTGCTGCTTCCCACTAGCTATCTGTTTTACATTCAGTAGTGTATATATGTCAATGCTACTCTCACTTTGCCCCAGCTTCCCCTCCCTACCCCCTTGTCCTCAAGTCCATTCTCTATGTCTTCGTATTTATTCCTGCCCTGGCACTAGGTTCATCAGTACCATTTTCTTTAGATTCCATATATGTGAGTTAGCATACGGTATTTGTTTTTCTCTTTCTGACTTACTTTACTCTGTATGACAGACTCTAGGTCCATCCACCTCACTACAAATAACTCAATTTCGTTTCTTTTTATGGCTGAGTAATATTCCATTGTATATATGTGCCATATCTTCTTTATCCATTCATCTGTCGATGGATGTTTAGGGTGCTTCCATGTCCTGGCTATTGTAAATACTGCTGCAATGAACATTGTGCTACATGTCTCTTTTGGAATTATGGTTTTCTCAGGGTATATGCCCAGTGGGGGGATTGCTGGGTCATATGGTAGTTCTATTTTTAGTTTTTTAAGGAACCTCCATACTGTTCTCCATAGTGGCTGTATCAATTTACTTTCCCACCAACAGTGCAACAGGGATCCCTTTCCACCACACCCTCTCCAGCATTTATTGTTTCTAGATTTTTTTTTCATTCATTACAAAACTTTTATTTTCAGTAAAGGAAGGAAGATGTCCAGATATAAAATAGCTGTGATCATAAAAGATACTAATAAGTACTGTCCAAAGTCAGGATTTTAAGAAGAAAACTCCCTGGAATACCGGTCTTAGTTTGATTATTTTTGTTACTGTTTTGTATTGTTTTTTACCTGCTCTTTGGTGGATTTTTTTTTTCCTTTGAGGAGATTTTTCATTTTATTTATATTCCAAATCTATTACTTGGAGTTCTCATAAGTTAATGTTTTTATTTTTATTTTATTTCATTTTTAAATTTATTTTTTTTAACATCTTTATTGGAGTATAATTGCTTTACAATGCTGTGTTGGTTTCTGCTGTATAACAAAGTAAATCAGCTATATGTATACATATATCCCCATATCCCCTCCCTCTTACGTCTCCCTCCCACCCTCCCTAACCCACCCCTCTAGGTGGTCACAAAGCACTGAGCTGATGTCCCTGTGTTATGCAGCTGCTTCCCACTAGCTATCTATTTTACATTTGGTAGTGTACTTATATCCATGCCACTCTCTCACTTCATCCCAGCTTACCTTCCTCCCTCCCCATGTCCTCAAGTCCATTCTCTACATCTGCGTCTTTATTCCTGTCCTGTCCCTAGGTTCTTCAGAGCCATTTTTTTTTTTTTAGATTCCATATATATGTGTTAGTACATGGTATTTGTTTTTCTCTTTCTGACTTACTTCACTCTGTATGACAGACTCTAGGTCCATCCACCTCACTATAAATAACTCAGTTTCATTTCTCTTTATGGCTGAGTAACATTCCACTGTATATATGTGCCACATCTTTATCCATTCATCTGTCAGTGGTTGCTTCCATGTTCTGGCTATTGTAAATAGTGCTGCAATGAACATTGTGGTACATGCTTCTTTTTGAATTACGGTTTTCTCAGGGTATATGCCCAGTAGTGGGATTGCTGGGTCATATGGAAGTCCTATTTTTAGTTTTTTAAGGAACCTCCATACTCTTCTCCATAGTGGCTGTACCAATTTACATTCCCACCAACAGTGCAAAAGGGTTCCCTTTTCTCCACACTCTCTCCAGCATTTATTGTTTGTATATTTTTTGATGATGGCCATTCTGACTGGTGTGAGGTGATACCTCATTGTAGTTTTGATTTGCATTTCTCTAATAATTAGTGATGGTGAGCATCTTTTCATGTGCCTCTTGGCCATCTGTATGTCCTCTTTGGTGAAATGTTTATTTAGGTCTTCCACCTGTTTTTAATTGGGTTGTTTTTTTTTTTTTATATTGAGCTCCATGAGCTGTCTGTATATTTTGGAGATTAATCCTTTGTCCGTTGTTTCATTTGCAAATATTTTCTCCCATTCTGAGAGTTATCTTTTCATCTTACTTATGGTTTCCTTTGCTGTGCAAAAGCTTTTAAGTTTAGTTAGGTCCCATTTGTTTATTTTTGTTTTATTTTCATTACTCTAGGAGGTGGGTCAAGAAAGATCTTGCTGTGGTTTATGTCACAGAGTGTTTTTCCTGTGTTTTCCTCTAAGAGTTTTATAGTGTCCAGTCTTACATTTAGGTCTTTAATCCATGTGGAGTTTATTTTTGTGTATGGTGTTAGGGAGTGTCCTAATTTCATTCTTTTACATGTAGCTGTCCAGTTTTCCCAGCACCACTTATTGAAGAGGCTGTCTTTTCTCCATTGTATGTTCTTGCCTTCTTTGTCGTAAATTAGATGACCCTATGTGCATTGGTTTATCTCTGGGCTTTCTATCCTGTACCACTGATCTATATTTCTGTTTTTGTGCCAGTACCATACTGTCTTGATTACTGTAGCTCTGTAGTATAGTTTGAAGTCCAGGAGCCTGATTCCTCCAGCTCCATTTTTCTTTCTCAAGATTGCTTTGGCTATTCGGGGTCTTTTGTATTTCCATACAAATTGTGAAATTTTTTGTTCTAATTCTGTGAAGAATGCCATTGGTAGTTTGATAGGGATTGTACTGAATCTGTAGATTGCTTTGGGCAGTACAGTCATTTTCACAATACTGATTATTCCAATCCAAGAACATGGTATATTTCTCCATATGTTTATGTCATCTTTGCTTTCTTTCATCAGTGTTTTATAGTTTTCTGACTACAAGTTTTTCCCCTCCTTAGGTAGGTTCATTCCTAGGTATTTTATTCTTTTTATTGCAATGGTAAATGGGATTGTTTCCTTAATTTCTCTTTCTGATTTTTCATTGTTAGTGTATAGGAATACCAGAGATTTCCAGCTTTTTTTTGATTTCCATTTGCATGGAATATCTTTTTCCATCCCTTCACTTTCAGTCTGTATGTGTCCCTAGGTCTGAAGTGGGTCTCTTTTAGACAGCATATAGATATTGTTTTTGTATCCATTCAGCCAGTCTGTGTCTTTTGGTTGGGGCATTTAACCCATTTACATTCAAGTTTATTATCGATATGTATGTTCCTATTACCATTTTCTTAATTGTTTTGGGTTTGTTTTTGTGGGTCTTTTTCTTCTCTTGTGTTTCCGCCTAGAGTTCCTTTAGCATTTGTTGTAAAGCTGGTTTTGTGGTGCTGAATTCTCTTAGCTTTTGCTTGCCTGAAAAGCTTTTGATTTGTCCATTGAATCTGAATGAGATCCTTGCTGGCCTGCAGAGTTTCTGCTGAAAAATCAGCTGATAACCTTATGGGGATTCCTTTGTATGTTATTTTTTGCTTTTCCTTTGCTGCTTTCAATATTTTTTCTTTGAATTTAATTTTTGTTAGTTTGATTAATATGTGTCTTGGTGTGTTCCTCCTAGGGTTTATCCTCTATGGGACTCTCTGTGCTTCCTGGACTTGGGTGACTATTTCCTTTCCCATCTTAGGGAAGTTTTCAACTATAATCTCTTCAAATATTTTCTCAGACCCTTTCTTTTTCTCTCCTTCTTCTGGGACCCCTATAATTCAAATGTTGGTGTATTTAGTGTTGTCCCAGAGGTCTCTGAGATTGTCTTCAATTCTTTTCATTCTTTTTTCTTTATTCTGCTCTTTGGCAGTTATTTCCACCATTCTGTCTTCCAGCTCACTTATTAGTTCTTCTGCCTCAGTTATTCTGTTATTGATTCCTTCTAGTGTATTTTTCATTTCAGTTATTGAGTTGTTCATCTCTGTTTGTTTGTTCTTTAGTTCTTCTAGATCTTTGTTAAACATTTCTTGTATTTCCTCAGTCTGTGCCTCCATTCTATTTCCAAGATTCTGGATCATCTTTACTATCATTACTCTGAATTCTTTTTCAGGTAGATTGCCTCTTTACTCTTCATTTATTTGGTCTTGTAGGTTTTTGCCTTGCTTCTTCATCTGTGACATATTTTTTGGCTTTTTTTTTTTTTTTTTTGATGGGTGGGATTGTGTTTTTGTCTTACTGGTTGTTTGGCCAGAGGCTTCCAACACTGGACTTTGTAGGCTGTTGGGTAGAGCTGAGTCTTGGTGCCAAGATGAGGACCTCTGGGAGACCTCACTCCGCTGAATATTCCCTGGGGCCTGAGGTTCTCTGTTAATCCAGTGGTTTGGACTCAGAGCTCCCATTACAGGAGCTTCAGCCTGACCCCTGGCTCTTGAACCAAGATCCTGCAAGCCACATGGGGTGGCAAAAAAGAAAAAAAAGAAAAAAAGGAGCAGAACAATAACAAAGAGTAAAAAATAAAATTAGACTAGGAAACTAACAGATATGTTAGAAAGAATATAAAAATAACAATATAGATGAAACAACAGCTGGAAGGTAAACCAGAACCACAATAGTAAAAAAAAAAAAAAAGTGGAAAAGGCCTTGGCTGTGGGGGGTGGGGCTTAAGCAGGGGTGGGGTTTAGGTAGTGGGTGGGGCCTATGCTTAGGACCCTCAGGGTTGGAAAAGGCCCTGGGGGGTTGGGGGGTGGGGCTTAGGCTCAACTCAACAGAAGGGGCCCAGGCATGCCTCTGGTCTCAGAGGGCAGGGTACCAGGCCTGGGAGCCCAGCAGGCTTCCTGGGCCTGAGTGGGTGGGGCAAATGCCCTCTGCTCCTCCGGTCCTGGAGAGCCCCTCCTGCCTGCCTCTCCTATTCTCCCCTGGCCTCCCTCCTACACCCCCAGGACCTATGCGGGCTGGAGGGGGCCTCTGAGGGCATAGGACCCGGCAGGAGAGCCAGGCAGGCTTCTCCGGCTGACCGGGCAGGGGAAGCTAGGCATGCTCCCCCCTGATCCAAGCCCCCGAGGGTCCCTCCAGGCATGGGAACCCCTCCCCACTCCCAGTCTCCCCTCAGTGGCGCTGGTCCTGTCTGGCCTCCACTTCTTCCCACCCCTCAATCCCCCAACGTCCTACCCAGTCGCTTGGGGGTTCCTCCCACCTCCTGGGGCATCGAGGTCCCCCACCAGTGTTGGGCAGGCATCCTAGTTGTGGGGAGACATGAATTCCGCATCTTCCCACACTACCATCCTGACTCTGCCCCCCCCCCCCGTTTTTAATAATTTTAAATGCATATGTTAGTATCCATAAAAATGCAAAGCACTGTCATGCATGGTTTTAAAGTTGACATAAATGGTATACTACACAGTACTATACTTTGCTTTTATTCATTAACTCTTTTTTGAGAATTTTTCATACAGCTATACAAGATTTAGTTCATTTTTAACTGCTTATGATAGTTCATCAAAGAACCATGTTACATTTTACTTATTCATCCTCCTATTGATGGACATTGAAGTGGCTTCCAAGGTTTTCCTTTTTGTGCATTTTTTTTTCTGACTTCCTTGACAGCTCAAAATGAATGAAATGTTTTTTTTTTTTAATTTCTTGCTGAGATTGACCAGGCCTCCAGAGAAGAATTCCTGCTGTATCATTGTTCTTTGCCCCTCTTCCTCAGCCCTGACAAATACCAGGTGCTGGTTTCTAGAATTCTCATTGTTTTCTGAGTTGGTTCTGCCAACACATTTCAATCCTAGCCAGACCTAAGGAACAGATCATAGAAGTGACAAATATGGGCAAAATTGATACAGTTCATTGGGCCTCAAAATAAAATTGGAGCTACCTCTGGAAATTTATCCCAAGAAAATAATTCAAAAAAGGAAAATAATCTATATACATGAAGATTTTTATTATAAAACTTTTTAATAGGAAAAAATAAGAAATAACAAAAATGGTCAACAATGGGGAGTCCTTATATAAAACATGGCATATCAACTCAATAGAATATTATTCATTCTATTACACTGATAATTCTGAAAATTCTGTATTACATGGGATACATGAAATTGCTCTATCTAGCTCAAAATAGTTGAATATCAGCACCTTCATGTGATCCAAACTAAGAGTAACAGAGAAAGACAGATGATGGTATAATGGTAGCTAAAAAATGTATAAAGCAGGGGCTTCCCTGGTGGCGCAGTGGTTGAGTCTGCCTGCTAATGCAGGGGACACGGGTTCGAGCCCTGGTCTGGGAGGATCCCACATGCTGCGGAGCGACTAGGCCTGTGAGCCACAACTACTGAGTCTGTGCGTCTGGAGCCTGTGCCCCACAACAAGAGAGGCCGCGATAGTGAGAGGCCCGCACACCGCGATGAAGAGTGGCCCCCGCTCGCAGCAACTAGAGAAAGCCCTCGCACAGAAACGAAGACCCAACACAGCCAAAAATAAATAAATAAATAAAATTTTTAAAAAAATGTATAAAGCAAAAGTACATCCACAGTACATGAACGTATATCTGCATTTGGACAAGAACTTAAAAGAAGCACAACAAATTAAAAATGGTTATACTGAGGAAGGAGAGTGGGAGAGAATTAAAACTTATTAAACTTACATATGCGGGACCTTATATACATTATTCTTTTAATACAAACACACACACACACACACAAACACACACACGGGAAGCTTTTATTAGTCCCACTTATAGATGGGGAAACTGTGGTTAAGAGTTATTAAGTCAGTTGTTTAGTGTCAAGTCGATAGAGTGGCAGAGCTAGAATTTGTATACAGGCCTCTTTCACTCCAAAGCCTGCGCTCCATCCATGTTCCTCTATGGATGAAAGAACCATCCTTTCCTTATAGTTCCCATATTATTATTTGTGTAATAAGTAGAAATTTAAATAAAAATTCCCAAAGGGGGTGAGGATAAGGAAGATGGTTTATGAAACATCTCTCCCTGGTCCCATCTGATCTAGAGTGACAGGGTGCCTACTAGAATGACTGATTTTCTGAGCTTGCCCTCAAGGTTCCTGGTGTAGAACAGACGCTGCTGGCAAGAGGGTGACAGTCAACAGACAAAGCCGATTGAATCTGGAATGGGATAAGCCATGTACTGCCTAAGGCCACTTGATCAAAGCTCTTGAACAAAGAGACCTCAACTATTATACGACACTATTGAGAGCGAGCTGAAAACTGTTTGCGGGTTTGTGGATATTCTCAGGGAGAAGCCTCCAAATTCCAGCCTGAATCAATGAACAATGAACAGAGGGGCACTGGGCTGGGAGTCAGGACTTCTGGGTTCCCTAAATAGAGTTCCTGAGCAGATGTGTACCCTTGGGCAAGTCACTGAGGTTCTCAGTTTTCTCATCTGCAACATGAAAGAGTTTGCCTCTTCCAGCACTAAGTGTTTCTCTGGCTCTTTTTTCTACCCAGAAAGAAGAATTCTGTAGTCTACTACCTGGAGAAATCATGTGTCAGACGTCTGAAGGAAGTGCTTATTCCTCTTACCTTCATTCTTTCAGAAAAGGGGGGACTCTCACCAACAATTCTGCTCTTCTCTCCACCCACTAATGTGGTCACCACCTCCCTGTCCAGTGAATTCCCGGGAAGGTCATGTACTGGATCTAGTGCATGGAGATACTCTGCTACAAAGGTGGAAAACAGGCTCCACCCACTCTCACTGCAGCCCACCTGCCAGCAAGTGGGCCGAGCTGCACTTCGTGCTCCCTCTCAGGCAGAAAGCATGTCAGGTCAGGCTGTGGCTCTGCCTCCAAGGGAAAACCTAGAGACGCAGCTCCCTCCTCAGTGCTCTGTCTTGCCAGTTACCATCTACAGCCCTCCAGGTAACTGGCTGGCTAAATGTCAGCTGTGCAGACCCTAGAGTTTAAACTTGGGGTATGGGGAAGAGGAGGGAGCGTGGTGCTCCGTTATAACATCAAGATCAACCTGTAGATTCCAGTACAGAGTTCCAGCAGCCCCAAATTGGGGGTTCATAAGCTGATCCTGGAATTTGATCATCCTCAAGTTCCTTCTATCTGTTTGCCACTGGTTGAAAAAAAAAAAAAAAGAATTGGCATCCCCAAACCTCAAATACAGAACCAAAATCTGAAAGAAATACCAGCCCAGGATCAGGTATAACCTCCTCATCAAACTGTTACTATGAGAATGAAGGAATGAAGGGGTCAGAAGAGAGATGGAAGCAAAATGGATTGCAGAACTGAAGTAACATTCTGCAATTAAGCTTTGGAAGAAACAGAGCTGAGTTAAAAATAAGAATGCCAAGCTGAACTCCAGGGTCTAAGGGGAGAGTGAGATATGGGTGAGTAAGCCAAAGCCCAGCCAGGGACGTGTTCTGGATCCCAGGGCGCCAATACACAAGTAAACAGGCTGGAGGTAAGATCTACAACTTTGTTTATGGGGCTGCATTTGGAAGTGCGGGAGCAGGATGGATAGGTGGACTGTCTTCCACCCGAGTGCCTGAAATCAAATGTCACCATCACCGCCTCTAAGACACATGACCGTAGACAAAGCTAAACCTTTTACACCCTCAGGTTTCCGACGAGCAGAACAGATATCATAATAGCAACAAGAGGGTTGTTGGGAGTATTTAATGAGATAATCCATGTAAAGTACTAGCACATCTAGTGCTCTGAAAACATCAGGCTCCCCTCCTGTCCCACTAGATGGTAGGTTCCAAGAGGGCAGGGGCCACGGCTACATCTGCTAATTGGTAGATCCCCAAAGCCTAACACAGTCTCAGAAAATATTTATTGTTGTTGTTGACATTGTGGTATTGGAGAAGGGAATGGAAGAAACAACGTTAGTACCCTCTTCATCCTCCCCAGAGCACCTTCCCTCTCATTTGAAGCCAGCTAAATACACTGCTGAGGGTGAGCAATGTATTTCCCATCTAAAGATTCAGTTTTCCCCTGCTGCTTCAGGAAGCATCACTGTATAGGAAGAGGGAAGCTAACCTAAACCAGCCCAGCTGAAGTCTTGGTCTGAGTCTTGTTCCTCAAGACAGGGCCAACAAGGCAGCATGCTACCCACTGCCTTTATTTGACTGATATGATTTGATTGATTCATTTCATTTCATTGGATTGATCTTCAAATTCCCTTCTTATTTTCACTCCAAGTTCTCCAAAATTCAAGGGAGAGAGAACAACCACGTACTAGGAGACAAGCTTCAATGTCAGAATAAGTGCCCTTACTTGGTTGGGAGTGGCTGGAGAAGGGGCCTCTACTGGAGTAAAGACTAAAAGAAGAGATGCTTTTTCCAATTTAGATAACTTACTTTTTGAGAAAAAAATTTAACCACTTTCTTATAGCCAGACTAAACAGTTGGTGATGAGGGTTTTTGGATCTGGAATCCTGCCAATTAGAAGGAAAATTGAGTTTTATTCATGGTAGAAGAGAGCTAGTACCCTAATAAAATTCCCAGTATCATTTAGGATCTAGATTCTAGGTAGACTATAGATAGATTCTTTACCATTCACTAATTCACTGTCTTATAGCCCCTGAGTTGCCACGATCACAGCGTCTTTGGTGGTCAGGCCCCAGGTGACCACCTGCAGCCTGGCGTAGCATCAGGAGCATCTTAGATGATTAACAGATGTTCAGTCAAGTTTAAACATTGAGGTTGTCTGTCTAGACAGCTAGTCAAACTGCTTCACATGTCCCATGAGCCCTGCCCTGACTCTCCCTTTCTCCAGCTGTGGAGATGACTGACATTTTGGAACTCTTAGAGACATATAATTTCTAAACATGGAGTCTTGAAGTGAGAAAATGGAAAAACTGAATGAGGACAATAGGATCCCACTAGTGAAGGAACTTGTTCAAAGTCCCTCAGTCTGTGGCAGAATAAGAACTTGAGTCTCGGTCTTTGGACTCTAAGACCAGTGCTATTTCTACTAGATGACTTGAATATTGATAAATATCTTGCCTTTTCCTCACACTTAACAAAGTCTGTGAAAATAGAATTTATTAATCCATCTTCTGCATCTGCCAGTGGGCATTACAGGCACTTAAAGGCTCCCACCCTTTTTTTTTTTTCGTTTTTAACTTTTTTGGGTTTATTTATTTATTTATTTATTTATGGCTGTGTTGGGTCTTCGTTTCTGTGCGAGGGCTTCCTCTAGTTGCGGCAAGTGGGGGCCACTCTTCATCGCGGTGCGCGGGCCTCTCATTATCGCGGCCTCTCTTGTTGCAGAGCACAGGCTCCAGACGCGCAGGCTCAGTAATTGTGGCTCACGGGCCTGGTTGCTCCGCGGCATGTGGGATCTTCCCAGACCAGGGCTCGAACCCGTGTCCCCTGCATTAGCAGGCAGATTCTCAACCACTGCGCCACCAGGGAAGCCCAAGGCTCCCACCCTTTAGAAGCCTATATTTCTAAGATGTCAACAATTATCCAGGAGGCAATTAGTTTCAAGCATATGAAAATAAACTCTGTATTACTTTGCAAGGGCTACTGTAACAAAGTACCATAAACTGGATGGCCTAAACAATAGAAATTTATTATCTCATAGATCTGGAGGCTAGAGAAGTTCAAAATCAAGGTGTTATCTGGGTAGGGCTGGTCCTTTCTGAGGGCTGTGAGGGAAGGATCTGTTTTAGGCCTCTCTCCTTGTTAGTAGATGGCTGTCTTCTATGTCTCTTCACATGGTCTTCCCTCCATGCATGTCTGTCTCTGTGTCCAAATGTTTCCATTTTGTAAAGACATCAGTCATACTGGATTAGGACCCACACTTAGTAAAAGACCCTATCTCCAAATAGGGTTACACTCTGAGGTATGAGGCGTTAAGACTTCAACATATGAATTTGAGGGGAACACAACTGAACCTATGACAAACTCTAAATCGATGTTTCCCATATTTCACCTACTTGTGTATGTAACATCGTAAGACCTTTGCTATTTTCACATACCATCTATACAATTACCCCCTTAATATTTAAAAATCAACTTGGCTTACCAAAATAGATTTATTGTAAGAGGTAATTTGATCTCTTATATAAATAATAAACCAATGTTTTTCTAATACACATTAAAACTATTATTAAGATTAAAAAGTCCTTGCACCACCTAACATTTTCTCACGTCCTACCATTGGTAGGCATATCACACTCTGGGAAACACAAATCCAAATGGCTTGTTGAGTGTGTGGGTTTGCAGGTATTCCATGTGAGTTGAGGTTTTATGGGTATTTATTGAATGAGGCAAATCCCATTTAAGAGATAGTAGTTCCTGCAATTCCAAATCAATTCTCTGTATCTCTCCAGCCTCACAGAAACAGTCCATCTAACTTTCTGTATGGGAGGGTCACAAGAAAATTCTAAAATGGGAAAACAGGATTGGGGGGTCCACTCCTCGTCTTTCTTCTCTCTAGGAGTTTGTTCAACTGCTGCAAGTGACACATGGGAGAGCTACAGAATAATTTTGAAAAGATAAATTAAGGTGGGGTCAGGTACCTTCAACCCTGCAGCTCATTGGCTACATGGTTTCTGAATGAGTTATTGAACCTTCTGCTGTGAAAGGCTTGGAATGGAAAAGTTGGTTTTAAGGGAAGTAATGGGGAAGTACATCATCCCATAGTCTTCCCAGCTCACCTCTTAGACATCAGATCACTGGAAAAACCCTCTATAATAGGAAGAATAAATATGGCCCTGGAGCCCCTCCTACTCCCATGATAGATACAACCAATTTTCCATGGTCCTCTTTACTACTGAGCCCTTAAGAACCTCAAAATCCTTTCCAACACAACACTCCAGGAAGCCACTACCAACTACAGAGAGGAAACCAACAGACTAGCTCTTTGGTGCAGGCTGCTTTCTCTGGCCTCCACAAAAGACCAAACCTATAAGTAGCCTAGGAAAAGGTCTTCACCACCCTTTTCTCCCATGCTTTCCACTCCCTTCTCATATCTGACTTCTTACCCTCAGGACTCAGTTTAAATGCATGTCTCCAAGGAGACCTTCCCACAGAGACCTAATAAGCAATCTAATAAATGCCTAAATGCCTCCCATTATTCTCTATCTCAGATATTTATTTGATTCCTTCATATCATTTACCATGACTTATAATTACTATTTGCTTAGGTACTTATTTTTTTAACAGCCTTGCCCACTGGAATATAAGTTCCTTGAAAGTAAGGGTTATATTGGTCTTGTTCATCATTCTATCACCAGCATACACTAAGCACTCAATAAATACTTCTTGAAAGAAAAATAGAAAGGAAAAATGAAAGGGGGAAATGGATAAAGCAAGGGAAGGAAAGAGAAAAGAAAAGAAAAAGGGGAGGGAGAAGAGGAGAGGAGGGGAGGGGAGGGGAGAGGAGAGAGCTTTCTGCTAAGCCACTGACAATTTGCCACTATATGGAGCTGCATAGTGATTGGTCAGCAGTTTATTTGGTAAGTGAGGTGTTCCTCTCTGTGTGTCATACAGTGAAGCCATCTTTTCCTCTCCCCAAAATCTTGTCCCCCGGATAGGAATATTCCCTTCTCAGAAGTACTGGATGTGGGGGAAAAGTGGGAGACTTCTGCCCTCCTCTCTACTTCTTTCTGGTTCTCCCCTGTGAGGAGGAGTGATTTATCTGCTTGATGAGGTGATTAGACTCTGGCATTGAGTGTCTACCAATAGCTATTGGGCAGGGTAATGATTTGAAGTCTCTGTTCGCCTGGGTCCATTCTCCGTGCCTCCCTTTCAGTTCTCTGACCTCAGCAGGATGTGAGGATGGCCATATCCGTCCACATACTTCTTGAAAGAAAAATAGAAAGGAAAAATGAAAGGGGGAAATGGATAAAGCAAGGGAAGGAAAGAGAAAAGAAAGAGGAGTGTCTGGCTGGCTGGAGGAGTGTCTGCTGGTCAGATCCACTTTTTTCTAGTTCATCCCAAGGTAAAGACTTGGGGGTGAAAAATAGAACACTCACTAGACACTGTCAAGTCACATTCTTTCACAACTTTGCCAATTATGATATGGATATTTTGAGCCCTATATAACTTGGATATCTATTTCTCGAAAGGCTTAGAACTCAGAGGGCAGAAAAGTGAATTTAATTACCCCCTCAGAAAACCCAATAGGAAAAGAGAAAGAAAGATACTGCATGAGGCCAGCTCGACTTTGCAGTACTAGAATCATAACTGGTAGAACATGTAGCCTTTTTTGGCAGGCTAACAAATGTTGCAAGACCACTCTTGGCATCATGCTTCCTCTTCAAACTCTTTCTAAGCTTGTAATAAGAGCCCTATAGCACCTAGTAATCAGAAACATCACAATAGACATGGAGCGAAAAGACCTGTGGTGCCAGGTGAGGTCATTTCAGAGGGAGCCTGGCTCGCCATAGGATGGGTGAGCCCCATCAAGATGGAGGTCAGCACCTAGAGGGGTGGGATAGGGAGGGTGGGAGGGAGACGCAAGAGGGAGGGGATATAGGGATATATGTATACGTATAGCTGATTCACTTTATTATACAACAGAAACTAACACACCATTGTAAAGCAATTATATTCCAATAAAGATGTTAAAAAAAAAAAAAAAAGATGGCGGTCAGGCCCTCTCGCAGCAGATGTCCCTGTCAGATACTGAGAACTTTAACACAAAAGTGGAATATTCCTGCAGTGGCTTGCTGCAGCAATTCATGGGATGTGGGAATACTGTTTTTGGTTGTTAGGAATTTGCAAATGCTTTTAGGTATGGAACCCATCCATTGTCTGCAAGGATGCACAGAGCTATTCATACAGAAGACTTTGCTTTTATTGTTCCAGATGTGAAATGCTTTTTCACATAGACTGAGGACATTTCATAGAAAGAAGAAAATGATTTAAAAAAAAAAAAGAGGCAGAGATATCTTTTTTTAAGGATCTACATTAATTTGTGGCATTAGGTAGCCCATAAAAAGGAAATTCTGCCCCTCAGAAACAGCTCAGCCCATGACCCACCTCACCCCTAAGCCTTTCCTGATCATTGCAGAAAATAATGGATTCCCTGACCTTTTACTCCTCTGGCACTCAGAGCCTGTTCCATTCTACTGGCACTTTCCCTGTACTGTTTAGGGTGGTCAGTCTCCCCGATTAGATTGTTAACTCTTTAAAGAAGGGAATTATGTTTATGTCTTACACATCTTAATGTTAAGATGTGTAATATTACACATCATCCAGCATCTTGTCTTAGATACATTAGAAGCAAATTAAATAGTCTGATTTTTTTTTGATTGCTAAAAAGAGGTCACATTCATGAATTTTACATTTGCAGTGTGCCTGCCATGGGCTAGGAACTGTTCTGGGATTTGAAGCTGCCATGGTGTTGTGGATGATGAGGATAAAACTAGCACCGATACGAACAATGGTTATCATAGCTAATAGTTATTAAATGTTTATGGTAGGACAAGCACCACTTTAAGTGCTTCACATATATTATCTTGTTTAATCCTTACAGCAACCCTAGGAGGTAGTTATTATTACTAAGCTTATTTCTCAGACGAGAACACTGAGGCACAGAGAGAATAACTGCAACAGGGTCCCTGCCCTTGAGTAGTTCACAGACTGGTAGGGGGTCAGAATGTAAAGTAGCGATGACAATATTCATAATATTAATAATACTAGTAATTTAAATAGCTGTAAGTGAAAAATTGGAAGGCAATACATAAGAAAGAAGAAGTGTGTCAACTATACGAGTAGGGTGGGTATGTACATGTGTAAGAGAGAAGAGGCAATTAAGTGTAATAAGTTGTCTGAATTAGATGAATGAGTGCTTCTTTTCTTCATAATTTAATGGGTGTGATCCAGTGGTGTTGATGAATCTTTAACAACTAGATTTCCAGGTGTAGTTCCTGATGAATGTTGGTTGATATTTTCACTTACATTAATGAGTAAGATGAAAGTGAAATAAATAATGAGAAATATGTCAAAACTTCATTTGTCTGTAAAGGATGTGAGTAACTTCTTTGTTAACTCAGATAATAGTTTTCAAACACTGGAAGAATATTTCATCAATTTTCTTCTGCTATTCACAATGGAAAAAGAACTACATACACAATACACTCCTAAGTTAAATCTGCATTATTAACATTTTCCCTATCACTTTCTTACAACTAGACCAGGGATTAGCAAACTACAGCTCATGGGTTCCTATTTTTGTAAAGCTCATTAACTCTTTGTTTTTTTCCCCCCATTTTTAAAGGGCCATAAGGAAGAAGGAGGAGGAGGGAGAGGACGGGGAAGAGGAGGAAGAAAATAGAGAGGAAGTAAAGGAGGAGGAGAAAAAGGAGGAGGAAGAAGAGAAGCAACAGCAACAAAGCCTAAAATATTTACTATCTGGGTCTTTATAGAAAGAGTTTGCCAACTCTTGGCCTGTAGAGTCAACAAAACAATAAATCACGCTTCGATTTTGTAGCATTGCTGATTTCTGTAGTGCAAATACGCCTTCTGTGGCTGATTTCAAGCTAACAATACAGTGCAGAGTTGAGAGGAGATGTACAGTCACGCACCCTTATAGTATCTCCACCTCACAGAAATAATATACATAGATAATCTCAAGAGCATTGAAAATCATAAGGTGTACTAAAATAATTAGGAAGTGATGAGTTTTGAGTATTTATTATCTTAAAACATAATTTTATTTTATTGTAAATTTATAGAATTTTATTTTTTATAATGATTGTTTTTTAACAACTGCCTCACAAAATTCATGAAATTTTAACAATTGCCTTTTGCAAAACAAAACAAGCTGGCCCCAAGAAACCACAGTGTGATCACAGAAGCAGCTGGTTGCCCTTGATTTTAATGTTAATGCTACAATGACCCATGTACTCCTGTAAAGTAGGAAGGTCTAGCTGGTAAAACATGCTAAGAATATCCTTTAAGAGGATGTTCATTACAGCCTTGTTTATAATTGCGAATATTTAAAAAAATCTAAATATCCACTGGTAGAAGAACAGATAAATAAAACATTGTATAGTTGTATTATGGAATATTTATACTGTGGAATTCCTATTATGCCACAATGGTACTGCATTATCTATCTAGCTCTATATGCATCCACATAGATAGATCTCAAAAATAAAATGTGTGAAAGGAAATTTCAGAAAAATATGTACAGATGATGCAATTTATGTTGATTAAAAAACAAAGAACAAATCTATATATTGTCTATAGATATATCAAGTATGAGAAAGGTATCAAAACATAAAGGAGGAAGATGCCCCCAAAACTGTGATATTAGTTGCTTCTAAGGGGTAAGAAGAACAAGAAAAAAGTGGGCTGGAATGGGTAAGCAAAAAGAACTTAAACCTGAACCATTTATAATATTGTGTTCCTTTTTAAAAAATTAAGCACGTAGAACAAGTGTTGGCAATTATTAATATTTTACTGTAGGAATAAGGGTGTTTGTTATATTATCTGATTAAAATTATATAAACATAATTTAAATGAACCTCCCCAAACCTCTAAATGAAATCAGAAGACTTAAACCCATCACTTTAGGTCCTGGATTATCTGGTGAGCATCCAAAAAGAGTTCCTCTTCCATCCCATGAGATCTGCTAAGCAAGATGAAGACACAGGTATGTTCCCTGCTGGCAGATCACAAAGCAGAACCCATTTTCAACTGATGGCAGCCTACATACTGCAGATTCTTCAGAGACATGCTATCTTATTGTAATCAGTGTGAACATACTTTTAATTGGAGTGTATGGTTTTACAAGTTGGGTTCTGAATAATGATTCCTCCCCATTCAGAGTGCAAAGTACAGCAAACACTCAGACCTCCCATGACCAAGCTTGGCAGGGGAACTTTGTCTTTCCTCACACAGGTTTCCTTTCCTTTGCTATATCAGAGAAGGACAAATCCAGTGGTGCTTGCTCACCATGCATGCTCTAAGATTCAGACCTGCTCACTCTCACCTGAGAACTCACATTGAGACTGGTGTCTCCCAGCCACTGCCAAAGTAATACCTGTTTGCCACAGATGTCTGTGGAGCTAGAAGACTACCCATTGGAGTCCTGGCCATTCTAATGATTCAATTTATGTTGATTAAAAACACAAAGAACACAACCTATATATTGTCTATAGATATATCAAGTATGGTAAAGGTATCAAAACATACAGGAGGAAGATGCCCCTAAAACTGCGATATTAGTTGCCTCTAAGGGGTAGGAAGAACAAGAAAAAAGTGAGCTGGAATGGCAGCTGTTGCAAATCACTGACACAAGGTAATAGTGGTGGTCTAATTCTGGCCTATTTAGACTCATGCCCACCATCCGTGTTCTAGGACTGTGGCCTGACACCAAGATGTGTGTGTCACCTCACAGACCCTTCTGACCACCAGCCCATTGGTGCCATCTCAATGTACCACCAGAATGCTTTTATTTCAGGGTATAATGATGCATTCCTGCCCCAGGAACTTGGCAAAGACCAACTCCAACCCATCTGGATGGATTTCAATGCTTTTGGGTGTCTGGGAAAAAGAATTTCAAATGCTTCCCTTCTAAATGTGCTTAAGCTCCAAATGCAAATTTACTCATCCTTTTCTCTAAAGCTCCAACCTCCAACAAGAGTTTCTATGAAAACAAATACTAAAATATTGAAAGGTTTCGGCTCTAGAGGAAGGGCTTCACTTGCATTTTCTCTTATTTGGTCCTCCCAGCAACTTAAGAAATGCATGTTCTTCATTAGCCCTATTTTACAAAGAGGGAGAAAGGAATACTGAGTGGTTAAATCACTTTCCCAAAGCCACACTCTCAATAAGTGGCAGAGTCAAGACTCAAATTCAGAAGTGCTAATGTCCAATGTGAGTTGTCTCACATGTCTTTTCAGTGCTGTTTCTCTGCTCCTTCATTTTCTGCCTCTGAACCTTTTCTTAGTTGCATTGTTAAACCTCTGAGTCATTTCCGGTGTCCCAACTCCAGTTGGGGGGAAAGTCTTTTCAATTTTTATATTATTATGAAATAGTGATTATACACAAAAGAATATATGTAACACATATGTAAGTTACAAAGCATAAAAGTAAAGCTAGAACATTACCAAAACCCATGTACTCCAGTCCAATCCTATCCCCCACCTTCCCTCCACTCCCTAAAGTAGCCATTATGAGTTTTAGACTGATCATTCACTCTATAAAAAAATGTTTTCTGCATGTGTTCCTAAACAATATATTGTTTCATTTTGTCTTTTTTATGAACTTTATATAACTGTATACCTGATGTCATCTTTTGTGACTTTTTTCACCATATTATTGCTTCAACAGGTAGATGGGTGTTTGACAAAGACTGATTGGTCTGATAATACCAAATATCAGTGAGGATTTGGAGCAACCTGAACTGTTAGTAGTAGTGTAAATTATTATAAGCACTTTGGAAAACAATTGGACATTATTTTATAAGGTTGAACAAATGCACGTACTACTTCCCAGCAATTCCTCTCTAAGCCAATTCCTCTCTCTTGCACACTTGCACCAGAAGACACATGCAAGAATGTTCATAGTAGCATTGCTCATAATAGCAAATACTGGAGGTGAAGTATTTTTGATCTTGGGGATTATTCATACACTCTATTTCTGAACTAGGTAACGTATTATTTGCTGTCGGAAAAGACACGAAAAAGTGGTTTTATCTGTGTCATTAATAGCAAAGCAATTTGGATTAGTTCTAGGCTAAAGTATGGCTTTTGTGATTGTATCACATATTTTGGTTAAACATTTTTTAAATGCTAATTTCTAACTCAGAAGTCAATGGGGTTGATGTCATCATAATTTCATAGCAAGGTCTCTGCATTCACTTGTCATAGGTTGAAGCGGGTAGGAGAGGTGATGGCAGAGGCAGATCGGGGGGAAACGCAGAGCTTATAGGTTTCAGAGCCCTGATCACCACCCTCTCCCAACCCCACCCCATCTCCATCTACTGAGCATCAGAGTTTATCTCCTGTGCAGAGAACCATGTTTGTTGAGTCTAAGAAATGATTAGATTAAATTTTTGGCATTTATTACCTATTTAGAAGTATAGAAATTTTGAATTCATGTTCAACTTTGAAGGGTCTCTTCCTTGGAAGAAGAACTCAGAGAAATTTGAGGTTTGACCTTCCCCCACAAATGATTATTTTGTAAAGAAGAATAATTCCTTTCAGATTCTTTAAAATGAGCCACATAAGCCCAGAATTCCAAAATCAGCTGCTTTTTTGGAGTGACTATTCTGTGGTTAAAATGCAACACAGAGATACATACATGTGCAAACGTATCAAGTGTTAGAGTAGAAAAGATCTTCCAACTTGCAAAACAAACTACAGAGCTCGCTCCCACCCTTCCCCAATCCCAGCTTGCCCCAGCACGCACAGCAAGATGTCCCTGCAGTCAATCCTGTAATTCCACCAAAATAGTTAATTCTGTTAAGTGAGGTTAAGTGACCTGCCCATGATCTTTGGGTGAGTATCAGGGAAGGGACCAGGACCCAGTCCTGAGGAAAATCTATTCCTAGTCAGGATGTCTCCTGCTTTTCCAACAGTTTTCATATAAAGTTATCTGAAAAGGAAATGCTTTGTTTTTATTTGTTGTTTTGTCTCCACTGTTTCTCAAAATGCTTTGAGAGCCCTTCTTGATTTGACTTCTTGTGTGACATTGTTTGCATTTTCATCAAATGAAAGGGGGGGGGCCTGACAGCTCACCAGATAACCCCACCATGCCATGCACAAGGAGAATACCAATTACCACCCTTAATACCAGTTTGATCTTCACTTGTCAATAGCTACCTTCCTGGTAACACTTCCTGCAGATTCTATAGGCAGCTGGCTGGGCTCCAAGTTCCACAGAGCAGACATGGGAAGCTTTTCACAAACTTGGGCCCCTCCACCTCTAGCCCTCTCTGTCCCCTTCTAAGCATAGCCAGACACTTGTAGCAGTCTTTTAAGCACTAACTGCAGAGAGGCACTTGGGGGGGCTCCATAAAAAAATGGCAAGAGAATGCTTCTGCTCACACTCTAAGGACTTCAGCGTTTTGCAAATAAATGAGAAATTCTCATTGTCCTAGAGAAGAAGATAGTTACCTACCTTCTAACTCATCACACGTGTGTGTATACACACGCACCCACAAACACACACAGAGAGACTGCACCTAAAAAGTTCTTCAAGATGTTAGTATCTTTACTCAGGTTTGAGAAACACTGCATTACAACAGTCTCTATGGTTAAGAGGGAAAGACACTATTTCCCAAAAGGCAAGGCTACACTATCATGGGAAAGGGAGGGAGAGGACACTAGTGCCTTAGAGAACTGAAAAATTCAGAGGGATGCTTTGAAGCCAAGGCAAATTGGTAATTTACCTCTCACTTAACCAATATGAATATTCTTTGTATTCTGATACACTATGGTAAAGAAGTATGTGAACAGCCCATTCCAAGAGGGATATATGCATCACACATAGGGTAAAATAAAGGAAAGAGAAGGCTGCTATCTCTAGTTCTTCAGAAGAGAAATTCTCCCAACACCCCACCAGGCTGTAGCACAAACATGCCCAGATGGCCCTAGAAACAAGCTGAGAAGCCTGTCCCGGGGGCTGCCCTGGGCTGTATCTCAGCACACATCCTGCATTACTCATTGCCTCAGATCCAGCAGCCTCATTTTCTCCTCCATGCTTCCAATGTGCTAGTGAATTAAGCAGAAGCAAAAGGGATTCAAAGCTTGTCCTTTGTGTGGATGAAAAAGGCACGGGAATAGATATCAAAATCAAAATGCAGAGATAGAAATATGATGTTCTTAGGCTGTAGATGAATACATTTGCAACTGTCTGCAGAAACATTTCTTCCAGGAACCTTCAAGAAAAATTCACTGGATGAGACTTGAGCAGGAAGCCTTGTTACCACAGAATGGGTGTCTACATTATTCCTGGCAAGATCTGTGTGGATATGTAGATTCATTCTAAAAGGAGGAATGGTTCCCACAGCTCTGGACTTAAAAGCCATCTTGAGAAACTCTTTGGAGACAGGGATCCCAAATCTTTCCTTCTCAGTGCTTCAATTCCCACATTTGGAAAAAGGCGAAAACGGCTTCCTCACAGAGGTTTTGTGACTAAATAATATACCATAAGTGACAGTGCTCCCCAAAAGGGGCCCTGTAAATGGATCATTCATGAGCTAGAGCAGGAGTTTGGAGCTCTGACTTAGATACATCTCAGTCAACCAAGAGCAGCTTCCTGGTTGTGTAGAGTAGGCAGTTCCCTTGAAGAAGCAGCCAGGTAACAGGAGGGTAAGTCTGCTTTTACAGAATGTGTAGTAAGTGCCTCACATCATGCTGGGCATCTTTTACCTCCTACCTCATTTAGTTGTTCCAAAACTCCTGCAGGAATACTTGTTACTATCTCTACTTAACAGAGAGGAAACAGATGAGGAAACTGAGGCTCAGATTGGAGAAGGCTTGTCAGGTGAAGGTAGCTGGTAGTGACTGCTCTTGCTGTGAGAGGCTACAAATATTAGGTGCTCACTTTCAACCTCTCTCCCAGCTAAAGCGTTTTTGTGTACCCTAATTCTGGTCCATAAGACCTAAGGGGAATCTGTTGAGATTCTATGAAGGTTTTACTCCCTAATAAAAGGTATGCAGGAGGAATCATCTTACTTTCCCTCATTACATATCCTCATCTCTTCATGTGACCTCTGGAATTGTTGCAGCCATCCCATGGCCATGATGGCTCACATCACCAGTTCACCAAGTGGGGAGAAAATGCCTGTGGGCCAGTTAAGATGCTGTAGCCTTGAACCATGGAATTAACCAACAGGAACAGCCAGCCCCCGGATATCTCCTCATGTTAAAAAAAATACCTTTGGCACTCCTTGGTATTTGCCCAAGGGAGTTGAAAACTTATGTCCACATGAAAACTTGCACACAGATGTTTATAGCAGATTTATTCATAATTGCCCAAACTTGGAAGCAACCAAGATGTCCCTTAGTTGGTGAATGGATACATAAACTGTGGTACATGCAGACAATGTAATATTATTCAGAGCTAAAAAGAAATGAGCTATCAAGCCATGAAAAGACATGGAGGAAACTTAAATGCATGTTACTAAGTGAAAGAAGCCAATCTGAAAAGGCTGCATACCCTATGATTCCAATTATATGACATGTTGGAAAAGGCAAAACTATGAAGACAGGGAAACATCGGTGGCAAGAGGTGGAGATAGGGTGGAGGGATGAATAAATGGAGTATAGAGGATGTTTAGGATAGTGAAAGTATTCTGTATGACACTGTAAAGTTGGATACATGTCATTATGCAATGGTCCAAACCCATAGAATATACAACACTGAGAGTGAAGCCTAATGTAAACTATGGACTTTGGGTGATAATGATGTGTCAATGTAGGTTCATCAATATAACAAATGTACTCCTCTGGTGGGGGATATTGATAATAGGGGGTGCTGAGCATGTGGGAGCTCTGGAGAAGAACTCTTCCTTGTCTCTTCTAGTTTCTGGTAGTTGCTGGCGATTCTTGGCATATTTTTTTGGTTGTATCTGCATCACTCCAATTTCTTCCTCTGTTTTCACATGGCCGTCTTTCCTCCATGTGTCTATATATTCACAAGGCTCTCTTATAAGGACATGGATTTAGGGCCCCCTCTAATCCAGTATGAACTCATCTTAACTAATTACATTGGCAAAGACCCTATTTTCAAAGAAGGTCACATTCTGAGAGTCCAGGTAGATATCAATTTTGGGGGGAATCGTATTCAACCCAGTATGGTTTAGTCTTTTGTGGTAGGGTTGGGGGTTGGTAGGACTCCAGGGCTGGAATGAGACTTCAATTGCTGGATTATCTGTCTGAATAAGTGGTCATTGATACAATGGATCATGGATACAAAACTATTCCTGACTCATCCCAAAATTCAGGATGTTAGTTCTCTCAAATGGGATACAATGATCTCATTTTCCAAGAATAAAACTGAAAAATGAAAAAAAGAAAGAAAATAGCCAAGTAAATATTAGCTGAAACAAAACTAGAGAAAAGGTGGAAGAAGTGAACCCATATTGAAAGTCCACTATGTGTCAGATTCTTTGCATGGTATATCTGTGGTCTGTCTGGGGCAAGAACAATGTCAACTCTGCTATATGTACTAAGTGAGGAGATTGGTCAGCAATGGTGAGCATAAGACAGGTGCCTGCTTGAATTCTGGTTCAAGAAAAGGACATAGCAGACATTAATGGAGTAGCTTCAATTGGACAAAGGCTAATAAGCAGGCAATAGTGCATTTAATATATTTAGATTCTTTCCCAAGGAATCTTTTCCAGACTAACCTGGACACAAACCTTGCCTGTTACTCCTACTACCTTTGTATAAATGCCTCAGTCACTCTGTGCCTCAGTTTACTAATCTGGAAGTCCCTAAAATTGGACAAACAATAGTATGCACCTCAAAGTGTTCTTGTAAGGATTAAGTTAGTTAATATTTGTAAAATATTCAAAATAGCGTCTGGCAAATATTTTTGTTAGAAAAAATAATGTTGTGGGGAGGATATTGCCCAGGTCATGGCCAGCAAGGATGTCTGAGGCCTCAGGCTGTGTGTCCAGCGAAATTCTGCGATAATTCCATGGGAGAGACCTGGGATATGGATGAAGTGTTCTTGGCCATGTGGCTGACAGGGTCTTGGTGCTCCAGCCAGGTTTCAGGCATGAGGCTCTGAGGTGGGAGAGCCGAGGTCAGGACATTGCTCCACCAGAGACCTCCTGGTCCCACATAATATCAATCAGCGAGAGCTTTCCCAGAGATCTCTGTCTCAACGCTAACACCCAGCTCCACTCAACGACCAGCAAGCTCCAGTGCTGGACACCCCATGCCAAACAACTAGAAAGACAGGAACACAACATGAGCCACTAGCAAAGAGGCTGCCTAAAATCGTACTAAGTTCACAGACACCCCAAAACACACCACTGGATGTGGTACTACCCACCAGAAAGACAAGATCCAGCCTCATCCACCAGAACACAGGCACCAGTCCCCTCAACCAAGAAGCCTACACAACCCAGGGAACCAACCTTACCCACTGGAGGCAGACACTAAAAACAACAGGAACTATGAACCTGCAGCCTGCGAAAAGGAGACCCCAAAACACAGTAAGTTAAGTAAACTAAGAAGATAGAGAAATACGCAGCAGATGAAGAAGCAAGGTAAAAACCCACCAGACCAAACAAATGAAGAGGAAACAGGCAGTCTACCTGAAAAAGAATTCAGAGTAATGACAGTAAATATGATCCAGAATCTTGGAAACAGAATGGAGAAAATACAAGAAACGTTTAACAAGGACCTAGAAGAACTAAAGAGTAAACAAACAATGATGAACAACACAATAAATGAAATTAAAAATTCTCTAGAAGGAATCAATAGCAGAATAACTGAGGAAGAAGAATGGATAAGTGACCGGGAAGATAAAATAGAGGAAATAACTACCGCAGAGCAGAATAAAGAAAAAAGAATGAAAAGAACTGAGGACAGTCTCAGAGACCTCTGGGACAACATTAAATGCACCAACATTCGAATAATAGGGGTCCCAGAAGAAGAAGAGAAAAAGAAAGGGACTGAGAAAATATTTGAAGAGATTATAGTTGAAAACTTCCCTAATATGGGAAAGGAAATAGTTAATCAAGTCCAGGAAGCACAGAGAGTCCAATACAGGATAAATCCAAGGAGAAACATGCCAAGACACATATTAATCAAACTATCAAAAATTAAACAGAAGGAAAAAACATTAAAAGCAGCAAGGGAAAAACAACAAATAACACACAGGGAATCCCCATTAGGTTAACAGCTGATCTTTCAGCAGAAACTCTGCAAGCCAGAAGGGAGTGGCAGGACATATTTAAAGTGATGAAGGAGAAAAACCTACAACCAAGATTACTCTACTCAGCAAGGATCTCATTCAGATTTGATGGAGAAATTAAAACCTTTACAGACAAGCAAAAGCTAAGAGAATTCAGCACCACCAAACCAGCTTTACAACAAATGCTAAAGGAACTTCTCTAGGAAGGAAACACAAGAGAAGGAAAAGACCTACAATAACAAACCCAAAACAATTAAGAAAATGGTAATAGGAACATACATATCAATAATTACCTTAAATGTAAATGGATTAAATGCTCCAACCAAAAGACATAGACTGGCTGAATGGATACAAAAACAAGACCTGTATATATGCTGTCTACAAGAGACCCACTTCAGACCTAGGGACACATACAGACTGAAAGTGAGGGGATGGAAAAAGATATTCCATGCAAATGGAAATCAAAAGAAAGCTGGAGTAGCTATACTCATATCAGACAAAATAGACTTTAAAACAAAGACTATTACAAGAGACAAAGAAGGATACTACATAATGATCAAGGGATCAATCCAAGAAGAAGATATAACAATTGTACATATTTATGCATCCAACATAGGAGCACCTCAATACATTAGGCAAGGGGAAATAAAAGGGGAAATCGACAGTAACACAATCATAGTAGGGGACTTTAACACCCCACTTTCACCAATGGAGAGATCATACAAAATGAAAATAAATAAGGAAACACAAGCTTTAAATGATACATTAAACAAGATGGACTTAATTGATATTTATAGGACATTCCATCCAAAAACAACAGAATACACATTCTTCTCAAGTGCTCATGGAACATTCTCCAGGATAGGTCATGTCTTGGGTCACAAATCAAGCCTTGGTAAATTTAAGAAAATTGAAATCGTATCAAGTATCTTTTCCGACCACAACGCTATAAGACTAGATATCAATTACAGGAAAAAATCTGTAAATAATACAAACACATGGAGGCTAAACAATACACTACTTAATAACCAGGAGATCATTGAAGAAATCAAAGAAGAAATCAAAAAATACCTAGAAACAAATGACAATGAAAACACGCTGACTCAAAACCTTTGGGATGCAGCAAAAGCAGCTCTAAGAGGGAAGTTTATAGCAATACAATCCTACCTTAAGAAACAAGAAACACCTCAAATAAACAACCTAACCTTACACCTAAAGCAATTAGAGAAAGAAGAACAAAAAACCCCAAAAGTTAGCAGAAGGAAAGAAATCATAAAGATCAGATCAGAAATAAATGAAAAAGAAATGAGGAAAATGATAGCAAAGATCAACTAAAAGCTGGTTGTTTGAGAAGATAAACAAAATTGATAAACCATTAGCCAGACTCATCAAGAAAAAAAGGGAGAAGACTCAAATCAAGAGAATCAGAAATGAAAAGGGAGAAGTAACAACTGACACTGCAGAAATACAAAGGATCATGAGAGATTACTACAAGCAACTATATGTCACTAAAATGGACAACCTGGAAGAAATGGACAAATTCTTAGAAATGCACAACTTTCTGAGATGGACCCAGGAAGAAATAGAAGATGTGAACAGACCAATCACAAGCACTGAAATTGAAACTGTGATTAAAAATCTTTCAACAAACAGAAGCCCAGGACCAGATGGCTTCACAGGCGAATTCTATCAAACATTTAGAGAAGAGCTAACACCTATCCTTCTCAAACTCTTCCAAAATATAGCAGAGGGAGGAACACTCCCAAACTCATTCTACGAGGCCACCATCACCCTAATACCAAAACCAGACAAAGATGTCACAAAAAAAGAAAACTACAGGCCAATATCACTGATGAACATAGTTGCGAAATTCCTCAACAAAATACTAGCAAACAGAATCCAGCAGCACATTAAATGGATCATATACCATGATCAAGTGGGGTTTATCCCAGGAATGCAAAGATTCTTCAATATATGGAAATCAATCAATGTGATACACCATACTAACAAACTGAAGGATAAAAAACATATGATCATCTCAATAGATGCAGAAAAAGCTTTCAACAAAATTGAACATCCATTTATGATAAAAACCCTCCAGAAAGTAGGCACAGAGGGAACTTACTTCAACATAATAAAGGCCATATATGGCAAACCCACAGCCAACATCATCCTCAATGGTGAAAAAGTGAAACCATTTCCACTAGGATCAGGAACAAGACAAGGTTCCCCACTCTCACCACTATTATTCAACATAGTTTTGGAAGTTTTAGCCACAGCAATCAGAGAAGAAAAAGAAATAAAAGGATTCCAAATTGGAAAGGAAGAAGTAAAGTTGCCACTGTTTGCATATGACATGATACTATACATAGAGAATCCTAAAGATGCTACCAGAAAACTACTAGAGCTAATCAATGAATTTGGTAAAGTAGCAGGATACAAAATGAATGCACAGAAATCTCTTGCATTCCTATACATTAATGACGAAAAATCTGAAAGAGAAATTAAGGAAACACTCACATTTACCATTGCAACAAAAAGAATAAAATACCTAGGAATAAACCTACCTAAGGAGACAAAAGACCTGTACTCAGAAAACTATAAGACACTGATGAAAGGAATTAAAGATCATACTAACAGATGGAGAGATATACCATGTTCTTGGATTGGAAGAATCAACATTGTGAAAATGACTATACTACCCAAAGCAATCTACAGATTCAATGCAACCCCTATCAAACTACCACTGGCATTTTTCACAGAACTAGAAAAAAAATTTTCACAATTTGTATGGAAACACAAAAGACCCCAAATAGCCAAAGCAATCGTGAGAAAGAAAACAGAGCTGGAGGAATAAGGCTCCGTGACTTTAGACTATACTACAAAGCTACAGTAATCGAGACAGCATGGTACTGGCACAAAAACAGAAATATAGATCAATGGAACAGGATAGAAAGCCCAGAGATAAACCCATGCACCTAAGGTCAACTAGTCTATGAAGAAGGAGGCAAGGATATACAATGGAGAAAAGACAGTCTCTTCAGTAAGTGGTGCTGGGAAAACTGGACATCTACATGTAAAAGAATGAAAATAGAACAATCCCTAACACCATACACAAAAATAAACTCAAAATGGATTAAAGACCTAAACACCAGACACTATCAAACTCTTAGAGGAAAACATAGGCAGAACACTCTATGACATAAATCATAGCAAGATCCTTTTTGACCCACCTCCTAGAGAAATGGAAATAAAACAAAAATAAATAAATGGGACCTAATGAAACTTAAAAGCTTTTGCACAGCAAAGGAAACCATAAACAACATGAAAAGACAACCCTCAGAATGGGAGAATATATTTGCAAATGAAGCAACTGACAAAGGATTAATCTCCAAAATTTACAAGCAGGTCATGCAGCTCAATATCAACAAAACAAACAACCCAATCCAACAATGGGCAGAAGACCTAAACAGACATTTCTCCAAAGAAGATATACAGATTGCCAACAAACACATGAAAGGATGTTCACCATCATTAATCATTAGAGAAATGCAAATCAAAACTACAATGAGGTATCACCTCACACTGGTCAGAATGGCCATCATCAAAAGGTCTACAAACAATAAATGCTGGAGAGGGTCTGGAGAAAAGGGAACCCTCTTGCACTGTTGGTAGGAATGTAAATTGATACAGCCACTATGGAGAACAGTACGCAGGGTCCTTAAAAAACTAAAAAATAGAACTACCATATGACCCAGCAATCCCACTACTGGGCATATACCCTGAGAAAACCATAATTCAAAAAGAGTCATGTACCACAATGTTCATTGCAGCTCTATTTACAATAGCCAGGACATGGAAGCAACCTAAGTGTCCATCGACAGATGAGTGGATAAAGAAGATGTGGCACAGATATACAATGGAATATTACTCAGCCATAAAAAGAAACAAAATTGAGTTATTTGTAGTGAGGTAGATGGACCTAGAGTCTGTCATACAGAGTGAAGTAAGCCAGAAAGAGAAAAACAAATACCATATGTTAACACATATATATGGAATCTAAAAAAAAAAAAAAATGGTTCTGATGAACCTAGGGGCAGGACAGGAATAAAGACGCAGATGTAGAGAATGGACTTGAGGACACGGGGAGGGGAACAGTAAGCTGGGACGAAGTGAGAAAGTAGCATGGACATATATACACTACTAAATGTAAAATAGATAGCTAGTGGGAAGCAGTTGCATAGCACAGGGAGATCAGCTCGGTGCTTTGTGACCACTTAAAGGGGCTGGGATAGGGAGGGTGGGAGGGAGATGCAAGAGGGAGGGGATATGAGGATATATGTATACATATAGCTGATTCACTTTGTTATACAGCAGCAACTAACAACAATGTAAAGCAATTATACTCCAATAAAGATGTTAGAAAAAAATAATAGTGTTGTGAAATAAAAAAGACATGGTAAGTGGTGGCATTTGGGAATTGTTTGTTGTATTACAATGAAACCTTCACAAACTGTAATTTGTTGGTTATGCCATATTTATGTATTTTTATTTTTACTATATGAAGTGTCCTTTCAGAATATTTTATCCAGGCCTGTAACAACATTCTGTGTGTGTGTTTGTGTGTGCATACATGCATGTGTGTATATGTATGGAGAGTGGCGGGCAGGTTACAGGAAAGAGAAGTGTAGAGCTGACAGAGATGGGTCAATCCAGCAGATTTCTGCATTTCCCTTCTCTGATACCTTAGGAAAATCCATCCACATACACATTCCATGTGTTTCTGTTGGGATTGTCAATCCCAGTGTCAGTATACTCCTTGAAGTTTGATACAGACACACCAAGAGAAAGGAGTTCTCTCTCTTCCTTTGGATCCTAAGTTATTAAGATAAGATTAGGAGGTTACTAAATGCCATTTTTCTCACTATGTGTAAAAACCTTGGCTGAGAATGTCTAGTGGGAACCAAAGCCAAGAGATTAGAAAAAGAAAGAGCTGCTTAACATCATTTGACACCCTGGATCAGACTGTTCCTGAAGCCCTTCTTTGGGTAATCTCAATAACATCATCCATTATTTTTTCTTTTGTATCTATGCCAATTTGAGCTGTTTCTGCCTCATGCTACCAAATGGATACCATCTACTTCACCTGAATCATCCAGTGGAGATATTTTTTCATTTCTAAATGGAGGCTTGGGTCAATAAAATGTATGGGATTCCTAAGAGATAACCAAAGCCCAACCGAAGAATCTCTGACCCAAGTCTTACTCCATCTGGATAAAAATTCAGATTTTGGTTTCTTCGCATGGGACCTTCTCAAACACTCTTGTTTCTCACAGAGTTTGCACTCACTCCTGGGCTACTATGGGGTGACCTTCCAGCCCAATCAAGCCCTGCCCCCAGATCCCTACACCAGTATCAGCCCACTTGGAGATGCAGGAGGGGGCAGTGGAGCAATCAGAGACCCAGTTGGCAGGCTTGAGAGAACCCTTCCTAGCCCCTGTACCTCATCAAACTTCACAGTGTACTGAGTTGATTTATGAGAAAAGGTTATTAAAGCATGTAAGAGCTCCTGCTGGAGAGAAAATTATCTGTATAAACAAAGCGTTATTACGGGAATCGGGGAGGTCACATGAGGGAAAGATAATTAAAATAAGGAAAAACTGGCATATCAATCCCTTCTAAATCACTGAACTCGCATGAGAGAAGTTAAATATCTCTATATCTCACATGTTTCTTTTTGATCATTAGTCCTTCCAGCTCAGAAGGGGACATTCTCAGATGCTAAATTGTTGAGTACTTTAAATTAGAGGGAACTTCTAAGACATAAGTTGTGAAGTTGGATTTTTGAAGGAGGGCTCAATTAGAGACTGCGTAGTAATACAAAGCAGGCACTTGAATCTCTAGAGTGTTATTTTCTCTCCTACAAATGAAAGACTAATTTTTTTCCTTTGCTTCATTTGACAAGATTTGATATTTTCCATTCTTTCTCCTAACAAGGGGGAATGCACAACAGTCACCCTGTATACAGTGGTGTAATTCACAGAAATGATTTTCAGGCTTTGGGTTAAGAAAACAAATCCCCTTAGTAGATTAGTTTGTATTAAAAAAAAACTTGAGTTAGGGCCAGATTCCTCCCATGGAAATCATATTAGTAAACAGTTGGTTCCATTAAGATGTTTTACTCAAGTTTGGTTCTCTGAGCCAGATTCCTTTGTTCTTAACAAGGGGTTTTGACAGCCCAGCTCAGACTACTGATCTATATTCTTCAAGCGAGTGAGCAATATAATGAGCCTTTGATTTCCCTTTTATTCATTCTTTGGAACTTTAATTCTGGAGTTTAGAGACAATGATATTATATCTAAATGCTATCAAAAGTTTTGTTTGCAATGTATAATTAGGTGCAATTAAGTGGTGGTGTAAAGATACTATGATGGCATTGTAGTCAGGGGCCCTAGCACTACTTGAATTCTTGCCTTGGGTACACCACTACTTCTTTTATAATGTTTCCAAGGGAGATATTAAACAAAGGAGGCAAAATACAGGGGCTCTGACCCCCAAACACCAAAGCAGAATTCAAGCACGCTGGGCTCAGATCCATAGAGAGCTCCTGTAGCCATGTGAGGCAGGTTTGAATGGCCTAGAATCAAGTAGAAAGGCTATTCTGTCTCAACAAAGCCCGACAAATTTGAGTGCTTATCTCCGCAAAGTTTTCAGTGCCTAAGCCTGAACTGGGAATTCTTAGGATCTAGTGGTAAAGAAGCATCCAAAGAGAGATGTCTGGACTTTTCTTCCAGTGTAGCAGGACCAGGCCAATATACCACCCCAAAGGAGAAGAGATGAATTTTTAAATCAAGTAGTGACTCCACCCAAAGTGGCCCCTTTTTGTAGGTGGAGGAAAGTGGCTATCATGAAAAAGAGGAGTCAAAGAGCTCTTCTCCATTCTGAGAAACCAAAATGTGAAAAATTTTCATATCCCAGCATTGTGTATGTTAACATATGTCTACTTGGCTCATTTAGGAGATCCTTTATCTCAATTGCATTAGTGTGGTCTTTTATATAATGCTAGACATAATTAGTCATCCAACGTAATGAGTTTGAATTGAATTGTGGTCTGTACTAGGGTCCCCATAGTTACACTCAAAGTCCTCCAAATTTATTTAAAAGCATTCATGCTATAAACATCTATTATTTTGCTGTCTGTCATCTTTTTATCTTTCTTCTGGTAGCTATATCCTAATTTCCCCACCTTCAATCCATGTGCTTCTAGTGGAGTTGACTCTACCTTTAACTCAAGAATGGGATGAATGACCCAGACCTGGCCAAAGTCCTGCATCCTGATGGTACCAATAATCCAATCAAAGATGAGCACATGGGCTGATACAGTCCCATCAGAGTGGACCCCAGAATGTTTTTTGGAAATGCTAGGATAAAGACGCTCACTCTTTTTCACTGGATTTCATTGTAGAAGCATGCAGTTCCAGGAGCTGATGACAGTCATTTTTCAAGCATGAGAAGGAAGCCACCAAGAATGGAGACAACATTAAGGCAACATAGCTGAGAAATGTACAGAGAAAAAGTGAATTCTGGAGACATCATTTGAGCCCTGGATCAAGTCATATCTGAGGCTGGTATGTCTTTGAATTACTTGATTTACAAGAACCAATAAATTCTTTTCCATGTGTAAGCCAGTTTGGGTTGAATTTTTATCTTCTGTAGATTTTAAAAAATGCCATAAATGATACACATATGTGCATTTCATAAAAATTACCCAGGATAAAATAACACTAAAGGATAAAGATAATTCTATAAACCCACACACTAATAATAAAAATTAGATCTAAAATGTTTGAGTACCTACTATAGGCCAGACATTATTATAACTTCATTATATGTTTAACTTGTTTAATTCTAACAACAAATCCAATAAGTAGGTGTTATTATTTTTGCCCCTTTACATATGGAAAATGTGACATAAAGAGGTCAAGAAACCTGCCCAAGGTCACTCAGTAGTAAGATGGGGCTCATATACTAACCCGGGCAATCTGAACCCAGAGCTTGTGTGCATAACTGCTACATTCTACCGCTAGGATCTCCCAAAACATACTTTCAATGCTCATCACCTATAAAGGTGTCTGCTTGAGAGATCAGGGTCATTTTATGGTATAAAGATCAAAAAGTGGCCTTAAGGTAAATATGAAGAGCCTCAAATAAAGATAGATAGATAGATATATCTATATCTATATCTATCTATATATATATATTTAATCTGCAATATAACTGGAGCCCACAGAACGACTTCCATGTTAAGAGAATGGCCTTAAGCATCAGTCTTTTCAGTCGTGGGCCCAGCAACAGGTGTTTTGAGGTGTCTCTCTCTCTCTCTGTGGAATGGCCAGTGGGGAAGGGGCAGAAATCAGGATATGGGGCAGTGGGGTACAAAAACTAAGGTTTCAATTTCTAGTCAGCTTCACATTCTAAGGGGTCCCTTCCTATGGCTGTGTGTTCCAGCAGGGCCAGGGGTAAGGGACAAGAGCAGTCAGATATACTACTGAGGACCTCAGTAATCAGTTCATGGACAGCAGGCTCTCAATCCCTGTTATGGGCTGAATTGTGTCACCTTCCCAATTCCTATGTTGAAGCCCTAACCCCCAGTACTTCATAAAGTACCTGCATTTGGAGACAGGACCTTTAAAATGGTAATTAAGTTAAAATGAAGCTGGTAGAGTGGGCTCGAATCCAAATTGATCAGTGTCCTAATTAGAAGAGGAGATTAGGACACACAGAGGGACACCAAGGACATGCACACAGAGAAAAAGGACCATGTGAGAGAACACAGCAAGAAGACAGCCATCTGCAAGCCAAGGAGAGAGGCCTCAGAAGAAACCAAACCTGCAACACCTTGATTTTGGCCTTCTAGCCTCCAGAACTGTGGGAAATATAAATTTCTATGGTTTAAGCCACCCCGTCTCTGGTATTTTGTTATGACAATCCTAGCAAATTAAGACAGTGTCTAAGAGTTCCGGGTAAAGATATATTCAGGGACACCCCATAGATGGCAGCACTAAATCTACCTGGGGAGAGTTTATTAAAAGCTAGGTGAATGCCATGGTTCCCCGCCACATGGAGAACTAGAATGCTGAACAGAATGCCTAGGTAAAAGCAAAATTGTAGGTTCAGACCAAAGGGCAGTGTTTGACAGGCACTGGATCAGATACCCAGATTACAATCCTAGCTCTGCTACTAACCAGCTGTGTGACCTTGTGTATGTCTTTAACCATACTGAGCCTGAGTTTCTTCATCTGTGAGGGTCCCTGTCTCATGGATGTGTCAAGGATTAAATTAAGAGAGAATAAATGAAAAACACGTAGTGCAGTTACAAAACCATGGTAGGTACTTAATAAATGGAAGTCATTTGGTAACCGAGATTTGGTAGATGCTGCATGCCTAGGGTTCACCCCAGTTAGAACCTATGGCTTCCAGCCTGACTCACGCATACCCATGGCTGGCAGGGCCAAGTTTTCTGGCCATTTACCTGCCTTGGTGGAGATTAACCTCCCTGCTGGGTTGTGCTGCCAGAGCAGAAGTTCAAGGCCCATAGCTGAACAGACTGAGAAGCCAGAGCTAAGATTTTTCCCCATGCCCTCACACATAGATAGTAAATCTATCCAACAGGGTCATCTTAGAACAAAAAAGGAGAACACCAGGCATGGATTCCAGCATCCTGTTTAGCACCCCCTTCAAAGCACTCTGACCCTCTAGACCTCCCTTGAACACTAGTGGGAAAAAGCTCCAGATGAGGAAATTCCAGGAATAGTATGCAAAGAAAGGGTCATCTTTTGATATGTGGGTGTCATTTGCCTAAAAAAGCAGCTCTTGAATAATCAAAAACACACCAAAGGGTAAGCAGTAAATTAAGTCTACATATCCAAAATGCCCAGACCACAGCTACAATGAAATTGAAGACTTTTTATTTTAAAGTCAGTTATGACTCTAAGGAAGGAATTTTACAAAAATGGAGGCTAGATTTTAAAAACACTTCTTGAGATTCGGTCACAATTAGGAAATATCTTTTCTTAAGATATTTCCATCAAGGATGACTTTGTTTTCTTTCTCTGCTCAATAAGATACCCATTTACAATGCCAAACCATTATAACAAGAGCGAACCTGTTATGACAAATATTGTTGCCCCAGCCAATGGTCCACTCATTTCAAAATGTATTTAATAAACATTTCCAGAACCACCAAGAATGGAAAAACTATGAATGCTATTTCCTGTTGAAGGGTCTGGAGCAAGCCTAATGGGAGAACCACACAGTGTCGGGGATCTCTGGTGTTGGAACTAGTGGAGTGTTTACGCAAAGCACCTCGAGGGAGCATGGCTGGAAATGGGTAGGAGAGGAGGAACCAGAATCATGGGGAAGTCAAAACAGTCACCAGGAAAATGACTTCAGATGTTAAAATAGAAGGGTGAGTCAAGGACAGAAATTGGAAGGTAAGTAACAGTCTTAGCAGATATGAAATTAAAGCGGAAGTGGGAGAGAAACGTGAAGTCAGAACTGGGGCTGTGAACCTTGAATCCTGGCTTTCTTTGTGGGGTTACATAAATAAAGAGTACAGGGCTGGACATCAACTGAAATCTATTTCCCGACACACATTTTTGGAAAAATCTGGTCTATGGAAGAAGACACAAGTACTAAATTATTGCATAAAACCATCAAAAAGTATTCTGATATGCCAAATTTCCGTAAAAGTGAAGAAAATTTTATTTTTAGTATTTATGCCTACAGTAATATTACTGCAAAATTTTAGTCCTAAAAATTGCAACTAACTGACAAATTTAAAAACAGAGTAAGTACAAACCAGAGGTTGCAAATTGGGTATCTGTGGGCTGAGTCTAGTTGTGTTTGCCTTGCACATTTTCGAAAATGAACGAGTTGTTACCATGGTGGAACTTCCATTCCCTGGCCTTCTACCTTATATTTTCATGTGTGTGTGACGGTGGCAGCAGGGGGGACTTCCACTCTAGTTGTCTCTGAGCTCTCTCCCTGATGGGTAGGAGGTTTGGCCTGACAGTCATTGGTCCTCATTTCTTAATTGGGTAGAGTTACTCTATTAACAATCTGAGAGTACTATCATCCCTCTTTTTTTCACCCTTTCTCCCCTGACAAGGCAGTTCTGCATACCCAAGTTTTCTTCTAAGGAGAGTGGTAATTAGAAAATACATTTGGTTACAGATTTTAGCCTTGTTCTTCCATCAACTTAATCAGTAATAATGCTGACATCTTGATCTCTGGCTGTCTTACCCCTGTGTCATTTCTCAACTGGCAATGAATTCAAGAGAAGAGAGGGGGTGTTATTAATTGCACCCCACAAACTCCAAGAGGTTGCCAACATATAAACGTGGGGAAATTTCATATAAAGATCTAGGTTTCTGACTTTTGTTGAAAAATGGAAGGTCTGGCAAGACTGGGACCACACTGCACATTGTATACACTGGCTGAAGCTGAGGAATGGATGCCACCTTTAGATGGGGCATGAATGCTCCAATTTGCCACACTCCCCACCGCTCCATACCATCTCACACTCAGGCATTTAACTTAGTCATCTTGTCCTGGCATGTAAGTTTGTAATTTCCTACTATAATCTTACAGATTTCTTTCTTTATATAATATTGACTTTTTCTCAGTTAGCAGAATCCTGATTATTGGAAAGAATGATTAATAAATATTCTGAAAAACACTGGTGTGGAGAAACCTGTATCTGTAAGTCTAATTGTAAAGCTAAGTGTTGTGGCATTCTGGTTCCTAACCTAGAACATCTACAGATCTCTGTTATTTCACTCCACACACTTCCAGTGCAACATAGACCTAGATCAACAATCTTTTTCCTAATTTTAGATGAGACTGCAGCTCAGAAAAACCCTATTTAAGCCCTATAGCAAAGAAAATCCTCCATCTCTAGCTTATATTTTGTTTACAGACATTGTAGGGTTGTCCCTCTCTGGCAAAAGCAAAGTAGGCAATTGGAAAAATTATTGAAGTAGTTCAAGCAAAATACATGTTAAATGAGCCAGGTAATTTCCAGAAAAGCCAATGTTTTCTCTGAATTAGAGTACTTGGAGAATTGCCCCAACCACCTGTATTGCTTAGCTCACGGAGACTGAGACTGTGTTTTCACAACTAAAATAACCTTAGTTGAACCAGCCATGGAGGCCCATCTCAAAAACAGAATTTTGCTTCATCACTGTGGATCAAGTTACTTTTAACACAATCAGTTGTGGGGACAGTAAAACACATTAATTTGATTGTCCTGAAGCAATTTAATCATGTTACACATAGATGACTAACATTATACTTATTCCCAATTTCATTTCATAAGATAGCAAAATGACGAGTCAATCAACCAGTTGTCTAACACAAATGATAATAACAGTTGGTTTGACATTTTTATTTAATTGACTGCAAGTTTGAAATACTTTTAGATACAGGCTAAGATTTAGCTCCATTAATTATTTTTTCCTATCTGGAACTTAGCTTTATTCCTCTTCACATATCCTGTTTGGATGACTTCTAGATAAAGCTAAATTCCTCCACTCGCTTTCTCTCTATGGGCTCTTGCCTATGTCTTTTCTGTTTGAAAATAAAGTCTATTCTGGCTTAATCTTCTGAAAATATTTGACATTGATTTTTTAGAAAGGTAAGTGCCTCCTAACTATCCATTAGTATTTCTTACCTCGAATCCTGGCCACTCTGATATCGTTCACTTCAGAAAATAAATACAAAGTAAGTATGACTCCAGATTTAAATCCAGGAACTTGAACAAGTACTACAGACTGGAGTGTTTGGCTTCATTTCTTGCTGTGAGTCAGAGCCAGGAGGTTCCCATTAAGGTGTATATGAACTGTATTACTCCATGCAGAAGTTTGTCTATAACGTAATGTCGTAAGGTTGCCAAGCTCTTCTGACAATCTCATGGACCAATATTCAAAACATATCAGTATCTCATTAGGGCCTTCGTTTGTAAAAAGCTTTACATTCTACTCAGGAAGTTATAGTTACACAGATATTTTGTTTTAAGGTAAAGTAAAACCCGTTTTAAATAAGTTTATTACTTCCATTGTATTAGTACCTCTCAGGTTGTCACATTCATCTGGAATGAGTTGCCATAAAAAGAGGAAATAAATGCACAGAATTATGCATGGGGTGTGCTTTGATATAGTTCAAAGAAATAGGAGGGGCATTTTCAGGGAAAATTTGTACTACACTCCCATCATTATTCAAAACTAGGGAAAAAATCCCTCAAACTAAGTCACTTGGCAGGACAAAAACTGTTCAAATAAGCTCATAATGTGAGGGAAAAAAAGCAACAAATATTCTCTTTTCAGCTTCAAACCCCTCTCTTTTCCTCTTGCTCCTCTCTTTTAAACGAATCCCTAAAGACTTTTAGGCAAATATATTTTGAAAAAGTGCTGAATCCCAAAAGATTTAGTAGTTGAAGAAAAGAGTTCACTGCTAATCCCCCTCCCACATCTCCTCCTTATTCTTCAAAAACCACTTCTTCAAATGATAACTTGTGAAGATGTCCCTCATCATTAGGTCATCTCTCACCCTAGTATGTCACCACCTTCAAAGATAAATGACCTGGTAAGAGGATGAAACGTATTGAGGTTCAAAAGCTCCCATGGACTGATGGTCCCAGCACTATAGCTGGAAGATTTCTTTTCTTGTCTTTCTAAACCTGGTATTCTGTGCTGAAAGGACAATGATTATTTCATCAGCTCCAGAAGTGAGACATGAAGGATGGGGGCTGATAGAAATTGGAACCAGGAAATATAATCGTGTGTTTTCTAGGGGAAAAAAAAAATCAGAGAGACAAACTGAAAAAGAAACTCTAAGGGCATAAAACAAAGAATTAACAGTGGTCTATTAAACCTTTAAAGAGTGTATAACTGAGGGGCCTTGAAGAAGGAATCAGATGTTCTCCACTGTCACTGAGAAAAATAAAATAAAATAGCACTGAAATATATCAGGAAAAGAAAAGGTAATATACTAAGCAAAACTCCATGACGGGGTAAGCATCTTCTTCCAATAGGTCTTTAAAACTGAAATAGTAATAACAATAACCATAATAATTTCTTGCTCTAAGCAAGGGAGTGAATGAAATTTCTAGCAGAATCTGTGCATCATGTTCCCTGTTCTCCCTCTACTCTTCCAACCTATTTTGTGAAGTCTAACAGGTGACAAATGGGTATGTCCTTCTGTGTTGCTCCTATCAAACATTGCCATGTATTGTCTCTTTTTTTAATTTTTATTGGAGTATAGCTGATTTACAATGTTGTATTAGTTTCAGGTGTATAGCAAAGTGAATCAGTTATCCATATACATATATCCACTCTTTTTAAGATTCTTTTCCCATAACAGAGTATTAAGTAGAGTTCCCTGTGCTACACAATAGGTCCTTATTAGTTATCTATTTTATATGTAGTAGTGTGTATATGTCAATCCCAATCTCCCAATTTATCCTTTCCCCGCACCGCTTTATCCCCTGGTAACCATAAGTTTGTTTTCTACATCTGTAACTCTATTTCTGTTTTGTAGATAAGTTCATTTGTACCCTCTTTTTTTTAGATTCCACATATAAGCGACATCATATGATACTTGTCTTTCTGACTTACTTCACTCAGTATGACAATCTCTAGGTCCATCCATGTTGCTGCAAATGGCATTATTTTGTTCTTTTTTATGGCTGAGTAATATTCCATTGTATATATGTACTACATCTTCTTTATCCATTCCTCTGTTGTTGGCCATGCTTCCATGTCCTGGCTATTGTAAATAGTGCTGCAATGAACATTGGGGTGCATGTATCTTTTCAAATTACGGTTTTCTCTGTTTTTACATGCCTATTTCTTCTACTAGTCTGTAAGCTCCTTAAGGCAAGAACAGTTGTCCTACTCAACTATGGAGACACGTGTTATGAGAGGTTCTGGTTTTAAAGTCAACGTGAAAGGCAAAAATACTATATAGTCAAACCATCCTTGGAAATCTCTTAGAAAAGGGCAACTTGGAGATCATTTTTCATTAAGTACAACATGGCCAAGTTTCCTCTGGTTTTGGAGTGTATCACTACATCCTTTATTTGTATGAAGCCTTACATTCTGTTTTTTGGTTGACCTCCAGTTGGCTTGTAATTAGGACCCATATTATTTGAGAAATATAAACACTAGACTCTCATTCAGTGTTACAAGATTTCTCAACCATGAGAAGCACACAAAATCTGATACTGAATGAAGAAAGAGGACATTCATGTCTCTCATCTCATGGTCACTGTAGTCTGGACCCTATCAGGAAAACAGAAGCCACGCTAGGTGTTTCAGAGAGAGACGATTTAATACAGGGGATCAGTTACACAGGATTAGAAGGCAGAAAGAGGGGGAAAGGTTGCTAAGGTAACCCTGGTATTAGTAGCTTTTGAAGCAGCTACCACTCTTAGGGCTGGAGGTGTAAAAGAGCAGAAATGGTGTTGCCAGAACCTGGGAGCTTGCAGGGAGTGTCTCCACAGAGCAGATGCTCAGACCCCCAAGGTGTCACTGCTCAGCTGGTGCTGGGGCCTCTGATGGGGACAACACATGATTGCTACTTGGCCTCTCATAGGAGTTCTAAGAGGAAGTATGGCACAGTTGCTACTGGCACCTCTGAAGGGGCCACAGTAGAACTGATACTAGATATGCTGAGATAAGCTGGAGGCTGGAGTCCTACGTGAATGCTACCAATGAAGGGAAGCTGACTAGAACTGAAAACAAGAATATTCCTCCTGCTTTCTTATCAACTTCTAATCTCCTGCCAATGCCTCCAGTCAGCAGAACCTAACCAGAAGCCAGCCAGCAAAGAAGTCTGGAGAATGCAGTTTGCATGGTCCCAGCCCCAGTGTCTCAGAGCAGAAGGTAAAAGCCTGGGCTTAAGGTTGATAGGCAGTAGGAAAAATTAATGTGAGGCACAAATTCATTGAGTGGAGTAACAGGAAGAATTTTCTTTCATTTTCTTTTATCACAGTTGCATTCCAATAAGTTAAATGTATGCATGATGCAAATTCACTTTTTCTTGTAATCCCATAGTTCATTAGCCCAATATCTTACTTTTAGCGTGTGATTAATGTACATATTGAATGGATGCATGAACGTCTTTTTGTCCTTTCAGTGCTGAGGGGATTTTCTCCAATAATTAGTCCCGTTTGACTGCCACTGAAAAATGAGTCTAGAGAAAATATACAGGAACCTAAGGGCAAACTCTGCCGTAGTTCACTGACATTGTAAATGTACCTATGCAAACAGTTCAAATGGTTTCTATCCCTGGTGAGATCTCTAACTTTCCACATCCAATTCACTATTGAAAAACTCTCTTCTGCAGCCACATTTGCACAGTTTAAGAGTGACACCCAGTGGCTTATAATTTAATCACATACTATAATGCATCTGGAAATCTAATCAGTTCTCAATTATCAATGTAAATAGAAAGGTGCATAATATATAAAATATATAAAACTGTAAGCAGAAAATGAAACTTAAAACCTTTAGATTTATTTTGATAGATTTTAGAAGTAGATTTGCCCACCTAGTTGTTGAGACCACAGATTCAAGTTTGTTTGCCATTTTCCTTTCCTGAGCACATGCGTCACAATTCTGGTGCTATCTGCTAAAGGCCTGAGCTGATGGGCCGAGAAGGAAACTGGGAACAAAAAGGACTGGGACTGGGGGTATTAAACATTGAGCAGTTCTAGACCTGACTCCCAAGGCCAGAAGTTCAATATTTGGGGCTCCAAAGGGTATGGAGAAATCAGCCTAGATCCAGGTAGAATTAATATCTACAGGTATCCAGGAGGGCAGTAAAGATTGTCTGAACAGGGTTCCAGGCAGAGGCAATATTTAGAGCTGGGCAGGTTCTTCAGTTGTGGGCCCAGAGGATTAGGCTACTCAAGGAGGAGTCCCAGCCAGCAGTTGCTTTAGGGAGCCTGGGATCAGCAAAATGTCAGGGCAGCAACTGAGCTGCCTCAAGATCAGAATGGTGCTCCATTCTCAGTGACATGCTGCAGGAAGCTGAAGGTGACTTTTATTTGTGGCTTGGCAAGTCAATCTCATTCTAGTATAGACAATCTAAAAAAAAAAAAAAAAAAAAAAAAAGCAGAAACTCCATATATGCTTTAAATTCTCCTCTTTCAATAACTCCATCATAAAAATAGGAATAGAAATCTTTTCATCTCTGTTTAGATGGATTTTAGCCTGAAAAATACTACCAATTCAGAATTCACAGTCATTGAGTATGTTCTCCTGCTTGAAGGAATTTGGCCTACACAAGCTCCTTCCCTATTTAATAATATTTTCCAGAGGCAACCCAACAAAAACAATGTATTTACTCATAAATATGCAGCAGTGAGTTCAAAGGAAATCTCAGTGGTAGTTGTAGTTAGAATTATTCTGACATCTCTTTGATTCAGCTTGACGTGGCAGCAGGATACTAATAGTGAGTCATGAATATGATTAGTATAGCTCATAATGTCAATATATGGTATGAGATTTGTTATGGCTTCCTTCTATATAATCATATCCCATAGAGAAATGGGGATATGATATTTTTATGACTATGGAGTATAAAAGAAATCTGTTCCCACAAAGTCAGCTTACCTATCACATCAAAAGGATAAGCAGAGTTAACCTCTCCTACAGAAACTCCCGTGCATTAAAAAAATATATATATGGAAACTGAAAGGCAGAGCTATGAAAATTCATAGATGCTTACAATCTCAAAATGGTCTTTTCCTCAGTGAGAATGCACTGTCATGATGACAAAGAGGATGATGATAATCATGATCTTACCTTTTATCAGGATACTTTCTCATTCCTGTGGAAAATGGGAGCTCTCAGCAATCAGATGGAAATAATTTCAAGTCCAGCCTCTTAATGATAATGTTTTAATTATCAGAGAAAAAGGACCAAGTCTGAAACTTAAATAGGAAACTAGGGGATGTACATAATTCACCTTTTTCAATTAATCTGGCCTAACAGTGGCTGCTTGGCCAAGAGAGTATAAGGTAGATATTTCAATGAAGATAGAAACTTATTTATTAGTGTTTTGTCTAGTGCTTTTTTTCGAAACATGTTTTCTAGAACATTAGATTTTAATAGGAAACAGATTGCACATCTCAAATCTAATAATCAACAAATGGAAAAATGTTCAATTACCCTCTCTAGTTTATTGTCCATAGCAAGTCTGCCTCTGTTTGTTTATTTAACCTTGGGCATTCTCCTACCAAAAAAAAAAAAAAAAAAAAAAAAAAAGACCACATGAGATGGAGTAAATCTGGGAAATGCTCCAGAACTCGAAATGCTTTTGTGGCTTATTCTGCTTTGGCAGATCTGGTGATAACAGAAGGCACTGTTTTCAGGAGACCCCTCAATTCCATTAGCTCCATCTCCACCGAGGCTCACGTTTGACTGCAGCTCACTTTACTAAACAGCTCACTAGCAGACTCCCTCTTCAGGGGGGAAGACCTGCCCCCTCCTGGTCCCCCAGCTCACATGGATGGGGAAGAATTTCAAGGGAGAGTCTCACAAGAATCTGGAAAGAGGTCAGAGTTATCTTTCAGGAATTAACTTTAACTCAGAGATAAGACTTTTGTATTAATGTCTGTCTTCACAGAGAATGAGAAAGGTCATTACATAAACAGGCAATGGAGAAATAAAATTTTTAAAGAAGTGTGTATTTGACTGAGGGAGTTGTATAGCATACATTAAAAAAAGGGAGGCTTATAACTGAATTCTCTTAAACACAATATTTAGACTTTCTACCATCAGTTTACCTGAGGTACAAGGAATAAAATGCAATATCTACTATTTATTAAAAGCCTAACAGAGCATAGATTGTGTTGAAGTATAAGCAGAAACAGTATTTGTCAGGAAAGCAGCATACAATTCTATCAAAAAACACAACCTATAAGCTCAAATACTGTCTTCTCTGAAAATAATCACAGAGTAGAGCCCTTATAAAAATGTCCTTCTTTGCTCATCCGCGTGTGGACCTCTCATGTAGTTCCCAAGAGAAAGAAGGGTTCATATTAAATACGATCCTATACTCTCTGTATCATATCCTCTGCTCACTCTATGCTCAAGGGTACTCAGAAGTGAACCCTTGCTTGCATTTCCAGTAAATCAAGGCAAAGATACCTGACTACTTAGAAATTCCAGCTCTCTGGACCCAGTTAAGGCACCCGTCTAAATGAGACACTTAACATAAACATGTGACCTTGAACAAATGACATCTGTGTTGAGTGTTCAATATTGTTCAGAAAGTGAACGTGTTATAGTGGAGGTGAGAAAGATAACAAGATTAGTAAAGAAAAGTAAGAGGTGAGTTAGAAAATTTAGAGAAAAAAAAGAATATAGGCTGATGAGACCTTTAAATTTAAAAAGGCAGAGAAGATGTTTATATTTTTGTGACCATAAGAATATGCATAACCAAGAGCACTGTTAAGAGTCCAAAACAACAAAAAAAGACCTGAGGAGATCCCAATGACATGGAACTCTGAGCTCTACTTACAGTCCGCTAGGCAATTGGACCTCCTCTGCATGCTGACTGCATCATTATGAGACAAGTCAAATGCAAATGAACTAAACTGGAATTTGAGGCAGATGAGGACTAGGCAACTTCTCCTTGAGACAGACAAGGGGAGGAGTTTTGGAGGGTCTGTGAAGCGAAGGATGAGATCATGGTATAAAAGGATAAACTGGGCTTGAGAGCTCAGACATTTCTCAAATCCTGCAGACTTACCTGTCATATCTTGCTCTGAATTTGATCACCATCAGGGTCAATAATTAACCAAATACAGTGGTCTCCTCTTACCTGAACTATCATACTTTATAATGTGCATGGCTTTTGACCCAGAGAGTAGAACTTTAGAGCTCTATGCCGCAGACACATTTGCACGGGCACACAAAGACATCTAAACGGGGATTTTTGAATGCAATGTCATTTATAATAATCTAATATTGGAGCATCCTAAATGTCCATGAGTAGGGCAATGTTAATCATAACAAAGTATGATATATTTATTTATTTAATTTGTTTTAAACATCTTTATTGGAGTATAATTGCTTTATAATGGTGTGTTAGTTTCTGCTTTATAACAAAGTGAATCAGCTATACATATACATATATCCCCACATCTCTTCCCTCTTACAACTCCCTCCCTCCCACCCTCCCATTCCCACCCCTCTAGGTGGTCACAAAGCACCTAGCTGATCTCCCTGTGCTATGTAGCTGCTTCCCACTAGCTAACGGTTCTACATTTGGTAGTGTATATATGTCCATGCCATTTTCTCACTTTGTCCCAGCTTACCCTTCCCCCTCCCCGTGTCTCAAGTCCATTCTCTAGTAGGTCTGCGTCTTTATTCCCGTCCTGCCCCTAGGTCCTTCATGACCATTTTTATTTATTTATTTATTGTTTTAGATTCCATATATATGTGTTAGCATACAGTATTTGTTTTTCTCTTTCTGACTTACTTCATTCTGTATGGCAGACTCTAGGTCCATCCACCTCACTACAAATAACTCAATTTCATTTCTTCTTATGGCTGAGTAATATTCTATTGTATATATGTGCCACATCTTCTTTATCCATTCATCTGTTGATGGACACTTAGGTTGCTTCCATGTCCTGGCTATTGTAAACAGAGCTGCAATGAACATTGTGGTACATGACTCTTTTTGAATTATGGTTTTCTCAGGGTATATGCCCAGGAGTGGGATTGCTGGGTCGTATGGTAGTTCTATTTTTAGTTTTTTAAGGAACCTCCATACTGTTCTCCATAGTGGCTGTATCAATTTACATTCCTACCAACAGTGCAAGAGGGTTCCCTTTTCTCCACACCCTCTCCAGCATTTATTGTTTGTAGATTTTTTGATGATGGCCATCCTGACCGGTGTTAATATGATATCTCATTGTAGTTTTGATTTGCATTTCTCTAATGATTAATGATGTTGAGCATTCTTTCATGTGTTTGTTGGCAATCTGTATATCTTCTTTGGAGAAATGTCTATTTAGGTCTTCTGCCCATTTTTGGATTGGGTTGTTTGTTTTTTTGATATTGAGCTGCATGAGCTGCTTGTAAATTTTGGAGATTAATCCTTTGTCAGTTGCTTCATTTTCAATATTTTCTCCCATTCTGAGGGTTGTCTTTTCATCTTGTTTATGGTTTCCTTTGCTGTGCAAGAGCTTTTAAGTTTCATTAGGTCCCATTTGTTTATTTTTGTTTTTATTTCCATTTCTCTAGGAGGTGGGTCAAAAAGGATCTTGCTGTGATTTATGTCATAGAGTGTTCTGCCTATGTTTTCCTCTAAGAGTTTGATAGTGTCTGGCCTTACACTTAGGTCTTTAATCCATTTTGAGTTTATTTTTGTGTATGGTGTTAGGGAGTGTTCTAATTTCATTCTTTTCCAAGTAGCTGTCCAGTTTTCCCAGCACCACTTATTGAAGAGGCTGTCTTTTCTCCATTGTATATTCTTGTCTGTTTTATCAAAAATAAGGTGACCATATGTACGTGGGTTTATCTTTGGGCTTTCTATTCTGTTCCATTGATCTATATTTCTGTTTTTGTGTCAGTACCATACTGTCTTGATTATTATAGCTTTGTAGTATAGTCTGAAGTCCGGGAGCCTGATTCCTCCAGCTCTGTTTTTCTTTCTCAAGATTGTTTTGGCTATTCGGGGTCTTTTGTGTTTCCACACAAATTGTGACATTTTTTGTTCTAGTTCTGTGAAAAATGCCATTGGTAGTTTGATAGAGATTGTACTGAATCTGTAGATTGCTTTGGGTAGTATAGTCATTTTCACAATGTTGATTTTTCCAATCCAAGAACATGATATATCTCTCCATCTGTTTGTATCATCTTTAATTTCTTTCATCAGTGTCTTATAGTTTTCTGCATACAAGTCTTTTGTCTCCTTAGGTAGGTTTATTCCTAGGTATTTTATTCTTTTTGTTGCAATGGTAAATGGGAGTGTTTCCTTAATTTCACTTTCTGATATTTCATCAAAGTATGATATATTTATACTAGGAGCAAAGTATAATGATTGGAACATGGTCTCCAGAACCAGAGTACTTGGGTTCATAGCTCCACTGCTTACCAACTATGTGACCTTGGCCAAATTGCTTAGCTTCTCAGTGACTCAGTATCCCCCAATGGTAAAAAGAAGATGAAAATTTCCATCTTTGTAGGGCTATTGTAAGAATTAAGTGTGATACCACTCTAAAGAGCCAGAACATTATCTGGCACATAGCACGTACTCAATTCATGTTAGCCTGATTCTTATTTTGAACACATGATTATGTAGCATTTAAAAAGAATAGGATCGAAAAGAACAAAGCTGGAGGTATCACATACCCTAATTTCAAATTATATTACAAAGCTATAGGAATCAAAAAAGTATGGTACTGATATAAAAACAAACACAGATCAATGGAACAAAATTGAGAGCCCAGAAATAAACCCACACATATACGGACAATTAATCTATGACAAAGGAGCAAAAAACATACAATGGAGGGCTTCCTTGGTGGCGCAGTGGTTGAGAATCTGCCTGCCAATGCAGGGGACATGGGTTTGAGCCCTGGTCTGGGAAGATCCCACATGCTGCGGAGCAACTAGGCCCGTGAGCCACAACTGCTGAGCCTGCGCGTCTGCAGCCTGTGCTCCACAACAAGAGAGGCCACGATGGTGAGAGGTCCGCACACCGCGATGAAGAGTGGCTGCTGCTTCCTGCAGCTGGAGAAGGCCCTCGCACAGAAACGAAGACCCAACACAGCCAAAAATAAATATAAAAAAATTAATTAATTAATTTAAAAAAAAACATACAATGGAGAGCAAGGACAGCCTCTTCAATAAGTGGTGATAGGAAAACTGGACAGCCACATACAAAAGAACAAAACTAGAGCACAGTCTCACACGATACAAAAAATTAACTCAAAATGGATCAAAGACTTGAATGTAAGACCAAAAGCCATAAAATTCCTTAAAAAAAGTGATAATCTCACTGACATTGGCCTTAGTGATGTTTTTGTGGATCTAACTCCATAGGCAAGGGAAACAAAAGCAAAAATAAACAAACAGGACTACTACAAACTAAAAAGCTTCTGCACAATAAAGGAAACCATCATCAAAATGAAAAGGCAACCTATTGAATGGGAGGAAGATATTTGCATGTCACATATCCAATAAGGGGTTAATACCCCGAATATAGAAAAAACTTATACAACTCAACAACAGCAACAAAAAAATAAAACAATTCAAAAATGGGCAGAGGATCTGAATAAACATTTTTCCAAAGAAGACATACAGATAGCCAACAGGCACATGAAAAGATGTCCAACATCACTAACAAGCAGGGAAAAGCAAATCAAAACCTCAATGAGCTATCACCTTATACCTGTTAGAATGGCTATTATTGAAAAGATAAGGAATAACAAATGTTGGAAAGGATATGGAGAAAAGGGAACCGTCCTAACACTGTTAGTGGGACTGTAAATTGGTGCAGCCACTATGGAAAACAGTATGGAGATTCTTCAAAAAATCAAGACTAGCGGTACCATATGACCTAGCTATTCCACTTCTGGGCATTTACCCAAAGAACACAAAAATGCCAAGTCAAAAAGATATATGCACTCCTATGTTCATTGCAGCATTACTTACAACAGCCAAGATATGGAAACAACCTAAGTATGCATCAATGGATAAATGGATAAAGAAAATGTAGTATACATACATAGTGGAATACTACTCAGCCATAAAATGAATAAAACCCTGCCATCTGTGACAAGATGAATAGACCTTAAGGGTATCATGCTAAGTGAAATAAGTCAGAAGGAGAAATACAAATACCATATAATTTCACTCATATGTGGAATCTAAAAAATATCTCAACAACAACAAAACCAAGCAACAAACAAAATAAAATAAAAACAAACTCATAGATACAGAGAACAGATTAGTGGTTACCAGAGGGGAAGAGGGATAGGGGGTGGGTGAAATGGGTGAAAGCGGTCAACTGTATGGTGATGGATGGTAACCAGACTTGTGTGGTGATCACTCTGTATGTTGAGCTATAATATTGTACACTTGAAATTTATATTAAAAAAAATAATAGACAAAAAAATAAAAAGAATAGAATACAGTTTTAGCTCCTGCCACAGAAAACTCTACAAAGTACACTGTGAGATGAAAAAAAGGTTACAGAACAATATGTAAAGGATGATTCTATTAATTTTTTAGTGTATATAGGCAAATGCACATCTGTGTGTATATAAATGCATAGAAGAAAGCATGAAAGGACCAGACAATAACAACAACTATCTCTAGAGAAGGAATCAGATTGGATGGATTGACATATATACACTATTGATACTATGAATAAAACAGATAACTAATGAGAACCTACTGTGTAGCACAGGGAACTCTACTCAAAGCTCTGTGGTGACCTAAATGGGAAGGAAATCCAAAAAAGGAGGGGATATGTGTATACGTATAGCTGATCCACTTTGCTGTACAGTAGAAACTAACACAACATTGTAAAGTAACTATACTCCAATAAAAATTTAAAAAATAAATAAAAATAAAAATGAAGGATTCCCCCAGCAACTATATAAATGTATACATATAAATATATTAAATGTTTTATATTTATATTAAAGTTTATGAGAAATATGGTGCTTGAGATATGACTAGCAATGAAATGTCATTTTGAATTCTCTGACATGTAAATGTTTAATCATATTTTGAAATTGTATATCACTAAAAATAATAAATAGAATTTCTAAAGCATGTAAAAAAAAAAAAAAAAAAAAGGACCTGAAAGGAGATCTTCACTTTCTTCCTCTGAACTCTGCACTTGAGGAGCTGTTTTAAAAACACAAATTTATGTAATGCTTACGTACTTCTAAATATATATACTTTTGAAAATATAATAAGTAGACAAATAAGTAAAGGAGCAACAAGAATAGTGAAAACAATTTTGAACAAGTGAATGTTTGCAGTGTTTTAACAATCTGAATTTCCAAGGAAAAGGGAACTGCTCTAGCTCAAGGACAGGACTAGAATAAGACAAGTAGGTGGCTAGTGCAAAAAAATGAAGGAGGCATTCACTTTTAGGGCCATTACTTGCATAATCCTTAGGCCTGGCCTTAGTCTTACATTACACTGAAAACATCCTCAAAGTCAAAGGGCCTGCTTCTTAGCAGCCGGTACTATACAAAGCCAGTGTCTTGGACTACACAGTATAGACTTCTTTCTCTCTCCACCCCCATTTTAAAGAAAATAATAATAATAACTTGATTGATTTTAAACCATTGATTTTTAACATCTGGAGTTTAAGTCTAATGTATCCCAAGTACAGTCTCCCAGAATGCAGACTGAACAAAAGTCCCACCCTCTTCCTAGCTATTCACTCTTCCCGTTGGGAATGTTGTCCTGACCAAAAAATATAAAATAAAATAAAATAAATAAAAAAGAGAGAGAGAGAGAGGTTTGTGAAGGGAGAGAAAGGGGGAGTTTTCATGAGTTTTTTTAAATGCTTGAGTACTAAGCTTTACACTCTCAAATAGTTTGACAGGAATTCATCCTCTTCCTTTGGCTAGTGTGATATCAGCATAATCATTTATAAAGTAAGCTGGGTTAGAAATGCAGTATGACAACTGACCCAGAGTGAAATGAAATATCCAAAACAGGGTTGTATTTGATTATTTGCTTGAAATGCCCCAGTATGGCCCTACCATTCATCTATGGAAGATATTCATTCTGACCGGTCAGCACCCATGCCTCCTTGTTTGTAAATAATTCTGAATATCATCCCTGGACAAAACTAAGACCGTGGCTCAATGAATAGTTTCACAGGCAGTCTAACTAGCTGAGCTAATATCTGTAGATATTAAAAATGATGGTTTAGTCCTCTTAACTGTATAGCATCTTTGAGAGATAGTTAACCATTAGATGGCGATGGTACTTTTTAGATTCCACAGATGAGTGAAATTATATGGTATTTGTATTTCTCCTTCTGATTTATTTCACTTAGCATAATACCCTTAAGGTCATACACCAAACTTCATCATCTCCCCAACCGTGATGCATTTTTCAAGTGCAGGTCTTCATTATCCAAGGGAAATTGAGCCCAGAAAAAGGCCACATAAAGTAAATCAACTAAAAATGGGGAACAATATTTCATAGTAAATAGTGAGGGATAAATGTGATTAGGGATTTACCTTACAAAATTAAAATTTTAAAATGAAATTGCCTTCATTTTTATTTTTATAACTTACAAAATTTAAGTTATAACTATCTTCTAATTATTAGGACAAAGAATGAATCACCTTCTCATTATGTTTAGAGACACAAAATTTCTCTAACAAATTTTAGGAGTCTAATATAATACCCTTTATTTCAAGGCTGATTATCTGAGCTGTTTTTCTTTTTGTAAAAATATCTAGGGTATTTAACAACTTTTTCCAAGGACATCTCTTAATTCTCTGATAACCAAATCATTCCCTTTTGAAATACTACCATTTTTGTCTGTTTTGTTTTCATTCGTTAACCGATCTACTCATTTATCAATGACCTGGGAATCAGGCAATTCTCCAAACATCATTTTCATCAATGTCATTAAACCTAGCTGCAGTAGACAGAATTCTAAGACAGACCCTAAGATTCCTTCCTGCTAGGACGGTAACTATGGTGGGATAGTCACTCCTGTAATTATGTTATGTTATATGAGACTCTGTCATAGCAGACTGGAGTGAGATTCTCCTGTTGGCCTTGAAGAAGCGAACAGCCACTTGTGAACTGCCTAAGGAGGGGGCAGTACCTGAGGGTACCCTCTAGGAGCTGAGACCTGTCCCTGCTGACAACGAGCAAGAAAGTAGGAATTATCCTATAGGGATTATATAAATGCAGATTATAGTCCTATAATCACAAGAAACAATCCTGCCAACGAGTGAGTTTGAAAGAAGACTCCAAGCCTCAGATGAGATCACGGCCTCAGATAACACTGTAATTTCAGACTCATGAGACCCTGAGTGGAGACCCATGATAGGACTCCTGCCTAGCATTAGAATCTCTCAATCCAAAGAAACTGACAGAGCAGTTGGTAAAATGGATTAGGATACACAGATTCTTCTTTTAAGAGGAATAGATTTTTTTAATTTTAATTTTTTTTTATTGGGGTATAATTGTTTTACAATGTTGTGTTAGTTTCTACTGTACAGCGAAGTGAAGTAGAGTTCCTTGTGCTACACAGCAGGTTCTCATTAGTTATCTATTTTATACATATTAGTGTATATATGTTAATCCCAATCTCCCAATTCATCCCAATCCCCTTTCCCCCCTTGGTGTCCGTATGTTTGTTCTCTACATTTGTGTCTCTATTTCTGTCTTGCAAACCAATTCATCTGTACCATTTTCTAGATTCCACAAATATGTATTAATATACAATATTTGTTTTTCTTTCTGACTTACTTCACTCTGTATAACAGTCTCTAGACCCAACCACGTCTCTACAAATGACCCAATTTCATTCCTTTTTATGGCTGAGTAATGTTCCATTGTATACATGTACCATATCTTTATCCATTCATCTGTCGATGGACATTTAGGTTGCTTCCATGACCTGGCTATTGTAAATAGCACTGCAATGAACATTGGGGTGCATGAGTCTTTTTGAATTATGGTTTTCTCTGGGTATATGCCCAGTAGTGGGATTGCTGGGTCATATGGTAATTCTATTTTTAGTTTTTTAAGGAACCTCCATACTGTTCTCCATAGTGGCTGTATCAATTTACATTCCCACCAACAGTACAAGAGGTTCCCTTTTCTCCACACCCTCTTCAGCATTTATTGCTTCTAGATTTTCTGATGATGCCCATTCTCACCAGTGTGAGGTGATACCTCATTGTAGTTTTGATTTGCATTTCTCTAATGGTTAGTGATGTTGAGCATCCTTTCTTGTGTTTGTTGGCCATCTGTATGTCTTCTCTGGAGAAATGTGTGTTTAGGTCTTCTGCCCACATTTGGATTGGGTTGTTTGTTTTTCTGATATTGAGCTGCATGAGCTGTTTGTATATTTTGGAGATTAATCCTTTGTCTGTTGATTCATTTGCAAATATTTTCTCCCATTCTGAGAGTTATCTTTTTGTCTTGTTTATGGCTTCCTTTGCTGTGCAAAAGCTTTTAAGTTTCATTAGGTCCCAAGAGGAACAGATTTTTGAGTGAAGACAAATATTATAAATGGTCAGCTCATTACTGAATATTACATTGAATATTTTAATTCTATGATAATTTTTGCTTCCTTAAGCAACTCTGTAACTGTAAGGCAAGGGACACTTGGAAAATAAAGACTCCTTCCCCACAGTTAAGGCTAGGGACTCCTTCCCTCGCCTCAAAAAGTTTTGATTTGCACATCCAGTATTGGCAAAATAGTGTGTTTCAGGCCATCATTCTTCCTACTCCTGCTTCTTTCCCCTCTCTTTCACAGGTCTTGATTACAAGGGAACCTTATAATAAACACCCCATATAAAAAATTCTGTCTCAGAGTCCTCAGAGTCAGCTTTCCAGGAAACCCAACCTATAAACCCAAACTTCAACAATGGAGTCATCTGCAATATATTCCTAAAGATCTAACACACAGTCATACACATACATATGTGTGTGTATGAGTGTTGTGTGTGTTTTATCTCTCTCTCTCTAAATATTTGGGCAGAGAGAGAAGATAAATGTGGAAAATGTTAAAAATTGGTCTCTATTGGTAAAATATAGGTTTCACTGTATTATTTTTTCAAATTTTCTATTGTTTTGAATTTTTTCAAAATAAAAAGAAGAGAAAAGTAGATAAAGAAAAAAGATGCATTAGTAACAAAGGAGACAAAAATGATGCTGACAATATAAATGATGGAAGTCAGAAGACAATGGAAGTATACCTGGAAAACACTGGAAGAAAATAACTGTTAATTTATAATTCAATGCCCAACAAAAAACATTCTTTAAAAATGAAGGCAAAATAAAGACATTTTCATATAAACAAATATTGAGGGAATGTGTCAGCAGCAGACTCACCATAAAAGAAATAATAAAGTAAGTTATTCAAGTGGAAGGAAAATGATCCCAGATTGAAGCACCAGAGATCCAGGAAGTAATAAATAGCAAAAGCAAAAATGTGAATAAATATATATAAATATTAACGTGATAAAACAGTAATAATTTACTTTGTGGAGATACTGTAGATTTAAGTCTACAAACTTAAATCTCTCACCTGACTCTCTGGCATTCCCCAGGCCTGACTGAGGAGGAAAAGGACTAGGTAAACTAATGAGCATGGGGCTAAAGGGCAGGAGCCTGCATTAAGCAGCTAAAGCATCTAAGTGGGATGGGAATCTATCTTTGTCCCTGTAACAAATTTGAAAGCAAAATACAGCAACTCTCAGTTATCTACTTGAAAAGAACACTGTGACGGCACAGATAAAACTACAGGAAACATGCATCATTCATTTAAATTATGAGTTTCAAACTCCTCAGCTAAGTATGTTACATGGGCTTTGGGTAAGTAGCAGATTAAATTTTCCTTCATTATTTTCCCTCTAGCATAGGGCAAATAATTGGTCATAGTGATAACAACAGAAACAGCAATAGTAATAAACAGCAGCAGCAAAAATAAAAAACAAAATGTTATATACACATACACACACAATTCTTACCCCAAACTAGAAAAAAGAAAACCCAAAAAGTAAGAAATCTGAACAATCCACAAATTGGTCCTTTTTGAACAGTGAACCAGGGATAGAGGGATGGGAAAGATTTAAACTCAGACCTTTTGGGCTGGGAAGCATAAAAAAAGGTATTTATTACATTTCCCTTTTCTATCATCTTGTTAGTCATATATTTTTATGTTACAGTGGTTTTCCTGAAAATTACAATATTCATTCTTACTGTACTTAAATCTAATATAAATGAGTACTTTTGCCACATCCCAAGAAACTCAAGGATGTTAGAACATTGTAAAACCATTTACTTTCATCCTGCCTTATTACTTTTGTGCTACTGTGGTCAGATATATATATCCCATTAGAGATATTTGCCCATTTTCCAATTGGGTTGCCTTTTTTTTTCCTTATTGATCTGTGAAAACTTTTTTATTTTTAATATTTTGGATATTAGTCCTTTTTTAGTTTTACATATTGCAAATATTTTCTCCCAATCTGTGCTTTCTTTTTTATAAAGCAGTTTTATTGAGGTATAAGTGACATACAATAAACTGCACATATTTAATGTGTACAATTTGATGAGTTTTGACATATCTATACACCTGTGAAACCATCACCACAATCAAGATACTGAACACCTGCCTCATCCGCAAAGTTCCTTCATGTCCCTGTGTAGTCCACGACCCCACATACAGCCCCATCTTCAGGCATCTACTGTTATGCTTTCTGTCTCTACAGGTAACTTTGCATTTCCTAAAATTTTATGTGAAAGGAATCATACAATATGTACACTCTTCTCTGCCTGTCTTTTTTCACTCAGTATAATTATTTTGAGATTTATCCATGTTGTTACCTCATTACTTTTTACTGTTTTTCTGAGTAGTATCCCGTTATACAGACATACTAATGTATTTGCATGTTTATAGACATTTGGTTTGTTAATACTTGGTATTACTGGTCTTTTTAACTTTATTCATTCTAGTGGTTGTGAAGTGGTATCTCATTATAGTTTACATTTCACTAATGACTGATGTTATTGAGCACCTTTTTTTGGTCTGCTTATTAGCCAAAGTGTCTGCATCTTTTGCCCATTTTAAATTGGATTGTTTGCCTTCTTATTATTGAAGTATAAGAGTTCTTTACATATACATACAACTCCTTTATCATATATTGTAGATGCATAGTGAATTTTTTTCCCAGTCTGTGACTTATCTTTCAAAGAAAGATTCTTTTCTTTTTCTTTTTCCTGCACATCCCAGCAGCAGCAAAGCATGTTTTCAGGGTTAGTTGAGTAAATCCCAGAACCTGAGCTCAATTGTTTACGCTATTATTTGAACAAGAATAACTACTCTTCTGCGTTTCCATCAGTGAAGTATTTATACAACATCTCCCTGATGTCAAATAAAATACTGCCTAGAACAGCACAAAAGGCCCTGAGTTCATTGTCATAAAGTTGTTGGCTTTATGATGTCAGCCTCTCAGAAGTAGCAAGGTTGTCATGTTGAAAATCTGCAACTGATTTAAAGTTCACGAGCTATCAGCTCTAATGAATAAACTGAGCTCATCCTCCAAAAGACAGTTTCAGAGACTATCAGAATGCAAAGACGGTCTTAACCTGCTACACTAAACTTGAGGCTGCTACTGATGCTTTTAGCTATTCAGGAAGCCTGTGTGAAAGTAATTCACTTTGTTACAGGGTCCTGCAAATGTTCATCTGCAACATCACTGATTTCATACCTGATCCACATGATTGTCCTTTAAAATTTAGTCAGTGTCCAAAATGACCCTCCTAAATATTTGTTCTGGCATCAACTGCAATAATACAACAGTAGAAAGGAATCAGGGGAGACAGAGTGAAAGAGAGAGAGGTGAAAGGGAAGAACATCATCCTCTAAGACTGAGTTCCATAAGGGAGAACAAGATGACACTGGGGGGACTATCAAAAATTCTCAAGGAAAAAATGCACTTTAATGGGAGACAAAAATCCATTTTTCTGTAATAACGCTGAGGCAGGACAATAATGTGAAGTGTAATATTAACTAGCATGGTTTATCCTCCCTCCAGCCTTCCTTTGCTGGCACTCACTGCCCGCAGGATAGGCATCTATGAGCAAAAATGCAAATAGTGACAAAAGAATTGATCTCTTGGCTTTTGAACTTTAAAAACCAAGGTCTATAGGGAGGGTGGGAGGGAGGGAGACACAAGAGGGAAGAGATATGGGGATATATGTATATGTATAGCTGATTCACTTTGTTATAAAGCAGAAACTAACACACCGTTGTAAAGCAATTATACTCCAATAAAGATGTTAAAAAAAAAACAAAAAACAAAACCAAGGTCTATGCCTAAAGAACAAAGTGAGATTTTCCCTCCCTACTTTCACCTCCTCTCTCTCCATGTACTCAAATGAGATAACAATTCTCTGAGCTGATATTCTCAGTCAAAGGAGAGTAAAGATCCATGATGACTAAATGCAGTTAGTGATCCTGAATTGGATCCTGAATTAGATAGGGAAAAACATCTATAAAAGACACTGCTGGGATGATTGGAAATTTCGTGATATAGATGTGTATTAGAAATATAAGTAAAAGCATTGTGTCAATCTTAAATTTCCAAATGTGATAAGGTAGAACAATGCCTGTCCTTGGGAGATACATGGTAATTCAGGGTTAAATGGCATCACGTAGGCAACTAACTCTTCATTGATTCAGGGGAAAAAAGTGTGTGTGTGTGTGTGAGAGAGAGAGAGAGAGAGTGTGTGTGTGTGTGTGTGTGTGTGTGTGTGGAGAGAGAGAGAGATAAAGCAAAATGAGACAAAAGGTAACCGTTGATGTGTCTAGATAAAATGTGCACAGATATTCATCATATTAGTCTTACAACTTTCCTGAAGGTTGAGGTTTTCAAAATTAACACGCTTTTTGAGATGGGAGAAAAGAGATGGAATCAGAAAGCAGAGCAAAATAGTGAGATGCTGATCAGGGGCTCTCAGCAAAGGGATGTTTGTTGAGAAATGGAAAATGATACAATGCTCAGATGTGATAACATAGGGAACCTGTACCCCACTTCCCACCTGGATCCCTGGGAGGTAGTAGACTTGCTTGGAGGAATAAGGTAAAGAAGGCTGTGTGGAGTGTTGAGGGCCAAGAGGGCTTAAGACAGCTAACCATGTTACCTAAGGCAGAGCAGAGTAGCTAAGGTTTGCATCATTTCTAGCGCTTCAGAGGGATCTGTAAATCGGCAGCAGTGGGCTCATCTCCCTGATGCCAAATGCTATCTGCCACTCCAAGAAGAAGGATGGAGAAAGAAACTCTTAACTTACTGATTTTAAATCTGGAAAGACTGAGTTTACCCACAAATGACTAATTTTAGGTTTTATGTCACTCAGTTTAATGGGGACTTAACATTGAGATGAGGGTCAGTGCTTAAAAAAAAAAAGCAGTGTTACATTTCTTCTACACCTGTGTTTCTGTGGCCTGAGATTCTATACACCCACAACAGCAGCATAACAAACAGATACCGCCTGGATGTTCCTGACTTATTCCAAACCTTGGACACTGGTCATTTAATCTGGTTTCTGTTCCCAAGGATCCTCTGCAATCAGTATTAACAGACTGGGGCAAGAAGAGAACAGAAGGTGACTTCACATTTATGAATATCAAATATGAGGACTCAGCTTTTTGCCTTCCAGCAGCCAATTCCTCTTCGGGGAAGTGCTTCTCTGTTAAAATGACAAACACTTTTAAAGTGACAAATACTTTTTAAAAGTAGCATGTGGAAAAGCTTTCTAAAATCAGAATCCGATTTTAGTGATCACAGTTGTTTCTCTAAGCTCAGGCAAGGCACTTTGTATACTCATTGAATTTTGGAAGAGTTTATAGTTACAATTATCAACTTAAATTGTGTTTTAAATGTCAGCCCTCTAAAAAAAACCCCAGAAATATTCCTTGTAGTCTGTGTCATTAAGCTAGATTTTTACTTGGCAGCACTCAAGGTGGGGATTCTTGCGACATTAAGATAATAATCTCTTCTCTGCGGATTTTAGTACCTTGGGAATTCAAAGATCAAGTTGCTTAGAGACCCCATGGAATTTGCAGAAAAAGCAAACTCTGATCTTGACATCTGCAATTAACGTTTATCTTACTCTGAAAACTCAGTCTGCTGGCAGCTCAGCTGCTCTTCGGAGTTGAATAATACCCTTGCTACACCACATCCCACACACTTTCCATCCCGAGGGTGGGTGGGGCGCTTCAGGGCTCTCTACAGGCTCTTCTTTCTTAGGCACAGCGTCAAGCTCTTGCTCTTGTTATGTAGTGCTTGCAGATGCCTAGGTTTCCTTTCAATCAAGCTCCCTGCAGGTTTTCTGAGCAAGGCTAGTGCTGGTCTGGTTTCAATGCTTTTTATATTGGGGTCTCAGAACAATGTGTATGTATGCCTAGAGCACAGGATCAGTTGAAGGTTGTGAAAATATCTGTATAAGATATTAGGTAATGAAATGTGAAAAGATCTGTATAATTCTGGCACAATTTAAAGAATTTTATCTTTTCCTCACTAACCCAGAGCATTGGCCACTCAGGCAAAACCAAGTTACATAAACCTGACCTATATGTGTACACACGCACACACACACAAATATGCATTTTATTGTGACTAAGGCACGTGCTAGTTCTAATTGCTCCAATTATTTCTTTCCACATATTTACATTGGCTCTTTGGACTGAGGTGCACAAGTGCTTGGCTAACACATAAATCAATACCATCACCAAAATTGAAAACGGAGACTCATCTTCCATCTCACCCTTAAAAGACAATTTATTGACTTGACTAAGCAGCCAGAGTAGTTAGAGAGAGCATCATTCATTCCACAAATATTTATCGAACTCCTACTCTGGAACCTGACATCTTTGCTGAGTATGCCATGGTGAACAAGACAGAGTGGGTCCTGCTGCCTCTAATCTAACATGCTAGTTAGAAAGGGGAGAGAGCAACCTAAATGTCTATCAACAGATGAATGCATAAAGAAGATGTGGCACATATATACAATGGAATATTACTCAGCCATAAAAAGGAACAAAATTGAGTTATTTGCAGTGAGGTGGTTGGACCTAGAGTCTGTCATACAAGGTGAAGTAAGTCAGAAAGAGAAAAACAAATACTGTATGCTAATGCATATACATGGAAATTTAAAAAGCGGTACTGATGAACCTAGTGGCAGGGCAGGAATAAAGACGCAGACGTAGAGAACGGATTTGAGGACACAGGGCGGAAGGGGAAGCTGGGACGAAGTGAGAGTGTAGTCGGTGGTCAGTGTAGTGTACCAAATTTGGTACACTACCAAATGTAAAATAGACAGCTAGTGGGAAGCAGCCGCATAGCACAGGGAGATCAGCTCAGTGCTTTGTGACCACCTAGAGGGGTGGGATAGGGAGGGTGGGAGGGAGATGCAAGAGGGAGGGGATATGGGGATATATGCATACCTATAGCTGATTCACTCTGTTGTACAGCAGAAACTAACACACCATTGTAAAGCAATTATACTTCAATAAAGATGTGAAAAAAAATAGAAAGGGGAGAGAGACATCGAACAAGGAACAAAATCAACAAAATAACGGTCAGATGGTGATAAGTGCCTAGAAGAAACTGAACTGGAGTGAGATACCTTAGAGAGGCTGTGGGTCTGCCTCAGATTGAGGGATCGGGGAATGTTCCACTGGAGGTGACTTTTGGGCTGAGAGCTGACTCACAAGTGTTTAGGATATAGCTCTGTCTTCTGATTTTTTAGGGTCATTTTATGGCTTGGCCAGGAGGAAAAGATCTCCTTGGTACACATTCAAATGCAGTTATTAGAATAAACATCTTGTGGATAGGGTTCTATATTATGACCTCAGTGTCCACCTTCTTCCTTTTTAAGCTTCACTCTAAAATGATATTATACCACTGGAATCCACTTTGGAAATACAAGTGGCAAGTCCAGACCCATTAGCTGTGAGTGATACAGAAATCCCAAAAAGATGTTCCAGCAGAGGCTGTGCTGGCCTTTCAGACAAAAATAATGAGTTCATTGCTGTGCTGGCTGCCATAGGCTTGCACATCTCAGCCTCTATCAGTGACCAAAATCATCCAACAAAATGACTCTTTAAGTGCCTATGATGAAGAACAGCTACTAACACACCAGGCAAGCATTCTTCCATTCATATCTTCTGTGAATTCATCAGCCAGCCGTTCCCAAGCTCAGGGTAAAAAGCAGACATAGTTCTTGTCAGGCAGTTTATCTACTGAGATGCTGTAGGATGGTCATAGTCTATCATCCTGTACTTCATATACCTTATGACTTATGACTTAACAGTCAACAGAAATGGCCATCAGAAAGTGTCACCATGCAAAGTTCTAAAAACGATTTTAAAAATTAACCACTAGTCACATAACCTTATGCTAATCATTTACCCTCCCCAAATATTAATTTTTTGTATGTAAAAAGAAGAAATTTAACCAGATGATCTCTAATTCTAAGTAGGTTCTAATTTTAGTTCTAATTTTCATCTTTTAGGATTCCACTAAAATGATTCAAAAATATTTTTATGCAAGGTAAGATAGAAAACATTTTTTAAATGCAAGAAAGAATAATACCTGAGCATTCTGAGCACTGTGTCCATTGGGAATATGCTTGGTGCAACTAAAACAAGAGTCAACAGTGGCTTAAACAAATAAGGTGTTCTTTTTCCCACAAAGGAAGAAGTCTGGAGGTAGGCTTCCGCTGGGTTTGGTTCACCAGCACCATCTGTCAGGGTAAGACTATCTCTTGATCTTTCCCTCACTTGTATCCTCAAGTTCACAAAATGCCCGCTACAACTGCAAAAAACAGACCCTCACAACCAGCTGAACAGCTCGGGAGAGAGGGGAGCAGTGCCAGTTAGGTTGGATCTTTCTACCAGGAAAACAAAGCTTTTGATAGAAGCTCATGCAGCAGCCAGCCCCATTGGTCTCATGTGTCACACGGCCAACTCTAGGTGCAAAGGTGTCTGCAAAAGTGAGTATCCAGCATCTCCAGCCTGCAGGGTGGAGACCCCTTCAATGGCTTTTGGGCCAGCCAAGTGCCCATGTCTATTATAATTATTTCAATATAACACCTTCATTTCCCTACATATCTCCTTAATTACAGCTCCCAGGAGAGTAATAACAAGGGTTCCACTAAAATATAGATATGGAACAAACATTGAACTATTGAATAATTGAAATTTAGGAAGGGGGGAAAACCAATACCATTTGAGTCAAACAGGAATGCCTCAACATTTATCAAAACAAATTATGGCTAAAAGTTGGTCAATTTTTAAAAACTGCCTTTTCTAACTGAAAAGAAATACAAGCTAATTGAACAAGAATCTCAGATTGTAAGGCATTATAAAAGAGAAAGTGAAAGTCACCTAAAAGTGACCCCTGATATAATAAATTTGGTATACGCCCTTTCAAACGTTCTTCTAAGCGTTCTACGTATATTCTTCCTTCCTCACTCCATTCTTTCTGTTACTATGCCAGCTTCTTCTGAAATCTACTTTCCTCTACTGAATATATCCTTGTCTTCTTTCCACATAGTTGTTGTGTTACTTTCCACATGTAGGGGTTAAGAGCACAGACTCAGGCCAGACTGCCTGGGTGTCACCCTCAACTCTACCACTTACCAGCTGCATAACCTCGTGCAAGTAACTCGACCTCTTTGTGCCTCACTTTCCTCATCTTTAAAATGAGACAATAATACTATCTACACAGAGGATTGTTGTGAAAATTAAATGAGTTAATGCCTATAATGAACTTAGCACAGCATTAGGCAAATAGTAAGTGCTCAGTAAATGTCAGTTGTTTTTAATGTATGGAAATGTGTCAACTAATTTCATCATCCTGAATTGGTAGATATGTTGTTTTAAAATATTTGATTTTATAAATGGCCCATCCATTAATATCCTTGAAATACATCTTTGGACACATATCCAATAATTTTCTAAGGATACATTCCAGCAGATATAACTGCTGGGCCAAATGGTATCCACGTTTAAAATTTTGACACTCATTTCCAAGCTGCCCTTCAGCAAACTTGTTCCAGGCCATGTAGGAGTGCCTGTTTTCTGTGCACAAAACTGCCTGTTTCTCCATACCATTTCCATCACTGAATATTAATTTTTGCCAAACTGGTCAGGGAAAAATCTCATTACTCTTTAAATTTGTATTTCTTTGATCAGTAAAAAAGTTTAAAACTTAAAAATATTTTTAACCATTCATGTTCCTTTTGTTTGTTTAATGAATTACTTGATTGTATCCTTCAAGGCTTAACTGATTTTTTGTTGCAGGTGTTGGTTGGCCTATATGCTCTTTAAATTAAGGACTCCAGTGGAGAAAGTGAGTCTGACAATTCTCCAAACATTTCTTTTTAAATTCTCAATGAATGCTACCAAAATTTTCTCAGTTTGAAAGAAATATCTAGTCAAAAGAAATTTTCAGCCTTTGTGAGATGTGTATCTCAGAAAAACCTATAAAAAGGGACATAGTGAAAAGATGGAGAACAAAAACAGGAAGAAAATTATTTTAAATGAGAATGAGTTATTAAATTATCTATTGGATTATTTTTTTAAAATATTTATTTATTTGGTTGTGCTGGGTCTTAGTTGCAGCAGGTGGGCTCCTTAGCTGTGGCTCACGGGCTCCTTAGTTGCAGCTCGCTGGCTCCTTAGTTGTGGCATGCGAACTCTTAGTTGCGGCATGCGAACTCTTAGTTGCAGCATGCATGTGGGATCTAGTTCCCTGACCAGGGATCGAACCCAGGTCCCCTGCATCGGGAGCGCAGAGTCTTATCCACTGCACCACCAGGGAAGTTCCTCTATTGGATTATTTTTAAAATTTTGATTATATTTTGATTTGTCCCAAATTGCCAGAGACAAAGGATGAAACTCTACTGTTTTACTAAGCGTTTTACTAAGTGTTCCTGTTGTACATCTTTAGAGGGAATATAAGTCACTTAAGGCAGCTTTTGCAAAACCCTTTCCTAGGGCCACTTGCCTCAGCATCAATTTGGAGAGCTTAGAGACTTGATTCTGGAGTTCAATTTCCATACTAATGATGAGAGTCTCTAAAGATAAAGACTGAATAGCTGAATCTTTTAAAAGCCCTCCCTAGGGGATTCTTACACACACAGCCAAGTCATGTGGAAGCATCCGGCACATTGTACAGTGCCAACAGCATGCTAAAGGGCAGCTGCTGAGTTTCTGCTGAGGAGCTGTCAAGTTCTAGAACATTCTATCCAACAGAGCTCAGGCTAAAGGAAGGTCTGGGCTGGGAGTAGTTAGAATGTGCTTAAAGCTTTGAAAGGCTTTGAAACAAATCTGATTAAACCTAGCACTGGTCAAGAAGTTTTCATACTCTAAACCTGAAATCTAGCCAGAAACCCATATCAACAGTTCCTCCTCATTCATAAGTAGCTGCAACAGCAATAGCAATGGAAACAAATACCTGGCAAATAGTCATACACAGAGTTTTTGGCAGTTAGTGTTAACTATGCAGCCTGGGGATTGGATCTGCTCACCCAAGGTCAGAGTTTCTCAACTGTATCCATACATTGATTGATGTAAACAAACTTTTATTTGTGTGTGTGTGTGTGTGTGTGTGTGTGTATCGGGTGGGGGGGGGCTGTGTACCCACACATTTTTTTTCTATGGAAAAGTTCTATCAGATTCTCAAAAGAGACCATGAACCAATAAAGCTTGGATCAAGGATCAACATTCTTTGGATCTTAAGCTGGAATATCCAATTCAGCCACAGAAGGCTCATAGTTCAAATGAATATCATGAAATACTATTTCCACACTGACCCTAACACACTGACGCACTTCCTCAGAGTTATAAAATGTTTCATGCCTTGTAAGTTCAGTCTCCTGATCTGGAGGGTAAAATCAATGTGTTTGTTATGTATGATGACCTGTGTTAGGCAATTTAAAAAACATGTCATTGTGTTAGGTATCTATAGCTGCATAATAAACCGCCCCAAACTTAGTAGTGTTATTTACTTAAAATTTTGTAAGGTCAGCAACTTGGACTGGGCTCATCTGAACAATTCTTTTATCTAGGAATTACAAGGTGTGGGTTTGGAATCCCACAAAACATCACTTTTGCCACATTCATTAGTCAAGGCATGTCACAAAAGCAGAAACAGGTTCCACCTCCTAATGGGAGGAGTCACAATGTCACCTTACAAAGAAGTTGCACACAGAATTATTGCACCCACCCATCTTGCAAACAATCTACTGCACCTGCATGCTGAAGAACTTACGGTTAAAATAATATCATGTCTGTAATTTGTCAAAAAGTCTTAGAAAAAATTGATGGGGCAATAGTTGAAACAAAAAATAATCATTGTTAAAACTTGATGATGGGGCTTCCCTAGTGGTGCAGTGGATAAGAATCTGCCTGCCAATGCAGGGGACACAGGTTTGATCCCTGGTCCAGGAAGATCCCACATGTCGCAGAGCAACTAAGCCCGTGAGCCACAACTACTGAGCCTGCGCTCTAGAGCCCACGAGTCACAACTACTGAAGACCGCATGCCTAGAGCCCGTGCTCCGCAACAAGAGAAGCCACCGCAGTGAGAAGCCCGTGCACCACAATGAAGAGTACCCCCCGCTCGCCGCAACTAGAGAAAGCCTGTGTGCAGCAACGAAGACCCAACAAAGCCAAAAATAAATAAATAAAATAAAAAGTTTTTAAAAATTAAAAAAAAAAAACTTGATGATTGGCATGTGGGGTTACAGTTGACGCTTGAACAATGTGGGGCTTGGGGCACCCACCCCTAGTGCAGTCGAAAATCTGTGTAAAACTTTACAGTCGGCCTTCTATATCCACAGTTCCACATCCTTGGATTCAACCAACCTCAGATCATGTAGTACTACAGCATGTATTTATTTAAAAAATTCCATGTATAAGTGAATCCTCACAGTTCAAACCCATGTTGTTCAAGGGTCCACTGTATTTACACTAGTCTAAAATTTCTTTTTGGTTCTTTCTTTGGATTTCCATCTCTCTGCTTACATTGGCCATCTGTTCTTGCATGCCATCTACTTTATCCATGAAAGCCCTTAGCATATTAATGATAGTTGTTTTAAATTCCCAGTCTGATCATTCCAACATCCCTACCATGTCTGATTCTGATGCTTGCTCTGTCTCTTCAAATTGTTAGGTGTGTTTTTTTGTTTCTTTTACTTTTAGTATGCCTTGTAATTTTTTCCTGATAGCCAGACATGATACAGCAGGTAAAAGATACTGCTGTAAATAGGCCTTTTGTAATATGGTGGTGAGGTGTGAGGGGAGGGGAAATGCACTACAGTCCTATGATCAGGTTTCAGTCTTTTAGCGAGCCTATGTCTCTGCACTGTAAACTTGACAAATGTTTCTGAATTTTTTTCTCCCCACTTAGGTGGGACAAAGTGGCTAGAGTAGGCTGGAGTTGAGTATTTCTCATCCCCAGGTTAGTTAGGCTCTGATAATACCCCAGCAGGTTAGGCACTGGTTAGGCTCTGGTTAACTAGTTTCTCCTGAGGGCAGGCCTTATTAAAGAAGAACAGTGCTCTGGCATATTTCAAAATGGTTCCTCTCTCCCCCACTGCTGGAAGCACGAGGGGATTTTTCTCTGATATTTACTATGGGAACCTGGTTGAGCTCCTAGTGATAAATCTCAAAATATTTTGGTTCCCCCCCGATTCCTGGGTAGCCTGGGAGGTTTTAACTCTCAGACCTGTCCACACTGAGCCTCCAGCAATTCATCAGTTACAGACCTGCTTGTGAGTCTCTGCTCCAAAAAGCCGTGCCTCCATGTATTCCCCTGTCTGTCTCTCCAACCTTGGAGGCAACAGTTTGTCCTATGGCCTACCCTCTTTTACAGATCCAAGAAGAGCTGCTAATTTTTCAGTTTGTTCAGCTTTTTACTTGTTGTTAGGATAGAGTGCGACTTCTAAGCTCCTTACATTTGCAACTGGAAACTGAAGTCACAACAGTCTCTATTTTTGTGTGTGTTTGCAATTTTTCAAGTAAAAAGGTTAAAATTAAATTAACAAAACACATGCTGTCAATTAATCCTTATAATAATTCTCTTCTCCACTCATATATGGGGACACTGAGATAGGGACCAGTCACATGACTGGCCTTTGCAAAGGTGACACATTTAGCCATGATGGCTAATATTTATTAAAGACATACAACATGGCAGCACCTGTCCAATCACATTGTATATCATATCCCCTTGATCATCAAACACTATGCACCAGGTGGTGTTATTATCTCCATTCTGAGATGAGAAACACCAAGAGGTCGCCCAGTGTCACAGAATAAGCAGAGAAAGCAGAATATGGATCCATGAAGTGTGGCGCCAAAGCCTCCACTCTTAGACCACTCCCTAACAAAGAAGTAAAGCTGAGATTAGAATGAAGGTTTGCCTTTCTCTAGTGGCAGGACTTACCCATTCTACGGTGGCAGGCGGGGACTTTTGGAGCTGGGTGCTTCCCTAGTCATGTGCTTTCAGTCCATTGCCTGTCCAAGTTTCTTCCTCCTAAATTTGCACATTATATTGACAATTAATACCCCATACTCAATCAGGGATAGGACTAAATTGCACAACCTATTTCCCACTGGGTTTTCTATATCTTCTACTAAGAAATATAATGTACCTTAAGTGCTTTAAACTATAAAGAGGAAAAGTCTACTCATTCTCCAACTTAACTGGCATTTTAAACCAACGACTATTTGAAAAGTTATTTTTAAAGACTTTCAAAAGAAGCCAAAACTTGTGGCAAAGTTCCCCTTTGGAATTTTCCTCACCAACATCCTCAACTGTAAATGTCCTTTAGTTTATACCTGCACCATCGCAGGGTGAGAAGCAAAAAGACTCATGAGTGAGGGGGATTTTTTTTTTTTTTTAAAGAAATTCACGTTCTTTTATTTATTTATTTATGACTGTGTTGAGTCTTCGTTTCTGTGCGAGGGCTTTCTCTAGTTGCGGCAAGTGGGGACCACTCTTCATCGCGGTGCGCGGGCCTCTCACCATCGCGGCCTCTCTTGTTGCGGAGCACAGGCTCCAGACGCGCAGGCTCAGTAACTGTGGCTCACGGGCCCAGTTGCTCCGTGGCATGTGGGATCTTCCCAGACCAGGGCTCGAACCCGTGTCCCCTGCATTGGCAGGCAGATTCTCAACCACTGCGCCACCAGGGAAGCCCAGTGAGGGGGATTTTGACTATGAAAGTTTGTTTCCAGGAATGAGCTGAGAAGAAGTGCATGGAGCAGCCTGGGATTTTTGAATTACTCTTCCTTCTATACTGAGGTGCTCTTTGTCACTTTTAAGCACTCCCCTGTCTGTGTCAGAGCTTCAGCTACTCAGCCTGAAGCCATGGTTTATTACTCCCGGCTCTGAGGAAGTGAGAAGGTATAATTTACCAAAATACTTAGTGGGGAAACAGGAGGGAGGGGATTTCATACCTATGCCATGTGAAATGTCACTGGGCCTTGCCTGAAGGGATCTTCCAACTCCATGAGCAGCAGGAGTGCCACATCCCAGCTGTAACAGGAAAGTATATAGATGCAGATTAAGGAGAGGTAGGGTGTGTGTGTGTGTGTGTGTGTGTGTGTTTTCATACTGATTTAGAAGTTAAAAGAGGTCATGACTTATCTAGAAACATACCAAAATTTGAAAAAGAGAGTGGTCCCTCTAAGAGTGAACTGCTGATACAAAAAGTTGATGCAATATTTTACTGAGATTCAGAATTAAAATTGTTTCTCTGGGGTCCTAAAATATCTTTCTGTAAATGGGCTTGTGTCCCTTCCAAAATGAAGGGAAAGTAAGTAAAACAGTGCTTGACTCACAGACACAAAACATTGGATCTACTTGTCAACAGTATTCCCCCAAGCACCCCAGCTTTGCAGAAAGGACATTAAAGGACTGAGGGCATTAACTGATTCATTGACACTGAGCTATGCAATGTTCTCCGATGCTTCACCTTCTTAAGAAATCGAAATACTGAGATTAAGGAGCATGAGAAAGTAGAGTGAACCATATTTTAAAACTTAATATTTTCAAAATAGAGAGGAGGGCAGAGAAGAGAGACAGAGAGGTAAGCTCCTTACAGATAGGCTCCTTAATCACCCAGGTCGCAAACTCAGTCAATTACAGTATCACATAACACAGTCAAATATTTAATGAAAACACAGTGGGAACTTGACCTCCAATACTCATAGGTGCATTGTATGTATCAGGTTTCCCAGAAACAGGAGTAGTAAAAACAGATTATTTATAAAGAAGTATATCCTCTCTCCTTCCAAGTAAACTCTTCCCCTGGTAACCACGCAGCTGTTGCAGTAGCCTTTGGGAGAGGGGTCGGGTGCTTTCCTTTAAGTTCCGTAACACTAGACAAAGGTAAATCAAAATTCAAATTCTTCTCAGCTTTCATAATTTCTGAGAAAAAAAAAGTCCATCCCAGAAGACTGGCCTAAGTCGATTAGCCAGATACTGTGAGGGGATCATAACGAAGGAGCTGGAACTGCTGGATTTTTAATTTTAACGTCAGTGTTAATCAGCCCGGAATGCGCCCTAGGTCGCAGTCCTCAGCACATGTCCCTTGCAATCACGGCCACCAGACATTTTTCTTTCACTGTGGGAAAGTGTCAAATCCTTTCTCTTTGGGTACGTATTTGAGTCACAGGAAACGGTCTTTACATTCCACTCACAGGAATGAATGAGGTGTGAGAACATTTTAATTTCACATAAATGTTTCATGTCTTTATCAGAATGGATTTGCTTTTGTTACTTTTATATAACTGTTTAAAAATTCTAACAATTATAAAAGTGATACAGATTCATTATGGAAAATTTGGAACACAGGTAAGGAAGAAAAGAAATGGGAGAAGCCACCTAAAGTCATGCAAAGACAACGACTGGTAGCATTTCCTGTTGTTTGGAAGCCTTTTAATTAAAATATGAATTATAAATTTTTCATTATTAAAGGTTATCTTCATATTTTTAAGATAAGTACCTGTGAAATGAGTTATCATTGCATCATACATGATTCTGATCATTATAAATATATAGTTATGGCAAAGTTCTTATAATTTTTGTTGTAAATAATGCTTATTGCAGTAAACAATAAGCAACAAGAAAACTGAGAAATAAACCTGAAACTATCTATATAATTTTAGAGTCAATTAAGGATAATATAAATAACACTGGCCTTGATTAAAATCAAAAGAAATGGGTTTGTGTCTCAGCTCTGCCAGCATATAGTGTGATTAAGAATAGGTTGCTTTAAGCCAAACCTGTGGTAACTCTACTTGGAAACTCCGAGTATTTCCTGTAATTACCCAGCTGAGATTTTGTATTGTTGATATAAGGGACCACTTTACTCTTCTTCCCTAAATAGAAGACAGTGAGCGCCTAGTGCACAAAAGGGGCTCTTTGAGAAAAAGGCTCATAGCAGATTTGTCTCATCAAGAATTCTAGCTAGGTCTTAGCTAAATGAAAAAGCAAGAAAGAGGTGCACGGGACAAAAAGGAGTGCTTCTCTTCACTACCACCCACACTCTGGGGATCAGATGTTAACAGATGTTAGTCTCAAATGCACCAGGGAGTGGGTAGAGGGGAGTGGGAAGGGGTGATTCAAAACTCTTGAGAAGAAACAGAGGCTCACCCTCCCCCCCAAAAAAGAATAGGTTGCTTAACCTCTCAAGTTCAGTTTTTTATCTGTAAAATGAAGGGGTTGAATTTTATCCCTAAAGTCCATTCTTGTGTTAAAGTTTTCTGAATTAGGTGATTAGAATCAACAGTTGAGCATTTCTTTGCTAGATTTGACCTGTGCAAGCAACCACCTCTGATAGGCAAATTACTAATTTCTGTTTTCTATTCATAGACGAGTTCATCCAGATGATCACTTTAATTCTCCATCAGTGAAAACACGGCCAAAGAAGAAAATCAACTTGAGTTATTCTGCTACTCACAAATTCATTCACGCTCTAAGAAGACTAAATTGAAATAGGGCAGAAATGATGTTTAAAACTGCAGTACAGCCTTTTTCCCTCTCAGCTGGGTGATCTCATATTTGGAGAAACACAGAGTAGAAAGGCATGGTGGCTGGCAGCAGCCTTGCTGGAGGAATACCTGAGCAGAGGAAGCTGCCCCAGCATCCTGCCACCCCAACCTCCTTCAGTAACCCTTCTGAACACTTCAGACAGGAAGACTCCAGGAATCTGTCCAGTGAGAGCTGTGTGGCTGACACGGTCTTGGTGCTCCGGCCAGGTGTCAGGCCTGAGCCTCTGAGGTGGGAGAGCCAAGTTCAGGACATTGGTCCACCAGAGACCTCCTGGCCCCACGTAATATCAAACGGCAAAGCTCCCCCAGAGATCTCCATCTCAACGATAAGACTCAGCTCCACTCAACGACCAGCAAGCTCCAGTGCTGGACACCCCATGCCAAACAACTAGCAAGACAGGAACACAAGCCCACCCACTGGCACAGAGGCTGCCTAAAATCATAATAAGTTCACAGACACCCCAAAACACACCACCAGATGCGGTCCTGCCCACCAGAAAGACAAGATCCAGCCTCATCCACCAGAACACAGGCATCAGTCCCCTCTACCAGGAAGCCTACACGACCCATGGAACAACCCTCACTCAATGGGGGCAGACACCAAAAACAATGGGAACTACGAACGTGCAGCCTGCAAAAAGGAGACCCCAAACACAGTAAGTTAAGCAAAATGAGAAGACAGAGAAATATGCAGCAGATGAAGGAGCAAGGTAAAAACCCACCAGACCAAACAAATGAAGAGGAAATAGGCAGTCTACCTGAAAAAGAATTCAGAGTAATGATAGTAAAGATGATCCAAAATCTTGGAAATACAATGCAGAAAATACAAGAAACGTTTAACAAGGACCTAGAAGAACTGAAGAGCAAACAAACAATGATGAACAACACAATAAATGAAATAAAAAATTCTCTACAAGGAATCAATACCAGAATAACTGAGGCAGAAGAACGGATAAGTGACCTGGAAGGTAAAATAGTGGAAATAACTACCACAGAGCAGAATAAAGAAAAAAGAATGAAAAGAATGGAGGACAGTCTCAGAGACCTCTAGGACAACATTAAACTCACCAACATTCAAATTATAGGGGTCCCAGAAGAAGAAGAGAAAAAGAAAGGGACTGAGAAAATATTTGAAGGGATTATAGCTGAAAACTTCCCTAATATGGGAAAGGAAATAGTCAATCAAGTCCAGGAAGCACAGAATCTCATATAGGATAAATCCAAGGAGAAACACGCCAAGGCACATATTAATCAAACCATCAAAAATTAAATACAAAGAAAAAATATTAAAAGCAGCAAGGGAAAAGCAACAAATAACATACAAGGTAATCTCCATAAGGTTAACAGCTGATCTTTCAGCAGAAACTCTGCAAGCCAGAAGGGAGTGGCAGGACATATTTAAAGTGATGAAAGGGAAAAACCTACAACCAAGAAGACTCTACCCAGCAAGGAACTCATTCAGATTTGATGGAGAAAGTAAAACCTTTACAGACAAGCAAAAGTTAAGAGAATTCAGCACCACCAAACCAGCTTTACAACAAATGCCAAAGGAACTTCTCTAGGCAGGAAACACAAGAGAAGGAAAAGACCTACAGTAACAAACCCAAAACAATTAAGAAAATGGCAATAGGAACATACATATCGATAATTACCTTAAATGTAAATGGATTAAATGCTCCAAACAAAAGACAAAGACTGGCTGAATGGATACAAAAACAAGACCCATGTATATGCTGTCTACAAGAGACCCACTTCAGACCTAGGGACACTGAAAGTGAGAGACTGAAAGTCTCAGACACTCAGGCACTGAAAGTCTCAGACCTAGAGACTGAAAGTGAGGAGATGGAGAAAGATATTCCATGCAAATGGAAGTCAGAAGAAAGCTGGAGTAGCAATTCTCATATCAGACAAAATAGACTTTAAAATAAACACTATTACAAGAACAAAGAAGGACACTACATAATGATCAAGGGATCAATCCAAGAAGATATAACAATTGTAAATATTTATGCACTCAACATAGGAGCACCTCAATACATAAGGCAAATGCAAACAGCCATAAAAGAGGAAATCGACAGTAGCACAATCATAGTAGGGAACTTTAACACCCCACTTTCACCAATGGACAGATCAGCCAAAATGAAAATAAATAAGGCAACACAAGCTTTAAATGACACATTAAACAAGATGAATTTAATTGATATTTATAGGACATTTCATCCAAAAACAGCAGAATACACTTTCTCTTCAAATGCTCATGGAACACTCTCCAGGATAGATCACATCTTGGGTCACAAATCAAGCTTTGGTAAATTTAAGAACATTGAAATCGTGTCAAGTATCATTTCTGACCACAGCACTATAAGACTAGATCTCAGTTACAGGAAAAAAACTGTGAAAAATACAAAGACTTGGAGGCTAAACAATACACTATGAAATAACCAAAAGATAACTGAAGAAATCAAAGAGGAAATCAACAAATACCTAGAAACAAATGACAATGAAAACACAACAGCCCAAAACCTATGGGTTGCAGCAAAAGCAGTTCTAAGAGGGAAGTTTATAGCAATACAATCCTACCTCAACAAACAAGAAAAATCTCAAATAAACAACCTAACCTTTCACCTAAAGCAATTAGAGAAAGAAGAACAAAAAACCCCCGAAGTTAGCAGAAGGAAAGAAATCATAAAGATGAGATCAGAAAGAAATGAAAAAGAAATGAAGGAAACGATTGCAAAGATCAATAAAACTAAAAGCTGGTTCTTTGAGAAGATAAACAAAATTGATAGACCATTAGCCGGACTCATCAAGAACAAAAGGGAGAAGACTCAAATCAACAGAATTAGAAATGAAAAAGGAGAAGTAACAACTGACACTGCAGAAATACAAAGGATCATGAGAGACTACTACAAGCAATATATGCCAATAAAATGCATGACCTGGAAGAAATGGACAAATTCGTAGAAAAGCACAACCTTCCGAGACTGAACCAGGAAGAAATAGAAAATATAAACAGGCTATCACAAGCACTGAAATTGAAACTGTGTTCAAAATCTTCCTACAAACAAGAGCTCAGAACCAGATGGCTTCACAGGCGAATTTTATCAAACATTTAGAGAAGAGGTAACACCTATCCCTCTCAAACTCTTCCAAAATATGGCAGAGGGAGGAACACTCCCAAACTCATTCTACGAGGCCACCATCACCCTGATACCAAAACCAGACAAAGATGTCACAAAAAAAGAAAACTACAGGCCAATATCACTGATGAACATAGTTGCGAAATTCCTCAACAAAATACTAGCAAACAGAATCCAGCAGCACATTAAACGGATCATACACCATGATCAAGTGGGGTTTATCCCAGGAATGCAAGGATTCTTCAATATACACAAATCAATCAATGTGATACATCATACTAACAAATTGAAGGATAAAAAACATATGATCATCTCAATAGATGCAGAAAAAGCTTTCAACAAAATTGAACATCCATTTATGATAAAAACTCTCCAGAAAGTAGGCACAGAGGGAACTTACTTCAACATAATAAAGGCCATATATGACAATCCCACAGCCAACATCATTCTCAATGGTGAAAAACTGAAACCATTTCCACTAAGATCAGGAACAAGACAAGGTTGCCCACTCTCACCACTATTATTCAACATAGTTTTGGAAGTTTTAGCCACAGCAATCAGAGATGAAAAAGAAATAAAAGGAATCCAAATCGGAAAAGAAGAAGTAAAACTGCCACTGTTTGCAGATGACATGATACTATACATAGAGAATCCTAAAGATGCTACCAGAGAACTACTAGAGCTAATCAATGAATTTGGTAAAGTAGCAGGATACAAAATGAATGCACAGAAATCTCTTGCATTCCTATACAATAATGATGAAAAATCTGAAAGAGAAATTAAGGAAACACTCCCATTTACCACTGCAACAAAAAGAATAAAATACCTAGGAATAAACGTACCTAAGGAGACAAAAGACCTGTTTGCAGAAAACTATAAGACACTGATGAAAGAAATTAAGGATGATACAAACAGATGGAGAGATATAGCATGTTCTTGGATTGGAAGAATCAACATTGTGAAAATGACTATACTACCCAAAGCAATCTACAGATTCAATGCAACCCCTATCAAACTACCAATGGCATTTTTCACAGAACTAGAAAAAAAAATTTCACAATTTGTATGGAAACACAAAAGACCCCAAATAGCCAAAGCAATCTTGAGAAAGAAAAAAGGAGCTGGAGGAATCAGGCTCCTGGACTTTAGACTATACTACAAAGCTACAGTAATCAAGACAGTATGGTACTGGCATAAAAACAGAAATATAGATCAATGGAACAGGAGAGACAGCCCAGAGATAAACTCACGCACATATGGTCACCTTATCTTTGATAAAGGAGGCAAGAATATACAATGGAGAAAAGATAGCCTGTTCAGTAAGTGGTGCTAGGAAAACTGGACAGCTACATGGAAAAGAATGAAATTAGAACACTCCCTAACACCATACACAAAAATAAACTCAAAATGGATTATAGACCTAAATGTAAGGCCAGACACTATCAAACTCTTAGAGGAAAACATAGGCAGAACACTCTATGACATAAATCACAGCAAGATCCTTTTTGACCCACCTCCTAGAGAAACGGAAATAAAAACAAAAATAAACAAATGGGACCTAATGAAACTTAAAAGCTCTTGCACAACAAAGGAAACCATAAACAAGACGAAAAGACAACCCTCAGAATGGGAGAAAATATTTGCAAATGAAACAATGGACAAAGGATTAATTTCCAAAATATACAAGCAGGTCATGCAGCTCAGTATCAAAAAAGCAAACAACCCAATCCAAAAATGGGCAGAAGACCTAAATAGACATTTCTCCAAAGAAGATATACAGATTGCCAAGAAACACATGAAAGGATGCTCAACATCACTTATCATTAGAGAAATGCAAATCAAAACTACAGTGAGGTATCACCTCACACCGGTCAGAATGGCCATCATCAAAAGGTCTACAGACAATAAATGCTGGAGAGAGTGTGCAGAAAAGGGAACCCTCTTGCACTGTTGGTGGGAATGTAAACTGATACAGCCACTATGGAGAACAGTATGGAGGTTTCTTAAAAAACTAAAAATAGAAGTACCATATGACTCAGCAATCCCACTCCTGGGCATATACCCTGAGAAAACCATCATTCAAAAAGAGGCATGTACCACAATGTTCATTGCAGCTCTATTTACAATAGCCAGGACATGGAAGCAACCTAAGTGTCCATCAACAGATGAACGGATAAAGAAGATGTGGCACATATATACAGTGGAATATTACTCAGCCATAAAAAGAAACGAAAGTGAGTTATTTGTAGTGAGGTGGATGGACCTAGAGTCTGCCATACAGAATGAAGTAAGTCAGAAAGAGAAAAACAAATACCGTATGCTAACACATATATATGGAATCTAAAAAAGAAAATGGTTCTGAAGAACCTAGGGGCAGGACAGGAATAAAGACACAGACGTAGAGAATGGACTTGAGGACACTGGGAGAGGGAAGGATAAGCTGGGAAGAAGTGAGTGTCACTGACATACATACACTACCAAATGTAAAGTAGATAGCTAGTGGGAAGCAGCTGCATAGCACAGGGAGATCAGCTCAGTGCTTTGTGACCACCTAGAGGGGTGGCATAGGGAGGGTGGGAGGGAGACGCAAGAGGGAGGGATATGGGGATATATGTATACATATAGATAAATCACTTTGTTATACAGCAGAATCTAACACAACAATGTAAAGCAATTATACTCCAATAAAGATGTTAAAAAACAAAAACAAAAACTGCAGTACAGTCAAGTTCTTTCCTCAAGCAAAGTATCAGTTAATCTGTAACAGTATTAAGAACTCCATTTGTAGAAAAGAGAAGAATCACAGAATAAGCTTGGAGGACACTGGAGCAACGGTATAATCTAGTCTTGCCTCATATCATGGATGGCAAACTCAAATGCATATAGGAACCATAGAAACAGGTAATATAAATGCCTCCTTATATCTGTCCCATTTCACTGAATGAATAAACCCAATGATACAGTGACAGGGGCTGTGGAGAACTGGAAAACACGTGCTCAGAAAAAGACAAAGATCCACCAGATTGTTGGCAGGAGGAATGTGAGCATAGTATAGCCATATCTTCTGATTTTTCAAGAAAAGCTAGCAATCCAGATGTGTGTGTGTGTGTGTGTGTGTGTGTAAATTTCCAAATTTCTAATTTTGGCTCAAAGTTCCTTTTTGTTTTTTGGGTTTTTTTCCCCTGAACTGTGTGGGCCAAACAGTACAACTGTGGGCCACCAATTTGCAAACCTCCTGCTTGTATAGAAAAATTGACTCCCTCCATATTCTGGAATGTATGCTGCATAGACATACTACTGAAGCATTCAGGCAAAAAGTGGAAGACCAAGCCTACCATCTGGGGAAGAGAGAGCTTCATCTGTATTGTCCTAAAAGATGCTCAACATTTAAACCCAAGGAGATCCATTTTGGAAGTATTTCCTCCAAACAGCTATGTGTTTCCTCACTTATGAATAAACTAGCTGATGATGATTGGACATACAGCTCTTTGGTTTTCAGCTTTTTAGTCTAACAGAGTTAGTATCCTAAAATGTAAATTAATCCCTTTTACATGAACTTGGGAAAAAGTCTTATCATCAATGTGTTCAATTTACTTGAATTCAATTTGAACAATAAAATTATCCCAAATCCTCCGAGCCCCACCCCTTCCCTTACCTCCAACCACAAGAAAGGAGCATTATGCAAAGAAATATTCCACTGCTTTGCTGATGTGCCTAACATTAGAACACTTGCCCCTCCCTCTCATTCCTATAAAACATCTGCGCAAAGTGGGCCCAGCTGGCTTGCAAATATATTTCCATGATGCAGGCCAGCTTTCAGCCCCTTTCTATCACCCTTTGTCTTTTGTCTCCTTTCGGCCAGCGTGCATTTCCCTTTTAAACATCTAATACTTAGTGAAAAAAATCATTGTTAACAGGTTAAAAGTTAATGTGCTTCACCTGTTTCACCTCCTGCCATTAGTAAGCTTGGACCGGCAAAGGAGGATTTGACAGATTACTTGTTGGCCTATCTCCTCCACAGAGGAAATTATGAGGGGTGCTCAAGAGTTGTTCATCAAAATGTCAGGCTCAAATTTGGTAAAGTCATTATAACACCTGCTTTCTGGGAATTCTCATGAAATCTCACTCCTCACTTTGTATAGAGTCTGCTATTGGCCAAGAAATACCCCCACCCATGACTTGTATTTACAGTTCAAGGCCTATTTGGGGATGGTGGGGAGGAAGGAAATTTCAGAAATCAGCTAGTGGTGAATGGTCCTAGAGGATGACGCTGAAAGGCATCCAGACTGCTTGGGAAGCCTCTTGAGATTACGGGGTTCTTGCAAGACTGCCAGGGACTTCTGAACTTTCCATCAGTTCAGACTCAGTAAGCTATGAGAAGAGTTTCACCAGGAAACTATCTCAACTCCAGCCAAAGCAGCAAGCATCTGATATTCAGGTAGATTAAAAAGAAATAAGAGGCAAAAAAAAAGAAAAAGTAAAAGAGAAAGAAAAAAAGCAAGTCTGAAGTACTTGAAAGTCATAGAAAAGGCTCAAAATAGCAATCCTTTTGAGAGTGAAGAACTAGGTTCCTTCAACCAAAGCATATACTCAATATTCAGGTCCTCACCTCTTGCTATATTCTATCTTCTTGCACAATAACACCCCACCTCTCCTATACTCCTCCCCCGCTGATCACCCAACGACACTCTAAGTAAAAGGAAAATGTGGGTCTTCCTGGCTCAGTGGGGGATCTTAAATAGTTTTTAATTCCCAAATTGCTCATGCCTTTTTATCTACCACTTCTGCAACTAGAAGGGTGGCCATAAACCCTGAAGATTAAAATGATGGAACTCTCCCCAAATTCAGCTGCTAATTTTTCCAAGAATTAGCCATGCTCTCCCACCAATTAACACTGCTAGATGTAGCAAATAAAAATACAGGACACCAGTTAAATTAGAATTTCAGAAGACAGTAAATCTTTTTTATTATACATCCCAAATACCACATGAACATACTTGTACTAAAAAATTATTCACTGTTTAGCTGAAATAAAATTTAACTGTCTCTCCTGTATTTTATCGGGTAATCTACTACCAACGGATTCAGGAAAATGGTTGGACTTTAGAGCCTGGTGAATTGAAGAAGAATATTCATTCAACAAAGCTAGTGAATAGCAATTTTAAAATGTAGAAAGCTCTTAACTGCAAGAAAAAGGCTAAAGGACCCACCTTATCCTACTTTTTTATATGATCAGCTAGCCCAGTGGTTCTCCACCATGGCTGTACGTTAGTCACTGGGGGAACAGCTAAACATTTCTCATGTTTACACCCTGCCCCAGACCAAATGGATCAGAGTGGAATATTTTAAGATGTCTTGTGATTCTAATGAGAGTCAGATTGAGAACGACTGAGCTAAAGAAGCAATGGAGAAAAGCTGAAGTGTGGCAGGGAGTGTGACTGTTTTAACCCAGGTTCCCAAACTTTACTGCATATTGCATTCTCCCTGGGGATCTTTAAAAACCACTGATGCCCAACAGTCACTCCTAGGCATTTCAATTCCATTAGTGTTGGGTACAGACTAGGCATCAGGAGTTATAAAAGCTTCTCAGTTGTTTTAATGTACAACAAAGTTTGGAGACCACTCTTTGAAACTTATATACCTCTATATCTTAGGATGGAAGCAGTACTAATTACTTTTGTGGGAGTAGGAATGAAATCAAACCTTCCAACCATATTTAAGAATAAATTAGATGTTACTTTTTCAACCTATTTTTCCCATGTTGGCTGGGAGATTTAAACCCTACGAATAGTACGCTGTTTTCAAGAGCTTAACTCTGCCTGTTTATAGGATGCCTATTAATCCCTTTGCCAGGAGTTTTATAGGTAGAAGGAGGACAGTCGCCCAGGATCCTTTCGTAACTCCCTGGCTTCAGTCATATATAATAATAATGATTAAGTGCCAGTGTGATTCAGAAGCCATACTTCTTCTGTACATAAAGATTTGCTCTATGCACAAACTGATGGATTGGCATGGAGGGAAGAGTGTGATGCCAACCTCCAGACTAATTTGCAAAAAGGAAAAAAAGTAATCTGGGTCTTGCTATATTCAAATATGGTCAAAAGGGACATGTATTCCTCTGATCTTTCTTACAAATTGCTAAGCTCACACTGATCCCTGAAACTGTTAGTCTTCCAACATTTAAAAGGTTACTCACCCCCAAGAGATTATTCAGCCCTGATCTGACAGAAAGTGCAAGAGCATTGCTTTTTAGTGCCAAAAGCCAACAGACCTGAATTCCAAAGAAGCATGCTTTGTGGGAGGATATGGGCCTTACCCCAGCTGGTGGGGTAATCTGAGAGCCAAGGGAAGACATGACTGTCAGAGAGGACACCTGATGAGTTCCAGAACTCGAACTTAGGGAAGTATTTCACAAGACTAACCAATTTATCAAAAGTAGCCAAATACTGCCAGCATGCAGTGCATCATGGGGGAGTAGATGGGGTTCACTTGTGATGAAGCCAGAGTCTGAGCATCCTGCCTGATAACAAGAGGCAAGTAAATGGTAACACAATGATTAACACAAAGAAAGGATCACATCTAATATCAGGGCTGCCCAAAGTTTTATCACCATGATAGGAAAAAAGGGAGCTTTTACCGTCTGCATAAGGTATATAAAGCCTGCAAAACACTTTCTCACGTCTCATATTTTGAGAGAACTTTGAAAACATAAAATTATCTTTTAAATACACATAACTAACATTTCTTATTACTGTGCTTTTGAGTGTTCTTACATAGCTGATTATTACATAATCAAAGGACTTTAAGGATTACTGGAAATGTCCACTCTTTTTAATATTTTCTATTTTTGGAAAATTAATAGGACGACATGTGCCAGATTTGTTTTGCAGGAAATAGATAAACCTGTCCAAGACATAACAAAATATTAGGAAAACATGAGTTTTAAAACTTTAAGTTCATCGAGGGTGGCTCTTCCTTTAAGAGAACTTACTACATGAAAGTCTGTATTTACACAAAAGTGAACATTTACTTTAGCCAAGGAGTCTTTGCTTTGCAGGCCTCTCCAATAGGGTTATTTTATATACCAAGTTCCCTGGTACAATTTAAAATGCTTGAATTACAGAAATTATATCAATACATAAATTCTGAATGAAGAAATATTGGTTCAAAATGAGGGATACAAATCATCACAGGTGAATGAAGCAATAAAAATCTCAGAGGGTATCAAGTACCCTAAACTATTTATTCAGTGTACTGTCTCTGTGATATGTAATTTGTTTCATGTAAACTGATTAATAAATTTTTAGCATTTTTCATTGAGGATTAAGAATAGCATTGTTTTTCACAAGTTACTTGACTTTGATGTTTCAAAGAGAGTTTATAGATTCCCCATATAAATCAATGAATTGCATTTTTCATTCATTCGTCAAACTTGACTTTAGCATCTAGCATGTCCCAAGCACTTGCTGGGAGAAACCACAGTGAGCAAAACATACATTGGCCTTTTCCATCCTCAAAGAGCTTAAGTTTTAGTGAGGGAAGCAGACATAAATTACACAAATTACCACAAACTATTATAATTGTTCCAAAGGATAAGCACAAGTTGATATGAACTGTACACAGAGGACATGCCCTAGGCTAAGGATTCAGAAAAGGGGTCCCAGAGGGAATGACATTTGAGCTGAGACAATGCTCTTAATAATAACAGCTACTATTTACTGACATTATGCTAAAGGTTTAAAAAGCATTAGCTCACTTAAACCATACAACAAACTACTGAATTAGATACTTTGATTATCCCATTTTGTACTCCAGGAAACTGAGGCTTAGAGAGGCTAAGTAGTTTGTTAAAGGCAACCAGAGGAAGTAACAGAGCCTGCAATTGAACCCAGATGCTGAGTCTAGAACATGTATTGTATTCTTAACTATTAGTCATAGGGCTTCTCTAGTGAAAAGGATAAGATGGTGTTTATTAGTCTGCTTGGGTTGCAATAATGAAATACTTAAACAACAGAGAATTTATTTTTCACAGGTCTGGAGGCTAGGAAGTCCAAGATCAAGGTGCTGGCCCACTCATTTCCCAGTGAGGGCTCTCTTCTTGGCCTGCAGATGCTTCTCTCACATGGCCCTTTTTCTGTGGTACAAAGAGAGTGAAAGAGACATCTCTTTCTCTTCCTCTCCTCATAAGAGGCCACCAATTCTATGGGATTAGGGCCCCACCCCTATGACCTCATTTAATCATAATTACCTCCTAAGGACCCTATCTCCAAATACAGTCATACTGAGGGTTAGGACTTCAACATATGAATTTGTAGGGGACACAATTCACTCTACAGCATGGAGTAAACTAAGTAGGAGGAGAAGAATGATCCAGATGAGGAATAACTATGATCTCAAAAGACTGAGAGTATAGGTGCTAATAAATATGTGCATTTGGCTTATCTTCTGCCTGAAACTACAGTAACCATATCTACCAACAGAATTTAATGTCTGTAACAGAAAGATGGTCATGTCAGATAAAATATTTGCAAAGACTGTCACCTAGTGGCAATAGGCAGGAGGTAGCTCATAGGCGAGTATTACTGAACCGGGGTGTTCAATGTATTTTGTGTGCATTCCCAAGTTGTTTTTCCTAAGAATAAAATGCATTAAACTAAGCATTACAACACTGAGGCAGTCACCACTTCTTTCCATACAGAAAAGTAGTGTGACAGTTCCAAGCTCTCAGAGAAAGAACAGGATCCTAAATTTTATCCCATCCCACTTCGAGTCAGACCAAATAAATATGGGCCAACAGCATAGTGAGTAATATATATATATCATAACTAGTGAATATGTTTTATTCAGCAGTGTAGATTTATCCAGGGTCACAGTACTGGATAAAGGGCCCCAACTAGTTGAGGTACTGTCATAAAATAAAAGGAATATGTAATGGATACTGGAAGACAGGAAGTCATAAGTAGTAACTACAGTTTTGTGAATAGTTGCAAAAATCAGGACTCTAGAATTTTTTATGTACATATATATCTTGAACTAACTAGAGTGGGTACTATTCTTGGCAAGTAAAAACCATAACTGGTATAAACACTGCATCTTAATTCTAACTGGCTTAGGTGCTAAAATCATCTGAAGAAGTAAGTTTAACAGGGATGTAATGGTAATGTGAAGTGGTGCCAAGAAAGGCAAGAAAGGCAAACAAGCTGTTTGGATCCTTATTTTCCTCCACTGTAGACTAGGCCCCTTCGTTTAGGGTAAACCTTCCCTTTGGTTCAACCAAGACATTTTTCTCAGAGGAGCCATCACTAGATTTTATCCCTGGAAGTTAACAACTTTCAGTTTTAGCCTCATAAACTCCTAAATGTAGAATGGGAAGTTGACAGGTTAATTGGTTCATTCAAGCTCAGACATAAGTATTATTGAGTGTATTGGTTCAAATTATTTACATTTCAAGTAACAGAAAACTCAAATTGAAGCTACTGACATTTGAGCAAAAACTAAACAGTTCAGGGATATCTTTAGCTTCAAGAGGAGCTTGATGTAGGGCCCAAATAGCATGGCCAAGACTCTTTTTTCCTATTTATCAGCTCTGCTTTTGATTCTGTTTCAAGCTGACTTAAGCTTCATGGATCTAAGATGGCAGCTGGCAGCTCTGGGCTGCAAAGTCTAAGTACAGAAGGGGTTAACAAAATCCATTTTTCCAGCAGTCCCAGTGAATATTTCATTTTATTTCACCCACTTGGATTTAGTCACATGCACATCCCTGAACCAATTACTACAACTGGAGTGACTCTAGAGTTGAAGGGTAGGATCAATTTTAAACAATCCGCATGGCTGAAAATGGAGGGAAAGGTGACTTACCCAAAGAATAATCAGAATGCTTTGGGAAGGAAAAGCAGGAGGGAACTGATGCTGAAAAGTTAACCAATAAATGTCCACAATATTGGGATGATGCACCTTTGCTCTGAATGAGGACTGCACCTATTCAGGGGGAAAAGGAATATAGCAGTAGGGCTCATGAAGAGTTGAAACTGCTGCTATACATAGCAGACCCAGGAGAGACTGAAGACTAGGCTGGCACGGTCATTATTACTACTAAATAGTCAAACCCACCACCTGGCACAATTATTCATTTTGGTATCAAATCATCACAGAAGGAGCTGTGACAATTCAATTTCCTGACCTCTTCTCAAATGGCTCTTCTGTTTATTTTGTTGGATCCTTATTCTCCTCCTGTTCCAAAGATTAGGACATTGACCAAAGTCCTGCACACAGCCCTCTCTTCTCTCTGTCTAAGCCTCTTTCTTGACCTCAGCCATTCTCCATGTTTTAATTACCACAACCTTGAGTATCAACTTACAAGACTTCATCTCCTGGTCCATCCTATGAATCATGGAACTTTGTAAATTAATCCAGTTCTTATTTGCAAACTCTGTGTCTCAGGGTCCTGGGCTTGTTCTTCTTTGGCCCCTAGCTTAGAGCTTTCCTTAACATTATGAAGGAACAAGAAAGTCTAAGTCATACTCTGAGTAACGGTTTATTGTTTGGTAAATGCCCCTTCCACTAAATTCTAAGTTCCTTGATGACAGAGACTATTCACCTGTGGTACCAAAAAAACCTTAATCATTCAATAAGTGCACGTCAAAATACACACAGCTTTCAGTGCAATGCAACCACTCCCTTCTACACCATTTTTGATAACCAGTGCTCTCTTTTCCACTAGAACAGTGAAGGAATGATGGCCAGTTTACTACAGCAGTCTATCCCAGTTTTGAACAGCTATAATATTACGAATTATACAATTAGAAATATTATTATTATTAGAAGTAATATTATAGCAATAATATTAGGAACGGTATTCCCAGCATCTAAGTTCCTTTGCTATGCTTGAGGAATCCATTACTCTGTACGAGGAGGCAAAATCAAATCTCTTATTATATAAACTGAAAATGACAGATGCATTCTTTTTCCTGACCCTTGGCATTTAGCACATGGTATGTGGACCTCATCTCAGTATGCGGAACTGCATTTTAACTGTGAATCTTAAGCAAGTTATCCAAAAAAAAAAGCAGGGACCATCTAGAATTCATTTCACTTGCGACATCTAGTGTCCAGTGGTGGTATAGGCAGCACCCTATCCAGACAGTTCCTAAAGACTGACTTTAATTTTGAAATGGGTAGCTTCTATGATTTTACTAATACTGTCCCCTCCCCTTGAGTGCATTCCTCCTTACTTAGCTCAGCCATCCTTCAAGGCCCTGCTCAAGTGCCTCCTGCACTGTGGAATGTTAAAGAAACACCATGACAAAATTGACCTCTCCCATCACACATCTCCTTTAGTGTAGGGTATATACCATTCACATGACATTTATACACATCCCTGTGGTTATTTATATTTGCTTTTATTTAATCCCCTACTACATTGCGAGCATCTTCCAGAGTCAAGTGGCAATTACCACCTTCTGAATTCCTTGCATTATGCCTAGCACACTGTGGTCACTCAGTTACAAGTTTAAAATATTTTAAAAATATTAGATATGAAAGAAACATCAATGAAATGTAGGTTTACATTCTCATGTAACAAAGGAGAAAAATGAAGTTCAGATACATTATAGATTACCTAATTTCAGCCAGTCATGATTGGCCTAAGCTAGAATAGGTATCTTCCTGACTCCTGAGTTGAGGAATCTTTGTCAAATAAAAGGGAAAATCAGATTTCATTTATTCAAGAACATGGGAGTGGTGACAAATGAAGGAACATCTGACTCATTCAGACCCCAAATGCACCTGCTAGGGTACACTGTGAACAACATGAAGACATCATTGTTGTCAGTCTTCAAACCCAGATCAATCCTTTATTTAGTATGGCCTACCTCAGTTAGAAATAGAAGTCTGCAAAAGAAATTAAGAAGAGAAAAGCAGGGAGGGTGTGGCATCCCAAGACCTAAGGAGACTCAAGGAGAACTATCAACTCTATCAATTGTTAAGAGAAATGAGGACTGAATAATGGATTTTGCAAGATAGAACTCACTGGTGACGTTGAGAAGAGCCATTCACTGGAGTGATGGGACCAAAACCTGAAGTGGGGAAAAAAGTTAGAATAAAAAGTAAGAAAATGAAATAATGAGCCTAAACTTTTTTTGTTTTTCAGGAATTTTGTTATCAAGGGAAGCAAATAAATGATGTGGTAGCTGATTGAGGTCAAGGGAGGTTAGTGTTATTTTTTGAGATATAAGTCATTATAGCATGTTTATTTGTTGACAGGGAAGAAAAAACTGACGATGAAAAACAGAGCACCTATGGCCAAATCTCCAAGCAGGCAAGAAAAGATGGGCTCAAAAGCACAACATGATCCATACTACAGTTGCTAGGACTCAGAAGTGCTTATTAAATGTTGGCATTATTATTATTGCTTAAAATTTTGAATAATGAATAGGCATCAGGTTTACAAAATATAAAATCATTATTTAAAGACACACGCAAGAGCTTGGACTTTAGCAGCAGGCTGCATTAGTTCAAATTCTGGTTCTACCACTTGGCCAAGATATCTTTCTTCTTGGGGCTTTGCTTTCCTTTGCAGAAAAAGACAATAATACCTACCTCATAAGGCTGTTGGCGGGCTTAAATGAGATAATCCGTGTAAAATTTAGCACTGTACTCGCGCATGGTGAAGGTGCAAGTGTTTAAGGCCATTATAATAACTGTCATTCTGTCTTATAAGAGTAACTGTGATTCTGTCTATAACGTTTTTCAGCACTGTCACACTGATTTAAATTCCTGGAACCATAAACTAGGTATCACAGGGCAGAGCTTTCAGAACGCACATTGGCCAACGCGCTGTTAGGCCAGCTCACTATGGAATTCCCCCACCGCCTCGCCTTCTAGTGACACTATCCCTCCAGAAGGTACTGTCGTTAGGAAAAGAAACAAACAAACAAAAAAACACCCAGAAGACCAACCCTGAGTAAGACTGACGAGCCACAGAACCACATCTGCGCCTGCGCCAAGCCCAAGGCTCTCCACTTGCACCTGCGCAGTCGCTGTAGGCGGAGCGTGGCAGTCTTGGACCTTCCTTCCCTTTTTGCCTTTACGCGCCGCTAGGGCGGAAAGTCTCGCGAGACATGTGAGTTCTCGCGGGAACTACATTCAAAAAGCCCTGGCGCTTAACCGAGAGCTTGCTGAGTGAATGGGCCGGTGTCTCTGCGGTGCGGTGGAGTTAACGTCGAGAATCTGAGCGCGGCGAGCTGCAGCAGCAGGGGAAGGGGTGAGGAGAGAGGTAGGGGCAAGGTACCTGGATGGAAGTGCGTGTGAAGAGGGAAGCTGGGGAGCGGCATGGAGAGGACTACTGGGGAGGGGAGAGCAGGGCCTAAGGAAACCGGGGGCCTGGGTCTCCGCCCAGGCTTTCAGCTGGAACAGCTTCTTCGGCGGAACTCAGTTTTTATAAACCAGGTTCCGAGCCGGTCTCAATATTCCGTTGGGCCGCTTCGATGCTCCCGATGATTCTGCGTAGATACGGAAAGCCGGGTCCGCTGCCTGGGCCTCCGAAGGATAACCAACACTAGATCTGCACTGTCCAGTACGACAGCCAATAGCCCCATTTGGCAATCCGAAGACTACACCAAAAAGTAACCTCATTAATAATCTTTATAATGACTACATGTTGAAATGATCATCTTTTGGATGTATTGGGTTAAATAACATATTGTTAAAGTGAGTTTCACCAGTATTTACTTTTTTTTAAAATGTGGCACCTAGAAAATTAAAAATCGACATGTCTTGTTCGCATTATATTTCTGCTGGACAGCGCTGCCTCAGACAGTTACGTGTTGGATTTTGCCCTAGCTGCTTTGTACTCATTTGTTGGTTTAATCCTCTAAAAAAAAAAACCCTTTTAGGTAGATGTTATTGTCCTTGTTTTGCGGATGACAAAACAAGACATTGCGTAAGTTGTCCAAGTTGATGCAGCCAGTGAGTAGTGAAGGTGGGGTAAGAACTCAAGCAGCCTGATTCCCTGAGCTCCCTGTCTCCCTAATGCTTTGTATATGCGACGTTTCTGAGAGGCAGAACAGAAAAGTGTTTAGGAGCACCAGGCTATGGAACTAGATCCTGTTCCCATCTCATTTAGCCACTTACTACCTGATAACCCTGGGCAAGTTACTTGACGTTTCTGTGCCTCAGTTTGTACATATGTAAAATGGGGGGGGGAGCCTTTTATTTCATAAAATTGTTGAGAGAATTAAATAAGATAATGTTTGCAAAGTACCGAGCGCAATGTCTGGCACATATTAGCTGTGCTTGTTATTCAACCCTGGCTACCTCTCTCCGCAGATGGATAGGTTAATTCTTACACATTCATTACATCTGTTGAAAAGTCACTTCCTCAGGGAAATCTTTCTTGTCCATATTCCCCCTGACCCTGTCCTCATCCCACTACCCAGGTTAAGACAGCTGCCCTTTGTTATAGGCTCAGCACCATGTACCTCTCCCTCTTGCACTTATCACACTTGTAACTTTACATATCAGTTATTTGATTTAATGCCTTTCCACTAATAGACTGTAAGATTCAGGAAGGCGGGGATATTGTCTAGTTTGGGGATCACATTGTATCCTCAGCAATAGCACAGTCCCTGACACAAAATAGGAATTCCAGCAAGTCTTTGGAATGAATGAGAGCTAATTTTTAGGTTGCCTTGGACATTGCTGGTTGGGATGTCTTGAGGCTAGCTCCATTTTTTCTTTGGTAAATACTGATGACAGTAGTACTTAGCTCAGGTCCATTAAGAGAATTAAATGTGATAATGCATTTGAAGCACTCTGCCTGGCAAATGGTAAATCCTTAGCAAATATAAATTATTATTAACAGTGCAACAATTAGTGGCTGGCCCCATCATGTACAGGCTTTGGAAAGGTCTTGCATTTTAGAGCAGTGACAGCCAGCCCTGGATAACATAGGATACCTTTTCTTTCCCCTTGCTTCTAAAATCCTGTATTTCCTCCTTCATCTTCATTCTCAAAGATTTTGCTTCCTAATTTACTGATAAATTGAAGACATTAGAAGGGCACTTAGGCAGACTCCCAACACTATATCTACCTACTTATCAGTGTACCCATATGCTTTCCTTTACTTTAGATGAAGCATTCATGTTCCTGTCCAAAAATCAGACCCTGCACATTCATCACTCCAGTAGTTCTCCATGTTTCTATATCATTAGTTTTCCTTCTCTCCTGGATCTATCCCATGTCATACAAGCATGCTGTAATTTTGTTCTTAAAATTTTTTTTAAATTATTTTTTCTTAAAAAATTTTTCATCTTAAAAAAAAAAACAAAAAACTTGATCTTACTTTCTTTCCAGCTACTGCCCCATTTATCTGCTCTTCTTTGCAGCAAAAGTATGCTTGCTGTCTACTGTTCTCCTACCATTCTTTGCAATTCACTCTAATCAGGCTTTTGCCCACATCTCCCCATCAAAACTACTCTTAGGGTCATCTCCTAATTGACCTCCATGAATTCAAATCCATTGGCCAGTTCTCAGTTTTCACCTTATTTAACTTAGCATTTGGTGCAGTTGACCTTCTGCCTCCTTAATACATTTTTGTTTATTGACTTCTAGGACAACACATGCTCTTCATTTTCCTCCCACCTCATTTGGTCATGCTTGAGTATACTTTGCAGTCTTCTTTCCCACCTCATAACAGGGCTCCAACCTTTGTCCTCTTCTCTTTAATTATGCTCATACTTTGGTGATAACAAAGCTCATGTGTTTATGCTAATAACTCCCAAATTTATATCTCCAGCCCATACCCATCTCCTACTCTTATAGCCATTGCTTACTTGACACATTTCATGTTTTAAAACTTAAACCTCTTATTTTCTTTCCCAAACAGTCTTTACCCACAGTTTTTGATGCCTCAGCTATCGGCAAATCTATTCTACTAGTTGCTCAGCCAGAAGCTTTGGAGGCATTTTAAAATTCTCTTTCACACATCCCACATATCCATTTGTCCGAAAATCATGTTGGCTTTCCCTTCAGAATATATGCTAGATCTGACCATTTCTCGTCACCTCCTATGGCAGCCACTCTGGTGTGAGTGGTCATCCCACCTGATCTTTCTGCTTCCAACTTGCTTCCCTCCTAACTATTCAGCGTGTCAGCCAAAATGATCCTTTTAAATGTATCATATCTCTACTCCAGACTTTGCAGTGACTCCCCATTTCACCCAGAGTAGAAGCTAAAGCCTTTATTTACAATGGCCTGATCTCCATATTCTCCTCTGTTATCTCCTCTGACCTATACTCTATCTTGTTCATTCTTTGGACTTCCTTCAACTGTAGTGCTACCCCTCTACTTGGAACATGATTTCCCTAAATAGTACATGGCTAATTCTCTTATCCTCTGCAAGGCTTTGCTCAGAAGTCACCTGAGGGGATCCCCATTCAACACATTTTAAATTTCATCCTAGTTAGGATACACCCACCTCTTCCAAGCTTACTTACCCTGTTTTATTTATTTTTTCCATTTCCACTTTCTAATGCATTTAGTTATATTATTATTGCTTGTCTTCTCCTACTGGAGGGTAAGTTTTATGAAAGCAGAGCCTTTTTTGGGGTCCATTTGACCACTTGATGTGTCTGAAGTGCCCAGAATGGAGCTCGGCACATAGGCATTCAAGAAGTATGTGTTGAATGAAATGACTACATTGACTGGAGACATGAGAGAATAACTTAATAATGGCTTGTTACTCTTTGAAGGCAAAGCTGAGTTTAAGCCTGGCCTAAGAGCCTGGAACCAATTTGGAAAGGATGATGAGTGAGGTTGAGGTAAAGTGGAATGTTTCTATATATAATGTTTAAGTCCTTGCTTGAAAATCTAGAATGAGATTGTTCTTTAATTACTCTGAACATGGTGTCTGTTTTGCATGCCTTCTTATGAATAACTAGGAAAATGCTAGTGAGTCTGTTTTCAATAAAGCACATTTAATGTGGCAAATTTAATGTGTTCAGGAAGTTAACACTGTTGTGAAAAATTGTGGACATGCTAGTCCTTACCTTATGAATCTTATTCAAAGCCATCTTTTTATATTTTAAGTAGCAGTTATGCTACTATAAAGTTTCTTGACTTCTTTTATTGTTCTCTTAACTTGGTTACCTGTATAGTGATATAATTATGAGACCATCCTACCTTAGCATTTAAGGAAGCTTAGCACACAATAACTGAATGGTTTCCTGACACTGCATTCCTTAGAAGCAAAATTAAATGTATTCATCTTTTTTTTGGTTTGGTCTCAAATCGGGTAACAAAATAGTCAGACCTGGCTCTTAGAACAAGAATGCAAATTTGACCATTTAAAAGTCAGGAAGAAAATCTTTAATGCTGTGTTTTTATATGACAGTGGTATTGAATATATACATACACACACAACACACAAACACACACATATCTTTTATTATTGATATGGAGTTTTTTGTTTAAGCTTAAGTGCTTTTATTTCCTTTATTTACAGTAGACAGGAAAAAAATCATGGAGGCAGATATAATAGCAGATCTTCGATGCAAGCTCAAAGAAGTTGAAGAAGAGCGACTAAAAGCTGCACAGTATGGTTTACAACTAGTGGAGAGCCAGAATGAATTGCAGAATCAATTGGATAAATGTCGTAATGAAATGATGACCGTGACTGAGGTAGGACACTAGATTCCTCTGCTTACAAAGATGTGCTTAGCTACTGAAGATCTGTGTTGTCCAGCAATTATTAATATTATTTTTCTTTTCTGAGGATTTTAGGCCTAGTTCCCACCCATCCCCATTAAAGGGAAATGAACTAAATGAATTTCTAATATTTTTTCTGACTCAGTGTGTTCTGAGTTTGAAAAATAAGTTATTTTCACTCTCTTTACTACATATTGAATTTTAGACTTTGCTTTGTCTGCACTCTTCCTAGGTGACGTCACTTGCTTCATAGTTTTTGATAACATCTAAATGCCCCATGATTGTTACACCAAGTCCTTAGTTCTCCCCTAAAGTTTAGATTTTTGTATTCAATTACCCACTAATGGGCATCTCAGACTTAACATAAACAGAATAGTTAATTCCCTGCCCACTAACCAAACATGCTCTTGCAGAATTCTTTACCTTACTTAGTAAATGTAATAACGTTCATCCAGTTACTTGAGCCAAAAATCTAGGAGTTTTACTCAATATCTTTCTGTCCCTTATTTCTAGTATTTAATCCATTAGTAAGCTCTAAGAACTTGACCTACAAAATATCTATACAACAGCCACTCTAGTTCAGACCACCGTCATCTCTCCCTTAGATTACTACTGTAGCCTTTTGACTAAGTTGCCTGCTTCCTGCATTTGCCATTCACACCATTCATTCTTCACACATCAGCCAAGTGGTCATTGAAGAATATGCAAAAGATCATGTCACAGCCCTGCTGAAAGCATAGAGCAGCTTCCAGTTTTATTTACAACAAAATCTGAGCTCCTTACCTGGATTTGTAGATCCCCGTGTGATCTGACCTCTTTCAACCTTTGGCCTCATCTCAAACTACTTTCCTTTGTTCTTTAGCTATACTAGTCCTGCCTTATGGGCTTTACAGGAGCTGTTGCCTCCATCTGAGTGGTTCATGCCCCACTGTCATGAGAGACATGACATGAGACGGAATTTTGTCTGTCTTGTTCACGGCCGTATCCCTAATATTTGGCATAACATTTATTGAAAGAATGAATAAGTCAGTTTTATTTAGTAAATGCTCAGCATTGTATTTAAACTTTGATCTCAAAGTTTAAATATATCAGGAAAAAAAAAAAAACTAATGGCAACCCTTTTTTAAAATTTTTCTCATATTAAATCTAATTTCATTTATGTTATTTTTTAAAGCTTGTTGAAGAAGTTTGTACTAATGCCCTTTTTACCTTTAAACTTCCCTGACAGTAAGCAAAAGCCCTCTTAAATACTACTTTTGTCTTAGCACTGTATTCGTCTGAGTGGTGTTATGAACATTTATGAACATTTTTCAGATGACTACATTGTGAAAGTGAGAGCTAATTCAGTATTTCTGTTTATACCTTGTCCACTATTTTTTCATTTTACTCAGAGCTACAAGTAGAGCATATTATTATTATTTTTTCACCTTTAATTATTATTTATTTATTTATTTATTTATTTATTTATTTTTTTGGCTGTGTTGGGTCTTCGTTTCTGTGTGAGGGCTTCCTCTAGCTGCAGCAAGCAGGGGCCACTCTTCATCGCGATGTGCGGGCCTCTCACTGTTGTGGCCTCTCTTGTTGCGGAGCACAGGCTCCAGACGCGCAGGCTCAGTAGTTGTGGCTCATGGGCCTAGTTGCTCCGCGGCATGTGGGATCTTCCCAGACCAGGGCTCGAACCCGTGTCCCCTGCATTAGCAGGCAGATTCTCAACCACTGCGCCACCAGGGAAGCCCAGTAGAGCATATTATTATCAAACCAAATAATTCTCACTAGGAAAACTTAAATGCTATTAATTTTTTTTTTCCCTAGCAGAGAGAACTTGACTCATTGACAGCCTTAGAGCACTTTTTACTTCATTGGCAGGACATAGAAGCAATTACCATATCCCTAGCACGAACGTTAATATAGTCTCAAAATACCTCTCAGGGTTTTTAACATTAATACTAACTTCAGTTATTTCAGATTTAACATGTGGTTGTTACTTAGAAAGCAGCAAATGTGTGAAACAGGAATGATTCAGCTGAAGGTGAAAACTGCTTATGTGTGATGGCTTTAAGTTATTTTTATGTAATTGAATTATAATTGAATCTGTTTTCAGAATTATGAACAAGAAAAATATACTCTTCAGAGAGAAGTTGAGCTCAAGAGTCGAATGTTAGAAAGTTTGAGCTCTGAATGTGAAGCTATTAAACAACAACAAAAAATGCACCTGGAGAAATTAGAAGAACAGCTGAGCAGAAGCCATGGGCAGGAAGTGAATGAACTAAAAAATAAGGTTTGGATATCTCTGTATTTTAGAACAAAAATATTTCATGCTTATGCAACCATTTGTAAACTTTAGGTGATAGAAGATTTTCTTAGTAACATCTATGCAAAACAGCTGAGATTAAGGGCTCCATCATTTTAATATTAGGAGAGGGAACACTGAGAAACAATAGTTCACCTAAGAGACTTGTATAAATAACATTCTATTAATTAAATAGGATTATTTAATTTTAGCAACTGAGTATCTGTTAGGGAGTTTTAGTTTAGTGATCAGCATAACCTCCTTGCTTAGAGTGCCTAGTATGCGAGTCCCTTTTCAGAAAGACTAGTTCCCTAACCTTCACTGCAACTAGTGGTGCACTTTACAATTCCACAGAAGAAGCCAATAGTTTTTGGTAAATTAATGTACACTAGAGTTGATACTTTATAGTTTGTTTATTGAAGATAAACTAATACATATGATCCACTTCTTACACAATTCCATAAGGGAGGTACCATTATTACCTCCATATAACAGATGAGAAAGCCATTGTTTAAACAGAGTGAGTAAAGTTGGATAAGTTTATAGAGTTAGAAATTAGCAGTCCAAATTTGCACTGAGGCTGTCTGATTTCAAAGCCTGTTTCACTGTGTTTCATGTACCATCTTTTAAGATGTTTATATATACCTGTACCACCTATACTGTTAATTAATTCTCATTAAATTGACTCCCTTTTTAAATGTTTTCTCATTTTAAGTAATGGTATCAATGAAATATATTTGAGCTGGTTATGTTTTGTCCTAATATGCAGTAAAACATAACTATCAAAATATGCTTTCATGTAATACTTAGAATCATCTTGCATACCACTCTGACCCCAGCTTCTCTGAAGCTACTCTGAGTTGAGACACCAATAACTGTTAATGATGCTTTTTTTTTCTCCTGGATATTATTTTCAGTTTAGCAGTAATTTTCATTACCTAAACCAAAAAGAGTAACGTAGGAAGTATTCAGAGTCTGAAGTAAGGCCAGTTATAGAGATGGCTTTTTGGTGGAGTAAAGACTAAATAATTCAAAAAAAATTTTCAGTCTTATTGATGTTCTCAAATTACTTGTGCCAATAATTTGGAGCTTTATTTGCTATCTTCCTTTCACTTATTTCTCATATTTAATCCATCAGCAAGTTCTCAGAACTTGAGCTATGCAATACCCATCTCTGCTATAACACTGCAGTCCAGCTCACCATCGTCTCTCCCCTGCTATCCAGGCAGCCTGCTTCCATCACTGCTGTCATACCACTCACTCTTCACACGGCAGCCAAAGTGGCCAGGAATCCAGACCTAGTCTGATTACTTGTATGGATTATTTGTGTGCTTATAAAACGAGGCATGTCACTGTCTGTTAAAAGATGCCTAGCCTTGGCCAAATAGGAAACCCCAATCATCTCATCATACAATAAGTTTGGGTCATTCAGTGATGCTTTTCAGAAGAATGTCCACATTTCAACATAGATCAATCAGCTGAAATTTTTATTTCACATGATGAAAATAGAAAAGGGAAAAGAAATTATGCTAGAAGGCTCTTATTTTTTAAATAGAAAACAAATATCAGGATATATTCTAAGAATGTTGAGACCCTATGGAAGATAATTCAATATAGATGATAATGATAACCCTGGACATCAAGCAAAAGCTTTTTATTGATAACAAACCATTTAGTGAGTGTTAGGTGTGGTGCCGAATGTTTTACCCACCCAGTCTCAGTTGAGAGCCTCACGATAACACAGTGATGGTAGGTACAATCACTTAACAGTTTTACATTTGAGGAATGTAAGTGAGACAGGTTAAACCTAGGCCTGACCCTAAAGTTTCACCCTTCTGCTATAAGTTCGTTCCCTTTAAACTACATACAGGCATACCTCAGAGATACTTCAGAGTCAGTTCCAGACCACCACAAAAAAGTGAATATCACAGTAAAGTAAGTCACATGAATTTTTTAGTTTCCAAAGTAGTCTATTAAAGTGTGCGATAGCATTCGGTCTAAAAACAACAATGTATATACCTTAATTTTAAAATATTTTATGCTTAAAAATGCTAACCATCTGAGACTTCAGTGAGTCATAATCTTTTTTTCTGGTGGAGGGTGTTGCCTCCATGTTGATGGCTGCTGACTGATCGGGGTGGTGGTTGCTGAAGATTGTGGTAGCTGAGGCAATTTCTTAAAATAAGACAACAGTGAAGTTTGCTGCATCAGTTGACTCTTCCTTTCATGAGTGATTTCTCTATAGCATCAATGCTGTTTGCTAGCATTTTATCCACAGTAGAACTTCTTTAAAAATTGGAGTCAATTGTCTCAAACCCTGCCGCTACTTTATCAACTAAGTTTATGTCATATTCTGTATCATTTGTTGTCATTGCAATAATCTTACAGCATCTTCACCAAGAGCAGATTCCATCTCAAGAAACCACTTTCTTTCCTCATCCATAAGAAGCAACTCCTTATCCATTAACATTTTATCATGAGATTGCCGCAGTTCAGTCACATCTTCAGGTTCCACTTCTAATTCTAGTTCTCTTGTTATTTCTGCAGTTACTTCTTCACGGAAGTCTCGAACCCCTCAAAGTCATCCATGAGGGCTGGATTTAACTTCTTCCAAGCTCTTGTTAATTTTGATATGTTGACCTCTTTCCATGAATCACAGATGTTCTTAATGGTATCTAGAATGGTGAATCCTTTCCAGAAAGTTTTCAATTGACTTTGCCCAGATCCATCAGAGGAATCACTATCTTGGATAGCTATAGTCTTACAAAATGTATTTAAGTAATAAGAATTGAGAGTTGAAATTACTCCTTGATCCATAGGCTGCAGAATGGATGTTGTGTTACCAGGCATGAAAACAACATGAATCTCGTTGTACATCTCGCTTGGGTGACCAGGTGGATTTTCAGTGAGCAGTACTATTTTGAAAGGAATATTTTTTCTGAGCAGTAAGTCTCAACAGTAGACTTAAAATATTCAGTAAACCATGTTGTAAACAGATGTGCTGTCAGCCAGGCTTTATTTTTCCATTTATAGAGCACAGGCAGAGTAGATTTAATATAATTCTTAAGGTGCCTAGGATTTTCAGAATGGTCAGTGAGCATTGGCTTCAACTTAAAGTCACCAGCTGCATTAGCCCCTAGCAAGAGAGTCAGCCTGTCCTTTGAAGCCAGGCACTGACTTTTCCTCTCGAGCTATGGAAGTTCTGGATGACATCTTCTTCTACTGGAAGGCTGTTTTGTCTACATTGAAAATCTATTGTTTGGTGTAGCCACTTTCAGTGATTATCTTAGCTAGATCTTCTGGATAACTTGCTGCAGCTTCTAAATCAGCACTTCCTGCTTCACCTTGCACTTTTTTTTTTTATGTTATGGAGACAGCCTCTCTCCTTAAACTTCATGAACCAACCTCTGCTGGCTTCAAAATTTTCTTCTGAAGCTTCCTCCCCTCTCTCAGCCATCATAGAATTGAGGAGAGTTTGGATTAGGCTTTGGCTTAAGGGAGTGTTGTGGCTGGTTTGATCTTCTATCTAGACGTCTAAAATTGTCTCCATATCAGCAGTTAGACTCTTTAGCTTCCTTATCATTTGTGTGTCCACTGCAGTAGCACTTTTAACTTCCTTAAAGAACTTTTCCTTTGCACTCAGAGCTTGGCTGACTGTTTGGTGCAAGAGGCCTAGCTTTCGGCCTGTCTCGGCTTTTGACATGCCTTCCTCACTAAGCATAATCATTTCTAGCTTTTGATTTAAAGTGAGAGATATGAACACTGAGAGGCCATTGTAAGGTTAGTAATTGGCCTAATTTTGAGTTGTTGTGTCTCGAATAGGAAGGCCCTAGGAGAGGGAGAGAGATAGGAATGACCATTCGGTGGAGCAGTCAGAACACACACAACATTTATCGATTAAGTTCACCGTCTTATATGAGTGTGGTTTGTGATGCCCCAAAATAATTACAATAATAACATCAAAGATCACTGATCACAGATCACCATAACAAATATAATAGTAATGAAAAAGTTGGAAAGATTTCCAAAATAAGGCACAGAGACAGGAAGTGAGCAAATGCTGTTGGAAAAATCTCTTGGTAGACTCGGCTTGGCTCAGGGTTGCCACAAACCTTCCATTTGTAAAAAAAAAAAAAAAAATGCAATATCTGGGAAGTGCAATTAAGCAAAATGCAATAAGACAGGTATGCCTGTATTCTTAGTGTTCCAAGATTTGGAACTATGTGACATTTTGGGAAAAGGAGTTAAATAGTTTTGTTCAGCTTGACTACCTTCCAAAATAGTTATCCTGCAGATACCAGAACAATTTGTATTGCAATTGTATGTTCTGATGACCTTCACTACCTTTTGATTTATAAGATTGTGATTTTTTTTTTTTTACTTTAGTTAGAAAAGCTGAAAGCCGAATTAGATGAAGCTAGGCTTAGTGAAAAGCAGCTGAAGCACAAAGTGGATCATCAGAAGGAACTCCTTTCTTGCAAATCAGAGGAAATGCGAATAATGTCTGAACGTGTACACGAAAGCATCTCTTCAGAGATGCTGGCTCTTCAAATTGAGCTAACTGAAATGGAAAGTATGAAGGTAATTTTTATGGCATGTGTATTCTGGAGTTTTCTTTTTTTCCCTTGTATATTTTCCACGTTTTTGTAATAATCCTTATGAGCTAGTTTTAAGGCTGAAATATTTTTTGGCCTAACTTTGATCTAACTGATTAAAAAATGTTTTACAGAATTTTTATTTTTTATTTTTATTTTTTAAATTTTTTAAAATAAATAAATTTATTTATTTATTTTTAATTTTTGGCTGCATTGGGTCTTTGTTGCTACGTGTGGGCTTTCTCTAGTTCTCTGCTGTTTGTTGTGGTGCACGGGCTTCTCAATGCGGTGGCTTCTCTTGTTGCAGGCTCTAGGCGCGTGGGCTTCAGTAGTTGTGGCACGTGGGCTCAGTAGTTGTGGCTCGCGGACTCTAGAGCGCAGGCTCAGTAGCTGTGGCGCACGGGCTTAGTTGCTCCGCGGCATGTGGGATCTTCCCAAACCAGGGCTCGAACCCCTGTCCCCTGCATTGGCAGGTGGATTCTTAACCACTGCGCCACCAGGGCAGCCTTACAGCATTTTTAGATGGATTACTTCAAATAAAGTAAAGCTTTAGGTTACATGATTATGTAAGGCAGACTTTACTTTTAGATTAATAAAACTTCTGGAAGAATTAAGACATTTATCCTGATCCTAGTTTGTGTCATAAAAGCCCAGTATAAAAAGTTGGCAGCATGGAAGTTGATATGTATATGAGTATAATTTTTTAAAAATTTTATTATGCACCTTATAACCTTTGACTGTTTCTTAGTTTTAGTTTTGGGTGTGAACCACTGCTGATAGATAAACTGAACAGCTGCTAAATGAAGGATTATTCAAGAGAGTTTCTTCTTTTTCCATTTCTGTTGAATAGACCACCCTCAAAGAAGAAGTGAATGAACTACAGTACAGACAAGAACAACTAGAACTTCTTAATACTAATTTAATGCGCCAGGTAGACCGGCTTAAAGAAGAAAAAGAAGAGCGACAGAAAGAAGCAGTTTCTTACTATAATGCCTTAGAGGTGTTGTGATTACAGTAACATCATCCTTTCCAATTTATAATAAATTGTTTTCTTGCTAATCTAATCTCTATTAGCTAAATTGTTTTCTTTTGAACTTAGAAAGCTCGTGTAGCAAATCAAGATCTTCAGGTGCAGCTAGACCAGGCACTCCAGCAAGCCTTGGACCCTAACAGTAAAGGCAACTCTTTGTTTGCAGAGGTACTTAAAATATTCCATTGATTAAATTGGCATTTCACTTAATAAAAACATAATTAAACATGTTAATATTTTCTAGGTGGAAGATCGAAGGGCAGCAATGGAACGTCAGCTTATCAGCATGAAGGTCAAGTATCAGTCACTAAAGAAGCAAAATGCATTTAATAGAGAACAGATGCAAAGAATGAAGGTACAGAATTATTATGATCAAAGATTTATTAAACCTATTTTGAATCAGCATTACATGTACAAATATATCAAAGAAAGCATCTTTTCCTTCAAGGAATATACTTACATAATTATTTCTAGAACTGCATGATTTTAGAAAAAACTTTTTTTAATTGAATGAAAGATTCCTTTTATATTTTATTTTAAAAAATTAATTCTGTGTAGATTTAGTAGTGGTATTTTTAGCATCCATTGATTGATTGAGTTTTTAATTGTTACTCACTAGCCTTGCCAGAGAGATTGAGCTTTTAATTGTTACTCACTAGCCTTGCCATTAGCTCTTTCTTTGTGGAGTGGGAAAAAACAAGTATTAAAAAGTTTTTCTTTCCTACTGTTGGCCTAGTTTCTTTCTGAGGATAGCCCTAAGGTTCCTACTTCAACTAAAACTAGCTATCCCACAATTCTTCAATTCTCCCACAAAGGCTTAGTTATAGACTGAAATTTGAATTTCCTTTCCTTGTAGTTTCTCAAGTCAAGCATATAAGCCCTTACAATTTTAAGCGTTTGTTGGGCGTCATTTCAGTCAAACAGCCGGTAACAGAAAAACATGCTGAAGCTGGAAAGATTCCAGTATTGTACCAATCCTTAGACTCCTGATACCTGATCTGTTGTGCCTAACCCTCCTGAGGTGATAACTAGAAGTCTGTAAGGCTTCCCGCCTCTCTTTCAGGATGATGAGATTTACCAAAGAAATAGGAAAGGTCAATGATTAAACTTTGGCATTAGATGAACTTGGGATTGAATCCTAGTCTGTCACTTGTTAGTTGTGTGACCTTGGACAAGTATTTTTATTTTGCAGAGCATCAGTCACCTCATCTGTAAAATAGAGATGATACAACTTGACTCTTAGAGTTGTCCTGGAGTTAAATGAAGTGCTGACTTAAACAATAGTTGTGGCTTTTATTTCTAAGGATTTTAAGTGTGCCATCTGGTTTACTGAGGCTCTCCCCTATCTGGGAATTGTTTCTCTGTAAATTTTCTCATATTTGCTCTTTGTTTTCTTTTTGTATTTGTTGGGCTACTGTTATTAATCTCTGAATGTTCCCATGATACCCCAAACTGTCTTTAGACACAGGTAGCATTCTGAATCTTCCGAGGCTAAATGTGTCTAGCCTCCAGTTTGAAGCAGGAGCAAAGAGTGGATCCTTAAAAATGTTAAAAGTCACCTTTCTCTCTTACTTGTAACCATAGCTAAAACTTCATATCATTGCTTGCTTTACTCAAAAATGTATTTAAATTAATTGACATTTTTTAAGAACTCCAGAAATTTCCCATGGCAGAAAGGATTGCTAGGTTTAGATTTTAGTTAATTTCCTTCTGATTGCTGTGTAACTCCAGGTTTAGGTGGAGTCATAATTAGGTAAGTTGATTGCTGCTCTTACAAAATAAATTTATACTTGTATTAAAGGTTGCTTCAATATCCTTAGATTGACTTTTACCTTTGCTTTCCATCCTTGTTCTTTGTGAATCTTACATTTGTGAATGTGAGTAGCTTAATAATTTCCCCCACTTAATACTACTGAAGTTAATCAAAATTTTTGAGAAACTGCTTCAGACCCTTAATGAGAGTGCATATGATGAGTACAGCACAGCATTTGGCCAGGCTCATTTACTGCGTAATTGACGTGCTTCCAGACCACAGCCATGCAGTTCAATTATGTTTCACAGAAGTACAAATGATTGTTATGGACTTCAAATATCACTCATAAGTAGTCTAAATAAGTACTAAAGAGTTATGTCTAACTAGATTATTGGTATAAAATGTTTTCAAATTTTTCTAGTCTAGTATTAGACTAGAAATAGCTAATTAGTTTAGCTTCCAAAATGAGGTCAAAGTAATATAGTACAAAATATGAACTGTATCGAAAATATGGTTATCAGACTCTTCCTCTCCCCCACTCAATTTTTATGGGGGGGGGAGGGATTTTTTTTTTCTAGTTACAAATCGCCACATTGCTACAAATGAAAGGGTCTCAAGCTGAATTTGAACAGCAGGAACGGTTACTTGCCATGCTGGAGCAAAAGAATGGTGAAATTAAACATCTCTTAGGTGAAATTAGGAATCTGGAGAAATTTAAGGTATGTATAAACACCTTTAAAAAACACAGCCAAATTTTGGTTTGAGTATCTTAATACTTCTAACTTGAACGAGTTTCTTTATTATGTAATTAGTGTATAATTTCCGTTGAGATTTACCAATATTTAATGTTTTCTTCTAGTTTCTTTATGCTTTTCATATCTGTTGCTGTTGTAAATTGTAACTCAAGTTATACTCAGAGTGCCCATATCTTTAGTGTACAGCTTAATGAGTTTTACATACATACACCCCCTTATAATTACTCCCCAGCTCACGATATAGAATACTTCCAGCACTCCAGAGCAGCACCGTCATGTCCCTTTTAAGTGAGTACTCCTACCTTCTAACTTTTTATCAGCTTTACATGTACAGATACTCTTGAACTTCGTATAAATGGAATCATTCATTACATACTCTTTTGTTTCTGTCTTCTGCTCAACATTATGTCAGTGAGATTTGTTTCTCCTGTTGAGTGTTACCAGTAATTGATTCTTCTTCGGTGCTCTCCACCTCTGTTTTTTAATGGATGCATAGTAATATTTTTGTCACATTGTCCAATATTATGTGGCAACTGGAATTCATAGAGGTCTTTAATAAACTATTTAAAATTTTTTGAAATAAATTCAAACTCCCAGAAAAGTCATGAAATTATTTCTATATACCCTTCACCCAGATTCCCCAATTATCAATTTCACCACATCTGCTTTTTTATTTTCTCTCTCTCTCCATGTGTGTACATTTTTATCTTAAACATTTGAGAGTAAGTTGCAAACCAGATACCCCTTAACCCTTACGTCGTACCTCAATGTTGAAGCTTATCCTTTTACATAACCATAGTATTGATACAATGATCAAAATCAGGAAGCTAACATTGATACGTAGTTTTAGCTAAGTTGCCTTTTACATTTTACCAGTTACCACTACTGTCCTTCTTGGAAAACAAAAATACCCAAATGCTTTCCTTTCTAGGGTCCAATCCGTGATCATATGTTGTCTTTAATTGCCAAGTCTCTTTAGTCTCCCTTAACCTGGAACAATTCTGTAGGCTTTCTTTAACTTTTATGACCTTGACATTTTTGAAGAGTACAGCCGTTTGCTTTGTAGATTTTCTCTCATTTTAGGGGGTGTGTGATATAATTAGACTCAGGCTATGTATTTTTGACGGGAATACTACAGGAGTATTATTATACCCTTCTCGATATGTACATCAGGTGGTACATAATGTCTGTTTGTACCATAACTGGTTATATTAACCTTGACTGGTTGTGGTTATGCCTGCCAGGTTTCTCCAGTGTATGGTTACAATTCTTCCCTTTGTAATTAATAAATATCTTGTGGGGAGTTACTTAGACCAAGTATATATCTGTTTTTCCTTATACTTGAACATCCATTGATGATTCTTGCCTGAAACAGGTATTACTGTGATGATTGCCAAATGATAATTTCATCATTCCTTCTACATTTATTAGTTAGAAGAATAATAAAGAGATTGAGAAGAATTTTCCTCCTCACTTATTTATTTATTGATATCATATAGCCTCATGAATTCTTATTTATCCTATGGATTGTAGTCTGTAACTTCTTTATTTACTCTGATCACCCAGATTTGGCCAGTAGGAATACTTCCTTACTCTGGCATTACAAGATATTCCTAGCTCACCTGCCCCAGCCTTGGAATCAGCATTTCTGCAAGGAGCGCAGGTTCCTTTAAGAGGACAGTGGCACTTAGAAACCAAGAACTGGGCACTAGATGTGCTTATTGCTTACTGGAATGTCATCGCTTCTAGACCCTTTTAGCAGACAGAACTAGAAGTCTGTGTGTGTATATTTAGTGTATTTATGTATGTGTTATACGCATATTTATGAATGTTTTGTGTGAATAGGTTTGTGTGAGTATATGTATTTATATATATATACACACATAAGAAAACCTTGATTTCATACTTAATAACTCCAGTTTGAATCTGATACCACAGGCTTCATTGCCTACCCCATTTTATCCAACAGTGGAAAACCTGGCGGTTATTGTCCTCAATATATTTGTGTATTTACTCATTCTTAGGATACATATATTGATAGTTTCGGAATTACCCTACTCACTGAAGTTCAGGATTTGTTTGTAGTTCTTTTTGTTTTTAGCCTGAGGGTATATAGTCAAAATACTGTGTTCAAAAGTTACTTGGGTTTTTTTTTTCCCCTCCTCCCTTACCCCTGTTTGGTATAAGTGTGTTATGCATCTGAAATACAGTTAGGTTTGTTTGTTTCTGTTTCTATTTTGTTTTGTTGCCCTCCATCCATCCTTGTTGAATTTATGTATATACTTTTTCCATGTGAAACATTAACAAGGTTCTAAAAGAACTATAAAGAAGATACACTTAGAGACCTATCTGTCTCCCCATCCCTTCTACGCTGTTTCCACCCCACCCCTTTAGGTAGCCAATTTCATTTGTTTCTGATTTACTCATGCTGTTTCTTTTTGCAAAAAGAGCAGCTTTATGTAGGCTTTATTTTCTCCCTTTTTTTTTTGGACAAAATGTAGCATAACACAGTCTTTTATACTTTCCTTTTTTTCATTTAACTTTAACCTGGAAATCACTTCATCTCAGTTTAGAGAGACTTCCTAATTCTTATTAACAGCAACAAAGAATTCCATTGTATGGATTCTCATACATTCTCCTGTGTCTGGGTATTTAGATTATTTCCATTATTTTGCAATTATATACAGTGCTATATATACAGTGCTACAAAGTACATTTTGCATATATTTGCGTTTCCTTATTGTTGTAGATGTATCGTCAGGGATAATTCCTACAGTGCAACTGCTGGGTCAAAAGTAAATTAATACGTGGTTTTGTTAGATGTTCCCAAACTCCTCCACATGGCTTGTACCAATTTAGATTCCCGCTGGCAATAATGTATCATAGTGCTTGTTTTATAGGTGTATTTATTTGCCTGCGTGTATAGAGGAATTAACACGTTTTCTTGTAGTATTTGTACAGTTTCACTTTTTACATTTAGAGATCTGATCTCTACTGAATTTTATTCTCGTGTATAGTGTGAGATATAAGTCGAGTTTTATCTTTTCCAAATAAATAGCCAGTTGTCCCAGCATCATTTATTAAGAAGTCAATCTTGGTGGCAGTGGTTTATTTATTTATTTATTTATTTATTTATTTATTTATTTATTTATTGGCTGCATTGGGTCTTCATTGCTGCGTGTGGGCTTTCTCTAGTTGCGGCGAGCGGGGGCTACTTTTCGTTGCAGCGCGCAGGCTTCTCATTGTGGCTTCTCTTGTTGCAGAGCATGGGCTCTAGGCATGTGGGCTTCAGTAGTTGTAGCACGTGGACTCAGTAGTTGCAGCACATGGGCCCTAGAGCTCGCAGGCTTCAGTAGTTGCGGCGAGTGGGCTAAGTATTTACAGTGCATGGGATCTAGGGCACGCAGGTTCAGTAGTTGCGGCACATGGGCTTAGTTGCTCCACAGCATGTGGGATCTTCCCGGACCAGGGATCAAACCTATGTCACCTGCATTGGCAGGCAGATTCTTAACCACTGCGCCACCAGGGAAGTTCCTGTGGCAGTGATTTAATATGACACCTATACCATATATCAAATTTCCATTTATGCTTGAGTCTATTTCTGGATTATCCATTCTATTCCACTGGCCTACCTCTCTGCACATCAGACTGATGCTTTTAATTTTAGAGGTTTTATAGTATGTTTTGTCTGGTAAGGATATTCTCCCACCATAGCTTTTCTTTCTCAGCATTTTTCCTGGCTATTCTTTCATGTTTGTTTTTCCCTGTGGACATCTTGTCTAGCTCCAAAAAAAATTTGTTGGCATTTTTATTAGGATTGCATTGAATTTATAAATTAACTTAGGGAGCACAGATATCTTCTCACTAAAGAATTAATTAAAGTTTACAAATGATATATTTTGTAAACGTTAATAACCTTTTAGGCATTCTAAATTGTAGCCGTTAGTGTATCATAAAATTTTAAGTTTATATAACTTTCTTTCCCTTGTAAGAACTGTTGAAAGGACTGCAATTTTGGTTAAATTTGCAAAACATCTATTGGCCGGTGTATGTGGCTCACTAGTGGACTCTGCACTAGACTTTGAAAATTACAGCTTTAAATTAGGGACTTTTACCTGCAATCTCTGAAATTGTTTACATGTTTTTAAGCAGATTTACAATTTTTTTCCCCCTAGAGAAATTGTACAGAGATTCCATCAGAATCTCAGAAGAGTGGGCACCAAAAATAACTGTAAGGATCTCCACTCTTGTTCATATTTTTGTAATTTATGGCTTTGTCATAAAGGCCAGAATTAAACCCTGTGAGTATTTGTTTCTTCCATTTTAAAAGCCAGAAGAGAGAAACCAGAGGGAGGATACAGGCGTACTTAGAACCATAGGCTTTGGAGACAGATCTGCGTTCAGATTCTCTCTTCTCAGTTTACTTGCCTGTAGCATTGTGAGCCAGTTCCCTCATCTGTAGGAGAGGAATGCTCATTCTTGTACCTACTGCAGAAGGTAAATGAGTTAAGTGGACAGTGCTTAGCACAGTGTCTGCCATATGATAAGCATTCAATAAGTGGTAGCTGATACTATTATTAATAAACCTATGCTAACCTAATTTGTTACTTATTTTAAGTAATAAGAATTGTTTTCTTTAGAGTTTATATGAAAGTATGGAATCTAAGCCTTCAGCCAACTCTGTTGCTCTGGAAGATGACACCTATTACACAGATTTACTTCAAATAAAGCTTGAAAACTTAAAGTAAGTGTTGGGGGCTTGGGAAGACAGAGACTCTTTTGACTTGCTCATAATAAGTGGTAATAGTTTCATTTTTAAATTGCCAAAAGAAAATTCCAGAAAGGAATGGCAACAGAAATACCTCTGTGCAGCCAATGAGATTTATTCAAGATATAATTAGTGCAGGTTATTGAAGAAAAATACTTTCAATGAATAATGAAATGTTTTTAGTTCTTTATGTTTTTCATAAAGCTTTTCAGATTAGTAAGTAAAAAAGAACTTTAAAGTAGAAAATGTTCTTATAGTCTAAATTTTTAAAGAATAAATATCATGTAACGTAAAACTTAAAGGAATTTATTTATCCATGCATAAATGTGGAAAATATGCTCCCTTTTGTTCATTTCCTTTGAAACGAGATTTTTTTTTAATTTGAAACTGCTATTGTTAAAGCTTATTTTGCTTATTGTTTCTTTGTTACTAAAAATCCAGGGAAATATATTTTACTAAGAGTTCAAATATATAATATAGTAAATAATTTGTACTAACTATTATACTTGCTTATTGTGTTATTTTAATATTCCTTGGTTCTCTTTTATTTTTATTAATATAGCAAAGAAAATGAAAGCACTAAAGGTGAATTGTCCATCCAGCGAATGAAAGCATTATTTGAGAGCCAGCGGGCTCTGGATATTGAGCGAAAACTTTTTTTGAATGAAAGGTGCCTCCAGCTTTCCCAAAGTGAAAATATGAAACTGAGAGCTAAACTAGATGAGTTAAAACTGAAGTATGAACCTGAAGGTATGTATGTCTCATATTTTGTCTTTTATATCACGAGAAGCTCTGAGAGATCATACCAGTTATTTTTCTTGCTACAGCTTTATGCACATCATATTACAAACTAATTTGTGGCTGTGTATCTGTATTTAATAAATTTATTGCTACAAAATGTGTAGGAAAATTCAAAGAGAAACTGGGTACTAGATGTGCATGAATGTAATGGGTATTCTTTTTGGGTATCTGTATAGTAGAACCTTGACATTTGAGACTTTTCCATTTAAGATTGCAGCATCTTATGTAATACCAAAGAGTTCAGTTTTGTTGAGGCAACTGATGTTTGAGAGCTATATTAGTTAATACTAATGTTTATAGAAAACTTAAAATAATGGAGACTTAAACAAGATAGGTATTTATTCCTCTCCCTGATAAAAGTCTGGAGGGGGCATTCTAAGACTGGTCAATGTCAGGATCTAGGCTTCTTTTGCATTGTTCATCAACATATATCTCCTTGAGCAGAATTTAGTCACGTGGTCTTACCTGCCTATAGGAATAGCAGAGAAATTCAGCCTTGATTCTCAGGGTCCATGTTCCCAACTAAATCTTTGGGATTCTATTAAGGAATAGCAGGACAGATATTAGAGGACAACTATCAAGTCTAATCACTGAGATAGGAAATAGCCTAAGCATATAGGCTCTGCATATTATACATTTAAAAGAGTGATTTTACATTACGTAAATTAAAAAATAAAAGGCCCAAAATAAAAGAGTCTAAGAATGTGATGATCCTTAGACCAAAAAGAAAGTTCTGTTACATGTTTTAGGTTATAGATTTTTCAGCCCCTATACTGTTCACATGCCTACAACTCTCTCTTCATTATTATTTCAGTGACTGAAGTGATTCTCAACAATAGTGGGGAGGTTGTCAGCAATAATAAGGATTCTTTATAGTTTAAAAAAGCTTCTTTTTCTCTCATCCTTTCTCCCTTCCCTGATTAATAGCCTGTCCTGATTAAGGATTATCCGTTTCAAATTTCAAAGGTCTGCTGTGAACTGAATACAGCAAGCAGGAGGAAGTATAATGAATCTAGATGGTGTGGATTTCAAAGGAGCAGTGCTAGAGAAAGGGAAAATACTGATTTAAAAACAATAGTGATACCAACAGGAACACCAACCCCACATTCAACCGTGGTTTCTCCAACCTCACTAATATTTTGATTTTGAAAATGAAAGACACATTGGTATGGGGATACAGAAAAGGTAATTAGAACAGTTAATTCTGTGACTGTGTATATGGACCCGCATAAGGGATGGAATGATGTTATGTTAATCCTTGTAAGACACAGTATGGAGTCTTCACTCAATGGGTGCTTTTAATCCCCATTTTACAGGTAAAGAAAACAAAGCTCATGCCTTAGATTAAATGTGAATGCATATAGCAGATTAACACAGTGCTTTGCACTTAGTAGTTGCTCAATAAATGATGACTATTATTATTCAAGGTTTAAAAAGAAAGAATACAAAGCTCAGAGTGGTTAAGGACTTTCCCAAGGTCACCCAGCTGCAGAGTGTTGTTAGCACTAGGATTAGTACCTGGATTCCTTGACTCTTCGCCACTATATCCTGCCTGATTTCCATGGTGAGATCTTATGAAGCCCCATGCAACTTTTATCATAACCCTAGAAGAGAACATTTAAGTGTTCATTCCTAGAGTCAAATATATTGAGATCCCAAGGAAAAATTTATAGCCAGATAACCTTGAAAAGATATAGTTAATGGAATCCATGAAAAAGAAAGGATTAAAGACAATGTATTTTAGTAAGGAGATGAATGGGTTTTAAAGGAATGGAAGTGGAAAAAAAGGAAAGGAAAAAAATACATTTATAACTAGTTTTACCTTATGTTGATTGTGTGTTTGATTTATTGACTAGGTCTATTTTTAATTGTTTTTTTTCTCAGAGAAAATTGAAGTGCCTGTACTCAAAAAGAGGCGTGAGGTACTTCCTGTGGATATAACCACCCCTAACGATGTATGTACCACCAGTGCTGTTGAGGAAGAAGTTTATAGATCACCACCTCAGAAAGAGGAGGTACAGTCCTGTCCTAACAATTTAGAAGATAAGTTGCAGTTGGAAAAGACAGTTTCTGTAAACACATCAGGAGTCATTCTGTCTCCTTACAAAAATCTGTCTGTGGGTATTCAGCCAAGGAAGGAAAAGAAATGTGTGAAACTTATAGGAGTTCCAGCTGAGTCGGAAGCCTTAAGTGAAAGAAGTGGAAACACCCGTAACTCTCCCAGGTCAGTGTCCTCTTTCCTTCAAGGCAGTGAGCGGCCCTCTCCATCTCTTCTCTATCGCTGCATGAACTGCACTATCTGTTTCTTTATCTATTTTCTTAGTATTGCATGCAGTATAATTCCCCAATTTCATCTGCCTACCTTCCGATTTTCTAAAACTTTAAGAAAGACTAAAATGATTACAGGGGAAAAGGACTCCTGAATAAGGGAATTGTTTTAAAAAGTAAAACTTTTCTGTGTCATGAGGCAGAAATACCACAGTCTAGTACCTCTTTGAATGTTCTGTTGGTTTGAATAAATGTATAGTTTTATTTTTTTCCTGGTTCAAGAGTTGCCATGAAAAAAAATTAACTTATCTCCTAAAAGGGCTTTCCATTAGTCTAAGAAATTTCAGCCTTCCAAAAAACTGTTAGGTGAAATGTTTTATGGCTTTTGAAATTGTTTATCCTAAGCCTTCAAGAATGTGCTTTAATACCTATTCTGACATTTTAAAATATCAAAGGTAATTCATTTTCAATTTACACCCAAACTTCAAAGCCTCTAGTTTCTGCATAATTGAGTTTGTGACTAAAAGAGGAAGTGTCAGACATGTATGTCTGTAAGAATTAATGTTTTAAGGACCTTATCCTTTAAAAAAAAAATTAAAATAATAGAAGGCAGAAGGTGAGAGAAAGTGAGTGGAAGGAAAAGGTAGGTACAGTGGCTGAGGTTAGGGTGGTATAAGAAGCACGTTCTTGGTGTGTGTGGCAGGACCAAGAATGGGCAAAAAAGAAGTGAATGTGGAAAATGGAGAAGGTGATAAAAGATGAAGGATGTCTTTATGCAGTGGAATGATAAATGTAATTAAAATAAATAGACATTCTAAAAATTAAGCATATTGATGTGAAAATAGTTAGCTTGGGTTGTCTGCTATGAAAGGAGATCTTTAAGGTACTCCCAGGGTCAGTCTTCGATGGAGGGGTACAGAATAAGACATTTTACTAGTATGCATTCGAATTGAAATAGTAAGACATAGCCGACCTTATGTAAAAGGGCTTTCTTGTATGTTTTATCTGATTTGTTTTCAAGTCTTCAGTGCTACTAAACAGTATTCAACAAAGAAAGCACTTCAACAATATTGCAGTTATTAGAATTAGTAATAGGAGTAATGTATTACTCCATTTCTTGAAATTTTATGTGATCACATAATAACCCATAAGTCACATAAAATCAAAGCTTAATATTCTCAAGGAAGAAGCAGCTTTAAATGAATGATATCTGATACACACATGGTTTCGAGTAGTTCTGAATTGAATTCAACAGGTTATGCTTGTATATATGTGATTCACTGTGTACGTGTGTTTTGACCATTGTATATTCCTGGAGGTGAATTTCCAGAATTGATCAGTGCAAACCTTACTATCTATGTTGTCTTCATTTCTTTTTCTGCCTTTTTTTGCTTGATAAAAATTATTTAAGCAAATGTATTTAGCTACTTGTTTGACTCAAGTAGCACGTTGGAATTTTTTTGTCTTGCTAAACAAAAACAAATAAAATAACAAAACATTTGTTTTTGTGTGTGTGTGTGAGTCCATCTGCTAACTTTAGATGTTTCCAACCTTTTGCTCTCTGCATGATTAACTTAGACACACAATCCTATGGTAATATTGTAATAATAAATACGGCTTTTATTGGGAACTTCACTATTGCATGCTTTATAATTTAATTGATGCTCTTGTTATAAAATATCCTTATAGGCACTTTAAAATATCTCTTCACTGTTTTTTTTCTTAAATTATTATTTTGCTAGTTGAAATTCAATTTGAGTTTTTTTAATAGATAAATAGACATCTATTCATGCAGCCCAGGATTCCTTGTTAATTTTTGTCTTGCATTTGCCTTTTGTAAGTCATGTTAACATTAAAATACTGCTCTAGCATTAAAAATTTTTTTGTTAGTTGTGTTTATCATGATAGGCACCCTCATTATATTTTAATTCTTTAATTTAGGCTTTGCCATGGCTTTTTATTCAACCTTAAAGACATTTCTTTAGACATTTGAAAAATTAAGTCTATTGATATAAAAAGGTTCTTTTAGTGCAGCAGTGACTTAGTTTTTTTAATGAGTTTTTTTAATGGTATTGAAGTCAACTATAATTTTTCTCCTTATATACCTAAAAAAAAAAAAATCACCGTGTCTCATTAAGAGGTCCATTATACTGGAGGATTGTTTCTTCTTTAATTTTTCCTAACCACATTTGAATTCAGAGTGGATGCTTTAATGCCTGTAGGTTAGCTGCTGAATCAAGGCTTCAAACAGAAGTTAAAGAAGGGAAAGAAACTGCAAGCAAATTGGAAAAGGCAACCTGTAAGAAATCACACCCTATTGTATACGTGTCCTCCAAATCAACTCCAGAGACCCAGTGCCCTCAGCAGTAAAGACTTAATGAGAGTAAGGTACCACTTGCCCAAAAGATTGCTCTGGAGGTTAGTTAAGATTGTCTTTATCTGAAGTATACCATCCTGTAGGTTATTTCCTTCTACTCGTTGTGCCAGGAACTGGCATTTTCATGCTCCTTTGACCAAACATTCAAAATGTGTTTGTGATTCTAGCCAGGAGAGTTCCTTAAGTGATGACCTATGAATCACAGTGAATAAACCATTAGCTGAAGGAAAGTGTTATTACAAATTTATTGGTTACGTTGTATATAGATTTTTAAAGTACCTTCAGAGCCATATATATTTGAAAAGAGAACACATTAACTATTATATTTTCCTATGTACATTTTTATGAACGTAGTTTTTCACTGTGTTGTGAAAATAGAAAACTTGGTTTAAAAATATATATTATATTGTAACTAGATTTTGTCAGCGTATAAAGCACATATGTTCATCTTTGTATTCATATACATGATTTAAATTTTATGTCTCAATTACATGAAAAATATAATTTTGAAATTTAAAATAAAACTGCTATAATTTATCCCCTTTTTGTTTTTTTACTCTGTATAGATAATAGCGTGTTATCAAAGGGAATAAAGGAAGAAAAAAGAAACTTCAGGGATTCTTAATTCCCTGGTACATATAATTTTTATATATATATATATATATATATATATATATACACACACACACACACACACACACACACACACATACACATACACATATAATATATATTTTCAATTCTAAGCTTTACAAATAAAGACTTTTTCCTGTAAATGATTATAGCCTGGTCTATAACTTAATTTCATGTATACATTAAGTGGATGTATTGGAAAGAGAAGTTTATTTTAAGGAACTGCATTTTGTAAATAGGGAGGCTGACAAGTCCACAGTCTGCAGAGTGGGCTGGCAGGCTGTAGACCCAAAGAAGAGCTGATGGCACAGTTCAAGTCCAAAAGCTGTCTGCTACAAAAGCTTCCCTTGTTCAGGGGAGGTCAGCCTTTTGTTTTATCCAGGGCTTCAACTAATTGCATGTGTAGGCCCACCCACATTCTGGAGGGAAATCTGCTTTACTCGAAGTCCACAGCTTTAAATGTTAATCTCATCCAAAAGAACTCACAGAAACATCTAGAATGATGTTTGACAACATATCTAGGTTTCGTGGCTCAGCCAAGTTGACACATACTTAACCATTAACAGTGGGTTAATTAGATGTCTATTGAAATATGTTAGGCAAAAGGAAATTGCCTCTCACTTCTAAATAAATCAACTAATAAACTTTTAATTTTAATTTGCTATAAAAAGTATACTCTTAAGGAAGTTAGAAATTTCATATTAAATAATATTTCTTATAAAAAGCAGTAGCTGAAGGCACTAGAGAACAAATAATTTTAACCTGAGGATAATAACATGAATGACCACCATATTCCTGCATATTATAGAATGTAGATCAATTCCTTCCAACATTGAGTTTTTATCATGAGTTAGGTGCTAGTGGTGCAAAAGTAAGCCTTCAGAGCTCACAGTTTAATAGACCCACATAGATGAGTAGTGGTAGTTGGTACTATTACTAGTAATAATAGTTATATATAACATTTGAATAAATCTAATGTGCCAAGCACTCTTAAGCCCTTTCACATATTACCACATTTAACCCTCCCAACATCTCTATGAGCTAGATATTATAACTTACTGATCCTAATTTTACAGATGAGGAACTCAAGGGCTCAAAGAGGTTAAGTTATTTGCCCAAGGTCACAAGCATTAGTAAACGATGAAAAAAAGTAGAGTGGTAGAGGTTGTAATAACGTGTACAGAGTGCTATAGGAACAGAGAAGGAAACAAGAAACTGCCTCTGGGGACTTTTTTTAATTTTCATCATTTCTAAGCTGAGATTTCTTCAGTGGTTTCCAAAGGCACAGAGAATAGCATTACAGGTGGAAGAAATAGCTGTTCAACCAATAAAGGTATGAAACAACATCCCTAATTCAGGAAACTGAAGACTTTGAGATGGCTGGATGTATAGGGCTTGCGAAGAGCAGTAACAGTAAATTGAATCTGAAGAGATAGCTAGGAGCAAAATCATGAAGAGTGTGAGTTAGGGAAATCTATTTTACAAACGAAAACTTACAAAGACTTATAAACAAATTGAGCAACTGTGATTGAGAGTTAAAGAATAGGGATGAGAACATTATCCATCCAGCGTCTGCCTTATCACTCATGGGGACTGAAGCAATTCTACTGAGTCTTGAGTCTTTTAGGAATATATTTTGAAAAACTGCCACACTAAATGATGAGAAGCAACTGAATAATCAATGTAAGCAAAGCAATTACTGAACAAATTTAAAGGGTTTAATAAACTGTTCAATTTATTTTCAGTAAAAACACTCTGGAGTCATAATGGAAAATGAATTTAGAAAAAGATAAGAATGGAAGCAGAAAAGACTAGTTTGGCCATTTGGTAGTCCAGGTAGGAAATACAAGTATGAACTGAGGCAATGGCAGTGGGAATATAGAGTGGTGGTTGGATTTAAGATACTGTTTAAAGAAGCAAAGTGGTCAAGAGTTGTTGGCAAAATAGGACGTGGTACTCTGTGGGAAAGCGATATATCTGCTATATGTGCATTAGTGGTGGTGGTAACAGAAAAATAGGAGTGGGAGGTATTTCGATTTTGATGAGGACTTTTATTCAGGTACCAGTGGGGTGTCCATGTTGGAGTCAATGGAAGTGTTCGTGTATGTTTACATAATCAAAAATAATTAGTCTTTTTCAAACCTTTATTTTTACAAGGAAAATGTAAAACTAACATGACTATTCTAGTAGGCACTTTTTTTTCCTCATCATCATTCAAAAAGTGGCCTTATGGTCAAATGTTTATAATCATAGCCTTGATTTATTCGGTTTTCACTAATTAGACATCATGAGCCCTGTGTATGGGCCTAGAACAAAGATGACAAAGTAATTATGTTTTCTCTCCTCAAGTAAGGTATTGGTGGAAGGGAGCTAATGTTTATTGATTTGCTAGGTGATTTACCTATGTTATGTCTCTCAATACTACCTAGTTTAGCATAATAGTGACTGTTGTAGCATCTGTAGTTAGACTACTTGAATTCAGATCTCAATTTCTCCATATAAATTTTAGACTTTAGCAAGTTTATGACTCTGAGAATAGTTTGTTTAGGTAATCCTTTAATATTTTAATTTTTTTAGAATTTTGTAAAATATGTGGATCCAAAATAAAATCTACAAAAGAAGGTATATTTAAGGAAATACAGCTTCCATCACTGTTTCCTTCTCCCACCAGGAACCATTTAAATTTCATGGTTTATTTTTCCTTTTTTTTTTTTTTTCTTTCTACATAGCAGATATAGATAGTAGGTAGATAGATAGAATCTCCATTCTTTTTCTTAGGTAAAAGTAAAATGGTGGGTGATATCAGAGAGGAATTGTGGATAGGAAACAGCAAAAGCCTGTCCCTCCACAAACTCAGCCAATAAACTAGCAAGGACAGTCAGAACCACATTTTTTAGACTCTGGAAACTAATCAAGGGTTTACAGCAACAAGGTGAACAATTAATCAAGAAAAATCAGCTGAGTCTTGGCATTTCAGGAAATCTCTGATGAATCACTAGCTGATCACTAAGCGAATGGAATGGAGATTTCAGTGGCCAAACACAACAAGGAACCCAGACCTTACAAAATTAGTTTAGAAAAGTCATTTTATAAAATTGGAGCAATGACTGTAACAAGCAGCAACAACAAACTAGGGAGGGAGGAGAATCTGATTTCTAGCATGGTCACATTATAATTCTCAAAGTGTTCAATTTTCAACAAAAATTACAAGACATGCAAGAAACAAGAAGGTATGACCCATACATAGGAAAAAAGAAATTAATAAACTGTCCAGGAGGAAGCCCAGACATTGGACTTGCTAGACAAAAACTTTAAATCAACAATTTAAAATATGCTCAAAGAGCTAATGGAAAGCATGGACAAAGACCTAAAGGAAACCATAAAAGCAATGCCAAGTAGAGACTATCAACAAAGAGACAGAAATTATTAAAAGGAGCCAGATAAAAACTCTGGAGTTGAAGAGTACAATAACAAATGAGAAACTAGAGAGATTCAACATCAGATTTGGCCAATTGAGATTATTTAGGCTAAAGAACAGAAAAGAATGAAAAACATGAACAGAGTTTAAGGGACTCACTGGACACTATCAAACATAGCAACATACACATAATAGGAATCCCAGAAAGAGGAGAGAGAAAGGGGCAAGAGCATATTTGAAACAAACAACCAAAAAAAAAAAAACAAAATTGCAGTCCAGTATCCTTGGTGGACATAGATGCAAAAATCTTCAACAAAATATTAGCAAACCGAATGTAATACATTATAAGGATCATACAAAATGATTAAGTGGGATTTATTCCAGGGATGCAAGGATGGTTCAACATCTGCAAATTAGCCAATGTGATATGCCACATTAATGAAATGAAGGATAAAAATTATATGATCATCTCAATAGATGCTGAAAAAGCATCTGACAGCAAAACCAAAAATAAGTGGAACTACATCACACTAAAAAGCTTCTACACAGTAAATGTAACCATCAACAAAATGAAAAGGCAGCCTACTGAATGGGAGAAAATATTTGCGAATCATACGTCTGATAAGGGGCTAATATCCAAAATATATAAAGAACTCATACAGTTCAACAGCCAAAAAAAAAAATAGGCAGAAGATCTGAATAGACGTTTTTCTAAGGAAGACATACAGATGGCTGCCATGTTACTTAGCAACATTATGTAGACATGTAAGCTCTCCCTCCAGTTCCCTTCTTCCCCAGGAGTTCCCTCCTGGATGGTGGCCCCTGACTTCTAGCCTCTGTATAGTCTTATGCTGTGAGGAACTTCCTCTCTCAGGCAATCCTGTCCAAGTACCATGCAATAAAGCTTACTGTGTGTTACTGCATTTCATGGTCTGGTATTTTTCCATGTTAGCCTCCAAATCCCTGAGGTCCCTTATAAACATGAATTTACATATCAAGAAGGACATTATATAATGGTAAAGGTGTCAATCTATCAAGATGGTTGAACAATTCCAAACATATATGCACCTAACAAGAGAGCCTCAAAGTATCTAAAACAAAAACTGAATTTTGAAATTTGCCTATGGATTCCACACAATCTCAATGAAAATCCAAGCAGCCTTTATGGTAGAAATTAAAAATGTGATTCTAAAATGTATATGGAAATGGAAAGAACTGACATTGCCAAAGAAACTTTAAAAATGAAGAATAAAGTTGGAGAACATGTACTACCTGATTTTGAGAATTACTATAAAACTGTTGTAATCAAGGTAGTGTAGAGTTGATGTGTCAGTCTGCTAGTGGGCAGAGCTGGGTCCTGGGGTCTCTGACTGCTGGGCCGTGGGGTCCTGGGCTAGTGCCTGCACACTGGTATTTGGGGCCAAGTTCCGGGTTCTCTGGTGGACAGGGTCATGTCTTGGTGTCACTGTGAGCTCAGGGGGTCTTAAGGCAGCCTACCTGCTGGGAGCTGCCCAGCTGGTTGCTTGGCTTGAGGCGTCACAGTACTGGTGCAGATAAGCTGGTGGGCAGGGCTGGGTCCTGGTGCTAATAAGGTAGAGGGAGGACTCCAAAATGGCAGCCAGCACCAGTGTCCATATGGTAGAATGAGCTCCCCCATATGGCTGCCTCCAGTGTCTGTGTCCCCAGGGTGAGCTCCAGTTACCTCCTGTCTGTCCAGGAGGCCCTCCAAGATCAGCAGGTGGGTCTGACTCAGGCTCCTTTCAAATTACTGCTTCTGCCCTGGATCCTAGAGCATGTGAGATTTTGCGTGTGCCCTTCAAGAGTGGAGTCTCTTATTTCCCACAGCCCTCTGGGTCTCCCAAAAGTAAGCCCCACTGGCCTTCAAAGCCAAATCATTCTGGGGTCTCATCTTCCCAGTGAAGGACCCCCGGGCTGGGGAGAGACTGATGTGGGTCTCAGACCCATCGTTCCTTGGGGAGAACGTCTGCAATTGTAATTATTCTCCTGTTTGTGCGTCATCTTCCCAGGGTATGGGTCTTGGGTCCAGAGTACCTGGATTCTGCCCCTACTACCTGTCTCGCTGTGGTTCCTTCTTTATATCTTTAGTTGTAGAAGGTCTTCTCTGGCAGATTCTGGCCTTTCTTATCAATAGCTGCTCTGTAAATAGTTGTCATTTTCATGTGCTCATGAGAGAAAGTGAGCTCAGGGTCTTCCTACTCTTCCATCTTAGCCAAGTTCCTATTTTTAGAGACTCAGTCCATGTATATTTAAAGTAATTATTTATAGGTGTGGACTTAATATTGCCATTCTGTTCATTGTTTTCTGGCTGTTTTATAATTCCTTTGTTCCTCTCTTGCTTTCTTCTCTGTAATTTGGTGGTTTTTCTGTAGTGGTGTGCTTAGATTCCTTTCTTTTCATTTTTTGTGTATCTACTATAGGTTTTTCCTTTGTGGTTGCCATAGAGTTTACATATATTTATAACAGTCTATTTTAAGCTGATAACAACTTAACTTTGAATGCATACTAAAGCTCTACATTGTTACTCCCCTCCCCCGAATTTTGTTTTATTATGTCACAATTTGCATCTTTTTACCTTGTGTGTCCATTAACAAATTATTGTAGTTTTATTTCATTACTTTGTCTTTTAACCTTCCTAGTAGAGTTATAAGTGATTTATCCTCCACCATTGCAACATGAGTATTTTAAATTAAACTTTATATTTACCTTTTCCAGTGAGATACATACCTTCACGTATTATCCCATTACTAATTAGCATTCTTTTGTTTCAGCTTGAAGAAGTCCTTTTAACATTTCTTATAAGGCCAGTCTAGTTGTGAACTCCTTCAGCATTTCTTGTCTTGAAACCTCTTTCTCTCTCCTTCAGTTCTGAAGGACATCTTTGCCTGGTAGAGTATTCTTGTTTGGTAGGTTTTTTTTGTTTTTAACACTTGGAATATCTCATGCCACTCCCTTCTGGCCTGCAAAGTTGCTGCTGAAAAAAATCTGCTAATAGTCTTATGGGGGTTCCCTTGTATGTGACAAGATGTTTTTCTCTTTTCTCTTTTATGATTCTCTCCTTGTCTTTAGCTTTTGACAATTTAATTATAATGTGTCTCAGTGTGGGTCTCTTTGGATTCACCTTTTGGAACTCTCTATGCTTCCTGAATCTTGACATGTTTCTTTCCCCATGTTAGGGAAGTTTTCAACCATTATTTCTTTGAATAAGCTTTCTTCCTCTCTCTCTCTCTCTCTCTTCTCCTTCTAGGACCCCTTATAATACATATATTGGTCCATTTAATGGTGTCTTGTAAATCCCTTAGGCTATCTCCACTCTTTTTCATTCTTTTTTCTTTTTGTTCCTCAGATTGGATTAATTTTACTGTCCTTTCTCTGAGTTTGCTGATCCTTTTTTTCCACTTGGTGTAGTTTACTATTGAACCCCTTTATTGATTTTTTTTTTTTTTTAATTCAGTTATAGTATTTTTAAGCCCTGTGATTTCTGTTCGGTACTTTCTTATATTTTCCATCTCTTTGTTGAAATTCTCATTTTGTTCATGCATTGTTCTCCTGACCTCGGTGAGCAACTTGATTACTGTTATTTTGTACTCTTTATCAGGTAAATCAGTTATCTCTGTTTCATTGAGGCCTGCTTCTCTATTTTTTATCTTTTTCTTTTGTTTGAAACATATTCCTCTGTTTCTTCCTTTTCCTTAACTCTCTGTTGTTGGTTTCTGCACATTTGATAAAACAGCCACTTCTTGTAGTTTTGACACTGTTGACACTGTGTAGGAGATGAACCTTATCCATCAGCCTGGCCCAAGCTCTTGGTTGTCTCTCAAAACTTTGTGGTGTCCAAGCCACCTTCTTTAATCTTAGAGGCTCCCAGGATTTGAGGGTGTGTCAGGACCTGTCAGTTTCCCAAATGGGAGGATTGTGGTCAGCACCTCAACGCATGCTGACTGGAAGCCAGATCCTCAGGCGGCAGCTGGGAAAGTATGTAATTAGTGCCTCCCAGGGAGAAACTGGGAAAGGGCTTTTTTTGTCTGATCCCTCTGCACTGGGACTGGGTGCATTGCTGTGGATGAGTGCTCCTGCGCTTGTTAGTAACTACTTCCTTGTTTGCTACCATCCTGTGGTACTGGTGAATGCAAGCCCCTTTGACTAACAGAGCCAGGCATTCTAGGGGCCCATCCCTTGGATGGCAGCTGCCAAAGCTGGGCCACCAGGTGTATGTACAAGCTCCTTCCAGGGAGATACTAGTGACTTGGAGTGTACTAGAGGGAAAGGGCAGGTGAGGTGTCCACAGGCTTCCCTGGTCTGCAAGGAGGATCACAGTCAGCCCCTAGATGCATGCTAAATTAGAAGCCTGGCCCCTAGGCGGCAGATTTTAATGCATGCAAATACAAAGAAGAAAGAAGCCAGCCTTAACAGGCTACATTTTGTATGATTTCATCTATATGAAATTCTCGAAATGCTAAAACTATAGATATAGGAAAAAAATCAGTGGTTGCCAGGGGTTTGACGGAGGAGTATGGAGGGATGACTAAGCAGAACACGGGATTTTTAGGACAGTGAAACTATTCTATAGGATACTGTTGTGGTAGATACATGACATTATGCATTTGTCAAAACCCATAAAACTATATAACACAAAGAGTAATCTCTGATGTAAACTGTAGACTTTATTTAATAATAATGTGTCAATATTAATTCATTAGTCATAACAAATGCACCACACTAATGCAATGTTTTAATAACAGGGGAAACTGTGCCATGGGGGAGAATGGGTAAATCCAAACCCTGTATGTGCTGCTCTATTTTTATGTAAACCTAAAACGGCTCTACAAAAAAAGTTTATCAATTAAAAAAATAGAAAGCATTATGTAATTTCCCTCATAAAAAAGGATATGGGCCCCCTTTGTAGATTGGAAAATGAGGGGAAAAGAAGCAAAAGGGAAAACGTGGGGCCTTAAAAGACAAAAGCACCATAATATCAATGGACTCAGAACGTTCTCCCAACTCCCCCATCACTGAGAACAAAAATTATTTATTAAAAACTTCACTGCACCGACAGAAGGGGGCACCCTTTGACTAGGAACCTTGTAAAAATACTCCAGAATTCTGATGACATAGACTAAAGCTGTAAAAAGCTATTACGTGAAGGAAACAAAACAAGACCACTTCATGAACCTCGTGCCCTCCCCTCTCAAAAGCCACATGAAGGAGAAGCAAAATATAACACAACACTCCAAACTGGGAAAATTGATCTAGAACATTCAAAACTGTTAAGTTTTTTAATTACAGAAAAATCCTTTAGAACTCGAGCAGAAAATATCAAATAACTACAGAGGCAAAATAATAGCTCCCTAAAACAGCATTCAGAAGAAGGTTTATGTGATTCAGTTAAAAAAAAAAAAAAAAAAAAACTTTAAGGAAAAAAAGTGTGAACCAAAGGTTGTATTTTCATTAAATCTATCCTTTAGGCATCAAGACTGTTGGAAAACAGTTTTGTTTTTTTTTTTTAAAGCATAGTATTTTTTATTTTTGGCTCTGTTGGGTCCCCGTTTCTGTGCGAGGGCCCTCTCCAGTTGCGGCGAGCAGGGGCCACCCCTCATCGCGGCGCGCGGGCCTCTCACTATCGCGGCCTCTCTTGTTGCGGAGCACAGGCCCCAGACGCGCAGGCTCAGCAGTTGTGGCTCACGGGCCCAGTTGCCCCGCGGCACGTGGGATCCTCCCAGACCAGGGCTCGAACCCGTGTCCCCTGCACTGGCAGGCAGACTCCCAACCACTGCGCCACCAGGGAAGCCCCTGGAAAACAGTTTTAAACATGCTAAAATTCAGTGATTTTTTTGTGCCTGTGAACCCTCTGAGGAATCATCCAACAAAAGATGACTGGGGAAACTTTTGCAAAAGGACTAAAGGACTGAACAAATAACAATATGTTGTGGATAATTAGAGCCAGATTTTTCACTGTTGGACAAAGGAATGAAAATGAATGAAGGGGAGAGGCTAAATTAATGAAAAGGAAGGCTAAAAATGAACTCTGTGGTGTTGGGTTGGAATTGGAGGTATCGATATAAACTCATGGTTTGGGGGAGATAGATGTTCAAAATTAGATTAGGCAAGTACATATACACATACCTATATATACAGGTACACACAAACATACACACACACACACATATATTACATATACTTACATATAAGTGTGTGTATGTAGAGTTCCTAGCTCTTCTGCTGAACTCTAGAAGCAATAACATCTCAGTAGCAATGAGCACATGTAGCACATGTAGCATCCAGATCTTGGTTTCTTACTATCCTTCTCCACTGATATGAACCGTTTCTTTCAGAACTGGCTACTTTCAGGGTTAGGCTGAGAATGAATGATATGAGCCCTAAACATCTTGTCGGAAAAAGTAAGAAAGTGCTCAAAAAATGATGGGAGCATCATGATGGCTCCCACTGTCCAAATCTAGGACAATCTGAGCATCTAAATAAATAATAGCAATGGATTATAGCCTATTGAGTAAAATAAGAAACCATGAGCCCATGTTGTTTTAAATAAACGAATAAATACATGAATGAATAAATGATAAAGGAAAAGCTTTTTCTCACAGTAGAATTCCATTTAATAAATGTAGAAAGAATGACAGACTTAAAAAAAAATCTCTATTTGGTAATCATCATACTAATAGGTGATTTGGGAAAGAACTAAAACTAGAGGGCTAAAAGTATGATGAGTTAAAGAATATTTACATAGTCTTACAGTATCTCTCCACAAATACATAATAATTGCAACAGGAGAACTAGTAACCTTCACATGGAAAAGTTAAAAGGCATCACCCAAATCAACGATCAGTGTTAACATCACCAGTAAAAGTTACCGACTCTCCCCAGTTGGTCCCCAACAAGGGTCCTCCTACGTGGTGTCGTTCCAGCCAATAGAAGGAGACTGAGTTTAGCTCAGAAGCAGAGAAAAGCTTTTTTCTTTGGCCTGAGAATGGAGCGGTACGAGCTAGGCTCTGGAGATCGTGCTCTGCTGAAAGGCCCGCGGGGCGCTGCTTTGCAGGCGTCTGTCGGAGGCGGGAGGGGCGGGAGGGGCGGGAGGGGCGGGAGGGGCGGAGTTCCCGCAGGGCGGGCGCAGCTGTGCTGCACGTGGCCTCCCGCGCAGCGCGCGCCGCAGCGTCTTTGCACACCGCCCGCCGCCGCCATCTTGACTTCACGTGTCCCTGCGGCGCTTCTGCACGCGGTTCGCGGAGCTCAAATGTCTGGAGCAGTGGTTTTACCCTGAGAACGCTAATCTGATGTGGTCGCCGCCAGGCCTCCATACCCAGCGCCCTACAGGCAAGTGAAAGTAGACTAAGCCCAAAAGAAGAGGTGAGACCTTATCACCTAGATTCCATCTTATTTTTCCCTGGGACCCCATTGGGCTTTGCTGGTGACAAACCCCTCCTCTGCCTTTTGCCCTGCGCCTCATTCTTGGGGGGTGCTGAGGGGGCGACGGTCCGTCTTCTGTAACTGCTTCCTGAGTTTGGGTGCAGTCATAACCCCGGAGAGGGTAGTAGAGCTTCTCCCCAGCGGCCTTCAGATACGTTCGATTGTCAACCCGGCCTTAGCCCTGTTTATATCCCTGAGCGACCACCATTTGGAGTTTTATAGATTCTAACCTTTTGGAGACAGAGGAGACCAGACAATTTAAGATGCATGGCCCAAATATCAGCAAGAGAACAATGGTTGTTAAGGGGCTCAGGGAAGGTAGAAACCAAGTCATGCTGGGGAGAGCCTGTGGTCCTCTGCTCCGAATTTGTTCGGCCAGAGGAGGCTGGCTGGCTTCTGTTAGCCAAGCTGCTTTTTCCAGTAGCCTGTCTGCATTTTCTCCAATCAGGCCACTTGCGTTGACATAAAAGCAGCATGATGTATTTGTTAGCGCACAGACCCCTCCCTGGTCAACTAACAGGTAGTTTAGGGCAGTTCTGTTGTCTAGGATCATACTGACTTTTTGTATGGGGTTTAAAGGTTTGACCTACTTCATATATCAATTCTTTTCTAACAGTTTAAAGTTGAGGCCAGTCTCATGGGCCACTACGGGGGCAGTGGGTTTTTTTTTGCTTTGTTTTTTTACTTTTAATTTTATATTGGGGTATAGTTGATTAACAGTGATGTGCTAGTTATAGGTATACAGCAAAGTGATGCAGTTTTTCCCATACAAGTATCCATTCTTTTTCTTTTCCCATTTAGGTTATTACAGAATGTTGAACCGAGTTCCCTGTGCTATATAGTAAGTCCTTGTTGGTTATCTGTTTTAAATATAGTCCTGTGTACGTGTAGGGACAGTGTTTTTATATACATAGTTCCCCCGGCCAGGGTCACTAGCACCCGTATGAGTGCAGTGACTCCTGGGACTCGTAGTCAAGTGGCTCTTTTGGAGCGTTGTAGTTTCTTCCTGTGGGTAGTGGTCTGACTGTAAACTCTAAGTTTGGATCTGGTCCCGTAGTTCTTATGGTAGCACAGTACTGTCTAAGCATTGGGATGGCCAGGCCCTCACTGAGTTTCGGGGCTTACCCAAGAACATGTGTCCTCTTTGTAAGCACACTGGCCCTGTGCCATTGGCTTGAGTCCTCGACGGTTCAGTGGCCCCTTTCCTTTATCAAGCTGAAAGTGACAATGCAGAATGCTGCTGTCCTGACCCCTGGAGATCGGTGAGGAGAACAGAAAGCCCTGGTGTGGCTTCTGCTGCGTTGTACAGGGGTCAAGAGGCCAGCACTGCTGGTGAGTCTGCAGGCAAGACCGCTGTGGCTCCCTCTTGTCCGCAGGTCCCCAATGTCCCCGGGCGTCCCGTACCTCGGGTAAACCTGCCAGAGGCGGCGGGCAGGCATGTGTGAGTTTCAGTCTGTGCCACAGTGTGATCCCTTCAAGGGGGCGCAGTTCAGATGACTCTGGGGGCTCCACTGTGTGCACACCACACCCGGGTATCAGGTTGCTGGGCAGAGTTGCTCTGAATTTGACTGAAGGTCGCTGCTGTTTTACCCCGTCACAGTGAGCTCAGAGATCAGAGGCAGTCATCCTCTTGCGAACCTCCCAAAGTCTTTGCCATCCTCCTGCTGGAGCAAGGCGAGCCCAGAGCCTAGGGGATAGGCTCAGGAGAAAAGGCCATGGTCTGTCACATCTGGGATGCCAATTTGTTACTGACACTCCAGAGTTGGTCCCCAACATGGTCCTCCTGCCCAGTGTTGTTTGGGCCGTTAGAATGAGACCGAATTTGGTTCAGAAGCAAAGGGAAGCTTTATTCTTTGATCAGAGAATGGAGTGGTGTGAGCTTGCGCCCTAGAGTACACGCTTTCCCCGAAAGGCCATTGGCAGGGCTGCTTTATAGGGTTCTTGTCAGCGGGGCAGGGGGTGGAGTTCTCCAGGTGCAGGTGCAGTCGTGTTGCTCAGGGCAGCTCAGACTGCAGTGCTGGGTGCAGCATCTCTGCACAGGCCTCGGCAAATTCAGGGGTCAGGGACGGCAGTTCTGCACTGGGAACTATAATGCGACGGGTTAGGTGCAAGTCCTCTGCACACAGCCTGCTACAGGCGAGTGAAACTAGACTAAGCCCAGAAGAAGAGGTTAGACCCTGTCTTATCACCTAGAGTTCATCTTACTTTTCCCAGGGACCCCAGTGGGTTTTGCCTGTGACAGTAACAAGACAGATGGATAGCATGTGCCTCCTGATATAAAGTAGTGAGGAAAACATAACATCACGATTGTGGTATTCCTGCCGTAAAATGCATAATTGGCATCTAATCATGAGGAAATATCCTGAAGCCCTGACTGAGGGACATTCTATTCAATAACTGGCCCATACTCTTCAAAATGCCAAGATCATGAATGGCAAGTAAAGGTGGAGGAACTGATCCTGCTTAAAGGAGACTAAAGAGATGTATTACATGTGAATACAGCTTGTGACATGGAATGTTCTTTTGCAACAGAAAACGTTAATGGGACAATTGGCAAAATTTGAATGAGAACTTTGATTAGCTGATAGTATTTTGTCAACGTTATTTTCTTGAATGTGATCATCGTGCTGCCCTTGGTTTTTAAGAAATTCACGGTGACATATTTAGGGGCAAAGGGCATCATATTCTGCACCTTATACTTAAATGATTCAGAAAAATATATGTATATATACATCAAAAGGGGAATGATTAAGCAAATGCTGTTAAATGTTAACATTTGGAGAATCTGGGTAAAGAGTCTACTGATTTTTTTTTTTAATATTCTTGAAACTTTTTTTGTAAGTCTGAAATTATGTTAAAATTAGAAGTTTTAAAATGTCCTGATTTGCAGACGATATGACAGTATGTGTAGACAATCTAAAACACTTTGTAGATAAACTATTAAAATTGAATACTGGATCAATTTTAAAATACCAGGTAAAAACAAATAGAAATGAAAAACTTGAAATTTACAATAGCATATATTTTATCATATGACTAGGGATATGTAATGATGTAAAAGATCTCTGAACTGAAAACTACAAAACATCGTGGAGATAAAGATCTAAATAGATGGTGGAATAACCTATAATAAAGACTTCACTTCTCTCCATATTGATGTAAAGATTCAACACAATTTCAATAAAATTCCTTGCAAGCTATTTTTTTTTTCCTGGAACATGACAGGTTGATTCTAAAATTTATATGGAAATATAAAAAGCCAAAAATATCCAAGAAAATCTTGAAGAAGAAGAAAGGTGGAGGACTTCTACTAACAGATACAGAGGCCTGTTATAAGATGATAATTAATTCAGTGTGATATAAATGCAAACATAGAGACATATATCAAAAGAAAAGAATAAGAATCAATAAACAGAGCCAAGCGCATTTGCTCATTTGGTTTGTGACCAGAAAATGACCACAAATGCAGAGGGGGAGGGTAGACTTTTTTTTTTTTCTTTAATCAGCCATCAATTTTATACACATCAGTGTATACATGTCAATCCCAATTGCCCAATTCAGCCCACCACCATCCCCACCCAACCACGGGTTCCCCCCTTGGTGTCCATACGTTTGTTCTCTACATCTGTGTCTCAACTTCTGCCCTGCAAACCGGTTCACCTGTACCATTTTTCTAGGTTCCACATACATGCGTTAATATACGATATTTGTTTTTCTCTTTCTGACATACTTCACTCTGTATGACAGTCTATAGATCCATCCACGTCTCAACAAATGACTCAATTTCGTTCCTTTTTATGGCTGAGTAATATTCCATTGTATATATGTACCACTTCTTCTTTATCCATTCATCTGTCTATGGGCATTTAGGTTGCTTCCATGACCTGGCTATTGTAAATAGTGCTGCAGTGAACATTGGGGTGCATGTGTCTTTTTGAATTATGGTTTTCTTTGGTTATATGCCAAGTAGTGGGATTGCTGGGTCATATGGTAATTCTATTTTTAGTTTTTTGAGGAACCTCCATATTGTTCTCCCTAGTGGCTGTATCAATTTACATTCCCACCAACAGTGCAAGAGGGTTCCCTTTTCTCCACACCCTCTCCAGCATTTGTTGTTTGTAGATTTTCTGATGATGCCCATTCTAACTGGTGTGAGTTGATACCTCATTGTAGTTTTGATTTGCATTTCTCTAATAATTAGTGATGTTGAGCATCTTTTCATGTGCTTCGTGGCCATCTGTATGTCTTCTTTGGAGAAATGTCTATTTAGGTCTTCTGCCCATTTTTGGATTGGGTTGTTTGTTTCTTTAATATTGAGCTGAATGAGCTGTTTATATATTTTGGAGATTAATCCTTTGTTGATTTCGTTTGCAAATATTTTCTCCCATTCTGAGGGTTGTCTTTTTGTCTTGTTTATGGTTTCCTTTGCTGTGCAAAAGCTTTGAAGTTTCATTAGGTCCCATTTGTTTATTTTTGTTTTTATTTCCATTACTCTAGGAGGTGGATCAAAAAAGATCTTGCTGTGATTTATGTCAAAGAGTGTTCTTCCTATGTTTTCCTCTAAGAGTTTTATAGTGTCCAGTCTTACATTTAGGTCTCAAATCCATTTTGAGTTTATTTTTGTGTATGGTGTTAGGGAGTATTGTAATTTCATTCTTTTACATGTAGCTGTCCAGTTTTCCCAGCACCACTTATTGAAGAGACTGTCTTTTCTCCATTGTATATCTTTGCCTCCTTTGTCATAGATTAGTTGACCATAGGTGTGTGGGTTTATCTCTGGGCTTTCTATCTTGTTCCATTGATCTGTGTTTCTGTTTCTGTGCCAGTACCATATTATCTTGATTACTGTAGCTTTGTAGTATAGTCTGAAGTCAGGGAGTCTGATTCCTCCAGCTCCGTTTTTTTCCCTGAAGACTCCTTTGGCTATTCGGGGTCTTTTGTGTCTCCATACAAATTTTAAGATGATATGTTCTAGTTCCGTAAAAAATGCCATTGGTAATTTGATAGGGATTGCATTGAATCTGTAGATTGCTTTGGGTAGTATAGTCATTTTCACAATGTTGATTCTTCCAATCCAAGAACATGGTATATCTCTCCATCTGTTGGTATCATCTTTAATTTCTTTCATCAGTGTCTTATAGTTTTCTGCATACAGGTCTTTTGTCTCCCTAGGTAGGTTTATTCCTAGGTATTTTATTCTTTTTGTTGCAATGGTAAATGGGAGTGTTTCCATAATTTCTCTTTCAGATTTTTCATTATTAGTGTATAGGAATGCAAGAGATTTCTGTGCATTAATTTTGTATCCTGCAACTTTACCAAATTCATTGATTAGCTCTAGTAGTTTTCTGGTGGCATTTTTAGGATTCTCTATGTATAGTATCATGTCATCTGCAAACAGTGACAGTTTTACTTCTTCTTTTCCAATTTGTATTCCTTTTATTTCTTTTTCTTCTCTGATTGCCATGGCTAGGACTTCCAAAACTATGTTGAATAATAGTGGTGAGAGTGGGCATCCTTGTCTCGTTCCTGATCTTAGAGGAAATGCTTTCAGTTTTTCACCATTGAGAATGATGTTTGCTGTGGGTTTGTCATATATGGCCTTTATTATGTTGAGGTATGCCCACTTTCTGGAGAGTTTTTATCATAAATGGGTGTTGAATTTTGTCAAAAGCTTTTTCTGCATCTGTTGAGATGATCATATGGTTTTTATTCTTCAATTTGTTAATATGGTGTATCACATTGATTGATTTGTGTATATTGAAGAATCCTTGCATCCGTGGGATAAATCCCGCTTGATCGTGGTGTATGATCCTTTTAATGTGTTGTTGGATTCTGTTTGCTGGTATTTTGTTGAGGATTTTTGCGTCTATATTCATCAGTGATATTGGTCTGTAATTTTCTTTTTTTGTAGTTATCTTTGTCTGGTTTTGGTATCAGGATGATGGTGCCCTCATAGAATGAGTTTGGGAGTGTTCCTTCCTCTGCAATTTTTTGGAAGAGTTTGAGAAGGATTGGTGTTAGCTCTTCTCTAAATGTTTGATAGAATTCACCTGTGAAGCCATCTGGTCCTGGACTTTTGTTTGTTGGAAGATTTTTAATCCCAGCTTCAATTTCATTACTTGTGATTGGTCTGTTCATATTTTCTGTTTCTTCCTGGTTCAGTCTTGGAAGGTTATACCTTTCTAAGAATTTGTCCATTTCTTCCAGGTTGTCCACTTTATTGGCATAGAGTTGCTTGTAGTAGTCTCTTAGGATGCTTTGTATTTCTGCGGTGTCTGTTGTAACTTCTCCTTTTTCATTTCTAATTTTATTGATTTGAGTCCTCTCCCTCTTTTTCTTGATGAGTCTGGCTAATGGCTTATCAATTTTTTTTATCTTCTCAAAGAACCAGCTTTTAGTTTTATTGATCTTTGCTATTGTTTTCTTTGTTTCTATTTCATTTATTTCTGATCTGATCTTTATGATTTCTTTCCTTCTGCGAACTTTGGGTTTTGTTTGTTCTTCTTTCTCTAGTTCCTTTAGGTGTAAGTTTAGATTTTTTACTTGATATTTTTCTTGTTTCTTTAGGTAGGCTTGTATAGCTATAAACTTCCCTCTTAGAACTGCTTTTGCTGCATCCCATAGGTTTTGGATCGTCGTGTTTTCATTGTCATTTGTCTCTAGGTATTTTTTGATTTCCTCTTTGATTTCTTCAGTGATCTCTTGGTTATTTAGTAACGTATTGTTTAGCCTCCATGTGTTTGTGTTTTTTACGTTTTTTCCCCTGTAATTCATTTCTAATCTCATAGCGTTGTGGTCAGAAAAGATGCTTGATATGATTTCAATTTTCTTAAATTTACTGAGGCTTGATTTGTGACCCAAGATGTGATTTATCCTGGAGAATGTTCCGTGCGCACTTGAGAAGAAAGTGTAATCTGCTGTTTTTGGATGGAATGTCCTATAAATATCAATTAAATCTATCTGGTCTATTGTGTCATTTAAAGCTTCTGTTTCCTTATTTATTTTCATTTTGGATGATCTGTCCATTGGTGTAAGTGAGGTGTTAAAGTCCCCCACTATTATTGTGTTACTGTTGATTTCCTCTTTTACAGCTGTTAGCAGTTGCCTTATGTATTGAGGTGCTCCTATGTTGGGTGCATATATATTTATAATTGTTATATCTTCTTCTTGGATTGACCCCTTGATCATTATGTAGTGTCCTTCCTTGTCTCTTGTAACATTCTTTATTTTAAAGTCTATTTGATCTGATACGAGTATAGCTACTCCAGCTTTCTTTTGATTTCCGTTTGCATGGAATATCTTTTTCCATCCCCTCACTTTCAGTCTGTATGTGTCCCTAGGTCTGAAGTGGGTCTCTTGTAGACAGCATATATATGGGTCTTGTTTTTGTATCCATTCAGCAAGCCTGTGTCTTTTGGTTGGAGCATTTAATCCATTCACGTTTAAGGTAATTATCGATATGTATGTTCCTATGACCATTTTCTTAATTGTTTTGCATTTGTTTTTGTAGGTCCTTTTCTTCTCTTGTGTTTTCCACTTAGAGAAGTTCCTTTAGCATTTGTTGTAGAGCTGGTTTGGTGGTGCTGAATTCTCTTAGCTTTTGCTTGTCTGTAAAGCTTTTGATTTCTCCATCAAATCTAAATGAGATCCTTGCCGGGTAGAGTAATCTTGGTTGTAGGTTCTTCCCTTTCATCACTTTAAGTATATTATGCCACTCACTTCTGGCTTGTAGAGTTTCTGCTGAGAAACCAGCTGTTAACCTTATGGGAGTTCCCTTGTATGTTATTTTTCATTTTTCCCTTGCTGCTTTCAATAATTTTTCTTTGTCTTTAATTTTTGCCAGTTTGATTACCGTGTGTCTCAGTGTGTTTCTCCTTGGGTTTATCCTGTATGGGACTCTCTGCGCTTCCTGGACTTGGGTGGCTATTTCCTTTCCCATGTTAGGGAAGTTTTCGACTATAATCTCTTCAAATATTTTCTCTGGTCCTTTCTCTCTCTCTTCTCCTTCTGGGACCCCTATAATGCGAATGTTGTTGCATTTAATGTTGTCCCAGAGGTCTCTTAGGCTGTCTTCACTTCTTTTCATTCTTTTTTCTTTATTCTGTTCCGCAGCAGTGAATTCCACCATTCTGTCTTCCAGGTCACTTATCCGTTCTTCTGCCTCAGTTATTCTGCTGTTGATTCTTTCTAGTGTAGTTTTCATTTCAGTTATTGTATTGTTCATCTCTGTTTGCTCTTTAATTCTTCTGGGTCTTTGTTAAACATTTCTTGCATCTTCTCTATCTTTGCCTCCATTCTTATTCCGAAGTCCTGGATCATCTTCACTATCATTATTCTGAATTCTTTTTCTGGAAGGTTGCCTATCTCCACTTCATTTACTTGTTTTTCTGGGGTTTTATCTTGTTCCTTCATCTGGTGTATAGCCCTCTGCCTTTTCATCTTGTCTATCTTTCTGTGAATGTGGTTTTTATTCCACAGGCTGCAGGATTGTAGTTTTTCTTGCTTCTGCTGTCTGCCCTCTGGTGGTTGAGGCTATCTAAGAGCCTTGATGGGAGGCTGTGGTGGTGGGTAGAGCTGACTGTTGCTGTGTTGGAAGGGTAGACTTTTTGAAAAATAATGCATAACATACAGGGAAAAAATAAATCTTGATCCCTAACTCCACCTAAAACAACTGTCAATTCTAAATGTATTGCAAATGTAAATGTAAGGCAGGGTATTTTCCTTTAAAATCCAGTCTTAAATCCAGAAACTTTGACCCCACATCTAGTATTCTTTTTTAATAATAGTGCTTCCTGAGAGCCCTGAGAGATATCTTACACAGAAAAACTAGACAAAGAAAGGTCAACAAAGAAAAAGCAGCACAGGCAAAGAATAATTCAAAAGAGAATACATACAGTGAAATTTAAAACTAAAAAAAGTGATTTATCCTAGCTAAGCAGATAGCCCTTGGAAACAGTGTTTTTTCCTAGCTGGTTACAATGAATTCTTTAACATGAATAATCTGTTACTCACATTTCCTCTAGATTCTGGTTGTGAAACCTCCCATCCCCTGTCTTTTTAAAATACCTTCATTTTGGTTCTAGGCATTCAAAGTAAAGAGAAGAGAGTTGGCCTGAGCTGTTTTTACTATGAAAACTGTCAACAAAGTTGGGGAACATAGGATAAATTTATGTTTAAACAGTATATTAGTTACATTTTATTCAATAAAATAAAATGTTTCATAAAATTTCAGGTGAAATATTCTAAATTGAAAGCAATGGATCTAAATGCTAACCTGGAAGAAGTATAATAACAGGGAAAATAGTGTTTATTGTATATTAGAGGTACCCCACCTTAAAAGTTATCAAGATGATGAAGAAGGATATATTGAGCATATTATTTGAGAAAGTAGCCAATAACTCTTTGAAATTTATTCCAAGTTTCTTGACTTTGTGGACACTTTGTACAATAAAAGAGTTTCCAACAATTATTAGCATTTTTCTATTTCACTTAAGTAGCAACACGCAAATGACTTAAGATTACTTTGGTCTATATTAGGTGCCTCTCTTTTTTGATGGTTTTCTTTGATCTTTATCTTGCTGATTTGCCACAGAAGGAGGGCATCAACCATGGTGGTTGTAGCCTAGTTTCACAGTGTAGCTTTGGTAAGTGGTTATTCCCAGAAATCCGATATCTGTTGCTTCCACCCCCTCACCAATTCTGTGATCCACTTAATACTCTGTAATACATGACTTCCTACTTATATTCGTTAGAGTAGATTTGTTCTCTGTGACTGAATTTCTCTCACATTGATCCTTTTAGAACAAAAGCACTTTAGGTCGGGACTTCCCTGGCGGTCCAGTGGTTAAGAATCCATGCTTCCACTGTAGGGGGTACGGGTTCGACCCCTGGTCGGGAAACTTAAGATCCTGCATGCCGCGCAGTGCAGCCAAAAAAAAAATTAAATTAAATTAAAAAATAAAATGTTTTAAAATAAAGCACTTCAGGTCAGTTGGATTCAAATAATACTTCTTAGGCTGGACTTTGAAAAAGAGTCATCAAAAAGAGAATAATTCTCATGGTGTACTTAAATTTTGGTGGTGGTGTTTATATAGTAGAACATATGAGGGTAGTAAGTGTGTTTGGCATCTGGGATAAAGATGTATGATCATGAGCTATTTCTGCTGCACAGTCCCTCCCACACCAATACGTCTACTCCAGTGGGGACTCTAAGCCCTAGACTCATACCATTTTTTCATTCTCCATCATGAAAGTCTTTAATTTTCCTTAACTAAGTTAGATTCTGTTATCCATAATTAATCCCTCTCTTTATCTCTCCTCCTCTGAATTCCCCTGGAAAAACCCCAAACTTCAGTCAAACCCCACTCAGTTTAATCCAGTTAAACTCTTCCCCTACTCCAGTACTTCTCTGCTGTGGCTGCACATTAGAATCACCTGTGTATATTTAAAGGTCCGCTGGACTCTCATCCCAAACCAGATTAATCAGAATGGGGTGGGGGGAGAGGACCTGAGATATGAGTTAAGTTTTAAAAGCTCCCCAGGTGATTCTAATTGTAGCCCCAGAGTGGCGAATCACTGGTCTAATTTATGTCTGTGGCCCAATAGATGAATGTGGCAGAAGAAAACCACCCAGTCATCTTGACTATCTCACTTTAATCTCATGACCGGTGGGGTCTTATTTTCAATTCTTCAAGATGACTTTCACTTCCTTTTCCTTTACCTTCTTTCATTCCTTAATCTCAGCTGATAACCTTTATAATTTATTAAGAAAATAATATTTGTTTCATGGTTAATTGCTAAATACTAATGCTCTACATGTTGTCAAGCATTAACTCATTTAGTTTTCTCAACTCTCTGAAGTAGATGCTGCAAAATAGCCCCATCTTCAAGATAAGGAAACTGAGAAACAGTCCCCTAGCTGGTACTTGAAGAAATTTGCCTTTGAACCCCATCAGACTGATTCCAGAATCCAGCTGTCACCCACCTCACAATACTACCTCCCATTGTATGCTGAAACAGAGAAAAGAATTACCTTTGTTTCCTTGTATCTCATTTACCCATTAATCTGAGCCTGCACTCATGTCTTCTGCCTACCCCCTTTTTGTAGCAGGTGACTCTGTGTACTCCCATCTAAAGACATGCTTCCCATTTCACCTCCAAACTCAAGGACTTGTCACCTGTAATGACCCCCTCTCCCTTAAGCATAATCACTTTTTCCCCTCATGCCAGGATCATTCCCATCAGGCTGAAAACATGCTCCAACATCTCCTCTTGCATCAATTCCGGTCTTCCAAGAAGCAGATTCCAAGACAGAGCTAGATATGCAAAAAATGTATTGGAACATTTTCCTCACAGACCACCTGTGAGAGAACATGGGGAGAAGACTGGGAGAGCCATCTGATTGTGATGCAGATTTGACCCCAGTAAAGGTGAGAGAGAAAGAAGGAAGGAAGGAGGGAGGGACAAAGAAAGGTCTTGGATTGAATTGCAACTCCCAAGAAAGTTTTGGCAATACTCAGAGGGAGTCCTTAGACCAAAGTCACTAGTCAGAGGAGTCCTCTGTCTTGGAGGGACATGCCTATCTTGTTCTCCCTGCCGCTTCTGGTCACTGGCTGTGAGCAGCCCGTGGAACTGTATAGTCTTGCTGTGATTGTGGAAGGAAGATTTTCAGACCACTGTACCTGGGACCACAGTCAATTATGTTCTTCACCGTAGGAGATTTAAAAGGCACATTTCCATGGTCACCACACCCCTTTTAACTTCTTCGTTCTGTGGTCTCCTCTAGCTACCATGCCATTTGTCTGCTCTTCTTTCCAGTAAAACTCTTTAAAAGAGTTGCTTATACTTACTTTCTGTTTCCTTATCTTATATATCTTATATTTTCTCCTTAACTAACTCCAGCCAGGTTTTGTCGTTCCTCTCCACTGTCTCAACGACTGTTTTCCTCTTCTTCCATTTAGCTGGAATACAGCCATGCAGAGTAAAGGCTGGAAATTTCTCAAATTTCCTTGCAGTTAGGTGTGGCCATGGAACCAGGTACTGGCCAAAGGAATGTGAGCAGAAGTGATGAGTGCTGTTTCCCAGCTATGCCCTCCTCTTCTCCTGTCTCCCTTCCTTCTCTCTGGCATGGGGATGCTGTGGTAAGCCATCTCAGGCCATGCATTTAATGTTTATAACCCTGAGGGCTGCTGGCATAGCAAGAGAGAAGGAGCTTGCATCCCTGCTAAATTTATAGGGCTGCAATGACAACTAGGACTTCATGTAATAAGAAGTAGGCTTCTATCCCGTTTTAGCTAATTTTATTTTGGGTCTCTGGCTTTGTCTACTTACGTCTATCTATGGACCCTTCCACTTCATAAGCTAGTCCTGCAGACACTGGCTCTGAAATACATCTTGAATTTGACTGCTTTGCCCCACCACTTTGACCCAGTGTACCATCATCTTTCCCTGGATGCTGAAACAGCCTTGAACTGGTCTTGTTTCTCCTATTCTTGACCTTTAGAGTTTATTTTCCGACTCTATAGGTCAAGAGAATAATTTTTAAAAGTAGATTATATCACCTCCTACTTAAAATCTTCCAGTGACATTTGTCAGTGCCCGTCATCAAAAGACCACCAGGAACATGCCTAAGGTAGAACAAGTTGGGTTTATTGCTTGTGACTGTACAGCATGGGGAGCCATAAGGTGTCTGAGTAAGAGGGTGTTAGAAGGGACTTCATTATAGGATTTGGGCTTGTGTTGATGATTTTGGGTAGTGCTTAAGGAAGGAGGTTTAAGTCTATGATTAGATATATTAATAAATCTCATCTATTTTAAAGGATGGAAGATGAGAACAAAGCTAAACTTGAAATTGATTAAAAGAAAAAAGCAGATGCTCATATAAGCCATGACAGGGTCATTTTTGTGATTTTTGCAATGTTCGTATTTTTCTGTGTTTTATCATGATTTCAGAGTGATCCTGTTTTTGTCTTCATCCATCATGACCACAAATTAGCCTTGTCTGACGTTAATGTTCTGAGAAATTGTTGATGTTCCACAGACCACCACAGCCTAACTGAGTGCCAGGGGCTGCTTGTCTCTTTCTTACTTCCCAGTCCACTTAGAGTAAAATTCAGATTCCTTACCATGGTCATCAAGGTCCTACAAGACCTAGTTCCTCCCTAATTTCCAAATTCATCTCCTACCACGTAGTCACTACAGTCCCATAACACTGGTCCTTTTTTAGTTTCTTGAATGCTTCAAGCTTTTTCTCCCCCCGGGACCTTTACATTTGTGTTTACTTCTCCCTGGAGCAGTCTTTTCCCAAGTGTCCTTTCTTATTACTTCCTCAAGGTGACCTTCCCTCATTTTCTCCTTTTCTACTCCCCCAAGACACTTCATATCATTTCTCTGTTTTATTTTCCTTATTAAACTTTATTGTGTACCTGTTGATTTTCTGCCTTCCCTGGTAGGCTGAAAGATCCATGACAGAAGGAATCTGGTCTCTGTTGTTCACCAAAGTATATCCTTGGTGCTTATCACATCGTTTTTCACATGAAGGGATCTCAATAAATGTTTGTGGAGTAAAGACACACTCAGCCTTGAGGGATGGGTGGAGGATGAGTAAGTCAGCAATTATAGCATGGTGTGCAGATGTGCATTGGACTTCTTAGGGAAGAGACAGGCCCAAATTGTTGGAGGTCTGTTGCCAGAACACAAGTGCTTTTGAGGAATCTGTTGTTTCCTGTTGAGCCATATGCTTGCTGTGATCTTGATTTGTCCAAGAATGAGGTTGTTCAAGAGGCACCCTTGGCTCTAGCAATTTACTTTCTCCAAGAACATGTACCACTTATACTTCTGAAACGAGAGGCCCTGACTGGGTTGGTTTGCTATCACCCAATACAAAGCCTCCTTACTGGCCAGAAAACGTTGCCCACCTTCATTTCCAATACATCCACCAGGGGTCACAACTCAAGTGTCTGCAGGGACTAGGCAAGCATCTTATATGAAGTAAATTGGGTTTGTTTTCTTATGGCAGCTTAAGAAGAACTCTTTTGATACAGACCTACATCTAGGACAATTCTCCACATCTATATGTATATACACCCTCTCCCACGTTTCATGAAACATATACCCTCTTGGTCTCTCTTGTTATCCCACTTTTGAGGAACATGAGCTCAAGTAGTTTTGTTTGTTTGTTGGTTTGTTTTGGGTTTTTTTGGTCTTTACCTTAAAAAAAACAGCAGTGTATATCTAATGATAAATGGCAGTTGAGACTTGGCATCAGTACTGGGGGAGAAGAGGGAGTGCTGGGGACTGACTGGCTAGAGTGCGTGCTCTGGCGAAAGAACAGCAACTAAGGTCACTTCCACGTCATTTCTGCCTTCTGGAAATGCAGGCCGTAATTGCCAGATCTTCACATTTATTTCAAGAAAAACTAGAAGTTTAGGTGAAATTCCTCAACTGTTAATTGTTGGCAATTTTTTAAAAAAATAAATAAAATTTAATTTTATAAAATTAAATTAATATATTTAATTTGTGAGAATAAAATGCGCTTGTTAAACAAATCTGTCATCATCCAGATTTGGCTTTTGGACTTCTGGGGCTGGACCTCTGTTAAATGTAGATGAGAGATCAGTCAGTGCTAATCAGACATGAACAAGGAACAGGGTTGATATCACTGTGTACACACTATGAATTTTGGCAGCTTCCCCTAGAGTTTCTGGACAGAACAAGCAGTTAAAGAGTAAGGATAGCAGTTCATGAGAATAGGCTGCTGCATTTTCCCAGGAGGGTTGTCTGACTGGAGGAGAAATTGGGAGGTAAGGGGTGGCTACAAAGGATGTCTTCCCAGAACAGCTTATTCTAGAGAGGAAGAAGGGGTGGTGGTATTCAAGGAAGGACGAGAGCACACAGAGATGTGAGAACTTGCGGCACTTTCAGAGGACTTCAAACAGTACCATGCAGCAAGACAGCACCTCTGCCCTGTGGTGTCATGGGGTATAGAGGGATCTGTGTGTGTGCGTGTGTGGTACAGGGAGGTGTGAGTGTAAGAAGGGGCAGTGCAAGAGGCAGGAAATGAAGCTGTAGAGGAGAGCTAGAATCTGATCACGAGGGGTCTGTACAATGTTCTTAGGAGTTACCTCGTATCCTAAAGGGTGTGGAGGATGCACTGAGAGATGTTATCTAGGGCCTTGACTTCTTGGTCCTGCAGTTTAGACAGATCCCCCTGGCAGCCCTGTGGAATGTTAATTAGCAGTAAGGCTTGGGGGTATTAACATTTAATGGAACAGAGTGAATCCTTTTAGGCAGGAGAGCTTTTGATCCTCCCTCATCTCCGATCTCCACTCCCACATTCACTTCTAGAGAATTGAGGGTTACCTTAAGGCGCATTATTTGCACGCCTCCTCATCTGCAGGTTGTCTTTGTTGTTGGTGTTGCTTGCTCCCTCTAGTGCAGCTGTGGTTACTCCTGGGCACTCATGTCTTCTCACCCTGAGCCTTTCTGGTCTTGATAGGGACCTGGAGTTTCCTCCAGTAAGTAAAAGTTAGGTAAGTACAAGTTTTAGCTCCAAACTATTTGAACTGCTTAGAACGTGCTCATAGAAGCTATTTGCCACGTCTGTTACAAGTAACACAAGAAGGGATAATGATAAAAATGTTGACTTACACTGTGGAGGCTGCAGTTCCCAAAGGCCTCCACATGGGGGACACCAGTGAAAGGTGGGCCGGGAGATCCTTGACATTTACCTACTGACCTGCCAGTTCTCCTTCCAGGCAGATGTCTCCCTACCCTGGGCCCAGGTGTCCTCTGGCTGAGAGTCAGGGAGATACCCAGGGATGGGGGCCCATCCTCTTAAACTATAGGGGACAAGCTGGGAGGCACCATAGTGACCCCAGTGGTGCCCACTGTAGGTTTCCCAAGGCAGAAGTGGGAGGAGGGCATTTCAGGCACTTGAGGCAGTGACTTTAGTAACTCACCATTTCTATAGTTAATAATCATTACAGCTATACTAGCGAACTGTAACAAAATCTCAGACCTGAATCTACGATTCTGAGAAAGCTGGACCGTGACATCTTCCCCCTCTGCTGTGCCTTAGGGAAAGAGATTTCTGTGATTTCGCTAAACATGGGTCCAGATGGATTTCTTTGGTCTGCACTAGAGGCTTTGCATGACACTTTAATGTGGCATATCTTGATTTCACAAAGGTAGTAAAATCTCCCAAGTTACCAAAAACCTGCTTTGTTTATCTTTTCTAGCTTGTTTTGAGAGTTTGAGGCAGCCACAGTTGCTTGGGTAAAGCATCCTGGAAGTAACATGATGAAGAGATTGAAAAGAGGCAAAACTGGAGGCAAAGAGCTCAAGTCCAAGTTTCAGATGAGGTGGAACTTGGCAAGGTAGTGCTGTGGAGCAGAGGGCAGATCCGAGAGCTGTTTTTGAGATAAGCATTTGCAGTGAAAGGGAGGGTGAAGTGCAGGGTGGTGATACCACTCATAGGCAGTCATAATGGTTGACAGCTATAGTAAGGAATCTCACCCCTCTGGGCTCTGTTTACTTATTAACAGAAATGGGGATCATAATGGTGCCTGCGTCATAGGGCTACTTTGAGGATTAAATGAGATAATGCATGTAAAGTGTTAAATGAGGGATTGGCATGCAGTTAAGTGCTCAACAAACGTTAGAAACTTTTTTTCATCAGGAAACTGAGGCTTAGCAAGGTTAAGTAACTTCTCCAAGCTACACAGCTATGTAGGTGATGGAGTTGGGATTCTAGCATATCAGTTGGAGCACAGAGTCTACTCACATCACCTGTTATGTAGAATAGAAACAGTCAGAGGGATGACAGGTCTGGGGTGTGGCTATGGTGATGAGCTTGGTTTCAGAATTGAAGACATTAATGTGGGCTGGGGAAAGGAGGTCCAGGAAGCAGTTGGACACATGAGTCTGGACCTCAGGAGGGGTCTTGGCCAGGGAAGTCCTTGTTTCCAAAATCATCTCTCAGCATCTATGCAAATTTATAGTCATCAGTGGTACACTACCTAATTGCCAGGTATCTGGCAGATGGTGTTTAATAAAATTGTGTGACCACAATAATTGTAAATTCTTTAAGTGGTTTTAGTCACATTTTTATATTTGACCGTTAATCTCTCTTGCCACAATTTTTCCATGGTGCCATAGAATCATTATAATAAAAAGCCTATATTTCAGAAATAGAAAAGCCATATCCTAGTCAGTATGAAGCTTAAAGATTTCTATATTAGAAACCATTCCATTAAGAAGTTAGCCTTCACTCAAAATAACTTTCTAAACTTCATCTCCTTCAACTACAAGCAGTTTTTCACCCTTTTAATATGTTGAATAATTTGTTACTCTAACGTTATTTAAAAAACCCACATTCCTGAGTCACAAGCTGAATAGGGGGAAAATCTTCAGTATTCCTCAAGTCTCAACCATATTTACCTTCTGGCATCACCACCTACCTTTGTCCCCCCACCAAGTACCTTATCACACTGTTGTTTTGAACTTGTCTGCATGTATATCAGAAATCTAAGATGAAAAAACAAACATCTTTTAGATCCCTCCCATGGGTTTATGAAGACAATAAAATTGTGTATAGCAAGGGATGACAAACTATGGTTCATTGGCCAACTTTGACTCAACAGCTGTTCTGGTATGGACGATGAACTAAGAATAGTTTTTACATTTTTAAAAGGTTGAAAAGAATTCAAAAGAAGAAAAATATTTCATGACATGTGAAAATTATATGGAATGCAAATTTTATTGTCCATAAATGAATAAAGTTTTATTGGAATACACCCATGCTAGTCATTATTTACATATCATCTATAGTGGCTTTCATGCTACAGTGGCAGAGTTGAGTACTTGCAACAAAGATGGTCTGTGGATGGTGCTCTCATTGCTTTGCAGTGCTGTTTAGCAACCTGTAGATCTCAGGGATGTGGTTATAGTGCCACCTGTTTCAAGTACCATGCACATCACTGTACAGAAACGCTTTTTAAATTTTGTTTTATTTTATTAACCAGCACAATAGCCATCATGTCAAAACAAAACAAAACAAAAGAAGAGAATAGTGGGATCCAAATGTCATGCTTTTAAGTCACAGTGGAGTGTGGATTATTTTGTTATAGGATGAAACAGGAAAGCATCATCTTTGTTGTATAGTGACACTACAACTGTGCTAAAAGAATATGGTCTAACAGAGTAAGCCCTCATCACAACATTCCCAACTGCAAGAAAGGAGTTGCCAGAAAAATTAGAAAATTTAAAACAGAATATCTCATAATAGCACAATTTCTCCATTAAAAATAAAAAATGAAAATGAGACTCTACCTAATATAAGTGCCCTGGTGGCTCATTTATTAACCACACAAGGAAAGATATTTATTGATGGTGAGTTGATTAAAATATTTTTGATGATAGCAGCAGATGAAATGTGTCTAGAGAAAATAAAACAGTTAAGCCTATTAGCCTTTTGGGGAGCAACATCAATAATCAATTTAAAACCATGACAGATGATTTCTAGTGGTTTTCCTTGGCTCTTGACAAGTTGACTGCTGTTACCAATACAGCTCAGTTGTTTATTTGGCAAGTCCATGCTGAGTCTGAAGTCAATGAAGAGTCAGCTTCTATGAATAATCCATGTGGAAAAACTATGGTCAAAACTATTTTCAAAGAAAATGAGGAAACACTAAATCAATGTAACCTGAAGTGGAATCCGCTAAGATGTGTTACAACTGTTGATGATAAAAATATGTGTGGAGCAGGAAAAGGCTTTTTGGACAAATTTACAAAGGTTGTGAAAATGTAAAGTGTTTAAAGCCTACACTAATTTATTGTAACATTCATCAGAAGGTACTTTGTGGAAAAGATTTGAACCTACTGTGTGTTATTGAACCAGTTGTGTCAAAGGTGATCATTATGTCTCCTGGACTTAACCATTGTCTGTTTTGTGAACTTTTGTCAAAAATAGAAGCTGAGTATTCTGACTTGCCCTATCAACTACACAGCAGTTTGATGGCTTAACAGATAAGTCATCTGTGACTTTTTGAGCTCAGGATTGAGATTTCTTAACAAGAACAGCCCTCAACCACTATTATTGAACACTGGATGACTTGGGAAATTAGTTTCTGCTGCAGACTTCGTAATGTTTCTTAATGGATTCAACCAAAATGACAAAGCAAAATGGTTATCTGCAGAAAACTGCAATAAAGTCATTTTGATGACAGTTAATGTTTAAATCACAAACAAGATCAAGCGCCCTAAAAAACTTCCTGTGTTGTCAAAAATTAAAACAGAAAGTGAGATCTCCATTCCTACAAAAATTTCAATGAACATATTTTCCAGGCTCAAACTATAGTTCCAGCAGTGTTTTCAGACCTCAATACAAGTGTAAAAGTAATTTTTAAATTTCAAATCCATTTAACTGTGCAATTGAAGGGTTTCCATTCAGCAATTCCACATCCAGCAATATAATAAATGGTGTGCTAAAAGGCAAACATCAAGAGAATATTTAATAGAATTTTATAACTGCCTTCTGAGCAATGAAAATGCTTAATAAAAGCTTATGTACATGGATTGATATCAGTATTTGACAGTACTTTGAGATTTTTAGCCAACTGCAAGAGTTAGCTATAAAATTTAAAGAGCACACAGTTCACACAAGACCATCCTCACTTCTGACACCAATTGCAAGTTTGGAGGAGTTCCCAAAACTACCTTTAGTGTCAATAATTCCCTAGAAGGACTTGCAGAACTCATTGAAATTGTTACTCTCAGTTACCATCTGTTACTGGTAAAGGATGAAGATTTAATTCAGCCAAGGGGAGATGTACATAGAGCAGAGTCCAGGGAAGTACCAAACATTTTTGTTGTCCTTTCCACATGGAGTCAGGATGCTTTATTTTCACTGCATCAGTGTGTGACCGTATGTGTAGAATATTGCCAACTAGCAAAGCTCACCCAAACCTTGGTGTCCAGAGATTCTGTTGGGGCTCTATCATGTAGGCAAGACTTTCCCCCCATGATTGCCCCCATGGTTGACCTCAACCTTCAGGGCAACTGATACCATGTGGCCCAAAGCCCCACCTGCATCACATTATTGGTCTTTCTGACATGGTCAGCCCCCACCCTAAATCGTATTTTTAGATTGCCCAGTGTGACGCAAGTTTCCCAGGCAAACCATGACATTCCAAGAGATCACTTCCCAGTAGCTGAGGACAAATACCTGGCCACTTTTGGGGCAAGATTAATTCTTTACTACATACCACCTGTGGGGAAAGCCATTTTCAAAGATGAAATGCAAAATGTCATTACAGATCACCATTAACGGATGAATAGTTGCCATCAATTTTGATCAGAGAGAACACTAACTTTGAACTCTAATGGGGTGAAATGTGATCTAACCCACAAATTTATTTTTCTCATTAGTAGACCTGTATCACGAAAGAATATACTCAATTATTAATGTCAGATTTTGAATCTTATCAATAAAAATTGTGGAAGCTTGTTTTCTGTCTGTTACATAAGTAACTACATAATATCCTTGATTTTGCCTGTTGGCCTGCAAAGACTGCAATATTTACTATCTGATCTTTTACAGAAAGTTTGCCAACCTCTGGTGTTTAGTCTAATTTGTAATACTGCTCTGATGGTTAGTTTTATGAGTCAACTTGGTGCGACTATAGACCCTAATTATTCAACCAAACACCAATCTAGGTGTTGTTGTGGAAGTAGTTTGTAGATGTAATTAACATCTACAACCAGTTGATGTGAAGTGAAGGAGATTATCCTCAACAATCTGAGTAGGCGGGATCCAATCAGTTAAAAGTCCTTGACTGTACTTTCCTTGAAAAAAGAAGAAATTCTACATGGGGACAGCAGCTTCAGCTCCTGCCTGAGAGTTTCCAGCCTGCACTTCCTAGAGGCCCGTCGTATGCATTTCAGACTTACCTAGTCAGCTCCACATACATAAGCCAATTCCTTGCAATCAATCAATCAATCAGTCAATGAACACACGTATATGTCCTACTGGTTCTGTTTCCCTGGTGGAATCCTGACTGATTCAACTGCTCTCTATAAAAAATACTACCCAATTTGTGCTGCTTGACAACTGAAAAGGAAATAACTTTAGATAAAGTGAAATTAATAGTTTGCCATAGCTGCCTGTCAGCTGTGGTATTGCCTAATCTATCTTATTGACTCTCTAGTGCAAATCAGAAAAGGGCTGTGAGAGTTATGAATAAAGAAAATTCAGGAAGACTTTCAGTCTTATCACTGTGGTTCAAAGAGATATTTTTGCTTCTCAATAGGGTCTATTCCCAGAGCATTTTCTGAGAAATGTCTCCATTAGCCTTTACTCTAGGACTCATTTCGCAGGGTCCACTGTTGCTGGCTATTAGAGCACCCTTGACTTCCCGACATTGTTGATAAATTCTGTGCTTGTATATTTTCAGAGGAGAGTTTCCTGAGCTTTTATGAGATTTTCAAATGGGTCGTGGCACCAAAAGGATAAAACTCCAAATGACCTCCCCTCCAGGTGGATGTTTTAACTCATATGTTAACTACTGCATATAATATCTCCTCTAGTCCTCACAGTAACTCCTGGATGTCACCTGCTGCATGTTTTGTCTTCTCTACTTCTAGCAATAATCATATGAGGTAGGTACCAGTATCCCATTTTACAGATGAAAAACACTGAAGCTTAGAAAAATGAAGTAATTTGTCCTAGTTGCATAGCTATAAAGCATCAGAGACTGGATTTGAACCCACATCTGACGCTAAAGCTCCTGCTAGGTGGGACGGAGCTCGGTTTAATCACTAGGCTCAGTTACCAGGGAACTTCCTGCACTTGTGGCGATGGCCTGGGTGACGCCAGGTATCTGCTTGGCCTCTGCCAGCTTGCCTGGGCAGGAGACAAGTTGGAGGTGGCCCCTAAGCTTTGTGGGGGCTTTCTAACCCCTAGCCTTCTACTGTGCCCCTGCCCAAAGGGAGGGAGGAGGAGGAGGAGGAGGAGCAGGTCACCCTGGGGAGGGGAGGGCGGGCCCTGAGAGGGAGTTTGAAAAGAGGAAGGAAGTGGGGCCCGGCAGAACGCTTAGCCACCCCCTGGCTGCTTCCCCACAGGACGGCGCGAGGTGCCTGCAGCCCCCGCCCCCGGCCAAGCCATGGCCCCCTGGCGCAAAACTGACAAGGAGCGACATGGAGTGGGTAGGTGTGGGCATGGGGTCCTCAGCAGGGAGAAGGGCAGGTGGCCGGAGGACCGCATAGGAAGAGGCTGGGGAGCCAGCGGCGCGGACGTGGGCTCAGAGCACTGACTCAAGCTTCGAGGGTGCAGCGGCTCCCTCACCCTGCTCTGGGGCCAGCTGGGTAGGAAAAGGGAGGCAGGGGGAGAGGAAGGTGGGTGTCCTGCCCAGCAGGCTACGCCCAGCCCGCTGCCTCTCCTGCTGCCGCCACAGGGCTATCCTCTCTCTCCAAACACTTAATGCATTTCCTAGACGGGTTCCAGCAGAGCTCTTAGCAGCCTGGCTCTGTGTCAGGCTCCTGGCATTGCAAGGACTCCCTCACCCCATCTGGAGACTTGGCCTCTTGGAGGGAGAATCATTCTCTCCCTTGGCTGAGCCTGGCCTGGCCCAACATGCCTCCCTCCCCCGCTGCCCAAAGCGACACCCATCTGCTTGCTTCCCCTGCCTGTTCCTCCTGGGTCAGATGACCCTTATTTGGCAGAGCATCCAGAGGGCTGTGCAAGCTAGGGGCGTAGGGCTGGAGGGCCAGACCCTTCACTCAGCCCCAGAGGGCCCCTGGGGAGAAAGGCTCCCACCGGCTTATAGGGGCATATCCAAGAAGCCAGCCTCATCAGCTTCAGCCATCTGAGCTCCCAGAGGCCTCTGCCTCAAGCTCAGGGCCGGAAGTGGTGGCTGGGGGAAGGGAGGCTTCAGGTACTAGGACTCTTTCTACTAAGTGGCACCCGTGGTGCAATCCCCATAGATTCACTGTGGTTTTCAAACAAGTGTGAATTTAAAAACCACTGTGTGGCTTGCTACACAGGCAGATACCAGATACCGCCCTCAGAGATGAGGATTGAACAGGTCAGATGTGGGAGGGCCCAAGGGCCAAGAGTAGAGAATGATGTAGGGAACCCCAAGGCCACTGCTGGAGAAACACTGTCCTGAAGGGCTCAACACTTATCCATTCACCTTACTAGGCTCCAAGCACTGTGGAGTGTTTCAAGATGAATGGTCCCCATCCAGAGAGCAAATAATATTCCATATGCTGAAGGAGGCTCAGTTTCTCTGTTTCTCCACCTATATTGAACTAGACTCAGTAACTTTTGAACTTTAAAGCTTCTCTAACTCTGGCCCTTCCAGGCTGAAACACTGCTCAGGCGAAGATGGGGACTGATCAATTGAGCAGACCATTATAGGTGGAGGGACCAATGTGGTCTAGGAGATGAAAGCTGGACACAAAGGGACTATATAGGGAAAAAAGAGCATATCCAGCAAAGAAGAGTTGTAGCTCTCTTCGCCTTGAGGGGAGGGTACGTTGAAGGGAATGGTGACGCTCAAAGTAAGTTGGAGCCACATTTTGGAAGGCTCTGAGTGCCAGGCTAAGAAGTTGAGACTTTTTCCATTTAGGCCATGGGGAGCCATAGAGGGCTTCTGAGCAGGGGAGGGACATGAGGTTTGTGCTGAAGCCAGTGTGGAGGGAGGCTGGGTGGACAGAAGAGCAAAGGCGCCTGAGTGGCAGACAAGGGATGGTATTGGTGGTCCAGGGTAACCAGGGCAGTTAATGGGGCAGTTGAGTGTGGCGGAAGAGTCCCGCCCTCTGGTCAAAAGGCTGTAGTGTGTTCCTGCTGTGTAGGCCCTGTGCTGTGGTGTGAAGCTCATGGGCTCTGGTGCCTGCTCTTGGATTCCAGCTTCCAGTGCTTCCCAGCCTTGTGAGCTAGACAAGTTACTTACTCTCTCCAGGCCTCAGTTTCCTTGTCTGTGTATTGGGAGTAATAACAACACCTGCTTCCCAGGGTTGTGGGAGGACTGAATGATAATAATCCGTGTAAAGTGCCTGGAATGACAATCATACAAATCCTCACTAAATGTTATTAATTATTATTTTTAGCCTTTATTCTCTGCTTAGGAGCCTAGTTCAGGACATGACATCACAGGATGGGAGGGGGCTACTGAATGAAGTAAGGATTTCACCCTCCCTTGCAGAGGAAATCCCACCTGTGTGCTCAGAGACTAGGAACTCTGTTAGGCTCTAGGCTCAGGGGATTCTTCTGATGGTATAACTGAGAGTTTTCATGCCTACCTGTGAAAATTCTGTTTGGGGGTGGGAGTCAGAAGGTATATGACCCTTTAGGGGGCCATAGAGCACTTGGTAGGTGTCTACTTACCAAAGGATCTCCTTTTCTCTGCAGGTGAATGTCAGAGGTAAGGAAGGTAATCTCCAGGCCTCCTCTGTAGACTCCAGGTAGATGGAAGGGAAGGGCAAGGCTTAGGTTATGACGAGACAGGGGACTGGAGTCACCCAGCAGAAAGAACCGTGGCCTGAGAGTAAGGAGTCTGGGTTCTAGTTCTGACACTATCATTTTTGCAGGCAGGTCTGTGCTCTAGTTTCCTCACTGTAAGTCTAGGTATTAATACTTTTGTCTTTCAAGACGTTCTTTTAGAAGAGTATCTGAGATAATGAGTATGGGGGCTTGGAGGAAAACGAAGAGCTAGAGCCATGTAAGGATTAGGGGGTCCTTGGAACATCTCCAGAGTCCCAGCCAGCCTAACACAGGAAAACCTGAGCTTTACTTTCCCATTTGGTTTCCTCTTCCTCTGGCCTAGCTGACGAGGGCTGCTGGTGTCTGTTTGTCTCGGGGGCTGGCTTTTCTGGGGACAGCTTCATCACCAGAACCGCTTGGCTTCTTTCTCATCTTACTGTCTGGTGAGCAGCCAGGGTGAGCCTCGTGTAGATCCCTGGCCAGGTTCTTTTTTACTTCCTTGATGGAGCTTTAAAATGTGATCCATTAGAGTTCCGGAGAGGACCTTGGGTAGAAGTGGGTAACAGTTTCCACAGACAAGACAGTGTAGCTATGAAGAGAAGACACAGCCTCTGCCCTTGAGGAGATATGGGTAAGGTTAGAAGCTTGGGCTGTGAGTTCAAATCTGGTCCTGTTTCCTCATCTTTCCTCATTACTCCTACTTTATGTAGGAGTAATAATGATAATATGGATCTCATGAGATCATTGTGAGGATTGAACGGGGTAATGCATGAAAAGCATTAGTAATGAGACTGGTCAATGAAAGTTAGCGACTGAGGTCAAGGGGTGTACCTAATAGGTGCAGAGCCAAGAGAGACAGGTAATACGCCCTAATGCCAGGTTCAGGACAGTCATGCCTTATAAGAATAAGTAGTAGTTCATGGTTTACAAGACCCATTCTCATGCAGTATCTTTGTCTGGCTTCAGAACATCTATGTGAGGCAGCGTATTATTATTCTCATTTTACAGATGAAGAGTTGCAGAGTTCACATAACTTGGAAGTACTTGGGCTGGGCCTTAAATTCAGTTGTCTTCGGACACCAGACCCTTTGCACAACACTAGGAGGGAATCTGGGAGGAGGAACATCATAGACAAAGGCAGGAGGTTGGAATGGGTGTGGCTTTTGGGTCAATTAATAGTCTGCTTTGGTTTTAGTGGATGTTTGTAGAAATAAAAAATAGTTGGAGAGGTAGATTATGGTCAGGTTGTGAAGGGCTTTGAGTGCCAAGCTTATAAGTTTGGGCTTCATTTTGTGAGCAGTGGAGTTTTTGAGCAGGTGTGTCACCTGTAAGAAGATAATTTAATCACTTGGGAGGGGGGCAGGGGTTAGACATAGAGTGGAACAGCAATGGGTGACAATTTACCTGTCTGCTGACTGCCTCATTAGTTAATCCCACAGGAGTCCCCTTATAATTAACATTTCCCTTTGGCTTTTACTGTCTTAATCCTCTCTGCCTGAGACTCTTGTCATTGGTCAGAGCTTTATTCTTGGAGGAGACAATGGAAGACAGAAAAGGAGGACGTAGAAAGAGTAAGTAACAGTATCAGTTAGGGATAAGTATGACTACAGGTGACAGAAAATGTCCAAAGTAGTGGCTTAACCAAGCTAGAAGCTTATTTGTCTCTCATGTAGAAAGCCCAGAAATGGTCCCAGAAGAGGTGGTAGCGTGGCTCTCTCTGTCTCCTGCACGGCTTCCTTGGCACGAGGCTTCTGCCTTTTGAACGAAACTGGCTGCTTAAGCCTCTATTGTCAGGTCCACTTTCCAGCCAGCGAGAAGGATGAAAGGAACAAGAAGGGCATGACCCTGCTCATTAAGGACACTTACTTGAAGGCCCACTGGACACTTCCTCTTGTATCCTGTTGGCTTAAAACCTAATCACATGACTGAACCTAGCTGCAGTGGAACCTGGAAATGTAGTCTGCAATGTTAAGCGGCCATGCACCCAGCTAAAAATCCAGTGTGCATTCCTGAGGAAGGAGGGGAATAGGATATTAGGGATGATATTTTAGTTTTCTGAGGCAGCCATAACAAAATACCACAGACCGGGTGGCTTAAGTAACAGAAGTTATTTTCTCACGGTTCTGGAGGCTGGAGTTCCGAGTCCAAGGTGCTAGTTAGTAAGTTGATTTCTCCTGAGGCCTCCTAGGCCTGCAGACAACTGCCTTCTCCTTGCTTTGTCCTCATATGGTCTTCTCTCTGTGCATGCTCACCCCCTGTGTCTTCTCCTCTTCTTAGAAGGACACAAGTCCTGTTGGATTAGGGCCCCACCCTAACAGCTTCGTTTTAATTTAATCACACCCTTACAGGCCTGATCCAAATATGGAGCTTCAACATGTGAATTTGGAGCAGTAGGGAGGACAACAGCTGGGTTCCTGACAGTTGACCTGTGGTCTGCGGTATGATATTTAGGGATTGTAAAAGAAGCCTTCAAGGCAGGGGTTCTCAGAGGGTGAGTGCAGAAGAAAGGTTTGCTTACCCTGAAGCTGGGCCTGCTGGGTAGATTTGTGTAGGGGCTTCAGTTATGCTCAGAAGCCTCTTCTCCGTGCAGACCGTCTCAAGTTATGGTTGTGTGCGTATGTGTGGTGCTGGGGAGTTATCGCTTGCTTCCTTCGGAGGGCTGTGAGGGACAATCTAATCTGTCCCGTGTCTCTCCCCTAGCTTCGAGTGGCTTGCTGGTTGGCAGTCTTTGGTGTCCCATGGCTTTGTAGAAGTATCACCCCAGTCTCTGCCTCTGTCTTCACGTGGCGTTCTTCCTGTGTATGTGTGTCTCTTTCCAAATTTTCTGTTTTAATAAGAACACCAGTCATGTTGGGTGAGGGCCCACCCTAATGACCTCATTTGGACTTTATTACCTCTGGGAAGACTATCTCCAAATAAGGCTGCATTCTGAAGTGCTGGGAGTTAGGAATATAACATATCTTTTGTTTCATGGGGTGGGGCACAATTCAAATCATAACAGGCTCTGCAAAAGTTGAGAAGGGGTCTGTTTTGCATCTTGATTGGGGAATACGGATGAGTTCGAGACCTCTCCCTGGTCCAGGGATGCAGGTGATGCTGTTTCCTGGACAGATCTGGTCCATACTGAGATGGACAGATTTGGAGTGCGCAATGGATGATTGAGTCCCTTGCAGCACAGACTCTTATTACAAGGAACAAAATCCCCTTAAAGTGGTTCAGTTAAAAGGTATGTGATGTGTAGCTGTATGTGAGGAGGGAAGTGGTGTGTTTTAAGCATCAAGGGAAATCAAACAAATCCATGAAACATGAGCAGCAGTCCCCTGGAAAGGCCTGTTCTGAGGAGACTGGAAAACTCTGCCTGTCTTCTCATGGCTTCCCAGCTGCTCTAAACTTATGAGCTCTGTTCTCCTTTCTCTTCTCCCCTTCATAACTTTCATATTCTGAGAACACCACAGTGGTGGCCCCAGCATGCCACCTACCTCAACCTGGCATGACTTTGCAGTGCCAGCACCCTCTGAATCCTCTCTCTGTGTTTATTTGTTCAAAGTCCTAAGAGAGAAGATCTGAGTGGACTGACTCACCTTTTCAATAAAGGCCCCCCAAGTCAGAGGTCATCACCAAGCTAAGAATGGACCCCACTCTGAGCAGGGTGCTGCCTTTTCGAATACGCTGTGGCTATGGGGTGGGGTCATGAGGCTTGCAGGAGTCGTGGATGGGGACAGATTCTTGGAGTAGGAGGCATGAGTCAAACATGCATCCCAAACACACCCAGGGCAGAACTCTACTACAGAGGGACCACTTATACTGCTCTTGTTGCCAGAGTTAATAGCTAAGGAGGAGAGAGAGAGACCATCATTTACTCACCAACTTGTTCACTCATTCACTCATTCATTCTTCATTTATTTCTTAAATATTTATTGGGCGTTTCCTATGTGCCGGGCACTGTGCTAGACGGTGAGATTACTAGAATTTGGCCAATATGGTTCCTACCCTTTTGGAGCTTATAGTCTAGTGGGGAAGACAAAAAGAAACTTGTGGAAAAATCAGTAGGCATATCACTACAAATTGTGATATGTGCTCCTGTAATAAATGAGTTTGTCTCATGAATGAGAGTATTGGAGGGAAGGAATCTTAAATAGGATGGTCTCAGAAGGCCTCTGAGGAGCAATGGGGAAAAGATTTGCCAAGGAAATGCTTAGAGGGATCTTAGTACGTGTATCTTGGCTATGGAGGCCAATTGTATCTTCGGGCTGGTCCCCAGAAATTAGTCTGGTGCAACAAAAACACATGGATTGGAAGTCTCATTCCTTCCTACCACCAATTCTTAGGTGCCTGGGCTGCCTACTTTTGGATGCTTCAGCAACTTGGGATTGTTTAGGAGTGCCTGCTGGGCTGACTGTTTGAGTCCATTGAAGCAGATTGTCCTAATCCCTAGGTTTATGGGAACTACATTAGTTACTGGCCATCTTGCCTCCAACCATAATGTTTGAGTTTGAATGAGCCTTGACAGACTGTGTTTGCTAAGCTCTGCTTCCTGCTGAGTTCAGCATCCTTATATTGCTGCTATGTTTTGAGACAGACAGTGTAGTCACCATAATATTCTGCTAATTTCTGGACCTTTGGACTTTTTTTTTTTTTTTTTAAGCTTACAGGCCTTTAATATTCAATTACACATGGGTGCCACAGTCTGAGTTTTACACCATATGTTCTGCAAATGGTGAATGCTAGTGCTTATTGCCACCCAACTCCAGAGGAATCTGTGTGGAGGCACCACAAATATTCCCTTTAATAGGCACGCTCTCCTTTCATTCCACTTTCTTTAGTTAGCGTGAGTTGAACAACAGTCAGGCTGAGTTTGTCAACATCTTAAGTCTTACTTGGTTTTTAGTTCTCCTTGGAAAAAGTCATCCATCCCTTGTCCTTCTGAGCCCACTAGGACACTGTCAGCTTCTGCACTGATTTAAAGCTGTGCAAGAGGAGGATGTGACTGACAATGTGGGCCCTTTTCCAGACCCCTCTCCAGACATTGCCCCAGGGCACTCAGTGTTCCCCTGACAACACATGATGCCTCGGGTCCAATCCTAAACCAGGATGGTGAAGGGGACCTAGGGGGGCCATGTGACTTGCATAGATGCCTCAGCATCCCACACAGGGTCTGAACAGAGCCAGTGCTGAGCAGGCGTTTGTTGGGGTGGATTAAGTGCTAGCAGTGTCAGGTCCCAAGCGCCCACGACTGCTGCAGCAAAGGGGCCCACCTTGTGCCAGCTGGACCCTGAGGATTGGCCCGGGAAGGGGGATTTTGCTGCTTGCCTTACTGGCGGTGGCGACAAGGTAGTTGTCTCAGGAAGAAGTGTTCCAGGAAGAATAAACAGCCAATGCAAATGTCCTGAGGAGGAAGCCTCTCTGATGTGTGGAAGGCCACTGTGAATGGAGTAGAGTAACCCAGGGGCAGAACTGTAGGAAATGAGTTCTCTGAAGAGAGGTTGTATTGAGCAGTGCCTGGTACACGTTATAAGGACTTTGGCTTTTACTCTGAATGGAAGCGGGTGGGGCACTGTTGGGTTTGAGAAGAATTGCAGAATGTTCTGTCTTATTTTTTTTTAATTTGGTTTTTAACTGAAGTATAGTTGATTTACAATGTTGTGTTAACTTCTGCTGTACAGCAAAGTGACTCAATTATACACACACACACACACACACACACACACACACACACACACACACACACACATATATATATATTCTTTTCCATTATGGTTTATCCCTGGATATTGAATAAAGTTCCCTGTGCTATACAGTAGGACCTTGTTGTTTATCTGTTCTATACATAATGGTTTGCATCTACTAACCCCAAACTCCCAATCCATCCCTCTCCTGCCCCCTCCCCCTTGGCAACCACTGTTCTCTCTTATTTTAAAAGAATTATTCTAGAAGTTTTATGGTTAGTAGATAGCGGGGAATTAAAGGTGGAAGCAGGGAGGGCAGTACGGCAGTCACTACAATAACCAGGCAAGAAATGGTGGGGGACCCCCCAAGGATGCAGCAGTGGAGGAGGTGAGATGTGCTTAGCTGTGTGTGCTGTAGGTGGGCAAACGGGATTTTCCTCATGGATTGGACATGGGTATGAAAGAAAGAAAGTAGTTAAGGCTGACACCATGGTTTTGGTCTGCGCAGCTGGGAGAATGGAACTACCTGCAGGACTTCCTTAGTTAGTCCCCTGATCTAAGTTGTCGTCGACATTGTCATAAATAATAACATTGCCTCAACTTTTTTCAGTCCAGTCCATTTATAAAGCACTTGTGGTACCATGTTTAACCCTCACGGCCACCCTGAGAGATGGGTACTTTTTAAATTAATTAACTAATTTATTTATTTATTTATTTATTGGCTGTGTTGGGTCTTCGTTTCTGTGCGAGGGCTTTCTCTAGTTGCGGCGAGTGGGGGACACTCTTCATCGCGGTGCGCGGGCCTCTCACTATCGCGGCCTCTCTTGTTGCGGAGCACAGGCTCCAGACGCGCAGGCTCAGTAGTTGTGGCTCACGGGCCCAGTTGCTCCGCGGCATGTGGGATCTTCCCAGACTAGGGCTCGAACCCGCGTCCCCTGCATCGGCAGGCAGATTCTCAACCACTGCGCCACCAGGGAAGCCCGAGATGGGTACTTTTATCTTCATTTCATAGATGAGGAGACTGAAGAGCAGAGAGCTTTAAGCTCTTGCTGAAATGCAACCTCTTTCCAGTGGTTTTCTTACACCTCATCCCTGGAAGAAATGTCTTCTGCTTTATCAAAATCTTCATTTTTCACCTTGTCTTTTAGTTGTGTGACTGCAGGTTGTCTCCCCCACTGGATGGCTTATTGTCTGACGGTAGAGCTCTGTTGGGGGTCGAATTTGATTCCATCTGGCTCTGTGGTACTAGCAGAAACATGGTAGGTTTCTGCTAGTACCACGGAAGGTACTAGCAGAAAGGATCATCGTTATTGTAACGCGAGACCCTTGGGAATCCAAACACTCCTACAAAAACATGCACATGTGCAGTTTTGCATTACAGTTTCATTAAGGCCCATTGATGGAAGCCAGTTAAGAACCCTGCTAAAATATACTCAGTAACTAGATACAATAGCTACAGCCAAGGCGTTCTGCCCAAGGTGTGAATCCTTAGATCTGGGAGTGGCCAAGATTAAGAAAACTATCTTTATAGTCTATTCAAATCAATTACGTTCAATGAACCCATGCTAAGTTATGGTCCTGAGCTGAGTACTGGGGCCCAGAGCTGAAAAACACAGTCTCTGCTCTCAGGAAGCTTATGAGCCAGTAGTAACCTCTCCTTCTTTTTGCTTTAGGCAGCAAAGAACACTGTTAGTAGTACTAATGTCCCCATTTCTCAGGTTGGGGATGGGTGCACCCCTTACTTCAGGTCACTATGGCTCCTGCTGTCACCCCCATCGTATTTCATTGTAGCCTTGTGTAGAATTCCCTGGCTCCTCCATAGAATGTAAACACCATGACCGCAATACTGTGTTTCTTCTTCTCCCACACAGAGTGCCTAGCACAGACCAGATGCTCAATTAGTAGTTGTTGATTGGATGGATGGGTGGGTGGGTGAATGGATGGGTGGGTGGATGAATGAGTGGGCAGAAGGTGGGGAATGGAGAGGGGAGAGAGGTTGGAGGTTTTACACTTTCTGATAGCCTCATAAGATTCAGATGAGTTGCCCCATCTTGCCTTCATCTCCTCACCCTTACCCGCTTCCCTGTCAGCAGGCTAAGTCCTAAGAGAGAGCACAACAATAATTGGAGTGTTCTTGAATTCTGCTCCAAACACCTGGACCCCTGTAGTTGGCCACCGCACCAAGCCCCATGGTTCTCACCCTAGGACTCACTGTGACTGTGCACCCGTCAAGCTGATTTCCCCCCCGTTCTCCTTGCCCTCCCTCTGCCCCTTCCTCTCTCTCTAGTCTCAGTTGTTTCATGGGGCCTCTCTTGATCTCTCTTCTCTGAGAGCACAGCTGCTGTGCCCCGCAGCTTAGCCCTTTTTTAAAAAAAAAGGCAGCCTCTTGTTTCTTGTGTGTTCGTTTTGTCTCTTGAACTAGATTTCCCAAAAGCTCCAGGGGAGCAGGAGCCATCCTCTCTCATTCCACTTTTCTAACCTGTCTCACTCCACCTTTCTAACCTTCCAGATACTGCCTGCATTGGAGATTGGGGGCTGAGAAATCAGCCCTTGGTTTCATCATAAAGCCTCTCTTCCAACTCTAGCATGTGAGTGTGTGAACATAGACGAGTGTGAGACAGTGTGTGCATGAGTGTTTGTGCGTGTGTGCCTATACTGGGAGCACTGGGAAGGAGAGGGTGAATCCCAGCATGATGTTTTAGCAGGACTCATCAGCCTTGACACTGTCGACACTTGGGGCCAGATAGTTCTTGTTATGGGGCTATCCTTTGCTCTGTAGGACGTTTAGCAGTGTCCCTGACTTCCACCAGCTAGACGCTAGGAGCTCCTCCACTCCCCATCCCTGCCTCCCCCACCCCCAGGATTGTGACAACCAAAAATGTGTCCAGACATTGACAAATATTCCCTTGGGGGCGAAATTGTTCCCAGTTGAGAATCACTGTTTTAGAGAACTCATGGGAATCTCAGCTTCCTTCTTGTTGGCTGGGAATGTCACCTTGGCTCACCCATGGCAACGTGTAAGGTTTTTAGGAGGATCCATTAGGGGTCCTAAAGCACCTGGCAGGGAGCAGGTGCTAAATACACATCCACTAGTGAGAGGCAGTGTGGTGTAATGGTTGAGGGTGTATGTTCTGGAGCCAGCCTGCCTGGGGCGAACTCCTGGCTCGCCACATTCCTAGCTGTGTCGCCCTGGGCTGTTCACTTCATCTTACACTACCTCAGTTTGCTCATCTGTAAAATAGAGTTGACCATAATTGTACCCACCACAAGATTAAATAGGTGACTGTGGGTAAAGTCATTGGAGAAGTGTCTGATACATAGAAAGTGTTCCGTAGAGGTTGTAATTCTTGTCCTCTCCTGGTCAGGGGAGGAACACCGCCTCCTCCTTGGTTCCCTCTGGCTGTGATTCTCCTGCCTCATCCACTGTTGACTTGCACCGGGTTTGAGCTCTGACCTCGCTGCCACAAGCTTCTGCTGGGTCATCGCATTCACCCTCCCTGTTGCAATGTCAGGATGTTGCCTTGGTGCTGCGGCTGTCAACACCTTGCCCAGAGACTCCAGGCAAACTGCTTGTATATTTCAACGAATGTGTTTCTCTTGAATCCAAAGTGGACCTGCCGGCTAGTTCTGTTTCTCCCTGGAGTGGAGACCATCCACTCCAGGGAGAAACAAGTCAGTTCAGGGACTAGAGAAGTGAGCTTCAGGCAATTATGTTCTTTTTCTCCAATATTGTTTGTGTTCCTCTTATGTAGCTACTTGTACAAACTCTATTAACACTTGGTGTTTGCTGAAGCTTTTGTTTTGAAACACATCAGCAAGTGGCAGGGCCCCTGGTGAGGTACGAATCCATCCTGAAGGGTCACAGGGCACTTGATGGCTGCATTCAAAATTGGCAGCCCAGCTGGCTCAGCATCTCAGCAAGTAATCTCAAGAAATGCAAGAAAAAACTTAGAAGAAGAGACATACCTGCCCTTCATGTTCGTGTTCCTTCAGTTTAACAAGTATTTATTAAAGTTCAGTAAATATTGATTGAACTTCAACTGTGAGCCAGATGCTGTTCTCAGCACTGGGAATTCAGTGGCCGACAGGCAGACTCAGTCTCCACCCTCGCTGAGGCTGAAGGAGATGGGAAATGGACAAGTCTAGTACATACGTGTATATACACACACACACACACACACACACACACACACACACACACATACACACACATACGTCTACATATATACTTACACACACACAATAAATCGTGACATCAGCAATGGGTTAGTCAGGGAAATAAGGACTTTAGACTCCAGTCTGTGTTTGACTCCACTTTCTACCACTTTCTAGCTGTGTGGCCATGGGCAAGTTCCTTAATCTCTCTTTAATTTTCTCATATGTTACGTGGAGGGGAATACCTTGGAGTGTTACGGTGAAGATTAAATGAGCTGGTACAAGTAAAATGTGAGGAATTTTGTCTGTCTTATTTATCACTATTACCCAATACTCAGAACAGTATCTGGCACACAGTAGGTGCTCAAATGAATATCTGTTGAAAAATAACATGTGCTTGGCACATAGTACGTGTGTTTACCATTTGTGGGGCGTCAAGCAGTATATGAAGTGGTTAGAATCCAGACTTCTGGATAACTCTCTTATTAGTTAGAGATATTAGAATAAATTGTTTATTCTCTCTCTGCCTCAGTTTCCTCGTGTATAAATCCAAGTGAAATACTGTACTGATCTCCTAACATTGCCCGAAGCACAGAGACCCCAACCCTATTTGTTTCTGTGAGCTGCATGCTGTAGCCATGGTATGTTTACTTTTTCCTTATTTCTCTTGATTTGGGCTCCTGATGAGCAGGGCATTTCAATACGTTTAAGTAAAGTTGGTGGCTAATCAGTAGATTTGATTTCCAGGGTTGTTGGAAGTCCCACCTGTCTCAAAAGCTCCCACTGGCTTGACACTCTTGGATTTCCAACATGAGAGTCCTCATTGGGTTCCGTGACCTCAGACAGCCCTGGTACTTGAAGCACCCCCTTGATCTTTGGTCATAAGTATTTTGGTCTGGTTAGGCTTATCAGTGACCAGCTGCTACCTTGGCTCCTGAGTGTAGTATTTTGATACAAGGAGAGGTCAAATCCTTCATTGGGCTGTGCCAGTATTCTCCAAGGCACGGAGACCTCGTATGAAAGGGGAAGCTGGAATGGGTATCTGTGGGAATCCTTTCACCGCTTGTTTATCTGGGCATGGCCAGGGTGGGACAGGCTATGTATGATTTCAGTGATTTTTACTTATTCCTTATTCCTATACCTTCCTCATGTTTTCCGGCCCTTTCCATCACTCACTCAGAACTCAAGGGTGGTTAGGCCTGCAGGGAATGGGGAAGAAGATGAACTGTTCTGACACTGGTCAGAAACAACTCAGGAGAGATTCATAGATAAGCAGTCAAACTTTAGCAAAGAGTGGCATTCTGGTTCAAAGTTTCCTGTTAGTCATTTAGAAAACTTAACAGAATTGGGTACCGGTATGCAAAGCCACTTCCTTTGTCAGTAATGTCTGCTTTTCCCCAAATGGAGCCTTGAGAACAGAGGTCCTCATGCAAAGGCAGAAATACATATATAAATTAAATGGCAGTGTCAGTTACTTTCATTTTCATATGATGTGAGTCTTTGGAATGAACACAGACCTCCATGTTGAACATGAAGTTTCAAGGTCTGTCCAAGATATCTTCTTAAGCCAATGGGTTGGCACCTTCTCACCTGACAGAGCTGGGCAGAGGGTGAGGAAGAGATTCCTAAGGAAAGATGGGAAGGATATAGTCTGGGAACAAAATAGAGTCTTGCCCTACCCTTTAAATATCTGATGGACAAAACTAATTTGCTAGTGCTCCAGAGGCAAACACATATCATGGATGGTTTTCTTCTGTTAGAGACCTCAGTTGCCTCTGTGGCCCTGCCCAACTCCTTGGCAGGCATGTCCTCAGCCAGACCTCTGGGGCTGGAGGGATCCGGGAGTGGAGAGTCTGCAGAATTCGGGCATCAGCAAGCTGGAGTGGGTCCAAATGCTAGCAGCCTGTGTGGGGACAGGATTTGAAATGAGGCCAAGTGTGGAGGGAATGAAGAAACGGGGAATCTTTATGCAGGAGAAGAGAACCCTGAGTCCCCTGAGGGTCCTCTCAAGGTTTGTTTTTGGGCAAAGGTTTAATTTTATTCAGTGTTGACTGACAGTGCCATTGAATGCAAACTGCAAGGAAGCAGATTTAAAGGTGACACAAAGAAGAGCTCTGAAGGAGTTCCTCTGAATGGATTGCTTTCGAAGGTATTATAGTGCTAATAAAGAGAAAAGTGACTACTTTTTATTGAGCACTTACTCTGGCCAGACACAGAGTAAAGACTTTTTCTGTGTATTGATCTCAGCCAAGCTTCCAAGGAACTCTTCAAGGTAGGGACCATCATCTCCTCCTTTCTATAGTTGAGGAAAATGAGGCGTGGGGAGGTGAGGTTGCTGCTCAGGCAGGCTGCCGCTGGCCCCCTACAGTGCCTCTGTGTGAATTACAAAGATACACCCCTCCCCTGGTGGACACAGTGCCTAGGTAGGGCCCAGGCCTTGGCAAGCAGATCAGAGTTTGGGTGCCAGCCTCTACTGCTCTCTTTGGCTTGGTGGCCTTGTGCCGGACAAAGCCTGCACAATCATACTCTGCAACCCTGGGCTTGAGACCAGAGCTGGCAAAGGGCAGAACTGGGCTCAGGAGCCACATTTGTCTTACTCCGGAGACACTGGCTCATAACTCCCGAGCTTTATTATCTCTCAGGATTGAGACTTTCCACCCCTATGAATACTCACAAAGGCTAGTTGGTCCCTTGGTGAAAGGGCTGATTTGTATAGGTCTTTGGACTAAAAAGCCTACGAGTTTCCTCCTTTTCCCGCAGAGAATGCAGCTCAGAGAGTGTGGCAAACAGAAGCCTGAAGCAGGGTCTGGTGAACACCTGAACACCTGCCATCAGATGCTGTGGAGAGGCAGTGGATGCAGGGAGTGAACAAGGCACAGGACAGGGTTGAAGTCCTGGCTCTGTGATTTACCACTCTGTGGGTGGGTCTTGGGTAAGCTACTCAAACCATCTGAACCTCAGTTTCCTCCTCTGTAAAGTGGGCATAGTACTACCTCATGCAGTAGTTGTGATGACAACATGAAAGGGCAGTTGAGAATATGCTTCTCTGTGATATAGTGGAGGAACATTATAAATGCCGCTTGTTTATATTTGAGAAGGGTTTTGACCTCATTTCTTTCCAGGGCTACTCTTCACTGATGCGATCACTGTTTTCACTGCATGCATAAGTTTTGATAGGTTGTATTTTCATTTGTATTTGTCTTAAAATATTTTTTGATCTCGCTTGTGAGTTCTCATTTGACCCACTGGTTGTTGAAGGGTATGTTGTTCCATTTACACGTATTTGTGAATTTTCCAGTTTTTTTTTTTTTCTGTTTTTCATTTCTAGCTTCATTCCTTTGTGATTGGAAAAGATGTTTTGTATAATTTCAGTCTTTTTTTAATTTATTGAGACTTGTTTTGTGGCCTAACATGTCATCTATCTGGAGACTTTCATGTGCACTTGAGAAGAATATATTCTGCTATTGTAGGATGGAGTATTCTGTATATGTCTGTTAGAACTAGTTTCACTAGTCACTTTCACTGCAGTGTTATTAAGGGCCAGGACTGTACTCAGTGCTTGATACTCCAGGTCAATGAAGAGTAGCCCCTGCCCGCTGCAACTAGAGAAAGCCCACATGCAGCAACAAAGACCCAAAATGCAGCCAAAAATAAATAAAATTTAAAAAAATAATAATGTGCGGCTTCTCATTGTGGAGGCTTCTCTTGTTGTGGAGCATGGGCTCTAGGCACGTGGGCTTCAGTAGTTGTGGCAGGCGGGCTCAGTAGTTGTGGCTCGCAGGCTCTAGAGTGCAGGCTCTGTAGTTGTGGCACACGGGCTTTGTTGTTCCGCGGCATGTGGCATCTTCCCGGACCAGGAATTGAACCCGTGTCCTCTACATTGGCAGGCAATTCTTAACCACTGCGCCACCAGGGAAGTCCCAGGACTAGTTATCTATAGTGTTGTTCAGGTCTTCTGTTTCCCTATTGATTTCATGCCTACTTGTTCTATCCATTATTGATAGTAGAGTATTAAGGTCTCCAATTATTATTGTAGAACTATCTATTTCTCCCTTTAATTGTGTCAATGTTTGCTTCATATATTTTGGTGTTATATTATTAAGTACATATATGTTTATAATTGCTATATCTTCTTGGTGTATTGACTCTTTTGCCAATATATTATGTCCTTCTTTGTCTCTTGTAACAATTTTTGACTTAAAGTCTATTCTGTCTAATGTTGGTATAACCACTAAGCTCTCTTTTTGTTACTAGGTGTGTGGAACTTCTTTCCCTCATTCTTTTATTTTGAACTTATTTGTATCTTTGGACCTAAAGTGAATCTCTTGTAGACAACATATAGTTGGATCATGGTGGATTTATTTATTTATTTATTTATTTATTTATTTATTTATTTATTTCATGGTGGATTTTTAAAAAAATCTTTTCTGTAAATCTCTGCCTCTTGACAAAAGGGTTTAATCCATTTACATTTAAAGTATATACTCATAAGGAAGGACTTACTTCTTCCATTTTGCCATTTGTTTTCTATGAATCTTACATCTTTTTTTGTTCCTCAATTTTTCATTACTACCTTCTTCTATGTTTAACTGATTTTGTCTGGTTTACTGTTTTTTCCCTCCTCTATATTTTTTAGTTATTTTCTTAGTGGTTAACCTGGGTTTTACCACCAGTGTCTTACGTTTATAACAATATAGTTTAAGTTAAAACCAACTTAGCTTCAATAGTATACAAAAATCTCTGCTTCTATATAAGTTTGTTTCTTCCCTTTTGTATTGTTACTGTCACACATTACATCTTTATACACCCCATGCCTGTTACCATGGATTTGTAATTATTGCTTTCTGTATTTGTCTTTCCAATTGTCTATCAGTGATGGAATCCCTGTTTTTGTTTATCTCTTCATTTCTCCTTCATTTTTGAAGATTAATTTTGTGTGATATAGAATTCTTGGTTGACTTTTTTTATTTTTCTTTCAGCGCTTTAAATATGTCATCCACTGCTTTCTAGCTTCACTGGCTTCTGAAAAGAAATCATGTGTTAATTTTATTGAAGATTCATTGAACATGATGAATTGCTTCTCTCTTGCTACTTTTAAGACTCTCTGTTTCTGGTTTTTGACAATTTGACTATTATGTCTTGGTATGGATCTCTTTAAGTTTATCCTGCTTGGATTTCATTGAGCTTCTTGGATGTATAGATTCATGTCTTCCATCAAATGCAAGTTTTTGACCATTATTTCTTCAAATTTTCTGTCTGCCACTTTCTCTTTCTTTCCTCTCATTATAGAACTCCTATTATGTGGTTGTGGGTGTGCTTGATATTGTTCCACAGGTCCCTTAGGATCTGTTAATTTTTCTTCATTCTTTTTCTTTCTGCTCCTCAGTCTGGCTAATCTCAACAGACCTATTTTCAAGGTCATTGATTCCTTCTGACTGCTCACATCTGATGTTGAACCTCTCTAATAAAATTTTCACATTTGTTATTGTACTTTTCAGCTCCAGAATTTTTATCTGATTCCTTTTTATAATTTCTCTCTCTTTGACTATATTCTCCATTTTCTGAGACATTATTCCCCTGGTTTCCTTTAGTTCTTTGTCCATAGTTTCCTTTAGATATTTGAGCATACTTAAGATAATTGATTTAAAGTCTTTGTCTCCCAAGTCCAGTGTCTGTCCTTCTTCAGGGACGGTTTCTATTAATTTCTCTTTTTCCTGTGAATGGGCCATACTTTCTTGTTTCTTACATGCCTCACAATTTTGTGCTGAAAACTGGATATCTTGAATATTATGATATGCTAACTCAGATGTCAGAGTCTCCCTCCTTGCCAGGGCTATTGCCACTGCTTGATATAGATTGTAGTAGTTTGTTTGTTTAGTGACTTTTCTAAAGTATTTTTGTTAAGACTGTATTGTTTGTTGCATGCGGTCACTGAAGTCTCTAAATGCCTGGAATTGAGAGAAAAAAAACCCTAGTCTTTGCAGCTGTGCGTGTGTGTTGGGGCTTACGTTCAACACTTAGCCAGGCCATTTACAACTCTGCCTGAGCCTGCATTTCCTCCCTGTATGGAGCTTGAAGGTCAACAAGAGCTGAGAGCTTTGGGCTTTCTCCCATCCTTTTTCAACATGTGTCCAACTCTGCATGGCCTTCTAGATCCCCTGCAATAGGTGGTATTCTTCAAAGCTCTTATTCTCCAAAGCATTTCACTCCTAAGCCTTTCCTCCCAGGTTTATTAGTGGTATTATTGTTTGCCCAAACTTATATTCTTTGCCCTGTATGGAAGCAGTTAGTTCTTTTGACTTTAAATGTTTTTGGTCAACGCCCTTTGCATAGCTGCTTCTCTCCCTTAAGAGAGTCCCAAGTCAGGGAAATAAAGGCAAGCTCATGGCTTTAGTCCTTCAGGGAGCCCACAGACAGATCAAAACAAGCAACTACTGTACAGTTTCTTGGGACAAGGTCTGCTTTGCTCCCTCCAGCCCCAGGAACCCACAGGAACACGGAACACCATCTTCAAGACTGCCACTAAGATGAGGAGTAGAGAATGGGATAAGGATAAGTTAAAATGCTACAAAACTTTACCAGGTTTCAGTTGCCTTTTCTTGAGTAAGTATTTGCTTGGTTGCTGTAAACTTTTGACTATTTTTCAGAGTTCTGATAAAGTTGATTCTGACCATTTTTGCTGGATTTTTAATTGCTTCTTTGGAGGGACAGGCGCTTGGAACTCCCTACTTCACCATTTTTGCTGATTTCACTCGAAGAAGTAATTTTAAAATGCATTTTGTTTGTTGACACATGAGGAAACTGAGGAGCAAAGGGAGAGGGAATGAACTGAGTCAGTGGTAAGACTACCAAGAGGACTCAGGATTCCTCTCATTTGGTTAATCTACCTCCTGCACTGCTTGGTCACAAGGTTCATCAGCAGCAAGTCTCTCCTTGGTTCAAAGACCTCTGGGATTAGAGAGGCAAAGCAAGGGTCTCCTCATGGGCTCCGCCACATCCACTCTGCCTCCCTCCATCCACTCCCCCAACAGCAGTCGGCGTGATGGGGTTACATCACTCCCCTGCTTAACAGCCTTCAGCCTTCTATCCACTGGTGTATTTATACAATGGAATATTATTCAGCCATAAAAATGAATGAAGTAATGATAGTTGCTACAACATGAATGAATCTTAAAAACCTTGTGCTGAGTAAAAGAAGCCAGTTGCAAAAGACCACATATTATATGATTCTGTTTGTACGAAATGTCCAGAATAGGCAAATCTGTAGAGACAGAAAGTAGATTAGTGGCCGATTGTGGCTCAGGGGACTTTTTTGAGGTGATGAGAATGTTCTAAAATTAATCATGGTGGTGGTTTCACAGCTCTGTGAGTAAATCATCGAATTATATATTTTAAGTGGGCAAATTGTATCTAAATAAAGCTGTTACCAAATAACTAAGTAAAATCTGTCCAGCTACCCGTTCTCTTGGAGTAAAGCCCAAAGTCATCGTGAAGCCCTGCATGATTTGGTTCCTGCCTCTCCAGCCTCCTCTGTGTCACCCCCCTCCTCCCTTATACTCCATGCACAGCAGTTTCCTTTTTGCTCTCTGAATGTGCCAAGTGTCTTCCTTACTCGGGGCCTTTGTGTATGCTATTCCCACTTCCTGAAATGCCCTTCCCCCCTTTCTGTTCCCATAGCTGACTTGTTTGAATCCTCCATGTATAATCAGCTCAGGGGGTCCTTTCTTAACTACCCCAACAAAAATTGATGCCTCCTCTATCAGGCCCTATTTGTTTCTTACATCACATGTATCATATTTTGTAACCTTATATTTATTTGTGTATTCACCAAAAGAGCAAGATCAGTGCCTAGCATGTGCCTGGCATATTGTAGGCACTTACTGAGTATCTGCTGCATGAATGAATGAGGACAACCTTGTAGGATCATACCATCCATCCTCCTGAAGGTCTTTCCTTAAATCGAAACACTTGTGTTTTGATTCACATGTCAAATCAAACATCATTGTGTCCTATTCTGTTCTTGAAGAACTTCCAAGCTGGATATTGCTTAAACAAGCTTCATCCCTAGGTTAACAGTATGGCCTGGTCCTCACTTAGCAAGTGATGCTGAGCAGGGGCTGAGCACTGCAATGATACGGTGTAATCTCACATTCCAGGGGATTAGCAGAGGCTCCCGTACCACACAGGGGACTCTGGGTGTTTTCATGGCCAACTGCTACTCCCCAGAAGCTGACAGTGTAAATGGGAAGGTAGACAGTGTAAATGAGTGGTAGAAAGACTGGCATTTTAGGCTGCTGTCACCAGGATGGAGTAATTGGGGAGCAGCAAGTAGCCCACAATAGCAGTTGAGAATATGGAAGTTAGATACTGGTTTTCCTGTCACTTCCTAGCCTGATGATTTTGGCCAAATTGTTTAACCTCTCAGCACCTCCATTTCCTTATCTGCAAAATGGGATCACAGTTTACACCTCGCAGGGTTGCCGTGGGAATGGAATGAGAGGATGTGCTGAGCACACGCAGGGTGTACAGTGGGAGGTCAACCATGGGAGATGACATAAACGCCATCCTTGTCGCTCAGACTGGAGTGCAGGACCTGTGCTAGGGAGAGGTCATGTTTGACTAATGAATGGGGGCCCTTGGGAGCCAAGCTGGGCCTGCATTGACTCCTGTGGCAGGCGGTGGTTTCTACGTTGGTTTGGTTTAGCCATGTGGGCTGCCTGGTCCTCAGATAAAGTCAAGAAAAGAAGGGCAGGAAGGAGCAGAGATTCTTGGTATCCAGAGGTCTCACCAGGCTGCCTCTCTGTTCCATTTCACAGCCATATACAACTTCCAAGGGAGCGGAGTCCCCCAGCTCTCCCTGCAGATTGGCGATGTGGTGCGAATACAGGAGACCTGTGGAGGTGAGTCACTGGCCCAGGCGACCCTTGGACGCCAGGAGCTTGCTGATGGTGTCGGGACACCCCCAGGACATACCCAGCACCTCCAGCCCTCTCTTGGAACTTGCACCTCTGTGCGGTCTATTTAAATACATTTTGCTAATATTAGTATTTCAGATTTACTGAAAATAATGCTTTGTTATTGTAGGAATTCATACTTAGAAACAAAAGTCAAACTGGGTGGTCTGATGTTCATTGTGCTCTCTATTTGCCCAACCATGGAGCTGTTGGGCCCTGTGACACCTTCTAGATACACTTCTTTATTAGTTTCAACACCATTATAAAGGAATATCAGCATTATTAGGGTTTTGAAGGGTCCAGTAAATTATAATCCTGATTCCAGGAGGACTGCTGTACACAGCTGTGTGGTTTGGGCACTGCATCTGGGCCAGGGAGCAGTGCTCACTCCCGTCAGCAAGCTGGGTGCCCTGTCTTGGGCAAAATGGCATCTCTTTCTTCCCACAGAGGTGTCATCTCTTGGGAAGCCAAGTGTCTGTTGGGCTGTGTCCACTATCGTGGCGATGGTGGTGGTAGGGGGTGGTTTTTAAAGTTTGCACGAAGGTTAATGGCCTTGGACTCATGAGTCAGGCCATTAGAAATCAATGTATCACCTATGTCGCTGATAAAATTGACATTGGGAGCACGGCTTGGGTGTAAGTGTCGAATGAGCTTGCTCATGGGCTGACTACATTCAGGCAGGCTCTCCCAGCCCTCACTGCCCAGCTGGACCATCACAGATCTCTCCCTGCCTGGGCCTGACTATAATCCTGCTGTATGGAGGGCGTAGAGTGTGTCCTTCCTGTGGTCAGGCAGAGCAGAGAGAAAGGAGGGCAGAGTGGGCTCTGTCCCTGTTCCCCAGCTAATCCCTCAGGTTAGGCTCTCCTGTGCTGGGATGGGGGTGAGGGGTGGGCAGGAGGCAGGTGTGCTACTGTTAAGGAGGCCCCCTCAAGGAGAAATAGAGGGCGGGAGGAAAGGAGGTTGCCTAGAGAGCTAGCCATCTTTGGGTTCTTAACCACATAGTGAGTACTGTGCTAAATTCCCATAACATGTTAGTCTAGTTACTCCTCACAGCCACCTGCAGGACAGGTGGTATCTTCAGCCCTAGATTAGCTATATGCAATTAACAAGGCGCCTCTGCAGATTTGTGAAGGAGTGCGTGTGCACATACACATACACATACACACACGGACACATACACTCACACACACACACACACACAAATGCAAACCAAAAAGCAAACAAGCAGAAAACGCTTTTTGGAGGGAGAAAGAATTTGATATTTGATATTTCAGAGCAGCTTTAAAGGAATCATCATGGGGGAAATGAGAACTTTGTTCACCTTCCTTACATTTATTTTATGCTTTAGTACTGTTGCTATTTATTCATTTATTTTTTAAGGATTTCTTTTTTTTTTAAATAAATTTATTTATTTATTTATTTTTGGCTGCACTGGGTCCTGGTTACTGTGCATGGGCTTTCTCTAGTTGTGGCGAGCAGGGGCTACTCTTCATTGCGGTGCGCAGGCTTCTCATTGCGGTGGCTTCTCTTGTTGCAGAGCACGGGCTCTAGGCGCGCAGGCTTCAGTACTTGTGGCATGTGGGCTTAGTCGTCGTGGCATGTGGGGTCTAGAGTGCAGGCTCAGTAGGTGTGACACACGGGCTCAGTAGTTGTGGCTCATGGGCTCTAGAGCGCAGGCTCAGTAGTTGTGGCACGCGGGCTCCAGTAGTTGTGGCTCATGGGCTCTAGGTACGCGGGCTTCAGTAGTTGTGGCGCATGGGCTCAGTAGTTGTGGCTCGTGGGCTCTAGAGCTCAGGCTCAGTAGTTGTGGCTCATGGACTCTAGGTGAGTGGGCTTCAGTAGTTGTGGCTTGTGGGCTCAGTAGTTGTGGCTCGTGGGCTCTAGAGCTCAGACTCAGTAGTTGTGGCCCGTGGGCTCAGTAGTTGTGGCTCATGGGCTCTAGGTGAGTGGGCTTCAGTCGTTGTGGCACGTGGGCTCAGTAGTTGTGGCACGTGGGCTCTAGAGTGCAGGCTCAGTAGTTGTGGCGCACGGGTTTAGTTGCTCCGCGACATGTGGGATCTTTCCCGACCAGGGCTTGAACCCGTGTCCCCTGCATTGGCAGGCGTATTCTCAACCACTGCGCCACCAGGGAAGCCCACTGTTGTTATTTTGGACATCATGCACTTTTCAGTGTCCAGGCCTCTATAGTGCCCAGTCTGGCCCTATTTTACACACAGAGTGAGTGGGACTGGGGAAGGGGTAGGGATCTGATTCCAAACACCCTGCCCTCCTCCCACAGTGCAGTCCTACTCTTTACAAATGTAGTTCTACTCAGTGGCAGATAAGCAAACTCTAGGTGTCTACCAAGGGCAAAGATTGAAAATAAAAGCAGCAAGCAAAACAACTCTCCTCAGTGTCACTTTTGTGCTACTGGATGCTAATCCCGAGAAACAGGCAGAGACCTCAGATTTGCAGGTGAAGGAGCAAGGCTCAGGGAAGAGAAATGACTCGCCTAGGCTCACACAGTGAGCCAGTTGCTGTTCTCTCCACTCTCCTAAGACTGCTCCCTTTTCTCCACCCCATGCCTACCAAGGCAGTGAAAAAGCCTCAGAATGTTTTCTGTCCTACATTTTGAAGTTCAGATGAGTGTTTTTTTCTTCTTTTCATGCAATTTCCCTGGAGAAAGTGCTTCAGGGCAGGAAACTGACCACATAGGTTCCATGTAATCTGAGACTTTCTTTACTTTTGCCTGGCCTATAGCCTGACCTTCAAAAAGGCTGCACTTGCTGACTCAAGTCACCTTTGTTTTGGGGATTAACCTCCTTGCTCCTAAGCTCTTTAGTTCTGGTTTCCCATTTTAAATTTTGTTTTATCAGTCTTATTTTAATGCATCCTTGTAATAAGCAGCCACAGTACTTTTCTGGAAAGAGCTGGACATATTAATTTAGCAAGTGATTGCCAGTTCATGAATACTTTGAAAATACATTTGGAAGTCTGTTAGACTGATTCTAGATATCTGAGGAATTGATATGAAAATTATTAGGATTTATCATGCATGCACTGATACCCATATAGAGTTTTCAAACTGGAATTTATAGGATCCTAAGAGTCCCTGAGGGCCTTAGATGGCTAAGGGCTCTGAGATCAGGCCTGGTCTTATCTTTTTTACGTGCGGGGAGTTCTGCTTATGATTCCAGTTGAAAAACAGTTCCTCTGCAGATATAAAAAAGTGAAAACCACAGTGTTAGTCAAAAATTAGTCAAAATGACATAGTAGAAAAAATATAGGTGTGCCCATATCACCGTCTTGCAGAAACCTACTCAAAAAATAAAATCCAGCCAATTGAGAGATGAATCAAAATGTTAAAATATAGGAATTGAAAAGCTGTGATAAGAGGAAGTACTGGCGAGCATTGAGTCCAAGTGAATTGATTTGTCAAAATTAGTATTAAAAGTCATGATAGGACTTCCCTGGTGGCGCAGTGGTTGAGAGTCTGCCTGCCGATGCGGGGGACACGGGTTTGAGCCCTGGCCCCGGGAGGATCCCACGTGCCGCGGAGCAGCTGGGCCCCTGCTCCACAACTGCTGAGCAACCCCCGCTCTCCACAACTGGAGAAAGCCCACACACAGCAACGAAGACCCAGTGCAGCCAAAAATAAATAAGTAAAAATAAATTTATTAAAAAAAAAAAAAAAAGTCATGATAGTTAAGACTACCAAAAAGAATGTCATTGTTCGAAAACTGTAAAATGTACCCCGCCCCCCGCAAAAAAAAAAGGAATACAATTGAGAAGTGGAGAGGGGAATGGAATAGAATAGATATAGTCTTGAAGATTCAAAGCACATTTCTCCAGATATCAGCAATGATTAATTCTAGGTGGTAGGAATGTGAATATTTTTATTTTGTATTTTTCAATAATTTTAAAATCTCCCCTCTCCTCCACGAAAAGAAAAGAAAGAAGGAAGGAAGGAAGGAAGGGAGGAAGGAAAGGAGGAAGGAAGAAAAAAAAGAAAGAAGAAAGAGAAAGAAAAGAAGTAGAGGGCTTCCCTGGTGGCGCAGTGGTTAAGAATCCGCCTGCCAATGCAGGGGACATGGGTTCGAGCCCTGGTCTGGGAAGATCCCACATGCCGCGGAGCAACTAAGCCCATGCACCACAACTACTGAGCCTGCGCTCTAGAGCCCATGAGCCACAACTACTGAGCCTGCGTGCCACAACTACTGAAGCCTGCGTGCCTAGAGCCTGTGCTCCGCAACAAGAGAAACCACCGCAATGAGAAGCCTGCGCACCGCAACAAAGAGTAGCCCCCGCTCACCACAACTAGAGAAAGCCTGCGCGCAGCAACGAAGACCCAATGCAGCCAAAACTAAATAAAATAAATAAATTTAAAAAAAAATAAAAAAAATAAAAAAAAAAAAAAGAAAAGTAGAAAAAGCATGGGCTTTTGAATCAGAAAGTTATTCTCTGATCCACTTACCCACTAGCTTAGTGATCTTAGGGAAGTAAGCCTCAGTTTTCTCACCTGCAAAAATGGATTATCATCACCTTGCTTCTGGGTGTGTTATGAGGACAAAATGAGAGAAGTAGAGAAGCTGTTTAGCATCATGCCTGGCTCCTAGGTACTCTGTGTTGAATTCCATGTCTTCCCCCCATTAAACAGAGCTACACGGAGACTGACAGGTATGTATCTGTCTTAGCAATATCGCCCAGGGAACACAGAAGATGGCCCTCTGATTGCCTGGAGTGGGTGAGGCTAGCCCTTCTTTGCCTGTGCACTAAACTTACTCAGCCAGATGAATGGGGAAAACAAAAATCTGAGCTGAAACCTTAGGCATGAATGAATTTCCTTTCACTAGAGCTCTAATGTTTTTAGTATTTCCTTTTAGGTAATATTTTGTTGTGATAAAAACTCAAACAATTCAGAAGGGCGCCCATTGCTAAGCCTTCCTAATAGACATCCTAATGTCTATTTCTTTGTCCATATTATATCTCTCAGACTGCATAACATTCTGCTTCCTGATTTTAGATGTGGAAAACACATGTAAGTGTTTATGAAGTAGTCAGAACTCCTCATGGGGGAATAAATGTGAAAAAGGAGTGTTATTTTTCCCCAGTCACTTCCTTCAGTTATATTTGGTTGACATCTTTCCTGATATTTAACAACATCTCAAAAGAAGGCTTCAATTCCATATGCAGTTTAATGCTCCTCTCCTGCTTCCCTTTTCCTAGCTTAAACAAGCCTGGGGGTAGAGGGAGTTTGGGGTGCTCACTCTCTGATTCTTTGACTTCCTGATCAAATAAGCCAAAAGATCAGCCAGTCCCCTGCACGAATAGCCATGTAGCTGGGGAACAAGATGCCAGATGCCCGCTGTATCTCTGAGTGAATCTTCGGGACTGCACCCTTCACGCTTGGATTTGGTCTGGGGGTAAGAGAGCTCTACCATGCACTCCTAAGGCAACAACAGCTACCTCTGAAGACCAACTCCCATCTCCTGATTACTTAGACAGTGGTGAGGGGATGTTCCTTGGGGGTATCCCAGGTTACTTAGACTCTTTCTTATGAGCCCTTCAGAGGGAATGTCTACTCCACTCTCAGTTATTTGCTACCTGACTCTTCCTTTCCAGAACAACAGGGAAGGTTCCATTCCATCTACTGATACACACACTTGCCCGGGTCATGGGGGCCCACTCTTAGTGGCAAAGAGAATGGGATTTCTAGACAGTGGTTTCCAAGGTGCTTTTGAATTTCATTTACCAGTAAAATGGAACAAGGGGAGGGGATGAGGGAGGAAGTTGACATAGCTTAACCTCCTTAAGGTAAGGCATAGCTTTTATTGTCATTGTTTTCTAAAAACTGGGACTACACTGTACATACCATTCTGAGCCTTGTTCTTCTCACTTAAAAATATCTGGAATTCCTTCTAAGCTGGCACATGTGAATCACCTCAACCTTGGTTCAGCTGCAAAGAGCTCTGCATGAAGAGTTCTGAATCTCCCACTTGCTGAGTGGGGTACACCCAGAGCCATGCAGCCTCTTCTCTACTGACAACTCCACTGAGAGTGATCTTGACCCATCTGAGTCCTTTGCTTTTAGGGCATGGCGGGGGTGGGGGGGGACATTATGCGCACTTAATAGGGTATTTTTTTAAAGTGCCACTTTGCAGGGAGATGGTCCTTTGTTTAGATCTGCTCTAGAAACAGGTTGGTATGAAAGGGACTCCATTTTCTTAAGTAAGGCTGTTCCATTGTGGGGAGTTGGTAAGTGAAGTTTTCTTCCCTTTTGTTTGTGGGTGAGGCTAAAACGTCAGTAAACTTCTATTATGTTGAATTTGAAGAATGTTTCATTTACTTTGTTGTTATGGGAATATGTTGAAATGACTTCACCAAAAAAAAAACACAAAAAATCCAAAAAACAATATTCAAAATCTGTAGGTTCTGGAAATAAAATAGAAAATACACCTAAGTTTCTCTGGTTAATGATGATGATGATGATTATGGATTTTTAAATGACATAATTGTATTTACTAATTTTTTTAACACTTACCATATGCCAGACACTGTACAAACTCTGAATTCCTTATCTAATTTAAGCCTATGAGACGGGCACTATTATTGTTCACATTTTACAAATAAGGAAACTAAGGCTTAGAGAAATGCACTAACTTGTCTAAGATCACGCAGAAGTAGCAGATCTTCATTCAAATCCAGGTTTTGATTCCAGAGCTCATACCCTTAACCACTGATTGATACTGGCTTCTGTTATATTCTTCTTGATGTTATTAGATATTTCAATCAAACAGGAAAGTGAAATACACCCAGGCACACACCACTCAAATAAACAGATATTAACATTTTTCCTTGTTTAGTTCATACATATATTTTTTAAAGAAATAAACATTTTAGGTGCGACTGAGATCCCGTTTACCCCTCTCCTATTCCATTCTTGTCTTTTTGTCCATTCTTCAGGTAACACTCATCCTGAAATTGGTATGTCTTCTTCCAGTCTAAGGTTTTGTACCTTTACCAGATGTGTTCACCTTCATAATTCTGTTTAAACAATAGTTTGTGCAACAACCGTGTATGGTAGCTGTTATTCTCCTCATTTGACAAGTGAAAACACTGAGGCTTAAGTGACATGACCAAAGATCACACTGACGGGAGAGGGCAGATAGAGGACTGGATTTCTAGGATGTGGATTCTTTTTTGATGTTCTGGGATGCTTTTAATCTCTCCTCCTTTTTCCCCTCCCCACGCAACTCCTGGGTGATTAGAGAATTTAGGTACATTTCATTTTGATATTTGGAATGTGGGAAAGGAGGACAGTTGGAGTTTATCATTTTCCATAAGAATGGTAAAAAAAATTCCCTTTCCTCATATCCCCCAGGATGTACTTTGTGAGTTTTCTATTTATAAAGTTTTCATGGATAGGGTTAGACAAAAAAAGCCCTTTCTATTACTTAACTGAAAGGGCATTAAGCCAGGGGACAAGTCCTGGGGTGTGGTAAATGCTGTGTTACCCTGAGCCTGGTTTTGATCATGGTGTCTCTTGTCATGGATTTTGCTATGTGTGCCAACTATTGTTATCTGCCCAGTCAGGTCTTGGAGTACAGCCAGATATAACTGACTGGTGACCGATTAGGGAGTGGACATCAGGGGTCATAGAAGTCAGTGATTCAGCAGGGTTGGGGATACCAGAAAAAGTCCTAAGGACAGCTCGGATGCAGTGGATGCTTTATCATCATCCAGCAAGTGGAGATGGTGGTAAGCCTGTCTCATCGAGGATCACTGGGGGTTTATTTCTGAAAGCACCTGGCCCAATGTCATGTACACAGTAGGTGCACAGTCAGTGTTTGTTGAACTTAAATCTGGGAGCCAGAATGTATATATGCTGGCGGTAAGCGTCAGTCGATTTCTTGCTCAGGAGTGAGTAGAAGTTTTGCGAATCAGGATACCGACAAGGGGTGGCAAGTCACTGATTCTCAAGGGTGAGAGAGGGCAATGTCACTGGAAGGCAAGGGTCCCTGATGGAGCCCCTGTCGTGGAGAGCCAGATGTGGGCAGACTAGTGGTCCCTTGGTTGTTTTCCTACTATCTGGTGGATTTTGGTGGCTTTGGCCAATAAGGTGGATTCAGGTCACTGCAACCAAGAAACCCTTAACTGTATCTGTGCTTTAAGAGAACGTTATCTGTATTTGTGCTCATCGCATGGGGGACAATGTGGGGGAACAGCTTTGAGGGCTGGCTTTGAAGCCACACAGACTTGCCCTTGAACCCTGGCATACCTCAACTGACTTGAATCTCAATTTCTTCATCTACAGGATGGGAATATTACTTAGCTCACAGTATAGATATGAGCACTAAATGAGAGAATACATGTACAACACTTAGCATACAGCTTTGTGTGCATTAAGCGATCAATTAATGGTAGCTAGTAATGTTACAGAGATACTCTTATATCTTGCTGGTTGAATGGGAAAGAACTGCAAATAAAGGAGGTTGTTCTAGTGCAGTACTAGAGTGTCACCTCCAGAGTCAGATGCTTGGGTTTAGGTCTTAACTGCATTACTCACTAGCTGTGTGACCATGAGCAAGTTGCTTAATCTCTCTGTGCCTCTCTATTTGCATTTGCAGAATTGAGGCAATAATAGTACCTACTTTATAGAATCATTGTGAAGATTAATTTATAATTTGAAAAAAACAAAACAAAAAACGTTACCAGAGTTCCTGGCACACAGCAAGCACTATTGTTAATATAATATAAGCATTATTGTTCACAGTTAATTATTACCGATAGTTATAGGGAAAATTATTAGAGGAGTGTGAAAATAGAATGTGATTCTTCATGAAGTAGAAAGTTTTCCACCACTGGAAGTACTTAATGGGGTTGTAGTTTTGGGGATTCAGATGTTGGGAGGATGGAAATATTAGGCAAATACCATGCTCCTTCTTCCATTAGACAGGAAGCACAGTATGATGGCTGTTTACGTTCAGATCCTGGCATTGTCACTTACTAGCTGTGTAACTGTGGTCAAGTTACTCAACTTCTCTGTGCCTCAGGTGGGCCACTCTTCTGTAAAATGGGATAATTGAATTTCCCACCTCATGTGGTTGTTATGAAGGTTAAAAGGCTTCATATATGAAGAGTGCTTAGAACGGTTTTTTATTCCAAACCTGAGATTCTTTCTCTCCAGCCTCCATTCTTTCCTTTCTCTCTCCTTCCTTTTCTCCTTCTCTCCTTCCTCTACCTTTCTATCTTTCAAAATAGGAACCACTTTGGGCCCCTGTTGCTTTAGAACGTTCTTTATGACCTGACCCTCAAGCTGGCTCATGACTGGGAGGGGTGACTTTGCATTTTAAGTTGTTTGTTTTGGAGCTTGCACGTATGTCTGTTGAGAACATATTTCGACAACAATCTGTCAGCCCAGTAATGAGGGTTTGCTAATGAGGTTCCCGACAGACGCTTTTTATTTACAGAGATGACAAATGCCACTACTTGGCTGTGCTTGAATCATTTCAAAGGCCAGCAGGCTCATTATAGTCATCAATACTTGCTATGCTGAGGCTCATTTTGTCCGAGGACTGTGTATAATTTGGATTTCTGTTAATTGAGTCATTTTTGATATTCCTGCAAAAGGGAAGAATCTCTTAAAATTCCTGTCCTTTTACCCATCCCTGAACTTGTCTGTTTTGTAATGGCTAACTTCTGCAAATCACATTTTAGACACAATTTGCTGCTGTTAGAACTGCGGCCATTATTTTAGGATGTTTGCCAAACTCCCTCTGACATTCTCAGCCTTTCTGTGTCCCTAAGGCGGAGGTTGAAAACATGCATATGAACACAGGAAGGACCCAGGCAGCTAATGGAAGTAACTGGGGGGCTGGGTAGAGGCTGGTGAGTTGGAGGCACCTGCTGTGTCTGATGGGCCCAGCTGCTTCTCACCACTAGCCAACTGCAACCATGTGGGAGTACTGGCCACCATCTCTGGGCCTCCTGTTTTTTTCAAAAGAAGGATGAAATTTGCATTTTTATGGGAAATCCCTGTATTTGTGGATGCTTTTTGGAGATGCTGGCAACTAATTCAAGAGACTGTTGAATCCTAGGGCTTTGATCTGTACCTAAGGTCTAAAGCACTTCGCAGTAGTTTCTTTGCCAGTGAAAAACAAACAGCAACAACAAAACCCAGCAAGGAGCTTGTACGAATAGATGAAAAACCTGTTTCTTTGTTTTCTCTTTGCAGACTGGTATCGGGGATACCTTGTAAAGCACAAAATGTTGCAGGTGAGGTCAATTTGTTTTTATTTGGGACAATATTGGATGTCTGTACATGACCCTGCCAGCCCCCTGGGCACTCATCTCCCACTGTTGCTCCTCTGCAGACTGATTCCGTTCCTCCCTCCTTGTGTCCTGTGATTTCCCTGCTGTGCCTCAGTGCCTTCCCCTTTCACTCATTCTTTAAGGTCAACCTCCAGAGCTCTCTTCTCCCTGTAACTTTTTCTAATATGCCAGTCACATATGATTTTTCGAGTCCCGTGGAATCGTGCATTTTTTATTTGAAATTATCTCCTACTGCCTTTCTTTAGTGTTGCTTGGGGCATTCATCATTTCCTCACCTATGTGTGCAACATGACTCAGGAGGGACAGGTCCAGGCTCCGCCCTCAGGGAGTTCCCCTGCCCCAGCCCCACAGCACACCGCCATCTCCATGGGAGCAAGTGCCTGCTTTGCTCATCTCCCTACATCTCACGGTGTCTAGCCCAGTGACCGGATGTCCCCCGTGTACATGCTGGCTGAATTTATGAAGGAATTTCCAAGTAATTGATCAACTTCTCTTAACGGAGCTAAGCTTATAGAGCAAGGAAATAATAGATGCTTCTTCCTTCTTCCATCATGAACAATAAAATAAATCCAGAGAGAAAGAGATCTCAAATCAAAGCAACCCATATGCAACCAGGGACACTGTTGCCTCAGGACCTGACCTTTCCTGACTGTGAAGGGTGGCTGCTGTCCCGGGCAGGAGAGGGGGGAGGCAGAGCGCTCTTCTCCCTTAGAGTGAGTCTTTCAGGCACTCCAGCCTTGCCCATCTGATAGGGTGAGTGTCCGCCATGGGGCTGGAGCATCCTTTGGGATCTAGGGCTACTGTGGGATCCTGAACAACTGTTGAAGAACTGGAGAGGAACCAGACCTAAAAGAGTAGATTTGGCACCTACCACTTGTTCTCTTGCACTGGGATTATTCCTGTAAAGTTTGAGGGTTTTGCCAGCCAGCAGCTTTTGGAAAAATCATGAAGACCTGGGGTCAGTTTTTTTCTGTAGGGACAAGTCATGCTGTCTCACCTTGTCTTGTCTTATCCCCAACAGGGCATTTTTCCTAAATCCTTTATCCACATCAAAGAAGTGACAGTGGAGAAAAAAAGGTATTTGCCATCCTTCCCCGCACTTGACCCTCCAGTGGCTCATGGATGTCACTGTCCTGTCGACTTTGAAAACCTGACTTGGCAGACGTGAAGGATGCTCAGCCGATCCGTCTTCTCTGCGCTGTGTTTATTTATCTCCTTTCCCTCACTGGGTGGGAGATCTAATGCAAACTGATTCGTGTTCAGATCTGATTCTGAGGAGGTATTAGTAAATTTGGAGAATCAGACTTTTCCCTGGCAGCTGCCTTTGAACTGAATTAAGGTAGATTACTCCTGAATAATGAGCTTGGAGGGCCCACCCAATGAAGGAGGACATTAAAAAGGAAGTCCCTTGCATCTGCATAATGTAATTGGTGTAGATATTAGAGGCGGTTTAGTCTCCTGCCAGGAAGGCCCCTCTCACCAGCTGCAGCTTAATGCAAATTTGCCAGCATTTTATCTTGTTAGCACCTGGGGCTCAATTTCACACCATTTTCTCTCCCACCTTAAATAGAAATATCGAGAACATTATTCCTGCAGAAATTCCTCTGGCACAAGAAGTGACAACGACACTTTGGGAATGGGGCAGCATCTGGAAACAGCTCTACGTGGTGAGACTCAAAACCCTGCTCCCTGGGATGGAAGCTTCTTGCAGTTTTTGGCTTGGTTCACATATGGAATTTAGCCTTGACATAGTATAGCAAACAGTATGAGGCTATCAAGGCCCAGAGAGGTTAGGTGACTTTCTCAAAGCCATACAGCGAGCTAGTGACAGAGCCACAGTGAATGGGCATCTGGTGTGATCCTTCTGTTTTTTTTAAACTACTGAAAAAGTCATCAAACTTGAGTATGCTTAAGACTCACCTTGAGAGCTATTAAAAATACAGCTTCCTTCAATGGGGCTCTGCATTTTAACGAACTTAGAGATTTTGATTTGGTGGTCTGCCGATAACACGTTGAGAAATACTGTTCTCATATATTAATTAACTAATGACTTTTGTCCTCAGATCTATGAGGGAGCTTTGACCCTGGAAAAACAAAGAGCGTGTTTTATACGAGTTTTCCCTGAATTGAAGTAAATCTAATTTAAAATCCTCCTTTGATGTGTCTAAAACTCCTAATGAAAGTGAGCAGCTAAGAAAACCATTAAACTGAGAGTGAAAAGGTCAACCAAGGCTTACTGCATATTTGTTACAGCATCGTGTACACCTGCTGGTGCACACGTTCTGTTTGTAGAGTCACATTTTATGGTCATAAATGTTGACTCCCATGTGGATATTTCATAATATATGGTAATGGGCATATTCAGTTACCATTCTATAAGTTTCCCAAAGGTTGTTAGGACAGTTTAGGGGGCAAACAGCAGACTTGAGGCTAAAGTGATTTATTATTTATTTCTACCACCCCTTTTACACATCACATACACAGGCACCGTGGAAGCTTGGCATTTTCCTTAAGAAATCTTTAAATTGCAAGTCCATCATGCCCTTTACCCTAGTAAAGTGATCCTAAAACCTCCAGTTTCATGATTCTTACCATATCTGCATACCACCCATGAAGTATTTACTTAAAACCTAAGTTGTCTCCCTTTTTAGTAAACTTAAATGACTTACATAAGGAACTTTACAACATGCTGTGTCATTCCAGCAATTCTCCAACTCTCCAACACCAACTGGATGCCCTATAATTCAGTTCGATTCAGTTCTAACACTGACTCCCCAGAGTTTAAGGGCTCAGTTCTACACGACTGCCCTCTCTTCAGATGCCAGTTGCAAGTCCCAGGTCCCAGGCTGCCCACACTTCTGTCCAACTTGGTACAAATTCGGGGACTCCCACAACACCCCTCCAACCTCACCTCAGGTTCCGTGTGTCCTTAGAACAACTCACAAAACTCAGGAAAGTACTCAGGAAAGTACTACTCTTACAGTTTTATTATAAAGGATACAACTCAGGAACAGCCAACGGAAGAGAGACACAGAGGAAGGTACTGGGTTAGCGATGGGCACAGAGTTTCCATGCCTTCCCCAGGGAAGGCATGCCACCCTCCCAGCACATCAATATGTTTACCTTCTGGGAAGCTACTTGAACCTCGTTGTTCAAGAGTTTTTATCCGCATTTCATTACATAGGCATGATTGAATGATTGAATCAAGTTCCAACCCTTGTAACCTCCCTGGAGGTTGGGGGTTGGAGCTGTAAGTTCCAACCCTCTAACCCCATGGTTGGTTCCTCTGACAGCCAGCCCCCATCCTTGAAGCTCTCTAGGACTCATCTCATTAGCACAGACTCAGGTCTGGTCAAAAGGGGCTCGCTGTGAATAAGAAAAGACACATCTATCACTTAGGAAATTCCAAACGTTTTAGGAGCTCTGTGCCAGAAACTGGGGACAAAGACCCAATAGGTATATATACTTTTATCACTTCACACGTGCTTCCCAAATGCACAGCCAAAAGCACTTGGCACAATTAGAACATTATTCAAATAAATACATGAAAACAAAACAATGTCATCAAGTAGTACCTGTCAAAACCTCGGAGCCAAAGAATTTCTCTCTCTTTTTGTTAAAAAAAGAAATTAACAAATGTGAGAGAGGGGTTAAAGACATATGGCCATGAAACTGCAACTTTCCCTTGCCCTTAAACAGAAGGATGGGAAGAGACTAGAGGAGAATCACCATATGGGTCCCTAATATGTGTCTTTGTACCACCAAAAACCATCTCATGTCCCTTGGGTTGTACGCATGTTACACTTGGGGGAACACTGCCTTAGAAACAGGCCTTTTGCACCAGAGCAGTGGCCCTGGTTCTCAGCCCTTGAAGGGCCTGGCCTCTGAGACCTGCATTGCAGCAGATGTTCATGGCATTCCTACTCAACATGTAACTTTTTGGATAAGAGTCAGAAATAACCCCTCTTTTTTTAAACCAGGAAGTGATTGGGATTATTACTTTTGCTTTTGAGAAACCCCTGTGGCCCTGGGGGAGGAAACGTGTCAATGACTCAGACCACCACCCAATCCCTTCACAGCTGGGTAGGGGCCAGGAGAGGCACTCGAGCCATGGCCCCTGAACGTGCATGCTTGGCTTTGGCCCGGTTTGCCAGATGGAGGCCCAGGACCTTGGGTGCAGGTGGCTGCGAGTGTTTCCCGTTCTTGCTCCTAGGCCAGCAGAAAGGAGCGCTTCCTCCAGGTGCAGTCCATGATGTATGACCTGATGGACTGGCGGTCACAGCTCCTCTCAGGAACTTTGCCCAAGGACGAGCTGAAGGAGCTGAAGCAGAAAGTCACGTCCAGAATTGACTACGGCAACAAGTAACCTCTCTCTCCTCCAGAAAGATGTGTTCTTTCCCCGCCTACCCCACTTCTTCCCTTTCTCCCTGTGAGAAGCTAGGTTTAATTTTTAGATGCGAGTTTGCCACTTTCTATCTGGGAGAAGGCTGTTAGCAATGACCGTGCTTGTGTGCCTTTGCTATCACCCTCGTGGGACCCAGGGACATGCAGGCGGAGAGAGGCTTGCTTATGCAGTGGTTATTAGTGGGCTAGAGATTTAGGACACTCATTTAACCTACTTCCAAGGGGCTGGGGAGCACAGTCATGCTGGTTCACTTTTGGCTTAGTTGTCATTTTATTCCTGCATTTACAAAGCTCTCTCTTAAATCCCAATGTGAGACTTAATGTCCCTTCCCCATCCTACATTAATCTAAGCCACATGCCATCAGCTAACTCACATGCACAGTTACAAAAGCATTTCCTCAAAGGGAAAGAAGCAGAAATTGGTTAGTTTGAATGCTGTGAAGTTAAGGAGAGTGTGAAACAATATTTTGAGGCAGGACAATGCACTAATAATAATAGTAATGATAATAACATTATAACTAACACTAACGCCTAATCCAAGCTTATTATGCACCAGTCTTTAGCTTTGTGTTTCACATCCATCGTCTTATTTCTTTTTTTTTTTTTTTAATTTTTAAATTTTATTTATTTTTTGGCTGCGTTGGGTCTTTGTTGCTGTGCGTGGCTTTCTCTAGTTGTGGTTTGTTGCGGTGTGCAGGCTTCTCATTGCGGTGGCTTCTCTTGTTGTGGAGCACAGGCTCCAGGTGCGCAGGTCTCAGTAGCTGTGACTCGCGGCCTCTTGAGCACTGGCTTAGTAGTTGTGGTGCACGGGCTTAGTTGCTCCACAGCATGTGGGATCTTCCTGGACCAGCGCTCGAACCCGTTTCCCTGCATTGGCAGGTGGATTATTAACCACTGCACTACCAGGGAAGCCCCTCTTATTTAATTTTATAACAACTGTATGAGGCATGCAGTTTTAGTATACTCATTTTTTCAGATGTAGAAGCTGAGGCTCTTAAAGAGGTTAACTAACAGGTCCAAAGTCACATAGCTAGTAAATTGCAGAACCAGCATTTAGACCAGGCAATCTGGCTCTAGAGCCCCTGGGCCTCACCATTATACTAGTTGGATAACATTTGAGAACTGTAAAGGCCCTCCCCCCTCCTGATTATGTGAATGCTCTCCAAACATCCTACTTATTTGTTTATTCATCCCAACAACAAACATGTATTGAGCACTTATGATTGGCCTGATTTCCTGCTAGGTTTTTTGAGGCCACAGAAATAAAAGTTCCTGTACACTAAGGGACCACAGTCCAGTTAAGAGTGAGCTACAAGTAAACTATTGATATGTATTGTGGTAACTTTGATGGCTTAGGAGGCAAGAGCATTCTTAATTCAATTTGGAGAAGGAAGTCAAGGAAGGCTTCCTGGAGGAGGTGACCAGAGCTAAATTTTGAAAGATAAAGAAGTGTTAAGTAGGTTTTTAAAAAAAGGGAGGCTGGGAGTGCATGAAAAAACATAGCATGTTCAGAAGACTGCAAAGTGGGTGAGAAGCCTGGAACATAGGGCCTGAGGGGGAAGTGGAAAGAGCCTATTCATTGGGAATAAAAAAAGAAATTTTCCTAGCAGCCAGGCTTCCTTGCCTTTGTCACACGCACTAGGAAGATGATCCAAAGAGGAAAGCCAATGGGTCCAACTTATGGCTGCTTCCCATCCCAGGAGTATGGTCTCTCTGCTGGTTCCCCTGCTGGCAGCTGGCAGGCAAGTCCAAATCTGCTTATCATGCTCATCATCCCAAAGTGACAGGAAGGGTTTGCTCTGCAGCTGTTGCCGCCATTGGTACAGTGATATCTTTAGCTGAGCATGGTCACAGCTGGGACGTGGGAATTGAGGGCGTTTTGCTGCTTTGCAGTAATGGCATCTGTGACCTTCAGATGTTTCCTCATGGGGGCTTCTGACAATAAGGACCAAGGGTGGAAAAAATGGTCACCACTCTTAGGAAGCCTTCCCTGATTTTCCCCCACCACCCCTGGCTGGGTTAGGCACTCTTGCAGGCCCTTAGCACCCTGGCCAGTAATTACCTCCTTACTGGCCTGTCTCCCATGCTGTGTTGGGAGCTCCTCTAAGGCAGATTCATTTCTATGTACTGGGCATAGGATCTGCATGCAGTAGGTGAATGATGGTGAAAGGAGAAAGAGGGTCCTCCCTAAATCAGCCTCCCTCTACAGCATCGCCTGGGTCAGCACTGTGCTTTCAGTTTCAGTCAGTTGCCTTTGGGGAAGTGAGAGACATCTTCGGAGACCGAGGCCCTGAGCTAAGGGGCCCCTTGTTTCTTGCCTCGCTTCCCTGACGACTTCAGCTGGAAGTGAGAGAGATTTGGGCACCTTAAATTAATATAGGCCTGGTGTCTCGGGGGCTCAGAGCTCTGATATGGGTTAGGCAGCCTCCTGAAAACCAGAAGGCCAGATTTCAGGTCAGAGTGTCAGGAACAGCATGAGGACCATCAGCCTCAGGCTGTGAGAGTCAGGGAAGCAGGACTCTGAGTCTTGGAGGACTGGTCAGAATCAGCCTATTTCTTCCCCCAGAAATTCCATTCCTTCCTTCAGCCATCAAACTTCTTTCGAGCACCCGAGAAGCCCTCAGGACACAGACATTTACAAAATACAGCCTCTCTATGCAACAACAACAACAAAAGGCAAGCAAAGAGAACAAATAATAGCTTTCTGAGTGCTTACTGTCTGCCAGGTACAGTTTTAAGCACTTCCCATGCATTAACTCGGTTAAGTCTCGCGACGACTCTGTGAGGCAGGTACTATTATCATCCCTATTTCTTAGATGAGGAAATGGAGGCTCACAGGCTGATTAGGTCATTTTGCCCAAGATGCACTGGAATTTGAACCAGGTAGCTTGGCTCCAGAGTTCAAGCCCTTAACCACTGCGTTCTCCTGCCTCCTGAGGACTATGAGGATTAGTAAGAGAAAGAGAAGTAAACAGACAGTTGAGTAAGAAGTCATGCATTTCATGAGAGGAGGAAGCATGCACAAGAGGGTGGGAGGAGACAGGGCAGGGGGTGACACCTGCCCTGCATCACACAAGACTGGCAGGAATTATTAGGTGAAGAACTTTAGAGAAAGAGAGAGAAGCTGAGAGGAGCTGAGAGATGAGCATGAATATGGAGAGGAAGGTAGACAGGGGCTGGGATCTCGAGGGCCTGAGTGCCAGGTGGAAAAGTTCGGATTTGTCCAGAGAGCGATGGGGAGCCACAGAAAAAGCCATTTCTGTTTTCTTCACCTTAAAATTTTTTATTTTTTTGAAAAAGGCATACAGTGAGGACTTTCTCCCCTGCCCTCGTCTTGGGTTCATTTTATCACTTTCTTGAACAGAGAGAGCAGTGGGGCTACCTCCTAAGGAGAAACTGTCAGAATGCTCAGTTCTCCAAAATGAATGGTTTGCTGTCCTATTGGGAAGAAGCCTCTCCTGATCGTGGGTCATGGGAATCCCATCAATCCTGCCCCTTGTCTACTAAAGCTTCCAAGTTTCAAATGAAACTGGTAATGGACAAGCTCTTTGGTATCCAAGGAGTGAGGAATCCTCAAACGATTCCTTCAAATCCCAAGACAGCTGGACCCGGGAGAATGTTTTATTCATACATTTTAGAACGGAATCCACTTTGATAAATTTCGAAGAGAAAGGAGCTAGAGAGATCTCAGCATTAAATTACGTATTGGCTATGCTCCGTCTTTTCTCGGGTCGTGAGAGCCTCCGCTCAGCATTAGTTGAATACATTGATTCCCCCTTAGCGTCGCCCATCCAGCAGCATGGCTGTGCAACATTATGAGTCATATCTAGTTGGAAGTTAATTTCCTAATGAATGTGGACAAATGGGTGAACTTTGACTCCCTTCTGTTTGCATTTGGATGACATGAGAGATGTGCCTCTCAATCCAATTGTCAAATAAGAGATGAAAACATAGTCTCCTTCATCTGTCCTTGCTGCCCTGACCCTGTCTGGTGCTTGGTGGTAGTGGTGCCTAAGCAGGACCACCGTTGTTCCTCTCAGAGTCTCCATCAGCCCACCGCCCCCTCCCCTCTTTGTATGGACAACTGAGGTCCTCCATGTCAACATCAGGTGCAAAAGCAGCTTCAGGTTAGGACCTGTGCAAACATAACCCCCGTCCGCCAACCCAATGCTGCCTCTAAGAGCCTCCTATCTTGAAAGTATACCATAAAGGTCAAGAGTGCAGACTAGGATGCCATATTACTTTTTACTAGCTATGTGACCTGGAGTAAATTATCCTCAGTCTTTTCTTCATCTGTAAGATGCAGGTATTAATAGTACTTCCCTCACAGCGTTGTTACAAGAGTTAAATGCCTTAATATGTGTGAAGAATTTAAGGTACAGCTTATCACAAGTGCTATGTGAGTATTTTGCTGTTGCTAGTATTGATGCCAATCAGAATGGCAGATGCAGTTGAAACAAATCAATACCAAACAGGGAAAATCTTGTGACCTGGAAGTCACAGAGCTAAAGAACAAACTGTGGGTAGCAATATATCTGAGATTTCTCCCCCAACCACTGTTTTCAAGGTATCATTGAATAAGTGGTACATGAGTACCTTCTCTGCATATGTATTATATATCATACTATATTATGTTATATTATATAAACATTAAACAAATAGAGATAAGGCAAAATTCTCCCTTGACCCCTCCACCCCTCCTAGTCCCAGTGCCCTGCCTCTCCTCGTCCCAGTGCCCTGCCTCTCCTCACAGGCACGCATGTTGGTAGTTTGGTGCATTTTGTCCATACCTTTCTCTCTGTACATGCACCCAGGTAACATACCTGTCTTGGGTTCTTTGTTTGCTTGTTTTTTACTTAAAACACACTGTATGCATCTTTCCATGCTTGATTTTTTCTTCACTAATACATATCATTAAACATATCAAAACTATATCATATTTTTAAAACCCGACTACATAGAATTCCATTACAGATGACAGTTTATTTACCCATTCCCCCTTTCACCGACATTTTAGTTTTTTTCAACACTTTGCTGATGCAACACACATCCTTGTTCAAGTGTGGTTGTTTTTCTAAGTTCAGTATCACAGGAAATATGCATTAAAATTTTCTTAATACACACTACCACAGTACCTCCCAGAAAGGCTGAGCTACATCAGTGTGACTCACAGCTGTGTGCAAGTTTGTCTGTATAGAGCTGTGCTATGGGAGCCTATGATCCTCAGAAATCAGGTGAACTTTCTGGCAGAAACTTCTCACCAACGTTCTACAGGTTTCAGCCTCCCTTGATTTATCATCTCACATTTTTGCTTTTCAGAATCCTTGAGCTTGATCTGATTGTCAGAGATGAAGATGGAAATATCTTGGACCCTGATAATACCAGCGTCATCAGCTTGTTCCATGCACACGAAGAAGCAACTGATAAAATCACAGAGCGTATCAAGGAAGAGATGGTGAGCTTTGTGAACTAGGCTTGGCCAAATGAAGCAGGCTTTAGCACATCATAAGCTTAAAATAATAAGCTAATTAACCAGACTGTATATTATTCAAAGGGACATCTGTCCTACGACCTGAGATGATGAGTAACCACATGCATTTTATTGTGTTTTTGTACTTGGATCTTGATTCATTCCACAACCAACCCCCAGGTGGTTTAATGCCAGGCAAGTTTCCTATTCTCTCGGAGCTTTTATATTCCAGAGAGGAAAAAAGAAGAAATGTTAAAAAAGTAAATAAGTAAATAATTCCAGATGGCTAAAAAGCCATCAATTAGGGTTATGTGAATCAGAGTGAATCAGGAGCTATTTTAAAAGGTACCATCAGGAAAGGCCTCTCCCAGGAGGGACATCTGAGATGACACTTGTATAATGTGAAGGCAGCAGGCCTAGGGAGATCTGGGGACAAGATGTTCAATGCAGGGGGATCAGCAAGTGCAAAGGCCCCGAGGTAGGACTGAGTTCTGAATGTTCAAGGAGTAGAAAGGTCAGTATGGATGGGCCATAATGAACAGTGGAAGAGTGAAGGCAATGCTTTGGAGAGGTAGCTAGCAGGAGCCAGTTCTCAGAGGACCTAAGGGTCACGGGAAAGAGCTAAAATATTATTCCAACTGTGGTAAGAAGCCAATAAAAGATTCCAAGGAAACAATCTTTAAAGGTTAACATAATCTGATTTATATTTTTAAAAAATATTTTATCCACTGTGTATTAATTGAAAGCAACTTTATTTTCAGCTCTACTGAGATATAATTTTCATACAATAAAGTTAATTCATTTAAAATTACAGTCTAATGGATCTTATTAATACATAGTGTTGGGCAGACTCTACCTCAATCAAGGTATAGAATAGCTCCATGATCCTAAAAGTTTCTTTGTGTTCCTTTGCAGTCAACCCCCTTCCCCAGTCCCAAGCCCCAGGCAGCCCCTTTTGTGACTGTATTTTGTCTTCTCTAGAATTTAATATAAATGGAATCATATGTCTTTTTTTATAAATTTATTTATTTATTTTATATATATTTTTTATTTTTGGCTGCGTTGGGTCTTCGTTGCCGCATGTGGGCTTTCTCTATTTCCGGCAGGTGGGGGCTATTCTTTGATGTGGTGCGTGGGCTTCTCATTGCGGTGGCTTCTCTTGTTGTGGAGCACGGGCTCTAGGTGCGTGGGCTTCAGTAGTTGTGGCACGTGGGCTCAGTAGTTGTGGCGCACGGGCTTAGTTGTTCTGTGGCATGTGGGTTATTCCCAGACCAGGGCTTGAACCTGCATCCCCTGCATTGGCAGGCGGATTCTTAACTGCTGCGCCACCAGGGAAGTCCCATATGGTTTTTGTGTTTGACTTCTTTTACTCAGCATGCTGTTTTTGAAGTTCGTGTTGTTGTATGTATTAATGTTTTTTCCTTTTCATTGCTGAGTTGCTATACCATTGACCAGTTGCCAATAGTATATATCATTGATCAGTTGTTGAATATGTGGGTTATTTCTAATTCAGGACTATTATAACTAATAACACTATGAACATTTTCATATAAATCTTTGTGTGGGCATATGATTTTATTCTTTCTGGATAATAATCGTTGGAGCATATGATAAGTACATATTTAACTTTTTCAGGTACCGACATACTATTTCCCAAAAGGTCTGTACAATTTTGCATTCCCATCAGCAATCTATGGGAGTGCCAGTTCCTCTACATTCTTGTTAGCACTTGATATTGTCAGTCTTATAACTTTAGCCATTCTAGTGGTTGTGTAGTGGTATCTCACTGTTGTTTTGAATGTCCCTGAATGACTAGTGATTTTGAGCATCTCTTCATGTGCTTACTGGCCTTTACCATTTGTATCGTTTTTTTGTGAAGTGTTTGTTCAAATACCTTGCCCACTTTCATTGGGTTGATTTTCTTGTCATTGAGTTGTAAGAATTCTTTGTATATCCTGGATACAAATTCTTTATCAGATACATGTTTTGCAAATAAATTTTCTCCCGGTGTTTACCTGGCCTTTCATTTTCTTAAATGTGTCTTTCAAAAAGCAAAATTTTGGGCTTCCCTGGTGTCGCAGCGGTTGAGAATCTGCCTGCCAATGCAGGGGACACGAGTTCGAGCCCCGGTCTGGGAAGATCCCACATGCCGCGGAGCAACCGGGCCCGTGAGCCACAACTACTGAGCCTGCGTGTCTGGAGCCTGTGCTCCGCAACAAGAGAGGCCACGATAGTGAGAGGCCCGCGCACCGCGATGAAGAGTGGCCCCCGCTTGCCACAACTAGAGAAAGCCCTCGCACAGAAACGAAGACCCAGCACAGCCAAAAATAAATAAATTTATAAAAAAAAAAAAAAAAGCAAAATTTTTAGTTTTGATAAAGTCTGTTTAAGCATTTTTTTTCTTTTATAGTTTGTGCTTTTTATGACACTAAACTTTATGTGGAAGTCTGGGTCATTTGTGGTATTTCCCAAGATCAAGGCCAAGAGAGTCAAAGTGACTTGGCTCAGACAACAGGAGCTTTTGGTGGAAGGCCTGGATATAATGCTGAAATCTTTAGTCTTGAAACTTACATGATTCTTAATATTCAGGGCCATCTTTCTGTTGTCCTAAGTGGTGCTGGGCTAATTTTCTCCATTTTCCTCCCTTTTCCTTCCACCTCTCAGTCAAAAGATCAGCCTGATTATGGAATGTATTCCCGGATCTCCTCATCCCCTACCCACAGCCTCTATGTCTTTGTGAGAAACTTCGTGTGCAGAATTGGGGAAGACGCTGAGCTCTTCATGTCCCTCTATGACCCCAACAAGCAAATGGTCATAAGGTAAGTGTTCAACATTGCCTAACTTCTCTGTATTCGGGAGGTTGGAGTTGGCAGAGCTCAGAGTGCCTTTTCCTTCCACCATCACTTGTGGAGAAATTCCCACCCAGTAGAGAAACAGTCTAGCTGAGAATGTGGAAATAACTTCTTCTTTTAGGGTGTGGGAGTCAGGTGGAAATGTTACGTACACCACTTTTTTTTTTCCCAGAGTTGGGTTATGGTTGCACCATTGGGTTTTGTAAACAGTTTTTTGATTCCTGGAAGACAACCAGAAATAAGATTCAGACAGGTAGCACTGAATAGAATAAAAATACCTATTTTAAAAGGAGAGTTAAGAAATGAATGGTGAAAACACCCTGTCCTCAATGGCAGTAGCAGGCTAAGAGTGTGGGCTCTGGAATCTGCGTGGGTTCACATCGTGACCCCACCATTTACTCTTTCTTAACCTTGGGCACGTTGTTAATCTTTCTTAAGCCTGAGTTTCCCATTTGCAAAATGTAAGTGTCAACCTCACGGGGTCATTTCTTTTAGACTTTAATAAGAAAAAGCACAGGAAGCACAGGGCCTGGCACATGGTGCTCCAAGTGGCAGTGGTTATCATTGTTACTACCTTAATTAATTGTTCTTGGAAATGGAAAAAGTAAGGGAACTTCCAGGTACCTCAGCTCGAAGAAGGGAAAACACGTTTGGGAATCTCCAGAGGAAAAACTTTGATGTACTTCTGGCCCCCACTGCCAGCCCTGGCATCTGCTTGTGGCTCAGTCCATCCTTCCTCCCAGGTGACCTCTGCCTGTCCCCTCCAGTGGGGTTCTGAGCCAACACGTGGTCCTGTATTTGAGATCCCAGTTAACGCAGTACAGTGGGGCTGGGGCATGATCCTTCTGCTTCTGTGGAGAAAATGATATCTTCTTACCTTGGTTGTGTTGATGATTAAAGGAGATGACATACAGTTCCTACTGAATTATAAAATTCACTTTAGAAAATAATGGCTCTCTTGGAGACATTTATGAAACATAGAGGGGCTATCCATCTAAGAAGACGGAACTGAGGTCTGTATATGATCTCACATAATCGTCATTACTCCATGTGATTTGGGTGAGAAAATGAGGCTCAGAGAGGTCAGGTGACTTGCTCAAAGGCACATATATTTATAAATGGCAAGGCTGAGCTGTCTACCCAAGTCCATCTGACTCCAAAAATAAGCTAGTTTCCAGTTTAGTCTGTCACCAAGGAAAGAGTTATATCAAATATCCTCAGTGGTTCTCACCAGGGTCTTAGCACTGTTACGGTGGGAAAGCTATTCTTTATAGCAAACTTAAATCCCTAATTTAAAGAATGAGCCCAGCTCATCTGGCTAGGCCTCAGCAGACACTGTGAACAAGTGTTCCTGCTCCCTTAGAACCCACTTTGAGATGGTCTGCGTGTCGTAGGCCCCTTGCTGTTCCTGGTCAGCTGCTCCCAAGGCACCTGTGACAAAGATCCCGAAAGCACTCCCTGCCTCTCAGAAAACACAAGGATTCCTCATGGCTGAATTGACAAGGGTGCCTGGCCTGCTGGCTCATCTAAGTGATGGATGGCCTGAACCAGCTCTGTGGAGGGAGGCAATGGATCAGTGAGGTGGCAGCTCTGTTCCCCGATGTGCCACACCGAATGATGCGCTCGATGGGGCATGCCTGCATGATGCCTCTGGGAGTGCCAGAGACACAGGGAAGCCCTCAGAGAGTGAGGGCTGAGGAGGAGGGGACAAAGGGGCAGAACCCCCCCTCCCCCGCCCAAAGAATAAAGAATAAAGAAAAAAAGAGTAGAAAACAAAGAAAGAAGAGAAGAGGCATGATACAAGAAAGGGGCAGGGGAACTTGGAAGCACTCTCCAAGTCGGTCTGACTCTGGGTAGCTGTTCTTTCCCTAAGAAACCAAATTTCTCCATTCCTGCCTTCCCTAGCCAGGGTGTGCCTACAGTGAGCCACAGGCAAGTTAGGGTATCCTCAGTGTGGCCCAGATGTGAGCTGGGGAGAATTTGGCTGGGACCAACCTTTCAGTATTGCAATGAACGATGGTCCGATTCCAATGGATGCCTGCAGAGATTTGGTTTGGGAAACTTAAGATAAATTTTGGTAGTACAAAAAAGCAGCAGTTCAGGCATCAGGCCAGTGGCAAGGCTAATTTCCAAAAGGAGCTCAAGAAAGAGTTGGAATGGTTCTACCTCTTCCCCTGAGGAGGGTGTCATGTGGAAGAGGTCTTACCTGTCTTGGTGCCAGGTAGGCCTTCAGATTTACCACCCAGGTCTTCCTGGGCAAAGATGGATGGGGCCAGCTCAGCCCTCTAAATTGCTTTTCTGATTTATGATTCTATTTCCCCTAGAAGAAAATTGCTGGTGCCTAGTGTTTAGACCTAGCAGGCTAGTTCTCTACTGGACATGCTACATGTGATTAAAGGTCCTGGGAGATACCCAGGTATTTCACTATGACAGTCCAGAAATAACCAATGGAAAATAATTTAAAAAATTTTTGCGGGGGATGGAGCCTTGGAGGCTTCCTGGTTATTTTGCTGAAAATTCCACTAAAAATTTTAGATCTTACTAAAAAAAACAAAGTACATTTGACTTGATTAAATTTTAACCATTGGTTAATCTGGGACTGTGTTCTTTTTGTTGCAAGTTCTATTTCCCCCTTGAACCTTGCTCAGACTGCTCTTAATAGTCTTCTAGGGGTGAGTGGAGAGAAAAGAACAAGGCATCAGAGAGAACAAACCTCTAGAAAGAAGGCAATTCCCTTTAACTTTGCTGACTTCTCTTATTATGCCTTTTTTGGGCTGACTTGGTTTTTGAGTTTTATTTTGTTTGTATCCTAATTCAAGATAACAGGCATTTATTTAGAACCAACGATATGCTCCTGGATGGCATGGAAAACTGAATGACTCAACTCAGCAAACTATACCAAGCTTCTCCTAAGTTAAAGAAGTGCTAGATTTCCTGATCTTGCCGATGCAGCTAGACTGACTAGTATGAACCACACAGGGTTGTGTGTATGATTGCTAGAAGATGTGTATTGATAAATGATCAGATGTCAGAACTGTGTGACTGCCCTTCATAAAACCTGTCAGTGGGTTCTCATTACTATCAGGATCAAGTCAAAATCCCTGAATGGCCTATAAAGCCTACATGGGCTGGCCTATCTTTCTAATTTTTCTCTTACCACTTTCCCCTTGGATCTATTTTTTAGGTGCATCAAGCTCCGTCCTGTCTCAGGGCCTTTGCATGCATGTTTGCTTTGCCTGAAACATTTCCCTTTCCCACTCTCTTTTTCCTGACCAACTTTATTTACATGTCACATCCTCAGCAAAGACTTCCCTAACCACCCAGGCTAGGCATGGTTCTTCTGATACACATTCTCACAACACCCTGAACTTTTTCTTTGTAGCATGATTGCATATAAATAGTTGCCACGACTGCATTTAAATCATTACTTAAGTGTATCTCAGATAATGGCTAAGGCCCTCTATGGTCCATCACAGTGTGACATTCCTTCAAGGAAACGGTCCGACATCTAATGGATAATTTAAAATAATTCAAATCTTTACTCAATCTTGAAAGGGGAATAGGGTGGGAAGGACAAATACATTCTTAATGCCCAGCAAAACATACAAAAATCCTTTCCCTCTCACTCCTGCCACTCTTTATCACCTCTACAGAGATTGCTGCTGCTCCTCAAAAATATTAGATAGCTGGGTTAGAATTTGCTTACTAGATGGGGGAGGGAAAGAGGTTGTGAATACCAAATGTTAGTAATTCCTTACCCCTGCTTGTCTAACGTCTGTCTCCCTGACGGGACTGTGATCTCCTGGAGGGAGGGACAGACGGGGAGAGCCTGTCTCAGACACTCCCATGTCCCCAGTTGCCAGCGTGGTGCTGGGCGCATAGCAGAGGCTCGGTGAATATTTTTACCTTATGAATACTGAGACCCCTAGCAGTAATGGGTTGCCACTCCTCTTCCCACAGTGAGAACTACCTGGTGCGATGGGGCAGCAGGGGCTTCCCAAAGGAGATCGAGATGCTCAACAACCTGAAGGTGGTCTTCACGGTAGGTGTGCACTGTCCTCTTGTACCACATCCCATACTCACAGACATGATCTTGGAGAGGGGGCTGGTCAGGTGGTCAGGAGGGAGCGTGGCCTTGGTGCAGAGCTGTGTTCTGGGCTTTTTGTAAAAGGAAGCTATTGGGAAGATGGACCTCCTCCTTGCTGTCTCTTCCTCGCTCCCTATCTTTCTCACCCATGTGTACACAACGCAGAGCACTGTGTAAACAAGCACAAACCTCTTCCAGCAATAATGTCTAGGTGAACTAGGTACAGCAGCTACTCTGATTTTCTGGTTAATTCATGGTTAACTTGAGTTCCTGACTTTGGTTCAGGCCGTCTAAAAACCTTTCCAAAATACATCAGATTAAAAAAGGCCTTCCTAGAACATTGACTGCCTTGGTAAATTAGGCATTCTGAACATAATTAAGTCATAGATGACTAAAGATCTTACGATTCCCTGGGATCATCCTTCTAAATACCAATACTCACCAGGCAAGACATAACACAGAAATGTTGAAACCAGTTGCTATTTGGATGATTTATTTCTGAGAGTGAACTGGCTTTTTAGTTCTAGAAAGGAGAAACAGTGGAAAGAAGGAGATAAGAGTTATCATTTCCAGCAGAAACCCCTCTCTTCTCCTGTTTTCACCGAGTTGTGTTCAGAGTATGATCTTAAGATATCTAAGGATATTGGTGTTTTCTGCAAGCGTCTCTGGGGAGAAGAGCATTTATGAGATTTTTCACTGTGTCACCTGTGTTAGCAAGAGAGATTACAGAGGAGGAGCGAGGGAGGGGTTTGGGCATTACAGAGTGACCGACATGCTGGATTAACCTACCTTGCTCCACAATAATTTTCCAGTTACAGGCCATTAAGTTCTATGTCTTATGTTATGTTACAATTAGATTGGAGCGCAGCTGATTTATTTTGTTTGTTATTTCCTGAAAAATGGGCTAGAGGCACGGAATAAGATCATAGATCCTAATTGCTTAGACAAAGTTTTCTTGGCATATATAAATGTGCCTCAATGCCGTTTGTCTATTATTAGTTAGAAGGAGGAGCCTATTTATTTTCTTGATAAATAGGAGAGTCCCACAGGGCTTCCTGATTAAACCAAGAGACAGATGTTTCACAAGAGGGAGAGGGACAGGGAATCAATCAGTGGTTCCTTTTGCAGAGAACCAATTCATGATGTAAACGTGCAGGAAAGGTCATCAGTAAATTTGTGTCGCTCAATAATAATGAGAATGTGATCCTGCCTTTGTGGAATTCTGCCTGTGCCACCACCTCTTCTTCACACAGCAAACGAACTTGAGAGCCTTGGTTGACTGGCTTAATGGGTTGACACTTCTCTTGAAATGATGGGAATCTTCATTTCAGGACAAGGAATGTCATGGTGCTCTAGCTTCTTTTACTGATTCAAGAGCTACCCAATGAGCACCTACTGTGTGTAAGCTCTGTGCTGTATCTGGGGTTACAGCAGTGAGTAAGCTGATAGGCTCCTGCCCTCAGGGTGTGATGGGGGGAATTCAGAAAATAATTAAATGAATACATAAACAAGAGAGATCTCAGAAGGCAATCCATGCAATGCAGATAATTAAAACAGGGTGATGTGATGGCGTTTGACTGGGAATTACTTTCAACTGGGCATTGAGGTGATGTTTAAGTTAGATATGAGATACGACTTGGCAGGCACATGCCTTGCTGGCCGCATTTCTCTTGTCTCTGGATGTCAGCTCTTCCTAGTTTCCTCTTTGGAGACAGAGCCCGAGGAGCTGGCACGTGGGTTGGGCTGATGGTGGATTTCCCTTCTGTCTGCTTTATGAGCATTCACCCTCCATGGCCCTGTAAGAGGAAAGCGCATATACCGCGAGGTTTCCTAAGACTTTGCCCAGTTTGGGGGTTGCTGCTAACACATGGGGGACAAGACTGAACAGTAAAAGGAACACTAATGAATTACTAGATCAGGTAACACGTGTTTTAAGTTTCATTTAAGTTTCGTGTCTCAGCTTCCCCGAATGTTTGAGTTTTGTGAGGCCCAAGTGAGAATGATTGGGAGACACCACAGACTGAAGCCTAGTTCTGAGATAGCCTGTTTATACACTCTCCAGAGAATGACCTGTGTTCAAGCCTTTTTACTTGCTCTCATAGCAATAAGCTTCTCTAGTACCAAGGGCCTCTGATGAGGAAGCTCTTAAAGATCTGGTGTCTTCTTTTGAGCAAGTGAAATTTTTTCAGAGAAGAGGAATGGAAAAAGGACTTACCTAGGAATCTTAAATGGTTATCTAGTGTATTAATTTGCTAGGGCTGTCATTACAAAGTACCATAGATGGGGTAGCTTAAACAGTAGAAATTTATTTTCTCACAGTTCCGGTAGCTGGAAGTCCAAGATCAAGGTGTTGGCAGTTTTGGTTTCTTCTGAGGCCTCTCTCCTTGGCTTGCAGATGGCCACCTTCTCCTTGTGTGTTCATGTGACTGTCCTTCTGCATGTCTGTGTCCTAAACTCCTCTTATCAGGACACGAGTCATACTGGATTAGAGCTTACCCTAATGACCTCATTTTAGCTTAATCACCTCTTTAAATGCCCTGTCTGCAAATACAGTCACATTCTGAGACATGAAGGGGTCAGCATATGAGTTTGGGGGAGACATAATTCATCCCATAACGTTTAGGAAGGAACCTGTCAGGTGGCAGGGCTTCTGTGTCTCTGGAATGCCTCTGAAAGATACCAATATAGATATTTCAAAAATATAAAAAATCCTAATGGTAGGAGAGAAGTAATTAGGGATGGAGGTCATTGTGAGGGAAGCAGGACTTGAGCTATTAAAGATGGAAAGGATTTGGATATATAGAGGAATAAGGGGTAAACTTTAGAGGCGGAGGTACAGATGGGGGGCTTAGGAAGAAAGACCTAGAGTTGAAAGTGAACATTGTGTGTTTGTGGAACAATAAAGAAATCTTTGTGACAAAAATAGAGTACTTGCACGCGGAGAATAGTGGGGAATCAGTGGGATAGGACAGCTGGAAATATGTTTTGTCTAGGACATTTCATTCAGCTGGGGAAAACTAGCACTAACAGGGTAGCAAGTAGCGAGCTATTAACATTGTTGCGGGGAGAGAAATGAAATGATGAACGTGGCTCGTAAAGATGAGTTTCAGGGGGATTTCAGGGTGGGTTGGAGGAAGGAGTCAGGCAGGCCAGAGAAGAGGCTGTCCCACCATCTGGATGTGAGATAACTGGAATCTCAAACTCAGTTGCCTACTGGGCAAGGCGGGAAATGCAAATGAGTGGAGGGGCTTCCTTGGTCAGAAAGCCGCCTCTCCCCTACCTTCCCTCTCTCCCTGCCCAGTGGGGAGACTTGGGAGAGTGGAGAAGCAGCTGGCCATTCCTCCAGCTTTGAAAGGACAGCCCTTGTATCAGTGAAGATTCTCCAGGGAAGCTGAACCAGGAAGATACGTAAATAGGTAGATTTGTTGTAAGGATTTGGCTCATGTGATTGTGGGGGCCGACAGGTTTGAAATCTGTAGGGCTGGACGGCAGGCTGGAAGCTCAGGGAGGATTTCTATACTCTAGTCTTGAGGCAGAATTCCTTCTTCGCTGGGAAACCTCACGTTCTGTTCTTAAGACCTTCAACTGATTGGATGAGGCCCACGTACATTATGGAAGGTGTGTCCTTTACTTAAAGTTAACTGATTGTAGATGCTAATCAGACCTACAAAATACCTCACAGCAACATCCAGACTAGTGTTTGATCAGGCAACTAGGCAGCATAGCCTGTCCACGTTGACACATAAACCCCCAAGCAGGAAGGTGTGGACCACTTTGAGGCCATGTCTTGTTCCCAGAGACTCTGCACACCCCTCCCTCTTCTTCCCACACCAGCCACGGTGAGAGGCTGGGGATGGCGGCTTTACCCAGGCCCTGGCTCTGATGTCAGCTGACAGGCTGCTCCCAGTACCTATGCCTGCGTGAGGATTAACTCAGAAGAGAAGCGACTATTCTCTAGTGAGGCCAGGCCCCGGGATCTCTGCTCTGATGCCAACAACATGCCTTGACATCCCTTCTGCAGCTGATCTCAGCTGGAAGGGGGTGCCAGGAACACTGAAGCTTTTAGATTTGAACAGGGCACTTGAGTGCTGAGGTAGTCCAGGTGGTTTCCCCTCCTGTGTGCCTTTGGATGGTGAAGGAAATGTATTGTGGTGGTTAGGTTGATGGACTTTGGGGTCAGAGTGACCGGACAGTGTCTGCAAGGACTGAGGTCATGTCCTCGGGGAAGACCCTTATCTTCTTTGTGTCTCAGTTTCCCCATATGTCAAATGGGGCTGCAGTAATAGTATTAGTGATGGGACTTTGGAGTGTTGTGAAAGATCAAATAAGACGATGATTTGTGCAACACTGAGCACAGGGCTTGAGACGTCAGGGTAGTTCACAGTTTCAGCGTTCCTCCTCCTGAGCCCACAGTTGAGTGTAATTTCCTGTCCCCCTTGCAGTTAGGTGTGGCCGCGGCCCTTGCTTTGGCCACTGAAATGGGAGCGGAAGTGATATGCCTCTCTTCTGGGTGGGAGCTTTAAGAGCCAGTGAGTGATTTGCCCCGTTACCTTCCCCTGCTCTGGGGACGGTGAATGCACCTATTGTGACAGGATAGATCCTCCATCAGCCAGGGGCCCAGAGTGAGTGAGTGGAGCCCCTGCCCATCTGCACTGGACCGGTAGCCTGAGCTGGAAATAAACCCTGTTGTGTTAGAAGCTCTTGGATATTGGGGTTGTTTGGTGTCACAACAACCCGACCCCGAGTGATATACATGCATTAGGTGCTCGGTAAACGGTGATTGTTAGGATTTTTCCTTCTTCCTTTTGCCTTCTCCCTCAGAGGTGCTGAGCAATGACGAGGTGGATGGAGTCATTTGCAGCAAATGCTATTTTTGGATACATCAGCTGGCATATAGGGACGGCTACCTATACAACTGATGCTGTACCTCTGTCCTTCTCTTCCCATCAGTTTGAGGTGGAAGAGTCAGGATTGAACACCAGAGCCCTGTCACCCAGTTTCCTTTCCAAAACTCACCTTTCTTATGTGTGAAACGGGGGTGATAGTTTTGTTTCCCAGGACTAATTTTATGATTGGTCCATGTATGCTAAGTGCTAAGCACCAACCTCCCCCCACCCCCCGAGTTTACTATTACTGAGTTTGCTTTTCTACTTTTTGTTCATCAGACACATGATGTGTAACTATTCGTTTCCTGCCTTACAGGATCTTGGAAACAAAGACCTCAACAGGGATAAAATTTACTTGATTTGTCAAATAGTCCGAGTTGGGAAGATGGATCTTAAGGATACGAACACGAAGAAATGCACGCAGGGACTGAGGCGGCCTTTTGGGGTGGCAGGTAATGACACACCACACAGCACTAACTGTTACTGGAGTGCACATTTTATATGACTGAATTTTGAAGATTTTTTTTCATTCGCTCTCCTCCTTGCCTTCCCCGCTCAAAAACTTAGGCCAGACAACCCCTAATACCTACATTTCTTGTGACTAAATCAAAACAATTGGTAACTAAGTCTAGATTTATGATGAAGACGGTGAATAATGGAATCCCCGTGTCTGGAGCAGAGCACTGGGACCACAGTGCAGTCTGAGCAGTCGGCGCCTTCACTCCCCAGCACAGTGAAAAAGGAAGAACAATATAGGTGGGATCTAGTTATGAGGAGCAAATCATTTTAAAAAAAATATCCAGGACAGGAAATGCAGTTACACAGAATGAGTCACCCACCACACATCTAAACTCCAGACGGAAGTGGACGTGTGGAGAGCTGGCATAACCCAGTGAGGCTGCTTCACCTCCACATTCCTTTCCAAGCCTTAGCTCTCTTGGGGGTTTCCAAGACTTCATCATTCTTGTCCCACTTTTACAGTTTTTGTTATATTTGACTATCCCTTGCACTATTATTTACCCAATATATTTTCTTTTAAGGAACCTTCTTTATTTAAACTGAAGTGCATTTTTTTTTCTTAAAAGACAATTTAAATACCTGTGGAAATAGCAATTCGATATGCAAGTTTTACTTCTTTTTATTAAAGTGTAACATTTTAGTTGTGTACCATTTATAATCCTTGTATACCATATCTAAACCCAGTGTTTCAGGTTTCTCACTTCAGGACACCCTGATCTTCTGTTATCACAAACCAGCTGGCTGTCCAGTGAGTCCCCCTGGCACTGCTTGCAAAGTGGCGAAGTGGAAGAAGTTAGCTTATACTGAGCCAGCTGGTGTTTCAACTTAACGTTATTGCTAGCTAGCTAGCTAGGCGATCTTGGACAAGCATATTCCCCAGGACCTTAGTTTCATTATCTGCAAAATGAGGGACTTGGACCTGGTTGATCCATGACTTGGTCTAAATTCTCTGATTCTATATGAGGGACACTTTTGGCATCACAATGTCCCTGTTAAGGCAGTGAGGGTCCTTCAGCCTTACTGCAAAGTGTGTCTTTGTCTCCAAGTGTAGCTGGCTCTCTCTTTTGGTTTCAGGTGACAGCAATCTGGTGTAACTGAAAGGTTTAGGAATAGATTGCTTCAGGCATAGCTGGATCCAGGAACTCAAATGAATTTACAGTATGAAAAACTCTGGAGCCAGAGGGAGATGGTTCTACCCAAATCATTCTCACTGAGAATGGGCAAGGGGGGTTCTGTTCATCAGAGAGAATGGATGCTGGTCAAGTTCAAATAACAGTTTCCCCTCCCTCTCTCAGTTCCCTAACTCCTCTCTTGAGCTAGATGCAATCACTAGTTGATTATTACCCATGCAGTTTTAATGGCTCCCTGACTGGGGCCTGGAGTGTTTGAGGAATGTCATGCTACTAGGGTTTTGGCTCTATTTGGCTAGCATGTCTCAGTGCTCCTCCCCCTGCCCCCATTGCTATAATCCCTGCTCTGGTGCAGGAGTTCTTTACCTTGGTTTTTTATGGACCTTCAGTGGCTGATTTAAAGAGAAATTTCAGAGGAGCTAGGATCCCTCTGGAAATGCAGGGTTCAAGGATCCACAGATAACGTGTCTGTGCATATGAGCACGTTTACGAAAAGAGGGTGAATAAGTCTTCGGATCCCACAGGGTGTCACCGCGCTTGGGTTTTGTCAGCACAGTAAACATCCAATACAGATATGTCAGATCCAAACCTAATTGCTTAATTCCATAAGCACGGCTCTGACTCTTTCCTTTTGGCCTCTGCCAAGTCCTGGGTTCTTGGATGCTTCCCTGACTGTTGACCTCCCAGCCCGGTTTGCCCAGAGGCGTTTGCCAGTTGTTGCCTGTGATGAATCCTTGCTGTCTGTATATTGTCTCATGCTGGCTTGCTTGCCTTTTTAGGCTTGCCTGTCCCAGCCTCCTGCCCTACAAGCTCATCCCGTTGTCACCCTTTCCTGGGAGCAAGAGGGCTTAAACCATTAATTCATTTCTCTTTTCTTTCTAGTTATGGATATAACAGACATCATCAAGGGGAAAGCAGAGAGTGATGAAGAAAAGCAGCACTTCATCCCTTTTCACCCGTGAGAGATTTCCCATTTCTTTCCATTCTCTGAAACCACATCCTTTCTGATTGAGGGCCATACAAAAGCAGGGTGAACTGATTGCCTGAGTTGATGATAGCCCAGGTAGGACCTCCCAGGAGGAGGGCAGGTTGAGAATGATGGTCTCAGTGCTCAGGCATTCAAAACCAAGCAGCTTAGACAAAGAACTATTAAAAATCAACCATAAGAAAATAACCCAGTTTAAAAGTGGGCCAAAGACCTTAACAGACACCTTACCAAAGTAGACATACAAATGGCAAATAAGCACGTGAAAAGATGTTCCGCATCAAATGTCATCAGGGAAATGCAAATTCAAACAACAATGAGATAACTACTACATACCCATCAGAGTGGCCAAAATCCAGAACACTAACAACACCAAAATACTGTTGAGGATGTGGAGCACCAGATATTCTTAACACATTGCTGGTGGGAATGCAAAATGGTACAGCTACTTTGGAAGGCAGTTTGTCGGTTTCTTATAAAATTAAACATACTCTTACCATATGATCCAACAGTCATGCTTCTTGGTATTTACTCAAAGAAGTTGAAAATATGTCCACACAAAAACCTGCACACAAATGTTTATAGCAGCTTTATTCATAATTGCCCAAACTTGGAAGCAACCAAGACGTCCTTCAGTAGGTGAATGGATAAATAAACTGTGGTACATTCAAGACAATGGAATACCATTCAGAACTAAGAAGAAATGAGCTCTTAAGCCACGAAAAGACATGGAGGAACCTTAAATGTATATTACAAGTGAAAGAAGCCAATCTGAGAAGGCTACATACTGTATGATTTCAACTATATGACATTCTGGAAAAGGCAAAACTATGGAGACAACAAAGAGATGAGTAGTTATCAGGAGTGTGGGAGGGATGGATATATGTTATTATATAATTTGTCCCAACCTATTGAATGTACACCACCAAGATTGAACCCTTAGATAAACTGTGAATTTTGGGTGAAACAAAAAAACGCAACCAGCTTCTCACCTATTCATTCATCAGATGTTATTTATTCAACGGACTTTGACTGAAGGCTGGCAGAGGGCCGGGCGTTGTGCCAGGCGTAGGGGGATGAGGTGGGGAACAAGGTCGACGTGGCCCTGTCTTCCTGAAGCTTATATTTAGATGCAGAATTAAATGAACAAAAGATTAAGTATGACAGGGACCATGAAGCTGTGAAGCAGCAGCGTATCAGGAGCATATAACAGGAAATCAGAACCTAATTCTTGTGGGTACAAATATCCATGACTTTAGAGGAGGGTAGTGAGGAGGGTGAATATCCTTTCCTTGATCTAAAACAAGTCTGAGAAAGCAGGACCCCCAGTTTGAGAACTTTGTCCTCGTTTGTCTAAGGGGGATGGTGCTTTGTTACAGATAATGAGGTCAGTGACACTAAGTCATGTGATTAGGACTTAGCATGAGCAGCTAAAGCCTTTTCCGCCTTGCTGAGCAGATACTCATTTTGAGGGCTTGGGAATCCTTCCTTTTTAAGAGTCTTCCTAGGAATAAAAATGGCCTCTACTTGTAGCATTGGTATTCCCCAAATTTCAGAGCCATGTTGCTTTGTGAAAAAGAGAGATGTGCTTCTTGATGGCAGGTACACTCTCTGAGCTGACATGGGCGGGCTCACTTTTCACCTAAGGTGTACGGAGGGGTTGGGCAGCTTTCTGGAGCTCCTGGAACCACAAGGTAGGGACCCCATGAGGGTACCATGCAAGTATTTTGTGCTCTCTTTTCCTTTCTAGGGTGACAGCTGAGAATGACTTCCTGCACAGCCTGCTGGGCAAAGTCACAGCCTCCAAGGGAGACAGCGGAGGGCAAGGTAGAGTGCCAACAGGCCAAGTGGGCTGGGCCTGACTTCAGCTTGAGATCCCTTGGTTCTGTGGCAAACAGATCAAACTGCTAAACCCTGGGAAACATAGCCTTCCTTCCAGACAGACCATTGTGAAGAATGGGGGAGTGTGATCTACAGAGCTGGAAATCTCTAAATGGGAAGCAGAAGGAGGCATGTCCTAGTGCCTGAAGGAAGAAAGGAGTTGGTATAGCCTATCTCCTATGTGTCAGGCGCTGTAAAATGTTTCCTTGTTCAATTTCATCCTTCCCACGGTCCTGTGAGGTAGATGGTATCAAACCCACTTTACAAAGTCTGAGTTTAGAGGGGTGCAGTGATTGGACGGAAGCTGACCCCTGCTAGGAGTAACCTGTGGGATTTCAGTTGGAGGTGTCTTGCTCCAGAGCCCCTCTGCACCCTGCCTTGCATCCTCCCCCGGGGCTGGGTCACTGCATCTGTGGCCGCTTGTCTCTGCTTCCATGGTCTCCTCCAGAGAGAGACCAAGGGGAGAGATGATGGGAGGGCGAGGCTGAGGGAACACCTTGAAGTTGACTCTTCACCATGAGTGTTCCCTTCCAGGCCTCTGGGTGACCATGAAGATGCTTGTGGGTGACATCATTCAGATCCGCAAGGACTACCCACACCTGGTGGACAGGACCACCGTGGTGGCCAGGAAGCTGGGCTTCCCGGAGATCATCATGCCAGGTTCTCCTTCCCCCTGGGTGGGGCTGGGGGTGGTCTAGCTAGTGTGATCCATTTTCTTTTTAAAGAGTCAACTACTTCTTTTCTACTGCTTTTCTCTATTTCTGTCTCTGAAGGTAACCACTGAAAACAATTGTTGTATGTCCAAAAATCTTCTATGCATTCACATAATAAACACAAACACATAAATATACACACATGCACCCCCCCCCCAACAAATGGGAATCACACTTCATATACTTTATATACCATTACTTATTATACTTCACATAGCGTTCTGCAGCTCACTTCTCGCTTAATAATTTATCATGGACATCCTTTCCACTTTACTACACGTGGAATAATTTCACTCCTTCTGGGGTGAATGTTGACATTCTCTTAAATTGCAAAGCTATTTTTTTATTTATTACCAAAAGAGTCCACGCTCATTGTAAAATGTCCAAATGGCATGAAAAGGTTTAAAGTGAAACCTTAAAAGCTCTCTCAAATCTTTGTCTCCAGAAGTAACCACGATACGTATTTTCCAAATGTGTATGTAATAAAAGGAAGTAAATGGGACTGCATGATAACACTCTTTTGAAACTTCCCTCTTTGTCTTAAACTTGAGTCTAGGACTTGTGTCCATAACCACTCTCGCTGACTTACCCCTTCTTTCCACAGTTGCATGGTGGTCCACTGGTGTTGTAATTGATCTATGCCTGCTTTACTGAGACATCAACCCCTTGTGCATTCCCCTGTAGGGTTTTCAGCTATCACCCCCCCCCCCCCATTCCTGAAGACCCTCCACACCTCGTCCCTCACCCCATCCGTGTTCCTCGGACACAGATAGAAAGTCATTCTGTCTGCTTCTGCACAGTAAGAGATCTGTGGAGAGAACCGTCTGTGCTTGTTATTCATGCACCAAGATCAATCCAATTGGAGTTTGCCTTTGCCTTCCCAGAAGGTGTCACTAGAGGATGAAAATTAAATGATTTTTAATGGAGAAAAAAATACGGCCAGTCGTGACCATCCTACCTCCCTCTTTGCAACTAATTTCCTACTGTTCCTCCATCCTCTTGTTACCTACTGCTCCAGCCTCCCTGATGAAGTAAAAATGCTTTTCCAAATCGTTCTGATTTTAACTTCATTAATAGAAGTTAATGAAGTGTGGCACTTCCACCAGCTCCCCAACTCCCCGCGCCCTCTAGTCAGTGCCTCTCCTGCTACACAGACTCCAACTGTTGTCTCTCTCCCTGTGCCACAGGGGACGTCAGGAACGACATCTACATCACTCTCTTACAAGGTGACTTTGACAAGTACAACAAGACCACTCAGAGGAATGTGGAAGTGATCATGTGTGTGTGCGCGGAGGATGGCAAAACGCTTCCTGTAAGGGACCCTGCTGTTGCTCTGGGTGACAGGGCTCCCCTAGGGTGCCTCTGTTCATAAAGATTTTCTTTTCCCGTTCAGCTCCTGCTCTCTAAATGCCAGGTGCCTGCAGGGTGGTGTTGAGTAAGGTGATCTACACCTTTAGAGCTTGACTGGCACAGTAGCCCGTAATAAGACCTGGTGGTGTTCTTTCTTTACACCAAAGCAGTTGGCTTTTCAGTGTCTGTCCCTTTCCTTTCATGACCTCTTCTTCTTCTTTTTTTTGCTTGGCACCTCAGTTTGTAGGTTAGCTTTTCACAGTTAAAATGTTGTTCTCATCGAAACCTGAGCTGGTTTATTCAGGCAAAATTCCATGGCAAGGAAAAGGATCAATACAGAGCCTTGGGCTGGTGTGAAGACTCAGGATGTCCTCAAAACAGACATTCCCAACACTTAATCTAACTCCCTAGCACTCAGCCAGACATTCTGGTGGAAAGCCTTATCAGTAAATTGGTCTCCAGAGGGCCAGCAGAGTGAATTCAAGAATGCAAAGCATATTGCTATATTTATACAGCATATGTCCTGTGTAATATTTGTCATGTGTGTCTACATTTATTTACTTATATTTCCTTTAAGGTTGTCAGCAGTTGTGTCCAGTGTGTGGGAGGGTTTTGCTTCTCAATGTCTCCTTTCAGAGTACTTAGCTGAAAGTAAAATCAGCTCTCAGCAGAAGTTTCAGCGTGGGCAGATATTCCTCTTAGGCCGCAGTAGGTGATCAGATAGCACAGGAGGGTAGGGGTGTGAATACTGATAGATCTTCTGCTTCAGCCTGGGGGCCTGGAGACCAGGCAGATTTTGCTACCCCTACCTACGAGTAACTGGCATTCACAGAGGCATTGCTACGTGCCAGGGACTGTGGTAAGTATGATGCATTACTGTTATTTTCCCCATTTTTACAGAGGGGGAAACTAAACCTTTGTCAAGTGAAACAGCTTTCCCAGGGTCATAAAGTTAGTAGTGTACGGCAGAGATGGGGTTTGGTTTCTCAGGTCCCTCTTATTAAACACTTCACTCTAATGCCTGTACATTAAAAAAAACCCTCCAATTTATTTCTCATTTTAAAAATGAGGCTAATAACCACTCCCATCAAATTCTGGGAAGATTCACAATTATTTTTTAAATTTAAAGAAATCATCGCAATTACCTTTTTGTTTGAAAAGACTGGTCCCATTAATTAATATCTAGTTGAGCAAAATCCAAGGATTTAACTTAATCCTCTTTTTGTTGGATTTTGAAACTTTTCTGAAAAATAAGATAAGTAAGAAACGCTTTGCTCAAAGAAACACAAAGGAAGAGCAGAGGGTTTTTATCTGAAAGGGAAATTGGGTTTCACAAATGTATAGACCATGCTTTGAAGTCATTTTTATCCAACTACCTGTTGGAGAACTTTTTAACCTCAGCCTCATTTTTTAAAACACTGATGTGGTTGCCTTCGATGTTGCCGAAGGACAAATTAGAAGGAACAGATAATGGGAAAGCAGACCTCTTATCTCGTTTCTGAACCATTTGTACTTCCGACTCTGCCATCCTTTCGTGTCACACCCAGCCAGGCTGAACAGACGCACTTACCAAAGATGAATATATAGGCAGGAATTTGGGGGCAGAAATGGAGAGGTAACTGTGGGGCACAGTGATAATTTGCAGTTTCATCTATGAGGGAAGTTAGGGGGAGTTCAGTTGACTGACTATTGAAAATTGCTAAGGAAGCCTGTGGGAGGCTTTTCTTTCTCTACTTGCAGAAGTAAATATTACTGCCTAATTAAGTGTCAGGCAGCACACTCAAATGTTCCTGTTTGATGTTGGTGGGAACAGTCCCCTTTAGGGGTATCGATTTCTCCTCCTGCTCCTAGGAAGAGCAGGGTCAGAGGATAGAGTAGGTTAGACTTGTCCTTGGCTCACTTTGGGGTCTCAACGACCTTGCTCAGGAGGACCCATAGCAGAGAAGCTAATAGGCTGGGCTCTGAGGTCAAACTGACAGCGTTCAAATCCCACCCTCCCCTCCTATTAGCTGTGTGATCTTGGGCAAGTTTACATGTCTATAAAAGAGGAATAATAATCTCTTCCTTGTGGGATTGCTGTTTATACAGAATGGTAGGTGTAAGGCACCTGGTATGTAGTAAACACTCAGCAACAGGAAGGAGGTAACATTTAGAAAAAAGCAGACCAACTGCAGGTTGAAGCCCTGGAAAGGATCTGAGGGGGTCAAACAGACAATCCAGCGTGGATACCTAAAGCAAGTTCAAGAAGTAAAAATGCTCAGATGCCGGGCTGAGAAACCTCTGCTCTTCTGAGACCAGCCAGTTTACAGGGCTGGAGGTAGGGCATGGGGGGCAGTGCTGTTGTAGTGGTTAAGACATGACCTCTGGGGCCAGGCATCCAGGCCAAAAGCCCAGCTCAGCCCGGGTTAGCAGGATGACCTGGAGCAAATTACGTAATCTCTCTACGCCTAGGAGACTCTGTCTGAAAATGAGACCAGCGGTGGCACTTTACTCTTGTGAATACCAGCTGAGATAATTGACGTAACAGGTGTTCATTGAAGTTCTCTATCACCAGAAAGGTAGAGCCGTCGCAGGCTTGGTGCCCGCCTCGCGGACGCTAACTGGCATCTTCCCGTGATAAGACCGACCTTGTCAGCCTAGAGCACTTTCTGGCGCTCGAAATGCGTTCACACCGCTGGTGTCATTTATTCCTCAGGTGATTCCTACGAGGTAAACAAGACCTGTGTTTGGAGCCTGATTTTTCCTCCTGCTGAAGTGTGTCCACCAAGGCCAAGTCGGCATTAAAGTTTCCAGGCTTCCTTCTACTGACCTGAAGCCAATTAGGGGCTCTCGTTGTTAACGGGGAGCCATGGGGGTGGGCAATGGGGAAGATTATTGAATAGGTTCAATGGAGACATGCACAAATCTATATTTTCCTGAAAACCGGCCCTGTCCCTGGTCACAATGCTCTTTCTACACACCCAGCGACATTCGGTTTTATCACTGAAGTGTTGAGAGGGAGGGAGCTGTCTTAGGTCTTTCTCAGAATAATACTGAGACTGTTTTCTCCAGCTTTAGGCAATCAAATTTTCATCATCAAGATAGTTTTGTGGGATTCAGCTGCGTGCTGTACAGCAGCTTTACTTTCACCAGAGATACATGTGTATTTTCAGTTTTTATAAGCTATGTGGGATTCAGCTGAGCTACAGAAATGCTAAGCCCATAATTGTCACTAGATATAAATCTTAGGAGGCTGGAAGGCATCTAGGTTGTTACAGAGGGAACACTGGGCAAAGAGAGGGTCTGAGATGTAGTCCTGGTGTTGGTACCTTTTGGGGCAAGTGACGTAACCTCTCAGGGTCTCAGTTTACTCAGTTTTGAAATGGGGTTGATGACGGTAATCATCAGAGGTGGTTGTGAGGATTGAATTAAGTGAGGCAGTTCGTGTAAAGGGCTTAGCATAATGCTGGACACAAAGCACTCTCTACATGGTCAGGACAACTTTGGAAGCATGTTTTTAGTTTAGCACCTCAAGAAGTTCTGAAAGGCTCCATACCATTGAAAATTAAGGGAGTTGTATGTCTTCCCTCATTTGCAATTCCCTGGTTGTCCTTGTTTTTTCAGAGATAAGTTTTGAAAGGATGCTGTAGCCTTATTTTCAGATGGGTTTGATCTGGCCATATGTAGCATCAGTCAGTATTGAAACTGAACTCATTCTTTCCCTATAGCTCGGAAGTACAGAGGGACAGAATTATCCTTCCCACAGCTTAGCTTGCTTTCCCAGGGGCCCAGAGTGGCCAGCTTTGGTCCTTCAGCCTGGTGGGGAATCCACTGGAGAATCTGATGGAATCTAGTGAGAGTCGTGGATTCTCTCACCATAAAAGTGCCCAGAGGCACACAGTTTTGTAGTTTGGGGGCTTGGGGCTGCAAAACCAATCCTCATGTCCCTAGATCTCTGAAGACTTGAGGTTGAAATCTCTTGTTCTGGTATAAAAACCGAACTTAGGCCCCTTCTGAGTGACCCTACCTTAGATCTTGTTTTGGGACCAAACAACAGGAATGAACACAGAGATAGAATTAGGGGTTGGCATACTCTATTGCAAGGTAATTCCTTGTTACTCTGAGGGTGACTTTTTAAGAATAAATATCCTATGTAGGTATGCTTGCTCTGTGCTCACTCTCTCTCAGAATGTCCGTCCTGTGTTTCTGCTCAAAGCCAACTTGGAACCTTTCTTCAAGATCTTCAACTGTCATCACCTCCAGGAAATATTCCCTGAGTCTTCAGGGGACACTGAAGTGTCCTTTCTCTGTGCTGCATAGTATTACGCAGTCAGCCCTCTGTACCTGCAGGTTCTGCATCTGCAGATGCAGAAGTTCGACTGTACTACACTGTTTTATATAAGGGACGTGAGCATCTGTGGATTTTTTTATTGTTTTAAATCGGTGGGGAAGGGAGGGCCCTGGAACCAAGCCCCTGTGGATACCAAGGGACAACTGGATACATATATCTGTCATCACTTCACATTGCCTAGTGATTTGTCTGCTCATATGATGATTCCTACACCACACTGTGAGCCCTCATGTCAGGTTTACTCTCTGACTCATGCCCGTATCCCAGTGCTTAGCATGGGCCTGGTACCTGGAAGATGCTCCCCGACTGTGGGCTCCTTTAGCCCCCTCTGCCCATGTGTCTGTCTGAAACCCAAGCTCCCTCCCCTTGCCCAGCTCCCGCCGGCACCTGGGTGTGTTAGCATCAGAAGTCCATCAGAACGAGCTGCTGCTTGGCTGATCTGAGCCTGTTTGGTAACTTTGTGCAATTCAGATGTAGGAAACAAATAGAATTAATAAGACTGGCAGCGCGCAGCAACTCCAAGGCTGGTTACCATTGACAATAGGGCAGCCACGTCAGCTGCTACTGCGCTCCAGTGGTTTCCAGAATGCAAGTAATAGAATTTCTATAGTAAAGCAGCTGTCACTCCCAGGGCCGGGCACACTCATGTATAAATCTGTAACGTACAAGGGTACCTGGCAGAAGGCTTAAAGAAGGCAGGGTTACCCCAGGCCCTGTGGCCAGCCTTGGCCTCGGGACCGAAATTGCCCAAGCATAGAAAATGGCAGTTCTATAGTGTTTTCTCTCTTTTCATTTTTCTTGGGTCAGAATGCAATTTGCGTGGGAGCTGGGGACAAACCTATGAATGAATATCGGTCCGTCGTGTACTATCAAGTCAAACAGCCACGGTGGATGGAAACAGTCAAGGTAATAATAATAATAATGATGATGATAATAGTTGGGGGACTCTTAAGACTCCCTAAGATCTGAAACAATAGCCTAGCATGTCTCTGGTGGTGTGTCAGGCAGTGGAAATAGTGGCCCAGTGGGCGAACGCCCGGTTCTCTTGATCACCCTTCACCGGCCCAGCAGCAAGCCACCATGGCATTGTCAGATGATCTTGTGGACTGTGCCCAAGCCATCAAGTTGTGTCGTTCTACTCAGCAGTGAGGAGTGACAGAGCTTGGGAGCAAATGTGAGGCTATAAAAAGCTATTTAATGCCTGGTAGATACCCTGTTGGGAGGGTACCTCAGATGGTAGTGGCATTAACCACAAATATTTGCATTACCAGATTGTCACACTAAAGCAGAAGGGAATATCATGCATTGGAAGTGGAGTTTGGAATTAATTTAGTGGCCAGTGAAGCTTGATCACAGCTTCAAATGTCTCTGCCTTGTAGTTAATAGCAGTCTTTTTTTTTTTTTTAATTTTTTTTTTATTTTTGGCTGTGTTGGGTCTTCGTTTCTGTGCGAGGGCTTCCTCTAGTTGCGGCGAGTGGGGGCCACTCTTCATCGCGGTGCGCGGGCCCCTTCACTATCGCGGCCTCTCTTGTTGCGGAGCACAGGCTCCAGACGCGCAGGCTAAGTAGTTGTGGCACACGGGCCCAGTTGCTCCGCGGCATGTGGGATCTTCCCAGACCAGGGCTCGAACCCGTGTCCCCTGCATTGGCAGGCAGATTCTCAACCACTGCGCCACCAGGGAAGCCCTTAATAGCCGTCTTTACTCACTCTGTGCTTTGAACCCAAACTGAAGATATTCATAAGACTTCCCTTTCAGAGGTAGCTATTCAAACCTCAGTGGTTCTTGCCTTGTCACCTATAGTCCTGTTTTCCTCAGTGGGTCTCCCTGTACTCACTCTCTTAAAAGTGATGACCTACCCAACTTTGGGGTCAGAGAGCTGTTGGACCAGGTTGTTTTCTCTTCTCTGTGCTCTCTTGTACCCCAGTTATATCTCTTTGCTAGCCCTCATCACATGGTGATAATTATGTGTTGCCCTGTGTGGGCCATGAGCTCTTTGAGTGGGACTCTGCCTTACGTCAGCATGGCCAGTGCTTCACATGATTGTAGCTTATAGTATTGATTCAGTATGCAGTGAAAGAATGAATTGGACAACAGCTGCCCATGTGACTCTCAGTTCTTGTGCTCTGAGACGCACAAACAAGTGGTGGACCTCTTTGGACTCAAATTTCATTTTCTGGAGTAGAAAGTATCCACAGAAAATCTGAGTGGTTTTCTCACAGGTAGCTAAGCTTCTCTGTCTGGGCCTGAATTGTATAATACAGGGATTGCTGTGGGGCTTTGGGAGGTGGGATAGTCCAGAGACAGGACAAAAGCACCTCAGTCAAGGGTACAGCAGACCACTCACTGGACAGTGAAACTGGGTGACCAAGGGGTGATTGTCTTGGCCCAGTGTCCTTGGAGGAAAAAGCATCTGGACATGTGTCCAACCAAAGATGGGAATGAGGCCTAGGATTTTCCCGAATATGATTGGATTCAAGCATTTTTATTAATTTACATAAATGACTGTCCCCCAGCAAGCCCCCTAATGGGCATTGTTAATTCTCTAAGCCCTGCTGCAACTGCCCAAACTCCTGGAGTGTGTAAGGAAAATGTGCACTGTGCAGTTTGCAGTGCATTAAATCCTGCGCTAAAGTTATGTGACTTTTATATCAATATGGGGAAATTCATTTTTCCTCCCTATAATTTACAGATCTCTTTTCATTGGCTGGGAATGCAATTTGCCAAATGGATTACATTTGGTACTTTATTTTCTCTTCATAGCCAGTCCTTATGTAATGTATTTACAGTTCATCAGGCTTGATGTCTGGGTAATAAATCAGCACGCAGCACTCGAAGTTAAATGGTCAGGCTGCCTTTTGTGGGGGGGCGGGGTGGAGTGGGGAGGGCCCTTTAACTCACTGTCTCCTGAGCTCTGGTTTCTGCCTACTGAGGTGGCCGTCCCTATTGAAGACATGCAGAGGATCCACCTGCGATTCATGTTTCGACATCGGTCATCCCTGGAATGTGAGTACCCAGCCAAATGGCATCTCTGCAAAACCCCTAAGGGGAGAGGGCTGGGATCATTGGGTGGCCCAAGTATCATTTTTTTTCCTGACCTCAACAATGCTATTTTCAGCTAAGGATAAAGGAGAAAAGAACTTTGCCATGTCCTATGTGAAGTTGATGAAGGAAGATGGGACCACTCTGCATGACGGATGCCACGACTTGGTTGTCCTAAAGGTACCATGAGCTGGGATTAACTCTGCAGTGGGGAGCATGCAGGAAGTGAAGGGGAGATGGCAGGATGGCTTGGTAATTAAGGGCAGGGACCCCAGAGTCACACACATAGGGGCTTCCCAGCTGTGAGGCCTTGTACAAAGTCTTAACTTCTCTGGGCCTCCGTGTCCTCATCTGTGAGCCCTCAGTGAGTAATTGTGAGGATTATATGAGTCAGTGCATGTAAACATGACATTGATGGGTACATGGAATTCTCAGTAAATGGAAGGTTATCGTTACATACAGAGTGGGCTTTGACTCTGTTAAGACACCTGTGGGATGTACAGAAGACCAGCAAGAAATATTTGAGAGATTCCTCACTGTAGCTAATGGAAAAAATATCACAATTTAGGGTCCCGATCCTGCTGTTGACTAAATTGGAGTCATCTCACATGTCTTGCTGAGTCTCAGTTTCCTTTTCCTTAAGTGGTGATGGCCATGTTTATGACCATAAGATGAGCCACACGAAAGGACCATGTAAAAGAGTATAGATAGCAGCTGCTGTTATTTTTACGTCATGAGACTTGCACTGTTCTCTAGAAGTGGGGAAGTATTTTCCTGATCTTATATGCATGCTTTCCCACAACCACTCCTGTGACAGTGGCGTGTCTCTAGCTAGCCCCTGGCTGGAGGCAAAGGGTATGGCTGTGAAACAGGGCAAGCCTCAGTGGCCAGCACAGGGATCAAACCCTTGCCCTTGACTTTCTCAGCATTGGAGGTTGGAGTTGCCCTTTTGCCTGTGGTCTGCATGGCAAACACAGCCTCATCAAAGCTTCACAACATGGTACTCTTCTCTGAGTCTCTTTGGCTTTTCCAGGACACCCCTTTTCCTTCTGTACAGGCTCTGTTTTCTCATTTTTGACGCATCAAGGGAGTTCTTGGTTTAAAAGATTGTGAACTCATTGGGGGCAGAGTCCCAGTTGCAGTCAGTTTTCAATTTAGTCACCCTCCTTAAGCCTCAGTTTCCTCATCTGTAAACTGGAGATGATAACAGTATCCACAACAGTAACGACTGTTGTGAGGCTTAAATGACATGAACTAAGGCATATAAAGCACTTAGTGCAGCATCTAGTGCAGAGTAAGGGCTCAGTAAATGTTGACGGCTGTAATGCCTACCTCTAGTCATTCATTTCAGCATGCCAAGGGACTTACGTGGCTGTCATTTTACTAAATGTTCTATATGCATTATGCCATCTAGTCTGCTCCAAATTTCTAGAAGTAGGTAATATGATTAATTCTCAGTTTAATCATGAGAAGAACAAGACACAGAGAGACCAAGGAATGTATCCAAAATGACACAGGCATGTGAATGGTAGAACAGGGTCTAAATACCATCACTTTCAGAATCTAGTGCCTTTGCTGTTAACTTCTTCTTTAAGCTGATTCCTTATCCTGCTGGTGGGCTTGTTTGTGTTAAGATCTTATAAAACTTAGAATGAATTAAAATATTCTGTTTGGGAATCTTCACTTCCCTCTGTGCCATTAATGAAGTCCACAGAGCCTTCGGGTGGTGATCAACCCCTTTCCCATTAACGTAACCTTGGGTTCTCGCCTATTTTGTGGAAAAAGAGCCCTGCCTTCCCAGCTGGTGTTCACTGCTCCTCTTATGATGTCCCTCACTGTTTCTGATCCTCTCTACCTACAGTGTGTAATCTGGCCACTGCAAACTCTGTGTAGCATTGGGTGCATACCCTTGGCTTGGGGAAGTAACCAAGGTGTTGTTTCCAGGGCGACAGCAAGAAGATGGAGGACGCCAGTGCTTACCTGACTCTTCCTTCTTACCGACACCATGTGGAAAACAAGGGGGCTACCTTGAGTCGAAGCTCCAGCAGTGTCGGGGGGCTCTCTGTCAGCTCCCGGGATGTATTCTCCATTTCTACGCTGGTGTGCTCCACAAAGCTCACCCAGAATGGTATCGGAAACATTGATAGCTGTGTGTGTGTGTGTGTATGTATGTGTGGACAGGCCAGGGGAGGTCCTGATATGGACAGTTTAGGCCAGTAATAGTAATTCTACTTGTCTGGATTCTATTTTAGTGGGTTTGCTGGGTTTGCTGAAGTGGCGTATGAAGCCACAACTGCTACAGGAGAATTTAGAAAAATTGAAGATTGTCGATGGAGAAGAAGTAGTAAAGGTCAGTGGGGCTTCATTTTACCTGTATTCATCCACCAGTGACAGAGCTTTAAATCATGGGTGGCTTCAGGGGAGAGATGAAGTGCTGAGGGAGATAGGACAACTTTGCTTCTGACAATGGGATACAGTGTCCCAAGTCGGCATTAGAAGCCTTTATTGGTAAATCTGGGGGATGATGTGGTTCAGTGATGCTGAATCTTGAGCAGGAGAAAAGTATGGTTGTGCTCAGTCTCTGGAAATAGATCAACTTTGGTGTAGATCCCAGTTCAACTGCTTGCCAACTTTATGCGATAGTATTATCAGTATGACATATTTTGCAGGGTTGTGAGCATTCAAGATGATAAATATTTAAAAATCACTCAGCAAGTCTCTTACACATAATGCACAATAATTGAACTAACGCATATGAAAATGTACAAAGTTCAACAAATAGTAACTATTATTTATTTTTGTTGTTGTAAGTTGCTATAGTAGTATGATCTCTTAGTATTATCTACATGTTGCTGTTAGAAATGAAAAGTATTCTTGGTTTCTGCTGCTTCAAGAATGTTATGTATTAAACATGAGAAAAGGAAAGCAGAAAACAATGCAAATGTCAGACGTATTGTTGTGTCCACATGGTGGTGGAGGATATAGTGTCTGAAACGCAGATCTAATTAAAGCAGCTGTCTCTCCAGCACTATGAATTGGGACAAGTGTTTCCCAGAGGTCCTGGTGATCTTGTTTCCATTGGGAACCTGGTACAGCTAGAAACCGTGAGATTGAACATCTTTATGTAGTAGCTCTGTGTTTCGACTATAGGAAATATTGACCCATCTCTTAGGAGGGAGGGGTATCAAATTTTAGTTAATTGCCCATACATGGAGAAGCAATGGTCGAATTTCCAGATCAGTGCTTTAACTGTGCACTGTTGACCCACCTACCTGGTTCAACAATGGCAAGGAAATTCCCCAGACATCCTTTTATAAGGCCTGTCACCTTTGGCAGCCTGGAAAAGTCATCTGAAAGGGAATTCTGTTGTCTCCCTTTTGCATTCTTTTTTTTCTTTTTTTTAGAAAAATATTATTATTGGTGTATACTCTACATACAGTAACATATGTACGGAGCACTTATCTTAAGAGTACAGTTCAGTGTATTTTTACACATGTACACAACTGTGTACCCACCACCTAGGTCAAGGTACAGAACATTTTTAGCATTGCAGTAGGTTCCCTCTTACCGCTTCTCCATCAGTAACCTATTCGGGGGTAACCACTAAGCTGACTACCATCATTATAGATGGGGTTTTTGCCTGTTTTTGAATTTCATAAAAAAGAGAGGGATAATGAATGAACATTTCTGTGTCTGACTTATCTTACCCTGCACAATGCTCACAAGAGTTATATTCATCATTCCACGTTGAAGTAGTTTGCTCTTTTTTTATTGCTGTGGAGTATTCTATAATGTGGAAATGCCACCCTCTACTTATCCACTCAGCTGAAGATGGACAACTGGGTTGCTCCAGGTTCTGGCTCTTGTGAGTAAAGTACCTGGCCCTCCTGAACATGGCACATGGTGGATGTGTGCCCTCATTCTCTTGGGTAAACACTGATGAGTGGGACTGCTGGGTCACCTACACTCTTTCTTACAAGACCTTCATTATTTTGCCCAGTTTCTCCAGGATACTCTGGATGCCCTCTTCAACATCATGATGGAACATTCTCAAAGTAATGAGTATGACATCCTCGTCTTTGATGCTTTGGTAAGAGAGAGGGGACCAGTGTTTAGTGACATTAGGCATTAACGTGTGTCTCACTGTGAGAACACAGAGAACTTGTGGCCCACATGGCCCTTTTCATGAATTTTTTGGAGACATTGTAACATTTGGCAACCAGACCAATGAACGAGTTGCTGTTTCCCTTCGTTTGCTTCGAGTTCATTTGAAAGCATGGGCAGGGTGATTAAAAGGGGAGTGTTTAAGTGCTGATGGTGGATTGGCCCTGGTTGAAAGTACATGAAGCTGGATACTGTGAATAGTCGCTTTGGCTTTCCATGAATGCGGAGAGTGAGTCCTTGGCCAGGTTGTAAAGCACCCAAAATGTTTACCTTCTTCCTGCTCAGTCTCCAACTCAGCAGTTGTTACACTCCTCCTGCCCACCCAGAACATTTTAGAGTGGGTGGTACACCAGCCAGATCTGTCTCCTTTCCACCTTTCAAAATGGTCTGTTCTTCCTCTTGTGGTCCCAACTCACATCTTCTCAATGTCATGTCAAAATAAACATAAAAAAAAATCTGCATTAAGGTATCAGTGACCAATAAAGTATGAATGTGTCAACCCTTTGTGTCAGTGACATTTACATTTTTAAAGAGCTTACTTGGAGACAACTGTGACTTAATCCAGTGCTTCCCAATAGGGCCTCCTAGAAAGCTGTGTCTAAGGAAATATGCTTCCTGACAAAAAGATCCTTTGATTAAAGAACTTAGGGAAGTGCTGACCATTGCATGACTCTCTTGGAGATTTACAATGCGCATAAGCATATGGAAGACTCTAAGGCCTGCAATAAAGAAGGCAGTCTAAGGTTGATAACTTGAGAGTTCTCAAGCTTATCTGACCGTGAAACCCTGTAGCATACTTCATGAAATACTTTTGAGGAGAGGTACTACCTTAATGAAAAGGACTGAAGCTATATTAGTGACCTAATTCCTGGGCAAAAGAATTTGATAGGGATTCAGTTATGCCACGTGAATACAGCTTCCTGTCCTGGGTCTGCCCACAAAACACTGATTCCTTGCTTCTTCCTCAAGATCTACATAATAGGACTCATTGCTGACCGGAAATTCCAGCATTTCAACACCGTTCTGGAGGCTTACATTCAACAGCATTTCAGTGCTACCCTAGCTTACAAGTAAGTAACTGTGTACTTCCTACTTTCCCTGCCAGGATGCCAAGGTCACAAAAAGTTGAGTAGTTTCTTTTTGTCACCAGCCTGTGTGATTTCTACCTTTTTTGACAAAACCCAATCTGGCTGTGTTATTTGGATTAAATAAAAATATGCAAACTCATAGGTTGGTATGAATATTTTATGGTGGCAGAAGTACATGGAAGTGTTTGCTCGTTCGTTCATTCATTTAGTCAGTCAGCTATCATTTATTGAACAGCTACTTGTGATACACACTGGGATTCAAAGGCTAGAGAGAAGGAAGTGCATATGACAAGTAGCTCAGTACAGCTTGAGGGTTAGAGATCAGAGATGATGCTGGAAAACTTGGTGGAGGCCTGTTTGTGAAGGGACCTGGAAAAGCAGGCCAAGTAGTTCAAAGCCTACCCTGCTGGTAATAAAGAAACATGGTAAGTTTCCAGGCAACGGAGTTCCATGATATTACAAGAACATTTTCTGTGGGAAGAAAAAGCTGAAAAGAACATTGTCACCACATCATCCCCCCTCACATCCTCATTGTGACTAGTTTTCCCAGTCAAAAGATTTTTTTCTCACTACTTTTTCCTTTGCTGGCTTTTTATGGACAGGAAATACTTATTCACTCCCTGTATTAAACATATATTTTTAAGCAGAGTTATTTTTATGGTGTAAATCAGTAAGTGAGCTTGGCTATACCATCACCTCTAACCTTTGATTGAATGCCTTATAATTTAGTAAACAAATTAATTACCATGCTGTGGGCTGAAAAGAGATGTATCTTGAAAATATAATCCCTTATTCAGGAAATTGATGATGGTGCTGAAGACTTACTTGGATACCTCCAGCAGAGGAGAGCAATGTGAGCCAATTTTAAGAACGCTGAAAGCTTTGGAATATGTGTTCAAGTTCATTGTTCGGTCAAGGACATTATTTTCACAGTGAGTACTAGTTATGTAAGAGTGATTGATTAGCTCTGCAATTCCTCTGGGGTACAGCAGTATTTGTGCCATTGGAGAAACTCTTTTACAAAATTATAACCAGCTGCTGATCAAAAACAGCTTAAAAATCCAACTTAGAGAGTTATGAATAGGTAGTAATTGTTCCAAGTTCATTTGGGGAAAAAAAGAAGGAATCTTCATATGTTGAAGAGTTATGTCTCCTCCAGTGACTATGATTTGTGATTTGAGGCTCTTCTGCGTTTCATCTAACATTCTTCATTTGATTTGAGATATGGTGAAAACCTTCCAGGAATCTATATTCCATGGGGATGGGGAAGCAGAACTCAGAGAATTTGACATTTATTTGGCTCTAGGAGGATGCACATGACAGATGAGCAGATATTTGCAGCTGATCCGCCTGTCCGTGAAATCCTAGTGGCCAAAAAGTGAGCTGACATGTTAGAGCACCTACGAGATTTGATATTCGATGGTCAGCATCACAGAGGTTAGCTACCCGTTTAAAAGGCTTTAGAGGTGGAGTCATTCCAATGCAACCTGTAAAATAACAATTTATGTGTCTCCTGGCTACAAGGCAAAGTTAGGCAGGGAATTGGTTGTGTGTGTGACCAGGTTGGTTGTGTGTGATGGGAAATAAGAGGAAGCATACAGGAAATGTATTGTCCGGATTCTTATCGGTGCAAAGGAAGAGCATGCAACTCAAGCTGACTCAGGGGGAAATAGGACTTTATTTTATTTCTCATTATTGAAAAATCTTGGGGGTAGTTGGCCTTCGGTACGGCTGGATCCAGATGCTTAGTGTCATTCGGATAGTCTCTGTCTCTCTAGATCTTGGCTCTGCTTTCCTTTTGTTGGCTGCCTTCTGAGGCAAGTTTTCCAATGGGGAAGTCACTGGGAAACTCAGATTCATATTCTACTAGCTTAAGCAACTCTAGGTTCCCTGTTGTTTGACCAAAATCCTATGCCAAGAACTACCTTGGGTCATGTGCTAAGGTCTTAAACAGTGTGACCAGGAGAATGAATATGCAGATTGTGTACTTATGGTCACATGTTCACCTCTGGAGCCATGGGTCAGGTCAGTATGAACTTATGGTATGAACTTGTTTACTTGAAGGGATGGTTTCTCAAAAAAAAAAAAAAAAAGTAGAAGTCCGTAAATCATCATTCTGATCAAGACATTGGATGAGTTATGAAAGCTTCATACTCAAAGGCAGCTGAAATGGGTAATTATTTGAGATTCTCCTTTGTAGGAGAATTCTTTGATATTTCAGTTGATGAATAGAAAGAGATGAGTGTCTTGAACCATGTCACAAAAACATATGTCACTTAGGCTATTCTACAAGTGAAATATCTGTTTCGATTCCTCTGTTTTGTCAGATACTCAAGGCAGAGACTGTGTATTGAAGTCTTAGGAGTATTCTTGAACTTGAAAGAATATGTGAATTATTTGAAAACCAGTAAGAGACAATTATGGGTCTTCCTAAGAGTTGAACTCTTGGAGAGGTTCAAGGATTCAAACGTTGTAATTCCAGATTAGGCAATGATATCTTAGCCCATCTCCAAGCGAGAACTTCAGATCTACAAGAACATATCTCTTCCATGTATCATATCTTATGCCTCAATTTGTCCTTTTAATTTATTTCTCTTCCCTCCCTCCCCCCATTCCTTATTTCTTTCCTTCCTCCCTCCCTCCCTCTCTTCCTTTCCTTCCTTCCTTCCTTCCTCCTTGTCTTACCTCTCTTAGTCTTCGTCTCTTTCCTCCACTGGAACAAAGAGCATTTGTACATTTGCTTTCTTCTTTCCTACCTGAAGGCATGTCATCTTGCAGAGCCCCCAGCTCTTCATTCAGTATAAATTCAGTGCTGCTGGAACTCTAAGTGAGTTTTGGCTTCTTAAGGAGTAGGATAATCTGTTATTCTCTTATGTACCCTCAGCATAGCATAATAGAACATCACTGACACTCAAGAACGCTTGTTGGATGAAGTGCATTCTGGGGGCTAGGAGAAGCCATTTGGTCAGAGGAGATGTCTCGAAGGTAATCCAGACATAATCTTGAATCCTTTCTCATCATCAGAAATATAGGCTGACCTGCAAGGAGTGTCTAGGACCTCATGCCGAGGGAAGGTAGTAGGTCTTGTTCATTCTAGAATCTTTCACAATGGGTTCTCTTCAGTGGAGCCTCAGGGACATTGGGAAGTGATGGTAGTATTTCCCCAAACTGGAAGGGCATTTTACTTGGGAATGGAAGATAGACGTTTCAGTGCTTTGAGATTTCTAAGCCAGCTGGTGGGAAATTGTAATATAATTATTGCTTTGGGAGCTTGTTGTGTCTGGTATTGTGTTTCCGTTTCCTGTTATTCCTTTGTCTTTCCTCGTGTGCATAGTTACAGCTGATCCAGCTCCCATTAATTGTTCCCTGCCATTTTTTCTTTGTGCATGCTGCACATGAGCGTTTACAAGGGCTAGGGATTTTCCTGTATCAATACGCAGGATGCAGTCGGGTAAGAGAGGAAGAAAACTTGTTGAGAAGGGTTGGAACTTTTTTTTTTTTAACATCTTTATTGGAGTATGATTGCTTTACAATGGTGTGCTAGTTTCTGCTATATAACAAAGTGAATCAGCTATATGTATACATGTATCCCCATATCCCCTCCCTCTTGCGTCTCCATCCCACCCTCCCTATCCCACCCCGCTAGGTGGTAACAAAGCACCGAGCTGATCTCCCTGTGCTATGCGGCTGCTTCCCACTAGCTATCTGTTTTACATTTGGTAGTATATATATGTCCATGCCGCTCTCTCACTTCGTCCCAGCTTACCCTTCCCCATCCCTGTGTCCTCAAGTCCATTCTCTACGTCTGCGTCTTTATTCCTGTTCTGCCCCTAGGTTCTTCAGAACCATTTTTTTTCCTTTAGATTCCATATATATGTATTAGCATATGGTATTTGTTTTTCTCTTTCTGACTTACTTCACTCTGTATGACAGACTCTAGGTCCATCCATCTCACTACAAATAACTCAATTTTGTTTCTTTTTATGGCTGAGTAATATTCCATTGTATATTTGTGCCACATCTTCTTTATCCATTCATCTGTTGATGGACACTTAGGTTGCTTCCACATCCTGGCTACTGTAAATAGGGCTGCAATGAACGTTGTGGTACATGACTCTTTTTGAATTATGGTTTTCTCAGGGTATATGCCTAGTAGTGGGATTGCTGGGTCATATGGTAGTTCTACTTTTAGTTTTTTAAGGAACCTCCATACTGTTCTCCATAGTGGCTGTATCAATTTACATTCCCACCAACAGTGCAAGAGGGTTCCCTTTTCTCCACACTCTCTCCAGCATTTATTGTTTCTAGATTTTTCTGATGATGCCCATTCTGACTGGTGTGAGGTGATACCTCATTGTAGTTTTGATTTGCATTTCTCTAATGATTAATGATGTTGAGCATTCTTTCATGTGTTTGTTGGCAATCTGTATATTTTCTTTGGAGAAATGTCTATTTAGGTCTTCTGCCCATTTTTGGATTGGGTTGTTTGCTTTTTGATATTGAGCTGCATGAGCTGCTTGTAAATTTTGGAGATTAATCCTTTGTCAGTTTCTTCATTTGCAAATATTTTCTCCCATTCTGAGGGTTGTCTTTTCATCTTGTTTATGGTTTCCTTTGCTGTGCAAAAGCTTTTAAGTTTCATTAGGTCCCATTTGTTTATTTGTGTTTTTATTTCCCTTTCTCTAGGAGGTGGGTCAAAAAGGATCTTGCTGTGATTTATGTCATAGAGTGTTCTGCCTATGTTTTCCTCTAAGAGTTGGATAGTGTCTGGCCTTACATTTAGGTCTTTAATCCATTTTGAGTTTATTTTTGTGTATGGTGTTAGGGAGTGTTCTAATTTCATTCTTTTCCATGTAGCTCTACAGTTTTCCCAGCACCACTTATTGAAGAGACTGTCTTTTCTCACTGTATACTCTTGCCTCCTTTATCAAAGATAAGGTGACCATATGTGCGTGGGTTTATCTCTGGGCTTTCTATCCTGTTCCATTGATCTATAGTGCTGTTTTTGTGCCAGTACCATGCTGTGTTGATTACTGTAGCTTTGTAGTATAGTTTGAAGCCAGGGAGCCTGATTCTTCCAGCTCCATTTTTCTTTTTCAATATTGCTTTGGCTATTTGGGGTCTTTTGTGTTTCCATACAACTTGTGAAATTTTTTGTTCTAGTTCTGTGAAAAATAGCAATTGCATTGAATCTGTAGATTGCTTTGGGTAGTATAGTCATCTTTACAATGTTGATTCTTCCAATCCAAGAACATGGTATATCTCTCCATCTGTTTGTATCATCTTTAATTTCTTTCATCAGGGTCTTATAATTTTCTGCATACAGTTCCTTTGTCTCCTTAAGTCAGTTTATTCGTAGGTATTTTATTCTTTTTGTTACAGTGGTAAATGGGAGTGTTTCCTTAATTTCTCTTTCAGATTTTTCGTCATTAGTGTATAGAAATTCAAGAGATTTCTGTGCATTTATTTTGTACAGGATTGGAATTTTTGTAAGGATCATTCATTTCTGTCACATAGCCAAAGAAAATGATTTTCCTGTCCCCTCTTCTATGTCATTAGCTCCTGAGTCAAAGTCTGGACAGGTGTCTCTGGGCACATACCTGTGCCATAATTGCAATGGAAGCTGGCAGAGCAGGTTTGAGCTTCTGTCATAGGGAGGCAGGCTTCAAAATATGGGGAATTCTAAATTGTAGGAAGTGAGTCCAAAAGATGCTGAGTGGCCATAAATATGACCAGTATCCACTGGGCTTTTCTAGATTGACTGAGCCCCTGGGAGGTATAGAGCATAGTGAGGAACATTGAGAAGGAGCCGAAGTGATTATGTTCTAGGCATTGAGTTTCTTTACAAACCCCCTTGCAGTGCCTTTTATCCTGAACCTCAGACAACCAGCTGAGCTGGTCCCCAGGATTTCTGAGCCTGTGGAATTACTCAGAGTCTGTGGTAGTCCATGCTTCCCTGATCCATGTGGTGGACACTCCAGGAAGAGCTCCCCTTCCTGCTGGCCAGGCACATAGTAATGAGACTGCAGAGCTTCTGTGAGGATGACTTACCGAATGAGAGAAGATCCAGAGCTCTGTTCCGCAATGATAGCGTTTGCTCCTGCTTGTCTGTGTTCCTTGTAAATCTTGGTGCTGCCGTAGGCTGGAATATAGGGGATAGTGTGGGACATGGTTATGTTCACACTGTACTGGACAGTGTTGGCTCAGTGATGGTCAGTGCTCACACTGGACACTTCCTGTCCCTGTGAGCACCTGGCTTAGTGACTTAACCTCTCTGAGCCTCAGTTTCCCCACCCATGAATGAGGATAAACCAGCTTTTAGTGTTTTGATGATGAAATGAAATTATATGTACAAAGTTTCCATGTAGTGTCTGATATTTATTCCTTGAGCAAAATAAATCTGTTAGTTGTTACCATGTTTTCACCTAGGAGAGACAGAAAGGGTACTTGTTTCAAAAACTCAGGTTAGAAAGAGAAAGTTTTAGTGTCTTGATTCATGCTCACAATCTGGCTTACTGTTCATGCTATACAAAACATTTCTTGCTCTCTATTTTTTAGGAGGATGGGACACCTTTACCCAGGTGTCTGTGCATTTAGAGGATCTCAATGTAGGGAATTTTTATGGCTCCATGAATTCACCTGGGTCTGCTGCTGGCCCACTGCATGGGCCCTGCTTTTGTCTGTGGGTCCCCCTTCCCCTGTGTGTGTGGTCAGGCCCCTGTGGCCCAAGCAGCTGTGTACCCAGCTCTCCCTCTGTTCCCTGCTTGCTCTGCCTGTCTTTTCTTTGGCCTCAGGCCTTCTGCTCTTGTTACAGACCTGCTTAGTTCTTGCTTCCCCCTCCTTCTCCACGTTATCCCTCTCCTGGGGCTGCTCTGCCGTCACACGCTTCTCCTTCACCACGCTCATCCACATCTTTTGCTTGCGAGTCAGTCAGCTCAGGGGGTAAAGGCACTGTCTCTGGAGCTAGGCTACTTGGGTTTGAATTCTGCCTTTGAATCCTATCACTACCAGTTACGAAGGTTTATGACCTTGGGCAGATTAAATAATCTGCCCAAAGCTCAGTTTCCTTGTGTGTAAAACAGGCAAGTACAGAACAACCCTTGCAGGGCGGTTGTGCAGACTCACTGAGCTAATGGACATCAGGCATGTGGCACAGTGCCTGTCACATAGCGAGTGCCCACGGTTATGATGTCCTGCTAAGTGCGTTTCACTCATGATCTCCATCAGCCTTCACAGAAATGCGGTGGAGAACCTCATCTCCTGACTTCACCTCCTCCTACGCCTCTCTCATTCTGTGCCGGCCTCACAGGCCTCCTTGCTGTGACTCAAGTTCCCAATGCAGGGCCTTCGCACCCTTTCCCAGACAACTGCTTGCTCACCCACTTGCCTCTTTTACAGCTTTATTCAGACTTCTCCTTCATTCCCTTATGTACAGTGGCAACCCCTGCCCCTGGCACTTCTTTTTTTGGTTTGTTTTTTTGTTATTATATATCATGCTTTTAATACAAACTTAAAAAAATCTGGAACAATATAAACTGTACAGATTTGATCAATCTTTTTGTTTTGTTTTTAAACTAAATCTCTAAACACACCAATGTTCCATTCCAAAATATTGCACAACATTCTGAATACAAAATGCTTGATTGTATTCCTCCTTCACTAAAGAAAGCAAATTCATTACCCTGCTCCCCCCCCCCCCCCCCGAGCTCCTCTCCATGTTGCCTCAGTTCCCCCCTTCCCACCCCCAGGGGTCAAACTAGAGAATCTACAGCTCACTGCATTGAGAAAAAGACATCATTCTGGACTAAAAGTTTACGTTCTTTACAAGACGATCCACCTTTTGATTTGTTCCTGGGAAAGAGGGGTAGACAGAGGTTGGGGAAAGGGGAGAAATAGATTTTATTCTCCTCTTCTTTTATTTTAAAGTTTGTTTTTCCTGAAAAAATATCTTTCTCTCCTCTTAAGAAAAAATCTTGAGAAGAAAAAAATTACGTTTTTTATGTTAGAAATATACATATATTCTGTATACCTCTTACATTCAAATGTAGCAAATTATTTAATACAAACAGACACCAAAAAATGTAAAAAATTAAAAAAAAAATGTTTTCCTATGAAACCAGGTAAATTAGTGCAGATTTTTGTTTTGTTTTCTTAAAAATAAAATTAAATTGAAACAAAAATACCTAGATTTGAGACAGACAGACTGAAGTGGGCCCAAGAGCCCAGCACAGGAGTCATGCTCCTGATCACACATTTTTCTTCATATTTCAACAGACCCTAAGGGGTTGGTCTCCCCCTCCCCGTATGTGGTGAGGAACAAGCCGACCAGGGTGTGGTAGGTGCCTGTGTGCGTGAGTCGGGGAGGAGGGGCTGGAAGGGGGCCTAAGCCAGCATCCAGCCTTTCCCAGAGAGCAGCCTGGGCCTGTCACCTGGCCCCTGGCCCTTCTGATTGCCCTCCCGTTCACTCTGCTTTCTGTCATTTTTCCTCCCCATGGAACTAATCACATGTTAACATACAATAATAAGCTATGACATTCTAGCGCTCTCCCTGCTAGAATGTCAGCTCCACGAGGACAGGAGTCTTTGACTATTTCGTGCTGCATTCCAAGCGCTGAGATCAGCACCCAGCACACAGTAGGCGCTCCTTCAGTAAGCAGTGGGACAGCACTTCTATCCCCCTTTCACAAGTGAGGAGACTGAGGCTTCAATTCAAGCTCAAAGGTCGCACAGCTAAGACCCAGTAGAGCAAGCTTCGCATTCTACCTCACCTGATTAAGCAGATTTGAGAACTGGCCCTTTTTCCAGGCTGTGCAAGCGTGAAGCCTGGCTGGCCGAGAGGAGGGGCTGTCCTGAGAGGGAGCAACTCCAGCTGGAAGGCTCCACTTGCTGGGCGCTGCTGGGGCTGCTGAGAGGTGCGAGGCCGTGTGGGTTTAGGTGCTGCCATCCATCCCGAAGCACAGTAGGACTTCAGGGAAGAGAATGATGACTTGGAGCAGGAGTTGCCAGGAAGGGCGTCCTCGCCAGCGTGGCGAAGCTGTCCCGGCAACAGTGACTTTGTCCTCATATCCTCCCAAGAAATGAACAAAGACAAGCTGACATGGGGCCGGTCCAGGTGAGCTCACACCCCTTGGAAACAAGTCACTGGTCGGGGAAAGAGGGATGCACTCGGTATCCTAGTGGGAGCAGCAGCATCTCCAGGGGTCCTCCTGCTCCCCCGCCCTCACCCGGGGCCTGGGAAGGCTGGCCACGCATGCACGGTGTCATCCGCCTGCACTGGGGCTGCCACTCCATTAACACGGGCTCCAAGGACCGCGGTTCTCGCCTCCAGCAGACACCCGCAATCTGGCTCTGGTCACCCAGGGCCAGACATCATTGCCCTTTCTCTAATTGCCTTCAGCATCAGATGATTTGATGCTCTCTGATGCTCGCTTTTGCCTTTTTATTGTGCGTCTTGCTTTATTCTCCCCGTCCTGCCCTCCCTCCCCTGGCCTCCACCTCATCTTTCCACCAGTTCAATTTCTTCTTATGTAAATATTATATACTAGTTTATCCTGCAGGTCATGAATATGTTAGGCAGCAAGGTTGTCTGCATAAAGCTCAGGCATGCCCAGTGTAGCCTGCAGTCAGAGAGAATACATAAGCCTCTGCCTTTTTGAACAAATATGAATTTAACTCGAAGGTACTTGCCAGTGTGATTTGTTTTCACTGATAATGTATGAATAAATATTAAAATGTAATCATCTGTTTATGCTGAGGATGGGTTGGAATTCCGGTCATATTGCTATTTCTGTTTCTCCTGCATGTAATTTGTTTGCCATGTTAATGACATTTATTCCTGGGTAAGCCTCTGTTTCCGGCTTTGAATGTAATTTCACTTTTTGATGACAGTAATGGCTCAGTAAACTGCACAATTGCACTTAATGGACTTATTTTATGATAACATTAACTTGGCATCGGATCAGGATGGAAGAGAAAACTCATCAAAGGGATATAGTCAAACAGTTACTTTTCTCTAAGTTATTATCTATTTTATGAGTTGCTACAGGGCAGAGGGGGAGGTAACAACCTGTTTCTTACAAACATATGTGAAAGCACTTTGTAAATCATTAAGTAAGTCGTCCTTATTATAACATGAAATTGTGCATATACGTGCACTTTTAAACAGTCCTCTTTCCCCTTTGCATATGGAAATACTGATAAACGATTATTGAGCACCTGTTATGTGCTAGGGACTTTGTTAAGTTCTGGGAACTCTGAAATTAATGTCAGACTTCCTCAAGCAGTGGCAGTTGAGTGGGCAAGAAAGACACGCATGCCAGCAGTCAAATGCCAGCATGCCTGGGATAAGCAGTGAGCAGTGATATGACTCAGTGGAGGCTCACAGATGGTTCCCGGGGGCAGACAGGTTGGAATGACAGACTCGCCTCGGGAGGATCAGTCATTCTTCTCAGAGGAGGTGATCTTTTACACTAGACATTGAAAGGTATTTAAGAAGCCTGGCCACAGAAGAAAAGAGAACCGGGAATTCCAAGTAGAGGGGACAACATATGCTATAGAACTTACTCTGAGGTACCACTTATAAAAGCCTCTCCTCTTTGCATGGCGCCCTGATTCACTTTTTGCTCTACCTCACTTAATACTCACGACAGCCCTGCAAAGTATAGGTATTATTATATTCATTTTATGTTCACTTTACAGAAGGGGAAATTGAGCCCCAGAGAGGTGCAGAAAGTGACTTTAGGTCACACAGTTAGATGTTGGCAGGGAGGGATCTGACATCAAAGTCTCAGCTCTTTGTGCTATCTTGTGCTTGCCCATGAATGGCACTCTTATGGAACAGTCGCTAGTGGGTGCAGCTGTGGTGGTGGAGGAGTGACGAGGTGTTTGAAGAGGGGAGTTGGAGCTAGATTGTGAAACACCTTGAAGGCCAGACCAAGGAGTTTGACGTCATCCTCTGTGCTGGGGGATATTGGCATAGATGCTACCCTCCATCCTCAGAGCACAGAGTGAATACCCCAGCAGAGGTACAAACTAATCTACTGGGATCAGAAAAAAATATTAAAATTTCTTCATTTTGTCCTAAGATGAAGAAACTAAACTTTATAAACATTTGACTTAGAATAGTACCTGGATATAATTTATATATAAATAAGCATCTGTTGAGAATCATACTTAAATTTTTTTTTTTCTCATAGGAGAAGTTTTGGAAACCCCTTCTTCTGGCAGTGGGGAGCCATTGAAGTTCTAAAGCAGGGGATTAACATGATTAGATTCATGTTTTAGAATGATTAGTGCAGAAGTAAGGTTAGTATGTGGGAGACGGAGGAGGGGAGGCAGGAGATCGATAACGAAGCTACTGCAGTAATCCAGGCAGGAGGACTTGAACTGAGGTAGTCACGGTGGGGCTGGAGAAGGAGGAAAGTAAGAAGCTGAGGGTTTATAGATGGCAGGATTGCCCAAACTAATGGAATGTGGGAGTGGAACTGATGGAGGGGGCCAGTTGGCTGATGTGACCCTGAACTTGGTGGTCCACTTTTATCAGGTATTGCTCATCAGCATGACGAGTGGGGGGAGGAGCAGGTTTTGGGGGGGAGACGACGTGTTTGGGACACGTGACGCTGCAGGTGTTTACTGGCGTAGCCGGATGGACGTGCACAGCAGGCGGTTAGATACAGATTCGGAGTTCAGGGGAGTGGAGAATGGAGATACGGCTTTGGTAGAGATTGATCTCCTTTGGTAGAAAGAGGATGTATTTGAAGCGGTAGCACAAGGTGAGCAGTGCTATAAAACTCAGAATGGAATGCAGGAGATTCGCATGTTGGAGGGATGGATGAGGGTAGAGTCCCAGGGAGGGAGGATTGGAGATATAGGAGAGGAAGCAGGAAGGACTGGCCTTAGAGGACCCAGGAAGGGGAGCATTTCCGAGAGGGAATGTCAGCAGTATTCACTGTTGCAGTGATGTCCTGGGAACTGAAAACTGATCAGGAGCAGGATATTTCACAATTAGATCTTTGGGGAATCAGCCAACCCTTTCCCAGAGTTTAGCATCTTTCCTAGTATCCAAACAGCAGGCCATCCGGGGGCAGAGGGATCAGGCTTTGATGATTGATTTCCCATCATATGCACAGGAATTGCTTACATTGTGGATTGTTCTTTGCCAGGGTATAATCCAAGACTGGCTTACCCCCCACCATCCCTCAGAAGCTGAGCCAGTTGTTTCCTATTTCTTACCAATCTCATACTGTGCTTACAGCAAAGTGTAAAATGCTGGTCTTGTTTGCTTCCATTGTCCCTTTAAATGGTTTAATTTTGCAGAACAAGATGCTATAGATAGTTAAGGGAAAAGCCAGGGAGGTCACAAGATATTCATTCTTTCACGTTGAAGCAGTAGCCGATTTCCTTTCCTTGTTAACTCCTTGTTAGAAGTCTGGGGCTAGCTTGCTGGTAGAATCTTTGCCTTTGCACAAAAATAACTTTCTGTCAAATGCCTAGGTTGACAGTTCCTCAGAGAATGACTTGGGTGGGAGATCAGTTTACTGAATAAATACGTAGATTTAGGATACGTGTTTGCAAATCCCCTGTAACTTAATATGGACATGCAGGATAATAAAGGGTCTAGTTTGCCAGAGGGGTGAAATTCACCAAGCTAACCTAATGGTCAGGGATGCTGAACTGAATCAGGCTGACTAGATGTACTTTGTGATCCACTTCAGATGCACTTGAGGCAGGCATCACCCTGAAGCAGAATTTGTTTCCTTATTAGGAAGTATTAATAATACATTACTCAGTTGTTGGGCTTGTTTCTTATTGTGTCTTTGCGGTGGATGGAAAATTAAAAAGGACTTAGTTATGGGGCACATATGGTCACTGTCCTTCAAATCTCCAAACTAGCTCCTCTGTATCTCAGATTTACTCTCCTAATGTAGTCGCAAAGACATATGAGTTCAGTTCAATTCGTTTGTTCATTCATTCATTCAGTAAACATTTTTGAGTCTTACTATTTGGAAGTTCTATGCTAGGATACCGCAGTGAACAAGGCAGATGTAGCCCTGCCCTCATGCTTCCCTTATATAATACTGCGGGGGAAAACAAATAAAATAAACAAATACACCAAGTCGTTGCAAACCATGATAAATGCCTGTAAGGGAATTAAAATTGCAAGTAGTTGAGATAGGTTGTCCAGTACAGCGGTGAATAATCCCAGTGACTACCTGTATAATTGTGGGCAAGTGACCTAACCTCTGTGCCTCAGTTTCCTCGTCTAAAGTTGGGATTACTTCACAGTGTTATTGTGAGGATTCTGATGAAGTGACGTTTAATTAATTAATTTATTATTTTTGGCTGCGTTGGGTCTTTGTTGCTACGCTCGGGCTTTCTCTAGTTGTGGTGAGTGGGGGCTTCTCTTCGTTGCGGTGCATGGGCTTCTCATTGCAGTGGCTTCTCTTGTTGCAGAGCACAGGCTCTAGGTGCATGGGCTTCAGTAGTTGTGACATGAGGGCTCAGTAGTTGTGGCTTATGGGCTCTAGAATGCAGGCTCAGTAGTTGTGGCCCACGGGCTTAGTTGCTCCGCGGCATGTGGGATCTTCCTGGACCAGGGCTCAAACCTGTGTCCCCTGCATTGGCAGGCGGATTCTTAACCACTGCGCCACCAGGGAATTCCCTGATGTGACGTTTAAACTGAGATGTGAGGGATGGGAATGATCCAGCCACGCAGGGATAGAAGGAAGAGTCCTTCAGGGAGGGAAAGTCTGAGCAAGTGATCTTGAATAAGAAAGAGCTTGAAAGAGTTTTTTTCAGAAAGTTATCGTGGATGAAGTATAGAGAGCACAGGGGAGATTAGGAGGAAGATGAATTGGGTGAGATAGGCAGAGCCTACCATGAAAAGATCATTCTAAGTGTATTACAGAGTCCTTGGGAGGCATGTAGTTGAAGATGCTTTCATGTGAGGTAGCATGCTGACACTTGATGGCGAAGAGGGCTTGTGTCATGTGCCACATGGGTGGATTGGGGGCGGCTTTGTGGTCTAGTGTTGAGGAGGACACTGAGACTGAGTTCAGAGGTAGCTGCACAGGGAGCTTGACTGACCAGTGGTACCTGAAATGGGCAGCTCGGTAGGAAGTGACAGATTATTAATCCCTGAGTTAATTACACAACCCTGGATAGGAGTAAAGGACTCTGAGTACAAGCAGAGTGCATGTTGTCCTGCAAAGCGTTTGTTTTTAGATTATAGTAATTGCATATTTAAAATTGAAAAGCCTGTGTTTCATAACCTCCCACAAGCCTCTTTGGTTGCCTCCTGTAAGATTCAAAGACATAAACTGGCCATCTTTAATTGGGTTGCGAGACAGACACAGCCTGTGCTACCTTACTTCATTGAGCAATCCCTTTAGGTTTTTCTGTTTGTTGGTTGGTTGGTTTGTTTTTTTGCAGTATCTCATCTCTGCTAAGCATTATTGTTTTACAGTCATAACGTTTATTACTTTTTAATGCCGTATATGTTTCAGCGACCATGAATTGTTGGCTGCAGTTTTGGACAAGTTTTTTAAAATATATAGTCACTTCTCAGTGATCTGTTAATGTATGGGTCTAAAGACCCATATTACCTGAAGTAGCAGATAGTGTCAAATTCACTTGATTTGATCATCAGAGTGCACTATGCAGATGTGTGTATGTGTGTACAGGTGAGCTTTTCCGTAGAAGAATGTTTTTCCAAATCAGTTTGCTGGGATAAATAGTACTGTTAATTATTATTTCCTGATTTCCTATCAGATGGGCATTCTGGAGGGAGGGCAGACCTACTGGTCTTGGGTACCATAGGGGTGATAAAAATGGAGAGCTTGTCCATGATCAAACATATTTTGTGAACAAGACACAGATGATAACATTATTATGTCAACAGTTAAGAATATCCCAGGTAGCACGAGCCACAGAATTTTACATTGCTAACCTCTCCTCTTCCTCAAAACACTTTCTCCCCTTGGCCTCTGTAGCATAGAACTCTTTTAGTATTCCTCATACTTCTCAGACCCTTTGGAGGTCCTAAATGCCCATTTTAGCCCAATCCTCCTTTCACTCAACTCCCTCCACCTAGGTGACCAAATTCAAACCCATCGCTTCAGTTACCGCTTCTATGCAGATAACCCAGAAATCCAGCTTGACCTCTTCAACAAGTTCCAGATCTGTGTGTCCAGTTTACTTGATATCTTTCGTATCTCTGAGGCCATTCAAAGTTAGCATAACCAGAACCAAACTCATGATGTCCCCTCTTCTCACTGACCTACAACTCAGCATGTTGCATGGGGCAGACAAATAGGATTTTTTGACACCTCACTTTTTGTGTTTTTCCCACATAATCCACAGTCAAGTCCCCTCTTAAATGTCTCTCAAATTCATCCACATCTTTCCGTCTTCACTACCAACTTCCTGTTCACAGTTCTCGTCACCTCACACCTGGATCATTGTGTTAGCTTTCTCCAGTGGTCTTGCTGCTTCCATCCTTGTCCTCCTAGAATCTGTTTTGCTATGGAGTCTGTTGAATTTCCTAAGTAGACAATTATAACATCTGTAAATGTGGAAAGCTTTGTTTCTCTCTTTCTTCTCTCTTTCAAATCCTTTTTCTCCCTGTCTTACTGCATTGGCTAGGTTCTAGACCAATGTTGAATAAAAATGGTGGTATATATTATGTATTAGATTTAAAAAATATTTTAGATGTCTTTTATCAGTTTAAGGTAGTTCTTTTCTATCACTAATTTGATAATAGTGTTCATCATGAAGCAGTATTACATTTTATTGTGATCGCTGATGTTTTGAACTTATTTATATCATTTTAGATGTGCATCTTCCCCAACATTCTGATTTTTCTGTCCTCTTTTTCCTTCTTTTTTTTGGTTTGTCTTCAATTTTTTCACTCTCTTTTCACCTTTAATAGTTTGAAAGTTACATTTTATATCCAGTTCTATTAGTGGCTACTTAGGTATTCTATCATACATATTTAACTTAATAAAATCTAAAGTTAGTATCTTTACAGTCCTTCTGGAAAATAAAGGATTTTAGAAGACACTTTCACTTCCTTCTTAAATATTATGCTATAATTGTACAGTATTTCAGTTTTGCCTTTTTCGATAATTCTGCAAATTAGACATTATTATTGTTTTAAGCAGTTGGTATTTGTTTATATGATTTTACCAATAAAAGCTTATCAACACTACTAAAACTAAACTTAAAAGTTTAAACTTAAACTTAAAAGTGGTTAAAGTGGTAAATTTCATGTTATCTTTTTTATCACAGTGAAAAAAAAGGTATCACTTCTCCTGTCATCTTTGACTGTCCGTATTTGTTTTTCTTCTCCTTGAAGTAAATTGTTTATTATTAACTGCAGGAAGTTTACTGGTAGAGTTGCTAAAGTCTCTCTGATTTTATTCTGAAACTTGGAAGGGGGTTTCCCTGGATATAGACTTCTAGCTCTTTTTTTCACTGTGATCGGCTGTTAAGGTTAGCTGTCAGTCTTACTGTTGTTCCTTTATAGGCATTCTGTTTTTTTCTCCCTGGCAGCTTTTAAGATCATCTCTTTGTCTTTGGTATTCTGCATTTCTCTATGTTGTACTTAAGAATGAGTTTGTTTATATAGCTAGAAGTTAGTTTTCCTGGATCTGGAGTGTGGTATTTTTAATACCAGTTCTATAAAATTTCTCATTCATCATTCTTTTTAATTTTTGCATTTTCCCCTTATATTCTGTTATCTCTCTGAAATGTCAGTTATTGTATGTTAGACCTCATATTCTCCATGTCTCATAAACTCTCATATTTTCTATCTTTTGGTTTTTGGGGTTCATTCTGGCTAATTTCTTTCAACCTATTTTCCAGCTCACCAGTTTCCCTCTTAACTACATCTAATATGCTGTTTGATTCATTGAATGAGATTTTTTATTTTAATCATTATATTATTTATTTTCAGAAATTCCATTGAGTTCTTATTCAGATATAATTTTTTTAACTTTTTTTTGTTTCTTGATTGTATTTTCAAACATCTTTTCTATATTTTGAAGCACATTAAGTATGAGATTTTATATTCTTTGCTGGATAACTCCAATAGGCGGATTCTTTGTGAGGCTGATTCTGCTGTTTCTGTTTTGGGTGACCTTGAGTCCTTGTGCATTTTGTTGTTATTATTATTTTTTAAAGCTTATTTCCCTTTCAACTTTATCAGTTCTTGTGTATTTTTAGTCTTGAATTAAAGTTTTTTATTTTCTTCCAGAGAAAATCAGAATTTCCTTCCATTGTTCACGTGGGGGTCACTAACAACCAGAGACCTCTTTAAGTTAAAATTTCTCTTTGTGGATCGATGTGAGGCACACGAATTTGGAAAAAACAAAAACAAACAAAACCACAAACAAACAAAATCCAGGTGAGGACTGGCTTGTGGTTAAGAAATCTCAGTGGAGATGTGTTTTCCTTCTTCACCCAGCACCAAGTTTTCTTTCATGCAGTAGATTTATTTCTCACCCTCCTTTATAGGAAGGTATAACAATTTGGGGTATCAGCTTACTGCAAGGGTCTCCGATATGCAGGCCCCAGGATTGATCTCATTCTTTCTCTTCCCCAAGCAGTTAACTTCAGTAGTTGTGGCATGCGGGCTTCAGGAGTTGTGGCTTGCAGGCCCCAGTAGTTGTGGCTTGCGGGCTCTAGAGCGCAGGCTCAGTAGTTGTGGCACATGGGCTTAGTTGCTCCGCGGCATGTGGGATCTTCCCGGACCAGGGCTCAAACCCGTGTCCCCTGCATTGGCAGGTGGATTCTTAACCACTGTGCCACCAGGGAAGCCCTGGGAGTCATTTTTATTGAGAGGTTTTCTAGGGCACTGTGTCCACCACAATGTCAGAAGTGGAAGTCTTTAAACTTCACTGCAGCCAGAATGATCTTTCCACACTTCAGGTCTGATTGAGGTGCTCACCTTCTTAAAATCCTCTAATTTCTTCTCACTGCTCTTAGGATGAAGGTAAAACTTCACGTGACCTGCGAGGGTCCGGTCCTGGCTGCCCGCCAGCCTCTTTTCACCCGGCTTACCCAGATTCTCTCCACTCCGGATTCAGGGGCCTTCATTCAGTCCCTCTGACCCACTCGGCTCCCTTCTGCTGCGGGGCCCGTGTGCTTGCTGACCTGTGGATGGAATGGCCTTTCTTCTCCTTTTCTCCTAGTTCTTTCTTATTCTCCTTTCCTGGGTCACCTCAAGCATCACTCCCTCAGGGAACCTATCCCTGTATTTTCTGGCTAGGTCAAATCTCTTTAAATTCTTATTGCCCATGTATTTTGTCTTTCAAGTATGTATCACAAATAAATATTTGTTGAGCACCTATTATACATCAATTACTGTGCTATCAAGGAATTTGGAAAGAGAAATAAAAATTGATGCCCGAATATATATCATAGCTGCCATTTTACATATTTAGGGGTTAATTTTTGTTTCTCCTTATAAATTCCTTGATAGCACAATGATTGGTGCATAGTAGGTGATCAACAAATATTTATTAGTTGAAGTAATTATCTAATGGAAACCTTAAACACAACTGCTCAAGCCAAGTAAAAGTGTCCTTTTCCTAGACTTTAGAGAGTCCATTATTTATTAGTTTTCCCTTCCCTCGTCCCTCATGGCTTGCTCTCTGTGTTTGGTTTTAAACCAGGTACTCACAGCTGGGTCATCAAGGTCTGGTGACTGAAATGCAGCCCTGGGTTTTAAAGCTCACCTCTTTGGATCAGGACCCCTCTTCTGTGATCAACATTTCCTCTTCTGATATGATTTAATGTGATAATCTGGTGCCTCCTCCATTGTAATACATGTTAGAAGGTGGCCTCTCCCAAACCCCAGAAACCAGTAGAGAGCCTGTTGAGGGCCCTGCCTGGGAGCTTTGGTCTGCTACACACACTGCATGTCCTGCTTCTCTGAACCTGGAACTGTGCCATTTTTCATTTTGGAGATATCCATGGGGCAGGAGGAATGTGTGCCTTGTAACTAATTCACAGGTCGTCCCAGGCCTGGAAATCTAATTTCCCTCTGAGCATACAGCTTCTAAAAGGCCTGTAACTCAGCATTTATTCTTCCTTACATTAAGCATCAACACATTGTATACCTGTCCCAGGCACACTGAGCCCTAAAACTTGGTCCTTCTTTTTAAGCCCTTGACTTGATAATGAAAGTTTCTATGTCGTTGAAGTATTTGTCTAGTGGTCAAGGTTTTGGTTTGCATTAGCGATCAAGTGTTTACCCGACAGATATTTATTGAGTAGCCACTGGACCACTTTGCTAAGCACTGGAAATACGACAATGGATCGGAGAGACTCAAGCCTAGTCGTGGGATTTTTAGTCTAGGTGGGAAGGGAGTCATTAAGCAGGTAGTCATATGGGCGCATATGAAATTAAGAGACATGTGTGTGTGAGGTGCCTTGAGAGCATGTAACAAGGAGATCATATCTCATCATGAAGTCAGGGAGGTGTCCTGGAGGAAGTGCCATCTGTGACCTGAGTGATGAGTAGGAGTTGGCAGGTAAAGAGGAGGAGGGTGTAACTGGTGAAAAGAAAGCTGGAGGGAGGTCCCTGAGACAGTAGAGAACTTGACTCAGTTGAGCTGTGGAAAGGCAGAAGTGACTGGAATTCAGTGATGGAGGGATTAGAGTAGCAGTAGATTGCCTGGAGGGACAGGAAGAGACAGATCTTGACGATCCTTGAAGGTCAGGCCATGGCATTTAGACAATATCCTGAGGGAAATTGGGAGCTATACTGACTTTTTTTTTTTTTTTTTAAGTGTAGTTGATTTACAATATTGTGTTGATTTCAGGTGTATAGCAGAGTGATTCGGTTATATATATATATATATATGTATATCTCTGTATTCTTTTTCAGTTCTTTTCCATTATAGTTTATTACAAGATATTGAATATAGTTCCCTGTGCTATACAGTAAAAAAAAAATAAAAATAAGGGATTATGAACAAGTGAATGGTATGATCACATTTGTGTTTTTAAAATGGTCCCTCTGGCCAATGTGTAGAAAATGGATTGAAAGGAAGTAAGAGTGAAGGAAGGGAGGTGGTTCAGAAACCTCTACAGGTGAGAGGTGATGGGGACTTGGATGAAGATGGTGCCGATGAGGATGAAGGATAGTAAATGGCTTTGGTGACTGTAGTTAACAATACTGTATCATGTACTGGAAAGTTGCTAACAGAGTATGTCTTAGATGTTCTCAACACACACACACACACACACACACACACACACACACAATTGTAATTTTGTGAGGTGATGGATGTGTTAACCAACCTTATTGTGGCAATGCTTCTGCAACATATACTTGTATCACATTATCACGTTGTACACCTTAAACTTACACAGTATCATATGTTAATTATATCTCAATAAAGCTGGAAAAAAATGGTTTGGGGAGGTGGAATTAATGGGGCTTGATGACTGAATGACCCTCAGGCTCTTCAAGATCCACCCCTACTTACCCCAGGCTCTGGCTTGGGCAGCTGTGAGGCCACGTCATGCTGGGGAACTCTGCAGTGTGAGCAGGCTTGGTCTTGGATGATTGTCATACCCCATCCTGACTCTTTGAGAGTAGAAGCCAATCAGGAATCCTGGAGGTTTCCCTCAATGATAATGTGGTCTACTTAGAGATGAGGGACCGAGCGCCCAGAGTGATGTGACCTGCTAAAGGTGACAACACAACAATGGTGCTGACATCTGTTCTAGAATTCAGTCTGGGGACACAGACCACTGGTCTTTCTGCCACACTGCCCTCTCCTGGCAACTTCTCTGGCCCTCAGCCATCCTACCACTCGACTGATGTTTCCAGTAATGCAAACCTTACCGTGTTTGGACTCGACACTTCCTCAGGTGTTCCCAGATTTCAAAACAAAGAGTTTTACTGCACATGCATTTTTCAAACCAGCACCATTATTAAAGAAAATGTTAAAAATTCTATTTAATTCTACACACCAAATGTCAAGGCTCTCAGTGGAACAAGATCATGTAGCCCGGGGTTACTTATACTTCTCGGGAAACCACAGGCTGAAAGGGCAAAGTTTAGACGGTTTTGGCATGACCACTGTTTAGAGTGATACTGACTGGACATTTCTTAGGCAAGTGTTTCTTGAGTTGCACTCCATGCCAAGAACCAGGAAGTAGGTGAGAAGTCAACATCTTGATTCTATGATTGTAGAGGGAAAACTGCCTCCAGTTGTATGGCCTCGAGCTAGACCTCCTGGCTCCAGCTCTAGTTCCCGTGATGAGAATGAGAGAGTTCAGGAAAGACCCTGGAGAAAAGGATTGTTGTAGAAGGGAACTGGAGGCCAAGAAACATTCACTCCCCACCCCCACCCTCCAAAAAAGAGTAGAAAGATCTTTTTAAAATTAAAGGCAATATTTACTTGTTATAAAATCAGAATATAATATAAAAGTGTATAAGGGGACTGTTGACACAATCCCTTTTCTAAGAGGTAGTGAAATGATCAATTTAATGTACAGATTTTACAAAGTGTGTAGGTGCGTGTATGTGTGTGCATATGTGTGTAATCATTCTGCAACTTAATTTTTTTCTGTTATGATGCAGAGAATATTATGCTTAGTAAAATAAGAGAAAGACAAATACTATATGTTATCACTTACATGTAGAATCTACAAAATATATGAATGAATGTATTTGCAAAACAGGAGCAGACTTACAGATATAGAAAACGAACTTGTGGTTACCAAAGGGGAGAGGGAAGCGGGGGAGGGACAAATTAGGGGTATGAGATTAACAGGTACAACTACTATATATAAAATAGATAAGAAGCAAGGATATACTGTATAGCACAGAGAACTATACCCATTGTCTTGTAATAACCTTTAATGGAGTATAATTTGCAAAAATACTGAATCATTATGCCGTACACCTGAAACTAACCCGATATTGTAAATCAACTACACTTCAATAAAATTTAAAAAAAGATATCAAGGACACCTCCCAGGTCATTAAAAAACTAAAGGAAGAAATGGTAAGAGAAGCAGTCAAGACCTAATTTCTTTTTAGTACCTAAACTTTTTAGACCAACTTGGCCTGAAGAGAAAGAGCTGAGGGACTTCGCTGAGTATTAGCTTCTCTTTCAAGTAGATGATGTAATCTATATTTTTCTCTATATGTCTTGAAACCGTGGAAGTGTGTGTGTGTGTGTGTGTGTATGTGTGTGTGTTTCTATCCTTAGGAACATTGTTTTGGGAACACTCAATTTCTAATTATATTGAGGGAAAAGACCCTGAATACCATTTTTCATGCTAATGGAGAAATTTACCTAAGTGCAGCCTTAGGCAATTTAGTTCTTCCTGCCAAATTACATAAAGGTTGCCGCTCCTCTCAGTAGAATGAAGGATGGCACAGGGCGCACACCACACTCTATTCATAACTTAGCTTTTGCCTGCATTTTATGACCTACTTACTATTAATTTATTATACAGGGTTGCCATATTTTAAAAGTAAAGTGAATGTTCTAGATGGATTGTTTTTCTTTCATTTCTTCCATATTGTTAACTTCTATTTTTTTTTATTTAAGCTGTTTACACTTCTACCTGAGGCAGTTTTTCTCCAGTGATTGCATTAATTTTTGTGCGTTCATTCTAGACATTTTTCAAAACAGGATACCCACACGTTGAGTTTGCCTTTTTTTCCCTCTCATCTACAGATCTTTCTTCCCTGGGGTGATTTACAGGAAGAAGACTGTTTAGTGAAACTTCTTTGCAGTTTGCCCTAAGGGGCAATCCCACCTCAAACGTCAGATTCTGGAGAAGTAACAGCTCAAGTAGAAATAATTTTGTCAATGACAAAAGGATTGGCACCAGGAACTGGTCTGAGCCCTGCCTGTGGACTGCTGGTAGTATTCAATTCAATCAAGTCTTCATGAAATACTCTCTGGCCACCAGAGCTGCCTGCCAATTCACACTGGCAACTTTGTAGTTATCCTAGCCCTTCCTTATATAGTTCCTTTCTTTTTTTTTTTTTTTTTCTAAAAGAAATTCACGTTCTTTTATTTATTTATTTATGACTGTGTTGAGTCTTCGTTTCTGTGCGAGGGCTTTCTCCAGCCGCGGCAAGTGGGGACCACTCTTCATCGCGGTGCGCGGGCCTCCCACCATCGCGGCCTCTCTTGTTGCGGAGCACAGGCTCCAGACGCGCAGGCTCAGTAATCGTGGCTCACGGGCCCAGTTGCTCCACGGCATGTGGGATCCTCCCAGACCAGGGCTCGAACCCGTGTCCCCTGCATTGGCAGGCAGACTCCCAACCACTGCACCACCAGGGAAGCCCCTATAGTTCCTTTCTAATAGGGTACAACTTTACTCTTTCTCTTCTGAGAATAACTCCTTACATTTCAACTTTGTTACCCTTCAAATGAAATTTTCTCTGGCCACTGTTGAGCTGGGCAGCTCACTCCAGGCTCATTGCACCAAAATTCCATGTCTTAATCTGCAATTTCTGATTCATTTCAGGTCCATAGACCTTGGTGGTGGGAGAGGGGGTGGCGATGGTGACGATGACCACGTGGGGAAGAGCGGAACCAGAGAGGGGACCCTCTCTTTCATGACCCCTTTCCAGCCCTATTGCTGTGATTTAAATGTGCCTGCTGAGTGCACTGAAGGGTTTCTTTCTATAAGTAGGATCGATAAATGCAAGGATGATTTTCAGACAGACTCAGCTCCTGGTTTGGCTACAGTTATTCTTTATCCCAAATGGTGGGGATGTGGAGAGAGAGAGACAAAGAGACAGAGACAAGAGATAGAAAGAGACACAGAGACACACAGACAGAGACAGAGAGGTGATAGAGAGGTAGGTAGGTTCTGGTCTTAGACTGCTGTGAATTTTCCAGAGTAATTGCTCTTCTGAAACCACGAATGGCTTAATGGTTCTCTTTGTAAAGTCACTAATTTACACCTCCTGTAATAGAGCAAATTATTGGCTCAGGGGTGGGAATACCAGCCAAGTAACCGTGGATTTAGAGCCTGAACAGAAAAAGGTGAGAGCTAGCCATCTCACTTCCCTACACAGTTGCAGAATATCATCCCAGGGGCAAATGATGCTTTCCTACCCACCTGACTTGTTCCGGCCCTGGTGATCTGCTCTTACTTTGCTCTGCTCCACGAGGCAGTATATTGTTTAGTGGTTGAGGGAGTGAAATTTGCAGCTGGACACTCCTCGGCTCGAAATCCTGACTCTGCCATTTACTAGCTGGGTGAACTTGTGCGGTTAGCATAGTGCCTGGTGCCTAGTGAATGCTTAGTAAGTAGCAGCTGTTAACAGTATTAGTCGTCTTAGTGGTAAAAGTTATGATAAAAAAATAAAGGTGGTAGAGCTGAAGATGACTATTAATACCATCCTCACGATGTTGTTTAGGTACCGTTAGAATTAGCTGAACTGCTATGAGTTCTTTGGATTCCTAAGACATTTCTGTATAGCCACATTGAAGGTGCTGAAGTTCATTCATTTAATAATTTATCATTTGTTGATGCGTTTGCTTAAAACTCACTTTTGCTGTTCCATGCCTATTGCTAGACGTGGGGATATTACGACAAAATAGGCTTGATCTCTGCCTGCATGGAGCTTATACTCCAGTGGAGAAGACAGGCAAGTAAGTGGTGATGATAAAGAATGAAGTATTCTAACAGGGAAGCCTCAGGCATTGTGACAGTCTGCATTAAATGCTGTGTGCAGTGCATATCATTCATCTAAGGAAATTCACTGGGTAAGTGGTCTCCCTTCTACAGTATTTCTCATGTCCTGGCATCACTGGGCGCACAAAAGTATCTTGACTTGTATGGCAAGGTAACAAAGTGGTGTGGTGAGATCTCATTACTTAAGTAATTTTGCTCAGTTCCCTGTAAGATCGTGGAGACATTTAAAATAGAGTTTTCATTTTTAAAAGCTTCCAGTGAATCTGGTCTTGCTCCCAGGCACCTGTGAAATGAGTCAGGTGTGTGTCTTGCCAAGAGCAAATTTAGGCAAAAGATGTGACCAGGTAAGGGATACAGAGGCAAGCCAGGCCCAGGTCTAATCCTGGGGGCCTTTCCAGGACTTCTGGGAGGAAGGAGGGAGGTGGGGGACAGGCTGTGGCGGTGGCATGGGAGGGGGGCGAGGTGCTGAGGGCTGAGAGGGGCCTTCAGGTAGGTGGCTCACCGAGGTCAGTGTCAGCGGAGCCCCTGCTCCCTCCTCTCAGCTTCCATTCCCCTTGTTCATGCCTCTTTAATTTGTTTTCTTTTCTCATATGTAAGATGTAGATAATAAGAGCCCCTATCAAATGAGCTAATCCGTGTGAAGAACTGAGCACAGTGCCTGAACCTTAGGAATCACTCAACAATAACATTAAACTTTTATTGTTCAGCTTTTCTCGCTACACGGCAATATATGATTTACCTATCGGTTTGCCTCATGACTTCTTGGGGATAGGGACTGAGTCTTACTCCTATTTACCTCCACTGCAGTGCCTGGCATACAATGGGTGCTCAATAAATGGCAGTTGCTTTTATGAAGTGGCTGATTTCTTCCTCCTAAGACTTTAGAAAGCAAAACGGAGCGGATCCAGAAGAAAACAGTGGTACTATATAACAATAGCTAATATTTATTGAGTGTTAATTTTGCACCAGGCACTGTGCTGACTGCTTTACATGCATTATTTTAAAGTAGGACAACAGTGTGGGGCTAGTACCATTTTACTAGTGAGAAAACTGAGCCTTCTAGAGATGAAGAAATTTAGGCAAGATCACCCAACTGACAGGTGTCACAGCAGGGTTTGGAAGCTACACAGTCTTACTTAAATGTCTGTGTTGCCTCCAAGAGGTGGGTAGGAAATCAGGAGGATGCCTGGGAACGTGGCTCAGGGGAGCTGGAAGTGGCCGAGGTATGAGGTATAGAAATGTAAAGGGGCCGGTACTCAGGAAACCCTCCACCCTGGATTCTAAGGTGAATCTTCCTCCTGGCTTTCTGCAGCCTGAGGTTGCCTTGGTTCGATTCTGCTTCCCTGGGCTGCTGGCCTGAGGTTGGCATCTCCGTTTTCGGCTGAGGCTTTATGTACCTGCACGGAGAAGGTGGTGCAAGGCATTGTACACTCCATGTGGGGCCCCACTTGCATTTAGTGAGTGCTCAGCTGTGCACAGTGTCTCCTTAATGAATCACGTGCCAGCCGAGCATCGCTATATTTATCCTAGCCCTGGGAGCTAAGTGCCTGCCGTGGTTGGACTTGCATGCCCCAGAACAGCGCCTCGCAGGTTGTTCCAGTTGTTCTTGTGGTCAGGGCCTTTGGGCCCTTCAATAATTCGTCCCCTGGCAGAATCAGCTGTTTTCTAGGTGCTCTGGAGCCAGAAAAAATGTTTCCCTCCTGAAGCTATATACAGAGAACAAGTGTGAAAGAAGGACCTTGAAACTACATCTGTTGTGCCCTTGACTTCAAGGCCACGTTTAAAGCCTTGCAGATAGACAAGACATTATTTTTCTTTTCTCCTTATGCTTCTCAGGGGAGGTCCCATGGTGCTGAATGCCCTCCCCACCCGCCAACCGCCATCAGTTTATTTCTTCCACATAATCTAAAGACTTTATGTATTTTTTTTTCCTTAGTCACTCCTTCTAAGAAATATTCCTTTTATTTACGTACACTCAGATCAGAGAGTTTGCCAGTATGATCACTTCTGTGCTTAGGAATCAACAACAAGAATTACTGATATTTACTTAACACTTATTAAGTGCCAGCTATAGTACTAAGCACTTGAGATGCATTATCTCATTTTTTTCACCTTAAAATAACCCTTCGAATGAGCATTATATCTCTGTTTTATCAACAAGGAAGGTAAGATTCGGAGATGTAATTTGTCTGAGGCCAAACAGCCAGTCTATGGAGGAGTCTAGCTAGACAGCAAAGCTCTTTACACTAAATAGTTTTTTGCTTCCTTTCTTCTTCCCAACTGTAGTCATTTTCTTCAACTGTTCTTCCCATTCCCACCAAATAAAAGCCCAGGCTTAAAAATTCACACACACACACACACACACAATTGATAAGACTGCAACGATTTTGCTTAATGATGTAGTCAACTGTAAAATGCAAGCCATTTCCCCGACAGAATTGTTTTTACCCTCTATAAAACTTCAGCAGGTATGGAATGTATTTCCTTCCCTTGACTAGAGTGTGGTGTTAAGGTACTTAACTTGTGACGTGAATACCAGGGAGCAGCTTGTATTCCCAGGGAAGCAGGTACCCCAGTCTCGGCCTCATAAGATCTGTGTCACCTGTGCTGCGCTGTTAGGTTCTCAGAGCGTAGAAGGAGGAGAATGCTGAGTTCTGGGTCTAGCTACGCCACTGGTGCAGTCTGTGACCCAGAGCAAATCACACGTCTTGCTGGTAGAAATTAAGTTCAGTTTCCTAAGTTTAAATTTGAGTGGAAAGCCTCGACTTGATTTTACAGCCGAAAAGTCTCTTTTCCTTCCCACCTCAGTCAAATAACCTTTAAAAGATGGTAATGAAGCCGAGTCAGCTCCGCACTCAGGCCCTCAGTCTCTTCGTCTGTACAACAGGAAGCATGGACCCAGTGCTCACTGGCGTTCCCAGCAGCTCTTGGTTTAGAACCCCAGGGAGCTGCAGGAAGAAGCCCGTCTCACCCTGCAGAGTTCTGACTGGACAGGAGTTTCAACGAATCCAACCAGGGCTAGTCTATGCAAAAAAAAAAAAAAAAAAAAGGGAGTTTATTGGAGGGATATTTGTGCAGCTTATAAAATCCAAGAAGAGTTAAATAACCAGACACAGGGATGTCAAGAACCAGGGTAGCCTCAAAGATCTCTTCAGCAGGAGTTCATGAACTTTCCTCCTGGAGCACTGCCTTAAGATGACTCCCAACAAAGCCCATTTCTGTGTTTCTCTGTTAAGAATGATGAATTCCAGGGAGGGAGCTGCCATGGGACCATTCAGTTATGGGAGGTGGGCTGGGGGTTGGGGGGTGGGTAGGGTCACCAGCAGGAGAAAGCTGCTGGAGACCATTTTTGTTGGCAGTACCAGTGGTTCCCAAGAAGAGGACCTGGTGGGACCCCCTCCGCCCACCCCCCAAGCCACACACACATATGGCCACAGGTATACAAATAAGTATGCCTTACAGAGAAAGTCCATACATGGTAAATAATGATGAGTTCACCATGGGCAGCCATGTCTGGCTGTTAAATGTGGGAGGGAGACACCATAGACCAGTAACAGGAATTACGATGTCGCTTATTAAATGTTTTCAAGCGGCTGTGGCTAGAGGAAAGAGCAAGGGATTTCAAGGCAAAAGCCTTGGGGGTTGGACCGTCCATTAGCTTAGCTTTGGGCACAAAGAAAAGCTCACAGCACCGTCTCACAGGGAAAGCATCACTACTTTGAATTCAGACCCTCCCTTCCTCCCTGCCAGACCTGGTCTCATCTTTTCCACTTTGATGGGATTTGGGGAAGTCTCAACCTACTGAGAGTTTTTTTATGTCTTTATCTGTGTAATACTCCAACAATTAACAACAGCAAGACAATGGCTAGCATTTACCAGGGCCCAGCGTGTGCCAAGCACGTCCCATGTGAGCTGGGCTCCTCATAATCCCTGGACACAGGGCTGTTACAGCCTGCATTTGCAGGTGAGAAACTGAGGCTTATAGGAATTAAGAGAGGTAGTAAAGCGTTGAGCACAGTGGTCTACGAAATGATTGAGAGGGCGGGCTCAGGAGCCGATGGCCAGGTTTGAATTCTGGCTCCAACACTTAGTGGTGCAGAGTCCTTGGGCATGTTGCTTAAGTCACCAATCTGTAAAATGGGGTTAAGGATGGGGCCCCCTACCGTGGTGTGGTGATGAGGGTATGTGATTTAATAATACAGACCGTGCCTGGGGCAGAGTGATACTCTGTGATGTTTGCTGTTATTTATAAGGTCTTCAGTTAGTACTGGGCAGAGTGGAGATTGGAACCCAGGCTGACTCCAAAACACATCGTCTATGGCAGAACATCTCTGTGTTCAGGACTGAGTGGTGTAGGAGAGGGGAGAAGGGAAGAGGAGAAGGAGGAATGGGATGGATGGGGACAGAGAAGGAGAGAAGGCTTAGGACTCCTGGCTCCTCTCACAGCCTTGTCTCTATGACCTTGAAGTAGATACCCAGAAAGTCAGCAGCAATTTCCGGATCCCTGTAATGGATTGAAACATCTGGCATTGACTTCCCCTTAAGCTTTTTACTTCAGGAGGCTTCAGGAAGGGGCTACTTAGGAAAAAAGAAGAGAAGGAGACACAGAGAGTGACTGAGACAGAAGAAAGAGAGATGAAGTCAAAGAGAGAGAGAGAAAAGCAGAGGTACACCTAGAGACTGACAGAGAGACAAAGTGAATGATACTCAGAAGAAGAAAAACAGAGAGACACACACTTAAAGACAGAGGAAAGAGGTAGAAGAGAAGCAGAAAGAAAAGAGGGGCGAGAGCATGGGTGGGGGATTGAGTGGAGACAGCGCTGAGGTGGCCGTGATGGACCGCTCGACCGGTGATTGATGGAGCAAATACACCCCGTAAGTGTGTCGGCGTTTTATCTGCGGAAAGCACCTTCACTGCAGCTGGCAGTTCAGTGGTGTCTGTCTGTGTAGGGCTGTGACAGGACACCCTCTTTATCTGAATGGGAGACAGAAGCACCCTTCTCTGTGTTTCACCCAGGATGCCACAGATGAGGCTGCAGAGTTTTCACCCGTCGGCAATAAAAGCTTGTTTGGAGAGGCCTTGGGCTGAACGACACTCCAAGGCTGGGCCACGAGGGCACTGAGACTCAAGGGCCTGGAGACTGATTTTATACAAGGGGATGGTTTCTATAAAAAGTCACATGTATATATTAGACAGGCCTTGAAAATCTCTGCAAGGATATCCATCCTTAATGGTTGCTAATTTTATGGTAGAATTAATGAGGAGTCTCACTTCATAAGTAATGCATTTTTTTTTTTTTTTTTTTTTTTTACAATATCAATGTAAGGCCTTTATAATCAGAGGCAAAAAAGTTTAAAATTAGGTATCAAGTACACTCCTGAAATAAGAGGGCAGGGAAAATGACGGCCCCTGATGTGGAACAGACACAACTGTATTCATCCGACAAGCGGGCAGTGGCTAAGGGGAAGTGTATTTGAAAATATTTCTCCTTGATGCTTCCAAGATACTTTGAAAATCTGATGACCACAGTCTCCCTCTGATTCTTGCAGAAGGATGAAATTATTAAGGTCCCCTCAGCTTGGATGAGTTTCATTCCTTTGAGGTCCTTCAGGGTTTAAAAAAGGCAGGAGGGGGCGGTTTATTATGCCGAGTCAGTTTATTATGCTGAGTCAGTTGGATGGTACCTGTTCTGTGTGTGGACCTGGGTTTCCCCTGAGTGGCTTACGCAAGCAGCGACTGCCGAATCAACCCCCATCCCCTTAAGTCCCTATCTCCACCCCTGTCTCTTTTCAATTTCAAATGAAGTTTGTGGCTGGCACACACTTTCAAAGGTATTGCCTGTTGGCTTGAGAAATGACTCAGATGTGTCTTCTTTCAGGCTTTACGAAGGCAAGGAACAGATGGAGTTTGAAGAATCCATGAGACGGCTCTTTGAATCCATCAACAACTTGATGAAAAGTCAATATAAAACAACCATCCTTTTGCAGGTTGGTTTACACTACCAAAGAAAAAAAATCTGTCTTTTCCCTTGGTCATCTGATAGATAACAGCATGGTGAGATAATGTCTACTTCTGCTTGAATACGCAGCCGTGTGTTAATTGAAGGCCTGGGCTGGCCCTGTGGTGTAAGGATCGTGAACACCAAGGGCTCCTCGGAGCAGGAGATGGCATATTTATTGTTCGTTTCCCATGAAGGTAGTGGTGCCTCTTCTTAAATAACTCTGAAGCTTTTGCTCCCTGGAAGGAAGTAGGTCAAACCTGATCCACTTCCAGTGGTGAGACTAGTTAAGTTGGCAGTCTCTTAAATCGTCCACTTTTTATTCTCCACACCGTAAACTGAGCTCCCCTTTTGGGGTGAGAATCTCCTTAATAAACAAGAGATACTTTGGAGAAAATGGGTCCTCTAATTTAGTGGTCCATGACCTACAAACTCTGTAAATTTTTGAGAAACCTTGAGGTCTAACCCCATGTTTGAGAATGAGTTTAGCAGCCAAGAGGCTGAGTGAAGAGGCTGTTTCAGGGAGACTTTCTTTCACAGCATTTATTCACAGGTGTTCCGGAAGGGCCGCCTCATGGGTTAGGGAGAAGAAAACCCAAACACATTGATTTAAACCAGTGAGTTAATGCAGAGTACTTCCTCTTCTTTTGATCAGAGTTTTCTTTTTAATTGCTAATTTAAATACTCACTAGCTAGCTATGCCTGGGGTTGCCCAGCCTCTGGTTAGAATGAATGAGGTACTAGTTCAGCCAGAATGCAGGTGAGGAGGCAAAGGCAGAAGTCTGTCTGGGGAGTGTTTGCTGCTAACATGATGGATTCCAAACTTTGCATATTAAAATCACTTGAGGATCTTGAATAAATTCTGATGACTGACTACCACCAGCAAACATTCTAATTTAGTTAGTATGGAGTGTGACCAGGGAAAAGGGAGTCTAAAAATCTCCCAACTTGATTTTAGTATGAAGCAAAGTTTGGGAATCACTCTGCTAATGGCTTCCTTAGAGGGGAGCTTTGTCTTGTTCATCTTTGTATCCTCAGCACCTAGAACAGTCCTAACACCTAGTTGTTGCTTGATAAATATCTGTTGAATGAATAACCCTCGGAATAGGTGTTAAGATCTCCGTTTTATAGATAAGGAAATTGAAGGGCTCCTGTGCACTAAGGGGTGTAGCTGGGATCCAGATCTCTTTCTGCCTGGCTCTAAAACCATGCTCTGAGCTGCTATATTACACTGTTCTTTATTGTACACATTTAGCACCTACTGGGGATATGGTTGTTTTCTCTGAAATGAGTTGGGACTGCAGTCTTACAGTTTTCACCTTCTCTTCCCTCTTGCTAGTCTTTTTTTTTTTTAAGTCTTCCCTCTCCCTCAAACCCTCATCATTTCAAAGCAAAGGGAATAACGGGAGCAGGGGGCAGCATGAAGACATATGACAAGAGCCAGAGCCTATCACCCTGGAGGCAGAGTGATTTCCACACCTCTTCACACTGATATCACACTGGAAGCAGCTGATTTCCAGGGAGAGGCCACACAGTGTTAGGATATCCGGTGAGAGCTGAGGATGCCCGGCTGCAGTGAGAGAGGCTGTGGCATTGCATCAGGTCTGAAACAGGCTCCAAGGAAGCTGAAGTGTGAGGGAGCAGAAACGGTGGACAAACAGAGGAAGCCGGTTGGTGGGGAGGAAAACGGAGTAGATGCCCCAGAGAAGCAGAGGTACCAGGAGAGAGACCGCATGACCTTGAGAAAGACAAGGGAGTAAGCCATCCTAGAGCCACCCTTTCCAATTTCAGCACCTCTTTCCCTGTGATGAACTACAGGTATTTGGGGGGAAGGAATAAAGGGCAGAGGGAACAAGAAGGTAGGGAAAGAAAGGAGGAAAAAAAGAAGGAAGCAAGGAAGCAGAAAGATGAGCCAGGAGAATTTCTGGTCCTGAGGAGACCTGGGTCAACAGAATGTTCTTCTTGATCAGCAGTATGATTTTACCCTGGATTTAACTTCTCAGTGTCTCTGTTTCCTCATCTATAAAACTTCACTGTTTGGATCAGATAAACATTGTCTGCAAAAGAGCCAATTATAAAATGCTATGAAAATGCTGAGAGCTAATAGGATTATTATGGCTTTGGCATGAGTCAGTAAGAACCCAGGTTCTTATTGTCTGGGTAACTGTGTTAGAAATGTCTTGTTTTCCAGGTTATGCTGGTTTCTCCTTATGGATTTCTACCCTGAAGTCATGGAAAGGGACTTTGTCTCTTTTTAAATTTACTTTAAGGGTCAAATTTAGCTTCTAGGAGTTACATAAAATCAGTGATGCTTTCCGTCTATTCCTGTGGTTGTTGAAAAGTTGTCAAAGAAGAATGTAAAGTCATATTCAAATACAGAGAGCACTACCATTTGAAAAAAACTGAATGCTGTTTTAGGGTGCCAGGAATGGGCCGATGAGGGGAAAGGAGTCAAGGCCATTTGATGTTAGCAAACCCCACACAAGAGATCTTCTGCAGACTTTGACATTTGCTGCAGGAGAAAGAGCTTTGGATTTCGAGCCAGAGACATCTGGGTGGGAAATGGGGCATGCACCCTTGGGCACGTAACACTGGGCAAATCATTTCAGTTTCCGGGGCCTCGTTTATCCTTTTATAAAATGGGAAGTCTAATTTAGAGGATTATTGAGAGGATTAAATAAAGTAATGCATGTAAAGCTTGGTGTGTAAAAAGCCTGTTACATAGTTCCATTTAAATAATTTTTAGTCATTTATATCTCTCCCTCCTTTACCTCATCGTAAAGCAGAAGCCTTGAGGGCATTTTCCTAGAGTGGAATCTGGAAGGGAATATTTGTGTTTCTAACCCTGTCACGTGAAGCCGAACAGTGTTGGGACATCCATTTATTCTGTTAGATCAAGAAACAGATATAAATTTCAAGGAGGATAAACTCACAAGAACTGACTCTATGAAAAATAAAAAAGGAAGGGAAAATTTCACCAGTGAAATAGTACAACATGACTGTAGTCTTGATTCTGAGCCTGCATGGGGTACAGGAGGAAAGAGTGCTGTGATCTATTAGTAATGTCTGCCATAAGTTTTGGGTGAGAGCACGGAGTAAGAATGCCAATGATTGACATTCCTAGTCCGAACTTTCTACTTCCAGCTGGGTAGTGGCTTAGGTGGAAACCCTAATTCATGCCTGCCTCAGTCCAGAGTAAAGCCTATCTGGTTCAGTCTCAGCTTTGCCCATTGTGAGTTTTTGGGCCCAAGCAAGTTATTTCTCAATGTCTGAGGCTCATCTGGCTTTTGTGAATTGCTTTCTGTGGTTTTCCTTATTGTTCAGAGCTGGCCTGGCAGTAGCTCACACAAAACTATGGAGCATTTAAAGCTAGCCATCCAAAGAGGGTAGAGGGAGCATTAAAAACACGTTCCACTGATTGAGTACTTACCGTGTGTCAGGCATGAAGCTGAGCTTTCACACGCAGTGTTTTTAATCCTGCCAAAGGTCTGCAAGGATTCGCTGTCTTCAGTGTCCACAGAAGGCTCATAACGTTAAATAATTCATCCTAAATTATACCTATTCATAGTGGTGAAGCTAGGATTTCAATCCACCCAGCTCTTCTAACTCCAAAGTTAGTATTCTTCTCTAAGCCACAAAGAATGGGTATGGCCAGGGGTTTCCATGTGTTTTCAAGAATGGGCCGTATGCTCAGAAGTCCCCATGTGTGCCAGCCCTGTGAATATTGTTGATAAAACTGATGGCAGAATGAGACAGTCAACACCAGACAGTTGTGAATTGGATGTAGCTCAAATGTGAGTAATAGCCATTTGGTGACGTTGTGCAGACCCATTAGACCCATTCTCCTTTAGGTCATGATTCTTTATAATTCTCCAATTTGATGGTATGAGTGGAAATAAATAAGCAACTCATAATTGTATGATATGCTCCCTTGGCCACTATGATTGCCACACATGATTGCTAATATAGCCACTAGAGTGTCCAGGAGTGCAGGGGGCTCTGTCTTTTACGTCTCCAGTATCTGAAACAGTGGCTGTCACATAGTGGGTACTTGAATATCTTTTGGCTGAGTGAATGAAAGAATGAATACTAGTTTGCACTATTTTATGTTTTAGCATTTATTATGTGTCACATGCTGAGCTAAAAGCTTTACATATACTGTTAGCTTAACAACCACCTTATTAGGCAAATACTCTTCTTATCTCTACTTTACAGATGAGGAAGTGGAGGCTTAGAGAGATTGAGTAACTTAACCACAGCTGAGAAGTGGCAGGTCTGGGACTTGAATCCAGGCTGTGTAAGCCCAGAGTTTGAGTTCCTAATCACCACCAAGCAAAGTATGGTTTCATTAAAGAGCCGAGTCTTCAGGCAAAATGCTCGGTGGCTAAGCAATAAGCAACATAAACAACAGTACAGATGGGCAGATGTCTGGTCTGCAGTTATGAAGTCAAACTAATTAAGGAGGCCTCTTTCTTTCCTCTCTTTTCATTGTTAATTGTTGTAAAACATCCAGATGTCTGAAGTAAGGGAAGAAGGTGGTTCATTGAGAAGTGGCCTACAGGCTTCCCCCAGAGGTAGGAGAGGTGAGACTCATATTTAACAGCAAGAGCTGGAGTTTGATCTCAAGTTGTTAAATGATTCTTTACTGTCCCCTTCTTAACCACCTACCCCATACTTAAGGTCAGTACTTGGGAATGTTGGATTTATGGAGGGTAGGATGAAATTTTGTTCCAGTGAGGTGCTGCAGTCCCATTGATAGCTCATATTTTTCATTTAATCGTCACATCAACCCTATAAAGTAGGTGACTTTATTCCCTTCATTCTCCTGATGAGGAAACTGGAGCATAGAGAGTTAACTTCCCCAAGGACACTGACATAAAAGGGACCCACCTAGAGTTGAACTTGGCCTCTTCAGCCAGCCATTTTAAACACTGAATTCTCCTGCCTCATGCCAAGACTCAGGGGCCAGCACACTGTTGGGTTACAGAAAGCACAGAGACATACATATCCCAGAACCTGTTGATCCCTCTTCGCTTCCCTTTCACTGAAAGACCAGTGACATGGGTGAATGTCTGGGGAGAGTGGATGTATTTTCCTCAGGGACAGCTTAGCTCTATAAGGAAGGTGCTGCTTCTGGTCAGCTGTGGTGAATCCCTGTAACAGTGTTTGTCTAGTTTCCATGGACCTTGAATGTCCATTACTTGGCTAAAATAAAAGGGTTGAAAATTGATGGGATGGGAATATTGTCAGAGCTCTTGAATGAGGAAGATGTCTAGTGTTCTCGTATAACCTTGCATCATTGTAGGATGTGTTCTTTTGGGCCAGAAGTCTGTGTCTGCTGGCACCAATACTGTGCAGTCTTGGTTAGAATGAAAGAGGGTGGGGGGAGATAAGGAACCCTGGAAACACGTAGAAGACAAATCCCCTTTGAGTTTGAGGGAGTGCAATTGTGTGGTTTTGATTTTTGTTGCTATTTTTAAACATTTGTTGTGTGCTAGCAGCCCAGGATTATCAGCTCTGGTGAAGTCCATCTGGATAGCAATCATTTCAAGTGTTTTCCTGCGACTTCTCTTAGGGCCAGTAAAATCACTATTCCTTGATTTGGATCTGGCTCTCTTCTTGTGGCCTGTACCTGGCTTCTGGCAGAGGGACTTGGAATTGATGATTCATCTAGGAAATTCACTCGGTGCCACATTATAAACTAATTACTGAGCTGGAAAATGTTTTCCTGGTGGCCATTCTTGCAACCTTCATATATGTGGTGAAGAGGATTCTTAACTTAAGGCATATCAGAAAAACTGTACCTTCTTTCAAAAGCCATTCTCCTAAAGGGGAGATGTTTCTTTATCTACCTCCTCCCCCACTTCAGCCTTGTCTCCTGTATTAAAACCTCCACACTTACCAAGATGGAAACTTTTCCTAAACCAGGGTAGGCAGTAGCAGAGCATACTGGTCTGAAGCCAGTTGGACAGAATCAGGTACATATCTTTGCTATGTATGTGGCTTATTAGCTATGTGGCTTCTGGCAAGTTATTTTTACCTCCCTGTGCTATCATTTTCCTCACTGGTAAAGTGGGATGACAGTGTCTATTCATAGAGCAGTTGTAAAAATAAAATGAGATCATGCATCTATAAAGTTTCCAATAATGGTTTGCTATTTTGATTAGTGTATTTTAATCCTAATATATACACATGTATATGTGTATATATATGCACATACACACCTACGTAAAAACATGTTTGTTTTTCTTAAATATTATATATGATATAGGGGTATACACTATGGGATGAAAGTAATAACACAGCAATATAAGTTTATGTGCAATAGTAGTATTAATGAGAGTAAAGATAATAACAACAGTAGAGCAGGGCAGTTCACAGGAGGCCGACAGGTCTAGAAAGCCAAGCTGTTTCTAGTCCCAGACCTTAGGAACTTGCAGTGAATGGAGGTCTCCAGCGGGTCTTATGGCTGAGCTCTTCTGCCCCCTGGGGGTGCTTGGTGGTAGCGCCTGCTTGAACCCACCTGCTATCCCTCCACTCAGGTGTGTCAGGGCTGTGTGAAGGTGAGGACTGTGGACAGGCCCCCTGAGGCCAGTGCTGGCTGTGACAACAGACTTGGCAAACTTCCTGTCCCCTTTGGAAAAGAAAACCACAGGCCTGCCATTTCTCTGTGAGGCCCCCTGGACCAAATGGAAGTTTAATACGCCTGTCGAGGTGATAACACCCTTTGAGTCTCAGCATGACAACCCCTCAGTTTGTTTTACTTTATTGCCAGCCCAGGGCTGGCAGGCTGGGAAGATTGGCTCCTTCTGAAGCAGCCCTTGTCCCAGCTTTGCCCAGCTCCTCCTTGCTAATAGCTGGAGCATCTAAGTGTGAGTGTCCATGTAGACACCTGGTGATTAGTGCTCTACAGCATCGCTCTGAAGCCCTGGAATGACACGCAGCCCTTGAAAGCCAGCAACTTGCTGCAGACACTGGAGTCCCGGCTTTCCCCAGCTCGCCGAGGATTTCATTTCTGTTTTTGTTCCCTCACTTTGGTCTTAATTATGATGAGTCCATGTTACACTTTGTCCAGGTGCTGGGTAATGAGGGCTGGTGTCAGAGAGATGAGAGAAGGAGAGATCCAGCACACGCACTTTTGGGGGCCTGCTGCATGCCGGGCATTACAATAGCTGCAAGATATACCTTACTTTGCATCATTCCTCTCTGCCCCACATGAAGATGCTGAGGCCCAGGGGGTGAAGAAATGGGCCTCGGAGCATGCAGGTGCTGGGTGGAGCGCTGGGATTCCCCCCACACCCCCGCCCCAGGTCCCCGTGGGCCCAGAGCTCTATGTTTCTCAGCCTAAGAGTGAAGGAAGGAGCAGTTTGCTAGAATGCTTAGATGGGCTTTTATCAGGGCATGTGCCTCAGCATATGATGTCTCTTTAGAATGTAGGGGTTATAAGCTGGCAGCCCACGGGAGAAGTGCAGCCTGCAGGTGTGTTTGATTTGGCTAGCACAGTGTTAAAACAAGTGAACAAGAATGACTCATTCTTTAGACAGAGTGTGGGTTCCACATACCTCCTCACTTCCCACTGGCCTGCGCTCTTCTCATTTCACTTTTTCTGCTGCTTGGCCAGCCCTGCAGGCATCTGCTTTTGCCATATCTTGATGTTTCCTGATACAGATGGCCTGACCAACTAGGCTGGAATGTACTGTATACTATAATTGCCTGGAAGAATGTCATAATGCATCTTAGCATATTAAAATTCTGAAAAGTTCTGCCAAAAAACCCCCTCCAAAAACACCTTACTGGTTTATCTTTGCTTAAATCAAACTTTCCCCTAATTGTTTGATTGCAAATCCTTACCCCCCCTTCCCGCCATGGAATACCTAACATCATCCTTTGGGAAGAGGGTGTCCCAATAGACCCTAGTTTTAGAAACATTCACTTTGGAATCTTGTTATCTCTTGCCATCTTGATTTGAAAAAATAAAGAATAAATCTCTGGACACAAAATCCAATAATGTAAAGAAAAGGTCTGACACATCTGACAACATACAAATTAAATTCCTACTGTGCAATGAAAGATACGAAAAACGAAGCTAAAAGACAAGCAACAGTCAAACTACAGGACGAGCAAGAGAAAATTCTTGCAAAATGTGTTACTGCAAAGGGGTTAATTTTTTTTTTTAACATCTTTATTTGGGTATAATTGCTTTACAATGGTATGTTAGTTTCTGCTTTATAACAAGGTTAATCAGCTATACATATACATATATCCCCATATCTCCTCCCTCTTGCATCTCCCTCCACCCTCCCTATCCTACCCCTCTAGGTGGTCACAAAGCACCGAGCTGATCTCCTTGTGCTATGTGGCTGCTTCCCTCTAGCTATCTGTTTTACATTTGGTAGTGTATATATGTCCATGCCACTCTCTCACTTCGTCCCAGCTTACCCTTCCCCCTCCCGTGTCCTCAAGTCCATTCTCTACGTATGCATCTTTATTCCTGTCCTGCCCCTAGGTTCTTCAGAACCATTTTTTTTTTTTTTTGGTAGATTTTTTGATGATGGCCATTCTGATGGGTGCGAGGTGATACCTCATTGTAGTTTTGATTTACGTTTCTCTAATGATTAGTGATGTTGAGCATCCTTTCATGTGTTTGTTGGCAATCTGTATATCTTCTTTGGAGAAATGTCTATTTAGGTCTTCCGCCCATTTTTGGATTGGGTTGTTTGTTTTTTTGATATTGAGCTGCATGACCTGCTTGTAAATTTTGGAGATTAATCCTTTGTCAGTTGCTTCATTTGCAAATATTTTCTTCCATTCTGAGGGTTGTCTTTTCGTCTTATTTATGTTTTCCTTTGCTGTGCAAAAGCTTTTAAGTTTCATTAGGTCCCATTTGTTTATTTTTGTTTTTATTTCCATTTCTCTAGGAGGTGGGTCAAAAAGGATCTTGCTGTGATTTATGTCATAGAGCATTCTGCCTATGTTTTCCTCGAAGAGTTTGATAGTGTCTGGCCTTACATTTAGGTCTTTAATCCATTTTGAGTTTATTTTTGTGTATGGTGTTAGGGAGTGTTCTAATTCCGTTCTTTTACATGTAGCTGTGCAAAGGGCTTAATATTAATGAATTCCACATCAATAGGAAAAGACGTTACCCAAAAGAAAAATGGGGAAAGAATATAAACAAGCTATATATAGTAAATACAGTTGTTCAATAAATATAGAAAAGGTGCCCACCTGTACTAGATCCAAAAATTCGCAGATTACAGTTGCAAATTATGTATCAGATTGACAAAATGAGACAGATTTGTATACGAGTGTTAGCAAGGTTATAGGGAAAGGAGTAGAAGGAAATTGATTACTGCTTCTTTCTAAGTTAATATGATATTATCTCCTAAAATGTGTATGTGTATACATTTGTATGTACATTTGCATATGTGTACATACATTTTACACACTAATTTCTCTTCAAGCAGCCCATCCATCACACAGGGGTTCTTACAGATACACAGATGTGTATTTTAATATTTTCTTACCACTTATTTTATAGTAAAGAAAAATAAAGATAGCATGGACTCTGTCAGTAAGGAGGACTTGGTGTACCCATGTGAACATTGTTGTGCAGTGATTAGAAATGAAGAGTGCACTCTATGAAGTGATGTGCAAAAATACTGGTGATAACATGGTTAACTGCAAAAAGCAAGTTACAGAACTGTATAATCACATACATGTGCACATGCACATGCATGCACACACACACAAACACATACTTGTTCATGCACAGAAAACAGTTGGGACTCACCACAATATTGACAGTGATCCCTTCTGAGGAGTAGGGATTGGGGCTGAGATGGAGATGTGGAACTTCAGGGACAATTTTCACCCTAATACTTGTGTGAATTTTTTTATATCAAACATATAATACTGACTTGTAAAAATCTTAACTAACAAGAAAAAAAAGCATGGTGGCATGGAGAAAAACAGTGCTGTTTGAGGGTTACAAGGAGTGGCTCTGTAAGTAGCCTGCCTGATTTTGAATCCTGGCTCTGCCACGTGCTAAACTTTGTGACCTAGTTAGTTATTGAATCTTGATGCCCTAGTGGTTCCTGATCTATGAAAATAGTGTATCCCTTGTAGGCTGAAATAAGGTTTAACAAAATAATCTAACAGCATGGTGTCTGCTCCACTGAACATTCTCAGAGGATAGTCATGATTGTTATTCATGTTAACTAAGAAGTGCAACTGTATATGGCTAGGATAAGATTTTCTTTAAAAAAAGAATTTTCTCTATTTTAATTTTGGTCTGTTTGTAAAAGGATGATACTTGTTGACTATAGAACACTTAGAATATACAGAAAAATAAAAAGAAAATATAAAATGGATACATCTACCAGATTTTTAAACATTATTTTCCAACTATGTGACTTACAACTCCTCCTGTGGAAATTACAGTCTACTCTGCTGTTTAGCAAATGGTGCTGTTTTGCAAGGGCCTGGGTCTTTTTCCCACCTCTGGATGTATCAGTTATCTTGCACAGAGGACAGAAACAATCCACCACAATGCCCAGTTTTCCTAACCCAGCTAGTGGACCAAAACATGCTGACAATTGTTCACACATTGGCCAGGGAGAGAAAATAGAAATAACTCAGTCCATGTCATCCTTGCCACCAACAAAACAATTCAAGCATACCATCTTCCAATAAAGATAGAAGTTATCCTTTACTGAGCACGCAGATATGTCTGGCTCTCTGCTGGATGCCACATTTATATTATTTTGAATCTCTGCAATCCTGCAAAATAGACATTATTTCCTCTATCTTATAGATAAGGAAATTGAGACATCAGAGAGGTTAAGTGTTTTGTCTAAAGTCACCTGGCCACTAAGGAGCAGACCCAGGATTTGACTGTAAGTGTGTATAACCTCAAAGTTTTTGATTTCTCTACTCTACATTTCTGCTCCTTTGAAGACAGAAGAAACTTTTGAAAGAAGTACACCTGGTGTTTCAGTCTACATGCAGAGTCTGAATCACTGTAGCAGTGCCCAGGATTCAGGATCATTTTCCCTTGATCTGTGTTATGTTGCAAAGTATTCTCACCACCAGACAGAGTTGTTGGCCGTGGGCACTGCTCATGTTTATTTCACTTTCTACCTAGGTGGCAGCTTTGAAATACATCCCATCTGTCCTCTATGATGTGGAAACCGTCTTTGATGCAAAGTTACTCAGGTGAGCTTATGGTGTGTACTTTCCTGGGCTCTGTTGTCAAGCCAGGGATTCAGAGGGAGAGGAGAGCTCTTGTGGGCAATTCCAGACGGGCACTCAGCGCGGGGACAGGGAGGACACATGGTCAGAGCTTCCTGCAGGGATATTGGTGTGGGATTTTTACAGTTTCATTGGGTTGTGTCAGATTTGGTGAAAACCAACTATAAAGTAAACATCCTTCTTTGACAATATCAGTGATGCAGAATACGAACATGTAGGTTAAAAAACTGATGTTTGGTGTAAATGTCTCCATTTCATCTGGGCTTGCAGGTTATTTTGGGGTTCCAGTCTTTGCCCTGTAAGCCCTGTAGTTAAAAATGGAGAACAGCCTATGGACACTTAATGGGATTATGAGATGGGCTCCCCTTCGCTCTCTCCTTCTTCACCCCATTCCTCTCATGGGAGGAACACATTATCTTACTGTGCGTATGCTCTTAGAATAGGGGCATCTGAGCCAGATAACGCCCTTTTCCTCTTTTTCCTAAATTCACTTAAGTTCCAAGATAACCTATAGAAGATTTTAAAAACTTTTTATATTGCAATACTTTTAGATTTGGAAAAGCGCTGCAGAGATAGTATAAAGAGAGTTCCTGCATACTTTTCACTCAGCTCCCCTTAATGTTCACATTTTAGATAACTACAGCATAGCTATCAAAACTAAGAAATAAATATGGGCACAATTCTATTCAGTGCATTCCAAACTTTATTCAGCTCTCATCAGTTTATCCACTGTTCGTATGAAGATTTCTTCTGGCTTCTTCTCATTCTTCTGGTTTCAAGCTAAATGTTATCTTCTTGGAGAAGCTACCTCTGAACATTGTGAATAAATTATATTCCTCCCTCAACCCCTGCACCATTACTCTCTGACACAACTCCCTATTCATTTCCTTCATTGCATCTATGGCCTTGTATTGATTTGCTTGCTTTTGTGTTGTACGCTGACCTCCATTAGAATGTAAGTTCCATGCCAATTGGGACCAAGTGTGTTCCTATTGTATCCCACTGCCCTGCACATTGCCTGTCACATATTAAGTAGATGCTTAATAAGGATTTGAAAGAATGAATAAACACAATGAGCTTATTTTGGAAAGCTGACAGGAGCTCTAATTTTGTTTCAGTGGTATTTTTATTTTCACTCTATTTGGAAAGAGCTATCTCCTTTTTCATATCCCAGACTGGTTCTAACCCACAACTTTTCAGAGTTTTTTAAAAAATTAAGGACCTTTTTTGATCTTAAGATTTATCATAAAACATTACTAAGCATAAAACATTAGTGAATAAAACAGCATGGCAATGAAATTAGAATCTGGTTTTGAACCCTTGTTTCTTTGACCCTCCCTAGCTGTGTAACTTTGGGAAAGTTAGTTAACCTTTTAAAACCTTACATTTCGCACTTGTAAAATTGAGATAAGCATTGGATCTATGTCATAGAATTATGAGGCTTAAATGGCAGAGTGGGTGTCAAGTGCAAAACATGTGCCTGATACACACAGTAAGTGGTTGGGTTTCTTGATATTATTTTCAGATTTCCACATCTCTTTGAACGCTGTCAGTATTCAACACTAAGACCAACTATGCATACTTACTGAAGGCTTATCATGCACGGAGGTGGGGGGCGAAGGGAGCAAGAGGTACATTGTTTCTGCCCCCGCAGAGCTGGCAGGCTGGGGATGGACAGACTGTAAGTGCCAGGAGGTGGCAGACATTGGTTTAACGAGCTCTGCGTGCTCTGGTTTTTCCTGCCCTTAGCCAACTCCTCTATGAGTTCTATACCTGCATCCCTCCCGAGAAACTCCAGAAGCAGAAAGTCCAGTCCATGAATGAGATAGTCCAGAGCAACCTCTTTAAAAAGCAAGGTGAGTGCAAAGCATCCTGGCCGGTTGGGGGTGCCAGAAAGCCCACGTGCTCATCACATGCTGCGCAGTTAGGCAATGTTTCTTCTCTAACCACTCCCTTGGTCTGAATGAAGGGGGAAAGCAGAAAGTAGCTGACGACTTAGATATCAGAATCTAAACTAATTTAAGGAAAACATAGGCTGAACTGTTTGTTTTTCCTGAGAAAGTTTACTGAGAGGCTAAATTTGGAGTCATTTTGCTGGGAGGTTTTTACTCTACATGAGGAGTAGGTAAAGTTCTGATCCCTTCACAGAGGTACCAGTGGCTTCAGTCTCCTGTTGTGTTTGCTTCCAGGGCCACTCACTGTATAAGCAAGCAAACACACATTTACTATATATTCTCCCCTGGTCTTTTATTACTACTCTCATAGTAGCATGTTATACAACTGCTCTGGACGTTGCCTTTCTTCACGTAACGGTATTTCCTGGAGAGCAGGAAATGACAGTGGACTTGGGCAATGGTTGTGGTCAGAGCTTTTGCTCACCCAAACTGATCTCTGGTAACCACCAGTCCCCAGCCAGCATCCCACAGTCAAGAGCCTTGGGGTTCCCTGTTTTTGAGATCGGTGGGCTGGATGGCCACACGTCCTCCAACTATGAGCAGGTAGGACTTAGATGTCAATATTCACCATTTCCTCCATCACTCCTCTCTGTGAGAAGCAAACTGTGCAAGAAATAAGAAGTCTTAGAAAGCAGAGGATCAGTCATCACCCACCCGGGATTTATTCAGAGTGAAGCCTGAATATTTATATATTAAAGATTCAGGAACCACTTCACTGTAAAGATTTTTCCCCCTTATGTCTGGTTAACATGGTGCATCCAAAATTGGTGTCTGAACCCCATCCCGTGGAATTAAAGTTAGGAGAAGGGCACAGGAAGAAAAGTGTTCTTGTGATTTTATATTCATGCCTGGAGTTTCCTGACCATTTAGACAGATGTGTGACAGCAGATTAATGCAGTACATACATGGTTTGTTTGTGCAAGGTGGTTTGTGTAAGGTGATTGGAAACTAATCCTGGTAAGTCTTGCTGTATGCCTTGTATTACTGGGGTTTTTTAAGTGAGCCTTCCTCGGTTTTCAGCTTCTGATTTCCATGTCGGAATAAATTACCCTCACTCTGAAAGCTTTGAAATATGCCTGCCCCTTCCTGCCCTGGCAGTCCCTTCCTGGATTTCAGGTGGTGTCACTGTCCAAGTGAAGTGAGTCCCATCCTAGGGGCGTGGCAAGGACGACTCTTGCTGCATGTGGTGCTGCACAGGCAGCGGAGAGCAAGGGCTGCTTGGCTCCTTTCACTGTTCAGAGCGGCCACCATTGTGAGGGGCCCGGCTCAGCATCGAGGCCAGCTGGAGTGTTAGCGCGGTCCTGGATTGGGCATGCGGTGGCAGCTCCAGCCTGGTAGAAGTAGGAGTGATTCCTTTGCTGGAGTCACATCTCCTGGGCTGACGGTTGCCCCTGAGGGTTAGCATAATCACAGGGCAGGCTGGACAGCTGCTGCTCACCAGTCCTGCTGCGTCTTTGAGTTTCAGATTCAGTAAAAACCCTCTGATTATTAATTGACAGAAGGCCAGCCCCAGTGTTGTACACAGTTACAAAAAAAAAATGCAAAATTCTTACCTTTACATACATACAGAGACTAGAAGTAGGTGAACAGAGAGCCCTTTGGGGACCCATTTTAAAGAGGGTGCAATGTATAATTAGTCTATCCGTCCTTGGTTCATGTGTGAAAGCACTATGCTCTTATGCACAGCTTAAAGGTAACTCTTCTCCCACTGTTTATTTGCTAAGTGAACCCTCTTACAAAAGTAACCCAAAAGAGGAAAAGAATCTGAAAAAGAATATATATATATATACATACACATATATATATATATCTGTATATATATGTATGTATGTATATATATATATAAAAAACGGAATCACTTTGCTGTACACCTGAAACTAATACAACATTGTAAATCAACTATACTTCAATTAAAAAAACAAATTAAAAAAAAAACCCAAGGGAAACTTCAGCTCAGCCTTCTCCTTAAATCCTCAAGTTCCAAGTGAATACAATCTGAATTCATACGCACAAACTTACTGGGTGTCTGGGGCTCTTGGGTGAGTGTCTCCTTTATACCCTGAAGTAAGGTGAGTTTGATTCCTTGGCCAAGTCTGAGTTATAATGAAATCCCTTCTGTTGTTCTCCCTGTGAAGTGTCCTGTGCCTCAGGGATGCAGTTTGCTTTAAGCCTGTACTTATCTAACTGCCAGATGTGCAAATTGCCTGGAGTATTGTCGGTGACATTAGCTTGTACTCACAGCCTTGAACACTTGTATTGACATCAAGCAGAGGAACCAGAAGGCTTTTAAGCACTTTCCGAAATGTTGGCAGAGTATCCTATTGGCCTCTCTTCAGGAGGGTCCTATGCCGAAGGGGGAGAAGTTTACTGGTCAAGGGCAGTGGTTCTTGGGTTGGATTCCTAGTGTAGCCCCTTTTCAGCTGTGTGACCATGGGCGATTTACTTAACCTCTCTGATCCTCAGTAAGCTCATCTGTAAAATGGGAAAAATGATAGCAATGTCTGTCTTAGAAGGTTGTTGTGTGGGCTGATGAGACCAACAGTGCATTTAAAGTGCTTATCAAAGCAATATAATATCCCATACTAAGTGATCACTGTTATTACTGGTGTGGTTATTATTTCTGCTGCTCCTTTCATTTTCCCAACGTCTATCCTAACCTTCAGGTTCTTTGCAATAAGGGCATCCCTTCATAGTTGATAGTTGCACATAACCCTAAGCTAAGTTTCCTTGTTTCCCTGAAAGCTGTGTGTTTTTCTCCAGGGTCTGAGAAGCACAGGACTTAAGGAACAAAAGGCCTTGGTCTGTATCCATGTCCCATTCCTGCTTTGAATGGTTTTTCCAATTTTTATTTCATTTCCCTAGAGTGTTTTTGCATAGGGCCTGTGCGATCTGAGCCCAGAGGAATAGGTCAGGGTGAGATGTTTGTGGTTTCTCACCTCATTGTTTACCTTGCTGCAGGCCTCAATATAGTTACATAGTTTGGGACACTTGACAGACATCCTCTAGGATGGTTTGCTCCTTGGGGCTCTTTTAAAACATACACACACACACACTTTTTAATTCTTTCTTCTTTCATGGAGGCAATTAGCCTCCATTCGCCTCAACTTTTACTTGACCTATGATCCTGAGTAAAGTACTTAATCCTTATAAGTCTCAATTTCCTCGGCTGTGAAGTGGGAATAACCACAGAACGAGTCTCATTGGGTTTTTGTGCAGACTCAGTGGCATAATGTGACTTGTTAGCCTGGGGTATGAGGGAGTCAGGGGTCACCAGCAGCCGAGGTCCTTCAGGGAGTGGCTTGCCCTGTGTGAATGACTTCAGGGTTCAGGGGGAGGAGAATTGGGGAATCTATGGAGATGCATTTCCTGTTTTCTCCAGCCCAAGCGCAGACTTGCCTGGTGTTGATGATGGGAGAAAGGATGAATAGGTATGCCCTGAGAAAGCTCTTGAGGGGAGTCTGCGAGAAAACCAAACCTTCTGTTCCTTTGGAACAGATTTATCCCTACTTAGAACCTAATCTCTAAGTAATGTGTCTTTTTCGTCTGATGCTAATCAGATGTGCCATCTGGTTCAGTGTAAACTGCTTTAGGATCCACACTGCTCACTTCTCAACTTCCAAAACAAACAGGGGGTGGGGGGAAGACAGAGAGAGACAGAGAGAAACAGAGAGAGACACAGAGAGAGAGGGACCAACGGGGAGACAGAGAAAGAGAGAGAGACAAAGACAGACAGAGATCTGACAGAGATATAGAAACTCTTTCAATGTTTGTTTTCAGCTAGTGGGATTTTCTTTGGAAACTTTGGTGAGAAGCCGTTCTCTGAACACAAAGCATCCAGTTTTCCTTTTATCAAGATGTAGTTTCCTTCTTTCCCCCTCTTCTTATCTGTTGCCCACAGTATCTGGAGCTGCTAGGACCTCAGTTCACAATGGGCTAGGCCTCTGTGGTGGGAGGGGGCACAGACATCACTGTCCAGTGCCCTAAGGGGGGTTATCTTTTCTAACCTCACATCATTGCAACACTGGTCTGGAATAGAGAAAAGTCCTCTCATTCTAACAGTTATTACTTTGCTTGGTGAACTTACGTAACATCTCTGAGCCTCCGGGGTTCCACATCTGAAAAATGTGAGTAGCAATGTTGCCATTAGAGTATGGACTTTTGGTTTAGGAAATCCCCTGTTTCTGATCCTGACTTGATCACTTACTAGCTCTGTGTTCCTTTAAACAAGTAACCTCTTTGAGGCTTGGTTTCTTTAGCTACAAAAATGAGATCATGCATGTAAAACAACTAGTAGAGTGCCTGACACAGTTGCTGCTTATTTGAAGACATTTATTGTATCCACTGTATAACAGTAATAACCACAGGAATAATAATGACATCAACTGCATCTTAAAGGAAGAGACATTTATTAAATGCCAGCTATATATTATTTGCTATATAGGACATAAACATATAGTAAATTCTTACAACCCAATTACATAGGTATAATTATTCTCATCTTATAGATGGGAAAACCAAGGCCTAGAGAGTCAAGTAGCTTTCATTCCAATGAGACCAAGGGTTATATTACAATGTATTAGCGCATTAGTGTATTTGGCTATGTGATTCTGCGGTAACAAATCGATCTCCAAATATCAGTGATTTAACAATGTAAAGGTTTATTTCTCTCTTGTGCAAAGTCTGATAAAGGTCAGGAAGGTCGGACGCCTTTTGTCCCTTGTGAAGCTACGCCCGCTTGTACCCATGGCCTCTTTGCAGCAGGGAAGAGAGCGAGGAAGGAAGTACAACCACTTTCAACTACATCAGCCTGAAAGTGACACCCAGAGAGTCCACCCGCAGTCCACTGGCCAGACCCCATCACATGTTCCCAACCTAGTTGCAAGGGAATCTGGGAAGTGAAGGGAAATGCACAGAATATTTGATGACCGTCTCTGCTACCCATAGGTAGCAGTGGTGGAGCTGGATTTGGAACACAAGTCCTTTGAATAACAAAACTCCTCTTCTTTCCACTACACCAGGCTTTGTTCTTTTAATGAATAAAAAGGAGAAGATATGTTTATTTTCTTGTTGAAAATGCTTCCTTCTCCATGTTAGAAAAAAGTGCCACATTGTTCCTCCTGAGAGATTTTTTTCTTCCTTCCTCACTCTCTGCCCCTGTTCCAAATAATGGGCAACTCTCTGACAGCTGTGTACGGGGACCTTTGCTTGGGCAGGAGATGGGACTCTAGATGCCAGTGGTTGCTATGTCACTGCAGGTTTTTAAAGCACAGCCTTCCTGCAGTGAGAAGTGGTATAAGCAGGCTGCCTGGGACTTGGGATGTCCACATCAGGCTGGGTACTGAGACTGCTGTGAAAGACAAGGCAGTAAAGGAACAAGTCCTCTTCCTCCGAGGACATGATCTAGGCTCCTGGCTGGCTCCTCGTCTCTCCTGGCACCATACATGACTTTCCACAATTCTTTTCTTCGTGAATACTGCCTGGAATACCTTCTACCGCACCCCACCCCCACCCCATTCCCTACTCCCACCCCTGGACACACTAACTAGTAACTCCCACTCATCCCTTTAAGACCCTGACCCGAGGTCAGGTGTGCAGTGCGTCTGCCCTGATGTCTCAGGCATCTCAACCTAGTCCCATTCTACATTTACTCAGTCCCTGCTGCAGGACAGGCCCTGGGGCGGTAGTGGGGATACAGCCGGTGCCAGTTTGCACATTTCTGCACCACGCTCAATGTGCAAAGACGATGAAGCTTCTTGGTTTTGTTTGTTCTAAATCTAATCTAATCTTTTTGAGTCTCCACCTCACTTTGTACTGTGGCATCTTAAAATTTTCAATCAGTGACATCTTGTGGCTTCAGAATTAACAAGTCTTTCTGATTCAAAATAGTTCCCCTTCCCTCTCCAAAACAGTGTCTGGGACGAGGTCCCAGGGACCCAATTAGGAAAGGGAAGAGAGACTCTGCTTTTGCCTTTTCCCACAACCTATCTAAAATATCTCTCTTTGGGACTTTAGCCCAAGGGGGAGATGTTGGGACACACATGTCTTGTGGCTTCAGGGGCCGCTACCTTTTTGCTCTATGATATCTTCTTTTCTGAGGAAGCCTTCCTCATCTCTCTTCCCTGGGGCTATAAAAGTGGAATGGCTGCCAGGGGTCTTGACCAATGGGGGGAAGTGTGACAGTAGAGAGTAGCACATTCAGAATACTATCCTGGATTCTCAAAGGGGATAAAACGACGTAGAATCTCTGAGAGGAAGATTTCTCAGACCTTAGGTGCATCTGGGAAGTTTACTAAAATTGCAGAATCCTGGACCCTACCCCAAAGATTCTGACACTGCAGATCTGGGCAGGGGCCAGGGATGTGCATGGTATCAGCCCTCCAAGGGGACTCTGATGCAGGTGGCCCCCTGACTGACCCTCTCTAGTTGGCAAGCGGAGCTCCTAGAGCCTGAGTGGGGGAGGGAGAGCAGTGCAGCAAAGAGGAGCAGATCCCACAGCACACAGCAGAGACCTCACCCTGACACTTGGCATTTCTCTCTCTCATTGTCTGTTGATGCGACTATCTATGCTGATGGAGAGAACTCCGTAAGGATAAGGGATATATATTCTTTCTTTATGTGCCTAGTCTGCCTAGGGTCTCACTGATATCCACTCTCAGAAACTAGTCTGTGCACCTGGGCAGTAAAATATACCGTTATTCAGTGGCCAGTGTCCCTTAAAAAAAAGGAAGAGGGAAGATGGGACCTCAGTTGTAGAGAACAGGGGTTGTCATAGTACCCGATTCATAATGTAGCTCATCACTGGTCCACACAAGGGCTTGCTTTTATTTATTAACATATTTAGTTAGTTATTTTTAATAATAAATTAAACATCCTTGCACTCACCACCCAAACCAAAAACTAGAAACTGAACAATCAACTACATGTAACTATGTGTGTCTTTCCCCACCTAAGGTAACCCATTCTTGAATCTTTTATTAATCATTCCACTGCTTTAATGCAGTGTTACTGCATCTTTACATATTTCTAGTGTTTTGGTTATTTTAGCTTTAAAAAGAAGGGTATTGAACTATGAGTAATTTGAAGGGACTTACTTTTTTCACTTAATATTATACTAAAATTCATTCATATTACAAACTGTTGGAGTTCATTTTTTTGATGAGTGTAGAAAATTCTATTGTGTCAATAAGCCATAGTTTATTCACTCATGCTTTCAATTTTAGGCACTTGGGTTGTTTCGGATTTTTTTTTTTTTAATTGTAAGCATTGCTGCTAAGAATATTCTTGTACATGTCTCTTTTTGTACACGTTCAAGAGTCTCTGTGGGGCATATAACTACCAGTAGATTTGCTTGGTCATGGGAGATCTGAATATTTAACTTCAGGAGATAGTGCTAAACTGTTTTCCAAAGGTGGTTGCACTCATTTACTCTCCCAGCAATAATGGATGAGAGATTATGAGGATCTGCATTCTCTTCAACACTTGATATTGTCCCAATTTAAAAATTTGCCAATTAAATGTGTGTAACGTATGTCATCACTGTCTTGATGTGCAGTTTCTTGATCACCAATGACACTGAAAATCTTTCCTTGTGTTTCTTTGTCACTTGTGTTTCATGTCTGTGATATGTCTGTCCGTGACTTTTGTCCATTTTTCTTTTGGGTTGGTTGTATTTCTCTTATTAACTTGCAGGATATTTTATATATTCTTCATACTCATGTTTTGCTGATTTTATGTATTATGAGAATCTTCTTCCCACTTACAACTTGTCTTTTCATTTTACTTAAGATGTATTTTTTTTCATTTCTTACTCTTTGTACAGATTTATCCATCATTTTAACAGTCAAATCTTTTTGTGTCATCTTTAAGAAATCTTTCTCAATACCAAAGTGTGAAAGATTTTCATTTATATTTTTACTAAGAATTTCATAGTTTTGTTTTTGATACACAAGTCCTTAATCAACCTGTAGAGCTTATGTTTTATGTATGGTGTGAGGTAGGAGAGTCTGATTTTGTCTCTTTGGCCATTTGGCCACATAGCGTTCCCGGTTTCAAGCGTTGGGCAGTCTTTCCTTTCTCCAAGTCAGTGTCATTTTCCATTTCCAGGACAGTGCTCTTCCCTAGGGACTTGAGGGCAGGGTTGCTGGAGCCTGGATTCAATCCCTGGTCCACAGTGTGCAGTTTCTCTGTGTTACTTGTGGGTGGAAGGGTCAGAAGGGTCAGGAGAAAGGGATAGCCTCTCCTTCCCAAGCAAGGCCCCAAATTAGACTCCTGTGTTATGTTAGCATTCTAGGAACTATGTCCCAAGAAATAACACTTCTCCAGGTTTTGGACCTTCTCAGTTATGAAAAAAATGAGATGGTTTCTTGGAATGATCATTTTTCTTATAGCAAGATATTTCTTGGGCCCATGGGGCAAGCTTCTTGTAGTTTCTTTATGTATCTGATAGAAAGAGCACTGAACTGAGAGTGAGGAGACCTGAATAATAGCAACAACAATAATGTCAGCAGTAGCAACTGTAGGTGAGGTTTACTGAGTGCTTATTATACACCAGGCACTGCGACAAACACTGATGTACATTATCTCATTTACTGCACAGTTGTGTGATCTTCGGCAGGTCACTTAAGCTCTGTAGAACAACTATAAAATCATGAGACTGAGCAAGATTTTCCAGAGCTCTACCAACATGGAAATCTTTGATTTATAAAATCATTCCCTGAGTGACAATGGCAATACTGCTGAATCTTTCTAACATCATATAGTGCCTAAAAACACCTTCTCCCATATATTGATTGCTCCCAACACTTCTAAATGTCCTGCCTGAGCTGGGAGTGAGGAATGAGGATATTTTATAGACGGTTAAACGGATGCAGGGAAATGGCACGATGCCCTCAGGATCACACAGCAAGGCTCAGAACCCTGGAAAAGCTAAAAGGATTTACTTACTGGAGCCAATTTATCTTCTTCCAGAAAGAGCTGTTGAGTTTTGAGAATCTAAGATTTTTCTCCTCAGAGCATTTGGGGGCATCGAAGATCTTTCTTCAAATAGGGGCTTGCCCCTCCCACCTGCAGTGTTACAAAGCTACCTCCAGTTCCAAAACGTCCCTTCTACACTTGCAGATCTGAGAAGGGGCTGTTCCTTACATCTCTTTCCTTTTCGATGTGACTGATCACAGAATTCAGTCTCAGAAAGAAACCTTCAGATCCAGAATCAGAGAAGACAGTGATTTAATAAGCTGCAGAACAAAGCCAAGAGAGATTTATTAAAGTGTCCTCTTTTTTTTTTTGGCTGAAGTTGAAAAAAAAAGTTAGCATACAATCAAAGAAAAGAATCCCCTTGAACCGCCTCAAATACTTAGAATAGCAGCTTTTAATGACATTACAGAATACAGTTTAATTAGGGGTGGAGTGTGGGGCAGAGAATCCCAGATTACTTCTTTAATGGTAAACTAAATCAACTCTTGTGCAATTTAAAAATATTTACCTCATTAAAACTAGAGAAGAGCAAATTCAGACTGTTCTTAACACCTTTCAATCCATGTTCCATGGGATTTTTTCCAATTTTGGAGTGACAGTGCAAACACACAAAAGGATAGAGTTTATATAAATCTTTAAAAGGTTATATGTTTACTCCAAATTTTTTGTTTGTTTTCATTGTGAAGTTACAGTTATAGATGGTTTGAATTATAGTGAGGCAGGTTTTAAAATGTTCAGAGACTTTTATGTTGACCTGTTTAAGTTTGATTTTGCTGATTTTTTTTCTCCACATCTTCCTAGAATAGGAGAAAGTTTCCTTAAGACCATGATACAGTTGAATTGAAGACCAGCTGAAGATTTAATTCAATAATATTTATTGAAAAGCTAAAAATGTAGCAACACTGTGTGATGGGAAATGTGAAAGAAATACAGTAATAAATAATTTCATGGTCACCATTTATTTAACTATTATTTTGTGGCAGGCACTATGCTAAGCCTTTTCACACATTATCTCATTTCATTATCATGACATCCCTGTAAAGTGCAGATATTAATACCCCATTTTACAGGTGAGGAAACTGAAGGTTAGAGAGGTTGGGAAACTTGCCAAGAGTCATAGATCAAGTAGCATGGCAGGGCCAGGATTCCAAATGGGGTCTGTCTGATTTCAGCATCCACTCTCTAAACTGCTGTGCAATATGGCATCTGGAACAGAAAGTTTTCAGCGCCCCCCAGGGAGCTTACAGTTGGGAGAGAAAAGACTTACCCCAAAGATCTTCAAACTTGAGCCCACATAGGCCATGAAGGTAATAGAAATGAAGGTACAGAGTGATAGTTATTATGCCGTTTTATATAGTAACCTAAGCAAATATATTAAATATATATTGTGTATGTAATATATAATATATATAACCTAAGCAAATATATTATGCATATACACACACACACACACACACACACACACACACTTAATGTCATCTTCAGTTATATTTTTTACAACAGATTTTCCATTTGCCTAGTAAACATGTGAGAACTTCCTTCACAAAGAAATGTGACTCCTTTCATTTTTTCCCTAAAACACAGTGCCATTTGGTCAGTCATTCCTTTCCCCACCTTTGACAGAGATAAGTATACAGAAAAATATTTCTCTACTATTAAGGAAACAAGAGCGGAAATGATCAATCCACACTCAGCTCAGAGTGGGGAGCAATAGGGAGCAGTGAGGACTGGGGCAAAGTCCATGTCATTGGGTATAAAGGACAGCTGTGAATCAATGCTAAGTGATTGTTACTATCTATGTCAATATATGGGCTCAATGCTACCTGATCTCTTTTTTTTTTTTTTTTTTTGAGAGAAGTCCCACAAATTTTTTTTTATGGGAAACCTGCTGATTTAGTTTTTAAACGATATTTTCAGGCTGAATAAAATCTGCATATGGACCCAGCACAGCAGCCTCTGGTGTAAATTTATAATTTACAGGGTTTTAAATAATTTATAGGGTTTTAATAAGTGTATTATAAATTTATAGAGTTATTTACAAATAATCCCATAAGAATGACTACTATTGGAGTTCAGTGAGAATAGTGCTTTTGGAATGTTGAGGACAAGAAGAGGTAGGATGTCAGCTGAACTTTGAGGGGTAGTGAGCATGATGTAGGCCCTCTCCAGAGAACAGTCTTTGGGGAGAACTTGCAGTGTCAGGGCTGGAGCACTGTCTCACTGAAGACCACTGCCTTTCAAGCCTTGAGAGAACTCAGGGTTCATCCTTGCCTGACACATTCCCTTGCTAATGAGGGCCTCAGACCACACCATAACCTCTATCAGGCATTCTCCCGGGAATGCTGGACCATTGTTGGAAAAAATGACGTTTATTGTTTATAGAAATTAGTATTATAAAAATATTGTGTTTTTGTATAATATTTGGAAGTAAATAAAAGCACCTATGATCTCATGATTTAGAGGTAAACGTTATTCTTCCTCTCTTTTGTATCATATATTATATATAAATGGGATAATGTTTTGCCAGTTTGTAATCTGCTTCTTTCACTGAGAATCATTAGGAACATTTTCCCATGCCATTTCTAAGGACTTCATAGGACTCTGTTGTATAGATGGGCTATAACCGATGTCACTATTTTCCTATTTAGGGACATTTGAATTCATTTAATTTTATGCAAGAAAAACTTACTGGAATTCATTGTCTTAATAGACAAATGCTTGTCCTCTGTGCTCCTTATTTCTTCACCGTTGGGCATGAATCTCGTCCAGCTTTTCTAGTGTTTGTCGAGGATTCTTATTCTCCCTTCCTCCTCTTTACGCACGTGCGGGCGTGCGCGCGCGTGCACACACACACACACACTCGCCTACCGGATTTTTCTTTCTCCTTGTGCGATAGGCTCAGCGCAAAGCAGACCATGTTGTCCTCTCTTAAAGAGCTGGAGCGGCATGTTCCCATTGGGGAGGGACATGTTTTCACAGCTCTGCCGTCATTCTCTCTTGATGGTAGGGGTATGTCTGTGCATGGACCTTCTCTGCGATACCGGGCACTTAAATGCAGCCACGCTGAGAGCCCTCATTAGCCCTGGGCAGCCACAGTGGACCTGCTGAGTGTGACACCCTCCAGGCTGGAGCGGCTGCCCAAGAGGAACCAGACACCAGAGCAAAGAGGGAAGCCAATTATCCACAGGCAAATGAGGCTCTAATTATGGCTTTAGCTAAAGAGGGTAAAATAATTTGAGGAGAGACATCTCATTTCTGAAGTAGGCACAGCCCAGGACAGTTGTTCAGAACAAGGACTTGGACCAAGTCCTGATTTTGCTGCCTTAACCAAGACACTTCATGTCTAGGAGCATCTGATTCCTCATCTGTCAAATGGGAACAATCTAGGATGTTTACCTCATTGGTTTACTGTGAGAATTACATGGGATAATGCCTGGGAGAGGCCAGGCGGGGTCTGACATTTAGTGAGGACTCATCAATGGAGTATCATCGTCATCGGTAACTCTTACTAGTATTACTATTATTTGTAATCATTTGAGAGTGGAACAGAATGTGGAACTGGAGCTCAGGAGACCTGAATTCTCAGTTCTGCAGTTTTCTGTTCCAACTTAGAAGTGAATAGATCTCTGAGTTTTATTTTTGTTGTCTCTCAAATGAGAAACTTGGATTAGGGGTTACATCAGGTCCCTTTCATTCGGAGATTTGCGGACCTACACGTGCTGAGAACTATGTATCCTCCTCTTCATGGAGCCTCATGTCAATCCTATCTTATAGGTGCTATTATTATCTCCTTTTTTGAAGGTGCTGAAGTTGAGACTTACACAGGAAGCTGGGATTCAACCCCAGGCTCCTAACGTCCATTCTATACTTAATTGTCTGCGTGTCCCGGCATTCAGTGTAGTGACTGATGGTAGACTTGTGCTCAAACGTATTTGTTGGCTGCACTCCAGGCTTTTGAACATCGGGAATGGTGGTGAAGCTTGGGGCTGTGCTCACACCGCACCCTTGTCTCTTTTACTCAATCCTCCCAAAATTGTAGGCACAAAAGTCCATAAAGAGACTCTTGTCAGACTTTGGGGGCAGCTCCTGATACCTCAGCTCTATTTAACATAAATGAGACTGTTAAACACTTGCTCTTCATGGCAAGTGGGTCATCTTGTGCGTTACCCAAAGGATTGTGTATGCGTGTGTGCATTAAAGAACTTGGCACCACTGAGTTAATCGAATGTCTGAGCTGGAATGGATGTTAACAACCCGCTGCCCAGAGATGGTCAAAAGCAGCAATTCAGAGAACCCCTGAAGAGGGGTCACCCTTGCATGTACAGCAAGCTGGCCACCTTTCCCCTGCGTCTACCAGGCTAGCTACTCTCTCCTTCTCCTTCCCCAAGAGCAGTAAAAGCTGCTCTTTTACTCCCCACCACTCTTCCTCCTGCTCTCCCTCCCTCTTTCCCTTTCTTTCTCTCTCTCGCCCCCTTCCCTCTTCCCCCCACCCTCTCTCTCTATCCAAGACAATTTGACTTACGCAGAAAATTCTAGGTGTAAAGAAGTGTCTGGAAAATTGATCTGGCTCTGATGAGGAATGCTGACCATGGAGGAGGCTGGGCATGTGTGGGGGGCTCGTACCTTCTGTTCACTTTTGCTGTGAATTCAAACTGCTCTAAAAAATAAAGTCTATTTTAAAATGTTAAAAATGCAGTGAACACACACACACACACACACACACACACACACACACACACACACACACACACACACACACACACACAAACTGACCTGCCCTTCCCACCATCTATTTTGCAGAGGATGGGGCAAAAGGCCCTGAAAGGTTAAGTGGTTCCTTCAGGTCAGTTAGTTGCCCACACATCAGTTGTGTCATTGGAAGTGTGACTCTAGTGTGGTTGGGTCCTTTTTCTTTCTGGTTCAAGGACGCATGTCAGTGCCTTAGGGAAGTAGCAAGGGAATTAGTTCATTTTCATTGCCCATGCCTATGGTTGCGGGACTTTGTCTTTGCTGGCTTTCAAGTATCACCGTGCTGCAGCAAAACCCTGTGCGCTGGGCCTGGAGATCACTTCCCCGGGCCTGGAGATCACTTCCCAAGGCTACCTCTGGAGGAACCACAGAATGATTAGGTGGTGGTTCGGGCTGCCCACTAGCTCCCAGCTGTGCAGGTCTAACCACCTCCCTGTCTGTGTATCTGTGTCTCTGTCTCTCTGTCTCTGCCTCCCACCCCATCCCCACATCTCCCCCATGCAGTCCCTTCTTCAAATCCACTGCCTTCAGCCCCATCCTGAAGAAACTCCACCTTGCCCCCTGCCCTCTTTTTAAGCCTGCTTCGGGCGTTAACTGATTTTCAGCGAGGCTCTCCTCCGCCCATCCCCTGGAGTTCAGGATGTGAGGTAGGGATGGTGATAGACTATACGCCCCACAGAGAGAGCGTGGGCTGTAGGAAGTCATCCTATGTCATTTTCCCTCCCAGAGAGAGCTGCAACGAATTTTCTTTCTGGGTCATCTAAGATGTAGGCACACCGTGCCAAGGTGAGCATTATTTATTTATTTATTTTGCCTCTTCCCCACCCAGCTTGAGCCCATTTTGTCCTGACAGTTGCCACTCTACTCTAGTTGCAACTGGTTTTGTTACTAGGTATTTAAATTTTAAGCACCACTATCCCCTCACCGCCCCCCAAATAATAAAAGTGTACTTTTGTTTTTTGTTTTTAAATGTGTGTTGGGTAATTCTAACACACCTTCCTCTAGTGAATCATTGCTGGCTCCCCCAAACAGATGGGAAGGTCATGAACTCCTCCTCCCATGATGATGAGGTAAAAGAATTTGGCACCCAGTAGAGTACCTTTGGGCATCTTATGCTGGCAGCTTCTGGCCACGTAGGGGTTCTTCCCAGTTCACATATGGCTTATCATAAGTCAAACAAATGCAGTGAGAATCCACACGTTCTGCATCTGAGAGGCTCTCCTCTTCCTGATGCTTCCCTGAGATTTTCCTTGCATTTGCACAGCACAACCTTCTTGAGTTCAGGTAAAGAGTGTTTTCTCTGTATTCCAAAGAATTGGCTCTGAGTAGGTGCTCAATAAGTGTTTAAAGGATGAAGGAACCTTAACTGAGGAAGGTAACATAATCTATTGGAGGAAACAGTGTACTAAGAGTTGGAAGATTTAAACTCTAGTCCAGGAAAGCTACTAACAAGCTGTGTGACCTTGGACAAACCACTTAACCTCTCTGGGCTCCATTTCTCATGTGTGTCATTAGAGAGTTGAATCTCTAAGATCCTGTTCATCTCTGATAGTCGGCGAGTCTGTATTGCTAGAACAGCATAGAAAAAGAGGCAGCAATTTCAACTTTAACACTGCTTGAAAAGCACTTAGTTATTCTGGGGTTTTGAGGGCACTGGTGTCAGTTTGACATGAAAGATATGGAAGGACTCCTTGTGTTCAGATGTATCCTGGGCGATGCATTGTCCACACAGGCCATTGTGAATCCATGGCACGTCATTGAGAGGTTTGTCCGAACTGGCTCTGTGTTTCCTGGCGGGGGGCACCTGGGACTCCACCAGTCTTCTGAGCCCTTGGAGAGGGGGCAGCAGTTAGGACAACAGAGCCCCACTTGCTCTACTGGGTTTTTCTCTCCATGCAAATATTTCTGTGGGTCTGAAAAATTGCTTTTCATCAGGTTTGCCCCTGCCAATGTCCCTGATTGGCCAGAACCTAAGTGTGCAGTGAGATGCTTTGCTTGCTTTGGTTTGGTTTATGGGGATTCTGGGCTCCCCTCTGGTTACAGCTGCAGGTTTAAAAATCAATTACAGTCCCAGTAGCAAGAGGTTCACTGCAGTGCTCTGCTGTTTGTTTGAGGCCTATGTTGAGAAAGCAGGTCCCAGTTACCTCTCAGGAAAATTTGTGCTGTTTCAGAGGCCTACAGCGAGTTGTAAATCTTGATAGTTGGTGGGGCCAGTCTGCAAACAGCAAAATGGTTCGTACTGTGGTTCAACAGTTAAAGGATAAAATAGTTCTCTGAGAGTGAGATGTGTTGTTCCTTCTTCCTTGTTCACCAGGAAATCTGGGCCATATACATCAAGAGACAGACCCTGGGGTGTGTGGAGTGGAGCAGGAGAGATGGTTTTCTTGCTCTTGTCCCATGGGAGGGAGCAACTCTGGCCTCCAGGCTCCTTCCTTGTGGCCAGGCTTCTTACACCATTTTACTTCCCATGCCTAACTCTGATCAGCTACTCCTTTCTCCCTCTCTTGCCAACCTAGGGGAGAACGCTGGGGAGCCCTCCGTTTCTTGCTCCTGGTTGGTCTTGGGAAATGGGGACATCCTCAGAGTGCATGTTACAGGGCTGCAATGCTCCACGTGCTTCTTTCCATGCCTGAGGGCCAGGAATGAGGGTCCCAGAGAGAGGAGGAGGATTGCCTTGGAGCGAATTCAGTTCATTCAGCAACCACTCTTGGGGCTCCAGTTCTAAGCTGTATTCCGGTTTTGCTCTGCCCGCTCTTGCCTAGGGGAGTTCATCCACTCTGGGGCTCAGTGCCATCTTGATGCTTACAACCGCCAACCTTAATCTTTAGTCCGTGTCTTTGCTTTCACCTCAATACCCATATCTTTGTCTCTCTGACATCTCAAATTCCATACAGGATAGATGGGGCCACCTCTTTAACAAAGAGAGGTAATGTTTAGAACAGTTTTTCCAGTTCAACAAATGTTTATGATCCTCTGCTATAAACAAAGCGTTGACTAGCCATTTAGAAAATATAAAGTTGGCAAAAATATGGTGATATCCTCAAGGAGCTTGCCTTCATTTGCAAACTGAGGCACTCCTTGTTAAAATGCAGGATGAATTTTCTATAGTAGAGGTATAAGCCAAGTGCCATGGGACTTCAGAGGAGAGAGCTAGATGATGTTCAAGTCTTTCTTATTGTTTATTACATCTAAAAATTTATTTTAAAAAAACATAAGAAACACGAGAGCCCTTCAGAATTGTGAATATTCAACCTTTCTCAATTTATTAAACTAGATTTTGGTAATCTCTGATTTTTTTTTATGATTTGACTTTGGCCCCAAATGTATAAAAAAGACTTCTTGGATGATCTCCTCACTCCCACTTGTTGAGATCTGGAGAAACACTGTGAGATTTCATAAACTCTGAGTTGTATCCATCAGTGACTTTGGAAGAGTCACGTCACTTCTTTGGTTCTCGGTTTCTTTATCTGTAAACTGGGGATAGTAATTGGATTGATGTGAATATTAAATGAAATAATGCTTAGCGCAGTTCCTGGATGGTAGATAATGTTCTCTAAATGGTAGCTTAAACTTAATGTAAGTATAATTATTATTTTCATTAATTATTCATTTATAATTATTATATTCATTTTCACTATTATCTTCTCAGAGTTGGAGCCAAAGTACAGCATTAAAAATAAAATGTTGCTTAAATTGATTTTTCCAGAATATAAAGACAGGAGAAAAACTGTGAGAAAGGGGATAAACATATGTACTACCATAATTATGATAATAGTTAAACTTTGTATAATTTCTTATGGAAACCTTATAAAGTAGGTTACAGTCATTCTTTTACAGATGGAGAAAAGCTTGCTTAACTACACCAGATCTTGCTAGTGAGCAAGCTTCCAGTTACTTAGCGGGTTTTTAACTACTGATCTGTTTCTTCCCCTCTCAGCCTACCATTAATAAAGCTGGTATTTTGAATCAGCACCCTTTTTTACTCACTTGGCATACACTAGCACTTGACCTAGGCAAATGATTAGGTGATGGTCTGTAAGGCCAATTTAAAGGCAGTGCTTTGCCCACTGGCTTCTAAAGCTGAGGGATGCACGGGTATATATCCTGGAGAGTCAGCTTCTGTTGCGCTTGGACTGCAGTCGATTTTATCGATTTTTTTTCAACACAACAGCTTCAAAAGGCTCTTTTGCCCCAAAGTAGCTGATCTTTTCAAATCTTTGCTATTTCTTTCTGGTAAGAGTTTCAGATAATAGGATAAATGCAATTAACAACCACATATTTTAGATGATGAAGAAATATTCTGGAACATGTTTAAAGGTTTCACAAAACACAGACACATAGAGCTGAGCAGCTCCTTGGAGAGATTGCCTAATCCACAACCTCCTCATTTTACAGTTGAGGAAACTGGTCCAAAGAGTGGACATGACCTGCTCAAGGTCACACCATGGGTTAGTTGCAGAGATGGGAAGCCAGGGATCCCGATTTTGGTTTCTTTCTTTTTACTTGTGTTTCTCAAAGTGTGATATGCACCACCACATGCAAAATTCTTTTCCTTGGCATGAAGGATAATTTTAGCTATGCACAGTTAAAGTACTATATCACAGAAGCAGATCATTCGTTCTCTCTCAAGTCCCTTTCAATCTTTCTCATTATGTCAAGGATTGTATACCTTTTGCTATTTTGTCTTCAATCTTTCTCTGCTAATCTCCTTTGATAGCGCAAAAAGAACAGACCTCAGGTTTAAGTGCCTCTTAGAATTTATTTATTCATTTATTTATTTTTGGCTGTGTTGGGTCTTCGTTTCTGTGCGAGGGCTTTCTCTAGTTGTGGCGAGCGGGGGCCACTCTTCATCGCGGTGCGCGGGCCTCTCACTATTGCGGCCTCCCTTGTTGCAGAGCACAGGCTCCAGACGCGCAGGCTCAGTAGCTGTGGCTCACGGGCCCAGCTGCTCCGTGGCACGTGGGATCTTCCCAGACCAGGGCTCGAACCCGTGTCCCCTGCATTGGCAGGCAGATTCTCAACCACTGCGCCACCAGGGAAGCCCTAGAATTTAATATAAGTGTTTTGTTTTCCTGGTATTGATTGTTACCTTACCTTCCATCTATGGGAAGCGACAGTGGTTTTCCATTTGAAATAGCAAAATTTTCTTGTAAAATAAAGGTAAGCAGATTAGAATGAATCTCCTTTATGAAAAAATATTAAGTAAACAATAGTGTAGGCTGTAAATTTTGAGGAGTACAGGGTAGGTTTCACATTGTCAAAAATAATGGTTAACTAAGGCTTGGAAAATATTTAATTCTGCCCTTTAGAATGCCCTAAGCCTTTTGAGGATAGATGTGGCTGAATCCCAGTTTCCTTCTTATTCATGTCATGTCTTTTTTGTGTAGCAGCCAGAAAAACAATTATTAGATCAAAAAGGAGAACATAAAAACTACCCATATACCAGAGATATATTGAAGGTCTCATTATTGGTAACTTTCCTACAATCCAAGAAGTTGGGTCGGTAGTCAATTTTGTTTCAATATGTATGTATTTTTGTGTGTATTTTAAATTATAAACTGCATGCTATTGCATTTGTTGAGAACAGAAACTGGTTTTATTTTTCAGGGACTTAGGCTCTATTTTAAAATTCTATTTTAGACCTCATTCTTACCTTGTTTTCCCCTTCTAAAAAGTTCTTTAATTTCTGATTACCTTGCTGTTCAGTGAGAGGGTGTGAATGAAAGAAAAAGTGGCAAAATGCAATTTATCAAAGATTTTCCCACTGTTATCACATTTTAAAGGTTAGAATGTATGGGATGAATGGAATAAGAATATTAAAGTTATTCATCAGATGGGGGCATAGGTAACTTTCTTTTACCTATAATTTGCCTATATGAAGTGAATACATGGAGAAAAAGATGTACTAGATTACACTATTTGGGTGATTTTCCCATTGTCTTTAACAGCTAATCTTCCAGTATTGCCTGATATTTTTCCCTGTTCCCTGAAGCAAAAGTTCCTGCTTCTATAATTTAGTTACCCAGAGATGCTGGGGTTCTGAAGACCAATCACTGCTAGCCTGGCATGAGCTAGCCTTCATAAATATCACACAGAACTCATTCATGTCCCCTCATACTGTGGGCCTCCTTCTACTGGCCATTATATGCTTTTTGTGGAATGCTTCTTCAGCAGAGAATTTATTCATTGAGAGGAATCTGAAAAAAAAAGAAAAAAGGAAGGCAGAGTCAACTTCTGGTGACTTATGGGCAGTTAGAGTCAGATGTTTGAGAAATGGGCTTCTGAATCAGCAGAGATTTTACAAAGTGCCTGGTAGAGCTGCATACAGGTAGGTAGGGTACTGAGATGGCAAGAAAGAATGCTACTTCTATTAGGGCTAATAAAAAGACTGCATTGTACGGCTTCCCTGGTGGCGCAGTGGTTGAGAACACCTGCCATTGCAGGGGACGCGGGTTCGAGCCCTGGTCCAGGAGGATCCCACATGCCACGGAGCAGCTGAGCTCGTGAGCCACAACTACTGAGGACTGCGCACCTGGAGCCTGTGCTCTGCAACAAGAGAAGCTGCCGCAATGAGGGGCCCGTGCACTGCAGCGAAGAGTGGCCCCCACTCACCGCAACTAGAGAAAGCCCATGCACAGCAACGAAGACCCAACACAACCAAAAATAAATTAAAAAAAAAAAAAAAAAAGACTGCATTGCTAAATTCAGGGCTAGGAAGGTTAATGATGGTACGTTCTTTTCTAGTATCAAAGATTAACATGATAAGTTGCATATTAAAGTTAGTCCAGACACACTGCTAATGGAGGAGACCTACAAAATTGATTTCTACGACACCTCATAAATTATGATCACTCACTCTTCCCTGCCTGATGCTTTGTCTTGGCAAGAGCTGCAGACTTAGAGTGGGTGCCCGTCAGTTCCTAGTGGGACATCTTATGCTCCAGAGGAATTTGGAGAGCTCGGGTGTGTTCCCTTCAGTCTTTAATCACTGCCAGTCTTCTGCTGGGTGTTCCCCTGCTGGCATGTGTGCACTTCATCACCAGCCAGCTTGTGACTTGGCAGGGAATTTTGTTTTAATAGTTAATAAGGCAATGGAACTGAGCTGAGATGAGAAGAGTGTGGAAGGTGGGGTAAAGAATGGGAGAGAGGAAGGAAGAGCTGCTCTCTCTTCATGCAGGAGATTCTCCATGTAGAGTTGGGGACAGCATCTTTGGGTAACTGCTCCTTGAGCCCTATAGAGGACCAACGCTCGGCCAACACAGGAACGCAAGCCCAATCTTTGAGAGCTCAGGCTCTGGAGTTTGAATGCCTGAGAGTGAGACCTGGTGCAGGATCTCACGCAATTTGCTTAACTTCCTCAAGCCTCACTGTGCACGCCTGTCAAACAGGGAAAATAATAATACCTACCTGATAGCAATGTATATTTTAAATTTTGGTATAACTTACATACAGTGAAATGTACAAATCTGAAGTGTACAGCTCAGTGATTTTTTTTTTTAAGTTTGTAGACACCCGGGCAACCACCACCCATGTCAAGATATAGCATATTTCCATTACCCAGAAAGTTACATATGGATATTTTTAAAAATATGATAATAATAGCTTCCATTTTCATGGCGCTTACCATGGGCCAGGTGTGCTGCTCTAAGTGCCTCACATATTCTTATTTCATTCTCACAGTCTTGTGAAGGGAGGCGCTCTTATTATCTCCACTTTACAGACAAAGACACAGAGATTTAGAGAGATGAAGTGACTTGTCCAGGGTCACACAGACAGTAACTAAGGTTCCTGCTCTTAGCATCCACCCTGAACGCCGCCTTATCAAGGGGCCTGGTACTTACTAAGCGTGTCAGAAGAATGAGAATGGAGCCTCCTTCATGTCTGACAGTTCTTTCCATTCCTCCTCTTCACAGTCCGGTCTATCCCTTTGCCTTATCTTGGGCCAGTAGGCTGTGCATGATGCTCTAGCGGGAGAGCCCTTGAGGGAAAGGACCAGGTTTTAGCTACATTTCCATCCCAGTTTCAACAGCCAGGTGCATTGTAGATACTCTAGAAATAGTCGTTGGCTGTTGTTTCCTGCAAACCCTGCTTTCCAGTTCCTATTCAATTGGCCTTACTTGGTAAAGTGACAGTATTGACAAACATACTGGTTAGATCACCTGGGCAGTTTGGGCTGCTTACCCATCTTTGGACTCTGCCTAAACCTTGTCTTTGTGATGAGCTAAAAGTTTCAAGCGAAAACCTCTCATGTTGCCAAGCCCCTCTAAGCTCCCTTGTCCCAACTTCCTGTGTTCATATATCCCCAGTCAGTCCCTGTTCAGACCCCAGCTGCTTTTCCTTCTCCTCTTCCTTGCTTCTGTATCTTCTTTCCTCTCCTTTTCCTTTCTTTTCATTTCACTGTGGTCTTCATGATCATCACCAGATAAGCTTTAATAAACTGCCCTCTGGTAAATGCACTGTGATTGTTTATTATAAATTCTTTATGGGAGGAGGACATGTACCATGTATCTTTCATATAGTTGAATTCATGCTTGCCCATTTATATGAAATCATTTTCAGACCTTCGTCCCTTTGACATATTCATTTGAATGTCTTACAGGTACTCAAACTCAACATTTCCAAAATTATATTCATTCGGTTCATGAAAACTTTCTCTTCTTCCATTATTTTTCTGCCAGTCATTTGGAGTTAGCCTTCAGATCTTCTTGTGCCTTATTTTTCACTTTCAGTAAATCACTAAGGCCTTTGAATCTTTCCCACATATGCCTTGAGTCTGGTCACTTCTCTCAGTCTTTACCACTTATGTCCTGGTCCTATACACTCCTGTGCTTGGCATTTGCTAGGCACTCCATAGATATTTGTCCAGATGAAAAATAAATGAAGATGCCATGTAAGGACAAGCACACGTCATGAGCCCTCCTCCATTTATTGTTTTCATGTTTTATGTGAGCACATAACACAGTCAAATGAATGAAAACCATTAGCTTTTCTCAGGTTCTTTTTAGAGCTAAAATTCCACAACTTGGTGTCAAAAGCAGCTAATCACTACTAAACTTAATGTAGAACATTAACATTAAAACTCAAAATACAAAAAAGCTCTTAAAGAATTTAGTGCCAGAAAAAACTGTGTTTCTCTTAAGGAATTGGTTCTCTTCTACCTCAGTGATCCACACACTCGAGAACTTGGATGATCTCCTTCATTGTCCGGACAGTTTATCACACAAGTGAGGAGCTACATTTTGTGGGTAGTTGGAAGCCCTTATGTTACCTTTTACTTTGGTGTGTCATCTCCTTTTTGCATCTTTTTGGACTAAGGTAGCATAGGAAGGAATATATATAACTAAAAATAAATATATCAACAAGTCATGCCTAAAATAAAATATTAATGTCAGTTTCATAGGAGTGCAATTTGAGATTCATCGGCAGGGACTGAACATAGTGGAAACACAATGTGTTTCATCATATGTTTTTATACTGTTCCCGTCAATTGACTGGTTCTTTTCTTTATTACACTTGGACTGCCCCAAGGGTAAGGACCATATATTGTCCTCCCTTTGTACAGAAAGCTCATTACATGTTGTTGACTGACATTTATTCTCTTTACTTTCTCCCTTCTCACACTTTGCCGATTTCCTCTTCATTGGCTTCAGAATCGAAACAGGATCTCTTTGATCCTCTCATTTAAATTTTGGGCCTAAGTGGGTGATTCATTTCTCAAATCACTCTTTTGCTTTGGGCCTTCCAGGGGAGGGCTCATGTTGATTCTGTCGCATGAATGGAGAAATGAAGCAGGCAAAACCCCCTGCCCCCTAACGGCTGTCTCTCTTCTCTACCTTCTTAGCTGAGTGCTTCTAGAAAAGAAAAACAGGCCAGAAGGAGAAATTCTTCCCATTTTCATTTTTATTTGGGCAGGATCAAATAAAAGGCATAGCAAAGGAGGGGGGGCATAGCAATGGTTTTTCCTTCCTCTTTGGAGTTTGCTTCCAATTCTTCAGCTTGTTTGAAAGCTATTACACTTGTCTGTTCTCCCTTTGTAATAAACAACACTAGATTTTAAATGTGTGGGGCTGTGAGAGGGACCCCAGTTTCCTCTCCTCTGGAGCTGTTACGGGGAAGGTGAGGGAAGGAGAGAATCAGATGATGATTGGAAACAATTACACAACCATTCCATTTTGCTAATGCTTGAATCCAGGAGAATTTTCTCATTTAATTCTCTGAAATGAAGGGCCCCTCTGGTGGCCTTAAAATGCAAACAAGAGGCTTTTAGTGTGTGCTTTTCTCAGAAATGGAATGCTGGCTGCTCATATTGATCCAAAACATTGCTGTTGGTTTTTGTTCTTTTTGGTATGTGTAAGTTTTGTGATGACAGGGATACAGGATTGTTCATGTGCAGCTTGAGGATTGCCAGTAAGTGGCATTATTATTCTAAGTTGCAAGCAGAAATGTACAAGGAAGTTCAGAGAACGCTTGCCTGAGCCTTCTTTTAGTCTCTCCACATACAAAAGGGAGCATGAAAATCTGAGGCATATATCCCAGTCATTTCAGTTTATTTCCTCCTCCTGGAACTCAGTTCTCTGGAGTTTGGTATTTCAGACAAAGGACACTTGGTTTGAATGATGCGTATAACAGCTTCTACTCCATCTTATTCCAGTACGCCTGGACCAAGGTGTTTTGTCAAGTGTACGTGTCAGCTACTGGAGTTTCGATGTGCTCTGCTTTGGACTCAAAAACTTCTTAGGTGTAGCATCAGATCCCCATGCGTCATTACACTTAATACAGGCACATCCAATTTTATTGCACTTCACAGATACCACTTTTTTTTTTTTTTTTTACAAATTGAAGGTTTATGGCAACCTTGTGTTGTCAGATGGTGATTAGCATTTTTTTTTTTTTTTACCAATAAAGCATTTAAAAATGAAGGTATGTATTTTTTTTAGACATAATGCTATTGCACACTTAATAGACTACAATATAGTGTAAACATAACTTTTATATGCACTGGGAAGCCAAAAAAATTTATGCGACTTGATTTATTGTGGTATTTCACTTTATTGTGGTGGTCTGAAACCGAACCTGCAATATCTCTGAGATATGCCTGTAACTACAACTGAATTTGTATGTTTTATTTGGATCCTCTTATGGGCATTTTAATCCCCGTTTTTGGAGGAAAAGAGGTAAAATGATGTATTTGACATCACGCATCCTGGCAGTAGTAAGTCGGGGATTCAGACCTAGGTCTCTGGACCGTCAATCCAGAGTTCTGCCCACTTCTCCATAACTGCCTTTGGGATCAGATGAAGCCGAGGATGGAAAGATGTTACAAGAACGGCTGCTCAGGGGAAGTGGTGAAGGTGAAACACACATGCAGTTTTCCTCCTGAACACGCTTCTTCCAGCCCCTAGCTACTGCCATCTGATTTCTTCAAGGACAGCATAGGATAATGAATAGTGAAATAACCCAACACTAAATAGGTTTCTGATTCTGAGAGTTGCCCTCGGTGTAGGCAGACAGGGCTCTCTCTCTCTGAAGTCAGCAAAGACTCGTTCATTCATCTAAAACTTGCTAGGATCCTACCGTGTGACAGACATTGTGCTATGAGCTGCAGGAGACATGACTTGATGGAGATTAGGTATCTCACCCCAGGCTCTCACTGTCTTCTGGGAAACAGGGAGTGAGAGGTTTGAAGGTCATGATTGCTATCTGCTAGCCAACTGCAGTGAGACGGGTAAGCTCAGGTTATTCAACCAATTGGAGTTGAATAAATGGTTGGTTGAATTTTAAAAAATGAAAGAAGTGAGTGACTAAACTGATGACTAAATCACCGAGTTGATGAATGTTCATTACTATTTAAATCTGTGATTCTAGGATTGCGATTTGTTGTTTGTTTTATTCCCCTGGTGCTGTAATCTTCACTAAAACATACAAAACAACCAACCATTAAACAAACCAACCAGCCAGGGTCTTGGAATCCCTACTTAAGGCTAGCTTAAGGGAGCTAACAAATTCAAAGGGTGGCTGCCTTCAGTTTGCAGAATCTCAAAGTTGGGAATAATTGTTTGTACTCATGAGCCTGTGAGTGAGGTTGGAACAGTGCTGGCATGGGAGTCTACCTTGAAATCTTGCCTCTGTTGGAGTCACACTAGCTAACTGACCCTACCCTGGGCAAGCTGTTTAGAGATCCTATTTTCTCATCTGTAAAATGGGAACAATGCCATATACAGAACAGATATTTGGTAAGGGTTAAGTAGTTTCCCAATATGGTGCCTGGAACCCAGCAGGAGTTCAACATATGTTACCTAGCTCTCATACTTGGTATCCCACTCTCCCACTCCCTTTCATTCTCAATGGATTTCTAGACAAATGGTTTCTACCCTTTATTAAAATATGACTCCTACTGCTGAGAAAACCCTATTTGAATATGTGACCACAGATTAGCTCAGAAAGACTGGTTAAGTAAAGATTGAAATTCATGGAGCCAGGGAATCATGTGAGTCTCCAGAGGAGACAGGGGCTGGGGTGAAGGGATTAAAGGATCTGTGTAGCATGGTACAGAAGAGAGGCAGTGGGTCAAGGATGATACGCTCTGGAGGGGTGTGGGTGGTACTTACTGTTATAATAGGTATCCTAAGTGCTTATAAATGGATTTGAATTTCAGATGTCACTGAATTGGAATAAAATGGGGGCAAAGGACGTAAGACCCAGCTCCTGCCAGTCAAAAAGCTACCTTGACTCATTTCTCCTCTTGCATGAATTTGAAATGGAGCGCATTGCTTTGATGAGAATCCTCCTTTAAAGACTGCCCGGATTATCCAGTGTAGAGGCCAGTTGGTTCAACCCCAAGCTTTTCATTTGCTTCTCCTTCCATTAGCCAGGGTTAGGAGATAGATGAGACAGTCTTCTAAGGCTGAGCTACACTCCTCTGGTGTGGCATCGTGACTGTAATCATTCTAAGAATTAGGGAACAAATCAAATTTTGGGTCACTACTCAGTTGGCCATATCTGCACCTTTATATTCCTAAAAGCACTTTCTATGGAGCTAGATTGTGGTTTAATGAGTGTGCTGGTTAGGGAGGAGGTTGGTCACAGTGGCAGTGTAAGTGATCTTGGAAAGTGCAAAGGGGTAACTGAAAGTGGAAGCACCTGTCAGGACACACTGATTATACCCTAAGAGCTTCCAGAAGGTGTGATAATGGGCCATCTCTGCAGCCACTTCATGTTATCAGAGAAATGTTGATGGGAGTCTTTTCATTACTTGCTAGTTGAGGCAATGAAATGGGCTTCATGATTAGATCCTAATTTGATAAGCCCTAAAATGAGTCTATTATTCTTTCCAACATTCAAAATGCATATGCTTACACATCTATATAGTACATTTAAACCCATCAGCAAGTTCGATTCTGCCTCTGAACCGTAACCCAAGTCTGTCCATTTTCCTTTGTCTCTCCTGCTACAAACTAATCAAGTTTTCATCTTCTTTCCCCTTCACTGTTATAGTAAGGAGGCAGGGTAGTTTAGTAGATGTGAAAATGGGCTCTGAGATCACATTTTCTATGTTTAAATCCCAGCTCTGCCACTTACTAGCTGTGTGATCTTAGGCAAGTCATTGAATCTCTCTTGAGCTTTAGTTTCCTTATCCATAAAATAGGTACAAGGATAAACTTCTTCAAAGAGAGACTTCCTGGTAGAGAGTAAGGGCTCAGTAACCATTAGACTTCTTTCTCCCCTCTATGAAAAGCCTCCTCAGTCTTCTCCTACCTTCCTCTCTAGGCCCACCCCCTACCCTCTATTAAAAATACAGAAATAAAACATGTTTATCTCCACCCAGTAATCAAACTCCTTACCACGGGCCACAGGGCCTGATGAGACCTGGCCCCAGCCAAACCCTCATATTATGCTTCCCATTTCCTATAATCTGGCCACACTTATTTCCATGTGATTCCTCCAACATGTTAAGCAGATTTCTACCCCAGGGCCTTCACATGCTGTCTCTTCTGCTTGGAATGGTCTTCCCTGAGATCTTTCTAGGCTGTTCCCTTCTCACCCTCAGGTCTCAGCTCAAGTTGTCCATCTCAGAAGCCTTCTTAACTGCCCCACATGGAACAGTCTTCCCTGCATCTCCAGACTGTCTTTCTCAGGTTACCCAGTTAATTGTCTTGCTGGCAGCTATTGGCATTTGTTGTAATAGCATCAGCTCTCAGGGCTCTTCCCATGTCTCCTGTAATCATGATCATTTTTGTGTACAAGAGCTCCAGGAGGACTCTCTCTCCCGATAGCCAGCCCCTGCCTTCTCTGGCTGCCCTCAGGCAGCAGGGCCTGCTTCGTCTGGACACTGAGAGCACCTGAAGTGCCCGGGACCACCCATCCCCAAGGTCTAAATACTCCAGCTGCTTCACCCCTGTGGCCCACACTGTCCCCAGAGCTCCCCTTCTGTGAGACTTGCAGCCTACCTGGCCTCCTTCCCTTCATGGTCCCACTTCCCTACTCCCCTTCCAGTGTTTTCTGGAACACCTCCTTATTTAATACACCTTCACCCAAACCTCATCTCAGAGTTTGCTTCCGGAGAATCCAACCTAAGACAATTATTATCTTCTTAAACTGTTTCTGATATCCCACTAGAACAAGATATCCATGAGAACAGTGCCTGTTATAATAATTATGTCTATATATGTTTAAGGATATAAATATATGCATATAGACTATCAGAGCTTACAAATTATAACCAGTGTGACATTTTTGGACATAAACATACTCACATCATTGTGTAAATTCTAAGAATTACACATCAGTCTACTCTTTCTGCCATCACTATGCTTCTGAATGGCAAACACTAACTTGTTATAGGGGTTCGCTTATAGGTTTAGTGCAATATCATGCTTTATGTTAAATGTAAAGGATATATGGCAAAAGCAATAGCTTGGTTTGGACTTTAAGTGGGTATCTAGTATAAAGTTCTGAACGTATGTTTCTTCTTTAGGATTTACTGCCTAATTATATTTTCACCCCTGTAAGATACCTGAAGAGAAAGTCTGCAGTTGCTGAGTCCTGAAATCTCTAAATAGGCTATGTTTGTTGAGCTGGGGAGACATATTTTGGCCCTCAAGGTTCATAAAGTGGAGATGTACGTCATGGCTGAGGCAGGCTGGAGGGGGAGTGAGGGGTGATTCTGACATTGTACTTAGGCATGTTTCTGGGAAGGTAAGGAGAGTGAATCACGAGGAGCTGCTGAAGAATGCGCGCGGGGGGTGGGGGGGAGGACAATGGTGGTAGGGTTGTAAAAGGCTTGTAACCTGATCTGGAGTACGAAGTTTGTGGGTAGTTACTGATTTCCCAGTGGGTGGAATTACGTTCCTTCATGAGACGCTGGCTGGAGGAAGGCGGTTGTGAGAACAAACTGCTATCAGATTAGAGCTGTGTGTGGCGGTCCTCCTTCGTGGCTAGCTGATGGAACCAAGTGGCCTCTGACATCTGCAGATGCTCCCCCTACCAAACAGAAGGAAAGCAGCCGAGCAGAGCAGGGCTGGCCCTGCTCAGCTTTGCCTGGGGAGAATGTTGGGTTTCAATTAGGGATCTTCCCTGCTTGCCAAAAGGCTGGGGGTGGGCATTCTGGGAGAGCAGGGCAAGCCTTGGCCATCACAAGTTCCTCGCTCTCCTCCAGGAGGGTTGTGCTGAGCTGAATTTGCCTTTCAGTCAATAGGAACTTGACCAAAGCAGAACGAGTTTCACTTTAAAGCCTGTGAAAAATCGAACAAGATTGAAGAGTCCATTAACCCATGCTGGTGGTAACGTAAGGGGCTGGCTGTGAGTGGAGTGAAATTCCAAGCAAAGGCTGCCACAGGCAGGCTTAGAAATGGGGTAACCACACTGAGGACATGACTGAGGCCCTGACACACACACCTTGTGTGTTTAACCTTTCTCCCCACAGTAAGAGAGGGATTCCTAAATGTTCTCAAGTGTCTCCATTCTGCCGGTGGAGCCAGGATGTACCTGGGATGGAAGATCAGCAAACATTTCCCTAGTGGGGCCATAACGTGCCAGTCTCGTCTTCATATGTTTCACGAGTGATTCTTTTGGCTCTACCTCCCTTCACCTCAGCTTCAGGGAGGAGAGGCAATGCCTTCTTTCTATGGGCATTGCTTTGTATCCAAAGTCCTCTGCAGACCCTCCCTCAGTTCTGGGATGAGGTGCATGCAGATTACTGTAGGACTGGTACTGAACTGGTACCTCTCAAAAAACCACGGGGGATGGCGGTGTACACCAACTACTGGAGACGGTTTGGATTTAGAATGTGGAGCAGTTACACCTTTTGTCCTCAGCTTTGGACCTCAGCTTCATTTCTGGGATGTTAATGAGAATCTTACTGCTCTTCCTGTTACACAGACGATAGACATGTAATGTGAGAAATGGGAAGATGAAAGTCTAGTCTGGATACTACAGGAGCACAGAACAGGGTCACCCAAGTCAGAGTTGGGGTGTCAGGAACATTGTCCTAGGGGATTTGGCAACTAAGGTAAGACCTAGGAGGCAAGGAGGAGTTAGTCAGGTGAAGATGGGTGAGATAAGTACATTCTGGGCAAAGAAAATAACATGCAAAAACTCAGAAGCAGGAGAGGAGAGGCTATCTTGGAGTGATGCAGGAGGTGGAGGGTGGAGAGGTAAGGAAGGGCCTGCCCACTAAGGGCCTTCAGCTATGCCAGAGCAGTGGTAAAACTCACCCGTGGGAGACTACTGAAGCCCTTCAAGGAGGGAAGTCCCGTGGTCAGGTTTGAGTTTTGGGAATTTTCCTGCTGCTGAGATTGGAAGTGGGAGATCAGTTTGGGAAACTTGGAACAGAGGATGCAGGAAGTTGGCTTGGGGGTGAGATGGATTTGACTTCCTGATGGAGAAGATGTTGGGGATAGAGAGAGGGAGAAATCAAGTCTGCTTGGCTGACTGTGTGCCTGGGGGTGTCTTCGCTCAGAGTGGGCAAAGAAGGAGCAGATTTGTGGGGAAGGCAGCAAGTTCAGATGCAGTTCTTACGAGTGTTTTCCTCTGGGGCTGCAGTTGTGGCTGTGATCACAGATATATTTGTGGCCTGATGCACCTCAAGGTGGTTTTCCAAAGTGGACAAAGGCTCCATTTTGATCTTTCCATGGAGCTGATACTGGGGAGAAGGAGGTGACGAAAAGGACCATCTTATTTGAAGTATCCCTGAGTCGTGAAATTATTGCAAAAGCATATCACACTTCAAGAGAGCTGTGAATTCAGGCAGTGGCATCTTCTGCCATAGGATAAAACTTTCTCTGAAAAGGAAGAATCCAGAGCCCAGAAACACTGCATTTTCCTCTCTGCAAGTCACTTTGACAAAAGAAAACTCCTTTCTATGAAAATACAGAGTTGAGTAGCTCTGCGGGTTCCTAAGTGCCTGGTCTGAATTACAGTTTGGACTTGTCATCACCTGTTGGCCGATCTCCAGGCTTTGTGGGGCTCAGTTACCCAGGCTGTGTTTGCAGATGTCTCACGCTCATTGCCTCTACCTATAAAGATTGATTTAAGGCTCTGCAATATCTATCTTTTAACCGTTTGTTTGTCTGCTTGACAATCAAGGCACAGTTTAGAAATGCTGCTTCCTGAAGCTTTATAGACTAATGTAATTTCACAGCTCCAATTACAAATGAGAAAAATTATTTCACCTCAAAACAGAGGAGCCAGACGTTTCTGAGAAATCATGGTTAACGAGAAGACAAAGTACTTTCTGAAAAACAGGCTACGTTATTAGTGGCTTCCTCAGCTCAAATCTTGCTGACTCTCAGCACGAAGAGCCCTCGTCTTGTAGGGATGCTGGTTTTGATCATCTGTAAAGTCGGTGACTTTCAGATGGATAAACCACGGCTTCTGCTGCGGCCTGGTCTGTAGCTCCCACAACCTCAGTGGTCTGTAAACAATGCAGACATGTCCACTGCCTTTCCACCTAGTAAATACATCCTTCCTCCTGCCACTTCCTTTGGACCTCTGTTTTATGGATCATAGAGTTTTGGATGGGGATTTAATAATCATTCCGTTTAACCCTTCATCTGATACTTTGAATACCTCTTCATTATTCCTGCCCAGAGACAGCTACCTACTGCTTAAATATTTCTAGGGATGGAGAACTCACTATTAGACTTTTCCATGAGAATCTACTAATTTAGCTCAATTTTAAGTAGAATGTAAAGTCTGGTGACTTCTCAAGGAGATCTTCATTAATACCTAAAATCTTCCAATGGGCCTTTTCCCTTGCACCCATGTCTTTGTAATAAGATCTAACTGAAGTATCTCAACTAGAATACCAACAGAATGAGCTTTTTAGGAAAAACCTGACCTTTACTATTCTATAGCTCTGTTATATGGCCACTGACAGGTTGCCACTCCCAGGAGGTAGAGGCACCAGGGTTTTTCTTGTCCACTTAAGTCTGCCTCTTATCTCTGTTGGCTCTGCTGCTGTGATGGGCACGCAACCCCTGGTTACATTCCCTCCCATCCCAGAATAGTGACTGGCACTTAGAGAGCCTTCAATAAATGTAGTAGACTGACTGACTACATGAATGAATGAGTTAATTAACTGCCTCAGTAGATTTAACCCTTTGTCTACCTTTACAAACGTCCTTTCTGCAGGTCCTAGTGATCCCATTTACAGATGGAGAGGTTTTAAATGATTTTTAATCTTGGATCACAAAAGCCTATTGTTCTAGGCTTTAAAACATTGTCTTATTATGCTTTAAACTCAAGACCAACTTTCTTTAAGGTCTTATCAAATCTTTAGCTTCAACAGAGAACAAGAATGTTGTATCAGGCTAGGAGTCTGGGAGGGTAGAACCCAGCACTTTTATTCTCATTTGCCATCACCTGGACTACTGCAGTGGCATATACACTGGTCTCTGTCTGCTCTTTGGTCCTTTCTTCCTCCAGCTGCCCTACATGCTACAATGACATGAATCACCTTAAAAAAACATCTTTTGAAGACTCCCTTTGCCCAGAGAACTATGGAAGAACAAGATTTTTGTTGTGTTTTAAATTTCCTTTATTAGAATCTTTTTTATTTTACTAGCAAAATTAACTTTTCAGAGAGGAAGACTTTACAATTCTTACCCAACTTAAGTGAATGCACAGTTCTTATCTTCTGATGGGGTTTAATTATGACAACATCAGTGAAGGGAGTTAAGTTTCATGAAGTTGGTGAGGTCATTCATCTCCCAAAGACAAAGAGTTTACAACTTCAAATGAACTCACCTAGTTCTTCCTACAACAAGCATTCTTACACATACAGTTTCCTCTAACAAACAGAAAGTTTCAAAGTTACAAGTTAACATCTTTTAGAAGATAACTTTTAAAACAAACTTCTGCATGAACGTTGCAGGAAATTTCTCTACCCCTTTTAATAAACAGACCTGGACAAAATTTCAACTTTATGGTGACAAGATATGGACTAAGTGTAGATTTAACTTAAATGTTATGGTAATTGGTATGTAAATATTATCCAGTCTTTTTTCTTATCTCTCTAAACAAAGGGTAATGGCTAACTCAGCACCTTGTATTCTCAAAAGTCCTTAAGCCAACCGTTTCTTGCATCCAAACAAAGTACCATTAACCCGTGGCCCATGATTCCATCTATAACATTAAGCAAAGCTGAATCAAAATTTTTGTTGCCTGTTATTTTCTGTTTCCATAGAACTATAATCTTACACTACCCATTGCATTTAAGAATTTTCCTTTTCAATGTTATCTCCTGTTATTCTACTTCCAAGAGACTATTCTGCTTACCCAGGTCCATGTACTCTATTTTTATTTTTATTAAAAATTTTTTTAATTTTATTTTTTTATTGAAGTATAGTTGATTTACAATGTTGTGTTAATTTCTGCTGTACAGCAGAGTGACTCAGTTATACACATATATACATTCTGTTTTTAAAAAATTCTTTTCTATTATGGTGTATCACAGGATATTGAATATAGTTTCCTGTGCTGTACAGTAGGACCTTGTTGTTTATCCATCCTATATATAATAGTTTGCATCTGCTAACCCCAAACTCCCAGTCCATCCCTCCCCCACCCCGCTCCCCCTTGGCAACCACAAGTCTGTTCTCCATGTCTGTGAGTCTGTTTCTGTTTCATAGTTAGGTTCATTTGTGCCATATTTTAGATTCCACATGTGGTATTTGTCTTTCTCTTTCTGACTTACTTCACTTAGTATGATAATCTCTAGTTGCATCTATGTTGCTACAAATGGCATTATTTCATTCTTTTTTTTATGGCTGAGCAATATTCCACCATTGTATACGTTTCCACATCTTGGTCCATGAACTCTAAATCGCTCTCTGTTCTCTAAATCCCCACTCTCCCGATGGCAATATTATTTACTCATCAGTGGCCATCTCACATGACACCTCTTCCATTCATTCCATCAAGATGTACTGAGTAGCTACTATGATCCAGGTACTGTGCTGGGCACCTGAGATTGAGTCTGGCTGTCATGAAGCTTACACTTTGGTTGGATGAATGGACATTAATTATACTAATTAGAATTTAATTACAAACTGACATTAGTGCTCTGAGAGAGGGGACACAATTCTATCAGAGCCTATAAAGTCTTCTATGCACCTTCCAACCATAGATCATTTCTCTCTTCTGAAGCCCTCATGGCATTTTATGACTCTACGAGTCTGAATTCTTTGGTTGTGAGCGACATAAACCTAGTCTGATAAATTTAACCAAAAATAAATGTATTTGGATGATAGGGAGCAGTTCAAGAATCAGAGGAAAAGCTGGGGAACCAGTCTTCAGAGAGGGGAGATTCAGAATAGCCCTGGGAGAGGAAGCAGCAAGCCTCCCCAGGGCACTTCTGTGCAGACAGATGAGCTCCAAGAAAGATAATACCCTTTGTCTAGTGATGATGAACACAGGCTCTGCAGTCAGACTGGATCCACCACTTACTAGCTCTGTATACTTGGGCATGTCCCTCTGTTTCCTCATCAGCAAAATGGGAGAAATAACAGTATCTACCTCCTAGAGTCATTGGGAAGATTGAAGTAATTCATGCAAGAAACTTCAAACAGTGCCTGGCACAGTGTAAGCGCTCAATATGTTAGCAATGTCAGCAATAACTGTTATTAAAGTTCCCTCAAGGTTCAGATCAAGAGGTTATCCTAATTAGGGTCAGGTACCCAACCCAGTCCAGAGGAGGGCAGGGAGCCTTATGACAGTATCCCTAGGTTTATATCCCATAGCAGGGTGGCTCACCAGGGTGAAACCAGGGTGCTGTGCCAGAGCAGGTATAGATGCTGGGCTGACAGAACAAGAGCTGATGTCTGATTCTTCCCACCGGTATCTTATTCTGTCTTCTGCCATTGCCCTTTGTTTTGTTGCTGATCACCTGTGTCGTATTTTAAGTATCTCATGGGTGAGAACCATATATTATCTCTGTACTTCCAGAAATACAGTGCCTTCCACATCAAAGATGTTCAGCACCTACTTGTTGTATTGAATTAAAATAAAATTGGCATATATGATTCACATTTCAGCTGTAGAAGCATCTAGGTAGCGATGGCTTGAAATTTGGGGGGATTTTTTTGATCTCTCAAGGTTTGCCATTTTTAATAGAAATATAGAAAGAATGCTGTGTAGGATTTCAGAACCTTCCAGGTATTTCCTGAGACAGCAAAGCCAAGAGAGTTACCCATCTTTGCAAAGGTTTTAATTTATTTAAAATGAAAGTCGTGGTGTACAAGGGTGCAAGTGGAAAGTTGTTCATTTTTGTACTGTTTATGCCAGTGAAAAATGTCCATCAATAGGGGTATGACTAAATGAACAAATATGTCCATAATAGAGAATACTATAAAACAACTATACATAATTAATGTTGATCCTTATATGTAATAGCATAGAAGGTGCTCCAAAAAATATTGGTGAATGAAAACAATCAAGGTACAGAACAATATGTGCAGTATAGTCCCCTTTTATAAAAAGGCAACAAAGCCAAAGTGACACTGAATTTTTTTGTACTGACAACATACATATGTAAAACATATAAGAAGATCTTGAAAGATGATCATCACAGTGCGATATGTTTTACTTAAATGAAAAGCCAAATCAAAATGATACTACATATTTTATACTGGTATACAAACACACATACATACATTTTTATATGCATATACACATACATCTATATAGAAAAGAGTAACTGGTTGGTTGCCTCTGGGGAGTAGGGGTTGTGGGAGGGGCCAGAATTGTGAATAATGTTCTAAGGAAATCTTACCCTAATTTTTAAAAAAATTTATTTATTTTATTTGTTTATTTTTGGCTGCATTGGGTCTTCGTTGCTGTGTGTGAACTTTTCTCTAGTGGCAGTGAGTGGGGGCTACTCTTCGTTGTGGTGCGCGGGCGTCTCATTGCAGTGGCCTCTCGTTGCGGAGCATGGGCTCTAGGCGTGCAGGCTTCAGCAGTTGTGGCACGTGGGCTCAGTAGTTGTAGCTCGCGGGCTCTAGAGCACAGGCTCAGTAGTTGTGGCGCACGGGCTTAGTTGCTCTGCGGCATGTGGGATCTTCCCGGACCAGGGATCAAACCCGTGTCCCCTGCACTGGCAGGCGGATTCTTAACCACTGCGCAACCAGGGAAGTCCCTTAACCTAATTTTTAATATTTACATTTTTTACAAGAAGAATATATTCATGAATTATTTATTTAATGCAATGTTATCTAAAAAATGAAAGAAGCTAACAAACGAGGAAGCTCAGACGCCTCTGAACTGCCTTCATTCCAGAATGCCGGGACATTTTGCTTCCTGTCATCACCAAGGAACTGAAGGAGCTGCTGGAGCAGAAGGATGAGACGCAGCACCAGGTCCAGGAGAAGAAGTACTGTGTCGAATTACTCAACAGCATTTTGGAGGTCCTCAGCTGTCAGGATGCGGTGAGTCTTCGTGATGATGTAGACGTCCTGGACTCAGACTAGGGCTGAGTTAAGTTCTGAAATATTGATGCTGATGAATAGCAGTCGAAGTCTAAAGATAAAAGTCAGTGGCTTTCTCAATGGGCCTGCTTTTCCAGTGACTAATTCCCTGGCTGTGAAAGACAGCTTGGGGACTAGAGTTAAGCGTGTAGCATTTTGTCACCATAATTCTTGTTGGGCAGGCTTTCTCAGGGTGTAGGTATGGACATATTGCAGACTTTTTAGATTGCCTGTCCATTTACTAAAGCCCTGGTTTCCAGGGATGAGGGTAGGAGAGTTTTTCTATGTCTACATAGCCAAGAAAACCCCACTTACCTGCTTTCTTGGCTGATTTTCCTTGGTTTTGTTTCTCCAGTTATCTCCTGCAGTGGTGAAACGGTTAAGACTCTTTCTGGATGAGCAGATTGCTCATGCCTAGACCCTTGAGATAGGTTGAGGCATTAGATGTTGATAGAGAGATGGCTGTGGCAGTGAAGCCAATGTATATTGGTCGACATCATTCAGAGATTAGGTAGGAATGAGACTAAAAGGAAAGTCTCAGTGGGAGTAAGTAGAGGGCTTCCAAAGGGCAGAGTCTGCAGAAGATAATGAGGGAGATGGAGTGGTGATAATGGTAAAGACTGAGAGGCAGTGATTAAACACAGGACTAGAATTCTTGAGACTTGGAAGACAGAGATAAACATTTTTGATTTGACTCAGGTTCCTTTTGCAGCCTTACCTTGTCCTTGCATAATGTCCAGGAATATCTGTCCTTATGTGGGCTGGTTTCAGAGGACTGGGTAGACCCAAACAACCAATAAATCTTTTCTAAGTATTTGTGTGACCATTCTCTCCATCCCCTCTCTTCCCTAGAAAATCCTCAGAGAAGGGCTTTCTGGATGAACGGTGTCTATGATTGACTGTATTAGAAAACTCTGCAAAACAATATTTTTTCTCCTGCTCATATCCAATAGTCAACCATTATTATCAATTTCCCTGTATGTCTCTCTCCTCCTGTCTTGTCCTTTCCACTCTTACCATCCTAATTAAGGTTTTCTTATCTCATTTCTAGGTAAATGAGATACATAGCTAGCTTCATTTGTTCATTCATTCATTCATTTGTACATATGATGTACCAAGTATGTGCCAGGCATTGGGTATACAAAGGCATGTCTTTTTTCTTAAGAAAATACTTATAAACATATAAATAAGCAATTGCAATATAATATAATGACTAAAATCTAGATGCATACCAGGAGTACTGGAACTACAAAGACTGTGTGTGTGTGTGTGTGTGTGTGTGTGTGTGTGTGTGTGTGTAAGCATTTTTGTCAAGGAAACCTTTACAAAAGAAGTGAAGCTTCAGCTGGGTGTTCAATAGTGAATAGTTAATGATCACAACTGCTACTTAATTTGCTGTTTTCTAGGCATTGTGCTGAATGCAATCCAAGCCTTCTTTCTACTCACCCTGGTCACTGCTAAGGATTATCATTACCATTTTATAGATGAAAACCTGAAATTCACAGACTTAAAAGTTCAAAGCCAAACAGCAAATAAATTGTAGGGTGAAAATCGAAACCCAGGTTGGTCCAACTCCAAAGTCTGCATAATCATAGGCATTGGGGATACAAAAGCATGGTCTCTTCCCTCTCATTTTTTCCTATCCTCATCCTTTTTTGGGGGAGAGGGAGTATAACGCCCCAAAGCTTGGATATCTGAAATTCACTCTGTGAGAATGTCATGATGATGTTGTTATTTTCATAAGCATGCTCACTAGCCAGCTATTGAACTGGTTCCAGTCTTTGTTATTCTATCTTTAAAAAAAATTTAAGGGAATGTTTGATCTTACTGTCACAGTGTAAAAACATGATGGTTGGCCTATTATTTCTCCAGAAACTTCCCAAAGAATGTTGCCTCTTCTTGTTGAAAAGAATTTACAATTTTTCTTACGTTTTAGTAGTGCTCACGTCCCTTTTCATGGGTAAAAAAATCCTAGATGCTTGGGACGACACTAGTGGACCCCGGTTTGAGGAACAGACTTATAATGTGTTCTGCCAATTTCCTGATTTGGGTAGAGGGATGGCCCCAGTACACAGTTCATTTGTGAAGCAGCGATGCTAGGCTCTGCCTGTCCCATGGGAGTGGCCCCCTAGAATTCTGTGCTGGGTGGTTGTCCTCATTTTGCACATTGGGTGACACCAGACACTGGTGAGAAGAGGCTGCTCTCTCACACACCCTGAATACTTGGGACTTCAAAGCCAAGAAGTAAGTGGGAGGCTCTGAGCTCCCCTTGGTGGTTTGTGGCAGCTGGACTTGAGGCGTGTGGGTGGTGTGGTGTCACTCCTCACTGCCTCTGAGCGCACTGCTTTTATAGTGACTTCTGGACGTGGGGACTAGCCCGCCTCTTTCCCAGGATGAGCAACTGTCTTTGCTGATGAGTTGTTAAATACTGTTATTACCGTTGGGTTTGGTATAATGTTGGTACAGTGTGTGAGCTTCACATCTAACTTCTCCAGCTCATGAAGATAGATGGAAATCTCTCCTCTTCTCAAAAGCTTTTTCTTTCGTGAAGAAGATTCACTCAGTAACCACTGTTACTTTGAGTTAAGCCAAAAGTCAGAAGTTGCAAAGTATCTAATCTAAAATCTCTCTTATTCCAGTATATGGCAGCTCTCAACTCTGGCTACACATTACATCACCCGAGGAGCCTTTTCAAAAGTAGCTGTTGAGAAGTTCCAGTCCTAGTTGTTGTGATTTAGTTGCCTGGGGTTGGCCAGGGCATCGCAATAACATATTCACCAGGTGATGATAATAGGCAGCCAGGGTGGAGGACCACAGTTCTAGTGCAAAAGGTCTTAAACATGATAGTACATCCCAGTGACCTGGAGGAGCTGTGAAAACAGGTTTCCGATCATTAGGTTTGGAGGATGGGGCCTGATCATTTATTTATTTATTTATATTTTAAAAAATATTTATTTATTTATTTAGGCTACACCGGGTCTTATCTGCGGCACGTGGGACCTTCGTTGCAGCATGTTTAGTTGCAGCATGTGGTCCTCTTAGTTGTGGCATGAGGACTCTTAGTTGCGGCATGCGTGTGGGACCTAGTTCCCCGACTAGAGATCTAACCCGGGCCCCCTGTATTGGGAGTGCAGAGTCTTACCCAGGGGACCACCAGGGAAGTCCCCTGATCATTTATTTTTCTAACAAGTTCCCAGATGATATGGATACTGCTGGTCCAGGGATACACTTTAAGAACCACTACTCTAATGTGACCTAATTTTTTTTTTATCTTCAGTATTCACTGGAAATGGAAGAACAGTTGGGCTCATCCTCAGTTCTTTACCTTCTTAATTGAAGAGCCCTTTCCAGTCTATAAAACTTTGCATCTTCCAATATGGCATTTAATAAACCATAAAACGGCAAAGTCTTCAAACACATTCATTTGTACTCATCAATTCATTTTTATGCAGCAGTGGGGACATTGCCTGCGCAAAGATCTGACTTTGAAAATCCAAACCATCAGGTGTGCTGTTGGTTTCTTCAGGCACCAACTCTTCAAAATTGGAAATTTCGGAGAAAAAAAGACTCCCATGGTAAATGTTCTGGATTTTTCTTCTGGTTGTTTGGATCCTCTCCGTTGATAACAACGTAGCCATCTATTTTTTTACTGACCTTTTTCTTGGCACCATGGGATAGCCCATCTCTCCAGCCCAAGAATGGACTATACCTACCTGAACCATTGCCCAGGGGCAGAACCACGTGCAGAAATTTAGCAATTACAATGCAGTATGCCAGCCTTCCTTCTGGGGGGCGTTGTGTGTTTGGGGGTTGGGAAAGAATGCTTGTCTTCAATAGATTGTCGTTGTTTGGGTAATTACAGCCCAGCACAGCAGGCCTGGCACGTGGAGGCTATGTTCTCCTGTTCTTACCGTATTCACTGTAACCCTGCGCGGCATATGACTCAGGGAGGGATGTCCACCTAAGCCTGGATGTTGATATTTTTTTAATGATAGTGTTAAAGGCCCTCACTCAGCTTGCTTGCGTTGCACTTAACATAGGAAAGGGACAGGCTCAGGTGAAGGATGAAAGGCCTTCTGCCTGTATTAACTCCTTTTCTCCCCCTCACCGAGCAAGTTTAATTGTCAAATTAGGTTACTTTGAAAGGTGGTTTCACACTGGCTTTGTTCTGTGCCTTGCTGGCTACCAAGTAACTCATAAAATTTAATTTTGCTCCAGACTCGGAGGGAGTTGGCTTTCCCCCCTCTTTGAAGCAGGCTTTTTGTTTTTATATTTCATTCCTCTGACACAGACGGGGAGGTCGTCATGTTGAACCCTGCCTAGCGATCACAGAATGGGTAAAGATGGCTCCTGGCTCTGAAGGGAAGTTGGTGTTGGTTGTATCTGCATCATGAAGGCAGAAAATGCACAGAATCAGCTTTAAAAAAAAAAAACCCTTTGAGCCCATTGACTAAACCTGAGGGGTTTTACCTAGGCCCTCTGTTAGTCATGATTAGTTTGGGGTTTCTGGTATTTTTATTCATCAGCTTAGACACTGGTAGAGAGGGCTTTTGCTCATGCTTTTTCTCTTGCTTGAAATGTCCTTTCCAGTTCCTGTTCTCTTTATGCAAGTAAAATCCTAAACTCCTTTTAGGTTCAGCTCAGGTAATGGTTCCTTTCTGAAATCTCACTTGCGTGTCCTCTCCACACACACCCCTCCTGCCCCCGCCAACCTCAAGGCAGGTTTAAGGGCTTCCTTCTCTGTGTTCATAACTATGTGTTCAGACTGATATCACAGCACTAATTGCTTTGTGTTACACTTTCCTGTGTGTGTCCCGTGCCAGGCTTTGCGCACAGAAGCTCAGAGAGCAAGCCTCCCTCCCCCAACTTCACAGAGCTTACACTTTCAGCCTTCCCTCTTGCCAATTCCACTTTTACTCTCCATCTCCTGCTCCGTTAAAATTCTTTCAATCCCTCAGGGGCCACACTCTCTCTCTTCTGGGCTGCTGTGTGTGCTGTTTGCACTGTCGGAATGCATCACCTCCTCTCTTTGCCTAGCTAAATCCTACCTAATATTCAGAAGTCAGATGAAATGTCACTCTCCCCAGGAAGCTTTCTCTAACCCTCCTCCTCCACACCCCTCTCTTGTGGCCCATAGAGCTTATGCCTGCTCTATCATAGCACCTGGGTTATCACCCTCTGTGGACCCATCTGCCTGTGTAATTGCGAGTGCCCTACCCTAGCCTGCCCTGCCCTGCAGCTCTCCCCTTCCCCTTGCCCATCCCGCACAATGCCTATCTGTTGAAGGAACGGATAAGTGAATGAATATGACTCGTCCCAATCAATGGCAGAGACTGATTTCTCCCTTGGGGCTTCCACTCTGAGTGCTAGGAGGGTATGCTCCTAACTCTTTTCGTCTTCCTTGGGTGTCAGGTGCAGGGGTTGAATTAATCACATTCAGTTTATGACACTTTATCCTCACTGGTCTGTGCAAGGCCCTCTCTTGTTTCATATGTTTGTGTGTGTGTGTGTGTGTGTGTGTGTGTGTGTGTGTGTGTGTTTCTTACCTTTATCCCTGTCTCCTGCTTCCATTCCCCTGTTTCCCTTACCTGCTATGGGCGATTTGCCTACTGTGTTGAATACACATGTGTGAGTTTGGGTGCATGTATTTTAAAACACACATACACTCACCCTCATGTCTCTTCCTTACAGAGGAGTAGACATTGACTGCAAAAGGCCATTAGCATCTTCAGTTCTGTTAGGGTCCCCATGGGTGGGGAAGGGACTGAGGCGTGCACAGAGAGTAGTCTGCTTAGAGGGTGTTCTCGGTCTAGCGCCACCCCTGACCTACCGTGTGTGATAGAAGCAGACCCTGCCAGTCTGTGCTTGGGTGTCTACCTCTGAAATCCTAGGCTCTCTGAGAATCCCAGGCAGCCTGCATGATGCAGGCTTGAAGAGAGACTGATGCTGCCCCTTTGCATTATCATTTAGTTTCCAGAATCAATACCACACTGCAAAAACAGCAGGGTTTTCTTCTAACCTATCTGCTCCCTCGTATATCACATAAAAGGTAGGGAGACAAGGCTTGCTGAAATTCTTTCGTCTGTGGTGCATTCCAAACAGAGGACAGCCAGTTAAGTCCTAAACTTAAAGTTGAAATAGATGAGAATCCTGTACCTTCTGCTGTGTCCAGGGCCATTTCTTTTACCCGTTGCTCTTCCCCTGCAACCATGGTGTTAGGCGTGCCCTTCCTAGGCCAATGGAATGACATTCCGATGTCATGGACAGTGACATACAGGACACTTTCTCTCCTGGCACCTTTTAGCCTGCAGAGTGCTTTCTCATACATCACAGTTGTTTGTTTCCGGCCACCACATAGCAAGATTAGCTTTATTAGCCCCATTTTACTGGTGAGGAAGCCAAGCCTCAGAGAGAGACTTGGTGACATTCCTAACTAAGGTCAGAGAATTAGTAAAAGGCAGAGCCTGGAGGGAATCACCTCATCTCACTCTGAAGTCAGCCTTTCACACACCGCAGTGCCTTCCATTACTTCATTTATACTCTGCCATGTAAGAGCACTTTACCAGCATTATTTCCCTGGTGGAGGTAAGAGCACAAGCTTTGGAGTTAGGCTACATTCATGTATCCATCCCACAGATACGTAGACAGCACCATGTGTACTACCCTACATGCTAGAGCTATAGGGGTGAGCAGAGCTGGGGTGCGTCCTAGCTCTGCTTCTTATTAGCTGGAGAACCTTGGGAAGTCATGTAATCTCTTGGTAAACAGGTGGTTGTTCTTCCTCTGGGTGTGTCAGGATTACAGTAAACAAGAACATCTGTGAAAGCATGCAGCCTTGTACTTGGCATGTAATCCGTACCCGATACATGTGGTTTTGCCTCTTCCTTCACTATTCCCCTTCCCTCCTATGCTCCTTCCACTGTTCCAGGCTGCTTCTGAAACATCCCTGTAATTATTTTAAGAACAGTTAAGGGCCAAGTGGTCTCCTGGGAGAATGGCAAACAGGTTCTGAGCCTGGGGAGGACTTGGTACCCCATTAGCCCTGGCGGCAGCCAGAGGCTTTGGAGCCCTCACAAGGCGTCATGGGAGGCTTGCCAAGAAGCAGCAGATACTGCTGCTGGAGCAATGCCATCGCCTGCAGGGCATCTGGACCTCATAAGGTTTCCTGGAGGGACTGGAGAAAAGTCATCCTGCTGTTTCAGGGGCTGCTTTGGGTTATTCCGGTAGGCGGGGTTCAGGGTAACCGCTGTATAATGGGGTGGTGTGCCGGGGCTGGCTCATCCCCGCTCATGAGGACCAAGTTTTAAATTTTTAGAAGTTTTGTGAGTTATTTGTTAGATAACAGCCATTATTAAAATTTTATATAGATATCTATGACTAATAAACTGTATTGAAATCAAGGGTAATAAATACATACTCAAAAGTATCACTTCCTAATTATCTTACCATATTTTATTCTTATCTGTGTGCTTGAGGTTATTTACATTGTTGTGTCTGTATGGTAGAAATACATACAGCTATTTAATATTATAGATATTAATATTTAATGCTCTGCTGCAGCCCGTTTCTTCCCAGTTGTGTTCAGTGATGTCACACTGGTAGCTTGAAATCAACCATGAAGGAAGTACTCTTACCAGAAAATTGACAAACACTTAATATCCAGACTTGTATTTTTTCCCTTCCTGGAGAGACAGTTGATAAACACTTACCAGCACACCACTGTCTGGGACTCAAAGGAATTGCCCCAAATGAGAAAAACCCACAGGCACAGGGGAGCTGCCTGTGCACTTCCGTTCTCCCCAGCGACCCTGGATCTGCTGCTTCTAAAGGTTCTCATGAGACTGGACAGTGAGAAGATGCTACAGGGATGTAGCAATTTAAAGACAAACTAAACCCCCAACCTAGAGCAGAGATAAAGAAATTTGTTTCATTTCCCATGACAATTCTTATTGATTGGCAAAGGCTTCTTTCCTAGTAGCGTGGAGAATTTTGAAGACTCATGTGGGCCAGTGAGAACGAGAGCCCAGATTCCTGCATAAGTGAAGGTTGGGGGTGAAGACTCCGGTGCCGTGGATGTGCTGTGCCTAAACTAGATGCCTGATCCATACAGCTGTGGGAAAGGCACATTTGACAGGGAGATTATTATCTTTCACCTCAGTAGCTTTGGGCCTTTGGGCCTTACATAGGGTTTAAAGATAATAAAAAGCTCATTTTCGATTAGGCAAACACCTCAGTTATCATTGTTACAGAAGAACCACCAATGGATACTGAACGTGATGGGCAAAAGTATGATGAGAAACAGGATATTTGCATAGTCTCAAAGTATCCTCCCAAAGTATCCACTTATCAATGACACGAGGAAAGATAGTAACTTTACAGTGGAGAAACCTGACAGACACCACCTTAACCAAGTGATGAAAAAGGGAGCATCACCAGGAAGGGCACAAATCAGCATCATGTGCCTCCTGAGAAAGTTACTGAGAAGTACACGACACTATTCTTTTGGGGAATCCTGCCAAAAATGCACAACCTCAGTCTAGTAATGAGAAGACATTCAACAATCCCCAACGGAGGGATATTCTACAAAATAACAGATGAGTACTCTTCAAAACTTGAGGTCATGAAAGACGGGGAAATACCGAGGCACTGTCACAGATTGGTGGGGACTTAGGAAACATGGCAACTAAATTCAAAGTGGGATTCTGAATTAGGTCATGAACCAGAAAACGGATGTTAGAAGGAAAATTGGCAAAATTAGAATAAGGTCTGTCATTTAGTTAATAGTATTGTACCGATACAAATGTCCTGCTTTGATAGCTGTGCTCTGATTATGCTAACATTAGGATGTTAACACTAAGGGAAGCTGGATGAAGGATGCATAGGAATTTTCTGTACTGTTTCTGCAACTTTTCTGTAGGTCTAACTTTTTTTTTTTTAATTAAGCTTATTTTTGTAGTATTTCAGGAAGGATTGCTCACTTCCAAAGAATGCATTTTGAGGGCGAGCAGTTCCCCGAAGTACACCTGTTCCAGTGTGAAAGGCTGCTGATAGATAAGGAGTTTTCTCTGCTTTTTCAGTGAAAACAACAAAACCCACAGACAAATGACTGGCCTTAGTAGAGGATTCCACTCTGTTAACTGCCTCAGTCTGTCTGGAGGTGATTGGAACCTCCTCCTAAATGAGCAATTGTGTAATTACTTGACTGAGCCGACATCAGCGTGCACTAACCCAGGGCTAGGCTCTGGGGTCTGGGAACATGGAGTATTGCAGCCTTTCCTGGTCTCGAGGACCTCGCAGGCTACAGCATTCACTTGGGCTATTTGACAACCCTGTTCATGCGGGTCATTCCTAGGCCAGCGTTTGGGACATGAATGTCACCTGATCTTTGTTTGGCAGGCTTGGTAAGTGGGTGGTTTGGCATAACTTACCGGATGGTCTTTGGGTCATTTATTCTCAGGGGAGTCACCTGGACAATTAGAAGACAGTTTTTTTTGATGGTTGACGAGAACTCCTCCCAATGAAATTAATAATCCAACACCTTCTGCTCCATCAGCACCAGCTAGAAATACTTCTGAAGGTGTTCTTCAGTATTCCTCTCTTTGCCATGACCAAAGTTTAAAAGAGTTTGCCTGCAGCCAAATCCACTACGTCCTCTATGCACTCCCTCCCGACTGCTTCCCAGGGCCAGGACGAGGGTCAGGCAAGTGAGGCAGTTGCCTGGGGGTGGGGGCAAAGTATAAGTGGGCACTAGAAATTCAGTAATCAAGGAAAAGAATATTTCAGTGCAATATTTTTAAAAATCAGTACTTTAAGATGTTGTTCGTCATGCATTTTTTGCATTAACTTATATTTTTTTTAAAATGTAGCGTTAAATTTTATTTGTCTTGATTAATGAGCTTTTTGACACTCCTGAAATTTTGCCTCCTGGGCAAGTACCTTGATCACCTTACCCTCTCACCTCAGTCCTGGCTCTGTATGGAGGCTTCAGTCAACACCAGCAGCCTGCGATGGCAAAGCTAGACTCTGACCCATGAATGGGCAAGCTGGCAGCTTGCAAGAGTGGAGAGGGTACCTTTCCATTCACCCCTGTCCACAAGACTATGGAGGATGCTGTGAAGATCAGTGTCTGTAGGGAACCCTTGCATAGAAACACGAATTGAAAGGAACAGTCATTTACACTAAACCTTCACCGGACCAGCCACTTGTTTTCCAAAAAAAAACATTTCTTGCATAATGTTTGAATCAAATCTTCTGTTCACAGTTGGGAGGCATGCGTTAAAAGCCCGCTCAGCAGCAGAAAAATATAGCTATATTTGGTCCAGGTTACAGTTACTGAGGGAACTATAACTTTGATTTGCTCAACTGGTATAAATGTAAATCCTTAAGTAAAATGTGTTAAGTGAGGAGAGAAGTGCTCCGTTTTTGAAGATGCTTTTGATCCACAGCTCTGTCTATAGAGCCCCAGCTGTCACAGGCAATCTGGGGGCAGCAACCATGACTGCACTAGGGAAGTTTCCAGAAAACCACCCAAGAGTTCTAGAATGGACATTTTTGTCAGGGCGATTTTAGGTAATATTAGTCTTAGAGATAAACACAGTTGATTTAGCAGCCAAGATTAGAAAAGACAATGTTTAATTCCAGCACAATTTCTCCAAGCAACATAGCATGCTGAAGTTGTCTTTCACTCTTTATTTATTATCTTTTCCTTTACCTGGAATACAAACTCAACTTAGCTTTTCTCTGCAATCACATTTCCTACTGCTTGCAGTGGCATTCTGGGTTCTGGGGAGACCCCTCTCCCTCTCCCACTAAGCCCGCCTGCTCCTTGCTCTCTCTTGGTCATTTACCTGTTTCCTCCATCTGAGAAGCATTTTTTTTCTTCCTTCTTCTTGTCCTGAGGGCCTCCAGTTGGTGGTTCACAGGCTGAATCTAGCCCACAGATGTGTTTTGATTGGATTGCCAAATTATTTACTAAAGACCACAGTCCCACTACTTCCTATTGTTTCCTAAGTGTCTGTCCCCATGCATTTGTTTCTGTCTCAGCCTTGTAAGTATCTCAGCTGTGACTCCTGAAAGCCAAACCTTGCCCTTCCTGATAGGCCCAACCCAATTCCCCTCGCATTAAGAAATCATCCCCGATTCTTTTTGCCCTACCTTAGTCACTTTCCCTCCTGCATGCTGACAACTTCCGGCTTATCATAGAATTTACCACTTAATTGTGTGCGGTGTTATGTTTGTTATTGTCATATTGGACTGTCAATATGGACTTCAGTATGTTGAAGCAGGCCTAGCACTTTTTTTGTTATTTCTCTTTTCAATGAAGGTGATGTCTTTCCACCTCACTAAACATTAACTGAGCCCCTACTGTTTGTCAGGCACCGTTCTAGGCATGGGGGCGGGGAGGCAAAGGTGATTAAGACAAAATGCTCCCTCATTTACAACTACCTCTGAGACCTCTTTCCCAGTACTCCTAGCTCCAGTCCGTGGCCTCAATGGTCTGTTCATTTTGGGGGACACACTTGCCCTGTACCTTTCTCCATGGTTAACACTCCTCCTACTGCCACCATGAACTCTGAATATCCAGATCAGAGCTATTTTGAAGCCTGGGTTAATTCTCCTTATCTCTGACCCCCCAGCCCATTTCGAAGACACGTATTTACCCCAGTCTTTTAGAATTTTGACATTCACTACCATTTACTGGAAGTGCTCTTATGTGGGTGTCCCATAGCTGGTTTACAGACTCTCCATGGATAGGGCTGATTCGGTCTTATATTTTTTTCTATATTTCTACATTGCCTGGGCATAGTGCCCAATTCCGAGAAGATACTCAATAATTAATCTTTGTGGTTTGATTGATCCTCCTATCTTCAGTTAGTCTACTTTCTAGAAATACATGCTGGCACTAATTTTATTTTTTATACTCAGAAGAACCTAATGAGAAAGGTAAATCTGCTGCTGTTGCATTAAAACCTCAAATAAAAAGCAGGTACTAACTTTGAGTATTGTTGTGCTCCCAAAGTTGTTACATATCAGTTTAGAATTCAGCATGCATTTTCCCACAGCAATAATGCAGACGAATAATGGTGGTCAAATTTCCAGGCCAGCTTGTTTGAGCATGTTTAACCTATAGTGTAACTGAACTCTGGACAGAGGGTAGAGGCTCATATTTACTTGTCCATATTACATGAATAGTTTACAGAGATGGTAGGTACTTCACCTTACCTGACTCTCATCACATTTTGCTCGCCTTTGAAGTGTCTTTTAAGCCTGATGGATGAGAGATTGCATCTGTATTGTTCACTGCCATATCCTAACATAGCACCTGGTACAGATTGTGCAGTCAGAAATACCTGTTGGTTTTCACTGAGTTAAATTCTAGTTGAAAGATTATGAACTTTGGAGACACATAGACCGTGGATTCAAATCCCAGCTTCACCACTAGCTAGCTGTGTGATCTTGGGGAAGTTGTATGTCCTCCCTGAGCCTCAGCTTCATATTTTGTTAGCCATGGCTACCATGTTGATAGTCAATATGTGTTTCTTCTCTCTTTCCCTCTTGCCCTGAATTAATCCCTCAAAAAGTATTTGATTAATTCATTAATGATGTCTGCTTTCCGTGCTGCATTGATTGAGGTGGTGGTGACAGGGAGGTGATATTTGATATCAGAACCTGCAACAGTTTTTGAGACCATGTGAGTTCTATTTCCAGCTCTAGTTCTGACAGTCTGTGTGATCTGAGGCAGGTCACTCAAGTATATCTGTGAAAGAGTGATGATGGATTTCACTTATTTTCAAGCTTTTCTACCTAAGTATCTCTAATTTCAGGTGAATGAATATAAACTCTCAGTGTTCTGGGGATCTTGCCCAAAGGTTGAATTTATTTGAATTCAATCTCGTGTCTTATCTTAATTACTCATGCATACTTTATTTTCTAATTCATGATAGATTAATGTTTTAAAAGTATTACTGTTATTTGTGAGTCACCCATAAATGAATGTTTACTATAAGCCAGATGCTTTGTCAAGGACCTTATATACAGAAATCAACTCTTACCATAATCTTGTAAGCCATTATCCTGCCCCTGTTACTGATGAGCAAACAGCAAATTAGCAGCAGAGTCAGAATTCAATCTGTCTAGATCTAAACGTTTCCCCTACACCTCCTCAAGGGGTAAGTAAAAACAGACTTCCCTTGGCCATTAAGTATATTAATAAAGATGCTATGCCATGTTAACTGGAAAAAGCAGAACACAAATTGTCTGCAAGCTGCAGAGAGATTTCTCAGGCATGAGAGCTTGAAGGCATCATAGAAGAAGTTAGATATGTTTCAGGGCTGGATTATGGGTATATTATGTCACTTTTGTTCCTGGTAATATTTGTTCAATAAATAATGACTTTAAATAACTACTCTGTGTAATTTAGAAGTATACTGAATGGATAAAGGGATAGTTGATTTTGTTAGCCATTATAATTTTTCCTGTACATTTTTGTGAGGGATCAGAAATGTAAAAATGCAGGCAAAGCTGGTATTTTTTATGTCCCCCTCTGGCTTGACAAGCATCACTGTAGCTGTGACTAGGTAATAAGGCAGCTGTGCCTCAAAGAACCTTATGGAGAGGCACTAGAAACCTCATAAGCAGAGTTTGAAAGCAACCTCTGTGGAAAGGGGAGTATTTTTTTTTTCCTGTGAGTAGAGTCAGTCTTTAGGGAGCAGAAGAGATGTTTTTATATCTGGGGGCAAGGAATGACACGATTCAGGGAAGGTTGGCGAGGAGTAGTTATAATCTTCCAAACTTCCAAACGACCCCGAGAAGACTAAATATTTATCTGCTTGAAACCTATTCTGAAAGACAAGCTACAGCACCACATCCTCTTGGTTACAGGGTAAAAAGTGAAAGAAGAAGAGGAGATGGTGCCTTCATATAAGAAAAAGAAGGAAAGAAATTGTAAGCATCTTTGTTCTTTGAGAATAGATAACACATCTGATATTTTGCGTCAAACTCTGAATTGATAAGATGTAAATTTAGGCAACATCATTCATCCATCCATTCATCCTTCCATCCATCTGTCCAACCATCCTTCTGTTTACTGACACATTCATTTTATATATTTATTCATGTACTTTGAGCTTACTCTGTGTCAAGCAGATACTGCACTTTGGTCATTCAAAATTGAAATATGTGGTCCCTTAGTTTTGGGAAGTATGAATAAGGTCTTGTGGGCACCCAAAAAGAACAACGACTAATTCTGCCTGGGGTGAAGTGGGAGTTTAGAGTGATTGAGTGAGAAAAGGCTTCCCAAAGGTGATGATTGAGCTGGGTTTTTTGACTGCTGAGTCACCTGATTGGCAGGTGCCCAGGGGTAGAAGGGCATCTCAGACACAGGTAAAAACCTGCTCTTAAAGGCATTCAGGTTCCTCTCTGTGGGAAGAATGAGCTGACCAAGGGTGACTGGGTTAGGACCTGGGAGAAGCAAAACTACACCAGACACAAAAGACAACCCCTTGAAGGAGCTGACTGCAGTCCAAGGCTAAGGTGAGGTGAACTCTGCCTCGTGATGACATTGTGATTATGGGAAGATTAAAATCACCCCAGAACTAGGAGCATTGGGAGTGGAAGACTACTTTTAGATGCTACACACTTATCAGAAAGAAACTCAGTGTACTTCTAGGACTAAACACTTGCATTTTGTTCAAGATGAATTGGTTATACTAATGAATTATGCTAGACCCTCACTCGCTGAGAATAAAAAGGGACTGAATACTCAGAAGAAGGACTTCCCTGCTTGCTGCTGGTCAGGGAAGGATCAGAGCCAGGGATTAAAGTGGAGGGCACTGAGTATATTATGGAGACCAGGAAATAGATGGCCTTCTTCTTTTCCAGAAGGCCACCAGAAACCGTAGATCAAATTGGAAATTTTGGAGTAAATCAGAAGAATAAACTAGTTCTTCCTCTTTCAAATTTATTGTAGATATATAGTGATCAGAGAGAGATAGTGAGGGAGGAGGAAGCACACAACCTAAACTTTCTGAAAAGAGTTGACTGGGGATGAAAGTAAATATTAGCTATGTGATAGAACTTTAAAAATATTTGAAATCACCATTACAATTTGGGAACAGTGAAGAAAATCATGCATGCTTTATGAACATTAAAACAGACACACGCACATGCTCTGGGGGTCAGTGAGGGGAGAGAGAAAGCGAGAGAGGGAGGGGGAGAGAGATTGAACTCCACCTTCTCCAGATGAGGAAAATGCCTTTGTTCTAGGAGGAAGGATTTTATCAGCACCATGGAGAGCGGCACAAGTTTTGTATGGCTCGTTCCTTTTAGAGATGAGTTTCCAGGGAGAGTTTTAATTCTATCCAATCTTAACTGAAAACACAACATTGATGTCTGTGTAACTGCACATGTAGATCAGAGGATGCACATTCATTCCTCAGATTTATTGCTCTTTTCCGGCTAATTCTCTTGCATTTAAGATTGGCCTACTTCCTCCATCCCCTCCAGGCAAAGCAACAGAGGTTCAAGGGTAGGATTTTAAAGTCTCCTGTTGGTGGTAATTTTTCTAACATTTCTGGCCTAATTGATCTTTAAGACTTGTCAGTGAGCGCGGGCTCTGAATTCTGGCTGAGACACAGGATCCTGGGATGTTTCATGAGCCCTGTTTCTGAACTCAGTTTTGGGCCTGCCTGATTTGGGAGGGATTTGTGGGGGGAGAGAGTCCATTAAATAAAGAGGACAGTAGAGTTTTGATTTGGGGAGACCCTGCTGAGGAAACTAGATCAGTCACCGCCAGATGAGCTGTCTGGTATCTATATTCTTTGTCTGGAGGATTAGGGACATTTTCACTGTGGGAAGGAGGTTAGAAGATTGTGTATGTATTTTGATTCCACTCTCAGCTTGTCTAAGAACCCCTTAGTCATTTGTGTAGGGTCAAGCTGTGTGGCCCATACAGTTGAGGAAGTCCACGCCCAGAAGCTTCTAGATTCGACATGCTGATTTCATCCCCTTACCTAAGAATCTCTCCTTACTCTCTACAACAATTATCTGACATCTCGTATTCGCTTTTCTAATTAATTAATTAAATGAAATCTACATCCCCTTAATAAAAATGTGGTGATTACTTCTTGTGTGTCAGATATTTGTGCCAGGTGTTGAACCTAAAATAATGACACAGACCTAATCTCTGTCCTCAAGGATCTCACAGGTGATTCACAATACATTTGTTCAACCATGAAGGGGGGTCAGGTAGGAGTGGATATGTTATGACTTTTACTTCAGAGGAGCTTGTAGTCTAGTATTCTAATGCTCTCATTCGGGGCCTCATTTTAACAGGAGAGAATTAGCCTTCAGTCAAAGAATGACATTTTATTCATGGAACCTCAAATATCAACAAATAGTTGGAGGTATATTTGGGGTGGGGGAGAATCATTCTGGTCCGAATAGGTACCTTCTCTGCCTGTGGCTAAAGCCATCCCAGGATGGTGGGTGAAGGCTGGTGACAAAGCAGAGGCATAAAGCAGAAGGAAACAAGAGAAATGCCAGACTGCCAGTGGAAGGGGAGAGAGAGAGGAGAGCAGGAATGGAGGGAGGAGGCTCTCTGCGTAATCAGGACATGGAGGGATGGAACCATATTTGCATGACTTTCTGGATAAATAGGAGCAAAGATCTTCACCACCAGGGTTTTTTCCACCACTCCTTACCATATTCTGATGGAGGCGTAAAATACATTGTCTCCTGAACAAGCAAAATGTATTAAACATTAGATAATTTATTTACTCATTAAAAAAAGGGTAATATATAAGCGCCTTCTGAATTTTCTAAACCAGCAGAGTTCAACAGCGTTCCTATCTGGAGTTTATCTTATTCTCATTCAAACAAGGAATTTTGACATTGCCCTAAGCCAATGTAATAACACTGAAAACGAGTTACTGTACAATTTCTGTTAATTTTTTAAAAATATTATAAATAGTTCACAGACCCCATTTCTACAGTGGAGACCTTAAAGGTGCCCATTTCTGGTGGGCCATTTGCAAATTTATCTTCCTTGTTACATTTAGCTATTACAAACAATACAAAATTGCTGTAAATAGCCATGTATACAACACAGGAGCCTTGCAACCAAGAGGACATGGATTCAAATCCAGTTCTATCACCTACAGTTCAGTGACTTTGGACAAGTCTCATAAACCTCTGAATTTTCTCATCTGTAACATGTGGAGAACCAGTGTAGTAGATTGGTAAGATTATTCTGTGAATTAGCTGAGATATTCGTGTAAAGAACTTATAATAGTATCTGGCATATATTAAGTGCTCGGTATATACTGAACAGTAATAATAATTAGATTAGAATGGATCTTATTTTACATCTTAAAATAGGGTAATACTTATTCCCAGGGTTTTGGTCAAGATGCGGTGAGATCATAAATACAAAGCACATAGCCCATTGCCTGGCACGTAGTATGAATTCAACAGATGTTAGTTGTGTTCTTTATCCATTTCTCCTTACACAATCCCCGTAGATTCCTCCTGTTTTGAAGAACAAAGCCCAAAAGTGGAGCATCTCCAAGGTACATCTTCACAAATGGCTCCAACCGGCCTCCATTCATCAGCATTAAGATGTTGGACTCATAGACCTTGGGAGGTTCATTTTTTCCACTCTAGGCTGTAGGTTGGAGATTTCAGTGTATTTTAATAAAAGCCCCACAGAGCAACTTGCAGGATCTGAATAAAAGCAACATTTCTCTCTAGGCACAATGGGATTTTTCTGTGGGAGGTGATGGTTTTGTCATTTTTTTTTTTTTTTCTTTTTCTGGTTGCTTTAAGTAGATTTTTTTTTCACCTGCCAGGAAATGGAAGTTAAAAGCATCTGATAACTGGAATAAAATATTTCATAGTTGCGCCTTCTACAAAAGTGTTAACCCACGTGACTTTGTAGTTCTTCTCTGTCCGCTCGGTAACGTTGACAACAGCCCTCCAGCATGTGAGCGCTGAGACTGCATGGCCACGCTAGCACAGGCTGGGAGCTCTCGGGGAGGGGAAGCACCCTCGCCTCTGAACACGGAGCTGCCTGCAGCACACCGCAGTCCCTCACAGGTATCCTCTCAGTCCTCTGTAATATGATTCCTTAGGTGTGTAGACTGACTTTCATTTCGTTCCAATTGGGCAGTAGTTCTGTTTTCTTTGTTACTATACATGATTGCTGTGAAAATGTCCAACAAACCATAGCAAGTAAATTATCCCTTTAACCTCACACCTCTCCCTCTTCTCCCTGTGTAATGATTTCCTATTCATTTTTCCAGACCTTTAGGACATAGAAAATATTTTTCAAAAACGTAAATGGGCTTCTATCACATGTGGTGCTCTGTAGTCTCCTTTTACTGATATATTAAGGATATCTTTCCAGATCAAGGAATATCTATGCTCTCCTACTCCACTGTGTGGATAAGCCATCATTTATATAAGAGGATCCCTGATTTGGGGACATTTATCTTGCTTGCTACATTTGGATATTATAAGCAATACAATATGCTATAAACAGCTGTGCACACAAATGTTTGTGTTATTATTTACTTTGGACAAATTTGCTGAATGATTTATCATCTACAGAGTGCTGCCGCATCCATTCATTTCTGTGATCCTAAAAGATGGAGGCAGTGGCAGTTACAAGCCTGGACTCTGGAGTCAGACAGGCCTGGGCTGGAGCTTGGATCAGCATTTACATGGTGTGTGACCACAGCCAGAGTCTATTTCCTCATCTGTAAATCTGGGATAATAGAAGTATTTCCTGCATTTCATAGGGAGGGGCTTGCAGAATTCCTTAAGGTAATATATGCACAACATGTAGTAAAAGCTCAAAAAATATTAGCGATCAGTGTTAGAAATACCTGCAGAGAATCATGAGATTCTCAAGATAATTCTGATACTGTGGGTGCGATTATGCCTATGTACAGATGAGGAAACTGAGGCTCAGAGTTGTAAGTTGACTAACACAAGAAAGGAGCATAATTAGTGGTAGCTCCATAACCTCTGTGCGAGGAGAGACTCTGTATTTTCGTAACCCTGAGAATCATTGCCAGAGAGGTTTTGGAGGGCCTGAAGCATCTCCCACCTCCCAGCACCACCGCACTTCATATCAGGGAAGGAGCGTGGAATTAGACAGAGCTGAGCTTGGGTTCAGGCTTGGCCCCCGGTGAGTGGATAATTCCTGGGCAAGTGACTAAGCTTCTCTTACCCTCGTATTTCACATCTGGGGCTTCACTGGATTTTTTTAAAAAAACTAAATGAGATCATAGATGTCAAGTCTACATGCACAGCTCCTAGCTTATAGGATGACCTCAAGATTGTCAGGTAACAGCAGCGTAAGAATGAGAACCCATGTCTTCTTTTCCTTTATTATCTCCCTCTACCACCAACTCAAACTCTCCCCTTCTAGAGAAAGCTAACCCATGGTGCAGACACTCATGACCACATGAAGGCATTGCCCAAGTCCTACCTGGGAAGGGGGGGGGGGGCGGGGTCCAGTGGGTAGGAGAGGCAGAGATGATGGGGTGCAGCAAAGCCCCCCCGCCCGACTTCACTGACCCCGACTCCCACTTCTCTTGAGTCAGCAGCTGCCTCTGTCGCTTGCTTCACACAATGAGCTGTTGTGCAGTGAAGTCAAGTCTTTCAGGATGGAAACCAGTTCACACGGGAGGAAATAAACTAGCATGAAACCCAGAACTCATGAGAAAACCACATCACCTCCAGGAGCTAAAAAAAGAGAGAGGGCGACTCTGCTTTAGGTGATGGCTGGTACTCTCTTTTGGAATTTAGGATATTTTCTTTCTAGGTGAGTGTTTGTGGTGCCTTCAAGATCAGAAAGAGGTTGAAAAGACTTCTTATATAGGAACACAGAGCAGAGAAAAATAGTAGTGGCCATAGATGTTATGGTCAGAATATGCATTATTTCTCTTTTGTTAAACGAACAGAGAAGGTCTTTGGATTTAACTCTGTAGCTGTGACCTGGTATTCTTCATCTTAATACTGAAAAGAGGAGCTGGGATTGTCCTTGGCGTGAACACAAGGCCCAAGACTGCATGCTGGAGCAGAGGGAACAGTCGGCTGGACCTTGCTCAGTAGAACTGATTTTTCATTCTAGCTCTGATGACACGACTTGTCACTGGTCACATGACCTTATACTATCGCACCCCCCCTCCAAAAAAAAAATGGAAGCTTTTCTTTCTGTAAAATTAGGAGCTGCATTAGAACTCTTTTCAAAGCCTCAGACATTTGTATTGCACAGTCTCATTTTTTGTTATTTAACCATTATCCCATGTACTTTTAATATTTCTAATTAAATCAGCTCACTTATAAACACTTAAACATGAAATTTTAGCGTAGAAATCCCTGAAAAGATGGTAGATGAAACATAGTTATATATTTTGCTCCCTGTTAAAAACCTACTGAAAAATATTAAAGGGAGTTATTTTTTAAAAGGAAGGTAGATATCAAGTGGAAAAGTAATAAATGACGCAGCAGACCCAAGAAGGGTGATTCATAAGCCAGCAGCAGGGAAAGCTGAAAACTCTTCCAATCGAAAGCAAAGATTCCCCCAAAGTTTCAGGAAATGGTAGTACCGGGTGCCGCCGGCGGTGAGATGGAGGAGAGGAGTTCAAACAAGTAGGACCAGTTGCGAGTCTGTGTAAGAAGCAGCCTGACTCCGTGCAGCTGGGTCACTGGAGGTTTATTCTATAAGGAGGATAAGACAGCGGGCATCTGGAGTAGCATACACCGGGCAAAATCGAAGGCAGCGATGCCATACTCACAACAAGCTTTTAATCAGAGTATGCGTCGTGGAAGCTGAAGGCTCCAGCACTTTCCTCCCACTCAGCTCCTGGAATGCTGGCAGCCAGGTCTTAACCCTTCAGACAAGAGAAATCAGAGAATTCTCGTCTGTGTAATCCGACCAGCCCAGACCGATCCAGAAGAAAAACCTGTATATACTGATGCTTGAACCTCTCCTACTAACTGTCCCAACCAGATCACCCTGCAGTGAAGCTCCCAGACCACAAGCTCTACTCATATGCCCAGAGTTGGCAAACAGCCTTCGAGTCACCTGCATTGAAATGTGACCTACCACCACCGGTTACAGAGAACTAAGGAAGAACTCTTAACAAGAAAGAGTGCAAAACAGGCAAACAGAAGACAAGTAACGTGGAGGAAAACAGTGACTCCATAAGGCAAAGCAAACTTAAAGATAGGCAGAGAGAATTTTGAAAAATAGGAGAAGAGGCAATCATGAATTAGGGAAAAGATAGTTTAAAAACAATCATCCAAAGAACTAAAAGGAATATCTGATTTTTTTTCCCCAAAATTGCTTTTTTTCATTTTGGGAAGTGAAAAGTTGTACAAGAAATGGGAATTGGTCATAGTTCACAAAACATTTTAAACACCAACTATTGATCAAACCAAAATTACAGTATAGCTGTATGGGAAGAAGGAGAAATGGGAAGGATGCCAGGACCTAATGGGACAGAGGGGGGAACAACAGTGAAATCCTTGTCTTATATGGTGGAGAGTTTACAGATAATACCAGAAAGAGGAAAGCATTTGCTTAAAAAAGAAGTAATGCAGGTGGTGTTACTGGCAACATGGTCACAAATACCAAAATAACAACTACATCAGCTAAAAGAAGTAAAGAAGTTCCCCTGGAGAGGAAAAGGTGAGGCCCTGCTGTTTTGTTGTTTTGTTTTTTTAATGAACCTTGGAGAATGTTTTTAAACTACACACATTTGTAACTTTGATAAAAATAAAGAAATTTATATCACTGCCATTAAGTAGTCAGCATCACTTGTATAACGTAGAGCCCTCAAATGGTTAAAAATACCATCTTATACAATTAGATAGTGAGCATGTATCAGAGTTTTATTTGATAAACTAGGGAACAAGCTGAACAATGAAAGAGCTGATTCAAAAGTTATTTAGAGTTCTTGATTTTTTTGTGGGAGAGAAGAGATGCTTATAGAAAATTGTCCTTACATGTAAGACAAAATTCTACAGATCAGTAGAAACTTTAGAGAACCAGCAAAAAACAAAACAAAAAAAATCACATTTGGTCATTTTTCTACAAGTTAACCTCCATCTTTATATAGCTATGATATTTCTGGTTTCTAATCAATTGTAGATGGTTAATCAAATACAGATACATTTCCTGAGAGGGTAAGAGGACCTTTCTCCTCTCCCCCAGTATGGGCGTATCAGAAATGCTCTATTTAAAAACCATGAGGATTATTTTCCAAAATATATAAACAGCTCATGTAGCTCAATATTAAAAAAACAAACAACCCGATCAAAAAATGAGCAGAAGACCAAAATAGACATTTCTCCAAAGAGGACATACAGATGGCCAAGAAGCACATGAAAAGCTGCTCAACATCACTGACTATTAGAGAAATGCAAATCAAAACTGCAGCGAGGTATCACCTCACACCAGTTAGAATGGGCATCATCAGAAAATCTACAAACAACAAATGCTGGAGAGGGTGTGGAGAAAAGGGAACCCTCTTGCGCTGTTGGTGGGAATGTAAATTGATACAGCCACTAGGGAGAACAGTATGGAGGTTCCTTAAAAAACTAAAAATAGAATTACCATATGACCCAGCAATCCCACTACTGGGCATATATCCTGAGAAAATCATAATTCAAAGAGACACATGCACCCCAATGTTCATTGCAGCTCTATTTACAATAGCCAGGTCATGGAAGCAACCTAAATGCCCATCGACAGACGAATGGATAAAGAAGGTGTGGTACATAGGTACAATGCAACATTACTTAGCCATAAAAAGGAACGAAATTGGGTCATTTGTAGAGACGTGGATGAATCTAGAGACTGTCATATAGAGTGAAGTAAGTCAGAAAGAGAAAAACAAATATCGCATATTAACGCATATATGTGGAACCGAGAAAAATGGTACAGATGAACCGGTTTGCAGGGCAGAAATTAAGACACAGATGTAGAGAACAAACATATGGACGCCAAGTGGGGAAAGTGACGGGGGCGGTGGTGGTGTGATGAATTGGGAGATTGGGATTGACATATATACACTGATGTGTATAAAATGGATGACTAATAAGAACCTGCTGTATAAAAAAATAAATAAAATTCAAAAGTTCAAAAATATAAAATAAAATAGTAGGCTCAAAAAAATAATAAAATAAAAACCATGCATCCTCGTTTTGCTTTATTTCCAAGTTTTGAATCTTTTTCCTAAACACTTGCCATAAATATAACTTTAAAAATAAACACAATAAAAATGAAACAATTTTATTAAGTTCTAACTAGATGCTGTTGCGTACTGTCTGCTGTAACCTGAGGACTTTCCTCTTTGTTAAAAAAGGAGTCTTGGGCTTCGCTGGTGGCGCAGTGGTTGAGAATCTGCCTGCCAATGCAGGGGACACGGGTTCGAGCCCTGGTCTGGGAAGATCCCACATGCCGCAGAGCAACTGGGCCCGTGAGCCACAGTTGCTGAGCCTGCGCGTCTGGAGCCTGTGCTCCGCAACAAGAGAGGCCGCGATAATGAGAGGCCTGCGCACCGTGATGAAGAGTGGCCCCCACTTGCCGCAACTGGAGAAAGCCCTCGCACAGAAACGAAGACCCAACACGGCCATAAATAAATAAATTAAAAAAAAAAAAAAAAAGGAGTCTTGCATGAACTAAAGGGGTATTAAAAACATATTAGCGCCAAAGAGAGATTTTTTTCTACTTGGTGTTATTAAAAGGGTTAAAGAAAAAACTGAAAGAAGGGGGTGCCTTTCACATAATTTGATTCAAAGTTAGGAAATGCTGTGTCTGTGTATTATTACTTTAAATCGTCTCATATATGGTATGCTATGTTACAATTCTGGAAATACTGTTGGAAAACAGTAGTTTTGAATCTCATCCTACAAAGTCCTTGGGCTGGCTTCAGGCCTAGGGTGAGCTAGGAAGACAGGGGTTGCCCCACCCACTTCAAGTTCTCCTTTCACTATGTTATGTAGTAGGTTTATGGATAAGATTTCATTTAAAGAAAGGACTCCAAGTTCCTTCCAGATCTCACAGCCTATGATTATTAAAAGAAAAAAGTCACTACAATTTGCAGCATATTTAGGTTGGATGGATTAATATCTTTGCCAGGGCCATAATAGGAAGACTGACTTTGTCATTTCAATTATAAGCCACTGTTTAGTCGAGCCCAGAAGACACTTTCCTGGAGGTTCCCGCCACTTGCCTGGCAGTGGATCGATTAACGGCGGGTGATTTGTGGCTGCATTTTTACTACTTCGCACAGGTTTATCATCTTGAAAGTTTTCCATTTGCATATATGCTATACATTCTTTGGACGACATTTCGATATCATCCAGAGTTTAGATTATGCATTGCCTTGTCCTGCACTCTCTGCTGCGTGATGGGAATCTGCAGGCCTGGCCGGAATGCTGCTGCAGACCTAGGGGAACGTGAGTTGCAGCCACCACTTACTGAAGGCTTACTGCGTGCCAACCCTTAGTATCGAGGGCTTTCCCTGCAGTACTTTCTTTATTCCTCAAACCGGTACTTTGAGGTTTCTACTGTTTGCCACATTTTATAAATAAAGAAGCTGAGACTCAGAGAGGAAAGGTAATTTGCTCAAGGTCACCCAGCTCAAATAAGCAGAATTGAGATTCAAACTCAAATCTGTCTGATCCCAGAACACTCTGCTACACAGCCTCCCTTATTGGGAGCTTTCAGAGTGAAATGAATTGAATTTGTCAGTTTTCGACTTTTAAATACCAAACTTCCCAAGCAGTCTAATTGCTACTCTTTGGACTAAGAAGAAATGACTATTTAAAAGAAGCAGCGGGCAGGAGGGCAAGAGAAAAGGGTTTTATTATCTCTATTGGTAAAGGAAGAGATGTAATCCTGAAAAAGAAAATAACATGAAATGGAAACTATCATATAAATTTGCAGTGGGCTTAGGTTGATGAAATTGCAAAGGAATGAAGAGAAGATAAAGGAGTAATGAAAAAAAGCACTGAAGATTTTCTAAAAGGGAAATAAAAGATCAGAAGTTACTGAAGGCAGTTGGAAGTTGGCTGAATTGAAGGCAGGGTACCTGTCTATCTTGACATATGGAAAGAGGCTAATGAGGTTCCAAAGTAACAACCAGAGATCTGTGTTCATGTTCCAGTCAGCCTGGGTGGGGTTTAGGTGAGGAGCAGGCTCTGGACCACACTTCTGGGTTTGAATTCTTTTCCCTGACTTTCTGGCTGTGTGACCCTGGACAAATTACTTAACCTCTCTGGCTTCAGTTTCCTCATCCAAACAATGGCGATCATAACAGCGTCAATCTTGTTGTGAGAGGAAGTAAAATGTTTAGTGAGGTGCCAGGCGTTTAGTAAGAACTCACAGAAAGTTAGCTATTGTTGTTATTACCATAAGCATCACGCTCATATAATGCAAGAAATAAGAGATTGTAAGTCAGTAAAAAGGCTTGAAGAAACAAACGGGATGGAAGTCAGGAGAGAAGTTCACCTGCAGCCAAGAAGTAAAGGGCGATTTTCTCTTGCCCGCTACTGAGCATCAGGAGGAAATGCCAGATGTGGGGAAAGGCTGGATGGTGGAGGGTGAGCTCAAACCTAGCAAGAGATTGAGGTCTGGATGGATTTAATGGAGTATGAGAAATTGTTTCTGTAAAATATATGCTCTGATGGAAGCTCTGGTGGCAAAGGTTCTTCTGGTGAGCTCCACAGGGCTGGGGAATCGGAGATTAGCCAACATACAGAAGAAGTGAGTCTGGGGCAGAGAGAGAAAGCAAGCTCTGGGTTATTCGTCTTTGGGTGCCAGTAGTCACGGAAAGCACACTGGGAGGGGAGGGAATTTTTTTTAATAAGCACATCTTCTTTTGTTATCTCATTCTCCCTCCCCCAACTATGAATCTATTTTCCATTCATTCGTTACATCAAGAGACAAACCACAGTTAAGTTGAATGCAGCAAAGATTAATAAGGTACTTATAAATGAGTGAGTGGTCATCTGCTTTTTCAGCCACCATTTATTTATCACTTTCTTGATGTCAGGGTCTGGTTAGGTGCTGGAGTCACAGGATGTTCCCAGATAACAAGCCTTCATTTCTAGAGCTTTACTGTGTTGTGTCATGGTTCTCAGCCATCAGAATAGCGTACATAAAATTCAGAAATCACAGATGTCCAGGATCTATCTCAGACCTACAGATTCTCCTGCAGTGGAATTAGGCGAGTGTATTTTTCCACCATGGCATGTGTCACTTTTATGTTCACGTCAACCTTGAAAGACTGGAGAGAGAACCTTCCAGTTTATAGATAAGGAAGTTGAAGCTCAGAAAGGTTAGGATGATAAGTGAGGTCACATAGCTGGCAAGGGCAGAGCTGGAACTCAGACACAGAGCTACTGAATTTATAATCCCAAGGCCCTTCCTCTTGGCCATGACCACTCTCCCAGGTATGCATCAATGAAAATCTGTGCCTTAAGTCTATGCCGGTAAAAGGATCTGAGGGTGTAGGTAAACATGCATGAAACCCTTGCCTACCCCCAAAAATGCTCAAAAAGCATCGGTAAGTCCTACCCAAGGTTCAGGGACTTGTATTTAAAGTGGACAGAACCCTATAAATGTTACAACCTGGCTCATTGTGGATTTCCTCCAATGTGGATAATGCAGTGTCCACTGCACAAAGCTCTCCCATATTACAGTTACCATCACGTAACCCCAGTCCCGGGCTCCAGAAAGACTGCCTCCTTGTATTTGTCTCTGCAGCCTAGGGATGACAGTGGCCGCCTGCTGTTGCTAATCCCTAAGTTACCTTCTTTGGTGTCTCAGCTTTTTCATCACCTGTATAGACAATTTCCTGCATCAAATCCCCTCCTTATTCCAGGTTAGATCCTGTTACACAGATGAAGAAACCAAGGTTCAGAGAAGTTAGGTAACTCAGCCAATATAATACAATAATTCTTGACAGAGTTACTATTCTGAACCGTAAGTTTCTGATTCCAGAGCTTAAGCTCTTAAACACTGACTTACATTTAAGGTGGTTAGTGAAGTTCCTGGTGCCCAAAGCCAGGTGGTGATGGCGATGGAGATATGATGACGACAGTGATTACGATGATGATGGTGCTGATGTGGATGCTGACGGTAGTGGTGGTGGTGATCTTGGTGATCACCATGTTTGACAACTGTTGTATGTCCTGTGGGATAGATGTGCAGATACAGTGTCCTGGTTGTCACACAGATGTCTCTGATTGTGTTACAGGCCTTCACCTACCACCACATCCAAGAAATCATGGTCCAGCTTCTTCGCACGGTGAACCGGACAGTCATCACGATGGGGCGGGATCACGTTCTGATTGTGAGTAGATCTTTTCCTCTTGTCAAGCATTTCAAACTGGGGTCAAGGAATGAATTTTCTGGAACACCAGGTCTCGTCAAACACTCAGCACCAATCGTTGCTTTGTTTTGGACTATATGGGTCAGATTTTTCCTGCGTGGGTTGGGAGAACATGAGAGTTAACTCAAGTTGCTGAAATAAAATTAGACTTAGAACTTGTCTACCAGGATGAGTGTACCAGATGAGTTGCGCCTCTCTGAGCCTCAACTTCCTCATCTATGAATGGTGGAAGGTTCTCTCACCAGAGAGAAGCCTTTTGTAAGTAAGGCATGTCCAACCATGTCACTCCTTTGCTTAAACTCACTGGTGGTTTTCCATCTCTGCTTGGCTTCTCTCTCCCTCAGGTCTGAGGGCTTGTGCCCTCCTGTTAATCAGATCTTGGCTTAGGTGCCATCTGATCAGAGAGGCTTCCCTGCCCTGACTGCCCTGTCTATAATACCGCACACCCCTCCATCCTCTTTCAATTTCTACGCCCTTCTCCTTCATGTTTCTTAGTACTTATCGCCATATGAGTGAGATCTATATCTATATCTATCTGTATAGCTATATAATTTATATAGCTATACAGATAGATACAAATATAGATATCTATAGATTATATAGATATATAGATAGATATAGATATATATTCCTTTATTTATTTGTTTATTGGCTGGCTCTCCTTGTAAGAATATGAGCTCCAGACTGAAAGGATTTTTGTCTATTTTGTTTGTTTGTATCTCTGGACCCTACAGCAGTACCTGGCGTATAGTAAGTACTTGATAAATACTTGTTGAACGAATGAATGAAAGAATGAATGACTGAATGAGTGAAGGAAAGAATGAAGTGTACCAGGCAGGGACTCTAAAGTTTAATGAAGACAAGTACTACTCAACTTTGATTGACCGACACCATGTGGGATTAGCCATACAGATGCCAGAACTCCCAACTTCTCGAGAGAAGCTAAAAATCCCCATACTTTATGTGAAATTTCCTGATGTTTAAGTGTTGGCAGCTAACTAAAAAATATTTATAAACATTTTATGATCCTCAAACAGCTGGGTTCAGCTCTCGGAAAGCCAGTTTGGGATGTCTGCTTTAAACTGGTACAGTATGAGCTGGTTTGGGGATGTTGATGTCAATAACTATAGTCCTGCTTCATGGTTACAGAACTTAACATGCTGAGTGTTTATTCTAACAGTAGCTTGGCAAGGATTTGATCTCTAGAAGCAGCCAGGTGTAACCATCTTCTTTATACCCATTAGGTTCTGTCTCCTCATGTCAGTGTATGGTTCCTTACTGTATATTATGTACATTTAAAGGAGTGGTGATGTCCTCAGAGGGCACCAGCAGTGCTGGGTACTCCTGCCTGACTGATGCAGAGAGCCATGTAAATCATTCTCTGTTGTTTGTCTTACTGTCCTTCCACCTTAAAAGCATCACCATTTCTTATTCAGTTATAATCTTCCGTATCTGCAGTTCCCATAATGCACCTTAAATAAACACTTTATGACCTCCCTAATGTTTATTCCTTCTCTTTGGAGCCAGACCTAAAGATGGTCATCCATCCATTTGGCTCATTCCATCTATAGCAGGCTCTTCACGCTCTGTCTCTCCTTCAGAGCAGTGATTCTTTAAAACAGTGCCTGGATCATAGAAAGCGCCAAATAACTGGTGTCTATTATTATTATCTTCCTTTCTCTCTGGTACAGTGTGTCTCTTTGTCCCTTTGTGTTATCGACATAGTGAGGTGAGCATAGTTTGGCCCTCTTTCGCACTGAGACTTTTATCTGATGCTCTGTCCTGGTTGCTGGCCCTTCCACTGCTCACTGCTCACTGCTGGCCTGTTCATCTTTGCCAGGAAACTCCCCTACTCCAGAATGTTCAGCGGCTCCCCACTGTCTACCAAATTAAGGCGTAAATGCACTAGTCTGGCCATTCGTAGCTTCTGTGATCTGGCCATAACCAAAATTTATAGCCTTTTCATCTACTTTTCTCCAAATATCCAGCCAAAATGGATGTCTGCAGATTGCCTAAACATGCCTGGCACTTTTTCACTTTCATGCTGCTTTCTTTGTCTGGAATTCCTTTATGTGCCATCTTAATCTGTTGAAATCCTATCTAGTCTTCAAGGTCCAGCACAAATACACTCCCTTTTAAAGCTCTCCGAATTTCACCGACCACTTGAGGTCTCCCCATCTCTTCTAAATCACACGGCTGTCTCATCTTCTTTTTTTTTTTTTTAACAGTTTCATTGAGATATAATTTAAATACTTTAAAATTTAACCATAATAAGCATTCAGTTCGATGAGTTTTTATAATGTATACAGTGTGCAACCATAGCCAAGATTCAATTTAGAGCACTTTTTTCACCTCCAGAAGTTCTGTCTGCAGTCCCTCTCCGTCCCACTCCTACCCCTCCAGCCCCACCCCAGCTAGGTCAGCAGCCACTAATCTACTTTCTGTCTCTATAGATTTGCCTTTTCTGGAGGTTTCGTGTAAGGGAAATCAGACAATTTGAGGCCCTTTGTAGCTGGCTTTTTTCTGTAGCATAATGTTTTTGAGGTTCATCCATATTTTAGGATGTTTCAGTACTTAATTCCTTTTAATTGCTGAATAGTATTACACTGTATGAATATATCGCATTTTGTTTATTCATTTTCAGTTGGTAGGTACTTGAATTGTTTCCGATTTTTGGCCGTTATGAATAATGCTGCTATGAACATTCACATGCACATTTTGTGTGAACATATTCTAATTTCTCTTGGGTAGAAACGTAGGAGTGGAATTGCTTGGGCCTATGGGAAGTGTATGTCTAACTTTAGAGGAAGCTGCCAAACTGTTTTCCACTGTGTTTGTACCATTTTATTTTCCCACCAACAGTGTATGAGTGTTCTGTGTTTATCTACATCCTCACCAACACTTGGTATTGTCCGTCTTTTGGATTATAACAATTCTAGTGGATTCATAACAATTCTAGTGGCATCTCACTGTGGTTTTAATTTGCATTTCCCTGATGACTAATGATGTTGAGCATCTTTCCATGTGCTCTGCCTCTTTTTTAAGTCATTTTTATCTGTGAACTTGACATATATAGCTTCTCTCTTGTACCATAAGGCTTAGACCTATCTGTAAAATGGGGGTAATAACAGACCTTCCTCATAGAGTTGATGTGAGAATTAAATGTAATACTACATGAGAAGCATTTGCATATGTGTTTCTTCTACGTAATATTCATGTGTTTATTCATTCAGTATTTTCTGAGAAACTTTTATATACTCAGCGCAAAGGCTCAGAATTGAGTTAGACGTGGGTCTGTGCCCACAAGAAAACCATGACCTCCAATGGGATGCCTCTGAAGTACCTCAAACTCACTGTATCCCAAACCCAACGCATCACCAGCCCCCTGGAGCCTACTCCACACTCCCTGCGTTCACGATCTCAGCTTAACGGTACTGACATCCTAGAACTGAGGAGCTGCCCTTGACCTCTTCCTCTCACTCGCCCACTGCTGCTTCCAACCACCTGCTAAGTCCTGCTGTTTTCAGCACATCTGACCTCAGTGCCTCCCCACCTGGCTCCCCAGTTTGCTTTCAGAGTCCCTGTACACGATCAGTCATCAGGCTTGCCACACTTAGTCCCTTGCAAGGTGATTTTCTGATTTTTGTGCTCATGCCCCCTACATTCTGTGGACCCCCTTGAGGGCAGGGATCACATTTACTCATTCTTTTATCCTTATCACCCAGAGGGTGCCTGGCTTCCTGTGGATACTCAATAAATGCTTGTTGAGCGAATGAATGAGTGAAATACTCCCTGAAAATGTGGTGCTGTACCATACCTTCATAGTTTTGTACATGCTTTTCCCTCAGTTTAGATTGCTTTTCCTTCTTCAAGGAACACTTTTTCTAAATACCGGGAACCCACATCTCAGGGAGTGTGGGAGAAGTGTAAGGAATTGCCTGCTCAGATTTTCCCTGCCCCCTGGGCTGATTCCAGGAGCCTTGCAGACGTTCTCAGTTGCAAGCTGTGTCCTTAGTCTCAATGACTCTTGGGTTTGCTGCTGTAATTACAATGATAAGAGTGCTGAGTGGGGAGTACTAGAGGTATGTAACAAGCATGCCTCACTAGGAGCAGGGATGTTCCTGAACTAGAAGGAAGAAACAAACAGGTCTTTCCTAAGATTTGGCTTCATTTTCATAAAATGGGCCTTTCCAGCAATTCTTAGACTAGAACTAGCTCATCTAAATTAAAGAAAATGATGTTGGAAAGTAATTACTCAGAGGTCAGGGGTCCCTGTCTTAGTGCTGAAGGCCCCAATTTCATCTCAAATTGAAATCTGGCAAGGAGGAGAGATCCCCATTCCAACCATCACTTTTAATTTTCCAGATATGATTTTTATTGGTTAGTTTCATTACTCTGGAATATTAAACAGTCAATATTTACGGCAAACACCAGACATGTCTAGTTCTTCTGAAATCCAGAGAAGGCCCGATTGGGTATGTAGGGCTGGTTGTTCTCGTGTCATTATGTGGGATTAAATAGTGACTTTTTTTCTTATTTGTAGGAGTAGAAATGTTGTGATAAAATATATTAAAATTACAGGTACCATAGGGCTAGGATGGATTGATTCTTGTGCGTAGCACATTGTAATTATCATTTGCTGGAAATAGCCATTCCTGATTTTTTCTGTAGATCGTCTGCCTGAACAATGAAGTGTTGGTGGTGACAAATGAGCAGAAGGAAAGTTTACAAAAACAAAAAGCAAAAAACTTTTTACATGACTGCTGCCCTCTCTTCCTTTCTTTGCCAGAGTCTAATCTATCAGATAAATGTGTGTTTACTTAAATGACCAAGGATTTTTGACTCTGATGATGAGAAAGGCAGCATGGTTTGGTAAAGGACATTTTGGATAAGGGAGAGCTGGCGAAAGTTTCCACACTCTAGACCTTGGTTTCTTCTGTGTAATGAACTGTATCATTTTTGAGATCTTTGTCATGTATGTAAGTTTTCTAATTTGGCCAATGCCCATTCTCTTTCCCTGCCTCCCAAGGTCCTGAGTCAGGGACAGAAAATAGATTTCACTTTATGTGCCAACTCTGGCGGGTTCTCAATGGCTGCCTGTTGCACTGTGTTGAGAAAGATTCCGGGGCTACATCTTGGCTCTGTGGAAAGAAGTGCTGAATTGATTAGTGATGTCTGTCATAAGCATAAGATTGGAAAACAGTGATGTATGCCAGATTCTTGCAAATATTATGTGTTGACTGAAGTTATTGGTGTTTTTTTGGCCCAATCCAAACACTCTTGTAAAACCAATATTCCCTTTCACATATTTTTGGTTCCTTGAAGAAGGTAGTGGTGTCCGAGCAGACACGTAATGGAAAAAGCCAGTAATCTGAGAGCTTGCATTTTTACCAGGGAATGGTTTCTATGTGCTACAGTCATATTTTATCAAATGTAAGATGCACCATGATTTTATGTTCACATTACAAAGAGAATATGCTAGCAATTAAACTGCAACACAGTGGTTTATTATTGCACTGGTTGTACTCTTCAGAGATTGTTAAAAAATAAAAAAGTAAGTTTGACTGAAAATCCCTGTTGTATGGTAGAGCTCATCTTTGAGTCCTCACAGGTAAGTGTCATCCTCTCCTGTTGTTCAGGAGAATAGACTGACTGAGCTTCAGAGGATGGAAGCATCCTGGCCGAAGTCACACGGCTAGTAGCAAGATGGGCTGTGAACCCAGGGACGTCTGATATCAGACCATGTGTACTTTGTGCTGTCCCATAGGTCTCAGAGTGTGGGGGGAAACGTCCAAGCTTGCTTGCACAGGTGAGGGGGGTTGTCAGGGAACCCCTCCCTGGCCGATGAATCCTGCTGCTGTCTGCTCTAGAGAAGGCCATCCCCTGCCTCTGGCCTCCCTGGCGCTGGGGATGGACAGTCCCACAGGGAGAATCAGGGAACCTAAGCACTGCCAGAAGTTCTTGGAAGGGAAACAAACTGGTAATTTTGCTGAAATTGGGATCTAGCTTTTATTTCACGTAGTTAAAATAAGCCTCTGGGTGATACGTTTTGGGCCTAATTACCCCAGTTTTCACAGAGGAGTCTATTGAGTGATTAAATAAAAGTAAATGCAGTTGGCACGAGGCCAGCTCCAGAATTTCAGAGCCATTTATTCAAAAAGGAAAAAAACACGTGGGAATCACCCCACCCTCCATTGCTTCACCTCATAATAGCACTGAAGACTCCAGAAAATGCCTGAGTCATCAGAGAGCCAGGGTTTCAAAGCTCTGACTTCACTTCCCGAATGACAAATAGCCCACCTGCATGACCACTCTCTGTCACTGTGAGCCGAAAGACTCAGGAGGCCTCTGCAGGGGCCACAGCGAGACAGTGACAACCCCACCCACACCCAGCCCCATCCCAGGGAGAGCACGTGTGAGGATAGTCTCGGACACGAGGAGGTGGGGTTCCCAGCCAGAAGTGGTCGGTTGACGTCTGACCTTCACTACGTGACTGAACACCTTGTTCAGAGAACAGTGTTTACACTAAAGCTATCACTTACTGAGCAAATATCCTGCTTTCAGGCAGAAGGCTAAGTACGATATGTGTTTGACATCACTTAACCTGCATCAGGTACTCATATTTTACATATGAGATAACAAGCACAGGAAGGTTATGTAACTTGCCTATAATCACACAGCTTGTTCGTGGAAGAGCTGGAATTTGAACCCAAGCAGTGCCATTGCTAGAGTCCCTGTTTTTAAATAGCATATTATGCACTCCTGCACTATTAATACCTTAAATTACTATTTAGGCATCAAGTATTTTAAAGATAATAATGAGCACCTTAAACCCAGCTATTGCCCTGCCTAGACTGTGTAATCTAACGGGATGACCTGTATAGTAACTTTCAGAAACCTATAAGATGGCGTAGAATTTTGGTGGTTTTATGATGACAGTGATATCTTTAGGATCAAGCTCCTCATTTCTGGTAATTGAACCATAACAAACCATGAAATCTGAAGAACTTTCTGTCTACTTGAATGCTGGTGCTTATGAGATAGCAGGTTTTACAGAAGACGACACAGCTAGAATGGAGACATGGAGATTCTAAAGGGTTCTGGAAGGAGAGGTAGTCTCCTCCTTCCACATCCAGCTCATCTCCGGGTTCTGTTTGTTCTAGATCTAAAGGCCTCCATCCAAGCACTTCTCATTACCATCGATGCCACTAGCCTGTGTCTGGCCATGACCATCTCTCACTGGTGCCCTGCTACATCTTCTGATGAGACACACTGCCTCCACTCTCGTCCCTTTCTAATTCTTCACACTGTGGCCAACACGGTCTTTTAAAGTAGCACTTTCTTGGAGATAAAGCATCAGTGGCCCCACAGTGGTCAAGGATGAAGGCCCAGCTGCTCACCATGGCTTTCAGGGTACCCGGTCTAGAGCTGCATCTTCTCCCAGTGTCCCTTACCTCCCACACTTGTGCCAACTCAAGGGAACTGCTCTGTTGGTCCCAGAATGCCCTTTTTCCCCTCTGCGTCCTCCTGCACACCATTCCGTCTGTCTAGGACATACCCCTCCTAACTTTCTTTCCAAGACCTTCCACCTTGCAAACTCCTCTTCCTCCTTCATGTCTTGACCCACATTCCACTCAACCAAGTTGGGACCCCTCTGCTCTCTTCAGCCTTGTGTACTCATCATACTGTCATGAGAACATCCTTCCTAGCAACTTCAGAACAATGCCTGTCTTCGTCACTCCTGCGTTTCTAAGGACACAGTGGTTCCCTGGCATGCAGGATGATCTCAATGAACACCTGCTGAAGGAATGAAAGATTTCTGCTGTCTATTTTATTTACATACAACCCATCATTCTTTTCCTTAACATGTTAATAAGTGTTAGTTGCATTACCCTTATACAGGTGTTACTGTTATTACCCTTGTGATATGATTAAGCTAGGAGAATAAGGGAGGAAAAGAATTGTTATTGAATACCCAGACCACATGGAAAGGAATGGGGGGAGAATGTATTCATACTCTTCAGAGGATGCATATGTCAATAATAATGTCAGTTAACATTTCCAGAGTGTTTGTTGTGTGGCAGAGATGGTACTTTGGGGATATGGTCACATTTAATCTGTGAGGTTGACAAATATTATGATCCCCTCTCAGAGAAGAAACAGTAGTCAGAAGGCTTAAGCTCCTTGTCCAGCATCACACACCTGGGAAGGAGGAAGCTAGAGTCCATACCCAAATCTACAGAGTTTGAAGCTGACATCTTAAGCATTTCACTGTACATATCTGGGAAATTGTTTTCCTGAGATGAAATTAATTAGAGAAAATTCCTGAGAGAGAGAGAGAGAGAGAAGAGTAAATATGTGTGTATGTTTGTGTAGTAGAGGGGGGTCAGGTTAGGAGAGAAAATAAACATTATACAAGAGACCTGAAATTCCAGTTGGTAACCGAAAGATGGCATAATGAGCTTGGGGTAGCTTCGTTGCTGCTTGATATGGTCATGTGGATGGCGCTTATAGCCAGTGAGTGGGGAAGCTTTGCTTTAATGAGGGTTTTGGTAATTGTATATCAAGGAATTCTTGGCCTAAAATATATATGCAAAAAGTGGATTAGTATCTCAACTTCCAAGGAACCCATAGCATATATGGGCAGAAGCCAGTGATCAAGGTAGATTTTGCAGAAGTGGGTCTAGTCCTTGAATGACATGAACAGTTTGACTAGGTAGAGAGGAAGGGTTCAGGGGTTGTAAGAGGGAGCAGCATTTCTTGCCTTATGTCCATCTCCTGGTCGGTGAAACCTCTCATTCCTGAAGATCATCTTTCTTCAGTGACCTCACTGTCCTTTGTCCATTTTTCCATTACGGAATTACCCTGTCATCGTGGAATTTTCTCTTTACCTACCTAGGTTTCACAGTGGACTAAGATCCTTGAGGAAAGGGACCTGGGAGGTTCCTGTCCATCGGCCCAGGGCATGGCATGTAGCAGGCGCTCATCCAAGCTATGGGAGTGAGTGGAAAGAACAGAACTAATTGAAAGCACAAATCACTGTTTAGCTTTAAAAGAATTCTGATTTTAAAAAATCAGATGAGAGAAGATTTATTTCATGCTAGGCTTTCCCTTAAGGATCTTTTTTTTTTAAATATAAAATTCCCAAATACTTTACTAGCCCTGTGTGGTAGCATTCTTTTAGACAAATCAAAGTTTGCGAGCTGGAGCATAAAAAAGCCAGCTTCATCTCCAGACCTTCCTTTTGTTCCATGATGAGTCACAGAGATGGGAATTATGAGGTTCCTAAATTTTTTAAAATAGCCACTGCATTCTCCTTAGTCCACCTAATCGAGCAGACCTCTGCTACAAGGAAAGAGAGCGCTCCTAGATAATAAACATGCTGCTGCTGTGCCAGTTTCACATGTGGCTCAATAACATGTGCCTTGTGGTTCTTCAGGGGAGGTGAGCTCAGACTCTAGAGAAGCTGGGGCCTCCACTGGCCACCCAGGGGCTGCTGTTGTTAGCACCCAGAGAGGGAGAGACAGAGACGGAGTTTGGGTATCGTACAGTTAGTACTAGGAGATGCGTGACCAGTGCGTCCTATCCTAATGAAATTGCCTCCAAATATCTCAGTGCCTTTTGGCTTCTGTTAGTGGAGCTGGACAGAGCTGACTTTGAACAAGTAACTTTAAGTGTGTCTTAAAGGTTAGACTCCACTGTATCTTCTGTCCTGTTTCCTGGTGCTAGAAGAGATGCCAGTCTTTTCTTGTCCTTGGTGAGCTTTGGAAACTTTATTTATTTATTTATTTTTAACATCTTTATTGGAGTATAACTGCTTTACAATGGTGTGTTAGTCTCTGCAGTATAACAAAGTGAACCAGCTATACGTATACGTATATCCCCATATCTCCTCCCTCTGGCGTCTGTCTCCCATTTAGGCATTGATGAGCACCCTCACTCCCAGCATTTCTTTCTAAGGGCTGTGGGGGCTGGGGCACAAGGTATGGAGTTTGAAAGGATTTTACTGGCTGGGAACTGGTCCTCTTTTTCTCAAGGGGTGAGGTGACCTTATTCCATAACTAGGAAGTCTCTTTACTTCACAGTTCTGCTCCTCAGTTTCCATGTCTGTAAAATGGGGCTAGTAATGGTTATTACTTGTCAGTTCCACGGTGAGGACTGGGTAAAAACCTATGTGTAAGGCTCGCAGCACGGAGTTTAACACATAGCAGACCCTTGGTAAATAAGAGCCACTATATTCCCCCTTCAGTGCTACAGTCTTCTCCCTACTTTGACACAAGTGTTATGAGTCAGATTACAAGTTATTTTATGGCGTGACTTGGGATAGCACCTGGGTTTGTGCATTATTATTAAGCTGTTGCTACAGCTGGGCTGTAAATAAAGCCCCCCCCACCCCCCGAGATGAAACCAACCACCAGATGTCTTCCACAAAGGCTTGAATCCCAGACAGGAAGGAGAAATCCCATCCAGAGGCTCCTTCCCTGGGAATGCGGAGGGACTGGAGCTGCCCACAGAGAAAAAACCCTGTTGGGACAACGGCGAATGAAACAGGCTTCCCTGCAGGTCTCCGTCCCTGTCGTCCGTGCCAGGGCACTGGCCTTCTCAGTGACTCAAGGGAATCAATTCTGTCAAATGATCCTTCAAAATCAGAACCCACTTTTGTAGATTCATGCTACATTCATAAGTGATGCATTTGTGTCGCCATTAAATATTTATGATAATTTTTTAATAACATGAGGATATTCTAGGACTTAAATATGGAGAAGGATTATAGAAATATAACAACAACAATAAGAAAGCAATCATGGGGCCCTGAAGGTCAAAGAGGGGAAGAAATGTGGCCCTGCACCAGAGGCTCTGGATCTCTCAGAGGTCAGACCCAGGGACCTTGTATGGAAGCTAAAATAATGTTGGTATCGTCTGCTTAAAGGACACATGATTTGTACATTTCTGTAGTTTTACTCTTTCTAAAATGATTCAGCTTTCCTTTTATAATCAGGAAAAAAAAACCCTCAAACACTATTTCTTTAAAAATAGGAATTAATGAGATAGTCAAACTTACTGAAGCATTTTCATGTATATAATTCCACTTTTCTTCTAACTAGCCTGTGAAGCCAAAAAGGCAGATGGTTTCATTCTGAAGACAGAGGTGGGGGGTGGAGGTGAAGGTACTTGTTCAAAACTGTGCAGAAAATCGGGGGCTGAAGTCAGGACTCCTGGTCTTGTTCTGGTCTGTCTCTCCGCCCTGGATTGTTTTTCCTCTTAATGCGTCCATCTCCATATTTTCTCCCAATTCGTTCAACAAGCACATGAAGCATTTATGGCATCTCAGGCAATGTGATAAACACTTCGAGGGTCCCAGGGATGCAGATTACAATTCCTATCCCCCAGGACTTTGCTTCCTGGTGGAGATGAGTGTGAGGGGTTGACAAAAGAAATGCCAGGATAATATAAGCAGCAGTCTGGTCAAAGCACCATGAGTACTTGGAGGACGATGGAGTGACTAATCCCATGGCAGGAGCAGGGAATGATCAGAAAAAGTTGCAGAGAGGAGTTGACATTTAAATTGCAACTTGATGTCTGGCATAGGAGTGAAGAGCCCAAGCTCTCATGTTTGGCAGACCTTGCAAGAACTCCAGCCTTCACCATCTCATACTTGTGGACTTGGACAAATTACTTATCTCCCTCCAAGCCTCGATTATTCTTCTGGGAAATAGGGGTCATCATTAGCTACCTTGTGGTAATTTTTTGCGGAAAATATAAGATAATGGAAGCAAAACATTTGATAATAGCCCATTGTAACTTCAAGAAACCGGAGCCTTTATTATCATGATTAGTAGTAATATGGCTACTCTTCATTTATTCCCCCAAACGAAAATTATTTCCCATGGTAAATAGGTAATGGAACAGTGTCCCAGGTAGAAGGAACAGCGTGTGCTAAGCCACTGATATGTAATGTACTCTGACGTTTTAGGAGGTGGCAAGGAGATGGTACAGGGGAAAGTGGAGTGGTAGGAAGTTAGGCTGCACGTACTAGGTTGGAGTTGGATTGCAAGGAACCTTGTTGCTATGGGAGGAATTTTATGCCCTGGATGGTGGTGGGCACAGTTAGAAAAGCTTGGAATGGCATGGCCAGATATACATCTTAGAGCGATCCCCAGGTAGCTGCGAGGAAGCTGGATCCAAGGGAGCTGGAAAACTGTAAGGAAAGTAGACTCTGAAGGCCAGTGCAGTGGTCCACACGGAACAGACAAGGGCTCATAATGTTGAAGTCTTTAGCTTAATTAAACAAAGACTTCCTGGACTTAAGACTTTACAAGGGGAGGAAAGAAGTTCCTACTCTCATGACATGTTACATAGAGTTGGGAAACAGGGAGAAAACTAGAAACAGCTATAATTCAAGACAGATAATCATCATAAGAGAATAACAAGGACAGCATTAAGAGGGTCAAAAGGAGGGGGGGGCATGCTATCAGGGGGGTGAATCAGCGAAGGACATGTGCTTGTTGTCAGAATCCCTCTCCCCCACCCCTCACTGGACTGTACTAAGCTCTCTGAGGCAAGGGCTGCATCTGTAGTTTTCTTGCCTGGTACAGAGAAGGGAATTTATAACTGTTTATTGGGAAAAAAGTGGTTATGGGCTGAGGTTCATGTGAAAAGTTTCCTTGGAGCTGGTTGTTGTGTAGTAGTGGAGAAGAGTGAGGGATCAGTTCCAGGAATTACGATCAGGTCCGGGGTCTGAGTTTGCAAATGCTAATGCTCTGCATGGCTTTGATTTTGCTCTCTTTGATTCCTAATTACAGAAAGCATATTGTTTTTACCTTGAAACACACAAGCAAAAAAAAAAAACAGTGAGAAAAACACATGACTTCTCTCGTCCATCACGCATATGGGAGCTCTGCACGTGGGATTGGGTTCAGTGGGGCTTGGTGTGCTCGGGGGAAGAGCTATGTGAACCACTCTTGATTTCAGCAGTTAAAATGACTCAGCCCGTTTGGCTCAGGAGGAAGAAGGCTTTTCTATCAGCGTAACTAGGGTATCACAACATTGCGTGTGCTACCTGGGGAATCAATCCCAAGCATGGATGAGAGGTCACTGTGTTTGGCTGAAGATTTAAGAAATATATATTGAGGTTTTGCCAGGTGAAAAAATTATGGGTTTCATTAGAGTGAAATTTAATATACCATAGTTAGTTATGGATTCTGAGAATTCATGAAAGCCATTCATGATAATAAAACTTTTATTTGAGGCTTCCCTGATGGCGCAGTGGTTAGGAATTCGCCTGCCAATGCAGGGGACACGGGTTCGAGCCCTGGTCTGGGAAGATCCCACATGCTGCGGAGCAAGTTAAGTCCGTGCGCCGCAACTACTGAGCCTGCGCTCTAGAGCCTGCGAGCCACAACTACTGAGCCCGTGTGCCTAGAGCCCGTGCTCTGCAGCAAGAGAAGCCACCGCAATAAGAAGCCCACTTGCTGCAGCTAGAGAAAGCCCACGCGCAGCAGCAAAGACCCAGTGCAGCCAAAAAATTAAAATAAATAAATAAATAAAGCTTTTATTTGCTTTGAAGGAAATAATCCTTTGGTGTGATGCTTATTGTCTTTTCATTTTAGTTGTGGTTTAAGCCAAGACAAAATGCTCTGCCCCAAATGCTTCTTTAGTTAGACCCTGTCTCCTTTAAATTGCATTTTGTCTGAAATGGACTAGGTCACATGTAATAAATTCTGGCATTTTAATGGAAACATTACAGCAAAAATAGTTAACAATCTGCTTTAATTTCAAAACTAATTTTCTCTTTCATACGGTAAGGCAGTATCTTGGTAAAATGTGCAAAATGCATTGGGATTTAATTAAGTTCCAAAACAAGGTTAAACAATTTGTTCCGAAACAAGGTTAAGCTGGGCTGTCAATATTCAAGGTAAATGGTGGGGGAGGATGGTAGTGGCTTGATGTTCCTGAGTCCTGAATGCCATGTGGACCACAGTGGAATTAGGAGAACTGGCCACGTTAGCTGCTGAAGGCCCCAATCTGTGGAAGGCTGGATGCTCCTGGGAGCATAGATAGAGCTTGTACATAGACAAGGGAAAAAACTGGGAATCATTTCTTCCTGTCTCTCCACTGAATCCAGTTCATTCTTTAATTTATCCCTGCAAAAAATATTTGAATCTCATTGTGCTAAGTGCTGGAGATTCAAAGGTGAGCAAAAATAAGCAGAATTCTTACCTTAGGAAGATAATAGGCTAATGAGAGAGAAATACATTCATCAAAGAATTACATAAATATATGTACAAGGGCAGCTGTGCCTACGACTTTGATGGAGGGGTCCCTGGTGCCAGGTGAGTGTATAAGAGGCATATTTGGGATGATCTGGGGCAGCGGTGGTTGTAGTCTTGGAAAGCCTTACTTGGGAAACCCCAGCAGAGCTGCAAACTGGGCAGGGAGGGTGGTGTGGTGAGGACTGTTCCAGGCAGAAGGAAAAGTGTGTACAGACCCTTAAGGGAGTGTTCGCATGGTGGTTCTGAGGAACCCAAGGTGACTCCCTGTGACTGTAGAGCAGACAGTGAAAGGGCCTGTGCTGGGAACTTCCACAGGAGAGCCAGGTGGGACCTCCTGAGCCACAGTGACAGACCTAGTCTGACTTCCTAAGTTTATCAGGAAGCCAGATTGTGACAGCCAGAGTGTGACATGGGTCAGATCTAAATTCAGCAATGACTGGTTTTGCTGCTACGTGGTGAAAGAGAAGGGCGTGCACATGGGGAGACCAGGTGGGATGCTTCGTGGAGGCCGGCTGAGAGAAGAAGGGGGTTTGCAACGGGAGGCCGGTAGTGGAGAGGCACACTTACCTGGGAGGCCGGCTTAGCCTGGCGGTGAGGAAACCAGACTCTAGGTTGTTCTTTCTGGGCTGAGGATCCTGGAGGATGCAGGAAGAAATCATATATTTGGGAAACCTCAGGACTAGGGGTGATAGACACGAGCAACAGGAATTCAGGCTGTAAACTGCTGGAAAGAAAATGGGGATGAAGTTGGGATGAAAGTACCCCAAAGGGGTTATGAGCCTTAAGCCAGACAAACATGGTTTTCGCCAAATGCAAAGAGTGTTGGGTGTGGATTTGTCTTTTAGCTCTTTTTATTGCAGGCTATGCTTGATGGGCATAATGATCATAAAGCATCTGTGTTTCTTGGAGCTTAAAAAGAGAAATACGTTTTTAGCATCCAGCAAGTTGCCTTGAGCTGCTTAACATGAGAGCCTTGTCAAGTGAAGGCTATATTGAGGCCTCTGATCGGCTAAGAAAGAAACTGTACCTGGAGGTCAGAATGCATCTCAAGTCTAGTGCCAGTGGTTCCTGGAACTACCCTGGGTGCTGGTGGCTGGTAGACCTTCACACGTTGCACCCACCCACCACATTGCTCCCAGCACTGGCTTCCCGCATGATTTCCACGAGCCCTTGGACGCATCATCTATCTAGCCTTTCTTAGTTGCCTCATGCTTCAAATGGCAGGGGCTCAGCCCTTGCAGTGTCTTTTACCTCTAGGGTATTTGATTCCACGCAGCAAGAATCCTTCATTCCCCAGAGTGCTGTTCTGTGCTAGATATGCCTGCGTATTCTTCTGGCTCGCTGAGGCCTTTGTTACTTAACGATCACTGTCATGGTTTCTAGTCTTAATAAGGCCAGGAAGAGTTCATTCCTTATTAACAGCACTTTTTGCCCTGAGAAAACCTTAAGCTTGTTTCTGAAAACCCATTGCAGTCCCATAAAGGCATCTTCCCTCTTCTCCCCCAATTTACTTCAATAAACAAATGAATAAATACACATTTATTGAGCACCTGTTGTGTGCCCTCCGTAATGCTCAAGGTTCTCTCCCACTTAATTGTCAGGCACCCTTGTCAGGCAAGGGTGATGTTCAGCATTATAAGAAAAGGAATCAGCAGCTCACAGAGCTTAACTTTCCCAAGGCCATCCTGCAAAAAAGAGGGTAGTAGAATAATATTAAACCCAAGACTTCTGATTCTGTGTCCAGGTTTTTCCCACCTAAATTGGTAAACAAACTGGTTTTAGATGGCTCATGGACAGCGCAGGGAAAAAATTAAATCACGTGATGGGAATGTTGTTTTCTTTTCGATTCTCTCTCAAGCATCCTGATTATAGTCAAGTAGAAAATGCATTTGGTGTTAAAGTGGCTTTAGCACGTGTTGAATATTTGCTAATCTCCCTTTTTAACACAGAGAGCTGGTCTCAGGCTCAGCACCATTAATACTCAACAGTCTCCAGCAAGAATTTTTAAAAATTATTTTGGTTTCATCTTTTATTTTTGGAACATCATACTGGTTTTCCTCATGGTGGTGGTATAAAGTTGCCTTTCTAGGAAGAAAATTATGGGAAAAATAATTAAAGAAAAATACTGAATAAATTACATTTCAGGTATATGGGCATAATAATGATAAAAATCATGAATATGTATCCGTCTGAATGAAGCTGGGAATTGCATCATTGATTCACAGTACCTCTCTGGCTCCCAGGGCATGTGGGCCTTGAGGAGATCATTGCCATGCTAAGTTCTGAAGCTGCCCTTTTTTTATTTGTTTCCCTGGGAAACATATAGAAGCGATTATAATGAAAACTATCCCTGCCATTAGGACCATTGGACATCCTTCTTAGGTTTAAATTTTATAACCCAAACCAACCCAAGCTAGTAATGGAGTCTTAAAACCTAGGAAAAATATGTAAGTTTATTGCAAAAGATAATATCCCATTTAAAACAGTTTAGAAATTTACAAAACCTTACATTAGTACGTAGTCTTTAAGAAGGTGCTCTATAGATGAGCTGGTATTAAGTTCCAAGTATAGCGAGTACACATTTTTTTAACTACAGAGAAAGCAGCTACATAAACTCCTGCAACTTAAGCTGATGTATCAGTCTTTTACCTTTCAATTTTATAAAAGTAACTTTTGCTAAATTAATATCGCTCTGTAAAACCAGATAACTTCAAGTACAGCATTTCTGTAGGATATCACGGTAGATGTTACATAATAGTTTACAAAGAAGCAATTTTCACGTGAGTAGATGAATATAGAGTCTTGGTATATGTATACTTTTTGAAATTTAACACAGAGATGATCGTTTTTGTTTAGCAGGAATGTGTTTACTGAATCCATTTCCCCCATAACAATTTTAAATGTTCAACTTTCAGAAGAGACCTCCTTCCCAGTTTCAGGTTGGTGGCCCAAGCAATGTTGTGTTGTGCTTTGGTATAGAATCATTATAGCCTTGTTTGTTTTTATCTCTAGAAATGTCAACCTTTTCAGACCACGATTTCATCTAACTCAGTTGAGGGTTTATCCCGAGGCCGCCACCTCAACATAAGTGTATGACAACATACACTTCTTAATTATCCAAATGTTGGATTATCCACTTTGTGTGAGTTATCCCAGACATCTCTTCATCATTACAGGCTGACTTTGGCAAATGATCCTGATGAGCTCTGGGTGGCTCTGCTCATTTGATGTTGGCATGTGCACGGACTTTATAAAACAGGTAGAGTAGGTGTTCATATCTTCACTCGGGAATGGACAAACAGGCCCTGAAAATTTAAGCAATTTGCTAAAGGTTGTTGGAATAGACTGTTCTGTTGCCTGGGTGTCTTAATTCTGGGAGTAGGATTATTTCCATTTTATTGTGCCGCCCAAGAACATAAATTAATTTGAAAATTAGCGTAAGCAAAGCAAATTAAGATGGACGCGCTCCTGCAAGATAAAACTATATGAGATCCCCAATGATTTTGCTTTATTGGATTATCCTCTGTGCTGTTCTTTTCGGTTGTTGGGGCCAACTGAGAGTTGATCGTGTGGATACATACAGAAAGATCTGTGGCTTTTAGCCAGTGGTAGCATATCTTATTGAAACGTGGCTTAAGTATGGCAAGTGTATTTATCTTAATTCTAACTTCACGTTATGTATTCCGGTCTCATTTTGTGGGTTTAAACATTACACTAGAAACAGAACAAGAACATCTTGAATGACATTCCAAGATTTAATAGTGCCAGCCAAGATTCCTTGCCAAATTTCCCTCTTGCTCTCACTGAAATAGCTTTGTGCACTGCAGCGCAGGGACAGGGGAAGGTGAAACTGACGGGGTGGTTTGCTCAGTTAGCCTCAATTTGCAGTGGGGAACGTACGTCCCGCATTTACACAGGATGCTGCACTCTGCAAAGACTCTAACTCAGACACCCAGTCTTCGGCAAAGGGGATTATGAAGTGCCTTCCTTATTGAATGCTTGTTGAGTTTAGGATCCCTCTTCTAAGCAACCCCAATCCAACCACAGACTGGTAGAGAGTTTAACAAGAAGGAATATGAGCCTTGCCAACCTACCCCTCGTCCCCAAGAGTATGTAGCAGTTACTTAATTATATTACTTTAGCTGTTTGTTCAGCCATGCAAGTTTGCCTGGACCCACATGTATGGAGGTCTTGTCAAAAGAATGAGCCAGACTTTAAAAGAATTCAGACTTTGGGAAGGAAAGGCCTTTAATACTAAAATGGAAAAAAATATATCCTCATCCCCAGTTCTGCTGCTTCTTCAATCAGGTGACCATTGCCTGGTCACCAGGAAGGGAGATTGTGTAGATTAATATACTTTGAACTTATCTACAAGGCTGCTGCCGGGATGAATGGGCGAGAACCAGTGTTGTGTTTTGTCTTAGTCTTGTTTATGTTTCTGGTAAGATGAAACGGACAGATAGGCTGCTGGATCTCATGATCTTAAATGTTGCAGAGAAATTAACTGTGGAATCTTAAAGTTCAAACCCAAACCAGACCCCATCCATTTGCCAGGCAGTCTCAGGCCTCAGACTGAGAAGTAGGATGATTTAAGGTGGGCCCTGGAGTAGCTACAACTGCAGAATAGTCATACCTGCAAGTCCCTTATACCCTGTGGTGAGCTTACTCTGCCGCAGACTCTAAGGTCCACACAGCATGAAATGACAAATCCTTGCTTTGGGGTCAAGGGGCTAATTAAAAATGAAGAGGACCCAACCCACAAGGTGATCTTGCATTCTCATGTCCTGCCCACTTCTGTTGTGCTTATGTATGCCAATATCTTAGAAAACTGCCAGTTTTGGTATCTGTTTTTCTCTGGGTATCTGCTTGTAACCCTCCTCTATCTTACTGCTCTGCACAACATTTTTGTTTCTTTCCTTTGGGACGATGAACCCAGGATGGGCAGGAAGTGCTTAGCATCACAGAGGTGTAGGAAAGTGTGATGGGGGTTTTGCCCGTGGTGGGAATCTAGACTCACAAACGAGGATGTGTGACAGGAAGCTAGGCAAGTGGTCAGTCGGGTCCGTGAAGTCCTCAGCAAGCAGTGGCACGCACTCAGGTGAGGTGTGGTCGTGTGTCCAGTGGCAGCTAATCCAGTCCCAAGTTGTTCTGGTTTCACAGGTCGAGTGGCTCGTAGCCTGGGGCCTTCGCTAAGAAGTAGAGAAGGCCTGAGGGCGTTGGTTCCCCACCTCAGGAAGGGCAGAGGTAAAGGTCCCCGTGAGCTCAGATCCACCAGAAGCATTTCTTCTTCACCTTCTTGGTTTTCCGCCTTAAGTCCTGTTTTTCAGGGACTGGGGGCTCTGCCGGGGACTTTGGTGGGGGAGATGCCTCCTCAGCTGGCTCTGCTTCCTCCAGACTCTGTAGGACTTCATGGAACCTGCCTTCCTGCTGCCGGAAATCATATTCTACACTGAAAAACACAAAGAGGAAGGAAGGAAAGTAATTTCAAATCAGCACATACTGATGTAGCATCACCAAGTGTCCAACTGACATGGAAAAACATGCGCTTTGAGGTCAAGTCCCAGATGCTTAGGTACCTGCTTGGCTGTGTGACCTTGAGGAACTTGTGCCACCTCTCTGAAGCTCCAGTTTCTCATTGACTGAATTGGCATCTGTAATGCCTTCCTCTTGGGCATCTTACTAAGTTTAAATGAAGCACGTAACATGGCAACCTAATAGTAGATGTCCAGTAAAGACGGCTCCAATCTCTCTCTCACATTTATTTAATGCTCTTAATTGTTCATTCTTTTTACATACATTTTATGCATGAAAACTGCCTCATTATAAAGTATTTAAGTAACACAGAGGAATGTATGCTAAAACTAACAACTCAGTTTCCTTATCCATAAAATGGACATAAAAATGGCACCTATCTCAAAGGCTTTCTTTGGAATTAAGATGTATATTAATTGAGAGAATATAAATGAGGTACTTAGAGTGGTTCCTGGCATATAGTAGGCCATCTCAGAATGCCCAGTGACAAGGTACCATTTGGGGGGCTTTATTAGTCACGTGTGGCAATCGTGATTTGCCTTTTTGGTGGCACTTACTCCGATCCTGGGTCTCTGGGAGGTGATGTGGGCATAGCAGACCAGGACAGTGTCCCTTTAGTGACAGCTCCTTTTTAGCCCTTGCTGGGTAGAAGGCTTTGGCCAGTCATGCCACATCACAAACCAACATGGGGTCTTTCCTCTTCCATATGAAACATTTCATTTTCCTCCTTGCTAACCAAGGAGGAGCACTGTTTTCGTGACTCTGCATTTCCCCCACTTTCCGTACTCCCAAGCTGGCTCCTCATCTTTGGGCCTTCTGAGAGTTCTAGTATGAAACCAGGTAACAAACACAGCTGGAAGCTTAAGAGCCTTCTTCCAAGCATCCTGGCACTGGCAACTCCTCTGTAAGTAAACCTCCTATGGAGGAAAGTGGACAATTAAGGGTGGAGGGAGCACATACACAGTCTGTAGGGATGTCTGCAGGATTCAGTCTTCCTGGCCCGGCTCTCCAGGTTCTGAGAAGGCTGAGCCAGACTTCCCAGACGGGCTGACCATTCCTGATGCCCACTGGCCTGATTCCCAAGCCCTCAAAGGTCAGGGGGAGCCTGAGCACCCACTGCACGTAGGCCAGAGCTTCTGCTCTCCCCAGCCTCTGACTCTCTCAGCCCCTGAGAACCCGGGTCCCCAACAGTGTCATGTTTACCTCACAGACCTGTGTACAGATGATACAATGGAGTCTGTACATTAATGACTCCAAAACACGCAAATAAAATAACAAAAAAAGGAATGGAGATTAGGAAATGCCCATTAAAGGAGAGTATTTAAATATGTCTGTATTGAGGAGTGCTATGAAGTAAGCATAGGTGTAAAGCTCTACAAGACACATCGTTGAGAAGCAAAGCAAAGAGCAAGACATAATATATTAGTAGTAATAACATTGATGATGATAATAGTAACAGTAATAGGGGCTGAATAACCATGCTTAAGGAGCATCAGGGACGGGTGTCTGATTATTTTGTTTCTGTATTTTTGATAAGCTTCCACCAGATTTTCTTCTCTTCGACTTATATCCTTTCACTTTCTGTGCCCCCTGGTCTCCTCCACAGGGACCTACTCCTGGCTGGGTGACTTATAATAATGGGTGTAGTAATGCAGGCTGTGTTTTTCTAGGCAAAGCTCCACGATTGATTAGCTGGGAGATCTTGGCAAAGTCATTTCTTGTATTCAAGCTACAGTGTCCTTATCTGCAGAATAAGCATGGTACCTACTCATAGGATCTCAGTGAAGTATAAACAACAGAATGCTGTACAGCACTCAGCTCAGAGCTAGGCACCAACAAACACTGAATGATATTCAGCCAATCATTCAACAAACTAAATTTACTGAGTATCTCCCATGTTCCAGGCCCTATGTTAGGTGCTGGGGGCAGAGTGGTAAACAGACAGACAGACAGACATTATCCCTGGCCTCTTGGTGCTGGTAACTAGTGGCTCTGTGTCCTTAGTAAATGCTAGCCAATATCAAGAGCTACTAGAGATCTTCTAGCCAAAGCTTAGGATTTGCCAGATCAGTGAACAGAAGTATCCACTGAGGCTCCCACTTCCAGGATGTACTGCCCAGCGCTGCACCCCTATTTGTCTCTCAGCCTGGGGTGGGTTTCTGTCACCACTACCTGCATCTCACTCTCCCCAACTGAAATTTAAGGAGATGGATTCAGAGGCTGGGGAAGAGTTGTCTCCAGCAAACTCTCATTGCTTTAAGGAAGGAATTTAAAGCAGTGAGCTGCAAAGTCTGATTCTTACCCTCTCTTACACTATTTCACAGATAGAGAACATCTACATTCATAGTTCTCCTAGCTCCTGAAATATCCCTGCCCTCCTTTCACCAGGCAGAAAAATAACCTTCATCCTAGAGCATCAGCTGGAGCCAAAGAAAGTAGGTACCCCTTGCTCATTCTAGGAATTTCCTCAGCTTTCTGGTATAGGAAATTTCATCCATCCATCCATCCATCCATTCATCCATCCACCCATCCATCCATTCATCCATTCATCCATCCACCCATACATCCAATCATCCATCCTGCTCTAGGCCTGATACTATGCTCAGTTACAGGGACATCACAGTGAGATGGACAGATGTGGATACTGCTTTTGTGGATCTTGCTTACCAGCGTGTGAGACAGATGATTAAACTAACAATTGCTTGAAAAATCTGCCTTGTACGTATCTCAACTACCCCTACTTTCTAGCTCTTCATCCATATACCTCTACCAAATTATATGAACATACACACAAAACAGCCTCCTTCTTCTCCTTATATGTGATATTTCTCTGACTTCTTAATTCAAACAAACAACAACAAACCACCTGAGTTTGTCAAGACTCACAACAATGTCCTAACAACAATTAGAAAAAAATAGTTCTCTGGGTGAGTCCAGATGTGTATAGAACCGGCAGGCCTGGAGATAGAAGAGCCAGGAGACAGAAGGTAAAGTCTGGGACTTCCCTGGTGGCGCAGTGGTTAAGAATCCGCCTGCAGGAGACACGGGTTCGAGCCCTGATCTGGGACGATCCCATATGCCACGGAGCAACTAAGCCTGTGTGCCACAACTACTGAGCCTGGGCTCTAGAGCCCGCGAGCCACAACTACTGAGCCCACGTGCTGCAACTACTGAAGCCCACACGCCTAGAGCCCGTGCTCCACAACAAGAGAAGCCACCGCAGTGAGAAGCCCGCGCACCGCAATAAAGAGTAGCCCCCGCTTGCCGCAACTAGAGAAAGCCCGTGTGCAGCAATGAAGACCCAACGCAGCCAAAAATTAAATAAATTAATAAATAAATTATTAAAAAAATAAAAAAGAAGGTAAAGTCTGTCTTAGCTCACAATTTAAAGCACATTGTAGACAATACAGAAATCGCTCTCGAATGGAATACTCTTGGGTTTGAACCAAGGCTGTACCACTTACTGGCTGGGTGACCTTGGGTAAGTTGCTTCTCTTTCTGAGACCCAATTGAAAGTGGGGGTTATAAAGCTACTTCACTGGGTAGTTGTGCAGATGGGACACAATAACGGGAAATGTCCTCATGTAAGATGTGGCCTCTACCCGCTCCACTAAGTCTCTTGTCTTCCTATCTTAGGGACTGAATGCCTCACCTCCTCACTCATACCTTCAACTCTTCAGTAATTGTATACCTTGCCGGAAACATCACTTTTCACCTCTCCCCTCCATGTACATTCAGGGAAGAATATGCTCTTTGTATTTCTATGGAAACGTGACAGGCTTCCATTATAATCATTGGGACTTAGGGAAGTCCCCATCCTCTTCTTGCAACTGCCCCCATTGGTCTTGACAATTTAAAGAGGATTGAAAGTGACTTTTCAGGCCAGGCAAATAACAGAGTACAGAGAAGCATCTGTGCTTTGGAAAGAAATTGATTAATGTTTTTTTAGGCCAAAGCAATTTATTAACATAAAGGAAAATAGTCACTTTTCTTCTTATCCATCCACTTGACAAACTACTGTTTCGTTTGGAAGGGAGGAGAAGGACTATATTTTGTTTTGGTAGCAGCTGCCTTATAAATGGGCAGGGGGCAGTGCCCTCTCTCATCTGTCTTTCATTTTGTGGCTGGGTAGAGAAGAGGAGATGCCCCTCAACTTCTTACTTAGCCAACCCACAGCACTTTAAGCAACGTCTTGAAAGAGGGAATAAAATGCCTGCTTGAGAGAATTCAAGCAAACTCTTAGCAGAGGGTTGTTTGCAGATTCTGGGGAAGGAATGCCTGCCTTGGGTTTGGTATCAAGGTAGAACACCAGTAACTTTTCCAACCTTCCCTTCTCTTCTTCCTCTTAATCTACCTATCCTCCCACCCTTACCATCTTCTCCATTCATATCCACATGGATGAAGAGGAGTGCTGTTTGTACAGAGCTCTGGCTCACGGTGGGGTGGGAGTGGCAAATAGTGGTCAAGAAATTGTTATAATACAGGATTCAGGCCCGGAGCCATTGAGATAGTTTGGAGCATTCAAGGTCTGCAAGGTTGGCCCTCTGAGGATGCACGGAATACCTGACATCTGGTTCAGGAGTGCCCAGTTCACTGTCTGGGGATCCTTAGAGCCTTTCCCAGCCAAGATGTCTGTGCATGGTGCCACTTTGCATTTAGAAAGTGAGCTGTGTGTAGACCAAGAATGGAAGAGAGCTTTCAGGTTTCCCTCTTGAGGGCACCTCACTAATCTAGCTGACAGATCAGTGCTCCAGCCATCATGCTAGGTGAAAAACAGAAGGAGGTTTTTCTAGGTAATTGGAAGTAGCGAGAAGCCTAAGTCACGGCTTCTCTGGAAGAAGAAATAGTGAGAAGCAAAAAGTAGGTAAATGCGTAAATACATAAGCAAACAACAGAGACAGATTCTGGATGCAGCATCTTGGCTGGGCAAACTGAAGTTGGGTGAGACACAAAGAGATAAAAGTTTATATAGAAACAAACAATAGAAACCTCTTACTTTTATATAGCACTTTCAGATTGCAGACACTCCAGATCTGCATTTTCATTTTATCTTCACAATAGCTCAGGAATCTAGGAAGGTTGTTATCTCCATTTAACTGACAAGTGAGTTGGTGAAGGGAGTCACCCCATAAGTTATGATCAGAATCTCAGCTTGCTTTCCTGACCTCTAGTCCTCTGTTTTTTCCTAAAAAGGGATCAGATGTTTTAGCCCAGGGCTTGGCTGTTCCCAGGGTCTTACTCTAAGAAGAAAGAGATATAACAAGAGAGTATCTGGGTCATGTTAGGTGAGGGCATATGGTAATTTAAATGATGAAGAAGAAGGAGGTGGGGGGAGGAGAATGACTATCATTTATGTAGTGAAATCTATGTTCCAGACACTATACTACAAGTTTAGTAATTCTCACATCTCATGTAATTCTCAGAGCCCCATGAGATAGATATTATCTTCATTTCACAGATGAGGAAACTGAGGCAAGGCAAGGGGAGGTTGAATATTCTGCCAAGGGCACACACTAATAAGTGACAGAGCCAGGGTTTGAGCCTAGATTGTCTGGCTCCAAAGCTTGTACACTAAGATACACAGCATCGAAAGAACAGCAGTCTTCAACCTGTGTGAGATCCTGGTCACCAGATGAGCGTGGGGAGGGGAGGGGAGGGGTGGTGACCAAGGCCTGGTGCACCTAAATGAACTTGCAGCCCACTGTGGAACCAGACCCAACCTGGGCTGGGCTGCATGCACGACCCTTCATGACCCAGCTGACCAGCCCACCCTGCCATAGTGTTTCCAGATTGCAGGGACATTCTGACAGGGAGGCCGCGTACCAAAGAAGACAGACACCCCACAGGAGGCAGCTTACTCAAGGTAGTTCCTGGGCTGTGCAATTTTGGGTCTGGTGTAGGTTGCTGAGGTCCACAGGGGCCCTTTGCTCTTCCTTCTCAGCAGGCGCGTCTTGTTCTTTCATCAAGAGATGAGTCGTAAACCATGCACCCCAAGCAGGTTGGCTGAGAAACTAATGATCCATGGCATCTCCCTGAAGACAAAACCACTTCCAAGTCCCTCTCCACCTCTTCGTCTCTGTTAGAGTGTTTCTGTGGCCCCTCTTGCCACGGAACTCAGGTGCAACACAGATTTATTGACCTCCAGCAACTTTTGTTTTAGAAGAATTAGCTGTAAGAATCAATGGAATCAGCACGGGTAGTTGGGTCCCTGTCTACTTGAATAAATCACACCACTTTGGAAAGTGTCTCTGGGGAAAAATCACAGTCTGGGAAAACAGGAACCTTAGTTAGTGTTTTTCCCCAGTCTGGAAGGGATATTGTTCCTAAAACTTTCTCCGAATGACCAGTTTGCTCATTATTTATAGGGTACAATTTTAAGCTTCACAACTCACAGCCATTTCAAGCTGGCAAGTGCACCCCTTCTTGGGCAGCTGTCTGCTGACGAGTCCTCAGAGAATTGCACGTTCTCTTCTAGGCACATAAATAAGCAGAGCCACGCTGCAGAAACCTCACTGCTGATTGCTATCTGTGAGAGAGGTCTGCGCTCTGGGTTCTGTGGCTCTGTGTTGAGAATGTCTTCACATTAAGTCCTTAGAAAGAGAAGGTCATCTCAGAGAACTTCAACACAAATATTCACTGATTGTGCAAGGTCAGAAAGTAAGAGGGAAAGGGACAAGAAAGTCTCCTAAAAGCAGGACGGGTTTAAGCCCTAGCTCTGTTGGATCTTGGACAAGTCACATAGCTTCTCTGAGTCTCAGTTTCCTCATCTGTAAAAACGGGAATAATAACCACACCCATATTTTAGGGTTTTGCGGAGTCTGAAAAGAGATGATACATGTACAGTGTTTAGCAGAATTCCTGGCACAGTGCCTGGTTCAACAAATGGTAATGATTGTTGCATTAACTTGACAGAGAAATCAAGATTGGGTCATCTTGTGGTCAGCTGTGGCCCTCATGCCAGCAGCCATCCATTTGTTACTCCTGTGAAGCTCTCAATTTTCTTGATTTTATATTTATGGCATGTTTCAGCCTCTTTAGCTATTAATGCATTAAAATAGGTTTCATTTTTATTGCAGATAAATTGCTGATGCTGTAAATCCTACTTCTTTCCACTTACACTCGAGGGAAAAGAAGAAAGGGATAAACATACTGAGAGAAACAGGGACTAATGGCAAATATCTTGGGGGTCAAACTGTCGAGGCCCAGAGAGGTTTCCACATGTACCCCAAACTTCATGTCTGTTTCCAAAAGAGAGCTTGAGCTATGTTTGGTGGTAGTTGTTTGCGGGATGCTGGGTCGTATTGCTATTAACATTCACGTTCCTGCGTTTGCAATGAATGCTGCTCAGTCCGTACTACAGTGGGATGAGAGCTGCAAAGGCATCTGTGATTACTATAAAGAACAGACATGCTGTGTGCTTTATAATTACTCCTCACTGTGGAGTTCATTGCTGGCCAGAGAGAGGACCGTGGCTGGAAGACGAGGCTCGGACAGTTCTCTTGGCTCCACGCTGGGAGGTCATCTTAAGCAAACAAAAAGAACATACTAAATAATTTACGTGGAAAGTTGGTTGCTGAATTCACAAGCCTGGGTGCATATTGCATTTCGAGTAAAATGCCTTTTTCTCGGGTTAAGTAATAGCTTTAAGTGGCAGGCAAGACCAAGACCCAGTGGCCAAATGACTTAACCATGGAAGGAAACTCTAGAAGGCTCTCAGCGCCTCTGACTGCATGACCCCAGGTAACTCACATTGCTTTCCTTGGTGAGACGAAGGCCTGGCTTTTCTCCGACAGGGCACACGGCTGTACAGCTTTGGTCTGTGTTCCAGAGAGACTCCTTATGAGAAGTTCCGAATATTAAAACAATGAGGGGGCGACATCAAGAACAGGGATGCTGGTCGCCGGGTACAAAGGACGGCACTTGCAGCAAATCTCCTTTTGCATATCCTTAACTTCTTCTCTGTCTAGCTCAGAGGAGTTGTAACAGTGGAGGAATCAATAATGATAAAAAAGCAGTCTATGGTCTGTGGAGTTTGAGGAAATGAGAGGAAAGTGGTGGAGGATTCTGGTGTTCAGCTTCACGCATATTCCCTGGTTCTGGAGCCTGTGGTGACCACACCCTCTCCTGAAGCGGGGTGGGCGGTCCTGGGCAGCACTTTGCATGGCCACCCTGTCAGGTGTTTGTAACTGCTCCTCCAGGATGCACCAGAGGGCGGTTCCTAGCATTTGGGCCCTTGGCCTGGGAGCAGAATTGGGCTCTAACTGGTCTGAACCTTAATTGGAGGAGGAAGGTCAGCAGGGATTGCCATTCCGTTCCTGATCTCAGATGAGGACCAAGGAGCTGGGAAATGTGGGAGGGAGGAGAGGCTACAAATGAATCCCCTAAGTAATGCATAATGAAAGCCTGGGCGCCCACGTGGACTGGCAGAAGCTCATTTCCTCTTCTCATTGGAAATAGGAGGCATCAAATATACTCTTAGTCTATGAGGAAGCGCCTCCCCCCCTACCCCAATCCTCTTCCCTTCCCTTTCCCTTGCCTCCACTCTCACCTGTGCCCCCTAGTTAGGTCTATACCTGACCACCTAACCCTGTAATTGAAGCCAAGCAGAAAGGTAAATCATCTGTCCAATGTTGCGTTTAAAACAAAAGCTACTTTCTGGGCTATTTTATTAGCACAAGCTTTCTATGTCACAAAAGTTTCTAATAAATCAACCAGAAACCTCCTCCTTTCAAGACCCTAATTTTACCTAGTTGAATGTTTCTCAAGCTTCACTGGGATCAGGCTTTCCCAGTAAACTGGCTGTAACTGTAGATTCCCATCCTCCACCCCACCCCTCTGATCCAGCAGGTTTGGGGAGTGAAGGCCAGCAACCAGTATTCACAGATACCCAGGAGACTCTGATGCAGATGGCCCAGGATCACATTTTGAGAACACTATTTAGGTCCTGCATCTTAAACACAAACCCTCACGATGCCCTTGGATTATGAGAACTCAGCCATACAACATTCTGCTGAGCCCTGATACCCCCTCAAGCAGGTCTGTCCTCTGAAGGCAGCATGCTGTAGAATCTGGCCAACAGGAAGGGAGGACTAAGTTCCAATCTTGACATTGCCACTTATTAGTTTCAGAATAATTGTGCAAGTGCCTCTCTCTCTCTCTCAGTCTCAATTGTCTAATCTGAATAGTGTGCAAGTCCCTGAACCTCAGTTATCTCACCTGTAAAATGGGAGTATTTTTATCTATCTCACATGGTTGTGGGGATTAGATACGAAAATAAAAGGCATTTATAATGACCAGTAATAATAGACACAATAAGTAGTAGCTCTCTTCTTATTTCTTTTCCCTAATCTTCATCCCAACAGATCTCTGTCTTCCCCTAGCTGTCATAGTTGCAAAGATCATCACAGTCAAATTAACAGACCTCCAATTAGATGTGAGTAGTTTACGAATTATAAGGGTTTAATCCAGGCGTATTCGTTTCCTATTACTGCTGAAACAAATTACCACAGATTTAGTGGTTTAAAACAAGACAGATTTTACTCTTAGAGTCCAGAGATCAGAAGTCCTCCAGAACTGTAAATCAAGGTGTCAGCAGAACTGTGTTCCTTCTGGAGATTCGAGGAGAGAATGTGTCCCTTGCCTTTTCAAGCTTTTAGAGGCTGCCTACCTTCTTTAGCTTGTGACCACATCACTTCTACCTCTGCTTCTGTTGTCACATCTTCTCTGACTCTGCCTCTCCTGCCTTCATCTTTCCCTTGTAAGGATCCTTATGATTATGTTACGCTCACCTGGACAATCCAGGCTACTTACCTTGTCCTAAGATCCTTACTTAATCACACCTGCAGTGTCCCTTTTACCAAGTAAGGTAACATATTCACAGGGTCCAGGAATTAGAATGTGGGCATCTTTTGTGGACATTATTCTGCCTACTACACTGGGTTTTGATGCTTTACCAAGAGAACCTGCCGATCTAATGCCTTAATTCCCTCTTCCATAGAGATCATTGGTGCAGTTCAGCCACCGTAGAAGGGAGATATTTTAGCCTGGAGGGAGTTTTCAGTTTTCCACAAATCAAACCACCTTTCCTACCACAGCCAGTACAGAAGTACTGGGCAATAATGTTGGATGGCCATGATGAACGAGGATCTCAATGTCCTGTGAGATTGCAACAAGCTTTCTGAGTCATCAAAGGAAGATTTGATTAGGTTTCATCTTGTAGTGTTCCAGGTGTTTGAAAATTGACAGTCCATGTACCACATACAGTCGTTTGATTTAGTTCCAAAAGATCTTCTGAGGACCTGCTGCACAGAAGCCTTCCTTCCCTAGTAAGAACATTTGATTAATTAAGGCCTTCCGTTTCCCCACCCAAGGGTAGGGGCACACACAGATAGTCACACTGACTTGACTTTGGGGCATCTGAATAGCTGTCTCAAGCCCACCACTGTTTTTCATCCCTCCCCTAGTCAGTATAGCCATTCCCTTCCTTGACAAGATTCTATTGAGCACCAACTATGTATTAGACACTGGCCCACGACTTTGAGATACTGGCCATCTGCTGAAGGAAAGAAACTCATAAACACTGCGTTACAATGCAATAGGATAAATGGTATAGCCGAGGAATGTGTGTGCCAAGGGGGTCCTTCTTGGGAAAGAGTGTAAGGCTATTCAGAGGAACTGACTTTTAAGCTGCAAGACTAGGAGATTTCCAGACAAAGCAGGGCAGAAAAGGCATTTCAGGAAATAAGGAAACATGCATGAGAGAACACACAGTATATGAAGCCAGCTGAGTAGTTCCCTGTGGCTGGGGAGAAATAGGAGACCCAGCAGGTAAGAAGGTTAGTATCATGTTCAAAGGGCTTTGAAAAATTAACTAAAGGAAACAACAGGAACTGGGACAAAATTGTTTAGCAGGGGATTGACAAGATCAGATTCTACTTTTCAGGTAATTTAGCAATCTGTGTGGAGGATTACTTGGGACAGGGCAAAAGGTACCTACGGCAAAAAGGCCAGCTAGCGTTTAAGTGACCAATGATGAGAACCTTTGTGGACCAGAGACAGAGGGTAGAATCAGTAGCCAATTTGATGTGTGTTGTAAAGGCAAGGAGCGAAGCACTGTGGGGACTGTAGTTTCTTTATGGAACTGCGGTTAACAGTGTTGAGCAAAATGAGAAATACAGGAAAAGAATTGTGTGGAGGAAAGTAAGGAGTGTGTTTTGGTATATGGTGAATTCGAGAATTTGAGGTACCTTTGAGATATCAAAAGAGAAATGGAAAGATCTGTAGGTAGTATATATATATATATATATAGAGAGAGAGAGAGAGAGAGAGAGAGAGAGGGAACTCATAAAAAAGATAGGGGAAGCTGATGTCACAGAAATTAAAATTAAAATCCATGAGTGCAGTTGAAGTCATGAACAGAGGCTAAGGATGAGAAGAGGAGACAGCCTGTCCAGATAGACCCCTGAGCAAACGAGTGCTCTTCTGTTGTTCTCTCCTCTCTAGCACCTTTCAAATCTTACATGGCCAGCCTCTCCCTTCACCCGTTGAAAATGCTAAGTTTGCTGCTTGCACTTTATTTCCATTTTCTAAGAAACACACTTGGATGAAAGAAGAAATTTTTTTTTCTGAGAAAGACTTCCCATTCTTTTCCCTTAAAACATTTGAGGCATTTTACAACGTAAACCAGGCAGATTTTTTTTTTCCCTGGGAGCTACATCCATAAAATAAATACATGATTGGTGTAGTCAGAGATCTCCAAAGAGGTTCTGTGGTTATTTTTAGAGTGAACGTGAAGATGAAGTGCAGGCAGATGTGGCTGGAGGAGCAGAGAACGGGGTGGGGGAAGGAGGAGTGATATGGCTTGGAGAGACCTCATGTCCTTGAGAAGAGGAAAGGGAGCTGATTCCTTAAGGCACAGTTTCCAAAACTGCAGTCATTCATTCACCACCTTCATGATTTTTGTGAAACTCCCCATACCACATGCACGATAATTTTTTTCTCTCTAGATCAATTCACTTTTTAGACTTAAAAACATTTGTACAAAACAGGCAATATACCTTTTGAAAATGGAGACCTGCATAACAGTGAGTAGGTAAGGGGACTAGTTTTAAAAGTTAAAATCTTCCATAAAGAATTAGGAATGATTACGCTCTGACTGCGTACTGTTGCTTGCCTGTGGCTATGGACATGAGCCATGCTCACTCTTGGCAAAGAAGTGTGATAAGTAAGCATTAGAAAGGTTTTGAAGACATTCTCGCACCAAACTCAGATTTTTCCCTCTGGGTAAATCAGAAGAATTGAAATGATCTTAGGTACCGCAGGAGGCATGCAGAAACCCTTTGAGTAGCTTGTCCTAGGATTAATGCCCAGGAGAGGTGAGAAGAGTGTTTGGGGTCTAAACAGCCTGGAACCAGCTTGAGTCATAGAGCCAATCCCCACACCCTTCCCTTGGAGCCCACAGCAGTCAGAACTCCAAGGAGTTCGTTCTTCCTGGTGTACTCCTGAGAATACATGGAATCTTTGGGCATCAGTTTTGGTGCTGTTCTCCTTGGTGAGGTAGGATCTATCAAAGTGATCCATGGTAAGAAGAATGCCAGTGAGGCTTTGAGGAGCGGGTGGGCAGAAGACTCCTCTTGGAGCAGAGAGAACGAGTCGGGTAGAACCAGTGACCCCACGTGTCTTGATGGAAGCAAGTAGCATAGCCATAGGCTTCGGCTGATGGGGCCACTTAGAAAACCTTATGGATTGCTAACTTAGCAGCAACGTCTCCAGAGAAGAAGACCCGGCAGGCAATCCATCAGGCATCCACGTGCTTTATGTTCAGCGACGTGCACTCGGTCCATCCATCATCGGGGAGAGACTGCAGCTTAACGAGGCCTGAGGATGAGTATTTCACATCATTTATTTATTAGTTTGCAAGATCTGACTTTCCAGGATACCACACAGGGTTTGAAGTCATTTGAAATGTTAAAAAAAAAAAAAAAAATGACAACTCTCATCTTCCCACTGTTACTGTGATGGAGATGTTGTTCTGATCTCTTTGCTTTCATCAAACTAATTGCCTGTTCCTTCACAATGGCTTAGATACAACGATATAGATACTGTCTGGGAGAACAGTCTGGCTTTGAATGGTAATGAGGGATAGATGCATGCAGTGGCTGCTCTTCTTGGAAGACTGGAAAGGGATGTGTGGATAAAGGTTTGCCAGCCCATCCAGGGGTAAATTTAGAATGTTTGCTTGGGATATTTGAAGTAAGTACTAGAAAATGCAAACATTCTCAGACTTGTTGGAAGGTTGTAGTTTAGCCAAATATTACTATTTTTAATTCAGCCTAGAACATCAGAATGTCAGAACTGAAAGGGACCATAGGGACCATCTAATTAAAGGCCCTCATTTTTCAGATGAGGAAACTCAGAGGCCAGAAACGATTTGCCGAAGGCCAGGGCAAGAAACTCATAGTAGACTGGAAAATAACCATTTGTCCTTTTCACTTACATAAGCTAAATAAAAAGTCATCTGAAGGTAATAGAAAATACATCATCTGGCTGCTGAAAAAGAGACTTTTCAAAATTTAAATGGAAGTTAGTTAAGAATAATTATTTTTGTTTATGAGGAAAAGTTTTTGTCCTCCCTAACAGTCTAGACATTTAATGATTTTTGTCCTCCTGGTGATTAGGAAATTTGCGTAAGATGGGGGATATAAAAGAAGAAGGAGCAAAAGGTAAGCAATTGATGAGACTCCCTAATTTTTCTTTCCAATGCACAAGCCTTTTCCAGAGCCCCCTTTTAAGAGGGGATATTTCATACCAGGGTAAAGGGCATTTTTTTGTGTGAGAGGTCCTGAAACTCCTGTTATTGTTATTGGTGAAAAAACTTTGTGGTCCTTTGGCTCTTAGGTATAAAGTGTTGACAGTTCAGTGAGAAAATGCCCAAGGCCTCACCTAAGGGTAGGGGCCCCCTGACTACCAGGCCCCCATCCCTTGCTAAGATGAAATCTCAGGATTCTGCTGGAAGGAATGAGACATTTTAAAAAGAAGACACAGGCAACCCAGTTGGGCTTCAGTTTGCTCAGGCCCTAGCTGCCTTTCTCATCAGAGAGAGAAAAATAATAGAGAAAACCAAACCATACACTTCTGTTAAACAAAGTTAGATTCCATCAACTGAAATGACTGCTTTTGACCACTTTTCCACTGTGCCACTGAAAGTAGACTTCCAGCTAAAGGGGCGTTGATTTTTCCAGTAATAACAGGAATAAGCTCTTGGATTGGTACAGAAATTGACTGTTACAAAAGGCATTCAGATATATTTTCTCATTTGTTCCTAATGGCAACTCTCAAGAGGGATAATTGTTCCCACTCTACAGATGAGGAAACTGAGCTCCAGACAAGTAAGCAGGCGTAGACTTGGGGATTTTGACTTCAAGTTTAGTGCTCTTACAACTGTATGCTGTTTCCCTTCTATTACTTATAAAAATTCACTCTATTGCAGCAATCTTACCCCCTGCTGGAAAGAAACAATGTACTTAGAAGTGAATACACAGTGCTTAGCACAGTTCTTGACATATAGTAATTGTTGGCATGTGATAGCTACTGTGGAGGAAGAGGCTGTGTGGTACAACAGTCAAGATCATAGGGCTTGGGATCAGAAAGATCTGGATTTGAGTCCCAAGACTCTGAATATTTGGTTGGAGAGCCCCCTCTGCTCTCCGAAAATGCTTTATGTGAGTGGAGCCAAATGGCTGAACTTCTCTGAGGACGTTAACGCCTACCTCACGAGGTATACTGTGAAACGAGACGCAAACGGGCATGCACAGCTTGGCAAGGCGCCTGTACTCAGTATTCAGTAAGTGGAGGGATGATGATCTCAAGAGGATTTGCTCATAGACCTTATTGTGAGGAAACAAGGCAATGCCTGCCTTGGAACCAGATGTTAACATTTCATAGTTAAACACCTTGCTTTTTAAGTCTCAGGTATTCAAAGGCCTCCTGTCTTTGCCCCTCTCTTGAATTTCTGTGCCTAAGAGAGCTTACAAGAATGTTCTGTGGGCCCTGCAACTTCTGTGCTCTACAGAGCAGGCCTCGGTTGTGGCCAGGTACCTGTATATGATGCACGCTGTGTTCTGGCAGGTACTGCAGTTGTTGAGATCTTGGCCAGTTCGATAAAAGTTGCGCCTGCAAGATAGAGCATTTGCTAGATAAATCTATGGGCAGAATCCCCCTGGGATGCACGCATTCTACAGACTCATTCCCTGCAGCACAGCATTGCCCCTCTCATGAGTACCAAAGCCTGAAGTTGCATGGCCATTACAGACACAGAAACAAGAAACCCCTGTTAATAGAACCTCACATTTCTAGAGTGCTTTATAAACGCTTAAGCACTTTGACATCTGGGTTTTCTTCATGCTGACAATAACCCTATGAGATGAGCCAGTTATTCTTACCCCCGCGTGATAGATGGGGAAACTGAGAGACTTTGCGAATGAGTAGAGGAAGATGATTAAAACTCCAGATCCCTTAGTTCAGTGCATTTCTCTCTGTATCGTCACAGTGCTTCTCTCTTATAAGGCAATGTTGATTCTGATCCATACCAGCGAAGGCCAGTTAATTACGTCTTCCCTCTCCTACCCTTTTGTTGATTAGCTTTGGCCATTCCTTCTTCTCAGTCTTTAGAGAGCACTGTTTCAAGGAAAGAACAACCCACACCTAAACAAATAACTGCCTTCCCCTCCCCAGACTGATGCTGAGTCACCCAGGAAAGCATTTTGTGACTTTTTTTCTCTTTGCAAAATTGTGATCTCATTTCAGTTTCCATTTAGCTGGTCCATGATGGACTGGCCCAAGCCTTCAAAGTGGTCAGTGGTGGGGAAGGTCAACAGTAAGCTTAGTGGCCACCTCAAGTCCTCTGTGACAAACCCATAAATAACTAAAATACTGTGCAAATGCAGTAACTTGCTTCAAGGATGGGGGTGGGGGAAGCACCTACATGCTATCATTTTCCCCCATCATGTATCAACTGGACTCACATCTTAATAAAAATCACTTTTGACTCTATTGCTTCATTGCCCCCTTTCTGCAGTCTGTTGACATCTGGAAACAAAAACACATCACCGTGGAAATCCACCAAAGCCTACAACCAAGCGAAACCCAGTCAGAACAAAGGGGGACCATTGCTTACAATTTGGGGAAACAACAGAATCCCAAACATTTTGGAGACATTTTACTAACAGAAACCAGTGCTCTCTCTCTGCCCCTGTCCTGGCAACTGACTTAACCCAATTAAAAAAATCCACCTTACCCTTCTGTGAGAGCTCGAGCTTTCTCCAAGTCTTGAATTACATTCAAAAGGACTTTAATTTTCTCTTGGTTTGAGTGCAGAGATTCCTCCACGGATTGCAGCCTGCCCTGGAGGTCGCAGAACTCACCCTGTGCCAGGTGAATTGGATTAAGCGCACCCATCTCCGTGGTGCCCTGCTGTTTTGTCTCCCTCCTTGGAAGAGAGGATGGGAGGTGATCGCTTTCTGGACAGTTTTGAAATGCTGGGATGTGTGACTGGAAGGGGTTCTTTGCCGTCTGCTCCTGACACACAGGGGCAGATTTTGACTCACTGTTAGTTTTGAGTGACTGCAGATCCTGGTGATTGTTACTCGATGAAGCACAATCTGAAGCTCCCCCTGGCTGGGCTGGCTGGCTGTGGGAGCCTGGCGAAGGGGAGCTGTGAGTCCGTGGATGTGAGGGAACACACGTTTTCTTTGACTGAGATGACAATGGGCCAAGGTCTTTGTCATCAGAGTTATCTTTGGGCAAAAGCATTTCAGGTTTAAGTTTCCCTGTGCTGGGCATGTGGTTGGCACCGCTGGTGGCATTTAAGCAGGAGAGGGGTCTTTCTGAATCTGATGGTGGCACTCTTCTCCCATCACCTGGATGCATGTCAACCAAAGTGGGTATGGAGTTGCTAATCTCAGCAGACCTGTCTAGGCTGAAAGTGGACTCTCTACCTGCCCAGGTAGGGCTGTGATAAATATCATCTGGGACCTGAATGGCAGCTGTTGCTTTCTCTGAGGCCCTCCATGTCCCTGCTTCCAAGCATATGCTCACAGGCCCATTGCTTTGCACCTTGGACATTCTAGGGAGAAATGGGTGGGACACCTTGACCCTTTGAGGCCCATCTTCAAGATGCCGAGCCAGCCTTAAGTAGGCAAGGTCAGAGGACACAATGTCCTGTTCAGAGAGATTGCCGTTCACCTGGATGGCATTTTGGGATGCTGTCTGCATTTCCACCAGGGACTTGCTAGCTGTGAGTCTCTTCCTTTTGAAAACTGGGAAGTGCTTCCTGAGACTGGGGGAGGTTTGGATGGCGATGTGCCGAAAGCCCCCTGCCTGCTGGGACCTGGGGAAGGAGAGTGAGTAGGTGGGGAGCTGATGGTGCCCGGAGGCCTGAGTCTTGCCCATTACAGCCGGGTCCTCAGAAGTTTGGATGTCAACCTCAGCTAGGGCAGGTGGAGTCTTACTGGTGCCATCTTCCTTAAATCGTACCTGCTGAGATTTGCTCCTGCGGTGGTGAGGTTGCTTCACAAGCTCCACCGACTCTAGACTGTTACGCTTCAGAAGCACAGGCCTCACTTTCATACTTTGCTGGGCCATTGAGCCTCCCTCAGTTGAAAGGATTGGGACCATACACTTCTCCTGGGCACATTTCCTTAGGTCTTTGGAGCAGCATCTAATGACAGCATCTCAGACACAGAGATCTGCCGGCCGAGATGGAGTGGTCCTCTCCTCTGAGTATGGGCAGCTCTGTTGGCCATTCCCAGCCAGTAGGTTTTACTTGGGGGCTCTCCGTAATTCTTCCCCTGCAGTTAAAATATTATTCCATCGCAGTGGTAATTGCCACTTAGGTAAACAAGGAGTTAGGCTAATTATTAAACCTGATCTACCACGAGAGCTGGTGGGCTATTTATCAAGGGAGGCTGGCAGGCGGTTCTGATCCTGGAAGAAGCTTGCTGTCGTGAACAAAAAGACAATGAAAGTACCATTTAGGGGATAGCGCCAGACTGCCAACATGTGAATCCAAAAGAAACCTGCTACGTCTGGAACATACGGCTTCCTTTCCGGGAGCGTCAATTTGCAGTGTAAAACTACAGGAAACTTAAACACATCTTTCCATTTCATGTAAACAGGCAGAGAAATAAATGACCTGGGGCTTGGCTCCTTTGATGATACGTGATGCTCCTAAGGGAAAATCCCCATTTATGTCAATCACATATTCTTCGTTTGGGGCCATTGTTTTCTTTCATGCTGTTTCCCTTTTCTTCAGTGAGGGAAACTTATCTGCCTAAATAGCCTCACAAAACCCCAGTGGGGTGTGATGGGGACAGGATTGAGGCATCCGAGGGCATTCAGAGGGCAGAGTCCCTGTCGTGGTGTCTTGGCTGAAGTTCACATGTGGGAAAAGTGAGCCACATCTGCAACTTCTGGGTATTTGAGCCAAAACCTTTGTTCGCTTGGCCTCGGGGTCAGGGTCTGGGACCTGGCAGTCTTTGCCACCAGGCAAGGAGAGTCTGAAAGGGAAGAGATAACAGATGCAACTGAGAACACAGTTCCTGGGGGCCTGGGTTTCTCTCCAAATTCCAACCTCCCAGCTGAGGGCTTTTGATAGTGGATGGTCTGGGGGTAAGTCAACTTACTACCTTTGTGTCTTTTCGCCTAGTTAGCCAGCCACCTTGTGGCTACAGGGCCTCGGAACAAAATGCCTGTCTGCCTGGATCGCTTCCTCCTTCCACTCCCAGGCACCCCCCAGCCAACTCCTATTCATCCACGAAGTCCCAGCTTAAATGGCACTTCCTCCTGAAATTTTCCTAATGACTCCTCCCTCACATACACCTCTGATGCCACATCATATCAGGACCCCCATTATACCTTTTCACCACATTCTTCATTAACACAAATTGTAGCTCTTCCTTAATAATCATTTGTGTATGTATTTACTTAATGTGTATCTCCCCTACTACCCTGTAAGCTCCAGGGTGGCAGGAGCTGGAGCCATTTTTTTTACAGCTTAGGTATTTCCATTCCTCCTTTAGGCTCTCTGTGGGTGCTTAATGAGTATTTACTGAAACAGAGGATGGCTGAATAAAAGCAAAGGAGAGCCTGGGAATGGTGGATGGGGGTCCTAAGGTATCTTGCCAGGGCAACAGGATGGTGGATTCTCTCTGCTAGGACTGAAACATTTGCTAGAGGACAAGATTTTCCCCTAATGTCTTCATTTTTTAATTGCTTTCTAGGAGATAAATGTGCATAAAATTCTCCGTGCAAAGTGTACCTTGTAATAATAACAGTTACCATTTATTGAACACTTATCTTTACCGTGGTGTGGGCTTTACTTGCATTAATCATAACAACTCTCATTTACCAAGTAGTCACCAATGCACCAGGTGCTGTTCTAAGCACTTTCCAAGCCATAACTCCTTCATTCCCTGCCCTATAGAGGTGGATACTCTTATTATCCCCATATTACAGTTGAATATGCTGAGGCCCAAGGACACAGAGTTAGTGATAGAGCCAGCGTCTGAACTTAAACAGTCTGGCACCAGAGCCTGTGCTCTCAGCCTCTATGCTCCACTGCTTTCCCAATATTACATTATCTCATTAATCCTTAGAACAAAACTATGAGGTATTATGATCCCCATTGGACTGATGAGGAAACTGAGGCTCAGAGAGGATAAGTACCCAGTGGAGGAGCTGAGACATGAACCCAGGAGTCTATGACTCCCAAGTCCATGTTCTTGCCCATGAGGTTATGACTTTGTCCCCTTGGGATCTTCCTGGTATTCGGGGCAGATGGTGTTAGTGATTTGAGTACAGAGTTTGAGGACCTGTGCAGGTCTGGAGAGATGCAGGAGATTGTGCCCTGGCCTTGCCATGGCAAAGTGAACCTGTTTGCTGCTAGTATGAGGGAGCCCACAGAAGTGGAATGAGGCAAGTTTGAAGCCTGCTTGAGTTGACCAAAGGATATTAAAAGAAAGTGAAAGTGATAAAATAGTCCACAAGTATTTGGATGTCTTTGAGGGAGTATTCTGTCTGTGGCACTTGGCCTTATCATTAAGGTCGAAACCTCTGGCTTCTCTAAGCACGGGTGCTTTGCTCCCAAGATGTTCTTCATCCTGCTGCTTGGGGTGCTGTTCTGTGGGTGCAGCTTAAGCCCTGTTTCTCAGTGTTCTGCTCTCCCCAGGAATTACTAGATAATGCCAATGGCAATTTCAGCTTTCCCAGCTCCCAGCTGCCTTGAGAAGGGCCACCTGACCCAGTGGGGCTGGCACAGGTAGTGGCAGGTCCTGAAAGAGGAAAGGATCCATCTAATGCTAATGAGTTGTCAACTTATCATGAGATCCTGCAACTACTCCTCACATTTTGGGTTCAAACCCCTGTCCCTTACTGGCTGAAGGGTTTTTGACAATACTTATTCCCTCCAAGCCTCATTGTTTTCATCTGTAAAATGGGGATGACACATATAGCATAGACACTACATATGCATGGGTCTGTTGGGGGAAGTAATAAGACAATGCATGCAAAGCCCTCAGTGCAGAGCTCAGGACACAGTAAGTGATCAGTGTGGGCTTGCTGTTGCTGTTAATACCGTTGTAACCACGCAATTAGCTTTCCTTTTTGTGAATGCAGGAGAGCATGTAGAACTGCTATCTGCAGCTTTTCTAGAGCAGGTAGAGCCACTCCTGGTACAGAGAATGGGCAGTCTGGGGGAACACTTGCCTCATCTGTCTGAAAAGCAGGGCTGGCCTATGAGCTGCATCACCCTGTAACTCTGGGGAGATGGCGCTGTTGGTGAAGGGCTCCCCGGTCACTCTACACAACAATCCCAAACAACTCCATTTTTAAAATCAGTTTTGTGTTTCAACAACAGAATTTTTAGATCTGGAAGAATCCAGTAGTTCATCCCCCCCTTCCAAGACTAAGTTCCCTCTCCATCATCTTCTTCCTGTAATAAGTAAGCCTGCCTGGATACCTGTAGTGACAGGGAGCCCACTACCTAATCTCACAGTCAACAATTATTATTTTTATTAAGATTAGCAAACATGTATTAAAAACTTGTTATTACCAAGCACTGTGTTAGCACTTGGCATTTAATCCTTAAAATGGCCTTTTGTACATGACCCCCCTTTTGCAGAATGAGCAATTAAAACTTACTAGGTTAAGTCACATGCCTAAAACCACACAACCCATATCTTTAACCCTTGTGCTGCAGAGCCTAGATATTTATATGTCTACTCGTGTGGATTTCTTTGCTTAATTGTCCTCTACCTTCTCCCTCTCCTTAACTGTTCATTAGTGCTTCATTCTGGGAACGTTAACTCACTTAGACTACGATTGCCTGAAGCTGGTTTTCATAAGAGCTAATATCTAGTGAACATTGATTATGTGCCAGGCATTGTCATAGGTGTTCATTTACTCTTGTCCTTAATCTTCATGACAGTCTTAAGAGGCAGGTGCTGTCAGTCATACATTTTGTAAATGAGGAAACTGAGGCACAGAAGCTTAAGTAATTTGTCCCAAGTCACTTACCCGCTGAACCCAAGGACTGACCCTGGAGCATAAGCTCCTAACCACTGGGATTTCCCGCCTTCTCCAGAACTAGGAAAGGACTAATCTTGTCAGGCTGTTAGGCAGGTTTCAAAGTCACTCCACATTTTCCTTCTGAAAGTCAGCCATTATTCTGGTTTTCACCCTGCTTTTTCTCCAGAAAATGTGTATATCCTTGACAGGTTTTCTTTTGATCTTTGAAAGCAGTTTTCTATTTTTAAATTATTACATGTTCATTGTAAAAATTCAAATAGTATAGATAAACAAAGAAAGGAAGGAAGGAAAATCACTTGATTTCTCGCCACCCAGAAAGAGCCACTGTGTACCAATGGTTTGGTGAAGTTCACTCTAGGTACCCTGCGGTGCAACACTTGCACATTCATAGTAGGCACATTGCATATGCGTGCAGGTTTACAGGAAGACTTTTTTTTTACTGAACAATATGGAGAAAGTTCCACATTATGGCACATAGATTCACACCATCCTTTTAAGTAGGCTGATAGCACTATGTTGTCTAGTTATACCATGATCTATTCAACTAATATCCTTTTGTGGATATTTAGGTTGTTTCTAAATATTTGGTATTATTATTATTATTATTTTTTTTTTTTAATTTATTTTATTTATTTATTAATGGCTGTGTTGGGTCCTCGTTTCTGTGTGAGGGCTTTCTCTAGTTGTGGCAAGTGGGGGCCACTCTTCATCGCAGCGCGCGGGCCTCTCACCACCGCGGCCTCACTTGTTGCGCACCACAGGCTCCAGACGCGCAGGCTCAGTAACTGTGGCTCACGGGCCCAGCTGCTCTGCGGCATGTGGGATCTTCCCAGACCAGGGCTCGAACCCGTGTCCCCTGCATTGGCAGGCAGACTCTCAACCACTGCGCCACCAGGGAAGCCCTGGTATTATTAATAATTCTGTAAATAACATGTTTTGCTATGTGAACCTTGGAGCACTTGTCTAATTATTTTCTTGGAATAAATTTGTGGAAGAAGAATTAGTGGATTAAGGTATGTAGGCATTTTACATTTTGTTGATATTACCTCTTTTCCTTCCAGAAAGTTCTAATGGGCAACCCTACTATTACTGCATAAGGAGGTCTTTTCACCAGGGCTTCTTTGTCACTGTTTTTGGTCAGTTTCTGATGATTTTTTCATCATTGCCAATAAAATGGGAGAGAAATTGTGTCCCATTATTCTCATACTACATTTGGTACAAATAAAGAATGAAAACTGGAAAGTGACAATTTAAACAATTAAGCTTCCACAAGAGTGGAAATTCTTGTGTCCTAGACATGACCTAGGAAGCTTAGCAAATATAAACATTTCCACTTATAAAAAATTGCATATTTACATTCCAGTTCCTTTGCCTGCAATGCCCACCATGACCTCTACACAGACATATCCCGAGGAGGACACCTGGCTAAAGGGAAGTACCTTCTGTAGGCCTCAGGTCTCACACGCTCCCAGCTGGCCATTAGTTGATAGGGAGTTACCTGGGCCTTGGTAGTTGGGGCTTAATAAGTATCCTGGCCAGAGTCCAGAATTGCTCCCTAGAGGTGATTGCAGTCACCCCTTTCATGCGCAGTGGCTGGGGGTCATTGCTGATCTTTACAATACTTCATTCTCTCTTCCCTTGATTATTAACTTACTGACACAAACCGACTGTTTATGTTCCAACCATGCCTTTGGTCCATATCAGATGTTCCTCATGAAATTGGTGTCAACTTAATAGATACAGAAGTTGGTACTTAGTACTATCTCTGTAGGTACTTGGCACTATCTCTGTAGATCTTAAACTTCAGACTTTCTCTGGAATAGACTCCCAGGTCTCCTCTCTGGCATGTATTTAGGCTATACAGTGGAGGGTTTGGTGCATAGGCTTTAGCTCTGATTGATTTGGACTAGAATCTTCCACTTTTCTGACTATTGACCTGGAACAAGTGACTTGGCCTTCATGAAACCACATAGAGTTGTTGTGAGGACTACATGAGATAATCTATATAAAGTAATCGGCACAGTCAATGTTAGCTTTTCACATAGAACCTAACTGGAGACTATGATCTCATGTGAGTGGTCTGGGCCCATCCACTTTCCCTTGGGAGAGTAAACCACAGGTAAGTTTATAGGAGGGAACATACAAGGATGGCATTCCCAGGAATTCTGCCCATCTCCCTGCCGCCTCTGTGTTTGTATACCATGTTTGTGTTACATTTGTCTCCCTGTACAGTGATTATCTGATGACATGCAGTCTCCTCAGTTAGACTGCAGGCTTCCTGAGAAAGGAAAGTGCTCACAGCCCACTCGAGCCCCTGGTTCCTACCCCCAGCTTGACACAGAGCAAGTGTTAGGTAAATTCTTGTCAAAGGAATGAATATACTCCCATGTTACTTTCATTTGCCTTAGCTTCTATGGCATGGGATAGTTTTATAGTTAGCATGGAATAAATATTTGTGTAACTAATTAAGAGCAAATAAATTAATTCACTTCCAACTTGCTTTTCCTTTCAATGATGTATTATCAATGATATATTTTCAATAGTTCTCCGTGATGAATGAACTATGTCCCTTGGTATAGACTGCTTGTTCTATTTATGACTCAGATTCAATTTGGTTAAACTTTATTGAGAACCTGTTATGATCTGGGCACTGTGATAAACATAGTGGAGATTACAAAGAAGAATAAGACCTAAGCCCTATTATAACACTAAGAAGGGACCTGGTAATGCGACTTCATATGGAATCAGTCTCTGGGAAGTGGTACAGAGTTGGGGATGACTTGGAGGAGAATACTTGATTCACTTCATCTATTCAAATCCTGTTGTATCAGGGTGCTCCAGAGGTGCTTTACATTTCAAATGGGGCTTGAACTTTGTCCTTTGGGCTAGGAGTCAGCAGTTTTTTGGTTTTTTTTTTTTTTTTTCTGTAAAGGGCCAGATAGTAAATATTTCAGCTTCACTGGCCATAAGGTTTCTGCTGCAACTATTCAAACTCTGCTGTTGTGTCAAGGAAGCAGTCATAGACAGTATGTCAGCAAATGTCTGTGTCTGTATTCCAGTAAAACTTAAATTTATGAAACAGCCAATGGAACAGATTTGGCCTAGGGAGTAGGGCGTAGTAGGCCAACCCTGGCTTTAGGCAATGGGGAGTCACTGGTGGGGTTTGAGTGGAGATACTTGATTATGTTTCTGTTTTTCAGAGAAGGCTCCGTTTGCCTACACCTTGCCATTTCCTTTCTCCTTCTAAACTTAGAGTCAGTAATAATAACCCTTACTATTCATACCATACTTTACAGCTTACAAAGAATTTTCAAATCCCGTGTAATCACTCCTAGGAATGTTGGGAAGCATTGCCCCTGTTTCAAAGAGGAGCAGTCAGACCCAGAAGAGTTAGATGGCTTGTCCTAAGTCACAGAGGTGGAACTGGAGCCCACACCCCCGAGGCCAGGTTCAGGGCTCCAGTCAAGACCCCTTGACCCATCCTCTGCCACACGCACGCACTCCATTTAGCCAGCCAGCTGTCTAACCATTTTATGTGTTGGTCATGTTTCCTCAGCTGGAGGATGCATCCTTAAAGGGTAGGAATATGTCTTATACTCCTTTTACATCCTCCAGTGTAGGAGGCACAGTGCTGAGTTTGTCGAATCTGATCTCCCACCCCTGGGTCTTGTGGTTTTTCCCATCAAAGTTTCCATTCCCTTCCATCTGTATTCAGTTGACTGTTTGGTCAAATCTGTTGGCAAGCATTACTGCATACCCACCTGAAATCAAAGAGTTAATGTTTGCAGTCCAAGCCTTTATTCGGCTTTCCAATTTGAAAATTGCCCTAGCAGCTTTCTCAATAAGGAACAGAGGGCTGGTCAATATTTTGGGTCTGTCTTAATCTGCACTTTTCCCCAAATGGTCAGGGAGTCAAAGGGAATTGGCTTTCTTTTTACCATCTGGAATTACTAAGCAAACGTGTACTTGGAGGCAAATTAGGAACCAGAAGGCCAGTTTAAGATCAAAACTCATATATTTGGACTCTAGAAAGATATTTGATTTGTAGTCATCATGAAATCTTTTTCTCATTTTTCAACGTGCCATGTTTGACCTTTTCTCACAATTTCTGCTATTTATACCAGGTCTCCATCATCTCCCATCCGTACCACTGAAAGAGAGGTCTCCATTCTTCCCCTCTTTACCATCCATTCTCCACACAGCAGCCAAAGTGATCTTTATAAAATGTAATCACATCACATCAGGCCCCTGTTTGAAACCATCCAAAGGTAGCCTACCAAATTTAAATTAAAATCTAAACTCTTTACAAAAATCTTCTAGAAACTACATCATCTGACCTTGCCTACCTTCCTGACCCCATCTCATCTCAGACTACTTTTCCCCTTGCTTTCTATGACCTGGGTCCCCCAGCCCTGGACATGCCAGATTCATTCTTTGTCATCTGACCTTTGCACTGGCTGTTTCTTTGGTCTGGATTGCTCTTCCCCCAGATCTTTCCAAGGTTGGTCTCTCTGCGCATCAAGGCTCAGCTCCGAGGATGTCCTCTCCAGGTTGCCTTCCCTAACCCCCTCTCCATCCTCCATGTCCCTCTGTGCAGCTGTGCCCTAGTCTATTAGCGTGCTTATTTATTTGTTGATTGTCTGTCTTTGTCCCTTTTATTGAGGAACCTCAATAAACATTTAAGGAATGAATGAGTGAATGACTTATAGAGTCATACAAAATCAGAAATAGCACAGAGAACTTTCAAATCTGAAACCTTAAGGAGCATCTCATTCAGTGGTTTTCAAATCTCCTTTAGCCATGGAATCATATTTCCAGATCCAAGCTGAAGACCGGTCCCTATATCTAAGAGAGAATAAAGCCAAGCTGTTGTAGAAAAAAGTGTGGAATGCAGTGCTCCCCCAGTCACTCTGAGCCACGCCCTGGAATCCTAGGGTTCCAAGCAGGCCCACTTCGAAAACCCCTGAGACAAACCCTTTCATTGTACAGATGGGGAAACTGAGTCTCTGAGCAGCTCTCCTCTACCTGTAATGTCCTTAAGAATACAGGGTCACTGGTTTGTATCCCAGACCCCAGAATGGTCCCTGGCACAGAGCAGGAGCGCGGGGCAGGTCTGTTGAGCTGTTCAGGTGATACTGAGTTGAAGGCAGAAGTGGAACTGGATGCCAGGTCTGGGGCCTCTGTTCTCCAGTGCAGCAGAGAGACGGAGGTACCTTGGCTTCCATCAGGTTCAGGGTCTGGCACCTCGTTTAGAACCAGACCTAGTGGAGAAGACCAGCTTCCTGCTCCCCTTCTACTACTCCAGCCCTCAGATTGCATTTGTCAAAGAAACCAGGGAAGTTAGGGTTGCCATCTACCGCCTCTCTATTTTTTTTTTTTAACATCTTTATTGGAGTATAATTGCTTTACAATGGTGTGTTAGTTTCTGCTGTATAACAAAGTGAATCAGCTATACGTATACATATATCCCCATATCCCCTCCCTCTTGCGTCTCCCTCCCACCCTCCCTATCCCATCCCTCTAGGTGGTCACAAAGCACTGAGCTGATCTCCCTGTGCTACGCGGCTGCTTCCCACTAGCTATCTATTTTACATTTGGTAGTGTATATCTGTCCATGCCACTCTCTCACTTCGTCCCAGCTTACCCTTCCCCCTCCCCATGTCCTCAAGTCCATTCTCTACGTCTGTGTTTTTATTCCTGTCCTGCCCCTAGGTTCATCAGAACCTTTTTTTTTTTTTTTTAGATTCCATATATATGTGTTAGCATATGGTATTTGTTTTTCTCTTTCTGACTTACTTCACTCTGTCTGACAGACTCTAGGTCCATCCACCTCACTACAAATAACTCAATTTTGTTTCTTTTTATGGCTGAGTAATATTCCAGTGTATATATGTGCCACATCTTCTTTATCCATTCATCTGTCGATGGACACTTAGGTTGCTTCCATGTCCTGGCTACTGTAAATAGGGCTGCAGTGAACATTGTGGTACATGACTCTTTTTGAATTATGGTTTTCTTAGGGTATATGCCCAGGAGTGGGATTGCTGAGTCATATGGTAGTTCTAGTTTTAGTTTTTTAAGGAACCTCCATACAGTTCTCCATAGTGGCTGTATCAATTTAGATTCCCACCAACAGAGCAAGAGGGTTCCCTTTTCTCCACACCCTCTCCAGCATTTATTGTTTGTAGATTTTTTGATGATGGCCATTCTGACCGCTGTGAGGTGATACCTCATTGTAGTTTTGATTTGCATTTCTCTCATGATTAGTGATGTTGAGCATCCTTTCATGTGTTTGTTGGCAATCTGTATATCTTCTTTGGAGAAATGTCTATTTAGGTCTTCTGCCCATTTTTGGATTGGGTTGTTTGTTTTTTTGATATTGAGCTGCATGAGCTGCTTGTATATTTTGGAGATTAATCCTTTGTCAGTTGCTTCATTTGCAAATATTTTCTCCCATTCTGAGGCTTGTCTTTTCGTCTTGTTTATGGTTTCTTTCCTGTGCAAAAGCTTTTAAGCTTCATTAGGTCCCAAATGTTTATTTTTGGTTTTGTTTCCATTTCTCTAGGAGGTGGGTCAAAAAGTATCTTGCTGTGACTTATGTCAGAGTGTTCTGCCTATGTTTTCCTCTAAGAGTTTTATAGTGTCTGGTCTTACATTTAGGTCTTTAATCCATTTTGAGTTTATTTTTGTGTATGGTGTTAGGGAATGTTCTGATTTCATGCTTTTCCATGTAGCTGTCCAGTTTTCCCAGCACCACTTATTGAAGAGGCTGTCTTTTCTCCATTGTATATTCTTGCCTCCTTTATCAAAGATGAGGTGACCATATGTGCGTGGGTTTATCTCTGGGCTTTCTATCCTGTTCCATTGATCTGTATTTCTGTTTTTGTGCCAGTACCATACTGTCTTGATTACTGTAGCTTTGTAGTCTAGTCTGAAGTCTGGGAGCCTGATTCCTCCAGCTCCGTTTTTCTTTCTCAAGATTGCTTCGGCTATTCGCGGTCTTTTGTGTTTCCATACAAATTGTGAAACTTTTTGTTCTAGTTCTGTGAAAAATGTCATTGGTAGTTTGATAGGGATTGCATTGAATCTGTAGATTGCTTTGGGTAGTATAGTCATTTTCACAATGTTGATTCTTCCAATCCAAGAACATGGTACATATCTCCATCTGTTTGTATCATCTTTAATTTCTTTCATCAGTGTCTTATAGTTTTCTGCATACAGGTCTTTTGTCTCCTTAGGTAGGTTTATTCCTAGGTATTTTATTCTTTTTGTTGCAGTGGTAAATGGGAGTGTTTCCTTAATTTCTCTTTCAGATTTTTCATCATTAGTGTATAGGGATGCAAGAGAATTCTGTGTATTAACTTTGTATCCTGCTACTTTACCAAATTCATTGATTAGCTCTAGTAGTTTTCTGGTAGCATCTTTAGGATTCTCTATGTATCTGCAAACAGTGACAATTTTACTTCTTTTCCGATTTGGATTCCTTCTATTTCTTTTTCGTCTCTTGGTTGCTGTGGCTAAAACTTCCAAAACTATGTTGAATAATAGTGGTGAGAGTGGGCAACCTTGTCTTGTTCCTGATCCTAGGGGAAATGGTTTCAGTTTTTCACCACTGAGAACGATGTTGGCTGTGGGTTTGTCATATATGGCCTTTATTATGTTGAGGTAAGTTCCCTCTATGCCTACTTTCTGGAGGGTTTTTATCATAAATGGGTGTTGAATTTTGTCAAAAGCTTTTTCTGCATCTGTTGAGATGATCATATGGTTTTTCTCCTTCAATTTGTTAATATGGTGTATCACATTGATTGATTTGTGTATATTGAAGAATCCTTGCATTCCTGGGATAAACCCCACTTGATCATGGTGTATGATCCTTTTAATGTCCTGTTGGAGTCTGTTTTGCTAGTATTTTGTTGAGGACCTTTGCATATATGTTCATCAGTGATATTGGTCTGTAGTTTTCTTTCTTTGTGACATCTTTGTCTGGTTTTGGTGTCAGGGTGATGATGGCCTCATAGAATGAGTTGGGGAGTGTTCCTCCCTCTGCTATATTTTGGAAGAGTTTGAGAAGGATAGGTGTTAGCCCTTCTCTGAATGTTTGATAGAATTCTTCTGTGAAGCCATCTGGTCCTGGGCTTTTGTTTGCTGGAAGATTTTTAATGACAGTTTCAATTTCAGTGCTTGTGTTTGGTCTGTTTATATTTTCTGTTTCTTCCTGGTTCAGTTTCAGAAGGTTGTGCTTTTCTAAGAATTTGTCCACTTCTTCCAGCTTGTCCATTTTATTGGCGTATAGTTGCTTGTAGTAATCTCTCATGATCCTTTGTATTTCTGCAGTGTCAGTTGTTACTTCTCCTTTTTCCTTTCTAATTCTGTTGATTTGAGTCTTCTCCCTTTTTTTCTTGATGAGTCTCGCTAATGGTCTAATGGCTGTCAGCCACACAGCTCGCTCTGGGCTTCTGTTTTGACGATGTGGCTCTGGAGAGCATGGACCACTTTTCTGGGAATTGGCTGAGGAGAACCATGAGGGCGCCGAGCATCTTGAAAATGCAGAACCAGTGTGGCGGCCGCCGTCTCTTCCAGGACGAGCAGAAGCCTCCCCAAGATGAGTGGGGTAAAACCCAAAATGCTGTGGGAGCCGCCGTGCTCGTGGAGAAGAACCTGAACCAGGCCCCTGTGGACCTGCATGCCCTGGGTTCTCGCCTCTTTATTCTTATTCTCTTTCTTCTCCCTTCTCTTCCTTTTTTAAATTATAAAATGTTTCAAGCATGCAAAACAGCACAGAGGAGAGTACAGTGAACATAGCAATCACTGTGAACCTACAGCCTAGCTTCAGAAAGAAAATGTTACAAATCCAGCGAAGGCTTCCTCCTCTGTTCCCTCTCCTCTCTCCTTTTATTCCCTTCTTCTGTCTTCCCCCTCCTCCTTCTTTTCTGTTTTCTCTTGCCCTTCTCCTCCTCCCGATTTCCCTCTCCATCTCCCCCCAGCTCTCTTTGTCCTGACACCTCTCTTGCATTGTCTTTATCACACCCTCCTTCCTCATCCTTGTTCCCTTCTCCTTTTCTTTTCTTCCTCTCCAGCCCCTTCTCTTGCCTTCTCATTCTCCCTTGCATCTTTAAGAAGAGTTTGTGGGTCAGCGATTCATTCCTTTGGCTGTTCAGTGTCAAGGGTGGGAACTCAGTATCCCTTGGAATTGCTTCTCCTACAAACCTTAGGGTACCTGCCCTCCAGGGACAGTCCTCTGGTCCACACATCCCCTAGCTAGAGGCACTAGCTGTTCCTGCTGGTACATCAGAAAGGTCACCTCCAGCTTGCTCTCTCCAGGGTAGAAGTGTTACTATCTTCAGATGCAGTTGCTGGTCACTTCTTCCAGCTTCTTCTCACAAAGGAAAGAGCAATAGTCTGATGAGATATCTCGTTATTTTACTCGGCCTTTTGAATTTTTTCCAGAAAGATTTTCTGATCTCTCTCACTGCATTTTATTTCACTACATCACTGGGGATGTTTTCTTACCATTTTTAAGGTTATACTCTTTGGACTTTAAAGAATTTGATTTACTCTTCCCGAGGCCTAACACTGGGGGAGCTGCCTGCTCAGACATGCAGAAGAATCTGGACCATTTTGTATTTGTCATCAGAGGAGTAACTCTGTGTCAGATGAAAGTGGGGCACAGGGTTGGTTGAGTGGTTACACCTCAGTCCTCTCCTCCAGCAGCTCAAGTCCAGGAGAGCCAGCAAGAAGCTGGGCAACAGTGATTTGCGTTGTTTAAATGGACTCATTCATAGGGTATGGAGTTGGATTAGGCCACATCTAGGTTCCTTTTCAAGGTGGAGGTGTCCATACTTCCTGTTTCAATTTGAGGGGAGGGATCAGTTACAGCAAAAGAAGGCAGGAAACTCCTTCCCCATGTCAGCACGACCTTCTTTGGTTTTGTGGCACCTGTTTCCTTCTTAATCAGTCTGAGTTTACACTTGGTAATCTCATTCTGTAATTGTCTGAAGGTGTTATGAATAAAGCAGGAAAAGTCTCCCCATTCCAAAGGGACCTATACTCCTGTGTAAACCAGCCAAATGCGTTTGGTTGATTAAAATTCTAGTACTTATACTAGAAATAAGAATGACTCCAGTGACCCTTTGGTCTTTAATAGAAATGCTAAGGTTTTTTCAAAATGTTTTCAGATTTACTGGCCCATTTGGGCCTCACACCAATTTCTGCCAAGACCAGACATTATCACTCCCATTCTGCAGATGAGGAAATTGTGGAAGGGAGGGGAGAGATTTACCTAAGATGAGTGTGGTCTGGTATGACCAAAGCGACCTCAAAACTTTTTAGATCAGGGAATGTCCATTGGGGCTGGAGAAAGGCCAGTGCCCACCAGAGGGGCCTTGGGTGAAGGCCAGCAGAAGTGGCCCACAGCACGGCCTTGTCGGGGACCCGCACCACAGACCCAGCAGGGACAATTGTCAGGCCCTGGACTCTGCAGCACTCCACCCACCCCAGTACCGCAAAGCATTAGCAGGCAGCTGCAGTGAAGGCTTTCCCGCTGCTGGATCCCTGCCTGCACTGCAGAATTTTCACAAGGAGAAGGGAAGGGTGGGAAGTTTATGGTCTGATCTAATCACAGATGAACCGAGAACTCTGTGGCAGCCAGAAGTTTGCAGACTGCGCAGGACTCCGGTGCTGTTAAAGAGCCCATCCCTCGATTCTGAGCCGAGCAAACGGTGTGCCCAGCCTGTAGCATGTGCGGCATGTCGTAGGTGCTCAAAAACAGTGGCTTCCGTTGTTCTCATTTTTATCACGATTACCATGATGCCTTGGGCCCCAGCCCACACAGGGGACAGAGGACAAAACCCCAGGGTTTGAAAGTGCCTGCTGGGAGCTGTGGCAGATCTCAAGTAACATTAAGGAATGAAGTGAAGTAATAAAAGTGAACTTTAAGGAGAAAATGCTGTCAAATGTCTCCTCTGGTTTTCATGTTCTCCATGAGGCTTGGTGTTTCCCAAGGGAACACAGATGTCTCTGTGGCTTTTTGTTGTTCATTTCCTCCTCTCTGACTGTGTCCCGGTCCTCTGGTGCAGACACCTCAGACCATTGCTGGAATCAGTGTCCCCTTCTGGCTTCCCGTATGGTCCCCGCCAGTGCTCGTTCTGAAACCCCATCTGCCTCCCTTGCAAGTCACAGGTGGGCGAGGACACCTCTCATTGCCTCTCACTTGACGGGCCCACGGTGTTGGCCTAATGACAAGGATGCCCTGTGGCATACTGATATTGGTCAAATCACAAAAGGATGAAAAAGCTCGACGAAAAGGAAAAGGATGAAAGCTCGAAGAAAAGGAAAAGGATGAAAGCTCGAAGAAAAGGAAAAGGATGAAAGCTCGTGGTTAAACATCTTCCCTCCTCCTCCTCCTTTCTCCTTTTCTTCTCTGCCTTCCTCTCCCTCCTCATTCCCTCCCTTCCTTCTTGCAAGGGGAAGGGCATGTGGGCAGAGAGAGCCAGGCAGCCTCAGCCCCCTTCTTACCCTCCAGGGCAGGAGACGGAGAAAAGCACTGAGCTGGGCAGACTGCTTTCCCAGGGCCCAGGGGTCCTCACTCTTAGCCACCTGCAGTCCCCCGAGTCTCCACCCCTGCCCCTAGCCTGGAGAGAAGCACCTGGCATTCATTATCCTATCGTGCTGAGAGCTCCCCCAGGGCCCCATGCATTCCCCAGACTCCAGCCACCAGGGCCCCTGCCCTCTGCATAGCTGCAACTCTAACCATAGCCCCCAGGAGTAAGGGTGGTATTCCATCTGCTGGAACTGAATACTTATAATTATTTGGTGTGGCCTTTTTCCTAATAAAGAGTTATTCACATGTTCACACCTACACTTGCTGAATGACCTAGAACAAGTCACCCGATCTCTGTGAGCTCAGTTTCCTCATTTTAGAATGAGAAGAAGATTTGGCTTATGTCATGAAGTGTCTGGCACATAATAGGTATAGTAAGGATGAGCCAGCAGACCTCTTGGCTTCCTTCCTTCCTTCTTTCCTATTTTCTGGCCTGGACATTGTCCCCTGATTGCCACCACCCCCATCCCCTGCCCTTGTCGTGTTTGAACAGAGACCTTTATACAAATGACATGGTCTCAAGCCAGGCCCTGGCTACCCTCCACAATTCCTGCTGGTCTTGTGTTGGAGGTTGGCTTGCTGCACAGAGGCACAGGGCCTGGGGAGAGCACCCAGAGCACTGGGGCAGGAAGAGGGAGCCAGAAACACTGCTGCTGGGTGTGTGTGTGTGAGGGGGGGCGGTGAGCAGCTCCCTAAAGTTCACCTCAATATCCCCTAGAACGAGGTCTACAACCTCACAGGCCAGAGTTGCTATGAATGGCTGTCTTCATCTGAAATACCAGGATCCATGCGGAGCGGTTTGGAGTGGTCAGATCGTTTAGGTAGCATAGCACGGTGGACAAGGGCATACATTTTGAAGATGGACCGCCTAGCTTTTGATGCTGGCTCTGCCATTTTCTGAATCTATGATTTAGGGTAAATTACCTAACCTCTCTGTGCTTCGGTTTCTCCATCTGGAATACGTGGCTAATAACATTACTTCATAAGTTGGCTGTAAGGTTGAACTGAAATTACACTTGTAAAGCATTCAGGGGAGGCCATGAGAGCTGAATAAATGTTGGCTCCTGTTATCATTACTAGTGTCATGACCCTTGGCATCATCATCACCATCATTACCACCAAAGTGTGAGAACCAACAAAGGTTTCTGTCACTCACCAGACATGCTGCTCAAACTCTCATCTATGAAACACATGTATTTATCATTCATCTCCTACCTACTACACTCAGTGGTTGTGAGAACTGACTGATACAGAAGTGAATGCACGTGATAGTTTACCATAAAAAAGCAGATATCATAAAACTAAAAGCAATAGTAACTAACAGAAGATAGGAAGCAAAAAACAGAGTTAGGAAAGAGGAGAAAAACTGAGCGTAAACTTTGGTGTGAGCTTCCTCGTAAACCATGGCAAAAAGGGAAACCCCGTGGGACATGTCATTATCATTACGTAGTGCATAAAATAGGTCATTTCATCACAAGTAATGACCTTTTTCATAACTTTGAGCTCTAAGAAAAATTTACCATAAGAATATTCACTATAAAAATTTCTTTCAAATCTAAAATTTCAGGCCTAAACTCCCATAGAAAAGATAATTCTGATGAGATTTGGGAAGTATCACGATAAAATTGGTTGAAGGAATATGAGTTCTTTAACCCGTATAAGAGAAATAGGTTCCAGGTGAAGACTTCAGTACCCCATCAAGTGGGGGGATGGGGGCAGCATTTTTCTGTGATGTTTCTGAAAAAAGGGATCAGAACTCCTTGGTTGAGTGCCTCAAAGATGCAAACTAAGTTTCAGCTAAAGGTAAGAATTCCCCCAAACTCAAGTAACCCAACAGTGGGGTGAACTGGCTGTGAGGTAGTGAGCTCCCTGCCCATGCAAACGTTTGTCTGGACAGCCAAACTTCCAGGGCCAAGTGGGGAGGTTCATGGCACTGCCAGGGAGAGTAGAGATGACTTCTGCACCCCAGGCCACTTTCATATTTTCCAAGTCCATGTAATATAGGAGCAGACTCTCCAAAGATGAGATGAGCTTTTCTCCCTTGAATGTAGATGAACAGCTATAACAAAACCCATTTCCTACAAATCTGCTCCCTTAGAAATCAAGGAGCAGGCTGGCTACAGCAACCAAATCCCTTTTTAAATTATTACTTAAGATAAAGACTATTAGCAAGTCATTTGGCCAAGCAATTGTCAGCAGATTTCAGGAAATGTTCCCCTTGTCAGAAGTGACTGTGTCACTTGTCACCAACCTCCTGTGTGTCCCATCTGCCATCAACATAAGCAAGTGCACATAAGCAAGGGCTCCCACAGCCCCAGCCCTGCTGTCCTCCATCCAGGCATTCATCAGCTGGACTGCCATCATCTCCTCCCTCACTGGGGCTCTTTTGGGACAGGGCCATATCCTGCTCAGCATGTATGACCAGTGCCTCCACAGTGCCAGGCTCCTAGCAGACAGCTGTAGCATATGGCTAGGAGCATGGGCTCTGGAGCCTGACAGCCTGCGTTTGAATTCTGGCTCTATTAGCTGTGAGCTCTTTGAGCCTCAGTTTCTCTATCTGTAAAATGGGATTGATAAGAGTACCCTGTGCATGTGCATGCGTGCACATGTGTGCGCGCGCACACACACGCAATTGTAGTATGTGTTAAATGAGATAATAAAAGGTAAGCTTTTGGCAAGTGTTTGCCTTATCTGTTGTATCAGAGGTTGGCAGACTATTTCTATCAAGGGTCAGATAGTAAATATTTGCAGCTCTGGAGGTCTCTGTTACAACTATTCAGCTCTGCCATTGTAGCATGAAAGCACCATAGGTAATACATAAATGAATGAGCCTGGTGGTATTCCAGTAAAACCTTATTTACACAAACAGGGAGTGGATGAGATGTAGGCCATAGTCTGCCAGTCCCTGTGATTATAGGAAGCAGTAAGTGAGATGATCAGATGGAAAACTTAAGCAACCACAGAGGCTACAGGGAAGAAATGAAAGGTGGTAGAATGGTGATTTCAACAGTAGTGCCCAGTGGTTAAGGACTCAGGCTGTAGAGTCAGATAGATCTGGGTTTAAATCTCGTTTGTGTGAATGGTGTATGCTCTCTGTGTCTTGGTTTCCAATTATATAAGATGCTAAATGGTGAGTAAAGGGGACCTATCTCAAATGGCTGATGTGTGGATGAAAAGAGATGCCGAGACGGAGTGCTAGGCATCTAATAGATGTTAGTAAGTGTTAGCAACAAGGATGGTGATGACAAAGTGACTGTTGAACTGAACTAAGGGAAACTGAACCACACCTACTCTTGCATTGAGGATGCCCACACAGAATGGCTCATTAGGTAGAAAAAGGGCTTCCGATCCTGAGAGTGGCTGGCACCCTGCAATGAGCCTTCTATTCCACTGTCCATGAATGGGGCCAGTATTCCTGGCTTTCTCCCTGCAGAGGCAGATATAATAAGACCTTGGTGGGAGAGCCTGCCTACCACCAAGAAACATGATGCTAAGTCAGCACCAAAATCAATGGCTACGATCCTCGTGTGTGTCAGAAACGAGCCAGTCTTGCCCTCCTCAAGTGGATCTGCAGATAGCTAGAGGGGCCAAAAAGATCAGTAATGGAGAATATGAATTTTTGTCCTGGGCTGTGCAGAGCCACTTGGAGACTTGAGTTTGGAGCAGGTCTGGGAAGGCCTTTGACTTTGAATTGCTTTTGTTGGAGATTAGTGTCCTGGGAAAGGATCTCTGCATATCACATTTTGTTCAGGGAAGATATTGCTGTCAGAGGTGAGGCTCACGGTGTTCCTCTCCACTCCTTGTTGATGCATGAAGACTGCCTAACCAGTGGGTCTCCGCTGTGTTCATACTGTGCTTTTTTTAACTCCAGAAGTTTTTATGTCTTATTTTCTTTGCCTCAGGTTTCACAGAAGAAAAATATTCTGGAGTCCTATAGCCCTAATTAATGCTATCAGGCCTCTATACCCTAACCATATACTAATTGGTATTGATTTTCAATTATGTCATTTCTCTCTACTAAGATGATGGGATTTTCCCAAAATGTCCTGTCTTTTTTCCCCATGACTAGAAACCACAAACTCTCTTTTCCTTTCCTCCCTTCCTTCCTCCCTCCCTCCCTCCCCCCCTTCCTCCCTCCCTCCCTCCCCCCCTTCCTCCCTCCCTCCCTCCCTCCCTTCCTTCCTTCCTTCCTTTCTTCTGGCACACCTGCTATGTGCCAAAGATTGTGTTGGGCATCAGGAATACCTTGACGTTCTTGAGTCTAAAGGATGAGATGGGCAAGCTACAGACAGTGTGGTAAGAGGCAAACTCTAAGCAAGTTTGGGGTACTGTGGAAATCTACCTACCAGGAGCCTGACCCATTACTGTAATGGGGAAATGCTTCCTGGTGGAGGTGACCCTTGAGCCACACTTTTTAGGATGAGTAGGAGTTCAAGTACGTGAAGATGAAGGAAGAGGCAAAGTCACAGGTGTGCCTAGTCTAGGCAGGGAAATGAATGTTGTTCCCTCTACCTGAACTTGGTTATTTGGTGGGGCAAGGGCATGTGGGAAATGTCAGGAGAAGATGGGCTGGCAGGAGGCAGGGCATAACAGGACTTTTAGGCCAAAGAGATCTTCTGGAGCTACTGTTTCTCTGATTTGGCTGTGATTATGTCAAGAATGTCATCTCCTTTGTCCACTGCTACTAATTAGTTATACATGCCTTTGATGAATAAGGGGATAAAGTAAGTTAATTATGACTTAATATGTAGAGTTTGCTACCTGCTGTCTTTCAATACATGAAGTCTGTTGGGAGAGGGGGAGCAAGAAAAGGGCTCTTGATGGTGAAAAAAACTGAAAAATATTTCCTCCTATTACCAAGACGCATGTAAAACCTGTTCTGGAATTTAATTTAAGTAAATTGATAAAGACAAGCAAAGAGTTGATTAGCAGTTCACCATGTGCCTAGCACTGTGGGTCACCCGGGATAAAACCGGTATAGCAAACAGTCGTGGTCCTGCCCATTTTGGAACTTAGCCGTGGGTAGGAAAGGTCAATGGTGAGCAAGTAAACACACAAATAACTATGCAATTATAAGATGTGCTAAGTGTTGTGAGAAAAGATGGGGTCCTCTGAGGGAGTAATAGGGAGACCAAATTCACATGGAGGATAAGGGAACTACTTTCTGAGAGAGTGACGTTTGAGCTCAGGAGAGATGGGGCGAGTGATCTAGGTGGGCGGCTGGGCATGGAAGGAGGGTGTTTCAGGCAGAAGAACGCTGTGCATCCTGGTCCTGAGGCAAGGAGGTGCTTGGCCTGTGTAATAGCTAAAGAAAGGCCGCTGTGGCTGGAGCCCAGGGAGCAGGCCAGGGTGGGCCCTGCGAGGATGGACAGGAGCGGTAATGCTGGTCCTAAAGGTCATGTTCAGTCTTTCAGGTGATTCTGAAAACAGCAGGATGACTTTAAGAGTTCCAAGCAGGCTGTGTGTGGGTGTGTGTGTGTATGAGAGAGAGAGAGACATGAGCACATTTGTATTTTAAAATGAATCTTCTTGTTGTCCTGAGAAAAATAGTTATACAGGGAGGGACAAAATAATGGGTTCAAACCAGGATTTTCCAGGGGCACTTGTAGGATTTTCTGGATCCTCTCAGCCATGGGCTATGATGTGACCACCATGTTTGCTTACGTCTTTTGGTAAGGAAGGCAGCCCCTTCTTCCGTGTGGTGGCCAGTTTGTAAGAGTGCCTGGTCCTGGGGGCAGTGACGCCCTCTCCTACCTCGTGTTTAGAACCCGGGTGCTGTGCACCGTACCATCCATCTAAGGCATCACCCTTCAGAAGAGAAAGATCACCCAGCTGTGCAGTCAATCAAACTGTTTGGTTCTCCAGCTCTCTATGCAGGGTTACTACAGGGGCCACAATACAAATGAGAGTTCATCGTGACCTTCAGGGATTATGCCATCCATCAGGGCAGACAGCGCAAAAACATTAAAAAGACCAAGGGAAGTGCAGGAGAGTGATGACAGGTTAGTCCAAGCATGTGTTAGCTCCCCCGATAAGGAGGTGATGAACTGCCAAGACGACCTCTCCCAGGAGTGAAGAGGTGTGATGATAAGTAACATCATTGAGCAGTTACTCTGGACTAGGCGCTCTTTTAAAGGCTGTGAATTCTATTTCATTTAATCCTCACAGCTACACAGTGAGCTCCGGTTTAGGAAGCTGAGGCACAGAGAAGTTGAGTAGCTTTGCTAAGCTCCCACTGCAGTAAGTAGCACAAAGGGGTTGGAACCCAGGGACTTATATTCGAGAGCTCATGCTCTTAGCTTCGACGTGACTGAGTCAGGTGGAGTGGCCCCCTAGAGGGAAAGGCCATGGCCGGGGTAGAGAAAAGTAGGAAACAGTGAGTCTCAGCTGTTTTATAGGTTGCATGCTGCTGAGGTTCTGTGGGGCCGTCTGAGAACTAAGGTTCCCCGTGTGGTGCCGAGTGTTTTATAGAGTGGAGGACCCTACTCCTGTTCATGTATTCCTTCCTCAAAACCTTCCCAAGCACCCTTGGTCTGCAGGAACTGGGGTGGGTACTGGGCTACAGCAGTGAGGTGAGATGTTCCCCCAGAGCTCACTGGGTAGTGAGAGAGTCATAAAAGAAAAGGGTTAATTTAAATGCAGTGTGATAAGCACCCACCATGAGGAAGCCACATGCTGTAGGAGTCCATAGGAGTGGCAGGCATCGATCATACGTTTTTGTGGTGGCTTGAGTGTGAGGTGCCATGGGTAGGGGAGTCTCTTCAAAGAAAGGGACATCGTGTGTGAGCATGGAAGATGAGCAGGACTTAGCCAGGTGAAGGGTTTGGGGGTGGCAGCAAATGGGGCAGCGGAGGAAGTAAATCACTTCAGGAAACACTATGCAGGAAGCCCTCCAAGCATGGAAATAAGAGAGAGCAGGTTCTCTGGAGGAACAGGAGGGTAGAACGCATTCGGGGAAGGCGTGAGAACAGAGATAAGTCTGGAGAAAAGTTGGCGGGGGCTGGGTCATCTTTCAGGGAGTTTGGACCTCACCCTGAGGGCGACGAAAGCCTCCCTGGCTTTGAGGGGAGTAGAAGGTAACAGGTTCTCGGGGACAGTCTGATCCTTTGTACGAGTCATGGGTTACAGTGATGTGCTGATGGTGTCTTTAGCAAGAGACCTGATGATCCGGCCCCCAGAGAGTGGTTTGGCTCTGAGGATGGTTTTCCCCCTGCATCGTAATGGCAGTTGTCTCTCCTTTCTGCATTGGGCTTACCAAGTAGCTGAGGTGTGCTTTATTTTTTAAAGAACTACTTGCTCTTCTGTACGGTCTGCCTGTCTATGGGATTTCTCCCAGGGTGTTCAAACATACCTCCAAGGTCTCATTTCTGGGCAACTTCTCCTTAGTGGGAGTCATGGGGGAAGGACATAGGTGAGCAGGAGGAGAGCCTGTAGGAGGGGGAGGGGCCAGCAGGGATCGTGATGGCGACCTCAGGAGCCCCCTTGGCTCATCTTGTCTCAGTCACATGGCGGCCTCCCAACTTATTCTTCCCCCTCGTGAGAGCTCCCCAGTCAATTAAGAAGGCTCCCCAGGAATTCCCTGGTGGCGCAGTGGTTAAGAATCTGCCTGCCAATGCAGGGGACACGGGTTCGAGCCCTGTTCTGGGAAGATCCCACATCATGCATGGTGCTAAGCCCGTGCACCACAGCTACTGAGCCTGCGCTCTAGAGCCCACAAGCCACAACTACTGAGCCCACGTGCCACAACTACTGAAGCCCGTGTGCCTAGAGCCCGTGCTCCGCAACAAGAGAAGCCACTGCAATGAGAAGCCCGTGCACTGCAACCAAGAGTAGCCCCCGCTCGCCCCAACTAGAGAAAGCCCGCGCGCAGCAACAAAGACCCAGCGTGGCCGGAAAAGAAAAAGAAAAAAAGAAGGTTCCCCATCATTTAAATGGAAAGTGACAGTCTGATTCAGATGCTGTGGGTGGCTGAAGCTCACCGAGCATTAACTGTATTAGCCACATCAGAATTTCCATCAGTAACACTTTATGGAGCTAATTTGTGGGTTTATTAACCCCCAAATCACTCCTAATGAGGATCCATTTTCCTGTGGGAATGCCTGCACAGAAGACTAGGGGCACCTTTGTGTTTGCTCCCCAACCAAAGCAGATCAGTATTAGGGAAGGAACCGGCCTCTGGAACCAGAGAGACACAGGTTTGAATCCCTGCTCTTCCACTTTCCAGCTGTGTGACCCTGAGCAAGTGGTTGAAGCTCTCTGAGCCTCAGTTACTCATTTACAAAACGAGATACTAGTCATAACCCTCTTGCTGGGCTGTGCTCAGAATTAAGTGAGGCCCTGCAGAGTGTTCAGTAGATTTGAGGAACCATTATTATTATTATTTTCTATAGTGGGTTTAGGAAGGGCTGCAAATTCACATGCCTTCAGGGTAACGTAAATGAGCGAAGCAGGCTGAGGGCAAGATCCGAAGAGAGAAAAATGACTCGCAGGGCACAGCTGCTGCTCAGCATCAGCCTTCACTGTCAGGTGATACCCAGGCCCTGCATTATCAGAGCCAAGGGTTTTTCAGAAGAAGCCGGAATTTAGTGTTAAATATTCCAGTTTTTAATTGTGGGTAACTGATTTTAAATTTTTAGATAATTTGGGGGGCAAACCAAACACATCTGAAAGCTGCCCCTTTGCAATCTCTGGGTTCTCCTTTCTGCAAGTACTGATTTGAGACCAAGTCCTAAGTATAGGTAATTCCAGGCTGCCAAGCACAAACTGTGTTGGGAGCTGACTCAGTCTGTGGCTGGTTGGAAGTAATGAAATGCCCCACTCCTTCCAGGGTAATAGAGCTCACTCCTCAGGTCCTGTGTCTGGGCTTGTGTGATGTCCAGAATCAAACTGAAGTAGTGAGGTATGGGCAGGGACTGGACAAATGCACTGTGTCATATGCTGTGGCAGAGGGGCCCCAGGAGGTGACCAGCAAAATGGTGGCATCTACATCTAGGGGTTCCAGATCACTCACATGTGCTGCGCCCACCTCTGCTGTGACTTGGCTCTTCTGTCCTTTTCAGACTTGAACGGAGTGAGAACACTTTGGGGAAATTATAGCAGTCAGGGAATGTTTGCTTTCTGAAAAGAGGATAGCTAAACATTCATTTTCAGAGTCAAGTTGTTTTCCTGAAATCAATTCCCTTGAACCTGACTGTATCTAAAATGTCTGTTGCCTTCAGAAAGCCTCTATTCCATTTTACCCATGAACATTTTCTCTTCTGCTAGGTTTAACATCTCAGCATGTGGGGTACTAATTGCTAATGAATACGAAGACATTTTTCTCACGCTAAGAGTTATTGAGCAGTCTCGAGTTTGACCTTCTTTTCCTTAATTAATTCCTTCCTTCGTTCGCTCAATACATATTGAGTGTCTACCACACACCAGGCATTGTGGAAGGGGCCTTGGATAGTCAGAAAGTTCTGAGATAAAATACAGGCTTTGCTGCTTGCTAAGAGAGCCTCAGTTTCCTCATATGTAAAATGGGGACGGTAATAGTGCTAACTCACATTGACAGTCAAAGAATTACACCAGGCAGTGTATACTTATGGCCAGCACTGAATAAATATTAGCCACCAAATGATCATTCATCTCAATTATCGCCACAACCTTTGGGGCTGCTGCTGTTATCCTCAGTTTTCTAACAGAGGAGGAAACCGAGTTTTAATGTGATGAATTAACTTGTCCAAGGTCACACAGCCAGCAAATGTTGGAGCTGGGATCTGTAAGTCACCAAAACCCATTGTCTTTCTACCAAACCAGCCTTCCAGGGGCAAACCATTCCTGGCCTCCTTGCTTTACTGTCTGGAAGAATTAGAAGCAGTTCTAAATTTAAGCTCTGTAAAGACTACAGAGGAGGACTTCTCTGGTGATGCAGTGGTTAAGAATCTGCCTGCCAGTGCAGGGGACACGGGTTCAAGCCCTGGTCCGGGAAGATCCCACATGCTGCAGAGCAACTAAGCCCGTGTGCCACAACTACTGAGCCTGCGCTCTAGAGCCCGTGAGCCACAACTACTGAAGCCTGTGCACAGCAACGAAGACCCAATGCAGCCAAAAATAAATTAATAAATAAATAAATTAATTAAAATAAATATATAAATTTATTTAAAAATTAAAAAAAAAAAGACTACAGGGGATTTAGAGTCTGAGGATAACATACTTCCAGCCAGCTCTCTCCTGCTGGAAGTGTGTGAAAGGGCACAACGCTCAGGGTGCTGAGAACACAAATGCTGGTTGGAGGGAAGCACTGTCATTCAGTAGATATTTATTGGATCCTTCTCTAAGCTGGGCACTGTCCTCATCACTGGGAACACAGCAGTGAACAGAGTCACTTTCCTCACAGAGTTTACAGTCTGTCACAATCCTGCAGATGCGAAGATGTGCAAATGTAAATGTGAGGTTTCAGAAACCCCGATCAAAATGAAGAAAAAGATGTGGCTGGAAATGCTATTGGGACCCATGTCTGATGGCCACTGAGGCATTTTGGTCACTAATGAAATCATTTTTTGCTTATTGACAGGCAACTTGACTTTGCATTTGGTTTGTATCCATTCTAAGGGATACAGAAGATAAATCAAGGTGTCCAGGTCATATCAACAAGCCCGATCATAGGAGAAGAGCCTGCTTTCATCTGGAGGCAGTAACAATGCATTTCCTGCAGGGAGATTCTTTTGGCTATTCTGCTTCTCTGTTTACTCTCTGTTTAGACCAAGTGCCTGATAATTGGGCTTGTGCAGAGAAGGAGCTAGAGTCTGTGGCTTGTTTGCTTGGAACACTTTAGAAAGTCAAAGTAGTTAATGATAATCATAACTACCACTTTGTGAAGACTGTTCTCCAGACGTTATGGTAAATGCTATGCATGCATTATCTAATTTAATCCTCACAAACAACCCAATACAATTGAAAGTGCAGTTATCTCTATTTTACACACAAGGAAATTAAGGCTCAGAGAGGTCAAATCCTTGCTAAAGGTCTCACAGCTGGAAAATGGCAAAGGGGAGACTGAACCAGGTTTGACTGTCTCTAGACCAGTGGTTCTCATCCAGAGGCAATTTTGACCCCCAGGGGACATTTTGGAAAGTCTGGAGACATCTTTGATTGTCAGGACTGGGAGGAGATTGCTACTGGCATCTGGTGGGTAGAGGCCAGGAATATTCTAAACATCCTACAATATACAGGACAGCCTCCTACAATGAAGAATTATCAGGTCCCAAATGCCAATGGAGCTGCAGCTGAGAAAGCCTATTGTAGAGCTCCAGTACGTGTCATTGCCCTGTCCCCATCACTAAACATCTCTGTTTAACTTCTTGCTGAAGCATTTTGCTTTTATAAAATATTCCCAATCTTTGGTGAGGTGTTATCCTTGCTTGCTCTGTCTTCATCTAAGAACCTGTGATGGAACAATTTAGATCAAGCCATCCCCAAGAAAAACTTTTAATGAACTACAGAACAAGGGAAACCCCAGTGGGTTTGCAGCCCCATTTCAGCTAAGGTTCAAGTTCACTCATGCCGGAAAGGAACTCATTAGAGTCTTATAGGCTGCAGGACAAATGCAGGTTAATATCTTCACCTTTAATTTAAGCTGGGCTTTATTTTTATAGCTGGTCCTTTGGTAGCAACTAGATTTATTAAGGCATTTTTAAAAGCTGAGGAAAATCAATAAAGTATATAAGCACATGTGATTCTTGTGCTGTTTGCAAATATAATTCTGATTCCTCATGTACATGTACGCATATTCATATAAGCTTTAAGAATATGCTTCCTTCTGCTCTATGTTTTAAAATTCACTCACAAATCAGAACATTTGGTCTTCTGAATGTGGTCCCCAAGTTATGAGATGGGCCAAGTTTGGAATGAATAGAGAAAGGAACACCAATAAATTCCTACCTGCTAAGGGAAAAAAAATCCTCAAAGTATATGGGTCCTGGATGGTGCTTTTGCTTACCCATAAAGGTGAGTAACTTATTGAAAGATGAAATTATGATTGGAATTGAACTGTACATACCAGCTGGACCTAACAGACATATAGAGAAACATTCCACTCAGTAGCAGCTGAATACATATTCTTCTCAAACACACATGGAACATTCTCCAGGGTAGATCATATGCTAGGCCACAAAACAAGTCTTAATAAATTTAAGAAGACTGAAATTATATCAAGCATCTTTTCCAGCGACAGTGGTATGAAACTGGAAATCAGCCTCAAGAAGAAAACTGGAAAATTTGCAAATATGTGGAGATGAAACAATATGCTTCTGAACAACCGATGGGTCAAAGAGGAAATCAAAAGATATCTTGAGATAAATGAAAATGGAAACACAACATACCAAAACTTAGGGGATTTTTTGTTTTAGTTTTTGTTTTCTACTTCCAATCCATTTTACTGAGTCAATATAGAAGACTGGTTAAGAGCACAGATTTAGGAGTAAGACATCCCTGAGGTGTATCCTGACTCCACTGATTATTAACTGTGTGACCATGGGCAAGTTACTAAACCTCTCTGAAACCTAGTCTTCTCATCTGTAAAATAACAACAATAATAATAACAATAATAATAATAATAATAAAAACTTCCTCAAAGTGCTACAAGGAATAATAAGTGAGATGGGTAGGAAGTACCTAACACAGTGTCTCAGCCAGTGCTAGCTGGGATGCAGCAAAAGCAGTTCTAAAAGGGAATTTTATAGCGATAAATGCCTACATTAAGAAAAAAGAAAGGTCTTGAATAAACAACTTAACTTTATACCTCAAGGAACTAGAAGAAGAACAAACTAAGCCCGAAGTTAGAAGGAAGGAAATAGCAAAGATCAGAGCAGAAATAAATGAAACAGAAACTAAAAAGACAACGGAAAAGATCAATGAAACTAAGAGCTGTTTTTTTGAAAAGATGAACTTACCAAGAAAAACAGAGGAAGAGGACACAAACAAATGAAATTATAAATGAGGAGATGTTACAACTGAATCCACAGAAATACAATGGATTATAAAAGACTACTATAAGCAATTATATGCCAAAAAATTGGACAACCTAAAAGAAATGCATAAACTCCTAGAAACATACAACCTACCAAAACTGAATCATGAAGAAATGAAAAATCTGAAGAGACCAATTACCCATAAGGAGATTGAATTCAGTAATCAAAAACCTCTCAACAAAGAAAATTCCAGGACCAGATGGCTTCACAGGTGAATTCTATAAAACATTTAAAGAAAAACTAATGCTGATCCTTCTTAAAGTCTTCCAAAAAATAGAAGAGGGGGAGCACTTCCAAACTCATTTTCCAAGGCCAGCATTGCCCTGATTCCAAAGCCCGGCAAGGACACTACAAGAAAAAAAAAATAGTAACCATAGACCAATATCCCTGATGAACACAAATGCAAAAATCCTCAACAAAATATTAGCAAACCGAATTCAACAATACATTAGAAAAATCATACACCATGATCAAATGGGATTTATTCCAGGGAGGCAAAATCGGTTCAACATCCACAAATTGATGTGACAAACCACATTAACAAAATCAAGGATAAAAATTATATGATCATCTCAATAGATGCAGAAGAAGCATTTGACAAAATTCTACATCCTTTCATGATTAAAAACTCTCAACAAACTGAGTATAGAGGGAACATACTTCAACATAATAAAGACTCTTTATGACAAGCTCACAGCTGACATCATATTCAACAGTGCAATACTGAAAGCTTTTCCTCTAAGATCAGGAACAAGGCAAGGATACCCACTATTCAATATATTACTGGAAGTCCTAGCCAGATCATTTAGGCAAGAAAAATAATTAAAAGTCATCCAAATCAGAAAGGAAGAAGTAACATTGTCTCTATTTGCAGATGACATGATATTATATATGGAAAACCCTAAAGACTCCACCAAAAAATTTCTTAGAACTAATAAAAGAATTTCGTAACATTTCAGGATACAAAATTGATATACAAAAATCACTTGCCTATCTCTATGCCAACAACAGACTATCAGAAAGAGAAATTAAGAAAACAATCCTATTTACAGTAGCATCAAAAATAAAATAAAATGCTTTAACCAAAGAGGTGAAAGATCTGTACACTGAAAACTGTAAGACATTGATGAAACAAATTGAACAGGACACAGATAAGTAGAAAGACATTTTGTGGTCATGGTTTGAAAGAATTTTGTTAAAATGTATATACTACCCAAAGCAATCTGTAGATTCAATGCAATCCCTGTCAAAATTCCAATGGCATTTTTTTGCAGAAATAGGAAAAGCATTTCTAAATTTGTATGAAACCACAAAATGCCACAAATAGCCAAAGCAATTTTGATAAAGAAGAACAAATCAGGAGGCATCACAATCCCTGATTTCAAAGTATACTATAAGGCTATAGTAATCAAAACAGTATCGGCATAATAACAGACAATGGAACAGAATAGAGAGCCCAAAAGTAAACCCATGCATATATATTCAATTAATTTATGACAGAGGAGCTAAGAATATACAATGGGGAAAGGATAGTCTCTTCGATAAGTGGTGTTGGGGAAACTTGATAGCCACAAGCGAAAGAATGAGATTGGACCCCTATCTTACATCATACACAAAAATCAATTCAAAACAGATTAAAGGCTTAAATGTAAGACCTGAAACCATGAAACTCCTAGGAGAAAATATAAGGGATAAGCTCCTTGACATTGATCTTGGCAATGCTTTCTTGAATTTGAAAAACTCCAAAAGCAAAGGCAACAAAAGTAAAAATAACAAGTGGGACTACATCAAACTAAACGTTTCTGCAAAGCAAAGGAAACCATTAACAAAATGAAAAGGAGACCTATGGAATAGGAGAGAATATTTTCAAACCACATATCTGATAAGGGGTTAATATCCAAAATACATATGGAACTCATACAACTCAAAAGCAAAACAATAACTAACCCAGTTAAAAAATGGACAGAGGACCTGAATAGGCATTTTTCCAAAGAAGGCATACAGATGGCCAACAAGTACATGAAAAGGTGCTCATCGTCACTAATATTAGGGAAATGTAAATCAAAACCAAATGAGATCTCACCTCACCCCTGTTAGAAAGGCTGTCATCAAAAAGACAAGGACTAACAAGTATTGGTGAGGATGTGGAGAAAAGGGAACCTTTGTGCACTGTTGGTAGGAATGTAAATTGGTACAATCAGTATGGAAAACAGTATGGAGCTTCCTTAAGAAATTAAAAATAGAACTACCATATGATCCAGCAATCCCACTTCTGGGTACATATCCAAATTAAATAAAATCATTATCTCAAAGAGACATCTGTACTTCCATGTTCATAGCAGCATTATTCACAATAGCCAAGGTATGGGAATAACCTGTGTCTGTTGACAGATTAATGGATAAAGAAAAAGTGGTATATCTATATGTGAAATATTATTCAGCCTTAAAAAGAAGAAAATAGGGCTTCCCTGGTGGCGCAGTGGTTGAGAATCTGCCTGCCAATGCAGGGGACACGGGTTCGAGCCCTGGTCTGGGAAGATCCCACATGCTGCAGAGCAGCTGGGCCCGTGAGCCACAATTACTGAGCCTGCGCGTCTGGAGCCTGTGCTCCGCAGCAAGAGAGGCCACGATAGTGAGAGGCCCGCACACCGCGATGAAGAGTGGCCCCTGCTTGCCACAACTAGAGAAGTCCCTCGCACAGAAACGAAGACCCAACACAGCCATAAATAAAATTAAATTAAATTAAATTTAAAAAAAGAAGAAAATACTGTCATTTGCAACAGCATGGATGAATCTGGAGGGCATTACACTAAGTGAAATAAGACACAGAGAAAGATAAATACTGCATGTTATCACTTATATGTGGAATCTAAAATTTTGAATTCATAAAAACAAAGAGTAGGAAGGTGATTGCTAGGAGCTAGGAGGTGGGAGAAATAGAGAGAGGTTGGTAAAAAAGGTACAAACTTTCAACAATATGATGAATAAGGGCTGAGGATCTAATTTATAACATAGTGACTATAGTTGATAACACTATATTATAACTGTAATTTGCTAAAAGAGTAGAGCTTAAGTGTTCTCACCAAAAAAACAAAAAACAAAAAAGGGTTGTGGGGAGAAAGAAAGAAAAAAAAGGCAAATATGTTAGGTGATGGATGTGTTAATTAACCTGATGGGGAGAGACCTTTTATAATGTGTACACATGCCAAACCATCACCTTGTACACTTTACATAAGTTACAATTTTATTTGCCAATTATACCTCAAAGAAGCTGGAAAAAAAGAGATTGAATCATGACCAGTGTTACAAAACTAAGGCTACGGTGAACTGTTTGCAGTTGTCTCTCATTTTACAAGTTTCAATACATTTTGACATCTATTATTGCATTTCATGTTGAAAACAACTTTGAGGCGTTAGCCCCGTTTTATAGATGAGAAAACAGGTTCAGAAACATTGGGAAACTTGTACAAGGTCACAGAACCTTGCTCTGGTGGAGAGAGCTGCCATTTTGGTGCTATTTCTGTCATAATCGCCAGTCCCTAGAGTGAATACGAGCCAGGCGGGGCCCATCAGCCTGCCTTCTGCTGAGGATGTGAAGACTCTGTGGGTACTTTCCTCACCTTTGCTGTGTCTGCATTTTCAAATCCTTCCTTCTTTATCCATCAGGGCTCAGACTTCATGTGCTCTCCAATACTATAGGAGCCATCTACCACATGAAGCTATTTAAATTTAAATTAATTAAAATGAAATAAAATCAGAAATTCAATTTCTTGATCACACTAACCACATTTCCAGTGCTAAAAGCCACACATTGCTATTGGCTACCATATTGGACAGGGTAGAACATTTCCCTCTATTGACTGGCACAGGATCAGAATGATTAAATTAAAGAAACAAAACCTGCGAGATACGTAGTATTTCAGAAAGGTGTTATTCAGTTTGCGATGAACTTTAAAAAAAAAAATCTAAGTTTTTGCTTTTTAAGGAAGAAAGTTTACCTGTTTGCTATGAACCCACCCTCAGTCTGGTATCAGGCAGGGGATATTTCCCTTGTGCTAATCTTTATGACAGTCTTGCAAGGTGGGTATTATTATCCCCATTTTATGGATGAAGAAACTGAGGTTTAGTTACTGGACCAGCATATGCATCTTCTAACTAGCAGAGCAAGGATTCAAATTCAAATCTGCTTCCCAAACCCATACATCTACTCTGTTCTACACCATGAGTCCTCAATAAAAATAAGGGCTTTGATTCTACCCGCAAAGTCAATGAATAAGATACACTTCGAATAAGATACACTGCAGGATCATCACTTACAAGGATTATTATCATCAAGATTTGGAGCTTTTGGAAGGATCTGAGTGGATAAACAATAGTGGAATCTCACAAGATATACTTTAGGCTAAATATCACTGAGCCCTTTCCTTGGGCTAATCCTCTACTCTTTTCTTTCCTATCACACAATTACCCCTGGTACAGCTTGAGTTGCAAAATGCCACTCAACTTCTGCAGCAGCATTGTTTCTTTATGACTCTACAAGCCACCAGGGTGCCTTTCTCTCAGCACTTGGAACAGGTTTGCTGTGGAATAGCAGTGACGACACTTAAAGGTACTCTTAATGGCACCAGAGCCAGGCTTGTTTCCATGTCTGTGGCCTGGTGTTAGTTGAACCATGTGTTCTAATGACACATCTTCCTGGCCCAGATGGCTTTCTCACCTTCAGATGATTAGAATCAAAAATCCACATCCCAAATCTGTCCATTTACAGGAAAGAGGACCGTCTCCACACAGGCATCTAATTGTTAGAAGCAGACATCTGAGAGAAGCAGGACATTTTTCCAAGAGAGTTGCCGCAAGGAATATGTGAGGAAAATGTCTTTTGAGCCCTGAAATGATGTAGGCAAGGTCACTACAAAGTCATTTAAAATTGCATCTCACAACAGTTCAATGGCCAAGTACCTACCCCTCACTTGATTTATTGCTTACTCTTTTTAACTTTTTAAAAAAGATCGGCAGATTGATTGCGCTGCGTATTGTTGGAGACGTGCTTACTTTTTCTCAGGCCTGATTCATAAAACATCACTGACCTGTTTTCAGCATCATTCCCTTCTATGCCAGGGAACTTCTCTGAGATTTGTAGCCTACGTGTTTAGCCCTGAGTGAAAACAGTATGCCACATTCACAGCAGATGACCCAGAAGGGGGCGTGGCAACCACGTCCCCAGGATGAACCATCCCACCTCCAGCTACAAGACTAAGGGAAACTGAGAGAGGTTCAAGTGGGACCCAGGAATTTGGACTGCTGACCATGACCTTTTGAGGTCTCAGCATTCCAGAGAATGTGGCAGGTGTCCCCTTGTCTCTGGTCTCTCTGGACCATAGACCTTCTCCAGCCCACTCACATTGTTGATCACCCAGAGTGGATTAACCATCTGGATGGTTAACCCACTGGTGGGTTGATCATCCCTGGGCACAATCTTGGAGAAGGCACAATCTCTGAGCCCTTCATATATTTGGGGTGCGAGTCATCTGGAGGTGAGAGTGACAAGCAAAACCCTCAGGTCCCTCCAAAGCCCCCGTCAAAGAGTATTTCCACTCTTGTTGATGCTTGTTGGCAAACTTGCAGGCAACTGTGGTTCTGGTTGCTAATATCTCAGTGAGTTCATTTCGTTTCTGGGTTTATTCCTTTGTTAGTGTTCTTATTTCATTTTATTTTACACTGACAAAATGGCCCCTCTTTAGGTAATTTATATAACAGGTCAGGTATGTGCTATGCTTAGAAACAAAGGATTAGAAAAGAAAGATTATTGTTAATTTAAGAGTTGTATGCCTTTCTCAGATCCTTATTAAGCTGTGTTGCGTTCTTCACACATGCAGGTCTTGTACAAACTGCTGTTGATCAGAGAACCCTCTCTTCACTTCTCTTTTCATGTTGTGTTGCTCACAAGCCGTCAGGGCCATGGAACCTGGAGAACCAAGAGCTGTCCCCACTCCACTTAGCTGTGCATAAAACTGCGCTCCCTGTCCAGACTAGGGGGTACTTAATATGGCCAGTGACATTTTTCCAAGTCTGTTTATGACCAGCTGGTGAGAGTTCCTCTGAGACAATCTGAGATAAAACTTCAGGAGTAATTATGCTTTATGAGGACATAATGTCCTTCAGGCTTAATTTCACAATATGTTAAATCAATGCTCATATTCAATACTTCTCTGTCTGTGTTCAAGTTAAAGGGCACAATATGAAACTTTCCCATAATTAGCCAAGAAGTTGGTGCTACACAAATGGTAAAAACGGACTTCACGCCCTTTGCCTAAAGGCAAAATCAACACAAGACAGGAGGTGTTTTGGGTCACCAACTTCCATCCACAAGTGCCCTGGAAAGCCCAGACACCAGGAAAGAAAACAGAGAGGGCTGTGTATTCTAATCAACTGTTGGGGAAAATAATGCCCCACTGTCTTTACTTCCACGGTGCAACAGGGCTATTTCATGTCTTTTTGCTTTCATTCCCATGCTGTTTGCTGGGTCAGAATTGGTGTCTTCTCTAGCATGGTGTTGTCGTACAAGATATCTGAGATCCCAGGGCCTGACTAACTGGGCACCCATGTGCACCAGGCTGAGGAAAAACCAAACCAAACACCTTGCTCTTTTAGAAAATGGCATCTACTGAAAGATTTGATGATGTGAGGGACCCTGGATATGAGAAGAGGGAAGTGATTATGTTTTCCTTTTGCTTCCATGTCTTTTGTTTTAGCCATAGGCCAGGCCATTCTATATTTTTGGTTAGAAAGTATTTTGGTTTCCTTGGCTGAAGGGTGGCTCTTATTTGCACGCCATTTTCTATTCTCGCTCTCTGTTGGCTTTCAGGATCGTTGCTCTGTGTGCCAAGGGTCTTAAGTAGTCTTAGCGCCACACTAATTCGTCTTCTGTTGTGTGATGAGTATGTGTGTGCGTGTGTGTGTTTTATAGGATCTTTTTCAGGCATCAGCATTCTCCTCTACCCTTATAACCATGGGCTGTACTACATACTATCTCTGTCTACTTAGTTCATTACATCAGAAACAGAATTCTTTATGTGCCGCGGTGTGTGGTGGAGTGTGTGTGTGTGTGTGTGAACATTCATTCACGTTGCATTACACCCATAATGCATGAAGGTGAGAGGAAAATGGAGTGGTCCAGTATATTGCCCAGTGTCTTTCAGTTTTTCATAAAGAAAGGAAGACCAAAAGCAGTAGCAGTAGCAGCAGCAGTAATATAGCTGGAGTGTTGAGATTTTTTCACAGGAGGTAATTCCTTTTTTTCTTTCAATCAACTCACTTGAAGAGATTACTTAATTAGCATTTATTGTTTGTAGAATTCCTTGTCCAGAAGTAACATTTTAGGGCCTGCAGTTTTGAAGAAAGACAATTTAATGGGTGATAATCTTATATGGAATTTTCAAATTGATTTCTTGGTAGTAAATTGCTCCTCAATTGTAGTGCCTTCTCAACTCTCATTAGGCACCAAGGCTTCTTTCTGAATGCATTCATAACCATCAAAATGTTGTCTCCAGTTTCCTGTCATTTGAAACAGGTCATAACTCCAGGCACAAACATTTAAAGGACAGCTATACTTTTACTATTTCATTAGTGTGCTAGGAGAATTGGAATGTGCTGTTGAAGTTTATAGAGCTTTGCGGTTCCTGATGGAAACAATTTGGCTGTACTCATCCCAAGAGTAGAGATAATCTTTCTCTTTGTACACGGAGCTGCTTCATTTAAATTCCACTCCGCCTGAGTCTTATTTACCAGCTTGATATATGGCTAGGGCAATATAAAGCCTCACTAGAACCTGGTTATGAGTCCTCTGCCCTTCTCTTTTCCCAAAAATACCCTGGGAATAGAGCAAGCTCATTGCCAAGAAAACTCTGACAGTACAGTTTGGTCCTATTTTCAACTGGTTTCTTTGACTCTTTAGAAGATGGCACTGAAATGTATTACCTAAAAGGAGCTCTAGAAAATTTGAAATAAAACAAAAGCAAACAAGCATACTGAAATTCCCTATGATATTTGTGGCAGTTTTTATGCTTTTGGCTTTCTGAGAGTGGTTAGTTTATGAGCAGAGCTATTTCAAACTTTGCTATTGAATTCAATGGGGATGGTATGGTCTTATCATGGCCTCTGCCTGGACATTTTCTAGTCAAAATAGGTCTAAAAATGATACCACTGCTCTAACCCTCTCATTTTAACAATGAGGGATTTGATACTTAGGTACCACAATGTCGATCCCATTTAAGGACTTTCTGTGTACTGAGCAAGAGGCTCTGAGAACATTCTGTCTTTTAATCCTCAGTTTTGGCTGCCAAAGTAGGTAGGATCATGTCCGTTTCTACGGAAGAGGAAATAGTTTCAGAAAACTCCAATGTCTTGGCCCATATCACACAACAGGTTGGTTGACACCCTGGATTTACTGAGGATGCCCTTTCAAATGAAGCTTTTCAGTGAAAAAACAAAATGCATGCCCTCATTTCTCAGAAGCTCTGTGGTGGGGTTGTCTTCTGGATTTTACACCCTGAGGGCAGCCCTTTGAAACAAGCCTTAGCTCCAACCAAGCTCCTTATTCTGTCTCACCTGCTTTCCTCCAGCCTCCATGATTTGTTGATTTTCAACCTGATGTTTCCCTTGTTCTGTGTTCTAAAGCTCAAGTAGCCTTACCCCACCCTTTCTGACTCTTTTATAACCCATATCAATGGCTTTCTCTTCCTCACCTTTCTTGAATTAATCTCACTGATCCCTTCATTCTGAAAGAAAACGATATCAAGTGCCTGTTCTTGAGTCAGGAACTGCTCTTGGGGTACATCAGTGAACCAGACTGACAGGGTCCTGTTTTGTGGAGCTTTACACTCCTGGGTGGAGGGATTATTGGAAAGCACTACATTTAGATTCAAAAGACCAAGGCTAAATCAGAATGTGAAAACTAACAGATGTGTCAAACGGTTATTTTTGATTTGGCCTATACAGTGTCTGAAAAATTAAATGGATTGGGAACATTTTAAAACCAAGAGATTCTACATAGAAAACCATCTGGATTTCTGGCGTCTCAGTGGTGACCTGGGCCCACATCCCCGTAAGGCACCCATCCACAATCCCTATGATATGAACAGTTCTGCACCCTTTGGATGGGGTGGGGCCTTTCACCACCCCTGCCTCCACCACACCTTCTTGTGCCCAGTCAGCTAGACTCATTCGCATGATCTGCTGACCCCTGTAGACATCTTAGATTACAATCCTTGGAGCAAATGATCTAAAAGTCCCTTTGTATCCTGGCACCACTGTGGCCTCTCCTGGGCTAGAGCCAGCAGCCAAACAAAGAGAATCTCTGTGGACCCAGAGGAGACCGGACCATCACAGGGCAAACTCAGAGCACATTCAGACCCTGGACAGCGACCAGCTCTCTGCACCCCAGAGCCATTTATTATCCATTCCAGGCCTTGATGTTGAGGCCCCACTACTTGAACTTTTCAAGAGACTTAGTGGAAGTTAAAAAACCAACAAAACCAGAAAATTAGAAATTATCTCAGGTAAGAGCCAAATGAATCAGAAGTGAATAAGGAGAGAACTGTTGAGCAAAAGCAAATAAAGGCTGCCTAATATTTGGGGGAACTAATGCTGACTATTAATATTGTTAAAGTTGGCTTTGGTACTTTGAAAACCTTGACTCAAAATCAGCAGCAAAAGCAACACGAACAACAGCTAATATTAATTGCAAGCCTGTTGTGTGTTGTCTCTCTCCCTTAATTTAACCCACTGCTCCCATTTTACATACAGATGGGAAACTGAGACTCGAGGAGATTAAATCACTTGTCCAAGGTCATCTAACGAATGTATTCAACCACTCAAATGTTTTAATGATTTTGGTTCATTTCTTAATTTACCTGACCATATAGAGAAATGATTTGGGGGATTGACAGAGGTCACACACACACATGCACACAGTTAGTGCCAAACTTCTACAGACAAAGATGGACCCTCCATTGTCAGGAGTTGAGCAGATTCTTTCCCCACTGACGTTCATTATCTAGATCTATTTTCAACATTTAATGAAAATTTTCATTCTGATCAATTCAGCTGTATTAAACCATCAAGGGACGGTGATCAAGATGTTTTACTGAAGAGTCCACACAGGGAACTAGATGATACACCAAAAGCAAGCTGGTAAATATAAGAAACGCCAAGTGTGAGTTCGGTGATTTGAGATTTGATCCTCATAGTAAACCTGATTAAAGTATATAATTTCGTTTAAAAAAGAATCTATCAGGGCAAAGCCTACCTCTCAAAAATTTTTTTGCTGAATTCTGTAAGATTGTAAGAAACATGTCACACTAGACCAGAAATATTTTTTAAAAGTCCTTGATTCTCCCTTATTTTCTCCTGTTTATACTCAGATATAACATGGGGAACTCTTAAGGCAGAGCAGAGGGTCGTCCAGGCAGTTAATGAGAATTCAAACTGGATTTGAGGTCTTCCTGACTCCCATGTTATACTCTGCCAGGCTGAAGCATAAGCTGCTGAAATTCTGAGGAGAGAGTTCTCTAAGAGGGCAAGAGTCCCAAAGCACCCATTGTAAACAAGCTGTCTGAGGCCCAGATGTGGAGTGGAATAATTGTAGGTGTGTTTGTCAAAGCGGAACCTGTTATTTATGATCCGTGTCTGCACACATGTGGATCTAAGGGACCAGCCTCTTGGCAGAGATCCTTTGGTCAGTGTCTCTTTGGTCACACTGTGTTCCTGGCCCTCCCAGTTATCCCTGTTCTGGAACTGAGGAAACCTTCCTAGTGCCCCTGTGAGTGGTGAGAGCAGTGTAATGCAGAGGTTAAGAGCATGATAGATGAACCATGGCTCTGCCGCTAGCTAGCCATTGGGCAACCTTTCTGTGCCTCAGTTCTTTCATCTATAAAATGAGGACAATGCTAGTACCTCTCTCGTAGGATTGTTAGAGGATCAAACAAATTAATATATTTAAAAGGCTCAGAACAGTAGTTTGCGCATCATGGGTTAAATTAGGTTAGAGGTTGCTAAATAACATCCTAATGTGTGACATATTGCTTTTAATAATAACAACTAGGCTGTTGAGCCCTTTTATGTGCCCGAATCAGTTCAAGAATTTAGCCTGTATTAGGTCATTTAATCTTCAGAATATACAAGGAATATATACAGAATATACAGGATAATACCATCTTATCTCTATTTTCAGTTGAGAAAACTGAGGTGTAGAAATGTTAAAAATATGCCCAAGTCACAGAGTAGTAAGTAATGGAACCCAAACTTGAAAGAAAGCAGGCATCAGTCTGTGGAATCCATGCTCTTAACCACTGTCCTAAAAAGATATGCAAACCACCTTTGTTCTTACTCTTCCAAATCCAAGATTGAATTTATTCATTGCAGAAATGCCAGATTTCTGAGAGCCTGGACAGAAGATCAGCACACGTATTGCTCCCTTATTACCCATGGTTTAGAGCAAGTAAGGTTGATACAGTCAAGTCATCAAATCACAGCACTTCCTTGGACAAAAGACTCAGCCTTTCTAGTGAAGGAAAATCCACAGTAACCAGTCTGGCTAGGGATTCCAGATGCTTCTTAATACCTTGTTTTCAGTTGCTGTCACAAGTGTTGGCTCCCCAACTAGATTATAAACTCTTGGTAGACTAGGCCATGTTTCTACAACTGCTAATCTCCCATGACAGTCATGAGTGCTGGACACTCTAAAATTCAATAAATACCAGTGAATGGATTGGTTCCACTTGTTTTGTACCCTGATATCAACAACCTTGTTGCGTATAGATTTTTCCAGTAGTCAAGGTAGGAATTCTAGAGTTCCCTTTGGTACAAAGTTGGAGCTCTAGTGCTCTCTAAATCCCGTGAATATCACTGGAACAAATTACTTGTTGATAATGAAACCATCATATCTCTTTTATGTCTGCAAAGAAAGCTCTTTAATGAAGTGAGAGGCTCTGCTGATAATCTTTGATTTCCCATCAAGATAATTGTAGGAGAAAGTAAAGGTTGGGCATTGTTTGCTGAGTATTTAATTGATTGTTTGCTGGGTTTTAGTGGTTGTGAAAGATTAGAAAGTACCAAAGAAACCAGATATGCTTAAATAAGAATAGAAAAGAGAATGTGCTCACAGGCCACAGGAAAAGTCATTGAAGGCGACAGAAGCCCTGATGCCACACTCAGAAAGGGCCTTATCCTGGTCAACAGCATAGGAAATGAGGACTTTATAGTGGCAATAAGACTCGTAATTTTAAGGAAAGTTGTGCTAAAGCTGGTCTTTCTTTTCCAATGGTACTTTCATTCTGGAAACTGCAATGAGACCTTAAATAAACAATGGCACTGTATTCCAAGGCAGAGGGCTTGCAGACCATCAAAACTAGGATTGGCAGGAACTCTGCACTAATGTGTGCCCTCTCGTAATGAATTCTGCCTTTCAGCAAGGAAAGGTGTTTAGCTGGCATCTGAGTATTAGCATAAGCTTTTGATATTCTATCCTTCATTTTAGGGGGAAAAAGTCAAACTTTAGATAGTTGAATTTGAAAGTTTAAAAATATCTCATTCAATTTGCTTAGGAGGGCATTTGTCACTATCTATTAAAATTTTTAAAAATATAAGCTCCTTGCCTAGGGAGACCATACATTCTGGTTTGCCACGGGTAGTCTCAACTTCTGCCGGTTTTACTGGTATAATTATTAATATCTTTTAAAAATGTTCATATTTGGATGATAAGTAGTACTCTATCTATACCCCACTGATTCCTCTGTTCAGTGTCTAATCTAGAAAATTACTCACATATATGCACATGGTTACTGCAGTTCTGTTGGCAATATCACAACATAGAAAACCACATGAATGCCCTCTAGGAGGAAAATAGCATTCATCCTAGGGAGCACCATCCTGCAATTAAAAGAATGTGCTATATACCCTGAGAAAACCATCATTCAAAAAGAGGCATGTACCACAATGTTCATTGCAGCTCTATTTACAATAGCCAGGACATGGAAGCAACCTAAGTGTCCATGGACAGATGAATAGATAAAGAAGATGTGGCACATATATACAATGGAATATTACTCAGCCATAAATAGAAACGAAATTGAGTTACTTGTAGTGAGGTGGATGGACCTAGAGTCTGTCATACAGAGTGAAGTAAGTCAGAAAGAGAAAAACAAATACCGTATGCTAACACATATATATGGAATCTAAAAAAACAAATGGTTCTGATGAAACTAGGGGCAGGACAGGAATAAAGACGCAGACGTAGAGAATGGACCTGAGGACACAGGAAGGGGAAGGGGAAGCTGAGATGAAGTGAGAGAGTGGCATGGACATATATACACTACCAAATGTAAGATAGATGGCTAGTGGGAAGCAGCTGCATAGCACAGGGAGATCATCTCGGTGCTTTGTGACCACCTAGAGGGGTGGGATAGGGAGGGTGGGAGGGAGGGAGATGTGAGAGGGAGGAGATATGGGGATATATGTATATGTATAGCTGATTCACTTTGTTATAAAGCAGAAACTAACATACCATTGTAAAGCAATTATACTCCAATAAAGATGTTTTAAAAAAAAGTAAATAAATTAAATAAAATACATGACAAAAAAAAAAAAAGAATGTGCTAGATCTGTATGTACTGAAATGGATAGGTCTCCTAGATATGTCTCTAGGGGGGAAAAAAGACAATTTTCAGAATATTGTCCAATATTATAATGCTCAGGTGACTTTAAAAAAATGCAGACTAGTTTAAAATATATTGTAGGAGCCACATATATAAGTATGTAAAGACAGAAAATGAAAAGACATTCATCAAACTATTAACAGGGGTTAAGCTGGATAGAAGGGGTAGGTCGGCACTTGATATGGTGGTTAAGGATGACAGTAACTGTCACATTTCAGCTTTTCCACAAGGGCACTATAATTTCACATGACTTGTGGAATTGATCATTGATTATAAATATAATTTTAAATTTAAAACAATGTCCTAGAGGTGATGTCACTCAACTCACTGTTTGAGATTGAGGTAACTGAGGCCCAGAGAAGCCACATACATCTTCCAGGTCACACTGTAAATATGGTGCAGAGCTGAGGCCCACATGAGTCTCCTGACACCCTGTTTCTTATTCTCTGACTGGACTGTGCTCTCCTCCAAGGTTTCTGAAGATTTATTAAGTTGACTCAACCCCATGGAAATGAATGGCTGGACACAAACTTAACCATGCCCATCAAATTTTACTTCCTCTTAACTCCAGACCAAAAAGTAATAGCCAGGGATGCTGAGCCCATCAGTGTGGCCCAGACTGGCAGCTACCTGACTTATTCGCTGGAGTCTGCTGTCTGGCTTTGTTTTGACCCTAATTCTCCAGCATGTGTTAATTTGATATGGACATTAAAATGGTCATTAATGGTTTGAAGAAGTGGCAAGTGTGTGGCAAATAGGATTTTTCTGACGTGTTTTTATTACAGTAATCATGGGGTCACCCGCCTTGGTTTGTGTCACCATCTTTCCTCTGGTAAGCAGTGTGCTCAATGGCCTTGTCCTCCCCAGGGATTCTTTGAGCCCCAGTGAAACCTGCTAAGGTGTAGGCAACTGAAAGCAGCTAAAACATGATTCTTTCCTAGAGTGTTTTCATGTTAACATAGATCAGGACCTGAAGTTAAATTTGATGGTGATTTAAAGGTAGAAGCTTAAACATTAACCAGCAGATTAATATTAGTGGGAAGGATTAGTGGAAAGGATTTTACTGAACTTTTTTTTTTGCCTTCCTAATATTCCTGAAATTACACCAAACAACTACACTTTCTGTCAATCATTAATACACAACCTAGTAATAACTGTCATTAATGTTCTTGAATTTAGAGCCCAGCACTTCATGTGAATTATGTCATCTAATCTACAAAACAACTTTATGAGATAGAGACTATTTTTATCTCAATTGACTAGAACACTGAGAAAAAGATTGTTTTCTCAAAATTTAGCAACTTGGAGGAGGTCACAGTGTAGGAGACAGAGCTGGGTTCAAATCCCATAATCTGATTCAAAGCCTCAGCTTTCACCACCGTACCATATTGCTGCACCATGATAGCGATCATGTAATTATTATGAATGTGCAAAATATAATGTAATACAGTAAAATGTAATATTGTGTAATATATAATTATGTGCAATTAGCTGTGTGGGGACTCACTTGCATACTCTGATTTCAGAAATGCCAAGGCGGGGGTAACGCCCTCTCTGAGAGTTGTTAGTAGAATTCCAGAAACTGGGTGGGTTTGGGCAAAGTTGGAAAGGTGCTTCCCCCTCCCCTGCCCCTACTTTCTTGGTTCAACAGTTTGCTTGCTGGCACTCTTACTTGGGAGATAAATCTAACCTAAGATCTCACTATCCATACCACTCAGGAAGCTCGTACATCACTTACTGAGTAACTGACAGTAACTGAATTTGGTTAAGAGGGCATGGCTGAAACTCAGCTGAAGAATTCCACTGAAATCATAAAAGGTGATAGCCCAGCCACAGTGGCAGGTGATGGACAGTGTAACCCTTGAGAGCACATCAGCTCTGTCCTGGTTCCTGTTTCCGCAGATTTAATTTATGGCTGGGACTTGGCCCTTCCTTTGGACTTACAGGAAGCCTAAGAGCTGAATGGCTTAGCTCACCGTGATCTGTGTGGAAAGCTCTTCTCAGCTTTCTGACCTCCACCCAAGGACACCTGGAGCTCCTCCAAGCCCAGTAGCAGAAAGTTGTTTTCCTAGAGATTGGCAGCTCTTGTGAAAATATGTAGTTAAACAGTTTGCTAAATGAACCGAGACTCATTTTGTTAGGTCTTCACTCAGACCATAGAAACACTTTCTCAATTATCTTTGCAAGTATCCTATTTATCCCTCTTAGTTATTTATTTTCCAATTCCTTCTATGAATGTTTAAAAAAAGGGTCCCAATGCCAGTGTCTTACTGCCATGAAGGAAAGGCATGCCAGGTAATGGTCAACAGGAATGAAGGCAATGTAAGCCAAAAAAGTGTCTGGAATGGGGAGAGCACTCAGGAAATCATCTTTGTGATTGGAAGTAAACCCATATTGCTCCTGATATGAGGTTTTGGATTATAACATTCAAGATCATCATTTCCTAACAAGAAACACTGTGTCATCTCAGTAAGCACCCTACTCTAACCAGCTGAGTTAACCAGCTGCCCTAACACCACATAGTCTTTATTTTTCTGCTTTCTTAACGTCAAGTTTCAAGAGGATATCCAGAAAAATCAATGAGCCTGGATTTTTGAGTAATTGAGGACTGTTACAATATTTTTTAAAAGATGAGCATTGTGTACAAGCCAAACTTTTCCAAACCCATTTCATGGAAACCCAGGCCCACAGATCAACAGTTCTGTGGTCACATTCACAAGGGGAACTCTGCCTCTTTTATCCCTCTCTTAGGAATTTGACATATACATTAAAAGCTCTGAGAATTCCAATATCCAGTAAAGATGTCTATTTAACTTTGTTTAACCCAGTGTCTTCCAAACTCATTTAATCAGAGCCCTTACATAGCCCCTGTGGAGGGGGAGTGCTCAGGAGAAGCTGCTTTCAGAGATGGGATTACATCTCTGCACCCACAAAGTACATTGAGATGATTGCCGTTGCTGACGGTTAGAGCCCACTGTTCAGAACAGGTTGTAAACAGCGTTAATGACAAACAATCTTTTCCCAAGGTCTTAACTGAACTTTTAAGTTCCTCAGTTAGATAGTGCACAACGCAATATTTTTCCTCTTTGCTGCAAGGAACTTAATAATACTGTGATGGCCCCTTGTGAATGGAAGGATGATCTTCCCCCACACACAAAAAAAAAGTTCCAGAGGACTTGGAGGAATTTTTCTGTGTCTAATCAGAATGCCATGAACATCCTGGGACTAGGCAGCTATTATTCGAGAGCTTTGCCATAACCCAAATGACCTTTCTCTTCCGTTCACTCATTTCTTTAGCTTTAATGTCATTCTGTTTTTGAAAAAAAATGTTAACACAAATTGCAGTAACATCACTCTTCAGCATTTGCATAGCTGGGGTGCAGCTTTTGGAGGTAGCTTTCCAGAGAGAATTCCAATAAAGCGTCTGCATTGCCTAAGGTATTAGTTGCTTCTAAAGAATGAATTTACCATTTTATGGATTAAGAGGTAGAGCTTCAGAGAAGATGAGGCCGAATTTATGCAGGTAGAAACATAATAATATTCATTCACCTGGAATACCAGGAAATAATGTTAACAAGTAAAAATAATGTCAATAATGAACACAAACTGAATCTGTTAGCTGGATGATCTGGAACTAGTTCACCTGGTCAGGTTAGAGCTTTCTTAATGCCTGTAATGTTACATCTGGAACCAGGCCTGATATGTTTAATTATCTCAACAAGGTTGATATTGGCCATTACTTTTATAATAATATCAGGAGTGAGAAAATCAACCCTTACCAATTAAGGATTTTACACTTTATAGTATCATCTACGTTACCTTCGTAGGATGGCAGAGTTATCTCAATTCACAGATATACATACTCAGAGAGGTTAAGTGATTTGTGTGTGGTCACACAGCTGATACGTAGCAAAGCTGGAACCAGAACCTAACCCACTGTGCCTTCCTTAAATTGTACTGTCTCATTCCACAGAGCTCCTCAAGCAAAGTTGTTTGATTGGATATAAACTCTTTTGAGTATCTGACACATTCCTGGGTTTTTTTCAAAGGAAATCATTTGGAAGGGAGCTTGGAATTTGTATGTTGAGATTGCATAACCCCTTTATTTAACAAATACCTATATAATGCTTATTGTCACAGCAGGTTTCTAAGCACTTTGGAACCACCAAGTTGTGGATATCTCTTACCAGTCTTACAGCGCAGATATAATTTTACTCAGTTTTACAGATATGGAAACTATGACCAGAGAGGCCAAATCACTTCCCTGAGGACACAGAGCCACCACCTATCAGAACTAGGATTTTCACGCAGGCTCTCCGACTCCAGAGTCTGTGCTCTTCATCACTACACCTTTTCCTGTCACCTTCTCTGTTTATGCAAGTGTAGGATTGTGTAGGAAAATCAGGTTGAGTGTGATTCAGATAGAGATTTTGTTCTAAACATGATGTGTCTAGGTAAGCTTAAATAGATGTTTTTTACTTTGTTATTCATACTTTCATATCTTTGCTAAATTTCTTGTAGTATTTGTGTCCCTTTCATAATAATAAAGAGCATATACAGAAAACACATTATTCTAGCATAAGGCTGCAGCCTTTATCTTAGGTGCTGAAAGATATATTGGCGAACACACATGAGCACACACATGCATGCACATACATTCATACAAGGGGAATTTTGAGCCAGGAAACTTGTCTTTAAGCCCCTATATTCCTTTTTGCACATTCCTTTGGTGACCTTGGGCATATCTCTGTACTTCTTTGAGCTGCTGTTTTCTCATCTGATAAATGAAGGATAATACTACTTCATAGAAGATTAGGAGCACTAAGTGAGACATTGGATGTGCACACACTTTGTAAGTTTCAAAGTGCTATAAAAATGTAAATGACTCTAGGTAAAGATACTTCTGAAATGTTTTCAAAAGTTTCCATTCTCTATTATTTGCATAGATGTTATGCAACGTGTGTTTTGGAGTTTGCCAGAAAGAGTTTTATCCTGTAGCCCTTAGCCGGTCAGGATGTAAGCTAGGGTGGAAGTTTTGTGGGGTAAGCAAATCTGCTGCTCCCTTGGAGAATTCTCTGAATTTGCAAATAGGAACACTGCAGTTGGCAAAATGGAGCTGCAGTAATAACATTTATCATTCAGGTGGAGCCTCTGTGTTTGCAGAGGGCTTGGTAATTGGTAATTAGCTGACCTCCCCTTGCCTCCTCCTGCCATTCTTCCCTTTCTCCCATCTCGCTGTGCTGCCGTGAATTCAGAGGCAGAGGCCCCTGCACCCTCTTCCTATGTTGCTCCTTAGTGTCCGTAAAGCCCCAGAGGGCCGCCGCCGTCTAATGAGTTGGTACCAGGGGTGAGAGTTAAGCCAGCCACACAAATGAGCTCTGGCCCTGCAGCCCTGGGCCAGTAGGATATGAGGTCAGGCCTGTAAGACATCAGGCTTCAGGCAGGGAATAGGTTTAATATAAATAGGAATTCTCTGCCCTTGTCTTCTTTGCCTCTCACCTCTTCTCCCCCAAAGCCTGGCCTCTGCCTTGTTGGTTCTTGGTGCCCAGTGACCCACTTTTGCCTCCACCAACCATCTTGTTGGCAAGTCCAGATTTCCCCATGTGCCCTCTCAACTAGGGCGGACTTTTCTCATTCATTTGTTCCCAAGAAGAATTAGGACCTGAAAATCTTGCTGGTCTTTCGGCTGCCGCCTAGATAACCGTTTAGACTCTCGTTTCACACCCGCTTCATCTCTGGCTCCATTCAATCACACTGAAGTTCATTTGAAGGGGCTGAGACTTCTTATGAGCAACTCCATCCTGCTTAAAAAATGGAGTGCCTCCTCGCTGCCATTACAACAGATCTGAGATAACTTCTCTGAAAGGAGGGCTGAGAACTGAATAATTAATAAAACCATCTTTTCTGAACTTTTTTTCTTTTCATCAGTTTGGTGGCTTCTGATATTCTCTTTGGCCTGGCACATGGGTAGGTAGACATATCATTGAAGGCCAAGCTGAATTCCTCAGTTTTGGACTTTGCTAGTAACTGCTTCCTCGAGGAGCCCCTAGAACTGAAAATGAAGAGGCTGCATGCGGCCATACTTGCTCCTTCCCAGTCCTCCTGGAGAGCCTTCAGTCCTATCAGGCAGCTCTCAGTTCTGTCTCAGACTGTTTTTCCCAAGTAATTTAACCACCTATAACATTAGACTCCCTCTTTTTTATTAAAAAAATTTTTTTTTCTTCTGTGATGCTTTTTTTCTTTACTACCCTCCCCTGCCTCTCATCCATCTGTTGTTTATATGGAAGGCCAAAAAGCTTAACATATGGTAAAGAGGGGAAAAATGAACTTTACAATAGGGAGTTGAGGACCTGGTACAGCTAGGCAGTCTCAGCTGAGCCTCAGTTTCCTTTTCTGTAAAGTGGAGCAAGTCCAGATCCGCCTCGTGGCAGGGGCAGTGGGAATGCTGCAGTGGTGGATCATGGTAAGAGCACTGTCCGGGGTGGAATCCCAGCCCTGCTGTTGACTGGCTGTGTGACCCGTGGGGACCTCTGTACTTCAGCTTTTTCATCTGTGGAGCAGGGTAATAATAGCACCTGTTTAATAGGGTTGTGTTGGAAGGATTAAAACAGATCATTCATGTAAATTGCTTCACAGAGTGCCAAACCAATAAAGTCCTGCATAAGTATTATTGATGGCTGTTATTCTTCCTGGATTTAGCAAGTTCTGGTTCCCTGAGGAAGAGGTGTCCCCTGACAGCAGGCCTGGTTTAGGTCTTACATTTTCCCAGAGACAAACTGTGAGGTTCCTAAAGGAGCTTTGTAAGCATAACTGTGTGCCCACACCATGGCCTACATGCCTTGGCAGGATGTTCTCAGCTCTGGTCTGTGGGCCCATTGCTTAGAGCTGACCTTGGCAAAGGGAATCTCTCTCTCAGAGTCACGTGGGATGCTCTGGAAAAATATGGGTCTGGAAAGCCAGTGAGGCCAAGGAGATCTAGGACCAAGAGTCCCCACAGCTGTGGACTCAGGCCCTGACTTGGAACCACAGGGAGGCCATGCCTCTCATGGTCTCACACCTGCCACATGCAGATCTTGTCCTAGCACCCTGCTCCATTCTTGATATTAAAGGGACATTGTCACTTTACACAGAAGGGCGCTTTTCTTACTTAGGATGAGTGTCTGAAAACTGAACGATTTATCTTCTACTTTTTTTGAACTGCCATATAAGCCTTGGCATTACTGTTAACAAACAGGCATTTTATTTTCCTAATCGCATGAGCCTCACAATGGGAATGGTCTACATTAATCTTCTGTGAGTTCTGATGGCCAGGTCCAAAGAGGGCATGGTGAAAACGGTGACTGAGGAAGATGAATCTGGCTGCTGCATGGGGCTGAAAGTTGGGCGCAGTGGCTTGGCTCTAAGGCTGGCCAAGGCGGGACGGTCTAGGATTTAATCAGAGCAAATAATGCTTGGTGCATCATGTTGTATCCTATTTCACCCATCAAACAGTGATGAAGAGCTAGAGGGGATCGTGAAGATCATTTGAAGATAAACAAACCAAGGGCTCCAAGGCTTGCAGCTCTGTAAACAGAGGTGAGGTTAGGCTGGGTGCATTTATTCAACAACTGGCTACTTAGTGAGCTTTCATTGTGTCTCAGACACTGTGCTGGAAACACAGGGGTGAAAACAAGAAGAAACACACAGGCAAATGTCCCTATCTCTAAGTTAAAAAAAACACAACAACCAGTAAACAGGAAAACAATTGTAAATCGTGATACAAAACAACCAACCAAGAAACAGAGATAGGGAAGCAGTAAAGGTTAGGGCAGAGGTGAAGCAGATACCGTAGGCAGGGTGACGAAGCATAACCTCTATGACATTTATGCTAAGAATTAAAAGATTAAAAGGAGCTTCCACGTGAAAAGTGGGAAGAAGAGCAAAGAGCATAAGAGCCTTTGAGGTGGAGGAATTTGCAAAGGCTTGAGTTGAGAAGATCCTGGGCCTTTCTAAGGCTTGAAATAAGGCCACTGTGTCTGGAAAGTCAAGAGGGGGCAGAGCGGGTTCAGATGACTTTGGAGAGGTAAGGAGAGGCCAGATCATCTAGAGCCTTGGAAGTCATAGTAAGGGGGCTAAATTGTGATGCAAGGCAGTAGTTTGGAAACTCAAGCATGAATCAGAATCATGTGGAGGGTACCTTAAACAGATTGCTGGACCCCATCCCTAGAGTTGCTGATTCTCATGGTGTGACCTGAGAATTTGCATTTCTAAGACATTCCCAGGTGGTACTGATGCTGCTGGTCTAGAGACTAGACTTTGAGGGCAACTGCTCTGAGGCAGTGAGAAGCATATTAGAAATACGTTTAATAGAACTGGCAGAACTTGCTAACCAGCTGAGTGGGGCTCAAGAGGGAAAGGAATCAAAGGTAATCACAAAGGTACAATCCCACGTGATCAGGAGGTAAAATATGTAGGAAAAATTCTTTAGTTGGTGTTGGACTATGAGATGGTGTGCCCAGCAGGAATCTTCTGTGGGTTTCAGTGGATGTGGAATTCAGAGATTCGTAAGACTTTCACAGATGGGTGGTAGGGAGGGTGTAAATGTAGGGGAGGAAGCACAGAAACAGGAACATGATACGGTCAACCTGGGGTTTCTCCAGGTCCTCCCAGCCAACCTTTTCACCCTGCAAACTCGGGGCCAGCCACGCCACTGGCTTGCCTGGCCCAAGGCCAAACCAGTATTGGCAGCAACCTCGGTCCACCAGCAAATAGGCTGGCTTGTTTTGCCATCCCCCTTCTCTACCATCTTGTAGAGGACTGGACTGACTCCACTTCTTGCATCCTATGATGAAAGAAACTAATTCTTGTAAGCGGTGACCCTGAGCAGGGACACCCACTGTCCACCTGAATGAACCAGGTCTGCCTTTGCCCTGCCCTGCCCCTGGAACGCTCCACTGTGTGCATGTGGTCAGTCAAATCTCCCAGCCTTACTTCCACCAGAGCGCAGCTCCCTCTCCCGCCACCACCCCCCCCCCCCCCGCCCCATTAGTGTGTGTGCTGCTGACAGCACACCCAAGTTATGAGGGCAGCTCTGCTGGGCTGCAGACAGAACCAGTGAGTGACCTGAAGCATGGCCCACCCACAGGAGAGGCCCAGAGATCATGGAAAGGACAGTGTCGTGGTAGCCAAAGGAGAGAACAGTTTTAAAAGAAGCAGAGAGGCCCAGATACATCCGAACTGTTGAAAAGTGTAAGAAATTAGGAAAAAAGAACCCAACATGATTTGTCAACAAATCACGACAACTTCATAGAGAGCAGCTATACCAGAGTGGGCGGATGGAAGAAAACAGCAATCAAAACGCAATAATGCACATCTAATGTTATTAGGTTAAATACTACACAAGTAATTGAGTGATAAAAATTACTAATTTTGCACAGGATGCTCACTGTATGCCCCGGGTACTACTAGTCCTGCTTGAATAGTGGAGTAATTGGCAGATAACTGCACTATTAATTATGCCAAGGCTTGCTTGGAGATAGGCTAAAGGCCATACATGTAGGATGAGGAGGATCGGTGAATTCCTTTTATCTCTGTGCCCTGAGAAGAGCAGATGGAATGCTTGAAGTCAGCTTGAGCCCACAGTTGGCCCCGTAGACTGAAGTTCCTTCATGCTCTGCCCTGAAAAGGAAACCGGAGTGCCACCTGCAGTGTGTGTGCAAATGGCACTGAGGCACAGCGCGGGTGGAAGGTGTTCTCAAGTTCTATGCAGGAGACACTTTATAAGCCAGGCCCCCAAGGACCAGTATTCGCTTCTCTCTGATTCATCCATCCTTGGCCACATGATAAACATTCCCCATTCCTTGCCCTCTTGACACCAACTAAATCATCCTGCATGCGTAAAAACAGACACAAAGCTCCTAAGTTCACATCTGGATTTTCCACAAAGTGGATTATGGCAAACTGTAGGCAGAACAGCTAGCTTATCTGGTTGTGGGATGAGATAAGACAGTAAGAAGCCTATCAGAGTCGAAAGTTTTGAACCTGCCCTGTCCAATAGATCCTTCTGAGATCATAGAAATCATGTTTTGTGCTACCACTATGGTGGCCACTAGCCACATGTGTGTATCAGGCACTTAGAGAGGGGCTAATGTGACTGGCAATGGAACTTTTAGTTTTATTTACGTTTAATTAATTGAAATTTACACAGCCCATATGGGTCGTGGTGAAAGCACAGCTTCAGAAGACACTCCAGCTTTACTTCCACCCTTATGCAGTCACATCTGGAGCTCCTGTCTGGGCTTGAGGGGACCTCAGAGCCTCTTAGGGTGATGTGTGTCCTCTGGGATGACATTTCATCTTGGACGATTTCCCTCCTCCTATCAAAAGAGAGCTTCATTCACTCCAAATAAGGAAAAATCTGCCTTACTTACGGGGGTGGAGGATGGACATATTAACAGGCTATAGATAACAAGCAAGCCCTTTAAAAATGAATGTGGTGACTGTTCAATGCTGCCAAATCAATTTGTGCAAAATGACGGAAGACAGGGATGAGCTGTGGCTGACAGGGAGCAATTGAGTTGCGTGATTTTGCCTTGAATTATTAATTTCGAGAAGTGTTGTTTCTCTCTCTTAAATCTACATCTTCCTCGCCCTCCGAGTGTCAGTGGGAAGCACTGGATGGGTGAGCTTCTCTTTCTAGTTTGTTGAGCAACCTTCTCTCTTGGTCTCTTTTCTCCTGCTCTCAGCTCTTCCTCAAAGTTTGCATTTCTTTTTTTTTCTTTCCACATGTGCGACAAATTACCTATATAAATAAGTGTTAATAAGACAACAACAAGGGAGAAAGCATCCTCATCAAATTTCAGGTCTCTTCCACGGGTGTCCCTGCACAGCCATGGCATAAGAAGGGAGCACATAAGCTTGGAAAAGTGAATTCGTGGGAGGTTGTTTTCCTCTTGGGAAAGATAAGAGGACTTTGGCTGGTTGGCCTATTTGGTGAAGTCAGTGTGCTACTGACATCCTTGATCTCAGGATTAAGCCTTGCATGGGATGCTTTCAACCGTGATTCCTTTGTGCAGAGTCCAGTCCTGGAAAGCCAGCTTACACATACATGTGCATCCCAGAGAGGACCTGGAGAGAGTGAGGATGGCTCAGCTCACCTCAGTCCTATTACTAACCAAAGCCATGTGCTACTTACAGTGTGGCAGTGAGAAGCTCGCAGACACCAGAGCTGCTCCAAGGGGCCTGGCTTGATATTGCCATCTCTTAGCAACAGAAGAATTCCCACCTTGGTTGCTTGAGGCTTCAGGCTTCTTTGAAGAAATCCTTCTCACCTATCCAAGTGTACTAAGACCCTGCCTTATAAAGTGAGATTTGGTTATTTTATGAGGTGGTGTGGTTTTGTGGAAGGTGCTTTGGGATCAGACTGACTGGAGTTTTAATCCCATTTCTGTCACTTGCTGGCTGTTTGACTAGTGAAGTGACAAAACAGTTCTGAGCCTGTTTCCTTATCTGTGAAACAGCTAATGCTAATTTGTGGGGTGGTGGCAATGGTTATAAATGAAAACTGTGACATTTCTAGTTACAGTGGCTTATAAGTGGTCAGGTGGTCAGCGCTGTGGTTCCAGTAGATGCAGCCGAGAAATGCAGAAGACAGTTCCCAGCCAGCCCCAGAAACAGCCCCAGAAACCTTCCTCCAGGGACCCTATCCTTCAGTCATTTCCCTCCTGCCTTGCCTTTTCTTTGTTGTGAGTCAGAGCAATTTCATTCATTCTTTCATCTGTTCATATATTTAATAAATACCTCTGAAAGCCTACCGCATGCCAGGAATTGCTGTAGGTGCTAGGGATACAGCAGTGAACAAGAGTCCTGACCTCATGATGCTTACATATTAGTGGAGAGGTAGACACAGACTCAATAAACAAATGAAGACATAACTTCAGATGGTGATTAGTGCTTTGTGGAAAGATAAAGTAGGGTGAAGGGATCTGATGGAAGTGATGGAAACCTCACAGCTAGTATGTGATCTTTAAGATCACACTTGCACACACACACTACACAGTAAGGAGTGTGGATCCTTTATTTTATGGAGTGAGGAGGACAAAGGGCATGAAGAAATGAGACTGGGGGGCCACAGTGGATACAGGAGGTGGAAAATGGTTGGAATGAGCTGGGCTGAAGAGGAGGAGGGGAAAGAGGAGATGCAAGGCGGCTACCACCTGGGCAGATGTGTGGGGAAAGAGAGAGGGAAGGTGCCAGAGATTTCCCGGCTCCTGGACCTCCTCATGAAAGCCCTTAGCAAAAATGTGCATGACTCACTGATGCTTTTGCAGTTAGATTTTGGGGTTTTTAGATCTGGGACATGTGGAACTGACATGGTTGGCCCAGGGAGCCAATATTTACATGCTCCTTGTTTTAAATAATCCAAACTTTATAAACAAGTGTAAAGTAAAAAGCCCTAGTCCCTTTCACTGTTTCCCAAATTCTGGTCTCCAAAGGTGACTAACATTAAAAGTAAAATGTGTATCCTTTCTGATCTTTTTTTATAAATATACAAACACTACACATGCATAATGTTTAAAAATAAACAGTGGTTTCCTTCTCTTTTTTTAAAGAAGAGATCTGATATCATAATTCCCCAAGGACCAAATCCCAAGAAAGACTACCAGAACATTCTAGTATCAATGCTGCATCCTCAAACTACAGACAGCAGTTCTCAGAGAAAAACCTCCCTCTTGGCCCAGCATCAGGTCCTAACCACTCCTCCACACACTCCCCGTCTGCCCACCATTCTCTACAAAGAAATGCTTTCTCCAGCAGGTGTTTACAGGCAAGATTGTATCATGGCCCCCAGCCAATACTCCAGTCATTAAGTAAGAGAGATCCACTGCCACTTGAGGCCCTGTCACCTGAAACAGGGTAGGGATAGGGACAAGGAGACTAAATAATTCACCTCTCAGTGTGCTCTGAAAGGGAGAGGAGCTGAGCTATGTGTTGCCATGGAAACCAGGTTCTGTTTACTGGTAGCTTCCTCTATTGGAGTGTGACAGCTTAGCCTGTGGGACGGTGGTTCTCAACCTTGGCTACATGTTGGAGTCACCTGGGGGCTACACAAACACTGGCACCTGGCCCCACCCCCAGCAATTATGATTGCAGTAGTTTTTGTGGCAGCCGGGCATCCCCAGGTAATGCTAACGTGCAGGCCAAGGCTGAGAGCCACTGCTGTAGGTCAACTCTCCCTGTTCTAGTAAGTTAGTCATTATCCTGAGCCTCAAGAGTCAGCATAAATGAATTCAGCACTTCATTATATTTTAATATTGATGTCACATTCAGCTGGGGAAGAAATCTGCTCATTTGTCCACCCTCAGAACCAAGGCATCTTTAGTCCAACTCATTCCCTTTTCTTTGTTCTAATCTTCCTGATGAGAAGGAGCAATGCATGTGGACAAGAAGGGACCTTGCTGACCTCTGTTCTGGAAATATGGCCGTGCTAGAGGATCACCTGTGTGCATTAGCCTTCAAGCAATGTTGGGGTCAGCCATCCACTTTTCCAACTTCCAGGCAGTTGCCAACCTTTGCATTCCCTTCTTGGATTTCCTTCAACGTGCAGATTTACGAGGCAGGGAATGGAGGGGGGGGCGGCTGGAGTCCAGACTTAGTGTAATCACGGAGAAGAATGAACAAAGTGTGCTCCAGGGACTCCCATGCTTCCTGAACGTCTTTCTGGTGTCGTCTTTAATGCTGCTGACTTAGGGACCTCACCTGCTTCTTTGTCCTTCTCCTCACTCAGCGTGACCAAAGTCTATGACTAACATTAGGTTTCCCCATGCAGGGCCAAGAGCGCCAGTCTTTCCGTTGTTGTCTGCACATTGATCGGTGATCCCATTTGCAGCTCTCCTCATGTCTGCCTGGGGTGTCTCTGAGGTTGAGAAATGCCAAGGCAGGGGGCCAGTGGGTGCCACCTATACAGTGGCAGTAGCCAGGAACTGGGACAGGGCCTAGGTCACATGCTTTATTTTTCATTTAGTAGAAATGGGATAGAACTGGGAATCCCTTAGAATGATTTCCAACTCCCCCCGCCCCCCTTGCCATCTTTGCCCAGGAAGACTTCTTTGATCAGGGCTGATTTACACCCGCTCCTAGATACTCTGGTAGTTGTTCCGGAAGCAGATCATAGCCAATCGCGCCCTGGGCTGTCCCCACTGGTTTACCCATCCTCATGCCCACTAAACACAAACCCTTGAGGGCAGAGTCTGCCCAGCCCAGCACGACCCTTGTCATACAGTAAGGGAACATATGCACGCGTGCCAGGATGGGATGCTTGGCGGCGTCCACATTTCTCCCAACCTAAGCGCACACACTGGATTCACACAGACCTGCATCTAACCCCTGCTCTTTACTTCCAGGCTGCCTGACCCTTTGCTAAGCTTTCTCTCTCTCATTTTGATGTGATCCTACACATTCAGGTACTAATGAGTGTTAAAGGAGGTAGTGGATGTGAAGCACTGCTCACAGGGTCAGGACTCGATAAATGTTAGTTATCATGCCATTGTTTTTATTCTTAGTTTCATTATTGTACGTGTGTTAAGTTAATTTTAACATCATCTGCGAGTAGGCAAAGAAAGTATGATGCTTCGCCAAAACAACTTTAACCATCTGGCTCGGATATTAATTCTGATTTAAAAAAAAAAAAAAAAAATTCCTGAGAAAGTGGCTTGTAAAGTGAAAGTGCTGTGCAGGGGTAAGCCGATCCACCGTTGGCCAGATGTGAACCTAGCTGCCGACGTGCTGGCTGTGGCCTTCTGAGACGAGGAGTTTAATCTCGTGGAGTTCCGATAATTAATAGAAAGAGCGCTGGAGCAGGAGTGCACTGTCGGATGGGCAGCTAAGCAGCAGTCAGGACAACCTGGCAGAGTCTCTATAGACGGACCGGACTGTGGCGTGAAGAGCCCTGTAATTGGAGGGAGCGGCAGTGTACGAGGATGGCCTGCAGCCCCCCGTGCCTTTGCCACTTCTGAGTGAATTTGTACGCCGCTTGCAAGAGCCAAGACCTGTGAGTCACGGCCAAGGTCCTTTCTCCTGTGCATTATGGGATCGAAATTTAAAATCAGCAGAGGAGAAGGTCTTGACTCACATGCCAGGAGGGAAACTGAATGTTGGGCGTGTCCTGATCCCGCTGAGCCATCACAGAAGACAGGATTGCTCTAGCTCTCTTTCCCTTCTTTTGTGCTAAGTCACCAAGGTCTGGTGTGTGCTCAGAGGGCAACTGAATGGAGCAGTTTAGATGGAGAACCAGTTTCTAAAGCCACTAGCACCTTTGGACAGCAGCCATTTGAATATCAGGTCAAGGTTTGGGAGACGGTATTAAGGAGCTAACGCTAATATATGCTGGTTGAGAAGCCAGCGCTTTATCATGTCCTACCTACTTTGTGGTGAAATGAAGGTCTTCATAGCGAGGCAGTGATGAACATTGCAGATGCAGGGAAGTCATCCTTCATCACCCTGTTATTTTGCTTAGAGCTCCAACAGCTACATTATGTCTTAAAATTGTCAAATTGTACACACTACACTGACTTCACGGGAGAAAAATGGGTTCTCTACAAAATATCAAAAATCAGACAGTTCTGGTAGAACGAGACATTATAACTCAAAAGTCCTGCAGATAAATAATAATTAGGAATGACATTTACTCAGCAGAGCACGCAGAAAACAATACTCTCTATCAGCTACATCCTTAAATGGTTATCGTTTCACACCTCTAAATACAACTTAAAAAAAAGGCCAAGCAAACAGCCTTTAGGAGGTTAGCAGGAATTTTTTCTTGAAGGAAAAAAAAATAAACTTTAAGGAAGTATTCCTTGTTTTCTATGTATTTTTGCAAATAAGAGCAAAAGAGTTCCCCAGTTGTCTGAAAATATTACAAAACCACCTGTCTGTCCTTTAGGAGGTAGAGAACAAAATCAACAAAATCTGCATCTTGACTGTACACACAGAATTAATCCACAGAAGCAAGGAATTTTTTTAAAGAGACCAAAGAATGATAAGGCTGTGGGCCATCCTTTTATAGAGAAGGGAATGCCTGTGCCTCTGAGGCAGAGCTGGGGCTAGGGTGCAGCAAGGAAGGGGTCCAGAGTGCAGCACTGAAGAAGGCAGCAAGGAAGGAGGGTGGGGCAAGGTCAGGGCACCTCCACTGCCTGCCGCAGCCAAAACTCTGAACTCGCCTGGCAGCTGTAGGGGAGGAAACTGAGGCCAGGAGGTGAAGCGACCTGTCAAAGATCTCACTGCTCGTCGATAACGGACCTAGTGCAGAGGGAGGGAAACACAGCCAGTAATGACACCTATTCCATCCTCTGTGTGTTTTTGTCAGGGGTGGGGAGAATCAGCAGATTTTCATCGTGGCAATCGTCGGACTTGTTTTCTTTATGAATTAACAAATATTTGGACATCACTGGAGGAGCCAGTTTGGCTACCCGTCCACAACAGGAGGGAGCATCCTCCAGGGCGCATAAACCTCCGCTGGGGGTGCACTCTTGGATACTGATTTGGTGCACCAACACTGCATCGTCCCCGTGAATACTCTGTGACCAGAGGATAATAATTAAGACGGGGCAACCCCCACTTCGCAAATGAGCTAAATTGGCAAAACTCAGTTTAAATAGCGATTTTTGTCTCCAGAGCTAGAATCATAACAACACCCTTCACTTAATGAGCCTGACACTTAATAATTCAAACATACCCAGAGAGAAGTCAAGCAAAGCATCTCCATCACCTGTTGGATCTCCCATCACCTCACCCACTGCTGCTTTGCACACACAGCAACTTGCACACTCTGGGAGGAGGGGAGTGGTATGTGGCCACTAGGTAGGGGCTGCCCAGTTTATGGGCCAAAGAATTGGTTAGGTGACTTCTATAAGGCCATGCCCTAGCCCACGTGCTGTGCCCTAAGTCACAGTCTTAAATATCTACCGCCCCACCCCCCCAAAAAAATCACAGTCTTGACAGCTCTTGCTAATAGCTTCAGCTGGAAGATATCTTTTGAGAGACTGTATATGGCAGTGGTTTAGAGGGGCTGGCAACCTACTGGCCAGCTGCCTGGTTTTGTAAATAAAGTTTTATTGGAACACAGTCATGCCCATTTGTTTACATGTTGCCTATGAGGGCTTTCACACTACAATGGAAGAGTTGAATAGTTGCAGCCAAGACTTTATGGCCTGCAAAGCCTAAAACTTTGTTATCTGGCCCTTTAAGAAAAAGTTTGCTAAGCCCTAGACTTGGGTTTGCTTCCTGGATCTGTGTTCCCTGAGTGTGTGACCTTGGGTAGGTCTTTCCCACCTCCCTGATCTATAGTTTCTTTACATGTAAGATGGAGTTAATACAAAGTCTGTCTCCTGAGGCTGTGAGAATGAGGAGAGATGACACATGCTTACCTGCTTGGCACACAGTAGGTATTCAAGAAAGGACTAAAGATAATAATAACAATAATGATAACAGTAACTTGTGTTGAGTGCTTACTATGTGGCAGACCCTATTCTAAGTTCTTTAAATAGATCAACTCATTTAATTCCTTTCAACAACTCTAGGAGGTAGATACTATAATTATTTTAATTTTGCAGATGAAGAAAGAGTACTTTCTTATTTTTCTTTTATCCCTTCTAAACTCGCCTCTTTTCACCTCCTGGATGTACTGCTTCTGCCCAGCAGCAGCTCTTCAACTGATGGTAATCTTCTCAAGGGCAAGATTCGGATGCGCCTCATTATCCCTGGACCTCTGGGGCCTGGGACCCAGCAGGCATCAGGTTGTCAATAATTCTACTCTTGGTCACTAACAGCAGTGAAATCAAACATTTCTTCTCTCACATGAGTGGAGGGTCCTTTCTCCATTCTGCCAGCCCAGTCTCCCTTCTTCATCTTTCAGACCAGATTCTCTTGTCTTTTGCGGTGGAATGGGAGGGGAACATCACCATGGACTTCCAGTAGTAAAAACTCAGGCTGACTAAAATTCTGAGATCCGGGGAACCATTAAGTTTTGAAATAACCAGATGTTCATTTATTCAACTGACATTTTTTTGTGTGCCTGTAGTTCACCAACCGTGGAGGTTCTACCTGCAGGGGCAAACCTACCTCTCTAAAGCTGACAGTCTATTCCAGATATATTTACAGAGCTACCCAGAATGACTGCCGTCTTAAACAAATTCTTTGTTTTTCTTTTTTGGGGGATTTTTTCTTTTTTGCATAAAAATAAATGGTTCTTTCTAGGATCTCCATGTCCAAATATTTGTTTTCATATAAAATTAGTAAGATACTTAAAGTTTTTGTAAGGAACTCAGCTCTCTGGTTAGATCCCTGAAGGATATAAGAAAGGGGGAAAAAAGTAAACCTATAGTTAGTTCCTCTTGTGTGTCAGGCACTGAATGAGATACTTTGCTCACCACAAACCTGTAAGGTAGAGACTGTCATTTCCCAACTTATAGATGGAAAAATGGAGGCTCTGAGCATTTAAGTGACTTGCTCAGGGTTATCTGGCAGAGCCATCTTTTCTGTTTTATCCCCAAGCATATACTCCTACATTTCCCAGGAGTTCTCTGTGTTGTCCAGGGTCCTGGGGACAGCTGCAGAGGGGAGAGCGGTGAGGAGGGTCCCGGGAGCCTCATCCCTCCACTGGAGCAGCACCTATTCCACTGTTTTCTGTATTCGTTTTTCTACTGACTTTTGGAAAGGGATCTGCTGCTTTCAAAAGGACAGGACAAAGGGCTTTGGACAGTGGGTGTGTCTTTATTGAGTGCCAAATATGTGCCAGACCCTAGTTCAGTGATTCTCAGCTGGAGATGACTTTGCCCCCGGGAGACATTTAGCAATGTCTGGAGACATTTTGGGTTTTCATACCTTGGGGGTTGCTACTGGCATCTAGTGGGTAGAGGCCAGGTCTGCTGCTGCTAATCCTACAATGCACAAGACAGCCCCGTAGCCCCCAACAAAGAATTATCTGACCCAAAAACGTCAGTCGTGTGGAGGTTGGGGAACCCTGATCACGCAAAGTCTCAGGTATTCAGAGGCGAGCAAAAACAAACAGGGAACCTGCCCCTGCAGAGTGTTGAGTGGGGTAGGCAGGTATTAGGTCACTCACAATAGAGTCTTTTGTTATAAACTGAAGAAGTGCTCTGAAGGGAAAGTGTGTGGTGTAAGGAGAAGTAATAACAGGGGGGACCCCTTGTCTGGGAAGTTGGGGGAGGCTGAGGTCTGATGGCTGCAGAAGGTGGGTAGAGCAGGGGTGTTCTAGGCAGAAGTCACTGCAGGTGCAGAGACCCCGGGGAGTGAGGGTGAGTGGCTATTTGCAGACCTGTGGGCTAGAACAGAGAATGCCGAGGATGTGATGCATGACAAGGGAAGGAAGAAGCAGACCAGGCAGAACCCTCGGCCTTCTTAAGGATTCTGGACTTTATCCCAAGAGCCGTGCTTTCCACTGAAATCTTCGGCAGAGAAGGACATGATTCCATCTGGGTTGGAAAAGACCACTCTGACCGTTGTGTGGAAAACAGAATGGCATGGCCAAGAGGCCACAGGAAACCAGCAGACACTTAATACCAGGAGCTTTCTCCAGGTGGAGGGATGGTTTGGGGAGCCGGCCCCTCCAGAATAGAGCCCCACTTCTCTGCGGCTGCCTGTTTCAGCTTGTGCTTAACGGCAGGGTCTCTGTGCAACAGGAGCTCTGTTGCCCATAAATGTCAAGCCCCATCCTTTCCCCCAATTTAAAAATATGCACCATTCGAAAATAAAACTCTGCCATATCATTTGGGCTTCACATCTGCTCTACAGCTGCAAAATAACAATTGCACTGCTGCCGCTTGCGTGAAGCGGGGAGGAGTTTGACATGGGAAGGATGTGGGCCTGTCTCTAATTTCTTTTTTCTTTATTGACATTTTCCAAAGTGTCAGAGAGCAGATTCTCTCATTAAGATGTTGACATCTGAGAAAGTCTGTAGTACATCTTATTTACGGCAGTGTGTGTATAGGTGACAGACAAGGGAGTTAAAAAAAATCAACTGTCAAGGCAAGAAAAATCTTATTTTTCTTGGTCTGTTCTCCCTCCCCAGTGACTTCTGGCTACTCTGAATCATGGAAGAGTACCCATGCCTCTCCCGTGGTCTAATTAACTTAGAGGGAGACTGAGCTGGAGCTGAAAATTCTAAAAACGCGAGAAGCATGGGTCTGTGGAGCTGGTTAGCAACGGGTCACGCACTCACCCATGAACCACACAGATGTTCAAGTGGGATGTCTGGAGGTATTGGGAAATTATCATAAATTTGAACTCATTTGTAAGCATCTATTTCCATATTTTACAGAAAACTGTAATTTTCTTTCCCAAGTTGCCTCTCCAGTGAGGAGGAGGAATTTGTTGCCAAGATGGCGTTGGCTCCTCCGGCCGCAGCTTTTATGCCTTGAGGATACAAGGCAGGCAGGGTCTGACCTTGGCCCTGTAAGCGGAACAGATAAATAGAGGACATAGTCCCTGCCCTCGGCATAAGGGAGACCAGGTGGGCTCAGGAACCAGTGAAACCACCAGCCAGCCTACTGGAAGGTTAACTGTCTTTGATGTTTCCAAGCCCTGGCGTGAGCTCTTCCCCCATCACTGACCCCTGCAGGTGTTCTGGGTGTAGGTTTGCTTGCTAGGCTGAAGTACAGGGATGAGAACACTTTTTAACAATGTTGTTAGCGTTAAATGAGACGCCATATGTAAAATACCTGGCGAATCATATACAGGCAACAAACGTTGTTGATATCAATCTCCAGAAGAGAGGCGTAAATACAGGAATGCTCCAGAATGAGCTGGATGAGCCCACACAGCTGTGGGATGCCCCCTGCAACATCTCTCTATTCCATCAAATGGAGGGTGACGTCGAGTTTCCTCCACATCCACATCAAATGTTCCTGTTTTGTAATGTACACAGATGAACTTGAGTTTCAGCTTTGGAGTATGCGTGGGGAATGTGAATGGGATCAACAGATTAAAAAAGTTTTCACTGGTACCTTCCCTCTTGCGGTATAACCCACAATTTCCGGATTAGATTTCTCTTGCAGAGAAAGAGAGCACCAGCTCTCTGTAGGGCTGGTTCTGCCCTTGGATCCAGGCCCCGGGGACAGGGCAACACCGAGGTCCCAAACTTGGGGCCCGTGGACCAGATTCAACACATGGATGTGATTTATTGGTTGGAACAGTTTTAAAAAATGTGAAATAGTCGCTAACATTTGAATGCTAGGAGTTTTCACATAAAAAGACAGATTTATGGCTTCTCCTGAGAAAACAGAAGGTCTGGAAACACAGGACCCACATTTCCGCACAGCACCATGCTGTGGTGATGAGTAGCAGCTGTTCCCACAAGACCTGGCATGATCTTCAATTACCGTTTAGTTCCCAGCTCGCCTGGTACAGTAACCTAGCCGCCAGGCTCCACCAGAGTACTTAGAGTTTGCAGACCCTGTGGCAGTGCCTCTCAAGGCGGGGTCCTGAGATGCGCAGAATTGGCATCACCCGGGAGCTTTATAGAAATGCACGTTATGGGTCCCAACCCCGACCCAGTGAATCAGAAGGTTGGGGGTGGGGCCTGATGCTCTTTGTGCCAGCCCAGGCTGCAGGTGACCCTGATGCTGGTTATGTCTGAGAACCCCTGCCCTGGAACACATGCTTGCGAATGAGGGGAACTGGTTCTCATGTCCTCTCCGCTACTTGCTGTGAAATAATAGAAATGTCGCTTTACTTTTGGGGGGCCTTATTTACCTTCTCTGTAAAGCGAGAGGGTTGGGGGCTAACGAGTTTCCAAGGGCCTTCTGGCCTTAGCACAGTGTGATTTCTATATTCTTCAGGTGTGTGGACTAATAAGCATTTATAAAGTGCTCGCCACATCCCAGGAATGGGCTCTGCAATTTACTTGGATGATGCCCTTTAGCCCTGCCTGTTGCCGTGGTCCCTTTTGAGGACCCATTTTATCGAGGAGAAAAGAGAGGCACAGAGAAGTGAGATGACATGCCAAAGTGCCTGCCACAGATCATGCTGATTTTTATGTCACCCAGAGAGCTGGCGAGCCCTTGACTCCCTGTGGTCTGCCTGCCTGGAGAGGTGTCTGAAAGGTAATGCCAGCAACGTGCCTGGCACCTCAGAGCAAAGCTGAGTGGCCCTTCAAGGCAGGCAGAGACATGTTTTGCAGAGCAAGGAGGATTATCAAAAATAGAGCACGGCAGCAGTGGCCTTCCCCTGCCCCAGTTAAAGGAACAGGCAGTGACACTAGGAGTGATGCTGGAGGGATCACTCCTTGTAAGGAGTTCTGGAGGGAGGGAGAGCAAACAACCTTGTGGAGTGAGCACCAGCCAGGCTTTGGACCCCCCTCCCCATCCTCAGTGGAATCCCAGCTCCATCCCTTAAAGTGTGACCCTGGGAGAGCATGTTGCCACCCTGGCCCTCAGTTTCCTTGTCTGTGAAATGGGGACAATGATACCCGCTTCCCAATGGTCGAGAGGATTAATGAGCAAACAGGTTTAAAAAAGCGCTGGGTGGCAATCATCAATACTAGCAACCTTGCCCTTTCTGAGCAGCTCTAGAAGCACCCTGTGGTATTGGCTGTGATGATGGAGAAGCTGAGCAATCTCCGACCATGGGAGGAAATCTCTGTCCTCAGTTAGCCCAGTGGGCTCCAGTCGCTCAGAGCACTTCATTTCCCAGATGTCTTGTCTCATTGCTCTGTCTCCATCAGTCAAACGTTCTAATTTTTTTTTTTCCTTTCAGACCTCCTCTCTGGGGTCTGTCTTCCCCGAGAATGTCTGGTAAATAACTGTAGGAGGATTTAGACCCTTATTATAACTTCAGAGTTATCTTCTTGGCATAACCAAGACAAAAGACATTTACCTCCATGGGGACCCTCCATTCCCAGATCAGGGAACACAGTGTAGTCCCCGTCACTTTCTCCTGACCCGGGAAGAACGCTTTGGCATCGTTCAGAGTCTGTGGGTTTCAAACCAAACAGCTCTTTCTCTGCTACTTACTAGCTGTGTGACCTTGGGAAAGTCACTTCATCTCTCTGGGGCTGTATTATCATCCATATAATGGGTCAGTAATCCCCTAGTAATGCCGTAGCAGGTGCATAATGAGTGGTAGTTCCCTCCTCCAGTTAGAGGAGACATGTCATTTTGTGCAGAAAGATCAGGAGGATAGAGGGGAACCCATTTGAACTCTTCTGTGTCTTAGTGTGAAAAATTAATGGGGATAAATTCAACTGAAATGACAATAATTAGTACCATTAATTGAGTTGTTACTCTGTGCCCAGCACGGTGCTAAGCATTTTGTACGTATTGTCTCATTTAATCATCCCAAGAGTTCTTATTGGATTAGCGGGGTATTATTTCTCCATTTCATAGGTGAGAAAATCGAGGCCCGGGGAAGTGAAGTAGGTTGCCCAAGGTCCTCAGTTAATAACCTGCTGGGCTGTGTCAGCAGGTCAGTAGCAGCCTCTTTACAGGTACACTAAGAAGGAGTAGAAAGGACGCAGGGCGTTCTCCCCCCGCTTGAAAATCACTCATTCTTCCAGCCTGCAGAAAACTTCCCTCTGGAAGTATTAGCCTCAAGTTTTTTCTCCAGCAGCCAGCACCTCTGGTTTTTGCTTATTATTTTGATGTGTCCATAGCCTCAGTCCTTTGTGTGGCCTATTTTTTTTTTCCTGGCTCCCGGCCCCAAGATTTGTCCTTATTTGCATAAGAGTCACCCAGAATATTGATGTGGTTCTTTTCCAGAAGAGTGGACATCCCCCTCCTTGCCGGCTCCAGGAAGCCACGTGGGCCAGGCAGGCAGGCTCCAGCCCTGGTGCCGCCCCGGCGCCCTCCCCTCCCTGCTGCTGCCCACCATCCATTCACAAACCAGCAGCCGAGTGAGGCTCCTCAGAGCCAAAGCTGTGTTTACCCAAGAGGACCCGGATCATTCCACAGGCAATCGCAGCAGCAGTAAATGTGAGGAAGGCATAATTTTATGGTCTTTCTGCTCGTGAGGGAGAAAGGGACCCAAACTCTTGTCACTTGAAGAGAAGAGCAGTCTCCAGCCCCATAGAGCCATTCTGGAAGGCAGCAGTGGGGAGAGTTGTGTTCCAGCCCCCCCCTCCCTCCAGCCTGGTCTGATGCACCAAGAGGCAGACTCTGAGGGATGAGGTACGTTAGCTCCTCTAACTGGGTGACTGAGGGTGATTAGTCACAGGAAGTCCCAGAGGGCTCTCCCAGGAGCTATGTTTAGGCTTTAGCAAGTGCATCATTAGCTAGTTTTCATATTTGGAGGAGAGCGCAGAGGAGTTCTGGAAACTGGCCTTTACTGCACCTCCTGTGTTGGGCGTCAGGTGGGCAGAACCTCAGCCAAACACTGTGAAGAGTCAGGTGCTCCAGCGTACTTTCCCTCCTGGAGGCACAGACATTCATTCATTCACTGTCAGCCATTCACTCACTTGGTCACCCCACCGATCTACTGAGGACCCACCAGCATCAGACGCTGTTTCAAGGAATAAGACAGCTACATTCTAGTGGGGTGAGGAAAGATGATAAAGAAGCAAACCAAATAGGAAAAATAATTTCATGTGGTAATAAGTCCTCTGAAAAATCACACAATAGGAGCTTGTCATAGAGAATGTCAGGGTTGAGGGAAGCTGACTAAGGCTGAGTGGGCAGCAAAGACCTCCCCATGGAGAGGGGCCTTTAGGCCGGGTCCTGAATATTGAGAAGGAGCCAGCTTGTGAAGAACTGGGGACACGGTGTTCCAGGCAGAGAGAATAGCATGGGCAAAGGCCCTCAGTCAGGAAGGAGTTTTGTCATGTTACTGGGACAAAACGAAGGCCAGAAGGGTTGCAGGGGAGCATTGAGTACACTCACACTGGAGGGCACTTATCATGTACCTAGCGCAGTTCTAAATGTCTCACCTGCAACATCCGCTTAATTTTCACACAACCCACGAGGCCCTGTTCCCACTTAGAGCTGCAGAAACTGAAGTTCAGAGAGATGACACAGCCCTCCAAGGTCACACACCAAATGAGTGGTGGAGCCATGATTTGAACCTAGGCCGTCTCATAGTAGAACCCAGATTCTAGCTGGCACGTAAGACAGTCACTGTGAACCCACTTGAACTAATGAACTGAGCCAAGATTGGGAAGAGGAGATGGATCTTGGACTAGGACTGAGCGTTTTCCAAGGGGAATGAGGAGGGAACTGGCATTCATTGATAGTGCCCAGACGGAGTGCCAACCACCAGGCTGCACACTTCCTCATCCGTTATCCTCTCCACAACCCTCCCAGGTAGACTTCATTACCCCCTTTGCACGGATGGGAAAGCAGGGCTCAGAGAAGTGGTGCAGCTGCCCAGGGTCACTCAACTAATACAAGCTTGTCCTGATTAGGGTTCAGTCTGTCTGCCCTGGAACCTGGGCTTTTCCAACCCTCCATGTTAAACGGCCTCTCTTTGGTTTCATTATTTCTCATTCTCCCCCTCTAAAAATGGAGATGAAAATCCCCAACTATGATAAAACCTTAACAGTAAGTGTATTTGTTTCGTGGGGAGGGAATGACCGGCCGGCAGCATGAGTGCATTGTCCTTCAAATTGCCTGTTGTCTGGAGGAGAGGAGCAGGAATGGGTCCTCCTGTGTCACGGTGCCTGTTGGCTTAGCATGAGCACACAAGCAATCCCATAAATAAAAAGTAAGTGCCACGCCATGCAGCATTCTGGAAAGCTATGCCCAGTTTCAGAGGGAGTGGGGAGTCCTTGCCATTGCGAGAAGCAGGGTCAGCAGGTGCCATTCTTAATCTCTCGGGTTTCTCCCCCTGGGGCTAACACTGCGCTGGGAGAAGCCTGGAGAGCTCCTCTTGTAAGGCACCAAGAGAGGGACCAGGCCACCGTTCCATACTCACCCTCTTTACTTCCTGGTCTAAATTCTAGGTGTGAACATTTCCATCCGACAGCTTCTTTTGTTCACTCACTTAACAAATGGTCATTTGTCTGTTATGGCCAGGGCTTTGGGGAGAGACTGTGAGGAACAGTACAGGTGAGACCCCTCGTCTCACAGAGCTTACATTTTAATAGGGGGATTCAGAATGTTTTTTATAAAGGGTAAACAAATAAACATGCAAATAAATTAATTTCAGATTGTGATTAGTGCCATAAAAAAGATAAAGTAGGATAATGTTACAGAGAGACTTAAGGTGGAGAGGGAGAATGGTTATTTGCAACTCTCTTCATTTTTTTTCGTATCCATCCATCCATCATCTACATCATCTATCATCTATCTAGCTGCCTATTTATCATTTACCTACACACACACACAGACAACCATACATTGATATATTCTTTCTAGGTCTCTCTCCCTCCCTCCTCCTTCCCTCTCCCTTATTCCTTCCCTTATTCCTTCCTTCTACAGATCATTTTGGCCACCCGCTCAGGGCAAGATCTTCAGGGCGCTTTCTCTGTCTCCTTTGCTGACAAGGAAAGTGACTGGCCCGGGTTATTCCTCCATGTCTCCTCCATACTGAACGCACTGGTCAGCATAAGGCAGGCGTTACAAGTGTTTGCTAAGTTACCAAATTAAAAGATTATTCCCACACTGTTTTTGTATGCATCCAGTTCCAGAGGTATAATGGAAGCCCCTGGGTGCCCTCCCTACCTCAGAATTACAGTTTCCAAACAAAGGAGTATCACTCAGTGAAAACCAGAGCATGCAGATTAAAGGTTTATAGCCCTGTAGTAGTTTCCTTGGCATCCTTTTGAATGTAAACACAAAAGCCCAAGACTGTTCCATTCATGAACCTATTTCCCAGATGATAAATTCAGCTTTAGAAACATTTGCTGAATACCTACTATGTGTGAAATGTGACAGGGAATCATTGACAGTACAGTCCTTGCCCTTCTGTTTCTTATCTTGTTGCTCACTTCCCAGGAGGGAGATCATGGCAGTGCAGATTCTGACATGAGCAGAATTATAAATGCAGGTGTCTGGGAAGCCTCATGGAGACGCATGAGAGGAGAGAACCCATTCCTCGTGCCGGAGGACTGCATGAAGTGTTGGTTTTTGAAATATTCTTCGAAGGAGATCATGACCAGCAGCCCAGTTTAGCTAAAGGGGAGGAGAATTAGTCAATGAAAAGTGGGCAATAACTTGGAAAGGTGGCTGGAGCCTGGAACTGCAGACTGAATTCACACTTAATTCAGAGGCAGTGGTAAGTGAGGGTGGGGGACGTGGCAGCTTTTTAATGACTGGGGCCACATGGAAAGGAAAGCTGTGATCAGGTTAGAATTTGATTTCTCTGGGCTGTGTCTCACAGAGCAAATAACATGTTCAATAGGATTTTTAAAATAAATTACAGAGCTCAGAAGGGAACAGAATAGGAGAGCTTCTGAGTGTACACGGAGGTGTGTACACGGAGGTGTAACGTTTCAGAGTTCATTAATTAAAGGAGCCGATGGAGGAGGATATCACCCTGTCATTTAAGACTTCTTGATAAAAGAGCCGGAGGTTTCAGTTTTGAAGTGGGGAATGCAAATAGACCTTTGAACCTCTATGCATCCTTACATCAGTTAGCAAGTTACCCTCCTTTCTCAGTTTTCTTTTAGAGCAAATAGTTGTTTAGATTATCCTCTAAAAGTCACAGGGGAGGAGGGTCTGTCCCTTTGGGGATCACAGATACTGTTCACTAAGGGATCTGGTGTCTTCTGTTCCCAAGAATGTTCAAGCTGGAGACAAACCGAATCCTACTGCCTGTGTTTCAATGTTCTCAGTAGGTGGTGGTGCCCTTCCTGCCCTCCCTCTGTCCTGGTATCATAAGATTAGGCAGGCACCATCATGGGCAGTGGCTAAAAGCTTGGACTCTGGAGTCAGCCTGTCTGGGTTTAAACCCCAGAGCTGCTATTTTCTAGCTCTGAGCCCTTGGGAATGTTATTAACCTTTCTGGGCCTCAACATCCTCATAGGGGAGCTAGTAAGCCTTCCTCATAGGGTTTTTTTGAGGATTAAGTGCACTGATGTTTGCAAAGAGCTTAGGCGGCACTGGGCGTGTACTAAGAGCTCAGTCAATATTAGTATTATCTCAGCACAACAGCCTTTTCAGACTTTGAAACAACAGAGGCTTTAAGACAAATCTGAGTAATCAGGAGTGGAAATTGCTGTGTGACCAGGATTGAGAGGCTTGAGTTTGGGAGCACGCAGCATGGCTCTGTCTTGTAGCAGAGGAATTGTTCACCGAAGGTTATGTAATAGCCTTCAAAATAGGTTTCTGTGTTGGTTTTGGTTCACGCACCTGGAGTCTGCTATGGATTTTCTATGACAGGAAGCCTCGGGTGTACTATTTTCGCCTATGAAGTGTTCTGTCTAGTGTTCAGTTATGCTGGGCATTTTCTTGTTATTCCCTATAACGGCCACATTCTGCCACGGCATTACTCGATCTCTTAAGATTGGCTGGAGTATTGGGACCAGGTCCCATCCCTGACTCTGTGTGACTAACCACCAGCTTCAGCAGGCCCCTTCCGTGATAGGGGCTTCAGCTTCCTACCTCACTTTGTAGGCTGAGCCTGCTGGACTGCATTACAGTCGGGGTTAGCAGTCATTTTACCCCTGTTGGCAGCCCCTGGGATAAATCTGGCCCACAGTGTTTTGATTGTCCCTCATGGTGCTGGCCCACTCAAAGTTATAAAATTAATTTTGAGTTAGATGGACACAAATAAAATTTGGCAGGTTTCACAGGATTGCCCAGATTTCCAGCTGCTCAGCTGGCTTGGCTGGGCCTGCCTTCCTGCTTGGTGGTGATTGGCTGAAGCTGATGAGAGCTGCCTGCTTTAGATGGGCACAGTCCCCACCACTCCCTCTTGCATCCCCAACGTTGCTCATTTATCGTCACTCTTGCAGGGATAGAGTAGAAGTATGAGGAAAGTAGAGTGTTTATTATACCCATTTCTTCATCAAAAATGGGAAGACTTTGGGTCTTATCACCCGTATTCGAGACAGTATTAGAGGCCCTTCTGGATTGTGTTCTTTGAGTTTCTTGTTTGTTCTGTGGACTTGCCTTCTGAAGCTGCATATTTGGCCCCAGACGGAGAGAGGTGTTCTTAATGATTCCACATAAGATGACAAATGGCGGACTTGGGACTTGAATCCAGATCTTCTGGGTAAAAATTCAGAGCCCTTGCCCCCTGCACTACTCAGTCTTCTGAATTAGGAACATTCGGCTAACTCACGTGGAAAGATTGCTCTGTGCCACCTGCTCAACTCTGGGGGTTCAGGGGTGGTGTAGGGGGAACACCTGCTCCAGCATCTCACCCTGGTCAGTATAATGCATTCATTCATTCATTCATTCATTCAACAAATGGTTGTCTATAGAAATCAAGTTCTTAGATATTTAGAGTAGCATTATGATGAAGGTCCAGAGTTTATTATTAACAATACTAGTATAATTTTGAGCTCCTATTATACACACACACACAGACACACACATGCACACGTGCATGCACACGTATATATATATAGCAAGCACTGTGTTCAATATTTTACTTATATCATCTTGCCTAATCCTCTTCCACACACTGCATGAGGTAGGTGCCATTATTATCCCCATTTTACAGATGATGAAACTGAGAAACAGAAGATCACACAGCCAAGAAGCAGGCACCAGAACCAGAGCCCTGAGCTCACAGACTACTCAGCCTCCACTCTTAGGCACAAGGTTGTTCTGACCGTCTGTCAGCCAGGAAGTCACACCTTTTACACAGATGACATTGTTGGTGCAGTTATTAAATATTCCCATCTTTGCACCATGTGAAAGAGGGAGCCTTGTAGTTTAAGCTACCCAAACCCCCTCGGTTTCTCCTACTCTTTCAGAAAGTGGAAAACTTTTCTTTGCCCCTGAACTGTGACTGTGAAAATAAAAGGAAAAAAATCCACCAGAGGACTAAAAATCGCTCATCTTTGCAAACAAAAAATTGACTGTAACAGAGCTTTTCCGCATGCAACAGTGGGAGGAGACCCTGTTCTTACTGTACCAACTTCTTCATTTGATAATTTTGTGAGTACCTACTGTGCACTAGATTTTGGCATCGGGGATGCAAAAACCAATGCAGCATGGTCCGTCCCCAAGTCATTCAGTCTGTCATCTGATTCTCTCTTCTGGATAAACTAATTAAGATTCCCCTTTAAGCAAAGGACAGAGAAGTAGCAGTGAGTCAGATTTTTGCCGCTAGCCTTATGCAGATAACCCGTTCTTCTCGAAGCTCCCCAGATGTGGGGTCTGGGCCACCTGAGCCCAGAGACCTCTCAGGCTGAGAATGAAGTGTGCCATTTCAGCACATGAGATGTGCAGGAGTAGACAAAACTGCTGTGTGAGCCAGAGGAGCCATGCAAAGGTGTAGGGAGACAGAAGGGGTGAGAAGCACCCCACGTGCGTTTCCTGATCCCATGGATATTTATCATGGTCAGCCTTGCCCTTGGGATTTCAGCATCTCTGTTAAGGGGTTGTCACTGCCTTTTCCACCCTGGGAGCTGCCACATGTAGAGAGTGAAGCCATGGGAATAAATAAGTGAGGAAGGAATGGATAGATGAATAGATACCTACAAAGGTATGTAATTACGTAGCAAAAGTCTGGAAGAATGCCCGCCAAACTATTAACAGAGGAACACAGGGAGAGGGGACCAGATAGGGGAAGAGGAGTAGGTTGGTTGTGGGAAAGGGAGGGGTTTACTTTTTTATTCACTATGCTTCTTATTAATCAAATTGCTTAAACAATACACATATATTCCTAACATAAAAGGGAGTTCAGGCTTTAGAATAAAACCAGAGTATAAATCCTAGCTTCCACTACTTCTGAAAGCCATATGACCAAGGACAAAGTATTTCAAGTCTCTAAACCCCAAATCCCTTGTTTATGAGATGGAGTTTGTTGTGAGGATTGAATGAAATTAAGTGCTATATAAAATACTGACAGAGCTGTCGATGGCTATCAGCTCTTTTTTTAAAAAAATATTTTTTTGCATTATTAACAGCATGTAGGTGGGGCTGAGAGTTAGCTAGAAAGAAGACTTCTGTGGGCAGAAGAGAACTACAGAAGAGCTAGCAGTAACAGCAGGGCCAAGCAAGTGATACATTCTATTTCTTGCCGCATAAATTACACTCCTAATTCGTGGAGATGTGTAACCCTTCCTTCTTGCCCTGCCAGCACTTGTTTTCTCCTCTGGAAAAGCCCAGGGATGCCTAGCATTTCGTATGATAGAGTGGCTAAGAGCACAAGCCCTGGAGCTGCTGGTTTCCCATCCTATCTCCGTTGATAACTAACTTGTGTCCTTGGAAAGATTACTTACCTCTGTGTCAGTTTCCTCACCTGTAAAACGGGGATAGTTTCTACCTCAAAGATGGTCTCGGGGATTAAATGAGCTAATGCATGCAAAAGGCTAGAAAGAGAGTCTGGCACAGAGTAAATGCTTACTAATATTAGTTCTTAGTATTATACCCTGTGGTTCTAGAACAACGTTTAAGTTTTCAAAGGCCTAGGCATTCTCACTTTTGGAGATTTCACGTCACATCTTATCACACACATTGAAGGTTACCCACATCCTACATTAATATTTTTTGCTATAACATATTTAAAAGGGTTTTTTAAAAAATAATTTGGCTGTTGAAAGCATTTGGCTGGGAGTAACTCATGGCTATAAGCCCTCAGCAATCACCAGGCACAGTATTCGAGAATTCTTTCAAAGTGAGACATTCTAAGAAACAAATTGTTTTAAAATGTAGTGAAATGTTTATGATATCAAATTTAATAATTAACGGCATTTACATAATGTTAAATTTTGTAGACATTTAATTAAATATTTGCTCATTTTGATTTTTTAGTTTTCTATTTTTGTATTTTGAAGCAAAAAAATATATATTTCAAGTCTCAGGCAAGGCGATTATGACAGGCTGTCAGCTCATGGGCAGAAAGACTCCTCCAACCTGCCCGCTCACGGCTGTGGCTCAGCAGTTGGGTGGGACCTGGATGCAGAAGGGACCCACAAACACATTCACCACTGTTCTCCCATTTTATGAATGAGGAACCTGAGATCCAAGGAGGGGAGTGACTTGCCCAAATGCAGAGTCCTGCGCCTTCCCGAGCTGATTTTTTTTTTTACACAGCTTCAAGGGGCAGCTCCCAAAGTTGAGGGGAGCTACTTCATGAGTGGTCAAGGTTGCCGACGCCTGAGAAGGCTCAGACGGGTCCACCTGGGCTGCACATGTGTGCAACCCAATGAGTAAATCAATATCAACTTGAACCACCAGCCAGAAGAGTGCCCGTGAAATATGAGCAGGTATTTTCGCCAGTTGTTAAAACTTAGCAGGGGCATCAGTCACAGACAGTGACTTGGCAAAACCTCCAAGCGGAGAGCTCCAGGGAGTGGAAGAGCAGTAGCAGGACCCCACCCTACAGGAGCAAACCCCAGGCAGAGCTAAGCGCTTTTGTGCCATCCTGAGCCACACAGCCTGTAACCTTGCCGAGATTCAGGAATGATGGAAAGCTGAGGAGCTTCACAGCTGTTCCCAAGGGAGGGAAGAATGCCAGGCTTCTGCCATCTAACTAGAGCTTAGGGTGGTCCTGGAGGAGAGGAAGGGGGGAAACCCCTGCCCAGGACCACTAGGGGCAGAAGGTCATCTGGCTCGAGAGCAAGGGGCCTTTCTTTCCAATAGGAAGGTTCTGGGCTCAAACACCTACTGAGCATGTTCAAAAAGTATGTAAAGAAGGAATGGAGGGAGACCCCATTTGTCCTCTTCTTCTCTGGAGAGATTCAGCCAGGGACCTTCACTTTGAAAACTTGGCTAAACAAAGTCTATATTTACAGACAAGTACAGAGGCTCCGTAGATTCAGTTCCCCATCATGTCTCATGGCCAAATTGGTCTTGTCTGAACCCGCTCAAGTCAAAGCAAGCCACGTGTACTTCAGGCAACTAATGTGCCCAAATCTGGGCTGTGAGGTCCTAGAAAAGAATGAGACGCAGCTCTGGGCCTTAGGGAAACAAAGAATTAGCTGAGGGGAGGAGACTCAGTTTCGTGAAGGAAAGGTCTGGGGTCTGGAGACTGGATGATCTTCTCAGTTTTGCCACAGATTTGCTGCACATCCTGGATCAAGTCACTTTGGTCCCTGAAGCCTCAAATTCCTCCTCTGTCCTGCAAGGGCAGGACTTGGTGATCTCTGAGAGCCATCCTGGTTGATCAAGTACTAAGCTGCATGGCACAAATTATAGATGATCCTTTAAGTGTCTCCAAGAAAAGGATTTTCAGAGATGGACTGATTTTCTGGGAGCAGCTAGAACAGAATTAGGAAAATGATGCCAAGATGTAGCCACAAATGATGCTGTTAATCCAAGAGGCTGTCCCAGATTTCCCGGGAGTCCTCAATGCAAGGCTGTGATCCACTCCAGATCCACCCTCTTCACTCAAATCCCTCTCTCTTGGGTTGTATTAGAAAGATCACTCAAGTGACCTTAATCATCCCAGGTAGGATTCAGCTTAGATTTAAGGAAGGACTTCCATACAAATGCTTTTAGTGGTATGAGCATGTACTCAAAGGGGAAGAAAGGCATCATCTATCTTTTAGAAGCCTTAAGATGCTGGGCACAGGTGTATTTTGCATTCCTGAAAAGCTGTGTGCTAAGAAAATGCATTGAATCCATCCTATTTAAAATGCTCACTGTTTAAAGGTACTATAATGCCCTTAAATTCACCTGTTTGTAAATACAGACTTTGTTTAACCAGGTTTGTTTTTTTTGTTTTTTGTTTTTTAATTTATTTATTTTTGGCTGCGTTGGGTCTTTGTTACTGTGTGCAGGCTTTCTCTAGTTGCGGCGAGCAGGGGCTACTCTTCGTTGCGGTGCGAGGGCTTCTCACTGCGGTGGCTTCTCTTGTTGCAGAGCACAGGCTTCAGTAGTTGTGGCACGGGGGCTTCAGTAGTTGTGGCTCGTGGGCTCTAGAGCACAGGCTCAGTAGTTGTGGCACACGGGCTTAGTTGCTCCGCGGCATGTGGGATCTTCCCGGACCAGGGCTCAAACCCGGATCCCCTGCTTGGCAGGTGGATTCTTAACCACTGCGCCACCAGGGAAGCCCTAACCAGGTTTTTAAATAAGCGGGTTTCCCTGACTGAAACTCTCTGGCAAAGAAGAGTACAAATGCAGTCTTTCTCAGAGGCAGAGAAATGGATTCAATTCATTCTCAAGGTTCCTTTCAGACTTGTAATTCTGGGCTTGCGTCAAACATAAGGAAGATGTACGAGACCTTTCTGCGTTGGCCAGTATGCCTGGTTTCCATCCCTGGAGGATCTGTAGAACCAGCACTGTCTCCTTGAGCACGTCTCAGTCATCAGCACCAGGCAGGGCTTGTCCCGCATCCCACTGGGGTTTGAGTAGAACTTGGAGTTCTGGTCCACTTCCATTTACTCTGAAGTTTGTTCATTCTGGTAACGAGACTAAGAGCCACGAGGGCAGGGATTGCCTGTGGTTTTGCTTCTCGCTGCCTGGTGTGGAGCAAGCAAGCAGTAAATAGTGGTGAATGAGTGAGTGAAAATGGGTGCCATCAGTACTGGTTGGCTGTGTGACCTTTAGCCACTTACTTAACTGCTCTGAGCCTCAGTTTCTGCCTCCATATCATGGGGATAGTAAGAGTTGCTACCTTGTAGATTGTTGTGAGGATTAAATAAGACAAAATATAGAGAACACAGCACATTGACCGACACGTAGTAGGTACTTTACCAATGTTAGCTGTTATTATTGTTTCAGTGTAATGCTCATATTTTGTCCTTTCCACAGCCCTGTGAGGATAAGTATAACCATCCCCACTGAGTAGATGAGAAAACTGAGGCTCACAGGTGTCAGGTGCCTGCCCAAGGTCACAGGTAGAACTGGGTCTCTTTCCACTGCTGGATGGTCAGTCAGTGAAAACTGCAGAAGGCTCTTAATCCTGCTGATGGAAGGCTGAGGAACATATGGAAACCTTTTGGGTTTTCCAGGCTCCCAGAGTGACCCGGCCTTGTGGAGTGAAGGGCTGGCCCTGTGAGCTCCAGATTTGGTGGGACTCCAGTTAGTCCTGTTGTCCTCTTTGCCCCTTTGACTCCCCCTGCTCACAACCATTTATTATTCCCTTAAACAAGCCAGCTTACAGAGACACACTGAGTTCAGCAGTGGAAGCGGAGGTTTCCACTGCAACGTCCACCCTGCGTGAGCACAGCACCAGGGGAGGCCCTGCCAGCGCACCTCAACCGAGACGCTGTGTGCTGTGCTCTTGAAAATCAAAGCAGTGCAGGCACATTTAAAACTCAGCTGGTGGATGCTCTCTCCCTGGGCGTAGTGGACGGGTGTGCACATGGGAAACATGGTGTCCGCACGCACATAGACGGACAAAGCACGGCCTTTAGTCAGCTTGATTATCTGCCCTCACAGCGGGGAAGAAGGAGTCCTGACTCAGTGGACATAAAGGTAGATAATCCGGAAACTTTGCTTGGCAGGAAAAGACACCTGCCCCGTTCACACCTTGCTGCGCTGTTGTTAATGAGGGCTTATGAGACTGTTAGGTACCATCTTTGCCTGCCTTCCCCAGGCTCTGCTTGGATTTGTGGGGACAATGAAGAGCCCCAGAGGCGGGCAAACAAGAACAGGGCAACAGGGAGTCTGAAAAACCCACCACCCGAATAACAGGGCTGGTGGCTTAGAATGTTCTCGTTGAAATCCTGGTGTGTGTATTTAAATTGTAGCTTTCCGTACACACACAGGGTGGCTGTTCTCTTCATTTGTCCCCCCTACCCCTTCCTTCTTATTATTAAACTAGAGGACAAAGCAGGTATTTTTCCCTTTTTTGGTATGAATTTGCAGCATGTGGTTTAAATATTCATTTTATAAGAACAGTGTCACATGTTAAGATTCAGTGTTAGGCATAGAGCTCTCTTAAAGATTGTTAAATAAGTACTAAGGGCAGGAAAAAAGCTGGTGTGCCAGCAGTACCCAGCAATAGAGAAGCCATTCACACAGAAGAGGCTGTCATTTACCAGCCACCCGGTCACCCTCGTAATTGACTCAGGGTAAAAGGTTTGCACCATTTCACACTTCTCTATTTTGCCAAAAATACTTAAGACAGTGGGAAAAATATATAGCGTGCTTCGCGTCCCTCAAATGACTGTGTTTTATCAGCATGACCAGCTCATTGTAGGTTTGGTAAGGAATGACACAGGTTCCTAGAATACAGATCAAATAGATTCCATTAATAACATACTGACTTTCAAAGTATTTAAGCCTCGGACTGGGCAGAAACAACATGTGAAAATTTAAGTAGTATCACAGAATATTCCAGTGAGCAGGGGTGGTTCTGTGTGAAAACATTAACTTCTCAGAATCCTGGTTCAATGTCTTGAGGTTATAAGAAAGAAGTTTACACCCCAACCTAAGAAAGAAGTTTCTAACAGTTGTAACTATCCGCAGGGGGAGAGACACCTGATTAGGTGGACATTTCTCTCCTTCTGGAGTTACTCAAGCAGAGGTCATTGGATCCCTTATTGGGGTTGCTACAGAGGGAATCATGCACGAGGGTGAGTGTTGGACTAAATGACCTTTGAGTCCGTCCAGTTCTGAGATCCTCTGACTTTATATTTTTTATTTGCAGTCAGATATTTATTAACAAATACTATCCTAGTTGTGCCTCCCACATCTTACGAGTGATCATAGATCTAGAAAGATCAAGAAAGAGTGGTGTGGAGATTAGGTAGAATACTCGGAGAGGAAAATAGGAAGCAAAATAACAGGATGGGAAAGAAGATTTGGCCTGGAAATGAGAAAACAGAAACATCTCAGGGAGCCAGGTCTGCTAATGCTTGAAGGGAGGGCAAATAGTTGTTTGGTGTCTATCGAGGTCCAGATGAGAGTAAGAGAGGCTAAATTAAATTAATCCAGTATAAAGCTAGATCATCAGAAGGCAGAGTGTTGGATCCCATGCTATCAGCCTCTCAAAGACTAGCCTTTATTTAGCGTGTATATAAGAATAGTCAGGTTGAGCTGCATTCGTTGCTTCAGTGAAACTGATTAAGGTAAGGTCTACTCTGCTTCTCTAAGTCCTTTTATAAGGACCCATGACAAATTCCTGCCAGTGTATATTTACAGAGGAGAAAGTAATGTGGTCCCTGCAGAAAGATGTACTTGCCTTCCGTGTCAGAAAATTAAAACTGTGTAAATTGATATATTTCCTTTTATTTCTGCCTTAACTGCCAGAGAACTCAGAGCCAGATCCTCGAGTATTTACATCTGCTTAGTGGTGGTGCCTTGAAAGTCACTATTTCTGCTTCTCGTAATAGATGAACTCACTTCACAGCATTGATAATAATATCTTGTGTTTTAATCGGTCTTTCATCTCACATCTTTTGGGAAGCGAGTAGGCTAAAATCTCATATATTCAAGATGAAATAGAATAAAAGGAAGACATTATCAATTGGAAAGGAAGATGAAGTTCTAGGATAAGTTTTCAAGATGAATTGGAGAATTTCTGTCACTGCAGATGACCAGTGATGGAGGGTGAGTCATTGTCCTCAGCATTCTTGGTCATCGTCTCATTATTCACTTCCACTAGTCTTGTGTAATACTTAAACCTCTGTAACTGATATCAGATACCCCAATACATTGCATTGGTAGATGACAGTAGGCAATGAGAGCCAGCTTAGGTCGATCAGTAGTCTATTTGTGATTTCATCATGGTAAGTCCAGTCCTATGTCCTACAATTGTCATTGGCCATAAGATGTGGATCAATAAATGGGAAGCCCCCTGAGGGCAAGGAATGAATAATTTTCATCACTGATTTCTCTACTCCTAGCATATAGCCTGTCAGATTTCTGGTGTCCGTGAAGGTTTGTTGAATTCAATGAAAATGAATTGAATATAACTGAAATGACTTGAACTGCACTGAACAGGATTAAATTGAACTGCCTAGTCTTGCCTTACATCAGGGGAGCGTCTCACCTTTGCTAGCTAATCAACTCTAACAACAGAGCAAGAGGAAGCATAGCATGCTGAGCATAACGTTTAGAATTTAACCATGTGTTCGTCCAAAACGTATTCACTGTGCACGTCTTGTACTCAGGTACTGTGCTGGCCCTGGAAAGACAATGGCGAACTAGGCAGACATTGTCCCTGCCCTCAAGAAGCTCCACCTTAGGAAAGGAAATAGGCATTAAACAAGTCAGTGCAGGGACTTCCCCAGTGGCGCAGTGGTTAAGAATCCGCCTGCCAATGCAGGGGACACGGGTTCGAGCCCTGGTCCGGGAAGATCCCACATGCCGCGGAGCAACCAAGCCCGTGCACCACAGCTACTGAGCCTGCGCTCTAGAGCCCACGAGCCACAACTACTGAGCCCACACGCCACAACTACTGAAGCCCACGTGCCTAGAGCCCGTGCTCTGCAACAAGAGAAGCCACCACAATGAGAAGCCCACGCACCACAACGAAGAGTAGCCCCTCCCTGCTCGCCGCAACTAGAGAAAGCCCACACGCAGCAACAAAGACCCAATGCAGCCAAAAATAAATAAATAATTTAAAATAAATTAAAAAACAAAAAACAAAAAACAAGTCAGTGCATCCATAAATACCTAATTAAGAATTGTGACAAGTGCTGAGAAGGAAAAATGTTAATTTTTGTAGGAAGAATAAAGTAAGGAGCAAGCTAATTTGTCCAACTTAGAGAAAGCCAGTGTGTCTGAGCAGAGCAGTGGGAGATGAACCCAGAGAAAGGACTTTAGGCTTTATTGTGGCTAAGTAGAGACATGAGTAATGAGACTTGGATTTTTTTAAATCAACTCTGGTAGCTCCCTGAAGGGAAGGAAGCAAGATTGGAAGCAGAAACCAGTTAGGAGGCTATGCTATAGTGCAGGGAGATGTGGTGGTGGATTGAACTGGGGTAGAGAGAAATGGAGAGTCTAGCCATATTTCATAGGTAGAATTGGAAAGAACTTGGCCAACAATTGGATGTGGCCAGGAAGAGAAGGCGTCAGAGATGCCTGAAGCTTTCCATATAGGCAACTGGGAGGATGGAGGGGTTATTTCCTGAAATAAGGAAGAGGATCAGACTTAAGGTGAGTGAAGAGGTTAAGATCAAGCAATCCAATTGAGCATCTTGAGTTTGAGATGCCTGTAAAATATCCATCTGAGGTTGTCAAATAGGTAGTTGTGTATACAGAGTCATTCTGTAAATATTCACTGAAAACCTAATCTGTGTCAGGCACTGGGGTGGGTATAATACAAAGATGTATGTAAGTCACGGTCTCTAACCTCTAGGAACTTAATGACAGCGACTTAGATGACATATTAGAAAGTATTGCAATAAAAGGTTGGAAGTGATTTTAAAAAACATTAGAGAAAGAAAGAAATAGGGCTGTATGAGCTGAAAAGAGAAGGAAAGAGCTTCCTGCTGAGATGGTAGACAGTGGATATCAAGGTAGAAGTCAGAGTGAAGAGAGGGCACGGAGGCCAGACTCAAGGTGAGGCAGAGTTCTCATTGCCCAGAACAGGGAAAGCTTTAGCACCACATCCGCCTGGGCAGTGCCCTGTAACCATTACCTGGCCAGGTGTGGGCTGGGAGGTAGAAGGGTGCTGGATCCTGAGCTCCTGATGGGTTAAACCCAACGGTGTGAGAATTGACATTTTGATGGTCAAAATGAGGGTCTGGAGAGAACCTACCCACCATGAAGAAGCCAAGTAACCGGAGGGATATTGGCCAGGTTTGCGCTAGAGAAACTGCTTCTCTAGAAGCAAGGAGAACAGAAGCAGGGCTTTGAGCTGTCCCAGCCTCTGCCCCTGGATTTCCACTGGGTGCCCCTGCAACATCTGTATTGGGAAATAAAACATCCCACCCCTCTGTTCTCTGTTCATGAGGCACTGTTGCCTTTGCCTAAAGAGAGTTTGGGAGGGACTGAGAATATTCTTCCAAGAAGTGCCTCTTTAAAGTTGTCCAGGTGTAGTGGGTATAAATTTACACCCATGAACTGTTGTGAGATAGAAGACGACCAACCCCTGGTTTTCTCTAAATCAGCTTAAATCTAACCCAGAGTAGCCATGACCTGCCTTACCTGGCATTCACAAGGACTCAAACTCAGTTTCCTCCCTCCCCACCCAGAGAGTCAGTGAAAAGTCCCTGGGGTCTTCTGCCTCGCTGAGCACCCATGGAGACCCCACTGGTCCTAGGTGCACCCTGCTCACTGCTGATGTAGCCATTGGTCAAGCACATCCCTAAGGGGGGAAGCTTTTCTGGTTCAGTACTGCTGGGGCCAGGGGTCCAGCCACCCTAGGGGCACAGCCAAGGGCAGGAGCTACTGATCTTTGTTATTCAGGATCTCAATTCACCTCTCCCCTCCTAGTCCTAGGAATCTTTTTTCACCCTTTTTTCCCTCTGTTTCTGCCTTCTCATCCCTCTCAGCATCGTGTGTCCCTCTTCCTTTCTCCTGACGTCAGTTGCTCACTGGAGCTGCTTTGCCCCAAAGCTGTCGAAAGCAGCCATTCTCCCATCAGAGCCCCCTGGAAGGCTCGTTAAACACAGATCCCTGGGCCCACTCCCAAGGTTCTGATTCATCAGGTCTGGAGTGGGGCCTGAGAATGTGCATTTCAAACAAGGTCCCAGGTGATGCCCATGAGGCTGGTCCACATTGTGAGAACACCACTGCAAGTGGAGGGAACAAAATTCCTGGCTCCCCCTACAGAAATGGCAGGGATATGGGAGGGAGAAGGGAATGAAAATTACAGGACGGTTGAAGCACAAGTAAATATTTCAGTTAATTACCATGCCATCCACCGTCTCATGTTGAATGATAAAATTATATTGACCAAAACATGATTTAGATGCAGATTTTTGGGAACTCTTCTGTTTGGTGAGGAAGCCCGAGGGGAATTACATTATATCTTGTATCCCTGGTGACAACAGGCCTGTCCTTCTTCATGGCTCCACCTTAGCCTGGAGCTCAGGACCCCTGGTTTGGGACTCCCAGCCTCTATTCCTCATCAGGCGATTTTCAGAAAATTGCTTCCTCCTACCCACAAGCCCAGACAGTGATTTTTCTTTCTGCTGCCTGAACTTGTCATTGAGAAGCCTGGCGTCGTCTGCAGAATGTATTTGCAAGTAAAATGTCCAAGTGGCAGGAGAGAGGCCTGGCAGAGGGGCAGCTAGATGTGGTGAACTGTGTCAGATAAGCAGCCTGCAGGAGCTCTCAGCCCTCTGGCCAGCTCTTCTGCTGGGAATAACAACCCTGCAGCATCCCGGCCTGCAGGGCCTCCTGCTGCCTCTCCCCACAGCGCCTGGGGATGGAGCTGCCCTTGAAAGGGCCTAGTCAAAGCTGTTAAGGCCGAAATTGCCCCTAGTGCTTCATCTTGCAGTGACAGTGGTGCAGAGTGGTCAGGCTGGGGCTTTCACATCTTGTCAGTGCCACATACTAGCTGAGTGTAGTTTCGGACAAGCCACTTTTCCTCTCTGTGCCAGTTTCCTCATTTGTATAAGGCAGATAGTAATAGCATCTACCCCCAAAACTGTTGTGAGCATTCAGTGAGATAATACCTGTAAATTGCTTAGCATGTATCTGCCACATAGGAAGTGTGCAAATAAAGTGTGCATCATTCATCACTATTACTCTGTCCTGGATATTGGGATTCATGTCTTAATTTTCCTCCTGGACTATGAGCTCCCTGAGACCAATAGCCAGGTCTGATTCCTTTTTGTATCCATTCATTCAATCACCAAACATCTGCTGAAGCCCTACTATGTGCCAGTCACTGGGCTAAGGGCCCAGCGTCTGGCCCTGCACATGGTGTACAAGTGTTGATGAATGGTTAATGAATGAAAGGGGAGGAGTGATGAAAGGTAAATACAAATGTACAAAAGATACATTTTTATCGAGCAGCACTGTGTGCTAGAGCAGTGCTTCTCAAACTTCAATTGGGCCTAGTACCCACCTGGGAATCTTCTTAGAATCAGATTCTGATTCATCAAGTCTGGACTGGGATCTGAGATTCTTCGTTTCTGAACAAGTTCCCAGGTGACCATGACGCTGCTGGTCTATGGACCACACTTTGAGCAGCAGGGCACTAGGTGCTCATGCGTTATCTCTTATTGCTTGTAAAACCCTTATGAGTTTAGAAATGAGGAAAAGTAGGTTCATAGGAGTTGAGTAGTTGTTTAAGACAGCTGGCCAGTCTGCAGTCAGGGTGGCCTGCCTCATTTTTGTCTTTTGAGCTACACTGGCTCCGTAAGAGCAGTTGTTCCCAAAGTTAACTGCACCTTTGGAATTGCCCAAGGAACGTTAAAAATCCCAAGGTGTGGGGAAGTAGATAGCAGGTAATTCTAATGTGCAGTGAAGTTTGGGAACCACAACTTCCAGGCCCAAATGTCATCCGAGGAATAAGAAAGGAAGGGGCTTAATTTTGTAATCTCTCTAATTTCAGGTACCAGTCATAGACTTTCAGAATTTAGAGCTATAGGCCTCATTATTTTACAGATGAGAAATTGAGGCCCATAGAGGTTAAGAGATTGATCCAAGATCACCAGACTCATTGATGGCAAAATTAGGACTAGAGTTCAGGCCTCTTGGCTCCCACTTTCCATGTGCCCCCTTGTTCTAACCAGCTGCAAAGGTGACAACCTACATGTTTCCTGTGCCAGAGGAGGATTCCAGGAACACAGGGCATTCATTGGAAGGCCATCTTCATGTCCCTCTACTAACCAGAACCTGGGAGACTCGAGTAAGACCTGGGAGCCCTCAGGGGAACATCATCTGACATCACAAGGGCAGTGAAGTTTTCCTTTACAATATCCTACCAATCTTTAAATGATAACATGTGACAGATCATGTTTTGAAGTTGTAAGGGCTTTAAAATTCCAAAATGAAGTATATAATCCTATTATGGTAGGGGTGTAACTGTGGCTTGATTCAGTGTAATAAGCATTTATTGTCTTAATTGTGACATAATGTCAGTTTTGTTGGATGCTTCGTCTGAAAGATATAGGGGCTGTAAATATGTACAATCGGCGCTTTATGGGGGGCTGCGGGGAGGGAGTGTTACGTGACTTAGAATTGAAGAGCCCAAATCTTAGCTGTTTCTGTGTAGCTTTACCTTATAACCATTGATAAGTTAGCCATATGAGGATGCCTGTACTCTTAATTGTAATCATTTATTGAGCACTTACGCTGTGAGCAGTACTGCAGTACCCACTTAAGGAATGTAATTACACTTAATCTACATAACGCTCTGAGAAGTCAGCATTACTTAGAGGCCTACACAGCTAGGAATTGGGGAGCCAGGATGTAAATTCAGCTGTGGCTCACTCTAAGTCACCACCACACGCAGAGTAGAAGGAGCTGGTTCCTTAGTCTTGTTTTATGGATGAAGACCTGAGAGAGGGAAAGAAACCTGCCCTGGGGCACACAGGAAGCAAATGGCAGGACTGGACCTGAGACCAAGGTCTCCTAACACTGGGCCCAGTGTTGTTTCCTACTAAGTCTGTGGACATGAGGCCAGAAAGAATAGCCAGGACTCCAAAATCTTCCCACTCAGGCTCAAGCCATCACACAGTGAGGAAACTTGTTCCATGACAGACAAGACTTTAGTCCAATTCCCATTTGATTAGAAGAGAGCCTTTTACCAATCTGTGTGTCCCCTCAGAGCAGACCTAAATTAGCACACACCATTTAGGTACCTTCCCAATCTGTGTCCCATTTACTCTTCCATCTGAGACCATATATCCATTCATTGAGCAAATATCTCTTGGTTACCTGTATGTACCAGGCACTATATTGCAGATGAAGAGATAAGAAGAAAATAGGACCCTAACCCAGTCTCTGACTTCACAGTCTTACAGCAGGGGTAGACAGATGAGGAGAGAACTCCCAAAAACTCTGATCAATGCCATCAGAGTGATGATTCCAGGGGCATGAGAGCTCAGAGAGGGACCTCCAACCCAGCTGGGGGTGGAGAGAATCCCAAAAGCCTTTCTGGGGGAAATGATTTCAAACATGAGACCTGAAGTTCAGTAGAGATGATGAGGCAAATTGTTTAAAGGTATGTGTGTATGTGTGTGTGGGCACACGCACGCGCATGCTGAGGCTGGAATCAGGGCCAATTCTGTGTGGCCTGATGGTAGAGTTTAAAGGAGCGAGTAGGAAGAGGGGAAGAAATGAAGCTGAAAAGGGGCATGCAGGGAATCATACCCTGTACTAAGAGGTTGATTTTTTATTCCAAGAGTCAGTAGGATCTGCTGAAGATTTTAAGCAGGAGTGAGAGTTGGTCTCATTTCCATTTCAGTAAGCTCACACTCTGACTGCAACGTGGAGATTAAAGGGGGCAGAGCTGGAGGCAGGGGACCCCTTAGGAGGCTGCAGCAGTAATCCAGGTAGTGAAGATGGTAGCTTCAATACGGGCAGTGAGACCGGGGGCAGAGGAATGAACACGTTCAAGACAAAATGTCTAATCTCCAGGGCTCGGTGATTCATGGAGTCAGGGCGGGGGGGCGGGGGTGGGCTGGAGTGTTGTGTTGAGGAAGCGGGTGGCTCGGGGAAGGAGCGCACGGGGAGGAGAAAGAGGAGTCTGAGTGGGGAGAGATGGTGTCGGCATGTTTATTACAAGCTGCCTACAGAGTGTCCCAGGGGAAATGTTCAGTACAAAGCTAGAGGGCTGGAATTCTCTTTATTTATCAGAAAAGACCCTAAAGCTGTCAACACTTTGTAATCTTATGATCTTATGAGAAATGACCAAAAGAATGACGGCTTGACCCCAATCATAGACTGGTTGGTCTAGCTTGTAATATGGCTCAGGGTGATCAGCTAACACAACAAGGGCCCTGTGGGCACTGGGACAGCTAAGGAGACCTTTTTTCTTTAAAATCACAGCAAGTGGGACAGTCCTCCTGGTCTCCTTGATGGGAGTTCACTCACTCACTCACTCACTCACCCATTTGGGAAGCCTTTAACTGAGCAATTTCCATGTGCCAGGTATAGAGGATACAGGATGTGGAAGAAAGTCCCTGCCTTTGAGTGTCTCCAGTGCTAGTGGAGAACACAGACGCCAGGGCATCTGATTACAATTCAATGTTACAGGCAGGAGGAGAGTTGGATGTCAATGTTCAGGAGACCCAGATGTTCTTAGACTTTGGAATGCTAAATATCGCCATGGAGCAGGTGCAGATACTTATGGGATGGTTTTCAGTTTTCATTTTGGTGACTTGTGCAAAACTCACAACCACAGAGAGACTGGGACTTCAAATTAAGTTTCATAATTTTTACGTTTTTTGATTTTATCACAATTCTGATTCTCTCTTAGTCATTAGGAAGGCCACCCCCAGGGTCTACTCACTTGATGCTGTATTAATGGTGATGAGGACAATGAAAGAAGAAAGATTTGAGTGTCATTGGAGCAGAGGGAAGGGAGGGAGTGCCTAGCTCTGTCTGGACAGAAGAGCATCAGGTAAAATCAGAGAAGCCTTCCTGGAAGAGGGGATGGCACCTGCATGGGTCTTTAAAAATGAATTAGACTTCATGGTGTGTAAAAGAAGGCATCTTTGGCTTGTGCAGATGCCAAGGGAGTGAAGAGAAGTCTAGAGTAGATAGCATGTAGGTGGGAAGAGGGGGCTGGGAGAGAAACAGGATTGACACGGTGAGAAGCCTTGAATGTCATTCTCGGGAGGCATGTGGGCACGAAGGAAGCAGTGAGGAAGAGGCCTTACCTGCAAGTGCCCACAGGAACCAACCAGGTACATAAAAGAAGAACTAGGTAGGGTGTTTGCCAGGGATTGAGGGGTTTCCTGGGACACAGGATTTTCCGTGCTAAAACTGGTAAAGTCCCAGGCAGACCAGGACGAGTTGGTCACTCTTGGATGAGGCCAGGCTCTGGCTACCTGGAAAGTGCGTGCCTACCCCCCCCACCCACCCAATCCCCTGTCTACTTCAGGAGGCAGCTCCCAGTGCTGCCACAGGGGAGTGCAGAATGCAGAATGGTTATCTCTGAATCTGCCGAATACCCCAGAGAAGCTGAAAATCCAAAATTGATGCAATGGCTTCTAGTTTTAAAATGTTGACAAAAAGTCAGTTGTTCTTAAAACACCGTTCCGATGAAACAAAGCATTTCTGTGAACTACATGAGGCCTGTGGGCTGCGGGTTTGTGGATCTTTGGGCAAAGTGACATAAGCAAAGCCCCCATATCCCACCCTGCTCCTGCCCTGAGGCCCCGTAAACGCACATTCAGACAATTTTCATTACACAGAGTGACTTCAGTGATCAATCTTTTGGTTTTTAATTTGATGTTCTTAACCATATTTGGATGCTGGGCACAGAATGTAATAGATCAAAGCAGGGATGAATAGTGGTAATAGAGACACCCATTCAATTTTTTTGAAAGATGAAATTAGTGCTCAGTGGCTTGTTCTTTCCCAAATCTGGAAACCTATGTGGTGAGGCAGTTAAAGAAGAATGCACATCTCAAACACCAGCCTTAGTTGAGGTCTGTTTTTCTGGGATCAGGACAACCCCCTGGCTGAGATAAGAGTGGGAAAGAACAGTCATTTTGCTTTTGGGGATCTTGAAGGCTCAGGGGCCAGTGTTTGGAGGTGGTAGATTATGGTACAGTTGATTCAGCACTGTGATCAGAACCAGCTCTGCCACTTCCAGAGGCTGTGTGGCCCTGGGGAAACCACCTAACCTCTCTGGTCCATGGCTTCCCCATTTGTGCTGCAAGGAAGCTGGCTTGCAAGGACTCCCAAGGATCACTCTCCCCATCAACTGTCTAAATCTAAGCTTTCACTTCGATTAGACTTTTACTAGGATTTCTCCAGGCCTGCCAGGGTGAAGGAGTCAGCAGGGGTTTTTAAGAACAAATCAGTCCAGACAACTGTGACATCTTCTTTCTTTTCTAGATGGAATTAGTAGATATGGAGCTGTAGTAGGTTGATCTGATACCTGGGTGCCCCCAGGACAGCTCTCTGGATGGCATTTTTCATTGTGTCACTTGATTTTTCTCTAGCTGAGTGTGGATCCGAGCATAGGGATGGGAAGTGTGTGCAGGAGGAAAGTGACAAAGGCAGCGGCTCTGTGGCCAGGGAGGCTTCTGCTCCCAGAGAGGGGACGGTGGGGCAGGTGGGGGAGGACCTGCATTCATGCCAAGCTGCAGTGTCACCTTTATTAAAGACGGCAGGGAGAGGGAGTCTGCCGGCAGCTAATGCAGGCTGCGGAGGAGGGTAATTGGAAGTTGTTACCATTCCAAAGGACAGGGAAGTGGAAGTGGGACAAATGGGAATTTAAGAGGAGGGAGGTGAGCTGAGGGAAAGAATGAAAAAAAAAAAAAAAGAGAGAGTGATGTCATTTGGAAAATTGCAAACCAATAAATCAATGAGGTATCATTCGCAGGACAGGGAGGAAACTGCCTTAAGAAGGAGGCAGCCAGGCAGGGAGCTGGGGGCCGACAGGAAGCACAAGATCAGTAGGCAGTGCAGTGTCCTCGTCAGGGGTCAGCTGGAACACGAGCCCCAGGAATGGAATAATGGACTTCTACTCCCTTCTGTCCCCTCCTCCTTGAGGGTTTGTTTTGTTTTGTGTTTTGCGTGAATGACATCAGAAGGACTTCTTTATCCAAAAGGGCTTTACGGGAGCTCGTTAATGTGAACCCTTGGAGTCAGCTTTTCAAACACTTATCTCTGAGTTCAGCTTCATAGGATTTTTTTCATCATTGGGATCAGCTTCATAAAAGCCAGAGCATGATAATTCTGCCAGTTTTTACTGTTAACAGATGAAATCGTACTCCCTTTATAGAAAGGAAGAGCAAGGACTTTGGGTAGCTTTCTTTAGTTCCCAAGACCTTGTCAGCAGAGCTGGCCTGAAGGCAACCCAGTAGGCAGATGCCTGCATGACATCCCATTACCAACAGATTGAGATTCAAAGCCCTCAGCCTGGCATTCAAGGTCCTTCCGTCTGCGCCTCCAAATATCTCTTGTGATCTCCCTCTGTGAACCTCTGTTGTACCAAAACACTTTGCTCATTTTCACCTCTGCCTCTTTCCTCACTGTGTTCCATATAAAAGTGGGACAGCAATTTCTCAGCACATGTATTATCCCTCTCTCCCTTGCCTATAGCAGACATCACTAATTGATTGCCACACTCTTTCCTGCTGAGGTAGGACTTGGCATTAGAATCATTCCCCACACAGCTCTTTAGGCAGTTACTACCAATCAATCAAATTAGTCAAATTATAAAATGAAATGTTTTTCCTATTATAGATGTCCTTTCCCACTCTTAGCTTAATCTCTTTCACTCTTCTCATTCCTCAAATCCCACGTGCTCCATGAAATTTCCCCTGAACATTCCTACAAAGGTCATTTCCCCTGAACTACAAAGGTCATTCCCACTTCTTAAAAGCCTAGAGGAAACTATAACATTCATTTTGCACATGTCATTCAACATCATAATGTATATATCTCTCTAAGATGCGAGTTTCTCACTTCAGCACTAGTGACATTTTGGCCTGGATCATTCTTTGCTGTTAGGCTGAACTGTGAATTACAGGATGTTTAGCAGCATTTCTAGCCTTTACCCAATAGATGTCAACCTCCCTCTCTCCCTGTATGTGATAGACAGAAATGTTTCCAGTTTCCAGACATTGTTAAATGCCCTCTGGGGGAGAAAATTGCCTCCAGGTTAGAACTACTGTATTGAGAGAGAGAGAGACAGAGACAGAGACAGAGACAGAGAGAAGAAAAGGAAGGGAAGGGAAGAATCTTCCTTATGAGTCTGAGACTTGCAGGTATGGACCATGATCATACCTGATACAGTTCCTTACACATAATAGGTACTGAGTAAATATTTGCTAATTGATTGATTAATTGGGAGTGAGGAATTGTCTGCGAAGGGGGAAAACCCTTCCCTAGTGTGGACTGAGAGTTACACCATCAGTGTGTCATTGCTTCGGTTAAGCACTGCAGAGTTGAGCAATGCAGAGAGCTTGCAAAGAGGCCACCTCCACACACACCCGCTAAGCTGTTATCGGACCCCATACCTGAGTGTGCTGGAACTAGCAGATCATTTGCAGCAGGGACAACTAGACCTATTTGGGGGCGGTGGGAGGAGGTGCTGGGAGAGGGCTGGTTGAAGAGTTAGGCTTGAAGTTTAGAACATGATGTGGGAGACCTCCTTCACTCTTCTTCACTTGTCTTCAGTCCTCATGAAGGAAACAGGAGGGCTCAACTAAAGACATCCTTTTATCCACAAAATAATCATCCCTCCTGAAAACTCTCTTACCTGGCTGTCTGCGAACATATTTATCTGCCTGCCCCCACCCCCTGCGCCCCTTGAAACATGGAGTCTCTGTAAAGGGAAACAAAGGGCAGGGAGAGCTTGTATAAATCATTATCCGCAGTGCAGCTCTCCAGGTCCACAGAGAGGTTTAAATCATCCTTCACGAGTCAACCAAAAGCTTACTCCACAACTTCCCCAGCTGATCAACTAACTGTTCCTGGTGAACTGGAAAGAGAGCTGAGGCTAAACATTGCAAGAAGGTTTTTTGAGTGCCCATGGTGTTGCCAGGCTCTGCAGAGACCCTCTGCACCCGGCTTCTACTTTGTCCTTACAACAGTCCTATAGTCAGCACTGTTATCCCCATTTCAGAGACCAGAGAACTGAGGCTCAGAGAGGTAAAGTAACTTGTCCAAAGATCCAGAGCATATTGAAGAGAGCTGGGATTTGATTCCAGTACTTAGTATGCCCTGCTCAGTGCCTTCCAGGAAAGCTGCTTCTATGCGAAACCAGATATATTTCCCAATATGTGGTGTTGGTGTCCATCACTTAACCCTTCTTGGCCTTCAAAACCCCAAGCAATGCAGAAAATGGAGGGGTGGGCTTCCCTGGTGGCGCAGTGGTTGAGAATCTGCCTGCCAATGCAGGGGACACGGGTTCGAGCCCTGGTCTGGGAAGATCCCACATGCCGCGGAGCAACTGGGCCCGTGAGCCACAACTACTGAGCCTGCGCGTCTGGAGCCTGTGCTCCGCAACAAGAGAGGCCGCGACGGTGAGAGGCCCGCGCACCGCGATGAAGAGTGGCCCCCGCTCGCCGCAACTAGAGAAAACCCTCGCACAGAGACGAAGACCCAACACAGCCAAAAATAAATAAATTAATAAATTTAATTAATTAATTAAAAAAAAAAAGAAATGAAAGATTTAAAAAAAAAAAAGAAAATGGAGGGGTTATCCTCAGCTGAGCCTAAAATCATGGAGACTCATAAGCCACAGAGCATAGTCATTAAGAAGGCTGGTCTTATTTACGTAGCTAGGTATCAACCCTGACCAATGAGTCTATCTACCTATGTAATCTGCCAACCTAGCTCCATCCATCCATCTCTCCATCTCTCCATCCATCCTTCCATCCCTATTTAGGCACAATAGATATCTAGAATGTCCTTAACATTCTAGTGGCTTATTAGATTGAAATGAATATTGAATATTCTTAACATTCAAGGTTAGGCAGGAGGCATGGTGGAGTGAAATATTATGCACTTTTCCTTTCTTCATTATACTTTGAGGTATTGCTTAATTTTCATATCAATAAGATGATGTCATGATTACAAAACAATATTCTGGAATCAAGCTGAGCTAGGCAAGTCGTGTCACCTCCCTGCTCCTTGATTTCCTCATCTGTAAAGTGCGCGTGGTTTTACCAACATCGACTGACTGTTGGGAGGGTTAATTGAGATGAAGCATACACAGTGCTTGGCCCACAGTAAGTGCTCAGTAACTGGTAGCTGTTGTAACCATTGGCATACATTTTTGCACAGTGTCCGACACACAAATGTCCGACTGATATTAACTTCTCTCTTCCAGCTGTTTCCTTGCCTGGCCACAACTTATAAAACATCCTTATTGATGGATAAGCAGAGGGTTTAGCACATTGCACGACACACTCTTAGCCCTTTAAGTGGCAGTTATTATTGTTATCCTTCAGCCCACAGTACCTCCTTCCTGAGTCATAATATCCTTTCATGACACTTTTTCCTGTTGAAAGTTGACCTTGGTGTCTTATGCAACCTGGATGAAAATGTTTGCAGGAGAAGGTGAGGGGCTGCATGGGATACTCATGCAGAGCCCACATCCTAGTGATGCTCGTGGCTTTGATTTTTCTCAGGGATACGTGAGCCGAGGACAATACTGTATTCTCCAGGACTCAAAACAAACTTTTCTGCACAGCCCTCCCTGAGGCATTCGGTGCAAAGCTTGGAAGACCACCATCGGTGTGTGTGTTCATTTGTGCACTTCCCCACCCACACCTCCACAGATGTAATTGGAAACATTTAGAAAAATCATCTTCTTAAAAACTGGGGTGTCCTAACTGATAGCCCGTCTCCTGGCAAGCAGCCTTCTCAAGTCCCACAGGCTCGAATGGCTTTAATCAGAGGCTGAGAGCCGCTGTAGCAGGCTCCCTCCCCTTCATTCGCCTCTGAACAACAGGGAGACAAAGCACTGAACTTGAAGACAAAGGGGGATCCACGTAAAACTAGAGTCCGCGTCCACACCTGCCGGAGGAGGGCCAGAGTCTGCTATAGAATGGTCAGTTAGCGAGAAAAGCTTGCTGAGTAGTGGTGACACTACCACGAACGGGAAGGGTCAACACTGAGCACATAGTTGCACTTTTCGCGCACCCACCACCCTGGGAACAACTCCAGTGTAGCGTCCTGGAGAAGGGTGGTAAGACATGGAAACCACCTCTTTAAAGAGGGGTTCTTGAAACACACAGCAGCCAGAGCGAGCTTCTTAAAACCCAAATTAATGGCCTCCCTTTGCACTTGGAAGGAAACCTAAATAAACCCTTGCCCCGACCTTCGAGGGCCTTCAGGATCTGGTCCCAACCTGTCTCTCCGATCTCATCTTACATGTGCTTTTCCTAATTTTGTACTGTCTTTTCGATCCTCCAGCACTCCAAGCACATCTGACCTCAGGGCCTTTGTATCTGCTACTCAGATGCCCTGGAATGCTGTTCTGCCAGGTTTTTGCATGACAAACTCTCATCATTAGATCTCCACCCAAATATCAGCTCTCTAAGAGGCCACCTCTGTCTCCCCTATTGAAAACAGGTCTCTTCCCATCTCAACCTCATTGCTCTGTAATATTCCACTAGTAGCAGATATCACTGCCTAAAATGATCTTACTTATGTATTCACTTGCTTATGGTGTTTCCCCATCCCTGGCCCCAATGAGGGTGTGAGTTCCTTAAGAACAAATCCCTTGATAATCTCATTCATGACTGTCCAGAGCACCTAGAACCATGCCTGGAACATAGTAGGTGCTCAAGAAATATTTGTTACATTAAGGAATGTGTGAAAGAATGATCTCACTCTGGCTTGATCAAATATAACTTAAGATGGAGTAAGCTCAGAAGTAGAACAAAAATTCTTTCATTTCTGTCCTCTCCTAGGGCGAAGGTGTTCTACACATGACCCTAACTTTTCAGTGTTTGGGGGAGTGGTCCCTGTAACATTCTTTTAAAGATGGGGAATACTATAAGAAGTTCAGTCTGTCATCTAACAAATATTTATTGAGCTCATACTATGTGCAAGTTCAATTCCAGATTCTGGTGATACAGCAATGAATAAAGGACAAAAATCTCTGCCCAGGTGGAGCTGACAGTGCTGACATGAGAGACATCATGGATTTATGAAAAAAACACAGGTTTTCGCGTCAGAAAGACCCAGATTCTAATTCCTGCCCCACCATATACTAAATGTCTGTCTAGGCAAGCTGCTTGACCTCTATGCATCTCACTTTCCTCATCTGTGAAATGGGCATAAAGTTGACCTAATGAGGTTGTTGAGAGGACTCAGTGAGATGATAAAGGTGGAGTCCTAAGCACAAGGAATGAGTGAACAGAATTTGCTTGCCTTCCACATCCCTTTGTGATTAAACACCTCTTTGTGTCCTTTGGAAGATTTAAAGTGACCCCACACTACAGAGCCACATGCACAGGCTCCAGCCAAGATCAGAAAGTATTCGTTTCAAAGGAAGAGTGTGTGGCCACTTTAGTCTCCCCTTCCAGCCTGGGTTCAAAGCAGCCTTGTTACCACCACCCCTACCCCCCACCCCCCGGCTCTTTAACAGTGAGAATAGCTCTCTGAGGAGACGCCTTGCCTGCGGTTCTGGCCCTAGTGATGCTGGAGAGCTGATCATTAATGCCCACAGTGCCAGGTAGTGGTGCACACAGCTATCTCTAAAGAGTTGCTGTGTTGTACAGATGGAACATGTCTAGGTGCATCCAGAGTGCATAGCATCCAAGAGGCACGTTCCCGTCTTCCTGTGATGTTATGCTTTGACATGGATCAGGCTACACAAAACCCCTGGATCTGTGCCCATCAAGAAGCTTCTCCCTGAAGGAAGGTGACTTGGTTTACTCTGTCATACAGCAGGATCCCTGGGTAACCAAAGAATGTCACTGCACACAAAGACAGGCACTTTCTAAAGCCAAACAGCTGGAAGACTAAGCTTTCGATGAAGACAGTTACATTTCAGGCTTTTGAACAATCTGGGCACCGTTGTCATTCATCCTACCTGCCAGCAACTGTCCTCAAATAAAAGAAACCTCCCAACGTGCCCTGCTCGAAGAGGCACACGTGCGGTTTACTAAACAGTTTTATTTGGGGCGTGTTGTTGACCAAAGGCATGCTCAGAGTCAAAGGACACTTAGCTGTTTGTCCAAAGCTGTAATTGGGAGTGCTTGATGCATCCACAGACAGTCAGGGGTAGGTGGGGTCATTATATCCTCTGTCCAGGTCAGGAGTTTCAGTTAGCCAATCTGCATAGTTTCTCTGGACCAGAGTCAGCAACAGCAACAAGAATACTAATAGCTGATCATATTGAGGGCTTCCTATGTTCTAAGTGCTCTATACAAATTGATTTAATTCTCACCAAAACTGTATGCAGTAAGAACTATTTCTATTCCTTTTTACTCTGAGGAATAAGACACTGCCCAAGGTCACATGCCTAGTAAGAGGTAGAGCTGAGATTTGAGCTCAGGCTGTCTGGCTCCTAGGTCCTCACCTGACGTTGGTTCTTTGGAGCACAACCTTATCCATCCGGCTCCCTGCTGTACCCGGGCACCTAGCACAGTGCCCAAAACTTGAGAGACCGCACACACTACTTTCCCCAAAGATTGCTGCAAACTACAACTCTGAGCTTCCTGACAAAGCTCTAAGATGAACGGGTACTAGAGTCCCTGAATTCCTCACGCCATAGCCTCCTACCTCCGGTCCTGGATCTGTCACAAAGACAGCACCAATTCCATCCAAGAATAAAATCTGTTATATAAGTGCATGGCGGACATGGGGGTGAATGGAAAAGCAACCTGAGAGTGGCATTTGGCTACTCTTAGTCTTCAAAGGAATTGGATGGCCCCATAGATAAAACTTCTCATCTCCCTCGGCATGCAAAGTTTCCTCGCTCATCTCCTCTCCTTGGCGCTCTCTGTATTTTATTTTATTTTGGTCGAGCACATTATTTGATGTTACTATGGCAACGTGTCACCAGCTGGCATCGCATAGTAATGCTGGCATTTAGGTAGCAAGCTCCCGAAGTTGGCTCTTTCCCTCCCTCTGCGATCTCATCACTCCCACTGATCTCAGGTGAGCGGGGGGGACGCATTGCAGCAGCCGTGCCCCTCTCCCCTTGTTTGGTTAGTTCTTCAAGGCAGGGCAAACTGATCACCTCTTCCTGGTTCACTCAGCACTGCAGGGTCCTGACCGTGTGTGTAGGTGTGTTTGCTTTAGAGGTAGTTAAATAGATATGTTTGAGTGTTGTGCACCAAAACTATTGGCCTTATCAATAAGATCATCATCATCATCACGATGATGATTTTTTTATGCAAAGGAGCAGATTGATTTGGAGAGGGCTGCTCTCCTGGTCACAGTCACCCAGTGTCCCAGCTAATTAATATTAATGACACAATATTGGGTTTCTCTTTTTCCTCTCTTGCCATCACACAGTGAAGAGACCCTGATTGTCTTCCTTTGGAGCTTCAGCTCTCTCCCAGGTGTGCAAGAGCTCCCTTCATACTGACGGGCTGAATTGTCCGGATCAATTGATGGTCACGGATCACTGAAGAGGGTTCTATGTGGCAAATAAGCCCTGCCACTCCAGGCGTTAAGTAGCCCCTCATCAGCCAAGTGCCTGCGATGATTGCATTTATTTTTACACGTTTGACCTAGTTTCAAACCATGTCTCTTCATGCTGTGATGCATTAGCTACATTTTAAACCACCCCGAATGGAGCCGGGGTGACTCTGCCTGCTTTGTGACAGCATCTCAGATACAGTTTCTCTCCGGAATTTAATATGCAGCTCCCCCTGGTAATCTGTTTTAAGAAGTGATTTCCTATCTGGGCACCTGGAATGCTGCTTGGGTATGGATGAGTGGCTGCCTCACGCCTTGGTAGTAAATATATGTTGACCACAAAATTTCCACCAAGGATGGAAGGCAGGGCATTCTCACTAGCCTGAATTGCAAGGGATCCCTCTAACCCTCTGTCCCCCATGCAGTATTCAGGCTTTTCCATGTTGCCGACAGGGCTGGGAGTTTGGGGTCCGACACTGTAAAGTTTGAGCAATGTCAACATCAGGAGTGTCTGAGTTGCTAGGGCAAATGCAGTCTGATCGTCACCCCCACTCCCAATCCCTGCAGCTCTTTCTAAACACTTAAGACATGGTGGATGTAGAAGGTCTCAAACTTGTAAAAGGGAAAAGGGGCAGGAAGCAAAGAGGTGGATTGCCGTGCTGAGGACACTACTGAAAAAGGGATAAACGTCAGAGAAACACAATGCGATTCCACCATTCTGTCACTGCACGACAGAGAGGGGTTTTTGGTTTTTAATTTAAATGACAGAGAGGAGCCTGTACTGAATTCGAACCTGCTGCTGGTGTATCATGCCATTTCAGAAATCAGTCAGTCACATCGGTGCGATTTCTGACAGATTTGATACTCAAGTGGGCTAGACACCATAGCAGACAAAAAGGGAAGCTTCCAGTGGGAAGTAAAGCACTGTCATTTCTCATTAACAGCCAAATGCAGGTAACTTGTCCAAACTTCAGTCACATCACACTACAGATCGTACTGGAAGGCACTCAGCCGGGTTTTTCTATGGGGCAGTTAGAACGAAGAAATGAACAAGCTGGTAAAAGTAATTTTGATTGATCGATGAACTGTACACACCCTGAGCAAGTCCTTATAAAAAGATAATGGTTTCTTTCGTAAAATGGTCACTCTCTCTAGATGGGCACTGGAATCCCCTTCCCCTTTTATTTTCATTTAAAATGAAGCATGGAAGTTTCTCTAAACAAGGCTTAAGACAATGCAGCCTTTTCAAGGTAATTTCCAGGCAACTTGAGCTTTGAGGTTTGTTGTTGGCTTTTCCCCCCTTCAAATTCAAATCAAGCCTTTGGAAATACCAAGCATTCCGTATCTGTATCTATGCATTTGGGGCAGCATGCAGTTCTGACAATGGTGGATTTTCCAACACACACACACACACACACACACACACACACAAGCTCACAATCCCAGGACTCATTTAAGCCAAAGCTTTAAAAGTAAACTGTCGTCCAAGAGACGATAGCATTTTCTCTGAAAGGATGATCGATCACAAAAAATAAAGCCTACCCAGATCTCTTACCTTTTGAAGCAGTGGAATTACCTGCAGAGAATGTCCTTCCTTTCTTTGCAAAATGAGCCAGGCTTTGGCCAGCAGCAGAATTACTCCAAAAGAAGAAATAATAAGTCCTTTATATTGTAATTTTCACTGTTTCTATGCAAGAAGTGTAGTGGGTCTGCTCACGTAGGAATAAATAAAAAGCCGAAAAAACTGCACGGCAGCTACCATGTGAAAAGGAAAGACCTCTAGTGGCCACCGGCTGAATTCTTGGAGGAAGCCCCTCACAGAAGAGATGGAGGGAGTGGAGGAGACACACGCGTGTGTGTGTGCTCTCTCTCTCTCTCTCTTTCACACACACACACACACACACACACACACACACACACACACACACACACACAAACTCAGAAGATTTCTCCCCTCTTGCGTCCAGCCTGGATGGAGGGATAAAAAATAATACGCTTGTTTCTTGGTTTCAGTGGGACCTGGTTAAATTAGCAGTGATGGTGGCATTCTGTCTGATTTGAAAGGGACAGATAATTTCACAGACTCACCATCACCCCCTGAGGGTGTGAGCCGGAGAGAGGATTTGACTCCCTGGACGGCCAAGGCGGTTGGCCCCCATATAGAGGTACCAGGTCCCCAGCAACATAGTGTCATTGACTTTACTCATGAGAGTCCCAGTTTTGTGCCCCCTGCCAGCTCTGCATGTTTTCTGAACATTTATGGTGCACGCGTGTGGTGGTCACTGGCAGGCAGAGCTGGCTTCCCAGGCGTGTGACCTGGCCCAGTGCTCAGAAGGACCCTGTGGCTGTCTTGAAAATCTGAAGAATTTTTACAAGGACTCTTTAATTTTCATTTTGTTCTGAGCCCCACAAATGGCACAGCTGGTCCTGCTGACTGGGAAAGCATTTTATCCCTAACGTCCTAATTGAAAAGAACCTAGAAGCAAATGAGAATCTGTATCTTTGGGAGTTACTTTTGGGGATGTGAACTTGAAGAACATTCAATTACCCAAAAGACTTCCTGTGGAGGAATGCAGAAGGAGCTTCCTGGGGACATCAAGGCTGTGCCTTCTACCACTGTCACTGAACTGTAACCCTGTCATCTGGGAGGATGTTTTTTTTTTCACACTATTTTTTTTTTTGTCTTTTAGTTTTATTTTTTTTAACAAAGACAGCAGTTTGTGATACAAATATAATACTTGGTTCAAACATAACACGTCCAGGCCCACCTCTCTGGTGTGTGTTACGTCTGACACCCTTTAGAAGTGGGGTTTCCTGGAGACACCTGCATCACACCAAGCTGCCCATCTTCCACAGGCCTGCCCTTGACAGTGGGACTTCCTTTGGTTAAGATGGCAGCCCAGTGGACTCTTGAGGGAGACACTCTTGAGTGGCTTCTCCCAGCTGGTGGATTTATGGTCAGTACTTCCTTTACCAGGTTCCCAGAGTAGATCCCTCTAAATTCTGCTTTCAGACACCAGCCCTGACAGAAAGTGCCACGCTGGTACAGACTTATAAAATCTGGGAGAGAAGAAGCAGAAGAGGGTGTGGTGATGTGTTCTGGTGCATGAAAGGGTGTGGTTCTTTCTCCTCTGATCCGGTGGATCCTTTCAGACCCACTTCCTCTCCACGTCCTCGCGTTGATTTCCCTCTTGTCTGAATCCCTCTGGCACTTGATCTGCTTCGCTGATCAAAGTCTTGTACTTTTTTCCTCATGGTTGTTAATCTTGCTTTCCCAACTAGATCATGAACTCCTGAGAGCAAGGACTACCTCTTCTCATTTCTTTTATCGTCCGTGGCCCTTAGCAAGTACTTGTCCCCTGCAGCTGCTGGCTTCTCACTGACTGATTCATGGTCCAGCAATTGATGCTCTTGTAGGGAACTTCAGTGTGTTCAGGGCACCATGGGAGCCATTTGATCCTTCTGATACACCTCTCAGGGTGGATACAGATGGATTATTGTCCCACTTTACAGATGGAACAGTTGGAGATTAGACATGTAAAATTATTTACCAGAAAATCACACTGTGTCCAGAATCTTGATACAGGCTGGATCTCCTGACATTAATACAGTGCTCTTTTCCCAATGTACAAGCAGCTGGAGAGGTAATGAATAGGGCCTTTATTGTCTATATCTGGCGCTTGTATTATAGTCCTAGTCATGTAATAGGTGTTCAATAAATGCTTTTTGGATGAATGAGCTGATGAATGAGCCATAAGGAGACATTTACTCTTAGGGAAATTTCACATACTCATCTGCTAAGGAGAAATTCTCCATCCCTGGGGAACCTTTTTATACTCACCTGGGAGGATAGAGAGGTGTTTTCCGGTCTGAAGTCAAGTAATTGAAGAAGATGAATCTCATGGTCCTCTCTCCACTGTTTCATGGCATTTTTCTTTATTTCTTGCAGAGTCACTTTGTGGCATGTATGACAGCCATCTTAAACCAGATGGGTGACCAGCACTATTCCTTCTATATTGAGACATTCCAGACCAGCTCTGAACTTGTGGTGAGTCTATAGGATGCTCTGGGGCAGTGTTGGGGAGACGCGTTACACAAAAGATTCTTGAGAGTTTAGGGCACGAAGGTCTTCCTGTGCACCTGGAGTATGTGTGGGTCTAAGTTTGCAGGCATGTTTGTGTGAGTCCCTGTTTCTCACTCCCATTTAGGCTTGTAAATATCACTTCTGGGACACATCTTCTGTCCATGTCATACATGAGCCCTGAGTGCCTAGTCTACATATGCCTTAAAACCAGTATTTGTTGATGAGTCATGGACATTTTGAGGCTTAAGAGCATGAGTGTTGGAGTCACACAGTCTTGGGTTTGAATCCAGGGTTTGTCACCCGCTAGCTGAGGAAGTTAACTTTAACATTTCTTAAGCCTCCGTTTACCCATCTGTAAAGTAGGGATCATATCATTTATGTCACAGGGCTGTGAAGGGATTAAATGAGAGCACAATAGCTCTCACACTGTAAGAGTCCACTAAAAGTTAGCTATTATTACATTATAATAACGAATGCATAGAGAAAGTTGGCCTCTGAGCCCCTTTCTTCTTCTAACCTCTCAGGGCTCGTTTGCTAGGACTGTCTGCCTGCGGCGGGTGGCCTGTGGGCCCGTACCTCTGCAGCAGATGATATCATCAACATAAAGCCCAGCCCGGGCTGTCCCAGGGTGTAGTCGTCCCTTTGCCCTCAGTATGGTCAGCTTTGTCATTGTCTCCTTACTATTGCCAGATTCAGGGGTTCTGCTACCAGGGGCTCACTTTTAACTCTCCTTGAAGGAAGCAAGGGCACCAGAATTGGACCAACCTCAGAGAGTAGCCCACAAAAAGAATCAATAGGAAGCCAGTGTCCTGCCCCTTCATCCATTTAGCTTTGAGAAGGTCTCCTAACTGGAGTAGGATTGGCAAGAAATGGAACCTCTTTCCGGATATACAAAAAAATGAAACAAAAGGAAAGCTAAACAGCCCAAGATTTCTCCCCCTCAAGTTCTCTATGTTATGTGACATGGAAATAGAAAGATTGGATTCCTAATTTTTGGTCCTCAGTGGAAGGAAGGGTGGGAAGGATGGTAGGAAAGGGAATTGTTATGTATTAAATTTTACACTTCTTATGTAATCCTCCAACAGTATGGCATAGGTGTTAGTAGTCACATTTTACAAGTCTGCAAGCTGCTTGCTCAAGACCACACAACAGTATGTGGCAGAGAGAGGATGTGAACCTCTGCTCCAGCCCTTACACCGTGCTGCATCTTCTCATTCAGAAGCCAGGCTTTCCATCTGTGGGGCAGAGGTCTTCTCCATTCCCACAGGAAGGGAGTGTGCCTGTGACGATATCCACACCTCCCCAGGTGACGTCAAGGATGAACGATTATACTCACCATCGTCATCCTCGAGCACTTAGTGAACACTTACAGTGGGCCAGACTCTGTGTGGAGCATCTCATAGACAGTGTGCACTTAATCAACCCTTTGAGGTAGATGTTATCCCCATTCTGCTAATGTGGAAACTGGGACTTAAAGCATTGAGGTAATTTTCCCTAGAAGCAATGATTGCTAGAAAGGAACCAATCTCATTTCCAGAATTTTGCAGTTTAGCTTAAAGCAGTGATTTTCAAATTATATTTCTCCTAGCCTCACTATCTTCTACCATAAACACACACACACACACACACACACACACACACACACACACAGGCATGCATGCATGCACACACACTTCAACCAGAGCTGTTTTCTACTTTTATCTATTTTATGTGTTAGGTTCCAGGTAAGATTTTCTCTGAACAAAGAATTCTGCTATTAAAATAATCTGAAAACCACTGGCTTAAGGAAAGAACTCTGAACAGGTTTCCTATGGATTTTAATTTTACCTTAAGCAAACAGGCTGGATGCCTTCATTTCCTGTAACAGGAGGATGCCAGTGGTTCTGGTCTTTGCTATCTAGATTTGTCTTGAATTTGTGTTCTCCAAAGGTAGAGAACAAGTTTGATCCACTGACAAATCTGATGGGGCTTGTTGAGGTCCACTTTGAACCTCTTCAAAGGAGAAGGAGAGAATCCCTGTCATGTTTCCGCTAAGCTGCTTGTTCACGTGCCTATGACATATGAATTAGCTGTGTTTACAGTACAGTAATTAGATGTTCATTTTAATAATAGTTTGTTTGCTCAATGGCCTGAGATGCATTCATATAGTGTAGATCATTTCCTCCTCAAATACATATTTGGAAAGATGATTATAAAATTGCCACATCAATGAATGCATTTACTTCTTTACTCCCAAAGACAGAATTAATAGTGCTTTATTTTGAGAGTGTTTTCACATTCCATATTCATGTTCCATTTATATTTGTGAAACAGTCTCCCGGTAACAAATCGTAAGATTTCATTAAAAAATCCACTCTATTGGTTTCATTGGATTTACTTAACAAAAGGCTGTACCCCTTCCCTTTCTGCACCTCCAAAAAATAATAAAGGAAAAATTTGAACAGCCAACAAGATCGGGGCCCTTCCAGTCATTTCCTATAAAGCAAAATGACAGGTGTGTTTTGCTTTACTATTGCAGGACTTCTTGATGGAGACATTCATCATGTTCAAGGACCTCATTGGGAAAAATGTGTATCCTGTAGACTGGATGGCCATGAGTATGGTTCAGAACAGGTGAGCTGCCGCCTGCTTCCAAACAGCCCCGTCATCTCAGCACTCACTTTCCAGTGCACTGGTAGAGACAGAAAGTGGGGATAGTTTCTCCCTGGTGAAAATAAGTCGAAGTGCCACAGACCCTTTCTTTCTACATTTAACCCCCAGGGAATTGCTCACCGATCTTGAGCTATTTATTTATTTACTATTATTTATTCCTTTTTATATACTGAACTGGCTACTCCCTACCTTCTCCATTCTTCAAATATTAGTTAAAATGTACTTTGTCTATGAAGCCTTCCCTAAACTCTTGAGACAGGAGAGCTTAAGGTCAGTCTTATTAAAATTGTATTATTTTAAATTTATTCAAAACAATAAAATATATTCTGTGACACGCAGTAGAATAAGTTTAGGCGGCACTGAATTACACAGCTTTGAACAGCTTTCTGTGCTGCAGGACTTCCCAGAGCCTTTAGTATGCTAATGGGATGCTCTAAGAGAAAGATTTAGGATACAGCATTTCACAGATTTACTTGCCCATTGAAACATTTGGTGTGAATATATTTATGTCTCCGTGTGTATATATAATACTTATTAGCATCTCATAGAATACCAGAGTAACCCAAGTATAGCTCAGATCCCACATGGGCCAGTACCACAATAGATAAGAGTAACTGTGAGCAATTTCAGTCTTTAATGCTTTCTCTCAAATCATGTCATTTCGTCAAAATGAAGTTCAAGTCATAACACTCAGCAATATTATCTAATATTCCCTTTCTCCATTCTTCTGTCTCTCTCAGTATCTCTCCTATCCTGTGGTTTACCCAAGTCTCTCTCAGAACCTTGTCCTCAATTCCTGTCCACAAACTCCTTTAAAACTGGGGTCTTCTAGGCTCCTTTCTTTCCTTTCTCTCTCACTTTCCTTTGGCTTCTTATATTTGTTTTAGGTCCTTCCCATGGAAACCCCTTCACTCTACACTGGCTGGAAGTTTTCTCTCTCTCTACCTATTGTCCTTGTTTTGTATCACAAGAGCCAAGAATTGACTGGCAAAGGCAGAAATATCCTGAGAGGGTAGAAGAAGAGGAGAAGTTGAAGAGGCAAAGGCGGGATCCTCTTTAGTGGGAGGCAAAGAGGGAAAACTATAAACATTAATAAGTTTGTCATTGGATACAGTCTGGGAATTTCTATCTCATGTATGCCTAGGATCTTACTCTAGTCCCAGATGGCCTCCATCCCTTACTCTTCTGTCCTCTGAAAAGCTGCTCTTCCACTACTTAGATACGTAAGTGCCTAGCCAAGTGACTTTACAGACACACTTGCTCTTGGGGCCAGCTTTAGGGGCTGGGGAAGAGGAGGAGAGGTTTGTCAAGGCAGAAAGAGATAGCTATCTGTGCATTGTTGCTTATGGTGGGAGGTGGATAATCAGCACAGCAACAAAAATGTAAGAATTCTTAGCTTGGGCTTACATTGCCCTGATTCTCCCTGTTCACATCACTCAGGTGGGAGGCTGGTTTAAAGCGTTGGTGGGAATTAGGCCAGGCCACGTTATAGATGAGAGGCAGGTATCTCCCTAGCCCTTCTGTCAGGACCAGCTTCCTGAGTATGCAACCTGTGTAGTTGTATAGGACCTTGCACTCTGAAGGGTCCTGCTGTCACCATCTTGAATTCTTAATAATTTTTGGACTAGGAGACTTGCATTTTCACTGTGCACTGAGCTCAACAAATTATGTAGTTGGTTGTACCTCACATCAATGTCCAGTCACCTGTGTTTGGAAGAAGCCAGCTCCCAAACTGCGTGCGAATCCCTTCACTGTTTGCCAGCTGGTCAGTAATGTCTTGGGGTTTTGCCAAATTACATGAAGCACCCAGGTGAGTCATCTTCGACTCACCCTACATTTCAGATACACTCAACTACTCACTGTTGCCTACTGTTTCATACTTCTCGTGACTCTGCATAAACTATGACTCTCCTCCTTTCTAGACCAAACTCAACATGAAAGCATCTTTCAAATTCTTGTCCATGTAATTTCTTCTTTGTGGATCCTTCTAGGACTCCTTTATGGTAGGAGAATGTGTTCCCTCCTCTTTGTTTACATACACACCCATATTATAACACTTACCCCACTGTACTATAATTATCTCTTTATATGACTATTTCTGCTGCTAGAGAATGGGCTTCCTGAAGGCAAGCACTATGTCCAATTTATCTCTGTGTTTCTAACTCCTGGCACAGAACCTGACATTCATAAACATGTGTAATGAACTCTGTGTATCCAATGGGTACTTATTTTTTAAAGTTTTTAAAAATATTTTAATTTTATTGGAGTATAGTTGATTTACAATGTTGTGTTAGTTTCAGGTATACAGCAAAGTGATTCAGTTATACATATATATATATTCATTCTTTTTTAGATTCTTTTCTCATATAGGTTATCACAGAATATTGAATAGAGTTCCCTGTGCTATACAGTAGGTCTTTGTTGGTTATCTATCTTATATATTGTAGTGTGTGTGTTTGTTCATCTCAAGCTCCTGATTTAGCCCTACCCCCTACATTTCCCCTGTGGTAATGATGGGTACTTATTGATTAGGATTTTTTTTTTAAGAAATTCAATTCAAATTTGCCTAAACAGAAAGAGAATGTATTGGCTCAGACAACTGAAAGAGCCCAGAGTTATGGCTGCAGGCATGGACGTATCTAGGTGCTCAAACAGTGTTGTAGGGAATCTATATCTCTACCTCTGCCCTTTCCTCTTTTGGCTTCATTCTTAGGCAGATGCTCTCTTTGCAGTGGAAAACTGGCTATAGAAGTTCCAGAAATATGTCTTGTTGGATTAGCAGCCCCAGTAGAAAGAAAAAGCCTCTTCTTCAATAGGTACAGCAAAATTTCCCAGTCTAATCTTGAGCTACCCATCCATAACCTCTGTGGCCAGGAGAATGAAATACGCTATTTCATCAGGCTTGGGTCATATGACCCACCTTTGGAACTGGGGAGGCTGTGGTTAGCTCTACCCAAACCACAAAGTCTGGGAGCAAAGGGGGAGGCTGGGGGAGTAATTCTTCAAAGGAAAATCTGAGAGTTATTACAAGAAGGAGAAATGGATGATGGGCAGGCAAATAAATGCACAGACATCTACTACTGATACAGGGTCAGGAGGATGGAAGCCCAGAGAGGCTGGAGCCCTGATCAGGGCAACACCCCCTTCTGAGCTGCCAACAGTCATCCTGGAGGAAATATGTAGAAGTGCTTTGAAGGACTGTCCCTACCTGAAATCCCACAGACTTTAGTCTTTTTGGGGGGGACCGGCCCCTAGAGATGATGCAATAATCCTTGTTTCTTTATACCTACAAAATCAGAATATAATTTTCTAAGGGACCTAAGAAAATGGAATTGTCTCCTAAGTAGAAACATTTGTATCTCTAAAGGATCTGCTGAGTACTTAAGTCTCTACATTTGAAATAAGTTAGACTCAGAAACACAGCCTGGGTTTCAGACTTCTTAGTTCTGCCACCTTCTCTTTCTTGGGAAGTCATTTAACCTCTTGGAACCTCGGTTTTCTGACTGCAAATTAGGGATAATTATATCCATTTCGTGGTATTTTTTTGTGAGGATAGAATGAGTTACTCCTTAGCACAGTGCTGGTACCTGGGAGGAACTCAGTGAATGGGAGCATTGCAGACAACAAATGTAGCCTTGGAGTAGAGAAGCATGTGCCTAGTGTCGACCAGAAAAGATGACTGTTTTTCTCCCTGCAGGCATATAGCTTAGGTTGTAGACTTCCTTCATCTTCTGGCCACAGTGATCCCTTCCATTTACAGAGCACCTGAAATTTTTTTCACGACTGTTGCATCTTGTGTGGTGTTATGATAGCTAACATGTATTACGCACCTAGATCCACCCCTATTGTAAATACTTTACATGTATTCGCTCATTTAATCTTTGCAACAACTTTATGATGTAGAACTGTTATAATCCACATTTTATACCTGAGGAAACTGAAGCACAGAATAGATGAATAACTTACTCAGTGTTGTATTACTAGCAAAAGAACAGAGAAGTCAGGCAGTCAGAGCCCATGTTCTTCATCTCTACTGCTTCATCCTGTAAAATAGTGAGGCTTGTATTATTAAGTGCATTGTAAGGATGTGCAAACTGCATACTTATTGGCTCAGATAACTTAAAGAGGCCCAAAGAGGTAACTTGCACAAGGTCACGCAGCTAGTTAATGAAAGATTTCAACATAAATTGGACAAACGGAACATACACCATGGTTGAGCCCAGATCACTATTCCCCAGAATGTCATTTTCTCTTCTCTAAAAATATGCATCCTAAGCTCCATTCATTCACATGGACAAGGTGAACTTCATATGTTGGTTAGTCTGTATGTTACAACATCTTTCTTCCTTTCTTTTCTTTCCTCCTTTTCTTCCTTCCTTCTTTCCTTCCTTCCTTCCTTCCCTCCCTGTTACTTACATTTTTATGATTTTCTGTTTCTATAATTTCCCTATTATTGCTTGTTATTTGTGCACGTATGTATGTATGTATTAGTCATATATAATTTATCTGTCTGCTTGTTGGAGGAGGGAATGGAGTTTTGCAGATTTGAATGTCTCCTCAGCTGTGTACTGTTTGTGTATGCAAACGTGGTGACATGTCTCCTGCAAGAAATACCTCCTGTTAGAGCCTTCTTCTTATTGGTAAGATGCAACATTCAGTAAGATCTGCTGTACGCGACATGGTTAATTTTTAAATGATCAAGTTCTTTGTAATATTGTAAATGAACAAAATATGCCTAGGAACCTCTTTTCCCCTCGTCCATCTGCACCTCAATCTGGAAATTCAACATTTTGGGCAGGGGGCAAGTGGTGGCCGTTGGGGATTTATACGCATCCCTAAAGCTTCTGTAAATGGAATCAATCAACACATACATATTGAGTGTCCCGGACATCCAGAGCCCATCTACGCCATGGCCCCAGAAGGCAGGGTGCTTACAGTCTTGTTGGTGAGACAGTAAATACGCCCATGGAAATATGAGCAAGCGCTGCAGAACTGTAGTGAGTTCAGAGCACAGAGTTCAGAGCACAGAGAAGTTAGGATTTATGACTGCCTAGGTTCGAACCATCTTATAGTTATGTTACCTCTGGTAAAGTTACGTAACCACTCTGGACTCCGTTTTTCTCGCTGTAAAATGGGGTACTAATAAGACCTATCACAAAGGATTTTTGTGAGGATCAAAATGAAATAATATGCATAAAGTAGTTAGAATAGTGTTTAGCAAGCATTTCACAAATGTGAGCTGTTATTTTGTTCTCACATTCCTATGATCTGGGAATATCCAATATATTTCACAGAAGAGGCACATCTGGGCTGGATCTTGTCTACCTTACTGGTGACATATTGCAAGGTCTAATATTGTCTCCAGCATGCACTAGGCACATAGTAGGGTCACAATAGTTGACCCTGGGAAGTTGAGCAGGGCAGTGATCAGCAATCTGCTGGCGGCTCCATCAGTGCGCTGACAATCGTTGACACCCGCTTCCCCTTTCTCCTACCTACATTAATTTGTGCTGCCTACTTCCTTTCTGTAGACCTCATCTCCTCCAAAACGTATCATCCAGAAGAAGGCCTCTCCATGGGTTTTATAGCCAGCAGGGCACATCTAATCCTGATGTCCAGCTGGCCACGGGATTCCAGTCCCAGGAGTCTGCTGCACCCCTAACTAGAATCCAGAATCACTCGGGAAGGGTCAGGGGCACTTGGGGTGGGCCGTGCCCTGACCCTGAGCTGGAATCCTCTGATACACTCTAGCCTCTCGGTGCGTGGAGCCCTTGTGTGTTGTGAGGGAAGCTGCTTAAAGGCTCTGGGAGAATGGCTTTGTCACTGCTTCTAGGGGAGGAATAAGGACTCCCTTCTTCCGGCCACCTCTTTTATCTCCATCTTCACGTTTTGACCAGTAGAATCAAGTACATCCCATGAATCACAGCCCAAAGGGGAATGGGATTCAGGGAGGCCCTCTCTCTACCTTCGGCATTCTCACTGGAAAGGGCATGTCCACCTCCAGTTCCCTCTTTCATTCACATCATACAACCTGTGGGCATGGGTTGGTTGTCACACTGGAGTGTTCTCAGCTTCGGGTCCTCCTGCCTCAGAGCTACAAGGTGGCTGGGCAGTTAAGGATAATGATAACCACACAAGTGACACTTATTAAGGACTCCTGTGTACTAAGGCCCTGGGCCACCAGCTTCATTCACTGCATCTCATTTCATCTTCACACACGGCTCGTCATACCGATGGGGCAGCTGAGAGTACCAGAGGCAAAGCAACAAGCTCAAGACCGCAGCAAGGAAGAGTAGCAGAGTGGGAATGTGCCCCCACGCAGGCTTGCTCTAGCTCCTGCAGGAGTCTGTGTGCACCTTCCATTACTGCATCCAATCCAAGGACTGATGCATATGGAGCATAGGTCTATTCAGGACACGAACATAGGAACTCTCAGTTGCCTCCAGTAATGAGGATTTGTTCTGTTACATGAAGAGAGGTAGGAAGCTGGGAACCTGGTCCAGTGGCTGCAGTGAGCTTCATGTGGAGCAGTTTTCAGGATACCAACCTCAGGTATCCTCGGGTACCAAGCTCCCTTTCTGCCAGCTTCTTCCTACTCACAGCAGCTGACTTCTCTTGCAGTATGGCTTTTGCTTCCTCACAGAATTATCTGCTCATGGCTTCTACTCAAGGCAGGGTTCGTTGCATTCTCCCTGGTTGTCCTCCTTTTGAACTGTCTAAAAGGGTTTGATTTACTACTATCCAGGCTTGGGTGCCCCCACTGGTACCCATGTGATTACCCATTGGCTTCTAGTCAGCCCATGGAAGACTGCCTGAGTCAAGTGTTGGTTCTGGGCCCTGTCAGCTGTGGGCAGGGCAGCAGGGTAATGGGGACTAAGTGGGAAGGGGCTCTGTGCCTTGTGGGCATGAGTAGGAGCATGCCCAGTGCCAAAGCACCATGCAGGCTGGCCTTCAGGGGAGCTAGTATATCTTTCTGGTTAATTGCAAAGGCTTTAAAGAAAGACAGACCTGAGATTGGGTGGACTCTGCTGCTTATTAGCTGTGTGAATGTGGGGACATTTTTTGATCTTTCCAGTGCTCAGTTTCCTCTTCTGTTAAATGGGTGCAACAGTAACACCTACTTCAGTTTGTAGGATTAAATGAAACAAAGTCTGTAGAGCACTTGGCACAGGTTATATGCACGAAAACATGAGACTCCCATCATTGTCATTATTAACAAGGTGAGCTCACAGCTTGGGTTGAACAGAATTACAGAGATTTCTTTGTGAACAGAATAGCATGGTGGTTAAATACCAAGGTTCTGAAGGCAGCATAACTTTGTTTAAATCCTGGTTCCACATGTGTTGGCTGGGTTCTTGGGAAAGTTACCTAAACTCACATCTCTAAAAGGCAAACAATATCTAACTCGGAGAGTTAATGTGAGAATTTAAAAAGGTGGGAAAAAAACACGGAAGAAATCCATACAAAGTACTTAGCGCAGAGCCTGGCACATCGTTGGTAACCATGACTGTGGTTATTATTAATTTTTTTAGAGGCTGCTAAGCATCACGCATGAAATGCAGGAAATGTTAGGTTGATATTTGATCATGAACTTTGTTTTCAACACTTCAAGTTCATTTTTGAAAGTAACAGAAAAAGTTGAGTGTGTTTTCATTCTAACCCACTTCAACATATTAATGCTTAGGCTTTAAGTACAATTATTTTTTTTAAAGAATACACAAGACATACTTTTCCAAACCCATACGTGGGAAACCAAAGTTAAGTGATACTCTGATTTCCGGAGGGTGGCTGCAGAAGAATCCAGAGACAGGGAGGAGCCTTGATTTACTTCAGCGCCTATCTGCCACCAGTCCCCCCATCAGCACAGGGGGCTAATCATTCCTGGTTACTGGGCTGGCCTTTGTGAGCCAGAGGCAGGTTTGGGTTGACAATCAAAATAATAACTGTTATGCAAACTACTGAGAATGTGTAAAACCCCTCATTCTGGTATCATATTAGACTGTCTGAGATGTTTATACGTAATTTGACAGCCACTCAATGCATTTCCATCTGGGGAATCCGATACTAGTCTTTAAGAAGAAAATATAGATGTTTTTTCGAAGACATATTAGCCAATGACAGAATAACAAAGCCAAAGAAATCTCACCTTGTGGCAGCCTGATGGGGTGGAGGGTTTTGTGGGATTTGTATTTCCTGTCTTTACATGGTCCTGCTGGCTGCAACTTGTCCTCTGACTGTCCATTTTGCTGTCGGTACCTGCCTTTGGAAGAAGAATGAAGCAACCCAAAGGGGTCTGGGCGGCCATAGCTACCATGTTACTATTGTCACCATGTGGCAGGCGCTGTGCTCAGCACTTACCATACATTTGCCAGTACACCCTGCGCGGACCCTGTGAAAGGGGTTACATTGCTGCTGTTTCACAAAAACGGAAACTTAGGTGTCAGACACGATATTAACATGTCCCAAATCCACACAGCTGGGAAGTGGCAAAGCCAGAAATCACATCCAGTTTTGTGTGTGTGTGTGTGTGTGTGTGTGTGTGTGTGTGTGTGTGTGTATACAAATTTTGTGATCCTGATAAGAGGATGCACTGCCTTCTCTGTTCAACAAATATTTATAGGTGAGGTTTTCAGAGGTGATGAAGAAGAGAGCCCAGTGCTACTGAAAATTAGTCCTTGGGCCACCTTTATCTATATGTCTTAGGTCTGTTTGCTACTTTACATTTAAACAAGGTTTTGTAACTTTCAAAGCTTTTTTATGTACATTTTCTCTTTCTGGCTTCTAACAGATGGATGTTATACAAAGTCGAATAATGAAGTGCTGATCTTTAAAAAAAAAAACAAAAACAAAAACCAAATATTTAGTGTTTAATGAACATCTAGCCCAGCTTCCTAACAAGCAACGCCTGATGTAGCACATGCTATAGTTGCCTTTGCCACACTCGTGGCCCACCCAAAATATACCTGCAGCTTCGGTGGACATTTCCCATGCATCCTGAGAGCTTCCTACTTCTTTCATTCTCTGGGCTTTATCTGGCTACAGGAGAGCTCTCAGCCCATCTGCAGGGCAGGCCAGAAGTGCTAGGGACTTAATGTCCGTAAGAGCAACTTTCAACCAGGGAGGGGCTGGTATTAATGGGTAAATAGCCCAGGACACTTCTGATGCTCAAGTATGTTCAATACAGTCTAAACTCAGAAGTTCCCATGCAGAATTGAGTCCCAGTTATTACCCAAAGCAATAACCTGCTGATAAACACTTCCTTTTACTGGCTTCCCACGGGTAGCCAAATAGACATTTTCCCTGGACCAGCCACTCAGTAGAGAAATTATTGATTGTCCACTGTTAATCAAAAATTATAGACAGTAGTACAGGGAAGATCTGGCCCCTCCCCTTTTAGATTTTACAAACACACACACACAGTGGAGACTTGGCCACAGTTGGGCATGTAGCAGTTTGGGAGGTGACTGCAAAAATCCAGGACAGAAATGATGGTGACTTGGTTCAGGTCAGTGGCAGTGAGTGACGAGAAGTAGTTGAATTTGGATATATTTTGAAAGTAATGCTAAGAGGTTTTGCCGACAGGTCAGGTGTAGGATGTGAGAGGAAGAGGAGAGTAGAGGATGCTAAGTCCCCCTACCCCTTGAGCAACTGGAAGAATGGAGTTGTTTTTAACTTAGATGGGAAGACGACAGAAAGAGGGCAGGTAATAGGAGTCAAGCTTTTGGCACGTATGCTTGAAATGCCTATTAGTCATCCAAGTGAAGGTATAGAGCAGAGAGCTGGAATGCAAGCTGGAGCTCGGGGCAAAGGCCGGGGATGAAGATATAAAATTTGGGAGTCAAAGGCATGTAGATTGGAGAGTAGATGAGATCATGGAGGGAGTCTCTGATTTCAAGGAAAGTACAGTCTAGTCGGAGGAGACAGTCGTTACTGAGTCACACAAATAACTCATTCGCAGACCATGATGAAGTCTGGAAAGGCAGTTGCACTGACTGTCCTCTGGGGGCCTGAAAGATGCAGCAGACCCTGCCCTGAAACGATTAGAAGGAGGGAGCATTCTATACAAAGGAAGAATACAGCTATGAACTCAGAAAACAACCAAAAGCACAAAGTAATAGTGAGAAATGATCCTAGCAAAGAAGGTGGGGTCCAATCATGGAGAGCATTGATGGTCAAGAGAAAGAGTTTAGATTTCTCCTGTGGGCAGTGGGGAGCCACTGAGGCGGGTGATCGACAGGATTGGAACTGTTCCATAGGGCAACTCACTCTAGAGGTTGAAAGGGTGAGAGATAAGAGGCTGTAAGACCAGAGAGTAGGGAGGAAGGAGAGGAAGGGCTGGATGGGAAGACATTTAAGAAGAAACACAATTTGACAACAGGTAACAAAATGTTCAATACATGTAAGATTTGATCAGCATTACCATCTCGAGAAGAAGAGTGGAGAAGAGGTGTATATGGGAGGTACAAGGCACACATAGAAGAGTGATCACTGAAACACTGTTTATAACAGAAAATGCTGAGAAGCAACGTAAAGGTCCATCAGTAAAAGACTGATGCAATACACTGTGATACATCTATACAATAGAATGCTCTTCAGTGATTAAAAGGGATGATATATATCTGAATTCACTGGCTTGAAAGGAACACACAATTTATTGTTGAGTAAGAGGCTGTGAAACAGAATTTATCGTTTAACCCCATTTATCAAAATGCTATCTTTATAATATCGTTTGTGTATATACGTCTAGGGAGACCTTTGAAATTATGTTTGTCAAAATGTCAGTGATGGTTTTCCCCAGATGATAGGATTGCTGGTGTGTCGTTTGTTCTTTTATTTATTTGATTTGGGAGGAGGCTATTTTTCTATCTTCCTGCATGGCATGAATTTTCTGCCACAAGCTTGTAACAGTTTAAACAAGAGACAATACAGATTTTCTAAAGGAAGTCAAACAGACAGGACAGGGCAAACATGGCCCCAGGTCTACAGTGAGAGCAGGTGTTAATGTGGGTCAATGAACCTCTTCCTTGGGTCTTTGGAACTAAAGGAACTTCAGTCTGAAGCATGGGGGAGGGGTGTCTGGGGTAGCGTGCTCAGATGGCCTGGTGACCTTCTCCCTTCTTCCAGGGTCTTCCTGAGAGCTATCAACAAGTTTGCAGAAACCATGAACCAGAAGTTCCTGGAAAACACGAACTTTGAGTTTCAGGTGAGTGTGAGGCGCCAGACTTGCCCTTGGAGTGCCCTGGCTGGGCTGCTCCAGCAATCTGGGCTAATTGCTCCACCAGACACATCCCAGAACACTCGGAAGCTATGCCTGTGTCTCTGGGTGTTTCCACAGAGCGGTGGTGGGGAGAGGGGAGGGAGGGAAGTACTCAGCGTTTGGAACCAGGCCCTTGATTAAATAGTCATCAACTGAGCAGCATATGCAAATGTGACCGTATGATGTATCTTGTGCTGAAGAGGAGACTTGCATTCATTCATTGTCAAAGTGGATGCCACCTTTTAAAAATGTATTACTTTTTTTTTACTTTTTTATTCACTGGAGCCTAGAAAAGCAGCCATTCTCAGATACTGAAAGATAAAGCTCACTAGTACATTTCTGTGACTTTCTGATTCCTCCAGAAATCACTTTTAGTGCTCAGACAAGACCTGGGAACTCTGTGAGATTCAGGGGCCTCAAAGCATGCCCCTGGGGCAGACAGGGCGACACATCTGCTCAGGGCCCAGGCAAGAAGAACCAACTCTTCAAAGCCTTGTGGACAAGTTCAGGTTGCTACCTCTGGCTGGAGGTGTGAGAGAGGGGACCCTTAAAAGGGGATCCCCCTCCAGGGAAGCCTCTGACCCCCAGGATCTCTCACAGCACAAGCTTAGGGAGTGGCCAGTAAGCTGGGGCGATGGCTTTTTCTGCCTGCTCGTCTGGGGTTTCAGTTCTTGTCTGGGCTCTGGCCTCTGACCAGCCGAGGAACCTCAGGCGAGGCCTGGACTGCATCCGTGCCTCAGCTGACTCATCTGTAAAATGCTCACAACACCTCCCCTCGCTACTTCGTAGGGTTTTTCCAGAACAGGAACGTACCAAGGCACTTGCTAGGGGAACTCACTTGTAAGGAAGGTCCCAACAGTTTCCCATCAAACACTTCCTCCTCCAAGAGGCCTCCCCTGCCTGGTTCCTCTCTGAAGGTCCCCTAACAACCCCATGGCCACTGTGTGTCACCACTTAGCCTGCTCTAGTCTCTTCATAGCACTCCATGCTATCTTTCTTATTTGCCTACATGCCTGTTCTCTTTCCTTTCTCTGGTAGAAGGTAAGCTTCGGGAGCGTGCAGACCTGTACTCACAGGGAGTCTATGCTGTGTTCCTGGCTCATAGTAGGTCTCCTTGGGGAGGTGATGCCTGGGCTGAGGTCTGTGAGATCCGCTCTGCTAGACAGCACCGGCCTATAAATACTTAATAAATGTTATCTTTGAATAAGATTCTCTCCCACTACCTTGCATTTAAATCAGGCAACTGAACTATAATGATAATGATGATGAAAAGAATAGTTGCCATTTTCTGACAGCATTGTGCGTGCAGATCTCACAAGAAGCACTTTAATGCGTTATCTTTCTCAGTCCTTATTACAACTACCCTACAAGGTAGTTACCATGACTTATTATTTTCTCTACTGGAGGGCTGTGGACACTAAGACTCCCAGGCGATGAGCAGATAGCCTGAAGTCACACAGCGTGTCAGTGCAGAGGTGGGACGAAAGCACAGCAGGGGCTGGCACCAGAGCCTGCAGATCACCGCAGCCACATGCTAGAGGTAGAGCTGCACCGCCACATTGGGTTGACTGCTTGGCAGGGTCTGCGTGAGAGTTATAAATCTTTGACACAGAAACAAAACATGTCACTTTGGCTGTTTGAATCAGGAGACGTGTTCGATCCCCTTCCAAATGTGGCCCAGGTGCCTGCAGGCTCTGGTTACGAGTACGATCAGGGGAGTTAATACGGCCATTGCTTTTTTGGAGGGGCAGCTCGGAACAACACACCTAGGGGCCAGTGGCAAGGCAGTGTTTGGGCCATAAAACTGTTGACTGGTTTGTTCATCTCTTTCCGTGGACGTTGGTAATTATAGCCTCGGACCTGATTTCCTGACTCTGGCTCTCCTCCATGGTCTTAGGGGGGTACTTTCCAAGAGAAGCTCAGCTTTAGTCCTTCATGCCATTCTTTTAGGTTTTATCCAGTTTTCCTGAAAGAAAATCTGCATCTGAGAGTGGCCCAGAGAAGTGGGGGTTTCATACATGGAAGGTTTGAGCTCATGAGCTGTGTGGCTTTAGGCAAATTACTTCACCTCTCTGTGCCTCGGTTTCCTCAACATCAAATTATGACACTAATAGTAGCTACTTCACTGGATTGTTGAGAGGATTCAGTGAATTAATTCGTGTAAAATACCTAGAAGAATGCCAGGAACATGGTAGCTGGTTAATAAATGTTAGCTCATTATAATTACAATAATTATCATTTTGATGTGATGATGATGACGGTGGTGGTTGTCCTAAATGTGTCAGGTCTGGGAACGCATATGTCAGTCCTCAGCAAACAGGACAGTAGGGAGGCACTTTCTGGTCACCACAACACTGCCTAGGGCTCTCACACCCACAAGATTTGTAAAACAGGAAAGTGGCCAACATTACAAAATGAAATGTCTCTTTTTCGAATGAGACTTCCACATATATTTAGTGGGAAGCACTCAAGGACAGGATCATTCTTCAAACTTATCTTTGTTCTCCTACCTTCTCCTCACTTGTGTGAGAATGGATTTGTTCTCTGTACCCTGCCTGGAACACGCCTTGTTTTCTTCTTACGGTTTCATTAATTATGCATTTAATATCCGCAGGAACAGCATCCACCACTAAGCGCAGCTGGCCTTGCCAGCTGCTGCCCAGAGGAGGGACAGGTACAATGAGATTATCCCTAATATCTTTTCCAGAGCTGTGGTTTTATGATTCAAAGGGCAAAAAGCAAGAAGCTCTGTGGGTGCCATTCTGTAGGTGACAAGACCTGGGAATTAGAAAAATGATGTTTCCTGCTTGGGACTAAAAAAATTTGCATTCCCAGGCCCTATTCAAGATGCTGGGCCTTGAGATTCACATCTGTTTTCATGGTCAGGGAAGACCAAGAGAGGATTTCGAGTTTAACTCAGTGAGAATTTTTGTTTAAGAGCAATTCTCATGAGTCCAGGCTATTGCAACATGCCTTGAGAAATTCAGAAGCAAAACAGAACACTGCCCTGCCTTCAAGGATCTTGGGGTCTCAATAGCAGACTGTAAATCCATCTTCTAGCATCCAAGCTTTTGAGGAAGGTGACTAACCTTTATTAGGCATCGACTTAGGGCATTTTGATCCTTATCATAACCCTGTTAGGTTGGGATATACCCATTTTACTGGTGAAGAAACTGAGCTTCAGAGAAGTGGTTGACTTTCCTGTTAAAGGCCATCTAACTATTAAGTGGGTCTTCTGGGATTCAACCACAGGCCTGTCTGCAATACCCAAGCTCTTTTCACTCTTCTGCACTGTCTCTTAGGAACAGGGTGCCTTTCGGATCTAGGAGACAGCTCTATGTAGCTCCAGAAACAGTCTGCCCTTGTTAGCTTTTGCTGGCTGTGGGACAGGGAGCTCTTCAATGACTGGCTGCAGAATTAGACTCTCCATGTTGGAAACTCTGATTGGTCCAGGAATCAGTGGTTGCGCTTCAGATGTGTTCTTTGGCTCCAAATAATTTTTTTCCATCTTAGGTGGATGTCTGATTGCTACTAAGACTGTTCTCTCTACTTGGGAAGCTATAAGTGTCTCTGCCTTTGGTAATTCCAGCCTTAGTCTTTAGGCATTTCTGGATCAGCTTCTGGGCACCAGACCACCTTGGGATCATTTTTAAACCTGTACTGGAGACCCTGTGAAATGAAAAGCTTCCAGAATATTCCCAGCCATTGGTGGAGGAATGAGGGCAGGCTTGGTCTTTGTAATGGGAAATGTAACCAGTGATGGCAAAATACATGAGAGAGGGAGCACAGACACAGAGGGAGCACTCATTGACGCCTTGAAGAGCCCCACAACACTACCCACAGGGAGGTCATGGCAGGACGCCTCCGCCAGGCAGGAAGATGGCCACGTGCTTGGGGACAGCTTCTGCGGCCCTGCCTGCTTCAGCTTGAGGACCCTAGACAACCTCTGGACTGATGTTCCCAACCTGAATCTGTAGTTGGAAACCTTTACTCCCAGAGTCAATGGCATCTTCAGAATGGCCATGGCAACTGGGCCTTTGCACCACAGAGGTGGGTATGCTGACTGCATTTCAGCAACCCGGGGTGTTGGGTCCTTTTTTTTAAAAAATAAGAATTTGGGGTAAATAATAATTCAAGGCCATTGAGAAAGAAACTTATAGGATCAGACATTCTTGATGTCTCTGCTGTAAAGATATCTGATGAACCAGTGGAAAACTTCGACCAACGACAAAGGCTAACAAGAACCAAGAAAGAAGAAGAAGAGCAATTTTAGCAGAAGAGCAGAGTGGTTAAAGAATGCAAGTTCTGGGGCTTCCCTGGTGGCGCAGTGGTTGAGAATCTGCCTGCCAATGCAGGGGACACGGGTTCGAGCCCTGGTCGGGGAAGATCCCACATGCCGCGGAGCGACTGGGCCCGTGAGCCACAATTGCTGAGCCTGCGCGTCTGGAGCCTGTGCTCCGCAACAAGAGAGGCCGCGACAGTGAGAGGCCCGCGCAACGCAATGAAGAGTGGCCCCCGCTCGCCGCAACTGGAGAAAGCCCTCGCACAGAAACGAAGACCCAACACAGCCAAAAATAAATAAATTAAAATAAATAAATTAAAAAAAAATAATGCCTCCAGTGACATACGAATGGTGCTTATCCTCACTGATAATTAGGAAATATAAATAAAATGAGAGTGGGATCATTTAAAAAAAAAAAAAAGAATGCAAGTTCTGGAGACAGATACACTTGGATTCAAATGCCAGCTTCATCATTTTGTAACTGTGTGACCTTGGGCAAGTTATTCAACCTCTCTGGGCCTCAGTTCCCTGTTCTCTAAAATGGGGAGAATCATAATACCAATAGCATAGTTTCTGGGGAGGATTTAACAAGAACACATGTGGCATGCTGGGCTCATTAATGAACTCATTCAACAAATATTTCCTGAGTACATGTTGGGTTAGACATGATCCTAGCCACTGGATATACAACAGGGAATAAAAAAATGAGGTTCTTGCTTGCATGATGCTTATTACATCCAGTAGAGGAGACAGAAAATAAATTAGTTCTGCTTAAAATATGTCATGAATCCTGTGAACAGGGTGTAATGAGGGCAAATAATGGATGGATCTACTTTAGTCCAGGCGGCTGGGAAGGCTTCCCCTGGAAGTGAGTTTTGAACTGAGATCAAAAGGCTGAGTAGGGGGGCGTCCCTGGTGGCGCAGTGGTTGAGAATCTGCCTGCCAATGCAGGGGACACGGGTTCGAGCCCTGGTCTGGGAAGATCCCACACGCCGTGGAGCAACTAGGCCCGTGAGCCACAATTACTGAGCCTGGGCGTCTGGAGCCTGTGCTGCACAACAGGAGAGGCTGTGATAATGAGAGGCCCGCACACCGCGATGAAGAGTGGCCCACACTTGCCGCAACTAGAGAAAGCCCTCACACAGAGACGAAGACCCAACACAGCCATAAATAAATAAAATAAATAAATTTTTTTAAAAAAAGGCTGGGGCTTCCCTGGTGGTGCAATGGTTGAGAGTCCGCCTGCCAATGCAGGGGACACGGGTTCGAGCCCTGGTCTGGGAGGATCCCACATGCTGCGGAGCAGCTGGGCCCGTGAGCCACAACTACTGAGCTTGCGCGTCTGGAGCCTGTGCCCCGCAACGGGAGGGGCCGCGATAGTGAAAGGCCCGCGCACCGCGATGAAGAGCGGCCCCCGCACCGCGATGAAGAGTGGCCCCCACTTGCCGCAACTAGAGAAAGCCCTCGCACGAACCGAAGACCCAGCACAGCCAAAAATAAATAAATAAATAAATAAAAAATAAAAGTAGCTATAAAAAAATTAAAAAAAAAAAAAAGTCTGAGTAGGAGTTTACTAGGTAGCAATTTCCTCATTTTGTCCTTATAAGTACCCCCTTTAGATAGTAAAGTCTCAGAGAGGCAGGGTAACTTGCCCATGACAATGGAGCTTGTAATTGGATTGGAATTCTGGAAGGTAACCTGACAGTATCTATGAAAACAAACAACAAAGACAACACAAACAATAACAATATCTGCATAGACCCTGTGCCTTAGCAGTTCCACGTCTAGGAATGTATACTACATAACAGTCTCTCATGCATAAAGATATATAAACAAGAATGTTGATTACAGCACCAGTGCTAAAGAAGAAAAAAGTTGAAATCAAGCTAAATGTCTATAAATAGGAAATTGGTTACAATTAAAGTACATTCTTAGAGCAGAAGACCATGCAGCAATAAAAGAGAATGAAGCAGATCTGTATATGCTAATGTGGAAACATCTGCAAGAAATATTGATGAGAGAAAAAAGCAAAGTATAGCAGACTATTAAGAAAAGATGTCTATATATATGTTTGTTTATACACAAAAATTTTTGGAAGGATATCCAGGAAATTGTTAGCAACATTTTCTTCTGAGGAATTAGACTAGGGTCCAAGGTAGGATGGAAAATAACTTTTTATTATTTAATCTTTTCAGTCATTTAATTTTTTTTACTGTGTGCATATTACATTTATAATTTTTTGAGAGTTAATTAAAAATAGCTGAATTCTAATTACACCCACTAGCGGTATGACTGGGTGGGTGGTTAATTTATCTGGATCTCACTGTTTACGTCTGTGAAGTAATAGATTTGGACCAGATGACCCTGAAATTTATTCCAGCTTTAACCTTCTATTGTCCTACGATTTCAAAATATGAAATTCCCAATCAGAAATCACCTTACTTCTTCCCCAGGGAAAAGGAACCCGTGTGTTTTGCCAAAGATTCTGTGGCTTCTCTGAGCCATCCAGGCTGGGCTCTTAATAAAATGCCACCGGGCAGCTTGGGCCAGGGAGGAAAGAAAAATCTGGGATCTTTGGAAACAACTGGAGAATCTCTCTAACAAAATGGTGATCGATAAATAAATATTTTCTGGAGCACAGCTGTATTCGAGCCATCGTACTGAATTTAGCATTAAGGATACAAATAAGTAGAAGCCAGAACCCTTGGTACTGGTGGAACTTACAATCGGAAAAGACAGGGCTTACAAATGCTCTACGACCAGCACTTATAACAATCCTTTATGGTAGTTACCATTATTTTTTCCATTTTACAAGTAAGAAAAATGAGGCTCAGAAAGGTCAAGTAACTAGCCAAAGACAGCTCAGCTAGTAAGAGAGAGACTGGTATCCATTCCCTAGTCTGTGAGACACTGATGCATGTGCTCTTAACCACTGGATGATCCTGTCACGGGAAGTGAGCAGAGCACAAGGTCAGGTGCGGAACGATGGACCCACGTCTGTGGTTGCACCTACTAAGTGCTCCTGAAATCCGGAAGGGCTGAGCAGACCTGATGTGCTCTGCCTTCTGGGAAGGCCTCATGAAGGAAGCGGATCTCGAGCTGGGCTTTAATGAAAGGATGGAAGTTAGATGCTGCAGGTGTGAAAGCCACTGTGAGCAGAGCCACGGAGGCCAAGATGCTTGTGTTCTATCTGTGAGTCTGAGCAGATCAGCCCCTCCCCCTCCCCTGGAAGAGGCAGTTTGCTGAGGGAGAAAACACTGGAAGTTGCCTGAAAAGCCAGGTTAGTTCATTTGGTTCTGATTCTTCAGGAGCAAGAGTCAAGGAAGGTGCAGGCAAGAAGTATCATGAGTGCCCAGCCATGTCTAGTTGTGGCCACTGCTCAGCTCTCAAACACTGGACAGAGCCACTGACCATGACGGCCTTCCCTCAGTTCCAAAGTTGGACCCACAGAGCCTCATGGGCAGAACTGGACAGGGGCTGTGGGTGAGATACTTAGGGGCACCATTTCTGATCCACTAAGAAGAAGAAGCACTGGATCTGTGGTCTCATGGTCCACGAAGATCTTCAAGGAGAGAAGTCAAAAGAAAATCAGGTGCACTCCTAAGTATATACCCAAGAGAACTGAAAATATACATCCACACAAAAACTCGTATGTAGATGTTCATAGCAGCATTATCCATAATAGCCAAAAGGTGGAAACAAACCAAATGTCCATCATGGATAAACAAAATGTGGTATATCCATATATATTTATACCCAGAATAGTATTCAGCAATAAACAGAAATGAAGTACTGACACCTGTGACAACGTGGATGAACCTTGAAAACGTCATGCTTAGTGAAAGGAGCCAGACACTAAAGAAAGGTCACGTATTTTCTGATTCCATTTCTATGAAATGTCAAATCCACAGAGACAGAAGTAGCTTTGTGGTTGCCAGGGGCTGAGGAGGAAGGAAGAATGGAAGTGACTGCTAATGGGTGGACGGTTTCTTTTTGGGGCAATGAAAATGTTCTAAAATTAGGTAGTAGTGAAAATTGTAGTACCTTGTGAGTATACTCAAACCCACTGAATGATATACTTTAAAAAATTAATGTTATGGTATGTGAATTATATCTCAACTTTAAAAAAGAAAATCAGGAATGTGTGACAGAAAACATTTTTGAAGGACCAAGTCAGGTAGAATAGAGGCTAGCAAGATGCTTAATTAGATTTGACAGTGTCTAGGTATTCTCAAACATGGTTGGGCGAGGGGGATTTCTGGAATTACTCTCAAAAGCGATACCAATTCATCTTACTTTGTCACATACCTATTTCCTGTTGTATCCTGATTATTCTTATGAAATCCCCTAAATTCAGGAATTTCTCACCCTAAAAATAACCCATTCCATGTCCTATGACCAGGTTTTCCCATTCCTTGGCTTGTGGTTTCATATCCTGGTCTTAAACAGGAGGAGGTGTGAGCTCTGGGCTTACGCAGACCAAAACAGTACATTTTCAGAACGTGCAAGTCATGGGGACGCCAGGAGGAAGGACAGTCAGAGTGGCTGAGAGACGCCCTGACCTTTATTGTGTTTGGATAAGCGAGGTTACTACGGAAACAGAAGAGCCTGAGATCTGATTCTCAGGGTGATGGGCAGTCTTTGGAGGACTTTGAGGAAGGGAGTGATACGATCCGATCCTTCCAGGTTCTGTGTGCAGAGTTGACTTTACGGGGGCCACAAGCCAGGAGGTCACTTCACTGCACCCCTGGAGAGACTTGGTCTTTTTGGACTCTGGGAGATAAAGTTTCAAGTAAAAGAAGGAAAGCTCATTTCCTCAACAGAGTACGAGCTGCACAAGGGCAGGGACTGCTGTCTGTGTAACCATTGCCCTATCCCCACATGATGACAATGCCTGGCCCATTGAAGATGTTCAATAAATATGTGTTAATGCATCCTCAGCTAAAGACTGATCACGGCGTGTAGAAAGAGACTTGAACGTCAATCAGTAGGCCTGGGTTTAAATCCCAGCTCTGCTGTATGTTTAACAAGCTGTGTGACCTTAGGCAAAATACTTAAGCCCTCTAAGCCTCGGTCTCCTCAACTGTAAAATGGGCCTAATAATGGCTACCAAGTTTTGAGAGATGAAAGGAGGGATGTGTGGGAAAGTGCCTGACCCATGGTAAAATGAAGGGCTTGTTTTGCTCCTTTTTGAAACTGGAACCACAAGCCCATATGAAAATAATACTCTGGGCAGCAGTAAGGGCTTTATCAAGGGTAGAGCTGCCTTTCACTTAGTCTTGGCCATCTGAAACTTCCGATGAACATCTTTGAGTGAAGGATGAAGGTCTCATTGGCAGGTGATTTCCCCAGCTGGTGTTAACCCTCCCCTTGCTAGTCAATGTTTAGAGGAGGCTGGAAGTGTGTGGGCTTTGTCCAGCAAAGCTGCCCCCCCACCTGCTCCTTGCAGGGCCATGGCATCTTGTAATAATTGCCCCTGAGCACCGAAGGCACCAGGTTGTACTATTTGCTTTGGTACCAAAGGAGTCACTAGAATAATGAAAAGAATAATAGGGCAAACCAGTGCTTTGGAGCTCTTACTGAGATTCATGCCCTTTAAACACATCATCTTTACTATAGCCCTCTGCATTGGATACACAGGTACCTCTTCTGCAGATGGGTTTACTGAGGCTCAACAATACCTTGGTTTGGGTCTCCATCTCTCGGTTCTGTAGCCTGTGTCAATATCACCGTCACTGCTGCTAATCTTTGGAGCCCTTGCTCTGCGCTGCACACTTTACCTGATCTATTTCACCATGAGTAGGTGGAGTGGCTTCTAGTATTAGTCTCTCCATTTAGCACCAAGAGATCATGTAAATGTTATAGTTATGACAAGCTTACCTGTAAACTTGGCCCTCAGTGGTTCTTGAACTCAAATTAGCATTACAGTCACCCAGAGTACTTGTGAACACACGATTTCTGGGGTCTGATTCAGTAGGTCAAGGGTGGGTCCAGAGAACTTGCATTTCTAATGAGTTCCCAGATGATGCTGATACTGCTGGCCAGAGCCACACTTCAAAACCATTGAACTAAAGAGAAGGAAAAGGCAAAATATTCTAAGATGGAATAGGTTGCAGGCTGGTCCTCTGAGCTGTCGGGTGAATTAGGGAGGACTTCCAGAGAGGCTGAGAGTCTCTGAAATACTTAATCCCTCATCACCCTCTAATTCTAGGGCAGAGAACCAGCTCACCAGGGCACCCAGCTGGGGTGACTTATTTGTCTTTCAAAAAAACAAAACGAAGCAAAACAACAACAATAAAAAAGCAGCCCTAAAAATCTTCCTCCTTGCCCAAATCCTGTTGTCAGAGAGACGATGTGGTCGGCACCTAGAGAAATCCATCAATTATCCTCGCTTTGGCCGGGATGTTAATTTCAGAGTCAGTGCCAGTTAGAAAATTGCAGCACGCAGAATTAAACTGGTTCTGTCTCTGTCTTCTGCCATCTTCATAAATTATTCACATTACCCAGCGTTTAATATGCTTTCCCACTTCAGACCCTCTCCATGACTGTTCTCCACTCTTTCATTTACAGCTGTGGAACAACTATTTTCATCTGGCAGTGGCTTTTATCACTCAGGATTCTCTGCAGCTGGAGCAGCTCTCACACGCCAAATACAACAAAATCCTGAATAAGTAGGTTGCATTTGGATCTCTTGAAAGGGGCGTAGGGGTTCATGAGAATCTCTGAGATGGTGACTGAAGCAGACATTTTTTGTTCCTCCTAGGTACGGGGACATGAGACGGCTAATTGGCTTCTCCATCCGTGATATGTGGTACAAACTTGGTGAGTAAGCACACGCATCCAGACAGACACCATCTGCACAGGCCAGGCTCCTTCTTGAAGACCATCCGTTAGAGGGCCATGGGGGCTTCAGCAGTGGGAGCTTGAAATAATAGTTTATCACTGTATGCACCCCGGGTCCTTAATAAGTGCCTGATGAGAGAGGGTGCCCATCCCCCAAATCCCCACCACCACCAAAACAGCTGTGGGTCTGCTTCTCCTTGATGCCCCTGAGGGGTTAAGAAGTCAAACTGGAATTTACAAGAAGGAGAAAGAGCACGACTGCTGTGGGAATGCACGTCCTCACACATCACACATGTGCTTTCTGCTTACTGGTGGGCGTTCTGCATCCTGCTTCCCATGTGATGTAGTGATCCACAAAAGACTCTCCGACCGCATGGGGGAGAATTGTTTCCATGGAAGACGAAGGTCTTTTGCGGTATGTTTGAGCTGAAACGTGACCCCAGAAGCTGTCCCTGCTTCAGTGAGCTGCAGGAATCCTGTGTGAGCTGAGTGGCATCTGTGGGAGGAAAGAAGGGGAGTTGGAGTCAGCCAGGCATTTAGGGAGGGTCTGAGTCAGACCAGGGCTAAGGAGATCTTTATTTAATCTTCACATCACCTCCTGCAAGATGGAAACATTACCTGCTCCTTTTACTGATCAGGAAACTCAGAGAGGGAAGCAATTTGCTTGAGATGAAACAGTGGCAAATCCCAGAGCTTGGTTTTGATTCCACGAGCCTGGGGGCCACATACCTTGCCCAAGGCCTGAATCCTGCTCCGTAAATAGGTGCGGAAAGGATGAATGGGTAGATGGATGGATGAATAAATAGTAACAAGTAATGAGCCATTTTCACCTCCGATTCTTGTGCACCCTCCTTGACTCTCTGCTGCCGAATTGCTCTGCCCTGGGCCTGGATGTGGGCCCTCTTCAGTCGAGCACTTGCAATGCTGTGCCCATCTCTTAGATTCAACCTATATCACCTCCCCTGACTTTGCTTCTTGCCTCCCCAGACATCTTAGTGTCTTTCAGTTCCCATCTGATTTCCTGGACAGCCGTTCCTTGCCCTTTCCAGCAAGGCCCACTCGTTGTGGGGAAAGCACAGTGGATATCAGCCTGGGTTTTGTGTTTGCTGGCAGCAACTCAACTCAGGCCAAGAGCACACACTGGTAACAGGAGGGTTGTGGACTGGCTCACAAAATCAAAGGGAGAGCTGGGCAACCAGGCCCAGAACGGACTCCACACCGCTGCCTGGGGCCTTGCCCCGTCATTTACATGCGATGAGGCCCAAAGCCAGGGGACTGAGTGACACTGGGCCTAACCTGGGGAAACAGCATCTCCTCCCAGCGTGCTTATGCGGATCATAAGGGCAAATACTGGGAGAGTGAAGCCGTGGAGGGCACACCCATGTCAGAGTTTTTATCATTATTTTCACCCTTGCGCCATCAGGAGGGAGCCTAATTTTCCTGTTCTGGCTCAGTAGTCATCAAAGCCAGGCCTGTGTCGCTAAGGCCTGAAGGGCAGGGCCCGGGCAGCGCGCAGGCAGGTAATGTAAAAGAGTGAAGGGGCTGATGTATGTTAAACCCACAGAAATCCATAAAGCAGGGGACCGTCAGCATTTGGGGCTGGATGATTCTTTGTTGTGGCGGCTGCCCTACGTTCTGTACGATATTTAGTAGCATCCCTGACCTCTAGCCACCAGACGCCTACCCACCAGATCCTCCTTAGCTGCGATAACCAAAAACAGTCTCTAGACATTGCCAAATGTCGTCTGTGTGTGTGTGTGTGTGTGTGTGTGTGCGTGCGTGTGTGTATACAGAATTACCCCCATTTGTAAGCCACTATCATAAATAAATAGCATCTCTGCCCTGTCTTTCTAGAACAGCATACCTTTCTCAGTCTATCTTTTGTTTTTCCACTTTGGATAATGACAGGGCTGTAAGAAATATTTTATGTTTCATTCACCATTACCCTGCAATAGGAAAAAACAAAAAAGCATAGTGCAAGTGAAGGCCTACCTGGTGGCCAGCATCTGGCCTCCGAGGTCAGACTTATAGGAAGGAGTCGGTGGGCCTGCTGCAGAGTGAAGCAGATGTGCCCCAGCTAAAAGGGACAGTTGCTGTCCTGCTCTGGTTGACTGCCATCCTTTTAGAATGCAAGGCCGACCTTGTCACATCTTCCGTTTTTTCAAAAGAAGCCAGGAAACATAATTTTTAAATGCATTTTCCAATTTATGAATATTGGTGATAACTAATTGAAAGTTTTTAAAACGTTGAATGTGTCCAGTGAAACCTGGGGCCCAGATTCGGTTTGCATATGAGTTTGCATTCTTTGCTTTACAACAGCAAAGAGGAGGTAAAGCCGTGGTGGGCTTCCTTTCCCAGATCTACATATCAAGCTTTGCCAGAATTGCAAAACAGGGATCTGTGCTTTGTTTGTTTCTAGTTTTTCCACACAGCCTGCTCTTTTCTGAATGTCCTTCATTGCCGTTGTTTTGCACACAGAAGATTTTATTTAGATATAGATTATGTTTTGGCAGGCATTCCTGTGTTCCCAATTATGCTGATGAATGAAAAGATGTTACCAAATATTCCACCTGCTTAGAATCACAGAACATCAGAACTGGAAGGGTCCTTTAGAGATCATATTGTCCATCATTTTTCAAACGTTTATTTTTAGCTGAGGACCAATAAAAAAATATCCTGCGCAACACAGAAATTGGATGAAAGCCAAGCTATTCTAATTGAAGTCGAGTGGGGAGCCCAGAGCCCATTATAATGGGCGTCTCCTGAGCTCCCATGTAGACCCCTGTGGATTTTCTGGGGAGAAATCCTGAAGTACTTCAGAGAATAGTTTGAAGCTACAGGTCTGGTCCAACCCACCATTTTACCAATGAGGAAACTGAGGCACAGAGAGGCAAAGAGGTGTGTACAAGATCCTGGAGTGGATTAGAGTTAGATTCAGGACAAGTACTCTGGCACGAGTGTTTGTCCAGAAGCATCACGAGCTCCTTGATGTATTCAAGTACCTGTAGGATGAATTAATGTTGTTAGGGTTTGGGGGTTGCAAGAAAGAGATGCTGACTGTGGCTGCCTTAATCAGGGAAGGTACTTATCGGAAGGGGAAGGGGGAAATGGGCTACGAAGGGTAGGGCCAGAGACACTCAAGGATCCACGGCAGGTGGTGTGACATTGCCTTCAGGATGTTCCATCCCAACATCACTCTGCTAAAGGTCCAGTCTCCAGGGGACACCATTCTATTGGCCTTCCTTGGATGACCTCTCCATCAGTGCCCCCACCAAGCCTACATCCATCAAGGGAGGCAGAATTTCCCAAAGTAAAATGTTCATGGAGTTATGAGAGGTCAAACAAAGGCACAGATGTCCACAGCAGAAAACAAAAAGTAAAGGATGCTGCTGGCAAGGATGGCGGAGGCTCCAGGGAAGAGGAAGGTATATCAGCCTGAAGGGGTTTTCCTGCTGCCCATTGGTTACATGGCTGCCTTCTCTTTGCCTGTCTCCTTCAGGGATAAGGGGAGGCAGAGTGAATGGATGGTTCCCCATCCCCACCCTACTCTGCGTTCTGCCAGATGATGTCATTAGCACACTTTCTCTAACATGCTAATGAGGTTAATCTGCTAATCCAAACCAGGAGTAAGCACTGTATACATGAGTGCCCAATGTAGTGAGAACACTGCCTTGGGTAATGATGGGTTTTAAAGTGCAATTCGTGGAATATCCAAGACAGAGTGAAACTTAGAAGCTATCTGTGGCAGACGAGGCTGAGTGCCCACACAACAGCCATTCCATCCTTCTTCCTGGCTAACTGATCCCTGATTTTTTTTTTCATGATCACAATTTGCTCAGTGAACAATGACTTGTAGCAGGTGATGGCCATGTGACCCCGCTCTAGCCAATGAGAATCAGAAGAAATAAACTTCCTGGGGCTTCAGGAAAACATTTTTTCCCAATTAAAGTAAAAGGAAGGGGGACAAATTCAATGAGCACAACACATTTTTTGCCCATAGTCTTTCCCCCTCTTCCTTTCTGGGAAACAGTAAGATGCCTGGAGGTGTGGTAGCCATCTTGAAGCCATGAAGACAAGAGTCACACCCTAAGGATGGAGGAGCAGCTCTGGACTGACCATCTTTGGCTTCTTGTTAAGGAAGAAAACTAAAGCAGAACTTACTCAGTTTAGCCATGGTGATCAGATTTCTGCTACATCCCTATCTGATACATCATCTAATTCAATGCCTTGATTTTACAGGTGAGGTCACTGAGGCCCAGAGAGGCACAAGGACATTCCCAAGGTCAACAACAAATCAGTGACTCAGCTGAGGCAAAAGAGCCAGACTCTTGACCTGAAGTCCAGTGTTCTTACTAATAATTTGTTTCAGAATATGCAAATTATTTTCAAAGAGTGTGAAATAGCCAACTACGTTTTGCAAAGACTGCTGATAATGAGTAAATCATAATGCATGTTAAGTTTTAAAATTTTGTTTTAATGCCCAGTGCAATCAGGACTTCATCACTATGATCATCAGTATCATCATCTTTTTCTCATCAGGAGAGATTTGAGCAACCCTGTGATTATAAGATAGCTAATTGCAAAGATAATCTCAGGCTGGAAGATTATTCAGGGACAAGTCTAGACATCTGTGTGTGTGTGTGTGCGTGCTTTTGTGAGAGAGGGTACATGCAGGGGGGTCTTTATGGAGAGAAGGACCATATGTTGGTACTAGGACCCAGCCACTAAAGGGTTAATGCCATTTGTGTCTTTGAATCCTGGGATGATGCCAAATATAATGTACTTTTCCTGATAATGTAGCATCATAACATTTGATTTCTGCTTAGAGTGAAGCAATGCACGTTTTGCCAAAATGACTTTGTACTTAACCATCCCACATTCACTTGGGTTAATGCTGGTCTGCTGTGTTAACAGTCTTCATGGGAAAGAAAGACAGATTCCAGCGGCTGGCATCATGGCCTCACACGTGGGGAGGTCACTACCGGCAGAGCTGTGAGAGCAACTGCGCCATTACTTTTTAAGCATCTATGGGGTGCCCAGCTTGGTGCTAAGCTCCAGGGAAGGACGGGGGAGTTGGGAAAGTATAAGGCACGGTCCCTGCCCTGCCTGGAAGAGCCTACCATCCACCTCTGAGAGTAGAACAAACTAAGAGTTTAAAGAACAAAGTAAGAGCATGTTCTTTAATGTGAAATGTGTGGTGGAGACTCAGGAGTTCAGGCAAACAGGAGGATGGCTCTTTTGGGTAAATGGCTCTTGAATTAGACCCCAGGGTGGTCAGAACTGAAACAGAGGGGAACGGGGGAAGGGCAGCTATTCCAGGAGAGCAACCAGACTAAGCAAGCATGGCTTCTTAGAGTTGGGGAGAAGCTGCTGGGAAGAAATAGGAAATGGGATTAGAAAGGCATCCATCCATCCACCCATTCATTGATTCATTTAACAACAAATATTGAGCACTGTGACAGGCAGAATAATAGCTCCCCAAAGATGTCCAAGTCCTAACCCCCAGAACCCGTGTATAAATTACCTTACGTGGCAAAGTAGACTTTTTAGGTGTAATTAAGGATCTTGAAGATGGTAAGAGTATCCTGGACTATCCACGTGGACCCAATGCAATTACAGTGTCCTTGTAAGTGAAGACAGGAGGCAGGGGAGTCGGGGAAAGATTAGAAAAAGCAACACCGTTGGCTTGAAGAGGGAGGAAGGGGCCATGAGCCAAGGAATGTGGGCGACCTCTAGAAGCTGGAGAAGGGAAGGAAACAATTTCCTCCTTAGACCCTCCAGAAAGAACTCAGCCCCGCTCACACTTGACTTTAGCCCAGCGAAACCCATTTCAGACTTCTGACCTCCAGAAGCATAAGATTAATCTGTGCTGCATTAAGCCACTGTCTGTGGTGATTTATAATAGCAGCAACAGGAAATGAAGACAAGTACCCTGTAAGTGCCAGGCACTATGCCTGTAGCTGAGGCTACAACTGAAAACAGTTGTAGTTAGAGACATAGCCCCCAACCTCATGGACTTTGCACTGAATAGTAACAAACTAATTGCAGAGCTATATAATTATGGTTGCAAGGGGACATAGCTGTAGAGCAGAAGCTGGGGGCACCCAGAGAGTGTGTAAAGAACTCCTGCCTAGTGAGTGAGCTGAAGGTGGCCTTGATGAGGAACGGGGGGAGCCCTGAGCTCCAAAGCAGTGCTGTCCTGAGGAAGTAACATGTGAGCCACCTGTCTAAATTTAAATTCTCTAGTGTCCAAATTTTTTTAAACAAGTATTTAAAAAGCAGTGAAATTCATGTTAACAATATATTTTATTTAACCCCATATTCCAAAGTGTTATCATTTCAACATGTAACCAGTGTAAAACATTACTGAGATATATTACCTCTTCTTGGTTTGTTTTTCAGAACTCTTTCTTTGAAATCTAGTGGGTTTTTTTTTTACACTTACAGCACATCTCAGCTCGGAGTAGCCTTATTTCAAGTGCTCGAAGACACATGTAGCCAAGTAGCTTCCATACTGGATAGAGAACGAGTAAGATTTACTTGTGGAGGCGGTGGTGATAGGATTCAGGGTGGTGATGGGGTCAGGGAGAGGGAGGGAAGAGCATGGTGGGCAGAAGGGGGCAGTGTGCAGGCCTGAGGAGGGGGAAGCAGGGCGAACCGGAGGAACAGGAGGCAGGCCAGTGGAGGGAGGCTGGGGTATAGAGACGGAGCATCGGGCCAAATGGGCCTGCAGAGCAATGGGACCCATGGAAGGACTGTAAGCTGTGGTCCAACATAATCAGACTGGGGCTTTTCAAACATCTTTTTTTTTTTTAATAAATTTATTTATTTTTATTTTTTAATTTTTGGCTGCGTTGGGTCTTTTTTGCTGCGCGCGGGCTTTCTCTAGTTGTGGCGAGCGGGGGCTACTCTTCGTTGTGGTGTGTGGGCTTCTCATTGTGGTGGCTTCTCTTGTGGTGGAACATGGGCTCTAGGTGCACGGGCTTCAGAAGTTACAGCACGCGGGCTCAGTAGTTGTGGCTTGAAGGCTCTAGAGCGCAGGCTCAGTAGTTGTGGCACACGGGCTTAGTTGCTCCGCAGCATGTGGTATCTTCCTGGACCAGGGCTCGAACCCCGTATACCCTGCATTGGCAGGCAGATTCCTAACCACTGAGCCACCAGGGAAGTCCCTTCAAACATCTTTAAGAACAGATAAGAACATGTTTCGATAGGATAGAGAAGGGTTTAGAGGGTGGTGAATGTCAGCCATGGGAGATAAGATCCGTCTAATCCGACCTTCTTCCCATGCCAGCCCTTTACTCTAGAGGTGAACGAACAAACTGACTGGACTGAGAAGTTCCACGAAAAGCCCCAGGGGGCTCCATGAGGTCGACCCGGTCTCCTCACATTGCTTTTTCCAGAACCCACCCTCGGCTGAGCTTGTACTGCTCTGCAGCGTCCTCATCATAATCAGCATGAGCACTTCCTGAGCCTTTCTAATGAGCCAGACCCTGTACAAAGCCCTTTAAGCTTCTCAACAATTCTTCCAGGCAGGGATTATGATTATTATCTCCATTTAACAGATGAGATAACAGAGGCTCAGGGACATTAAGTGACAGGCACAAAGCCGCACGGCCTGGAGTGGCAGTGGGGGGGACTTGACCCAGGTTATCAGGCTCAGAGATTCTACAGGGCCTGGAGGGAAGCCGGGGCCGGGCATGTTCTGGGTAACAAGGAGGGAAACAGCCGCCTGTCTTAGAGCAGTGCCAGGAGGGAGATTTTCCAAGCCTGAGAAGGAGGAGCAGAGATCTGTGTTCTTTCTTCCTCTTTTGAAGTGAATGAGTGGTCTTTTCTGATCAGCCCGGCTTTATTTCAGAGTCCCCAGGAGGCTTGCGGGATGCTGAAATCCAGGGGGTGGTAACTTGCCCTCATCCCGTTCATTTCAGGGTGTGTGCCAGCCCTCACAGGGCCTCACACTCTCAGCTCGAGTGCCCCTGGTGCCCTGTCAGCCCCCTGAGGTCAGCGACTTGCCCACCTTCATTCTCAGCCTGGTTCATGGGATTGTCTCCTTCCTTCCTCCTTCCCTACATTTCTCCCTTCCTTCTTCCTTTTTTATTTCTTCGTTTCTTTTTTGCCAGGTCGCCTTCTTAGTGCCCTCAGACCCTTCGCCTGCAATCTCACGGTCTCCTCCTGAGAGGTGTGATAGACAAGGCCATTGCACAGAATGGAAACTGAGGCCGGAGAGCACAGGGGACTGCTTTCCACCCGCACACCTAAGCTCTTCCCTGTGCTCTCATTACCACCAGATCCTTTCCGGAAGCCTGTGTAACTCGGCATTTGGATTTATCCTGCTGGCTTATCAGCACTTTGTATCTGTTCCCAGGGAGAGTCAGCCTCCATTATGTGAAAAAGACCCTCTCACCCATTCCCTTCCTTGCCTTTTATTGAAAACAGCAGCAGACGTGTCTCTCGAATGAGGAAATTTTTTTTTTTTTCCCAAATGAGTTTGCATTCACTTAGCCACAAATATGTTCTCTGTGTTTGTGTGCATGTGTGGGCATCTGTGATTATAAAGGTACACATTTAGGTTACCTGAACACAAAATCCAATGTGCTGAAATTCCATTTTTGATGTAAATGAATAAAATTTCTTTCTGGAGCATTGTAAGTGCCGTTGAAATCACGCTGCATTTAGAGAGCAGCATCTCTTTCTCTCCTCTTTCCCTATTCTTCCAAACATCTCTTCCACTGAATGCAGGTCAAAAGTGTCTAAGAAATCCCTGGTCTATGGCATGTCCGCTCTTTATTTTAAACCATCTTAAATATATCCTTATCAGACCCAATGCCCTCCAGTATTCTAAAGGCCTTTGTTGTATAAGCAATTTCTCTCATTCCATGGTGGCTTATCTGACAGTTTCTCATTTACCTTCTACTTATTATTGCAGTCGACTTTGAATTTTAAAACCCCACTGAGGGTTTAAAGGATCTTGAAGGACAAAATCAGAAACCTAGATTAGCAGTTACTATAAACCTGCAGGAAAGCTAGTTTTTTTTTCCTTTTTTTCTGTTTGGACCAATGTGAAGTATAATCCAAATTCATCATATAATGAAGCTGATATCCTGGTAAAGTGTCTTTATATTTCACTCAACTCTCTGCCTGCCTTCATCATTTCATTCTCACTAGCCGAAGATATTCCTAGGATGATGCCTTTTTTATCTGAATTCTGGGGAAATACTCACTCCAATATTAAGCCTCATTTAGGCTGAATTAAAATTCATTTTCTTGCTGCCTTCCCTCTTGGCTCCTTTTCTCAGCTTTATTCGAAAGCAGCAGCGCCAGGCTATACACCATACCGCCTGAGTTTCTGCACCCCAGGAGCTCTCTCCCCCTGGCGGAGACCACCAGTGTGCATCCTGACAATGGGGAAAACCAAGATGGGCTTCTTAGGTTCTGAATCTCAGGAAAAGAAAGAGGCAGCTGCTGATGAAACACCTGGGTGTCAGCTCAGTGACAGGGTTGCTGGGATAGCCTTGCCCATGCTCCCTAGGAAATCCCCGCAATTCTTAAGTGCCCCTCTCTTTTCCCCTCCTCTGCCACATCTGATGTGTGTATTCTGAGGAGTCTGATCCATTCTGCTCAACAAGGCTGCCCTTCATGGTTCGTTTTGGCCAAACATTACAGCAGCAATAGCTAACACTATATGAAGTGTGCCACATGCCAAGCACCGTCCAGGGTGCTTGATAAATAATAATTCATTTATTCTTTACAACAACCCTATGAAATAAATACTGTTATTCTGTCACGTTACAGATGAGGACACGGAGGCCTCAAGGGGTCAACTTGCCCAACATCACATAGCTAGTTGATGGCAGAATCCATTTACATAATTCAAGCAATCTACATCCAGAATCAGTGCCCTTAACCACTGGGCCACGCTACCCCTCCCTCCCGGTGCTGATTCTCCCGGGCTCTGGGCTAAGTATACACAGATATATTTTCACATGGTCTTCTCAACAGGTGGGCATTGTGATTGCATTTTTATAAGACACATATCCAAGTCACATAGCCAGTGAATGTAGGAGCTAGACAAATTTACTTCCTCATTCAGCAGACATTTACTGAGGATCTAATATGTTCTATGCTCAGTCTACAGATACAACAATAACAACAGACATGATCTCTGCTCTCACAAAGCTCTCTGTGGGGGAGGCAGATGTTTATCAAATGAAGACATCATTGCCAAGTTGACTAAGAAGACAGACCACCAACCAGTGCAGTATCTGACATAGCTGGCAGTGGGGTGGGCATGCAGTAGGGCTTTTCTCAGCCTATCCATCCATGTGAAGCCAGGTGGTAATGGGCAGATGTTGGGGAACAGGCAGGGAAAAATATTACCAACAAAGGAGCAGTGTGTCTGGCAGTGAGGAAGCAAGGTGAGCTTGTGACAGTGGAACCAGGCCAGTGTGGCAAGAATGCCAAGAGCCAGGGGAGGGGACATAGGAATGTCTTGAAATGAGGCAGAAGAAACAAGAAGTTGTAGTTTATCTGACCATAAGCGATGTTTTAACTCCCGCTATTACACTGACCATACTTTTATAGCAGGTTCTTGGCAGCAAAGTTTGCTTTTCTTGTTTTCATGAAACAGTTGGTAAAAGCATGTTTTCCAAATCTCAGAAACATGGCTTGTGTTGCAGACAGACATAATTTCAAGTGTCCCTGTGATTTGCCATCACTAACATATTCCATCAAGGCCCTATATGCAAAGGAGATGATGCAGGTGAAAACCCTTATAAACAGCGACGTGCTTTCCACACGCCTGGGTTATTATCCTTAACAACGGAGCTTGTTTTGGAAGATGCACATGTCTCGTACAAGAGTGGATGTACGTAAAGTGTCCAAAATGGCGCCTGGATCCCGGTAAACATCTGTATCAGTGTTAACTATTGTTTTTACAATCTTGCCTCCCTTTTTTTCTTTCCCCAGGCATGGTCTGAGAACCTGTGCATCATGAAAACTGTCTCATGGGTCCATGTCCCTCTTCTCTTTCAGGCCAGAACAAAATCTGCTTCATCCCAGGCATGGTGGGACCTATATTAGAGATGACACTTATCCCTGAGGCTGAGCTCCGGAAAGCCACCATCCCAATCTTCTTCGACATGATGCTGTGTGAATATCAAAGGAGCGGGGATTTCAAAAAGGTAAAAAATGAGGCTGGAAACTCATGCCAGCATCCCTAATCCCCAGCCCATTTCCCCATAATGATATCCTTGTTCCATCTGCCTGGGCTTCATTCAGAGGCTTGACGGTAGGCTGGGGACATTTATTCACTCATGTGCCCTGAATGAGCTGGCAGATCAGATTTGGTCGGTATTCTATCACACTTTCCTGCCCGAGGCCGAGATTAAAATGCACTTTCTTGCTGTGTATCAGCGTGGTCCCTTTCTCAACAGGAAATAGTAAGGATTCTATTTCTGTACTGAAGAGCCCCCTCAAGGTGTGTCCAAAGGCCCCCTCCCTCCCACCTGCTGCAACCTGACACCCATCTCTGTCCAGCACTTCTGCTTCTGGGATGACTCGGAAGATCTGAATAGCTGAGAGAGAGCCTACCCCGCCAAGTGTCAGACTTGGCCATGCATCAGGGTTGAGAGCAAGTAGAGCCCAAGGCCCATGCGTAGGGAGGCCCCGCAGACCTGCCGCGGGGAAGGAATGGGAGGCTTTCCCCACCATGCAGGGAGTGAGCCACCTGTGTCAAACGCGAGGGCCACTGACCAAGCATCTTCATTGAAAATCCCTCAAACTGGAAGGATAAGGACCGTTTTCTGGGCCCAGTCACTCCAGATGCTTCCGCCAGTGGAATAAGCACTGGTTTCCACAGCAGGTTCCTGGCAACAGTCAGCAGTTGCTCCCAGTTTAGGAAGGTGTGTCTTTAAGTCCTGCCAAGGTTGCCTTAGCAGTTCTTCCAGGTCTCGCCCTCCTGTCCGCTCAGCCCCCTTCTCACCTGGTTCTCCCCCTAACTGGGCTCTGTGCCCTCCCCCCGGCCCTGCCGCATTTCTGCCTCTCATTCTATACCACGTCTGGCCGCCAAATAGTTTTCCTTAAAACAGGTACCTAAGTGCCTTCTAAAAGGCAGCAGATTCCAAAGTGCTTTTCCTTAAAATCCTTGGAGACCTTACCCTCCCATTGTTCACTGGTTCTCTCTAATCCTCACCAAATAAAGTCCAAACCCTGTCTCCTGCATTCCAGGCCCTCCTTGCTCTGGCCTTCCATCAAATGTTTCAGCCATTTCCTCCAACTCCTTCCTCCCCCTCACCTATTCTCCAGGCACCCCCCACCCCCCGCCAGCTCACCTGAACTGCGTTGCCTTGGTGAGCGTCCTCCTTCACGTTTCCTCTTCCTCGGGTTCTCTGCCACGTTCACAGTCCTTCCTGCCAACATCATCTACACTCCTACCAATCCTGCAAAGCCTACTCCAACGCTCATCCTTTAAGAGATCTTTGCCCTCTATTCCTATGTCATTCCAGCTGTCTGAGGTATCCGTATTATACACTGCCTTGCACTAAACTCATTTCTGCATCCTCCTCATCTTCATGTCATAAAAGTGATGATGATGATGGTGACAATGACTGCCATTAACTGGGCGTTTACTCTGTGTCAAGCACTGTAAATAACTTCCATACAGTAGTTCATGGGATGGACTTTTTATTACAGCCCTGTGAGGTAGGCAGCATTACCACCCAATTTTAAGATGGAAGCGCTGAGGCTTAGAGAGGTGAAGTCACTCACCCGAAGTCACACATCAAGAAAGAGGCAGAGCAGAGGTTGCAACACACAGATCACTACAATCCCAAGCCCAGGCTGTGCCCACTGCACTATCCAGCCATTGGCCTCATCGCAGTAAGTGCTGGCTGAATGAATGAATGGGTGGCATCCTTTCAAGCAGTGCCTTCTCAAAAAATGTTCCATGGAGCTCTGATCCCACCAGATGCTCTAGGGAAGAGGGTTTGGAGGTTAAATACCTTGGGAAGCCCCTGCATGCCATAACCCCTGTTGGAGACTTCCAATGCACATTAACGTAGCCAAGGCACTGAGCTGTGCCACAGTAAACAGACCTGTTGAATTTCTCAAATTTATTTCTTGAAGAAACATCTATTGGATGTGCCAATCACTTTGGAAAAGGTGGTTCTAAGAGGGAAGAGACTAGTTAGCTGTGACGATCTCAGTGTGAGAGGGTGCGCTCCCCGCCCAGGGACTGGTGGGAGCTCTCTGGTCCCAGAAAGGCTGGCGACCAGCTGCCCCCCCTGCAAGGAGCCTGTAAAGAAATTGGGTGAGGAGTTCAGGCGGAGAAAGACACCATATCCAACCAGCTGGGGTCGGGAGTAGAAGGCGCAGCCCTGGATCGAGTGTTTGATGGTCGTCTGGAATCTGCTCCCTTTTAAGGGGGAAGAAAAGTCTGTGAAGCTTGGGAACCTGTGAAGGGCACAGTACATGGGATGAAGGGCATTGTGCTTCCCCTCAGGTCAGCACTGCCTCCAATGGTATGGGCACCAGCTGGCTCAGAAGATGTCCTGGGAGCAGGTGTGCAAAAGATACACTCCCAGTACTGATGGTATACAATGTCCAAAGGAGAAGCGCACCCACGTCCTTTCTGGATTACAACCTGACAGTTGTGTTTGGTGGCCTCGTGTCTCCCGAGGCTTGCCTGTAGTGTGATTTTCCTGCCCTAATGGATTCCCTTATTGAGGCATCCCTGTGGCATGCACCCACCTATTCTCCATGAATGGGGTCATCCCCGGGCTCCTCGCTCCAGGCATGTGTTCATCATAAGCTCCTTCCCCAGTTGCTTCTCTTCATTGCTACCTTATCAAAAGGGATGGGACAGTCAGGCTGACTCATGGGGTATCATCCCATGTGAACACAAGCTGCATGCTTGGTGGGAGCCCAGCTGTGGGATGAGCAGACCCAGCTGTCACCGCTTTGTTCAGAGTAAGCAGCCATGGGCGGTGTCCCCGGGACAGGGAGGAAGCAGGGCCCCCATGAGCCCCAAGCTGCCCTGATGGCCAGATCCAGAATGAACCGCAGAACCGGGATTTAAGACCCAGGAGGCCTCGTGTGCAAACTGTTATTAGTGCATGATGCCAAATAATGAGATAAGGGAAGAACCACCTGCCCAGAAGATGACAGGGTTCCCTTTCTAAAATGTGGGTTTTAATGGAACTAGCAGAGCTCACAGGAGAACTTAGCAGGGCCTTTGCTCCCGGCTCACACCAGGCGCTCTGGCCTGATACCCAATGTCTTGTAGTTCCTTTACTGTCATCCCTTTGCTGGGCTCTTCCTTTGATTTCTTCACCTGAAGAATCCTAGTCATCCTTCAGCTGTGGCCTCACATTTTGGGAAAGCCTTTCCTGCTTCTTGGGGCAGTGGAGCATCTGGAAGCAAGAGACCAAGATTTGTTCCAGCAGGATGAGCATGGATGGAACTGGGACAGGAAGAGGGTAGACTCTGAGTGGCTGGGGTGGGGAGAAGGAGGCTCCAGGGCAGTCTCTCTGCTATAAGTCTCTTATGCAACCTCATCTCCAGATTTCCCTCCCTCCCCCTCTAGCCCCAATTAAATGCCCGATGCATTTGACTGACAGCCGTTACCCCTCAGGAGTACATCACTTCACCCCAGACCGTCTCTGTCTTTAACTGGGACTGGATTTCATGTCCCTGGTATACTCCATGATTCCCTTGGTGGGGCTGTGGACAGCAAGAGGGGCCTTGAGTTGGCCACGCTGTGGCTGGCGTGGCCATGCCCCAGTTAAAGTGAAATGCATCTAGTCCTACCTGCGTGGAGCTCAGGCATGTCACCTGTGCCCCATAGCATGACAGCCTGCTCATAGGTCTGCCTCCATCACAAGACTGTGAGATCCCCTTTGAGGGCCAAAGCGGTTCCCTCAGGCCTGAACTCCCAGCACCTGTCAAGTGCCTGACGTGAATGTGACGTGAACCATGTCAATGTTCTCAGTATGAATGGAGGCATTTAGACCTCCATCCCACCACTGCCTTGGTACAGAGAGGAACATTCCAGTGAATGGTTTTATAATGTAAGATAATGAGGGTGCTGACCACTGCCTGAGTAACCCCATAGGAGGCTGGGTAGACCAGTTGTCTTGCTTGCCAATTCTTTGTGGAGGGAGGGACTGTGGGCTTTCTAGATGATGATGGTGGGAAGGAATGGAGGTCCTGGGATGTAGAGACTGAGTAGGGGGGTTACCTATGAGGCAGATTGTAGAACAGGATTAGGTACTAATCAGCAGGAGGGTCTGAGCTCTCAGCAGGCAGGAGATCCAGAGAGAATCCCTTTCTCAGAGAAGGAAGAGATAATGGCATTTGACAGCAGCACCTAAAACAGTGCCTGGAACACAGCAGGAACTCAATAATTGCTTGTTGAATGAATTAATGGACAAAGATATCAGTTTGGCAGATTCCACTGAGACTGAGTCTTGGCATGGAGTGAACTGGTGATTCAAATGGCTTAGAACATAATGTGGAAAAGTGCAAATCAATTCACTGAATATGTACTGAGCACCTACTGTCTTCTGGACACTGTGCTTTGGAGTCAGATAGACTTGCTGCTTATAAGCTGAATAAATTTGTGTAGGTTATTTAACCTTTCTCAGTCTCAGTTTTTCATCCATAAAATGTGTATCATAATACCATTATAGGTTCCCAAACTCAAGCTCCATGGGGGATGAAATGAAACAGGAAGAGATGAGATAACTCAAAGAAAATTAGGAAGCTGCCCTGACTCGCATCGGCATTCCTCCTCACATGACACTATCTCCTCCAGCTTCCTCCCATGTCGGCTTCAGCCCACCCCAGGACAACCAGCATTTAGTTAACAAAGGAGACCACAGGCTGACTTACTGGTGCCAGTTTCATCTTTGTTATCTCTCTGCCATCCTGGCCTGGAGCACTATCTCTGCCCCCTCCCATGTCATAGTCAGCACTTTACCTTTGAAGGTAGCTGAGGAAGAGCTCTTGCTCCCTAAATTTCACACTTCGGAGGGGCCCGGCTCCTATCAAAAAAATGTTCTAGAAAAACAAGATGATGAAAATAGCCAAGAGGTTCTAAAGCAGTCAAGAGAGGCAGAGGAAACCGTGCAGGAAAGGCATGATGCAAATGTGAGGCCACGTGATGTCATTCTGCTGCAAGAGGAGGTCTGGGCTCCTAGAGCTCACCCCGTTTTCCTGAGTGTTTAAGATCGGTATTGGGCCTTGCGGCATGTAACTTTTGTGAAAGTAACCTGAGGATGCTCCTTAACAAATATCCATCTTGCAGGGGTGGGGGAAGGAGTCAGTGATGTGATGCGGTCTTGTAGTGTGGATGAAATGGAATTAATTTGGAGAAGCCAGAGCTGCGCCCTAAGCTCTGCATAGTGACAGTGTTGGGGGGTAAGGCCTGTCATGGTGATGTAACGTAGTGTATGTTTGGGAGTGTATGGGACCCTTGGGAGTACCGTAAGTCAAGTCCATCCATCCTTTGAAACCCAAGACATAGGTCCCACTTTGCCTCAGTTTCCTCATTTATAAATGAGGCTGATGATATCCATTTCCCTTGACTGTTGTAATATGATGCTAATGAAGAGGACGGTGTCAACAATGTCATGATGATGATTGCTAACAAATATGAAGCACTTACTATGTGCTAAGCACCAGGCCAGGCCTTTCACATGTGTTTTCCCATTAACTTCTCGCCACAGCACTATAAAGTCGGTGCTGTTTTAAATTTCCATTTAATAGATGAGAAAACTGAGCCTCAGAAAGGCTTGCTAACTTGCCCAACATCACATGGTGGGGAAAACAGTCAAAGCAAGACTCAAACTAAGTCTGTTTGTTGTCAAAGCCTGTGGTCATAGCCACTCCTGAGCAGAGCACAGCACTGGCCCCAGCAGCCCAAAGGGCCAGGGTCTACCCTGGGACGTGCTTGACTGAGGCCTTCCCTCTCTAACCCACTCCGGAGGGTTCAGGCATGGCTGGCGTCATCAGCTCTGCACATTCCTGGAACCCTGTAATTTCCCTCCCTGTGGGCTCTTTTGTGACCCTGAGACAAGTGCTTATTTACCCCATCCACTTCTCAGCTCTAAAGGAAAGTTCATCTCACGAGGAGGAATCGTGCCAGCATTTACCATTGAACAATTTAGACAGAAAAGCTGGTTTTCTCCCCCCAGAACTGCTTTCCAGTAACATTCAGCAGTAATAACAATAACATTAGCAGCAATCATAAGATGACAAGCAAACCCAGTGCATACTTGAGCCTACGCACTCCCCTAGCGCTTTATAAATAAAATTTCCCCAGCCTTCCTAACTACCCCATGAGGTAGGTACCACTGTTATTCCTATAATATTGATCAGGATCAACAAACTATGGCCCCAGGCCAAATCTGTCCTGCCACCTGTTTTTGTAAATAAAGTTTTACTGGACTGGAGTCACGCCGATTTGTTTTTGTATTGGCTACGGCTGTTTTGGTGCTGTAACAGCAGATGAGGTGAGTCGTTGTGACAGAGACTGACCCACGACGCCTAAGATATTTACTATCTGGCCCTTAAAGAAAATGTTTACTGAGCCCTGATATATAAACTATGAAACTGAGGATTAGAAAGACCTACTAGCTTTCCCAAGATGGTGGAGGGGATGGAGGAGACATTTAAAGCCAGTGCTTATTTACCCCAACCATGGCCTAACATCAACACCTACTCTTGTAGTCCCTTGGCTATATTTCTTCCTGCCCTAGGCTTGACACAGTATACATGTCTAATCATGCTAGCCCCCAATCCCCGACTTTGGATGACACTTGACATGCTTAACAAAATGCATCATATAAGGGGCATGATTCATGTGTAGAGTGGCAGCCCAGACCCTCGCCATATTGGCCTCCGTCTAGGTCTCCGTTCTTATTTCCATCCTTTCTTGCTTGAACTCTCTGCTCCAGCTGAACGCTCTCCTCATTTTTCTCCACATTCCAAGCTCCACACCTTTGCTCAGTCCATCCGCCCCCCCACACACATAGAATGCCCTTCCTTTTCCTATTTATCACAATCCTACCCATCTTTCCAGGCCTGTGTATCTCCTTCCATAAATCTTCCTCAGCCGTGGAAACTCACAGGAAATTCTTTCTCAGCACAAGCCGTATCAGCAGAAGCTTCTGGTCCTTACCTTTGGCCCTTAGCCCACAAAAGTGAGGGAGCAACGGCCCCACGGATGATATGTGAAGCAGAGGGAAAGTGAATCTGGTCTCTGCCTTCCGTCACCGAAAGATTCCAGCCAACTCGACTGGGCTTGATCCTTTGTGCACTGGAAAGAGCCTGCCAAAATGTCTCTGCCATTCATCTGAGACTTCAGACAAGCCACTTAAACTCTCTGGGCCTCTATTTCATCTGTAATAATAACTGACACTTACTGAGGGTGGTGCTAAGCAGGGGCTGGCTGTTTTTCATGCATTATAGCATTTAAAGGTGGTCCTTGACTTCCAGACCTCATGGAGTTATTGTGAGGACTGAGGGTAAAGGGGCTGAGTTAGGATCCAGGAGCGCCCAAGGGCTCCCTGGACCTTGTTGAGCTTTGCCAAGAACCTCCCTCCCTTCTCTAAGTGCCAGTTTCTTATCTAGTGGTAAAAAGGGAGATGGGTGGACTGCATGATTTGCATGGACTCATCAGGGCATGATATTAAAACAGTATACAAACCATTTTTGCATTACAGCCATGCAAGAGAGACAACAAATGGCTCTTCAAAATGTTGAACTCAACTGGGTGAAATGCTTCTTGACATTGAAAGTAGGAAGACAAAATACTCTCTGGCTTCAGTGTTACAAGATTTGGTGTGTAGGTGCATACTTACTTTCAGGTCACTTAGCTAGTCTGATCTCTGACCATTACAGTTGTCACCAGACTTGACTCTCTGAGGCATTAATTCATGTAAATATGACAGCTTCAGGTATGGCTGGATTCAGGAGCTCAAAAATGGCACCAGGTTTCAGTCTCTCTCCATCCCCTCCTCTCTGCTTTCCACTACATTGGTGTCATTCTCAGGCAGGCTCTTTCATTGTGGTCCTCTCCAGCAGCCCCGGGCTTACAACCTTCCATCTTCAAGTTAAGCAGAAAGACTTCTTTTTCCTAAGAGTGTCAACAAAACCTCAGATTTCAGTCTCACTGGCTTGATCTGGGCCTTAATTGTAGGGTCTGGATAATGAAAGATACTGATCAGGAGCTTGGCCTGTGTCATGTACCCACACCTAGAGCTAGGGAGGTATGATCAGCCCACCTGAGTCTCACAAACTGAGATTAGGGTTGATGTGATTACCAAAGTATAGAGAAAGGAATGCTAGGCAGGCAGAAATAATAGCTGTTCATGACAACATGCCATTCCCTGAAGAACAGTGCTCTGTCACATCCCTCAGTGCCTTTGCACATGTTATATACCCTCTGCTAAGAATGCCCATTCTCTTTCCATTCTCCTGCAAAATTTCAAGATAAACTTGAGAACAAGGTCAAATGACATGGGCTGTGAGCCTTCCCTGTAGACTTTCCTCTCTCTCTCTCCTATGCCCATCTCTCTGCTCCAGCACTTACCATCTATGGCTCTTCTCTGCTCTCCAGGAACTCCTAAAAGACACATGTAGTATCCTGTTCCATTTTGCACTCCCAGTGCTCAGCACCGAACCTGGGAGATGATATGTGCTCCCTAAGCTTTGGTTAAAAAAATGAATTGACTAATTTCAGCATTCAGCCTTCTAATGTTATTGTTGATTTTCATCTCCTACTTCTTCAGTTTGAAAATGAAATCATCCTCAAGCTGGACCACGAGGTGGAAGGGGGCCGAGGGGACGAGCAGTACATGCAGCTGCTGGAGTCGATGTAAGTTCAGTGCCCAGCATGGGAGGAGCCGGGAAGGTGGGCCCGAGGCCGGAGGGCTTAGGACTCCAGGGGGGCTCCAGTGGCTCTGTCCTCCCCTGGAGATAGGCTCATGGGTATTGGAGAGGCTCCATTTATTTATTTATTTATTTATTTTTAACTTTTTCTTTGATCCATGGCTATGTAGAGATGTGTTTCTTTTTTTTTTTTAATTTATTTATTATTTATTTTTGGCTGTGTTGGGTCTTCGTTTCTGTGCGAGGGCTTTCTCTAGTTGTGGCAAGCGGGGGCCACTCTTCATCGCGGTGCGCGGGCCTCTCACTGTCGCGGCCTCTCGTTGCGGAGCACAGGCTCCAGACGCGCAGGCTCAGTAGTTGTGGCTCACGGGCCTAGTTGCTCCGCGGCATGTGGGATCTTCCCAGACCAGGGAAGACAGGGCTCGAACCCATGTCCCCTGCATTGGCAGGCAGATTCTCAACCACTGCGCCACCAGGGAAGCCCGAGAGGCTCCATTTTTGGAAGAAATCTCACATCTCTCTCTGCAGTGGCTGTTTCTTTGATATTGATGGGACGGCTCAGATAAAAAGAAACTTTGCTGTGTTGGGGAGAGGGAAATAATCCACCAAAATGTTCACTTTTGTTATCTCTTAGCTGTGGAATAATTTTTGCTGTCTTTTCCTTTTTTCTTTCTCAATCTCTGACAGATATTGGTCACAACCAACATTTATAGAAACCACGCTAAGTGGTTTCCAATACAGGGAGAGCCCTGTATTGTCTCATTTAGTTGCGTTTTCTCTGTTTGATCCCATTTCACATAGGTGGCCCCCAAAGCTCAGGGAAATGTCTTGTCCGAGGAAACTAGGCCAAGCCAGTCAAGTGGACAAGCTGGGACTGAACCCAGCTCTGCTGGACTCCAGCGCACAGGCCTGGTGAGGCAGTGGGCGGCGGATAGCACCCAGGAGCACTGGCCTTGGACTCAGGACACTGTGTTGTTCTAACAGCTCGTTGAGATGTAATTCACATACCATACAGTTCACCTAAAGTGTAGAATTCAGTGGCTTTTAGTATATTCACAGAGCTGTGCAACCATTACCACAGTCAATTGTAGAACATTTTTGTTACCTCCCAAAAGAAAGCCCATACCCCTTAGCCATCATACCCTCCCCTTCTCTGGGGTTTCTATGGATGTGTCTATTCTGGACATTACATACAAATAGAATCATACGATACATGGTCCTCTGTGACTGGCTTCTTTCTCATAACATGTTCTCAGGGTTCACCCATGCTGTAACACGTGTAAGCATTTTACTTCTTTTTATTGCCAAATAATATTTCACTGTTTGGAAGTACCCCATTTTGTTTATTCATTCATCAGCGGTTGGATTTTTAGACTGTCTCCATTTCGGGCTATCAGGAATGATGCTACTTTGAGCATTCATATACAAATTTTTGTGTGAACACATGTTTACAGTCCTCTTGGGTGTATAACTAGGAGCGGAATTGCTGGGTCATATGGCAACTCTGTATTTAACCTTTTGAGGAACCATCAGACTGTTTTCCAAAGTGACTATACCAGTTACCTTCCTACCAGCAGTGTACAAGGGTTCCAATTTCTCCACATCCTTCTGAACACTTGTTAATATCCATCTTACTGATTATAGCCATCCTGTAATCAGTGTGAAATGAAATCTCATTGTCATTTCAGTTTGCATTTCCTACATGGCTAATGATGTTGAGCATCTTTTCATGTGCATATTGGCCATTAGCATATCGTTGGAGGAAGTCACTGGATTTTCATCTTGATTCCACCACTTAGCAGCTGCACAACTTTGGACCAATCATGCAACATCTTTGGCTTCAGTGTGCCCATCTGTAAAATGGGGATAATAAGCCTCCTATGGTTATATTGAAGAGTGAATAACTATAAAGCATGTGCACACAGCAGGTAGAAGCTCAGAAAATGTTCCTTGATCCCTCACCTAACTCCCAGTTTGTATCTCTGACACCATGATAAGAGTGAGGACTTCTCCCAAGGTTCAGGAATGTGACTCACACATCCCAAATTCCCTCTTAATTGTAGATTCCCTGATTTGTATGATCCTCTGATATATATCTGATCTTGAATTCTTTCCCCAGTCCTCTTGGAATATTTTAACTTTAACAACAAAAGCAGACTGAAGGTCTTGCTCTGACCCTCACAATGACCCTCTCTCCCCTGCCCAGCGGGCAGAGCCCAGTGGACAGAGTTGAGTCCCAGGCAGCACCGTCCCAGCTGCCCTCGCCCCCTCCTGTCACTGTGCACAACCACCACTAAACACCTAGAAAGCAAAGGCCACTGGGCTAGCGGAGAAACCCATCATCTCCTCCTCGGGTAGGTATCGAGACTGATTGTCCAGTGGGGAGATGACATTTTGCCTGAGTTAATGTTTTTCTTAAAGCTCAAGAAAGGAAGAATCTAAATATTGACCAGAAGTGAAACCAGGGCTGGTGCTGGCAGTTTCCATTTTTATAAGCGGATGGGGCCCTGCGGCCAGTCTTCAGATGATCAGCAGGATTTTCAAATCCTTCCTGAGCGATCATTTATAAAAGGAGTCCTTAGAGGTCAAGGAAATCAAAAACAGCTCATTATTTTTCTCCTGAAATAGAGGCGTGAATGATTTTTGCAAAACTAATCAAGCCCAACCTGAAGAGTCAGGACCCCATCAGAACATCCAGGGGCCAAGTCCCTGCTCCTTCCTTCCTTTTGACTTTCTGAGCCTCAGTTTCCTTATCTGCAAATTGGGGATAAAAATACCATCCAACTCCTAGTGTTTTTATTGAGAATAAACAAGACACATCATGAAAAGTGCTTAGCACAGTTTGTGACACCTTGTAGGTAATCTGGAAATAGTAGTTATTATTATCATTGATCAGGTGGATATGGATGTGATTATTTGAAGCCATGAGCCCACCTATCATTCCTCTTCCAGACTAGTCAACCTCAGCTCCTCTAACCCTTCTTCCCAGCCCCTCATTCAGGGCCTCCACTGATACATAGGGCCCACTCTGGGCAGACACAGTTCTGTGGGCACAGGGCTTGGTAACTGGATGGTGTTTCTGTGAATAGAGCAGGGCTTCCCTTCCGGTGGCAGCTGAAGCCCTGCGTCAAGGCACAAGGGTTAGGGCGTGAGGTGGTGCTGAGTTTCAGTATTCATGTGCTCTCATGCAGTGCACAGCCTTATACAGCATCCCCCTCCTCCCCATCCTTGGAGCCCACTCGCATTAGTCCACATCTGTCTTAAAGTGAGAGTCCCGTATTGAATGGAGTAATGAGACACATTCTACCCTCCTGTATTCCATCTGCCTGGGAATATTTCTAAAAGTGGCAAGGGGGCTGGAAGCCTGAAGGGGACAGAGAAGGTGTGTTCTGGGGCCTAGATCCCACTCAGACCAGTTCAGTTGAAAGGGGACCTGTCATAAGAAGCACACAATACATAGTTTTTAAAGGAATAAATGAAAAGTCCAGTTCCATAAGCGCTGACAAAGGTGTGGGTCAGGGCTCCCTCCCTCTGAAGGCCTCCCATACTGAATGCAGATCTGTTCGAGGGAGGTGTGAGCTCCAAGGCAGGAGCATAGATGCGGAGTGGCCAGTGCTCTGCCATCCCTCCTTCCACCGAGTGAGGGATTATTGCATCACTTCGAGAGTCTCCTAGCTCTTTTTCATTGCCACTTCCATTCCACTGTGGGACTCCAAGGAGAGGAACAGCTGTGTGACCTTGGCAGGATGGAGGTTAGAACTCAGCCCCATGGGCCTCGAGCCTAGCCCACAAATTGAGGGTGATAACAGTGCGTACCTCGAGAAGATTATGTGAGTGTTAAACAAGATAATCAGTAAAACCAGCTTAGCACAACACCTGGAACACAGGTACTCAATAAATGATAGTATCATGTATTACAGTTAGTTTTTATTTCTATATCCGCTTCCACTGCTAGACGGTGAACTCCTGGAGGTCAGTGAATTGCTAGTTCTGAGATCTCTGAATCCCTAGTTCCCAGAAGAGTACATGTTGAGTGCACAGATAGATGGATAGATGGATGGTGGACGGATGGGTGATTTCAAACCAATCTGCCCATCTACCTCTCCAACCCTAGACCATATGAGCAGTTTTCTTACCTTATGGCTAAAAAATAGATTAAGAAAGCCAAGACTTTGTTTTTCTCAACACTTGCTTCTCAAAGGACCAACCATATAGCATCACCTGCGAGCCTGTCAAAATGTAGAATCTCAGGCCTTACCCCAAACCTGCTGAATCAGAATCAATGAACACAGTGCCCGGTGAGTCCCATGCACACTGACGTCTGCAAAGCAGCAGACAAAACCAGTTGTTCTTAATATTGGCTGTGCATTGGAATCACCTGGAGAACTGAAAAAATAAAATACTGCTTCCTGGCTCCCATCCCCAAAGATACAAAGACATTGACCTAGAGTGGAGATTGAGCTTTGTAAAAGCTCCCCTTGTGATTCTACCATGCGACCAGGGCAGAGAGCCACTGGTCTGGCCACGCTCAGGCCCTCAGACGCCTTCTACCTGGGAGGCTGTGAGAAATCACACCCCAAACACTGGGACAGAGTTTCATTGCATCGTCATTTAAGATGGAAAGCAAGGCTGGAAGTGACCATCCCAGAAGGAGTTAGGCACAGCTGATGACTGAGCCAGACAGGCCTAAATCACAGGGCAATTTGCATCTCTCCTTGAGAGCCGGGAACAGGTGCTTCTTCCGTGGCGAAGATGGATTAGTCTGATCACAGCCACAGTTTGAGACATCGCGTCCTTGCAGCATGGCTTGGCTTCTGGGCAAAATGACCCTCCAGAGTCCTTGCCTTCCTCACCTTCCCCCTCCTAGGAGCTCTTGGGACTTATAAACTGCTATGGGCAGAGTAGGCAGAAACAGACATAGCCTGGGAAATGCTTGTCTACTCAAGATGCCCGAGAACACACCACAATGTTTCTCTGCGGAAAATACTGACCCGTGATTGTCTTGATTCCCAAGGTCACCACTTACTATCAGAATGATGCTGGGAAGGACATTTAACTTCTCTGGGCCTTGATTACCTCATCTGCAAAATGAGGGGAATAATTTTTACTTGCCAGAATGACTGTGATCATTTCTTTAGAAAAAGTGATTAGACAATGTCTGGTGGAGAATAAGTGATTAAGAAGTAGTCATTAACCAAAATTTTAATCCATCTGTCTCTCCCTACCTAGCCTGTGGGCTGCTTGAGGGTAGGCGTGATTCTTTTTATATTTCTTTTTTTTTTTTTTATATCTTTCTCCCCATCCCCGCCCTACACAATGCCTGGAATAGTGCCTAGCAGCTGATGGGTACTTAAGGAATGTCACTATTTTAATTTTTGTTTTTAAAATTTAGAATATTATTATTACAACAAATGTTGTAAATTGTTCAAATACTATATGCACATTTCAGTTGAAAAATGAGCATTGTCTTCCTCTATTCCACCACCTAGACCCCTTGTCAGAAGCAGCGTGCATTTAGTTCGGTGTTTATCCTTCCTGACCATATCTGTCACATTCATAAACACACAGAGACAAATAAAAGTAGACACACAGGGACTTCCCTGGCGGTGCAGTGGTTAAGAATCCTCCTGCCAATGCAGGGGACACGGGTTTGATCCCTGGTCTGGGAAGATCCCACATGCCGCGGAGCAACTACTGAGCCTGTGCTCTAGAGCCCGCGAGCCACAACTACTGAAGCCTGCTCGCCTAGAGCCCGTGCTCCACAACAAGAGAAGCCCCTGCTCGCCACAACTAGAGAAAGCCCGCGTGCAGCAATGAAGACCCAACACAGCCAAAAATAAATAAATAAATGAAATAAAATTTTTAAAAAGTAGACATGCACTTCCACTCACATATAGCATTTGGTGGTTGAGAGCAGATGCTGGAGCCAGACTGTTGTTATTTACCAACTGTGTGACCTTGGACAAGTTAGTTGACCTCTCTGTGCATTAATTTCCCCATCTGCAAACATCTTATTTCATAAGACTGTGATGGGAGATTAAATGAGGTAAAATTTGTAAGACGTTTAGAATAATGCCTGGGACGTGGTAGGTTCTTTGTGAGTTGGTTAAATAGAACATAAGGATTGTTCTGAGACTCACTTTTCTCAACTATACGTTTTATAGAGCTTTTTGTTTCAAAACATACTGATCTCATACTTTTTAATGACTTCATAGAGTCACATTTTGTGAATATGCTTTAACTGGACATTTAAGATAGTTCCAACTATTTCACTATTAGACACAATTTGTATGTACTGTAAATATATCCTTACATAGTTCTGGGATTATTTCTGTAAAATAGATTCCCCAAAGTAGAATTATTGGATCAAAGGATATGTACTTTTACAATTTTTACAGATATTGTGAAAATTGCTGCCCCAAAAAGTTGTACTGATTTACTCCCAATGTGGGTCTGTAAAGGTGACCATTTCTCCACACCATTGCCCACACTAGAAATTAATTTTTATTTTTTCTCATTTCGATGGTGGGGAAAAAGTTACTTTCTACACTATATGGGCAAATAAGTGTATAAATGAGTTAAGTGATTGAATAAAGGAACAAAATGAGCCAATGAACCAGGGGAACTTGGATACACCGGTTTGTTTGGCTTGTACTCCACCCTTCCCGAGCCCCGCCCCCGACTCGCAGCCCCGCCCCCGACTCGCAGCCCCGCCCCCAACCCCTGACCCCGAGCAGGCTCTTTCTCCCTCGGCCTCGAGCTCACTGCCCTCCTGTCTGTGCCGCAGCCTGATGGAGTGTGCTGCAGAACACCCAACTATCTCCAAGTCCGTGGAGAACTTTGTGAACCTGGTCAAAGGCCTCCTGGAGAAGCTGCTGGATTACCGGGGCGTGATGACGGACGAGAGCAAAGACAACCGCATGAGCTGCACCGTGAACCTGCTGGTATGTGCGGCTCTCCCCATTTTGAGTCAGATCGTAGTTTTGGGAGCAGGTCTGGCTTTGGGTTCCACTATGGCTCTGGATAGGGAAGCAGCACGAAGGGCTTTAGAAATCACAAACGTGAGAGTGTCCTTGCCCTGACATCTGCTAGCTCTGTGCCTTGAAGTCAATCATTTCACGTTCCCTGTGCCTCAGTTTATCATACATATGAAATGGGAATGACTATAGTTGGCTCTCCCTATCCAAGCGTTCGGCATTTGCTGATCCAACTACAGATTGAAAATATTCAGGAAAAAAAAATCCACAAAGTTCCAAAAAGCAAAACTTGAATTTGCTGCATGCTGGCCACTATTTACATAGCATTTACATTGGATTTACAGCTCTTTACGTAGCATTTACATTGTTTAAGTAATTATAAGTAATCTAGAGGTGATTTAAAGTATATGGATGTGCGTAGGTTATATGCAAATTCTATGCCATTGTATTTAAGGGACTTGAGCATCCTCAGATTTTGGCGTCTGTGAGGGTCCTGGGACCAATCCCCTGCCATTCCCAGTGTTCCAGAAATATAAATCCTGTCCCCGTAGTTCTGTTGTGTGTCTTCTGTTTACCCTAAGTGGACTCTTTTTTTTTTTTTATTCTATAGTTAAAATACACTTCCTCTTCAGTGATTTGAAAATGACTAACACATCTGTAATGAATGCTGAAGTCATTACAATTCAGCGACATTATGTTAAATGTATTTTTTTTTGAATTTTTGAATTTTATTTATTTTTTTATACAGCAGGTTCTCATTAGTGATCCATTTTATACTCATCAGTGTATACATGTCAATCCCAATCGCCCAATTCATCACACCACCACCACCACCCCCCGCCGCTTTCCCCCCTTGATGTCCATATGTTTGTTCTCTACATCTGTGTCTCAGTTTCTGCCCTGCAAACCGGTTCATCTGTACCATTTTTCTAGGTTCCCTAAGTGGCCTCTTTTTAAACAGCCCAGATATTGCCATTGATTTTCTGAAATGCTAAGGGGAGTTGAAAACTCCTGATTACAGCAGAAAGGAATTCATTGCTAATAACTCCACAAGGCCCAATTTACATAAAGAGCACGAAGAGGAGTTTTCCAGGAGTTTAGCAGTTTCTCTCTTTGGAGAGGTAGAAGTTGGTTGAAGAAACTGACCTTCAACTGTCAGAATCTGACCTGGGAGAAAGTTGGGGCAGGCAGGTCTATAAGCAGTTAGACTCTGCTAGATTTTGGTGTGTGGCTTAAACACGGTATCAGGGAGAAGAACAGGATGGGGCGGGTGTGTCTGGAGGTCTAGTATGGCTCTGCCACCCGCTGACTATGCCCTGGAACACCTGGAACACATCACCTCGCCCTCTCGGAGCCTCAGGTGCACATGGGTGCATTGAATTAAACCTGGGTTTTCTCAAAGTGTGGCTCAAGGATCAGGTCCTGACCTCTTGGCTCAAAATCTGTAAGGACTTGTTTTAAACTGCACAGGATTCCAGGACAACTGGTCTGCATGAGCCCTGAGCTGGAATAGGTATTGCCTGGCGTAAATGTTTTTGACTGTGGAATCTCAGCATAACTTCTGATAGTTCTGCACTATCAGAAGTTATGATCTGTTATCATCACTGGGATCTGTTGTGATTACTGTTACTCTGATTATTGCTATTACTCTGATTCCAACTCAGTTCTGCCTGAGCGCAGGGTCTGAGCTTTTAAAGATCAAGCTGGGCTGCCTTTCATAGTAGACTTTGTCAAAGTAAACGGCCTCAACCTTGGCATCCCTCAGTGCAGCAAATAGCTGGATTGCACCCCCTGATGTGATGGCTGAGATACTTCCTCTGTCCCTTTATAGTCTAAGGATCAGGGAAGTGACTTTCAAGGCAGAATAAGCTGTTTGATGCATTCAGGAAAGTAAATTTCTTGCTCCCATCTCGCCCAGATAGTACCTAGCAATTTCCTCTCATCTTCATCACAATGCCCTCCACCCCTGCCGCTCGGCAAAGAAAAAAACCTCATCACTGTTTTTCCTCCTTTATCTAGAATTTCTACAAAGATAATAATCGGGAAGAGATGTACATAAGGTAAGATTTTTATTTTCTAAAACCCAGGCCTGCTGTGTCACTCTCCTGCTCAATATCCATCGATGGCTCCCGCTGCCTTTAGCGTAGAGTTTAAGCATATCTTGTGGACACTCAGACCCTCTATGTTCTGATTCCTATCAAGCTCCCCAGATTCAACTCCTTCCATCTCCTACAGTCAGCCCCCCAAATCCACTTGGAGTTCTCTGACCTGCCATGCTGTTTTGCTGTGGATTGAGCAGGTGAATTGCACTTGCGTTTGTTACAAGATTGGCATGCGAAGCCCTAGTCCAGGGTTGGTAGTTAGAACATCCGCCAGCCCAGCTTTGAAGGGAAAAAAATACCAAGATGTATGATGCCCGCTTCTTTGTAGGCATTTAAAAGATATGTATTTGAACATCATATGAAAGATTTTGGGGGGACATTCAGCTGAAGCAAAGAACTGCCTTGCCAGTGTGTCTCAGAATCTCATGTTTTTCCTCCAGAGTTTTTTTTATTGGTACTTTTACTCATTACAAAAATAATACATACTTATTACCAAAAAAACCTCATAAAATACAGACAAGCAAAACAAAAAATGAAATAAACTCCCATAATCTATACATATTCCCAGACCTTTTTATATTTATGTTTATATATAGATCAAATTCTATGCATGCCTAGTTTCTGCAAAAATGGGATCATATTGCTCATAATTTATTCTTTGCTTGACAAGAATTCCATGTCAACAGAAGTATTTCAACATAATTTTTAATGAAACTATAGAATTCCCTTTCCAGAATATACCATAATTTATATAGCCAATCCTATGTTGTTGAATATTTAGGTTATTTCCAACTTTTTTCTATCATAAATAGCACAATGACAAAATTCTTGGACATATATATATCTTTATGCATCTCCTATGAGACAAAAGCCTGCAAAGTGGAATTGACTGTAAGGTTAACGACCAAGGCCCTTTCAAGGCTTTTGACACGTTCTGTCAAAGACCGGAGACTCCAAGTCCAAATTCACTCTGCAAAATACTGCAAATAGTTTTAGGTACTTAGTTTAGCATTATTCCAGAAATAAGAACTATCATTTGGAAAAAAGATAATTCCATAGGTTGTCCTGAGCTTGGTTAGTTTTTATAACATCACTAGACATGACTTATTGTAGTAGCATAGCGCTTTGGATCCAAAGGGCCTGGGGGGCTTTACCTTTTTTCCTCTGTGACCCTGGATAAATCACTCAGTGTCTTCGGGCTGAGGTTTCCCCATGTAGAATGTTTCATTCTGTTCTGAGGATTAAATGAGATGCTACAGGTAAAGTGCCTGGCACATGGTTCTCTCCCCCAACATCTTTTCTTTTCTTCCCATTTTAGAAACACAGATGGGGAATCCCAGATTTCCATAAGTTTTGGAGATGTGAATCCTATAGTAATCTAGGAAAGCCACATTTGCCTAAACCAGACGTTGTAAACAGGATATAGTATGAAAATCTGTCCTATTTGGCAGGCATAGTATTTAAAAACATTTTTAATTGGTTGCCAAATTTTAAAAATCTAGAGATGTTACATAGAAATCAAAATTTCCCTCTTCTGAAAAACTCAGAAGGTATGGCAACACTGGGCCCTCATCCTGTCCTGACAACCACTGCCTAGGCTAGGTGGTGGTGGCCCCTTTAGACGGGGGCAGGAGTGCTCTGGTCATGACATCGTTTCCACTCCCCATTGAACTTCATCCCATCCACCTCACTCAAGCTGCCCACCTGGCATCTGTTTGCATTCAAACCCCTAGTCGGGCCCATCAGGGTGTCTTCCATTGGGCTCTGTAGTTGATCACCAAACCCTGGAGTTGACAAAGGATAGGAGGGGGTGCCTTGGCCAATAAAGGAGTTGAAAGCAGCAGGGAAGCTCTCCCTCTGACTACTCTCTTCAAGTTTTTTGGACCCAGTCATCAGGAATCTAAGAGACCAAGGCCAGGAAGGTGGAGGTAAGACAGGATTTGACCATGTACGCAGGGGTTTTTAAAGGTTGACCGCAGGCTCAACACTCCTTACATACATGCCACGTGGAGTTTCACTGATAGCTCTGTTGATCAGCAGAAAGTTAAGGCAGCAAGAGTGACTGTAGAGGCAGAAATAGCTGGTGTCAAAACCTGGTTCTATCTATTTCTAGCTCTATCTACTCTAGTGTAGGTCTCAGTTTTCTTACCTATAAAAGAATTGTTGGGAGGATGAATTGATATAATATATAAAGCACCCATTAGTAGAATGAATGAATGAATGAAGAATCTCTCTGGGATGCTCCCGCACTCATCCTCTTACCTTGGGATCCCAGCCCAACTGTCACACTAGGGGAACCTTTCTAGAAGCCGTACCTGGATGAGTCCTGCTCTCATAGTACCATAGACCTCTCCTTCACAGCATTGATCACAGCCTGTATTTTTACAATTACTTATTTGATTATTTGATTGATGCCTGTCCCTTTTCCTAAATTATAAATCCCAAACCCTGAGAATGGCATCTGCTTTTGCCACCATTTATCTCTAATGCCTGGTACAGCCTGTGTGCTCAGTACAACTTTGCTGATTGAATAAATAAATGAGCAAAAGGTCAGTAGCTCATTAGTTATCAGAAACCACTAATTGAACTTTCTTCCCCTTAAAATCTTTGGCAGTCCCTACCCTGAGTTCAGGCAGCCTCCATTTGGCCCTCTGGCCACGTTTTATGTAGCCAGGGACATTAAGCTCTAGCTCCTCCTTGGGTGACATTCTAAGCAGAAAGCTTTCTTATAAAAGGAATCTAAGCCTGAGCATTGAGACTTGCTTTGAGTACAGATGCTTGAGAAGCCCTTTGTTCCCTGTAGTTAGATAACCAAGGCAGAATATTGGCATGGTTACAGACAGCACCTTTCCTCTTGGAGGAAGGACCAAGGGCATCACATCACAGCATCTTCCCTTCACCAAATTACTAAGAGCTGGGTTTAAATAAATGCTCCTGATGACATGCAAGTCACCAAAGCAGTGTGTTTTTTTTTTTGGCTCTGGATTCTGTTTCCAACAGTAGCAGGAGGGAATGTTTTGTAGAATAACGTGGTTCACAATGATAATAGATAATAGCTGTCACTGCTCAGCACTGGCTACGGGCTAATCACTTTCAGTGCGTGCTCGCATTTATTAGCAGCAGTGCAGGCTGTCATTCGCAGAGCCTTTTATATATGATCTGCTTGTCCCTTTATAGGCCCAGCAACTCTATAGGTAGGTTCTGTGAGCACTGCCATTTTACAGATGAGCAAACTAAGGCACAGAGAAGTGAATTCGCTGCCCCTTAATACTTGTTATGTATCAAGTAATTGATGTAAGCTCCCTTCCTTTGTTCTTGCCCTATTCTTAACACCTTTCAACTGTAGACTCATTCTAGGATTCAGAACTGGATTGTCACATTGGAAAACGGTGGGAGATGGGAATGTGATTACAGTTGAATAGTAGATTCTCTCTGCTGACAGCTCCAGGCCTCCACGTGAATATCCAATCTCTAGCCCCTGGTCCACTTCCTTTTCTTATCAGAAAATTCAGTTCCTTTACATCTAGAGAGCATTGAAGAGAGGGTGGGAGTTGCCATTTACAGTGCTGTGGCTTGTCCATGCCCTTGGAGTCGTACAATGATTAGAGCATACGCCCTGAAGGCAGTTAGACTGGGATCACGTTCCAGTTCTTCATTCATTAGCACATGACCTCTGACAAGCTATTTATTTCTCCTTCCCTGATTTCCCTTACTTGTTGTATTGCACTGGGCAGAGTCTTCAGTATCAAGTTGAATACTGGCTGGAATGTTACCTAACTTCTCCAGGCCAGAATTTTCTTATCTGTAAATGAGAATTCTCAGTGGACCTATTTTACAGGATTGTCAGACAGATTAAATGATCTGAGGCATTTAAAATACTTAGCATGATTCCCGTCATACACTAAATGCCCCACGAGTGCTAGGTGCTAATCATTGTCACCCATGCGAGTCTAGATAGAGGGAATGGAGGACTCCCTTGTGACTCCAAGAGGTACCCAGTTGTTCTTTCTTGCCTGGCCCTACCACCTGCCTGCTTATTATTGCACCTGGTGATTTAGCATATTTCCCCAAACAGGTACCTGTACAAACTCCGCGACCTTCACCTGGACTGTGAAAATTACACAGAGGCTGCCTATACACTCCTTCTCCACACCTGGCTTCTCAAGGTACTGCCTTTCCAGTAAAGGGGCTTCATGCTGGGATCCCCATGGAGCCCTCACAGCAAGTTGAAGAGTTAAAAAAAAAAAAAGAAAAAGAATTAGCCAAATAAATTTTGTTTTGTTCTGTGTCCCCAAACTCTTAACCTGGCAGGTTACTTTTCTGCACTGCTTTGTCTGGTCACATAAGGTTTCTAGTGACCTTCACATTCAGCAGCAACAACAACACCCGAGATACGTCTTGCAGTTTTACATAACATTCAAACTGTTTTATATAACATCCAAACATCAACTGTAAATCATTAGCATGCCCTGTGAGCTGTTTTTCTTCTCTTGAAAGTGCTGCTGGAGCAGGACAAAGTCTGAAAGATTTCCTTTGGCTTTTGAAGTGCTGAGACCATGTCTTGCAGGGTTTCAGAGAAAAATCCTACAAGCCATACACATGAACCAATGGAGAGTCAAATAAGTGTAACTCCACAGAAATGAGGCGCTTCCCGTGGAAACTGCAGACCAGCATCTCTCTGATTGACACTCAGGGCGACAAGGAGGCCGGCAGGGATGTTTGCAGGGCTTCCTCCCACTCCTCAGCAGTAGGGGAGACACCTGCCCCAGGTGACTGTGTGTGTCCTCTCTCCGCAGTGGTCAGATGAACAGTGTGCATCGCAGGTCATGCAGACAGGCCAGCAGCACCCCCAGACCCACCGACAGCTGAAAGAGACGCTGTACGAGATCATCATAGGCTACTTTGACAAAGGAAAGGTAATTGGTCCCTGCCCTTCCTCTCAACGTGGAAACCCTAGCTACCAGAAAGGACTGTTCTCTCCCATATTTTACACCCAATCCATCTGCAGGTCTGGTCAGCTCTCCCGCCCGACCCTAAGTCTGATCACTTCTCTCCATCTCCATTCCTTCCACCTCCATTCAAGGCACCAACATTGCTCACCTGGACACTCAGTGAATCCTAAGCAATCTCCCTGCATCCTCTGTTCCCCCCAACAGATCATCCTCCATATGGGAAACGGTGATCGTAAAACATGCATTGGATCACGCCATTGTCCTGCTTACAGTCATCTCAAATGGCTCTCCCAATCCACTTAGAACAAATTACACAATCCCTCCCATGACCCATGAGGCCCCACACGAGCTGTCCCCTGACTACTTCTCTCATTTCATCTCTGTCAGGCTCCCTTTTGCTCACATGCTCTATGCCAAGTTCTTTTCCACCTCAGGGCCTTTGCACTTGCTTTTCCCAGCTTAGAACATTTCTGCTCCATATCTTACCATGGCCAGCTCCTTCTCACAGCTCAGGGTTTTGCCCAAGCAAAGGATGTCATGTCCTGAAGGAGGCCTTCCCAGACCACCTGAGACACAGCAGCACTCCTGCCCTGAGTCACTCTTATTGACTTATCTTCAAAGTACTTATCACTATCAGACATGACCTTGATCATTTTGTTTTTACTTGCTCATGTCTGGCTCCCCACTTTAGAAGGCCGTGAGCACAGAGACTTGCCTTGTCCGCTGCTGAGTGCCCTGTAGCTAGCACAGAGCCTTACATATGGGGCCCAGTAGATATATATCGAGTAACTTAATTAATTGAATGTATGAATGACATCATGGTACCATCATTGATCTCTAAACAGCAAGAACAGGATGTTTTGTTGGGTTAGGTCTGGAGGTTGGCCAGACCAGCTACTGCCCATCCTCCAGTCTCCAGTAGACCTTCAGGAAACACCAACCCAAATGCTGTAGGAAACGTAGCATGGTGGTTAAGTGCTCAGGCTCTGGGTTTCAAGCCTTGTTCCTCTACCACCGACAATCTCCTTGGCCTTTCAGAGATTCCAATTCCCCATCCATAATAGTGGGACATTAACAGTACGTAATTCCTAGTTGCATTGTGAAAATTAGGTGAGAAAATGCATGTAGAGCACCTAACATAGGACCTGGTACATAGTAGTAGCTTGTTAAATTTTAACTGTCATCATTATTACCTACTCTGCCCTCGAGGCCCCAGTTGACTGGCCACTTCCTCTGTCAAGTTTTTCTTGAGTCCTCCAGCTTCCGTACAGCTCTGCCTCTCCTCTGAATGGCAAGGCCTCTTACAGTTCATCAAGACACAATTTAATACTTAATTTTGGCCTGCTCTGTCACTGCAGTTCATTGCATCTGTCTTAGTCTGATCTTCCCACCTTCCCTGGAAAGATAAAATGAGGTAATGTCTGTGGAAGGGCTTATAAATTCCCAGGAGCTGAGCAGTTGGAGAACACTGTCTTTATAATTTACAATTATAAGCCTCTTGAGGCCAGAGGCTCTGCCATCCCTGGAACCTCCTGTCCTGCTGACTTGATGTCAGAGCTTACTCTTGGTTTATGAGCTAAGTCGGTCACAGTGTGAAAGCCCCAAAAGGACATGTCAAGCCTTGTCCTCTGCCAACTCTCCAGTTCAACCGACTCTGCGCTGAGCAGAGAGGAAAAAGGCATAATCCCCAGTGTCAAGGGGCTTATTATCTAGTGGGCAAAGCAGACATACCGATTATCATCTTTTTTTGCACACAACCCTTTGGTGTTGTGCAATAACGGGGGAAGGAGGCGGGAACAGGTGGTATTAAAGTACTTTGGGAGCAGAGAGGAGGGGCAGATGGGTATAGCTCACCCTGAAAGTCACTGCTGTCGTAGCTTCTAGAATGAAGCCCAAACTCTTTAGCATCCCTTTAACTTCCTTTCCCCATATCTCCCCTCATGGAGACTCATTGATCTAGACACACACAATGACTTTCTACTCCATAAGTCCATCTGTCATTACCTGGTGGACTCCTCTACATCCCTCAAAACCCAACTAGTACATCTGTTTATGTGTGTGCTTTACCCACTTCTATTTCATGAAAGCAGAGACTGTGTCTTGTCCATTTTTATCACTGTTCCGTCAGTGTATACCATGCCCAGAAGCCAGCAGATGCTCAGTAACTAATGTATGAGACTCAGGGATCAGGGACTGTCAGAGGTCTTAGTGACCACATGGGCAGACCTGAAGGAAATTCCAGGTATCTGACTCCTTGCCTGTCCCCCTCCTTGGCCCCTTAGTGATCTCTTAACACATGGGGAGAGTATTTCTGGCATATTATGGTGGGAAGTTGGCAAAGACCTCCACTTGAGCTAAACAGACCCCTGGCCTGGCCTGAGGGTTTTAAAGAAAGCCCCAGGGACTTCCCTGGTGGCACAGTGGTTGAGAATCCGCCTGCCAGTGCAGGGTACATGGGTTCGATCCCTGGTCCGGGGAGATCCCACATGGGGTGGAGCAGCTAAGCCCGTGTGCTACAACTACTGAGCCTGCGCTCTAGAGCCCTTGAGCCACGACTACTGAGCCCACGCGCCACAACTTCTGAAGCCCACGTGCCTAGAGCCCGTGCTCCGCAACAAGAGAAGCCACCGCAGTGAGAAGCCCGCGCACTGCAACAAAGAGTAGCCCCCGCTCACCGCAATTAGAGAAAACCCACGCTCAGCAACGAAGACACAACGCAGCCAAAAAAAAAAAAAAAAAAAAGCCCCAGCCCAGCCTGGTCTGTGGACTTGATTCCTCCTGGCACATAAAGCATTTTTATGCTGCTCACTAAGCTGTCCATGGGTTTACAGCCGTGGCTCCTCCACTCAGCACTTGCCTTTATTTATTTTTATGCTTGGATGCAGAGAGAGCACTTTTGCGACAAAGCACACACTGTGTTTTGGCAACCTCGCCTCTCTCCTCCCCCACCTCCCCCAGCTTTTCCATTAAGGTGCATCTTCCATTTTAAACCAAATGTGAAATGTAATGGGTGTCCCTTGAGATTGCCAGATCTCCAGCCCACCCAGCACCTCCCTCTGCCTCTGCAGAGGTTGCTGACCCCTTTGATCAAGGATGGAATGATAATCTATTTGTTTCAGTCAAAACGGAGCGAATGAAAAGGACCCCCTCTGTCCAGAGTTTGTTTTTCAGAATTTTTTTTAAAGATGGAAAAGACCTAGTTAAAAAAAGTTTTCATCACTCTTTTTTCATGCTGCCCCCTGCACACTCACCCTAAATAACGCCGTTAAGAAGTGATGGGTGTAAAGTTTCATTTACGCAAGATGAATAAATTCTAGACATCTTCTGTACAACATTGGGCCTATAGTTAACAATTCTGTGTTGTGCATTTAAAAGTCTGTTAAGTGGGTAGATCTCAGGTTGTGTCCTCACCACAATTTTTTTAAAAAGTGAGAGAAAGAGAGGGAGGGAGGGAGGAAGGGAGGGAGAGAAGAAAGTTGGCCAAAGGAAAAAAGAAAGTGACGGACTAGCGGAGTGGAAAGATCCTAAGAGCGAACATCAGGAGAACTGGATCTGGCCTCAACTCTGTCCCCAGAAACGCGCTTCCCTCTTACTTCTTTGTGAACCGTTTCTCTTTGGGAAATGGGGTCACCACCTCCCTGCCCCACCTGCACACAGGGAGCTGAGGCAGTCAGATGTTCATTTACTGAGCACTTCTAAGGGAGGGAATTAAGCACAAGGTCGAGGGTCACACTCAGGTGTGCGTCCTGGCCCTGCTTTTGGTTGGGCATTTGACCTGGGGCAGATGCTCTGCTGATCTGAACCTCCATTTCTCACCTGGGAAATGCAGCTGCTACTAGTCACCTCTCAGGGTGGTTGTGAAGATCCCGAGAGCACGTAAATAAAGTATTCAGCCTCGTCTGTGGGTGTTCCATTATTTATCACGAAACTAGGGTGAGAGGCAGAGGATAGGTCTGCTTCCTGGGAAACGCTCAGCTCCCTGGGTGTGGGACTGGGTCCGGGCCAGAGTAAGGCCCGTGGCTCAGTCCCAGGAGAGAGCTGCCCTGGTCCCTTCTACACTCAGCAAGGGCTCTGCAAGCCTGGAGGTCCCCCTAACCGTTGTCTCCACGACCTTCCTCGTAGATGTGGGAAGAGGCCATCAGTCTGTGCAAGGAGCTGGCGGAACAGTATGAGATGGAAATCTTTGACTATGAGCTGCTGAGCCAGAACCTGGTAAGCCGTCCCCAGGGGGAGCTGACTGCCCTGGAGGCCGGGTGCTCAGGGCCTCGGCTCAGCAGAGAGGCTGGGGAGAGGGGGCGGCGGGGCGGGAAGCCGCGTGGGGTTAGGACGCCAGGAAAGGCACGGAAGCAGGGCCTGAGCGGAGCCGGGCTGTGCTGAGCAGCTCCCTCCCGGTTGGGAATATTTGCAAGGGGAGGTCTTCTGGGAACACTCATCAGTTTCTCAGATGGAGCGTTAAGTACCTGCTCGGCGCTGGGGCTGCTGCTCTTGCCCACCCGGTAAACACTGTGCTACATTTGCAGGAAAAATTCCCACAAATCACTAGGCCAATTAAATAGAAACGCAAATGTGCGCTTTCTGATTAACAGGTAAATCACATTAAAATGCTCCCCATCTGGCCATTCCCATTAGCTCCCCGAAGCTTGTGATTTGGTGGTGCAAGTGGAAAGTGGGGGGAAGCCAGCCTATCCTGCTTATGCTGCAGAGGCCAGGGCTTGGTGGTGGAGGGGGGGGGTGACCCCTGCAGGGAAAATGCAGAACTTTTTGGCTGCTTCCCCCCACTCTCTTCCCGCTGGCCTGAGAGCCAGGACCCCAGGGCCCCATCTGAGCCCATTTTGAGATGCCAGTCCAGCTGTTTGTAGGGAACTATAAAATGAGAGTCAGAATGTTGGAAGAAGATTGATAGCTTTTTCTGGTGGGGAGATGGGCATGGATTATAGTGTTCCAAGATATGATGCAAACACACACACTACTTGCACCAAGAAACACTTATATCTACCTGAGTCTGTCCACATAGTTGTTTGTGGGTGTGGAGGCACGCACGCCTTCTAAACACGTGCAGTGCACAGGCACACACAGAGCACACATGCATGCACACCACACACGTACCCAGTATACATTCATGCACACGCTGATGGGCATGCACATCCGTGCACCAAGCCCACATCGCGCAGGCTTCATGTCCAGGGCCACACACATCTATCTTCCATGTTGTGTCCAATTTAAGATGCACCACTCTATTTTACATGCCCCATCATGATTTCTCTCCAGTTAATAGCAATTGGGAGATGCCATTAGGTGTAAAGTAAAACACAAACTATTTTCAAAGATGTTAAAATATGAAAAACACACACCTCTTGGAATTGATGAAATATGTTAGGTGTGCATGCACAGAAAGACATCTATATCCGGAAACACTTATCCATCCATAGGCCGTCACAAACACACTTCCGGTGAGAGTGGAGTGACGATGCTGCTGGGGGCTCTGAACAGCTGGCTGGATTCAGTTCCGTACTTCCCGGCTGTGCTGTGAGATACCATGTCTTTATCTGCAAAACAGAGATACAGTTCCGTGGCATTGTCATGAGGGCAATGCAAGTAAATGTGCTGGTGCAGCTAGAGTGATTAACAGGGTATCTGCTTACAGCTATTACTATTATGATTACAGACAGTTCCATGACTGTGCAAACATGTGCACTCGGCACATTGGTTCTGGTGGAATGATCCCATCTTAACTGTGGCCTCTTGGAGTTGAATGTGCCTTTAATACACATCTGTGTTGTCACAAGCTATGAGTTTTCTTCTTTCAGGTCCAGCAGGCAAAATTCTATGAAAACATCATGAAAATCCTCAGACCCAAGCCAGACTACTTCGCTGTGGGATACTACGGCCAGGGTTTCCCCTCCTTTCTCCGGGTAAGTCTGTGGGTGACTCAGACACAGGCCAGGGACCCGCGGCCTTGGCATCCCGGCTCTCCCTCTGTGCTTTGAGGCTCTGCCTGTGCTGAGAACCTGTGCCCTCCTCTGTCTGAACGCTGTCCCCACCCTCACACACTCCCCAGTCCCCCTCCATCATCAGCACCTCAGCCACCCGCCGTGTTCTCCACATACACAGCAACCAGAGCTGCCTTGTGAGGTAGTGAGCGCCGCATACTGGGAATGAGGTGCTCAGAGAGGCTGGAGGAGCTCTGCCACCCAGCAGGCACTGCAGAGCACTAGTTCTCAGACCTTCGGGTCTCAGGGCCATTTTCTCTCTTAAAAATGACGAAGGCCCCTGAAGAACTTCTGTATTTGTAGACTTTAGCTGTCTACATCTACGATACTCAAAACTAAAGCTAAGAAGATTTTTAAATGCAGTTGTCCCTTGGTATCCACCAGGAATTGGTTTCAGGACCCTCTGCAGATACCAAAATCCAGTACTCAAGTCCCTTGTATAAAATAGTGTAGTATTTGCATATAACCTCCTAAGTGCTTTAAGTCACCTCTAGACTACTTACAATACCAAATACAATGTAAATGCTATGTAAATAGTTGCTGGAGTGCAGCAAATTCAAGTTTTGCCTTTTGGAACTTTCTGGAATTTTTTTTCAAATATTTTTGATACACGGTTGAATCCATGGATTAAGAACCTGAAGACACGGAGGATCAACTGTATCAATTTATTTAAAAATAAGAAGAATGAACCCATCCTATGTTAACATAAATTAGATCTTTATGAAAATGGCTATATTTTCCAATAAAAAATTAGTGCGAAAAGTGAGATTGCTTCATATTTTTGCAAATCTCTTAAATATCTAGATTAAGAGAAGGCAGCTTAGATTCTTATATCTGCTTCTGCATTCAATCTGTTGTGATACCACACATCATGCAGCCTTAAATGTATACTCATGAGAGAATGAGAGTGAAAAAGGAAAATGGCTGTTATGATGAAAAGAGTTTTAATCTTGTGAGGCCCTGATGGGGTCTTGGGGACCCTCAGGGATCCCTGGAGCACAGTGTCTGAACTGCTGCTTTCCTGGATTATTCATTCATCATGGAGAGAGTTGCGTTAGGTCAGCTGAAAGCGTCCCTTCTGATCTTTGAGTCTGTGGTTCAATCCTGAGGTCAGGGAGATACAAAAGAAACCTGACCTTACCTGATTGAGTCTCCTCAAGGAGATAAACCACTCACCATTACCAATCGATGTGGCAGTCAAGGGTGGCCCTCCGGAGTTGAGCTGCAGAGAGGGTAGCTAGTGAAGTTTTCCTGCTTGGAACAGAGATGACTTCCCACACCTGATCCTGCATCACAGACCCCTGGGGAACTTGTTAAAAGTTCATGTTCCTGGGTCCCACTCCCACAGACTCCATTTCAGCAGGTCTGGAGTGAGGCCCGAGAATCTGAACTTCTGGAAGGCTCCTAGGCTTTTGTGATGAGAGGCCAGGTTTGGAAACAAACACTGATACATAGAGGTCAGTGGCAGACATGGGTTTGGACAGAAGAATTTAGGGGCCATTAGAGGCAGCACAGTGGCACAGATATGGTCTAAAACAGGGTTTCTCACCTTCAGCTCTCTGGACATTTTAGACCAGGTAACTCGTAGCTGTGAGGGCCTGTCCTGTGCATTGAAGGATGTTTAGCAACATCCTGGGCCTCTACCCACTGGGTTCCAGTAGTGGCCCTCTCTGGAGTTGTGACAACCAGAAATGTTTCCAGGCATTGCCAGCATCCCTTAGGAGGCAAAATCACCCCCTGTTTGAAAACTACCAGTCTAAAAGAAGCTAACGTGGTCAAGGAACAATAAAGAGTGTGTTTCCATGGATCCAAGTGATGAAGGACCCGAATGCTGGTCCCTTCCAGCCCACAGGTCCAGCCCACATGGTCCATTAAAGGCAGGAGGGAAACTCTGTGGTCATGTAAATGGGAGAGTGGGTGTGACACAGTGAAAGCTGAGTGAGGAATTATTCTGGAAGCTGCACATAAGATTGTTTGAAGAAAAAGTTCTCAACATCCATGATCTCCTCTCCCTTTAGAACCCATCTTTTTAAAGGAGTGGTGTGTCTAGCTAGAAGGTCAGTGACTTGAGGTCTTCCTTTCCCTTGGGGAGAAGCAGAGAGTGGGGAGATCTGTAGAAGGTCACCACAGCCCTGTGCTCATGACAAGCCTCCCAGCTTTGCTTGAACCATCTCCTCCAAGCCTGGGCCCTGGCATCTCTGATGGGTGTCATTTCTCTGCAGAACAAAGTGTTCATCTACCGAGGGAAGGAGTATGAGCGAAGAGAAGATTTCCAGATGCAGCTGATGAGCCAGTTCCCCAACGCAGAGAAGATGAACACGACCTCTGCCCCCGGGGATGATGTGAAGAATGCCCCAGGCCAGTGTATCCTTAAGGAATGCCCCAGCCAAGGGCCAGGCATGGGCAGCCCTGCCGGGACTCCAGTCCACAGAGCCCCGTCTTAGAGCTCAGAACTGCTGCCAGAATCATTGCAGTGGTGCCAGTATTAGTGTCCAGTGTGGGATCCAAAAAGAACCCATCTCAGGAAACTCTAAATGTTGCGTTCATTGATAAATTCACTCACCCACTCATTCCTTCATTCTTGTGGTGAGTACTACCAGCCCTGACTCTGCCAAGCCTTGTACAAGGCATTGGAGACTACACTCACAAAGCGGTTCTACCTCCAGGGAGCTTTCAGTCTAGCAAGTAAAAGACATTGAACAGCTAATTGCATTGTTAAATATGCATTTAGAAAAATGTGATCAATGCTAAAAGAAAGCCCTTCAGCTTGCCGTGATTGGGAGGGCAGGGAACGCTTCCCTGAGGAAGGCGATGTTGAAGGTGGGTAATGAGCCAAAGGTTAGTGGGAGGTGGGAAGAATGTCCCAGACAGAGGGAAGAACCATCATCCGCAAAAGCAAAGGTTCCAAGAACTGAAATGGTGCCACGTTGCCCTTATAATAAAATCAAAACTCCTGACCAAGGCCTGCAAGGCTGTCTGTCCGTCATCTGACCCCTTCCTGTGTCTCCAATGTCATCGCCCCCGACTCTTCCTTCCCTTTCTCTCTGGCCGCACAGATCTTGTTTCTGTTCCTTAAACACGCCCAGCTTGTTCCCGCCTCTGGGCCTGTGCATTTTCTCTTCCCTCTGCTTGGAATGCCTTTCCCCCAGCTCCTTTCTCACCCATCAGATCCTAACTCAGTGTCACCTCCCACAAGAGGCCTTCCCTGGTCACCTTATCGGAAGCCTTCTGGACTCTGTTATCTCAAACCCTGTTTGTTTGCTTCAGAGAATTGATCTCAATCTGTCGTTATCTGTTGTGCTTTCAAAGATAGAACTAGAACAGAAGCTCTGGGAGGGCAGAGACCTGTGCTGCCTTGCTCACTGCAGTAATCCCCAGAGCCAACTCTCAGAAAATACTTGCTGGTTAACAGAAAGAGAAAGAAAACAAGAGAGAAGGAAGAAGAAAGAGGAGATAGATAGAGAAAGGAAGGAGGGAGGGCGGCACTGAAGGAGCCAGTTCTCTGGAGCACACAGAAGGCCCGAGGTGACAGGAGATGGCGCTAGTGAGGTTGGGTAGAGCGTGGTGGAAATGGGCTCCATTGCAGCAAAGCATAATGTTCATAAGGCCGGTTCTGACGCTGGGCTGGGTCAGGGCTCAGGGCGTCAGAGAGGGTACAGACCCAAGGATAAGGCAGCTGAGCGACGGGGGAGGGGGTACGTTAACCTAGCCTGGCTCCTGTGTTGCACCCTGTAGCACAAATTAAGTTACATCCTTTAAAATGGGGCTGACAGGTTGCATGGCTGGTCTGCTAAGTCTGCCGAACCTTAATCCAAATATTTTCCCCTCGGGTGATAAATATTCATCTGTAACCTTTTCATTGTGCTCGCCTGCCCTTCATGCCTGCTCTACCATGGTTATTTGCAGGAGGAAATGCAACCGGTGGTGGGCCTGGCTGGTTACAAATGGGAGTTTGGTTATAGGCGAGACATGGGATTAGTACTAAGGCCCTTCTAAGTGGATATCCTGGTGTTGGACAACTCTGTGACCTTTTAACTCGTGGTGGGAGGGGAGAGCACGTGTGACTGGGCCACGTCATTATACGCAGGCCTGATTCAGCTCCAGGAACCAGGTAGAAAAGGGAAAGCGGGAGGGCTGATATTTGCTAAATATCCTCTTCATGCCACACATGAGACTGAGTGTTTTATAACTAATTTTTCTAATCCCCATACAGCCCTATTAGGTGGGTGTTGATTTTCCCTATTTCATAGAGAAGGAACATACAGGGCAGAGAGGTAAGGTGGTTTGCCTAGGGTTACAAAGCTAGTTAATGATGGAGTTGAGATTTGAACTCCAAGATCTGTCTCAAAGTCTGCATTCTTTCTGTAATGCCATTGTTTTGTTTAAGATTAATGAACAGAATGTTCTTTATTAACTATTGTAACATGATGGCGTACCAGGCATTTTCATGCATTGTTTCATTTTATCCTCATAGTAATCCTATGAGTTGGGTAGTATTACTCTGCATTTTGCAAATAGGAAAACTGAGGCTCAAGAAAATGTAGGCAGCTTATACCAGGTCCCAGGAATTGATGGAACTAGGATTTGAACTCGGGTCGGATTTTTGCCAAAATCTAAGCTCTTAAGGCTCTGTTCTCTTGCCTTTATGTGTTGCAAAGCTGACAAGCAGTTTGAAAAGGGGACAAATCTCATGTCTTCTCACTTAGGTATCCAGTTAGTGGAAGACATTTGAAAGCAAAGGTCTCTTTGTTGGGTGTCTCCTGTCCCCCGCCCTCTCCTCTGCCTAGACCTTGGGGCTACAGTTCTGTGTATAGATTCAACAGGGTTCCATGCATACATTCTACACATGGTGAGAGACTCAAGCCATGCATCCTACTGGACGTGATCGGAGGGCTCTGATGTCACTGGCTTCTCCAGGACAGGTTTGGATTCTTCTCTTGGGCCAAGTCCGATTGCTAAGATCAGTAGACATGGCTTAGAACCTACTTTAAAACAGGGGTTGGCAGACTTCTCTGTAAAGGACAAGATAAGACATATTTTAGTCTCTGTGGGCCGTGTGTCTCTGTCACAATTACTCAACTCTGTTGTGGTGGGAGAGCAGCCATAGGTAGTTCATAAATGGACGGGTGTGACTGTGCCCGATAAAACTATATTTATGAACACCGAAATCTGAATTTAATATATTTTCACATGTCACATAATACTCTTTTTTTCAAATATTTTAAAATATAAAAAGTATTCTTAGCTGTGAGCCATACAAGAACAGGCAGTGAGCAGGATTTGACCCGAGGGCCACAGTTGGCCAACTCCTGCTCTAGACTTAATCCAGGGTGATTTCCCTCCCAGAGAAGGCTGTTTGCTCTTTGACTTGAGAAGGAAGGTAGTTTTCCTGATTATGGAAATCCTTCCAGTGAGGTTTATTCATTTGTGTTAAGTATTGCTCACTCTTGCCCTCTCCTCTGTGTGTGTGTGTGTGTGTGTGTCTGTCTGTCTGTCTGTCTGTGTCTCTCTGTCTCTCTCTGAGGCACTCTCATTTAATGTGGAAATACTCCTCAGAGGTAAAACAATTAAAGCCCCAACGTATTCGTATGAAGTGAATTTATTGGGGGAGGGGGATTAAATTTAACTTGGAATTATATTTTGGCCATTTCTTATGTGTGAAAGAGCCCTAGCCTCTGCATCAGAAAGCTCACAGTCTGGTGGGGAAACAACAGAAGGGAGAAGGGAGGGAGCTGGAGAGATAAGAGTCCTAAGTACAAATGCGTTGCTTTGGAGGGTCAGGAAGGAAAAGGACACCTGGATGAGGATAGATTGAATGTTCATGGAGCTATGGGGAAATAGTCCAAACAAAGGGAACAGCATAGTCTGTTGGATGCTCAGAGATAATGGTGGGAAAGGAGTTGGAATCATATTAGAATATCTGAATACTCCATATTCAAATATTGGCATATTTGAATGCCAACAAGAGGAGTCTGTGATTCCTTAGTTGGCAGAAGTGTCAGCCTTAGGGGAAGAGTTTTTGGAGTTATGGTGGTCATCAGGTAGAATAGAGGGATGAGAGTACTTGGATACCTGAAGAAGAGAGATGGGTAAAGAAGCCATGGAAGGTAGGGAAAGGGAAGTAAGGTCCAGGGATGGGACCAGTGACTACTGACCTTGTTTATTTGGCTTGCCATATTATCGATTCACAATGAATAAAGGTCTAGAACAGGCATGACAAAGATCTGGCACACATGATGCCTCTCCTGTATCCTGTGCCCATGGCAGGCATCACTAATCGATCATGGAACTCTTTCCCACTGAGCCTGGACATGGCCTTACATTCCTGCCCCAGACAGTTACTCTCAAACTTTCAGAGTTGGAGTACAAAATGAATGTATTTGCCTTCTCTAAAGCAGTGCTTCTCAAACTGGAGCGTGCATATGAATCACCTGAGTATCTTATAAAATACAGACTCTGATTCAGTAGGCCTGAGGCGGGACCTGAGATTCACCAGTTCTAACAAGCTCTCAGGTGATGGTGGTGCTGCTGGTCAGAGGGCTGCACTGAATAGAAGTCTGGAATCAGAGAACCCTGAGCTTAGGGTTAAAAGACCCAAATACAGGCCCTTGCTCTGTGCTCACAAGCTGTGTGACCTTCAACAGGTTGTCCAGCTTCTTTGACCTTGATGTCCTTGTCTCTGGAAAGTACGATTTACGTTAACGACGCTGCTCAGCAAAACCGGAGAGATGAAAGGAGACCATGGGGAGACGTGCGCTGCAGTTGATGGACAGCTATAAATGCATTAGGCGTTATTCTTGTTAATGATAATAACATAGCAGTGATAATGATAATTAAGGACTACTAACCAACTGTTAGCAGAGGCTGCGCCCTGGCCTGGGTTGCAAGTGACGGGCAGCTCTGATAAGGACCACGGTGACCGCTAACTGGTCACTAGGACCTAGTGGGCAGCCAGCACCCCGAGGCTGGTCACTCATTAAAAACTTGGGCCCAGAAGGACTGTCCTGGGAGGTCTCACCTGGGATCTGCTGTGCTTGGAACTGTCCCCCCGACCGAGACGTTGTGCGCTCTTAACGGCAGGAATCACAGACATCCAGTGTTTCACTGTCCAGCCCGTCTTGGATGAACACCCAAGGTTCAAGAATAAGCCGGTGCCTGACCAGATTATAAAGTAAGCCCCACAGCTCAGGGGACGGAGTGTTGGGGAGGAGCATCCCGTGGGGCTGCCAGGCCAAGCTGGTGGCAGGACAGGCCCTGGTGTCTTCTAGTTCCTTCCCTATCTTAGCCAGCGTGTCCTCCCTTCTCTTGGGAGAAGCATCACCTCTCCCATGACCCCTCTGGGCTCTGCCCCTGGAAAGGCTGACACCAGAGATGGCCAGGGGGGAGCGAGGGGTGAGGCTCACCTTGTGGCAGAGCGAGTCCTCAGGAGGCAGCGGTGGGCTTCGCTGAAGTGGACGTGGAGAGCCGGCTGCTCAGGTAGATCCCAGAGTGGCTCCAGAAATCCACAGCCAGTGAGCATGGGCAGACAGGCGACAGGCAGGTGGGGGACAGAGGGACGGTGCTCAGGCCGAGCACTTTCTCCAGAGGGACATCTTTTAGGCATTTGTTAAGGTCGTGCATTGACAACGGTTGTGTTCAGATTACGATGTAAAAAGGGGACATTAGAGGAATTCCTGGCTGTCCAGTGGTTAGGACTCAGCGCTTTCACTGCTGAGGGCCCGGGTTTAATCCCTGGTCGGGGAACTAAGATCCCACAAGTTGTGAGCCACAGCCAAAAAATAAAATAAAATAAAATAAAAAATAAATAATAAAATAAAATAGGGGACATTAGAGAAAGCAGCATGAAGGCAGGTGTGATCTGTTTAATACCAGATCGCAAGGTCAGGGATGAGGCAACAAAGCAGGGCATCTGTGGGATCTGTGGGGCACCACGCTGCCCCCTCCAAGCTGTCTGGCTCACCCCACTCAGGCCCAGGCACCCAGTTTAGCACCTTGAGTGGCTTAGGAAAAGGCCTCTCCTCTGGGAAGACCCGTTGGAAGCAGGAGCGCCTTTGTGAGAGGAAAGGCCTGTTCCTGCGGGGAGAAGCGGCCTCACGCCAGTGCAGGCGGCTGAGCAGATACTCAAGCTCAGCTTGGAGCTCAGCCTCCCGTCACCTCTCGGTCAGGCACCCTTGGGCAGGGGATGACCACCATACAGCTAGCACCATGCCCTGCTGGCCCTGATGTTAGAACCGCCCTAGAGGTTCAAGGGAGAGTGATTTGGGGGATGGCTGGGACACCTAAAGAAATCCTTGGAAGATATCCCTGGGACATTAGCCTAGGACCTTAGATGTATCCAGACCCTTCATTGAGATCACAAGAAACAATAACCCAGGCACCACTATGTGCATTAATGATAGAATTCCAACTTTGGGGGTACCCTAAGGGGTGCTATGTTCTCATGAGGGCATAAGACCGACTAGCTTCTAAATCATCTTACAAGGAAAGCCTGGTTTTAAATGTTACAGCGAGGACTCTGCCAGACCTGGAGTTTACTGTAGTGGGCCTCCCTGGACAGTACGGGGTCAGGTCAGGTTTTGCTATCAGGAGCCTCAGCCTCTTCCTGTCTTGCAGCTTTTATAAGTCCAACTACGTGCAGAAGTTCCACTACTCCCGGCCAGTGCGCGGGGGAACCGTTGACCCCGAGAATGAGTTTGCCGTAAGTGTCTCCCCTACCGTTTGGCAGCCTTGATCATTGCCCAGGGCCTCCTTTACCAAACAGAGTCTGCACCTGCCAGAATCAGAACTGGGAGGGCGTCTGATCCAAAGCCAAAGGAAGGAACACTAACTTCCATTGGTACGATGACACCCATTCTCCAGGCTCTTCCGTTGGGTTTGTTTTCTCATTTCTTGAGCCTCTCCACCCTCAAGATACGACCCAGGCCTGGCGTGAGATGCACCTTTCAACCACAGGGAGTTCACAGTCCCCAGTGTCACTGTGTGTTTCCCAGCCAGGACCTCCCTGTCTTCTATTCCCGAGGGCCGAGGCTGGCACGAGGAGACAGCTCCACGTCTCTCTCAGCTCTTTCCCTTGGACTGTGATTCTTTGCACTGGAGGAGTCACTGCCCCTTTAAGAATCTGATAAACACTGTAGACCTCCCCCCAGAAAATGCAGGTGGATGCATTCAATATTGCCTAAAACGTCTGCCTGTTCAGAGACCCAGGTAAAAACTTACTGGACCTAAATCCAGGGAAAACTTAAACTTCACCTTGGGAAAGAATTCTTCAGGGTAAGGCGGGAGTGTATATCTGAGTCTTGTAATTTTTATTCTGATTCCGGGTGGATAGGAGGCCTGGGGGCCTGGCTGGGTTCCCACCAAACTCTGACGGTCAGGTGTCATGTGTGTTGCTTTCCTGCCCTTGCCACCCCTGCCCACGGGACAGTCGATGTGGATCGAGAGGACCTCCTTTGTGACCGCGTACAAGCTTCCGGGCATCCTGCGCTGGTTTGAGGTGACTCACATGTCCCAGGTGAGTCTGTGGCCTCAGGAGCCTCCTGAGACTGGAAAAAGGGAAATGCTTTTGTTCAAAGCCACTGCAGGAGTCCAGGAATTCTAGTGCAGGAAGGGACCTGAGGCAGTATCCAGTTTACCTGCTTTCAAATTTTTTTTTTTAAGCATCAGATAACTTTTTTTTCCCTGCAAATGAAAGGTACCATAAAATCCGGTAATAAAGCTGATGAATGGGGAGCTTCTGTGGTTGGGTGCAGGGGGAGGAAGAGGGCCTGGAACTCAATCGACACAATCACCCTCTCATATCCTCCCCTCCCAGCAGCCCTTTGGGGACCCCTCTGCAGAATCTCACTGTGAATCCATTTTATAGTTGGATAAACTGAAGCTCAGAGAAAGGAAATTACACAGAGGCAAAGCTCTGGCTAGAATGCAAGTGTTTGAACTCCATGGTGCAGATAGCATGTATTTTGCTTCTCAACACACTTCAGGGTCTCCATGTCCTCAAACAGCTGGGGATCTTGCAGCCCTCAGAATGCAAAGGACAATGAGGCGAAATCGGAGAAGCAGGGACATATTCAGGATGTCTTATTCACTTATTCATTCAACAAATATTTAATGAGTACCTAACGCATGTCAAGCACCTAGAGATTTTGCATTGAAGCTTACATTCTAGTGGCAAAGACACACTAAAAAGCCTAAATAAATATATACTATGTCAGGTGGAGATAACCGCTATGGAGAAAAATAAAAGAGAAAGGTGATGAAGGAGTGGTGGGTATTTTAAGTAGGATGGTCGTAGAAAGCCTTCCTGCTAAATGGCTTTTGATCAAAGGCCTGGAGGAAGTGAGGATGTGGTCCTTGCAGATACCGAAGAGAAGGACATTCTAGCAGAGGAAATAGCAAGTGCAAGGGCCCTGGGACAGAACAGGCTTATGTCTGAACCAGAGCAAGTGAGGGAGGAGTAGCAGTAGTCTGATAGCAGGTCATATAGGACCTTGTAGGCACCATAAGGACATGGGCTCTTCCACTGGGTGAATTGGAAGCAGAGGAGGGACATCGTCTGACTGACTTTTTCAAGTTACTGCATGATCAACATTGAGACCATCCCCCTTCAGCCCTTAAGGGCCCCCAGCAGCCAGGTGGTCCTCCAATCTCCTTTTCACAGTCATGGCGTAGACCTTAGGGAACATATAATAACAATGATGACATCAACAGACATTGCTGAGCATGTACTAAACTGTTCATATGCGTGACCTCATTTAAACCCCTCAACAATGCTGCGAGGTAGATATTATTATTCTCCCATTTTACAGATGAGCAAACCGAGTGAGTTCGTGGGTTGCTCAAGGTTAGTAAAAGAGGTGAGGTTTGACTATAACCTCTCATACCAGGCACCTGGATGGACTCACTCTCTCCTCTTTCCTTAACATGTCCCCAGCCCACCCCGATAATTAGTGCCCTGGAGAGGAAGAAACTACTCATGCCCCTTATTCATGGGACACATCGGTGCATGATAAGCGTGGATAAGTGTCCCAGGTGCTGTGTCAAGGACTTTGTAACATTATCCTGTTTAGTCCCACAAAACCATGTGAAGTACATCATATTATGAATCCCATTTTTGAGGTGAGAAATCAGAAACTTTCTACTAAGCCGTAGTCTCTACCCATTGGCCCTGGCTGTGCGCTTTCCTCTGGTGGTGCTCAGTAAGGTGCCTCTCCTCCTTCGCTGTCCCCACGGGACTGTAGGCAAACTGAAGGAATTCCTGCCTGCACTCTCTGAATGCCCCATCCCCCGCCATGGTATCTCACCTCCTAATAGACTACATAATTTGCCTGTGTGTTTATTTTTAATATCTAGAATTTTAAATATAATAACATTATAATATGAGCTCTACTACACTGTGAGCTCCAGGAAGACAGATTTTTGTCCATTTTGTTCCCTGCCATATCTCTGAGTGCAAGGAATAGTCCTAGACACATAATTGGTGCTCAAGAATAGTTATTAAGGGACTTCCCTGATGGCGCAGTGGTTGAGAATCTGCCTGCCAATGCAGGGGACACGGGTTCGATCCCTGGTCCAGGAAGATCCCACATGCCGTGGAACAGCTAAGCCCGTGCGCCACAACTACTGAGGCTGTGCCCTAGAGCCCACGAGCCACAACTATTGAGCCCGCGTGCTGCAACTACTGAAGCCCGTGTGCCTAGAGCCCGTGCTCCGCAATGAGAGAAGCCACTGCAATGAGAAGCCCATGCACTGCAATGAAGAGTAGCCCCCACTCGCCATGGCTAGAGAAAGCCCACGCACAGCAACAAAGACCCAATGCAGCCAAAAATAAATAAGTAAATTTATATTAAAAAAAATAGTTATTAAGTAAATCCATCAACCAATCGCTCAGTTAATTTGCAGAAACCCATAATATATGAAGTGCTTACCTTGTTTTTTGAACTCAGGATTCTGAAATTAGGAAAGAAATAGTCAACATTTTTGTTTCACTTCTTTTATCCTGATGCCCTCTGATAGAAGGGATTGGGAAAACCTCCAAAAAGTTGACCAGAGTGACTTTATCTCTGATAACCTCCCTCAGTTGAGTTACCAAGAATTTCAGGATGTCTCAGACACAGAAGTTTCATGGGTGCTGAGTGAATTCCTCTCCAATCATTTGTTTTTGTGGTATAGAATTTATATCTTGTTTTTGGTTGTTTCTTTTATGAATTGTCTTGACTACAGTACTGTTTGTACAGAGAGGTGTTTTCTGATGGGATTCAAGTGTAGGTTCTGCTTATTGAGGGTCCTTTCCTTTTTCTTGGCCCTGAGAATATGTAATCTTTACAAGAAGTCCTGAGCTGGGGGTCAGAGACCCAAATTCAACTTGGCTATTAACAAGCTATATGATGTTGGACAAACACAGTGTTATCTCTGGCCTTCGTTTTCATCATCTGTAAAATAGACATGAAAAAACTATGGAATTTCAGAGCTGAAAGACACTCTGAAGGTCATTTAATCCAAGAGCTACAAATTCAAATACCTTCAGAGCCCAGGAAGATACTGTAAATATGTGAACTCATCACATTAAGACAACAGGGAGTGGTAGAAGCTGTGGCAAACTCCTTCCAGCTGAATTAGTTTTTTAAAAAATTAGAACTTATGTGCTGGCTAAATGACAGACCCAGGCCCAGTTTGGCCTTCACATCTCCTATGTGCAACCCCATTCCTAGTTCTTGTCTATTTAAATTATTTTGCATATGAGAAAACTGAAGCTCAAAGATGGGACTTGAACTGCCAAAGTGATCTGTGGTAGAAGTAGGTTGTAATAACAATGTCTGTCTTACGCAGTTCAGAGGTTTCCTAAGAGGATTTATGAAGGTGATAGTGAGAGACGCCTTTGAGGAATATGAAACACCACTCGATTGCAAGGGATTATCACCACTTTCCCGAGTGCCTTTCAAATTGTTTCCAAAGTACAGTTACTCCTCAGTATCTGAGGGTGTTGGTTCTAGGAGCCTCCACGGATACCAAAATCTGCAGTTGTTTAAGTCCCTTACATAAAAGGGCATAAGTACAGTGAATACAGTTGGGCCTCTGTATCAGTGGTTGGTTGAATTCGAGGTTGGTTAAATCCAAGGATGCAAAACCCAAGGGTATGGAGGGCTGACTGTATTTTCCAGGATAATTCATTTTCCCCGCACAGCAAGCTGGGCAAGGGCTATACACCTGTGCTGCCGGTAAGGAAACTGAGGCTCAGCTTAGGAAAGAGACCAGAGATTTGAGGGCTTGACCAAGTCCTAACAACCAGTGTATGGCAAGTTTGGTAGCAGAGTGTGGTCTGTATCGGGGAGAGAAGCTCGCCTTTGGAATTAGGACACTGGCGCTCTCTCCCCAGCGCTGCCCCATCTACCCTTAGGTGAAGGACTTACCTGTTGTTGGGGGAATTGAATGAGAGCACGTGTGGGACACACCCAGCATGGGCTGGCACAGAGGAGGCAGTCCACAAATGGCGCCATCTCTTTTACCGTGATCAGTGCTTTTATAACTGTTACCAGCTCCGGACCTCCAGGTCTTCCACCAAATACGTAACCCCCATCGCTCTGCTCTGAGAGTGATGTAGTCATCTACACAAACGTCCAGAGGTGAGAATCCAAAGGAGTGTTCATTCTCATTCTCCGTCCTGTTGTCTGTAACGAGGTTAAAGACATAGGGATACAAAAATAGCTTCAGAAATGAGGAAGAAAGCCAATCAACAGGATTTTCCATTTTTAATAACTCACCGTAAAGCATGAGTCTCTCAGACATACCAGGCCATTGTTGAAATCCAGGTGTGGTACTGGGCTCAGTCCAAGTGGTTGTGATAGATTTTCCTTTAGAACTCAGTCTAGACCTCAGCTTGGAGAAGCCCCTGCAGGGTTGGTCTGTGTGCTTGACAGAAACTGGACCATGGGTTGCAGCTTGTGGAACATGGGCTGCCGCCTCTACCAGGCCGAGCAGCCTCCCCCCCAGCTCTGTGTGTGTGTGTGTGTGTGTGTGTGTGTGTGTGTGTGCGCGTGCACACTCACATGTGTTTGCGTGTTTGTGTGTGTGCATGTGTGACGGAAAGAGGATGACATTGTGTGTCACCGTGTCTTGTATCACAGAGAGAGAGAGAAGAGAGCCTACTCCCAGGGCCTTCTCACTGCAGAGACAGCCATTTTCAGAAATGTCCAGAAACAAGGAAGCGGGGTGAGGAGGCTAAGATTTCACAGGGATTTAAGGAAATGGTTTAAAAAGATGACCAAGAGCATGGCTGTAGAGGCTGGTTCTCCCCTTCACATATACTCAACAGTTACAATAACTAGCAGGTGCATTTTTTTTTTTTAACACAAGCATGCATATTTTTAATTCTTATTACTTATTACAGGAAGCTCATTTATTTATGCAGAGCCCTGGGCAGAGAAAATCTTTTGATGGTCTTGCCTAGGTGATGTGCAGGTTTTCTGGTTTTCCTTAAGTTAAAGATTCAGTGCTTGGAGAATCTCAGAATACAGGGATTTTCAGTTCCAATGACAAAACCTTGCACATTTCTAAGGCCTCTTGCCCAATCCTAGAAAGGATACTAAAATCCAATCAATCAATAATAAATAAATGCATTTATACATACACATAAATGGGGTAGAAGAGAGATCTTTTTTGTTTGTTTGTTTTTTTGGGAGGGGACACCATGGCTTGCCTGTTTTATTATTTTGCTTTTTTTTTTTTTCCACACACACACACACTGTATTTTACAAGAGATAAATAGACTGACACCAAGCATTGTAAATGGATGACCACAACAAAAGCAACAATGATTGCAATTACCAAACATGAAACACACTCATGCTATGTCATAATATTGACATTCAGTCCAGTAATCCTCCACTGTAACAGCTCCTTTACTTTGCAGTGAAAATTGATTTGTATATTCTTTTTAAAGAACTCTGCTATAAGTCAAGTGTCATATTATCTCAACTAATCTTTGCCATGTCCCCACGGAAGCAGGTCCTGTAGCACCACCACTGAACAGATGGCAACACTTAGGGTCCCCTCCTCCATGAAGTTTTCCCAGATTACTTCGCCCTTCCCTGCAGCCCCACCCACCCTGCCCCACCCAGGGAGCCTTCCCTTCTTAGGACAGCTGCTAGTTCCTGTCCTGACACCTACAAGAGTTAATAACAATAACTTCCAGCTACTTTTTGAAGTAGGTTTTCTTATCCTCACTTTACCAGTAAGTCAACTGAGGCTCAGAACATTTAGGAAACTTGCCCAAGGTCACACAGAAAAAATGGCTGAGATTTGCACTCATTTTTATTTGCTTAGTTTAGTTCAGGAGTCAGGAAACTATGGCCTATGAGCCAGAGCCCACCTGCGCCTAATTTTGTAAATAGTTTTATTGGAACCACCATGCTCATTGATTTACATATTGCCTGTAGCTGATTTCTTCCTACAGTAACAGAATTGAGTTGTTGCTGCAGACAACACCTGGCCCTTGCACAGAAAAAGTCTGCAGACTTCTTGCTTAGTGTTTTACTCTAGATCCCATGCTCTTGGGAACCACTGTTATGCCCGTTAGCACCTGATGGCACTCTGTTTATATCTTGCTTTCTAAGAGGTGTTGAAGAGGTGGTTAGTTTTATCTTCCCAACTAAACCGAATCTACCTTGGAGCAGTGACCCCTCATATAACAAGTCTTGGGACCTACTGTGGGCCAGGCCGGGTGATCATATCGTCCGCTGCTCTAATCCCTCCAGCTAAGTGCTCACACATAGTAGGTGCACAACCAATACCAGATGGGTTGAATTGGAGCATCTTTCACCAGGTAATAAGAAGAAAAACACCTCCCTGGAGCACATCCAGCCTCTGAAACCCCAGCGAGTGCCTGACACTTCCTGCCTTCATCTCCCCAGGGAGATCCCTCTCTTGCTAAGCACAAATTCAGCCTGTCTCTCCCCAGACAGCTGACAACCCCCAGGGCTCAGTAATTACCACAAGAGCCTGCTACAGCCCCTTGGGGAGCATTGCCTCATTTGAATTCCAACCCCAAATGAAATCAATACCAATAATTTTATCTATTTTTAAAGCGACCTGCTGAGGCCCTTTCTTATTGGTGATCTCATTTTCAACAGACCACAATTAGCCCTCTGGAGAACGCCATCGAAACCATGTCCATGGCCAACGAGAAGATCCTGATGATGATAAACCAGTACCAGAGTGATGAAAGCCTCCCCATTAACCCGCTCTCCATGCTCCTGAATGGAATCGTGGACCCTGCTGTCATGGGAGGGTTCGCCAAGTATGAGAAGGTGAGGGCTTCCCTCTCCAGGCCCTGGTGGGGACAGAGCAGTGGCAGGAGGGCCCAGAGCAGACACAGCTACATGCCACTCATCTTAACTGTGGCTGTTTGTCCCTCAAAAGGACACTTCAGCTTGTTTGGAACTCATACACCTTCCAGAGTTTCTATAGCCTCACTCTCATCTCCTTCCCACCCTCAATGCCATGCTCTGTCAGGGGTCATAGAGGTCCCTTATCCCACTGGGCACATCGAGATACCTTTGTCAAGAAAAGGCTCTGGGATGTCCACGAGCCAGACCATAAAAGTCAAGTGCCACAAATCAAAGTACATGCTACTTGTGTAAAGCCATCTCTTCTATAGATGATGGAAATGACCTCTAGAAATGGGAAGGAATGAAACACGGAATCTGAAAATACAGAAGGGATGGGAGATCAACTCTCAAGCGAGAGTTATAATCTAGATATTCAGGTCATAAGGACCCTCCAAGAAATCCCCACACATTTCAGCCACAGATTTCATTTTTGAGCCTCCTGGTGTCCGTGGTGAAAAGGGAAAAGCCATCAGTTACATGAGTCACATTTTCCACTGGGGGAAAATAATTACTCAATAAGGAGACATAACCTTTCCCAGCGCTGAAATAGAATAGAAAGTCCTTATTTGGCTTTCACCTAGGCCATACGTTAATGGGACGCTGAGGGAAAAATGGACTCTTCATTCTCATAAATCTCATGATGAACTCTTTATTATCTTTTCCATGTCATCCATTGATGTAAAACTAGGAATACGGCACAATAGTATAACTCATGGACAGTAATTCCAGTTAGCCCTTCCAGCTACCCTTGGACACCCTGTAGAGTCGTCCATTGGTAATCCTTTGTTCAGCCTTGAGGGGTGATATGTCTGTGTATGTATGTGCACACACTGAGAACAGGAGCCGAGAAGGAGCTGGGGCTGCCAGGGTCACACACGATGAGGGAGGGGAGCTGGAAAGCCCACCAGGTGAACTTCCTTACTGAGTTTTCTCGCCTGGGACGGTGCCTTGCCTGGGCAGCAGAATCCCCGGCAGGGCTTCTTCACACACAGCTGCCCCCACCCCACCTCCGACCCCAGAGATTCTGACTCAGTACGTCCGGGTGGGGCCTGCGAATTTGCATCTCTGGCAAGTTCCCAGGTGATGCTGCTTCTGCGGGTCCAGAGACCCCTCTTCAAGAACCATTTCCCTGGGGTTTGTGACCCTTTCCCAGTGGATGCCGGTCTGAGCCCCGGGAGGAGGAAACGTCAGTCCCTACACGTCCCTGACTGTTGCCCATCCACGTAGGAATGGCCTCATTCCTGCCCCCGTCAAATGGAATCCACTCCCAGGGCCAGAGAGGTGGGTCGTGGGGTCCACAGCAAAGGAACGGGGAACCCCCAACGTCTGTCTGTCCTCCTAGGCCTTCTTCACTGAAGAGTACACCAGGGACCACCCCGAGGACCAGGACAAGCTGAGCCGCCTCAAGGACCTGATTGCGTGGCAGGTAAGGCAGAGGCGGACTGGGGATAGGCCAGCCCTGTGTCCGTCCTTTCCCCTCCCCGGCTCGCTTGCCCTCTGCTAGCCTCTGGCTGGTGTGGCCCAGTTTCACCTGCTCTCCTGCCCTTCGGCTTTTGGCCTTTCTTCTGACTCTGCCTTCACCTGAGCGGGTGCATCGTGGAAGCGGGATTTGGGGCGCTGCACCCGTGGGCTGCTGCACTGGCGCCGGGCAGGGATGCTGCGCTGAATGTTGCCAGGACTGCCCTGTTGGGTGTTGAATTCAGGAGGTGGCTCCTCCCAGGGGGACTGAAGTGAAAGCCAGGGTCCCACGCGCCTCCCACCACCTCCCACCACACCCAGCACCCGCCAGTCAGATAATGGAAGACTTCGGCCCCTACCCCACCTCTCCTCCTCCTGAGGCTGACCCAGTTTGTTGCAGAAAATGCTCAGATGGATATCGGGTTTCGAAAATCATCGAGGCCTCGGTTCGGTTGGTTTTCGGGCAAAGGGTCTGCACTCTGCACAAGCTGCTCATCCCTCCGGAGCCCAGCCCGGCACCGTGGGAGGACTGTCCTTCCCGCCTGCTTCATCCTGCTGTCTGCTTCTCTGTCCTCTCCTTGCATCCTTGTCCCTCTGTCCCTTCCCTCCACGATCTCCTTCTCTCTGACTCTTGCTGTGCGTGTGTCTCTGTCTTTCTCCTCTCCTTAGAAGTTCTTGGCTTCTCCCCGCCCCCTCTCTGACTTTGGCCTCTCTCTGCTGCCCCCCTCACACCTCACTCCTGGCTCTGCCTCCCTTCCTCATCTCTCTCCACTGCCCTCCCTCCCTCTCTGCTTTCTCTCTGTCTCCCTCTCCCGTGTTTCTCTCCCTCCTGCTCTCTCCTGCTCTCTGCCACTCCCTAGAGAAGAAACAATCCACAGACCCCTCGCCCAGAGGCATTCAGAGGACCAGGCTCCCGGTCTAGGCCTGCAGCAGCCCCTCCTCAAACATCTCCCTGCTTTCCACGGACCACCCAGCCCCCAGGACGCAGGGTGGGCTGTGGAGGGTGCGCTGGGGGGAGGCCGGGGAGGCGAGCAGGGCAGCAGGGGGCAGCGTCTGCAGCTGCGGGCCCTCCCTCCTCCCTTCTTGCCAGTCACAGTGCAAAGACGAGCGAGCTACTGTGGTAGGGAGTTCCTGTCACTCTAGGGGAATTAGGGAATGAGAAGCATTGGGTGCAGCCTCTTTTCTTAAAATAAGGATTCCTAATTCAGGTCCTTCTCTGCCTCTGCCAATTTATGCAGAGTGAGGCCTTAAAAATAAAACGCCAGGCGCTGCACAGATACACTCTCCTGAATGCATTTTGTGAGTCTGGAATTTTCTCTCCCTTCTTACCTTGTGCCTCCCGTGAAACCCAGACACCCCCAAGAGCCCCAGCCTTCCGAGGTCATCATGTCCTTTAATACTCAAATAATGATAGTCCCCCTCCCCATCCCCAACTTGGGAAGCAGGAAGACTCAGCTTTGGTTGGTTTCCTTCCTCAGCTGTTTCTGGGGTGCCCCAGGGAGGGCTAACATGTCACACAAATGTGTTTGGTTGTCGGGCGTCATTCTCAATCCATTTCACCGTCCTGGGCCTCTCTACTGCGCATGTCTTATCACCTGGTAATGGACTCCCTGGGCTGTATTCACTGCACCCAAAGCATGGACCAGACTGTGGCCTCACAGAACAGCTGATACCAGGCTGTGCCTTCTAAGGAAATTCTTCCAAAGTCTGGCAGTTAATAGAGTGGCACCACAAGCAAAGAAAGGAGACTTTGAAAGCATGTATTTGATGTTACAGCTTCTAAGAGCCTGCAAAGGGGATTGCCCTGGGCCGCATTCCTCCCACTCAAGAGTCCAGCATCCTAAATACTCAAAAGATGCTGCCCTGCTCAGGGTGAAGGTGACCTTTTTTACGTTACACACAGCAGATTAGCTCTTCCATTTTATTCCATTCATTCTTGCAACTTAAATATATATTGAGTCCCAACTGTGTGCCAGGCAACAGAAATAAAGCGCTGGATAAAATTGTGGGCCTGCTCCCTCCCTCCCTCCCTTCTTGGAGCTTAATTATAGATTGGATCTTGGTTTGCCAAAGCCAGATTCACTTTGGATTTTCTCAAAACACGAGACCCTTAGATTTCAAAGGAAGATGTACTTGCACCGCTAGCAACCCAACAGAAGCTAGAAGTGCAAAGTACATTATGTGTTCAAGATTTCATGGATTTCAAGAGTGATTGTTTCTTAATTTTTTCCTTTGTAAAGATTTCCTCTCTATTTATTGGCATGGAAAGATGTCTACAGTACATTCTTCTTGTAAACATTTCACAAAATATTACATACAGAAAACTGCACGTAACAAAAATATACAGCACACTGAGTTGTCACAGTGTACACTTACGTGGCCACCACCAGATGAAGAAGCGGAATTCCTCTAGCACCCAGGAGCCTCTCTTGTACCTTCTTTTAGTCATTGCCAGCCCTCCCCAAGGTTGACCCCTCTCCTGCTTTTATAGTAACCATTTACTCGCTTTTTAAAAATACTTTTTAACCACCCAAGCACTCATTTCTGAACACTATAGTTTACTTTTGCTTGTTTTTGACCTGTATATAAATGGAATCACACAGTGTGCATTCTTTTGTGTCTAACTTATTTTGTTTACTGTTATGTTTTCAAATTGATTTATTTTGTTGTACATAGCAATCATTTATTCATTTTCATTGATGTATAATAGTCTAGGCAGCTGGACTGTATAACTGTGCCAAAACATATTTATTTATTTTTCAACCGATGGAGATTTGGGTTGATTTCAGTTTGAGGGTATTACAAGTCGTGCTGTTCTGAACATCTTTGTGTGTGTCTTTTTGGCACACACATGCACAATTTCTGTTGGATGTATACCTAGGTGTGGAATTGCTCGGTTATAGTATGTGAGAATATCTGGCTTTAACAGATAACTGCCAAACTTCTATCACAATAGGTTAGTTTTGTCAGTTCTTGAACGTCATAAAAATGGTATTATACAGTATGTGTTACTGTGTGTCTGGCTTCTTTTTTTCACTCTAATGCCTTTGTGATTCATCCAGGCTGTTACATGCAAGAGGAGTTTTTCTTTTTTTGTTCTAAGTGTTATCCATTGTGTGACTATACAATATACCAATAATATACTAATGTATATATCCATTCTCCTGTTGATGGTGGGTTGTTTTCAGGTTTTGGATAGTATGGAAAGAGTTGTATGAACATCCTTGTTCATGTTTTTTGATGGGCATAAGCACTCAGTGTCCTCACTATCTATCTAGTAGTGGGAGTGCTGGGTCATGCGTTCATCTTTAGCCTTACTGGATACCAGGAAGCAGTTTTCCAAAGTGGCTGAGCCAATTTACACTCCCACCAAGAACTTCTGTGAGTCTAGGTTGCTCCACATTCTCGCTGACGCATGATACTGTGAGTCTTTAATTTTAGTCTTTCTGGTGGTTGTGAGGTGGTGTTTCAGTTTAATTTTAATTTGCATTTCCTTTGCGAGCAACAGTGTTCATCGCCTTTCCATGTGTTTATTGGCTAATTGAATAACCTTTCTGTGAAATGTTTGTTCACATGTTTTACTTATTGTTCATCGCCTTTCCATGTGTTTATTGGCTAATTGAATAACCTTTTTGTGAGATGTTTGTTCACATCTTTTACTTATTTTATTAACTGAATTGTCTTTTTATTAATAATTCATAGGAGTTTATATATATTCTAGATATGAGTCCTTTGTCAAATATATGTATTGCAAATATCTTCATTCAGTCTGTGGCTTGTCTGTTTACTTTCTAATGATGTATTTTTAAGAACAGAAGTTTGTAATTTTAATGAGGTCCAATTTATCAATTTTTTTAATGATTATTACTTTTGTCTTCACTTTATGAAATCTCTGGCTATCCCAAGATCATGACGATATTTCCTGTGTTTTATTGGAAAGTTTTATTGTTTTGTCCTATACTCTTAAGTACATGATCCATTTTGACTGACATGAAGTAAGGGGTAAATTATTTTTCTATATAGATTTCTAATTATTCCAGCACCATTTGTTGAAAAGACTATTACTTCTCCCAACTCTGACATAAAGTGATCATATAGGTGTCAGTCTGTTTCTGGACTTTCTACTCTATTCCATTGGTCTATTTGTCCAATGCCATACTGTTCCTAATTACTGTAGCTTTATAGTAACTCTTGAGATCTGATGGTGACAGTACTGCAATTTTTTTTTTCAAATTTGTCTTGGTCCTTCTAGTCCTTTGTATTTCCATATAAATTTTTAAATCAGCTTGCTAATTTTCACACACCCCCAAAACACATTGAGATTTTGAATAGGAATATATTAGGCATGTAGATTAATTTAGGAAGAATTTCTGTTTTAATGATAATTGATTCTTCCAGTACATGAATATGGAATCTCTCTCCCTTTCTTTAGTTCTTTAATTTCACTCAGCAAAGTATTGTAGTTTTCACTAGAAAGGTCTTTCACAAATTTTACTAGATTTGTTTTAAGGTATTTGGTATTTTTAACTATTATAAATGGTATTTTTTTAATTTCTCTTTTTGTTTGTCAATATCATCACAATTTTTTTTTTTTTTGGTATGTTTACCTTGTATCCAGCAACCTTACTAAATTCACTTAATAAGTCAAATTATTTGTACATTCTTTTGGATGTTCTACAGACAAACATATCATCTGCTAATATGAAAAGTTTTACTTCTTCTGTTCCAATCTTATACTGTTTAGTTATTTTTCTTCCCTCATTGCACTGATGAGTATAAGAAGAGAGAGAGTACATCTTGCCCTGATGTCTCCCACATCAGGGCAAGAGTCAGTATTTCACAGAGTGGAATATTTTAAAGATGATGTCCCATTCTATGCCTAGTTTGCTAGTTTATCATGAATGGGTTTTTAATTTGTCAAATGCCTTTTATGCATCTATTGAGATACTCATATTGTTTTTCTTCATTATTATGCTAATTCAGTGAATTACATTAGTTGATTTTGGACTATTAAACCAACCTTGCATGTATGACATAAATCCCACTGGGTCATAATGTATTATCATTTTTATATATTTCTGGATTCTATTTGAAAATATGCTCTTCAGGATTTTTGTGTCTATGCTCAAAAGAGATATTAACCTATAATTTTCCTTTTTTATAATATCCTTGTTCAATTCTTGTAACAAAGTTACCCTGGTCTCAAAAAGTGGGTTGAAAATTACTCCCTATTTTAAAAATTTTTAAGAGTTTGTATAAAGTTGCCATTTATTTATCCCTTAAATGTTTGCTAGAATTTGTCTGTGAAGCCATATGGGCCAGGAATGTTTTAAAGTATGTATTTAATGTAATAGTTTTCAGATTTCCTGTTTCTTTTGTCCCCTTTTTGGTAAGTTGTATTTTTCTAGCAATTTGTCCATTTTATCTAAATATTAAATTTATTGACATAAACTTTTTTATATTATCCTCTTATGATCTTTTATAATGCTTGTACTTCCTATAATGATACTCCTTTTTAAATTCTGATATTGGTTATTGGTACCTTCTATTTTTTTATTAGCCCTTTAAGGTGTTTATCAATGTTTTTGTCTTTTCAAAGAACCAACTTTTGGATTTGTCAGTCCTCTATGTTGTCAGTTTGTTTTCTTTTTCATTCATGTCCACTCTTACTTTTATTATTTCCTTCCTTTTACTCTCTTTGGGTTTAGTTTGCTGTTCTTCTACTAATATCTTGAGATGGATACTTAGCTAATTGATTTTCTAACATGTAAAACTAAAGCTATACATTTATCTCCATAAAACTTTTTATCTCATTAGTTTTGATATGTAGTATTTCCATTATCATTCCCTTCTCTTTTTTTTATAAATTTATTTATTTATTTTTGCCTGTGTTGGGTCTTCATTGCTGCATGCGGGCTTTCTCTAGTTGCGGTGAGCGGGGTCTACTCTCTCATTGCGGTGGCTTCTCTTGTTGCGGAACACGGGCTCTAGGCACTCGAGCTTCAGTAGTGTGGCTCGCAGGCTCAGTAGTTGTGGCACATGGGCTTAGTTGCTCCGTGGCATGTAGGATCTTCCTGGACCAGGGCTCAAACCCATGTCCTCTGCATTGGCAGGCGATTCTTAACCACTGCACCACCAGGGAAGTCCCATTCCTTTCTTTTTTAAATAAAATCTTTGTCTTGTTTCATGGATAGAAAATTTGTTTTTTCTATATATTAGTTATTTAAAAAAAAATAAAGTTTTCTTAATCTCTCTTCATTCTCTGTTTCTTCCACGTTAGTCCATTCATTCTTTTCTTCCTCTCTCCCTTACTCCCTCCCTCCCTCCCTCCCTTTTTGCTTTTTTTCCTATCTGTTGGTTCTGATCTCTGTCTTCCACACTGGAGAATTTCCTTCAGTGCCTGGTGATCCTTGGCAGTCTGTTCATAGTAAAGAGTGGGGCACTAAAAAAGCTGAATGAATTTCTGTGCACATGAGAGAAGGTATTGTCACCTGGATGGCATTACATATCATAACTGAGCGATCCACAAACGTCTGTATAACATGCGCCATTCACTTTCTCCAGGACAGACCCTTCAAGCTATTGCATATGAAGGTACCCCTGGCTCCTGCACTGCTGGCAATTTGGGGACTGGAAAGTGAAGGTCTCACTGTCTATTAGTGTGCAGACTTTCCCTCAACCCCCTATTTCTTGTTTGTCTCCTCATCCTTGCCCTCTGTTGTGCCTGGTACCCCTCAGCCCCCATAGCTGTTTGTTCTAATTGTTCTAGAGGATAAGCTCCTGCTTCTTGGGGAAATGGGAAAATATAACACTTGGCTACCAGGTAAAGCAGTAGGGACCTGGCCATCTAACTGCTCCTGTCACAGAATTTCAACCCATCCCTCTGTTTTCAGCCTCTCAACTCACTCTAGCTTTTCTGGGATACCTGGTGCCTCTAATCCCTGAGCCCCTCCTGGCTTCCCAGAGGCAGATTGGCCTCTTACCACCAACTCCTCCTCTGCCCTGGAAGGTCAGTTACCATCCACCTTCCACCTGATGTACTGTGGGCCAAGTTCATAGATGTCTCCTAGTCTCACGGAATTTCAGTTTCTCCTTCACTTTGTCATTTTGGGGAGCCCTCCAAGAGAAGGAGGCAGAAATGTCTTTATGTCACCATCATGGAAACATGCTGGAAAAACATGTTTTTCCTCAAAATGATCTATATTCGACTCTTTGCAGCCCTCATTGTGTTTCCCTGAGGCCACACCACGAACTTTTTCAGCTGTTCCTGCTCGTCGTAGCCACTGTGGCTTGTCCTTGTATCTACCATTTAGCCAGTGTTTATTGACCCCCTCTGTTGATAAATAAGAGCTTAACTGTCTCACGTCAATGATCTCTTCCCCTCTCATCTTCCCAAGGCTTTTTTACATCACTTTTTAAAAACTCCCTATTGGCTGGTTAACTCCACGATGTCAACATCTGGGTATCTTTCTTCAGCAACCACGTGAAGTGGTATCACTGGATCTCCTGTGTTGTGAGACCAGGCTGTGCCCACTCCTCTTTTTCTGTTCAACCCTTCCCTTCTCCTGTCTCCCAGCCTCTGACAATCATACTTTCCCTTTTGCATTGCCAAGAACTTCTCGGGCAAGGCTTTAAGTCAGAGCAACAGAGAGTCCTCTCCTCTGGTCTCACACTCTGCCCCTCAGTAGATTCTGTAAGGTGCAGACTCTCCCTAACACGTGGCTTCTAATGGGGGTGGGGGGCGTCCAGCCCTCCTGTGGAGCAAGGGCAGCCGGAGGTCTTTCTCCTAGAGGTCTTGTTTTCAGAGCAAACCCCAAGGATGCAGCTTTCCCATTTCTCAGGGTTGGTGACCCCGCCTGAAGGTTTCCAAGACCCTAAAGCCCTCAACAAATTCTCAGCAGGCAGACTTGCTTCCACCACCTCCATGGGGCCAGCTGGCCAACCTTTGACTCATCATTTACCACCTTTCTCTCCAGATCCCCTTCCTGGGAGCTGGGATTAAGATCCATGAGAAAAGGGTGTCAGAAAATCTGCGGCCCTTCCATGACCGGATGGAGGAATGTTTCAAGAACCTGAAAGTGAAGGTGGAGAAGGAGTACGGTGTCAGAGAGATGGTACTGGTGGTCCCTGTGGCCGGGAGGGGTGGGGCAGGGAGGATGATGAGATTGGAGCCCAGGAACCGGCCCTTGAGGAGAAGGACCTGAGAACCTGCAGTGCCAGGGCTAATCCAGGGAACCTTTCTGGAAACTTGGTCCCTCAAAAGTCACCCCAGATAAACACCAGTTACAAATTGAGGCCTTAGCACTCAAGGGACCGTGCTAATAATAAAAGCAGTGTTGATGAAGCACCTGTTATGTGCCAGTCTAATCTTAAGCACTTAGGTCATTTCGTCTTCACAACAAGCCTGGGAGTGATTTTTAACCCCTTGTGTCTCTTCTGGAGGTTCCTAGGTGTAAGTGACTTGCCAGAGGCTATGTAACAAGTGAGTGCAGGTCACTGCCCCGGCTCTGATGGCCTCCAAAGCCAGCGCTTTGGGCCACTAATAAGCTCCGTGTCCTCAAGAGGCCAGCAGCCTGGTGCTCACGAGACTTCTTCTTTATCCTCTTCCCCAGAGAGTAGCATCATAAAACGTCAGGGCTGTGTGGTCCTTCAGAGGCCATCTGGCCCAGCCCTCTGATTTTACAGATGGGAAAACTGAGGCCCAGAGACGAGAAGTGAGTTACTGGAAAGCATGGAGGTGAACTCAGGTCTCTTGTCTTCTGGCACAACAGTTTTTCCATGAGACAGGTCGCCTCCTCCAGCACTCCCTGTGTGACACCCCAGTGCAGTTCTGATGGTAACCACCCAGAGTTAGGTGACATTGCATAGGTTAAGGGCAAAGTCCTCCACAAGACTCCCCTCACTTCAGACACCAGGGCTCCCAGGCCACCTGCACCTCTGACCAACTGGTTACAAATTTGGAGATTCCCACCACCCCTTCAGGTCTGATAATTTCACAGAAGTCAAGGAGTCGCTCCTCCCTCCATATCCATGCGTTCCCTATTCGCAGATTCAACCAATGGAGGATTAGAAATACTTGGGGAAAAAAAATCGAGAAAGTTCCAAAAAGCAAAACTTGAATTTGCTGTGCTGGCAACTGTTTACCTCACATTTACATTATAGTTACAACTCTTTACATAGCATTTACATTGTATTAGGTATTATAAGTAATCTAGAGAGGATTTAAATTATACTGGAGGATATGCATAGGCTACGTGCAAATACTATGCCATCTTATGTAAGGGACTTGAGCGTCCCTGGATTTTGGTATTCTTGGAGGTCATAGATACTGAAGGATGACTGTACTTCTGATTACAGTTTTATTATCAAGGAAACAAATCAGGACCAGCCAAATGAAGAGAAGCATAGGGTGAGGTCTGGGAGGGTCCCAAACACACAGCTTCTGTGTCCTCAGGACATGTCACCGTATCTGTCCTACTGGCACATCCATGTGTGATTACCAGCCAGGAAAGCTCACCTTAGCCGAAGTGTCTGGAGTTTTTATTGGGGTTTATAGGCATGATTGAATGAATCATTGGCCACGTGATTGACATCAATCTCCAGTCCCCCTTCCTCCCCAGAGGCTGAGCTGATACTATCTGGCCCAGAGTCCCAGCCCTGTAATCACAAGGTTGGTCTTTCTGGCCAGCCCCCATCCTGAGTCTTCCCATCAGTGTAAAGGGGCCACCATGAAAAATAAAGACACTCCTACCAGTGGGGAAATTGCAAGGATTTAGACATCATCTCCCAGGAACCAGGAATAAAGGCCTGACAAATTCTTTTATTAAACAGCTGCGCATAGCCTCAGCCAGCCAGGAAGTTTTTGCTCTGCCCCACGCAGGTGAAGGAGGAAGGCAGCAGTAATGTGGAGGCCACGTCACCCCATCCCCCTCCCTGCCTTGACATCAGACCTGGCTGCTAACCACCCCCTCCTCCCCGCCCGCAGCCCGACTTCGAGGACAGGCGAGTGGGCCGGCCCCGGTCCATGCTGCGCTCCTACAGGCAGATGTCCATCATCTCCATGGCTTCCATGAACTCTGACTGCAGCACGCCCAGCAAAGTCACCTCCGAGAGGTCAGTCCCCACCCCAGGCAGCCCCCGTACCCCTGCCCCAGCCTAGCCCTCAGCAAAGCCTCGCTTCTTGCCCTTCTGCCCTCGGCCGTCCTTCTACATCTCCGTGCCCTTCTGTTTGAAAGCCCTTCCCCACCTGGCACCTCATTAAAACCCTCGCAACTACCCTGTGCGGCTTAGTGCCGTTGTTAGGGGGTCAGTCGAGGCCCAGAGAGGTGTGGTGGCTTTTCCTGAGGACCCAGCAGGACACTGCACAGCCCACAGGCTCCCCGTCCAGCCACCTCCATCAGCCAGCCTGAGCTCCTCATCTTCTTGCCTCTGCTGGTGCTCCTGTCCCCACCAGCTCCCCATCCCAGAGCTCCTCCTCCTGTACCTACCTGTACCTCTGTCGGGGTTCCCCTCCTTGGCCAAGAAAAGCCTCTCGCCTTGCACTTTCTTGGAGCCATCTGTGCGACCTGGCCCGACTCAACTAATGTAATAGCAGATCCTGTGATGGAGAACTCTCTCTGGGAGAATGTGCTAAGGGGTCCTTGACCTCATCTCTTGGCTACTCTGCAAGGTTGCTGCAAACACCCCCGTTTACTGAAAAGGAAATTGCGGCTCAGAGAGGTTGAGTGACTTGCCCAAAGTCATTTGGCTAAAAAGTGGCATAGATTTGAATGCAGATCCATATTTTTAACCAGTTTTCTCTTCCTATCACCAGTCTTATGGCTCACCGCCTTCAATGTTATTTTACCCTGTATTTTGAGTGTTTGCAAATTAAGCAAGTGGCTTCCCAAACTCTGCCAGGTGAGCTGATCTACCCCCCGACCCTGTGGTGACAGCTCAGTCAGCCTGGGTCTGCAAGACAGTTCCACTGAAGCTCTAACTGCAGTTTTTACTGCTGTCGCTCTTGCCATTCAGCCTCGACCTGGAATTAGCACCTCCCAAGACTCCAAAAGTGGAACAAGAGGAGCCGATCTCCCCAGGGAGCACTCTGCCAGAGGTCAAGCTGCGGAGGTCCAAGAAGAGGAGCAAGAGGAGCAGTGTGGTGTTTGCGGACGAGAAGCCCACGGCCGACCTGAAGCGGGTGAGGGGCCACGGCAGGATCTTCTCTGACACCATCGGCAGCTCTCCACTGCATGCCTGGCGCACCGCCTGGGGCCCCGAGACGTGGGCCGCTCAAGCCTCACTCTCCCAGTGAAGTGGGGTTACTGAGGTGGCATCTGAGGGGCAGGGAGGTGAAGTGCTTGCTGGTGCCCCTGCAGCCTGGATGTGACAGAGTGGGATATGACCCAGGCTGTCCCTGTGTCCTTTCTACCATCGCACAGGACTCTGAGGCTGGGGAGAAGCTGCCTGGTCCACCACTGAGCAGGAGAGCCGCCCTCCCAGGGCTGGGCCAGGTGTTCCCACCTCGGCCCTCTATCCCCACCCCAGGGCCATTCTAACCACTGACATCTCAGACTCTGCTAAGCTCTTCCAGTGGACCGGGAGCCCAGCTGGGGATGCAGAGATGAAATTCTCACTGCCCTGACTTTAAGAGTTATTGTCTTATAAACTAATAACTATTTAATATGAGACTTGGTACCAGACAGCCCTGGGTTCAACCCCAGCTTCCCCCTGAAAGAGAGGTTTGTTGAAAGCATTCTGGGAGCCTGGAAGGGGGAGAGGGATTTACTCTCCTGGGAAGGGAGGGCTGCCGGATGAAAGGGCAAGGGCCCAGCTGAGATGCCTTCCAGCGACGAAAGAATCCCCCACAAACTTCCCAGTAGGCCTCAGAGGCTATTCTTGCCAGGGGGAGAAGGCTGGAAACAAAGACTGTGTTTCACAATTCTAGGGGGCATCATTCACACCATAGTCTAAATGAATGCCCCCCCCCGCCCCACCCCACATACACACAGCAGAGTTGTATAGTATACAACCTGTGCAACCATGCATGGCACGCTGGCACAGAGTGACGCAAAACAGAATAAATAAACTTGGGGCTGGGTCCATAGAAGCCATGACAAACCCTTATCGCTGACTTTTCAGGGCCTAGAACTGCCTCATGCTAAGCCTCTGTGGTGTGTGTGTGTGTGTGTCTGTGTGTCTCTGTATGCACGTGTGGGCATGATATATTCATCCAGCTTTCCAGGAAGCACGAGTTCATGAGTGACACCAACCTTTCGGAGCATGTGGCCGTCGCCCCCAGGGCGTCCATCCTCTCTCAGATGAGTTTCGCCAGCCAGTCCATGCCCACCATCCCAGGTACGCACCCTGCCACCACCAGCACAGGGGGTGTAGAGGTGTCTGGGGGTGGAGGAGGGTGGGAACCATATCTACACAGCAAAGTGAGCTAAGCACCATGGGGGTAAGAGGCTCTGCTCACAGCCCCCCTGTCCTCTGAGGTCTCCCCACACCCACCCACTTCTGTGGCCCTACCAGGGCTGGGGTGGAGGCCTGCTGTCACTCTGGAGCTCAGGATCCACTGGGAATGTGGTATGTCCCACCAGGTGGTCCTGGGTTCTCAGTTAGCCAGGCCCTCCCAGGGATCGGAAGTCTGCCCCTGGTAAATCTCTCAGCCCGTGTTTCCCTCTGGGGCCTGGAAGGCTATTTCCGGGACTTACAGAAATTGCTGCCACATCTTACAGTTGCAGAGTGTTGGATGCACAGATACTTCCATTTCCCCCATCACTCATTCATTGTCCGGTGAGGAGGTCTGCAGTTTAGAGATGACCTTTGCTAATTCACAGAGGGGGACCTGGGGCTCTAACTGGGGATGTAGCCTGCCCAAGAGCGCTCCATCTGGCACGTGGCAAGTCTCTGGTGTCGGCCACTCTGTGCTTGGTGACAAATGTTCCTCCTTCGTTGTTTCATTTAAGCCTCAGCGCAAACCTATGAAGTAGATCATGTGACCAGCCCCATTGTATGGATGAGGAAACTGAGGCACTGAGAATGTCAATCTCCTGACTGTCCCAGCCACTAAGTAGTGGAGGCCCCTGGAACTGTATCCCACTGCCCAGCCTCCCCAGGCAGGACACCCCCTTGCGGCCGTTTCACTCTTGTCCTCGCAGCAGGCCTCACAACGCCCTTGAGGTCTGTGCTCTTACCCGCAGGTACCCAAAGTCAAAACTGAGGGTCAGAGTCGTCTGTGTGACTCTGAGCTGGGGGCCATAATCACCAGATGACACCTTGGTTGGAGATGCTCTCCTCCCGGGACCTCTGGGTTCTCCGTGTTGGAAGACAAGAGTGAGCCCACACGATCTCCCCGACCTGGGCAAAAGGCCCTGTTCCCTGAGGTCGTCAGGGACCCAGTGGCCAGGGCCTTCCCCCACCATGGACCCGTGTTTCCAGCCCAGAAGCCCTTGGACGAGGCCTCGATCGGGCCACGCTGCAGGCTGCCGTGTGCGGGGCTGGGCAGGCCTCAGCGCAGTGGACTGACAGGCTCGACAGTCCCAGCACGGCAGCACTCGGGCCTCCCGCCTCCTGCCTGGCCCCCCGCCTGTTCTCCCTGGATTCTATCTCTGTCCCCCGCGCGTCTCCCATCTGCCCCCCGAAGTCACCCTCTCTCCGCCCACCACTCACGGCGGCTCTCGGCTCTCCCGCAGCCCTCACGCTCTCGGTGGCCGGCATGCCCGGGACGGAAGAGGCCAACTCATCCCCCCGCCTCAGCCAGACCTTCCTCCCTCTGTCAGAAGGCGACAAGAAGACGCTCAAGCGGAAGAAAGTAAATCAGTTCTTCAAGACGATGGTGAGCACCCAGACAGTACGAGGAAGGGGGGGTGGGGGGGAGGAAGGGAAGAGGGGGAGGCGGAGAGAGGAGAAAATGGAGGCGTGTGTGTATATGCGCGTGTGCACGTGTGGTCACCCTCAGGGAGGTATGGGCAGGGCCCCCTAGGGTGGGGACGGTGGCCAGAAATGCCCAGAGTGCAGTTCTCCTCTTGGCCCCCAGGTGGCTGCCCTGAGCAGGATGGACCCCAGCTGGGCTGCAGGAATGTGCCAGACGGTGTGCAGGGCCCCTGGGACCTGAGAAACCATAGCTGTCCCTTGCTGCGCCTGGGCAGCTAAAAGTGCTTTTTAATTCTTTTGGAAGAACTTTCCTATTCAGCTTATATCACAGAATCCTACTATTTAAAAGGTACCACAAGATGAAGGTACCACTGACACCTTGATCCTCAGGGTGCTATTAAAGCAGGACTCCGCTGCCATAAGAACTGCAAGTTCACCATGAGTGCGCAGTGAGTCAGGCACCATGCTAAGCCCTTTCCAAACATGATCCCATTTGACCTTCCACTGTGAGGATTTTATCAGGCTCACAGAGTTAGGTAAGCGACTTGCCCAAGTTCACACAGTTCCATGAAACAGCAAAGCCTGTGTTCTAACCACTGCATGGCACAGCCTTTCTGGTCACATCAATCAAAGTCACGGCAGCTCAGGCTCACTGGGTTCTGGGAGGGGTCAGCTCAGCGGCCCTTGTGAGTGGGACAGGAAGCCCTGCTTTGGTGCTCATGAGAACCCCATTTTGGATTGTGTCTCTTTATCCTCTTCTCCCACGCAGCTGGCTGGCAAACCTGCCGAAGAAGGCAAGCAGACCTCCGACTTACTGTCCGCCGACCTGTGAGATGCTGCTGACCAGGGCTGCACCTAAGGAGACAAGGATGGGAGTTTCCAGAAGAGGAGACACACAGTGGGACATTGATGCCTCAGAGAGTGGGGAGACCGTCCATCGGCTGCCTGCACTCAGGCAGAGGGAATGGGCTGATCTAGGCCCCAGAACTGTCAGCAGTGACAGACCCAGTATCACCAGGGCCAGTGACCCGGGTGCTGGGTGACGATGCCCCATCTGGATTCTTAGCCGCACGAGGATCCATCAAGAATGCCTTCTCCCAGTACGCTCTCACCAGCATCCTGGGCATACCTTTTTATAGCCCAGTTTCTTAGGTATAAGGAGCTATATTTTTGTTTCATTTTCTAAGCTGAACAGAAAAGCTTTTAAATATTCTTTTATTTTATTTTTGGTTAACAGTTTTGTACTTTACATTTTTTAATACAGCCAACCCATCTTTTTTCTAGCTGATCATCTCCAAAGTGTTGCTATTTCTTACTGACAATAAAAACGATTCCGTGACTCAAGCAAGCCTCATTGCATAATTCCAGCAGCTGAATCCCTAAGGCCCAGGACTGGACAGGTTGCTCCTGGGGATGGTCGGGAGGGCAGGCAGGCCCAGGGCCTCCAGTGATGTTAAGAAACCTGGCTCCAGCCCATCCCAGTGCAAATCCGCCCACCTTGTTCGTGCCACCCCCAAGAATCTTCTCTGCGACTTCAGTTCGTTTAAATATTCGTTTATTTTATTTTGGGTTAACAGTTTCGTACTTTACATTATTTCCCAGATGAAGACACCGAGGCACAGAGGCACGACGTGAGCTAAGATCATACACGTGATACATGGAAAGGCTGGGATCAAACTGGCAGCTGGACAGGAAACTTGGCTTTAACTCTGTGCTGCCTCTTGCACGCCTTCACGCACGGGCCGTCTGTTGCTTTTGTCCACCCCAGTCTCTTCGTGTAGCCACCACGGCCCCTCACCAAGCCCCAGCCCTGTTGCCAGGTCCAGCTTCCACTCTCTCCTCAACAGTCCAGTGAGTTCTGTTTCGGTGGTAGTTGGGGCTTTGGCTGCATCATGGATGCTCTAAGGTGAGGAGACAGCGCCCAGAGGCTCGGAATCTGGCTGAGTTCACTTTCCAAAGGGGCAAGAAAGTGCACGTGTGCAAAGGAGTGTCCCCAGGGAGCTGAGGAGCTGGACCCACCAGGGCATCTTCATGGCTTCACGGCTGGTGCTGTGAGCGGTGGGTGAAATTTATTTATTTTAAAGATTTTTTTTTTTGATGTGGACCATTTTTAAAGTCTTTTTATTGAATTTGTTACAATATTGCTTCTGTTTTATGTTTCGGGTTTTTTTTTTTTTTTTTTTTTTGGCCCCAAGGCATGTGGGAATCTTAGCTCCCCGACCAGGAATTGAACCCGCACACCCTGCATTGGAAGGCAAAGTCTTAACCTCTGGACTGTCAGGGAAGTCCCATGGGTGAAGTTTAAATACTGCTTAGAGGAAGATCTTTGGAGCGGTGAGGCCCAGAATGAGAGACGTTTCAGGGTGTGATAACGAGGGTATCGGGAGAGGCAAGGACCAGCCCCAAAGCTAACTTTTCTCATCATGGGATTTTGCCAGAGGTGGACTCTGGAAGAAAGAGTGGGTCAGGTGAGGAACAGAGGCGTTGGGGGTAAAGGAATCGTCCCCTGTGAAGGGGGTAGGGCAGCGAGGTTAGGGTGGGTTTCTTCTGCCCAAAAGGAGTCAGGACAGAGCACAGAAAAGGCAAGAGTTGATATTCACCAAACCCGCAGAGCAAGTACCATGCAAAAGACTTCCATAGCTATTTATAAAATATTAATATCTTCTATTTACTGAGAGGTTTATAATAAATAACCCTTATAATAATCAGGGCTACTAACCCAAACTCTTATAATAATAAGCACAATTAACCATATTGTTTTTCTTAGATTTAACTCTTAATGACTCCAATGAGAAAATTCTTAAGAGAGTTGGATGCAGTTATTTTTGACTATTTATAAAACTGGGGGGAAAGGAAGTAGATTTTATGAAAAATATGTCCCATTGGCAGACTCCCAAAATGCACACAGATCTTAAAAGGAGTTTAAAATTAAACACAAATAACATATTTGGTGTTAAATGTTATTAAAAAAAATCTAAATGTTTAAATCAGTGAACACTTGGGAAAATATTAGGTCCTCATAAACAGTGGCTGCCTGAATTTCAGCGTTAACTGACCACATTTACAAATGAGTAGGTGTGGTTTCCAGGGATCATAGGATTTGCCGTTAGGGCAGGTCACATGAAGATCCACCCAGCTGGGCCCTGGGTAATCATAGTGACCCTGACCGTGAGACACAGGGGTAAGAGCAGGTGATCCCTGGGCCAGGCATAGAAGCATCAACTCATTTCTGATTCACAGGGACACACGGGGCAGTCACCACTGCGGCCCCAATTTCTACAGTACAAACCACGGTAAAGAGGAGAGCTCACAGCCCGTTCTCCTCCCTCACGAATGTGATGAGAACTCTCCAAAGCCCTGGAGAAAGCACCATCCCTGCCCTCAAGGTGCTGCGGGTCCCACAGTGAAGCAAAGTGTGCCAGGTACGGAGGGACCCAGCAGGGGAGGAAGGCTTCCCTGGCAGGATGGGAAGGTGAGCCAGAGTCGTCCAGGTGGAGAGGAGGAAAGGCAGGCACGTGCTGAGCAATTGTGAGAAGCTCACATGGCCACAACCCGAGGCGGGGGCTCAGAGAGGGGGTGGGGTGCGTGGGACGGGAGAGGTCGGACAGGTGTGTGCAGGGTCTTGAATGCCATGGTGGGCAACACACATGAGTACCTACTATGTGCCAGCCACTGCTCCTGGCAATTTGCACTTTAGTAACTGTTGAATCCTCACAACCACCCTCTGAAGCATAGACAATTATTAGTTCCAATTTACAGTGAGGAAACAGGTCCAGAGAGGCACAGGCACTTGTCCTGGGTCACACAGCTTGGAAATGGCAGAGCAGGGACTTTATGCTTTGGGGTCCGAGGAGCAGGCTGTTGAGCAGCATGTTTCCAAGGGATAACACTGGGGACACAGCCTGGATCCCCAGATCACTTGCTCTGTAAGCTGGGTGTGCACTGGGGCTCCCTAAAAGCACTATGCCCAGCCCCACCTGGGCCTCACAAGTCAGAATCTCTGGGGCACAGGCCCGGGAGAGTGATTTTGATCAGTTCCGTAGGTGGATCCTATATATGAGACCCGCTGGGCAGGACCTTGAAATCCACACAGCTTTGCTTCCCATTTGCTGGATGAGGAAACTGAGGCCCAGAGGGGCCAACACAGTCCACCAAGTCCCAGAGTGAAAACAGGAATAAGTGACCAAGCCCAGCTAGAGCGACTGCCTCTAACCAGTGTTCTTTACCCAGAGACAGGGGAAGGGGCGGGAGGGGGAGGGACAGAGAGGGAGGGGAACTCCTTGTTGAGCGGGCTGTTTCTCTAGGTGCAGCACAAAGGCCACTGGTGGTATAGGAGGGGTCTTCAGTGGACACGGTCACAGCTTCACATAACATGGACTCCAATTACATTAGCTTCCTATTGCTAGTGTCACAAATTATCGCAAGCTTAGTGGCTTAAAACAACACAAACTTACCTGCTACTGTTCTTGAGGTCAGAAGTCCTAAATTAGTCTTTGGGGTGAAAATCAAGATGACAGCATGGCTGGTTCCTTCTGGAGATTCCACTGGACCGTTTCCTTGCCTCTTCCAACTTCTAAAGGTGGCAAGGCATTCAGCATTCCCTGGCTTGTGGCCACATCGCTCCAATCTCTGCTTCCATTTTTACGTCTCCCCCTCTGCTATTAAATCTCCCCTGTCTCCCTCTTAGAAGGACCATTCTGATTACAGTGCGCCCACCTGGATAATGCAGGATAATCACTCTATCTGGTCTTTACTTAATCACTTCTGCAAAGTCCCTTTTACCTTGGAAGATGACAAATTCACAGATTCTGGGGATTTGGAAGTGGACTTCTTGGGGGGGGGGTCATTCTGTCTGTCACACACATGATGAGAAAAATCGCTCTTTTCAATTCTCTTCAGTGCTTTTGCTTTCTCCAAGGAGAAAGTCCTTGGCTGGTGTGTTTCATCACCTCTCTAACACTTGGCTGATCTCACATCCTAGCAAAGAGTGAGCAAGCTCAGGCCGGTGCTGCCTCAGTTTCCTCATCTATAAAATGGTGATAATTATAGTACCTCCTATAATTGCTGTGAGGACTGGATGAGATAACAAGGTAAGAATTCAGGCTGTGCCCAGCATGGTGTAAGCTCTAAATAAATGCTCATTCTCCCTATTTTATGTATAGCAAATGATACTGATACTGATGATCCCTTCCCAGAAATCGTATGGAATTTATCTTTAAATTCATTAAGTAAAAAAAAAAAACAACAAAGCAAAAGAAATGTGAGAACCGATTAAAAAATTATAAGTGAATCAAAACTACAGGCACTGCACAAAGATGGCAAAATGAGAAGAGGTGTGAGCCTCAACCATGTGACTCTGACAGTGTCCTGCACACACATGCCCAGAACTACTGCCGTGGAGAGACTCGATTAGCATTTTCTGAATAAGTGAAGGAATGAGCTATTGCCAAGCATCGCTTCAGAGGCATTTCCTGTATTGTCTCATTCAGTTCTTGCAACAGTCCTTTGAGGGAGGTGACCCTGGTTAACCTCATTTTCCATATGAGCAAACAGAGGTTCAGAGATTAAACAACAGCAAGGCACTCAGAAAATATAACTGGAGGAGCCAGATTTGAATCCAGACCAGTCCCACTGCCCCCTTGGCCGCCTTCTAAGGCATTTTGCCCCATTGCCAACCCAGTTCCCACTATTTCTATCACAGCGGCGTTAAGGTGTTTTTCTCCAGGGGGCATGTTTCCTCCTTGAAGCTGCTGCTGGTCCTGGGAACCCTTCTCTTTATTAAAGGGGCTCAGAAACCCTGGGCCATTGACCAGAGATGTCACCCAGTCTCTGCACTCTGCTCCCTGCCTTTAAAGAGTTGGCCACCAGAGAGCAGTGTTGGCCTATGTTTCTCCAGCCTCAAAATCACCCAGAAACCGAAGCGGCAGAGGGGGGACCAGGATCAGCTCCAGCCTGGTTAAAGCCTGGGCCAGACTCCTAGAAGCCCGCACTTGGGGACAGAGAAGCCAGCCCCATGGCAAGCCCCCAGAGTACACTGAGACAGCACTGGTGAACACTGCTACCCTGGCAGGACAGGAGGCCGAGGTAACAGCTCATTGCCATTCGCAGAGAACCGATCTCTTGTCACCATTTTACAGATAAGGAAACTGTGGCACAGATAGTTTAGGCTAGAAGCCAACTAGTCCCAGATCCCCCCATTCCCCATCCCAGCCAATCCTCACCCTGTCAGGCTTCCAGAAACCTTGAAACTCTGGAGCTGTTGTGTTTCATGTGTACTAAGGAACAGAGCCCGAGGAGCCAAGCTTACAAAAGGGGAATCCAGGGAAGGCAGGTAAGTGCACAAGCTCGGGGACGTGTAGCCCCAGCTGGTGGCCCTCTCCCCAGAGGCCTCTCCCCTTGCCCTCAGGCTCCCAGCCCCTGACAAGCGCTCACATTCACGGAGCACGTGCTACGTGCGTGCCTGGGACTCAGTCCTCAGAGCAACACTGGGAGGGAGTTGCCTTTCCCCATTTTACAGATGAGGAAACTGAGGCCCAGGACAGTTGATCGCTATCTGTGGTATTACCTTACCAAGGAGTAGAGTCAGGACTGAGACCCGGAAGTTTGGCTCCAGAGCTTGAGCTTCCTGCTCCCTGCCCTGCCCTGTGATGCAGCAGCAGCCAGTTCGGACCCCACCTGCCTCCTTGGCCTCTGGTTATTCATCCTCCTCGGCCTGTTTCTTCACACAGTCCTCCAACCCATGAAAGTCAAGATCAGAGGTGGTGGCCCTGGGGAGGTGGGGCCTGTGCACATTCACCGTTTCTGCAGGCCTTGAGCCTGTGTGGGCTCCTAGAGCCATATGGGCTCCAGTGCCTATGGCCGACTGCTGGGCACATGCTCCAGAAGAGTGGCAAAGCCTTCCCTTCTCCCCCGGCATTGCCCCCAACTGGTGAGATTGTCCCAGGGTGAGAGCAAAAACACTATGGAGGAGGATAGATGCTGGGCCTTCTGCCCAAGCCTCCCTGTCAATATCCGTCCTCTGGTACCCAGGCATTCAACAATCACCCTCCTCCTCCTCAGCAGTGTCTGCCACATCCTGGGCTCTACACCTGATATATATCACATCATTTTTCATGCAAAATGCACACGAGACAGGTTCTATTTGCAGCTCCATTTAAGAGATAAGCAAACTGAGGCTTTGTGAGGTCAAGAAACATGGCCAAGATCATACAGCTACTAAACAACAAAGGAAGGGTTTGAACCCAGCTCCACCCAGCCCCAGAGTGCATGTTTTTCATGTTCTATTGCCTTGTCCCAAACATCTTAATCTGGGGCTCAGAATATATGGTCTTTTCTCATTCAAGATGTCCTCCCTCTGGACTGCAATATGCAAACTGCTGCCCCGCATCTCTGGCTGGCTCAGGCCCCACCTGTCCAACCTTTTATTGTTTCCCCTGAAGCTGGGCAGGCCACCCCTTCTCAGGCTTGGATTTCCACCTCTGGGAAATCTCAAAAAAGGCTAAAATAATTTCATCTCTAAAAGGACCCTTGTTTATAGAGACACTTGACTCTTTTCCCAGAGGCCCTGGGACAGATCAGGCGGGCTTCTGGGATATGGCCCCCAAACCTCCCCTGGGGGTAGGACAGGCAGCTCCTGTTACCCACCCCAAGGGCTGCAGCAGTGCTCCTGAAATCAGGAACGAGGACTCTGGGGATGAGTTGGGTGCCCCTGGCGTGAAGGCCTGGCCCAGTTGCGAGGTGTGGGGAGGGCATGAGAGGCTGGGATCCCCGGCCCCTGGACTCCTGGGCCAGAGCCTCTGTGTGGTCAAGGCTTCCTGACAGGCTGGACTCCCTCTGATCTCCAGGGGAAGGAACCAGGGCCCAGGTGTGATGGGAGGGTTAGGTGAGTATTCCTCAAAAACACCTCTAAGGAAGGAGACCCCAGCAATAGGCAAAGGGCAGAACAAGGGGTCGGGAGATGGGGTCCAAACCCAGCCCAGCCGTGAACTTGTCATGTGACTCGGGGCCCCTCTGACCCTCACCTGCAGATGGCAGGGTCCAGCTGTACAGTTGGTGTCTGCACTAAGTATTCCTCCCTTTGTTCCTTCATTGTAAATCCCCACCTGCCACACCATCCTCCTGCCCACATGCCGCTGAAAAAAACAATTAACTGGAAAGGTAGCAAACTCAGTGATAAACTGTACTTATCAAATGTATACTGACTCTTCTATATAATTAAAATTTGAGGGTGTCTCTAACTACCGTGTTAAATGACTTACATTGATTATGTCATTGAATGCTCACAGCATCCACAGAATTCATAGCATTATTTCCATTTTCACCTGAAAAAACTGAGGCCAAGAAAAGTTAAATCACTCGTCAAGCTTGCACAGTTGTTCAGCGGCAAAGCTGGGATTTGAACCCAGGTCCTCCTGATCTCAGAGCCTGTGTCTGCTGTATCTCTTCTACAGTGCCTCTTGCTGGCCTTTTATATTTAACCCCCAAAGCAAATCACATGTGTGCTTGCCTTTCTCTAATCATTTAAATCAGAAACTACAGCTAGCAACAACAAAATAACATCTAATTCCCTATCTTGAAATAATAATCGACAGTTTTATATTTATATTTACATAGTTCACATACATGTGTGAATATGTATTTTTACCAAAAAAATCATGCTATTTTATAGCCTGTTTCTTCAAATATTATTAGAACATAATATTTTTTCATATCACTAAATATTCTACAATCTATTTTTCATAGCTGCATAATATTTCATCATTTGAATGATACTAATTTTTTTTTTTTAAACCAGTCCCCTATGGTTGGACATTCAGGTGAGTTACAGTTTGTTACAGCTATAGATAATGCTATGGTGGATACTCCTGTAGCTAATTCTTGCTCTGTTTAATTCTGCAGGATAAATGATCAGAACTGACATTGCCAGGTTCATTGTCAGGCTTTGGATCTGTACTGGTGAGCTCCAGTGTGACTGTCCTTTGAAAAGTCAGGGCCCTGCCCTCAGCAAGTCAGGCCTGGTAGAAAAACTCTAAATGAAAATGCAGCCTCTTTCACTTTGCTCTTCGGAAAGAAAGTGCAAAGGGTGCTGACCCCAAGCCTCACCTGGGCAATCATGCCCTTTCTGAGCCACCTTTCATTCGCTTGTTCTATGGTGAGGACAGGGGGTTCCTCAGGGCCTGGGAGGACACCTCCCACCGAGGTGCCCGAACCCATCCTCTGGGCACCAAGACGCTGTTAATGAGATCCATTTGATGGCATTTAGGTTTTCCACGTGTACCTGATGTGGAGGAGAGCAGAGACACAAGCAGGGAAGGATTCTTGGGAAGCACCTCCTCCAGCTGGGACAGAAAGCAACCTCCTTCTTCGGCCTTGAAGACACATGAGGTCCGGAGGAGGTGAGAGGAAGTTGAATGGGGAGGAAGAAGGAAGTAGAGGCAGGAGGGCCAGAGGGAGGTGGTGACCAGAGAGGCTGGCTCAAACTTTTCTCCAATCTGCTGATCCCAAAGAGAAGTCTCCAGCTGCTGCTAAAACCTGCTCAGGGGCAGCTGCCTGCCCGCTGAGAAAGGGGACCCACCCGCTCCGCAAGCTGAGGGCCTGCCCTGGGATGGAGGGGCGGCTGGGATAAGTCATCTCCAAGCCCACAGATGGAGAACGGAGCCCAGGGAGGGGACGGACCGGCCACAGGCAGAGAGAAGCCGGACTGGGCTGGGGCACCTGCTTCTGGAGCCTGGGGCAGAGATGGGGTGAGGAGAATGGGCGTGGTGGGCTCTGATCCTGGCCTCAGCTCCTGGGTCCCTGAGGGACTCTGCAAGCTGAAACATGAAGGGGCTGTGATCAGATAAGGAACCAGAGCCCGCTTTGTCCCTGCGGCCGGAAAGAAACCTGGAGGGTACAAGTTCTCTCTCATTTTCCCCGGGAGTCCCATTTGCATCCTCTGCCTTTTGTTGTTATTTTTAGGAACTCCACTGCCCCTTTGGGAGAATCGCCAGGCCTTTCTCTGCCTGCCTGCAGTGTGTGCACGCGTTTGTGTGTGTGTGTGTGTGTGTGTGTGTGTGTGTGTGTGTGTGTGTGTGTGTGTGTAGGGAGATCGCCTATAACTGGCTGTCCTTTTGAAACTGACCAGGGGTGCTTCTGATTCTCCAGGACCAGCTTCTCTCCTGGAAACTCCAGAAGACGTGTCTTCACTTCAAAAGACCCAAAAACGTGGCTTCTCATAAAGTGTCCCCTCCAATCTGGGTGAGGTGTCAGGGTGAGAAAAAAGAGGGAGACAGAGTGGTTGGGGAAGAGACACAGAGATGACGTGAGATAGAGAGAGACCAAGAGTGAAAGGAAGAGGGAGAGAAGCAGAGGTAGTGAGGACGTGAGTGAGAGGAGACAGATGTAGAAAGATCTGGAAACAAGCTCAGGGAGAGACAGGCTGTAAGGAGGGAGTCGCAAACAGCTCAGTGCATAGAGAGAAGGGAGGAAAGCAAGAGTGAGATGCAGAGAGGATGGGAGGAGAGAGGAGGAAACTGAGAGGGTAGAAGACTCAGAAGGAGAGAAAGGGGAAAGGCAAGCTGAGACAGAATGAAGGAGGAAAGGGGGGAACGTGCTGAGGAGAACGAGGGGAGACAGTGAGGAGGGAGGAAAGGAAAAGCAGAGGAGGAGAAGACAGGCGCCCTTGTCCTTGTTAATATCCGCGAGGAAGCTGGCCGAGCGTGTCCTTACGGGCCCTGCCGTGGCCATGGCCGGCAGGGAAGTGCCCCTCCGGTGACATGGGTGGCAGTCGAAGGAGGAAGGGGCAGGTCTGCAGCAGGTGGCCGCCCCTGGGTGGGGCCGCCAGCCGAGCCCGGGGGTATAAGTGGGAGGCCGGCCTGCTGAGCACCTGTCAGGGCCAGCTCCCCTGCGCAGGTGCCAGGCAGGTGGCTCCGGCCGAGCCCGGCCCCAGCATGAGCTCCTTCGACCTCCCAGCGCCCTCCCCGCCCCGCTGCAGCCCCCAGTTCCCCAGCATCGGCCAGGAGCCCCCCGAGATGAACCTGTACTACGAGAACTTCTTCCACCCCCAGGGCGTGCCCAGCCCTCAGCGGCCCCCCTCCTTCGAGGGCGGCGGCGAGTACGGGACCACCCCCAACCCCTACCTCTGGCTCAACGGGCCGGCCATGACCCCGCCGCCTTACCTGCCGGGCGCCAGCGCCAGCCCCTTCCTGCCCCAGACCTACGGGGTGCAGAGGCAGCTGCTGCCCGGCGTGTCCGGGCTGGGGGGCGGCGAGCTGGGCTGGCTGCCTATCCCCTCGCAGGAGGAGCTGATGAAGCTCGTGCGGCCCCCCTACTCCTACTCGGCGCTCATCGCCATGGCCATCCACGGGGCACCCGACAGGCGCCTCACCCTCAGCCAGATCTACCAGTATGTGGCCGACAACTTCCCCTTCTACAACAAGAGCAAGGCCGGCTGGCAGAACTCCATCCGCCACAACCTGTCTCTCAACGACTGCTTCAAGAAGGTGCCCCGTGACGAGGACGACCCAGGTAAGGGGTCTGCAGGCTCGTGCCCCCGAGGAAGGCTCAGTCCTCCCGACACCCCATTCCAGAAAGTCCTGAATATGGCCGTGCCCCCCGAGACTGGGGGCCAAAGGGAGTCATCTGTAAACATGGACGCTGGAGGCAGATTTGGGTTTGGATCCTGGCCGTGCCGCTGACCAGTCAGTGACCTGTGAGCCTCAGTTTCCCCGTCTGAAAAATAGGGATGTAAGAGTGGCTCCTTTGCAGGTTTGTGGGTGGCGGGGTCATGAGATGATGTATGCGAGGTGTTTGGTGCTAACGAGTGCTCGATGGACAGCAGTGATTGTGACAATTACCCTGAATCCCCAGAATCCAGCATGTAGAAAGTCCTTTGCCGGCAGGGGATGGGTAATGAGTGCTTGGACTAGATAAAGGCACGTGTATCCTAGGCCTGATGGGAAGGGACCGGTGTTTGTGAAACAACCAGTGAGGGCCACATTATGCTGCCTGCCCTAGTTACATCGTCTCCTTTAATCCAGCCCTGCGGGGTGGCTCTTATGAAACCCATTTTACAGATGAGGAAAATAACACCTAGAGGTGAAGCAGCCTGCCTCGGGTGACACAGAATGATGTGACGACAGTGACGGAGAATGAATCTGAACGGAGGTGACTAACACCACAGTGTGAACTTTTTAATGAGCAATTTCTAAAATATAGAGACGTACACAGAGTAATATATTAAATACTCATGTGTCCATTTCCCAGAATTAAAGTCCACTCTTGTCCCAACGTAGGAAGCCAGGGTACCTCTCAGAGGAACCCCACCTCCACCCTCTTTGAGGCTTGTGAGGGCAGGACTGTTTGTCCCCCAGAAGGGGGTGAGCATCCCATCCAGAGACTGGCCTCACCCTCAGGCCGAGAGATGCAGGCAGGCAGGGTTTAGATTGTCCTTCCTGGTTACAAAGCCCCTTTTACACATCTAGCATTAGCCCTCTTTCACAGCCAGCCTGAGGAAGAAGTGACAGGGTCCAATGGGCCCACTTCTCATGCTAAGAAACTGAGGCTCACCCAGAGTCCCTCAGTCCGAAGCGGGGACTCAAGTCCATCCTTGGAGTTCACCCCCGAGACTTTCAGGGAGCCCTGAATTTCTCCCTGAGTTTTCTTTCACATCAGCAATGGAAGAAGCCCCACCCTCACCTTTCCCCAGTACTTGAACTTCTTAAGGAGACCACACTGTAAACTCCTTCATGGCTTAGGCCTCTCTTGCTTTGTGCTCCCAGGGTGCCTTGGTGTGAGGTGGGTGCTTAAATAAAGATCCGTGTGCTGTGGCCTTGGGGGGGTTTGTGGAATTCCTGTTTTGTTCTCTGCCTTTCTGCATTTGTTACCTTCGATTTTAGTTTATGACAATAAGAAGGAACAGAAGCAAAGCACTGGATCCGTCTCTCTACTTACCTTCTCCTGCTTTTGTGCCAGGCAAAGGGAATTACTGGACCCTGGACCCCAACTGTGAGAAGATGTTTGACAATGGAAATTTCCGCAGGAAGAGGAAGAGAAAATCGGATGTTTCCTCCAGCACGGGCTCCTTGGCCTTGGAGAAAACGGAGCCCAGTCTCCTGGCAGGAAGCCCCAAGACCGCGGAGGCCCAGGACATCTTGGATGGTGCTTCGCCGGGTACCACCAGCTCCCCGGAGAAGCAGCCCTCACCACCCCCGCCTGGAACCCCGTGCCTCAACAGCTTCCTCTCCACCATGTCAGCCTATGTGAGTGGGTCAAGCCCCATGGGCCGCCCTGTGGCCACGCCGGGACTGAGCCCGGAGCCCGCTGACAAGGTGGGGCAGAACTTGCTGAACTTCAACTCCTACACCCCACTCACCAACATCAGTGGCCACGCGGGCGGGGGTGAGTGGGCCAGCCCTGCGCCCAGCAATGCTCTGGGCTATGGAGGCTCCGTCCTCAGCCAGTTCAGCCCTCACTTCTACAACAGCGTCAACACAAACAGCGTCCTCTACCCCAGGGAGGGCACCGAGGTCTAGAAACACAACAGCTCCCGAGCCAGGTGGACACGCTCGGGGTCCTCCATATCAGCGTCCAAGTGGTCCAAGACCTCCAAACTGCCCAGACATACACAGGAGGCTCAGAGGAATTCATCGTTTTTCTAGAACATTGTGTAAACCTTGTGTTTATCACATATCCATCCACAGACCCACAACCAGCTTTGCAGTAGAAATACTGGTGCCTGCATGACAGTAATCCACTTGGCCATTTATTGAGCACTTACTATGTGCTGGGTGCTGTACTAAGCTCTTTGAAGGCGAGATCGTACTTTCTATCTACAGCCACCTTGTGAGGGTCATATAAACCTCCCCATTTAACAGAAGAGAAAACTGAGGCTTGAGGACGTTAAGTAACTTTCCCAGGGTCAGACAAACTAGGAAGCGGCAGAGCCAGGAGTCAAGTCCAGGTCTCTGTGACTCCCAAAGTTTGGGCCAATGAAGGCAGGGATGGAGGAATTGGTTGAGCAGCCAAGGAAGGTCAGTGTGGAGAGCTGATGATGGCAAGCATATGCAAATCTCCCCACTGCCTTCTGGCCATCCATCAAATTTAGTACCAGCCCTAGGGACATCTCATCTTGGTCCAAGTCCTCATTCTATGGCCCCCAACTTACCTGCCGACACTCCTTTTGCTACTACTCAAGGGGGAAGCCCAGATCCGTGCCCCAGCAGGACGATGCGTCCAGCCTCTCCCCACAGGGGGATGTTGCTTCCCCAGCCCCGCAGACCATGGGCAGAGCAGGGAGAGGAGCGGTGTGCACCCCAAACCCCACCCCCACCCCCTCACTGCCCACTGACAAAATCTTGTAAAGCCCAGCTTCCTGTGTGCACGTCATGGACCAGTGAGCTGGAGGTGGCTGAGTCTGCCAAGAGAAACAAGGCTGAATAAGTGCTTCCTTTTTTATAGCCCGGGAGGGGCTGCAGACCGCCACAGAGGGGTCCATGCGTGCTGCTCCTGGGATCTTTTTCTTGTTTTGTATGTACTTTACATGCCTGTGATGTTGCATCACAGCACACCCGGGGAAGTATTTTTTGTTTTCTTATGTTCTTTTTAATTAAAAAAAAAAAAGCTACGTGTGTCCTTCCTTGTGAGTTTTCCTGTCACTTGGCTGCTGGTTGACTCAATATGGGGCCAAATGCAGCCTGGAGCTGAAGGCTCTTGGGACAAGAGGCAGAGAAAGAACGGGTGTCAGGCTCTTTCCCTCTGCCACATTGGCATGCGGACAGGACAAAGGTCCTCAAAAAAAGAGGAGAGCTTGTGGGACACAAAATATGGCCCGGATTACGGCTCATGCAATTGTCATTCCTGTGTTGTGATCATGTGATCCCCCTAACAAGCCTGTGCAGGGAGTGGTACTAATCCCATCATTATACAGATGAGAAAAACGAGGATCAGAGTGCCTGAGCAAGGTCCCCAGGCAGTCCCTGCCCTCATCTTCTGACTCTGCAGCTCATCACGCTGTAGTACAGCCTCAGACGTGGCTGACCCTAGTGGCAGTGACAACAGTCCTATTGGCTACGATTCGCCGAGGACTGTGGGCAGGCACTGGGCCAAGTGCTGTGCAGGGGGAGCTCTTTTATCCTCACAACAGCCCACAAGTGTGGACACTGGCAAGTGACTGGGGTCCTGGCACAAGGCCTGCTGGATGACTTGTGCGTGGAAGCTGGAGGTCTTCTAGTTGGAGAGCCCTCCTCAGATGTGCATACCGAGGGCTCAAGCCATACCAAGCTGCCCCCTCAGACTCTGGGGGACTCCCTTTCCCTGGAGTAAGAGAGGAGGTGATAAAGAGTGATGATGATGATGATGATGATGATGACATTCGTTGTAGGTTTACTACGTGCCAGGCACTGTGTTAGGACTTGACCTGCCTTATTGCATTTAATCCTCCAAATAATCCAGTGCAATCAATACTATCATCTCCACTGTATAGGTGAGAAAACTGTAACTTACAGAGAGATTCTGGAACTTGATGAAGGACACACAGCCAGGATTCGGATGCAGATCCATCGATGCCGTGGCTAAAACTCTTCCGCTGCACCTGGCACTGGGGAGCCCTGGACTCACCATGAGAGAGCAAAACCAGGAAAACCGAGATGAGAAAAAGCGGGCCTCCTTAGAAACCCCTCAGATTGTTTCCTGGGGAACTCCGTTCCACAGAGAGCCAGACTTCTCCTGGCGGTAGAGGCAGATGCAGTGCTGGCTGAGGAGGTAAAGGGAAGGGATACAGTCTCAGACCATAAAAAAAACCTCAGAAAACTTGGAACAAGCTGACCTCTTGCTGCACAGAATGGAAACCTGAGGCTGGAAGAGGAAGGGACCCCACAAATGTCTTTGGTGAGATGGAGTCAGAGGCAGAGTTGGAATGTGGGTCCCTGAAGGCTGGACCAGGATTCTTTGTCACACTAGATCCCACTGCCGCCAAATTTGCCCAAACAGACACCCCCCTCCGTGAATAATCTCGGCGCCCGTTCTGTGAGCCCCACTCCTTTCCCACAACGGGTCTGCCGGGTGTGCAGTCTGGACAAGGCACCCGGTGTGAAGGGGCCCAAACAGAGACCAGCCTAGCCCCCCGGGAGGGAGGTGGCAATGTAGAACCCAGGTCCACAACACAAAGTCCCCACTCTCCTTCAGCCCAGAATGTAATGGGCACGGCAGTAAAAGGGGTGTCTGCAGGGCTCTGACAACTCTTGTTGGTGGCTGCGAAGTTCCGCTAAGAGCATCACGGGAGGGGAGGGGGGAGTGCGCACTGCTGGAGGGGGGACCCGGGTCAAGAAGGGGATCTCCCCGGTCAGCTTCTGCAGGCTGCTTCTTGCCCTCTTTTGGTTCTCTTCCTCGGAGAAGAAATGGGATCTGAAGAGAGAGAGGGAAGGAGAGAGGGAAGGATGGATGAAAGAGGACTGGTCATCCACCAAGCATTCAATTCTGTGGATGGCCTTTGGGCTTATTAGCCTCCTACAATGCGGCTCTATGTTAAAGACACGTCCTCCAACACCAATAAAGTGTCTGAGAAGAGGGCCTCCTGTGTTTTGGGAGCCCAGGAAGGCTGCGTGGAGGAGGTGAGATGGGACCTGAAGGACGGTGGAAATGAACTAATGCAAAGAATTTCCAAATAAAAGGAAACTAAGAATTAATCACCTGCAGACCTAAACTAAAGGAAATTGCTCAGTCTGAAGGGAAATGGTAGTACCTGGAAGCTCAAATCTTTCAAAAGGAATGAGGAACATCAGAAATGGTAAAATTCTGGGTAAATATTACTAAAGTCTATTTTTTTCTTCCTAATTTCTTTAAAATACACAAGGCTGCTTGAAAAAAAAAACTAACATTGTCTTGTAGAGTCTATAATGTATGTAGGTGTATATAGATTTTCAAATGGCAACTTTGCTATAAGGGATAAGGTTTTGTGGTAAATGGATCTATATGATAGGAATATTTTTTCTGCATATTTTGTAAAGTGGTACAAACTTAACTCTAAATAGACTGTTAAGAAAAGCTGAGGAAGTCATTATAATCTCTAGAGCAAATAATGCAAAATAATGCAAAGAAGTGGAACTAAAAAGCCAATAGATAAGCTGAAATGGAACCTTTAAAATATTCAAATAATTCTTTAAAAGACAGAAACAAGGAATAGAGAAACTGCAAAACAACTAAAAAACTTAAGAGAAACAAACAGAAGAGAAATGATAAAATAGTAGCTCTAAATCCAGCCAGATCATTAACTACATTAATTGTTAATGAACTGAACACTACAGTTAAGTGGCAGAGATTTTGGGGGTGAATAAAAGAGGACAACTCAACTATATGCTGTCTATAGGAGACAAGCTTTAAACAGAGAGGACCCAGGTAGGTTAAAAGTCAATGGATGCAAATAGTAAGCCCAAGAAGCAAGAGCTGGCCCTATTAACATTAGGTAAAATAGACCTGAAAACCAGGAATATTATCAGAGCAAAATGGGGACTTTAAAAGTAATGAAAGAGTCAACTCATTAGGTAGACAAATATTCATAAATGGAAGAACATTAAATACGTGAAGCAAAATTGACAGAATGAAAGGGAGAAGTAAACAATTCCACAATCTTGGTTGGAGGTTTTAACACTTCTCTCTCAATAACTGATGGAATAAATAGTCAAAACAATCAGTAAAGACATAAAGGATCTGAACAACACTAGGAACCCCCTTGACCACATTGATATTTCTAGAACATTACATCCAACAATGTAGTACACATATTATTTTCTAGGGCCTATGATATGTTTACCATATTCTGGACCATAAAACAAGCCTCACAAAATTCAAAAGGATTTTAAAACACTGTGCTATGTGAAAGACGCCAGACACAAAGAGTAAATACTTATATAAATATTTATATAAAATTCTAGAAGAGTCAATCTGTAGTGACAGAAAGCAGATCAGTACAGGCATAACTCAGAGATACTGTGGGTTTGATTCCAGACCACCACAATAAAGCAAATATAGCAATAATTTTTTGGTCCCATGAATTTTTTGATTTCCCAGTGCAAATAAGAGTTATGTTAACATTACATTATAGTCTATTAAGGATGAAATAGCATTATGTCTAAAAAAACAATGTTTACACCTTAATTTTAAAATACATTATTGCTTAAAAATGCTAACCATTATCTGAGCCTTCAGTAAGTCATAATCTTTTTGCTGGTGGAGGGTTTGAAATACTGTGAGAATTACAATATGACATGCAACACAGAGGCATGAATTGATCAAATGCTGCTGGAAAAATGGTACCGACAGACTTGCTTGATGCAGGGTTACCACAAACCTTCAATGTATAAAAATGTCTGCAAGTGCAATAAAATGAAGAACAATAAAGCAAGGGTGGCCTGTAGTTGTCTAGGGCTGTGGTGGAGGCAGAGGTGAAGATTGATTGGGAAGGGACCCCAGGGAACTTTCTGGGTTGATGGAAACATTCTATACCTTGGTTATTGTGATGATTACATGTATGCATCTATTTGGATCTGTACACTTAAAATAGGAACATTTTACTGCAGGTAAATTATACCTCAATGAGGTTGATTAAAATTAAAAGAGACTTTTGGAATGTATACCAGGAAGTGACAAAGCTGGTTAGAACCTTAGCAGAGGCTGGTTCCAGAACACTGAATTAATTATTTGCCAATATTTAAAGCCTGTGAGATTTCAGACAAATATGAAGACTTAGGCTTCTCTGAAAAGCAGGAAGCTCTGGCAATACTGAGCCAAGATTCGCCCACCTGCCATCTCCCCCACCAAACTATGGCTGGAGCAGGGTAGAAGCTACTCCCTTTAGATGGAGCACTGCCTTTCCAGCGGCCACCCTGCCTGCTTCACGCATTTAAGTGATCCGTCTAGCCCTGGTTGCCTTGGAGTTTGTGACCCATTGACTGGAGCTATAGTAGTGATTATCACTTAGTGTCTAGTTTAGCCCCTATAGCTTCTATATGGATCTCTCAGCATCTGACTTACCCTACTATCAGGCATAGATATATCGTTTCATTGTTATATTCAAGCACTTTGTGTATATTATCGTGTTAAATCCTTACAGCGACCCTACCAAGCTGGTCCTGTCATCACCCCCAGTATGTAGCCGAGACGCAGAGAGTTTAAATACATGCCCAGGTTTACACAGGCAGTAAGTGACGGAGCCAGAATCCAAACCCAGAGCTGTCTGATGTCAGGGATTGTGCACGTCCGAGAAAGCCCAGCTGGGCAACTCCTGGAAGCAGGCTTCACGTGGAATTCCACGGTGCTGTGTGGGCTCCAGGGGGCGCCACTCACACAGGACACGATGCAAATGGTGCCTTCTTGGGTCTTGTAAAACTGAAGGGTGGGGTAACCAATGGAAGCGGGGAACTCCCTCTAGCTTTGGGAATTTAATTCAGTCAACAAGATTTTCTTTAGCACCTACTATGTACCAGGTGCTGATCTAGGTGTTGGTCTAGGAGACACAGCGGTGAGCAAAGTCCCTACCCTAACAGAGCTTGCCTTCTAATGGGAGAAATGGCCAATAAAACATAAGCAGGTTATATAATTATATTAACATTTAATACCATGCCAGTTAATGATCAATTGCTGTGAAGTGAACTGAAGCAGAGACAGGGCTCAGCAGTGACTGGGGACACTATTTAAGATCGGAAGGGGTGAGAAGGCTCTCTGAAGAGGTGACATTTGAACAGAGACTTGCAGATGTGAAGGAGCCCTGCAAAGATCTGGAAGACGGCCACTCCAGCAGGACAATGGGAACAGCCAAGTGCAAAGGCCCTGGAGTGGGAACGAGCTCTTGGCATGTTAGATGTTAAGGACGAGACACTAGTAGGACCTCACAGGCCTTGACAACAGTGTGGGTTTCATTACATCTATAGGGGAGAACATGGGGGCAAGAATTTGCATAGAGGGAGAGATGGAAGAGAGTAAGTTCAGGGCACTCTGAAGGGTGATTGAAGGACTTAGTGCCCACCCCAGGAACAGCCCGCAGCCCTCCTGAACATGTCTGTCAAAGTGTGCCCAGCAGTTCTTATAATTGTGATTGTTTTTCCCAAAATACAGGTGTGGATAGCCTGGTTTCCAGCAGGATGGCAATGACACCTGGTCTGGTTTCAGTAAATCTTTCTTATGCAAAATTCCATCTCCATCTCAATCACCAAAGGCTCTGATGCATTCCACCTGAGTCTCTGGCTGCAGGATGTGCTAGTCAAAGAGGGAAACAATGTCCCTGAGTGACAAAGTGGACAAACTCCAGTGAACAACCACTCACCAGCTAGGTGACCTGGGGTGAGTCACTTCTCCTCTCTGAGCCTTAGTCCCCTCCTCTGTAAAATGGGGCTACCCATGCCTCATTTCCAGAGTGGCTCATGGTAATTAATCAAGATCGGGTTTTTGAAAACACTGTGTGCAGGACCAGTTCATTTATTTACTTATTTATTTTCTGTCTCCCCAACTAGGATGTAGATGCCTTGAGAGTAGGGTCTTGTCTGCTGGTTCATCTCAGCAACACCAGGGCAGAGCACAGAGCCTGGCACACAGTAAGTGCACAATAATATTTGCTCAATTAATGAATAGTATATGCTTATTAATTACCTGCAGATATAATGCTGGATGTGGCTTCAGATCCTTTAGTTTCTGAATATTACACAACAGGATTTTCTCTTTCGGGTGCAAATGAGCACTGCATGATTTGTATTGTGTTAAGGTTAGCAGTGATTGTTATTTCCATGAAATTGTCTCTCTGAGTGAGCAGATATGCCTGTGAGTCTGTTAACACATCCTAACTACCTTTGGATTTTCTACCTAATCTGTTGATTTGGGTAGAATGTATGACATAACCAGTGTCTACCCCAACTTCTACCATACAGAAAAGGAATTTAAATTAATATCTATATTTAATGCATTTGTTCATTCATTCTTTTTTTCAGTAAATATTTATTAAGAAACTTCCATTGAACTGTGGGACTCAGCATGGAAGAACATCACTCATAGACCCTGCCCTCGAGGAACTTACATTCTAGCAGGAGACAGGCATAAAGCAACTCATTATACAAATACGTAACTGCAATTGAAGTTAGAGCTAAGAAGGCCAAGTCCAGGTGCTATGAGTGTGTCTATCAGGATTCCTGACTTGGACCAGGATGTCAGGGAAGGCTTCTGTGAGGTTTGTGCTGAGCCTGAGCGGTGAGAAGCGAGGGGAGAGAGCGTTGAGCCAGCCAGAGGGATCAGCGGACGTGAGGGCCTGTCCTGGGAGAGGTCTTGTACTTCTGAGGATCAGAAGGGAGAGAGATAGGTGACAATGTTGGAGGTTTGACAGGAGGCAGGTCAGGCAGGGCTCTGTGGACCTGAGAAAGGATTTGGATTCAGTCTACAAACAAGCAACACCACCAAAGTGGTTTAAATCCGGAAGAGACATGAACATGTTTACTTTTTTTCTTTCTTTTTGTAAATTTTATTGAAGTATAGTTGATTTACAATGTTGTGTTAATTTCTTCTGTACAGCAAAGTGACTGTACATATACACATATCTGAAATCACTTCGGCTGATGTTTCCATGAGACTTTGTACATTTCAGTGTATTCAAAACTGGAAACTCATGTTTGATGACCTTGTAATCTTGCAAGGTCAGTAGTGCAGTTCAAAGTCTCCCCTATGTTACAGAGGAGGAAACTGAGGCACAAGGACGTGGGAGGGCTTGATAAAAGCTGCTTGACAAGCAGGGCAAGGTCTTTGGAGCAACATCAGTCTATCAATGAATAAATGGAGTGTGGGAAGGAGTATAAGGAATTGGGTATTAGAAATGGTCCTATGTTCTCTGGCTCTGGCTCTCCCTGATAATATTAAAAGTGGTGAATCAGCAGTGAGGCGGTCTGAATATGTGTGAGCAGAAAGTCAGCTGACGGCCAACCTCAGAGCCCATGGCCACACCTGTCCTCCCTCCAGTACTGAGATCTTAGCACTCAGCCCCACTGGGGAAGGTGCATCCTAAACCTGGTCCAAGCTTATCAACGCTCTGCTCCTTCTCCAGGGTCCCTTATTTCCTAACAAAGCCACACTTCCTTAGCTTCAAAATTAATAAGATAATAATGATGATAAGCAGTGTCTATTAAGACTACGGTGCTTGTCTGCTCAGCACCTATTCCCCACCTCCTCCTTCTGGTAACAGCACCCTGATTTTTTTCCTTGGGCAACAGCTCCATGGTGAGCAAACTACCCAGAGCTTACCCAGTAAGGCTCAGCACTGATCTCCACTTAAGCCTGACCTGTAATAGGAGTTCAGTAAATGTTTTCTAAGTTTACTAAAATTTATTACTTAACGACTGCATCAGTCAAGACTCTTTTGGCTGCAAGTGACAGAAACGCCCACCCGAGAGAGTTTTATTGGCTCACGTAACAAAAAGTTCCTATGATAGGGCTGACTGCTCTCCCACCACCACCAGCAGGTGCAAATGTGTAGCGACATGAAAGAGCATGGCCAGAGCCTTGAGATCAAGGAGGAAAGGGGACACGGATGTCATGGACTCAGGGCAGCAGTTGGGCATCTTATTTGCAGCCACAGAAACTCACTCTGGATAACAATAGTGGGAGAGGACACAGGGGAAGGATCTTGAGTGACTCATGGATCAAAGATAAGACTGGGGAACCAGGTGCAGGAGAAGGATGAGGCCAAGGAAGACCAGGTGCAGGAATGACAGTCCAGGTCAGTCACCGGGCCCTGCGGTGAGAACCACAGTGCTGGCACCTCACCGCTGCTCCAGGAGTAATTCTTACCTGGGCTACTCCTCAAGGTTGAAAGCCCAAGGGCAACATGCAAATGACCCAGCTGAGATCCTGTACCCCGACTCTGCCTGAGTAGGGAGAGGTGGCATCTGGGCTCTGCCTTCTTCCAAGACTAACACAAAATTCTTCCCTAATAAAAAGGGGCTTGGATGCCAATCTGGAGAAAGCATAACATTTGAAGAGGTGAGCTGAGGAAGAACCTCATGGGAACTCACATTCTGATGCTTTGGGGGCCAGCTGATCACGTGTCCCTAGTAAAGACATCCAAATTCAGTTTTAGAAATGACTCTTTTGGACAAACTGTGTCAGATTCAGCTATGAGCCACCAATATGGAAGGAAACTTAACCTTTATCTTTTGGGTGATGGGGAGCCATAGGAAGATTTAAGCCAGAGGCGGGGGGGTGGGGGGGGCGGGACGTGGAAACAGAGAGAGATACTAGGGCCAGTGAATCAGGCCGTGGCTGTGGGGTTCGGATGGAGGGGATGGACTTGAGACCTTCTTAAGAGAAAAAGGCAGCAGGATCTGGCGACTGAAGCTACGAGGGACGTGTTGGGAGAGGGAGAAGAAAGAGTCAAGAACTCACCAAATTACTGGTGCAGGGGATCGAACATCATCAAACGCCTCCTCTCAAGGGCTTCGTTTTTGTTAGCAAGGAAAGGATATTGTAAAGGCCAAATTGCACAACCAAAGAGGAAATCCAAAGGCAGACAGAGAGAATAATAGAAAGGCCTCTGCATTGACAGTGTGATTCATTATTATTCTTTAAGTTGAGAAGGAAAAAAATAATTGATCCTGGATAAAGAAATTGGGCTTGGCTGAGCCTGGGGCTATGGGAGGTAAGTCTGCTCCAGAATTCCTTGGGGGCGTGTAGCTGATGGGTGAGAAGGAAGGAGGGGAGGAATGGGGCTGCAAATGCTTAAAGAGACATTTTGTCCGGGACTGGGGCTGGGAAAATCAAGGGGACTGGGTTTTATTGCTTGGAAGGGAGTAGGACGTTGGCAACACTCAGCCCTGTCCCTGTAGATGCGCCTTCTTGCCAACTTACTTGGTTTTGAATAAATCTTCAGGCTAGCCTGGAGGGAACCCAACCTGAGCCCCATCTTTTGCAGATGAGGAAACGCAGACCACGAAAGCTGGGGTAGCTAAAGAAGGTCACACGCTTAGGAAGCGGTAGAGCACAAGCTATGTCTGGCTCAAGATTCCTGACTGCCAGTAGAGTCCAGGGCCCCTGAGCCACTCGGTCCTGGGAGTAGCGATTTATGTCACATAGAATCTCCCACTGATTTAGCCACTTGCACAGTGTTTGATAAATATTCATAGAAGGGAATTTATTTTCCATTGGTTTGCTATCAGTTGATCTATCAAGCAACCAGGATGAATTGAAGTTCTTCTATGGGGATTCAGAGCAGAGGAGAGGAAAATCAATGAGGCCTTGATGAGTCAGAGAGTCTTCCCTAAGAGTAGGAAGGGAAGGACTGGATATGCCAGGAGAAGAGAAGAGAGCCATCCAGGAGGCCAGGACAAGGGATGCATTTTAACAGATCTTCCCATTAATTTTTAATGCCCCCCTTAAGGGTGGTGAGAACCCAAATTTGACTATGGTCTGTAAAGGATTCCTAGGCTCTGTATGGATGTAAGACAACCTAAGACATGGAATTGGGAGACCAAAATAATGAAATTTCTGGCACAGTCCAATGGTCTAGGTCAGAGTTCAGCAAACTTTTTATGTTAAGCTCTACAAGCCAAGAGACAAAACCTAGGATACTATGAAGGTACAAGAGAGAAAAATTCTCTGAACTTTTTATTAATGAAAAAATACAATAAAAATAAAGTAACTGAGTGCAATTTTTTGGAATACAGTTCTACTAATGAGAAGATGGGATTCTCTTGGAGGGATAACATTTCATTTAGTTGAGATTCAATGTGGGTGTCACCTATCCTCAAAATCAATTGCAAATGTTCATCTGTTAATGCTGATCTCTAGTGAATTTTATATGCTTCTTATTTGACAGTGTCTTTTACACAGAGAGGTGACACTCATGGCATCCCTGTGATTGGCAGTGCACCAAGCAACAGGGCTAAGGTCTGAGAGACCAGCAACTACTCAGCTCTGCGTAGCACAAAAGCCTCTGTGGATGGGAGGTAAAACAATGAGCAGGTCTTGTTCCAATAAGACTTTATTTATGGACACTAAAATTTAACTTTCTTATAATTTTCACATGTCACAAAATAATCTTCTTTTGATTTTTTTTCAACTATTTAGGAATACAAAAACCTTTCTTAGCTCAAGGGTGCCCTACAAAAACAAATGGTAGGCCAGATTTAGCTCACGAGTCACAGCCTAGCATGACAAGTTAAGCTATCCATAATCAGAATGGTCAAGGGACATCTCTGATGTTATCCCTAATATCTGACCGGCAGGAAAGAAGTATCTGGGAGGAACTGGAAATAAGGAGTTATGGAAGCTTCTGGAGCCTTGGGAAGATACCAGCCTCAGTTCTGGAATGAGGGTCCCTGACTTGGTGGGTTTGGTGGGACCCACCAGTGTTCTCCTGGCCCAAGACTCCTTTAATTCTGGAAGTCTGATCATGGATTCTACTTGTCTATGTGGCCATTCTGGGCCCCCAAGGTCTTAATACTTAACACAAGTGTTTCCAAAGGACGGAGCGGAGCTGCCTGAAAAGGATAACCTCCCAGACAGCTGAGACCAAGGCGGATGGCTGGGCTGGGGCACGGAGAGCAGCATGTAGTGCTGGGGCTTGGAAATGGCCCTTATCTCTAGCTGCTCAGGGGGAGCGTGGCACCTGTTTATGGGTAAACTCAGAGCCTAACCTCAGCTGGAGGCAAGGTAATGGGGCAAGACAGGGCTGGAGAGCACCCAGGCCAGGACGCCGAGGTTTAACCCTTTCTAGGTGGCAGTGGGTGAAGGTATAACACTGCCCCAAATGAAGGACCAGCCCTAACCCACCACCCTGTTTTCAGCTGGTTCCTACAGGAGAGGGGAGAGCCCTGCCGTGGTCCAGCCAAGGTCAAGTTGCTTTTGCAGATTTTAGTAACTGAAGTGGCTGAGAAAAGCACTGAGTCATTTACTCCTGCAGCAAATAACCACGACACCTGCTGTATGCTGGGCACTCTTGGGGCTGTACCGTGAACGAGATCAGCATCATCCAGCTATGTTCAAGCTCAAGGGTCCTTTAATGACCCCTTGGCCCCATCTCCAGGCCAAAGCAGAGAGTACATGATTATCCCCATTTTACAAAAGAAAGAACTGACACACACAGGGTCACCCAGGATATAAGGGTAGAAGGTAGACGATAACTCAGATCTCCTTCATTGGAGCATAAAGTTTCCACTTTGTTAAAACACAAGACGGTTTTTCCAAACCCTCCACTATTCGTGTGTCTATTCACTCAGTCGCTTTGTCTGACATGCTTAGTGATTGTGACCCTGCCCCAGACTGAGTGTGGAGCGCCTGGGACGTAAAAACAAAGGAGCTCGTTCCCTTTCCTCAAAGAGTCTATGGTCTACGGGGACCACAGGGGTCATGGGCTCCACAGCCACCCCAGGCACAGTGAAGGAGCACATGGAGGGGCCCTCAGTGAGGAGGCTGAGACATAGGATGGCTTGGAGACAGACCTTCCATTTGCTGTGTCACCTTCGTCACGCCACTCTCCTCACTGAGCCTCAGTTTCCTCATCACTTAAGTGGCCATAGCAATAGTACCTACCTCAGTGGGCTGGTGTGAGGGCTCAATAACGTGATATGGTGCCTGACACAGTCAGCACTCAATGAATGATGATTATTTAAGGGTCCAGGAAAGAAAACCCAGAAGGACAGGTAAAAGGGTCCAGAATTCAGTAGGACAACTGATTTTTGTGTGTCTGTCACGACGTTTTGTTTTTAAACATTTTTGCGCAGTTATTAAGTGTATGTACTGAGCACAAATCAACACCTTGAAGCAACCCCTTGAAGCAGGTATGGTTGTTTTCTTCCCATTTTGCAGATGAGGAAATTGAGGACCAGTGACAGAAAGTTCTCCAAGATCACACGGCAAGAAAAAATAAAAGACTGTGTCCCCCAACGCTTGTCCCCACACTGGGCCACCCCATTGTTAAATGGAGGAGGGAGTTTGGCTGTCATTTTGCTGTGGACAGGACAGGAAAACCAAGGTTGAAATGGTGGCATGAAGGGCGCAAAGGTGCTGGGGAGCTGCTGACAGGAAGGGCTCTGAGACCCAGAAAGGGGGACTCCAACAAAAGCAGAACCGCCCCCAGGATGACCTCCCCCACAACATCAGGCCTATCTTCTCTGCATGTTGCTCTGTGGTCCTACCGAGAGGAGGCACGAGGGGGTGGAAAAAGATGACCAGCTGTGGGACACCTTCACGTCCCCAAGTTCCCAAAAGGTTCTCCACCTTCATGATGATCTCGTCCAGCCAATGACAATGAAGCTACCGATGCTGCGGTTGCCCCCCACGCCCCCCTGCTCCTCCCTTCAGCCACAGGAGAGAAATCCTGATGGATTTCTGCACCGTTTAGTGCTGAGTCGCCATGATAGAAATATCTGGTATCTGCTCACACAGAGGAAGCCCCCAACCAGAAGATCTGGTTGATCTAAGTCAAAGTTGGCTGATACTTAGCATGTGCCTTGGACCCTGTCCTCCCTTGCCCATGCAGACATCAGAAATCGATCATGGCATTCCTTCCGCTGAGCTCTGAGAAGGCCAGTGTATTCATTGCCTAGTGCTGCCTTAACAAATTGCCACACGCTGGGTGGCTTAAAATGACAGAAATTGGGCTTCCCTGGTGGCGCAGTGGTTAAGAATCCGCCTGCCAATGCAGGGCACACGGGTTCGTGCCCCGGTCCAGGAAGATCCCACATGCCGCAGAGCGGCTAGGCCCGTGAGCCACAACTACTGAGCCTGCACGTCTGGAGCCTGTGCTCCGCAAAGGGAGAGGACGCGAAAATGAAAGGCCCGTGCACCGCAATGGAGAGTGGCCCCCGCTTGCCGCAACTGGAGAAAGCCCTCGCACAGAAATGAAGACCCAACACAGCCAACAATAAATAAATAAATAAATAAATTTATTTAAAAAAAAAAATGACAGAAATTTATTCTCTCAGAGTTCTGGAGGCCAGAAATCCAAAACTAAGGTGTCAACAGGGCACACTCCCTTCGAAGGTTCTAGGAGAGAATCTTTCCTTGCCCCTTCCAGTTTCTAGCAGGTCCAGGCTTTCCTTGGCTTGTGGCCGCATCACTCCCATCTCTGTCTCAGTCTTCACGTGGCTTTCTCCCCTTCTGTGTGTCTGTGCTTCTGCTCTTCTCCTTCTTATAAGGATACTTGTCAATGATTTTAGGACCCACTGGGTAATCCAGGATAAACTCATTGCAAGACCCTTAACTTAATTACATCAGCAAATGCAATTTTCCAAATTTTCCAATCCTTATTTTCTAATAAAATCTCATTCACACGCTCCAAGGGTTAAGTTGTAGAACTTTTGGGGTGGAGGGAGGGAGCCACCATTCAAACCACTACAGTCACAGAATCTTTCCCAGTATAGTATTCAAATGAATTGACCCACACAAGGTAATGTTGGCCCATGAAATGAAATCTTTTTACAATCTCTGGTCTAAATCAAACCTGGTGATTTGATCGGACTATAAATGTTTGTGGAGTGCCATTTATGTAAGAGCCTCAATGCTCTCAGCTGTGCAAGGGGCCATGGTGAAAACTAAGAGAGAGATACATATCAAAAAACACGTGGCTGGCACAGGATGGGCCTTTAGTAAATGCTCATTGGCCTATCCTGGCACCTTGCTGCGTCCTGTAAAATACAGTCTCTGCCCTGAGGGGAAAACCCTGGTAAGAACTAAACCTCAGGAGATCCTAAAGGGATGAAGTTTCCCATGAAGTTTCCTTTCCTCCCACTGCAATCACATTTAACAGCTGTCTTCCCCAGTCCTTGCTTTTATTCAACAAATATATTTTAGCTGTCACTCTGGGTCAGCTCTGTGCCAGGTTCGGGGATAAAATGTCTGATGAGCCCTCATGGGACAGAGCCCACTGAAGGGGACAGGCTGGGAGGTGGGCTATGAAAGACTATTGGGGCTCTACTTTAGACGGGAGGTCAGGGAAGCCTCTCTGAGGAAGAAAGAGGAAAGATGACAGGGTTTAGCCAAGCCATGAGCTGAGGAACAATAGACTAAGAACCTGGTAGAGCCTAGGCTGCACCTGTGCTGATCACCTCTGTACCCCCAGGAGCCCAATAAGGAGGTGTGAAATCACATTTAATAGAAAGGTGATTGTCTAACCCATTTTACAGATGGGAACAGCAAGGCAGTACACCTAAGCTTGCAATGAGGGTACGGACTTCTGTGGATGAGGAGAGCCTGGCATGCACTGACAGCCAGCTTGCAGAGGTGACCCCTGCTGTCCTACCTGCCTCCCCCGGTATCCCTCACCCAGGCTCCTGCCCATTGGCTCAGGCTCTCTGAAGGAGTTCCATGCCAAGCCAGGGTGAGGGGAAGAGCGGGAGGAGGGCAGGGAGGCCTCATTTCAACCTGGCACAAAGTGAATTCTTTATGGAAAGAATCAGATGAGCAGGTGGCCTGGGATGCTGAAAAGCTGGAAGAAACATGCCCAATTCCCAGCAAGAACGCCAAAGAATCACTCTATTGGGAAACCTCTCCCCTGCTGTACACTGGCACTACCAGATGGACCCTTTCCCTGGGGAGATTTCTCCCCATCAGCCCTCACTCTGCTCTCTACCTTGATGACTCTTACACATCACTCAGGCTCAGCTCCCCCATTGGGTTAGGCGTCCTCCCCATGCTCTCTTAATACCCTGTGATTACCTCTCCTACACTGCCTTCACGATGCACTGTCTTGTCATTTTCCTGGTGAAACCCCCCTGGCCAGATGGTGACCTTTTTAAGATCAGGGATTCTAGCCCTCTGTTGTGTGAACCCAGCACCTGAATCTGGCTTACGAAGATACCCAACGTTAAGTTTGATGAATAGGCATGTGAAGAAAAAAAAAAACAAAGACTCAATCAACTAATCAATCAATCAAAATTTATTTGTAAACAAGTTACATGTAAATATCAAAACCACAGTTCAGCCCCAGGCCTGCTTCATCCTGAACCGCGCAACCCGTAAGCACCTCTGTCCTGCAGGGATGTGTGGGCTGCCGGAGTGTCCAGTAGGTCCAGAGGGAGAGGAGGAGGGTAGGGGGTGAGAGAGATGCACACGACACAGGGATGGGTTCTGGGTGCAAATACACTCGTTCTTTCATATTTATTGAGCACCTCCTGTGTGCCAGGCACTGTGTTAATACAGTGGACCCTGATGTAAGACATGGCCTCTGCCCTCAAGGATTTCACAGTCAGACTGGACAGGTACACTGACGGGTGCTGGGAGGGGTGACGGGGAGTTTTGATGCAGGAGGAGACAAGCCCAGACCAAGGTCAGCTTTGGGTAGAAACTGTCCCATAGCTCAGGGGCGTGACCTACCCTAAATCCCCCAGAGGCTTCTGGGTGCCCATCATAGTGTGCAGGTGATGTCTCCTTGCCCAAGACTGCAGCACCAACTCCTGCCTGAGTTTCCAGCCTCCCAAGTCTGCAGATTGCAGACTTGCCATGTGAGGCAAGTCCTCAAAATAAATCTTTCTCTACCTCTCTTTGGATATGTGTAAATCTTAGGATATATGTATATTATATATACATTATACATATAGATATAGATCTAATTAGTTCTATCTCTCTGGAGAACCCTGACTGATACCGATTTTGGTATCCATCTCCACACTGCCCCAGAGATCTTTCTGGAACACAAGCTGGATGGTATCCCACTCCTGCTTAAACCTACCTTTAATTTCACAAGGTCTGGGATAAAATCCAGGCCCTCCTAGGTGACTTCTAAGGGTGGAAGCCTGGTTGATTTTCAGCCTCCGTTTCCCCAGTTCCCAGGAACTTCCTCTCCCCTCCCCTCCTGGTACCCTAGTCTTCAGCCAGCTGAGCAGTGGGGAGATACTGTGAGGACAAGAGCCCAGGGAAAGGCTCTCAGAAGCAGACCTCTCTCTCTACACCCCTACCATTCCTCTACCCACCACCAAGCAGGCCTTCTAGAACTTTCTAGGACACAGCTGCAATGAGGGTCTGGGCCTGGACCCTCTGGATCCAGTCTGAGGGCACGAGTGTCCAGAGCTCAGGAGAAGGCAGAGGGGGCCCTGTTTTTGCCAATCCCTCCCCGTGGGCAGAGTTGGAGCCAAGTTTGGTGGAGCTCCTTGGCTTGGCTTCCTTGACTCCTGCAGGTGGAAGGCCCTTGAGCAACTGTGGTTCTTTCTGGATGTCTCAACCAACCCAGAACCCCAGCTCCAGCCCCAGTACCGGAGGGGCACCCACTGGTGGTGACTGTGAAAAAATAAAACACAGGGATATCACACAGGGCTCATGCTGGGACCCGTGTAAACCCCACACTCTGGTGCCAAGGAGCGTGGCCTCTGGTGACTGCCAGAGGAAAACCCTGTCCCACTGAAGCCCAGCCTCCCACCATGGCTTAGGGGTCGCTGACTTCCCCCAGGGACGTGGATGGCGCCCCAGGGCTCATCCCCAGGCGGGGGTATTTGGGTAGCAGACTGCTCGAGCACACAGGATTGGCTATGAAAGTCCCTGCAGCGTGAGACACACCTCCCAAGAAAAGCCTTTCCCTTTGGAATCTCCTGGCCACGAGGACTCTTGCTGGCGTGGTAGCAAGAGGTACATGAGAGATGAGAATCCATGCATTCAATCAGTCAGCCCTGATCCCCTGCTATGTCCAGGTACCGTGGACCTCAAAAATAAAACACAGCACCTTCCTCAAGGAGACTTCCGAGACAGACGCTGGTGCTCTAGGGCCTCTATACACAGCACTGCGAGGCTCGCAGGAGACCATCTGCTGCGGTTTTAGAGATCCCCAGTGCCTCTGGAGACTCACCATGTACCACATCTGTGATGTCTCCAGTTCGCCTTACACACCGCCCAGACGATCTTTCTCTAGCATTGTTTTCTGGATTAAATCAAACTCCTTCAGTGCCCACTAAGGCTGGTCTCTGGAGGCCTCTCCCTCCTCCTCACTCACCCCTCCCACCCAGCTCCTCATTCTCCCCTGGGCTTCAGCCAAGCAGGGCTCTGGGCAGACACTTGAACAAGCACTCTTGCTTCATACCATGGGGCCTTTGGACTCACAGTGTCCTGCCTGGAATGCCCTTTCCCTGCCTCGCCCACCTGGCAGTTGGAAGTTATCCCCTTGTGAAGTCTTCTCTGACGTCTCAGCCGCAACACCAGTACCCCTAGATGGTATGTCTCTGTCCATAAAAGCAACTTCCAATTCCTCACCATGTTTGGCTGGTTGGTGAGGCCTTGTAACTGAGCAGGACCCTATGGGGCCTTCCCCGGACAGACACCTCCCCTGTATCCTCTGCTGTAGCTCCTCTCTGAAGTACTCAGATAACAGTATCTGATGCACGCTTCCTGAGTTGATTTACAGATGCTAAAACCAACACCAAATGGAAGAAATTAACTACTTGATGATCATGAACCCCCAGACCTACTGGTGCCTATGGATTGATAACCGTCAACCACCCTGTTACCTCACCATCAACCAATCAGAGAATTGTGCATAAACTGATCACCTACCCTATGAGCACCCGCCCTCACCTGGCCTCTAAAAATACTTTGCTGAAACCCTTCAGGGAGTTTGGGGTTTTGAGCACAAGCCACGCGTTCTCCTTGCTTTGCCCTGCAATAAACCTTTCTCTGCTCCAAACTCTGACATTTCGTTTTGTTTGGCCTCACTGTGTGTTGGGCACACAAACCTGCATTTGGTAACAGCCTGGCATGTCTTGGCCAATGCCCACCCCTCCCCATCACCCACATCTTACCAGTTACCCTGGTCTTTTTTTTTTTTAGAAGGTTTTTTGTTGTTGTTCTTTTTAAATTTTTTTAGAAGGTTTTTTTTTTTTTTAAATTTTTGGGCTGTGCCACGTGGCTTGCGGGATCTTAGTTCCCCGACCAGGGATCAAACGCGTGCCCCCTGCAATGGAAGCATGGAGTCCTAACCACTGGACCACCAGGGAAGTCCCACCCTGGTCTTCTTAAATGCCAGCTATTTGTCATCTCACGGACTCCACACTTTCTGTTTTCTCTGCCTGTAATGTTTTTCCCCAGGAGCCGCAAACTTTAATTGTTCAGCTTCCAGCTTCTAGACCCACAAAAGAGAGATTCTCCCCTATTGAAAATGGAGTCTCTTCCTCTTTCTTCTTTATCTTCGCACACTGCCTGGTTTGCTCATAATACAAACACAATTGCAATACTTTTGTGGACTTCTTCCTTTGTCGACCCAGTTATCGCCTTTCTGTCTGCTGGACTTTCGATTTCATGAAGGGAGGAGGTCTTGCTGTTGATCCTCACCATTGTATACCCAGCCTTCAAAAAATCATGCTTAATAAATATCCATTGAAGGACTAGTGGTTATGTGAGTGTACACATATGAAGGAATTCACCTAATATGTGTGCATCTTACCATACATAAATTACACTTTAATAAAAATATATACAAAGTGTACTGAATACTTATAAATGCATTAAAAATGATAAGTGATAATGCACGAATTTGCCTATGTATCTTATTAATTGTATTTGCATCACTGGTGTTTAACACAGAGGCTGGCCCAATATTTCCTCCATTCCCGTGATGTAAAGTGGCCAAATTCAGCGCACATTACATTAATGTGATCTTCCTTTATACTTCCTCTTGGAAAGTCATCATTAAACCAGTGATGCATCTTAAAATAGATGATTTGTCTTAGAACACTGAACATAGAAAACTCAGTTTGTAGAAGTCACTCACTAAATGTTGAACAAATTTGACTTGAAACGCAATGGCATAAACTCTTAAGGGAGCTTGAAAAAGAGGTTTATACAGTACTCCTCTTACCTTATTCACCTGTTTAAGAGAAACAGGCCCGTGAAAAGGCTGCAGAGAGTGTACTAGTTAAGGCCTTGGGACTGGATCACCTGCCGATGAATCTGGGCTCCACTGCTTGCCAGCTGTGTGACCTTAAGCACAGTGCTTAACCACTCTGAACCTTGTTTTCCTCATGAAACAGGAAGTGTGATCCCTACGCCACAGAGCCCTGGTAAGGATTCAGTGAGATGATGACTGGGAAGCTTTTAGCTCAGTGCCTGGCAGACAGCAAGCCCTTGATAAATAGTGGCAATTATTAGTGGTGTTGTGTTCCAGCCCAGGCCCTGCCCTGGTCCTCTGAGCCCACAGTCAGTCCCCTGTAAGCGCCACATAATTGTGCGTGTTTGCAGGGAGGGAACAGAGCACAGGGGAAGAAGAGGAGGTACCTGCCCCCGAGGGGACTCTCATCCTAGAATTCTCTTCCTTCCCAGCCCAGCGAAAGTGTTTCCTCCACTCTGTAGAACTTCACTCCTCTGGGATCCCAGCTCTGGGCCCCAGGGGTGCTGGGAACAGAGCGGCACAGTCAACAACCTTTTCAGTTGTGTCAACATCTCTTGTACCTTCAAGTCCCTGGACTTCAGAAACCAGGGGAGGATATCAGACTCAAAACTGGAGCCAGCCCCCGTGGCAGCCTCAGCTCTCATGAATACCCTCCATGCGTCCCTGTCTGAGCATCACCGACTCCCTGGAATCCCGAACCAGCCAAGGCCATTCACACTAGTGAGCCTCTGCACACACTGTCCACACCACCTGATGCTCCCAGTGCATTCCACCTATGGCCCTTGGCTCTGAAATGGGACTTTATCATTTCCCTTATTTTACAGGTGAGCCAGCTGAGTCCCAGAGAGGTTTGGTCACCTGATGCAGGTGACCCAGGGGCTCCCAACTCCCAAGGGCTGTAAGTGACCCCCCTCCCCACATCTTCCACCAAAATAGTAATCAAGTGTCTCCAGAGAGTCCCACGTTCACCATCTCACTCTGAGGTCAGTTTTATTCTCTCCAGCTTACAGGTGAGGAAGCCCAAGTTCAGTCGCTTGCCTGGGAGCATGTGGTGTCAGGTGGCAGAGATGCCCTACAACCCTAGCCCCTCGGGATCCAACTGACTTGCTAAACTGATTCCCGGGGTGATACTGTTGACTAGCATCCTGAATTGGAGACATGCTCTTTTGGGGTAAAAATATCAAAGAATTAGGACCTCAGGAGGAGCCCCGAGGAAGGTGGACTTCCCTGACCACCCTGGCCAAGTACACTTTCCTCCCTGTCAACACTTCCATTGTCGTTTAGAGGGTGTAGTAAGATTCCCAGGGCCCAGGAGACATGGAAGGACTGGGAGTTCTCAGCCTCCTCCAGAGCTCCTCCCATCTCGCCCACCCAGCGGACACGCAAAGCCAAGACCTCCTGTCGCAGTTTTCAGCCCCAGTGACCCCAGACAACTTGGTCACTCTGCCCTCCAAGCTCAGTTCCTTAGAGCATCAGCTCTGGAAACGGCTGCCTAAACTCAAATCCCAGCAACACCACTTGCCAGCTGTGACCCCCTGGGCAAGGGACTTAATCTCTCTGTGCCTCAACACCTTCACCTGTAAAATGGAAATAACAATAGTATCATGGCTGTGATAATACACAAGAAAGTAAACCCTCAAAAAATGTTAGTTTGGACGTGGAGGTGTGTTTTGTTTTGTCTCTCCTGAAATGAAGCCAAACATTCATAAGGATTCTTGCTTTCCTCGGGCGGCAGGAGCTGCAACCAGGCGGCTGGAAGCGGGGATATGGAAACAGGCCCAGGGCCAAGTGGGGACGGCGAATCCCATCCAAGTGTCCCGGCCCAGCAGGGGAGGGCCAGCTCGAGATGGCGAGGCTGCCCGCGCAGGCCTCGGTGCCAGGCCCATGAGTGGGCCCCTCTGGGCCAGACACCTATTTTCATTATCAGGCCCACATTCCTGGGATTCCTGGGTGAACCAGGCGCTTATTACAAGAGACTCAAAGCGCCAAAGGAAAATACTCATTTGAGGCCCAGACATGGATTTTTCATTTTCATAATTGGCCTTTGGGTCTGCACGTCCCAGGGCGGCAGGCGGAAAGGAGCTGCTGGACAAAGTGTCTCTGTGGGAGCCCAGTCGCCCATGGGGGAGGGCGGGGCCGGCTCCGCCCACAAGGCCCTCCAGAGGTCATGGTATCCATCCCCCTGCCTCTCAGCCTGACTCATCAGCACCCGGGCCAGAGGGACAGGCATATCTACTCTGCTTTGCAGAAGGGGCCAGGAGGCTTGTGAGATCCCCTCCAGATCCTCTCACACACTAGCCGTCTGTCTAACTCAGCGTCTCAACTAGGAGGTGATTTGGGCTCCCAGGGGAGACGTTTTTGGTTGTCACAACTGGAGGAGGAGGAAGGACGGATGCTCCTGACCAAGGATACTGCCCAGCATCCCACAAGGCTCAGGACAGCCCTGTTGCCACAACAAAGAACCACCCAGCAGCCCTGATGACAAGTGTCAGCCCATTGCGCTGCAGCTCTTGTGCACTTTTTCCCAATTAGAGTTCACGGAGGTGTAACAAGGGGAGGAGGGCCAGTCACCCAGGTGCGTCTTTTAGGAAGGAGAGACAGGTGTAGGGTGGGGAATAAAGACCAATATACACGGCTGCCTACCCGATGGGTGCAAAGTGGAGATAAACTACAGGGGATTTGGAATCCAGCGGACCTGGATTGGCGCACAGCCTCCATTCCCCAGCTGTGGGGCTCTGGGCAAGTCACTTCGTGAGTTTCATTCAGCCTGACCTGGGAAATGAGGTCAGCATCGCCACCTCACAGGGTGGGTGTGAAAATGAGCAGCGATGACATTGGCCGAGTACCTCGTGTCTGCCTGGAGCATGGAAGTTCCCCACACATGCCGACCTCCTCCCCTGACTATATTTCCCCTTTCCACAGCCTTCCCGTTGGCACCTTCCTTCCCCTGTGGCCTCTGCCTCCCTCTCTCTGCCCCTCCAAACCCTTCCAGTGCCCAGGCCACTGTCCCTCCGGAGCACCTATTCCGCCTCCAACCTCTGGCCACCCTCCTAAGCCAGCAGAGATGCCTGCCTTGGCCACGCACTGGCTTCTACGGGTCATTCCTGGCTCTAGGGGTATGGGGGCATATTTGGGAGTCTGTGGTATGTGTGAATGACATGTATCTATAGATTTGCACATGTACTGAGCGTTTTTGTGTGTATGTTGGTGTGTGAGTGTGCGTTTCTGTGTCTTGTGTGGATGCATATGTCCTGGGACTGCCTCTTTCTTCTTTCGTTGTCTCCCAGTCTCTGCAGGATACTTTGCAATATGTTGGACTCATTAGCTGTAGAGAGTCCTTAGGGGAAAGCTGGAGAGATGGATGTCTCCAGATTTCAGAGCAGGCTCTTTCTTCCCTCTCCCCTGAGAAGCACGCCCAGAACCCAGGTTGTCATACACCATCCTGCCTTTCCCCACACCTTTCCATCCTCCTTTTCTGAGCACTGACTCCGGGCCAAGCCCTGTCCTGGACACCTGGATGGAGAGTTGCTCCCACCCAGTCCCTGCTGAAAGTCACCTCATGTTCCAGTGGGAGCTCTCAGGGCTACTGGTCAGCCAGGATGTACCCGGACAGCAGCACCTGCTTTTAAAAGGTTGAAATACTCCTTAACGTTTGGCAAACAGCCTCTGCCCTGAGTCCCAAAGGCCCCCTGATTCCCACGATCCAGGAAGTGACGGGCTAACCCAGGCCCTGCAGGGAGCCTCCAGGGACCCTGCTCCTGGGCTGTGCCGGCCTCCCTCCATCAGCTCTGATCAGTTGGTGCCTCTGCCATACCAGCTGTTAAATATTTTCAGACACTCCTGGGAGGCAGAGGCCTCATCATGCTGCAAATCGTTAAGAGCACCGAAGCAGATGTTGAGCAGCTCTGAAAGCACTGAGGACAGAGCCACTAACTGCCTGCAGGATTTCAAAGAAATCTTCAGAGGAAAAAAAAAAAACGATTCTTCTCCAGGATCTTGAAGGATGGATAGGAGTCTGCAGGAAGATGAAGAGAGGGAAAGCCTTACTAGGTGCAGGGAGCAAGAAGTACAAAGGCAGAGAGGTGTGTGAAAGAATCTCAGGCTAAAGGCAACCAGTTCCTGAGGGTGCAGAATGTGGGGATGATTGGAAAGGCAATGAGGAGACTAAATCGGAACAGGCCTTGAATGCTGAGCTAAGGAGCTGTAGCTACCCTTGGCAATCTTCAGGCCTAGGACCAGCTACACAGTTTGGGGGTCCAATACAAACTGAAAATGGGGGGGGCCCTTGTTCAAAAATTATTAAGAATTTCAAGACAGTTACAACTCAACATTAGAGGAGGGTCCTTCTAAGCCCAGGGCACCACATGACTGCCCATGAAGATGGTGATGCCCAAGGCCGCTGGTCTGAGCTGATGTGCTGCCTGGGATTTAGGAGATGACAGCCTGAGCCCACCAGGCCTGAGAGAGGAAGCAGGAAACACCTCTGCAAAATTCTCCTGGCCTCATGGGAGATTAGCCCCTTCCATTTGCAGAGATCGGGTTACCATTCCAGATGGACTGTTTTCAGAGCCTTAATTAATCAGAGAGGTTAGTGCGGCACTTTTCTCTTGTGCACTAATTCCTCACCCAGCTGACCCTGCCGCTGTATAAACACACGAGGTGGGTGCCCCGGAGGACCCAAAAGCCTGCTTCCCATAAGCGCTGGCTCCAACCACTGCCCAGCGGCTTGGGGATGTGCCCAGAGTCACCCAGGCTCCATCTCACACAGGGCCCTGCTGAAGGGTTCAGAGGGCCTTCAGTGGCCACCTCACTAGGAACCAAGGAGCCCAGTGACTTGGGGCAAGTCACTGGAACACTTTGCTAATTTCCCCTTCCCAGAGATGAGATAAGCCACCAGATGGGAGAAGGAATCAACAGGGGTCTAACTGCACTTTTGATGCAAATAGAGGCCAAAATCAAAAGCTCCTCTTCTTGAGGTTAATAGATTCATTTGGTTAAAAGCTGAGAAGCATTTCACCACAACCTCTGTCCCCAGCAACCTGCCCTCAGTATTTGCATATGTTTTGAATGAAAATTGTCAGGACCATGCAAACTAGACAGCTAAATGCATCTTATCTGATGGCTGTCGGGGAATTTGGGGGGAACAGGCGGGGTTTAAACATGAATCGGGGCTGAGGCTCTTGTGTGGGTCTGAGCCTCAGTGATAGTATCTGCCCCACCCTGGGCCCGGGCTTATGATAAGCTGCCTTCTCCATTTCACCGGCCCCTCGGTGACTAACAAGCCACCTGCCTGTGGTGGGACCGGGAGAAAGAGAAATGATTCTTTATTGTTCCTTCTGGTTCCATTGAGGTCAAGTGTGAGGAGCAGGGTTAGGGTACCACTGACCCTAAAGAGGGTTTCCATGCCTTGATCCATTACTCCATTCATCCTGAAGTACTTCATTCAACCATTTCATCCTTCACCATGTGAATCTTTCAACTGTATTCACAAATAATACCTATCTTTAGGGGGGAAATCCGAAAGGAAATATATTCATTTTTTTAATTGATCACATCATATACATCACATAAGTTCTCTGCAGGAAAAAAAAATTAAAATGCTGATACACGCTGTGCAAAAAAGGATATGTGATCCTAAAGCTCCCCACATTCCCCTGCCCAGAGCATCACCACCATTAGCTCCTGGAGGGGCTGTATGTTCTCTCAGACTCACTCTGCACATTGCTGCACAGAGAACTCTGTCTTCCTGGCACTTGGGTGTCCCTGACCTCCCTAGCTCTTGTCCACTGATTGCCAGGGTCCCACTCCGGTTCTTGTGACAACCAGAAGCTCCCAGTCCCCACCATTCCTGCACATACCCTAGGCAGAGAAATCGGCAGTCCCAAGCTCAGATGTTTTTACCAAGCATCTCTCTTGCACTGTGCTAGGCCCGGGGCAGGTTGCAATGGGCAAGATGCAGCTGAGAGCCAATACGCTATGTGTCACGGCTTGCTGGGGTCTGGCCGAGAAAGCAGCCACCTTCCCATCTTCCAGTTTCCAGATTGGGATTTGCATTTTGCTTTCTAAAGACCCTTATGTCCCTTAGCATTCCCCACTGCCCTTCAGAGCTTACTTCTTCTTCTTGCCTACCTGCAGTTCCCAAGTTTATCATCACAAGCTTAAATTGCTTCTGTTAACGGGGAAACACAGCACACTTATTTTTTAATAAAATTTATTTAGCAGGTATTACATGCCAGGTACTTGGGCAAGCATTATGTGAGAGGTAATAGATGTAAAAGAAACATCTTCACATCTACTTATAAAAAAAAAGACTATCTATTTTCATTTCAAGCTGCTTAATACACTCAAGGGTTAGAGGAGAAGGACAAGAAACCCTGCATATATTTTAGAAGATGATTCTCATGGGGCAGGATTGCATAGGGAAGTTTTCCTTGGGCATCGATAATATGATTCAGAGAAGTTACCTCCAGCCCTGGACCAGGAGGTTGTACATGGCCTGTAATAAAAATAATGACAATGAGATAAATGGCACTATTACGCTTACCAGGGGCTTACACATATGCAGACAACAATGATGATGGCAAGGATGTTGAAGTAATGAGGTTAAGTGATATGATCTATGCCTGACACACAGCAAGCATTCAGCAATTGGAAGCTGCTACGTTTATCTTCCTTCTTTCTAGTAAGGTATTATATTTCCCATTTTATCTACAAGAGCCCTGAAACTCAGTGAGGTCTACATCCCTACCCTAGATCACAGCAGCTAGCAAGTGGGGGAGCTGAGATTTGAACCCAAGTCCCCCGAGAACCAAGATGAGTTGGTGATACAGCTTTGCCAGAGTTTCTTGGCTAAATTATAGAGGAGAAAATATCAGCCCAGCTCCTCCTCTTAATTTCCAAATTGCTTTGATAGGCTTGTTTCTGTAGACCTGTTACTCAGCATTTTCCAGAAATGGTCTGATTGCTATTTCTCACCCCCTTTGTTACAGTTTGAGAGGAAAGTCCTCAGATTGTGAGCCTATCCTATCTTGCTTTAATCCAACCCAAAACACGGTCAGGCCTGCTAACTTTCCCTTGATTTTTTTTTCCCCAAGCTCTCCCTGTTCCCATCTAGATCAAAGCCTAAATATTGTAGCCTAAATATTTGTATTTAAGTTTGCAGCCTAAATATTGAAAGATGTCACTTGGGTGTATCCAGCATTGCTCAATTTGTTTCAACCGAAATCTTTGAATATTAGTTTGAGAGAAGGAGAAGCCAATGTTTACTTTGGTCTGAAGGCCCTTCAATTATTGAGCTCATCATAGTCTTCAAGAACTTTCATTTAACTCTCCAGCATAATTCAAAAATCTCTCCTAGTTTTCAGAAGAAGGCACCCTAAGGTATGATGGCAGACCCCTGACTGAGTTTGACCCATGAAGTTCTTTAAATATAGTCAATGAATAGCCATCACTCAAAAACTGAGACATTTCACGTAACAACATGCATTTCCTGCTTCCATTTGAAAAAGATCTGGAGAGATTTGGAAGGTCTAGAAATGCTAGGCCAGAATTCTGAGCCTCTGGCTCACAGCTGCCCTCTGTAGACAGACATGTGTTCCCCACCAGGTCTGCTTATGTCATACATGTTACCTCCTAGGCCCTGCTACAGTGCCAGGCCCGGCTCTGCCACCTACCTCACCATGTGACTTAGGACAAGTCACCCAAGCTTCTCATGTGATGCCTTGGGCTCCTCATGTGGTGCCTCACAGACACCTGAGTCATTTTCTGCTTTCCAGCCCCGAACTTCTAAAAGGAGCTTCGACTGTTTGCATTGAACAACTCAACCAGCTCTCCCTTGGCCAGAATGCAGTGCCCTGAGACCAGACATGTCTGTCCTCTGTGACACTGAGTACCTGGAGTGGAGAGAGGGGTGTCACCTGTGACCTCTGTGTTGCCTGGATTCATATTTTCAGGCTTATTTCTTCCTCCTAAACAAGAGCTCTCGTTTTCTTAGTTGAAAAGCCACCAGAACCAAGCTTTTCCAGACATAGCCCCAGGCTCAGAAGGGTTCTCGGGTTAGTTCCTTGCTTCCAGGCAGGCCACCAGAACCCTTTCAGAGAAGACTTTTGGCTTTGCTCCTATAAAAAAAAAAGAAAGGAAAGAAAGGTGGGAGGGAGAGAGAAAGGGAGGGACGGGGGAAAAAGGGACTGTTTTGATTTAAAATAAAACATTTTTTGTAACGTCGACATAATTTAAATGTTAATAAAAACTACAAAAATGTTTACCTGCAATTCCATCACAACAGCAAATAAACCCTCTTTAATCTTTGTCTATATACACATAAAATTTCACCATAAAAATAGTTTACATTTGCTGAATGCCTGTTAGATGGATTGTGCCTTTGGTGTTGCATCTAAAAAGTCAGCACCAAACCCAAGGTCATGTAGATTTTCTCCTATATTATCTTCTAGGATAATATTGTAAGTATTAATAAGTATTGTAATAAGTATTAATAAGTATTGTAAGTATTGTAGCTTTGCATTTTACATTTAGTACTATAATATATTTTGAGTAAATTCTTGTCAAAGGTATAAGGCCTGTATCTAGATTCTTTTTTTGCATGTGGTTATTAGGTTTTTCTAGCACCATTTGTTGAAAAGAATTTTTCCATTGTGTTGTCTGTGGTCCTTTGTCAATAAATCAGTTTACTATGTTGATGTGGGTTTATCTCTGGGCTGTCTATTCTGTTCCACGGATTTGTGTGTGTGTGTGTGTGTGTGTGTGTGTGTGTGTGTGTGTGCTTTCATTTGCATTAATGTGTAAAGTTATTTATTTTTAAATTTTTATTGGGGTATAATTGATTTACAATGTTGTATTAGTTTCAGGTGTACAGCAAAGTGACTCTGTTATACAAATACATATATTCACTCTTTTTTAGATTCTTTTCCCATATAGGCCATTACAGAGTATTGAGTAGAGTTCCCTGTGTTTTAAGTAGGTCCTTATTAGTCATCTATTTTATACATAGTAATGTGTATGTGTCAATCCCAATTTTCCGATTCATCCCTTCCCCCCCAACCCCCTGGTAACCATAAGTTTATTTTCTACATCTGTAACTCTGTTTTGGTTTTGTAGATAAGTTCATTTGCAGTCTTTTTTTTAGATTCCACATATACGCGATATCATATGATATTTGTCTTTCTCTGTTTGACTTACTTCACTCAGTATGAGAATCTCTTGGTCCATCCATGTTACTGCATATGGCATTATTTTGTTCTTTTTTAATGGCTGAGTAATATTCCTTTGCATATATATACACCACATCTTCTTTATCCATTCCTCTGTTGATGGACATTTAGGTTGCTTCTATGTCCTGGCTATAACGAATAGTGCTGCAATGAACTGTTCAATGGATTTATTTGTCTGTTCATTCACCAATACCACACTGTCTTGATAACTGTAGCTTTCTAGTAATTCTTGGAAACAGTGTCAGCCTCTGACTTTGTTCTTCTCTGATATTGTGTCAGGTATTTTGGGTCTTTTGCCTCTCCATATAACTTTAGAATCAGTTGTTGTTGTTGTTGTTTTTATTTGATATTTACGAACTAACTTGCTGGGATTTTGATTGGGGTGACATTGAATCTACACAGTAAGTTGGAAAGAATTGACATCTTGACAATATTGAGTCCTCCTATCCTTGAATATGGAATATCTGTCTATTTATTCAATACTTCTTTTATCCTGAAGAACCAGAATCCAGATTAAAACAAATGCAAACAGAATTGATATGATGCACACGGATAAGGTGGGGGAAGAAAAGGACTCCACTCAAAACTGATCAAGGGTCTCTCCTTGACCAAACTTTAGATGGACTTCTCTGAGCCCTCTTTTTTGACAAGGCCTCATCCTTGGACCTTGTCATTGGCCTGCCTAACAATTCTGCTGAGTCAATTTAGCAAGAATTCCCACACAGATATCTGATCACCTCTGATATCTGATCAAATTCCTCAACTCCCACCCTTGATGTCTAAGTCTTTGGCCTGCCTTCAGTATGAATCCTATGAAGTCATTTTAGGAAGAATTCTCCTACCCTTGATGTCTGCTCTTAGTAATTTTCCATCCGCTGACCCCCTACTCTGTTGGTTGGCTATACATCTCCAGCTGTCTTCATTGTATTCAGAGTAGAGCCCGATCTCTCTCCTCTATTGCAGTAGTCTTGACACCTAACCCAGGAGACACGTGGTGAGCACTTTACAGTCCAGTCTTTGTTAACTTCCAGAAGCCAGGAGGCTCAAAGTCTTAAATGTCAGGGTTTGGCGGTGATGTGGGTGGGAGTATTATTGGTACCCAAGGGGTTTTAATTTATGGAGGTGACTGAGTGGCAGCACAGAGAGGTCTATGCCATTGAAAGAAGATTTTTATTATTTACATTTCCTGAAAGGAGGGCCCATGCCATGCCAGCCACATGGGAAGAATCAGGTTTGGGTCAGGAGGTAAGCAGGAACAAAGGGAAGGCCTGAACCACAGCCTTCATTGGGGTTTCCACAGAAAAGGCAAGGCAGGGCTAGATAAACAGTTTAAGGTGGGCCAGCTTGAATGATTCGGTGGGCTTTGGGCTCAAGGGGTGATCTTAGTTGTGATACCTGGCCCTGGGATGATTTAGGGCAGAGGAAATATCAGCTTGGTGTGTGAGAGAGAAGATGGTGGATGAGGACTCAGTCTTGGACCAGCCAGCCTGCAAGAAAGACCAGTTCCACCCAATAATATGGCCCCGTGTTGAATGGATGCTGAGTAGACATGCAGAATAAATGCAAGCAACCACAAAACTGCGGCATGTGGGAGATGGTAGGAAAAGGATTATAAAACAAGAGTAAAAGGCAAGCTAAAATGCCCAAATCAGAGTGACCTCCCCTGTATGTTCCTTAATTCGCTCATTTGCTAAATGGGAGTAGAAGTAACACCTCCTTCAACGTTTGTGGTGAAGAGTCCATGAGGCCAAGCGTGTTGAGTGTTTGGTACAGCTCCTAGTGCAACCAACAGATCACCAAATGCAAGCTCTGCAACAGGCGTGAGCGTGTCGGATGGACAGTCATGCTTTAGCTTAAGTTCATTTAATAAGAAAAAAATACAAACTTCCTAAGGGAAGTTGCGACGCTTCACATCACAAAGCAAGGCATCCATGCCTGTTGTTGTCACTGCTGCTGTTTTGTTTCAACTCGCTAATTCCTTTGGTGGGTTTCCAACAAATTTGCAGAAAAACATTTGACACCAAATACTTCACAGCCCATCCTAATACGTCAACAAGGCCAATTTGCTTTGCTGTAGAATCAATCGCGCGTGCTTATTTCATGCTACACCGTGGCAGGTAACAGTGCGCCTCAGACTTCGATGCGTATAGGAATCACCCCGCCTCCCGCCCCGGGGTTAAAAATATAGATTCTGATTCAGTAAGTGTGGTGCAGGGCCTGAGATTCTGCAGTTCTACAAGCTTCGGGGTGATGCCACTGGCCTAGGGCTCATCCTTTGAGCAGCAAGAGATTGAAACACAGTAACTTTGTTTTATTGGGAGGTCAGGCTTCCCTAGAACCTGAAAAGGCCAAAGGAGGAGGGAAAGACATTGACAAGTACTCTATGGCAGTCGTTAGTCCCTCCATGTGGCGGGTGCTTTTAGCCCTCACTCAGAGCCAGGGGACTCTTACTTGACACACAATTGGTACCATCAGTGCAGAGGGCTGGCTCTGGACCTTCACCCTGCTCCTAAGGGCTGAAAATTTGAAAAGGCACGGGGAGGCCTGTGTCCTTTTCAGCTGTCAGTCAGCACTCCAGGCCCTGCTGGGATTAAGTAGTCCATGCCCCGGGAGACAAAAACCCAGCATCGTTTACTCTGCTGGGGGAACCTGGGTCCTAGCCTCAGCCACTGACTTGGTGTGTGATGACTTGGTGTGTGAAGCCCCTTTCCTTCTCAGTCCTCAGTCACTCCACCCATAAAATACAGAGTTTTGAATGAGGTCCGTTGTCTCCAAATGTGGGGTGTCATGAGAATCACCCGGGAAGTCTGATAAAATCCTGAATCCTGCCCCGAGCCAGATCTAGATCTTTGAATATTGGTGGGAAAGTGGGTAGGGAGAGCTCAGAACAGGGTCTGCCGGAATGCCGGGGGGGGGCAAGGGGAAATGCAGGTGCTGGAAGAAGCCAGAGTTATGGGGAGGAGGGGCGACAACCCTGGGGATTATGACAGCCCCTCCCTTCTACATGCCTCCACACTCCCCACCCATCACCGCCACCCCTGTTTATACCCGTTCCCTCCCCTCCGAGGTCTGGGGGGCGCTGGGCCACTCATCTTCTGTTTGCTGTAAACACCAGGAACTGCTGCTCAGGCTTCCACTAATCCTGGCTTCCATACCTCCCTTCTGCCCCCTCCCCTCCCCGACCTGCAGCCTCCCTCTTGCCCTAAATCTCTCTTCTCTGACAGACTCTGGAGGCTGCATTCTAGCCCTTGATCCACAGCGAGAGAAGCCCAGAGGCCTTAGGGTCTGTTGTACCAGAAATGGCACATACTGCCGTGCACAATCCCCGCACATTGCAGACATCCCTCCCTCCCTCCCTCCCTCCCTCCCTCCCTCCCTCCCTCCCTCCCTCCCTCCCTCTTGACTTCATCCCCGCTTCTGCATTAGTCAGGATCCTTAGTTACAAGTGATGGATACCCCATGCACACTAGCTTTGGGGGTAAAAAGTAAATAAAAGAACAAAACAGAAAACCTTTGACTCATATAACCAGGAAGTGCCTTCAGGTCTGGCTGGATTCAGGGTCTCAAATGATATTGTCAAGGCTTGCTTTCTCCATCCCTCTGGGTCACAACAATTTTCTCCCATCAGATTGCTTCTGACAATGTACAGCTCCAACTTGATATTTTCTCAACCTATTTAGCTTGTAGAAAAAGAGGTTCTACCAGGCCAACAGAAACGATGACGCTCACACACCTTCTCTTTTCTCTCCTCCTTCCATCCTTCTCTCCACCTCTTATTCCAGGATGAATAAAACAGGGTTGCTATCCTCTGTCCTCAAAGGTCTTACAAGCCAGTGGGGAAGAAAATGGCCATATACCAATAGCTATGACATTTTATTATTAGGGCCATGGCAAAAGTATTTACAGATTCTGAATAATTTTATTGGGTGCCTGGTAAATGCCAGTTCTGCATTCCCCACTTCTATTTCTGTAACCTGAGCTGGCTCAATACCGTGTGCAGTGCCCAAAGCAGGAATTGCTGCCAGGATGTAGATCATGACATGGTAATTCAGCCTGGGCCACTTGGGTCCACCCAAGCAGTGTCCCATGTAGTGTCCCAAGCAGGGGACAGAGAGAGGTGGGAAACCGGGGAACCCCAGTGGTTCAACCTTTCAAGCAGGTCCTAGCAAAGGAGAGAAGGGACAGTGAGAGGGAAGGGAGGGTCAGAGGGACTATGGCAAAGCTGGCCATAAACAGGGGTGGGCCAGGACTCACATGCTGCACCCACGCAATATCCGAAAATCAAGAGCCTCCTTTCTGCACAGACCAAGGATATGCAACAGGTTGTATGGGATGGAGTGGGTGCAGTTTTGGGGGAGATGGTTGCCAACTTCCATCAGATTCTCCAAGAAGCTAGCTATAGCTTCATGATAGATCCAGAATCTCACAGCAACACCCCAATCCTGCTAACACCCAAGTTCAAGGTCAGGTCCTGGGTAACAGTCCTACCTCTTCACCTTATCTCCAGGCCTCAAATCCAAATGTCTTCTCTCAGCCCTCACCTCACTCTAACACCCCCACCCCAGCCTGAGTTCAATCCAACCCTGCCTCCTAGCTGTGTGATCTCTCTAAGTCTCAGTTTCCTCATCTGTCAAATGGCCTGGTAATAATATCAGTTCACATGTAGGAAGTGCTCACGGTGATCTAGGCACCTTTACCCAGCATATCTTATGTCATCCTCACGATGACCCTGAGGGGTGGGAACTTCTGGGACCCAGGTTCACAGCTGAGGAAATTCAGGCCTGGAAAAGTAGCTGTCCTGAGGTCACAGAACAGGATGGGACCAGGGCGAGGCGAGACCTCTGACCCCCACAACCCCCATCTCCACCCCCCAACACCACCATTTAAGGAGGTCCTCACTCTCAGATGCCAACCCTGCACCTTCACGACCCTGAGAGTGGGAACCTCCTTAAACGGAGCGCCCCATGTGCCTACCTTGCCTCTCCCTAGTGCCGGCCCATCACAGAGCAATACATTCAGGTGTATCTGCTATCACAGTGCATGCTCTCAGCTCCTAGGGCTGCTGTATGGCTTGAAGAGGATGCATTTATTAAAGCACCCTGCACAAAACCTGGCAAGAGACAGTGCTATGAAGAGTGGAGCTAAACTAGGATTAAAATCCAAGTTTTACCTTCTAACTCTTTCTCTTCTCATCTGACTCCTATTTTGCAAACTGGGTTTCCGAGTCTTCCAGCCCAGCGGAGCCCATGGAAGTTTTACAGGGAGTCCCCTCCCCCAAACAGGCATTAGACACTGAGGCTCCGGGAGTTGGGGCCAGTGGGAATCACTCCCTTGTTGAGCCAGGTCTCTAACTGCCACCAGCGTTTCCATTAAAACCGGTTCACCTGGCTCCCAATAAGACAAACAGTCCCTTTCAGGAGCTAGCACTTGGACAGGATTTCAATTTTATTTTTCCAAGTTTTTATTACCTTACATTTAAAACATTTATTGCCTTGCTAGTTTCCGGCCGCAGTGCCCAGGCACAGAGATATGAGAACTAGGACTGCTGAATCCTTAAATGCTTGGCTGAGGGAAATTTCCACCCTCCCCGCACCCTCCCTGCAGGGTGGGCACCCCCAGGACACACGCACCAGAGGTCTGGGCCTGGACACCACAACTCAGCTGTCGTAGATGCCTACAGAGGGTCAGGAATAGGTGGTCTGAGGGCTGATGGGGCTAATTTTCAGGAGCAGAGCAAGCCCTGCCTGGTTCTAGAAGAAGTCACAGCCCAGAACACTGGGAGCCAAGACAGGGCAGAAGAATTGAAGTATACTAAAGGCATCTACAGATCAGACCCTTCGGGAACATTTAAACCCCACCGCCGCTGTGGGTTAGGGATCATCACAGCCATTCTGCACATGAGAAAACCAAGGTTTGTGAAGTGATCACTTTGCAGTCACACAGATGAAGACGGCAGAACCAGGATTTGATCTAAGTCAGCCTACTGGCTGTGCAACCTTGAGCAACGACCTTGCCCTCTCTGGGCTTCAGCTTCCGTATATGTACAACGTGGCATGCATAGTACCTACCTCAGGGAGGTGCTATGAAGCTTAAATGAGATCGCCCTGTAAAGCCCATGGCACAGTGCCAGGCATACAATAAATATCTCTTGAACGAACAAGTGAGTAGAAGAATCAGGGATTAGAGAGCAACTCAGCTCCAGCCCTATTTAAAGCCCTGTTGTTCATCTGTCATTTGTGAGGTTTATATTGAGTCTGGAACATGGCAAGTTTTCCAATTTATCTTCATGATTGGTTGAAAACGTTTGTCCGAGAATTTTTTTCTGCACTGAAAGGGTTTCTCCAACCCCACTTGTGAACATTCTGTCTGGTCAGCGGCCACCACCTCTGAGAGGCTTCTGGGGTCCCCCAGAAGGATGTGGAGGCCGCCTGACACTCTCATGTCAGAACATCGCACATTCTAGTTAGCTGTGCCTGTTCTCCACTCCTCTAGAGAGACTGTCTGTTGCTGGAGACAGGAAACCTCACCCCCAGCCATGACAGTAGCCCTGGCAACAGCTTGCATCCCACTTGCCCTTGAGGACAGGCCATATCTGCTTGGCTCATCACCGGGACATCCATTTGCATCCTGACTTTCAGATGCTACTGCCTGGCCTCTTAGAGAACCTCAATGATATTTGTGGAATAAATGGAACCAAAAAAGATTTGGCCATAAACGTGCACCTTACTGGTTGTTCAGTGCGCAGGCAATGACAGGGCTCCAGCTGGCATGCTGTCACCCTACAGTAGCTGCAGGTACCTCCAGGATCTGTGCCCGGAAAAGGGGAATCCACTGGCCTGCATTTTGTCAGGGTGTGAGGTCCCTGGAGCCATTTGATTGGGTTCCATTGAAGGAAACTTGGAAAGGAAACTAGTGAAGACATATGACCCACCCCTGGGTCTCTGCAGGGAACCCCTTTTATGAGATGTCCCCTCAGGGTCCCTCTTCCTCTTCCTTTAATACACACATGCCCACAGCCTCTCTCAGAGAACAGGCTGAGCCTATATTTTCCTGGTCACATCAGTGCAAGGAGATCCTGTCTGATGAGTAAGAAGTGCCCTCAGGCGGCTGTCTGAGGTCTCGTGGTGCCCTAGGACTGCCCTGCTTTGTCTATTGCTGTCTGGGCTCTGTAGGAACAAGCTTCAGGCTGCCACTGCTCAGGATCCCACCGCCTTGGAACTATGAATGGGCTCCTCTCCCAAAGCTGGGCAAGCCCAGCCTGACTGCAGATCACTTCCAAAAGGGTGAAGTTCAAAGGGATGTCTGGGGCAAACGGACAGAGAATGTGGTGGGAACCAGGTGCCAGATATGAGCAGGTGGAACCTATAAACAGGGGATCCATCTGAGTGGTTAAGACCTTGAGCTCTGGGGTTAGAAAGACCAGGGCTCCCCCACTTGGCTCCACCACAAACCAACTATAATATTTTGGGTAAGTTCTTTAATAATCTTTCAAAACCTCAGTCCCCAAACTGTAAAATGAGGATAGCAATAATACCTTGCCATGACAAATTTTAAGGTTGAATGAGCCAAAACATGTTAGTACCTGGCACTAGGGAGATGCCAAGTAATATGGATGCTGGTAGATCAGCAGAGCTTGTGTTATCCTGTCATCTGTCTCACCGATAGACTGGAGATATTATGGGGCAGGAACCCGGGTGACTGAGACAGGGCCAGGCTCATGGTAGATGCTCATCAATTATTTGTTGGAGGCATGGCGGATGAGGCAGAGTGGAAATTACACTTTCCGTTGTTTTGTCATAGTGTCGATTTATTTTCCTGTCTCCCTAACTAAACTGAAGTCCTAGAGCTTACAGAAAAACCTTATTCCTCTAGTATTCCCAGGGCCTAGCACACAACCTCTCTGAGTCTCAGTTTTCTCACCTGTATAATGGGAATTAAATCCCTACTTGATAGGGTTTTCTGAGGGTGACATGAGCTAATGCATGTAAAACACTTTGCATGGTGCCTGGCATCATGTAAGAGCCCAACTGCGATCATAACCAGCTTACACAAAGGTGTCACAGCGAGTGTCCGGAGCTGAGCAGGTGCAGGTAAAGGTCAGCTCCCTGACACTCCCAGGGTGTCGCCATCTGAGGTGATTGGTGGACAAGCTTAGAGACTACTCCCTTTTTACTAAATGCTCATCTCCTAGACACTAGGCACCATGCAAAATGCTTGACAAGCAGGCGCAGAGCAGCTAAGTAACTTGCCCGTGACCAGAGAGGCACTAAGTGATAGAGCTGAGATTTGAACCTGAGCATCTGGCTCCACAGCCGCCATGATTGAACTTCACTATTCAGCTTCTCTAATGAGGGGTTCCATGACCTCAACACTATGGGCATTTGGGGCCAGATCCTTCTTCATTATGGCGCTGCCCTGGGCATTGCATAATGTTCAACAGCATCCCTTCCTCTACCCGCTAGATGCCACGTTGGGACAAATGAAATTGTCTCCTGACATTGACAAATGTCCCTTGGGTTGAGAATACCCAGTTGAAACCACTGCTGTAAGGGGGCAGCACCTTTCCCCTCTCCTCAGCCCAAAGCAGCCCTCTCCCCTTCGGCACCCCAAGGCCATGTCTCCTGGATGTAGTGCCTTGACCGGAAGCTGAGAGCCGTTCCAGCTCCACAGACCTGTGGGTGACCTGGTGAGTCAGCCCCTTCTCTTAACATTTCTTTGTCATCGAAAAAGACCCCCAGCATCCACCCAATTGCCCAGTGCGGAAGTGTGGGCATCACCTTTGACCCTCTCTTCCTCACCACTGCCGTTTCATCCCTCTTCCAGTCTTATTGGCACCACCTCTTAAATAGTGTTCAACTCCCTCCCTATCCATCCCTTCCCCTTCCTCTCCATCCCCTCCTCAACTGCTTCAGGGCCATCCTCTCACCTCTGGGTCAACTTCCCCGCCTGTGTCTGCCTCCTATCCCACCCTCTCAAATCCAGGGTGATCTTCCTTAAACATAAATCTGATCACTTCCTGCCTTAAGTGTTTCCTGAGAGCATCTTCTGCTCCTGAAAGAGATGAAGTGAGGACAAAACCAAGTGAAACTGAGAGCTTTGGGGTGAGGCAGAGATGGACTCCTATCAAGGCATGTAGCTCCCTGCACGTGACCACATCACAGGGGTGACCTGTCTGTCTCCCACACCACACGGTAAGCTCTGCACAGGCAGGACATCTCGTTCCCTGGTCTTCGGTACCTGCCACACAGCCGGCATTCAGCAAATGCTTGTTGGATGGATGAGCGAATGGATGGACAGATGGATGGAAACAGGCACATCCAGGTACAGTGCTCTAAGCTGGGGAGCGCAGCGCGAGCCCATTGCAGGGGCTCCAGAAATATTGGTGGGGTGACCAACTTCCTGCCCCCAAGTAGGACTCCACTGTACAAAGATGAGCGCCCTTCCTATAAAGTCATTTCAGATCCAGAGGAAAAGATGGGAGAGTGAGACGGACAAGATGCAGCAGATCGTTTGCTGTGTGTCTGGCAGTTCTCCCTTGAGCCAGAATTTTCTTACAGGGACTAGTTAGAGGAGGGGGTGACTTCCCAAAGAGCCTGGCCCTGGAGACTGGGGACGTCTGATGGTCTTTATTTTGGGCAAAATGCACAATAAGCTTAACTGTGTTTATCTGGCAGGCACAACCTCACTCTGTCCAGTGGGTTTTCTTGACGGGGTGGGGAACAGGTTTGTTCTAGCAGAGGAGCTGCTGGGGCCGGCAAGGGCGTGTCCATGTGGAGCGCACCCGGCACCCTACTCCCTAGTACTCCTGCAGCACCCTCGCCCTCCCCTGCCTTTGCCTGCGCCCCAGGGAGGGGGCCAGCCAGCCAGAACTTGGGGCTGGGGACAGTGACAGCTGCACCAGCCCAGAGCCAACAAGATCTGTTCCCCTGGATTTTCCATGTCAGTGATTCCAAGATCAGGTCTGATTGCCCATGCGCCTTCTGGGGCCTGTCGGGGCAGAGCAGGGGGCTCAGAGTAGCCGTGGGCCTGAGCTGCCTGGAAAGAGGGGCTCCTGAAGGTGGCAGGTAGACGTGACCCTCCCACCCTGCCCATGCACGCACAAAGAAAGTAATTAGTAGGAGCAAAGGAGCCCGTCAGGAGACAGAACCTAGATTAGGGATCAACTGAGGCCAGGCCAGGTGGGGAAAGGGGGGCACTTCCTGCTTGGCCTTAAGCCAGGGAGATGCTAACAGAATGGAAATTCATGCTCCAGCCCATAGCCTCTAGAGTTGGAGCCCAGAACCTTTAGGTCAAGGCAATTTAATAATAGTTTCCAAGAGGACAGGTCTGGAGTCAGAGAACTGGGTTCAACTCTAATTTCTTCTCATACCACCTGTGTGACCTTGGACAAGTCCCTTTACCTCTCTGAGCCTCAACTTCCTCATCTGTGAAATGGGGATTTCTGTGAGGACAAGTGAAACAATAGATCAGGTGCTCAGCACAGAACCTGGCATATTGTGGATGCTCAAGGCAACCGGTTTTTGTAGTAAGAGATTCTCCATGCTTATGTCCCCCATCCTTACACAGGGAGGGGACATGGATGAAGTATGCAGTCTGGGATGAAGAGAAAGGGGAGAGGCTGGAGAACAAGCCTCTGCTGGGACAGCGACTGCAGCAGAAGCTTCCCTTGGCTACATGAGTCCATGTCCCACGTGGGAGACAGCTGCAGAACCATATTGGTGGAGTGGTATTCTTCTTTGCCAGTTGTAGCAATTTCTATTGATTACCCTTCCAACAGACATTCTCCTGAAACCCACACCCGTTTCTTCATTGCAGGCAGAGCCACTTTCCATTGTAGAAACTAGAAATGTTAGACATTTCCTTTCCCAGGCTTCCTTGCATATGAGCATGTAATCTGTTCATGGAAGGAAGCACACTTCTTTGGCTGGCCATTGATGTGGGTATCTGTGATGCTGGGAGCTGCAGCTGCCATGTTGCAACCATGTGGGGACAGTCCCAAGACCAATGTGCAAAGGATCAGAAAGATGGGAGGAACTTTCTGGAACTTTCATGGCTCCAGAGTTCTTATAATGGGAGAATAAATGAAGTCACTACTCAAGCCACTTTTGCCAGGTTTTTTATTATTTGAAGCAAAAAACATCCCAGCACCAGACTTTTTAAGCTTGAGAAAAGCATCTTGACCCACAGTGAGTCTGGGACCATATACCAGCTGTTCCTAGGGCCTCCTACTGCCCTTCTCTGGCCTGAATGAACATGGCAGACACTGAGACATCAAGGAAGGCTGCTGGATCTGAGGCCACACCGCATCCCCGCAGCCCAGGCCTCCAGACAGAATTTGGTGAGTTACTAAGATCTCTCGTGTCACTCAATGTGCTCACTCCTTCCACCAACAAGGTAGACGCCAGGGCCTACAAAGTGGCCGGCCCCGGAGGAGGTGATGAAGACGCAGAGCTGAAAATACATGTCTCTACTCATCTGTTCATTCATGTGTTTAATAAACTTATCCAAACCTTCAATGTCGCTCAAACTTATTTTTATAAAATTTGGTGTTTGCTTTGTGATTCTTTGGAGTATGCCCCTCAAATTCCAATATTCCAAAGTGGCCCATGAACACGGAAATTTTGGGAACTACCGTATTGCACAAGTCACTGATGCTTCTTGGCTTGTTCCCGTCTCTAAAAGAGAAGCTAATATAACTTTCTCACTGGAAAGAGAAAGTTATATTAGCCTCCCTGGTTCTGACCAAGGATCAATGAGCAGTCGTGATTTTTAGAAGCCTTCAAAGGCAGGAGGGTGTAGTTTGCGGTCTAGCTTCATCATTAGATCAGATGTTTCATCATTAAGATCATCATTAAGATCATACTTCATCATTAAGTATGTTATACCGAGCAGACCTGGTTTAGAATACTGGCTCTGCCAATTATTGATGGAAGTCCTGGAAAAATTATTTTACCTCTCCTGGCCTCAGTGTCCACATCTGTAAATGGGGACACACAGTGCCCACCTTACCTCTCAGAATTCATTGCATTTAGCTATGTAAGTTCTTGCCACAAGCAAATGCTGCACAAATAAGAGCTATTTCTGTTGCCAATGGTGTTCTTGTTACTGTTAGGAGATCTCCAGCCCTCTTGAAACCTTTTCCATAAAAACCTCAGAAAACTCTTCTGATAGAATTCATTTTAACTTAAGAGTTAGACACACCTTCAGGTAAGGGAGGAAAGACTATCTCCGCAAACCAAAGAAACTACAGGAGAATTGGAACGTCAGAACAGAGGATACTGTAACCATCTTCTTGATCACCACCTCATGGAGTTCTGGGGAGGGTGAAAAGAGATGATGCAAGTCAGATGGTGGGTGGTTAGTGGCCAGAAGGGGCACATGAGAACTTTGTCAGGAGTGTTGGGGATATTCCCCTTCTTGATCTCAGTGCTAATTGCACAGGTATGGTCAGTGTGTGAACATTCATTGAGGGGAACATTTATAATTAGCACCCTTTTCTGAAAGTATGTTATACTTTCAATGACAGGTTTTCAAGATTTAGTTCAATGCCAGTGTTGAATACTTCTAACTCTAATAAATGTTAAATATTAGTGTTCTTGTCCCACTGCCATGCCCCCAGTAGATGCCTCATCAGAATCTTCTGAGTTCATGCGTTTGCTGCTTTCCAGAGTTCTGGAAGGGCAGACGCTGATAGGGAAACTGAGGCATCAGACCCCAGAGGCTCAAGGTCACAGGGCTCCCAAGGAACTGAGTCAGGCAGAGCCCAGCAGCACCTCCCTTCCCGCAGCCCCTCCCCTCCTCCGTCCCTGGCCGCCTCCCCGGCCCGGCTCGTGTCTGCACCTAGAGAGAGTGTGGGGACCCATTAATTCCTAGGCACATGGGCTCTGGGCGTGTGTGTCGGCGGCGGGTGCAGGGACAGCTCAAACAGGCCTGGGCCGCCTAGTGCCCTGGGGCAGTCACCCCCTGGCCTCTAAATGACAGTGTGGAGCGTTTGGCTGTTTGCAGGGTAAACAGGAGGGCTGGAGCGATGACTGGGGAGGAGGATATGCACCTCTGCCAATCCAAAACAGAGAGCGAGTGCCGGGCTCCTCCTGCACCCGGGGGGTCGCCAAGGGCCAGGTGGGGTCCAGCCTGGGCCAGGGGCTGCTGGTAGGGTCAGCACCAGTCATGGTGAGAAGGGGAGGCTTGGCTTCATCCGCCTCCAGTGAGCTCTGCACTCTCCATCCTGGCAGCCTCTGGCTGGGCTGAGACAAGCAGTGTAGGGTTAAGCCTTGCCTTCCCAGGAAAGAAAAGGGGTGGGAGAACCTGCTGAGAGAAGCCTGGGGGGTCTCACTCTGCCTCCATCTGTCTCCCCAGCGTCTGGCACAGTTCTTGGCTCTCCCGCTGAGTGGCAGCACGAGCAAATAAATACACGTGCAGAACCAGACTGCGTGGGTTCAAGTCCTGGCTCTCCCATTCATCTTTCTATGGCCTGGGGCTAGTTATTTAACCTCTCTGTGCCTCAGTTTCCTCATCTCTAAACAACAGTTGTTGTGAATATTCAACGCCCAGTAACTTCAATAGCAGGACAGTGCACTGGGAGGCCAGACTGTCTCAGGAAAGTCTTCGTTATTATTATTAAACAACATATAAATATTTTCCCATTATTAAAAAAAAACAGATGACAAAAAAGATAGAGTTTGTCTCCCCTAATATCACTCCCCTTCTCAGGGGCAGTATTACCTGTTAAAGGTAATGTCACATTTTTCCAGACCTTTTCCTGGGGAGGCTCTCAAAGCAGCCCCATGAGCCGGCTGAGGGCCCCAGGCTTGTCTGAGGGACAGAGCTGTTGGGCTGGCCATCACTGTGCAAGACAGATCCTCTGGCCAAGAGCATTTCCCCAGAGGCTGATGAGCATGGAGGTCCTTAGAGCAGTTTTGAGAGCTTCATGGAAAACACCTGGGCATCAAGGAGGAAGAGCACATCCAAGGCGATGCTTCCCAGTAGCAGCTGGGGGGCCCCCCGAGTCAGAGCCGCCAGCTCCCAGGCACAGGGGGTGGTGCCTCCAGTTCTCCCTCAAGCCTTCACAGGGTGTCAGGGAGAAAGTCTCGGTAGATGCTGGTAGGTCTGACTGTCTCTCCAATGCTTGTTCTGCTTTTATCATCTTCACTTTACGGTAACCTATTTATGGTAAGCCTTGCTGGTTTCCCATATGTAACATACATGATATAGGTTTACCATACCAAATATAGATTTCCTCTTAAAGTTTGTTTTGTTTTGTTTTTTTTCTAATTTTAAACAGCAAGAGGATTTTAATTAAAATATTAAATAAATACTGTTTTGGGTGATTGGCAGAAATGGCAAAAATCATTCTGGTGGAGAAGGAAAGGGTTGAATTCTGGCTCACACTGTCTTAGATCAATGAGGATGGCCTTCTCCTGAGCAAAGCCCTGAAGAGAGTTGCCCAGCCACTGTGGAGGCTTGCACCAAGGCCTGGGCAGCCCAGGGCAGGACTTCTGGGGAGTGGGTAGCCTGATATCCACCACGATGTTGGAACCGAGATGTTCTAAGTTGATCCAGAGAAGGCCAAAGTTAAAGTTAGCCCTGGAAGCCTCACTTCGACCTGTCAGGGTGAGCCAGAGGAAAACCAGAGCAACACCTAGGTTTTCTCTCTTTGAGCAGCGCCTGGGGACTGAGGTCAGCCTGGCTCAGTGGAAAGAGCACAGAAAGCAGAGTTCCAGCGTCAGCACTATCCCATCAAACTGCTGTTTCCCCGGGGAGCCAAAGGGGCAGGCTCTAGAATTAGACTGCCTGGGCTCAGATTTCTTCTCTTCACTTTCTGAGTTTGTATCCTCCCACAATTTACTTGTGGCTCAGTTTCCTCATCTGTTAAATGGGAATAATAATGGTTCCTCTCGGTCTTTGTGAAGATTGAGATACCTAAAGTACTTGACAGGGTCTAGCAAGGGTAAAGCTAAAACTCGATAAATGCTAACTGTCTTACTATTTCTATTCTTATCATTCGTATTGTTTTAAAGCAGAAGTTTCCTAGCGTGTTAGGGCCTTGGGAACCATCCTGCTTTGCCTTGGAGTCAGATGGCCTGCGTTTGCATCCAGCTCAGCCTTTGGGGATGTAATCTTAGGCAAGACCATCACAAAGCATTTAAGCCTTAGTTTCCTTGTTCATAAAATGAGGCTGATCCCTGCACTGCAGCGTTGTATCTGGATTCAATGAACTGGAGTCTGCGTATGAAGATACCTAGCGCGCTGCTGGACACACAGCAGGTATCTGACAGGTGATACTTTTCTCTCCTCGTCCCCGCAGACACACAGGAGCATGCGTGCTCACATACACACACACACACACACATACCCTCCTATTTTAGTCTTGGCCTCAGGCTGACAAGCCCCAGATTAGTGCTCAGTGACAACTTTGGCTTTATCAGCCCCCTTAGGGGTATTTGCATATTGGTAGAGACATGAAAACACTTCCCATTTCCAAAGAGTGAAATGGTAGGATTACCAGACCTCCTTCGATCATTCATTTCATTCACCGAGGACGTAGTGCCGTACCTTCTAACAACTTTATTTCATTACAAAATAAATAAATAAATAAATGGCACACGTTTAGAAAAAAGCAAACAATTCAGAGATGAATAGAAGTAAATTTAATAGACTCTTAAGCCTTTTTTCTCCCCCTCAAGTCTCCCATCTGTACCCCACTTGCAATGTTGACAGCTGGTGTGCATTAGGTTCATAGAAATATGTATGTTCACCCATAGGAGTGAGAGAAAAGGAAGGAAGTTTAAAAAAACAATCATACTATACATATGTCCCTGCATACATTTTTCACTGAATGTATCATAGCCATCTCTCCAGATGAATAGAAAGAAAAAAAAATTCATTATTGATCATAGACGCTTAATCCAATACTGTGGATGTACCATTGTTTATTCAGCCTCTCCCCTATTGATGTATATTAGTTTTGTAGGATTTTTCTAGTTTCCTCTCAACAAATTCAACCAATGTAGCAATAATCATCCATGTCCGTGTATCCTTAGGAGTTTTCATTTCTACTGGTTAGAGACCCAGAAGTGCAATTTCTAGTCAAAGTGAAAGTACTACTTGTACCCTTATCTGAGGAGTCAGAAATTTGTTGACTACAAAGCAACAACATTTTAGAAAGCATGGAGATTTGGTAGGAGGGCAGGGTCCACATCTACTAAATACCAAACACTTGCCTCTATGAATTATCTCAAAGTCCCATTAATCCTCGACTGGGGGAGTAGGCATAGGGAGTACCCATCACACGGATGTGGAAACGGAGGCTTGGAGAGAAGAAAGCACTTGCCCAGACTGGGGGCTTCTGAGATCTCAGCCCTACTCCAGGGAGCTGAAGAGCTTTTACCCCCTCATAGTTGCCCCTGTGGGTTGAGCCATAAGCAGAAGGTATCTGGTGCAGGAAGACCTGAAAGTTTCCAAAGGTGAGAGGTGTCTGCTGTTGGGGCATCTTTCTGCTCAGGAACAATCAAGGTTATTAATTGTCTCTGTCTTTCCTTCTCCCTGTTCCCAATCCATCAACCTCCTGGCTAAGCATCACCTTTGACGGAAAGACAGAAGAAATCTGCCTATCTAGAACACCTAAGGATGCTCGGGTGGCCTCCTTTCCTTTTCTTATCTCTGCAGGCTGGGGAGGAAGCTGATGTTTTGCTGATGACCTGTGGGCCCCACCACGTTGAACTGGTCGGAAGCCCAGGTGGCAGAAAGACTGGCTGGGGCACAGTGGGAACCTGTGCATTTCTGAATCTACGTAAGCCTGAGGGAGGAGAATCCTTCAGGCTGAAGGAGAATCCTTCAGTCTGGGCCACGGGGCCTGGAAAGAAACTTCTGGCTTCTAGACATTCAGATAACTAATTTGAATAGTGAAGAAACGGAGGCAGACAGATTAGAGACAGAATAAGGTGAGGAGACACAAATGACAGAGAGAGACCATCTGATTTACCGGAGCTAGAGTCAAAACGTTTACGAGGTCATCACAGGGGTCATTCAAATGCACTATTTGAATCTTATTTGACTAGTGGGATAGTCAGTGTGGTCAGAGGGTCACCCCACATGGACCAAGACAGCACACAGCAGTTGTACTAAGTAATGATTGACGTCTGTACTGCATATTCGGGTTCCCAGAGCCTTCCTCTCATGACCTCATGGAATCCTTGCAAATTTCCAGTGAGGCCACAAGCAGGAGATCCATTTTTCATACAAAGAAACTGAGGTTGAAAATCCAAGGGCAATAGGAAACAGAGCTGGAAGGACCTGCTTCCAGGAAGCTGGAGGAGTCTGAAGACAGATTGGCAGGGAGCCTCAGACTCAGACCCTTCTCCCACCCTACCCCCTTCCCTGCCAAAATGCACAGAGTTCAAGCTTAGAACCACACGGGCACGGGCTCTGGTCTGATCAAGGGGATGAGCCATCTCTGGCAGAGGCCAGGGTGAAGAAGAGAATGAAAGGCTTAGTTCTCTTGTATCACCAAATGTTTTTAAAAAAAATCTTAAGTGTTTCAGTGTCTGATATAGGCCAGGCCCCGCGGTGCAGAGTCCAAGGCATGCACCCCTCTTGAAGGCCAGGGACATCTTGGCTCCTTTCCTTAACCATGGGCTGGGCACAGACTAATTCCTTTAGAACCAGGCAGCTCTGAGTTCTGATTCTGCCTCAGGCACTGGCTGCTGTGTGCCATTGGGCATGTCACTTCACCTCTCTGAGCCTCATTCTGGGTCATCATCTGTAAAGAACAGACGAAGGAAATATTGTGAAGGGGAAAATACATAGAAAGATATCCCAGAGCGCTTAGCTCAGGGCCTGGCAAGGGGGTGAGCAATAAACAGCTGTATTCATTCCTTCTGTGGCCCTTTAATGAGGTTTTCCTGTTGCCAGCACAGAGCAGAGGCTGTCAGATGTGAGCCTGCACAGAGATCCCCTGGACAGTGGGCCCAAACAGCAGATCTTCTGACTCAGAGGTCTGAGGGAGGCCCAGGAATCTGGCTGTTAGGGGACCCTAGAACTACACACTGATGGCAATTCCCTTAGGCAAAGGCCAGAGGGGTCCAAGCGCAGTCCTAAGAAATGTCCTGGGCTCTGCGTGGTCCCTGGTGGTTTGGGAAAGGCTCTTTCTGATGGGCTCCAGCCTGATGCATCCCCAAGCACCCTCGCTCCCTGGTCCTGCCACTCCCCAGGCTTTACTGGCCTCCCTCACTGCCTGGAGGGCTGAGGTGTGCCACGTTTAATCCCTGTGGCTCGCCGGGAAGAGGGGATTGCAGAAGGAGGCCAAGCATCCTAATTCAGCACCCCTCTGCTTCCCCCTCTCTTGCCCCCTCAGCCCTCACTCCAGCTCCCAGCACAGGCAGTGTGGGCCTCAGCACGTCAGCCTCCTCCCCAGGGTCCCCTGGATCGCCTCTTGTGTGCCCTTCCCAGCCGGCCACCAGCACAGTCCAGCCTTGCACCCAGCCTGGGGTTTCCACGGCTCCTGCTGCCGCCTTGAGGCCAGTTCCTGCAGCGTTGCTCCTGAGCCCCGACCGTACGTTGAAGAGGCTGGGAAAAGTCAGCCAGGGACAGGCAACCCCCAAGGAGTGAGGGAGGTCAAGAGGGTGGCTCTGCTCCTGCCCATGGCATCACTCATCGACTGGATACCCAGAGCCCAGCCAGAGCCCACCTGGATGGCAATGGGGTACAAGAGAAAGGATCTACGTCGTGGGGTGGTTCTGCACTCCCCTTGACCTCCTTATCTGTAAAATGGGAATAATGATGCTGGCACCCCTACGTGGCCTTTGAGAGAACTTGACCAGTAGGAGATAATAATGATTATGAGTATGGCTAAGTTTTATGCCCTGCCTCCCAGCAAGTTCAAGGTAGCCTCTACCATCACCTCTGCATCTCTCTCCCATCTCTTTCCTCGTTCTTCTCTCTCAGGCTTTCTCGGTTCTCTGTCGCCTTGAATCGAGTCACTTGTCAGCTTCTCCAGGTCAGCTGTCCAGCATCGTTATCCTGGCACAGCGTGCATCCAGGTCTTTGCACGGAGGAGGTGTGCCGCTCCCCAGATTGAAAAGGACGGGGTGCTCACCCACAGAGAGCTGCTCTGGACCGAGCCGGGGCTAGAGCCATAGCCCAGTCTTACAGTGCTCCAGACTCTGGGTGAGGCAGAAATAGAATATTTCAGGTTTATGGCCAAAGGAGAGTCTTAGAGCCTCACCTGCCAAGTAGCAAGAATGGCAGCTCTCAATTATTAAGCACCTACTGTCTTCCAGGCATCAGACAATGTCTTCTCTCACCAGATCATCTGAAGTAACACCGAGGTAGGGTATACTGGTCCCATTTTACAGGTGAGAAAACCAAGGCTTGAAGCGATGAGAAGCCTTGCTCAAGTTCATACAGCTAAAGACAGGAGAATGTGGGTCAGCCTCCCCGTCTGCCTGGCTCACAAACTTCTGTGTTCTCGCCCTCATGGGTCGTGTGGCCCACCCTGCCCAGCTACGGGAGGCCTGTGCCCTGCTGGGGGAGCGGTCACCGTGCACAAAGCTGAGGAGTCCCTCATGCCTCAGTCCAGGCTTCCTCGACGGCTGGGGTCCCTCTGGATCTTACGTCACCCTCTACAGCTCCTCAGCCACCCCAAATCCGGGAAAGGCCTCCCGGATGGAGGAGGTCCACTCTGTCAGCACCCACACAGGCAGTCAAGGCCTCTAGGTTCAAAGTGCCTGAGCGCTTGCTCTTCTGGCCCCAGTAAGTTACACAGACTACTGGAGGATCCTTCCCAGCACAGCTCAGGGACTCAGATTTCCCGGCTCTGCCACTTCCTAGCAGCATGGCCTTCCTGAACACTGGTGCCTGCACTTGGGAAATGGCGATCATAAGGGTACTGACCTCCAAGGGTTGGCAGGAGGATCCAGTGAGCTAAGACTGTCAGGTGCTTACCCAGCATAACCTCTGACAGGAGGTGGGTGCCCCCTCAGGGGCAGCTGTCATCAGTACTGTCAGTTCGCTGATCATCTCATGCTGATCTGGAGTTTCTGTCTTTGCAAAAGATAGAATGGAGGGACTTCCCTGGAGGCGCAGTGGTTAAGAATCCGCCTGCCAGTGCAGGGGACACAGGTTAGAGCCCTGGTCTGGGAAAATCCTACATGCTACGGAGCAACTAAGCCCATGCGCCACAACTACTGAGCCCGTGCTCTAGAGCCCGTGCTCCACAACAAGAGAAGCCACCGCAATGAGAAGGCCTCTCACCGCAACGAAGAGTAACCCCCGCTTGCCACAACTAGAGAAAGCCCGCGCGCAACAATGAAGACCCAACGCAGCCAAAAATGAATAAATAAATAAATTTATATAAAAAAAAATAGAATGGAAAAAATAATTTGTGATGGAGTAATAAAGATAACTTCATAGTTAGCCAAGATTTTTCAAAACAAAGGGCACGTGAGGTCAAATAGTAAACGAAGTCTTTGCTCTTAGAAAGGGAACTGCTGCTCTGAAGTATTTGGGTCTTAACACAGAAGTGAGGGTCTTTCAGAAACGGCTGTTCTGGAATTTGTCCTTGAGTCTGCCAGAGGTCACAGGAAAGGGACAGGGCATTGTGCTATTTGAAGGGTGGTTATGAAACCATCTCTGCTGACTGGTTCCCAGAACTCTGCTCTTTGCTTTGAACTCTGCAGGCTGCAGGTGATGTGGAAATAGCCTTGCTCCTAATTCTGCATTTCCTTGTTTCTGCAGCGTCCCCACTCTGCCCTTGGGCGTGCTGCAGCCGTGAAAGCTGTAATCTGGGCCTGGGTAAGAGGGCCTGCTCACAGCCAGCCAGCCGTGTCACCCTGGGCAAGTCACACGTCTCAGGACTTCCTTCTCCTCATCAGTAAAACAAGGCAGTCGAACTAGGTGGTAAGTTACTGACACCTTGAAATTCTTGGATTTCTCTTCAGTAAATATTAAACGATTGCCTTCTCTTCCTAGCCACAAAGAATTCAAGTGTATCTGGAGCATCTCTGCCCAATCCAGGGCCTATTACAGCGGAAAGGACCTAATAGCCCCAAGTTGGTAATTAACTGACTGAAAGAACATGGCAAGCCACATCTCACTGACCCTATTTCTCCACCTCAAAATGATCTAAAACCTCCATCATAGGGCTGTTGAGAGTGACAGCACATTCAAAGCCCCTAACACATAGTAGGCCCTCAGGAATCCTCTGTTGAAGGACAGGGCCCCTGTAGAGGTGGTTTGAATGCAGCTACTGGCTCACACAATGGAATGCTGCTCCTGCTTCCCCAGCAAGTTGGGGACGTGTGTGTCCCCATCAAAGATCCAGGTTCCAGCAAGACATGCTTCATAGCACCAGCCAGCACACCCAGAAGGAAGGAGCCCTATTATTTTCTGGGATGAGCTTGGAAATAGCTACAGGTTTAAGCCTATTGATGCAAAAACACTGGTTTGTTCTCGAAATTAGAGTTGAATTCTTTACCCAGGAAGAGAATTTTCAGAGAAGCCAGTTGTCCTCTAAAAAAAAAAAAAAAAAAAAAAATCACACATATTTTTTTTCAAGGCTGGATGATGAGGTAGGCCCCTTCTCTAGTGTTCCAGCACCATCGAATCCAAGAAGGTTCACGATAGAAGGCACCTTAGAGAACTCAAGCTCAACCCCTCATCTGACGAGTAAAGAAACTGAAGATCCAGAGAGAGAGAGGGAGTCCCAGGTAAGGCAGGCAGTTGTTAATACAGGGTGGGGTGAAATTAAATGAGCAAATTAACTGTCACTGCACAGTACCGTATTTTCTGCTTTGAACAGCACTTTCACACCCATGTGCACACTTCACGACCCCATGAGGTAGATATCAGTATCTCTGTTTGACAAATGAGGAAATTAAAGTTCACGGTATTGGAGGGATCTGCTCGTGATCACCTGGCCTTTTCCCCTAAGTCCCTGTGGCTGAACCAGAACTTCTCTCCATGGCTGTGGGAAGTGTTGGAATGATTCTGAAGGGAGGGAGACATGCTTGGGCTCCCGGGGCCCAGCATGTCAGCCTGTAGGAGTCGAGGGGAAGGCTGTGTGTGTCGGGGCAACTGTCGAGCGTGGGTACAGAGTGGTTACTCCCATGCCCTGGGTCAGGAAAGATGGACTGCGCCACCCCCGAGTTTTGTCCACAGGCCCAGGCTCATACCATGTACCAGAGGTGTCAGAGAATGTGGCCTCTGGCTTATCTGAAGAGACAGAGCTAACTCCCATGAACCAATTAGAAAGAGTGTCATTCAGCAATAAAAAGGAACAAACTACTAACACAACAACGGGGAAGACACTCAGAAACAGTGTGTTGAGTAGAAGAAGCCAGGCTCAAAAGAATACTTGTTGTGTGATTCCATTTATACGAAACTCTAGAAAGCACTAATCTATAGAGACCTGGCACAGAGTGAGTGAACAGAATAGAAAGGAATGAGGTGGGAAGAGATACAGTTGGGTTTACATAGATAGATTCCTTGACCAGAGGGACAAGGAGAAATGATCAGTATTAAGCCTCTCCCAAGGAGCTAACCAGTTTTGGAATGAGTGGAGGCCCTTAGACAGAATTCCCCTGCTCCCCACTTTGACTTTTCTTGTTCTTCTTGCTGAACCTCCATTGCTTTCCTCTCGGCTCCCCCAGACTTCTGACCTTGGCCTGCAGGCAGTCTGCCCACACCTCTTGGCTTTCACTGCAGAGGTCCTTGGGGCTCTCCCAGACCCCACTGCCCTCCTCTATATGTCCTGACCCTCTTCCCTCCAGCCAGAACAAACCAGCCCCCACTCTGTCACACTCACAGCCAGGGAGGAATCCTGCACCACGAGACATGAACTGCAAACTGGTGGACGGAGCTGCAAGATCCTGCACGAAGGGATGAATCTATCTTTCTCTGATGTTCTTTCAAACAGATTCATTTCTCCTTTGATGTTCTCATGAAAATTCAGATTTTTCTTTCTGGCAAGACCATACGCTGAAGTTTAGAAGAAATTTAGATTAAGCTTAGAAGGGAAATGCAGCGGCTTGTTGGGGTAAGATCATTGGCTTTGAGATGAGATAAATGTGAGTTCAAATCCCAACTCGGCCACATCTGTAAAAGCCTGACTTTCAAATAGCAGGCCTGGCACACAAGAGCCGAAGTGATAACCACAGCGATTCATGCTGAGGATGTTTGCAAAGCACCTTCCTGTGCAGACTTCATTTAATCTTCACAACCACCCCATGAGGCAGGAAACGTTTACAGAAGACGAAACTCAGGGTCAGACCCAACATGATTAGAAATGGAGGTGAGTTTCTCCCCAGAGGAGGAGGTGGCTTTAAAGCTGAAATTCGCAACCCCTCTGCCATATCATTGTGTTTTTATTACTTTTGATAGCCTAACCTCTAGGAAATTACTTTGCATCTTGTATCATGAAGGGTCTGTCTCCTCAACTGGACTGCCATTTATTTGATTAAAGGATTTGCATCTCCTTCACCTCTGTATCATCACCCCCTCCCCACATTTGAGCAGTTCATGAAATAGCAACTGATTGACATGAACAGGCTTTGGAGAGAATTTTTCAACAGCCCAGCTATCTTTCCCTCTCCACCCATTAATAAAAAGTCATCTTAAATATGAATGTTCCATTATAAAAGTAAACATATCAAATGCAGAAAATTCAGAAAACTATAAAAATAAGGAGAAAAAAATAATTTATGATCTAACCACCCAAAAGTATTATTTTGCCTTATCTCCTTCCAATCTCCCTGTGCAGAGATTTTTATTATTGCTCTTTATCTAAGAGACTATTCATTATAAATGTTTATTTTTTTTTTACAATAAAAAAGTATATTTGCACATTGGAAAAGGGAAAAAAACCCTGAAAAATAATACAAGTTACTCAAAAGATTACAACCAAGAGATAGTTAATGTTAAAATCTTTGGCATATTTTGACTTGACTTCTCCGCATTTCATTCTGAGGACCCCGAATTGCAGAATGGGGGGCTCCCAGGCCTGGCTGAGGTTCAGATCAGCCAAAGAACATCTCTACAATCCATGAAACCAGACTGCATAAGGCAGAGGTGTTTGTTCAGCTGTTTTAATCTAATGTTGAATGTGTAGGATTATATAGGAAAGTATAGGATTTCTTATTTACTCTTTTTTTTAATATATATACAGCAGGTTCTTATTAGTTATCCATTTTATACATATTAGTGTATATATGTCAATCCCAGTCTCCCATTAATGACTACTTGATAATTCTATCATATGGCTGAACCCAAAATCATTTCACCAGTTCCGAGTGGTTGGGCATGTTGGTGGTTTTCAACCAGTCATATTTGGAAGCACCAGTGAAACCGACATCTCTGCTGTTACCTCTGCTAGCAGGCTCTCTGGTCATTGACTCAGAGGTAACCAGGGTAGCCACATGGGCGCTTGGATCCCAAAGGCTGAGTTTCACCCACCTTCCGTTCTTTTCGGCATAAGCCTGAGTGCCCATGGATCTGAGAGAGCCGATGGATTTGATTCATCTGGAGGAGCAAGTTTCTGATGAGGAAATGACTTTGTGGGTTCCCCCTAGGAACCTCCTGCAATTTTTCTAGAGTGTCAGCTTCTGATCTCCCTTATAGATGGTTGCACAGGGATGGAGAGGGCAAAAACGTAGAAAAGGGACTTTCAAAAATGAATATGTGGAATACACTACCATGTGTAAAATAGCTAGTGGGAACTTGTGGTATAGCACAGGGAGCTCAGCTCGGTGCTCTGTGCTGACCTAGATGGGTGGGATGGGGGGGGGGTGGTTCAAGAGGGAGGGGATATATATATATATATATATATATATATATATATATATATATATATATAGCTGATTCACTTCACTGTACAACAGAAACTAACACAACATTGTAAAGCAATTATACTCCAACGAAAAAAATGAATATTTGCACATGAAAAACATTCCAACACTTCAGGGGAAGAAAAGGAAAAAGACAACAAAAAGTAATCTCTCTCTCACACCCAGATTCCCTATTACCTTTCCATAGGCAAATATTGTCCATGGTTTCTCATGTCTTCAGGAACTGTCTACACTTACACAGTCATTTCTCTATCTTTCCACCTATCTATTCACTTGTCCAGCTATCTTTTTTCCATGTACCTATATAGCTAGCTACTCATCCATCCATCTATCCATCCATCCATCCATCCATTCATCTATCTATCCATCCGTCCATCCATATAAAAAACCAGGAATCTTTAAATGAATGTTAACCACAAATAGAGCAGTTTAGAATGGACTTTAAGAGGTAGCACCCTGCTTCCCCAGCCCAGCCACCCACCTGCTTTGTAACATTAGCCAAGATACCTTACTTCTCTCTGCCTCGATTTCCTAATATGAAAAGATGAGTTCCCTAATACCCCCCAAGGGGGCTGTGAATGTGCCTTGGAATGTGGAGACAGGAAGGCCGATGGGACAGTGGATGGAGAGTCTCGCTCTCCCAAGACCTGCAGGGAGGAAGGACATCAGTGAGGTTTTCCACCCAAATGAGTGCACAGGAGAGGAGAAAGGTGAAGCAAGGTGGCCAAGGGGAGTTCACCCTTGGGCACAGGTTGGTCACATTGGCACCCCTGCCTGGTGGAAGGGGACAGAGTGATGTTTCATAAACATTACCTCACCTGCTTTGCGGGAGATAAGGTGTTTGCTAAACTTTGTGGGGAGAGCAGGACCTTCCGCGTGACCACAACCAGGACGGTTGCCTGCTCAGACCGGCTGCCGGGACCTCCAGCTCAGCTTGCCCAAAATACAGGAACCAGCAAACAGCACTGGGTCTATTTAGTGTAAATAGAGGCAAATGTTCGGGAGATAAAGGACAAAGAGGTCACGGCTGGAAGAGGGACAGTGGCCTACTCATGGGCCAGTGTCTGCGAACACCTGTGCAGTGTGGGGTTCAGGCTCCTGGTGTGGCATTAGCTCCCTCTGGGGTTTGCATCAGGGCCTCTGTGTGGCATAACCACGTGAAGGGTGCCCCCTGGAGTTGTGCATTGGGGCAGACTGGCATGTACACATCAACGCGCTTATTGGTCCTTGACTATTTGGAAATTCTATTGATTTGAGAAGTCCGTCACTGTCCGTGCTGGCACTGGGCCCATCCACGTTTGGCTTTCGCATTCTGTGCTTCCTAATGCCATTTCTTAATTATGATTACACAGCTTTAGTACGTAGACTTGATGTTAAGTAATGGCCCTAAGTAAGAGTGAATTTTAATTAAGCTTCATTCAGAGCCTGCTTCTGATTGCCAAAGATTTGCAGCCTGAGAAGGGGAAAGCCTGCCTGTGTACAAAACTCTGACCTTTGTGCTCCTGAGCTGTCTCGACCAGATGGGTTTGCTTGATTTTCTGGCCTCAGGAGCACATTTCTTCACCACGCTGCAGGGGATATAAACTACATTCCCACCTTCCCTCCCAGCCAGCCGCAAACTCAGAGCCCAGGCAACAAGAAAACAGAACAAAACTATCCTGAGTGTAGCGGGACTACACTTCCTGAGACTCAGCCCAGGGGTCAACATCTCTTGGGAGAATATCACCCACATTGCCCACCTTGTCTTAGGAAATAAAGCTCACTCACTGTTCTCCAATTCTCACGATACCCACTCTACAGATGAGAAAACCAAAGCTCTCAGAGGCTAAGGCTCACGGCTAGTGGGGGTAGAGGGAAGACTAGAAATCAGATCTGGTCTCAACGCCTGTGCCCTCCTCTGGTTAGAACAGAGCCTTCCAGTAAATGGCGAACATCTATGAGTTTGGGAGAAACCAACTTCCTTTTATTTCCTATCGGGCCACTTAAACCAGTGTATCCCAAACTTTAGGGTTGGTACGCCATGCAGGTGAGTTTTACCACATCCGTAAACACAATCATGTACTTAACAGTGAAAAACAAACTCATTTGTTTTAAAACAAAATTTTATGTACTACCATAGAAACTGCTATCAAGCAAAAGTTATCATAAAAATACAACAATGAAAAATAAAACAATGTTATTAAATCCAAAGCAGAAACTGTTACCTTCTAAAAGTCCAAGACTCAGGCCTGGTTTTTATCTAAAAAAAAAGATGAGAAAAATGTTAAAGACATGAGCATGAAACTGAGACTTTGTCCTTGAGATAATCAGAAGGCTTGAAAGAGAGTTGGAAAGATAATCGTTATGTCACAATGTGACTCAGTGGTACTTAAAGTCCTATCCAAGTGCCACCTAAGAACGACTCAACTGCCCAACACTTTCCAAGACACTGATCTAGGCCTTTAGCACATGGTTCCAGCCTTTGCCTCTGAGTAATACTGTCCCTCAGCTGCCCCACGGATGACAAAATTCTGGCCAGGATTTTAGCTCTCCTATCCCCCAGCCCTGGCCCTGGTGTGGATATTCCTTTGGTGTTTCAAGTGCAAACACAGTGAAATCAAGGCCGGCTGGCGGGGTGGGTTCAGCTGCAGAGGACAAGCCTGACTGCTCTGTGCTGAATGTCATCGCCAGGTCAGTCTCTTTCAGGATACTGAAGTTCCCGCCTTATCAAATCACCCACTGAAGCTACGTTCTAAAAACATTTCGATTTTTCTAGAAGGAAAAGGTAAGTGGAAAATGCACTTTTCAATTACCTTGGAAAAAAAAAGGGGCAATTTCACTCACAAATGACATACTTAGAAGCTCAGTTTGAAAACAGCAATTCAAATGAATCCCAGGCCAAATTAAAAGGGGAAAAAAAAAAGGAAATCATTTATTAATCCCCTTCCATCTACTCCTTCTGACTGAGTGAATCTTCCTTAGACTCAAGAAAAGGATAAATGGGCTTGAAACAATTAAATAAGCACTTTATGACTTTAATAATCCAAGCCACAGAACTTTTCCATTAAAAGTTGGGTATTTAGAAGACCTAACCAGTCTAGTGACCCCAAAACCACCGTGTTTCAGGTGTTCTTCTAAATGGAGCTGGAGAAGGACTCTCTGCTCTTCTCCAAGGGATTTGAGGTGAAGTTTCAACCAAACCCTTTAACAGAGCCAAAGACTCTTAGATAAACCTGCCCAATCTGTTCCCACTTCCTACACCTGGAAAACTTCACTAGAAAAGAAGATACCTTGCTTGAAGTAGAAAAACAATATGGAAATTAACTTATGCCAGACAACCATCATTATCCCATGAAAACCATTACTCATTCTTTTTTTCTTGATGTTTTTAATGCCTGGTATCGGAGTGATGGTTGATGGTTTCTTAAGGCATACTTAGCATATTTTCTCCTGCCATGAATAACAACAGCTGGAGCCAGACTGCTCAGGGGTTGAATTTCTACTCTGCAAGTTACCAGCTGTGGAACTTGGAACCTCAGTTTCTCCATCTGTAAAATGGGGATAATAGCACCTACCTCATATCGGATTGTTGTAAGGATTAAATGAGAGCATGCTTAGCACAATGCGTGGCACTAAGTCACTGCTCAGTGGACAGTCGGTGGTTGACATTAAGCCTGGCTCAAGCTTGTGTTGTGGTTTATCTCAGCAACTACTGACTTGCCTGTTGGGAGAAGACGCTCTTACACTCAGAAGTATTCAGAAGACCTGCAGGAAGGTGGTGAGCGACTCAACTCCTCTGTGAGTCTCTGAGATGCTTCTCTGTCCTCATTTCAGTTTTCTGCCCACCACGTGGGCCAAAGAGCACTGGCCAGAAGCAGGCGCGATCATTTTCCTGAGGACCTGGCTGGAGGGATGGGGCCATATGTAGCACATGAAAGAGGCATGTGCTCAGACCAGCACTGTCTTGGAAATCCATTTGGACTGTGGATCCAAAGAAAATCCTTCCAGACTTCGTGCCACACACCAAATCCTGCACACACGTATGCATTTCTCTCTCCCTATGCATATCCCCCGCACATCTGGGCGAACACCTGTCCCCGCACATGACATCTCATGCATATAGCTGTCCGGCCCTTTGATAAAATGCGCTGTTTCTCCCCAAGTGAAGCTTAATGTGCCTCTGCCTGGGGATTTATACCAAGCAATAAAATCCGCAGAATAGAGAAATGCAAATAGATTGTATAATATAATATTATCATTGTCAACACAAAAGACTTTTATTTACAGCCCCCCAAAAGAAAATACACTGTAGTGTCATTTGTTTCAGGGAATGCAAAAAAGGTTTCAACAACTAACAGGGCATGTTTCTGAGCAAAATATGCCCCATATATGATGTCGGAACACATATTGTCAGTGGCCACTCGTGTGTCTGTGTTCTTGCAAACAAACCCGTGGAGTCGAGTTAGAGAAGGTCACTTCCAGCCTCTTTGAACCACAGGCCACCTGCCTTGTCCACACACAAACCAAGCAGCACAGATTTATTTGGCGGGAGAGGGCCTGTGAGGCCGGCCATACCCGAGGAGCGCATCTCAGGACGAGGTGTCTGAAGTGTCACTGACTTGGCTTCCTGAGGAACTGAAGGGGGATGTGAGAGAGGCCAAGTGAACGGGGTTCATGCTTTGAGCCAAGGGAGGCAGTAAGGAGGAAATACAGGAGAGCAGACAGAGGCAGTGACTCCATCTTTTCTCTGGGTTGCATCCCTACAAGCTGAATCCCCACATTCCCCAAAGCTAGAGATCCTTCCATCAACGCTTTTGTTGCACAGGTTACTGACCTCTAATGAGACCAATGTTTTTCATAGATTTGGTTAAAAAATAAATCTGTTATTTTATTTAGGGATTTGGGTGTCCTGTGAGACCTGGTCACAGTGATAGTTTCATTTCTGTCTGAGAGGGAAGGGTGTAAATTTATAAAGCTTTAGACAGTAATAATTACCTGAAAGACATTTTATGCAAAAAAATATATATTCTAGCTGTTTCACCCAATAGCGCTAAGAAATATGCAGGTATCATTAGAGCCACTTTATAGATGAGAAAACAGAGGCTTGAGAGAAGTAAAGTGCATTATCCACGGTCACCCAGCTTGTAAGAGGGAGAACTGAGACGCACATTCAGGTCTGTTTGACTCCAGAGGCCATGATCCTGAACTTTACCCTAACCTGCCTGACCACCCATTACGAAAGCCTCAGCCTGTGCTGGGTGCCCCAACAAGGGTACGTCATTCAATCCTCCCAGGTGAGGTAGGCATTATGTTTCCAACACATGGATGAACAAAGTGAGGCTCCAGAGAGGAAAAGCATTTTTCCAAGTCACGCAAATGTTATGGATCTTGACTGGGATTCGGACCCCAAGCCCTGATTCCAAATCCTGTAGGATATAAAATGAGAGCTTGAAGGTGTAGTGATTATACCTTCCCCAGCCCACCATGCTCCCTATCAGTCCTACATGTTGGGTGAGTTTCATGGGTAATCAAATCAGTAACCTCATTTTGCAACCTACAATTCGTATTTTTTTGCTTGCAGCTCATTTGGACAAGGAAGGTCCCCATGTTTGAGAAGACAGTTCAGTAAAGCACTCTTGACCATCCCCAGGGTTTCTGCATCCAGGGTGGGTTGGATGGGTCATAACAACCGACTCCAGTTAAAGAAGGAAGGGAGGAAACCCCACCCCAGAGAGCAAGCTGATCTCCCAGGGGTTAAATGCCACGACCCTCCTAACTCAGTCCTGACCCATCCATCACAGATCCCCTGGTGACCTTCCACCATGTGCCCCAAAGTCAAGACAGAACCCAAAGAATGGTGAGTTCTGTCAATCTGCTTTCACTGGACCCCATCATCACAGGGAGGTCAGAATGGAGAGGACTCACTTATTCGGGCAACAAATATTGGTGACCATGAAATTGGTGGCACCATGTCATGGGCTGGAGAGGAGCACAGACACATTCTCCGGTATCCGGGACTTATATCCTAGTCAGGGAAACAGATGAGAATCGGGGAAACAGATAAACCAGACCAGCTATCAGATGGTGCTAAGTGTAAGAAGACAATAAAACAGGGGGTGTGATACTGGGGAGTTTGGGGGGTAACATTAGATGCAGAGGTCAGAGAAGGCTTCCCTGAGGAGGTAACACTGACTGGGACCTGACTGATGGGAAGGAGCCGCCCTAGGAAGACCTGGGCATCCCGAGCAGCCCTGGGGAGCTCTGTTTGGGGCTGTCACCCGTCAGAGTGTCCATGGTGACAGGAAGGTCACAAGAATCCCCAGACTCTAATTTCAGTCCACAACGAATCACATCCCTCTGCGAGCACCATGGTCCCAAACCCCCACTGCAGCCACACGCCCACAGCAGCAGCTTGTTTGACCAACAGAGTAGTGTTCCAAAACACACTCAGCGAACACCTCCCCGGGGAGGTGAGGCCTCCAGTTTCTTTCTTTCTTTCTTCCCTTCCTTCCTTCTTCCCTTCCTTCTTCCCTTCCTTCCTTCCTTTCCTTCCTCCCTTCTTTCTTCCTTCCTTCCTTCTTCCCTTCCTTCCTTCCTTCTTTCCTTCCTTTCTTCCTCCCTTCTTTCTTCCTTCCTTCCTTCCTTTCTTCCTCCCTTCTTTCTTCCTTCCTTTCTTCCTCCCTTCTTCCTTTCTTCCTTCCTTCTTTCCTTCCTTTCTTCCTCCCTTCTTTCTTTCTTCCTTCCCTCCGTCTCGGCCATGACTCATGGCTTGTGGAATTTCAGTTCCTGGATCAGGGATTGAACCCGGGCCAAGGCAGTGAAAGCGCCGAGTCCTAACCACTGGAGCGCCAGGGAATTCCATCCAGTTTCTCCTTTAAACAGTAAACATTTTGGGAATTCAGAGCTTCTCACAGGATGGCACCTGCTGGAAGGGCCTGGAGTTAATTTCCACACCTGCCTTATTCAGGATTCTGCATGAAATCATAAGGGAAAATGGAGACATAAGTTTTCATTGCTGATAGAGGCTAGCTGGCATTTGCAAAGGGAAAAGCTACTGGCATTAACTGAACACCTTGAGCACCAGCCTTGAGCTGGATACTTCACCTGTGTTGTCGCCTTCATTCCCAGGTGGAGGGTATTAAAAGATGCAATTTTACAGCCCAGGATACTGAGTTCTCTGAGAGGCAAAACAGCTTCTTGAAGGTCACATAGCAAGGAAGTGGCAGAGCCAGAGAAAATTACCCTATATTACATTAATTACTAATGCGTTACTGATTACATTACGTTAATTGCATTAATCCAATGTATTGATCAATCATACTAGGTTCCAGGCTCCTTGTTAGATGCCTAGGCTCACAGATGATTTCACTGAAATCTCACCATATATGATTACTATTTCCATCTGGCAGAAGAGAAGATTGAGACTCAGAGAGGTGGAGTAGCTTGCCAAGGTCACTCAGCTCCTAAGTGAAAAGCCAGGATTCAAACCCAGGTATCTCTGATTGACACCCTCTCCCTTTTTTTTTTTTTTTTTTTTTTTTTTCAGAAAGAGAGACTAAGACTAAAGAGACTCAAGCGAGGGAAAGATAGAAATGTTTCATATTAAAAGAGACCAAAGAGATATGACAACCAAATGCAAAGTCTGATTCTAGACTGGTAACTGTACTGAGGGGAAAGTGTTATTTTGTGGTCAACTGACAAAACTGGAATGTGGATGGTAGATTAGATAAAAATTTGATATTGAATTTATGATGTTGGTGACTCTGCTATGATTATGTAAGAGAATATCTTCATCCTTAGTAAACATACAGTACAGTATTCAGAGGTGAAAGGCCATGATATATGCAACTTGTTTATACAGTTCAGAAAAAAAAATTGTGTATGTGAGTACACGCATGTGTGTGTGTGTGTGTGCACACAGGCATACAGAGAGAAAAAGCAAATGAGGCAAAATGTTAACAGTAGATGAATCTACTAGGTTTATTTACTTTTCTGTAAGTTTGAAATTATTTCCAAATAAAAAGTTAAAAAGAGAGAGAAAGAATTGCCAGATGTCATAATGAGCTTGTGGTTTTTTCCTGAGTCCTCCTCCAAGGATTTTCGACACTTTTCTGTATCCTAATTCTTCCCCTCTGTCTGAAATGCCACCATTACTAATTCATTCCTTCAGCTTTACATGTCCAATTTTAAAATGCACGTATCTTTGAGTTATGTGTCATTCAGATCTTAAGGAGATTGAGCTGGAAATGTTAATACGCACCATCATTTGTTGAGTGTTACATGCCAGGGATGGTGATAAGGACTTTCTCTGTGTTGTCTCACCTAGTCAACTAGTCAATAGTCCCAAACGCCATAAAAGGTAAGCACTCTTACTCTCCTCATTTTAGAGACCCAGAAACCTGGGCACAGAGAGTGTTGTAACTGGCCTCAAGCCCCTCAGCAAATAAGCAACAAAGCTGAGGTTTGAACCGAGACATCTTTAAAAGCACAATCTTCCAAACAAGTGAACAGTTTGCTTTCACAGCAGAAGAAACTAGATACCAATTAATACAGGAGCTTGCATTCTTCCTAAGATGCACAGCTGATTTCCTAATCTCTACTCAGTGTCCCAGGCACTGCTCTTATGCGCTGGGACAGTAATCTTCATTTTCTGGAGAAACATCTTTAGAAAGGTATCATGAATGGTTCCCTGCCATAGGACATCAGCTGGTTTCTGAGCAACCACAGGGGATTTAGAAATCACTGGCAACTCACCAGGTGCTGTCATTACCATCACTAGGCATTCTGACTTTCCCAGGGTGGTCTCCTTGTCAAATGGCTGGTTCCACGGTCAGACCACAGCTCTTCATGAGTGAGTTGGGAAAGGTTGACTTCTGTGGCTGATAGCTCAAGAGAATTCCCCTTTGGAAGGCTCTCCACCAACCCAGGAATCAAGTATTGACTCTTACAGAGCATATAAGTTCCTGAAAAATCAGTCGTTTACTTTCCAGTTTCATGTCTTACTGCCCCCTCCTTCATTCCCTGTTCAGATCATACTAAGTTTCTTCCACTTCCCTGAAAGTGCCTGATTTTTCTCACTTTTGGGCAGATGCTCTTTCCTATGTCCAGAATGCCCCTTGTCCTAACTCCAACTTTCCCTACAAAATTCTGGTTTGTTCTTTTTGTCACAGCCTAGATATCACTTCCTCCAGGAAGCCTTCCCTGAATTCTAGACTAGAGTAGGTGCCCCTCCTTTGGGGTCTCCAGGCACCAAGGTATTAGCTTTTTTTTGTTCCCTATTAATCTCCTTGTAAAGGCCCATCTCTCTCCCTATATAGGCTCTTTATAGTCCCATGAAACAGGGGCTATGTTTTGTTCCCCCAATTTACTGGCCATAGCTTAATACAGAGTAATGACTCAGGAAATATTTGGTCCATGAGTAAACAAAGGAAGGAGAACTTTAATCTTAACCTGAATTTCCATATGCATTGATGAGGGTTTTGAGTTAAGGCCATGATTCTATAATGCGAGAAGTGGTTTGGAAAACTAACTCAGGTCCTGGTCAAGCAGACCTGCTTTTGGGGCCCAGATCTGCAACACTCTGTGCCTTTAAGTGAGTTACCTAATGTCTCCAGGTCTGTTTCCTCATCTGTAAAATGCACGTCAGCACTGCACCTGCCTCATAGTTCTATTATGAGCATCAAACGTTAGACCCATGGAGCTTGTCATCACTGTCCTTGACCCTGGCAAACACTGGGTAAATGTAGGCCATTAGGACTGTGATTTGTTATGTTATTATAAGTATTATCATGATTATTATTGTTAAAGCCATATTAGAAGTAAAAGAAGCAGACATAAACATTCAGCTGGCTGCTACCATGGAAACCTGGATAAACACCCAGAAGTGTAATTGACTCTTCCTCCAGATGTTGGATGTACCCCAGCATCGGGGGGTCTTGCCTCAAGCAGGATCTACCTCTGCAAACAAGATTTCTGTTTCCTTTGTCAAACTCAAACCTGATTAGGGAAAAATAAAGCACATCGTTTCAAATTCCCAGTCTCTGGTGTCCACAACCAAGACAGATGTGTTTTGCTACATCTGGTCTGCAACCTTGAGTCAGGCAAGATAATTCTTGGGTCCTGAAAGTACATTTTTTCAGGTACATTTACCAATAAAAACTGGGCTACCGACTCCAGAGACTTTAGTCCTATGAGCATGAACGTTGCAGCTGGAGAGACTGAGGCTGGAGAGGCAGCAAGGCACTGTGGTTAGGCACGCAGACATCAGACCCCAGCCTCACAGCTTACTAACTGCACCATCTGGGGCAAAAATTGCTTTACCTCTGTGCCTCAGTGTCCTCATCTGTAAAATTAGGCTAATCAGAATATCTATCTCAGAGGGTTTCATAAGAGGATTAAATGAGTAGGTATTTGTAAAGGGCTTTGAACAGGGTCTCATACTAAGTGTTTGTTAAATAAATGCCAGTACTTTGTGGTCAATTCAAACAAGAGAGAAAATTATAGATTGTAACCTCAGAGCCTTGGAGACTATGGATGTCTGTATTTATTTCTGCATTTTTGTTTCAAAGGTATCTGTTCAGGAGGGCAGGAAGGAGTCAGGAAGAAAATCCTTTTTGTTCTGCCTGTAGAGTTGGCAATTCCTATGGGGGAGAAATCAATGAGAACTTGATAAACAGTGTGCAACCCTCTCTGGGGAATCCCTAAAATTGATTCCACTAAGATCCTTGACTTTCAAGTCCTCTATAAAGGAGGCAAAAATAAACACAGACTTTTCTCTAAGCTAGGAGGTAAAATTTTATTTCCAATTAAAAAAAAAAAAACTTTAAAAAAAGACCAGTTACATCCAAGTCAAAGGTAATTTATTTTATGAGGGGTTGTTCAAGTACAGAATAAGATAACACTACTCATAATAACCAGCAACAAGTGTACATTTAAAGGGCATTTTAAGCATCTCAAAACATATTTGCACATCTTATCTGCCCTCCACATAGGCCCCATTCCTTCTGTATTGCAGAGTAAAGAGCACACGGCCCAGAATTACATGACTTACATTATTCTGTATGAGCTTCTATTCATAAGCAAGTGATTTTGTGTTTCTAGGCCTCAGTTTACCTGTCTATGTAATGAAGATAATGTTCCCTTACCTCGTGGTGTGTATTAAGCAAGTATTAAGTGAGTAAGCTACGTGAAGCCCCTGGCATGGTGACTGGCATATATTGTTAGTATTTACTGCATCACACAATAAAATGTGAAGGTTAGATTATGAGAATAGAATGTGAAAGTTAAGAGAAAGTGCCTCGAAAATTTCACATGAGGGGTATTATTTTAAATGGGATTCATATCTTAAGGAATAATGGTTAAATTTCCAGGTATGATAGTGGCATTACGGTTATGTTTTTAAAAGTGACCCTTCCAGATTGTAACCTCTAAATACCACTAACTATTAAAAAGAACCAGAGCTTTGTGGGAAAAATGATAAGGACTGATTCCAGGTCTAGGAGGAAATGTACAAGATAAGCCTGGGACATCTTGTCAGCCAGGGAGCCATCAAAGACCACCAGGGCTGTGACAATAGGACTCAGGAGCCAGCTTGAAAAGGCTCCCACTGGCCAAAAAATAGGACAACTGGAACATCAGTAAAGGCTATAACAGCAAAGGATTGAGAAATATCAACTATGCTCAAAGGTGAGTTTGTAAATGATACTAGGAAAATGACCACTTTGGGAAGATTCTAGAGAGCCAACTTTTTTATTTTCAAAACTGATTTAAAAAAGGGGAGAAAATCAAGAATTTATCCTGCCTTCCTAGAGGAACCGTTCCTCTGCATAATCAAATAGTTAAATAAAAGAAGTCTCTTTGTCTAGGAGGATTCCAGATAATAAACTCCAAGGGAATGGTAGAATATCACCATTTTGTACACTCCTAATGAATTAATGGATCTAGTCAATGACCACCCATGGTTGCTCACGTCACCAAAGAGAGACAACCACATATCATGTGCTATGACATAATCTTGTCCCTTCAAAGAACGAAAACATAGAATCTTATCACACTTCTAGGTCTAATTGTCTGATTACAAAAAGTGCATGGGACAAAGGAATATGTTCAATACCACCACAGAGCTATAGTCAGCAAACTGAGAATCTACAAGACAAATAACCCAGTTTCTGTAATTAAAAAAAAAAAAAAAAAAATGGAAGAAGATAGGTATTGAATAGAAAGAGAAAGAAAGAGAGAGTGAGGAATCTGTAGATTAAAGGAGACTTAAAAATATATCAACCATTTGGAATGTATGAATCTTATTTGGATCCCAATTTTAGCAATCTGTTTTTTAAAAATCAGGGAAATGTGAATACTGACTAGATATTTGATGATATTGAAGCAGTTCTTGTTAATTTTGTAGGTGTGTAAATGGTATTGGGGTGATTTTATTTGTCTTAACTGAGGTGAAATTCATATAACAGAAAACCAACCATTTTAAACTGAACAATTCAGTGGCATTTAGTATATTCACAATGTAGTGCAACCACCATCTCTATCTAGTTTCAAAACATTTTCATCACCCCAAATGGAAACCCCATACCCCTGAAGCATTTGCTCCCCATTCACCCCTCCCTACTTCCTCTGGTAACTACCATCCTGCATCTGTCTTGTCTATCTCTGTGAATTTACCTGTTCTGGATATTTCATATAAATGAATCATACAATATGTGACCTTTGTAACTGACTTCTTTCACTTAGCATAGTGTTTCTCAGGTATATCCATGTTGCAGTATTTAAGTATGTATCAGTACTTCATTCCTTTTTATGACTACATAATATTTCTTTATATATATATATACATATATATATACATATATATGTATATATATATGTGTATATATATATGTATATATATATGTATGTATATATATATACATATATATATGTATGTATATATATATATATATATATATATATACATATATATATATCACAGTTTGTTTATCCATTCATTTATTGATGGACATTTGGGCTTTTTCCATCTTTTAGCTTTTTTTTTTTTCTTTTTTGGCCATGCAGCTTGCAGGATCCTAATTCCCAGACCAGGCATTGAACCTGCGTCCAGCAGTGGAAGCATGGAATCCTAACAACTGGACCGCCAGGGAACTCCCTAGCTATCGTTAATAGTGCTGTTATGAACATCACTTGTTTGAGTACCTATTTACAATTTTGTAGGGTATATTCTTAGGAGTGGAAATGCTGCGTAATTCTATGTTCAACTTTTTTAAAACATCTTTATTGGACTAAAATTGCTTTACAATGGTATGTTAGTTTCTGCTTTATAACAAAGTGAATCAGCTATACGTATACATATATCCCCATATCTCTTCCCTCTTGTGTCCCCCTCCCTCTGTCCCTCCCTATCCCACCCCTCTACGTGGTCTTGAGGACATGGCAAGGGGGAAGGGTAAGCTGGGACAAAGTGAGACAGTGGTATGTACATATATATCCTACCAAATGGGTAGAGTAATCTTGGTTGTAGGTTTTTCCCTTTCATCACTTTAAATACGTCCTGCCACTCCCTTCTGGCTTGCAGAATTTCTGCTGAAAGATCAGCTGTTAACCTTATGGGGATTCCCTTTTATGTTATTTGTTGTTTTCCCCTTGCTGCTTTTAATATTTTTTCTTTGTATTTAATTTTTGATAGTTTGATTAATATGTGTCTTGGTGTGTTTCTCCTTAGATTTATCCTGTATGGGACTCTCTGTGCTTCCTGGACTTGATTGACTATTTCCTTTCCCATATTAAGGAAGTTTTCAACTATAATCTCTTCAAATATTTTCTCAGTCCCTTTCTTTTTCTCTTCTTCTTCTGGGACCCCTATAATTCGAATGTTGGTGCATTTAATGTTGTCCCAGAGGTCTCTGAGACTGTCCTCAATTCTTTTCATTCTTTTTTCTTTATTCTGCTCTGCAGTAGTTATTTCCACTATTTTATCTTCCAGGTCACTTATCCATTCTTCTGCCTCAGTTATTCTGCTATTGATTCCTTCTAGAGAATTTTTAATATCATTTATTGTGTTGTTCATCACTGTTTGCTCTTTAGTTCTTCTAAGTCCTTGTTAAACATTTCTTGTATTTTCTCTGTTCTATTTCCAAGATTTTAGATCATCTTTACTATCACTACTCTGAATTCTTTTTCAGATAGACTGCCTATTTCCTCTTCATTTGTTTAGTCTGGTGGGTTTTTACCTTGCTCCTTCATCTGCTGTGTGTTTCTCTGTCCTCTCATTTTGCTTAACTTACTGTGTTTAGGGTCTCCTTTCCGCAGGCTGCAGGTTCGTAGTTCCCGTTGTTTTTGGTGTCTGCCCCCAGTGGGTAATGTTGGTTCAGTGGGTCGTGTAGGCTTCCTGGTGGAGGGGACTAGTGCCTGTGTTCTGGTGGATGAGGCTGGATCTTGTCTTTCTGGTGGGCAGGACCACGTCTTGTGGTGTGTTTTGGGGTGTATGTGACCTTATTATGATTTTAGGCAGCCTCTCTGCTAATGGGTGGGGTTGTGTTCCTGTTTTGCTAGTTGTTTGGCATAGAGTGTCCAGCACTGTAGCTTGCTGGTCATTGAGTGGAGCTGGGTCTTAGTGTTGAGATGGAGATCTCTGGGAGACCTTTCACCTTTTGATATTACGTGGAGCCAGGAGGTCTCTGGTGGACCAATGTCCTGAACTCGGCTCTCCCACCTCAGAGGCACAAGCCTGACACCCGGCTGGAGCACCAAGACCTTGTTAACCACATGGCTTCCCAGTTATGATTTCCGTGGTCTTGGGTTATTGAGGCTGGCTCTGCTTGACAGCTAGGGAAGGTTAACCTTCCCAGAGCCAAGGATTCCAGGCAAGGGTTTACAGCACCTCACAGAGAAGTGCCCCCTTCACACCTGATGACTCCTGGCCTGGGGTTCTAGGTAAGCCGCTCACAAGGCTTTGGTACAAAGTTCGAAAACTGAGCCCTGATAGTGTGACACTGGATATGCTCGGGACCCAGAGGCAGGAAACCCAGAGCTGGCAGAAGTGACGTAAGGCCAGTCGCCCTTTGTTCAACTTTTTGAGGTAACACGATACCATTTTCCACAGTAGCTGTACCATTTTACGTTCCCACCAGGGAAGTGTGAGGGTTCCGATTTTCCACATACTTGTCAACACTTGTTATTTTCCATTTTTTAAAAATCATAACCTTCCTAGTGCATTATACATCTCATTGTGGTTTTATTTGCATTTCCCTAATGACTAATGATGTTGAGCATCTTTACACGTGCTTCTTGGCCATATCTTCTTTGGAGAAATGTCTATTCAAGTCTTTACCCATTTTTAAAATTGAGTTGTTTATCTTTTTATTGTTGCCTTATAAGAGATTTGTATATATTCTGGATACTAGACCCTTATCAGATATATGATTTGCTAATATTTTCTCTCATTCTTTAGGTTGTCTGTTCAGTTTCTTGATAATGTCTTTTGATGCAGTCCTTTAAAAATGTATCTATTTATCAATTCATACATTTATTCATTTGTTACTCATGCTTTTGATGTCATAACTAAGAATCCATTGCCAAATCCAAGGTCATGGAGATTTATCCCTATGTTTTCTTCTGATAATTCTGTAGTATTAGCTCTTAGTTTAGTGTTCCAGTTTGAGTTAATTTTTGTATATGGTGTGAGGTCGGAGTCCAACTTCATTATTTTGCATGTGGATTATTTAATTTTCAGGTTCCTTATACTTAAAAATATTTACAAACAAAGTGATATGTTGTCTAGAATTTGTTCCAAAATATTCTGTGGTGGGGAAAATAGAGTATACAGATAAAATAAGATTGCTATGAATTGATCATAGTTGAAGATGGATAATAAGTTATGGAGGTTCATTATAGTGATCTCTCTACTTCTGTATATTTAAAGATTTTTCCGTAATAAAATAAGGGCTTTATCTTTTAGAGAGATATATAGAAATATTTACAGATGACAATAAATAATATTTTAAATTTGTTTAAAAATTATTTTGATAAGGAAGTGGGGGAGGATATAAATAAAAAGATTGGTGATGAGTCGATAGTTGTTGAAGCTGTGTGTTGATACGTGTTTGTTGTACCTCTCTTTCTACTTTTGAGTGTATTGGGAATTTTTCCAAAATAAAGTTTTTAAAATGGGATACATAATTCTTTACCTAAGATTATACTTGGCAATATTGAGAATCTTTCCAAACAATGACAAGAGGAGGAAGGCTAGAGAATAGCATTGACAGGTGATGTTTATTATTCCCAAATGCCTGAAAACATCAGAACTGAATAAATGGGATATGGCAGGTGAGCATGTTTAAGCAATCCTTCCAGAAGAGGAAGGAAGGTAATATTTGATTGGGCCTTGAAGAATGAGTGTAAGTTTGTCAAGCAGATAGGAACAGGAAGGGTGGTCTAGGCAGAGACCCTGGGGAGGGAGAAAGCTTGAAATATTTGAGAGGGTTAAGCAGCTGGGTGTAGGTAGAGCCCAAGAGGCTAGGCAAGAGACAATTAGTGATGGCCTTTGAATATCATCCTAAGGATGGACTTTCAAGTAAGCCAGAGTTGAACCCTGATGGCCCATGGACCAATGGAAAGTCTTTGGATTGTTAATGTGTTTTAATTGAGCCAACGTTGAAAGAAAAAAACTCAAGAGACTTCACCTAAAAATCTGAATGTCTATATTTCTTGAAAAATTGGAAAATTTGGCATCATCATATCCACATTCTCCCATACGACAGTTGCCTGGCGCTGAGGGGTGGTTGCTGTCTTTAAACAGGCCATGCTTTCAAGTCACTAAGTCTCTCCCATCCTCTGTCTCATCCTCCACAAAAGGCCTATTATCACCATAGTTTAACTGGAGATTTTTTCCCACAATAGGGAATATTTATCCGCAACTCCTTTTGTCGCCATCAAAAGTGAGAAAATGAAATGTAGACACAGAGGTCTGTGCATCTCAGTAAAACATCTGAGAGAGTGCATTCCTCTGTGGCAGTGAAGACAACTCTATTCCTGATCTAATATGCAGAGTGTAGCAGTGACGAACAAACATAACTCTGGATGCCAAAGTAACAACAACAACGGCAACAATAATAATAACACCAACACCAACTAATACAGTATTATCGTGAACACCCACATGCATAAGATGCTCTTCTACTGCTCTTCAGGCATTGCCTCATTTCTTCCTTATGAAGACCCTCCATCCCCATTTACAAGGAAGGGAACTGGCCCACGCTTATAGTGTTTTGTTCAGAGCCGGGAGGTTATTATTCAAGGCAGTCAGACCCCAGAGCTCCAGACCATCATGCCGAGCACTGGCAAGAAACTTATGACTGATAATTCAACAAAATTAGTTCTTGAATGTGAGTTGGAAGGTACTCACCCCCATCCCCTGCCCCTGCACACACTGACATGACCCACTGGGCATTACAGTTTGTTGCCTTGACCTAAAGTCTTCAAGGGTTTTGAGCACAGAAGAGGGAAGAGTAGAGGGGGGTACACTGGGAGGTTGAGGAGAAGCCTGGAAGCAGGGAGAACATGTACAGCTACTTTCTACTCAATGCAGGAATCTCTCCAAAACCTCCCCTCCTCTCAGATTTGATTGGATACCTTCAAAATAGTGCTCACCAACTTTGGAGTCAGCCCGGCTCTGTGCCTTCATTGAAGGCAGTGACACTGTCCTGCTCATTTTCTTCTTCTTCTTCTTCTTCTTCTTATTATTATTATTATATATTTTTTGGCTGCATTGGGTCTTCGTTGCTGCGTGCCGGCTTTCTCTAGTTGCGGCGAGCGGGAGCTACTCATCGTTGAGGTGCGTGGGCTTCTCATTGCGGTGGCTTCTCTTGTTGCAGAGCACGGGCTCTAGGCACGCGGGCTCAGTAGTTGTGGCTTGTGGGCTCTAGAATGAAGGCTCAGTAGTTGTGGCGCACGGCTTAGTTGCTCCGCGGCACGTGGGATCTTCCCGGACCAGGGCTCGAACCTGTGTCCCCTGCATTGGCAGGCGGATTCTTAACCACTGTGCCACCAGGGAAGCCCTGTCCTGCTCATTTTTGTATCGAAGACCCTTCTCCTATATCTAGCACAGTGCTTTGTATTACAAACTGAGTATCCAACAAATACTTGTTTAATTAACGAACTAATTGTTGTGATCAGATCCCCATGGAGTTTTCTCTTATCCAGGGTAAACATCCCTCGCACATTCAACCATCTTCGCTTCTCAGAGCTTTCTCGATGACCCCCAGGGTCAGGACCAGCGTGAAGAAGAGAGACGCCCAAGTTACAATGTTGAAGAAGCCCCAGCTCTCAGGTGCCCATCCTGCACTTGCACGAGCCTGGGAGTGAGGACTTCTTTATACTTTGCACCCTGGGCCCCTCTCTTGCCTCATCCTACACCCTCTCCAGAAAGGTAACTCCTTCTTTCACATCCCTGGACTCCAGATGAGGTCAAACCAGAAGATACGGTGGAAAAAGCTGTCATCTTCCAAGCTCTGCACATGGTACTGTTAATTCTAAGATTTCACTTCTTGTCTCTTAACACCTCTCCTCTTCACCCTAGGTCTGCCTCTGCCCCTCCATCCCCTCCCACATACACACATGGGCTCTGTCAAGCCAGCACTGGCCCATCCTACCCTTGTGCAGTTGATGTCTTAAGACTGCGAGCAGAACTTTACAGTTAATCTGAATAAATTTTGTCTTGTTTCTTTCAGCAACTCCTCCCGTTGTGTATCATCTTTTCCTAGGTCCTTATTTATTATTCAGCCTATTAGCTATTTTCCTGAGCCTTGTTTCCAATCATTCATTCATTCATTCACTCATCATATATTCCCTGAGCACCTGCTCTGATTCAAGCTCTGTGCTGAGGGCACAGAAATGAGTGACCTGTCTCTACCCTTGAGAATCTCTGGCAAAGGAGGAAACATGCAGGTAAATAGCTGATGACAACTCAGTGGGCTGAGTGTGACTGTAGAGAAGAATGGCGGTGCTCTGCTCATAGAGTGGCACTTAGACCAGACAAGAGGGCCAGGGAAGGCTTCTGGAGGAGGTGACATGGCGTGAGATCACAGGGGATGACCAGATGATTGCATCATTGGATCTGACACACGAGCCGTCTACATCTTCCTCCAAGTTGTCAGTGATCATGGGGACAAGACCAAGGCTAAGCCTTGTTGCAAGCAGGAAACCACTCCCATCTGAAAGAGAAAGTCACCCTGATGAATACCTGCGTGTGCTAAAAGACTGCTGAGAGCTCATATGGGGCCTTTGTGCAAGTGAGAATTCGGAAAGGGCAGCCTTCAGCAGCCTCAGTACTGATCCCTCTCTCCACCCGCCCCCAGTGTGCTCTGGTGAGAGAAGCACAGCCCAAACACAGTGGGAAGGGCCCCTCGAGGTGTGAGGCTCCTAGTCCTCTGCTTCCCTTCCTCTTTCATCCATACGCATTGATGCCTCCCTTTAAGCTGGTGATGGAGGAGAGGGCACGTGACTAACCTGCAGCCCCAAGCCAGCCAAAGATAAAGAGAGGCTGACATTCAGTGCCCTGGATTTGGGAGTATTGGGCAACAGATTTCTGTTCAGAACCCACGCAATTCCTGCCACAGGGAACTTACCTCTCCTCAAACTTCCAACTAAACTCAGTTCTCAAGCTCTGTAGCGAAGCTGTAGTTAAGTTGGCCATCTCTTTATTAAGGAAACAGCAGCCCCTGCTGTCACTCCGGACTACAGGCCGACTTGCTTTAGAGCTTATGACCTGAGCTGTGCTCCGAGCAAGAGGAGGATTTTATTTATACCTCCACCGCAACATTTCTGGAAGGGAGTCCAACCAGACCACTGCCCACTGCCTTTATTTGTTTGTTTGTCTGCTTTATTTCAAATGAACTTGGGCTGAGGATTTGGGGATACCATCTGATCTATTATTATTATTATTGATTATAATAACAGCAGTGACCAATTATTGAACACTTATTATGTGTTAAGCACTTACACGCATTATTTTGTTTAATTATCTCAACAATAAAGGTTATTATCCCCACTTTGCAGATTAAGAAGCTGAAAACATTGATCACTTGGTATAATTATTTTTTATTTAACAATTTAATAAGAATAATTTAATAACTATTTATTCATTTATTCACTCCACACATTTGTATTTAGCATCTATTTAGTACCACGAGGAATAAGGCACTGCCTGTGCCTTCATGAAGTAATGACAGAGTAAGGAGGGGGAACAAGAGGAGAAAAAAACTAATATTGATTGGGCATCCACTCTGTGCCACTCCGCTCAATGTTTTTAATTGCACTATCTCATCAAATCTTCCAACAATCCTGTGAGGTAAGTGTTTATATATCCATTTTACAGATCAGAAAAACTGAGTCTCAGGGAGTTCAAATGACTTGACGATGTCTGTACAGCTGGTTGGTGGAGGAGCTAGGATTTAAACTCATTTCTCCCTGATGCCAAAGCCCTACTTCTTGTGAGTATATATTCGAAGAAATGCTGTTTTTTTTAAAAAAAAATGTTTATTAAGGCATAAGAAGGGGTCAGGAAGGTGAAATGAACATCTCTGCCCAAGGGCAGGCAGATAATTCACTAAAACAGTTGGTGATCTTTGAGTTCCACTGAACATTCATTTCCTCAGTCATCCAAAGAGCCAGAAAATGTTTACTGAGCACCTAGTTGTGCCAGACATTTTACGGGAACCAGCGAGATGACGGACAAGCTAGTATGATGTTATCTGCCTTCATAGGGATGGGATATCAGGGGATAAGGGAGGTCTAGCATTAAACAATGCAACTCCCAGCAAACTCTCCAGTTGGGATCAGGTGCTAGGAAGAAAGAGAAATAACAGGTGTCACAGAAGTACAAGGGGTGCCCTAAGTGAGACTGAGGTGTGTTGGGAAGCCTGGCTGAGGAATTCACATTTGAGCTGCCCCAGAAGGTCACAAGCAGAGGCTAAATAGAGAGAGAGGATGTAAGAGCCGCCAGGCAGAAGGGAGAGCACATGGGAAGATTCAAGGCAGGGAGCAGCTAGGAGCACGAAGTTTGTGAAAAGGAGAGATGGGGAGGAAGGCGAGGCTGGGGACGGGGGTGAGGATCACAGGAAATGAAGCCAAGTTAAGGGTTGGGCACGTTAGCCTGGAGCAGGGCTTCTCAAACTAGCTGCAGGAAACAAAAGTTCTGTTTTTGTTTCTCTGGTCTCTCATATACCAACACTTTAGTAAAATACAATAAAAATGAAAATTAAAAAAGCAAACATATACAAAATAATAGCACAAACTTACGATTACCAGATTCAATGGACATAAAATGGCTCTGTCAAATTGCTCTTTTTGTACTTATCTCACTGTGGACCAGTTACAGTTTGCAAACTGGCACCTGTTGAGGATCCTTCCCATGAGAAGCACTGCTTAGAGCCTCAGGGAGCCATTGCATCTGTTTCTGGAAGAATAAGTAACATTCAGCCAGGGGATAATGAGAAAACTACAAGAGAGGAGGGCCTTGAGGGCAGAGGCAGAGCCATGGAGAGCAACCTGACGTGTCTGGGGAACGGCAGAGTATGGGGTAGGTGGGCCGAAGCGGGGAAAGGCGAGGTTGGCAAGCAGGGTCAGGTCTGGGAGGCTTCCTTAGCTTTGGTGAAGAGATGAGCAGTTAGAACTGCACTGAGCAGACCCTAAATAGCAAAAGCAGCTGCCAGGGTCATTGCTCTCTTTCGAGTGGTGTAAAGCAGCCATGGGCAGTTCTATGTGCATGAATCATCATGGTTTGTGCATCTGATCGCCAGCCTCAGCATTCCCCGTCCACATAAAAAAAAAAAAAAAAAAGTAAGAAAGAAAAACAAAGCACCTGATTAGATCAATACTTAAGTCAAAGGCCACCACTTATAATTTGAGTAGAATGCTTAGAAATGCAATCACTGAAGATCTTTAACCAGTAGGAGTAGCCTATACTTCATAGTAACTATTTGACTCAATCTCGGGTATTAGAATTATTCATTTAATCATCCCAAAAAAGAAAAAAAGAAAATTCTAAGTGTAATAGAAATAGCTTCCATTTCCAAGCCCTGGGTACAAATGTTTTTCACACTATATTCACAAACATAGTGAAGCTCAGGGCAATTCCATGGGGTCCCGAAATTCACACAACTAAGTAAATGGCAGATGTAGGATTCCAGCCCGGAACGTGCACTTCTTCCCACTGGTTCACACACCCCTGGGCTCAGTCACACTGCCATGCTGGTGAAGTGGGAGACAAGGGACCTGGTCGGTGGGATGGGTGATTCAAGGGCCCCAGGGCAGGACTGCGAGGGCTGTTGGGGAAATATTCCATATCTTAACGTATTTTCCTTTGCTGGGCCACCGGGGTTGGCGGGGGCTATTCAAAAGCAATGATAAACAAGCTTTTAAAATGTTTGGTTGGAGTAGAAATAGAAAACAACCTAAATGACTGCTTTAGGGAAACACTGAAATGCAAAGGAAAGATGATACAGAAGGGGTGTAAGGGCTGCAAAACTGGTTGTTTAAACATTACCCAGCAGACCTTTCAGATGGAAAATCTGATATCTCCCTAAAATTGCTAGAGTAACCCTTCACTGAACATGTGCTCAGTGCCTTACCTGTATTATCTCATTCAATCTTCACCATGACCCTAGGAAGTAGGTTTGAGTACAGTCATCCCTTGGTATCCCGGGAGGACTGGTTCCAGGACCCCCCGCAGATACTGAAAATCCAAAGATGTTCAAGTCCCTTATATAAAAATGTGTAGTACAATCTGCCCTCCTTATCTCCGGGTTCCACGTATGTAGATTCAGAAGGCTGACGGTATTCCCGTTATACAGATGAAAAAACTGAGGTTCAGGGAAGTTAAGTGAGTTGCTCAGAGACCCAGAGCTAGTAAGTGGAGAATCCAGAATTTGAACCAAGTTACCAGACTCCAGAGGCTGAACTCTCCAACTCAATGCAGCCTGTTTCTCATGCTGATGAGAGACTTCAAGCTTTGGCCAGTGAAGTGGAGGTGAGACTATCTTTGGAAGGCAGCTGGGGGATTCCCTGAGACCCCTGATGCGGGGAGTGCTGGTCCCTGTGTGTCTGAAGTGGGGGTCCTCCTTCTGGCACCAAATAAATGGAGGTCCCATGGCTCCTGCTGAATGGCCTTTGATAAATTATCTGGATGGACTCATGGGTGAGGTTTTCATTTCTTTTCACGTGATTCTCAAACAGTTCTCACCCAGACATTGAACGTCCGAGGACAGCGGCTGAAGGCAGGTCATGTTTTGCACAGGTGGGTTTCCCTTTCTAGCGGGTACAGGCCACAGCACCACAGCCCTATTCAGTGCACATAGCAAGTGGAATCCACTTGTTGGTTGAGATGAATTTGACCTCAGCATGATGATAATAATGCTCTTAACAGTCAGCATCATGGCAGTGGGAATCATCCAGGACAAATCCAAAGAAGCAAATAGCAATCAGGGTCAGACATAGCTGTGAAATGCCACCTCTGCTCTCACCCTAAAAAACGAGTCTCAGAGGGAACCTTTCAATTGAGGTGGCCACCAACATTACACTCAGTTGCAACCAATCATTCCAGAGGTCTCTCTGCAAACTTCCTACAGAACTGACAACTGGGCTGAGAAGATGGCCATCCTGACATTAGGAGAAAATGTTTGATAATAAATCAACAAAGTCTTGGTCTTCTTGAAGCTGACATTGTAGAAGGGAGAAAGGCACTAAGAAAGCAAATTCATAATAAATAAAACAATTACTGACTGTGGTAAGTTTGGGGAGGGAAATAAACTGGGTGATGAGTCAGAGAATAACTGGGGGAGTGAATCATTCAGGGTCCCAGTGGGAAACATTCAACTGGGTGACTGGAGAGAGTTTTTAAAGAGGCAGTTTACAAAGGTGTGGGAAAGACTGGATAAAGAAGAAAGCTATGGGGCAGTAGCACCGTGGCTAAAAATGGCACCATTTCTATCCATAGCCTGAAGGGGCAAGGGGAGAAGGCAGTTACCAGAACCTGGAACCAGAGGTCATTTGAGAGGATGATCGACAGGAGTTGTGACCTTTGGAAGCAGAAGTGACACCACCACCTTCAATGACCCAGCACGCAGGGAGCAGAAGTAATAAATAGGACCTAACATGAGAAATATCATTTGATGAAGCAACTGACAAAGGATTAATCTCCAAAATTTACAAGCAGCTCATGCAGCTCAATATCAAAAAAACAAACAACCCAATCCAAAAATGGGCAGAAGACCTAAACAGACATTTCTCCAAAGAAGATATACAGATTGCTAGCAAACACATGAAAGGATGCTCAACATCACTAATCATTAGAGAAATGCAAATCAAAACTACAATGAGGTATCACCTCACAGCGGTCAGAATGGCCATCAACAAAAAATCTACAAACAATAAATGCTGGAGAGGGTGTGGAGAAAAGGGAACCCTCTTGCACTGTTGGTGGGAATGTAAATTGATACAGCCACTATGGAGAAGAGTATGGAGATTCCTTAAAAAACTAAAAATAGAACTACCATATGACCCAGCAATCCCACTACTGGGCATATACCCTGAGAAAACCATAATTCAAAAAGAGTCATGTACCACAATGTTCATTGCAGCACTATTTACAATAGCCAGGACATGGAAGAAACCTAAGTGTCCATTGACAGATGAATGGATAAAGAAGATGTGGCACATATATACAATGGAATATTACTCAGCCATAAAAAGAAACGAAATTGAGTTATTTGTAGTGAGGTGGATGGACCTAGAGCCTGTCATACAGAGTGAAGTAAGTCAGAAAGCGAAAAACAAATACTGTATGCTAACACATATATATGGAATCTAAAAAATTGGTTCTGAAGAACCTAGGGGCAGGACAGGAATAAAGATGCAGACATAAGGAATGGACTTGAGGACACGGGGAAGGGGAAGGGTAAGCTGAGACGAAGTGAGAGAGTGGCATGGACATATATACACTACCAAATGTAAAATAGATAGCTAGTGGGAAGCAGCTGCATAACACAGGGAGATCAGCTCGGTGCTTTGTGACCACCTAGAGGGTGGGATAGAGAGGGTGGGAAGGAGATGCAAGAGGGAGGAGATGTGGGGATATATGTATATGTATAGCTGATTCACTTTGTTATAAAGCAGAAACTACCACAACATTGTAAAGTAATTATACTCCAATAAAGATGTTAAAAAAAAAAAAGAAAGAAAGAAATATCATTCGAGGGGACTTCCTTGGCGGTCCAGTGGTTAAGACTTCGCCTTCCAGAGAAGGGGGTGCTGGTTCGATCCCTGGTCGAGGAGCTCAGAGCTAAGATCCCACATGCCTCTCGGCCAAAAAACATAAAAGAGAAGCAATATTGTAACAAATTCAATAAAGACTGTAAAAAAAAAAAGAAATACCATTCGGAGGAAACACTTTGATGCTTCACTTCTAGGATGGATTTCCCTGGATGTGAGGCTTGACAATGGCAGGTTAGGGAGAAGAGATGGCCAAGCACAGAGCAGCAATGGCTCAAGACTCCACTGTAATCCCACAGTAAACCACACTCTTCAAGGGCAGTTGCTTTGCAGACACCCTGGGATTTGGCCATTGAAAAGGGGCTATTTGCATACCAGGTCAGCAAAGGAACTCTTGTCAGCCTGGAGGGAGGTGGTCTCTGGACCTTGAGCGATGACCTTGGGCTAGCCACTTAGTATTTCCAGGCCTCAGTTTCCTCATTTGTATATAGAGGGCAGTAGGCTTAATGATTTCTAGGTACCAGGCAAGGCTGTACAGAGGAAGAAGCACAGGCCTTGAAGCCCAGCAGCATGAGTTCAAGTTCCTCTATACTACTGGCTGGATGACCTTGGACACACCATATCTCTGGGCCTCAGCTTCGCTACCTGGCAAATGGGGATGACAGTGTCCACCCAGGCCAATCACGATGTTTAAACAATGTATGTAAAACCTCTAGCATTTTGTGCAAAGAATAGGAACTCTATGCATGTCTATTCCTGTCCTTCAAGGCAACATGTCATAAGCGCCAGGAGAGCAGCCTCTGAGGTAGATTGGGTTTGAATCTGGCTCTACCACTGTCTGGTCAGGGACCTTGGGCAAGTCATTTAATCTTTCTAAGCCTCTGCATCCTCATCTTTAAAACAGGAAAGAGAAGATACTGCCTGCCTTTATAGGGTTGTTGTCAGAATCAAATGAAATAATGTATATTCGGCACTTTGAATATCTTCCGTCATCACCAACCTTCATCCCTTCAGCTGTAATATTCTGCAGCTGTACATAACATTACAAAGAGCTTTCCAGAATGTTCTGTGTGAGATTTTTCTCAGTACTTTTAGTTCAAAAAAGTTACATGGGGTTGGTTAAATATGGTACCGTCAGAATTTTCGCTATAATTGGATTGAAGCCATATGCTGAAGTCTACCTTGCTTTGCCCTGGGTGACATGCATCCAAGATGATAGTCGGTGTGCCCAGCAAAGATGGCACCAGAAGAAAAGAATCTGCATTTACCTCAGCTCCCCAGAAGGCCACCAACCAAAGGGGAGCTGCTGCCAGCCCTCCGCATCTCAATTTATTGCCCTAACTGCTTTCTCAGACCCCTGGCGTGGCATGGTATGAAGCAAAAGAAATTGTAGCCACTAAGAAGGGAGCTGCTAATTTAAATGTTTAGTTTGGCAAAGTGAGGGCCTCTGAAGGGCTCTGAGGGAGATAATGGCGGCTTCTGTTTGGAGGCTGGAGTCAGGAGGGTTGTTTATTGCACTCTAAGGCCAAGCATTGCTATAGCAACAAATGACTTAGGGACAGTTTTGAACAGACTGTTTCTTTGAAAGAGTTTACATGATAAGAATAACTTGGGTTCTTTCTGGAAGGGATAACGTAAGGACATTTTTTCCTCCCGTCGTCTTAAACATAAGGACATTTGAAGGAAAATTCTTGTTCCAAAGCTGCAGAATAAGTGGGGGGAAAAGATTGGTAGGTTTTGTGCAAAAATATTAGCAGGTATAGTCCCTATGTGGAGAGGTTACAGGTGATTTTTTGTTTTACTTTTGGGGCACTTTTCTGAGTCTTCCACGATGGTTTTGGTTTTGTAACTAGGAAAATTTTACATTAAAAATAATATATTGACTATGATAAGACATAAGCCTGGAAATATTAGAAAGCTCAGGATCAAAATGGGAGTGGGTACTCATGGCCCGAAAGAGGATTGAGCCTGGACTTGGGGGAGGAATGGCCCACAGGGACTTTACAATACTACTGACCCTTGGCCTGGGGTTCCCTGGCTTTGACTCTGGGCAAGCACCCCAGGGGTAAGTGAGTGACAGGTTGACATTTTGCTGAGGGGAGAATTTGAATCCTGTTGTCCTGGGGATGGAGTAAGGCAGCCCCACTCCCCCTTCATCACCTTCATCACCGCTTGACTTTGCAGCACATATGAGGCAATTCTCCTAAAATAAAAACCGTATTTCATGCGAAAAGTGGCCATCAAGTAATGGGGGAAAAAAGTCAGTGGTCAATGTGTGACGTGAGAGTTTACCCAGGAATGTCGTGACTGGAGGGAGATGAGATTTGAAAGACATACTATGCAGATATTTAGTTTTATATTGTGAATTAGGCAATTTGTGAGGATCTTGAGATGTTTTTCTCTAAGATGCTTTTTCCAGGGACTGATGTAATTGTTTGTGAGGTGAGAGTGGGGTATTGAGGGGGCAGGGAATTTCAGGGGAGAAAAATCTAAGACAGCAAAACTTTCAGCATGCATTTATTGAGCTCCTTATGTATACCAGGCATTTATTTTAAGGAACTCATAGTTATGCAGTAAATATTTAAGCAACAATAATATGCTATACTATGTTCATAAACAATATAACATGATTGTGAAGGGTAGCAGAATATGCCACCCCAAAATATGCCTTTTTGGCATAAGGATTATTTTGAGCTGATTATTTTTGAGAAACTGCAGACACAAGAGAAGCTCTTAAACAGAGTAGAAGTTACCCTTGTGTAAGGGACATTTACATTTATAAAGGACATATCTATTTGTAGGCACCTCTGACCCTGTACCAGGAAGAGAAGGATAACTCTAAATCAGAAGAAACTCTGGTCAATGGAGAAGACACTGACTTAAATCTGTATAGCAAACCTTACCCCTCTTTACTGTGTCTTTCCTGGGAACTTCTCATAACCAGCCTCTCCTCCTCTCCCCATCTTTCTTTTGTCTTTAGGGGAAGCTGGTATTTAAGGTGGAGGCTTGGGCCATCTCAGGGAGTTACTCAGTTTCTCTGGGTATCTCCCATGTATACAAAAGGCACACATGTTGTTAAAAGCAAGACAACAGGCTTAAAATGGAGTTGCTTATGCTAAGCCCTGCGTCCACAAAGCTGAGGCTTGACTAAGTGAAATTACAGTTTCGGCTCTCCCAGGAAAGGAATCTTAAACCAGTCGATCAGGAATCACCTGATCGGCACTCTTGAGGTCATCTGCCCGATAGACTCCTGCCAACCCCTAAAGGAAAGTAACCTTACAGTAACCAACCCGCTTCTTTGCCTAGTATAACGTCCTTGTTCCTGCTCCCTTCTGCCTATAAAAGTCTTTCGTTTTGTACAGCTACTCAGAGCGCCTTTCTCTCTGCTGGCTTGGATGCTGCTCGATTCATGAATTGTTGCACAAAGCCAGTAAGATCTTTAAAATTTACTCCATTGAATTTTGTTTTTTAACAATTTTAATAAACTTCTGTTTGTTTTTCTCTTGTAATAAAATCTGTCTTTTATTACAGGGAGTTGTAGCCAAGAACTTAGAAGGGTAGAGAGAAAACTATTTTTCCTCTCTCACAGTGAATAAAAACTACAGGTTTGGATTCAGATTTACATCTTAATCTGGTTCTGCAAATAACCAGCTGTGTGACCTTAGCCATTTGCTCAGCTAACAGAAATAAGCCACGTGGCCAGGATTTGAACCCATGTGTATATGATCCCAGAGTCCTGGGTTCCTTAAATCAAAAGGTTTCAATTGGAAAGACTTGTTGCTTTCTGGCATGTCCTCAGGCTCCTCTGCTGCATCTGGATATCTGTCTGGCTCCAGCTGCAGTTCTGGCTAGGTAACATTCTTTCCGCAGCCTCCTGTGCCCCAGAATCCAGGCTTTGGGAAACTGTTTGCTTAGGTTCTCCTACTTGTCTTCATTTTTAATTTTGTCAGAGCCGTGAATTAAGCAGGAACCAGATACGATTTATTAATTCCATTCCTACCCCATGATCATGCCCAGAGGCTTGTAGGCACACTCTGTAAATCACAAAGAATAATAATAATAATAAAAAAGAGCTCCCTGTTGAAAGCTAGCCTTAGGGGACATCTGTCAGCTTGTCAGGGACCCCCAGAGAGCCAGCTTCCTCTTTCCTTATTCCAGAATAAACCACAGGAAGAGGAGCCTGTAAGCGACAGGAATTTTGAGGCCAAATGGAGAGACATTCCCAGCCCCATCTGCCTTCTTGGCTAGCCATGAAACCTTGCCCCTTCTCTTCTACAAAAACAAGGAATTATAAACTAATGTGCCAAGCCCTTTGTAAAGATGTTCAGATGCAATCTTCACAACAGCCCAATTAAGTAAATGCTTAAATTACCCTCATTTTACATATGAGGACATGAATACTCAGAAGGATAAGTAGCTCTAGGATGCGCAGCTTATAAACTGAGGAGCTAAGATTTAAATTCAAAGACACATGATTCCAAAGCCTATGCTTTTTAAACCACACTAGACTACTAGAAACTTCTAGATCTTTCTTGAAAGTCCTTTTCGAGCCTCCCAACAAAAAACCCCAAACTGTGGTCCTGATGCAAGAGAGAATTAGGTCAGTGAGAATGTTGTTTAAAAACACACAGTGACCTCCAACTGGCTCCCTTCCATAAGAGACTGGTGAAAGTTTCTTATTCACTCAACAAACTCTCCCTGGTCCCCACTCTGAGCCAGGCACTGGACTAATTACTGATAATACAGGGACAAATAAGGCCCAGGCCTCAACAAGCTAGCAGGAAAGACAGACAAGGAAACAAATACAGTAAGCATTTTAGGGTGTTCTCAAGAAGTAGGGGATACATTGAGAGTACATGGGAGAGATGAGTTCCTGGGTAAATATCCCCATGGGATCTCAGAGACACTGCAGGGGAGTAGTAGGCATATGGCCCTGCCACTTCCCAGCTGGATGATCTCTAGCCCAAGACTAAACCGCTCTGAGCCCCTTTTTTTCCTCATGTGTACAATGGGGACAATGCTATTTTGCAAGGCTCTAACAATAATGAGATAATGCAGGCCATGCTTAATGCTCCTGACCTTCCATCACCATGTATCACTCATCACCAAGTCCATGTTAATTCTATCCCCTAAACACTCTCTGATTTCATTTCCATCTCTCTGCCACCATTTTAAACAAGGTATTGCCAGCTTTCTCACGGACTATTCAACTAGACTCTTAACTGGACTTCCTGAGCCAATTCTTTCCCTCTTTCAATCTGTTCTCCATCATGAAGCCAGGGCCATCTTTCCAAACCACAAATATGATCTTATTAACCACCACCATTCCCAGTCTTTACCTGTTGAAGAGCCCTTAGTAGCTTCCCATAGGTTTCAGGAGCGACTGCATTCCTCCACACAACCTCCATGGTCCAGCCTCTGCCCCTTCTCCCAGCTCTTCTTGCCCTAGGCATCCCCTTGCTCCCTGCTCTCTAGCCTTGCTGGACATTCCTTCAAGCCCTCTCATGCACTAAGCTGTCTTCTGATGCAGGGCCCAGGAACAGGCTGTTTCCTCAGCCTGGAAGGTCCTTCTCTCCTTCTGATCTCAGCCTGAATGTCCCTACCTCAGGGACACTCTTCCTGAAAGCTGCCCCCAACACATGGCATGCCCCTCATGGCAGCGCCTAATTAAATTGAGCTGTTTGTGGATTCCAGTCTGTTTCTTCCTCCAGACCACGAGCTATCCATGTCCACCTGCAGACCAGCAAGAGACCTGTCAGTTTGGGCTCACCCCTATATGCCTAAAACTTGGTGACTGACACACGAGAGATACTCAAGAAAGAATTGTTGCATGAATACACGCACGGTACTCGATAAGTTTACAAAAATGTGTTTCTTTTCCCTTGCCTAGGGCTTCTTGTACATGCAGTTCAAAAAAAGTTGCTCTCGTTTTGTGGCTTAGTTTAATGAAATAAACGATTTGTCAAGAGTCCTCAACAGTTGCGGACTCCTAGAATTTCCCCCTGTACAAGAGATGGTCGGCAGAGGGCCCCACAGGAGCAATTATTGATGTCAGGTCAGTGAAAATAGCAGCTGCTGGGAGACAGCAGACCCTGTTCCCAAATCTGTCTCTCCTTGAACCACTCAGACAGAACACCACCATCAGGCTGCCTACTGCTGTGGGCTCTGGCCCGCCGTGTCCAAAATCCTTTTGATCTAGCCTCAAGAAACATAGGAAGACATAGGGCAAGAGATCAGAGGCCAATGTAAATTATTTGAACACAAATTCACTACTTGCTGCTTGATTTGTCAGTTTCACGGTAAAGAATTTGTAATCAAGAGCTCGCCCTGTTGGGTAGAATCATGCATGAGTGTTAGGGGAGATTTGCTTTCTATGGGGGCCACTTTTCACTTGCCAGTCAGTAGTTTTATTTCCATTTTAATTTTCAGAGCATCTGCCCCCCAGCAACAGCCTGCGATTTGGAATTCATGGCTCTGTTGTGTGTTTACGCACTGCGCTTGCTTGTAATTGACAAATTTAAATTCTGGTCATATTTCATTTATTACACAGACCCGGGGAAAAATCTTCGGTGAAAACCTAATTACAGCGAAAGTGCCACAAGGTAATTGCTATGAAAGAACTCCTGCAGCAGCAGGGCTGAATATTTCATCCACCCATAAAATGATTATGCTGACAAGATTCTGAAAAATAATAAAATCTGTTTAATAAAAAAGAAGCAAAATATCAGTGTTTTTACACACAAAGTATTAAAACATCCTTCATTTTGGACAGATCCTAAGTCATTTGATTTTTATTCAAATGATGATCCACAGCCAAGAGAGTTCTTTTATCAGAGTTTCATAATTCTTCCCACACCACACGAGGCTGCTTTGAAGCTTTCAGGCCTGTTGTTGCCTTCCAGGACAGCCATGAGTGTGCTTTTCATTGCTCTCTTGGATCTTTGGTCTGTGCTCCAGGATGAATCAGAAAGCAGAAAAAACTAAGAATATTCAGTGTTTAGATTCTGTGGTTCATCCACTTTCTCCTTGGCCACCATGGGAGCTGTCCCTCTGTCAGAGGGCTTTAGAAGCCACGAAGGTATGACTTCCGCTGTCAGAACTTTGTTGAGGGCCCAGCAGAGTGACGGACGCTGATGTACACCTTGGTTTCTCTGACTCTTCAGGATACTACTGTAGCAGACCAACCCCTTCATTCAGTCACTGGACCAAGATTTATTGAGCACTAACTATGTTCCAGGAATTGTGCTAGGCACAGAGTACCATCATAAGCAATGAGTAGACAAGGGTGAACACAATGATAGTTTCTTGCCCTTATAAAAGATATGTAGTAATAGTGAAAGAGACCGACCCAAACAAAACTAAAAAGTAAAGAGAAGCATAAATTTTAAAAGTACAATTTAAATCAAGTATTATATGGAAACAAATAAGGGGCTGGGAGAGAGGATGGGATGATATTAGAGGATGGCCTCTCTGAACCCTAAAGCATAAAAAGAAACCAGTTTGGGAGGGTCAGAAGGAAGCGACTGCAAAACAGTTGTCAGCATGTTCTAGGACTGGAAGATGTGTGAGACGAACAGAAACCGGAGCACATGAGGCCTTATAGAGCAGGGTCAGGAGCTTTGTGTTTTGAGCAGGAGATGACATGATCTAATTTACCTTTTAAAAAGCACATCCAGCTGTCGTGTGCAGAGTGAGCAGATCATGGGGGCAAGAGCAGCGGTGGGAAGCCAGTAGGGATGCTATAGCAAGCAGCACAGGGCGGGGAGGGGGGTCGGTGGGGGATGGTTTCCAAGACCAGGGGAATGGCAACAGGGCTAGCAGTAGGGAGTTTTTTAGCACAAAAAGTTACATATAAAAATGTAACTATTAAAGAAAATCATGTAAAATCTCAGACCTTAGCACTGGAGTTTATATTATGTTGGCAAGTGAAACTGGAAGCAGACAAACAAAAAGGCTAGGAAACAGAAGAAATAAAGACCCGAATTAGGAAGCACCTGAAGCTGGAATATCCATCTCCTTCCTCCCCACTCCCAGAATCAAGCAGACATTGTGAGTCTCTGTTTGCTGCTATGCCCAGGGAGGGGGGTAGCTTCTGCCCCAAACACTTAATTAGAAATTAAATGGACCTGATATATGCCTGAAAATTATATACATACATATATACCTATAAGATCTTACAGGAAAACCCAAATGAACTTTTTGGCCAACCCAATATATATATATTATTTTATATACATTTATATATATTTTATATACATATATACACATAAATTTTTCAAAAATGACTGAATTCTGGCATCAGTAGCCAAAATAAATTTCAACTATGGTCACACATTTAATTTATGTAGAAAATGCTCAATGAAGCCATAAGTCAATACTCCTCAAAATATGGTCCATAGTCCCCCTAGGTTAAAATGGAAGAGGAGGGATTTAAAATGCAGATTTAGGGAGCCCCCAACTTAGATTTACTAAATCAGAGTCATTGGGATGAGCCTTGGAACCTGCATTTTCACTAGCTCCCTAAGTAATTTTTCTACACTGTAAAGTCTGAGAAGCTCTGCCTCAAAGTGACTGATATTTTACCATGGTGAGAAATGCCCTGGAGAGTTTAAGCTATAGAGAAGATGGGTTGGGACTAAAGTTACAGCTAGGCTAAATAAATCAATGAAAAAAAATGAAATCACCCATAAATCTCACTACCGAGGGATAATCATTAACATTTTGGTGTTTAGTCTTCCAAACTTGTTTTTATGCACATATACATTTTTTTCCTTTAAAAAAAGTGAGTGCACCCTTAGATTCTATTGTAACTGACTTCATGAACATAATACATTTTTTTTTTTTCATAAAGGCACTCATTTTTCATTGCATGGCTGGCTGATGAGAGGGAGGTGTGGGCATTGGCGGCAATGCCTAGAGGGAGAAACACCTGATCAGGATCTATGTCTTTAATAAACATGGGAAATATTGTTGGGAGATGGAGGGCTGACATGATAGAATTAGAAACACATTTTATTTAGGGACAGAGAAGGTTTTCCCTGATTGATGGATCTCTGAAAATAAACCCAACTTGTGTCATGAATATGCCTTGCTTGGATGAAGGCATTTTCTGAAAAGCCAAGTGCAAAGAGTTTTCAGGCAAACAGGCATAGCAAGCAACTGTCAAAAACAGCACCATGTTGAATACTGTCGGCTTTTGTCCATCTGCTTTTCTCAAAGACCTAGGTTCTTTCTTGGGTTACAAGAATGTTGAAGGAAGGAGGGAGCCAAATTCTGGCACAGTAAGTGCCTGCATTTTATTATGTTAGACATCAAGTTGGAAAACCTCAATATTTTCTTGGCTTCCATACCTACTGAATCTACAAGCCTTCAGACTGTTTGCTTTTTTTCTCACGGTTGAAGTGTTTTGGGCATAGGATTACCAGATTTAGCAAATAAAAGTACAGAATTCCCAGTTAAATTTGATTCTTAGATAAACAAATTTTTAATATAATTATGTGCCATACAATATTTATAGTAACAGGACATATTTATAGTAAGGACATATTTATAGTAACAAAATTATCCGTTGCTTACTTGCAATTCAGATTTAACTAGATGTCCCATATTTTATTGGCAACTCTGTTTGGGTAGCTTCCTATTTCAGAGGGAAATGTTGGCGCAGAACTTTATTTTTTGCCCAGCTTTATTGAGATGTAACTGACATATAACATAAGTTTAAAGTGTACAGTGTGATGATTTGATACATGGATATATTGTGAAATGTTTACCACAATAAGGTTAGTTCACCCACCCTTCAGTTCACACAATTACCATGTTGTTGTTGTGATGGGGAGAACAGTAAAGCTCTACTCTCTTAGCAACTTTCAAGTATACAATACAGTATTGTTAACTAGAGTACCATGCTGTACATTGCATCCTTGGAACTTACTCATCTTATAACTTAAAATTTGTACCGCTTGACCAAATTTTCCCATTTTCCCCACCACTCAGCCTCTGGTAACCACCATTCTACATTCTGTTTCTGTGAGTTCAGTGTTTTTCGGTTCCACATATAAGTGATAACATACGGTATTCATCTTTCTCTGTCTGAAAGGCGAGTTATGCTCATTTCACTTAGCATAATATCCTCAAGGTCCATTCCTACTGTCACAAATGGCAGGATTTTTACATAAAGTAATTTCTTAATTAGAAATCAAAATATTTTAGTTAATGCAGTGATCCATGTGGATTTCTGTTAATAACCTCTTTCTAAAGTTCAGAAGTGTTTCTTTCAGAGAAAAAGAAAATGACTCGGTCCAATGTAATCTCAGCTGCTTATAGAAGAGAGAAGGCAGCTAATCCAGCTTCCACTTCAGACCAGAGGCAGAAGCCATGGGCTGTCTTCCTTCCTTTATGTGATTGGCTATGGCCGAAAGCATTGGCTGTTCTTTTCTTTTTTTTTTTTTGATTTTTGAATTTTATTTTATTTATATTTTATACAGCAGGTTCTTATTAGTTAGCTATTTTATAATATTAGTGTGTATATGTCAATCCCAATCTCCCAATCCATTGGCTGTTCTAATGAGCAAGGACACAGGTCATGCTCCTCAGGGAATGATCCAAGCATATGCTCATTACCTCCCAAATCTGTGTACACAGGAGTTGTACAAAGCAATATTCAGAAAGCAGTTGATGCTCCAGCAGGAAGCCAGCCCCAGGCACAGAGACCAGCACTTGTAATTTACGATGAGCTGTGGGAGGATGGGAATGGGAACTCTGAGAACAAGGGGAAGACATGAGATAATTTACTCAATTTGTTTTCCTGGAAATGAAGACTTTATGTCAAGAATTTGTAATAAAACTAACTGAGGCACTCACACTCAGCTCCATAAAATGCTTCATCACCTTGTTGTTCTCTAACAGCTTTTTTCTTTATGGGAGAATTTACCAGCTTTTTAATCTCCTTTATTTGATTAACATTAGAATCAACAATAGCAACCAGTGTTGGGTTTCAGTAAAGTGTTGTACTTGCAAACTTATTAAGGAAGATAGATTTTTTTTTTAACATCTTTATTGGAGTATAATTGCTTTACAATGGTGTGTTAGTTTCTGCTTTATAACAAAGTGAATCAGCTATACATATACATATATCCCCATATCTCCTCCCTCTTGCGTCTCCCTCCCACCTTCCCTATCCCACCCCTCTAGGTGGTCACAAAGCACAGAGCTGATCACCCTGTGCTATGCGGCTGCTTCCCACTAGCTATCTATTTTACATTTGGTAGGAAGATAGATTTTTTTAGGGCCTCATCTATAACAGTCTCAAGCCTTAAGTAGCAGATCATGCTTTTAAAGTTTTATGTTCTTAGGGAAAAAAAGAATCTATAGTAACTTGAGGAGGAAAAGCACTATAATAAGTAGTCATTGTTCTAAGACATTTTTATGGAGGAAAATATATTATTATAATCTATCTTTTTCTGACTTCAGATCTCTTTTTCCCTCTTATGACATTAATTTAGAAGAAACACAAAGTTAATTCTTTTTTTTTTAAAAGCTCATTAATGATCTTTTCCCAAGTACAGTAGTTTGAACCTACTCATAAGAAGTGATCAGCACTATGGATGGGTAGAAGGTCTTTAGATTTAATCAAAAATCCTCTGAACAGAATCTTAGTCCAAAGGTATTTGAGCTGAAGCAGGTCCTGCAAACACTTGCTGGACCCTGCGAATGAATGAATTCAGTGTTTTGGGGACAGTGGGGCCCCAGAGACACCATATCCTACTCAGCCCCAGCCCCCATCGTCACCTGATTTTCAGAACTCTCAGCCTCAATGCTATCTCAGCCCACCTACCTTTTTCACCCTACTTCTCTTAAACACCTTCTTTTCTCCTGCTGTTATCTATGGGGAGTTTCCAAACACACGTCCGGAATCATGCAGATCTGAGGTGAAGTTTTCACTAGTCTGCATCGTGAAGGAGAGGAAAAGAGACACATCCAGTAAGATTTTTGTTAAGGTAGTCTTATTCCAAAATTATTATGATCTTCTTTTTCTGTCTTCCTTCCTTTTCTTTCTTCCTTCCTTTTTGATGTTAAATTACCTCTGCTCGTATAAAACAGTAGTGGCAGTTATTTTTGTTTTGTTAATGATATCCTTAATTCAGAGAATAAATGTTGCTCACCCTATGTTTGTCACTCCATATTTGTATATTAGTGTGCGTGTGTTCAAATTCAATAATCTGTGAAGGTCAAATCATTTCAAAGCCATGGTGTACTTGTTTCCATCACGTTTCAAGAGATGGTGTCCTGGACTGGCAGACAACTTGGTACAACGAAAAGCACAGAAGGTTCTGGAGTCTCATAGACAGGATCTGTGCTTGGAACTGAATCTGGGTCTTGTGGGCCCTGTGCAGGCACTAAGCTCTCTGAGCTCAAGCTTCACTTTCTATACAACTAGGGCGATAACAGCTACCTCAGAGAGTTGTCAGAAGATGAATGCTTCTAACTTAATGCATAATATAGTGAATGCTAAAAGAATGTTGATTCCCTGGACTTCTGTGCCTCTTTTTGTCCCCACTACTCAGCACTTGGAGAAATAGATTAAAAAATGCTCAGTACACAAATCAGAAATAAGAAAATGCAAGACACTAGCAAGTGTCCACAGTTAAAATAGTGAGTGAAGGAAGCATTGGCAGAGAGACTAGTTGGAAATTGCAGAGTTGGGTAGGGTTAATTCTGGAAGACTCTTTCCAGGATTGAGGTGAGTTTTGAAGCCCTTTGAGTATGAAGAAGTCTTTTTTTTTTAATTGAAGTATAGTTGATTTACAATATTATATTAGTTTCAGGTGTACAATGTAGTGATTCAGATCTGTTATAGATTGTACTCCAATTAATAACTTAAGTAATGGCTATTACAAAGTAATGGCTATATTTCTCTGTGCTGTATTCTTGTTGCTTATTTACTTTATGCATAGTAGTTTGTATCTCTTAATCCCCTACCCCTGTCTTGCACCACCCCTCCTCCCCTTTCCCCACTGGTAACCACTAATTTGTTCTCTGTTTCTGTGAGTCTCTTTCTGTTTTGTTTTATACATTTGTTTGCTTTCTTTTTTTAGATTCCACAAGCATGAAGAAATCTTACACAGGGATGGTGTATTGGACAGCAGCTAATCCTACGTTCAGCAACGTGTGGGACATATCTCACTAAGGATATGAGTGATGTTTTATATGGTACAGAGGCATTAAACAATGTGTAGTCACACTGTTAGAGTTATTCCCCATCCAACTCTTTCAATTCTTCTGACTACATCAAGAAGAAAGTCTCAGTTTGTACTAGACTATCATCTTTAACATTTCTCTAATACTTAGTAACCCATTTTAACAAAGAATTTCAGGCTTCAGGATCACAGCCATTGAGAAGCAAGAAATATCTAAATGATTAAAAATGTTGTTTTATTTTCATTGTCTTTATTTTTCCCATTCCCTTCTGCTTAAATTTTATTTCATTCACATCGATGATATAAAAAATTTTAAGTAGATTTAAATATTAAAGGGAAGTAAATTTAAAACATTAAGGTAATAACGTAGGTAGTACACAGCAAGGGCAACCAATCATAACAGTGGCCCAATAATGAGCGAAATTTAGAAAACACTGGTCAGGCCCGTCTCTTTCATAAGGAAACGGATGAGTAAAATGAGATTCAGAGAAAAGAAGTTACTCTTTTCCAAGATCACATAGCTAGCTATCCTTAGGACTGAAGCTCAGTCCTCCTGTGCCCCTCTTCATTTATCTAACTCTGCATCAGACAGCAAATTCTAGTGTTAAACTGAAGGTAATTGGATATAAAATAAAAACAGACTATGTGTTGGAGCTTGTTGGGAAGGGACTGGTTGAAGAGGCTGATGAGTGTTATAAGGGAGACTTAGTGAAGGCAGACTTGTATAGAACCTGATGCTGGAGGTCATCAAGTCTAAGGCAATTCCCGAGGGTGTCGTGACAGCGATTCCTCTTGGAATCCAGCAGAGATGGCTTGAATCCCAACTTCTCTACTTGGCAAGAGGCCAGTGTACACCTCTCAGCTCATCTGTACAGATTTATAGGAATGATAATAGCTAACATTTATGGGGCACATCATCTGCCAAGCCAAATGTGATGCATTATCTCACTTAACCTTCAAAAGAAGACAGAAAGCAGCTATTATTACCCTCATAAGATAGCTGAGGACATCTACAGCTAAACCAGCGATGGAGTAGAACTCAAGCCCAAGCAGTTTCAGTCCAGAGTCTGACCTTAACCACAATCCTATTCTGTGAAAATTAAACACAAACAAGGGCTGCAAATCACCTAGCCCGGTGCCTGGCACATAGGCGGCAAAATGACTTTCAACCCTCCCTCTCTCCCCACGCAGTAGTGCTAGTCACAACCTGCTTGGCATCCAGAACCGTCTCTGCAGGGGCCTAGCCAGGGACTACAACTCCCAGGATGCACCAGGCGGAGAAACTGGCCAATCAGGAAGCCCAGTCTCACTTCCACTGCCGGGTCTCCCCACTTAGCAGCCAGAACTTCGGTAACGGCTGGCGAGGTGGGTACCGACGGGCTCAGGGTTGTGGGCTGCCCAGGGTTACCCAATTTTAAATAATCTTAATCCAGTTTTGGTGTGTGGGCTGGAGGTGAAGACCGTTGACATGTCCAGGCTGCCTCAGGTTCCATCTTCAGCCGCCAAGCGGAGCGGGTCGCCAGGTCTCTTAGCCCGTGGCTAAGAGTCCGGTTTCCTCAAAGGCATTGTCATCTGTTGGGTCGAGAAGGAGCGGTTGTCTGGGCGGCTCCAGGCAGGGCCGGTGGTCAAGGCTGCCGAGCACGTTTCGCGTTGTCCTGATCAGGTTTGGGAGCCTGAGGACTGCGGAAACTTCGAGGTTGCCTCTGGCTCCATCTTCAGGCCCCAGACTGTGGCCCCCTAAGGCCTGGGGCTCCTCACGCGTGTCACGCCGAGGAGGAGGACTTGGCCTTTAGAAGGAAAACTTCAGGGATAATAATCGCTCCTCAGGGGGAGGGCCTGGCCTCCTGGCCTCTGGCCCCGGGTTAGTGCCTAAGCTGCATTCCTGCCTTCAGTCTGTGGTATCGTGGCCTCCGACCCCTTATTCCCTTGGCCCCCGAGCCTGGTCTCCACTTCCCACCTCCTGGGGAAGCACTGTTTGACCAGCCTCTCCTTTCTCTGAGTGATGTCCTGACCGAGCTCCCTGGGGAAGGCTTGACCAGCTCTGGCATCGCTCTGGTCCACTGGGGTCCCCTTGCCACTCTGGCCTCTGACCCCACCCCACCTACGGGCACCAGAGGGCCCTGGATAACCAGACCCCAGAGTGGAGAAGGTCAACTTTCTTGGGCATTTCTCCATCCATTTAGTTTCTACTTACCTCTTGGTTTTTACTTGTATTTTATTTTTACCTTCATATCTTTAAGATTCTTTAATTGCACCATCCCCGCCCTACCTCCTTTATTTTTTTTATCATCTTTCCTTTCTCCTCAAACCTGGATCTTTGGCTTTGCCATACCCAAGTAAGATAGCTGCCATTCCATTTTCAGTGCCTAGGGGCTTGTAGGTGGATGCAAAGTGTAGTTTCTTCATTGTCTGGAGATGAAAAAAATTTATTTCCTTTACAGTGGCTCTGAAGTGAGTGAAATAGGATAAATTCCCCGACTCAGGAAAAGGCAGAGGCAAGGAATTGATTTCAAGGTTAGTTTGTTTTCAATTTTTGGGCAAGCAGCCTCACATGTAACTGCCCACCTTCTGGAGCTGTGTGCACTAATTGTGGTTTATTCAAGTTATTTTGAGATATTTGAATGGCTAAGGTTAGTTTATCACCTAGAAACATCTCTATATATTTATATCTGACACAATTGGCTAAATATATGTACTTTATGTATAACATAGTAACACGTTGATTTACACATTTCAGCTAAATTAAAATGTGTGTTGCCCTAAATCCCAAAGCTAAAATAGAAGTGGCCATGTTGCCATCTTTGTAGTCAAGGAATTATAATCAAATCTTATTTTAAGCTTTACTATGTACTTAAAGAAACCGTGTATGGACCCTGTCATTCAAGCATAAGTTAGGAAAAGGTGCTGACTTACATAAACAAAATTAGAGAAGATCTTATATGAGATTGCTAAATTGTAAGGTAGTTTATAAATGCTGAGGCTTTCTGAAACGGGGACATCTGCATTTCCATTGTAAGGGCCCCATCTTGTGGATATGGTTTGATTAAAGAAGACACCTCATCCTAAGAATTCCAGTTACAGGTGTTTTCAGTTGGAAAAATATTAAGTTGATTCCTTCGTATGTTAGAATTCTAGCCATTATAGTCTCTCTAAAGAGACTATAATTTCACAAATATTTTAGTTCTGAAATAACAGATTTTTCCTTTTAGAAATGCTGAAAATTTAAGTATTTTTAAAGTATACATAAATACTCCTGATTTATACATTGTTTTTGTTTCTCTTTTAAAATCAGATGTTTGACAATAATGTTACCGACCATAAGCCAAATGTGGAAGCCATAATTAAAAATATTAACACAATTTCTTTGGAGTTAAAGAAAATGAAAGGTAAGTATGGAATCACTGAATTAAAATGTTTGCATGTCATTGTTATAAAATAAACAGTAGAGTCAATTTGTGCTTCTGCTGGGGTGTAACTGAATTTTGCCTACTAATTAGGATTTTTCTATTTCTTAAGAAGTGCTTACATTGTAGTATGAACTAGATCTCTGAAGATGCATTATGTTTGAGCATTGACCTGGAGGTCAGCAGACTTGAATTTTCATCCCTGAATCCATTAATCATTACTAAGCCCCTAAAGTTCCCTCCAAGTCAAAACTTGTAAGTTTGCTTGATTGTGTGAATTAATGGTTCTAGTAGGATTAGATCTTATAGGTTATGATGTTTAGTCACTCACCTTAGAGACATATTCTGTAGTTTTATCCCAGGCATGTAAAATTTCCATGATTGAATATTTCACCTATTCTTGACCAAACATTTCCTATGTTGGGAAACTCTCTATATCACCAGTCAATCTATTCCATCTTAGACAATTCCTCTTCATGGACTAGCTGAAATCCTTTTCCCTATTTCTTTCATCCATTGGTCCTATTTCTAACCATGAAAACCACTGAATATGTAGTGGTTATTCTTATGAAAACCTTTGATATTTGAAGGCAGTCTCTGTGTCAGTTATGAGACCTTCCTACAAGTAACAAAATACCAATTTAACATGGCTTATACAATATGGAAGATAATAAGAAGATCCAAGGTTGGGCAGCCCTAAAGCTAACTCAGAGTTTTAAAGACTTCATCAGGTACTAGGTTCTTTCCATATTTCTGCTCTGTTATGTTCACTCTCTTTGTTATGTTCACTCTCTTTGTCACTTCCCATGGTCATTACCTGCAGACATGACCGTATACAGACACTGTCTCTGCCTGTGTCTCTTATGTAAGCCTTTCTCCAGATCCCTCCAGTACATTTCCCCTTTCCTTTCATTGGCCAGATTTGTGCCACATGTGTATCCTACAGCAGCCACCACCAAGGGGAACAGACCAATTTGGACCAGTCAGGACTTACTGCTGGTGCTGGGGAAAGAATCACCTCAAGTGCAATCAAGTTGTGCCCCCAGGAAGAAGAGGGGAGTGGCTGTTACTTAGGCACCAAATAGTGGGTGCCTGTTATGCTTTTCCTATGTGTTCTCCCAAGCATTTCCCAGACTTTGATCTGGGAACACTGCTGTCTCAGAAGATGTTAGTAGATGGTGTGCAATAAAAATGGAGTCCATCAACTGATGATCAGATAAGTTTGGGAAGGGCTTTATGCTATGTAATTCTCTCACAAATTCACAGTACATATTAAGAGAGGCTCTGAGGAGTCTGATATAAAGGAATCGGGTTAGCTCTGCTTAATTCATCATCTCTCAAAATCAGTCTAAACACTACGGCAAAGATTATGTTTCTAAAATGTAAATCTGCTGAAAATGCTCATTGGCTCACCATTGTCCTCAGGATAAAGTCCAGACCTCCTAGAATGGACTGTAAGACCTTGAGATCAGGCCCTGCCTACCTCTCCAGTCTGTTACCTCATTCTTTATTCCCTGCACGTTCTGTGTTCCAGTCACATTGAACTATCTGCATATCTACACATTTGCTCTTTTTTGTGCCTGTGCCTTAACACATGCATCTCCTCCTGCAATGCCTACTGTTGCACCCCTACCTCCACCCCACCAGGTTAACTGCTACTTATTAGTCAAGGTTACTTACAGTGGAAAACTATTTTTTAAGCCAGTATATCATCTCTTCTACCTTTTCATATTACCTATCACACTGTATTGTAATTGCATGTCTACTTACTTTTCCTATCCCTGCTCATCTGTAAGCTCCTTAAGGGTATTCCTAGCACTTAACACAGTGCCTTTATATAATAGGCTCTTGAAAAACATTGATTAAATGAATAATTGGTTCCAGATGCTTGCACTCATGTAAAACAATTAGAGAAGCTTTAGATTCTTCTCAAACTTTATTATCTAGCTGTTCTGGTTTGGGGATTATTCTTTCATGAAGTAAAATAAAATAAATATGATCAATGTGTTTCTGAAAAGTTGTGGGGTAGGGCAGGCAGTGAAGATACAAGACTTGTAGAGCTAGACTAGGAAGGTAGACTTCTGGTAAACAAGGAAGATTAAACGAACACTGTTACCCCCACTTTCTCCCAAAAGTAATAAAGCAATAGCTAACACTTATAGCATTTACCATAATCCAGATACTCTTCCAAGAGCTCTACATAAATGGACTCAATCGTCATAACAACCTTATGAGGTAGGAAATAATACCATCGGCATTTACAGATACAGAAACAGATATAGAGAGGTTAACTAACTTTCCCAGAGTTACACAGCTAGTCACTGGTAGATCTGAGATTTAAATTTAAAGTCCTACAAGTTGAGGGAAAGAGTAGTACTAAAAACAAGGGTCTTAAGACAAAGTTTACATATTGAGTTACAAGACTCGCAGTGGGGAAACCCACTTGGCTACAAGACATTGGCAGCCAGATTTATACCCTCAAGCAGATTTTTCTTTCAGGAACCTGACCAGCCTAAGAGAAAAGACCTAGATACTGATAGCAGAGGTTCCTCCAACAAAATACCCAACCAGATCACCCCACAATATAGACCACCATGGGCAAAGAACTTCCAATTGTCTTTTTAGTACTATAGTCTTAAATACGAGCAGACAAGTATGGAAAACAGATATTTGAGGAAAGCATCTAATGTGAAAAGCAGAGACAAAACCAATAAATAGATTCAATCAATGGGGAAGAAGCAGATTAAACTCCAAGAAACTATCATTAATATCCACAGAGAAGTAAGAGAAGATGCTATGTTCATGAAAAACGAACAGGATACTATAAAATATATTTAGAGAACAAAGTTAAAAGTGTGGCATAGAAATAAACTCTGGAGAAAGGTTTAAAGATAAAATGAAGAAAATTCGAGTGTAGAGCAAAAACACAGACAAGGAAGTCCAACATCCAATAAATAGGAGTGCTAGAAAGAAAGAACATAGACAATGGATGGGGAGGAAGTCATTAAAGAAATAATCAGAAAATTTTCCAGAGCTGAAGGATATGATTTTTTACATTGAAAGACCCCATCACAGTAGATTGAAAATAGACCCATACTAAAAAACAATACTATGAAATTTCAGAACACTGGAAGAAAAAAAGATTCTTAAATCTTCTAAAGAGAAACAATGATTAAGAATTAGAATAGTATGAAATTTCTCCATAGAAACACTGGAAGCTAAAAGAAAATGCAGCAATGCCTTTGGAAATCTGAAGAAACATGATGTCCAACCTAGATTTCTATAGCCAGTCAATCTATTAAGCACTGGTGTAGAGAGAGAAATTTTCAGACATAAATTTCCCCACCTCAGGAAGTTACCTAGGTTGCATTCCACCAAACAAAGGAGTAGACCAAAAAAAGAGAGACCTGAGATTCTGGAAAAAAGATATTCCACATAAGGGAGGGGTGAAAGGAGACCCTAGGATAATGGTGAAGGGAGTTCCCAAGATGTGAGCTGTACAGCAGTCCTAGAGAGCTGTCAGTCCAGACTAGAGCTGATCAGACGGCTCTAGGAGAGGAGAGGCTTTCAGCAATAGAATAGTCAAGGCACTTGACTATACTGAGAGGAGATTTACCCAACTGCAGAAATTTGGGATATATCCATGATAATTAAGCAATGAAAAAAGGAAACAATTATTAACTGTGGTTGGGTGGTAGCTTGCAGGAAGGGAAACATCATGTAAGACTCAGCTGTAAAGATTATACAATCAAGAAAAATTTAAACATTAAATATTGAGCTAAGAAAAATTGTCCTCAAGTACAGTGGGGGAATGGGTATAAGTGAAAAGAGCTATATCTTAATCTTCTGTGATCAGAAGCAAATAGATAATACCTAAAATTGAAAAAAAAATGCATGCTATTTAGAGATATGGAGGTTAAATACCACCCCTCCCAAAACAAACAAACAAACAAAAAAACACAGAAGAGAACCACAAAAGCAACAAAAACAAAATGGGCTCCAAAAAAGTTAAAAGTGGTTGCCTCTGGGAGAATAGGAACTGCTATTTTTTGCAACATGCCTTATTTGATTCTTTATACTATGTGCATGTATAGCAGATAAAAATAGTAATTTTAAAAATACATAAATTTGCATAAATCAAATTGCAATTTAGTAAGATAACTGACAATTTGAGCTAAAGAGCCCTTCTAGTAAGTTTCTATATCATGCTTATTTTGTAGTATATAAATTTGACTCTAAGTCAAAATTGGGCACATCTAAATTGTGGTTTGAGCAATGATCACTTAAAAGAAAGCTAAATTAAGAATTAGGAAATAGCTCCTTAAAGTAATAATAGTTGCCTATGACATATGTGCTACAATATAATGTCTTCTATTATTTTGTTTTACACAGAGCTCTCCCAGTTACTGCTTTGTGACCTTACCCTATGTTTTAGTCATCCCGTGAAGACGGATGATTTAAAGGAAACAGAAGGAAACAACCCCCTCTTTGAAGAGTCTAAAATGTCAGATGTAGCTCTTGCTTCTAACAGTTTTTTAATCTGATTTTTTATTTATTTGTTGTGAATTTATAACTTTTTATTGTTGAATTAACACATACCTAGGAGAATTGAGTTTACTAATATATTTAATATAATAAAAAACAAAATAAAACTAAGCGCATTGCTCCACAACTACTGAGCCTGTGCTCTAGAGCCCATGTGCCACAACTACGGAAGCCCGCGTGCCTAGAGCCCGTGCTTCACAACAAGAGAAGCCACCGCAATGAGAAGCCCGCGCACTGCAACGAAGAGAAGTCCCCGCTCACCGCAACTAGAGAAAGCCGGCACGCAGCAACAAAGACCCAATGCAGCCAAATATAAATAAATAAACAAATAAATTTTTTAAAAAGTTGTGGAATAACAACCAAGGCCTCAAAGGGGAAAACTTAACTAAATGCGAGGTTTTCATTTTGTGAAATGCCTACTTCTTTTTGTTAAATGAGATATGTAGGTTGAAGGAAAGAAGTGAATTGCTTTGAAGAATTTATAAAGCCTTTTGGGGAAGGGTGAAGAGAGGGCTTTATGACAGTTGTCAGGGGGATAAAAATAGAAAAAAGGTATCTAATTGGAAAGCCTGATCAAATTTTTCCATGTATATGTACATTGCTTTTTCATCTTCCCAGGAAGACTTTGGTAAAAATCTACATCACTTGATGATGCTTTGGAGTTGGGTAGGGGTGGAGGAGGTAGGGTGTGGGTGTCGGTTGTGATGAAATTAAATCCGGGTGTAGATGACACCAAAGCCTCATCTCTATAAAATGTTTTCTTTTGGTATTTGTCGCTTAAATTTGCTTTCAAACAGAAAAATAATAGTGTGAATGAAATAAAGTCAATAAAGTTGTTTTAGAAACCAAAAAGTGAAGCAAAAGGCAAATTAATTTTAATTCCAGGAAGTTATCCCAACTGCATTTATCTTTTTCATTAAAAAAGTATACAAAAATCCCCCCAGCAAAAACACCAAATAAGTATGAAACACTTTTGAAGCCTCTTAAATTATTGCTCTTGAGAAATTAAATTTTAGTTATTTTCAAATTATACATATAAAACTGATGATTGCTTTGAATGGTAAAGGATTGGCTATTTAAAAAATCAGTTTTACGTGTTACCAAAAGCTATTACCATTTCAGTGTTTTGAAACTTACCCCACATTGTTTCTGTAGGTATGTAAACTACTGTACTTGGAAATGGGTGTTCAAATACACATCTTTTTAAAATGAATTATTACAGTGCACTACTAGACTTCAAGTGTGAACATTATTACTCATGCACTTTGCAAATATTGAAGAAGAATAAATAAATTATGGGATCTTTGACAGTCTTCATTTCAAACACTTTCTTAAGCGAAAGGACAAAGCCCTTGTGTTCGTGTTGAGGGGTTCAAATCAGTCCTGAGTGTTTGACGGTTCACCAAGGTTGATTGATCTTCCCAGGCTGGGACAGAGGCAGAAGGAAGGTTCATTTGCTTGGCTAACTTGCTAGGGATAACCTGCAGAGTACGTTAATGTGCACTGGTATCTGGAGCCTCGGTTCTTCCCATCAATGAGCAGAAGTGGCATTTTCCTGAAGTAGTCGATAATATCTGACACAGACAGAAAGTCCTGAAAGATTCAAAATAGGGAGATAAATCAACATTGGAATAGGTAGTGTGAATTTCACTCTCAGTTTTTTTTATCTGCATAATATCCTACATCTTGAAGTATGAGGATTATGGGGAAAAAACATGTAAAATTTGGCAAATATTTTAATGATTTCTGCTATAGAACTTTGAAAAAATAATTCCTCACCAATATCCAGCAAACCTTGGATAAAAGACAAGTATGTATTTAGGTATATATATTTTTAACCTCATATAGGGAATTATATATATTATAGAGTTGGAGAGAGGGAGAGAGGGAGAGTCGAATTATGATAGCCTTACCTTAGGATCGTTCTATCTGTGGTTTGGTTTTGGTTTTTGTATCCCTACTTTACTCTAAATCACGAACAATGTTAGGAGGTATAAGGAATCAGGAGGTCAGACAGCGTTGCCGGTGTCTGAAGATGCATAATAGTTCCTTCATGATCTCTGCCGTGTCCCCACTGCCACCTCCACACTCACTTGCTCTGTAGCAAGTCTTTGCATTCATTACCTGGATCACCCTATCCCTGATGGTCAGACTGGGAAACCCCCATCCATCCATCTAGATATGGGTCAAGGTCACTTGGTACCCCAGACAGAATTATGCACTTCCTCCAAGACTACTCTGCTAGGTGCCTCCCTCCAGGGCAACTGCAATGAGTGGTTTGTATTTGTGTGTTTCCACGCTAGACCAATAGAAGTCCTGGAGGGCAGACATCTCTGCTTCTACAGGACCTATGCAGCTCTACCCATGCTGAACCAGTGATTCAAACATGTGACCAAAATCATGTGGGGTTTTTTTTCTACTGGTTTACATTACCATAACTTAAAAATATTTGGAGTGAAGTGGAAGTTATGGGTAAGTTGTTTCTCATTCTGGAAATGTTTGATTCAGCTGATCCTCCTCCTGGAAATTTGAACTTAAAGTACATGTTTGGGGCATTAAGTTTAGCTATAGTTTCCTTTGCAAAAAGCAGCCAGGAAAGGTTTCCTTCACACCAGTTGTGATAACTACCCCAAAAGCGACTAGCATAAACCTTGGAAAAATAGAGGAAAATGTCTTTGGCAATATGGCCACCTTCATTGGCCTTACTTCCATTTTTAGTAAGCAATGACCCAAGTCATTTTTCCAGATGTCCATTTAAGACACAGCCCTATAAATACACTGTAATCTTACGTTAAAATTATGTCACAGAGGTGACTTAATTCACCTCTGTGTCACAGAAGGGACTTGCCTTTGGCACCATCTAACTGGATTTTTAAAAATTTAAATGCTAACATACATATATTTTTTAAGTTACACATGTGATTTTAGACTATTTGGAATAAAAGATATAAGTAGCAGAGGTAGATACTGTTACCATTTTATTTCCTTCCAGTAAATGAAGGGCTTCACTAATGTGACTTAACTCTAAAGTTGCCAGGCAGTATGGACCCCAAAAGAATGCTACAGCAAGGTTCCATGTAGGTAGGTATGCAGAGAGGCATAAATAGAGAATTGGGGGAAATTTTACAACTAGAAGTCCTTACCTCTTTCCCTCGGAGTCCAGTTCCCAGCAAGTAAACTTGGCTTTCCTCCTGATAACGGATCTGGATGTTGTAAACTTTATCTTTGTACAACACCATGAGGACATATGGATTGGTTATTGTTTTTCTAGAGCTGTCTCTAACCAGGAAAGTGCCATCCTAAAAGGATAAATTCTTGTTATTATGGGAGCAGCAAAAGTCAATACTCTTGTTGCCTGTGAGAGCAGTAGACAAGCTTCTAGGGATCTGGGAACCTACCAGTTGACAATTCAGTGAACATTTAGTTCCCCAAACAGCTGCAGTCCCATGTGGCATGGATTTCTTGGTTGTCAAGAAAGAGGCAGCAGAGATTATGTTAGAGAAATTTCCAAATTTCAAAGAGACCTCTTTGAAGTCTCTTGATGAAAAGGAATCTCTTTTTCAGTAATAAAACAAATGATAGATGGTTGAGTGGATAAAGGGCCAGCAAAATAAGGACTTTGTTGGTTAACTAAAGATATATCTTCCTACTGCTGAGAGCTATTTCCCTAACTCTTTCTTTCCACAGTCAAAGTCAGAAAACACCCAAATTCCTAAGAAATTTACCCATTTTAAAACCTCATGGTATCCAGGTACAGTGTTTTGTCATCAAACACCTGAACAAAATCCAGTGTGGACCATGTGTATTCTTATCTCCCTTTTTTTTCTGATATTTACCAAAATAGTATTGTGATTTGTCCTGTACTTTAAAATTTCATTCCATAAATTAGCTACATAATATTAATACTATAAAGATCTAATATTAAAATAAAATGAATTAGGAAGGACTCATTTAAATTACTCCCTCCTCTGTGTACTGAATCAGGATGGTTCTAAATAGCCATCAATCTCTGCAATAATGGCTTTCCTTTGTTCTTTTTATTCCAGGTTGATTGAGTAAATTCTAGTTGGAACATCTCTGTTGAACAAATATACGTGTGGACCAGCGATTCATAGCCCTGGCTTCACTTTAGAATTTCAAGTTTTGAAGACTTCCAGAGCCCACACAGCACCCCTGACTAATTAAATCAGAATCTCTCCAAGTGAGACCAGAATCAGAATTTTTTAAGGCTCCCCAGGTGATTTAAATGAGCAGCCAAGCTTGAGAACTACTGTTGCAGTCTCGAGATGTGAAAGATGTGAAAGATGAAGGACCTTTGCTTTCCTGTCTCTGATATATAGATTTAAGGTTAATGTTTAGCACTGGAAGACAGGAAATCTGGTTTAAGACCTTTCATATTAAATGACAGCTAGAAATTTCTAGGGGAAAGGACAAAAAATTGCTGTTGTCTTTCTCAATATGGGTCCCTTCACATTGATGTGGATCAAGAGGAAGATGGAACCGATAAGACATTGGAAATTTGGGGGAAAGAGAGTCTCCTTTTGATGCTGTGTGATTCCTGTGAAAAGATGGACCATTTTAGTTAATAAAATCTCCTAAGATTCTGCCAGCCAAATGACTACCTTAATTTAGATTTTTTCCCCAGGGTCCTAAGAGTCTGGTAGGACACTGGTAGGTGGAAAGCTGGCACTAATTGGCCCCCTTGGTATAACAGCATGAATGGCACCCAGCAGAATTCCTAGCCCATAACTGGTACTCAGTACAAGTCAGTTCCATTTCTTTCCTTCCATTAATATTTATAACTACTTAAAAAATAAACTTTAGCACAGTACCTGGTTTATCTTTCTAAGAGCCGCTTCTGCCTCTATTCGGGTAATATAAGAAACGTACCAGTCTTCATTTAATGAATTCTGAAAATGTAAATTTTTAAAAATGGTATAAATTTTGCAGTTACATATGTAAGTGAAAAGAAAAGCCTCCAAGTAATCATTACCCTAAATCACCACCTCAGTTCCATGAAGTGTGAAGCATTTATTTTCTTAATTTGAATATAGAATCATTCAGGTGAGGGTAAATAGAAGATATTTTGTGTGAACTGCTTTTTTTCATGACACTAGTTGCAAAGGTAGCAGTGAATAAGCATTTCATATATAATGAAGCCTCTAATCAGGAACGATATAGATGTAATAATTTCTTCAGTGTAGTATAATAATATATTTAATGAAAAAAACTAGGTTAACGAGCAGTTAAGTGACTTATGCAATGTCATAAACCAAGAAACAGATGAAAAACAGGATTATTTTTCTCATTGTTTAATGCAAAACACACATTTGCCATTGGAAGAGGAACACCAAGGAAAAAAGAACATATTATTTTTCGAGTCCTCCTCTTGATATTTTTCACTAAAAAAATTAAGACTAATAGAAGATAAAAGAACAAGAGAGTATTCAGTGGGAGTTTCTGATGATTCATTTACTGGGGTAGAAATAAAATACAAACATATGCTTTATATTACCTCTTCTTCCGAAGGGCATGGTAGCTGAGGTTTGTTTGGAGCTGGCGAGGGAAAGCTCCTGCCTTCAACTCTGGGAGGTGGCCTGTTGCTAGGGCCTTCAAAAGTAGAGCATTTTGAAAGTTCATTTACTTTAAGCAATTTTTCACTTGTCATAACACATTTCCCCCCCAAAATGCCCTTGCAGTTATTCCCAGCAGTTAACATTTCAAGAAACCACAGCTTCAAATATAATTTTCGGGACTTCCCTGGCAGTCCAGTGGTTAAGGCTCTGTGCTCCCAATGCAGGGGGCACGGGTTCGATCCCTGGTCGGGATCCTGCATGCCACACAGCCAAAAAAAAAAAAAAAATTGTCACTTGTTCGAAACCACAAGGGCTGTTCAGGCCCTATTCTGTAGCCAGGCCAGTGAAATTTTGAGACACTACCACACATTTGAGTGATTGCTTAATTGTGCACGTTACATATATACCACCCATGTGATGACAGACAATGTGGTGATAAAATAATTATGTTCTCATTGTTTTCACAAAAAGAAATTTGTTACCCAAGATGAGGTGAAGTTACCTTAAGAATATTTTTAGCTTTTAGAACCAGAGTTTACTATCTGCTGTTCTTTACCAAATTTTCTACAGAGGTAGAACGGTTCAACTCCCATAGAAAGCCCCACCAACTGTCTGATCAATCAGGAAGTCTGTATTGGGTTCTATAAATTACCCAGCACTTGTGCTTCACCTTTTCTAACACCTTTTTTTTCTTGTTGACAGTTCCCTGAAACTTTCCAAGAGAATGTGTTTCAGGAAAGGTTTGATTCTGTTGATTTATAATTGCCAAGGCTGTCTCCTGTGTGCCAGAACAGCTATTAAAGGCTGAGAAATTCTGCGAGTTGAATGTTCTCTTAATAATTCATGCATCATTCATTTGTTCATTCAACAGGCATTTATTCAGCACTACTCTGTCCAGGCCCCGAGTAAGGCACCTGTGTATGCTACCTTTCATTCTCACAGCAACCTCGCAAGGTGGGTATTATCTTCTTTTTTGAATATCAGGAAACAAAGGCTCAGAGAGTCTAAACAAAGCATGTGCTCTTAGTGGCAGCGCCAGGACTTGAGCTTTACTGTGCATAAATGAGAATTTCAGGGGGAGCCAGTATCACCCAGGCTCAGGAATATGCATTTAACAAGCACTCCAGGTGGTTCTGCACCAGGGCTGTTACACCATCTACAATACACCACAAGGGGCAAACTGCCTGCCCCTGGGCCATTGAGAGAGGAGAGTTACTTGGGAAGAGCCAGAGTCTTCCCAGCCATGTCACCTGGATTATTTGAGATGATGTTCCCTGTTTCTAAATAAGCAGATCGGGTAGCCTGAGCTGCTGATCTTCCTTCTTAAGGCTCCAAGTACCTGAACAGACCTTCCCCATGCCCACCTTTGCAGTCCAACATGGCAGGCACTTTTATAATGTTTGTGGAATGAATGAAATCTAGCTATGTGGGAAAGTAAAATAATCAAGGCCTATAGTGCATGGCTGTTTTAGAGTTGAGGAATTATTCTCTTTCTGCTTCTGCACCTGCAGGCTAGCACTATAAAGTCACTGTTCATGACAGACAATATACTACTTTTCATTGCAGTCACCCACCACCCTTAACATCTAGATCCTCAAGGGTTTTGGACAATATACAGCACATCCTTTATCTTCCTGACCTTGGGACAGCCAGTGGAGGATTAGACTGAGGGCCAGGTGTCCTGGTACTCTTAGGAGAAAAGGGTTCAATTTTGATTAAGGTAGTAAAGTAAGCCCTCTGCATCCACAGGTTCCACATCTGTGAATTCAACCAACTGCAGACTGGTTCAGCCAGTGGGTTGGTTGAATCTGTGGATGTGAAGCCTGTGGATGTGAAGGTCTGACGGTGCTACGTCATTTTACACAAAGAACTTGAACATCCTTGGATTTTGGTATCTGTGGGGTCCTGAAACCAATCCCCCTCCCATATTAGAGGGATGACTCTATTCCAAAAAAATTAACCAAACTGTTTATATTAATAATCCCCATCACCAACTCATAAAAGCAGGAGTCTGTGGAATTCACTTTGTGAGATACTGCTATAAGTGAAGTGTCTGAAGCTCAGATGCCCGCAGGGGCCAGGCAAGGAACACAAAGTAGGTTCACAAAATAATGAGTTGTGGACACTGGAAAATTGAGGGGTGTGTGTGGAGGAACTGTGGAAGCCATATAGTGAATATAGACACTATATCCTCAAATGCTTAGGAAACATTGAAAACGTAGTGGATTTCATTGGTGTCAGCAGTAGGGTCTCACACATACATGGGATGATGTACCCAATTGAATGTAATAGATGTGCTCCTGAAAAAAGATCTACTCTTGAGTTATAATTTAAACTTACTAAAGTAGTTTTCTATTTATAACACATACAGTACTGGTGTTCCTGTATGTGTACCATGAGTGCCAAAAAAATAAAAAGAGTGTTTTGTTTTTTCCTCACAGGATTTTTAAAAGTCTTAAGTCAACCTTTAAAAATTGGGTAATTTCACATTAAAAGCCATATTTCCAGTTTTTCTTGAAAAAAATCAGAAAATCTGGTAACACTAGGTGAGTTTCCTAGCATGAGAAAAAAAATCTGTTTACTAGAGTTGGGTGACTTTCCATAGTCATTTGTCAGTCATTCAACAAATATATTTAAAGTGCCTACCATGTGCTAGTTACTTGCAAGTCTTTAAGGATAAAAAATAAACACAGTCTAGTCCTACCTTGTAGGCCTTTGCTTCTACTCAGAGTGGTCCACGGACCACCAATACCAGCATCGCACAGGAACTTGCTAGAAATGCAGAACCTTGGGTCCCGTCCAAGACCCACTGAACTAGAATCTGCATTTTAACACAACTCCCAGGTGATTTGTATGCATTTTTAAAGTCTGAGGACACTCTCAGCAAATACTTATCATGGACACCCAGAGGAGGCATTACTGAAAACGCAGGTCCCCACCCAGACTTACTGTATCAGTATCTTGGGGCCTGGGGTCTCTTCTTAAACGGTATTTTAAACCTCTTCCTCAACTAGCAACTCCAGGTTAGATTCATTATAGAAACCAAAACTACAGAGAAAGCCAGCACTATCCTAAGCACCATATAAAAACAGCAGGGAGGAAAAGCTCTTTGTGGGAGGATGAAGGCCAAGGCTGCCTTCCTGAGGAAGTGTGTGTGTGTGTGTGCGCGTGTGCGCGTGTGTCTGTGGTGTTCTGTGTAGTATCCTATCACTCCAACAGCCTTTGGCACACTGCAGAAACTGAGTGAAGGGCTGAATGAGGAAGTCAGATACTTTTAGGAGACAACAAAACCTTTGCCAAAAGACTTTGGGACAGGTTGACCGTCCAGTCATGATGGCATATTGGCTGGAGTAGACCACTAGAGCCCAGAGTACAAACCTTGATAGAAGTATGGCGGCAGGGAGGCACTCTGCGAAAAACTACTGTTGCTGTGGAGACAGAAAAAGAACGGATTTTAAGTTGGGTTAGGTTTAAGGGGCCAGAGGGGGAGCCTGGACTGGGAAAATGCTGCTTCTTTTGCTATCACTTCCCACTCCCTCCCTGAAACCATGGAAGCAGAGCAAAGAGAAGGAACTTGTTGGACATACTTCACTGCTGTCCCAAGATGGACCATCCCAAAGTCTAACAAGCTTCTCAAGCCAAAAAGCAAAAGCAACAAAAGAACTGTGTAAAGGGCTTTAAAAGCTACTTTAAAAAGTCAGCTGCAATTTGAGGACTTTGAGTTTGGAGCATGACAGAAGTCCTCTGGGGAGAGGACTTCTCTTTCAGTTAGGAAAATATATTAAATGGGCATGTTGTTTGGGAATGGTGCATCCCCAGGGCCTAGTGGTTTATAAGGAGAGGGGAGGGAGGCGAGAAACACAGAGAGGGCTCGGTGGGGCTGCAGCCGACAGAAGCAGCATCTCTGGGGGCTGGGGTGGTGGTGAGGAGGGCCCGAGGGAGGCCCCGAAATGCTGTCTGCTCCACGCTGAGCAGCAATTTCCCTAACCTTTAGCCCAAACCTTCTGTAAAAGTCTGCTCTGGTCAGAAATCTCGTGTGAGTGTTATTTTGTAAGAATGAAGGATAGGGCTGGGGCCCCAGGTGGGATGAGATGGCATGAGAAAATGGCAGACATGGCAGAAGAAGGAAAACAGCTGGAAGAATGAGAGGAAGCAGCAGAAAATCAGAGCAAGAGGCACCCAGGGAAAATGAAAAGAAATTGAGAATCCTTCCAGATATCTGGCAGGGGTGGAGGGGTCTTGCTGGTGGGTAAGTTTTCTCCCATAATTAGGGTGGGGACTGAGCCTCTCCCTTTGGATAGTGAAGGAGAAGATGAGCCCAAAGTGCCGGTGGATGAACCCTCGGGGGCACTACAAGGCAGCCCGACGGCTTATTTATGAGAAACGACCTGAGTCTTCCCCCTGTCCGTGCCTCTGCCTCTGACAGCCTGCCTAATCATGGACCCTGAGAAACACTCTTGCTACTGAGAAAACAGACCTGCTGGGGACAGAACCTGTGCAGTGAATTCTCCCCATCTGCTAGGTACAAGGTGCGTTTTCTCAGTCTTCCCATCCAAGATGCAGGGTGAACTCCAACTCATTCAATTAATTGGGTTTCTTGAGTGTTTGTTTCTTTGTGTTAACTCACAGAGTGAAAACATTCCCTATTTCCTGCCAAAGAGTCCATTCTGTCTGAGGTCATGACAAGGCAGTCAATTCTGTACCCCTCTGACGCCCACGCACAGAGACTCAGAGGACAGCAGTGGGTTAACATATGCGATTCTATATGCTCAGCTTGGTTTTGTTTCTTAAGACCCAAAATGTTCTGAGCCTATGACCAGTGGCTCATTTCTTTCTTTCTCAACCCACCTGACATGCGCTCAGTATCAGTGGCCCCAGACGTAATGCTGGGTTAGAACTGAATGAGGTCAGCACAAACCTTTCTGAGAAGGCTCCGGGCAGGTGAGCTGATGGGAGGGAGTGCTTGGGCGATGGCTTGGTAGATCTTGAAGGGAAGGTGTTGGAGCTCATGGGGAGCAGTGCTGGCTGGGGCAGAGATCTCTGATGTACTTCAGGGGAAAAGAAAAAAGAAAGCAGATTGTCAGGATCCACGTGTCACAGGAACACCCCAGAACTGCTCCCCAGTTAGAAATAGCTAGTCTAAAGGGAGATACAAAAATCCAAAAGATCAAATGTCATTAGGAAGTGGTAGGTTGGAAGCCCACCCCCCCAAGGTTTTTCTAGATGATTTACTGCCTTAGAATGCAGTTTCAAATGCTGCCATTCTATATCATTCTCCATAATACACATTTATTTTATTTTTTTTTCATTTTTGAAATGTTAACTTGGCAGAAAATTGTCAGTTGGAAACCATATGAATTTCAGAAAAGATTCACAAGTTTTGTTTTATGAAAGCCAAATTTTATGCTATGTCATTCATTCATCTGCAGTTAGTGATCCTTTAGCCACATGTGTTAGAGAGCATAAATACTAGAATGTTTTCTATCAAACTGTACATGGAATTTTCAGTTTTGCTGTACTAGTAACTTGCCCTGTTATGCATGAACTTAACAGTTCTCTTTGGTAACCCAGCCAAATAACTCCATTTTATTATAACTATGCAGTATACCAACTGACATACATCTACTTAATACTAATTTTACAATTATAATAGATTCTATGGAGTTTCTGTACTAAATAATTCCATCTGAATGCCTGAGCAGAAAAATGAAGGAATGGGTTATAAGTTGTAAGAAAGCCTTTCTGAACATACCATCATCTTCATCCTGGTAAGGGGAAGAAAAAAAAAGACATTAACCTATCATCAAAACACAATTTCTCAAAGAGTAACTATATTTCTGTATTTCTCAATCATAGAAATGTCTCTGTTTCCTTTCTTTAGCAGTGGTGTGTCTCCATAATAAAGATACTGTGGAGAACAGTAAAACTTGCTAAATAATTTATAATTTCTTAATACAAACCATCATTTAAAGACACTCCAATCTGAGACACTCTTTATATATTTAACATAAAATAGCTTCTGAGATGTCTAAAAGGGCCCAAAGATACACTAATAATGATGATATCTACTATGTGCCCCAAAGACTCATGTATAATATTTCATCCAGTTCTTCAAGCAACCCTTCAAGAATTTAACATTCTCATATTACAAATGGAAACATGCTGCCCAAGAGGGATTCCTAACTTGCCAAGAGTTACAGAAATTGATTCAAACCTAATCTGCCTGACCCAAAGCTTAACCTTCTTTTGCAATGGCCGCTCCTCTTAAAAGCAATGCAACCTTACTGATTCGTAAATAGCTTCCAAGCTGTGTCCACTTGGTTCAGCACATTTATCTTTAGGACAACCTTCTGAAATAGATAAGGGAGGGGCTCTTTGCTCTACTCCTCAGATAGGAAATGATGTTCAGAGAGGCAAGAATGATTTTGCCATTGACGAGTAGACCAAAATTGCCAACTTGGACTTGTTTTGTTAGGCTAGCACAGTGGTGGTGAAAGAGCACCTTCCTCAAGTGTTGTTGTGAGGATCAAATTAGTTACTACTTGTGCCTGGTATATGTGGAGTGCTCAGTAAAGTTTGCTGTCCCTGGGCTTCCCTGGTGGCGCAGTGGTTAAGAATCTGCCTGCCAATGTAGGGGACACGGGTTCGAGCCCTGGTCTGGGAAGATCCCACATGCCGCGGAGCAACTAAGCCCGTGAGCCACAATTACTGAGCCTGCGCGTCTGGAGCCTGTGCTCTGCAACAGGAGAGGCCGTGACAGTGAGAGGCCCGCGCACTGCGATGAAGAGTGGCCCCCGCTCTCCGCAACTGGAGAAAGCCCTCGCACGGAAATGAAGACCCAACACAGCCAAAAATAAATAAATTAATTAATTAATTAAAAAAAAAAAGTTTGCTGTCCCTAGTCCTGCCATTGAGATAAGGCAAGAAGGATCATCGCCAGAATCACTCATCCCAGTTGGCCAACTGGGAAGGAGTCCCAGCAAAGGGCTGCATAGATAAATACACATGGACTCAGGGAATCCCCAGAATGAAATTGGTCTTTGACACTTCTGCAACCATGTTTCCTCTGGTCCAAAATATAAGACTTCTGGATTCTCATGACAACAAGTGTCAATCCTTCCAGAGACAGGGAGCCTCAGGAATGTGACGTTACCCTCATTTTCAACCTTATCTCCTCTTTGTCCCTATGGCTCTGCAGCCAAACTGCTGTCCTCACCGTCCCCACAGGCTCCACGGGCATCGCCACTCACCTGTCTTTGCTGAGGACATTCCTGAGGCTGGAATGCACTGAGCTTTCTGTTGGGGTGTCTATCCTGTGTCCTTCCCATCATTCAATGGCCACATCTCTAAAAGTCACCCTTGGCTCCTCAACCCCCATACATAAATTTCTTCCCTTCGCCTCTGTAGCTCGTTCTGTGATCATATGCTCCTTAGCATGTTGTCCGTGGGTTTGCCTGTCTCCATCATATCTTAGCACAGCATCTAGCACAGAGCTATGAAACACCAGGCACCTGTGGGCTGAGTCCTTGAACATGGCAGGGATGTGATGGCCTTCAGACAGCTTACAATATAGAGGAAATCAGACAGACCTGGATTTTGATCCTGCCTATTTACTAGCTGTGCAACTTACAGTATCTTACTCCTCTAAGCTTCCATTTCCTCTTAGTGAAAGAGAAACAGTGACTCCTCACAGGGACATTAAATGCAAAGCATATGTAAAGCTGGGATGACCAACTGTCCTGGTCCTTGTTTGCCTGAAACTGATGGGGTTCCTGGGACGTGAGACTTTCATTGCTAAAACTGGGCAAGTCCCAGGCAAACGGCTTGTCAAAAGTAGCTAGGTTGGTAACATGTACATAGTAGGCATTCAATAAGTGCTGTTTCCCCTCTTTCTTAGGCCATGGAGGTATTAAAGGGGAAAACAGAGGCCTAGGAAACTTTGCTGTGAGGCCCAGACTCTCCCTTTATTCTCCCTTCTACCTACTGCCCCTTCATCTTGCTAATTACCACCTGGTAATAGGGCTGAGATTCACCCATCCTCCCTAGGAAGCTTCAGAGGGATAGGAGTTAAGCAACGCAGCATGGTGGGCAGGAGGGAAAGCTGGAGGCCCCACCAGGCAGCGGTATTCAGGAGCCTACTGTGTGCAGGCCTGGCTCCCAGTGCTGGACTCCAGTGAAGACAGAGCAGAGGTAGCCTCGACCTCCTCAGAGCCTACACCGGTTTCCCTGTGCCAAGCATTCACCACGTGACATTTTGTACTTACATTCTCTCTTCTGTCTGATCCCCATCCGTGCCTGAAATGAAGCAGGGCAAAGGACAAGAACTGAGCATAAAGACTTTCAAAGAATATAGATAGTTTCACTTGATCTAATAACGAGAAATCAAACCCATGAGCCATGATAAAATGGGAAGCAAAATCCCCAGCAGAAAAGCAAGGGAGAGGGAGGTTTGGTGACTCCATGTTCTATCATCATTGTGAACTGAGCTAGACAACCTTTATTCTGTTTAGCTACTGCTGCAAATCATTACATTAAAGAAAAAAATGTTTAATCAACAAACTAACTCTTAGTAGCTATTAAATTTCACTGAGTAGATGTTTCTCCAAGCAAATAAAAACATTTTAGGAAACATTCTCCTTTGCTGATATTTTAAAACAGCCACCTTGGGGCTCACCCTTCCTGTGAAGTGAAGATAATTGGGAAATGCTGCTGCTTTGGGACTTTCCCCTGATGCACGAGTTGGTCAAACAGATTTGATGACAGCGGCCTTAGAGCTGTGGTGGGCAACTGTCTGCCTGGGCCCGCTTCGTGTTCTCCTTAGAGAGAGGAGGACGATTTGTTGAACGCCTCCTGTCGGATGCCTCACGTCATCGCATCCTGTGTTTATTTAAAACTTTGATATTTTGTTCATTATGATATTTTTGACATTCATTTTGATTTTTCAGAATAGTCCATTAAAATATTAACTCAGTTACTGAGGTTTTATTGATGCACCCTGACCCTGGCCCTGATTTAGTCCTCACACTGGCCAAGCAAGGGCCATAGTTATGAATCCTGATTGCACAGGTGAGGTCAACGGAAGCTTTGCTTTTGTCTTTAGTAAGGAGCAGAAGTGGGCCCGACCCCAGATATGTTTGTGCCATTGGCTAAGTAGGCCCCGAAAGACTGTATAGTAAAGTTAGAAATATTAGAACTGACTTTGGTATTCTGTCACCATAAAATGTGGTTGAGCAGTGAGGAAGACACTAACAGTGACCTAAAACTTCCCACAGTGATTTCCTCTCTGCTGCCTATATGGAAATACAAAATGGTAGGTATAGTTCCTACACCTTGTGATGGAAGGAAAATGCAACCAAAAATCTGACTGGTTGAGGAGAAGGTCTCCACAAATGGCAGCCATTCCTGTGCTCCCAAGGAAGCATCTCTCTACGCCTCTCTGTGCTAGATTGCCACATCCTTCCAAGTGACCCAGGCACTCTACATCCAACCTGAGAAGCCTGAACACTCCTCAAGCCCCAGCAGCAAAATGAGCCCACTCCCACCGGGAGCACCATGGTCTTGGGTCCCTACGCAGAGCTCTTTCTACAAGGCAGGAGTTCACGTCACCCCCTCTGCACGACAAGCTCAAGCGACAGAAGACAATTACTTTGGCACAGGTGGCTTCTTCCCTGGCAGGGGGCTGCTCCTGTCGTGCCTTTCCATGGCTGGTGGCAACGGGGGCTTTTGTATCTTGGGTAAATGCTCCCCAAGAGGCCTGCAGAGTTGAGAGAAAGGATGTGTGGGAAACAAACTAGAGTCTTACAACACATGCCACGTACCCTCATGCAGGTGCCCAGGACCACTCACCTTCCCGCTGGGGCAGAGAGCTGCAAGGCAGGAGGGAAGATGTGTGAGTGTCCTCAGCACTTTCCACAGAATAAATACAAGGTACAAAACAGAACAAAAACGAAAACAAAGCAAGGAGAAAGCTTACCTTGTCAGAAATCGCTGGTTTCTTTCCTGTAAGTGACAAATAGCAGGTAAGCCTTGAGTTTAAAAGCTAAGCATTAAAATATTGTTTGATGGACCTGAATCTGAGCCCCTTGGAAGGCTGCTTGGATTTTAGCATTGAGGAATCATAGACTTTAGACCTGGAGGTGTCCTTTACCGAGCACCTAATTTTGTAGGCTCAGACAAATTAAATGACTTTGCCCAAGGGTCACACAGTGTTGTGTACATACAAACAGTATTGTGGGTTCTGTGCTTCTTTCCAATTTTTTTTTTAATATAACTGATGCTGAAAAGGATTAATGCCCTCTTGAGATTTTATGCCTCTTTCATTTGTCCAGAACTTCTTTGTACAGCCTAAGTTTATTTTCATATCTGAAATAAACCCATTTGCCATGGAGGGGTTAATTTTCCTTCAGTCCTCTGGTACATTTGCCATTATGTAAGGTATTACACTTAGTTTCTGGAAAATTTTTTAACTTGGGGTACAGGGTTTCAGGAGATTCTCCTGGTGGGCTGCAAATCATTTTGTTTTGGTTTTTGTTTTTCTTTCTTTCTTCCTTCCTTTCCTTTCCTTTCCTTTCCTTTCCTTTTCTTTTCCTCTTTCTCTCTCTCTCTCCCCCTCTCTCCCTCTCCCTCTCTCTTCCCCCCTCTCTCTCTCCCCCTCCCCACTTCCTTCCTTCTTTCCTTCCTTCCTTTTTTCCTTTTACTTTTCTCTTGGAACAGATGACATGCAGCCTCCCTGAAGAAATACTAGGCATACCTGAGAACTCTGCATTGCAAAGTTATTCAAAGCAATGTATTTTTTTATTCTGTCTGAAGTCCCCTTGAGTAGATGTGCCCTATGTCTTCAATGTAATAAAAGCATTAGTTAATTGGATTCAACCAGGTTTAGAAGCAAATCCTGTATGATTTTGAGCAAGTTAAAGTCTTTGAGTTTCAATTTCCTCACCTGTAAAATGGGAATTATAGGTTAAAACTGCATAGGTTTGCTATAAGAATTATAGGTTAAAACTGCATAGATTTGCTATAAGGATCAGGTGACAATTTATATGCAGGGCCAGGCAATGACCCATGGGTGCTGACAATTGTTAGATAGCTCCTCTTTCTTCCCCTCCCTCCACCCCCAGCTCAGCTAACACCCTAGGGTGAATGGTGATACATCTGTCTGGAGTTGCATTTTCGCAACATGATTTATTCCTTAAAGACTGAACACATCCCTGGCCCATGATAGGCCCTAAGAATCTTGTTCCACTGTGAAGAGCTCACTGCCTAGCGGGAGAGAGTTGGGTGGTATAAAAAATGTTCATTAGGGCTTCCCTGGTGGCGCAGTGGTTGAGAATCTGCCTGCCAATGCAGGGGACACGGGTTCGAGCCCTGGTCTGGGAAGATCCCACATGCCGCGGAGCAACTAAGCCCATGAGCCACAATTACTGAGCCTGTGCGTCTGGAGCCTGTGCTCCGCAACAAGAGAGGCCGCGATAGTGAGAGGCCTGCGCACTGCGATGAAGAACGGCCCCCACTTGCCGCAACTAGAGAAAGCCCTCGCACAGAAACGAAGACCCAACACAGCCAAAAATAAATTAAAAAAAAAAAAACAAACTTTAAAAGAAAAAAAAATGTTCATTATTTATAAAATTTTGGTTTGAGGTGGAAACCCTACTTCAGAGGGGTACCCAGAAAACTTAAATTTATATCATTAGATATAATGATATAAATTATATCATTATAATGAATAGGTTTTCTTTTAAAAACATCTGCTGATTTATGCATATTCCCTGGGCATGTTAGGAGTCTCCCGATAAGAGTCTGAGCATTGTAAGAGGTTAATTCTCCTAAAACATCACGGATAAGGGAGTAATTCAAGGGTAGAGCTGGTACTGTCAAGAAAAGGTGTCTTTAAAAAAATAAATAAATAAAAATATTTTAAAAGGGTAACTTTTATTCAGGAAGTGATCCTGAAGGATTTGACATCAGTATTCCATTTTTCTGATGCTTTGACTCATGGTAGTAAGCAGGGCTGGGGTCTGAAGTCGAATCTCTCGGACTTCATTTTCACGTAATTTGTCCAGCCCTCTGCAGCAGGCCATTTGAAACTCAGATAGCCAATATAGCTTTGCATGAGTCGGCAGAGCTGTGGTACAGTTCAGGGAAACAGCAGCAAGCAGTGGCATCAAATCCAAGAACTGAAAGTTGTTTTGCCGACAAAAGAGGAAACTGAGGCCACAAAGGCTAAATGCCTTGCTCACCGGGAAGCTAAGGAAGGGCTGGGGTGGGCTGGGGGTTCCAGGCTCCTTACCCCTCAAGGCCCAGGGCTCCTTGCCCAGAACTCCCTAGTCCACGGCAAGGAAAATCCAGTGTCTCCAACTGCAGCATTATGTGGTGGAAAAGGGCACCCACAGTGAAGTCAGAAACACTTGGGTTCAAATCCTGCAATTCCCTAATTATGCAAATTTGGGAAATTTATTCAACCTCTCTGAACCTCAGCTTTATCATCTGCAAAGTGAGGATGATAATACCCCCTCTTTGTTGGGCGGGGGTGAGGACTAGAGATAATGTAGAGATAACGCTCCATAGCCATGGGTTCCACACCCATGAATCAACCAACCTCAGATCAACAATATTTGGAAAAATAATTCCAGAAAGTTCTAAAAAGCAACACTTGAATTTGCCATGCACTGGCAACTATGTACGTGTATTTATGTTGTATTTACTTAGCATTTATATTGTATTAGGTATTATGAGTAATCTAGAGATGATTTAAAGTCCACGGGAAGATGTACATAAGTTATATGCAAATACTACACCATTTTATGTAAGAGACTTGAGTATCCCTGGATTTTGATATCCACAGGGATCCTGGATCCAGGGATCCCCCCTACGGATACTGAGAGACAACTGTAACTTATTTGTGGTAGGTAAAGCACTTGACCCATAGTAGGTGCTCAATAAATTGTAGCTAAGTTTTAGAATTGGATTAAAAATAGCTTTATGTAGAGGTAACTGCAATCCAAGAATACTCTGGGCCAATTCTGGAGGAAAGAACTGTAGTATACCTACAATTTGGTCAACCACCCATACAACAAAAGACAGCTCTAACATTTGAATAGCACCTTAGAGTTTTATAAAGTATTTTCTCATTACAGAGCACCCACCTGACAAATAAGGAGACAGCTTTGAAAAAGCAACATCCCTGTGGTCAGTGAGCTGCTAAGTTAGCAGCCAAGGCAGCCGACAACAGCTCTCCCAGGCCTCTTGCCTCTTAGCCCAGATGCCTCCCCATCCTCCTTCAGGAGGACATGGGATGGATGTGTGTACACAGATGGCACCCATGGAGAAGCAGGCCCAGCACAGGGCTAAGGACAGAAGCTCTACATCAGGCTTCTCTGAGTCTGGGTTTCCACCCCCATCACTTGGTAGCCGAGTAAACTTGGTAAGTTACCTCTTCATGCCTCAGTTTCCTCATCTGTACCATGAGGATGATTCTAATAGTCCCCACTTCATAGCATTGTGGGGATAGTTAAACGAGATGGTCCCTGTGAAAAGCACGCAGTAAGCACTCTATAAATGTTGGCCACTGTTACTATGCATCAAATATAAAAGACACCAACCTAGTGCGAAGGGCTCTCTGTCAAACGGAGCTAAGGAACGATCTAGGGGCGGTTTCGTGCTTCTGTCTATGGAAGGAGCAGGGACTGAAAGGGAAACACTGAAGTCAGTTCAAAGAAGAGAGCAGTTGGCTGGGGGAGGGGTGCGGGTGGGCTGGTGGGCAAGAGAGGGCAGCCCCTATACTTACGCTTTGCTGTTTTTTGGTTTCTACTTCTGCTAGGCTCTTCGTGGTTGAGCTGGGGTGGCGGTAGTGGCTGCTTTAAAAGAAATCCACGTATTAGGAAGCATTTCCAACCCATCAGCAAGCCCTGAGGGCTTTATCCGCCTAAATAGGTGTGAAGTTGTTCACTTTTCTCCACCCCCATGTTCCACTCACACATATAACTGTCCATTTCTCACCTGAACTGAGCTCCCTGTCCCACACACTGTGAGAGTGTTTTCCGCATGTCACTCCCCTGCCAAGCTTTTCAGTTGCTCCTATCACATTAGGAACAAACATAAAACTCACCATGGCCCGCGAAGCTCTGCCTGAGCTGCCCCCTCTCCACCCACCCGTCCAACACCTTTGTACGCTCCTCTCTCCAGTGCCCACCGGACTCTCACCATAAGTATCTTCCTGCAGTTCCTGCAAAATCTCAAGCTTATGCACTCTTTGGCATCTCTGTACTTGTGCTTTCCTCTGCCTGGGATGTTGTTTTCCCAGCTCTCGCCACAGCTGGCTCACCCTGGCCAGCTCAATGTCACCTCCCCACCTACCATCATGTTCCCTGGTCTTCTGTCTCCCTAGCCACACGTTACTACTCAAATTACCTTGTTTATACATCTCTATACTTGTTTATCATCCATCTACCCCTAACCCAAATAAAAATTTTATGAAAGCAGGGATCTTATTTGTCTTGTTCACACTCTATTCCCAGCAGCTAGAACACTGCTGGGCACTGCGGCTCAATAAATGTCTGTAGATTGAATGAATGAATTCTGCATCCCAAGAGTGAGGTGAAGCGGTACAGATTTCAAGAGCAAAATGCATGTGTAGATAAATTCAGCTCCATGAGCCCCCTTTGTAATAAAACTGCAAAAGCAGGAGGAAGCCATCTGTTCTTAGATGAGGTGTCCCAAACTGTGGGGTGATCTGGATTTTGAGCTTTGGGGAAAATATGTCCTCTCCCTTCTTCTAGCCCTGACACTTGGCATTCACCACAGCTGTCAAAGTGCTCTGGTCTTTTATGAAAAGAGCACATTTCCAACTATTGATTCCTGATCCTGAACTTCTCCGGGCCTCTCTGGATACAAGCCTACCTCAGAGATATTGCGGGTTCGGTTCCAGACCACCGCAATAAAGCAAAAATCAAAAGAAGCCTAGTGATGAGGAAAAATCATAAATTTCTCTATGACAGGACAATCAAACTAAGTCATAGCTGAAACACATATAATATGCCCCCATTGGTGATGGGCCTTTCCTAATGTGCAATGTGCATTTGTATTATGCATTAACCAGACCTCCTCAAGGCAGGAGGATATAAACAAACTTGGAGAAAAATGGTTTCTTCTGAAACCACCATTGTGACTTTTAAGTTTAGTATTTCTTTCTCATCCTGTCAGGGAGTCACACTGACCTAAAGGCTCACTCTGTAGGTACACACCTGACCAAAACATCTCTGATGAACTTTGTGTTTAATACTAACCTGTCAATATGATACATGATTCTTTGTCTCAAAAATGTATGAAACTGAATCTCGAGCTCCTGACCAGTGGAGCAGTTCTCAGAGCTTCTGAGAGTCTGTCTCCCAGGTTATAATCCTCAGTTTGGCTCAAATAAAATTCTCTTTTTTTCTTCTTAGTTTGATTGTTAATTGAATTTTCGTTAACACTAGTCACACAATTTTTTTTATTTCCCACTGAATATAAAAGTTACATTTATACTATACTGAAGTCTATTAAGTGTGCGATAGCATTATGTCTAATAAAACAATGTGCATACCTTACTTTTAAAATATTGCTAAAAAATGCTAACCATCATCTGACACGGCGGAGTTGCCACAAATCTTCAATTTGTAAAAAAAATGCAGTATCTGTGAAACGCAATAAAGCAAAATGCAATAAAACGAGGTATGCCTGTTAGTTAAGTAGAACCACGGGATCTGAGACTGTAAGCTTGAAGAAAGAGGAAAGGGAGTTTGCTGCCTCTCTCCCTGGGTTCATGGCATTGCACGTTTTGTTCTCAAACCTTTTGTCGGTGGAATTTCAGATGTTGGCCAGCAGGTGGCGCAAGTCCTTTTGCAGGAGGGAAGGCTGGGGACCCAAATACTAGTAGGTGCCATTAGTTTATTTTACAGTTTTCACTTATTTCAAAAGTCAGAAAAAATAGCCCAATGAATACTAGAAGGAGACTTTATTATACAAATAGCTTATATGGTTTATGGTAAAGAGAAAATACCGATGATAAAAGGATTATGATGTGTATAAAAATCACTAGTATTTCATCCTCCAAAAAGCCCACTGTGAGTACTTGGGAATGCATTTTCCCGGCCTACATATAACTTTTTCTTACTGGCTAGAATTGCATAAAGATGTCTGTAGTTTTTTCTCTCTGCAGAGGAAATCATCGAGTGGACACAAAGTGGCATAACAGAAAGTATGGAGCCTACCGAATGAGCCCGGCCGCCGGCGGGCAAAGGAAGGATGGCGGCCATCGGCCTCTGCGGGGGCACGGGAGGCTGCTGCACTTTCCCGGAGTGGGGCCGGTCTGTGGAAACACAAAGGCATTAAAATGAAAGGAGAAATGCTACATCTAGGCGAGTGTGGGCCACACCCAGGGCTCTCCAGGAACCCCTCCAGCGCCGGCTGGGGGCATCTCCGCATTGCTGGATCCCACAGACTCCCCCCAGCACCAAGGCCAGCCCCAGCCAACATGGCAGGGATGTGCCCACACCTGGGTCATACAGGGTGGGGAGTCCTTGGCCCCTTGCCTTCTCTGTACCTGCCCGGTTTGTCTTACTCTTATACTTCGGAGCAACACTCACCTGACCTCTGGGGAACAGGTATTCATCAGAGGTTTTGTTGATGAAGGCATGAAAAAAGGCCTCTTAGTAATTAATTCAGCCAGAACCGTGAGGGAGTGTTTTCAGACAAAATTGTACAGAAGTAAACATGTACAGACACACAAATGCTCACATGCATATGTGCACACATGCACACGCAGACACACACAGAGACACATACACTGAGGCACACCCAGCTGCCTGGGCAAGGTGAAATCCACTGTCATGGCTCATGAGGATCCTGTCCTAGGTCCCCTTCCTTCCCCTCACAAATGCTCTGGGTTGTCCTCCCTCCCCCCCACCCCCACCACTTCCTCCTTTCTTAAAGGGAGGAGCCAGTCACCGACTCCTGTAACCAAACCACAGACTCTTAACAAAAACTCACATCCTTCTGGTCATCACAGAAGTATCCCCAGGCCAGGTTGACAGGCTGGCAGTGTTCCATCCCTTTGACAGGGAAAGGCCAGGCCAAGACTGTGAGGAAGTGACAGCATTCTTACATTTTGTGCCCTGGCTGTCTCTTCTGCCTCACCCTAGCCCCAGTCCTGGGGAAGCAGCACTCTTCCACAGAGAATGGGGCTCAGAACCCAGCAAGCCTGGTCTAATCCCATACCAGTGCACCCGCTCTGGCCATCTGTCAGCTCCTCTGACCCGTCATGCTCCTTTCAGCCTCAGGGCTTTTGCACGGCCATTTCCACTGCTTAGAATGCTCTTTCCTTCCCACCTCTATGCTCACTTAGCCAACTCCTGTTCACCCTTTAAGTTTCAGATTAAATATCATATCCTCAGGGAAGCAAGTCCAGATCAGGCATATGCCCCAGCCTCATCTCCCACGCTTGTCTCCCTGAGTATATATCATGGTTTAATTAAGTCATTTTGCGACTCATTTGTTTGATGTTGCCTGGACTATGAATTCTTTAGGGTGAGGACTGTCTACCATCTCGTTCATTCTGTACGCTCAGAACTGGCATGTATGAGGCACTCAACGACTTAGTTACCTGTTTCTTCTCAGGGTCTTAATTTCCCTATATATGAAACAGGCTTGATAATTGTTGCCTGTATCATACAGGGTGCTTCAAAACACAAAATGAAATGTCGACAGAGCGTGAAAGGGCTTTAAAATTGCCAAGTGTTACACAGCCTAAAGGATTCGTGGTATTAATTTTTGTGATATTGATCATCAACTTTCTAGCTCACTCCTTGATATTATGCAAGTGTGTATGCGCCTACTTTCTGTTACACCACTGCTAGAGTGTAAGCCCTGTGAGGCAAGGGCTGTGTCTTCTTTCCGGATGATTTTGAATTTCAGCATTTAGAATGATGCCTGGCTCATAATAGAAGACCAATAATTTTTGTTGAATGGATGAATGAATAAATGAATGAGGGAGAAATGGGCTGACAGGAGCAGATAGACAGTGAAAATCTTGAATACTGTTTAAAGATATTAAAGTTATGGCCAAACCACATTCAATATTGTTATATTTATTCTGACAGTCTGTGGGTAGTGGTGCCACCTAATCATGAATTGGTCAAAGATGGGGAGGAACAGGACAGTCCTCTTGAGTACCAAAGTAACACTCAAAATAACCTATTACTTCCAAATACCCGTAACTGGCAGTTCAATATCACCCACCATCAGCGATGATTTGTCTGCAATCATAAATATTTGTCTGCAAATCATAAATATTATTGATCCTCACAGCGAACCTATGTGGTCTGTATTGGTATTGTCCTATTTCAAAGATGAGGAAATTGAGGCCCAGAGAGGTGGAGTCACTTGCCCAAAGCCACAGAGCTGGTTAGCTGGCATCAGCATGCCAAGCTTTCTGCTGCATGGGCGTTGGCCTCCCATACATCAGTGGGGGCTGGGGGCTGGGCCGCCAGGGCCCTTACCTATGTACGTGGAGCTGGGGTTGGAGAAAGGCTTGGCAGGCAGGATGGAGTTCTGCAGAGCCTCCTCATCGTTGGAGGGTGGCGGTTCATAATCGGCATCGTCTTCCACGGGTGCCTCTTCCTCTTCATTGGGGGACTCATAGTCACCGTCATCCTCCCCATCCTGATCATCATCGGGACTTTCATAGTCATCTTCCTGCCAACACAGTGATGTTGTGATGGGGCGGCTTACCAGTGATGGGGACCACACGGTGTGTAGAGGTCCCTTGACAGTAGGCGTGCCCGCATCTACTCTCTCTCTGCCAAGCCTCACAGTGGTCCTCAATTGGGGGCAGTCAGCACTAGGACGGTCCTCCCACTACACATGAGGATACTGAGCTCAGGGGGTACAAAATCACAGGGCCAGCAAGATGTAGACTTGGGACCCCCGTCAAGGTCTTCAGACCACTAGGCAAGTGCATTTTTCTCTACATTTTTTTGCACAACAGAGAAAAGCAGAAGAAATGAGGGGGATACAGGAACAGAGGGATGGGAGAGCCCGCTGTTTGGAGTAAACACGTTTTTTACTCCAGACATTGCCAAGAGGAAGACTAAACACCAGGAGTGTTTGTGATGCCCCTAGTTAATTGTCAGTTCTGTTCTTAGGGTGCCTATGCTCAAAACTTTCTTCCCTAATGGGGAAACCAGACAACCAAAGCCTGTTAACTAGAAGGCAGGTTAAGTTGTGCCTGAGAGGGGATAGTCAGGGCTGGGCTAGTCCCTTTGCTGAGAGCTGAGTGTATAAAAACAACAGCTTATTATTCGTGACATCTGGCACTGAGTGTGAAGCTGCTCTCTTGGAAGATACTCTTTCTAAATTTTAAATTATTTATTGTATTTCACGTATGCTTCTCTGTGGATCTCAGGGAAATTAAGCCCTAGGGGCTGGGTGATTGCCTTTGAAGCAACCCATGAAAGTGGACAGTTACAGTAATGATTTCCCAGGCAGAAGTGGCACCATCAGCTGCCAAGCAATGACTGGCTTATCACTCTCAGGTCAAGGTCAAGTGGGTCCTAAATGAGCCCAGGGCATTTCTCTAAAGTCAAGGGCAGTGTGGAAAGAAGCAACAGGAGGTTGCAACTTGGCGAGGAAAGGTGTGCACTGAGAGCCTAGAAATCCTGACAACCTTACTAGGTGGCTTAAGGAAGCCTGTCTAAGGTGCTCAAGTGAAAGATGCATGTGTTAATTTTTTGACTTGTGGAATATGTATATTTCTAATATTGGAAGACGAGGTTGAGTACCTTCCTGAACTCCAGAAAAGATTTCGTCCTGCCATCAGTGTTCCTATAACTTGAGAACAGAGGATGGAACCCCTGATGAACGGGAAAGACTTCGGAACCACGGCCTCAGTGCCTCTGCAGCCCTTGCTGACTGCCCCCTAGACCTAGAGGGGCTCCCTGCAATCTCTCAGCCTGCACACCCCAGCCCTGTGGCTCCTGACTTTCCACCAGGCCTTTACCCCACAAGCCCTTCTCAACAATAGACTTTTCCTCTCTGCTTCTAGAAAACTTATTTTCTCCCGGTGATTTGGCTTGAATATTTCTATGTGTGTTTTTGTTCCTAATCATATTCTGCCCTGTGTGTGTGTCATCTAAGCTATAAAATGCTCATAGAATTGGGTTCTTCGTCTCCATCACCCCCCAGTGCCCTGTGCAGTGCTGGGCACTTCATGGAATCCCAAATGTTGTAGCCAGTGGCTAGTGGAGACTCCCTGTTTACAGAGAAGATGGAGGTGGTTAGCCTCAGGCTGAGCTCACGGGAGGGACTACATGGCAAGAAGCGGCAAAGATGCAGCTTCTGCCTAAAAATGTAAACATTTGGGGGGAAACTGGTCTATTTTCCCTTTGGAACAAAATTAATCTGTCATATTCCTTTGTTCTCATGTAGAAAGCACAGACTTAGCTAGCATTTTTTTTTTTTTTTTTCACATTCAATGCTTTCTTTTACCAGAATCCCAGCAGGACAAGGGATGTTTAGTGCCTGCTTCCTAAAGGCACTAGAGGCAGCCGCTTACCAGAAAGACCCCTGGACGGAGGGTGGGCGACCTGGGACCTTGGCCTGCCTCTAACTAGACGTGTGGCTCTACGTTCTCCAGCGGGCTCGGCTGCTTCATCTGTAAAGTGAGCAGACTGGGCTACGAGCCGTAATGGAGTTCTTAGCCTGAGTCTGGCTTCAAGCACGGTGACTACATATGCAGTTTTCTGGGGACAAGATGTGCAGAATTCATCAGACTCTCAAAGGCGCCATCATGACCCCTCAAATATAAAACCCAGTTGGATTGGCCCATCCCTGAGGTCTTTCCAGGGCTGATAGTTAATTCTGAACTCCCTTTCCCTCTGGGTCACCAGTGGGGACTTAAGCCTATGAGAAAGGCTACTTTAAAGCTACTTTAGTGTAGACCATGTGGAGCAGGGGTTTGGGGGAGGGCCCTGCTGTGGAGGTGTGCACGGTGGATAATGGCGTGGTCAGCACCCCACAGCCCGTGGCCAAGTCCAGCCCACTGTCTGTTGTTTGTCAGTGAAGGGCTGGTGGCACAAAACCAAGCCCATTCATTCAGGTGTCGTCTACAGCTGCTCTCGTGCTACAAGGGCAGAGGGGAGTAGATGAGGCCAGAGACGCCGTGGATCGCAAAGCCAGAAAGTTACTAGAAGGCTCTGGCCTTCACAGAGCACATCATCTGACCCCTGGGTGGCTCTATCAGGGCCTTGCTCCTTTCAGCATCATGCTGGTTCCTTATGACAAAGGCACTCTGGAAACAGCTGTAAGGTGGAAGAACGGCCCACCCCATACTCACAAAGGATGACCAGCCGCCGTTGTCTTCTTCGTGGCTTTCTGTGGAAGAGGATAACACCAGCATCGGTACCAAAAGAAGCCGCAAGAAGGAAAGTCAGAGCCGCTCCCCACTCCGGGATCCTTCCCCACCACTGCCCCATTCCAGGCCTTCATGCTACATACCTGGGGGTTAACAATTCAGTATCAGCTCTAGAATTTCTACTTGAGGGGCTCATTCTGCCAGACAGAGGCAGTGGTTCTTAACCTTTCACATGCATAAAAGTCACTTGAGAGTGCTTTAAAATATGCAGATACCCCGGGCCCTATCCCTAGAGCTTCTGATTCAGCAGGACTGAGTGGGACCCAGGAATCTGCATTTTAACAGGATGTGCAATTTAACAACTGAATAATTGCTTTAAAGACTCAGAAGCAGGAGGGCTGGCTCTGCTTAGGTGTTCAGTTCAAAGCCCGGGTCATTCCATGCACCCCATAGAGTCCCTCCCTGTGTCTCTGCAGAGGGTCCCAGCTCAGAAGGGGCCATAGCCAAGTGCTCCGGCATAGTGACATCTCTCCTCCCCTCAATCTGGACCAGCAGCAGAAGAACGAAAGCGCCTGTCACCTCCTAAAGCCCTTGCTCTCACCCCGAGACCTTTACCTGTTTCCTCAGGAAACCGCTGGACTTGGGGTCTGTAAAGACAAACAGCATTGCATTAATGGCCCTACTGACTTAGGGAGATCTCCCTCTTTCCTCAGTCCAGCCCTGCAAGAGGAGCCCCCCGGGGGAGGGTATGTCTCACCACCCAGGACCGCTGTCCTTGTTGCTCTGAAACCAGGTCCAGGCTACCCGAAAATTCTGGAAACCACCAAAGCCATGTTGGTGGCACAGTTGGGAGCTTGTGACTGTCTGACTCTCTAGGGGAAGTTCCCCTGATGTCCCAGACACAGGGCAGAGAGGGGGGACCCCTGGACTGAAGGATCACTGCGGATCAGAAATGGGGGCAAAACCACTCCCGTGACTCCCATTTAAAGTTAGACTTGGGTTTGAAAATTCCTTGCATTTCATTAAAGTGACACCAGGCCCTCAGCGGCCCCACTCACTTGCGTGTGAAAATGCTCCTTCTCTCTTCATTTTTGTTGATTTCTTGACTTAACTTACTGAGAATCCTACAAGATAAAGGGACAGGAGAGGTGACAAAACAATCATCTCCCCGCTGCCCCAAACTTCCTCCCGCTGAGCCCTGAAGTTCCCTGATCTGTGTGACCTCAGGTACCTGGGCCAATATTGGCCAGCCTCTTTTTATTTTTATTTTTTTTAACATCTTTATTGGAGTATAATTGCTTTACAATGGTGTGTTAGTTTCTGCTTTATAACAAAGTGAATCAGTTATACATATACATATATCCCCATATCCCCTCCCTCTTGCGTCTCCCTCCCACCCTCCCTATCCCACCCCTCTAGGTGGTCACAAAGCACCGAGCTGATCTCCCTGTGCTATGCGGCTGCTTCCCACTAGCTATCTATTTTACGTTTGGTAGTGTATATATGTCCATGCCACTCTCTCACTTTGTCCCAACTTACTCTTCCCCCTCCCCGTATCCTCGAGTCCATTCTCTAGTAGGTCTGTGTCTTTATTCCCGTCTTACCACTAGGTTCTTCATGACCTTTTTTTTTTTCCTTAGATTCCATATATACGTGTTAGCATACGGTATTTTGGCCTCCAGCCAGTCCCCTGCCCGTGGGGCCTCTGCTCCTCACCTCCTGAAGAACTTGTCACCTCCATCCCCCTACCAGTCCCTGCTCCTGCTTGGGAAGCTCTCTGCTGGGGCCTCAGTCTAGCTCAGAGCCCCTCTCTGGAGACCGGTCAGCTCACACCTGGCTCCTCTTCCTCTGAAATCCTGCAGCCTTATGATCTGGATATGACCGCTGTGTATTTTATTGTGTTAGTATTCCCCGGGGCTGAGGTCCCCTGACTCTGGGTTTGGCATCCCTGTAGTGATATCTAACTTCTAAGAATCTTCAAACCATCTCCAAGACCTGGAGGAATCAGCTGCTCGCTGCATAACTCTTGACAAGAGCTCCCGTGCGCTTCTTGGGTCTGAAATCTCCTTCCATTCTCCGCTCCCTGACTCCTTCTTGGTGACATGGGTTCTTACAAACACTTGGTGAAGTGTTCTCGATCTAGGCACAGCCTGCTGAGTGGGAGACTCCCTGAATCACCCATGCCCGGAGGCCACCCTTGGCCAGGACCCTCTTATTCCTTGGATGTTGTGAACTAGCAAATCCCCAAACCCCAGGACAGGAAGGGCCTTTGTGAGTGGGACGGCACCTCTGGCATGCCCTAGCAGTAAGCTCCAGCCGCACTTCGCACCATTGCTGTGACCAAGGGAGCCCTCATCAGTAAACAGGCTCATGTTCCCTAGAGATTTGGGGCAGCTGGAGGAGCCTCAGAGGTGATCTAGTCCAACATCACTTTACAGATGGCACCACAGAGACCCAGACGGAGGAAGGGACCGGCCTGCACAGCGGGTTAGTGATGAGGGCCACCCTCTCCCCATCACACGCACCAGCCCCAGAAGCCAGCCTCCCTAGTTCCCAGAGCAGCACACTTTGAACACACCACATCCCGTGTTCATGCCCCTGATGCCAGAAGCCCCCTGGGGGTGAACGAGCCTGCAGCCCCTCTGGAAATGACCTGGGGTCTACACTGCTTCTGCTGAAGTGACCACCTCAAGGTAACAGGTTTGGCCTAAAACAAAATTGCTAAGTTAGCAGAAGTAGTCTTGGCATCCACCACTTCTTGCGTCCCCCATCATCCCCCAGGCCCCCAGTCCCCCCACTTCTCCTTGCTCCCCGGGACCTGCTGCTCGGAACCCTCCAACACATTAGAGTGACAGGATAAGTGAATTGTTAATAAGTCCACTGGGAACTTTAGAGGACAGAGAAGGAGAGAGGACAGCGTTTAATCCTCCATCATAATGTCATTGTTGGGATTTCACACTTCACCGGGAGATGCTTGGGGATGGGGCTTCCCAGCGGCCTCCTGATCCCACCTCCAGAGCGCTTGTTCCTGGTTCTTCTGTTTCCTTTAAGCGATGGTTTTGAGAAGCTGGTGGGAGTCCCTCTCCTCCCTCCTCTGACGTGCAGTGTCCCACACCCTGGCCAGGTGCGTCTGTGATGGCTGCAGCCGCCATCCCCATTCAGTCACGCCTTCATTCAACAGCGCGCGCTCAAGGGCTTCTAAGTGCCAGGAGCTCTGCTGGGGCTCAAGGTGCCTCAGTGAACAAAACAGAGATCCCTGCTCTCGAGGAGCTTACTTCTAGCGGAGAGAGACAGAAAATAAACAACGAACATTTAAGGAAGTGAAATTCTAAGTGAGAGCTGTGTGTACACACATGCAGCAGAGGTGCGGGCTGGGTGAGGGTGGAAGGAGTGCATAGGTGGGGTGCGGTTGCAATCGAAAATGAGCAAGCCTCTGGGAGGAGGTGACTTTTCAGCAAGACCTGAACTGGGGGATGCTGGGCAGCACATCCCTGCAGAGTGTAGGGGGGCGAGGGGGTGCAGGAGGGGTGGGGGAGGGGGGAGGGGGAGGGGGGAGGCCCTGACAGGCTGACACAGCTGCTTTGATCCTGAAAAGACCTCCTGCTCTCTGCAGCTCCTCTGCTTACTGGTATCTTCAGCAGCCAGGCTGGAAGCTGCTGGGCTCCTAACTGGTGAAGGAAGGAAATGTCAAACCACAGGACACACAGAGGAGCAACACAGAGCTGAGAGCAAGCAGAGCCAGAGAGGGGCTGGCAGCCCAGCCTGCAGCAAACACGGGCGCCCAGGGCCTCCTTCTTTGGGGGGCCTCAGGGCAACCTTCCCAGTCAGCTGGGACCACTGCTGGGGGTGAGTGCAGAGGGCAGCGGTGCTGGTGGACAGAGCAGGAGGTTGTTGCTACCTGTGTGTGCAAACCTTCAAGGTTGTCCCCGACTCCCACATCCCCAGAGGACCAAGTGACAGTGAGTGGCCGGAGGTGACTCATTCCCCCTCTTCCCCACAAACCCCAGGCCACACTCAGCACCAGGGAGAAAGGCAGAGGGGGCTGGGCAGCTGGTAGACACAGTTCTCTCTGCTTCGTCTGTTTTAGCCCCAGAAGTGGAGCGAAATTTTCCACAGGAAGTCAGGCCATGGCAGGAGACAGAATCCTGCCATGACCTGGGTTCCAGCCCTGTTGCATCCCTTAGCTTGCTGTGTGATGGGGGCTGGTCTTTGACTTCTCAGTTGAAGGCCTCTTCTGGTGATGTTAGAAGGTACGGAGGGTGGGACGGTGGGTCCTTGTTGAGTTTGACTGCAGCATCCTGCCCAAGGGCAGTGTGACCTCAGGCAAGGCATTTGCCGCCCACCCCCCTTGGCCTCGATTCCTCATTAGCAAAACAAGAGGGTTGGCCCTACTTAGAGAATCCCTGACCGGCCTGACCATAGAGATTACATGTTACAGACACTGAGCCCACTGGTGACTTAACCCATCGGAGCCTCCAGGAGAGATGCCTCGGGGTGCGGGTGGGGTGTGGCAGTTACACAAGCACCCCAGTAACATGGGTGATTCCTACCGTCTGCAAAGGTTGTGAAATCACTGCTGTCATTCTGGTATTCTTGGAATTGTTTTTTTAAAAAAATAAAAATGGAGGAGGAGGACCAGGAAGAGGAGACGGAGGAAGAGGAGGAGGAGTGAGGTCGGGGGGGCAGGAGCAGAATACAGGGTCTCGGTCTGGCTTGATGTGGTCCCTGTAGGGTTCTCCCAGGAGACCTGGGGCTCCCTTTCAATGGTCCCTGTACTTTACCAGCTGTGGGTAGAGGGTCTTGAAGTGGGTCTTGAAGTCAACTTTGCTGGTCACACAGAAGTAGGAAGGAAGCTATGAAAGAAAGACAGGCAGGCAGAAAGGAAGTCAGGGAGGAAGGAGGGAGAGAGGAAGGAAACAGAACAGATAGAAACTATCAGAGCCCACAGCACACAGTAAGAGTCGATATTATTTCACGAACACTGTATTTTTGTTGCCCGTGTTGTCACATGTACCAGCACACAACTTAAATGTATTTCTTACCAAAGCTTGCATAGCCTGAGCTTTAGATGAGCTTCCTCTGTCTCCCACGAGGCGGGGGGCTCTGAGGGAGACGGGGAGTTGCTCCCCTGACTCTGTTTCAGGGGCACGCTGGCCTCTCCCACGCCCAGAATTGGGCAGAAGTCTGCGTTTGCTCCACGCTGCCCTCTCCGGCTCCTCAAAGCCTCTCTGTCCTCTGACACCACCTCTGTGACCCCTGTCCCGCCTCCCAGCCCACGTTCTCAGTCCTAAACTTGCTCTCGCTCTGCGTGTCACCCTTCTTTAAAGGAACAAAACTCTTCCTTTAAAAGTCAGCCTCCATGTCCTGGCTATTGTAAATAGAGCTGCAATGAACATTGTGGTACATGCCTCTTTTTGAATTATGGTTTTCTCAGGGTATATGCCCAGTAGTGGGATTGCTGGGTCATATGGTAGTTCTATTTTTAGTTTTTTAAGGACCCTGCATACTGTTCTCCATAGTGGCTGTATCAATTTACATTCCCACCAACAGTGCAAGAGGGTTCCCTTTTCTCCACACCCTCTCCAGCATTTATTGTTTGTAGATTTTTTGATGATGGCCATTTTGACTGGTGTGAGATGATATCTCATTGTAGTTTTGATTTGCATTTCTCTAATGATTAATGATGTTGAGCATTCTAAGTGTCCATCAACAGATGAATGGATAAAGAAGATGTGGCACATATATACAATGGAATATTACTCAGCCATAAAAACAAATGAAATTGAGTTATTTGTAGTGAGGTGGATGGACCTAGAGTCTGTCATACAGAGTGAAGTAAGTCAGAAAGAGAAAAACAAATACCATATGCTAACACATATATATGGAATCTAAAAAAAAAAAAAAAAATGGTCATGAAGAACCTAGGGGCGGGAATAAAGACACAGACCTACTAGAGAATGGACTTGAGGATACAGGGAGGTGGAAGGGTAAGCTGGGACGAAGTGAGAGAGTGGCATGGACTTATATACACTGCCAAATGTAAAATAGATAGCTAGCGGGAAGCAGCACATAGCACATGGAGATCAGCTCGGTGCTTTGTGACCACCTAGAGGGAGCGGGATAGGGAGTGTGGGAGGGAGGGAGATGCAAGAGGGAAGAGATATGGGTATGTATGTATATGTATAGCTGATTCACTTTGTTATAAAGCAGAAACTAAAACACCATTGTAAAGCAATTATACTCCAATAAAGATGTTAAAAAAAAAAAAGTCAGCCTCCTTGAACCAAGAGCCAAACCTTCTAAAGTTCTGTCCTATCACCTGAGGAGCCAGGGAGACGCCAGGACATAGGCCTCAGGACTCAGGCCTCTGTGTAGAACCAGGCACGTGAGGGGGAAACAAGAATTTGAGGGCACAGCGGGGTCTCCCCACTTCTCAGGCATGTCCTCTGCCCGACAGTGTTACAAGTTTTATTTTACTTGTACTCCACAGTCCTTTTGGGTAGTAGCCAAGAAGAATTATCCCCACTTTTACCAACAAGGAAAGCAAGGCACTGGGGAAGTGTGTGTCAAAGTTTCCATGATGGTTTTTACATGGAGCTGAGCCAGAAGTCAAGTGTCCTGGGTTCACACTGGGGAGGAGGAGCGGCGGTCAGTGGAGAGGAAGCACTTTTCATGTGGGGGGGACTGCGCACCTCGACAGGGATTAACCAGTGAATGGGAGCGGGGCGGGCGTGTGACAGAGGGGCCTTGTCACCGTCTCCATCCTGCTGGGGGCTGGGCACATTCTTTCATGGGCACAAGGATGTCATGTTCACACAGACCTACTAGAGAATGGACTTGAGGATACAGGGAGGGGGAAGGGTAAGCTGGGACGAAGTGAGAGAGTGGCATGGACATATATACACTACCAAATGTAAAATAGATAGCTAGTGGGAAGCAGCCGCATAGCACAGACAGATCAGCTCTGTGCTTTGTGACCACCTAGAGGGGTGGGATAGAGAGGGTGGGAGGGAGGGAGATGCAAGAGGGAAGAGATATGGGAACATATGTATATGTATAACTGATTCACCTTGTTATAAAGCAGAAACTAACACACCATTGTAAAGCAATTATACTCCAATAAAGATGTTTAAAAAAAAAAAAAAAGAACGTCATGTTCAGCACTGGGACCCTCCTCCATCCTTCCCCCCCCATCATCTGCTGTCTTTCTATCTTAGGTAGGCACTGAGTAGATGAGATAGGAGGCTGTCTCTGAGGTTAGGAGACCGACAGCCTTATCAGAAGACAGACAAATCAACAGGCATGACTGCATTACCTCTCTGATTGGATGTTAGCTTTTCCCAGCCTAATTTCACTATCGGTAAATGGGTACAGTGTGAATTAATGTTATAAACAGAATCATCCAATGCCTATCTGCTGCCTACACCACCACCACATTGCTGCCCTCTCCTTATTTTTAAGTTACACTATATTATTTTAAATATAAAACTTATAGCATTAAAAAAGATAAAAACTCCAAATGGTCACCAGCAGATTTTACCACATGTTCTATCGATTTAACCAGAGCACGCTCAGCTATACCATTGGTGTCAGGCTAGGTCCTCTAAAACGAGGTTGACATTGTTTTATTTTAAAACTCTCCTCCATTACATTGTCCTTGATGTCTGTGGGAGAAACTATGTCCTGAGAGAGTGACTATATCTTCAGACAGAGAAGGCTTCCTCGCCAGAAGCTGCCTGCTTACAAAATCTATTTAGTACTGACTTTTTAAGCATCAGGGAAGGAAATTGAGGTATTCAGAGGAGTGTAATCTTGTTTTGGTCTGCTGTACCTAAACACAATTTCTTTTCTATAACCCTTTAGGGTAATGATCCAGGGCAAACGAACCTGCGTACAAGGGAATGGAACAAATAAGCACTGACTATCTCTACTTATCAAGGACGGCGCCAGGCAACTTATGTGGGCTGTCTCCTTCATATACACCGTTCCCTAAGAGTCCCTTCTTTCCTCTTCTATCGATGAGGAAACTGAGGCTCAGTGTGTTGAAGCAACTTGCCTGAGTCCCACAGCTGGTAGGAGGCAGAGCCCGCCTTAGAACCTGGATCTCCCTTTCTCCAAAGCCCATGCTTTTCTATTCTTTCATCCTCCCCAGTTAGCAGGATAAAATAATTAGTAAACATCTGAAATTGTGCTCATTGGGATTTTGCATAAAATGGTTAGAATAGCTAACACATCTTCAGTACATTTTATTATTTCCCCATTATTTCCTCTAACTTTCCCACTGGCCCTTTGAGATATGTTCTATTATTGTCCCCATTTTACAGATGAGGAAGCTGAGGCTCAGGGAACTCAGATAACTTGTCCACAGACTCACAGCTAGTGAATGGAAGAATTTAGTCTCAAGTTGTCTGACCTCAGAGCCTGCATTTTACTCACTAAGCTCTCCTCTCTGCCTGCTCAGATCTTTAATAATATCGTTTAAAAGAATGAGCCCTTGCAGTTCATGTAACTCGTTCCTTCACTTTATAGACTTGGAAACTGAGGGTGGTCTAGGACTCATCCCGGGCACAGAGCTCACAGAAGTAGAGATGGAATTGGTACTTATTATACATTTATGCCAGGGACGGTCACTATCAGAGTCACCTAATCAGGACAGCCCAGACCTTCCCCAGATGCTTTCCCCATCACTCCCTACGTTCACCCTTCGTGTTCCATGGGCAGGCCCCATGGCTTCTCTGGGGCACACATTCAAGCACATCAGAGGGGGATTTTACTGCAGGCCAAGTTGTTTAAGTTTTCAAATAACTGAAGAAATATCCCACACCTCTACCTCACCAATGTGAGTGTTTAGAATCGTTCTTCTGCACTAACTAGCAGTTGCTTCTCACACTACCTCCTTCTCCTGGCTCTCAAACATCCAGATGTCAGCTGAGCTCAGCCTTAAGATTAAAAAGGATCTTCCCAGTTAAAAGTGCCTTCCTCATCTCTTTTCTTCTACTGCTCTGACTAAATCCTCTCCTTCCAGCATCTTCATAGCCACAGCCTAGGAGAAGCTCCCATCTCATAGTGGAATCATAGCCGTCATCTCCTAACTGGGTTCCATGCCTCCAGCTGAGCCCTCCTCTGAATCATCTTTTACATGCCCCGGGAAGAGTCAAGATGCAGGTTTTACCTAGTGTTCTCCCTGGTGAACTCACTTCACCAACACTCTCAGACTCCTTAGAACGGCTCAAAGCATCCTTCACGATTGTGACCAGTCACTGTGGTCTTTTTACTTTTTACTTCCCCATGTATACGCCACAGCTGCTCTGACCTACTTGCAGTTCCAGTAAATGCACTGGTGCCATGCCTTCGCAATATAGTCCCCATTTCTAGAATGTACTTTAACCATTTTTCATCTGATCACACCTAATGCATTTCAAGATCCAAGTTAAGTTCCCTTCTTCCCCAAAGTCTTTCCTAATGCCATTTCTTGATTTTAAAACTCTGTGTGGACCAAACTTAACATGTCTGCAGGCTGACTCTGGCCCACCAGCCACCAATTCTCACTCCTGAATGTTAAGGTCTCTCCTTTACATGGAACTATGGTCTTTTTCTAGAGCATCACATTTCTGTAGTTACAGAAATGTTTTACATCTGTACTCTCCAATATAGTAGTCACCACTATATCTGGCTTTTGAGCCCTTGAAATGTGGCTAGTGCCTCTGAGGAACTGAATTTTTAATTTAATTTAGATTTAAATAGCCACTTGCGGCTAGAAAAAACTCTAAAGAAGAACAAGGATTCTTCAACAATAGTTGCCCCTGGAGCTAGGCGGCACCAAAGGCAAATCCTTATTCCTTTCTTTTTCTTCACCCTTCCCGGTGAGGGAAACCGGAGAGTCATATTTTCCTTATTTGAGCTACTCTGGCAGTCTACCTACACATGCGACTTTTCAACCTCTTACTTCATTGACCTACTTCCCTTTTATCATTGTGAGCTCTGAGACTTTTAGAGCGAGAGAAAGGACCTCAGAGGACGTCTAGAGTAGAGATCTCAAACTGGTGGCACCCAGACTAAATGTAGCCCAGAGATATGTTCACTTTGGCATTTACAATATTTGAAAATATTTGAGCAACATTTAAAAATTGAGATACATTGCATAAAACGGATATTTCTTGCTACTTTTGTTAAGTTCGAAGACTGGGCATCACTGGGTCCAGGTTGACTGGAGCTGAGTAGCTGCTGCTCCCTTTGGATGGAGACTATGATTCCAATTTGCCACAGTCTCCACCACTCCCTGTTGTCCACCAACAATGAGGCTTTGTGCTGATTACCACTTTTATCATCATAATCGTGCCATTATTTTTCTTACAGTGGAGAAATAGTTCTCCATATCCATGCTTTATTCAAAGGTGGAAAAATGATAGGGCTTTGTATTTTTCAACCTGACCTGTTTCACCCATTTCTATCAGCTGTCTGGCTCCCATAAGCATTTGCATGTAGGGTTCCTACTAGAGGGACAGAAAACACATGGTACAATAGGCACACTGCAACTTCCCATTTTAGCACCCATGTCATACATAAGAAATGGCCCCCCTTTCCTCAGAATTCTTCTCAACACGATGCCCGTGACAGCCATTCCAAGAAGTCAGTACTGACAGACAAAAGGAAGTTCATTGCCATCCTTCATTGGGTCCAACTCTCTCATTTTACTGAGGTCCAGAAAACTTAAGCAATGACTGAGTTGGTGATGACACCATGATGAAATCTCAGATCTTTGATTCCAGTACTATTTTCAAAGGCCAACCCACCCCACTGGGAAGAGAGGAAATGAAAATGTGGTCCAGAGTCAGGCTTATCTTTGGCAAGAGCAGCCAATACATCAGCTGGGCTAGATCTGTTATTTCTTTTTCTCAAGTCATCTTGTAACTTCTCTTCACTATACCCTGTCCTTGCCTTCACCCTTCCTCCTCATTTTCCTGTTTCAAACCAACAGTGATAGATAACTGACTCAGCTCCCCCTGGACTACTCCCCATTCTACCCAAGGAATGAGGGGGTATACTTACGGCACCCGGAGCTTAGGGAACTTCTGGATGTCATTCTCTGCCAGGTTCTGAAATGAAGACAGCAGTAGGTTACAACCCACAGGAAAGGGTTCTGTGCCTGGTGAGTAGAGTATGGTATGAAACAATAGGGAACAGTGGGGACTGCAGCAAACTGCAGAGTACACCCCGCTCACCCATCCAAAACGGGCAGCTTCTAGATGGTGCATAAAAGCCTGTGGGCCTGGTGTTGCCAGATCTTTTTCAAAGGGAATCCTGAAACCTGGATCTTATATGAAATGTCCTGAGTTCTAAATATGGACAAATAATTTTAACTGAAGCAAACAGCAAACACTATGAGAGCCAAATCTGTGGGACCACACAGGACTTGTTTTGTGGGCTGAACTTGGCCATGTCATGACATCTTTCTTAGACTCTCACCCCAGACTTCAGGGCCCCTCTCAGCAGCCGTATGGAGCAGCTATGAGAAGCCAGCCTGGAGAAGGAATTTGTGCCCTTATAACACCATCACACCCGAACTGCCTCTTTCACCAGCGTTATTAGTAGAATTCTCTAGATGTAAGGATGCTATAAAGAGGCTGTCCAGAGGGAACCAAGAGGGGAAAGGTGAAAGAAACTCATATTTGTGAAGAACTGACTTTGGGCCTCTCCTTACAGCATCTTGGTTAATCCTCACATCAACCCTGTGATGTAGAAACTACCAGCATTGTTCCCATTTTAGTGAGAAAGCTGTGGCCCGGGGATGTAAGGGGATTCCAGCTTGTAGGTGATGGAGCTGGCGCTGGGACCCTGCTCTATGGCTTCCATTGTCTATTTTCTTCCTGCAAGCTTCACTCTTATCATGTCCAAGCCCTTTGAGGGTCCCAGTGGCCTGTGCTGGGGGCAGGTGGTGAGAGAAGAAGGCACCTGAAAGGGAGGAGGAAGAAAAGAGGGTGGGCACACTCTCCATAGAACCAATGCCGAGGCAAAGAAGGGGCCTCCTTAACATTCTAATTGAGGCCAGAAGCCCAGTGGTTAGAGCGGGAGCTCTGGAGTCAGACAGGCTGGTTTGGAATCTTGGTTCCTTCACTTAGCAGCTCTCTGATTTGGGAAAGATGCTTAGTCTCTCTAAGCCTCAGTTTCCTTATCTGTATAATGGGAACCATAATAATATTAATAGCCCCGTTTCAGGGGTTGTGAGGATTGAATAAGATGACATATGTCCTGTGCTTGGCTCAGTGCCTGACATACCTTTTGTGAGTGATAAATGGGGGTTAGGTGAGTAATTTCTGTCCTGGGGGAGGGAGCAGCTGGGGTCTGGCTGGCTCTTGGATGTTAGTGTCTTTGCTTCTACTTCCGCTCTGGGCTGGGAGCTGCCTGGCAGGTTGTTGGCTGCCTTCTGAGATGAGCTGGGCAAGCTTCTTTTTAAGCACAGGGGCTGGGGCATCTTAGCAATGTGCTTATGGCCTCATCTGGTCCAGCTCTTAGGAGCAGTGTCTGACCCAGCTCCCATATCAGACCCTGTGGCAGGGTTGGGGAGGGAGTTTGCCAAGAGTCCTGAGACAATCAGGCTCTTGGTCAAAATTCTTAACTTCTTTTTTTTTTTTTTTTCTGCATCACTGAGCCATGGCATCCCCTCCCTCCAGAGCTACCTCCTTCTCAGGAAGGATACCAAGACTCTTGTTCAGAGTGTGGCATGATGAGTGGAGGGCTTCCTGGGAGTTGCCAGAGGGATGAATGCTGAGAACTGGGCAGTTTCTGTTCTGCTGAGTCAAGGACATAAGCTGAGGGAATTTCAGGAAGCATGTGAAGGAGAAGGTGAGCATGTGAGCATGGCTGGAGACATAGAGGCAGAGGATATTAGGAAAGAGAAAGGCCTTTAGAACAGGTATAAGAATTGGGAGGGAAGATGGAAGACGGTAAACACAATTTTTGGAGAATTTTGCTATGTGATGTAACCCCCTCCTCCACCTCCTTCAAAGACCTTTAGCAAAGTCTGGAAACTCTGGGTTACTTGTACAATGACTTGGAGTTAGACTTGTGGCTTTGCAGGAGTATGCTTATATGCTGAGTGTGTCCTCAAGAGGGACACGAGAGAAAGGAAAGCTGAGAATTGCACCCCACCTGGAGAGGCAATGTGGCAGGTGCTGCTGCTTGCCTACCCAATATCCACTCTCTTTCTCCCTTACTGATGGGACCTGGATTTTGTTCAGGGCAGTAAATGTGCCCAGTTCAAAATATTTAACACCCTAGACTCCCTTGCATATGGCTGAGGTCACCGGACTCCATTGCAGCCAGTGAGATATAACCTGAAGTCTAACTGGATAAAGCTTTTGGGAAAGTCTCCCTGAAAATAAGGGGGAATGCATTCCCCATGCATTTCTGCATTTTTTATTCTTTGCCCTTTCCCCCTTCCTCCTGCCTGGAATGCAGATGTGATGCCTGGAGATGGAGTAGCCATCTTGTAACCATTAGGACAGAAGCCACCAATGGTTTCCATTGGCTGGGTGGGGCCTGAGTTCTTGATGACTTCCTTTAACAGCTCACCAGCCTCGAGTGCCTAACTCTAGATTTCTTATCACTTGAGAAAGATAAGCCTCTATTTGGTTAAGCCACTGTGGTTCAGTTTCTGTTTCATGCAGCCGCATACCTTTCTAATTGACACAGCTTCCAAGCACAAGGCCTCCTCTTCTTCAACCTTCTGGAAGCGCAGCACCCCTATTCCCTCACCAGACTTCTCAATGGAAAACAAATTGGCAGCAAAACAGATTCATAGGACCTGCTAGATCCTACACTGAAGAAAAGAGAAAGGAAGGAAGGAAGGAAGGAAGGAAAGGAGGAAGGAAGGAAGGGAGGGAGGGAGGAAGGGAGGAAGAGAGGAAGGGAGGAAGGGAGGGGTGAGGGGAGGGAGGGAAGGAGGGAATCAAAGAAAGAAAGAGGAAGGGAAGGATAGAGGGAAAAAGACTGGGGTCTTCCACTTCTGTTTCTAATAGCAGAATGGTCCTGGATATTATAAAGCTGGAAAGGGTGAGATATAACCTGAAGTCTAACATCTCATATAGATGAGATAATACAGCTCAGATCAGAGCCCAAGTTGTACCCAGAGCACCTGGGGCGGAGAGTGGTCTCAGCAGAAGCTGCCGGGTCAGGCCTGGGTTCTGCTCCCCGCTCTCCTGGCTCCTCGAGCCCCTCTTTCCACTTCTTCCTGTTCACACAGTGATTAGAGCGTGCAGCATATTCTCTGAGGGCCTGACAGCTCCCAGATATTGGGGCAGAGGAGGCAAAGCTCCTCAACCAAGGCAACAACCCTGTCCTAATAGGCCTGAAGCTCACAAGGGGAGCGTTGGGGGGACTCCCAGAGCTGGGAGGGACTGTCACCCGCTACCACCCAGTCCAATGCGCTCTGTTAACAGAGGAGGGAGCAAGGAGAAGCTCAAGGAGGGCAAGTGCTTATTCAAGGTGACCCAGGGCATCAGGACCACAACTGGGACCATCCTCAAGAAAGATGTCTTACTCTCTTTCGACTCAGCCCCGAGAAGCCTCTGTTCTCAGTGCTAAAGGCGTCAGAAGGAAATACTCAGATTTAGCAGTAATTTGCAAGAAGAAGAACAATAAAACCCCCAGAACTCTATCGGCTCAAAGCTCAGTATAAAGAAATAGCATTGTTAAAAACTTATGCATGGTTATATTAAATTAAATGTGTGTTTTAGTCCAATTACTAGGTGTGTGACTTACAATAAGTCACATCACACCTCTGTACATGTTTCTTCAATTGCAACTGAGGTGGTTGGAGCCTTCCTGAAGATAACTTCCTGCTATAAAACAAGCTTCTGGAAGGCAGAAAACACATCTTAATCACCTCTATATTCCCAGCACATGGCATGGTCTGGTATGTAAAAGGAGCTCAGGAACATGCTTGTCAAGTGAATGGCAGGGTGAATGACTGAATGATTTAGGTGGGACAGTGCATAAACATGTCTTACATGGCACATGAAAACAAAACTCAGACCAAAAGGGGCACAGGTTTGGTCTCGGCATGAGACTTAAGAACTGACCAGAAAGGAACAGATGACTATGGGTGGTAGTGAGCTCACTATCACCGAAGGAATTCAAGAAGCTCTTGGTGGCAGAGATGCAATACAGGAAATGGATTGCTGTACTGGGTGGAGAACTAGAACATGCGCCCTCTCTGGCCCCTTGCAACCCTGAAGTCTCGTGGTTCAGTTCCCTCACTGCTGCTGACTGGGTCTTACAAGGAAACACAGCTTAACTTGTCCCCCGACTCCAAATCCAATTTGGGAACATCTACCCCATGAGACCTTTGAAGTCTTTTTCCTACTTCTTTTTTAAATGATGAAGAAACATGACCAGAAGGGATAGATTGGTGCAGTCAGGGTCTCTCTTACCCATTGGCAAAGGTGTCATTTTAGGGGAAATGCTCAGACCACCTCCCCAGCCACTACCCAGTGCCTCTAACTCCACCAATTAGAGCTGCATCCCTTTCTATGTAATGGCTTAGTCCTTAATATACAGCTGCATGTTAGTCTTACACTTGAAGCTTTTCACAATATAATGGAGTGGAGAAAGCCATACCACATGTGTGTTTAATTGGCACAAAACCAACTATGTGAATTTAGTAGAGAAAGAGGGACGTATCGAAATAAGGAGGGTGATTCTACCCTTTATTCTAGTCAGTGAGTATGTACCCCAGAGTGAGAAGTAGAAAAAGAGAATCTTCTATTCTCCCATATGATCTTTTTTCCCCTTGGCCTTCTCAAAAAGTATGAGTGGTATTTGAATAGATTTTCAAGAGGTGTGTGTGTGTTAACTATAATTGGATTCCTCCTTATACCTTGACTTTAGAATGTACCTTGCTATGAGTGAAAAATCTGGGAGGTATCCTAAATAAGAGGATCCTGAGAGGTGATGAGAGAGGCATTCATACAAAACTGAAGAAGGCCACGGGCTGTGTGGCAATCCTGAAGACAGGCATTGCCCCTGGGCATCCCCAGGGACAGGGTAGCCCAGCTGGCCCTGCAGCCATTGATTAAAGTGCAGGACAGCTTTGGTCTCAATGTGTCGGACTAGCCAGCGCTCACCAAAAACCGCGGCCCGTCGATGTGATGTTTCTTCACAGCCTTTTCACAGTCCTTGTAGTTCAGCTGAAAAAGAGGACGGGAGGTGCTGTCAGTGCGGGCAGACTCATGCCATTGGTCCCCACCCCTCGCCTGCCCCAGAAGCTTAGCAATTTGTGGTACTTGTGGCTAGCCAGGCCCCCCCTCCACTCCCCTGTCTAACAGAGGGGCCCCATCCCTACCTCAGCCCTGCTTTCACTAACTAACCCCTTGGGACTCTCTGAAATGGAGAAATTGCCTGTCTAAGGCCTTGGGGCCAACCCCTAAGGGCTGGGGCACAGATAGAGCGCCTTCAGAGCTTCAAAGGGCTGGCCATACACCCCTCTGGCAAGCAGAAAAGAGCTGAAAGAAGAAAATAAATAGCATCCGTCATCTTGCTACCCAAAGACAACCTCGGTGAAAATGGCGGTGTCTTTCTTTCAGTGGTTTTTCCTAAGCATCTTTCTAAACATAATCGAGGTTATCATTCGTATTCAATCTCGCTACCTTGACTTTTCCTCCTGAAAAATACAGGCACTGCCTCATGTTACTGCAAACGGATTTTGAACATTATTTGAGTTTGTTCCCTCTTGCTGAACATTTAAGTTGTTTCCCAAACTGCTGCTCCAATAATGATAATACAAACTTCTAGCAACTACTGAACACTTGCTATATGGCAGGCACTGTTCTAAGTATTTAAACCAATTTTAAGTCATTTAAGCCTCACATTTTTCAAATGGAGAGTCAAAGGCACAAAGAGTCAAGTAACTTGTACAAGGTTCCATGGGTAGGCAGGTGACAGAGGTGACAACCAGGCTTCAGAGCAAGGAATGGTCTCCTTTTAGTTAATAACAGTAAAACTTACATACAGTAAGTGAACAGATTTAAGTGCAGCTTAACATACCAGATCAAAAAACATCATGGATATTCTTTTACATACAGCTTTTTCTTCTATTTTATATAGTTGAAGTTAGATTCTCAAAATAGAATTATAGAATCAACAGGAATGATCATTTTTAGGGCCTGGTTGCTTTCCTAGAGTCACATCAATTGACAATTGAAGCAGGTGTCTGTTTCACCTCACCCTCAACAACATAAGCATTTGTATTTGAAATATCTCTAAAATTGATGTTTCTAGATAGAGTATTTAAGGTAAAATATTTGTCCTTGAGAATTCTAGCTTGTCCTCTCAAGTATGGGTCTCACAGTTTGTGGCAGCCTTCTTTTGGGGCAAACTTAAAATTATGACCTTTTCTTATGGCCAACAAATCTAAAGAGTGAGAGCAATTGTTGTAACCTCATGGCCTGACAGGGTAGGATGAATATTAGAAAGCTCGGAAAAAGCGATTTAGCAGTCATATAGAAAGCAAACAGTCTCTGCAGGGCCCCAAACACCCCTTTTATGCATATGCTGTGCGGTGGCATGGTTCTTGGAATTTTCGACTGCCTTTAATTCATCATTTTAACTGTCCTCATTACCAGCTGAATCTCTGATTTTGCAGAGTGCTGACTTGGACTCTAGATAGACAGACAGTCCTGCAGACTGGGGCCCACCTGGGAGTTTGATTCTGAGCCAGTAATGTCTAGGCCAGAGGATGAGACTCTGTTCTTTTAGCATATACTTAGACGGTTCTTATGAGTGCCCAGCTTTGGTTGGCGCTGGTCTAGAGCAGGTACCTGGTGCTGCAGATGGGACCACTGAGGCCCAGAGAGGGGAAGGGACTGGCCTAAGGTCACACAGTGAGTTGGGGACACAGCTAGGATTAGAATTTATGGCTCTGAGCCAGAGTCTCCTCCACTGCATGGCCCAGGGATGCCTTCCTGCCAAGTCAAAAGGAATTGGAGGAGTTAAAGAAATAGAAAACATGACCTCAGTCCTCAGGGTCTTACGTTCCAGACAGAGGATGAGCTGCATGTATTTGAGACAGTAAGACATCAAGGCCCACTGGTCTGCATGGAGTACCCGGCTAGGGCCCAGTGAATAGAGCAGGAGAAAGGGAAGACTGAACATGAATTAGCCCCCTGTCTCTGCTGGAGGCCTCACACACGTATTTCCTTTATTTCTCCCAACAATCCCATGAGGTTAGTCACTGTTACTATCTCTGGCTTACTGACGAGGAAGCCGAGGCACAGAGGTGAAGTAAAAACAGGAGGGTCACCAAGCTAGCAGGTGGCAGAGCCAGGATTCAAACCAAGGTGTGTCTGACTCCAGAGCTGGCTGGGGAGGTGCCTCCAAGGGGGACCTGGCCCCAGTGCTTCATTAGAAATTACACCTGCTAATAGGACTTTTGCTGGCTAAGATCCATCCCCAAATGACTCCGCGGTCAGTTGTCTTTGCGTTTTCTCTCTGGGGGAATTGAGATGCTCAGGTTTGAGGGATGTCCACCTGGGTCTGTGGGTTCCTGGATCACAGGTGCCCCTCAGTCTCCTCGTTCCTGCCTTCAGTCCCTTCATGCTGGGAGGGGAAAGCTGTCCAGGTTCTGTGGACTTGACCTGGAGTCTGGGGTCGCCAAGAAGAAAATTCTCCCTTCCTCCAGCTCAGGCAGAGGGCCGTCCTCCTGAATCATCCCTGACCTGCAGTCCAGCTCTCTCTACTAAGGGGAACTTTACCCTTGGATTCTGCAGCTGCTGTACTATTTGTGTAATTCTCCTTCCCACATTGGAGATGGGGCCTATCTGTGCCTCTCAGCCCATCCCCAGGTATGCCTTGCTAATTCTCAATTCTTTTCTCCTTTCTTTATTGAGGTAATGTGCCGCTTTATAGCGTCTTAGCAAATTTCACTTGTGGCCCTAATTTATTTGGTCTACATTTAAGAAAAGTATTTAGAAACCTCTTTCAAAAGTCAGTTACCTCAATGATCTTTGCACCCACCGTGCTGAAACCTAAGTTTATTATGACCTTTTCATGAGGGAAAAATAACAGAAACGAGATGCACCAAAAGCAGCAAATAACAGGATCTGTGGGCTGTGCCTCTATCATGCCACACCCAATTCAACATTTTCACATTTTTCTTAGGGAAGAACAGTTGTGACAGGAAATACCTTGGTACCATATGGACCCCAAGTTAAACTATGTGACCCTAGGAGCCTACTCCATCCCAGGAAAAACAAGAAGTTGACTTAGATAACCTCTAAGGTCTTGACCTAAATCTTAAGTTTGTGATAATCTGGAGTAACAACTGAATCTGATGCCAGCCTCTAGAGGTGGGAGTGTTAGAAGCTCAGTTGTCCCTCACGAGACATCGTATCCCTTGGACAGGGATAGAGGGTCCCTGAGTCATGTGACTTGGGATCTGCCCAAGCAGACATGTGACCTGTGGTCCCACCAGCAGATGACCAAACACAGGGATCCTTGAGCACCTTCAAGGCTGGAGGGCAGGACAGCAACACTCAACTCGGCCACAGCTTGGCCCCTCACCCTTCCTGGCCAAACTTCTCCTCTTCAGGGGCCTCAGTTTCCCCAGCTATAGTCTGAGGCTCGTGTCACTTTCCCAGCCTGCCTCATAAGACCCTCATAAAGCTCCAGTGACACTCTGTCCAGGTAAGGGCTTGAACAGCCCTCTTTCAAGGTCATGAGCAATGACTTGCCCTGACACCATCTCCAGCATCATTCATCACAGCCTCCAACCTTTCCTTTCTTCTCTCCTACCCTGAGGACTCCATGTCTCCCCTTTCTAACAAGTAGCCTTGATCTCACTAGTTGTTACAGCAGTTCTGAGCCTCAGAGCAAGGACTTTGAAACCAGACAGGTGTGACTAGAATCTCACCTCTGTCACATGTAGTCCCTGGGGCTTTGGGCCGGTTAGCCTCCTTGAGCTTATTTTGCAGCTGAGCCGGGAGGACAGCAATCTTGGAGAGGCTTAGGTGGGACTGTGCCTGAAGAGCACAAACTCGAGCCCTGGCACATAGTAGACACTTGTCCCTCTGAGGGCCTCCCATCTCCCCAGAACGCATTGCTGGAGCACTCAGTGGCGCTCACTCAACTGGCGAGGTTGCCCGGGATTGGAAGTTCCACTGCTATCTTTCACGCCTCTCATGTTCTGCCCGGACTCCATCTTCAAGCCTCTGCCCAGCCCTACCACCCACAAAACAGCAAGGCTCACCTTCTTGAAATAGTCTGCAAGGGTGTCAGGGTCCCAGGCCAGGACCTCGGAGCGAAAGGGCACATTCCTGAATGCCATGGTTGCTCTCCTGGGACGCAGCTCACCGACTGAGCATGGGTGTTGCACCCATGGACAGAGAACCCCAAATCCAGAGCGTGGAGGTGTCTTCGGCTCTTCCAACTCCCAGGTACCCTCTGGAGAAGCTCTGCTGGAGCCGATGTCCTTTCTGCTATAGCCAGATCCCAGAAAGCAACGGCTTCCTCTGAGAACAAATATGGTCTCTTCTCAGAAAACGACTCAGCAAGTTTCCTTTACCACTTCCTCTGCTGGGCTCTAAATAAGTAAACAAGGAAGCCCAGCTCTGGGGGCTTGAGAGGCAGAGAGAGCTACAGGCTGGTAATTCCCCACTGGCCCCATCCACCCCAGCCCAGTGGGAGGGGCGATGAAGAGAACTTAGACTCCAGTGGGAGTCCAAATAGGTTTCCATTAAAATCCCTGGCATCCATATGTCTAAACCACATTCCTTCTTGGCTGGGTCTTTGCAGATGAAAATCTAATTTGACGGTTGACCTAAAATATAGACCATCTCCCACATCAGTGAAGGGGAAGGAGCATGACCTTTTAATGCTTTCCAACCACCCCTCAGTTTCTCTCAAATGGATAAACTTGAGCTTCTTTCGCTGCCTCCTTATAGTTATTACAAGAGGATCCTCTGTGAGCCAGTGAGTTGGGCACCCAGGACTGAGAAAGGGGATCCACTGGGCAGAGCCGGGCTTAATTTCTGCTCTGATTCTTTCCATGCTGGGCAACCTCAGGCAAGGGCTGAAAATCTAGGAAGCTCAGTTTCCATATCTGAAATACAGGAACAGAAGAATTGCTTCATATGCACATAAAACTTAGATGCATTTAACTAGACAAACTTAAGGGAAAAAAGTTAAAAGAAAAAAATACCGATTGCTATTGATGCTGCCATATATTCTAGTCACTGTTTGTTCCCACCGTATATTCTACTTACTATTTATTCCTCCACATATTCTATCTAAAGAGCATATCCCTGGAGACAGGAGATGGGAATCTGGGTTCTCTCAGTCGGTTTCTTAGACCCTGTGCGCTTCCTATATCTGAGCATCTCCTTGACTGAGGGTGAGTCCAGTGTCAAAAGCAAACTCATTTGTACAACTTCACAGCCTCCAAACACAAGTTCACTGCTCATCTAGTGCTGCATGCACAGGCACACACAGATGACCGTCTATCCCAATGCTTAAAGAAAGAACAAAGCTCTGTTGCACTTACCGAGTGATGTTAGGTTGGCCCCTGAGGTGATGTCTTCCTGAAGTTTTTTCAAGGATAGCTTTGGCCATGCAGTTTCCTTCTTAGACACAATCTAAGGACCCTCACTGTAACGTACCAGCCTCGCAAGGTCGTTGTGTAAATGAGATCTGCACGTTGTCTCGGGCCAAGCACCTTTATGGAAGTGGTTCATGAACCTGAGCTGATGTCATCCTCACCTCAGAGGGTGCCAGGGGCATCGACTGAGGCAACCTAGGCCGAGCACTCCTCACAGGGCTGGTGCCTAAGAGCTCTCAGCAACTGACTGTGCTCTAGAGAGCATGGCCTGCTGTTCAAAACTCCGCCGCTTGTGGGAGAGGTCACTTCACTTTTCAAATCCCCAGAAGAGCAGCAAATGATAAAAAACCATTTGAAAAGACAGGAAGAGAGAATAATTGCCTCCAAGTAAGGCAATCAAAGAAAATATCATGGAATTAGCTGGGATTTAAGCAGGACCTTGGAAGATGTAGCCGAGGGAGGGCATTCTGAACCCGTGTGTGATATATGGTGTGTGTGTGTGTGTTGGGTTGTACTTCGTGAGCAAAAAAACACACCACACCTGTGGAAAGGAACATTCAAGATCATCCTTAGAAGGAGAAGCAATTTCTTTTAATGATGTTCACCCACACTCACAAGAATGCAAATCTATAGAAAAGCAGAGGTTGGAATTAAGGTATAGCTAAATATGCGGCTCTTTTGGAAGAATCATCCAATAAACGTGGCCAAGATGGACAATCTGTAGAGCCCATTTGGAAGAGAGACACAGCAGTTAAGAAACCTGGATGACAGTGAATCCTTCACACGTGCCAAGGAGTGGGCTAAGGACTCTGCACTAATTGACATTTAATTGTTGGCACTATTACCACTCCTACTTTACAGAAGAGAAAACTGAGGCTCAGCGAGGTGAAGCTCCTCGCCCGCCTTGCACCCAGCAAGTAGGTTGTGCGGCCAGGTCTTGTCTGGAACTCTGAGCCTAGAGCCCCTGTCCTTCACCTCTCTGCCACCTCGGGGCTCTGAGATGTTACGTAAATTGCACAAGGTGGAGCAGGGGTTCAAACCCATCTCTGTCTCCAGTCTGTGTAATTTCCTCTCTATCAGTCTGTCTTCCACAAAGAGCAGGTGAGGTTGGCAATTAGGAGCAGTTAAGAAGAGGATACGGCACTTTCCACAAGGCAGGACTTTGGTGCGTGCACCCCCCCCCCACAGGGTCACAGGCCCCTTCCCCAGAAAGGACAGCTGAGCCAGGAGACCAGATGGCACAAGGGGAAGCGGCTTGCTTCAGCTTGGAGCCTTTACGCTTCCTCAGTCCTCGGTAATTTCCCAACACTCACGAGTTTCACATCTCCTGTCGCCGGCTGGAGGGTTCCAGAAATTCCAGGGGCAGGGCTAGTTGACCCCCAAGAGAGGCTCAGGACACCAGGGTGACCCTCGACAGGCTGGCTCACTTGGCCCAGCCTCAGTCTCCACACCTGTAAAATGGGCGGTCATGAGAGCAGCCTCGGGGAACGGCCCACAGCAGAGGGTATGCCATGGCGAGGAAGGCTGGGGCCAACTCACAACGATCCTCCAAAGAGCATGGGCCTTGGCTTCAAGCACGAAGCAGAGCAGAGAGCGGGGAGCAGGTAAGGCACAGTGATGTAGAGCCATGGCCTCAGGGGCGGATACCTTCTCCCATCTCTGTCTCCCCCAGGCAGGTGGGGAAACCCAGAACTCATGAAGAAACAAATTAAAAGGTTTAGTGGAGGTCTTCTCAGGCTTTGTAATCTCTGTCTGCAGGTTAGGAAGGGGGCAGTCTGTGCACAGTAAGAACAATGTCATATCAGTACACGGGGACAGGGGTTCGTGGCGTAGACCATCTTAAATATGCATCCAACCGAGCCTGTGGATAAGAGAGCAAATCTTGCAGGGAGTAACATGTCAGATTTTTAGATCTTAGAGACAAAAAATGGATATGGGAACAGCACACTGCACCCCAGAGTTGGGGGGAGGATCTCCCAATATCCCCCCTGCCGCACCCCACACCGTCCAGACTTGAAGCTCTCTCTTTTTCCTGCTAACCTGCAGAAGAATTAGATGAGGAGATAACTGCTTTTCTTCACAGCTAATCGTAGAGGTGAGAAAAATATGCAATTTATTAGAAGAGTCTTGTGGGTTGCAGCCTCTGGGGGCAGGGGAAGGAGTTGTCACTTAGAGACCGGGAGAGAATGGCAAGTAGGGACTTTGGACGAGAGAATGTGTTGACCTTCTTAGGAGAGGTACCTACAAAGCTAGAAGGTGGAAGGGAGGATGTGCTTATTTGGATGTGATTTGGACAGAGGGTGTTGCCTGGGGGAGAGAGACAAAGGTGGTGGCATGTGGCTCAGAGAAGGTGGCGTCTAGGGACGCCGCGAACCGTGGAGAAAATGCCCTCATGTGGGTTCACTCCAGTCTCACCTCCACCAAACTTGTATCACCTGAGGCCGAGACGAATCGCTACTGGAACTTTCCTTAGGGCCTCTGTGGGTTTGTCTATAGTGGGGACAAGAACTGCAGCTGTCACCTTCGCAGGGAGGGGACCATTTTCCCCTCCACTCTCAGAGGCTGGCAGTGGAAGCACCATCTGTGTGGAATCCTTCTGGACGACCAAGGGCTCCACCCACACAGGAGGGTCCAGCCAGGAGAGCCAGGAAGGGGCCCTGACCGTTCTGCTGAGTGGAGACAGCTCCATGCACCTGGCAGCCATACACTAAGACAGAATTTGGGGACCCTGCCTGGGAATGCGTGTGTCAGGAGGGACCGGCCTGCCACACAACCATCCCAGATGTGCAGGGGCCGTCCTCACCATCACTCCTGGAGGCTGGGGGAGGGGGGGAGGGATGGGGGGAGGGGCTCAGGCAAGCCCCGGGCAACCCTTCTCCAGACCGCACTGCACTCTGTGTCCTGAGAGCCACCCCAGTCTGGACACAGTCCCTACCCCCCCACACACGCAGCCTGGGATATGCAGGAGGAAAGCATGAACCAGCTGCTGCATGTGGGACAATGAAGAGCAATATTTTCCACTTCCTCAGACCTGACAATTTCATTCGTTTCAAAAATATGTATATATATTTTTCATCCTCTCTCTGTGTCTCTCTTTCTCTGCTGTTTGGGCTGAGGTGCGTCAGAAGTTCGAAGGTGGGTGGGAGGAACTGCTTATTGGGACTTCCTGTCAAGGCTCTCTTCCTCGTCTGCCCTATTTTTCACTCGGGCAGCCTATCCCCAGATAGCTCCGCTGCAAAGAGAAACTCCCCAGCTGCCCGCAAGGGTGGGTGGGTTGTGGGCAGGGGACCAGAGAGGGGAAGACAAGCTTCTCTGCTTGATAGAGGAGAAAAAAACTTGCCCCCCCCTCCCTTCCCCCTCCCCCTCCCCCTCCCCCTCTTCCTTGGGCAAGCTGGAGAAAGGCAGTGGAGGAGTGGGCAGAGTGGGTGCCAGAAAGGCAAAAGCAATTTTACCCATAGCCCAGCAAAGGTGACCATGGCCTACTCTGGCTGCACTCTCCCAGGGAGAGTTGTGGGCCCAGGAAGCCCATACCTGCCCCTAAGAGGAAGAGAAAATTTGCGACCAACAAGGCCAGCAGCCCAGCGTGGCTCAAATCCATTATAGCTCTCAGCGCATTTCACCCTCACAAGAGATCTATGAGTAAGTAGATGGCAATTTTATAGAAGCTGAGAGACCAGAATTCACTTGCCCAAGTTCCCATGGCGAGTCAGTATGGAGCAGGAATGCCAGCTCAGGGCCAGGTGGGTTTCCATCTGTTCTACTTTCACCACTCTTCCCTCAGTCTTGGCAAGTCACTTAGCTGTTGACTTTCAGTCTGGACGTTCCTGCCTCAACTATGGCCCTGGTGCTTGTGGCTGCCACACTATTTCTGGAGCCCCTGATGTTGGCTGCATTACCTGTCTTAACACTATCAGTGCCCTGACCACCAGTTTATATATGACCTTCCAGATTTTTGACGCAGACAGAGTGCATCTTCCAATACTCTGTCCTGGGAGAGTCACCTTGTTTGGCCTCTTCAGTCCTTTACACCTTCTTGGGGGTGAGTGTCAGAGCTTTCCCATGAGCATGTTCCTGGAACAGAGGATGGATCCCTTAGAAAGAGTGGGTTAAGGGTTTGGGGAAAAGAGGATGCATCTAGAAAACTGGTAATTTGTCTATCTAGCCCTTCTGTGAGACCTCAAGGGTTTGGAGAAAAGAAATGCTAGAATCTTATATGTATAATATCATGTGATCCTTATGACTGTTCTTCAAAGAGCAGTGAAAGGGAGATAGGGGCATATACACCCATTTTACAGATTGCAGAGAAAGAACAAATGTTTGTCCAAGGCCTCACAGATAACTGGAGGGATTTGAAACCAAACGTGTCTGATGCTAAGACTCTTTCCACTGAGAGATGTCGTTTCCATAGATGGAAACTTTACTAGGTGAATAACCAATATTTACCTAGAACAGTTTGTACCAACCGTATTTATTAGGCTATGAAAGAAAGGGTATTTTGTCTTTGAGTTATTCTAAAATAATGATTCTTGGTTTGCCTACATTTTTCTCTAATTAAAAAACAAACAGGCTTAGCAATGTGAATGCTGAGTTAGTGGTGCAGGCTCATCGAATCCCCTGACTGTACCCTGCAGGTAAGGAGACATTTACTTGGGGTGACAGGCTCGGCTGTCTTAGGCTGTGTGGGGATGGGAGAGGGGGGTGGCCAAGGAGAAGAGTAAAGTAAGGGAGGGAAATGACCGGCCCTCATTCATTTCATCCTGGGACCCTGAAGAAGTCTGCATCGCTCTGCTGTGGAGACCCCTGGAATTGTCTGGCGTCTTTGTGTTCAAGTCTGGTTCTTAAACCATCCTTTTGAATAATGTAAGTTCCCCTGTACTCTGTTGCTCAGGTAGCACAAAGTTGGATTCTGTTGCTTGTTACCTGTCTTAGTTCAGGCTGCTAAAACAAAACACTGCAGACTGAGTGGCTTAAAACAACAGAAATTTTCTCTCACAGTTCTGGAGGCTGGAAGTCCAAGATCAAGGTGCCAGCACAGTTGTGTTCTGGTGAACAGAACCTTCCCGGCTCATAGCCAGCACCTCACTGTGTCCTCATGTGGTAGAAGGGGCGAGGGAGCTTTCTGAGGTCTCTTATCAGGGCACTAATCCCATTCACAAGGGCTCCACCCCATGATCTAAGCCTCTCCTAAAGGCCCCACCTCCTAATACCATAACACTGGGGGTTAGGATTTGAATACATCAACTTTGGGGGGACACAAACATTCAGACCACAGTACAACAAAAAAAATCCATTAACTCTCTCTCTCTCTCAAGGCAGAATTTATAGGAATCGAGATTCAGACTCTGGAGTCAGAATAACATGTTTGAATTCCAGCTTTGTTACACACCAGCTGTGTGACCTTGGCCAACTTACTTAACTTCTCTGTGCCACAATTTCCAGAGGGGGATGGGGAAAGCTAAATAATAGCATCGACCTCATTAAGTGGTTGTGAGGATTCAATGAAATAAAATTCCAGGCAATGACTACAGCCCCTGGCACACCATAGATGGTGGTTCTTGCTGGCATTGTTCACTGTTGTGAACATATCTGACTCATTCATTCTTCCCCAGAGACCAGAAGTTAGCTCTATATTTCTGTGGGTTCCCGGGCTGCATACAACACTGAGCTCCCCTTTCCCGTATCATATGTGGGTAGGGTCCATTACATACTCTACTGTGTGATTCTTCTGATGTAGACAGATAGCAAGAGTGGTAGAGTTGAGATTTCCTAAGAATTAAGAAGAGATGCTGCAGGCTCAAAGGCCGATGAGGCCAGGGGGAAATGCAGGTGAGAGAAGCAAGCTTGGTAGGAAAAACGATAACCCAATGCAATGACAAATGGCAACTTACTCTGGGCATTAGTCAGGAAGATAATAAGGAGGGGTGGGGATTAGGGCAAACAAGGAGCAGCTCAGTCCAAGCCCATTGCTTGCTGTATTGTAAGGAGAGTCTGCTAGTGTAAGAACGGGGCCCAGTGTTGCCAGATCCTTGATTAAGAAAATCTAGAAACATGTTACAAAAAGAAAAAGGAAATGCAATCTACTGTGCTAGGCAGAATATAATCAACTACCCTTAAGACAGTGAGATTACCCTGAAAACTTGGGTGGGCCCACAGGGGTCCTTACAAGTGGAAGAGGGAGGCAGAAGAGGAAAGAATCAGTGGGACATGTGATTATAAGAGAAAGACACAGAGAGATGAGACACTACCAGTTTTGAAAATGGAGGAAGGTAGCCACAAACCAAGGAATGTGAGTGGCCTCTAGCTACAGGGAAAGGTAAGGAAAAGAATTCTCTCCTAGACCCTTCAAGAAGGAACAGGGCTTCCCTGGTGGTGCAGTGGTTGAGAATCTGCCTGCCAATACAGGGGACACGGGTTCGAGCCCTGGTCTGGGAAGATCCCACATGCCGCGGAGCAACTAGGCCCGTGAGCCACAATTGCTGAGCCTGCGCGTCTGGAGCCTGTGCTCCGCAGCAAGAGAGGCCACGATAGTGAGAGGCCCGCGCACCGCGATGAAGAGTGGCCCCCGCTTGCTGCAACTAGAGAAGGCCCTCGCACAGAAACGAAGATCCAATATAGCAATCAATCAATCAATAAAATAAATCTTTAAAAAAAAAAAAAAAAAAAGAAGGAACAAAGCCCCAAAGTTTAGCCCAGTGAGACCAATGTCAGACTTTCAACCTCCAGACTGTAAGATAATGAATTTATGTTGTTTTGAGTCACTAAATTTGTGGTAATTTGTTATCGCAGCAGTAGAAAACTAATACATCAACTAACTTAAAAAAAAAAACACGTGGGCCCAGCAAATCACACCTGGTATCTGTTCCTGCGAGCCACTTCTGATTTAGAATCACTGAATGACATAGAATTCATTGGAATAACTCATTGACCTAATCATTGCCCAGAGGTGCCCCAGATCACACAGCTGTGACTCACACTAGGGATGCTGATTCTTAGGGCGGACTCATGTCACCACCCGGGGCATTGGCGGAAAGCAAACGGAGGTGAGCTAATGTCTATGAAGTCCCGGCCGTCGTGACATTCACATCATGTGCGCCGTGCCTTACGTAAATACACCTGTTCGTGGCTGGGAAGAGAGCAAGAAATAGCAGTTTCAATGGTGTGGGTCACGTGGGTCACTACTGATCTCTTTAAGAAAACAAATGAATGGACCAGGGTGAGCTCACAAAGTCTGACTACAGGCTCTGTCTTCAGAACACGAATCCTGTCTAAGAAAAGACTTCCTCCTAGACACAGGGCATCGTGCAGGGCCCTTTCCCTGTCACTGCTGTCAACGCGGCTACGACTTCCCAGACTAATGTTCCTGTGTCTCAAGCCAGTCACATTTTATTCTTTTTGTGTGTGTGTGCATGTGATTTCTGAGGCACCATTCCGTTTCCCCGGAAAGACCTGCACTGAGTGGCAGCATGAATGACCACGTGTTCATTCAGCAGCAGCAGCACCTATGGCGCTGGTTTTCTAAGCTCTGGGTCCTGTGACGCTTTACACTCAGAGGATGCCTGTCAGGGCTGTGCAATGTCTAAAGTTGAACCTCTGGAGAATGGAACCAGAGACTGGTAATTATAGAGCAATAAAGTCCCCCAAAGTGGCCGCCCGTGGGTGTCTTTTAGCTATGTGGGTAATCTGCTTGGACCACAGTGCTTCTCCCCACTGCCCCACTCCCAGAAAATGACTTTGAATACCTTTACCTGGGACATGTTCTCTTCAGTTTGCTGTAGCCCCCAATCCTCCCCCTTTATCTTATACCACCACCCTTCACTCATTCACATTCCCTGCCAATCCCTCAAAAGAGTTTGAGTTTGGGACAGTTGATGCTTACCCAAGTCCCACATTCAATTCAATTCATGTATTTATTCATCCAAGAAATATTTATTGAGCACCTGCTACATGCCAAAATGTTCTAGGTAATGGGGATTCACCAGAGAACAAAGTTCTTAGTCTTATGGGGCCTTATAATGAAAATAGCAATGGCAAGATGGCAATGATGATGATAAAGGTAAGTAACAAGCACTGAGTATTTACTTTGTGCCAGGCTATGTTCTAAGCCATATATTTATTTATTTCCTCCTCACAACAGCCCTATAAACTATTTCCCTCACTATAAGAAGGAAACTGAGGCACAGAGAAATTCCCTGCGTATGTGGGAGATAAACATTAACAAGGAACAAATAAGAGACTCTAGGGTTCTACTCTCCAATATGGTAGCCGCTAGCCACATCTGGCTGTTTAAATTAAAAGTAATTAACATGAAATGAAGTAAAATTAAAATTTCAGTTCCTCAGCTACATGCATTTCAAGCACTCAATAGTCACCTGTGGCCAGTGGCTACCATTTTGGACACAGAGCATTTCCATCATTGCCAAGTTCTTTTGGGCAGTGCTAATCTAGAGTATTGTCATCAGTAATGGAAGCTCCAGGGACTGAATCTTCTCTGACACTCACCAGTTGGGAGACCTTGAACAAATGTCTTAAGCTCTCTGAATCTCAGGTTATTGATCTATAAAATGTAGTTAATAATAACACCATTCTCAAGGAGTTTGGGGGAATATGAATTAATTCTTGGCTGTTTAGAACACTGTTCAGCACATAGTAAACATCGGATCAATTATAGCTATTATTATAAATATATAAAATGATGGGAGGGAGTGATAAATATTATGAAGACAAATAAAGCAGAGGCAGGGGACAGAAGGTGAGGGGCACTTGCTTGGACAGGTCAGTCAAGGAGGTCCTCCTGAGGAGGTGGCATCTGCATGAAGTCAGGAAGCCAGACTTGGGTAACCAGGAAGGACATCCAGGCAGAGGCTGTGGATGAAGACTCTGAGGCTGCAACTTGCTTGGTGTGGTCCAGAAACAGCATCCTGGCAGAGAAGCTGGGAAGGAGTGAGCCAGGGAGAGAGGAGAGAGAGCAGGGCTCGGGAGATACCGAAGGACCATGGGGAGAACTTTGGCGCTTGTTCTGAGAGTGGTAGGGGCACCCGGTGGGTTTGGAGCAAGGAAGTGATGGGATCTTTTATTTTAAAAAGTCACCCTAGCCATGTGTGGAGGGAGGGTCAAGGGGGCAGGAGTAGAGGCAGGCAGCTGGTGGCATGGAAAAGAGTGAAGATGAGAAGTTTTCATATTCAGAGCAGCCCTTCACACCGCTGTCCCCTCTGTCTGGAACCCTCTTTGCCCTGATGTCCTCCTGGCTCGCTCCCTCACCTCCTCAGGTCTTAACTCAGAAGTCACCCTTTCAGAAGAGGCTCCTTGTCCCCTTTCCCCCACTCGTTTTACTCCTTAGCACTTATCCTGATCTAAGATACAACATATTTTCTTTGTTTTGTTTACTATGGAAAGAAAACACGAGGGTGGAGATTTTTATCAGCTTTGCTCATTACTGAATCCCCAGCACCTAAGCAGTACCCAGCACAAACTAAGTGCTTGAGAAATATCATTGAATGAATGAATCGGTGTATGAATATAGAGAGAAGGAGGAATGTAGGTGATAACTGAGAAAACTGAAGCCCAGAGAGGGAAAATCACTGGCCTAAATCTACAGAGCAGTCGAGGGCAGAGCTGGTACTGGAACCCAGGTCTCCCAACCCTGGTCCTGTCCTGTCCCTGCTCCCCACCACCTCATATAAGTTTTCCCTTTATTCTTGGAGCTCTCAATAAACATTTTTCTCTCCATGTTTAGTTGTCACTTTTCTCTTGAACCAGCTGTGTCTTGACTCCCTTTCTCCATATTTTCCAGGATATATTCTTCTGTTCAGCTGAACTTTCACTTTTTCTGCAAGCCTGACCCAACTGCAATATCCAGGTCGTCATCTGCATCACATGAAAGAGACGAAACAGGAAGCCATGCTGCCCAATCTGGTTTCCCTGCCAGGGCAGTCTGCCCAGGAAGATGCAGAGACACTGCCCCATGGCAGGGGGTGGCGGTGCTGAGCTGAGCTGAACATCCTTCCCCCAAACATACAGCTGCTGAGCAAAAATGGAGGTCATGCCGTTTGCTCTGGTACAACGAGCCCAGGGATCGCCCCGAGAAACCTCATTCAATTTGCCCTCACGGGCAGAGTCCCGACAGCTCAGCCTTCCCTTCCCTTCCCTCTGTGTGATGGCAGAGAAGCCCTCAGAGCTGGTCACTCCATCATGCCTCTTCCCGCTTCCCCTTCCTGACCCATGCAGGAGGGAGGTAATTCTCCAGCTCGCCTGATGGCAATTCTGAACTCTTGCTCTATCCCACCTCCGGTAAAACAGCAAAATTCTCTTTTTTATTCTTTATCGTAATATTAAAAATTAAAGGCTACCTTTTAGAACCCTTATTCTGTATTAGGCACTTTGCAAATCCACAATCCTTGCATAGCCCATCTTACAAACGAAGACTCAAATGTTACCCTGTGGGTAAATGGTGGATTTGGGCTCAGTCCTCGGGTCTGTCTGTGTCTGAATCTGGAGCTTGTTTTCTTCCCTGAGGCGCAATCACCTTTCACTCATTCAACAATTTTTTATCAAGCCATGCTATGTGCGAGGCACTGTTCTAAGCATCAGGTTATGATGATCAACAAGACAAGGTCCAGCCCTGGAAGAACAAGCGGGAGAGAAAACAATGAACAAGAAGTAAACAATGAACCCAGAGGTCATGTTCAATAGACATATTGGCCGTGAACACATTGAAACAAGCCCATGTGAGAGAGCAAGCACAGGACAGGGGCTTCTCGGCTGGGTGGTTGGGGAAGGTTCCTTCACGCTGATGGATGCCAAGGACAGCAGGAAGGAGACACTTTACCAGAAGGCCGTGGTCCACCTCGGGAGGGGGCCATGGATTGAGGCAAGCTGTCAGGAGGGTGGGGGGGGTGTGTGTGTGGCTGACCTTGGGGAAATTCTTGGGGTGGTGTGTCTCTATTTAACCACTAACCATGTAGGGGCATTTTTGCTCCTCATCTCCAGCCTCGTTGATTAAGTAGTGTATACCATTTCCCCTGTTAGGTTTAATGTCAAACATCTCTTCCTCTGTCCTGGTCCCTCTCTTCTCTTCATGCCCGGTTGGGTCCCCTAATGGGTTTTTCTCCTCCTGACGCCAAAGGCTGAGGAACCTTAAAGCCACCATCGCAAGGGAAGAAGCTGCAGCAGCAACAGCTACCTCGAGCTCCCCCTGGTGGTCTTTCTCCAAGCTGCACATCCCTCGCCCTCCGCGGCTCCTTGAGCCGCTGGCTCCCCGCCGCCTCCCCGCCGCTGTCCACAGACACACGCGCCTCCACTCCCCCTCTCGGTCCAGCCCCCTTTACCGGAGACTTGGTCAGACCGGATGCCTGGCGCCCTCCCCCCCACACCCCCATGCTTATCACCCCTCCTGGCTCTTCTTAGCTCTTGTCTGGTCACCTGACAAGGGGTCTAGAGCCCCATGACTAGACTCAGAGCCCCCAGACCCCACTTATCCAGAAAGTGACTGCAGAATCACTTCAGATGACTCGATGCAGATTGAGAACGTTATCCTGTTCCTTCTAGGAGAACGTGTAAAGGACCCGCTCCCTAATTCCCTTCCCTATCGACGCTGAGCATCACCTCCTTGGGAGAACTTCCCTGAGCCTCCAAATGTGGGTCAGGGTCCCTCCACAGTGCTTCCAGCGGGTGCCGCACCTACCCCTCATGCAGCCCCAACCAGGAGTGGCCATCTGACCCCTCATCTCTCCCACTGCAAGGGGGTCTCCTTGAGGGCAGGTCAACACAATATCTCGAGGAGTGACAGGGTTCCTGGCACAGTTGAGCCTTATGAGGCCCAACTGGCCCACGTCTGAGGCTGCTGCAGCCCTGCTGTCGGGACCCTGGGAAACCAGAGCATGTGATTGTTTCCGTTTCTAACTGTCCAGGATGTGGGAATCCTTCCAGACGTAGTGCCTCTTCAGCTTCCTCTTTGGTTTCTCTTAAAAAGCACAACTGGGGGATGTGTAGGCTCAGCCAGGGTTGGAGGGTCAGAAGCACATAAGTCGAGAGCACCCTCTGATCGCAAGCAGGGAGATCAGACTTTCTATGACATAACTGAAAGGGCATATGGGGATTTTTGTATCTCCAGGAAGACTCTGAGACACCCCTGTTTAGAATGCAGTGAATCTCCGGCACTGTCTAGGGTGCTGAGCTGGTCAGATGGCAGAGATCTGGAAGATGCCCAGAGGGGCGGGGGTGGGGATGGGGACGATGGCGTCACGCCCTTGCAGCCCCCAAATCCCTTCAACTTGTCTGCTACCCTCCATATTTTATACTGTTTGAACAAAGTTTCGATTTTTTTCTTCCTACGAAGGTAAAACAGGCATTATGGAAACTTTAATAAAATATAAGCAAGAAACAAGAATAATAAAACTTAAACACTTCAAATTTACTGTTTCCTTTTTAAAAAGGAAATTAAAAAAATTTTTTTCCTTTTGCACTGTCAAAATAAGATCACATTCTTTTTACAATTCTTCATAACCTCTTTTTTAAAAATATATGCAGCATATTGTGAACAGCTTTCCATACGGCTGAATGTCATTCTGGAGCAGCTTTTTAGATGGCTATAGAGCGCCCTGTAGTATGCAGGTACTAGAATTTATTTCAAAAACTCCCTACGGTTGGATATTTCGGTTGGTTCCAAATTTCACTACTATAATCAACTCAGAAGTGAGCCTTCTTTTATCCATGACTATGTCTAGGATAAGTTGTTAGATGTAGACTTGCTGGTCAAGGATATGAACTTTTTTAATTTTCCTACATCTCACCCTGCTGTTCTCTAATAAGAAAGCTTTCATTTTGGCTCCAGCCAGCAGGGCTCGAGGGTGTGTATTGTCATTTTGTGACATTTTCTCCTGCCAAGGCTGCCTTTGGTGTTCACTTAACCTGTCTTCACTGGGACAGTAGATGGCAGGCCATGCAGTTGGCTCCAATACCCACCTGGGAAAAGTCCTAGAGAAACCTCAATAACCTGGTTTATACCAAGGATGGCTGGTGAGAATATCAGTATCGCATTTGGAACAATGATTTAAAATGCCACGAATGTCCTATCAAATACAGCACAGAGGTTAAGAGACTCTGGGGTCACACAGACTTGGGTTTGAATCCTTACCTTGACTTGGGCAAGACCTTACTGAGCCTCAGGTTTCTCAGCTGTGAAATGGAATCATAATATCACATCCTGATGGGGTGTCTTGGGAATTAAATGTAATCAGGTGTGTAAAATCCATAGCACGGAGTACCAAGTCAACCCTCAACACACAGTAGCTAGAACTGTTATTAAATAGGCACAATAATTTGAGCCAATGTAACAACTTGTTTATCTAGTTGAGGCCATTAAGAGGCCTGGTAAACTAAAAATGATTTCCAACTAGTATAACAACTGTTCTCATGGGAATAGATACCCTTATGATTTAATTTCCTTAAACATTTACTATAGTCTACGTTTTGTAATTCAGTGTTTCTTAACATTCTCTGTGAAATTTTATTTGGCTTAACAGGCCCCATTTTTATAAAGCTTGTTCTAGCAAACTTTCTCCATGGCAAGGCAAGGTAAACTCAGGTTTGGCCACCAGGTCAGAGACTCCCTGGATGGGGAGACTGGGGAAAATGTAGATCCTCGGCTCTCACTGAGTCGCCCTAGTTCATATCTCCAGGTGGGTCCCAGGGGTCTGTCCCATTAGCAAACGTGTAGCTAATCGATATAGCTATATCTATTCTTGGCATTGGAACTGGCATTGGAAATTCTAGACGGTAACCATAATCTGGATATCTGTGGACTTCTAGAAAAAAAGGACGCTATTTTTGTTTCGTTCTAGTAAAAACACTAACTGATGCATCATTTCTACTCTATCCAGAAGGGAACATTGTCTAGGGTCTTTTAACAGGGTTAACCCTTAGTTTTAAACCTTCTGCTGTGACATTTTATTTTTCTTTCCACCTTAGACCAGCCTCTCAGGGGGCCCATGAGGTGTGCCTCTGGTCACAGTGTTGGCTGGACCGTATGGCCCAGAGTTCCACATCCTTCCCTGAGGACACAGTCATTCTGGAAGGTGTGCTATTTTCCATCTAAATGTCCTTTGGCAATGTAAGTGCCGTCTCCGACCTCTGTCCGAGGCGCTGGCTCTGTCTGCAGAAGCCACGTGTTAGAAACTGCTTTGTGCGTAATGGGCGGCTTGGTCTAGAAAAGGGGGAGCTTTTAAAGCGCACTTTTACACCAGCCTTTTCAAGTCCTCCCAGGAAGATAACTGCTATTTCATTTTGTTTTAAGTTAGAGTTCCTCTTTGTCCCTCTCCTTAAAGGTTCTCCTCTATCTGCCAAGGCCATGGAATTATCTAATTGGATAGCAGGCACTCTATAAGGCACTTTGTGCAAATTATTTCAAATTCTCAGAACAGCTTGGGAAGGTCAGCGTAGGGGTCACTCACCTCTTTTGGCTCTCCAGCCTCAGCAACCTCCTTCCAGTTAGTTAACTCCAGGCACGTCCCTTGGGGGGATGATCCTAACAGCGCAGCCATGGGGGAAGGAGTGTGTATTACACAGCAGAACCAAAGCAGTTCATTTTCCCTATTCCTCTCCTCTGTTGACACGGCCCATCGGACACCCTGTGCCAGGATTCTGAGATTTGAGCTGGTGATGCAAAGGGAGACATGGGTTCAGCTGGAACATCTGGAGCACTTATGTATGCCTCACCTGGCTCCCGAGGTGGGACCTGCTGTGTGGGTCCCGCAGCCTGACCCTCCGAGGTCCCATAGCTGCTTCCCGCTTTCCAAGCCTGTTCTCATTCCTTCAGTTCTTTGAGCCTCCAGCCCCCAAAACTACTCAAGGCATGCCATCTCTCATTTAATGTAGAGTCAGTTTCTGGTGCCTGTAACTAAGAACCTAGTCTGATCACTAGGAATTTTGGACCCCAGTTTACAGGTAAGGAAGGCAAGCTCTGGGTTGTAGCTCTTAAGCAAAAAGCTCTCCTCCTACAAAACTCATGTATCAAGAAATATAGAGTCTAAGCTGGGCCCGTCTGGATCTGGAGGTTTGGTTACCAAAAAGAGTAGACTCTCTGGTTTGGTTTCCTTACTGAGGCCTGCACACCAGTGTATTTCCTGAGTTGTGCATTCAGTGTGGCCAAATCCAGGTGCACACAGAATAGCAGCTTGGTACTGTGCAGAGTTCCACTGGTGTGGCACGCACCACGATTTGAGTTAGAATACAGATGAATACACACGTTTGAAAAACGTTAGGTATTGTGCACGTGCACACACACACATATTGCTGCGTGTTGGAAAATTATAATTAGCTCATCTAAGTCATGATCTCATATGATGTTGCTCAGAAAGAGGAAAAGATATTTTTGGAGTTAAAAAAATAATTGAATTAAAATAAAATAATAAATACATAGAAGTCACTGTGTTTAATCTTAGAGAAGACAAAAACCGTGATGCCGAGACATGAAGGTCTGAAATTTGAGACTCCACCGGAGAGGGAAGGACCTCTGGGGAGAATCTCAGGCCAGATGCTGGTCCCGGCCGGATGGGTCAACCTGAGGGAGGCAGCTTCTTGGTACCACTTCTTCCGTTGAGATGGATGATATTTAAACTTGTTATTGGCCATTCATTTTTTTATCTGCAAGTATCAGCGAAACCAAGTCTGGGTGAGAGAGATAAGCTTTCCTTATCCAGTGTCTAATGAGCATATGATAGAGGCAAGTTTTCTCACTATACAAAGGGAAGTTCTGGGAAGCCCGTGAACTGGAAAATCAAGAGGTCTGGCTGGTGTTAACCCAAGGGCATGGGCGAAGCATGTCCTCCTGGCGTTGGAGAAGTTCAGATCTGAGCCTTCTTCCACCTGTTCATTGTTTTCTTCCAACATTCGCTGAAAACTTATTACCCACTTCTCAGGTGCCAGGGACTGTGCTGTGAGCTGGTACTCCACAGTCGACGAGCACCCAGTACCTGCCCTCCTAAGCGAGACAGATGGCTAATCTGTCCCTCAAGGCTTATTGGTGTTGATGAAATAGTTCTGGTTCACATAGGATCAAAGGAGCAGAAGAGCACTGACCCTTCTGTGTGTCACGGGGGAGCATGATGGTGGAGGCGAAGGAAGGGGTAAGGGAGGCAGTGTGTAAGCCAAGCAGGTATTTGCCAGCCTCCCACATTTACTAATTTTACTGGGCTTTAGTCTCCTCATCTGTAAAATGGGAATAATAATAGGCACACAGACAATGTGTTAAAAGGGAAAGGGAAAAGGCTTAATAACTAAGTGAAATAATCCAGTCACAGAAGGATAAATAGTGCATGATTCCACTTATATGAGGTATCTAAAGTAGTCAAGTAGTTCTTAATACAAGTGGAAAGTAGAATGGTGGTTGGCAGGGGCTGGGCAGGGGAAATCCGGAGTTGCTCTTCCACAGGTCCAGAGTTTCAGCTATGCAAGAGGAAAATGTTTCAGACAGCTGCTGTGCAACAAAGTATATATACAGCTAACACTACTGTACTGTACTCTTCAAAATTTGTTAAGAGGATAGATTTCATGTTATGTTTTCTATCACAATAAGAAAGGTAAAGGGCCTGAGCAAACATCACTATATATTCTTTATGAATATTTACTTTGGTAGTAAGAGTATAAAAACATGGAAGGAGGCTGTCTACCAATCTTCGGCAAGCTATTGTTTCTAGGAAGGGAGGGAGAGAAATGAGATTGGGGAGGGGAGGACTCCAATGTATTTGTAAGTTTTAATTCTTAAAACAAAAGAATCTGAAGCTAAGGGGCAAAATATGAATTTGTCAAATTGGAGTAAGGGGTGCATTGGGATTTATCATTATTTACTGTGTTTGAAATATTTAACAATAATAATTAACTAAAAGAAAGTGCTTATATTAAGTTTAAAATATTTAACAATAATAATTAAGAATAAGGGCTTCCCTGGTGGCACAGTGGTTGAGAATCTGCCTGCCAATGCAGGGGACACAGGTTCAAGCCCTGGTCTGGGAAGATCCCACATGCCACAGAGCAACTGGGCCCGTGAGCCACAACTACTGAGCCTGCGCGTCTGGAGCCTGTGCTCCGCAACAAGAGAGGCCGCGACAGTGAGAGGCCAGCGCACCGCGATGAAGAGTGGCCCCCGCTTGCCACAACTAGAGAGAGCCCTCGCACAGACATGAAGACCCAACACAGCCATAAATAAAAAAAAAAAAAAAAAAAAAAAAGTGTCTTCTCTTGGGGAGACCATTTGTATAAAAAAATAATAATAATAATAATTAAGAATAAGACTGTGCTCAGCAAAGTGCTTGCCATAGAAAAGGGCAAAAAGTGTCAGCCAAACAACAAATCGAAACACAAAAGCCCGTGCAGAAGTCCAGAAGAAGCCCAGAAGCAAGAGAGAGCCTGCTGTGCTTCTAGAAGAGCTTAGGCATCCATGAAGTTGGGGAAGGAAGCGGGGGTCAGATCACAAAGAGCTCTCCTATGCTGAAGGCCAGCTTCAGTCCTGGAGACCCACCCCGCTGGTTTAGCATGGAGAGAAATGAAGTCCCAGCTCCAACTCTATGTCCCTCATTATCAAGGACTGTATAGCAAAGCCACTGGAACTCTCCCCTGTTGGTGAGAATGCAAAATGGTGCAACCACTTTTGAAACCAGTCTGGTCATTTGTGATCCAGTGAAATATTCACTTACCATATGAATATTTACCATAGCGTTCCCATTGTTAGGTGTTTGCCCTGAAGAAGTGAAAAGGTGTGTTGACACAAACCTGTACATGAATGTTTATAGCAGTTCTATTCACAACTGTCAAGAAATGAAAATAACCCAAATACCTTTCAACTGGCGAATGGACAAAAGGATGGTGTGGTGTGTCTATACCACAGAAAGCCACTCAGCAATAAAAAAGAATGAACTCTTGATACATGCAGCAACTTGGATGCATCTCAAAGGTATCATTTGGAGTGAAAGAAGTCAGTCTCAAAAGATGACGTACCATGAGGTTCCATATATATGACATTCTCAAAGAGACAAAACTATAATGATAGAGAACTCATGGGTGATTGCCAGGGACTAGGGATGGGGGAGAGGATGGCTACAAAGGGATAGCAGAAGGGAGCTTTTTTGGGTGTTAGAACCTGTTCTGTATCCTGATTGTGGTGGTGGTTACACCAACCTAGACATTAAAACTCGCAGAACTGTGCACACAGAAAGTCAATTTTACTGTATGTTAATTTAAAAAAACAAAACTTTTAAAATCCTGGAAGTAGCAGTATACTTTGAAGGTAGTCAGCCATCCAAGATAATATCTGTGAATTGAGGAAGAGAGACGAAATGGTACAAGTAAAAGATTAGACATTTCTTATAAAACATTTAGAACTTATATTCATCCATCCATCCAACCAGCCAATCATTATGGGTGGTTCTGACCAACGCACATCCGGTGCTCGTGGGATATACAATATGATGTAGTTGGAAGATAAGGAAAAATGACAAAATGTGATGAGTATCAACAAAGAAGTACATCGATTACTGAAAGACAGAAACGTTTCTGAAGCAGTTTCCACTTAGGAAAGAATTTGTCAGGTGCATACCAAGTCCAACAGCTTTTAATTATTTTCCCAGGTGGGCTATATCCATGCAGCTATTTTCACATTGGCACAAAATATCTAATCTGGCATATTTGCAAAATGTGTAGTAGTTATGCAGTTTTGTATATATCTTATAAAATACACCATATCTGTCTTCAACCCCAAGTTCATTTTATGTGAAATGAAAATCTAAATGTATGCACATGTATTGGGAAATGGAGAGTTTCCCTTCAGTATGTGAACTTTGTGTCCCTCTTGATGGGAATAATGAGCAAAAGAGGGAACTGGGAGCTGAGAATGGAGACAAGGTCAGCAGAAGAAGAGGCGCGGTGTGGATTTATGTATTCTTTTTATTTATTTATCATTTATTGCCTTGAAGCCCTAAAAGAGATGGCGGAACAGACCACAGAGACTGGCCTTCAGGCAGCATGTGTGGAGAGCGCTGCCCACATATGCTGGTCAAGGTGTTGTCACGGCAGCACCAAGACCTATAACCTCGGAGACCAGCAAGGGGCTTTGAGAAATGTCTGCTCGGTAGGCAAACAAATGGATTAATTACCCCAGGCTTATTTCCTTTTCATGATTGAGACTCTTTCATGATTTGGGGATCCAGAGGCAGAACCCAGAAGTTGCATACAATCAAAACTTGGGATGTGGACCAGACAAGGCACAGAAAAAATGTCCCTTCACATGTGTGTTACTTGCAACAAAATAAAATGAATTTGCAAATTAATTTTGAGATGTATACAAAAGAAAATACGGATGGATGGATGGACAGAAGGGTGGCTAACTGGTGGATAAATATAGGATAAAAACAAATTTAGGTCCTCAAGGAGATGGCACGTAACTCCCCACTCTGTACATGTGGGCTACACATAGTGACTTTCTTCTAATGAGGACACGTGGAAATGGGGGGAAAAGATTGACTTGCTCTTTGGAGTGGAAAAACCTGATAAACGCTACCTCAGCCAGTGATCAAGACCACCTTCAATAGTGATAAGACACGTACCCCTTGATATGATGTGATGTGAATGGCACTTTACCTCTGTGGTCTTTCTTCCAAAAACCCATAATGCCAGTATGATCATGAGAAAGTTGTCACGTTCACAATAGGCAAGATACAGAAACAATCTAAGTGTCCCTCTACAAATGGATGGATAAAGAGATGGGGTATATACAATGGAATATTATTTAACCAGGAGAAAGAAGGAAATCCTGCCATTTGCAACAACATGGATGGAACCTGAGGGCATTATGCTAAGAGGTAAGTCAGACAGAGAAAGACACATACTGTATGATATTCTTTATATGTGGATTCTAAGAAAGCCAAACTCATAGAAACAGAGAGTAGAATGGTGAGAGATGGGGAAATGGGGAGATGTCGGTCAAAAGTCACAAACTTTCAGTTATAAGATGAATAAGTTCTGGAGATCTAATGCAAAGCATGGCAATAATGGTTAACAATATTGTATTTCTATACTTGAAAATTGCTAACAGAGTAGATCTTAAATATTCTCATCACAAAAAAGAAATGATGATTATGTGAGGTGATGGAGGTGTTAACCAACCCTACTGTGGTGATCATTTCACAATGTATAAGTTTATCAAATCATCACATTGTACACCTTAAACTTACACACTTTTATATGTCAATTATACCTCAATAAAGCTGGAAAAATAAATTATTATTTTTTTTAAAAAAAGAAAGAAAATCATCAGATAATTCCCTATTGAGGGACACTCTACAAAGTACCAGATCATTATTCCTCAAACTGTCAAGGTGATCAAAAACAGGGGGAGTCTAAGAAATCATCACAGCCAAGAGGAACTTAAGGAGAGAGGACAGTAAGATGTAATGTGGTATCCTGAATGGGAGCCTAGAACAGAAAAAGGACATTAGGCAAAAAGTAAGGAAACCTGCAAACTGTGTGGACTTCAGCTAATAATAGTACATCAATATTAGCTCTTTAATGGGAATTCTCTGGAGGTCCAGTGGTTAGGACTCCTGACTTTCACTGCCGGGGGCGTGGGTTCAAACCCTGGTGGGGAGTTAATATCCCTCAAGCCTCGTGGAGTGGCCAAAGGGAAAAAAAATTTGGTCATTAATTATGACAAATGTACTATACTAATGTATGATGTTAATAAACAGAGGATATTGAGTACAAGGGACCTCTGCACTATCTTCACAATCTTTCTCTAAATCTAAAACAATTCTAAAATTCAAAGTGTGTTTAAATAAACAAGCTTAGTAAAATGTTCATGGTAGAACCGAGGTGGTGGATAATATTGGTGTGCACTGTAAAATTCTTCCGACTTTGTTGTGTGTTTGAAATTATTCATAATTTAAAAAGTTAATGTGTGAGCATTTTGTTTAAACTGCAGGGTAGGAAGATCCTGAAATGCTTCAAACACCTAGCAAGCAAACAAAGGATTGTAAATTAAAATGAACCGTAGAGCACTAATAAAGATGTGCAAATTGCCTCCGAGGTCTCGTCCTCACTTGGTGTGCTATGTTCACTGCTTTATATTACTCAATGTAAAGTAATTTATAAGGATATTAATAACTTTCCCATCAACTTTGGTTTCCCCAACCCTGGACCTCCCTCTTGAGATTTTAAGATTCTTAATCACAATTTCTCCTGAATACCCCCACAGTTGGAGAGATGCTACATATTTACATATTTCCACAGATGACCTAGCGTCCTACTTCACAGACAAAAGCTGAGGCTACCAGGCCTAACTCCCCCACTTCCTGTCCTCCTACCTACAAACGTATTTATAACCTTCCTACCCTCGCCCCTTCCTTCCAGCCTCAGAAAGCTATTTAGAGTTGACTCCTCCCTCTGTCCTCCATCCTCCCCTTTCTAATTCTTCCAGGACAGTCATATCTTCCATCCATTATTTTATCGCTTTTCCAAATCTTCATATCTTCTCTACCAACTCTCTTCACAGCGCCCCCCCCCAAGCCTGTGAATTTCATCTTTTAAACAACGAGCTGAGTCCTCCAGAAGCAAAGCAAACCAACCACAAAAAGTCTTTTCCCTCTGCCTCCGTTCCCCTCTTTTTCTCATAGCCAGGGTTCTCAGGAGGACACGGTCTACACTTGCCGTCTGCACACACATTCATTCCCCAGTGCCTAACTCTGCACCGAAGCCTCTGCCCGTCTCACTGTTGGCTTCCCCAAGGCCCACAGCACAGCCTGGTCTGTCAGCAGCAGGGGGCCCTCAGGACCCAGTGCCTGCTCGGCGTTCTCCCCTCCCCTGGCTTCTAGGACTCGCTCTCCTCCCACCACCACTTTGGCTGATCCTTGTCAGCCTCTCTTGCTGGTTCCTCTTTCTCTGGTCACCCTGATAGGTATTAGAGCTCTGCCCTTGACCTTCTTATCATGCCTTAACACACTCTTCCTGCATGATCCCACTCCTCTCAAGGTCTCCATCACTCTGATGACGCCCAGATCTGCACTTCCCCACACAATACAAAGGGCTGACATGTAACTTGTTTTGAGGACATACTATGCGCTGGGCACCGTTTAAGCACTTTCCATACATTGTCTCATCTGATCTTTACAACAAGCCTAGGAGGGTGGTACTATGATTATCATCCCATTTTACACAGAGAGATCAAACAATTTGCCCAAGTTCACACAGCCCGAAGTCAGGATTTGAACGCTGACCCATGCTGTAACCACCACACTACTCTCCTTGCAGAACATCTCCACCTGGAGTTTTCTCATTTGCCTCAAACTCAACATGCCCCAAATGGAACTCATATTCTTTCCCCACCTCGTATTTTTAGAGGAGGCTCTAGACTTGCTTCTACAATTGGACAGGGAGGAACTCTTTAAGAGAAAGAAAAGCAAAAGAAAATAGTGACTAAAAAATCAGGTTCAGAGTCCTGAAGCTTCAGCCTGGACTTTCCCCAACACATGTCCGGTGCCGCAGCAGGGTGACCATCAGAAACACGCATCTCATCAACCCTGCTATGACTCCCCATTGTCCCCCGGCTAAAGTCTAAATTCCTTAGCCTAGCATTTCCCAACTCTGGTCAACCTTGCCAGGCTTACTTCTCACTGTGCTCTCCTTTTGTTCCTTTTTTCAAGAAATAATTCTTGAGTACGAAGGGTTCTGGACCCAATTCCAAGGTGTGTGTGTGTCTGTATGCGTGTGCTGAGGAGGTTTTCCCACACCACGAAGCAATGCTCAGGGCATCATCGAGGTGTCCTATAACCCAATTCAAATTCTGATGCTATCCTCCTGAAGTTAGCATCAGATCCCATAAGTTAAGGGCTCAGTCTCACAAGACCGCCCCCTGCCCCCAACTTCAGAGGCCAATCTCAAGTCCAGGTTGTCCCCTGTGCTTCTGACCTACCGGCTATGGACCAGAGATATCCACAGCCCCCTCCTTAGGTTCTGTCAACTTGCTAGAGTGGCTCACAGAAACATTTTACTTACTAGATCATCAGTTTATTATAAAAAGATATAACCAGGAACAGCCAGATGGAAGAAACAAATAAGCAAGATGGGTGAGTGAGAAGAGTACTATAAATTAACCAAAATCATGTCACTGAGGGTGCTACTTTAGAAGAAATGGTCAAGTCACTTTACGAGAAGGTGGCATTTATGTGAAACCCAAATGGCGAGAAAGGAACAGCCAAGCAAAGAGGAGTAGAAAGTCCTGATGTGAATGACTTGAGCGTGTTCGAGGATCAGGAAAGGGTAGGAAGAGTAAACAGGGAGAGGGCTGGGACGTGAGGTTGGAGAGGTCCACAGGGACAAGACCATGCAGCGTCTTGCAGGCCATGGAAAGGAGTCTGGACTTCATTGGAAGTGAGTTAGAGGTACTCGTAATTGTTGAGTGGGTGAAGGAGTGAGTGAACACATAAACACGATGCATGTGCACCGTTTCAAATGTAGTTTGTCTATGGTGTGTCTCTGCCTTGAGCCCTCAGTGTCACCTTTACCTGGACCCTCTTCTGACCACCTGGTTGGTGTCAGGTAAAACAACCTTTGTCCTGAACGCCAGGCCCGTTGCTGTTGGACAAACTGAGGTGGCCACCTTTGCCCCAGGTCCCATCTCAGAATTAAGGCAGAGGGAGAGTGAACAGCCTTGCCTGGAAACAGCCCGGGGCTAGCCCTTACCTCCTGGTCCAGGGCTGATTTCCTTGCAATCCCTCAGGGCTCCTGGGTAAAGAGCGAGGTCATAGACAAGGGTGACGGGAAGGGCCAGGGACAGTGCTAGAACAGGGAAAACCCAGGAAGTTTGGCAACAGAGCAGATTTTGGATCCTTTCAACCTACTGTATAGCACAGGGAACTATACTCAGCACCTCGTAATAACCTATATGGAAAAAGAATCTGAAAAAGAATATATATATATATATAACTGAGTCACTTTGTTGTATACCTGAAACTAACACAACATTGTAAATCGACTATACGTCAATAAAATTTTTTTTTTTAAAGATTTTGGATCCTTTCTCGAGCATTCATCTCTACATGAGTGACCTTGGACAGACCTCTTCACCTCTCAGGCTCAGTTTCCCCACCGTGACATGGGGACACAAGTACCATGTCATTGGGTTTGGGGGAAAGAGTAAATAAGACCGTTTAATAAAATAATAGGTTTAGACAAACGTTATTTGCTCTCCCTTTCTTTAAACAAATAATGACCCCGTTGTCTAAAAGTTAAACTGTACCATCAGAAAGCACCTTTCTTCTTTGCTCCTGTTCTATCAAACTGAGAAAACGGCAAAAATCATGTGGTGAGTCTCAGTTCCCCATTTCGTTTATATCCAAGTTGATATTTCCCTTTTGCCATAATAGAAAAAAAAAAAAGCAAAAGAAAAATCGAAACAGCTTCACTTCCCCTTCCCTCAAGCTCCAGCATGACAATCCCACCAGAGGCAGAGCTGCAAATCAAAAGAAGCAGCAGAGTCTTCAGAAAGCAAGGTGGCATCACCCCAAGGCTTAGAAATCGAGGACAAGAGCTGGGAAGCCGGGGGGAGCCAGCATTAGACCAAGCCTCCGAGGGCCTCCGTGAACTTGGCTTGTACAATACCCTCCCCTTTCCCCACATCGCGTGGGAGCAGAACATTCAGCTTCATAATTAATTATTGTGGGAGCAACAATTCATGTGGCCGAATTATTTTCCGTTCTCATTTAGCTCTTTTTGTCTTTTTGTCTTTAAAACAATGTGCAAAAAGACTGTGGGCCACACCGGATCATCTAGGGTTCAATGTTTTGGGAGCCGGTTTTCTGAAAGCCCTGGTCTCAGGAAAGCTCAGCAAGTTGCCGCATTTCACTAGGGGGCCAATGTGGAACATGTACATACACACACACACGCACACCCCTCCCCTTGCCCCAGTTCCACACCACTCCCCTACCCTCAACCCCAGGAAGTAGATTTCTCAAGCAGCAGGGCCGGGTATGAGTCACAGGCAATTCCGTTTTCTTTGGGGGCATAAGACTTCCCTCTCGCTCTTGGGGCCACAGGGGGTTGCTGAGAAGGAGATGTGGTCCTGACCTCGAAGGAAATTCCCACGTCTGTACCGTGGCTGGGGAAGGGCACAGTTTCTTTGCTCAGCCATCGCAAGGGTCAAGGATGCCCTTGTTCTTGGTCAAGGCCCATGTTCCTGGTAAAGGACTGATGTCTGCAGGGGTTGGTGCCACGTGGTGTGTGGATGGTAGGGAGAGGGTGTAGGAAAGGAGGGCTAATATGAACTGTGGGTTCCTCAGGAGAGTCTGCCCAAGGTCACATGATGATGGGGAATGTGTATGTATGTGTGTGTGTGTGTACTCACACTTATGTGCAGCTGGTTACTGAGGCTTTCAAACTTTCCTCCAGGAGCTGCTGCCTTTGGGGAGGGAATAAAGGAGAAGTCCCTCTCCCCTCTCCCTCCACCTTGGTTGATCCATGAGGAAGGGTGGGCACGTCCATTGCTCACACAATGTTCTCCTTTTCCTCAAATCAGCTCAGACTAAGCAAAGAAACAGGGTGATGGCCCTCCCCCATAACGCATCATGATGGCAGGAGAGGAAGGGCCCTACCTGGGGGGACAAGACTCTCCTTGAATCCATGAGAGTTGTCCCGACGGCTCCCTGGGGATGGTCAAGATGAGTCTTCAGGAAGACTCATACCAGGAATCCTCTGTCTCCTTTCCTTTCTCGGGTGGAAATGATACGTCCCCGTCCCTGTGATCCACCTGCAGGCTGCCCACCATCCTTGAAAGGGACAGAGAGGAGAGAGACAAACCAAGCAAAGCCAGCGGGCTTTGAAAGCAGCCTTAGCTCTGATTGCCGGCGCTGCCCCAGGGGCCAGCCCTGCCTGAAGCCCTTTGAGCCCAGGTCATCGGAAGGCTACCATGGGGCCATTTGGTGACCAGAGGGGCCTGTGTCTATCTCGGGACACAGAGGGCTTCTGTCGGCCACTGACGCCCAGCGTGGGCAGGTGGGAGGGTACCAATCCCAGACAACAAGTTGATGCAAGATGGCACTGCCCAGCCAAACCACAGGAAGAAGAGAAATTCAGTAAGCAGAAGACACTTCACTGAACCCAAATGAGGTAAATGCCTATGTGTCTGACTTTTAGAAGAAAGGGGAACATGACAAACATATTCTTAGCAAGGCTTCTTCAGAAAAGAAAATGTTTCACAGCATGTGTCCTGGTGTGGGTACACTTCGGGCCATTCTGAGTCCAGAGTCCTGGTCACTGGCTTCCCCAAGTTCAGTGCCAAGAGTCTACGATGGCCTCTGCTCTGCCAGCCAGGCTGCGGTCTCAGAAAGATCCTTCCACTCTCAAGGTGTGGAGCTAAAGAGGGTTTCCACTCAGATAACCTGAAACCCAAGAAACGGGTTAAGCTCCTCAGCCCCTGGATTAAGTGCTGTTTTGTTGCGCTTACCCCAGCAGAGGGCAGGGCAACATCGCTCTCTTCGCTCCCCACCCCAGAGCCAGGTCCACGGTCAGAGGAGGTGGGCATTAGCAAAAATTTGGCTTTTTTTCCTTGGGTGGAAAGGCTGGAAGCCTGATTTGCTTCTGGGCCTTCAGCTGGCCTAGGTGTTATGAAGATGCTGATGTTACTGCTTCCAGCATCAGCGCTGTGGATCGTGCCAGGAGTGTGGGTGTGTGCATGGGGGCTGAAGCCTCTTTCACCCTGGGTTCGCCTCCATCCCTTACATGGTGAGGCTGGAAAAGAAGCGTGCGGCTTCTCCCGAGGCCTTAATCAACACCCTCGCCCCCACTTAAATCCCGTCTGGCGGCTGCTTCCTGCTAAGGTTATGACATCACTGCACGACGTTTCCTCTTTAGCAAAGCGGGGTCCAGGTGTTGTTCAAGGGGTGGCCCCCAAAACTGAAAAGAACAAGAATCAAGGATGGTGTTTACTCCCTAGGAAATGTGCTGTTTCTCAGGAAAACTGCAGAAGCCCCAAATGCATTTGCCAGACAGAGCTAGATCAGCAGAACAGCGGGTTTGGACTCGGAGGCCAGTTCAGTTCCGCCAGTGGGAAGAAAAACAATGCAGAATGTGGTTTTCTAGTTCCTGGGGTTTAGGGAGCTCAGAAACTCTCTCTCTCTCTCTGCCCTTGCTGCACCATTGTTAATTGTGGAGGAAACTCTGCCCTCTCTTAGTACTGACATTGAGTTTCCAGCAGCCTCAGTTTATCTGGCAGTGAAATGGAAAACCTCATTTTAAACTCATCACCTATGGTATGAGAGAGGTGGGTGTGACTCCCATGGGCCTTTCCATATCTTCTCCTCCCCCTCAATCGCCCTTTCTCTTTCTTCCCTGACTTCTGCTTGTTCTTTCTCTTTCCCTCCTACTCTTGAGGTCCTCTGTCCTCTGTCATCTCTCTGCCCCCTCCAGGCAGCAAGATGAAGAGCATGCCACATTCTGGTTAAGAAGTTTTGCTTTGCAGAAACACAGCCAATTTATGATCCTGCCCTTCCCATCTAGGGGCTTGTTTATTTACGTTGAGCAACATGAGGAGAGAGGCTTAGCTGGGAGTTTCTGAGGCTGGGGAAAATTACAGTGATACTTAAAAGTGATGCCCTCACCAAGGTGCTGTGCCCAAGCGGCCACTGAGCTCTGAACAGAGGGGCTTGTGGAGGGGGGGTGTCAGAAAGGAGGCGGGCTAAGGTTCCCCCTTGGAGTTATGGTTAACTTTCTCCATGTTCCCAAGCCAAGAGACAGAGACAGAAGCACAGAGGGAAAGAGGGAGACAGAGTAAGACACAGAGAGAGCCAGAGAGACAAAGAGAGAGCAGAGAGGGGAGAGACAAAAAATCCAAAGGGTAGAGAGAAAGAAAGAGGTGTGGCAGTTCTCGAATATGTTTAAAAATCACAAATAAGATTTGAAGAGAGGGGAAAGGGTTTAAAAGGGATTTTTTTCCCCTTATTTACTACTAAATGAAAGAGCCCCTGCAGCAGGTGACTGGCGACCAGGGGAGGTTCCATAAGAACCAGGACCAGTTAAGTGGCAAGGTCCCTGAGCCTTTGTTCCTGGCCTGCAGGGCAACTTGTACCTTCTGCATTTTTCTGTGGTGCAGGGTGGTTGAAAATTACGGTAGGCCCGGCACTGAAGCTTGTCCTGAAGAGCCAGGTCATGGGTTGATCTGTCTGGGGTGCCTCATGTCCCCCATCCCACTGGATATCCCTGTCCTACTAACACCTCTCCCCCCAAGCTGCAGATGACGTGTTAAAGTGGGGAGCACAGGCCCAGGATCATATATATCCCAGCTGGAACCCAGGACCTGCCACTCACTAGCTATGTGTTTGAACCAAATTCCCTAATCTCTGCGAGCTTTGGTTTTCCCATCTGGCAAATAGAGGTATTAATATCCCACAGTGTTATTATAAGAATTATTAATAATATTAGTACACTATTAAACAAGGAAACAAGTAATGGTCTTAGCTCTTAACCAACACATACTGAACACCACACTGTGGGTGTGTGTCGTACATTCATGATCCCAGGTCGTCCTCACGTCACCTCCACCAGGTACGGACCACAAACATTCTCACTTTTTACAGGACACTGAGAAAGGCAAAACCAAAATTTCCCGCTGGCAGGGTGGCTCCAACACCCTTCCCTTTCGCAGTCAACACATCATAGGCGACCAAGATACGTGAGCTTCCTTTCCTTCCCCACCTACCGATGGTTTGGCTTTCTGTTTGGACAGGCCCATTCCCAGCAGCTGGAGTCCAGCCCTGCAGAGCTGCAGAACCCTGGAGAAGCAGCCCAGCCTTGGAGGCCGTCGGGAAGCACCTCGTCCCAAATCCATCAGCCAATAGCTGGCGGAGGCATCCTGGGCAAAATCATTTTCTCTCTCTGAGGCCTCTGATTCCTCATCAGAGGACTGCAAGTAGAGGTGATGCTAAGGGTCCTCCTGCCCAGACAAGCTGTTTCGGGGACCCAGGGTAGGGAGGCAGCGTTATCAGTGCAGAGAGAAGCCACAGCTCACAGGACGGGCAGAATCCTCTTCCTCTCTCTCAGCCCCACCAAGAGCCTCTGTTAGACCTATAGACCCTCGGGGCATAGGCTGGGCTGTGGCTGCACCCAGACTTTAGAAGGGGAAAAAGGAGGACCACACAACCTTAAACTTACTCTGATCTGGGGTTTAGGCCCCCAGTCCATTGAGAGCAGTCAAATTTCAGGACAGAACACATAGGTTGAGAGATCAGACATGTGGGGCTTCAAGTCCATCTTAAGAGACCCTTCCTAGCTGTGTGAGCTTGGGCAAGTCACTGTCTCTCTGAGCCTTAGTTTCCTCATCTACAAAATGGGAATAAAACTAGTGCTACCTCCAAGGGTGGATGTAATACAACAAGGCTTACAAAGCACCTGGCCCAGCCTCCAGGGCACAGCAAATGCTCATCCACGCTGCTGCCCCTGCACCTGTGCTGAGAGCCGAGGGGCTGTGCTCCCGGACTTCCCATCCCCACCCGACTCAGGGCCTCATCCTGCCACCGCTGTCCATACCGGGTACGAGTGCCACTCGCAGGGTACGTGAAATGGCGTTTGAAAGATGAAGGCTCTGTGCTGCTCATGGATTTTCTATTTAAATTTACTGATTCCCTAATTATAATCTCAGCAAGAAAGAAAGGACCGAGACCAGCAGGGGCTGTCGAAGAGCAATTACTTGGCAATTTTCTTTTTTCCAGTGGAAGCGAAGGGAGGTGGAGGAGCAGGACACAGGGAGCTCAGATTCCCTGCTCCTTCCCTTTCCCTGGGCTTAATGTTCTCTGCCCTGTTGGCAGGGCCGGGTAGCTGCCTGGGAGCCGACTCAGCTCTTCCTTGGAGGGCAGCCACCGGGATGGTGCTTGGGGGGCAATGGGGGAGGGGGAGCTGGTGGGGGGGGACTTACCCATAAAGTGACATCTCTTTGACGTCCCCCTTTCTTGCAAAGCTGAAGCAGACCCTGCTCTCCCCTTCCTTCCTGGTTAACAGATAACTGTAGGGCACATACCTATTTGATAGATCTTTCTTTTTCTTTCCTAATTTCCAAAAGTAGAAAGAACACTTGCATAGAATTATCCAGGGTGCTTGTCAAAGATTCAGGCCCCAAAGTCTCACCTCAGACCTACAGAATCAGCCTCTGCCGCCTGGGGGTGGGCACTGACATCTGCACGTGGCTAGTGGCCTGGGAGATGCTCACAGACGCTGAAGGCCGAAAGCCCCCCACGGTGGGCTGTAAACTCCTTGAGCCCATCCTGTTTCCACATGGCAGCAAGATGCAAGGCTGGGCCCCGTGTCTGACACCTGGCGATCCATCATTGCATCCTTGGGCAACTCAGCTCATCACCTCTTGGGTGCCTGGGGTCACCAGCTTTGGACGTGTCAGATGCAGAAGAGGATGGCTGAAGACTTGCCTTGTCCTCTGCACAGAGTGACCCAAGCCAGTACATTGTCGTTTGCGGGGTATCAGATCCAGAAGGACTCTAAGCAAGCAATTTCTGAGCATGAGAACAAAGATGCCTGGGCTTCAAAATCTGGTTCCACCACCACTTACCAGCCAAACAACTTTGGACGTGTTGCAGCACCTCTCTGTGCTTCAGCTTCCTCAACTGTAGAAATAAGACAATAACAGAACCATCTTCCTGGGAGGGTAACTCACGATTACATGGGACACACGCACACCAATGCACATGTACGCCCATGCATGCGCACACACAAACATGTGTGCATGAACACACGGTACCTCACAAAGTGCCGGGCACGTACGAACTGCGAATTAACTGCTGTTGCTGGAGGCTTACTACACACTAAGCGCAGTGCTGAGTGCCATAGCTGGATTTTCTCATCAAATCCTCACCACCTGGTAAGTAGGTTTTGTCCCATTTTACAGAGGAGGGAACTGAGACTCAAAGAGATGAAGTAACTGGTGCCAGGTTAAAGAAGCAGTAAGGTTGGAGCCGTTGGTTTATTCATAAAATATTGGCTGCTCTGTGTGTGCCAGGCTCTATTCTAGGCATTGGGGATTTTGTGGAAAACAAGGTAGACAAGGTTCCTGGTCCCTTGGCAATCACGTCTATTTGGGGGAGATTTGGAGACTGACTCTAAATTGTCTGACTCCAGAGCCCACATGTCTGCCCACCACTTGTACTGCCTTCTTCATAGGCGATGGGTCTTATGATCATCGTCAAGCACACGGCCAAGCCTCTCCCATCTCCTGTCTCTGTGTCTGGGTCCTGGGACTCTGTACTTGGAACAGAGTGGGACTTGCTGAGAAGAGCTCTGATCCTGGGATGGGGAAGCAGGTTGAGGGTAGAATACAGACCACCAGGTTCAGAGTGAGGGTTGGAGGGTCTCAAAAACTATGAGTTGAAACAGCACTCATTTTACAGTCAGATCTAGACTTTGCTGCTTGTTATTCCTGAAAACGTTGTCCAAAGTGCGTTGAGATTTCCCCATCACTAGGAGGGATACCTGCTCCTCCCCCAAGTCCCCTGACCTACATCTTCTCAGGATCAGAAGGGCGGTCACCCCTGGCCAGGTGGGCTGCAGGTCGGGGAATAGGAACTTGGGCTCCCTCTAGTGAGACAGTGGGGGACCTGAGTTCCAGGCGCAGAGCAGCCTCTCGGTAGGACTTCCTCCCTGTCAAGAAGTTGGTGGGGTTGAGAGAGTCCTGGTCAAAAATAGCCCCTCCTGTGGCTGCCAAGGACGGCAACAGCTCCCCGGCAGAGCTGTCAGGAAAGCTCGCTCTTCTGAGGTCCTTGCCTCTGCACCTAAACTTCCCCCAGCTGTGCACACACAGATCCCTGGGTTCTGGCCCCATGCAGCCCCCTGAGCCTCCTCACCATACTCTTTGCCACACCAAACAAGCACTGCTTTCCCTGCTGGGTCGGTTGGGCTGGGCTTGCCCCTGGCCCCTTCCTGCTCCCTACCGACTGGGGGTGGGCCATGACAGAGGTTGGCCCTGAGCCCCATTTCCAGGCTCAGCTTTGCCTCCTGGAAACCACCCCATAGTATTTTTGGAGTCACTTAACATCCTAACGATTAGCAAACTCTTGCAACCAGATGCCTCGGCTCTGCTGAGTCAGCAGAAGTCCCAACAGCAGTGGAGAACAGACCCTGGGCAGTGTCACTTCGAATGAGTCTCGTGACCTCTCAGGGCTGCAGTCTCCTTGTCTGAAAACTGAAATAAAAGGCTGAGGTTAAAAGGGACAAAATATGGGAAAGCACTTTGGAAAGTATAATGCACAAGCCGCTGTTAGTATTTCTATTATGTTTGAAACCGGGAAATCAGCTGAGATGCCTTATCCTCTAGGATTCCAGTGGCTTTTCTTGGATGTCCCCCCACCATGACCATGTAGTGGGCCCCTTCCGCTCTCAGTCTCTCTGCTGTTATGTAGATGTGGGGAGGAGTGTAGGGAGGGCAGGATATTCCCAGTCACCTGGACTTCAGAGCACCTGCTAACACTGAATTAGGCCAGCTTAGGGACCTGCCTGGTTTCATAGGTACCCTGACTCTATTCCGCATCAAATCCATCTGAATTTGTAATTCAATCCCTTCTCCTAATTTTCACTTTAAAAATCTGACAAATCCTTTGTATGTAGCCAACTTCACGGGAAGTTTGGGGAGACAGACGGAGCTTACCTCACGGCCACACAGACAACTTAAAGTTGAGTTTCGACATCTCCCTAAACGTCCCTTGGTTATTCCCAATACCTGGAGGCCAGCCTCCATCTCCTCTTTCCTAAGCCCTCTTCAGCTCTCTCCCATCCCAAATTCCTACCACAGAGAAGTTTAGGTCTTTCTTTCTTCAAGGACCCACACCTCTATCTACAAAGGCAATCCCTTCCCTGAGAGGAGCTTAGGTGTCAGTTAAGGGGATAATAACTCCTTTCTCTCCACTACACTTGTTTATCTCTGGACTCCCCATTCATGTGGGTAAGAGATAGGAAAGAATGAGGGCTGATGGGATGCTACGGCAGGGGCAGAGGGTGAGGAGGTCACAGAGAGGAGCTCCAAGGCTGCACATAGTTCTGTCCCATAGTTATTTTTAAGGGGGTCTTAGCTCCTCAAGTCACAGAATCAAACTCAAGCATTTTCTCCTCTACACGGCAGAGTCTTAATAAAGGTTTGTCCTGAGCTGACCTAGTTCAGTAACATATTAAGGAAGACAGGACCCATACTCTTTCCAACCGAAGCTGAAGCCACAGAAGCAAAAGGGCCCTGGAAATGCCTCCAGGCCCATTGTGTCTGGTCCTTTGTCCTCCTGCTCTGGAACCTCTGAAGCCCAAGGACACCCAGCTGTCAGACTCGTGGCCAGAGACAGAGACAAGAGATGTGACTGAAGCTTGCGAGTAAGGAGGAGAGTCGCACAGTCATTCCAGACTCCAGATAATTCCATGTGGGGTCAGCACACCCTGGAGGGGCAGCCGTGGGTCTCAGGTTCTTCATCTGTATGGTGGTCAACATCATAACAATAACAACAGCAGCAACTGCAAATAATAATAGCTGCCCTTATTTGAGCGCTTATTATGTGCCACGTCCTTACACACATTTTTCACTGAGTATGGTAATCGTATGATGTAACTACCCTCATTTTACAGAGTGAGGAATGGAAGAACTGAGACATGAGAGGTTTCGTTTGTCTAGAGGTGACATAGTTAGGAGGTGTAGGAACCGTGCTTTTAACCATCACATGGCCCTGCCTCCTAACCAGTATACCATTTAACACTTGTACCAATTCTCAACTTAGAAATGAACTTCTCAGGTACTATTTTATTTACCCCTCACCTCGATATACCCAACCTGGAAGCTATTTTACAACCACGTCACAGACAAGGAAACGAGGCTTAGAGAAATGACAAGGTTTGTCTGCCTCTCCTTTGCTCACTGGAATTCGAGAGCGATGCCAAGGTAAAAGGTATTGACATTCTGCAGTGGAAAGATAAGCTGGTGGGGGAGGGAGTGTATATTAAAGGGGTGAGCATCTCCCTCCCCATCATGAGCAAGCTTATGGACTAGATGGAGAAAAACAACACAAACCACAAAAAAAGCTTTCACATCCCCTTTGGTATGCCATTGCCTCCTGCCCTTCTGGGAACCCGCCAGCTTGGCACTGAGCTTGAATTCCTCTAAGAGTTGAGTTGGTTTCACCATTTGAGGCTCTGGGCACAGTGACAAGGGCGGGTTTTCTCGGATCTGCAGTGAGCATTACACCAGAGTTTGGGAAATAGCCCCTACTCAGCACTGCACCGACGCAAATACCCCAGTGTCTCCCTCCTGCCCACTAGCCGCCCAGGACTCTGCCGGCCCCACTGGGCACTGATGTAATTACCAATATGAGGATGAATATTTAAAGGGACTCTTATTTAACCGGTAAGTGCCTCCTCTCCAAGTTCCCTCCATCACTGCCTCTAGATGGATTTCTAGAAGGATTGTTCTGACTTAGACCCGGAGCTGCCTCTGGTTTGGCCTTGGTCATGTGACCATTCTCCCTGCTTTCTTGGTGGGTGGCCTTAAAGGTAGAAGGGACTGGTCAGTCTGGCCTGGCTGTGAATGTCAGGGTCAGCCCCTCTATTCTCCGTGACCGGATCTGGGGAAACAAGACTGTGACGGGTCCAGGGAGAGGGAGACAACCATAGAAGCAAATGGGACTGACCACCCATGACGAATTACCTCTTTACTATTTCTGACACCCGCCTTGGTGCCACAAAGGATTTGGGTCATTTGTGACAGTATATGTAGTAAAATATAAAACGCAAGTGACCCAAAATCTGAAGGCAGTGTAGAATTTGGGTTAAAAACGCAGGCTCTCCACTCTCATTGTCATTGGTGTGGGAGAGGCAGCCTCTCTATATGTGCAGGGCCCCCTAGAGTGACCCAGGACTGTTGTGATTTTAGCAACTGAAAGCAGCTGCATCCCCGGAAGCCCCTCAGTCCTGGGAAGCCAGGACAGTTGGTCACCCTGCCTGTTTAACACCAGAATCAATTCTGACAGTTGGGAGGTCTTATCCCCATTTTAAAGATAAGGAAATAGAGGCTCAGGAAGCTGGAATACCTGGCTTATGGGCACACACCTAATGAGTGGTTACGGTGGCAACTTAAGTTGAAGTCTCACGGGCTCCAAAACCCACGTTATCCATGGTGCTCTAAACCAGGCAAGATCCTGACCAGAGCAAAATTTCAAGCCTGTTTTGGTGAATTTATTCAAAAGAGCTTGGTGGCTGGAGGAACCCAGCTTGTCTCCATGAACAGTGGGGAGGTGGGCATTCTTCCTTGGGCTGCCCTTGGCACTGGGGATGGAGCAGAAGAAAACAGACCTGGTCCCACTGTCTGGGAGCTTGCAGACTCGGGGGACAGACATCAGGCAGACACATATATAAAATAGAGGCAGGGAAGGCCAAGTGCCCTGAAGAAAGATACACACACACACACCTGCCCCCGCCGGGTAAGGGAATCGGTGGTCAGAGGGGCGCTTTCCCGATGGAGTTGTTGGAGGGACCTCTCTGCGGAGGTGACATGTGAGCAAAAACCTGAATAAGGTGAGAACAACTTTGTGTGAGTAGCGTTCCAGGCCGAAGAAGCGCAGTGCAAAGGCTCTGAGTCCAGAACATGCTTGGCCTGTGTGAGGAACAGCCAGGGGGCCAGCGAGGCTGGAAGGGAGTGAGCGAGGCAGAGGCTGCCAGGACCTTAACCCAGAGCCTTGCAGGGAGGCTGCTGGAGGGCTCAGGGCAGGAGAAAGACAGGACTGTGAACTGGAGGTGACAGAGATCAGCCCCTGCCCCCCACCGCAGTCTGAGCCACAGCAGCCGTGTCTCCATGGGCCCCTGCGATGTGGTCTCCTCTGGCCAGGTGGCTCAGGGTCAGGGCCACCGAAGTGGGGGATGAGGGTGGGGTGATGAGGAGTACCTTTCCCTGTGTCCCTGGTCGAGTGGCTCAGCTCCCTTGGTCTGCCTTCCTCCTTGTCTCAGCATCACTCCAGGGTCAGAGCCCTTTGTCCAGGCATCAAAGTTCTCAAGAAGCTCTCCGTGCCCAGCACTGTGCTGGGATCTGAGGGAGCATGGAGTACGCGTCAGGCCTGGGATAGAAATGTGAACAAAAGAGACACACTCTCCCTGTCCTCCGGGCAGCTTACATGCAGGGAGAGAGGCTGTCATTAAACCAACAGACACACAAAGGGGTCCACATTTATACGCGAATCAATACAACTGTGTATCCTAGGTGAGATGAGCTTGGAGAGATAAACAGTGGTGGGATCACGAAGGGCCTTGAAAGCACTGCCAAGCAGCGTGGGTGTGCTTTTGAAGGCAATGGGAAGTCATTGATGGAATGTAAATGAGGGGCTGACTAAGCAGATTCGCTGTGAGAAATGGGCCAATCGGAGAGGTACTAAGGAAGCAGAAGTGACAAGAATGGGTGATAGCTTGGATGGAACTAATGATGGCATGGCAAGCGGGGAAACTTGGGTAGTTTTCCCCCAAAATGGATGTCCACCAGGAACCTCAGGATGTGACCTTATTTGGAAATAGGGTCTTTGCAGTTGCAATTAGTTAAATTAAGTTGAGGTCATACTGGATTGGGACCATGGTCCAATGACTATTGTCCTTACAAGAAGAGAAAGCAGAGACACAGGAAGAAGTCCATGTGAAGATCAAGGCAAGGTTGAGAGGGATGTATCTACAAGCCAAGGAATGCCCAGGATGGTTGACAATCACTGGAAGCTAGGAGAGAGGCAAGGAGCGGATTCCCCCCTGAGCCTCCAGAAGGAACCAACCCTACCAACACCTTGATATCAAACTTCTGGGCTACAGAACTAAACTTTAGTGAGTGACTAAATTTCTGTTGTTTTAAGCCACCCAGTAGGAGGTAGTTTGTTATAGCAGCCACAGCAAACTAATACCGAGGGGAAAGAGGATGAGGGAGAAATCAAGAATGACTCCCAGTTTTGTGACCTGGGTGTCCTGGGAGGCTATGATGTGGTTTGCTGAGCTAAAGAATATGGGAAAAGCCATCTGGGCTATTTGCAAAGAGCAGGGCCCTGCCGACCCAGAAACAGGACAGGTATGTTTTGATGGGAACATAAGAATTAAAGAAGAATCCAGAATCACTTGTACCTAGGAATTGGGACCCCAGCCCTAAAATGTGCATTTTGTGAACCTGTGTCCAGGGCCTCTGGGACACAGTGGTGAGACACAAGGAGCCTGACTTATAGAGCTCTCTGTTGGTCAGCCTGGGGCAGCCAGACCACACCTGTGGCCTTTGGTATCCAGCTGAAACTGGCTCTTCTCTTTCCATGCTTACATAACACAGGGGGTCTGAGTCCGGTTCTGAGCATAGTACGCAAGGGTGGGGGTCAGGAGAAGACAGCACTGGGCCGGAAATGTCGATGGGTAGCAATGGGGTAGCATCTGGGGGCACCAGACGGAGAAGGGGTGGTTTCAAGGACCCCCTTGGTCTCTTCCCATCTTTTCCCTAGAAGCCTCTGCAGCTGCACAATCCCCCTTCTCGCCAGTTGCATAGCAAAACCGCGGTTCCTCCAGCTCCGAGCCAGGCCCTGCAGACGTGCTGACACAGTTGAGGGCAAAGGGCATCAAGACCCCAACACGAGGTGCCCTGTCCTCAACACAAATGAGCCTGAGCAACTCCAGCCAACAGCACTCATGAATCTCCATCAGCTCTTAGGCATCATTTCTCATAATGATAACGGGGAGAGGACACGGAGCCCCACTGAGAACATGGAGGCCCTAGAGCAAGGTGAATCCCTCTCTGAGGACCGCACTTGCACAGAACGGATTTTTCTGAGACTCAGAGGGAAAAAAAAAAAAAAACTGATTTAATTCTGAGGAAATTGCCTTTTTTACCCACCTGTGTAAGCCTGTATTTAAATGCTAATATTTTTGGCCTGCTGGGATGCCACATTTATTTTCTTCCTAAGCAGCAACAAAAATCATTTATTTATGAGAATTCTAGCTCCTACCCTCTCTCCTGAGTTCCTTACTTTCATTTCTATCGGCGAGCTAGACTTTTCTCTCCCCAAGACAAATGGAATCTGTAACCATTTCATTCCCCAGACCTGATCCTCTTTGTACCCTTCCTGTTTCTGTTTCTAGGAACGCTGGTGGCTTTTGACACCCTCCCGTCCCTGAGACTTTCCTCTGATCAGTCACCAGTCCCATTGACTCTACCTCCTCCCCTGGAGTGAATCACTAAGTCGGCCTGAGCCTCCACTTCCCCATCTGTAAAATGGGTAAAATTAAATCATAATACCAACCTCATGAGTTTGTGACAAGACCCAGATAATCCAAATACAACCCCCAGCACAGAGTAACAAGTCATGGTGATTATAATGATCCTGACCCCCGTGGAATCTGCCCTTTTCCTCTTGGTGGTTGTCCTGTTAAGAGCTGTGCAGTGAGCTCTGAGAGGACTCAGTCCTTCTGATCAGAAAAACGCACACTGGTCACTATTTGCTTCAGAGTATTTTCCTCCTCTGAAATTCTCTACCTTATAAATTTGTTTGTTTGTTTTTTTATGGTCTGAGCACCCCTCCCCAACTCCACCTGGAAAATGCAATTTCCACAAGGGAAGGGATTTTGTCTTTTTGGCTGGCGCATCCCCAGTGCCTGGTACATAGTGGGATTCTAGAATTTTAGAAGGGAAGACACCTAGACTGTGCCGGTTATTAAGCTACTGACCCCCAGCTTCAAGGGCTCTCTTCCCTGCCCTGCTCCGTGATGCTGGGCTGGGACTCTGCAAGCCACATCTCTGCTTTGCCAGCAGTGCCAAGACAGGCTGTGCCATGGCGGAGAGGGAGGCTGCAGGCTGGAGAGGGGGCCTTGTCCCTTCCAGGCAGCTTCCTGCTCCTGCCCGTGTCCCCGCGGCCACAGTGCTTTACCCTAGCAGTGGCGGCAGCTTCCAGTTTCTGATATATACTTTTTTGAACTCCCAGAATCAACCTCATAGGTCTGCCTCAGAGATGCTAGCACCAGCCAGCCAGCAGTCCTTCCGCAAAGGTCTGAGTCTCACTGTCACAGAGTCCCTCCTCCAGGCTTCTAGGTCCTGAGGATGCCAGTTCTTTATGTTGTCACCCCTACCCCCAGCCCCAGCACTAGAGCAGGCAGCTGCTTCCTGCAGCTACCACCTCTGTGATGCCTCACTCTCCCCCTTTGCCTTTCCGGTCCTCCAATACCTGCTTAACACGTCCCTATATGAAATTCTCTCTGTTAAAATAGCTGGTGTGGCTTGTGTCTCCTGGCTGCTCTGTGACTGAATCTGTGCCTACTCTCCACCTCCCTCGCATCCCCACAGCCATGGCCGTGCAGGGAATTCCCTCCAGGATGAATGTCTCCATTCTCTCTCCACGATGTTTTAGGGATGGGGAGTTTATGATTTTAAGGGACAGCTGCTTTTTTCTTTTAATAGCGAGGCAAAACGCGTCTCCCTCACACTGCCAGTGGCTTTAATTTTGAACCCTGATGAGATACTAAATAAGTTTCCATGAATTTTCGAGTCAAATGTCAAATGGTCTTGACTCAAGATGGCTGTGTGACCATCAACAAGTTACTTTCCTTCTCTGAGTCTTTCCTCACCTATAGAGTCGGTAACATAATAGTACCTGCCTCACAGAGTTATAAGGATTAGATCTGGGCAAAGTGAGTATTTAGAGCAGTCACCTGCATGTAGAAGGCATTCAATGAATCCTGCTGTCATCGTTATCATTGTGAGGACAGCCTCTCCACCCTCTAAAGAATAGCATGTTTGTCCTGTCTTAGCCTTGCACTCAGAGAGGTCAGTGTACTTTCCTGGGCCCAGACGCCATCTGGAGCCCCCATCTGCCTCTCCTCCTTCTCCCTGGAACTAGTTTGTGAAGATTCCCATAAACAGTTTCAGGTGGAGAGATAAGTGTCTTCCTGAGTTCCTTTGGCTAACGCACACTGGTACAAGGAGGCTGACTAATTATAAGCCTGCTGACGGTTTAATTTCCCTGGAGCCATGTGAATACCATGTGGCCTCTTCTGTTCCTTGTTTTCAGAATACCGTGTTTCTTGAGCAGAGAAGAATCCTCTCCTATACTCTCTTATCATGAATTTAATAGAGGCACAACCTGCCTTCCTTTGCTGGGAATTTTCCTGGCACACTAAACACCTTGCCCACGTTCCTGGGGGTTTTGCTGTGTGATATTTTGGATGCTGCCGACCCTCTCTGGGCCTGAGTCATTTATTTAAGACTGAGGGTTCAGATACTTGATGCCTTGCTGTGTTCAGAGGAGGATCTGAAATGCTTAGTGTTTGAGTTACTACTAGGGGAGATTAAAACTTGGAGCCCTGCTCCACGATTTCCAGTGACCATGAAGCTTCACCTACACAGCATGAATTCTTTTAGGGGACGGGGCAGGAGTGGTGGCACCACCAACAACAGTGGCAGTAGTAGGAGCAGCAGTAATGACCTTTGCCCCTGACAAAGTGGTTTAGTATGCCAGAAGCTAAATTAATCACATTGATTTCATTTAAATCTCCCCCAAACTTTAGGAGGTAAGAATTGTTCTTCCCATTTTACAGATGAAAAAACTGAGGCTCTTTGGCTTGCTCCAACAATTGCTAAACTGCAGACCTTAGGCTCTCAGGTCTGTCGTTGGCTTTTGTACTTGCTGTTCCTCAGCCCTAACAGTTATTACCTCAGGGAGCTGTATGGCTGGTTTGGAATCTCTGCTTAAGTGTCATTTTAATAGAGAGAAGACTTCCTCGATGACCCTATAAAATAGGAGCTCCTGTCACTCTTATCCACTTAGTCAGCTTTCTTTTTCTTCGAAGCACAATCGATATATGCACATATTGGTTGACTGCGTCTGTCCTTCCACCACATGAATGGGAAGTTGACAAGCACAGGACTTTTTCTGTTTTGTCCATCACTGTATATTCAATGGCTGGAGCAGAGGTCATGGTAACAGTGTTTTCAACATATATGGGTGTAGAATGAACGAGTGATTAAAGGTGCAAAGATCCATGGTCTTAACCATTATCTGTCTTGCTTGGAGGAGTTATGAGATACTTGTTTGTAAGATTGGCCCGATCCTTCAAACAATAGGTGCCTTTGCTTCTTTACCCCTGTGTGTTCAAATGTTGGGATTCCAGATTCCTGAGCTGGAGCCCAAATACGAATCCCCTCCGGAGATCTCCCGTCATCCCCAAATAGACGCTGCTGACAGCCTTCCAGAAGTTCCTCCTCCAGCAATATTCCTGGCCAGGTTTCCAGCCGAAAGACCAAGTTCAGGGTCAGCTAACGTCACTAAAGTCACAGCCTTTGTTTTTTTGGCTTCTCAGTTTTCAGTGTCCTTCCCTTGTGTGGGATGGAAGAGAGAAGCAACTGGGTGTAGCTGAGAGTTCCATGTCCTACGAAGTGAATTCTGCATTCAGAGGGCAGGACTCTCCTTGGCAAAACGGTCAGGTGGGTACCACATGCTCTTTTAATCTTTCTCTAATCCTTCTCCTCCTCCTTGGTGCCCAGGTAGTGCTGCCCTTGGCCGGCTGCTTGCCTACCTGGTGATGTTTCACACCCCAGTTCTTTCCTCTTTCTTCTCCATCACTATGTGCCCTGCATCTCCATCCCACTAAGATTCTGCAAAGTGAGCAAAGTTCATTGGATAAACGATTCTTGACAAGGGCTTCACATCTGATGATGAGTCCACTCCACCGTTAGATCCAGGAGGGCACCGACCATGTCTATCTAGTGTGCCCGGGTCAGCATTTTCTACATCCTGGGCCCTCAGTGCTTCCTGCACCCAGGCTGCTCAGCCCTTTTCTACAGACTGGGAGTTCAGTAAGTACTGGATATATGAGCAAGTGTACAAAAGAACAAGTGCCATTAACATTCCCAGGTACCATATGCATTTTAACTGGGACCTTCAATACCTTAAGACAAAGAGTGAATAACATGGCAGTTTCAAACCTTAAGACATCAAACGCAAGGGGGTATTTTCCTCCAGGGCTCCTTTCTGTTGTATGTGTTGTGACTCATAACCATGCCGGTGAGTCAGGGAGCGCAGGCCACTTTGGGGCTTGGAGAAAGGCTCTGTGCTAGTGGGCTGTCTCCTGGGTCTGTTCGTGGAATTGAAATTTGTTGGTGAACTGAGGGCTGAGGTTCGTTTCAAGATTCATTTCCACGTGACTCGCAGAAGATGGGAAAGAAACTAGACCCGGAGCATGAGTTCTGGCATATGTGGCATTTTATCAACGGGTGGTCTCCCTTCTCTGGCTCTTAAGCAATCTAGTGCTCTCAAACATCCCAGAGAAACAGATAATAGACAAGCCGATGGAGAGGAAGAGAGAGACATTCCCAGGGCATGGTTTAGTTCAATGCCAGGTGGATTTCATATCTGCTGTTCAAATGGAACCACGGTGCATTGGTGGGTGATACCCATGGTGATGGCCCATGGGGACCCTTTAAATCACCAGGGAAAGTAAAGTGGGGATGTCATGGGGGAGGTTCACGGCCCTGTGTAGAGGGTGGGATGAGATGTCCCCCTGAAGTTCCATGCAACCCACAGAGTCTATGGTACTGAACAGCAGCCAGACTTTTTATTAAGCAATAGTTGGGGTTCATATTTGCATACTACCGTGCAGTTTTACTTCTAAGAGTATTGTACTGTAGTCAGATTGTTTGAATTTCGGTCATTCCTTTATGGCATCTCCGAGGAGTACTTTCTTCGTCAAGAAAAGCCCTAATTGCACTCCTCTGCTGTCCTGATGAGAGAGCACAGACTCTTAGCTGCTCTGTAGGGGTGGGAGCTGGAGTTGAACAGCCGACTTTGAGTGGGTGTGTGTTGGGGTGGAGGGCGGAGCACCTGGAGCCGGGAAGCAGCAGAGGCATTGACTTTCCAAATCAACGGAGGCAGACAGCCCCTGCTGCTGGTGCCAGGGAGCTGCACAAGCCAGCTCCCCCAGGGCTCCCCACTCAGCCCGACTTCTCCTTGATGCAAACCAGGCCGCTCAGAAGCTGCCTGCAAACTTTCCACTGAGCGCAAAGCAGTGGTCTCCTGCTCTGGAGGGAAGTCCTCCCAGATCCCGATCAAGGCACGGCACAGAAAATTGGTCTATTAGATTAACCAGGAAGGAAAGAGCGGGAGAGCGAACCGGGAGGCTGTGGATTGGAGTGCTTTTGCGTGGCAGTCCCCTCCCTCCTGACTCGAGTATTAATTGCTACATTACCACTGCCATGTAAGAAAGACAGTCAGCAAAGCCTGGGAGAGCTCCAGCTCCTCCCTCCCTGCGCTGCCCAGCTTCACCCTCCTCCTCCGTCCCCTCAGAGCGCCCTGTGCCCTGGCAGTGCTGCCCCAGTCCTGACATCCTGAGATCCTCCTGTGGCGAGGACTTGGGTGGACAGCGGGAGGGGGTGGAGGGAGGCAGGAAGGAAGGGAGCAGTTATCGTGCCCTGCAGGCTCTCTGGATGCAGAAGCCGGACTCACTGCAGAGGCAGCTGTGCTGTTCCCGTAGCTTCTGGGGTGCGTCCTTCTCTCAGGGTTCGCCCAGGCAGGCTCCAAGTTCCAGGGGCACGCAAGGTGGGTGCCTTGCCTCCTGGGTGCTGACAACAGAGCCTGCCTTCCCTCTGCCACCATGAGCGGCTGCTCCAAAAGATGCAAGCTTGGGTTCGTGAAATTTGCCCAGACCATCTTTAAGCTCATCACTGGGACCCTCAGCAAAGGTAGGGAGCCTGGCCTTGACCCTCGTTTTCTGTATTGGTGTGGTCTGGCTGGTCAGAGTGCCTTGGTGCGGTAAGTGTGGCCATTCCCGTGCGCCTGGGTCTCAGAGGAAGCTGGGGAGAAATCGGGGGCTGGATTTCAGGGTTGCTGACAACCTGGGTCCTGGCCCCGAGCAGGCGGGCACCAGGCCAGGGAGCTCAGGCGGCTGTAATTGCCTGGAACTTTGGAAATGGGTTTGGCAGTGTGTGGCTGATTGGTTCCAGGCGGGCAGAGGGACAGAACCCTTCCCAGAGCCCTAGAAGCAGCTTAGCATGACTAGAGTTTCAAGAAGTTATCCACGGAGTGTTGTGCCTTGTTGATAAAAGAGAGATTTGATGCAGTGGGCTGTGAGTAATTCTGCAGAACAGAGAGGCTGGAGGGGGCCAGCAGGAGGTGGCTCTGGGGCTGGAATCCACCGTGCACTGGTGAATACAGGATCTATATCAGCTCTGGGTCTGATGTCAGGAGCCAAGAGCTTCCTCTCATTGGGTTCCAGGGTCTTGCGTTTCTGGGGCTTTGTTCATCATTCCTTTGCTTTTTTTGGATCCCTGTCCCTCTGCATCTCCTACCTATGCCCATTCCCCAAGAACAGGGGTGGCAGGGAGTTTTCAGGTCTGACTGCCTGGGTAGCCCAGAAGGTATGGTTGTGGACCAGAACTAGGACTGCACGTGTGCAATTCAGCCCCAGGATGCAGAGGGGAGGCTAACTTCTCAGGGGGCGTCCCTGTCTCTGGGGCCCCATGTTACACTCTGTACCAAGGAGTGTGAGGGACTCAGAGACACTCTGGCAAACTTTCTGGAGATAAAACTTAAAGAGAGAGCAGCAGCGAGATGTGGTTGCACTGGCTGAAAAAGCGACTTTAAATATTCATGCCCTTCGTTCAGGAGGAAAGATTCTTTGGGGGAGATGCACTGGAAGCGGCGGGCAGGGTATTTGGGGAAGGAGGGAGGCCCACATACCCCTGATCGGGGATTTTTTTTAATGACAATGAGAGGGCTTCCCTGGTGGCGCAGTGGTTAAGAATCCGTCTGCCAATGCAGGGGACACGGGTTCGAGCCCTGGTCCAGGAAGATCCCACGTGCCACGGAGCAACTAAGCCCGTGCGCCACAACTACTGAGCCGGCACTCTAGAGCCCGCGAGCCACAACTACAGAAGCCCGTGTGCCTAGAGCCCGTGCTCCACAACAAGAGAAGTCACCGCAATGAGAAGCCCACGCACCGCAACAGAGTAACCCCTGCTCACCGCAACTAGAGAAAGCACGCACGCAGCAAGGAAGCCCCAACGCAGCCAAAAAATAAAAAGTGACAATGAGAGAATATAAAGGCTGTGTATGGCCATCTCTAATGAGCTGGTTCAGGTCCCCGGCTGCCCGGCGGGTCCAGCATGATGAAATTGTAAGGTGGGTATGGGAGAAGGAATGATGAGATTTTGCTTGTCTCCTTTCTCTGGCCCTTTCATAGCTCCTGTTCTGTCCCCATTGCACTTCTGAAATAGGGCACTGCCCCTGCAGGAAGCTCAGGTGGGTTGAATGCCCAATGCTAAGGGTCAGGCTGCCAGGCAGAATTACTAGGGGCTCCAAGTGGGATAGACTGAGGTGAGGCGGAGAGAGCAGAGGACTTAGGGGATCGTGCAGGGTTCCCGCATTCAATCCTCTCCGCAAGGATCCCGGGATCTCAGGGCGTGATGCGTGAGGGGCAGCATCCTATCCCAGTCGCTACTTCCCAGAAATAGAATGCAAAGAGCTTTGGCCTGAACTTAGGAAACCTAGGTCTCAACCCCAGCTTCGCTCCCTGTGCAAGTCACAGCCTTGCTGAGCCTCGGTTTCCTCATCTGTAAAATGAAGCTAACCTATCCACCTCCCAGCCCTGTTTCAAGGATCCAGGGACGCTGAGACACGGGATCCCTTTACGGAGTGTGTTGCAGTGACCCCACATGAAGGAGAGGTCAGGGACTGAGACGGGCATGGGTCTGGAGAGGGTGACCCAGGCCAACCCCTCTGCCTGCCCAGGGTCAAAATCTCTTTAATGTAGCCGACGGCAGGCAGGTCTGTACACTCCAGGCAGGGGGAGAGAGATCACAGAGGACATAATGCCTCAAGAGGGGGTGAGTGTGAGCAGGTGAGGTCAGTCAGGGAGAGAGAGTGTATGCAAAAGTGTGTGTGTGTGTGTGTGTGTAAGAGAGAGACAGAGAGATTAAGAGAAAGGGTGGACGGCTATTTGAATAAATGAGGAGGATGATATTTTTGTCTGCATATTTGCCCACAACCATCCACTTGACATTTATTTACTGAGCACCTGCGCTGCGCCACACTCATTAGACACTGGACATATGGATGAATAGGACTCGAGCCCTCCGTCAAGAAACGTGCATTCCAGTGGGAGCACAGACCAAAGACACAGACCCCACGGGGACATCACTCTGAGTGCTGAGAAGGAGGGAGGCATGGGGGCCAAAGGGCACAGAGAAGAATAGCCTGAGCAGGTGAAGAGGCTCCTCCAAAAGTGGCATCTAAACTGAGCCGAGCAGGAGGGCCAGGGCTGGGCAGTGGAAGGAGGTTGGTGCTGGCAGAGGGAGCAGCATTAGAGCGTCAGCCTTTGCAGAGAAACCAGCCAGTGGGTCAGGACGGCCCCCTCTCTCTGCTCAGAATCCCGGAGACTAAGATCCATGTGACACAGAAAGGGCTCCACAGGGACCGGTAGTGGGGACCGAGTGGCCGCCTGGACTCCTTCCGACCTGCTTCACTACTGAGTTTTCTCAGACTCATGTGAGAGGCGACCCACGGCAGCCATCAGGGCACGATCATGCCTCCTGGCTCCACAGAGGGCACCAAGAGTTTACACAGCCCTGGCTCTGCGCCAGGCACAGGATGGGAAGCCAGTGTTCTGCCCAGCCCAGGTGTTCAATAAATATTTTTAAAATAAATGACCAAGAGAGCAGAGCCAAGCCTAGAGCAGGAGAGTGGAGAACAGTCTTTCTAATGTATAGACCGGCCCTAGGTGAATTTAGATTACACCCTACGTGGACACATGACATTTGCCTAACGATTTCTGGTTTCCATTGTGATTTCACTTATTCATTATTCATCACACTGAGTCCTAGATTTGCAATAATCCAACCTTTAGAAGAAGTATTTCTCTTTGCTCCTTTCGGGATTGAGGAATGTAAAGATTCCATAGCACCAGGTACCTCCTGCTGGTCCTGGGGGCAATTTATTGTTTCTTACCTGCCTTGGGAATAACTGGGGAACAGGGAGGGCCCATGCTCACCCCCTCTGTGTCCTGCCTGCTCCTGTCCTGGCCACCTCCCCCTGATGCCAGCAATGCCCCGTTTCACTGGTCTCAGCTGCCAGTGGCCCAGATTTCTCACGGAGGTCCTTTTCAGAGATCAGGTCCTCCCCCTTGACTTTGACTGTTTCCTTCATAGCTCTGATCACAATATGTGATCCGTGTCTCTTTTAGGAACATGTTTGCTTAAGGCCGTCTTCCCCACTTGACTTAAGCTCTATGAGGGCAGGGCCCACGCGCATTTTTACTCACCACTGTAGCCGGAGCTACGCATCCAGGGCCCAGCCCAGAGTGAGTGCTCCGCCAATAGCATTAAATGAATGAAGCAGCGCTACGTGGCACCCTGAGACGATGCTTGTACTAGCCTGAGCTTCTAGGAAGCCCCGTGCACACGCCTGTCCCAGAGGTGCTCAGTCTATGGTCAGAGGGTGAGCCTCCAGCCAGACAAATCATTCAGAACCGTGCCTGAGCTTCTTAGGGTCTTGGGAAGGGCATTTAAATGGTCAGAAGAGGGGAGGTTGTGTGTGTTTTGGGGATGGGGGAGTGTCCTAGCACCCTCGCTCCTGCCCCTTCAGCTCTACTTTGATTTGTTTCACATACTGGACTTCTCTGAAATTTAACAAACGAGTTTAAAAAAGGTTTAAAAAAAAAAAAAGCTTAAAAGAAGTTTGCAAACAAATTATGCAGTGGCAAAGGCAACTGGTTGCCAGACTAGGACATCTTGGGTTCTCTGCATACTGGCTGGGAAGCCTCGTGCCAGGTCCCTTACCCCTCTCTGGCCTCAGGTACCTAATCTATAAAATGGAATCGTAAATGGCCTCCTTACGGGACTTAATGAGATTGTGTATGTAAAGCTTCCTGAGCTAATAAGGACCTACTGTGTAGCACAGGGAACTCTACTCCATGCTCTGTGATGGCCCATATGGGAAAAGCATCTAAAAAAGAGTGGATATATGTATTTGTACAACTGATTCACTTTGTTGTACAGCGGAAAATAACACAACATTGTAAATCAACTATACTCCGATAAAAATTAAAAAAAAAAAAAAAGATACCCGCATAATAAGTCCTGAGGCAATGCTCCATGGGGCTGCTACAGTGATTAGCTGGTACTCTCGGGGCGGTGAGCATCTTGAGGCAGAGACTTCTCACTCACTGCTTGTTCCTTGAGCCCCTGACACAGACTCTGAGAGCAGCATCTCGTCTCCAGCACTTTCGCTGCTTCCCCTCTGCTGAACTTGCTTTCCTAGGGCTCCGCCCTGTGCTGAGACTGACACGCGAGCCACTTTCCACGCCTGATTCCCTGATTAGGAGTTAGGAGTGTGACTCCCAGAGCCAGGCCTTCCCCTGCCCTAAAGAAGAACTTACCAGAAGCTCAGCTCCTGCCTTGGATGCCCAGTTACACCAGGCTTTGAGGAACGTGTCTCCTTCCTGCGCAGCTAGCTCCCCAGCCCTGGCAGAGACCCCAGGGCTGGGGGCGGGGGCTGGGGAGGTTTAAGCCCATTTCCTTTTGCATTTTGGGGAACCCATCCGTCACCCCAGGCGCAGATGGCAAAGCCAACGCAAAGCAGGAGGGAGAAATCCAATCCAGGAGAGCTTCTAGTTGTCCTGGCCACCCGCGTAGCTGCGGGGTTGGAAGGGGGGCGGTGATGACCGTGTAAGATTTATCTCAAGAACCTTGCCCTAGAGCCCCAGCTCCCCCTCCCTCCCCGCCCAGGTCGGTTCTCTGTGTGCTAGGCAAGACCTCAGCTTCAGACCCATCGGAGACAAGCCGTTCCTCTTGCCTCCCCGCCCCACTGCTGTTCAGGAGCCTCAAGAAACTGACCTTGAATGTGGGGAGGGCTCTGCCCTCAGGCAGACTGGGCTGGAGTCCCAGCCCTGTGGTCCACCAGCTGTGTGAGCTTGGGTGAGTTGCACAACCTCCCAAAACCAAGGTTCTTCCCTGATCATTGGAGATAATAGCAGTATCAACCACGCAAGGCTGTTTTCTAATTTAACAAGGATAATACAAGTCACAGGCTGGCAGCAAGCAGGTCAAGAGGGGACCCTGCACTTGCAGGGAGCTGAGCTCCTTAAACTGCATGCCCTAGGCACCTCTCTTGCCTTGCCCCATCCTGACCCTGGAAATAGGCATTGCAATCTCCATTTTAATTGTTTTAAGGAAACGGACCTTTAGCTTAGCCAGGTCGCCCAGCTGGCAATGAGTGGCAGGGCTGGAAAAGAACCTGAGTTCTACTGGGGTCAAGACCAGGTGCTTGCCTCTCCACGGGGCTGGAGAGGATGCCCCTGAGGGCTTTGCTCCCCACCTTGTCACCGGCAGAGTGCCACCAGCTTCCCACTAATTTTGTAGGTGGGTTTGTCAGAAATGGTTGTACCTGCTGGGTTGTTTCAGTGCAGCCACCTATCTTGCAAGGGGTTGGGGCAAATTCCGTTATGTGGCATGACCTGGGTTAAGGAATAAGCTTGATGGGGAAAGGGAACGCCCCACAGGCCAAGGTCAGCAAGACAGACCCATGCGTGCTCTCCTGGAGGCACTAATCACCTCTGGGACAGGTGCGCTGGGGCCCAGACCCCTGCTGTCTCAAGCTCCTCACCCATGAGGGGCCCTCCCTCACTGCGCTCCATTCTTATAGGGTAAGTGTGAGAAATTGTCTTGCCAGTGGAGAAATACACAAGTTTTAGGGCACCAGGCAGTCTAGAATTACTAGAATTGTCTAAAAAAAGCAATGACCTTGACTCTGGGGATCTTGGAACCTGTGAGATGTGACAGTGCCCTCTGCCAGAAGGAGGGCACCTCCTGCCTCCTGAGCAGCTCAGCTTGTGTGCACTTCTCTTTGCTGGGGAGGTAGAGTCCCCACCAGCCCGGGCCCCAGCTGGCTTGCTGTCCTGGCCATTCAGGCGAGCAAAGGGCTCATGTTAGCTCAGCCCCCTCCCTGGTTGCAACTGGGAACCTCTGAGTGCTTGTGCCTTGTCATAGGCAGAAAGTTCCAATATTCTGGTCCATTCCTGCCTCTCCAGTCCCAAGCCAGAGCCTGCCAGGGTGGGCAGTGTGCTCGCTTTGGCTCTCCCATGTCCAGTAGCCCTCATCCCAGCCTACAGGTCTCTTGTCCTTGCCCCTCTGTAGCAGACCCATCACTCCCTGATTCATTTTTGCTGACCAGGAGCTCTCTGGGGTCCCTGTAGTCCCATAGCAGAGGAGACAGAGGAAGATGGGACCTCCGCCACCTGCCAAGGCTGTCCCTCTCTGGGGCCACTGGTCCTTTCTTCCAAATGACACCAATACCAGGCAGAAATAATTTGTTCAGCTGCTTATCCTAGCCCTGCTGCACAGACATCCTATTAACTCTAGGACCACGGGGGACCGGCTGGTTTGTTCCAAATTAAAAGTAGCTGGAAATGGGCCCCTCTGGCAGACGGGAGGGCTGCAGTACAAACACACAGGGTGGAGTGGATCAAATCAGGTCTTAATCAGCCTTTGGAGGCCCAGAGGTCCCTGGCCCTGCCAGTGTGACCCTCACCTTCCCCATTCTTCTTAGGATTCCAGAATCTTCCAGGCCACAGAATCTTCCCCAGACCACCTCTCTCATCAGACCGCAAGTCCCAAGTCCCAGACAGCTGTTGATTCCTGAGAGCGGACGTGGTCATGTGAGGCAGCCATGGGCGGCAGGAAGGTGCAGGGCAAGCAAGAGCACAGCTCTGGAGCCAGACAGTCCTGGGTTCAAATCCTGCCACTTTCTGGCAGGATAGCCAGGGACAAGCCATGTGCCACCTTGAGTCTGTGTCCTCCCCTGGGAAATGGGGCCAGTAATTCCCTCCTCATGGGGCTACGAGGAGATGGTGCACGTGGCATACCCAGCACCCAGCACATAACAGCTGCCCAGGAAAAGCCAACTTCCCAGCCTTCTCTTCTTTTCATGCAATTAAACCTCGGACTCGTAGCCAGCAGAAAGGAGGCAGAGCCGAAAGAAACAAGGCTATGAGTCAAGTCTTCTTCCGGCTCTTCTCTAGATGTACAGCTCCTTCAAAGTTGCCCCCTCCACGCCCAGTCACTCTCAATTACATCTTCCGTAATCGGGAACTTGTCAACAGTGGAAATTATCCTTTTCATTTAGTGGTTTTTGTTTTTATTGACCATCCCCTTGCCCCTGTGAGAACATGGGCACTCACTGCATGGGGCTTATTGGTGATGCCTTGAGCACCAGATGGATGTTGAATAAATGATGACTAATCACGTTTCCTGCCCAGCAACATCAGGCTGTGAGACTGGAGTCCCTTTTTGAGGCCTGGGCTTTGTCAGGCTGATTCAGAGGCCTCCACGCCCCATCTCCCTGTTCTGAATTTCTATGCAGGAGTTTGACAGAAGCCACCAGCCACAGTGACCTTGATGAGATGAGAGATCAGTGCAAGCTAGACCAGGGGCCTGGTCATTCTCCCATCCCAGTTCTCCAGTGCTCTGTGGGATGGCCCTCGCTGCCCGCCCACTACAGCTGGCCAGATGCGCAGAGGGGAGGTCGGGTTCCTCCTCGGTGTCCATCTGCGCCCCAACTGGAAGGGCAGGAGGGAGGACCCAGGCTCTGAGGGCCCCACTGGAGGGCAGGGAGTTGTGCAGAAGAAGCAGAGATGAGGAACTTGTACAGGCACCCCAGGCCATCTGTATGCAATGGAAGCCAGGACTCCAGGAAGAGACATGAGGAAAAACGTTTACCATTGCCAGTGATCCCACTCCCTGTACTCCTCAGAGTCTGGAGGCGGAAGAAAGCCTTCCTCCTGTTGGGATGAGGGCAGGAGGACCATGAACTTAAAGCACACCATGGTCCTCTCTTCTTGAAGCCATTGTGTTCCTTCTCGTGGTCTTAGAACTACAAAGAGCAGCAGATTGGGAGCTGGGCCTTCGATTCCAGACCCTTCCCTTCTCTGGGCCTCTGTTTCTTCATCACTAAAATGAGGGATTTGCTAGCTTCAAGCGTCCCTTCCAGTTTTGGAATTCTAAGATTTTATAGCAATCATTGCAACACTACACATGGCACCTGCTCTGTGCCCGACATTGCTCTAAGCACCGCACACACAATTTTATTTAATACGCACAAGAACCCTAGAAGGTGGAGAGCTCTCGTTAACCCAATTTATAGATAAGAAGTTCTGAGCTTCAGGACGGGAAGGGGCCTGGCTCTGGGTCACACAGCCAGCTCGGGACAGAGCCACAATTGGAAGTCAGGCTGTCTGTCTCCAAGTTCCAGTTTTACTTCCTATATGATGCTCCCTTCATTTCTAAAACTCAGACCTGGCCTAGGAAAGTAAAAAAGACAAAACTGGTTCTTCCCCAGCTTGACCAAGAGGCGACACATGCTTTTATTTGAGAAATCAAGGTTTCAAGGCCTCCATTCTGACCGAAGCAGCACAGCTTGGAGGATTCTGCTGAGACCTGTACCCCCCAGATTACACCCCAGACCATCATCCACATATTCCCCTTCTCCAGTCAAACCACAAAAAAATATGGGAGAACTAGCCTGACAGCTGAGACTGCAGGGAGGGGAAAGAAATGAAATACCACCCAGCAAGCATTGCCATTGTAATTCCAGTCTAGCCAATTTTCACTTCTTGCTGGAATGAGGTGGTTTAGAAGCAGAGGCAGATAATTGGGCAGGAATCAGGGAGGGAGATGTGATTCTGAGGCTTGTGTCTGAGAGGCTGGAGTTAGCCTACCCCAATTTTCTTTCTGTAATCTTTTGATTAACCCTGAGCCAGTTTGGGTGTCATTTTTCAAACCATCTGTGCTTGACAGGCAGAGCCAAGCCCAGGCTTGCAGCTTGCTATCTGTAAACATCAGCTGGGAACCCGCTGTGCCTTGGAGCCTGGGATACTCCTACGCCACCAGGCATATTGGACTGCAGGACGCTCCTGCCATCCTTGGGCTGATTAACTCTGTCCTTGCTTCACGAGTCTAGAAACAGCAACCTGTCATGCCAAACTCACAGGCCCCATAGGAGGAACAACAATTGCCACCGTCCCTGGAGTGCTACTGGTTTGCTGGGGCTTTACAAGGATCCCTGCAGTCAATCCAGCCCTGGCCCTGTGAGTTACCTACTTTTGTTATTCCCATCCTGGAGCTGGGAGAGGTTGAATAACTTGCCCAAGATCACAAAGCCAGAGCTGTGACTCTGAAGATCTCATACAGTACCAAAGAAACACTCTGCGTCAAATCCCTCAACATCATCACCCCTGTAATGGACTGAATTGTGTCCCCCCAGATTCATAAGTTGAAGTGTTAACTTCAATGTAACTGTATTTGGAGGTAAGATTTTTAAAAGGAAATTAAGGTTAAATGAGGTCATAAGGGTGGAGGCCTGATCCAATAGGACCGATGTCCCTATAAGAAGAGGAAGAGACACACACATAGAGAAAAGGCCATGTGAGGACACAGCAAGAAGGACAGAGTGGCCATCTACAAGCAGAGGAGAGAGGCCTCACCAGAAACCAAACTTGCCAGCACCTTGATCTTGGACTTCCAGCCTCCAGAACCACGAAAAAAATAAATTTCTGTTGTTTAACTTGCCCAGTCTGTGTATTTTGTTAAGGCAGTCCTAGGAAAGTAATACACCCCAGAGACAATCCTTTGCATAGCATCCTTTCGCATATCTTTTTATTGTCATAAATATACATAGCATAAAATTTACCATTTTAACCATTTTGAGGTGTACAATTCAGTGGCATTAATTACATTTCACATTGCTGTGCAACCCTCATCCCCATGCACCTACAGAACTTTTCATCTTCCCAAACTGAAACTCTGTCCCCATTAAACAATTATCCCCCATTCCCTCCACCCTCACCCCCCCCCAGCCCCTTTCCACCATTCTACTTTCGGTCTCTATGAACTTGACTATTCTAGGTACCTCATATAAGTAGGATCACACCGTATTTGCTCTTTTGCGTCTGACTTATTTCACTTAGCATAATGTTTTCAAGGTTTTTCCATGTTGTAGCATGTGTCAGAATTTCATTCCTTTCTAAGGCTGAATAATGCTCCAGAGTAGGGATATACCATAATTTTTTTTAATCCATTCAACCATTGCTATTCATCCACTCCCATATTTTTAAAAGACATAATCCCCCTGCTCACAACTGTGTCTCCAGTGGTTTCTTGCCACATTCAGAGTCAAATGCAGACTTTCGTCTATGGTCTGCAGCCTTCGCGTGATCTGTCCCGGCGTTTCTGGCCTCCTGCTCTGGTGGCATTCTCCTCCAGGAGTGCACCCCGGCCACCAGGCCATGTTGTTTTTGCTGGAACCCCAGCTCCTCCAGCCTCTGAGTCCTGACGGTTACTGACTCTCCGTCTGGACACTCTCTTCCAGCTCTCCTCTGGCTCTCTCCTGCACTTCATTCAGATCCCCTCCTGTCTACAGTCACCCCCGCTGTGCACAGTGGCACTTCCTCCCACCCATCGCTGCCTCATTTTCCCGCATAGCCCTCCTGCAATTACATCACACATTTACTCATTTGTTTCTGGTCTGGCTTGTGCCCTGAGAGTCCAGCTTCACAAGGGCAGGGACTGTCCTGGCCGTTGCTGCTTCCCCAGCACCTGGCACAGGGCCCAGCACATAGTAGGCCCTCAGGGGAAGCTGAGAGGTCCACCAGGCAGACGAGAAGCCCAGGGGGAGACCACCTGGTGGGTGGCAAAGCTGGCCCTTGAACCTGGGCCTCTGAATCCACTTTCCTTTCCTGAAAGTCTCTGCCCTGCGTGCCCATTAAAGGTCCCGGTTCTGTATTCTGCCTTCCCAAGTCCATCTTTCCAACTACACTTACCCCCTTAGCAAGGTGTCGATGATCCTGACTCAATGGAGGGATGAATGGAGAAAGGAAGAAAGGGAGGGCGGGAGGATGGATCATAAGTCCTTCGATTTGAATGTCTTCCTGTGCCCTCTACTCAACCCTCGTAAAAGCAAAGCAGACCTCTCTCTCCTGACTTCACTGTTTCTCTGTATGTGTCCCCAGTTTGCACCTTCCGTTATCTTGCTCACTGAGTTCTATTGATTATTTCTCCCTGGTGTTTCTCTTGTCTGTCACTCTTTCCATTCTCAACGCTGTCCCCAAAGTCCAAACTCTCATCACGTCTCACTGCTTTGCTGCAGCCCGCAGACTGCATTTCTTTCCACTTCTCCCCTCCTGTCTCCCCCACACCAGCGCCAAACAAAGAGATAGTCCATGCAACCCTTTGACCAGAGAGCCCTACTTCTAGAAGTCTGTTCTAAGCAGATCGTCAGAGATGTACACAAAGACTTTTATTCAGCAGTGTTCATCATGGTACTACATTATAATAGTGAAAAATTGAAGACAATCTCAACTTCAGTCAAAAAATAGTGGGCTAACTGAATTTTGGTTCATCCATCTGATGCAATAATATTAAACCTTTAAAAAATTATTTTGAGGACTACTTAATAACAAACAGAAATGCTATTGACATAATATTAGGTGAAAAATCAGGATACAAAACTATAAGTACAATGAGGTTCCAATCTGTGAATAGATAGGTGGGCAGAAAAAGTAAAACAGAAAAGAAATAAACTGAAATATCCTGGGTTTTAGTTGAGATCAATGGTTATTTTTTAAAGTTCTTCTTGTTAAAAGAACTGTATTGTCTGCCTTGCCTTCAATAAGCATGTATATTTAATCAGACCATAAAAATACCATTCTCTGAATACACATCTTTAATTTTTTAATTCTTCCCAATACCTTCAATAAAATTTATGCTCTCACTGCACTGTATCACTGCCTGTCCTCTCCATGTTAGAGCACACCCCAAACTTCCAGGCCTGGCTGTCACAGCCGGCATCTCATGGTCTCAGCCTGCTTCCTGCTTGTGTCTCTGCAGCTACAAACACATTCTCCAGCCAAACTCGTCCCCATGAGGTTTCCAAACCAGACTTGTGTTTTATGTCCCTGAACCTAGCCTCAAATGATTCAGAAAAACAAATACACACACACACACACACACACACACAGAAGGAGTACAAATATGGCAAAATATTGATAATAATTTGGGAGCCAAGGTGAAGGGTATGCGTCTCCTAGATACTAATTTTGCAACTCTTCTATAGTTGGACATTTTTAGAACTAAAAGTTGGGGGAAATAAAGGAGCAGTGTAATCTGGCCTTTAAAGGCATTGGCTCTGCTATGAAATGACCTTAGTTTAAATCCCAGCTCTACCATCAATTAATTGGGTGACAATGACCTCAGGCAAGTTACGTACTTCCTAGGTCTCAATTTCTTCATCAGTAAAATGGGGATAATGATAATCATCATGTATTTATTTCCCACCATTGCCTGGAGAATGGAATACATGAGTGTAAAGGGCTGGGTGAAGAATCTGGCCACCCTTGTTCGTTGTGAACGACTAGTATCAGTGTTCAATATAGAAATCAGATTCTTAACCATGAAGTTATCCGTAATGCTCTCTACCTTCCTAAACAACCCAACCCTGGATAGCTAAGTAAAGTGCTGTGGCTTGGGAATCTTTTGCTTATGGGATTCTCTTTCTGCCACTGGCACAGAGCAGGGAGAAGGCAGCGCCGTTTCCTGCCAGCATCCACATCTCCAGGCCCTGGCACGGTGCCTGGCACAGAGGAGGCAGCCAGTAAGTGCAAAAACCCCCAAATGAGGAACTTGAAGGGTTCAAGTTGCACTTTAAAGAAAGTTCATCTCATCAGACACAAGCTTGTAACCTTGCTGATGCAGCCACTCTATTTCCATGGGCTTCCTGGATGAGGCATCACCTTGATAAATTAGCTGTGGATATAAGCATCCTGCAGTTGGCATGGAAATGCAATTTAATTTCCAATTAAGCCTGATTTCTGGGCCGAGGGATTTGCCTGCCTCACACTGAGAGAATTATTCCAGCCAGACCTATTGTTGTCAATGTTGGTGGTTCTCGCATGAAGTGGACTATCATGGAAACTGGTCCTTTGGCCCTTGGACGGTTCAACCAGGTACTGCTTTTCCTCCAGAACTGAGTTTATACAAGTAGATTCAAGAAAGTTCAAAGCAAAGACAGTCTCTCTCTGTGGCAGAAATTTTTAAGACAGAACACAGCTAGAAACTGATTGAAAGGGAGAGAGATGCAAGATGGTCCTCAGTGACGCCCACAAGAAAGAGAAGTGAGAAGTTGTGCATGAGAAAAGAGGGGTGCTGGGAAGCTCTCTGAGCTCAAATAGAGAAGAATCTGTGTAATCAGAGGAAGGAGACACGTTTGCTCAAATAGAGAGTGAACATTTGCGGAGCATCTTTTATACACCCGACACTGTGCTGAGCGCTTCACGTTTAGTATTGCACTGAGTCATCACAAGCGCCCTATAAAACAAAAGATGTTATGCTCATTTTCCAGTTGAGGAAACGGAGTCTCAGGGAGAGTAAATAAACTGCCCAGGGTCACAGACAAGCCAGATTCGAACTCTCACTTTTCTGAGCTTTCTTCCCTGCAGGCCCCCTCTCCAAACACAAATGAAACATGTAGTTTAGAACCAGAAGAATAAGGTTACACTAAGCTGAAACTTACCTCCCCCAAAATTTAAGAATAAGAAAAAGGCTTTTAAAACGTGTTCTGAGAGAGAAAGTAAAAACAACTGACTCAGTAAATATAACCGAGTTTGCTTGGGGCATGTGATCTGATGGAGGGGCACCTGACACCTATTTCTGTTTGGGTTTCCCATCTTCCCCACAAGGTGAAAGACTGGACGTGATGGTCCAGCATGGCTAAGAGGCTCGCAGGTGCTCAGAGGGCTCAGGCTACTCCAAACCAGTGAGGTTCTGGCTTGTGGCTCAGAAAATTTCAGTTCCAGGAGTTGGAAAGAACCAACGGAGGGCATATAAAATGGTGTTTAAAGACACATATATATGGGGCTTCCCTGGTGGCACAGTGGTTAAGAATCTGCCTGCCAGTGCAGGGGACACGGGTTCGAGCCCTGGTCTGGGAAGATCCCACATGCCACAGAGCAACTAAGCCCGTGCGCCACAACTACTGAGCCTGTGCTCTAGAGCCCGTGAGCCACAACTACTGAGCCCCCGTGCTGCAACTAATGAAGCCCACGTGTCTAGAGCCCGTGCTCTGCAACAAGAGAAGCCACCACAATGAGAAGCCCGCTCACCTCAACGAAGAGTGGCCCCCGCACAACAGGTAGAGAAAGCCCGCGCGGAGCGACAAAGACACAACACAGCCAAAAAATAATAATAAAAATAAAATAAAATAAATTAAAAAAAAAAAGACACATATATATGAGATGTTTCCAAGACTACCACTTGCATGGCCAACAGAGCCACAGAAAAATTAGTTAGAGACCAAGAAAGTGTCACATAGCTCAATTTTTTATTAATGATTGCAAAAGAAAATTCTAAAGCTATGTATAAATAAGCATGCTGTCAACTCCTGGACACATCCTAGAATGGACTATTGAACCAGTGGTTTGGGAACACTTGGGAAAAAAAAGCAGGGTTGACCGAGAGAAGTGTGGGATCCCTGAGAAAGGGACAAGTCAGCCCAGCCTCTCTTCCATTCTGCTTTTTAATAGAGAGACCAGGTCGGGGATTGATGTGGCCATAGCATGCCTTCTTGGTGCCAGGTATTTCATGGGCTGTGGGCTGGGTGATCACAGCGTCAGGCAGATTGTAGCCAACCTCATCTGCCTGTCCATCTTGGCAGTTTCCCCATCAGAATCTTTGCAGAGCTTTTTCAGATGCATATGGTTGGGCCTCACTCCACATCTGTGGACTCTTCAGAGGTGTGGCTCCAGGGAACCATTTGAGAGCCTCAGCTCCATGGGAAGGTATATAGAGGCACTTAAAAAGCTCTCAGTACTGAACTTGCCCTGCTGGGAATTTTCCATTTTTGATATGGGGCAGAGATTAAGGGGCAGGATGGACAGTGGTTAGAGAGTAGAGCCCGAAGCCATACTGTTCAGGTTTGAATCCCAGCTCTGCTATTTACTAACTGCTATTTACTGACTTCTGACCTGCGGCGAGTTAAATCTCTGTGCTTTCGTTGCCTCATCTATGAAGTGGAGATCGTAATAATAGCCTAAAGGATATTGTTAGGGTTAAATGGACCTTACATGTAAGGGTTTAGCCCGGATCCTGGCCTACAGTGCTCAACAGATGTTAACTCTTATTATTATTGCGGATGATAGATTCTTGTTCCGGATGTAATTTGCTAAATACATCCACAAATGGAAGTAGCTACCTCCCAGTACAGTGAGTTATTTGTCAAAAGAGATGTTGACAAAGGGGAATGTTATAGGGAGGGTTCAAGCACCAGATCAGAAAGTGAAGAAGCACTAGATGATCTTTAAAGAACTACTGACCCTCAGAGAATATGAGTTTGCATTTGAATATAAGAAATCAAAGGAGTGTCGAAAAGTAGAGGCTCCAGAATTGACAGACGAGGGCTCAGGGCAACAGTCTCACTGGGAGTGGAGAGAGAAGATGAGTCTTAAAGCTGCAGATGCTAAGTAAACCCCTGTTTTTCTTTTATGTGTATCGAGGGAGGTTGGTGTGAGATGCGGGAGATTATGGGAGATTGAAGTCTCTCTAATTGAGGCGGAAGGTGCAAGCTTTGGGATGAATCACCACCTTGGTCCAACATTCAGTTGGAGTTGATTGCTTTGCATTTATATACATCTCTTCCCCAACCTCCTTAGCATTTAAGGAAGTTGGCTGATGAGCCCAGGCTTGATATGAGTGAGAAGGGAGAGTTGTGGAAATCTAGAAAGATGTTGACTTCTGTATTTGAATTGACATGACGAAGTTCCAGGAATGCACCTGTGGATAGGAAGATAGTCCATAAACTAACCCACCTGTGGAAGAGACAACCCGGAACCAGGAGAGATGGGGAAAATGGACGCTCTCCTCCTGACCCCCAGTGGGAATCTGATGAAACTTAGAGGAGGGTTTTGCATGTGCACAGGGCATGGCTGGGAAGAGCAGGGGGACCCTGTCTGTCTCTGGACTCACCAGGCCAGCAGTTCTGAAACTATCTGGTCTCAGAATCCTTCTACAGTCTTAAAATATGTTGGGACTCCAAAGAGATTTGGTTTATATGGGTTATATTAACTAATGTTTACCATTTAGAAATGAAAACTCAGAATGTTTCATTTAAATGAATTTATTTTAAAATAACTATGGTATACCCATTACATGTTAACAAAAAGACCATATTTTTATGAGAAATAATTACATTTTCAAAAAAATTATTGAGAAAAGTAACACTGTTTTCCCTTTTTGCAAATCTCTTTTTTGTCTGGCTCAGTAGAAGACTGCTGGCTTCTCATGTCTGCATTCAGTCTTTTGTGATATCACATGTCACATAAGCTCTGAAAAATTCCGTGTATGCTGGTGAGAGAATGAGAGCAAAACAAGCAAGTAGTATCTAAATAGTATTATAAAAAGAGTTTTGACCTTGCAGTCCTCCACTTTGAGAACCATTACCCTAGAGTGTAGTGAATTTCTTCATGTCTTCCTGATTTTCCTTTGGTCTTACTCTTTTCCCTACGTGTGAAAGGGCAGTGGCTGGTGAGGTATAAGACAGCTGCACTTTGTTCAAACAGTATCTTTGCAAATATTTCATATAATTCAAATTCCCCCAAATGCAAAAGGCATTGACTATTCTTATGCACCAGCGTGTACTGTCAATTAGTAATAGAGTGTTGCAGTCTACAATCCACACACCCAAGGAGTTTTGAAATTAGGAGGAATTTTAGATGAATTGTTGATGGGGGTCGGGGAGGCTGGCATCATTTCAGGAAGTCACAAAAATTGAGATTTTATTAATATTTTTACATCGCATTACTTTGAATTTGCATAAATTACGTTCTTCGCTGTGGAGAAGGAAGCCCTTGATAGTGGTAGGGGAGGAGGGAGAAGGAGCGTCAAGAAGATGATCAGCTCCTTGAAGGCAGGCACTCTCTGCCCCTCCTCCTCCCCTTGCCGCTGACCTCCACCAGGCGATCTGAGTTGGGGGGTTGCAGGGAGCGATCCAGGTGCACCTCTTCAGGTGTGAGTCACTGGCTCAGGAGAGAAAGAGCAAAAACAGTGGAAGCACTAGACTTCATTAGCAGAGTGATTTTTTTTAAGAACTGATGAGGGCTCTCTGCTCCCAGGCAGCCATTATTCCAAAACCATTTTCCTCCGTGTCTAACTCCATCATGCTTAAATGCCCATTATGTCACTCTCGTCTTGGTCACGAAGTTCTGTGAGCAACAGGCAGGTATGGGATTTGATAGAAGTGGGCCAAATTCATTGACAGGAGGACGGCATTTGTCTCAAGCAAATGAAGATCATTGTTAGTAATGCATGGAGCAGTGGGGTGGACATCCCCAGGTACTTTTTGCTAGAAGGTCATGGCCTTTTCCCCTGCAGGGGCTGTTTGGATAATCTTGAGTTTCTGTGTATTTCAGCCCCAAATGCAGGTGCACGGAAAGCATATGCAAAGGAAGCCCTATAAATGAGACTCATGATGGGGACTTTTCTCTTCTTGTAGATTCCCGTGCAGTTGTAAGAAATAACACCGACAGGTCCCATGTACCCCTTACCTAATTTCCCCCAAAGAACTATAGGACAGTACCCCAACGGGGACTTTCTAGACTCACAGGGCTCTTGAGAAGTCCCTGACCTCAGAAGGAAGAAACTCCAGGGAATGGTGTGCTACCTCCCCTTGGAAGGATTGTCTTCAGTAAGAACCTGGAGGATGTGAAGCTGCATCAGGGATCCCTGGCCGCAAGTGACAGAAGTTGGTGCAGATTCCATGTGCTCCCCCAGATCCCTGACTTACATGAGGACACCATGGGGGTTCCCGGGATGCAAAACTGTTCCTTACCTGGCCCCCGGGTCTTTGGGTGGATGGGTCCCTCAGTCCTTCAGCTGAATCAGCTCAACTACTGTGGTTGACAGGTCAGGCTCTGGAATCACCCAGCCCAAGGCTTGATTCCCAGTTCCTCACTTACTATATGGTTGACCTTGGCCAATGATCTCTTAGAGCCTCAGTTTCTCATAATATCTTATATAGCACTTACCATGTGCCAGTCGTTATTCTAGGAACATTACACAATAACTCATTTAATACCAACAACCCCCAAAAGGGAAATATTATTATTAATTCCTGTTTTGCAAGCGAGGAAATTGAGGCACAGAGAGGTTATTTGCCCAAAGTCACCCAGCTAGAGAATAACAGGTTTGGGTATTTGAAGCCAGGCAGTATGCATTACAAGTCCACATATATAAACCACTGTCTTATTTTGCTTCTCCTTATCTGTGAGGTGGGTTCAGTAGGGCCTCACTGAATTTTTACAAGGCAAACTGCTTAGCACTCTTCCTGGCATGGAATAAATAAGCACCAATAAATGCTAGTTAACATTATTGTTGGTATAATTTCTTCTGGAAGTTTCTGAGTATTCATTACTTGTTACTGTTATAACAACAGCTTCCATTTTGACCACCTACTATGTGTCAAACCTTCATTAGCCCTCCCAACTACCCTAAAGGGGGAGTCTCTCTTTTATAGATGAAACAAGTGAGAATCAGGGGGATGCAATCTGGCGGAAGTGGAGATAGGATTCACCCCCAGGGGCTGCACCTGGAATCACAGCTCCGGGAGGAGCTTCAGGGACACCAGCCTAACTTCATGTCCAGCTCAGGACTGGAGCTCACAAAAAAGTCATTGATTCATTCCAAAAAGCCCAGTGACAGGACCCTGGTTCTGTACACCATTGGATCTCATGCTCCAGCACAGGTCCCCTGCAGCCATTGTTAGAACACAAAGTGCTGTCCATCTCTTCGGGACCCCACGCAACCAACCACTCCCCACCACACCGCCTTGGAGTTTCTGGTTCAGTAGGGCTGGGCTGAGGGCCTGAGAATTTCTCACAAGCTTCCATAGAATGTTGATATTGCTGGTCCGGGGACCACACTTTGAGAATGACTGCTCTAGGCCAAGTTTTTGGAGTGGTAATGGTAGAGATGACAGCTTCCCCCAATTATCCCTTTTCCAAGACTGAGACGGACTTCCCCTGCAGGGCCAGTGCCTTGTATTTATCTGCATTGTAAATCATAAATCCCCATCTCTGCGGTTACCTGCTCTCCATACAGGGTTCTTAAACTTGTGTGTTCTCAAAAACCTGTCTCTGATTGGAGCTGAACCCCTTCCCTAGGCCACTTGCATCTGCTTGGTGATGGGGAGCTCACCCTTTCAAACTTCCTTCGAAAGTAACATCTACTGTTACTTTTCTGATTAAAAACAAACACAATGAAACCAAACCTTCCTAGTGTTGAAAATTTAGAAAAGTACCAAAAATAAAAAGAGGGAAGAAAGTTACAGTTAACCACCATCCCACTGTTACTACTTTGATGTATTTTAGTATTATTTCTTTATAGTCTCTTGTTATTTTTTATGTATTTGGTTTTTTTAAGTTGAGGTGTAATTGATATATAAGATTATATTAGTTTTCAAGTTTGTAGCATGATGATTCGATATCTGTAGTATGTGTTGCAAAATCATCACCACAATAAGCCTAGTTAATATCCATCTCCCCACAGTGACAGTTTTTATTCTTGTGATGAGAGCTTTTAAGATCTACTCTCTTAGCCACTTTCAAATACACAATAAAGTATTATTAACTATGGTCACCACGCTGTACGTTATATCCCCATGGCTTTAAGACCAGAAGTTTGTACCTATATTTGTTAATATTGGTATAAAAATGTATATAGCTCTGAGAATCCTGAAAACAAGCAATGTTCTAAGTGTGCTCTGTCCATGAGGGCTGCTGTTGTTTTCAGAGTGGAATTCAAAGAAGGAACAGAGGTTTCCCAGGGATGGCTTCCTGGGTGGGACCAGCAGGTCTTTGATCCAACTGCCAGGACACAGGCACAGAAGTCAGAATCACTGTCATCAGTGCAGTGGACAGTGGCACAGTAGGAAAGAAGTTTGAGTCAGTTGAGCGGGGACAGGGAAAGGAGAGCCATCACTGGTTGGCCTTGCATTCTCCCGGGTCCGGGGAAGCCATTGTACCTTCTTGAGCAGGAAATGACTTAACAAAGAGATTTCCCAAAGACCATCCATGCAGCAGAAGACAGAGTGTATTGGAGGGGGGAGGGTGGGAAGGCCGGGGGAGGAGGCGTGGGGACACAAGTGAGGAGTAGCCCGGGGACCCATCCAGCCCCTGGTGGCCCGAGCAGTGAGGTGGTGAGAATGGGGCTACTTCTGGGCTGCCAGGATGGAGAGGGACTGGTTGATCTTCACCATGACGATAACGAGGAGGCCACCGGTCAGCAGGAAGGTGGGCCAGAAGAGGGAGAAGAGGAGGGTCTGGGGACCGTAGAGGCGCTGGTACAGGACACTCGTCTCATTCTCCCGAGTCGTGGAGAAGCAGTGGAAAACCTGGCGCTGGTGGAATTTGGCTCTAACCTCCTCCACATCGGCCCGGGCCATCTGGTAGTTGTCCAGGCTGCCTGGGATGTAGGAGCACTGCAGGGAGAAGCAAGAGCACCCGTGGGGCTGGACATCCCTGCTTCTCAGCGCCCGGCGTGGAATAAAGATGAGCGTCAGCTTTGCAGTCAGGCCCCTGGGTGGGAGCCAAGACTGTCCAAAGCTTGGCAGGCTGCACATGGCGTGGTTCTAGAAGGTGTGTACACAGTGTCGTTTGGGAGGGTGGTGGCCTTGGAGCTGCACACCTGGGGATAGGGGCCCCAGCTGGAGCCCTGGCTCTGCTCCCATTGGCTTCAGAACCTTAGGCAAATGGCTTACCATTCTGAGCCTTGATGTCTCCATCACTGAAATGGGTTAATAGCAATACTTTTTTCAAGGGAGTTTATTAAAGAACTTCAAACTTATCTGTCTAAGGAGACCAGTGGGGGACACAGGCTGAGTGGGCTCTATATTTCGATTCAGGGCAGAGGTCATACACTCAGTTGTCTACAAAGCTCAGGCAGGTAACGTCCACAGGTGAGGAAGGGGAGGGAATAAGATGACAGGTGCCAGCTGACACTTGGTGTCAGGGGATGGGTGGTCCTGGTGAGAAGGAGAGAGCCAGATGCATCTAGACTGGCAGTCATCACTCCATCTGGACAACTGATGCCATGCCATCCAGAAGACCTACTGTAGCCAGACCTCCAATATTTTAAGAGAAGCCGGAAAACCAGATTTTAATGCGGACCCTCACAATTTTAAAATATTGGCGAAAATTTGAACTGAAAACCCTTTGAGATCTAACTCTGCAGTGAGCCAAACAAAAGATGTTGGCCAGCTGGTATTTGACACTGAGATTCAAAGGAAAGAGAGAATGCATTTAAAAGAGCTTTGTGCAGGCAGAGCCTGGGACACGTTTAATTCTGACACTGCTCATTGTGATTAGGAACTTTCCGGCCTGTGTATCTGAGGTCCAGATGGAAAGCTCCACAGAGAAGGCACAAAGTGGAGACCCTGGTTTTATCTCTGTTCCTTGCTGGGTGGTCTGAATGTTGCTTATGTGAGCCTCCGGCAGATGTTCTGCGAGGGTAGTCCCCCGCACGGCCTCTGCAGCTGACTACCTGGAGGGCTGGCCATAAGCTCAGGCTCCCTACTCACTCTGAATGGCTGAGGGTGGGGCTCAGCAATGGGGTGATTCCTCCATGCACTAAAGTTTGAGGACCACTGCCCTCGTCCAATCACGTCCAAGATCAAAATGAGCGACAGTGTTGAGCCAGCTTCTCCCCAGGCCTGGGTTGCTCCCTGTATTTAAATGAGGTCCTGCCCCAAAGCCGCCTGCCCTGACAGCATTCAGTCCAGCAGTACAGAGAATGGTTGCATCACAGCTCTGACAGCCTGGGAAGTGGGAGAGCTGCATCCAGATGTAGATCCACGTCCCCAGCCAGTCAAGGAGCAGCTGAGGCGGCGGAGAAGCTGGCTCCTGAGGAATCTGGCATTCAGATTTGTTGGGTACTATAGGGTCCCAGTAGCAGGTGGATCCAGAATCCTGAGCTCAGAGGGCCTAGTCCTATCTCCCCAATGTCTCTGACTGTGACCTTTGGTAACCTAGCCCACTGAGCAAAGGTGTGGTGATGGAACCAGACAGGTCTGAGTTCAACCACAAGTTCCAAGTTGTGTGACCTTGGCAAATGTCTCAACCTCGCTGAGCCTTGTAGATTGGGTTTGTGAGGGTGCCTGCCTAGCAGAATTGTCATGGCGGTTAAACAAGATGATGCACGTTAAGTGCTTAGTGCAGAGCCCAGGACATAGTATGTGCTCAATAAATGGAAGATACTATTAATAACAATAATAATATTGTGACTTAACTATGAAATTGCAACAATACTCCTTCTTTCCCTTAAGGAGGGGCCTATGGACAAGCTCCGAAGTGGGGACTTGTGCCCATCCTGGGGTCCCACTGTATTCTTTGCCAGCTTCGGATCACTCTAGATCCTTTATGTTCTCTAGACACTGGACAGGAGTTTACTCTGCAGAGCCAACTTCAGAGGCCTGGGGCCCACTTGCATCCTCTCTCCTCTGCCCTGGGTCCAGCTAACCATGAGTTGTCTAAAGGACCTTAAATGATCTAGCCTCTCCCCCAGGCCCTGCAGTGTCACTGTCCTCAGCATAGACCGTGGGAAGGGGCTTAGAACCCCCCCAGGCTAGGTCTCATGGAAGAATCGAAGAGTGGGCTGGCGACACCCTTCCTCATAGTAGGGGTTGGGGGAGACAGCCTTGCCAGGCCTTTCACACGTGATTCCAGAAGACACCCAGCTGGCCTGGAGCACTGGCTCCTTGTACGGCAAGGGGCTGAACAAAGGTGGGAGGAACAGCTGGTGCACCAACCCAGCTGTTTGGCAAAACCATGAGGCCACTTCCACCGTCACGCCAGAGTGGCAACCTGCCATTGGCACCACTCCTGGTCGTGCCTGGATGCTATGGGATAAAAGATAGAATATCCAGTGGCTGCCAGGGCTGTCCTTCCAAGGCCAGACAGAGGCATGTCTCACAGGCTGCTGACAGCCCATTAGGGAGAAGATCTGGCCTTTCGCTCCTCTGGCAGCCTCAGGACTGGGGTGGCAGTCTGCAAACCAGCCTGTTCCCAGCCCCCATTGCACCAGTGATCACTTCTGCTTGGCTTTGAAAATTTACTTCTTGATCCTTGAATAAATCGGGGGCCCCTGGATGCCAAAGAAGAGGCAGGGGTCCTGGGAGGAGCTGATTCAGGTGGGTTTGGAGGCTCTAGCTCCATCTGGCATGGCCGAGTCATGCTAGTGATGACAGAACAAGTCAGAGCACCTTGCACTGCCCAGACCCACTTCTCCATGACCCCCTAGCACTGTCAGTGATCCCACTGTCCCCCCAGGCACCCTCCCCCTTCCCATCCCATCAGCTGCCAAATTCTGACTGTCAACATCCATCCCTGCCCAAGCTGTTCCAGGTATTTGCTGCGGCCCTCACCTCTCTCCCCAGTAACTGAACCCCACACTCCTCCACGTCACTCTGGTCATGCTGCCAGGACCCCAAATCCTTTAAAGAGTCCCAGCTGCTCACAGCAGTAATTCCCAAGGAACCTTGGAATCACCTGAAGAGCCCAGAGATTCTGCTTCAGTGGGTCTGGTGTGGGACCCTGGTTCTAAGTCCCCCAGATGGATCTAACCCACAGACAGAGGTGAGGAACCCCAGCTTCCCTGATCACATTTTAATTCCACAGTTTGCTAGTCCTTGGCAGGGAAGACAGGCACACAGTTTATACAGCGCCAGAATATCATTAGTATTTCCCTTCTTTATGGTTTGCTTGAATTTAAATCCCTGGTAATCAGTAGAACCTTCCCCCAGGAAATGGTGGAGTCTATTAGGAGTTGCAAATGACTTTACTCCCTGTTAAAGCCAACACCACAAGCGTTATTTGGTGTGAGGTTTTTCCAGGCAAAGCTCTGGCCTTTTGATGCAAATGCAAAGGAACTTCATGTGTTCCCAGCGCAGGTTGATGAGAGACCAGCCCTGGTGGAATCAGAGTCTCTTTCAAACTGTGTACCCAGTACGTCAACCCCGAGCCCAGACGGCCTTGGCATTTGCTCTACGTATTTGCAGGACTACACGGGGAAGACTAACCTGCCCATCTCATATGGTTGAACCAGTGTGTTCTTCTGTAAAATGGCAATTGTGGATAAGCTTAACCCTTCCTCCATCTTTCCTTCCCAGTTTCCTTCCTTATGCTGAATTGTTAAAGCTCAAAAAAAAAAAAAAAATCCTGATTGAATATAAATGCCTAATCCCATTCTCTGTAAAATGGTTGCTTCATGTGCTTCCCTAACTGTGCTGTGTCAGGGAATGCTGGAATTCAACCTTCCCTCCTTCTCTCCTACTGTGCTGTGCTTGCTGTCACTCTCAGACACCCTTGAAGACTGTCCTTTTAGCAAAAAAAAAAAAAAAAAAAAATTCAGAAAAGTGTTTTCTGTAATATTTTTTTAATATGAGAGCTAATTACCTTCTATAACATGTAGTATTCTTCATTAGAGTTTTTTTCTCTCAAAAAACAAAAAAAAACCCAGTTTAATTGTCCACTTTGGTAGTGCGGGGGGCTTCTGAGAACAGACCCTAGGCTACTTCTGAAACATTTTCCCGCTACACCCCATCCTGTGGCATTGTCTGTGCCGGTGTTGGAATCTCTCTCTTACCTGGCCCTCCCTCCCCGTGCCTTGTTCTCTGCCTCCCCTTGATATGTATGTTCCCCGCCCCGTATTTCTGTGTAACCTGTACCTGCCTGATTTTTAACCCAAATGCCTTTCTGATACCCTCACCTCAATGTGCTAGGAAATGTCACTCCCTCCTTTAACGCCCATAATTTTTTTGGTTCCTCCCTATGGCACTGATTCCTCTCTACTAGGTGTTATTTCACGTATGAGCTCTCTCCTCTTGAACCCGAAGCCCCTAACACAGGAAGTGCTCAGCGATGGCTGAATGAAAGAGCGAGTGAATGAGTGAGTGAAAATGGGCCAACTTGTGTTTCCTATAGAGAGGGCTACAATGGTGGATTTGGGTTGGGGGCGTGTTGAGAGGCAGTGATGGGAACATCTCCCAAGTGTTGGCCTCCAAAGGTTGCTCCAAACCTGGGCCTCTGGTTTCCTAGAGTTGCAGGTGGGAGTCACAGGGGTTCCTCTCTGTGGGGTCAGCTCTGGGTCTGGCCTCTCATGTGACTCACTTTACAGGATGAAGCAAGACCATTAACAGCTTCTTTGTCATGCCTGCTATCCACCCAGCATCGAGCCTGGCACATCATATACAGTCCCTGACTTCATAACAGCGCCTCAACAAATGTAGAAAATGAGGCTTAGAGGGGCCGTGTTGGCTACTCCCACCACACAGCTGCTTAGTGGCAGGTCTGTCTGACTCCAATGCAGAAGAGCTAAGTCTGTCTGGACCTCATACCAGCTGTGGCCCCTGGTCAAGTGGGTTTATCTTTCCCGGCCTCCGCTCTCCAGAGCGGGGATAGGGAACCAGCTAGGGACAGGCGCACACGCCTGCCAGGGGTAAGGGGATGTGTACCTCGCCCCCGCGTCAGTACCTGCTGGTTCCGGTCCCGAGTGTCCTCCGTGTGGTACAGCACGGCCCACCGGCCCACGGATGACACGTTGACCCACAGGCACGGGTACTGGGGCACTCTCTTGCCCTCCAGCTCCTCCTGGTCCCTGATGTTGGTCTCAATCAGGTGACACATGGATTCCTGGGTCCACACGCTGGGGAGATGGTGCACACACATACACATCTCAGAACCTGGATGGCACAGATTGCCCAGTGTGAACCCCTCTAGAGAGACCCAGGGCCGAGACCCTCAGCATCTGGCACTAAAGGAGCGTGACCCCAGAGCCCCTGGGCCCAGGGCAGGAATCATAGAATCCGAATATCACCGCTTTGGGGCCTTTTGGACAACATCTGCATAAGTGGTTCTGGCCCTGGCTGCTCACCCAATACCCTGGGGAGCTTGTGAAGATTGTCATGGCCAAACCACACCCCAGAACAAGTGAATCAGAATTTCTAAGGTAGGTGGGCTCCAGGCCCTGGTGCGTTTTTAAAACTCCTCACAGTGATTTTGATGGGCAGCCCGACCTCAGACTCCTTATCCACATCATCTTCGTCTTGTAGAGGGCAGCAGAGAAGTTCAGAAAGGTCAAGTGACTTTTCCAAGGCCACACAGGACCTGAAGCCAGATATGGATGGCTTCAGAATCTGTGCCCTTTCCTTTAAAAAGAGTAGATGGAGGAGGGGCTTGATTTGTCTCCCGAGTGGGGAAGATGACGGGGACGGCGCTTAACCCGGAGAAAACGTGTTGGAGGCACGTGGCTGCTCTGAGCAGTGCCTTGCTCGGTAAGATTCTGGCCCGGAATGGCTCCAGTGCTGGAAAAAGTGGGGCAGGAGCAGGCCCGGCAGAGGATGACAGGCTCGACAACACACCAGTGAATCGATTGTGACTCATCTCCCATTTGCCAGGCAGGAGACACATTGCCAGACTGAGGGGGCTGCCAGCCACTGGAACGTGGCCAGAAGCAAGGGTCTGAGACTTATCCTAAGATCAGGCTGAGAGAACTGAGCATATTTGCTCCCATTAGAACATGGATCAGGGCTTCCCTGGTGGCGCAGTGGTTGAGAATCTGCCTGCCAATGCAGGGGACACGGGTTCGAGCCCTGGTCTGGGAGGATCCCACATGCCGCGGAGCGGCTGGGCCCGTGAGCCACAATTACTGAGCCTGCGCGTCTGGAGCCTGTGCTCCGCTGCAAGAGAGGCCGCGATAGTGAGAGGCCCGCGCACCGTGATGAAGAGTGGCCCCCGCTTGCCACAACTAGAGAAAGCCCTCGGACAGAAATGAAGACCCAACACAGACATAAATAAAATAAATAAATAAACATAGAATAATCATTTAAAAAAAAAGAAAAAAAGAACATGGATCAGGGACTTCACAGCTTTTCCTTTAAAAGCTCAAGTGGTTGACATGTCAGGCAGCAAAGGCATGGGACATTCTCTGAGATTCCAGAGCAGAGCTCCAAGGGAACAGTTTTTTGGCTCAGTGTAGACACTCCCTACTTATCAGAAAGACCCCCAAATGAAATGGTGTATACAATTGAGGTAGTGAGCTCCCCATCACTTGAGATATTCAACAGGAAGATAGGTACCCAATTGACTCAGAGGTTTGTGAAAGAGAGCCAAAATGCAGATGAGCTACAAAATTCTGTGACTCTCTGATTCCTCCTGGGATCAGACTCACACTGGGGCATTTGCTCTGATCCTTGGCTGTTTCTTTCTTTTTTTTTTTTATTTATTTTTATTTTTGGCTGCGTCGGGTCATAGTCATAGCACGCGGGCTTCTCTCTAGTTGAGACACGTGACATTCTCTCTAGTTGTGGTGCGTGGGCTTTTCTCTAGTTGTGGCATGCGGGTTTTCTCTCTCTAGTTGTGGCATGCAGGCTCCAGAGCGCATGGGCTCTGTAGTTTGCGGCACACAGGCTCACCAGTTGAGGTGCGTGGGCTCAGTAGTTGTGGCGTGCGGGCTTAGTTGCCCTGCTGTATGTGGGATCTTAGTTCCGGGACCAGGGATCAAACCCACGTCCCCTGTATTGGAAGGCAGATTCTTAACCACTGGACCACCAGGGAAGAGGTGTTGGTCTCCTTCTCTGTTTTTTTTGTGAGAAGGGCCTCCTGCACCTTTTACGCCCAAGTTCCAGAACTCCAGACATGCAGGGCCCAGTCCGGCCTACCCTCCCTGCACTTGAACCCTCGACCCTAAGAATGAGGATTGTCCAGACCTTCCTGCCTGTTGTGAGGGTCAAGGGGAAGGGTAAGAAGAAGCCTGGGGTTCCTTGCAGACCAGACCCTTAGGGGAGAGGCCGGAGGATGGGGCCAGGCTGGGAGGGTTCGGTACCTTTTCTGGTAGAGGGGCAGCACGGTCGTGCCGAGGATGTAGTAGGTGATGACGGCGCACGCCACCATGGCCACACCCAGGCAAAGGGCTCGGGTCTCTCCCCGCTTCTGGGCCATCACCAACTTCTTCCCCATGTCCACAAGGGACAGCAGTCATTTCTAGGACCACAGAGGCAAACAGACGTGATATCAGCACAGGTGACAGGTAAACCACAGAAGGGAGGACAGGTGAGAGAAGAAGGTGGTCAAATATCAACATCATCTTTACTTTTATATGGAGCTTGGCAACCTCAGAGGGCTTTTTTGACCCCATGTAAGCCTCCCCCCAGCTCTGAGCGGCAAGTACTATCATCCCCATTCTACAGATGAAGGACCTGTGGCTCAGAGAGGTAAAGTGACTGGCCCAAGGTCACACAGTGTGTGACAGGCTCAGTAGTGGCCCCCAAGATACACATGTTCTCAGCCCCAGGATCTGTGACCGTTACTTTACATGGCAAAGATTTTAAATTAAGGATCTTGAGATGGGGAGATTATCCTAGATTATCCACGTAGACCTAAATGTAACTGCAAGGATCCTTATAGGAAGGAGGTGGAGGGAGATTAGACACAAAAGAGGAGAGGGCGCTATGACCGGGGCGGCTGAGATTGGAGTGATGTGGCCACGTGCCAGGGAGCGCGGGCTGCCACCAGAGGCTGGAAGAGGCAAGGAATTACGGATTGTCCCCTACAGCCTCTGAAGGAAGTACAGCCCCGCTGACACCTTGATTTAGACTTGCCAACATCTTGCTGATTTTAAACTTCTGGCTTCCGGAACTGTGTGTATGTAAATTTCTGTTGTTTGGGGCCACCAAGTTTGTGGTACCTTGTTACGGCACCGATAGGAAACTAATACTGGAGATAAACTAATATCCTCCCTGCAGAAGTGGACCGTCCGTGCTCTTTCTCCTAGGATACTTGTCTCAGAACAGCTTGGAGCATTTCACAGTTCTGCCAAAACAGTCCCACAGCAGGGCCGGCTGGGCGGGGGCAGCGTGCAGAGACGGGGCAGCAGGACCCCCAGAGGGCAGCCATAGGCACTGGGGTGGCAGGAGGTGTCTGCACTACTGGGACCCTGTAAGAGCCTCCTCCTTGCTCCAAGCAAGGGCAGGAGGCATTACGTGGCCTCAACAGCTGCTCTCTTGTACGGAGGACTTGAGCCGCCCTGGGCCAAAGCAGATTGCCGGGGAGTGACTGGCAACTTCCTCCCTTCCCCCTTCCTGGGCCGGAAGCCCCTCGTTTTTCTTCTGGGAATCTGCTTCTCCCCAGGGCAAGCAGGGCCCCTCCCTCCCCTGCTGGGCGCACTGAACACCCTCCAGGGGTGTCACTCTTGCCACCCGTGTGCCGCCTGGAGCCAGAGGTTCCTGGCTTCTGTCCTTGTATGGCTTTCCCATCCCTCTGTGCATTGCCTCACAGCCTGTGGTGAATTCCTGTGCTGGTGTTTTGTTTGTTGTTGAAGGTAGCAGTTCTACCAAAGATACAGGGGCCATGGGGCCTTTCTCTGTAATCCCTGTTGTAGGAGAAATTTTAGCCAGACATCAGGAAGGAATTTATTCTCCCCACCAGGTCCCTAAAGTAATAAACCTAATATTTTTATGAATTAGTGAGTATCCAGGAGATAGGCATTATTAGTCCAAAGGGATTTTTCAGCAAAGTGCTTTATTTTCTACTCAGGCTTCTCTCCTAACTATTGGACTGTTTCAAGTGTCCAATCAGAGATGCTTGACCCCCTGTCCTCCCCCCTCCAGCTGTTCCCCCTCCCCTAGTGTCCTAAAGAGGAGATTCCAGGGTCAGATACCAAGGTTACAGCCCTGTCACTCCCTCCAAGATGATTGACTCCCTCACCCAATGATGACTTTTCCTTCCACATTTGGGGCACTGAGAAGTGGGGTTTCCCTGCATTCTAACAGACATTACAAACTCACAAGGGAAAAAATGTTCCCTTGACAAAGAAAGACGTTCTGTTCAATTCTCTTCCGTCCTATTACTTCTGTCCTTCTGTCTCTCCGTCTTGTGGGAGTGGGACAGCCCACATCATTGTTTACCTGGGGCCAGTTTAACAAGCCCATCCACGTTTTTGCAGGTAAAGGAACGCAGCCACCTGAGGATGGGCTAAAAGCCCACATGGCCTGCTTCCCCAGGACTGTCTACGGTCACTGGCGCCTGGCCCCAGCCCCAGGACTGTGGAACACAAGTCTCTGGGGCCAAGAAGGAATCTTGCCTTGGAGGGAGGACCTAGGCTGAGTGCTCACAACAAAACCAGTCCTTTCCTGGGAGATTCCGGGCATCCTTGAAGGGGGGAGGCCTGCCCTGCCTTCCTGGCTAATCAGGCCCCAGGGGCACTGGCCCTTCTGCTGCACAGCTTCTGGTATCCTCCCAGCCCCTGGGCACTCCCGAGGCTGGGGAAGGCAGGACCCTGTGCTACCGGGTCTGAGAACTCAGGAGGAAAAGAGATGGGAGGCTCCCTGTCACAGAACAGTCTGGAATCTGCCACTCGTTCAGATCCCACCTGTCTGCAATGCTCTGGTGAGACTGTGGCCCACACTGAAGGAGTAGGCTTCAGAGTTTTGATAAATCCTCCTGAGACCACGCAGGATAAAAGAATGGGGAGAAGTTATGGATGCGGATATGGTCATAGGATACAACATGCACAGTGAGAGCCTTCAGACAGGAGGAAGGTTGGGAGCTGCTGGCATCCCCTGGGGTCTGGACAAGAAGAAATGGGTTGCGGCTGTAAAAGGAGGGATTTCAGTTAGACTCTAAGAAGACTATCTCAGTTTTGAGAATTGCTAAGTATCTCTGGACTTTGGGGATATAGCTTCCCATTTAGAAAAGTCACTAGAGGTCTGGGGTGGATTTAGGAAAGACGAAGAAAGGCCAAGCAAGACAGGATTTTGGAGGGTCCTGTGTGACCTGGTATTTGGGTTGACCTCCTTTTCCTTAAGAGGACAGGGCATAGAGGACAGTGTTTAAGGGTCTGGTGGAGTGAGGGACAGGGGGTGTTTTGAGGTCATCAGACATGGGATCAAATCCTGGCTTTGCTACTTAGCAACCTCGTGACTGTAAAATGAGTATGATAGTACATGCTTCCAAGAGTTCTGACAAAGAGCAAGTGATGTACTGAACATCATGTTTATCACAGTGCCTGGCCCAACGCAAGCCCTCCATAAATATTAACTCTTACTATTAACAAAGAAAACCCTGAAGGTTTGGGTCAGAAGTCCCCAGTGCTCTTGCTGGGCCTGTTTCTGCCCTACCCCCTCCCCTGGTGACAAGTGCCAGGACCGGTCCTGATCTCCAGGCTGCCGCTCTCTGGCTGCTCTGGGAGCTGAGACCTGAGGGCCAGAGCGCTGAGTTACTACAGTGACTGGGCCATGGAGCGCCCACCCCTACCCTTGGCCCCCCGAAGGCCACCAGACCATGGGTCCAGCAGTTCTAGTCCCGAGTGACACAATATCCGCTCCTCTGGAGCCCAGAATCCTGATGGACAGCCCCTCGAGGGAGGGAGTTCCCACTGCCAGCCTCCCTCCACGAAGCTCTCCCCCCCAGCCCCAGTCTCTGGAGAAGTCACTTCCCCAGTGCCCTTGAACTTGGTACTCACAGTCTCCCCGGTGCCCTGTGAGTCTTCGGCAGACACTTTTCTGCCTGGCCCCCAGCCCCCACCCCAAAAGAGGCCGCCTGAGCTCCAGCAGGAAGTTTGGGCTCCCAGTCCGTCTCTGGGGAAGCGGCCTTTGGTTCCCGTCTGAGACGAGCCTCCATGCCCAAACATGGTCAAGTCTGAGCACACAGCCCCAGGACACAAACTCGGGAGAGCAGGTACCCAGCCCAGAGGAGGGCAGCTGTTACCCAGGCCCCTGCACCTGCAGTTCCCAGAGTCTAGTGGAAAACAGATTTTGCAAAACAGACAGCAAAACTGAGAAGTCAGGAAAGACCATCTGGGTATATTTGGAGACATTTCTTCTTCACTCAGTCTCTTCTCTGAGCTGGCAGAGAAGCCAGGAATAGAAAATGAGTTTCTTTTTGTTGACATGGGGGAGGGAGGAGGAGTTGAAGCTCTGAGGGGTTGGGCTTGTCAGCCGCTGAGGGGCTGGCATTTCCCCGCTAGAGCAACCAAAAATCCTTAGCCTTTGGCGTTTGTGTGCTGTGTGACCCTGGGCAGGTCACAGCAACTCTCTGAACCTCAATGTTCCCATCTGTGCTCTTGGGATTTTAAAATCTTACTTTGTTCAGGGTAGTGATGAGGGTTAGAGATGGTGGAGATTTGGGGCAGGGGAAAAGAAACTCACCTTTTAAAGACCAACCAAGCAAAAGCTGGGAGCAGTGAGAGATTGACCACCGCTTCCAGCCAGCCATGTCCAGGAATAGCTTTCTTGGCCCTATGGCCTCCCAGAGACTGTCAAACTGTACATTTTGGGCTCACGGGCAGAGACTTGTTCCCATCAATAGGAAAGACAAGCAGCAGCGTTTGCAGGCAAAACCATGCTTCCCTGCCCTTCTTCATCCTTAAAGTGGTTCTTGTAAGGATTAAAAAGCAGCAACAAAAACAAACCCCGTGTATTGGGCCTTCCCTAAGCATCAGGCATGATGTGGGTGGTTAGCATGTCTCTGCCCCACACTTTACGTGATGGTCAGTTGAAGAAACTGAATCTGAGGCTCAGAGGCCTTAAGTCACTGGTCCACAGTTACCCTGCTCTAAGGGCAGGAGCCAGATTCAAAGCTGGCCCTTCCAGATTGCAGAGCCGGGGCTCTCTCTCCCGAGCCTTGTGTTTCTCTAAAATATAAAAGCTCACCTCGATTATACAGACACCTGCCACTTGAGGTTCTGGTGGTCACCTGAGTGCCCCCAGCTCCTGGGGGGGTGTGAGCCCAGCCCAGCCATGCCTGTGAATGTGTTCTAGCCCCTCCCTCACTCCTGCCTCGGCTTCTATGAGGCAGCCAGCCCAGCAGGCCATGAAATGAGAGCGGTGTTCAGGCCGCTACGTACTCTCCAGCACTTAGCCCCCTTCCCCTGCCCCTTTCCTAATTGAATGCTATTAACCGTAGAGTAAATCGTCTATAACGGGCATCATAGCAAAGGGAGTCTCTTAAGGTCTCAGACCTTACAGATACTGCATTGTCAATGAAGGACACAGGGCCTGGAACGCATCCCCAGAGGAGTGATTTTCCAAGATGGTCCTTGGCCCCCACCCCCACCCCCCACCCCACCCCCACCCCCACCCCCACCCCCACCCCCCGCCCCCGGGAGCCAGAAGATTCTTGCCCATGAACTCATGCAAAAATGCCGGTCCTTCCTTCTGCTCCCCTGGGGGAGAGACACAGATGGCCTTTCATATGACTAAAGGGCTACATTTAACCAACTAAATGAGGTGTTAAGGGTTATACGTTTGGAATTTATAAACAAACACTAGCATTCTTCCCAAGGTACTTTCCCCCTGGAAGATAGGAACAGGCAGGGAAGGAGGGTGCGATCCTTCTGCTGCACCAAAGCTAACCCCTGCCAAAAGGCTTTGACATGCCTCGCTCGTGAGGGTATGTGGGTGGAAACCCTGGTCCCTGGTTGGCTGTGGGGTTTGTGTGGGACAGATGATTGTAGGTGGAAGGCAAGGAAATAATGATACTACAGCAATGAAGACTGGTACTTTGCACTGGCACAAAGGATAAGAGATCACAAAATCACTCCCCCAACTTCAACCTTCCAACAACCTCATAAGGTAATAAGCACTGCAGGCTCACAGTAATCCATTCAGGTAGAGATTTTTCTACCCATTTTATAGAGGGGGCTCACTGAGGTTCAGAGACGTTAAATACACTGCCCAAGGCAGGTTACTTTGCCTCTCTGGGATTCAGTTTGTCCATCTCTAGAATGGAGATACGTATAGGTAGCCCCTCAGTGTTTTTTGAGGAATAAGAGATCATCTGAGCTACCTGACACATAAGGTGGCAGATTGCATTTTCCCAGGATGGCTACAGCAACACACATCCCATCCCATGTGCTCTTCTTTCATTGTGACATCGACCTTCCTCCATAAAGAGGGGGCATCTTTGTCCCCACCCCCTCAACCTGGGAGAGCGTTGTAACTGTCTTGCGGATAGAATGTGGCGGAAGTGACACTGTGATTCCCAAGGCTAAGTCGTAAACAGTGGTACAGTTTTCACTGGACACTCTCTCGCCGGACACTGTCCTTAGAACCAGCCACCGTATTGTGAAGAAACCAAGAGGCCCCATGTAGTTGTTCCACCTGACAGCCCAAGCTCAGTTCTCAGTTAGCAAACAGCATCTCCCAGGTATATAAGTGAAGGAGCCTGCAGATGACTCCAGCCCCCAGCCTTCAAGTCCCCCAGCTGAGGCCTCAGACATCAGCCACCATTCTGCACCCTCTATGAATTCCGCATCCACAAAACACATGAGCAAATTAAATGGTTGTTTTATGCTCCTATGTTCTGGGAGGATTTGTTATGCAGCCATAGTAACTGGAACACGTTGTAAGTGGTTTGGAAGGGGGACTGTTATTATTGCTGGTGACAGTGGTAATACAGAACCAGGATTAAAAAGCCTGAGATTGCTGTACGACATGTGATGGGGGAGCTTTAGAAATGCTCTGTACACTCTTCTATCAGGTTGTTCACTGCTGCACAAAAGGAGTAGAAGGGCAGTGATATAGGAGGGCATTTTCATTTATCAAGCATCTACTGTGTGCCAGGGCGTGATCCACATACATATGCAAAAACACATACACATATACATGCATATGTGTATGCATACACATATACGCACAAACACACATATGCATACACATATGCATAATACACATACACATATGCATAATACACATATGCACGCGCATACATATGTGTGCACATATACACTGGTACGTGTGTACACATATACTTACACACGTGCATTCATACACATGCACATATACACACATATGCATACACATAATGCAAACACATCCATGTGTATATACACACATATCCATATGTACATATATATGCCCGTGTGCACGTGTTTGCATACACATGTGCATATACTATGCAATACACATATGTACATATATACATATCCACATGCATACACATACACACATATGCATATACAAACACATATACATATGCATATGCAGATAGACATAGACACACGCACACATACATATGCATATACATATACACATGTATGCATACACATACACAAATACATACACACATACATTCCTCTGGGCAATCCTCACAAGAGGTCTTCTTGTTTCTGTTATTCGCCCAAGGTCACTCCCCTGGCATGTGATGTGATGGAGCGGATGTGCACCTGTGCTTGCTGGCTCCACAGCCCGTCCTTGTCCCTCCATGACTCTCCCAGATGCTGTTTTCAAGAGGACCAACATTTCTTTATGACGTCTGCTTCAGCTGCTTTACAAACCCCTTCTACACGGTCTATAGCTCTTTCTGGATTGTGTATCCACTTACTTATGTAAACCCTTTAGAATCAATATCTATTCTGTGCCGCCACTTGGGATAATAAGTCCCATAAATCAAACTGGCAACCCGTGTCCTGAGCCCCTGCTGAGGGTGTGTCACTGGCTGAGTGCTGCCGGGGGGAGGGTGTGAGTAGCTCTCAGCCCTAGATAAGCCATTTGCTCACAGACATTTGAGGGCCTGCTGTGCAGAGGCTGTGAATCTGTCACTGTGCTGACCTGTAGGTCAGATGTGGCCCCTTCCCCGCAGGGGAGCGAGGATGCATTTTTAACACGGCCAAAAATCACAACAGAAAAGATAAAATGACATGTTTTAAGGGAGAGAGAGTAATGAGGAGCAGAATAAATCACAACAAAAGATTTTTCAATCGAGTTGAGAAGACAAATGATCAATACAAAAACAGACAATTAAATGCCAATATTCGAATCAAATGACAAGGGGAGCCCTGCCGGGGAACAGGACAGGCTCTCTCCCTGTGAGCGAAGGGCTATCTCGCTCCTTTTTCCTGACTCTTCTAGCCACTTTTTCCCCTCACTGCATTTTTCTTACTTAAAGACAAGGCATTTTAGCCTGCTGTATTGTAAACATAATTGTAAGCAGCTTGAAGTCCTCTTTGAAACAAGGAGGAACATAAGTCAAGAGCCCTGCAGTCCATCTGTGTAGTAAGGTGGGATTTTTTTTTTTTTTATGTCTTTTCCTTTCTGCAAAATCATCTAAGCTCACTGTGGAAAAGGTGTACAACAGAGAAGGGCAGGAGGAAGATGAAGGTACAATGATAACCTCACCACGCCATTCGGAGGGAATTGCTGGTGAGGGGAGGGGGCATGCATCCTTCCAGACACTCATAAAAGGGTGCAGGTGCTCTCCTTCCAGAGAGCATGCCCCCTCTGGCCCCACCTGCTAGTGAGCTCTTCCCTTCCAGCGGGACTCACTCCTGGGGTCCTCACCTCACCTCCTGTGCCCCTAGCCACCCCCCTCAGCTCCTGGGCCCGGGTCAGTGCTCTGATTTAACATGCTCAGAGCACCGCCTCCACGGCACTTCCCCTCTGCAATTTTACATTTATTCGCGTGCATTCTCCATTAGCAGGTCACCCCATGGGGATGTAAGCTTCCTGAGATCCGGAGCAAGAACTGTTCCTGCTCACTGTCACATCACTAACACCCAAAGGAATAAATAGAGAATCTTGGGATTTTGCTGTTGTTTGTTGTTTGGCTTGGAAAAAAAAAAATCTCTTACTTGAAAAATTTTTTTTACCCTCTTAACCATGTTTTTAGTGTACAGTTCAGTGGAGGAACTATATTCTCATGGTTGTGCAACTGGTCTCTAGAACGTTTTCATCTTGCAAAATTGAAATGCAGTACCCATTAAACAACTGCCCGCTTTCGGCTCCCCCCAGGCCCTGGCAAACATCATTCTACTTTCTGTTTCTGTGAGTCTGGTTCCTTTAGATACCTCATATAAATAGAATCATACAGTAATTGTCCTTCTGTGTCTGGCTTATTTCATTTAGCATAATGTCCTCAAGTTTCTTCCATACTGTAGCATTTGACCAGGAAAAAAAAAATCTTGCTTTTTACTATAACACAATATTATAATCATTTCCCCATCCCATAAGACATTTTTTAAAGGTTGTATAATATTACATTTTATGGGTAAACCATAATATATTTGATCATGCCATTGTGGGATATTTAAGAATGGTGCCTTTTGTGTTTCCATACAAATTGTGAAATTTTTTGTTCTAGTTCTGTGAAAAATGCCAGTGGTAGTTTGATAGGGATTGCATTGAATCTGTAGATTGCTTTGGGTAGTAGAGTCATTTTCACAATGTTGATTCTTCCAATCCAAGAACGTGGTATATCTCTCCATCTATTTGTATCATCTTTAATTTCTTTCATCAGTGTCTTATAATTTTCTGCATACAGGTCTTTTTTCTCCCTAGGTGGTTTATTCCTAGATATTTTATTCTTTTTGTTGCAATGGTAAATGGGAGTGTTTTCTTAATTTCACTTCCAGATTTTTCACCATTAGTGTATAGGAATGCAAGCGATTTCAGTGCATTAATTTTGTATCCTGCTACTTTACCAAATTCATTGATTAGCTCTAGCAGTTTTCTGGTAGCATCTTTAGGATTCTCTAGGTATAGTATCATGTCATCTGCAAACAGTGACAGCTTTACTTCTTCTTTTCCAATTTGGATTCCTTTTATTTCTTTTTCTTCTCTGATTGCTGTGGCTAAAACTTCCAAAACTATGTTGAATAATAGCGGTGAGAGTGGGCAACCTTGTCTTGTTCCTGATCTTAGTGGAAATGGTTTCAGTTTTTCACCATTGAGGACGATGTTGGCTGTGGGTTTGTCATATATGGCCTTTATTATGTTGAGGAAAGTTCCCTCTATGCCTACTTTCTGGAGGTTTTTATCATAAATGGATGTTGAATTTTGTCAAAAGTTTTCTCTGCATCTATTGAGATGATCATATGGTTTTTCTCCTTCAATTTGTTAATATGGTGTATCACGTTGATTGATCTGCGTATATTGAAGAATCCTTGCATTCCTGGGATAAACCCCACTTAATCATGGTGTATGATCCTTTTAATGTGCTGTTGGATTCTGTTTGCTAGTATTTTGTTGAGGATTTTTGCGTCTATGTTCATCAGTGATATTGGGCTGTAGTTTTCTTTCTCTGTGACATCTTTGTCTGGTTTTGGTGTCAGGGTGATGGTGGCCTCATAGAATGAGTTTGGGAGTGTTCCTCCCTCCGCTATATTTTGAAAGAGTTTGAGAAGGATGGGTGTTAGCTCTTCTCTGAATGTTTGATAGAATTCACCTGTGAAGCCATCTGGTCCTGGGCTTTTGTTTGTTGGAAGATTTTTAATCAGTTTCAATTTCAGTGCTTGTGATTGGTCTGTTCATATTTTCTATTTCTTCCTGGTTCAGTCTCGGAAGGTTGTGTATTTCTAAGAATTTGTCCATTTCTTCCAGGTTGTCCATTTTATTGGCATATAGTTGCTTGTAGTAATCTCTCATGATCCTCTGTATTTCTGCATATACTCTTCTAATTTTTAATTTAACATTGTACTATAAACATTTTCCCTTATCAATACAAAGTCTTCATGACAATATTTTTACTGTCTGCATGACAGTTAGAAGGCAGAGTACAATTTACTCAACTATCTCAATTTTATGCCCAAATTGTTCAACATAAAGATTACTTCCCATTCTCCAAGTTATAAATAAGGCTGCACAGAACATCTTTACGCAGGTAGCCACTTCTGTAATTTTGATCGTTTCCTTGGAATAGATTCCAAGAAGTGGAGCCAAAAAAGTATAAATGGTTTTTAATATTCTAGGTACTTATCGTCAAGATGCATGGCAAAGGAGTGCTGCTTTGCCTCCAAGGGCCAGGATGAGTGAGATTTTCAGCAGCCGCCTGGATGCAAGCCTTCCTGCAGGGCCCCCCAGCTTCCCGTGGCTCCTCTTGCTTTCTGGTTGGCCAGGCCGGGAGCTGGAATGAAGCACCGGCTGGGCAGGCCCTTCCTTGGGCTGCAGTGTTAGCTCTGTGGTCAGTGGCTGAGGGTCACCCCTGTGGTGGACACCAACTGACTCAGGCCCCTGTGATCTCTTACCTCTTCTCTGTCAGGATAGCGTGTCTCCTGGACCAGTGACATTAACCACCTACACCCTGAGCGGGGGAGCAGGTGGGACTGCCAATGACCTCCCATACCAACTGGCTCTGCCAACCCCTCCCACGTGTGTATGAGGCCCCTGCTCATCCATGATTCCAAGTGATCCTCATGGAAACCCCACGCACTTAGCAACACTGAGGTTGGTCCCACATCCAGATGGAGACTCAGGGCTCAAAGTGCCCCCACCTCCCGTGGGGGGAAGTTGCTGGGGTCTGAGTGTGTGCCTAGTGGTCTGAGGGTCGCACCACAGACCAGCTAAGAGAGGCAGAGCCTGTACGTGATGGCATGTTGCTAATGGGGGCCCAGCAGGCCCTGTGGTTAAGGACCCCAGGCTGGATCTGTTTCCCTATCACGTTGTGTGATGAGAGAGACGGGTTTGCAGGTGTTTCCCCACAACTAAAGAGGGAGCAGTTGATGTAAATGAGAGGAACATTTATAGATCTAAGGAAGGGCAGGAATTTAGAAAGAAAGATAAAAATAATAACTGTGCTGACTGACACTTTAATTTTTCTCCTATTAATGAGAGTAACCAAAAAAAAAATTCTTTTTAAAACATACCATGGAAAGAAAGAGGTTAAAAGAATCATCCACAATCCCACTCCTCGATCACAGCAACTATCATTAGGTTTGTGAGTTCTCTTCTAGGTTGCTTCCCCCCGCCCCTCCCGGCCTTTTTTCTCTTGTAATGCATCTTTTTCAAAGCTCTTTCCCACACTCTGATTTTCTGTACCCAGTGTGGGAGGTTGGACAGGTAACATCTTCTCCTTTGAACAGGTGGAAAAGGGAGGTCCAGGGAGGTGGCAAGGCCCCCAGCTAACATGTGAAGGAGCCAGACTTCACCTGTCCAACTCCAGGGCCGGGGCCAATGCCCTTTAATAATAATAGTCTGCTCCAGCCCAGGCACTTGGCATTCACTTTCCTATATAATCATCACAACAACTGTGCAATAGGTACTGTCATCATTCCCATTTTACAGATGATAAAACTGAGGCTTAGTGTTGGAAAGTAATTTGCCCAAGGTCACACAGTTAGGATGTCTGTAGCAGGGATTTAGACAGGGCGTGGCCTGTCTCCAGAGCCTATGGTCTTAAACCTATGCTCACCATGTCTGCCTGCACGGTGAGACCCATATGTCCTCTCCTGGTCTTCGGGGTCCTGCACAACCTGGCTTTCATTCACCTTTTCCCTTATTGCTCCCTGCTTCCCACCAGGCCCCTCCGCTCCCACTAAACTGAACTGCCCTCAGTTCCTCCAGTGCTCCGCGCTCTACTCCAACATCTAGGCTACTATTGCTAATAATGTGCACCTCCCCCCATCCTACAGGTGGCTTAAAAGCTACCTCCTCCAGGAAGCCTTCTCTGACCACTTCCCAGACAGGAGGGGCACCCTCCTCTGGGCTCTCACGGAGGCTGCATTTCCCCTGCCACAGTGCCTGGCCTGGGCTGAAACTGCTGGCTGCACTGTCTCCATCACAGACTGTGAGGTGTGGAGTCTTGCTCCCTGGACTGTCTTCAGCATTTAGCCGGGTGCTGTGGGGAAAGCCTATCCTGAGAATGTCCTCTTCTTCCCCCTTCATGATGGGGTGCTAGACGGGATCCGGTCCTGAGGGCAGGATGCAGCCCTTTAATGGCCTCCAGCACCCATCCTTCTCTGCCTTCTCTCTTCCCCTCAGCCTCTCCTGTCCAGATTTTGAGACCCAATTCCAGGCTGCCCCTGCCCCCACCATGTCCCTTTGGCTTCCCCAGGTCTGAAGCAGCTTTCTCCTCCAACCAATGGTTCACAAAGGTTTTTCTGAGGAGCACCAGTCCTGCATAAGATGGTTCCTTGGTCCAAAATTTTGGGAAACCCTGCCTAATAACTGATTTCTTTGATATCCACCTATTAATGCTTTGGAAATCAGCACCTGTTTCATTTGATACATATGAAATGTGAAAATGTTTATTTCCTGGGAAAGTTATTATGAAATAAATGGGGCATCTTACAACCGATGGCATCTTGTAATGAAGGAAATGCGGTATGGAAGGTGTCAGGCAGGTTAGGAGGGTAAAGGTCCTGACAAGTCCTGCAACAGAGAAACAAAATTAACCGTGCTGAGCCCAATGCTTCACAAATGAACTCTAACTCCTGAATATTTTTTAAAAGACATAGTAACACTCCAACAAACTACATTTCTAGAAAATACACTTTGGAAAGCATTCCCCACAATATTTATCATTTATGGAGCATATTTTAGGATTCACCTTGTGTTGTTTCTCTGATCGTTTCACATTTGCTCATCTTGCCTTCTTGCCTAGACCACGTGCTTCCTGAGGGCAGGGCAAGCTTCATAGAAATCACTGATACATCGGAAAAGTGATGCCCCAGAATTACACTGCTGCTCAGAACACGGCCTCATCCTCGGCAAGGTAGTGAGAGTGACCTTCACCAGGAAGGAAGTAGACCTTCAAAGATGAGGGCCTTGTTGCATCACATCTTGTTTGGCTGCTTGACTTAAGGCAAGTTCCTTAATCATTCTGAGCCTCAGTTTTCCCATCTGTAAACTGGAAGAATAACAGTTTCTAGCTTCTAGGATAGATTAGGGGAGATAAATATGGGTAGAGCCCTTGGAACCACTCAAGAGATAAGAGCTCCTATCAAGAGATAAGAGCTCTGATGCTAGCTGTTGCTGTCATTTTGTTGTTATTGTCATCTTGAAATCCCCCCTCCCCGCCCCCCCGTAGTCAGTGGTGGACGGTATTAATTGGAGGAGGAAATTGTTAGATGAAAGAGGGTCACCGGATAACACTTGCTGTGAGCTCACTCATTATTCCTCAGGGCATCTGCAGGGCTCGGCCAGACCCTCATCTGTAATCTGCTCTTGCCCAAAGCTGACCGAATGAGCTCTTTGTCATGTAACACAGTAGGAGCGAGGGTGTGAGCAGAATTATTCTGCGCCCAAACTCCGAGAGTAGAAGAGGCCCTGTCAGAACTACATTTGTCCCTAGTGGTGACCCCGGGAACTGCCATGTGGACCGGTCAAGGAAAAAGTGGTAAAATTCCAAATGTTTCATTTTGGTTGGGTCTGGTTTGGTAGTTCTTACTGGGGCAAAGGAAAAATTGTATTTTCAATGCCCCATGGCTTCTTGAAGAAAGCATTCACCGCTGTCACCGCAGCCCTTGTCAAAAAGTCTCCGTTGAAAAGAAAACAGAGAACACAGAGAGAGAGAAGCAGAGTGAAGTTTCGTTCCTCCTGTAGGTCTCTGTGTGTGAGAAATTTAAATAGAAATGAAGGTCTTTGGGGAAGAGTCTGGCTGCTCTGAAGCTCTGAAGCATTTCACTCCTGCAGCAGCTGGGCTCTGGAAGGCAGGCGAGCCTGGCCTCACTAACAGCGCGCACTGCCCTGGGCGCATAGGTGAGGGCCTGCGGGCCTGCGGAGCCGGGGCACAAGGGGTGGCTGGTGAGGTAGGTAGTTTGGAGGTGTGAGCTGCCCTCATAGCTGAAGAGGTAGAGGAACTGAGCGGGGGTAGACTCTGCTCCAGGCAGCCAGCGATCACAGCTGCTCATCTTCAGACTCAGCGGTGTTACTAATGCACCCAGCTCACCCAGGCATTGAGAAGCAGGACGGAAACTCTGGTCCATCTGGTGCTCAAGACCATGCCTTTCCTTTTCCACCTTGTCGTCTGCTGGAGTTGACATCTCAAACTGGTCGGCATCATTCAGTGGCCTCCTTGGCAGGGAACAGGCTCCTAGCCTACACAAATCCATATGGAGACTCTTCGAGGACCTGCCTTCAGGATCTTGAGACCCCAAAGAGTCACCCTCAGAATTTAGAACCTGGGTTCTCGAGGTGTGCATGAACTGCCCTGTTGCTCTTAGCAAACCTACAAGAATGAGCCAGTCTCCATCCCCCGATTTGCTCACGGCTCCAGTGACGCAGGAGCAAAAGAGCCCCGAGCGAGCTCGGCAGAGGCAGGGTTGTACAGGAGTTGTGCACACAGAATCCGGAGCCAGTGTGAGTTCAGATCCCCCCTCTGCCACCGAGGCCACCATGCAGGGTTGGGTAGGTTATGCCCAGAGCAAGGGCTCCCGGCCAAGAGACCGCCGGCGCCCGGGGCTCCTGTCACCAAGCTGTGGTCCCTGGGCCTCTACCCAAAGAACAGGGGGTCTTACATCTGTTCCAGAAAAGACCCACGTGTACCAGCCATGACCATCTGCTGCTGGGAGCTAGGTTATTTGGCTGAGTTGTGTTCCCTCGTTGTGCCTCAATATCTTCACCTGAAAAATGGAAAAAATAATATATTTCTCAAGTGTGTTGCTGTGAGGCGTCGAGGGCTGGACGCCCAGAAAGCATTGAGAACAGTGTCTAAAGCGTAGGAAATGCTCAAAGAGCGTGGTAAGTATCTGAAGGATTAGCCATAGTACCTGACCAGCATTTTTAAAGGATAGTTTTGCTGGTGGCCAACTTTGAACCCACAATATTATCCAATTTTACATTTTTTGTTCTAAGCTCCAAGGTAACCATCAGAATCCCAGCGAAACCATCAGTGGGCCCATGAGCCCCACCAGCCAGCCTGCCTCGTCAGCCTGCCCTCTGCAGGTCGGCCGAGTCCTTCACACAGGGCACCACCGACAACACAGGTGCACCTGCGTGTCCTTCCTACACCCTGAGATGGAAACGGAAAGCTGGCTTTTTTTTTTTTTTTTAAGCTCATCTTCTGTTTTGGACCAATTAAAAGAAAGGCATTTTAATAGCCCTGTGGAAAGGGAACTGACGTTGTTTCCCCAGGCTGCTCTCTGAGCCCAGAGGTCTGGGAGGGATTAATAAAGATGCTATAAATGCAACAGTGGCCCATATGTCTGTGGGCAAAGTGCTCTGGTTTGGGAGGAAGGGAGAAAATTAAATTAAAATGGGAAAATATACGTTATTCGAATGAGGATAGAGAGGAAGAACCCAGTGGAGTCTAAAGGAATCTGAGGAAATCTGTCGGCAGGATGTTGAGGTTAGCTCAGCACTGCTGCACAAAGATGCCTGGCAGGTGGTGAACTGGGGCCCCAAACAGAGTCAACTCTTGAGTTTGGTCTCATTCCTCTTACCGATGTCCTATCCATGGGCTTTTAGTGCTGTGGTCCAGGGATGACAGATAGTTGTATTTATCAGACTTTCTCTCAAGGCAATGTACACGGTCACCCACCCAGCAAATGTTAATGAGGCATCTTCTCTGTCCCTGACCTCGATAGGCACTGGTGACTCAGGGATGAGCAGAGCCAGCTCCGGGCCCCCCTCAGGGAGCACTCAGACCCACCATGTGGCCAGTGAGAGGATGAGACTGATTTCCTGTGCCCTCCGTGGGCCGCGGTGCTGGCTCTGGGCAGCATTTGCTCACTTCTTCTCCCAGCATCGCCCTCCACCCCTGCCAGGAGACAGAGGTGATTATGATGCCTATTTTACAGATGAGACAGCTGAGGCGCACAGAGGTGAGGGAACCGCCACACAGCCAGTTGTGGCAAAGCCAGGGTTAGAACCCAGGGGGGTTGTGACTTTGAAGACTAAGTTCTCACCCACCTTGCAGGCAGCTGTTCTGATAGAAGAGAGCAGAGGAGGAATGTCTGTCTGTCTGTCTGTGTCTGTGTGTCTATGTACACATGGGCATGTGTGTAGGGCAATGGTTCTGAGTCTACCTGAGATAAGCATTCCTGGAAGACTTCCTGGAGGAGGTGAGGTCTAGTGGAGTCCTAAAGGAAAGGTCTTGAGTGCCAGGCTAGGGGATTTGGATTTTATCAAGTGTTTTTTGAGCAGAGGTGAGGCATGATCATATCCTCAACAAACCGATATTTAATTAGCAAGTACTATGTGCCAGATAATCTATTAGACACAGAGAGGGTTGCAGAAATCTAAAATGAGATGTAGTCCCTGCCCTCTCTTAGCTTCAGTCTAGCTGGAGGATGAAACAATGAAATATTAAAAAAAAAAAAAAAAAAAGGATTAGTGACAGTGTTGATAAACTCATGCCAAGTGCCAAACAGCAGGCAGAGACCAAGTGCTGAGGGAGGTCAGAGGGGGCAGATGACCGGGCTCTGGGCCGATTAAGGAGGCTTCACATGTAGGTGGAATCCCAGCGGGGTTGGAGGAATTCGGAGGGAGAGATGGGAATGACACTAGAGCCAGGGCCCAGCTTTTCCCATTTTGGCGTCCCCAGCGCTTAGCAGACAGTCTGCGTCCAGCAGGTGCTGATAAGTGCTTGTTGAATGAACCAGTGTTGTGTCCACTGAAAATAAAGGGTATGTGGCTGAGAGGCAAGGTGTGACTCTCTCAGGGATGGCGGGCCACTGAGCCTCCAACTGCCCACCAAGTGCAATTTAACTGACTTGTGACTCCACCCATCAGATTAACGTCCTTCAGTTTTCAATTTTTCAGTTTTACCAGGGCCAGACACACATGAGGCCCTCAGGCAATGTGTGCTGAAGAGGTGAGTAGGCTCTGTGCCAGGAGCAGCAGGAGAAAATGTGGAGAAGTCTGTGGGGGTAGATGGAGGAAGCCTGGAATGCCGGGGCTTTCCTGTGAGCAAGTGGTAGCCACCGAGGTCTCCGAACATTCAAGAAGCGGAAGGTAAAAAATCAGGGGAAGATTCATCTGGCTCTAAGCAAAATGCACTGAGTGGTGGAAAGGAAAGGGGGAAATGCTGTGAGAGAGGGCTTCAGAAAGTGACTGCTACCACTTAAACTCTGCAAACCCTTTGATCCAGAAATTTGATTTCCGGACATTTGTCCCAAGGTCACTGAACAAGCGTGGAAGAAAGCAATTTCCGGAGATCCTTGCTGTGGAGGACAGAGAACATTGGCATGTAGCTCCCTCTAGGGGTGCAGTGGGCGAGCTGACTTCCACAACAGGCTCCTTGCTTTTTCTCTTCCCCTCTCGCCTCAGGGCCTGTGCACCAGCCATTCCCTCTGCCTGGAATGCTTTTCCCACATCTAGTGACGTAACTCCCTCCTTCCCATCTCTGCTCAAACACCCCCTTCTCAGTGACACCATCCCTGACCAACCTATTCTATTTTCCTCCAACCCATAATACCTGCCACCCCATGCCCCCTGCTTTGTTTTCCTCCCATCACCTATTGCCATCTGACATACTCTGTATTTTACTTATTTTCTCTGTCGCCACCATCCCCTACTCACATGCCCACTAGCGTGTAAAATGCACCAAGCGGAATTGTTATCTCTTTTGCCCACTGCTCTCCCCCAGTGCAGAACAGCACCTGGCACATAGTAAGTGCTCAATAAAGCTTTGTGAAGGAATGAAGGAATGACGGAATGATGGGTAGGCAGATCTGTGAGTGTGCGGCTTACACATGAGCTCAGCTTGGGCACCAGGGAGGGGGCCAGGGCAGCACCTTGCTACTTCAGGGCTGCAGGGTCACAGCAGAGGGAGGCTGACCTGGGTACCTCAGGGCCCTACTGGTGGGGGGTCAGAAGGCAGAGTTGTGACGGACACTTTCAAATTAATCAGGCCTGACGGGCACCCAGTGGGTCATTTCCTGTCATAATGAAACCTTTCTAAACATAGCCACATGCAATTAAAATGTGACAGCACTTACACTGCAGCTGTGTTGTGCTAGAAAAGACTTCCTGGCCCTAAGTCAGAAGAGATGGACTCACATCCCAAATACCTGCCCAATTAATTTATGAGTGAGGGTGTGTCTGAGGCCCGTGAGGATGAGGGGAGAGTGGTGTGCGGGACAGACAGTGGACGCTTCCTGGACTTTCGCTACTCAACCTCAGTCCAGAATTACCAATGCGAGTGGTCTTTCTGTAGCCTCATTTTCTTTGTCTTCAGGGTCTGAGTGCAAGCAGAGATCTGAGCTGTTTCAGAGTTTCCTGGGGGAGTAAAACCTCTTGATGTTTTGTTTTCCTTTATTTTGCTTTGTGCTTATGCCTGGGAAACGATGAGAAAGAGATGGAAGGAGATGGGGCTGAGGGACTGAGCCCCTTTAAAGGGAAAAATTTATTTAAAGCACAAAGATGGTGACAGTTTGAGCTGGGCAAAGGATGGTGAAGAGGCAGGGCAGTTGTCTACGGAAGGAAGTTTCTAGCCCTACTTGGGTGGCTTTGGGCCATGAGAACCATCCTGTACAGGAGCCGGGAACTGGTCCTGAAAAGGGGCGGGGAGATTGGGAAGGGGTCTCCACATCATTCAGTGTCTAGTCCTAGGGCCCGACTCATTCCTCATGTCTGGTCTGCCCTCAGCTCCAGGGCTCCCGGTGCTGCCTTGCCCAGCTCTTTGGATGTGACTTTGTAAACAGAAATATATAAAAATGGTCTGGCTGTGCCCTTGAGCTCCTTGGTCCAGCCTCCCCCTGGGGCCTGCCCTCACAGTAAGAAGGAGTCAAAAGCCATCAACCAACTCAGAGCCAGTCACCTCTCTCTCCTGTGGGAAAAACAACAAACCACAACATTTACTCATCCGGAATGTTCCCCTAATCTTGTCTAATGTATCCGCAACCATTCTTGAGCTGAGGTTTTATAAAGACAGTTGCACAAGTTGAGGATGGGGAATAAATGGTCTAATGTGAAAAAGAGCCAGAAGGCAAAAATGTTTCATCCTTGTGGTAACTAAGATCTGCTGGCTCCAAGTGCCTAGAGCTCTGCACTGGGAAGAACTATGAGGCTGGGTCCGGAATTCTGCACATCCAGTCAAGAGTGCTGCAATCAATTGGCAATGTCTGCCCCAGGCATGGGTGGGGGAACTGAGGTGTATATGTCATATATAATAGACCCTCCTTATATCTCCCAATTTATTGTGAGACCTGCAATCAACCTAATGACAGTTTTTCCCGAAAGAGTCCATATTCAATATTAAATATTAAATTTAGATGTTGGTTATTGGATGGATCCAGGTTTCAAACTTATAAACACAAAATGTGTGTGTGTGTTTGAAAGAAGAAAATTATTATTTGCTGTCCCTTCTGTACCAAAATTGACTTGAGCATTTCAACCAGAAATTCAATGAGCATTCTTTGGAGTATAAATAAATATTTTGAATCTACCCATGCTTTCTCACTCTGGCTGTTTCTTGCTTCTGTGCACAGCAAAAACAGGAAGAGGTGGAAGTGGGGAGGAGTTTCTCCGATGTGTTGGTAAGGTCGCTAATGTCTGACACATAGTAGGTGCTCAGCAAATACTTGTAGAATGAATTTTGAATGATGAACTCAGTCTCCATGTATTTTTCCATGATTCATAAATGTTGTCACTTTAGCTGAATTTCAGTGTAATATGTTATCTACTGTCATATTTTTCCTCTGTGAGCAGACATGAAGGTTGTTAATTGGGATAACGCATGTGGACATTGGTTCGTTGTTTTCCTGAGTGAGGGGATGGGCCGGAAAGATGGAGGGATTTTACTGTTAGTTATTCCACTTATGTATTTGCTTGTTCATTGTTTGTCTCTTTCTCATATTTCCCCTCAGAGGTTCCTCATCCTTGGATCCCTAATCCCATAGCCCAGGATTCTCAACCTCAACTCTATGACATTTGGGGCGAGATAATTCTTTGTCATGGGGGCCTATCCTGTGCCTTATGTGACGTTTAGCAGTATCACTCATCCCTACCTACTAGGTACCAGTAGCAACCATCCCAAGTTGTGACAACCAAAAATGTCCCCAGACATTACCAAATGGTCCCTGGGGGACAAAATTTCCCAGATCAAGAACTACTGCTTTAGCCTCTCCAGGAATGTGGCTAATTTCTTCTTTTTGAGCAATTTCAGCATTAACTTCACCCTCTCAGAGAGCCTCTGACCACTTGGTCCAACCCCAGCCTCGGGGCTCAGCATCCTACCACCAGGTCTCGTTTCTCTGCAGAGCACTTGTATCTCCCTGTAATTTCCTGGCATAGATGTTGTCTGTTGTTGTCTGCCTGTCCCCACTGGAATATGAGCTCCATCAGGGGCTTTTCTATTGACCGTCTCTCCATCCCAGGGCCCAGAAGTACCTAACACTTAGTAGGCTCTTGATAATCATGTTGTATGGATAAAGGCACAGAGGAAGTAATCAAGGAAGGCTCACTTTGGAGGTGACATCTCTATGGCATGAGGTTGTCATCCATGGGAAGTCTGAGGAACAGCATCCCAGACAGAGGGAACAGCCATTGCAAAGCTCTTAGGCCAGAATGGGTTTGGCATGGGGAAGATTGCTAGAGAGGAGAGGTGGAGGGGAATAGGAGGAGTTGGGCCAAGAGCCAAGAAACAGCCTGATTAGGGGGCCCGGGAGGCCAGGATGAGAAGTGCAGACTTTATTTTAAAGTGACAGCAAGCCCTCGGAGACCCTCTGGGAACCCCCAGAGTCAGCCCCTGGCAGACAACTAGCAACTTCTCTCCCTGTCCTCCATCCTCAGTATGGCCAGGTTGGGGAGGATTCATAAATCTGGTCTGCACTCTTGAGACTAAAGTAAGAGCTGACATGGCCCCCATGCCATATCTCACAATGGGAGAGAGTCCTTCTGTCCGAGAGGCTCAGATGCTTGGGCCACTCTGCTCTCAGCCGAAGCTGGCCCCTCTTTGAACCTGCATGGACCTGTCCTTAGTCAGCTACGTAGAAATCACAAATCCAGGAATTGGCAAGGAAGGCCAGGGATTCTCTGCTCCACCTCCTCAAATATCAGCTTGAAGAAGTGATATGTAGGAAAGAGCATTAAAGAGGCTCATTATTCCCAGGTAAGCCGTCCTGGAGCTCTCAGGTCATGTTGATTCTGCCCTGTCAGAGCTGCCTGCCTGGCTTTGTACTGCAATGCTGTGTCTGGGCTAGTATTGAAGGTCTTTAAGAAAAAACTGCATTTCTGCATTTAGTGGGCCACTCAATATCTCCTGCATAAGAAGACTTTTGATGATAATAATAACAGCTAACTTTGTTAGGAATACTTACCAGGCCCCAGGCTCTATTCTAAATACGTCACTCAATAATCACTGAGGACTTCCCTGGTGGCTCATTGGTTAAGAATCCGCCTCCCAATGCAGGGGACACGGGTTCGAGCCCTGGCCCGGGAAGATCCCACATGCCTCAGAACACCTAAGCTCATGCACCACAGCTACTGAGCCTGTGGGCCACAACTCCTGAGTCCATGCACCACAACTACTGAAGCCCACGTGCCCTAGACCCTGTGCGCTGCGACAAGAGAAGCCACCGTAATGAGAAGCCTGTGTACCCCAATGAAGAGTAGCCTCCGCTCGCCACAACTAGAGAAAAAGACTGCACGCAGGAAGGAAGACCCAATGCAGCCAAAAATAAACAAAATTTTAAAAATAATCATAATAATTCACTGAATCCTCACAGCAAACATGTAAGGATCATACTGTCATCATCACCCCCATTTTACAGATGAGGAAACTGAGGCCCAAAGAGGTTAAGTAATTTGCCCAGATTCACTAAGGAGCTAAACCAGGTTTGGCCAAAAAATCCACATTCTAACCCTTAAATTATATTCTCTTTTTTAAATTAATGCCAAAATATGTCACAACATCTTTTTAAATGAATATACCTTTTGCCTCAGCAATGCCACTTCTAGGAACTGAGCCTAAGGAGGTATAAATATTTAGCTACAGAGATGCAGTATTGTTTAGAATATAGAACACAAACCACATCTTTATTAAAGGGGGTTATTTAGGTAAACTGTGGTGCCTCCATATAAAAGAAACGGTTCAAAATGACATCTATCCCTATGTACCAACCTATAAAGACATCTACACTATATATTTTAACAGGAAAGTCCAGAAAAATTGCATTTTTGTAAACAGCGATTTTGTCTGTGCAGTGGGACTCCTAATGATTTTTAATTTCTTCTTTTTGCTGGTCTATAGTTTCTAATTTTCCTACAATGAACATGTACTACATTTGTAATAAGAAAGAAACCCAATAAAAGTTATTGAATAAAGGAATAAACAGCCAGAAAGCATTCTCTCCTGAGGAATTAGTGAACATCTTCCCTGACAATAAGGGCTGTGGTTGCTTTTCTGGAAACTTCATTTGTTTCCCAGGGTCTGTTCTCAGCCAATGGGGAGATGACGCAGGTGATCAGAGTAGGGGAGAGTATGAAGTCGCCTGGACAGGTGGTAGCTTTCAAGGTGTCTGGCTCCTCACACCCTCTTGTTTTCTGGGTTCCAGTGACCTCCCCTTCCCAGTGTAGGAGGTAAAGTTCTGCTGCTCTGGCCCAGGTCCTGAACTGTCCCTTGTGTTTTCTCTATACATCACTGACACCTTTGTCATTAGTCCTTTTGTCAATAAACCCTCCTCAAATTACTCAAATTTAGTGCAGCATGTTTCCTGTTGAGAATCTGGCTGATACTTTTACCCTATTTCACTCTTTCTTCCTGTCCTTAGTCCTCTCAATCTGATCTGTCCACCTTGACCTTGTCTCCTGACATCTGGTCTTGCCCACCAGGCATCTTTATTTGGACAACGTGGGAACTCAGAAAATTCATCCTGCATAACAGGATTTTTTAATCTATTCCCAAACTAAGTTCTCTCTTCCTTTCCTCGAGCACCCCTTGACCCACTCCCAACCTCAAAAGCATCTCTGTCTGTCCCTCCCTCACATCCTTTCAGTGTCCAAAGCTTATGAATTCAACTTCAGCTCTGTCTTTTCCAAACAACGCTTCACACCATTTCTCCAGCCCCCTCCGTCCTCCAGGCCTCCTGAAGGGGCTGCCTTGCCTGCTGTCTCCTCTCCACCTCCTGCCTCGGTCTTTGGTCTGTGTTATGTGTGACTTCTGTCAAAGAGTCCTTAAAATACAGCTCAGATCCTATCCACTCCCCTACTCAAAAAACAGTGCCAGTGGGACCAAACCCAAATACCTCAACCTTCCATCCAGAGCCTTCAAGAACACTTTTCAGCCAGATGTCTCTCTCTCTCACATGCACACCCTCATTAACAATCTTTCCTGAGATCAAACCACTGAGTCTTTTTTTAAACCTTATGCAATATTTATTTGATATTATACGGTAAAATTTACTTTTTGGCATCCAGTTCTGTGAATTTTAGTAGATGTGTAACTTTGCATAACTATCTGCACAGTCAGGGTACAAAACAATTCCATAACCCCAATAACGTCCTTCACGCTATTGTTTCATTGTCACACCCTCTCCCCAACCTAAACCTCTAGCAACTACTAATCTGTTCTCCATCTCTATAGTTTTGTCTTTTCAAGAATGTCACATAGGGACTTCCCTGGTGGCGCAGTAGTTAAGAACCTGCCTGCCAATGCAGGGGACATGGGTTCGAGCCCTGGTCCGTGAAAAGCCCACATGCCGTTGAGCAGCTAAGCCCCCATGCCTCAACTCCTGAGCCCACGTGCTGCAGCTACTGAAGCCCGCACGCTTTGGGGCCTGTGTGCCGCAGCTGCTGAGCCCGTGCGCTGCAACTACTGAAGCCCACGCGCCTAGAGCCCGTGTTCTGCAGCAAGAGAAGCCACCGCAGTGAGAAGCCTACTCACTGCAACAAAGAGTAGCCCCTGCTCGCTGCAATCAGAGAAAGCCCGCGTGCAGCAGCGAAGGCCCAACACACACACACACAAAAGAATGTCATATAAAGGAAATGATACAGTAATGTTTTGAAACTGGCTTTTTCACTTGGCATAATGCCTTTGAGATTTATCCGAGTTGTTGCATGTATAAATAGTGCAGTCCTTTTTATTTCTGAGCGGTATTCCATTGTGTGGATGGACCAATATTTGCTGAATCACTGAGCCTTTGCACAAAAAGGCAAAGCCTTTGCTCATGCTGGGTCCTCCGCTGGATCACTGCCCTCCACATTTCCAGGTGTCCCTCAAAGACTGTTCAACACCAGCTTGTCCACACACGGTCCCCAACCCTGGTTTTCTTTCCCACAAGGAACCAGTTCCTCCTTCCCCATCCCATAGCCCTTCATGTGCACGTCTCTCCTGGAAGAGATCATCTTCCACTGGTTGTTTGGGTGAGTGTCTTGGTTGAGACTGTGCTCTCCTTGAGGCCAGTGGCCTTTCTTTTTTGTCTTTGTATCCCATGAACTCAGCCAAATGCCTGGGTCAGAGCCGGTACAAAGTCTATGTAGTTATGGAAACAATGGATCTTCCCATTCTACGGTGCAGAGTCATTGTCTGAGCAAATGGAAGAAAAGGAAGCTGACACAGAGACAGGACGGCAGAGACAGCCCCAGTGCCAACCTCTGCAAAGGCAAATCACGGCCAGTCCCCAGGAGGGTGTGGAGGCAGAGGCCCCAGAGAGGTATGGCGGTTCCACAGTAGGTGAGGAGCTGTAGATATGATGTCATCAGCCTTAGAGGCAGTAACCAGAGAGGCAGAGGAACAAAGTCGGGTAGAAAAGCAAGTAAATGGCCAATATCCCCTCCCTGCTTGATGCCGTCGACCTTCATGGCCTCCCCAACTTAAATGCTACACTTGGAAGAAGGAAGGAGCTGGATTTGAACATAATTCTGAAATAACCGAATTAACCTGAAAATGACTAGCCTGAGTTTTTTCTTCAAGCAGAAGTTTGGCTCAGAGTCAGAAAGTACATGGAGTTATAGAAAAGAAAGTGATCATCTTGCATATCTGAGTTGTGTGATCTTTTTGTATATAAAATTGTGCACTTACAGTGTGTCGGGGGCCAATTATGCATGATCTCTTTTAACTAGAGAGATCATAAAATTTATTGCTTTAACTGGGACAATTCTGAAATAGAAGGGGGTGCTATTAATAATTGCATTGGGAGGCAGGCCTGAGCAAACCATGACTTCTGCTTATACTACAGCAAACCCTCTCAACATTCATGTGAGAAGGTGACATTCGTATGCCCATTTGCAAAGCTTAAATGATTAAATCATGAGTCCAGAATTAACAAGGGAGCCCCAATTCAAGCCAAGTGGTCCTTTTCCAAACCCCATATTTTGCATAGAACCTCAGGCTGGCTCTACCCAGCTCTATCGCCACCCTCCCCTCCACTTTGTTCTCTCTTCTCTGGCAACAGAAATATAATGAGACCACATACATCATTTTAAATTTTCTAGTAGCCACATTAAAAAATAAACAGAAACAGTTGAAATCAGTTTTAACGGTATGTTTTATTTAAACAAATATATCCCAAATAGTATCATTCAACTGTAATCAATAGAAAATAATTATTCATGAGATATATTACTTACTTTTTGCCATTAAGCCTTTGAAATCAGGGGCGTCTTACTCTTACAGCATATCTCAATTTGGAGGGCTTCGTAGCCACAAGTAGCTGGATCTGAGGGGCAGGCCAGGCAAGAGCAGGTTGCAGACACACTGCCATCTAGTGGACAAGAGCTTCTCGCCTGGAAAAGCACCTACAACAAAACAATCCGCATTCAGTGTAACCGTAGAGCCAGCCTGGGATTAGCTCCCCTGAAGGAATTTACTGAGGTAGGGGTTGTTGCTGAGTTGTTCCCAGGGCAGATACACAGCCACGGAGGAAACTCAAGTCACCATGCTGTCAGTAAACCTTGGCCATGGCTCATTCTCGTTTTCTAGTCACATAAAGATTAGCAGAGAATGATGGTTTTTCAGGACGCACATATGTATATGTATAACTGATTCACTTTGTTATAAAGCAGAAACTAACACACCATTGTAAAGCAATTATATTCCAATAAAGATGTTAAAAAATAATAATAATAATCCTTCAAAAAGTCAGATTTTCTTTCTTTCACACCCAATTTCACTGTATGGTGATTGTGTGAAGGGCTTCTCCCTAGTTTCTCTTTTAATCTTCTGTGAAATCTTGGTTTCTTCCAAGTGTTACCTTTCTTGCTCAAATTGGGTGTGGTTATTTGAGGATTCTAGTTAACCAAGGGTTTTCTTTTTTTCCAATATGAATAATTGATCAAGAATCTGTGATGTGGGCTAATGTGATTCTAGACTCCTGCCTTATCCTCAGTTGAAGGGGAGCTTTAAACACGGCTCTGTTTGAATAGAATGATGGAACTATGTCACTCAGGAGAGGAGTGTCTGGAGCTGAGATGGCTTGGCAAGGAGAGTAAGAAGCCAGTGGGGCATTCTCTGACTTGGCATTGAGTGTTTTCAGCACTGTGCTGTCCTCAGGATAGTGTTGGATTTTGTGCAGAAATGTTGCTTCCACCTTTAAGGAGATATAATCTTCCCAGGAGAGATATGAAAACCATCCTAGATGAACATTAACAAGAAAAACAAGCAGCATCATGATAACATACAAGGACATATGTGCTTAAATTGCAGCATGGGGCAGAGTGCAAATTGGATGTAAAGCAAAGGAGAGAGAGTGAAAAGAATGAGAAGGAAAGTAGGTTCTAGTCACAGCCCTACACCCCAACCCCCCCAACCCTGGCTGTGTGACCATGTCTCAGTCACACAGCCTCTCTGGTCCTCAACTTTATCATCTCATACTAAGCTATGGACAGTTTGGACAATTTATACTTCTAGGGTGGGGAGCCAAAAAGAAAAGAAAGATAGACATCCAAGAATTCCAATGACTGTCTCAGGAAGAGTTTCTAAGCTGTGGGAAGGCATGAGCCAAGGTACAGAAAGAGGGGAACTTGGAGCAGGAAGGAAGGATGCTTACCTGGAAAACCTAGAGGAAAGTGATGGGCTGGGATGTCTAGTTTCTCTGTTTTCAGGAATGGTTACAGATTTTCCTGTTCAGAGGCAGAAAACTGGCCTAAATTTTTGACGTATAGAATCTAGAATCGAAAGGGATCTTTGAGACCTGTTACCAGAGTAACAGGTCCCAAAGACTATTTTACAGAATGCTAGTACCTTGTGATGCTAACAGATATTTAACAAAACAGACTTCTTTGCCACAGGACTTTTCAGAACCTTTAACATTCTATGATTTTCCCAGAGGACAGAGAGCATTTCCCAGACTTATTTAACTATGGAACAGTCTATTTTGAAGGGTCATCACTTGAGAGGTGTTTCAGGGAGCACACTTTGAGAAACACTGCTCTAGCCCAGCTTTGCTTTTCTACAGATAGGAAAATTGAGGCCCAGAAAAAGCAGGAGGCAAGTTCAAGGTTCACAAAGATACTGGTAGAGCCAAGAGTGGGATTTTGGTTTTTTGACTCCAATACCCAGTGAATCTCTTTTTCTTTTTTCTTTTTCCATTTGTATTATACACTATTTAAGACATGCAAAAAGATCTACAGAATTATACAAGATATTCATGTGCCACCACCCTAAGAAATAAAAGATTGCCAATGCAGTAAAAACCCCTTATGTATGCTTCCCAAATCTCTCCCCAGGAGAACGCCTATCCTAAATTTGGTGACATCATTCTTGGAAATCGTGGTCGAATTTCAAATAAATCACATCATATTCAGAGAGTCCTCTTACATCTTTCATGGTTTGTGAGTTGTGATGGTCTTAGAATTAAAAACAAAAATAAAATATCCCCCTCAGCCTGGAACAGCAAAGATTAAAAATCCACCTCAAGAATCCTCGGATTACCTACCTACAGATCCCACCGTATCAGAGAAATGTATTTTTTTATTCTCAAATGGGCTCTTCATATGGTTTATTAATTCTGCTAGATGTAGGGGTGCTTCTTGCTTCATTCCACGTGAGACTTTCATGACGTGAATTCATGGCACCTCCCCTCCTATCTGCAGGCCAGATGGGGAGCCGGGTGCTGTATAAATGTTTAATTGTGGCACAGTAAAAATATTTGCCTTCAGTAGCTGGAAGCTACCGAACGGAGGTAGGGCTGTCTACTAGAGTTGCCAGACTTCATTCTAATGAGAACAGAAATAAAAGCTGATTAAATCAAATTCCCCATAGTGTAGAACCACTTAAATAAATGTTTCATATTGTTTGCATGACGCTTTTAAAATGTAACAGCTGCTTATGTAACCGTTACCCTGGACATAAATCATTCATTGCCATCAGAGCAGCACATGGTCCTTTTCTTCTGCTGCTGACATTTCCATTACAGTGGTACTTTTCAGACAAATCGTTTGGGTTCCCCCTCTGTACTCACGTGCAGGGTAGGAGGAGCATGAGTGACAGGATATGGAATGAGAGGCAGGCATTAATGAAGGGCCTGCATTGCATGTATACTGTTGGGCTGGCATTTTCACAAGAAGGCATTATTGTTCCCATTTTGTAGATGTGAATACTGAGGCCAATGGAGATAACTCACCTGAGGTCCCATAGTGAGTAATAGAGCCTGTCTTTGAACCCAGGTCTGTCTGAGCCTTGGCACATCACACCAGGCTGTCTAAGAACAAAGGACACATCACCACCTCCCCTCAACTTCACACACCTCATGCCTTTGGGCAATGATGAGACCAAAGAAGGCCAGAGCAGGTCTCAGAGACCCAGGGAATCCTTTGGGCTGGGGCTGGGGGGTGGGAAAGGAAAGAGTCTGATCTGAACTCCATTTCCTGGGCCCGCACCTTTGTCCACATCCCCATCATCTTTCACCTGTTCACTGTAACAGCCTCCTTCAGGCCTCCCTGCCTTCATTCTTGCCCACCTCAATCCATCATTCACCCAGTAGCCTGAGTCATCGTTTAAAAGTGTAAATCAGGTCATGCCATTCTCCCGTTTAAAAGCCGCCAATGGCGTCCCACCACTCTTAGCATAAAGCCCAACATCCCCCCATGGCCCTCAAGGCCCTGAATGAAATGACACCTGCTGACATTTGCTTGTTCTTCTCTACCACTCTCCTTTGTCCAGACGTCCTGGCTTCTGTCTGATCCTCAGACACTCTAAGCACATGCCTGCCTCAGGACCTTTGCACATGCTGTCATCTTCCTCACCCACATCTTCCTATGGCTGACTCCAGCCTATCATCCAGATCTCAGCTTAAAGTCACCTCCCCAGAAAGGCCCTCACTATGCCCTCCAATGAAAGCTGCTCTCCCCTAGACACTCTCTGTCACATAGCTCTCTTTCATTTACTTTGAAATACATATCCCTTTCTCAATTTCTTGACTTGTTTATTATTTTCTGCTTCACTAGAATGTAAGCTCCATGTAAAATGTCTGGGCTATTCACCACTGTTTCCCCAGTCCTAGAAGAGTGTTTAGAACAGAGCAGGTATCCAATAAATATTAACTGAATAAATAAATTAACTTGCCACATCCATTTCCCCTGCATCCAGACTAGGCTACCCTTAACCTAGCCCCTAGAAAGTGAGAATTTGTTTCTGAAAACCAATTGCCACCTCCAGACCCAGGCTCCCAGCAGGTATCCCAGCCATGCAGGGGATGTCAGACATGGGGCAAGGCAGAGAGCTGGTAAAGAAAATCCAGAAGATCTTTTGAGGTTCCCTATATTCACAGGGGGGAGGGACAAACAGTGTCCCCTAAATCTATGCTTTCCCAGGTCTGCAGGCTGAGTCTAAATAGGAAATAGAACATGAGGACTTGCCGGTACTGGCAAAGCCCCAGACACCCCATTTTGGCTGGAGAGAAACTCGGCCATGGCCCCCAAATTGGCTCAAACTCTACCCTCCCTCCCGCAAGTGTCCTTTCCTCTGCAATGGAGGCTGGACAGCTAAGCCCAGACCTCTTGGAGCTGGGGCTCTGGATGTCAATCAGATATTCTCAAGCAAGATTTAGAAGGCAGAAGCCATCTTCCCACTCCTTTTGTTAGCCTTCTGCTAGCAGGTAAGGTCCTGGAGACACAGGTGTGCTGCTGCCGCTGCCTGTCCTAGAGCTTCTAGGTGACCAGAGGAAGTTGCTGTGCTGGCAGCAGTGGTGGCAGCTTCCTTGTTCCTGAACTGCGGCTCCAGCAGCGTGCTCCTGATATCGGTGGCAGTCTCAGGGTGCCCCCTGGCAGGTCAGTTCTGCAGTGTTCTGAAGGTTATCCCTGGAGGCTGCTTCTCCAGCCCTTCTAGTAATTTCATAGACACTGATTCCTTTCGGTCATCCCTGGAGGCTACTTCTCCAGCCCTTCTAGTAATTTCATAGACACTTGATTCCTTTCAGTAAGTCCCTTCCTCCGTAAAACATCCAGGTGGTTGCTCTTTCTTGCACTGAGTCTGACACAGAGCTCTTCCGTGGTAGGGACTATTCTTATTCATTTCTGGTCTTTGTATCCTCAGGGCCTAGCATGCTTGATAAGGAGTTTGTTAATGCTTTGTGATTGAAAAGCCACCACCACACACACACACACACACACACACACACACACACACAGACACACACACACACCAGCCCAATGAGGCAGCTGCTCTGTCCCTGACAAACCCTGTTAATAACACACGTGTCCTATTTGTTTGATTTTCCAGCTCAGGGTGAAAGTCCCATCTTCTCTTGTTTTGCCTCCTGCTGGGAGCTGATACTGGGACACAGCAAAGGGCATGGACTTAAGTCACAAAGTCAAGTCAATTACCACTCTGAGGCTCAGTTTAGTAATCTGTAAAATGGAGCTATGAACTGCATCTGGCACAGGGAGCATTGTGAGCATGGAGGGAAGTGTGCACACACGGTCTTTAACACAGCACCTGCGCACACACACCCTCAATAAATGGCAGTTCGGGTCAGCACTGCCTGATGTACCCAAAGAAATATTTCACACTTGGCCTGAATTTCCACTGCAGGAGCCAAGAGAGAGCTCCTGGGGAGGCATCTTCTCTCAGACTCCCAGGAGAGTTGGTAGAGGGTTGAGCCAAGAGCCCGTCTCTCCCACCAGCCAGCCTTGCATAAAAGAAAGCAACGATTTGGCCTCAGGAGGAGGAAGCTGGCAAGAAGCCATCCCATCTGCAGCCCTTGTACTGACTGCGGGGCCATCTCCACAGTGAGAGGAAGAGGATGAGAGCTGAATCAGGACAGCGCGTTCCGTGCCTCCTGTTGCAGTGAGGGTGGTGGACACAGGCAGGGGTCTCCTAGAATTTCCGTGGGGTCACCTGCAAAACAGAGGCAAAACACCTTTCTCCCCAAGGCCATGTCCTTAATGAGGTGCTGAGAGTCACCCGGGGGACACATCCAAGGCATGTATTTCTGGAGCATTAGGACTGTCAGCCAGGGCCCCACCACTCTCAGCTGCTTCTGCAGCCTCCAAAGGCTGGGAAAGAAAGACATCAGGTTAAGTCCCCGGGCCAGGTGCTAGTGGCTCATGGCCACCCTGTTCTCGAGCCCAAACGTGAGTGCTATAGCCACAACCCCCTCACTGAATCCTCACCACTGGCCCTATGAGGTGGGCATTCTTATTTTCCCAGTTTTAAGAAAGACACAAAGGTGAAATGATTTCTCAGGCTCACACGGCCTCTAGCTGGTAAGATCTGGCCCCTAATCAGCACAGCCTACCAGGCAGGGTCTGGAAGGGAATCCTCCCCAGCTCAGGACCCTTGACCCAAGCCCCCGAGTTCCCAGCCGGTGCCGACAGGGATGCAAGTGGCTTCCTCTGTGCCAGGTCCTCGGTCTCCACCTCGCCAGCCTGCTTAGGCTGCGCCCATGGGGTCTGCCATCCCCTCACCCCGCCCCCCGTCTTCCTCCTGAGAAGCAGCTCCCACCCCTCACTTCCTTTCTGGGGAAAGCATGCTGCCAGCCTGCTGGGGTCAGATGGCCAGGGACAACTCTTCCCTTCCCACCCCTGGCAGCATCTGGACCTAATCCCCATCCCTGGAGTCAGCAAGCTGTCAAGAGCCTCTCCAGTCTATGGGTTGACTTCAAATTTAGCATTTTCAGTGCATGATAGAAAAGAAATCGTTTTGTTATATTTACAAGGGCAGTCCCTTCTTTCCAGAAGGCCTTTCTCCCTCCTCCACGTAGCGAACTCTTGTTCATGCTTCAAAGCCATGCTCAGATGTTCCCTTCCCACCAATTTCCTCCCATACCCACCTTCTAATGTGGGTGTGTCCCCGGGAGAACCTTTGTTTTCCTCAGTGGAGAAGTCTGAATTGCTCGTATAGAAAAAAATTTTTTAATGAAAAGGAAATCCAGAAATAGAAGGAGGCTGGGAAAGATGATGTGGCATTCACCTAACCTCAGGAGAAAGGGCAGAAACAGTTAAGGGTTTTTTTCCAAAGTGCAAAATGTAGGTTGTAATGCCCTCCTCAGTCTCCCCGTGATAATGTCATAGATCAAAGTCTATATTTCTCACCAATGCTTTTGGAGCTGAAACTGTGTTTAATTTTGTCTTGTTGTCCTTTATAAAAATAATATTCCCGCCCAACTGAAATATAGCAACAAGGAACATAATATCTGACTTAACAATGGCGTAGGCCCTGGTATTTACTGTCCTATGCAGAAGAGGTCTGGGTGCAGGCAATTTTAGGGCAGCTCCATGACGTCAAGGCTCTGGAGTGGCTTCTCTGATGCTCTCTGCTGTGCTGCGAACAGTCACAGGACAGCTGAGTGTGCTGCAGGCATCCCATCCCACGCAACCCACTCCATCCAAAGCCAGACAGGCAGAAAGGTGTGTATCTCCCTCAACTTCCCCCTGTATATGGGGAGGAAAATATTTCCTCTTCTTAGTTCCCCTTTCATCAGACTTTGGTCCTATGCCCCTGCTGGGAGTGTGAGAAAGTGATTTGGGGCAGTGGGCTGGTGGTTGCCAGCTCTATCATGGAAGCTAGATTCCGCCAACAAGGGGGCAGGGGATGGGCTTTGCGCGAGCAACCGGCAGCAGGGCAGCCTGAGGGGGTCAGGCATCCTCCGGTGACTAGGCAGGGGTGGTGTGGGAGGGAGCATGGAGGGCCCTGCTCTACTGCGCTTAAGCCACAAAGGTCCTTCTCACATCCACTCAGTTATGGTGTCTCAGGATGAGAAGGACATGAAAGAGGGCTCCCCTCTGCCTGGACCCCTCCACTGACACGGAGTTTGTTACTTCTGGACACCACCCTTTCCTATCCTGTGTTAGCTTGAAGTGTTAGGAATTCCCTTCCATTGAGCCCAAGGTGATTTCCTGGTAACTTCCCTCCTCGTTCTGGTCCTGCCACCCACATCTTCCTTCAACAGCCCATATTCCACACTAGCCACCAGAGGGAACATTTTAAAACACAGGGCTGGATTGGATATGTCACCCTCCCGGCGAAAACCCTTCAGGGAGTCCCCGATGTTTATAGGATAAAGTCCAACTTCATGGCATAGCATCAGAGGCTCATCACAATCCAACTCCAGCCAGGTCTCTCTTCCTTATTCTTCTCCCTCCAACACATATGTTCTTATACCTTAGGTAAGAGCACACGGAAGTGATTGTTATTCCCCCAGTGCATCTATGATTTTGTTCAAGTTGTTCTATTTACCCAGTATTCTCTTCCCTCTTCTGCAGTTGGCAAACTCCTCCACACCCCTCAAAGCCCAGTTCATTTGGCCCCTCCCTGGCACTATTCCTCCTGAAGATTACATAGTTGCATCCTTGGTTTCTATCATACCTGGTGCAGTTAATACAACACTTAGCATTATTTGGTTCTTCATGGCTTTCCAAAAAATATTCACCCGAGGACCAGAAGATCCTATAAGGCAAGCACCTTTGTAGCCTTCTGCCTGAATCAAGCACTCAGTAAAAGCTTGCCTAAAGCAAAGGCTCACCTTGGGAGCCCCAGCACCCTGTCAAGGATGGAGCTTGAAAAGAGTTGTTGTAGGGAATTTGTGACATGATGTGCAGTTTCCTGATTAGTGAGAAGTGGCCCAGAAATAGTAGCTGTAGCTGATATTGTGACCATTGCTGTTGTTGTGTTATTATTGGAACACAGCCCTTCCTTTAACTGACCTTTAACTGGCCAGCTGCCTCCTGGTTCCCAGAATTTGCTCACTGACCATCTTCCTCCCATGGCTGAGAACATCCAGGCAGGATCCTGTCCCCCTGGTGGAGGGGAGGAAAAGCGTCCCGCCCTCCCCTCCTGCAGGACAGATTCCCCCTAGTCTCACTCCATCAATAGATGCTGGCCAAGCATCAAGTTAGAGAAACGTATTCCCATGAAGGGACCTGCTGAAAGTGGCCTCATTTTACAGACAATTGGGTTGTGAATCGAAGCGGGTATTAAAGTTTACAAGCTAGACAGAAACCAGCCGGCCTCGCTGCTCACTGCTGCTTCTCCATTTTTTACTCCACGGCTGTTTGCGGAGGGAGTGAGGAGTGTGGACGAATCATAGATAGACCCCACAGTCCGCAGTGGGAGAAATGACCACCCATCTGCTTGTCATCCATTCGTTCATTTGTTTATTATTTTTTCTTGAAAGACCCAGCCTCTGGGCAGGGGCAAAACCTCCTGTCTCGTTATTTGTGTTCCCCCTTCTCTGGCATTACATAAGAATCTGGGTTGGTGCTGGAAAAGCAGGAAAAGGGCTCCAATCCACAGCTGAGATCACACTGTCCAAACTCCCAGGGGCCCTGAAAGTCCAAGGCTCTGGTATTTGGGGTGCACGGGGCACCAAGTCTCTGCTGAAACTGGGCTCCCCAGACCTGGTACACAGGGAGCCAGACCCTCCCACTGGGTTGGTCAGGATTCTCCAGAGAAAAAGAACAAGTAGGATATAAAGAGCGACACACATAAGAGGAAATTTATTATAGGAATTGGCTCACGTGATTATGGAGGCCAAAAAGTCCCATGATCTGCCATCCTTAAGCTGGAGAACCAGGAAAGCTGGTGGTGTGATTCAACCTGAGTTCTAAGGCCCTAGAATTGAGGGGCTAATGGTGTTAGTTCCAGTCTGAGTCTGAAAGCCCAAGAACCAGCAGCACTAATGTCCGAAGGCAGGAAAAGATAGATATCCCAGCTCAAGCAGAGAGAGCGAATTCACCCTGCTTCCGTCTGTTTGTTCTATTCAGGTACTTAAGGGGTTGGATGAAACCCACTCACACTTGTGAAATACCAAGTCCAAGCTCCTCTGGGAACGCCCTCACAGACATACCCAGACATGATGTTTTACCAGGTATCTGGGCATCTCTTAGCCCAGCCAAGTCAGCACGTGAAATTAACCACCACACCCACCAAGGCTCTGCCACCAGCCCTGCAGTACCCACGGGCTCCACACCTTTCTGGACATGAGGACTCAGTCTCCATTTTCTCTCTTTTGGCCCCCAAGCTTCCTGTCGCTCCGGCGCCTGCCTACGCTCCAAAACACTTTCTTCTCAGGGGCTCAAGGCTGCTCCAGGCCAAATCCCATCTCACAGTTGAGTTTTATTTCCTCTCAACAGTGCTTTGTCTTTTCGGTTTTTTTTTTTTCAAATTGAGCCATTTTTTTAAAAGCTGAGGTTTCCATAGAAAAATGCAGGCTGCTGCTTTCTCTTTATAAGTAGGGCAATCTGGCAGTTCTGGACTTGTGTAGAAACGATTTAGGTGGAGCTGAAGAGCAGGGTCTTTCAATAAGGCCTGAGCTTCCAGCAACCAAAGGACCATCTCTCCTACCCGTCCCCTCCAAAAAAAAAAAAAAAAACCCTCCCTGCACTCATTTATATCACCTCCTGTCCTTGCACATTTATTTTAGGTTTTAACTAGCAACAGGAAGACTGGCCTTATTTAAACAGCAAAACTGCTTAAATGAGTAAAGCATTTGGAATGGTGCCTGCCACCTAACTGGGCCTTAGTTAAATATTTGTTGAGCAAATAATCTGATAATTAAAAAGATAGACCAGCTGGGCACATAAAATAAGAATACTAGCTCAGAGCTGACACTAGAGGGCTCAGTTATTTGCAGAATTTCACAGCTTAGAGGCTATGATATAAGGACACATCATGAAGGAAGTTCAGATGATATGAGAACCACCTTGTGTCCAGAATCCAGAAAGACCGTGCCAGGTCCATGCTTTGAAGCTGACAAGTGTTCATTTTAGGAAATTAGAAGATGACAGTGCGTTACCCCAAGGGACTCCTGGGATTCACAGGGACCACCTAGAAGATCACCAGGCTCTTTACCTGCTTTTTGTTATTAGATCCTCACAAGAACCCTGTGAGGTAGGAATTAATCTCCACATTTTACAGATGGGAAAACTGTCTAGTGATGTATCTCCTAGACATTGTTGAAATGGCCACATAAATAAGTATAAATGAGATAAATTCTCTCTGAAGGAAAGGAATAAGGATTTACAATGGTATAGAACAAAGAAAACGGGCCTGGTCTTGGTGGTCAGTGGATGTTTCTTTAAAGAGGTGATAGCCAAGCTGAGATCTGAATGCTAAGTGGTAAATGGGAGAGCAGGCAGGAGGGAAATATTCTCAGGGGCTCTCAATCCCAGATGCACAATGTGAACCTCTTGGGGAGCCATACCTGGTATTGTGCCAGTCCAGTTAAATCAGTAGCACCTGAGTACCAGAGTTTTTAAAAGCTTCATGTGTGAACCATTGAGATGGAGCAAAAAGTCATACGCTCACTGACAAAAGCCATTCATAGCTATTGGGTAAACATAGTAGATGCTCAATAATCCTGAGCAACTGGGATCTGCAGCATCCCCATCATCATTATCACCTCTGCTTCCTCCAGATGGCTCAGTACCCTAAGTCCAATTTCAAAGGCAGGAGAGAAACCTGCCTCTGTTGAGGACTTGCTGTGCATCATGTACTATGCTAAATGCTTCACATTATTCCATTTAGCGTTTATCAAAACCCTCAGAGAAAGGAATGCTATTATTATTTTACAGATGAGGCACTTGAGGCCTTATAGCAGGGCACCAATTTGCCCAGGGCTCTCAGCTCATCAAGGGCAGTGCTGGGACTGTAGACTTCTGGCTTTAGAGGCCACACTCTTTCCTCTGACGTCTGCATCTCCATCCATCCAGAGGTGCCTCCTGCTTGCCTCAACCATCATTTCCTAACCTCTGTCAATAAATGGATAGATAGATAGACAGAGATATAAATATACAGATAGATAGAGATATATAGATACAGATACAGATGAAGATATAGAGAGATATAGATCTATCGTTATATTTAGAAAAGTGCCTGGAATATAGTCAGCACTCAGTTAACAACAGGTGCTTTTAATATTTTCCAAGGGCTGGAGTAAGAGTGCCCCTGGGGCTTTTGCTCCCTACCCCCCAAATCAGAGGGCATGCTGGATAGGGTGCTCTCAAGCCCCTCCCCAGGAAACCAGGATGGATAACTTTAGGAGGGCCTAGGAATACTGGCTCATGTAGGATGTGCGCCACAGAAGCTCATCAGGCAGCTGCTGAGTTTGCCAGCCCCTACGGAGAGGAGGAGCTGCAGCCAGGAACCTGGGTTGACGAGGAGGGTGAAATGACAGTCAACCTCCTCTAAGAACAAGATAGAAGGGAGCTCTCAGCTCCCAGATAGCTGCCAACTCATGGCCTTGCATGCCGCTGAGGAGGGCCTGTCTGAGCTGGGGTGGAACTAGCCATGGTCAGGTCTCAGACAATCTCCCCCTGTGCCCTGGCCTGAGGCACCCCCAGCCTGGGGAACTGGCCCTGGCCAGCTGCGGTTAGTATCACTGATGACCAGCAGAGGGCAGCACAGGCCACAGGCTCCCGCCCACCACAGCCTGCCTTTTTCTCAGCAAGATTTTACTACCAAGTCCAGCCACTTGGGTTCAGTGCCTCTCTGGTCTTCCCAGCAGGCTGGAGAAGTCCTGAACATTCCTCATAGGCCGTAGACATCCTGCCTTCCTCATCCCAACGCCCAAAGTCTTTCTGGACTCTGTTAGCCTGCTTAGAAATTTCACAGCAAATAGGGAGTGAGTCTGAATTCTTCTTCCAGAGCAGAGGGTCCCAGAGGCTATAGGTCCAGACAATTCATCCCTCAGTTCCAGCTTCCTTGTCTATAAAGGGGGCTGCTTTTTTTTTTTTTTTTTTTTTTGCAAGCTGACTCTGTGCAGGGTACTGAGCTATATCCTTGACATTCTCAAGGAGGAGCAAGTGTGAAATGGTGCTGAAGGCACAGGCTGGGCACAGGACAGGGCTTTGCTTAGTCCTGATGAGTGATGTGATTTGGACAAGCCACTTAAATTCTGTGAAATCAGAGATAAAATCCCTACCCCGCCCTACTCCTCGGGGTTACAGGAGAATTAGATGAGAAACTACGTGCACAGATCCCTGCACAGTGCTGAGGAAACAACACTGCTATTCTTCAGGCAACATCCGGCAGAGCTGCCCCCCCAGGGATGCTCCTTCAGGGACCAGTTCCCTAATTTCTCTCTCTTCCCCTTCCCATTGCCACCTCCAGGGAGCCCACCACGACCTGACCCGCCCCAAGCACCTGCAGGCTGCTGTAAGGCTGCTCCCTCCATCTCAATTAGACACACCCCATGCCACCCCAGTACTCCCTCACACCCCTTCACTGGCCAAGACCGTGGCCTTGTCTCAATTTTATATACAGTGCATCATTCCAGCTACACTACAGGATTCTGGAGCTAGAAGGGGGTGGGGCAAGCATCTGCATTTTCACAAGCTGCCCCAGTGATTTTGAGACCCACAGTGAAAGAACCAAAGCTCTAGGCAAACATATTGGGGAAATGGTATTCCAAAACAATTAATTCAGGCTAGTGAAGGGGACGGGAGAGCCATTATGCAAATACAAGGCCATTCAAGGCTATTCATTTCTAGGAAAGAATGTGGAGCCAGGGAAAGAATGCCAGCAATACCAGGCAGAGTGGGGTGGCTGGTCCCAGAGGGCCAATTCCTGCTCTGCCTGATGAACAAAAAGGTCTCAGTAGCTACTTCAGAGGGTGACAGGCCTCATGCTGGGTGACAGGGGACAGCTGCTAGGCCTGAGCCAGGACCGGGAAGGGCCACCTGTCCTACTCAGCAGTTCTCTATCGTGAGGAAGCATCAGCATCCCCTGGGAAGGCTCACTGGTCCCCAGATGGCTGGGCCACCCCAGAGCTTCTGATTCAGGAAGTCAGGGGTAGGGCCTGAGAATGTGCATTTCTGACAAGTTCCCGTGTGTGTGTGTGTGTGTGTGTGTGTGTGTGTGTGTGTGTGTGTGTGTTCCCCTGTTTTCTGCAGTGTCTCAGCTCAGACTTCCTGATGGGAAACCTGCCCATAGGCCTCATTCTCACTCACAGAGGCCAAGACCAGACCAAAAAGAATATCAACTGCTGGCCCAGCTCCTTAGGATCCTCTAAGGCTGTTGTCTGACAACGAGCCCACTAGGCTGGTTAAAAAATGCACCTACGTGTTCTCTGTATGCCAACCACTGTCCTCATAACACACCCACGAACCCATGCTCGCTGCTAGCTGAGAGGTCAGAGATGAAGTAACTGCCCAAGGAAGCACAACGAGCCTGGAACGGGGCAGTCCGGCCCGAGAGAGAAGCCTGGGAACCCAGCACAGGACAGGTGTCCTCGGCAAGTGCAGCAAGAGGACGTGGGGCGATGAGCAGAATCGAACCCTCCCTTCTAGTCCAAGCTGGGCTCTGTCACAGCCCAGCAGCCGCTCTGGACGGCGTCCGTGGCAGGCGGGCGGGCACGACCCCACCATCCCGTGCTCTGTACTCTCCCCACTCTTAGATGGAACCACATGCAGAGCTAAAAGCATCTGGTTTTTCCCCACCTCTAGTCTCTGCACGAAGTCTTTGGAACCCCCCTGCTCCAGAATGCGTTTCCTGGGCCCTCAGCCCTGGGCTGTCAGCTGGTGACTAGGCCGACCTCATGCTGCTGAAAGAAGCCCCTTCCCCAGAGCTGGTCTTGAGCCTGAGGTCCAGCTTCATGCCATTGTCATTCCTGGCCTCGGTCTCTCCACAAAGCTTCTGCTGTCCTTGCCGCCACCAGCTTCTGTATTTCCAGGGTTTTCCTTCCAGCCCCTTTGGTCACAGGAGACAAGATTCTTGTGTTCAAATTCTGGGTCTGCTTTTTGGCAACAGACCAAGGCTGCCCTCCTGCCGTTCATTAGTCCCATCAAGCCCATCGCTGTCACACCCTTCCGAGGTCTGTCCCCAGGCTGCTGGCGTTGCTTTCTCACTTGCCCAGAGCCTGAAGTGCCTGGGAGTGTGTCTCCCACTCTTCCCCATCCTTCCCCAGCACTTTGCTCCACGGAGAGACGGGGAAGCCCAGCTCCCCTGCCTGGAGCGCAGGTGGTCCTCCTGAGTCCCCGCCGGGATCAGGCCTGAGACAGCAGCCTTGCTTGGCGTCTTGCCTTCCTCTCTGGTTTCTTCTTCCCCATCCTTTGCTGATTTCTCATGGAAGCACTTCCTTGATAAATCTCTGGCACACAAATTCTCATCTCTGGGTCTGCTTCTGGAAACCTGGTCCAAGACAAAGGGGCGTCATGGCTGAATTTGTCTCCAGCCAGCCGCATAAGACCCGAGGGCAGCAGAACTCGAAGCCGTGAGGAGGGGTTTGCAGTGGTTAGTTGTGCCAGGCCTCTTCCCACCGTCACCCCACCCCAACCCCCGCAGCCGGTGCTCCTGGCCCCCTTCCCTCACCTATGTCTGTCCCCTGCCTCCGTCCCTTGGTGGAGTGGAACCTCTCGGTCCGTGCGTGCTCCCTGTCGCTAGAGTTACATGGGCAGGAGTGGTCCATGGCATTTAGCATCTCTACTCTAGGCCCAGGGACCAAGCAGAAGCCTTTAGCCCCCAACTACCCCTTCTTCTGCTCCCTGCCGCCATGCTGCAAGATGCAAATAAGAAGGAAATTTTGATTCTACTAATTGTAGCGTTCCTAAAGCTTGGCAGGCTAACGGGCAGGCAGGCGCAGGTGAGGAACAAGCGTGCAGGCTCAGCTGAGCGCCGGGGCCTGCCTTCCAGGAAGTCACCACCTGCCATCACAACTCTTTCCTGAAACGTGTCAGGAGAGCTGGAGTGATGAGACGGAGGGGAAGGGGCTGAGCTCGGCCTCTGTGCTCTGGCACTTCCTGCTGCCTCTCAATAAGGAGACTTGATGCTGCAGCAGGAGCGGGGTGGGTGGAGCCCCAGCTCTTTGCGGGGCCCTCCGAGCTAGCCTTGGGGGTCATGGTTTAGCCTGAGGGGGCTTCAGCTTCAGTATTTCCAGCTGAGGCAGCAGGACGGGGCATAGGGAAGCCTTAAGACTGGGGGCATGTGTAACTCTGTTTTTTTTTCCCCTGGGGTGCAGGCAGCTTAGGAGCTCCTGAGGGCAGATGGGTCTGCGGACCTTAGAGGACTCAGAGCCCGAAAGAGTGGTCCGTCCTTTCCTTCTTATAACCAGGGCTCTGCCTGGCTGTCCACAGAGGGCCACAGATAATTAAATAGAAAAGCACCATAAGGCCCTGGCAGAAAAAGCATGGGATACCATGAATCCCGGAGCAGAGGCTCAGTTATTTCACAGATCAGAAAACGGAGGATCCTAAGGGAAGGGACCTCACCAAGATCACACAGAAAATTAGAGGCAAAGTGGAACCGAAGCAAACTGATTTCAGGTGAGGGCCTTGCCTGACCCCTTCCTGGGAGACCTTGGGAGGCTTCTGGGAGCATTGGGATGCAGAGAGGACACATAGAGGTTGTTTCAGTGAGGACCCTGTTTTGTTCAAGAGACAAAAACTCTAGCTCTGCATTGGCATAAGGGATGCAGAGATTTAATGGTTCACATAATTAGCAAGTTCAGGGGTAGGAGACATTCAGGCACTGCTGGATCCAGGTGTCCAGTGATGTCCACAGGACTGGTTTCTCTCCATTTCCTGGCTCTGCTTTCCTGTGTGGGCTTCTTTTTCACATGGTGGCTCCTGACAGTCCCTTCTCCCTCCAGAAAACAAACCGGCCTCTCAGCTCCAGCCTCACATCCCACCATGTGAGTCCCATGGGGAAGAGGCAGAGCCTTTGGCAGTAGCTCCTGAAAACCTCCCGGACTTCTTGCTGATCAAACAGCTTATGTCATGTGTCCACCCCTGGACTAATCACTGAGGCCAGGGACATGAGACACACAAGTGACTCGGCCTAGGCCATGTGGCCTCCCTGGAATGGTGGTGAAGCCTGGCCCACAGAAAGGGGGAGGGGAAGACACTGACACATAAACATTCTGGGCTGCTGCAGTAAGAAGGAGCGTGGGTACCTGGGAGACACACACATGGTCGGCCCAGAAGTGTCAATGCAGAGTCTACTTCTATGGCTCAGGGCTGAGATCAGAGGACCCTAGTATGGGGTCCCAATCCATGACAGGGGTCTTTGGAAAGGAGCTACTTGTGTGGAACCAGGCTGTATCATTGGAAGCTCAACTAGAAAAGTGCATTTAAATATCTCTCATGAAAAACTCAGATGTTCCACTGCCTAAAGTAATTCTGACCAAGTTTCCTTCTACAATCAATCATTTAGGTTCTTTCTCTATGAGAATGTCCTTTCCTTTGTCTCCAAGTGGAAAACTCCTATACATCCTTAAAAGCCCAGTACAGTATAAACAATACTACTTATGGCTGTTAGTAAAAGGCTAGTAGAATAGGCCTTTTGCTCTCTGGTCCAGTCATTCATTCATCTATCCATTCATTCATTCAACAAATATTGAGTTCCTACTATGTGCCAGACACTGGGCTGGGTGATGGGCTTACAGAGATGAATAAACAAGACAGATGGGCCCCTACCCTCTTAGACTTTACATAGTAGGTGGGGAAACAGATATTCATGAAACATACAAGTAAGCGTAAAACTAAAACTGTAATAAGTGGTACAGTGTCACTGGGCAGGGAGCTCAGAGAAGCTGTTGGAGGCTGTGACTGTGGAGCTGAGGGTGTTAGGATGAGTAGAAGGTAAGGAATTGAAGAGAGCAGGGGGGTGAGGTACAACACATGTAGATGCTGCTGTGGAGGGAGGGTGCCTACAAGTATGAGGGATGGGTTACAGACCACTCCTCCTGGAGGGGGAGAGATCGAGGGCAAATGAGGCACAGGACACTGGAGAGGGTGGCAGGGACAGACCATGCAAGATCTAAGGGCACCCGGGAGCCACTGAAGGCTCTAAGCAGTGGAGTAATATGATACAGTTTGCACTGTGGAAAGATCTCCCTGACTACATTGCAAAGAGTAGCTCAGAGAGTGGGGAGAAACAACAAGACAGTGGGTAGACCAAGCACCAAGATAAAATCTGATGGTCACCTGGACTAGGTGTGTGTGGAAGTAGTAGAGAGAAGTGGACAGAACTTCGTGATGGATTGAGTGTAGGAGGGGAGCGGGAGGGCGGGGTCAAGGATGATTTCTGGGTTGCCAGCTTGCACAACTAGGTCAATGGCAGCCTCATTCATTAAGAGATGTTGAGTTTAAGATGCCTTGGGGTACGTCAAGGAGGCAGTTGGATTATCCAGGCTGGAGCTCAGAAAAACCTGGACTAGAGAGAGGCCTTGATGAGTCATTTGGGTGGGTGGCAATTGCATCTCTGGGGGCAGGTGAGATCACCCAGGTTGATGGTGTGGATTGACAAGAGAAGAGCATCTTGGACCAGTCCTTGAGGATCATCAGTGTTTAACTGTCGGATGAAGGATGTGAGCCTTAAAAGAAGGCAGAGCAGGAAACTGGGAAGTAGAAGGAAACTGGAAGAGTGTTGTACGGTTCAGAGTGCCTGCAGGAAAGAGATGGCACGTTTAGCAGGTCTAAGGGAAGAGGGTTTAATGAGGGACTCTGGATAGAGGCATGGGCGGCGTTGAGAGAAACACCAGGTGCTGATGTGCCCTAGGTCTAGCAACTGAGGGAGTCGTTTGCATCCCTGGGCCTGATGGGTCAGGGAAGGGGAGTGACGCTGGAGCCCAGTGTGGGTTGGAGCTGTAACCTCAGGGATGCAGCCGTCACCAGAACTGCAGCCGGACAGGGAGGGAGTTGGGGTAACAAATGCCTGCCCTCCCCTCCTCCCCCTCCCCAACATGCTGGTGCCTCTCTCTCCTTGGCCAACCCAGCCAGAAGTTAGAGGGCAGGGAAGCCAGGGTGGCACAGGCCATGGGGACAGAGCAGGCAGAGAATGGATCCGAGAGAGGAGGGGGCGAACGGAGAAAAAAAACAGCCCAAGCATGGTGTCGAGGAAGCCAAAGAGGAGAGTATTTGGAGGAACAGGAAGCGACCCAGAGCGTCTCGCACAGTTGAGAGGCCAACAGAGTGAAGACCATGTTAGCCTGCTGGGTTGAGGGCCATGGGGGTCATCTGTGCCTTTAGAAAGAGTTTATCTGGTTGAGTAGTGGGGGTAGAAGCCAGACTGGAATTTGATAACGTGAGGCCTCTTGATGGTGGTATTAGAAGAGGAACATAGATGTAGTTCAAGTACGCCACACCACAGGTTTGTGGTGTTAACTTGGGCCTCACCTTGCTCGTCTCTAAGGTGAAGAAATTAGCAGTACCTGCCTCAGAGGAGAGTTGGCAGGATCGAATGCTATCATGACCCACACCCCTCCGTGAACTCTAAGACAATGGACAAGAGAAGAGCTTGTCCCTGATAAAGCCCCTGCCTAGGACGGCACAGAGGACCCAAGGGTCAGGCGATGGAGCTTAGTTAGACATTAGGAGGTGTGGACACATTGGCGCCTCTCCCCATCCACCTCCAGCCAAGATCTGAGACCTCCGACTAAACCTGTCTCTACCTGGATTGGGGCTCAGTGGGGACTCCAGCGGGCTTGGCAATGGTTTTGCCCTCTGAGTTGGGGCAGAGATGGGACTGCTTAGAAATGTGAATGGAACTTTAACCAAAGAACATCTGGTGGCTTGACAAAGCGCGGCGGCCATGAAGACAGCAAGATCAGGTGGATATCCGTAGCTGAGGACACTCGCCGCCAGGCTGAGGCTGGACCCGCAGGCGTTCTCTCCCTCTCTCCCCAGTGCAGAATCTGTCCCAGCCCAGCACCCTGTCCATGCACCCGCTTTCCGTGCCTTTGCTCTCACTTCCCCCTCTCCATCTGCATCAGTAATCAGTTTGAGCATGTGTGACTGGTGTGAATTTCAGTCTGCAGCCTCAGGTGTGCAAGAAATGTGACATCCTGTATATCCGGTGAGTAAACTTTATTTTCAGCTTGCATTAATGTTCCTGCAGGTGCCGTCCCAGGCCAGCAGGATATATGCAATGATGAGACCAGACCTTGAAGCCACTATTATCCATCTGAGGCCAATTACATGCCTGAAATCTTTCTGGTAGGAAGCAGAGAGAACATGGCACCTTTGTAGCGAGGTTTTGTGATTCAGATAACAAGCCTAGCTCCAGGGAGCATAGAACAAAGAGCCCCCTGAGGGGAGAGACACCTCAGAGGCTGCACCTACAGGGCCATGCTGGGCGGGGCTCCCTGCCTGTGAGCGGCAGGTGCAGGTGTGCCCTGTGTGTGGGTTTCTGTGCACGCACTTTGCATCTCTGTGTTTCTGTCCCAGCCAGGGACTCAAGTCAGAGATGGAGGAGCACAGGAGGCAAGAGGCATCTGTAGCTGCAGAGCCTGCTCTGGCCCTGCCCCGGGGCTGTATCCCTGGGACCCATTACGGTGCTTGGTTCTTGGGAGAAAATGAGAAGATCTTTAATGAATGAACAAGCACTGACACTGTTTACTACCGTAAGCACAGCTGCTACTCTACAAGAGGAAGCAATTGATCAGAGCTGGGGCCACAGTTGGTTCTCAAGTGTCATCCATTCCCTGAACCTTTGTGAAGCCCCGTCCCCTGCGGGCTTGTGCAGTGGGGTGGATGCTGGAATCACATCCCGGCTGGGCCCCTGATGAGCTCTGTGACTTTTGGTTAGTCACTTTCCCTTTCTGGCAGCTCCTTGCAGAGGAGATGGCATTGCAAAGACTCTGAGGGTTGAGTAAGCAGGGTCCTTTTGGGGACCCGAAAGGAGGCCATGTGGCTGAGAGCCTCTGTGGAGCCGGAGGGGCTGGCAGGACCAGATCCTGAGGGGCCCTGTAGCCATGACAAGGAGTTGGTACCAATCAGACAGTGCCTGAGGTCAAGTCCCTCCTCTAGTCTCAGCTGCAGTTTGCTCATCTGCAAGGGCTCTGGACTTGGCCTTCTAGGGTCCAGCCTGACCTTGGGCCTCTGCCTTGGTTAGAGATGAGTCCTCACTCAGTGTGCAGGATGAGTGTCTCCGAGGAAAACCCATCCCACTGGCCCTGGGGACTCTGAATGCATGGACCACAGGCAACTCTCAAGACACTTCATCCCTGTACTCAAGATGGTGCCCAGTTTCTGCCAGATGAATCTGGAGATGACAACACCATCACCTGATGCCTTCTAGGTGGAGTCCTTTTTGGCTCTGTGACAGAGGGACATACATAGAATGATGCTATCAGCCCAGACATGTTTCACAAGAGAGGAGAACCCAGAACATGGGAGGGGGTGGAGGCCGGGACTCAATCAAGTTTTCTGATGTGATTATACTCCAGGGAACATACAATCCTGTGCCTTTGTGTGCAGGAATCCCATCTACAAAACTGAGAGAAATAGCCATTTGACCTGTTCTTGAATATTCCCTTCCATGGGAGGTTCACTACTTTACACGGCAGTCTCTCAGACAGTGAAGGGTTGAGACCAGTCCTGTTTTCTTCCCACTTCCAGAGATGGGTTCCTAACCTTGGACTCTGCAGTCCTCCTTGGTTTTCACCAGGCCTCACCATGGATTTGAGGGTAGGCTTCTCACCTAATGTGAAACAGCAGACTTTGGTTCAGTGGGGTTTACTCCATTGGTAAAGGAAATGCCAATCCAGAAAGAGCTGTTTAGGGGGAAAAACGAGGTATTCTTATGTGGCAGCAAAACCCAGCTGCCCATCAACTTACCACTCAACTTCCCCTGGGCTTACAAAGGATTACTGATATGAGGATCACCTTGAGGTCTGGACAAGAGGGGTACCTGGTGTGGGACCCCTGCTTTAGAGGACCCCCCTCTGATTCTCCTCCAGCCATGCCCCACCGCACAGGGTGAGGAAGGGTGGAGAGAGAAAGGGCCATGGGATTTTTGTCCACCAGGACCACACTCTGGGCACCAGGACCCCAAATTCCCTCTCCAAATAGCCCTGAGACTGCTTCTGGGGCCCTCAGAGGCCCATTTTCTGGGTTTGCCTTTCTGAGAAGCTGTTTGTGGGAGCTGTGGATGGGCTTGGACGGCAGGCTGGTGTGCCGAACCTCGCGCTGAGTACCAGTGAGAACTGGAAGGGAGAGGAAGAGGGTCAGGCCATGGGCCAGGAGTGGGACCTGGGGCCTGCGTTCCCTACACTGCCATGTTCCAGGCAGGAATTCCACCCAGTCTCAAAATCTGCAAATCCAAGCGGATAAGAAGATAGCTCTGTTAATGTAGCAAGAAAGAACATATTTTGTTTCACAAGTAACTGACTTGATTTATAGCTTTGAATATTTAGACATAAGGTAAGTGGGCCTCTACACTTGTTTCCTGTTGCTATTGCAACAAATTATCACAAACCTCATGGCTTAAAACAATGCAAATTTCTTCTTCTACAGTTCTGGAGGTTAGAAGCCCAACATGGGCCTCACTAGGCTAAAATCAAGGCATCAGCAGGGCTGCATTCTTTCTGGAAGCTCTAGGGGAGAATTCGTTTCCTCGCCTTTTCCAGTTCCTAGAGGCTGCCGGCACTCCTTGGCCTGTGGCCTTTTCCCCAGGTCTTCCTCACACTGTCGTCTCTCTGGTTCTCTCTTCTTCCCCCGTCTTCCACTTACAAGGCCCCTTGGGATACTTGGGTCCACTCAGATAATCCAGTATAATCTCCCTACTTGAAGTCAGCTGATTAGCAACCTTAATTCTATCTGCAACCTGATACCCCGCTGTCAGTTTCCAGGGATTGGGCTGTGGCCATGTTTGGAGGGAGGGCTCTTACTGTGCCCTCACATCCTCCATTTGTATTCTTGTCACAAGTCCTACAAAAGTTAGGGGTATGATTTGTTGAATCCTGAAAGAATAGTATTAGTGCCTGAGAATTGCTTTTCCTTTAAAAAAAAAAAAGCCTTACTCCTCAGCGTCTGATTTCCTTTAGGCATCAGTTTTATACACCTGACATGATTTGCAGGCCTGGGCATGAGCTCCACCATTTCTGAACGACATTATTATGTTACTCTGGCTCCTGATGCAATGTCCAAGAGTAGAGATAAAAGCCTCTCCAACTCTCTCAGCCCACCCTTTACAGAGGGAGAAGGGTATTGGGGCCACACAGTGGAAAGTACTAACCCTTACCCCCCATACATGCACTTACCACCCAATTATCTGGGGGCAGGCCATAAAAAGGGCACTAGACTGGGAGATATTGATTCAGGTACTCACCAGTTCAGCAAATATTGATATATCATCTAGTCTTGCCAGGCCTAGTACTTGGAATTGGAGAAACTGAAGTGGTAAATACACGCGGGTCCCACCCTCATAGCTCTGTCACTGTGGGCAGGGGTCTTCCTCCGTCTGTGCCTCTGTTTTCTTATCAATTTCACGAACACCTAGATGGCCAGTAAAGGGTCCCATTATGAGGGCAGCACCCTCACCTTTCTCGTTCACTGTGGTCTCTCCCAAAGCCTTGAACACGTAGTAGATGCTCAGTAAACATTTGTTGAATGAATGGACGGATGGATGGCCCTTCCTGATCTGAGAGCTAATGACTGTATCAGATCAACCAGAAGAGAATGTAGGAGGGGGGTCGAGGAGGAGTCCTGGGGTGGATTCCCACTGCCGCTTACACAACATTTGCTAGATCTTATTCATCCCCACAGCCGCCTTATGAGTTGACTCCTATTATCATTCCCACTTAACAAATGAAGGAGCTGAGGTACTAAGAAGAAACTTACTTAAGGCCACACAGCTAGTAAGAGTTGGAGCTGGGATTTGAACCTGAACTCTCCCCAGGAAGAGCAGCTTGCCACCTTCTCTCACAGGGACAGGTATGCTCTCCCCAGGTCCCATCCAGCAGCTATTAACCTCTCCCTTTCCACTACTCCCTGCTCCCTTCCTGTCTCCAGAGATCTCCCTGGGTCTGAATTATTAGGGCCTCAAGGCCAGGCTACGCCGCCGGTGGGGACTAAAGAAGGTGAGGGGGCTTAGTTGGGGTGAGACCATTCACGTCCTTTATTCCTAACTCAGTCCCCTCAATCGCTCTCGGCAACTTCCCTTGAACAAAGATAGAAGGGCTTGATTTATGCAGTTTCCAGTGAGTTTGTGCCAAGCCCGGGGAAATCGCCACCCACCATCTGTCCTGCTCAATCTTTCACAAGCAAGCAGCATGACCTAGAGAGACTGGCAGTTTAAAAGTATACTGAGAGCTCCTGCTTCTCCCTCGATTACCCTGAACATGCTCTGAGTGGGAGCGGCTGTTACAGTATCCCCAGCAAGCATCCTTACGGCACAGCCATCACTAGATACCTTTACTGGCAGTGAGGGGATGGGAACAGGGGTTTTCTCCCTTTCTGTTTCATTTGATAAGGCTTGGAAAACTCTGGCTGGACTAATCTATTTCTGACAGCCGCTGCTGTGGAGTGACGCAGAACACCAGGTTTGGAGTTAGTTAACACCCCCATTGGCTGTGTAACTGGGCAATTACATCCTCTCTCTGAGCTCAAGTCTTGCTGTGAGTTATCAGTGTTCCAGTCTTTCACCTGACTGCCCAGAAATCGTGGGGTCACAGCTCCCAACATCCCACCTCTCCCCCTTCTATCTTATCCCTGGTTCCAGGTGAGGCAGGACCTGTGACACGTCCGGATCTCCATTTCTCATCCTCAGCACTCTACCAACTGGTCCAACTGGGCCCTCACATCCCTCCCCTGGGATCCTGTGATAAGTCATGTGAACCCTTCCAGATCCTGCCTGAATTCAGTCTCCTTTCTCTAGATGCCCAAGGCATAATATGTGCTCCAATGGTGTGATTTAGATTTAGTTTTATTCTTTAGATGTCTGTATCTCCTATTTGATGTTTCACTCCTTGAAATCCAGGTGAAGCCCCATCTTCTAATTCACCTGAATATTCCTCCATGCCTAGCACAGGGTTTTGCACCCAGAGAAGGAACTGTGTGTTGAATTCCTGTCTGAGCTTCAAGCTGAGAGAGCTTCTGACTGTAAGAGAGATGAACCCCCCTCCACCTGGACTAAGGGAAGGACATTTATTGACCCAAATGACTGAGTAGACAGGGCTCCAGTGGTAGCTAGAGCTAGATGTTCAAGTAATGTCTTCAAGACTCTTTCCCTTCCCTTTGGCTGCTTTCCACTGTGTTGGCTTCACTGTCCAGAAGGCTCTCCTCTCGGTGGTAACAAGATGGTCATTAGCAATACATAAGTTACCTTCTGTCCATTTAATAATCCCAACCATCAGGAGGAGGGCTTTCATTGGCCAGCTTTGGCCACGTGCCCAATGATGAACCAATCACTGTGGCCAGAGGAATGGAACTCTGTGATTGACCAGTTCTAGGTCATGTGGCCCCTGGAGTGAGGGGGTGTATTTAACTCCATCTTAGCCAAAAAGAATGAGTAGGAGAGGGGTAGTTTCTCAAAGGGGGATGGGGAAAATTCTGCTTACCAGAAGGGGGAATAATGGGCGTTTGACATGCAAGAACGAGATTATCCGCTCTAGTCTCTTGGGTTCAGTAAAAGCAGCCACATTTACTACCAATTCGGTTCTCATCAAATGCCTAGGAATGGGTTCCTTACTCCAAATTTTCCTGCATTTTCACGTAAGGTCTATATTAACCTTTGAATCCTGCCCTCTTCTATTCTCAGACTATAGGACCAAGCTAAGAGGAGCCCTCTAATAGCAGAAGCCACACCCTCCAAGCTGCAGATCACCCAAGTATTCCATTAGGATGCAGAGAAGTCCTGCCTCCCCCTCCACTCACTCTATCTTCCAGTGCCCCTCCGCTCTGTCACCACCTCCGGCAGACATGACCCCTCCAGAACAGAAAACAGAAGCCCAGCTGGCTGACAACCTCAGGGAATGTTTTGATTTCATGATGGCTAACAAGGATGCAGCATCTCAGGACCAATTCAAAGGACTATATTTTTTAAGATTAATCTGCCCACACAGTGAAAATAACTCCTTTCAGTTCAGACTAACTTCTTCCCATCACCATAACAGTCGAATAGCCCATGACAAGAAATTGGGATCTTTATTTATCAGGAGGAGCAAGTCTACAAATATGGCTTCTGTTCCCTATTCAGAACTCTATGTCCTCAAGAGTCTTGGTCCTAACATCTTCTTGGTGGCTTCTCGCCTGATAGTGAAGCCCTGACAGTAAGCACTGTATCCGTTACCTATTGCTGCTCTAACAAGCTAACACTTACTCAGTAGCTCAAAACAATACAAATTTATTATCTTAGAGTTCGGAAGGTCAGAAGCCCAAAGTGGATCTCACTTGGCTAAAATGAAGGTTTCAGTAGGACTGGGTTCTTTCTGGAAGCTCTAAGGAAGAATCCATTCCCTTGCGTTTCCCATCTTTAGAGGTTACCTACATTCCTTGGCTTATGTCTGCCTTCCTCCCTCTTCAAAAGCCAGCATAGAATCTTCAAGTCTCTCTTAGAGTCTCACTCTTCTGGCTCCCTCTTCTATATTTAAAGAACCCTTGTGATTACAGTGGGTCCTCCTGGATAATCCAGAATAATCTCATTTTAAAGCCAGTTGATCAGCACCCTTAATTCCATCTGCAGTCTTAATTCCTCCTTGCCGTGTAACATAGAATAATCATAGGTTCCAGGGACTGGGACATGGATATATTTGGGGTGACCATTATTCCACTGACCACAAACACTGAGAGAATTCTAGGTGAATATGGACTTTCTCATCAACCCCTGTTTGGCATCAGCAAGTCAGAAGAACAGCAGAAATACATAAATACATAATAGTACAAATTACAACTAAAAGGAGAAAGGTAAGGTGAAATGAAAACATTCCAGAACAAAAAGAAATACAGATGCCCCTCAGTGGTCCTATTTAAGAAATAAGGGAATTGAAGAGATTTGGTGTATCCAATTCTGGAGAACAGAGACCCTGTCCAAAGAGATAGGAATGTAGATGCTGCATCCTTTTATAAGTGGGGCTCCATTATAGCTCCCCAATTCTTTTGAGGTACTAAGGTTTGCCTTCTCAGCCTCTCTCAGCACTTTCTCGTATCCTCAGAGGGCTGAAGGGCTCCCAAATCCATCAGGACTTTGGAAGAGTTCTGTCACCTTCATTAGGCAATAACCCAAAAGATTTGAGTGGATGTTTTGGGGAGAACTCAGGTGTGAAATTGCAGCCCTGCAAGTCCAAGTGTCCAATATGTCATTACAAATATGAAGCAGAAATTGTTTCTGGAAGGGTTAGATTAATGGCTGATGAAGGGAAACCAGTTGTTTGGAGGACAACCCTCTCTTTGGAGGACGATTATGTTTTCCTGGTCCCATTAACTCAGACAGACCTTGGGGGTAGAACAGTTCAAGGTTGGCATTACTCGTGGGGCATCAACAGTGGTTCCCACCACCTCACAATCACAAGATTCCAGTTTGGAACCTTGACGCTGACTCATTCTATTCCTTGCACAACTTCAGCACTGCTCTCTCCCTGCATTTTCTCCAGTCTCTTGAGTTATTTATGGAAAAGACTGTCACTTCCATTACACTGAAGGCAGTTATCATGTCTTACTCACCTCTGTGGGCCCAGTGTCCCCCATGATGAAGCTCTCCTTGTTTGTCCACTGGCATTGCTCATCTCTCCACACTGTATTTGGAAAAACCCCCATATGAGGCAGAGCCCACCTCCCACCATAACGCTGGGAATGCCAAATACCCTCTGTCTCAGCCTCCTTTGCAGCTATGGTGAATACAAAATGTCCTACCCAGTAAACCAAACCCTCCTGACCCAAGCTTTGCACTGGAAGTTGTGACTTGAAGAATCCAGAACCAAGCAGGACCTGTTTGTGAAGGAGACGGCAGGGGAGTTTCTCGGTGAGCCAACTAATCCCCCTTCCCCTCAGATCACCCAGGCTTAGTGCTTGTTGCTTACAAATGAGACCCTGACTGACTCAGAAGGTCTTGAGTGTTTGACTGGAGTCATCACATTCCCTCTCACCCTGGGGCCTTTGCATATGTCACTTCTTCCACCGGGAGCAGGCATCCACAGCCCTGTCCTCTTGGATGACTCGTGCTCATCCATCCAAGTGCCCAGACTTAACAACTCTTCCTCTGAGAAACCCTCCCAGATCACCCCAAGTCTGGGCACCCACAATCCCCACACGTTCCTCTTGGTAGCACTTGCTCGGCTGGATTTTGTCTATCTCTGTGTCCCTAACTACTCTGTGAGCTATATGAGGATAGAAACTGTATTTCATCATATAAGTGCCTAGCCTATTAATATTCTTGAATGAGTGAATGAACGAATGAATGAATGAATGGAACTATCCCAGGCCAGAATAATTCTTAGTGGAGACCCCACCATCACTTTCTGGCAGCATGAGGCATCTTCAGTTTTTGGACTCAGGGCAATTGCCCTGTTCCAGAACCCCCTCCCACAAATAATATTACCTCATTCCCCTTCCACCAGCATTTCTTGTGTATCTACTGTGTGCCAGGCCCTGTGCCCTCCTCCGCCCACATTTCAGATCCCGCAGGTAGAAGCACTTACAGCACGACTCTCCCTCCTCCTCTGCCCAGTCATGGAAGCCCCAGGCACTTGGAGGAGTGACGACATGATCCCTGGGAGAAGCGTGGGCCAGCTGCAAGCCTCTTAAGTGGGCAGGCTGCCATGGTGACTTTTTAATGGAGAGAGTTGCTTGAGGAACAATGACCGCGAAAGGGAACAATTACCAATGAAGCATCCATTTATATCTAACAGTTTTCAAGAATGGGTAAGAGATAAAGCCACAAGTGAAAAGATACTGCAAGCAAATAATAGCGCATGAGCTGGTCTGGACCCAATTCAAGGCCTGTTCCTCACTCCTCGTCTGCTCTCATCACAGAGAAATAAAGCTGTACTTTTCAGTGATCTATAGCACTGTTTAAAATTACTGTTTTTAATACTTACTGTCATTTACCCAGCACGCATTATGTGCCACGTACCCTAAAAGACACATAAAATGTGTTCTCCAATCTTGGAAACAACCCCACAGAGTGAGTGTCACTATTCCCATCTTACAGATGAGGCAACTGAGGCTCATAGAGTTTAAGACCTATGGAGGGTTGCACAGCTGGGAAGGGCAGAGGCAGCATTTTATGCTTTATTCAAAGCAGCAGATTCTCCCTGTGCTGTTAACTTTGTCACAGTATCTCCATGAGAAAGCTTCCTCAGAAATGAGAATCCAGCCCTCTCCTGCCTCATCTCCACCATGTTCTATTGCCATCTATTTCAAAGACAGGCAGTCGGTTGTTTCATTCATTCATTTATCAATATATATACATTTACGCGTACATAAGAATTTCCAACTGTTAGAGTCAAACCAACACGCCGTGTGCTGGGCATTCTGGACCCAAAGCTAGCACACTTGTAAGTTAAAAAAGCTTCTCCAGAACTACTGAGCTTCCAGTCCTTTCCTCCACTCCTGAAAGTAGCCTTCCCTTTCCAAACTGCACACTGGGCCCCGATTTGCCACCCGGAGCTACACACACACTTCGTCCACAGTTTTGTGAAGTCCAGATGAGCCACAGCTTGCGAAGAGCCCAGAGCAGAGTCCCAGCACTTGGAGGGCTTGGTGGAGCCCACAGGAAAGTAACACACATCCTGAAACAGGCTACTCAGGGTGGAATTTTTGCTCCGCTACTTAGTAACTGGATGATCTTGAGCAAATTGCTTAACCTCTCTATGCTTCAGTTTCCTCATCTATGACTTAGGGCTAAAAAAAAAAAATGTAGCATCTCCATTGGGTCATTGTGAGGATAAAATAAAATAATCCATGTAAGGGGCTTGGAGCAGTGCTGGGGGTTTATTAAGTGCCAAGGGTGCATCAGCTAGTATCAGAAGTAGCCGAGGGGCAGGTGCTCAGTCACGGGTCAGTTCTCTCAACTCTACCCTCAGGCCCACCTCCTCAAGTGGTTTCTTCTCCTGCTTTGATAACTCGAAGCAGTTGTATGGAGCCTGGGGCCTCTTCTCACAAATGCCCAGTTCAGCCATTGAAGCCTGTCTTCCTTTCTCCCAGGCACTCTCAGGAAAAACATGTCAGACCAAGAGTCTTCCAAGACTCTCCATCACTCACCATGAGGCTAATTTCCACCCAGACTCCTCTGAAGGGCTTGTGAGGCCTCCCCTGGCCTAGCCCATGCCTACCATCCAGCCTCACTCCTGCCCCACTAAACTCAACAGCTGTGGCACAGCTGTTCCCCCCACTGGGACAGCTGTTCCCTTCTCTTTCCCTGGCCAACTCCTATTTGTTTGTAAGGTTCCTCTAAGGCTCAGGAAGAGGAAGTATCTCCTGGCCATGCAGTGTGCCTCGCAATTTATAGCTGATAACATCCTTGTGAATCTCAAGCAGGGCAATCACCCCGCTCCATTGTAATTGTCGCCTCTGCAGGACCAGGGAGGGCTGAGCTGTGGCTGACTTGTGTGTTTCTATGGTCTCGGCACCTGACACTTGCAATACAGGAGGTGTTTGATAGTATTTAGAAGAATGCGTGAAATTACTGAGAACACGGGTATGAAGAAGGTGTCCATGACCCTGGAGAGGTTTATCATTCAGAACGAGATAAGCACCCCGATAGGCAGGAGCTGGCCTGGCACTCACAGCTGGGTCCTGGTGTTTACCTGTTGAGCATAAATGATTTCCCAGAAGATGGACATCAGGCAAAGCTACACCAACCAGGATGGAGCAAGATACGAATAAGACCACTTCATAATCATGTCACATAAACGTATAACATGAACGCAGACAAAAATAAGAACACTGTCCGAACCACAAAAATGACCGATGTCTTCCCTTTTCTGGCTAATCTGAGTCATTGCTTGCTGCTTGTTTACCAATAACGGTATCATTCCTTTTGCCTTACAGACAAGACTTATACAGATCCCCAATGATGGAGTCACCCTTGCTACCTGAGAGCAACCAACCCAGAGCAAATCCCCTCTTCCTTGAACCCTCCCTAAAATCACCTAGCCCAAGACTCAAATCCTTTCCTGAGTCTTTCCTTAGCACCCTCTTGCCAAGGCACCTCACTGTTGCCCCTAGTGGACATTCCTCCTCACTGCAATGAGTCAACCAACCCAACTCTGTTCAACCATACTGTGTCCCTGGACCTCTTTGGCTAAAGGGCATTGATGTCATCTAGTTCCCATCACCCCCAAATTTACTTTTAAAAACTTATCTTAATTTAAAAATATCTGCAAACTAATTGATGGTGATAAATATATTTCTGGTAGGAGGCACATGCCAGAGTAGAGAACCTTGAATATACTATTGTTTTCTACAGGGTTGCCTTAGCTTCCCCTCCACTGTGTAAGTGGAGAGGAGGAGGAAGGAAGCTTTGCTGTCCTGGGCATCTGTGACTGGGTATGTCTCCTCTGGAGGAACATCAGCTAACATTTCCTGAAAAAAAAAAAGGTTATCCTTGGATGATTACATCTGCTTCCAGGAGAGCACAGAGTTTGCATTGTCTGTCCCAGGAGCTGCCCTGCACAGGGCCTAAGCTGGTGGCAGTTGTCATAGGTTAGTGGTAACCGTCTGCAAGGCCAGCCTCAAAAATGCCTAGTGTGGGAATTCCCTGGCGGTCCAGTGGTTAGGACTCTGCACTTTCACTGCCAAGAGTGCAGGTTCAATCCCGGGTCAAGGAGCTAAGATCCCACAAGTCGTGCAGTGAGGCCGAAAAAACAACCAAACAAACAAAAAAATTATTTTAAAAAAATGCCTAGTGCTCTCACTACAATGGACACCACTGTGCCTCCATTTCCATCCCCTAGTCCTGCTTCCCATGGGAACATCTAGAGGGATGCCTGGTTGGTAGCACATGGGACTGAGAATAAAACAGAGTTGGGCTCTGAGTGCAAATGAGAGACATACTGTGTGATGACTGGCCGAGTGCCTCCAACAAAGGCAGAAGGCCAACAGATGCTAGTCTGCCTTGTGGATGATGATAATTTTCTTCTTGGAAACTCAGAGAATCTTGATGTGTAAGATAAAGGTCAAGGTAAGGCCTTTCCTCTGCAGCCAGAAAGCAGCTGGAGTGTGTGGCAACAGAAATCCAATACGGAACTCAGATGACAAAGGTGGCAATGAGGTCACAAATGTAAATGTCCCGTCATAAATTTCTACCTGGAATGAGGGCCGGGGTATCAAAACTGTTGGTAAAAGCCAGTGATGGCTCCAGAGAGGGACGTTAAGCCAGGCTTGATCTATCAGGAGGTTTCATTCAGGGGCTCCTGTCAAATCCCATCCACAGGCCAAGCTGACGTCTGCAGCTGTAAAATCACCACACTCCCATTCACCTCTCAGGAAAGCTAAACTTCTTTATGCTGCTTTTTATCAAATTTGTCTTCTGTCATTTCTTCTCTCTGCCCCCTCTCCCTTTTGCTTCGTGCCTGACAAATAAGTGAACTGTTACTCTGTCAGTTATTTATCTGAGTAATTTCTTGATGAAATTTCAAATTTCATTGAATTTTCTGAAAACCATGAATTCAAATGAGGTGGCAGTAGAGGAAACAGCGTGATTAAAGAATTGTTATTCGCTGGTTGTACATCATTACCGCCCAGAATTTATCGCCGGATCGCTCCCAGATGGAGTCACTGAACTATGATTATATTTTAGAAAATGAAAGGGGACAAATCTAAAAAGGCAATAAAGCAAATTAGGAGCCTTCTTGAGGGACAGGATTATTACTGATTAAGTATATTTGGCATCGAAAATGCGAGAGCACTTTGGCGGTTTAAATTATACATTTGTGCAGGCAACATTTTCGCTGGTCTCAAAATTCTTTGTTATTTTGGTCTCCTAATCACATTCCCCTTCATCCTCCAAATTGACAATTTGAAAGAACATTAGAAATGGTCTTTTCTGAAGGAGGATTTGCTCTCAAAATGCATTTATACTCAGCAGCTATTAAAAGGATATCATCCAGTCACTTAGTTTCTCAATTTAAGTTTAAAGAAAAGTTACTGTATTAGAGGAAGCAGCTCCTATTTCAATCTAATGGTCTTTGTTGTGTCTTTCAAGATGCTAGACTAGAGCTCAAGGATTGCAGAAGGCAGTTTGCAAATATCTGTGGCTCCCATACCCCTCAACAAAGCAGGTACCCTACCAGGCACCAGATAGGAAGGGATCCACATTCCTCATTCCGGTTTGCTTTTTAAAGGCTCTAAAAGTAACTTTGGGGCATATCTCTTGAAGGGTGCTCTAACAGAAGTTGGAAGAATTTCTTTGCAGTCCTGGCTCAGCCTCCTGTCAACTGTGTGACCTGGGGCCTATTATTTCACCTCTCTGAGACTTTGTGTCTTCATTTCTACAAGTTCACAGTACATGCCCCATGGCGCTGCTGGGATGGTGACATGAGATGAATGCCTATGATATACCAACGATGTGCCTGGCGCACAAACGATGTCCAATAAATGTTTCTTTCTGCCACCGTCCTCACCCTCTGCAACCGCTATCTAGCCCTGTCTGGATCACACAGAAGGTCTATCTGTTTCACCAACAGATAGAATATCTACGAATTTTCTCCCCTGATGCTCATTAGCCAACAGAATTCTACTGAGCATCATTTTCAGCTCAGCTTACTGCCTCTAGTCCCCAGGGTGGAGCGGAGCTTAAAAAGCCTGCCCAGATGCCAGCCCCATGCCAAGCAGCTTAGGCTAAAACCCAGCCACCTGCACCCTTGGCCTTCAGGGAGAGGCCTGGCTCAGGGCCTCAGGCTCTAGTCTGGGGGTGGTGTGGAAGGTGAAGGCAGGAAGTAAGCAGAGGAAGTCCTAGTGTGCGGGGCACCATGCACGCACCCGTATCAGGCTGGGCCTGGGGCCCTCCTCCTCCAAGGTGGGCGTGGCAGACTGTATTTCCCAGCATGACTGCATTCATCCCATGTGCTCCATCTACAATGCCATTTGGACAGTCCTCCTACTGAGACTGGGGTTTGTGTATTCTCTCTTGGAATCTGGGTGGTCCTTGACTGTTTGACCAATAGAGTTCAGCAGAAATGACACCATGTGATCCCAAGGCTACATCATCAAAGGTGACTCAGCTTCCACCTTGCCCACCGGGATGCTTCGTCTTGAGGCCTTCAGCTGACTTACAAGCAGTCGGCCTGCCCAGAGGCCACCAGGCTGTGAGGAGGCCAAAACCTGTCCATGGACAGGGACCACATGAGAGTCCCTGATGCTACCTGAAGAGAGAAGGATGCTCAACTAGCCCCAGCTCCAGCCATCTGGCTGCAATTGTATGAGACATTGAACCAGCATCTAGCCAAGCCTTTCCTGAAGGAGAAAGTCAGAAAGAGAAAAACAAATACCGTATGCTAACACATATATATGGAATCTAAAAAAAAAAAAAAAAATGGTTCTGATGAACCTAAGGGGAGGACAGGAATAAAGACGCAGACGTAGAGAATGGACTTGAAGACATGGGGAGGGGGAAGGGTAAACTGGGACGAACTGAGAGAGTAGCATTGACATATATACACTACCAAATGTAAAATAGATAGCTAGTGGGAAGCAGCCGCATAGCACAGGGAGATCAGCTCGGTGCTTTGTGACCACCTAGAGGGGTGGGATAGGGAGGGTGGTAGGGAGACGCAAGAGGGAGGGGATATAGGGATATATGTATGCATATAGCTGATTCACTTTGTTATACAGCAACAACTAACACAACATTGTTAAGCAATTATACTCCAATAAAGATGTTAGAAAAAAAAGTGATTGTGTTAATGATTGCAGAACTCTGTGACTACACTAAAAAGCATTGAATTGTAGCTTTAAATGGGTGAAGAGTACAGAATGTGAACTATGTTTCAGTAAATCTGTTACATTAAAAACATATATTAGAGCTATCCCTAGGATCCCCGCTGATCACTCTGCTTCCGGCTGCCCACCCTCAATCTCCTTCCTGGACACACCAGAATAATTAAAACATGGGTGAATAAATAAATAAATAAATAAATAAATAAATAAATAAATAAATAAAGCAGATCATGTCCCTCCTCTGCTCAAAAGCCTCCAATCCTTCTCTACTTCATCCAAAGTCAATGTCATTACAATGGCGAAGCATGATCTGGCCCTGTTACCTCTAACCTCATCTCTCTCCCCACTCCTTTCTGCTTGCTTCACTCCAGCCACACTGGGTTCCTTGCTCTTCCTACAAACACCAGGCATGTTCCTGCCTCAGGACATCTGCATTAACTCTTCCCTCGGCCTGGACCGCCCCTTCCTCAAATAACTATGCGGCTCACTCCCTTACTCTTTCAAGTTTTCCACAAAAGCAGACTTCTCAACAAGGACTCACCCTGAAGACACTATTTTAAATATAACTCGTACTCATCTCCCCCACCCCACCCCAGGAACTCTCAATTTCCCTTTTCTTATTCTATTCATACTTTTTCCATCGCACTTATCTCTTTCAATAGTCCCTTTAATTAATTTATTTATTGGGTCTATGCCCTTCTATTAGAATATAACCTCCACAGGAAAAGGAATTTTTAAATCTATTTTGTTCACTGATTTATCCCAAATACCTGGCACATAGTAGGCACTCAATAAACATCTTTTGCATTTTGGGACTAGATCAGACCACGTCACTCCCTTACTCCTCCTTGATCTCAAGATAAAGCCCAGCTTGATATGCTTCTGCATGACCCGCTGGGCTTACCTGACCCCAGCTACCCCCACTTGGTCACTCATTCTCTTCATAAAACAGATTTCCTACCATTTCCAGCATTCCCACCTCTGTGTCTCAACCCATGCCACTCCCTCTGCCTAGAATTCCCCTCTCCAACATGTATTCTTATACCCATTGTACAGATGAGGAAATGGAGGCTTAGAAAGTTAAGTCACTTGTCCAGGGTCTCTGAGCTAGGCAGTGGAAGGTTCAGAATTTACTACTAGGTCTGTCTGGCTCCAAAATCTATACTCTCCTAATATAGGATATGAATTTGTGAGGTAACTGTCAGCTTTAGTTTGGGAGTGTTCAGAGTCAGAAGAGGGGAGAGAATAACATGGAGGTCAGCCTGAAAGAAGGAAGAGAAGAGAAGGTGCAGAAAACAGCCCTGCACACCTTCAAGGCGGGCAGTCAAGTTGACGAGGATGGAGTGATATGCAGGGCATGGGCAGCCTGATCTTCAGGAAGGCACAACTTCTGTTAACGTGACAGACATTGATCTGAGCACAGTGTATTTATCGCCTCAAAACGTCACAATGATGCAGTCAGGTCCAATCGCTGTCTTGTTGTATCAGGTGCAGGGCCCAGGCTCAAAGAAGTTTGGGGGGAGTTATCCAAGGTCGGAGAGCTGGGAAGCCACAAATGCAAGTACACACTCGTGTCTGCCCTGAGTATAAAGCCCTATCACGCTCTTAGCCACCAACCACGCCACTCCTAAGTTTCTCTAACATAGGACCTGCAGACAGGCAGCCTGCAAGGCTTGAGAGTCATGGACTGCTAACCCCCAAAGGGGCTGTGGAATGGTCTCCATCTCAGCCCTGCCCTTCTGCAGGAACCTCATTCAGTCACCTGAAATTATGTGTCATCCTTGTCCCCATTCCTGAGGTGTCACCCAATAGATAGTCTCCCTTCTTGTCTCTGTCCCCGTGGCCCAGGTGGTCAGGAGGCAAGCCCCAGGGCTCCCACCTTTGCATCACCTGTGTGCCCATGAGTGCTCCGTACATATGCTCCACCCCCTCTGGTGATTCTCATGCAGTCGTCTAACTGCTAAGCCACGGGAGTGACCTCTGTGACACCTGAGTATTGGGGTCTGCTGGCATTGGAGAGAGAAGCAGCCGCCCAGAACTGGCTGAGCCAACGTGCTACAGATTCTTGGGAGGAGGACAGAGGATGACATTGTTCTGTGCAATAAGCCCTCGCTGTAGAGCCAACACACTCGTTAGTTCTCATTAGGATGTGAACATGATTTTGCGAAATCCTAGGGAAAAAAACCAGCCTGACTCTGGTTTGAGTCTGTGAACCAACCCAAATATTCTCCTCCTCCTCTTTCCCCTCCTCCTTCCCTTGCTTCCTTTTCATGTATCAGTTCCTCAGAGGAAATGGGGCTTCTCCAAGCTTTTATTTCTCAAAGAAATTTCTACCTCCAGGGACACCAGAAGACATGAAGAACCTTAGCCTCCACAGCAGTTGCCATTCAACAGCTATTTATTGAGCACCTGCTGTGTACCCAGCACTGTGCCAGGTTCTAGAGATACTGAAGTAAAAAGAAATATATGGTTCTTGACCTCAAGGCTTACAGGGCACTGGAGAGACAGACTGATCAAACCACCACACTAGTACATGTATAATTAGAAATGGAGATACTGCTCTGAATCTCTTCTGGGCTGGGACGGCAGAGAAGGCTTTTCAGAACTGGGATCTGAGAAATGATAGGAATTTGCTAGTCAGCAGGTGTGAGGGCGCATTGAAAGAGCATTCTAGAACATGGGCAATGTCCCAAGAGGGAGAGAGATGGTCCATTCCTGCCATTGAAAGAAGACCAGTGTCTCTGGGGCACAAGGAGTAGGCTGAAAAAGCAGGAGAATCAGGCAGGTCTCTATGAATTTCAGAGAAGTCACATTATGAATTTCAGATTTTTTTTACCCTAAAGTTCACATTTAACCACTGAAGGGTCTTAGAAAGTATGGAGAGAATGATAAGCCTCGCATTTTGTGGACTGTGGTTTGGAGGAAAAGCGACGGGCTTTGCAGGACAGATGTGGGAGACCAGTGAGAGGCTCTCGTAGTGGTCCAGGAAAGAATGGCAGCTGTGAATACTAGGGTGGTTCAAATTGAGATGGAGACAAGTGGGAAAGGTTAAGAGATATCTATGAGTTAAACATGAACAGGACATGGTGACAGATGAGGTGTGGAGTGGAAGAGGGAAGGCAGTGTCAAGAATGATACCCCAATCTGGCTTGCATAACAGGATGAATAGTGGTGTCATTCACTGAGGGAGGACACCCAGGAGGAGGATGTAATCAGCAGAGGACGGGGCATGAGTTCAAGCTGGGATATATATCCAAGTGATATGTTCAGTCAGAAGGTAGATACGTAGGGCTGGAGCTTAGAAGACAGGTTGGGAGTGAAGATAAAAACCTGCGAATCCTCTGCAAAGAGATGGGACTGAAATCCAAAGAATGGATGAAATTGCCAGGGGACACAGTCAAGGGTGAGAAGAGTAAATGATCTACTGCCAAGTCTTAAAGCGAGCCAACACTGGAAGCAGAGAAAGAGTAGCCAGGAAGGATGGATGGAAATCAGACAAGGAAGATGTCATGGAAGGGAAGAGAGTACAATGTCTCGAATAAAGACAATCTTGGGTAAAATGTTAGTGAGAAATTGCGTAAAACAAGACCGAAAAATAGGCACTGTGTGTGGTGACATGGATGTCATTGATAACCTTGGGGAGAGAGTTTTGGTGGAGCGATGGGGCAGAGCCAGACAGGAGTGTGCTAAGGATGGACGAAGGTGAGGAAATGAAGATACCCTGTGTAGGCGACTCCTGAAAGCAGTTTGGCTCTGACCTGGAGGAGATACAGAGAAAGGTAGCTAATAGGGCATGGGAGTCAACGTTTTTTCATTTACTCATTTTTTTGCCATAGAGTTGAACATGTTTAAAATGCTACTGAGAATTATCCAAGTGGAGAGGGAACTGTGGAATACAATGGAAGAAAGAGAGAAAAGTGATGAATATTGGGCACTTAAGAAAGTGCAAGGATCACAGCAAAACAAAGGTTTGAGCCTTCACAGGGAGGAGGGGCAACTTCTATCATTAATAGGAGAAGCAGGATGCAGAAGCAGGGAGCTGAGTGAGACCCCATGCCTGGTCCAAGCTAAGAGGGCATCTTCTCAGAATGAGGGAGGTGACAGTGACAGGACCATAGGTTTGAGCCACAGTTGAAGTAGTTACTGAGGGGACAACTTGGATTAATTTAAGTCAAGGGGGTGGAGAGAAGGCATTTGAGAAAACACTGAGAATAAGAAGAAATTAGGATCTTAGAGCAGCAATTGCAGAATTGGGAGAGGAAGGATGAGGGAAATGAGGAGGGAAGGGAGACATCCAGGTACAAATGCAATGATGGGTTTCATGAAGTGATGAAAGTCAGTATGATCTTCAAACAATTCAGTGAGTGCTACTGTGTCAGCATTCAGAGGTTGCAATAAAGTTACATAGTTTTTCTTATATAAAAGTAATTCACACACATACTTAAAATACATACTAAAAAATAGTTCATAAGGGTGTAAAGTGCAAAATTAAAGTCACTAAAATGAAGAGAGATTATCCTAGACACACTAGTATAGGCTGTTCTGAGATGAAGTGAGAGAGTAGCATTGACATATATACACTATCAAATATAAAATAGATAGCTAGTGGGAAGCAGCCGCATAGCACAGGGAGATCAGCTCGGTGCTTTGTGACCACCTAGAGAGGTGGGATAGGGAGGGTGAGAGGGAGACGCAAGAAGAAGGGGTTATGGGGATATATGTATACGTAGAGCTGATTCACTTTGTTATACAGCAGAAACTAACACAGCATTGTAAAGCAATTATACTCCAATGAAGATGCTAAAAAAAAAATCATAATTTAAAAATGGGAAGTCAGCGACTTCCCTGGTGGTCCAGTTGTTGAGAATCTGCCTTCCAATGCAGGGGACGCAGGTTCAATCCCTGGTCGGGGAACTAAGATCCCACATGTTGCAGGGCAACTAAGCCAGTGCGCCACAACTACTGATCTCGTGCACCTCAATGAGAGAGCCTGCGTGCTGCAAAACTACAGAGCCCATGCACTCTGGACCCCGCGCACCAAAACTAGAGAGAGAAAACCCGCACGCACAACTAGAGAGAAGCCTGTGCACTGCAACGAAAGATCCTGCGTGCCACAACTAAGACTCGACGTGGCCAGAAATAAATAAATAAATAAATAAAATGTTTTTTAAAAGGAAACCCAAATTCTCAGATGAATTGATCTTTTCTCTTCTTTTTTAAATTGAGGTATAGTTGATTTACAATGTTGTGTTAATTTCTGCTCTACAGCATATATATACATTCTCTTTTTTGTATTATTTTCCATATGGTTTATCACAGGATACTGAATATAGTTCCCTGTGCTATACAGTAGGACCTTGTTGCTTATCCATTCTATATATAATAGTTTCCCTCACCCCCCCCTCCTCCTTGTCAATGACAAGTCTGTTCTCTATGTCTGTGAGTCTGCTTCTGTATCGTAGATGAGTTCATTTGTGTCATATTTTAGATTCCACATATAAGAGTTAGCATATGGTATTTGTCCTTCTCTTTCTGACTTACTTCACTTATTATGATAATCTCTAGGTCCATCAGATGAATTGATCTTGAGCATAAGTCTAAGTTTTCATAGTCTTGTTAACAAGGGAACCAGCAAAAGACAAAAAGAGCTAGCTGATTTGTACTTCTTAGGGGAATGTGTCTACATGGGCAGGAATACACAGGGGAGGTTTTTATGGGCCAGATTTGGAAGATGCTTAGCTGACTTCCTCTTCCATTCAAATTGGTTAGAACTCAGTCACATGGCCACCCCTAACTGCAAAGGAGGCTGGGAAATACAGTCCAGCTGTACGCCCTTGGAAGAAGGGTTTTGTGGTCAGCTAGGAGCTTTGGCCCACAGTAGGTGAGCATCTTTGTTTTTTTTTCTTTTTGACTGCGTCCGGTCTTAGTTGCAGCACGCAGGATCTTCCTTGAGGCATTCGGGATCTTTCATTGCAACACTGGCCTCTCTCTAGTTGTGGCACATGGGCTCCAGAGTGTGTAGGGTCTGTAGTTTTGTGGCATGCAGGCTCTCTCGTTGCGACAGGTGAGCTCAGTAGTTGTGGCACCTGGGCTTAGTTGCCCCGCGGCATATGGGATCTTAGTTCCCCGACCAGGGATCGAACCCGCGTCCCCTGCATTGGAAGGTGGATTTTTTACCAGTGGACCACCAGGGAAGTCCCAGTGAGCATCTTTTAATACTGGGAAAATTCAGAATTAAGTACAGAAATGTAGGAGAGAATCAAGTCCTTTGCATTAAAATATTTGTGCTTTGAAATAAGTTGTGTCTATATACTTGGAATGTTTAAGAAAATGTGGCCTTTTAGAGCTCTGGATGAACTGTTTTCATTCTAATATAAAATGCTTAACTGAGCAATTGATTTAGAATTCAGATTTTAAGCTGAAAGCTTACTCAATTTAAATAAGTATTGAAACCAATAAAAGAAAATAAGCTTTGCCGTATGTATAAGTTTAATGAATTGGATTTATAGCTGTAACTTGAATACTTGAGAAGGTTTGGTAGACAGTTGAAGTACTTAAGAGATTCAAATATATTAAATCTATAAATGCAGTTTACAATGTTTAGAGCAATTTAATTAAACACATTTGTAAATGAGAAAAAACATTCTCAAAGTTCCCCTTAAAAGTGATTTCAGGGGCTTCCCTGGTGGTGTCGTGGTTAAGAATCCGCCTGCCAATGCAGGGGACATGGGTTTGAGCCCTGGTCCGGGAAGATCTCTCATGCCGTGGAGCAACTAAGCCCGTGAGCCACAACTACTGAGCCTGCACTCTAGGGCCTGTGAGCCACAACTACTGAGCCGGCGCACCACAACTACTGAAGCCCGTGAACCTAGAGCCCATGCTCCACAACAAGAGAAGCCACCGCAATGAGAAGCCCGTGCACCGCAACGAAGAGTAGCCCCTGCTCACTGAAACTAGAGAAAGCCCGAGCGCAGCAGCAAAGACCCAACACAGCCAAAAAAAAAAAAAGTTAAAAAAAAAGTGATTGTTAAAATTTGCTAAACTTACAAATAAATAATAAAATCGGTAAACTGAACTTTAAAGCTTATGGAAGAACCTGGATCTGTATGAATTTGTAACTTTAATAAATTGAATATTAATTTTGACAATCAACGAAACCTTTGAGTAGTATGTTCAGTGCCCAAGAGCTTCCTTTGAGGACATCAAATTAATAGTTTTTTATTATTAGAAAAATGATTATGATAAAAAAATTCAACTGATATAGAAGGGAAGAGGTGAAGTCCCTAGGCCCATCCCCCAGGTAACCATATTTACTGGTTTCTTGTGTATACTCCCAGAAATTTTCTTTGCATACGCATATAATCTTCCTTCCCTCCTACCCACCCCGCCACTGTTTTTACACAAAGAGGTTTATTCTGTCTAATATACTATATTGTCTTTTTGCTTAACTATATACCTTAGAAACATGTTTGGGTCTCTCATGAAAACAAAGATAAAAATTGTTCCCTTCACTCCTCACCCCTTTATGGGGATATGGCTTTATCTCTCTCCTCCAGGTCATGGCCAAATTTCTCTCCAGAGCTGGTGCTCTCATTGTCTCCACTCCCCTTCCCGCTCACTCCACAAACCCCCTCATTGCACAAAAATGGTACTTACCTGGGACACCGATATCTTCCATGTTACCAAATCCACCAGAGAGGCCTCAGTTCTGCTTTGCCCTGATCTGTGGCTTTAGAGGCTTTGCTCTCTTTCTTCTCCCTTCCTGGGTTTCCCATATTCTCCCGCCTTCTCCTGATGCTCCATCACCTTCTATTCTTATATCCTCTCCGACCTAGACATTACATCTACAAGGACCTCAAAACCCAGACCTTACATATCCTCTTGTCATCCTAGACCTTTTCCTTAAGTGACTGCCTCCCTGCCCAGGGCTTCCGTCCCCTCCTATATGCAGACAACCCACACATTTATATGTCCAGCCTGGAAGCCTCCTTCAAGCTCTCTATAGATCTGGACAACTGCATAAACAACACCTGGTCCTAGATGGCTCAAAGGCAAGTCTGGCTACATAATTTGTTGGGCCAGTGCAAAATGAAAACACAGGTCCCCTTGTCAAAAAAATTATTATAGATTTCAAGGTTGTGATAGAAGAGCATTAAAGCAAGTGTGGGTCGCTAAGTAACCATACAAGTCGTGCACACATGAAGTTGGCCCTGCTCAAAGGTATCTCAAACCCAAACCTGAAAAAACATGCATGTCCCACCTCACCACCAAATGCACTCTTTCTTGTCTTTGCTGTCTCAGTAGATGGCACCACCACCATCCAGTTATGCGAGCCTGGAAACGGGGAGTCACCCTTGACACTCCCTCTCCTGTACGACCGCATTATCCAGGGTACCACCAAGCCCCCATGTAGATTTCCACTCCCCCCAGGAGTGGCCCCCAAGGGCCATCGTCTCTTATCTGGCCTATTGCAATAGGCTTGTCTCTGATCCCTACACCACCTTCCTCTCCACATCATTCTATGATCCCCACTATGGCCAGAGAGATGATTTTTTTCAAAATATAAAGCTAACCGTGACAACCCATCCCCCATTCCATGACAATCCTTTGCTTCAAACCCTTTAGCTGCTGCCCATTGAAAGTCTCTTTCCCACGCAATCTGTTTTCCTTGACTCTTTGCATGTTACTTCTGACATACGAAAGCTTTCATGTTTTTGTAATCAAATTGATCAAATTGGTCAATCTTTTCTTTTGTGGCTTTTGAAATTGGTGTTCTTAGAATGATTTTATAGAAACATTGTCCATGTTTTCTTCGTATGTTTCACAGTCTCTTTTTTTTTTTTTTTTACATGTAAATGTTTGATCAATGTTTGGGCATGAGGCGTGAGGCTCCAGCTTTGTTTTGTTCCAAACGCCTCATCAGCATCCCCTGGCTGAGCCATCTTTTCCTCTCTGAGTTGCAAACCCACCTTGATCTGGCCTTGAATTCCCATTTGTGTCTGGGTTTATTTCTGGCCTTTCCATTTTGTTTCATTGATCTCTTTTTCCTTGGGTACAAGTTTTCTGATGGCCTGACTTGATTCAAGGATAAAACCTAGACTCTTCCAGGGCATGAATGTCTTTTACTCAATCCTCCATAAACAACAATTCCTTCCACAGAGCTTTTCTCTTTTGTTCTTAATAAGAGGTGAGGAGGGACTTCCCTGGTGGCGCAGTGGTTAAGAATCCGCCTGCCAATGCAGGGGACACGGGTTCCAGCCCTGGTCCGGGAAGATCCCACATGCCACAACTACTGAAGCCCGTGCGCCTAGAGCCTGTGCTCTGCAACTAGAGAAGCCACTGCAATGAGAAGCCCGCACACCACAACGAAGGGTAGCTCCCGCTCGCCACAACTAGAGAAAACCCGCGCAGCAACAAAGACCCAACGCGGCCAAAAATAAAAAAATTTATTTAAAAAAAAAAGAGAGATGAGAATAACAGAGGTTCGGGACTCTATTTTCTGGTGAGGTCCAGAAGGCCATTACTCTGGGCTATTGATTGGAGGCAGAGTTTTCAGCCAAGGAGATGGTAGAATTGGTATCGTTGTACAGAAACCGAAGAGCCCAGCAGAGATGCAACCCCCCTCCTCACAGAACGAGCTGCAAGTCTTTGGATTCCCAGAGCTTGTTCATGCCTCTGGGCTTTTGTGTGGGCCCGTCTTTTCCTTTCTTCTACTAAACAGTCCAAGCCTTCAAACCTTAGCTCAGGTGTGCCTTTACCCAGGGAACCTCTGCTGAGGTTCCTGTCTGCGCTGCTCACCTGGGGTCAGCTCTGCCGTAGCCCCTAGCACGTGTACACAGTAAGTGAGATCCCGCCTTGCCCCTAAACCACCCCCTGAGACCACCGTGCTCTTCCCCAGGGCAGGACCCAGGTCTGGGTGGACTTGCACCCTCCATCCTGCACTGGTCCTCAGCCCAGCTCTCTGGGATGTACGTGGGTTGGAGGTGTTCATTGGTTTTCTGTATAAAAGCAATACATGCTCATTGTAGAAGATCCAGATTACAGAATTGCTCTAAATAACCCCAGTCCCCAGTCCCAGTGTCTTTTCCAGAGGAAACCACACAGTGTGATGAGTATCTTGGTAAATGTCTGCTGAAGAGTTGGCCAACTTTCCCACAATGGCTGGCTGCTCACCTCCCTTTAGATGAGAGTAGTTTACTCATATCCCTCTTTTACAGCTCAGGGAGGGAGGAAAGGAGGCTCAGAGAGGCAAACTACCCCAGGTAGTAGTGGCCCAGTGGGGCTCTGAAGGCCGTTCTGACGAGGAGGCTCCGCTCACCATGTCACTCTGCAAGCCCACCCTCGGCCTGGGCAGGAATCCTGGCCAAAGCAGGAACGCAGCGGGCCTGGCCCTGCACTGCTGGGGTGGGGCACTCCGGCCTCCTTCCTCCTGCTCCTCCGTTCCGAGGCCTCTCTCTGTGTCTCTGCTTCCCCCTCCAGATACCTCTTTCTCTAGAACCCACTCATTTATCACCTTCTGATGAGCCCCGCCAGGCAGGCCATGTCAGGAAATTTCTTGCTGTTCGTTTTAATAAAATCTAATTATTAAGACAGCCTCACAAGTCATAATACATTTAGTGGCTCATTTTTCACTTCTACGTTGGAGGCCTCCTGGCAGCCAGGTGGGAGGAGTGGAGATTGTGGGGCAGGAAGTGTCAGAGCTCGTTCAGGCCCCCAAGGGAGCTGGGGTGCAGGAAGCAAGTCCCTGACCCTTTCTCCACCAGCACAGCCTTGACCCTTCATACCCGGGGGCTGAGGTTGAAAGAGCAGCAAACGTGGAGTCAGGAGACCTAGGACTAAGTCCTGCTTCTGCCTCAGACTGCCAGGCAGATCTCCGGGAAGGTATCCAGTCTCTCTGGGCCTCAGCTTTCTCATCTGCAAAATGGGAATGGTTTTGGTCCAAAACTGAGAGACACATTGTGAGCGTCAGAAGCAAGATCACAGACTGAGAGGCCTCCCCTGCAGGCTGATGGTGGCAGAAGCGCAGGTGTGGCAGTTGGCCGTGGTGACATCTGTCCTGCTGGCCTGTGAGTCAGCTCACCCGGGTAAGGAATGGGGGGAGACTGTAGGGTCCCCAGTAGTCACTGTGACAACTGACATTTATTAAGTGCTTTGTATTTTCCAAGGCCTTTATGTGCACAAGTTCACTAAATTTTCACAATACATGTTACTATACTATAAGGTTGCTACCAGTATTATCCCTATTTTACATATGAGAAAACAGAGGCACAGGAAGCAAAAGCACTGTGTCCAAAGTTATTGAGTTAGTTCATGGTGGAGCCAGATTTGAACTCTGGCTGACTCCAGAGTCCATCTTCCTACGGGTGAGGTCAATGTCCTGGGGGAAATCAGGGAGGGACCAGGAATTTTTATAATCAGGGTGACCTCTCCCAGAAGTCGAGGGGAATGCAGAAATTCAGCTGAGCACCAGGGTCCCTGGCAGCTTGGTGTGGGACATGAGGGCACACCTCTGGTGCTTCCAAGTGAGATGGATTCCACACTTGTCACTTCATCCACAAATCCCATGATGGCAACCTGGTCCTGGCACCTTGGCCGATGCTCTGCCTCTAGCCCCACATCAGGGGGTGAGCAAGGAGACAGGCTCGTGCTGGTATGGCTGACACAGGGCTAGGATATGGTGTATTAATTTTGAAAATAATTACAGTGCACGTGTCCAAAAGGAGGGAAGTCAGCTTCCATTCATGGAGCATCTATCAAGTGCCAGGCCCCATCCTGCTGGATGCTTTATATACATCGTTTCCGATTCTCACAAGACTCCTCTGGGGTCAGTGGTATTATCTCTATTTTGCTGCTGAAGAGACTGAGGCTCAGAGAGCATAAGTGACTTACCCAAGATCACACGGCCAGGCAATAGCAGTGCTGGGTGCTGAACCCAGCTCTGACCAACCTCAAAGCCTTTCTCCTCCACTGCTCTGCTTCCCTTTGCATCATACCCATTTCCACACATTCACCCCAGCTTCACATTCACCACCTACTGTGTGCCAGGCAGTGGCCTAAGTGCTCTTTGTACATGCTGGTCTGCTCACTTCTGTCTGGGAAGAGGAGGGTCTCTGCAGAGATGATCTTCCTGGATTCCCATCTCAGACCCAGAGAGGTGGTCTCCCACACTGCTGTCCCGGGAACAAGCAGGCAGCTTTTCTTAGGTTTTTCTAAGTTAAGAGTCCTCATTGCTGGGAAGACAAGGAAACAGAGGAGATAAAAATAACAAAACAAAAGGAGAAAGTCACAAAGTTCCAAGAAGTCTCAAAATATCTTTCTGTTCTCAATACTTCTCTTAACACAACTGGTGCAAAGGCCCCTTGGCAGAGGTTCTTATCTGCAGAGTTTCAAGGACCCTAAAAGATGCATGATTATCTACCCCACTTCCATTTCCTCCCTCCCTTTCCTGCTACTTCCTTGCTAACAGACCCAATTTCATTCAGGAATCCACCCCCCAGGAAAGCTGACCCTCCACTCAGCTCAGGATGAAATTCTGAATGATTCAGTATCACCTCTACTTCAATGATAGGTTTAGGGGTGGCATGTGACTGATGCTTTCTGGGGTCTAGGGGATGATTTCATTATTATCAGGCTGTTTTTGGTTCAAACTTGTTTCTAATTTGCAGTTCCACATTTTTAGATGCTCATATTTCTGATTAATTACACTAACAGATGATGAAATATCAAAGTGTAAAGCGGCCTTCTCAATCCCCACAGGAATGAACAAATTCTGTTTCTCTAGATTTTGACTTAATTGTCTTAGTGTCATACATTAGATGGCAGACTTCTTTCTGTTCCAATCTGGGTTTTTAATCCCCTCTTCATGGTTAATTAGTTAAAGGCGTACTGTTGATAAACAATGAATAGAAAAGATTCTTGTTTAGCTTTAAAAAATAGGCATGTTGTAATTTGACCTTTCATCAATGGCTTGTTTCTAAGTTATTGTCTTGGGCTAGTGATATGACTCACTGAAATGGTTACTAGCCTGAAATTTTGATTGTAGAGCAAATTTTGGTAAATAAAATAACCTGTTTCTGCTGACTTCTACCTTTGGAAATCCGTTCTCAGGGAAAAGCATTGTTATCCTACAAATTAACACGTCCCTTCCTACTATGTAGCAAAGAGTCTCAAATTCCTCAGATTCAGGAAAAAATGGAAATATTCTCAGCATGTCCTAACAGTAATGCTCAACATAAATTACAAAACACAAAGACAGTTTCGAAATGCAAAGTATTTTATTATAAATGGCATTCCCACGGACTCAGAGATGAAGACATTTCCTATATGTTACGAGGACCTGTAGATTTACTCAGGGATTTTATACCTATCAGAAAGTAAATATTTCTTTTCATAAGTTTAAGATATAAGCACCTTTGAAAGCTATTTATTTCATGGGCTGGCTCTTAACTGTTTACCTAATAGCCTGGTTTAGAACCATTAGTGGCTATTGGTCACTGTTCATTCATTGAACAGATGTGTTTGAGTGCCACCATGCACAGGCTCCCTGCCGACACTGGAGAGATAACGATGAGTCCAGCACAGCTCTGTCCTCAGAGTTTACGTCTTCAGAGAATTGTGAATTAATATTTGCAATAGAGTGTTGACCTAAGACAAATAGACTGTCAGATATTTCTCCAGCAAAGATGGGTTTATTCAGGATCAGCAGAGAATTGCAATTTGGGCTCTGCAACCATGGCAAGCCACGTGCAAGTTCCCGCCTGTCAAGGGAAGGAGAGTGCTTTTACAGAGGGGAAAAGGAAGTTGGGAGGGTTATAAAAAACAAAGAGTCCACAGCTTTTCATTGGCTAAGTCCTTGCCAAGAAAGAGGTGGAGCCTTTCTTTTTCTCATTGTGCTCAGCTATCCTCACAGGACACGAGAGCTCCCCGTTCCGGTCTCCCAATTATTTAATCGAGCTTTCTGCTTACTAATTTTTACAAGAGTTATGTCCAAAACTCCAATGGACATGCATCCAAGGGTGGGAACATGTCAATTTGTGGTGGGGAGGTGTCAGGGAGAGCTTCAGAGAAGGGTCACCGAGGCAGATCTTAGCTCTTCATGCTTCCAGGAAGTTTGGAGTAGCAGGTTGAATTCAAGACGTCTATTTCAAGGCCTGATGGGCCAGGTAATGACTGGGGATTTATCCAAATAGATATTATGGTAGTCATATTTGTTTGATACCTTTTGTAAGTTCCTTTCTTAATTTTTACATAATTGTCATAAAGTTTGGCAGCGCGATGGCCAGAAAGATATCACAGATATAGGCAGAGGATATGAGATCCTTTCATTTGACTCCTTCAATGGACTAGGAAATGCAGCCGCACTCATGGTGGGAGGAAAAACTTCCCTGGCCTTCAAGTCCCACGAGGGCACCTGCTGCTGATGACGGTCCTGATGAGGGTGTGGATACCTCAGGCCTCTGGGATGCTCCCTTGGACATTCTCACGAGGGTGTCTTACCTCCTGGGCGCTCATAATGACCCCAGAAACTCCAATCTCATCCTGTGTCTGAGGGTTTACCGCAAGATCGTGTAACTTCAGGTTCAATTTCCCATGCTCGGTTTCCCAGGGGAACCATCCCCCCATCAAGCCCAGTTTTCCATTGTCAGAACAATCGCCTACCTGTCTAAGTTTCTACGTGAGAATTTTGGCATCTCGGGTTCCTTTTAACTAGTACACGCTGTGAGCTCTAACGTGAAAAAGAAAAGGTTCTTGCGTGGTGTTCGCTTTCAAGATTACCGTTCAGTGGGACTTGCAAGGTGAATAAAATGACACTGACAACGGAACACTTCCTCCAAATGAAATAGCAGGTATGGATCTGAGTCCCATGCATGACTCTCGAGGCAATTAATGAAAAAGAAAGGAAAACAAAGGGTCAGCAGGATATCCAGGGTGTTTGGCCCCAAATGTTTAATCCTGTTTTCTTTGGATTTTGAAAACCGAGATTGCAAGTAACCTGTCAAGGAGGCATCAAACCAGAAGATTCCAAAGATGTGTCATACAAGGAGGTGGGCCTTCTGAGAGGATCTTTGGTTTCAAGAGACCTGGGGGCTTGTTGCCCGTAGGCATTTTAAAGAGGTTACCAGCTGGAGGCACTGAACAAGAAATGGCCTAGTGTTTCCTATCAGATAAAATACTGCTTTTCTGGGTTAAAAATACTAGTAGTAATAACACCAGAGTGCTGAGGGAAAAAAGAAGTGACTCTTAGTTTCAGTAGGAGGGAGCCGGCAGAGAGCGCTGGAAGCAGTTGGGTTAGAGGTTAGGACTCCTGTCTCAAAGACCCCGCTCATCTTCTGCATAGGACTTGGAAAAGCTCCATTTGATCAATTCCTATTGGGCATGAAGATGTCTCCATTTCCAAGCATCTCCATATTAAAATGCAAACATAGCACAGCACGTTTTACCAAGGCAAAAATAATCATCAGTCCCTTCCGTTCTTAGTATGGTTCCATAAGGATAACATCTCGTTTTCTGGCTCACTCAGGGGCTCAGGAATTTTGGCTGTGATGCATTGGTAGGTCCTTTAACGCCTGTGGGACATTTGTCACCAGGAAGAACACACACACCTCTTGGTGCTTTGTTTAATATTCAACTTACCAGCCCTGTGAATCTATTAAACAATTTTTCTCTTGATGTTCAAACACTATTTGCATAATCGGTAAATCAAAACTTATTAAAAATTGAACCAATTACAATTACTCTAACTTATAAACATTGGTTACAAAGTTATTTAACCACACTCTCCAAAATGGTTAATTAAAACTCTTATTTTAATGTGCAGACTCTCCTAAACATTTCAAACACCTAAAAAGTCAGCCAAAATGCACACAGAACATCAAGATGATTGAATAATATATGCTTACACTTACCCTTAAACTAATAGAAAGTATATAGGTCATGGATATATATCAGATTTTTCATTAGTTTTATACTTATACTTTCCAGAGTTACTTTCTTAAAATTACAATGATAGCTTCCTAGGATTAGGTTTTTTAAAAATCCAATTTCTTCTAGGATTACAGATTTCCTCCAGAACCAAAAGAAAAATAATATCATCTCAGGCCAGCAGTTTGGGGGTTACAGATTATTATTTGGGACCTCAATAAAGAGTCTTCTAAGATTTTTGTACTTAAGACTATAAAAGTCCATGCCTTTCTCATAGATCTTTTCCGAACCAGAGGGTTTTCCTAAAGTGTTTCATTTCTTAAGAAACCAGGGATAAACATTAGCAGTTTGGTGTCTTCATGAAGACATTTGCCCAATTCAGCGTCTCCTACACATTACTGGTTCCCTCTTTTTATCATGCGTGGCTACTAATTTCTATTTTTTTTCCCCAAGGCTATTAAAAGTATTCAAAATCCACTCCCTCCTTACAAGGATAGAGAAAAGTGCCTATTGATGCTTAATAAACCAGCATATACTTAATAGAAAAAATAGCATCACCCATGTACAATACAAGGCAGCTATTGCAAATAATGTAAAATGAAACTCTATCACGTTCACCCTTTTTGTACAATTTATATCAACTTTTCTCTTTCGAGCTTCATTAGGAACTTACGGCCCTTCACAGATTCCATGTATTCCCATTAATTACAGTTATCAGTCTCATTTTATACTCCAAGTGTCAGAGCTGGATCACTGGAAGCCTCTCTAATCCACCTTCTTGGTCCTTTCAGAACTGCCCCGTGCTTCTGTAGGGAGCACCCTTGCTTTCTGCTCACAGAAGGAACTTCCTTCCTACCTAAGGCCACCCTCCAAAGAGCCCTTGTTTCCTTCGGTGGAGAAAAGTATTAAAGACAAAATCTGGGTATTAGGGGGCACATGAGAGTTGGTGGTTGAACACAAGTTCTGCTGCCGCTGCAGTCACTTTTAGTGACAGAGGTAGCAAAATATTTAAAGTCGAGTCCACATTAGTGTTTCCAATTTAACTTTAGCATTGCTTAATTATGTTGTTCTGATGTAAAAATTTCAAACACATTTTCTCAGTGACAAACTTACTTAACAGTTTAACCTCTCATCCAAGCTGTAAATTGCACCTCACTTTTATTTTGTTTTATATTTATAAAATAAATATATAAAAAATACTTGATATTTCTCCTTCCATCTGTAGTCAGTTGATTGAAGAATGTAGAAGTAAGATCAAGTTAAGTAAGACCCTTAATGAAGGGTCTCCATCTAATCAAGTCTAAAGGAGCTGATTTATTTTATTTAAGATTTATTACCACAACAGAAAGACATGTTGAGAAGAACCCCGCCCACCTACTATAATGATAGGAGTTTATAGTTTATTTTATAGTGGAAAGAAGGGCCTATTCTGTGATGGGTTCTTTTCTGAGGGGTCCATGTGGTCATATCTGAACTGCAATGGACATTTCTTGCTTCTGAGCCCGTATTTCTAAATCTTATTCTTTGCTTATGTATATAGTAAAGTGACTTTTTGAATCTTAGTCCTTTATCAACTGCTAAAGCATTTTGCTTCCCTCCGACTTGGTTGACAGAATGTTGGTTGTGGTTATGGGATGGTTTGCAATCCATATCTTCCACCGAGTGTGACGTATTGGCATTCTCTCTGGCAATGGTGTTATTAGGCCAATTGAGAATACAGGAGATATTAACACTTTTAAAAGAGTTGTTAGCAGGAAACACTGCCTGTTTGGAATCCACTCTGGGAAAAAAGATCTACCGCTTAGATAGCACAAGACACTTCCTGTGTAACACCATTCATCTTCCTTCAACAGTGCCCCACCTACTGTAACTCTGATGTTTCAGGTCAAGTTCGTGTCTTTTCCCAGGAGGTTCAAGGAAGGGTAGACTTTTTGCCAGGGATTAGTCAATATTTACTGATACGAATAACAACAATAATTACAATGATGGCCAACTTTGGAATCCCTATTTTGTGTCAGGCACAATGTGGGCCTCTTTCCAGCTATTATATCATAAAATCCTTATAACTGTCACATGAAATCTATACAATTACCTGCTTCAGTTTACCTCTGAAGAAACCAAGGATCAGTTAACTGCAGTAATTTCTCAAGGACTTACAGCTGATAGATGGCAGAGCCCAGAAGCAGGTATACGTGACGTTGGTGTTTTGAGACATCAGGCCCCCTGCCCAAAGCCACAGCCTACAAAGATTCTGATGGAATTTGTTTTTGCTGGCACTTGAGCACTGGTATTTTAAAAGTCCACAGAATCCTGGCAGAGTTATGGAAGATTTTGTCTAGTATGTTATGAGAGTGAAGAATGCCCAAGGCTAAGTCCGTCAGAGAGAGGGCGAGAGAGAGGGAGAGAGAGACCAACACTGTTAACTCCAACATTGTAATAACTTGCAAAGCCCTCTCCACCAATTCCTTTCTCCACCAATACAGCCCTGGTGACATTCACAGCCATATATGTGGGATACTTGTCAGGAGAAACATTTTGCTACTATTGCCCCAGTCCCTTTGTCCTGAGAAATTTTATCTAGTCTTACAGTATTTCAAATAGGTCATAACTAGATTCCCTGTGTCTCTTAGCAGACTTAAGCCTAAATTCTAAATTTAAAATATCTGATGGGAGAAATAGCCTTTTCTTCACTTTCATCTACTCTAGTCTTCTTTCCAAGCATGAATGGGGTCAAAAGTGGGTCTTCTGCTTGAAAATCCGGACAGCGAGGGATCTCATTTGCAGGCTCTTGAGATGGGTGTTTATTTGGAGCTACACTTACCCAGGCCCAGAAATTACAGGTGACTGTAGGGTGCGAGCTACCTGGGCTGTGATGGGGATAATCTAGGGTGATCCATGTCTGGGAGCCTTCTGACTAAAAGGATGAAAGCCAAAATCCCCTCCCCAGGAGGAAATGCAACCGTTGGGCTCTCTTGTGACCATCACTGGGATATTGCTCAGATCTGCATCAGGTAAGCTTCTGAGCCCCCTTAAAATGGGCTGAGCCAGCCTCCCCATTTTAAGACCATGTCTCCTATCTGCCACCGTCCCTCTTGCTTCTCTTTATTTAGAGACATCAAACTTGTTTTATGGAATTAGCATGCAAGGGGAGAGTACAAATCACTGTATAACTCGTGCAAGTGTCTGCCAATGATGATTTGCGTGGGGCTGCAAGGTTCCAGAGTGATGGTTGGGATGACTCTGGAATCAGACGGTCTTGAGGTAAAGCCCCAATCTTCCTCTTTCTAGCTTTGTCCCTCAGGTCAGTTCCTATATGTCTCTGAACTTCACCTTCTTTATTTGCAAAAGAACTGTTCAACTACCTCTGTGGACTACAGTCTCAGCATCACTAGACTCCAAAATGGCACTTTCGTGCTTGTTCATTCTGTAAATGCTTCTTGAGAGGGTACCATGATGCCAAGGATACAACGGTGACCCAAACCCATCACCAACCTTCAGTCGACTGGGCATGACAGATGTTAATGATAATGAGAACACCTCACCAATAAATGTAATGTTATGCCTCTGGGAATGCAATGGAGTAAAGGTAGGTGGTACTAAGACAGTTTGCAATGGGGGTTGAGTTGTGACCAGAAGGAAGAGCAGCCATTTTCCACCTCATCTCTTTGCTTCCAAGAGGAACGTAAGTTCTTAGACAGGTCTCTGGTCCTTCGGGGAGATGGATCCTGAAAGAGGCAACAGGCGAGCACTAATGTCAAGCCATCCACAGACAGGTCAGCACTCTTCCGCCATCACTTCACTGCCCTGCCGGGTCATTGGGATAACACCACCCGGATGGGACTGACAAACTCACTCATCTGAATCTCTCCTTCCACAAACACTCACCTCCTCTAGGCCTGTCCCCACTGTCCCTGTGGCCTTTGGAAGGTGAATTAATGACGAGCCTTCTGCCTCGGATTCCCAGGGGTTGTGGCAGCAGAGTGAGTCACCTTATAACGTATATAGTACGTTTCCCCAGGAGGCGGCGGTGGGTGGAGGCATTTGTAGAACTCAGCTCTGCTCTGATAGATCATTTAGAGGATGACGTTTATCAGAGAGCGAAAACAATCTAACCAGGCACGCGGGCCCTCCTTGAGCCTTGGTGGGCGACCCCCAGCCAGCACACGCCTCCGCCACACACCTTTGGGGGAGGCTGGTAAGAACCAGGAGGTCACAGAGTGTCAGTGTCACCTCCCATTCCATCTCCACCTCCAAGGCTCACTCACTCACCCTCTCTTCCCTCCCAGCCCCTCTGTCTCTCCTTCCTTCATTCCATCTCTCAGTTCTGTTTTTGTCTGCCTGTTTCTCTGCCCCTTTCCTCTTTCTGTCTCCCTGGCTGTCTCCCTGGCTGTCTCTCCTTCTTTCCCTCCCCTCTTCCTCTCTCAAATCTCTCAGCTGGGCTCCTCCTTCTGCCTCCGTCTCCTCCATCTCTCCACCTTCTCTCGGCGTTCTGATCCTCTCTCCTTCTCTCAGTCCCATTCTCTGCCCATCTCTCTGGCTCTGTCTCCCCTTTCTGCTTCTTCCCTATTTACCCTCCATCTCCAACCATACCCAGTGGGGGTCAGAGCTGATTCTTCACACCCTTACATAAATCCTGCCCTGGGTCGGTCTAGAGAAGAATCCCCGTTTCCTCCCAGCAGGTGGCTTTGTCCCCTCTCTCACCACACCTCTTCCTCCATATTCCAAACTCAGGCACACAGAGCCCAGCCCTGAGCCCAGGGTCTGGACAAACAGGGTGTCTGATGGCCCAGAGCTGAGACTTGTGTGGCAACAGCATACCCCCGCACTCACAGCCCACCTTCAGGATCATGTGGATTTGCAGGGACTATTCTGGAAACAGCCTCCGGGAATCTGCGAAGCAGCTGGGGCAGTTCTGAGGACCCACCCTCCGCCTCTCAGGGGCTGAGCCTCTGTTCCCCTCCCGAAGGGGCTGGGGAGAGGGGACTGCTGAAGGCACAGCCTCAGAGGAAGGCAGGCAGCCTCTAGACAGGGCCTGGCACACGACAGAGGAGAAATCGGGGAACCCAAAGATAAAAGAACTGATTCCTGTCCCAAGACCCACATCCTTGGCCCCAGGCCCCGCCTCAGATCACGGCTAGTCTCAGTTTAATTGAAAATCAACTTGACAAGGCCCCTACGTCCTTCTGCTAGACTCAGCATCGTCGTCAAGATTAGAGACGGTCCCTGAAGGAAAGAAGAACAGAGCCCTTGGAATCTGTCAGACCCTGGACCAGGCTTTGTCCCATGTGTCTCCTCATTTAATCCTCCTAGGAAGCCTAGAAGATGCATACAATGGCCTGCCCCAGACAGATGAGGATACTGAGTTTCAGAGAGGCTAAGTGACCTGACCAAGGCCACACAGCTAGAAGCCCTGAGCAACTCCAGTCCTCCCGCTAAATAGTTGTGCTCCCGGGCAAGAGGAGGTCTGCGGTCCTGACACAGCCCGGGGTATAGGGGCACTGTCGTGGTTGGAATGAAGACTCAGCAATCCAGTTCAGTGAACGTCAGGCCCCTGCTCATGTTCATTGGCTGGGCGAGGCTCCCAGTGTTTTCTGCACCATACACTCCTGTTGATCCACCTGCCAGCACCTTGTCGTCGTTTTCCCGGCAGTAGCATCCTGACTGTGCTTCCCAGATACCACCCAACTGGCAGGAAAGCTGTACAAGGGGTCTTGCCTGGCCCTCTCTGTTTAAGCGTTGGGCACAGGGACTCAGGTGTGGCCAATCAGATTCTCTTTCCTGAGACTGAGCCCAGGAAGCTAGAACAAAAAGTAGTGGTCATTGATTTATCCTAAAGAAACCCTACTCATGAGTTCCTGCTGCCAAGACTTTCGGAAATGTCCTGGTTCCTGGCCGGTCCTGGATTTGATTGTTAAGCATTTTCTGGATGTGTGAGCCCCCATATTCTTCTCATAATTTCTTTCTTCTGTTGAAGTTAGCCAATGTCAGTTTCTGTTGCTTGCAACCAAAAATAACCCTAACTAACACCTCACTATCCTGCAGGCAATAGAGCCCTGGCATGATAATCAAGGCTATGCATGGCTGTGCCTGCCCCAGGTTACCCTGACCAATTTCCTGAGCCAGTCATGCTGAGCTGTCTTTTTACACCCTGAGTGCGCCATCCTGCTTCATGCTTGTGTGCTTGTGTTTTATGGTTTTACCATCAATTATGTAGTGAACATTTTAAAATTGAGATATAATTAAGGTATTAGTTAGCGGTCTCCAGAGAAACAGAACCAATAGGATATGTTTATATTGAGAGAGAGAGAGAGAGAGAGAACGAGGGAGAGAGAGAGAGAGATTTTCACATGTCTGGGGGAGCTGGTAAGTCTGAAATCTGTCTGCAGGGTAGGTTGGCAGGCTGGAGACCTAGGGAAGCATGGATGTTGCAACTTGACAGTCTGGAGGTAGAACCCCCTCTTCCCCAAGGGACTTCAGTCTTCTTCTCTTACGGTCTTCAACTGATTAGATGGGGCTCACCCACACTATAGGGGGTAATCTGCTTTACTCAAAGTCTACTGATTTCAATGTTAATCTCATCTAAAAAATGCCTTCACAGCAACATCTAGACTGGTGTTTGACCAAACAACTGGGCACCATGACTTTGACAATTTGGTGCATAAAATTAACCACCACAATTCACATACTGTAAAATTAACCCCTTTAAAGTATACGATTCAGGGATTTTTAGCCTACTCACAAAGTTGTGCAACCATCACCCCTGTCTAATCACAGAGCATTTTCATCACCCTGGAAAGAAACTCCAGTGCTTTAGCAGTCACTCCCCATTCTTCCCTCCTCAGCTCCTGGCAACCACTAAAGGCTTCTGTATTTTGCACATGCTGGTTCACCTTCCTTCTCCTCTCTCTTTGCCTGCCTGGTAAATTTCTACTCACTGCTCAAGATCCAGCCCTTCTCAGATCTCTTCCTTGATTCCAGCCTCCCTGAGACACATCATCCCACTCAAAGTGGTTAATCACTCTATCTTATCTGACCCCCAATTAGAAGCTGGCCGTGCCTCCTGGCATAGCCCCTAGCGAAAGATATTAAAATTGTCTACTAACGTGTTTCTCTTTCTCACCAGGCCAGGGGCTTTTAAACTGTGGCCAGGGATTTCAGGAGTTCTTGAAATTGACCCATGTTTTACCTGTGTGTGTGTGTGTGTGTGTATGTTTCTCAGGAGAGGTCCACAGATTCTATAACATTTTTAAGAGGGTCCCAAGAAGTCAGGAGCCATGACGTTGGACAGAGCTTCTCAAGGGCAGAAGCATACTTTACTAGTTCTTCTATGGCCTCACGCCTAGTGCAGAGTATGAGGCTTACTGAATGTGCCTGGGCGATGAATGAATAACATTTAGGAAAAGGTCCCGTCCTTCAAGGTTTTCCATCATCTTTCTCTGTGAAGCAGTTAAAAAGCAAAACCAAATAACATACGGTTAAGAGTTGGAGGAGGAAGATAGATATATAAGTGCACACTCATTCATTCATCCACCCATGCACCCATTTACCCATTCATCAGTTTGTCCATTCATGATTCATTTTATGCACCTACAAGAAACCAGGCCCAGTGCTGCCTGTTCGGGGGCTCAGAGAAGCAAGGAGTCACTGCGCGTATCAGAGCTCCCTGAATAGAGAGGGAGGTGATGTGGTAAAATCTAGGAGGGTTTCCTGGGGGAGATGTGACATGAGTGAAGCCAGGAATGAGGACGAGTATTCAGCCAGATGGAACAGAGACCGGGGCAGGGTGTCCTGCGTATGTGTGTTGGGGGAGGGGCACCCGTGTGAGCAGATGTCTGGCCTACCGACGACCTGAAGAGGGAGAGAATTCACACACCAACAGTCCCTGCAGCCCAGAGAGGACTTTTTAAATCTCCAGGAGGTGATGGCTCAGAAAGGCCAGGCCTGTGGGCTGAGCTGGGCCTGTCTGTGATGCGGTGTGTGGTGTGATTAACAAGCCGGAGCACAGGGCAGAGCTGAGTGGGTAAAAATGCCGACCCCGAGCCCAGCTGGGCACAGAACAGAGGGAGGACTTCACTAGTGCTGGAGAGGAAGGATGTGCCTGCTGCCCTGGAGGCTGGAGGGCAGGAGGCTAGCCAGGCGGGGGGGACGACCCGATGGCCCCTTAGTGGTGACTGAGCAGTCTGGGAGGCTGCTAGCGCTAAAGGGACAGGGAGGGAGAACAAGGGTCCATCTGCTACCTCGGCACTTACACCCAAAGATGGAAGACGGCTGCCAGAAAGAGGCAGAAATTCCCCTTGAGAAAGGAGAAGCCATGCTACCGGAAATCAAGATTTTGCCGTCATGGGAAGAGAAGGAATGAGATTGTCTGGTGGCTGCCAGACCCTGGGCCACAGTAGACTTGGGAGGTGCTGACCTGGGCTAATGGCCTCATGCAGAGAGACCCCAGGGCAGGGGCTGACCCTCCCAATCTCCCTCAGTGCCCTGTGAAGCCCCCGGAGCTGCCCAACTCCAACCTGTCTCTTTTTTCCTCCATCTTCCTTGACCCCTCTTTTATCCCCTGCCCTCCCCACTCCCAAACACACCACCACATCTCTGAGCAGTTCTGAGCAAATCACTCCAAAGAAAACTGTGGCAGTATTTAGGGCAGGGATTCCGGACCCAGAACTGTGCTTGGTTTTGGAATTTAAAGGTAATCATCAATCCCACTCCTTTCCTGTGGACCACTTGAGAAATAGGTGGAGATGTTGAATGTGGATGAAGGTACCTCCTTTATTACTGCTGGGAGCTGCATCGGAGGAGGGGGACGTGAAGCCAAAACTTCTAGCCCCGAAGTAAACTTAGCCTAGGGTTCCAAGCAGAGCAACTGGAGAGCTGGGGGGTCTCCTGTATGTCCCCCTCACCCCATAGCCATGCGGGCGGGTCCTGGGATGTGTGACACGTGTGGGGACCATGAGCTGAGGCAGCTATAAGAAGGGGCTGAGCTACAGATCTGAGGGCCATTCTCCCACTGTGATGATCTCTACCTTCCCCACTGAGATAGGAGTGGGAGGGGTAAAGGAGGGGCAGCAATTTCTCTCCAGTACTTTTGGGTCATTGCTGGCATTTGGGGAACAAAAATGTCTTTTTCCTTATGCTTGGCACTTTGCAAGTATTTTCTAATCAATTCTTCACTGTGACTATTTGAGGTAGGTGATAAGCCACTTCACCCATGGGGATAGGGAAGTACAAAGAGATTAAGGGATGAGGCCTTGATGTGGTAGGACCAGGTTCTGCATAGCTTCCTGGTGTCTTCTCCAGGACACACGGTCAACACACCAAGCTCTGAAGAAAGCTGTTGGAATCATCTAAATAGAGACAGCCAGTAAGCCATAAGAAGGCTGTGTGACCTTGTTTAAGTTGCTTAACCTTTCTGTTCTTGCTCCTCAACTGCAAAGTGCGGGCATTTAAAGCAATCTATATTCATGGTGAACCTGCTTTGTTGAGAGGCTTCTAGGGCACCCAGAGGGGAGAAGCTACGTCCTTGACCCAGCTGACAGCTTCAGATCCTTTCCCTCCTCCTCCCGTTCTTAAAATTCTTCCCTGCTAACAGGGTGCAGGGCGATGGGGCAGTTATAAAGGGTGAGCACAAGGGGGTTAGTTTCTTTGTTGTGATAGAACAGTTGGGGATCTTGACTGTGCTGGTAGTTACACCAACCAATGTACACACATGTGATAGAATAGCATAGAAATAGGCATGTACACACACAGGCACATGTGTGCACACACACAAATGAGTGCATGTAAAACTGGTGAAATCTGAACAAGGTCTGTGGACTTCACCAGTGTCAATCCACAAATGACAATTATACTTGTCAATTGTACGACGACGGTTATGGCAGCTATTACCATTGGGGGGCACTGGATAAAGGGTACACAGGACTTTTCCGTAATATTTTTGCAGCTTCTTGTGAGTCTATCATCTTTTCAAAATAAAAAGTGAAAAAAAATTCTCCCTTGGCCCCTCATTGCTCTCAGCATAAAATCCAAACTCTGCGGCAAGGACCACAGACCCTGCACAAACGGGCCCCCTGGCCTCCACTGGAACCTCTCCCCCTCCCTCCTCTCTGTGCCTGGAGCTCCCAGCGCATTCCTTCTGCAGGGCCTGGGCCTTGCTCTTTCCTTCAACTCAGGTTCTCTCGCCCCAATTCTCTGCTTCTGGGAGAATTATGAGTAAAATCTCTTCAGTTTAGCAGACTTCAGTGAGACATTAGCAGACATCAGCGAGACATTGGCGAGTCTAGCTCTGGGTAAATGGTAAAATGCTAGATCAGGCTGCATACAGGAGCCAGGAAGTTTCCAACCCTGGAGATCTTCAGGAAGACCTGATTGTTTCTGGATGACTGTCGCTCACTTCAGTCATCTATCACAGGTTTTATCACATCAAGTCACCCATGGTGGCAGGACCTGCGTTCTCCAAAGCCCGTCCAGCTGTAGGTTCAGGACATCCATAAATGAGGTTGGTGAGGCACTGTTGCTCTGCCCATCGGGGCACCACCGTGAGAGTGAGCTTCCTTAGGGCCAGGAGTGAGCCACTTCACCTCTCTCTGCGTCTCTGGCACCATCATGAGACAGGTGGGGCAGAGCAGGGCCTCAGAGGATGCCGGCCAAATCATTGGAGGGACTGGCTGGGAGCTCATGCATGGTAGACAGCAGACTCCGGGTCTGGCAGTGTGGGAAGCAGGCGAGGAGCCCTGGTGTCGTCTGCAGCCTTCCTCAGCTTCCTCTTACTCAGCGGCCTAGATTTTAGCAAACTGCATCAAGTCCTTATGGCACACGACTCATCTGCACAGCACCCTCCAACCAGAACAGCCCTGAGCTGCGGGCACGAATACTAATGTACCATGCAAATGCCAGCCCAGGGAAAGAGAGCCCTGGATTGTCAATTAGCTCCCCCAGTACTAGCTGGAGCACCCAACCCCCTCAGTCACTAGGGCCAGCCCAGTGCAAGAAGGGACAACAGAAACAGAAGTCATCTTGAAAAGCCGATGTTGTCACGCCAGTGTCTTGTGGCAGCCCGGGGAAAGGAGCTTCAGTACAGGGGGAGGAGAGGACCAGTCTGGCTGCTCTGGAAGGGGGCTCCCAGGGGAGCTTGGGAGAAAGGGTGGGTCCCTGCTCTTGGAGGTGCTGCATCTACCTTCCCCTCTACCTGGCCACCTGCAGGCCAGGTCACCTGGGTGCCAGCTTCAAGTGCACATGCCCCGTGGCATCCTCTAAGCCAAGACAAGGCTCTTTGCAGACACTCTCCTCTGACCCGGGCTAGTCACCATAGGAGGGAGGACAAGTGGTCCCCATCACCCCACGTGTCCTCTGTTTCCTCTAACTTCCTTCTGTTCCCTTACCCAATCCTCTGTTTTCTTTCCTTGGTGGGTAAAAGCATGAGTTTTGATGACAGATAGAACTGGGTTCAAACCCTGATGCTACAGCTCACTCCACCTTTGTGGCCTTAGGCAAATCACATCACCTCTCTGATCCTCAGTTTGTTAATCTGTAAAATGGAGAGGGGAGCAGAGCCATCGAGGCATTGCGAGGAATGATTTTTGAGTAGTTAAGAATTTCAGGCAATATCCTCTGGTGTGCTAGAAATGTTACTCTGCTTATTTCTTAAATTCTGAACTTAATTTCTATTACAAGTTCCCATTCTTGGGGGACAGAAATGAAATCTCAATGCACTCAGAATGCCCCATCCCCCGTAGGGTTGCCTGGGGGCTTATGAAGCATTGAGTTGGGGAGTGGGCTCAACCATCAGTGTGCAGCCTATCACCTCTCCAGGCCGGCAGCGTCCAGATGTCCTGGTTCCTGTACATTCTGTGGTCACAGCACCATCCAGGTCAGAGGTGGGCCCCCCAGCCTAGAACTAAGGTTTGCTTGTTCTCTGGGGCTTTCTGGGCCTCACCCCTCCTGATCACAGGGGAAAGAGTCTTCTCCTTGCCAGACTCGACAGGAAGAGACGGGTCAGGACCTTGCTCCCAGAAGAGATGCACAGGCCAGTGGAATGTGCAACACTCCACATAGAGGGCTGGTGGGGCTGGAAGGGGGTCTCAGGGCCATGTCCACTCACCCCCCATCCCCCCACCCCCCGCTCTACTTAGGAAAGGGGCGGGGCATCCTCTGCCCCCAGATTCCACCACAGTCTGGGGTTTTAGAGCTGAATGTCCCGCTGGAGGTTAGTCAAGGACACACTCTATCCGCTCTCCAACTGGCCTTTCATCTTAAGCCAGAGCCTTTGTAAGTTAAAATCCAAGAAGGTGACTCCATTGATTCTGTGTCATCTTTGCCCCAGGCAGTAAACGCCACAGGTCTCAATGTGGAGCAGGGGATGTGGTCACAGGACAAAACACAAGAAATACCTCCCGATATCTTGTAGTTTTAAGTTGCCTCAATTCTGCAGCCCTGTCCCAGAGTCAGCCCTCCGCGTAACGATTCTTTTCCACGTTCCTTCCTCCCTCTTCAGGCTCCAGTTGCTGCAGCGGTGCTGGGAAGCTGGGAGCCCATGCTGACAGGTTCAGCCAGCCGTGCAGGGCCAGGAATGTTCATCTCCGGCATTATTACTAATCATCACGCAGCTTGGTTGCTACTCCCTCCTCCCCTCCCAGCTCACTTCCTCCAGGGTCTCCAGTCTGTAGAAGCCCTGGAGGGAAAACAGACCCAGTGTGCATCCCTGAAGGCTGGTGGCCACGGCTGCAGCCCCCAGGCACTAAGAGTATGGGTGAGAGCAGCACCTGCCAGTCAAGAGGGCCAGACTCCCCTCCGTATCTGTCCCTCAGCTCTAAGATGCTACACCATTCCTATGAATCCCCAGAGAAACAGTGCTAGAAGAAATCAGTTGCAACAGCAGCTGGAGGACTTGGGGCTAGACAGGGAGTGTGGGCTCTGGAGTCAGATCACCTGAGTTCAAGGCCAGTCAACTACCTCCTTGCTGTGTGACATTGATCAGGTCACTTAACCTCTCTGTGCTTTGGTTGCCTCATGTATAAAATGGGGCATAATGAGAGTACCTACCTTATGGGGTATTGAAATCATTAAGTGGGACTGGGTATGTGACTGGCACATAGTAAGAATTGTATAGATGGTGCCTGCCATTGTTAATGTAATTGGTATATAACCTAAGAAGAATAAAGAAGGGCAGTGAACGCAGCTGACTCTTGGACATTTACCCAAAATTATGGACCCATATTTGGCACACACTTTAAAAAGACAAGAAATTCTGCCCATGGTTTCTGTCCCCATTGCCCCAGCCATTTCAGCATCACCTGTCCACCCTGCCACACCACTATGGCAATTATCCAGGGCACCCCTGCCCCACTTCAGCCTTGCTCTGCCCCTTGCTCTCACCCCCACCCCCTCTAGCTCCATCCCTTTCTACCCAGTTCCACCCTTGATTTCTCCACCCTGCCTCCACCCTGAACTTTGCCCTCCTAAGCTGCCCTAAGCCCCTGATCTTGCTGAGTCCAAACTTTTGGGTAGGGACTTTGGGTGGGACAGGCCAGCCTGGCCAGGGTCAAGGGCCAGTTTTTTCACTGGCAGAGCTAGAGAGGTCATTCCCACTGTTTCTTGATGAAGTCTGGGATGTTATAGGGAGTTGTTTATCTGCCCTTTGCCCCTTGGTCTGTGGCTCTCCAAGCCAGTGAGCATAAACTTCTGCAACCCCAGAGACCCACTCAGGGTGTGATAAACAGGAGGCACTCACTAAATGCACTCATCAAATTGTGACTGAATGAATGAGTGAGTGAACGAAGGTTAATGATGATGTTAACGATGACCAGCATCCTTCCTGGAGCCTTGCAACCTGCCAGGCACTACTATGCTAAAGCACCTGAATGCTTCTTCTCATTTAACCCTCATAGCAACCCTAAGAAATTGGCATAATTATTACCCCCATTTTACAGAAGTTGAAATTGAGGCTCAGAGAACTTAAAGTCACACAGCTAAGAAATGACTGGATCAAATCTCTTCATATAATTTTCCACCTTAGGAAAGAGTTTCTTAACCAGGTGTCCATAGATGTGCTTCAGTGGGGAGAGTCGTGAATGCCATAAAACTTTATGCAAAGTGTGAGTGCAGGCAGGCACAGTTATTTTGCGGAAGCAGCTTCACAGGTTTCATCGGATACTTAAATGTTTGAACATATTTGACTCCACGTCTCCAACCCTTCCTCCTTCCAGCCATCCTTCCATCCACCTCTGAGAGCCATTTGATCAATTTCATGAAGCACCTGCCTTGTGCCGGGTCTAGCGCGGCACCCATGGCTTCTCTGGCCTCCACAACACGTAATGTTTCAGATAATGCAAGCTGAGGTGCTCTGGAATGTCATTCCCACCTCCCTGGATCTGGGTAATTCAGAAGGGCTTTGCTGCCAATGTCTGGGCTGCGTGGGCGGCTGCACTCTGTCTGAACTCATCTCAGCCCCTGGTGGAGAGTCTTCCAACGCGGGAGCATGAAGGGGAAACACTTGAGGCAGTGCAGCGGTCAGGACATAAAGGGCAGAGCCTGTGTCCTGGCTTCCCCTGCATCTCCTGCAGCCCACATCAGCCCCACTCCCTCAAGGGGCGTGATCAGCCTCGACAGATGAGGCCATGCTTGATGCATGAGGACATGGCCCAGGAGAGGCGCTTCCCACGCCCAAATCCTATTCCAAGGTCTTTTCTTGCTCCTGGGAAGATGGGGAAGAAGGCGCTTGCAAAGGAGACCCAAAGGGGAAACTGAGGAATGGAGTTAGCATTTTCTGAGCCAGGACTGTGTTCCAGCCGGGGAAACCCTGTGCCGGGTGCTTTTGCAACCATGACCGCTTTCAGCCTCACCCTGCCACTGACATTGGTGGGATGGTTCCTCTTGCAGATGTGCAGAGAGTGAGGCGTTCAAAGGTCAAATAACATGCTCAAGGTCACAAAACAAACCCCACATGTGAAACCTGAAGCTCTATCTACTTCCCTGCCCTCTGGAGAGCTCTTCCTCCCCCCTCCCCCCTCCCCCTCCCCTCCCCCCTCCCCCCTCCCCCTCCCCCTCCCCCCTCCCCCCTCCTCCCCGCTCTCCTCCTCCTCCTCCTTAAGACATCACCAGTAGTTTGCAAACAATTATCCTACCTGGCTTCTCTGAGCATCCCCCACCACCTTATTCCATACTAACCTGCCCCCTCCCGACTGCAGTTTGTAATGATGAGAGCATCTGGTTGTCTTCAGCCCTAGATCACCAGCTCCCTGAGGGGCAGGGACTCTTGCCTCTTCTTGTTCGTTACTGATCCATGTATTTAAAATAGTGCCTGGCAGGTAGACGGTGCTTAATAAATATATGTTGAATGAATGAATGAATAACTAAATGAGCCCCAGAGCAAATAATAATAAATGACATTTGCAGAGTGCTTTACAGAGAGTTAAAACACTTTCCCTTTACTTTATGCAACCCAATCCTCACACCAACCCTTGAAGGGGGCCTGTTCACGTTTTACAGATGAAGCAGCCCAGGCCAAATTCACATGTAGGAAGAGAAGTGGGATTTGATCCCAGGTCTAAAGGATGGGGTCCTTTCCCTGCCCTGAATGACCTCAGTGTGAGTATCTGTGGAACACTTAGGACGTCCTGGGCCAGGCTGAGCTGTGCTGGAGGGGGACAGGGAAAGAGAGTGTATGCTTTGCTTTCTAACAGCTCACAGTCTATTCGAGGAGGCCAGACATGCATGTGGAACGTTTGGGAAATGGTACAAGACAGCAGCTAGCAGAGTGCTGAATTGCACATAATCAGGTGCCAACCACATTCCCTTCCTTAACTATCTGAGTCTTTTAATACCAGATGGGGACCCTGAGAATAGACTTCCTCTGAAATAGATGAAGAGCAAAGATGGAAGCCAAGGGGAAGGCTGTGACTTACTCATTTTCACACGGCTCTAGCCCGGCACGATGTCCGGCCCTCAGCAGTCCACCCTCCCTAACCGACCACACTAAGGGCCGGACACCTACTCAGGGCCTCGCACACATGACCTCACCACTCTTCATGGCAGTACTGCAAGGTAGGTACTAATGCAGTCCACAGAAGGGGAACGTAGGGTTCAGAGGAAGGACTCATCAGGCCCAAAGTCACACAGCTAATAAGGGACAAAATCCGGGTTTGAACCCAGATCTAGCAGCCCCCCACATTTACGCTCTTAATCTGACACTGCTGCCTGTGTGTGTGGTGGGAACTCAGCAAACTGCCCTTGTCCGCAAGGATGGGAAGAGACATGGCTGAGGGAGCAGTGAGGAGAGAGGGAAGCAAGGAACACAGCTTGTGTGTTTCGTAAACAGACAAGCACGTGCCGGCTTCAACAGGATCTCTGCGGGTCTCTGACAATCTCACCCTTTCCCCCCCAAGCACCCTCCCAGGGGTACCCTAAGAAGTCCTATATGGGTGCTCATGTGAGAGGAAAGGCAAGGCCTTGCCTCCAGAGACTTCTGAGGGCATGCACAGGCCCTGTGAGTGTGTATGTATCTGCTCAGGCTGCTGTAACAAGATGCCACAGACTGGGTGGCTTAAACAACAGAAATTTATTTTCTCACACTTCTGGAGACTAGAAGTCCAAGATCAAGGTGAGGTGCCAGCAGGATTGGCATCCGGGGAAAGCTCTCCCCCGGGGTTGTAGATGGCTGCCTTCTCCATGCTGTGTGTGCACATGGTCTTTCGTTGATCACACGGTGGTGGTGGGAGTGGGGGTCCTCTGATATCTGTCCGTATAAGATCATTAAGGACACTAATCTCATGGGGTCAGGGCCCTGCACTTATGACCTCGTTTAAACCTTAATTACTTTCTTAAAGTCTCCATCTCCAAATATAGCCACTCTGGAGGTTAGGCCTCCAACATATGAATTTGGGAAGTACACAAACATTTCGCTCATAACAGGGTGAATGAGGGAGTGGTCAGAGCCAGAGATGGTGCATGAGCTGGCTCACTTTCCAGGGTAGAGGGAGTCACAGCCATTGAAACCCATGTTGGTTGGGACTGGCAAGATCACCTAAGCGAGTACACTACATCAGGACAGCAGGACAAATGGTCCCTACAGCCAGGTGAGTGATGGGAGGCTCCCTCTCTCTCCGTGTAGTTCTCTCTTGCAAGTCTCCAAGAGGCAGGGATCCAGGCTGTTGTTTTCTTCTTCCCTTGTCCCTCACACTTGTCATGTATTCCTACTTAGACACATTCTTTGTGAGCATCTCATGGGTGATGTCTGCTGCATTGTACTGTGTGTGTGTGTGTGTGTGTGTGTGTGTGTGTGTGTGTGTGTATTTATCTGTAGATAATACCTACCACACAGGGCATCATCAGGAATAAATGAGCTCTTATGCATGTATAATAAATATCTGGTCCATGGTAGGTGTATGAATGAACAAGTATTTGTTGAATGAATGAATCTTCACTTGGGAGAGTGTGCTTCTTCCTTTGAAAGGCAAGGATGATCTGGTAATCATCAGTTGTTACTTACTAATTGGGTCACTGAGCAAAGAAAATTATTAGTTCATTCCTTCCTTCGTTCATTTATTGAACATAGACTGACTGCACCCCTGTCAGAAACCAAGGGTTAAGCAGACCGTGTAGTGCTAAATCAGTAGCAGTCCCTGCTCTTAAAGACCTTGCAGTCCAGAGGGAGAGACAGACAGGGAAGGGGACAATGAGAACCAAGGTAGTGAGTGCTCTGATGGGAAAGAGTCCCCAAGTGCCATAGGAACCCCAAGGGGGATACCACTGGGGCCCAGAGAGGGATTCTTGGAGAAACTGACACCTGAAGCAGATCTTCAAGGGTGAGCTCAGTTTGTCAGATGGAGAAAGGGTTGAGGGACATTCTAGGCAGATGGAACAGCCCTGAAGCACAACCATGGAGGGCACACTGGGGACTAGTGAGGGTCTGTGTGGCTAGAGCCCCAAAGAGAGCAGGGGGCTTGGGAAATGAAGCCAGACCACTAAAGGGCCTCATAATTCATGCTCAGCAGTTTGAACTTTGTCTCGGTGACTTCACTTTATTCCCACTGCTCAGATACAGCCAGTTGTGAACTCCTCTAGATGACCTTACTATTTCTATCTGTATAATGGAGCAATTCATCTGCTTCTTCAGAGGGCCTTGGGGGTGGAGGAAATGAGAGAATGGCATCCTAGCCTTTTGTAAACTCTCAAGTGCCGGTCCTGGTCACTCAGGTAGTGTGGAGCTGAGCAGAGGCCTGAAGGTGAAATGGCTTGGTGCTCCGTCCAGAGATTTTTGAGAAAACTGGGGGCTGTACCATTACTGTCTTCTTAGCAAAGATCCCTCTGTTCCTTAAGTCCTGGCCATCCTAGTGGGTCCTGTTGTGACCCCAGGCTTCAGCCCCACCCCCACTCTTCTTCCGCAGCAGGGAGGGCAGGAGGGAGGCAGGGCTGGCCCTTACCTGTCCTGCTCCATCATCCGGGATTCCAGGCCTCATGGACACAGATAAGCCCTGAATTGGCAGTTGGGAAAGCTGAGGCTTTAAATCTGGTGGGACCCAGAGGAGAGCTCCTCAGCTCAGTGGCCCACAGTATCCTCATCTGCCAACAGGAGTGTCCCCAGCACGTGATGACAGAGACCTGGGCTCCAAGTTCTAATCCCCTATCCTGGCTGGGTAACTTCAGGCAAATTTCTTGCCCTCGGTAAGCCTCAGTTTCTCTCTGTGGTGATGATTAGACACGACCTGACTAATAATCACAGGGTGTGGGGTGATGTGAGCTATATAGCAACAGGCCATGCGAATGAAAGGGATGGGTGTTGTTAAGTGCACCTTCCCTGTTGCACCAAATAGGACAGGTGCTGGGATTTGAGAAAGCATGAAGTGCTGAACAGGTGAATAAAACTAGTCAGGGTCCCTGGCCAAGATGCAGACCACCTGTGTCCTGCAGAATGGCGGCTAATGGGCTGGAACGAGGGGAAGCTCTGTATCCTCGGGGTAGGACTGTATGCCTGTATGGCTTCGAGTCAGTGTGAACATGGGTGACTGTGATGCTCTTTTGCACTGAACGTGTGTGTGTCTGCATACCTGCGTGTTTGTGTGTCTATGTCTTGTGTGGAGTTCTAGGGATGCACCTGTGGGTGTTATGGACTATGAGTCTGTGTGTACAACAGCAATATCTGTGTGGGCTTGTGGAACCTGTGCACATATGTTTGTGTGACTATGTGTATGAGGCCGTATGTCGGGAAACCCTATGACCTGCAAACACTGCTTATAGTGGGGACCCAGGCAGCTCAGACCTGGAGGGAGGGCAGCTCCTCCTCAGGCTTCCGGGGAGCAAACCTTGCATTTCAGCACCACCTGGGGGCTGAGGAGAATTCAAACGAGTAGACCCAAACTTTGGCTTTTTGCATGAGAAGTCAAGATAGGGTTTGGGGTCCTGCCCCCTAACGATAGCTTGTACGTTCTTGGGGGTCAAGGAGGGAGAAGGATGAAGGAGGGAGAGAGGGAAGAAACAAAAGAGAGTAAGGAAGTGTCCAAAGGGGCCGAGGGCTCCTTTCCCCTTCCCAATTCCCTGTCATTCAAAGGTGGCCCCGACGCTGGAGGAGCAGGAAGGCACCTTCCTCCTAAGACATCCCATGCCGTGGGTGGAGCAGACTTTGCCCCACCCCATAAAGATTTCCCTTGAAGTAAAATGAAACAACGCACCCCACGCAGGGACACACACACACGTTCTCCCGGGAAGCAGTCAGCTGCCCCCTGAGCCCCACCCATCGGCCAGGCGTCCGCGCCCCGCGCCCCTCGTGCGCCCCCGCCCCGCCCCGCCCCTCCGGGGTTAACCGCCGGCCGCTCTCCGCGCGCCTCAGACTCGCCTCGAGCGCGGCAGGCAGGCAGGAAGGCGCGCGCGGCTCCGCTCCACGCCGTCCCCGCTCTGTTCATTCATGATTGGTACTCGGCCCCCCGAGACCCAGCCCGAGCGCCTGGAGGGGAGCCGAGCGTGCGGCAGGAGGGGCGGGCGAGCGCGGCTCCCGCAGCGCACGCGGCGCTGGCTCAGGAGCCTCGGCCGGGCGGGCGCGCCGGCCCGGTGTCCAGCGCCAGGCAGGCTTCGGGGCATCGTCCTCGGTCCTCGGCGAGGGAAGCGGCCGGTCCCGGGTCCGAGGGCTCGCCGAGAGCGGCTAGCCCTGTGAGTCAGTGCATGTACAGGGCTGAAGAAGGAAAGAAAAGGCTCCCAGCGCCCCAGCCCCACGCTCGCTGAATACCAAGCTGCGGCGAGCTGCCGGGGGCTTTTTTTTTCTCCTCTAATTCGGAGTAGAAGATCCACACTGATTTCCTTCCAGTGGAGGGGAGGGGCAGGGCCCGAGGTCCCAAGTCGCACACAAGTCTTCGCTGCCATGGGGGCCGTCATGGGCACCTTCTCGTCTCTGCAAACCAAACAAAGACGACCCTCGAAAGGTAAGCCACCTCCTTCTTCCTTTTGTTCCCCTGGCTGGGTTTGGGGGTGCTCGGTGCTGGGTTGGGGTGTGCCACCTGCCCTCCTTGGCCCGGACCCCCCCTCCCCATGAGGAGTGGGTTCAGGTTCCTGTATCCAAAGGAGTAAGAAACCGGCGGGAGGATTGGTGTGAATAACCGTGAGCTGGCAGAGCAGGGACCCAGAGTGGGCTCCAGCCTCAGGGGCCACGGAACCTCTCCGGGGCACCAGGTGCCAGGACCCTACTCCTGGAGGAATCTCTAGGCACAGAAGGCAGAGACAAATTCACAGGTGGGAGGTGGGGACGAAATTGTCTGAGTGTAAATGTTGGGAAGCTCTTCCCGTTCCCATGACCGTTGGTGTTCGTGCGACTGTGGGCATCCAGCGAGGGTGCTCACATATTCACTCACTGCCGCCCCCCCCACCCCCAAGCAGCGATGCTGTGCAGACCTGGGGGTCCATCATCAGGGAGAGAGTGCTTTCTGCAGGCCAAAAGGAATCAGCCGCTGGCAGGTGGTAAAACTCTCAGGGCCCGTGTCCTGGTGGCTTTAGGGAGTTGGTAGCCAGGGCATCACAGGAGGGTGCTGTGAGAGCCCAGAGCACTGTCAAGGTCTGGTGAAGAGGTGAGCTAACATCAGAGATTAGAAAGCATAATATCCCTGGGTCCCTTCTGCCTGGACTCCAGCTGAGATAAGCCTAATCTCACCAGTGGGACAGTCATGAAACGGGTCCATGTGAAGTGGGGGGAAACGTGTTGCACCGCGGGGGACTGTGCAGGCCTCCTATCCAGCTGTTTGAAAGTTGGTTGTTGGAATAAAGACACTGGATGCAGTTAGGAAAAAGAATATGATGGGTTTGGTTTGGTTTGTTTGGTTTTTATGCTCAAATACTATTGTGAGTGGTAGAAGGATTTTAAGTGACCTGACAGTTAAACCTTTAAGTTCTGCCATTGGGGCCCAGGTTCTGGTGACAGGTGAGGTTGCAGTTCCTACGCCTTACGCTGGCTAGTGATTACATCAGCGTTAGGATAATGGTGGACCCCAGGGTGCACAATGAGTGCACTCTCAGGACTTGGTTGGTCTTTCCTGATTCAGTAGGAAAGTCTGCATCGCAGAGATAGCTCCCCATGAATAACTTGTCGTTGAGGGATCTCGACATCTGGCCCAGTCCCCAGAGACATCAGGCTGGCTGAATACTGAGGAATAAGATCTCTGGGTGAAGATCTCAGGTGATGAAGCTGGGTTGGCATTCAGAACCTAGAACATGGGAAGAGGCTTCGACCCATTTGTCCAGCTGCATTGTACATCCTCCTGGCAGGGAAGAGACTGGGTGCCATTTTACCAGTCCTAGGCAGGACAGGTCTGCAAGCCTTGGCCCAGGACCTTGACATTAAGAGCCCCACTTCTCACAGATCCTCAGATACTGCTTGACTGGGGACAAAGTTCAGCAGCAAATCCTGGTCTCCTTCCCCACCATCTGACCACCATGAGGTCCCAGAGGCCAGGGGACTGTGGGGGTAAGAAACTCAGGGATTTGTTTTAATATATTTTCAATGCCTGTGGCACTCCTGGGAGGCAGCTAGGTGTCACAGAAAGATCTGGGACCCTAGAGTCCAACAGATTCTGGGTGCAAATCTCAGCTCCATCGCTCCTTCCTTATGTGACCTCAGGCAGATCCCTTCACCTGTCTAAGCCTCAGTTTCTTATCCATAAAATGGACAGGATACTATCTCCTGGCAGGAAACAGGGTGTGGAGGGAGTGGAGAGAGGGAGGACCCTGCCTCATCTACTGTGTCGGCCGCAGCTACCAGGGACCCAGAGGAGATTGCTGAAAGATGCCAAGATCAACTGAACGATGGATATGGAGTTCCTCACCTAGGGCTGGGCAAAGATTATGAGCTGAGACGTTACTCAGACGTTACTGTCTACCATTCCCTTTTCCTACACAAAACTGCAGGTCACCCCAGATGGATTCCCAAATGATTCCAAGAGGCCAGAGCTCTTTGCTTCTCTCTCCTAGGAGTCTAAGAAAAGAGAGGCGGGGGCACAGCATTCAGCGAGCCCCTACTGTGTGCCTGACACAGTGCTAGGTGCTTTATCTGCGCATTCTCACTTAACTCTCCCAACAACACTTGTTTGAAGCTCATTGTGGGTCCAGGGCTAGTGGATGGGCTGCCATGACAAGCTGCCCGGAGCCTGGGGTGTCTGGTCAGCCCCATTTGCACAAAGCCACACCACACTGGCTGGAATTATCCAGGGCTCCAGCTACGTACATTCCCCCAGGCCTTTGTCCTGGAGCAGAGTCTTATCTTCCTGTCTAGCTCAGTGGAATGCTGATCAGCAGAAGACCCTTTCTGCAGAGAAAAGTGGCTTGGAAACTGGCTGGAAAGGCTAGTGATCAAGGATCACTTCCTGGTCAGGTCCGTTCCCCCATGGAGACCTAGGTTTCACCTTTGTAAAAGGCAGAAGTTACATTAGACATTTTCTCAGGTTCCATCCAGTTCTCAAATTTGAAGATTTCTATTGCTGATGCTCTTACCAGAGCTGCCACTATGATGTCTGAGACACCAGCCTCAGATCTAATTGCAAACAGTCAGAAGAGAGTGGTGGAGATTTTCAACTCGGGAATCGGTCTCCCTGCTGGGTTCAAATCCAGGCTCTACCACTTACTAGCTGTATGACTAAGCCTTATTTTCCTCAACTAGAAAACAGGGACAGTAGTAGTTACCATCTTAAAATAGCTGTTGTGCTGTGTGGATTTCAGGGATAATGCAAATCAAATGCTTAGCACGAGCTCTGTTACATGATAAGTAGTCAGCAAATTTTAACTACTATTCAATTTATGGCTCTAGTGTTTAGGGCTTCCAAATGCCTAGAGTAAGCCATCCTGGAAGTAGTCCATGCCTGTTGGAATCCTCACAGCTCAGTTCTGGAGCGTTCCTTCTGCTGTGTCCAGGAAACTAGGACCCGAACCTCACGTGCTCAGATGCTGGTTCTGTTGCTGCAGCCCCTGCTGACCTCTGCTTTGTGGCTGGTCCTGAAAACATTGTATCTTGTTTAACAAATACCCTGCATGTTTTGAAAATATAATTTGGAATCACATACATATAAAGCTCCACATGATTTAGTGGCGAGGGACATGCCTAGCCCAACCTGGGTGTTTGGGGAGAGCTTCCAGAAGGCAACAGAAATCTAAAGTTATTTAAGAGCTACATCACTGAATAAAAAAGTTTTAAATTAATTTCCTATCCTTCCCTCTGTTTGGGACCTTTGTTTGTCGTTAAGTCAGAATGAGAAAAGTCCCGCTTCAGGGATTCAGCCTCTGCATCCCAGTCCCAGGTAGGGTTTCTGGCTCCAACAGTTTTGTATGTGTTTATCATATGAAGGACACAGCTCTGGGCTTAAAGGGTCGGGATGTCAGGGGTGATCAGATGAGGATCACGCAGGTGCAGTGGCTGGGCCTGTGTGAGGGGCAGGGGGGTGAGAGAATTTAGGGAGAACGTCACTAGCCCAAGGGCATCTCAGTGGAAATTTGCCTATAAGCAAATAAGCCTACTTTGCAGGGGTGGCTGGGTTATCAATCCTCCGTGACTGAGGGAAAGCATTCAGAACCTTCAGGAAGGGCTGAGCTTGGGATCTCCAGAGTGTTCATTGAATAGATGAGCCAACAAAATCTCACAGCTTTTAGATGCTTTTTCCAAGGCTACATGGCAAGTTAGAGACAAATATGGGACTGGTCCCCTCACTGCTAGACCAGTGAGCATCTCGGAACCTTAGAGACCTTATGGAAGCACAATATTCCTGATGAGGCCAGGTTTGGGGTTTATTGCTCCGGGCAGCATGTTCAACCAGGAAAAATCTGGGAGACCAATGGGAGGCAGCCAGGCGTAGAGAAGCAGTAGCCCTGCTGTCACACTGTCCTGGGCTCAAGGGACCTTTGGCAAGTCATTTCACCTTGGAAATGTCAGTGTTCTTATGTCTAAAAGAGGAATACTGATTTACAGAGGTGTTCATGCCCTGAGCATTACCCGTTTCTGCATCTTTGTCCATCCTTTTAACTCTGTATTACCCTTCCCCCCATTTCCTTGTCTAACAGTTAAAATTCTACCCACATTCCAAGACCTCACTCAGCTATTTCCACATTCAGGAAGGCTCCCCCAGGCCCTGGAAAGAAGCAACTTCTCCTATCTAAATTCCTTAATCTTTTAAGGTGTACATTCTCATGACTCTCAAGTCATGCTTTGAATTAGGCAACTGATGGAGGTGTTAACCCCTCACCCCATCCCCAGAGCGTCCGCTTCTCAGGGGAGGTACTCTGAATCATCCTTCATAGTCCCCGGCTTGGTTCCTTGGACATAGTAGGTACTCCATAAATCTTTTCTGGAGGAACTTATAAATAATGGACTGCTTGGCCACTTTCTGTTATTTCCTGGAATTGCAGACCCTGAAGGAAAAGTTAGCTGCCCACTGGAATTTCAGTTACCAGCCCTCTGCCTGGAATGAATTCTTTTCTTTCGTCTGCTGGCTCTGAATTGGCTCTGTCCACAGAATGTACTGAGTCTGTTTACCATTAAGCAGGCAAGTGCTGAGAACACTGCTCCTGCGCCCCAGCCCCCTGAGAGTCACAAAAGTACAGGGAGACCATTCCCAGTGCCAGGCACAGTTCCGGTCCCTCCGTCCCAGAAGGAAATCAAGGAAGCTCAAAGCAAATGGGGATGGGGAGATGGTAAAGACTGAAAGATGGAAGTGAAAGGACGACTGCTTGAGGTCTTTTTGTCCTGGTCCCTGGGAAAGGATCGTGTCTTGGACTTCTTTATATGCCTAGAAGGGCTTTGCTTAATAAATGGTTTGTAAATGTACAAATGAGCAAGTGAATACGTACATTAGCCAGTGAGTGAAAGAATGAATGATTGAATGAATGAGGGGATAAATAAATGAGTGCATGAATGAGGAAGCAGATGAATGACAGAAGGAATGGTTGAAGAAAAGAGTGCATGAATGAGTGAATGAATCCATAAATTAATGAATGATTAATGAAGTCCCAGAAAGGCTATGATAGGAGGCTGTCTTTGCATGAAGAGCATTGATAGTCATGCTGCCCAAATCCTGGATCTAAGCCCCCCACCGTGAAACTTGGAAGGAGTCAGTGGTACAGGAGGCCCTGGTACAGATAATTAATAGTAAACTTACAACTAGTGCTTCATGAAGAGCTGAAAATTATAAGTTCAGTCAAGAAGAGTTCTGGTAATTTTTTGGATACCTGTAGGTGTGTGGTATGTTTGGGGAAGGTGGGAAGATGGAAAAGTATCTCTAGGCTCTCACTCTTTTGTTGATTCATTCAAAAAACTAAAGTGAGGACCGACCCTCAATGCCCTCCCTTGTATTTCAGGTTCCCCTTTGTCTTGTCTGGGTGAGATCAAGAATCTGTGTATCTGTCCACTCAGTTATTTGTTCACTAAGTAATCCCGTAAGTGTCCTTTAACTTTGCTTCCCTGATGTTGTTTCTACCCAAGATCCCCCTTGGCTTCCCCACTCTCCCTCCACTTCCACCTCCCAAGGCGAACTCCTGCACACCCTTCAAGACCTCATTCAATGTCACCTCCTCCCAAGCTCTTGTGGGCAGAGCACATTTCTCCCTCCCCTGCTCCCCTACAGCTGTTGCTCCTTCCCTTGGCTCCTGTCCCGAACAATATGTGATTATGGATTTACGCATTCGTCTCTCTGACTAGCTCTCAGGGAATGAGTCTTATTCCAGGGCCTCTGTCAAGGCCTGATGCTGATGGATGTTGTCTGCATGGAGATAAGGATGGATAGACCAGGTTGTGAGTTCTTGATGGCTCCAAGGAGTGCAGGAATGCGGCCTCGCAGATGAGAAATCCGGGTCCGCTCATGGGGAGAAGTGCTGCAAAGTACTGCATAATGGCCCTGGAGCTGATGTTCCCATTCATCAGGCAGAGGACGAGCAGTATTGGGGAGCGGGGGGGAGAGAAAGAGAGAGAGAGAGAGATGTGTGTGTGTGTGTGTGTGTGTGTGTGTGTGTGTGTGTGTGAGAGAGAGAGAGAGAGAGAGAGAGAGCGAGAGAGAGAGAGCGAGAGAGAGAGAGAGGGAGAGAGGGAGAGAGAGACTGAGAGAGTCCTGAGACTTTCAGACAACTTGACTTATCTTTAAATGCTTCCCTTCCCTCCAGGTTGTGTTTTAAATAGGTCACCTTTAGGGAGTAGCTGTGATCAGTTGGGCTATCACTAGAGTCCCATACCCTAGCCGTGGGAGCAGAACATTGGATTCATTCTTCTTATTCCAGGCCAAACTGAAAGCTTCCCTGGGGCAGTTGGGGGATGGGGGGTGGCAGTGGGAGCTACAGTCAAATCAGAGAGTTAGGAATAGGGTGTGCAATGGTTAGGACCACTGGGTTAAAGTAAGAGACTTGGGTTCAAACTCCGACTCTGTGACTTCTTAGCTGAACCTCTCTGAGCCTCCGTTTCCTCCTCTCTAAAATGAGGACAGTCATGGTGTCTCCCTTATCTCCTTTATAGGGCTGTGGAAGGGGCCCAGGAGGTGGTGAGCACAGTGGTTCACAGAAGGTGAGATGATCCTAGCAACTCGGGGTAGTAGTGGCTTTGCCGCTGCCTTTTGTCCCATCTCAGGGCAGGTCCCTTCCTCCTCTGTTGCTCCATCTGCAGTGTGACTGGGTAGTCCTTGGTGATCTCTGTGCCTTCGAGCTGTGGCCTCTGAGTCCACCCCGTGGGCCCCAGAGCCATCACAGCTATGGCCACTGGAATCCCAAGCAGTTTCTCCGGTGACTTCTGTGGGAAGCCGTCAGTGTCAGATGATGATGAAATTCCCAACGGTGAGATAGGAGAACATGGCTCATCTGCAGGGTTAATAATAATAGTAATAGCTAACGTTGACCTGGCCTCGCTCTGTGCCAGGCACCTTGCTCTGCCCTTTTCCTGTGTTATTTTATTAACCTCCTCCCAGCCCTGAAGAACAGACCCTATTACAGTTTCCATTTTGCAGATGAAGAAACTGAGGTTCCAAGAAGGGCAGTGCTTTGCCCAGAGTCTCACAGCGTACGATAGCAGGACCTGGTTCTGGCTGATCCCAGAGCCTGAGCTTTTAAGCTCACCAGCCTCCTCCCCTCCTGGCCTCCCCTCGAGGAAGAACAGCCAAAACAGGGTGTGTGGAGGTGGGGGAGAAGGCATCCAGGGATAGACAAAGCACCTCATTAGCATACGGAACTACTGAGCCATCTGCAGGCCTTGAGCAAAATGCTTTTCACCCCATCCCCAACCACCCCTGGATCTGTTTCCATTTAATCTGACACTCCAAAAGCCTGAATATGAAATGATTGGGGGCAGAAGGTCAATTAGCAAATTCATTAATAGGATTAAACATTTCTCCTCTGCTGTAATCATTTCTGTGAACTAAATTCTTCTCCCTTTGTTACAGCCATCCTTGCCTGTCAGAGAAGGATAGAGCGCTTAAATACCTCCAAGACTGTTAGAATTTCAAACCATCAGAATCGGACACCAGAATCAGTCTGTATTTTCACAGGGTCCAGAGAGGCAGGGAGGGATCAGTGGGTGGATGAGTGGTCATCCTTGCAAAGGAAACAAACGCAAGAACTTGCTGGTGCATTTGCCTTCTGCTTTCTCATTAGTTCCCTTCCCGTCCTTAGCCACACATTGGCCTAAATCTGTATTACACATGTATATGTGGTATAGCAGGTACGGACACGTGCTCTTGATTAGACAGACCTGGATTCAAAACCTAGCTGTGCAACATATTAGCTATGTGACCTCAGGCAGGTGCCCTTGCCTCTGTGAACTTTCGTTTCCACATCTAGAGAATTAAGATATTGATAGTAATTACCTCCAAGGTCGTTATGAGAATTAAATGCAATAATGCACGTAAGATACTGTGGTCAGAACATAGCAAAGGTGAATTAGAGGCAAGTTACTGCTGTTTGGAGCCATGCCACTCAAAGTGTGGTCCTCGCACCAGCAACCTCTGCATCACCTGGGAGCTTATTAGGAATGCAGAGTCGCAGGCCCCTACTGAGTCTTGCATTTTTAACAAGATCTCCTGGTGGCTTGGATGCCCACTGCAGTTGGAGAAACATTGACTTAGAGCACAGATTCTTTTTTTCTTTTTTTTTAAATTAATTAATTTATTTATTTATTTTTGGCTGTGTTGGGTCTTCGTTTCTGTGCGAGGACTTTCTCTGGTTGTGGCGAGCGGGGGCCACTCTTCATCGCGGTGCGCGGGCCTCTCACTGTCGCAGCCTCTCCTGTTGCGGAGCACAGGCTCCAGATGCGCAGGCTCAGTAGTTGTGGCTCACGGGCCCAGTTGCTCCGCGGCATGTGGGATCTTCCCAGACCAGGGCTCGAACCCGTGTCCCCTGCCCCGGCAGGCGGACTCTCAACCACTGCACCACCGGGGAAGCCCTAGAGCACAGATTATAGTGTGCATGTGTGTGTATATATTGATATATATGTATATATAATTATAGGATTATATATCAAACTGGCAGGGACCTTTGAAGCCTTCTGGTTTAAGTATCATTTTAGGATAACCAAACAAGTCCAGAGAAGGCGAGCGGTCTGCCCACAGTCACACAGCTTGAGCGTCAGCCCTGGGGTCTGAACCCCAGGCTTCCCCAGCACTGCTTGTTTTTATATGAATTGCCAGGAAGTCATATTTCCCCAGATCAGCGTTTCTGCAATTGATCCTTTTTTCTTTTTTTTCCTTAAATGAAACAGAAGGGTAGGGCTATGTATGCCCATTAAGTTTTCATTTGCTAATTTAAAATGTTATTCCAGCCAAGTGAGATCCTGAATCTTGATTCTACCAGCCATCACCTTAGCTTTACCTCCAAGATCTATGCTACCTGAAGGTGTGACAAGGGGGCATTCTAGGTCTTCATCTAGTTGGCTTCCAAGACCGTAGGCCGGGACAGGGTGCAGGAGAGACTGGTGTGAACTACTGACATCTCCCCACAAGGGATTTCATTGACAATGCTCAGTATGGCAGAGCAGGCTGACCGCCTGGATTCTGAGCAAAAGCCTTTGTGTGGGATTTGAAGCCAGAAGACTTGACAGAAGTTAGTAGGAGTCTAATGGACAAAGGAAGGGCCTGAAGCATGAAAGTCAAATGCCTTTTCCAGGGGGCCTAGTAGGATGTCTCTGTTGGAAAACAAACAAACAATCCTAGTTATTGTAGGAAGCTTTCTGCACTAAGCAATTAATCAGGACTCCTCCAGGGTAAATAGGCTTGTTTAGGGTAGAAATTGGAGAGATGGGGAAGCATTGCTTGAAGAGGAGGAATTCTAAATTTTGAAGGCCTGCCGTGTCCCAGAGCCTTTCGCCTGCCTAATCTTCTTTCATTTCTGTAGTAGTCCTATGATGGTTTTTTTGTTATCCTCATTTTGCAAATCGGGAAACTGAGGCTCAGGGAGGTTCTATGATCATCTAGTATTAGAGAGCAAGGATTTGAAGTGTGTCTGATTCCAAGTTACCTCCTCCGGCCTGAGGGCACATCCAGGGCAAGCAGGCCTCTGACCCCCAAGAAGAGGTTGAACAACTGTGGCTGCTCCCGAGCTTTTAGAGACAGGAAATGACAGCCACTGGCCTCCTCACCCATCCGACCCTGGAGCCAGAAGAAGAGGAGGGCTCCGCTGGCGGCCAAGGGAGGGCTCTGGAGGCCACAGGGCGCCCAGCTGCCTTTGGGAAGCCAGTGCATTAGCATTCATGTGATGGAGGCTGCACTTTCGCTCCATCCCTGGGACTCATCCTTGTGAGACTCTCCCAGACGGTCAAATGGTCAAATTGCACAATCAGCAGGGTCTCTTAGAGAGTCTTCCCAGCTCTCTTCCTTCCCTTTCCTTCCCTTTCTTAGTGCTGACACTGGGCTGGATTAGACTCTAAGCCCTAAAGGCCCAAAGGCTAAAAGACTGTGTCCCCACCACCAACTGCCTCACCATTTGCTACTTAGATAATTCAAAACAGAAAAGTACGATAAGTCTAAAGAAATGAAAAAAAATTCAGATTTTTCCCATGATAACTTCTTTGATCATTTTTTGAAATATAATATACTTTCAAAACAGGTTTTTTCACAAGTTTTGATGCCTCTACTTTGCTGGTGCTTTAAGCATCTCTTGAACGTGCCTGCTGGGTATTTCAGCTTCAGAGTTGGAACCAGACAGGAAAAAGACAAAACTCATCTGTATTGAGCACCTACTGTGTGCCAGGCACTCTGCAAGCTGTTGACAAATATAACAATATTTTAAAAGCTTTTTTTTTCCTTAAATATTTTGTAAGCAAATCTCTTTTAATTTATTTTATTTATTTATTTTTATTTTTGGCTGTGTTGGGTCTTTGTTTTTGTGCGAGGGCTTTCTCTAGTTGCGGCAAGCGGGGGCCAGTCTTCATCGCGGTGCGCGGGCCTCTCACTATCGTGGCCTCTCTTGTTGCGGAGCACAGGCTCCAGACGCGCAGACTCAGTAGTTGTGGCTCATGGGCCTAGTTGCTCCGCGGCATGTGGGATCCTCCCAGACCAGGGCTCGAACCCGTGTCCCCTGCATTGGCAGGCAGATTCCCAACCACTGCGCCACCAGGGAAGCCCTAAAAGCTTTTATAATAAGAACAATAGTAAAAAGAAATGACATGTGTGTAACACTTTGTACCAAGTACTATTCCAAGTACTTTTGATACATTAAACTAATTTAACTCTCACAGCAACCCTATGGGGTATATACTATCATTATCCCCATCTAGCAAATGAACTTTCCTACTATGAGAGGTAGGCATTCATCCCGCCATTTTATAGATGAGGAAACTGAGACTTGGCAGGAAGTGACTTGTCCGAGTCCCTTCAGGTGGCTGGTAGAAGAACCAGGATTCACACCAGCTCTGACTGACTCCAAATACAGCCCCACGCATTTCCTAGAAGCACCCTGCTTCTTTGATATGTCCCCAGGGTGCACTGCGAGGATGGGTGGGAAGGCCTGGGACTGAAGACTGAGTATTGAATCTTGTCCTGACTTTTTCAGGGGCACCCTTCACTCCCCACTGCCTATTGCATGTGTTCCTGCCTTGTGCTACTGTCCTGGTTCTTCCTGACCTGCCTGAGCCACCACTCTGTACATTGGTCCACATCATGCACCCTGTCCGGGAGCCACGTCAGGCTCCCATCTACTTCCCCTGAAGGAGAAGCTGCCAGAAGGAGATAAGAGTGATGTAGGACACTGCCTTTGCCCTCAAGGAGCTTCACGCTGGTGACAATAATAATACTATTAACACAAATCTATAGAGCTCCGACTATGTGCCAGACACTTTAGCAGCTTGGTTTTTGTGTAAATCTTATAGCATCATGAGGAAGTCAGCACTATAACTTGACCCTTTACAGATGGGGAAACTGAAGAACTGAGGCATAAGGAAGGAAATGTCTAATGTCTCATCTCTCATAAGTGGCCAAGCCAGGATTTGAACCCAGAGGGTTTGATTCCAGCACCCACATGCTTGTGTTACATTGTGGGGCTTCCGGGGAGGGAAAGAGCATCTCCTCCTGAGGGGCAGGGCTGTAGAATCAGAGAGGAAGGCTGAAAGAGGTGGCGTTTGAGGTTGATAACAGAGCTAGGGCTTGGCCCAGGCAGGAATGTAGGTGGTGAAGTTCTAGGCGGAAGGAATAGCATGAGAACGTCAGTGAAGCAGACAGCAAGAAAGGAGAAGGGATAAACAATGACAGTGATGCTTTGCACGTTTGTGACTTGGAGGATGTCACTGGAAAGGCTGTTATCAGAAATGGGAGGGAAGAGAATGGAGGCAGAGAAGGGAGTCAGGCTGTCCACCTTTATTGAGGTGGAGGAAAGGGTCCTGGCAGGTGATAGAGAGCAAGGACGAGCACAGGACAAAGGAAGTGGGGATCAGGACTGTCCCCTCTCACCGCACCCTGTTCCCCAAAAGTCTCCCGGTGATCACTTCCGCCCGCCTCCTCTCCCCCCACCCTCCCAATGCACTCACTGTTTGTCCTGCATGATTTAGCAGTTGATCGCCTTGAATTGCTCTATAATCACTCCCTGTAAACGTGCATGACTCTCCAGTAAGAGTACACTTTCCTCAACGACCGACCGGAACTTTTCTTTCTGCCCTTCTGAGCTCCTCCGAGAAGCTCGACACAGTTCTGAGCCGACGAGTGGTACTTGGTGACTTGAACCGACATTTCACAGAGATGCAGGAGGACTTGAGATTCCATAATAGGGATCAGTGTGGCAAAGAAACTTGGACATAGCTCTGACACCACCCCCTATGCCTATCCACAGTATCTGAACGTCAAAGGCTGTGGTTTAGTGCAAAAACATAGAGCATTGGGGACCATTCCATAACTGCTTACTTAGAGTTGATGGAGGAAAAAACAGGTGTGGGGTGTTGAGTAAAATAGAACCAAAGGCCAGTCTAACTCCCCTTATGAGCTGTGTGTTTTAAGAAAATTGCTTAACCCATCTCTGCATGTCAGTTTCTTCATCTGTTAAATAATAACTATCATGATATCAACTCATTGGACTGTCATGGGGATTAAGTGAGACAATGTGCATGTATGTGGCAAACTGTAAGGCAATGTATAAATGGTGGGTATCAATATGTAGATGGTGATAATGGTCACCATGGTAGTAATGATCTTGATGATGGTGGTGGTGATGATGGTGATGGTGTCGGTGCTGGTGGTAGCAATGATGATAGTCATAAGGGATGATGTTATAAGTGGTAGTGGTGATGATAGTAGGGCTAATGTTGATGATGGCAGAGGTGTTGGTGACCGATGATATTGGTGACTGGTGGTATTAATGGCAGTTGTGGTGCTGATGATAGGTGGTGTTTATGGTGATGCTGGAGCATGATGATCTTAATGGTGGTAATGATGATTAGAGTAGGGATAATGAGGATAGGGTATTAGTAGTGGTATTAGTGGTGTTAGTGGTGTTAGTGATAGGAGTGCTATCGTGGTAGTGTGATGAGGGGTGGTATTAGTGGTGGTGGTGATAATGGCAGGGGAGATGTTGGCGGTGGTGGTGGTGGTGATATAGTGGTGTGAGTAGTAGTGTTGGTGGCAGGACGATGGTGGTACTGGTGGTAGTAATTAACGGTGCTGATGGAGGTAGTAGCACAGGTGGATTTGAGGCTGTCATTCCCTTTGTCCAAACTATCTTCCTTGACTAGGCTGCACAGAAAGATTTCCAACCCCCAGAATTTGAATTTCCCCAGATATATTTGTTAACAATAGGAATGAATAAGACAATTCAGCCCATGCCTCTACACTTCTACTCTTATTCGTGGTTGGTACTTTGAGAATGCTTTTCATATAAGCTGCCTTCTCGACACTTGCCTTCCCAGCATGTAGCACAGTGCCATGCCTGGTACGTAGTCAGTCTTTGATAAATATTTGCGGAAGGCAAGAATAACGTTGCAGGCTGAGGCTGTGCTCTTAGATGAACTCATCGGTTAAATGTCCCATCTCCAAAGGTACGCGGGGTCATCAGGCAGCTCCCCAGCACACTAGAATGTACCTGCACTCATGCCAGGACCAGGGTGGTTACTGCAGCAGCCCTTCTTACCTGGCAAGCTGGGAAGACTGCCTGGGCGGGGCGGGGGGGCCCTGGAGGTCAGCCTGGCCCAACCACGTTCTGCCCTGATTCTGCACTGACTCCTGAATACAAGCAACAGTGGAGAAAATGGCATCTCCCAGCAGCTGCTTCTGGAGGGTCCATGCTTCCTCCTCAGCGCCCGTTTTTTGTGTAGTAAGAAGGAGAGGCACATTCTGCTTCTAGAAAAGTTCTTCTTGGCAGCAATCCCTCCCCCCACCCCGGGTCCTGGGAGGGATTATGGAAGTGGCTTCAAGTCCAGTATCTCCATAGCCCACCTTTTACCCTGGGCAAGTTAGAGTCACCTGTAGGGCCTCTGTTCATCTTGGAAAAGGAATAATCCCATGACGACACTGTAGGGTTCTTGCGGCTTTTAGGTATGTGGCACATAGTAAGGGCTCAATGCATGGTAATGGTTCTTAATATTGGTAGCATTTATTATTCCTGTCACTAATGGAGAGATTATTGTAATAGGTGATGAATAATGATAGACCAGAGATTTTGTGTGTCCCTCTTTGGTGGAACCTATATGGCTTGGATTCACCTTGAATCCCCTGGTCCTGGAACTCTGAGCCTGAGGGGGTCCCTGAATGGATCACATATTGTTGGTGGGGTTGTTTAGAAAAATGGGGATAACCTGTCAGCATTGGGGGCCAGGTACTATTCTGTCAAATAAGGAATTCAATTTGAAGACCAAATAGTCTTAGATTTAAATCCCAGGCTTGCACTCTTATTGGCTGTGTGACTCGAGGTAAGTTACTAGGTGAACCTTAGTTTCTTTGTGTGTCCAGTGAGGTTTATAATACTGACCACATCAGCTCCTTAGAAGAGTATGAAAAATCAAGTGTAAATGGAGCTGAGGATGGGGATTTGTCTCCCAGGCAGCTCAGGACAGGAGGTAATGGAAAGACCAGAGTGGTTTTGGGATTAGAGCTGCCTGCAGCTTTATCTGTTATGGAGTTGATTTATTGTCCCCCCAAACCCTGGAACAGAATCAAGAAGGGGATGAAGGGAGGGAGAGGGGTAATAGGAGTGTGGAAGAAAATGTAAACATGTAGCGTGCAGGTATCAATGGTAGGCTGCCTACCCGTAGCAAGCACTCGATACAGAGAGAATTCATTCACTGTTGTCATTTTTACTGTTGCGACTGTTATTGTTGTTCAAAGGTGTGTATGGGAATCCAGGTAGAAAGGAGAACTCAAGCAAAGACACCGAGTGAAGGAATAGAGTGATGGACAGAAGCTAGGCTGAATCTATTCAAGGTTACAAAGCACCGAGTGCAATCTGGAAAGGATGGAAACTGAGGCAGGCTCCCCCCGCTTCCCCAGACTTCTCATATCACCCAGTGACTCTTTAAAGGGTGTTTGGTGCATGTGCATTTGTGTAGAGAGAGATAAAGGGTGCTACCCTGAATGGGACATCAGACACTGGGCTGGGCACGTCCCCTAAATTATCTCATTTCACTGTCACACAATCCTTTGAGGTAGATACTGTTACTATCTCTATTTTAGAAGTGTGCAAACTGAAGCTCAGAGAGAACTGACTTGCCCAGGGCCGAAGGCCAAAGTGCAGGGACAGCGTTGAACCCAGGCCCATCTGTCCCTTAGGTCTCTGTAGTGCCATCGCTCAGAGACTTTACACCTACTACCTGGCATTAGCTCCATTTGACACTTGAGGAGGTTGAGGCTCAGGAAAGCTGCTTCTGTGGGAGCTCAAAGCGACGCAAGACTAATCCCAGTTCTCCTGGCTGCCAGCTCTGTGATCTCTCCCTGGTAGCTCGCACATCATTGGAACTGACAACATAAGAGTCTCCCATCCCTTCTCTCCTTCTCTTCCTGCCTTTCTTGGCCTTCTTCCAAAACTTTGGAAGAGCAGTAAACTAGCTCAAGAGACAGAAAGGCTGTAGGAAGCTCAAACCCAAAACCAATTTGGTCTTCACACAACTTCCATCTGAGCTGCCTGGGAGACAAGCCCTTCTCCCGCCACCGTTGCTCTCATGTCAGTGGGCAGCAGCCAGACGAAAAGACTGACATATATTGTTCCTCTTAATCCAGACCCCACTGAATGCAGAGAGCGTTCCATGTAATGGTGAAATGTACACATTTAGTAGCCAGGCACTTCTTGTCTAGAAGCTGGCTCTGTCTTTCTTGAGCTGTGTGATCTTGGGTAAGTCATCTACTCTCTCTGAACCTCAGATCTGTCTTGTGTAAAATAGGGCTAATAGCTCCCTCCAAGGTTGTTGTCAGGATTAACTGAAAAGGTGTATATAAAACACCTGCCTCGTAATAGGCACTCATTTGAGGGTTGACAGTGGTTTTGGTTGTTATGGTTTGACCCAGTGAGTTCTGGGCTATAGACTTCATAAATATAGGCTTCTCTGCAACCACAATCCTAGTCCCTAGCACAAGTATGATGGTTCCTGGTATGCGCTATCATTCCCTCATCTATTACCCATGGCAGAAATTGATCATCCATCATAGTACTTTTTCCTTCTGAGCTAGAATGTGACTCAGAATCCTTCTTAACACAGCATTCCAAGCAGTCACTACCAATTGATTACAGTTGACATGGAGATAGGTGAAATTTATTTGCATCCCAGTTCTGATCAAGTTCACATTTTCTGCTCCCTCTGTACAGCCCAGGCTGTCTCTCTGCTCTCTCTCCATTCTGCTCCTGTGAGTGCATTTCTGTGTGTGTGTGTGTGTGTGTGTGTGTGTGTGTGTGTGTGTGCGCGTGTGCGTTTAAACTCTTCTTCCAGGCTGAAAGACCATTCCAGTCATTTGTGTGTTGCTGTATATGTACAAATCTCTATACTTTCAGAATCCCATTTGCCATGTCATGCCTGTGGCTTGGGATCTGCAAGTAACATCAGCTCGTATCTGGGAAGGATGGCAGGTGGGAATCAAGTTAGAACTTGGGAAAGCAAATCCATGCACAGCACGCACCATCAGCCACCTTTAGGAGTGACACAAGAGATGGTGATTGGGTATGAATTTGAAGTTTCAGATTTTACACTACATTGGCTGATGACTGTATTCTCAGGGAGGCAGGCCTAGAATAGAAGAATGTATTCTTTAGGGTAATGCTAGCTGCTATAACAAATAGACCCCAATATTTCAATGGCTTAACACATAGAATTTTATTTATCATTCATATAACTGTCCAATGTGGGTGTTCCTGGTGGGCCAGTAGTTTTCTTCCACGTGGTCACTCAGGGATCCAGCTTCCTTCCGTCTTGTCGCTCCACCAACCCTAGGGCCTCCTTTACATCTAGGTGAAGGGGGTAGAGATAACACACTGCTTCTTAACCACTGTGACCCAGCCATGACAGACATCACTTATACACAGATTTCACTGGGAGAGTTTGCTCCTAACCCCAGCCAGATGTGGTGGGGAGGTGGGGTAGGGGAAGGAGGCAGAAAATGTGGTCGCTTGTTGGCTCCACAGCAAGTTTATACTCTTGGGGAAGCTAAGATGGAGGTAGTGTGAAGACCACAGCCAGGCCTGCCACAGACAGCAGTTCAGGGATGGGCACCCAATCAGCTGGGTAGGGTCCTACCTGGGGAAGGAGTCTGAGTCCAGATGCTGTTGGGTCCTCTTGGGCATAGAAAAGGGCAGATCACCTGTGTGATCCTAGGGTCAACTATCTACCTCCTGGGGAAAGGATGCAGCAAACAGTCAGAGTCTGATGCTATTAAACCTTCTGGTGGTTCAACTAGCATCCCAGATGATTCTAGGTTCATCAGGAAACTTTATTATTATTATAACACGCCTTCCCAGGCAGCTCTGCCTCTAGGGAGAGACAGCACTGGTCACGACAGCTTCAGCAGTCCTGTTTTGCACGGCAGTTCCTTTTCTCAGTGTGGTTTATATTTTGGTCTCATGATCTGGGTTAATGGGAGTGTTCTCCTGACAGATGGGTCCCTTCTGGGTGTGCCAGCAAAAGCAGGTTTCCGAACCTCCAAGGCTGGGGGCCAGGGGCTGGGGAGTTCGCCAAAGTAAATGCCACCTTGTGAGGTCTCTGGGAAGCAGCCAGCAGCCTCTTCTGGGCGCCACTCCTGCCTCATCACGAGGCATCTTTCGCTGGCCCGTGAGCATATATGAGCCACATTCACAGCCCCGTAGGCCTGGGTCTGTTTCCAGCTGCACGTGGGACATTCTGGCAGCTTCTCCCTGATCTCTGTATGGAAGGAAACAAGAAAGAGAGGAGATGAGAGAAAAAAAAAATTTAAAAAACATGCTTAGTTTTCCCTCCAAAGCATACCTTGTGAGCGTCATCTGTACAGGGTTTGGAACAAAGGAATCCTGGTGCTTTGATTATCGTGTCTGCAGTGGTTGTTGAAATGAGCCTGACACCGGTGCCTTAGTAGGAATTATAATTGCATCAGAAGACCTGAGGCAACCGAATAAACTGATTAGGTGCTTGCTCCTAGTTGATAGATTTTTTTCCCCCCTCTGGGTCATAAATAGGGCCGTGGGAGATGGTGGAAGCTTGCTGGGTGGCAGTAGTCGGAGATGGGGCTGTGTACATCCAGGAAGCCAAACCAAGTGATACTGACAGGTGCCCCCGTCAGACTGACAGGCGCCCACCTGCTCCTGCACAGGAGGTCTCCCCCAGGCCAGGAACTGCGCTCAGAGGAAGGGAGTTGGGCCGCGGCGAGCATCCTCGGAGCAGGCTGATGGTGATTGGATTGCTAGGCAATGCTCTGGGAAGCCCTCCCCCAGGAAAGCTGAAGCCTTCTGCCAGGCATAATTATTGCATGGATAATTACACGATTCAGAGCCTGCTGGAGAATCCTGGGCTGGTGCCAGAGCAGAGAGGCAGGGTTTTGGGACCGTGACCGATCACTGCTTCTCAGGGCCGAGTTTTAAAGAAGAGGGTAATCTTTTGGCCTCCTAAGAATCCCAGCTGGCAGGGCTAGGACTTGGCAAATGTAAAGTCCATAGAGGTAGGAAGTTGATGACTTTGCTCTTCTTCTGCCTACCCTCCTCAAGGAGGGATCCCAGAGTTCTGACCTAAGCCCTTTTGTGTACTCCCTCCCTGGGAGAGCCCATCCCCTCCCACAAGCACCTAGATACTATTGACGCCAAGTACCCCAGCACCCACGTTGCCCTCTGAGCTTCAGCCATGCATCTCCAAGTGCATGCTGGGGATCATCCTTCAGATGTCTCCTGTCACTCATCACGCCCCAAACTGAGCTCCACTCCTCTTACCCCAATCTGCTGCTCAGCCATATTCTCTTCTCGGCCAACAACACCCCATCCTCCCAGACCAGACCCCCACCTGACACCCTCATGACAACCACCCCTATCGGATGCCACTGTGCCCTTCCCCTAGTTCTTCAAACGTGGCCTTGCCCTGCTTCAAAATGTAAGTGTGGAATGGAAGGATGGAAGGGTGAATGCTCCAGGCTCTGAAGCTGGACTACGGTTTGAATCTTGACTCCATCACCTGCTAGCTGGGTGACCTTGGGCAAGTCGCTTGACCCCACTGTTCTTCTTTCTTCCCATCTACAACATACAAATAATAGTAACAAAAGAACCTACCCCGTGGGATTGTTGGGAGGATTCAATGAAATAATTCATGTAAAGCACTCAACCGAATTAGTACACAGTAGCTCTTTTATCGAATGTTTGCTGCATGTCCCAAGGTGGATACTCACAAAACAGCAAATCCAAAAAAAAAAAAAAGAAAAAACAGATTTGAACCGGTCCACCTTTTCATTTTAGAGGGAGAAACTGAGGTCGTCAGAGGAGAAGGGCCCTACCCCTTGCTACCCCAGAAGCCTGGCTCCTGAACCCCAGCCTGGAGCTCTCTCTTCCGAGGCCCAGTCCACCAAGTGTGGAGTCGGATGGCTTCCCTCTGGATGGGAAGTTCTCCAAAGGCTGTGAGTTCTCTAAGGGCTCACCAGGCGTGAGAGGGCTCTCTCCCTTACAAAACCCCTGCCTCTGAGAAGTGGGTTGGGGCCGGGGAGGAAAAACATGCAACTTGGTTTTGTTCCAGATTGAATGAAATGAGGGGGCAGGTGCAAGGCCTGGGGATCTTTGTCTGAGACCTTATAGTCTTAGCGAGGCCCTGGGCTCAGTCTGAGGTGCCTCATTTACTGGATCCCTGCTGTGTGCCTGGGCTTGGGAAACTGCTGCATCCGTGGGCCTGTCCCTTTCTCTGGTCTCTGAGGCGCTGAGCCCACACTTTGCAAACTGCCTGGGTCCTAACCCGGCTCCAGCACTTACCAGTTGGATGTCCTTGGGCAAGTGGCTTAACCTCCCTGAGCCTGTTTGCTCTTCTGTGAAATGGGGCATCAAAATCCCCCATAGGGGAGTCGTGAGGATAAAGGAAGTAACCTGCGGAAAAGCCCCTAGGTAGTGCCTGAGACTTAACAAAGTCTAACAAGGGAATAACCAAGCACTCCAGTGTCTGGAGTATGCCCTTCTTGGCATGTCATCAACGTGCATTCCCTTCCTGGAACGCGGAGAAAGGAAGACCTCGTGAAAACCCTACATAGATCTTTGCCGGTCGGCAGTTTTTCCTTGAGTTAATTCGGGAGCCTTGACCTTTCCTGCCTGTGTGTCTCTGACTCAGACTGCAGTATCGCAGTGCCAGCCAAACGTGGTGACGAGCCCCTTTCCTAGGCAACTGAGCAGAGGCAGGAGTGCTTTGGATGCTTCTCCCGGGGTGGGAGGGAGGGGAGGGTGGAGGGAGCCATCTGACTCCCCAGGGTCCGCCTGGGTGAAGGGAGTAATTCCAGTAATCGTGTCTCTGACGTCCCCCTCAGCAAGGGGTGAGGGTTAGTTCGTGTCCCGTGCTCAGAAGCCTCACCCCTGCACAGCCTTGTCTCTGCCAATCACCAGGGAAGCGGTGCCACCGCCCAGAAATGCCAGAGCTGAGCAGGCTGCTCTCCTGGGGCTGCTCTGTACTCCATGCAGTTCCATCTCACAGCCACCCTTGGACTCTCTCCCAGGCGCCAGGCCCCGGCTCAGCCCCGCCGAGTCTCCCGGTACTAGCACCCACGATCTGCCCTGGATCGTCAGGCACTTTCACCTACAGCTGGGTTCAAAACCCGGCTCTTCCACCTTCCAGCTGTGTGACCTTGCCGAGCTCATGTCACATTCTTGGGACCCAGTTTCCTCCTTTGTAAAAGTCAGTTGTGACTATGAAGCTGGCCCCAGGTCTGCAGTGCTTAGCACAGGGCCTGACCCACAGCACACACTCAATAAAAGTCAGCTTTTTTTTTTTTTTTGGTCGTCATCAACCCTACATGGCACCCCGTTTCTGAAGGGAGGTCCATGCAGTCAAGGGACAGGGTCCGGGTCAGGGGGTGGGTGTGGAGAGGTTCATTCATTCTCCTGCATATCGAGTGTGTGCTGCACCCGGATCATGCCCCTCCAATTGGAGATCTGTCCTTCTGGGCCTTGCAAATTTGCTGGAATTGGAGAGTCACCAATGAAACCCAGGTAGTGACATGTGGGAGGGGAAGACTGAGACAGTGTCAGCTGCTTTCATCCCGTCCTCACTGTTTGGGACGCCTCCGCCCAGCCTCGCACACACACCCTTCATCTGACTACCTACTTCCTATCCTCTGGGGCTTGGTATAGGCATCACCTCCTCCAGGAAGCCTTCCCGTGTCTCTCCTCCATCCCAAAGCTGGCTTAGGTGACCCTTCTCCAGGCTCCAGGACACCGTTGCTCACCAGGAGCCCAGCATGAAGCTCCAGACCATGAAGCTTGAGGGTCTGAGTTCAAGGTGTCTTCAACTTAACAGTGCCTGGCATATGGCAGGAGGTAAATAAAGCGACGTGTTCACTTAGTTATTTGCTAATATTCTGTCCTGTTACAAAGGAGATTTGAGGCAACTGAATGAATGAATGTTTGCAGAGCTGAATTAAACTGAGGAGGCAGGGGTGCTGGCCCAGGAAAAACCACATGGGCATGGCATCAGGAAGACCTGGGGGAAAATTCTGATCGTGACCCTGTGGCTTCTGTAGTCCTTTGGAAAAGTCATTTTCCTCCTTAGAACCTCAGTGAGCTCATAACCCATGAAATGGGGCAATGAAGGTTCTGAGGACCCAGTGTGAGGCCACATGCCAAAGTCAGCAGCTCAGAGCTGACGCACAGCCAGGCATATGAGTTTGGCCTTTCAAACTATTCAGGAATGACCTGAAGACCCACAGCAGGTGGTCACTAGTTATTTTGCAAAGGTACAGACTTGAAGGGTGCTCCTTGGAGGCCTGAAGGTGAGGGAGGGTCACTGAGCTGGAGGTTTGCACACGTGCTTACGCACTCGCACACCCTCCCCCAGCATGCACATCTTAAGACAACTGCATTTTCTTTTGTCTGTCCTCGGGTTCCTGGTAACAGTGAAAGCATTAAATAAATAAATAAAAACACCTTTGTTTTGAGAATAATGATGTAATCTAATGCCACATAGTATTTGTTTGGGGGGCAAAATTTATTTTAATAGTTTCAAAAATGATTATCGTCCTGTATTTATAGAAACGCAGTGGTTCTAAAGGGGTCATTTTATTTTTGTTATCTTTCACTGCATATCAGGGAGAGGGCATGCTGCAGTGGTATTTGTGAGCTGGAGGATTCGGGAAGGCTTCCGGAGCTCACCTTGGAGCTTTAAGGATTGACTGCATGAGGAGTTCTGCCCAGGGCCTGCCCTCAGGGGGAACCTGTATCTCAGCAGCCAATCCCACCCAGGCTGCTCTGACTCAGCCTCCCAGCTGCTCTGGAACCAGAGGCTGCAGTGGCTCCCTGGCCACCCCCCACCCCCGCTCACCCCGCTCCCTGACCCTTCACCTCTCCCAGTGCCCTGCCGCAGTCAGCAGGCCCTTTTTTCAGGAGTGAGCTACAGGTGGTCTCTGGGTAGCTGGACAGCTGTTTCGAAGGCCTGTTAGACCTTCCCAGCACCATATGGGCTTGTGCAAAGAACTGCAGGCCAGACTTCAGTTCCACCGTGGTATTTGCTAGCTGGATGGCCTTCCTTATCTGTAGAATGGGCCATCCCACACAGCTGGCATGAGGAATTCATGAGAAGTGTTATACCTAGTGCCTGGGGCACAGCAGGAGTTCAGAAAATGTAGTCGGTCTTCCTAAGGAATCTGGAAGATAGTTGGAAACAAATGTCCAAGGGCGTAATGTTGCTGATGGGGCAAGAGCCAGGCTTATTTGGAGAGCGGAGGCCTTTGTGGGATGTCAGAGTAAATCGGGCCCCTTACCCTCTATTCCCCCCTCTCTGCCTATTGGCAGGAAATCTGGGACTCATTCTGGGACCTCAAGATGTCACAGGGTCATGGACACCCAATCAGAGAAATCCAAGGGTCTAAAAGGACTTTAGGCTATTTTTCATTTGGAAAGGAGGAAACTTCGTGCAGGGGTTTGTGCTGATACCGCCTCTGAATGCACATGCACGTGGGGAATGTCATTCCAGACAGGGTGACGCTCTGAATTTGAGAATGGAACCCACTGGCCTCCCTTCAACAATTCAACAGAGCTGGCAGTTATTGAATAGGAGACAATTGTTAGCCTCAAAGATGGGCCCACGGCCCATTTGCAGAATGAAAGGTGAGTGGGCATCCCATCTGCATTAGTCAGGACCTTTTCAGTTCCAAACAACAGAAAGCCAACTCTTACTCTTTAAGAAAAAAATAAGGACTTGTTGGTTCATGTAATAAGAAGGCCAGGGTAAGGTAAACTTCAGTCACAGCTGAATCCAGGTACTCAAAGAAAGTGCCAACAGGAGTCTGTGGATTTCCATTTCTCAGGTCTGCTCTCCTTTCTTTTGGCTTCATTCTCAGGAGAGCTCTAGCTTTGGGGTTCTGAGAGCAGCGACCAGCAGCCCCAGACTCACACTCTGCCAGCTCAGCAACCTCATTGGGAAAGACCTTCTCCTCAGTAGTTCCAGGAAAATCCCAGGGCTGGCTCTCATTGGCCTACATTGGCCACACACTGCACTCTGATTGGCCAGGATCTGGGAGGAAGGACAATACTGCCTTAACAACCAAGTGGACTGTATTTGGAAGAGGAATGGGAAAACCCAGGAGCTCATCCTAGAAGAAGAGGAATGGCCGCTGGGCTAGTGGAAACAAAAGATGTTGCTGCCTTGTTAAAGGATGCAAGGTTTCTGGCAAGGACTAATCTCACACCGAGGCACTACTCACTCTAACCTCCAGCCTGAATAATCATAAATCATTCTCTCTTGCATTTGCTGGACACCTGCTTCATGTTAGGCACTGTGTTTACTGTTGAACATTCATCTTCTTGGGAGCTTCTAAGATTGGTTCTGTTATCATTATTCCCGTTTGACAGATGGCAAACCATAGACTTACAGGGTAGAATAACAAAGTTGCCCAGGGTTAGAGCTTATAAATGGCAGAGTTGGGATTTGAACCCACATTAGATAGTCTGACTGCAGAGTGCAGACTCTTAGTCACCAGGTCATAGAGTCTTCCCCCAAATTGCCTCGCAACTCTCCCCTTCTGTGCCTTTGTTCTTGTTGGTCTCTAGACTTTAAATGCCTTCCTTCCCATCCTTACTCCCTTGCCAAGCCTATCCTTTTTTTTTTTAGTCTATATTTTAAAATTTTGTTTATTTATTTATTTTCTTTATTTTTTTGGCTGCGTTGGGTCTTGATTGTGGCGCGCGGGATCTTTGTTGTGGCTCTCGGGCTTCTCTCTAGTTGTGGCGTGCAGGCTTCCGAGCACGTGGGTTCTGTAGTTTGCGGCACGCAGGCTCTCTCGTTGAGGCGCACCAGCTTAGTTGCCCCGCGGCATGTGGGATCTTAGTTCCCCGACCAGGGATCTAATCCGCGTCCCCTGCATTGGAAGGCGGATTCTTTACTACTGGACCACCAGGGAATTCCTGCCAAACCTATCCTTGAATGTTGTCTCATCTGAATAGTTTTCTTGGGGATTAATGCTTTCTACACCACCATGGTCACCAGCCCATTGCAGAATGCTGTGGGTGTATTTATTTCTCCTGGATGGCCAGCTCTTGGCAAGCAGGGACCGTATCTCTCATTTGCCATTCCAGCACCTAGTACAGTGCCCAGCACATATAGGTGCTCATTGCTCATGAGATATTGGTTGATTGTTTAGATGGCAACATAAATAGAATCAAAGCACAGATGGTTGCCAGGACTCCGGGATAGGACTATTATTGGTGGTGATGATCTCACAACTATGAGTATTATGTTAATGATAGCATATGTGTCAGGTACTACATTAGGGGCTTTGCAAACTGCTCCTTTTAATCCTCCCAACAATGCTGTGGGTTTTACTCTTCTCATCTTGTAGGTGAGGAAATTGGGGCTCAAGTTGAGGAAATGACTTGCCCAAAGAATAGCCTATCGTGTAGCTGGGTTTCAAGGACAAAGATGGGGCTGCCTGAAGCTTTCATACCCTTCTGCCTCTCATACCTAGAGAGCTGCCCAGAAGATTGGCCCTTCAGCAGTTTTTGGCGTCCCAGGATCTATTGAACACTTTCCCTATGTTTGGAAAATTCCTGACATTAGAAGTTCTCCCTCCCCGAGGTGGGAACTCACACTCAGACTTTCCGCTGCCCTTGCATCTAGGGGGACCCACATGAGGCTTTATTTGGAAGAGGTTCACCTAAGGAAGTATGGACTCCATTTTTGGCGAGGGTGGCAGCAGAGGCAAACAGCTTTGTAGAGGCAGTGGTGGGGATGTTCCGGTGTCTAGTTCCTAGTGTGGCCATGGTGCCTATACTGAGCAACGGGAATGTGGGTGGCATCTTTCCTAGAGAGGGCTTGAACATTGTTCCAGGTAGGGTGGCTTCCAAACCTAACACCTTGACCCTCTTGGGAGATTCTCTGAATTCCCAAATATCTTCTAATAACTTCTTTCTCTGTGTAAACCAACTAGAGTGGATACTGTAGTTTGCAACCAAGAGCCTTACCTGATAGGTGCATCCTCGTAGGACAGAGTGTGTGGGTTTAAGACTTGACCCTGTGTGACGGCCAGCATGAGCCCTAGACTGTCAGTAGAATCAGGCGAGGACAAGGCAGCATCTGTAGAAAATTAAAGAGGGGAATTGTTATGGTGATGGGTCTTTGGAAGCTTTTGCCTTCTACCTTAGTACTTTCAAACTTTTGTGCACACAGATCACCTGGGAGTGTTGTTAAAATGCAAATTCTGATTCTGGAGGTCTGGGCTGGGGCCTAGAATCCTGTGCTCCCAAAGCCTAGCTGCCCCAGGTTTTGTTGAAGCTGGTAGTCTGAAGATCACCAGTGAGGTGGTGAGGTTCAGGTGGCCTCAGGCAAAACTTTGCACATTACATAAATACCGACTTCAATTTCATGAAATAATGAGATCAAGTCCTCCTCTGGCAAGTCCACCACTAACAATTATTCCTATCTTTGGTAATATCAGTTCTATGGCACCGGGAGTTTCAAATCTCATAATTAGCATGCTTTGTTATGCCACTCCTGCTCCTAATGAGGACATTTTAATAATTTGCTTTGTTGAAGAAACAGGATAGGTTCCTTTACCCCACAGTGCTGCATGAGAGGAATGTGGTTTGCTATTTTTACCTCTGACTCAACCGAGGGCAGGCCAAACTGTGTGAGGCACTGCAGGAGCCCCAGTACCCCAACCCAGGGGGAACAGGCCCTTGAAGCAGCCACATGGCCTCTGAAATCATCAAGTCCTGGCCCCACATCTTTCCAGACCTAGCTCACAGTATTTCCCATGGTCTCCTGGCCTCAGGCCACTCTCAGCTCCCTAAGCAGGACAGCCCTTTCTCTCTGCCAAGCCTGTGCACTGGCAATTCCCAAACCTGGAATGCCATCACCACTGCCATTCTTATCCATCTGGCCAACTCCTCCTCCATGATCTTCAAAAGCCAGTTCCTGGGTCACCTCCTCTAGGAAGTCTTCCTTGACCTTCCTTCTTTCTAGCCCTTAGACTGACCTAAATCTTAGAGATAAGTACTTCATATTAAAAATTCTTCTTGGCTTATAGCCTGCAGCCAACTCAGACCACAGACTTGGGTATGCAAGAAACGTTGCTTTCTTTATTGTTCAGTAACCGAGCTTAATTTCAACTTCAGGCCTTCATTCTGCCAAATGAAAGAAACAAAATCTTAGTCAATTTAGGTTCCTCCCCCACTTCTCTGGAGTTGCATTTTTGTGTCAGGAAGTTTCTGCCATCACAGGCAGGCAGGGGTGCCAAAGCATGGAGCTGGGGCGGGGGCATTTGGTTCTCAGTCTTCTGTCTGTGCTCACATCCACTCTGATGTCCTTGACCCATCTTGCTTCAGGTCACAGGTCCATGCGGATCCCTGGGGTATTCTCCATATCTGAGCCTCAAGGCCTCCTGAGTCTAGTTCATGCTCTCTCTCTCTCTCTCTCTGATATTCCTGAGACCCTCTTGGGCATAAGGAGATAGTGGGCTTTCTGGGATAAGGTCCTCTGACACCACCACAGACACATTGTCCAGGACGCCCCACGAGGCCGTCTTGGTATCCAGATCACCGGCCACAAGGCTGTGTGTGGATGCCCTCTGCTCTCAGACCCGCCCCTCCTGCTGCCTTAGGGACTCGGCTGGAGGGGAGGGTCACCGTCCCTTTTCAGGTGACCTCCAACAAACACCTAGTCTTCCTTCCCCTCGGATTGTCCTCCTCCTCCTTGCCCCAGTTCGGGCAAATTTTAGATACAGGGCAGGGGAGGGGGTGGTGAGGCAGAGGTTTCTCTGACCAAGAAGGTAGCCTTCAGATCCCTTGTTTTTTCCAGGAGCCCTTCACAGCTCTGGGCTTGTGGAATTCAGAGAGTCCACGGAATCGAAAGCCTTTTCTTTGACAACTGTAGGTCTTTGCCTGCAGTTGTCAGATTCTGTTTAGAGACTCAGAAGTCAAGCAGGGCCTTCTTTGTTCCTGCTTTCTGGGGGCAGTCAGCGTGGAACGCCCTGCCTGCACCCCGAATTGGGGAGGGGTGTCTGGATGTTGAGAATAACAAGACAGGAGAACGCAACAGACTCAGAGAGCTCAGAGAGGGGAAAGGCAGCACCTCCCTCATCTCTACATTTCCAGAACCAGGCATAGCGTAACAAGGGTTAAAACCAGCCAACATTTATGGAGAGTTTCTGGTGAGCATGGCACTCCTCTCCCTACACCATCTCACAGTCCTATGCAGCAGGTACTATTTTTATCCTGATTCTTCAGCCAAGGAAACTAATGTAGAGAGGGTTGGATACCTTGCCCAAGGCCATGCTGCCAGGGTTCACAGTCCCCCCAGGCAGTGTAAGCTCAGAGCCTTAACCACTGGGTTCCACTGCCTCATATGCCCAGCGCTTGGCTCAGTGCCTGGAATTCGGCTCTGTAATTTCATAGTTGTGTGGCATCGGATCAGTGTCTCAACACCTCTAAGTGTCACTTTCCTCATCTTTAGAATGGGGGTCGTAGGTGTGGGGAAGATGTGAACACAGAGAGACTCAGGTTCAAGTCGTTTGAGGGACAGAGCTCCAACGTTGAATCCCAAGACTTGAGTGCACAAAGTTCACATTTCATCTTTCATATTGTGGTCCTTGGGAAGTCACAGCTCCTCTCCCAATGCCCGTCTCCTGACCTGCAAAATGGGTACAACCAACATCTCTGGTAAACAGTAAATTATAAGCCTTGGTTCCAGCAGGGAGTGGGGTCAGGAGGGCAATGGGCTAGACCGGGTGGGCTGGCTGGGGTCAGGCCCTCAAGTGCTTTCCTAGGCAGTTGTTCGTTCATTGGCTCAATGTCACCCCAACCTCACCCTGCAGTCAGTCTCTGCCCCGTAGAAGCTCCAGACAGGACTAGCTGCGCGGCCCAGAAGGGAGGCCCAGGAGTCGTGAGCCTGCGGGGTGACACGCGGGGCCTCACGGGACTCGGGCTATGGCAGCTGCCTCCCAGCCCAGGATGGATCATTTAGCAGCCGAAGCCCCCTCCTGTGTGCAGTGGGTCTGTGCTGGCTGCCTCGGTTTCTCAGAGAGTCTGATGAACGTGTTTCTCCCACAGCAGTGGCTGCTTCATTTGTTTGTTCTCGTAGTTTCCGTTTCTCATTAGCTGCTAAATCGTCCCATGGCTGCAGATCCTGTTGTCCCTGACTCAGCCAGCGGGGGCTGTGCGGGCTTCAGGGACTGTGGTCCCAGTACCATCCCAGTGACCCAGGGGGAGGTCAGGAGCAGTGGTGCCTGCCAGGCTCTGTCTCAGAGGATGCAAATTAGGTTAGCTCCTGTCCTCGGAGACTTCATGGGGGTAGGCAGGGGCGGAAAGTTCTGCTTGACCCCTGGCCTAGTAACTCAGTGGAACATGATGGGGGTGCCCTTGGGTGGGGGGAAGAGGAGGGAAGATATGAGCTTTCTTCAATGTTGTTACACTGTGCTAGAGGCCACAAGGAAAGGCTGACAGCTTTCATGGGATAGAAAAAGCCAGAAGACAGTTGTCTTCATTCTGGTTGCTGTAACAAATGCTTATAAACAACAAGCAGTCACTTCTCACAGTTCTGGAGACTGGGAAGTCCAAGGTCAAGGTTCTGGCAGATTCAGTGTCTGGTGAGAGCCCACTTCCTGATTCATAAGCTCATAAACATCTGTCTTCTCACTGTGTCCCCAAGTGGTAGAAGGGGCAAGAGAGCCCTCTGGGGCCTCTTTTATCGGGGCACTAATCCCATTCATGAAGACCACATCCTCATGACCTAATCACCCACCAAAGGCCCCACCTCCTAATACCATCACGCTGGGGCTTAGGTTTCATGAATTTTCGGAGGACACAAACATTCGGACCATAGCACCAGGGAACTGGCGATTGTACATCTCCCTGCTTCCCCAGCAACGTCTAGTAGGTGTACAATGAACACCCAGCTCCTAGTGATAAAGGACCAGAGAAAAGAGGGGAGGGGAGGGGACTGCCTTCAGAGGCCCCCCTCCCACTTAGCCCCCAACTTTTTGTAAATCCAGCACCCCTACCCCAGCTGCTCTCCTGTGTGAATGATCACCCTCTGAAAACCTGCAGGAAATGCTAAAATCCCAGCCCGCCCATCCCCACCCCTTGCCTCTCACACTGCTTGAGGCTTTTCCCTGAGCACACACTGGCCTCCCATGTTTATTCAGGGAGTGGGAATTAATAGCATTGTAAATCTACCTCAAACATAATTAAGAAGGTAAATCTACTTTTTTTTTTTTTTTTGGTAAATCTACTTTTGAAAAAAAAGATTTGATTGCACATCTCCAGACCAAATAAAGAAAATTTTAAGTATCTGAGATGTGCAGCATCACGGGAACTGGGTTCTGCTTCTCCTTGTCAGGAGAACATCGGGGGGTGGGGATGGAGGTGGGAGGGAATCGTCAGAGGAAGTGTCTCCTCCTGTCCCACCAGTGTAGAGATGGCGCTCAGTCTTTCACCTGTGAAGTGATATTAATAATACCAGTCTTCGGTGGTTGTCTCGAGGATTGGAAATGATGCCCGCTGAGCGCCCAGCTGAGGGTCTCCTCCTGAATATAAGCTCCATAAAGGCAGGATTTTGCTTGTTCCTTGTAGAATCCCAGTGCCTCACACATGGTAGGTGTTTGATTAAAAAAAACAAAAACGTCAAACTCTGAAACCCAGAAACTGGCAGTAGCTTGCCCGGGGTCACACAGCAAGTCAGAGCAGAGTCTGTATTCAAACTAAGGACCCCTGGGGTCCTAATCTGGGAGCTCCTTCCACTTGCCCAGGAGAGGTGTGCTTTGTTGCATTCCACCAATTACTACTGTCTATGACCTTGAAAACCGCCTTTCTTTCCCTGGACCTCAGTTTTCCCATCAGTAGAATGGGAGTATTGTTAGCGAGAGGCTCATACCTCCACCTTAGTAAACAGGCCAAGCCCTGCCCCACCTTTACCAAGAGCTGACCATTTTCTGTCCAGACTGTGTCCCACAACCTTTTCTCTACCATCATCAAAACCACTCTCTCCTCCACTTTTCTCTCTACCCTCCCCAAGGATGAAATAATGGAAGGCAAACGTTCCCCTGCTGCCAGCCCAGTCCCACCGGTCAAGCTAGAGTGAGGGGAGGAAAGGGACCAGAGCCTCCCCCTCCCCTGCCCCACACCTGCTGAGACCTTAAGGAAAGCGGAGCGGCCCTGGGCTGATTCTCTGTGATTTAACTCTCCCTCACTCCCGCAGCGCACCAAAGATGACCTTGGCAAACAGCCTTATGTATTATCCGTCTGGTGCAGAGAACAGAGTCAAAGAAAACCCACTCGGAAGTCTGCAGAGCTGCTAGTGGGGTTGGGAAGGGCAAGAAAGGAAGGAGACAGGATGGCAGGACATGTCCCCAAGGTGTTAGGCCAGATGGATTAAGGAGAGGAGAGTCGCACTTGTAAAGCTCTGCTCTGGAAAAATCGTTGCTGAGGAGAGATTACACACCAGAGCTTCACCAGAACGGGGCTTCGCAAAGAGAGATGGGGCAACAGCCAGCTCTCCCCAGACACCCACCCTCACAGCCATCCTTTGGCACTTCGGGCTGGTGGCTCAGAAAGGTAGCAGCTCTGGTCTAAACATCTCCTCCTGCCAAGGCAGGATTGTGCCGAGTGAGGAAAGCAGCCTGGCACTGGGGCCTCCAGGCCTGGTTTCTACCATCCTGATTCTGCTGTGTAACCTTGGATGAGTCACGTTACCCGCCTGAGCATATGTTCCCTTAACCGTAAATAAGGAAAATAACACCCAGCTCAGGGTACGGATGGGTGGAACCATGTGGGACAATGGTTAAGGGCAAGGACAAGGGAGTCAGGCGGCCCAAGTTCAGTGATTCAGTCACCCCTCTGAGCCTGTTTCTCCATCTGTAACATGGGCCTGGGTAGGTGTCTGCTTCCGCCTTTCCTGCTTGTACTAACCCTTGGGCTGGTTAGTCTTTGTTTCTGCCTCGTCCTCCCTGTGTGCGGGGGAGGCTGACCTGGGAGGACGCTGGCAAGGAGGGCCTGCCTCTGGCTTCTGGCTGTTCTAAATGGAGGCATCAGCAGGAGATTAAGGACAGGAGAGTGACATCAAGGTACCTGCCCCCAGGCTCCTTCCCCTGGCGTTGTAGCAGGCTGCCCAGCGGGTCCTCAAAAAAGGGCCAAGTCCCTCTCAGGCAGCCCTCTCCACCCAGATCTTTCTGTCTCTGGGTACTGACAGCTGCCCTTCACTCTTTGGATTGGGGTGTTAAAGGCACCCACTGTTCCCTGCCCAGAGTACTGCACCGTCCACGCAGTACTGCCCTCACCACCCTTTGTTATGCTGCCTCAGTTTACTCAATTTGAGTGGGCCTGTGTGTCCTGCTGAGACTCTGACTGAAGCAGCTGCCCCTTGGCCCCAGACCTGGCTCCATTGCCCTTTAGGTGTTTAAAGCAAGAAGAATCCCCACAGCTGAGTTCAGCTCTATGCTACGCCCTGTACACCCGGAAGCCTCACAACCTCACCTAATCTTTCAAATAGCCCTGGGGGGAAGCTACTATGGTTCTTCCCATTTTGCAGATGAGGAAACTGAGGCTCCAAGAATTGTTCTCAGCCAGGGCTCTAACTGTCTGTCCTGCACTCCTTCCCCAGCGTGGGCAGAGGAGCTTCTGAGTGCATGTGGTGCAGACTTCCAAGGCACGTTCTCAGGTGGACGTGTCCTCCCCACAGCCACTTTGAGGAACATGTCAGTCTGCAGTCAGGCGAATGATTAAGCAGGGTGATTTGATGAAGCCCACATAGCCTGACATAGCAGATGCGCAATAGATGCTAAACACTGTATTATGATTATTATTATTCCCAAACCCTTTTACAGTAGGGCGGGCGCGGGAAGTCCCCCTAAGGCCAGTTCCTTCCTCACAGCCTCACCAGCCCCTGTTCTTCTGATCACCTTGACTTTGGACTCTGCTGGGTCGGGAACCACAGGGAGGGTCTGTCCACACACACAGTTGTTCCTCCTCCTTCACTCCTAGCCCTGTCCTTCCTCATCCCCAAGCCTGCCTCTAGGGCCCTCTGTCACCTGCTTCTCTCCTTCTCTGCACGGAGCCTAGGGAGATGGGAGAAAACACGCCGTTACATCTGGGATGTGAAATGTAACTAGAGTCACAGCTTCAGCTCAGAGTGAAAGATTCAGGCCTGGCGTGAGTCAAGGTGGAATTTCGCTACTGGGTGTGAGGGGAGTTGAGGTGAGGGGTGGGGGACCCTAGGGTAGGCGCCCCCCGGGCACTTCTCCGGCCCCATGACATACATGGTGTGTCCTCTAGTCCTCCTTCCAGAAGTCTCCTTTGCACCAAGCTGTGTCCTTGGCACCGGAGATGCACAAATGACTCCCAGGCCCTGCTCAGAAGCTCTCAGTCCATGGAGGGGACGGTCCTGAAGCAATGACCACAGCGGGCTTGGTGCTCCAGCAGACGGGAGTCCCCCTTCCTACAAGCCCAGAGAAAGACCCCTTCGCCATATTTCCTCTAAGGCAAACACCTGGCCCCTGGTGCTCACGCATTCATTCAGTGAACCAGTATTACTCAGTGGATCCATTTTTGGCCACTTCTTCTCAGCCTCCTTCATTGGGTTCCCCTCCAATGGTACCCACTAAACAGTGGCTGGCCCCAGGGCTCTGGGCTGCCTTCCCGTCCTTCCCTCCGTGGTTTCATCCATTCTCCTCCCAGCCTTAAACACCATCCGTATACAATTTGCAGGACCTGAAGTCATGTGACTTCCAAAATATACCTCGACTCTCCCAATTCTTTTCACCTCCTGCATGGTCTCCCTAGCCCAAGCCAACCTCATGTGTAACCTGGGCTGTTGCAATAGCTTCCGGACTGCGGCCTACAAGTCACAGTCAATTCATATATCAGGTTGTCACTCCCCAGCGTAAAACCTTCCAGTGGTTTCCCTTGGCACTTGGAGTAAAATCCACATTCCTGACCGTGACCCTGAAGGCCACCCCAGCTGCTGACCTCCCTGAACCCACTCCCCGACCCCTCCCTCTCTGCGGCTTCCTGGTGCTTCTGCAAACACCAGGCTCTTCCTGCCTCTGCCAGGCTCTTCCTGCCTCTGGCCCCTTGACCTTCCCACAGCTGGCGGCTCCTTCTCAGCTTTCCGGTCTCAGCAAAACTGCCCCCCTCCTCATATTTCTGACTGTTCTAGCCAAAGTGGCCCTTGCCTCCACCAGATGTCTCATCTCATCGCCCTGTTTTATCTTCCCAGGAGCACTTATCCCAACCTAATCGTATATTGTGAATGTGTTCGCTTGCCTCTTCAAACCCCAGGAGAGTAGGGACCTGGTTGGCCTGTTCACCGCTGTGCCCTAGCACCTGGCCCCGAGCCTGGCACAGCATAGGTGCTCAGCAAGTAATTTGTTAAGGAGCCGATGCCAAGCGTGCCGCCAGGGTGTTGATTAACAGCCCAGGCATCTCTACAAGTTTATCTTCTGAACCCAGATCTCCCCTTTCTCAGGGCAAGTACGTTGCGTATCAAGAACACAGGGTGAATACAAATTTATCCTCCCCAGTGACTTCATGCCCAAGGTGAAGTGAGAAGAGATTGGTTTTTTAAAATAATAATTGTCTCAACCTGGATTCTGGCTTCAGCAGCCCCACCAGCCTGCTGTGTGGACATGACCTGTTCACTTTCCCTCTCTGGGCCTGAGTTCTTTCATTGTAAAATGGGGCTCCCAATACATGCTGCTTCCCTTTTAGATCCTAGGGAAACTTCTTCCCACTACCCACCCAGGAAAACTCAAATGTGAGGAAACCAGGATTTTCAGGCAAGGAAATCAGCCCAGGAGCTTTCCTGGGGCGTGGCTCCCACAGCCCCCGTCCTGCAGAGAGACCAGCTGGGCTTCCTAGAGGGCATGCCTGCCCAGAAGCCACCCCCATTCCACCCTGCAAAAGTCTCTAAAGGTTTATGTTGAGGCACAGTGAGGTGGCTGCTAGAGCCCAGGCATCAATACAGCCCTGGGACTGGCAAATAGAAGATGAATCCCCATTCCTCATGCAGCGTCCTGGTGGTGAGTTAGTGCAGCAATAGCTGCCATCCGGCACTGCTACACGGATCACGGGGGCTATGACTTATCCACAGTTACGCTGGCAACCACGGTGCTTTTCAGATAACAGGTGGAAAGTTCACAGAACCCACCACGTGATGAACACCTGCCCTTCCCTTAGCACAGCACAGTGAATAGAGGTTGAGAACCTTGAGCAGTGCCCCTACCTCAGTAATGAGATCTTGATAGTGACCCACCCCTAGCAGGGCCTTGAGGCTTCTGAAAGATCAGAGACACTGACAAGTTTACCAAGTTCCCGTGCCTGCCCTAATGGTTGCAGGACAGCAGCTCTTTATTCAAGCTAACCCTCCTCCAGCTGCAGAAGGTGGGGTCAAAAAAAGACTCTAGCTAGATGGGCAGGCAACAGGGGTAAAGTGTGCCATCAGTGGGATAAGAACCCCAAGCACATCTTGCTGTCCCTGGTGGAGAAGGTCTTGGTGGTGACACCAAAAGATGGGCAGAAGCTGACAGATCTGGTGCCTCTGACTATGCCATTCTGTGCTGGACCTGAGATGTGTCATCTCTGCCTCAGTGGTCCCATCTATAGAATGGGGATGCTAGGTGATCTCATAGGGTGACCTTAGGCGAGTGACTTCTTTATGAACCCCCGTTTCCCCAGCTATGAGATACTGTATAGGAGAGCTATAAAAACAAAATACACTATGTATTTTGTATTTAGAATATAGAATATTCTAGTATCAATCCTCTTTCCATTCCCTTTCCCATCTATTTAAAAAAAATTTTTTTTATTATACAGCAGGTTCTTATTAGTCATCAATTTTATACACATCAGTGTATACATGTCAATCCCAATCACACAATTCATCACACCACCACCCCCACCCCCCGCCACTTTCCCCCCTTGGTGTCCATACGTTTGTTCTCTACATCTATGTTTCAATTTCTGTCCTAAAAACCGGTTCATCTGTACCATTTTTCTAGGTTCCACATATATGCGTTAATATATGATATTTGTTTTTCTCTTTGTGACTTACTTCACTCTGTATGACAGTCTCTAGATCCATCCACGTCTCTACAAATGACCCAGTTTCGTTCCTTTTTATGGCTGAGAAATATTCCATTGTATATATGTACCACATCTTCTTTATCCCTTCATCTGTCGATGGGCATTTAGGTTGCTTGTATGACCTGGTTATTGGAAATAGTGCTGCAATGAACATTGGGGTGCATGTGTCTTTTTGAATTATGGTTTTCTCTGGGTATATGCCCAGTAGTGGGATTGCTGGATCATATGGTAATTCCATTTTTAGTTTTTTAAGGAACGTCCATACTGTTCTCCATAGTGGCTGTATCAATTTACATTCCCGCCAGCAGTGCAAGAGGATTCCCTTTTCTCCACACCCTCTCCAGCATTTGTTGTTTGTAGATTTTCTGATGATGCCCATTCTAACTGGTGTGAGGTGATACCTCATTGTAGTTTTGATTTACATTTCTCTAATAATTAGTGATGTTGAGCAGCTTTTCATGTGCTTCTTGGCCATCTGTATGTCTTCTTTGGAGAAATGTCTATTTAGGTCTTCTGCCCATTTTTGGATTGGGTTGTTTGTTTTTTTAATATTGAGCTGCATGAGCTGTTTATATATTTTGGAGATTAATCCTTTGTCCGTTGATTCATTTGCAAATATTTTCTCCCATTCTGAGGGTTGTCTTTTCATCTTGTTTATGGTTTCCTTTGCTGTGCAAAAGCTTTTAAGTTTCATTAGGTCCCATTTGTTTATTTTTGTTTTTATTTCCATTACTCTAGGATGTGGATCAAAAAAGATCTTGCTGTGATTTATGTCAAAGAGTGTTCTTCCTATGTTTTCCTCTAAGAGTTTTATAGTGTCCGGTCTTACATTTAGGTCTCTAATCCATTTTGAGTTTATTTTTGTGTATGGTGTTAGGGAGTGTTCTAATTTCATTCTTTTACATGTAGCTGTCCAGTTTTCCCAGCACCACTTATTGAAGAGACTGTCTTTTCTCCATTGTATATCCTTGCCTCCTTTGTCATAGATTAGTTGACCATAGGTGTGTGGGTTTATCTCTGGGCTTTCTATCTTGTTCCATTGATCTATATTTCTGTTTTTGTGCCAGTACCATATTGTCTTGATTACTGTAGCTTTGTAGTGTAGTCTGAAGTCAGGGAGTCTGATTCCTCCAGCTCTGCTTTTTTCCCTCAAGACTGCTTTGACTATTTGGGGTCTTCTGTGTCTCCACACAAATTTTAAGATTTTTTGTTCTAGCTCTGTAAAAACTTTCCCATCTATTTTCCTCTTTGTTATTCTACTTAATTTTACCATTTATGGACATATCTCTAAATAATACATTTGTAAAATATTGCATTTAATTTGAAATTTAAATAAATTGGAATCACACCAAAAAATCACACAAAAAAAACCATGAGCTTGATCATCTTGGCTCTGTGACTTGGGACAAGTCCCTTCCCCTCTCTGGGGATTGGTTTCCTGTTTCTAAAATGGGCTGAATGTAGGGGGCTGGAAGAAGGCTGACCTCTGAGGCCCCTTTCTATATACAGTTAAGTGACCTGACGCTCCACACGTCCCCATTGGCCTCTCTGTCCTGTGTGCCAGGCCTGAGACACTCCTCTTGGATAGGTCAGTTCTCACCCTGACCCTCTCGAGTCTGCTGCAGTTGTTTCTCAGTTCCCCTGAATGTGAGGCTTCTATCTGAACTCAAACAAGCTTTTAGCCAGTCCTGGACGGCAGATACTATTGTCTCCATTAATCCTACTGGGAGGGATTCACCTTTCTCGGCTGAATGAGTGATGCTTTGAGCCTTGCCCCAGAAATGTGGGCTGGACTGTTCAATACTTGTCACCAGCAAGCTCTCTTCCTGAAACCTCACCCTCTAGCCACCCAGGTGACTGAGTACCTTACCCTCCTTCTTCTCAGCAGTGGCAGAATCACCAAGTAAAGCTCCCCCCCTCCACTTTCTGACCTTGTTCGGATGCTCCAAGCAATAGTGATAAGTAATGTTGTGAAGAGGCAAAGAGGTTTGCAGTTAGACAGCTTGAACCCTGGCTCTGCTGTTTGTAGTCCGTGCAGCCTTGGCAAGTGCCTTCACCTCTCTGAGGTTCAGTTTGTGCATCTACAAAAATGAGATCGTAACACCTCCTGTAGGGTTCTTAGGAGATGCAGAGAACAAATTGGAAACACCTCAGACAACACCTGGCACACTGTAGAAGCTCAGGCCCTGCTGGTTCCCTTTCAGTTCTCCCGTCCCCGTAATATCATCTATAAAGCCAGATGGGAAAAAGATGCTCCATTGTCAGCTCCTATTCCAAAGAGGCATCCCCATCTATAGATTTATAGCACCTGGGCTCCTAGCCATATACCCAAAAGTCAAACTGAGCAGTGGTAATAATAGCTATTCAGCCATATCACACTGAACCGGGGACCTGAGTTAAGTCACAGTTCAGACCTGCCAACATTCACTAAGCACCTACTATGTGGCAGGCTCTGTGATAACCCCTGGGGAGAGAAAGATGGATAAGGAAGTGTAGCATTGAAATTAAAAGCTTGGTTTGGAAGTCAGACACATCTGGATTGGAGGTCTGGATTGAGTCATAAACTCCTTGTGTGGCACTGGGCAAGTTCATCACTTAAACTATCCAGACCTCAGCTTCTAAATCTAAGATGCCTTGGAGTTGCTGGAAGGATTATGTTATAAATCCCACAAGACATTATTTATATTATGATCTTTAAAGTCAATATTCTTGCATATTAGCCTACATATTTCCTTTGTAGTGTTCATTCCTTCTTACAATTTTGTGTTTCTGGCTGGAATCAGTTTTCTTCAATCTGAAGAATTTTCTTTGGTATATCTTCTAGGGCTGGTCTGATGACATTACATTTTTGTTAATTTTTAGTTTCCATTTGTCTGAAAATATCTTTATTTTGTTCCTTTTTCTGCAGGATTTTTTTTTTTTTTTGCTATTTATATAATACTAGGGGTAGTTTTGTTATTTTAAAAATTTCAGCATTTTAAAGATGTTTTCTAAAAGTTCATCCATTTTTGTTGAAAAATCAGCTAACATACTCATTCATGTTTCTTTGAAGATTTTGTGTCTTTTTCTCTGTGACTGCTGTGAAGAATTTGTCTTTGGTTTTTAACAGTTTGACTGTGAAGTGTGTAGATGTGATTTTTTTTTTAATCCTTTTTGGGGGTTCACTGAGCTTCTTGAATCGGTGAGTTGGTGTCTTTCATCAGTTTGGAAACTCTTGACTATTATCTTTCCAAATATTGCTTCTACCCAATTTCTCTCCTTGCTTCTGGGACTCCAAATATGTGTATGTTGGACCTTTGACATGAGCCACATGGTGCTTATACGCTGTTGTTTTTTTTAATGTTCTTTTCTTTTTTCTTTCTGGTTTTAGTTTGGCTGTTTCCTATTGTTCTGTCTTTAAATCACTGATCCTGTAGTCTGTTGTGTTTTGTCTGCTGTTAAATCCATCTAGTAAGTTTGTACTTTTTTACTGATTCCAAGTAACTGTTGAAAGATAGGAGACTTCAGAAGGCTCATATTTTCATCCATTTCATCCATCATTTTCATTTCTCTTTAACACAGGAATTGTAGTTAATGTTTTTATCTGATGACTAAAATATCCAAATCATCTGTGAATCTGTTTCCATTGTTTGCTTCCTTTTCTCTTCCTCTTCTTGCCTCTTCACATGCCTTACGATTTTGACTGTACGCTGGACATTGTGTATTAAAGAACTGTGGAGGCTCCAGATGATTTATTCTATCAGAGAAGCTTCTTCCTTTCCTCTGTTAGGGGACAGGGTAAACGGCTGAGTCCCTCAGCCCATTCAGGAATTGAGATGGGTCATTGATGGGTTGTAGTTTTTAACAGACTACGTCCACCACCTCTGGTTTGTCCCTGTTCCTTGAGTGTGGCCCTCCAAGACTGTTGAATAAGAACCACACTGGTTTCTGTCTCCTCATTCCCAAAAGAGGGAAAAGAGTCAGGCATTTATGTCAGGTCCTCTCCCTCTAGTGGAAATCTGTCTCCTAAGGACCATGAGATCATAAGAGATTTTATTCCAACTTTCCACCTCAGCTTCCATGTTACCTGTGCTGCATCAGTACTCAGCAGTGTCCTATAGAGAAAATCAGCCTTATATTTCTGGCTTTTATAGGTTCCAGTCTATCATACCAGCCCTGTACAACTGCCTTAAAGCTCTGCTAGATTCCGTTTCGCCCAGCAGACGACCTCTGCTTGGGCCAAGGTTAAGCCTCAGTTAATGTCCAGAATCGCAAATGCCCCCAGGGGAAGAAAGCTGTCAGCAGTTATCAGCTTATTTAGGAAGAGCTCTTCCTTTTCTGCAACTTAGGTCCATTTACTTCTCATTTCCACAGCTCTTTGATACCCTCAAAATCTCTATTTTTGCAGCTTTTTTTTCCCCTTTATAGTTCTTGCAGTGGGGGAGTTGGCCTGCTACGATACACTACATCCTACCTGAAGTCAGTATTTTATCTTGTTATTTTAAGTCAACAAATTAAACATTATTATTATTAATTCATGTAGTAATATTAGTTTAAATTTACCCTCATATTGGTCGCATCTTTGCTTATTATTCCTCAGACCTTCTATCTAGATTAATTTTCATTCTAACTAAGTGAACTTCTTTAAGAATTTCCTTTGATGAGGATCTGTTGGTGGTTAAACTCAGTTTTTATTCGTCCAAAAATATCTTTAGTTTGCTTTCATTCTTGAAACATAATTCTCTGGGTGTACATTTGCAGGTGGTCAATATTTTTCTCTTGACTCACCAAAAACAGTATTCTACTACATTCTGGCTTCCATTGTTGTTGAGAAGAGAGCTGTTAGCCTAATTGCTGTTTATTTGTAGATGGTCTAACTTTTCTCTCTGATTGCTTTTAATATTTCTCTGTCATAGATTGTGATGTTTCCTGCACCTTCTAGAATTGAGCTGTTTACTATCTGAATGATCATAAGCAGTGGCCCTGTGTTAGACTTTCTCACTCTATCCTCCACATCTTTTAACATCTTTCATTTTTTCCATCTTTGTCTTTCTAGCCTATATTCTAGATACTTTTACTTTATAACCACCTAATTGTTTACTAATTCTCTTCAGTTGTTTCTAATTTGCTCTTTAACCTATCCATAACCATCCATTGAGGCTTTTACATTTTTTTAATAAACATATTTTTATTTCTAGATGTTCTATATGATTCTTTTTCAAATCTGCCAAGACATTTTTACAATATCTTATTATTTGCTTATATTTTGAAGCCTCCCTTTTATTTCTTTAAACATGTAAACATTGTCATCTTGTATTCTGTATCTAATGAAAATTCTAATATCTAAAGCTTTGCTGATCTGATTTTCGTATCTGTTTTTCCTGCTGGTTCTCTCTCATAGTGCCTTATATCCTTGTATGTTTTGTCATTTTTGACAATGAATTTTCCTTGGAACTTTATCTTTGAGAATTTTTTGAGGACTGAGTTAAAGTTTCACTTCTCCAGAAAGGACTGTGCTTGCTTCTTTCAGTCACCTGGGGAAGCTACCAATCCTAAACCATTTTTTTAAAACATTTTTTAAATTTACTTATTATTTATTTATATTGGCTACTCTGGGTCTTAGTTGCGGCCCTCGGGATCTTTAGTTGTGGCATGCTGGCTTCTTAGTTGCGGCATGCATGTGGGATCTAGTTCCCTGACCAGGGCTCAAACCCCTGCATTGGGAGCGTGGAGTCTTACCCACTGGACCACCAGGGAAGTCCCAATCCTAAACCATTTAAAATTAAATTTTCTACTTGAGATTTTTCAGACCACAAACCCAAGTGAGGGCTAGCACAGGGTTACAAATTCTCAAGGAACATGAGTCCCCTCCCTTCCCCACTTCCCCAATCTTCATCAAAGTCAGGTCAGGCAGATTTTCCGTGTGAATTAATTTCTCATTCACCTTTATATTAAAGGTCTAACCCTTTGAGATCTAAGACTTAAGTGGAGGGCTTTACCCACTTGGTGGGGCCTAGGTTGAGGCTCACGGGCTCTAGAATGCAGGCTCCGTCGTTGTGGCACATGCGCTTAGTTGCTCCACGGCATGTGGGATCTTCCCAGACCAGGGCTCGAACCCGTGTCCCCTGAATTGGCAGGCAGATTCTCAACCACTGCGCCACCAGGGAAGCCCCTCCTGGGTTCTTTTTAATACAAAAAGATTTTAGTCCCAACCTTAGACCATGATCATGGTCTTGGCTAAGAAAACCTGCTCTGATTTGAGGACCTGACATTCATACAACTAACTGATAATATTGATTGTCTGTCTCTTAACCATGTTAAGAATATAATTAAGGAAAACTGCAATAATGATAGCTGCTTTACTGCTGATGAAATCACCGAACACTTGATTTAACTCCAGCATTTCTGAAAGTGTGTTCCTTGAACATTAGATCATGCAAAGGGTCTCTAGGTTTAAATAAGCTTAAGGAATGTTATATACTTGAAGCTTCTCTTAGAGATTCACAACATACATTAGAACATTCATGGCTCTGAGAAGTCCTATGATAAAAAAAAAAGTCTGTTTGATTCATTGTTTTCAAATCATATTTAACCACAGAAATATAAGGAACTTGGAACAGTGATAACTCATCTTTTAGGATAGAATTCACTTCTGTCACAGAAATTGGTCAACCCTCAACGAACATTGAAAAGTGGGTTATAGAGATAAGAAACGTTTATTCAGCCAATATTTGTTGAATGCCCGCTCTGCCTACCACTGTGGGTATACATTGATGAATAGAACAGACAGTGGTTTCTGTCTTGTGTAGCTTATAGGAGCATTGGACTGTCATGGGAAGCGTTAAGAAAGAAACATCAAGTGGTTAGAACCTAGGTGCTCCTCAAGTTATGGAACAGGCCCACGAGTTGGGCAGTTGGCCAGATATTTGCACCCAGCCTAGAAGCTACAAAACTTACTGATATAATTGTACCACTCAAGAGAACCATAAGGAAGACTAAGCACAATCACATTTGTTTCTGGAACAGCAGAGTTTATCTAGGAAAGAAAGTTCAGGAAAGACAGGTAAGGAAGTAGGTCGTTTTAAGGCTTACAGAATCTCTGAGGGATCTGAGGATTCTTTCTAAGTTAAGCTCTGTAACTGTCTGAGTGATAGTCCAAGTTCAGTAAATGTTAGCTGGAATGATGATGGTGGTGATGGTGATGATGTTGATGGTGATGACTATAGTAATAATGATGATGGTGTTGGATGGTGATGATGGCGATGATGATTGTGATGACAGAGATAGTGATATGATGGTGATGATTGTGATGATGATAGTGATGACAATGATAATAATGATGGTGACAATGATGGTGATGATAAAGATGGTGATGACAATAGTAATGATGATGGTGATGGTGATGATGGTGTTGGATGGTGATGATGGCGATGATGATTGTGATGACAGTGATAGTGATATGATGGTGATGATTGTGATGATGATGGTGATGACAATGATAATAATGATGGTGACAATGATGGTGATGATAAAGATGGTGATGACGATAGTAATGATGATGGTGATGGTGATGATGGTGTTGGATGGTGATGATGGCGATGATTGTGATGACAGTGATAGTGATATGATGGTGATGATTGTGATGATGATGGTGATGACAATGATAATAATGATGGTGACAATGATGGTGATGATAAAGATGGTGATGACGATAGTAATGATGATGGTGATGGTGATGATGGTGTTGGATGGTGATGATGGCGATGATGATTGTGATGACAATGACAGTGATATGGTGATGATTGTGATGATGATGGTGATGACTGATAATAATGATGGTGACAATGATGGTGATGATAAAGATGGTGATGACGATAGTAATGATGGTGTTGGATGGTGATGATGATGGCAGTGGTGATTCTGATGACAGTGATGGTGATATGATTGTGATGAGGATGGTGATGACAGTGATAGTAATAATGATGGTGATGATGATTGTGTTGGTGATGATGATTATGACAGTAGTAGGAATCTTCAACTCCTTCCTTTCTTTCAATGCTGCTTTCAGTTGATCACCAAGAACTGTGAGTCTACTTCTTAAGTTACTCTTAAATCCACCCTCTCATTTCTCTCTGAAATTCCATTTTCTTGGAATAGGCCTTGATCTTTTCTTAATGGCCACCTTGTCTCATTTCCCTGCCTCTAACTCCCATTCTTCCGATCCATACCCTACACTGTGCTAAGGTAATCTTCCTAAAGTTTGTCTGACCACAACTCTGCCTTGTCAAACAGCCTCTGAGGTTTCCCCAAGGCCTGTGCTGAAGGTGCCTGGGTGGATTAGCAGGGATTAAAGGCTCTCCACAGCTTCCCTCCCCAGCCATATCTCTTCCCGTCTCATCATGTATCCTCAACTCAACTACACCCAGCCCACTGCACCCCAGTCACACCATGCACACACGCACTTCCATGCCTCTTTCGTGCTCTTCTCCTCATTTGTCTGTTCTCCTTCTTGTCTTTTAGCAAAACCTACGCTTATCCTTCAGCTCAACAGCCAGAGACTCTCTGGGGCTTTGCCTCATCCTCAGCCCCGGAATAGACTGTAATGTTGCTTCGCCTGGCCTCCTGTAATGCTTTCTGTGTGTATCTGTGTGGGCTTTGCCACATGCAAGGTCATGTTATTGTCTGTGTCCACCCTGGGTGGGAGGCGCTGCTGGAGGGCATGTGCCACATCTAGACCCACAGTCCACTCGAGACCTCACACAGTGTAGAATCCCAGAGACGTTTGTGTAACCATCACCAAAGTGCTGGGTAATTGCACCCCCATAGAGTAATAGCTATGCAGAGCCAGACCCCCGTTCTTATGGGATCTGTGTTGCCCACACTTTCTTTCCTGACAATCCTGGGCCAGGGCTTCACCAGGTTTGTAATCCAGGGGAGCCTGAGACCAGACGCCATCCTCTTTTCCTTCATCGACACAGTTTCACTTGTTCTCACAAGGATGTGTGTGTATATGTGTATGCACGTGTGTGTGTGTAGGTGGTTGTGTATGCCTGTTCATGGTGAAGTCTGGATGGGCTGGAGGGAGACTCAGTCCTCTGTGCCATAGATCAAGGACACTGCATTCTCCTTAGCCTTTAGCAAGTTATTAAAATTAGAACCATTTGTCACAGGAGGGCTCAGTGCAGCATCAGGCCCTGGGAGGGACCAGGATATATCTCTTGGCCTCTGAAAGGAATGAATCTGTTCGTTCACACATTGATTTCACGAATATTTATTGAGTCAGTTGTGTGCCAGGCACTGTGCTAGGGACTGGGGATACGGAGCTGAGCAGAAAAGAGCAGAACGAAGTGCTCGTTTTCATGGGTTTTATGATCAGCTGCCCTACCAGTGGGGGTGGGGGCAGACAACAATCAGGGTAACAAACCAACAAGATAACTGGAGGCAATGATAAGGACTACAAAGGAAATAACACAGGGGGACATGGGCAGGTAATGCGGGGAGACTGGAGAGCTGCTTTGATGGGGAAATCCAAGAGGGCTTCCCAGTGGAGGTGGCATTTGTGCTCAGGCTTCTGTAACAGGAAGGGGCCAAATGTGTAAACCTCTGGGGGAAGATGGAAGGCCACTCCAGGCCAGGCAGAAAGAAGAGAAGGAAGGCAGTCATGGTTGGACCACAATAAATGCGAGGGAGGGTTCTAGAAGAAGCAGTTAAAAGGCGAGCAATGGCCAGGCGAGGCAGGGCCTTGTGGGCCACGCCAAGGAGTTGGGGTTTTATTCTAAGTGCAATGGGAGGCTGCTGGATGGTTTTAAGCAGGAATGACAAGCTCCCATGGGTGCTTTCCGAAGCTCAGCTGTATGGGGAAGGAATTGCAGAGGCGACAGAGTGGACCAGAGAGGCAGTCAGGAGCTGTCCAGGCCAGGGCTGGTGCTGACGAGGAGCAGGGGTTAGCGCTTGGAGTCTCACAGTGGTGAGATGCAGCCTTTCCCTCCCTCCTCCCTCCTTCCTTCCTCGGAAACCCAGCTGGCCCTGGAGGGCTCCCAACGAATGACATCATCTTCAGCTCTGGGGTGCTTGATATGCAGGGAACACATCCCAAGGGTGCGCTGAGGCCATACACCAAAGCACGAAGCTGCCAGCCTGTGTCGGAGGGAGAGATGAAGGGAGAAAACCCCAATGAGCCCCTCCTGCGGCCCAGACACTGGGTCCAACACCATTATCCAGCACATTCTGGATAATACAGTAGCCCTGTGAGGGGCGGCTCTGTTTTGCAGATGAATCCGATAACCCTGATCAGGGAAGGATGCTTGGAAATCACATGACCCATCCTCCTGTCTCAGAGCCTGTGTGTATCCCTGGTTCTCGTTTATTTATCAATCATATCCTTAAGTAGAACTCTTACTATGTCTTAATCACTTTGCAAATATTATTTTTCATAACCGCTTCATAAAGTAGGAATTATCATTGTCCCAATTTAACAGGAGAGGAAAACTGAGGCCCAGAGAGGCTGAGTCACTTGCCCGAGGTAGCACTGAGCCAGGATTTAAACCCAAGCATATGGAATCCACATTCTTTTTAACTCTACCTGTTGCCCTCTCCCCTCTATTGTTCGTGAGCTAGAATAATGGAAAGATCTCCACCCCACCCTACCCCTCAGAGGGCTAACACATCTCTTGTACACATAGTGGTATTGCCGAGTTGTTCAGTGTCACAATGACCATCTTGGGAGAGTAAGGACTCCTCATAGGAAGGCTGGCCTGTCTTAAAGAGGAGTTCATTTCCAGTTACAATTCCTTACAGGTAACGAGAAGGTCTCAGACTGGAAACTCAGAGTGAGAAGGCGGACCTAGGTTGTCTATTTTATTTAACCTTCTGTCTCTAGGTTTAGCAGAGTACCTGGAACAGAGGAAGTGCTCAGTAACATGTGTTGAGTGAGTGGATGGATGGATAAAAGGGTGAACACGGGCTTATCCTTCCTGCGAGATTTTTACAGCTGATCCAACAATACCTGGTACAATGCGGGCAGGCAGTGTGGGAGGGCCACGTCATGGCTCTTGCCCTCACATTCCAGGGTCTAGTTCAGTGTGCCAGTGTCAAATGCTTGCAAGGCCGTGGCCTGTCCTCAGTTCCAGCTGACCATTGAGGCCTGTGGGAATGTGGCCCTGTGTGGCCATGTCTTCTGATTTTTCACGAGAATCTGGATATACAGATGTCATACAAAATTATCTGATTTTTAGAAGACTGTGTGTCCCCAAGAAAATATATCTAAGCACTAGCTAGATCAAGTCGCTGGGCCACTACGTTGAGACACCCAGTCTAGAATCAGTAGGAGGTGGGCCAGAATGGGGTCTGGATTGTTGACCACTAAGAAAGATGGGAAGGTCCCAGGAGCCTCTAAGAGGAAGTTTCATTTTGCACACTGGCTTATCCGGATTCAGGATATGATCAGTGTTAATTTTCCGGTTGTCATCTCAGGATTTCAGTTGTCTTGTCCAATGCTGCAGCCAAGCTCAGTCAGTTCTGTCGAGGGATTAGAGGATGGCTCTCATGTACAGAACTGGGCCAAGGTGGTAAAGAGAGGGCAGTGGCTTTTGAGGCCCGAGGAATGGGGAAGGTGGCTTGATGAATGAACCTAATGAAGCTGCAGCATCTTAGAAACCAGGGCTGAGCAGCCCAGCCATCCTCCCCCAAATGGAGATTCACCACCCGTGGCCAGACTCAAGGATGTGAGCTTTATTTTCTTAATCAAGAGAGAAAATTTCTTTGCAGGCACTATTCCCAGCTGGGAAATTCTTTTTATGTTCCATTTAATCCCTTCTGCTGCTGCCAGAGCTTCCTATGGTTCTATTTCTTTCCCATGTTTGTCATCCTCTCCTTCCCCTTCTCCTCTCCTTTTTCTTGCCCCCCACCCCCTTCCCCAGCACCAGCCAGAGCCCGTGAGAAAGGGAGGGGGAATGCGCTCATCCTGGCTCCGTTTGGGGTGGACTTTTAATCCAGGCATGTTGCTGCATTGCCAACACCCAGCGCCGAGCAAGCGTTTGCACCAGGTATTTAATTAAACCAGGGATTCCCAGGGGATTTGAGAAACCGACTGGCGGGGGAATGGGCTCTATCTCCACATCTTATTTTGACAAGAGCTGTAATTATCCCTCATCGCTGGCAGGCGAAGCAGAATCGCTTTCCTTCCAGCCCCATCTTCTTAGAACAAGGGTACTCAGGCTCTTCTTTGCTCTAGCAATAAACAATCTGCAGACCTAGTTTCGCCAGTTAGGCTGAGACTGAGCTCAGCCATTACTTAAGTTAATGTAGATGTGCCCCGCAGCTTGATTGCCAGCAGTGTCTGTGGGGGTGACTTTGGAGCACCTGATCCGTGCACTAGGGATACTGCCCCCCAAGGAAGATCTTTGTGGGCAGAAGGATGGAGGTGGGAACCACATCCTCCAAAAGGACACAGGTTACTCCTCCAGGAGTCAACATGTATAGGGCACCTTCTGTGCCTGTCTGATGTTTAACCTTCTCAGCCATCCTGCCAGGTTGACATCACCATCCCATATTACAGATGGGGAAACTGAGGCTCTGAGAGGCAAAGCCACACTGTCAGCTGCAGTGGCCTCAGGACTTTCCCCAAGGGCCAGCCCCACAGCTTCTGCTCTTTCTACTTTATGGCACTGTGTCCCATGGATGCCAACCCCCCCCCCCCCCGCCACGGCACGTGGACTTCAGAGCCAAGTCTGCCGAGGCTCCAATCCCCACTCTCTGTGCAACCCCCTTGCTAGCTGTGCAACCCTGGCCAAGTGACTCAACACCCCTGGGCCTCTCTCCTGAGCTGTAAAATAAGATTCCACAAGTATCCACTGTGTGGGGTTGTCAAAAGGATGAAGTATATTCATGCATTGAAAGGACCTGGCACATAGGAAGTACTCAAATGTGTTAGCCACTATTAGGGCATGGTGAATATTTTCTGGAATGAATATGGATAAACTTAAGTCAACAATTTTCTCTCCTGAAAATTGTCCATTATGAAGCCATCTCAAACAGATGTGGCCTGGAGGAGTGAATATACGTAGGAGGTTCTGGTACCTCATGCCTTTTTTCCCTACCTCCTCTCTCCTGCCTCCCCCTGGCATTCTTCATGCAGCTCATGCTATAAGCATTTCCTGAGGCCCCTTATGTGCCAAGCTTTGCCCCTGGGGTTAGGTCCCCGGCAGTGAACAATGTGGGTCCTGTCCTCTGAGGGACGAACAGTCACAGGATTGTGATATAGTGCTGGTGGAGATCAGGAAAGGCCACTTTAAGAGTGTAATATTTGAGCCATATGACCATTATTAGGAAGAGCATTTCTAGGCAGAGGAAACAGCTTGTGCAAAGGCCCTGAGGTGGGAACATGTGTGAGGAACAGGAAGAAGATCAGAGTGGCCAGACTGGAGTGAGGAAGAGAAGATGGGTAGGAATAAGTTTGGAGTCATAGCCAGGGGTCAAATCATAGAGCCACAGTGACAAATTGGGGCTTAATCTGAGTTTTCTAGCACAAAGTTGTTTAAGTGAGAGGAGAGTGGTAAAGTGCTTGGAACAGCATCTGGCATATTGGAGCCCTAAACAATAGTCATATTATGGCTTCTCCTCCTCTTTTCACACTCAGTACTGAGGCTTTCTCTTGTCTATTAGCAAACTACAGACATTCTGGTTTAGGAAAGTGCACTGTACTTAAAGTTACACAGACTTGGGCAACAAGTCTCAGCTCTGTGCGTTTATAAACCCCCTTCCTTCCTGGAGTGTTTATAGAATGGCTACATCACATCCCCTGCCTAGGTGGTTGGGACGATGAACTTGAAAGTAAAGTGTCACAGTCAAAGATGCTTATTATTTAAACTGCTCTTGCACTCTAAGATCAGAAGACTGAAGCTGGCTGGGACCTCAGGGGAAACGTCCCTTCCAGCTGCATCATCAGACAGGTGGGACACCAAGCTCACCTGTAGAGAAAGGTCAGAGCACACTGGGAGTGGACAGAGTGACTCTATTCAAGGTCATAGGAAGACTCTCAGAGTGACCCTGACAGCTGTCAGAGAAGCTGTCAGCTTGTGCAGCCCCTGGGGCTAGTTGGGAATGACCCTGGGTGCTGCCATCCAGCCCACCTGTGCATTTCCCTGAAAGAGGTAGCCAAGTGCTGATTCAGGGGAATTAAAACCCTAATGGTCCCCAAGTCTATTACTATGTTTTAACGAGCTAGAAAAGCACAAACTGAAATCCTTAAGGGCATCAGCCGTGACACACAAATCTAATAAAATAAAGTGCTTATAAATCCAAGACTTGTTTAAAACCCAGAAATTGCAGATCACCATATGGAGCTATATCTTGTTAGCCCCTAACAAGCTGAGTGGCTTTGAACCAGTCCTTTCTCTTCCCAGGACCTCAGTTTCTCCATCTGTAAAATACAAGGATTAAAAAAAAGACAGGGATCCCTGTGTTCTCTTCTATCCCAGACAGGCTTTGATTCTAAGTATTTCTTAGGGAAAGTCTACCCTGGGCTATGCAGTGTCTTTATTTGATACCTTGTGTGATCTGCTCTTGAGAATCTTCTTCCCAATCCCAGCTTAAACGTCACTCCTCAAGGTAACATCCATCATCACCCTAGACAGAATCACCTCCTCTCTCTATTAAACTAAACTCCCTTTGCAAATTTGATAGAAGTAAAGATAAATGCATTGTCTTCAAAATTCTACTCCTGTAGCCCCAAAGTATTGTTTATAGTTCTCTTATTCAAGCTATCACAATAAACCCACAATTAGTTATTTGCATATATGTCCAGTTATCTACAAAGCAGCAAATATATTATTCATTTTTGGCTCCCTCCCCAGTACCTAGCACAGGAACTATTTACAACATAGTAAGTAGTTCTCCAAATTTTATAACATTACACCTTATCTGTCTACTGCTTGGGATGGCCCAGGAGGGCCACCTTGGCCTTGAGGCAGGCTCCTATTCATCCTTCAAAGTCCAACCTCCAAATCCCCTCCTCTGTTGAACTTTTCTGCTTTGGCTAAGTGAGTCTTACTTTGGGCTCCTTCATATCTATACGCCTTCTGTTGTCAGGGGCACTGCATGCTGCCAGGGTCTGTTTACTGTCAGTACCCTCCTCTAGGCTGGGGCTCCTTGAGGAAGCAACTCTGGACATTTCTCCTCTGCATCCATCCCCAGTGTTCTTGGCCAGGATCTGTGAGGGCCTTGGTGCAAGTTAGGGAAACTGAACTTAATTGCCAGGCAATGGTGGGGCTATTAAACAGATGTGTCAGAGCTCTGACACATAAACACAGACAGATGCCCACAACCCAGCAAGCCCCCAAAGCTGTAGGCTCCTCAGCCCGAGCCCTAGAGAGCATCTTGATTGCCATTCCAGCCCCTGACCACCTTTCCTACTCTCCCAGTTCCCTCCTGCTTTTCCCTCATCCGTGTAAATAAGGCTGACAGTATTTCCAAGGAAACATTCAGCTACTTGGTCACTGTTGTGTTTCTGAAGTTGGGAAAGTAGGGCTTTCATAGGTAATGCTCGATAGTATGCTTTGCAACATAGGCATGAGTTATATACTATGTTCATTTCGTGCAAATCAGCTGCTTTGTAAAGAGAAGGTTTATGTGACATTTTTAAATTGATAAAGCTTATGCTCAGCGTAACACAGGTTCCAGAAGTTTCCTAAAGTCCTCCTGTGGAGCCCACACTGAGCAACAGCAGGAGGAAGGGCCAGGTTCTCAGGGTAGTAAGCTCACTGTGGGGCAGGCAGAGCTCATAAACTAACCCCTCACCGCCCTCCACTTGTCCCTCGCCACTTCTGGGTTTCCAGCCGGAAGCCCCGCGAGGGAATTCTCTGTGCTCTTCCCCATGACCCGACCCGGCGAGCTGTGCACGCCCCGGTACTTATTACTCCCGGTCTGGATCTGGGCTAAAAGCATGGGTCAGGCTTCAGATCTGATCAGGGAGAGAACCAGAGTGTCTGGACAGGTGCGCTGCCTCGTGGCAAAAGCCTTGGAAAAGATGAGACCTGGGTCTTAGGCTTAATTCTGCCTGTGACCTTGGGTATCTCACCCTGTGACCTTGGGCCTCAGTTCTCAGCTGCCCCACGGGGGCAGTGAGACTTCCATGTCACACAACAGTGTTGTGAGTTCTCTGACCCTCTCCCTCTCAGGACCACCTCATGTTTACCAGTATTTCTGTCTCCCCCTACCCTTCCCCTGTGGATTAGGGTGGTCCGAACTTGGGAAGGGGGCAGGCAGCTTGTGGGTATCCCAGAGATTCGAGTTTCCAGGACTCTCTAGTAAGAATCATTTTCATTTGCAGGTCTTTGCTTCTCAGTCACTGTCTTTCTTTCTTTAAATCATTTTTTTCTTCATGTAAATTGAAGTATAGTTGATTTACAATATTGTGTTAGTCTCAGGTGTACAGCAGAGTGATTCAGTTATATATATATATATTTCAGATTATATTCCATTATAGGTTATTACAAGATATTGAATATTGCTCCCTGTGTTAAATACAGTAAATCCTTGTTGCTTATCTATTTTATTTGTAGTAGTTTGTAACTGTTAATCTTATACTCCCAGTTTACCCCTCTCCCCCTCCCTTTCCCCTTTGGTAACCATAAGTTTGTTTTCTGTGTCTGTGAGTCTGTTTCTGTTTTGTATGTAGATCCATTTGTATTATTTTTTATATTACACATATAAGTTATATCATACGATATTTGTCTTTGTCTGACTTACTCACTTAGTATGATATTCTCTAGGTCCATCCATGTTGCTGCAAATGGCAGTATTTCGTTCTTTTTTATGGCTGAGTAATATTTCACTGTATACCACATATACATACATACATTGTATGCCACATATATACCACATCTTCTTAAATCAGTCACCTGTTGATAGGCTTTTGGGTTGTTTCCATGTCTTGGCTATTATAAATGGACAGTCGCTGTCTCTTTTTCTCCATCTCTGTTAGTTTCCCTGTGTCCTTCTCTATGAATCTTTGTGTCTTTTTCTATCTCTGTCTGCCTTTCTCTTTGTCTGTCTCTTTCTGTCCTATACTATCTCTTCATCCCGTTCCCCACACCCTTCCAGCCCCTAATGTCTTTCTCTCTGGGTTTTCCGCTGCATATTTCTTCCTCTCCACCTCCTTCTACCTCTCACCTATCTCCCTTCCTCTCCCTTGCTCTCCCTGCTTCTCCCTCCACCTCTCCCACTCCTGCTCCCCTGCTTCTCCCTCTGTACAGGTCTCTGTCTATTTCTCTCTCTAACTGTCCATCCTTCTCATAAGAAGAGGTCCCCTTTGGGGCCCAGCAGCCAGGCCAAGCATCCTATATGCAATGGACATACCTGCTGTCCAGCTCCTGACTGGAGTGTAGCATCTGCCCTGGGTTTGTTTCCACTTACAAAGGGCATCTGTAATTAATGTGGGCAGTGATTAAGGAGGGGGAGATGTGTTTATGCTCCTCTCGGGCAGCAATGAAACACCCATAACATTTAATGTGGTACACCGACATTTAAATGTCAATTAAAAAGTCCCCGTTCTGCTTGGCTGGCCCCTAGATCCTCAGATGAACGTTGCCGTCCCGCCTGCCTCGCCAACCCCACTGAGGGCCGCTGGCGTGTAGATGACATGGCAGCCACAGTGACCGTGACAGTAGGGGTGGGCAGAGTCTGAACGGGCTGAGAGCATTCCAGGAGTGGAAGACAGCGTGAAAAGAGGCAGGGAGGGAGTTGGTGCTGGGCTGGAGCAGGAACATGCAGGAAGTTAGCTGGAGCGAGTGTATGAAGGGGATACATGGGAAGCAAGACTAGAGGCAGCATTTGCCTGCTTCCCCTCTTGTCCCTGTCCCTTCAGGGCATTGCCTAAAGCTCATCTGTTACTTATCACTTAGGTGCAAAGTCTGCCTCTGATCACCCCCCACTAGACTGAGAGCATCTTAAGGCCCCGGTCCATGTCTCATTCACCTCTCCACCGCCCGTGATGCTCAGTGCACACAGTGTCTGGCACACAGTAGGTACACAGGAGTGGTCCATTCAGTTTCATGCAATACTTATTTCCTGAGTTCCCACTAGGTAGCAGGACTTACCCTAGGAACTGAGGTTACAAAAATGATTAAGACTCAGACTTAACCTCAAGGGCTGTATTATGTATTGAAAGACAAACAGAAAAGGCAAATGCTAAGACAAATGGAAGCAAAGAGAAGAGGCAGCTGGCCCAGCAAGGATGACAGGGAGGGCTTCCTGGGGGAGCTCAAATGAAGCTGAGACCCAAAGAACAAATACGTGTTTGCCAGGCAGATAAGAGGCAGGGGGGATTCTAGGCAGCGGGCCCAGCACACGTGTGGAGGGAGAGGTGAGCCCAGGAGTGTTCAGTGACAAGGATTAAGGAGTCGGCAGCAACAGGACCCAAAGCTTCACTGTGAAATCCATGCCCAGGGACCACGTGACTGTACATGAGCTCTGTGAGGGCAGGGACCTCGGCGGCCTTGTTCACAGCTGTTCACAAGAGGCAGGAAGAGTGCCTGACACACTGCAGGCATTTGATAAACATGTGCTGGATGAATAAATAAATGCTCTCTTCTCTGGCCTCTCTTCCCTTGTCCAGTTCCCAAAGCCCAGTGGGTCCCTGCAAGTGCATTTATTTTGCAAGAGCCTTTCTCAAAGCCTGGCACCCTGTGGGTACCCCACCCCCTCATCCCCTGCATGTCATCTCCCAGCCCCTGAGCTGCCGTGTCTGAGAACGACATGCTCTATTTTCTCAAGAAAGTCTGTTCAACAGGAGGCAAATTTTCATCTAAAATTTCCTGGAATTGCCGTACAGAGAAATCTGTCTTCCTGAGCCCAGGGCTCTAAGCTGCAGCTGAAGAATGAAACACAGCAAGTGGAACATCTGCCCAGAATGGGGTTCAGGCCCTGGAATAACACATGGGACCAGGTCTAGTCCTATGGCCCTTGCAGTCCCCGGTCCTAACGCAGGTGTTCATTTTCCCCTCTACTCTGGGAAGGGAGCCCAGGGCCAGGGCACCAAGTTTCTAGACTGTCGGTTTGCCACCCAGAGCCATTTTTCACCCCCACTCACAACCCTCCAAACCCAGACCTAGTTCCCCCCATAATCTGCCTTTTCAGTCTTGGATACTACAGTACTGGGAACTCCCTAGGAGAGCCTACAAAACCCAGAGCTTCCCCATCCTCCATCCATCAACCTATCATTTACTCATCCTCCCTCTCGGTTAGAAGCCTCCCCAGAGTGCAAGGTCCTATCTTGCCTATTGATTTGGCAGGTGCTGCTCCTCTCCACCTTGGCTGGGGCACGGTTTACACTCCCCATATGCAGACACAGTGGTGAAAGGAATGAATCTAGTGATTGCGCTGACTTTGGTTCAATCAGTTGCTCAGTTTCTTGGAATTACATCCCAGTGGCTGCTATTGATGGAACTGTATGGAGTGGTACCCGGAGCCTGCTGGACACAGGTTCATGGTCCTAAATTCAATTTGATGATATCACGTGCCCATGCACAGGGCTTCCTTACCTGTCCTTCCCCCGACACCTCACACTCCGGCCTGAATTTTCTGAGGCAAGGGGATCTGTGCTAAATATTTGGTGTGAGCGATGCAGTAAAAGTCTTCCTTTGTCCCCCTCTTTCTTATATCTTACCTGTAGAGGAATGGGAAGGTATACTATATAGTTTAGAAGTGGAGGTTTTATGATGTTGGACATATTCAGGAAGGTTCCAATCCCAACACATCCCTGCTCTCAAACATTGTTCTTACACACACACACACACACACACACACACGCACACACACACACAATCCCACACAACCCTCCATCCTTCTTCCTCCTTTGCCATGTCACAGCATACTGAACACATCAAGGAGTGGACGCACAAGAAAGGTCTTCTGAACCTTCGACAGAAGTTATCATCAAATAGAGGAGCCCACACTCCAGAGGTACACAAATGTTCATCAGAGTTGCAGGAAGAAACCATTGACCTTCTATTGACAATTTTTTATTTTATCATGCCTAATTTCTATAATTATGCATGTTTGCTAAGTACATTGCTTATTAGCACAGTAGCTGGTGCTAATAATATATTAACTATACTCATGTTCTGGGGGAGTTCAAAAAGTGTAGCTCCATATTTTTCTTATAATCATATTCTCTCACCCCTGCTCATATGTCCTTCAAATTTCCCTAAGGGTCCTGGAGGGTAAATTGAGAGTAACAACACTTATTTGAACAGTGTCTTTCCTCTGATACTTCATTTGGTCTTCCCAGTGATCAACAGTGTTGGTGGCAGGAGAAAAGGCTGTGGGGTGGAGCTGACCATGGTCCTGAATTAGCATTGCCTCTACGGTGAATTGCTAGGGGGCACCAATAAAAATTCAGATTCCTGCATTCTCCCTTCCCTCCCAAGACCTATTGAACCACACTGTCTTCGGGGATGTAGTCTACGAATCAGTATCTTTAAAAGCACCTCAAATAATTGCCCAACCAGACACGGGCACCACTGGGCTAGGACATGGTGTTGCTGTTCACCACAGGAGGCAAGAGAGTCTTGGCCAACCTCACCCAGAAGCTTGCATGTGGTTTGTCATTATTTTCTATTTTTATGAGACTTTTTCCTCTTCATGCTCTTGCAGAACAAACAGACTATTTATGTTGCTGATGTCGCATCCCTTTGAAAAACGTATCAGGTTTCATTCATTCATCCAACAAACATTTTTGCCAGTTACATTTGTTATCATTTTATTTTCACCTGACAGATACAGAAACTGAGGCCCAGAGAGACCAAGAAACCATTTGTTTGTTACTTAGCTTGTAAGGAATAGATTCAGAAACTTAACCCAAGTTACCTGGCCCCAAATCCTACGCCCTTTTAATTTTTATTTCAGGACATTTTAATGAAATGACCACAAGACCAGAGCTCTGTCTGTGGAGTGTATTGTACCCCTCGGCCCTTCTTCCTCTCCCCCTCTCGCCCCCCACCCCCAAGTGCAGGCTGCAGAGGAAATTAACATTCAGGGCACGTTCTTTTCCCTTCTGATCCCATAGAGGGAACACAGCCTCTGCCTGCCAATTAGTGATGTTCAGATCTTTATTAGAGATGGGGACAGCACGTTCCAGTTATGCAAACGCCCTTGTCTGAGAGCAGCCATGGGCCAGTACACCGGCCCCATCTCTCCCCACAGAGTCACCATGGAGGTGACTTGGTACCCCCAGTGCTGCTTTAATCAATGGTTCAGTCAATGACTGTTTATTAAACCTTGTCCAAGGTGCTGAAGGAAGCATGGGGGACATGTAATACCTCTGCCTAAAAGAACCTAGAGCCCCGTGGAGAGTGTGGCCAGGGAGAGGGAAGAACTTAAAAGGCCCTCTGCTCTTTTTGAAACAATTAATAGTTTCTATTTATTACCCCCCAAAAATAGGTAAGGAAAGGAATTAACATTTGATAAGTACCCACTGTGTGCACTGTTAGGCACTTTATTTATTTATTTTTTTAAATAGATTTATTTATTTATTTATTTATTTTTGGCTGCATTGGGTCTTCGTTGCTGTGCGCGGGCTTTCTCTAGTTGCAGCGAGCAGGGGCTGCTCTTCGTTGCAGTGTGCCTGCTTCTCATTGCGGTGGCCTCTCTTGTTGCAGAGCACGGGCTCTAGGCGCACGGGCTTCAGTAGTTGTGGCGCGTGGGCTCAGTAGTTGTGGCTCGTGGGCTCTAGAGCGCAGGCTCAGTAGTTGTGGCGCACGGGCTTAGTTGCTCCGCGGCATGTGGGATCTTCCCAGACCAGGGCTCGAACCAGTGTCCCCTGCATTGGCAGGCGGATTCTTAACCACTGCGCAACCAGGGAAGCCCTAGGCACTTTATATACATCATCTCCTTCAAATCCATTAATTTTATAATGAGAAACAATGTGCTTTATTTTTCAAAGCATGTGCTTTAAGTCGGAAAAACTAGGATTGTAATCCTGGCCCTGCCACTTTCTCCCTAGGAGACTTTGTGACCTCAAATTCTTCATCCACAAAATGGGAGGAAATAATACCTGTCTCCTAGGATTGTTGGGAGGAGTAACTAGGTAGTGTATTTAAGTCCAATGCCTCATCTTCACATGACACAGAAAATGAGAAAAATGCAAAATCATAAACCAGGAGAAGGGGGAAAACGAAGAATCAGGAAGAAAGAAACTGTGGCATGGAGTATGGAGAACAGAAAGTCTGTGGCAAGCAGCCAGATATTCAGAAGAAGAATCTGATTCAGGATTCTGGAGGTCAGGAGTCTGTAGCCTGGGAGGTGGTAATAGTTGTTACCTAGGAGAGCTGGAAACAGAAATGCATCAGGTCCAGTTGTGGAAGAGAATGGAATACAGGTCAGTGTCTGAAGTGCAGGGGTAGGCACATGGGTGAGAGACGGTGATTCTCAACATAAAGGGATTTTGCCCCTGAGAATGTTTGAGAATTTCTGGAGATATGTTTGTTTGGCACAACTAGAGGAAGGCGTTACTGGTCTCTAGAGAGTAGAGAGCAGGTGTGCTGCTAAACATCCTACAACGCACAGGAAAGCCCCCTCACAACAGAGAGTTATACAGTCCCAAGTGCCCGAAGTGTCACTGTGGACACACCCGGTCTAGGGGATGAGTTGGAGTGGGAGACAGGAAGTGAAGGAGTTGAAGATGAGACCAAACATCAGATGGAAAGTCAGGAGGAAAAGAGGTCAGACCAAGGGTGAAGAGTTAAGAGGACAAAAGGAGGTGAAGTGATGAATCAGATTAGGATCTCATATGGGTCAGGCAACAAGTCAGGAGATGGAAGTGGGCTTCAGAGCTCAGGCAGAAGGTCAGGATCTAATCACTGAAGAAGCAAAGATTAAGAAGCAATGAGGAAGACAGTTGAGGCCAGAGCCAGGAAGAAAGGGGGCTGGCCGGGCCATCCTGGTTGGAGTTTGGATGGAGAGTAAGCATGGTGGATGCGGGTCAAGGTGATGAGGCCCTGGACAGAAGCTTGAACAAAGCCAAGGAGCCAGCAATGGACTATGGGGTCTAAACAAGGGTCAGGGGCCCCAAGAGTCCAGGCAGGTCGCTGGTTGGAGGTGAGTTAGTGGCTGAGAGGAGGAGTAGCAGGGAGAGCCCCGAGGGGGACGAAGATGCCACCAATGCTGGGAGTATTGGTAGTGTTCTCAGGAGGGCAGAGACCTGACCAAGAGTCTCCAAGCAGAAAAATGGAAACCAGATAGAAAACCTGACTATGGAGGCAGCTGCTCACTGCACATCTCCTATTCTGGCCCCAGAAACACTCCCCACTGCAGGCAGAGTCTCAGTGAAGAGTTGCCCTGGGTCCAGGCTACATCCTCAGCAAAGGGTGAGGTTTGTAGCCGTAGTCTGGGCAGCCCTAGTGTGTAGAGCATGGCTAAGAAGTCAGACGCCTGCAGCTCTGAATCCCTGCTCTGCCACCTTCTACATGTGTGACCTTTGACTCTGAAGCTCAGTTTCCTGATTTATAACATGGGAACGATAAAGGAGATTATCCATGTGAACTACCTGAACTGTAGAGGACTTTGTGGCTTTTATTACTACGGGGACATAGTTCCCTCGTTGGTGTTTCTGAACACTTTGGTGCATATCTATTGCAGCAGATTATTCATCCATTCAACAAACATTTCCTGGTTATCTGGTATGTCCCAAACATGTGCTGACTGCTAAAATGACTTGGAGGAACAGAGATTGATTTCGGTTCTGTGTTTACTGCACTCCCGAGGTTGAAAGAGATCTTAAAGTTCATAAACTGTCTCCTAGGCTTAAGTACCCTCTACGACATCCTCCATATGTGCGCAGCCTTGGCTCACACACTTCTAGCAGTGACCGGCTCACACCTTTCACAGGCTGCTCTATGAGAACATTCATACCTGTGTGGAGCTGAAATCTTCCTGGTCCTGGCTCTTTCTCTGAAACTGCCCAGACTTGTTTATTCCCTCTCCCACATTGCATCCCATTCAGAATTCTCAATGGCTAACGTACTCCCACTCAGCGTCCTCTGTCAGACAGGATGGATTTTAGGTCCCCCACCACTGAGTGACTCCCCCCAGAATGGGCTCAGGTGTAACTCTGCCCTCTCCAAGTGGAAAGCAGCCAATGGCTGTAACCCTGGGACCCTTCCCTCAACAGACATAGCCTCCAGGGGGCTCAGGGTGACCTCAGAAAGACAGAGACATAGCTCTTTCCCAGTAATCTGAAACATTCTCTTACCTTCCCAAGATCAAGAGGACAAAGCGACTTCTCGAGCTGTCTCTAAGGAGTCCATTCGCAGTTTGTTTGAGCTCCACATAATTGGCCCCAAATGCACAGCAGAGGAAAGACATTCGCTGACTAGCTTTTTCTAGAACCACGAACTCTTTGACACTGTTGGTGGACATTCTGTGACCCTCCCAGACCTTGCTTTGGGAAGCCTCAAGCTGTCTTTTCCACGCCGGAGGGCAGTCCAGATTCCTACTGGGGTTATTTGAATAAACTTCCCAACACCTCTGAGCCTCAGTTTCCTCGTCCGTCAAATAAAGATAATAATACTACTTAACTCGTCAGGTTGTTGTGCATAACAAGATAACAGGTGGGGAAAAGAGATAGAACAGTGCCCGGCACTTAGTAAGTGCTCAACCCCATGCTAAGCTTTGTTAGGGTTATTTGAATCAAGACGGAGAAGCTGTCCTAGGTGACCTGACATTCCAGCAGAGTCATCAAGGTCAGGATGAAAGGAAGGATGTTAGCATGGAGAGAGGCTATGAGCTGCAGGAACAGAAAGAACAAAACATTCAGGCATTGATATCTGACCACTGGAGTTGTTCTCTCCAAAGAAAACTGTCATGCTTATGGATGGGGACAGGAGAGAGATCTAAAGTCTCCTGCTTTTCTGCAGCATTTCCCTGTTTCTGCTCTGACGTTCTACAGTGCTGTACTTGGTGAAGTGTGGGGTCCGATCGACCCAATGTGGATTTCAGTTCTCCCAGTAACTGGCTGAGTGATACCAGAAAAAAGTCACTTCACCTCTCTGAGCCTCTATTTTCTATAAAATTAAGAAGAAATCTATTCCCTCATAAGATCGTTGGGAAAATTAAAGGAGGTCTATTCCTTACACACATGCCTGGCATATATTGGGTACCTGATAAATGATAGCTGCTATTGTCTTCTTCTTATCATTATTTTCATGATAATAATCTAAATTATTACTGGCATTCAAAACCACAAAGAACCTGAAAGAATGAGGATCTCCTCCCCTTTTCTTTCTGTGCTTTCCCTCTTTGGAGAATGCATGCTAGTTAACCCTTCCCCATATTCATTCTCTCTCTCTCTCTCTCTCTCTCTCTCTCTCTCTCTCTGTCTCTCTCTGGCTCTGGCTCTCTCTCTGGCTCTCTCCCTCTGGCTCTGTCTCTGGCTCTCAATCTCTCTCTCGCCTTTTTCAGTGCCCTGATAGGTTCCTGAGAGGGCTGGAAGCTGGGATTGTAAACTGCCAGATTTCATGCCCTGCTCTCATCCCTCTCTCCAAAAGCTTATCAAATATTAAAAGCTGTGAAATAGGAGGCAGGTTTTTAATCATTTTAATCACAGCCTTCCTCAGCCTGCTCAAAAGGGCTCGAAGGAATCGATTCAGAAGTGGTAATTATGCTTGCGGCCCCGTGCCAGGCTCCAGGTCAGCACTGGAGCGAGCACCAGTGACAGATGGCAGGCACCGGGGAGGGCTCCTCCCAGGTGGGGGCCCCCGAACAGGAGATGCCTCACGGGAGGAAATGAAGCTAAGTCATCCCAGGTTAGGCATCAGGTTTTTAAATGCACGCCAAAATCAATTGCAAATCAACTTACTTTTATTACGGCCTCCTTAAGTGCCAGATGTTTTTAGCCTCATTTAACCCGCTAAGCAAGTCAGGGAGGTATTTATCATTATGCAATTTATAAGTGAGGAAACTGAGGCTAAAAAATGTTAAGTAATGTCCCAAGGCCCATGAGAAAGTGGCACGGCCAGATATGTGCTGTCCTGGAGCCTGCACTCTGTCCTCTGGGCCTCCATCACCCTTGGGTTCGGGGGCCTGCTGCAGGGATGTCGGAGGGACTGCTACCCTTCTTGCAGCCTCACTGTCTGTCCAGCTTTGCTCACCTCCCTCCCCCTCCCCCACTGCAATATCTTATTCCCTCTGGCTTACTCTTGCCCTCCTCTGGCTCCTGGGATTTATCCATGCATTTCAGGCCCCCAGTGAGCCATTAATCCTTTCCAACAGCTTACACATCACAGCCCAGCTGCTCACCTCACTGGACTCATTTCTGGACAATCCTCCACCCCGTCCACCGCCATACTGCATACTCCCATGGGACCTAGCTTCGTGCAGTTCTCAAACACCTTTCTCTCTTGCCTTCTTGCCTTTGCACATGCTTTTCCCCTGCCTGGAACAATGCACTGTGCCTCCCCCTCCAGGTCTCAGCCGAAACATCAGTTCTTCCTGGAAAGATGGCTGACTCACTAGGCATTTCCCACCACGGTGATACTGCTATAGCTTTCTCCCTACGAAGGCAACCAGTCTTTTTGGCGGGGGGGGGGGGGGGATGGCTTGTTTGCATTGCTGGGATTCCTCTGGCTGGCCAGTCTGAGAGGGCAGAGGGCACGTCTGCCTGATTCGCCACTGCAGTCCAGGGCCAAGCAGGGTACCCAGCGCAGAGCATGCATCGGGTAGACATTGGCTGAGTGCGTTACATGAATAAGGAGACTGGGCTTAAAGGTGGGGATTTCTGGAGGCTTAGAAAATAGGGCAGAGTGGTAGCTCTGGGCCAGATGAGGCATGTAAGTGAGCAGGGATGGCCATTTGCATACAAAGTACCGAGGAGTATTCTTCACTATCACAAGGAAATATGTTTTCCATCATTTTTCCTTGAAAAATGCATCCCTCTTGATCTATCTTTCATTTCCCCACATTTAATAGAGATATGAATACAGAGAACTGTGTCTCTACTATAAGACAAATAGCACCCCACGCACAGTAATAAATGACGACCCAAGTAGTCTACTTGTCAGAAAGATGAAAGGGAGTGGGGCGGGGGATGGTGAATAGAGGCACACGACGGACCCTGTCTAAAGGGATAGCTGCTTCTCAACCCCAGCCTGCTGTTACCCTGGGGAATGTGGCCAGATTTCCTGACTTTTCAAAAGAAGCTGGAAATAGACTATATGCATAATGTCCCAATTTTTAAGAGTTGCCTCAATTAAACAAACACATGCACGCACAGACACACATGCACGCACACACAAACAAAAACAAAACGAGCCCAATAAAACATCTGCTGAGAGGTTTTGGATCTTAGATTGGAACTTCTGCACACATTTTGCTGCTGAGTAGAGAAAAGCTCCTTGCAGATGGACCCAAGTGGGGGCCCCCCAACACCCGGAATCCACCAAATACCTAGGGTTGTGTGCACCCCAAACACTCCCTTCTTATGTTCACAATGCTTTCTTAAGGCTCCTGCAAAATCCCCACACCAGAGGAGAAATGTTTATAACCCAACCAGGCAGCACTTAAAAGATCAAGGCATATGTGGCATGCTGAAATCACTGGCACATTGTTCCCGTTTCCTCTCTGCTGTAGGATCAAATGCTTCCAGTTTCAATGATTAATCGCCTCTCAGTTTTCACCACAAGTTGTACAGTGTTATTGACTGGGGCAGAAATATTCTCTGGAACAAGTGAAAGTCTTGGGAGGGGCTGCTGCTGGCCTGTGGCACCTGATTCAACCCACACCTGAGACTGGGTGAGACTACCCCGGGCCCCCCATTTACGGATGGGGCTCAGGGAAGCTCAAACAACTACCCAACAACTCTCATTACTGTGACTTTATTAATGGCTACTATCTCTTGAATGCTTACTATATTCTGGGTATTGTGCCCAACACGTTACATCTATTATCTCATTTAAGCCTCATAACGCCCCTCATATATTTGGGGAGAAAGAGGACAAAGAACCTTGGCGGCAACATGACTATTTTACACACGAAGGAAATGAAGCAAAGAGAGGTTAACTCCAAGGTCACACAGCTAACAAGCAGTAAAGTAGAGAGGCCAGCTTGGTGATCAGGGCTCCTGCCTGAGCTCAGGCATCGTTCTCTTACCTGAGCCCAGACACAGACCCACAGTCTTTTCCAAGCTGGCTGGGAAAGGAACATTTTTTTGCAAAAGCTGCAGTTACCACAGTGCTTCTGTGGATGGTCTTGGGGTTACTGCTGGTACTGTTCTTATGCACCTACTGTGTCACCTATGCTTGGGGGTTGGGGAGGAAGATACTATGGAGGACTGAGGAAATCTATTCCAGCCGCCGCCTTTGCATTTTTCTTTTTCCAGTTAAACATGGTGAGCTTGCTCTCTGGGAATTTTCCAAGGCTCTGCCTCTCAATTCAAATCCTTGGAGATATTCTCCAAGGTCTACGAATTCTCAAGGGTAACATCTTTTTAAAATTTTTAATTTTTAATTTACATAGTAAATTATTTAAACATCAATTTAATATTCTAGATTATCGGTTATAACCACCTTGTCACAATCTATGCCAAGAATCCGCAAAATACAGCTCATGGACCAAATCAACGCCCAACCTATTTTTGTACGTCCTACAAGCCAAGAATTATTTCTACAGTTTTAAATCACTGGGGGGAAAAATCAAAAGAATAATAATGTTTCATGACACTTGAAAATTTTATAAAATTCCAATTTCGATGTCCATACCTAAAGTTTTATTGAAACACAGCAACGCTCATTTGTTTGCCTGTTATCCAGAGCTACTTTTGCAATAAGACAGCAGAGTAGAGTAGTCTCAACAGAGACCATCTGGCCCCCAAAGCCAAAAATATTTACTATTTGGCTCTTGACAGAAAAAGTTCACTGATCCCTGATTTATGCAATGTGATTTAGTGTCCATATTTTCATTTATGCTTTTAACTGAGTTAGGCATCTGTTTATTTTGGAGTTTGTTTTGTTTTGTTTTCATTTTTTTTGTTACGAGCTAATAAGGAAAAAAAATAGAGAGAAGGACTTAGGTACCTTCTAGAGTGTCCTCATGTGATCGAGTACAATTTTCTGATAGTTCCAGGAGAAAACCAAGAGAGAGTTGAGCCAGTATAGCATGAGGTAGACCAGCAGGCTGAAGTAAAACGTAAAAAAATGTCAACTCCGCACCATGGTCACACTGCAAGCAGAAGTTCACTTTCAACCAAACCACGTCACATTAAACTAATGTTGTTAATTTGAAGTTTACTAGTTTTGCAGTCTTATTTGTGCTTAATTTGGAAATTTGTTTCTGTTTTATAGCTCAATAAGAGCTATAAGTGTAAGGATTTTATACCTAGCTTTATGTTTGCCTATGTTAAGTAACATTATGATAAGAATAATTTGAGTCAACACTTACTGAAATGTTTTCCCCTTTAATAGGGCATACGTTACTCAAGTTATAAGCAGGAAAAATGGATGCAAGAAGGGTCGATTGCATTATATCTTTGAATCAGTATAATCTAGTTTAAATTGCTACCTGCCACCCTGGCAGAAAATTCAGTCTCAGTTATTTTGGGAGGTCCCCTCCCCAGTTTGAGGAGAGTGGGGAGTGTCAAATAAAAACTCTAAGCTTAAGTTGGGACCAGGTTCTCCTTTTAGGGTGGTGACCATTTTTTGCTATTGCTCCTGTGTCTACACTGCATTTGTATGTGCTGATCCCCACCATTCATCCCTTAGGCTCTGTTGCTGAGTGGCTCAAAATTGCCCCTCACTTAGTCCTCCCACTTGCTTCCTTTCCACCCACTCAGCCCACTTTCCCTTTATTCTCTCTCCTTCTGGACAAAGGGAGCGCAATTTTTCTCAATAAGCCTTTAGAAGCATAGTGCTAGCTTGACTTTCCTGTGTGGGGCTGGGCAAAGGAGTCAGAGAAGACTGCTAACAATGGGCCTTTCTTCTTAAAAATTCACTTTATTACAACTGTTATATAAAAAACATAGTTTTCCTTCACTGAAAAGTTATACCCAGGCATTGACGATCAGAGAATGAATGGAGCTCTTTTAACCCTCTTCTGAGTTCCCCCGTGTATCAGTTAGCTATTGCTGTGTAACAAATCACTCCAAATGTAATACCTTAAAACAATACAAATTCTTTATTTTGTTCACAAGTCTGCAATTTGTGCAGGGCTTGGCAGGGGTGCTTTGTCTCTGTTCCATGTGGAGTCAGCTGAGGTAACTCAATTGGGGCCTGGAGGATCCACTTTGAAGATGACTCACTCATGTGGCTGGCAAGTTGGTACTGGCTGTCATCTGAGAGCTACAGTCAGGTCAGGGGCCTGTTTCCTCTTTACATAAGCTTCTTGTTTGGGCCTCACAGCAGATACTGACCTCAGGGCAGCCAGACTGCTTACAGGGTAGCTAAAGATTTCAAGAACAAGTATTCCAGCAAGCAAGGTAGAAGCCATAGTGCCTTTTATGATGTAGCCTCAGAAATCACATAGCATCACCTCCACCACACCTGTTGGCTGGTATTGTTGCAAAAGCCCACTCAGTTTCAAAGGCAGGGGCCATAGACTCTATCTCTCAATGGAGAAGTGACAAGGTGCTAAAAGAGTATGTGGGATGGAAGCTATTGTTGCAAGCATCTTTGGAAAACACAGTCAGTCACATCCAATTTAGCATAGGATTGACCTTCCACCCTGACACAATTCCCTATCATATGTTAGCTGCTTGGGCAAGTGACTTCAACTCTCCAAGCTTCTATCTCCTCCACTAAAGAGAGGACAAGTGAGTATTGCTTCGGGGCTGTGTTATGATCATTAAATGAGATAATATATAAAAAGTTAGCCTGATAACCTGGCACAGAATACATGCCTGACAAAGGTTAGCTTCTTGCTCTCTTCCCCGACTTCGTCTCAGCCAACCTGCACTGACTCAAAATGACATTCTTCTTGGCTGCCACCTTGGAAGCATTTTCCCTCAGAAAATGTGTCCATGTATTCATAAATTTACAGGTTACACAAAGGTGTTATTCAAACATTGCTGAGTGCTTGGTCTTTTCAAAGTAGACTCTTGTTCTCAAAGCTGCTGGCTGTGGGAAGGAGCCCTGCAGGAGTCCTTTTGCCCACACTCGGTCTATGGGTGAGGGAAATCCAGACCTCCCTCCAGTGGGGCTGATGGAAGTGGAAGGACCACCATATGTCTTTCCCAGAAGGGTGACTGAGTTCCGCTTCCGTCCCAGTTCCCCTGAGATTTTCCTGAAAACCCCCGCGGCTAGCCCAGTTGGGAGTGTTAGCACATCAGATCCCATGCTTTGGTGAAAAATGTAAACACAGACCTGATTTTTCATTTTAAATGAAGCCAAGCATATTGCTCCCAGCAGATGCCGAGTGACTCAATCTGTCCTCTCGGTTTTGAAGGGAACTGAAGAACAACATGGTAAAATAAAGCAAACAGCACATTTATTGGTTGATGAAATGCTGTTTTAGTCTACCCTGGCATTATATGGTGATTGCTATGCAGCGAACATCTGTTATTAAATCCAGACTTCTGTTGCCTGGATACACTGAGTCAAAAGCTGGAACGAGTGAGAAATCCATTTGTGTGTCTGTTGCGTGTGAATGTCAGAGCTCATATGATGCCTTTGTCTTCATTCTAACTGAATCTTTTAATATGGAATGTCTCGCTTGTTAATTCTGACTCTGGGCCAATACTGTTTTCATTTGATTAAAAAGAGTTAAAGAAACCAAGAAACAGTATTCTCTCAGGTGCTCTAAGTAACTTTGTTGATTAATTTTTGGAGATGACATAGTGTATTTGGAAAAAGTAGGATGCTTTTAAAGAGAATTCATACCAAATAACCCAATAATTCAAATTCTAGGTGTCTATCCCAAGGACACAGGGGAGATGAGCATATGTTTTTGAGGGCAAGGATGTTCAATGCAGTGTTACTTATAAGAGAAAAAAAAAAAAAAAGAAAGAAAAAGTTAAAAGTCACCTAAATGCACATATGTCAAGAGCTTCATTTATATTGGCTGCAAATTCCATGTTCTTCCACATCACAACTTATTGTCAGTCCCCTGATAGACTTTACATTATTTACAACTTTATGCTATTCTAAAAAATGTTTCAGTGAATGACTTGGTGCAGGTAGATTACCTCCTAAGGATAGATCGCTAGGTTGGAATTGTTAGGACAAAGTGCATATTATGTTGTTTATTTGTTCAGTCAACAAGTATGTCTTGAGTGACACTGTGTGCTGGGCAGCAGTGCTCTACACTGGGGCCCAATGGGAGGGAAAGGTCCCCACCTTCATAGAGCCAACAGAGTGAGAAGGGAGGAATGAAAACTAGAGGGATCTCGAAGACAGAAGTGAGTGCTAAGGAGGGGGCTGAGAATGGTGGAGAAGCTAGACAGGCATCTCTGAGTGCCACAGATCAGAGGGCATTGGAAGAATCACTCAGAGCTAGCAGTGGTTCCCCAAAATGTGGTGCTGGGAAATGTGGTGCATTCACTCAGTCACCAAATATTTGTCGAATGCCTACTAATGCCAGGCTATGTTCCAGGCAGTGAGAGCCCAGCAATGACCATAACCAATAAGGTATCTTAAAGCAGAAAGAGATGGACAATAAACAAACAAATTTCAAAAGATGGTAAATGCCATGGAGAAATTAAAGAGAGCTGGGGAGGGGAGAGGTCTGCTTAGATAGACTGGGCAAAGAGAATCTCTCTGAGGAAGGATGTTTGAGCTAAAAAACGAACATTGAGAGAGGGATAGTCATGAATAGACTGGGAGAATGAGATTCTAGGCAGAAGGACCAGAAAGAGCAAAAACACTGTGGTGGGAATGAGCTTGGTATGTTTGAGGAGCAGAAAGATGGCCATGAGTGAAGCCTAGTGAGCTAATTTGAAAATGGCTTAAGTCTATCTGTCAGTAATTGTCACTATAATGCTGTGTAGCAAACCACCCCAAAACTCAGCAGCATACAGTAAACTGGGACTAGAACCCAGGTATGAATCTCTCCAAACTATATTCTCTTCCATCCATATTCACCACCTCTCTATGTACAACCTATCTGCTCTGAAAACCACAAGAGCCTCAGAATGTATTAAGTACATAAGAACTAGTCCTGCATCTAGATGCAATGGCTCTCAAACCCTAAGGAGCATGAAAAATACCTATTAAAACCCTCCTGCACTGTTGATGGGAATGTAAATTGATACAGCCATTATGGAGAACAGTATGAAGGTTCCTTAAAAAACTAAAAATAGAACTACCATATGACCCAGCAATCCCACTACTGGGCATATACCCTGAGAAAACCATAATTCAAAAAGAGTCATGTACCACAACGTTCATTGCAGCACTATTTACAATAGCCAGGACATGGAAGCAACCTAAATGTCCATCAACAGATGAATGGATAAAGAAGATGTGGCACATATATACAATGGAATATTACTCAGCCATAAAAAGGAACAAAATTGAGTTGTTTGTAATGAGATAGTTGAGCCTAGAGTCTGTCATACAGAATGAAGTAAGTCAGAAAGAGAAAAACAAATACCGTATGCTAACGCATATATATGGCATCTAAAAAAAAACGGTACTGATGAACCTAGTGGCAGGGCAGGAATAAAGACGCAGATGTAGAGAACGGACTTGACACAGCGGGGGGGAGGGAGAAGGGTAAGCTGGGACGAAGTGAGAGAGTAGCATTAACATATATACACTACCAAATGTAAAATGGATGGCTAGTGGGAAGCAGCCGCATAGCACAAGGAGATCAGCTCGGTGCTTTGTGATGACCTAGAGGGATGGGATAGGGAGGGTGGGAGGGAGGCTCAAGAGGGAGGGGATATGGAGATATATGTATACATATAACTGATTCACTTTGTTATACAGCAGGAACTAGCACAACATTGTAAAGCAATTATACTCCAATAAAGATGGAAAAAAAATACCTATTAAGCTGGTTAAGTATATACTATCCTAGGCCTTGCCCCCAAGAGTCTGATTTAGCAGGACTGTGGAAGCCCCAGGAATCTGCATTTTCAAAAGTAACTGCACCTAGTTATGATGAAGGTGGTTGATGTACCACTTTTGGAGAGTCAACGATGAAAAATTCACCAAAGACAACCTTAGGCAGGCCAGAAAGATGACCCTGCCTGTTTCCCCTCAGTGTTAAGCAGAAGCTGGCCCTGACCCCACCAGTTGCCAGTGTCATGAAGTGCCCTTGGGCATTTTTAGCGAGCACATCTCTTCACTGTGATGCCATCTTCCTGGCCCAGCGGGGAAAACCATGAGTTAATGGCATCTCCTGGGTATAATAAACCTCCCCTAGGGCTCTGGTCCCCGCTGAGCTCTGCTGGATCCTCTAGCATTTCAAAGTGAAGTTAGAGGTTCTTCAAACAGCTCGGGAGATTTCTTGGAAATCCAAGGCTCCTCATCCCCTGCTCAGAGCTGGATTTGGCTCTTAGCTTGGAGGCGGGAAGACCTGCTGGGCCAGGACTTAGAGTGGCTCACAAGGAATCAAAGCCAGCTTTCTCCACCTTCCTCTGACAGCCCTGTGTGCTTCTCCTCTGATCCCCTGCCAGAGTGGGGAAAGGCATCCCAAAAGCTCATTAACAGCTCACATACTTTGCCCTGAATCAGCTCTTAAACACCATGGGATGAACAGCCCTAAACGGGAAAGAAAAAAAATAAAATAATGAGTTTCTTACAAGTTCATAAATATCCCTGGTGCTTTCTGTCAGGCCAGGGTTTAGCCTTCTCTGCTCTAAATTTGATTTTCTGAGCCTCTAAGGAGAGTTGGCTATTGGTCCCTTGGCCATTAATTGCTTAGGTGTGCTGACCCCCTCCAAACCCCTCCACCACAACACACTGGTCCATGTCCCACTCCAAAAGTGACAGAACTGCTCCCAGGGATCTGCACCTTCTTAGAAACACTACTGGATAATTATTTCTTTAGTCTTTACTAACAGAAATACCATCTCTAGGAAGACAGAGTGGTAATAACTAACATTACTTGAGCATTTCCTGCGTGTATTTTGCATGCATTAGCCAACTTAATCTTTGTAATAACCCCATGAGGCTAGCACTGTTTTCACTCTCATTTCCAGACAAAGCATTTGAGGTTCTGAAAAGTCCCTCATGCAAGGTCACACAGAGCTGAGGTCCGAATCCAAGTCATTTGACCCTAGGACCCCTCACCAGCTACCTCACCAGCTCCCACTTCACATTGCCTTGAGCAGACCATGCCTACATGACTCCATTCAAGTTGGATGTTGACATAGACAACCCCAGGTATATCCAGGGCATGGATACTCAGAACCACATCACGTAAGGAATAGTGGCAGGACTTGAAGATGTTTTAACGTGAAGACAAGGTGGTCTCATGGCAGGGGTTGAGCAGGGGTATAGAGGCATAAGACATGAAAAGTAACTGCAGATACCTGATGATCTATTAATAGACAAAAAGATTAGGTGGCCCTGTATGAGCCCAAGAGTTACAATGTCCAATGAGGTGAAGTAATGCCAGGATATAAGAAAAAGCTTTCACATACTCAGAAGTGTCCAAAGAAGTGTTGGACTGCCTTGGGAAGTCTTGGGAATCTCCCTGTCACGGGAGGCATACAAGCAGAGACTTGGCAATGTCTTGTATAGAGGGGTCTCAATGTCAGATGACACAAATAACTTTTGAGGCACTTTTGATCCTGAGTATATGTGATGCGGTTGTGATTCACTGGAGCCTCATCTCAAACAGCATTTTATCTTGTCATTAAAATGCCTAACACAGACTCCTTCTTAATAAGCCTAAAGATAGGCATCATCACTCCTAGATGATGTCTTCTTGGCCTGGGATGCAAAATTCTGTGGGCTTCCTTCATATCCAATCCTTATCAGGTGATGTGTCATGAATCACGGATTATTGGAACCATATGAGACCACAGAGCTAATGATACAGATGAAGAAACTGAGGCTTGGAGACAGCAACTAACTTGTCCCAGGTCACAGAGCTGGCAAGTGCCATGTTGGGTTGGATTCAGGGCTCCAAATCCCGAGTTCACTGCTACACTTCCCACACCACAAGGCCTCATAGAGTATCAGAGTATGAAGGGCCCTTAGCAATCTTCTCAATCTGCAATGACAAATAGGATTCACTTCCCCGTGCCAACTTGTAATTCATTGGTCGTGATTTCCTGAAGAGCTGTTTCTGAAGGATTCTGGGGCCACATCTGGGTTCAGTGGAAATGAGATCTGTGAATCATTTATGATGGCTGCCTTGGGCATAGGTGGGAAAGTAACGACCTGTGTGCCAAGGTTCCTTGAGCTCATGCATCTCAGTGACTTTCTGGGTGTGCAAGCTGAGCTCTCAAGAAGTGATATGAACATTGCAGAAGAGATTATGAGGTGACATGAGGCCTTAGCCACCTCATTTATGAAAATGATTTAAGGATCCTTGTATGATGATTAAACCTACCTATGGAATGAGAAAGATACACAGCTGCCTTAAGCGCCAACAATATAGAACAGATGACAGGTGATATGTAGATGGTTTGAATAACAGTTTCTAGTTCATCTTGACTAAGGTGCTTTGCCCTGGGTGGCAGGTGGCCCCACCCCTTACTTGTTGGGAAGTCGTAAGCAGGTACGTCTCCCGGATCCTTTTGCTAGTTGGTAAAATGAGGGATAAGGTTTTTCTCACAGGGTTGCCATGAAGAATAGAGAAAATATAAGTACTCAGCACAGCCTAACACTTAGCAGTTGCTCAATAAATAGTAGCAAGTGCTAGCAATATAATATTGCCTCTACCCCTTCTCTCTGTGTTAGCAGCTTTCCAGGCTGTTAAAGGGTTAGCAGCAATGGCCACCCAAAAACAGATTGCCACGGGACACATAGGTCATCAACTCCAGATTACTGGTCTGGGGCAGATTTTTGGAGTCCCTTGTTCCCAAAGAGATGGGGACTAGCTTTCCAGCTGACTGAGAAGGGGGAAGCCAGGAGGGAAGACCATCCATCCTTGGAAGAAAATCCAAGGGTAGACCTCTTAGCCCCATAACACCTTTCACCTTCCAGTCCTCCTTGGGGATTCTCAAAGTCTACACCCCTGGCTCTAAATGTAGAGGAAGAGCCAGGGAAAATGAATGTGAAGTTTACTGCAGGCTCGATGTTGAAGGATTACACGTTTCCTTGAATTACAAGGGAGCAATCTGCCTCCCAAGCCTGCTATTCCCAAATTTATCAAAGCACAAAGCATTTTTTAAAGAGCACTTCATGAACTGATCAAATGTACTTGACAACAGAGCCAGCAGGCCAGTCAGATCAAGTCTTCACAGCCCCTGAGAAGTTGCCTACATGATGGAAATGACAGTTCTCAGAATCTGTGGGTAGGAGGTATTTAACTCCACGAATGGGGAAGGGAAAACAGGAAAGCTAATATTTACCGAGCACCTACTGTGTGTCAGAGGGTTTACAGAACATTATTTCGTTTAATCCTCACAACGAAAACACTTAATAATACTTCCGTTTAGCAATAATAATTAGCTGTGAAATGGCTGAGATTTGCAATACTAATAGACACCAGCTACTTTGCATATGTGGTGAGCAAACAGCAGCCCTCAAGTTCAGGGGAGGAAGAAATGTAGTTTTTATATCACTCAATTTCATATCCATTTTGAGCCCCCAGCCCTTTGGGTAGCAGGACCTTAACCTCTGTCCTTTCAGTTTCTCTCCCAACTTCTTTCCCAAAAGCTGCATCTAAGTTTGGGGCCAGAGCTGGGAGCGGGGACAGAGGAGCTGATTCTGGGTCAGTGCATCAGCGGGGGTTCAGGACACCCAGCTTGGTTGTCCTCATCTACCTCAGCAAATGCAGAGATGTCCTCATTCCCATCCAGTCCTGGGCAGTCCTCAGTGCCTCCTCCCTCTCCCACCCCAAAGGTGGGCTCATCAGGGCTACCCACCTGCCTGCCAGCACCTCCAGGCAACGCTTGGGAACTGTCCACTGCTCTGGGCACTGTGCCAGGGCACGCGCGTGCTGGGAGGCTGCCTCAGCCTGTCTTCCTAGGATCTCTGCTGCTCCTGTGCCGGGCTGTTTGCAGAAACCCCAGCGCCCAGCCTGTTTTTCAGTTGCATTCTTATCTCCAACTGACTTAGGGGTTCTCTCTCCTCCCCTCCCTTCTCAGTGACCACAAGCATCTTAGTTTTCTTCTTCCCTCCCCTCCTTGCCTTGGTTTAAGAGAAGCTTTATTGAACTTGAGGGCAGAAGAGGCTGCCTCTTCCTCCATTCTTCAAAATCTATTGTTTTGGGCACAAAATGATCTCCAGGGCTCAGGCACCTGAGGCTTAATAAACTGAAAATCTTTCTCACCTTTCCGGTTGCATCTCCCACCCCTGTGGCAGTGAATGCAATGAGAAAACCCCAAAATGTTATCTCGCCGTATTCATGAGCTCTAATCCTCCAGTAGGCCTGTGAGGTCAAAGTAATCGTCCTTATTTAACCTTGAGGATGTGGATGCTCAGAATGGACATTTGCCTTGTCTGAGGTCTCACAGGGTAAGCGGTGGCAGTGGGATGGGCCCAGAGTCCCCATCTGGCTGACTTTATTACCTGAAGATGGAATCTGGGTTGTGCCAGCTCAGTTGATAAGTAGAGGCTGCCTGAGGAATTGCTTTGAGAATTTTGAGGCTGCATCTGAACTCGGTGAGTAAAAAAGTGCTGTGATCCATTAGTAATGTCTGCCATGGGCACTGGACTGGACAGCAGCCTCCCATGGGCTGCCAGCGCCAAGCCACAATCCCTAGATTCTGTGCGTCTAAGAAATTCTATTCGCATCTGTTGGTTAGATAAATTAATGAATGCATGAACTACTTCATTAATGCTAGATTTAGAGAAGGGGCTTGAGGCAGGAAGTGAGAGAGGCTGCTCACGGTCGATTCACAGCGGTCTTGGGAGGCCAGGCTGGACTGTTAGAGATAAGAGTGGCAGGAGGGATTGGAACTTGAACTTGGAAGAGCTTGGAATTCCAAACTCAAAAGCCTGTGAGTTGCGAAAGGTTTGGGCTCAGGGGAATAACATAAGAAAAGCCGCACTTAACAGCAGGATCTGGCAGCGAACAGTTGAGCCTGAAGGACCAGCCTGGAGAGCTTTGCAATCTGTGTGAGGTGTGGGGGAGATGCCCAGCCCATGGGAGAGGAAGGTCACGGTGACAAGGACAGCAAGGCGTGGAGGGAAAACTCACAGGACTCGGAGGCTGGCAGAGGGCTCTTTTCCCTAGTGACTCACATGCTCCTTCTTTCTAGCTGAATTTCAGTTTTATTTTCAGCTCGAATCAGTGGTAACAGAGAGATCCAGGTGCTTTCTTTCCCTTGCTCCACGTTTCCCTCTGTAACCTCCCAGAGCCTAACAATCCTCCATCCTCCCAAAGAAGAGAAGTTGACAGCCTGGAGCAGAGAGGCCTGTGGCTTCATGACTGTCATCACGATGGCCCCCATTTACTGAGTGCCCTCAGTGTCCAGCACAGGGTCAACCCTTCATAGGCATTATCCCCTTTAATCCCCAGCAGCCCTAGGAGGTAGGAACTATTAGTATCTATATTTTGCAGATGAGAAAACTGAGATTCAGAAAGGCAAAGTAACTTGCCTAAGGTCACATCACCAATAAGTAGTAAATCCAGAAACAAAAATCATTTTTTAAAATAAAATCTGAGTTCAAAGCTAGCTTTCTTAACAATATGCCTCTGTCCTAATTAAGCCATAACATTTCACAAGTGGAAGTGTCCTTAGAGAATATCTAATCCGACTCCCTCACTTTCCAGAGGGAAAATCGGAGGCTCAGAGAGGGGACGGGATTTGTCCAAGGTCACCAGTGAGTTAGAGGATGAGCTGGGACTTGAACCCAATAGAGGAAGGAAGCATGACTCTGCTGCCTGTTGGTTGTTGATATCCTGTCCCACATTTCACCACCTTCTTCCCACCTCCAGCCCCCATTGGGTGTTGACCAGTTGCATCCTGACATCCTGACACCTAGCTCCCTGGCAAGGCCTTAACAAGGACTGAATTCGTGACGTCTCCCCAGCCTTTCAGCCCCTGAGCTCCCCATCCTCCTCGCTCAGAGATGTTTAACTCCACCAGCATGTTTCCCAGGCACACCCTTTCTGCCCGTTACCCGTGAACATATCAGCCCCCACCTCTCATTCCTGCGGCAGAGATGGTTCTGTTGTCACTAGAGCAATAGTGCACCCAGTGGCATCTAGAACTCAGCTCATAATGGCATAGTGAATGGAGGAAATTAGAGCTGAATGCATCCATGGCGAATATTCCTCCCAGGGTAGACGGGGCCATTGGCTGAGTGGCCCATGACAGATGTCCACATGGGACCCACTTGCAGGGCCACCTTCACTCCTCTAGGGAGCAGGCCTGTCTCCCAGGCTGGCCATGCTTCAGATCGCTCTCCATCCTAGACCATGGACCTCCCGAGCCCTGTCTTGAAGGAGCTGATGTTTCCACATGTCTCCGACAGTACCTCTCAAGCAAACAGCCTTGACCCTGCAGTTAGGGAGGCTGGAGAGCATAGCGGTTGATTGCACAGCCTCTGACATCAAATGAGTCTGCTTTGAAGTTCCAGCTTTCCTCCTCACTGCTGGTCAAGCTGGTCAATGTCCCTGAGGCTCAGTGCCCTCATCTGTAAAAGGGGAAAAATTAATTCCTATCCCATGGCGTGGTCATGTGAATTAAATGGGATCATGTGTGTGTTTGGCATGGCTCCTGGTACACAGTAGGTGTTTATAGTAAACAGTTGCAATAATAATAATAACAATAATAATAGTCACTTGTTCATAACCTTCACAGCACTTTGTGTATATAAGGTATTGAGATTAAGATGCCGCTTCTGCTGCTGCTGCTGATGATCATGATGATGGTGGTGGGGAGGAGAATAGATGAGAATGTAAAAGCCCTAATGGACCTTAGAAATCACAGGGCAGCAGTTTGTTGCAGTAGAAATTGCATGAACTTTGCAGCCAGACAGTTGTACTTAAATTTATTACCCATCTGTGTGACCAGGGAAAGTAACCTCATCTCTCTTAGTCTGGGCCTCAGTCCCTCATCTTCTATAGGGCTGCTGGCAGGAGTAAATGAAGCCATGCTTCTGAAGTGCTTAGCCCAATACCTGGCCTAGTAGACATTCAGTTTCGAGTAGGCATTGCTGTTATTTTCGTCAGAACCTTTCTGGTCTCCCCAACCCATGGGTCAGCACTCCCCTTGAGAGCAGGTTGTACGCTGCTCTGTACGTGCTCCTTGAGGACAGGGGCAGAACAGTTATCCAACAGCTATTCATGGAGCAGTGTCTGTGTGTCTTCCGCCACGCTCAGCACTGGCTACACGGTGGGGACGAGAACAGACAGGATCTTGGCCTTCATGGAGCTCACAATCCAGTGGGGAAGACAGATGAACGACAAGTCTGTAATTACAAGTGGGTGCTCTGAAGGAAACCAGAAAGTTGCATGATACAGAATAATGTGGGATGGGGCGGTGGGTATTAGTTTCCTATTACTGCTGTAACAAGTTGTCACAACTTTAGTAGCTTAAAACAGCACACGTTTATTATTCTACAGTTTTAGAGGTCAGAAATCAGAAATGAGTCTTAAGGGGCTAAAGTCAAGGTGTTGCAGGGCTGTGTTCCTTCTGGAGGCTCCGGGGGAGAGGGCATTTCCTCGCCTTTTCCAGCTTCTAGATGCTGCCTGCATTCCTCATCTCATGGCTTCTTCCTCTGTCTTCAAAGTGCATCACTCCAACCTCTGCCTCTGTTATCACATTGCCTTTCTCTGACTCTCATCCTCTTGCCTCTGATAAGGACCATTCTGATTACATTGAGCCCACCTGGATAATTCCAGGAACTGTCCCCATCTCAGGATCCTTAATTTAATCACACTGCAAGGTCTCTTGACCACGTAAGTAACATACAGGTTCCAGGGATTAGGACATGGACATCCTTAGGGGGGCATTATTCAGCCTAACACAGGGGGAATCTACTTTAGCTAGGTCCTGTTCTGGACATCACCAAGTTCAGCACATAGCAGAGGCCATGAATGAATGAATGAATGAATGAATGGACAAATGACAGAGAAAGAGAGAGGGAGAGAGACAAAGCCAGCCTGTTCCAAGCAGTCCAGACTTGAAATGGGCTCTCTTGGGTCCCCTGAGAACCTGTTGCTTTCCTCATAGATCTGCCCTTGGGCATCAAGGGTCAGACTCACTGGAGAGTTAAACCTTTCAGGTTCATAATATAAAAAATTCAATGCCCTGGAGCTGAAAGTCAGGGAGGGACCTAAGAAACCAGCCATGTACTGAGCCCTCATCTGGGTGTTTCATAGAATTCATGGTCCTCTGTTTCAACAGCCACTGTTGTCTCCATTTCTCAGATGAGGGACTGAGGCACAGAGAGGTGCAGTCACTCACCCGAGGCCACACAGCCAGTGAGTGGCAGATCCACTGAGGCTTGATGCCAGCTGCCTGGCTGCAGGGCCAGTGCTCTTATTTCCATTTCCCACACATTTAATAAACCCACTCCTGGGGCCACCCAGCATTATCCTCAAGGGGACTTCCTATGTCCCTGCTGGATTCTATGTATGATTCGTTTCTTGCAAGATTTTAAAAAGCAAGTATCGGCTTGTGATGGTGCTTGTCACTCACTCACGCCTACGGCAATGCCCCCTATTGTTTTACTAGGTGGTGTCAGGAGGAAGGCAGCCTCAGACCAGGACCGAGGGAGACACACACACACACACACACACACACCCCTGCCCTCCTTCCTAAACCCTCAGCTCCCTGAATGAGGCTCCTGGCACAGCTCCCCTAGGGAAGGAAATGCAAGAGGTCACCAAGGGAGCCCAGTAGCTTTGCAGAGCAAACCACTCCCTGTTCCATGTCCATATCTAGGCTGTTTCCTGTGACTCAGTCTGACTATAAATGGCCACAGGTCGAGGACCAAGGTCAGCCCAAGGAGAGAAGGGATGTATAGAGCAGAGGCTCAGCATCTAGGCCTGGGAGTTAGACCAGGGCTCTTTTACCTCCTCTGCTTCTTGCTGATGGCCTCGAGTACATTGTTTCTCCTCTCTGACCCTCAGTTTTCCCATCTGTTAAAATGGGTATAATAATGGTGTCTACCTCTTCAATTAAAATTAGATGATACTTTCACATCAGCATTAGGGCAGTTCCTAACACCTAAAAGGTACCCAATAAGTGGTATTTGTTATTACCTAATTTAATTAGGTATTCAGAGTCTCAAATTAATTACCTTACATATTTACCGAGTACCTACTCTGTGCATACCCTACACTGGGGATGATGGGGCCTGTTTATTTTAGACAGGGGTCCAGGGAAGGCCCCTCGGAAGAGATGTCGTGGGAGCACAGACCAGAATGAGAGGAGTATATGCAGGTACTTGATGACCGTACTTAAATTAGTCTTTTTTGTGGGCTGAGGATGGCCTGGGAGCCCATTGACCTTCAACATAAGTCGTGAGGCCTGGCCCAGAGCAGAAACCTCTGCAGTCAGACAGTCGAGGGTTCAAATCTCAGCTCTGCTACTCTCTAGATGCATGGCTTTGAGTGGCTGGCTTTACCTCTCTGAGCGTCTCTTTCCTCCTCTGCAACACGGGGTCAGGGATGTCAGAACTCGCAGGAATGGCGTGTGGATTAGAAGAGATGACGTGCAAATCCTGAGCAGAGGACCTGGCATCCAGTGCATGCTCTGTAATTGGTGAGTGCTGGTATTCATATTATGGGATGCAAGTCTGGCAACTTGGAGCAAGTAGTGATGACCTTGAGTGTGGATAAGAGGCAGCTGGAAACCTTCACACTTCCCTTGGCCGGCCTGGGAGAGACCAGGGGAGCTGCCGTCCCAGAGCACCCTGATCCCGGCTTTGGCCAAAGTCACTCCCCTCCCGGCACTCATCAACCACTGTGATAGTTGCCAGATGCGGCTCCTGAAGGGAAGGCTTGGGGACCAGGGAGCCACATCCTGCAGATTAAACTTAAGTGCTAGGAGGCAAAGCAAAAGGAGTGTGGGCAAGCAAGTGTGAGTCAGAAATGAGATCCCCAGTGACGGGATGGCTGACTGCAGCTGAGATGTTCTCATCCAATTGCCGAGGCTTAGTGGTTGGGCTCTGGTTTATGGTTTGGTGATGGTCAGTGTTGGGGGACACTGGGTTCGAGGGTGATGGGAGGGATGGGAGAGGTTCCAGTTTCACTCCAAACTGCCTCCACCCCCAGCTTATCACCAACGTGACGGGGCAGGATTTACTATTATCACGACCATTCCTAAGACTATCTGTATTTTAAATGATAGGGTCCCCTGCCGGACTGTATTAGTCCTATTATTTTAAGAGTACATATGCTGTAACAAACAGCCCCAGAGTTTCAGTGGCTGAAGATGGTAACAGTTTACTTCTCACCAGTGCAGCTCAGAGTGAAGGGGGCAGTGCGTCAGTGCCTCTGCTCCATGCAGGCTCCTTCCATCTGTGGTCCCTCCCTCTTCTGTGTCTTCTAAGCCCTCTCCCTTATGCTGCTGGATGGGGAAAGGGAGGCTGGATTAGCCTGAGAGGTTTGTATGGAGCGGGCCAGGAGGAGAAGACAACACGGATACAGAGGGGCTTTTCTAGGTTCTGTCAGGCTGACCACCACATTCATGGAGCACGTGCTGAGGTGTCACCCCCTTTAGGTAGCATTCTCTGCCCCCCTCCACCTTCCCAAAGCAACCCGAGGTGTGTGCGTGCACACACACACACACACACACATCAGGCACGCTTTGTGCTTCCCCCACGCCCTAGGCTGAACTCCAGCATAGCACATATCACAGGAAGTGATCGTCGCCTGCCTGTATGTCCTTCTTCTCATTAAAGTCTGAGCCACAGGGAGGCAGGAGCTGTGTTCCCAGAACCGGGACTGTGGTGGACGCTCTGTTTAGTTTGTTTGAGGAGAAGGGAGGGGCCTCCCTGGTGGTCCAGTGCTAAAGAATCCACCTTCCAATGCACAGGGCGCGGGTGATCCCTGATCGGGGAACTAAGATCCCACATGCTGCAGGACAGCTAAGCCTGTGAGCCACAACTACAGAGCCCACGTGCCCTGGAGCCTACACGCCACAACTAGGGAGAGAAAACCCTCACACCACGACTAGAGAGAAACCCGTGTGCTGCAACGGAAGATCCTGCATGCCGCAACTAAGACCCGACGCAGCCAAAGAAATAAAGAAAATAAATAAATAAAATCTTAAAAATAAAGAAGAAGAAGAAGGGAAAGAAAAGAGGAGAGAGAAGTAGCACTTGTTGAGATCTTGCAATTCTTTTTTTTTCAATGGTTGTAAAATATACATCACAGGAAATTTACCATCTTAACCATTTCTAAGGGTACAGTTCAGTACCACTGAATACATTCACATTGTACAACCATCACCACCAACCATCTCCAGAAGGTTTTCATCTTGCAAAACTGAAACTGAAACCCATTAAACACTAACTCCCCATTCCCCCTCCCTCCAGCCCCAGGGAACTCATTCTACTCTCGGTCACTGTAAGTTGCACTACACTAAGGACCTCATGTAAGTGGAATCATACAGTATTTGTCTTCTTGTGAGTGGCTTATTCACTCAGCATAATGTCTTCAAGGTTCATCCAGGATATAGCATGGGTCAGAATTTCCTTCTTTTTTGATTAATATTCCATTGTATGTATATACCACATTTTGTTTATCCATTCATCCCTCAGTGGACACTTGGGTTGCTTCCGCCTTTTGGATATTGGCTATTGTGAATAATGCTGCTGTGAACATGGATATACAAATATCTGCTTGAGTCCCTACTTTCAATTCTTTTGCGTATATACCCAGAAGTGGAATTGCTGGATTATATGGTAATTCTATTTTTAATGTTTTGAGGAACCGCCATACTGTTTTCCATAGCAGCTGCGCCATTTTACATTCCCACCAGTGGTGCACGAGGGTTCCAATTTCACCACATCTTAACCAACACTAGTTATTTTATGTTGTTTGACAATAATTATCTTAATGGGTGTGAGGTAGTATCTCACTGTGGTTTTGCTTTGAGTTCCCCTGATGATTAGTGATGTTGAGCATCTTTTCATGTGCTTATCGGCCATTTGTGTATCTTTTTTGGAAAAATTCTAGTCCCTTCAATTCTTTATAAATATTATCCCCACTGCTTGTAACGGCCCAATGAGGTGGGTATTATTATGCCCATTTTACATTTAAGCAAGCTAAGCCCTGAAAAAAAACCAAGTGACTTATCCAAGGTCATGTGTGATGTAGAAAGTGACAGGGCTTATATTTAAATATCAATCTTCCTCTTTCCAAACACTAAGCACATTCTATGAAGGCGACCATTTTTACACCATTAATAGCATGTTGACTTATCTATGCTCTTCCCTGTCCCACCCACATGTAGACTGTGCATGCGTGGAGATCAGAGACCGTTTCTTAATTGTCTTTGACACAGTGGCGGGCACATGTAAGAATATATTAAATATTGAATGAGTAGATGCAGGCCCAGTGCTACACCCAAAAACTGCATGTCATGACTTGGAAGGCTTGACTTAGCCACTCCAAATCTAGGTTTCCTTATCTACAAAATGGGGATAGAAACTCAACCCTCTGTGGCCTTTTGGAAGGTCAGAACTAATACCTCTGCCAAGCGCTAAGCATGGTGCCTGGTGTGTCTCAGGTGCTGACTAAATGGTAGAAACCAAAAACAGTGCCATGCTATGGGGTGTCGGTGAATGCCAGACAAAACATAACTTGCCCTCTGCTTGCTTTCCTTCTAGTTAGGGAGGTAAAACAGCCCAGCAATAACTAAAGGAGAAAATTGAAGCCAGCACAGACTACAAACATGCTTGTGTGTGTGTAGATTATCTCAGGACCAATTCAGGAGAATCTGCACACACTGGTTGCCTCAGAGGAGGAGTCAGGGAGGTTAAGGAAATTGGTTCATTTACTTCAAGTGGCTTAATCTTTGCTGTATACACTTCTGCATGGTTGGAATTTATTAGGCAGATATCTCTTCTTCTAGAAGAGAGCGGGACACAAGGATAGTGTGGGCAAGTGGCCTGGTCCACGATCAGGTGGGGAGGAGAGCCCCCTGAGAACAGAAGGAGTCTCTTCTGAATCCATCTGGATTCTGCCTGCCGACCCCACGTGTCCCGGAGACCCTCCCACCTCCCAGCGCGAAGCAGAACCCCTCACATCACACCAACTCCCAGAAATGTGTACTGGAAAGAACCTGCCATTTGCTCCCTGCGTCCCCAGCACCTAATGGAGTTATCGTGAAGAGGGGAGCGTTTTTAATTTACTCTGGAGGGGTGTGTGGAGGCCTGGTACCACCGCCTTCCATCTCGGTGACAACAAACTCATTCTTCACTATAATTAAAATGTCACTTTGATAAATAATTCCATCAGCCCCCTTCCACCTATGAATAGCTTCCCGCTATAATTGTTCACATTCTGCTGAATTAGAAGTATTCGAGGGAGAATTTAAGAGGTATTTAGGGAACAAAGATAAATCGGGTGTGTTTTCCACCCTCCCATGGTCCTTCATTAAACAGATATCATCCCTCGCTGGGGGTCCCTCTTCCCAGCGCTCTCAGTCACTCTTCTCGAGTAGAGGAAGATGAAGGGGATGTCACCTCACGGGGGGCCTCACAGAGGGCTGGAGTTTGGGAACATGTGTCGGGGGGCCTCCCTTCCCAGCCATTACTGTAGAAAAGGGAGAGTGGACTCTAGCTTCAAGAGGGATATAAGCTTGGAAAAGTCAATTAGCCTTTCCGGACCTCTGTTGTATAATGGAATACAAGGTTACCCTTAAGAGATTGAGTCAAGATATAACTCTTGATCAATGAGGAGTCATTTGATATTGTTTGAGGGGGGCTTTACAGATGACGGGCCCAAGGCTCCCAAAGGGCAACTTCTCCTACATGGCACAACTAGAAATGGGCAAGGCCAGGATTTCTGAGTACTCAACATGGTATAAAGCACATGGTAGGAGCTCCACAAATGTTCCTGTCTTTCCTTATTTTTGTTGGTGCCTCCTCCTTCCTAATAAATCACATCCATTGGGATTATATAGGACGCACAGAGCCAGCCACAGGGTGCTGGGCACCTTGGGGAGCATCCCGGATCAGCGTTGGCTTGGGTTTCAGAAAGAGATGGCATTTGGCTCTTCCCCCTCCAAGAGATGGGTGTATCTACATGGCTAAGAGCACAGTACTTTGTAGTCAGAAAACCAGGGTTCAAGGACAGCCTTTCCCACTATGGGGCTGGGTGTTACAGACTCTAACTACAGTTTCCTTCTCTATAAATGTAAATAACGATTGTAAAGTCTCCTCAATGAGTTGTGAAAGGCAGTACCACAAGGTCCACATGTGGCAAACATTAGCCGTTGTTCCCATCGGGTTTCTCACGAAGAGTGTAGCAGGTACCACTTGGCCATGTGGTTTTAAGTGCTGTGTGCACAACTGGGTGGGTTGGAGCATCAGGTCAATCTAACTAGGCCACCCCTTCTTCAGACAAGCCCCCCAGTCCCCGTGCGAGAGTCCGCTTCCAGGCCACTAAAATCCTGCCAAGCGGCTCCCCGGGCCTGGCTTCTTCCACGAGTTCTGAATGACAGGTGTTCATTGGTTGTGGTAGATGCTGAGGCTGGGGATTGGAAGGGTGAAGGATGGAGGTGGGGGTAGGCGATGGAGCTTAGGAGGGGTGCAGGCAAAGGGGACACTGTGGTGCAACCTAGTTGTGAGTCTGCTCTGAAGCAGAGCCCAGGAGGACAGCCCTCAGGTCAGGGAGCTGTGTCTGCGAGGGCCATGCCTGTGTCCTCAGTAGGGGAATCTGTGAAAATAACTCACAGCAAGTGTCGCTGGCCAGAGAAGCAGAGGACCCTGCGTGAGGCCCACCTTCCCCAGGCTCCATCCCGAGCATTTCAGAAGATGAGCCCTCCCCCGAGGGTAAGGTTGCGATCTACTGAGCAAGGGGGCGTTGTATTTGCACTGAGCACTTTGCCTGGAAGATCTGTGGTAGAGACCCCAGGATGATGGAAGGAAGGGGCCCCTGCGTCTCTCCCCTGCAGGCCCCTCAGGGCTGATTCCCTGCCCATCTCCAGGACTAACTCTCTAGGGTGTAGCCTGTGGTGGGCCACAGGTTCTAGAATGTAGGAGGAAGGGGAGAGGAGAAGGAACTACCACCTGTGTTAGCTCATTCGATCTTCCTAAGAACTCCGCAGGATAAGTATTTTACCCCACTTTACTGAAGGGAAGCTGAGACTTAGAGACGAAGGATAATTTTGCCAAGATCACACTTCTAATAAATGGCTGGATTTGAACTCAAGGCTCTGACTCCAGAGAGCCAGGCTCTTTACAACTGATCCATCCTCCCCCTACAGTATGCAAGTTTGCACCATGGGTGTAGACCAAGCAGTTGACAGGCAGTGCTCTCTTGTAGCCTTAAGGAAGGCCTGTGTGGGGAAGATGGGGCAGGGGAGTGTCAGGGTGGTGGGCTTCATCCAAGCTCATTCCACACCTGCCTGGAAAACAGGGCTGCCAGTGATGTACATACTAGGCTAGCTGACATTCCTTCCAACATAAAGATGCAGGGACCCAAAAAAGTTGTTTCTGAAGCTCCAAGGTTTTAAGAACATGGCTTTAAAAACAGAGAAAGGAAGCACATGCAAAGGGTTTGTTTATTCTCTTGTATGCAATAAAAAGACAGTAATTCAAACAACTTGTTCTAGAAGATTGGAATCCCCCATCCCCACACAGGGAAGCTCATCTGTCCATTTGTTAAAAAAAAAAAAAAAAAAGCACATTTCTCTGCAAATGCTGACACCCTGTGACACACCCACCCAGCCCACCCACTGCACCGGTTGTGAGGCCACGGCTGCCATGTGGAGATCTTGTCACAGTTTGCAGCTGCCTCTTGGATCGAGAACTGAGGGACCCTACCTTTGAGACCCGTGCCAGACTGGGTGTCACTTGAGAGACTCAGGCGTGTTCCAGAGCGGTGTCCATGAGCCAGGACTCCTGCCTGAGGCACAGTCAAGGAAAAGAGAAGTGGCATCACTAAGAAAGCACCTTCTAAAGCATCGTGGGACAGTGGAGAGAGCATTAGACTTGGAGCCGGGACGCCAGCTCCAGGGGTCACTGGTGAGTGCCCCTGGGCAAGTGCCTTCCTTTCTCTGGGCCTCAGCTGTGCAAACACTGGACAGCGGTCCCAAAGCTCTCATCCTGTCTGAACACCCCTCCAGTTTGGGGCCTGCTTAGTAGGTGGCATTCTGGTGGATCAGAGCTGGAGCTGTGACCAAGGCCAAAATGTATACAGGAAATGAAGATGCTAGAAGCCAAAAGGGGCTGCCCAGGGAGTTCCCAAACCAATGGGACCGGAAGCAGACGTCAGAGTCAAGGGCAGAGCTTCTAGGAAGCCAGCGGGCAAAGCACGGGAGGGTGTGTGGGGTTAGCCAACACTGACTGAGCACTAGCTGTGTACCAGGCAGCGCTCAGTGTTTACTATATATTCACTCCTTTCAGCCACACAATCGGGCCATGGGTGAGTTTTGTGGGGAAACTGAGACACGGAGAATTTAAGTGACATGCTCACGTTCATGCAGCAGCCACCAAAATGAAAAGCCAGGATTTGAACCCAGCTGACCTGGCTCCAGCGTCTGTGCTCCTCCCGGCTGGTGATCCTGCCTCTGCTGGGGTCAGTCAGGGCCATCATCCCCGCACAAGCATTTGGACCCGGAGAGTTCACGAATGGTGGGCGGCTGGCTCAGTCCGGTTTAAAGGGCAGGAGAAGGACAGTCGCTTGCAGCTGCAGCAACCCTATGACTCAAACCAAGGCAGAAGTGACAAATGGGCGCGGGGGTGGGTGGGCAGGGGGGTGGTCTTACTCTGTCATCCTCTCCTGGTGAGGAAGGAGCTGTCCAGCCTTCTTGCGGGCCTGAGTCAGGCATCTCGCAAACCGTCTAGTTGAAACGTCTTCACTGAGCCGCATTTCCCATCGCGCGGAGGAGCCGCCAGGGTCCCCCTTCGTCTCTGCCGGCAGAGAGGCTTGTCTCCCACACGTCGCACCCCCTCTGCCACCTCCTGCTGGAGTGGACGATCATGGATTTTGGAATGAGATCAATCTGGAAGATGAATGTATTCATGGGCCCATAAAGGGGTCATGAATCACTGGCCTGAATTACTGCCTTCAATCCTGACAGGATGAATTCTCTCAAGCAGTTTCTCCTTGTCAGACAGACATGGGAGGCAGAGGTACAACGAATCTCGGGCCACCGATAACATCATTATTCCACACCAGGCTGGTTTCGGTTTCCCCAAGCTGCCTTCACTTAATTTGCGGCTCACTTCTGATGCTGGAGAGGACAAAAAAATAATAAAATAAAATATATATGTATAAAAGGAAGAAAGAAAAGAAAGCAAGAGAGAGAAAATGGGGAAGCTTTCATGCCACATGGAAAGGAGACAAGATAAATGTACCGAATCTGATTTCAAAAACTGTTTGAAAACCCTGTCCGGGATTGTCAGAAACGGCCCTGGCGTCCACAGGAAATGTGTCACTGCCAAAGGCCTGCAACGCTGAACTCTGCAGCCCCCGCTCCTGCCTCCTGGTGACTTGTTTAGAACTACTTCAAACCAGAACAAATCAGAGACAACTGCAGTCTCTCCTAGCCCCTCAATCACTCGTAATCAGACCGTGTATTTTAGCAACAAAATCTTCCCTGGCTGAAGAGCTCATTCATCTGCCTTCTGCAAGCTCAGTGCCCTTTGAATGGGAGATGAGAGGAAGCCACCTGCCTCTCTGGCAGCCAGGGAAGCCGAGAGAAGGAAGGAATTGCCAGCCCGCCCCCTGCCCCATAGATCACCAGCGGGAGCCCAGACCAGCAGGGACCTGCAGGTGAGGAGGCGACCAGCCAGAGAGGGGCTGAGAAGGTCGTCATCCAATTCCACACGTCCTGCACTGGATACCTGTCCGTGGTCTCTCGGTTTCAATTGTGTCGCTACCATCTTTCAGCCATGTGACCCCAGACAAGTTACCTAGCCCTGTGGGTATAGAAGCAAACCCATGGAAACAATGAATGAAAGAAGCAGAGAACCAGGACTCGGGTGGACCTGACTTTGATTTTTTACTCCAGCTCTTGGGAAGCAATCACTTCACTTCTCCAACCCTCATTTTTTAATCTGTAAAAGGGGGACAATAATACCTATCTGTAAGGTGGAGACAATAATACCTACTTGGCCTCTCTCACAGGGTTTTATGAGGGTCAAAGAAGCAAGAGAGATGGACGGACACGCCTGAGATTTTACAAGTGGGAGGTAGAGGTGTTATTTCAGCATTAGGGACCTTGTGTGAACATGTGCATCCTGGGATCAGGTGAGCTTGTCTGACCACAGCTGCACACACTCAGAGCCAGGGCAGGGCTTCTCTCTGCTGCCTGCCCAGGCACTGCCCGTTACTAAGGACACCCACAGATCAGAGGCTCCGAGGTTGCAGAAGAGGAGATCTTGGTCTTGCGCAGGGAGGGGAGGCTTGGGACATGCCCAGGAGGGCCCCGTCACACCTCTGCGGGACCCTCTGCAGGAACAGGGCTGTGTCCTCCTCTGCATGAGACCAGGGGATGGAAGTCAGCTGAGACCGGAGGGGAAGAGGCTTCCTGCCATCTCAGATGCTGAAGCTGAAACGGGATATTGAGAGCGCAGACGGGCCCTGAATCACATCTGAAATGCTCCCTCCTGTACCCCTACCTGTGTGTGTGCAGGGGGTCGGGTGGGAGGGAAGAGAGGGCAGAGAACGCAAGGCTGAGGCCCTGGACCATAAGTAAGGCAGTTTCTAGATCCCATAGGCCTGTGTAGACCTACAGGCTGCCCTGGAGTTGAGGTCCGCTGACACTGCCTTAGCCAGAACCAGAGGCCGGAAAGGGCACTAGAGCAGGAGCCAGACAGAGCCAATTCACTCCTCCTTCCTCTAGCAAATGTCGCCTCTAAAAATTTGACATCAGCCTGTGGGTAAAAGTGGAAGCAGCAATTAAAATGAGCTAGTACACAATGCCAGGCATACGGTCAGTGCTCAATAAATGCTATTGTGATTACACTGGAGAGCGAAGTTGTTGCAGCATACAATGCATTCATCTTTGACCTGTGACCTCTCACCCAGACACAGCTACGAAGGCCCTTTTCTCCCCCAGAAATCCTGTGCAATCTAATGGTGGCACCTGCTTAGTTTTCTCACATCTCAAATGAGATCAGGGCAACTAATGTCCAACCACTGCCCGACTTGTCAGAGTTACAGGTCCTTTATCATATAATGAGTCACCCATCATTGGAGGCAATCAAGTAGAATATTTCTGGTCACGTGGAAGAGGAGGCAATAGCCAGGAGGAATGCAGAGGTGCTTTCCCACCCCAAGATTTTGTGATGCTCAGGACTGTGGGGTGCACATAAGCATGTGATGGGTCTGGGAGGGGGGAGTGAAAAGTTAGAACACTGTGAGTGGGGGAAGGAGAAGAAACTGGAGAACCCAAGAGCCAGCATATGAATTTCACCTGAATATCTTCTTCTTCACTTCCTCCTTCCTCCAGCACTGACCTGAATGAGGTATTTAAATAAGGACAAACATGGAAGCAACCTAGGTGTCCATCAAGAGATGAATGGATGTAAAAGATGTGATATATATTATCACATATATATGTGTGTGTATATATATGTATGTGTGTGTGTATATATATATATATATATATATATATATATATATATATATATATAATGGAATATTATTCAGCCATAAAAAAAGAATGAAATTCTGCCATTTGCAACAACATGGATGGACTTGGAGGGTCCTGAAACCATACAACTCCTTTAATCCATTTTGAGTTTATTTTTGTATATGGTATGAGGAAATGTTCTAATTTCATTCTTTTACATGTAGTTGTCCAGTTTTCTCAGCACTGCTTATTGAAGAGACTGTCTTTTCTCCATTGTATATTCTTGCCTCCTTTGTCATAGATTAATTGGCCGTAAGATTGCACCGCTGCTCGTAACCTCATACTTTACTTAACCTGGCCTTGGCCTGCCTCTTAAGTTGCTCACCACCTGGAACTCTTGGCCAGTGCCACATGGAATGACCTGCGTTTCCCTGAGAACATCATGCTCTATTTCGCTTCTGGGCCTTAGCACAGGCTGTTCCATCTGCCTGGAATTCCTTTCTTCCTTTTCTTTTCCCACCCAAATCCTGCTTGTCCTTAAAGATCCAGATTAAACTTCCTCTACTCTTGGGAGCCACTTTTGGCCTCCGTGCACCCATGGTCACCCCTTCCCCACCTCCCCCACCCTGGGCAGACTCCTCAGCCCACCCTTCTCACATTGCACTGTGACTGAGGACTTTCCTGTCATCCTTCCCTGGAGCATGTCTCATTGATTGCTGCCTCCCAAGAGCCTAGCTTGGTGCCCTGCATTTGATAGACATGTCCTACTGCAGGGGTAGGACAGCAGATGCTTAGAGTTTAACCTCTGGAACCAAAAGGGCCTGATTCAAACCTCCATTCCACCATTCTTTAGCTGTGCGACCCTGGGCAAATCAGCCAGATGCTTGGAGCCTCAGTTTCCCCCTTTATAAATATGATTTAATAACAGATAGTCCAGTGCCACTTGCTGATTCAATGAGAGAGCTCATACAAATTGAGTAGCACCGTGCCTATCACACAGCCAGCAGATGGCCAATTAATGTTTGGAAATACTGCGCTTCAGAATTGGGCTGGAATTAGACTTAGTTTTGAATTTGAGCTCCACCACTTACCATCTTTGTGACCTTGGGCAAGTTAGCCAGCCTCCTTGAGCTTGTTTTCTCATCTAGAAAATGGGCTTTCTATTGGGGCTTAAATCAGAAGACTGTTGTGAGCCTACTTACTGTCCAAATAAACAAATAAGTGCATGTTTACTGAATTAGGCCTGCCATGAACTTAGCAATAAGTGCACACCTCTACATTTAGTGACAGGAAATTTCACCAGGAAAGCTGACCTGGGGCCAGCCCAGAGCAAGACTGTGGGGTCAGACTCCCAGCTGCAGACTCTGCGGAGACAGAGACAGGGGACAGAGCTTCCTGGACAAGAAAGGGCCTCTTTTGACTTTACACATGCACCTTTCCAAAGAGGTGATCCTGGGTCACCTCTGGCATTTCTGAACGGGACATGGGAGGAGTTGTGGGCAGGGGAGGGAGCACAGACTCGGGAGCAGACAGCCCTGGTGTGAGCCCACGTTCTGCCATGGACGGCCTGCGTGGCCTTGGGCAAGTTGCATCCCCTCTCAGCTTCCTCAGTCTTTAAAGCAGGGATTATAAATGCAGTACCAACCCCGCAGGTCATTGCAAAGAGCACACCTGCCATTGGCAAGTTCAAGACACCTTGTAGGTGTTCGATAGACATCTGTTCCTGCCCTCTCTCTCTGGAGCAGCTCTGTCCCAGTTCATATGCAGGGCTATGAACTGGGCTGCGGTGCCCTTTAAATACACCAGCTCCAGGTTTGAAACTAATGGGGCACGTGGCGGGGACAGCTGGGAGTCACGGTGGTGTGGAGGAGAATATGGCTTCATGAAAATAACGTTTGGAGGTAATTATGGGAGCAATGGATCAGAACCACAGTCTACTGCCAGCCATCCCCAGAGACAGAGCGAGAGATGGAAGCAGAAGGTGGAACCTTGCCTGGGAGCCAGACTAGAGCATCCCGTGAAACTTCAGCCTGGCCTCAGCTCTGCCCTGAGAATCCTGGGCTCTGGCTCCATCACCCATGAGGCAGGTTAGCTGTTCAGAGCTTCTCTTAGTTTTTAATCCCAATAGGACACAAGTGGTATTTTAAAAGCTGTGCAAGATAGAAGAAAGAAATGGAATGAAATCTGAGGGCAGGGAGAGGCAGAAACAATAAATGCATTAGCAGTGGAGAAACCAGAAAAAGAGATTGCATCCATTCCACCTCTCACCTGTTGTGATAGACACCTGCTCTTTCCCACCCTGTGCTTGGGCTGCAGACCAAACGTGGACCAGACCTGGCTCCTGTGCTCAGGTCACAAGAACGAGGTTGGAACGTGTGTTTCCTGCTATAATGGAGGCATCGCAGCACAGTGAGGGACCACCATGCAGCCTTCAGGCATCCGGGAAGGTGTCCTCGAAGAGGCACAGCCTGCCTGGAGTCTAACCTGGTCTTGACCCTGGCAAAGAGCAGTGAAGCAGGCAGCAGGGGCCAGAAGCTGCCACTGAGATGGGATGGTGCCACAGGGACCAAGCTGAGGCCAGCATGAAATGACCTCACCCTGGATTCTCACCACTTGGGTGAGGCAGGCAGCTCCCTCCGTGTATGATTCGGAGACCCTACAAGCCCAAGGGCCGCCACTCTGCACCACAGTCAAACCTTCCTCTGATGCCTTTAATTTGCAGGGCTCTGAAAGGTTAAGATCAGATCCTGCACGATGCATGGATTTCCTTTGCTTTTAAGGCCAGTCCATCAGCAAATACTTAGCACGGGACTCTGTGCCCTGGCCCCGGTCCAGCCCACGGAAGTGGCCTTCCCTCTTGGCCTCGCAGCTCTCCACCGCTTACCACCTCCCCCTCTGCTCCTCGGCCGCAGGAACTTGCAGACTAGGCGTGCATCTGCCGGTCTGCCATGTAGGCTGTGACATCTAGGGTAGGTGACAGGACTTTCCCAAAAGGCCACACTGGTGGCTTCAGTTTCTTTTGTTTCCCTCTGGTAGCTCGGTGCTAGGCACAAGTAGGGACTCTTGCTCCGGGCCTGACCACACAAGGGTGTGGTTTCCACTACTCAGGGTGGCAGCAGGCCTCCTAGATAACAAACAACAGCAGCCATTCGCGTGCTGTTACTCAGTGCCAGGTGTCACTGCGGGATTCATATCATCTCATCTAATCCTCCCCTGGCCCTGGCGAGTGGTCTTACTATCTGCACTGACCAGATGAGCAAACCAGACCCAGCAAGGAGAAGCACAGTCAAGGGCACATGTCTGGGTGCCAGTTCTGGGCTGCAAACCCCAAGCTTCCTGATTTCAAAGTGCGTGGTCTCTAGGTCTGCACCAGGTCACAGCTCATGAGCTCTCTCTCCTCTCCTGACCCCCAGCATAGTGAGCCAGTCAGCACAGAAGCTCAGAAAGAGGCTGTCTCGGGTGTCCCCAACGTGGCCAGCTCCTTTCAGGGCCAGGGATGAGACTGCGGCTGCGGAGCCCAGCAGGGCAGAGGGGCTGAGGGAGTGGGGTTCTGCCCGCCCCCGACCTGCACGCTAGGACACCTTCCGAGTGCGTAATGTGCGGATAGGGCCCTTTGATAAGGACCAGATCCCCTCTCGTTGCTTGGCAACCCAGCTTACAAGTCATAGCAGGGAAGTAATTTACAGGAATTCAAAGTGTCGCTGGAGGTTCTGCTGAGCCGAATTGGTGCAGAGAGGAGCCGCAACGGTCCGAATCACACCTTTGGAGGGAAGGAGGGGCGGGAGGAAAAGCTTCCACTTTCCTCACCTGAGAGTCAAGAACCTTGAGCTCAGACTCACTGATCAGTTTTTATTAACTTATTTACTGATTCCTTAATGAGCCCCTACTATGTGGCAGGCCCTGTGCTGGGAGCCAGGCACATGATGACAGATGAGACAGATGTCCCAGAGACACACGAGTAAACAGAGGGTCATGGACATGTGACTGGATAGGGTGTGCACAGGGGTCTGGGTAGGCGTCCCAAGGAGAGCAAGTGACACAGGTGGGGGGCATGTGAATGCAGGGATCATGGAGGTGACCAGTTAGCCAAACAGAGGAGGACGGAGGATGTCCCAGAAGGGGGCCAGCATGAGCAAGGGGTGAGGGTGAGAGAGCTCAGCACATTCTCGAATCCTATGTGGTCGGGGGCTCGGGGGTGGTGGGGGGCTTCTGCTGGGGCTATAGGATAAGTGGCACCCAGGCCGGGCAGGGCCTTGAATGCCAGGCCAAAGTATGTATTTTAGCACATAGACAATGAATGTTACTGATAGCAGAGACAGGGCATGAAATTTGGGTTTCAGAAAAATCACTCTGGTTTTACTTACTACTGGAGAGTAGACTGGGGGAGAAGCATAAGTTGGAAGGAAAGACACTGTGGGTATGGAAGTCAATTGAGAAACTACTAAGGAAAACTGCTAAAGGCAAGAGATGATGAGGCCCAAACTAAGGTGGAGAGTAAGGGACAAGTTCAAGAGGTAGGAAATAAAATCAACTGGGCATGGAGACTGATCCGTGGTGAGGGTGAGGGACAATAGGAGCCTCGCGGGTGTCTGATTTGACCAACAGGTGGCGCCACTTACTGAAATGGGGAGGGCAGGATGAAGGGCAGGTCTGATTCTCGGGGAATTTCCTCCCGTCCTATCCATCAGGATTCTCTTGGTTGCCAGTGACAGAAAGCCCACTGGAATGAGCTTGGGGAGTGTACTGAGTCATGCCATGTAGGGCGGGTGGGGTAGGGATGCATCAGAGCCTGCGTAGTGCTCTCTAGTGCCAAAGGCCATAGGGGCAGCAGTTTATGTTGGACCAAGTAGGTTCAGTGGAGGGGATCTGGAGTAACAGAGGAAAGAAACCTCAGATGTCACGCTGAGGCCGAGCAGGATATTTAGGACCCTTGGCGCAGAGCCCATCTTGACCTTCACTGTGGCCCATGCCACACTTATAGGGAGAAGCCAAATGGCAGCTGGGAATGGCAAGGCTTTGTGCACATGTGGGCAGTTTGGTCCCCAAGAAGTCTGGGGAGGGGGATGGAGGTCAGCCAGATGGCGGATGAAGGCAAGAAAGCCACAGAAAAATAAGTCCCTGTTCTCTGCTCACAGCTGGTACTTGATGGAGGTTGGAGAGCCCTCCTGCAGGGGCTGAGTGCGGGAACCTTCCATGGGGGGCTGCTCAGGCATTTCCCAGACCTGCCCTTCCCTAGGAACTGACTCGGTGGCCTCATCTGGCCAGAATGACTGAGAATGGCACCGAGACAGGTTCAGCCCCCAAGAGCGGATGGGCTGGGGCATCCAAATACACCACACAGGCCGGGAAGGTCTCTGCAAGCAACTTCTCAGCAAAGAGAAAGGCCATTTGCACTGGGCTGCCTGCAGTGCCTCTTTTCTGAGCAGATCTAGTTCTCTGAGCCAGTGGGTCTCCTCCTCTTCGTCCTCCAGCTCAGTAAATGACTTGGGCAGGATATCAACCCAACCTGGGGTGCAGTATGGAGCAGTGGTTAAAGGCCTGTGTTTGATTCTTGCCCCGTGTCAATGGGCAACGTGGGTGGGCTCGCCTGTCTGAGCCTGGGTTCCCCCAGGTTGTAAGTTGAGGTGAGTTCCCACAGCAGCGAGAGCTCATAGGTCATCCCAGGTGCCCTGCCATGCTCTCTGCCCCAGCTGCCTGCCCTCTTCCCTCTGTCTTGTCTCTGCTCATCCTGCTTCCTGCGTCCTCATCACTGCAGCGGATCCAGGATTTCTGGGTCTACGCCTCCTCAAGGTCTTTTAGCCTCTGCTCCAACTTCCACATTTTCTTGGCATTCTCCAGTGACATTTTCTGCGAGAGACGGGAGAATCGTATACATCAGCCCATCTTTATATTTTTATTGTTATAAAAGACACATCACATAAAATTGACTACTTTAACCACTTTTTGGACCTCTGGTGTTAGCTTTTCTTTTCTTTTTTAAAATTTTTATTTTATATTGGAGGATAGTTGATTAACAATGTTGTGTTAGTTTCAGGTGTACGGCAGAGGGATTCAGTTATACGTATACACGTATCTATTCTTTTTCAAATTCTTTTCCCATTTGGTTTACTACAGAGTGTGGAGCAGAGTTCCCCGCGCTATACAGACAGCAATTTCACCCCACCTGACCGTTGGTTATCCACTCTAAATATCGCAGTGTGTGCCCGTCAATCCCAACACCCCCCAATCCATCCCCTGCCCGCAGCAACCACAAGTTTCATTCTCCAAGTCTGTGAGTCTGCTTCTGTGTTGCAAAGAAGTCCATTTGTATCATTATTTTAACCGTTTTAAAGTGTACAGTTCAGTGTACCCTTCAATACATACATTAAGTATGTTCACAGTGTTGTGCCACCATCACCACTGTCTCATTTCCCAACTTTTCACCAACCCAAATGCAAACCCAGTAACCACTCTTCCCCTTCCCGCAGCCCCTGGCAGCCACTAGTCTGCTTTCTGTCTCTATGGATTTGCCTACTTTGGATATCTCACACTAGTGGAATAATACAATATGTGGCCTTTTGTGTCTGACATAGCATCATGTTCTCAAGGGTCATGCATGCTGTAACATGAGTCAGTGCTTCGTTCCTTTTTATGGCTGAATAATATTCCGTTGTATGGGTATGGCATGTTTTGTTTACCCATTCATCATTTGATGAACATTTAGGATTTTTCCACCTTTTGGCTACTATGACTAGTGTGCTGCTACGAACATTCATGTATAGGTTTTTTTTTTGAACACTTGTTTTCAGTTCTTTTGAGTACATACCAGGAGCGGAATTGCCAGGTCATAGGATAATTCTATGTTTAACTTATTGGGGAACTGCCAAACTGCTTTCCATAGCAGCTGCACCATTTTACATTCCCACCAGCCATGTATCAGTACAAGGGTTCCAATTCACCACACCCTTTCCAACACTTGTTATTCTCCTTTTTTAAAAAAATTATGGTCATCCTAGTGGGTATGAAGCCTATCTTATTTTAACCTCAGCAGGCAGCAGTCTCTCCGCAGCCTATAAAATGACTGACAGCTTTTCGTGGCCATTCAGCTCGCTGGGGAACAGGAGAGTGGGAGGAGCCTGGAGTCCCATGGCCCTGAACTTGGCCATCTCAGTTTTTTTTCTTTCTTCTGGGGCTGTGGGTTGGGCAGTGTAGGGACCTGGGCCTGGCAGGCCATGCAACATGTCTAGAACACATGCATGACCTCATTTAGCCCTCATAACAACACTTGGCTCATAGTCTCCCTTGTTCTTTGCAGAACCTCAGCTACAGATGCAGCATCAGCTGTTTCTGTCTCCTGCTGCTCTACTTCTCCTCCCCTGGAGCACTGCTTTGTCCGAGAAACTGCTCCCTCCCACCAGGCTGCGCCCTCGGCTGGGGCCAGATGCCACTGGCAGCCACCAAGCTGCCCTCTCACTGCACAGATGCTCCTGTCAGCTCCTTTCCCCGGGATGTGTTCTCTTGCAGGAAACACTCAGGTCCCCTCACCGAGGCAGGTGGAGGGGCCACCCCTGGTTCGCCAGCACTCCCAGACACAGCCACGTCTCAGCTTAGATTCTTGACGGGACGCCCCCATCTCGTTAAAGACTAAAGATGTGGCTTTGGAGTGGGATCGCCCTGGTTTGGACCCACATATCAGCCACAGTCACTTTCAGTAGTAGCCTACACTTGCACTGTAATTAGCCTCTTGTGCCTCTCATGCCAACTTCATAGAGCAGAGGTGAGGAATAAATGAGCTCATCCCTGTAAAAAGTTTAGAGTGATGCCTGACCCACAGTAAATGCTCAATTAATCCAAGCATCATTATCTAATATAAATGATCACTGAGTGATGACTATATGCCAAACCCAAGGCTGGGTGCCTCTCCTATTTTTACAATGACCCCAAGAGGTAGGTATTCAAACCCCATTTAACAGATGAGATCATGAGGCACCTGCCGAGAGGTCACTATCTCCCAGCAGTGAGTGACAGAGCCTGGAGGAGGACTCTGGATCTGTCCGACTCTGAAGTCCCTGCTCGGTCCACTCATGGCAAAGAAAATACAGTGTCTTCTTCTGCGGGGTCAATTCCGGCTTGCTGAGTGCTCTGTTTCAAGGAGGCTCTTTTGTGTGCCCGAGAATGGCAGTAAATAAATTGCCCCGGACACTCTGGGGTCACGGAAGGATTGTATGGAGACAAGATGAGGGTCTCAGCTGAGGGGAGGGTTCCTGGAGGACAGAGATCTCCATGTGGGGCCTGGTTAATTTCCAGCTATATCATGTTCAATGTGAATTCCTTTCTCATCTCCCCATGTAACCTTCAGTAAAACCTATATGACTCGCCAGTGCTTTTAGAATTGAATTTGTATGGGGGTGTACTAGCTTCCTATGGCTGGTAACAAATTACCACAGATTAGATGGGCTGAAAACAACAGAAATTTATGCTCTCACCATTCTGAAGAGCAGAATTCTGAAATCAGTATCACTGGGCCCAAATCAAGGTGCTGTCATGGCCACACTCCCTGTCGGGGAGAATGCGTTCCTTGCTGCTCCCAGATTTGGGTGGCTGCCAGCATTCCTTGGCTTGTGGCCACATCCCTCCAATCTCTGCCCCCTCTCCTCTTCTGTATGTGTCAAGTCTCCATCTGCCTTCCTATTATAAGGATAAACGGGATTTCATTTAGGGCCCACCTGGATAATCCTGGATGATGGCCTCATTGCAAGATCTCTAACTTAATCACATTGCAAAGTCTTTGCCAGATAAGAACATTCACAGAGGTTTCAGGGCTTAGGCTATGACCATCTTGGGGGCCATTATTCAGTGTACTATAGGAGGGAGGATAGAATGAAGGAGAACGGCCTCAGGATGAGTGTAAAGCTGGAGGCCAGGCTGTCTGGAGGGGCCGCGTCACTCTCAGCTCACACACAAGATGTTACTACCTCTAGCAAATGGCAGAGCTAGGGCTAGAACTAGGGCCTCTTGACCCGGGGTCCAAGGCTCCCTTCACTATAACGTACCACTCCTGCCTCTTGTTTTGCTGGGTCTTCCATAGTCATGTCCCCTGATTTGGGTCTGTCTGGGTCACCGGGATACTATCTGGAAGGTTTTCAACCTCAAGGCTGTACTAGGGCCAGGGAGTCGAGGCAGGAAAAGAGAGGGCACCAAAACTTGACACAGGGGCCTGTTTGACACACCCTGCATATCCTGCCCTCTTTCCCTGTCTTCCACCACTGTTGCCCAGGCCCCAGGCCCTCCTGGGAGTGAGGCCACCATTAAATTCATTCCAGATAAGACCCCGTTTCAGCCAGCTGTCATCCATATTGGTAAGCAAACACAAGAGGGGAGAGAAGAGTGTGAAAGAGCTTTGAACCCTGAGGCAGCCAATCTGCTGGGTTTCACACTGTAGTCACGTGAGAATGGTTGCTGAAGTCAGATAACATCAATTGTGTGGCCTCAGCAACTCACTTTGCTTCTCCGAGCCTCAGTTTACTCATGCATAAAGTGGGGAGAACTATGTCTACCTGACTGACTCATAATGAAGATGAAATTAGCATGAAAGTGAAATTTCTTCATTCAGAGACATGACAAAGCCGTACAGCTCCTTCCATGCTCTGTAAAATCTTCTCTGCTGGAGGAAAAGTTAAAAACTCAGGATCAAGGTCCTAGTGGGAAGAATGATCCTGGGTGGAGGCAGGGAAGGCTACTCTGGCTCTGAGTCAGGCTCTGAATACTTGCATTTGGTGTTTTAACTTTACTTGTCATCACTCTCCAACAGGGAAACGTCTGTTTTCCCCTGGTGTGATAGTAATATAATGGGGCCTCCCACTGTGCCCCACAATGTCATGCTCTGGGCAGGAAAAAGTTGTTCACCACTCCACACTCCAGTGTGTGGAGTTCACTGTGTCTCCTGCAGAATCATACATAGCAAAGACCAGAAAAGAAAAAACCGTCTTCTCCACGGTGGCTTCTTATCACACAGAATGAGAAAGCTTTTCCTCACTTCCTTCCATTGAGTCAGTGGAGGGCAATGGCAGCCACATGGCTATTTATTTATGTTTCTGGCAGATTATAATTATCATGATCACTAGCATTTATCGAGCTAGCTATGTCAGGCACCGTGCTGCATGCGTTATCACATGCAAAATCTTTCCATAGGGCTTAGGAAGTAGGAAGTATTGTTTTACAGAAGAGGAAATTGAGGCACAGAGAGGTTGAATGTGAATCCCATGTCAGTCTAATGCTGGAATCTAAGCACTTAGCCATTTCACTGAATCTTTTGATTAATTTCTTGTGTGTGTGTGTGTGTGTGTGTGTGTGTGTGCGCGCGCGCTTGAATTTCACAGGGGTTTTTTGGTGACGTATACTATTGAACAAAAATTGTTAAATGCTAACTTGCTTATTTATGTGAGTCAGGAAGTTGTGACAAATAGGAAAATACAAGTGAAAAAAAAATAAAAGGAAAGCTGGGTGTAAAGTTAGAATGGAAAGCGCATGATCTTTTGCTGGGGTGGTTCCTAATCTGTCTCTGAGCTTCCCAGCGGCCCCTGCAAAGAACGAAACATGATCTGTTACGCAAACCTCCACAGCAGTGGTTTTCAATATGTGTTCCCCAGACCAGTGGCCTCGGCATCACCTGGAAATCTGTGAGATATCCAAATTCTCAAGCCCCAGCGCAGAATTTGAGAGTGAGACCCGGCCATCAGTGTCTTAACAAGCCTCCAGGTAATGGTGATGCACGTTTAACTTTGAGAACCACTTACGTTCAAATGAGAACATACCAGTTGTTAACATTGACGTCTGAGAGAAATTTCTCCCCTGAGCCCTGTGTGATGCAGTGAGCTGGTGTCTTAACCAAATCCCTATTGTAAACACCATCATTAGTTTTGTAGGGTGCTTTTAAGTTTCCCCTCAGCATAGACCCGTGTGCCTTATCCAGGCACAGTTCAGTAAAAGCAGTTCCAGGCATTCAAGCAGTGCTGTCAGACACAGCACGCTGGCCAGGCTTCCTGTCCTCACACGGTTCCAAGCAGTGTGAAGCCTGGAGAGTGTCCTTGCATAGCTATCAGGAGCCAGGCTGATCCGGATTTGAATCCTGGCTGTGCATTTCAGTCCCTGAGGGACCTGGGCCCATTCTATTAATCCCCTCCTGATGCCTCAGTTTCATCAATCTGTAACATTAGAGTAACTATTCTATCTATTTCATTGAGTTCTTCTAAAAACACAGTGAGCTCATGGGTCATGTGCTTATTAGTAGGACCACTAATATACCAATAAGTCCTTAATAAATGGTCCAATGGTTATAAACTAGCAGAACATATTTCCTGTAGGTGATAGAGCAAACCATCAGCCTCCATCAACAGTAATATATACCCTTTCCCCCCTCCCCCAGAGGATTATTCTAGAGTTGTATATTCCAAACTTATTGGGCACCTAATACAGAGTTCTTTCACATGTATTATATCCTTTCATCTTTTAAACAGCTCTACACGGTAGCTATTATTACCCATTTTCTGCGTCAGGAAACTGAGGTCTCCCCAGACGAGCTGACTTTTCCAAAGTCACATAAATAAGAAGTGCCTAGGGTGGGATTTGATTTCAGGTCTTCTGGCTTGACAGTGAGACTCAGATTCATCAGTCATTTCTTGAGGATCTCTGAGATGCCTTCTCAGATCCCAATTCTAGTCAACTTTGGTTCTGAGAAAGATGGTTCTCAGCCCCAGCTGGGGGTGGGGGAGGAAGGCAGCTCTTAGAATTGGAGCAGGACAGGTCGATGGAGCTTATCTGGTTCAAGCCCCTGGTTTCCAGTTGTCCAGGCTCTAGAGGGGCTGGACTTGCCTGGGGTCCTGTAGTGAGAGCTCTGCAGAGCCCGTGCTCCAGCTGCCCACATCCGGTACTCAATTCTCTGCCCCATGCCTCATGGCATCTTTGAAAGGCAAGGTTAATTCCCATGAAAAGCACAGCACAGCAAAGTTAGCATGAGACGGAGGGGCAGGGCAGAGAGTTAGAGCCAGTTGCTGAGAGTAAGAAAATGTCAGAACATGTAGAATCATCCACATAGCGCTTGTGGGAAGTATGATATACTCTGTGGTCAAAGCCACAGAGACAGCTATCTGGCAAGCCTTCTTTCTCCCCTGGAGTTCATGGCCACGGCTGCTTTCCTAGAACCTGGGACCACCACGTCCCAAGCCCACTCTTCCTCCCAGTAACGGTTTTCACAGCAAAGAGCAGCAATTTTGGAATCAGGCCCAGGTTCCCAGTTGTTATATTGGTCAAAGCAAGTCACACTGCCAAGCCCAATGCCAGTGGGGCTGGGAAGGGCAGGGAGGGAGGGAGGAATTATGACCTAGTGATGCAGCCTACCACAGCCACCTTGCAGGGTTGCTGGGAGGGAGGATTTGTTCACTCATTCGTTCAATGTGTATTTATTGAACACTTGCCAGGCACTGTGCTGAATGCCGGCTACGTAGCAGTGAACAAGACAGGCACAAGTCCTTGCCCTCCTGGAGCTTGCATTCTAGTGAATAAACCCCCTGATTTATCCACAGACATTTATGAGTGCTTTGGACAGGCGTTGGCAACAAAGATGTCCACAGCAGCATGTCTGCCCTCAGCGAGCTCCTGGCCCATGAGAAAACCAGACATATAGACACCCAATTACAACACAGATGGGACAGGAGGCAACAAGCATGTGTGAGCTCCAGAAACACCTGGCACAAAGCACACTCCCTCTCGGAGCCTCTCTTCCCCTCCCTTCCCTGTGCCAGACCTCCTTCCCGGCCACGGGCCAGGTTTTCAAGTGACCCAGGCCAGCCAGCTTTGCAGAAAGTCGATCCAGAGCTCTCAGCAGGCCCCTGCCGGGCACAGTGCAGAGTTAAGTGCACTGGGTGAAACTGAGCCATCACGGGTAAGGAGCACTTGCTCTCCCTTCCCAAGACCGATGGGGTGACTGGAGAGGAGGATACAGATCCCACGGCTGAATCATACATCCTGGGAACCTCGATAACAGCATGGATGAGTGACAGCAAACAGGCCTTCTGCCTACAGGGCTGAAAACGCACTGCTTCTCGGGGTGAGCCGGAGGTCAGGGATCAGACAGCGCTCCCCGGAGATTGCTACCGTTTTCCTGAGTCTAAGGAGATGGAGTAAATTGGTTTAATGGAGTGGAGTCTCGTTGTCATGGTGGCAGGAGGAGAGCAGACTGATCACCCTGCCCCAGACTAACGATGTTAGGTTTGGCTTGGAGTGAATGTGGCCAGCATCATTCAGGGGAACTCGATTTGGCCCACGGTGTACCCTCTTTCAGATAATGGCTGTGCGCCCTGTCTTACTCCCCTTGGGCAGGCTAGAAACCTATGGCTGACGCCTCCCCCCCCACCCCTAAGGGCCAATCAGTCTGTAGGTTCTGCTGGTTCCTCCTCCCAAATGTCTTTCCTGTCTCTCCCTTGATTGTCGCAACAGTCCCCGCCTGGTCTCATCCGCTTTTCACACAGCGGAGATTTTGCTAGAACTCACACTTGATCACGACCGTCACCCTGAGCTGTGCTCATTCCTCCCACTGCCATGACTGTAGTGTCTGATCTTCTTATCCTTGTTGCTCTTCTACTTGTCTCCACTTGGCAAACACCTGCCTCTCCCTGAAATCCCAGCTCCAATCTCTCCTTTTCTGTCAGGGCTTCTCTGTCACTTTTACCCCCTACCTCCCTTCCCACCCAATTAGTGTGGACCACTACCATCCCCTGTATGCAACCAGCATCCATCTCCCATCCATCAGGACTGTGAGGGTGTTCACACAGTCTTCATTTTTATTTATTTATTTTTGGCTGCATTGGGTCTTCGTTGCTGCGTGCGGGCTTTTCTCCAGTTGCGGCGAGCGGGGGCTACTCTTCGTTGCGGTGCGCGGGCTTCTCATTGCAGTGGCTTCTCTTGTTGCGGAGCACGGGCTCTAGGCGCGTGGGCTTCAGTAGTTGTGGCATGCGGGCTTAGTAGTTGTGGCTCATGGGCTCTAGAGCGCAGGCTCAGTAGTTGTGGCGCACGGACTTAGTTGCTTCGCGGCATGTGGGATCTTCCCAGACCGGGGCTTGAACCCGTGTCCCCTGCACTGGCAGGCAGACTCCCAACCACTGCGCCACCAGGGAAGTCCCAGTCTTCATTTTTTGACTCCTTTCTAAAGAATCATAATAATATAGCTAGTAATTAGACAAAACACTGAGCATTTCTGTTATGTTCAGCATGGTTTGACAACTTTACATGCACTAATTCACTTCTCGACATTCCATTAAATGGGCACTATGATTACCTCCTGCTTGAAAGATTAGAGAATTGAGGCATTAAAAAAAACTAAGTAACATGCCCCAAGCTACATAGCTAGTAAGTAAGAGAGCCAAGATTTTGAACCCAAAGGAGCAGGGGGGAGAGAGAAATGGATGGAGAAGACAGGAACAGGAGAAAGAAGAGAAAGGACGAAGGGAGGGAGGGGAAGGAGCTAGAAATGAATCTTTGTTATTTTTAGTCATTGAGATTTGGAGGTTGTTTGTTACTGTGGCAGATCCTAGCTTGTCCTGACTGATAGAATGAATAACAATGTGTAGACACGTTAGAAGAGGGACTATTTGATCAGGAAGGACAACGAAGAGCTTCCATAAAATAGAACGCAAGGCCTTGCCTGGTCAGTCCTCAGCAGGGGCTGGTTGGTTTCTGTGTGGCTGGCTCTTTGTGACCCAGGAGAGGAAACATTGTGAATGCGCCAGGAGCTTGCGGCCTGAACAGAATGAGGGGACTAAGTGTGTTCAACAGGAAGTCATCCAGCTCTGACTGCCCACGAGAGAAGTGATGAATTGAAATGCCTGATTCCCAAATAACCATCAAGTACCAGAGAGCACCTGAGGTGGAATGGTTACGTGTGTGTTCCCAGGGAAGACCTGCTTCATCTGGCTGTGTCACAAAGCAGATGGAGACAGCTGACTGGGAAGGACTGTCAGTCCCTGGGAATTGCCTTCATCTGCTTCCCAAACATTGCCACAGCCAAGAGGAAAGCCAGAGACCCTGTTGGTGGGGCCATAGACAGGATTCCACTGGGCACGACTGCAGACAAGGAGTGAAGTAAAGCTGTCAGTTCGTTTGGCCAGCGTCTAGGCTAGCCAAATCCCCCGTCCCACCTCCTCACTGTGGGCTATAACTCATGCAGTTTACTATCAGCCAGATGGCCTGGAGGGCACACTCACCCCATCTATGTGCTGGGAGCCGTAGTCCAAGTGCTGGTTGCATACCAGCTTCTCAATTTTTTCTTCATTAACGTGTCTTTAGGCATTTTTTCCCCCTGTTCTTCTTCCCCCACCATGAAATTTTAATACCAAAAATATGCTCTGTAATTGTTTGTGTACTATATGCATACCTGTGCTTTAAATATAGAAAGAGTTAAGTTTTTTTCACACACACCCCACCCAGAAGAACCAATTTTTACCCCTGTGGAGATGCTATGCTTCCCATTGAGAACACATGTACACTAAACCCTCAGATAACCAATTTCTGCTATCAGTCCCATCGGATTTTAGGGGAGAGAAGCAACTTACCAGGAAAGAAATTCTTTTTGCATAGTGACACCTCCTCCAGGAAGCCTCCCATCCACCTTGAGCCAGGGTTGAGCTTTCTAACATCACTGCATGTGCTGTTTTCCTGCACGTTCACATGGCCGTCTTTACATACATGTTTCCCTCCTGAGTTTACAAGTTCCTTGAGGGCAGAGCCTGTGTCTCTGTGCTTTACTTCCTGTCTCAGTGCCTGGCACATAGTAGGAGCTTCACTGATCATTAAGGCAAGACGAAACATGAAAGCTGCTTTGTCCGGGCCTGGGGACCCGATGCAGGGTGCAGCTGTGGTACAGTCACTGTCGCTGGCACAGCACACCCTGGCATAGTCAGCTCCTAGTTGGGAGCACCAAACAATTTCATTGAGGCACGGAGAGCTGACTGACAAGCCTGTAATAACATTTTAATGGCCTGAGTCCAATTCCCATTAAATTACTTAAGTTTCTGCAGTAATGGAGCTGGCATTTTCATTAATACTCCTGATTAATTGTCTGCCTTAGAAAAAAAAACCATCACCGTCACAATCATGATCTCACTAGTTCCTTGCAGAGAGAATCCCAGCGACCTGAGGTTTTCCACCGGATGGGAGTTGGCAAAGGTCAAAGGGAGAATCCTCTGCCCCCTGGAACCCCACATGGCCATGGGAACAGAGGACTGCCGGCTCCGAGCCCGGCTGCCTGTACTTGAATCCAGACCTCACCACTTACTGCCGGGGCCTTGAGCTACTTCAGCTGCTTCAGTATCTTTATCTGTCAAATGGGGATAATAATAGTCCTTATCTCATAGGTTGATGGGAGGATTAATTGAGTTGGTACAAGTAATGTCCTTAGCACAGCAACTGGCACATAGTAAGCATGCAGTAAATAATGCCTATTATTATTTCATTTTGGTTGCTGTTCTATTCTTTTTCCTCCAGAAAGCTCAGGGAGCTGCATCGCCTTGGAAGACGCAGAACTGCATGTTTGGGAGCAGGGCTACTTTAGTAGGGGAAGGCAGCCTTTGGAGAACTATAATGTCCACTTAACAAGGCTTTATTAAGTTGCGAGTAGTGAAAATCTGCAAATTTGGATTCACATCCTGGCTCCACCAGTGGCTGACTTGGGGACCCTATACAAGTGCCTTCCCCTATTGAGCCTTCCCAAAAAATGAGGGTGATATTTTTTATGCTCTGGGGTAGTTTTGAGAATCTGATGAGACAGTACATAAGGAAGCATCTGGTGCTCATAACTGGTCTTTTGTTTATTTATTCAATCAACAGCTTTTATTGAGCACCTACTGTGGGCCAGGCACTGAGCTAGGCACTGGATATCAGCAAACTGGTGCCATCTCCATGGAGCTTTCCATCACAGTAGTTAAGATGGGCAGTGACCAAGTGGACAGATCAATGTGTAATGAACGTCGGGAGGCAGTAAGTGCAGTGGAGGAAAGATAAAGCATGGTGGGGAACAGAGAAGGCTGGGGCTGCTTCTAGAACGGGTTTTCAGAGAGGTTCTTGTGCCAGAGGTGATGCCTGAGCATCTGAAGAGAGGTTTTAATAAATCGAGAGAGCAAGCCATGTGGCCATCAGGGGGAAGAGTTTTAGGGGGAGGGAACAGCACGAACAAAAGCTGGAACATGCTTCTGCCACTAAGATTTTCTTTTTTTCTTTCTTCTTCTTCTTCTTCTTTTTTTTGGGGGGGGTAATTTCAAATAATTTCCTCCCCAGAGCCAACAAGACAGGGGTGTGGGCAGGAGCTCATAGGGCCTAGGTACTCAGATAGGGGCTGGGTAAGGGGGCAGATCTTTGTTTTCATGTCTGCACATTTGATTAGCTATGAAAGCCGGCACTCCCTCTGCCTGAGGCTCCCCTCTGCATGTGAAAGAGGCAGGGTTTGGAGTTCCCTCTTCAGCATCCTCTTGCTTAGAGACCCCATCTGGCATTTATCAATCTCTGCATCTCTCATGCTCCCCCCAGAGCCACACAGACCTTCATCCAGTTTCTTAATCCAGTATGCCCTCTCTTGCCTCTGGACCTTAGCCCAGGCTGTTCCATCTGCCTGGAACACACTTCCATACACCCATCTTCACTTGGCTAACTTTTACTTATCCCTTATGTCACTGCTTGTCTTCTGGAATCCAGCCTTCCCGGCTGTCCCCAGGCTGCGTAGGGTCCCTCTGCCCTGCCTACCCCCTTTGATTGTCCCCGTCACTGCGGTGATCACGCTGATTGTAACTGTGGTTCCCTGTCTGCGCCTCCACTAAGTAGCATGTTCTTTCTGGGCAGGTCCATGTCTTATTTGTTCTGGCATCTCTAGGGCCCAGGATCTGGTACCTAGTGAGCATGTAATAAATATTTGCCCTGAGCTGGAGATTAGGGATCGCAAGATAGGAACGCAGGGTCTCTGCCCTGAACATCCCAGGTCTGGATGGCAAGACAAGATGAGGTAGCAGGATAATGTGCCTTCACTACAAAACATTGAGAGGAGAAAGGCATAGAGGCCAGAGGATACAGCGGGAGCAAAGGCCAGGAGGCCAGAAATTACAAGTCCTTGATATGGCCAGCAGGTTAAGATGAGTGGAACGCTTGGCCGAGGTCAGATTTTGCCCCCTCCGGGCCCGCACACCACGATCCTCTGGCTCCCATATAGCCCGGTCATGCTGCTCGATCTGGTCGGGGCCTCACTCTCCAGAATCTGGGTTTATCATCAGCCAGACTTACAAGGTATAATAGGCCAGAGGGAGCCGGGGCTGCTGCCAGATAGGCTGGGCCTTCTGGAGACAGAGTTCACATAACTTTTTGCAAAGCTGTTTCTGCTCACGACCAATTCCATAAAAGGTCTCCTATGAGCCACACCTGCTTTGGGAGATTCTCATTGCTCATTAGCATATCAAAGGCTCTGAAACGTCCTGCAGGGAAGACTCTGGGTTAACCTTAGTAGCCTTGTTTCCCAAACTTAATTGAATGAGGAGTCCTCCGAAGGTTCTGCAGACCTACTCCATGAAAAGCAGATCTAACCCTTCTCTGTGCAGGCAACAACAGAGAAAGTTAAAAGAATTACATTTATTGTGCCGTTACTTTTCCTTCGAGGTGGGTGAGAGAGTAAATAAGATGAAGGAGAGAATTACAACCGGAGATGTCAAGCGGCTGTCTTACAAGGAATATTCTGTTTGCCCAGGGAGAAGGTTTGCAGAATATAAAGGACCATTTCTTCCCTACAACATCCCTGGAGAGAAAGGAAAGGAGGGAAAAAGTGAAAGAAGCCCTCCATTGACCACTAGAGATGGGAGCATTTCTGTTGGTTTCATTTACATAAGTGTCCTCGGCAATTTGTCCCAATTTGTCTCATTACAAATGATGTAAACATCCGGCGAAATCACAGACAAAATGGGACAGTTTAAATGCTGCCTGATTAAAAGCCCCGGGTTGCCTGCAATAACTTGCACGCATGCTAATAGTTTCCCTGCAAGGACCTTGGTTCCAAAGTTCTGGGAGCTCAGGGAGGGTCCCCAGGCCTAGTGTCCCCCATGACTGCAGCTCTCCACATAGAGCCTTGTAAGAATACACTGTCACACTCTGTATATTTTTATGCCAAGAGAGAAAAGGAGGGAGGGAGGAAGGAGGAAAGAAGGAAGAGAGAAAGGAAGAAAGAAAAAAAGAAAGCTGCCATTTTCTCCTTTGACTCTTCTCCTTTGACTCTCTCATTGGTGTACAGGGCAGTGTAACTGAAGGGGTTGGAAAACCAAAGTTCAAACCCTAGTAATGTTACTCGCGTAATGTGTGTGACCTTGGACCAGTCACATCACTTGGCTAAGCGTCAGTTTCCTAGTCTGTCGAATGGGGATGACAGTTCAACATCTGGCCTGCCTCACGCTGTTGTGAGACATCACATAACCAGAAGCCTCCTAAGGACAGAGACCCTGTCCTGTCCATCACTGGATTCTCAGAACCCGAACAGTGCTGACATGTGGTGGGTGCTCAATAAATAATTACTGAAGGGATGGTTGGATGAGTGAGTAAGTTGGCGATTCTATGGGCAATATCACTCGAGTCTGAAAAGCACTGTACCAATGAGGGAACTCTTTTACAGCCTCATCTTTCAGAACACCTCCCCTTCAAATCCTTTCCCAGTACCTCCATTAGAAGTGGCACAGTCGGGCACTGGTATCTGATGGACCCGGTTCATAGCCTGGCTCATAATCTTGGGCAAGTGGCTAAACTCTCTGAGGTCCAGCTCACCCCTCTGTATGACTGGAGAGTGAGCCCTGCCTCTCACAGGGTGTTTGTGATGTTTAAAGAGATGATGGATGCAGATGACCTCCTGGGAGCCTATAGGCAGGAGGCACGTAAGAAGGTCTGTTAGATTAGAGTGAGTTTCTAGCAGGACCTGAGGAGCTCAAAATCAGACCTGGAGTGAAGGGGACTTGGCCAAGGGGATTCTCACCCCTGAAGCCTGGTGGAGGGTGCCAGCAGGGTCCACCTGTTCCAAGTGCAGAAGCACTACCTGTGCTGCTTTAACCCAGAACACTGGGAGCAATTGAAAGCAACTGAGAGAAGAGATGATTAGAATACAGGCCTTCCAGCTCTTGCTGTTCTTGCCCCTTCATTAGTTGCTGTGTGATCTTAATAAAACGTCTTGCCCTCTCTGTACCTTTATGTAACAATCTGATAAGAAGAATGTTGATTCATGGCACTAGGGAAAATTAGAGGATCCTGTGAGTCCCTGACGCTGTTAACACTGGATTCTATCCACCTTTCAGTTAGGGATCTTCAGACCTCTGTGCCACCATCCCCAATCACAGAGTTCCAACTGGGAGGAAGGGTAAGGGGTCTGAAGAAGGAGATAGAGGAAAGAGAGGAAACAGGGCCAGAACCCCCTCAGCAGATGGCAGGAGCAGGGGCAAGTGGGCCAAGATTCAGACCCAAAGTCCACCACTTACTAATGTCAAGAGTGTCCTGAACTACAAACTTCTGAACCTCAATTTACTCATCTTGAAAATGGAAATAAAAACACCTACCATGCAATGCGTTGTAAAAACTAAAAAAGGGTCTGGTTCATAGCAGATGTTCAGAGGATGTCAGTTCCATTTTCCTTCCCCTTAGAGATCTTTGTAGTAGATGTTGGGGTGTCTTCCCAACACCCATTCCACGCTTTCCCTGTCCCGTAGCAGCTGAGATGTAATCCTCCCACCTCCAACACTGGGATTGGTCTCTCATGGGCTTGAACCCAGAAGTTTAATCCCATTAGTTCCCTTGGCCTTAATCATTGATGCAGGGAAGGCACATGGCCTAAGTTGGTTCAGTAAGGTTTAAGCTCAGAAATCTGGTTTACTGATTAGAAAGAGAAAAGCTTTCTCTAGAAGGAGTTTGGTATGAGAGTGAGAGCTAGAGCTGCTATCGCCACTTTGCTACTGTGAAGAAACTAGCTATGAGAACAAAACTAACTTGAGGAGGGGGCAAGCGTCATAGAAAATGATGCCGAAGTCCTGATCAAACTGTGCCTGAAGCATCTGGACTTCTTAGATCCACGAGCCAGTGAATTCTCTATTTTTCAAGCCAGGTGAAGTTAAATTTTAGGAGACATCAAACAAACAAACAAACAAACCTAACACAAAAATCTTCATTATTCGACACTCCTGAACCCACCCCCGAGTCCACTGGGAGCTTGTATTTCATGAACCAATTTAGATATGCAAATTCACTTGTATTAGTTGGCTCTTCGGGGAATGGTGTTTGTTCTCTCTGAAGTCATTTAAAACTCAGAGCAGTATGGGGGCCTTCCCCATGGACCTAGGAATCCTCTTGACCCACAACCTGGACACTGCTTTCTGGCTCCTCCCACTTCCTGCCTTTGCCCAGGGGATCTGCTGTAGTATACAAAGGTGTCCTTCTCTTGGTCGTACTAGGAGGCAGTGTCAGGGAAGCTGGAAAGAAGCAAGATAGGGCTGCAGAAATACCAACTTCCGAGTCAGGGAGACTCAGGTCAGCATCCAGCCTCTATTGCTTCCAAGCTTCCAAACTTACATCACCTCTCTGAGCCTCCATCTTCCCATCTGCAAAACAAGGATAGTAATACCTATATGGGCTGTTATGAAGATTTCAAGACATCACATGTCCAAAATACCTGGCTGAGAGCCTGTGGGGTAGTAGGCATTTCACAAATTGTAGCTGTTGTTTAGATTTTATCATTATTGTGGTTGCCCTTCCTGTTTTCCAGGGGTAGCACGGATCTAAGATCGTAGGGGCTGCAGATTTCTCGGTGGAGCTGAAGCAGCTGGGTAATAAGTGACGGTGTCACTTGTCAGCACAGAGCGTTGTTTGAGGGAGGTGTGGGGGGATGGTCAGCATACACCCAGCAGCCACATAAGGTTCAGCATCCAAGTCAGTGACACGCCTGTTCCAGGTCTTTCTCAAGGTCAGTGGTGCCTTTCTTTTTATCAGTTTTCAGAGCTATCAGTGTGCAGAGCCCTGGCTCCAGAAATGATGGGAGAAGAGAGATGAAAAGATGAATAAGACCAAAAGTGCTGTCCTCAAGCTGCTCATAAACCAGGGTAGATGGCTTTGGCGTCTAACAGCCCTGAGCTCAACCCTGGTTCCCCGGCTGAGCAGCCATGTGACTTACGGCAAGTCAGGGCCATTTTCTGAGCCTCAGTTTCGTCCTCTGGGGGGAAAAAAAAAACAAGGAAATAATAACATATGTCTCCCAATTTCTTGAAACATAATGAAAAGTAGAGGATGCAGGTGGCTTGCACAGGCCCTGGGGAAAAGTAGGTCCTCAATCAAGAGTCCTTTGGGGTTGGGTTGAGTAGTGTCCCCTCAAAATTCATGTCCACTCAGAACCTCAAATTGTGACCTTATTTGGGAATAGGGTCTTTGGAGATTTAATCAGTTAAGGATCTCCAGATGAAATCATCCTAGATACAGTGACTGGTGTTCCTATAAAAAGAAGAGAAGTCACAGAGACACAGAGAAGACAGCCCTGCAAAGACCGAGGCAGAGATGAAGTTATGCTGCCACAAGCCGAGGGGTGGCAGGGCCACCGGAAGCTAGAAGAGGCAAAGAAGGATTCTTCCCTAGATCTTTCAAGGGAATGTGGCCCAGCTGGCACCTTGGTTTCAAACTTCTGGCCTCCAGCACGGGGAGGGAATCAGTTTCTGTTGTTTTCAGCCGCCCCAGTTTGTGGTACTTTGTTACGGCAGCCCTAAGAAACTAAAATACCCCTTCCGCCTCAACCCTCTCCCCTTAAACAAAGCAGATGTGAAAACCACCTCATAAGGCTCCAGGTTACGGACGTGGGGTGCAAGGGGGCTATAAGGATGCACAGGAGGGGTTGAACCTGGAAATGGGGGTGATAGCATCGCCCTCTGGTGGTGGCTTGCAGACTAACAGGATGGGCATGCCAAGCGCCGGGCCCCCGGAAGTGCTCTGGGGAGAGTTCTTAATCCAGCATCAGGAGTGCTCTGTTGGGCACTCTGAGCCACCAACCCCCGAAGAGCCATTTTTAGCAGGAGCTCAGAGACACCTGTGTCCCAGGCGGGAAGCCAGGCCCAGCCTTCACTCCAACCCCAGGCTCTCCGAGGTTCTGGGCCTCCTGCCCCTGATGGCTGGTCTCTGGGGGAAAGGGTCCTGCCTCATGCACTGACCTCCGCAATCAGTTGCTCAGCCCACCTTTCAGCCCCTGAGGCTGGGGATTCCAAGTCTCTTTAACTGGGGGCAAACTCAGTAGAATGATACTATGTGCCAGCCATTGTTCTAGGTACTGGGGGCGCAGCAGTGACCTTGAAGGAGAAGATTCCTGATCTGGTGGAGCGTAGAGTCAAGTGGGGGCTGGAGAGGCAGGAAATGAATTAATAAATAAGGGAACCAGAAGGTAACAGATCCATGGATTGGTCTAAACGCAATGGGGTACAGACGACAGAGAGCTTCATTTTCTCCAAACTGTTTACAATCCTCTAGTCTCTCATATCCCTCCGTCTTTATTTTATAATGTCTCTGGCTGTTCTCCTAGCTTTGCAATCACTATAGCTCTCGTCTCAGGAATAATTTCAGTTTTCAAGTGTCTGAAAGTCCCATCCGGTTAGAACTTCAGTCTCACGTGCAGTTTTAAATTTCTCGCCTGTCTCAGCACTCAGACCTGGGGGGCTTGGAGGACGCACAGCCAGCCTGCACTTCCAAACTTTTTCCTCCCTTCCTAACCTTCCTGCTTCTGGCGCAGGGCAGCAGGGAGGCTTGGCTGAGGAGAGACAAGGGTCTTTGGACTTGGCTGGAGCTGCTGGTGATTTTCTCCCAGCCAGCATGGCAGTTCTATCACGTGGCGTGCTGTCAGCTTCCAAATGCTGGCTCTTTCATGGGGCTCCTTGGTGGAGGGCTTTCTTTCTCCCAGCCTGTTGTAGATAGATGCCCTTGTCAGCTGAGCTTCTGTAAGCATCCTTGTGTCCCCAGCTGCTGGGCCCCCTTCACCCCATTAGTCACAGCTTCTCTCTGCCTGGGGTCCTCTTGTCTGGGCAGCAGCCCTCTTGGCAGGGAGAGGGGGAGGGTATCTTGTGTGAATGCCTCAAGCCTGCTTACCTTCCTCAGCCCCCTTGGCCGCGAGAAACTGGCAAACTTCCGCTTTACCAGAGGGCAGCGCCCAGCTGCCCTGTCTCTGTAGGAGGCCACCTGAGGCTGCTTCAGCACAGCCCCCCACCTCCTGAATTCTCCAGGGGGATGCAGCCTCCAATCTTACGTTCATATACACCCCCCAGACCCCAGGGACTCAGGAAGCTCTCCCAAGGGCTCTGTCGCCAAGCTTCAGGCCTGAGGCTGCACTAGGTGTCTGCCGCTCAGGACCCCCTACTATGGCATGAAATGCCAGCTCCCTTTCACATGGGCACCCTCACCTCTGGGAGGAGTTCTGGCTCCCCATCATTGGGCTGTGACCCCGAGGAGAGCCCCCTCATGGAAAGGAAGGAGGAAAATCAAAAGTGCACTTACTCCTACAAATTCCCGTCCCCCCATCACCTTGGGAATGTCTATCCTCTTGTACACTGGGTTGGGATGGTTAGTCACAAAACCCATCGCACTTTCTCTCGGCAAGTCTAACATGCATCCAACAACTCTGTTTGTTCTATTTATTTATCCAGGGTTACTTCCCAGCCGTTGTCCCCAGATTGTAAGCTTTAGCCAAAATCCTGGGCAGCAGGACGTCTTTGTCCACCTTCTGTTACAATGATTACAGAGGCGCAAAGGTATTGAAGGGCAGGAAAACAATATAATGCGTTACAGCGTAACTGGGTTGGGAACTGGGCAGCAGTGCTGCTTTGGACCCAGGGATCAGGTCTCACTGAGGAGCCACAGGGCCACGAATGGGGCGCAAGCATCACAGACCTGGGGAAGAGCTTGGGCAAAGCCCCACGGTGGGAAAAACACCACTGGGCATAACGAAACGAAAGATTCCCGAAGTGTAGTGAGCGATGGAGTGAGTGGAGTGGGATAAGGCCGGGGAGGAGGCTGGACCCTGCCCTGCAGGACTTGCAGGCCATGGCGAGGAGTTTGGAAGTCGCTGGAAGGTCTGAAGCAGAGGAGGCTATGACCACACTGGTAGCCCTTGTGGAGACCGGACTGTATGCGTGCCAGGCGTTATGCAAAGCATGTTTGAGTCATTGTTTCCTTTAACTCTTAGAATCACCCTGCCGTCCAGGTCTGAGTACTTGCATTCAACAAACAGGGAAACTGAGGCTCAGCCACTTGTCCAAGCCTCCCCAGCTGTTAGGTGCGAAGGCAGCAATTCAAGCCCAGGACTCTTAGACTCCCAGCACTTAGCTCTTCCAATCAGAGCGTGCTGGCTTTCCAAGAGGGGTGCAGAAGGCACCCCGCCCCCTTTCACCTCAGCCACCCTGAGCTGGTGTCACTGCTCCTGACAGTAAGCCAGGAAACCAACCAACCAACCAACCAGCGGGTGCTGCTGGGAGGGAGGGTCTGGGGTGAGTGCTTCAAGTTGACTAGAAATTCCCTGTGCAGCTAACCACGCTGGACCAGGGGCAGGGACACTAACACGGGGGGTGGGCAGGGGTGGGAAGGGTCTTCTGCCGCTGTCCCTGACTCTGGAGCCCCAAGGCACCCTGCCCCGCCCTCCTGCTGCCCAGGCAGGAGTCAGAAGCTGGACCTTTCAGGGCTGCAGCCTGAGATGTGGGCGGGTGAGGGGCACATTGCAGCGAGGCTGTCACACAAGTTCCGTGTAGTGACATTTATCTTTGGGGGGGCGGAGGGATTGGCATGGTTCCTTCAGCATTTGAAAACGCCTCCTAGATTTGAGAAACTCCCCCATCTAACAAGTTTTGGTGGGAGGCAGGGTCCACCTTCCTCTCGAGAAGCCTGGAAGAACAGATACTCACTTTCCCAGCCTCCCTCGCAGCGAGGGTGTGTGTGCGTGTCCTAAGCCCAGTGGGCTGGGGAGCCCGAGACAGGCAGGTGACCTTCCAGGGAGAAGGTGACCTGGTGGCTGCAGCAGGAGCTGCAGCCAGTGTCCTCCTTGGGGGCCGATGTGGGCTGTGGTCCTGGCTGTGCCCCCTCCTTTTTGGTGTGTGTGTGTGTGTGTGTGTGTGTGTGTGGACTTCGCGGGGAAGACAGGAACAGGACCCCAGGCTCTGGCATAGGGCACTCTGTTTGCCCAGTGGCTCTCAAAGAATGCTCCTGTGACAAAGCTGTTAATGGCCCTGAACAATATGAGAAAAAAAAATTATTATGTAATAGAGAATATCTATGTCTCCAGGCCTGGCTCTCTGGCCTCCCAGGGCTGGTCATTAACCCCTTTTCTGCGTCAGCAGCCCGAGGCCCAGTCCTTGCATCGACAAACCAGCTGGGATGGAGCCTTCAGGGGGCAGCCCTGCTGGGTCACATGCCTCCTGAGCTGTGACCAGGCTCTGCTTCTCGAGCGCCTTCAAGCAGATTTCCTCTGCCCCTTAGCACGCCCCCTGCACTCCCCACTGGAACCAGTAGCAGGCCTGCCTGACCCATACTAGCCTGGGCTGCTACCCTCCACCCTCAAGGAGTTGGTTATTGTTTCTCATGATGCCAAGCTGCGCTGGGAAGGGGCTGAGATGACTTCAAGTCCCAGAAAAATCGCAAAACTCCAGGTCCTCCTGTCCAAGCTTCGGGGCAGCTCCTGGCCCTCAGGCATCCACCAAAGCCTGGAGTACTTTGATTTGACGTGCAGACAGTTTGGAGGGTCTGTTTCGAACCAGCCTGTGGTGTTTAGCTTTCCCCAAGTGATGTACAAAAAGGCTGAGACTTGCCAGGGCCGAGGTGGGAGCCCCGCCCAGCACCGAGGCTGGGGACAGGCTCGTGCTTTAAGGGACCAGCTGGAGAGGAGAGGGGCCTGGGCCTTCCCTTGATTCCAGGGTCCAGGGGCGCCCGAGGAAGCGTATCAGCAGCATGAGGAGGTCAGGTGTCCTCTCTCTCCAGTACGTGTCAGAGCTTTTAATGAAAAGTCTTCATTCCCGAAGCCATGCCTGGTGTCATTCTGACAGTGTCGAGGATTCCGGCCTGACCCACCCTTTCTTCCTCCCCCGCTTTGTGGAGAAGCACGTGGGGATTTTCTGCCTTTGGGATCACCTCCGCCCCCTCCACACACACACACACACACACACACACACACACACACACACACACACACACACACAGACACACACACACACACAGAGATGGCTTTCAAAAAAGAGAATGCAGCCAAAAGGGTCTCCCCTGTGGCATTTGGCCCAGATGGGGAACTGTTGGGCCAAGGGACTTCGCAGGCGAACACGAATCACGCCCATGGCCGGCTGCCCCCTGCCGCCCCCCGTCAGACATGCACATGGCCTCCTCCATCACCTAGAGGCCAGACAAATCGTCCCCAGGGCTCCTGTGAGCCCAAATCCCTTTATTCAAGCCAGGGCCTTTCATCCTCGCAACAGCATGTGCATATCACGAGCCCCATTACTACAAGTGGGGAAACTGAGGCTCAGAGAGGTTGAGATCCTTAAAATTGCACAATAGGTATTAGAGCTAGAATTTCAATTTCAGTCTCTCTGATTCCGAAGGGTTTGGGTTTGCTTTCTTCCCTGGCTCTAATGCCCCCCACCAGACCCTATGAGAAAACTGCCAGGAACACTGTTTGCAGGGCAAAAAATCAATAACACATGTAATAAAGAAGAAGGCACTTATTTCTTCATAACTGTCATAAAAAGCAACATGGGGTATTTTCCATGCCCAGGATCTGGGCTCTAAAGCCATGATTTAAAGATCTCACTCCAGGTCTGGTTGTCCTGCTAAGACACTCATCAATATGTGAATATTTACACACACACAGCGCTGCGTTACATACATTTCTGGTAATGGGGTGTCCCTTGGAGGGGAGCTCAGGGTTAATTTGAAGGATTCATGTCTGGGGTTTGTGAGCAGCACAGGTTTGGCCCCCAGTCCCCTGGCGGGGACCTCCGGCCATGCACAGAGGGGTCAGACAGAAAATCCGCGCCCTTGGCCTTCTGGCCTCCTTCCAGCCTGCAGCCCGTGGCACTGAGAGCAGCTCTGGACCGGAGCCCACCCGGCGCTTCCCACAGACTCCCCTCCCCCCAGCCCCCGCTGAGCACTTCCATCCATCAGGCCCCAGGCTGACTCCAGAATGCAAAATCACTTTGTCCCTCCTTCTCATCCCCTCCCGCCTCCTGCACCTATGGATTTGCTGTTCAGAAAACATCTGTTCCCTCCTTCACCCCTGACATAAGCATCAATCTCATGCTAGCCCAGCTGCTTAAACTCGAGGCCCTGGGAAACAGACACTCCTTCCTGACCCAGCACAGGTCTGGGGACTCTAAAGCAGGCCTGAGGGTCTGACTAGGGGAGTCATGGGGGTGGGGAAGGGGGACTTGTCCACACAGGGACCTCCAGGCTAAGGTCCAAGGTCAGGGCCAGAAGGAAAGAGAGAGATCAGAGGGGTAAGGCTGAAACTCAGGGATCCAAGGGGAACATGACCTGCCCTGAGAGGGGGCCTGGACAGTCAAGGCCCCACCAAGTCAGTCAGAGACCCATCTGCCCGATGTTGGGTGGGAGTGAAGAAGGGCCTCAGGCAGCCAATAGAAGGCCCTGCAGCTGCGAAGCTACTGCAGCCCAGAGATGGCAGTCAGATGCCTTGGTTCTGCTACACTCTCCCTCTGCCTGCTCTAGCAAGCCTGGCCTCTTTGCCAGTGTTCAGTTATGTCAGGCTCACCCCACCCTGGCACCCCGGCCGGCCCTCCTCTCGATAGCTGGCCCCTCTGCATGCAGGACTGCCTCGGCGTTCAGGGCTGCCACCCCCCGGTCGTCCCCAGCCTCTGCACCCCCAGCACAGGCACGCCTAGTAGGGACACCAAATGCACCCCCAAACATATTTGTGAAATGGATTAAACCTGAACCTGAAAAAGGGAAACGAGACAGGCCAGAATCCCCATAAACAATGGGTTTTGTGAAAGGAGATGATCCCCTCTCCCACTGGCCCCAAGGAAAGGACTTGGACCTGTCTGTCTGTCTGTCTGTCTGTCCGAATGGGGCTGGTGCTGAGGAGGGTGCAGCGGGCAAGTGCTGAGCAGACCCTGCCCAGGCTGCTAGGTATTCTGGGGACACCGGATCCACTTCCTGGGCCAGTCTGGGCCTGTGGGGGGAGGGCAGGGAGCCGGGGTCAGGGGTTAGCTGGGCTCCTCTGGTGAAGGGCAGAAATGAGTGTGATGCGAACAGTAGGTAAACAGCCTGTGAGAATTTTTGAGGGCAGATGCTGACTCTGGGGATACAGGGGTGATCCAGGCACAGTCCCTCCCCTCAGGAAACTCACAGCCATATCAGAAAAAGAGGCTAAAGATAGATGGCACGTAGTAAGGCTCAATAAATATTTACTTAATGACTGCCGGGTGGATGAGACAGACAGCAGACAGACACTAATAATTCAATGTGCTGAATGCCATGACTCGATCAACATATGATTATTGTTTCTACGATGTGCTGGTAAACACGAGTAATGAAGCAAGCATGTGGTCTCAATTGCCTCTACCCAAGGTGGGCCAAAGGACCAGGAAAGACTTCCCAAAGGAGGGGATATTTGGGCTGGGTCTTAACGGATGAGTAGGAGTTCACCCAGTGCACAAGGGGAGAAGAGCGTCCCAGCAGAGGGGCAGCAAGTGCCAAGGCAGAGAAGCAAGAGAGAGCCTGGCCTGTTTGGGGAATCTAGAGTGTAGTTATATGACTGGAATGGAGAGGGGTGCCTTGGGACTTGGGGGAGGGCAGAAGAAAAGGCCCTTGCTAACTAATTTGGAGCCACTGTAAATTTTGAAACAAGGGAGGGATGTAAAGCAAAAAAAAGAGAAAAGGGCACTCTCAGCAGAGGGATCAGCCTAGGCGCCACATGGGGGTGTGAATGAGCACAGCACATTCAAGGAACAGTGAGACCAGGGGTGGAGGGAGTCTCCTAGGAAACGATTATACCCCAAGGAACAAGCATGGCCTTGTGATGTAGAAGGAAATGTCTGAGGAGGAAGGTTGGAAGAAAAGAAACAAATTGTGAGACTGTGTCGTAAAGATATAATTCCAGAGTGCAGCATCACTCCCATTTCACAGGTCCAGAAACTGAGGCTCAGAGGGAGCCATTCTGATTGGTGCTGGGTCCAGATAATCACATCTCCAAGGCTACCTCCTTCCCCCATTCATACCAGGTATAAGCAACTGAGAACAGCTCGAGTGTGGGACAGTGGAGGGAACATTGGGTTAGGAATTAGGAGACAGGGCTACAGATTGTCAGTGACTTGCTGTGTGACCTTGCCCAGGTGATTCCCTCTCTGAGCTTCTGTTCCCTCTTCTATGAACAGGGACAGTCAGCTCTGTGAGAGCATGTCTGCAGAGTTGCCTGGTACAGGAGAGAGCAGCTCCTGTCTGGAGCGCACTGGACAGGCAGCTTCCTCATCTGTGAAATGGGCATTAGAATTCCTCCCTCCCGGGGCAGCTGTGAGGATGGAAGCAAAAAATGTCTGTGAGAGCCTCAGCACCATGCCTGGCAAATAGTAGGTGCTCAGGAAACGCTGAGGGTATCTACCTGCATGGCCCCCAGGAGCCACGAATGGGCTTCAGGAATCCAGGACAAGTCTGAGCCTTGGTGACTTGTCTCTGCCATTCTCCATATCAAAGACTTTTCAAAAGCAGCTGGAGACCCAAAGAAAAGCTGTCCTGGACAGAATTTATTTGAAAGAACAAAAACAGAAAACAGATTTATCTCGCTGCATAGAGGGAAGGCCATCTTCCCAACCATGGAGCCACCAGGCCCCAAACTGCTGATTTTTCCTTCTTCATCAGAAGCTGAGGAAAAAGCTCTCTAGTGGTGATACAATCTCTTGCATCTCCCCCAGATGCTGGGCTGGAGCTGGGGCTGCCATGTGCTCCCAGCCTCTCCTTGGCGGGGGGGGGGGGGGGCTCTGGCTCCCCTCCTTCCCACCTTTAAGCCCTGGGGGCCAGCGAGGCCACAGACCTGGGAGGTATCCCAGCTCAGCCGCTGACGAGCTGGTGACCAGGGCCAGGCCTGTCAGCTCGCAGCCCCAGTCCTGACCAGAGAAAGGATAGCGCTGCACACACAGCTCAGTGATGGCAGCTGCCACGATGGCAATGACAGGCCACACGGCCACACACCCCCAACCCCCCGGGGACATCACCAGCGTGTCAGGGCTGTGCCTCCCCTGGGGGCCAGGACAGCCGGACAGCAGTCTGCCCTCAGCGCTGAGCCCTCCCCACAGCAGAGGCCCTTCGTTCCTGTCCTGTCCTCCTGCCTGTTTCACAGCCCAGACTCATCTGGACCTGTGGGGCAGGAGAACAAGCATCTGAATCAATAGTTAAAGTAGAGAGGGAAATAAATACTCGGGGTGACAGGACAGGGAAGAGACTCAGAAAGCCCTAGAATAGCGGTCCCCAACCTTTTTGGCACCAGGGCCGGGTTTCGTGGAAGACAGTTTTTCCATGGATTGGGGGGGAAGTTTAGGCGGTAATGCGAGCGATGTGGAGAGATGGGGAGCGGTGGGCAGTGATGGGGAGAGATGGGGAGCTGTGGGCAGCGATGGGGAGCAGCAGAGGAAGCTTCGCTCGCTCACCCGCTGCTCACCTCCTGCTGCGTGGCCAGGTTCCTAACGGGCCGCAGTCTGGTACCAGTACTGGTCCGTGGCCCGGGGGTTGGGGACCCCTGCCCCAGAAGAACCCTGAGATCAGACCCTGTCCAACCAAAGCCTCCTGGATCATTAATTCTTCTGTAATTACTATTCTCTCTTCAAATCCTGTATCTCTTTCAACCTCACGAGGCCCCCTCCGAGACCCCCCCCATTGGTGCTTCCTTGCAAGGCTTTGAAGAGCATCTACCCATCCCTCTCTGCACATGGCCTCCTTTGGCACAGGCTGCAGAGGCTCTGCCTCTCCACCTCAGCATCTCTGCACAGGCCCTGAGGCAGGGAGGTGGGGAGAAAGAAAACAGCTCTGCTGCGTGACCTTGGGCGAGTGCCGGAACCTCTCTGGGCTCAGTTTACACATCCTTATTGTCAGGGACATGGGAAGAAAATGAAAGAAAATGGCCAGCACAAACAAGTGTCATTTCCCCTCCTTGATTCCTGAAATGTGATAACCTAAGGAGGGACCAGCTTCCGACTTTGCCTTCTCTGCAGGCCGTTCTCTGCTCGGGGGTGAGGCTGGCTGGGCACATTTGATACAGTGGAAGAGCCTTGACTTTGAGTCAAGGGAGCCTGGGTTGGAATCCCAACTCTGCACTTACCAGCTGTATGACCTCAGGCAAGCAGCCTGGCCTCTCTGAACCCCAATTTCCACATCTACAGTGTCTACAAATGGGAACAGAGCTATGGTGAGGATTGAGTAGGACAACCGGAGAAAAGCACCCAGCACAGCACCTAGCACACAGTCGGCTGTCCGCAGGGTTCCCTGGCATGGGTTGGGGGTAGGGAACTTTGAGTCCAGAGTAAACCAGGAAGAGGCCTCCAAGAGGGGCCTCCTTCTCTTCCATGGGGAAGAATTGTGAATCCCCAGGTTTAAGAGAAGCCAATCCTCATCGTGGGGTCAGAAAAAGCATCCTCTTTTCAAGGGGTGGTGTCTGGGGGGATCAGCCCACTGGCCTCTCCTGGGCAGATTCTCGGGGTCTTATTTCTTAAAGGGCCCTGGAAGCCAGGAGCTTGGCGTGGTATGGGCGCCACCTGGTGTCCAAAGGGGGCTAGACAGACCTGACCTGAAATCTGGGCTGAGTGGTACAGGAAGCCAGGAGCAGTTTAGGGGAGAGGGGTACCCAGGGAGCCACACCCAGGGGAGCAGACACCTTATTAAATATGTAGACAACAAACAAGATAAGAAAAATAAGTAGGACACCTCATCGTAAGAGCAAATCAAAAATCAAGCAGGGGGGCTTCCCTGGTGGCGCAGTGGTTGAGAATCTGCCTGCCAATGCAGGGGACACGGGTTCGAGCCCTGGTCTGGGAGGATCCCACATGCCGCGGAGCAACTAGGCCCGTGAGCCACAACTACTGAGCCTGCGCGTCTGGAGCCTGTGCTCTGCAACAAGAGAGGCCGCGATAGTGAGAGGTCCGCGCGCCGCGATGAAGAGTGGCCCCCGCTCGCCGCAACTAGAGAAAGCCCTCGCACAGAAACGAAGACCCAACACAGATAAAAATAAATAATAAATAAATAATAAATAAGTTAAAAAAAAATTTGTTTCTTAAAAAAAAAAAAAAAAAAATCAAGCAGGGAACAACCTGAAATTTCAGCTAGAGTGGTCAGGACAGCCTAGTCGAGTACAACCTGAAGGTAATAGGGGCGAATGTGCATGTCTCTGGGAAGAGAGCTTTCCGGGCAGAGTAAACAGCCAGTGCACGGCCAGGAATGTGCCAGGGTGGGAGGATCAAGGGGAGGGTAGAGGCAAAATGGCCAGGGAGGTGACAAGAGGACAAAGGTGTGTGGCCTGCAGGTCAGGGGTAGGGCTGTGGCTTTTACCCTGCATGAGAAAGGGAGCTGGTGGTGGGTTTGGAGTGAAACCCAAATGGCATATTAACAGCTGTGCTGCGCATGGACTGATGGACTGGGGGTGGGGATGGGGTCACGAGCAGAGGCAGGGAAGCACCTGGAAGGCTTCTGCAAGGACCTTGTGGGAGGTGATGGTGGCTCCGACCAGGATGGTAGCAGTGAAGGTGATGAGAAGGGGGCAGATTCTGGATGTACTGTGAATATAGAGCCAACCAGATTTGCTGAGAGACCAGGTGTGAGGGTGAGAGAGAAATCCAGACTGACTGCAAGGGTTTTTCTCATCTGAGCAAACGGCAGGATGGAGTCACCATTAACCCAGTGGGTAACATCAGTATCGTGGCTCATCAGAGGAAGTATCATGTATGGACATGTTAAGTGTGAGATATATACTCCTTTTATTTTTTTATATTATATAATATATATATATACACACATTTTTAAGAGAAGATTAATATCTCATAGCATTCCCAGACATCACTGTCAGGAATTGCAGCTCCAGGCCGGCATTCATTAGCCACAAACCAGGCTGTCAGGAAGCCTGCCTTGGAATTCCAGTTCTGTAAGTAATATGCTGTGTGGCCTTGGGCAGGTCACTTCACCACTCTGGGCTTCTTTTTCCTCCATATATAAATGGGGCAGAAAGAATTATTAAAGTCAATGTCTCAAGAGTCCCCTTCAGCTCTCAGTCTTTTTCATGTCTTAAATAACACCTCCTCAGAGAGCGCCCCTCCCCCAATGTTGGCAGGGTCTTCATAGAACCATCACAATATGAAACTATCAGTGCGTAGTCCTTGCTGTCTGTGTTTCCCACACTGTAAGCTCCAGGGGGTAGGTATAGTTTCTTGTTCCAAGTTTTGTCTCTAGCCAAGACAAGTATCTTCTCAAGGATCTTTGTTCAACTCTGAGGTGAAATTAGGAGCTATTGAAGGATTTTGAGCAGAAACTTTCTGGGCTTAAATTTATATAATTTATAAAATGATCTGACTTCGATTTACAGAAGAGTCACTGGGCTGCCGTGATAAGACTGGACGAGGGAGACAGAGAGACCAGCTAGGAAGCCACCAGGCAGCGGGAGGTGGCGCCTTGGACAGGGGTGGTAGGCGAGCAGTGACCATCTCTGGGTTGATTTGGAAGGCAGAGCCGGCAGGAGACGCTGATGGACTGGATGTGGGTGTGAGAGAGTCCAGCGTCAAGGAAGTCTCCGAAAGTTGTGTTCAAGCGCCTGGGAGAATAGTTTCCATTAAATGCCACTGGAAGACACAGGGCAGGTTTGGGGGGAAATTTCAGGGGTCTTGCTTCAAGTCTGCGGGTTCTGTTAGACCCTGAAGTGGAAATGGGAAGAAAGCAGCTGGAAGCAGGAGCCTGGAGTTCAGGAGAGAGCCGGGCGGGAGATGGAAATTGTGGATCATGGGTGTAGAGATGGTGTGTAGAGCCGTGATGCTGGATGAGGTCACCTGGGAGTGAGCTGGGCCCTGGAGGCCTGCCCATCACACTGTGCAGGCAGGAAGGACACACGGGGACAACGGAGGCAGAAGGCAGAGGGCAAACGGGCCACCTGCTCCGAGGGCCAGAGCTCTGACCATAGGGGATTGCCTGGAGAGGCCCGAGCCCTTGGAACCCGGCCGGGCTCTCCCGGGGCTGCTCTCCGGGACAGCAGCACCGATTCATCCACAAGGAGAGTATTGACTGAGCACCTCCTGCATGCGGAGACCTCATCAGTGACTCAACCAATATGACACGTCACACTTCCTGATCCCAGCCCTCTGAACAGGTTATTTTCCATCCTGCATTTATCCCTGTTTGATACCTGAGGAAGTGAAGGACCAAAGAGATAAACAGGTCCCCCAAGGTCACACAGCAAGCCCCTGGTAAAGCAAAAACAGAGGCCGGCTTTTCTGGGGCAGGAGGCGGGGCACCTGCTATAAACACCTCCAGAATTCCAAGTGCTCCCCCTACAGTAGCGACCGCCCTGGGGCAGGTCCTACCATCCCCACTTCACAGATGGATACACAGAGGCTCAGAGATGGGAAACGACCTGCTCAAGGTCATGGCTTATAGTGGCAGAGCCAGGCCTGCAAACCAGGCTATCTGCATTCAAAGTCCACCTCTGTGTCTGCAGTGGGTTGGCCTCACCCCCAATCCATCCACACCACCAACAGAACAATGGGTAGGATCCACTGAACAAAAACACGAATGCATTCAAAACAGACAACGAATCAGCAACATTTTTAAATTAACATTATTGTTAGGACCACAGCATCTACCTAGATTAAAATAAAGATATATACATGAATTCCAGGTATATCCTGTGTATGGGCACTTGGTGGGATATGGACTCTTCTGGCCTTTCCAGCTCCTCCTTGGCCCCCTTAGAGTCCTGTGGGCCAGAAACCACTGGTTCAGACATCCCTCTACCGCCCCTGTTCCCGTCTTCTCTCCAGACACTAAATGCCTGGCAAGGCTTTCTCATTGGGAAGCTACCACCCCCATCTCTGTCCTGAATGATTGCAGGAGCCTCCTCACCGGTCTCCCCACTTCTACCCCTGCCTCCCACTCTTTTAGTTCATTCTTTGCCAGCAGACAGAGGGATACTCTACAAAATCAATCAGACCATGTCCCTCCTCTGCTCAGAACCCCTCCAGTGCTTTCCATCTCACTCAGCGTAAAGGCCAAAGGCCTGATGTGATCCTAACTGCTCCCCCCCACCTCCATTAGTTCTTCTATCCCCACCCCCTCACTCACTCTGCTCCGGCCACTCCAGCCTCCTTGCTGGTCCATAAACATGGCACCCCCGCCCCTGCCTCAGGACCTTTGCTTGTGCTATTACCCTCTGCCTGGAGTACTCTTCCCCCAGACATCCACATGCACAGCTTCAGACTTTCACCTCCTTCTGTGCAAATGTCCCCTTAGGGAGACTGTCCCTGACAAACCCCCTCCCAGTTTCAGACAGCAACCCTTCTCTCCTCTTCCCTGCTTTCTTGTTTCTCCCTGATATTTTCACTCTTTATCACATTACATGTTGTAGTTGTTTACATGTTGATTTCCTATCTCCCTTTACCCCTACTTAAGTGTAAGCTCCATGAAGACAAGTTGATCATCTATTCTGTTCACTGCTCACTCCCCCACCCCTAGAATGGTGGTGGGCTCAGAAAAGGCATTCCGTAAATATTTGTTGAATAAACGAATGTCAGATAAAATGGGGCCGGGACTCCAGGAGAAAGATTTGTCTATTCTCTGCTCTCTCTGTTCAGCTGAAACCAGGGGGAAGTGAGAGGTGCCAAAGGGGGGAAGAAAAGTGGCTCCTGAGCAGGGGGAGTGCTCAGAGAGCTCCAAGACCTAGACTTTAGGCAAGTTGAGATGGCTTATAGTTTACAGATGCAGGTTTATAGTCTGCGTTTCAGAGGACGGCACCTGTTACCTTAGCCCACGCTGAAACGTCCTTGCTCACGGCTCCCTGCCTTTAGGGGCAGGAAGCCAGACCAGCTTCAAATCCCTGCAGCCATTTGCTAGTGTTTTGTGGACAGTAATTGCACTTGCTCCATGGTTTTGAGCTTTACCCCGTGCCAGGCGTGTGCTGGCACTCCACCTGCATCCGCTCGTAGATTCCTTTCAGTCACCTCTCTATGGCCTGGAGCATCCCCAGTTCCTGATGAGAAAAGTGGGCCCTGAAGAGATCAAGTAACTTGCTAAGGTCACACATCTAGTGTCTAAGACTCAAACCTAGATAGTTTGACCTCATAGTCTAAGGTCTTGACAGCTGTGGAATGGAAATTATGTTACCATTCTCAGTGGCAGTTTCTGAAAATAAGTATTAATTGCTGGATTCAGGATGTAGGTCTGTCAGTCACTTAAAGGCTATAATGACCTTGTCCCAGTCCCTCCAGTAGACCTTCCTCCCCCTCCTCCTCCTCCCCATCCTCCTCCCCCTCCTCTCCCTCCCCTCCCCCTCCTCCTCCTCCCCTCTTCCTCACCCTCCCCTCCCCCTCCTCCTCCTCCCCATCCTCCTCCCCCTCCTCTCCCTCCCCTGCCCCTCCTCCTCCTCCCCCTCCTCCCCCTCCTCCTCCTCCCCCTTCTTCCCCTCTGCCTCCCCCTCCCCTCTTCCCCTCCTCCCCCTCCTCCTCCCCGTCATCCTCCCCTTCCTCTCCCTCTCCCTCCCCTCCCCCTCCTCCCCTCTTCCTTGCTTCCCTCCTCCCCCTCCCCTTCCTCCCCCTCCTCTCCCTCTCCCTCCCCCTCCTCTCCCTCTCCCTCCTCTCCCTCCCCCTCCTCTCCCTCTCCCTCCCCTCCCCCTCCTCCCCTCTTCCTTGCTTCCCTCCTCCCCCTCCCCTTCCTCCCCCTCCTCTCCCTCTCCCTCCCCCTCCTCTCCCTCTCCCTCCCCCTCCTCCTCCCCTCTTCCTCCTCCCCTCCCCTCCTCCCAAGCCCTGCCCCACTCCAGTCTGGCTCTTCCTCCTCTCCATCCTGGTCCAGATGTCCAGAGTAACCCTGTGGGCAGTTCCTGGGAGCACCAAGCCTCACATAAAGCAGTCTCTTCCTTTTGCTCCTAACAAGTCGTGTGGCACTTCCCCACACAGCGACGACAGGGTGGTGGGAGCACTGGATGCTGAGGAAGCCTCAGCAGCACCCTCTTGCTGGAGTCTGGAGCTTCCTGTGTCCCAGCGCTGGGAGGCGATGTCCGCCAATTCCAGCTGTGACCAGCAGAGGGCAGCAGCAGCCTGGGGAAGGCCCAGGAAGAGCATTGGCGTCGCCACGTTGGGGATCATTTCCTCTGCAGGTCGGAGAGACAGGAAAGCAAGTTAGATTCCCTGGGGTCCCACACCCTGCTTCACCTGGGGTAGCCTACTTTTTATTTCTTCACAAGGTTCCACAAGAGACTGTGTTTGACCAAAGGCTCTCCAGCTGCTATTACTAGTATTACTGCTACTGATTAGTAATTTTAATAATGATAATGATGATAATAATAATATAATAAACTGAAAGCCTTTAGTTAGATGATCTTTAGGTTTTCTTCCAGACTGACAGTCAATTCTGTTCGTACTTCAGCAACTTGTAAAAAAAAAAAAAAAAAAACCAGAAAAAAACAAACAAAAAACACTCATCTGTTGGATATTTAAGAAAATAAACAGACCTCCAGAAGTCAGTAGCTGAGGGACAGGCCCTGGAGCCAGGCTTCCTGGGGTTGAATCCTTCCCCCACTACTGACTGTGTGACCTTGGCAAGTTACTTCACCTCCCTAAACTCACTCTTCTCATTTACAAAATGGAAATAATAACGAGTCAGACTCAGAAGGTTGTGTGTTGTGAGGAGTAGCTCAGGTAAATACAGGTGGACATATAGTACCGGAGCTGAGTAATTGCTCAACCATATGTGGTTGCGATAACTTCCCTGACACGTCCCCACGGCCCACTCTCACCTGTGGAACCTTCCTGTCCTCCCATCTCCCTGCCCAGACACTTTCTAACTCAAGAGTCATGTGTGTTCCACCTGGTATACACTTGTTCACAGGTCAGATGCCCTCTGTCCGCCGCAGTGATTCAGTTGGACAAGGTTTAGCTGCATGTGACCAAATTTCAAAATAACATTAAATTAGACCATGAAGTTTTTTTCTCTCACACATAATAGAAAGCAGGAGGTGGTTGGTACAGGGCTGGGATGGCAGCTTCAAACAATCAAGAACTCTGGCTCTTTCCATCTTCCTGTTCTGCCAACATCAGTCCATGGATGCTTCATGGTCCAAGATGGCTGCATGAGCACCGGCCATCAGTTCCACAGATGGTGGTGACCTGGTCTAAGACAGCAACAGTGGATTCCAGAGAGATTTAGAAAGTAGAATCAACAGAACTTGGTAATGGATTCAGCATGGCAATAGGGACCAGGGAGGTGTCAAGGGTGACTCCTGAGTGGTTGATATGAGAATTAGATATTTTTCCCATCTCCTGAGACAGGGACAGTGGTCCAATAGTCAGGAAGTGGTGGGCACTAGAGTGTCACAATGTATATTAGCATATCAACACTGTGAGAAAGCATGCAGGGAAGAAACGTAGTCCAGCCTGGTGTTAGACATTAGCAAGGTATGGAAAAGTCAACTAAATCTAGGTGAGCTTGAGCCCAGAGCTGCCATCTTGAATTTCAAGTGAACATTTACTTGCCTCATGGTTTGGGCTGTATACCCCTGGATGATGGTGCTCCCAAACTGCAGGTCAATATCCAGAACTGGGTTAAAATTAATCATTCCAAGAGAAAAATTGGCAGTGAAAGTGTTCGACTGGTACCTCAGGCTTTTGACAACAGAGGCGTATCTGTTAGTCTATACACACACCGAGCATATAAACTCAGTGAAACGTGGAGCATAACGTGAGGGAGGAGAAACAGTGTTTACTACAATCTCCTAGTGTGTGCTAGGCGTGTGCATATATATTTGAGGAGAAGCCTCATTATTTAAAACTCTCAGCGCTGTCTTGCCATTGCCTGAGGCCCCAACACACCTCACAGTCTGGAGAACTATAAAGCTTGGGAATATCCTGCCAGGGAAACAGTGCAAGGCAGCTTGGCGTGGCATGAACAGAATGGGCTCCTCTGCCTCCTTTGGATGCACAGGAAACAGGCAGGGGGAGCATCGTCTTTAAGGGCGAATCCAGACTCTACCCTGGAGTTGCTACTTCCTTTTGGCTTGCAGTTGCGCAGAGGATAAAGCATTCACTGAACCACAAAGCCCCTGGATGCTAGGAAAAGAATATATCTTGGTCCCCATGTTCCCTTCGCCAAGGAAAGGGTTCAAGCAGAGGAAGCTCCCACCTCTCAGCTCAGAAGGCAAATCTCTTTTATGGCCTCCCTGTGCATTCATGCTCACGGAGGCCCGTGGGCCCGGCCTCCCCGTCACCCTGGGTTCCTGGGAAGAGCCTCTTTCCAGACTCCACCTCTAAGCCTCATCACATTTCTCTCAGGCTGTTGACTTGGTCAAGGTCAAGGCATCAAGAGAAACGTGAGGGTTACCCTGAGGGTTCTGCCATGCTGGGGAGGCCTTTGCAGAGCCAACTCTCCCTCAGTGTGAGGGGCTGCACTGGCCCCGTCCCGGAGGCTGTGCTGGTCCCAAGGGAAGGTGTCTGTCATCCCCATCTGTGTTCTCTCTTGCAGGTAAGTCAGGCTGGAGCAGCGGGAGGGCTGTGTGATGACACACTGGCAGTTTGCGAGCAAAAGCGGCCACAGTAAGACAAGAGTGATTCACTGCAGCTCGATTCTTAGGGTGGTTTCAATGTGCAGACTTCTCCTGTCCCAGAGGGGACTTCTCCGGGTCTGGAAAGGGGATGCCGAACCTCGGGGTCCCACTGAGGGCCCCTAGCTTTGGTTGGGTGAGGCGTGGCTTTTGGTTGGAGGGGACAGTGGCTTCTGGGTACCATAAGGTACCGTAAGGCCTGTGCATGTGGCTTGCACTGGGCTGCCTGCCTCAAGGGGGTATCTCCCCATGATCTACGACATTGGTTCTGAAGAGCTTCGTCTGGCAGCTTCAAATGGCTGAGGCCTACTGGCATGGTTTGGAAGGATGCAGGGAGCTTTGGGGGACCTCATCAATCCCACCTGGGTGCTCCAAAAGACCCTCGACCTCTGTGGCATGCAGCCTCGGCCGTTTCCAAACTCATGGCATCCCACCAGCCATGTCACCCACCCCTGGCTTAGTGTCTCTTCCTATCACTGTATCCCACCCATCACCTCACGTCAGAGTTCCAGCCAATGGGAACAATTTTTAGACTCCAGTTAATGCGCATGTGGGCTGTTGGACTGTGACGTCACTGTAAGGCTAGGTTTCTAGTGACATTTCATTTCTGGCACTAAAGCGTCAAAGGCTCAAGAGGCACCTGTGTGTGCAACCCCAGGACCTGGTTGTTAACCCTCGCCCTGACCCCCTTCACCTTCTCCGTGGTTCCAAGCCTCAGGACCCTGTTGTGGACAGGGCCATCTCTTGCCTGGAAGGGAGTTCGGGACAGCTTCCCCGAAGAGCTAGGCGAATTCATTTTCTCTAGATTTTAAGGGAACAGGACACGCCGGGGATGTGAATCCTGTTCCCAGGATGCTTTAGAAAGAGGTGCTCCCACAAGACTTGCGTATGATTTCTCCCAGGGTGCTTTGGGGTGGCTGCTTCTGGGGTTCTGTGTCCATCGGGAATATGGGATGAAGGGAAAGATAGATGCCTTCAAACCCCAGCTTTAAGAAATAAGTCTGAGGCAGGAAACCCAGGATTTGGACCAGGCTGCCCTCTCTGAAAAGTAAATGAAATATCCCTAAGACCAGGCAGGTGTTTGGCCCCCAGGATATGGCCTGAACCTCAGCAGGACCTTCCCCAGACAGCAGTGGATGACTCCCAGGGGAGACCCCATACACTCAACACCTTGTCCCAGACCCTGGATCCTCACATCTGCTTGGGTAGGGGAGGCCTGATCCCCTGGGTCCCAGCCGAGACTCAAAAGCAATATCATCCTCTTGGGGTTGTTTCGGCCTTTCAGTCGGCTTTGTTTTCCCAAAATTAAATTGACGGGATGTTTCTGTTCAGGAACCACTCCACCCTCCCCAAGACAGAGTTTTTTTCTGGCATAAAGGAGGCCTTTGGAAAAAGGGCTCAGAAGCCCTGGATCCTGCAGTGTTGGGGAGAGGGGTGGAAGTGAAACGCCCAGCATTTCATAACAGGGGCCGGTTGCTCCCTTGTACATTTCCTAGTTTGATGCCCACGAAAGCCCTGCAAGCAGAAGTATAGCTCATTTTTAAGCACTCTAAAAGTCTCTTTGAAAATGATTGTAAGGTGATCAGTTGGTGTGGCTACTGTTAAGACTAAGGTGAAAAACCCTTAGAGGAAACGAACGACATCAGCAGAGGGCAGAGCGAGGCACCCCAGAGTGTCGCCTCCTGCAGGACTAGCCTAACCCGGCGCACAGACCTTCCCCCTCCAACCTCTGCCACCACCCAGGCTCGCCCCAGCCTGCCCGAATCCCTCCTGCCTGTGAAGTGGGGTAAATGAGTGTCCTCCTCACATTAGCCGAGGGTGCCCCTGTAAGAGGTGACTCAGGTCCTCTGAGCATGCCACTGAGTCCCACAGCCCTTAACCCTTCCCCATGCCAGACTGTCCTCCCCGGCAGGGTCTTCACCCCGCCTCTCCTGTAGAGTGCAATAGCCCTGAGAAGGGCAAGGCACAGGCTCTCCTATCAGCACCGGCATCTATGAGCGGGGCACTTACTCCCTGCCACTCCCGTCCCCCTCGATCCTCACAGCCTCCCTGGAGGTGACTTCAGTTCCTCTCGGTCAGGTGCATGAGCACAGGGCAGCTAAGCCATTGCCCCAGATCACAGGCCAGTGGGCGGCAGAGCTGCAGGTGACTCCTGGCTGATATCTCTGCCACTCCTCATGGCTTCTTTCTAGACCTAAGAAGGGAAAGGCATCAAGAGCCCAGGGACTGCCCTCAAGAAGCAGGTGGGCAAGAGGAAAAAGGGGAGGGGCCACATGTATTGAGCACTTACTGCATGCACACAGTGCCATGAGCTTGATACTCGTTATTGCTAGTGTCACAGACCTGTGGAAGCAGACGGAATGCCCCCCCCACTTGCCCCTCTCCCAATGGGCACTGTTGTTAAAGGGTCTCAGTTCATTGAATAAACCTGGGGGCCACGGGGGGCCTCCACCGGCCTCCAGTCCTGCTTTCCCAGTATCGTTATCAGAGCGAGGGCTCGGGGCCCACAGGCCAGTGCTCTCCTGCCCACAGCCAGGTCTAAAGGACAGACGCGGGGGAGTTCCGTACGGAATTTACTTCAAGCCTCATCCCCTTCATTTTGCTTTTAAACTTGTCTACCTGTGTCTGCATCAAGCCCAGCAGGGCCGAGGGCTGAGGATGGATCTGAGAGAAGCAAATTCAGATGCAGTGATTAAAATCAATATTCTACATAATGCATCATAGCTCACATCATTCCACTTCATCTTTAAACCCACGACCTTCTTGCAATTGGGATTATTATCTCCATTTTACTGGAGGAAACTGAGGCTCTGAGAGATAAAGTGACTTACTCAGGATCATCCAGTTAAGAAGTAGTGAATCCAGGTGTGGGAGCCTGAATAACGGTTCCCAAATGTGAGCTGTGGATATTACCTGATATGACAAAAGGGACTTTGCAGATGTCACTAAGTTCAGGATCTGGAGATGGGGAGATTTTCCTGGATTACCCAGGTGGGCCCTAAATGTAATCACACGGTCCTTATAAGAGGGAGGCAGAGGGAGGTTAGGCCTGGCAGAGGAGAAGGAGATGTGAGGATGGGAGCTAGAGGTTGGAATGATGCCAGGAAGGGGTCCCAAACCAAGGAACGCAGGCAGCTGGGGGCTAGAAAGGGCAAGGAAATGGGTTCTCCTGAGCTTCCAGCCCTGCCGACACCCTGACCTCAACCCAGTGACTGATTTCAGACATCAGGCCCCAGAACTGTAAGGGAATAATTTGTGTTCTCTTAAGCTATCAAGTTGATGGTAATTTGTTATAGCAGCCCTAGGAAACTAACACACCAGGATTACAGCCAGTCTTCTGACTGTGTTTCCTCACTGCTGTGCCACGTGGTGGATCCCGCTGGTCTGTGCTGGGCCTCTAGTCCGACACCTTCCTCCCCTAGACTCAGGGGCTCCTGCAGTCAGGAGCGCAGCGTATCACCACTGCATCCCCAGGGCTCGATGTGTAATAGGCACCAGGAAGTGAGACTCACCTTCCCCTGATTGAGAACACAATAAACTGTTCATGAGTTTTCCTGTGAGTTTCCCACTAGATCTCAACCGCTCTAGGACCATGGCCCTGCCTGTTCAACCATCTCCAGTGTGTGGCTTGCAGGGCTTTTGTGGCTTCTTTGCCTCACAGTAGGAAAAAGTGGTGAGGCGGGAGATAGAAGCTTTGCAGTCAGATTTTGGGCTCAGATCCTGGCCAGCTGGGTGGCCGTGGGCCAGGCCTTCAACCCCCTGGACGTTATGCCTCCCCCTGTTCAATGGGACATTAGATTAGCAGCCCCTCCCAGAGCTGTTCTGGAGGTAAAGCAAGGTGATGTGTACAGTGACTTATGCACGGTCAGGCTCTGTCACTCACCAGCCCTCACTGGATGGGTCACTGAACCTATCTGAGCCTCACCCTCTTCTTCTATAAACCATCAGTGCAAACCTCTACCAAGCAGGGCTGACCCAGAGCAGGGCCATTGCCTCTCCCCTCTGATGGAGAAGTCTGGCTACAGGAGAGAGTTCATGGAGAGCCTTAGAAAAGAAAAGAAGTCTTGGGCAGGGTAGGGCGGGGCCAGATTATGAAGACCCTTGAATGCCACTTTTTTCCCATTCTTTCTGCAAATGTTTACTGCACACTTACCCAATGTCGGGCTCTGATTTAGTGGCGCCTACAAGGGGCGAGGTCCCTGCTCTCATGGAGCAGCCAGACAAGTGCCCAAGGCAGTCAGTGATCAAGCCACAGTAGACTTTATTTTCTTTGAAGTATAGTTGATTTACAGGGTTGTGTTAATTTCTGCTCTGCAGCCAAGTGACTCCATTTATAGACATATATTCACAGACATAGAGAACAGACTTGTGGTCGCCAAGGGGGAGGGGGCGTGGGGGAGGGATGGACTGGGAGTTTGGGGTTAGTAGATGCAGACTATTACATTTAGAATGGATAAACAACAGGGTCCTACTGTATAGCACAGGGAACCAAATCCAATCTCCTGGGATAAACCATAATGGAAAAGCCACAGTATGACTTTTGAGCAGAGACTGAACATGTCGACATCTGTGAGCATCCGTCTGGCTTTTCTGGGAGAGCGCAGCAGAGTGGAGGACTCCAGAGGCCAAGTCAAAACTCTGTTGCATCCGTTCAGGGCTGAGGGGAGAAGGGGCTGAGCTGAGAAACAGCAGGAGCGTGAGTGCCCGTCTCTCATCCAGACTAGTGCTGACTTGTGCCCATGTCCCCAGCAGCCAGGAAGGTCACAGAGTGAGTGCTCAGGGGACAAGGTAGGGAAAGAGAATTCAAGATGACTGAGGTTTGCAGCCATCAGAAACTGAAGGGGTTTTGGAAGACTTGGGGCCACCAGCAGAGGGAGCCAGCTGGCAGCCCAGGGTCTGGTTGGCTCTTTCAAGCCCTGGCCTGCCCTTGCCCTCAGGTCACAACCAGTTCAGCAAAAACCTCTGCTTTGGGTAGTATAGTCATTTTCACAATGTCGATTCTTCCAATCCAAGAACATGGTATATCTCTCCATCTGTTTGTATCGTCTTTAATTTCTTTCATCAGTGTCTTATAGTTTTCTGCATACAGGTCTTTTGTCTCCTTAGGTAGGTTTATTCCTAGGTATTTTATTCTTTTTGTTGCAGTGGTAAATAGGAGTGTTTCCTTAATTTCTCTTTCAGATTTTTCATCATTATTGTATAGGAATGCAAGAGATTTCTGTGCATTCATTTTGTATCCTGCTACTTTACCAAATTCATTGATTAGCTCTAGTAGTTTTCTGGTAGCATCTTTAGGATTCTCTACGTATAGTATCATGTCATCTGCAAACAGTGACAGCTTTACTTCTTCTTTTCCGATTTGGATTCCTTTTATTTCTTTTTCTTCTCTGATTGCTGTGGCTAAAACTTCCCAAACTATGTTGAATAATAGTGGTGAGAGTGGGCAACCTTGTCTTGTTCCTGATCTTAGTGGAAATGGTTTCAGTTTTTTACCATTGAGAACGATGTTGGCTGTGGGTTTGTCATATATGGCCTTTATTATGTTGAGGTAAGTTCCCTCTGTGCCTACTTTCTGGAGGGATTTTTATCATAAATGGACCTAGAGTCAGTCATACAGAGTGAAGTAAGTCAGAGAGACAAAAACAAATACCATATGCTAACACATATATATGGAATCTAAAAAAAAAAAAAAGGTTCTGAAGAACCTAGGGGCAGGACAGGAATAAAGACACAGACGTAGAGAATGGACTTGAGGACACAGGGAGGGGGAAGGGTAAGCTGGGACAAAGTGAGAGCGTGGCATGGACATATATACACTACCAAATGTAAAATAGATAGCTAGTGGGAAGCAGCCGCATAGCACAGGGAGATCAGCTCCGTGCTTTGTGACCACCTAGAGGGGTGGGATAGGGAGGGTGGGAGGGAGACGCAAGAGGGAGGGGATATGGGGATATGGGTGTACATATAGCTGATTCACTTTGTGATACAGGAGAAACTAACACACCATTGTAAAGCAATTATACTCCAATAAAGATGTTAAAAAAAAACAAACAAACACCTCTGCTGCAGTGATTATGGTGAAGCAGGACCCAGAGCTGAGGCAGGACAACCATCAGGCCTCAAGGGAATTCCCCAGCCCTGTGCAGCTTGGCCCTGAAGACGTAAATGCTTATATAAGAAGGGAGGCTGAAAATTAATGAACAAAGTAGGCAACCTATTAGGAAAAGAAAAACAGAATAAATCTTAAGAAAGTAAAAAAGAAGGAACTAATAAAGATAACAGCAGAAATTAACTTTTGTAAATAAATAAATAAAGTACTAGATAAACTTTTTAAAAGATTCATCAAGAAAAACAGAGAACACATAAATAGGAAGGAATTAGGAAGGAAAAAGGAAACTTAAGACCTTAAAAGATGTAAGAGGATATTCTGAACAAACTTCTTGCAATTAGAAAACTTATAGGACATATAAAAATTTTTATAAAAATAGAGACTTTCCAAAACTGACTCAAGATGAAATTAAAAACTTATAACCTCAGAGAAATTATCAGTTGATGAATACCTTTCCTCAACACAAACCTCAGGCCCAGACACTTTTACCAGTTGATTGTAATGCATATTCAAGTAAAATTTTAAGAAGGAACACTTCCCAACTTGTTACGAGGCAAGCATAAGCTTGACATCAAATCCTGACCAAGAAAGGAAAATTAAAAGCTAATATCACTCATGTAGATATACATAATTTTTAAAAATCCTCAACAAAATACTATCCAACTGAATCCAGCAACATAAAAACCTGAGGTTATCTCAGGAATGTAGGGTTGGTTTAATATTAGAAAGTCACTTCAAGAAATTTACATTAACAGATTAAAGGACAAAAATCAGGTGCTCATCAACACATGGGATGAGGTAAAAGCATTTGATAAAATCTACCATCTGTCCATTATCTTTTTAAACATAGCAAACCAGGAATAGAAAGAACTTTCTTACCCTGTTAAAGAATATTTGGAAAAAGCATGCAGCAACCATCATACCTAAGGAAGAATCATTGAAAGCATGCCCTTTAAGTTTGGGAGCACTGACATCCCTTCTTTTAAATGTGGTTTTGGAAATCCTAGCTAGCAAAGGAAGGCGAAAGAAATCAACAAAATGTTTAAGAATTAGAAAAAAACTTATTTATGGGTGATATGTTTGCCTAAATTCAAATAATCTAAGATATATTATTAGAATTCCAGTATTCAACAAGATTTTTGGACAAAAATCAGTGAAAAAACAAACACCAAGAGCAAAAAGATAGAAACTGGAATTTTTAAAATACCATTTAAAAGAATATTAAATATCTAAAATATCTAGGAATAATCTCACAAAAGTTGTGCAAGACATTTGTGGAAGAATTAATAAAATTTTATTGATGGCATTAAGGAAGATCTATATAGATGGGGAGAATGAGCCATGACCTTGAACTGGAAGACTCAACACAGTAAAGATGTCAGTTCACCCCAAAGCGGAAAATGATTTTGATGAAATTCTGATCAAAATTCTAACGGTTTGGGAACTTTAAGAACTACTCCCAAAATGTTTATGGAAATGCAGATAATCAAGAATGACAGCCATACTTTTGGAAGAACGTGATGGGAGAATTGATCCAACCAATTAGTAAGACTTAAGATAAAGCAAGAGTGGTGAGGAGAGTGTGGTTGTACAGAGATAAACAAACAGAACAATGGAAAACAATAGCTCAGAAGAAGACTCCCACAGATACAGATACCTGCTATGTGACATGCAGAGCAGCGGAGAAAACAAAAGACTTCTATATAACTGTGCTGGGACTATTGGTAATCTATAATGGAAAAGAAATTAAATTGAACTCCTACTTCATACCCTACATAAAAATCAATACCAGGTGAATTAAATACCTAAATGCGAAAAAGAAAAATGATAAAACTTTCAGAAGACAATATAAGAGAATATATGTATGGCCTCAGGTTAGGAAAGAATTTCTTTAACAAGATACGAAAAGTACAGACCATACAGGAAAAGATGAATAAATTTGACTTCATTAAAATTAAGAGCTCTCTCCACCAAAAGACACTTTCAAGAGGGTTAAAGTATAAGCCACGGAGGGGGAGAAGTTATTTGCAGCACAGATAACCAAAGCACATATTCTGGATACTTAGAAGACTAAAGATCCTGAATATATGAACATGGCCTATGAACTAAGTTGAAGAAAACAAACACTCCAACATAAAAAAATGGGCAGAAGATACCAAAAGTAATTTCATAGAAGAATTTTTTTTTTTTTGGTGGTCAGAATACATTTATTGACTTTTTTTTTTAACATCGTTATTGGAGTATAATTGCTTTACAATGGTGTGTTAGTTTCTGCTTTATGACAGTGAATCAGTTATACTTATACATATGTCCCCATATCTCTTCCCTCTTGCGTCTCCCTCCCTCCCACCCTCCCTATCCCACCCCTCTAGGTGGTCACAAAGCACCGAGCTGATCTCCCTGTGCTATGCGGCTGCTTCCCACTAGCTATCTATTTTACGTTTGGTAGTGTCACAGAAGAATTTAAAGGGTCACAATTTTAGGCAAAGTCGCTCAACCTCATTAGTAGTCAGAAAACCACAGATTAAAACACAGTGAGACAGACTTAGAGAACAAACTTATGGTTACCAGAGGGGAAAGGTAGGGGGGAGGGATAGTTAGGGAGTTTGGGATTGACACGTACACACTACTATATTTAAAATGGATAACCAACAAGGACCTACTGTATAGCACAGGGAACTGTGCTCAATATTATGTAACAATCTAAATGGGAAAAGAATTTGACAAAGAATAGATACAGGTACTGAATCACTTTGCTGTACGCCTGAAACTAACACAACATTGTTAATCAACTATACTCCAATATAAAATAAAAAGTTAAAATAAAAAACACAATGAGACATGGTTTCACAATCACTAGATTGACAAGAATTAAGAAATTTATAAAGAATTGGTGAGAATATGGAGCCACAGGAACTCTTATACATTCCTGGTGGGAAAGCAAATTAGTACACTAACCTTGTAAAATAGTTTGGCAACGCCTAGAAAAGTTGAATATGGCCCAAAAATGGCCGAACAATGCCACTATTCAATATTTACCCCAGAGAACTTCTTGAGTAAGTCCTTTAAGAGACATATGCAAGGGTATTTGTTGCAGCATCATTTACAACAGCAAAAAAAACTGGATACAACTTAAATGCCCGTCAGTAGTTGAGTGAATAAATTATGCAAATAACTTATGCAAAATAAAAATACATATGGGGATAAGATTTATTTCAACGTGTTCTCAATCTTCCCCTCCTCTCAAGTATACTTGCCTTTGCCTGCTATCAAAGTGTCTTCTCTTCCAGGACTGTCTGTTTAGTTTGTGCACTGAAAAACAGGTATATTGAGGTATAATTGAAGTCCAAGAAACTGTACATATTTAAACGGCGACGTCTTACTAGTTTTGACGTATGGCTGTACCTGTGAAACCACCACAATCAAGATATGAATATAGCCATCACCCCAAAAGTTTCCCCTTGCCATTTTTTATTCCCCTCCTTCCATCCCTCCCCCTCCTGTCATTCTCCACCTGGGGCAAACACTTATCTGTCACTATAGTTTGCATTTTCTAGAATTTTATGTAAGTGGAATCATAATATGTGTTCTTTCTTATCTGGCTTTTTTCATGCAACATGATTACTTTGAGACTGTCATGTTATTACCTAGCTGACTACTTCATTCCTTTCTATTGCTAAGTAGTATTGTAGTTACATTGTATGGATGTACCACAGTTTGTTTATCCATTCACCTGTCGATGGACATTTGGGTTATTTCCAATTTTTTGGCTATTGCAAATAAAGCTACTCTGATATTCATGTACAAGTCTTTATATAGACAAATACTTTCCATTCTCTTGGGAAAATACCAAGAGAGGTGTTGGAATTATTGGATGATATGATAAGTGAATGCTTAACTTTTAAAGAAATTGCCAATTTAGGATTTTCTTACCATCACTCTATTAGTAAACTGAAGTTCATCAAAATTTCTAACTTCTGCTCAAAAAGATACTTTTAAGAAAAGGAAAAGGCAAGCCACAGGGTGAGAGAAAATATTTGCAAAGCGTATGTCTGATAAAGAATGTAGATTCGAACTAAAGAGAATAAACACCATATTTCCCACTAAGCTATGAGTAACTGGTACAAGGAGTATATTTTAAAAGGAACCTTCTGAACCCAAAGGATTTCAGATCTGGGGAATTTTAGGCCCACTAACCAGGAGAAGGGGTGGGTGGGACATGATCTCTGGTAATATATCTGAAGGGCCGAGGACTTGGGATCTTCTTGGCTCTTGGGGGTACAACTAGGGAAAGGTGGGTCTCAGGGGGACAGCTCTGGTCTCTGTAGGAAGAACTTTCTAACAGTCACAGCTGCCAGAGATAAGACAAGTCACTTTGATAGGTAGTAAATACCCCTCAAGGGAGGGATGCAAATCAAAGCCAGATTTGGATTGGATCACATAAAATCCTGTACTTATCCTGAGATTCTTGGAAATCCAGTAGTGTCAAGGGAAGGGAGATATCTAGAATTTTTCTAAATGCGTCCTGGTGGGATTTTCCTTCTCCAACTACGCATAAACTTGGGCCCAGGTTAAAAGTCCATAGCATTCATCCAGCATGAATACCTAGTGCTTAGATCTGATCCCAGACCAATCCTGACTCACCTCATCTATCTCCTTAACAAGTGCCATCTGGTTGATGTTACAGAAATCTTGGAACCCTCACCATCTATAATCTTCTATCTCTCTCCCACTGATTTTTCTTTTTATACCTCTCCTTCCTGGACATAATTTATTTTTTACTTTTAAGTATTTGCTTCTGTTAAAAAAAAAAAAATGAACGCCTGGGACAGATTTATAAAGAACATTCCTGGAGAGGCGAGTGGATTAATTATTCAGCATCTTCTCCCTTTGTAACTATCTATTGTCTCATATGCATTTATATGGTACCTATCACGGCAGATCTCACTCCATGCTGGAGACATAATTTCCAGGGACTGAGTCCTTGTCTAAGATGCATAGATAATATTGCAATACTGTTTTATTTCTGACTGTAATGGAATGTGCCATTGTTGGGTAATTGTGTTCATGTTTTTAAATGTGAAAAATAATCAAATATAACTTGAAAGAGATCGTACAGTAATTCAAGGGGATATTAAACCACCAGGAAGTTAGTTGGCAAATAAATAGGCATTTGTGGCTGTCAGGGTGAGTGATGGGGGAGGGGGCTGGCTGTGGGGGAGGAGAGAGGGCGGGAGACAAATCGAGGGGTAGAGCTGCAGTCCCTGGTGGTGTGTTGGGGGAAGGGGGTTCCTGGGGCCAGGAAGAGAGGACCTGGAGTCACTGAGGAGGCCAGACACAGAGGAAGTGGGGCACTGCCTCCTCAGGAGGAAAACAGACGGTGGGTTGGAAAAGCCGGCAGGTGTTCACACTTGCTTGTCTGAGTGACGTTAGCTATCAAACTCGAGGGTACCTGCTGGGGCAGGGAGGGGCTGCCATCTACTATTTATATGCCTACGACATGGCAGGCATGTACCACTGGCTTTACATATATCTTCTCTCTTTTTATCATTAAACATCCCTATGGAAAGATAGTTGCTGCATTCCCATTTTACAGATGGGGAAGCTGGAACTGGTTAAGCAAAGCCTGAGTACTTTTCCTGACACCACTCTGCATCCCCCCTCCCTACACTGCCCCCCCAAACCCCACAAAAAACAAAAACTAAGGCACAGTCCCTGCCTTCCAGAAGCTTACAGCCATTTAGGTTGGTTCTAGACATTAATATGCCCAGATTTTCTTTGTTAGTTTTGCTTGCTTGGGATGAGAGAACACACACCAGATTGCAGGGAGGTGGGGTGAGGGGTGGAGGAGGAGCGAACGTCTGGGCTTGTGTTCAGAGCACCCAGTGCCCTTCCCACCCCCAGGGGGAGGAGTGGGGAGCAAGACAGCTGGGTGTCAGAGGCAGAGCCCCTGCCAGGCTCAGCTGGAAGGCGGACAGGACTGCTGCTTAGCAAGTGAAGGAAAGACAGCCCAGCTCTGGACCCCTTTTCTGTCAATGCTGGTCAAGAGGGATGGCGTTTGTCAGAGTTTTCTGGACGCAGAATTTCGTGTCTTGTTGTGTGCACCTGGGGAGTGGGAAAAGTCTTCCTGCTACCAGGTGTGACCTTGGCAAAGAGCAGGAAGAGGCGAAATGAGCGTATCCCCTCCTTTGCTTCCTCCTTCTCACTCTTCATCATCGTCGTAAAATTTGGATCTGCAAGACTACCTCTGGGTTTGACCTGGGGTTTTGCGCCATAATTTGTGAGACCCTCTCTGCCCAATCCAGACTCATGCTGTGGGTGCACATAAAAATCTCTAATTTGATGTCAAGTAACAGAAACCAGTTCCACTTATCTTAAGCCAAAGGGAGGATTTCTTGGAGGCACACTGATGGAGAGTGGCAACTGGGCCTCAGGTGGAACAATTTGTCAAATGTTGCCAAGCACCCACCACGAGCCAGGCTCTGTGGCTCAGTGCATGGGGACAGCCCAAAGGGTAAATTGCACCTGAAACCCTGAATGAACTCACATTCCAGTCATGTTCACAAAGAGGTAATAAATTTGTAAAATTGTATATACTTCTCTGGTCACCATAAAATCATGCTGTACTTTGATGCTGGGTATCCATTTAAAAAGAGGGAGGATTGGCTGAATCTGGGTCATTACCATAGGAAATTCATATATATAATCATTTACTCATGAATATTAATGCATTTAATGAGGGTAAAACATATTTAAAACAGAGTGTTCATTCCAGCTACTGTTGGGTTTGTTCATTCCTCTTTCCTGTGCAGATATTATGCATGATTAACCTGTATATCAAGCATCTGGATAGAGCTCAAGTCTACCTGTGATTAAATTAGGTTAGTCATTTGTTGGTGACGATTACAGTGTTAACTAATTTCCAGAGTATTCTTAGAGTCAGTAGTTTCACATTTAGGTGCATGACTTGCATTAACATTATCTGGTTAATGGTGTGAAATGTTCTTCGTGGCTTTTTGGAATGTAGTAAGATGATGTTAACACAATCTGGTTCTGAGCTCTATTTATAATGGGTATCATAAAACCATTATTTTGGAGCATGTTAATCTGAAATTTGGAACAATTCCAAAATAAACAGGGATGGAGTTTGCATCATCACCACTTATAACAATAATAAGGACTGGTAAGTTAACAATAAGGAAGTTTATAAAATAATGACTTCAGTGGCTCTGGAGTCAGACCAAAGATAACAATTGGGCATAATCAAAATTGCTCTTGAGATTCCCTATATTAGCCTTAAAATATAATACATGAAAAGATATCAACTCAAAATGCATCCAACAAAAGTCATTTTTTTTCTCCAACATTAGGAGAAATCTCTCTTAGCTGTGCATTAGATGAAGTTGGCGTGTATTGGGACCAGGCTGTATGAAAACGACATAGGTCTGATGGTTGTTGACGTCAGTAAGCAGGTCACACTCAGCCCGGTGAGATGCGCTCTGGGGGAGGTACCACTTGGAAGGCAAGGCGGGAGAGGTCATAAGTCACTGTGGAGCATTGCTTTAGGTGGCAAGACTGAATTTCTCCTCCAATCAATTTTCACTATTCTCTCATATTCCCTCCCTCCCTCCCTCTCATGTAAAAATAGCTTTACCTCCACCTGGCTACGTTTGCTTACACTCTCAGGTGGCTCTGCCCAGAGAGGCCAGCCCCAAACACTGTGCCCACCATCACTAAACAGGTCACGGGTGTGCTGATGGCCTTTTGGAGTATAGTGAGTTCTCCAGAGTTGACTTCTTCTCCATTTTCAGGTGGCCGAGACTGCTTTTGTCCCTCCGTGGTGTGTCAGAGTTGGGCTTGACGGGTGCGGGATTTGGCTTTCAGTATGATAAAAACAGGCACATTCTGTGGCTGGGATCTCAACCCTATTTTCACTCCACTTCTGATTGCCATTGTGCTCTGAGAATTGACATGCTTCCTGGAGGAACCCTGTCCCCTCAACTATAGCACAGGTTAATTCCCGTGCTCCTGCTGTGGGGAAGATCCTATGCTGGAAGTGGGTCCCTCTCAGAGCACTCAGTCGTCTTGCTCGCTGACTGATGGTGCTGCCACAGGGCAGAAGATCTGCATTTGGGAGAAAGCTTGTGGGTGGTTGGAACAAGGGCTGGACTTGGAAAGGCCTTGGGGCCCCAAAGGGCTGGTGTGGAGGAGCTGGAGTGAGGGGAGGAGCGAGGGCAGAACAGGCTGGCACTGACCTTGTGTGCCCTTTCCTCCCACTGCAAGCCTCAGAGCTCTGGCCTCTGGCCATCCTGACTTCCTGAAGCAGCCAGAGGAGCGCAGTTCTGAGGGGAAGGGCCAAGGAGGACATGGCCTGTCAGCCCCTCCAAGCCCCTGGGAGCCCTGTCCTAATAATGATGGGCAGCAGCTCCGTTCAATTACGGGGCATGTATGTGAGCCAGGCCCTGTGAAAAGCTTCCTCCCGCTTCTCCAGGAATGAATCTCAGTGCACAGACTCAGGTGTGCAAGAAGTATCCTAGAATTAACTTCTATTTTCAGTCCTTGTGACAGTTCTGGGCCTGACCCTGCAGCCTGCATTTCTGGGGTTCCCTGGCTTCACACCTCCTTCACTGGGGAGCACACCCCAGGAAGGAAATAGACGAGGCCTCGAATGTGGTAACCGCTGGAATAGGAGCCCCCATAGGGGCCATCCAAGAGGTCTCTAAGGAGGCTCCTTGATGGAGAAGGTCCCCCGAGCTGGGCCTAAAGGAGTGACATTGCAGGCAAAGGGATCAGTACAGGCAAAAGCACAGAGACAAAAAAAAAATTAGCCTGGGGGATTCTATAGAGGGCAAAAGATTACAGGATGTCATGCCAGCCATCACTTTTCTTAGACATGGCAGGAGATGAGTTTTAGAAGCGGATGGAGAGGGGCAGATTACGGGGGACCTCCCACGTGTATAAAGACCTTCCCTTCTTGCTGGTGGTGGGGAGCCAAGATAGGGTCTGTCTTGTGCTCCACTGAGGCCACAGCGTCTAGCACGGCACCTGCCGGGCTGCAGCAGGAATGTGGGAAGTACCTGGTGAATGAGTGAGGGAGCGAGTGAGGGAGTGAATGTAGGAAAAAATCAATAGAGCCAGTGACTTGATCACATTTGCCTTGAGAAGGGTCACACCAAAGGCTGCATCAGTCCCAAATTTCCAACACAACAATGTCTTCCACAATGGGTCTGAACACATAACACTTCTCAGGTTCTCTTTTCTGGGCCCTGGGAGCCTACAATCTCGACAGTCTCATGACAGGCAGAACATAAGCAGCCCTCTAAGCCGATGTTTCCAGAAACACGAGGTCTGTGGTACGTGAGATCGTTTAGGTGGTGCAGGGGCCCAGCGTCAAAAACATTGAGACACATGGGCCATATTCTCTTTCCATTCTGTGTACTTCGAAGACAAGTTGTATTTCTTGCTGGCATGCCTCTAACACTTTTCAAATACAAGCTAGTCTTCCCCATCCACTTTTTTTTTTTAACTAACCAAAATAAGGCAAGCAGGGCTTTAAAAGCCTTTGACAAGCAACCACCTCTCACTAGAATTTCATGACACTGTTTTGCTTTGCTCTCTTCATGGTTACAATTACCTTCTAGGTAGGGGAAGTGTATCTCAGGATCCCAACAAGAAACAGATGGGAACCCAAATTAGGATATTTCAAAGGGACTCACGACGAAGGTGTGGGAGGGTGCAGGGGAAACACAAGAGAGAATGCAAGAAACCTGGGGTTTTGTTATGAATGCAATCTATGTTCATTAAGGAGAACTTGGAAAATACACAGGATTAGAGAGAAGAAAAAACAAGTCACCTGAATTCCTGCCATCCAGAGAGAAACATTGTTGACACTTTTTGGAGAATTCCCTTCTTCCTTTTTCCTTGTTTCTTTAGAGAATTCTTTCCTGAAGGCTCACCCAGAGTCTTGCATGGCTGAAAATATCTTGCATGTTCCAAAGTATGTGGAGGGGAATGAAGAACTAATATGCACAGCACAAGGAACCTTCTGCTTTTCATCTTAAACCAGACTCTGAACCAGACTCCTTGCCTTTTTGTTCCATGCTTTAATCGTCTTTCAGAACTTTAACCTTGAGAGAAGAGTTTTTACTATTGGAATTACTTCCATTTCATCATGACTCTGCTGTTCATCTCCTAGTAATCCCCTAGATTTTTTCTTGGCCCCTTTGGGGTCCCAAGATTAGAATGATGATAAGACCTACTATTTACTGGCCACTCTGGCCTATGTCTTGATGCACTCTAGCCCATTTAATCCTGCCCATGACCCACTGAGGTGGGAGGAATGTGGAGAAAGGTACAAGGAAATAAGCTTATCTCAAGTTGTTCCTAGTCCTAAAAGAACGTAGAACATTACAGACCTGAAGTGACAGGGCACTCTAAGTCAGGTGCATGACAAAGTGAGACCCAGTCACTTTTCAAATCTCCAAAATGTTTGAATGAATTATAGATCTATTTATAGCTTTCAGAACTTCTGACACAGTCCAGAACCGTTGGCTGTAAAACTGTTTCCCAAATTCAATCATGTTTCTCAATGATTTCCATTTTGAAATTGGAAGTCTTTGCCCCTCAAGATATAATAAAAGCCACATCAAAGAAAATGGAAAACGTTTTCCCCTTAATATTTAAAGGAGAATGATTTTTATACAAGGCAGTCATTTGTCTGCTTAAAGCAGATCCCAGGGCAGTGCCAGTTGGAGTTGAGAGCATAATGCTTCTGATGGATAGTTTCTGTAATGAGAAGCCCAGTTAGTGGATATTTGCCCTTACATTTCTCCCCAACTAGCTGGGTGGCAGCTAAAGACCCAACATAAGAGGAGATAAGGACTCCAGGCCCAGGGCCTCTGCCCCAGCTTTCCTGTTCCACACACGTGCGGATTTCCGCCCTGCGCTTGGCATCTGCCTCTAGGCTAGAGAATCTGAAAGAGGTGAGAGTGGGCCAGGCTCTCTCTTGCTTCCTCCCCACCTGGCCCCCAGAGACCCACCAAGGTGGAGCCCTGGGCTATGCCTGGTCCATACGCTCCCCGCCACCACCAGCAGGGTTCAGTGACCCCTGCCCTTGGCTGCCCCTTGCTCCTTCTTTATGGTGTGTCCTAGACATGGAACCAGCACGGGCTAACTGTTCATACAGGAAGATCACTTTGCTAGAGAACCAAGGCAGGTTAACAAATACAGATTTGTGATATATTTCAGAGATGGAGCCAACAGGTCCCTCTGAGCATTTGCATGGGGACTGGAAAGGTAACGAAAAGAGAAGACTCTTCAGATGACACCTAGGTTTTTGACTTGAGGTAGTTGTCACTTTCTGGAAAATTTACTTGGGAGCAGTTTTGATGAGACAGAAATCAAGAGTTTGGTTTTGAACCTGTTATGTTTAAGCTCCCTATTAGCCATTTAGGTGGAGATACTGAGCAGGCAGCTGATGATGAGTCTGGAGCTCAGAGGAGAGGTCAGACAAGGCTGGAGTTACACATTTTGGGGTTGTCCATGGCCTGAAGCACATAGAGGGGGTCCAAGAAAGGGTCTGTATGTGTGTTTCCCTGAGAGCGCATGTCCATGGACGTGGGGACACATGACTGTCCATGTGTGTACAATGACATACATGACTTGGAAGGTCACATCCATCACAACTTCCTGTCTGACCTTGGCCGAGGCACATCTGCCTTCTCCTGGCCTGTAAATAAGGGGATGACGCTAATGCCCTTTAAGATCCCTCCAAGGTTCTGGGAGTAGGTGAATCACGATGATAGAGCCATCATGGTTTCTTTGTGGAATCAGGAGGAGGAAGTCTTAAGACTGTAAGCAGAGTGGTTAGAGGTGGGCCCTGTACCTCCACCTGGAGTCTTCAGCAGCTGTGTTCCCTGACCTAGCAGAGGACCCTGAGCTCTGCGATAAGAAAGGGGCTGAGGCTGAAAAGGCACGTGGGTTATGGCTTGCCCACCCTATATTACACCCTCCTCATCTCTTTGCAATTCAACAGAAAGGTCTGTATTGCGTGTCTACCCACTTGCTCATTCCCACCACGCCGATCTGAGGGGTCCAGATGAAGTTGTGCTACATCACATTTGAGTAGGAGCCAGGAGGCAGGTGGCCTGAGCATCATTTCCCACCCCACCTCCCCCTCACTCCCACCAGAGTTCTCTCCCCACCTAGCTTGTACATGAGGCCAGCTAATGCGGATTTCAGTCCCACTCTCCAGGGTTTCTCCTATAGAAGACAAGGAGTTGGGGGTTCTATCAGAGTTAGAAGAACATAAAGAGATCTTTCTGGGTTCCACATCAAATGCCCCTTTCCCAGGAAATACAATAACATCTGATCTCAGGTCATCTCCCCATGTGTCCTTCCCCAGTGTCCCCAGCCTCAGTGGACTGGTACCCAAGCCAGAGACCCGAGAGTCATCCTCTAAATCTCCCTCTTCTCCACCCAGACCCAGTCATTCCACAAGTCCTGCCCATTCTAGCTCCTGGCACCTGCAGCAACCTTCCTCTCCTCTCTATCCCGTCAACACCATGCAGTCTCACCAGATCTCTGAACTGCCTCCCCTGGCCTTGTGCATTCATTCGTGCCCTCTCCTCCAGTCCTGTCTATACCCTCCTCCAACTCTGTCTACACCTTGCTCCAGTCCTGTCCACACACTCCAGGCAGAGTCATCTTTCCAAACCACAAGTCCCACCATGCTACTGTCCACGACCCTCCGTCACCTTTAGAATTAATCCTTCGTGGGGCTTTCGATTTAGTGGGGAAACAAAACAAAAAAACAACAGTGAGAAAGTATGTTAAATATATTAGTGAGTAGTGACGAAAACTAAAACAGCAGCCAGAGAGCATGTCGGCAGTGACATTTTAGATAGAGTGGTAAAGTGGGTGGGGTCTCTCTAAGGAGGGGTCATTTGAGCAGAGACTGGAGCACTTAGTAGGTTCTCAATAAAATTTAGTTGACAATAACAGAGTGCCTCACTGAGTGAAAGACTCTAACCCATTTTTCTTTTTTTGATAAATAAAAATTGTATATATTTAATGTGCCCAACATGATGTTTTGACTTATGTATGCATTGTGAAATTACTACCACATTCAAGCTAATTAACATTTCCATCACCTCACAGTTACCTTTTTTTCTTTTTTGGCGGTGGTGGTGGTGAGAACATAAGATCTACTCTTTTGGCAAATTTCAAGAATGAAATACATTATTTTAATAATTTTTTATAAATTATAATTTATTTTTATAATTTCATTATTTTGATAATTTTATAAATTGTATATAAATTATAATTTATAATTTCATTATTTTTATAATTTTATAAATTATATATAAATTATAAATTATAATTTCATAATTTTTATAATTTTATAATTTTTTGAGAAGTCTTTTCCTCCAGCTAATATTGTTCCAAGTCACAAGCATGAGGCTTGGGGGACCTGAGTGGGAGTTTTAATTAACCTGATATGCAGCAGTGGGAATGGAAGCCCAAAACCCCAGAAGCCTTTTCTGCAAAAGGTCCAGGGCTTGATAATAAAATGGTGCTTTCATTCTTATTAATGGGGGAGTCGATTTAAGGACCAGACCCAGCAGATTATTGATCAGTGTTAATCGTTAGAAAATACCAAGTTAATGAATTTAACTGCCAGGAGATCTCTGTGGGACTTGGGGAGAGGCCAGTTAGATACAATAACCTTGTTCCCTTCTCGTCCAGCTAAGAGACTTATTTACAGACGTCCAGGTTTTTCTAAGGAAAAAAAGGCAAAGTAAAAGTCACTGGGAGTTAAACAGTTTCTCCTTCCAGCTGAGTTGCTACTGGGGCTGAGTGATCATCCCAAGGCTGTTTAACACACATCTGCTACCACTGCCACTCCTGTTCCGGACTTTAAATAAACTTTTTGTTTTAGAATAGTTTTAGATTTAGAGAAAATCTGCAAAACTAGTAGAGAGTTCCCATGTACCCCACACCTAGCTTCCCCTACTATTAGCATCTTACCTTCACATTGTCACGATTAATGAACCGATATTACTCCATTATTATTGACTAAAGGCCATACTTAATTCAGATTTCCTTAGTTTTTCCTTAATGTCCTTTTTCTGTTCCAGGATCCCACACTACGTTTAGTCACCTTGTCCCTTCAGGCTCCTCTTGGCTGTGACAGTTTCTCAGACGTTTCCCCCTTGACAGTTTCGAGGCCGTTACCATGTAGTTTTGTAGACTGTCCCTCAGTTGGGTCTTATCTGAAGTTTTCCTCATGCTTTGACTGGCTTTGGGGAGGAAGACCACAGAGGTAAAGTGCCATTTCCATCACATCATGTCAAGGATACATATAATCAGCGTGGCTTATCATGATGTTGACTTTGATCACCTGGCAGAGGTAGTGTTTGTCAGGTTTCTCTTCTGTAAAGCTTCTCTCCCTCCCCTTTTCCATACTGTCGTCTCTGGAAGGAAGTTGCCACGTGTAGCCCGCACCTAAGGATCGGGGTGTTATGCTTCACCTCCTTGAGGGCGGAGTATCTACATCAATTATTTGGAATTCTCCGGCACAAGAGACTTGTTTATATTGGTATGGACTCATGGGTATTTATGTTTATACTTTGGGTTATAATCCAGTATTATTTTACCTTTTTTGTTGCTGAAATTGTTCCACCTTTGGCCATTGGGAGCTCTCTCAGTTGGCTCCTGTGTATCTTTGACATACCCCCATCATTGTACGTTTTTTTGTTTGTTTTTTGAGCACTTCCTTACTTTCTGGCAATACAAGATGCTCTAGGCTCATTTTATATATTTCCTACCCCAGCCCTAGAATCAGCCATTTCTCCAAGGAACCTGGATTCCTTTTATTGGAGAACCCTGTATTAATTTTCATAATGGGTTGTTGTTTCGCTTCATTTTCTTTATGAGTATAAAAAAATAAGTCATGCTCATTATGGACAATTTAGCAACTATATGACAGAATACGGATGAAGATGAGTATTCCTAATCAGTCAACAGCAGAGAAAGCCACAGCTAACATTTTGGGGTATTTTCACCTGGTCTCTTCTGCTAGTTGCTGGCCCTTGAGGAGTCCTTTCTGTCCTTTCACTCTTGATCTTCTCCATCAGGCCAAGGGATATCCCCAGGGAGTGGGGAACTGGTTTTCCTCCGTGCCCCACAGCTGTGGTTGCAGTAGATGAGTCATTCTGGCCTATCTTGGGTTGCCTGTTCACTGGGGCTCTGCCCACTTCTCCCTCTAGGTGATCATAGGTCCAAGAGGCCCAGGAGTCAGGGCATGTCCTCCAGCAGGCTGTGAGGACAAGAATACTTCCAAGTTCAGTGACCTTGGGCACCAGCGTTGACTGCACTTTCCTGTTTTCTAAGGATTAAATGAGGTAATGTGTACAACGTGCTTAAGAGAGGTCCTGGAACATAGCAGGTATTCAACATGTAAAAGCTATTTTTATTTAAGTTACCATTATTATTAATAATCCAGAGAAATACATCCTTTAATGACAGAAGCGCAGGCTTAGTGTGGTGGGCAGGCCTCTGGGGTATAATATTTGCACAAGCAAATTGCCTCCTCCACGGGAACCTCATGAAACTGATCTGATCCTTCCCAAGAATTTGAGCAGATGGGAGAGGAACTGCCTCTCTACAAGACCAGCAAATGGAAAAGAGGGCCCTTGGGGTCTAACTGAAAAGAATATACACCTAGGGATAGGCTTGCATTGCTGTCGAGAACATGGGCTCTAGAGCTGGGCTGCCTAGGTTCAAATCCCATATCTATCACCTACCTGCCAGGTCCCCTTTATACAGTAAGTTGTTTAACCTCACCAAGCCCAATGTAAGAATAACAATATTACGTATTTATAAGGTTGCAGCAAATACTAAATAAGTTCACAATAGTAAGAACTCAAACAGTATCTGGCACAAAGTAAGCACTCAATTCATATCAGTTACTATTTTTATTATTTCATCATTCAGAACTCTTTAGCTTGCAAATAACAGAAAAATTATCTTAAAACTGCTTAAGTTAAAGGGACTTTTTGGCTCATGTAACTGAATCCCAAATGTTCATAGTGATCAAGTCATGTGCCCTTCCCAGAGCTAATCACTGTGAGGGGACCCTAGGATGCAACTGGCCACTTTGAGTCACAGGTTTCACCCCTAAGAAAAACAATCACAGGGGATCGATGTGGGGATGGTAAAAGCAATATATGACTTTCCTTGAAACTGCTTCCCTTTTCCCTGAAGATGAAGCTTAAAAGGAGCAACTTCTGAGGGGCTGAGCATTGAGCTGATGGGGCAAGTCGCAGAGTTGCAGCGAGGTTCCTGAGAAGGAGCAGGTAAAGCAAAGTTGGGCAAACAGGAAGCTAATCTATGGGCAAAAATCACTTTCTACAGCATCCTGACCTCCCGCCTAGTGTAAGAGAATCTTCTAAAAAGTCCCCCACTGGGCTCTGTTAGGAAAAGGGAGATACCACCAAACTGAAGTCAGGAGTCCTGGGTCCAAGTTCTGGTTCTATTGTTTGACGTGGAACAGGTGGCTTGCCCTGGTCTGGGCCACTGCCTTGCCCCTTGTCATTAAGCAGTGAGTCAGCCCTAGAAATCTCTGACCCTGACCATATCAGTGATTGCTCTCCTGTGTTGATTTTTCTTCCATATAAAGAGACTGTGGCATGCAGTTGGGGAGCCCAGTTAAGGTCTCAGAACCCAGGAACCAGACAGAGTTGGGGAATCCTGGCAGGGGAGGAAGGGAATACAAATGTGTATTAGTGCCTAGTCTGTGCCAGGCACTGATGTTTCAACATTATCCACGGTGTCTGATGCCAAGCAGCCCTGGTGACTGTGGTCAGTCGTTGACATGCTATGTGGGATTAGTTTCCAGGTATCTAAAGAGGCCCACTTGCAGTCCGGCTAGTTGAGCACTGTGCCATATTTGCTGCTGGGCAGCTGGGCTTGGGGTTGCCAGAGGCCCTGGAAGAAGAGCTATTAGGCCACCCTTCTGACTGGGTCCTTCTGTAGGAATCCTGGGTGAAATTGTTCCACTAGTCTTACCTCTTTGGAGAACCCTTCCCAGGCTGGACTTGGGTGCCCCTGTGTCATGCTCCTCTGGGTCTTCTGCTTCTCTCTCAGCACCCATCACATTGATTTGTCATCTCCATCTAATGTCCACCTACCCCACTGACTCTGGAAGCCGTGGGACTGAGCTCCCTCCAGGCCCCAGCATTGATCCTGGCACAGAGTGGGTGATCTATATTTGTTGAATGATTGAACGAATGAATGAATCTAGATGATCCAGAATACTCTTTCTAGCTTCACATTGTAAAGCAGGAAAAGATGGAATGAATATGACTTTAGGCAAGTCACCTAATCTCTTTGGACCCCAGTTTTACTACCTGTAAAATAGATATAATAGTAATCTGTCCCCGTGTCATGGGACTGTTTTGTTGATTAAATGAGATAATGTATGCAATACTACTAACTACCCTTAATTGAATGTACCTTATATTACTGGTGCTGTATTAGGCTTCAGATAATATATTTGAAGTAATAAATATAGTGGACCTTAACAAATATTTGTCTTCTTCCCCCAAAACTACTTTAAAGTTGAAATGTTTTTTTTTATATAAAGTTTTTTTTTTTAATTTATTTTTGGCTGCATTGGGTCTTCATTGCTGCACATGGGCTTCTCTAGTTGCGGCGAGCGGGGGCTACTCTTCATTGCGGTGCGTGGGCTTCCTGTTGCGGTGCCTTCTCTTGTTGCTCTAGGCGCGTGGGCTTCAGTAGTTGCAGCACACGGGCTCAGTAGTTGTGGCTCACAGGCTCTAGAGCACAGGCTCAGCAGTTGTGGCGCATGGGCTTAGTTGCTCTGTGGCATGTGGGATCTTCCCAGACCAGGGATCAAACCCGTGTCCCCTGCATTGGCTGGCGGATTCTTAACCACTATGCCACCAGGGAAGTCCCTAAAGTTTAAATGTTAAAGTAAAATTTTATTTGTTGAAGGGATGGATGGATGGATGGATGGATGGTTTCCAGAAGTAGCAGCCTTCACACAGCAGGGCAATGAGTGGGTACAGGTGTACCGTTGGCCCAGCAGAAGTTTAAACCTTTTTAGAATAACTACCTTGGACTTCAGAGAGTTCCTGGGTATGGAGGTTTGGCTTTAATTAAAGTCTCAGCACAGTGGTAAATGCCATTTTATTTTAGTCCATAATTAACACTAATAAGATGAGCAGATCACAAACAGCACACATTCTGAGAAAGTGAAAAACAGCATCTGAGCTTGGTGGTTTCCATTTTCGGTTTTCCCCCCTCCCATGTTCTGTTCAATTAAAAGTTTTGAGAAAATATTGCAACCACACTCCTTGTCTTTATGGTAATGAAGCATATTAATTTGAATGTGATGAATATAATATTCCCCTGACTTTTTTATTCCCTTATCTACAAAAGTTTAAAATAATGGGCCAATTAAACTGGGAGAGAAGAACGCAGGGTTTGCCTGGTGCTCCAATTCAGCAACCAAAGAACTGAAAGAGCAAAATTCTGTGACAGTCTGTGGGCCAGACTTCACCTCCTTGGCAATGGCTGAGAGACACTAACGCATAATGACAGGTGTGGACCAGGGCAGAACAAGTACTGTATAGGGATCAGGAGACCAGGTTCTAGAGCCTCCTCCGGCATTTTCTCAGTGAATATTTGTTGGATGGATGGATGGATGGATGGATGCAAGGAAGGAAAAGATGAGCCAGACCACATCCCAAGGTCCCATTCTTCTCAAGGTAGCAAATTAAGTCTAGTTTGGAGCTGACCTAACCCTTCTAAGACCTAGAAGTTCTTAGAGGCAGAACTTACAATTTAAGGTCCAGTTCTCTGACCTCTTTATCCTAGAGGCATAAATATAAATTATAGAGCTAGCCTGAGCTCAAGTATGACAGCGCCGAAGAGCTCAACTCTAAAACAGAGACCCCCCCAATCCAGCTAACCCCAGGGAAGGCTGAGGCTTTGCCAGTACAGTTTTCTGCTTTGGGAGGGGGACATCCTGGAGAGGGCTTATGACTGTGAAATATGGTCAAGCTATCTCCATGAGGATCTCTAGAAGGCTTCCCACCTCCATGTGGCCCTTCAGTCAACTCCACCTTGCTACCACTGTGTTATCTGAGGCAGTCTGCAGGTACATTGCCTACAATTTCTGTGTACTTTGTCACTTTCTATTCTGTCCTCTATGTTGCAGACATTATAAAATGCAACACACATACATACACACACACACTCATGATGATGTTCCTTTGCTTAAAACCCATTGTGCCCGGGATAAACAAATCCTTAACACAGTCTATGAGACTCTGCGTGGCCTACCCTAGAGTGCCTCCCAGCCTTTTCTGTCTCCACATCCTCCGGCCCTGCCCATTCCCTGCCTCTAACCCTAGCCTTCAGTCAGTTCCCAAACACCTCTTCAACACTTAGGATCCCACTCACCTCAGGACCTTTGCACATGCAATATTTTCCTTAAATGTTCTTGCCCTACCTGTCGTCTAGTTAATGCCTTATGATCCTTCAGCAATTAGCTCAAGCCTCACTTTCTCAAGGAAGGCATCCCTGATGAAACTCCCTGCACCAGTTCCAGCCTGGGTTGGGTCCTGTGTTTATGTTGTCATAGCCCTGAGTATTTTTCCTTTATGGCACTTATCACAGCTTGTAATTACATGGCTTGAGCTATTATTCGAGTCATGTACCTCTCCTTCATTAGCCCATTAGCACTCTAACCATTGATTCTTTTTTTTTTTTTAAATGGAACATGTATTTTTTTTAATTAATTAATTAATTTATTTATTTATGGCTGTGTTGGGTCTTCGTTTCTGTGCGAGGGCTTTCTCTAGTTGCGGCGAGAGGGGGTCACTCTTCATCGCGGCGCGCGGGCCTCTCACTGTCGCGGCCTCTCGTTGCAGAGCACAGGCTCCAGACGCGCAGGCTCAGTAGTTGTGGCTCACGGGTCCAGTTGCTCCGTGGCATGTGGGATCTTCCCAGACCAGGGCTCGAACCCGTGTCCCCTGCATTGGCAGGCAGATTCCCAACCACTGCGCCACCAGGGAAGCCCACCATTGATTCTTAATCATTGTATTTCTATTGCTTAGCACAGTGCCTGGCTCATAATAGATAGTTAATAAATATTTGTTGACTGAATGAATGATTGAATGAATAAATGCCTAATTCAAGAGTTTTGTCTCTTTCCACTCCACTCTACTGCTTCCATTTTGGGATTTCTTAATTTCTGAAGCACTTGGGCTAGGCCTTATTCTGGGAGCTTCAACAACCGAGATCTACCCTTGCTCCCAAGCAGTCCACAGTGTGACAAGAAACAGATACATAAATACACAAGGACAATACAGTGTGCCAAGTGCTGCAATAGACGTAAGTGCAGGGTTTCAAGGAAGCACGTAAGAAACGCTTCTGTTCCCCACTGGGGAGGCTTCCCAAAGGAGATAGTTCCCAAGATGAGTCTGAAATGAAAAGGTGTGGGGAAAAGAAATAAGGCTGGGGGCAAAATTCCAGGTGAAAGGACCAGCAGGTGGGAAAGCTCAGAAAGCAGAGCCTGGTCCTAGTGAGAAACACGAGCAACTGTGATGACTGTGCCCTGGATGGAAAGGCGGTACTGTGAGAGGTGAGGCTGGGAGGTAGGCAGGGACCAGATCGCCAAGGACCTTCAATGACAGCCAGAGATGGCAGTGGACACTGTATGGAAGGGACTGGTGTGGTGAGACCTGTGATTTGGAGAACTCCCTCTGGAAATGCTTTGGAGAAGAGATGTTCATACTTCATGGGAAATATTTAGCCTCTGTTTCCCCAGAAACAGAGGATTAAGCCTGGGGAAACAGGCTCGATTCCAGGGCTGTCCATCAAACTGCTTTCCAGAATCCAAACTTTCTTTTCCAAAGGGCGCTTGGTGTGATTGACCTTGCTTATTCATTGCAGGGAGAATTCATTTCAGGGTGGAGAATTTTAAAAAATACAAGATTAAGCAGTGTAATCAGCTGCTGCAGAGTTGGAAACGCAATAAATAATAATAGCATTGAGAGCTGTTTTTAATAACTCACCAGTGTAATTTAGCTCCGGCTTCTTGGAGCATATGTAAAATATGTCATAATGTATGTAATGGCAAATGCCTCATTGCCAACCTCTAAAGACAAATGTCTTCCCAGGAGGAAATGGGGGGGCAAGAAATTAGAGGACATGATTTGCAAACTGGATGTAGGAAGGCAAGCATCATTCATTTTGACACCATTAACTTTAAATTTGTGATCCTTTGCAGAGGTGATAGGTTTCAGTTGGTTTGTCTTCAGGGATGGGCAGGTTAATAGCAATAATGTGGTAAAGACGAGACTCATAATCTGTAAGAAACTATGTTGTTTTCATACTCTGTAGACCCACCATTAACTTTAAATTTGTGATCCTTTGCAGAGGTGATAGGTTTCAGTTGGTTTGTCTTCAGGGATGGGCAGGTTAATAGCAATAATGTGGTAAAGACGAGACTCATAATCTGTAAGAAACTATGTTGTTTTCATACTCTGTAGACCCACCATTAACTTTAAATTTGTGATCCTTTGCAGAGGTGATAGGTTTCAGTTGGTTTGTCTTCAGGGATGGGCAGGTTAATAGCAATAATGTGGTAAAGACGAGACTCATAATCTGTAAGAAACTATGTTGTTTTCATACTCTGTAGACCCACCATTAACTTTAAATTTGTGATCCTTTGCAGAGGTGATAGGTTTCAGTTGGTTTGTCTTCAGGGACGGGCAGGTTAATAGCAATAATGTGGTAAAGACGAGACTCATAATCTGTAAGAGACTATGTTGTTTTCATACTCTGTAGACCCACCATTTGCATGCAGTCCATATTCTAATTACAGATCATCCTTGTCTATCTATTACAGCAGGTCCCCAGGGGACTGATGTCTTGGCAGCATTTGTTTTACTTAGTTGAGTTACTAAATATTCATGAAACATTAAAATGTGTTATTTAAAAGTTTTTGACAGAGTCTGACTTTTAATAATTCATATGGGCTGCACCCACCCTCCCCCCCACAAAAAAAGTCCAAATTACTGGGATGGGGCTAGGAGTCCTCCCCTCTTACGGAGGCATCGTGACAGTTAAAGTGAGATGGACTTTGGAGTCAGATGGAACTGAGTTCAAATTCTAGTTCTACCACGTACTAGCTGTAACCTTTTGCCAACTTACTTAAACTCAGAGGCTCTATTCCTGATCTATTAAATGACAGTGATGATGTGATGATGATGATGACAGCTAATATTTATGATCACCTATTGCATTATTTCTTTCACAACAATAGTATGATGTAGGTACTATTATGATCCCCATTTTACAGATGAGGAAACTGAAGCTCAGAGCAGTCGAGTAACTTCCCCAAGGCACAGGGCTAGTAAATAACTGTTCTAGGACACAACTCTGGGTCTATCTGACTTCAAAGCTCATGCTATTAAGTGTGCTGTGCTATTCTCTGATACTAACTTCTACAGTTTTGCAACATTAGAGACAATGAATGTAAAGAATAATTCCTGGCACATAATAGACACTTTGTAATGTCTCTTGCATTGAAGGACTAGATTTATATTCCTTTGATGTGTTCTCTCTGGGAAAACATAGCACCATGTCTTTGTCAAAGTTTTATAATGTCCTTATCATTCCATACCTTTGTCCAAGTCACTCCACACCTCTACCAGGCCTCAGGTTTTTAATCTATAAAGTAGGGGTGAATGGGAGTTCTTACACATACCATTAGTTTGGGTGTAAATTAATACAACTACTTTAGAAAACAATTTAGCAATATTTAAATCAGAGATGCACAAACCCTGTAATATAGCAATTCTACTCCTCCCCTAAAGCAGTTTCTCTACTTCCACACTCTTGACATTTGGGGACAGATATTTCTTTTTTGTGAGGGATGTTCTGTGCATTGTAGGATATTTAACAGCATCCCAGTCTTCTATCCACTAGATTCCAGTAGCATCCCCAGTTGAGACAACCAAAAATGTCTCCAGACATTGGCAAGTGTCCCCTGGGGGCAAAATTGCCATTGAGAACCACTGCCCAAAAGGAACTCTTGCAAAAGTGCATCAGAAGCATGTTCAATCTGATCAGAACCACAGGATTTGCAATAGCAGAAAAGAGGTAACAAGCTAACTGTCTACTAACAGGTGAATGGTGTGTTTATCATGGCATAGCCACTGAATGGAATATAATGCAACAGTGAAAATGAACGAACTACAGTTTCCCATGCCAACATGGATGAATTTTATAAATGTAGGTTTGAGCAAAAAAATAAAAGCAAATTGCAGAAGCCTACATGTGATATGATTCTATCTATGTAATGTTTAATAACATGTAAAATGATGCTATATACTGTTTAAGGAATATATATGTGTGTGTATGTAGTAAAACTAAAAAGAAATGCATGGAAGTGAAAATCACTGAATTCAGGATATGGTTATTTTAGAGGGGAAGGGGTTGTAATCAAAGCAGGGTACATGGGCTTCAGCTCTATTGGTATAACTTTATTTCCTAAGATGGGTATATGAGTATTCATCAAATTATTTTTTATACCTCTATGTCTGAAATATTTTATAATACTTTTTAAAGGAGTTAGAGTATATCAGTTCTAATGAGGGAAGAGCACATAGAAAAATCACTTGAGGAACTTTTCCTAATTATGCATATTTGCCTCTTGGAGATTCTGAAATCCTCTCTCCAATTCACTCCCCATATCACCAAGCAAGAATCACTGCCTTGACCACTGTCCCCAGTAGGAATGTGTCATCTCTCAGGTGTGATAGGGCTGAGAATCTGTGGTCACTGGAGAATTCTTCAGGATGCTTCCTCTGGTTTACTCTTCCCCTCTAATAATCTATGATCCCATAAAGAATGGATTTGGGGTTCTACTAGGTAGGTAAACACATAAGCAAACATGCCTCCCTCCAGTTTTCAAAGCTCAGCCCATGAACTGTCCTATGACAGGCCCTGGACAAGTAGTATATCCCTGGGGGGTAGGAAGGGATGCTCCTGGAAGGAAGATGGATGCTTCCTGCCAGAGTGTTTGAAACCATCCTTGTATTCCTGGCCACAGAGGTGTCCTAGGACTCAGGAAGCACCACTACCTTCAGGTGAAAAACCAAAGCCTCAGCAATGTCAAGTCATTTGAAGGTCATCCAGCTAGTGAGTGTCAGAGACATGAATAGACCCAGGCCTGCCTTCAAACCCCCATCCTTGTGTCTATGCCATGCTACCTTCCTTCATTAATAAGAACTCTCACAATTGTTACTGAGAGTTAGTTAGCAATGCAAGAAACTAAAGCAAGAGATTTCCCCAAAAAGCACATGATTGACAAATATGTGCTCTGCGTTTGGAGAAAGAAGAGCAGGTTAGAGAGTGTGGAGGGTCAAGACTTCAGCTCAGCTCTGGAAGATGACTGATTCGGCTTTAGCCAGGCAGAGGAAGGAGAGAGCATTCCATGTGAGGAAACAGAGAGACAAGGGAATGGGCAGGGCAGTGCAAGTCAAGTTCCGTGCCAGGAAGGCAATGTCAAATTCATTCGGTCTAGAAGAAAGCTGGCTGGAACTGGTGCCCATCTGTGGTTCTGTTTGGAAGTACAGCCACTGGACTGGAGACTCCTTGATGGTCGAGACTGATCTTAGTCACAGTTGTATCACTGGGTCCTAGGGAACATGATATTGGAGAGAGGAAGGCAGGAAGGAAGAAAGCAATGCAGGAGAGGAGGGAAGGAAGGAAGAGAAGAATGTGTGTTGAAATTCCAACAGAGCCTGGATCCCTCCTGAGGAAGCAAAAGAGGTAAAAACTGAATCATGTTGGTGGATATTTAAATGCCGTTATTCTCTGGCTTTATTTACAAATGAATGTTCACTGACAACAGTTAAGGTGGTTTTTTTTCTTTAGCGTCTTTATTGGAGTATAATTGCTTTACAGTGTTGTGTTAGTTTCTGCTGTATAACAAAGTGAATCAGCTATATGTATATAAATATCCCCATATCCCCTCCCTCTTGCGTTTTGCTCAAACCAAAAAATGATTCACACTGACAATCAACGTGAACATTGTGCACTTGTTAATAAATGTGCTCATTACTCTTACCTGCCGGGAAGCATCAACTCCTGCGTTCTAGCCTGCTTTTAGCAGAGAGACCTGTGCTTCCACCTCCTCAGCCTAGGACTGTGATAGGGGAAGGAGATGTTGGTGAGATGCAGAATGAAGAATGAGTCCTGCAGGCTGGAAGTTTGGTGTGTGGCGGGGAGGGAAGAGGGGAGGTCTTGAAGTTCATCCCAAAGGACACAGAATTCTTGAAAGAGTGTTCAAGATCCTCCTAAAACTAATCTTGTGAGGTGCTTGAGATAATCTTTTCTGAGGGTTTTCTAAAATCCAAGAAGAAAACCAGAATGCTTTTCTCCCATTGTCTCTCCTGCCCCCCATCTCCATGGAGCTGATGATAAAATCAGATAAACAGATCTGCCTTTGAGAATTGCCCACAGAGGAACTGGGACCCAAGGCGTGGAGAACTCCCCCATTGGATTCCACGGGAAGCTGATTGAAGCAGGTCATCTCTCCCCAGTGATGTGTTTATGGGAGAAGGGCTTCCAGCTCCATGCACTGAGGCTTTTACCTTTCAGCATCTGCCCCTTCCCATAAATACGCTATCAGGAGCAATAATGACTAGAGAAGAAGTGGAATCATTGTTGGGACTGAGTGAGATAAGAAAGTGTATAAAATCTCTAACCCAGGGTGGGATGGCTGTGTTACTGTAGTTATTATTATTGGGAAGAGAAGCAAAGGGCCTGAGAGAAAGAACTGAGCAGAAACAGGGAAATCGTGTACCAGGACCAACTCTGAACTCTACCCCTCATTGCCCCCACTGCTGACCACTGGGAATCGGAGTCTTGGGGAGTCAGAGAATGCTCTCAATGAAAGAATACACAGAAGACCTGAACTCCAGGCCTGGCTCTGCCACCAACTAGTTTTATCACCTCCTGGGAGACACTTGTCTGAGCTTCCTCTGTCAGTTGGTACTCATTCTTGTGATAATTAAGATAAAGGAAAAAACCTGTGTGAAAGTCCCACACAGTGCCCAACCCATGAAAAATGCTGATAACATTTAGTTTCCCTCTCTTTGCCCCTGTTTTCTTATCTGTAAAATGAAAATAATGCTGCACCCTAATTTAAAAGTTTATTAGGAAGAGTAGCACAGTATTTTTCAACAAATATTTGTTGAGAAACCTCAATATGTGAAGTAATGTAAAAGGTGAAACAATTTTGCAAATTATTGGGTTGGCCAAAAAGTTCATTCTGGTTTTTTCTGTAACGTCTTATGGAAAAACCCGAACGAACTTTTTGGCCTATCCAATAGAAATCCTAGAGCATTTTTTAGACATTGTGAACTTCCTAATGGAAAAGGCTTTCCTTTTCATCTGTGCATAGTGTCTAACACAGGCCCAGTATATATCTGAGAAAGGAGAGAGAGAGAGAGGAAAAGAGGAAGGGAGGGAGGGAGGAAAGAGAGGGAGGGAAAAAGGAAGGGAGGGAGGAATGAAGGAAAGATGGAAGGAAGGAAGGAAGAGATATATCATTACTTAATTATTGTACAATTATCATCTTCATTATAAAACTAATTTAAACAAATCCAGCCAGTGCCCCCAAAAGAGCACCAAGATAAGGGCTATGATAAAGAACACTAGAATAATTTTCGCATTTTGACAAGTAATGGGAGTAGTAATGATTTTCTCTCTGAATCATAACCATCTTGCAGTTAATAGTTCGCCTTCTGGTAGAATTGAGAGCTCTGAGATGGTGCTCTGAGGAATTCTTTCATTTCTTTCCCACCTTTTAAAGAAAAGAGAACTCCAAATGCAATTATTGGCATTATTTTTATACCAACTGCAGCAGAACATTCCAGAAGATGAGGCCTCTACCAAATTAGTTTATCCAGATGAGATTTAGACGGTACGTTACCGTTACTGGGAGAACCACGCAGAAACCCACATGCCAGCAGCAAGCCCTACGGAGTCAAGTGAATGTGAACGCAGCATTGCACAGGTGTTTTCGGTTAACTAAGTGAACTGCTCCAATCTTGGGGGACCCCGTACCACAGGACACCTCTGTTTACTTCAGGTTACACAGCAAAAAGCAAGCTGTGAGCAGCAGAAGTAGCCAGCTAAAATAGAATTTCATTTTCTAACTGCTGGGGGCCAACACAAATGAAGTTTAAGCAGCAACAAATCAGACTCAGCTGAAACCATTTGTCTGGAAGGAAGATTTGTGGCTAGAGAACTGAAGTTCATGCACCCAGAAATTTCCAGAGAAAGTCTTATTCCCATACCTGAAATAATATTCCTTTCTGTCCCCAGATCCAAACCCCCAAACTCCGTGTACGTACTCAATCTGTGACTTTTCCATGGGACCCAGCTGATTATGATCTCCTGGAGCATATGGATAATAATAATGATAATGATACTAATATACTTCTTTCTATGAATAATAACTAATTCATTTCAGTCTTCACGACAACTGTCTGAAGTATATACTGTGATTATATCTGTTTTACTGGTGAGAAAACTCAGGCACTGAGAGGTTAAGTAACTCACCAATAGTCACAGAACTAAGTAAGAGGCAGAGTTAAGAGTCAGTGCAGGCAGTCTGACCCTGGAGGCTTGCTTTGAACCTCTATGTCACACTGCCGTTCACTGGATGTCCATGACTGTGCTAAGCAGTTTATGGCATTATCTCACTTCATTACTGCAGCAGTCTTATGATATGGGTACCAATAGTATTCCCATTTTACAGGTGAGGAGCCTGGCTCCAAACATTTAAATGACTTGTCCCAGGTCACATGGGTGGCAGAGCTAAAATTCTCATGCAGAGATTCTGTGTACCTGCAATTGTTTGGTGAAAACTATGTGCTATGGACTGAATGTTTGTGTCTCTCCAAAATTCATATGCTGAAACCCTAATTTGAAATGTGATAATACGTGGGGGTGGGGCCTTTGTGAGGTAATAAGGTTTAGATGAAGTCATGAGGATGGAGTCCTCATGACTGGATTAGTGTCCTTATTGGAAGAGGAAAAACTAGAGCTCTCTCTCTTTCCACCATGTAAGGATACAGCAAGAAGGCAACAATTTGCAAGCCAGAAAGAAGGCCCTTACCAGAACACGACCATGCTAGTACCCTGATTTCAGACTTCCCAGCCTATAGAATTGTGAAAAATAAATACCTGTTGTTGAAGCCACCCAGTCTATGGAATTCTGTTATAGCATCCTGAGCTGACATAGACACTAGTCATTTGTGACTGTGACAATCTTGGTTCCCAAGAGTCCTGAGGGACTTTGAAAACCATAGCCAGTACTCATTTGTCAGACTGTGACAATTCTGAATTGGAATCCTGTGTTTTGTGGTGTCTGGGTCGGAACAAGTCAGGTAGCTGATACATGAGGTCGGTTCACCACCTCCACCCCACCATCCACACTCAGGGGGAACATCTCATGAATGACCAATCCTTTGTTTCTTTATGGCAAACAGCCCAGAGGGGGAAAAGTTGCCTGCTAGTGCTGATAAAGAATTGAAGAGGGCCAACAAAGATTCTTGGCCAAAAAATAATAATTTGGGACAAAGCGAGAAAAGTGTCCAATTCTATGCAGGCTGATATCTACAATGCAAACATATTCACCTTACAATCTATATGGAAATAAGAAAAAGCAATTTGTGAAATGGATTCCATAAGTGTTCCCGTTAGGGTAAGAATTTCTCATCAAGTGAACGATGGCAATTCAATAAAACTTTAAAGGGAGGTTACATGTAGAGGGAAGATTTGTGCAGACACCACATGATACTGGTTGGAAATGTGATGTGAGAAAAAGCAGGTTCTTTAATAAACAATTCATGGATCTCTCACAAGTATCAAACCACAGATACCCCATTTATTAGCTGGATGTGTGGGAAAGTGTGGACTTTGGAGGCAGGTAGACCTGGGTTTAATACTCATACACCTATGAGACCTGAGTTTCCCTCTGATCTTCTTGGGAAAGTGGAAATACCCACACAGATATTTTGTGAGAATCCAGGGAAATGGCCTGTGTAAAGCACCCCACAATTTCTAGAAAATAGTAGTTAAATCTGCCTGGTTATCTTTGACATAACTCACATGAGAGGCAGATGTTCCTAAAGCTCAGGGTTAGGAGACAATCAGGAGGGCACTTGTCTTTGAGACCAGAATTCTTGAACGAATTTAAGTCTTTGCATGGTGACAGCAAGGCAGAAAGTGGGAACCACCACTCCTCCTTCTCATGTCATTTATTCCCAGAAATTCCAGAAAGTGGCAAAGGGTTAAGTCTAGTTTCTAGCATCTGGCCTTGCATCTAACAAATGCTGAGTAATACATGTTGGTGGAACTGAACTGAGAATGTTTTGTGCAAGGTGAAATAATACAACAGGTAAAAATGCAGGACAGAAATGTGTCTGAGACCGGAGCCATCTGCCCAGAGCTGACATGTAGAGCAGTGAGCATACGTAATCTTGCAAAGGGGGTGAATGCAGAGGCAGGAGAAAGTCAGGGACAGCACCGGTCTTCTAAGGTAGAGAGCTGTTGGAAAGGAAGCAATAGAGAGACAGGAAGGAGCAGGTGCAAACCAGGAGAGTTTATAGAGAAGGCAAGAGAACAGAGTACTGGCTTACCAGAAACTTGCAAATACCTCTGCTCCTGATTTAGTTCCTCATGTCTGGCTGTGCTAATGCCTAAAATACCACTAAGCTCATTGGGTTAAGTATTTCTCTCCCTAGGGCTCCACAGGATAGAAAACACAGTAAGGCAGGACAACCCCTGGGCAGGTGAATTTGTCAGGTTTCCTTTTGGGCAGGTGGGATCTGGAATGGCAGAGTTGTGTCCTGGTAAACCTGTAATGGTGAGGAGGGGGAGGAAGCACTCATTTACAGTGTTTGCCAATTTTCATGGTGTAAATACTCCTGCTGTGGTTGACTTCAAGTCACCAAAGGTGTAACAACTGTCTTGCTGGTTTCCTGAAATTTTAACAACCAGCTTTCACAAGCTGGAATAGACTGACTCCAGGCACTGCCCAGGCACCAATGAAATTGGAGATTGATATATAGAAGCAATGGGGGAGTTACAGAGCGGAGAAGACAAGAGTTTCCTGAGTCTCACTCAGATATGTAGAATATGTCTCCCCCTTTCACAAAGAAGGAAAGAAAGGAGAGACCAACTTTCACATTTAGTTATTGTTGTTGTTTAAAGTCAGTTACACACATAGGAGAAAATTTTCATAGTGGGTCTCCCTCTGGCCCCAGACCCTACAGAAGCAACTAAAATTCTCAATTATCAGTTATCCTTCTGGAAATATGTATATGCTAGCATGTGTATGTGTATATGTCCCTTTCCAAATTAAAATGATAATGGTAAAATGTAAATGTCCCTTTTCAAAATTAAAATGGTAATGTACTAAACAACATTTTTCATTTAATTATATATTTTTAGTATTCTTCCAAAAAGAGAATAAATTTTAATTTATAATTAAATTTACAAGATGTATAATTTTAATGGCTGTATAATATTCCTGTATCCCATTCCTATAATGGCTATATAGTATTCCTTTTATGTATGCACTGTAATTTATTTAACCAGTGTGCTCAATGATAAGCATATACTTTTTTCACTCTTTTGCTGTTATAAACAAATGACGCAGTGAATATCCTGTACACATATATATACTTGCACACACATGTAAGCATCCCTGTATGTGAAATTTCAGGACCCAAGGGTATATACACTATTTATTTCTGATGTATTTTTTTCCCTCCCAAGAGGTTGTATGAATGTACATTCCCACCCACAATTCATGAGAGTGTCTTTTCCCCACATTGTTGCCAACATAGTGTATTCTCAAAATCTGAGACTAGCATTTCTTAAATGCATACTCTGTTCTCATACTTGATATGGGTTCTCTTATTTGAGGTAAGTGTATACACAGAAGCGGAAACTGGGCCTCATGGAGATCAAGGAACTTTCCCAAGGTCTTTGTGACATTAGTCTCCAATCTTCCTTCTTCACCACATTGACTACCATTCCCCATGAGGCTCACTGCTGACAATCCCATGTAGGAAAATTGTAAAGTTCCCCACAGAGCCGAGAAGTTTAGGATACATGAATATCATCTTTTGCTTCACAATATATATATATATATATATATATATATATATATATATATATATATATATATATATATATATATATATATATATATAGCTTTATTTCCAGAAGTTTTGCTCATTCAGTGCTGCCCAGTGATCATTTAGTCAGCCTGACTACCCTCTTAATAATTTCTGATACTGATATAAAACCTGCCTAAACACAAATATAACTGTGGGCCCAGCCCAGTTTACAATTACTTTCTTGATGATCCGGTTTCCAGGGACATTTTGTGATGTCAAAGCAGAGACCACCTATATCCCAGAATAAGCTTGACTGGTTTGTAACTGAAGAAGTAAAAACAAATTGTTGTCCTTTTGAAGAATAACCTTCACGTCTAAGTCTATCTCAGATCAAAAGCATTAAGTCTCTTCCTTTCTGTCTTCCTTTATGTCTACTCTCACATGCGTTCCCTCTGAGTGGCAGAGAGAATATGCTGTGAGACGTTGCCAATTACAGTCACACTCGGGTAGCAGATGGTTAGGGGTTGGTTAAACCTTAGGGAAACTGCCTTAGGAGAAAATGAAATAAAAGCAAAGATTACTATGAAACAACGTAGACGTTGCCAGCTAGGAGGAGGAGAAAGGAGGAGGGAGCGGGGAGGAGTGGAAGGGAGGGAAGGGGGAGAGACTGCGAGGAAGAGAGACCGGCGGAAATAAACCGTGCACTTAGAACAGCGGGAAGGGAGGCTTGGAAGCGTGGTTTTCCGGCTTTAAATGCCCGCTTGGCGTCTTGCTGGTGCGCCAGTGTTCCGTGAGGATGTGGGCGGAGGGCGAGTCTGAGGGGCTCCAAACATTGGGAATAGTGGTGGTCGTGTGGTCCTCTCTGAAACTTTTGCACTACCTCGGGCTGATTGACTTGTCAGACGGTAAGCAAACCCTCGAGCTTGCCGTTTTATATGAATGTGTTTTTCAGCTTAGGTTGTTGTGAGAGTAGTTTAGAATATGCATGGAAAGTAGCGCGCGGAGACCCGAGAGATTTGAAAAAGCCCGGCTAAATCAGAGCTGTATTGATTCCGGCCTTTCTCCAAGCTCCCCGAGTGATGCGCTGTCCGTGGTGCTGAAACGTGGCGCCTGGAGAGTGATGGGGGAGCGACAGGGGAATTAGGATCTTCTGCTCCCACCCTATATGCATGTGAGTCTTGGTGGATTACTAGCTGTGTGAGACTAGCAGAATACATCAAAATCCTCTCTCAAATTGTCTGATAACTATATTGTTGGTAGAAGCCAATGACTGTCAAAAGTCATTGTACTGATTAACTTTGTTTAAGAAGTAGTTGGGAAGATTATGGTGGTAAAAGATTTTGTAAAATGCTAATCACAGTGCCCAGCAACTAGAAGACATTAAACAAGTATCAGTTTCTTTCTCCAGCCCTTAACCCTCAACCTGCATAAGAACCTTTACTCTAAAACCACCTCATCAGCCATGACTTTAACTCCATTCTTTAGTGAGAATATAGTTAAAAATTCAGGTTAACCATGTTGTTTAATGTTTATTACTAGAAAGTTAGTGGTTGGTCGCCAAAGTTAAAGGAGCTCAAGAAATAAAGAGTATTTTCTTCCTCTTCATGAGACTTTTTTCCAAATAGAACATAGTTTTTCTATATAATTCTTATCACATAAAATTAGGATCCAGGAAAGATTCCAATTTTGATGAGCAATGCATTAAACAAGACCAGCCTCCAACTATGTATATTCATATTTGATGTATATACTTCCATAACTGCATGATGTAGACAGAATTCCTCTTCCAAGAGGTAGTATCACATGCATAATAGTGAAATACGTTTGCAGACAAAGGAGTAGCTAAAGTACCAATCAAAGCTGAGGTAGGCCAGAGACTGAAGGACAGAATGATGTGGTTGGATGGACTCTGGACGAGCAGTTACAAGACCTGGTTTCTATCAATAATCTGTTTCTGTTTAACCTTGTTCAAATCATTGTTTTACCTGGATCTCAGTTTCCTATGGCAATATTGATGATTTTCAATCTCTGCTTCATGGAATTCTGGAGTAACCCAAAGATTTCTTTTATTTGGTTTTGAGCAGGGGGTGGTAAGGCAGACTCTGAGCCCTTCATTCCTGCTTCCACAAAACCAGCTCCACTTTATCTGTTCTATATGTTAGCCCTATGTAAGAACTTTTAAAGCTTTAGCTAAAATTTAGTGAATCTATGATTCTACAAGTCTACGATTGTGTTTCTCTGAGATTTTGAAAGCTGAAACATATTCAGAAAACTTTTTCTTTCTTAAAAACCACCTGAAATCTAACAATCGGGAAGAATAGTTCTGTATGCAAATAGAGACTCCTCCTGTCCCTCAGTCCCTTATATGTGCTCTTCTAAAACTCCAAATTCAGCTTGCCAGTCATAACAATTGAGCAAAGTCTCTGTTCTCCACCAGATCCCAAGAGAATGTGTCCCATCCTTATTCAGAGCTTCAGAGCAGAAACCCACCGAGATTACAAATTAATGCAAGAGCTGCCTACTTCCTTATAAGGCTAATGGTGCAGTTGGAAGTATTACCCTGTTCTTCCTTTCCATATCCAGAGGTGACCATCTCCCTTCCCCTGCTTTAACTTCTCAAGGTTACAGCTTTTGGTTTTATTACCACAGAAGATATCAGTTATTCATCTAATGTTATGGTAATGAGGGGATTAAGGTGAAAATAGAGAACATATGTTTAAGACTGCCTCCAGGAACTCAGGTGAAGGAAGGGATTAATATTTATTCTGCATCTACAATGTCCCAGGTGTAGTGCCAGGTGCTTTTATATACGTGAGCTAATGTAACCCTCAAAATAACACTCTAAGGGAAAAAATTTAATAACTCTTGGAAGTTGATATCATTGTTCCTTTTATATAAGGAAGAAGACAGTTTTAGAGAAGTTACATAAAATTTCCAATGATACAGCAACAGCAACAAGCAGGTATTGGTCTCTAAAATTTCATCTTCTGTCCTGGACACCTAGTACCTCAACAAGTAAGCCCCCTCCAGATGGAGTCTGTGGTCTGTCATTAAGTCTATACCACACATATGCTCCTATGCTAGAGCCTTCACCATGTGGCCTAAAACACCATTTTTAATGTGTGTGTGATATGGGAAACTATTCACTCACTTATTATTAAGAGGAGAAAACCTCCTCCTACTGGAGGGACCAACAGGATGCAGTCAATTTAAAGAGAGCAGTGGAATATCTCTAAAAAACCCATCAGTGGTCTTTCTTAGGCCCTTGGTCTTGTTCTTATTTTATTTTTCAGTAGTAATTTTGAAATAGCATAGATATTAGGCCTGGAGTCAAAATAGCTGGGTTCGAATCCTGGATATGCCATTTATCAGTTGTGTGACCCTGGGCAAGTTTCTCTTCTTCTCCAGGTTTCACTTTCCTCATTTGTAAAAATAGAGAAATGAGAATGATGGTTATATTAATTTCCTGTAACAAATTATTTCAAAGTGGATGGCTCAAAACAACAGTAATGTATTCTCTCTCAGTTCTGGAGGCTAGAAGTCCAAAAGCAAGGTGTTGGCAGGGCCATGCTTCCTCCCAAGTCTCTGGAAGAGAATCTTTCCTTGCCTCTTCCAATTTCTGGTAGCTCCAGGTCTTCTTTGGTTTGTAGCAGCATCACTTCAGTCTCTGTCTCCATTTTCACATGGCCATCTTCTCTCTGTGTCTCTGTTTTCACATGGTATTTTCCTCTTCTTATAAGAACACCAGTCATATTGTATTAGAGCCTTAATGACCTCATCTTAACTTGATTACAAATGCAAAGACTATTTCCAAATAAAGTCACACTTAAGTTATCAGGGATTATGACTTCAACATATCTTTTTGGATAACACAGTCCAACCCAAAACAGTGGTAGTAATGCTACATATTGTAAGGATTAAATGAAGCAGCATATGGGGAAGTACCAAGCTTGTTTTCTGTTTCATAGCAGGTACTTTATAAATGTTTAATTCTTTCCAGCCTTAGATCATGCCAATCAAATGAATATACTACTCATCAGACAAAAAAGACAAAACTCATGCTTTATGTCTTTGATTTAAAGTCCATCAGGCCTCTTAGGAAGTATAAGCCCTCCCTTTGGATTTGACAGTTGCCAGTGAATCTTCCAGAGTAGGAACACTGAGAGGACTTTTCCCCTATATGCTATGTCACCATGCATACCCAGCCTTCACTGCCAGAACTTGCTGATCCATCAAGCTCATCTTCACTTCCACCAAAGTGAGGACAGCAGGGGCTGCAGAGAGAAGATCAAGGCAGGGGTGTGGAGGTGACAGACAAGTAATGCCCCCAGAAGATTCAGAGACCAATACCAGTTAATTCTCTGCCTCTCTTCTCACTGCTTGCTGGGCCAGCTTTATGCAACTTCACCCTCACCAGATGAGAGCCCTCTCTCCCCAAAGCACCATGTCTACGGGCTCTGCCATAGTAACTTCAGAAGTGATTCACTACTCCAGCTCAAAGCACTGCCTGAAGCAGTGAGGCACACATCAGTGTTTGTCAAAGTGGGTTCTCCTGCTACCATATCTTATATCTGTCTAAATATAGGGTTATTTTGCTGTCTCTGACCATAACCTATTCATGAAACCAGGAATGTCACAAGCTACACAAGAACAACAGACCAAAAAAATAGCAATAATAACTTGGTAAACTTGGGGAAACCATGAGAATCCAGGTGTGTTTATTGGGGCCTTTAGAAAGTCCATTTCCTATGCATTCTAAATTTTATGAAACATGTAGTATTACTCTGGAGATTTGCTGGATCCACTTGATGGCAAAAGATTTGAAATATGGTTCATATGAAGCCAACTACCCACACATATCCAACTTTAACCATTTGTTATGGACTGTTTCGTATTTTATAGCTTAAGAAAACATTGCCCATATAATGTTTGACTTGGACAACAAAGAAATCCTGTGAGATATAAAAATCCTATATTATCATTGAACTAATTTTATAGTGTTAAAAAAACTGAGGTCCTGGGGCTTCGATTTCAAGGCCACATGACTAGGAAGTAACAATTTCACGACTCAATTCAAGCCTTCTGAGTCCCACTCCAGAGCACTTTTCATTGTCCAAATGCAGCGAAACTTGCCCTTAAGCTGTGCCTAGAGCATTGGGAATATCACCACTTCTACTCATCAAATAGTTGTATTATTCCCTTTGGTAAAGGGCTTATAACCTAATAAAGTTGGGTTGTAGTGGGCTGAACCATGGGCACCCAAAGATATCAGGTCCTGATCCCTGGAAACGATGTCACCTTATAAGGAAAAAGGTTATTTGCAAGTATGATTAAGGATCTTGAGGAAATTACCCTGAATTATCTTGGTGGGTCCTATATGCCATCATAAGTATCATAAAAGAGAGGCAGAGATTAGACACAGACAGAAGAGGAGAAGTTGATGTGAAGATGGAGGCAAGGATTGAAGCGATGTGGCCACAAGTCAAGGAATGCTGGCGGCCACCAGAAGCTGGAAGAGGCAAGGGAATGGATTCTCCCCTAGAGCCTTTAAAAAGAGCATGATCTTGCTGATAAATGTGTGTGTGTGTGTGTGTGTGTGTGTGTGTGTGTGTCTCCAGGGTTCACATACCCTCCTACCACTGAATAAACAGAAATAGCTCAAGTGGATTATTCCTCTACAACCTTAACCCCAACCTCTCTCTTTTCTCTTTTTCATCTTTCTTTCTTTTTTTTTTTAATTGAAGTATAGTTGATTTACAATATTGTATTAGTTTCAGGTGTACAACATAGTGATTCAGTATTTTTACAGATTATACCCCATTAAATGTTATTACAAGATAATGGCTGTAATTCCCTGTGCTGTACAATATATTCTTGTTGCTTCTTTTTCCTCTTTCTACCTCCAGATTTGATTTGTTGTTTTTAATTCTTCTGTGGATATAATTATACTTTAAATGGCACACAATCCTTGATTACTTAAATGTTGGCTTTAAGTAGTGTCTATTATCCACCTTCTCTAAAATATTGGGAGAAAAGGACACTTACTTCCTCTACCTCTCCCACTACCTCTCCTATCTTTCTCTCCACCAAGTCTGTTCATTATATTATCATTTTTCAAGGCTTATGATGTTCCCAGAAATACCCCTTTCAAGGTAAATGGGAGAGGTTTCTGCAGGCCTCTCATTCCCCATAAGGACAACCCCATCTGCTGCTCTGGGTGGCCCCCAAGTTCTATATCTAAACCTTTTCTACTTGTATGACAAGCAGCAGGACAGCCAGGACCTCCTCGCCTCCAATCAGGAGAATGTATTCTGTGGTCAGAAGCCTTCCCAGTGTCTGGGTCTTGGAGGGCTATCCGGAGGTGCCCAGGCCCAGGACTCTTTCATTCAGCTGCAGCCTGAAGACCCCCAACCTGACCAACAAAATGAGACTGCCTCCAGGTCCCATCCACTCTGCTACCTGCCCACGTCCCCACATCCATCCTGTAGTTGAGAAAATCTAAAACCCAACACAAAGACACACAAGATTTGCTGCGCTAAAATCGCTGGTATTTCACAATCTGTCAGAGCAAGGACGATAAACTTTTTAAAACTTATTTTTCTATCCAAGGCCATAGATTGTGAGAAAAAGTGACGGCCACATACAAGTCAAAACAACTGCATGGGACTGGTTTGAGATTCTTCAGAGAAAGAGAAACTTAAAATGTTCAACTTACCTGATTTGTAAAAACATGTTTTCCTATTTATTTACATAGTAATTGCACAAGCAATACATGAATGAAATCTCACTTTTTTTTTAATATCTTTATTGGAGTATAATTGCTTTAAAATGGTGTGTTACTTTCTGCTGTATAACAAAGTGAATCAGCTATATGCATACATATATCCCCATATCCCCTCCCTCTTGCGTCTCCCTCCTACCCTCCCTATCCCACCCCTCTAGGTGGTCACAAAGCACCGAGCTGATCTCCCTGTGCTATGCGGCTGCTTCCCACTAGCTATCTATTTTACATTTGGTAGTATATATAAGTCCATGCCACTCTCTCACTTTGTCCCAGCTTACCCTTCCCCCTCCCCGTGTCCTCAAGTCCATTCTCTATGTCTGCGTCTTTATTCCTGTCGCCCCTAGGTTCTTCAGAACCCTTTTTTTTTTTTTTCGGATTCCATATATATGTGTTAGCATACGGTATTTGTTTTTCTCTTTCTGACTTACTTCACTCTGCATGACAGACTCTAGGTCCATCCACCACACTACAGCTAACTCAATTTCGTTTCCTTTTATGGCTGAGTAATATTCCATTGTATATATGTGCCACATTTTCTTTATCCATTCATCTGTCGATGGACACTTAGGTTGCTTCCATGTCCTGGCTATTGTAAATAGAACTGCAGTGAACATTGTGGTACATGACTCTTTTTGAATTATGGTTTTCTCAGGGTATATGCCCAGTAGTGGGATTTCTGGGTCATATGGGAGTTCTATTTTTAGTTTTTTAAGGAACCTCCATACTGTTCTCCATAGTGGCTGTATCAATTTACATTCCCACCAACAGGCAAGAGGGTTCCCTTTTCTCCACACCCTCTCGGGCATTTATTGTTTGTAGATTTGTTGATGATTGCCATTCTGACCGGTGTGAGGTGATACCTCATTGTAGTTTTGATTTGCATTTCTCTAATGATTAGTGATAATGAGCATCCTTTCATGTGTTTGTTGGCAACCTGTATATCTTCTTTGGAGAAATGGCTGTTTAGATCTTCTGCCCATTTTTGGATTGGGTTGTTTGTTTTTTTGATATTGAGCTGCATGAACTGCTTGTAAATTTTGGAGATTAATCCCTTGTCAGTTGCTTCATTTGCAAATATTTTCTCCCATTCTGAGGGTTATGAGGGTTTTTGTCTTGCTTATGTTTTCCTTTTCTGTGCAAAAGCTTTTAACTTTCATTAGGTCCCATTTGTTTATTTTTGTTTTTATTTCCATTTCTCTAGGAGGTGGGTCAAAAAGGATCTTGCTGTGATTTATGTCACAGAGTGTTCTGCCTATGTTTTCCTCTGAGAGTTTTACAGAGTCTGGCCTTACATTTAGATCTTTAAACCATTTTGAGTTTATTTTTGTGTATGGTGTTAGGGAGTGTTCCAATTTCATTCTCTTACATGTAGCTGTCCAGTTTTTCCAGCACCACTTATTGAAGAAGCTGTCTTTTCTCCATTTATATTACTGCCTCCTTTATCAAAAATAAGGTGACCATAGGTGCATGGGTTTATCTCTGGGCTTTCTATCCTGTTCCATTGATCTATATTTCTGTTTTTGTGCCAGTACCATACTGTCTTGATTACTGTAGCTTTGTAGTATAGTCTGAAGTCAGGGAGCCTGATTCCTCCAGCTCCGTTCTTCTTTCTCAAGATTGCTTTGGCTATTCGGGGTCTTTTGTATTTACATACAAATTGTGAAATTTTTTGTTCTAGTTCTGTGAAAAATGCCAGTGGTAGTTTGATAGGGATTGCATTGAATCTGCAGATTGCTTTGGGTAGTATAATCATTTTCACGATGTTGATTCTTCCAATCCAAGAACATGATATATCTCTCCATCTGTTGGTATCATCTTTAATTTCTTTCATCAGTGTCTTATAGTTTTCTGCATACACGTCTTTTGTCTCCTTAGGTAGGTTTATTCTAGGTATTTTATTCTTTTTGTTGCAGTGGTAAATGGGAGTGTTTCTTTAATTTCTCTTTCAGATTTTTTATCATTAGTGTACAGGAATGCAAGAGATTTCTGTGCATTAATTTTGTATCCTGCTACTTTACCAAATTCATTGATTAGCTCTAGTAGTTTTCTGGTAGCATCTTTAGGATTGTCTGTGTATAGTATCATATCAACTGCAAACAGTGACAGCTTTACTTCTTTTCTGATTTGGATTCCTTTTATTTCTTTTTTCTTCTCTGATTGCTGTGGCTAAAACTTGCAAAACTATGTGAATAATAGTGGTGAGAGTGGACAACTTTGTCTTGTTCCTCATCTTAGAGGAACTGGTTTCAGTTTTTCACCATTGAGAACAATCTTGGCTGTGGGTTTGTCTTATATGGCCTTTATTATGTCGAGGTAAGTTCCCTCTATGCCTACTTTCTTGAGGGTTTTTATCATAAATGGGTGCTGAATTTTGTCGAAAGCTTTTTCTGCATCTATTGAGATGATCATATGGTTTTTCTCCTTCAATTTGTTAATATGGTGTATCATGTTGATTGATTTGCGTATATTGAAGAATCCTTGCATTCCTGGGATAAACCCCATTTGATCATGGTGTATGATCCTTTTAATGTGCTGTTAGATTCTGTTTGCTAGTATTTTGTTGAGGATCTTTGCATCTATGTTCATCAGTGATATTGGGCTGTAGTTTTCTTTCTCTGTGATATCTTTGTCTGGTTTTGGTATCAGAGTGATGATGGCCTCATAGAATGAGTTTGGGAGTGTTCCTCCCTCTGCTATATTTTGCAAGAGTTTGAGAAGGATAGGTGTTAGCTCTTCTCTAAATGTTTTATAGAATTCACCTGTGAAGCCATCTGGTCCTGGGCTATTGTTTGTTGGAAGATTTTTAATCACAGTTTCAATTTCAGTGCTTGTGATTGGTCTGTTTATATTTTCTATTTCTTCCTGGTTCAGTCTCGGAAGGTTGTGCTTTTCTAACAATGTGTCCATTTCTTCCAGGTTGTCCATTTTATTGGCATGTAGTTGCTTGGAGTAATCTCTCATGATCCTCTGCATTTCTGCAGTGTCCGTTGTTACTTCCCCTTTTTCATTTCTAATTCTGTTGATTTGAGTCTTCTCCCTTTTTTCTTAGTCTGGCTAATGGTTTATCAATTTTGTTTATCTTCTCAAAGAACCAGCTTTTAGTTTTATTGATCTTTGCTATTGTTTCCTTCATTTCTTTTTCATTTATTTCTGATCTGATCTTTATGATTTCTTTCCTTCTGCTAACTTTGGGGTTTTTTTGTTCTTCTTTCTCTAATTGCTTTAGGTGTAAGGTTAGGTTGTTTGTTTGAGATGTTTCTTGTTTCTTGAGGTAGGATTATACTGCTATAAACTTCCCTCTTAGAACTGCTTTTGTTGCATCCCATAGGTTTTGGGTCATCGTGTTTTCATTGTCATTTGTTTCTAGGTTTTTTTTAATTTCCTCTTTGATTTCTTCAGTGATCCCTTGGTTATTTAGTAGCATATTGTTTAGCCTCCATGTGTTTGTATTTTTTACAGATTTTTTCCTGTAATTGATATCTACTCTCATAGTGCTGTGGTCAGAAAAGATACTTGATATGATTTCAATTTTCTTAAATTTACCAAGGCTTGATTTGTGACCCAAGATATGATCTATCCTGGAGAATGTTCCATGAGCACTTGAGAAGAAAGTGTATTCTGTTGTTTTTGGATGGAATGTCCTATAAATATCAATTAAGTCCATCTTGTTTAATATATCATTTAAAGCTTGTGTTTCCTTATTTATTTTCATTTTGGATGATCTGTCCATTGGTGAAAGTGGGGTGTTAAAGTCCCCTACTATGATTGTGTTACTGTCGATGTCCCCTTTTATGGCTGTTAGCATTTGCCTTATGTATTGAGGTGCTCCTATGTTGGGTGCATAAATATTCACAATTGTTATATCTTCTTCTTGGATTGATCCCTTGATCATTATGTAGTGTCCTTCTTTGTCTCTTGTAATTGTCTTTATTTTAAAGTGTATTTTGTCTGATATGAGAATTGCTACTCCAGCTTTTTTTTGATTTCCATTTGCATGGAATATCTTTTTCCATCCCGTCACTTTCAGTCTGTATGTGTCCCTAGGTCTGAAGTGGGTCTCTTGTAGACTGCATATATTCAGGTCTTGTTTTTGTATCCATTCAGCCAGTCTATGTCTTTTGGTTGGAACATTTAATCCATTTACATTTAAGGTAGTTATCGATATGTATGTTCCTATTACCATTTTCATAATTGTTTTGGATTTGTTATTGTAGGTCTTTTCCTTCTCTTATGTTTCCTGCCTAGAGAAGTTTCTTTAGCATTTGTTGTAAAGCTGGTTTGGTGGTGCTGAATTCTCTTAGCTTTTGCTTGTCTGTAAAGGTTTTAATTTCTCCATCGAATCTGAATGAGATCCTTGCTGGATAGAGTAATCTTGGTTGTAGGTTTTTCCCTTCCATCACTTTAAATATGTCCTGCCACTCCCTTCTGGCTTGCAGAGTTTCTGCTGAAAGATCAGCTGTTAACCTTATGGGGATTCCCTTGTATGTTATTTGTTGTTTCTCCCTTGCTGCTTTTAATATTTTTTCTTTGTATTTAATTTTTAATAGTTTGATTAATATATGTCTTGGTGTGTTTCTCCTTGGATTTATACTGTATGGGACTCTCTGCACTTCCTGGACTTGCTTGACTACTTCCTTTCCCATAGTAGGGAAGTTTTCAACTATAATCTCTTCAAATATTTTCTCAGTCCCTTTCTTTTTCTCTTCTTTTTCTGGGACCCCTATAATTCGAATGTTGGTGCATTTAATGTTGTCCCAGAGGTCTCTAAGACTATCCTCAATTCTTTTCATTCTTTTTTCTTTATTCTGCTCTGCGGTAGTTATTTCCACTCTTTTATCTTCCAGGTCACTTATCGGTTCTTCTGCCTCAGTTATTCTGCTATTGATTCCTTCTAGAGAATTTTAAATTTCATTTATTGTGTTGTTCATCACTCTTTGTTTGCTCTTTAGTTCTTCTAGGTCCTTGTTAAACATTTCTTGTATTTTCTCCATTCTATTTCCAAGATTTTGGATCATCTTTACTATCATTACTCTGAATTCTTTTTCAGGTAGACTGCGTATTTCCTCTTCATTTGTTTGGTCTGGTGGGTTTTTGCCTTGTTCCTTCATCTGCTGTGCGTTTCTTTGTCTTCTCATTTTGCTTAACTTACTGTGTTTGGGGTCTCCTTTTTGCAGGCTGCAGGTTTGTAGTTCCCGTTGTTTTTGGTGTCTGCCCTCAGTGGGTAGGTGTGGTTCAGTGGGTTGTGTAGGCTTCCTGGTGGAGGGGACTGGTGCCTGTGTTCTGGTGGATGAGGCTGGATCTTGTCTTTCTGGTGGGCAGGACCGCGTCTTGTGGTGTGTTTTGGGGTGTCTGTGACCTTATTATGATTTTAGGCAGCCTCTCTGCTAATGAGTGGTGTTGTGTTCCTGTCTTGCTAGTTGTTTGGCATAGGGTGTCCAGCACTGGAGCTTGCTGGTCGTTGAATGGAGCTGGGTCTTAGTGTTGAGATGGAGATCTCTGGGAGAGCTTTCGCCGTTTGATGTTATGTGGAACCAGGAGGTGTCTGGTGGACCAATGTCCTGAACTCAGCTCTCCCACCTCAGAGGCACAGGCCTGACACCCGGCCAGAGCACCAAGACCCTGTCAGCCACACAGCTGGTGTGGGAACCCAAGGGCGGACCGGGCTTTGGCCGGCAGAGTCCAACCAGAGCACAGCGGCATTGTGGCCAGGACGGGGCCGCGGTCGGCCTAGGGCGTCGTGCTGCCCTCCGCTCGGGCTCTGGGGCAGCTCAGTGACCGCGGAGGGAAGAGACGCCAAGCAGGTACTTAGGGCTGCAGGGGGACCCGGGCTCCATGCTGGGTGGCAGGGGCAGGGCCACGGGGCCCTCAGTCACTCCGGGGGAGAGGTGGTGGCGCAGGAGAGAGGGGCGGAGCAGGAGGGAGGAAGCGGGGCACAACCGGGCAGCCGGGGACCGCGGCTCCGCTGAGAGCTTCCAGCTTCTCTGAAATCTCACTTTTTAAAGCAATGCTTTACAATACAGATAAAGTGAAAGTGCCTGTAGCTTGCCCTGACATCCCAATCCCCACTTTTATCCCCAAGTACTATTGTGACACCAGTGCCCAGAAGCTAAAGATAATGATGCAGATTCCTGGGTACTCACAGAGAAGGATCACAACCTGATTTTTATATTAAGAAAAGTGAAGATAAATTCCTTTAAGGAATAAAGTTATCCTGCTTAAAAAGTCCATAATATTTTCAACTACAGAGAGGAGAAGAGGAGAAATAAGATAGGAAGGTGAGAGGTAGAAAAAAAGAGGGGAGAGGAGAGAGAAATGGTCAGAAGAGGCCAGGAAGTAAGAGGTAAAGAGGTGGGAGTGAGTGAGGAAGGATGGAGGGAGGGGGGCAATAACAGGAAGGAGATTTAGCCAGTTTTGAGGCAAGCACTTGATTCTCCGTGGTTCACTTGGGTGTCCAGTAACTTATATTCTATCATCAGAAGCCTTGAGAAGTCTGCTTAGCTAGTTAACAGTTTACCAACTGCTCTTTGTGCTTCAATCTCTAGAGATTCTACTCTGCAAAAGAAAGTCACAGCAACCCACTTTGCACTTGAGCTGTGGCCAGAACACCATCACCCCCAGACAAAATCAGCCCCAGGTAGGAACCCAGCCTTTGTACCCAGGGTCCATAAACCTGACTGTAAAAAAACAGTCTGTCTAATTACCTCGTTAGGCATCTCTCAGGCTGGGCATTTGAGGTTTTCCAAAATAAAGAGTTCAGTGTCACCCACATAGTCACTTGTTTAGTATATTCAACACAGTACTTCATTGATCCGACGCCCTTGAAATAAGTAAGCACAGCAGTATTGTTCCTTTATTTCCCTCAAGGCAACATTTAAGGATTAAAAAGTCAAATCTGTCCATAGATTCCTCCTCTCTGCCTTCACCTTCCCTCTCCATGCCTCTGGTCTTCTCTCTGTCCAGCCCCAGGACCCCAAATCTCTCTCATGCTACTCACAGCCTTCTACTATGATGCCCACTTGGGCTGGTCTTTCCATTCATTCTCTCCCTGACTTCCCTGCTTCTAATCCATTTCCATCGAAATTCATCTAGAGAGTGTTCCATTCCTTCTGCACCCTAACTGATCTCGAATCACTCTTGAAAAATGGATCCCTGCTTAGACAGTTGTTTTGTCAGTGGATTTCTGTGGGAAGAACCCAAGTACAATCTTTTTTTTAAATTATGGTACTAACATAGTCCAGTGGGCCCTCCATATCTGTGGGTTCCACATAGGAAGATTCAACCAACTGCAGATAGAATATATTTGAAAAAAATTCCAGAAAATTCACAAAAGCAAAACTTGAATTTGTTGCTCTTGAGCAAGTATTTGCATAGCATTTACATTGCATTAGGTATTATAAGTAATCTAGAGGTGATTTAAAGTATACAGGAGAAGGTACGTAGGTTATATGCAAATACTATGCCATTTTACTATATAAGGGACTTGAGAAATTGTGGATTTTGGTGTCTATTGCAGGTGGGTTGGCCTGGAACCAGTCTCCCCATGGACACTGAGGGACAACTGTCTACTGGCTTTAGACTGTTAGCTGCTTTCACATTTGCTTATTTTAAAAACTAGAGAGATGATTGGTGTGACTTGTCTCCTCACGAGTCACTAAGCTGTACCTCCTAAGGGAATCAACTTTAAGAGGATAGTTGGTTCTAACACCAAGAAGAAACATTTGTTAAATGGATGAACAAATGAACAAATGTCTTTATCCCATAAGCAAAGAAAAGACTTGGGGAGGGGCTAACTCATGAAAACAGTGACTATGTCTGTCCTATTCACCATACATTCCTTCTGCCCAACACAGCGCCCAGTACATAGGATGCTCAAGAAGTGTTGAATGAATGAACAAATAACTATGGGTGACGGACCCAGAGATTTATCTCCAAAACTGCCTCACACCTTGAAATGCATTTGGCAGCCCAAGACAAAGGCTTCCAACTTCCCAGCAAAGACCCCATATCCCACACCGTACACAGTTACTTCTCGCTCTTCTCTTGTGGGCCTTCGTCTTCTTCCAAAGCCTGGCTCCTTCTCCAAAGTCTCTATTACCTTCCTAATATACATCCTAAATATTGACAGAAGTGTGCTATTCCCCCTCTAGCCTGCCCTGGGGTAATCCCCTCATATTTTAGAGAATATTCTAAGAATAGAGCAAGTTCTCCTACTTGACAACTAGATACTCAGTAAAAGCTGATGAATGGATAGATTAATGCACAAATTATTCACAGCAAAGGATTTATAATCCTTTCAAGCCCAATCCTGGGGCGTACTCATTGCCATTGTTTACATGGTTAAGAAAAGAGCCCCTGGTGGCATGTCAATAGACTTGGACTTCAGCCTCAGCCCCTCCCTCGGGCACATCAGTGTCCCTCACTGAGTTCCCCCTAGCCAACTGTAAAATGAGCAGGTTGAATTAGATCGCTAGTTTCCAAATGATGAATTGCAAAATCTGAAGGACCACCCTATGGGATGTGAAGAAGGAAAACAACATTCTTCTGATCTCTCACTTTAACTCTAGCATCTGATTGCTTTCATCTCTTTTACATACTTAGCCGCCAAGCAAAATTTCCTTTGATTAAAGAATTCTTTGCCTTTATGGGAGTTTAAAATCCACTGGATGATCTAACTAAGGTCTGTACAACCTTGAAGTTTTAATGATCCCATGATTCCACTTTATGTAAGAAGACCCATATACTTGCTTTCAAGGTAGACAGAAGGGATGTGATCCAGCCAGGGCCACAGCATTTCTCTACAGCACCATCACTATGACAACCAACCATCAGTCAGGATGCTTTATGGGTGCACTGGGCCCCAGCCATAACCCCTAGAACACTGGAACCAGCAGCAGCCATAAATAAAACACAGAACTAGTGAGTGATATATCTCTTCCTATGGCTGCTAGAGTGTCAATAAGTTGAGAGAGTTTTGCAAAAGCCAAGGTGAGATCACCAAGCTTCTGGTACCAAAAAGGTATACTTCATAGAATGTTTAGCTGGACAACACCCTAAAGAGCATGAAAATGATCTGGTGTCATGGAAATAACCCTCAAGCTAGAGTCAGAGGCCAGAATTTAAACCCCAACTCTGCCATTTGCTGACTAACAACTTTGGGCAAGCTACTTAACTCCCAATCTGTAAAATGGGGTAACATAACCCACCTTGCAGGACTTTAGGAGAATTAATTGAAATGAATTGTATGAAAGCATTTAGCTCAATGCTAACAATTTAAGGGCCCAAGGTGAGGAAGCGACTTGCCCAAGGTCACTTCCTCAAGGTCACACAACAATGCCATTATTGTCATGTTGCCTACAACTCAGCATTGCCATGGTCTGCGAGGCTTCTGGTACCCAGGAAGCCAGCAGGGCCCCCTGAGCCTTCTGCCTCAGTTCCCAGCATTTCAGGGGTGCAGTCCTGGAGGGGGCACTGAGATACCACCCCAGAGCCTCACTCTCAGGAATTCAATATAGAAGGCACATTAAGACCTGTTTACATGGAAGTGCTGTTTGTAATTATTGTTCCTATGGGATATTCCCCCACTGCTTCCTCCAATCCTGCTTTAAAATGTTCAGCTAATAGAGTTTTCTTGGCTCCCCTGGGGAGATATTCACAGATGCTAATAGAGACATAATTCAAAAATTGCTTGATATACATGCCCTCAATTTTCCCCAAGAACCACCTAAGTAAAGATCCCCAAACATGTAATGGACTCATTGGCCAGATGCGATTAAACATGCAAGGTATTAAATGTATGGGCTGCTGTTCAGCCAGGTCTGCATTAAGCTGCAGCAGTGACGGCTTTATCCTAAGATCCCACAGAAGCCAAGTGCAACAGAAAAGAAGCAGGCTGCTAGATGGGAGCCCTGGAGGACCCCTGCTCTCGAGTCTCCAGTCCTTTTCAGACAAGACATGGAGGCTTCAAAAAAAACCCCTCCAAGTCTGGAGAAGCAAAGAGTCAATGCTGAACAGCTCCAGGAATAACCACTTCCATCTCTCAGTGTGTAAAGAGAGAGAAAGACAAACAGAAGGAAGGCAGAAAGCAGCTGGGTGGAACATTACAACATTGCAACATTCTGTTGCAACATTGTGTAAGCAATATTACTTCACAGAAAGAGAGATCCAGCTCCACATCCCAGCGCAGGCACTTACTCTCTGTGGGACCCTGGGAGAGTCACTTAAGCTTTCTGAGACTTAGCTTGAACAATGGCAAACTGGGGATACTAATATTACTTCCCACTATTGGTGGGAAGATAAAAGGAGATTAACAAATGTGAAAGTACTTAGCATATCCTTACATATAGTAGGAATTCATTAACTTACAGAGTAGGCGTTCATTAAACTTCTTTTATATAAGTCTTCTCTTCCCTAAAATCTGAATATGGAGAGTGTGGACATGCTTACATGTTAAAAAAAAAGAAATAAATGTTGAGCAAATCCTAAATATACTAAAATTAGATTAAAAGAAGTAAACTAGGACCGATCAAAAGAAATTTGACTTACCAAAGCCAATAAACTTAATGAAACTTGGTATCTCAAGAGGAAATTAATATAAACTGAAAATAGCATAGGTTCAAGGTGACTTTAGAGAAGTTTCTGGAGACTAGATCCGTAATTGATTAATAACTAAAAATATAGAGAGAACTGCCCAAGGCTAGAAAAGTAGAAATCCAGTGCCCCATCCCCCCACCCCCTCTTTCCACTGCAGAAGGAATTAAAACCCAGAGAATGGAAATGCCCAGCCCAGCAGAGAACACTGAATCAGGGGTTGAGGGATGTCGTTCAGTGTTCTTTGCCCTGAAGAACCTCCCAGGGGTCAGGCCAGCCCTCCTACATGTTGTCCCTTAAAGATGGCGCCAGATTGACTCCCAGGCAGGGTGACCCAGAGCTCAGTTCGCCACGCCACCTCCTAACACAGGCATAGGCAGGAGCGGAAAGGAAAGGAACCACACCTCCTGCACACCTACTACGTGCTGTGTCCTGGGTATCCACCTCATCCTTGGGAAGACCCTGAGAAGCGAGCATCTTTAACACACACAAGGAAACGCCACTGGGCAGGCGACCTAACTGCAGGAGCAACATGTCTAGTGTGTGACAGGTATGGAATCAAGCCACACTCCCTGGGGGCAGCATCCAACTCTTTTCACGTCACCAACTTTACAGATGCAAACATCTGACCACAGAAGGCTCTCAGACCTGATTTGAATTGACGTGACTGAGCTTCAAATCAAACTATAAATACTGAGATTTTGCAATTACATAAAGCATTTGAAAGACCCATAAATTTTCCTGTCATCACATAACGAGAGCTGCCCTCACGGCTGCAGTAGGCATGCTGTGGCTTTTGCTTGGAGGAGGGATTAGCACGCAGAAAGGGGGCTTAGAAAGGGCAGATGGCTGGGAGGAGAGAGGCAGCAAGAGGCAGGCTGGAGACTGTTCTGTCCTCATGGTTTTCACCCTCACCCCTGCAGCTCTTGGATGGTGCCTTTGCAGGAACCGTGGCTGGAAGCACCCCAGTCCACTCCTGCGGAGAACCTCAAGCTCTTGGGGCAAATCTAGCACAAATGAGAATCCCAGCCTGGCCCTTCCAGGAGGACAGACGCTCTTGCTCCCAGATGGGGAAAAGGCTGAAGTGCTCTCAGCCAGAGACCTCAATTTATCTTCAGGACAATTTTAATTGGAAACCTTGCCTCGTTGCTGCCCACTTTTTCAGAAATAATTAGAATGCTAATCTATAAGAAATATGTCTATTAAAAATAAATTAATAATATATAATACATTTTGGATTATAATTTTGAATTTTTTTTTCAAAATTTAAGACGGCCATCCCATCTTAAAGTAAAAATTCGTATATTTTTAATAAGCCTGAGACATGTTTCCCAATGAACCACAGATGGCTCATTTTTATTATCCTATAAAGAGACATTATGCGTAAATGTTTTTTTAAGAAGGGCAGAACAGAACCTGAGAGCTGCTGTCTTTTGGAGGTCTCCAGGCACCTTCTGAGCATTAGGACTCCCTCCTGTCGTCATAGAGGCTGAGATGGGGAGATGTCCTCCATCACCCACTAAGACACAGGATCCCCAGACCTTCATCCCTGATCAGATGGAAGCAATGTGGCAACATCAAGAATAAACTTATGGTTACCGGGGGGGTCAGGGGGGCAGGGATAAATTGGAAGATTGGGATTGACACATATACCGTACTATATATAAAATAGATAACTAATAAGGACCTACTGCATAGCACAGGGAACTCTACTCAGTACTCTGTAGTGGCCTATATGGGAAAAGAATCTAAAAAAGAGTGGATATATGTATTTGTACAACTGATTCACTTTGTTGTACAGCAGAAAGTAACACAACATTGTAAATCAAGTATACTCCAATAAAAATTTAAAAACAAACAGACAAACATAGTTCAGATTCCAACTTTGTCACTTGATGACTAATAACCAAGCCCTAATGACCTAGAAAATGAGTATTTATAAAATAATCCTCATGAGGTTATTTAAGGAGTATATAGTGCAGGGTACGAAATGCACTGAACATAGTAACTTGCAGTGAGAGGCTCTCTTTAATGTTCTTTTCTCTTTTCTCAACATCCAGAATCATGAGGAACATATGAAGTTGTTACATATATGTGCCTATGCACATAACCTGGCATTGTAACTATAAGGAAAATAGGTATGTTCTGTCCATTTGACAAACATCCATAAACCCTTCCACAAAAACCCTTCCACAAAAATTTAGAGAACAAATAGTTCTGAACTAACCTAAGAAGATGAAATGTGTAGAACACAGGGTGGTAACTAGCTGTTCTCCCAGCACTGATCATTAGGTTATTGACTTACAAACCAAAGGTAAGTCAGCATTAATCAAACCCAGCCTCTGTAACAGCCCCTTGCTGGGGCCAAGGGTACAGAGAGAAACGTGACAGCTCTTTCCCAGCCTTCCGCACTGCACAGCACAGTTCCACCATCCATCCAATTGTTCAAGCCTGGAAAATCTTCCTTGTCACCCCCCATCCTTTTCCCTCACACTCCTGGCCACTACATCAGCAAGTCTGGTGGATTCTCTCTGCCAGAGAGATTCAACATCTCCTTCTCATGGGTCTCCACTCCCCAAGGATAACCGCTATCCTGACTTGTAAAAGCCTAGATTAGTTTTACTTGGTTTTGCACTCTATTCATCCATATTGTTAGATGCTGCTGTAGTTAATTTATTCATATCACTGTGTAGCAGCATTTCATTGCTTGACCATGCTAACAATTTGTTGTTTATTTTACTGTTGATGGATACTTGGGTGAGTTCCTGGTTTGGGGCAGTTTTTAAACACAATTTTTAAAGGTTACACACTCCATTTACAGCTATTACAAAATATTGACTATATTCCCCATGTTGTACAATACATCCTTGGAGCCTATCTTATACCCAATAGTGTATACCTCCCACTCCTTCACCTTTATATTGCCCCCTCCCCCCTCCTCACTGGTAACCACTAGTTTGTTCTTTATATCTGTGAGTCTACTTCTTTTTTGTTGTATTCACTAGTTCGTTGTCTTTTTAGATTCCACGTATATGCAATATCATAAAGCATTTGTCTTTTTCTGTCTGACTTATTTCACTTAGTATAATGCCCTCCGAGTCCATCCATGTTGATGCAAATGGCAAAATTTCATTCTGTTTCATGGCTGAGTAGTATTCCATTGTATGTGTGTGTGTGTGTGTGTATACATATATATATATCAACCACGTCTTCTTGGTCCATTCATCTGTGATGGACACTTAGGTTGCTTTCATATTTTGGCAAATGTAAATAATGCTGCTATGAACATTGGGGTACATGTATCTTTTCAAATTAGTATTTTTTTTTTCAGATGTATACCCAGGAGTGGAATTGTTGAGTCACGGCAGTTCTACTTTTAGCTTTTTAAGAAACCTTCATACTGTTTTCCACAGTGGCTGCACCAATTTACATTCCCACCAGCAGTGTAGGAGGGATCCCTTTTCTCCACATCCTTGTCAACATTTATTATTTGTGTTCTTTTTGATGACAGCCATGCTGACAGGTGTGAGGTGATTTCTCATTGTGGTTTTGGTTTGCATTTCCCTGATGATTAGTGACGTTGAGCATTTTTTCATGTGCCTGTTGGTCATCTGCATTTCCTATTCAGTTCTTCTGCCCATTTTTTAATCGAGTTGTTCATTTTTTGTCGTCGAGTTGTATGAGCTGTTTCTATATGTTGGATATTAATCTCTTATCAGTCATATCATTTGCACATATTTTCTCCCATTCAGTAGGTTATATTTTCATTTCATCAATGGTTTCCTTTGCTGTGCAAAAACTTTTAAGCTTAATTAGGTCAGTTTGGGGCAATTATAAACTTGATACCTCTGCTTCCCATTGCTTTAAAGATAAAATCCTGAAGTTGGCTGATTTGACCAATTGCCATCTTATCTGATACGTCCTCCTTCCATCATTCCATCATTCTGCTCCACCACTTGGCCTCCACTTAGTTCCTCAAAAGGCCAAGCTCGTTCTCATCTCATAATCCTTGCACATGCTATTCCCTCTCCCTGAAACTCTTTACCACTCTTTCTCATCTTTACTTTCAGCTTATATGTCTGCAGACTCTCCTTCCCCCAAACTTAAACTAGGTTCCTTCTGGTTTTTCTGACTCATGCTGCCACCACTCTTTTCCTTCACAGCACTTAAGACAACTCATAATTGCATAATTATGCAATTCATTTGAGTGATTATTTGTTTAACATCTCAGTCCTGATGAACAGAGCACCTGTCTGACTTATTTGTGACCATGTTGCTGGTGCCTAGAACAGTACTTGGCACAGAACAGAAGCGCAATACATATTTGGTAAATGAGTGACTGAACTTGCCATATCGTCAGGGAGCCCATGATCAAGAGAGACAGAAAAGCCTTTCTGTATTTACCATGCCATGTGATGGATGCTGCAGGAGAGGGATCTCAACTGAGGCTGTCTGGGGAAGACAGAAAAACTTCCATTTCAGAGGAAGTAGCCCTTGAGGTGATATTTTATAGAGAGCTGCACAACGCCAGCAAGAACCATTCACACTGTAGTCTAAATATTGTCCTGTGGAGGTGTGCAATGCAATGGGATAGATTTGAAGGAGACCCAGGAAATAAGCCGGCAGAGAGAGAAGGAAATCAGGCACCAGATGGGGGCAGGAACACATGCAAAGGTATGAAAGTGTCACCCAGGAAGTTGTGTTGGGGGAACAGCAAGTACCTCTAGAGAGTGAGTAGATGTGTAGCGCGGTGACAGTGAGTAGGAGAGAAGCAACAGATAAAACCTGAAAGCTAAGCAGGGAGCAGATCATAAAGGACCTTGACCACCTCATTAAAGAGCATGGCCTTTGTCCTGCGGGCAGTGGGGAGCCATTAAAGGCTTTAAAGTTGGGGACATATTCAGATGTATTTCCTTTGAACACTTTGTCTTCTCCTTCACCAGAGCCTCTACACAAGAGATTCCTGAAAAGCTCCACCCCATCTTCCCCCCACCACTTAGAATCACACACACACACACACACACACACACACACACACACACACACACAAATACACCTTCTTTCCTATCTAGTGAGCTCCCATGGCTTTAGATTTCATGCCCACCATCACTCCCTCAGGGAAATCTTCCCTGACTGCCTACACTACACCACAGCCCCCTGCCACTCCCTCCCATAGCATCGAATAGCTCCACCTTACAGAACTTCTCAATTATAATTTTGTATTTGTGTCTGTGATTCTGAGGTTGTCTCCCATGCTCCAAACCATAACCTCACTGGGAACAAGAACCACATTTGCCTTTGCTCACCATTGTAATCATATTGCCTGTCAAAGTGCCTGGCATGTACTAGATACTCCATAATTATGTGCTCTAAGAATGACTGTTTAACAAAGATCCTTCTGCCTATTCATGCAGAGAATCCATTGGTATGGTTGAGTCTACAGGCTGAAGGCTGGAGCTTTGCAGTAGTCCTTAGGGGAGATACTGAGTATGTGAAATTGAGTCCCAGGGATGTTCATGCCCAATGCCCCAGCTAGGAAATGTCAAAGTAGGCATTTTTAACCCATGTCTATCTAACTGCAGAACCAAACTCCATTGACTGTATTTTCTAATTTTCTGTATTCTTGATGCTCTGGCATTTGGGGCCTTCATCCTGGAGAGACTGCCCCCCTACAGAGCTAGTTAATTCCTAGGGATAACAAATGACTACTCTGCAAATGTGCCTTTGTATGCAAGCCAGCCAATCCAGAGCCCAGACCGCAACGGTCTCCTTTATCTAACTCTCACACACCAAGCCAATATTCTGTCTGCCCTAAATCACCCCAGGGCCAGGTACCAGACAACTAGGGACCACCCCTGTAGCCCAGAGGCTGCCACATTATTCACACTTTCCAATCCTAAGCTTACTCAGCATACCTATCCTGCCTTGCCGATTCCTTCCCACAAAATCCCCAGCAAAGGCTCTGGGCCACGCTCTCCCCTCTAATCCATCTCTGCCTCCTGACTGACCCTGGTGCTTCCCTGTGTGGCCCTGCACTGGCATACTGTGCCTCCCATTTCTAGGGATCTGTGAGTATAAACTTCTTCCTTCATGACAGTCACTTTCATGTCTGTGTGTCTTAAGGTACCTGATTAAAACAAATCCTGCGTATGAATTTTACCACAAAAACCCTTTAATGCATTTAATGCAGGTGTCCCAGTGTCCTGACTCCCTGAGGATGCAACTGTGCAGTGAACACTCTAGTCTTCATTGCTCTCAACATGGCTTCTCACAAGGCACTCATGAATGTTTGAAGATAATAAGCAGGAAGCGCTCAGGAGCCCTCTCTCCGGAGCATCTGCTTTAGGCCCAGGCGTGGAGCTTCTCTAGTGGCCTCGGGATCAACCAGTTTTACAAATTATCAACATCTCCCCATTAGCTGTTGCAATATTAAATTGTGTGACTGGAAATGAATGAATAATCCCACGGGCAAGTGAGGGAGACCAAGCAGCAGGGATTTAATAACAAGTCCTGCCCTCTCTCCAAGCTGAAGGTCTCCCTAATTAAATATTAAAAATCTATCCGCACAGCTACAGCAAAAAATTGCTTTTTCAGCAGCGTCGCTTTCAGAAACTTCCTCAGAAGACCAAAAAGCTGTGGGACTATCCTCTTGGGGACCCAGATGTGGAAGCAAGGGAGCCGCCACGTGACAAGCACTCCTGGGCACCAGGCACAGGTCGTGCACATACCTTGTCACATATAGTCCCCATGAGGACCATGAGACCTGGGTTAGGTCACATCCAAGTGACAAAGTTAGGATTTTAACCCAGTTTGATGTGGTTATAAAGCTCATGCAATATAACACAGCAGTTAAGAACATGGGTCTTGGCATCAAGCAGACCTGGATTTGAGTCTCAGGTCTGTCATTTACTAACTATGCGGCCTTGGGCAGATTACCTTACATCTCTGAGTCTCAGGTTCTTTGTCTTTAAAAGGGTAGCAGTGTGGAGCTCACAGGGTTTGGGAAGGGTTACGTGAGATAATATACATGAAGCCCTAGATGCTGGCCTGGTGCCTAGGAAATGCTTCTGAAATATCAGCTACTATTCTGACCAATGGAAGACCCTCCCCCCTCATTCCCACCCCCTGATATCTGAGAAATGCCTCCTCTAGACTAGAGGGCACCCTGTCCAAACTGCTGCTTCTAGCTGGGCTGTGTCTCTTTTCTTCATAGGTCAGGGAAGAGTTATCAGGAACTGTTTATCACCTGCTGAACCTGTACTCCATGCCAGTTGCATCTTTGTTCATCAACTTATTGAAATCTCACAACAGCCCTAAAAAGTAGAGATGGTTTCTACTATTTCCCAGTGTTAAAACTGAGACTGATGAATCTAACATGTTGCCAAGGCTACACAAAGATTCCCCAAGCCAGAGGTGCCCCATCCTCATCTGCCCACCCCCAGTACCAGGGCTTCCGAGGTGTTCCACATTTGTTCTTTAAGTCGACTTAAAAATAACCTTCATGGATTTCTCCTTTTTAGAGATTTGTACTTAATCATTGCAGAAAGTTTAAAAAATACACATATAACAGCCATCCAAACCCCAAACTTCACAGATAACCACTGCTAAAATTTTTATATATGATATCCTAGAGATAGGTAGATAGATAGATAGATTGATAGATAGATAGACAGATAGATAGATAGACAGAAATTTCCTATTTTATAAAGCCTGCTTTTTTCCACTTCTAGGAATATTTCTGAGAAATGATATGAAATATGTACAGGGTTACTCACATCCTTAATCCTGGTCCCATTGCTTCCTAGCTTCCTAGACTTTGCTTCAATAATTATTACATCTCTTTTGCATATTTAATCTCTCCCTTTTACTTACAACTACTAGGACCTGTTTCCCTCTTCAGGGTCATGGGCCAACTAAAATAAGAATAAAGAAGGAAGTTACTGATTAGCTAGAAAAAAATCTTAACAGTCCTAGGAGATTTTCCTCAGCTTAGTTCTCTTGATGACATGGATTCAGGTCTCCAGCCAAGCCTGACTCAGCCTATGGCATTCTAAATAGGAATAACCACGCCCCTTGGCATTCCAGCTGAAACTTCAAATATCTCAAATTGTAGGTATTATTATTAACTGATAGGGAGAAAAAGACTTTCCTCCCTTACCCTCACTTGCAGAGAGCTGGGACCAAGTCTAAGGTCTCAGTCCTGTTTGCTTAACAGAGGCTCTCTATTGCAATGAGCCAGCAAGGACAGGAAAGATGCAAAGCCATCAGGCAGAGACCTGCACTGCACAGCCATTCTCCATGAAGTCCCAGCAAGTGGGAAGGGGCCAAGGATGCATCAGTTCTCTTATGATTAACATCAGCCCTCATTGGGTGATTAATATTCTAACTCATAACTCTCCACTGGCTTCTCAAAAAAAAAAAAAAAAACCCTCTGTACTGTACTTGCTTTGCTGTTTGCCACTCCTAAAACTGTTCACATGGGCCCCAAGCCTGGCACAATATGGTCCATGCCCGCCTCACACTCCTCTGTCCCTTATTCACCACGTCCCAGCCTCCAGACGTACTGGGGGGCTTCCTGTCATCTCCTAGATGCAGATGTCACCTCCTAGAGCAGGCCTCTCTTCTTCCCACCGCAGAGTCCTTGGAGAGGCTGTTCCTTCCCTCTGCCCTCACTCTCCACCTGGCCATCCCCTTCCCATCCTTCTGGACGGCTACAGAGAAGCCCTGCAGTTACGGCTAGGTCTTTCTGTTTAAGTTCCTATGACATCCCCTACCTTTCCTTCATAGCACTTTGCTCAGCTGTAATTCAGAGATCATTTGCTTAATCTCTACCTCCACCCCAGGACACACATCACCCCTGTTCCCATTGGATTGGCCAACACCAGTCACATGATCATACCTAACTTCAAAGGAGCAGGAAGTGCATCCAAAGGAGCAGGAAGTGCTTGGAAGGAGAACCAAAAATAGTTTGTGATGAGCACCAGTGATCATCACAATATAATGTTTTGTTTGAAAAAACTTTGATTCCACAAAAACAACATCACAACAAACACAACTAGACCCATTGCGCTAGAAAACACCAATTGCACTGGGCCAGACTTAACTAGGACCAGCTTCACAATGAAATAAATGGCATCTGTTTACATTATCCTACTCAAAATGTAATGTTTTTAACCAAAACATTAAAATTATAATAGAAATCCACACATATAGCTTAAAAAAAAATTTCAAACAGTAACAAAGCTGTAAAGTGAAAAGGAAAGTGTGCCTTCTCCTGCAGTGTCCCCACCCCGTAATCCAGTAGAATTGATCGCTATAGACAGAATTTATCAGGCCTCGAGATGAAGGCGGGGGGCCTGGGAAGGCTTCACAGAGAAGGCATGTGCAGAAGCTGTTTGGGTTTCTTATATTTGAGACTTAATTTTCAAAGACTTCTATGATACAACTTAAGCTTTACTGTAAGCCACTTTGAGACTTACCTCTAATGATGAGAAATACTGTTTCTCTCAGAAGGGCTGGGAATTCCAAGCCACAGCTCCAATCTGGGAAGTTTCATCAAAACATCACTCCAAGCTTAGCAGTTGCCACCCACCACTCCTCAGATTAAATAGCTTCAGAGCCCTGTGACCCACTAATGCATTCACAAACTAACTCAGCTAATTAACCCTGGCTCCTTCATCCTCTTAATCTACAAAAGCCTTCCAGCTGGCCAACCCTGGCTAATGGAGTGTTATGTGGGCTCTTTATAGGTTGCATCCCTCTCATAGCCAAGCAAAGACACCTATTAGAAAGCTGAGGCCCCTGCACTAAAGTGAGGAGGGGACTTCACTGAGTGCCTTCTACAAGTCAGGCACTTTCTGTGCAGTGGTTCCTCTGGTCCCAACAGCCTGGGAGATGGGTGCTACTGTGCCCATTTTACTGTGAGTCTCAGAATACAGAACTTGCTCAGGCTCGTCCACTATTAAGCTGCAGGGCTGGGATTCAGACCTGACTATTTTGGCTGCAAAGCTTACCATTATTCCCCACTTACTGATGCCTAATTGGGTTGCCGCCTTCCCCGACCACCCTGTATAAAATAGTGCCTCCCGTGACCCGTTTCTCTAGTCCTGTAACCCTGCTTTATCGTCATTCACAGGACACATCACCACCTCTGTTCACTTCTGTATCCCCAGTGCCTGGAAGAGTGGCTGGCATCTAGTAGGCACTCAGTAATTATTTGTTGAAGGAGTAAATAGTGCTGTGAAAAAAATACTGGATTGCCAGGACTGACCTGAGTTTAATCCTGCTTTGCCAGGAATCCAGTGTGTGACCTTGGACAAGTCCGGTTCCCTCTCTGGGCCCCGGGAGCCATATCTGTGAAGTTAGAGGGCAGGATCAATGTACCTCTCCGTAACTCATATGCTCTGTGACTTCTACAACTTGTCACCCAGAGTGGAGGCTACCCTCATACTCAGAAACAGGAAACAAAATTAGAAATGCTAAATGGATGGCAGAGTTTGAGGCAGGGGAAGTTATGGGGAGAAAAACCCTGAAGCCACTTGGTGTCTTCCCTCCTGCCACAGACTGGGCTCTGTAAATCCTCAAGTGCAGAAAGTGTGAGAAGCTTCGGTAGAGGAATGTAGCCCCTGATTTTCTGAGACAGAGGAACAAACACAAAGATAAAGGAGTGGGCCCAGGGGAGACCCATAGGGTGGTCCTTTATGCCAGTAAGTATCTGACTGTCAATCAGATGATGAGATTAGTCTTTGCACTTCTACTCACCATCTTGATAACCTCAGGGATGTCTCATAAGATCTCTGATTCCATTTCTCTTAATAAAAGGCAATAATAATATTTTCTCTTTTTTCTCTGAACCTCAGTTTTCTCCTCTGTAAAATGAAAATAATATAACGCGTATCTCACAGGAGCTAAGTGATGTGAAGAGTGCTCTGTAAAATAGAAGGCTGAAATGTACTGAAACAGAACCTGTATGTCAACCCCATTCTTGATGCATGTGATGTTAGCAGCACAGAAGCATCATCTAAGGACACAGCCTGAATCTGTACAAAGGTCCTCTCTAATCACAGGGCACCCTTTTTTTCTCCATGTTGCTTGGAACCCAAAAAATGAAATTCAGTCACATTTCTAGAATATCACAAAACACACAGAAGTCACTTGGAAAAACATGGTATGGGATAGGAGAGAGGGGCTGTTAAACAGGACCAAAGACTCAGGCAGTTAATGTAAATGAATGATGATAGATAACAACTCTCCCTTGGTCTTAGTGTTGGAGAGGCAATAGGGAGTAGTAGGGTCTGTGGTTTACTAGAGTACACTTGCTCTGTCTAGAGCGAGCAGCTTCTCCTCCACTCCAGCCAGTTGTTCTATGTGATAATGCAGGCCTGCATAGCTGTAACTTCAGATTTCTAGAGAGAAGCCAAAATCCATATTTTATGTGAAATAAATGTTGGCAAAATTCACATTTAAAAGGAGTGAGATAACAACTGTACCCTGTGGACTGCCAGATTGTGATTTCTGAACTAAACTGTCAAATGATGGAATTAGCCACTAAATTAGCCAACTGCTTTCCAGATAGTCTCTTGGCTGCTGTCTTGGGACTCTTAATGTAATTCCCATTCAGCTCCTAATAGCTCTGCACACTTTTAGCAAATAATGAACACTTAACTATTCACCTACTATGTGCAAAGCAGATACTAGACATCATATAGTGGGATACTAAAAATAAAACAAAAATAAGGACAAGACACAGTCTCCCTACCCCCACTCCACCTCACCCTACTCCTGTAAATGTAAACTGCAACACCCAAAGGTAGATTCTGATACCTACTGGGTGATTGTTCAGACATAAGAAGTGCTTCAGGAGTTTGGACAGACCGAGAGCTTTCCATGTGGTGGTTTCTGAGAGCTGCCCGGAGGAGATGGCTCTTAGGTTTCAAGGGTGCCTGGGATTGGGATCAGCTGATCACATGCTTTGGCAGAGATAGGGGTCCACATACCAGTAGAATCTGCAGCTATTGCAAAAGATCCATGCCGTGTAGTTGTGGGGAATTGTTCTGGAAAGGTAAACTGGGCCCCCAGGATAGACTTCAATGCCAGCTGGGGAATCTGAGCTTTATCCTGAAGATTCAGCAGAGAGGTGGTGGGTTGTAGTGGGGTGAATTTGATGGAGAGGGACCCCCTTATCCTGCTTTCTCGAGGATGAGAAGTCTGGGTGCAGGCTTCAGGGGCCCCTCCAGTTTCGACTCTTCACCTCTTGTATTTTATTTCAGTCCACACAGAATAGACAAGCAGGACAGAGCTTCCCCAGACAGTCTCATGCAGGCAGGCTGTGCTTAAGTGGGGCTGTGCAGGGGGTAGGGGTGGGGCTGGGGGGTGGAGGAGGCCTTTGTGGTAATGACCTGGATCCTGAAACAATTCAGAGAGGCAACAGGGCTTTTTAACAGGCAGTCTTTCCATTTTTTTAACGATGGTTTCATTTTACATTTTTATTAGCCCTGCACTGATTGTTCTCGGGCTCTCTGATGGGATGTGAGATGTACGGACATTTATAGAAATCAAAACATTAATAAATCACGAAGTTCATAACGTCTGATTTGCTTCTAAATGAGACAGAACTATTATCACCATAAAGTTGCACATAAAATAGGCCCAATTGTGATGTATTGGACAGTCTAATCAAAGGCATTTGAGTGAATAACCTTTCCACCAAAGAAGGAAACAATCAAAGCTGAATAACTTCATTAATAATTCAAGGTGTGTCTGCCAAGGCTTCATTTATTAAGTGCACGGTTAACAGGCTTCCGAGCTGAGTCCTGGAGATGACACCTTGCCACCTTCTCCCTGCCTCTGGGCGGGCAGGCAGACATTCTCAGACAACCTGGCTGCAGTCCTTGCATTTGGCAGCTCCTGTTCCAGTTGAGGGTAACATCCAGTGCCCTTCTCCAGCTAAGAAATGGACCATAGCAATGCACACTGTGACTGTCTGGATTATTAAGGGCAGAGGACATGGAGCCATGTAATAACTCTAAGGGAGAAGAGGCAGGAAATTTTCTCAGTGACCGGCAGTTATTATGTCTATTTGCTAACACTGCAGGCCCTGCATTTCTGGTGTCCACCATCCACAGAAACTCTGCCCTGTTCCCTGGCAGTCTGCAGACCGAGATGCTTAACAGCTCTTTCATCCAGAGTCTTGTGTTTGCTTATGCCCATTGCAGTTAATATAGGATGATAATATTCGCTTTAGCTAGTTAATGTCCAACCTGAACTGGCAACTGGGTGCCTGTCTGACAGAGTAAATCACAGAACAAGAAAATTTTCCTATATTGAAGAGAAGCACACGTAATTAACTAGATCCATCAGAAAAGTTGTAATCATGACCTAGAAAGTGTCTAACAGACATGATTATTGGATTCTGCTGTTGAGAAGGACCCTTAAAATCACAATCTTAATACACTAGAAGGTGGGAATAACATTTTTGTGCACCTACTGTATGCAGAGAGCACTTTATATATCTTATCTCTTTAGATTCACAGCTACAAGATGGGTCTGATTATAACTCAAATTAGTCTAATGACCACATACCTCCTAGGGACAGTGAGATGATTAGATCAATTCTAAAACTATTAGCATGCTCTCTGAGCTCACCAAGACAGGCACTTAATATGAGGATACATTAATACTGAATTCCAGAAAAAGCTCACTTGGCCAGTCTCCATTATTTCCCTGCTTGTGATTATTCTGTATGGCATACAGGAGTTTATTTTTCCACTAACAAAGAAAGGGTTTATTTGGTTGGGTTACAGGGGCTAAACCTACTCTGTGAAATTGAGTATTTCACGAGTATTGAACTGGTTTTCAGGTCTTCAGTACATGGATTTGGGATAGTTGAGCATAAGACAGCTCTTCTAAAATAGTAGTTATAATGTGATGGAGTCAGGTCATACTGGCGAATCATGGGTTTCACTTCCCAAATCCATATTCAGTGACTTCATGTTGATAGTCTGAACTAGGCTATGATGGGAATATTTGCACCAAGGATATTGGAAAATTGCATCAAGCAGGCTTCTCCCCCAAGAGCCAGTTGTTAAACACTTACCAGCGCATCAAAGCAAGCCCTCTGCTTGGCAACCATCACTCAGGAAGTTGTCAAGTTATCTGGATGGCAGTGAACTACTCTTCAAAAAGCAGACTGAAAGACTGACACCTTAGCCTGACCTTGATCCAATGAGTTTCCATGAATGAGAAAATTCTATGCCAACCTGAGATAAGTCTTATTCACATGGCAATTTTACTTTTCCTTTGAGTAATTCCTTCAGCCTCTCTCTGTACCTTCATTTTTCCATCTTAATACTAAAAGCATCTAGACACTATTTTTTCCTCCTCCTCATTTGCAATAAATCATTTTAGCCTCCCAGTCAAGAGAAGTAACAAAATCCCACCCATGTAATCCTCTGATTTCCTGCAGAAATATTCTAGAACCACTTATCCTGCGTAGTATGCCCTCTGTCCCCAAAGCAGGGCAGCCACTGCTCATTAACTGACTGTCCCCATGCGCTGGAGCTTCAGAGCAATGTCCAGCTGAGACCAAAGGAGACATGGTGGGAGGTTTCCCCACTGCTTCCTGAAAACTAGCTGGTGGCAGGATATAACTAATTCCCCCCTAGAGCTGGAGAAACTGCTGGAGCTACCTAAATAAATCATCAAAAGTTTCATCCTGGGACACTTTTTCCAGACAAAGAGGTCCACTTACAACATTATCTAGAGATTTTCGCTTGTGGCTTAGACACTGCAGTGAACCTGACATTTATTTCTACTCTGCAGCCTGGTCGGGGGCTTAGCTGGACAGAAGTGTTTGCTTTGGAGATGAGGGGACACAAGAGTCCCTAATACATGTAGCCTTGCTCCTTGTCCTGGAACACCTTTTAGGGCTCCTTCTTCCTGCCAACCCTGGGACGTAGGTGACTTACTTCTTTCCCAGGTGTTTCTTTGTTTTTTCATTCTTGGTGAAAACTGTGTGAATGTTACACTGCCACACAATCAAAAGAACGGTGACTTACGTCACAATCTGTGTAGTGATTTTGTGGACTTTTAATAATTGCATTACATTCCTGACAATTTCTACCACTACCACCACCCCCAAGAAGTGCAAGGTGCATCTGACATGCCCCTTCCACACACCTCACCCAGTGTGCTGATCTGAAGGCCACCCTCAAAAACACCCCCATTTGAGGAGGAAGGTCAGAGAACTGAAATACTTTCTCTCTCTCTGTCTCTCTCTCTATCTCTCTCTCTCTATATATATATGTATATATATACATACACACATATATATACATATATATATTTCAAGTAAGTATATATATATATATTTCAAGACATTTCATCTGGAAAACCTCCCATCTGATGGAAGTAGCAGTACTCAAATATTATTTTTGGTAGGACTCTGTTTTTTTTCAGAACATTTTCAGGACTAAGGGGTAAATGAATGAGAAACATAAATTCAGTTTTGTTTAAAAGGGTCAGGCGGGTTTCAAGATTAAGAGAACCAATGCTTGGAGCAAAACATGATTTGAGTTTTATTGAACCAAGGAGACTGAAAAAAATGTCTGGAACACTCAGAAAAATCTTTATCAAGGCTCAGCACTCCTGGGACTCATCGTTAAGTTTATAAAATTAAGAGCTGATGAGTTGTGTGCTGTGTGTGTCTGCTTGAGCTTATGACTCACCTCTAAGCCTTGGCTGTAAGAATCTCAGCCTCCAGGATTATACTTAAGGGTCCAAATAGAGTTTATTTCCCCCTCTGCTCCACACAGACACCAACAAGGATCTTCACCCCTGATTACCTTGGGGTAATTTGTCAATCAAAAGATGGGAAAGGGGCTTCCCTGGTGGTGCAGTGGTTGAGAATCTGCCTGCCGATGCAGGGGACACGGGTTCGAGCTCTGGTCTGGGAAGATCCCACATGCCTCGGAGCAACTAGGCCCGTGAGCCACAACTACTGAGCCTGCGCGTCTGGAGCCTGTGCTCCGCAACAAGAGAGGCCGCGACAGTGAGAGGCCCGCGCACTGCGATGAAGAGTGGCCCCCTCTCGCCGCAACTAGAGAAAGCCCTCGCACAGAAACGAAGACCCAACACAGCCAAAAATAAATAAATTAACTAATTTAAAAAAAAAAAAAAAAAAGATGGTGTTAAAGTTGCCCAGAATAAACCAACAAACTATGTATAGGGGAGAGTAAAAAATTACATTTTCAAATGCCAGCATGCTATCACTAATATAGTCTCCAATGTAACCAACATAGTTTAGGCAACATTAAAAATGAATCTCTGGAAACACGAAAAATATGATAGAAGAGATAGCACAGCATTCAATTTCATGCACACTGTCACATAAATTATTTGCAGCTCGAGTATGTTATGCTCTTTTAAATTTCCCTCTGGGTACAGTTTTAATGGCATCCCACAAGTTTCAATATGTCATATTTTCATTGTCATTTACTTCAAAATACTTTCTGATTTCCAGGAGATTTCTTCTTTGATACATGGGACACTTAGGAATTAGAACCATGTTGCTTGATTTCCAGACATTTGGAGATTTCCTTGTTTTCTTTTTACTCTTGATTTCTTGTTTAATTTCCCTTTGGACAGAAAACATTCTGAATAATTTCAGTTCTTTGAACTTTTTTGAGATTGGCTTTAGGAGCCAGGAAACGATCAATTTTGGTAAGTGTTCAATGTGCACTTGGAAAGGGTGTATATTCTATGATTGTTGGGTAAAGACATCTACATGTGTCAGTGAGGCCAAGTTTGTTCACTGCATTGCTCATATCTTCTATACCCTTATTGATCTTTTGTTTTATCAGTTTCTGAGAGAGGTGTTTTAAAATCTCCAATTCTGATTATGAATTTGTTATTTCTCCTTTTGGGTCTGTCAGCCTTTGCTTTATATGTATTTTGAAGTTATATTCTTATTGCATACTAATTTAGAATTTTGTTATGTCTTCCTAGTGAATGGCCCCTTTCATTATGAAAACTTCCTCTTTCTCTCCAGCAAAGCTTCTTGCCTTAAAGTTTATTTTAGCTGATGTTAAAATAGCCATGACAGGATTTCTTGATTCGTATTTGCATGCTGTATCCTTTTACATTCTTTTACTTTTGCCTTTGCTGTGTCTTTATGCTTGCAAGCAGCATTTAGTTAAGGTTTGGTTATAACTTGAAGGTTACTCTCTTGTATGGAAGATTTTCTATTTGCTTTTGTATTTCAGCAGTTTTACTGTGATGTTCCTAGGTGTGGTTTTTCTTTGTGATTATCTGCTTGAGGTTTGTAAGTGCTTCTTGAATCTGTGGCTTGATTTATTATATCCATTTTTAAAATTCTCATTTATTTATCTCTTCAAATATTGCTTCAGCATCATTCTTTATCTCCTTCCTTTTTGGAACTCCAATTATACCTAAGTTAGAATTTTTCATCATGTCTTATGCTCTTATCTGTACTTCCCATTTTTTTCTCTCTTGTGCATCAGTAAGTATATTTTTCTCTCGACCTATCTACCAAATCATTAATTTTCTCTTCATCTGTGCATAACCTACTGATAAATTGGTCTATTTAGTTGTTAATTTTGGATAATACACTTTTCAATTCTAGAATTTTAAACTTACTTTCTTGTATATATTCTGGTCCTCTGGTAGAATTCTCCACCTTTTTATCTATTTTCTTGAGCATATTTCATTATTATTTTAAAGCCCATGCTTGATTGGTCCAATATCTAAATCCCATAAATCTATTACTACATTGCTATATTTATCTTTTTCTTTTGGTCCTGTTTCTTAATATGCCTGGCAAGTTTTCAATGAAAAATGGACATTAGAATAAAATGTAAACTACCTAGCTCAGCCTTCAACTTCTAGGAGGTAACAGAGTAGGGGCAGATAAACTTAATCCAAACAGGGACTGAGCTATTTTGAGGCTGGATTTCAATCTTTGAAAGGCCTGATCTATTTCTAACTTGTTCTTGCTCCTAGAATGTAATCCTTTAGGGGTCAAACTGAAAGCCTGGGTGTTTACCAGGAACCCTCTCCTAGGAAGACCCAGAACTCCAGCACTTAACTCCCAACACTGTGAGCCTGCCAAAAGCTCTGTTTAGCTCTACCACATTTCGGCCGTGGCTTTTGCTCAGTCTCTCTTGACCTGTGTCACTTAGGAATTAGCAAAAGCCTTGAGGGAATAAGCAGCTAGAGCTACCAGGCTCATTTCTCTGTGGCCCCTCCAGTCTGGGCCCCTCAAGTCCTGAATGTCTTTGTGGCACTGATCCAGTTTTTGTCTTCCCAGATTCCTGAGAGTTCTGCTCACATTCTTTGCTTAGCAGACCATTTTTGCTCAGTTTCTCAATCTCATTACCCATGCCACTTTATATACACTTGAGTTAAAAAGCAACATTGATTGTCAGACTCACTTTAATGAGTTTTTCTTCCCTCCAGAATCATGGCTTCTAAAGTTCAGGCTATCTTGGTAGCTCTCCAAACAGATGTGATTTTCTTAATCCTCCTTTTCTAGCTTTTCTCAGTGAGAGGTCAGCTCTGCTACAAGAAAGCTTACAATTCCAGGGCCTTTCTGGCTTCTGTGCCTTTTCATATGCTGTTCCTTTGTCCCTCTTCCTTCAAGACTCAAATAAATTATCACCTCCCCTTGAAATCTTCCCTGCGGCCCCTTCTGGTCCCCCTCCATCCAAGTGGCATTAGTTAAGAGCTTCCTCCTCTTGGCTCCCAGTGTCTTAGCCATATCCACACTGCTTAGAATGATTTGCCAATGAAGAATTCCAGACCAGCAATTCACAATGTTCTACAAACAGGAATATTATATTTGGCCCATGCTATATGTATAAATGTTAAATTCCTTGATAACAGCTAGGAATCAGGACACAAATCATCTTTTAATGGTAGCATCTCTTGAAAGATCTGAAGATCTGGACTCACCAAGCTTAAATTCTACATGACAACAACTGGCTGCATAACAGCTATTTCCCTTTCATGGGGCAATGGCTCTCCAGCTCTCAGTCCCCACCACTCTCTATGGTTGTACATACATCATCCAACTCATCTAAATTACCTACCAACTAATATTGGCATTAGAGTTTGTAATTCTTGGTCTATGTGTGTGCCCTACCCATCAGTCTAAGAACTCCATATGAACAGATATTATATCTTTTCATCTCTCTCCCAATACCTGTCACATTCCTGGCATGCCAGCGAAGGTCAGTCCATAGTTTTAGACATATCTCTGCAAGAATGCTACCCTAGCATTTTTAGAGCAGTAAAACTATTCTGTAGGATACTATAATGGTGGATACATGGCATTATACATTTGTCAAAACCTATAGAACTCTACCACACCAAGAGTGAACTCAAATGTAAACTATGGGCTTTAATTAAAAATAATATATCAATCCTGGTTTTTCAATTGTAACAAGTATACCACACCAATGCAAGACGTTAAAACAGGGGACACTGTGAGGGTGGGGTACATAAGAACTCTCTATTTTCTGTGCAATTTTTCTATAAACTTAAAACCATTCTAAAAATAACCTCTACTAGAAAAACAAATAAATACAAATGCTACCTATCAGAGTGATAAAAGGGGGCAACTAAATCCAGCAAAATAAGTTTCTCCCATAGGATTCAGGTCAGGAGACAAGAGCAGAAATACTTACCAAAGGACACCCACCTATACCACCACTTTTAGGGGCAGCAGGAAAATAAGCCTTTCCTGCCTGGGGTTGTGGGTAAGGGGTGGCTAAGACACACTTAAAGTGGTGGCTGGTCTGCCTTATGCACTCTTGGTCAGGGATACCGGAAAGACAGGAGGAAGTTCACATAATAGCCTACAGAGGAAACTAGGCTGACCCCCAAATCGGCCCAAAAAGGCCAGCAGGAGAGCAGCAAATAGAGCCTGTTTCCCACTCTCTGGGACCTGGATCCACCCTACTCCACCGTGTAATGGAGGATTTTCCAGGTCTGATGTTTTTCCTTATGTTTTACATTCAGTGTAATAGGGGATTTTGCCTTCAACCACCCTGCCCGCTCATCCTAATGTGCTAATTCATTTTTTCAGTGGCCCTTTTTCCTCTTCTGCATCTGTGTTACTTATCAAGCTTGAGAAGGAAAGAGAGAAGCAAAGACTCGTAGATTGTAAGCTCCATGAGAGCAGGGAACAGAGTTGTTTCCTTCACTGAGATACACATAGTAGGTACTTCATTGATAGTTGTTGAGTGAGTGAATAAAGAATCCTGCAAGAATGCAGCTTCAAATCACAAAGTGGCAGAGCGTGGCAATGGGGCCTCCGTTGTGGCGGGTTATCTTAGAAGCCACTCTCCAGTCAAACATGCAGGTATTTCCAAGGCCCACCCACATCCGTTCATCCCCTGCCCCGTGCCATCCCATCTCTCTTCGGGCTGCATGGCTGCATGGCTGTGGGCACGCGCAAGGAGCTCCCTGCTGGGGGCCGTGGGCACTGCAGGGGGACCCCTTGCTCTTGCCTGTTCTGACCATGGGAGAAGGTCAGTCCCAGCTCTGCTAACAAGAGACTTCTTCGCATATGTCAAGCTGGATAGTGACCTGGACACCCTCAGAGCAGACTTTCCATGGAAAATAAAAGTGTGTTTTGCTTGTTTGATGAGTGGTTTTGGTAAAATGTTTTCTTACTTTTTCCTAGACATCGCCTGGTGGTATTACCAGTATCAGAGAGGTAAAAAAGTTTAAACTAACTTGACTACTTTGGTCACATTACTTTCAGTGGGAGAGCTTCTTAATCACGTATATATTTTGTAATTCGTCTTCTCACTGACCAACTTTCTGTGCCCCTTAACAGCAAACCCCACCTAAATAGAAACAGTTGGAAACATTCTTTTAGAGACAAGTTACAGGAAAAGTTTTGCTCCCCTTAAGAAACTGATATGTTTTTCTCTCACAGACGATAAGATATATGTAAAATCTCAGAGCCAATTTGTGGCTCAAGTGTAGTAACTGCTTAGAACAAATGACCTGAATTTCTATGTTCTCTTTTTCCCTGTGGTCTCGACCTCCTAATCTAATCAATATTTTCTGAGGCAGTTTTTCCTATTACCTTATCTCTTTTTATTTTATTATATGTATTTCATATAATCAGCTTCAAGTCCTTTGTGAAACAAAGCAGAATGTGTTTAAATAAACAAATAGTGAGGAAGAGAGAGGTGGTAGCCTGGGTGATGTGAGGTAGGAGAATGGTAATGGGTGGAAGGGCAAGTAGGTATAGATCAGGAGCCAAAAACTCAGATGCCTGCAGGACCAAGCAGGGAACACAAATGAAGTAATAAGTGAGCCAGGGGTGAAGAGAGGGCGCACTAGAGGCTTTCACTGCTCAGAGGGATCAGCCCCTGCTGAGCTCTGGTAAACTGTTACCTTGTGAGAAGTTGAGACCAAAGTTGTCAGAGAATCCCATTTTCCAAGAGAAATCAGAAATCCAAACTTGTGCGTGAATCTCTCAACTTTAAATGTTGGAAATTCCAAACAAAATTAAAACACATTTTATGGGCCAAACAAGACCTATCTTTGGACTGTGTTCATGCCAATGACCAACACATTTTGTAACCTCAAAACTAAATGGGTGGTTACACAATCCAATCCGGAGACCCCATGATGGAGAAAATATTTTCCAGTACAGGAAGAAGGAGATGGTCACAGCCATGGTCTTTGGTCATGTAATGGTTATGGACCTAACAGAGGAGACCCTCAGCAGAGAGAAGACCAAAGACTTGGGCCCTCCTATTGCTCATAGTCTAAGGGCCTCACTTGTACACGGGCACAGAGCTTGTCAAGAAGAGAACTACTGCAAGGCTAGTTACAACCAATTTGCAGTTTTGTGCTCGAGGGAAGCAGAAGCCATTGTAGAGGCACATGGAAGCCAGATCTATAAAACAGGCCCTGTACTGGCTGGATTTGAGGTCCAGTTCTGTCACCAGCTGGCTATGTGACCTAGGACTCAGGCAAAGCCAGTTAGTGACAGAGTGTGGAAGACATCTCCCATGCTAGAAGTCCTCAACATGGGCTCCATGTGTTTGAAAGATACAGGAACTCATGGAAGGTATAGGCAAAGTGCCATGGTTAGGTGCATTTTCTTTTTCTAAGAGGGCCTATAGCTTTCATCCACACTCAGAAGAGTCTGTGACCCCCAAACATTAAGGTCCACATAATCTGAATCATCTCCTCCAAACTTTCCTTCAGTCTGGGAATTACCTGTGTAGCATCCTCTACAGTTGGTTATTCCATCTTGCTTTAACTGCCCCCAGTGATAGATTGTTCGTCACTTTTTAAGGTACTTATAGTTAGAAAACTCTTGATCTGTTAGGACCCCCATCTTACTAATATTCTGATGGAGAGGGTAATGTTCCCCCGCTTCCCACCACACACAAAGTTTTAGTGGGACAACGGGCATGAAAACATTTTACAGAGTAAAAGTAGTTTACAAACAAAAGGTATTCTGATTTATTCTTGTTAGGTAGTGATCACCGTTGTACTGGATCTCTGGGTTAATTTTTATCTTTATCATCCAACTCAACCTGACTTAGTAACTGGCTCAACATTATTTTTAATAATAAAAATAATAATAACAAGCAACACTTGGCCTCAGAAACTCTTAACAAACCTCAGAAGAAACTGTCAAGGAGGCTCGCATCTGTTAATTCTGTTTCCTCTTCCTCCAACCAGAGAGCTGGGCCACCCCCCTTCCCTTAGTGGGACCGCCTGGATAGCACTCAGAGGCTCCCCGGGGGAAAACAAGGATTTTAAAACCTCCGCAGCCCCTTTCAGAGTTTCTTCAGAATATATTTACAGTGGCCAGAACCATGAAGCATACAAAGAAAGAGAAGGGAGAGCTGATGTGAGGGAAAAGAATGCTTAAATTATGCAGAAGCCATTGTAGAGGCACCCATAAGGTTGCTATGAGTGTAGGCAAATTAAATTAGTGTTTTCCATTCCCAAATCATGACCATGAGAGTCACAATCAGCACATTTTTATAAAGGAATGATTAAATTTGAGAACAGAGTATATCCCACATTACTGAGGGAAAGTACCATTTCATGAAATGGTACTCTATTTCATGAAACCCTTGCTTCAAAACATTTTATAAAATTTTCCCTTTATGTATACTGGATTATGATGTAAATTGTAATTCTTAGTATGAAACACAGTAAAAAAAAATTCAAGAACCACTGGTTTAAGCCCCTAACACCCGCCGTGCGGGCGATTTCCCAGCATCAGCATCTTGAACCCCAAATATGTAAATTTCCTTCAGCAACTGATGTTACCATAGTCTGACAATTAGAGGGTGATAAAGAAGCAAAACAAAACAAAAGCTTGGCAGTCAATATTCAGATGTTACAGAATCTCTTCGATACAGAAACTGATCCTGCTGGTCAGACAGTAAACAAACCAGTTCTATCTTAATGAAGTGGTTTTAATATTTGATATATCTATAATCACTTAGTGCATTTTTAATGAAAGAGACGGTAAGCAAGTGCAGTTTCTGAGTCAGAAAGATTCTCTCAAACTTCTGCAAAGAGATTTCCCTGAGCTTGTGAAGAATCTAATCACAGTCAATACTGAAAAAAAAAAATCTTTTAAGCTTCTGGATAAGATAAACTCGGAAATGTATACTAGATGCCTTCAAAAATACATCTTTTCTTCCAAAAATACATTTGTGTCTTCCTTATTTACATTTTAATATAACTTTCACCTCTTTTCAGGGTTAAACATCTGTGCACTTTTAAAAATAAAATTGCTATTAAATCTAATGCTAGGAAATTTAAACCAACAACTTGAATTCTAATTTTAAATGAGTTGAAAATATATGTGAGTATTCTGAATTAGACTTACATGGGGTTTTTTGTTTGTTTGAGAATGCTGCAGTATTTAAGTAATTGCTACTTAACTTGTTAGCTAGAAACATAACAGTATTTAAAGGCTCTATTCAAATTATAAGGATATTGGCCACTTGCAGCTATTTTGCATAAACAGAGTCTTATTTATATTGAATAATCTGCTTTACTCTCTGTAGGATAAGATGATATGTGTTTCCCAGTATGTAAGAAAGATGACAATTGGGAATTGTTACCAGGTTCTTCTGTCTCTCCCTTGGAACCTTACCCAAATGTCCATTCCCTTAGAGAGGAGGTATAAGATATAAACTCACTTTGACGGATTCCTTTTGCATTGAGATCAGAGTCTCAAAGGAAAAGTGACAATTGCGGAGAGAATCTGATGCAAAAAGACTGACACTGGCTAGGGAAATGCACACAGCGTAATGCACCTGCTCAGCCTGTTCTCTCAGATAGCAACTCAGCCTGTCCTCACTCTCCATCATCATGGAGTGATGCCCATCTCATCACTACTCTTGCCAGCCCATATTTACAGTTGTTCAATACATGGATTTGGTGATGCCTGCATGGCAACAATGGGCCAAGAAGGTTAGATGGCAATTGATTCTTGATTGGAGTAAATTTATAGAAAGCATTCTGGCAGGGCCTAGAGGAAAACACTCACTTACCTTCTGTGATGGTAAAACGTTGAAAGTTATACTTATTTAGATTTTGTGATCCTACAGTAGGAGATGGACAGAGCAATGGGATACTTTAAATGACACTTTCTAAATAACTAGTGCAAAATTACATTGCATTGTATAATAGTACGTGTAGGAGGAATAAACTACTACTTAAAACAACTGTTTTTAGAGCCCTTCAAATACTTCAGAAGCTTTCATTTATATAAAGTAGCTCCCATTTAAGTCATTTTCCTATTATTTAAGGATGTCTGGTAGATATTACAATACCGGGAAGTGCATTCATATTTTTAAATTAATACTTAACATGCTGTAATTTGTACTTTTTGCCAAATCAAGCTAGTCTTCCTCTAGTTTCCTAAATGGTGAGAGTTTACTCTATGGTTTTTTTTATAAATTTGTCTCCCTTTGCTGTTTGGAGGATGTTAGTCAATCTGCTCACTTACCTGTGTCTCTAGAATATTCAGATGGTTCAATGGGCAGCAAACTGAATATGCAGAGCAGTTATTCTGAAAGAAAAGGAAATGTTTTCATATGGACTTATCTTTAGCACTTCTGCCCTCATCTCCACTTGGAACACGTTTATCTCCAAGGCTCAAGCTCCCTCCCTAGGTGGTATCCAACACAGCTGGAGTAATGGCTGGACTGATGGTAAGACAGAAAGTGACTGAGCAGGGAGGTGGGGTTCAAAGCAGGAAGGTCATCTGCAGTGTGACCCCCAGCCCATGACCTTATGTCTCAGGTCACCACACCACCCTTTTGACAGCCCAGACTGTGGGCTGACAAGTGACCACCAAGGTTAGCCGCTTCAATGCCATCTCCTCTGATTCCAGATAAGATTGAAGACGAGTTGGAGATGACCATGGTTTGCCATCGGCCTGAGGGACTGGAGCAGCTTGAGGCCCAGACCAACTTCACCAAGAGGGAGCTGCAAGTCCTTTATCGAGGCTTCAAAAATGTAAGACCCACACGGCCTCTGAAGGCCCTGGCAGGATTTCCCATTTGGGACTAAGCTCTCCCAAATGCCAAAGGGACCCATCAGAGAGATTTTTGCACATGTGCAGTTGTAAAAGGAAGGCCAAATCTATAAAGGAAACAGGAGAGCAAGTTCACCTGGCTAGAGAAAGATGCCAGGCAAGAATGAGGCAGTCTCAGTAGATGGGAAACTGGCCAATAGCCCAGAGACTTCACAGGATGGCACAGCCTTGGCCCAGATACTAGCTTTAGCATAACCCATTCACACTGTCAATATTGTTAGTGCCCCAGAAATGATGGGATTTAGGTCTGCTGCTAACCAAGCTCACAGACTGAAGTACAAGCCTGATAGCCAATGTATTAATTTACCTCATTATTTCATATATTTAGCCTCATGATAGCCTTGCTGGAAAGGTACTGGTAGCCCCATTTTACAGGTAAGGACACTGAGAATCAGAGAGTGACTCACTCCAAGTTACAAAGCTTAGAAGGGGCTGAGTCAGGATCCAAACCCAGGTCTTTCTAATCCCAAAGCCCAGACTCTTTCCACCTCACAGTGCCAGTTCTCTGATGACATCTCATCATTTCGCAAAGCAGCTTCAGTCCTAAGGTGGAACTATCTCCCGGCCACTCACCTTGGAGATACGGAGGTGCACAGGTGGTTGCCCAGTCCCTGCCCACCAGGGATCACAAGGAACCCCGAGGCTCTCAGACACTCCCGCTAACTCTCCCCCTTTCACACAGGAGTGCCCCAGTGGTGTGGTCAATGAAGAAACATTCAAGCAGATCTACGCTCAGTTTTTCCCTCATGGAGGTGAGTCCGATCTTGAAACAGATCCCTCCTGGCTCCCTCTCTTCATCCTCTGGCAGCCTTCCTTCCTCCAAGTTCATACTTCCTTATTATCTGCCTCCTCCTCAAGGTTGGGGAGAACTCAGAGCAGAATTCCTCCCTTATTGCAAGGTGTGGAATTCACTAAAGCTTTAGCAGAAAAGAGCTCTGAAAATGGACCTTCTCCCAGAGAGCAGAGTGATAAAGCAATATCACAAAATCTCCTAACAGCTCTATAAAGCTGGTATTTTTATCTGCGATCCGGGCAACTACGTCTCAGGCTAAGCAGTTCACGGAACATCGCACAGCTAGTGAGTGGCAGACCAGAATTTGATCCCAAAGAAGTGTCTGTCTAAAGCTTTGCCATGATAGGCCTACCATTGTGCTATACTCCATCCTTTCCTTAAAATAGCTTTCCTTGAAAAAGAACTTTAGTAAATACCAGAGACTATAAAAATAAAGGAATCCAAAAAGATGCAGGTTGAATAAAATTGTGCTTATAAATCAGGTGAGCAAGTGTGCCAGGCTCACAGCCGCTATGTCACTCCGCCTGACTCCTGCAGGAACCTGCTCTGACCCCACGGGTCTGGGGCATCAGAGGCTCTTCCTGTGGCTTCAGTGTGTCACATGCCAACTTACTTCCTGCCCCAGGAGCCATCTCCTGCAGGACCCCTTCCCCGGGTCCTGAGGAAACAGAGATCCAAGTGTCCCAGACACTTCTTGGGCTCCGTTTCTCATGGACCTCTTCAGCAGCCTTCTTAGGTGTGGGACCCAGTACGGGACCCCTCCCCCAGCCGGGGGCAGCTTCACCCCATGCAGGCCCCAGAGCCGATGTTTGTTGAGTCCTGTGGAGCCATTCTTATACTGAGTTTTGACTATGTGGCAGGCTTGATGATGGTTTTGATGCTATGGCTATATGAAAAGTTTAACATTGTGCAGAGATGGGAAGGTGAATCTCAGAAAGGTTGTGTTAGATGCCTGGGGTCACACAGCTAGGTAGTAACAGAGTTGCTCTCCAAGTCCAGGTCTGTCTGATCCCTAATGGGTGCTCATTCCATGGCATTGTGCTGCCACTCAGAAGAGCATCTTCTCCACACAAGTACTGTGTCATTCATCCAACAAGAATTATACACATAGACAGGCAAGAGCGTCTCTCTCCGGGGATGGCTAGACTTAGGAGCAAGGGCCTGTCTCAGCTCTTGCCAGAACTTCCCACCTAAACCCCAGAAAAGCCAAACGGGTCCCAGGTCACAGCAGCAGTTTTTCCCACTCTGTAATCTTCTCCTTTCTATCACCCTAGCATCACTCTCTTCTCTTTCTTACTGTTTTCAAGTGATCTCACTCCCCTCTGCAGGACCCCTGCTCCCATCACCTGCTTTTCCTTCTGTGCCTTGCAGATGCCAGCATGTATGCCCATTACCTCTTCCACGCCTTCGACACCACGCAGACGGGCTCCGTGAAGTTCGAGGTATGCTTGTCTCCGGGATGCCCCGGGTCCCCATCACTCTTCCTCTAAACCATGGAGGTGTTGGGAGAAGGTGTGGACCATCAAATGCTTCAGTCCTTTACCATTTAACAAGGATTTCCTGAAGATAGAAGAAGAAACTGCCCTTATCCTCCAGGAACTCAGGACCTCGGGGACTAACGATAACAGTCTAATCGCTCACATGCACACCGCGCTGACCAGGCTGCAGTCTCTGTACTTAGTGCTTTGCATGTATTAATTCATTTAATCCTCACAGTAACCCTAACAAGGTAGGGTTCTATTATTTGTTATCAGTTTACAGAAGAGGAAAGTAAGGCAGAGAAAGATTGAGTGGCTTTCCCAAGGTCAAACAGTAAGTGGTAAAGGAGGGCTTTGAACTCAGGTGGTATGTTTCCAGAGTCCACGTTCTTAGCCACCAGATGATGCCACCACTTGTACAATAATTGTAGCCATGGGATAAGGCAACAGTAGGTGTCAGCACACATTGAGCTCCGTTCTTCCTCCAGAAGCTCCTTCCCCAAAATGGGGCAAGGTAGGCAATGGAAGGGGGGTGGGGCTGTTCACTGAGCTTGGCCACATCCTTCTGGGGACAGAGGACCTGGGAGATACCATTCTGTAAAAGCAGTCACAGAGTCTGACCCAAAGGCAAAGCTTCACCCCACCCGATGGCTTGGTGGTTAATGTCTCTCATGCCTCTTCCACTTCTCAGGACTTTGTAACCGCTCTGTCAATTTTACTGAGAGGAACCGTCCATGAGAAACTAAGGTGGACATTTAATTTGTATGACATCAATAAAGACGGATACATAAACAAAGAGGTAAGTGAGCTGAGGCCAGGGGCATGAGAGAGCTACAGGGAAGGCACCTAATTAGAGAGAAAACAGCTTTAGTCATGAGGATGAAATGGTCCAAATGAGGAGGGATCTGCTTTGGGGCAGAGGTGGTTCCTGACAAAATGAAGGTCACCTTTGACCTCCCCCATTGCCCTACGCTGCCCTGGCCACGGGCACTCAAGAAAGGATTAAGCAGATTCATTCACTCTCACTTATTCAATGCACATTCTAAAGGGGGTATAAATAATTTATTTCAGTGTAGAGTAACTCCTCCCACGGGAATTTGCATTATAACAGGTTAACAGCCACAAGTTAAAGGTAAAAACTGGAATAGTAGCATTGCAGGCATCACCTAGAAGAGAAAAGGCAGATCTTTGAGGAAGAGGAGATTCCAGTTGAATCATATTAGCCACAACCTATTCTGCCTACTAATAAAACCTCAGAAGGGGGTCAGGTGCAGCCATCTCTAAATAAATCATCACAAATAAATTTCTGAATCTTCACTGCTTGACACTTTTAGAGCCTCAAAGTATATGTGGTATCTAGATAGTGAAATACCCACAGGTCTATCTCAAAACTCACTTTGGTATCTACTGTATCCTGGCATCTCAGTCAAAGCTTGGATTTAGCATCTTATAGCATCCCACTTCCTGGGCTCCTATGTGCCAGGCACAGTGCCTGGAGTTACAAATGTCATCTCTAATCCTCACCTCAACCCTGCAGATTTCTCTCCAATTTTCATTCCTCATTCATTCAGTCATGGATTTGCTCAACATATATTTGAGGGCTTATTAGGTGTTTTAGGTGCTGAAGATAAAGTGGTGAACAATCCCCAAAATGTGAAAATCCTAATATCCACTAATAGCAGATGTGGTAAAAATTCCAGTAAATACATATAATGGAATGACAGGTGGCCATTTAAAACCATGTAACAGCAATAAGATATAAAAATTTGTATGTTACATTTTAAAAATCACTTTATACAGTATACAGTAGTATGTATAATATTATCTCAACTTTGTAAATAATTAAATGCTTCTATATATACTCAATATATTATACTCCAAAATATTCAAATACTACTTTACAAAATATATAAAGAAAGGACCCTAAAATGAGACTTATAACAAGATCTTCAACCTTGATTCAACCATTATTCCATCACTGAATAATCTTACTAACTCCTCCTCCCTTTTTTTAATTTGCAGACTAGACAAAACTGTCCCCATTAATACTCATCAGACCTTTCTGGATGGCAGGATTAATAAAGTACTCCTTAAAAGGAAAAGAAAGTGTGAATAAGCAGCTTCTTAGAAAAGATAGCTTCATCTTCTCCAGGCAGTCATTTGGAAATAGTTTCATCAAAACTGTAGGCAATGAAAATCCTGAGAGAGCAATCAAAATTTATCTTTAAGTCTTTTATGTTATAAAACTTACTCAGAAAATAAACCTATAGCCATATGGGTGTTAAGGACTTGTAAAGCACACATCTTTAATTAAACACATGGACAGAGATATATATTTCCTAGTTCTGTCCATTGTTAGGACCTAAGAGCAATGACACTCCCGGAGCAATGAGTAGACCTAGCACCCAGATCTTGGTTTCTAAATATCATTCTCCAATAAAAAGAACCAGCCTCCTTGGACTTGGTTGATTCCAGGCCTGGGAAAGAGAAAATACAAGAAGATGATCCTGGAGCTTCTTGCAGTGTTGAAAAAAATGGGAGTGCTATTTAAAAAAAATAAAAGGTGGCGGGCGGGGTATGTCAAAGAACCACAGAAGTCAGCCTGAAGGAGTTCCCAACAGCCAAAGCCAGAACCATTTGGGCAACAAAATACAAATTGATAGTTTTGGGTTATAATCTATAAAATAAAGTAAATGTCCAAGAGTCCTAATATATATGTACAAATAATATATTATGTATTTAAATAAATAATAAATATGTATTTAAATCAATGAATACATAAACAAATGGGGGAGGGGAAGGACAACTCTTCCTTAAAGAAGAATTCTAATTAATAAACATAGAAGGAATAAAGAAAATACAAAATCCCCATTAAGCAAACATTACAGTAATAATTTTTGCAGGCAAGATCCACTAGCAGATTCTAAGATCAGTGGGGAAGCTTGACAGGCACCACCTTAATCAAGTGATCAAGGTTAACATCGCCAGTAATAAGACATAGCAACACCATGTACCTCTTTGATATGTTGCACCAAGAAGGATATAACATCACTTCTACGGTATTCTTGTCAAAAATGCATAACTTCAGTCTAATCATAAGACAACCAGGAACTAACCCAAACTAAGAGACATTCTACAAAATAACTGACCAGTACTCATATCAAAAGAGTCATGGTCTCCAAAGACAAAGATAGAATGAGGCACTGTCACAGATCAGAGGAGACGAAGGAGACACAACAATTGAATGCGACGTGGGATCCTTGAACATAAAAAGGCATTGGGGAAAAAACTGATGGAGCTTGAATAAGCTCTATAGTTTAATAGTTTTGTGGCATTGTTTACAGTGTTGTAGTTACTGGTATTGTAGCATTATTACTTTCCTAGCTTTCATCATTGTGCTGTGGTTATGCAAGTTGTGAGCATTAGGGGAAGCTGGGTCAAAGGTATACATGAATGCTCTGTACTATTTTTGCAAGTTTTGTGTAAGTCTAAAATGATTAACAATAGGTTAAAAAACAAAACAAAAACAATTAAATAAAATAAGCACATGGAATGAGGAGTAGCAGCAAGGAACCCAAGACAGAAGCTGTCCCCCGGGTCTCTGTAGACACTCCATCAAATATCCTGAAGACAAGGCTGCCTTCCTACATTCTTTTCCCCCGTTCCAAGTAGGGGATGGGGAAGCCCATGGAACACTACTTCTGGTCAGTGTGATCAGGAAAACACCACAGAGCCACTCAACGGTGACTGGGCTCCCAGCGCATGGCAGGCATGGTGCCAGGTGCAGAGAACTTAGCAATGAAGGATCAAGCATGTGTCCTCAGAACTCACATTCTTGGGGAAACAGATCTACAGAGCAATAAAAAGAACAAGTTAATTATTTTAATGTGTATGTGCTGATCACTTATTCCATATCAATGAAAGATTAGAAAAGAAATATGAAAGAATTTGTAACATCTATCTGGCCCCATCAATCAAGAATGGTAATTTTTGCCTTTGTAGAAAGGGATCTCTTGGTTACAAAGCTACAAAATGATCAACATAAACGAGCTTAAGCTGAGAGATTTCTTGTAAAGATATAGGTAGTTTCTCTAAAAAGTCTTTTAAAACATAAATAATTTTTTAAAGTGAAAAAGAAGATATAGGTCGTTTGGTGTAACACATTTAATCCCCACTCAAGCTAGAAAGTTGTTAGTCTCCCCCCATGTCACAGCAGTCTCCTCTTCTTATTCCTCTCTTTCCTCTCCCTCCTCCAGCGTTGTCTTAGGTCAAGTTGGTCACACTCTCCTCTGCAGGAATGATAGGTTCGAGTTGGCAGCAACATGGGGGGGGGGGGCGGGGGGGAAGACCTCAGAGGAGGTTTTAGTGGATAGGGTAACCATTCTCAGACGCTGCCTCTCCGGGGCTTCTCTTGGTCCCTGTTACTACCTCTGTCTTCTTCAACTGCTTTTCTCAGAGAGAGAGAGAGAGTGTTTGTGTGTGTGTGTGTGTGCACGTGTGCTCATGAGAATATTTCTCTGTCCTCCCCCGTGTCCCACCTCCCTTCTCCCTCTACTCCTCTACTCTCCTCACTTCTCTTCTTTCTCTCCCTTTCTCCCAGAATTCCTCTCATCTCCTCTACTCCATCTGCTCCAGTCTACTCTTTATGGAAGTTCTTCCCTGTAATAGAATAATTTTCGGTGTCTGCTCTCCCCTGATCTCAGCTAAATCCCAGAAATGGTTTGCCCATGGCACCAACTCTGGCACCAACTCCAACTCTTCACTCAAACTTCTCAAGAGATAAAAATAGAGTGGCTCAGCTCTGTAGTTGGATGTCCACATTTGTTCCAATCAGCTGTGGTCACAGTGACAGGTCACCTGGTACAAACACAGCCACCCAGGCCAACCATTCAAAGGAATTATGGAGCAGAGAGAGGGTCTTCCAAAAATGGGGTGTGGGCTGATCAGTACACGAATATGTCCACTCAGATCCCACTTATAACCCCTCACTGAGGAATGCTCAGGAAGAGGCAAGCTACCCAAGAGCTTCTGACTACAAAGAGAATTTTCCACTGCCCTCTCTCTGGAAGCCTCTCTGGAAGGGGCTCCCAGAATATAGCCCCTTCAGCTTGCTTTCTAACTCCCTCTCATCAGCTGAAGAAGTTCCTTTTACCACTTTCATTCTCAAGGGGGACAAAAAGCCCCAGACTGTCACCCAGAAGAGCTTAACTTCCTGGTTCCCACACTGTGTGCTTCTATGTCCCCTCTCCAGGAGATGATGGACATTGTCAAAGCCATCTATGACATGATGGGGAAATACACGTATCCTGTGCTTAAAGAAGACACTCCAAGGCAGCACGTGGATGTCTTCTTCCAGGTAAGAGCACACACCTGTGCGTGAGCTTTAAGCTCAACTTAGATCAGTCAACCCACAAGCCTCTGAGCAGTGGTTTGTGTCCAAGCCTGCACTACAGATGGTAGGAGACAGAAAAGAATTACAAGATGTATTGCCCTCCAGGAATAGATTATCTCATTAAATGGACAAGTATACACTACAGAAGAGAATAAGGAAGAATATTATTAAGTATAAGTGGTAGAGTATGGACTCTAAATTCCATAAAAATGGTTGGGGGATCAGAGTAAACAGAGAAGACGTCATTAAGCACATCTGTGTGGGTGTTAAGCATTTGTGTCTGGGGAGTAAGGGGAAATCAGGTGGAAACTAGGGTGGGTTGGAAACTAGGGTGAGATCTTTAGACCGAAGAGTTTAGCCTTTCTCTGGTAAAAAGTAGGTGCTGTTAATCCGTGAATAGAAGAGTGGCAAAATCTTAATGGTGTGCTAATAAAAAAAAATTAACCTAGCAGGAGAGTATCAGAGAACATCAGAGCTCATTCTAGTCTAATCCTCTCACTTTGCAGATGGGAAAAGCAGAGGCTCAGAGAGGCTTAAAGACTCACTCAAGGTCACACAGTAAGTGACAGAGACAGAAGTAGAACCTCTCATGTCCAGTGTTCTTTCTGCCAAATGGACAGGCTAGAAGTGAGACTGGGAAAGACATGTTAGGGTGTCAGCAGAATAATCTGGTGATGAGAAGATAAGCATCTACAGCAAGTTTTTTAATTTCAAGGAAGCTCATGGGGGTCAAAGTGCTGTAACCAGGGCCTGGGTGGAGTTTTCTGGCCAGTGAAAGACCATCCTAATTCTCGGGGGAATGTTGGTTAACAGAAAGCAAGTTTTGGAATGCATATCACCAGATTCTTTAAAGTGCTTCTTGTTGGGTCTTTCAGAAAATGGACAAAAATAAAGATGGCATCGTGACTTTAGACGAATTTCTTGAATCCTGTCAGGAGGTAAGGAGAGATCTCAGGGCAGAAAACCTCTATATCTGGGAAGGGAAATCTGGGACAGGCAGAAGGGAGAAAATGGGAAACCTGCAATTTCTCAGATTAGAGCCACCACCATCACCATCACCAGCAACAACTCAGAATTTCAACAATCTCCACTCCTCAGACTGGTCTGTGGCTAGTCTTGGGTAAGCACAGGCTGAGCCACACAGACTAAGAAGGGGGATGTGAAAGCCCAGAGGGGGCTCTCTGTGAAACTACAGACTTCCAAGTGGGCAACACTGTCATTTTTCAGTCTTCCTCTGGCTTGATGACTCACTCCCCAGACTACAAGGGAGTAGCTGGAAAAAAAATCTAAAGCTGTGATTCTTAAACCATAGTGTGCATAAGAATTGCCTGGGATGATTCTAAAAATGCACATTTCCAGGCCTCAACCCAGGGACTCTAGATCTGGGATGGGGATCTAGAAATCTTCATGTTAACAAAAGTGCCCTGACCAATGCTTCTAAAACTTTAATGTGCAAACCAGCCTCCTTGAAGTTCTTGTTAAAATGCAGATTCCCATTCAGAAGGTCAAGGGTGATGCTGATGTTGCTAAAAGGATAAACTGGCCCCAGAGTCAGCCAGAGACTGAACTGGAAATAATTGCTTTCCTCTAATTTAGAAAAATGCATTTATACTCCTACCTTTTCTCAGAAAGGTGCACAGTTACTCTGAGTTCCAGCCAATAAGAACTGCAAATGCAAGAAAGCTGGGGAGACATTATTAACATGCAGTGAGGACCTACCAAGTTTTAGGTACATTAAGTAAACCTCATGTAATGTAAACAACCCTGAGCAGTAGGGTCACTATGTAGTCAAAATATTTAATAACTAGAGTAGACTGAAAATTGATCATTCTTAACAGACTTTGACCAATGCCCTGGAGCAGTGCCCTAAAGAACCCCTGCTAAAGTTGGTATTAACCTGTTAGTTGATGGATCTTTTGGTAGTCTAGGCGTTCTGGACCAGTTACCAGGTAGCCAGGTAGCTAGAGAGGCTCAGGTCAGCAGCTATTTACCAACAGGATTAGAAACGTTTCCACATTTTAATCATTATGAACTAGCTGAACATCAGTATTCATCATACCCATTTTAAAGAAAACTGAGGCACTGCAGGTTAAGAGATGTGGTTAAAGCACAATAAGTGATAGAGATGGAACTTGAATTCCATCATTCTAATTTTAAATACCATGCCCTAGTGTACCATGCTTTTTTGACTTTGCTTAACAGTTTTTTAATCAATTTAGTTTCTCACATTAGCAAGCAATATTGATTAATTAACTGACTTCTTTTTCACAACCCACCCTATAAGTAGATACTATGATCAATGCCATTGCACACACCAAGAAACTGAGGCACAGAGAGACTAAGTAACTTGCCTAAGGTCACTCAGCTCGTAAGTGACAGAGCCAGGATTAGAATCTAGGCAGCCTGACTTCCAAATCCATATACTTAACTGTCAGGCAATTATACCTCCCTGTTCTAGAAACTTTTAAAAGATTTCAAATACCCATAATCAACTTCGTTGATTTTCTCTACTTTAGGTCTGCTTTCTATTTCATTTATGTGTGCTCTAAATTATTTCCTTCCTTCTGCTTTTTTATTTTAATTCAATTTTTTAGGTTTTCTTTCTAGATTTTTGAGATGGAGGTTTAGATCATTGATTTTCAACCATTCTTTTCTAATATATACATTTAAAGGGATACATTTTCCTCTGAGTACTGCTTTAGCTGAGTACTGCTTTAGATTCCCAAAATGTTGATATGTCACATTTTGATTATATTTTAATTCAAAATATTTTTCTCTGACCCATGGAATTAGAAATGTGTTGTTTAATATCTAAATATTTGAGGATTTTCCACATTCCATACTTACTCCTTAGAGAATATACAATAGAAAAATGTAAACTAGAATAGAATAAAAAAGAAAAAAACATGTGATCATCTCCATAGGTATAGAACAAGCATTTGATAAAAATGCAATTGCCCACAGCTTCTTAAAAGAAGTAGTCCTCGCTGGTTTACTGGATAATTTGGGGTTTTTTTTTTTTTCTGAATTCCTCTTTAAAGCCAGAGAAGGGGCTTCTCCCTTTGAACTTCTCACTTTCTAGGTCCCCACCTACCCCTTACTCCCTGTTTCTCATACCCCTGCAGAGTTCTTTCTGAATAGGAAACCCATTCTGGAGATTTGCTCTGGAGATTTGAGAAGTTACAGAGCTTCTCAGAGAGAAGCCTCAGAGAATTCTAACCATCCTCTTCTCCCCCTCCTTCCATCCCAGGATGACAACATCATGAGGTCCCTCCAGCTGTTCCAAAATGTCATTTAACTGTGAATACAGCCATTCGGCTCTCAGAGACGTTACTAAACAACCAACTTAACACCTTGATCGGCCCTCCTTCTGATTTTACACGCAGACTCTTGGGACAGAAACACATTTTGCACTTTGGAAGAATTCTCTGCAAAGACATGTTGTGGAACCCAGGATCACGTGGCTCAGTCTCTGATTGCCAGGTCTTCCTCCTCCCTCTTCTTGAGAGAGACAAGATGAAATCGGGTTTGCTTTGGAAGCATGCTCACCTCTTCGTACTGCTGCCCTATGGAAGGTCCCTCTGCTTGAGCTTAAACAGTAGTGCACACTTTTCTGCTTGCGTGTCCCAGCCTACTGCCTCCAAGTCCAGCAGACCTTGATGTATCTGGAAGCAAGATGACCTGAGCCAAATGCACATCAACTTCTGATGGTCTCCCAAACCAATGTGCCTGTTTCTCTTTCTTTGGTGGGAAGAATGAGTATTATACAGAAAAATTAGAATCTACCATGACCAGATTGGGAGAGCCAGCGCCTAACATATGTAGGATACGACTGAATTATTAAGCATGGCATTGTCTGATGACCCAAACTGCACATGTCCTTTGTTTCCAGAGGCAAGGACAATAATGCTCTCTCATATTAGCATCTGTGCTGGTGGTGCAAGTCCCTTAACATGCATAGGAAGGGAGCCAATGCCCAGTGGCCCATGCCTCCACTCCATCTCCTGCTAGAGCCCAGCACTGCATGACCCTCCCAGAAAGCCCAGAATGCCTGCAAATTGCTGTAATTTTATACCATCTTCTAATCAATAAACAGAACTATTTCTTATACTCTTAATCTTCATTTCGTCCATGACATTGGGCAGAAGAGGTAAGCTGTGAAAGGGAAGGCTAGCCTAGTCCTTTGGCCTCCAGTTATTAGTGCCTGCGTTGTGCCAGGCACTGTGCCAAGCAGCACATCACCCTCCCCTGCCCCCAAGCAAACATCCGATTCAAATGCAAATACTGTGACCATAAGCAAATGCAGCTTAAAGATGAGACTCTTCACAGCACCCCCCTTCCAGAACAAGTGTCACTCCCAAGACCCTCTGGTATAGAAAGTCTGGAGCCTCACATGGTGTGGTTGGGGGTACAGAGATGAAGAGGTGGTCAGGACCCCCTGCTGAGGGACTTGGAGTCCAGGAGTTGATCAAGAGGCTTCAGCCTATAAACAGCAAATGATTGTTTATATTGGACACTGTGGGTCTTGGTTTCCTCATTTGACATCACATTAAAAAGATTAAGAGCTAACAGTGGCATTCTTGGAAGAAAAGCAATTTATTGAACCCCTGTTATGTGCCAAGGGCTGCACTAGGGGCTTATATGCTTTATCTCATTTCATGGCAGAATACTCTGGAAGGTAGAGTCTTCATTTTGCTGGTTTGCATACTGAAGCTCAGAGAGGGAAGGGAAACTGCCTAAGGTAGCACAGCTCCATAGAGAGATTAAACTCTTCCCACTTTCTCCTAGAGCCTTCCTACTAGGGGATTCTGCCTCGCCCCAAGGAACTGAGGGTACCTCACACAAATCTCATACATCTCCAGTCAGCTCAGAGAGGCAAAGGCATTCTTTGAATCCAACTAGTAGATGAGAAAACAGATATAGAGAAGGGAAAAGCCTCAGGTACCCGTGGATCACCAGCAAGAGCAAGTCCCCACACCTCTGCATGGATGAAATATTCCCAATCTGATTGCCATTGGCTGCTGCTGCTTAGGGCTGGAAATTATAGAGGCCACAGCTCTGTTTCTCTATTTGAGCTTCCTGAGTGCAGCCATGTGGTCATCTAAGGCTGCTGGACATGTGGCTGGCCCCTAGCAAGGCATATACTTAGGTCCAAGCAGACGATCTATTGTGACCTTCCCAGTGTGGGGTGTGAACCTGCATCCTGAGGCTGTACGATGTCTAGGCCATGGTTCTCCACCCTGGCTGCACATCATAATCACCTGGGGAACTTTGAAAAATGCCAACACCTGGGCCCCACCCCAGATCAATTGAAGTAGAATCTCTGAGTGTAGAACCCAGGCATCAGAATTCCTTAGAAGCTGCCCAGATGATTGTAAAGTGCATAGAGAGCCACAGTGGGGACCATACCCAGTGCTGTGAATGGAGCACATGACCTGAACCATCCCCCTGGCTACAGTGATTGGTTCAGAGCTAGGCTTGATACCTATGCCAGTCCACACAGCATGAATCTCAAGACTTGTGCTGGGAACAATGGGGCAAAGATGTTCTCTCTCCTATTGGACATGAATGAGACAGCAGTCCTAGGACATGTTGGTAGTGATTTAGGAATTCTGAGAGGTTATCTGATAACCAAAGGGGAGAGAAACCAGAATCACAGAAGGCAAGGCAAAGAGGTTTTTTTTAATAAAAAATTTAAAAATAAACCAGAAATTGATGAGATCATTGAGCTGCTAGATCAAGCTGCACCTGAACCTACACATACCTCTGACCTTTTCAGATGCCTTTGTTTGATGCCTATGTAAGATTTAGGCCAGTGTTTCTCCACCATGGCTTCATATCAAAATCACTTGGGGAGGCACACTTAGGGAAAATTTTCAAAGTACCAAATGCCTGGGCCTTATCCCAGGTTCTAAATCAGAATTTCTAGGGGGCTTCCCTGGTGGTGCAGTGGTTGGGGGTCCACCTGCCAATGCAGGGGACATGGGTTCGAGCCCTGGTCCAGGAAGATCCCACATGCTGCGGAGCAACTAAGCCCGTGCGCCACAACTACTGGGCCTGTGCTCTAGAGCCCGCGAGCCACAACTACTGAAGCCCATGCACCTAGAGCCCGTGCTCTACCACGAGAGAAGCCACTGCAATGAGAAGCCCGCACACCGCAACGAAGAGTAGCCCCCGCTCACAGCAACTAGAGAAAGCTCATGTGCAGCAACCAAGACCCAACACAGCGAAAAATAAATAAATAAATAAATTTAAAAAAAAAAAGAATTTCTAGAGGTGGGGCCCTGAGCATCAATATGCTTTAAAAGCTCCCCAGGTGAGTCCAGTGTACACCTAGAATTGAGAGCCCTTGCCCTAGGAGAGTGGAAGGGCTGCTACCCTTCTCCCTGTCGTGGCCAGAACACAAGTAAGAAGCCCAATTCAGTCCTCGGCACCCAATACTGAGAGGAAAATCAGCATCTGGAGATATTCAGAGAGAAATCAGAATGGAAGGAAGATTCAAAACTTGTCCTAAGATGAATAATCAACAGAAAGGAAGTTGGTTGTCCTGGTGAGGTAGGGAGAAAAGGACAACCTGTTGGAGCAACTGCAAGAATATGGGCCACCACTCATCAAAGCTTTTAATAAAGGAACAAGGAAAAAAATAAATGCTGCAGTTTCCACAGAAGCACAGAAACAAAAAGAGGCCTGGGCTTTTGTGAATCCATGCATCCCTCAGCAACTGGGGTATTAAGAGAAATGAGGTTCTCAGCTTGGAACACCCATCCTCTTGGCCTCCTGGAGGGATCCTGCTCCTCCTGAATCATCCAACAAATTGTCACTATTTGCCAGTCATCGTGCCTGCTGATGGGGATTCAACCGTGTAGTAGATGCCTTATCAGACACGCTTGGCACTCACTGACTGCACAGGTGGACTCAACGGCTGCTGGCTGCAAATGCCTGTGACTTTTTGCCTGTCACTCTGACTGTCACAGACAGACTGTGGCCAAGATAGCCCCACTCTGTTTGTGGGCAGGGCAGGCAGGAAGAATCAGGTAGTTAGCACTTCCCAGGAGTAGCCCTTAGCCAATGACCAATGAGAGTTGGTGGATCAATACCTCAGACCCCTCTCCTCAGTAGGAAGAACTCTATACCTTCTCCCAGATTTCTCCACTAGGATTGAGCCCCAATCACCCACAGTAGTAATCTGCTCAAAAGTACACCCCTTATTGACCTCTTTCTCTTCCCTGTCTCATTTCCTGCATTCTCCTACCATTGCTTCCTAGAATCCCCTCCCGGATAAACTACTGAATCCCACATCCTTGTCCCAGGGCTGGATTCTAGAGGAACCTAACCTAAAACAAGTAATGACTAGGCCAGATATGTGTCCTGCTCTCATGAATCTTATTTTCTACTGGGAGGAAACAGAAAACAAATAAAATGATTTGGGGTAAAGTGGCATGAAGAGAACAAAAGTGTGACGTGATAGAAAATGACTGGGGTGACTTGGGAGGCTGCTTTAGACAGGGTGGGGAGGGAAGGCTCCTCTGAGCTGAGCTTGACGTGATCTCAGGGTTGGGGGGGAGATCACCAGGCATTTATACAAAATCTGGGCCTCGGCTTGCTGTGACTTCTTGCTCAGGCTTCTGAGATTCTATCTCTTGTTCCATTAAGGAAATCAGATCTGTTGTGGAAATGGAGAATCCCATCATGACCAATCCTGTGGTTCTCTAACATCCCATCTCTGAATAAATCCTCTGAGCAGAGGCCAGCAAGGCCCATTGGAGAGGCTTACAGGAGGAAGTATAGATGGGACTGGGGACCAGCCAGGCTCTCTATGGATGAGATCCTACTTGAATCTCACAACAACCTTGTGAAGTAGGTATCCTAGGCACCTATTCTTCGGATGAAAAAAAAGGATGCCCAGAGACACGGAGGAAACTGCCCACAACAGCTGGAAATGGGCTTAAAAGCCTGCCAAACTCCAAAATCCATGCCCAGCTCCACTTCTTAGAGAACATGAAGACCTTCTCCACCTATTCCTAAAACTAGCTGTAATGATATACAAACACCAGAAGGTGTTAGAAAGCGGCTGTCGTGAAAACTAAAGCAATGAAAACAAGTCCATGAATTCAAGCCAAATTACTCTTCCTCTAAAGGGAAACATGCACAAAGATGCCCATATGGGTTTCTTAGAGGAGCTGAAATAAGTCCCTTCACATCAAAATAAGGCCCAATCTAATTGGCAGACCTCAACAACCTCTGCCAAAAAACCAGATCTTGAAGAGAAGGGGAAAACCTCAGGAGTAGCCAGCCCCACTGAGTGGACTTTTGATGACCCATGAGATTCTGAGAGCTAACTCTACTCACAGTTCTAGAAATGGAGCACATGACCTAGTCTAGGCTAATCATTACCTCCCATGCCCCTGGCCACAGTGATTGGTTCAGGGGTAGGCTTAAGACTGAAGCCAGTGCAATCATCATGAATTTTAGGGTGTTTACAGAGAACGATGAAACGAAGTCCCTCGTTTTCCTGCTGGACATGAATGAAAAAGCACATAGCCCTGGGACACACAGGCAATCATTTTGTAACCTGCAGGAAAGTCAACCTATAGATGAACATAATACCACAGAAGTCAAGGCAGAGATGAAAACAAATGGACTACTTGAGGATTTCATTGAACTTCTGGGTCAAGCTTCACCTGAAGCTACATGTCCTGCCAGTGTTTTGGTTGTACGTATCAATAAATTCATTTGTTATTATTTAAGGCAGTTTGAGTTGAACCTCCTGTAACTTGCAACTTGACACTTGCTAACTGACCCCAGCCCCACTCCTTCATAAGACAGATGGAGCAAACAAAGCCCACAGCTACACAGATGGGTTGCAGCAAAGCTGGACCCAGAAACCCAGACTAGTGCCACATCCACTACACTGCTCTGCCACCTATTGATACTTTGCAACCGTAATATAATAATATTAAATATCATTTACAGAGCATTTATGTCATGCTCTCATACATTTAATCCTCAGTACCCTGAAATTAGTTCTGTTATTATTCCCATTTATTAATGAGGTTACTGAGAGATTAAATAACCTGACCATGATCAAATACCTAACAAGTCGTAGAGTGATTTGAACCCAGGACTTTCTGACTGCTGCACTTAACCACTAAGACAGGAACTGCCAGGTTCAATGTGTATACAGAGCAAAGCAGACTAAAGAAATGAGTTGAAAACCAAAGAATATATACCCAGCGTGAAGGAGGAGACTATATCACAGCTCTAGGGACTGCTGCCATATTTTTGGAATTTGGGCCCTGCGTGTTAGACCTAACAATTTTTTCAAGTAAAGTTGAAAATCCGAATTTCTTTTTTTTTTTCTTCTTTCTTTCTTTCTTTCTTTCTTTCTTTTGGCTCCGTCAGGTCTTAGTCGCAGCACATGGGATCTTCGTTGAGGCACACGGGATTTTTTGTTGCGGCACACGGGCTTCTGTCTAGTTGTGGCATGCAGGCTCCAGGGCGGGTGAGCTCTGTAGTTGTGGCACCGGGCTCCAGAGTGCATGGGCTATGTAGTTTGTGGCACGCAGGCTCTCTAGTTGAGGCCTGCGAGCTCAGTAGTTGTGGCGCACGGACTTAGTTGCCCTGCGGCATGTGGGATCTTAATTCCCTGACCAGGGATCGAACCCTGGTCCCCTGCATTATAAGGCGATTCTTTACCACTGGACCACGAGGGAAGTCCCTAAAAATCTGAATTTCTATATTCTGGCAAGTAGTTCAGTATTTTTAAAACACCAGGCAGACCAAACCAAACAAGTATAAGATTGGGATTGAGCTTGGATTGGGCTCAGAGGTCTTCAATTTACAACCTCTGCCCTAAATTCTATGACCATTTTTCCCCATTAGCAAGTGGTGGTAATATACCAGGCTAATGCCAAACGTCCATCACAAGGTGAGTGGATAAACCAACTGTGGTGTATCCATAACACAATGGAATACAACTCAGCAATAAAGAAAAATGAATTATTGATAGACACAACATGGATGTATCTCAAAATAATTATACTGATGAAAGAAGCCAGACAAAAGAGAATACATGCTGTATACGTCCATTAATATAAAATTCTAGAAAACACAAACTAATCTATAGTGACAAGAAGCAGATGAGTGGTTGTCTGGGGCTGGGGAGGGTCAGTGTGGAGAGAAGGAGTGAGAGAGATCACCAAGGGGCAAGAGGAGGCTTTCGGGGGTGATGGATGTATTTATTATTTCGATTGTGTGATGATTTCATGAGTATATACATACACCAAAAATATTAAATTATACACTTTAAATATGTGTAGTTTATTGTATGTCAATTATATTTTACAGATGTTTTTAAAAATTGGTCTGGGGGGACTTCCCTGGTGGTCCAGGGGTTAAGACTCCATCCTTCCACTGCAGGGGGCGCGGGTTCAATCCCTGGTCAGGGAAGTTCCACATGCCACACGGTGTGGCCAAAAAAAGAAAAAATGTAAAAATTGGTCTGGGATCCCAGGCCACACCACCAACAGCTTTCATGGTTTACCTACCACTCTGGGACCTCTGTTCCTCAAGAAGCACTTTACATGAACAAGCTTCATCATCTTACCTTACCTGGTCTTCTTCTGGCCAGTTTGTTCCAACCAAGTTTCTCCAGCTATATTACATCGCTCCCTACCCGCACCAGGAAGCCTGCCAAATGCAGTCCCACCCCTTCTACCCTCCTCCCAAAGCCCAAGCCAGGCCCCTTCTCCATACTAGAACACCTGAGGGGTGGCCAGGATTTTGTGGCAGAGGACTGGGAACTAAGAGTACCCAATCCTCCTGTCTCCTAGCCCCCCACTCCCTGCCCAGTCCAAGGAGCCAAAGGCCCGCACTGTCAAGTGAGTGCTTGGGGAGAGATGGAGAAAGATGGACGATTGTGGATTCTATTGAGGAGAGCAACAGAGGCACTAAACTGGCTGCTAGAAAGTAAGTAAAAGATGGAGAAAAGGAAGCAGAGAGGTGTACGGGGAGGCAGAGGAGGAACAAAATGAATGAGCTTATAAACTCCTTACATGATAAGTGTTAACCCACTGTGATGGTTAATTTTATGTGTTAACGTGGCTAAGCCATTGTACCCAGTTTCTGGTCAAACTCCCGTCTAGATGCTGCTGTGAAGGTATTTTGTAGATGTGATTAACATTTAAATTTGAGTAAAGCAGACTATCCTCCATAGCGTACTGGGCCTCCTCCCATCTGTTGAAAGCCTTAAGAGACAAGACTAAAGTCCCCTGGGAAGAAGGCATTCTGCCTCCAGAGAGGCAGAATAATTTTGGTTAACTAAGAAGGAACTATGAAAAGGGACTATTTGATAAGTGGCCAGAGCATGGAGTAAAGGGAGAGGACTAGTCTCTCTTGAACACCTCCTCCGTGTCGAGCACCTCTGTACAGCACCTCATTTAGTATCATAACAAACCTCTGGGATAGGAATAAAAATAATATCTCCATTTTCCAGATTGGGGGGGGGGTGCTCAGCGAAGTGAAATCAGGGGGCCCAAGGTCACTGCTAGTAATTAATGGATACAGAATTTAATAATGATAATAATGGCCATAACAACGTTTAGCCATTCTAAATGCCTAATGTAAGTCATTTCACAAAAAGTCATTCTGTGCACACCCCTGACCTGGCCACCTCTGACTCCAGCAGTACCCCCATACTGCTGTTCACACAAAGGGGATGGCACCCCTGAGGATTCTAGTAGTCTGGAAGGCTTCCCAGCAGAGGTGGGACCTGGAGAGGCCACAGGCAGGGGGAGGGGACCCAAGTCAGGGACGGGTGTCAGGAAGCCAGGGATGTTTAAAGGATCATGGACAGGCCAAGATGGGGAAGGTGAGGAGTCAGGCTGGGGCTACCAGGGGGACGGCCTCAGATGCCAGGCCGAGGGAAGGGGCTCTCTCTGGAGGTGGCAGAGAGCCACAGGGCTCCGAGGAAGATGGAGATGCAGGAAGGAATGGAGCTGAAGAGAGGGTGTCTCCAGAGGCCGAAGAGCGACCAGTTCTGGGAGGGATGGTGGGGACCTCAATGAATTTGACCAAAACCATGGGGAGTGAGTGGCGGCTGAGTGGACCAAGGAACTAATGACCGGGAAGGGCCAATGTGAGACCCTGGAGGACAATGCAGAGGACGTGGTGAGCGATGGGAGATGTGGAATGAAGATGAGGCCGCCGGTGTGACTCGGAAGCACTCCCCCGCCCACATAGGGTGAGTGGAACACGGGAGGCCGTGGCCAGCTGGGTGCGCGCGGCGGTGCTGCTCGCCCTGCGCCGCTAGGTGGAGCAGACGCCCCTCCGAACGAGCCGCGGGACCCTCAGCCTGGGCCTCACCATGAGGCCCAGGAGCTGAGGCGGTGCGCAGCTGCCGCTAGGGGGAGGATGCGCCCCACCGCCCCTAACCTCAGCGCCTGGGCACGCAGGGGGCCCCGTGCTTCCAAGGGCCCGGCGCTTAGTGTCACGCTCCGCAGCCACCGCCTTGAAAGGGAACCCACATTTACGTTTGCTCTGAGTCCTGCACATCATGCAGCAGGTCCTACCCTGCTTTCCCTTTAGAGCACTTTCACAGGGTGACTCATTTATCCCGCCCACACGGCAGTGAGGTGAGGATATGGTCCCACTTCACAGACCAAGAAGCCAAGGCTCAGAGAAGTGATGAGACCTGTCCAAGATCACACCCGATTGTTGGTGGTGCCCGCTGGTAAGCGGCATCTTTAACTCCCAAGTACAGCGTCCTTTCCCGCCCACATAAGAGACTGCCCTCTGCAGGCACTGGAGGCAGACAAAGGCCTCAGCCCACTGCCTCTTCAGGCCCATCTGGTGCTCTGAGGCTGAAGTGGGGCTGGGATGAAGGGGCCAGGAATAGCGATGTCCCCAGAGTCTACATTTCTTCTGGTGATTGAAAGATCCTGGGCAGCCTGAAGGAAAAGGTAATCTTCCCAGCCCAGGACTTCTTAGTCCTGGCTTCAGCCTCCACGACAGACAGCCACAGACTTGGGCATCAGAAGGACCTGCCCACTGGCAGGGTGTACAGAATGGAGTAGAAGGTCTGGCTTCCCAGTGAGTGAGACAGCCCACAGCTGGAATCCTTTCTCCAGCATGCCCTAATAAGCATCTGGCCCCTCTGAGCCTTGCTTTCATCAAAAGTAAATGAGAAAAAATTCTCAGGGTTGCTGTCAGTATTAAACATTTCAAGTGCCTGGCAAGTTGCAGGTACTCAGTAAATCTTCCTTTATTTACTTTTGGGTTTTGTCAGGAAAGCAGCTGGGTTATCTGCCCTGGAATCTTCCCCTTAGGGAATAAAGTATTCTCAAGGGTGGGAGACAGAGGTCTTCAAGACAGTTGGAGGGCCAAGGGCTGAGGGGCGAAAACTGTGAGAAATGTGGTCTAACAAGCCAGACCAGAGGGGAGTCACTAACTGTGGGTTTGGAGAGAGGCCTGCACAGTGCCTTCCTGCTGGTAGAGGCTGCAGGAAAGCAAGAGGGGAGAGGGAAGGAAGAAAACAACAAAATGATAATGATACTCATACTGCCCCCTCATGGGTGTACCATCCTGGGCTGGTTTCAAAACCTTTTCTGGTCCACATTGCTTGCTCTGATTCTCCCCGCCCCCAGCTCCCCTGAGAAGCCAACAGGGCACTCACCGCCCCCAGTTTACAAATGAGTGACTTGCCCAAGGTCAAGAGGGTGACACAAGGACTTGACCCAGTCTTCTGATTTTTGATTCAGGGTTCACCCCAGTAGTGCAGAGTCAGACCCTCCAGGCCATGGGGTGAAGAGGCAGAAAAGGCAGAACAACCTCTTTGTTCTGCCAGACCCACAAAGCTAGGAGTGGGTGCTGGGCTTGGGAATTGGAGACTGAAGAACAGAATATTCTCCTGATTCCAGGGACTGTGACTTCCTTAGAGTCCAGGCTGAACCAGGATGAAAGGTTGTCCTGGAGTCCTTGGAGACAGACAGGCTTGGGCTCCACCCCCACTGCTGCGAAGTACTTGCTATGTGACCTCAGGTAAGTGATTATACCTCTCTAAGCCTCTGTTCCCTTATTTATAAAGCAGGGAGGGTAATACTTAACTCACAAGCTTAGAATGTTGTGGAGGAAAGCGAGTGGGTTTTACAGTCAGTCAGACTGGGTTCAGATTCCAGCTCTGCCATTTATTAGCTGTATGATCTTAAGCAAGAGTCTTCACCTCCATAAGCCTCAGTTTCCTCATCTGAAAAATGGGGATGTTAAGACCACCTGCCTCAGGTTGTTGTAAAGATGAAATGAGATAATAGCTATAGACCACTAGACACTTTGCCTGGTCTATTGTAGGGGTCAATAATGTTAATCTCCCCTGTTGAGAAGGCGGGGAAACGCTGCTGCATTTCACTCCAGAGGCCACCCCAGGACCAGACCTGGCGCCTGCTCGCGGAGCAGTCAGCTCAGAAGCATTCCTGCTGTCAGCAGGCAGCTTCTCGGGAAAGAGCTGACATTCACAGAGAGCGGGACATTAACCAGGCAACATTAACAATGGAACGACTGTGAATTATTTGAAATATGGATGTTAAAGACAGAAACCTTTCATCCTAAGATCTCAGAATGAGGAGACCTTCAAGATGGCGGAGGAGTAAGACGTGGAAATCACCTTCCCTCCCACAAATACATCAGAAATACATCTACATGTGGAACAACTCCTACAGAACACCTACTGAATGGTGGCAGAAGACCTCAGACTTCCCAAAAGCCGTGTGGCTGACAGGGTCTTGGTGCTCTGGCCAGGTGTCAGGCCCGTGCCTCTGAGGTGGGAGAGCCGAGTTCAGGACATTGGTCCACCAGAGACCTCCCAGCTCCATATAATATCAAACAGCGAAAGCTCTCCAAGAGATCTCCATCTCAACACTAAGACCCAGCTCCACTCAACGACCAGCAAGCTCCAGTGCTGGATACCCTATGCCAAACAACTAGCAAGACAGGAACACAACACCACCCATTAGCAGAGAGGCTGCCTAAAATCATAATACACACCACCAGACAAAGTCCTGCCCACCAGAAAGACAAGATCCAGCCTCATCCACCAGAACACGGTCACCAGTCCCATCCACCAGGAAGCCTACACAACCCACTGAAACAACTTGAGCCACTGGGGGCAGACACCAAAAACAACAGGAACTACGAACCTACAGCCTGCAAAAAGAAGACCCCAAACACAATAAGGTAAGCAAAATGAGAAGACAGAGAAACACACAGCAGATGAAGGAACAAGGCAAAAACCCAGCAGACCAAACAAATGAAGAGGAAATAGGCAGTCTACCTGAAAAAGAATTCAGAGTAATGATAGTAAAGATGACCCAAAATCTTGGAAATAGAATGGAGAAAATACAAGAAACGTTTAACAAGGACTTAGAAGAATGAAAGAGCAAACAAAGAGTGATGAACAACACAATAAATGAAATTAAAAATTCTCTAGAAGGAATCAATAGCAGAATAACTGAGGCAGAAGAACCGATAAGTGACCTGGAAGATAAAAGAGTGGAAATAACTACTGCAGAGAAGAATAAAGAAAAAAGAATGAAAAGAATTGAGGACAGTCTCAGAGACCACTGAGACAACATTAAATGCACCAACATTCTAATTATAGGGGTTCCAGAAGAAGAAGAGAAAAAGAAAGGGACTGAGAAAATATTTGAAGAGATTATAGTTGAAAACTTCCCTACTATGGGAAAGGAAATAGTCAATCAAGTCCAGGAAGCACAGAGAGTCCCATACAGGATAAATCCAAGGAGAAACACGCCAAGACACATATTAATCAAACTATCAAAAATTAAATACAAAGAAAAAATATTGAAAGAAGCAAGGGAGAAACAACAAATAACATACAAGGGAATCCCCATAAGGTTAGCAGCTGATCTTTCAGCAGCAACTCTGAAAGCCAGAAGGGAGTGGCAGGACATATTTAAAGTGATGGAAGGGAAAAACCTACAACCAAGATTACTCTACCCAGCAAGGATCTCATTCAGATTCGATGGAGAAATTAAAACCTTTACAGACAAGCAAAACTAAGAGAATTCAGCACCACCAAACCAGCTTTACAACAAATGCTAAATGAACTTCTCTAGGCAGGGAACACAAGAGAAGGAAAAGACCTACAATAACAAACCCAAAACAATTAAGAAAATGGTAATAGGAACATACATATCAATAACTACCTTAAATGTAAATGGATTCAATTTTCCAAACAAAAGACACAGACTGGCTGAATGGATACAAAAACAAGACCCATATATATGCTGTCTACAAGAGACCCACATCAGACCTAGGGACACATACAGAGTGAAAGTGAGGGGATGGAAAAAGATCTTCCATGCAAATGGAAATCAAAAGAAAGCTGGAGTAGCAATTCTCATATCAGATAAAATAAACTTTAAAATAAAGACTATTACAAGAGACAAAGAAGGACACTACATAATGATCAAGGGATCAATCCAAGAAGAAGATATAACAATTGTGAATATTTATGCACCCAACATAGGAGCACCTCAATACATAAGGCAAATGCTAACAGGCATAAAAGGGGAAATCGACAGTACCACAATCATAGTAGGGGACTTTAACACCCTACTTGCACCAATGGACAGATCATCCAAAATGAAAATAAATAAGGAAACACAAGCTTTAAATGATACCTTAAACAAGATGGACTTAATTGATATTTATAGGACATTCCATCCAAAAACAACAGAATACACTTTCTTCCCAAGTGCTCATGGAACATTCTCCAGGATAGATCATATCTTGGGTCACAAGTCAAGCCTTGGTAAATTTAAGAAAATTGAAATCGTATCAAGTATCTTTTCTGACCACAGCGCTATGAGACTAGATATCAATTACAGGAAAAACTCTGGAAAAAAATACAAACACATGGAGGCTAAACAATATGTTACTACATAACCAAGAGATCACTGAAGAAATGAAAGAGGAAATCAAAAACAACCTAGAAACAAATGACAATGAACACACGATGACCCAAAACCTATGGGATGCAGCAAAAGCAGTTCTAAGAGGGAAGTTTGTAGCAATATAATCCTATCTCAGGAAACAAGAAAAATCTCAAACAAACAACCTAACCTTACAACTAAATCAATTAGAGAAAGAAGAACAACAACAACAAAAAAAAACCCAAAGTTAGCAGAAGGAAAGAAATCATAAAGATCAGATCAGAAATAAATGAAAAAGAAATGAAGGAAACAATAGCAAAGATCAATAAAACTAAAAGCTGGTTCTTTGAGAAGATAAACAAAATTGATAAACCATTAGCCAAACTAAGAAAAAAAGGGAGAAGACTCAGTTCAACAGAATTAGAAATGAAAAAGGGGAAGTGACAACTGACCCTGCAGAAATAAAGAGGATCATGAGAGATTACTCCAAGCAACTACATGCCAATAAAATGGACAACCAGGAAGAAATGGACAAATTCTTAGAAAAGCACAACCTTCCGAGACTGAACCAGGAAGAAATAGAAAATATAAACAGACCAAACACAAGCACTGAAATTGAAACTGTGATTAAAAATCTTCCAACAAACAATAGCCCAGGACCAGATGGCTTCACAGGTGAATTCTATAAAACATTTAGAGAAGAGCTAACACCTATCCTTCTCAAACTCTTGCAAAATATAGCAGAGGGAGGAACACTCCCAAACTCATTCTATGAGGCCACCATCACCCTGATACCAAAACCAGACAAAGATGTCACAAAGAAAGAAAACTACAGGCCAATATCACTGATGAATATAGATGCAAAAATCCTCAACAAAATACTAGCAAATAGAGTCCAACAGCAATTAAAAGGATCATACACCATGATCAAGTGGGGTTTATCCCAGGAATGCAAGGATTCTTCAATATACGCAGATCAATCAATGTGATACACCATATTAACAAATTGAAGGAGAAAAACCATATGATCATCTCAATAGATGCAGAAAAAGCTTTTGACAAAATTCAACACCCATTTATGATAAAAACCCTCCAGAAAGTAGGCACAGAGGGAACTTACCTCAACATAAAAAAGACCATATATGACAAACCACAGCCAACATCATTCTCAATGGTGAAAAACTGAAGCCATTTCCTCTAAGATCAGGAACAAGACAAGGTTGTCCACTCTCACCACTATTATTCAACATAGTTTTGGAAGTCTTAGCCACAGCAATCAGAGAAGAAAAAGAAATAGAAGGAATCCAAATCGGAAAATAAGAAGTAAAGCTGTCATTGTTTGCAGATGACATGATACTATACATAGAGAATCCTAAAGATGCTACCAGAAAACTACTAGAGCTAATCAATGAATTTGGTAAAGTAGCAGGATACAAAATTAATGCACAGAAGTCTCTTGCATTCCTATACAATAATGATGAAAAATCTGAAAGAGAAATTAAGGAAACACTCCCATTTACCACTGCAACAAAAAGAATAAAATACCTAGGAATAAGCCTACCTAAGGAGACAAAAGACAGGTATGCAGAAAACTATAAGACACTGATGAAAGAAATTAAAGATGATACACACAGATGGAGAGATATACCATGTTCTTGGATTGGAAGAATCAACATTGTGAAAATGACTCTACTACCCAAAGCAATCTACAGATTCAATGCAATCCCTATCAAACTACCAATGGCATTTTTCACAGAACTACAACAAAAAATTTCACAATTTGTATGGAAACACAAAAGACCCTGAATAGCCAAAGCAATCTTGAGAAAGAAAAACGGAGCTGGAGGAATCAGGCTTCTGGACTTCAGACTATGCTACAAAGCTACAGTAATCACGACAGTATGGTACTGGCACAAAAACAGAAATATAGATCAATGGAACAGGATAGAAAGCCCAGAGATAAACCCACGCACATATGGTCACCTTATTTTTGATAAAGGAGGCAAGAATATAAATGGAGAAAAGACTGCCTCTTCAATAAGTGGTGCTGGGAAAACTGGACAGCTACATGTAAAAGAATGAAATTAGAACACTCCCTAACACCATACACAAAAATAAACTCAAAATGGATTAAAGACCTAAATGTAAGACCAGACACTATAAAACTCTTAGAGGAAAACATAAGCAGAACACTCTATGACATAAATCCCAGCAAGATCCTTTTTGACCCATCTCCTAGAGAAATGGAAATAAAAATAAAAATATACAATGGGACCTAATGAAAGTTAAAAGCTTTTGCACAGCAAAGGAAAACAGAAACAAGACGAAAACCCTCATAACCCTCAGAATGGGAGAAAATATTTGCAAATGAAGCAACTGACAAAGGATTAATCTCCAAAATTTACAAGTAGCTCATGTAGCTCAATATCAAAAAAACAAACAACCCAATCCAAAAATGGGCAGAAGACCTAAATAGACATTACTCCAAAGAAGATATACAGATTGCCAACAAACACATGAAAGGATTCTCAACATCACTAATCATTAGAGAAATGCAAATCAAAACTACAGTGAGGTATCACCTCACACCAGTCAGAATGGCCATCATCAAAAAATCTACAAACAACAAATGCTGGAGAGGGTGTGGAGAAAAGGGAACCCTCTTGCACTGTTGGTGGGAATGTAAATTGATACAGCCACTATGGAGGACAGTATGGAGGTTCCTTAAAAAACTAAATATAGAACTACCATGTAACCCAGCAATCCCACTACTGGGCACATACCCTGAGAAAAACATAATTCAAAAAGAGTCATGTACCACAATGTTCATTGCAGCTCTATTTACAACAGCCAGGACATGGAAGCAACCTAAGTGTCCACTGACAGATGAATGGATAAAGAAGATGTGGCACATGTATACTATGGAATATTAGCCATAAAAAGAAATGAAATTGAGTTATTTGTAGTAAGGTGGATGGACCTGGAGTCTGTCATACAGAGTGAAGTAAGTCAGAAAGAGAAAAACAAATACCATATGCTAACGCATATATATGGAATGTAAGAGAAAAAAAAAAGGTTCTGAAGGACCTAGGGGCAGGACAGGAATAAAGACACAGACGTAGAGAATGGACTTGAGGACACGGAGAGGGGGATGGGTAAGCTGGGATGAAGTGAGAGAGTGGCATGGACATATATACACTACCAAATGTAAAACAGATAGCTAGTGGGAAGCAGTCGCATAGCACAGGGAGATCAGCTCAGTGCTTTGTGACCACCTAGAGGGGTGGGATAGGGAGGGTAGGAGGGAGACACAAGAGGGAGGGGATATGGGGATAGATGTATGCATATAGCTGATTCACTTCGTTATACAGCAGAAACTAACACACCATTGTAAAGCAATTATACTCCAATAAAGATGTTAAAAGAAAAAAAAAAGGGGGGAAAAAAAAAAAGAGATCTCAGAACCTTTGAAATGCTCATTTATTCCTCTTCACAGCAGCCTGACACCGAAACACTAAGTAAAAACCGAATCTCAGGGGCAAGGCTAGGATAGGAATTACAAATCACTGAAAGGAGTAGTGTTTCTATCACATTTCTGGGCTCTGCACGATTGCTTTTCTTCACTAGGCAAACAGCAGTGGCAGATATGTACCCTGGAGTTCGGCAGCCTGGGTTCAAACCCAGCCACTTACTCTCTTCCTGTGCCTCAGTCTCCTCATCTGTAAAGTGGAGCTAATAATAACACCTTTTACAGTATTAAGTGTTAAATTTAAGGATTAACACATTAACTCAGGTAAAGCCCTTAGAAAAAGACCTGGTACGCAGTAAGCACTCATAAAAAAAAAAGAATAATAATCATAATAATTATTATATCTATATAATAGCAATTACTGTCATTGTTGATTCTATTCTGTTGTATTCCATAAGAAGACTCCCACGTGATGTGTATAATAAAATCTCATCTACTCAGCAAGGCCTACAAGGCCATTCATGGCCTGCTCGCCACTTCCTGCCCACCTCTATCCGCTGACACTTCTTTCCCAGGAGTCTGTATGTAGCTAAACCAAACTATAGGCTGCTCCCCTTGCAGTGTTTCCTGCCTCCATGCCATTGTACACACTGTCCCTCCTCCTAGAATGCTCTCTCCACCTAGCCCCTGGGCAAACCTCAACTCACCCTTCAAGACCTCATATAATTGTCGCCACTTCTGAGATGTCTTCCCGACCTCAAGTGTGGCTGGCCTCCCCTTCACTGTACATTTCGCAGCCGAGTACCTGCTCCACTGTTGCTGTGTCCACGTCCCCCAGGATGGCAAGCTTCTTAAGGGGAAGGCCCACATCACATTTTTCTCCCCACATGTACCAGCACCTCACACAGCACCTGCACACATCAGGCACTCGGGAATTCTTTGCTGAATGAACACATCCCTCGCCAGCATCACTGAGGTTTTTAACAACATGAACATTTAACAACATGGACATTACTACAGAGTTGACCTGAAGAGCCAGTAGTTGGCACCTTTCCTTTCTCCAGGTTGATGGTTGGGCCTTTCCTAGAGCCAGACTGCCTACAGGCTTTGGTCCATGCACAAGGGGGATGGCAGGAAGCAGGTCTTTGACACCATCCAGAAAAGCTTCCATTTCCTGCTGGTCGTGGTCCCAGGTCCCAAGCTGGGTTCTTTATGGGACTCCTGGCAATAATCCAGAAAGCTGGATCTTAACACTCCCACCCCCTACATGGAGACAGAGCCCTAGGCTGAGACCAGACCAGGGAGGAGGGAAGGAGGGGCTCGATTTATAACCAAGCCTTATGCATGAGTCTGGCCTGAAGGTGTTGGTCAAAAGGAGGGGGCAGGCTGGGGAGTTGTTTCTCAGATTCTCTGGAGAGTTCCAAGAAACAATGCTACTGAGAACACCACCCTCTTTTGGAACTTGTTTCTTCCGTCCCTTTTTGTGTTGTGTGACCTCTGGTGGCCTCCCCTAGGAGGCGGAATGAGATCAGGAACTAGTATTTACTGAGCACCTACTCTGTGCTAGCCACGGTTCCAGGCACTTTACATACTCCAATCTCCATCTGCCACAGCTAGTGCCTGCCAGAGGGAGAAGGAACACGCAGGTCTGCCTGACTCCAAAGCTAATGCAATAGTACTTTCCCCTAAAAACCAACAAATAATCTTACAGCCCATAGTATGACCTGGTGGTTAAGAGGGTGGACTTTGGCACCAGGCCAGTTTTGGTGCCAGCTCTTCCACTTATTAGCCATGAGACAGTGGACAAGTGTCTTAACCTCTCTGTGCCTCAGTTTCCTCATCTGTAAAATGGGGGAGTGGCAGCCATGGAGATGTGCTGCTCAGAACTCCTTCAAGAGAACCTACCTGACCACCTTATGCGTATGGCTTCAGAGTAGGGGCAACGATGTCAACGTGACCATCCCTCTTCACCCCAGGAGGGAAGGAGCCTGGGGATGACTGCTTCTGGGCCCAGGGCCACATGATCCTCCAGGCTGTGCCCAGCCAGTGACTGAGAGTGGAGGGGGTGTTAGTTTCAGCCCATTCCTGCAGGACACCTGATCTTTCTAAGAAGTGACTTTTGCACGGAGACTGCCATCAGCCTGGCTGAGGGTTTCTCAGAACTGCACTGCTGTCTGAGGCTCTTCCTACCCAGTCTTTCCTGCCCTCTCTCGTTTTTACAGCTGTCAGCCCTACATCGATCTTCCCCCTTTCTCCTTCATAGCCATTCGGCCCCATAAATCTATGGCACATCTAATCCCATTTTGGCCTCTGCTTCTTGAAGGACCCTAACTAGTAATAACTAATAATAATAAGTAATAACAGTACCTCCTTCATAGAGTTGTGGTCAGGGGTTAATGCATTACTCTTTGTAACTACTCAGGACAGCACAGCATAGGTGTCAGCTCTCACCTTTGCTACAAACGACATCCACTCCACTCACAGATTTGTCTGATGGCAGAGATTTCTGTGGTGTTCCCTTACAGACCTGAAGAAAATGTAACCTTAGCTAAAGATGGTATTTCTCATTCCTCTTAAGCCCGTTTCTGCTGGGCCACAAAAACCACCTCCCTCTGATGTAAATATTTATTTGCAGTAAGTCAGGAAGAATTTATTCAAGGATTAGTTCACACCTTCAATCAAAGAGACATTGGCTCCACTGCTAAATCAACAAACTGGACAACCCAACCTAAGTCTGACCCCATCTCCCTCTCTGGGTTTTGGGCAGTGGGGGCTGGTGTAGCTGCTCTCTTTGGTCCCTCACGCTGTAGCATTCTGGTGTGAGGACATCTGTTTGCCTCAGACACAGCCCCCCAATCCCCAGCTATGTCTTTCCTTGCCACCCACTCTGTTCTGGGAGAGGTGGCTCCTGGGTGTGTAAAGGCCACACAGGCCAGTCAGGCTGGGCCCAGTCACCCTTTCTATAGTCTGGGGTGGATGGTCCACAGACTAAGAAGGGCTGGAATGCCGGTTTGTAGAGGGAGGCTAAGGTAAGCCATTTCCACCTGCTTTGGCCTTGTGATTTACATGACGGGCACTGGGAAAGCATCCCCATTTTGATAGAAGGTTATCCTCCCTCTTCCTCTCCTCTCATCCAGTATAATCATCCCTGACCTAGGGGATATCAGGGTGGGAACAAGCACAGGAGTTCCCTTTTCAGTGGCAGTCTCTGACATCAGCACTTCCCCTAGGGGCTCCCCAAGAGAGGGGGGCCTTCCTCTGAATCCCTCTGCTCCCCAAATGTGGATTCCTCATTCACAGGAGCAGCTTGCTCTAGACAGCTATGCTGAGTGTTCATCACCCAACACTCCTCTCTTCAAAACTGAAGGACTCCTCACTCGGACCCCCGACTTGAAATACTCTCCTGCACTGTCCCACTGAGGGACCGCCCCCCCCACCCCGCCGCCAGACCCCTCTCCTGGACTGTGTGCACATCCTCCCAGACGTCCTCCCGTCACCATAGCCAGAAGTGCCCGCTGCAACAGCACCTCCCATTTATAACCTGGACCACCTCTCTGCCTCCCAAGCTCCCATTTCTACATCCTTAACCCCTGTAGGCTCTGTCTGCCCAAGCCGGTGCAGCTGCCATTCGTGAAAACCACAGTGTTAACTGTTTCTAAAGATTTTAGGTTCCAGAAAACATAAGAAGGTTCTAGATGGCTTGTAACGTGAAAGAAAGCAGCCTCCTTTTACTCTGGTGAAAGTCACACTTTTTAATGAAAGGAAGTTACCATTAAGTGACAAATGTCATAGAGCCAGCCATGAACCTTTCTGACTTTCTTGTGGCCGTAAATGATGACCATACGCAATCAAATCTCCAGGTCAACAGAGGGACAGATTGATGGTAGAACCACCATCGGCATGTTAACAATTTGACCTGAAACCTTCCAGGACAGTTTGGGATGAGGAACTTGTATTTAATCTTTATAGATTGCCTCACAGTCACTTATGGCAGCTCTTAAAATATATCCAACAAGGACACAATGCAATGAATAGGTCTTAAATAACAGTCCCCTCTCTGTTTAGGAACTGCCCGTTTCAGTCAACAGGAAAGGGTGAGGGGGAATGGGAGAATAATGCGCTTTTCAGACAGACCTGGAGTTGAACCCTGACTCATCTCTAACATCTGGGCAAGGTGTTTAACCTCCCTTAACGTGCTGCCTCCTCTGTAAGGTAAAAACAGACACCTGCCTCACAGGATTCTCACCAGGGTAAATGAATCAACGTAGGACAGATACCTACAATGGAGGCTGACACACAGCAGGCACCAAGAAATGTTCATTTTCTTCCTCCCTCCCTCCCATCACCCCATCATCTCTCATATCTAGAAAACAGAACGTGCTGCCGACCCCCTCATCCATGCTTTGCTCACAGCCCACGGGGTTTCTAGGCAAACCCACAGAGTTTAAGGTCTTGATAACAGCTAAAAGCTGTGGAGCCCCTTCCCTCTTCCAGGCTTTGTCCTAAGTGTCTATGTGTGTATTAGCTCATCTAATCTGCCCAATAGCCCTGACGCATATATGTAAGACGATCATATCTATATCTTAGAAAGGGTGAAAGTAAGGCAGAGAGAGGTGAAGATACTTGCCCAAGGTCACCTAGACAATTAGTGGTAGAGCCAGCATTTCAGCCCAAGCCATCTGGCTCCAAAGCATACACAGCCATCCTTCTCTCTGCCCCCCAAGCCACAGGACAGTAGGGGTTACACATGCAGGCTCAATCACTCTAAACAAAAGTAGGTAAGCAGAGAGGGTGGGAGTCTCAAGGGGCTTTCCTCACTCAAAGAACAGAAACGCAGTTTGCCCGGACCAGGGTGACTAATCAGAAAAATGTCCCACAAAAGGCTAAGGCAGGCTTTGAGGCCCAGAGATATGGGGCCATGAGCAAATCCACTCACTCTCTTAGGATACATGAATGCTACATGGAAGGTCAAAGTCTCCGATAACTTGACTTTAATAAATTTACATTTATTGCCCATCTACTGGGTACTTCACACGCATTCTCTCATTTAAGCCTAACAACAACTCACTGAGGTGGGTATTACCCCCTTTGTAAAAAGAGGTAGTGAAGGCTCGCTGAGGCAAAGGGATTTACCCAAGTCCACCCGGCCGCATGTGGCAGAGTTGGGTGAACCCAAGTCAGCCCTGCCTCTGTGTCCTCTCTGCCAAGCGAGAATAGGGTACTCGCCCCAGGATCCATCTCTGTGGGCAGCCAGACAGCTGCTGCGCCCTCCCTGCCCCCTTCCTTCCCACTCACCCCACGAGGCACTGCAGGGTCATCATCCTAACCCAAACAGCAGGGTCGCCCAGATCACTGCCAGGAGGAAGGCACATGCCTCACCTCCCAAGTCAGACACAGCCAGATGCAGTCACGATTGTGTCCCAAAGGCCCTCGGGGGCTGGCGGAGGCCCTTCACGACAGCTGCTACAGCGCAGTCCATCTGGAAGGGCTCATTTTGCTGAATGCTTAACCCTTCTGAGGACCCTCGGGGCTGAGGGATGCCATACCCTACTGAGAGAGGTACTCGAGAGGAGAGGGTGAGCCAAGGCACCCCAGAGAAACCCCACTTTCCCCCACTCGTTTCTGCTTCCCAGCGCTGGGAAGGTAGGAGGCCAACATTCCCCAGAGGGAGAGGCCATGAGTCTACTGAGTTTTAGGAATCTAAGAATGAACACACCCAAACACCTACCATACATCCCCAAGCAAGAAAAGGGCCCCCCTGAGTCCCAGTGGCTTGGGTGAAGACCCAGAAAGTGGCCCCATGAGGCTGAAGCGAGAGGCTGCCGTGGGTGTGCAGCGCCCTGACCCAGCTTCTCATGGGTTCCCAGGAGATGAACAAAAGGCTCACACAGCCATCTGAGGCGTCAGGTGGCAGCTGCCTCTGACCAGAGGCCATTCATGAACGCCTGCTCAGTCACTCAGCCCCCCAGGCAGCCTGGGGGTGTTGGCAGCTGATGAGAGAGACTTTCACCCAAACACAGGTCTGGGTTTCCCTGGAGAAAAAGAAACCTGAGTCAGCTGACTTCTGGGGCATTCTCTTGGCAGGCTCACCCGAGTAAACAGAGCTGTTAGATCTGTAGTACAGGGGCCACGGCCTGCTGTGCTGGAAGCACCTCCAGAATCGGGGTGCTGCCCCTGCCCCAGATGCCACCTTAGCAAGAGAGACCTGCAGGGGTCCTGGCTCTACCGGCCGACTGGCCACCCCCTGACAACATGTCGGATCCTTCCTCTACCTGGAGCACCTCTCCTGCCTGCCTGCCTTCTGATTCAGGCCTGGTGCCCAGGATTCCTGCTCCCCTCCCTCTGCCCTGCTCCACACCCTGGACATACTAACAGGGGGCATGCTCCTGAGGGCCTTTCTAAGCCAAGCTCGTTCGAGGGCCACGTAAGTGACTGACCTTCCTCCTCTACCTGGAGAGCTCAGTACAGAACCCATCACATTCATCACCTACCAGCTCTGTGACCTTAGGCAGGATGTGAACTTCTCTGAGCTATGGCTTCCTCATCTATGAAATGGGAATAACAATACTTATATCAAAAGGTTGTTATGAATATACAGAATAGGCAAATCTATAGAGGCACAAAGCAGATTAGTGGTTGCCAGAGGCTAAGGCAGGGAGGGAGGAATGGGGAGTGACCACTTCATAGGTCTGGGGTTTCTGTTTGGGGTGATGAAAATGTCTGGAATTAGATAATGGTAATGGTTGCACAACCTTGTGAATGAACGTAATGACACTGAATTGTACACTTTTAAATGGTTACAATGGTAAATTTTATGTGATGTGTATTTTACCACAATAAAAAAGAAAAAAGTTTATTATGAGACTAAGTGAAATGGAAGTTGTAGAAATATTGATTGCAGAGCCTGGGATATAAGAGGTCCTCAACAGATTTTAATTTCCTTCCTTCCTTCAGATCATCACACTGAATTGTACACAACATGGTCCTCCATGCCCACCCTGGGCAGACTGCCTTTCTCTTTAGATATCTGCTCTGAGATGCTAATAGGATGGAGCCACATGTTTTTCATAAAGCAAAGCCTTTACCGTTGGCCCATAGGAGAGAGTGTCTGATTACACCACGCCCCCTTCCCACTCCTGCTGGTGACCTCATTTACGTGTTTCACCACGGCCATACCCCAGCATTGAGTCCTACAGGAGGAGGGCAAAATCCACTTTGATACCAAGGTCAAGGACTTCCCTCAGTATCTCCTCACTGTTTCCACAAAAGCTGTCATCCTAAAAAAATAAAAGATCATCTTGGGAAAGCAGTTTTCCAGGAGTCTCTCATGTTTCTGCACATCTTGTGAATGGAGACACTGTCTTGGTTATAGATTATCTTTTCAAGAATGTTTATATAGCAAATGGCATCAGAAGATAGATAGTGTCCCCCTTCAAAGCAAAGGGCAGGTAGGCTTACTATCCACTATAAAAGATATGGGTTCCCTAAGCTCAGGGTTCCTCGCCTGTAATGCAATCCACAACATGTACAAGTGACACCTGGCCCTCTTTCTGTCACCCTGAGGAAATTAGGGGTTGGCACAAAAAAACTGTACTAAGCAAGGCTTAGTTAGTATTTCTAATCATTATCACTTGCCTTTCTTTCCCACAAGGTGCTAAACTCCTTGAGGGTAGGTAGCATGTTTTATTTATCTTTGAATTTCACAGAACAGATACTAATAAATGTTTGCTGAATGAATTAATGAGTGAATGAATGGAGGAATGGAAGGATGGAGAGATGTTTCTCTTCTGTCAAACTGGCAGTTTTATTTGACCCTGCCCCTCCCGTTTCTATGGTTTTCCTAGCTCCTGACATCATATCCAATATTTTAACCACTTACTTTGCCAGATATTTGCCTGGCTAAAGCCATTGGATGTAGGTAATTAGACCCAAATACTCTGTCTGAAGGCTTTGGATTGGAATGTTGGCGGGATCTTATATCTTTGCCCAGGTCTGGACATCTCTCAGACCATCCCTGCCCTGCCCTCCCAGCTTTGTCCTGTACCTACAGTATTCAGCCCCATTGCCATTGTCATGACCTAGTGGTGACCTATAGTTCTAATATGCACAAAAAGACATAGGTCCAGGACACCAAACCACACATTGCTGGTCACCATTGAACCAGCAACAAATGTTTGTTTCTCATGTTTGTACCTGTTAGGCTGAAAGGGCATCACAGTGCTGGGCACAGAGCAGGTGCTCTGCTAATATTTATTTAATGAATGAATAAGCTTTCCTTTAAATTAAATTAATTGCCTCCTTCTTATATTAAGTCAATATCCTGAGCAATGGGACACAAAATATAACCAAAAAGGAGAGGAACCTGAAATGTCGCTCTGGTCATTTCTTTTGCCTCAATGTCCGCATGGCAAACACAATCTCCAGAAACAGAAAGCGATGGAATTTGATGCGATAGCAGCCTTCACCTGCCATAGAACCCCTGCCTCTGTGTACAGCTTCATCACACACTATATACGATGTAGAAGATGATGACAAAAGTGTATCTGCTCTATATGCACTTGCAATTGCAAACAGCTACTCACCTTTTCTATAGTGATGTAGAAAGGTTAGCCAGTCTGCATTTTGCCAAGGAAAGCCAGCAGTGAATAGCTACTTAATGTAAAGGCTTTGGCGCCTGTTTCTCACATGGTTGGCAGACAAACTGAAGTGCTAAATCCATGGCTCAGGGGTCACAAGAACACTGCATTCTCTACTGCACCAGTTTCCCCTGGCCTCAGTTCACCCGAGGAAGACTTGTCTTTTATTCTTTAAAGAGTAGAATTTAGGGACTTCCCTGGTGGTGCAGTGGTTAAGACTCCACGCTCCCAATGCAGGGGGCCTGGGTTCGATCTCTGGTTAGGGAACTAGATCCCACATGCATGCTGCAACTAAGAGTTCTCATGCCACAACTAAGGAGCCGGTGAGCCACAACTAAGGAGCATGTCTGCTGCACCCAAGACCCGGCGCAAACAAATGAATAAAAATAAATAAATAAATAATTTTAAAAAAGAGTAGAATTTTACTGGATATTATCTATCATTAGATGCCCAGTAGTCAATGAAGCATTTGTTTGTTTTTGATTCCCTTCACTCTAGAAGAGATCTATGCCTGCCCATCTATGGGAATTTATACAATAAGATTAAAAGGCTCTGGAAAAATCCAGGCAGTATTTATGGAAGTAAAACAAAACTGGATTGGTTATAAACCACAAAACTGCATATTCGCCCAAGGATGTGGCAGTTCAGTAGAGCTCAGAGACTTTGCCAGGAGAGCTGTTGAGTTGAGCCCTCAGGCAGAAGGACTTGGCACCTCAGGGTGCCGGATTCTAGTGCCTGACCCCCCAGCATTACAAGCCCAGCAACCTGATTTTGGCAATGCTCAGAAAGTTGACCAGACTTTGGGGGCACCGACTCAGACTACCCAGGCTCACAGGAGGTTTATGTACAAACCAGAATTCACTCCACTTCACTAATCAATTCTGAGAAATAGATATACAAGAAAAAACAAGAACAGAAAGAGAAAAAGATGGAGAGGGGAGGAGGAAGGAGAGCAAGAGGGAAAAAAGAGAGAGAGAAGGAAAGGAAGGAAGAAATGGAGGGAGGGAGCCAGAGCAGTCATGCTCCATGGTCAGTGCTGGTATCCCTGTAAGCAAATCCAAAAGGGAGACCCAATTAGAAACAGAACATCACTTCTTGGGTTGAAGTCAAAGCCAAGAGAAATTGGGAGGGTATGGGGGAGGCTGTCACCCAGAACTGTGCTGAGGCCTCATGAACTATCCTTCCCCCACAAGAGACAACACCTTTGCAGGACCTGAAAACACCCTGGCAGATTCCAGCCTCTCTCCCTTGGAAGGTCCTCGATAAACACTGCCAAGTTCTTGTCCTGTGAGTTACCTTTTTCAAGGCTCCAGGCCCACCCTCCCTTCTGGATAACTGATGTTCTTCCAGAGACCACATGATTCTACTGCAGACCTGTCACCTCCTCCATGGTAGGACTTCCCCCAAAGATATTACCAAGTCACCTTGATTGGAGTTCAGGCTTTCCAAAAACACCTCTGTCATCCTCTGGAATAACATCTACAGATGATTTCTTTCATTCATATTGTGTGAATTTTATTCTGTAACTCTTAAGGGACTACCTTAGTTCCAATTATTGGGGGTTGGCGCGGCGGGGGGGGGACAGCCTCTCTCTCAGGTGTGAACAGTCTATTGGCTCAGTCAGTAAAGGTACTATTTACAGAGCCAGACAGGCTCTAGCCGCAAGGAGGTATTTTCCATGTCTTAATTACACACTAACTGTAATGGTTACAAACACCAAAGCAACCCATTGAAAAGTGCAGATGCTTAATGATATGGGATCAGGTAGCAGCAAGTGACCGGCTATTGTTTTTCACTAATCTGATCTATCAGTTCAGTCAAAAGAAGGAGCTGGCATCAGACACAAACACTGCTAATGATTAATCATCAGAAATATCAATATTCGGATTGAATTTCCTACACTCTTCTGGAAATGCAGACATCTGAACTCCCCAGGCACATGTATATTTTGACCAATTATTTTAACAAGCTCAAAGCAGGTCATCATGGCAAAAACATGTAAACAACTGCTCTCTGGTCAGAGAAAACAGATATTGGGCCATTTTTCTTGTGGAGAGAGTAGAGCTGCCACATAAATATAGGATGCCCAGTTAAATTTGAATTTCAGATAAGCACCAAATAATGTAATATTTGGGATATATTCATATTTTTAAAAGTTTTCTTTATCTGGAATTCAAATTTAACTGGATGCCCTATATTTGTATTTACCAAATCTGGCTACCCTATATAGGAGTGAAAGAGAAAATTTTTAATTCACACTTCTTAATAAGTTACATATAAAACACAGCTGCAGAGATTCCCCCATGACAGTAGCAAAGCTTCACGCTGAGGCATCGGCCTCAAACCAGAGTAGGGAATCCCAGGAATGAGGGGTAAGAGTGGCTGCTTCCCTGCTTTGCAAACTTCTCAGGCATGAAGGGCAGCAGAGAGGGGGCTATATTATTTATTATGCTGCCCTCCACTGAAAGCCCTGCTAAGATGCTCTGAGCAAAAAGCCTGCCCCACCTGGCTCCTTGGATGTGCAGACAGAAGTGCAAAAAGGGAGATGTTTTCTTCACTCCTCCCACTGTCCAGTTATCTCTTCCTGGAATGTGAAGACCAAACTTGCAGAAGCTAGGGGAAACATGGGTGGCAAATCAATAGCCTCTGGTCTTGGGATCCAGATAATTCAAGTAGAAGATAGAGGGTGGTTGCTTGTTTGTTTGTTTGTTTCCAAAAACCCCCAGGCAATTGCATCAGTGCATCCTCACCTTTAAGTACATCATGGATATGTCATTTCATACTCAGGAATCACCACCTCCACAGCCACCGCCGTCCTCATGAGTTCCAACACTCGCTCTGCCATTGAACACAGTGGGATCTGGAGCAATTCACTTACATTTTCAAGGTCTTGGTTTTCCAACCTTTAATACAAAGAAAGGTTTTTGTTCATTAGAAAAGTAGGAGGAAGAGGAGGAGGATCCTTAGCCCTGAAACCCACTGGAAAAACAAAATCTAATGAAAAGATATTAGGACCTTCTTGCTCTAAACTTGTATGTGTAAATGTCTGCATTTTCATATTGGCTGGAGAATGAAGGATATATTCCTATTATAAAATTATTATATGTTGTCCTTCATGGGACAAGATGTATTTTCAGTGCTGCTGTATGTTCCAGCTGTAGGAACTGAAGTTTGTTGGGTTGTCTACACTTTCTTGCCAGATCTGCAGAGTTAATGAGGTGGGAAGCCACAGTTAGTCTGTAGTCCCAGCGAAGAGGTTTTCCCCACCTAAATCCTACCGCCTCTTTGGGCACCAACCACGTGACCTTGGAGCTGGAGCTCTTCTCTAACCCATGAACCATATTCTCACGCCATGTACGGCAAGCAGGCAGCTCCCTGATTAATCCTCTGCTGGCTCCCTAGTTGTCAAATAATATCCAAACTTCTTGGCTTCTCCAAATGGGTCCCAGGCCCACCATGTGACACTCCCCTTCATGTCCCCTATCCTGGTGTCTTCCTGGGACACAATCTCCCCATCACAACCTCTGGCCTTTTGTACACACTGTTCCTTCTGCCCAGAAGGACCCTATCCTTCTTTTTCATCTGGCTAAATGATACCCATCCTTCAAGAACCACTTCGGTTGTCACCTCCCTGGTGAAGTTTTCTTACAGCCCACAGATGGTCCCACCCTCTCTCTTCTCTTCTCTCACCTCATTGGCTCCTTTCTCTATAATGCCACTCCCTACCCCCTCCATTGCATAATGGATTGCTTGTTTACAACTTTCTCTCCTCCAGCTGACCATGAACCGCTCAAGGAACAGACCATGTCTTAAACATCTTTATTTCCCCAGCACTTGGACCAGAATAGGTATAATAAATGTTGACTGAATCAGTGAATACAGAAACCACAGATAATTCAAATAGCATCTTCCCTGGCCTGTAAATTAGCTGTTGGATGAGTCAGTTCATAATCTATGAAGAGTTCAAAGTCCATGAGGTTCATAATCTATGAAGAGTCCTGTACACACCATTATTTTATTAGCTAGAAGGGACAAGAAAGTCATGGTGGGACTTCCCTGGCGGCGCAGTGGTTAAGAATCCTCCTGCCAATGCAGGTGACATGGGTTTGAGCCCTGGTCCGGGAAGATCCCCCATGCCACGGAGCAACTAAGCCCATGCGCCACAACTACTGAAGCCCGCGCACCTAGAGCCCGTGCTCCACAACAAGAGAAGCCAACGCAATGAGAAGCCCGTGCACCACAACGAAGAGTAGCTCCCGCTAGCTGCAACTGGAGAAAGCCCATGCACAGCAACGAAGACCCTACACAGCCAAAAATAAATAAATTAATTAATTTATTTAAAAAATATATATATATGGCCTGATTCTAATTCTACCAGATATTTACAATGGGTCAAATAATAAATAAAATTTAGCACGTAAACCACTTAAAAAAAAAAAAGAAAAAAGTCATGGTGGAGTGCAAGTACAGGACGATGTCAAGATTTCCTCACTGGGGGCAAGACACAGGCAGGGAAACTGCTTCAATTCCAGGCTCAGTACTGGAGTCCCACCCTCAGAGTCCTGGCTCCAGGATCCATGGTGCTGGGGTCATCCTGCTGGAGGTTGGGGAAAGGGGACTAGACCAGGTAGATCACTTGAGTGCCCTAAAGCTCAGACTGAGCCCCACCTGGGTGCTGAGCACAAAGAAGAAGAAGGAGCGAGCTGGCACTCTGTGTGCTCAGGTGACTGTCCCCCCACCCCTCATAGCCTTTTGCCAGCCCCCAGTTCAGTCACTTTCCCGAAAATCAGAGATGATTCTCCAGACAACGTGACTCTTAAGAAAATGGAATTAATCATCTTGCTCAAGAGCTGGTCAAACAGGGGCCCCTGCAGGATGGGGGCATGTGGCCTAAATGGTCCTTTGGAGCAGAAGCCAACTGAGGTAGAGGAAGATTTCCTGCAGATCGCATGGTTGGTGATGCCAGGAACAACAGCCTAGAGAACCACACTGAACAGGACTGTTTCTGCTCCTGAGAGTACACACACATGGCATGCACACACACACACAGAGTTCACACACATGAGCGTGTACACATACACACACAGCCCTCTCCCTCACAGGAGCTTTGGAGCTCTCACTTCAGGGTCCCTCCAGATGACTGCCACCAGTTCCCATCTGCTCCTCTGTGGTGGTCCCTTCAGGATAGAAAAGTGACCCTGACTCTCCCCCACTGCTGGCCATTTTCTTGAGCTCAGTAACTATTTACAAGGTAAGAGAATACCAGATAGATACGAAGCAGAGTCCACCCATGGAGACATCAACCATTTCCCAGGGTCGACATAACCTTCTCGAGATCTTCCCCTTTCACGTCTCCTGAGCTGTCTAGTTTTTATCTAAGACCCTTCTGCCTGGTCCCCAACAGAGCCTGGAGACATTAGTGTTCCTGGGGCTGGGGGTTCTCAAGTCAAATCTCACCTTGGCCCAGTACCTACTGTGTGAACTTGGATAAATTACTTGAGCTTTAGGACTGTTGACTCGCTTGTAAAATGGGGATAATACTACTTGGTAACAAGGAAGCCTGGCACTTGAGAGACCTTCATCAGAAATTCCCTTTCATTTCCGCTAAGCAAGTCTCCTGGCTGCTTTTTGTCTTTCTAATTTCCTGACCCACAATCTTTTGGGAGGAAATAACATGGGCAGCAGATTGGGAGGGATACTTACACACACGTCTTTAATGGCTACTGGATATCTATAAACAAGACACATCCCATATTAAAATGATCTACCCCAAGAAGCACAGAGGTGCCAGGCCTGGTATCCTGCTTCCATCTTTAATAACTCTCTCCCCTCTCCATCTCCCCATCCTCTCCCCTTCCTCACTAACTACACCCAGAGGATACAAGATATCAACCTTACTCAGAGATGGAATGACCCATTCAGAATTACTCCCTCCATTCAACAAACATTTACTGAGCCTGTGCTGATGCTGGGCTTGACTCTGGGGATTCAGGGATGACAGAAGGGGCCCCTGACCGCCTGAATTTTCCAGCTAGTAGCTTGGTATATGGATGGGGATGTATGTGGAGGTGGTGGGGTGCAGGTACAGACATGCAGGGGTGTGCATAAGTCATCACACGACAATATGATAAATGTGGTCATGGAGATGAATCCAAAGTACCGTGCTGGGAGGAGCAAAGAAAGGCAAAGTAAGGGAAGGCTCCACAGGAGAGGAGCTGGAGCTTAGAGGGTGAGTAGCAATTCACCAGGGAGCTGTGGGCTCAGCAAACAACACCAAGGGGGCTGCCTGGGCTGAAACACTCTCTTGGATGTGATTATCAGGTGAGGGCATCAGTGCCAGGAATCAGGGGTTAGTGACTGGGGCCGACTCCAGAAGACAGATATGGTGGGGCGCAGGCACACTGGACCCAGCACAGGAAGGCCTGGAACCCTGACCCAGAGCCACAACTTAGAGCAATGACACCTCAGCCACTTACACCAATCATCTGAGCTGGGGCAGCTCGTACAAAATGTGTTGCACAAACGTTCACTGAATGAATGAGCATTCCCATCTATAAAATGGGATTGATAATATTTACTCCAACTATCCCATAGGATTATTTGGGAGGGTGAATTGAGGCCAGTGAGATGGAAAACCCTCTAAACAGTAAAACACTATACCAATATAAGAATTATTAAGTGAAGTGATATTGTTGGTTTCCAGAGACAAAAACCATCTGAGGAAGCAACTGGTGAAGTACAGCGACTTCTCCAGCTGGCAAGGGAGCAGCTCTAATTAAGGAAGTCCCTTCTCTCCAGTCATGTTACTAGACTATTACGACTACTATTAGGGAAATCTTTTACATTGGTGAGTGGAACAAAATGAGAAAGACTTTAAGTGATAAGAAACAGCAGCAGGATTGGGTATATAAATAGTCAGGGTGGTGGGGAGACGAAAGAACTATCCCATCTCAGCATTCCACTTGAGAGTTACTGATGGTCAAGTCTCAGCCCCTATTTTAGAGAAAAGGATACTGAGGCCCAGAGAGGGTACAGGGTCCCAGTGCTCACCTGGACCAAGTAATAATCATGACAGCTCACATTACTGAGTACAGCCCTATGACTGAGCACCTACATATATCAGGTCATTGGATCCATAGAACAATCCTATGAGGTAGATACTACAATTATCTCCATTTTACAGATAAGAAAACGAACTCAAGCCAAGCAGCTTGTCCAGGGTCACAGTCAGTAAGTGAGGGTTAAGACTTACAACTCCCTGTTGCCAGGGCAACCAGAAGTCCACAGGTAAAGAAATCTTTGTGGTAAGAAATATATTGTTTAATTTATTTGGGCTGGGGGGAAAGATGGGACTAAAATGGAGATTACTGATGTCATAGAGTATGGGAAAACCTATAATGATCTTTCTTACTTGGGAGTGAAAAAATGTGCAAGGGCTTGGGAGCTGATAAGCCATGGCTCAGTTGAAGCCAGACCCTAGAGAAAGAAATGCAGTTAGAGGCGCCATAATGCCTGAACCCTCCTGCTCCCTCTCTCTCACTAGCTGACACCATCAATTCGAGGTTAATGCATGCCAGGGTTGGGAGCTAATTATTCCACCATTACAGACATAAATTTCCCCTGGAGAACAGCCAGAGATGGGAGCTAGGGAAAAGAGGAAGAGGCTGGGAAAAGAAAGAGGCTGCCTGGCTCTTACAAATGGGAAAATAATATGGCATCAGCTGGAGTGGGTTCCCAACCACTGGAAGATGCTTTGCAAAAATTTTTACAGTCTTTCCTGGTTTTTCTCCAAGCTATCTGCCTGGCTGGGGAGGATTTCCGGAGGTCATCAAGCCCCCATCCCCACCTGTCAGTATCAGTGGTTCCTAAAAGAGCTTGTAGAAAACCCTTCAATTCCACAATTTATTTAATCCTAATCTGTGCCAAGCACTTAGATGCAGGAAAGGGGGAGGGAAATCAGCCACAATGATTAACAAAACAGTTCCTGAATTTCAGGAGCTTTCAATACTGGGGAAGAAAAATGTGTATCCCAATCAACTCCAGCACTTGGCTATATTATAGGGACAGGGAGATTCACTCCAACTAGGAGGTTCTGGGAAGGGAGAAGCGTTTGAGGTGTGTCTTAAAGGATGAGTAACCTTTAGAGAGGGGGGAATGGGAAAGAAAGGGTATTCCAGGTGATGGAAGCAGCAAAAGCAAAACTTTGGAGGGAGGAAAAGATGGAACACATCGGAGTGGCTGGGACTTAGGGTGCAGCGTGTTGAGAGTGAGCTTGCATTGGGAGTAAAGGCCAGGGAAGTCAGCTGGGAGAGCCCATGGAGGGCCTGAAATGGCATATTATGGAATTTCGAACTTTCTGCTAGAGGCAATGGGGAGCCATTGATAACTTTTGAGGAAGGGAGTGACATAATCTGATCTGCATTTCAGAAAGAGGCTTGGGGTAGTGTATGGCAGATGGGAGCAAATGGAGGCAAAAGCATCAAGGTGGAAGCTCCTAAAAGACTCCAACAGGAAGAAGTAGGGATTTGAGTTAGTGTGTTGGCAACCTTGTCAAGGTGACTTTTGAGGATAAGAGAGGGAGACACCCTTACAAATGGAGATTTCCCTTGCAAAGGTAAATGTTTCTTACAAAAGGGCCTACTTGGTCTTCCAGGTCCTTTATGTCTGCTGTTTCTCAGAAAATAACCAGCTTAAAACAATTAATATGCCTAAGAGACATATTTTAGGGTGGCAAATTCTGGTCCCCTACAACACCAAAAGGCAAGTTTATTATTTTTAAATAAAATACATGCTACAGACAAACTATTTTTGGGGGGGGGGGAGGAACGTGTCAATGCCCAGAGAAGCTCAGGAAGAGTAAGGGGCACTCACAGTTCCTTTCTGGTGTTCTTTGACATTTTTCTGTCCAAACAAGGATGACAGTTTCCTCTAAAAGTTAGAGTTACAGCAAAACTGGGAGAAGACGGGGAAGTTTCACTTTCAGTTGTGGGCATTTATTATTATTATAACCTCTTATTTTTAGATCACGAGTATACTTGAGGATGTGAATCCACACATGTTTAGAAATGAAAATGCTGCACCTCCAAATCAGGGATTCCCCTACCATCTCCTTTCTGAAAAATCACACCAGAGGACTAGGAAAGTGTACAGAGGCATGTGAGCATGAACATGCAAGCGCACACACACAGGCATACCCCATGCCCCACGTCCAAGGAATGTTTTACACGTCTAGAGCTAACATAGCCACTCAAGGAGAGATGTATGTATATTCAAGGTGGGGGATTGAAGATGAAGGGCTCAGAACCCCATCCCACATGGACACAGAGTTCAAAGAGAGGAGAGAGGAAGGCCAGTAATAGAACAGGGAGCCTTCCGAAGCCAAGTGATCAGGGAGACACTAGGAGGAAGATCTGAAAATGGCACGGCAGAGGAAAAGGTGGAGGTCGCTTACCCTGGGTTCGGGAGTCTGGCTCTGGAAGGCTCTGGGGCTGGAGAGAGGCCGTCGTTAATCACACACCTTCCATTCACCCTGTGACTCAGCTAGGTAGATGCTTTGGTATTTCTTTTTTGTTTGTTTTTTGGCCACGCCGCGCAGCTTGCAGGATCTTAGTTCCCGAACCAGGGATGGAACCCAGGCCCTCTGCAGTGGAAGTGCAGAGTCCTAACCACTGGACCGCCCGGGAATTCCCGCTTTGTGTATTTGTGATCCTCACAATAAGCCCCTGACACAGACATAAGTATCCCCCTTTTTTTTTTTAATTTTTTAATTTTATTTATTTATTTTCAGCTGTGTTGGGTGTTCGTTGCTGCACGCGGGCTTTCTCTCGTTGCAGCGAGCAAGGGCCACTCTTCATTGCGGTGTGCAGGCTTCTCACTGTGGTGGCCTCTCTTGTTGTGGAGCACGGGCTCCAGGCATGCGGGCCTCAGCAGTTGTGGCACACGGGCTCAGTAGTAGTGGCTTGCGGGCTCTAGAGCACAGGCTCAGTAGTTGTGGCTTGCGGGCTCTAGAGCGCAGGCTCAGGAGCTGTGGCGCACGGGCCTAGTTGCTCCACGGCATGTGGGATCTTCCCTGACCAGGGATCGAACCCATGTCCCCTGCATTGGCAGGCAGACTCCTATCCACTGCGCCACCAGGGAAGCCCAGTATCCCCTTTTGCAAGTGAGAAAAACGAGGTTCAGAGGCCACAGGGAAGTGACTTGTCCCAGGTCACATGGGCAGGAAGGGGCAGAGTTGAGATTCACACCACTTCCAAAAACTCGTGTTCTTTTCTTTCCACCAGTGTTTCTCAAGAGGGCACCGTTGACATTTTAGGTTGGGTGGTTCTTTCATTGGGGGTGGGGCTGCCTAGGCATCGTAGGGTGTATAGGAACGTCCCTGGCCTCTTCCTGGTAGATGCCAGTATTACCTGCCCCTCCCCACCCAAGTTGTGACAGTGTCTCCAGACATTGATTGCCCCTTGCCCAACTGTGGACAAAACTGCTCCACTTGAGAAGTACTGCTCCACATCCTGCCACCTCCCCCAGCAAAGGCTTTCATGGTCCCCATCCACACCGCGTGCACAGCGAACGACCCTCCACTCCCAAGCCTGCACACTTCCTCAGCTCCACCATGTTTGCACATCGAGCCAGCTCCGCAAGGCTGGCTCAGTCAACACCATCACACCAGGGCACTGTGTGAACTGGGGCCACCACTTCCCTTCTCCGAAAACAAGAGGGCTGGTGGCCTTGACTCACCTGGGAAGTTGGTGTATTGCTTTGTTGCTTTTGTGTTTATTTTTGGTTTTCAAAGTAAAGATACCCTTGTCCTACCTCAACTCTCCTGGGGCCCAGGGCTGCATGCTCCTGGTAAGAACACCAGGCCTGAATCCTTTCTAGGGCTCATCTCAACCCCACCCTTCATTCATGAGTTCACTTTGATTCAGTCCCCACCTCCCAATCACTTTTCAGTCCCTCCTGTGTGCCAGATGTTCTGTCAGGGACTGGGGATCAGACAGGGCTTCTGGCCCAGGCTGAGGAACAGGGGATGACACACCACCATCCAGTGCAGAACCTGCTAAAAGACAGCTTTGCCTAGTGAGCTATGGAGCATAAAGAAGGGGGTGGCTGGGTGCTGCGTGCGTCGTTGGGGGGGCAGGAGGGCAGGAGGGTGTGTGAATGTGTGCAGGGATGGTGGAATATGTATATGTGCGAGTGGGGGTATCTGGAAGGGACTATGGGTGTGTGTACATGCGTAGGGGAAGGGATTATGGATACATATGTATTATATATATACTTAGTGTATATGTGTGTGTGTCTATATGTGAATAGTGTTTGTGGTGTATGTGCGTGTGTGTCTTTGTGCGTGCATGTTGTGTGTGTGTATGGAAGATAAATGTATATGTCTGTGTACAGAGTATCCGTGTGTGTGTGTGTGTATGTGCACATGTAAGGGGTCAGGGAGAGGGAAGACCTCCTGGAAAGACCAGCACTGGGTCTGGCTCCTGAAGAATGAGGAGCAATTCAGTGGGGAGAGCAGGGTGGGTGTTCCAGGAAGAGGGAACAGGGTGTGCAAAGTCCAGAGGCATGACTGAACGTGGTATGTTTGGGGTGCAGCGTCAGCAGAACAGAGAGGGGGAGAAGGGGAGAAGGGGAGAAGGTTGGGGTCACATCAGAAAGACCTTCCTGGAGACCTCAGCACCTCATTAAGTTCTAGGCAGGTGCCCCAGCCTTTTGGAGAGACGTCATCAGCAACAGGTTGGCACCTCTGGGGAGGCCCAGGAGAAGGTCTGGCAAGGCCACATCCATGGCCACACCTGAACTGGCTGCACGAATGCTTACAAAGCACATGCATACTACAGGGATTAGAAAGCCATGTTCTAAGGTTGAGTTTGGAGTGACACGTCTATAATATTCAGGGAAAGACGGGGTGGAAGCAAGCCAGGAACCTGCGGCAAAAATGGGCTGGGTTGAATTCTCTAACCTCGGAGGACTGGTCTTCAAGGCACTGCTAGAATTAGCTCTTCTGTGCAAGCCTTGCCTCTCTGCCAGATCACCTCCCTGCCTGCTACCCACCTCCACTCCCCCACCCTCAGCCAAGTGTCTCTAACCTCTATTCTTAAGCATGAGGAAATTCAACACAACCCCGCCACCTCGGCCATTACAGTACAGCCTCTTGCTCCAGGTTCCAACTAGGGCAGATCTCCTTAGCCGAGGAATTCCCCCTTTGCAATATGAAAGAGGGAATGCTGAGCAGGATACTGAGAAGCCACCCAGGGGACTGAGGGAGTTCAGTCAAGGGAATGCGCAGTGGGGGTCCCGAGGCTGAGACCACCTCACACAGCCCACTTCAGCTCAGCCTCAGCCAGGCCTGGGGGAGGGGACATGGACTTGGCAGTCAGTCTCTCTCTGGCTGCTGTGCCCTTGGGCAAGGACCACAGTTCTCTGTTTCCTAGAACAGGAATCCTAGAATGCCAACAGCATTTAGTAGTTGTGGTTCATTCAACAAATTTGTATACCTCCTATGTGCCAGGCACTAGAAATCAGGGAACAAAACAGATGAAGGGCCTTGCCTATGTGGAGCTTGCATTCTATAGGGAGGAGCCCAATGGATGACAAACAATAAACACAGTAAATGACTGAATTATGGAAGGTGGTAGAAGGGGATAAGATATGAAGAAAAAGGAAAGAGCAGGGTAGGGGGCTGGAAAGGCTAGGGAGGTGAATGTGAAATATGGCTGACAGGGCAGAAGCAGTTGGGAAGACACTGACATAAACCAGGCAGGGGACAGTGCAGCTGAGACCAGAAGTGGGTATCTGATGATTCCATGGGATGGCTGTGTCTCGCCCTCAGAACATTCTGAATAGTTCAGCATAGTGTTCACCATTCTAACTGGCTGGACAGGCTCCCAGCCTGACTCAGTGTCTCAGGGACAGGATCCAGATCTCACAGGGCTCGCTCTGCCCACTGGGACCTGTTCAGTGTCTCCAGCCACCCCGTAACCCTCCTGGAGATTGTTGTCCCAGTCTTTTCCCTGCATTACCCACCAGGGACAAAGTGCCCGACTAATGTGGCCCCAACTTCACGTTGTGTCCTCCCCAGTATCTTGAGGCCCCTGGGCAAAGCAAACAAGCCTTAGAGATAATCTAATTTACATCTGAGGGGCAGACAGGGAAGTGACTGGCCCAGGTCAGACTCCTTCATTCAGGCCCACATCAGTGCCTGCCTGGACCACTGCCCTGGTTTCCTAGCTGAGATCCCTACCATTAGTTTCTCCAGCTCAGTCTTTCCACCAAGCAGCTGCCAGAGTGATCTTTCTACAACATAAATTTGATCATGTCACTTCCCTGTTTTCAATCCCTAGTTCCCATAAAATAAAGTCCCAACTCCTGGGCATGGCATTCAGAGGTGACCATGAGGCACCCTGCCTACTCTCCAACCTTGCCCACGCCACACTAGTGTCAAGTCCCCATGCCTCAACTCACACTGTTCCCTCCACTGGGAATGCCCTTCTTCCCTCTGACACCTTCTCACCTTTCAAGATTCAGCTCTAGTATCACCTCTTCTATAAACTTCCCTGAACCTCAGCTCTCATTCCAGATAGGATCAAGCAACACTTCTTGACTCATGCCCCCATTGTTACCTTCACTTCTATCACTCAAACTTCCAAACCTCTATTTGAGTTGAGCTGGGTACCATTTTAGTTTTCAGTCATCAAGTACACTGTCCTATGGTTTTTGTGCTACTGCATTTTCTTAAGAAATCATGCACTTCTCAGTTCTCAGGTGTTGGTGTTTCACAGAATCATAGTTTTTAGACAGCACCAGGATGAAGCTGTTGTAAAAGGTACAACAATTGTAACTGGCAAACTGCAACCTGTGGGCCAAATCCTGCCCACTGCTTGGTTTTTATAAATAAAGTTTTATTGGAACACAGCCATGAGCATTTGTGTATGTATTGTCTGTGACTTATTTTGCATTACAACAGCAGAGTTAAGAGAGACCACAAGGCCCACAAAGCTGAAAATATTTACTATCTGTCCCTTTTCAGAAAACGTTTGCTGACCTGGATGCTCATAAGGGCAAGGACCATGTCTGTTCTGCACCTGGAATGTAAGAGGCACCTGACAAGTACTTTTGAGTAAATGAATGATACACACTCCAGGATGATGGTGAAAGCTAAGGCAGAGCACTGGGTGTGGGTTTTGGGGAAGGAGCTGGAGGGTTTGGAGGGGGGTGCTATGAAAGGAGGGATGGTGGATTAGCCCAGCTTTATGTTCTTCCTCTCTGATGAGAGAAGAGTGTCGCTTAGCCTCAAAAGGAGATCTACGTCCAGTGAAGAGAGGAACACCCCGTCCCACCCAAGCTGGTTTGGGTTTGCAATGACCTTGGGTGGAACAGCTTTGAGAGCCTCGGGGTGAAGGCCAACTGCCCCCAGCTAGGACCACACTGCTATAACAACTCCAGCAAGCAGTCCTGAGGGCCCAAAAAGGGGTCATCCATGGAATATAGGGGAGAAGTGACAACCCTGAGACTGTATCCTCAGGGAGGCGGGGAAGGGGTTAAGAAAAGAAATAAGGAAAGTTGATTGGAAGGCCTTGGGGAACAAATCTAATGGGAATTTATATTAAAGAAAGAGGGAACAGTTGTTGATTTGGTGGGGAGAGTCGCAGAAATGAATTCAGTTTTCAAACGCTTAATTTCAAAGGAACACAATCACCGCAAGTGGGCAGAGCTCCAGGCACATGCTCGGGTTCATGACTCATCACCAGTCTAGAGACGAGGTCCGCAAATTGCAGGCCGTGGGCCAAATCCTGCCCAGCGCCTGTTTTTGTAAATAAGGTTTCATTGGAACGTCACCTCGCCCATTCATTTCCCTAATACCTGTGACTGTTTCTGTGCTACAACATCAGGGTTGAGTAGTCACAGCATGTCTCAAAGCCTTAAATAATGCACTACCTGACCCTTCACAGAAAACATTTGCTGACTTCTGACCTAGAACCTAGCAAGGGGCCCAACCCAATCAAGGAATGTGAAATAATTGAAAGCAAGCAGCAAGATGTGGTCATTGAGAGAATGACCAGAGGTCAGACAGTCTGGTCACCATGTTCAAGGCAAAATAATGAATTAAGCAAATATCAGGTCAGAATGTTCCTGAAGTTCAAGACCAGAATGGATACCAGTGGAAAATAGAGCAGGGCCATGTATTTAAGGTGGTGGCCAGGGAATCCCCAAGGCCAAGTCTGGTCTTCAGTCAATGTGGTCCACATAGATGATCCTTTAGGATCTAGGTAGCAGCAATATGGACAGCTCCGATGCCTGCCTTTGTCCTCGGATCTGGGTGGCCTCCAGGTGGGCTCCACCTGGCTTGGCAAATGCCCTCTAACTTAATATGGTCTCAGTTCTAGCCAACCAGGACCCACAGCACATCTCAAATTGGGTCATCAGGAAAAAGGTCTCGGTCAGCTGGGAGGGGTTTGAACAGAGCTGCAGATGTGCAGGCCCAGGCCCCAGACCTTCACCTGGAGACATAGGTCTGCAGAGGAGACTCAGGAAGGGAGACAGACAGCATTAGACAGGAGAACAAGGAGAAAACAGAGGAAAGAAAACCTAAGAAGACAGTGGAGAGAAAGAGACATTGCTTGGGAGAAAAAGGCTGGATCTAGTTTTCCTGCTGAATAAAATAAGCCATGCTGGACGGGCTCAATAAGGTGACAGAGAACAAATTCTTTTCTCCCTTCATTAATTCATTCAGCACCTACTGAGTATCTGGTTCTATGCTGGGCATTAAAGGTGAAGAGTTTCTCTAGAAGCTCATAGTCTGGTGTGGGGGCCAGGCAAGAATACAAGCGATGTATTCTTTGGTTTATGGTGTGGTACCTGCTATGAGAGAGGTCAGCACAGAGGGTGGGGAGAAAACCAGGTAGAACAGGAAGGACTCTGAGGGATTTCTTGGGGTTGGCCTGATGGGTAGGAGGGAGAAGACAAAGGATGTTCCAGGCAGGGGAACAGTATGTGCAAAGATGGATAAGGGAAGGAAGGGGAGAGGGAAAGAGTGCAAGAGACCTCCTGGGGGCATTTGGATGCCTGTAAGCCAGTCAGTGTGGAAGGACAATTGCAGAATAAGGGAGTGATGGAGGGTGAGTATCTTGGAGGCCAGATCCTGAAGGCATTTGAATGCTATGCCAAAAGGGCTTTTTGTTTTTGTTTTTTTTTAACTTTTTATTTTATATTGGAGTATAGCCGATTAACAATGCTGTGATAGTTTCAGCTTTATCTAGAAAAAAATCCACTGAAGGATTTTTAAACAGGGAAGACATCTGATTGTAATAGAATTTCAGAAAGAGTATTGACAAGAGGGAATTGACCAGAGGTTGGAGGAGGGAAGCTGGAATGGGGCAGCATCCCTTCCTTTAGGGGCTCCCTCTAACATCACCTCCTCAGAGAGGCCTTCCTTGATCACCCCATATAAAATAGAACCCTTACCACCCCCATCCCCTTTAGCATCTACATATGGGTTTATTTATTTTCTGTTTGTGTCCCCCTCATTAGAACAGAAGTTTCATGAAAGCAAGGACTTTGCCTGTTTGTTCACAGCTGCATCCCCAACACCTAGAAGAGCATCTGACACATTGTAGGCTCTCAAATTCTGTTGGAAGGATGAAGGAAAAGTAATAAAAGTCCTATCTTTCTAAGAATTAGGAAACTTAGCTGTGGGCCTGCTTTTATCTGAAGCAGTGAGCTGACTAGACTTGGGCTGGCCTTGAGGGTAGTAATGAGCTGCTCTGCAGGTCACTGAAGTAAATCCCAAGCATGTGAGAGCTGTATCCCAAGGCCTCAGACATGCCCTGGCAGGCCACTGTCACTGCAGAACTCTGAGAACCAGGTCCTGCAAAGATCCCTTCCATGTATGCTGATCCTAGTGCTTCAGGCTGGGAGGCTTCTGGCACTAGGCAGGGAGGCTGCCACTGGCCACTCAGGGTCTTGGGTCTGAAATGACAGCTAAAAAATGTTTATTAAGCACCACCTGTGTGCCAGGCATAGGGCAAGGTATTCTACATATGCTAATGCCACAAAGTAGGTACTATTATCCCCATTTCACAGATGAAAAACTAAAGCTCAAAATGATTAGGTGATCGACCAAGATCACAGAGTAGGAAGCGTCGGAGCCAAGATATCGGAATCCAGGTTTGACTCTAATACCTGGGCTCTGTTCTACAAAGCCATGTAAACTGAAACTTCTAATCCCAAACCAGACCCAGTGCCCCAAGCTCTGCTGGCCTCACCCCAGAGACTTTTCATCCCCTTGTGATAAACAGACCCTCGAGCCCTTCTCAAATTCCTCATGACTTCTGGGGAAGATGCCAGGGATCCAGGGTGGGCAGGGGCAAGTTGGTAAATGAAATAGAGTTGCCGGATAGAAAAAAACTTTTCCTCTATCCTCTTATGTTAGTGTTTGGGGGCCTGTGAATTAAACTGACAAAAGACAGATTAACAAGAGAAAAGACAGATTTTTTTTTATTCACATACATATGGGAGTTCACAAAGAAATAGGACTCAAAGAGGCAGTTAGAACTGGGGGTTTATATAACATCTTAATAGGGGAAGGGGAGGAGGAGAAGGGCATTTACAGAAAAAGAGTGACTTCTTAGAAGTGTGGAGGACAGGGAGAAAAGGCACTTATGGGAAAACAAATGACTTTTAGGAAAGATAAATAGCCCTTAGGAGAATAGATGGGAGACGTAATAGTTTTTATAACAATGCCTGTTTAGGTGTGATGTGAAACTTCTTATATCTGGCGGTAAGAATTAATCTCCCTGGTTGTTCTGAGGGAAGGGCTTTAGGATAATTAAGTTTTTTGAATTGTTTTGGGAAGCAATGCTTTTAGGCAGATAAGACACTTTTTATCAGGAACCCAAATGCCTTCTGCTGAAAATAACTTTTATGCCATTGTGCCATATTCTGGACCCCTTTACAGCAATGAGAGGCCCCACTGGGCTCTGGAACATGGGCAATGTTGCAGGGAATGCAGATGAATATTTGGGTTCAAGGACCCCCAGAAACTGACCAGGGACTCATATTGACAAACAAAGGTAATGTACTATATATACAGCCTGACCCTCTGGCAATGACATTAAGGTTTTGTCTGCGTTTTCTTGGTTTCATTTTTTGTGTGGAGGGAATATGGTAAGGCTGGGTGCACTGGGCATGAGCTCTTTACAATAAAGTGATGGCAGAGGCTTGGTGAGACAGCTTGCCCTCTTCTGGCTCTGAAGCTCCATTGCCATGGCACACACTGTCTGCAACAAATCTTTCCTCCAGCCACTTTCCCAGGGGGAGCAGCTTCCCAGGGTGCACAGTAACGGGCGTGGATGGTCCCCTCACTGGGACTGCTTCCTGGTCAGTCCAGCCCACCTTTCTCCACCTGCCCTATAGCCAACAGTGCCAGTGATTGTGTTTGTGGCTTGGGAGTGATTTCTAAGGTCTTTAATACTCTCAACTTCTGGCACAGTCTTCTAAAGGTGTCGGTGACCTAGCCACTCAGAAGAAAAGGCTGATTGAGGGAACAAGAACAAAGAAGCCAGGGGTGGAGAGAGGGAGTGGAACATCCCCCTGGCTTCTGGGATTATTGGACAATGGGAGTCTGGCTGAACCCCAGGAGATGTGAAGGATCAAAGTCAAAGCTAGTGTGTATGTTACTGCAGATATTACAGTTTCCAAGAGTTGAGATGGGAAGGTGCCTGAGGAGGTGTGAGGCCAGCCCTCAGCTTCTCCAGTCCAAACTCATTTCCCTGGACCAGGCGCTCCCACAGGTATCCTCCCAGCCCCCACCCTGCCTCCTGTGCCCTCCCAACTCCTTCCCATCCTCTGGGGATCAGCTTAAATGTCAAACTCTCAAAGGGACATTTCCTCCTTAATCCCTATTATTACAGCCTGTTTATTTCCTTCACAGCTTTTATCACAAGTTGTAGTGAATATGTTCCTTTACTTCTTTATTGTCTGTCTCCATCTCTAAACTGTGAGCTTTAAAAGAGGAAGGAGCAGGTGTGATTGAGTCAGCAAGCAATATTCCACCCGCACTTAGCACAGTGCCTGGCACAGGCTTAGTAGGTATTGAGTAATACCGAATCAATGAGTGAATGAGATGGGAGCTCTACCTGACAGCAGTAGTCTTCAAATTTTAGAATGAATAAGAATTACCTGGGGAGCTTATTAAAATTCAGATTCCTTGGCCTTATTTCTTGAGATTCCAATTCAGCAGATCTGGGGAGAGGCCCGGGAAGGTGTGTTTTTAACCCCTGTTAAAACGTGTTGTAATCACCCCTGGTGATTCTGACACAGGAACCACTGATACAGGAACCACTGTCTTGGATTCAAGCTTTGTCTCCACTGCAGAGACAATGCCGAGAAAGGAACTTTCACCACTTGCCTTTTTGCTTTTTTCCAGTCCTTTAAGCATATAAAGTCTGAAAGTTTATACCTTGGAGATGAGGGGGGTTGCAGGGAGAGGGTGAAAGGGTGAAAGGGTGAAAGAAGAAGGTATGTATTTATTATTATTAGAAATTAGAAGTACTACAAAGCTACAGTAATCAAGACAGTAAGGTACTGGCACAAAAACAGAAACATAGATCAATGGAACAGGATAGAAAGCCCAGAGATAAACCCACGCACATATGGTCACCTTATCTTTGATAAAGGAGGCAAGCATATACAGTGGAGAAAAGACAGCCTCTTCAATAAGTGGTGCTGGGAAAACTGGACAGGTACCTGTAGAAGTATGAAATTAGAACACACCCTAACACCACACACAAAAATAAACTCAAAATGGATTAAAGACCTAAATGTAAGGCCAGACACTATCAAACTGTTAGAGGAAAACATAGGCAGAACACTGTATGACATAAATCACAGCAAGATCCTTTTTGACCCAGCTCCTAGAGAAATGGAAATAAAAACAAAAATAAACAAATGGGACCTAATGAAACTTAAAAGCTTTTGCACAGCAAAGGAAACCATAAACAAGACCAAAAGACAACCCTCAGAATGGGAGAAAATATTTGCAAATGAAGCAACTGACAAAGGATTAATCTCCAAGATTTACAAGCAGCTCATGCAGCTCAACAACAAAAAAACAAACAACCCAATCCAAAAATGGGCAGAAGACCTAAATAGACATTTCTCCAAAGGAGATATACAGATTGCCAACAAACACATGAAAGAATGCTCAACATCATTAATCATTAGAGAAATGCAAATCAAAACTACAATGAGATATCATCTCACACCGGTCAGAATGGCCATCATCAAAAAATCTAGAAACAATAAATGCTGGAGAGGGCGTGGAGAAAAGGGAACACTCTTGCACTGTTGGTGGGAATGTAAATTGATACAGCCACTATGGAGAACAGTATGGAGGTTCCTTAAAAAACTAAAAATAGAACTACCATACGACCCAGCAATCCCACTACTGGGCATATACCCTGAGAAAACCATAATTCAAAAAGAGTCATGTACCAAAATGTTCATTGCAGCTCTATTTACAATAGCCAGGACATGGAAGCAACCTAAATGTCCAACATCGGATGAATGGATAAAGAAGATGTGGCACATATATACAATGGAATATTACTCAGCCATAAAAAGAAACGAAATGGAGTTATTTGTAGTGAGGTGGATGGAGTTAGAGTCTGTCCTACAGAGTGAAGTAAGTCAGAAAGAGAAAAACAAATACAGTATGCTAACACATATATATGGAATCTAAGGGAAAAAAAAAAAAAAGGTCATGAAGAACCTAGTGGCAAGATGGGAATAAAGACACAGACCTACTAGAGAATGGACTTGAGGATATGGGGAGGGGGAAGGGTAAGATGTGACAAAGTGAGAGAGTGGCATGGACATATATACACCACCAAACGTGAAATAGATAGCTAGTGGGAAGCAACCGCATGGCACAGGGAGATCAGCTCTGTGCTTTGTGACCGCCTAGAGGGGTGGGATAGGGAGGGTGGGAGGGAGGGAGATGCAAGAGGGAAGAGATATGGGAACATATGTATATGTATAACTGATTCACTTTGTTATAAAGCAGAAACTAACACACCATTGTAAAGCAGTTTTACTCCAATAAAGATGTTAAAAAAAAAAAAGAAATTAGAAGTAAATATTAAAGCTGATAATACATTGCTGTTACCCAGTATACAGGTGCCATTGTTTGCATTCATTCATTGGCTCAGCAGACTTTTCGAGAACCCACTATGTGACCAAGGCACTGGCCTTGATATTGGGGATGCACCAGTTAAGAAGACAAAGAACCTGACCTTAGGGAGCACCAACTTAGTGATGGAGACAGGCAGGTTATCGACATGTTGAGAACAATAAACCCCAACAAAAGTAACCTGTGAGGGCAGCTCCAGGGAGGAAAAGTCAAGGAGCTCCAAAGAGGAGATGGAATCAGGCTTATTTAACTAAAGCTTACTTGGCCAGGAGGAGGGAATAGCACAGGGCAAAGATCAGCACGAATTAGCAATGACCACAATGTAGAAAGCATCTGGGAGGATGCAGCAAGAGACGGACAGCATTTTCCAAGGTCAGCCTTCACCTGTTCAGGGGGTCACAATTCTCTTGTCTGTCCAATTTTTTAAGTTGAAATGTCTTTAGGCAAAGAACTCTCCTGCTCACCATGGTTCCCACCATGCCTTACACTCAGCCTGTCTTCTTACATCAAGTTACCTGCCCAGCCCCTGAAGGTATGCAGGGCTGCCACTCTTTCTAGGAGAGGGAGGCTCAACAGAGAGCAGAAATCAGAGTAGTAATTTGATCTCTTCTGGGTTTTTATGAAGACCAGTCTGGTGATATGTGGTAGACAAAACTCAATTAGAAGCTGAAAGAATAGCCTGGCCCAACTGTCTCCATACCTTCTTGATCCTATACCCTCCATATACATACACTTAGTTACTTAGAAACCATATACACATCTTACTTCCTAATATACTAATATATGTTACATATGTTTAAGTAATGACTGCACCCAATTCCTGTGAGTGGGTTTTTTCCCCCACACCAACGAGCAAATTTCTGACACCAACTAGGTATCCTACAATTCAACTCAATTTTGATATTATCTGCCTGGAGATAGCATCACATCCCACAGGTTAAGGACTCAGTCCCACAAGACTGCCCACCCTCCCCTGCCTTCAGATGCCAATCTCAAGTCCAGATTGTCACCTGTGCTTCTGACCAACCAGCTATAGATCAGAGGTTCCAATGGGCTCCCTCCCATTCGGTTAATTTGCTAGAACAGCTCACAGAACTCAGAGAAATATTTTACTTACTAGATTACTGGTTTATTATAAAAGGATATAACTAGTAACAGCCAGATAGAAGAGATGCATAGGGCAAGGCATGGGGAAAGGATGGGAAGCTTCCCTCTCCTCTCCTAGCATGCCACTCTCCCCAATCTCCAAGTGTTCACCAACCCAGCTTTCTGAACCCTGTCCCTTTGAGGTTTTATGGAGGCTTCATTACTTAAATATGATTGACTAAATCTTTAGCTACTGGTGACTGATTCAACCTCCAGCCTCTTTTCCCTCCCTGGAAGTCCAGGGTGGGACTGAAAGTTCCAAATCTCTAATCACATAGTTGTCTCCTCTGGCAACCAGCCCTCATCCCTAGGTGACCTAGGGTCAGTCCAAAAGTCACCTCATAACAAAAGATACCATTTATAGCTCTTATCACTTAAGGAATTCCAACGCTTTTAGGAGCTCCGTGCCAGGAACGGGATGAAGACCAAATACATATTTCTTATTATAAATCACAATATCACAGTAAGACATAGAAAGGTATTTAAATGGATGTGCTAGAGATGAAATTACACTACTTTTTAGGCTCTGATTTTGTTAACCATACAGAAAAACTTTTCACTGAAAGGAATTATTATGAATACTAATATTTGCAGTGAGTGCAACGTGGTTGATATGTTTTATTATGTTTGTTTTATCTTCATATTAACATTCTGCCATTCGATATTTAGACCATCTGGTTTTAAGCTCAAATTATTTTAAATATTTATTTATTTATTTATTTTTGGCTGCGTTGGGTCTTCATTGCTGCTCACGGGCTTTCTCTAGTTGCGGCGAGCGGGGGCTACTCTTTGTTGAGGTGCACGGGCTTCTCATTGCGGGGGCTTCTCTTGTTGCAGAGCACGGGCTCTAGAGTGCAGGCTCAGTAGTTGTGGTGCATAGGCTTAGTTGCTCCGCGGCATGTGGGATCTTCCCAGACCAGGGCTCGAACCCGTGTCCCCTGCATTGGCAGGCGGATTCTTAACCACTGTGCCACCAGGGAAGCCTTAAGCTCAAATTATTTTGATACTTGGCTCTCATAGTTTTCAGAATTGAAAAAAGATATCTCACTAAGGTTCAGAGAGGTATCACAAATGGAAATGTGATAACGTATCGCAGTAATGGCTGTGCTTACTAACATACAAAATTTTCAGTCTTACCAACTATGCAAAGGCTTTTGTTTAAATTCAGCTGGTAACTTCCTATCTTCTCTGAGGTTGATCAATCGTTCTTGCAAACTGATTATTGCATTTTTTATATTTTTAACAAAAGGCTTGAAAACCACTAAAACTCTTCATTTGTTTTTTTTTTAATTTTTATTGGAGTACAGTTGATTTACCATGTTGTGTTAGTTTCAGGTGTGCAGCACAGTGAATCAGTTATACATATACATATATCCACTCTTTTTTAGATTATTTTCCCATATAGGTCATTACAGAGTACTGAATACAGTTCTCTGTGCAATTAGCTTGTTCTTCATTCCCACACTCAAGAGCACAATAACCACTTAGAGTGTTCAGGAGTATGTAGGACATCCCCTTGTCCATACAAGGGCAGCCTTGGGCATCCAGGAGTCTCCCTGGATGCACAAATAAAATTGGGTGCTAATTATTCACACATATAAAATTCACACATGTAAAATGAGGCGGTAAGCACCTTGCGGCTTTTTATCCTCCAAGCAAGAACTTTCAGGAATACGAACCTTGGACCACGTGTGAGGAGGTGGGTCTATTGTGAATGTAAGAGTATGGGTCCTGGAGTCAGACAGCTTGGTGTGGACCTGCTGACTGTGACCTAGGACAGGGGTCAGCAAAGTCCTTAAAGGGCCAGGCAGTGAAAAGAATTGCAGGCCACCTGGACTCACAACTACTCACTCTGTCCTTGTGCAAAAGCAGCCACAGACAACATGTAAACAAACGTGCAAGCTGTATGCGAACAAAACTTTACTTATAGAAAAAGGTATTTCTTGAAACTCATAAAACTTCATTTGCAAGATGTTTAATTAGGGTAGGCATTAGGTAGGCGAAGTGTCAACACTACCATTTTCTTGCCGTTTGCTTCTGTTTGCGTTATTAATGCTATCTTCTTTCAGTAGTTTCTTTTTGCAGGACTCATTTTTAAGCCACGTGTCCATTTCTTTAGGGTTAATTTAGTGAAAACAAATCGTAAATCCATTTAACCTGGCCGACATATACTGCAGAAGGTCAAGTTATGCTGAAAGAAAAGGAGTGATGGATAAGCACTCCATATTTAGAGACCCTGCCCCATCCTCAGGCTTGTGTGACCTTGGTATGTGACCTCAGACAGTCTGACCAACAGAGCAGTGAGAGGGCAGTATCCATCTACATAGTAAATATTTACTAAAGTGCAATGTTTTTCCCATTGTTTGAAGCCATAGAAGTTCTAAAATCTTCTCCCTACACCTCAGAGGCTTGTTTTGCACAGGACCTGGTACATGGAGGCCTCGTTTTGGAGACCACAGTCTCCAAGGTAAGGCAATCCTGAGCCAGGCACTGGCAGATGAGACCTTTTCAAAACGAAAAGGTGCCTGGGGTAGGGATCAATCAGGTGTTGACAAGGGGGAGGCGAGAGGGAAACTAAAGGGGTGAAGGTTGCCTAGAGTTTCCAGCTGGGGCTGCAGGTCACTGGGGTATTCAGTCTGACAAGCAAGTGCAAGGTAGCCTTGTCCCACCATGGCCTCCTAGGCCAGGGGAAGATGCAAAGGCTGTTTGCATCCCAAGCTTCACTTGAACTCTGCCCCTCTGTACTCCCCATCATCATTGAACAGATGTGTGAGGTAAGCAGCTGACTCAGAATCCTAAGACCTGGGTTCTAGTCCAAGTTGGCCTACTGCTTAGTAGCTGCGTGGCTCTTGGGCACAGATTCCTCATCTGCAAATTGAGAATAAGGGAACATATCCTGTCTGCTTCACCGAATTATAATGTGGCTGGAATAAGATAAGGCGCAGGCATGTGAAAAGGCTCTGAAAACTGCAAAGCACTATATAAACGCACAGCATTATTATGACTTATTAGTATCCTATGTGCATAGTGATCAAGGTCCCAGGCAAGGCACTCTGGCCTTTGTTTTTCTGGGACACGTTCTAGGAGGGTGTATAGCCAGGTGATGTAAGAGGTGGACACCAGGATGAGTAACCCATGGGCAATGTGTCTGCATAGCTGGACATACTGAAATACCACTGACCTCAGGCATCCGGAGACTAGAGGTCACACTTGGAAACTAGGAGGCCTGGATGGTGAAGAGGATGCTGGCTCTTCTGCAGACCCAGCAGAAGACCCCAGAACTTGGCTTTCCTGGAAACTCCCCACTCTAAGCATTTCTTCAGTTGATCTGAAAGAAATCAAAGAAAGAAGCTGGCACTAGATTGAAGCATTGTTTGAAGCTGCGAGATAAGAAGCCTTATCATACCTACTTTATTAACTTGAGGTCTGGCTTGCCCTGACCCTGATATAATCAGTCTATTAAAATACTTACTGAATGCTTACATAGAAGTACAATATAAGCCCATGCAATGAAAGCATTAACAATCTGATTGGGAAGATTAAATACTGGATGGTTGGGTAAATGATAGATAGATAGATAGATACTTAGATGGATGGAGGATTAAATAGGTAAGTACAAACATGAGAAGATACTAACAACATCAGATAAAAAGAACAACTTATTGAGTATCTACAATGTGCCAGGTACAAAATGCCAGGTGATTTCGGATATGATATCAAACCTATCATTGCTGAATGATAGGCAATGATATCATCCCCATTTGTCAGATAAGGAAACTGAGGTACAGAGAGGTTAAGTAACTTGGCAAAGCCACCCAGCTAGCTGCCCAATGTTCTTTTGTCTCACTGTTCCTGAGCCAGAGGATACCCACTCCTCCCATCCCCATCTCCCAGCCCCAAACTGTCTTTGTTACTTTTGAGCCTTTGTTTTATGTAAGAACATCTTGGAAATTCTGAGAAAAGCCCCAAACTACTTTCCATTCATTGAGAACCTGAAACTGGATCCTCAGCCATTCCTTTTCCAGATGCCTTCAAGTTTCTCAGGTGAAAGTGAGGCCTCTCAGGAGAAATCAAAGAGCTTTCTCTTCAGGCACCTACTCCCCACCAACCAGCACAGAAATGTTTGTGAGGCTGGCCGGGCTCCAGGGGCACACTAAGGAAACTAGTTTGGAGCCAAAGGCATCTATGGGGCATTGTACATGGAGGCCCACTTCATCCTTCCTACCTCCTTTCACTTCCTGAAGCTCCATTTGCTCCCTCTTCTACTGTCTCCCTATCTCCCCACCTTCCCATCTCCAGGACAGGCAGGGGTCTGGGCAGGAGCTCAGCAATGATGTCAAGAGGGTAGGAGGTGCTGCAGGGCCTCTTGCCACAAACTCAGCTCTCTCCTGGGCCTCTCCATCTGACTCCCTTCCTGGCTCCCAGCTCTCTCAGGGTGCAAGGCCAAGCCTCCAGGGAATTCCTTGTGCCTTCCCACAGGGCTGGAGCCAAGAGTGAGTTTTGAGGCCACTGGCTATAGTGACAGGGAGGACTCAGGGCTCATAGAACACTGTGAAGCACTTCTGTTAGGAGGTTCAACTGGCCATGGAAGAAGGATGCTCCTAAAATGGACTTTGTGGGGAATAGAAAATCCTCTGTGTGAGGGGTAGGGATGGGGAAGGGGGAGCAACCTAGAAATCTAGCCAAATTTCTCCCAGAGTCTCTCCTACCTCTTCCTGGGTTGGCCTCCTCAGCCTCTATCCCCCATTCTCTTGACCCCTATGTCTCTTTTTGAAACTTCCCAGAGTGGAAAGCACGAGGTCCTGGCATTTGCAAGTCTCCTTTTACATAGACAAGGCTCTCTATTGATCCCAAAGAAGCTTTTCAAATACGTAACCAGGAATCAGAATTTTAGAAATGGTCAAGTTCTATTTTATGGATGGGAAGCTGAGGACTAGGGAGGTGGAGTGGCTTGTCCAAGGTCATACGCACTGCAAACCCCCATTCCATTATACCAGGACAGAGGGGTGTCCTCCAAATTCAGAACTGGAGACTCATCTTCCAGACATGATGGGTGGTATTACCCATTTTATTTGACTTTCATGGGTCTTTGATCTTAAGAGTCTTTTCTGGCTGTGGTCCAGGAGTATGGCTGAGACACAACTCAGAATCAAACGCTTGGCAGCCAGCAGCCCTAGCCGGAGCTGAGGATTCCCACAGACACCCAGAACCTGGTCAGAGCTCCACCCAGAGGAGGAGCTGGCAGAGGCTCCACCCACCTGTCTGCCTGGCTGGTCTTGCAGCTCTGTCTTTCCCACAGAGAGATCCACTCCATCAGAGAGTGACTGTGTGCCTGCATCCAGGGGGTCAGGGCTGATGATGGGGAGAATCTCGGGGACCCAGAAGACCATGCCCTACCTGAAAGCCCAGCGTGAAGACCTGAAGGACCTGTCCTAACAGAGCCTTGGCAGCTGTCTGGTAAGGGAACTGCTGGCCCCTCCCGGTGCCTGAAGGGAGGCAAGGGAAGGGGATCCAAATATAAGCCCTGCTGGGACTGAGGGAAGGGGGCCGGGTCTGGAATTTGCTGAGCACCTACTTTGTATCAGGTCTCACCATCATCTGAAGAACTATTGATTCCTATCCCTTTTACAGTGGAGGGAACTGAACCTCAGGGAGAAGTAATACAATCTCAGAGCAAGCGCAGAGTAAGAGTAGAGCACCTTCTGTCTGATACTCGAGCCACAGGTGCCCCTGTCTGTGTTGCCACCCAGGACACACACCGCACACCTTCACCTTCTGTGATTTTCTCAAGGTGGACGCATGGTAATAATGCCTTTCCTCACCTCAACCTAATTCAGGCTCCACTCCTGCTTCCCCGTAAGTGTTTTTGTCTATACTGAAGAGACTGATGACAGGGGAACAGTGCCTGTGTAGAAAGGAGGCTAATATGACAAGTTTGGAGCTCACAGTATTTATGTGATGGCGATTCTGGGAATGGGAGTGGAAACCTGCACATGTCGGAACTACCTCTGCTTCTTAAACTCGATGCTGGGGATAATGGGAAGGACAAGGGTTGAGGAAATGAACTAAAGGGAGAAAGTTTGATTAAGACCATTGGTGGATTGAAAATGGTATTGTTGATGCGTGAGAAGGAAAAGACTGAGGTAGAGAAACATGACAGAGTGCAGAATTACAGGAGCTTACATATGTGCAAAGATGTTCATTACTGATTTTGTAACAGTAAAAAATTTGGAAATAACTTAGTGTCTATATAGGACATGTGTTATATAAATGTTAGTACATTGATCTTATGAAATACCTTGCTGCCATCAGAAAGAATGAGGCAGATCTATAGGAACTGACATGGAAAGGTCCCACTGACATTGGGAAAGAGCATGTGTCAGGTGCAGTGATTAAAAGTACTTGTAAATCAAGTATACTTCAATTTTTTTAAAAAAAGGTGCAAGTGAAATAAACAAAACCATTAAAATGCTAAAAAAAAAAAAAAAAAAGCTCTTGGCTCAGCTTACCTGGATTCACTTCTGCCCCTCACGTGCTATGTAACCTTGGGACTTTTCTTATTCTCTCTAAGCCTCAGTTTCTTCATCTGTAAAATGAGAATGGTAGTTACTACTTCAAAAATTTGTTGTGAGGACAGGAGAGGTTCTTGGCACAGTACAAGCATGCATTCAATATTCAATAAAGATTTGCTTTTATTATTAAGTGAAAATGTAAATAGCAAAAAAATATGCAGGCTATCATCCCAATTTTGCTGTTAAATATTTTTCTTCCTGCAAAGGTATATGTGTATATATAAACATAGTGGATGTTTGGATAAAACAACTGTTAACAGTGATCATCTCGGAGGTATGAGACTAGAGAGAAGTGAGGGAGGGATTTACACTGTTTTTTTTAAGAGAGTTTACTTTTCAGAGAAGTTTTAAGTTCACAGCAAAACTGAGTCCCATACACGTGCGCGGCCTCCTGCACCATCAACGTGCCCCACCAGAGTGTACGTTCGTTAAATTGATAACCCTACAATGACACATCACTGAGATTTACACTTCTGACTGTATACACCTCTACCTCATTTCCATTTCTACAATAAGCATGTGTATGTTTTGTAAGTAAAATAATGTTAATTAATGGCTGAATTGCACCCTAAGCCCCAGAATGGCAAGACTCCAGAAAGTGGCCTGGTTCACAGAAGCTACCAAAGCGGAGGGGATGACCCAACCTGGATCTGCCTGGGAATGGGACCTGAGCCCTCACCCCCACCCTGAGAACCTCCACTCTGCTGTCACCAGCATGACGGGTCACAGGCTCGCCTGCCTGGCTGTCTGGTGCTCTCTCAGAGACATCTGACAGCAGCTCCCAAACCTGAGGAGGCCATGCCCCTGGGCCATGCCTACCCTGACAGTCCGCACGCATACAGTGCTCACCCACAGCAGCTGAACTGCTTCAAAGCACCCAGGGAGCAGGTCCAGGAGGCTGGGAGAGCAGCCAGTGTGACTGGGTCTTGAGGCGGCCAGCCCTGGCTTCAGAGTCTCCTCTGACATTCACTGGCACAGTGACCTTTCCGTGAGTTCTGTTTCCTCAACACAATGCAGGGGTTAACCTGCCCATCTCACAAGGCCGTTGTGAGGATAGAGCAAGAAGATCTGTGGGAAAGTACCTAACACATTCCTTGGCACATGGAGGTCCTTGGGAAGTTTTCATTTCCTGTCTACGTGACCTGCTTAACAGGCCTAGACCCTCAGATACATGGCATGGTCGGGGGGAGTGTGTAGTCGAGGATGTCCTTCCTGGCAAAGTCAGGACAAGGACAGGGTGAGGACAGTCCTGGGGCTCCCCAGATATGCAGCTCAGGATGGACCAGCTACATTTCTGCTCTGGTGAACCACTCTCTAAACAAGTCCTCAGCCTTTATTTGGGCTAGATTTAAAATATGATCCTTCAAAATGAAGTCACTCCTTGATGACACTCAGTGGGCAGGAGCTGAAACGGAAAGGTGTGGGAAGAGGCTGCTCCCCACAGACGTGGAGAAAATGCTGTAACTGACACCCCACAGGACAGAGAAGCTGGGCTGGGAGGAGGTGAGCCTTTTGGGTTGTCTGCCTCTCACCTACCCCATCTGTTTCCCCAGGTATTTCTACTTCAGCCCCTCTCTGCATAAGCAGCTCCTCAACATGAGGCACAGTCTCCACTTGACCTTCATGTGTCTGAGTCTCCTCACTGGAAGGTGAGCTTTGCTACCCCACGGTGGCTTTGAGCTGAACTGCTTTGGGTTTTGCATGTGGTGGGAGGGGCAGCAGCGCTTTCTACTTAGCAACGGTGAGACAGAACGTCAGGCCTTCACCTCCCTGACGCACCAGGACAAATGCAACTTCTTGCCAGTTATTCTATCTGGAGAAGTCAAGCTTCCAAAACGGTCATAGATGGATGAACCCCTTGGGTTTGGGGAGAAGGTGCTTGGAGTGTTCCCAAATTAGCACGACACTGTGATATATAGTAAATGGGTAATAAAATGAAGTGGGATAGGGACATGTTAATTCAGCAGCTGAAAATCAGAGATTTCTCTTTGGGGAAGTTACTGCTCGTATCTGAGTACAACCACACACAGACATGCAAACACAAGCTCAAGTCTGTGTGTAGGCATGTTTATCCACACGTAAACAAGCATGTGCACCGAAACCCGTTTTCTTTTACAGGATGTGCATCCAGGGGAATCAGTTTAACATCAAGGCCAGCAGAAGTGACAAGCTGTCCCTGCCTGGCTTTGAGAATCTCACAGCAGGATATAACAAGTTTCTCAGGCCCAACTTTGGTGGTAGGTCATTCTTTTTGCCCAGGACATCAATTCAAAAAGATAGGAACAGAGACAATATGCAGACGAGGGTTTCAGGAGGTCTTAGTCGACTGCGTTTTCTGACCTGCAACCTGTTAAGGAGTGGCAGTGATGGATACAAACAGCTGCCAATGATTTTTCACGCTACCTTGGAGAAAGCACTTTCTCTGGTCTCTCCACCTGCAGGATACAGAAATACTCCTCCCCACTGAGGAGGTTACTAGAGCCTCCTCACAACCTCACACAAGCTGTCCGCCTTCTGCCCACACCTCCAGTGTCATTATTCAAGGAACCCACCATGCCTCACCAGGACTACTCCACCTGGTCCTCCTGCCTCAGCCTGCTTCCTCAAGGCTAACCCTCTACTCTGCCACCTGGATGACCCCCTGGGTCCTTTGCCTGCTCAGAATACCTGCCTGCTTCCCAGCATCCTCAGCCTACAGTCCAGAGCCCTTTGCATGGCACACCAGGCGCTTCCCAGCCCAGCCTCTATCTGTCTGTCAGTCTCATCTCCCCAACTTCTCCCCACTATGCCCTGCTACAAATGCGCCCCCTGACCTCCTTGGCCTCCCTGGTCTCCATGCTTTTTGCTGAGACTGTTAACCTGTTAAGAATGGCTTGTTCCAATTTGACTCCCTGGTGAAATGCCAGTTTTCCTCATGTCTTAGATCAAAGGCTTCCTCTTCTGAGCAGCCCACCCAGATTCCTCCAGGCCCCATCCCCTTTCGTCACACTTTGTTTTGAACATATCTCCAAATCATAGCCATTACCGGGTGATACTGTCACTGGCTTTATGTCTGTCTCAGCTCTAGGCTGCAGTCCCCTGGGGAAGTCTTGCTTTATTTACCTCACCAACCCCAGCAGCATCTCGGTACTTAACAGATAGCAAGTTATCAATTAATATTTGTTGAAAGAATGAGGCAAGGAGGGAAAGAATGAGGCCACCACATACCTTCTCACAGGGTCTCAGCCTCTCTGTCTGTAAAATGCAAGACTGAACCCACATGGTCACTAACGTCTTAATTACCTCGAGCAGAAACTAGTAGAAAGAGCCTTGGAGTGGAACAAACCTAAGTTTGGCTCCTGGCTTTACTGCTGGGCAAGCATCTTAGCTTTCTGAGCCTCAGTTTCCCTTTCTGTAATTGGGGGGCATATCATCTGCCTCACAGGGAGGACTGAATGAAATGAAGTGTGTAAATACAGCATCAGGATGCAGTCTATTTTAATCCCTTTCCTTCTTGCTCCTCCCTTCACATGATAAAATTCTCTGGTCAGATCTAGGATTAGTGGGTCAGTCCAGGTCCTCTGAGGAACAGACACTGGGAGGGGATTATCTGTGCAAGATATTTATTGGGGCCATATCTATGACAAAATATGGGGCAGGAAGAGAAGGAAGCTGGAGAGCTGTCAGACCGCAATGCAGGTCTGACCCCAGTGGAAGGAGGGAGGGAGGGAAGGAAGGCTGGTGGAGGAGTCTTAGACTACAGTGTAATTCTAAGTGTGTTTGGAAAGGCCACCAGGGAGTTCTTGAGCTAAAGTTCCCATCAGAGGAGTCTCCCATCTCTGTGCCTCCCAGGAACAGGCCTGCCTTAGTATTGCTGCCACACTCAGTCCCTGGTGGGATGCAGCCCATGGGAAGCATGGCCTCCGAACCAGTGTGGTGGAAGATTTCAGAGCACAGCATCTGGGGCCAATCACACCCCCTTCGGTTGGAGATCTGAGAGATGCATCTTCCTGGCCACACAATTAGGATTTGAGGTCCTTATGTTAAGGGACCTTGGGGGGCTTCAACCTCCTCTGGTTTTCCCAGGACCAACTGAACACTAATGACAAGCACATGAGTCTCCACATCTGGTTGGGTCCACCCAACAATTTCTCTGCCTCCCAGATCCCAAACAATTAGGCCAGGACACTGCCCTTTTTGTTGCTTGCTCACGGGCCAACAAGGTGCAGAGTCCTAGGGCAAGGTGCCCATTCTGAGCCTGGAATGGACCTAAGGGGACGTGAGGCCCAGATCCACCTGGGGCAAAAATGGGGCAAGGGGTCGTCAGTCAAAAGGAGGGGAAGGCACAACCCCCACCCCTTGTCACGAGCCTGTGGCACTCTGCCTTCTACAGAACCTACATTTACAAGGCAGCCTTGAGGCCCACGGAGGGAGTGTTGCTCTCCGTAATGTCTGTCCACCCAGTTCTCGGACCCTGATGTCCTTGAGCGACAAGACCTCTATAGGGTTTTTCAGGGACTGAGCTGGACAGCACAGGTTTGCAAACAGGCCCTCCTGAACTCTGCCCAGAACCTGGCTTTGACCTCTTTCCTAGGAGAAAGCTGCCCTCTGGTGGCACAGCTAACTTTTATAACTCAAGGGAAAGAAGGAGCAAACTCCGGTCCATAAAAAAGCCAACTGAAGCAAGGCCTAGACTAGACTACCTAGAAACAAACTAAACAAACAAACAAAAACCCACACTGAGGCTGGAGCTCTTGTGTGTTTTCCATTCTCCATGTTTCTCAAGGGGCGGGGAGGGGGGCAACCAGCACTGACCCATTGCCCACTGTGTTCCAGGCACATAAAATAGATCCTGTAACCTTCCCAACCCAACCCTTGATGGCTAGCATTAGTAGCTCTATTTTACAGGTAAGAAACTGTAGAACAGAGAGGTTTAGCAATTTGTTCAAGGTCACACTGCTATGATGTGGCCAGCAGAGGTTTCAAACACTCTGACTCTAAGCTCCTCTTCTTAACGCTGCACCTTGCTGCCTTGAGGGGCAGAAAGCCACTTAGCACCATAACTCCTTCAGCACCTGCCAGGGTCTGCCCTCAAAGATCTCCCCCTTTCCCACCAAGTATTAACACTAAGTATTAAGTTAATTATTGTTAATTGCATTGGCTTTAAAACTCCCCTTCCAAATTCTTACCTATATCCTGTGGCTTGGTTTCCTTCAATCGATAATTAGGCTGCTCTGTCTGATTCCCCCCAGTTTGCTGTTTCTAAGTGTCCTTTGAATTTGGCCTCTCCTTTTCCTGGTTAATGCGTTGTCGGAGTTCCCTGAGGCGCCCCCAGTTATCTTGCAAGTGAATGCTACTCCATCTGTTAACCTGGTGAGGAAAGTTTTTCCTTTTCCAGAATTAGCTAAGATCACAGAGGAGAGGGGAAGGGAAGGGAAATGCTGTTTACTGAGTGCCTGGAAGGATGTGACAGGAACAATGCTGGGGGCTTTGTACAGATAATTATTTTTGAGCACCTTCTAGATGTCCAGCTAGGCAGGCACTTCATGTCCATTCTCGCTTGCCACCACCCTGCAAAGAAGCTGTCACACACCTAGTCTCATTTAACCCTGTCCGTGACCCTCTGAGGTCATTAGCATTATATTCAAACCTGCAGGTGAGAAAACTGCAGTTCTGAAGGATCTGGTAACTTTTCCCAGATCGACGAAACTCACATCTTTCTGACTCCTGGGCTTTTGTTCCACATGTCCAGTCTAAGGAGGAGTAAACGTCCCTGGCCTGGCCTGGCCGCCGAGAATGGAGGCTCCCAAACCTCAGTCCTGAGAGCTAAGACAGGCACTCTCAGGAGTTTGGCCCATCTGCTGGGACTCCAGGATTGAGGCCCAACATCTGCACACCAGACGAAACGTGGACAGCTCTGCAGTTCTAAATAGTTTAGGGTTCCTGGAGAATAAAGGAAGAGGAGGGAAGTGTCAGGAGGTGAGCGGGAGCTCAACCATGAGCAGTCTTGAATGCCACCTTGTGGTAAATTTACTTGGTTGGGGAGGGGGGGGAAATATATTTGTGTACAAATTCCCAAATCTCTACTACATTTCTAATGAGTCCCTTGCAAGCACCATAGGAAAAAATCCTCCAAGTAAGAAGTAGCAAAAAAACCAAAAAAACAAAAAGAAGTAGCAAATACCGCTACATTCTTTAAAATACACACTAATTAATACAGTGTGGTCTCTCTCTTATGTATTTAGCTAACTACATATTTGTGCATTTTTTTCATACAAAAGGGAGGCACACTCTACGTAGTGGTTCCTCCTGAGATGGGGAGGATAGAAATTAACCTTTTATTTAGAAGTATTTTATATACTTCTAAATTGTTTAAAAGTTTCCAATAGGCATAATTTTCTAATATATGCATATTTTTAAATTGTGCTAATGTAGGGTTAGGAAATCTGTTTGTGTTTCTATGGAGGTCTTTCTGGTTTTTCTTCATTCTTAGGAGAACCTGTTCAGATAGCACTGACTCTGGACATTGCAAGTATTTCCAGTATTTCAGAGAGTAACATGGTAAGTGTGGCCCCCTCGTCTTCCACCCAAGGAGCCCCTCTCCTGTGTTTTATGAGGATACATGTTCTAGCTACTCAAAGCAGAACAGAGACTTACTTGGAATGGCAGAAGCTGGAGACCTATCCTGAAACCCAAGACAGTGGAAGATGCTTGTAAAACAGATCTTCTGAGTATCAGAAGGAAAGTGGATTCAAAGGCTAGGAGGGGAGAAATGAGGGAGTGGAGTGGGTGTATTTGGTGAGGGATAAAAGTGGGGGAAAAGAATAAAAGTGCAGGGGGGAAGCCTGAATGTCACATGGTCCCTCACAGAGTGGGAGACAAGCTGATGAAAACCAACAATCACATAACTGCTTTCAACCATCCTCTCACTTAAGACAACACATTATAGATAAGGTGACACTAAAGGCAGTTTGCCAAGAGGGTCCACTGTGGACTCTGGGTAAATCCTGGACAACCGAAGCACCTTGCTCACCAAAACCTTCAACAATTTGGTGTGGCCTTTGTGATGGAGGGCAAGTAAGTTAAGACCCTGAACATGCTCCTGTGGGGCCCCCTTTTGGCAGTGGGCGTTACTATCCAGAATCAATGAGGTGCTTTGTTCTCCTATAGCTACAGGCCACCACCTCAAGACAAACTTTATTTACCCATGTCTACTGTAGTATGTGCTCTTGACCTCAGTGGAGGGGGGTAGGGGAGTAATACTTGACCCTTCTCCTTCCCTTTTCTGAGCTTTCTCCCTCCATCCATTTCCTCCCCCTGGCTGCCCCCTCAGGACTACACAGCCACCATATACCTCAGACAGCGCTGGACGGACAAGCGGCTGGTGTTCGAAGGCAACAAGAGCTTCACTCTGGATGCACGCCTAGTGGAGTTCCTCTGGGTGCCCGACACTTACATCGTGGAGTCCAAAAAGTCCTTCCTCCATGAAGTGACTGTGGGAAATAGGCTCATCCGCCTCTTCTCCAACGGCACAGTCCTGTATGCTCTCAGGTAATTGGGCACCTGCGACCTCAGGGCTGGAGGGAAAGAGCTGGGAGGAAAGGCAAAGGTATTCTGAACAGCGCTCGAATAACCACCTACCCTTCTCACGTGCCTGCCTTCTTAGATCCCTGTCCCCAGAGCAGAAGGGCCCTTTCTCAGTCCAGTTTGGCTCAACAAGAATCTACTGAGAATGTGTGCTCTGTGCCAGGCCCGTGCTGGACACTGAGGATATGGAGCCGAATAAGACGTTGTCCTGACACAGACACATAAGGAAAGGAAGTCAGGGCGCTGGGGCCCCAAGGTGGAGAGTAGGTTAGTGATTTGGGGTGATGTTAGAGGATGCTTTCACAGGACTCTGAGCTGAATCTTAAAGAGTTAAAGGAAGTTAGCCAAGAAGAGGTAAGGGGAACAGCAAGAGCAAACAGAGAGGTAATACAAAGAACTTTCCTTTCATGGGGCTCAGCGGGGTGGCGGTGGCTCCAGAATACATCTTTACTTAGCTGAGTCATTCTTGTACAGACGGAGAAGCAAAGCATAGTCCTCCAAGCCTCACCACCTGTAGTCACAGGCTCCCCTTTGCCCCTTCTACAAATCCCTGAGGCCAAAACTTCCTCCCACCCAATTGTTCATCAAGCCGCTGGTTGGCAGGAACAGGAAAGATGCCCCCAAAGTGCTATGTAAGGCAGCCCACAGGCGGAGGACTCATCGCTGCCTGTGCCAGGGCTGGACCAGGACTGCAAACACTGCTAGAGGCCTTCAGCAGAAGGCCAGGAACCAAATATTCATGAGGCTGATCTTAAATCCCAAGTGAGAGGCTGAAGTTATAAAACAAGGACTGAGCTAAGCAATGAACTGAACTTTTGGACCGCTTATCTGACACTCCTCAGCTGCACTGAATTTTGCAAAGTACAGCCAGAACCCCAGCACCTCTTTCAAGAAGTCCAACAGACCTCTCCTTTGACCCCAACTCCAGTCAATATTAAGGTGCCCTTTCCTTGTATTCCCACAGCACGTGTGTGTGTGTGTGCATGTGCATGTGCGTGTGTGTCTGTCTGTATTATGGCACATAACACAGTATCCTGTACAAGGATTACAAATGATGGATGATGACTAATAGCCTGGCTCTAGAGTCAGACAGATTTGGGGGCAAGTTCTTGCTCTGTGACCTTAGGCAAGTTACTTGACTCTCTGAGCTCCAGTTTCCTCAGCAGCAAAAGGAGAATAATAATATTTCCTACCTAGTAAAGCTACTTTAAAAATTCAAAGGGATAATTCATGTGAAGCATTTTGCATAGGGACGGACTCCTCATGGGTCTCTCCTGAAGAATAAATTTAAAAACTGGATGCAAAAGCATCTCAAACAAGCCAGTGAATGATTCTGTTCTGCAATGTTGTTGCAAGTTTGCCTCTGAATTGCCAACATTCCAACTTCCTCCACTCTGGACCCCAAGCTTTAACTGAGTCTCACAAATGTCACTTAGCACAGGAAAACTCAGGACTGCTTTGAACGCAGGCATCAAGTCACACATTCACTGTAAGAGTCAAGGTGAAAGTTCTCTTGGAGTGGCCCTTAAGAGGGAGTGTATACTTTCTATAGCATCCTCATAACACTCTCTATGAATCCATTTTTCCTTTCTTAGAATCACAACAACCGTTGCATGTAACATGGACCTGTCTAAATACCCCATGGACACACAGACATGCAAGTTGCAACTTGAAAGCTGTGAGTATACATCATGTGGGCCCCTTAGATGATTTTCTGGGGTGACTTAGATCTGTGCTTTCATGAAGAGTGTCCTATACATAGTGGCCTTTCTCTCCTTGATGTTGATTACAATGGGTTCAGACCTTCTGGGTGTACATCCAGAGAGATTTGGAGACTGCTCAAAAACAAACCTTACAGTATTACATCTTTGGGAGAGGACCACTGTGCATTGGCACCAAATATTTCCACCTAAAAGTGGATAAGACAGCCAAGCAAACAGGGGTCAATAGGACTAGGAGGGGGCCTCAGAATCTGCTAACTCATGGAAGCCAGAAAGAACACAGCAGAAGTTAGAAATGGCAAGTATACAAAACAATCATTGACATTTATTGCAAGACTGCTTCCAACTTCTAAAAGAAATTGTTTGATATATATATAAAGCTTAATCTAGTAATGTCAGCAAGTGGGCATCTAAACTGCAATCTGGGGGTTTGCTTGTGATGAGGAAGGAGGATTTACTCTAAGTTGATGTGTGTCAAATGAACTCCTGGCACCGTGAGTGATCTCCATGATTCCTTAGTAAACCACTGTGAAATGCCCACCATGGGGAGGTGGCACCTGTCATACGTGTTCTGGGAAGAAAATGCCACGTGTAGGAGTTATCAAGGTATCAAGGCATGGCTCGTGCAAGAAGGAAAACCTACAGTCAAGCGCTGGAAACCACTGGGCACTTCTTACATAAGGACACAAGTGGCTAACATCCAAGAAACACAACCATTATGAGGCAGCATTTTTCAGAGGTAGACATTTAATTAAAGACTCAGGCAGGCAGATTAATTACCTTATTGATTAAATGCATGCAAAACCTTCTTGAAGCAATACAGCTGTTTGGGGGCAGACTAAAACTTGAGGTTATCAAAAAGAGAACTCATTTTCAGCCCCACATAGAAAAAGAAATTGCCCTCCATGGGTGGCTGTGCTCATCTCAAATCCCAGGAGTGAGATTCTTCTGGAAACTTCAGCACTCTGCTTGCACAAATATCGTCCCCAGTGAGCAGGGGAAGCTTTCATTGAATGTTTATCAGAAGTTATTTGGGTACAGAAACCTCACCAAGGGCATTTTTCCTGAACACCATCCCTAGACAAGAATTGATACCATCCCACAATTCCCCATATCCACTCAGGGACAGAGCAGTGAGAATGTAATGACTGTGAACATTTACCAGTTGTAATAGCAAAGTATCTAAGTAGAGGCTTGTACAACTCACTTTTTTAGATATATTTCTTTTGGGATTCTAGGCCTATTTGGACAGCTGGCTTCAGTAAATGAGGGGGTGCTTCCAAGGGAAAGCGCACAGACAATTTTTACCTGGAAATCCTCTAAGAGCTCATGACTACTTCTCCCCGCTATGGAGGGGGAGATAACCACAGACAGACAGTGGATACCATAGGTTAAGACTTAACAAAATGTTAGTCCCAACACTGGCATCCCATTTCCCAGTAGCCTTGGAAAATGAAGTTCCAGGTTTAAGATCACAGGTACCAGAACCACTGGGCTTTTCCATTCACTGGCTGGGTGACTTTGGGTGAGTAGAATTAACCTCAGTTTCCTCATCAGTGAAGTAGGAAAAATAATAGTATTTGACTCGAAGAGTTATTTTTAACAGCTTTATTGAGGTATAAATTACATACCATAAAATCCAACCATTTTAAGTGTACAATTCAAAGGTTTTTAGTAAATTTTCTGAGTTGTGCAACCGTTGCCACATTCCATTGTTAGAACATTTCCATCACCCCAAAGAGACTCCTAGTGCCCATTTACAGTCACTCCCCATTGCCACCACCAGCTCCCAGACCACCACTAATACACCTTTTGTCTCTATGAATATGTCTTTTCTAGATGCATATAAATGGAATCATACCACATGTGGTCTTTTGCATCCAGCTTCTTTCACTTAGCATAATGTTTTTTAGTTCATATATGATGAAGCATATATCAGTACTTTATTCCTTTTTACTGCTTTATTCCTTTTTATTCCAGGCAAAAGAATACAAGTAGAACAAGTCTCTTTGGCTTGTTTCCGCCTTTCAGCTGTTATGAATAACGCTGCTGTAACATTTGTGTACAGGTCCTTTTGTGGACATGATTTGATTCTGTTGGACAGATACTTAGGACTGAAATGCTGGGTTAAATTTATGTTTAAGTCTTCAAGAAACTGCCAAACTGTTTTCCAAAGTGGTTGCACCGTTTTACATTTCCACCAGCAATGTTCCAGCTTCTCCACATTCTCACCATCTGTTGCTGTCTGTCTTTTTAATTACAGCCATTCTAGTGGATGTGAAGTGGTATCTTACTGTGGTTTCGATTTGCATTTCCCTAATGACTAATGATTTTGAGCATCTTTTCATGTGCTTATTAACCATTCATCTATCTTCTCAAAGGTATCATTGGAGGATTAAATGATATGATAATGTTGTAAAGCACTTAGAAAGGTAATTGCTTACTAAATGATAGATATTATTATTATCATCATCTATGGGCTTTGGTATTAAACTTTCTTGAGGTACAATCCTGGTTTGTTTTTCATTTGCACTGGTATCCTGAGAAACTTATGCAACCTCTCAGAATCTGATAATTTTCATGTATAAAATGGGCAAAACATTATAGTTCCTCAATCCTAAGGCACAGCATTTATTGAATAATAACATTTGAGGAAAAATGTAAGCTCTACTTTACATATATCAAGTATAAGATTCATTTCTATTTTATTTTTTAAAAAAGCTTTAAATAATGAAGAAATATGCAGGTCTACCTTGCAAGCTCACGAGAACCTTAGAGACATAATGTGTAAAGGACATAAATGTTTAATAAAAGGTAGCTATTATTACTATCATCAGCTATATTGGTAAAACTGCTTTGGGATTTATCAAGCACCTATGTTTACATACATCAATAAAGTGGCTGGCTTAAGGTTTTTTGTTTTTGTTTTTGCATTTATGCCAATATGAAAATATGAATAGACCAACTGTAAAGTCCCTGAGAACCCCCTCCGAGGTGTTAGACTGTCCTGAAAAGCAATGTCTAGCACAGGCCTTTGTGGGTTCACAGATACGTGTTCAAAAATATCATTTAAATAATGATAGAGGCCATTTCTAGTTGCTTATCATCTACCAGGTCTATTCGATGCTTAGCATAGAAACGGTTCTCAGTTGATGGTGAAAAGCCCTAGCAGGTCATCTCATTCTGAGTAGACACTGCAATTACACTTGAGAAATCATGCCAAATTTTGCATGGGATCATCCTTGGACTTAGCACCATCAAGACAGAGCTTCTGTTTCCTCCATATCACAGCATTTTCCAGACCAGTTCAATCTGCTACCTTCTGCTGATCAGGACACTGTTTCACTTGCCAGGGGGCTATGATGGGAATGACGTGGAGTTCAGCTGGCTGAGAGGGAACGACTCTGTGCGCGGGCTGGAGAACCTGCGGCTTGCTCAGTACACCATACAACAATATTTCACATTAGTTACCAGATCGCAGCAGGAAACAGGTAACTCATGGGACAAACTGCACAAAAGCAAAATAGCTGAGTTGTTTTCTGAGTCAGAAATATCATCTTTTTTCCTCTTGGTCCCTTTGGGGCCCAGGAACCCCTCTGAGGTGCGGTGGGGCAGTAGGGTTTGGGCTTGGCACTTTTACCTGCTCCACACCTACTACCGAAAAGGTCCCTAAGGGGCTCACAGTCTAGTGAAGTAGATGTCAAGGAAACCAGCAGTTACGATGCTGCAGGAATACTATGACAGAGAAAGGCACAAGAAGAGGATCCTGGGTGGGGGCATCAGCACTCCCATAAATCCCATTCTCTACAACTGCAATTTCTTTCATTGAAACTATAATGACAGTTCATGATTAACTATGTTTTGGTGAACAACAGATGGCTTAATGTGAATATAGTGAAGTTAAACATTCCACAGGGAAACCACTCTGCTAGGTGAGCAGGCATGATTTCCTATCCCTTGTTCACCCTATCAGGAAATTACACACGATTGGTCTTGCAATTTGAGCTTCAGAGGAATGTCCTGTATTTCATTCTGGAAACCTATGTTCCTTCCACTTTCCTGGTGGTGTTATCCTGGGTTTCGTTTTGGATCTCCCTTGATTCAGTTCCTGCAAGAACCTGCATTGGTAAGTAGCTCCAACGGGAGATTTCTAAGAACTGGGTTATTAGGTCCTTATTTTTTTTTACCTTCTACCATTGTTTTCATTGATATTCCCAGGGCAGTTCCAGGAGCTGGTTTCTTGAGAGACTTTTACAGAGAGAGAAAGAGAGATGGAGAGACTACTTTAGGAATAATGCATTTTTTTTTTTAAAGGGAAGTCTTTTTTTTTTCTTTTTTATTTATTTATTTATTTATTTTATGGCTGTGTTAGGTCTTCGTTTCTGTGCGAGGGCTTTCTCTAGTTGTGGCAAGCGGGGGCCACTCTTCATCGCGGTGCGCGGGCTTCCCACTATCGCAGCCTCCCCCGTTGCGGAGCACAGGCTCCAGACGCGCAGGCTCAGTAGTTGTGGCTCACGGGCCCAGTCGCTCCGCAGCATGTGGGATCCTCCCAGACCAGGGCTCGAACCCGTGTCCCCTGCATTGGCAGGCAGATTCTCAACCACTGCGCCACCAGGGAAGCCCAGGAATAATGCATTTTTAAACTTGTGCTTGACAGTGACAGATAAGGGAGAATTGTGATTCGATGGTCTATTGTCTGTTATTTGTTTACTGAACTCCTCCCTCCAGTGAGAAGACAGAAGGCGAAACATTTAGAAAATCATATCACTCATATCTGTACAAAATAGACAAATCAACCCTTTTCCAGAAGGCCACAGACTTTTCAGAATGAGCTATGCTCTATTTCTGAGTCCTGTCCTCACCTTGCCAAGTCTTGAAGGGAGACAGTCTGCCAGTGGGTGATGGAAGGTTCACTGCCCACTGACGTGGGTACATTGCTTACTTTTTTTCCCAGGAGTGACCACTGTATTGTCAATGACCACACTGATGATTGGGTCCCGCACTTCTCTTCCGAACACCAACTGCTTCATAAAGGCCATTGACGTGTACCTGGGGATCTGCTTTAGCTTCGTGTTTGGGGCCCTCCTGGAATATGCAGTTGCCCACTACAGCTCCCTACAGCAGATGGCAGCCAAAGATAGGGTAAGAATTTTGAGGGCCCTATATGTGATTCATCACCTGTGCCTGGTCTGTAGAGATGACCTGGACCTGGTTCCTGACCCCCAGTGATTCAGTTTGCACCAGTGATTGTCATCCTTGTTCAGTTGGGGGAATCTGGAAGTCATGACACCTTTTAAAAAAGACTGCTCTTTTCACCAAATACAGTGAGATATTAATATGTTTAAATTTCCAGCAGAAAATAATGGTGTTATCTGTATGCAACATAAAATCACAACCGCAAGAACAAGCATCCAGGAAAAACCCAGTATCAAACCTAACATGATCAGCTGCTTATGTTGCAGATTAATATGTATTTAATATTTATTCTTTTGTCGCATTTTTGTTTTCCTAAGTTATACAAGTAATGGTTTACTGAAAAATGTATGGAAAAATTAAATTGTGGCAAATTTTGTAATTAGCATATTTTTCTGCTAACAGGGAAAGACTTATTATCTGACTTAGCTGTGAAACACCATGGTCCAGCTCTCAGAATAATAATAATGATTATTATCAATTGAGCATGTATGTGCCAGACACAGTCACAAGCTCTTTGAAAATATTATATCATTTAAAATGCCCATAACCACCCAGTAAGGCTATCTCCATTTTTATAGTTGTGGGATCCGAGTATGGGAAGATAAGTGACTTATCCAAGGGGACACAGGCCGTAAGAGGCAGAGCTGGGATTCGCACCAGCCAAATCTGCTTGGCTCCAAAGCCTGACACTTACCTGTTATTCCCACTTGAAGTGGGCAACGGGCCATGCCCTTAACTATTATTCTCTGCAGGCCTACGGAACCCTGGGATTCTCTGGAAGCCCAATTTGATAGATGTTAGCATACTAAAGCTCCTGCTAAAAAAATGATAGGGATCCAGTGCAGAAGAGCTGCCCTACTTCAGCAAAGTGCCAGGACTGCACAGGGTCCAGTGGTGAGGAAATGAGGATTCAGAATAGCCCAAAGATCCAGTTGCCTTTTCTCTTGTGTTTAACTATTGTGAACAAGGTTTCACAGTTATATTACTCAAGTACCAAAGGCAAATGATCATATGTGCCAGCCAAAGAATATGTATTTCATTTATTTTACTCCCTGTAGGCTTCCTTTTTTTAAAAAGTATTTATTTTTTAAATTAAATTTATTTTTTAATTGAAGTAGAGTTGATTTACAATATTATATTAGTTTCAGGTGTACAGCATAATGATTCGGTATTTTTATACATTATACTCCATTAAAAGTTATTACAAAATAATGGCTAATATTCCCTGTTCTGTACAATATATCCTCGCTGCTTATCTATTTTATACACAGTAGTTTATATCACTTTATCCCATACTCCTATCTTGCCCCTTCCCCTTTCTTTCTCCCCTCTCATAACCACTAATTTGTTTTCTATATCTGTGAATCTGTTTCTGTTTTGCTATTTACATTCGTTTGTTTTATTTTTTAGATTCCACATATAAGTGATATCACACAGTATTTGTCTCTCTGTCTGACTTATTCCACTAAGCATAATATTCTCTAGATCCATCCACATTACTGCAAATGACAAAATTTCATTCATTTTTATGGCTGGCTAATATTTCATATATATATATATATATCTCACATATTCTTTATCCATTTGTCTGTTGAGGGACACTTGGGTTGCTTCCATATCTTGGCTATTGTAAATAGTGCATCTGTGAACATTGGAATACATGTATCTTTTTGAATTAGTGCTTTCATTTTTACCTGGATATATACCCAGGAGTGCAACTGCTAGATCATATGGTAGTTCTATTTTCAGTTTTTTGAGGAACCTCCATACTGTTTTCCATAATGGCTGCACCAACTTACATTCCCACCAACAGTGTACAAGGATTCCCTTTTCTCCATATCCTAGCCAATATTTGTTATTTGTAGACTTTTTGATGATAGCTGTTTTGACAGATGTGAGGTGATATCTCATTGTTGTTTTGATTTGCATTTTTCTAATAATTAGATATGTTGAGTATCTTTTCATTTTCCTGTTAGTCATCTTTTTGTCTTCTTTGGAAAAATGTCTGTTCAGGTCCTCTGCCCATTTTTTTGATTGGGTTGTTTGTTTTTTTTGATATTGAGTTGTATGAGCTGTTTATATATTTTGGGTTTTTTTGTTGTTGTTTTATTTTGGTTTTTTAGCTTACTTTTTTAAAAAATTTATTTATTTATTTATTTATTTTAGGCTGTATTGGGTCTTCATTGCTGCGTGCAGGCTTTCTCTAGTTGTGGCGAGGAGGGGCTGTTCTTCATTGCGGTGCGTGGGCTTCTCATTGCCGTGGCTTCTCTTGTTGCAGAGCATGGGCTCTAGGTGTGTGGGCTTCAGTAGCTGTGGCTCGCAGACTCTAGAGCGCAGCTCAGTAGTTGTGGCACACGGGCTTAGTTGCTCCGCGGCATGTGGGATCTTCCTGGACCAGGGTTTGAACCCGTGTCCCCTGCATTGGCAGGTGGATTCTTAACCACTGTGCCACCAGGGAAGTCCCTGTTTATGTATTTTGGATACTAACCCCTTGTTGTTCATATCATTTGGAAATATTATCTCCCATTCAGTAAGTTATCTTTTCATTTTATTGATAGCTTCCTTTGCTGTGCAAAAGCTTTTAATTTCAGGCCCCACTTGTTTAATTTTTGCTTTTGTTTCTTTTTGTCTTAGGAAAGTGATCCAAAAAATATTGCTATGATTTATGTCAAAGAGTTTTCTGCCTATGTTCTCTTCTAGGAGTTTTATGGTTTCAGGTCTTACATTTAGGTCTTTAATCCATTTTGAGTTTATTTTTGTGTATGGTGTGACAAAATGTTCTAATTTCATTCTTTTAAATGTAGTGGTACAGTTTTCCCAGCACCACTTATTGAAGTAACTGTCTTTTCTCCATTATATATTCTTTTCTCCTTTGTCATAGATTAATTAACCATAGGTAAGTGGGTTTATTCCTGGGGTCTCTGTTCTGGTCTATTGATCTGTGTGTCTGTTTTTGTGCCAGTGCTATTTTGATTACTGTAGCTTTATAATAGTATAGTCTAAAGTCAGAGAGGGTGATACCTCAAGCTTTGTTCATTTTTCTCAAGATTGCTTTGGCAATTTGGGGTCTTTTTTGTTCCATATGAATTTTAGGATTATTTGTTCTAGTTCTGTGAAAAACGTCATGGGTATTTTGATAGGGATTGCATTAAATACGTAGATTGCTTTAGGTAATATGGACATTTTAGCAATATTATGTCTTCCAATTCATGAACATGGGATATTTTTCCATTTCTTTGTATCATATTTAGTTTTCTTCATCAGTGTTTTATAGTTTTCAGAGTATAGGTCTTTCACCTCCTTGGTTAAGTTTATTCCTAGGTATTTTACTCTTTTTGATGCCATTTTAAATGGGATGGCTTTCTTGCTTTCTCTTTCTGATAGTTCATTATTAGTGCATAGAAAAGCAACAAATTTCTGTGTATTAATCTTGTATCCTGCAACTTTACTAAATTCATTAGTTCTAATAATTTTTTGGTGGAGATTTTAGGGTTTTCTATATAAAGTATCATGACATCTGCAAGTAGTGACAGTTTTACTTCTTCTCTTCCAATTTGGATGTCTTTTATTTATGTTAAATAGAAGTGGTAAGAGTGGGCATCCTTATCTTGTTCCTAAATTTAGAGGAAAGTCTTTCAGCTTTTCATCATTGAGTATGATGTTAGCTGTAGGTTTGTAAAAATTGGCCTTTATTATTTTGAAATATGTTCCTTCTATACCAACTTTGATGAGAGTTTTTATCATGAATGGATGTTTTATCACATGATTTTTCTGCATCTATTGAGATGATCATGTGATATTTATCATTCTTTTTATTAATGTGGTGTATTACATTGATTGATTTGCAAACACTGAACCATCGTTGCATCCCTGGAATAAATCCCACTTGATCATGGTATATGATCCTTTTTATATATTGTTGGATTTGGTTTGCTAATATTTTCTTGAGGATTTTTGCATCTATATTCATCAGAGATATTGGACTGTAATTTTTTTTGTAGTGTCTTTGCCTGGTTTTGGTATCAGGGTAATGGTGGCCTCATAAAATAAAATAGGGGGTGTTCTGTCCTCTTCAGTTTATTTGGAATAGTTTGTAAAGGATAGGTATTAGCTCTTCTTTATATGTTTGGTAGAATTCCCCTGTGAAGCAGTCTGATCCTGGACTGTTGTTTGCTGGGAGGTTTTTTAGTTTAGTTTTGTTTGTTTGTTTTTTACAAATTCAATTTCACTACTAGTGATTGGTCTGTTCAAATTATCTGTTTCTTCTTGATTCAGTCTTGGCAGGCTGGATGTTTCTAGAAATTTGTCCATTTCTTCTAGGTTGTCCAATTTGTTGGCATATAACTGTTTGTAGTATTCTCTTACGATTTTTTGTATCTCTGTGCTATCAGTTATTATTTCTCCTCTTTCATTTATTTTATTTGGGTTCTCTCTCTTTTCTTTTTGGTGAGCTTGGCTAAAAGGTTTATATCAATTTTGTTTATCTTTTTAAAAAAAAACAGCTCTTGGTTTCATTGATCTTTCCTATTATTTTTTTGGCCTCTATTTTATTTATTTCCTCTCTGATCTTTATTATCTCCTTCCTTCTGCTAACTTTAGGCTTTGCTTGTTCATCTTTTTCTAATTCCTTTAGATGGTAGGTTAGATTGTTTATCTGAGACTTTTCTTGTATCTTGAGAAAGGCCTGTATTGCTATAAACTTCATTCTTAGAACTGCTTTTGCTGCATCCCATAGATTTTGGAAAGTTTTGTTTCCATTTTCATTTGTCTTGAGGTATTTTCTGACTTCTTCTTAAATGTATCCATTGACCCATTGGTTTTCTAGTGGCATTTTGTTTAGTCTTCAAATGTTTTTGTTTTTTTCCAATTTTCTTCCTGTAATTAGTTTCTAGTTTCATACTGTTGCGGTTGGAAAAACTGCTTGATATAAGTTCTGTCCTCTTAAATTTACTGAGACTTGTTTTGTGGCCTAGCATATGATCTATCCTGGAGAATGTTCCATGTGCACATGAAAAGAAGGTTTATTGTCCTGTTTTTGGATGGAATGTCCCGTAGATATCTATTAAGTCTAACTGTTCTAATGTGTCATTTAAGACCACTGTTTCCTTACTGATTTTCTGTCTGGATGATTTGTCCATTGGTGTAAATGGGGTGTTAAAGTCCCCCATTATTATTGTATTACTGTCAATTTCTCCCTTTATGTCTGTTAGTATTTGCTTTATATATTTTGGTGCTTCTGTATTAGGTGCATTTATGCTAACGAGTGTAATATCCTCTTCTTGTATTGATCCCTTTATCATTATATAATATCCTTCTTTGTCTTTCGTTATGGACTTTGTTTTAAAGTCTATTTTGTTTGATATGAGTATTGCTACCCTGGCTTTCTTGTCATTTCTGTGTGCATGAAATATCTTTTTCCATTCCTTCACTTTCAGTCTGTCTGTATTTAGCTCGTTTGTAGGCAGCATATAGGTGGGTCTTGTTTTTTAATCCAATCAGCCACCTTATGTCTTTTGATTGAAGCATTTAGTCCACTGACATTTAAAGTAACTACTGATAGGTATGTACTTATTACCATTTTATTACTTCTTTTCCAGTTGTTTTTCTAGTTCTTCTCAGTTCTTCTTTTTGTTTCTTCCCTTGTGGTTTGATGATTTCCTTTAATAATATGCTTATGTTCCTTTCTTTTTAGTTTTTGTGTATCTATTGTAGGTTTTTGACTTGTAGCAACCATGGGGTTCATATATATTGACCTATAACTATACCTACTTGTTTTAAACTGGTAGTCACTTAAGTTCAAACACATTGTAAAAGATCTACATTTTTTACTCCCCTCCCCCACATTTTGTGTTTCTGATGTCATATTTTACATCTCATGTTTATCCTTCAACTGTTTTTTGCAGTTATAGTTGCTTTTACAATTTTTTGTCTTTTAATCTTCGCACTGGCTTAAGTGGTTGATCCTCAATTCTTACTATATATTTGCCTTTCCTAGTGGGATTTTCCCTTTCCTGTAGATTCTTCTTTTTCACTTAGAGAAGACCCTTTAACATTTCCTCTAGGGTAGGCTTATTATTAATTGTTTTAGTTTTTGCTTGTCTTAGAAGTTCTTTATCTCTTCTTCAATTCTAAATAATAATCCTGCTGGGTAATATAACCTAAGTTGCAGGTTTTTCCCTTTCAGCACATTGACTATATTATACCACACCCTTCTGGCCTGCAAAGTTTCTGCAGAGAAATCAGCTGATAGCCTTATGTGGGTTCCATTGTATATGATTCTTTGTTTTTCTCGTTGCCTTTAGAATTCTCTCTTTAACATTTGGAATTTTAATTATGTCTTGGTGTGAGTTTGTTTGAGTTCAGTTTGCTTGGGACCCTCTGTATTCCCTGTACCTGGATATTTGGTCCTTCTTTGGGTTTGGGAAGTTTTTAGTCATAATTTCATCAAATACATTTTCCATCCCCTTCTCTTTTTCTCTTCTCCTTCTGGGACCCCTATAATGTGAACATTGATACACTTGATGTTATCCCAGAGATCTCTCAAAGTATTCTAATTTTTTTTTAATTTGTTTTTCTTTTTGCTGTTCTGATCGGGTAATTTCCATTTTCTATCTTCTAGACCACTTCTGCATTTTTCTGTATCATTTAGTCTGCTTCATTCCTTCTAGTGTGAGTTTTATTTCAGTATTGAATTCTTCATTTCTGATTGGGTCTTTTTTTGGCCATGCCATGTGGCCTGTGGGATCTTAGTTCCCTGACCAGGGATTGAATCTGGGCCCCCAGCAGTGGAAGCATGGACTCTTAACCACTGGACCACCAGGAAATTCCCAAGATTGGGTCTTTCTTTACATTTTTTAAGTTCCTTGTTAAAATTCTCACCACGTTCATCTATTCTTTTCCCTAATTCAGTTAACATTCTTATTACCAACGTTATGAATTCTTTATCTGGTATTGTTTATTTCTGTTTCATTATTTATTTTTTCAGGGGGTTTCTCTTGCTCTTTCAACAGAGACCAGTTCCTTTGCCTTTTCATTTTGCTTAAATTTCTCTGCCTCTATGAGTTTAGGTGAAACAGTTACCTACTGCAGTCTTGCATGGGCGTCCTTATGTGGATGTGTCCCTATACAGAGTGCATGCACCCACTGCTTTTGCTGGATTTGGTGTTGATGCATGTCATGTCTTTCCTCAGGGTGTGCTGGCAGCTATCACCTTGGCAGAAGGTGGGACTGGAAATGGAGGGGCTAAAAGCTAGAGCTTGTTGTGAAGTGTGACTTCCCTTCTGCTCAGTGGCCATCACCACCCTATTGGTGGTGGAATCTGATCCCAAGTTGCTGGAGCAGAAGCCCTGAGGGTTGGGCCCATGCTGGTTCTGTCCCCTTTAAATGTATGTTTTCCCCTCTCCCAGCACTGGGGAAGTCCTGAAGCAAGGGAGGCCTGTGGGGGCTCTCGGCTTGGGTAGGCTGCAGAGAGAGGGCCGAGTGTACTGCCCTCCGATGTACTTGCCTGTGCAGGCACCAGCAATTGTTGGCCTTACTCTGCTCAGATGAAGCCTTGAGTCCAAGTTCCCTCTGTCCTTCATAGCTGATCATTCCCCCAGCCTGCCACCCCCGCCCTGTCGGGGAGCCAAACAACAGGGCAAGCAGGACTTGTGTGGACTCTCTGTGTGTATGGGGTATGGTGGTGAGCTATGGTGGATCAGCCACTGTCAGAGTCCTGGGCTGCTTCTGATGTGCTGCTTGAGTAAGAGTCAACAATGGCTGCCGCCACCCCACCCAGACTCTGCCCTGGCACCAGGTTGCCTCTGTGTCCCATGGAGTTTTCTTCCCAGACCAGGTTGTCTCTGCGTACTGTGGAGTTTTCTTCCAAGTCTATGTTGTCCCAGCCATGGTGGAGAATGGCAACTCCATGGGATTGCAAGGAGCATCACTATTTCTGTTTGTGTGGCAAAGACCTGAAGACACTGCTGATTTCTATTAACTCTCATAATCAATAACTCCCTCCTCCCAGGAATAGAATGGAATTCATCAAACACCTACTAAACGCTCTACATAATTTATGCCATTTAATCTTCCCATCAGTCTCAAGAGGTAGTATTAATGTCATCAACATTTTGCAGGCAAGGAAATTGAGTTCTAAAGGGATTAAGGTGACTAAAATTTCACAATAGTGAGAGGCAGAATGGGATTTGAACCCAGGTCAGCTAGCTTCAAGGTCTGAGCAATTAACATTTACCACACGGCTCTGCACACCTAGAATGGGCAATGGTTATTCTTCCCATTATACAAGCTGATGACCTAGGGACAGGTGCCTATAAACAGGATAATAGGACTACCAAATCTTGCTTACCAGCCAATTTATGAGGCACTCAGTACTGGTCTCTCCTAAACCTAATTATTCAATACTAAGGCCTCTAAGTATATAAATACCCACTTATTTATTTTGCTGAGTCAAGTCTATCAATCTAACTGCCCTGTTTATGAACTAGGGGAAGGCGAAGGAAGTGGAAGAAGTCAACATCACTAACATCATCAACAGCTCCATCTCCAGCTTTAAACGGAAGATCAGCTTTGCCAGCATTGAAATTTCCAGCGATAACGCTGACTACAGTGACCTGACAATGAAAACTAGTGACAAGTTCAAGTTTATCTTCCGAGATAAGATGGGCAGGATTGTTGATTATTTCACAATTCAAAACCCCAGTAATGTTGATCGATATTCCAAACTACTATTTCCTTTGATTTTTATGCTAGCCAATGTATTTTACTGGGCATACTACATGTATTTTTAAGAGTATGCTGAATTGTTTGCATGCCATAGGTCTTCAACAGAACAAAGTAATGATGTAAACGATATTCTAAGCCAAGTGTGCACCCTAATCCAATGGTGCCACAAGTGACTAAAATAACATTTGAGCATTTCTCCTCAAACAATGAACCCCCCTCCAACCATTATTTAAGCTGTGTAGAAGTCCTAGCATTACAGAATCTTTTAATAGAAACATCAACCCATTCCTTTTTTATTTTTATGAAAGATATTCCCATGGAGCCCAAGATTACAAACCTACTCAGGACTGACTGCCCAGTGGCTCCCTGGTCTGCATTTAACTCATATAAAAAATGAAAAGGAAGCTATTACATGTATTGAGTCAAGTGTCAGAGGTTGTTTCTAAATTAATCACACATGCTATTTACTAAATCTCTACAGTGCTTGTAAAATAAAATACATTGTTGCCTATTTAGGGAATAACATTTTCTAGTTTTTGGTTTTGATTAAAATGAAATGTGGGCTTATAAAAAGAAACAAAATTGAGTTATTTGTAGTGAGGTGGATGGACCTAGAGTCTGTCATACAGAGTGAAGTAAGTCAGAAAGAGAAAAACAAATACCATATGCTAACACATATATATGGAATCTAAAAAAAAAGAAAAAAAGTGGTTCTCATGAACCTAGGGACAGGACAGGAATAAAGATGCAGACGTAGAGAATGGACTTGAGGACATGGGGAGGGGGAAGGGTAAGCTGGGATGAAGTGAGAGAGTGGCAAGGACATATATACACTACCAAATGTAAAACAGATAGCTAGTGGGAAGCAGCCGCATAGCACAGGGAGATCAGCTCGGTGCTTTGTGACCACCTAGAGGGGTGGGATAGGGAGGGTGGGAGGGAGATGCAAGAGGGAGGGGATATGGGGATATATGTATAAGTATAGCTGATTCACTTTGTTATAAAGCAGAAACTAACACACCATTGTGAAGCAGTTATACTCCAATAAAGATGTTTAAAAAAATAAAATAAAATAAAATGAAATGTGGGCTTAAGTAAATTCCCTGGAAGTCAGTGCACTAAATACCAAGGTGAGTTTTTAATATAGTATTTAATGTCACAGCAGAACTGTCCCCATTTCCCAATAAGTCCAACCTTTGAAAAATCAAATGTAAGTGAAGAAAAATTTAGTGGATCAGTAATCTTAAACATAAATCTCTTGTTTCTAAGATATAATGGATTCCCCAAACTGGGAGAGCTCTGGGGTTTATTCCCCCATTTGACATGTCTTATCATTTTACTATTATATGCAAGCCAGTCCTAAACAATGCTGAAGCCCTTTCCCCATAACATGGGAAGAAATGGAGGAACTTTTTAAAAAACTTATTCTAAGAGTCTTTATACTGACTATTGTCATGAAGCCTTGCAGAATCAAGTCCAATTCTATCTGCTACTCTGACACTGAGCAACACTTTGCCAGCAGCAGATCCCCTGGATCCTTCCAAGAGGAGCTTTTATCCCTATGCTTTAATGATCAGGAATGATGCTTATTAGATAATGAGCTGTATTACCCAGAAACAAGTGGCTTATCACAAGTCAACTTGGCCTTGCTCAGATACCTGATCTTTCTAGCTGGACTACTTTGAGTGACTTATCCTGCATGAGTAGGAGAATGTTGATCCTGGGTCCTGAGCTTTCTGAGTAACAGTGGGACTTCTTACAGAATTTACATTCAGGCTGCAGGCGAGCTATCTTTTCCAAGTCCAGCCACTCTCACCCTAACATAAGAAGCACCTTATGTGCATCCCTGTCACTTGGCCAAGCTCAGCCTACAGTACCATAAATGGCAATTGGTGAGAGTGCCATGATAAAGGCTTTCAGTTCAGGCTCAATCTTTTAAAAGAATCTTGCCATCTTTATTCTTTAGCTTCCTTTTCTAATAAATGTATCCCTTTACCCTTCCTTTCAGAAGTAAACTATGGCTTTCTATAATCCCCTATACCATAGGCTCTCATTCTTTTCCCCTTATGATACTTCTCACAATTCAGTTTCTATGGGTTTGATCACCTAAGCTTTTAACAAAATGTTTCTGGTGGGAATGGGAGAATTAAGAGCTGGAATGTGACTCTATGGTTCAATCATATTTGTGATTCTTTTTAAAAAGGATTGAAAGGAAATATCTGCCCTGAAACTCCATTCAAGAATTATATTTTTTAAAAAACTATAAAGATGTGAAACTGTGAAATAAATATACCATATTAGCTGCCCAAATCAAGTGGTCATCTATAGGATATGTGTTTTAAGATCCCATTTGGAAAAGGTATACATCATAACATAAACTCAGTGGGCTCACACTCTTCCATCCTCATGTTCCACTCACCCCAGACAGTATACATATATATTCACAGACACACACACACACACACGTACCCCTACTATTCCCAACTGAGGAAGATAAACACTGGTGACATAATGTCATTCTTTGACACCACTGTACCACAATACTTGCCTTGCAATTAAACAGCTAGGCCTGGTGGTATTGAAAGATCCACTTTTCAAAAAACGTCCCAGATTCCCTTTCAAGCCTTCTTCATTGTTTTGGAATTCTCTTTTGTTTTTGTTGAATGATATTTTTATAGTTTGAGAATATACTTTGGGGAAAAAAAATCTCGGATTTTTGTATCACTCTGAAATTTATGTAGGCTACAACACTAGACTTCTCAGTAGAAACTCCTAATACTCTAGATCTGTCCCATGTATCCTACCTACCCAGATCAGTCCCTGACTCGCTTTATTCAAAATATTTATTTCTTGGGTGAAAATATCAAGACCTACCTCACCAAATTTCTCAAAGTCGTGAAACTAGGTAAAGTTGAGAACATCCTTAGTTATGGAAATACAATTTTAAATTATTTTGATTTTGAGAATATCAATATTTAATATCAATATCAATATTCTCAATATAGGAAGGAAGATATATAGATATATTCAATAACAAGCTGATGACAGAGGGTTTTCAAATGAAAGACAGGGAGAAATGGAGAAATGAGCATAGCAAAAAAGAGCTAGAGATTACAGTGGACCAAGCTGAAAATAAGTTGGCAACGCAAAGGAGTACTATTAGGAGAAAAAACACAGTATGGGCTTTCAGTGACAGGCAAGTATAGTGACAATCTGTAGTTAGGGAAAGTTTGACAACCGGGATTGAGGTGTGGTCTTTCCTCAGTGCTGTGCATTACTCTTACACATACAGAGCTGTTCTTCTCAGCTACTTGCTTATAGTTAATTTTGACCAGTTAGTAATGTATTTACTGCCAAAGACCCTTGCTTCTTAATATACATTTTTAAAATTGAGTCCTAACAGACAGGGAATTATGCCCCAATATATGGTCAATATAATTTATGTGTTTTACCAATGAATTTAAAGAAGGAAAGAACATATGAATACATGTTTCATGTTTTTAAAATAATTTTAAAAATATATAATATACATCTTTTTCAAGTTTTTGTAGAGAATTTATATATATCAGACTGTAGTATATTTGTGTTGAAAAACATTGAGTCCAATTTTGGCCACCACACTTTTAAGAAGGATGTACAGAAATGGAAAAAGAGTCAGAGAAAAGTGGTTAAAATCATGGAAGTGATTAAAATCATGGAAAACAGGTCCAATAAGAAGGAGCTTTTGCACCTTGAAAAGCAAGGCTGAATAATGACTGTCATTAGGTTCAAGAAGGTTTTGTACATGAGACATGCTGTGCCACTATTCACCTGAATAAGTGAACTGAATAAAATAAATAGACAGAAACGAACTTAAAAGAAAGTTTAATTGTTTTGAAGAAAGAAAATGTGCAAATTGAATAATGAAATACCGTTGAATAATGAAATGCTCGGATAAACATCTAGTCTCCATCTGGAAATTTCCCATGAGAATAAATAATCTTGTCTCCCCTTTGATTTTGCCATCCACCTACCTGAAAGCAGAAGGTTCTGATAGGTAATCTTGGGAGGTTGTAGATACCGGGAGATGCCCCTGGCTGCACAAAACTAAAGTGTCATACCAAGTATTGCTAACAAAGAATGTATGCCTAAGAATATTCCTGGTGGCCCACAAGGTTGAGTTCCAAAATTACGGTTTCTCTGGGGGCATTTGAAGGGGAGTCATGTGACCCACAGCTTTCAGTGACTTGGATGTGAGATAGGCTTTGATCACCCAATCTCATTACTTAAAATTGTGCCTTTCCAGAAATTAGAGAAGAAGCAATCCCATTTGGAAAACTGGAAAGGGGAATAGAACATAAAAAGTGAGTGAATAGCTGCATGTTGATCCAATGTCTCTGTGATCTTTGAGGACATCTGCACCTACAAGCCAGCTATCTCTTCTTTAATAAGCCCAGACTAGAGCCATGGCCTAACTGGTCTTGGAGAGTCAAGTGGTCCATACCCTGCATTCATGATGGCCTGCTTCCTATTCAAGTCAGGGCATGAATTTTACTAAAATCCTTAAGGAATAGGATATCACACTTCATCACCATGAAAATCTCCATTCTCATCTGGACGTTTTTCCTCCTACCCAATACAGAAACTTGGTTCACTTACTGTGTAGAAAATCATTAACATAAGAGGCCCGAGACTGCTATCCTTAAGAATGGTCTCCGGATGAATGGATAAAGAAGATGTGGCACATATATACAATGGAATATTACTCAGCCATAAAAAGAAATGAAATGGAGGTATTTGTAATGAGGTGGATGGAGTTAGAGTCTGTCATACAGAGTGAAGTAAGTCAGAAAGAGAAAAACAAATACAGTATGCTAACACATATATATGGAATCTAAGGAAAAAAAAAAAAGGTCATGAAGAACCTAGTGGCAAGATGGGAATAAAGACACAGACCTACTAAAGAATGGACTTGAGGATATGGGGAGGGGGAGGGGTGAGATGTGACAGGGTGAGAGAGTGTCATGGACATATATACACTACCAAATGTAAAAATAGATAGCTAGTGGGAAGCAGCCACATAGCACAGGGAGATCAGCTCGGTGCTTTGTGACCACCTGGGGGAGTGGGATGGGGAGGGTGGGAGGGAGGGAGATGCGGGAGGGAGGAGATATGGGAACGTGTGTATATGTGTAGCTGATTCACTTTGTTATAAAGCAGAAACTAACACACCATTGTGAAGCAATTATACTTCAATAAAGATGTTAAAAAAAAAAAAAAAAAAAAGAATGGTCTCTTTGCAAGGTTGGCCCTTAGCCAGCATCTGGGAATTTGGATTTGGGGAGAGTTCCCATCATTCCCTAATTGCTAAGGGTGGCTCATTGGGCCTAACCTATTTGCACAAACAATGTGGTTTATGCTGAACACCTGCTTCTCTTCTGGGAGTCTGCAATTTTGGATCATGCTAAGCAGGGGGTGCCTATGTGACCAGCCCCCAATAAAAATCTTGGACACTGAGTCTCTGGTGAGCTTCTTGGTAGACAGCATTCCGCACTTGTCTCAATTCCATGCTAGGAAAAATTAAGCATGGCCTAGGGAGGACACAGGGAGAATACTCTTGCAAGTCCATGCCTGGTTTCCTCCAGACTTCACGCCACGTGCTTTTCTTTTCCCTTAGCTGATTGTTCTTTATATCCTTTCCCTATAATATATCATAGTCATGAGTACCACTGTATGCTGAGTCCTGTGAGTTCTCCTAGAGAATCACTGAACCTGTGAGTGGTTTTAGGGACTCCCAACACACATGCTTTGGAACAGTGGTTCCTAAATCTGGCTGATCATAAGATTCACTGGTAGAGCTTTATAAACAAAAGATTCCAGAGTCTCACCCTAGACCTATGGACTCAAGATCTATATTTTTCAAAACTCTCCAGATGTTTTCGATGTCAAGTCAGAAGGGAAAACAGATGCCAAATTCCTTGGTGGAAAAGATAACAGCTGCATTAAAGCTATATTTTCTAGGAAAAAAAATAATACAGTGTGTTTGCCACATGGAAAGGAAAAGTCCAACTCAATATGATTACTGAATATGAATAATGTATACAGCGGACAGAAAGCAAAATTTTTCTTTTGTTGCATTGAATCTTCTACGTTGGTGCCAAGAAGGAACAGGACAGCTATTCTTTCTGATATGGCCGCAACATGACAAAAAGGCATCTAATAAAAAACATGTGGTTGAAGAGTTAGGAAGGTGTATGGGGATGCAGCAGTTCTTCATTGCAATTCCTGGTTTGTGAAACACTAAACTTTAACAGGCATTGAAATGAACTAAAAACCTTCACAGGAAAGCAGAAAGTTATACTCTATGCAACCAAAGACTTTGGCTTCTGCAGTGGGTAGGAGGGGCAGTTGGCTTGAATGAGGCTTGAAGGTAGCTCTCAAGGAGGCTAGGGGTATGACCCCAAAGTTTCATTAAGAACTCTCAGAATGACAAAAGGAGAAGATTCAGTTGAGAAGTATGAGATTATCAAAGTTGTGACATAAAATGGCATCTCCAAATTCAAATTTCTTTCTCATTCTTAGGGCCTCTTTCAGTCTGGCTCACCAACTTATTCTGCAACTGCACAAAAAGCAGGCCTTGCAAGTTTAGCCAGAATCCAAATTACAGCTGTACTTATTATCTTATGGAGTAAGACACTTGTTTAATTTCCAAATTTTAGAAGTAGTCTTGAAAGCTGGCTTTTTAGGTTGAAACTTTTATGGACATATTCAACAAACAAAAAATGTGGGTATGTCCTCATAACATACAGAAATGTGGCATGACTGATGAATAACAGTTGATTTTGATGAGAGATTTCTCTTTAGGGGAAGTAGGCAAATACGTCCCTGATGGGTTTTGCTTTTCAATAACAAGTTATTGAACCAATTCGCCAAAATATATCTTGAAGCATCTAAAGCTTTCATTCATATATCAAATCGTATCTATGGAACAAAACAAAGGAAATGGGAGAGGATGACAGTGGAAAGTGATAAACACAGATATCACCAATAAAAGTTAGACTCAGATGCCGTGGCATTTAAAGGCACAAACCTTAGAATGTAATAATAAAGTGAATTTTCAGAACGTAAAGGAGTCCCAGGAGAAACTATCCATTTAAAAGAATATGAGATGTACCTTTCCTGGGTTTGTATATTTCTTACATCCTAACAGAACATTCTAATCCATTTCACAGAGGGAATCAAAGGCAAATTCTCAACAAGGGAAATAGAACTTTGTTTTATCTGCTCCTGTAGTAATTTAACATAACTTATCCAGTTATTTTTTTTCCACAAAGAATCCAATTGCATACTCTTTTATACGTATCATAAAAGACTAACCCAGTTTCATTTGGTGTAAGAGTCCAGGAATGAAAGTCAAGAGATCTGGGCTCTGCCATTACCTTAATCTCTATTTGCCGAAATTCACTAATATGTCAAGTGGAACAAAAATATTTGCCCTTCCTATCTCACAGGTTTGTGATAGGGTTAAAAATGAGATTATAAATATGAAAGTGTTTTGGAAATGTGTAATAGAAGTGGGTCCTAATTAATTTGACATATGATTATGCATGCATACATACCCCTAGAAAATCAGAACTGGGATGCAGCTGGGACATCAAGACATTCAACCAGCTTATATGCCATTTTAGTAGATAAGGATCAAAGGCATCAGAGAATGCGTCAGAGATCAAACACAGTACACAGCCAAGACTAGAAGCCATGTCTTCTAAGCCCAGTGTTCTCTTTGCTGATTCTATTACCTCCTCCAATGGTTCTGTGCACGCAACTTCATGCTCTGCTTGTGCAGAAGCAGCACAGCAAGATTACAACATCTACAGCATTGTTATAAAAAGCCACAACCCTGTTCAGATTTAAAGTCATTATCTGTGGCCTATGTTTTGAAGATCTCTCTCAAACTGCCAGGACTGTTCCACCCCCAGAAATTTTAGGCAGAGTATCTCTGGAATCTTTGCTGCCAAATACGATCATTCTTCCCCAGAAAAGACTTTTGAAGCCATTTTTTAGCACATAGGACCCAGCTTTTCACCAATTCCTTCTCGAAGCCCCCTGCAGGGAAGATCACAAAAGCTGGCATCCTGCCCACACAACATATCTGACCTGGCTAGCTGCTCCCCGAATGCAGTTAGCAAGAAAATCCTATTTCATTTCTGCAAAGGTGAAAGATCTCAGATCATGAATCCTCTCAGCACTACACAGGTGAATTGTTTTAAAAATGCATTTGTGTGTATAAGCCATACCTTTCATTGCAATCAATCTTTTGCATTTTTAAAGGTAAGTTGTATGTTCTGACACTATAAATGGTAGAAAAGGTATTTCAAATTATCTCCCATTTGCTTACTTTATTAATCAAGAGAGTACATAAAGGGCAATAAAGTTATATCTTTATCAAAAAAGCATACGGTGCTTTGGTAAGCACTGTGCTATAACCACTGTTGTCTACTCAAAGTTTTATAATGTTTTCCAAATAGGACAGAGGCATAAAATAACTCTAATTCAATCTTCTTGGAAAAATTAAGAATAATTACCACAATGCAGTCCATCAGTGGTTTTCTCATTTCTCATTTTTGTCATTTCTCTTCTTCACAGATACTTTAGATAGACTTGATGTTATGAGTCACATAAAAGGACAGGAGCTCATGGTGTGTAAATGAGAGTCAATAGCCACAATTTATTAAGTGTCAGTCATATACTAAGCACCTGACCTACCCTGTCTCTCATCCTGACAATAGTCCTATGAGGTAAATGCTGTTAACCCATTTTGCAGATAAGAAAAACAATGATTCAATGAGATTGTCTGCCTGGCTCAATGTTACACAGTTGGTAAGTGGCAGAGCTGAGGTCTGAATCCAAGGTCTATTTGGTCTCAGGACCATGCTTTATCCATTACACCATACTGCCTCCCTCTTACAATGAGCTATTAGAAGTATCGAGAATCTGGATCTAAGTTAGATGATACTGTGGAATGAAACAAATGCAAACAGTGAGAACATGTCTCCTTCATCCACTGAATATCCACTGAAATTTCCATCTCCAAAGCCAGTAACTCACAAGGGTGAGAAAAAGCAAACTGACCCTGTGAGAAATCCAAGCAGTGCACTGGATAGGTTAGGAGCTACAGCTTTGTACTGAGTCAACTTGGGTTTGAGCCCTAGCTCTGCCTGTTTCCAGCTACTTGTGTGACCCCACCCACTTAACCTCTTTGAACCTATTTCCTTCTCTGTAAAACAGGAAAACATCCTTGTGGGCTTCAATGACACAAAGTGTACAGCATACTTAACACCATAACTGGCATATATTGTTGCATGCTCAATAAACGCCATCTATATTTTATTAGAACTTTTAGCTGTTAGGTTGCTGTATAAAAATAAAAGACACATTATTGGTTAAAAAAATTACAGTTTCTGGTTTAACTGGTTTTTGTTGGCACCTAATGGTTCTACACTTATTGATTTAAGAGAGACTTAAAAACAAAGAGTGGGTATCAAGCACTGGGTTTCTACTTTCAAGAACAGATGCTCTTGTTTAGGCTCAGCTAACACTGAAGTTTAGTTGGATAGCTCAAAATAGAACCCACTTGATTTCTCCTGCCAGTTTATGTAGGAAACTGGTGCTCCTAAGAGTGTGAAGATAGAGTCTCTAGAATTTCTGATTAATATGTCAGACCCTAAAATGCACATCCTGTCCTTTCTTATTTCTACATAATAAAGTTTTAGCTCTTATTTCCACCATTCCCACACTCTTTTTAAAAAAAAAATTGGCCTAAATAGGATTACGTACTGAAAATAAAGTAGCAGCCTGGCTATATGTCATGCTGAAATGAAGACCACCTCTCAATAGGGCTCCTGCCCAAGGAAGCTCTCTCTACTAGACCTGCAGTCTTTTCGCTTATGACTTAATCCAAGAGAAAATGTACCTGTCTCCTTGGAAAGATAACCCTTAAAACATTTAACTCAGGATGAATGAAGAATGGGAGACACTTAAACAGGGAAGTGGGAAGGAGCATGAGGCTGCTGGGAACCTTGGGATCTGGAAGTGACAATTTGACCAAGGGCTGGCACCACATAAAGTTTCATTTTAAGGTTAAAACCCATAGTTTCAGATAAGCAAAAGTAAAACAAGTCTTTATGGGAGTTTTCACCAAATATCACCCACAGGGCTGGGTCCTTATAGAATTACTTTTAGGCTTAATTTTCACCTCCCTCTCTCTCTGAACAGCTCAAGTCTCCATATATTGTAGCAGTATATGCCTTTCATTAAAAAGCCCCGTAACTTGATCACAACTGAAATTTTACACCTATTTGAAACATTCGTTGGTTACTGTCATTCCATGAGATATAAACTTCCTACAGGCAAGAACTCTCTCTGCTTTTATTCGCTGAGCATCCACAGTGTCTAGCAGAGTGGCTCCCACATAAAAAGTGTCCTGTGAACACTTGTTGAGTGAATGAATACATTCATTGAATCCAAGAATACTGAAACAAATTCTGTCCCTGTAGATTAGGGCAGTTTCCCCAAGCATCCCTCCCTGGAGTCAGAATGCCTGGTTTTGAGACTTGGCTGAGGTTTATTAGCTGTGTGATCTTAGTCAGATTAATCCCTCTCTCTGTGCCTCATCTGTCAATTGGGGATAATAAAGTCCAAGATCAAGGGGACCACAGGGTTGGTTTCTTCTGAGATCTCTCTCCTTGGCTTATAGGTGGCTGTCTTCTCCCTACGTCTGCACATGGTCTTCCCTCTGTACATGTCTGTGTTGTGATTTCCTCTTCTTATAAGGATACCCATCATATTGGATTTGGGACCACCCAAATGACCTCATTTTAACTAAATCACCTCTCTAAAGACCTTATCTCCAAAGACAGTGCTACTCTGAGGTAGTAGGGGTTAGGGATTCAACTAATGAATTTTGGGTTGGGATTGGGGGGATGACCCAACGCATCCCGTAACACCGGCATAACTCCCCTCACAGGCCTTCTAAAAATGTAAGGGGTTACTATGTGTGTCCTGTTCAATTTCCTGTATTACAAATACAAAAAGGAAAAAATGTAACCACTCTGCTAAATCTATCACCCTCATTAACTGCCCAGTTTTTCTCCAACCATCTAGCTATTAGTCCGCTTCCCCCAAACCAAGAGAGCCCCTGTGAATGGGGCCCTTGTGTGTCATCCAGTGTCCCTTTGAGAACAGCTACAGTGATATGATGTTTCCCTGATGATTCCCAGCACGCATCCTTAAAGAGTTTTTGTACCACCCTACCCACTCATCTTTTCCAGACCCAACTGCCGAGGATCTCCCATCACATTGCAAGGATTTAAAACCCTTAGACTCTGGAAGATATGCCCAGGTGGTGTTAAAATGGGGTAGTATTCTTTTACAACCGAGGAAACAGAGGACACTCATGATTCGATGACAGTTTCTAGGTCTGAGAACAGCACTATGTCAGCAGAAGCCTCAGTTCCTAACACAGCAAAGACCATTGTCTTGAAAGGGTGCAGAATGGACTTCACCAGCTCACCTCAGAGCTGGGACCTGGATGGAGGGCATGGCAAGGTGTTTGGTTTCTGTAATGGAAAGCAGAAAACTTTTTTTCCTTTTTAATTACCTTGTTATGTGATAGAGGTCATAAGGTAAAAGAAAAGTATGAAAAGTTGCTTTTTTTATACCTGACTTTCTGATAGCCTATATGTTTTAGGGACAGATAACTTCCTAATGAGACTTTTTATAATAAAGCTTTCATTGCTTTGAAAAATATTAACTTTTCCAGTTCTTCCGGGTAGATCAAACAGACCCTGCAGTTATAGTTACAATATCCTAAAGATTTAGCTTCTCAGTAATAATGGGTAACAGCCTTCGCATTGCCACGGGCCAAAACTATATTATTTGAAATGAAACCTCTCATAAATATCCAACTATGAAGTCACTATCTATCAACTGCTGTTATATAAACAGGACAGAGCTAAATCCCCCATCTGCCAATATCAGAGCTGCCACAGAGAATGATTTTGTGTCCAGAACTCACATATGAAACAGGCTCTTGCTCTGTCAGCCAATTCGAGGAAGCCAGTTTTGGTTTGGGTAGCCACAGTGTAGGACGGCCTGAAAGTGTCTGAATTCTTCATGCATTTCCTTTTTTCCAAGAGCTTGGACCACCCTCAGCCCCAGTTGCTCTCTTCTGGGTGGTATAAAAGATGTGACCAATTCTTTAGAAAGAATACTGCAGTTCCCAGCGTCCCACTTACTACCGCTCTTTTTCTATACCTTTCTCCATACCCTTGTGATAGTGTCGAGCCCTAGACTTCTGCCCTCACTCTATTCTGAACACTAATAATGGGAAGTCTGTGGACCAAGTTCTGAGAAACACTGCTAGAAACAATGTGAAGCCATCAATAGAAGGCGCTGCTGCATTTACCTTTTCACAACTTCTGTTCCAGAGCCTGGAACATGACAGTCACATGATATACGTGTGATAATCTGAACTCAAGCCAAGAATTTTTTTGAAGCCTAAGATTTTTAAGCAGGGAAGTAATATGATTTAGGTTTTAGAAACTGAATAAGAGTAGCTTAGGAGCTGGAGAAAAAGGAGTAGAGATCAGAATCAAGGGGATTAATTGTGCTTCCTCTAATTAAAATTTTAAAACACATAATAATAATAGCCAAGACTGACATAACACTTATGATGTACCAGACCCTATTATAAAAGTTTTCCTTATATTAACTCATTTAATCCTCACTACAACCAAAAGGTAGGAACTATCATTATCCTCATTTCAAGACGAGGAAATGCAGATCCAGAGAGGGTAAGCCACTTTCCCAGGGTCACACAGACAGCGACTGGCAGAGGTGTGATTCCAACTGGCCATGTAGCTTCCTAGTCCAGTGTGCAAATCACCTCCATGTGCATTATCTCAGTTAGTCCTCATCTCCCACCCACCCAGCCCGCCAGCGACAGACCTAAGTGAGGTAGTGGCCAGTGCACTGGCTCCTCCCACTGGCCTGTCCTACCTAACTTCACCTAGGTCTGGCTTACACTTCTCTGCTTACAGCCACCAAAACTTATCTGATCTCTGTCTTATTCCAGGGGCTCTGGGTCAATTTACTGTCTTTAATAGCTTAATGTGTTGTTCATGCCAGGATGACTCATTCACTCTTTCAGCAAATATGTATTGAGCAACCACTATATGCCAGGCTCTGTGCTAGATGCAGAGGAAATACAGTGAACAGACCATCAAAGAAATAACTACACACAAAAAATTCAATAATTATAGATCCTGATTAATGCCATCAAGAAAATAAATAGGATTGCATCTATAGGACAATGACCCACAGGAGTGCTTCTTTGGTATTGAGAATTTCAGGTACTGTGGCAAATCACATAGGGAAGATATTTTAGGACATTGGTGATCTTTCTATTGGGCCCCTAAATATACCACCTTGTTTGTAAGAAATAAAATGGATCTCACCATTCCCCAGCCTAGAATCCTTCAGTGGTTCCTTTGAGCCTTTAGGATAAAGTCCAAATCCCTTAGCATGACTCATATGGCCCTCCAACATTGGCCTCCTGCTCACCTTCCAGATTCAACATTGTGTCAATCCATTCCCCGACCCATTTCACACTCAGGTCCGGCCATACTCAAGACTAATCATCACATGTTGCCCTATCCATCTAGATTGCCTATCCTCCTTCCCCATACATCATCTGAGTGACCCCTATTTATCTTTCAACACTCGGACTTCAAGAAGCCTTCCCTGGGCTTCCCTGGTGGTGCCAGGGAAGTGGTTGAGAATCTACCTGCCAATGCAGGGGCCACGGGTTCGAGCCCTGGTCTGGGAAGATCCCACATGCCGCGGAGCAACTAGGCCCGTGTGCCACAACTACTGAGCCTGCGCGTCTGGAGCCTGTGCTCCGCAACAAGAGAGGCCGCGATAGTGAGAGGCCCGCGCACCGCGATGAAGAGTGGCCCCCGCTTGCCGCAACTAGAGAAAGCCCTCGCACAGAAACGAAGACCCAACACAGCCAAAAATAAATAACTCTAGGCTGAGCTGGGTAATGGTGATCCCTTAGTGTTACTGACTGAATTGTGTCCCTCCCCCAAAATCATATGTTGAAGTCTTAACTCGCAGTACATCAGATTGGGATGATATTTGGGGACAGGAGTCTTTAAAGAGGTAATTAAGTTAAAATGAAGTCATTCTGGTGGGCCCTATCCAGTATGACTGGAGTTCTTATAAGAAGAGATTAGAACACAGACACACACAGAGGAAAGACTATGTGAAGAAACAGCAAGAAGGTGGCCATTAGCAAGCCACCTTGCTGACCACCTGAGTAAGGTCTCAGAAGAAATCAACCCTGCGGTCACCTTGATTTTGGACTTCCAGCCTCCAGATTTCCAGAAAATAAATTTCTGTTGATTAAGTAACCCAGTCTGTGGCAACTTATGATAGCCCTAACAAACTAATACACTGTGTAAGCCTTGGTGATACGCTTGATTCACAGACCTAAGTCAAGAAGTCTCATCTTTTTAAGTCCTTATACCCCGAGTGTTAAGCTCAGGGCTGGGAATGTGGTAAACTCTCAATAAGGGTTTGCTGAATGAATGAACCTCTCATTCTTCTTGTGTGGAGGGCATCTTCAATGCAATGTTACTTCTAAAAACTGGAAAACCAGCTGGAACAGGGAAACCATCTGAGAAAGGTTGGTTCCCTCTGAGGGAGAATAAAGGAAAGCAGCACTACAGTTCCCACTGCAACAATCAGGATTTGGAAAACCAGAAGGTTACAGAGGCACCCCCCGAGGCACAGATCTGTGGTATTTCCCAGGTCTTTCAAACACATTTAATTGTGCACAAGGAAAAGAATGGCACCATTATTTAATCCAAAATATAATAACAATAGATTGCTCATGTAGGCGCATAAGTCCCCTGCAGAGAATTTAATGTGCATGTTGCCTTACCCACGCATACAGCCAAGGCAGTGAGAATGGAAGCCAGCCCATTCTGGGAAGAGAGAACATGGATGCCTGTGGTTGTTATAACAGCAAAAGGGGGGAAAACAAAAGAAAGCCCAAGGGTATAGCTGCAACTCCACTTAAGACTAATGCACATCTTCATTTTCGTCCTCAGCAATAATCCAAAGAAATATCTGATGCTTCTGAAAGACTACTGTCATCCCTGGTAGATACTCATCAATTATTATTAAGCATTGCACGGTTCAGGTCTAGATATAATATGTCTGAGAAAAACCGTGGCACCTCCTTTTAATCTTGCGTAGAAAACAATTAAAGTATCTAAAGCGCATTATTAAAATATGTAAAATTTATAATTTAATTATAAGATTGCAAAGCTTTATGATCTAATAGTTCTGCTGTATTTTGCATATTAGTGAACAATTGCTTTCTTAAAGCACACAGTAGAATCATTTACTTGATGCTGGAGAATAAGTTAATTATGGATTCCCTGTATATGACTAATGGATTTAATAATCACTTTACTGTAGAATTAACTTATACTTCCCTGTGCTTATAGCACTAATGATGATATTCATAAAAGTTATATTTTTTAAAAACTGTAAGATTGGCACAAAAAGAGAAACCAATGTACAACTTGGTTTTAGAACCAGCAGTTCTAATAGATAGTTCAGAGCCATCAAGGCCCTCTCCTTGCTCCATAATAAATCATACACACCCTCTCCGCCCCCCACCCCTGCCACCAACCCTGCCTCCATTGGCTTTATTAAGGGAATTTATTTTATTTAAGGGAAGACGAAATGCTTGCCAGATGCATTTAGTGGAGCTCCTGATTTTTTTAACCTCGGTCGTGGGTTACAATAAGGATTATTCACTTACAGCCACTTCACAGAGCTCTGGGAAGCCCCATATATGCTGAGATCACATTGGGATGTCCAAGTCCCTCTTTTCGTCCTCAGTTTTAGTCCCTTGAAGCCACTCATTTTTCTCCTTCAGCCAGAACAAACAACATTGGTGGCAAAAGTAACAGGAATGCCTTTTGTTTAAGAAGGAGAGTCTTTAGCAATGCTTTTCTCAACTTTTATATCCTTCCTTACCACTAAGAACAGAACTAACACCATATTGAAACTGCCTCCCTCGTTCTTTAGCTTATATATTCTATTATTTTAGCCCTGCACGGCAAGAGTTAAACATTAGAGAAATGTTGCTTGTGCCCAAATGGCTCACTAGGTTCCCTGAAGAAAGTTCTCATCCCACTTTCCGGGTTGTAGATAAGTTCACTTTCAGCCTAGAAACCTTGCAAATAATCAGAGATAAGAATGGTAAAGTAAAAATAACTGCTAACGACTTGAGGTTTTGCAGGAGCCTTGTGATTGAGCCTACGTGAGCAAGCAGAAAGACAAAGAAATGTTATGATTTCCTTGAAGGCCAGGTGGCTCCAAGAAGTCTGCAATCCACCTTTACTCTTTAACCTTGAACGCTCCTGCTTCCCCTTTTCCCGTAGCATAAAAGAAGCCTGAATTCTACGCTGAGATAAAATGGTTCTTTAAGACATTAGTCTGCCATCTTCCCAGTTTGCTGGCTTTCCGAATAAAGTCACTATTCCTTGTCGTAACACCTTGTCTCTCGACCTACTGGCTTGTAGAGCTGCAAGCGGTACGAGCTTGGACTCGGTGACACCACCATCACCATCATCACCATTATCATCATCATCAACACTACCATCATCACCATCATCACCACCACCACCACTACCGTCATCATCATCATTACCATCACCATCATCACCATCATCCTCTGGGTTATTCTTCCTCATGGAATTAGCAATGGAAGATCTGGATTTTATTTCCAGCTCTGTCAGCTTGCAGATGACCTTGGATGGGTCACTAAACCTCTTCAAACGTGTTTGCATAGCTCTAAAAAGTGAAAACTGACTACTACTGACTCTGAATGCGCTTTGTCTACTGTCAAGTCCTAAATACAGGCCTAAATACGGTGCCCCCTCCTAACCAAATGCACATCACCCACCCCTCCATGAATTACTTTGCCAATTCTGTCATGGAAATTTGAAGATTCTGGAAGAAAAGAACTATGGCTTATACTTTGATATACTGCGCAGAGCTGTTCACAAAGTATGTGCTTACTAAATACCTGTTAATGAATTGATTGAAGGAGTGTAAATTCTTAATTTGCTCCCTGAGGACTTGAGGGATTGTAATTTCCTTTAGGTCAGATACCTGAAGCTATAACGGTGAATCCTTGAATCTCTGTCCCCCTGCCTCACGTCTCCACCAATCTCTTCCAGTATAATGCTCTGCTGAGAGTGCAGAGTCATAAATGGTAATGACAGGCTGCCAGGAAATGTGACCTATCCCCTAGTGGGGACTCAGGAGATCTAAGCGTACCACTTCCTGCTCCATTCCTGGGTTCTTCACAAAGTGCCAGATACCTTTTCCCTCCTCCTTAGCACACTATGGGAGTAAACTAAACTTCTTTAGGAAATGCTGAATTGCTTTGACAAGCAAGAAATCCAGGAAGTTTTGCTTTTATTTTACTCATAACATATATAACATTATTAGAGGTAAATTTTTAAGCTAAATTTTCAAGATTTCATTTAAGTTCTTCTCAGCTCATTAAAACGTAGCTGGTAAATGGTAGGCTGAATTAAATGTTCCAATCCCTTTTCATACCCAAACATTTTGTTTGTTTGTTTAATGAACTTTATTTACACTATAACTTCCCTCCATACCACCACTCCCCAGCCACAGTCATTTTTGTGGCAATTGGAGTGATTTGTTTATACTGATTAGTCATAAAAAATACTCAAGATACTCCCTGAAATTCATTTTTCTCACAAAAAATATGTAACCCTACAAACTCCTTGCCCAAATTTATACCCTTTTCTCTTCATCCACAGTCTTTGGCTTTTGACCTGAAGCAATGCTTCTGAGACTGAAATGTGCACACATATCACCTGGGGGTCTCGGTGATCAGATGGGCCCAGATTCTGCATTTCTAACAAACTCCCAGGTGAGGTAGGTGAGCTGCCAGTCCCGAGATACACTTTAAGTAGCAAGGACCTAACAGTTTTGTGGATCAGCCTTGGAAAAACAACCTTTTTAATTTTATACCCAGAAAATTCATACTATGTAATTTTTTATGCAAGAAACAAATGTTTAAATTGAGCAATTTCTACTACTCGGAAATAATTGTATTATTCTTTTTCTCTTGAAATACTAAAATGTACCACCTTTCATCTCTATCTCCACTTCCTCTCCATTTTGGCCTCATATTCCCATCTCTTTTTACAACCTGCTCCACAAACTAAAATACACCAAGCGCTACACAAGTACAAACTGCTTCTCTGGTTTCCAGGTGTCTTTTGCCTTCCATATGTTAAATAATATTTAAAATATATTGGATTTATATAATACTTTATGCCTTACAAAAGGCTTGCATGTACTTATTTCATAAAAATAACTTCATATCTAGAGAGAGAGAGAATGACAGAATGAAAAAAGTAGATGGACTTTGAAGTGAGATTCACCTGGGTACAGATCCTGGCTCTGCTAAATATTCAGTGTTGGGCAAATTATTTAACCTCTTTGCTTAAGTTTTCTCATTTGTCAAAGTGGGGGAGGGGAGTATAAATAGCCACATCATGAGCTAGTTATTTGGGTTAAGGTTGGGGTTATGAGATTTCAAAGGAAGCTGACTAGCCAAGACTGGAAACACAAAGGACACTTCGTATGTGTCCCCTCCACACTCACATCCAGCTGCCCCTCTAATCCTACTTCGTTGTTTAGGGATCTCTCAATGCCCCCTGTCCTGTGATAGCTGTCCTTCTCTAGGATGGCAACTGGCATCAGACACTATCTCCTCCTTTCCTCTTTACTTCCTAAACCTTTCAGATTCTTCTATAAAACCTGATGCTTTTGTAAAGCATGCAGCTGGTATTTGACACCTAGATTTCAAGTGATCAAACAAGACATGATGACAAATCTAAGAAAAATGACACCAGCCCTTCGAACAAAACCAAAATCAATTCCCTTCCCACCCCCCTTCCTTTTCCAGCTGCTATCTTGCCTCATCTATCATACTTAGACAAAAATCCATATGTCTAGTTTAAATGACTGTTTCTCAGGCAACAGCCAGGCCACTTAGCAAGAGTCTAAAGCAAGCCAATATAATATTCTGCCCAGAGTGATATTCGGCCAGAGGTTACTGTGCCAGAGTAGGTTAATTATTCTAAGAAGACTTACTTTTACTATAATTATTGATTGCCATGAACTAATGAAAAAAGAAAAGCTGCTATTTATTAAGTGCCTCTGTATCCCCTAGAAGTTTTTACATATGTATCTTATTTTCTCTTCAACACAACTCTGAAAAATGTTTTCCAATTTTAAGAAAATTTTAGGACCAAGTTGGTGAAATAACTTGCCCAAGGTCATGAGCTGGTGATGGGCAGAGCCAAGATTCAAAGCCATAAGCGATTATCTGACTGTGTTCTGTTACTATTACCTTTAATTTAAACTTCACGTTTAGCCAAGAATATTGAAGAGTTCCACAAGACTTCAAACAAACAGCAACAGTTCCTTGCACCATCCCTCCCCAACTCTAATTCTCATTCCCCAGAGCAAACCTCTTTCGACTACTTCTTCTGCTATTTACCTCCTACCACATTTTCTTTTAAAATATGCTTAATTGCTCTTTCTTGATTTAAAAATTTTTGAATTATAATTGACTACTATGAAAGATGAGGATTAACTCTCAATCACCTCCCCAACTCTCAATGTCCTCCCCACAACTCCCCTCTTCTTCCTTCTAATATAAAAATATAAGAATTTTTGGCTAAACCAATAGTCAATATTTACATTGATTTAGACATAGAAATATTATTCACAGATGAGCAACAGTAATAGCATATCTTGATAATGTTTCTTTTCTCGTATAACAGTTTTCCCTGGAATTAATAATTGCATTACCTTTCCATTTCTTTAGTATTTTATGTTTCTATTACTAATCCATCCTTAGCTCTCTGCCAGAACCATAAAACTCTCAGTATGGTCAGTCAAATGTATCAAGTGATTTATCATTTTTCTGTGAGTGCATGCTTTGTTTTGTTTTTCCCCAACATTCATCCTGGAACCACAAACTGCCCCAAACCACACTGATCACTCTTGAAGCTGGCCTCATTTGTTGTGCTGGGATCTTAGGAGGCCATTTGACCTAGAGATGCATGGCATTCAGTTCTGGAAAGTTTTCCTGTATGGTTCTTACATAATTTCCTTCCCTGTGATAATTCTCTGTTCTCTATTTCTGTAACTCTTACTAGTTAGATATTGGAACTCAAGAATTAAGATCCTTGGGGAAGCTGGGACAAAGTGAGAGAGTAGCATTGACATATACACACTACCAAATGTAAAACAGATAGCTAGTGGGAAGCAGCTGCATAGCACAGGGAGATCAGCTTGGTGCTTTGTGACCACCTAGAGGGGTGGGATAGGGAGGGTCGGAGGGAGGCTCAAGAGGCAGGGGATATGGGGATATGTGTATACATATAGCTGATTCACTTTGTTATACAGCAGAAACTAACACACAATTGTAAAGCAATTATACTCCAACAAAGAAGTAAAAAAAAAAAAAAGAATTAAGATCCTCTATCTCATCTTTTCTTGCCTATTTTTTTTTTTTTTTGCCTTTTTAATTTTGATTTTGGATGATTTCTTCAACTTTTCCTTCAAACTAGTGGGTTTTTTATTTTTGGCATTTTATTTTTCATTTCTGAGGTCTATTTCTTCTTCTCTGAATGTTTATTATGGCATCTTGTGCTTGTTCCAGGGATGCAAAATTTCCTTTTCTCTCTCTAAAGATACAGTTTAAAAAGAAAAAATTTTCTTCTACTCCCTAAATTGTCGATTTCCTACAAGTAGTATTTTTCTATTTGCTTATTTGATTCTCATCTTTCTTATCAGAGGCTTTTCCTCTTGCCTGCATCACTCTGAAGCACTCTTAAATATGACACAGGAAGTTCTGTATGTGGACAGAACATCCAACTGGTAAGCTTTTAAAGAGAGTGATAAAAGGGTGATGAGATGGTGGGTCAGCTTTTTCATTGGTTAGTACCCAAAGACATCACCCAAAGGTTATATTTCCCATAGATCAGCTTCCCCATAGAAGGACCCTCCCATTTCTTCCTCGGAAGGTATAAACCTGGCTGCCAGCATCCTGGGAGCCCAGAGGGAAAATGGGCATGAGGTGTTGCTGTTCAGTAAACTGACTTTCAGTAAGTCTCCTGGCCACAGCTGAGCAAGCCTTACAAGATTTAACTCCTGGATTTTTTTTAACCAGCTACCCTGGAAGGGATCTTACTGTCCTATAGACCAGCAGTCCCCAACCTTTTTGGCACCAGGGACCAGTTCCATGGAAGAAAATTTTTCCACAGACTGGGGGGGGGGGGAGGGGAAAGGTCCAGGCGGTAATGCGAGCTATGGGACGTGGCAGATGAAGCTTCACTCGCCCGCCACTCACCTCCTGCTGTGTGGCCCGGTTCCTAACAGGCCTGGGGGTTGGGGGCCCCTGCTATAGACTAATTTTCAAAACATCCCGTTTTCAGCCCCACTCTACAACTTGGTCTCCAGAGGTTCCTACTGCTTTCAAGTCTTGACATTCTGGAGTTCTGCAGTACAACATGGCTGGCTTCTTGTCACCTTCTCCCACTACAGATATCTAGGGTTCTATTCCCTCTGATGTGCTAAATCAGTTACCACCTGTTCATTTGCTTCCCAGCTTCCAACATTGTGTTGATTTTCTCATTTGCTATGGAGTCCTCTCCTGTTTTTCTTGGTCCTTGTTAGTGTGTGTTTTCCAAATTTCTTCACTGTCATTTTAGTGGGATTGGAGGAGGGAACATGTGAGAACTAATTTACCATGTTTAACTAGAACGCACATGCTTTATTCTTGTTTAGCAGTTATTTTAGAATCAGAGTGTGTTAAATAACGGCCTAAAACCTCACTTGACCCTCAAATAAACAGAGACCAATTAGGTTGGGCCACAGATATTCTCTAGTATTTTATAAAATAGTAGCCTAGGTGTATTGAATGTTAGTCTAACTCTTATGACGAGAACAGAAGGAAGAAAAGAAAGGAGGAAGGCAGGGAGGGAGGGAGGGAAAAAGGGAGGGAGGGAGAGAGAAAAGAAGGAAGGAAAGTAAGGAGAGAAAAAAGAAAGAAATTCCTTAAATTTAAAAAAAAATCACACATGATAATAAACTTTATACTTTACATAATTTTTCTTCATTAATACTTCTTGGGCTTTACCATTAAGTGGTATAAAACAATTCTATTCTCATACAATAACTGTCTCAGGATTTGGCTTCCAGAACCAACAGGAAGCAAAACTACACTTCTATTGCCAAGAGTGTAGTTTGTTTTAAACCCAAAAACTGCTCTTATAAAAATTGCATCCCAGAAGAGCATTTGTGGATGTTTAAATACCCTATTTATCTTCTCTAGACTTGGAATCTGATGTCAATATTGGCTTGAAACCATCTGTGGCAGATTTGTGATTTTTTGGTTTTTTGGAGGGGAAAGAGGAAAAAGAAAAAGAAGAAATGGGTACATTTTTCCCCCTCTTGGCTTAAAACTAAACATTCAAGGCTCATGTTCATTGCCTGGAATGAAGCCTCTGGTAAGCATAGTGATGTTTGCAGCCCGACTACATGTTTTGCAAAGTCTCCCCACTTTGCATCATGAGAGCTGACTGAGATTATTCAGGGGAGGTGGTGACTGAGGAAAATATGATTTAGAACTCTGCTCCCAGCCTGCAAACTGCTTGTCTGGGACTGTGTGGGATCAATGTGGCTTCTTCTCAGAAAGTGGGAATGTAGAAGGTCAGCTCTGTGACTTGGACAGAAATAGTTATCTCTATGGTCAGTGTAGGCACTACCTGGCATGTGTCCTGGATGAAGAGGTGCTGATGGATGGAAAAATCCCCAAGCCATGATGCATCTGTGTGACCTAGGGAAGCACTGGTGGGCTGAAAGGAAAGACCTATGAGAATGTTTGCCAGTTCAGGAAGCTAAACTCTCAGCAGAGCACCAATATTAGCACGAAACACAAAGGACCTTGTGAATCAGGTAACACAGAATCCCCATACCATTCAGTAGAATTTTTAAAGAATAAAGGATATAGGACTCTGCGTATGTTTTTCTATTTCTAACATTGACAAATGATATAAGAGCCTGGTATCTATTTGTGGTCATAATCTGACTTAATTTCTGGGTAATGTGACCTCCAGGCATGTGGAGTTAGTTGTCCAGGGCTTGATTTAGTGGTGCTCTGTAGATAAAATTACACAAGAATCAAAAAATTAACTATAATAGAATTCCACTATGTGACTTCACCAAGTAATAGCAAATGTTTCTGTTTATATATTTCATTAACAATAATAGTATTTTCTTTGTCTTTTCTATAGTTATCATGCAAAATTAACTAAATTTTAATTTAGTGATATCTACATGGAGTTAAAATAAGATAAATGCAAAAAGGTAAATGCCTTGATAATTATGAATTATATCTGTGCTGGATTCAATAATTTTTAAAAGTAAGGACATGGCACATAATCAGTTGGATGAAATTTCATTTTAGTGTGAGAGTCAAAACCTACATCATTTGAAAGAACTACATGTAAATAGACTATAAATCTACATTACTTGATAAGTAAGTAGAAAAGACTTCCTATGTCAATGGGAAATCATTTGCTTTTATTTCAGTGCTCTTAAGAGCCATAATAAGACAAAGTTCTTATAAGGCTGCATTTTCCTTGCTAGGAGAAAGAAACCAATGTAAACATAAAACTACTATACTCATTGGGAAAGATGAAGAAAAATAAAGCAACTACAACAGTAACTTTCACAGAGATAGTTTTGCAGCCCCATATTAATATAATTCATTCTTCAAAAATGAGTCATTGCAATTTCTTATAGATTTTCAAATGTCCTAATGCATGCTCTCCAGAGCTCTAAATTGCTCACTAAACACTTCAAAATATAGTTCTGGAAATAGCTATTAATGAAATAGGGCAAGTTCAACAGTTATCTCAGTACCTAGAATCCACTGTGTTATCATATGCTCACACTATAAACACTTGCATTTCAGAATATGATCATTCCACTTAGTTTTCAAAAGTCCATAGGTACAGTTTTCTTTACTACATTTGTTTCTGACAGGTAAAACCTTGAGATCTCAAGAAGCAGATTCCTAGAATGAAATAAAGCTTAACCAGCAATGCCCCTACTGTAATAATGTCAACCCATTCTAACACAGTATTAGAATTGCAGATACAGATGCAGTTTGCAGAGTGCTGCAGTACTGGATGTGCTGAAACTCAAAACTCCTGAGAATTACATAGCTTAGCAAAGAGAATATTTTTGCCTCAGATCCACGTGTTCAAAATAATTTCTCCAATCAGCTCTAACCTATTATTGTGAAAGTATTCTGTTGTAAATGAGAAACAATAGTTGTTTTCTTCAGAGTACTAGAACCACAGCGACACGTGAAGTGTAGTGATCCTGATATCATTATCATATTTATTATTAATGGGTATTCATAAGACTAAGCTTTCCAGAGTCCACTTAAAATTTTTTTTTTACTTAGGGTAGCTCTTCTAGTATCATTCTTCAGGTCATCAAAGCTAGTTTTCAGGAATCTTCTACATCATTTCTAATCACTGATTCACAACTTTTCAGGGTAATTTGTGGGTTCCTGAGGCTGAGAATATGAGTCTAAAAGGACTGGTAATGTCAGTGATTTGGGCATATAAAATCTTCCATTCTTGATTTGGTTACTCCCTCCACATTCTAATTTCTACATGAATAATAGCACTATTTGAAGGTAAAGTATAAGAAAATTAATTCAGCAAGTAGGATTCTTTCAGAATCTTGTGACAAGCCTTTAACAATTCACCACATTTACAAAAACAGAGTTAACCGTTACTGTTAATTTATGTTAATACCGTCCTGTAATGGTCTGAATTCACATGCTTTGCAAAATGACCAATTTGCCAACATAATTATGATTTTCTTACATTCATAAGAAACAATTTGCACTTATTTTAACATACTGATATATACACTTACCAGAAACAACAAGCCAATCCTTTAACATACTTTCAAAGCTGTATTTTACTTAACTCTGACTCAATGTTCTTGAGCTAAATAATACAAACCTAATGTGGTTTAACAGTCCATTGGGTACGATTTTCTTTGGGGTTTTGGCAGATAATATGATAGATTGAGTTTGAACTTTGATCGTGCTTGGGCTATGGAAAGTCTGTGAGACCTTTTGCGGACAAGACAGGTAGATTTATCATGAGTGATATTAGCACAGGTTATTGTGAGTAGATTAAGTTTGTAATACACAGGAAAATTAAAGGGCCAACTTCGCTGATTAATATGTGGCATTAGCTGGAACAGTGAAGTCATATTAGAGTTTCCTTTAGCCAAGAATGGAGTAATTGATTTGTGGACAATTCAAGGATTAAAACTAAATATGTTTGATTCATTTAAGTCCAAGAAAAGGTTACTATTGTTAGCAATCATAAAGTACTCCCAAAAGAGAAAAAACAAAAATGAAAAGTATTACCAAATATTGGAAGCTTTCAGCACAAGCTAGGACAGAAAATTTGGTGGTTAGGAGAGCTAAGCTAAATCATCTATTCTTTATGAGTTTCTTGATATAAGATGTACTCCCTAATGCTGAGAAGCAACAATTTAACACTAGTTCACTTTTTGTTTTATTTCTTATCTCATTTATTTTTGATTGGATGTTCACAAGCTAATACTTCCAAGGGCCACATAGAGTAGTTTTGCCTGTGATTTATGTGATTTCTGGTTTTTTATTCTGGTGCTCTTGGCATTGACATTCTTGCCTTCTCAGAACAAAAAAGAAAAACTACTTTAATGTTAAATTGACTGATAGCCCATTCTGATTCCCTGAGATTACTCTAATGAAAAAATACTTCAAATTAAGAAATAGAAGCTACAGAATATAAAATTTATAAAAGCTATCTGCCTTTATAGGACTATATCAGCCATTAAATAACCATACAATGTCGGCTTGTTCAACTGCTATAGATACTAAAAACAAACAGTTAAATAAGGGGGCAAGAAAATTCACACAGCTGGACTAAAGATGACTCAATTTTTGTACCCTGGGCCATAAAAGTCAATTTTCAAGATGCTGTATCACTTATGCAACGATGATATTTCATTATGTTTCAGAAAGAATTTTTAGCACACATAATTTAGTAATACAAATATTAATACATATATTTAAAATTTTATCCTCTAAATGGATAAAAATGTCCTCTGAGGCAACTCGTACAAGTTTAGGATATTTTTATGTGATTTTTAAAAAAGAAAAATAACACCACAATAGAATTTACCATATTCTTAATTGTTTTACTTCTTTTCTGAATAAAGAGTCTATTTTAGATTTAGTTCCATTGTTGAAATAAAATTATAAAGCTAGTTATGGTATAATGGGGCAAATGGTGTAATGGGAAAAACAGTTACTTTGCAGACAGACAAACCTTATTTAATTCTGGGCTCTGTCACTTAACTATGTAACTGACCTTGGGCAAGGTGCTTAAAATCTTTGAAGTCGCCTATAAACTAAGAAAATACCTACCTTGCCAACTGGTAGTGTTAAATAAGAATTGTACAAAGCTTGGTATGTAAGCATTCAAATATATTTTTTTTCTTTTCCCAACCACAAAGTGAAAATGAGATCCTGGAGTAATGACTACTTTTATCCCTTATATTATAAAAAACGGCTTTTGTATTTTTTGACATGGTGCTTTTTTTTTAAACAGTTTTAATTGAGATATAATTCCCATACTGTACAATTCACCCATCTAAAGTATACAACGTAATGGCTTTTAGTATATTCACAGAGCTGTGCATCCATCACCACAATCAATTTTATTCACCACAATCAATTTTATATGTTCATTGCCCCAAAGAAGAAGCCCCCCTCCTCTTAGTCATCACCCTCCAATCATCCCATCCTGTCCAGACCTAGACAATCGCTAATGTCCTTTCAGTCCCTATAGGCTTTCTTATTCTAGACAGTTTATGTAAATGGAATCATGCAATATGTGGTCCTTTGTGAATGACTTCTTTCCTTAACATGATATTTTCAAGGTTCATCCATGTTGGAGCATGTGTTAGTACTTCATTCCTTTCTATTGCTGACTATTATTCCATTGTATGTATATACTGCATTTTAAAAATCATTCTTCAGTTGATGGGCGTTTGGGCTGTTTCCACTTTTTGGTTATTAGGAATAATGCTACTATGAACACTAGTGTACAAGTTTTTGTAGGGACGTGCTTTCATTCCTCTTGGGTATGTGCCTACAGATAGAAATCCTGCATCATATGGCAACTCTTTGTTTAACGACTTGAGGAATTTCTAGACTGTTCTCCAAAGCACCTGCAACATTTTACATTCCTACCAGAAGGTTGTAAGGGTTCCAGTTGCTCAACATCCTCACCAACACTTGTTATTATCTTTTAATTGTTTAAATTATAGCCCTTCTAGTGTATTTGAAAATGGTATCTCATAGTAGTTTTTTTTTTTAATTAATTAATTAATTTATTTATTTTTGGCTGCATTGGGTCTTCGTTGCTGCACGCGGGCTTTCTCTAGTTGTGGCGAGCGGGGGCTACCCTTCGTTGAGGTGCGTGGACTTCTCATTGCGGTGGCTTCTCTTGTTGCGGGGCACAGGCTCTAGGCGCATGGGCTTCAGTAGTTGTGGTTTGCAGTGTCTAGAGCACAGGCTCAGTAGTTGTGGTGTACGGGCTTAGCTGCTCCACAGCATGTGGGATCTTCTCAGACCAGGGATCGAACCCATGTCCCCTGCATTGGCAGGCAGATTCTTAACCACTGTGCCACCAGGGAAGTCCTCATAGTAGTTTGGACTTGCATTTCCCAATGGCCCATGATACTGAGCATCTTTTCATGTGCCTATTGGCCACTTGCCTTTCTTCTCTGAAGGAATGTCTGTCTATTCAGATTCTTTGTCCATTTTTAATTGGATTGTCCTTCATTATTGAATTGTAATAGTTCTTTATATATTCTAGATAGAAGTGCCTTATCAGATATTTGGGCCCTTTTCCTCCATTATTTTCCTATTTTTCTCCTCCTCAGCATCCCCCACCCGACTTAGTACAACACTCTTCACAGTTTTCATGTTTACCAAGTCTTTTTAGAAATTTAGGCAAAAATTTTTCCCATCCTAAGTAGTCCATATTCATTTAAATGACAAGCATCTCTGAATAAGTTTATAATGCAAGGTTTCTTTGTCATTGCAGTTCCCCTTTCCATGCTGCATAAACACCATGCATATTTTTTTAAATTGCAGTATAGTTGATTTACAATGTTGTGTTAGTTTCAGGTGTATAGCAAAATGATTCAGTTTTACACATACATACATATGTACATATATATATATTCTAGTTATATATATATTCTTATTCAGATTCTTTTCCTTTATAGGTTATTACAAGATTTTGAATACAGTTCCCTGTGCTATACAGTAGGTCCTTGTTGTTTATCTATTTTATATATAGCAATATGCATATGTTAATCCCAAACTCCTAATTTGTCCGTCCCCCCTTTCCCCTTTGGTAACAATAAGTTTATTTTCTACATCTGTGAGTCCATTTCTGTTTTGTAAATAGTTCATTTTTATCATTTTTTTTTTTAGATTCCATGTATAAGTGATATCATATGATGCTTGTCTTTGTCTCACTTCACTTAATATGATAATCTCTAGGTCCATCCATGTTGCTGCAAATGGTACTATTTTATTCTTTTTTATGGCTCAGTAATATTTCATTATATATATTCATATATATATATATATACACATACACACACACACATATATATACCACATCTTTATCCATACATCTGTCCATGAATAGACATTTAGGTTGCTTCCGTGTCTTGGCTATTAGACACTTAGGTTGCTTCCATGTCTTAGCTATTGCACATAGTGCTGCTATGAACATTGGGGTGCATGTATCTTTTTGAATTAGAGTTTTCTCTGGATATATGCCCAGGAATGGGATTGCTGGATCATGCAATAACTCTATTTTCAGTTTTTTAAGGAAATTCTATACCATTCTCCATAGTGGCTGCACCAATTTACATTCCCACCAACAGTGTAGGAGGGTTCCTTTTTCTCCACACCCTCTCCAGCATTTATTATTTGTAGTGATGATGGCCATGCTGACTGGTATGAGGTGATACCTCACTGTAGTTTTGATTTGCATTTCTCTAATAATTAGCGATACTGAGCACCTCTTCATGTGCCTGTTGGCCATCTGCATGTCTTCTTTTGGAGAAATGTCTATTTAGATCTTCTGCCCATTTTTTGATTGGGTTGTTTGTTTTTTTGATACTGACCTGTATGAGCTGTTTGTATATTTTTGGAAATTAAGCCCATGTCAGTCGCATCATTTGCAAATATTTTCTCCCATTCCATAGGTTGTCTTTTCGTCTTGTTTATGGTTTCCTTTGCTGTGCAAACCCTTTTAAGTTTCATTAGGTCCCATTTGTTTATTTTTGTTTTTATTTCCATTACTCTAGGAGAGAGACCCAAAAAAATATTGCTGCGATTTATGTCAAAGAGTGTTCTGCCTATGATTTCCTCTAGGACTTTTAGAGTATCTGGTCTTACATGTAGGTCTTTAATGCATTTTGAATTTATTTTTGTATATGGTGTTAGAGAATGTTCTAATTTCATTCTTTTACATGTAGCTATCCAGCTTTCCCAGCACCACTTATTGAAGAGACTGTCTTTTCTCCATTGTATATTCTTGCCTCCTTTGTCATAGATTAATTGACCATAAGCGCACCACATGTATTTTTGTAGCAATTTTGGCTGAAAGACTACTGACTATTTATATGATTTTTAAAAGCCCTCAATTATTTTGTGCCAATTGAATTTATACATGCACAAATTATTTCCAAAAACATTTTAGATACTAGAGCCATTTTTTAACACAAATTTCTCACTTAATTATTTTTTTCTTGTAGGTCCTATTATTTCTTTGCCTCCTCAAAATACAGAGAACTTCACTCAAAATGATGTCACTTTTGCTTGTGAAGTTTCAGCCTATCCAATACCACATCTGGAGTGGAGGAAAAAGGCAGACAAAATGATCCTTCATGTTGATAATTTCAATGCAAGTATGTGAATTATTTGCACAGTTCACACATTCAGTATATTTGTTGATAATGTTAATGAATTCTCTCCTTCAGATTACATTTTAAAATGCAGGTTTGAAATATTAAAACATTTTCATTGTAATCATGTCAAGCAAAACAATAATACCTTACATATTTAATGTGTTAGAAGATTTACAAAACCGTTTCATGTGTATGATCTCATCAATATGACTTAGAGGTCTGCACATAGTGATAGAGAAAAAGGATGGTGCTGCAGTGTTTCTCAAAGTGTGCCTCAAAGACCACAAGTTATAGAATCATCTTGACACCCTGGTGAAACAACAAACTGCAGGACCCAAATGTAGTCAAAAATGATCAGGATACAGGGGGTGTGCCTCATGAACCTGCACTTTTTAAAAATAATTGTTCCAGATGACCTCAATTCATTCTAAAGTTTGACAATCACTGGTATAGTTAAATAAATAGATAACTAGCATAATACGCTTCAGAATGAAAAAGACTGTGAGCAAATTACTTCACTTCTTTGGTCCTGTTGCCTTACCTTCTCAGGAATATCACAGCATAGTTTAATAATGAATATATGTCAATCACCCAGCACACTGCCTTGCTCAGAGTAGGCACTCAATAAATACAAGCATACCTCCTTCTGTTGAGCTTTGCTTCAGTGCACTTCACACATAGTGTGTTGTTTACAAATTGAAGGTTTGTGGTAAGTCTGTGCCCAACATCTTATCAGCACCATTTTTCCGATAGCATTTGCTCACTTTATGTCTCTGTGTCACACAGATTCAAAATCTGTATACAAAAATCAGTTGTATTTCTAAATATTTACAAGAAACTATAAGAAAAAGAAGTTGCAAAAACAATCCCACTTACAGTAGCATCAAAAAGAATAAAATACTTAGGAGTAAATTTAACCAAGGAGGTGAAAGATCTGTACACTGACAACTACAAAACACTGATGAAAGAAACTAAAGAAGACACAAATAAGTGGGAAAATATTCCAATAGTCCATGTTCATGGGTTGGAAGAATTAATATTGTTTAAATGTCCAAATTACCCAAAGCAATCTACAGATTCAATGCAATTCCTATCAAACTTCCAATGGAATTTTTCACAGAAATAGAAAAAAAAATCCTAAAATTTGTGTGGAGCCACAAAAGAACCCAAATTAACCAAAGCATTATTGAAAAAGAAAAACAAAGCTGGAAGCATCACACATCCTGATTCAAGCTATATTACAAAACTATAGTAATCAAAATGGTATGGTATTGGCACAAAAAGAGACACATAGATCAATGGAACAGAATAGAGCACCCAGAAATAAAGCCACGTATGTATGGTCAATTAATTTTTGACAAACCAAGAATATTCAGTGGGGAAAGGATAGTTTCTTCAGTAAATGATTCTGGGAAAATGGATATCCACAAACAAAAGAATGAAACTGGACCTCTATCGCCCACCACACACAAAAATCAATTCAAAATGGATTAAAGACTCAAATTTAAGACCTGTAATGGTAAAATTCCTAGAAGAAAAATAGGGAGTAAGTTCATTGACTTCAGTCTTGGCGATGATGTTTTGGATCTGACACCAAAAGCAAAGGCAACAAAAGCAAAAATAAACAAGTGCAACTACATCAAGCTAAAAAGCTTCTACACAGCAAAGGAAACCATCAACAAAATAAAAAAACAACCTACAGAATCAGAGAAAATATTTGCAAATCACATATCTGATAAGGGGGTTAATATCCAAAATATATAAGGAACTCATACAACTCAACAGCAAAAACCCCCAAACAATCCAACTAATAAATGGGGAGAAGATCTGAATAGACATTTTTTCAAAAAAGACATACAGATGGACAACAAGTACATTAAAGGTGCTCAATACCACTAATTATCAGGCAAATGCAAATCAAAACCACGATGAGATATTACCTTACACCTGGTATAATGGCTGTCATCAAAAAGACAAGAGGTAAGTGTTGGGAGGATGTGGAGAAAAAGGCACTGTTGGTGGGAATGTAAATTGGTGCAGCCACCTTGGAAAACAGTATGGAGGTTCCTCAAAAAAATAAAAACAGAACTATTATGTGATCCAGCAATCTCACTTCTGGATATATACCCAAAGGAAAGAATATCACTATCTTAAAGGTATATCTGCACTCCCATGTTCACTGCAGCATTATTTACAATAGCCAAGATATGGAAACAACCTAAGTATCCATCAATGCATGAATGGATAAATAAGATACATATATGAATATAATACATATGAATATTATTCAACCATGAGAAAGAAGAAAATCCTGTCATTTGTGACAGCATGGATGGACCTTGAGGGCATTATGCTAAGTGACATAAGCCAGACAGAGACAAATACTACATGGTATTACTTATCTGTAGAATCTTTTAAAAAAAGCCAAACTCACAGAAATAGAGAGTGGAAAAGTGGTTGCCAGGGGCTTGTGGGGTGGAGGAAGTAGGAAGTAGTCGGTAAAAGGATACAAACTTTCAGTTATAAGGTGAATAATGCCCTTAACAGATTCTAAACTGAAAAGACAGAGTAGAACTTGGCCACTTAGGAGCACAGTTCTTTGTATATCAAATAAAAATAAATAATATTATTATGTGTGGCGCATATTTAATTCAAATACTTTGCGAGATCTAGTAATAATATAAAGTAATCCAAGCTTGCACGTGGTTGAATTCTGGGCTTGATGAGTACCAGTATATATGGAGAAGAGTGTATATTGGGAGGAAGGGCGGAACAGGGGTGTCTAAGTCTGCTCAGGCTGTCATAATAAAATACCATGGACAGTGTGGCTTAAATAACAGAAATTTGTTTTCTCATAGATCTGGAGGCTGTAAAGTCCATGATCAAGGTCTGGCAGGGTTCAGTTTCTGGATTAGGGCTCTCTTCGCAGTTTGCAGATGGCCCTCTTCTGTGTCCTCACGTGGTTGAAAGGAGAGAGAGCTCTGGTGTCTCTTACTTTTCTCATAACGGCACCTGCCCTATCAGATTAGAGCACTACCCTTATGACTTCATTTAACCTTTATCACCTCCTCACAGGCCCTGTTCCAAATACAGTTATGTTGGGGTTAGGGTTTCAACATATGAATTTTTGCAGAACACAAAGAGTCCATAACAAGGGGTAAAGAGACGGGGGTGTGTGGGTAAGTATAGCACTGAAAGGTCTACTCGCACTGAAAGGTCTACTTGCAGGCCAACAGTTATTAAATACATTGCATTTTTCACTTATGTAAACTCTAACTTGTTGCCTCTATAGGTTCTTCATTTACATATCAAATTCCTGCAAGGAACCAAATCACAAAAAATAATACGAATTATGGAGACTACACTGAAGAAGATGAAGAATATGAATCCAGTGACTATGAGAAAGGAAACATATTTATATAGGAATGTAGACGTTTCACATAAAATGTCACCTATATTTACTTGTATAATTACAAAGCATTTTGAAAGTCAAATTTTCTGTCAAAATTTCAGGTATAATGAATCACTCTTTCCAGACAAACTAGGATCTAGTTTGTTTTTTTTTTTAACAGTATTCTCCTACCTTAAGAGCTTGCCTTATTCATATAATGACCAAATATCATCTCAGTTGACAAGAATAATCAAATGATACTGTAAGCATTTCTCTGTACTAAACTTTCTGATAGGCATCATGGAGGAAGTAAAAGAGGCTGAATGCATGATTCATGCACTGAAGAAGATTAAAATTTTAAACGAATTTAACCTTCTATTTCACAAAGAGATAACTTAGCATAACATTCCTTACATATTCTAAGAATCAATAAAATCATTTGCAATTGGATACTATTTGCAAAAAAAATTGCCTACAGGTAACCATCAGCCAAAGATCAGGAGTTGGTGAACCAGTTTGAGAAATGACTAAGGCTTTTCCATCTATGATTGCATTGCAGCAGACAGCTGTAAAATGGCATACACCATCCCAGTTTTAAACAGATTGTCTAAGTATGTGTTTGAGGATGAATGTAGAGCAGTAGAAAGAAAGGAAGAAAGCTTGATTAGGATAGCTCATTTAAGATATGCCTTGGCTTGGCGCATTTTCAAAATTCTGGTGTCTCTTGAAAATGGTCATCACCAGGCTGTTTGGAGGTGAGGTAGTCCAAGAGGGCCTGTGTATGAAATGTCCAATGCTACGAACACACAAAGGGCTCGTTTACAAAATGGCCAATTCTGGGCCATTGCTGAAGGTGCTAAGCCTGTGGCAGTCCCTTTGTGAAGTGTCTCTGGTATAGTCCATGTTCAAATTATCTGGTTTCAAGTTGGGCTTTTGGACATGCCATATGTTCTTTTCCAGTTTCAAATATGCTAGTTCTATCTCGAAATAGAAACCACTAGCCAAATATATACTCTGATCATTTTGTAAGTGGGCTTCTCCAGAGGTTTTTAGTATCACTCTATAGAGTGGTGGCCCACTATACTTTGGTCCAGAAAGTGGTTCAATGTTGTTTTTAGCGCTATGATTACGTGACCTCTCTTCTTAGGCAGGGTGACCGATGCTTTACCCAGCCATTGTCTCCTTTTAACACTCTAAAATTTAGTTGTACATCCATCATTCAGACAGATCCCCCTGGACTCCTGAGGCCAACATATTGACTTCTCAGATTACCACCCAATGAGATCTTATTAGTGAATTCACGGCAAGTGTTACTGGCATGTGCCTAGAATGTATTTTCATTTTTTCCACAGTAAAACAGGAACCCAAGTATGTTCCTAGTGATGCAGACATGGTGGGCTCTGCTTTAGGCCTTCTAGGTAAAGACAGTCTCTCAGAAGATTTATTTTCTCAGAATGATTTCTGCCATTACAAGGAACCAGTCCTAGGGGTCTTGGAATATTTTACAGATTATTGTCTGTATGGATAGAACATGCAACTATTTAAGTGATGTTGCCTCAAGGATAATAAAAATTGTCATTGACTGAACTTCCTCAAACCTAAGACACATATCAATTGTAAGAAGCACAATTATCTTATCCCCGGATACACCATGTTGATTTTCTGTAACCAAGGGCATTCTCTTGCATAACTGCAATACAACCATGAAATCGGGAAATTAACATTGATATATTATTACCTTCTAATTCTTAGATCTCATTCAAGTTTTGCCAAGTATCCCCAAAATGTCCTTTATTGTAAAATTATACAGTTCAAATCATGCATTGCATTTAAATTATTGTTTCTCTTTTAGTTTTCTTAGTGGATCAGCCTTTCCTTGACTTTCACTACCCTGGTATTTGTAGAATGTCTCTCAATTTGAGTTTGTATGATGTTAATCATAGTGTTTCAAGGTTAGATTCAGCATATGCATCTTCTGTGAGACTATCACAGAGATGATGCTGTGTTATTACTGCATTCTGTCAAATGGCACATGATTTACATTTGTCCCATTACTAATATTACCTACATTAATCACACAATCAAGGTGGTGAATGACATTTTTGCACTGAAAAGTTACTCTTTTTTGCTTTCTTTAAGTAGTATTTTATGAGGAACTACAATGAGACTATGTAAATATTCCATTCTTCATCAAATTTTCAATTTATTCATTTATTTACTTATATTAGCATGGACTAATATTAGTATATTATTAAGGTTTCTTATTTTATTCAATGAGCTATAATCTATTACTATCATTATTTATTATGATGCCCAACTCTTCCTAGATTTGGCAAGTGGGAGTCCGTTCAAGCTGGCTCCTATGTCCTTTTGACTGGCCCCCTTCATTCTTTGAAGATTTCCTTACTTTCTGGCGCCCCAAAATGTTCCAAACATATTCTGTACTTACATACCCCAACTTGGAATCAGCTGTTTCTCCAAGTGGCTGGTTCCTATAAGTGGAAAATAATATTTAGAGGCCAAGTTCTGGATGTTAGGTGTTCTCATTATTATTGGGGTGTTGCTGAACTCAGGAACTCTCAGTAGGGCATATATGTAGGCATACACACACACCTAAACTTATTTCTATATTTATCTCTACATTCTGAAAACCATGAATTTTCACTGATACTTCTAATTCCAATCCAACACCACAGGGTTCATTCTAGTTTTCCCCCCTTTCCATATTTGTAACTCCCTTTTCCCACAGTGAAAAATCTGGCTTCCAGTATTATTAATGTATTTATTTCCTCAATTTCCCAGTATGCAATCAGTTTCCCAACTCCACTGCCAACTCCTCCCCTGCACTGATATCCTCTTTCCCTACTTGTGCTCTGACACCCCTTATAGAACACCACTCCATATGAACACCCTCTCCTCACCCTACTCAGGTTCTGACTCCCCATGCCTAGCTAGCCCCTAACCCACCCCTGTATAGATGCCTTTCTCGGGCCTGTTGAACTTCAAAATCCTGCACTGTGCCCCCAACCCATGCCCTCAATGCACAGATACCCTTGGTATCTGGGCTCCAAACCCCCACAAGAGGCCAAAACTCTGTATGGATACTGTCCTCCCCTGCTAGTCTCTGACACTCCAAGAAGGACCACTCTCATGACGGGATGCTCTCCTCACCCCATTCAGGCTCTGACAGGCTTGCCAACTAGCCCTCTACACAGAAGTCCTCTTCACCCTGCTGGGCCCACAGTGGCTCCCCCAACATTCTTTTGCCACAGCTGGTATAAACCTTGCTTTACCCTACTGGATGGCTTCAGGACTAGCACAGAGTATGCATTAATAGTTCCCCCTTTTATTCTCAGAAGTGTTCTTGGTGAACAATGAACTATATGTATAAGTCAACATACAACATAAGACTCTACGTATAATCAACTTATGTACAAGTCAACCTGGGAAGGCTTTTTTGGAGCAGTGTTTTTAGATGTCCTGAGGGCAAAATTTTGTCTTTTCTGCCTCTCCTAGTTATAAAGAATATTGATAGTTCACTTAACATTGCTACTATATGCTTTAGTTATGATAGTAAAAAGAATCATACAAACCTAAATTTCTCTCAGTAGAGGACTGATTAAATAAATCATAGTATATACATATGGAGGAATACAGAGTTGTTAAAAAAGAAATGAGGTTGATCTATAATACTGACATTGAAAAATACCTAAAATGCATATATTGTTAAGCAGAAAAATCAAGGTACAAACCAGTTTTATAGCATGATCTCAGAAATTTTTTTTGCCCACATATCTATGTGTAGAGACAGAGGCATGGAAGGACATATGCTGCTATATTAAGATAGGTTATTTCTGAGAGGCTGCTATTCTTGGTAATTTTTACTTTTGATTTTATACAATTCTGTACCATGATATTTTATACAAAAATCATGGATTTCTTCTATAGTCAGGAGAAAATGATAGAAATACTCTTTTAAAATAAATTTCGGCAATTTGAAAGGATTTAATATGGGTATCATCTTTCCTAAGCTCCTCAGTATGACATATGCTGCTCATGCGGAAGGTGTTAATGTGTGTTGGAGCAGGGGAGATGGGAGGCAGAAAAAGAAAGGAGAAAGAAGAAAGTTCACAACTTGGTTTTCCTTGAGATATTCTTAGGTGTTTTTGTTTTTCCTTATAGTAAGAGACTTGCCTGCTCAGCTTGGTATCCTCACAGTAAATTTAAAACATAACTCTTAGCAAAAGGAAAATGTTGACCCTTAAGGAAGGGGCTTGGGTTGTAAGAAATGGTATAGCTTTTGCCTGCTCAAAGTAATATTAGTATGTGAAGGACCTAATTTTATATTTTAGTCCAAATTAATTTTACTCTAAAAACAATTAAAACAGTATTGCTCTCATTGATACAGCCTTAAACGTATTTTATGGATATCTTTTAGAAAAAATCACTTGAAATGGGGACATGCCTATTTCTGGGAAGTAGCTATGTGCATAAAATGGGCTATGACTGGTGATAGCTCTTTTTTTCTGCCCTATTCCCCTAGGATTTACACATTTTATATTTTCCATTTCAATTTAAGATTGCATTATTTAAAAAAAAGTTACATGCACACACATACCACATCCACACTTTGCCTTATTCCAAAAAAGATTTGTGGCAGTAGTGCCTGGTCAACTTCAGCTTTTCTGATTGGTCTTTCTTCCAAATATATACACCTGCCGTCAACACTTCTTTAGTAAGTACTTCCTTAATGAGATTAACAGTCATCTATTTTGGTGTCACTTTTTGTTATACCATAAGTTTTCCTCTCATTATAAAAATGAATAATGTACCTTTTAGAAAATCTTGAAAACACAGAAACATGATGAAGAAGAAAAAAAATCACCTGTTAATTCTACCATTTGTAAGATAGCACTGTTAATATTTGTTTGTATTCTGTTCCATTCATTTTTTTCTATGCCTTTTTTCATTTGATTGAAATGATAAATTGTTCCATTTTTCCTTTTACACTTAACCTTGTAAGACAGCATTTTCCATATTTTTTTTATAAAACTCTCCATAAATATAATTCTTCATGACTGTATAGGATTCTGCCATATGATGTACCATAGTTTACTTAAGCTTTTCTGCTTTTTCCTATTGTAAATCATGCTATAATAAATATCTTGGCATATAAAACTTTAAAAAAATTTAGGCTTTTTTGTTAGAATCACTTTCTAGAAGTTGGGTGAAGATGAACATGTTCAAGGTTCTTGATACATATTGCAAAATTGCTTTTCAGAAAGGTTATACTGCTTTATTAATCCAATAGCACTGCATATCAGGTCACATTTTATCATGATCCTGCTTAGCAGTAACTTTAAGATGCATATTAAGTAATGCTACTATCTTGCTTACATAATCAATGCCTTAAACTCCTTATTATTATGTGGAGGAATTAATATGCAAGTAATATAAGGCAATGTACAGAATGAGAAACATTAATTTTTATTTGTCAAAATAATGGCATTATTAATACACAGCAGTATACCCTTATTATTGGCAGTGAGTTAAAAGTAAAAATCATTTAAAGAAAAAGTATGTATAGTTTTTAATATATATGTAGTAGTCAAGATTATAAAATAACTCATATCCATATCATTAGTGAAGAAAAAAATTATTTTTGTTACTCTGGTTTCACACTGGCTATTTAAATAAATGGAGTTTAAAGTTAATGACTTAACAAAACAAAAATATAGTTGAAATCAACCAACATGAAATAAATATACACAGGTAAATATTTTATATAACTGTTGTCTTTGAAGGGGTTTTACGTAAATTTGAATTTATTGGATTCATTCTCCTCCTATTTCTCTTACCTGCCTGCCCTCTGCTGGATTCCCCAAACTTATTGACGTATTAAGTAATCTTACTCAGTGTATTTAGTAAAATTACATTTGTAGAATAAGTTAAGGGAAATGTGTACTAATGCTTCCTATATTTTGTTTATATGTTACTAAAGTAAATGATTGATCATAGGCTTTACATTTTAAGTATTCATAAAGTGAGAATTTTAGTTGGATATTTGGAAGTTTCAGTCGCACCATTTATGAAAACATGAGATAGAAATGCTGTTAATGTAGGTAATGTCAGAGCCTTCAAAAATTTTCAGGATTGAGAAGCTGGGTGGGGCAAGAGGGACAATGAGGAAATATCCAATTTGATAGTAAATTCACAAAGTAAAAAAGTGTAGAATAATTTACTCTGTTTGATTAAAATTATAATGCTACTCCATTAAAAATATTGATTTAAATATGATATTCAGAGAATATGAATTTACTTGATAATAAAATTAGTATTTATGTAGCACTTATTATTTACCACACACTAAGTACTTTATATATATTAACTCATGTAGTCATCACAGCAATCTATGAGATATATACTATTAGTCTCCATTTTACAGTTGAGGAAATGAAGGCATGGCGAGGTTAAGTAACTTCACCAAGTTTACCAGCTAGTAAGTGAGGCAGCTGGTATCCTAACCCAGGCTGTTTGGCTCCATGTTCTTTTCCTAACTGCTATGCTTGACTGTCTCATCTCAATATTACTTCTTGTAAAATTTTTGAATTATAGACTTACTGTTATCCTGACCTTAGAAATAACAAATCAAAACTCAGAGTTGTTAGGTGAATTTCCTAAAGCACCAGAATTACAAATGCTAATTGAATCACCTAAAAAGATACAAAGATTAAAGACCCATCTGTCTTTTTTAGAAGGCTAGTTGCTATAAAGGAAGATAATTTTGTAATTCCTAAGGGCTCTAAATGTCCCTCCATTAATTGAGTTTTGTGACAGAAATGAATTATTTGACATCCTGGAGCATCTTCTGTGCTAATTTTAATAGCTGTAGTGACACAATTCTATCTTAAATTTTGTTAATTGACAAAAAAAGATATGGAGTTGTGTGCATATTCTGCTGATAGAAAATCATGGAAGGGAGTGTTAATTAAACAGAAATCTTATGTGGTCACTCAAATTTAAAAGGAAAAAAATAATTGGCTTCTCATTTCCAGAATTACCTGGTGAATCCACAGAGCAGTCAGCCGCTGTTCCTGTCACAATCTCATATTTGCCCCAAGGATATTCTGGAGTGGGAAAAAATGCCAAATGATCAAATCTCAAGTAATTGTTCCTCTCTTAATGACCTAAAAATTGAGGTAACAGAAGTGCTACTTTAAAACTATAGCTTTAAAATGTGGTTGGGATCTAGAAGTTAGGCAAAGGCAATAGTCAGTTAAAATAATGGGGTATTTATTGTGTGGCAGGTGCAGTAGGGAGGTCAGAAATTAACACTGGTGCTTTGGATGTGAGAGTCGGAAATGTTGGAATGTGAAAATCACAAACGAGATTGGATATCAAAAGTCTTGGGACATGGAAATGAAAGTTAAAATATAGGAATCAAAATCTTTAGGAATTAGGAGCACAAAATGGCAGGATGAAGGTATCAAAGATTTTAAAGTTTAGGAGTTGAGCTGTGGGGATGAGGATTCATGGGCTGTGGATGAGCTATGAAAATCAAGGGTGAAGAATGGAAGATGCAAAGAGCCTGGTCATAATGAATTAGGTTATGCTGGATTAGACCTCCCACTGAAAACAATTATAAAAACAGGACAAATAAATATAAATATACATACATATTTAACAACTATATTACATATATAACAACTATAAAGAAATAAATATGTATTTAACAATAATTTAACATATATAAACAACCATATCACACAACAAATATATATGTGTGTGTATATATATATATATATATATATTTAACAACTGCTTGAAGGTACTAGAGAACAACCAACAAAGGCAGGACTTAATTGGCTTCAATCCTTGAGAGCATGAAAGCACTAAGGGCAAGATCCACATTTACTTCAGCTTTTCCCATCCCTTCCCCTCCCACCCCAAAAGCATTTTCCAGTTGGCACAAGGAGTAACAGAGCTAAATAGACAGCAGCGATCTCAATAGTCCAGGAGCAGACATGGGAGTCTGGGAACAAAAGCAGCTGAGATTCCAGGGACAAAATTCTAGAGAGGAGCAAACCGCAGAGATGTGAGCCCCAAAATCTGTGTACAGATTTCCCCCAAATCATCAGTCAGTTCTTAAGATGTATACCTGTAGGGAGAGACTTTAAGAAACTCAGCAGAAGAGCAGCATCTAAAGAGTCGAACAGAGATTTTAGCAGCTGCACAGTGATGGGGAGACAGGGATTAAGAGTTCAAGCCAACAGGGTGAAGGTGTCTTAGTAAACATCCCAGGCTTTTAGTTGTAAGATCTATTGAGGACCATGACCCAGGAATAAGGGTAAAACGGAAATAATCCTGAATTTAAAAGCCTAAAGCCAAGTCTTATAGGATTGAAGTTATCCTCTGGTATTCTATCTGCCAACTACAATAGAAATTTTTAAAAAACCTTCTTTGGAGAAAGCTGATATCGTCCTCTACAGTTTTTCTTCCACACTGCCTGATATTCAATAAGAAATTATTGAGGCACACTTGAAAAAAATAGGACCAAATACTAAAAGCCAGGAGGACCCACAGCTGATTCAGATATTGGAGTTATGAGTCACAGGCTTTACATAATATAATTAAAATGTTCAAGAAAATAGAGGAATGATAAAGAATTTCACCAGAGCCTTGGAATCTATTCAAAGAATGGAAAGGGAGGAGTCAAATGAAAATTCTGGAACTGAAAATATTATAACTAAAATTAAGAATTCAACAGAGGGGTTGTATACCAGCTCAGACACAGCAGAAGAGAGTTTCTACTGACTTGGGTGAAAGGTCAGTAAAAAATATGTGGATTAAAGCATGACAAGAAAAAAAGACAAAATATACAGAAAAGAGTATGAGACATATGGAAAACTCTAAAAGGTTTAACACACATGTACTTGGGGTTTCAGAAGGAGAAGAGAGAGAGAAAGGGACAGAAGCAGTATTTAAAGAAATACTGACTGGGAATTTTCAGACATTGATTAAAAAAACCATTAGATCTCATATTTAAGAAGCTTTATGAACCCCAAGCAGGAACACACACACACACACACACACACACACACACACACACACACAGAGTTATATCACACTCAAACTGCTAAAGACCAAAGGAAAGAGAAAAATTTTAAAGCAGCCAGGGGTGGGAGAAGGAGACATATTACCTTCAGAGGAGCAGCAATCAAACTGATGGCTAACTTCTGAACAGAAACAATGGTAACCAGAAATCAAGAGAAAGGCATCTTTTAAATGCTGAAAAAAAAATTTAAAAAGCCAAAATAGAATTCTATACCCAACAAAACTATCCTTTAAAAATGTAAGTGAAATAAAGACGTTTTCATGTTAACAAAAGCTGAGAGAATCTGCCACTAGTAAACATGAACTCTAAGAGGTATTAAAGGAATTTTTCACACTAAAGTACAATGACCCCAACTGGAAGTGTCAAACTTCAAGAGGAACTCCTTCAGAAAGGAGTGACTTTGACCTACTTCTCCTCAAATAAATTCTCATTCCAATGGAATCATTCAGTGTAAAATATAAGTTCATGTTAAGTGAAATCTAGACAAGAAGTGAACTAGAATTTTATAACTTAACGATATGTAGTAGATACTGTCAGTTTAATTTTAACCAAAATAAAGTTTTTAAAAAAGTGAAAGCTGGGTTCTGGGAGTCAGGGATCAAGGACAGCAGCTGGCATGTAGGAGTCAAAGGTTATGGCTTATCTGTCATTGGCAAGTGGGTGTTGGGGGACAAGAAATGTTGTGGAGATGGGGGAGTTAGAAGGCGTGGGCAATAGCTATGCTCTAGGGGTTAGAGGTCAAGAGAGTCTGTGGGAGATGTAAGGCCAGGGGTCATGGCTGACAGTTGGGTGGTGGTGGTTGCCTCAAGGGCCGGAGGTCTGAAGTCACGACTCACCTGTGGCAGTTGAAGCATGAGAACGGGGAGGGGTGGTGGGGGTGGTGGCGGTTGAGATTCCTGGCCCCCGGCCCCGCCCCTCTTGGGCCCGCCCCGCGCGCGCCGCCTCCGTCACCCCGTCCCGCCCCGTCAGCCCCGCCCAGTCCGGAGCTTCGAACGCGACAGCAGCTGGGCCGAGGCGACGAGCGAGCTAGCGAGTGGCGCAGGGACCCAGCGGGCTGCTGGGGCTTCTGCGGCGCCCGCCTACGCTCCCTCCCCTCGGGCGCTCGGGGCGCCGACTGGCGCCGCCTCCCGGGAAGATGGCGCTGCACTTTCAGGTCAGTGCGCTCTGCGCCGCGGGTTCTCGCTCCTCCGGTCAGCCGCCCCGGGAACCCGGCGGGACGCTGGGGTCTGGAGACTGAGGGCCGAGGCTGGTGGCGGAGGCCGCGGGGTCGCGGGCCGGTGCCTCGGAGCCCCAACCCCCGTCCCCGGCCAGGGACCCACGCACTGGCTTGGGCTGAACACCCCGGGCCCGGGCCCGAAGAAGGGGCAGGCAGAGCTTGGGGTTGACGGGTGGAGGGGCAGGGGCCAGGCTGGAGCTCGCTCCTCGGGGGAGGTGCGGATGCTGAGGACCGGCGGCGTGGGAGCCCGCTCTCCCCGGTGCCGCCGCACGGCGCGCACGGAGGCTTCGGCGGCGCCCTAGCAGGTGGGAGCCCGGCCGGACCAGCCTTCCCGCCGCGTCGTGGGCCGCGGTTCCATCGTCTGCCTCCACACAGTTCGTACGGAGCTCGAGAAGGGGGCCTGGGTCCGCCGATGGAGGGCGCAGCAGTTGGACTTTAATTGGCCAGAGCGGCCAGGGGCTGTGTATATGGGGAGTTGCGAAGGAGGGCTCTGCAGCAGCTTCATTGGAGGAGGAAACGGGGGCAGGACGCGCGCTAGGAGCGCAGAGATGGTCTGGATGGGACGCGGGCTGGAGGAAGGCTAACGTATTCTCGGGCACTCTAGCATATGCATCCAGTTATTCATACAACAAACATTTATAGAGCTTCCCCCCGCCCCCCACGTGTCTCATGCCCGGTGCAAAGTTCTGGGATAAAGGATTACGTCATCTTACCATACTTGCCCTCATGGAATTCACGGATAATTATAGTACATGTGAAAAATGATATGATAGAATTAATCACAGGATATCATAGGAACATTGAAAAGGGGCAGTCAACCGTGTGTGTGTGTGTTGGGAAGGAGTGAGGCAGAGCTGCTGTGCTTCTCAGGCAAGCTTTTTTGAGCTTCTCTTCATCCACTAATTTATTGTAGTTCCTACTTTGCTAGGCCCTTAAGATATAGCTCTAGCAAAACTTTATGATTTGTACACTCAGGAAACTTGCAGTCTAGTGGATACTGAAAGAATTGTAGGAGTTGGCCAGGCGAAGAGGAAGGGAAGGGTATAGAGGCAAAACGGCAGTGTGAGCCAAGTCAAAGAATTGTGGAAGAACATGGCACACTGCAGGAAGTTCGGTTTGGCTGGAGCTTAAGGTTCATATAAAAGGGAAGGGAGCAGGGAAGCCTGTGGAGGCAGGAGATGACCTTGGAGAGGTAGGCAATCTCATAATATGGTGACAGTGTATCTAAGTGTCCCAACGCTTTGTAGATTTCTTTGGATCCCCTGTGACTACAGTGACTCATTACTTAATTATTGATTCTTCCAAAGGGTCTTTTCTTTTCAACCAGCCACTCTCCTATCAAGTAATTGACAACTCAGGAGGTAGTAAGCCTGACACATTACCTTTTGACTCCTTGCCATTTCTAAGGGTCTCCAGGTCAAAATAATGTTATTTATTACCACTTTAGTAAATATGCCCTTTGGAAATCTTCACAGGAGGAATTTCACAGGGAGGACTTTGGGATTGTAAATAGGTAAACAGATGTTCATAATTCAGGTGTAAATCTTGAGGGCAATTAAAAACTGTGGTGGAAGTTTTGGGGATTTCCCTGACGGTCCAGTGGTTAAGATCTGCCTTCCAATGCAGGGGATGCAGGTTTGATCCCTGGTTAGGGAACGAAGATCCCACATGCAACTAAGCCCGTGCACCGCATCAAAGACCCAGCGCAGCCAAAAAAAAAAAAAACTATGGTGGAAGTTTGGAACGGTTTCAGACTTGGAAAGATGATGCATAATAGTAAATTACCCAGCCTGGAAGATTTCTTCATACTTAGGTAGTGGTGGAAAAATTAGCTGCTAATGCCAAAACTACCTAAATCGGTTTGCTAGGAATGTATTTCACAGCAGTTCTGGGAAGCTTAAAAGTGGAGTTGGACAAATAAAAGACCTGATGATTGGGGGGCCAGAATTAAGCTCTGAACCTTCTCAGTTTGAATTGTTTTCAGCATATGGATCATATTGTTACCTAGTTAACTCAAGGAGCATTTATTACTAATGATTACTGGTACCTAGCATTTTGAATTTTCACATGCTCTTTGTAGATGTTCAGCCCCACAACTAGCTTGAGAGGTGTGCATATACAGTCGGCTTGCTGTATCCCTGAGTTTTGCATCTGTGGATTCAACTAACTGTAGATTGAAAATATTTTAAAAATTCCAGAAAGCTCCAAAAAACTTCCATTTGCTGCACACTGACAACTATTTGCATAGCATTTACATTGAATTTACAATTATTTACATAGCATTTACATTGTATTAGGTATTATAAGTAATCTAGAGATGATTTAAAGTATTTGAGAAGATGTATAGAGGTTATAGGCAAATACTATGCCATTTTATATAAGGTACATGAACATCTTTGGGGTTTGGTATCTGCAGGGTGTCCTGGAGCCAGTCCCCCTACTTATGTGCATATATACATTTTATCCCTGAAGACACTGAGTCTTAGAACAATTGTGACTTGCCCAAGGCTACAGAATTAGAGTAGTCTTAATAACTCATGATTCCACATTCTTTCATACCAATATCTTACTGTCATCTACCCAACAGGGTAGTTAGTGAAAAATTATACCATTTTGATAAGTAAATAAGTGGATTTATGTAAGGGGAAGTTAGGTCACTGCTTCACAATCTTTTTCACATCATGGCATACATAAAAAATGGTAATTGTGTGGTTCATTGACGTAAACTGCTCATAACCAAAAGCCTGACTGCCTGGAGGACAAGGGGATCAATGTCCCTGACGTACTATAACCCATTCAAGGCACACGCATTCTGGTTAGGAAGCTGTGGGTTAGGGTACTCTGTCCCAAAGGAAGAAATGGGTCTGGATTATCTGAGAGGAGACAGTCCAGATTAGAGGGTAGGGGACAGAGTGAGGAAAGATATTTCTGGGACCAAGTAGGAGGTAGGCACTTTAGATTTAACAGAAGGACCTTGATGAGAATCAAGAGATAACATTAGGAAAAATTTAGGAGATGCAGTTTGGTCGATCTTTTTAGCTTTCAGGATTATTCCAGAACCTGGGACTATAGTCATGCTTAATAGCCAGCCAGGCTACCTGATATGATCTAGATGTGATTGTGAACTATTCTAGTTGAATACGATGGTAACATGATGAGAAAGGGGTTTGGAAAAGATCATCCTGTATGGAGTTGAATGGGAGAAACTATAGACGGTAGACCAATGTGGTGTTTTATAATTAACTGAAGAGATTATTTACAATTTGTGTAGATCTGCTGTGTGCCAGGAGCTGGATTAAGCTTTCTCTCGTCTTTTCTGTCTTAATCTTCACAATTATTTTAGATGGTGGATATTACTACCTGCAGTTTCAAAAGTGAGGTTTAGAAAACTTAAGTAATTTGCTTGAGGTCACTTAATAAGTAATTGGACAGATTCCAAAGCTTCCACTCTGATTCCCAAAGAAGCCCCTAAAGAAATCCTGGGCACTGTAGCCCACAGTTGGAAAATACTCTTCTATTGGTCTACTGTCTATGAATATCATGTAAAGGTGTTGAGTCTGAGTCTTTTTTTAAAAGAATTGGTAGGACTTTGTGATAAATTAGGTAGGTACCTGGAATTAGCCAAACCGCGAGGTTTGAGGGCACAGTTCGCAAGACTGTTCTCACTTCTGACACCACCTGCATATTTGGGGGGTTCCCAGTACCACTCTCAGGTTTGATAGTTTAACAGAAGAACTCACAGAATTCACTGAAAGCTACCATACTCAGTTTATTATCAGGAAAGTACGAAGATTAAAACTGATTAAAGAAGAGATACATAAGGCAGAATCTGGGAAGGTTCTCAAACAAAGCTTTTGTTGTCCTCAGGACATGTTAGTCTCCCAGCATATATGTGTGGTAGTAAGCACCAAGTATTGCAAACCAGGGAAGTGCACCTGAGCTTTGAGTTCTGGAGTTTTTATTGGGGCTTCTTTATGTAGTCATTGATAGACTGGTCAGTTGCCACATGATTGAGCTCAGTCTTTAGGTCAGATGATACTGAGCAATCTAAAGTCCCCACCCTAAAACACACGGTTGGTCTTTGGTGTGGCCAGCCACCAATTTACGACTATGGGGTGTGGTCTGCTACACCCCCCCCCACCCCCGGCCCCGCCCTGAACAAAAACATTCCTATCATAGACGTAGATTACCTCCCAGAATCTGAGGGCAAAGACCAGACTTTTTCTTTGGGCAAGGCCAAACTCTTAACTATATAGGAGGGACTAAGGAGAAGGAAAAGTAAAAGATAACATCAAGATTGTAAGTCTAGATTCTGGTCTACACCTCTGAAACCACTGAAAACAAAGGGACACTTGATGTGAAAATCTGTGGGAAATATGTTCAATTCAGTTCCTGACATTTTGGGGCTGTTTTCAACATCTTTCTGGATTTCCAAGAAGAAGAAGTTTGTAGATAAATATAAAGGTGGTGAATAGACAGTTGAAAGTGTGGACTAGGACATCACCTGCAGGTACATGATGACTGAAGTAAAGGGTGGTAAGATGGCAAGGTGCTGAGGAGACAACATGTGCTTGGGGCCCACAGATTTGTATGTGGCTCAGAATTGACCATTTACTCTTATCTTGAGCAACATATGTGTGTGTGTGTGTAAATATATATATGTGTGTATATATATGTATTTGATCTCTCAGCCTCAGTTCTTTTTTTTGTCTATAAAACGGGTGTGCTAAAAATATGTACTTTACAGGAGTCTACTTTTTAGAATTGGTTTAAAAAATAGAAGATGGAAATACTTTTGTAAACCTATAAAGCACTAAAACAAATATCCAATTCATTGTAGAAGGAAGAGTACTAAGAGGCCCAGAAATAAGCCCTCAGGTATGCTCAGGAAAAGGTAGTAAAGGGAGGAAAAAACAAAGAGTTTATGGAAAATGAGTAACTTTAAGATAAAGACACTTTCTATTAATGGTAGTCAAGAAGCTTAATTCCAGAAGGCAGGAAAGATACAGGGAAGTAGTAGAAAGGAGTTTAAATTTAATTGAGCTGGGAATTTTTTGTGGTTCATCGATTTATTGTTTTATTATTAGGGGACATTTTTCCCTAGGACAAAAAACCTTCATTTTTTCCCAGCTTTCTTGAGGTATAATTGACAAATAATAAACTGTACATACTTAAAATGTCCTTTTGGATGAATTTTGACATAAGTATATTAACTGTGAAACCATCTCAGAAAACAAGATAATGACCATATCTATCAGCCCCCAAAGTTTCCTTATGCTCCTTTGTAATCCCCCCTTGCTGCTTCCCTGTCCTTTCCTCCCACTCTCTCCTCCCCCCGCAGCCTGAAACCGCTGATCTGCTTTCTTTTACTATAGAACCATACAATATATACTCTTTTTGTCTTGCTTATTTTACTAGGCATTTACCTGTTGATGGATACATGATGGGAATTACTGTATAGAAAGAAGTCACATCATTTACTGGTTAATTGTATGTCAAGTGCAAAGTGCAGAAATGAGTCCAGAATAACTTGGAAGATATTTAGACTGTAGGCAGGATTATGTCATTGTCTCCTAGGCTATGGAAGTTGGGTGCTGTCTGTTTATGTTTGGTTTATCGATGGGAGTTAGGTGATATCCAATTCTACTTGTTTTACCTGTTATTTATTTATATGGGCTTCTTATGGTGATATGAAGCCATGTAGAAGCTTTAATAACTCAAACCCTATTTGTCAACAAGTTGAGAAGGGATCCATTTCTCTGAGGCATTCTTATGTTAACCATATTCTCAGACATCAGTTTATAAAACTAAGATGCAGTTTATCAGTTCACTATGAAAAATAGTCTCTCTTTATAGACAGATTTTCTGGAAAATCAAATGCTAATCAGAAGATTGCTTGGTCACTCAGCAGTCATCACAAGTTTAACTACTTGAAGTGTTTAGATAATGCTTTTCCAACAGGGTAAGGATCTTTGTGTATGTATCCTTTTCTCTAAAAAGATTTATCAATAGTATGCCAGGCATTTATTTAATAGTTATCATTACAGTGAAAGAATAACTTAATTTTTTCCACTTTGTTTCAGTCTTTCTTAAGAGAAAGTTCAAACCTTTTTTGTCTTGCACTGCCTTTCGGTGGTTAATAATTTGAAAGACATTTGGGACATTGTTGTAAACAAATACTTTTTAAATACATTTCAGACTTGTTCTCTGTTGGAGTTCACTAAATCAGTATAGCAAAAAAGACAAAATTCCAGAACTTTTTCAGAATCTTTCCAAATAGATTTACTTAGGTACCACTGAATTGATTAATATTAATGTTTGTGTTAGTTTCTTGGGGCTGTTGTGACAAATTACCACAAACTGGGTGGGTTAAAACAACGAAAATTTATTCTTTTTTTTTTTAGAAGCTATTTTAGTTTTATATTTTTATTTTATTTTATTTATTATTATTTTCTTTATTTTTGGGGGCTGCGTCGGGCCTTAGTTGCAGCATGCGGGATCTCATTGCAGCTTGCAGGCTTCTCTCTAGTTGTGGCGTGCAGGTTTTCTCTCTCTAGTTGTGGTGTGCAAGCTCCAGGGTGCGTGGGCTCTGTAGTTGTGGTGCTCGGGCTTAGTTGACCCGCAGCCTGTGGGATCTTAGTTCCCCGACCAGGGATCAAACCCATGTCCCCTGCATTGGAAGGTGGATTCTTTACTACTGGACCACCAGGGAAGTCCCAGAAAATTTATTCTTTTATACTTAATGGAGGCCAGAGTCTGAAATTAATGTGCTGACAGGGTTAGTCTCTTCTTGGAGGCCTTGAGGGAGAAACTGTTCTATGCTTTGTCCCTGGTTTCTGATAGCTGCTTGCAGTCCATGGTCCATTGGCTTGTAGATGCATCACTCCAATCTTTGCCTCCTTTGTATGACCTTTTCTCTTGTGTCGCTGCATCTCAAATGTCCCTCTCTCTTATCAATCATTAGATTTAGAGCCCACCCTAAATCCAGGATGATCTCATCCCTAGATCCTTAATTAAGGATTTGCAAAGACGCTATTTCCAAATAATTCAAAGGTACTGGTGGTTAGGACTTGGATATATCTTTTAGGAGGATACAATTCCACCTATTACAATATTCTTATTAGGTGATACTAATAATAAACAACTAACGTTTATAGTGTGTAATGTGTGCCAGAAGTTATGTGGCCCTAACTCATTTAATCCTCCCAGCTGACCTTTTGTTTTTCAGCAGTTAGGTTTTCTCAGTATTTCTGGCTTTGTTCTTTTTTATACTCAAAAAGTCTACTTCTTCAGAGACTCGTAGGCCTAGATGAATGCATGACAGCAGGATCAGTTTATCATTAAATTATTCTGGGTATTATCAGCTCTAAAATTTAGCCCTTCAAATTTATTAGATGAAGGAAAAGATTTCTGAGGTTGATCATGAGTCACGAGAGGGAAAAAGGTAACTCTTTTCATTTTTGTGTTTCTTACCCTTGGAGGAAATATGGGAATTCATATGTATTCATGATCCATAAATTTTCTATGCATTTTAATATGATGAACAGTATGTAGTAGCACTCCGAGGGCTTCTTGGGCCAATCTAGGTAGAGGAAATGTTTAAAATGTGGTTCATTTTTGCCGTCCTTTATCCTACTTTATCCTTTTGAAACCTTTCTTTTGTACTTTTATTTTTGCTCTAGCAAAAAATTCCCTAGTCTGAGATGTTGGGCTCTGAGCTGGATAGAGAAGTGGAAAATGCCATAAAGAAACTAAGGAGAGAGAAGTAGAAAGAATAAAGGGAGCTAGAGGAGGTTTCATTTCAGTGTTTCTTATGTATTCCTGTTAGGCAAAGATATATGCATTTCACGGAATGTTTAGACTAGTGTAGCTGTAAGGCTGCCACATAAAAATTCAGGTCAGAAAAGGATAAAAAATAGTATTTCTTTATGAATATCCCATTACCTTCATATGCCCACCTGACGTTGAAATCTGTGCCAGTTTTTTTTTGTCCTCCAAAGAATAATTCTCTTAAGTTCAAACTGAAGTAGTTTTAGTAAGATACCTTTAACAAAAATTCTCTGAAGCTGAGAGGAATACTGAACTCATTTAGAATTTTTTCTTTCACGTTTTATCCACGTGTCCTATATCTTCAGATTAGATTATATTTATAAACAGAATGAATTATTCTTTTTTATTTTTATTTTTAAAATTGGCTTGTTTGTCCTCCCTATATATTTTTAATACAATTTTTTAAAGATTACACTTCGCTTACAGTTATTATAAAATATTGGCTATATTCCCTGTGTTGTACAACATACCATTGTAGCCTATCTTACACCCAAGAATTTGTACCTCCCACTCCCCCACCCCTATATTACCTCTCTCCACGCCACAGGTAACCACTGCTTTGTTCTCTGTATCTGTGAGTCTGTTTCTTTTTTGTTATATTCACTAGTATGTTGTATTTTTTAGATTCCACATATAAGTGATATCATACAGTATTTGTCTTTCTCTGTATGACTTATTTCACTTAGCGTATTGCCCTCCAAGTCCATCCATGTTACTGCAAGTGGCAAAATTTCATTCTTTTTTATGGTTGAGGGATATTCCATTGTATATATATACCACATCTTCTTGATCCATTCATCTGTTGATGGACACTTAGGTTTCTTCCATATCTTGGCAATTGTAAATAATGTTGCTGTGACTATTGGGGCACATGTATCTTTTTGAATTAGTGTTTTTGGTGGTTTTTTTTTTTTTGGATATATACCCAGGAGTGGAATTGCTGGGTCGTAAGGTAGTTCTCCTTTTAGTTTTTTGAGGAACCTCCATACTGTTTTCCACAGTGGCTGCACCACTTTACATTCCCACCAACAGTGTATGAGAGTTCCCTTTTCTCCACATCCTTGCCAACATTTGTTATTTGTGTTCTTTCTGATGATAGCCAGAATGAATTATTCTTTATATCTGTAAAATATACAGCCTACAAGATGATAGCTAGTCATTACACTGCTGTAAGTAACATGGGGTCAAGTCATAGTTCCTGAGAATCATGCCATAGTTCACCTGCAGCACTATGAGTCATTAGTTCTGAAGACCCACATCAGCATATATTTATATCTTTTCTTTTATATAGATGGAACCATTGAAGTTCTTATAATCTGAAAAAGAATGTAAATTGGCATAATGTCTGCAACTTGCACATGATAATTCCCCTTACCCATCTCTTTAGCTTCTTTTGGCAACTCCTCCTGGCTGTCTGTCTACCATTCATACTGACCTTTTAATGCCTTGAAATGTGTAAGCTCTATTCTGGCCTCTGGTAAATGCTGTTTCTTTGCCTGAACTGCTGTCTAGTCTTTTTCATATGGCTTACCCTTTCAGGTCAGCATAAATGTTACTATATACTTTAGGCCAGCCTTTTTAAACCCCTTGGATTAGACAAGTCCTCCTCTTTCTGTACTCTTACTTTTCCATCACAGAACTATCAATTTAAATAATTTAGAGGTAGGAGATTTGCCTTTTTTTGTTCACCACTGTGACCCCTAGTAAGTAGTTGTAGCTCAATAAGCATTTATTGATTTGATGAATACACACATGATATTTGCATCCCTTGTTTCCTGTGATTAATATATTTACCTTATTTTTTTTCACTCAAGTAAAATGTTAATTTTTTTTTTTTTTCTTCTTAAGAGTTTGGCTGAATTGGAAGTATTATGTACTCATCTCTACATAGGGACTGATCTTACACAAAGAATAGAGGCTGAGAAAGCACTCCTGGAACTTATTGACAGCCCAGAATGTCTCAGCAAGTGTCAACTTTTATTAGAACAAGGAACAGTAAGTATCTGATAACAGCAATTAACAATGAAAGATCGGTAGGTATATGTCAGTGTTAATGAATGCATGTAGGTTAGCAATATAGGTTAACTGATAGGTATTACCATATGTCTTTTTACTGTAGTTTATTTCACTGTTAAAGAATTGGAAAGCCTGGAAAGAAAACTTAGGGAAGAGGCCAGGAGGTGAAAATAGGCATGAATCAAAATACATTCTTGATTCCTCTTGGCCCCTTTTTATGTCTTCTACCAGTGGCAAAAGTTATATTTTTAGAAAGTTGGAATTAAAAATCTAGGTGGGAGAGGCAGATTGTAATTAACTTTGAAATGTGAAGGAATGATTCAGAGGAATGCTGATTACTTCTTGCCTGCCTCTCTTCTAGAGATTCATTTGCCTGCCTCTCTTCTAGAGATTCATAGCCATTCATTCAACATCATTTAGCAAGTATTTAAATGTAAAACCAGGCACTGTACTACCTACCTGCTTTATTTACAAGCATTAAAGTAACTCATAGTTTAGTTGGGAAGGCATAGATGTATCACTATAAATAAAGAGCTATGGAATGATATGGTAAGCACTACAGTAGGGAACTGTAGGATCTATAGAGCAGAGGTGGACAAACTTTTTCTGTAAAGGGCCAGATTGTAAATATTTTAGACTTTGTGGGCCAAGAGGCAAAATCAAGGATGTTTTGTAAATATACCTATTAGAAGAGAGAAAACAAATTTCCACAAAGTTTTATTTATGAATTTTAAAATATAATAATTGAGTACAGTTTTTCTGTAGTATAAGTCTACTGATGAAAAGAATGGAATTATTCTTTTGGGGATGACATTTTGCTTAACTGGGGTTCAGAGTTAGTATTTCCTATCATTAGCATTGATTACAAATGTTCATATGTTAATACTGATCGGTAATGAGATTTAACAAATTTCATCTTTGGAAATGTCTCTTCACACAGATAGGTACTACCAAATGTTGATATCAGCTGATGAGCATATGATTTTAATTAAGCATATTCATCACTTAGAAGGCATGTATAGAGTTCTATTAAAACTTCTCTTGATATTTGTCTTTTAGGATATCATTACGTTCTAGATTAATCACTTCCAATTGAAGGTTAGGTGGAGGCTCCTCAATTGCTCAGTTAAATGGATTTTGAAATATGGAGATTTCCTTTGCATTTGCAACAAGGTCTGAAAAAAAGTGCTGCTGGAACATAGTTTGAGCTCAGAAAATATACTCAGCAATAGAGATCTTGCTACTTGTTTTAATATTTGACGTGTGGAAAGTATATAAAGCAGCTTGATATTACTTGTGATTCAATCAGTATTAGTTGTGATTAGATTAACTTTATTGCATTATAAGTTTCACATTAGTACTAAGCACTGTTTGCCTTTTAGACAATTTTGTAACTTTAGGTTGAATTCATTAAGAGACATTATCAAGTTTGAAGCAAAAACTAACTTCAAAAGCTATTTAATGTTCAACAATAGTGGATAAAAATGGTTCTTCTCATTCAGAAAAATTTCCGTCTCAGTCCTGAGCAAGAAAAAATTGCAGTAAAACTTTACCACTGCCAAGCTATTGAACTACTGTGCAGTGGGGCAAGTCAGAATTTTCAGCTTCTATTTCTAACAGAAATTTCCAGAACTGAAGATGAATTCATGAAAGTGAATTGAAGTCCACTGTTTTTTTGTTTTGTTTTTAGATTTTTTTTTTTGATGTGGACCATTTTTAAAGTCTTTATTGAAGTTGTTACAATATTGTTTCTGTTTTATGTTCTGGGTTTTTGGCCGCAAGGCATGTGGGATCTTAGCTCCCCGACCAGGGATCGAACCCGCACCCCCTGCATTGGAAGGCGAAGTCTTTTTTTTTTTTTTAAATTAATTAATTAATTTAGTTTTGGCTGCATTGGGTCTTCGTTGCTGCGCACGGGCTTTGTCTAGTTGCGGCGAGTGGGGGCTATTCTTCATTGTGGTGCGCAGGCTTCTCATTGCGGTGGCTTCTCTTCTTGCGGAGCATGGGCTCTAGGTGCGCGGGCTTCAGTAGTTGTGGCACGTGGGCTCAGTAGTTGTGGCTCGCGGGCTCTAGAGCACAGGTTCAGTAGTTGTGGTGCACGGGCTTAGTTGCTCTGTGGCATGTGGGATCTTCCCAGACCAGGACTTGAACCCTGTCCCCTGCATTGGCAGGTGGATTCATAACCACTGCACCACCAGGGAAGTCCCTGGAAGGCGAAGTCTTAAGCACTGGACCGCCAGGGAAGTCCCTGAAGTCCACTGTTAACACTACTGATTCATTAACACATGATAAATTCAAATATTTACTACAAAGTACCTACTGATGAATAATAAAATGAATAACCACAGACTTTAGTCTCTTACATTTTTACAAGCTTTGTAAATTTGTCCACTTAAGTCTTTTCTTTTTACCACCACTTGTGGCACATTTTAGCAACTACTTCAGGTTGTACAGAATTAGTATTTTCTCAACTTCTTTCAAAATATTCTGACCAGTAATTGCGTGCAGACTCTTCATAGAGATTAATTCTTTTTTTTTTTTTAATTATTTATTTATTTATTTATGGCTGTGTTGGGTCTTCGTTTCTGCGCGAGGGCTTTCTCCAGTTGCGGCAAGCGAGGGCCACTCCCCATCGCGGTGCGCGGGCCTCTCACTATCGTGGCCTCTCTTGTTGCGGAGCACAGGCTCCAGATGCGCAGGCTCAGCATTTGTGGCTCACGGGCCTAGTTGCTCCACGGCATGCGGGATCCCCCCAGACCAGGGCTCGAACCCGTGTCCCCCGCACCGGCAGGCAGACTCTCAACCACTGCGCCACCAAGGAAGCCCGAGATTAATTCTTTATTCACTTCAAATTTAGCATTGACTTCTGGAATAAACAGATAATGTCGGTAACAGTATGAGCAGTACATGTTGGTAACATCTGTAACTCATCAAGAACTAGGGAGAACCTCCAGATCATTCGCCTGGTTTGAAATTGAATTTTGATGTTGCTCTAGTATCTTCAACTATCTGGGCCTTATTCTCTCTGAAAGGCTAGTAGTCTGAAGTTTATGTTCTCTGCATGTGTAACTTTGGCTACTGCAATAAAATAATGGTGATTTAATTAACTCTCTGTTGGTAAGTGATTTTCCTTACTTGGCTAACAAATGAGCTATTTCAAAACCTAACTTCGGTTGCAGCCTCACTTTATTTTTTTTGTGGAGAAATTTCACTGTTATAGATATTCTGTCTTAAATTTTCTCCTTTTTTCTGACTATTGATTACCTGTGAGTTAGGAATACTGACATGAGTGCTTGGTATGATATGGTCAACATATGTTGTATTCTTTTAGGACAGCTATAGTACACTTGCATAAAAAGCACATTGCTTTGCTATCTGATTCAATAACAAAATGATCCACATTCCACTGTGCCTTAAAAGTTAGACATTTGAAGTGCCTTTCTATCTTTTCTTGTTTTGACATAACAGATATGCACTGGTAATAATATAAGGTGCGTGTCATGTCGTGGTGATACTTATGGCACTCGGTGCTGTGAAGTTAGTAAGTACATCACTGCGGTTTATAGTGCACTGAGCAGCAGTAGGAGGCAGTGAGTGCCATATGCTGTTTTAACTATTTGACTCTGCTCTCATAGTCTGAAAGCAGACTATGTGCATGTGGCTGTGTTCTAATAAACTTTATTTATGGACACTGAAATTTGGATTTCATGTACTTTTCACATGTCACAAAATATTATTATTTTGATTTTTTTCCCAACTGTTTAAAATAGTAAAATCCATACATAGCTCATGGGCCTTGCAAAAACAGGCTGGATTTGGTCCACAGGCCTTAGTTTGCTGACCTCTGGTCTAGAGAAAAAAAAATAGGACTATCTTTACAAGAGATTGCTAGGGGTAGAGTGAATAACTGAATCAGATTTTGAAGGATTGAGTACGCTATTAAGTTAAGACAATTGGTGGTCAGAGTGAATACAACCAGCATGGATCTGAAGGAGTGGGGAGATCAGGGTGGGAAAGGCATTGAAAGGAACTGAAAGAGGGCTGTTGTGGTCAGAGGATAGCAAAGAGTGGAACCAGATGAATTTGAAGAGATAATCAGAGGGCAGAACATGCAGGACTATGTAGACATGGTAACTGTATTTTATTTGGACTTGCTCATAATCATTTTTTTCCTCTCGACTGCTTGCCGTTTGAAAAGGCTACCTATACCTTCCTCAACTGCCCCACCCTCATGAGAGATTTTATGTGAGTGTGTGTGTGTGTATTTTATCCCTTGTAAATCTGCCAGTTTGGAAAACCAGAAAAATTCCCAATATTGCTTAGGAAAAGTTCCTATCATAGTATTTTTTTTTGGCTGCATTGGGTCTTTGTTGTTGCGTGCGGGCTTTCTCTAGTTGCGGCGAGCTGGGTGGCTTCTCATGTTGTGGAGCACGGGCTCTAGGTGCGCGGGCTTCAGTAGCGGCGGCACGTGGGCCCTGGAGCGTGCAGGCTTACTAGTTGTGGCTCGCTGGCTCTAGGGCGCAGGCTCAGTAGTTGTGGCACATGGACTTAGTTGCTCCGCGGCATGTGGGATCTTCCCGTACCAGGGATCGAACCCATGTCCCCTGCATTGGCAGGCAGATTCTTAACCACTCCTCCACCAGGGAAGTCCCCTTATCATAGTATTTTGATTAATCTATTAAAATTTATATTTCTTTACAGACATCCTATGCTCAACTCCTTGCAGCAACATGTCTTTCAAAACTTATTAGCCGAGTCAGTCCTTTGCCGATTGAACAAAGAATAGATATCAGTAAGTGGTTTATTATGCTTTTTATCAAACTGCACTTTAAAAATAATTTTTGCTTTTAAATATGCTAAACTGTTAACAGGCATGCAAGTTATTTTATTGTCATTTTTAAAGATGAATAGTCAAGTCTCCTTTACACATGTAGTGATAAACAACGATGTGTTATACAAAAATGTGTTGTCAGAAAAACATTTGTTTAGTTTGATAATAAATAATAACTAGCATTTTATTGTCTATACTATTTACTAAGATTTGCACTATCTCATTTTATCTACCAAACTTCTGAGATGGGCACTATTGTTATCCTCATTTTATAAATGAGGAAATTAGATTTGATAGGCTCTATATTGTGCCCAAGATCATCACACATCTAGCAAGAAGTAGAGCTGTGATTCAAACTTACACAATTTTTGTGGAGTCTATGCTCTTAGCAATTATCTTAACTTCATATACAACTAAATGATGGGAAAGAAGTCTACTCTCCAGCATTTCTCAGGATCCTATATCAAAATCATATGGGATGCATACAAAATCAAAAGCAGATTCCTACTTATTAGGAAAATAATGTGTATATGGATGAACAGTGCTTGGAACTTAGTGTAGTTGGAAAATTGATTCTATAAAGTACCAATATGCTTTCAGAAGTAATGTATTTTCAGATTTTAAGTGTGTGAGTTTGTTTTTCATATGGACAAAACTCTTGATAGTTGAGGTATGGGAATTTTTTTGTTATCTTTGTTGATAATAGACTGTTGACTCATTTCTGCTGTCCAGCCTCAAGGTTTACATGATTCATATTTGTGTAACAGAAAAGTTAAAGTGTAGTATTATATTTGATGGTTCTTTAAGCTCAGTTTTTGAATGGTCAGATCCCACAGTGATTTGTCATTTGCCTCATATGTTTGACTGATATTTCTCTTAAGTACCTAATAACAGAGGGGAACTCCTTCAACTTGATAAAGAACATCTACCAAAAAAAAAACCTACCAGGCTGAAGAAAATCTAGAGGAGAATTTATCCATGTTCTCATGGACTTGTGTGCTTCAGAAAGCAAAAGAGAAATTTACAGTTTAAAAAATAAGGGTTCAAACATTAATAAACCTGTCATAAAACATTGTGATTTTGTTTGTTTGACTTTTATACACATAAACACACATATTTTATTTTATTTTTTATTTTATTTTTTTTTAAACACACATATTTTAGATAGACTTTATTTTTTTAGAGCACTTTTAGGTTCACAGCAAAATTGAGCAAAAAGTACAGAGAATTCCCATATACCCCCTGGCCCCGCACATGAATACCCTTCCCCAGTATTAGCATACTGCACCAGAGTGGGTACATTTGTAACAGTTGATTAACCTACATTGACACATCATCATCACCCGAAGTCCATAGTTTATATTAGAGTTCACTCTTGGTGTTGTGCATTCCGTGGGTTTGGATAAATGTATAAATGACACATATCCCCCGTTACAGTATTATACAGAATAGTTTCACTGCCCTAAAAAGCCACTGTGTTGCAACTATTCATCCCTCCCTCCCCTCTAACTCCTGGCGACCACTGATCTTTTTTACTGTTTCCATAGTTTTGCCTTTTCCAGAATGCATGTAGTTGAAATTATACAGTGTGTAGCCTTTTCAGATTGGCTTCTTTTACTTAGTAATATGCATTTAAGGTTCTCCATGTTTTATCATGGCTTGGTAGATGATTTCTTTTCTTTCTTTTTTTTAAAAAATTTATTTATTTTATTTATTTTATTTTTGGCTGCACTGGGTCTTTGTTGCTGCACCTGGGCTTTTCTCTTTTTGCGGCGAGCGGTGGCTACTCTTTGCTGTGGTGCCCAGGCTTCTCATCACGGTGGCTTCTCTTGTTGCGGAGCGCAAGCTCTAGGCACGTGAGCTCTAGAGTGCAGGCTCAGTAGTTGTGGCACACAGACTTAGTTGTTTGCAGCATGTGGGATCTTCCCGGGCTAGGGCTCGAACCCGTGTACCCTGCATTGGCAGGCGGATTCTTAACCACTGCGCCACCAGGGAAGCCCGATCATTTCTTTTTTAATGCTGACCGATGTGCCATTGTCTGGATGTACCACAGTTTATCTGTTCACCTTTTGAAGTACGCCTTCATTGCTTCCAAGTTTTGGCAATTACGAATAAAGCTGCTATAAAGCCGGTTTTTTGTGTGGACATAAGTTCTCATTTGGGTAAATACCAAGGAGAGTGATTGCTGGATTGTATGGTAAGAGTATGTTTAGATTTGTAAGAAATCACCAAACTGCCTTCCAAAGGGGCTGTACCAGTTTTGCATTCCCATCAGCAATGAATGAGAGTTCCTGTTCTTCCACATCCTTGCTAACATTTGGTGTTTCCATTGTTTTGGATTTTGACCATTCTTATAGGTGTGTAGTAGAATCTTACTGTTTTTAATTTGCAGTTTCCTAATGACATATGGTGTTGAACATCTTTTCATATGCTTATTTGTTGTCTGTATATTTTCTTTAATGAGGTGTCTGTTTAGGTCTTTTGCTTATTTTTAAATCAGGTTGTTTGTTTTCTTATTCTCTGTATATTTTAGTAAATGGTCCTTTATCAGATAGGTCTTTTGCAAAGATTTTCTGCCAGTTTGTGGCTTGTCTTCTCATTCTCTTGGGCAGAAGCTTTTAATTGTAATGAAGTCCACCTTATCAAGTATTTCTTTCATGGATTGTGCCTTCGTTGTTGTTTGTAAAAAGTCATCACCAAACCCAAGGTCATCTAGATTTTATTCCTGTTGTCTTTTAGGAGTTTTTATAGTTTTGCATTTTATATTTAGAGCTGTGATCATTTTGAATTAATTTTTGTGAAGAGTGTAAGTTCTGTGTTTAGATTCATTTTTTTGCATGTGGAGGTCCAGTTCTGCCACCATTTGTTGAAAAGACTATCTTTACTCTGTTTTATTACCTTTGCTCCTTTGTCAAAGATCAGTTGACTGGATATATGGGAGTCTCTTTCTGGGTTCTCTATTCTGTTCCATTGATCTATTTGTTCTTTCACCAGTACCACACTGTCTTGATTATTATAGTTTTATAAAAATTAAAGTTAGGTAGTGTCAGACCTCCAACTTTGTCCTTCTCCTTTAGTATTATGTAGGCTATTCTGGGTCTTTTGCCTCTCTATATAAACTTTAGAATCAATTAGTCAACATCCAAAAAATAACTTTCTGGGATTTTGGTTGGGATTGCATTGAATCTATAGATCAGTTCTGGAAGAACTGACATCTCAACAACATTGAGTCTTCCTATCCATGCACATGGAATATCTCTCCATTTATTTATTTCTTTGATTTTATTCATCAGCTGTGGTTTTTTTGTAGATGTTCTTTATGAAGTTGAGGAAGTTCCCCTCTGTTCCTTGTTTGTTGAGAGTTTTTGTCATGAATGGCTGTTGGATTTTTGAAATCCTTTTTTTGTATCTATTATGATCATGTGATTTTTCTTCTTTAGCCTATTGATGTGATGGACTACATTAATTGATTTTAAAATGTTGAACAATGCTTGCATACCTGGGATAAATGCCACTTGGTTGTGGTATATAACTTTTTATACATTGTTGGATTTGCTTTGCTAATAATTTGTTGAGGATTTTTGTTTCTATATTGATGAGAGATATTGGCTCAACTACAAGTTTTCTTGTAATGTTTTTGTCTGGTTTTGGTGTTAAGGTAATGCTGACCTCATAGAATGAGTTAGGAGGAATTCCCTCTCCTTCTTTTTCCTGGAAGAGATTGTAGAGAATTGGTAGAATTTCTTTCTTAAATGTTTGGTAGAAATCATCAGTGAACCCATCTGGGCCTGGTGCTTGCTGTTTTGGAAGGTTATTAATTATTGACTCAATTAATTTAATAGATATGGGCCTATTCAGATTGTCTCTTTCACTTATCTTTTTTAAATGGATACTTAAAAAAAAAGACGTACACTCATTAAAGGAAATTCGGAAAAAAGAGAAAAGTAGAAACCTACCGCACAATTTCAAGCAACGAATGATGTGTTTCCTTTATGAGTTTCTTGGGTTTGACTTACTACTCTTGCTTCTGCAAGTAGATTAGAATGTTATGACATGTCTGACATGTGTCAGTAGAATAATTGGTATGTCAGTTAAAATGGAAAATGTGAAGATTGCCTCAAAGTCACATTGCATTTATTACATCAACTCCAAAATTCTCATTCTTTCATGATATGGTCCCAAACTACATGTTTCATTATTTCCCAACATTAACTCTGTTGCCTGTTCTCTGTGTCCAGTACACTGTTTTCTACCTTTATTAGCATAATTAATGATGGCTTACCATTGCTCATCAATTAAATACCATTTCCTCAGCCTGGCATTCGAGTCCTTTCATGAGCTTGTAATTGATGGATCGTCCCATCCTTGTAGTCTTATATCTCGTTGGTACTAGCCTGTTTGTACCAGAAGGTATTTTCCTCATGCCATGTTATTTCTGCCTTGGTGCCTTTTCTTATGTTGTTTCTCTAGCCTGGAATGCTGTCCTTTTAATCTTCTATTCAAATAAAAGTGTAGCTTAAGTTTAATTACCTATATAAATCAATCAATTCTCCTTCCCTTTCTCTGTCCTTCACTCCATCCCTCCCTCTCTCTTTCCTTCCTTGCTAACTCCCCTTCAGAAAGCTTTATTGAGATATAATTTATATACCATTAAGTTAACTTGTTTTAAGTGTACAATTTTTGATTTTTAGTAAATTTACAGAGTTGTGTGAACATTTCCATCATCCCTCCCAAAATCCCCATGCTGATTTACAGTTAGTCCTGCTCCCATACCACCAACCTCTAAGATGTTTTCTGCCTGTATAGATGGACCTTCTGTGGATATTTCATATAAATAAAATCTTATCATGTGTAGTTTTTTTACGTCTGACTTCTTTCACTTAGCAAAATGTTTTTGAGGTTCATCCATGTTGTAGCATGTGTCAGTATTTCATTTTTTTAATTATAGAATAATATTCCCTTGTATAGATGTGTGACATTTTGTTATCCATTCACCACCTGATGGACATATGGGTTGTTTTTGCTTTTTGGCCACTGTGAATAATGCTACCATGAACATTGACTTACAAGTCTTTGTGTGGATATACGTTTTCATTTCTCTTGAGTAGATACCTAGGAGTGAAATTGCTGGGTCATAGGTAAGTTTATGCTTAACTTTTAAAAAAACTGCCCAACTATGTTTCAAAGTGCCTATACCATTTTGCGTTCTCAGCAGCAATGTGTGAACGTTGCAGTTTCTCCACATCTTCACCTCATAAGTCTTACCTTGATCTTCTTGTGGTAGTTTCTTTTTGTCTGTCTCTCCAAATATTTTATAAGCTAGCTCTCAAGGCATAGATTATAGCTCAAATTTTTGTGTTCACAGCATTTGGAATTGTTTCCATCAAAGCATTTGTAGTTAAATGTTGAGGTATTTACCTTCTCTTCACTTTTTTCCCGAATAACATGCTAGTCTTTGGGACCAAAGTAGAGATTGAGTCTTTCCCCTTTTCTTTTATATTCTTTTTGTATGTTTTCTGATAGACTTTGCGGCATATTTTTACTTGACTTCAATTAATCAGCCAAAAATATTTCATATTAAATTTCTATAATGTGTAATACCTAAAGTTTCAGTCTAATGATAGTAAACTCCAAAAGACTGTCTACAAGTTTGGACTTAGTAGAGTTTTTGAATTACTAATTATTACTAAAATATATGGTTTGACCGGTATTTGAAAGCAGGAAACAAACAAACTCAAACAAAAACAACCTGACTCAAAGTCCCAGTTTGGCCACTGTGACAAGTTGTTTCACCTCTTTGACCTTGATATTTTTTTGCCTAGGAAACAGAATAATAGTGATAGTAATATAGTAGCAATATCTTCATATTGCTGTGAGAGCTGCATAAAGCTTTTTTTCTGGGAAGCACTTTTAATTTCTAACTTGTTTAATAAATGCTAAATATTGTTGTTATCATATGGGCATTTGACACTCAAAGAGCCTCTAGTGCATAGCTTTCCAAGTTTCTGTTAACTTTTGTCGGGGACTTTTTGCAGCTGTTTATTTCATTCTCCCATGTGTCTTTCTGAACATTTCATTTTCTTCTTGGTATGGCTTTTCCCTATTATCTTGGGCTGGTGATGATGAGATTGCTGTTGTTTTACTTGATTGTTATCATTGGCTCTTGCTTATTAAACTGGAACACTATTATAGGTCATGTAATAAGCATAACGTGAGAATATTTTATGTAAAACATTCAACTAAAGTAACAGGAATACAGTCTGTTAAATTTTTTTGCCTTAGATAATAAACTTATTAGCTAGTATCTTTGCTCAGGGAGTTTGGGAAGGTGTGCTTAAGGTACCTAGCTTAAATGTGAAACTTGGTTTTTCTCCTGTTTTGTTGTTTTATTATTTTTGAGATTACCCTCCCAGTGGTTACCACTACCTACATATAGATTCCTCACATTCCCTCCAGGTTAAAATTTTTCAAGATACTAAAAATAAAAATAATAGAAGTAAATAAACCAGATTTTCTTTTATGTTCAGGAGGCAGTGTCATTTTCATAAGTTTTGTTATTGAAATAAAAGATTACATGTAATGAAGCTTAAGAGAACCATATTACTTTAATCCATAGCAGAAACCTCTTTCAGATTTATCTTAATGCTAGGAAAATCTGTGCTTTTTAATATTATTTTTATTTGTATAACTGTGTATTTTTAATGTTAATAAAAATTAAGGTTGAAATGTGCTAGTCGTGAGAACTTTTCTTTTTTATATCAAGGTTCTCATTACAGTTGTCAAGAACAGCTGTTGAAAGTGTTCTTGGATTTTGGGATTGTTTCCATTAAAGCTATTTTTAGTTAAATAGTGAAGTATTAATATTTACTTTTTCTTCACTCTTTTCCCAAATGGTATGCTGACCTTCGGGGCCAAAGTAGAAATGGAATCTTTTCCCTTTAAAACATTTTTTTCTTCTGTTTTTCTGATAGACTTTTGTGGCCCATTTGTTACCTCAGTCACTCCTCCATTGGGAAGCTCATAGCTGAATTTGCTACCCACTTTTAATGATTTGGGTATATTAACTTTATTCCAGGCTTTACTCTTCTGTTCGTACTTTCTTTAACTTATGTACTTATTTTATCACATTATATTATTTGTATTTTTTTCTGCCACTTAAACAGCCATATAGTGTGTAGTCAGTTTTGCTATAACATGACATATGTATTCCTAAAAGTGACTATGCTGTGCAGTGATATGTAGTAAAACCACAGGGCTTATGAGAGAAGTGGGATTATGGAAATAAAATTGAAACATTTTGTCAGTGACACATTAAAAAAAGGATAGAAATCTAATAAAAGACATGGTAGAGTTTTACACATGTTAAATGGTTAAGAAATACTAAATAGTAGAATAAATACAGCATTTTATGTTGAAGAAGACCTGAAGTTTGTGGAAGGGGACCCACTTCAACAAATAACTCACAAATAACTCATTGTGTTGAAATTTGTGAGTTACTATGAAGGTAGAAGGAAGGTGATCGGAAATAGGATGGAAATTGTAACACCAAAAGGGATGAGTCTGATAACACATGAGATGAACTGAAATAGCTAGTAGATATATGCATTTTGAGTATGGCTTGGTTCGTTTGGCTTGGTTGCCATTTTCCTTATTCACCTAGTGTTTCTTTCTAAATGAAATTATGCAAAAATGAAAGTGACATTCGCATTATACTCATATTATCCCCTAATATATCAATTGAATTGGAACAAATTTGCTTTTTTCAAATAACCCTTATAGGAGAACTGATTGTATAAATAAGTACATATCTTGGAGAAAGGGATTAACTTTTTGTCAAAGAATGTGTTGTCATCACTACCTGTTTTTACATTATTCACTTTAAGTTACTGAAAAGTCCAAATGATCACAATATTTTTTTTACAGGAAACTACATTCTTAATTATGTGGCATCACAACCCAAGCTGGCTCCCTTTGTCATCCAAGCTCTACTTCAAGTCATTGCTAAAATTACTAAATTGGGGTGGTTTGAGGTTCAGAAAGACCAGTTTGTCTTCAGAGAAATTATTGCTGATGTGAAGAAGTTTCTTCAGGTAAGAAGGCATTATTACATTATAAGAATATCAGTAGTTGTTTTTTTGGTTTAGAAAACTGCTTTTCTTAAAGTTGTATGGTTTGTTTTGTGGCTATCAGAACCATATTAATTATGGTTTATTATTTATCCTCTGGAGCCTGTATTTTTTATTGCCAGGAAAAGAGGATCATGTCATATAACTTCCAAACCAGAAGAATGCAAATTATAATGTTTTATAATTTCAAAAATATATGTTGTCATTTCTAACCACGTGTGTCTATGTATTGCATATATGCAAAACATGTATATAATGTTTTTCATGTATTATCTAATTTAATGCTAATTACATCTCTGTGAAGGGAATTACATTTTGTAAATGAGAAGACTGAGGCTTAGAAAAGTTAGGTAATTTGTATAGGATTGCATAGTGATCTAGTAAAGCATAGCACTCGTACTTCAACAGGTTTTCTAACTTAAGATATATATATTTAAAAATTTTTTTACATTATACCACATTGAGTCATACTAAATTCTCAAGAATGTTTTTAACCTAAATGATTAAAGTTATAACATACTCACATTTAACTTACACAAATTCAGGTATTTGGACTAAAAAAAAAAAAAAGAAAGAAAAGAAAAAAGAAAAGCAAGAGGACACTAATTTAAACTGTGCCAGTGATTCCACTTGCCATTCCACATAGTATTTTGTGTTGTGGGGTGTGATATGGGAAACTTAAATCTGCTCTTTTCTGTTCCTGTATGCCTCTTAGGATGACCACCATGCCCTGCTCAGTATGATTCAGATATTTAAAGATACATACTTTTTCATGCAAGTGTTATCCCTAATCGCAGGAAAAGTACTTTAGTTGGTGCTCTGCTGAAGAAGCAGTGATCTGTTACAGTTCTCAAGGAAAAACTGGCAGTTTGGATTAATAGATGTTCAGTGTTGGTTTATTGGCAATTAGGGGGCTATTTGGACTTTCTGAGATGTTATTGCTTATACAGTAACTGTCAGATTTAATCCCTATGTAAGATGTAACTCCATCATACATTGTAATGCTAGAAACCTCAGAATATGAAACACTAGACTATACTGCTTCTCTTTTATTCGTATTGTTAAAATCCTGGTTAACAAATATTTGATTATCTAAAATATCACAAGAATAAGTGTATTTTTAGCCCTGAGGAGATCTGCTGTGGGACAGAGGGATAGTTTATTCAGTGACATATGAGTTTCTCACTTTATAGTTGTGCATATAATTTTGACTAACACAATAGCACCCCTCTCTTGTCATTTACTAAGATTGTACACAGCTCATCAAGAATCATTAGTGTAAATAAGAATAGATTTCAGAGTTCTTTTAAAATAAAATCAAGGTTGAAAACTGAATGAAATGAAATCATTCTTGTTGGCTAAGATTTCTCAAGCTCCCTTTTCAATGGCTGATAAGTTGAGCTTAAGTTGGGCTTTAGTGTGCTTTTGTCAGTTTTGGAAGACCAGAAGAAACAGAAAATGTTTTATCTTCAAAGTTTATTACAGTATCACAAAAAAAGCACTTGCTTTCTGGGTATATGACTTAACCTAACCTTGAGTCATGAGAAAGACAGCTGACTTAGTGTTTTAGTACTCTAAAATAGTACCGCATGGTTCCTTTGGGTAATAACAGCTTCTGTGAATTTTGTACTAAAAATTATTTTAAGTTTGTTAAATTTTTAATGGCCTGAAATTTTGTATATCTTCTTTTCTCTGTTATTGTAACCTTATTGCTGCCACACTTCTAACATTTACATGCCTCGTTTCTACATACATACCCAGGAGATACTACTATCATCTAGGACAGTGCTATTCAGATTGCTGGTTCACAGCAAGATAAGGAGTTTATGTCAGAATGTAAATCAACATGGTGCTTCCATCATCAAGAGAGACTTGCTATGAAAAAAATGCCAGCTGAACTAAACAGTGTACTTAGTGACTTATCTGTTTTATATTTTGGTGCAATCTCTTGTCATGGACCAGTATCAAACCATTCTCAGATTAGAATCAAATTTGCAGACTACCAGCAGATTCATGGACTAACAGTTGGTCAGGGAATGACACGTTAAGGAGCATTGGTCTGGTTTACACAGAAGATGGATGCTTCAGTAATGTGAAATCTGTAGTTTATCATAGAGTTCCGATTGTCCTAAAGGGCCATAAAGAGTTAAAATGCAAAAATTGGACTTCCCTGTTGGGGCAGTGGTTAAGAATCTGCCTGCCAACGCAGGGGATATGGGTTCGATCCCTGGTCTGGGAAGATCCCACATGCCACGGAGCAACTAAGCCCGTGCACCACAACTACTGAGCCTGTGCTCTAGAGTCCACGTGCTGCAACTACTGAGCCCACGTGCCGCAACCACTGAAGCCCGCGCGCCTAGAGCCCATGCTGCACAACAAGAGGAGCCACCGCAATGAAAAGCCCGCACACCGCAACGAAGAGTAGCCCCTGCTCGGCGCAGCTAGAGAAAGCCCACGCACAGCAACGAAGACCCAGTGCAGTCAAAAAAAAAAAAGCAAAAATTATGGATGTTTCTTTTATTTTTTTATTCTGAGATAATTTGAATTTAATTACACCTAGTGACCCATTGTTAGTGGAATTCTGTGATAGTTAGAAGGAATGACCAGCTATAAAATTAAGGCTTGAAAAGTGTATCATCTGTATTCCTTTTTAAAAATTATTATACTGTAATTGGATGTTAGATTTTTTTATTTTCATACTTCCAGTGTGATTTTGCAGTTGGGTAATTTGTTAGTAATGTGCATATAAAATCTGAATTTTGATTTGAAGGAAGTTATTGAGATTAAATTGGAAGCTGATTACATTAAAGCATCATACTGTATTGATAGTCATGTATTTACCCAGTGCATTGGGCAGTTCACAAGCCTTCATTACAGATCCATAGTAAATGCATATACATGCACTATTAAATAATATTAAAAAAGCCTAAGTGATCTTATCTGGTGTTAGGTTGAGGGATTTAAATTAGTTCCTAAGTTATTAATTATTTACTGAATGCATCTATCTTCAAGCAAATTTACAGAGCTAAAAATTGTTTTTTGTTCTTTCTTATTTGTGGTCTTATGAAAAGGATTAAACTACACTCCTGTATTTTGAGGTTTAGTTTATTGTAAGTCCTACGTGCTGAAAACATTTTATAGGGTATCATGAAGTTCTAAGGTAGGTGAGCTTTTTTCCCACTCAACTCTATACCTAAATTTATCCTTCAAAAAAATGAACTTGACATTATTTTTATTTGTGGACCTCATAGTGATTTTTCTATATATTTTAATAGATCTATTTTAAGAAAATGTGATGTTTCAGTATTTAATTACTTGTAAATGTTACCTGGTTTACACATTAAGAACCAATCATTTGTCTCCATTTAGGCTAAACTTGGTTTTTTCTCCAAAGGGTACTGTGGAACACTGCATAATTGGAGTAATAATCCTCTCAGAATTGACTCAGGAAATGAACCTGGTAAGCCTTTCCATCTAATGGTGACATGAAGTTTGCTAAGTAATGTCATTTCTTTGATGTAAAATCTTTGTGTGGCTTAAAACTCTGAATAAGCAAGTCTTTTTTTTGGGGGGGGGTGTCTATTTTATTGGTGGGATAATTAAGTATTGGAATACTTTTATTGTTACTGAAAATGACAGTAACAATATAAAGTACTGCAAAGAACAAGAAATTAGACATGGTCCTCTCTCCATGGCAATTGGAGAACCATCCTTTTATCCTCTGTATATATAGTAATATACTAATCATAAAAATAAATTATATGCAAAAGTGGAACAAGCCTTTATTTGCTTACACATAAAAGACAAGCAGTTTAGCAGTTTGGTGAATTGATTCTCAATAATGGATACACAGCATGACTCAACAAAGAACAGGCTACTTGTTAGCATGGGTTTCACCCATACAAGGAGAGTTTGCAGAAGCTATGCTTCCCCCCAACCAGCGCCTTTAGGAACTCAGCAGCTGAGCACATCCTCACCTGCTCCTGTTCATTTTTGTATTTAACATGGTTCTAAACAGAACAAAAGCAGAAGTTGGGTTTTACATGGAGTAATGTTATAATAAAGGGGAATGTATTGTTTATATTTAAGAACTTTTATCTTTTTTTAAAAATTGAAGTACAGTTGGCATACAATATTATATTAGTTTCAAGTGTATAACATAATGATTTGACATTTATACATATATATATATGAATTGATCACCACGTAAGTCTAGTAACCATCTGTCACCATACAAAGTTATTAAAATATTATTGACTATATTCCTCATGCTGTACATTATATCCCCGAGACTTATTTATTTTATAACTGGAAGTTTGTACCCCTTAATCCTCTTCACCTATTTCATCCAGCCCCCATCCCCCTCCTCTCTGGCAACCACCAGTTTGTTCTCTGTATCTGTGAGTCTTTCTGTTTTGTTTTCTAGATTTCACATATAAGTGAAATCAGATGGTATTTGTCTTTCTCTATCTGACTTATTTCATTTAGCATAATACCTTCTAGGTCCACCCATGTTATTGCAGACAGCATGATTTCATTCTTTTTTAATGCCTGAGTAATTCCATTGTGTGTATTTATACTACATACTCTATTCATTGATCTATTGATAGACACTTAGGTAGCTTCCATATCTTGGCTATTGTAATTGATGTTGCAGTGAACATAGGGGTGCATATATCTTTTTGAATTAGTGTTTTTGTTTTCTTTGGGTAAATACCCAGAAGTGGAATTGCTGGACCATATGGTAGTGCTATTGGGTTCGCCAAAAAGTTCGTTCGGGTTTTTCCACGGAAAAACCCGAACGAACTTTTTGCCCCAAAAAAAAAAATCTTACGGAAAAACCCAAACAAACTTTTTGCCCAACCCAATATTTTTAATTTTTTGAGGACCTTCCATACTATTTTCCATAGCAGCCATACTAATTTACATTCCCACCAACAGTGCACAAGGGTTCCCTTTTTGCCACGTCCTTGCCAATACTTATTTGTTGTCTATTTAATAATAGCCATTCTGAAAGATGTGAGGTGATATCTCACTGTGGTTTTGAGTTGCATTTCCCTGAGGATTAGTGATTTTGAACATCTTTTCATGCATCTGTTGGCCATCCGTGTGTCTTCCTTAGAAAAATGTCTATTCAGGTCCTCTGCCTATTTTTTATTCAGATTTTTTTTTGATACTGAGGGTAGGGAAGTTTTCAGCAATTATGGCTTCAAATACATTCTGTGCTCTTTTCTTTCTCTCTTCTCCTTCTGGGACCCCTATAATAATGCAAATGTTAGTACGCTTGTTGTTGTCTTAGAGGTCCCTTAAGCTATCCTCATTTTTTAAAAATTCTTTTTTCTTTTTGCAGTTACAGTTGGGTTATTTTGACTACCCTGTCTTCCAGATTGCTGATCCATTCCTTTGCTTCCTCTAGTCTGCTGTTGATTCCCTCTAGTATATTTTTCATTTCAGTTATTGTATTCTTCAGTTCTGATTGGTTCTTTTTTATATTTTCTATTTCTTTGTTGAATTTCTCACTGAGTTCATCCATTTGTCTCCCGATTTTGGTGAGCATCTTTATCACTTACTTTGAACTCTTTATCTGGTAAGTTGCTTATCTGCATTTTGTTTAGTTCCTTTCCTGGGGTTTTGTCTCATTCTTTCAATTGGAAGGTATTCCTTTGCCTCCTCATTTTGTCTGACTCTCTGTGTTTGTTTCTGTGTAGTAGGTGTATCAGCTACATCTCCTGGTCTTCAAACAGTGGTCTTAACATAAAAGGTGTTCTGTGGGGCCCGGTGGTACCATCTCCCTGGTCACCAGAGCCGGGTGCTCCAGGTGCTCCTCCTCCTTTGTGTGGGCTGCCTGTGCCCTCCTGTTGTGGTTGGGCCAAGATTGCTGCAGGCGTACTGGTTGTCGGGGCTGGTCCTCGCCCAGCTGGCTGAGAGGTCTGGCTCTGAGTGCTGCAGGTGGGCTGATGTGCTGATCTGTGGTTTTCTCGTTGCCTCCTCTCAGGAAGCACATGATTTGATTTGTTACGTCACTAATGATGTTCACTTTGGTCACTTGACTAAGATGGTCTCTACCAGGCTTCTCCAACTGTACATTGATTCTTTCCCCCTTTGTAAATAATGAGTATTTTGTGGGCAGGTAGTTTAAGACTCTGAAAATACCTTATTCCTCATTAAACTTTTAATTTATTCATTTATTATTTCTATCAGTTTGGATTCCTGGTTTCTAACTTTGTTTAATAGGTTATAGTTTGTTACTTACAGTATATTTTGATGCCCAAATTTTCCCAAATTTGGCCATTAGGAACCCTTTCAGGCTAGCATCTCTGTTCATTTGACATTTATTCACCATCCTTTGAATATTTTCTTACTTTTCTGTCACAAGATGTTCCACGCTTATCTTGTGTAGAACTAGGTACCTTTTGAAAAAAGCTTCAAGCTCTGAAGTGTGATTTTGACTTTGTATGGTAAAAAATACATGGCTTCTGTGGAGACATTTTTACTTAGCCTAATTTTAGAGCATTAACAATTTCAACTAGCATTTCTTAAGTACTTCTGAACCAGGCAATAGGGAGATCTACAATGCATAATGAAAATCAAACATTATAATTGTCAAATGTGAGCCAGGTAAATTCATGTAGGGTCAACAACAGGATGTATCTTCTAAGAAAAAGATCTAAACTTGAGGTTTCTTAAAAGTTTAGAATTACATGTTATCATGCTTTTGTAGAAGCTAAGTCTAGTGTTCCTGCAGTATATTCAATATATAATCATCAAGAAGTAAAATATTCTTTGCCTACATGGTAGAGACATAGTTATGCAGTAGAAAATGGATGTATAATCCCTCTTCTCAAAAAAATTGGATATCTAAATAAGTAACCCAAGTAGAATAAGCATGTATGCCTTGAAGATAACTCTGAAATAAGACCTGGATTTGTGTTTTAGCTCTAATGCCTACTGCTTTGTCCAAACTTCTTAATGTCTTTAAACTTACATATCACTATCTGTAAAGCAATCATGACACTTTCCTTGGGTCTTATTAAGATTAGATAAGTTACTAGCACAGGTCCTAGTACATACAAGTGCTCAATAAACCCAAGGTTCTTCCCTCAGTGTTATAGATATGGTGTGCCTGTGAGCTTTAATTTTCTCTTATGTGAAAAGAGAATAATATATATCTCACAGGTTAGTTTTGAGGATTTAGTGAAATAATATGTGAATATTATTATTATTAATTAATATATATTAATATATAATAATAATATATATGTAATATGTATTATTATATATTAATATATATAAGTTGAGATTATAATGCTATATGCTATTATTAATTTGTATTAAGGAGAAATTTTTATATATTGAGGGAAACTGAAGAGACAGACCAATTGAAGGAGAGAGAGATGGCCGTTTGATTTAAAAGAAGGGGAGAATGCTGGAAATGCTAACTTGGATCTTACATAGTAGGTAGAGATTCCAGTAACTGCTTTCTGTAATCACTTTGGGCTTCTGTTATGTTTCATGTTTCTATAACTAAATGTGGCATTTAAGTATAATATGATGGAGCTTAGGAAGTATCAGATAATTTTGATCTCACTACTTTTTTCAAGTCTATAAATATCAGGAAGGAAAATGGTTTATTTTCATCTTTCAGATACCAAAAGGAATGCTATAGCCGCTGTAGCCTGTGGTATTAATAATTGTTTGGGTATCAGATTTCAGCTTTGTTTGCTGTTTCCTAGTGATAAATGGAAATATTAATGGTACTAATAGTATAGTTTTTGCCATATTGTATTTTAGATTAGAGGCTCAAGGACTAGTCTTAGTAAACTTATTCTTAAAAATTATTTATTATTAACTAATAAAATATTCGGGGGAATATACTATTGCTTATGTAATAAATCAAATTTCTGATTATTTATAATTTCTGCCTTGGTTTTTTTTTTTTTTAGAATATCAAAATACATGAATCAGTGACATATCTGATATATATATAGAAATATCACTTTCATATAGAAGAATCTTCTGTAACTGATTCAGTTTGCTGATTCACAGAAAGTTAGAATTTGAGGATTATCTCAGAGATTTCCCATTTTATAGGTGGAGCCTGAGGAACAAGGAAGCTATTACTTGCCTAATGCGAAATGTGATGCATGACTCAGGAGTTGACAGTATCTATCTATTATTTTATAATCTGTGTTTATATTGCCTCTGAAAGTATGATCAATTCTGCTTTTCAATTTTGGCATCAGTATAGTTTGTAGAGAGAGCACTGAATTAAAACAGTACAGAAACTTGGGTTCTAGTCATGGCTCTGCCATTATTAGCTCTTTGAGTAACCGTAAACAAATCACTTATACTAGTAGATTTTTAAAAGCTGTTTTAGCTCTATACTTTATGATTCTTTAATCATTATTTTCATTCCTTTTCTTACATAGTAAATTTTTGCTTTGCTGTTTGGTAAGTCTGGTTAAATAAATTCATCTTGAACTTTCTAGGTCGATTATTCTAGACCTTCAGCAAAACACAGGAAAATAGCTACCTCATTTCGTGACACTTCTCTTAAAGACATTTTAGTGCTAGCATGCTCTCTTCTAAAAGAGGTAAGTTACTTAATAATTCAGCATCCTGTTTCAGAAGAATTTCAGATGAATTCCCCTGTGCCCATTTAATTTAAGTACAAATTAATTTGCACAAATCTGTAAGCGGTTCCAAAAAATTCACTTTTATTTAGTCGGGATATAATAAAGTAAGATCCAAAGGGAATTTAGTAACTTGTCTTTAGACAGTAGTTTCATTATCTTCCTACTGTAGATTACTTATTGCAGAAGCTAATTAAGAATTTCTATATTGCCCTGCCCATATTTTAATGGGGTGCAGATGAACAATGAAATGATGGCAAGTTTTCCTAATTCATCATTGATCAATATTTTTTCAGAGTTGAGCCAAGATAGTTGACTTTAATAATTTCTTTAGGAAATAATATTTTCCCGTTTGCTACTTAGTGCCCTATTGAACATTAGGGATAGTATGATTCATAATTATATTGTGTTCTCTTGTAATATAGGGACTCCCTCATTCTGCTCAAGCTTGTTAATTGGTGTAGTAGAGCATTTCCCAAAGTATGTTCCACTAATCACTAGTTTCTACTTATTTAAGTTCTGTGGTATAGTAACATGGTAACTGCCACACTAGGCCAAACTAAAAGTTCCTCTATTATTTAAACATTTTTCTTTTAGTATGAAAAATTTTAACATATACACAAGAAGATGGAATAGTATAATAAACTCCCTTAGACCCAGCAACCAGTTAAGCATTAACAACTCGTGACCAATCTTGTTTCATCTCTATCCTTAACTAACCACTTTATTTCTTTCTGTGTTTTTCTTGAAGCAGAATCCCAAGCTTCTTATCATTTCCTCCACAAATATTTCACATTGTATCTCTAGGAGATATAATCTATTCTGGTTGTGTCAGAATGAACATTTTGAGGGGGTCGGGATTGTTCTCCAGGAGCTTGTGAGTGTCCTTCCACATTCAAACAGCTCTGAGAACCTTTGTTAGCTGAATGTGTATCGTTTATGCATGAAGCTCCCCTACTTTTTCTTGAAGAATATTATATTTTCAGCTTGTTCCAATTGCTCCTTGAGCTAACGAATCCTGTACATTTATACATTTGTGCTGTGTAAAGTATTTGTCCTAAAGTTACTTCTTACAACTTTAGAAGGTGACCTCCAGTTTGCATTTAAATGTGAAAGGTTTTAACCCCATTTTACAAGATTAAATTTGAAAATTTAATCTACTATTGTAGATTTTTGTTGATAGTGATATTACAGTTTTTTTCTAATATATACAACATAACTTTGCAAATTTTTTTTAACTTATTTTAATTTGTCACTGAAGAATTATTTAAATTAGCTGAGTAAAATTCTTTTAATTGACATATGTCATAATGTTTCATTTGACTCTGAACCTCTTTCAGGTGTTGGCCAAGCCTTTAAACCTTCAGGACCAAGGTCAGCAAAACCTAGTAATGCAAGTCTTGAAACTGGTCCTCAACTGCCTTAACTTTGACTTCATTGGCAGTTCAGCAGATGAATCTGCAGATGATCTTTGTACAGTACAGATTCCAACAACTTGGAGAACAAGTAAGAAAAAAGTTTAGTGTAAGGAATGGTCAACATAAAATACACAGGATTAGCAGTATAGTTGCTTTATGTGCAATTATCTCTGTTTTTTACTTGGCAATCAAAAAGTTCAAAAAAATTTGTAACCTAATGTAGCTGCTGATACCCAATGTTGAAATCTGTTTTCCTCAGTTCATATCATAGTAACCTCTATATTTTGATTTTGGAAAAAAGAAAAGACAACTCTAGATTTGGAGGACGACCAGTTTAGGTGGGGAAATGAAGAGCTCTGTTTTGAAATTTTCAGATAAACAGTAGGAGAGGATATAAACTTGGCAGGAGATATCAACATATTTTTCAAAGTTATAAAGAGAATGAATTAGAGTAGCTAACTTAGCAGAGCAGAATTGCAATTTACTTTCTTACAGAGAAGGACACCAAAAAAGAGCAAACTCACTTGCTCTCACACATCCCAGAAAGATGATGGCAATAGGGCTTTCCTATTGAAGTCAGAGGTAGGGAATTGGGCTGAAAGGACTTGGTAAAAAGTCTATGTTCTGCACAAACACCCCCGGGATCTTCTCTACCACCTCTGTGCAGCTCTGTGACTGCCCTTTTCCCTTCCTTCCCTATGTGTACTTCCCCCTCCATTCCCAAGACCAGAGCTTTTTTCCCTTGAGAAATTAAACTGGAGAGGTTTCGCATTCAGGGGTATCAGATATAGTAGAGAAACACCATACATTTGGTGAAAACTTCTAATATGGAAGTCAGAGACTAAAAGAAACAATTAAAAGGGACTTTGTATCTTGATAGTAGTGATGAATGCGTGAACCAACACATGTAGTAAAAATTGCACAGACTAAATACACATACACACACACACACACGAGTACATGTAAAACTGGGAAAGCCAAATAAGATTGGTGGATTGGATTTTATCAGTGTGCCTTCTTGATTGTGATATTGTGCTTTAGTTTTGCAAGAACTTACCATTTGTGGAAATGGGGTCAACAATACATGGGATCTCTCTGTATTATTTCTTGCAACTGCATATAAATCTGATTATCTCAAGAAATCTTTTTTTAAAAAGAGAGAGTTAGTAGAAACAGAGACAAAGTGAAGAGTCGAAGTAAATTTCAAAAAGGTTTAATTACTATCCTCAGAGAGATAAGAAAAGGTAATGCACTCCTGAAACATGAATAGGATATTGTTTCAAAAACGAAAGTTAAGACAGTGTTCCAAATATACAGGTTGCCCAGATAAGACATTCAGTAAAAGAGTTGGAAGATAAAGTTAAGGAAATATCCCAGAAAGTAGAACAAAAAAAGCAAGAAGAGATTTGATAGGAGAAAAAAATGCAAGAATATTGAAGCATGAAACTAGGAGGCTTGGCATCTGACTATTAGGAGTTCAAGAAAGGACAGGAAAAAACAGAAGGCAATTTGCAAACAATACCAAAAAAAATTCTCAGCAATGAGACACATAAATTTTCAGATTGAAAGATCCCATAAGTACCCAACATAATGAAAAAAAATACACTAAGCTTCATAATCATGACATTTCAGAATAACAAGGACAAAGAGAACCTAAAATCTACCAGAAGGAAAGTCACCTACAAAGCACTGGGATCAAGAATGGTATTAGATTTCTCAACAGTAGTACTGGAAGCTAGAGAACAATGGAGTAATATCCTCAGACTTCGCTGAGTGAAAATAATTTTCAAACTAGACTGAAATTACCAAGTATAAAAGAATAAAGATATTTTCAGACATGTAAATCGTTCTGAAATTTATCCCTTATGTACTTGCTCTTATGAAGCTACTTGACATACAAGCAAGAAAATAGAGGATATGGAGTTCAGGAAAGCTTTAACACAAGATGACTATCAGCAGACATTAAAAGGAGATAATTATGTAACACATTTTGGAACAGCCAGTCTAAGTTGAAGAAGGCTTCAGGAGGAAGGGGTGGGAAGATGGAAGTGATACGTTATTTGATGCTATTGACCAGGTGGAAAATGGCATGAAGAACATTTTGCAAATCTGTCAGAGCATTTGGAAAGAATTAGTGACAGATATCGATCTACACAACTAAGCACAGAAAAGATGCTGTGATTAAATCCAGGGAGTGTTGGAAATGTGATATAGTATACTTGGCTTAGCTGTTAACATTATTTACATAGTCATAATAAGGTAAACACTTAGAATTGATTTAATTCCAAATTGTTACAACAGTGGATAGATTTTTGAGAGAGGATGGATTGTAGAAAGAGTGGTGGGAGTAGAGGGGAGAGTGTACCGTAACAAGGTCATTTGAGACCTAAAATAAAACAGTCAAAGACATGTAATACAGCATGTAATTTGGAAACATGTATTTAAATATAGCTAAGAGTTGAAAGGCAGTTGGAATGGAGTAGGGTACAGCTGTTTTTTACTATATACTTTTTAGTACTATTTACTTTTTGATACTATTTGAATTTTTAAATGTTTTTATTACCTTAATGTAAATGAAAATAATGAGAAGGTTCTCTAGGTAAGAACTGTAGGTGCTACATGGAAATAAGGAACATCTTAGCTAATTAATTTCTATCTTTGTATTATTTCATATTTCAAAGGAAAATAGCTAGGAATTAAAAAGGAATTAAGCCTAACTGCAAAGAAAGATTGGCCACATGCAGAGGTCTTGGAGTTTTTGGTTTGTATGATAATGTCTTACTATGTGAAGATCACTGAATTGAAAGTAATGGTGTTAGAATTTTTTTTTTTTTTCCAGTTTTCCTGGAACCAGAAACATTGGATCTTTTCTTTAATTTGTATCATTCACTTCCACCACTCCTATCTCAGTTAGTAAGTAAAACTCATTCATTATTTCATTAAAAAGTACCTGTGATATTTATATAAGGGTGGTACATATTTACTTTATTTATATTCTTGATTAGGTTTACCTCTTATAAGAGATTCTTACATCATCTGGGATTTGTATTATGTAAGCTATTTTTCAGTTTCTATTTATAGTCCATAGTTCCCGTCATTTCACTGGTGAGCCCAAAACCCATAACTGGTGATTTAGTTCCTGCCTGTAGCCAAGACAACCTATCAACCTCTACGTATCTTTTTTCCTACTCAGTCCCCAGCTCTTCTTCTGGGCCTCAGTCCAGTAGTTTGCCACCCCACCTGTTACCTTCCCTTTTCTTAACCTCTCTAACTCTTTCTCCACTTTGCTTGGCTGCATGTCAGGCTTGCCGTGTGGCCCCCCATCAGATGTCTCCAAATGAGAAACAAAGGGGATCTGCTCACTTGATTTTGTGCTCATCACTCCAGTTGTTCATTTACTTTTTGAATCAAATTCTGTTGTGTGCTAAAAGATTCTTGAAACTCTTTGGTTATAGTATGGAACTTTGAGACTCTGTATCCCATCTTTGTGGAATCTAAAACAGAGACCAGGCAAGATTGAAAAAAAAAAGAAAGTTGTTAGTTTAATATCTAAGCTTGTAGAAGTGAAGTTGGGGAATTCTTATATTGTCATTTCCTGAAAAAAAGATGTTCCACATTTAAAGTACATATCAGCAGTATGTTTGTTTAGATATGTTATCACCTAGAAGGGAGGAATAGGTTCACAAAAATACTCCCTCCCTTTCTTAGAAAACATGTTTGCTCTCAAATCGAGGGTTTTAAGGTGGTGGTTTTTAAACTGGGTTTCACAGGACACTCATGTTTCCAGGTGGTGCCACAGAACTTCAGCCTTCTGTCTTTTAACCAGAAGAGTCTTGTCTTTAGTTATTTAAAAACCATGGTTTCATGTACAGTTATGTTTTGGGATAAAACAAACAAGCTACTGGTGCTTAAAAAGTAGAGTGGAAAGCAACTGCTTTAAGAGAATGTAACTGACATTTATTGGGCATGCCCTATCCTATGATGCTTATCTCACTTCATCCTCACAGTGGCCCTGCAAGGTAACTATTGTTATCTTCCCTATGTAGACAAGGAAACAGATCCAGAATGGCCTAAGTGACTTTCTTCAGGGCAGTGAACTAAATTTTGGAGTTGAGATTCAAACGCAGGTGGTTTTGACCCCAAACCCCTGGATATTTTTATTACGCTAATGGTTCCTGAACCTTCTACACATCAGAAGGGAGTTTTGTTTTTTGGGTTGTTTGCTTGTTTTTTGTTTTTAACATTAAGGACTGTGGCCAACTGAGTAACATCTAAAAAGGCTATCCTCTGATTTTTGTCCCTATTCTCACCCTTGCCAAGAGAGCCAGACATTTTGTGTGAAATCTCCTAACTGGAATATTTAAATATTGACAGATAATTCTTTTTTTTTTTTTTTTTTTTTAAAGTGGGCAAGTTTACATATGTGGGCCAGTTTGGCCTAAAAGTTGCCAGTTTTGGGCCTCTCAGTTAATGAACAAACAGGCTTCAGTGGGTTCCAGTAGTAGAATTAAGAACCCAAGAAGTGAAATTGGCTGATTAAGTATTAACTTCAGAAAGATAACTAGGCCACAGACACTTTGCAGGAATTTTTATACTGTATCTAACTTTTTCAGTAGCATTTTCCAAATTGTTCCTCAAGATATTAATAAATGGTGTGGGCAAGATGTTTTATCACCAGATAAATTTGGGACATGCTGGATTAAGTAAAGTTAAAGGATTTTTCCCACTTGTAGGATAGCGCAGTGCATATTGTACAGTAGTTTCCAAATGTATTCTACAACAAAACCATATTTTCTTTTTGATGAAACACCTGGTTCGTTGGTTTACAAACAGATTAGGCATCAAAAGCAATTGGGAGCCTTTGAGTGTATGCAGGTCCCGGCTCTGCTCTGGTGTATTTAATATATACAAAAATATTAGAGGAATTTTACACAGAAATAGGAATTCTAGTGGTGGGATTGACGGGTTATGGGTGGTGGTAATTATTGATGATGTTTAGCTTTCATTGTTTTTGGATTCTATAACACTATTTTATCATTAAAATTTTTAAAAATTTAAATGTAAAGAGTAGTGTTCCTTACATGTGGCCTTACATTAATTTTAAAGTTGAAATGAATTTTGTTGTTCCTGTTTTTAGGCACTTTCATGTTTAGTTCAGTTTGCTTCTACAAGAAGGTCCTTATTTAGCAGTCCTGAACGTGCCAAGTACCTTGGTAATTTAATCAAGGGAGTAAAAAGGATACTTGAAAACCCTCAGGTATTTTTGAAATAATTTAATTAATACTTACCATATTTAAATACAGTTTTTCTGCTGAAAGGTGCATAATAAACTTATGACTTTATTACGATTCTGGAAGAAAATAAGTATCATATTCTACTTTCTTGGATCTCATTTGTAGTATAAATGGGAAGTTTTTAAAAGTGAATGTTTTCCTGACTGACTGCTGTGTTGTTCTTTTTATTTTTCCTGTTCTTTTAGGTAAATATGAATAGAGGTTGTATATCTTATTATGCTTCTGCTTTTTACCATTGTACTTTGCTTGCACGTCTTAAATTACTGAAGTAATTAATTCAGAGTCATATCTACCTTCTAAACTAGAAGACAGTATAAATCTGGATGTTAATATTGGAATAAGTGGTTTTAAATTATGAAATAATATCTTTTTTGCCCTCTTGTGGACAATAAAAGTTTGTAGATTTTTAAATCTACTCTCTAACTGCAAATCTTCAGTGGCTGTGTTCATTTCAGAGAATTGCACAGCCATTATAAATTAGTGATTTTGGATGCCTAGATAAAATTTGTTTCACTTTTGGTTTTGGTTTAAAATATCTGTAATGAAAGTACAAATTGTAAAAGGTTAAATGATGATTTAAGGAGGTTTATCTAAGTCTCTTGGTTATTAATAACTTAGGGGGGACATATAATATCTATACCTAAAGAAAACATTCTTACTCTTTAAAGAACAGTCGTTTTTGCACATTAAGAGGTATTTTATGTGTTGTGCATTCGTTTTATCTTTTCACTGTTGGCATATCTGAAATTTTTGTGTTTTGCTGATAAATGGGATTTTTACCAATATATCGATACTTTAAAATTTTTAGTTGTTCAGCTCACTATCATCAGTCAGTATGTGGAAGATAATATGCTAATATCAGATAATTCTCTTAATTGATTTTCCAATATCCTCATGTCGATGTTTTATGGCTCTAAAAGTTAATTTGAATATTATATATATTTTTAGAATTATAAGTATGTATTAAAAGACCCATGAATACAAAATATATTTTTAAATTAGTCCTTAATAATTAGAAACTATGTGATATTTTTTCATGGGTTGAAATTTTTTACAAACTCTTTCAGTATTAAACAGATACTGAAAGATACTTGAATTCTGTTTCATGCCAGCTATAGTGCAGAGTTCTCAAACTATAAAGATAATAACACACATGTCCTATCTTCAAGGAGCTCACTGGGGGCGCCTTTCTTGGTCTTTCCTTTTAACCTGTCCTCCCCACAAAGTTACCTCTGTGTCTTGTAGTACTTTTTTTAAACTTTCTGCTCTACATTGCAGCAGTTTATTTGAGTGTCTTAAGAGACAAGGAGTTGCTTGAGGACATAATGCCTCTAGGTACTCAATAAATATTTGTTGAATTAAAAGATGTTTCTGTTGTTTGTGGGTACACATTTAATGTAAGTCTAGTGGTATTGCTCTTTTCCAGGATTTCAAGAGCCAATTCTTACTTTCCATCTTAAATATTTTTCAGGTCTTGTGTTGACTTCTGTTTAAGTCACAAGATACACTCTCTCTCTCTCTCTCTCCCCACCCTTTTCTCCTCTCTTTTCTGTCTCTCATGCAAATTTTTTTGGGCTAATATAATGGTTCCCAAACGTTATGATTTAGTCATCATGGTCAAAGCTTCCTCCAAAGCCTCTAGTTCGGATTCCTTATTATTAATCATTTAGGACAACATTAAGTCGAGTAGGAATCATTTGGTTTTTTGTTTTTAAGATTTTTAAAAAGCCTTTCTTTTTGTCTCATAATTTAGGGTTTGTCCAATCCAGGTAATTATCATGAATTTTGTCGATTTTTGGCTCGTTTAAAGACAAATTACCAGCTGGGAGAATTAGTTATGGTGAAGGAGTATCCTGAAGTTATCAGATTGATTGCTAATTTTACCATTACTAGCCTACAGGTAAATAAAAATATATAGTTGATGTTAAACTGTAGATAGTTTTAAAACCCTTTCTTGGTAAGATTTGGTAGGGATTTTTAAAAACATTTATTAGAGCACTTTGCTAAAAATGTTCATTGCAAGATTTTAGGTAAAAAACTTCTTTGTAACAAATTTTATAATAATAAAAATTTAGAGGCCATCTAAATATCTAATAATTAAAGACCGAATTGAGACGCTGTAGCAAAATCTATGTGGAGAAATGAAATAAAGTTTTACAGATTAGTTTTTGGAAAAATTCTTTTTATAAGTTTGGGGGAAAGTTTTAAAACCATATTTTCCACATGATATCAACTCTGTGAAAAAATATTCCTGGAAAGATTAGAAGGAAGTTCACAAACATTTAACAGAATTTGCTATTTTAAATGTTCATTGGTTATAATCGGAATAAGAGTTTATTTTGAACTGTATGTTTACTAATTTTGCCTCTGCATTTCTTATTCTAGGAAGACATAATGTCATTTTAAATAACGTTTGCTTTATTTTTTTGTAGCATTGGGAATTTGCTCCCAACAGTGTTCATTATTTATTAACTCTCTGGCAAAGGATGGTAGCATCAGTTCCTTTTGTGAAATCAACTGAACCCCACTTATTAGACACTTATGCACCAGAAATCACGAAGGCCTTTATCACTTCTCGGTTGGAATCTGTTGCCATAGTTGTGAGGTATTGAAAACTAAATGTTTTTGTTGTATTTTCATCTTCTGCATCTTGGAATTTTTTTTAAATGGAGGTATAATTTACCTATGGTAAAATTCACCTTTTTTAGTATACAGTTCTCTGAGCTCTGACAAGTGTATGCCGTTGTGTTTAACAACACAATCAAGATATAAAATAATTCCATCACCCCAAAAAGTTTTTTTAGGTTCCTTTGTAGTCAGACCTTTCCCCATCCTCAGCATCTGGCAATTATTGATGTTTTGTTCCCTAAAATTTTTGTCTTTTTTGGATGTTATTACATAAATGAAATCATACAGTATGTAGCCCTTTAGTCTGGCTTCTGTCACTTAGCATAATGCATTTGAGATTCTTCCATTTTGTGTCAGTAGTTCTTTACTTTTTATTGCTGAATAGTATACCATTTTATGGATATATCACAGTTATTAGTCCACTCACCTATTGGTGGACATTTGGGTTCTTTCTGTTTTTGCCTTTATGAGTAAAATAGCTGTAAGTGTTCCTATACAGATTTTTGTATGAATTTAAGTTTTTATTTCTCTTGGATAAATTCCTAGGTGTGAGATTTCTGGGTTGCCTGGTAAGTGTATATTTTACTTTATAAGAAATTGCCAAACTGTTTTCCAAAGTGGCTGTATCATTTCATGTTCCCACCAGCAGTGTATGAAAAATCCAATTGCTCTGCATCCTCACCAGCACTTGATATTGTCAGTTTTAAAAAATTTTAGTCATTCTAATAGGTGTGGTGCCTCATTGTGGTTTCAAATTGCATTCCCTTAATAACTAACAATGTTGAGGATCTTTTTATGTGCTTATTTACCATTTGTATATACTCTTTGGTAAAATGCCTGTCAAATATGTTCCCATTTTTTTATTGGGTTGTTTATTTTCTTATATTGAGATTAGAGAGGTCTGTATATTCTGGTCACAAGTCTTTTTATCATATGTGTTTTGCAAATATTTTTTCCCAGTCCTTTGCTTGCCTCTTCATTTCCTTAACAGAGTGTTTCAAAGAGCAGGAGTTTTAAAGTTTAATGAAGTCCAATTTATCCTTTATTTTTTTCTTCTAGAAGTTTTATAATTTAAATTTAGGTCCATAATCCATTTTGAGTTAATTTTTATATGATATGAGGTTTAGACTCAATGTTCTTTTTCTTTCCTTTTTTTCTTTTTTGCATAGGGAAGACCAGTTATCCCCAACACCATTTGTGGAAAAGACTGTCCTTTCTCCATTGAATTGTCTTTACTCTGTTTTCAAAAATTAATTGACCACATATGTATGGTTCTATTTTTGGACTCTATTCTCATTAGTCTATGTGTTTCTCCTTCTGCCAGTAGCCCCTGCCTTGAGTACTGTAGCCTTATAATAAGCTTTGAAATCAGGTAGTGTGAATTTTCATCTTGGTTTTCCCTTTTTAAAGGGCTCTTTTGTTTTGGCTCTTTTACTTCCTTTGCTTTTCTGTATAAATGTTAGAATCATCTTGTCAGTATCTACAAAAAAAAGTCCTGCTGGAATTTTGACTAGAATTGCATTGAATTTGTAGATTAATTTGGAGGAAGAATTGACATCTCAGCAATATTGAGTCTTTTAGCCAATGAGCATGTTTATCTTTTAATTTATTTAGTTCTTCTGTGATTCCTTTCATCACTGTTTTGTATTATTCAGTCTTTAGATCTTACATATATTTAAGATTTAATTAGTGTTTTATGTTTTCTGGTGCCTTTGGAGATACTGTTTTTTAAATTTAAATTTCCAATTCATGTTAGTATATAGTAATGAATTCTATACATTGACCTGTATTGCTAGCACCTTGGAAATACACTCAGCTGTTAGTACTAGTAGCTTTCTTGTGGTTCACATTTTCAAATATAGACATTTTATTTCTTACCTTCCAGTCTATGTCTTTTATTTCTTTATCCATGATAGAATTTTTATTTAACATAAATAAAGCTTATTTGTGGTGAATAAAAGTACATCTCATTCTAATGTCATCTGCAATCCTTTTCTTATATATTTGCAGAGATAATTTAGATGATCCACTGGATGATACCGCCACTGTGTTTCAGCAGTTGGAGCAGTTGTGCACTGTTAGCAGATGTGAATATGAGAAGACATGCACTCTTCTTGTACAGTTGTTTGATCAAAATGCACAGAATTACCAAAAGCTTCTGCATTCAGCTTCTGGAATAACTGTGGACATGGCAATTCAGGAAGGTCAGTAAATTTTATATGACCATATAAATAATATAATAATATGGTAGTATGTTGAATTTTAAGTAGCTTCATTAATCAATTTATTTAATAATTTTACTGCAACGTATTTTTGTTTATTTCCCCCAATTCTATTCCTCTAATAATCCATTAATTTTATTAACCTTCTGGGTATTTTGGTGGCTTGATGGTTTTAGTTCTTTATAAGATTCACAGGGAATATTTCTCTCTGGCTTCAGTATCAAAAAAAGCTGATAATGATCTTTGAGTAGAGTTTATTAACTTATAACTATCCTTTAACTAATCATGTTTCCTTCTTTGCTATATCTGACTGCAAATTCAGAGCCCAGTTTTAGCCAGTAAAAATTTACTGAAGACCTCATTGTGGTTTTGCATTTGTTCACTTGCCTTCACCATGGCTTTATTTTATTATTATATTTTAATTTCTCAATTTCCTCTTTATTTTTCATTCTTTACTGTAGGAGAATTTATCTATTTCTGTATATTTCCTTAATACGAAAGGATTTTCAGGAACATAGGGAATTAAATACACTTTTCAGATTTTAAGTGGGATAACTTATGAGAATGGAACTGGCTATATACATTTCTAATAGGAGGCAGTTTAATTACAGTTCCAGGATGTTTTTTTCTTTCATATTTGTTTGGAAAGTGAGTGGTAAGGGATGATAGTCAAACTTTGAGTGATTTTCCATTTAAACTCTTTTAAAAAATTTCTTTAAAAATTATCCTATACATTTACGTACTGTCTTCTAAAAATACCTTTTATTCATTATCTGTTTTTTTGGTTTTTGTTTGTTTTCTGAGTCACACAATACTGCTCAGCGGCGGGTAGAGGAATAGTTAACCTTCTTGAAATGTTCTCTTTTATTAGTATCTCATTATTTATAAGTTAGATGGAGGAGAACTAACATTTTGCTTGGTAGCATCTTGTTGTCATGACTGATTTCTTTCTTTAGCACAAAAGGGTATTTATATGTTTTGAGACATAGTAACTAGCAGTAACAAACACCGTCACATAGCAGCTTAAAGAACAGGTCAATACCAATATCTTTGCTGTTCCCTTTTTCCTACCAGCAAAAAATTCTTGATGTTTGTTTGTTAATTGATGCCTCTTCTTCACAGTTTTACTGCATATGTATGTACTCTGAAAATAATGCATGGTTTTGCATATTTTTGAACTTTATACAAATAGAATCAAATTATTTATTCTTTTACAACTTGCTTCATTATTTTTTCTCAATGTTGCCTTCGTGAGAGTTTGTGTTGATGCTGTAGCTATAGTTCCTTCATTTGTACTGCTGCAGTTCTGTTGTTTGAATACACTGCAATTTATTGATGAATTTTCTTGTCAATGGGTATTTGTGTTTTCTGTTTTCTGCTAATGCAATGAATGCTGCTGTAAAGATTGTTATATATATTAATTACATAGTCAGCTTCAGTAGACAATGCCAAACTATATTTTACAAAGTGATTGTACTACTTTATATCCCAACCACTCTGATCTAGATCCTCACCAATGGCTCATAATGTTAGACTTTTTGTCAGGCTAGTTGAGGTAATATACCTCATGCATATTTTACTTTTCACTCTCATGATTATTAATGAAGTTTAGTGTTTATGTTTATGTTCTTTCATCATCAGTGATATATATGTTCATGACTTTTGTTCATTTCCTCCTCGCCATTTGGATTATTTTGTTCTTTTTTTTTTTTTACTAATGGAGCTCTTTATAATATTTTAACACTAATCCTTTAGTTGTTTGAATTGTAAATATTGTCCTCAAGTTTGTGACCTGTTTTTACATGTAACTTTAATGTGTCTGTTCTCTTAGTTTTCATATCAAATTTTATTTTAATTAATTCACCCAATCTTTTGAAGAGGTATTATATTTACGTTGTCCAGAAAAGAGAAATTAAAATGTGTTCTGTTCCAGTCCTATAATCTGTCCTACTATTCTTCACTCTAACAAATAACGATTCTTATTGGTTTTGCATCTTTCCAAATTTTCTGTATGCATGTACAATTAGGAATATATAAGTTCTTATCCCCTTTTATTTACATGGAATGTGGCATACCACACTCACATTCTACTCCTTGCTTTTTCTCATTTAACAATGTATTTTATAGCTATTCTCAAATCAGTATACAAAGAATACTTAATTTTTATAGATGAATAATATTTATTTTTTGAATGTATCATAATTTATTTAACTATTCTCTCCATTGTTGAGAGTCATTTGAGTTGTTTGCCATCTTCTGCTATTAAAAGTAATGCTGTACAGATTAACCTTGTACTTGTCATTTTATATTTATGCAAGTATATCTGTAGGATACATTTCCAGAAGCAGAATTACTGTTGGGTAGAAGGGTTAATGTGTTTGTAATTTTTATAAATATTTCCAAATTACTCTCTGTAAGGACTGCACCAATTTACTTGTCCACCAGCAGTCTATGAGAGTTCCATGTTATTGCCTTCACAGGACAGTATTACCAAGCTTTTGAATTTTTGGCAATCCTATAGGTGAAAAATGATTTCTCAGTATAATTTAACATTCTCATATCAGTGAGGTTAAGCATTGTTTATTTAAGAGCTATTTGGTCTTCTTTTTATGTAAAAGAATTACTCATTTTTTTGGCTTATTTTTTTGTTGTTGGGTTTATTGGTTCTTTTTTTCTCATTGATTTTTTTTTTCTTATTGACTTTTAAGAACCCTTTATATGAGCCCCTTGTCTGTGTTGAGTTGCAAATATCTTTTTTCTTTTTTTTGAGTGTACAGTTTGAATTTAGTAGATACATAGCCATGTAACTACCACCACATTCAAGACAGAGAACCTTATAAATAATTTTCTCATGCCCTTTGATCCATTTTCCTAACTCTTTATCCAGGTAACCACTGGTTTTTGTCACTATGGTTCATCTCTTTTGGGTTTCTGTGTAAATGAAATCATACAATAACTAGTCTTTTGTGTTTGACTTTGTTTGCTTAGGATAATGTTTTTGAGAGTCAAACATACTGTATATATAAATATTTTGTTCCTTTTTATTGCTATGTAGTATTCCATAGTATGGCTTTTTCTTTAGTTTGTCTAGCTGTTTACCACTTAATGGACATTTGAGTTATACTTGCAGTTTTTACCTGTTATGAATAATGATGTTGTGAATATTTGCAGACAAATCTCTGTATGTACTTAAATTGTCATTTCTCTTGGGTAAATACCTGTGACAGTTTGCTGGGTCATATGAGAAATGTGTGTATAATATTATAAGATACTACTACGCTATTTTACAAAGTGTACCATTTTTCATTCCCATTAAGAATGATCCACATCTTCATCATCATTTGATATTGTCTTGTTAACTTTAGCCATTCTACTGGGTATCTAGTAGTAGTATCACATTGTGGTTATACTTTGAATTTCCTTGATAATTAATGAAGTTGTGCTTTTTTGGCCATTCTTATATCTTCCTTTGTGAAATGTCTGTTCACATTTTTTGCCCATTTTTATATTGGGTTGTTTGTTCTTTTGTACATAGTCTTATTATTGAAATTGTAAGTGTTTTATATATTCTGTATACAGTCCCTTTTTCACATACATGTTGCAGATATTTTCTTCCTGTCTGTTGTTTGTCTTTTCAACTGTCTTTCAAAGGGCAGAGTTTTAAATTTTGATGATCTGCCTTTTCAATTTTTTCTTCATGGCTTATGCTTTTTATATTTAAGAAATCTTCTGTAACTGAAGTCACGAATATGTTCTATATTTTTCTTCTAGAAGTTTAATAGTTTTAGCTATTATGTTTAAGTCTGTGATCCACTTTGGGTTAATTTTTGTGAATGATGTGAGGTAAGGATAAGGTCCCCTCCCCAACATGTACAGTTACCAAGTTGTTCTAGCACTGTTTGCTGAAAAGACTATCTTTTTTCCTATTGAATTATCATGTACCTTTGTCAAAAATCGGTTGACCGTAAAAGGCTAAGGTCTGTTACTAGACTCTATTCTGTACCATTGATCTAAATGTCTATCCTTATGCCAATGTTATACTGTCTTGGTTACTATAACTTTATAAGTCTTGAAATCAGGTAATTTAAGTCTTTCAGTCTTGTTCTTCTTTCTCAAAATAGTTTTGTGTTCTACATCTTTTGCTTTTCTGTATTAATTTTAGCAGCAACTTGTCAGTTTCTTTAAAAAAAAAAACTCATTAGAGTTTTGATTGAGGTTGCCTCAATCTATATATCAGTATGGTCCATCTTAATATCCAGTTGATGGACATGATATATTGCTCCACTTATGTAGGTGTTTTAAAGTTTTCTTTGCAATGTTTTATTGTTTTCAGTTCATAGGTATTAAAACTCTTTCACAAAATTTATTCCTATATAGTTTGGTGCTGTTGTAAATTTTGATTACTCTTTGCTATTTTATATAAGACCAGAATTGATTTTTGTCTTTGTGTCCTGTGATTTTGCTAAATTTACTGATTAGTTCTAATAGCTTTTTTTGTAGATTCTTTAGGATTGTTTTATATGATCATGTCACCTAAAATACAGTTTTATGTCTTGTCTTCATGCCTTTTATTTCTTTTTCTTTCCTTATTCCACTGGTAGGACCTTTAGTACAATGTTGAACAAAAGCGATAAGAATGGATATTCTGGCCTTGTTTCTGTTTGTACATAGAAAGCATTGAGCCTTTTACCATTGGTAATACATTTGATGAAGTTCCCTTCTGTTTCTCAGGCTATTTATAATGAGTGGGGCATTGATTTCTTTGAATGCTTTTTTATGTACCTACTCAAATGACCTTTGTTTTCTTTTTTATTTTACTAATATAATGAATTATATTGGTTGATTTTTCTGTTAAACCAGCTTTCCATTCCTAGGATAAATCCTGCTTGGTTACGATACTGTTCCTTTATATAGTGTTAGAGTCAGTTTGCAGAAGTTTTATTTTACATTGATGTTCATGAAGGATATTTTTCTGTAGTTTTCTTTTTTTGTGATGACTTTGGTTTTGGTAACAGGATAATACTGGCCTCATAAAATGAGTCAAGAAGTGTTTCTTCCTCCTTCTTTACACTCTGAAAGAGTTTGTGTTGTATTGGTATTATTTCTTTCTTAAGAGTTTGATAGGATTCATCAGTGAAGCCAGTGGGCCTGCAGGGTTTATTGTTATGAATGAAATTTTGTTAATTGGTATAGGACTATTCAAATGTTCTCTTTCACCTGGGGTCAAATTTAGTCATTTGTGTCTTTCAAGGAATTGGTCCTATTTTTAAATTTACTGGAATAAAGTTATTTCTAATATTTCATTATTATTCTTTTAATGTCTGTAGGATCTGAAGTGATGTCTTTTCTTTTATTCTTCCTATTTTAAAAATTGAAGTATACTTGCCACATAATATTATTTTCAGATGTACAACAATAATTTGGTATTTGTATATATTAGGAAATGATCACCACAAAAAGTCTAGTTAACATCCATCACTATACATAGTTAAACATTTTTTTTCTTGTGATGAGGACTTTTGAGATCTACTATCTTAGCAACTTTCAAATAATGCAATACAGCATTATTAACTATAGTCACCATGCTGTACATTACATCTCCATGACGTTTATTTTATAACTGGAAGTTTGTACCTTTTGACCCCCCTTCATCCATTTGATAATTTTTGCCCTTTTTCTTTTTTCCCCTGATAGACTAACTAGATATTTATCAACTTTGTTAATCTTTTCAAGAAATCAACTTTTAGTTTCACTGATTTTCTTTCTTTTTTTTTGGTTTGTTCATTTTTTATTTCATAAGTTTTTTGGGGGGGCTTTATTATGTTCTGCCTTATACTTGATTTTATTTGGTCTTTTTTTCTAATTTTGGATGGAGGCATCACATCTTTAATTTTTAGATTTTTTTGTATTCTAATAAAAACATTTAAAGCTATAAATTCATGAATTTTGGTCTTTTATTTTCATTATGATTTAGTTAAAAATATTTTCTAGTCTGTTATTTCTTTGTTAGTTTATGGATTATTCGAAGTATGCTTTTATTTCCAAATATTTGGGGTTTTCCTAGTTGTCTTATTGTTTCTGATTTCTAATTTAATTCTACCTTCGGCAAATATCATTTTGTATGATTTCAGACTTTAAGTTTATTGAGACTTGTTTTATGACCCAGCATATGGTCTTTCGTGACAAACAGACCATGTACGCTTGAAAAGAATATGTATTTTACCATAGCCATAGTTGGGTATAGTAGTATGTAAATAGAAATTAAGTCAAGATGATTAATAGTATTGTGCAGATATTCTTTGTTTTTACTGATTTTTTTCTGTTTTTTTTGGGGGGGGCCTATTTCTAGTATTTACAGAGAAAGAGGTATTAAATCTCCAAATATGATTGTGGAATAGTCTGTACTACTTTTTATTTTTTTAATTAAAAAATTTTTTTTTCTTTTTGCCTGTGTTGGGTCTTCGTTGCTGTGCGTGGGCTTTCTCTGGTTGTGGTGGCTTCTCTTGTTGCGGAGCACAGGCTCTAGGCACACGGGCTTCAGTAGTTGCAGCACACGGGCTCAGTAGTTGCAGCACACAGGCCCTAGAGCGCACGGGTTTCAGTAGTTGTGGCACGCGGGCTCAATAGTCGTGGCTCGCAGGCTCTAGAGCACAGGCTCGGTAGTTGTGGCACACAGGCTTAGTTGCTCCGCGGCATGTGGGATCTTCCCGGGCCAGGGATCGAACCCGTGTCCCCTGCACTGGCAGGTGGATTCTTAACCACTGCACCACCAGGGAAGTCCCATATACTACTTTTAATTTTCAATTTTTGCTTCATTTAGACATTTATAATTTTTTGTTTTCCTTGTTAATTGATCCTTTTATCTTAAAATCCACCACATTTGATATTACTGTAGCCAGTGCCATCTTATGCTTTCTGTTTACATGGGATATCCTTCACCATCCATTTACTTCCAGTCTGTCTGTGTCTTTGTTTTTAAAGTGTGTCTCTTGTAGACAGTGTATAGTTCTTCCTTTAAAAAAAAAATCACTGCTGACCATCTCTGTCCTTTAATTGAAATGTTTGGTCCATCTACTAAATGGGGTGGAGGAGGACTATCAACTCAATACCATTTAAACTGCTTCCTTAGAATAAGGTTTTTCATATCACATTGGTAGTCTGTATTTAGGCCACTCGCTGTGTGAGGTCTGAATTGAGGGATTTTTCCTTCTTTCCTGTGACTAACATGGAAATCAAGTTAGACAATTTTCTGTTTTGTCTTTCTTTGTCTAGGGCAGACAGTTCACTTTCTTGCTAAGGGTGTAAGAGTTTCTTGTTGGAGTCCTCTTATTGGGCATGCCCTAGGCTTTGTCCTTTGTCCTTCAAACAAGAAGCTCAAGTTCTCTAGTTGTTTCTATGCATATATCTCTCAGTTTCAGCCCAGACATCTATTTGGGCCTTTGCGGATTTATTTTACTTTCTTACCAACTCAGTAATATATTTGGTGCCTTTGTGCAAATTAGAAAAAGCACCCAGGCAGGTATAATATGCTAGTATGGTGAGTAGAGTACAGGCTGGATTTCAGTCCCCGCTTGTCCCTTCAGTTCTTTTTGTAGATATGTGGCTGCCCTGTAAGCCTGTCTTATAGTGTTTTGGGTTTTGTTTTTTTGTTTTTTTTTGTTTTTCCTGATGACACAATGGCAGCCTTATATAATATCTTTTCTGATTCATTTTTTATATTAATTCAGATTATGTTATAATTTGGTTCATGTTTAACCAACTACCTATAAAAATCACATTTTTTGTTTTTGGTTTTATATCACAATTAGTGTTTGCTTCTTAAAAGTAAAGAATTAGTAGTAACTTTCACTTCAATGTGGTCAACTACATGCTCTGAAAGGCCTTTGAGCTGCAAACAGTCAGATCCTGCATTGCTTGGCTTGAAATAAGTATATGAAATTTCTGAGGTTCCTACTCCTCCAGTCTGCTCTCCTCCACTTCTCTGTCCCTCTCTCTTCTGACTACTTCCCCCTCAAAAAATGAACTTTAACCAGAATGAACTGATGGGTAGCAAACAAGGGCAAAAAAGGCAGTGTTGCCTTTAAAGGCAAATTATCAATGATTAAATTGGTGACAAAACCTTAGCCTAGTAGCAAAGTCAGCGTACTGAACTTGGGATTCTTATATTAAGTTGAGCCCTTGAGAGGGGATATACTGGTCTGAAACTGGTAGATCCCCTTGCCTTCCAGCAAAAAAGTAAATTAAAATCTTCTGTAAAGAATAGCAACCATACTTTAGTGCCATAAGAATCCTGCAGATTAAGAGCAGTCAATTAACTCTTCATGATTTCAAAAATAACCAGCACACAAACAACAAAACAAGGTACCATGACTGAGCACTAACAAAAACAGTGAATGGTTTATTTGATTCAGATCTCCTCAAGGACTTAAGATACTGGAATTTTATAGGAATATAAAATAATTATGTATGAAATGTTTAAAGGAAAAAGAACTACAGATGAGCAAACAAGAGAATGAAAAATGACCAGGCAGATTGAAGAAGACTCAAATGAAACTTTTATTATTGAAAAAAATATTTTTTGTGATCTAAAATTTAATGAATTTTTTAAACAGTAAATTAGAGCCTGCTGAGGAAAGAATTAGAAAATTGGCAGTTAGATTTGAAGAAATTTTTAAGAATGTGGGGAAACAAGGAAAGTAACTTTTTTTTTTTTTTAAACTGGTGAAGGATTTATTTTTCTATTTTTTATTAAAAAAAATTTTTTTGGCCGCACCTCACGTTACGTGGGAATCTTTCTTCCCCGACCAGGCATCAAACCCGTGCTCTCTGGAAGTGGAAGTGTGGAATCTTAACCACTGGACCACCAGGCAAGTCAAAAGTAGCTATTAAAAGAGAAGTTAAAGGATGGAATGAAAAGGTCAGATATGTCAAATTGGATCCCAGAAGATGGAATAGAGAGAATGGAACAGAAGCAATAACGGAAAACATTCTTTCTCAGAATTCTTTAGAATTAATGAAAGATGACATGCATCTGTCAATAACAGCAAATCCAAAATGTACCAGTCAAAAAAAAACAGCACTTTAGTCAAACTGTGTAGCTCCAAAGACAGAAAATCTCAAAAGCAGCTTAAAGAGTGTAAAATAGAGTGAAAAACTCACTTCTCAACAGTAAAAATGTAAGCCAGAAGATTGTGGAATATTATTCTCAAAAAATTGAGTCAAAGTAATGGCCATCGTATAACTGTATGTCAGCAAAAGTATCTTTCATGAACAAAGATACTGAAACCACTTTTGGACAAGTGAAAACAGAATTTTTACTACCAGTAGATCTTTACTGAGGTTCTTTATTAAAAGTTTTCATTAAATGTTCTAAAGATTATTTTTCAGGAAGAAGGGACATGATTCCAGAAGGAAGGAAAGGAACACACAGAAATTGGTAAACACACAAATCTTAACAAACATAGCCTTATATTTTTAAAAAAGTTATTGTTTTTAACTTGTGAAATTAAAAAAGAAACTACCATAAACAGTAGTACATGAGAGAGGGATGTGATAAGAATTAAAATTGTCTTAATGCTTTGTTTTATTTTGGAAGAGAATTAAGATGGTAAAATTTCAAGAGTAACAAAAGTGTAAGATATGTGATTAACTTCCATCACACAGTAGAGGAAAAGTAATGAAATAGGTAAACATGCAAACTCAGTGTTTTAAAAAGCCAAGAAAAGAAAAGAGAGACAAAAAGAAAGACAATAATAGAAAATAAAATAGTAGGAGCATTCCACATACATTATTAATCTAATAAACATAAATGAATTAAATTTACAATCAAGCCAGATTATAAAGTTGAATATTTAAAGAATTATTCCAGTGAGCCAAATGCCCATTATAAGAGACATACTCAAAACTTTAAAACATAGAAAGTTGAAAGTAAAAGGATAAAAAAAATGTGCTGTGTAAATACGAACCTAAAAGAAGTTGGGGTAGTTATATTAATATCAAACAAGACTGTAAGATAAAAAGCATTACTAGAACTGGAGATAATCGTTTGTATACTAAGAAGGTATAACAATTTCAAATATCTAGTACCTTGAAATAGTCTCAAAACGTCAAGCAAAGGATGGTAATCCTATGGGAGAAATTGGCATATGTACCATTATAATGAGGAGTTGCAGTACTTTTCTGCAAATTGTTGATAAATCAAATATGGAAGTCAAAAGGATTTGAACAATATGATTAACAGACTTTATTGAATTGATGTATATAAAATGCTGGAACCAACAATTAGAAAATATTAATAGGACACGTGGCATGTTTTTAAAAAAATTGACCAAGAAGAACAAAGCTGGAGGCATCACGCTTCTTGACTCTGAACTATATTACAAAGCTATAGTGATCAAAACAGTATGGCATTGGCATAGAAACAGATACATAAATCAGTGGAACAGTATAGAGAGCCGAGAAATAAACCCATGTCCACATGGTCAGTTAATTTATGACATAGAGCTAAGAATATACAATGGGGAAAGGACAGTCTCTTCAATAAATGGTGTTGGGAAAACTATATAGCCACATGCAAAAGAATGAAACTCTACCCCTATCTTGCACTACACACAAACATAACTCAAATCGATAAAAGACTTGAACATAAGACCTGAAACCATAAAACACCTAGAAGAAAACATAGGTAGTAAGCTTCTAGACATTGGTCTTTGCTGTGATTTTTTGGATTTGACACCAAAAGCAAAGGCAACAAAAGCAAAAATAGGTAAGTGGTAAGTAGGACTATATCAATAAAAAGTTTCTGCACAGCAAAGGAAACCATCAACAACATGAAACGGCAACCTACCAAATGGGAGAAAATATTTGTAAGTCACATATTGATAAAGGGCTAATATCTAAAATATGTAAAGAACTCACAGAGCTCAATAGCAAAAAAATAAACAACCCAATTAAAAAATGACCAGGGGATCTGAATAGATATGTTTCCAAAGAAGACATGTGAATGGCTTTCAGGTACGTGAAAAGGTGCTGAACATCACTGATTCTCAGGGAAATGCAAATCAAAAACACCATGATATATCACCTCACACCTATTAGAATGTCTTAAAGACAAGATATAACAACTGTTTGCAAGGATGTGGAGAAAAGGGAACCCTGTGCACTGTTGGTGGGAATGTAAATTGGTACAACCAATATGGAAAACAATATGGAGGGTCCTCAAAAAGTTAAAAACAGAACTACCATATCATCTAGCAATTCCACTTCTGAGTATTTGAAGAAAATGAAAATACTAACTCAAAAGGATATCTACACCCCCATGTTCATTGCAGCCTTGTTTACAATAGTCAAGACATTGAAGCAACCTAAGTATCCATTGCTGGAGGAGTGGATAAGAAAGTGTGGGGTGTGTGTGTGTACACAAAAACATATATATGTAAAATTATTATACATTATATAGTATATAAGGAATATTATTCAGTCATAAAAAAGAATGACATCTTGCCATTTCTGACAACACGGATTGACCTTGAGAGCATTTTAAGTGAACTAAGACAGAGAAAGACAAATACTGTATGATTTCATTGTATGTGGAATCTGAAAAACAAAGCAAAACAAACTCGTAGATACAGAGAACAGATTGGTGGTTGCTATGGTGGGGTTGGGGAGTGGGTGAAATGGGTAAAGGTGGTCAAAAGGTATAAACTTCCAGTTATAAAATAAATAAATCATGGAGATGTAATATACAGCATGGAAACTATAGTTAATAATACTGTATTGCATATTTGAAAGTTGCTGAGAGAGTAGATTTTGAAAGTTCTCACCACAAGAAAATAAAATTTGTGACTGTGTGGTGGTGGATGTTAACTAGACTTATTGTGGTGATCATTTCCCAATATATACAAATATCAAATCATTTTGTTGTACACCTGAAACTAATATGTTATATGTCAATTATATCTCAGTTTTAAAAAGTTTACCAAGTATTAGTACATAAAGCGAGTCTCAACAAATTTCAATGACAGTATCATAGAGTCCAGATTTTCTTACCAATTTGTGATTAAATTAAAACTAACCTGTAAAAATAACAAAATCCATAAAGTTGGTAATTTTATAAACATACTTCTAAGTAATTATGGAGTAAACGAAGAAGTCTTAGGGAAATTAAAAAACAAAGAAAAGTGGAAATACAACATGTTTGGAATTCAGTAGGAAATTTATTTCACAACAACAAGAAAGGCTGAAATGTTGTGACTTAAGCATCCAAGTTGAGAGGTTAGAATGAGAGGAGCAGATCAAACCCAAAGAAAGGAGAAAGAAGGAAACAAAGAGCAGAAATTAAGGAACTAAAAGACAAAGATTCAGTAATATCAAAAAAATCAAAAGTTAATTCTTTAAAAGTACTAATAAAATTGACAAACCTCTCATGAGATAAGAAGAAAAGAGAATTCACAGATAACATTAGGATCAAGAGGGGAAATACAGTTACAGATACAGCAAAGGTTTAAAATATAAAATTATGCGTAGTATTTTTTGAAGTCAACAAATTAGACAACTCAAAATCAGTAAATTCCTAGAAAAATAACTTAAAAACACAAGATTAAAAAAAAAAAATACCAGAAGTCGAAGAAGATATTTGCAACACATACACACACACTAACCCAAGCAAGGATCACCATCTAGAAGAACCTGGAAATAAATCCTAGAAATCAATAAAACAAGCAATTCTTTAGGGAAATGATCAATACCTACAAATAAGCATGTCACTGCTCATAAGAGAAAGGGAAATCAAGGCACATGAGATACCATTTTACTTCCAGTAGATTGGCAAAAGTAAATCTTCCAGGAGAATGTAGATCAAAGGGAATTTTTACATCCTTCTGGTAGGAGTATAAAGTATAGTCATTTGGAAATAGAATGGAAATCACTTTGGTGTTATCTTGAAAAGTGGGACATTTGAATACCTTCTGACCTGGCACTTCCACTCTTAGATATGTCCTTTAGAAAAGCTCTTCTAAACAAGGGGACATGGCATGAGAATGTTCATAGCCTTAGTGTTATTAAAGGCAAAAAAATGGAAAAAGTTCAAGTGTCCATCAACATGAAAATGGATAAACAGATCATAATATAATTATACAATGGAATATTATATAACATTTAAAAATGAACTACAGGTATACTTAAAGATGAATTTCAGAAATAATTAGTGGAAAAAAAACCAATTTTCAGAAAACTATATATAGTATGAAACGCTTAATTAAAGCCCCGAAACAAGTGAGACTAAAAATATATTGTTTAAGAATATATCTGTAAGTGATAAAAAGATGTCAAGAAGATAGTAAGCGTCAAATACAGTCATGGTTACTTCTAGGGTGCAAGGTAAGGGGAGAAGCTAGGTTCGGGTTATGGAGGTAGGTGTGACAGTATTGGTAATGCCTTGGTTGTTAAATTGGATAGGGGGTTCACAGGAGTTTGTTTTATTATACAGTCATCCCCCTGTATCTGAGGTTTCTGCACTTGTTAATTCAACCAACCACAGAAAATACTCCCCGCAAAATAAAATTCCAGAAAGTTCCAAAAAGCCAGACTTGAATTTGCCATGTGCCAGCAACTGTTTACTTAGCATTTACATTGTATTTACAACTCTTTACCTAGACTTTACATTGTATTAGGTTTATAAGTAATCTAGAGATGATTTAAAGCATATGGAGGTTACGAATAGGTTATATGCAAGTACTGTGCCATTTTATATAAGGGACTTGAGCATCTGCAGATTTTTGTATCCATAGGGATCCTGGAAATAATCCCCTGTGGATACTGAGAGAAGACTGTACTTTATATACATTACATATATTCTTTCATATGTATCAAATATTAGTTACAGTGTAAAAAGATTCAGTTGTAAAATCAAAGACTTGTTTTCCTACAAAAGGGTACTGAAAGAAAGTATAGCTGTTCTAAGATACATGAATGGAATTAACTGAAATGTAATAGTTTATTGGTATTAAATAGGTCTATCTATTGAATAAAATGTCAGACCCGATTTTTTTTTTTTTTTTTTTTGACTGTGTTGGGTTTTTGTTGCTGCGCGCGGGCTTTCTCTAGTTGTGGCGAGTGGGGGCTACTCTTCGTTGCGGTGTGTGGGCTTCTCATTGGGGTGGCCTCTCGTTGTGGAGCATGGGCTCTAGGCATGCGGGCTTCAGTAGTTGTGGCGTGCAGGCTTCAGTAGTTGTGGTGCGTGGGCCCAGCAGCTGTGGCTCACAGGCTCTAGAGCGCAGGCTCAGTAATTGTGGCGCACGGGCTCAGTTGCCCCGTGGCATGTGGGATCTTCCTGGACCAGGGCTTGAACCCATGTACCCTGCATTGGCAGGCAGATTCTTAACCACTGCGCCACCAGGGAAGCCCCAGACCTGGTTCTTGATTAATACAAATTCAGGGAGTTTTTGTAGTTGTAGTTTTAATAAAACATCATTTCAAAGTTTCTAATATAATGCCTGATACATAGAAATGTTTAATAGATATGTTTTTTTCCTTTCTTCTAGTCAGAAGGTTAGTGAGAAGGAGTCTGTCTGCCCTTTAAAAATATCTGTGGTCTATTCAAAAATAATTGTTTTATATTATGAAAAATGCCTAGTTGGTTCTAGTTTGTACTGCTGTATATGGTAGTGTTCAATTTCTTTTGTGTGAAGACTTCAGTTGGTGTTGAACAAAGAAAATTATATGCTCTCGTTATGTGTGCTTTAATTTAGATGCTTAATGGCTTTTAATGTTACAAAATAAGTTTATTATTATATTATGATCTCATTTGTATTATATTGTCTTGCTCTTCCATATTTGTGGTGATATGGTCATGGTTTACGAAAACAATAATCCCTAAGAAATAGGTCATTAACAGTAGTTAACAATTACTTGTGATCTAGGGTAATGACTGATTTCTTTGGGATTATTGCAGTTATAAACCATAATTACAGATTATTACAGCAATAATTATTTTGTTAAAGGAAAAATTGTTCTGTTCTTGAACAGCTGCTAAAACAAGTGCCTTGAACGTTTCAGAATAAATCGAAAAATGAAAAACTATAGTGGAAATGTAATCTAAGATGAGATTTAAAAAAAAATTATAGATAGGAAACTCATGTATAGGATATTTAAATTTCTAAATGCAATTTAGATTTATGGATTTACATGGTTCTTTAAACTTTGTGGATATAATTCCGTAACCAATGTAACTTTTTAACATCTATTATTCTGAACGCTGTAACTCTAATATTCTAGAGTTTTAGGGTAAGGTTTAATGTGTATGAGAAATATCACTCATTCAGTGAAATAGGAAAATTGTATTTGATAGATTAATTTAAATGCCTTTATATTTCATTGCATTGTTCATTTCTAACACTAATCCTAATTTATTCAGTTAGTAGTTGTTAATTTTTAGAGTTAAAAATTCATGCTTTTCTGTCTCGTACAATAGAAATCACTGCTTTCTAAAACAGAACAGGGAAAGAGTAAATATACATCCTACTTCTCTCTGAATAAACTTCCTTCAAAATTTACCATAATTTTAGAAAAAATGCTCACAATTGATCACATGCTATCTTTGCATAGCATTCTTTGATATCAAAGCCTTAATTTCAAGGTCACAAAATAAAATGAATTAAAGAATAAAAAATTAAAATTTGAGAAATTCTTGTCCTATATTTAATATTTATTATTAGACAGTGATACTCATCACACTGCATTGAAAAATCATTTTTTCACTTTTCTCTCTCTCACCAGGTTCAATCTGTTGGGCATAGGGTCTCTTTCTCCCTTCTCACCCTGCCTCATACATGTTTAGTTATATCCCAGTGGATGGAACATGGCACATAGCAGATATTCAGCAAATGAATTTTCTGAAAATTCTTGAGAGTTTTTTTCAGTTCAGGGTTTTTGTTTGTAGACACAGCTAACTGTAAGTAGCTTTAATTGCGACAAGCCTCTTTGGTAGAGAGGGAAGAACTTAAAAATTCTTAAATATTGTGTGACTTCATTTTCTTGAGCAGCTTTAAAGTAAAACTTAGAATGGACATATAAATATTCCATATTGATATGTTTTATGGCTTTTGTAGCTATGATATAGAAGAACTAAAAACGGTATAGCTATTTAATAATAATAATAATAGCCAACATTTAGTCAGCCCTTGTAGCAGGAATTATTATGAGTACTTTACGTGCAGAATACCATTCAGTGCTGTCAGAAGCCTATGAGCCAATTATTATTATCATCTTCATATTTATAAATGAGGAAATTAAAGCCAAAAAGATTGAGTAACAAGCATAATAAATAGTAGAGGCAGAATTTGAATCCAAGTTGTGCTCTTGGTAGCTAAATTGTACTGCCTCCATTTTTAAATATTGATCTTCCAACAGAGAAATATAAAAGTTTCATGTATAATCAGTGTCTGTTTTCAAGATGGCTTGTTTTATGAAGAGCTAGTAGACAGGTGTTTCTACATTTACATTAGTTATAAACTCCAAAAGTAAGTTTGCTTATTTTAAATTCAGCTATTCAACAAATGTTAATTTCATGTGTCACATATACTTGGTTTTAGGGTGGCTGGTTTGGGAATCGAAAGAAGTATGAATGCCCTAGAAATGATCCCAAAGGGAGATGCAGTCTCATCTGTAGTAAAAATCTGGGAGACAGGTAGAGAACAGTCAGGATTAGGAATTAAAATGTATTAAATAAACACTTAAGAGGTTGTTGGATCATCAAGGTCTGTCTAGCTGATTGACCACTGTGTTGTTCAAATACTTCCTTTAATCAGTCTTGAGAGGAAGTGGTACATATCTCATAATGGTATGAGAATGGACTCTTGGAAATCCATTGCCTATATTTGAATCATATACTTCTTAATAGGGATTTGTGACACTAAATAAATATAGGTACAGATAATACATATAATGTTTAAAATAGTACTTAGTGCATGGTAAGTACTATTTAAATGTTTGCTATTATTTTTAGTAATAAATAGTGAAGCTTACTTTAAGCAAAATTAGTATCTAAGAATCTAAATAGATAAAATATATAAAGAAGGTTATTATTTAGATTTAAATAATATTTTTCATTTTGAGAAATAATTTGCAGTAAGATATTTTAAAAATAATGACTCTTATAGGGCAGGTAAGTTATTATACTACATTCACCAAAGATTATGGTCACAATGTTTTAGATTCGTATCAATTATATAAAATGTGTATGCCCCACACACATTGGAGCACAATCTATTAATGATAACCTTTGTAAGATTCTGAGAAATACAGTCGATTCTCCTTATTTGGTATTTAATGTTCTATAAAGTTTCTGTGAACACTGAATTAGCAAATATTAAACCATTGCTCCTAGGGGAAATACAGGTTGGGTTCCTGCAGGCTTCTGGTCACATTTTCATCGACTGATCAACATATAACCTTGTGTTATGTGTTCCTGCTTAAAGACACTTTACATTAATATATATCATTGATTCGTTAACATTGAACTCACAGCCAACAGCACTACAACCCATGCCTGGACGAAGCTTAACACGTGTATTTTCTCTACAAGGTACATAATAGCTTTTTTTTTCACTTAGGAACACTAGGCAACACATTAGCACTACTCTTGTTGACTATTTTAAACAGTGAAATTATAAACAAGGAGCACAAAAGTGCAAAAACAATGTGATACCAAAAAGATACCAAAAAGGGATACTTAGCTGTTTATAGTATGAGAGATGAAACAAGAAAGCAGATTGTTGCTTTGTTGTACCTAATCGTGGAATGTGAACATTGGGCAACTTAAATTATTTGCTGTTCTGCATCTGTCCATGAATGATCACAAGTATTGATTTGGGGGATTACAAATAAATTTTACCAAGTAGATGAATTTGCAAATAGCGGGATAGACTAGATCATACCTTGTATTGAATGTGCGTTAAGAAGCTGCTTTTATATAAGCAATAGAAATGTAACTACCATTAACATTCATTTTTAATAACGGCTCTACATTTTAATGTTTACTAAATTGATAATAAGCTGTTAACTTCTTCTTGCCTGTTTCATGCTGTATTTTCTATGTAGTGATTTCTTTTTTTTTTTTTTTTTTTTTTAGAAATTTCATGTAATGTCTGAAACATTTATATTAACATATTTCCATACAAATAACCCAATGAAAGTTTAGTATTAGTTGTTTTGTTTGTTTTTTTATACTGCAGGTTCTTATTAGGCATCAATTTTATACACATCAGTGTATACATGTCAATCCTAATCGCCCAATTCAGCACACCACCATCCCCACCCCACCGCAGTTTTCCCCCCTTGGTGTCCATATGTCCATTCTCTACATCTGTGTCTCAACTTCTGCCCTGCAAACTGGCTCATCTGTACCATTTTTCTAGGTTCCACATACATGCATTAATATACGATATTTGTTTTTCTCTTTCTGACTTACTTCACTCTGTATGACAGTCTCTAGATCCATCCACGTCTCAACAAATGACTCAATTTCGTTCCTTTTTATGGCTGAGTAATATTCCATTGTATATATGTACCACATCTTCTTTATCCATTCGTCTGTTGATGGGCATTTAGGTTGCTTCCATGACCTGGCTATTGTAAATAGTGCTGCAATGAACATTCGGGTGCATGTGTCTTTTTGAATTACGGTTTTCTCTGGGTATATGTCCAGTAGTGGGATTGCTGGGTCATATGGTAATTCTATTTTTAGTTTTTTTAAGGAACCTCCATATTGTTCTCCATAGTGGCTGTATCAATTTACATTCCCACCAACAGTGCAAGAGGGTTCCCTTTTCTCCACACCCTCTCCAGCATTTGTTGTTTGTAGATTTTCTGATGATGCCCATTCTAACAGGAGTGAGGTGATACCTCATTGTAGTTTTGATTTGCATTTCTCTAATAATTAGTGATGTTGAGCATCTTTTCATGTGCTTCGTGGCCGTCTGTATGTCTTCTTTGGAGAAATGTCTATTTAGGTCTTCTGCCCATTTTTGGATTGGGGTGTTTGTTTCTTTAATAATGAGCTGAATGAGCTGTTTATATATTTTGGAGATTAATCCTTTGTCCGTTGATTTGTTTGCAAATATTTTCTCCCATTCTGAGGGTTGTCTTTTCGTCTTGTTTATGGTTTCCTTTGCTGTGCAAAAGCTTTGAAGTTTCATTAGGTCCCACTTGTTTATTTTTGTTTTTATTTCCATTACTCTAGGAGGTGGATCAAAAAAGATCTTGCTGTGATTTATGTCAAAGAGTGTTCTTCCTATGTTTTCCTCTAAGAGTTTTATAGTGTCCAGTCTTAGATTTAGGTCTCGAATCCATTTTGAGTTTATTTTTGTGTATGGTGTTAGGGAGTATTCTAATTTCATTCTTTTACATGTAGCTGTCCAGTTTTCCCAGCACCACTTATTGAAGAGACTGTCTTTTCTCCATTGTATATCTTTGCCTCCTTTGTCATAGATTAGTTGACCATAGGTGCGTGGGTTAATCTCTGGGCTTTCTATCTTGTTCCATTGATCTATGTTTCTGTTTTTGTGCCAGTACCATATTGTCTTGATTACTGTAGCTTTGTAGTATAGTCTGAAGTCAGGGAGTCTGATTCCTCCAGCTCCATTTTTTTCCCTCAAGACTGCTTTGGCTATTCGGGGTCTTTTGTGTCTCCATACAAATTTTAAGATGATTTGTTCTAGCTCCGTAAAAAATGCCATTGGTAATTTGATAGGGATTGCATTGAATCTGTAGATTGCTTTGGGTAGTATACTCATTTTCACAATGTTGATTCTTCCAATCCAAGAACATGGTATATCTCTCCATCTGTTGGTATCATCTTTAATTTCTTTCATCAGTGTCTTATAGTTTTCTGCATACAGGTCTTTTGTCTCCCTAGGTAGGTTTATTCCTAGGTATTTTATTCATTTTGTTGCAATGGTAAATGGGAGTGTTTCCTTAATTTCTCTTTCAGATTTTTCATCATTAGTGTATAGGAATGCAAGAGATTTCTGTGCATTAATTTTGTATCCTGCAACTTTACCATATTCATTGATTAGCTTTAGCAGTTTTCTGGTGGCAGTTTTAGGATTCTCTATGTATAGTATCATGTCATCCGCAAACAGTGACAGTTTTACTTCTTCTTTTCCAATTTGTATTCCTTTTATTTCTTTTTCTTCTCTGATTGCCGTGGCTAGGACTTCCAGAACTATGTTGAATAATAGTGGTGAGAGTGGACATCCTTGTCTCATTCCTGATCTTAGAGGAAATGCTTTCAGTTTTTCACCATTGAGAATGATGTTTGCTGTGGGTTTGTCATATATGGCCTTTATTATGTTGAGATAGGTTCCCTCTATGCCCACTTTCTGGAGAGTTTTTATCAGAAATGGGTGTTGAATTTTGTCAAAAGCTTTTTCTGCATCTATTGAGATGATCATATGGTTTTTATTCTTCAATTTGTTAATATGGTGTATCACATTGATTGATTTGCGTATATTGAAGAATCCTTGCATCCCTGGGATAAATCCCACTTGATCGTGGTGTATGATCCTTTTAATGTGTTGTTGGATTCTGTTTGCTAGTATTTTGTTGAGGATTTTTGCATCTATATTCATCAGTGATATTGGTCTGTAATTTTCTTTTTTTGTAGTGTCTTTGTCTGGTTTTGGTATCAGGGTGATGGTGGCCTCATAGAATGAGTTTGGGAGTGTTCCTTCCTCTGCAATTTTTTGGAAGCGTTTGAGAAGGATGGGTGTTAGCTCTTCTCTAAATGTTTGATAGAATTCACCTGTGAAGCCATCTGGTCCTGGACTTTTGTTTGTTGGAAGATTTTTAATCACAGTTTCAATTTCATTACTTGTGATTGGTCTGTTCATATTTTCTGTTTCTTCCTGGTTCAGTCTTGGAAGGTTATACCTTTCTAAGAATTTGTCCATTTCTTCCAGGTTGTCCATTTTATTGGCATAAAGTTGCTTGTAGTAGTCTCTTAGGATGCTTTGTATTTCTGCGGTGTCTGTTGTAACTTCTCCTTTTTCATTTCTGATTTTATTGATTTGAGTCCTCTCCCTCTTTTTCTTGATGAGTCTGGCTAATGGCTTATCAATTTTGTTTATCTTCTCAAAGAACCAGCTTTTAGTTTTATTGATCTTTGCTATTGTTTTCTTTGTTTCTATTTCATTTATTTCTGCTCTGATCTTTATGATTTCTTTCCTTCTGCTAACTTTGGGTTTTGTTTGTTCTTCTTTCTCTAGTTTCTTTAGGTGTAAGGTTAGATTGTTTACTTGAGATTTTTCTTGTTTCTTTAGGTAGGCTTGTATAGCTATAAACTTCCCTCTTAGAACTGCTTTTGCTGCATCCCATAGGTTTTGGGTCATCGTGTTTTCATTGCCATTTGTCTCTAGGTATTTTTTGATTTCCTCTTTGATTTCTTCAGTGATCTCTTGGTTATTTAGTAACGTATTGTTTAGCCTCCATGTGTTTGTCTTTTTTACGTTTTTTTCCCTGTAATTCATTTCTAATCTCATAGCGTTGTGGTCAGAAAAGATGCTTGATATGATTTCAATTTTCTTAAATTTACTGAGGCTTGATTTGTGACCCAAGATGTGATCTATCCTGGAGAATGTTCCGTGCGCACTTGAGAAGAACGTGTAATCTGCTGTTTTTGGATGGAATGTCCTATATATATCAATTAAATCTATCTGGTCTATTGTGTCATTTAAAGCTTCTGTTTCCTTATTTATTTTCATTTTGGATGATCTGTCCATTGGTGTAAGTGAGGTGTTAAAGTCCCCCACTATTACTGTGTTACTGTCGATTTCCTCTTTTATAGCTGTTAGCAGTTGCCTTATGTATTGAGGTGCTCCTATGTTGGGTGCATATATATTTATAATTGTTATATCTTCTTCTTGGATTGATCCCTGGGTCATTATGTAGTGTCCTTCCTTGTCTCTTGTAACATTCTTTATTTTAAAGTCTATTTTATCTGATATGAGTATAGCTACTCCAGCTTTCTTTTGATTTCCATTTGCATGGAATATCTTTTTCCATCCCCTCACTTTCAGTCTGTATGTGTCCCTAGGTCTAAAGTGGGTCTCTTGTAGACAGCATATATATGGGTCTTGTTTTTGTATCCATTCAGCCAGTCTATGTCTTTTGGTTGGGGCATTTAATCCATTCACGTTTAAGGTAATTATCGATATGTATGTTCCTATGACCATTTTCTTAATTGTTTTGGGTTTGTTTTTGTAGGTCCTTTTCTTCTCTTGTGTTTCCCACTTAGAGAAGTTCCTTTAGCATTTGTTGTAGAGCTGTTTTGGTGGTGCTGAATTCTCTTAGCTTTTGCTTGTCTGTAAAGCTTTTGATTTCTCCATCAAATCTAAATGAGATCCTTGCTGGGTAGAGTAATCTTGGTTGTAGGTTCTTCCCTTTCATCACTTTAAGTATATCATGCCACTCCCTTCTGGCTTGCAGAGTTTCTGCTGAGAAATCAGCTGTTAACCTTATGGGAGTTCCCTTGTATGTTATTTGTCGTTTTTCCCTTGCTGCTTTCAATAATTTTTCTTTGTCTTTAATTTTTGCCACTTTGATTACTATGTGTCTCGGCGTGTTTCTCCTTGGGTTTATTCTGTATGGGACTCTCTGCGCTTCCTGGACTTGGGTGGCTATTTCCCTTCCCATGTTAGGGAAGTTTTCGACTATAATCTCTTCAAATATTTTCTCTGGTCCTTTCTCTCTCTCTCTTCTCCTTCTGGGACCCCTATAATGCGAATGTTGTTGCGTTTCATGTTGTCCCAGAGGTCTCTTAGGCTGTCTTCATTTCTTTTCATTCTTTTTTCTGTAGTCTGTTCCGCAGCAGTGAATTCCACCATTCTGTCTTCCAGGTCACTTATCCGTTCTTCTGCCTCAGTTATTCTGCTATTGATTCCTTCTAGTGTAGTTTTCATTTCAGTTATTGTATTGGTCATCTCTGTTTGTTTGTTCTTTAATTCTTCTAGGTCTTTGTTAATCATTTCTTGCATCTTCTCAATCTTTGCCTCCATTCTTATTCCGAGGTCCTGGATCATCTTCACTATCATTATTCTGAATTCTTTTTCTGGAAGGTTGCCTATCTCCACTTCATTTAGTTGTTTTTCTGGGGTTTTTTCTTGTTCCTTCATCTGGTACATAGCCCTCTGCCTTTTCATCTTCTCTATCTTTCTGTAACTGTGGTTTTTGGTCCACAGGCTGCAGGATTGTAGTTTTTCTTGCTTCTGCTGTCTGCCCTCTGGTGGTTCTGTAATGATTTCTTAATAACCCATGTCTATTTGATAACTTATGTATGCCAGGCACTGTTTCAGGCTCTGGATATGCACTAGACAACCAAACAGAAAAAATAACAGCTATCATGCAGTTTACATTCTATTGGAATAGACAAGTAACAAAGCAAGATAAATAATAAAATATATATTATGTTAGAAAGTGATAAGTGCTAAAATTTAAAAAAATAATGAATCAGGAAAGGTGGATATGAAATGTTGGCAGATTGTATTCTGGTTATCTTTTGCCCAAAACTTAGTGGTTTATCAAATAACAATTTTATTCTTATCTCTCAGTGTTCTCTGGGATTGATAAGTTTCAACTGGATGGTTCTCCTTTGGAGCCTTTCAGGTGCTGTAATCAGGTGACAGCTGCAGCTGGCATCACCTGAATGATTCTTTACTCACAAGTCTGTTCTCTTTGCTGGAATGTTTGATGAATGGGCTATAGTTGGGCATTTCTCTCTCCATGTAGTCTCTCTACATGGCTAGCCTTTAGGTCCCAGGGTATGTGGTCTTCTTACATGGTGAATGGCTTCCCCTAAGTGAACATTCCCTGAGAGACTGGAGGAAGCTGCCAGTTCTCTTAAAGGCTAAGCCCAGTACTGGAATAAATGTCACTTCTACCATATTCTTTTAGTCAAAGCAGTCACAGTCCAGCCCAGACTTACAAAGGATTGGAAAAATAAACTCTACTTCCTGATGGCAATTTCATACATGGAGGGAAGGAATTGATGGGTGTCTTGAAGACACGCTACCATACTCTAGGTATTGAAAATTGATAGGATAGCTGTGTAAGACCTGACTGAGAAGGTGCATTCAAAGTGAGACTAGTCAACATGGTTGTATCTTTTTGCAGGTACATTAAGCTGTGTGAGGATAGGCAAAGAGTAGGTGGGGATTTGGATTTAAACAATTACGGTTTCGTAAGATGGGTATGTCGGAGGAAGAGAGAAATTGACATTGTATGCAAGACAGAGATTATAATGATTGACAGTAGAACTGGAGGTAGGTAAGCAGGGTAGAGAAGACATGAAGGGTGTAAGAAAGTGAAAAAAATGACAGATCCCAAAAAACTATTAGAACTGATAAAAGAGTAACAAAGTTGCAGGATACAAGATCAATAGACAGAAATCAACAGTGGGTTTATATATTATCAATGAACAATCAAAAATGAAGTGAAGATAGCAAGTCCACTTACAATAGCATTAAAAAGAATAAACTACTTAGGTAAAAACTTTACAAAAGAAGTGTTAAGTCTTGTACACTGACACTGTAAAACATTATTAAATCAAAGATCTAAATAAATTGGAAGACATCATGGTCATGGTTCAGAAGACTTAATATTGTTAAGAAGACAGTATTCCTCAAATTGACTTAATGGATTCAGTGTAATCTCTGTCAAAATCCCAACTGGCTTCTTCTCAGGAATTGACAAGCTGATCCTTAAATTAATGTGGAAATCCAGAAGACCCAGGATATCCAAAATAATCTTGAAAAAAAAAACAAAGTTGAAAGACTCACACTTCCTGATTTCAAAATATACGACAGAGCAATAGTAATCAAGACAGTGTGGTATTGGTGTAAAGGTAGATACTAGATCAGTGAGATGTAGTTGAGAGTTAAGGTATAAACCCTCCAATTTGTAATCAGTTGATTTTTGACTGTGGTAGGAAGACAGTTCAATGACAGAAGGATTGTGTTTTCAACAAATGATGCTGGGACAGCTGGATGTCCACATGCAAAAGAATGAAGTTGGAACCCTATATTTACACAAAAATTAAATCAAAATGAATCATAGACCTAAATGTAAGAGTTAAAGCTATGAAACTCTTAGAAGAAAACATAGGACTAAATCTTCATGACTTTGATTTGGGCAATGGTTTCTTAGATTTGACAGCAAAAGCTGAAATAACAAAGGAAAAATTAGCAATATGTACCACATGAGAATTAAACATTTCTGTGCATCAGAGGACACCATGAAGAAAATGAAAACAACCCACAGAATGGGAGAAAATATTTGCTAATCATATGTCTGACAAGAGACTTGTATCTAGAATATATAAAGAACTCTTACAACTCAATAATAAAAAAGATAAATAACCCAATTTTAAACTGAGCCAAGGATTTAAATAGACATTTCTCCAAAGAAGACATACAAATGGCCAATAAGCACATGGAAAATGCTCAACATTGTTGGTCATTAGGGAAAGACATGTCAGAATTACAACATACCACTTCATACCCACTAGGACAGATACATTAAAAAGATAATAACAAGTGTTGGCAAGGATTTGGAGAAGTTGGGCTTTCATACATAGCTGGTTGGAATGTATTGATAAAATGGTACAGCTGCTTTTGGAAAGCAGTTTGGCAGTTCCTCAAAATGTTAAAATATAGGTATCATATGACCCACCAATTCCAATTCTAGGTATATCTGAGAGAAATGAAAACATACCTGCATTAAAAACTGTACACAAATGTTCATAGAAGCACTATTTACAAAGCCAAAGGGTGGAAACAGCCCAAATGCCCATCAACTTTGGAGTAGATAAACAAAACGTGATATACCCAAACAATGGAATGTTATTTGGCCATAAAAACGAATGAAGTACCAATACAGGCTATAACATGGATGATCTTTACACATTACACTAAGTGAAAGAAGACAGTCACAAAGATCACATATTTTATGATTCTATTCATATGAAATAGAATGGGAAAAATCTAAGGAGACATAAAGTAGATTAGTGGTTGCTTAGGGCTGGAGAGAGTGGGTACAGAGTAGGATTTCTTTTGAGAGGGATGAATATGTTCTAAAACTAGAATGTGGTGGTGGTTGTACAACCCTGTGAATTTATTAGAAAATGTTGAATTGTATACTTTAAGTGAGTGAATCGTATGGTATGTGAATTATATTTCAGTAAAGTTGTTTAGGTGATAGGTTCAAGTGACTGGAGGTTCCCAGTAGAACAAAGAAGGATTGTTGGAGTTGGAAGATTCATTTTTGTAGATATTGAAATCATTACTGGTTATGATAAAAAAAAAATACTGTTGGAAAGAGTGGCAGTGAACCAGCAGCCAACACGGTCAAAAAAATAAGGAGTAACAACCTGAAGGAGAGTAGATAATTGCAATAAGAAAGAGAATTTGGTAGTATGATGACATAGGATGTAAAGCTGAGTGCTTTTACAATGGAGAGAGAGGAGACTGTTCTGGAGGTAAAAATGAGGAACATCAAGTGAACATCTGGGTTCAAGGCCCAAGTTACAAGAGGTGTGGAAGAGAAATCAGCTACCACTTGAGAGGGTCCACAGAAGGAAGCGGGGTCATCAGGGGAGAGCATTATGTTATTAATAGGCGTTTATATTGATCATAAAATACATTTCAACTGCATATGGTAACTTAATATTGCTATCTTCAGTTTCCTACATGGGCCTTTTTTTGTGTTACTTTTTTCACTAATTATACATGTCTTGAAGCTTGAGTCTGTTTTATGAATTACTTGATCAAATTAGTGTTCTGTTTTACATTGGTAATGTAGAAGGCTACATACTTAAGTCAGTTCTGATTTATTTATGGCTTTGTGATAGGTTAAGGGATGTGGATACTTACCAGGTTATATTTCTGCCTTACAGGAAGTTTGTCACCTCAAGAGACTTATGTCTCTCCAGAAGTTTGAAGGAATTGTTGATTAGTTGTAGTGACTGGTAGAATCCACAGGAATATAGGAAGAATGTGTTTTTCTTCCCACATTTATTTATCCTTCCTAGGTCTTCTAACAAGCATGGGCAGTCTCTTTTCAATACCTTGTAAAAAACACTTCAGTTCACTTGAAAAAGTTTCCCAATACAGAAACATAGTTGATTTTAGTATTATAAAATAGCCGGCTCATCTTTGAAAAGTCAGTCCCCAAGATTAGCACAAAGTTTCTTTTTAGAAAAATAATTGGTTTGTTGTTAATTATTCATAAATGTCTCAAAAATCCTGGAGAATTTGATACATAGATCAATGAATCTAGAGAAGTAAAGTAATGTACCTAAACAAAAATTATTCAATAAATACCTCCATTTCTAAATTAGTCAATTTTGGCTGCCCCCAAAGTAAGATTTCTGAAAACTATAAGGCGTTGCCATTTGTGCCACTGTTATAAAGTTATTTAGTCCTTTGCTACTACTGCCTGTGAGGTTAATCTGGTTGTCAAACAATGTAATTTGCATAGTGAAAATTTTGGATTTTTAAAAAATTATGCATAAACATGTAAAGGGAGTAAATGTATACCATCCATTATCTTCCAAGCCTGGGCAATTTAAAAAATGATCAGACTGGTACTACCATGATATTGACTATTCAGAGAAGGTACTGGTCATTGGATCATACTGGTACTTAATAACAGCCCTTGATGTTGACATAACATTTGGTGTTTTGTTATCAAATTTATGTTAATCAAACCTTCATGGTAGATATTATTTTCTCCATTTTGCAAATGAAAATCCTAAGCCCTAAAGAGGTAAGTAACTTATGCAAGATCACATAGCAGATTGGTAGAGCTGGGATTCATAGTTGTATCAGACTCTAAAATGTGTCATTTTCACTATTATACTACCTTGGTGAACTTACAATCCAACTCTTCACGCTGTCAAGAACTGAGTTCACAGTAGTTTATCACTTGTTTGGAAGAACTTTTGCTAATTTTAGAATATTGTGAAAAATAAGCTTTGTTTCTATCAATACTTTCTAAACGATTTTTTCCTTGTTATATATTAGGACGTCTTGCCTGGCTGGTATACTTGGTTGGGACAGTTGTTGGAGGAAGATTAACATATACCAGTACAGATGAACATGATGCTATGGATGGAGAATTATCCTGTCGGTAAGTAGTAGCCATATAATTTACAGAAATTTATGAAGTACTTAGAAATTTAGTTACTGAGCTGCTATTATGAGCTAAAGCATTTTGTACTTGGCCTTTTGGAGAAGGTATTATTTTCCTTTTTACTGATGAGAAAACCAAGGCTTAAGTGATTTGTAAAAGTTATATCTCTAATAAGTAGTATAGTCAAATATATTCATATGAATAATATGAGCTGGTTTTCCATATATTTTAATTCATTTTTAATAACATCTTTATAACAAAGTAATACATGTTTTTGTTGAACACTAAAGATTCAAATGAAAACAAAGTTATATATTAATTTGGAAATAACTACTTTCATTTGGTAAAGATCTTTGAGTCTTTTTAATTAATGTTTGAGAGTATATGTACATTACATGTGTATTTTTCAACTTTTTTTCAACAAAAGGTATACTGTAATATTGTTTTGTAAACTAAAATGGGGATACTAGTACTATATCTAATTCATTTTGGGCTGTTATAAGGATTAAATGAGTTAATAATTTTAAAATAATTTTAAAGTGCTTAGGACAATGCCTGGCAAATAGTAACACTATATTACCAGAAAAAAACCCCAAATAATTCTTTTTTAAAAACTCAAACATAACAATTATATAAACATCTTATCTAGACATGAAATATTCTAAGCTATACCATAATTTAAATAGATCCTTGCTTTGGGAATTTTAGGTTGTTTCTCAATTTTTCCTTATTATAAAGGTGAATATTCTTTTAGCTGTATCTTTGTGTAGATCAAAATAATTTTATTAGAGTTAAGTCCTAAAAGCTGAATAGCTGGTTGAATAGTATATAGCACTTTAAAGACTTTCAATACACATTACCAAATGGCCTTCTGGAAAAGTTGTACCAGTTTATCCTCTGAACCCAAAGGCCATGAGAAGCTATTGTTGTTGTTTTTTTTCTTTTTGATTGATTGATTGATTGCTATGTTGGGTCTTCGTTTCTGTGCGAGGGCTTTCTCTAGTTGCGGCAAGCGGGGGCCACTCTTCATCGCGGTGCGTGGGCCTCTCACTATCATGGCTTCTCTTGTTGCGGAGCACAGGCTCCAGACGCGCAGGCTCAGTAGTTGTGGCTCACGGGCCTAGTTGCTCCGTGGCATGTGGGATCTTCCCAGACCAGGGCTCGAACCCGTGTCCCCTGCATTAGCAGGCAGATTCTCAACCACTGCGCCACCAGGGAAGCCCCTGTTGTTTTTTTTTTTTGCAATTGAACACTAGGTGGTAGGATTCTTATCTTTGCCAGTTCATAGGTAACTAATGTCTCATTTTAATTTGTATTTCTTTGTTTACAAGTGGTGTCAAACATTCTTTTCCATTCCTTTTCTTGCCCTTTCTGTTTTCTCTTTGTGATTTTTTATTATATATAGATTGTATCATTCACCCGGTTTTCTTTTATGATTATCTTTCCTAATCCGTAAGAACTCAGTATATATCAAAGATTGTAATATTTTGCTATTCATTTTGAATACGTTTTCTCCATATGTTTTAATTTGTTTTAGAAATTGCTTTTTTACTGGCTTTAAATATTTATATATTAAGATCTATGAATTTTTTCTTTCATATTTTTTTCAATGCTCATGTTTAGGGAGGTTGTTCCACACCTGGATAATAAAAATATTCTGCTATATTTTCTCCTGGATCTTTTATGGTTTCAGCTTCTTATATTTAATTTTTAATATATCCAACATTTATTTTGTTATGTACTTTTTCGACAGTTTCCACGTGTTAACCAGTTAATGTCAAACCCCACCCTCTACTGATTTGAAATGCTGCATATATCTTACACAAAATTCTCATGTCTTTTTCTAGGCCTTTCATTCTTCTCCACTGATCTTGGAAGTCTATTTGTACACCACTGTCACCCTACTGAAGTCTTTAGTGTGATATTCTCCCTCATTATTATTCTTAAATATATTCCTAACTGTTTAATAAATTTGTTGCCATTTTGAATAGAAATTTCTCTCATTTCATACCCTTTTCAACCTTTAAACTACCTCATTTCAATGAAATTTGAATCTGAATGGAACATAAATATTTTTAGTTTTTCCTAAGATTTATTATTTCCAATATCAAACCACTTTAAAATATGACTGGGGCATTCTCAAAATGCTTTGATTAATTTTAAACCAAGTGAACAATGTGCTTCTGTACCATCTTTTAATATAACATTACATATTTAGTAAAGTGGGAATTAAGAATAATTTTTGCTATAGTTAGTCTGATTTTTTTTTTAATGTTTTCATCATCAAGTAGAGAATTACCCACTGGCACTATTTTCCTGAAAAATATATATAACAGGAAATAAACAAAAGTGGTGTGTATTTGCCAAGTAGAAAATTTTAATTTTTTCTTTAAGCGGCAAACATATTTAGCTCTAAGTAAGATTTGTTTTGTGTTTAGCCTGTTTTCCCTAGGAAACAAAGTCTTAGTTGAAGTTTATGGGCTAAGATTTTTTTGTGGGGTGGGAAAAAGGATACATTTTCAGGGAAGAAAGAATGAAGGAAAAGTGAGTAAAAGATAAAACAGGTTATGTGTTGATTAGTTGATGAAAATATTGTGACCAGAGTTCCTCGGGAACCTATTCCTGTATTACCTCTAGGAGCAGTGGTTCAGTATTTGCTAATTCAGTTTTTATGGCCATTTTGCAGCACATAACTACCATAAATAATGAGAATCAACTATAGAAGGTGGTGTATTACACACCTGGTTGCTCACTTTTACAGTTTTCCCCAGAAACCACATGGAACAGCTGTGCTTCAAAGCAGTCCATCTTGGTGGTGGGGGGGAATGGGGACTGAGGGCAAGTGGTTTATCTGTTCACTTATTTCTGCGTCCCATTTTTTTAGTGGTTGAAATCTACTCCCGGAGTGTATAACTTTTCCATACTTCTTAGTTGTGTCCCCTGGCCTCTTTGAGGAGCTGCTGGGGAAGCCAGAGCTACTATTGGTCCTGTTGGTTGGAGGTAGGGGCTGGCTGGAGCTATGGTAGGCCTTTCCTCCCCCTGAGTGAGGATTTATAACTGCAGGAGCTGTGCGAGTCTTTACTGGGACTACAAGGCAAGTGGTTGAGCCCAGGGACAGGAGGAGAGGTGGTGGGGTTGGTGGGGGGTTAAACAGGGCCGAGTAGATTCAAGGTGGGGTATGTACCAGGACTTACATAATTTGCCTAGAAAAAACATAAATATATGTGTTTTAACATACTGAGATTTTAAATTAAATAAGAATGATGTTTTATGTAAAATTTTAAAATATCAATTTCACATGGAGAAATTCTAGGTAACTGGAACTGTCATACTAGTGCCGTCTGGTGTTGTTATATGATAACCTTTTTAACTCCTGGGAGGATGCTACCAAATTAGAAGTTGAGAAGCTCCTGCCAAAAATCTATGTGTTATTTTATCAGAAAAAGGTTGATATTCATAAAAACTTCCAATATTGTGATAATGATATTTAAAACATGTTACTTTAACATTTTTAAATATGCTGCTTTAACTTAGCAAATAAGTATATTTGTGCTCGGGCCACACAATTCTGATTAAATAAAGATAATTTTATAGTCATTTCAGTTTCATTCATCATGACCAGAATGTAAACCTCTTGAGAGATTTCCCAGGGATTTTGTCTTATCCTGTATCCTCTCTAATTTGCTGGTGGCTGCTTCTTTTCGGCTCATTCCTCTCAGTTAGGCCACCCTCTGTTTCTGTTTCTTCATGTTGCTCTCACCTGGTCATCTCCCAATCATTCCTCATTATTCATTGAAGACTTTTGCAGCTAGCTCAGTGTTTTGCTCTCTGCCCCAAACCCTGCTGTGATATAGATGACTTCAACTTCTTTCCCATCCGGTAGTGTTGCTTCCTCTTCTCTACACAAGAAACTTCCAGTGGCTTCCTGTCACACGTGAAACAAATTCCAAATTCTTGCCATAGCCCAAAGTGTACTGTGCTACTTCTCAGACCTTATTTCCTATCCCTTTTCATTCACCTCAGCTACATACACTGACCTCCTTGCTACTGAGTATTACCAATATGTTTTCGCTTTAGGGCCTTCGCGCTTCTCTTCTGCTAGGCGTGCTTTCTCCCAGATGTTTGTGTAGTACTCCGTCACTTCAGTCAGGTCTGTACCCAGATGTCTCTACCTCTTTTGACCTCCCTATCCAAAATAACATCCTTATCCTACTTTATTTTTCTTCATAGTACTTATTACCTCTTGATGTTTGTTTGTTTATTCCACTAGAATAGGGAAGGAATAAGCTTTATCTGCTTTGTTCACTGCTGTATCTTTATCTCATCTGCCTGGCAAAACCTAAACTCTGAAGGAATTCAGAGTTTTCTCTTAATTTGTCGAGTGATAAAAGAAATTGCACACTTCTTTAGATAGGTACCATTGCCAACTAAGATATCTTTTTTTTTTTTTAACCTTAACTGAGCCCTCAGCATGGCTCAGTGATTTGTGTTATTTTAGTAATTCTTATCTTCTGACTTCCAAACACTTACTGAACTGTTTTCCTTGCATGTTTTGTCCCACATGTACCTCTAATTCAGTGACTAAACTTAAACTCGTCTCTTCCATCTACTCCCAACCCTGACTCTCTTTGTGTGTCTCATCACTGTCAACTCAATTGCCTAGGCTTGAATCCTGGGACTTCTCCTTAACTTTTTCTTTTTACTCTCACCAACATCCGTATAGTCATCAAATTCTGTCACTTCTACCTTCTGCTTATCCCAATTAGTCCAGTTATTTCTGTTACCCTTGCTGTTTTAACTCCTGTCATCATTTGCCCGGATTCATGCTACAGTTTTACTTGGGCACCTTGTTTCCTCTCTGGCTTTCTAAAATAAAGATGTGATTATGTCTGTGCTTTGCTTAAAGTCTGCAATGACTTTCATTGCTATTGGGATTAAAATCAGCGTGATTTATCAGGCTCTTCGTAATCTGGGTCCTGCCTGTTTCAGTAGCCTCATCTCGTGCCACTGTCTTATAGCCATATAGAACTTTTTTCAGCTCTTAAATGAGCCGTGCTTTCCCCGCCCCCCTCGCCCCACCCTGTCTAGAAAGCTGCACATGCTTTCCCCTTTCTCTTGACATTCTCTGCTCTGTTCCATCCTAGAATATTAGGAACTCTCGCTAATTTCTTTGTAGTGTTTATTATAGCACTTGTCATTCCTTATTCTAATTGCTTGTTTTACTGCCTTTCCCTGCGTAGGCTATAGATTTCTGGAGGACTGGGAATATATATGTTTCGCTCAGTATTGTATTCTGAACTCCTAATATCTACCTGCCATATTATAGGCCTTCAAATATTTGTTGACTGAATAAATACGTATGGAATTGGATATTAAGGGGAATATAAAAGAACTGATTATCCAAAAATTCATTTCTTTATACTTGAAATGGTGTACTTATACTTGGATCAAAATTATTTAATATTTATCTTTTTATTCCCTCCATGCTCCAAAGATAATTTAAGATAAAGGTAAAAATAAATGTAAGCCAATAAATTGAAACACAAGTGAATATTGTATATACAATATAAGCTTTGGTCTTATGCACTTATTAGAGGTGACCACAGATCTTTGAAGGGCACTGTGGCAGAGACTACTAGTTGTCCTGTATCTCTTCTTTCCTTCTTTTGCAGTAATAGCATACCTGAAATGTTTTGCTGGGCATTGGCCACCTGAATAAGACTAGATTTACTAGAATCTCTTGCAGCTAGGTATGGTTAAGTGATTATGTTCTGGGCAATTGAATGTGAGTGAATGTGGTATGTGTAACATATATGCACATGGGTGGAGCTGAAGAAGCCATCTTAGACCATAAAGTGATTGGGTGAGTGGAGGCAAGTGTAACAACAAGATGGAAGGAACCTGAGTCCCTGATACACCGTGGAACACCAACTAGTCCTAGAGCATTGCCTTGAATTTTTGCTTGAGAGAAAAATAAACATCTATATTGTTTAAGCCATTGTTTTTGGATTTCAGTCACTTGCAGCTGAACTTCTTTTACAACTATCAAAGCTTATTTGACAGATGGATCATGTATCCTTCTGGGAACTCTTTCTTACTCTCCTGCTGGGGATTGTTGGGATGCCTTTGCAATTCATATCAAGCTGGTGATTTGCATTGCCTCTTAAGCAAATGCAAATCACCAGCTTGATATGAGTTGTAAAGGCACCCCAACAAACTTGGCTATTGGTTTCATGTCTTCCTCAGATTTTTGGAATGTATGTTATTAAAAGGAAATAAAAGTAAACAAGCAATTGCATAGAATCAACAAAGAACCAGAGTAGGAAAAAGTAGGTCCTACTCATAAAGAATTTAAAAGCAGGATATGCTTTAAGTCACTTAAGAGGATCCAGAGATGAAGTTTGGTGTGTGTGTCTATTTATTTAACTAAAAATTACTTCAGGAGTCTGTGCGTTCACAAATACACAGACTTTAAAAGTGAGCTTTGTCCCTCCTTTCAAAATCAGAGAATAAACACATCTTTTTAGGAAAAACAAACAAACCTGGTTGACTGATTCTTAAATTTGATCTTTATAAGCTTTCCTTCATGAATTTTAATAGCATTAAAGATATTTAGTAAGTGAAGGTACTTTTAAATAAGTAGCTTAATTTAGGAATTAATAACTATAAAAATGGTTACCAAAATATTATCTCATAACACTTTGGCAATAAATACCAAGTTTTTTAAAGAAGTTCATTCGCTGTAACATAGACATTTTGTTCCTAGAACTCTTTGCTGGTAGGGAATAGGACAGTAATTATATTTCACTGAAATGTGAGTTTGTATTCAAAATGGGATTATTAAAATTTGGTGTAGCCTTAATTTTATACAATGTTTTGGAAAGTTATTTAATAATATGAAAAAAATAATTGGGCAAGATATGTTTAGTGAGACAGTTCAATGGAATAAAATAAAAGGTCCAGGAAGTAATATGAATGCATAAATGGACCTAATGTATGTGATAAGGGGTAATTCAAAATAGTGGGCAAAAGACAGACTATACAAGAAAGAAATGGTGTTGAAGCAGCTTGGGTAGCCATCTGCGAAAAAATGTTGATCCATATCTCACCAGATAGGTTCAAGATTAATTTCACTGTATCATACAGGTGAATGTAAAAAGATGGAACAAACACACCTCAAATTTGGGTAAGACCTTGTTATTATATAAAATCCATAAGAGAAAAATTGGTAAGGTTTTCTGCAGAAGAAAAAGAAGAAAAACATGCATGATATTAAAAAAACACCATAATCAAAGTCAAGAGACAAATGAAAAAGTGGAGAAAAATATTTACATCTCAATCACAGGCAAAGGGCTCAGTTTTGTAATATATAAAGAATTCGTAGAAATTAGCAATAAAAAAATAACCCAACAGAAAAATCAAAAAAGGATATGAGCAAAAAGGGCACACAGAAGGACATATGTATGACTTAAAAATATGGAAAATTTTGACTTTACATTCATGAGAGAAAAACAAATTAAAACTTCACTGAGATACCATTTTTCAGATTCCAGTAAATTGTAAAGTTTAATATCACCCTGAATTATCTATATGTATATAGACACTCATTTACTGATGATGGGAGTATAAATTGTTTCAATTTCATTGGGAGGCAATTTTGTAATAGCTATCAACATTGTAAATTCATATTCTTTAGTAATTTGATTTATATTGGTGTATATTATAACTGAACATGTGTGCAGTGATGTGTACAAGATTGTTAATTGCAGCATTTTTGTAACAGCAAAAAATTATAAACAACCTTAGTGTCCATCAGTGGGGGAAAGTATGAAAATAATGTGGTATGTTCATATAATGATGTTCAGCAGCTGTAAAAAGAGAATAAGGAAGCTCTTTATATCTGACATGAAAAGATCTATAAGGTATATTATTAAATGAAAACAGCTAGGTTTAACAATATAACAGTGTAGTATGCTCCATATGTGTAAAAGAGTTGGGAGGAGAATGTATAGTCATACATACATTTAAAAAGTCTCTGGAATGACACAAACTGTTAACAGCGTGTGTGTGTATGTTATTGTGTGCATACATGGAAGAGTTGGGAGGAGAATGTATAGTCATACATACATTTAAAAGTCTCTGGAATGACACAAACTTAACAGCGTGTGTGTGTGGGTGGGTTAGGGCTAGGCATAGCCGCCTTTGCACAATGAGAAAAAAGAGGAATAGGTGCTGTTTCCTCCAGAACTTCTACTTCTGTTTCTTAAAAATTTTATTATGATATGGTAATTTTGTTAGCACCAGGCAGTTGGCAACCATTCACTGGAAAATTTTAATGAAAATAGATAGATAACAGAAGGATTTGGGGGTGGGGGGAAATTCTAGACTAAGCTTTTTATTCTATTAAGCTTTTTCTCTAGGAAATTTAATTTAACCTTTAGTTCATTTATGATTTTTTGATAATAATAGTTGCATACTTGTATTAAAAATATTTGATTTTGTTAAGATCATCTTGTAATTTATTTCAGGTAAAATTTTATTACTCATTAAGAAAGTGATACAGCTTGATGGGTGTACCTCTTTTTTTTGTATTTTGAACCATATGACCCCATATGAAAATATGTTGTAATGAAAAAGTAAAATACAAAACTACACATTCAATATCATTCTTCTTTTACTAAAATATTCTATATACATAAATATATAAGTTAATACCTGTGTTTATAAAACAGTTATAATTGTAGATATTTACTATATCTATATATATTATATATGTATATGTCATATATCTATATATAAATGTTTAGTAAAATAATAAATGTATGTCCATGTAGGTTTGTATGCATGTATATGAAGTGCATGTGTTAGGAAAAAGAGCTAGAAGGAGTTAGACCAAATTGTAGTATCTCTTCGTGGTAGGATTTCAGATGATTTTTAAAAATATTTTCTTTATAAGCATTTGTATTTTTCCACTTTTTATATTATGTAAAATTGATGATAAATGTTTTAATGGTATTTCTCTAAGAATTTTTACTGAAGCTTCTTTTTTCCTTCATGAAAAGAGTTTTTCAGCTTATATCTTTAATGGATACCGGATTGCCTCAGTGTTCTAATGAGAAAATAGAACTTGCAATTCTGTGGTTCTTGGATCAGTTTCGTAAAACATATGTTGGTGATCAACTTCAACGAACCTCAAAGGTAGGTTTTTACTAGAGATTAAAATTAATGTTATTGAAGATGAATAAAGGTGTTCACATATAACAGCTTTAAGCTGAATGATATATTTGGGCAATTTCTACATAAGAAATTTAGTTGATCAATTGAAGTCAATTGATTAATTGGTATTGAAAGCAATGTGAGATTGCTTGTTTTATGCCTAGATTTACCGTTGTCTTTGAAGATTGATTGGCAGAGTTAGTGAATGTTTTTTTATGTGGTTAGTCAAGGTTTAAAACATACGATTTACTCTTTTAGTAGTTCTGAGGGTTTTGTGGGTTTTTTTGATACTTATTTATGTGGTTTCCAGTGTATTTTCCACTCATTCCTTGGCATTTTTACATGATAAAGGATGAGGACAAGAAGAGTAAGACATGCCTTTGAGAGGCTGCAGTTAACTTAGTGAAGGGAGCACTTCTACTATGGTAATTGAAAGTTTAGCATTAGCAAGTTCAGGTGAATTGATCTTAAGGCATTAAGGTATTATTGAGGGCATTTATGTGAACCCTAATCAGATATTTAGTAGTACTTGGACACTGAGTAAGATCTATGAGGTTTTTTTTTTTTCTTTTCTTCCTAGAATAATAACTCTTTCCAAAACCTTCTCTGTTGGAAGTCCTAAGGATATTCTTGTCTCCTTTGGATTTATAGTTTGTATTAGTAATGTTAAGAGATTAAGTTCTAGAATAAGCTTTTTATATTGAACTGAGCTTTTTTTTCCCTGGGAAATTTAGCTTAACCTTCAGTTCATTTATGGTTTTCTGTTAATAGTAGTTGTATAGTAGTATGAAAAGTATTTGATTTTGTTAAGATCATCCTTTAGTTTACTTCAGGTAAAATTTTCTCTGCTTTTTAAGAAGGTGATATAGTTTGATGCCTTCTTTGTGAAATACATTGTGATATTTTATTGCCATTTAGGATTTTTTTTCATTCAGGATTAATATCAAAAAAATTTTCTTAGAATTAAGCGGACATTGAATGAGACCACTAGGGAGAAAAAGGAGTAGCTAGATATAACTGTTTTAGGTTGACAGTAAGACAAATTAGAATCAGACAAAAATTACATGGTATAAAATTTATACAGGATACACACTGAATTATGATAAACTGTCTTGTTTTAAATGTACCCAGAGAGTTTATTTTGCTTTTGCAAAAGTGAATACTCTTGAAACATTGCTTATCTAATACCCATTTGGTCTGGGTCCTAAATCAGAACAGTGTAATATGGAGTGGAAAAGCCTTAAAATTATTGTGGTTAAAGCACTTGGAAATAATTATGTAAAATGAAATCAATTGTTTTAGGGCAGTGGGTTTGAGAAGTTTTTTTTCTGAAGATTCTTGTATGTATATAACTTTTAATATAAGGTAATTGTGAAAAAAGTGAATTATAAAAGATAAGTTTTTCTTTTTTTAAATTGCTTACATATTAGGAAAAAATAAACACATCATCAGACTGGTGTTGATTCTTTTTATTTTAATTTTGCTCTAACATTTTTGGTGCATCTTATCCTATATTCAAAGAGAATAACGTGATTTTATTTCTGAGGCATTCCTACTGCATAACCTTGAAGTGAAGCCAAAGCTTTCCACTTTTCTTTTCTTTTTTTTTGGCTTGTCTGCTGATCTGCCTTAGTAGGAACTGTTTTGGGGGTCCTTATTGTGTGCCCTGGCACTCTTCTAGGAACTCTTCACATTCTCTCTAGGTCTTATAACAAGCCTGCAAGTTTGGTATTATTGTTCCCATTTTACAAATGAAAGAACAGACTGTCTAAGACATTTATAAGTTCTCTACATACTGTTTTTCTGTCAACCAACTAAGGAGGACTAGATGGAAAATATTTTTTGGTGAGAGCATTCCGGATTATGGCAAAAAAAGGTAGAGCATTAGGTTAAAGTAAGCGAATAATGTTCAGTGTGTACTTATTTTGTACCAGGAACTTTCCTAAGCTCTCCTAAGCATTATGTCATTTAATTGGATCATATAGAGTATGACTTAAAGTTCTTCCCAGTCTCTTTTCTATGTATGTCATCAGTTTCATGCTTCACTACTCCATACTTGTATTGCATACTTTTATGTGTACTAAATTTTTTTCAGCTCCTTTAACAGTCTACATTCTCTTTCAATTCTGGACCTTTGAAAAAAAAATGTTTCCTTTGCCTGGGACACTATTTTTTTAAATTCAGCTTCCACTTCCCTACCTTACTTAGCTAACTTCTACTTTTCTTTCACATCAGATACCCCATCCTTTAGGATGCTCTTCTTAACTTAAATTCTGGGAGAGTTCCTTTTCTCCTACTTTCCTTTCACATCAGATACCCCATCCTTTAGGATGCTCTTCTTAACTTAAATTCTGGGAGAGTTCCTTTTTTCTGTCCCCTATTTTAGGATTATTATACTGCATTGTAATTATTTCTTAGCAAAACATATAGAGACTATAATTTGGGTTAGGACTGTTCTGTCTTCTTTATTATCACCTCCACATGCTTGGCATATTGCTTGTATGCTTTCTACTAGATAATGGTTGAATGTATATATTTAGTAGAATTTCATAGGAATTGGGTCTAGATATCATGTATAATACTTTCAGGTAACAAAGGGTATGTTCTTGAGTTGGAAAATGATGCTGACTTTAGTGAAATTGTTTGACAGGTTTTTTTAAAGATATATTAATTTATTTATTTTTAATTTATTTATTTTATTTATTTATTTTTGGCTGCATTGGGTCTTTGTTGCTGCACACGGGCCTTCTCTAGTTGCGGTGAGTGGGGGCTACTCTTTGTTGTGCTTTGCGGCCTTCTCATTATGGTGGCTCCTCTAGGCACGGGCTCTAGGCACGTGGGCTTCAGTAGTTGTGGCTCATGGGCTCTAGAGCACAGGCTCAGTAGTTGTGGCGCACGGGCTTAGTTGCTCCCCGGCATGTGGGATCTTCCCGGACCAGGGCTCGAACCCGTGTCCCCTGCATTGGCAGGCGGATTCTTAACCACTGCGCCACCAGGGAAGCCCTGTTTGACAATTTTAAGTAAGGTATACAATTAATAAGCATCTTAAAAATTCTATAAAAGCCTTCATATGCAAAATAATATAATTTATAGAAATAAATGCTCCAGGAACCAAGGTGGGAATCATTGAAGTGATTGTATAGAAGTATGTCCTATAAGTGAGAAAGAGAAATCATAAATAGTGTCTGTAGACATTAATTGAGCAATTAGTCTGTGCCAAAGACGTTGCTCAGCACTTGACAGGCATCTAATTTCATCTCACAAAAACTCCATGGAAATAGTTATCTTTATTAACATCCCCACCACTTTTTACAGATATGGAAACTGAGGCTTGGAATAGTTAATTAATGTGATTAAGTGGTTGAATCTGGATTTGAACCCAGGACATCTGATAGAGCCTTTGCTGCTAACCACTTTGCTGTATTGCCTCCTGTTGGATCTTTGACTGGGATATTGAATGGACCTTTCAAGCTCAACAGGTTCTAAAAAGAAACATTGTCTTCTAAAATGCTTTCTACCTACTTTTCTATTTTGAGGAAGAATGACTTTGAACCCAAAATTTCCACTTGGTTCTTATTTCTTATGTCTAATCTGTCACCTATTCTTGCTGATTTTATTTCCTAAATATCTCTCAGTTCCACTCTTTTCTCAGGGCCCTTCCTTTTTATTCTTGTTACTGCTTACATTTCACTAGATTTCAGAAGTCTTCTGGTTGTACTTTTGTTTCCTTTTTGCCTTCTTCCAGCCCATTTTCCATACTGCCACCAGAGTAATCTTTTCTTCGGTAGAAAACCAGAGAGGATAGTGTAATGAATAGTCACACATCCATCTTCCAGCTTTGTCAAATCTGAATGCTTTGCCATATTTACTTCAGATCTGTATATTTTAAAATTAAATATTGAAAACATATTGCTCTGATTCTATTTGCCTCACTTCTTGCCCAAAAGTAACTACTACCCTAAATTTAGTGTGATTTTCATGTACGATATTGTTCTTTCCCACATTTCTATATATTTATTAACAAAACATAGTATTATTAACTTTATAGAAAATTATTAGGTAGAAACTTGCCTTTTTTGATCAACATTGTTTTTGAGATTTATCCATGATGATACATATAGTTTTTGTTTGTTTGTTTGTTTGTTTTAAAGAACAGGTGTCATTCTTTTTTTTTTAATTAATTTATTTTATTTAGTCATTTTTGCCTACATTGGGTCTTCGTTGCTGCACACAGGCTTTCTCTAGTTGCGGTGAGTGGGGGCTACCCTTCGTTGCGGTGCATGGACTTCTCATTGCAGTGGCTTCTCTTGTTGCAGAGCACAGGCTCTAGGCGCACGAGCTTCAGTAGTTGCAGTGCATGGGCTCAGTAATTGTGGCTCGCAGGCTCTAGAGCACAGGCTCAGTAGTTGTGGCGCACGGGCTTAGTTGCTCTGTTGCATGTGGCATATTCCTGGACCAGGGCTCGAACCCGTGTGCCCTGCGTTGGCAGGCAGATTCTTAACCACTGCGCCACTAGGGAAGCCCTGATACATATAGTTTTAAGTATTTTAATTATTTAATGGTATTACAATATATTACTGTGCCATTATATATTCTTTTTTTTTTAAATATAGATTAGGTGTTTCCAGTTTTAACATTTACAAAAAATACTGCAGTATGTATACTAATACCTATTTCCTCATGCATATGTATGAGTTTCTTGAAGGTAAATACTAGGAGTGGAATTGCTGGGTTGTGGAATGTTCATATCTTCAGCTTTACAAGATATTATCAGGTTGCCCTCCTAAGTGTTGTAACAGTTTATTCTTCTTCCCCCAGCAGAGTAGGTGTGTGTTGCTGTATATTGTCATAATACTTGCTTTTGTCAGTCTTTAAATTTTGCCAGTCTTCAGGGAACACATTTCTTCCTGTGCCATTTCTCTGCTTAAAATTATTATTGATTTCCCATTATTTACAAAATAAATTTCTTCTTATGGTCAAACTTCACCTACCTTTGCAACTTTTTCTTTTGATACTGCATTCTATTCTATGACATGATGTATATGTGCTGCTGTGTATTTATTTCCTGCTTGCATATTTCAGTTATCCAATGAATATTAATAAGTAACTACTATATATTAAGGCCAGGGATACAAAGGCAAATAGGATGGTCCATCTCCCCAGTAAGTTTATTAATTAAAGAGGGAAGATAGCAAATAAAGAAAAAAAATAGAAAATTTATCCATGTTTATATTGAAACAGTATATAAATAAGGAAAAGACAAACTTTTAAATAAATGCTGCTGGGATATTTTGTTATATCTATGTAAAAATTGTATTATTCATAGCATATAAATATCAAATCCAACTAAGTTAGAGGACTCTTAGTGTGAAAAGTAGAAGATTATGATTTAGGGATAGGGAAGGATTTTTTTAAGACATAAAAAGCCCAAAGTGTAGATACAAAGGTTGATAAATTCTACCCATTTTAAAAGTAAAAACTTCTGTGGATAAAAAAGATACAATAAATAAAGTAAAAAGACAACCTGTAGACAGGTTGTAAGATATTTGTAATACATGTAACTTAAAGAGAGTCAATATTCAGTTATATAAACAATTTCTATGAATCAACAAGAGAAAAACAACTCAGTAGAAAAATGGGCAAAAGATGTGAATTCACAGAAGAGGAAATCACAATTGCCGATAAATATGAAGAAATGTTCATCCTTTTGCGGACTCGGGAATGCAAATTAAAGCTACAGTGAGTTACCATATTATACCTGTTAGCTGGAAACAGTTACAAAGTCTGACAAGTGTTAAGTATTTGTCAGGAAGTAAAATAGCAAACACTCTACACTGCTGGTGGAATCCAAATCGGTAAAATTGCTTTGGAAAACAGTTTAGCAATATTTAAGAAAGTTAAAAATGCATATACTCTTGGATCAGGGAACAGAAGTTCTAAGAACATACTTTAAAGATGCTCACATGTGTATGGATGACATATTTAAGAATATTTTGGATACAACATTGTAAATCAACTGTACTTCAATAAAATTAAAAAAAAAATATTTCAGGTATACAAACAATTGGAAAACTTAATTTTAAAAATACCACCTACTTTAATACCCCAAAAGCCCTTCATAAAATAGGAATAAATCTAATGAAAGATGTACAAGACCTGTACAGTGTAAACTCTAAAACATTGTTGAAAAAAATTAAATGAGGCCCAAATAAATGGACATATATGTACTATGTTTATGAATTGGAGACTCAGTATCATTAAGGTCACTTAAGTAAAGTAAGTGGTAACAATGTTTCATGAAATAGAGAATATCGGTAAAGAAATGGAAATTTTTTAAAAAAGAAACAAATAGAAATTCTGTAGTTGAAAAGTACAATAATTGGTATGAAAAGTATACTAGAGGGGCTCAACAATATATTTAAACTCGCAGAAGAAAGAGTTAGCAAACTTGAAGATTGACTATGTCTTAGTTTGGGCTACTATAATAAATACCATTGACTGGGTGGCTTAAACAACAAAATATTATTTCTCACAGTTTTGGGGGCTGGTAGCCGAGATTAGGGTGCCAGTGTGGTTAGGTTCTTGGTGAGGGCCCTCTTCCTGATAGTGTACTCACATGTCCTTCCTTGCTCCATGCCAAAAATGAGAGAGTGGTTCTTTGTCTGCTCCTCTTTTTATAAGGGCATTAATCTCACCATGAGGGCCCCACCCTCATGACCTCACCTAACCTTCGTTACTTCCCCCAAACCCCACTTACTAATACCATTCCTTTGGGAGTTAAAGATTTAACATATGAATCTGGGGGGAACACAAACATGTAGCCCATAACAGATGGCTAGAGATTGTAGTATTCAAAAAACAGACAAAAAAGAATGAAGGAAAATGAACAGAGCCTGAGAGAACTGTAGATCACCGTTAAGTACACCAACAAACATATGGAGTACCTGGTAGGAGGAGTAACAAAGAGGACAACAAGAAAGGAGCAGAAAAATATATTTAAAGCAATAATGGCTTAAAAATTACCACATTTGTTGAAAAACATTACCCATCAAAGAAGTGTAACAAAAAAGGTCCACACTAAAATCACACCATAGTAAAAATGCTGAAAGACAGACAAAGAGAAAAATTTGAAAGCAACGAGAGAAAAACTACTCCTCACATACAAGGGAACTCCAATAAGATTAATAGCTGACTTCTTTTTAGAAACAGTGAAGGCCAGAAGACATTTGGATGTCATATTCAAAATGCTGAAAGAAACTGGTAACCAAGAATTCCATATCCAGCAAAACTATCTTTAGAAATGAAAGGAGAATTAAAGACATTTTCAGATAAACAAAAACTGAGAGAATGCATTGCTATCAGAGCTGCCTTATAAGAAATGCTAAATGAGGTACTGCAGGCTGAAAGCAAGTGATGTCAGACAAATTCGTACAGATCCACGGAAAAAGCCAAGAGCACTAATGAAGCTAATTAAGCAATTAAAAAATAGAGTACTTCTTCTCTTAACTGATTGAAAAGCAATTGTATATAACAGTTACATATTTTATATACATATACACTGTATCGATAGCATATAACATGTAGAGATGTCGATAGCAGCACACAGAAGGTGGGTGGGGAACAAAGAAAAAAGAAGGTGGGTGGAAGCAAAGTTGTGGAAATGACACAAGATGGTAACTCAAATATAAGAATCAATAAAGAGAACTAGAAATGGTAAATAAGAATGTTTATCTAGCAAACACTTTAAACATTTTCTTGCTTTTTTTTCTCTCAACTTCTTTAAGAGACAAAATTATGTAAAGAAATAATTACCATAATTTATTGTTGGGTTTGTAATATGTAGTTGTAATATGTTATAACATACAATAACAATATTACAAAAGGGGAGCAAAAAGAATAGAGCTATGTAGGAGCAACATTTCTTTATCTCATTGGAACTAAGTTAGTATAAATCTGAGGTAGATTCTATTAAGATGTATATATTGAGCCCAAAGGCAACCACCCAGAAAGTTACCAAAAAAATGTATAGTGAAAAGAGTCATTAAAGTTTTTTAAATGTTACATTAGAAAATATTCGCTTAATGCAAAAGCAAGCAGTACAGGAAAGCTAGAGGAACAAAAAAGACAGTAGACATTTTTTAAAAAGTAAAACGGCTGACATAAATCTAACAATATCAATAATAGCATTACATTTAGAATGGATTATATAATCTAACCAATAGGCAGAGATTGTCAGATTAAAAAAAAAAACAATGTCCAACATGCTATTTACAGAACACACTTTTTTAAATTCAAAGATACAAGTAGATTGAAAGTAAAGGGATGGCAAAAGATATACAGACAGCAACCATAAAAAAGCTGGAATGACTATACTAATATCGAACAAAATAGACTTTAAAACAAAAAATGTCACTAAGGATGAAGAGGGACATTTTATAATGATAAAATAATCAACCCATGAGGAAGATATAACAGTTACAAACATATTACTACCTAAGAACAGAGGCAAAAACTGAAGTTTCTGTTTTTTACATGAAGCAGAAACTGACAGAAATAACAACATTAGTTGAAGAATATAATGCCCTAGCTTCAATAATGAATGGAACAACTAGACAGAAGATCTATAAGGAAGTAGTAGACTTGAACAGCACTATAAACTAACTGGACCACAGACAACTATAGAACACTCCACCCAACAACAACAGAATATACTTTCTTCCCATGTACACACAGAACATTGTCCAGGATGGACTATGTGCTTTACCATAGAACAAAACTCAGTAAATTTAAGAGGATTGAAATAATACAAAGTATGTTCTCCAACCACAGTGGAATGAATAGAATTCAGTAAAAGAGAAATTTGGGAAACACATATATGTGGAAATTAAACAACACTTCTAAATAACAAATGAGTCAAAGAAGAAATAAGAAGGGAAATTAGGAAATACTTCTAGGTGAAAGAAAATGAAGACACAATATACCCTAACTTATAAGATTCATTTAAAGTAGTACTTAGGGCTAGCTTTATAGCTATAAACACCTACATTAAAAAAGAAGAAACATCTTGAATAGCCTAACCTTCTACCTTAACACACTGGAAAAAGAAGAAGCTAAACCTAAAGTAAGCAGAAGGAAGGATATAATAAAGTAAGAATAGAAATTAATGTAATAGAAATTATAATTCATCAGAAATTAAATCACTATAATTCAGGAAAATTCATTTCAATACTATAATGACATACCACTTCACTCACCCCTAGGATGGATATAATCATAAAGACAGATAATAACATATTGGTAAAGATGTGGAGAAATTCGACCTTCATACACTGTTGGAATGTAAAATGGTGCAACTAGTTGGGAAAACAGACTGGAAGTTCTTCAAAAAGTTGAACATAGAGTTGCCATATGATCCAGTAATTCCAGTCCTCTGTATATATCCAAGAGAAATGAAAGCACACATCCACATAAAAACTTTACACACTATTCATAGAAGCATTCCTAGTAGTCATTAAGTCAAAAAAAATCCAAATAACCATCAACTGAAGAGAGGATAAATAAAATGTGGTATATCCCTAAATGGAATATTATTCAGTCATAAAAAGGAGTGAAATATTGATACATGCTACACCATGGATCATCCTTGAAAACATTACACTAAGTGAAAGAAGCCAGTCACAGAAGAACAAATATTGTGTGATTCTACTTACAGGAAATTTCCAGAATAGACATATCTATAGAAACAGAATGTAGATTATTGTCTAGTAAAGGTTTCTTTTTGTGGTGTTGAAAATATTCAAAAATTGATAGTGGTGATGGTTGCAAATATCTGTTAATATACTAAAAACCAATTAATTGTACACTTTAAATGTGTGATTGTATGAATGTCTCAACTACTACCAAAAAAGGACTAAAGCTCACTTTTAAAATGGGGAAAAGATTTAAACAAGTGCAACTAAAGAAGATATCTAAATGGCCAATAATCACATAAAAAAATGCTCAACATTGTTAATCATCAGAGAAATATGAAAGAAGTATCATTTCACACCTGCCAAAATGGCTAAAAATGAAGACTGATAAACCCAAGCCTTGACGATGATGTGGAATATATGAAACTATGGTATGTTGCTGATGGCAGTGTAAATTGATGTATCCATTTTGGAAAACTATTTGATGAGTCTACTAAAGCTGAACAGAGCTTACCCTATAGTTCATCAGTTTCACTCTTAGGTATTTACCCAGAAGAAATAAGTTTATATATCCAAGTGACTTATATAGGAATGTTCATAGTAGCTTCATTTATAATGTCCCCAAACTGGAAACCTGTGTTCACTAACAGTCTAATGGATAGATAAATTAATGTGTACCACATGGCAGTAAAAGAAAAGAAAAATATTATGATACATGCAAAAATGTGGGTAAATTGATGATAATCAATTTAGGCATGATGATGAATGAAAAATTAGACACAAAGTATACATTATGATTCTGTTTAACAATTTAATGTGCTATTGATTGATTTGTGAATATCAGTCCATCCTTAAGTCCCTGGAATAAATCCCACTTGATCATGGTGTATGATCCTTTTTATATATTGTTGGATTCAGTTTGCTAAAATTTTGTTGAGGATTTTTACACCTGTATTCATCAGAGATATTGGCCTGTAAAAAAATTTTTTTGTAGTGTCTTTGACTGGTTTTGGTATTAGAGTAATGGTGGCTTTATAGAATGAATTTGGGAGTGTTCTGTCCAGTTCAGTCGTTTGGAGTAGTTTATGAAGGATCAGTATTAGCTCTTTGGTAGAATTCCCCTGTGAAGCCATTCGGTCTTGGACTTTTGTTTGCTGGGATTTTTTTTATTACAAATTCAATTTCACTTCTAGTGATTAATCTGTTCAGATTATCTGTTTCTGATTCAGTCATGGAAGGTTGTATGTTTCTAGAAATTTGTCCATTTCTTCTAGGTTGTCCAGTTTGTTGACATATAACTATAGAATTCTCTTAAAAGTTTTGTATCTCTGTGGTATTGTTTATTTCTCCTCTTTCATTTCTTATTTTGTTTATTTGTGTCCTCGTTTTTTCTTGAGGAGTCTGGCTAAAGGCTTATCAATTTTGTTTATCTTTTCAAAAACCAGCCCTTTGTTTCATTGATTTTTTTTCTATTGTTATTTTTGTCTCTATTTTATTTTTTTCCTCTCTGATTTTTATTATTTTCTTTCTTCTGCTGACTTTGGGCTTTGTTTGTTCTTCATTTTCTAATTCCTGTAGGTGGTAGGTTAGGTTGTTTATTTGAGATTTTTCTTGTTTCTTGAGGAAGCCCTGTGTTTCTATAAACTTCCCTATTAGAACTGCTTTTGTTGGTATCTTATAGATTTTGGAAAGTTGTGTTTCCACTTTCATTTGTCTTGATGTATTTTCTGATTTCCTCTTTCATTTCTTTATTGACCCATTGGTTTTTTAGTAGCATGTTGTTTAGTCTCCATGTGTTTGTTTTTCCCAATTTTCTTCCCATAATTGGTTTCTAGTTTCATACTGTTTTGGTTGGAAAAAGTGCTTGATGTAATTTCTGTTTTCTTAAATTTGTAGAGACTTGTTTTGTGGCCAGCATGTGATCTATCCTGGAGAACATCCCATGCGCACTTGAAAAGAACGTATTTTCTGCTGTTTTGGGATGGAATGTCCTGTAGATATCTGCTAATTAAGTCCGACTGATCTAATGTGTCATTTAAGACCACTGTTGCCTTACTGATTTTCTGTCTGGATGATTGTCCATTGATGTAATGGGGCATTAAAATTTCCTACAATTATTGTGTTATTGTCACCTTCTCCTTGTATGTCTATTAATATTCACTTTATATATTTAGGTGCTCCTGTCTTAGTTGCATATATGTTAACGAGTGTTATATCTGCTTCTTATATTGATCTGTTTATCATTTTATAATGCCCTTCTTTGTCTTTTGGTATAGTCTTTGTTTTAAAGTGTATTTTGTCTGCTGTGAGTATTGCTACCCTGGCTTTCTTGCTTTTATTTGCATGAAATATCTTTTTTCCATCCCCTCATGCTCAGTCTGTGTGTGTCTGTAGCTCTGAAGTGAGTCTCTTATAAGCAGCATAGAGATGGGTCTTATTTTTTTATGTAGTCAGCTACCCTGTGTCTTTTTTTTTTTTTTTTTTAATTTATTTATTTATTTATTTTTGGCTATGTTGGGTCTTCGTTTCTGTGCGAGGGCTTTCTCCCGTTGTGGAGAGCGGGGGCCACTCTTCATCGCAGTGCGCGGGCCTCTCACTGTCGTGGCCTCTCTTGTTGCGGAGCACAGGCTCCAGACGCGCAGGCTCAGTAGTTGTGGCTCACGGGCTTAGTTGCTCCGCAGCATGTGGGCTCTTCCCAGACCAGGGCTCGAACCCGTTTCCCCTGCATTGGCAGGCAGATTCTTAACCACTGCGCCACCAGGGAAGCCCTACCCTGTGTCTTTTGATTGGAGCATTTAGTTCTTTGACAAAGTGATTATTGATAGGTATGTACTTATTGCCAGTTTGTTACTTGTTTTCTGGTTGTTTTTGTAGTTCTCTTTTCTTTTTTTCTGTTCTTTTCTGGTTTGATGATTTTTTTTGTTTGTTTGTTTTAGTGGTATGCCTGTATCCCTTTCTCTCTAGTTTTTGTTTATCTATTGGAGGTTTTTGACTCGTGGTCATCGTGGGGTTCATATGTGTTGGCCTATAACTATATCTACTTGTTTTAAACTGGTATTCATATAAGTTCAAACTCATTCTAAAAGATCTATATTTCTTTACTCTCCTCTCCCATATTTTGTGCTTGTGATGTTGTATTTTACAGCTTCATGTTTATCCCTTTAATGTTTATTGTAGTTATAGTTGATTTTACAATATTTTGTCCTTTGATCTTTGTACTAGCTTATTTAAGTTGTTGATCTCCAGCCTTTACTGTATATTTGCCTTTACTAGTGAGTTTTTTTTTTTTCCTATCCTATAGATACTTAATTCTTGTTATATCCTTTTCTTTGCACTTTAGAGAAGACCCTTTACATTTCTTTTATGGGAGGTTTAGTATTGTTGGTGATGGGGTCTTTTAGGGTTTTTTTTCTCCTCTGCTCAGTGGCTGTCACCACCCTACTGGGGGCAGGGGCAGGTTTCAAGTTGCTGAAATAGAAGCCCTGAGGATCAGGTCTGAGCTGGCTCTGTTCCCTCTGTGTGTGTGCTCTCCCTCCTCCCAGCACTGGCACCCTTGCCCTAGAGGGGAGCAGTGCTGGAGCAGCAGGGGCTGGAGCAGGCGCTTGGTGTGGATCTGGGCACAGGATTGTGGCAGTCCCAGCTGTAGTCAGAGTCCTAGACCACTTATGTCAAGCTGCTTCCGTAAATGCCAGTAATGCCTGCCCATGTCCCATTCGGGTTTTGTTCAGGGTTCAAGCCACCTTTGTCCCTCACAACTGAGCACTCCCCTTAGCCACTGCAGCCCTAGCCCTAGTGTGGAACCATGTCGCAAAGCAAGCAGGGCCAACATGGGCGCTTAACTGAGGTTGGGCCTTGCGTTGGGACGATCACAGGAAATTTGTAGGCGTCTAGGGCAGTTTCACTCTGCTTTCTCCACTTTATTTCAAGAGTAACCAAGTGTGTGCATGCCCTTCACCAGCAGAATCTAGGTTTCTTACAACCTTCCTGTTATTCCCACTGGTTTTCTAACCAGCTAAGGGAACTTGTATTGGTGGTGTCAGACTGCAGGGCTGGAGCACCCAGTATGTGACTTGAACCTCTCACTCCCTAGAGAGGATCCCCCTCCTATTCTTTGTCCCCTCCCAGGGACCCAGGTCCTGACCTGATCGTTTCTCTTTCCTTCCTACTGGATCCCATGTGGATCTTTCTTACAGCCTTGGTTGTACAAGAGTCAGCAACTCTCCAGTTATTTTAGTTTTCAGTGAGAATTTCTCGAATGTAGATGTATTTTTTATGTGTTCGTAAGTCCCATGTCCTCCTGCTCCACCATCTTGATCTGAATCCCCCATTGTAATTTTTAATCCAGTTAAAATTGAATTGTAAATTTTAAAATGGGATATGGAAGAACCTTTTTTATAGACACATACACACACAGAGAGATCTTGGCTTCTGAATATTTATCAGTAGGTGGAAATTTTGAACTTTGTTTTTAATTCCCTTTATTTATTCAAGCCAACCCTACCCATAAACATCAGTTTTGCTTTTGTTGGTTACAGAAATCTCACCAGTAAGTTGAATTGCAAAAGTTAGTTAAATTGTGGTTGTTTAGATCTTGGAATGTACTTTCCTTTAAAAATAGATCTACAAAGAACTATTTAATCAATGACACTGATAAGTCATAGTATTAATAGAAGTTTCCTGAATTTTGGCCTCCTAAACTAGCACACCAGAAGTTGAGGAGGAAGCAAGTTCCCTTTCCCTTTTAGGATTTAAATTTTCAAATAGACAAGTTAGTCTTAGAGTTTTTCTCTCCTTTTCTTCACTCCCAGTTTTGACATCCTATACAGTCAGTCACCACCAGAGGGATTTCATTCTTTGAAATGATCTGTAACTCTCTTTTCTCCATCACCACACTACGCACAGCAACACACATGCGCACAGCAACACACAAACACACACCTCACAAATTTCATTTTTTTCTAAACACTTGGCATCTGCTAGGTGTCAAAAGGGAAGACTCCCAATTAATGGATGAATGAATTATCCTAGGAAGGATTTGCCTTTTCTAAAGAAGATATTTATTAGTGCCAAAGAATTTCAAATAGTATAACAAAGTGAAGTAAGTAAAAAAATCACTCTGTTTGAGGTAGTTACTTAGATTGAGGCATTATATGGTCTGGGAATGCACTCTCATCTTATTTCTACTTCCATCTCCCCTTTTTTTGCCTTCATCCTCCTGAATTAGCTATTTTCTAAAAATTTGCAAATTGCTTTTCAGGAAGGGTCTCAGGGCATTGTTATGAAGCCAAAGGGAATAAAGGCAACATAGTAATTTATAAATAGGTGACCATGCATTCAGATTTGCCTAGGATTGTCCCAGTTCACACTTGTTGTGCTAGCATAATTGATAGTTAATTGCTCCATCTTTTGTTCTCAGAAGTGTCCCTGTTTGGATAATAAGTTATATGGTCCCTTTATGTACAAGCCATATGCTCATAAATAGGATATTGTAGTAATTCATAAATGGGAAATAACTTTATTAAGGTCAGGCAAAGTGATCCTTTTCTTTTGCTTCTCTGGCTCTCCATACCTGAGTAAAAGCCTTATTTATAATCATCATGAACTAGTGATATATAAGCACATTGTATCCTTGTAATTCTGTGGAACACTTGGAATTTGTACTAAGACAGTAAATGACTGTTGATTGTATTTTCAAGTTATCCAAAATAGAAATGGGAATATTTCAACTTTCAAGTATCATCTTTGTATATGGATTTCTAAATTGTGTTTTGTAATTACTTTACCTGTTATCCAGCTTTTCTCCTGTTGAGTACCACATGAAGCAGCAGATGGCATTCTCTCTCTACAACTGTTAGATCCTCCTGTGTAGAATGTTAGTAACAGTTACTGGTAAATTGAGTAGGGAAGCACGTAAATAAAAGAAAAACATAATCATAACGGTAACTGAAGTAGACTGCTGTAACTATAATTGCAATCCAATGTTGAAATAACGTACTTGCTGCTTTTCCAGGTAACTTGGATATATTTCAACTTTTGGCAAAACAATTTTTGTATATGTATTTAATAACAGTTTTAGGAGAAAGTATTTAAGAAATCACATGAAAACTGTTTTGTGCATAGGATTTTCACTTTGGTGAAAAATAGGTAACAGCTTTAAAACATTTAAACAGTAAACATTTAACATTAAAAAAATATTCTAGTATAACAAGTATATCATGCAGGTTGTAGGGGGAAGAAAGTACCTTCAAAAGTCGATTGTTTTTTTTGAAGTTTGAGTAGAGAGAATAATGATCATTGACTTTGGGATTTTTAGAGAATAATGATCATTGACTTGGGGATTTTTTTTTCTGTTAAGTGTTTTAAAACTTTTTAAAAAGTTTCGAACTTTCATTTTGAGTTGCTTTCACATTTCCTGTGTAAATGTATCATAATTTGTCTCTGTGATAGAGTGTTTTCAGAGCTAACTACGTTTTCCTTCTTGGAGAATGGTTAGTGCTTATAGTCCTAGTTAATGCTTATAGTGCTGGATTGTTTTATTGCTCAAGGATTTTTTCTTTCAATTGTCATATAATACATCTAATACCTATATAATACATCAGAATTCAGACAGACCCTTTTTTAAAAAACATGATTTCTCTACCCCCATTCCCATGTAATTCATCTTACTTGATAATATTTATTAACTATTGAAAAAACACATTCTATGTCTCTGCTTAATAGAAAGTTGAGCAAAGCAGCCTAAGGCCTAATTTTTTTTTTTAATGTTTTTGCTTTATAAATGGATTTGCCAAGTTATGCTTGGCACTCCACTCCCTAAGTGCATTTAAGTGTTCATTCAAGAGCATTAAGTACTAGACAAGGAGGTTTGCAGCAGAAAAATCTAAAGTTAAAATCTTAGCAGCTGTTAATAATTGAAATTATGATGTAATTTGGAGAAATACAGGATTTAAATTGGAAAAATAATGGGCTTAGTTTATTATTTTTAAACTGACTCCTATGTATTATTTATCTTACCAAATCAAATATACCATTATTTGGCATATGTAATCATGTAATTCTTTATACATGTATTCCTTAAACACTTATTGTCTTCCTTGTGCTTAGCACTATGCCAAATCCTGGAATACAAAGATAATGATTATTTGTAAAAACTTGATAAAGTATATGCTTATACACAGAGTATTTTAAATCTATATTTTCTTATTTTTTCCATTTATTTTAAATGATTATAAATTCTGAAGCATTTATAGAATTTGACATTTGTGGACAAAATGCACAAAGTAAAACTACATGTGCATTTGGATTATGAATGACATATTTTGGATTGTTCTCTTCATTAATTTTTTAAAAGGCAGAAGATAATACTTTCTTTTGGTGGTGATTTTTTTGCCTCAGATACATTTATCTGGACATCTTTTGATGTTTGAAGTTTTCCTAATGATTCTAAGAAATTGTTGTGATAAAAATAATAAATGAAATAGTATGTGGATGTGACTAAGATGTATCTTTGAAGCGTTTTCAGCACTAAAAAACACTCAGTTTAAAGAGGTTTTAGTTTTTAAATTTTACAACTAAAAAATTTCTTTTCTCCCCACATTGGTCTGTAGTTTTTCTGAATAGGCATTGGGTCTTGTGGAAATCATACACAAGATGATCTTTCCCTACAAATCAAAAGGTGAGGCATGCAAATCTACTGAATTTACACTAGAAATGTGTTCACCTGTGATGGTGTTGCTAAAATTGGTTATGTTCTTTATTATTTAGTGTCAAAGTAGTTATCAGTGAGAATCTCCTACTTCATTCCAGAAAGTATTTTCTTTTCTTCTGTTGATAATTGCTTTAAGTGGCTTGCTTGAAGGGAATCCGGATGAGAGAGGATCCATCCTACTTCTGCTGCAGAAACCCTGAAGCTACGTAATATTTGTAAATAATCCATCCCACATCTTTGTTTCTTTTAGCTTCAAGGAATGCTTAACACCTATTATATATTATAATGACTGGACGATCAACTGGAATGATAAGAAAAGTTATCTTAGCTACAAGTTTGTAACTAAATATGGTTAAAATATTTCCAAAAGAGTTTTAGGCTTTAAGATGGTGATTCTGTCGCATCAAATGTTTTCTACAAATCTGAATGAGGAATATCGTGGATCATTCTTTAATCGTGTATTTAATAATTCTTTAAAAGTTCTCTATATTAATTATGTAATCATTTATTTACTGATATGTTATTCTTTTTTGGTAGTATAAGAAAGTAATCGTATTATTTCCAAGGCATGTTAGTATTTGGAGAATAGGTATGTTTAGCCTGAGAGCGAGCCTGATATTAAGTAGTTAAACATTTTAATAATATATTCGTGTGTATGTTTGTATTTTTCTTCCTCAAATATATATTGTTCGTTGCTAATTCATGTTCTTATCTGATAACTAGGAAGAAAAATTAACAAGGTAAGCTTATTGAAATATATACATGAATGACAATCCAGAATTGCAGGCTATTTATTAACTTAATAGTGTGATTACAATGATGTAAAACAAACAAAAAACAAGTATTAGAAAAGACAGAAGAAATGTAATTAAAAATTGCTGTCTCTTAATATTTAAATGGCAAGCAGTGTTTTCTTTTTGTTTTTTTTTTGATAGTTTTGAATGTTTCCTACTGGTTATGTTATATATATTTGGAAAATCTAGTAAAGTCCAATTAAACATGCTTAACTATGTTTGTCTAAGTCTGAATGACACTGTCTTTGTTCAAATGATACTTTTAGGCAATAATTTAATGCAGAACATAGTAGGCGGTTTATTGGATGAATTTGTTTAAATGTGTTGTCAAAACTTATCCATTTATACTGTATTCTAAATAATATAAATTTAGTTTCTACTATATATAGATGGATGCAGTGTGCATTTATTAGATTCCTACTGATTTTAGAGAATGTTGTGTGCTTATTATATTCCCGCTTAGTTCTATCAAACTAGCTATCTGCAAGTTATGTAATGTTAAGCCTCTTACCACCATGTGGCTGTAAACCAGATAAATAGAAATGTCAGTAGCATGGATTATAATAGCTAATGTTTATATTCCATCTGGTACATTTATTTTTTTCTCTCTGTGGAAAGGCCAAAAAAATTTTTTTAGCTTAAACAAAGGATAAATGAGCATTCTGAATAAGGCTCCTTTACTGTCCTCATGATTAATGATCACTGAACACTTTTGAAAGATTAGCATTTTTTTAGAGCTGCTAAAAAAATATACTGTTTTATTTAATTACAAGAAAGTAAAGGCTCTTCACACTGACAGGTGGTGGAAATTAGCAGGCAGTTTTGAAATTGTGCTGTGCACGAGAAATTAGATCTCATTTTAATTCTGCTTTTCTCAACTAGCAAATGAGGTTAATGCCATACATATTCAGCTGATATGGATGAAGAAATTGATATAAAGTAGATCAACATAGCTACAGGGCTAGATTAATTTATAGGTAAAGAGGCAGTGATAAATGAAAGTAATGTAGTAGTGGTCACTAAACTCCTCTGCCATGAGGGATTCAATAGTGTTAGTTGCTCATTAAAGGCATTGTTGGGGTGCATCAAGTAGAAATTTGAAAAGGAATAACCAACTAACCTCTAATTATCAAAATACAGAAAATACTAATTATACCTTAATTAGCTTTTCTTTTAATGTACTGAAATTTGTTACTTTTTGTGTGGCACAAATGGATAGTTATATCAACAATAAATAGGTTGTTTTAATAACTTTCTTTTACCTCTGGGAAAACTACACTCCAATTTTTAATATGCAATAATGCTTCTCTCTAGCCTGTAGGAGATGAAAATTATTAAGTAGCTTTATTTTTTTGAAGATTTTACAGCAGCTTTGGGAAAAATTATTTCACTATGCATCAATTACTTTTAATTGAACTGAATATTTTTCAGATTGCACCGAATGCCTCTCATTTAAGTTTAGCAGTTAGAGTTTAAGAAAGCATCATAATGAGAACTGCATATATCCTCTGTCATGTGTTATAATAAGATAAAGATGATTATTTATTTTGAATTTTTAAAAAGCGTCCCAATTAGAAATTATCAAGGTAGTCACGTTATTTTTTTCTGGTAGGCAGTGTTAGAGAAATAGAGCTATGTATTTTAGACACTTAACTTTTGTGATTTTTTTTTTTTCTTCCCCAAAATAAGGTAGCTATCAAACAATCCAGTTGAGAAAGGATTTATCTATTTAGAATAAAGATGCAGTGCTGGAGTGGGAAGCAGCTTGGGCTTTTAGTCAAATAGGCCTCAGACCTGATCTGTGCTCCTCCTGCTATCTCTTAACTACCCTTGGAAAATCCATTAACTTTTCTACGTATCAGTTTCCTCATCTATCAGCAGGAGAGATACCTTTTACAGAGAATTGTGAAGATGAAGTAAGATATGTGAGAAGTATTTAGCATAGAATTTAATACAATGCAGATACTTGAAAGAAAAAAATTTGTTATTGATAAGAAGATAGGGCTAAATTTTAAAAAATTATCTCTATAAATTCATGTAATGGGGAAATTCTCCATGAAAGAATTTAATGTAATCAAATCTTTAGAATATATAACATAATTTCTGACCTTTTTCAGAATATGACTGACGTATCACAGATTGATTTTTTTGTATGTGGAGAATTTGGAAATAGTTTGGCTTTGGGGCACATAGTTACAGTCATTGTAATATTGGCAGATAATCTAAGTTCATGTTTTTTTCCTAACACCAGGCAGAACTGGGAATTAAAACCACACAGTCTGATTCTGAAATCCCTCTAGAAGGAGACAAAGGTGTGACTTCTGGCCTAAATCAAATCTATAATTTGTTCAAAATCTCTATTTTTCTATCCTCTTTTGCTTTTGATACTTGTGTTGGATTTGTGTTTCTCCCTCCCTCTTTTGCTTTTCCTCCACTATCCTTTTTGGGTCATAGTCATTCAATACACTGACCATTAACTAGGTCTGTGACACTAAGCTTCTCCAACTTTGTTCTCCCTGTTAGTAAAATAAGAATAATAGTATTCATTGGTCTTTTTGGTAATGAATTATATCAATATGTTATGCCAATATCAATTATATTGTATCTTTTGTCAGAAAAATCAAATAAACAATTCAAATAGGCATAAAAGAATGGATCACCAGAAGAGAAGAGAGCCGGAGGAGCATTTTACAATTTATCAAGATATGGATTCTAGTACTGCCTTAAAACATAAGCACTGTCAGCCTACATTTTAGAATTATGAGCGCTAACTAAATTAATATATATGAAAGTAAGTTGTAAACTATGAAGCGTTCTGTATATCTCCATATTACATGAAAAATGACAATACTACCTTTCACCTGCTTACCTGCTCTCAAACTAACCAAAAAGAACAATTCAAGTGTGATTGTGATGAGAAGGAAAATGAATGGGTTTGTTTTCATGGAGGGTTAGGGGAGTGAGAGAAAATGTCAGAATGGAACAAAGGAGGTGAGATTTTTATGTTCATCAAAAGAGGAAAGGATTTTAAAGGTTAGAAATAGAGAATTACAGCAGTGGTCTCAAACTGAGACCCCAAATCAGGAGCAATAGTCCACCTGAAAACATGTTAGAAATGCAAATTCTTGGGCCCTACTGTACCTGACCTAATGAATCTGAAGCTCTGAGCGTGGGCCCAAGCAATCTTCGTTGTAACAAGCTCTTTAGGTGATTCTGATGTTCACTAGTTTGAGAACCACTGAATTATTTGCTTGAAGACAGATGCTCTCTTAATTTCTATTTTTAATCATCATAAGGACCTAGGTTTGTTTGCAACTCATCCCCACCCCTGCCTCTTTTAACCTGAATATGTGGTCTTTTCTTGCTTTTATTTTAACCTAAGCTCTAAAGAAGGGTAAGGGGGAAATGACCGCTAGTCCATTATCTGTTAAACGTTGTGCTAAAATAATCTAGGGGAATGTATAAGTCAATAGGATCTACGTTCTCCTCTCCCAAGAACTAAAATATATACTTATACATTGTTATACAAGGTACATATGTAATAAACCATGAGTATTCCTAATCTTATCCCTATTTTCAACATTTCTTTTAATATTATAATTAATGCTAAAATGAACATTTTTTAAAATATATTTTTGAAGATAAAATTATTTTTAAATAAAATTTCTCTTAATATATTGATTTTTTTTTTTTTTAAAGAAAACTACAGTCTGAACTAATGCCTTGAACATAGTTCTCAAATGTTGTGACTCTTCCCTCTTGGCATTTTATGTATATTATATTGCTGGTGATCTATGGGCTCATTAAATTTTTAAAATTAATACGTTTTAAGAAAAGTCCTTCAGACACTAGCCAGATTAGGTCAGAAGTCACACTCTTTTCTGCTTCTAGAATCAGATAGTTTGGATTTAATTCACAGTCCTGTCTCTTAATAGCCTTGTAATTTTTGATGAATATATAATCTCTCTAAGCCATTCTTTCTTCATCTGGAAAATGATAATAATAGTACCTACCTCTTAGGAAAGTTTTGAGATTAAATGAGAGTGTGTATAAAATAGTTGGCACAGTGCCTGATACATAGTGCCCAGTAAATAGTAACTGCTATGATAATGATGATGATGGCAACTACAACAGCAATGTGACTCTCACTTTTCTGCTCCAATTTGAACGGTACACAGTGTTTTTAGAGTTACAAAATGTTAGAGTCTGGAAGAGACTACAGATATAATTTAAATGAGCACTTTCTAAGATGTTTTCTACAGATCACAAGGGTCTTGATAAAAGAATTTAACAAGTTAATAGCACTTAAAAGGATTTTTTGCCATAGAAATTTGGAAAAGCCCATGTACTATATATTTCTCTCAGAAATTTATAATACATGTTAGCATATTAAAGGTTCTAAGAAGGCCTTGCCTTAAATGATCCTTAGCATTTATCAGAATTACTTAACCATAGAAACCTTTTCTATGGGGAATACCTACTTAGGTTTTACAGAATACATTCTGGGAAATGCTTTCTAGACCAACCACTTTTATAGATAAAGAAGCATCTCCTCGACCCCATTCTATAGGAATTGATGACTTACCTAAGGTCACACAGCTATAGACTGAGTTTGGAACCCAAAACTCTTTCTAGTCATGTTCACTTGTTTTTCTAATCCGGTTTGGATGTAGAAAGGAAAGTGTTTTGAGTAGAAAATTGGAAATGATTTTGTTATATGGGATGGCAAGGAAAGAGGAATGGGAGATAATTCTAATATAGTGCCTCTCATGTGTCTCTGATTTTAAGAGAATTCAGGATACTTGTTAAAAATACAGATTCTCATACTCCCGGGCACTTTGATTTATAGGTATGAGGTAGGTTATCATTACTAGGTCATATGTTAATAGATTTAGGATTTCCAGACATGAAAATTTCCAGATTGGTAAGTGTTATCTTTCTATATTGGCAGAAAGATGATTAAAAATAGACCAGATTCTGTGACAAGAAAGGCACATAAACCTCACTTCCTGTCCACTTACATCTTAAAGTCATGTATGTTTGGGAAGAATGTTATTGGTTTATTTATTGCTTTCCCCTTAAATACTCTCTAGTAGTCATTTCATTAAGGAGTTATAGAAATCTGTTTCTTAAGGTAGCTGTGGAGTCATTCAAAGCCTAGCAGATTATCGGTAAACTATATTAAGTTCTCTATAATAAATTAGTGATTCATTAAATTTATTTACTTTTTGACCACAACCCTGTTGGATTCACCTCCAAGGGACAGACTATAATTTAAAGTTAAACCTAGGCCTTCTTATGTCAGAAAACATCTAAAAATTTCTACATGGAAAATTTTGGGAAAATACGGATAATATTTGGAGTAATAGCACAGCCTTTATAGCTGATACCTAGACATGTCCTATAAAGACACTAAGAATTCTCAGTGAAATAAGAATTAGTTCTGGTATGTCTGCTTTCCAATAAATATTCATAGTTAAATCAGCCAATTTCAGGAAGTCAGACATTATTTGGAATAAATATATATAAACTGTATATTGTCATAAACAAAGATTTTGATGATCTTCTTTGGGGATTTTATGTATTACAGGTGAAATGTTTCTGAAATTTGTTATATGCATACCTTTTCTTTAAGACCTTGAAGTTTATGACCAAGTTACATAAACATGTTTGCATTTAGCATTTTTATTATCAATACAAGTTGTCAATTAGAATAGATTCTCGAGGTATTAAAGTGAAGGTATGTTTGTGAAATTTGACTTTCAGAGTAATAATGCTGTTACCTGTTGTTCTCCAGCTTATTTTGCAACCTACTTTTCCTTCATGTTCTGCTTCAGAGAAACCAAATAAAATATAATTACAATATCAAGGTCCTTAAAAATGTTCACATCTGTTGACCCAGTGTTTTATGTACAGAAGTGTAGCCTGAGGAAATAATCTGAAATGCAGGCAAAACTTTGTGTACCAAGGTATTGATCCCAGTAATGTTTGAAAGAGTAGAAGATTGATTAAATAAGTTATGATACAGCATTTGATAAAATATTGATCAGACAATGGAATTTGTTTAGACTGAAAGTTAAAAGTTTTTGTAGACCCCTGTACTCCCTCTTTCTAGGCATAACCACTGTATCATTCCATACTTTTTTCTTTTCTGAAAAATTTTATTGACATGATATGCTTTTGATAAAATGTTACACTTTTTATAGGACAACAAATTATAAATACATAAATATTTTAAAAATTCATCCAAAAAGAGTAGAAGAAAATATATTAAAATGTTAATTAATAATGCTTGTCTCTGGGTCTGTATACTTTCTTTTTTTTTTAAATAAATTTATTTATTTATTTATGGCTGCATTGGGTGTTTGCTGCATGCAGGCTTTCTCTAGTTGAGACGAGCGGGGGCTACTTTTCATTGTGGTGCACAGGCTTCTCATTGCGGTGGCTTCTCTTGTTGCGGAACACGGGCTCTAGGCACGCAGGCTTCAGTAGTTGTGGCATACGGGCTCAGTAGTTGTGGCTCGCAGGCTCTAGAGCTCAGACTCAGTAGCTGTGGCGCACGGGCTTAGTTGCTCCATGGCATATGGAATCTTCCCAGACCAGGGCTCGAACCCGTGTCCCCTGCATTGGCAGGCAGATTCTCAACCACTGCACCACCAGGGAAGCCTCTGTATACTTTCAATTACCCTCCACAGCCCCTCAAGTAATTTAAAAAAGCTTATGGATAAAAATAATCTTTCTATGTCAGAAGCGCTGGGAATCTAAAAGTCTGAAAGATAGGGTGCTTGAAGGACCCTCTTTCTCATTCTTACTAAATTAAGATGATAGTTGAAGTTATTTTCTCCTAAAAAGCAAGGCAATGAGTGAAAAGATAAGGGCACTACTAGTAGACATGATGACAGTGAAAGAAAAGAGGAGTGGAAAAATCTTTTATGGAAATGTGAATTCATAGAGTGGTTGTAATAATACCTGAACTTCAGAGAAAGCAAAAGTGATCTTCATGAGATTGGTTAGTTTGGTCATTTGAAATCAGGAATTTATTTCATTCATGCTCTGCTAAACAACTTTCAACCACTATACTAAGTGAATATGAAGAAAAGTTTCTTTTCTGGAGGATTTTGATGTCATAATTATATTGGGTTGGCCAAAAAGTTCGTTCAGTTAGTGACTACGTTGTTCAATAAAGTTCTTCGTGAAAATGAAAAATGTCTTTTATTTTTACTTAAAACCGAACAAACTTTTTGGCTAACCCAATAACATGCCAAAGGTTTTCACAAATAGAAAGTGGTGAAGCCAGAATTCAGACCTAGGTTGGTCAACCCCCAAATTACTTGCTCTATATGTAGATGTATCATGTTTAGGATTCTAATTTCCACCTAGGACATACTGTCTGATTGTGGAACTAAAAATATGTATCCAGGCTTCCCTGGTTGGGCAGTGGTTAAGGCTCTGCGCTTCCACTGCAGGGGTATGGGTTTGATCCCTGGTCAGGGAAGTTCCTTCCGCATGCCACGAAGTGCGGCCAAAAAGAAAAAAAGAGAAAAAATAAAAGATGTATCTCAAGTTACATTGTCATTATTACTACTCTTCTGATTGGAAAGGGATACTTTATCTTTTGCTAGCTTTACTAAAGAGAATAAGATTTCTCTGTGTTCCTATTTATTCAGTAGCTTCTAAAAAATGGAAAAGTTAGTTGCTAAGCAAAAGAAAAAAAGAACAATTTGATTTAAGTCCAAAAATCCTCAATATGATGTTTCTGGAAAGGTAGTTCCTCAAATTGTGGTGTACATAAGAATCCTGTTGTGTGAGTTTGTTAAATGCAGATTCCTCTACCTCTCAAAGATTCTGATACAGTAAATTTGGGGCAGGATCCAGAAATCTCTATTTTAATAAGTACTCCTACTAATTTTGATGTAGGTGATCCATGAACTACACTTTAAACAACTGTCGTTCAGAAGTTCTACCTCCTAGTCCTTACTCTGGATATACTTTTTATGTCTTTACAATTAACTTGATTAGTACAGATGAAAGTTGAGGGTTTTCACATTACTTTCTTATTTGCAGTATGCTATGAAGTCTGCCAAATGCACATAAATTTGCTGTATTAAATCTTATGCTGTTTATCATTTCTTAGTTCTTCATTGACTTTGGAGAATTTTATTGCTGTGTGCATACATTTTTGAATATAGCATTTTGAACATAATTGTCAGGTTGGAGGAACTGCCATTTCAAATAATTAGGAACACTCAGACCATTTTGGGGTGGAGCCCATTTATAAACCTTGGGCTTTTGGCTTTTTAAAAAACTATTTCATTCTTAGGCATATCCATGTAAAATTACCAAAATGATTATGATTAGACTTTACATTGTCATGGTATTTAAATGTGTGTGTTCATATAATGTGAAAAGTGTATATTCACATAAAAATAGCATCAGTACTAAAAGTAGTATAGGTCTTTGATAGCAATATTAATTTAGTTTTAAGCCCTTCTCGTTCAACAGTTTAATAGTCTTCTTGAGGTCCTTGAGGCAGTTTAACTACTACTAATTAAAAATGGACCTCCTGACTGGTCTGTTTTATTGTGCTTTTACTTGTGTCTTAGATGTCTATCCAGATGCTTTTGCTGATGGGAAATTAAATCATCTATTACAGTTTTCAATGAAAAAAAATGTCAGTGGGGCACAGGTCTTGGAGCTGTGGTTTTTAATTTGTATAAAATATTTTTTTATTTTGGATTGGAAATTCCAAGTTTTTTAAAAAAAATTATCATTTGTGAGTATTTTTTTAGATACAGAAATGTTCATGAACCTAGATAGAATATAACATATTAGAATACTTTCAGGTTTTTATTTAATATTTATATACTGTAATGGCATTGTAAAGTTTAGAACTGGAAAGGCTCTTGATAAATCATCTGCTACCTTGAGGCAGTTAAATTTTGTTTAACCCTATTTTAATAGTGAGGCCCTGTGAGAGTAAATGACTTGCCCAACGTCTCATAGCTAGCAAGTGTTAGAGAGAAAACTAGCATCTAGGCTTTTATTTTTCGAATGTAATGATTTTATCTAATTATTTTCTTGGATCATTACATTAATACATTTTCACAACTTCAGCTTATGTCAATGTTCACCATCATTAAGTTTTTAAAGATATTTCTATAATTGTAAATAAAATGCTAGTATTTATTGTAGGTTTCACTTTTTGCCATTTGATAATATTCTTCAATAAAATTAAGTAATTATAAAAATAGCCTGTTTTGTCAGTTGGATAAGCTGGCTTTATTTTATACTGCTGGTAAAGGCACATTACATTCAAGCATTGCAATTATCACTGAAATGCGCATCCATTAACTGAAACATTAGGCTGAGTATATAATTACTGTCCAGAGCCAATATCTTTGAAGCTGCATCTACACAATGCTATTAAGCTATAAGCAATATTTGTAAACTAATATTTAAATGATTCAGAACTGATACCATCTTTTTCAAACATAAAAATGAAAACTGTATATTCAGTTTGGTTTCTCATGTGCTTAGAAAAATATGATGGGAATTCTTAAAGGTGATTGAAATATGTGACTTGAGGTAGATGAATTTTAATACAGTTGCTATAACCTAATACATATTAATGTTACTGACATCATCTTTTTCCCAAGTTTTTTTATTGTGATAAAATATACATAACATAAAATTTACTATCTTAACCATTTTAAGTGTACAGTGGTATTAGATACATTCATATTGTTGTGCAAACGTCACCGCAGTCTGTCTCCAGAACTTTTTTCAGCTTGCAAAACTGAAATTCTGTACCCATTAAACAGTAACTCTTCATTCTCCCCTACCCCTAGCCCTGGCAACATCTGTTCCACTTTCTGTCCATGTGATTTTGACTAGTCTAAGTACTTCATATAAGTGGAGTCATACATTTGTTTTTCTGTGACTGGCTTATTTCACTTAGTTAATGTCCTCAAGGTTCATCGATGTTGTAGCGTGTGTCAGAATTTCCTTCCTTTTTAAAACTGAATAATATTCCATTGTGAGTGTGAACCACATTTTGCTTATCCATTCATCTGTTGATGGACACTTGGATTGCTTCCACATTTTAGCTATTGTGAATAATGCTGCTATGACCATGGGTATACTAATATCTCTTCTAGACCCTGCTTTGAATTCTTTTGAGTGTATACTCAGAAGTGCAATGGCTGGATCATATGGTAATTCTATTTTTAATTTTTCGAGGAACTGCCATACTGTTTTCCACAGTGGCTCTACCATTTTAGACAAGATCGGGCACGTTCAGGGTGGTATGGCCGTAGACTGATTCTGCCGTTTTACAGTCCCAGCATCAGTGGACAAGGGTTTCAGTTTCTCCATATCCTTGCCAACATTTGTTATTTTTTTAAATTGAAGTCTTTTATCCATATAAAATAAAATATATGTATATTCTATTCACAGTAAAACTGAAGTGGCTATGTAATCAAGCTTTTTAACTCAGAAGGTCTTTTTGGGGCTTATCATTGCAAAATTGCTTTTAAATCTGAATATTTATGTTTACTATTGAAATCTATCTGAACTTGTATTTCCAACAATAAGTACCACTTTTCTTTACTGTTACAACATTTAGAAGGGTGTTTTGACAACTGTTGCATATAGATGCTTGACAGTATCCTACAATGTACCTTTACAATTTGTGTAATTTGTATGTTGCAGTATGACATTACTTAATTTATTTGGCCCTACTAAATTCTCTTGTCAGCATCTTGGCTTAGACATACATATCTAAACCATATGACGAGGAGGACAGAGTCAAGAGACTTGCTGTCTAGTTTTGTCTCTACCATTAATGCCACATTTTGTGGTGAAAAATATTGTAGTTTTAAAATCTGGTTAACTTGGTTTTAATGCCTGTCTTTATCATTTAGTAGGTCTGTGGCCTTAGGCAATTTACCTAACTTCTTTAGATACCAGTTTTCCTAAATAAAACACTATAAAGCGCTCTGCAGGGTTGTTTTGAGGGTTAGAGATAATAAGTATAGAGATTCACACAGAATTGGCGTTCCCTAAATCATACCTATTAACATTGGTTTAGTTGGGTAAGTTATAGTCTAAATCTCAAATTTAGCCCATGTGAAATGAAACAATTAAACTGGACAAAGAGAAATGAGTCTGAAGATCCTTGAAATAATATGCTAATATTTTCATTTTGTATACTTCTGTGAAAAGATTTGTAGTGTTCATCAGATTATTAAAGCAGTTTATGAATCTCCCAAAAGGATAAATATTAAAGTAGGTGATCTCCAAATTATCTTCTAGTGATAAAATTTTGATTATATGCTACACAGCCCACCTCAGTGTGGCGAGAGTTAGGGAAATTCTTTCTAAAAAATTTTTTTTACTCAAGACCTTTGTTGTCAGAGGTAATTATTGTAGTTTACCTTAGATTAGCAAATTATACCCAAAGTAAGTAGAGAAAAGGAAATCATTAAAATATGAGTAGAAATCAATGAAATATAAAACAGGCAATCAATGGGGAGCACCAATGACATGACAAGATGGTTATTTGAAAAGACTAATAAAATATATTAAATTCTGCAAGACAGATTAAGGAACAAAAAAAGAGAACCCCCCCCCCCCGACACACACACGAAGTACCAATATCAGGAATGAAAACGGGCATCATTATAGATCCTACACACATTAAAAGGATAATTATGGAACCTTACAAGTAAGTTTATGCCAATAAATTTGACAGCTGAGAGACAATGACAAATTCTTTTAAAAACAGAACTTACCAAAACTAACAAAAGAAGAAATGTGAAATCTAAATAGCTTAATATCTAATAAAGTGAATAAAATTTATAATTAAAAATCTATTCACAGAGGACATTCCAGGCACAGATGGTGACCTCCATGAAACACTGGGGAAGGAAATAAAACCACTCTAACACAAACTTTCAGGAAAGAGAGGAGGAGAATAAATTCCCCATTTCTTTTATGAGTCTCATATAGCCTTAATATCAAAATCCAGCAAGGAAATTTCAGAAAAAGAAGATTGCAGACCAACATGCCTCATGAATATGGACACAAAAGCCCCCAGTAATTTCTAACTTTATACCAGTTACTGTACCTAAAAAGGGTTTAATCAATTTAAGGTTAATTCAATTAATAGTAGATAATATATTTCATATATTTGTTTATTTAATTTGCCATTACATAGGAATGTGAATAACTATTGATGTTATTACCCAGTTGGTAATCAGAAATGACCAGGGTGTTATATGAGGATAGTTACTTAGTATAGTTTTTGGCTTCTGTTGTCTCCCTTAGTACTGTTCTAATAGGCAACTACTTCTGTTTCTTTTTATATTATTCATCAAAAAGGAATTGAATAGATAGCTAGTGGGAAGCAGTCGCATAGCACAGGGAGATCAGCTCGGTGCTTTGTGGCCAGCTGGAAGGGTGGGATAGGGAGGGGGGGAGGGAGACGCAAGAGGGAGGAGATATGGAGATGTATGTATATGTATAACTGATTCACTTCGTTATAAAGCAGAAACTAACACCCCATTGTAAAGCAATTATACTCCGATAAAAACGTTAAAAAATTTTTTTTTAATTTTAAAAAAAGGAATTGAATTTTAAAAAAGTTTTTCATGATAATTATGGGAAATTATTTTTTAATTACACATTTAACAAAATTTCAAATCTACAGAAAAGTTTAAAGAATATTATAACAAATGCCTTTATACCATACATTTTGCCACATTTGTTTTATCTCTCGTTCTATGTCTGTATGACACATTTATGTACACATTACATATAAACTTTTTTCTGAACCATTTGAATATGTTACACACATCAGGACCATGAACCCTTAAGAATACTTTTCATGTATCTCCTGAGAAGAGGGATGTTCTCATATATGAAAATACCATTATCACACTCAAATATAATAATGATATAAGAACATTTAATATATGGTCCATATTTAAGTTTTTCCACTTGTCTCAATAATGTCCTGTATAGCTTTTTTCTAATGCTAGAAACAATGATCATGTGTTGAATTTACTTTTTTCTCTTTAATATAAAATCTTTTTGCCACCTTTCTTTTTTCATGATATTGACATTTTTGAGAACTTCAAGCCAGCTGTTTTGTAAAAATTCCTGCAGTTTGTATTTTTCTGGTTATTGCCTTAGTGTTAGATTTGTTTAAACAATATTGCCAAGAATACTACACAGCTGAAGAAATAAAATTCTTAGTAGAATATTTGCAAAAAGAGCACTTTAGACCAACAGTGAACTATGGAACAAATAGATAAAATGACAGAAATGGCAAAGTTTACAAGATTATACTGCAGACACCAATTCTGCATTACAGTGTTCTTGCCTGCCTTCACTTACCTTATGAATGTTCCAGTTACTCCACATCTTTGCCAACATTGTCAATCTGGTATTGTCAGCCTTTTAAATTTTAACCATTATAGTGTATGGTGGGATTTTACTATAGTACTAATTTGTATTTTCCTAATGACTAATGATATGGAGCATCTTTTCATGGACTTGTTGGCCTTTCATATATCTCACTTTGTGAAGTGTCTCTTCACCTCTTTTGCCTATTTCTTATTGAGATATTTATTTCTTATCATAGAGTGTTGTTTATAAATTCTGTATTCCAGTCCTTTGTCAGACATATTTATTGCATTTTCTCCCCCTCTGTGATTTGTGTTTGTGATTTACTATTTGCTTTCTTAATGATGTTCTTTGAATAAATATTTTTAATTTTGATGAAGTCCAGTTTATCTTTTTTTTTTCTTTTTTGTTTCTTACTTTTTGTGTCCTAAGAAATCTTTACCTTTGCAAGGTCACAACTCTTCTCTCCTATGTTTTCTTCTAGAAGTATTATATTTTTAGTTTGTACATTTGTATCTATGATCCATTTCAAGTTAATTTTTGTCTGTGGTGTGAGATAGAGTAGAGGTTCATTTTTTTTCCCATATGGATATCAGGTTGTTTCAGCACCAGTTTCTGAAAAGACTGTCCTTTCTTCCATTGAATTATCTTGAGCCCTTAGTAGAAAATTAATTGGTTATATATCTTTACATCTATTTCTGAAGTCTCTATTCTGTCCTATGGTGATCTATAAGACTATTCTATGCCAGTATTATAGTGTTTTGATTACTGTAGCTTTTATTGTCTTAAAATCACATAGTGTAAGTCCTCTAAATTTGATATTGTTTTAAAACATTGCCTTGGCTATTCTGGTTTTTGTCTCTCTTTACAAATTTTACAATCGGCTTATCCATCACTAAAATATAACACTATGTTTTGGAATTGCATTAAATGTATAGATCTATTCAAGGAGAACTGACGTTTTAATAGTATTGAGATTTTCTATATTCTTCCTGATTTTCTGGCTCCTTGGTTTTATTGGTTATTGAGAGAGAACTGTTGAAATCACTGACATATATTTATTTCCTCTTGCAGTTCTAGCTGTTCTGGCTTCATGTATTTTGAAACTCTGTTATTAGGTCCATAAACTTTTAGGATTGTTATGTCCTCTTTTTTTTTTTTTTGACTCTTCTATTTATTTTTGTTGTTGTTGTTGAAGTATAGTTGATTTAAAATGTTGTTTAAAAGGAATGTGTATATATATGTATATGTATAACTGAATCACTTTTCTGTACTACAGAAACAGAAATTAACACAACATTGTTATGTCCTCTTGATGAATTGACCCCTTTATCATTATAAAATGACCCTCATTCATGGCAATATTCTTTGCTTTGAAATCTACTTAGTTTGATATTGATATGGCTACTTTTACTTTCTTTTGATTACTGATACCATTCTTTTACTTTTAACCTTACTATGTCTTTATTTTTTATATAAATAAGTTTGTAGGCAGCATATGGTTCAATTTTTTTTTTAATCCTAGATGGTAATCTCTACCACTTAATTGAGCTGTTTAGACCATTTACATTTAATGTAGTTATTGATATGGTTGGATTTAATGCATTATCTTGCTTTTTTTCCTGTTTGCTTCAACTGGTTTTGTTCCCCTTTTTTCTTTGTTTTACTTTTTTGGCCTTCTTTTGGATTGCTTTTTATTATTCCATGTTATCTCCTGTTTTGACTTATTAGCTATAACTTCTGTTTAGTAGTCATTGATCAGGATTTTATAGAACAAATAGAATGCATCTTTAGTTCATCATAGTTCCCTTTCAAGTTATAGCACACAACAGTGTACTTCCATTTTCCCCCTTTTGGCCTTATGCTATTGTTGTCATACATTTTACTTCTACTTATATTATAAGCCCCACAATACCTTGATACTATTTTTGCTTTGAGCAGTCAATTATCTTTTCAAGAGATTTAAATAATAAGAAAACAAGTCTTTTATATTTATCCATGTAGTTACCATTTCCAATGCTTTTGATTCCTTTGTGTAAATCCAGATTTCCATGTGACATCATTTTCTTTCTGTCTGAAAGATTTCTCATAAAATTTTATGTAGCACAGAAATCCTGATAAAAGATTCTTTCAGCTTTTGTATGTCTGAAAAAGCATGTATTTTGTTTTCTGTTTTGAAGGATATTTCCACTGGAAATATCATTCTAGGTTGACAGTTTTTTTCTTTTTAATACATTGAAGAAGTTGTGCCACTGCCATCTCACTTGTCATGTTTATAATGAATAATCTGCTGTAATTCTTTTCTCTTCCTGTGTATGCAATTTGTCCTTTTTCTTGCCTTCTTTTAAGATTTTATCTTTATCACTGGTTTTAAGCAATTTGATTATCATGTGCCTTGCTGTTGCTTTCTTCATGTTTCTGTGTTTGGGATTTGTTGAGCTTCTTAAATCTGTGAAATTTTAGTTTCTTAGAATTGGGAAAACTTTAGACTTTTATTTCTTCAGGTATATTTTTCTGTCCCTCCCTTTTCTCTCTTTTGAGGACTCCAGTTATACATGTTTTAGGCCACTTAGAGTTGTCCAACAGCTTACTGATGTCTTTTTTTCTCTATTTTATTTTGGATTATTTCTATTGCTGTCTTCAAGTTCACTAATATTTTCTTCCACAATGTCTGATATGTTATTAATCACAGACAGTGTATTTTTCAGCTCAGACATTTTAGTTTTCTTCTCTGTACAGTTTGGGACTTCTGTGTATTTTTTTATGTCTCTGCTTAACATCTTTAACTTTTTGAACATATTATATATGTTATCGTAACTCTTTTTTGTCTTTGTCTACTGATTCTGCGTTTATAGAATTTTTTTCTTTGCATTCCTAATAATTTTTTTTATTGGATGGCAGACATTTTTGTGTTTCTATAAATACTGTTGAATTTGGTCTGGGAAGCAATTAAAGTACTTGGAAACAGTGTGATTCTTTCAGATCTTGCTTTTAAGCTTTGTTATGCAGAGCCAGAAAAGCATGTTGTCTAGGACTAATTTTGCCTCAATGCTAAAACAAAACCTTTCTGAGTAGTCTACTCAATGTACCATGAATTATAAGGTTTTCAACTGTGGCTGTTGGGTATAGGACCTATTTTGGGGCCCTCTGTGAACCCCAGGTACTATTCTCTCTAGTCCTTTTAGTGTTGTGTTTTTTTTTTCTTTGACATCAGATAGTTTCCTCAAATGCATATATGGATTGATAAGTACTCAGTTGAAGATTCAGTCCTCTACACATCTCTGAAGTTCTTTCTCTTTATAGCTCTCTCTTTTCCAGTACTCTTTCCTGCAAACTCAAAACTCTAGCTGCTCTGGCCTTTTGGACTATCATTTTCTCCCTCAACCTGGGGAGTCTTCTGGGCTGCACCAAGCTTCCACCTCCCTGGGCCAATCCCAGGGATCCCTGTTTTTTGCTTCCTGACTCTAATGTCTTGAAAATTATTGTTCCATATATTTAAATTGTCTGGATTTTTAGTTATTTCAGGCAGGGGGGTGAATATAATCCCCATTACTCCATGTTGGCAGAAGTCCTGGATTTTATTTTTTCTGTATTTTTTTTCTTTTAATCTATCTGTTTCTTTATATTTAAAGTGGTTTTCTCACAGGCAGTATCCTATCTCACAGTCACTGCATTATACTTAATGTGTTTAGACTAGATATCAGTAAACCTTTTCTGTAAAGGGCCAGATAGTAAATATTTTAGGCCTTACAGGCAGTTTGTGTCACAACTGCTCCACTATGCTATTTAGTAAAAAGCAGCCATAGACAATATGTAAATGATTTGACATGGTTGTGTTCCAATAAAGCTATACTTATGGATATTGAAATTTGAATTCCAGAAATTGTCATGTGTCATGAAATACTATTATTAAATTTTTTTTCAACCATTTATAAGTGTAAATGCCATTTCTAGCTCATAGGCCGTAAAAAAATAGGTGGCAAGCTGGATTTGGCCTGTGATCTGTAGATCACTGACCCTGGTTTAGACTATTTCTCTTTAATATAATTATCGATATTACTGTTATCTTGCTGCTTGTTCCATCTTTTTTTTGTCCCTTTTTTCCCCCTTTCCTGACAGTTTTGGATTAATTGAGTATTTTAAAATTATTCCACTTTATCTTTACTATTGGTGTGTTAGCTATACCTCTTTGTTTTATTTAACAGTTTTTCTGTGGTTTATAAAATGCATTTCTAATTTACCTACCCTGAAATGATATTATAACACTTCATATATAATATAAGAACTTTATAACAATATACTTACATTTAAACCCTTCTGTTCTTTAACTTCTACATTTATAAACCTCTCAATACATTGTTATTATTTTTCAGTTGTTGTCTTTCAGAGAAATTGAAGAATGAAGGGGAAAGTTTTTATATATACCTACATATGTGCTATTTGACACTTTTTTTCTGTAGTTCTAGATTTCTTTATGGTATCTTCTTTATTTTCCATGTGAAAAACTTTTTTTTTTTTTTTAACATTTCTTGTAGTTCAGGTCTGATGGAAACTAATTCTCTCAGCTTCTTTTCTTTTGCCTGAAAAATTCTTTGCCTTTACCTTTAAAAGATATTTTTACTGGGTATAGAATTCTGGTTTGACATTTTCTTTCCTTCTGCTATTTAAAAATGTGTTTCATTGCCTTCTGGCTGTTGTGGTCTCTGACATGAAGTCTGTGAACATTCTGAAACTTCTTCTGGAACTCTGCCCTGAAGGTTCAAGTTACTTCAGATTCTGAACTCTTGTATTTGCCTCCTCAACTCAGTGAGACTGTTGTACTATACTTACAATCCCCCCTCCTTCTCTACAGTCCAGAACGCTTGTTTGTTTCCTTCTTATAGGAATCCAAGTCCTGTACTGCCTGTTTTCCATTTTCTCAAAACTGTTGCTTATTATATTTAATCTAGTTCTCTTGCTGCTTAAGGTAGAAGGGTGAGCCGGGTGCCTGTTACTGCATCATGGCTAGAAGAGCAAGTTCATTCTTTTGGGAGGAAAAAAAAAAAAAATTCATTGAACTGGGAACAACATCTCTGCTTTAGATACTAGAGATTTAAAAATGTGAACTGTACAGGCTTGATCTCTAGTCTCATGAAACTTACATTCCAGAGGAAGCAGAGAGAAATATTTAATAACTAAGCAAATCCGAAAGGTAATTTAAGATACTAGATAAGCACTGTGAAGACAGTAATGCAGGATGGTATGATAGAAAGATGGAAAGAAGAGTCTACTTTAGATTGGAAGAACATGAAAGGCCTTGCTGAAGTAGTTAATGTTTGACATGAGGCTTGATTGATAATAAGAATTGTCAAACTATGGTCTGAGAGCCAGTGCCTGTTTTGTAAATAAAGTTTTATTGGAAAACAGCCACACCTATTCCTTTATGTATTGGCTGTGGTTGCTTTTGGGCAACAATGGCAAAGGTAGTAGTTGGCCCATAAGCCTAAAATATTTATTATCTGATCTTTTAAGAAAAAGTTTGCCACACCTGACCTAAAAGAACTACCCATTTATTGCTTGAGCTGAGATCACCAATGACAGTAGTATTTATAAAGCTGGTATATACTTTTTTAGCCTTATCTTAATGAACTTTAAATGAATGAGCATTCAACATAAGTGACCACTTTCTCCTTCTTGAAACAATTTTTCTTTTTCCTTAGCTTCTCTGACACCGTGCTTTCTTGTTTTAATCTCTCTCATAATTCCTTCTCAGCTTCTTTGTATACTAACTTTCCTAAATCTGACCTTTAAACATTGTTTCTTAGGGCTGGGCTTAGGTCTTCATATCTGTCTTCTCCGTTCTCTCCCTAGTCTCATCGCCTGTGTCTTTAATTACCATTTATTTACTGAAGAGCCCAAATACATATCTCTAGCTGGGCCTGTCCTCTGAACTTTAGACTTGCGCATCCAGCTGTCTACTTGACATCTGTTTATCATCTTAAATTCAGGAGCCTCTAAACAGAATTCATGACATCCCCTGAAAAAGCTGCTTTACTTTTAGATTTCTCTATTCAGTAAATGGCATCTGATGCTCACGTCTGTAACCTAGAACTCACTGTAGCCATTAAAACCTTTCAGTTCTCTGTCCTAAGTATTTGATTTTATATAATTTTATATGTATTAGCATGTTACTAGTCAAGGCCACATCTCCATGACCTCTGTGGCGATTTTCTAATGGTCTGCCCATATCTATTCTTGCATCCCCCAAAATTATTCATCATATACGTTAGCCAAAGTGATTGTTTTACAATGAAAATTAGTGTTTCCCATTGTTACTAGGATAAAGACCAAATCTTTTACATGGCTTATAGCATCTGCTGAAGAAACTCTCTGTCTCCCTCTCCAGTCCTATCCTATACCAGTTTCCTTTTCTTTTTTAATTTCTTTTCTCTAGGTACTCTGGCATTTTTTCAGTTCCAAAATTCTCCAGATACTTTACCAGGGCCTTTGCACGTATTGTTTCTTCTCCCTGGAATGATCTTTCTCTGTTCTTTGCCTTGCTAATTCCTACACTGTTTTCTCTGGACTGCCTTCCCTCATCCTTCCTTCCTATCTTAGGGCCTCCAGTTATATGAAGTCATATTACTTAGTCTTTAGTCTTCAACGCACTTATCACACTGTGATTATTCACAGCTAAAATTAATGTAATTATGTGTCTGTCTTGTTCACCATTGTGTTCTCAGCACCAAGCATATTTTGTGACAGTCAGTAAATATTTGTGAAATGAAATAATAAATGTGTATATTATGTCTTTCAATTATCACAAAACCCCTGAAATTTATAATTTCTCTTTGAGAGGCTATTAAATTCCTTGGGAAAAATTTAGTAAAGAATAATGATAATAGTTGCCATTTATTGAGCAACTTTCATGTGTTTCCTATTCACTATGCTACCCTACAATGTAGAGGTAGACTTATCCTAATTTTTATGTGGGGAAACTGAGGCTCACAAGGGTTATTTCACTTGCCAAGAGTCATACAGCTAGTACATGGGAGAGCCATGATTCAGACCCAATTGATCTTTCTCTAGAGGCTCTTATGTTCTTACACTTTGTGTTACAGCCTCCTAACCAGATTATTACTGGGAAAACTGCAATTTGTAACTTTACCACAGGCTTCCAACTAATTTTTCCTTTTTACTCCAAAGGGATTAAAGTTAGTATCTATACATACTAGCTCATATATTCATTATTTGTTAATATTTACATAATGATTGTGAAAATACATGTACTTCTTGGATTAACAAACATCTATAAAATACTGAATGCTGAAATTTAGTAATTTGGTTTGGATCTTTGAAGGCATGCTCTAGAATAGTTATGCAAAAATTACACCAAGGCTACAAATGAACTTACTCCATTTGGCATTCAATTTTTTTCTTAGTTGTCGTAGTTTTGATCCTAAGTTGAGAAATTACTCACATATTCGAATTAAATTATGGAATGTTTCACATTTTCTCTACCTTAGAACATGTAGTAAAATTTGGATGGATCTTTAAGAGTCTGTTTCTTAAAGAGTTTATCATATAGGGCAAGGCACTGCTTTGAGAAACTGCAGCTTAGCTTCATTCTGTTATTACTGCATGGTTTAGGAGTCTTAAAGATTCTGCTATTTCTATGATAAATCAGTATCATGAAAAATTGATTTTTGTCTTTTCTTTCAACATTGGTAAACTCATTTCTGCCATGAAGCATCTTATCTCCTTGTAATGCTCTTAAAGGGAATTACCCTTGATATTTTGGTAGATCTAAACACTTTCCCCCTTCTCCTATTTGTGAGCTTTGCAGAGAGTATTATAGCTCTTTTCTGGAATTTTCTACATTTTAAAAATCCCCTTTATAAAAAACTCATCTACTTGTACATACAATATAAATCTGTAACAGAAAGACAAATATCACATTATATCACTTATATGTGGGGTCAAAAAAAGATACAAATGAACTTATTTACAAAACAGAAATAGACCCACAGACATAGAAAACAAACTTATGGTTACCAAAGGGAAAAGGGGGGAGGGATAAATTAAGAGGTTGGGATTAACACATACACACTACTATATATAAAATAGATACCCAACAAGGACCTACTGTATACCACAGGGAACTATACTCACTATTTTGTAATAACCTATAAAGGAAAAGAATCTAAAAAAGAATATATATATGTTCATATATATATATGTATTACTGAATCACTGTGCTGTACACCTGGAACTGATGTGACATTGTAAATCAACTACACTTCAGTAATGTTTTTTAAAAATAAAAAATAAGAAAAACAACAAAAAAAAAACCTAGAATCTGAAAAAAAAGAGTCTGTAAAGCATTTGAACTAACCCCAGTAAGATCATATTATAATTAATAATAATAATAATATTTTGGTCATCAAGCCTTGCTTCATAATAATTTCACACTTAAGTTTAAGTGCTAAACTTTGTAGCTTCATATAGTGATTTTCATTACAGAGATCATTTTTATTATTTGCCATTTGAGCTATATAGAAATATAGACTACTAGACCTAGTAATTCCTGTTTATTTTGTAGAATGGGAGGTGAGAACTAGAATTGAGGAAGGGATTTTGATTTCATATAAATTTATCAGCTATTAATTAGTTAGCCTATAGATTTTTATAGTAGCTATTGAACTTTTGCAGCCAGTCTTATTTTGAGTATATTTTTAAGGTAGCATTTATTAGCTTCTATATCATCTCACCCTATCATCTCATTCATGTGAAATGGAGTTTTTTGCTTATTGATTTTTTAAAAATAAAAACTAAGTGATACCCATACATACAGAACATTGAAATTCTAGTCTTGCCCATGAAGAAAAACAGTTAAATTAATATTAGACATATATGGCACTGCAAATAAAGCTAAACAAATTTTTATAAATAAAAAACAAAAATTTACTGTGTTTATTTAGTAGGGCAAAATAGACATCATGAAATCCTGGAGTTTGCTAATTATCTAAAATAAAACTTTGTGTATCTATAAAAAAGACTAACATGATATTTTTGAGTATAGATTCTTAAAAGAAGTAAATCAGTCTTGGAGAAAATAGTATTTTTAGAATTCTTTTTTGAAAACATCAATAAAGATATTTTATACCTATGGAAAACTTGATTGGAACATGTTAGAGACGTATCAAATACTGGTCTTTGGAATGCCAGATAATTTGGGCTCCAGAAAGATATATTCTTTTAAATCACCATTAGAGTAGCTATAATATCTGAAAATAATTTAATGATTTGGATTGACACTGCATTGTTGACATCCTCCTTATCTACTCTTAAGCATTTTTAGAAATATTCTAGAACTAACTACTTTGCCCATGAAAACAAACTTTTGATCATTGATCTTCCCCAAATCAAATTCAGCGGGGCCATGAAAATAATCAGTTGTAATTAGCATCTTTATTATTATAATATCTATTCCAAAATGATTTAGACTTTTGATACCTTTGTCTCTCCCACTTTTGCAGAGACTTTCTTTGCCTTGTGTACAGAAAAGAGGTAGCTAAGTGGAGAATATGCATACCTGACTTTTTTTCCTCTCCTAAGAAAGGAGAATTCATCCACTGCCACTGTACCTTTTTTTTCTTTTCTTTTTTGTCTTGCACAGAAGACTGACATCTTCCTGTGAAGGGCTTGTGGCAAACCTATCCAAGTCGGGTTTCTTCCTCCTTGAGAACGATCTGACCCATCATCATCTGAACCAGGGATCACACTCTAAGGGTCCAGGTGAGGGCAAGTCAGTCTATATGTTAAGCCAATTTCTTTTCTGGTCAGGTAAGTCACACTCAGGCATTATCTCACTCAGCATCAGTCAGCCTTAGTTTTTTGAAGCTTCCTAGACCTCAGAGAGATATACAACTCATCTATCCATTAATTCTAGGACCCACCTAAACTATTAATGATTAATCACATCATTTAAAAATTCTCTTTGCTGAATAATGTAATCATTTCAGGATACTTACTCATTTTAAATTCCAGAAATCTTAAAAGGAGTATGTGTGTATGGTGAGAGAGAAAGACATATTGAAACAGGTATTTCTAGTTGCAGTTTTAGTGCTGATCCTTGTTTCCATTTTTATTGAACTTGTAAGAGTTTAGAGCAACTTAAAATCAATCTAGCAGATATAATCTTGTACCTTTGTAATTTTAATAGCTTTTAACTGTGTTTGTAGATGTCTTGAATCCAGCGGCGGATTCAGAATATTAGAGCTAACCTTTACATGCATGGTCATCATGAAAGTCTTCATTGGTTTGCCATGGATTCTTTCACTTAATGTCAGAACGATTAAGGGCAAAGACAAGAATTTCCCTGTTCTGTATCCAATTTCCATAAGCTAGTTATAAGCAGAAATTTATGATTGCTCCTCAGGCAAGTGGTCTTAGCTAATTGAAGTCTGACTTTGCACCTTGATGCTATATTTTAAGCTGGGAGGTGAATTAGGTCTGTGGCTATGAGGCTATTTTCAAGACAACTCATTTTTCAAAAGCTTTTTTTAATTGGGGGGAAAAGATCTTCCTTGTATTCTGACACTGATAATCTATCCTTCAAAATGCACTTGTAGGGACTTCACTGGTAGTCCAGTGAGACTTCGCCTTCCAGTGCAGGGGGCGTGGGTTTGATCCCTGCTCGGGGAGCTAAGATCCCACATGCCTCATGGCCAAAAAAAAACCCAAAACATAAAATGGAAGCAATATTGTAACAAATTCATAAAGACTTTAAAAATGGTCCACATCAAAAAAATCTTTTAAAAAAAAAAAGAATACAATTAAAATAAAAATCTAAAAAACAAAATGCACTTGTACATTATATATAATTTGTTTTATAGGTGACCCTTTATATACTATAATAAATTACTTGTCAATCTTATAAAACATTAATTTGTTGCATCTTGATAATGACACTCTGTGCATTTAATTGTGAGGAAAACAGAAGTAGTTCTACTCTGATATACCTTGTCTCTGCCGTTTGCCAACACAAAGATAGGAATAAATTGGGCTTTTATTTCCTTCCATTGGCTAACTCTCCAGGTGACTCATAAGTTATAAACTGAAGTTAATATACTTCAGTGAAGTTAATACACTTCAGTTTGCTACAGTAAAGAATGATTCCTACTTAGTGGGAAAAAGCAGTTGTCTTCCTCTCTGAAATTTTGTCAGCCAAGAAGCTAAATGGTTGTATTACCCTTTAATATTGGCTTTTTGAGATGCATTTTTTGGTGTTTATTACTCAAAAATGTCAGTACTAGTTTTGAGCAAGAGAACTTTTCTTTGGCTGGGAAAGCAACTTTTTCAAGCATTTATTATTCAGAACCACCTGATATTTTATGACTGGAACCTAAATAAAGTAGTTGTTTACTTGATTCTATAGCAGTACAATTAAATTAGTATGGGCTTACACACAGAATTTGTTGAATACAGATCCTCTGTTTTTTAATCCCCTTATGTTTAGTGTAACGTGTGCGGAAGAACTGAAAATATTCACTGGTGTTAAAAAATATTTCCAAGATAATCTGTCTTGAACAGGAAAGTTATTTATTTAACTCTGCTTCAGATGCTAACAAAAAGTTATTTCCCACTAGATCGTAAATGTTAATATGATTAGGTTCCTATATGTGCACTATATGAGTACATGAACATATCCTAACCCAATCCTATAAATCCATAAATTAACTTAAATATTTAGAAATCTGAATTACCTTACTTAACCAGGAATGTCATACACATTAAAATGTTTATTAAGTCTTAGAATCTGCATTGTAATGAAGTCAGTGGCCATGTTTCAAAAGGTTAGGGAGTAACACAGATTTCCCATGCTGCTCTTGGGCTGGGATAATCAACTACATTGTTGAGGAATTGTAATTTTGAAGAAATAGCAAACTATGAATGAAACTTGAGTATTTGACTGCCTTTAGAAGTATGTATATATCTAAAGAGTATAAGTTTTAAAATAATACCTTATATTTACCCTTCTCTTACTCTTTTACTTATGTAACCAGTAGTTTTTTATGTAGATGCATATGTGAATTTTAGACATTTCCATATTTATATCAGTGAAATCATTGCAACATCTGTTTTAATAAACAAATGAACTGAGATTTAGAGATTTAAAAGACCAGTTTTTAGTCTTTAAAATATCATAATGGTGTCAGCTCTTAATTATCTACACAGAGATTTAAAGAATTAAATGTATAGATTTAGATTACCCATGATAACATTTCCATTCTACACCAGTTAACATATTTCAGACACCTGGTATGTGTAATAAGGGACATGCTAGCTCATTTCCCTTACTATAAGCAAAACAAAATTAGAAAGGCAAATGTGCTATGAAAAATAAGTAATTGATGAATTCCAGAACCACATAATGTGACTTTTAGATTCTTCCGTGCATTGATAGGATTGTTCTGCCCTTTCTAAGAAGAAGGCATGCTACTGACCCCACTATAAGCTTCAAGTTATCTTTTAAGTAAAGTATGTTAAGTTTGGAACAAAGCATAGCTTAGACATAGGCATTATAGAGATTACATACTGAAATTGGGGGTTCCTTTCCTTATTCTCCCTTCCCAGTTAAGATTTGATTGCATTACTCAAATAAGTTTTAACAGTAAAATCATGTTTTGTGTTTCTTTGTTTCCATTTTCTGTGTCCTCTGTAGGACCAAAAAACAAAAACAAAACAAACAAAAAACAATGAATGTCATTCTTCTAAGAAACCCTTTTAATGCATCCAAGATGTCAGAAATAGTCCTTTCATGCCTCCTGAAGAGTGGCAGCATGAAATTGTATAGGAATATTCTACCTAGCTTTTCTTTTGGTGATGTCTTGCCATTAACTCATAGAAATATGTATTGTACTATTATCCCTACTGTACCTTCAAGTAATTGATTGGATTGCCTGTTGGCTACTAATGTCTTACATTAATAACCAGAGAATATTTCAGAAAGGTGGTGCCTGCTTCATAAAATGTATCTGTGGTTGCTAAAATCTTATTTGGCTTGAAACAACTAAATTTAGTAGACTCTAAAATTGTATATTGTTAGAATATGATACTTCAAAAAACTATGATTTACTTTCAGTTCTGAAAATATTCAGAAGGGTTTGTTATCTCTTGCAGACCTTTCTGCAAACTACTAATGGGATGAACACAATATATCACTTTTATAATAGTGAGCTATTAAAGGCAAGCATAAAGCAGTCTGAAGCCCATAAGTGCTGCCAACAGCTCCTGCTTTAATGAATTCCCTTTTAGATGTCCATTAAATGCTCGTGGCAAATGTACTCATAATGGAAATGGCAAATCTAAATGGGTAGATATGAATAATCCATGGAGTTTAAATTCTGTTTATGATCATCTTCACATTTAGTTTTCAAGACAACGCAGTTTAGTTTTCATTACAGTTTGGAATAAAGAGGACAGGGAGTAATTGATTGCTTCAAGCAGATTAAAACCAATGGTTTTCTTTTCAAAGAACCAGTTCAATGCAGTAATTCCAACTTTAAACATTGATTTAGGGTACTCAACACAAAATGTTTTGTGCTGTGTGAACTTTTATATAGAAAGACTAGTATTACTTTTATTTCCCTATATATCTATACAGTGAAATATAGAGGTTGTTAGTAGCATGTGCATGACTTAATAGTGATCTATATTAAGTCATTTTGATATTATTGCAGTCATATAATGAATCAATGAGATTCCCGTCATCACTGTAATATTGTTTGTAACCCATTAGCACAGAGAAATTACAGCCCATCGTACATCATTACTGTGATTGAGGCTTTAGTACCATATTCTCAAATTGCTTGCTTGCTATAAAACTAAATAGACACAAGACAACTATAGGTGGGTATAGGCTACGCGTTATTGTGCTACAGTAATGAGGGATTATTGTACAATAAATGGGTGAAACTTATGAGGAAAATAAACTTAGTAGTAATAGAAAACTGGAGACTCTTTTTGCTTTTTTTATTACTTAAAAGGTCAAATATATTTGTTACGCTCACGTTATTGTTTATATATTACATGAATCGTAGCCTTTAAATGTTTTGTAAAGATTTTTTTTTCCAAATGTATCTTTTCGAAGTCTGTAGTCTAACGCACTTCCAGCGCTCAGGGCTGGACTTGGAATCTGCCTTTTGTCACTTGCGAGATTAGAAATTTTACTGCTGCTAAGCTTGACATTTTTGTGGGTGGGTAATACCCTTTAAACTTCAGACTATTTTTCAGTACTCTATATATTTTATTAATAGTGTGAATAGGTCAGTAGTCTTCTGACTCTTCAGTTGAAATAATAAATGTATGAATGCAACAATATTCTAAGCAATGAAGAGAGGTAAAATATGGAACAATTGCCTGGGGCCTGATTGTAAAAGACCTTTGATGTCTCAAAGAGGGAAATGGAAGAAATATATTGTCTCTATATTAAAGAAAAAAAATCCCACGACACTAAAACTTGTTAGTTAAATTGTGCATATGTTCATCCTCTCTCTGTTGAGTCTTGTTTATGAGTTATAACATTGAGACCATTATTTAGAACAGTAAAAAGCCCAGTGCATTGACTTTTGGGCTAAGATCATTGCTTGGATTGAAAGTTTTGCTCAATGCAGAGTGGCTTTCTGATCTCAGCTTCATTGTGATTTGGCACCATGACAATTTAAATAACAAATAACAGTATAAAACAAAAAACAGAAGCTGGCATAAATATATTCATGATTATAAAGCACTATACCTATAAATTCTTAGCTAAATCAATAATAACCACCTGCAAAGTTAGAAATGACAACATATTCTTCCAAGAGAGATAACTCTGTTCTTAGGTTATAATATTCTCACAAGCCACTTAGGCATTACTCTAATGCCTATCATTATGTAATTACCACCCTCTTTGTAAGTCATAGTTTTTATTTATAACACATATAGTGGTTGTGGTGGTATAAAAACTGAACACTTGTCAAAGTATGTCTTAACTGCAGTGAGACATACTCCGTGAAACGAGAGTTCAGAATTGGCTGAGGGGACATAGGCCTAAACTGTGCCTCACCTAACTCTAGTATATTCTTAAAATGTAAGAAACTGAAAAGCCTCCTAAATAACTGACTTCATTCCCTGCTTGCCAGGTTACACAGCCATTTTGAACTATATGAATATTTTTGTGACTTTCTCTTGATTCACGTCATCACTTCTTGGGAGCACTTTCTATGTTAAAAACAAAGCGAAGAAGCAATACAAAAGCAAAATGCCAGAAATAAGAGAGAGGTAACGTTTAGAGACGTTAGAAAGATGTATTTTAAATCTTTGAAATCATCTATCTGTGACTCATTTTACACTTAACATAATTTCAAGCAGGATTTGAAGTTGTATTAAATTTGTTACCTGCTTCCAAATCTTTTGGGGAACATGGGAGAACATGAATAAAATAACTTTTGTTGGTTTTAATAGTCTAGTTGGAGAGATACTAATAAATAAAAAATTACAAAAATAATAGTAAACAATAAAAATAAGCATTAAGAGCTAAGAAGAAAAAGTGAGATATGGGAGATAGGGAGTGCTAGGTGGGGTTGTTTTAATATAGGATATTTATAGAAGGCCTTTTTTTTTTAATTAACTTATTTTTTTGGCTGTGTTGGGTCTTCGTTGCTGTGCGCGGGCTTTCTCTAGTTGTGGAGAGCGAGGGCTACCCTTCGTCGCGGTGCACGGGCTTCTCATTGCAGTGGCTTCTCTTTGTTGCGGAGCATGGGCTCTAGGCGGCACGGGCTCAGTAGTTGTGGCTCATGGGCTCAGTAGTTGTGGCTTGCGGGCTCTAGAGCACAGGCTCGGTATTTGTGGCACACTGGCTTAGTTGCTCAGCGGCATGTGGGATCTTCCTGGACCAGGGCTCGAGCCCGTGTCCCCTGCATTGGCAGGCAGATTCTTAACCACTGTGCCACCAGGGAGGTCCCCAGAAGGCCTTTCTAATGAAGTGACGTTTTAGCAAAAATCTCAATAAATTGCAGAACTACCATAATGGTATCTGTGATAAAATACCCCAGAACAGTGAATACAAAGTTCTAAGACAGAAGCATGTTTGGTGTGTTTGCACAACAGCAAGGCCAGTGTGGCTCAGCGAAGTAAGTAAGGGACAAACAATGAGAAATTAAAAACAATGCCTTAGTAATTTTTAAGATTTATAATAATGAATTTAATACCATTAAAGATTTTTTCTTTGGCTAGGTTTTTGCTCTTAGAGAGGTAGTTCAGACTCAAATGATGCTTTCAATAGCTTTCTTAATATATTGTAAATGACTTACTTTTTAACTGTTTAAATATACTTTTAACATATTCAGTCTATCACATATATCTTCTGTGGGGATCTAGATATTTTTGATAAGTTATGTCAGACTCTCAGAGTGTGAGCCATGGACTACCCTATATATTTAAGAGCTTATAATTTGGGAATATTTGTACTTTTCATGCTGGTATAGATAGGTTTTCAATTTATTTCTAGCACTCAGTAAAAACAAACATTATTTAATGGCCCTTCCAAAGTAGTCCAGAGCTCCATTAAAGCTTGTGAAGTCTTGCTATTTTATTTATTTGAGTTATAGACAAATTGAAATAGATGAGATGTAGAGTTTGGGGGATCTTTAATCCTGTAAAAGGGGTCCTTGAATTGAAAAAAGTTTTGAGAATCATTTGCCTTTTTCTAAGGCAGAAGGTGTGGAAGAAAAGGAACCAAACATGGGAAAACTGAGGTAAAAAGAAGACTCTAAGAGAAGTCTGAGGTTCCAAGAGAGAGAAGAAGCTAAAGATGTATATAAGTTAAGTTTTGACACAGAGAAGAGGAAGCTGCTAAGAATTTTTCTAGTTGTATCCTGCATTAGTTATGGGTTGCTGTGTAACAGATTACACATGTAATTACTAAAAACTTTTATGAATCTAAGGACTTAAAAATCCCTTCTAACTGATGGATTAATGGATGGATAGAAGGATGGCAAGGTATGTAATAATGCAAAATACAGCAACTCTTTAATTATAAAATCTAGAATGTGGATATATGGCTGTTTATTGTACAGTTCTTTCAACTTTTCTATATGTTACAAATTCTCATAATAAAATGTTATCCTTATAATACTACTTCTAGCTACTGCTTTTCCAAATGCAAAGTGACATTTTGTAGTGGCAAAGAATTGGTAACTTTTTCTCCCCAGCCTAAACAACATGCACAAGTTATTGTTAGTAGTTAGCATCTTAGCAAGCCTAATAGCATCTAGCTCTTTCTGTCCGTATAATATGCTTCCTTTTATAGGGAAGCAATGATTATACCTCTGGCATACTCCTGTATATGACAAGAGCCTGAATCACAAAACATATTTAAACAAAATATTTGTTATGTAACAGCAGCTACCAATTACTTAGTGTCTGCAGTGTTTCAGGCGCTGTGCTAGGTACTTCTGTTCTCACTTTAATCCATATAAAAATCCAAAACTGTAGGAAATTACGGATGAGGAAACTCTGCTGTAATATTTTTGCTTCTTAGTGGTGGTTCTTGTAAAAGTCTGTTTAGTATTGAAAATCAGTATATATAGTTTTGGATTCTAGTGTATTATCATCATTAATTAGTATAGTCTATGAAAAATGCCTATCATTTTTGCTTAGACCATTTGAAAAGGCCATTTTGCAGTGATCTTTCATAGGGTCTTATAATTTCTTGAACCTCCCATGACTCATGTGTAATTGAAAGAGCCATATCATTTGGAATCAGAAAGCTATGTTTTAGGTCCCAGCCACATCTCTTAAAAGCTTTGTGACCATATAGAGAATGTGAGTGAAGAATATATACAAATTCTTTTTAACTATTTTTGCAGTTATTCTGTAAATCTGAAATTATTTGTAGATAAAACAGAAAATAAATAGCTTTGTCACTCCTCTAAGCCTTAGTATACTATTTTTGAAAGTAGGAAGACCTGTACCTAATAATACCAGAGGAACCTAAAGAGAGCCTGAAGTGTGAATGCAGATACAGATATCTCAAACAATTTTCAGCCCTATTGTAGGTGTTCAGTAATTTTCACACATAGTTAAATGCACAGCACGTGTTCATTGAGAGCGGCAATATGATCTTGTAAGAATATCCTCAGTCTTGAAAAGCCAGCTAATTAGATTCGGATATTAATTCTCTCACTGGATGACATTGAGCAATTGACTCAATCCTGTCATTCCTCAATTCTTCCTACAATGGTATGAAATAGTGGAAAATATTCAATATCTAAAGGCATTCAAGCTATCCCCTAGAAAGCTACTGTAAAAATTCAGGGTAATATATTACATAATATTTACTAAGCAGCGAGCCATTTCAGTAATTGTTGTCACCCATTTGCTTCATTTATGTACTGTGATTTCTCAGTTTTTTTAATCATCACTGGGCACAAAGCAGCATCTCCCAGAAACAAATAAAGAAGCCAAACTACCACCCCGCCTTTCACAATCTAACTTGTGATAAAATATGAGAACATATTTTTATTTGTTGAAGGAAGTCTTATATATCCCAATTGAAATCATTTTTGAAGTACATCATCACATACAGATGCTATACTTAAATACATTTGTTGTTTTCAGTATTATTGAAATATTTGTGGTGAAAGAGATGATTGATTAATGCTGGTGAGTTGTTTGGATCAAAGAGGAGTTCTCCCTTTGCTAATATTTTGAGGATGAGCAGGAACATCAAGAATGATTTTAGTACAGTAGCACTCACATTTGAATCATCTTTGGATTAAAAGGTTCTAACTAGTGTCTTTTTTGCATTGCTTTTCTTAATTGTAACTATAAATCAAAACCATATAAAATTACAGAGAGCTAAATGTTTTGTAAGAACCATTTAATGACTGTAATAACCAATCTAGAGGGAGGCATCATCTTTTTGTCAGGGAAACCAAAGTCACAGAAAGACCCCTACTCTTAAATTTTTGCTTTGTCTGAAGGGAGTATATATTAAGATGTTTGGAGAAATAGTTACATAAAGTCTTTTCTGCAATATTTTACAAGAGGATATAGTACTTTGCTTAATATAAACTAATAATAAGACTGTAGCTAATGGACACAAAAGTGGATAAATATGGGATGACTTCAAAAAAGAGATATAGTTGATGTTATATATTGACTGGTGACTGCTTTCCTGTACTTAGCATTAAACAGTTTGTACCATGCAAATATCGACCTCTATCAAATGAGTGACTACAGTATTTTCATACAGATGTTCCTATAATTACTTTGTAATAAGTAAATCTTTTTGAGGCAAATACATAAAATGAAGTATTCTTCTTAAAAACCAAAAAACCTAAGGTCACTCTTTTCTTAAAACATTTTATTCTGAAGATTTCAGGAATATACATAGGATAAGATAATGGTTTCAAACTGGTTTATAATTAACTGTTTCTTAAATAAATCTTACACAGAAGTAAATAGTTCTGATGGAAATGAGGATACAGTGATTGCAGGGAGCCAGATGTTCCAGTGGCTCATTTCTTACTGTTTCTGTGGTGACCCTGACGTGTCTCTCTGGCATCCTAAGCCTCTGAAGAGTGCATTTTGAGAACTGTGGACATATGTAGGAATTTGTAATTCTTAGGCCATATGCTATTCCTTGGGCTATTGAACAACTCTGCCTTGCTGTCACTGTTAGATTACATAGGCTAGCCACTAGCAGCTATAGTTGTTCAACAGGAATATGTATATTGCATAAACAAGTTATTGTTAGTCAGCATGTTTGTCTAATCAGTACTAGTAATTAGGTATGTCATATGGGCTCAGACACTTCTGATTCTCAATTTCTTTATTGTATGTAGTGAGAGAGGATTGGGTTAGGACAAATCAGAAGCTCCTTCCAAGCACCTACCATTCTGTCATTCGATAGAGAGTCTAGAACTTCCCTTACATGAGGTAGAGAATAAGTCTTAGCCATAGACCATAACTCTGAGGGATTTAAACTCAAATTGGCGAGATAAACCTATCTGACATAAAATGAACAGAGACAATCTAGTAACAAAATGTTAATAAATTGTTTTGGACTTTAAGAGCCAAAATTATAAAGAGACAAATGTATGTAGAAAGGATCTATTTTTAAATTCTTAGATTAAAAAAAAATCCTGTTTGAGGATTAAGTTAAATAAGTTATCTAAGTTAGATAAACCAGCAAATTATGCACTTACGTATTTCCTACTAAGAATTAGAAATCAGTGCTGTTGCTCTGTTTTGATCTTAAACATGGTCTTCCAAGCAGGTGTAGGAAGGTGTTATTTTTTCTCATGCTGTCTATGAATATTAATATTATGACATTTTTACTTTAATGCCTGCTGTGAAACCTGTATTCTTACACATCTGATGAGCCAAACTATAGCTTTAATAGCTCATATAAATTCAATTGGCATATGGCTTGAACATCAAGATTATAGAGTGACAAATTTTTCCTAGTTGTTTGTGAGTACAAATTAGTATTTTCTTAAGTCCATTCTTAAAATGTATTTTTAATATAGCTATAAGGTCATATAGATATATTTCAGCATATTAAAGAAATATTTTAGTAATTTTTATGTTGAAATTTTATTTTACTTTACTAGCAGTTTTAATTCATTAACTCTTATTTTTCCTTGCAATAATAATGTATTTCCAAACCATTATAAAATTTATAGAGAATCTTATATTTAATATTTGACTGTAATACCCAATTTGGGTTTTGCTTTGCTCACAAAGGTAGAGAGAAATCCAAATTTACTCATAATAAAAGTATTAGAGAAACTGTCAATAAATTTACTGTTATAATTGAATCATACGATATCCAAATTGTTGATAATATGATCTGCTCGTTAAACAATAGTGTCTGGAGAAAATGATGGATTAATTGACTGATGGCTAAAGTTTCCCTCAAATATAATGGTTTACCCAGTTTGATTTGATTTGTGTAAAATAACTTTCTCTAATAAACAATTTGCTCAGAGGCAATAGAAGAAATGAATGGTTATCAAACCAAACTTAATTAGTCTATCCTAGATTGATATTACTTGGGGAGTCTTCGTTTTAATTGTGGAGGGCTGGATACAAAGAGTTTGGTTCATTATTTTTTCCTGTATAAACACTATTGTGTAACTACCTATGGAATAATAACATGTGAATTCATTTTAATAAATGCTTGTAAAGTGAATTAGCTAATTATGCCAGGCTAAAAATGATTCCTTTAATTATTTTGGATATTTAACTGGTACTTCAATTTTATTATTGTTAGTCTGTAAATGTGATTTGTATTAGCTCTGCCAAACTAATTATAATGTATAACTTAACAATTTAAACAGTTTTATAATGCTTATAATGTTCTCTTGTGCAAGAGAAAACATTATTTCTAGTTTGCATGAAGACAAAGGTCTGACACAAATTTAGACCAAAAGAATGGCTGTTTGTGTTTAAATAGAGAATTTTTAAAAACCCTAAATATCCAATATAGTGACTGACATCATTATATGTATGAGAAGAAAGAACATAGTTCATTCAGGAGAAGATAAAACCAGTGAAACCAGTGACTCGGTTTATCTTAAGATGGTATTAGTTTGGCACTTGAAGACATGATATAGCATAAGAGATTTGATTATTATTTTACAAGGTAGAAGCATTTTCTTCATGACTTTACCATAGACAGAAAGAAGAACTCTATCCACATTCTCAGAAAGATTTATACTAACAACTCATTATGAATGTTAAAAACAATATACTTCTTTTTTTAATTTAATTTTTATTTTATATTGGAGTATATAGTTGATTTACAATGTTGTGTTAGTTTCAGGTGTACAGCAAAGTGATTCAGTTATATATATTACATATATCCATTCTTTTTCAGATTCTTTTCCCATATAGGTTATTTATTACAGAATATTGAGTAGAGTTCCCTGTGCTATACATTAGGTCCTTGTCGATTATCTATTTTATATATAGTAGTGTGTATATGTTAGTCCCAAACTCCTAATTTATCCCTGTCCCCACCTTTCCCCTTTGGTAACCATAAGCTTGTTTTCGAAAAGTCAATATACTTTGTAATCACTTCCACTTAGCAAGCTAATTCTAATTGTCTTTGAATCAGAAGTGAATCAGAATTTTTAAAAAGGCCTTAGTAGTGAAAAATATAGCATTTTTATTTAGTTTTTCTGGGAAAAAAGCAACTACCATGATCAGGACACAGAATAGTTCCATCACCTAAGAAAAACTTTCCTCATGCTGCCATACCCTCTCCCATTCCTAACCCCTGGCAACCACTGATGTGTTCTCACTCACTATAGTTTTACCTTTTTCCAGAATGTCATATAAATGGAATCATATAGTGTTTGACCTTTTGAAACTGGCTTCTTTCACTCAGCATAATGCCTTTGAGATTCATGCATGTTTTTGTAGTATCAGTAATTTGTTTCCTTTCTGCCCCTCCCCAAATTAGCAACACTAATATCAGGTTGTCAGGTTAATATAAATGATCTACCCATATGGAAACTTAGTTTCTCCTTCAGCATATCCCCATCATAACTAGAATTTGATTTTTGCCCTTATTCATGCATATAGTTCTGTCTTTTTTAATGTCTGTATTGTAATTTTATGGATGCATTATAGTTTGTTTAACCTGTCTCCAACACAGATGCATAGATTTTTTAAGATATTATATTCAAGGCTACAGTAGGCATTCTTGTGCATGTCTTTTCTGCATGTATATCTTCCAGTAATTCCTAGAAATGAAATTTCTGGGTAAAAGAATGAACACAAAAATTTGTATGGATTAACAGTTTGCCTTCCCAAAAATGTTGAACCTATTTGTACACGCTCTTATTTTGCTCTGTCGTTATCCTTCTTTGTAATCTTTGCAAGTCTAGTAATTGAAAATATCTCACTTTTAAATTGTATTTCATTAAATATTAGTGCATTTGAACTCAATATTGTTTAAATGTCAGTTGTCTCCAATTTGATCTCTATATTCAGTCCAATACTAATTTAAAAAAAAAAATCCCAGCAAGGTTTTTTTGTTTGGTAGTTTTTTTGTTTTGGGTGGTTTTGTGGGGGTGTTTTTAGGGTCTGTTGTTATTTGCCATTTTAATAGGATTATAGTGTATCTCACTTTAGTTTTAATTTGTATTTTCTTAATGGGTAATGATGCTGAACATTATTTCTTGTACTTAATTGTCTTCCATGTGTCCTCTTTGGAAAAATGTCTGTTCAAGTCTTTTGCCCATTTTAAAATCAGGTCATTTGTTTTCATACTGTTAAATTTTGAGGGTACTTTATAGATTTTGGATACAAGTTCTTTGCTGGATATGTGATTAACAAATGTTTTCCCTCAATGTATAGCTTGTCTTTTCATTTTTTAAGTGTCCATTAAAGAGCAACTGCTTTTAATTTTGGTGAAATCTAATTTACCTTTTTTTTTTTTTATGGATTATGTTTTTAGTGTCATGCATAGTTAAATGAGCAATGTGAAAGAATTCTTTGCCTAATCCCAGGACATGAAAATAGTCTCCTAAAAGTTGTATAGTTTTGGGATACAAAACTTTTGGGATATCTTTTTTCCATCTTTTGCTTTAACCTGTATTTAAATGTAAATGCATTTTACCTTAATATGGGTTTCTAGTAGACAGCATATCATTGAGTCCTGATTTTTTTGTCCATTTTCAGAAGCTCTGTCTTTTAATAGGTATATTTAAACCATTTACACTTATTGATATTTGGATTTAGGTCTACCCTTTTCTTGTTTTATGTTTGTTTCCTCTACTTTTAATTCTGTTTCTTCTTTCCTGCCTACTTTCAGATTATTTAAATATTTATAGTATTCCATTTTATTTTATCTATTGAGTTTTTTATTATAGCTTTTCAAATTTGTTTTCATGATTACTCTAAGGATTATAATATGCATATTTAACTTTTCACAATCTATTTAGAATTAATATTTTACCACTTAAAGTGGAACGTAGGTCCTTTTATCCTCCACTGTTTGTGTTGTAGTTGCATTACGTATTACATCTACATACATTGAAAACCCCTAAGATAATGTTATAATTTTTGCTTTGAACCATTAAACATATTTTATAGAATATAAGAGGAAAATTCTGTTTATCTTGATATTTACTCTCTCTTCTTTCGTTCGTGATGTTCCAGGTCTCTCTCATATCATTTCCCTTCTATCTGAAAAACTTCCTTTTACTTTTCTTACAGAGCAGTTCTACTGACAATGAATTCTCTTAGTTTTCTATCATCTGAGAATGTCATTTTCACCTTTTTTCATAAAGAAATTTTTTTTCTGGACATAGAATTCTAGGTTGGCAGTTTTAGCACTTTAAAAATGTTTCACTTTCATCAGACTGCATGGTTTCTGATGAAAATTCCACAGTCATTTAAATTGCTATTCCCCATCATTTTATGTGCTATTTTTCTCTGGCTGCTTTCAGAATTTTTTTCTTGGCCTTCAGTTTTCGCAGTTTGGTTATAATTGTATAGGCGTGAATTTCTTTATGTTTATTCTTCATAAATGTGTAGGTCTGTGTTTTTTGCCAAATTTGGGAAGTTGTCAACCATTACTTTCATTTTTTTCTTTCTTTTTTCATTGAGGTAAAATTCACATGACGTACAATTGAGCGTTTTAAAGTGTACAATTCAGTGGCATTTAGTGCATTCAGAATGTGCAAATACTACCTCTCTTTAGTTTCAAATATTTTTCATTGCCTCAGAAGAATATTCTGTACCCATTAACTCACTCTCCATTCTCCCCTCTCCCATCCTGTGGCGATAACTCTAATCTGGTTTCTGTCTCTGGATTTGACTATTCTGGTTATTTCATATGAAAAGAACCATGCAATATGTGTGACCTTTTATGACCGGCTTCTTTCCCTTAGCATAATGTTTTCAAGGATCATCCAAGTTGTAGGATGTGTCAGTACTTTGTTTCTTTTTATGACTGAATAATACTCTGTTTTATGGATATGTATATACACCACATTTTATTTATCTCTTTATCAGTTGACAGACATTTGTGTTTCCTTCTTTTGACTGTTATGAATAGTGCTGCTATAAACATTTATGTACAAGTTTCTGTGTGGATATCTCAGAGAGAAATAAAATGTATATATAAAATATAAAATAAAATTATATATATATATATATATATATATGGAGTTGCTAAGTCATATGGTAATTTTTATGTTTAACTTTTTGAGTTACTGCCAAATTGTTTTGCACAATGGCTGCACCATTTTACATTTCCACCAGCAATGTGCGAGGGTTTCTTTTTCTCCATATCCTCATTAACACTTTTAATTTTCTGGTTTTTTTATGTATACATGTATATTTGGATTATATATTATGTATGTAAGTAATTATAACCATCTGGTGTGTGTGAAGTGATCTCACTGTGGTTTTGATTTTCATTTTCTTAGTGACAAATCATGTTGGACATAGTTTCTTGTGCTTGTTTATCTTCCTTGGATAAGTACATTCAAGTCTTTGCCCACTTTTTAATTGGGTGGTCTTTTTCTTGTTGAGTTGCAAGAATTCTTTAAATAATCTTGATACTAAACCCTTATCAGGTACATGATTTGCAAATATTTTCTCCTTTTCTGTAGGTTGTCTTTTCACTTTCTTGATGATGTCCTTTGAAGCACAAGTTCTTAATTTTGTTGATGTTCAGTTTATCTATTTCTTCTTTTGTTGCTCTTGCTTTTGTGTGAAATCTAACAATTCATTGCCAAATTCTGAGGTCATTAATATTCTGTGTTTTCTTCTAATAATTTTATAGTTTTAGCTCTTATATTTAGCTTATTGCTCCATTTTGACATAATGGTGTAATCCAACTTCATTCTTTTGCATGTGGTTAACCATTTATCCCAGCACTATTTGTTGCAGATATTATTTTTTCCCCTTTGAATGACCTTAGCACCCTTGTCAAAAATCATCTATCCATAGATTTTTGGGTTTATTTCTAACTCTAAATTCTATACCCTTGGTCTATGCTATGGTCTGAATGTTTGTGTCCCCCCAAAATTCATATGTTGAAATCCTCATCTCCAAAGGTGGTAGTATTGGCAGGTGGGACTTTTAGAAAATACTTAAGTTCTGAAGACAGAGCCATCATGCATGGGATTAGTGCATTCTAAAACAGCCTCCACAGAGATCCGTAACCACTGCTGCCATATGAGGATCTGGAAGAGAGCCCTCATCAACCCATGCTTGCACACTGATCTTGGACTCCTCCCTGGAAGCCTCCAGAACGGTGAGAAATAAATTTCTGTTGATTATAAGCTACCCAGCCTGTGATAAAAGCCCAAACAGACTAAGACAGTCTATACGTCTCTCCTTGTGCCAGTACTGTACTGTTTTGATTATTGTGGCTTTGGGGTAAGTTGTGAGATTGGGAAGTGTGAGTCCTCCAACTTTGTTTTTCAATATTGTTTTTGCTATTCAGAGGCCCTTGCAATCTTATATGAATTTAAAGATCATCTTTTCCATTTCTGCAAATGAAGGCAATTGGAAATTGTATTGAATCTGTTTCTTAACAATATTAAATCTTTTAATCCATTAGCATGGAATGGCTTTCCATTTAATTAGGTATGTAATCTCTTTCAGCATTGTCTTGTGATTTTCAGTGTACACATCTTTCACCTCCTTGGTTAAATCTATTCCAAGATATTTTATTCTTTTGGATGCTATTGTAAATGGAATTATTATCTTTATTTCCTCTTTGCATTGTTCATTGCTGGTGTATAGAAACCTAACTGATTTTTGTGTATTGATTGTGTACCCTGCAACTTTGTTGAATTTGTTTAGTAGCTAGTATATGTTTTCTGAACACTGTAGTATGTTCTCTTTATAGAATCATGTCATCTAAAAATAGAGATAGTTTTATTTTTTCCCTTTGCAATTTGGATGTCTTATATTTCTTTCTCTTACCTAATTTCTGTAGGTAAAACTTTCAGTACAGTGTTGAATAGTAGTGGTAAAAGTGGGATCCTTGTCTCATTCCTGATCTTAGGGGGAAAGCTTTTAGCCTTTCACCATTGAGTATGATGCTAACTATTTTCCCCTTTGATTCTGTCAGTGTTTGCTTCATATATTTTGAAGCTGTTGTATGGTGCATATGTGTTTATAGTTTTTATATCTTCTTGTTGATTTGACCCTTTAATCAATATATAATGTCTGTCTTTGTCTCTTGTAGCAATATTTTGATTTAAAATCTATTTTATCTGATATTGGTATAGCCACTCCAGCTATCTTTTGATTATTGTTTGTATGGAATATCTTTTTCCATCCTTTCACTTTCAATCTATTTGTGTCTTTGGGTCTAAAGTGAATTGCCTGTAGGCAGCATGTAGTTGGATCATTTAAAGTCATTCTGGCAGTCTCTGTCTTTTAATAGGTGAGTTTAATCTATTTACGTTTAAAGTTGTTACTAATAATGAAAGACTTAGTTCTGCCACTTTGCTGTTTGTTTTCTATATATCTTATACCTTTTTTGTTCCTTAATTCCTTCCATACTGCCTTCTTATGCATTTTATTGATTTTTTCTAGTGTCAGTTTTGACTCCCTCTTCAATTCTTTTTCTGTAAATTTTTTATTTTCTTAGTGATTGTCATGAGGATTACAGTTAACATCCTGAATTTATAACAATCTAGTTTGAATTGATACCAAGTTAACTTCAATACCATACATGAACTCTTCTCTTATTCAGCAGCTCATGCCTTTTATGTTGCTGTTGTCACAAAATACACAAAATCTGTATAGAATATGCCCATTCACATAGATTTATAATTATTTTTTAGGCTTGTTTCTTTTAAATCATATAGACAATAAAAAAGAAGAGTTACAAACTGAAAATAAAATAATATTAGCTTTTATGTATATACCTATGTGATTAACTTTACCAGGGATCTCTATTTCTTTATATAGCTTTGAGTTGTGGTCTAGTATCCTTTCAGTTAAGCCTGGAGGAATTTCTTTAGTATTTCTTGTAGGGCAGGTCTACTAGTGATGGCTTTTTATTTTTTTTAAATCTGGGAATGTCTTAATTCCTCCTGAATTTTTGGAGGACAGTTTTGCTAGATATAGAATTCTTGGTTGACAGCTTTTTTTTTTTTTTTGCTGCATTGGGTCTTTGTTGCTGTGCTTGGGCTTTCTCTAGTTGCGGCAAGCGGGAGCTACTCTTCATTGCAGGGCACAGGCTTCTCATTGCGGTGGCTTCTTTTGTTGTGGAACACGGGCTCTAGGCATGCTGGCTTCAGTAGTTGGCAGCACACAGGCTCAGTTGTTGCAGCACGTGGGCCCTAGAGCATGCAGGCTTCACTAGTTGCAGCATGCAGGCTCAGTAGTTGCAGCTCACAGGCTCTAGAGCGCAGGCTCAGTAGTTGTGGTACGCGGGTTTAGTTGGTCCATGGCATGCGGGATCTTCCTGGACCAGGGATTGAACCCGAGTCCCCTGCATTGGCAGGCAGATTCTTAATCACTGCGCCACCAGGGAAGTCCCTGTTTGACAGCTTTTTTCTTTCAACATTTTAAATACATAATCCCAGTGTCTTCTGGCCTCCATGGTTTTTGATGAGAGATCAGATGTTAATCTTACTGAGGATGTCTCATACTTGACAAGTTATTTTCTCTTACTGCTTTCAGGATTTTTTTCTTTGTCATTGTCTTTTGACAGTTTGACATAATAATGTGTCTCATGGTGAATCTCTGTTAGTTTATCCTGCTTCAAGTTCATTGAGCTTCTTGGATATATAGATTTGTGTGTTTCATCAAATGTTGGAAGTTTGGGGCCATTATTTTTTCCAGTATTTTTTCTGCCCTTTTCTCTTTCTCTCTTCCTTCAGAGACTTCTATAATGTGTATGTTGATATGCTTAATGGTTTCTCATAGGTCCCTTAGGTGTTGTTCATCTTTCTGTGTTCTTTTTCTTTCTGCTCCTTAGACTGAGTACTTTCCAATTGCCCTATTCTCAAGTTTACTGAGTCTTTCTTCTGCCTGCTCAGATCTGCTATTGAACCTCTACTGAATTTTTTCATTTCAGTATTGTACTTCTCAGCTCCAGAATTTCTATTTGGTTCCATTTTACAATCTCCCTTTTCTAAATTAACAGTCCCTACCTAAGTGTTTATATAGTGTTCTCCTGATTTCTTTTAGTTTTTTATCCATGCTTTCTTTTAGCACTTTGAGCATATTTTAAGACAGTTAATTTAAGTCTTCATCAAATAAGACCAATGAATGGGCTTTCCTCATGGATTGTTTCTGTCAGTTTATCTTTTTCCTATGAATGGATCATACTTTCCTGTTTGTGTGTTTTGTGGTTTTGGTTTGCTAGTACTTTGAATACTGGTCTACTTCTCTAATCTGCCCACTATCCTTTACTTTGCAAAGTCTTCAAATAGCTTCTCCATGCTTTCTGTGCAGGATTTATATTTGTACTCAGTGGGAGAGACAGGTTATAGTTTGCTTATTTCATCTTGCCAGGATCCAGAACCTCTCTAAACCATTCTTTTTTTTTTTTTATAAAGATGAGTATTTAATAGTGATGAAAGGTACAATCCACAAAGAAGATAAAATCATCATAAACATTTACATTTCAAAAATATCAGAGAAATTTATAAAGTAAAATCTATTATATAAACACAAAGACGCACTGAGAAAGCCTCAATAATAGTGGAGATTTCCCCTTGCCCTTCAAAAAATCAGTAGGTGAAATAGATAACAAATAGATAGGGATATGGCAGATATGAAAAACCATTGCAAGTCCAATTTAATAAATGTGCTTTGAACTTTTAAAAATATAGAACGTATTGCATATTTTGAATTACATATTTGAAATTCTTTTTAAACCATTCTTATTGTAAGCTATATGTCTGCCTGCTCTAGAAAAAGCATACTTGATTTTTACAGACTGTTTGGAATATAGTATGTGCCCAACTAAGTATTTACTGATTGATTATACCACCCAGTTGTTAAGGGCATGTGATGTTAATAAAGAGATTTATCTGCAGTTTTAGGTAAATGTGCATTAACAAAAGCAGGTAGCTTTCTGAGCTTCCATTTGAAATGAACATCATACTTGCATGTGTATGTATCTTTGTATATCTCTATGTCTTTGTAATGATATGTACCATCTTGTAGCATCTAGATTTATAAGTATCTTATTATTATTTGTATACATTTTCTTCTAAAAACTAAAAAGCCATCATAAGATTTTTTTTATGAATAATGACTAATGGAAATATCATTTGATGTTTAGTAAAAATGAATCGTCTTGAAATTTATATGCTCACAATAAACATGACCATTTAAGCTTCATTTCATTTGAATAAGCACTTTAAAAGTTTGAGTGCTTATTCTATTAAAGAAATCATGTATATATATTTATATCCCAGGGACAGAGAATAGTGAAAGTATTTTATGACCATTTTTAAAGAATTACGTGATTTTTTTTTTTTTTGGTAGAGCATAGAAAAGTTTATCTTATCCACTAGAACATAAGTACAAGTTGTAAATTGATGTTAAAATTAAAAGCTCATTAGATTACAGATTTAGGTATTCATGGCCCCATTAATGGAACTTTGGGATCAAGAAAGAAATATATGCTCTAGTCCCATTGCATAAAAAGTGGGACACATTTTATACAGTCTGATATTCCTTTTTTTGGGGGGGGGCTCTGTTGGGTCTTCGTTGCTGTGTGTGGGCTTTCTCTAGTTGCGGCAAGTGAGGGCTACTCTTCGTTGTGGTATGCGGGCTCCTCAATGTGGTGGCTTCTCTTGTTGCGGAGCACAGGCTCTAGGCATGTGGACTTCAGTAGTTGCAGCACATGGGCTCAATAGTTGTGGCCCACAGGCTCTAGAGCACAGGCTCAGTAGTTGTGGCGCACGGGCTTAGTTGCTCCGTGGCTTGTAGAATCTTCCCGGACCAGGGATCGAACCCATGTCCGCTGCATTGGAAGGCGGATTCTTAACCACTTCGCCACCAGGGAAGTCCCTATACAGTCTGATATTCTAAAAGGCTTTACAAATTTCAATACTATCTCTAATCTTAAAATTAGTTTGATTATGTTGGATGTATAGTCATGAGGAAATGGTTCAGATAGTCATAGAAACTTGAGGTGGAATCTTCCTTAAAAATCCCCTAGGATATGGTACCAAGCCAGGGGTCTTCCCTTAGTCTGCAATTCCATTAATGTTTGAATTTAGCATTTTGATGTTCTAAGTGATGGCATTTCTTCAACTTCCCCAGATGATTTCTCATAACTTAATATATTTTCCTGGCATCTAGCTTTCTCTAGTAAATCAACTCTTGACTATTTAGAAAACAAATTTATTTAAACTTTTTTCTTTCTCCTCTAGCTCTAGAATTACTGTTGAGCTGTTGCACAGTTTCTTAGCACACCATTAAACATGCAGTTCAAACCACTGTATTCCAATATTCAGTTTGGTTTAATTCATTCTTTATTGGGCACTAATATTGTGTCAAGCCCTATGTTCTAGATACCAGTGAAATAGGAAATGCGATTTCATACCAGATCCTGAGAAATTCTGGTTAATAAGTGAGACATACACACAAATAGTTATAAACATTCCATGCAACACATACAGTGGCATCAAGATTGGATGTTGTACAGAGGAGATGGTTTATTCTGTCTGGGTCAGGAATGGGGGATGGATTCGTGATCTAAATTCTGAAAAGCCACAGAAGAAAATGGAAATAAAGCCAAATATAAAGTAATTTTGAAAAAGCATCATGGTGATAGAGTGATTAAATAGAAAAGGAGATAAGAATAGGCAGATTTACCATGATGCTGTTGAAGCTTAAGCTTTGCAAAAGGGCCTACCAAACCTGCTCTGCCCCTCCTTATAAGAGATAAGTAACAATATTTTTGTCAGGGATATAAAATAAAAGAGAGGAAAAATCTTACAACTTAGTAGATAGACAAAATTTCTAAAAGATGACTTGAAAAGCTGAAGCATATTGGTATTTCTCCTTTCTGTCTTTACCAAAAAAAAAAAAAAAAATAGCCCTTATGTATGCCAAAGCAAGCAAATTCTATTTATTAGAAAACCAAATTTCAATAAGATAGATTATCTTAGAATGTTCATATTTGTAGGGGACTTTAAATGAAATTTGGTTAGTTCAGTCCTATCATTTTACGGGTGAGGAAACCAAGATCCAACAAGATTAATTAAAGAAAACAAATCTGTTTGCCATTTTTGTTCTTTTTTCAGTATACTCAGCATCCCTCTCTCTTGGGTATTTCAAAAGAAACTGTTAGGGCAAATATATTCTCTTTTTTGGAATTACCTCTACTGTTTGCTTGTATCTGTAATCTGAATAAATATAATGTTGAAGCTGGAAAAAGTCATGGAGATCAGCTGTTCTTAAACTTTTGAGGAGCAGAAATCATTTTGAAGATTGGATAAAGTTCATTCCCTATGCCCCATTCATTGCCCCCGGACTTAGGTGAGTAAATAATTCCTGCCATAGATGGAGAAACCTAAGATTCAGAAACAGAGAGAATGATTTTTTTTCAAAATCCCAAAGTGGCCAATAGCAGACAAAATTAGAATGGTCTACTTATACATTACCCCTAACAGTTAACTTTTTCAAATTGTAATAAATTGATAAAATAGTAGTTTGTTTCCTGTTTGTCTCACCTCTCCCCTCCCCCACAAATTGAATGTAGAAATACTAGTATACCTATCTGGAGAGTTAGTTTCTTCTTCAGAATATCGCCAACATAATTAGAACTTGATTTTCACTCTTATTCACACATGTATTTTTGCCTTTTTAATGGCTACATTTTATTCCAGTTTACGGATGCATCATACAGTTTAACCTGTCTCTAATATAGATACTTAGATTTTTAAAAATATTATATTCAGTGCTGCAATAAACATTTTTGTGCTTATCTGTTCTATAAGTATATCTCCAACAATTTCTAAAAATTAAATTGCTAGATGAAAGAATAAACATGAAAAAATTTTTATGGACTGCAATTTGCCTTCCAAAAAGATATAACCAATTTGTACCTCACCAAAAAAATAAACAGTTGTTATTTTTCTGTAACTTTGCAATTTTTATAGTTCTTTGTAATCTTTGCCAATCTAGTAATTGAAAAGATTTTACTTTTATTTAATTTATATTTTATTAATTATTAATGCACTTGAACTTAATATATTTCAAACAGCACAGTGTGACATTTAGATTCAATGCAGTCATGGTCCAAATCTTAGCAAGGTTTTTTTGTCGTTATTGACAAGCTGATTCAAAAATTTTGTGGAAAGGCAAATGAACCCTTTCAGTTTCAGAAAAAATTGAAAAAGAAAAAGTTGAAAACTGATACTACCCAATTTTAAGACTTAATATAAAGCTACAGATGGCAAGCCAGTGTATACTGGCTAAAGGATAAGCATGTAGTTCAATGGGATAAAGAGCCCAGAAATTGACCCACTGATAGGTCAACTGATTTTTGGCAGAGGTTAAAGAGAAATTTAATAGCAAAAGGATAGTCTTTTCAATAAAATGGTGCTGGAACAGCTGGACATCCATACGCAAAAAGAACCTTGACACATACCTCACACCTTATACAAAAATCAATTCAGAATGGATCATAGACCTAAATGTAAAATGTAAAACTATAAAACTTCTAGAAGAAAACATAGGAGGAAATTTGTGTAACCTTGAATTAGGTGATGAATGCTTAAAACTGACACCAAAAACACAATCCATAAAATAAGAAAAAGTTGATAAATTGTACTTTAAAATGTTTACTCTGTGAAAGACACTGTTCTAACAAGAGAGAGCCACAGAATGGGAGAAAATATTTGGAAATTGAATGTCAGACAAAGAACTTGTATTCAGAATATACATAGAACTCTAAAAATTCAACAGTAAGTGTAGTAGGCAGAATAACGGCCACCCCAACCATGATCTACGTTCCTAATTCCTGAAACTTGTGAATATGTTGCTTTATATGGCAAAGAATTATGGTTGCAGATGGAAATAAGTTTGATCATCTGACTATAAGATAGGGAGAAGACCCTGGGTTATCTGACTGGGCCCAATATAATCACAAGTGTTCCTAGGTTCTTAAAAATGGAATGATGATGCAGAAGAAGCAGTCAGAGTGATGTGATGTGGAAAGGACTCAATCCACTGTTGCTAGTTTTGAAAATGAGGGGTGAGGGCTATGAGCCAAGGACCACTTGCAGTCCTTGAAATCTATAGAAGGCAAGAAAATAAATTTTTCCCTAGAATCTCCAGAAAGAAATGTAGGCCTGCTGATTCCTTGACTTTAGCCCAGTGAGACCTGATTTGGACTTCTAACCTACAGAAATGTAAGATAGTAAGTTTGTGTTGTTTTAAGCCATTACATTTGTGATATTTTGATACAGCAGTAAAAAACTAATACAGTAAAATAATAATAATAATAATAATAAAATGGGCAGTAGATCTGAATAGATAATTCACCAGAGAAGATATGTGGATGGCAGATAATGATATGAAAATATACTCAACATCATTTATCATTAGAGAATGCAAATTAAAACTAATGAGATACCACTACAAACTTGTTAGAATTGTTAAAAGCAAACAAAAAATTTGACAGTACTAAATACTGACAAGAATCTGGAGCAACAGAGACTCATTCATTGCCAGTGGGATTGCAAAATGATATGGCCACTTTTGGAAGATAGTTTGACAGTTTCTTATACATCACTCCTAGGTATTTATCCAAGTGAATTGAAAACTTATGTTCACATAGAAACCAGTATGCTAATATTTATAGCAGCTTTATTCATAATCACCATAATGCAGGAACGAACAAGATGTCCTTCAGTACGTGAATGGATAAACAACAGGTGAGTCGTACATCATACAATGGAATAGTACTCAACAATAAAATGGAGTGAACTGCTTATTCTTACAACAACATGGATGAATATTGGATGCATTTTGCTGAAAACAAAGCCATAACTTAAAGGCTATGTATTGTATGAGTCCATTCATATGACTTCTGGAAAATGCAAAGCTAATAAATGGAAAACAGATCAGTGGGTTACCCAGGGGGCAGGGAAAAGGAGGAATGGTTGACTACAAAAGGGGCACACAGAGGAATTTTTAAAGTGATGGAACTGTTGTATATGGTACTAAGATGTTGGATGTGTGACTCTATGCATTTGTTAAAAGCCACTGAACTTCAACTGATATAGATTAAAAAGTCAGCCAAGATGTCAGGGGATCCCAGGCTAGAATTGAGACTTTCTAGTGAACTTTACAGTGAAGAAACTGGGTCAAACTCTACCTTACTCAAATAATCAAGGTTAAAATCAACAATGATAAGTCAAGTGGTAGTACATCTGTAGTGTTCTTCCCATAACCCATAACCCCTGTCTGATCATAAGAAAACATCAGATAAACCCAAAATGAAGGAAATTCTGCAAAATACCTGACTAGTGGGCTTCCCTGGTGGCGCAGTGGTTAAGAATCCGCCTGCCAATGCAGGGGACACGGGTTCAAGCCCTGGTCCGGGAAGATCCCACATGCCGCGGAGCAACTAAGCCCGTGCGCCACAACTACTGAGCCTGCACTCTAGAGCCTGCGAGCCACAACTACTGAGCCCACGAGCCACAACTACTGAAGCCCGCACGCCTAGGGCCCGTGCTCTGCAACAAGAGAAGCCACTGCAGTGAGAAGCCCGCGCACCGCAACGAAGAGTAGCCCCCGCTCTCCACAACTAGAGAAAGCCCTCGGGCAGCAACAAAGATCCAACCCAGCCAAAAATGAATAAATAAATAAATTAATTAAAAAAAAAAAAAATACCTGACTAGTGCTCTTCAAAAGTATCAAGGACATGAAAAGCAAAGGAAGTCTGAGAAACTGTCACATACCGGAGAGACCAAGGAAATATAATGACTCAGTACAAGTGAAGTCGACTGATTCCTTCCTATAGCAAATAAAAGTCATTAGTGGGAAAACTCGTGAAATACAAATCAAGTCTGTAGTTCAGTTGATAGTGTTACTGTAACAATGGTAATTTTTTAATTTTGACAAATGTACCTTGATTATATCAGATGCTACCATTTGAAGCTGGATGAAGGATATCTGAGAACTCTGTACTATATTTGCAACTTTCCTATAATCTTAAAATTATTCCGAGATAGGGCTTCCCTGGTGGCGCAGTGGTTAGAAATCCGCCTGCCAATGCAGGGGACACGGGTTCGTGCCCCGGTCCGGGAAGATCCCACATGCCGCGGAGCGGCTAGGCCCGTGAGCCACAACTACTGAGCCTGCGCGTCTGGAGCCTGTGCTCCGCAACGGGAGAGGCCGCGACAGTGAGAGGCCCGTGCACCACGATGAAGAGTGGCCCCCGCTCGCCGCAACTGGAGAAAGCCCTTGCACAGAAACTAAGACCCAACACATCCAAAAATAAATAAATAAATAAATTTATAAAAAAAAAAAATTATTCCGAGATAAAGATGTTTGTTTACAAAGTATACATTCTTTCAAAATATATATTTATGCAGGTGAACATCTCTTTGTTTGTTGATCATTTTTTTGGTGAGTTGCCTATTATAATCTTTGCCCACGTTTTGTTTAGGTACACTTTTTATATGTGATTGCAATTGCTACATCGACTTGTTTTAGGCTCTGTATAAATTTTATCAGTAACTAAAAAAGCTTGTGTTTTTATTCATTTTCACACTTTTTTTGAGACTGTGTTCTAATAGGAAGACTGATTGTAAATGTTTCCTTTTGTTGTCTTCTCTGCCTTAGATGCTGGAAGCTTTTTCATACACTGTCATTTAATCCTTGTTAAATAATATCCTTGTTAAAAAAAATACCTACTTTTCAGGTAAGAAAACCAAGGCTTGGAGGTTAATAACTGGTCAAAAATTAAAAGCGAGGTGGAGATTTAAATTTAGGTCTTGCTCTAGTTCCCTTTCTTTCCCATATGATAAATTGCCTTTTCTGCAGTATAGTAGGAAAACTTCAGGAAAAAATGTTTTGACTTCTTAAAATCAAATAACATACATTACAAAATGTAAAACCAAAACCCATATCTTCTATTCTACTTGTAAATATGGGTATTTTGTTAAAGAAGGTATATTAGAGAAAATTACAAACTAGATTGGTCAAATGAACAAATTGTTCATGTATCAGAAAATCCACTGTAGTCTTTACTTTTCATTAGGAAGCAAAATACCAGTAAAATAATATACCTCTGGGTTTTAAGGAGTTTGAACAGCATGATCATTCATTGCAGTTTGTTGAATTTCAGGAAAGACTGTAATAATGCTTCTAAATTTGGACATAGACTTTTAAGACTGTGATTATACTTATTTTATCAGTTCAAGTAAAGCCACCCTTGAGTTTAAGATATTTTCTTTGCTAAAAGGCAGTTTGGGTAGGCTTCAGAACCAGCCATTTGGTTTGAGTACCAGCTCTGCTTTTTATTTAATTGTGTTATTTTAATCTCCATGTATATAGCATATTATGTATCTCATCCTTATAAGTTATGTTAGTATATCTGCATAAACTACCATGTTGAAAATCTGATAACATAAATGCCTTTATATACTTTAATCCTTTGTCTGCGACTCCAAAGGAAAAAAAAGACTTTCAATCTCAATGTAATATAATGAAATAATCTCTAAGAATCTCTCCTTGATACCTAGAATCTGTTTCCACTGATAAAAGACAATCTTTACTGTTGAAAACCCATAGTCAGAGAGGAGCTTCATATGCTCATACAATAATATCAACTAAATATAGATCACATTTTTAAAACTTAAAGAAATAAACATCAGAGTATCTAACATAGAGATTACTGGTTCAATAGTATTTTCTTATTTTGGCAGCTGCAAAAATTCACTTAACTGTCTTGGATCCTAAATATCTTCCTATGGATAAAGTATAGCACTGCCTTCCCTGGGATACACTAAATAGCTTTTTCCTTCTATTAATTATTAAGGACTGACTTAAGCGTCAGCTTCAAATAATCAGGATAATCTGGTGTCCTAGATGCCAAAGGAGATTGCAAGAAGAGTGTTAAAGATGGGGTGTCAGGTAGCCTTGAATATCAAAATAAAATGAAACCTGAGATTAAGGTTGTTAAATCTGCCTGTGAGGGGTTCTTTGAAGTGATGGTGCAGACAGCAAATGACATATTACATTGTAATTGTTTGTTCACATCTGTCTACCCTTACAGACTGAGTTCTATTATAGAATGGCCTGTTTCTTTTAAATCTGTATTGGCAGCACCTAATATTGGGCCTAAGCTTAAGTGTAACATTAATTTTTGAGAAGGGAAAGTGTCTTGGAAAAGCTCCATTTTTTTCTTTACTCTTACGTTACACTTCACTTCATCCTTACAGTTCAATTCAGTTCTGACACTATCTACTTGGAGTTAGCATCAGATTCCCCAAGTTAAGGGCTCAGTCCCACAAGACTGCCCCCTCCCTTCAGACGCCAATGGCAAGTCCCATGTAATCACCTGTACTTCTGACTGAAATGGAGGTTCCCATGACCCCTTCTTTGGGTTTGATAATTTGCCAGAATGGCTTACAGAACTCAGAGAAGCACTTAGGTTTACCAGTTTATTATAAAGGATATAATAAAGAATACAGATGAAGAGACACCATATGGCAGGGTATCGGAAAGCAGGGTGGAGCTTCCATGCCCTCTTTGGCCATGCCACCCTCCCAGAACCTCCATGTGTTTGGCATCCTGGAAGCTCTCCAAACCCCGTGTTTTTGGTACTTTTATGGAGACTTCATCACTTCGACATGACTAATCATTAACTCAGTAACTCAATATCCACCCTCTCATTCCTGGAGGATGGGGAGTAGGGCTGAAAGTTGCAAGCTTTTAATCACGTCTTGATCTTTCTGGTGACCGGCAGCCATTCTGAAGCTCTCCAGAAACCTAGCAAGATTTGCCCAATTAAAACAAAAGACATCCCTATCACCCAGGAAATTCCAAGGGATTTAGGAGCTCTGTGTCAGGAACCAGGGTCAAAGGCCAAATATTAGAACAAAAGATGCCCCTAGTGCTCTTATCATCTAGGAAACTTCAAGGGTTTTAGGAGCTCAGTTCCAGGAACTTGGGGCAGAGACCAATATGTATGTATTTTCTGTTATTTCACAAGAGAGGAAGGAAAGAAAACGGATAGTAGCTTGTGGGGAACTAAGGTCATCACAAAGATTTTTGTTTCTTTATTTGTTTTTATAATAGGTGACAGGATATTGAGAGGGGGAAGGGAGAGATGAAGAAAAGTCATAGGGCCTTGATTATCTCAGCCAAGTGGGAGGCATTCAGTCCTCCACTGAAAATAAAGGGCACCAGACTGGAGTGAGGACATTGAAGAAAGTGGAGAAAGGTTAGAACAGAAAGTAAATTATGGTTTAAAAAATAAATAAATTGCAGGTAGCTGTAAGGACCCAGCTGAGGTGAGAGCACTAATGAAACACTCAAGCCCATTTTAGAGCTGAGTGTCTAAATAATAATGTGAGAATAATATTAGAATAACTATTATTGCTGTACCTCAGGAGATTCTGTGTCTTTTACTCTCCAGCATAATATTTCATATTTTATAAATTATATTAATTTTATAAAAAATTATATATTTTTTTATTTTTATAAGTTGCTGTCTTCTTTCCTCGAAAGTAATCCTACTGATAGTTGTGCTATCTCTGTGAAGGTATGACTGATGAGGTCATATCTAAGCAACATTACCCATGTGGTCCATAAAGCTCACCTGTGGATTATTTTCTGCTTTATGACTATGGAGCCTTTAGTGTGATTTAGGGTTCATTTCACTCAGCATATACTACCTAGACACTATGTGTCTGGCACTGCCTTAGTCACACAATGCTAAACCTCCAGAACTGACAGTCTAGTGAGGAAGAGAAAATATATACACAGTTGCAATGTTATCTAAGGAGTGCCTTCAGGTAGTATTTTATTTTAAAAGCATGTGATGGGTAACCCAAGGCACTGAATTTCTAATGCTGGAATACCAAGGAGTTCAGGAAGTGCTACTGGACAACTTGGAGGAGGTGGGGAAAGCTGTAACAAATGATACTTAATTTGCATCTTCAAAGCCTAGTTTACCGGGGTAACCTGGGAGAGAAGGGATTACATACTAGTATTTCTCAACCTTTTTAAATCCATGACCCTCCTTTGATTAAAAAAAAAGTTCATGTCTGTCTTCCACATTATTTTGAAATTTCAACTCAAATGAAATATAGCTAAAAATAAATCAAAACAAGGACTAAACAATTGAACAAAAATGTTCAAACTATAAATTCACTTCCCCTCTCCCTACTCTTCCTGTGTCACCCATCATGCTTTAGATGGGAGGGAGTTTATTGATGCATCTATAATTACTTGATAAGCAGGTATGGCACCTCTGTGGTATATATACCACTACTACATGATCATAAGGTTTCTCTCAGAAGGCAGAGGTTTAAACACCATAATTGGCATTTATGAAGGCCAATTGTATATATGAGTTCCTTGTGCAATATGCCTCTAATACAGGATCACAGAGTATTGCTTTCCATTCTGCTTTTGACCTCTAAGTTGGTTTTCCGTAGACTGACATTTTACATTAAGCCTTCCTTGACTACTCCTTCCTGTGCCCAGAGTGGTTCAGCTTCCTTTAATGTGCCTTCTTAGAAACCTGTGCTACAGATTTGGGCACTTATCATTTTTACTAATAATTGCCCTTTTCATCTGTGTCCCTAAAAGCTTGTAAACTAATAGAGAGCAGAAATTGTGTTTTTCCTACCACCGTTTATTTCCCAGAATACTGTCATTGCCAAGTAGGCAATGAATATATATTTGTTAAATGAGTAAATATAATTAAAAGTCATATTAGCATTAAACAAAATTATACAATGAGACAAGTTTATCTGTAGTTTTTCTTGCCCACCTCTATCACTCTAGCATCTCTAAGTTTTTCCTCCCGCTTTTTTTTTCCTTCAGGGAACCTACGTCTACATATTGCCTTGAGCCCCCGGGTATCAAGGCGATGGTGGAAGGGTGAGGATCTGATTAACATTCTAGTACAGAATAAAAGTTTGCTTCTGTATTTTACATGTGTCATTATAGTGTTTTCAGGTGTCTTTTTAAAAATGTTTGTTTATAGAAAAAGTAATATAGTCATTTGGTACAAAAATGCAAAATACAGAGAGGAATGCACTGTGACAAGTGATTTCCCTGTCCCCTCCATCCCTCAGCCATCAAATTCTGGCTCCTAGAAACCATACTTACCAGTTTCTTGTGTATTTTTATGGAGCTATTCTATACATATTCATATTGTATGTCTTCTAACTTGTAATATCTTCTTTTAAAGGTGTTTCAAATATGTATGTAATCAAAAAGCCAGGTGGTTTGTCCTGTAAAATTTCTCACAGTCTAGATATTGCTGATTATATTTTGGTATATTCTTCTGTCCCTGTATTTCTTGTATATTAGTAGTAAGATACAGAGACCTCAGGCTTGATTTTTTCTTTGTTTTGTTTTGTTTTTGGTCAAGACTGCTTCATAAGTTAGGTTGTATACTTACCATACTTACTTTGCCTATTCTGGATGTTTCATATAAATGGAGTCTACACAATATGTAATCCTTTGTAACTGACCTGTTTCATTTAGTATATTTTCAAGGTTCATCTGTGTTATAGCATGTATCAATATTTCGTCTCTCTTTATTGTTGAATAATACTCCTTTGTATGAATACACCACATTTTATTTGTTCGTTCATTCATGGAGGGACATTAGGATTGTTCCTAATTTTGGCTATTAGGAATAATGCCATGAACATTCATGTACAAGTTTTTGTGTGGATATATATTTTAATTTCTCTTGGGTACATACCTAGGAGTAGAATTACTCAGTCAGATTGTAGCTCTATGTTTAACATTTTAAGGAACTGCCAAACTGTTTTCCAAAGTAGCTGCACCATTTTACATTCCCACCAGAGGTGTATGAGGGCTCCTGTTTGTCCAAAACCTTGCCAACATGTGTTGTTACCTGCCTTTTTTATTCTATTCATCCTAGTGGATTTGGAGAGGTATCTCATTGTGGTTTTGACTTACATTTTCCTGATGGCTGATGATATTGAGCATCTTTTCATATGCTCATTGTCCGCTTTTATATCGTCAGAGAAATATGTTTTCAGATCCTTTGCCCATTTTAAAATTGGGTTATTTGCTTTTTTATTATTGGGTGTTAAGTGTTCTTTATATAACCAGGTACAGGTCTCTTTTCAGATATATAACTGTGTAGATATTTTCCTTCATTCTTTGAGTTGTCGTTTCACTTTCTTGGTGGTGTCCTTTGAAGCATAATAGTTTTTAATTTTGATGATGACCAGTTTTAATTTTTCTTTTGTTGCGTGATCTTTTGATGTTGTAACTAAGAAGTCACTGCCTAATCCAAGGTATTGAAGATTTACTCCTATGTTTTCTTCTAAGATTTTTGTAGTTTTAACTCTTACATTTAGGTCTTTGATTCATTTTGACTTAATTTTTGTGTATAGTATGAGGTGTAAGGGTCCACTTTCATTCATTCATTTTTCCTAATACCACTTGTTGAAAAGAGTATTTTTTTGCCCACTGGATGGTCTTGGCACTCTTGTTGACAATCAGTTGATTGTAAATATGAGGACTTATTTCTAGAATCTAAATTTTGTTCCACTGACCTATATGTCTGTTCTTATACCAGTACCAAACTGTCTTGACTGCTGTAGCTTTGTCATAAGCTTTGAAATCAGGAAGGAATTGTTATTCTTTTTCAAGATTATTTTGACTATTCTAGATCCCTTGGATTTTCATGTGATTTTTAGGACAACTTGTCAATTTCTGCAAAGAAGTCAGCTGTGATTTTGAGAGCGACTGCACTGAATCTGTAGATTAATTAGGGGATTATTGCCATCTTAACAATATTGTCTTCCAGTCTGTGAACATGGAATGTCTTTTCATTTATTTAGGTCATTTATTAGTTCTAATAGCTTTCAGTGGATTCCTTTTCTACATGCAAGATCTTGTCATCAGCATGAAGCGATTTAATCTTTGTGTTAACAGTGTCTGTCAGTAATAGTCAAGGACAGTTTCATTCCCTTAAGCCCCTTCTCCTTCATGTTTTCTTTCTAGTTCTTTTTTCTCCTTACAATACTGTCTGCCTTCTTTCTTTGTAGCTCCTTCTTAGTCCATCTCCTTTCTGCATTTGGGCTTTTCTCTAATAATCCGAATTCACCTCTTCTTTCCTCCTTTGTGTTCTCTCTGCTGGAATCCTTATCCTTATGGCTTTTCCTCTTCTCCTCTACTTAACCTCTTTTTCTTGCACTTGGCACTTTTTTTCTCTCTAGTGTCTATCTTTATTGCCTGCCTGATGGACATTGACACTGTTCTCTCAGGAGAGGTGATTGGAGTTATTTCTGAGGTCTAGACTATGTTTACCAGAGTTATTTTCTTATGGAAGTAGTTGTAGCAGCTATTTTTAGCTTTATTGAGATATATGTTACTTACAATAAAATAAACAGATTTTAAGCATTCAATCTGGTGAGTTTTAACAAATGTATACATCAGTGTTTACATGGTTTTAACACCAAGGAAATTTCCTCATTTCTCTTTCTAGTTAATGTCCCTCTTCCGCCAGCCCATGAGAGGAACACTTTCTAATTTTTATCACCATAGATTGTTACCTGTTTTTAGATTTTATATGAATGAAAACATACAGTATGTGCTCTTTCAAATCTGACGTTTTTTCACTCAATAAGGATTCATCCGTGTTGACATGCATGTAGTAGTTCGTTCCTTCCTTTTAATTACTGAGTAGTATTCTGTTATATGAATATAACACAATTTGTTTATTCATTCTCCTGCTGATGGACACTTGAGTTGTTTTCACTGGTTATGTTTTTAAAAATAATAGTAATGTTTTAAAATTTGTTTTTAAAAAGACAAAGGAAAAATATCGAAAAGTGAAAGCTCAGCTCCCTCCCTGCAGAGGTAACCTCAACATACAGTTTCATATTTTCTTTCAGACAGTCATATGTATATCCGAGTATTTTTATATGTCTTTGTACTTATTTTCATACAAATGGAATCATCTGTGTATATAGTCCTGAACCTCAATTTTTTTCCCACGTAATATTTCTTAAACATCATTCTGTATTAACACATGTGTATTACTTCATTCATATTCTTAATTGTCAAATAGTATATATGTAATATACTTCTTTCCCATTGTACAGATATACAATAAATTCTTTAACCAGTCATATTTAACTAATGGATAATCAAGTTGTTTCTTTTTTTGCTCTTACAAATATTTCTACATTGAACATCCTTATATTTATATATTTGTGCTATTTGCTCAGTACATAAATGCTGTAAGATAACTATTACATAAGAGGAATTGCTATGTCAAACAATATGTACATTTAAAATTTTGATAGAAATTGCCAAATTGCTCTCCAAAAGTGTTGTATTAAATCTCAGCAACATTGCCCTTTCTATACAACACTTAAGGACTGTTTTTCATATGTGATTATGGAGACTTTCATCTGTTTACAGTTTATTTAACAATTATTGAAGACCACCAACCGTGTCTGACAGTTTTTGTTCCCACACAACTTGTAAATATCAGGTCATGTTTATCTTGCCAATCTTACCGATGAAAAATATTATCTTACAGATACTTTAATTGCATTTCTATACTTATGAATATTCTTTCATATCTTTATTCTTCATGTAGTTTTCTTTTGTCTGTAAACTACCTAGTTTGTATTGTTTGCCCATTTTTCTATCTCATTTTTGTCCTTTTTCATGCTGATCTATAAGAGCTCTTTGTCATGTGTTATAGTTTTTCCTAGTTTGTTGTTAGGGTCTTGAATTTGTTTATGGTGGTTTTTTTAAAAAAGAAAATATCCTCTGTTCCTTGATGGTGTTTATATTTTTAAAGTAAACTGTTGTTTAACCCAAAAGAATAATTCTAAAGAATTAATGGGATCCTAGCAGTTGAGTGAGAAAATTATTTTGGTTGGCAGAAGGGATACCGAGAAATCTGGGAATTTCATCTCTCTAAATGAACTCTTCCTTCAAAGACCTGTCTCTACAATAGTGGAATATTTGATATACTGTCAGTTTTTATGCTGTGAGGATAAAGTTTGTCTTCACTTTATTTCTAAATATATAACAATATGTTATATGTAAATGTCAGCATATATACATTTTTTTCTGTAATGGTGCAATTGGTTATTTTGTCATTTGTGATACTGCAGATCCATCACTCACGTCTACTGAGTTTATTCTTCATTTGGGTAATGACTTCAGAGAATTTTTTTTTTTTAATTAATTTATTTATTTATTTTTGGCTGTGTTGGGTCTTCGTTTTCTATGCGAGGGCTTTCTCTAGTTGCGGCAAGCGGGGACCACTCCTCATCGCGGTGTGCGTGCCTCTCACTGTCGCGGCCTCTCCCGTTGCGGAGCACAGGCTCCAGACGCGCAGCCTCAGCAGTTGTGGCTCACGGGCCCAGCCGCTCCGCGGCATGTGGGATCCTCCCAGACCAGGGCTCAAACCCGTGTCCCCTGCACTGGCAGGCGGACTCTCAACCACTGCGCCACCAGGGAAGCCCTCAAAGAATTTTAATATCCTAGAACTGTAGCATTGGAAGGATTCTCATCATAAATTTCAGGACAACTAAGAAGTTGTCTGCATTCACCCATCAAGGCACATAAATAGAGACTTTTGCTTAATTCATAAGTAAAATAAACTCAAGTATTGTCAATGCTTTATTTTCTTCTCTTGAATATTTATTGAGACTCCGGCTAAGATCTTATCTGAAGGAATGTGAAAATAAAAAACCTGAAAGACCTGCTTAATGGATACTCATCGCGTAACAGACATGACACTGAGTTGCTAATATTACCACATCTTCTAGTTGGTCCAGTTCTACATAGAAGGTGAATGCTTTCTATGAGTTAGACACAAAACTAAGTGCTTTACCTATGCATTTAAATCTCTGAAAGTAGGTCCTATCATCTCTATTTGAAAGTTGAAGAATCTGAGGCTCCAAGAAGTAAAATATCTTGCCAAAGTAACAAATGATAACTATAACCTCCTGTTGGTCCCATCAGAAACTTTAGAGTTATGCACTGGCTTCTTTTATCAAGTAAATTCCACGCTGTGTCTACTACTCTTAGTCCATGGGGAACTGACCCCATTTCCTGGCCTCAGGAATGCAGACTTGACATAGCCCTGGCCAGTCAGATCACTGTATTCCCCTGGCCACGATTATTGGTTTAATATGAGCATATGAAACAAGCCAAGTCCAAGGTCAGTGAGGTTTAATTTCTGAGACCTTTTGAAACTATTTGGAAAAAGAAGCTCTCTTTCCACTGAATTTGTAGCTAGGAAAATTTAAGTCTTAAGATGTTAAGGGCTACTATGTTCAAAAAGCCAGTTTGAGAGTGAATGAAAGGAGTGAAAAGAAACACTGAGTTATGAAGAGAGACCAGATTCTGACACTATTTCTTTAGCCCCTGGATCCAAGGATTCAAATACGCTTACAAGAAGATCTAGCAATGTTTATTTCAGATACTGAGCAAATACTCCCTCCATCCATGCTCCCTGCTTTAAAACCAAAGACCATGCTGAAGTTGTAGAACCAATTGGCTCCTAAAGATTTGAAGTGATATTGGTAATATTCTCTCTCTGTCTCTGTCACTGTCTCTCTCTCCCCTATTCCTCCTCCTTTTTTCTCTCTCTTCCCCTCTCCCCCTCTTTCCCTCCCTCCTTTTCCCCCTTCTCATTTCTCCTCTCTTCCATTCCCCCTCCTTTTTCCCCTCCTTCCCTTCCTCCCTCCTTCCTGCCTTCTCTCTGTCTCTCTTTGCCTCTCTCTGTCTCTCTCTCTCTCTCTCTCACACACACATACACACACACACACACACACAGACTTATGTCCAGCTTGACCACTAATTCTAAAATAGGAAATGACAACGAATATGCCAGGAGGAAGGGGGAGTGTTCTGACCTGTTGCCAAACCTTTTTTTTTGCACCTCTACACTGCACCTGTATTCTGTAATGGTCACTGCAACCCTTTTTTAAAAACTGTTTACATGTCTGACTTCTTGTTTGGATTTTACTTGGTGATTTGATATGAATTTTTAATGTAAAAGCACTTAGCATTAGGAGTTTGACATTTTGTCTGACCTTAATCACCAGGAGGATCATGAGAGGTTTATTCAGTGGGAAGAGAACTGTTACAGCCCTGACAGAAATGATGGGAAATAAGTAAACAGACTTTTAAATCTTCACCAGAAATCAATAGGGTTTAAAGATGATGGACGTTGGTGTTTTTTGCTGCTTAAGGACTTCAGCCTTTTACGGGAAGATATCCTCTCAACGTGTCAGCAGTTTTTTCCCTGTACACAATGAATCACTGCTGCAAATAGAGCATTCTGCATAGCACACTCTTCATCATTATTATATGGAAGAAACTGTATATTCCTGCCCATGGTAACATAGAGCCTTTTGGGGCATTTTTGTATGAAAAAAGAGGGCCGTTTCTCACCATTTTGTTTTTTGTCTTATGTGTAATTCATGCTCCAAACTTTTTTCCTCAACACAATAATAGCAGTTTTTATTTATTGAGTACCTTTTAGCTATGTGATATGAAGGTAGATGATATGATTCCATTTTATAGATGATGAAATTGAGGCCCAGAGGCTCTGCGTAAGGTCATCCAACTAGTGATATAACTGGTATTTAAAATCTTGGTCCATAGTATTTGAAGCTTATGTTTTTACCACTCTTTGAACTGCATCTCTGAAGACACTCAGTAGGTATTCTCACCTTTGACTCTAATTCTTTAGCAGTGGTATCTCTTATTTCTTTCTTTCATCTTTTCCCTCAGTCAGTAAAACTGACTTAAGTGACAGATCTCCGCATCATTTAATAAGATGGTAAGAGCTATACCATGGTCATTGAATAAAGAGATATGGGTTGAGAACTGCTTCCCAATATACTCTGCAGATCTGTTTTTCATGAATGATTTACAAGATATTAGATTGATATAGCATTTAGCAGTATACTCACAATAAACAGAATCCGATGAAAGTGTTCAAATATTAACAAAACATGTCATGCAGTGTCCTTTTTTTCAAGGTATAGAATTATATATTTCATTTTTAAAATGTTTTTATTCTAAATACTTTAAAACATGGAAAACTTGCCATTATAGAACAGCTGACTTTCCAGGTATTTGAGAAACTAAGATATTTATTTTGTAATTTGGAAATATTCTTTCTAATTCAAACTAAGAATACTAACTCAATTTTTTAATAATAAGTAATCATGAAATATATATTGGTACATAAAAATTTTTACATAACATTTCCTGATTTGATGTGAATTTAGCTTTAAAGACACATTACTTTAGTTAATTGGAATTTTAAAAAGAAAAGATGAGATAGCTCTTTACCAGTTCATTGTAATACATGTTAGATATGTTGAATGCAAATACCGTCTTATGAAACGTGCAACAGTCTCTTAACTTTTGGAATCCTCCATTTCCTTATTTAGAAGCTGAAATAAACTAAAATTTTTGAGGATCCTTCTAACTCTAAAGTTCTATAACTCCTTAGGTTTAGAATATTGGTTTGAAGTCATTTTTTTTCTATCACATAAAGTAATGTATGATTTTTCACAATGTTCGAAGTAATTTTTGCTGTAGCATTTTAAAATGTTCCACCCTCACCCCTTAAAAGCTGATCTTTTTCTAATATCTAATTATCTTCTCTGAATTGGTATAGTGTGTTGCTCCCCTGACTTGTTCTTACCTCAAGAAGAGTGACTTGAAACCTTTGTTTCTCATATGAAAAAAAGATAAACTATTGTTACTCCAGGCCTTCTAAAGGTGCTGATCAAGGAATAACTGATCAACCATTTTCTTATGTTCTCTTTACACTGACTTGGGACCTCATAAAAGAGTGTTAGTAGAAATCAAGAACGCTTCGTTCTAGTCTGACCCTTATCCCTAATTTTTTGGTCATATAACCTCTTGAGGCCCCAGTTTTCTTGTCTGCAAAATGGGGATAATAGGACCTACTAAACAGGATTATTGTGAAAATTATTTGAATTAACATATATGGAAGCATTTGAACTCCTAAATAAGCTGCTTTGTCAGACAACAGTTTATTTAGGTGTTTTGCTAGTACAAGTTCTTGTTACCTGGGTTTGATATATAACCTCAAATTCTTATACTGCAATTTTTTGGGTGTGACCAGATGTAACTTCTAAAAATAAAAAGTACTGCTGAGTTTATTTATTCACTTAAATAAACTCTCATGGTTTTTATCCTTGCCCCTGTTATTAAGTAAGCATGTCCATTTTTTAAAAGGCTATAGCTTCCTCAACATGACAGGGATTACAGATTAAACAAATGAAGAGAGGGCTTTTCAGTATAGGGTGTTCTGTTTATCAAGTTCCTTTTCTTGTTTGTCTTTGAACTTTTAATCCTCTCATTAAATATAAAGTCATTTCCTAGTTACTTTGCATTTAAATTTTGCATTGGTTACTATAGGTTTGTATGTTTAAATATTTGATTTTGATGAGGTCATCTTTAATCATTCATTTTATTAACATCTGTTTTGGGGACCAGAAATTTTGCCAAAGAACGTGCTTTAAATTTATTGAAGTCAGTGGGAAAATATGATTTGATACCTAAAAAAGTAAAGCAAAACCAATTTTTTTTGCTCCAAAATCTTACTGAATGTTAAGTCATGGTCAACCATGATTATGCCTGTGTTGGTCCTACCTACATACATTTGTTCCTTTTAAAGAACACATATGTTTCCTCTTTTCTAATACTTCATTCTTAAGTTATGTAAAATAGTTTTCATCCCTAATTAAATGACTTAATAACAGTCATCAATTCCTATCAAAACAGAAGTTATTTTCCCCAGAATTATTATCAATTTTTTTCTCTTTTCATGACTCTTTGTACATTCTTTTATTGCAACAATTATATTGCACATTTATGTGTCCGACCTACACACCATCAGGAGTTTCTTACGTTGTGAAATCTTATTTACCTTTGATATCTAGTCCTTAAGCTCTGTGTTGGGCATTTAGTGAACTCCCAATAATATATTGAATGATACTTCAAATTTTGTTGAAGATCCAAAAATGCTTAGCCAAATTGATCTATGACTATATAGACAAGTTCTGTTACCATGATTCTTAAAACAAAAATGTTCCCAATTTGTGACTGATGGTCTATAATGTCATATTTACTTCCATAATAAATAGTCACCTTTCATAATAGTGTCACCATAATAAACTAAGATTAAAAGGATCTGTTGAGACTTCTCTCCCAACCATTAGGATAAACCAGGTATAAGGTTCTACCTCGGGTTAGCTACGTGACCTTATCCTGTTAAGGTTTTATTTATAAAATGACGGCTTATACTGGATTATTGCTAAGGTCTGTCGAGCTAAAGAAATTCTCAACCAGAAGAGCTTAACAGTATCTGTCACCTACACTTATTTTTGCTAAGAGGCTTTTTTCCATCATAGTGACACAGTTATTCTGAAACTCATCTAGCTTCTGAAAAAACCTAGGAAGCCCAGCTTGTTCTTAGCCCCACAGTAGGAGTGCTTGAGGAACCTCAACTGCATACTACCAGGTGCTTTTTACATCCTGAGAAAAATTGTTATTCACTTTTGATCTCTAGTCCTTAAACTCAGTGCTTGGCATTTAGTGAATGCCTAGTAATGCTTAGTTTGTTTTGGTTCCATATAATGGAAAGTACTTATCTGTATGTAATGTATACGTTTCTGTCTTTGAATTTGTGGGAAGGCACGTGTATTGTAAAGTCAGCTTCCTGCCATCCCTACTCTCAGCCAACATCTAAATCCCTGCCACTGTGGTTTAGTCCCCAAAATTTGTTACAGAAGGTATAAACACTTTTTTAATATATCATAGACAGCTAATATGTGTTTATATATGGCCTTGTCCCTGAAAGACTATAAGCTACTTGAGGTCAGAAGCTCTACTTTATTAATTTTTTATCTCCTTCTAGTGTTTATTACTATTTAGTACATATTGGTCAATTTTGTTTACTAATTTGATGATTATACAGAATTGCAGAATTATACAGAATTTTCAGAATTATTACTGAAAAAAGATCACTGCCTTTATAATGATCCCTCCCTACAAGAAGGAACATCCACAACTCAGTTTTGTGTGATAGCTTTTGTAAGAGGGGAACTTCTGGAGAAGCACCTGATGATTGTCATTGTCTATTATGTTATTTCAGGGATAAAGGACAAATATAGTCATAATTGCTATAATTTTCATGAACCCTAAACAGTTCTATATTTTTTAAATGACTGTAGAAATTTATTGGTTATTTTCAGTTTAGTTTTTATGCAGTCTAGCAATGTGATCAGATTAAGTGTGTATGTGTCATGCATTTTTTCACTTGTAGCAATAATCCCCTATCTGCATCAGTCTAATTTAGTGCTTTGGGCAATGAAGTAATGCAGACTAAATCAAAGCTGAGCTTGAGCCAAGATGATGAGTTGGAAAGATTCCTGGTTTTGTAATTATATAGACCTGAATCTCCACTAATTGAGGTATAACATACATAAAACCCTAAACATGGTACTTGATTATGGTAAGTTGCTGCATAAAAGGTAGCTAATGTTATTTTAGTTTAGCAAGTATATTGCTAAAAATAGTCATTAGGTGTGAAAAGTATTTTAAAGACGTGAAGTTCACTGCCTTCAAAGTACAGATTACCAGCATATAACATATCTTGGCATATGTTAGCTCCATAGTAGGTTCTGAAACAGACCAAGGAATGAAAGAACCAACTAACTTTGTTGCAAGGCTGTGTGCTTTTTTATTTAATGGGAGATGATGGTCATCAGATGCCAATCTAGATGGTGGCAGCCAGCATGTGTGTGATTTTTAATTGTGTATGTTAGGTGATTAGAGATTTCTGCCTTAGGCAAGTCACTGAGTACTAGATGAATTCAACTTCTGTTAAATTTTCTCTAGTGAAAATAAGGCCAATAATGACTATGTTGCAACGTTATTATGAGGATTAGTGATTATATCTAAAAAATAACTACAAGTGGCTAGCATTTTGTAAATTTTTCTATAAATTGAACGTTTTATTTTTATTCTCATTATTGCTGACATTGCTGTTGCCATCATCATCATCTTTATGTAATGATCTGTGTGTTTAAGGTGGGTTTCTGCCTTTGTGGATCCTCCCACTATTTCTCTGTTCCTTAGAAACAGATCCTTTAAATAATCACAGAAACTCTAGGCATCTGAGAGCAAAAATACTTCATCAGATTCTGAAGGCTCTTAACTTTATACCATTCTACCTAAGCCTGCCTTCTAACACTGATTCTTCTGATCTTTCAGAACTATGCTCTCTTGACATAGAGGAATTACAGAAGTTTACTATCTGGCTGATCTTGGTATATGGTACTAGCTGCAATTTACCCAAGAGAAATACATTCACTTTTGCAGTCTTTATCTGATTGTCAATCCTACTTTACTCATATTGGCGATTTTCTTTGTATTCTGTCCCTACTTTTCTTTTCCTCATGATAATTTCATTTAATTTCACATTCTTTTATTATTTTTTCAAAATTCATTAACCCCTAGTAAGGTCAGTTATGTGAATTACAAATTCTCACTAAGTTGTTCATAATGCTGTGGAGGTGTGTTATTTACTCCATCTTGTTTTCTTTACTCTCTGTCCTCTTGATGTACTTGTTGTGATGACCTTAATCATGTTTAGAATGGCTCATGGAAAAGAGAAGGTTGTGACTGGAACTGACATGGGCCATAGACTTTATTTATATGCTTGTGTAAGTCTTTTCTATTTTATCATCTTGAAGCTGAACTTATTTAAGACATTGCTAGCTATAAATAAAAAGCACAGTTCTTTTCATCTGGTAGGTGTATAGTGCACCAAAGGAAATCCATTGTGGATACTGATAAGGAAATACATAGAAATTGAGAAGGGTTTTGGTAGTCCAGTTACCTTTGACAAGTCATAAGCTTTCTGGGCCTTAGTTTTCTCCAGTCCAAAATGGACATGTTAACTGCCTTTTCTATTTCAGTGGATTGTGTAAAGATCAGATGAAATAATGTGAAGTGCATGTAAAAGGACTTTCTTTGTCATTCATGAAAAGTGTTAAGCTCTTTATGATTATACAGTGTTGTTGTCTTGAATACTTTGAGGAAAGAGAATAAGTGTTGGTATATTTATTAACTTTTTTTTTTTTAATATTTATTTATTTATTTTTGCCTGTGTTGGGTCTTCGTTTCTGTGCGAGTGCTTTCTCCAGTTGCGGCGAGCGGGGGCCACTCTTCATCGCGGTGCGCGGGCCTCTCACTGTCGCGGCCTCTCCCGTTGCAGAGCACGGGCTCCAGACGCGCAGGCTCAGTAGTTGTGGCTCACGGGCTTAGTTGCTCCGTGGCATGTGGAATCCTCCCAGACCAGGGCTCGAACCCGTGTCCCTTGCATTGGCAGGCAGACTCCCAACCACTGCGCCACCAGGGAAGCCCTATTAACTTGTTTTTGCCTCTCTTCTTCCAAAAAAGATTTGAAGCAGAGGTCACTAATGAAGTCGTTGAATTGAAGATACTATTATTGGCAAGAGGAATGAAGTGAAAGGAAATCTGAGGAGGAAAATATTTTGTAAAGGTGTTGAATTAGTTTGCTGCATAGGCAATAAATATTTAGGAGGCACATCCTCAGAGATAGAATTAAAGTACAAATTGGATTGTTATTGTTGGCAGATAGGAGTGGTTTTTAAAAGAGTAGTAATATGTTGTAGATCTGGAGCAATATTTTCTATAAAATGGTAAGATCTTAAAAAGAAGAAGTAAAGATTAGATATGATGAGAAATTGTTAGTTAATTTCAATTTGAGTACTTGGAGGAAATGCTTCAACTTAACAGGGAAAGAGTAATTTTAGGAAAATAATAATGTGACCAGGATAGGGCCTGAATTTTGAATCTGTAAAGAGGCTAAGTTCTTATTAACTTTTTTTTTTTTTTTTCTTATTAACATTTTTACAGGTCAGTGTCTACCTTAAAACGCTAGTTTACCAACAAAAAAAAGTTACGGGTGGAGGAGAGCGAAGAGGGATATTTATGAATTATTTCTGAGATCTAGTGAAAATTCTAAGTATGTGGTAGAACTTTTTGAGATTCATACCGTAGCACAAAAGGAATTATGATGGTTTTAGATAATGTTTTGAAACATTAATTGTGACCATGTAATTAAAGTTTATGATTCTTGACCTCGTATCTTATTTTGTAAACTGATGTTTTATAAAAGACTATATTACTTTCTGCTTCAAGTTGCTACTGAATCATGTTAACTCCTTTTTTATCAATAGTTTCTCTCTCTTTAGTTCTTTCCTCCCAAACTATGTTAAACAGAGTACCTATACCACTACTTCCTAGCTCTTTTTCTTTAGGCAAGTTCCTAAGCTCTCTGAGCTTTAGTTTTGTCATAAAATGTGGATAATAATACGTACTTTTTATAGAGTTGAAGCAAGGATTGAGATAATATTCTTAGCATGATAAACTGACACATAGAAAGTACTCATTAAGAATTAGATGCTTCTACTGTTGTTGGTGGTGGTATTGCTATAATTATTACAACTGTTCTTATTATCATCGTTGAATACAGTTATTTTTTCCCTAGTGGTCTACTAAATCAAAGAAAAATCATTGGGAAATAATCACAGGGGATGTGTTTATATAAGTGGTGGCCACGTATTATATTTTACAGGTTAGTAAACTTTGCTTCTTAGCATGTTATGAATATCTTTGAACTAAAACGTTCGGAGAGGAAAGAAAGATTTTCTTTATTTGAAAACATCCTTCTGTTTTACATCTTAGAATAGCAAAAACCTGTATGTACTTTTTAGAATCAGTCTCTCTAAATGATAGCCCGATACAGAAACCAGGGTTCTTTACAGCAGGCCATTCTGAGGTTGGAGGTATCGTTGGAAAAAAATGTAATTAGGATTCACCACAAATTCTTACATTTCTCAGTATTTTATCTATTAAGCAGTCATCCCCTGCTTGTTGCCCTTTAGGCATTCAGTTGAGGTGCATTAGTAAGCTGGGTGAGCAAACTGTTGAGCATATCTAATTGGGCTCCTAGAGAAAATGGCTGACCAACGGTTTTGAATACTCAAGAATTCACATATTGAATGCCTGTCGAGGACCAAATCTGTTGTGAAATCATCATTACCCTTAGAATCTTGTATTTAATGATGAGACTGGTAAGAAATGGTACAGGGAGATAAACCTGTGACCGAGGTAAAGACAGGCCTGTAGCAGCCCTTAAGAGGGACACCTGCCTTGGGCTTGAGGAGAGCAGGACTCGGGAGAGAGGAACCAGAGGACTTAATGATGGTAATATCTGGGCTTTGAGGCCAAATGGGAGGTGGCTGGGTAGGGAGGTGGTAAGGGTCCAGGAGGGGATAAATTTTCCATTTGGGGAACTATTAGATGGCAGAGTAAAGATGAAAATATAGGCCATGAAGGGAGAAATGAGATTTTTCTGCTGTGACCTTGGAGGGTCTCTTTTGTGCAAGAACTAGTCAGTTCAAAGGAGGAAATGATTAAAATGGAATTCACTAAACTATTTTATTCTGTTGACTTGATCAGTCAGTTTCAGTAAAAATGCTTGCGCCTCATAATCCATTTGGGCATGGATTTGTTTTTGTTACTCTTTTATAATGTGGAAGATACTTTCAAATTTCTCATGTGGTTCTCGATAGTGGTTGTACAATATAATCACATGGGGATTTTTTTTTTAAATGCCAGTGTAGATTTGTTGTAATGATTCCAACAGAAATTTTTAAATGTTGGGGGATGGGGAAATAGATTATATAAGACTAGCAAAATATTGATAATCATTGAAGCTTGGTAATGGATACCTGAGGTTTATTAAAGTATTCATTATGTTTGTGTATGTTTGAATATTTCCATACTAAAATAATTTTTAAGTAAATTTAGAAGAAGTTTTTCTCAACAACCACCACCAAAAAAATACTCGTGCCTGGGCTGCTCCCTAAACCAATTAAATAAGAATTTCTTGAGATAGGACTAAGGTATCTTTTTTCTTTTTTATTGAAGTATAGTTGATTTACAATATTGTGTTAGTTTCAGGCGTACAGAAAAGTGCTTCGGTTATAATATATATATATATATGTATGTATATATCTATATTCTTTTTTTCAATTCTTTTCCATTATAGGTTATTACAGAATACTGAATATAGTTCCCTGTGCTATACAGTAACTTCTTGTTATTTATCTATTTTATATAAAGTAGTGTGTATCTGTTAATCCCATACTCCTAATTTATCCCTTCCTCCCCTTCCCCTTTGGTAACCATAAGTTTGTTTTCTATGTCTGTGAGTCTGTGAGTCTGTTTCTGTTTTGTAAATAAGTTCATTTATACTATTTCTTTTAGATTCCACATATAAGTGATATCATATGTTTGTATTTCTCTGTCTGACTTACTTCACTTAATATGATAATCTCTAGGTCCATCCATGTTGCTGCAAATGGCATTATTTCATTCTTTTGTTTTTTTAAGTTCAACATGATCCTCGTATGTAGCTATGGTTGAAAAACCTCTGCTTTATGAGATAAACTAAGCAGGAATTATTGTTCTTATTTTACAGGTAGAGAAACTGAGACCCAGAAAGGCTAAATGTTTTGTTACAAGGCCACATAGATAGTAAAGAGCACAGCAATTGCATTGTCAACCTCATATATTCTAGTGCTCATTTTATTATACCACTCTGCTTCTACATTGCCCATCGAAGGAATGATTTCATTGCTAGTAATTGTCATATGGTCTGTTCAAACCTATGCTGTATTGAAGATATCTTAGTCCTACCACTCTGTTTTAGAACACACTAGCTCCTCTTCCTCACACTGGCAATGAGTATTGGGTGCAAGCAGTGACGGTTGCTAAATTGGTTTTATTTGTGAGTAGGTGCTCATAATTCAGCCTGCCATTTTCTTTTCTTTTCCTGCAAATATGGGGACAGTGTAAGTACCTCTTGGAAAGAAAAGATGCTGATAGTTTTCTAACGCCCTGTGCACTGGGGCAGTAAATCTACATACAAATTAAAGATTTTGGTGACAAATGATAACTCTCATCATCACTCTAATCTCTTCTTAACTTTCCTGGGTATTGTTAATTCATAACGTAGTTTGAATTGACTTACTACTATTGATTTCATATTCATTAGAATGAAAAGAGAAATCTTGCCTTTGCAAGGGAAATACAGTTATCAGACACTTTTTTTCTCAGAGAATAAAAGGACCTGGCGGGATATAAACTGTGAGAATGACAGTTAAATTGACGTGAAGGTTAATGCTTGCTTGCTACATTGATGTTGGAGGATCAGTCGCTTGTCAGTATGCTGCTATAATACATGCAGTACATCTTCATTAGGAAGGCATATAGCAATCAGTTTCAGGTTTCCGGATGAGCCTGTGGCCAGGCCATAATTAACCTTTTGAACCTGGAATTGTAACAGAATGTACTATTGGCTTGGGTTATCAATTATGGTCAGAGTCAATTGATACTTACTCAAAGAAGGCTTATTGGTGATGGATATTATAATCTACTCATTTTCCATTGTTTGATTAAAAAATAAAATTGACATGACAGAATATTCCATTTTTTACTTTTGGAGAGACCAATTTTTGTAAGCCAGATGCTTTGCCAAACAAACAGTTATATTAGTAACAGTTTGGATTTTCTTGGTTTTGATTTGGTTTTCGGTCTCAATTTTCAGTATTGTTTTCAATTTCTTAAGCATGAAGCAGTGTAACTGCTAAGGAGGACTTTTTAAATACCTTATCTGTCAAAGTATAATAGAAAAGACTCAGATCGCATTTCATCATACTTTAAACATAAGTTTAAAAGATTAAAGTTCAGGTGCAATCATGTTATTAAGTTTTTTGTGTCTTGTACTTCTTTTTCAATATTTCACTCAAATTAAATAGTATTATCAGAAAAATGGCTGACCAAGTTTCACTTATTTTGGAAAAACTTAACAGAATATTTGTTAATCAAATAAAACTGAAAATAATATTTGCCAATCCAAATCAAGGGAATGTTGCTATTTTAATGTATTTCAAATTGCCTATTACAGTTTAAATATAACTGCTCAAATTTAAAAGCTATGTGCTTTTTAGCTATATTTCCATTTATTATATGTTATTTTTATTGTCTAAGTTTTCAAAATAATTTTCAATTAAAGTTATGCAGTGCTAATATGTTTGAGAAGTTATTTCTAGAAAAAAGTTACACTTAGGTTTTACTTGTAGTTGCTGCTGTCTATGCATATTGTTTTGAAATTGTCATCTGTGAATCTGTCTTGAGACAATTTATTTTTATTTATTTATTTATTAACATCTTTATTGGACTATAATTGCTTTACAATCGTGTGTTAGTTTCTGCTTTGTAACAAAGTGAATCAGCTATACATATACATATATCCCCATATCTCCTCCCTCTTGGCATCTCCCTCCCACCCTCCCTATCCCACCCCTCTAGGTGGTCACAAAGCACCGAGCTGATCTCCCTGTGCTACGTGGCTGCTTCCCACTAGCTATCTGTTGCACACAATGCTCTTTCTGCCCATAATTAATTTTAAAATAAATTGTCTCGTAGAGAATGGAATTGAGGACACAGGGAGGGGGAAGGGTAAACTGGGACGAAGTGAGAGAGTGGCATGGGCTTATATATGTAGTATATATAAGTAGTATATATAAGTAGTATATATGTAGTATGTATAAGTAGTATGTATGTAGTATATATATGTAGTATATATAATTAGTATATATGTAGTATGTATAAGTAGTATATATGTAGTATGTACAAGTAGTATGTATGTAGTATATATATGTAGTATATATAATTAGTATATATGTAGTATGTATAAGTAGTATATATGTAGTATGTACAAGTAGTATGTATGTAGTATATATATGTAGTATATATAAGTAGTATATATGTAGTATATATAAGTAGTATATATGTAGTATGTATAAATAGTGTATATGTAGTATGTACAAGTAGTATATATGTAGTATATATAAGTCCATGCCACTCTCTCACTTCGTCCCAGTTTACCCTTCCCCCTCCCCGTGTCCTCAGTTCCATTTTCTATGAGACAGTTTATTTTAAAATTAATTATGGGCAGAAAGAGCATTGTGTGCAAAGGTGTTTTTTGCAATATTTTTATAATAGTGAGAAATTGAGAAAAACATAAATGTCCAATACTAAGACATTGGTTGAGCACATTGTGTATATCCGTTTGAAGAATTAACATAATCATAGGGTAGAAATTTTAATATTCTGAGGAAATAGTTATGTTATCTTAAATTTTTAAAAGTAGGCTAAAAAAATTGTGTCCCTAAGGGTAACAGGAGGGTTTTTTTATCCTGGAAAGAAATATACTAAAATGTGAAGAGTAGTTGCCTTGAGGTGGTAGTATTACACGCCTTTTTTCTTATTTATATATTTTATTATATAAAATATTTATTATAGTATTTATATAAATTATATTTTAAAGTAAATTATATTTTTATAAGTAGAACTGTTTCTGAGTATTATTATTCTTATCTATCAGGAAAACAATAGTTTAAAAATTAATTATAGGTCTCTAAAATTAATGTTTTTGTAATCTGTTCGTCTGTAGCACAAGATAGTATGTAAGGCCTGACTGCCTGGTTCAAATTCCAACTCTTACTTTCAAGCTGCGTGACTTTGGATAAATTTTTAATACGTCTTTATGCTTCAATGTCCTCATCTATAATAGGATAATAAAGTACCTATCTTGTAGGGTTTCTATAAGATTAAATTAGTTACTGTATGTGAAGTTAAAATAAGTAAACACAGTCTTCTGGGCACTGACCCTCTAGTGCTATACACACAGCCTGCTGCTTTACTAATAGCTGATCGCTAGCTCTTTAGCTTTCATATCTATCTTCCTTCTGTAAATCTCTACTTATTTATGTCTCATGGGCTCTTTCAAACTCACCATTCACCTTCTCCCCAAACATCTGTCACTCCTGCTAGTGAATCATTGTCACCTCAGTCACAATATGAAAGATGTGAAAGTCATTTGGACTCTTCTTCTCTCTTCCTAAATTTTCTTGAATATTTTTGCTTTTTTTCTTTCCCTTCTGCCACATTCAGACCATCTTTACTTCTCATCTGCTAATTCCAGTCTTGACTTTCCTATCCCCAAACATCCTAGACAACACTGCTAGGGCATTCTTTCTGAAGTGTCAGTCTTCCGTAATTCCCCAAGCTTTCAAGGTGAAATCTAGAGCCCTAGGGACCTAACCTCTCCTCTGGACTATATTCATTTCACCTCACACTGGCTTTCCTGAATTATTTGCAATTCTTTGAACATGCTTTGCTCCTTCAGTACTTCTGTGTCCTCATGCATGCGCTTCCCTTTCTATGGAATGCTCTCCAACCTTCTATAATAACTCTGGATTAGATATTCCTCCAAATGGACTTAGCACATGGCACAAAGCAGTAAAAGCATTTATCATACTTTATGTGAATTGTCTGTGTCCTTTTCTCTGATACCCTTTAGATTGTGAGCCTCTTACATTTAGGGACCAAGCCTTATTCTATATGTCTTTTTAATATGCATGGACCTAGAGATTATCATACTAGGTGAAGTAAGTCAGACAGAGAAAGACAAATACCATATGATATCATTTGTATGTGGAATCTAAAATATGATACAAATGAACTTACTTGTAAAAGAGAAACAGACTCACAGACATAGAAAACAAACTTAACGGTTTCCAAATGGGAAAGTGGGTAAGGGAGGGATAAATTAGGAGTTTAGAAATAGCAGATACAAACTACTATCTATAAAATAGATGAACAACAAGGTCCTACTGTATAACACAAGGAACTATATATTCAGTATTCTGTAATAAGCCATAACGGAAAAGAATATGAAGAAGAATATGTATATGCCTAAAACTGAATTGGATTTCTCCTCAGTAGTTTTTAAAAGTGTACAAGAGTCTAGAGATCAAAAAGTTTGAGAAATATTATCCTATACTGTTATCCCCAGATTTCAGAAGAACCTTCCTTTTAGTATACATTTGGGGCCTTTTAAATTGACCTCCCAATTTCAGAGAATCCTACAATTCTGTATAAGAATAATACTTTCTTATAAGTTGTCAAAATTGTTAGCAGTAATACTTGAGACCTTTGTTTATTCTTTGACCCTGTTTGCCTTCTCAAACAGCTTACAGAACAAAATACCAGGATATCATGATTCTGGTGTACTTGAATCAGATTTCCAAAGTTAGCTTTTATGAAATATGGAGAATAATTACATTATAATTAAAGCAGATTGTGTTTTAATGTTAACCATTAAATTTTAGTATATGACTGGTATTGCAACTAGAATGTTACCACTTCCAGAAGTTTATCCAACCACAAAAAGCAAATATCCTCTTTTTTATCTTATATAATGAAATTGCTGAATGTTTTAAATAGGATTTATCTATTGTGTATTTTCCAGTATTTTAGAAGCATGATAGAGTACAGACACACTAAATGGTTTCTAAAAGAACTGTTTATTTCTTTCATTTAACAGTTATTAAGCATGTATCAACTCTGTGTTTAAATACTAGGGGAAAGACTAGCTGTAGTCTTGGTTCTTAAGTTAGATGGGGGAGGTAGAAAAGAGAACAAATGAAAGATATTTTTGCCAAGCTAGTGTGAAACTTCTCAAAAATAACATCTTTTTTTATTCTTGATGAATGATGTTTGTCATTGATTTTATGTAAATTGAAGGTTGTAGCCTATTTTATGAGTATAATTTAATCAGTAATAAAATCTTACTTCCACTATGAAATAGAATTTGAAATTTAATACAATATTAAAGTATTTTTAAAACAATGATTAAATGTTCTTTATCTAATCTCCCTCAAGTTACAAAGAGGTAGTATTGCTTACTTTATTTATATAGTGGAGCCGGAAAATGTTTGCCAGAAGACAAAATTGATTGCCAGGTTGAGCTGTACATATGATCATCAAAAGAGAACAATATCCTAAATATCCCAGAAAGTTGAAAAACATTTAGGTATAGATTTTACATATCCATGTATTACAGTGAGTACCCCACTTATGCTGGGAGAAGTGGTTTCAGTTTTCATTTTTGCAGCTAGGAATGTTTTATAGGTCTACCTACTTACATACTTACTGCTCAACCTAACAGTATTCCAACAAGCCTTACTAGTGTTTCATGGTCAGAGGGACGTGGGACTCCTGTATGGCAAATACCATTTGCCTAAACATAGGTGACAGTTTGCCTAGGAACAAAATTCAAAATCTTTTAAAACCTGCTAGTTTTTACTATTACAAATTTTATTCTAATGAAATGAGAGCTAAGACTAGCTAACATCTTTTGAGGTACACAGAGTCAAGCTAACCTAGGACAGCATCTGAACCCTGGCATTATCATCCAGGATATATAGAGTTTCTAGAGCCCAGTAAAAATGAACAGAGGTACCTTTTAATGAAATCATGGCTTTAATATGAATTTTTTAATGCCATGTGGATTTATAGTTTAACTTCTTACAGAGAGTATTAAAGGCAAGTAAACTTAAAATTTCTTGGCTTGGTGTCACTGTTACAGGAGGAGATACAGTTAGAAAAGTATTCCATATCATATTGCTAATTGTGGGGAAATTTTCTTTTAGAAAAGAACATTTGTTTTCTATAACGCCATCTACTACTGAAAGAAAGCTCAATAAAATCTTGACTCATAAAAATAGTGTTATCCCCCCCCCAACCCCAACCTTGGAAGAATGGCAAGTTCTCCCCCACCCCCTTCTACTAAACAGAGAGTGTCTGGGGTGACTTGAGAACTTATGTTTATCAAAATGGTAATGGAAGGTGGAAGGAGGGGGAGAAGTGTGACAAGCATGAGAATGATAGCTAACACTAGTGTAATGGCCAGAATGGATTCCAGTCCTGAACACTGTCACTAACTGGCCTGTGAATTTTAAGAAAAACTTAGAAAGTGAATCGCAATGATGAGAACTCTGCCTTCTAAACTCATAAATGTAGCAGTGAATATCATGTTTGCTGACTTATTGTTTCAGCAGGTGTTTTTTGATTCTTTAATTAGCCCTGGCCCTGCCTTCAGTGAGTTTATAATCTAGTTTGAAGAGATTAGATTTTTACACTAGTGGATAGTCTCAAAAACAGATGTCTCTGTCTCTCTATCCCTCTTCTCTAGCACAGAGCCTATTCTGTGTCATAAAGGTGTTTCTTTTGTTTTTTAAATCACTCACCACATGGTGATGGAAAGGGGGAAGAGGGAGGAATAGATAGAGAAACATAAAGCGAAAAGCCTAGCAGTCCTTGTTTCTGAAAAGTAATCAAAGCGAAAATGCAATTTATCAACCTCACCTCTGAAATTACAATGTAAGTCAGTAGAAATCAATGCATAATTCTCTTGCCACACATTTCTTGCAAAAATGAGATATAGCTCTGCTTGTGCCTGGCTCACATAGCTGGGTCATAATTAAGGAAACCTGTGTGGGCTTAAAACCTAGAGGAGAGTTTCCCTTCCTTCTACTTCAACCTCCTCTTGCCCCAAACCTGTCTCCACCAGTTACTTCAGTCTGGCACTGCTGTTGAACCCATAGCACCATCTAGGGGTCAGGGGAGGTGATGGAGAGCAGTATTTCTGTGCCTAGGCATTCTCAAGAGCTTACAGCCTTAGTACTTTTAGAACTCTTCTCCCAGTTTCCAGTTAACAATTCTGTAAAATTATGTCAGAAATAGATGAATATGAGGTTTATAGAGTTTTCTCCTCATGGCAATCTAAGAAAGAAAGTTTACACACATGTCAGAAGACAGTATTGTACAATGAATAATATCATACAAGCTTTATTCCAAATCGACTTGGGTTCAGATCCACCATCTGGGCTTGTAAGGGTTTTTCTATTATAATGTGTAAAGTGGTTTGGACATAGTAGGCCCCTAGAAGTGAGTCATATTATTATGTTTCAGAATCATATGGATGGAATTAGATGGAGCCAAAAAAAAAAAAAAAAAGGTCAAATTCTACTAAAATAATGAAACTATTTTATTCAACATAAGGAAAGAAAATGAACATTAAGCAAATGTATTTGGTGTCAGGGCTCTACTTTTTTTTAAATTTATTTATTTATTTATTTTTGTCTGTGTTGGGTCTTCGTTTCTGTGCGAGGGCTTTCTCCAGCTGCGGCGAGCGGGGGCCACTCTTCATCGCGGTGCGCGGGCCTCTTACTGTCGCGGCCTCTCCCGTTGCGGAGCACAGGCTCCAGACACGCAGGCTCAGTAGTTGTGGCTCACGGGCTTAGTTGCTCCGTGGCATGTGGGATCTTCCCAGACAAGGGCTCGAACCCGTGTCCCCTGCATTGGCAGGCAGATTCTTAACCACTGCGCCACCAGGAAAGCCCAGGGCTCTACTTTTTAAAAGAATAATCATATGTATAATTGAATCACTTTGCTGTACACCTGAAACTATCACAACATTGTTAATCAACTGCAATATAAAATAAAAAGTTAAAAGATAAAAAATTCAAAAAACAAAAATAAAAGAAGAATCGTAGGCTGTGGTCTATATCTAAATCACGAAAGGTGTTAAAATCACATTAATAAGTATTCTGGTTACAACAGAGTAGAACTATGTCATCGTCAAAGTAAAGCTGACTGAGGCTTCAGCGTGTAATTAAATTGCACTTTGCACAAGAGCATTAAAACAATTCTTGTAACACTCTCCTCCTCCACCACTTTTCTCCTATCAAAACACAAGAAGCCAGTAAGAAACATCATTCCCTTCTTGGAATAAGCAACAAGGGAACCTGCAAACAGATGATAAGAAAATGTCATTCATCATTTTCATTTTCTTTGGAAATTGTGCTTCTCTTCTGAATATACCATAATTTTTTTCTTTTCCTTACCTTTTTATGCTCAATCAAAATACTTTAAAATACTGTTTTGTTTGTGGAAAAACACCCTTCTGTCTCTTAAACATATCTTGTGCTTTTTAGTAAGAACCAGTTGGGGGATGCAGATGCATCATCGTAAGCAACTGTTACCTTGGCACAACTGTATTACAAATTATGTTGTGAAGTTGATAAGCTAGTTTCCCTACTATCCGTTTCTTTTGCAACTAGAATGCTAATTTAAATTAGCAGTGTGATACCATTTTATTGATACTGGAGATACAGTATGCATGTTTTTATTCATACAACTTTTTTGAGAAGTCTATAATGTTGCGTATGTTCTTAGACTTCTATCTCCAAAATCCTCTTGCTAACTCTGCTAGTTACAAGGGCATGCAGTTTTCAGCTATACAGTCTTGGGTTCTACCATTTAGTGGCCTTTGGGCAGATGTCTCAAACTCTCAGACCCTCCCTCAGCTTTCTTCTTTCTAAAGTTAGAATAATAGTTAATTCATAAGACTGTTGTAAGGATTAAAGGAGATTACATATGATAAGCTCTCAAAAAATATTAGGTCTCTTTCCCTATAAAATAAAACATTCCCCTAAAAAATATTATGTCCCTTTTTTTCTTGACTACCTTCACCCATTCTGCCTTCCCCCATCCTATCCTCCACCTCTGGCAACCACCAATTTGTTCTCTATATCTTTGAGGTTTTTTTGTTTTAGATTCTACATATATGTGAGATTGATCATACAGTACTTGTCTTTTTCTGTCTGACTTACTTCACTTAGTGTGGTTCCCTCAAAGGCCCACTCATGTTGCTGCAAATGGCAACATTTCATTGTTCTTTATGGCTGAATAATATTCCACTGTGTGTATATACCTCATTTTCTTTATCCATTCCCCATTTATGAACACTTAGCTTGTTTCCATGTCTTAGGTATTGTAAATAATGCTGCAGTGAACATTGGGGTGCATATATTTTTTTTTTTTCAAGTTAGTGTTTTTTTTTCCTTCAGGTAGATATCTGGAAGTAGAATTGCTGGGTCATATGGTAGTTCTATTTTTGATTTTTTGAGGAACCTCCATACTGTTTTCCATAGTGGCTGCACCAATTTATATTCCCAGCAACAGTGCACAACAAACAGAACAGTGCACCTTTTTTCCACATCCTCGCCAATACTTGTTATTTCTTGTCTTTTTGATAATAGTAATTCTTACAGGTGTGAAGTGATACCTTGGTGTAGTTTTGATTTGCACTTGCCTGTTGGTTAGTGATATTGAGCACCTTTTCATGTACCTGTTGGACATATGTGTGTTTTCTTTGGAAAAATGTCTATTTGGATCCTCTGCCATTTTTTAATTGGATTGTTTCGTTTTATTTTCTACTGATTTGTGTATGAGTTCTTTATATATATTGGATATCAGATATACGATTTGGAAATATTTTCTCCCATTCTGTAGGTTGCGTTTTCATTTTGTAGATGGCTTCCTTAAATGTTGCTAGGCATTTGAAGTGATTCTAATTTATATCTAGTACTACTGTTTTCTAGATCCAGGAATGGCTTCCAATTAATATTCCTTTAAGTGGAATAACGTTAATTTGTCTAGCTCACTGCTACTATATTGTACATGTACAGCTTGGGAAAATGTGCTGTTTTTGCACATTTTCTGTTCATTCAAATGGTTTATGAATCAAAAAACAGAGGCCTATCATGTTCTAAGATCCTGTAATTATTACAAAATAAAGTATCCATTTATTAGGCAAGAATTGTCTACAGTGTCTGCAAGAGTAAACAGACCCACTCACAAGAATAAGTGTTGCCTTCAAATTTATACTAAAGTATGCTGAAAAACATGTATACTATAGCTGTGATAATGAGCAGTACAGTAGAGAGAGGTGATTTATGATACCTGTTTCTGACAACTATAGTGCTGAGATTCCCAGGGTATCTGATCATGGCATTAGCATGCTGACAGCTCAGCATTTAGAACATTATGGTAATTTATCCTGCCTATGCTGTCACCTGCACTGTCAGAGTTTCTTTTTAATGATGGTATAACTATTTTGTTTGTTTGTACTGCATTCTTTTCATTTGGCTAATGCTTTCTCATTAGATTGAACCTAGTAAATGAGAGTAATTAAGTGCTTCCTATAGCTCAGATGCAATGATTAAGTTGCAGAGCTGCTACTGATTATGTTTTGTCATTTATCTCTATTAATCTGAGAATAATCCAGATGATAAACACATGTAATTTTTTGCTAATGTTCAATAGATGAAATTTATAGTTTCTCAGTGGAGCCAAGCAGTAAGTGTATATTCATATATAAATGATAAGTTGTTACATGTGAACTTGCTTTTAATCAGCATACAAGTTACAACTAGAATTAATAAAAAGGGAAAGATACTTTTTAATTGTCACACTGAATTTACTTTTTCCTGAAATGTCTTTTATTCCAAAAAAAGAAAAAAGAGAGAGAGAGAAAGAAAGCAGGCTTAAATCTTTGTTACAGAGCAAGTGGTCTCTAACTTTTCCTTTCTTTGAGTTATATGCAGGGGCAAGACTAAAATTTGTTTTAATGTAGTGTATTTGAACTCATGGGATTAATCAGGTTTTGCCTTTTAATAAATTAAGCTAAAATGTGGAAATAATGTGGAGCACATATATATTTTTTGAAAGATAATACACAGTTATATATTATTTATTTATATCTGACAGTATTTGCTGTAAGGAGCTATACAGTTTTCATAGCTCTGAAATATTATGAATATTATAGTTAATCCTACTAGCTTTTTAAAGTTTTTGTAAACAATGCCAAACCAACTGATATTTTGTTTGTAATTGAGACAGTATATGTTGAGACAGTATATGCCAAATTCATGCATTTTAATGTAATTATTTGCAAAAATGTATTCCTAACTCTTTACAATTTACTTACAAAATGATAGTTCCAACAAACTTTCAGATGTACTAAGAGAAAACAGTATTGTTTTTAGGAAATTAGATTTTTGTGACACTGTTTTCATAAATGCTTTAAAAGATCATAGACTCGCTTAATCTGTGAATATTTGTGTGCATAGGCTACCCTTAATCTTCAGTTCATATACGGACGGTAGAAAAATTGACAGGAACCTGGTTATGGTATTTAACAGTTTGTGCTTAAGTGTATGACCGGAATCTGGTTAGACTGTGATTTATCATACATTGGAATAAGAACATTAACAGTTCTTTTTTTAAAAAACGAACATTGTTGTCCTTGAGCTTTCAGCATGTTCCCAGGCACTGTAGTGCTGGGAACAACACTCTTATAATTCACTTAAGAAAAAGGTCTTTTAAGCATCCATACACATAATGCCTACACATTTAGATCATTTGAGGAATTTCGTATGAACGAATGGTATCACCTAAAATTAAATTTGTGAAACCTTGGTGTTAGGCCTACTTCAGTGAGTTAGTTTTAATAGAATATTATTTTTTGAAAATAAAGACATTGTATAATTCTTAAATGGAATTTGATATTTTTAATGATTATTCATGTATTCTTTGGATTCCTTTCTAAAAGAATAAATGATTTTTAAAAGGTGGGTTTAGGCTAAACAGAGAAACGTTCCTCCCCTTTAGGTATAGAAATGGCTTCCATGCAGACTAATTGGAAATTGAGACTATCATAAATATTGGACATTAAGTTCTCTAGCAGTCTATTCAAATTGGTTTTCCCTCATTTTTAGAAGATTTAATATTTAGCCTCATAGAGATGGTCACCTTTTAGGGATTACGTTTTTAATTCTATACTTAAGGCTAGATAATTTGTTAATGTTAGTATAATAGAGGAATCTGTGTTTTTGAAATTGTGGAAAATGTCTCTGATAGACATTGTCAGTTAAGTAAAGGACCAAAAGCAGAAAGTCCAAAGTTCTTTCTAACTCAGACAATGTTCCCTAGTAGTTATTTCATCGGATAAATCTCTCTTTCTTCTGCACACTGAGATATTAGGATGAATAATGGTAAGTATTAGGCCAATGAAATGCTCTTTGAATGTTAAATTATAAAATAATAAGCCCCAAAAGAATAAGCTTTAAATGTCATAATAGGTTTCCTATCACTGTGTACTGATTTTTTTTAAAAAACACAATTTGAATAATATTTAGGAAGGATTGTTAATTACTTTAGAAGGTATTTCTTTTTCACTAAAGGATGGGAATGATAGTTTTGATGTAAGAATCTTTTCATTGACGTGAATGTTTTCAGTTCACTAATATAAATTAAATATCTATTTGCTCTTTCCGTATTCCTGACGGTGGATTCCTAAATGCCCTTTCTTTAAGATCCTGGTTTTTAAAATTATAATTCTTAATCAGTCCCCACCCCCACCCCTTGTCCCCACAACAAACAAAGAAAAAGTCTATTTGAGTTGTTAATGTTGAAATCACAAGTTGTAACTGTTCCTTTCTCCTTGGTTAAAAAATAATTATAAAAATAGGGTAAAGAGAAAATTCCTTTTTTCCCCTTGTTGGTCAGTTCTGTAGAAGTAATTTAAAATACCGTGTATTGAATTCTTTGATCATTTCTCCTGGGTGGATAGGGAAAGAAGTCAAAGCTGAGGCAATTGCTTCTGGGCTCTCTTTCTGTGTGCCTGGTAAATGAAACACAAGGAACCTCACCAAACTACATGACTAATGGCAACCTCCAGTGCCGCCTGCAATCAAAGATTAATTTGCTTTATCAAGTTTAAAGAATACTGGGTGATAAATCATGTCAAAAAGAAATAATCAGTCAAAGGCTGATGTTCTTTTCTACATGTGAGGACAGGTGCTATGAGGCAGGCATTTGCCATGTACAGTTAATTTTGTTCTTGTGCATTTATGTTCATTTTAGTTTCTATTCAGTTGATTCTTGAATCAAATAATTTCTCTCATTAAGATCAACTAACATTCCAACTGGAAGACTATCGGATTATGGATCCAAAATAACATTCTTCCCCTTTAATTTGTATAAATATTTTCTCATGTGAGGATTATTAATAAATGTTTACTTTTTTCAAACATGAGTTAGCTGATGCCAAATGAGTAGTGAAATTGTTTTCTCCTTGTCAAGATGGCCAAGAATATTAACTGAGTGTTCATATTTGTAATAGATATCTGTATATAACATATCTACATATTTATATAAAATTTTCGTTTTACCCAAATCTCCACACCCTTTTCTTCTTCTTTTTTTTTTAGAGAGAGGGAGAGAGAGCTGGAGTCTCTCTTTAATCCTGTCCTCTGGGTCCATAATGTAGGATCCATTTTAGGTAAGATTGTATTATAAAGAGGTGGTCTTCCCAGCACTTTTAGCACATGCATTTTGAACAGTATCTAAAACCAGTCTTGTGTTTATTCAGAGGCTGTCAGGACTCTTCTTAAAGTGAGACTCAGAGTATCATTTTAGAAGGGTTTTTTATTTCTAGTTATAGTCACGTTCAACTAGAGTCTCTTTAAATGTTTTGGTGTATGTAGATATGTATTACTTCCTACCCTAGGTCGTTTCTACTCCCTCTACCTTCAGTGACTAATTAGAAATGGAGAAATTATTAATTTTGCATTTGATGTATAGAAAATAGAAATGTATCGTAGGCTTGAAACTTGGGGCTGTGAAGTTATATAGTTTGAGCAGTTGTAGGAAATCTTATTCCTGACATGACTCTTCATTTTCTTTTTCCTCATGGTTTCTCCCAGTCTTTCACTCCAGTCTTTCTAGATTTTGACCCTTTTTCACTCCAATAAATTCTTGGCAGTGCAGGCAGACTTATGGCTTTTGTTTTTCTTTTCTTTGGTTTCTGATTCCTAGGAATTATTTTAAAATATTTATAAAGTTCCCTTTTCAGCATCAATAGTATCCTAAAGAGAAAATATCTTGTCAGCTTAGCTGGGTTTTTTTAAACTTCTTTTTAAACTGAGTAGGCATTTAACTTGCCTATACTTATATTTTTCATAAGAAAGTATTTATCATGATCTAATTTATATCTAAAATGAGAATGGGACAAGGTAATGAGGACCCTTCTAATTGGAAAGAATTTTGTAACCTAGGACATACCTATTTTGGTGTTAACTGAGTCATCAGTGATCATTAATAGTTTGTATAATAGCACTCTATGCTAGCAAATTGCTATAGAATGAACTGCATAGCAGAGTAAAAATAGGGTTAGATTTGAAGACTGAACAGTTCTAGCTAAGGTCTAACTTCAGCATTTGTGTAAAACCTGATAATTGTAGTTGCTTTAGGGGTGCTGTTGAGACTAACAATTGTATTTCTCAGTGGTCCCTATATGAAACCACATGAGAGAAATTTCTTTTGAAATTTAGCACTAGGATATGACTCTGTGCTTAGGAAATGCATATATATTCCTCTAATGGATAATAAAGACTATAAAATAATATTTACTTTTCACTTTGGACATCTGGAAATTTGGCCCCAACTTATGGCTCAACTATACCATTGTGTGAAACCTTATAATCTGCTTTTATGAATTTTGATAATTCTCCTCCCTCACCCCCCCATCTACACTCTAATACAACTTTATATTATACCAGGTCCTCATGTTTCATTTTAATTCCTCTTTTACTTTTTTAATGTCTGGTTTTCCTATATATCACTCCAAATACTATATATAATGAGTTACTGTGTAAATAAGTAAAGCTGCCCTGACTCTGTCACTAAATGTCCGAAGAAGTCATTTCTTTTCTTTTAGAGTTTCAGTATTCTCATTTGTAAAATAAATTAATGAATCAGATTGCCTCTGAGGCCATTTTGACTCAAATTCTAGGAGTAAAAGCAATAGGCTTTTAGCTTCTGTTTGGGACTGTAGAAAGCAGGAAGATGCATCACTCCCACCCTGACAACAACAAAAAAGCTGGACAAACTGCAAGTTTATGACTTTTCTTGAACCTGTCAGAGAGCTGAGGTTGCAGAGCAACCAAACAACCTAAAATCTAAGAAGAGATAGGTGCCTACTAGGAGAGAAAGAACACAAGTACTCTTTTACCTGAGGCACATACAATGAACACCATTAAGAATGATTGGGATAGAATAGTTCAAAGAATTGATGGAGGTACACACTATTATACATAAAATAGTTAACTGATAAGGACCTACTGTGTAGCACAGGAAACTCTGCTCAATACTCTGTAAGGACCTATATGGGAAAAGAATCTTAAAAAGAGTGGATATATGTATATGTATAACTGATTCACTTTGCTGTATAGCAGAAAGCAACACAATGTTGTAAATCAACTATACTCCAATAAAAATTAATTTTAAAAAATTAAATTAAAAAAAAAAGAATTGGGGAAGGCCCAGTATGGACTGGCAAGAGAAAGTAGAGCCCCCAACAGCCTTAGATATATGTAGACTTTGTACCCTCTTTCAGGTTCTTTCTTCACACACCCCACCAGACAATCCCTCCTACCCCAAAAAGATATTGGCAAGAGTCCTGAGAAAGCATCCTTCAAAGTGCAGCCCTAGATGAGGGGAATAACAGTAGGAGGGGCACAAAACTTAACCTGAACCCTTCTCCCCCCTACCAAAAAAAGGTATTAATTTACAAAGTAAGAAAGGCAACCAGTGAAAACTTTTGGGGCGGGGGTGGGGGGGGGCGGACAACTCTGCTCAGTCAGAGAACAGGGACAGGAATATGTGCTGGGCCCAGAACCACAGCTGCAGGAGAGGCAGGAGCACTGTGAAGGTCATATCCCCGTGACCCAGAGACACAGTGCCTGCCCAAGACTGACACCTAATCAAAACAACACAGAACACTCTCACCCATTCCCTATCAGCAGACTAACAAGTGTCAGTTAACAAGTAATAATGGAATATTGCTAGGAGAGTTACAAGAACATTAAGACAGATAATATCTGAGGCACAGCACAAAGGAGAAACCTAATACTAGGGGTGGAGCAGACATTGAGAAAATCCCTCTTTGAGAGCCAGCTCCCACTCTAAATAAAAGGTATCACTAGAGTAATTTGAAGCCTATGATACACTGTGGGTAATTATACAACAAAAAACTCAGACTTAACCCAGCTTCTAACTATTAAAGCTCCACACAAAAGGCCTAGCAGAAAGACACACGCATTTCCAGAAGCAAAAAAAATCACAAAAAGTCTGACTTTAAACAAAAAGTTACAAGAAAGGAGAAAAAAGAAGCAGCCTACAGCCAAGAGACAAAGCAAAGAACAAAGCGAGACTCAGCTATGATGCAGACATTAAAACTCTATAACAAGGAATCTAAGGTAACTATGATTAATATGTTAAAGATTCTAATGACAACATGCAAGATCAGATGGGTAATTTCAGCAGAGTTGAAAATTTTAAGAAAGCACTAAGTATAAATGCTAAAAATGGAAAATTCTTTAACAGAGATGAAAAATGCCTTCAAAGGCCTTATCAGCACCCTTGACACAATTGAGGAAAGAATCAGTAAACTTGAAGATTGGTCACGAGAGATTACCCAAACTAAAACACAAATAGAAAAAAGCATGGAAAAAAATTAAAAGAACAAGCCATGGCTTTTGAATGGTTGTTCTTTTACTTTTTTTCATGAATAATACTGTCAGCCAAGTTGACCTAATTGACATTTATAGAACACTTCATCTAACAACAGAAGAGTATACATTCTCTCACATGCACATGATATATTCAGCAAGATAGATTGTATTTTGGGCCATAAAACAAATGTTAACACATTGAAAGGAATAGGAATCCTGTAAAGTATGTTTTCAGACCAGAAAAAAAATTAAACTTGAAGTTAATAACAGAAGGCTATCTGGAAAATTACCAAATATTTAGAAATAAAACAACTACTTCTAAGTAGTCCATGGATCAAAGAGGAACTCTCAATGTAAAAAATATTTTGGACGGAATGAAAATGAAAATATAATCTAAAATACTGTAATTTGTGGGATACTGCTAAAGAAGTACTTAGAGTGAAATTTATAGCATTAAATGATCATATTAGAAAAAGAAGAAAGGATTCAAATCAGTAATCTAGAACAGGAGTTAACACTTTTTCTGTCAAAATCCAGATAGTAAATATTTTAGGCTTTGAAGGCCATATATGGTCTCTGACACATGTTGTTCTTTTTTTTTGTTCTTGTTTTGTTTTTACAACTTTTTAAAAATGTGAAAACCATTCTTAGTTCAAAAGCTATTAAAAAAAGGTCACAGGCCAGGTTTGGTCCTTAGACCATAGGTTGCGTACCTCTGATTTAGAAAATGAGTAAATTAAATTCAAAGCAAGGAGAAGGGAGAAAATAATAACGATAAGAGCACGAATAAATTAAATTGAAAACAAAAACAATGGAGAAAATCATTGACACCAAAATCTAGTTGAAAAGACAAAGCTAATAAATATAATTCTAAACTGTCCAAGGGGGAAAAAAAGACAAATTAACATCAAGAATGAAAGCACGAAGGAACTCCCTGGTGGTCCAGTGATTAGGACTTGGTGCTTTCACTGCTGTGGCCCAGGTTCAATCCCTGGTCGGGGAACTAAGATCCCACAAGCCACGCAGCATGGCCAAAAGAAAAAAGAAAAAGAAAAGGAATGAAAGAAAGTATGGATATCAATACAGATTCCACAGACATTTAAAAAGGTAATAAAGTAAAACAACATGTAAGGAAAAAATAATCCTAATTTTACACAATCTCTTCCAGAAAATAGAAGAGAAAGGAATACTTCCCAACTTATTTTATAAGGCCCGATTCCAAAACCAGACAAAAATACTACAAAAGAAGAAAACCAATGATCAATATTCTTCATGATCATAGACTCAGAAATTCTCAACAAAACATTTGTAAATCAATACAACAGTGTATTAAAAGGTTAATAACAGCACAACTAAATGGAATCATCCCAGGAGTTCATGGTTGGTTCAACATTTAAAAATCAAAGTAATTCACCTTCTTAAGCTAAAGAAGAAAGACCATATGATCATCTCAGCAAATGCAGAAAAAGTTTTTAACACCCATTCTTAGTGAAAATGCAGTCATCCAGGAATAGAAGGGACCTTCCTTATTCTGGTCAAGGCAGCCAATGAAAACCAACATCATACTTAATACTGAAAGACTGAATGCTTTCCCTCTAAGATCAGTAACAAGCAAGTCCAAGTTACTATCTATCTGTTTACTTGGGCTCTTACATTACCCTCCTAACTTGAATCCTCACTCTATTCTTGTCCTCCCACCCCATGCTTTCAGCCTATTTTATACATTGTACCCAGAGTAGTCTTTTCCAAAAAATTAATCTGATTCTATCTTTCCATCTATTTAAATAGCTTTACATTGTTTGGGGGATAAAAACCAACTTCACAATGCTACATGCCCTTATTAATCTAGCCCCAGCCTACCTTTTTAACTTCATGTAATCCCTACTTTCCTAGCCAGCCCAATGGCCTTCTTTAAGACCCTCAGAAGTACCATACTCATATAACTCCAGGCCTTTGTGCATGTCACTTCTCTTGTCTGAAACACTCTTTTCTGTGTCTCCCAACCTCATTTTCACCCAGTTTATGCCTACTCACCCCTCAGCTCTCAGCTTAAATATCTCTTCATCATAGAAGTCCTCCCTCATCTCCCAGACCAGGTGGTTACCTTTTTTGTATACTGTCAGAACATTTGACACTTCCATTATAGCAGCTCTCACAGTTTGTAATAATGTTTATATGTGTGATTATCTGATTACTATCTGACTCTTTCACTAGAACTGTAACCTCAGTGAGGATGGGGATGTGTTTGATTTTGTTCATACCAGCATCTAGCACAGTGCCTGACACATGCTGGAATATTCGTCAAGCTCACATACATCAAATTCAGTTGAACATTTATTAAATGAATAAAAGAATAAGCTATATGTACTGTGCTAAGTGGTGGAACTGGAACTGTGGCTGAATACACATGCCCAACATTAGATTAGTTATTTCTTCTGTGAGCAGAGTTTGGGCTATAAACAGCAGATGTCGTATTATGTCCTAGTTTAAGAAACCCTAATCCAAATACCTTTCGACGGTCAGTCTTCTGTTTCTCTGTTTGATACAAGTCCTGTTGGACTCAAGGATCCCTAAGTAGAGGTATTAGAGTTTGGTTGACTACAGTGAGGCCCAGAGGAATTTTTTGGAGTGACGGAAATGATTGATATAGATATACTGATATATATATCTTGATTGTGGTGGCAGTTACACAACTATTGCATTTGTCAAAACTCATAAAACTGTATGTTTTTGAAAAGGGTATATTTTATAGTATGTAAATTATACCCAATTAAAAAAAAATTCCTGAATATTTTGAGGCAGGCGTTTGCTCTGTACCCAAGAACCTCTTCATCATGTCCTTACCTTACTGTGGAAGTTGCATTCACGTGTCATGAAGATATGAAAACCAATTCCAAGTCCAGAATATTCCTCACAACCTGTGTCTTCCCCCTGCCTTCTATCCCAGTCTCGTTTCATAAAATTGAATGAATGAATGAAAAGCAGAAATTATTGTTGGCTACTTGATTGTGTTAGGACAGCTCTCATGCCATTCTCTGCCCATGACGGGCTGTCCTTGCTCATCTCCACCTGATTCTTCCTCCTATCATTCATTTAAGAAATATTGGCAAAGTTCCCCAAAAGTGTTTCTTTGCTTTCCCTCCTATTTCCTCTACTGGAACACCCACTTACTGAAAATGAATGTATCAGAGAGGCCCTTTTATTGATGATTTCCTGAATGAAGCCCAAGACAAGATCCCTTCCCAGTGAAAAGAAATATTCAGACATAGGAGTTCAACTAAGGAAGGTTGTGTTTAAAGGTGGTTTATCAAGGATGAAGCCAAAAAGTGCAAAGATATATACTTTGATCTAGCAAAAAGCCTAAACTGGAGAATTGGTTAAATTAATTCAGAGAAGACTAAAATCAAAATAATTATTTTGCAGGACTAATTTGCAGGAATATCTATTTTAACTTTTGCTACTGCCAACCCTGAATCCAGTCACCCAATTTTTTAAAGGTTGTGTGCTTAATTCAGGAATTCATTTTAAAAATTATGAATGAAGACCTAATGCTGAATAATACCTGCGTCATAAATAGTTGGCATATTCATCATGCATTTTATATACTTCCATTTTTTGCTAACTCTTTAGTTTCTTTTCTATTTAGTATATATTGTGTAAAAATGTATAATATATATTGCTTTGGAGTAAAATCAAGACTAAAAAATTCAAATTTATTGGTGAAATATCAAACGGTTGTAAGTTGTTTCAAATATACAAGGTCATCATTAGTGTAGAATCTTTCTTATATATTGATATTGGAAATAGAGGTGTTAAATTCCTCCATGATATGGCCATTAGTTTGCTTCTGGTTTTTAATGATAATAGAGCTGCTATTTTTGGTTTCTGTGCTCTGTATCTCTATTAGAATGTTTGTAGAGACTCTCTTTTAAGGTAATAGGTGATTCTTGAAAGCAAGACTGATCTCTTTTTTCATATAATTTTCTGTTAAAAAGTAGTTTCAATTGTTCAGACTGTAATTGAGGAAAAAATATTGTTAGAGGCCAGCTATACAGCACTATGTCACTAACTGAATGTCTAGTAAATGTATGCTCCTGTTGTGTGGTGAGGCCTTGGAATCCAGACCATGATCGCTGTTGGTGTAGTCTGAACCAAATGTTTTACCTGCTGCTTATAGAAAGGATAATGTTTTATGCCCATCATGAATATGGAATTATTTTGAATTTGCTTTTTCAGTTATAATGCAAATTTTGGGTATATTCAGTCGTAGTCTTTTCATATTAATAAATTGCCAGTGGTAAGATGGGTGGTACTGAGTGTTACCTGTGACCAAATAAGTGACTTTTTTTCTTAGAACTCTAGAAAAGCTTGTCTTTTATAGTTTATTAGTATTCATTAGGGAATGAAATGTAGACTGTTTTTAGAGGCCTACCATGTGCCAGTCAGTATGCTAGATACTTTATTTACTTTGGTCCTTCTAACAACTATGTGAAGCAAGTATTATACCAGTTTTAGAGATGAGGAAATTAAGCCTCAATAAATGACCGTCACTGATAGCTAATGAAACATACAGCAGTGTTTCAGACCTAGAGCTCTTAACTACAAAGAAAGGCACATGACTGAAATTTTTATAGGTGTTTACCTTTTCTTTCCAGGCGTAAGTAATAAAGGCCTGGTTTCTTAAAAGACTATTAAACAATTCATTTTTTATTTTTAAAATTTATTTGCTCAATTGCAACATTTTGTGTTTAAAATGAATGATTGTCGCAAATAACCTGATTTTATCTAGTAATCTAGTAGGGTAAATGGCTCCATAATTACTCAGTTTTGTAGCACAGTTAGTGAGTCCAGATTTGCTGTACCTACAAAATAATTCACTATGGGAAAATACGGTTCCAAATTGAGTTTTTTGTTCCTAAAGGACAGTAGAACAATGGAATTTTTCTACTTAATAATCTTTGTATGTGCTGCTTTGAAAAACTGAATAACATCATAGAATAATAGAATATTAAAACTGGAAGAAAACATAAAATGTGTAGTCCACAAGTTTTCCAGCTTGCTTTGTGCAAAGTTTCCAGCAATGGGAGGAGGAGCTTGGCAAGTCACCTTCCCCTGCATGAAACAGCACTCTGCTTTAATCTGTCTCTCATGTTAGTCTTCCAGGTAAGCTCTTATTTGAGGAAATGGTTTCATATCTTTAAAACATTTTTTTGCCATTCCCTAATTTTACAAACGGCAGTTTAAGGCCCAGAGAAGCAAATTACCTTTCCAAGGTAATGTCCCTTGCTGGACTAGTTTATTCATTCCTTCAGTAAAATTTAGAATATCTGCTATGTTCCAGTCACTATGCTTAGAGCTCACAGACTAGTGGAAGAAAGAGATGGACAAACAAATAATTGACAACACAGTATGACAAAGGAAGTTTATGAAGTGCCATATGAAAGAAGTCAAGAGAAGCATCCCATGAGAAATTACATTTGAACTGGCTCTTAAAGATGGAGATGATTTTGCCAGGTTGAAAAGGGAAGGATGACTATTCCCGACCGAGGCAACAGTGTATAAAAAGCCGTGGAGGTATGAAAGCACGACATGATCAGCCCATGTCACGATGCTTGGTGGGGTAAAATTCCACACTAAATAATAGAAGTTAGGGGAAAGGTTATTACCATAGTTGGGAAGGGCCAGATTAGGAAGAGTGCTCCACAGCAAGTTAAGGAAAGAAAGTTTTATCCTGTAGGGAAGTGTGCCTTTGAAGGCTTTTAATTAGGTAAGAGGAGTGATTGATCATTCATGTATTTCAAAAACGTTATTCTGGGGGCTGTTTCTTAATCCTAGAGGGAAAAAGATACAAACTATGTGTTGCCTTTTAGCCATCTCAGCCTCTTTCACTTACTGGTACCTGCAGATGGTGCCCTCAGCCTCTCCCCCAATGGCAACAAGAGTTCATTATATGTTTTGTTAATGGCGTTTTGTCCTTTAGAGTATCTGCCTGCCACAACACAGCATAGATGAGATTTGGAGGACCTTTTCTGAGTGTTTGACTCTCTGTGAAATCTCTTTCTGTGTTTTGCTTCACTTTGAAATGACGTTATCACTTACTGTGAGACAGGATAATTTGTAGTTGCCTTTGTCATCATCTTTTTTGGATGTCACAGACCATGGAGTGCTCTGCGTTGGTTCATAGAAACTAAGAATGGGAAGGACACATGATTTTTATATTATTACTTCTCTTGAGTATTCTCACTTGTGATGGATTTTGGCTCCAGGCTTAGATGGAGAAGTGGCCTGTTGGGAGAACATTTCATGTTTCACTTGGCTTTTTCTGTGATTAAATACACTATTAAATGATTTGCGTGATGCTTGCATGATATTGAATCAGAAGGGCTATTGTTTTATCAAGAGATGCTTTAGCATATACTGTGAAGACTGGACATTAAATACCTGGGCTTCTATAGCATGTGAAGAAAAGTCAAGCCAGATTTCTTAGTAACCTTAGCAATGGCTCTTAAGAAACCTGAGGCTTTCTTTCTCATCAGAAGCCTCAAACAGGTTTCCTTTGGGGGTCATTTTTCCTGGCATTATATTCTGGATTCAGCCAGCATTCTGGGCTGGGTAAGCTAGCATCTTACCATCCTCTGTCTCCAAGCCTATAATCCTCTCTTAGGCCATCTGTGCTTTAAAATAAAATCTATATTTCTTTTTACTTTGTCCTAAGCCAGAGTCCTTTGTCTCTCTCTAATGAAAAGCAGAAGAGGAGCTGAAACTTTTCTTTGGTATAAATTCCTAGGGACAAACTCATATCCTAAAAGCCTCAGGAATTGACTTGCCCTTATTTCTGTCCAGGATTCCTCTGTTCCCTGGCCCTCCAAACTTTTTCAGCAGCCCTTTTCGGGATTTCTATATGTTTTGATACTACCAAAAATAAAGAAATGGCCTTTTTATCAGAGTGACGGAGAAAGATTGGATAAAATAACATGAAAGAACCAATTATACAACTTTAGGAAGTCTCACACCAGAAGTTGCCCATGACAGTGATGCAATTGTAAATGGGATGGGCCCCGAGTACATGTCATATTTATTCTTCTGAAAGCTGCATGGTGGGCTCTATACTTCATTCCCTAGAAATAGTGTTTCTAGGCTGCATAATGCCTTACCTTTCCTTAAAAAACTAACACAAAAAAAGTAGGGAAAAGCATTACTTTAATTACTAAGGTGGATTTTTAAGTACTCAAAGGACATTTCAGAGAAGCCCCCCTATTGTGTCTAATAGCCCACGAGGAAGAATAAACATTTATCAGTCACCTATAATATGCAATGCCAAACATTTCACAAAGATTTCCCTTATTCCTTGCAGCAATCTCATGAGATTCTACCTCTGACATTGGAAAGGAAATGCATCCAAGGAGATTTCCTTCTCTTTCTTCCCCTTTACCTTGAGCATTAGGGTGAGGTGAAAAAGTAGTAATAACAAATACAGCTGAAGAGCAGATTTGTATGACGTGCATAAAATAATTGAAGGAAGACATAGATGATGAGCACTATGCCCCCGAAAGTCTAGAGCATATTGAAAAGTAGATGAGGCTTTCTTTGATAGAGAGAGCAGAACAAGAAAACAGAATTATCAAGAGGAGGAATGCCATTTATTGTGTAGCTTCTAGGTGCCAGTACGCTGCTAGGTGCTTCACGCATGTAATCAATTTAAGCCTCACAACAATCATGTAGGGTGAGTGATCTTTTCCTCATTTTACAGGGGAAATCTGGGGAGCAGCATGGTTAAATAACTTCAAGCAGGTCGTACAGCTAGTGAGTTTTGGGACAGGGATTAAACTCAGGTTCTATGTGTAAAATCCTCTAAAACTAAAAAGAAAAAGTATGTAAAATTTTGTACATGTACATTTTCCTGGGAGATGCCCCCTCCCCCAAAGCTAAGAACTTCGTCTAAATTATGCCACTTTAAGAAGAGCCGGCTGAGGAAATTGGAGCTGTGCGAGCCTTGTTTTATGTTCCCCATTTAAATGTTTTCCCAGGTGATAGTAGTAAGTTAAACCAGGAAAAAAAATTCTTACAATTCTTTAGGCCTGAGAAAGCTAATTTATTTTGCTAGAGAAGTAGCATAATGTACTGGATAAGAGCACAGGTTCTAGAGTCACATTGCTTAAATTTAAACCCTAACTCTACCACTTATTTGTTCTTTTGCCTCAAATACACCTAATCGCTCCATCTCAATTTCCTCATTATAAAACTAGAATAGTTGTAGAAGTACCTACCTCATGGTAGATGGAAGCGTTAAATTAGTAAATATATGTAAAGTGCTTATTAGCACAGTGGTTCTTTCCAGGGGTGGTTTTATCTTCCAGAGGACATTTGACAAAAAGACATTTTTGGTTGCCACGATTTGCGGGAGGGGTGCTACTGGCATCTAGTGAATAGAGGCCAGAGATGAGGCTCAACATTTTACAATGCACAGGACAGCCCCACACAACAAAAACATCAGTAGTGCTGAGGTTGAGAACCCTGTTTTAACGCAATGACTGACATATACATTTCAGTAAATATTTGCTATTATTTTGCGTTAATGTTTAAGAAAAACAGGGAAGAGCAAGTGAAATTACGATTCATTCATCTTTTCTGAGCAGCTGAAGAAAAGTAAAAAAAAGTTAATATCAGGTAATAAACTACTCTACCCAATTAATAGTCATAAATTCAATATTATATGGAAAAAACCACTTAAAGAATATGATTTTATGATAACATAAATGAATATGAAGCCATGTTTGAGGCTCTCATGTGTGCTTTGTGAAGAGTTCTATAGTTTAATACTATTTGGTATTGATGTAACTATATATTTTTAGAGCAGTTCATGATCATATATAAAAAATAATTGGGGGGCTTCCCTGGTGGCACAGTGGTTGAGAATCTGCCTGCCAATGCAGGGAACACGGGTTCGAGCCCTGGTCTGGGAAGATCCCACATGCCGCGGAGCAACTAGGCCCGTGAGCCACAACTACTGAGCCTGTGCGACTGGAGCCTGTGCTCCGCAACGAGAGGCCGCGATAGTGAGAGGCCCGCGCACCACGATGAAGAGTGGCCCCCGCTTGCCACAACTAGATAAAGCCCTCGCACAGAAACGAAGACCCAACACAGCCAAAAATTAATTAATTAATTAATTTAAAAAAGCAGGAGGAAGAGGAGGAGAATGCCAATAGTCAAAATTCTGGCTGAAAATTAACCTTAAAATCCTATAATTCTATACGAGGAATAATGTCATGTCTCTGAATTTATAGCAAGTGCCCTGGAGGTGGTGCTTAAGAGGCTAGAATTAAAAAAAAAAAAAAAAAAAAAAATTGGTTAAGAGTGTGGTCTTTGGCATTATTCTTACTTGGGTTCAGATCCCTCCTCTGTCAAATACAAACTGTCTGACTCCATAGACACATCACTTCTTTGAGCCTCAGTTTCTTTAGTGGTAAAATTATGATATTGATGCCTACCGGCTTCATTGAGTTATCATATTGATTAAATGAGATAGAGCATATAAAGTACTTGGCATAGTCCCTAGCAGATATTAAGCACTCAGTAAGTGATAGTTGCTCATATTATCTTCATCATCATTGTCATCATCCCTGTCCCTGGAACTTTAGTACCCACCATTGGTGGGATAAAAACTAGGCTTCCCTGGTGGCGCAGTGGTTGAGAATCTGCCTGCCAATGCAGGGGACACGGGTTCGAGCCCTGGTCTGGGAAGATCCCACATGCCACGGAGCAACTGGGCCCGTGAGCCACAATTACTGAGCCTGCGCGTCTGGAGCCTGTGCTCCGCAACAAGAGAGGCCGCGATGGTGAGAGGCCCGCGCACCGCGATGAAGAGTGGTCCCCACTTGCTGCAACTAGAGAAAGCCCTCGCACAGAAACGAAGACTCAACACAGTCATAAATAAATTAAAAAAAAAAAACAAAAAAAAAACTGGAGTGACCAACTAGGAGGCTGTTAGCAAAGTAAACCTGACCATGGGTTCTGTAACTAGCATGTGCAAGCCATCTGACTTGACATGCTGCCTTTACCAATTCCATAAAATCACCCTCAACTTCCCTCACCACTCTACAAGGGCTCTTTCCTAGTTTGATACCTACCAACATCCGTTTCCAGCATCCCTGACCCCTTTTGGAGATACCCTGGATCTTCTACTCCTTTTTATTGATGTTTAAGTTGTGATATTTTTCACAGGTGTCCATTGAAGTGCCAAGTAATTACATAGTTTTGGTTTTTGTTTTGTTTTTTTCAAAACCCCACATCACACCGTTAAGGGAATCTGAACTCTATTTCCTGTCTGGCTCCTCTCACCATATGACTGTTCATTTTATTTTTTTTAACTTACTGTATTTTTAGCCTTCTTCTAAATTATATTCTCCTTTGAAGTTCCTAGCTTAGTTTGTTCAAGGCAAAACAAAAGTGATATTTTGTGAAAAATAATGTGTAGTTTGGTTCTGCATGTGATAAAGAGACACTGTGATTGCTTTCTTTCTGTTCCTAGAAGCTAATTTATTGTTAATTAACTTATTTAGAAGCTAATTTAAGGTTCTTCTTTTACTGTACTTGGGCAGTAGAGAGTATAGTCTGCAAACATGGTTTAAGATTTGGGTTAGATTGCATACATCTGTATTAATGTGTTCCATAAGCCAAGTTTTAATATCCTTTTATTGTGCTGTTGTTAAAAGAATTTTCTTAAATCTAAGGGATGTGTCTTTATCTTGAAGAAAGATAATTTTTCCACCTCTCTGAGTTTAAAATAGTGAGAGGAACCTGCAAAGAAAAGGAAATTGCATTTTTAAACAACAGATCTCAGTAGTCTCTGGATTTGCAGGTTGTTGCTCTTCATCCTGTGAGCCAATTGAATGTATCACATGGGCACCAGTGAGCAGATGTGGGGAGGACGCAAGCAGGATGTGGAAGCAGGAGCCAGCAGCGCTGGCAGACTGGCAAATGCTTCTGTTTTGCTAAGCACCTGCTTTTTTGTATTCAGACTATCCGAACCATCTGCTTTTATATTCTCTTTACTTACTGTCAGCCATTTTGGAGTTTTTAAAAAGCTTCAATAGTGACTGGGAATTTTTCACAGTAAGCTAGGAATCCATACCACTCTTTTAAAAACTTGTGCTTTTAGGATATTCCTATTTAATTCTCAAGACATAGTTGCTTTTTAATTTAGGTACAGTGTGTTATGTGTTGTATAATTAAAATGTTTTTCTCCCTTCCCAATTACTTACTCTCAGACATCAGTATTTGAATTGCCTAAACAGATAGTTGACCGTCATACGATACATTAACAACAAGATACGTAGTGATTGAATGTAAGTGATTGTTTACTTACCCCTTCTCATTAAAAAAAAAAGAAGAAAGAAAAACGTTGTACAGTTTAATGAAAATTCCTAATTCTTTATAAGCTTAACTGTTTTCTAATATGCAGCTGATGTCCTCACTAGAAATAGTATTTATAGAGTACCTATTGTGCACCAAATACTGTGCTAGGCATTTTGTCCAAATTATTGCTAATCCTCTCTACAGCCTTACAAGGTAAATATTATTACCTTCATTTTGTGAATGAAGAAATTTATTCTTAGAGAAATTGAGAAAGTTGTTTAGGGCCACACTTGAGACTGGGGATTTGAGCTCTAGCTTCTCTAGCTCTTCTACACTGTTCTTCAAAAATGTTGTCATGTCAAAGATATGATACAGTATGTGATAGAGGGCCTCAGCATAAGGAATCAGGGATTTTATTTAGCTGCAGGTGAGTATGCTTCATTTGGTTTGTGAAGTTCAGAAACTCTTTCTAGCCTTTGATAGTCTGTAGACATTTTATTTTCTTCTCTAGTCATTGAGAAGTATTGTTGGCACTTGGTCCTCTGCTTCTGCTTTTTTTAAGGTTTTTAAAAAATGCTTTTACTTAAAAAGAAAGAAAAGGAACACGTGTAGCCTGTTTCTAAAAACTTAAAACAGCTAATTTGTTTTTTCCTTGAGCTTTCTGCCTGTCAACATTAAGCCCTCTAGTAGCCTTTTAAGATGGTAATCAGAATTGAATGGCAATGTTGTTACATGTTTTTTGACCTTTATCACTACCCAAAAATGTGGTCTGTACAAAACAGACCCCAAAGATGCAATAGTTCAAATGATTTAAAAGCACAGTCAATAGACATAACCTCTATTTATATTTCACTTTTTTTAGATCACAGCTCACATATACACTGTAGAAATCAACAGTATGAAAGTATTAGGCCTCTTCAGCCTAGAAAGTTAAACACTTAAGAGAAAAGATCAGGTTTTTGGCTTTTTAAATCAATATTGGTAGAACTTGAAAATTTTGTAAATATTTAAATTCAAGAGTACCCTTAGCCTTACATTAAGTTCAGGGTAAATAAGAAGAAGTTCTGCTTTCTTTGGTGGATAATGAAATCTTATAGGACTTATTTTTCCAGGGAGTGCCACAAAATGAAAATACAAATAGGTCGGTAAGTCCATGAATGAAAGATTCTCAACTACTTAAGGAAAGATAGAAACTTCTGGGCTCCATCTCTAACCTTCTGAGGTTAATGGTCATCGTTGGAGGCTAAGTCACTGGAGTCATAATCAGAGACAGTAAAGAACCAAATGAGCCTTTAGCTGATATGCTGTGTTCTTATATAATTAACAGAGGCAGTAATCTCCTTCCTGGCCTACCTCAGACTTTCCTCTTGTTCAAGTAAATAGAGCCAAAATTGTCACAATTTTGCCACCTTGGCCTTTCTTTTCAATTCCCAACCCTAACTACTTTTCTTTAGTAATACAGATGAGGTAGAGAGGAATTTCTTTTCCACATTCAGTACTTACTTTTGGAACTATGGATTTAGAGTTTTGGGGGGTACATATTTAATTGAAACCTTGTGAACAGATGAACCTCCCCCAAGGAACTGGGTATATAAGGATGAAGGGCGCTGTCAGCTCAAAGATGTGGAAAATAAACATTTCTAACGGAAAATAAAGAATTGAAAAGTGAGAAGCCCAAGAATACTGTGTCCATGAAGGTAAAAATATCAAGAAGAGGGAACACATGATGTCAGAGACAACAAAGGGTTCAAGAAAAATAAAAGCTAGACCTCTCTGGCTGTGGTCCATCACACACACTGTAGTCAGACAAATCTTAAACACCACTTTTATCATAGGGCCCTTCCCACTTCAGAGACCTCTCTGTTGCTTTCATCTAGCCAACAGTCCTCAGCTTCTAAGGTCCTCCAGAATCTAGCTCCACCTACTAGCCAATTTTAGTTTTCACAGATCCCCTCTATCAAGCTGACTCTCACCATCTTTATCTTAGATTACATTGTTCTCTTTTTTCTCCTCCCCATTCCCCCTGCTTACCCCACAGCAATCTCCATCCTTCAGTGTTCTATTCCAGCATGCACTCTTACAGTTCTTAATACCTGGATCATATTCATTAAAACTTAGTTAAATAATAATGATAATGGCAATGCTAGCACTCGTTTATTGTTTATTATATGCCATGCACTATGATAATAAGCTTTTACATACATTATATCTTGTAGGCCTCAAAATAATCTTATGATAAAGGTGTTCTTAACCCCAGTTCTGCCACAAAGTAACTTGACTAAGAACACAGTGGTAGGAAGGGGCATGCACAAGATTTGACCTTTAAATCTAACTCTGAATTCACTAAATGACTAACTGATTCCCAGTCTTGCTCCTTAAGTGTTCTGCTCTGTGTCCTTATTTTCTTAACAAAGTTTGAGATTCTTGAGGACAGAGGCAATATCCTAGGTATAAGATACGTATCGTATATCTGTCGCTATTGATTGAATATGGGTTAGGTAGGGTGAGATGGTCAAATTTCATGGTGACAAAAACAGAAATTTTATTCTGATTCTAGTCATTTTTTTGAAGTAGGTGTTGTTAATTAGAGCAGTGTTTTATTAGGAGACAGTGGATTGGAACCAGCTAATGTTCCGTTTTTAAGGATTGTAAATTAGAAAAGGATCTGCACCCCTTCCCACATACCTTGCTCTAAGCATCTCTTCCATCTGGATGTTCCTGAGTTACATCCTTCCATAATATCCCAGTAATCTAGTAAATAAAGTGTTTCTTTGAGTTCTTTGAGCCACTCTAGCAAATTAATCAAACCCAAGGAAGAAGTCCCTGGAACCTTCGATCTGTAGCTAGTTGGTCAGAAGCACAGGTGACTACCTGGACTTTCTTACTTTCTTTTTTTGGGGACTTTCAATTGGTGTTTGAAAATTAGGAGCAGTCTTGTGTGACAGAGCCCTTAATTGGATGTGAGACATCCAAGTAGTGTCCCCTGAGAACTGCTTGGTGGTGTTGGAAAAAACATGTAGACATTACAAATACATGTAATTGCCTACTATGTGCTAAACAATGGGCCATAATATTGACTATTATTATAAAGAGAGATAGTCCTGCCATCATAGACAGGTGGAGAACACAGACAGAGCTGACAGGCATCATTGTTTGATATGATAAGGCCCATATTTGATATGCAGAACAACAGTGGGAACGTATAGGAAAATACCTAATGTAATCTTGGGAAAGTCCAGGAAGGATTCCTGGGGGGATGCTTGGGGTTTATTTCAGTGTCGTTCAGTTCTGTGCATTAAATAAACAGGTCAGTAAACTAGAACGAGGAGTTGCATATTGGTGCAAAAAGAGACCAGAGGAGTCCAGCTTTATGTTTTCCACTTTCCTATTCAAGATTGCAAAACAAGACCAAGAAATCTAAGTATCAGTACACTTCAGACAGTTTAACAAATTGGTGACAGTGTAAATGTTCCATCCCTGATAGGATGGTAATTAGTAAAACAAATGAGTTCCTCTACCCCTCTCAGTTGGCACCAAGAACCACCCACCACTCCTCCTCTGTCAAATAGGTGCCAGATATAAGGCAGGGTTGTTCTCCATGCATTGAATAAAATAGCACCCAGTAGAAAGTTTAATTTGGATTTTCTACGATAAATATCCATGAATACATATTTTTTCCTAGTAGCTAGGAAGCACTGTTGTCAATTAGTGAAATCCATTGAGTAGGAAGTTGGAGAACAAGCCATTTCACTGGGTAGCCTTCTTGAGCAGTCTTCTAAACCCCATCTAAAAAAAAATGGAGTTCATGATACCTGCCCTACCTGCTTTGAATGCACAATCTTAGTGATCTAAGGGAGACACTACATTGAATGAGCTCTTTCCCAGCCAAAAGGGATAATTCAAGTAACTAAAGATTTAAAATGAAATTTTGTCAATGAGATATAGGAGGGAGAGAAGAGGGCCATAGAGAAAGTTCATATTTTGTCAGCTATTTTTCTTGGTTGCTAATTAAGAATTTTATCATTGTACGTCAGCTACAGTGTGGGGAAAGGTCATGATTTCAATAAACATGAGTAATACTATTAAAAAGAAACAGAAGATAAGGAAATATACCTGGGTTCTCTACATGTAAAGATATGTGGTTTATAGAACATTAGTTATTTATGGTGGTAATGATTCCCCTCTAAAAAGTCTGTGAAAATGAAATAAAATTATTTCATTGAACTTTTCAAAAAACATATCTTCCACGAATTCCTAATTGTTAATCATCATCATCAAGCTGATTTCAAAAGAAAGGGAGAAAAAGTAGATCTGAATGGAGAAATGGAGTGCTAGAGAATATAGAATTTTTATTCATTTGTATGGTGGACCGTCATCTTGAAGTAAATATGAAATGGATCAAAGTTGTTTGTGCTTTGAATATTGAAGCAGTGTTCATCATACATAATTGAACAAAGTTGAAATTTTGTAGGTATAAGACAAAAAAAAAAGCCACAGCTATAATAGCTATTACAGGAAATGGAGGAAATTAATAATAAAAGACAATACACTACCTCATAAATTCATGCTCATCATGAGATTAGAGGGTGAGAGCATTAAGCAAATACCCTGATTAATTTAACAGTTTAACCCTGGAATTAGAGTACAGACTGTTCAAAATTCATTTGTACATAAACCAACCAGAAAAACAAACAGCTTACTTTCTTTCATAAAGTAAGGTTTTTCGGCAGTTCTTTTGGATACGTGAAGATAATATTCTCTTAAAAGAAAGATTATTACTTAACAAGACATGTTTGTTTGATGTGAGTATTTCTTAAATAAGTTTCTATATCTTTTTTTAAGAAAATATATTAAGGAACAGATTGAGGGCATTTTTACCTTACATCCAGTGATCTTGCCTTTTATAACTTGTCCTCAAGTAATTCCTAGGAGCTATGATTTTTAAGACTGAATGATACTAGGAACATAAATTAGGCAGGAAAAGGGTACTTTCATAGGTCTCTGTATTCACTGAGTAAAGTTTAAATTAACCTTGACTAGAACATCTTTGAGTACCTTTTTGATGCATAAAATAGTTTATCAAAACATATTTTAAAATGAATTTTGGAGGATTTTTAGAAGTGCAAACAGCAAAAGAGTAGCTTACTACAAAGGCTTTTATTTTATATCACGTCGACATTTGTGAATCACTGTGTTTTTTCTATCACCTATTTGGTAAAAGTCCACAATTTGCCAAAATGGTTAATAGAACACAAATACAGACATTTCATGTGATGTACCATGTAAATGTAAACCTTTGTAGTTACATGTTTTTGTAGCAAGAGAATTGTTTTAAAAGGCACGTAATTTATTAGCTATCGGTAGCTTCTTTATTGCCTTGCCGCGCTGCAGTAATAAATAAAAAAAAGTGAACTGATTTTACAAATGGCACACAAGGTGCACATTTTGTGGGGGAAAAAAGTCTTTTTTTAAAGAATTGGCATTAAATCCTTTTTTTGTGATGACAAAGAGGCTAAGAGTGCAAACTGTATTTTCTGTTTATCGAAAACAGTCTTTTTTCTCGGGGGCATTTTTTCCTATGATCATCAAGGGATTTCAAAAGCAATAAAGTGTGGAATCATTGTTCGACTTGAACAGTATTAAAACTTAGGTTTTAATTTCAGTGAAGTAATAAGATTTGAACCTGTCTCACATTACAGCACTGTAAGGCATTTAGCAATTGTATTTTAAAAGAGGTTTTTAAGATGCAGCTCACTTGTAAGCTCACTCTCTGTCAGTAATTAATAGTTTTTCTTCAGCATAGGCTGTTGTGATCAAACCAAGAAATATCTGGGTTTTCAGTAACACATTGTGATAATTGTGAGTGTTTATTCCTGATTAGTCTAAATGTCTAATAATTGTCAGCTTGCTTCCCTGGCTGCTTAAAAAGAAAAAAAAGAGTGACATTTAAAGCTACAGTGTGTCTTTGGGCTTTTAAAAATATGAACGTAGATGTACATGTATATTTCAATAAGCTTTACACCCAGCAAGATTATATGTCAGTTGACTCATTCATTAACCAAGTATTTTATCCTTCAATATCATTTCCTAGTTTTTAGACGTTACATCATCTGTGTACGTAAAAAAAAAAATGTTTCCAGATACAGTATTATGTGTACAGCTAAACCCAAACTGACAATCTGGATTCTTCAGTACTCATCGCTGAAACTTACCTTTACTTCTCAAAAAAGCTCTTAAAATATGAGCATTTCTGTTAGATCAATGTGGCAACATACTTGCTGATGAAAGATTGTAGTTACCATTTTGAATTGCTATTGAAAATAATTGCCTCTACAAAAGGAAACATCTGTATGATAGCACATGGTTAAAGCTGCCATCAATTTTTAACATTTGAGGGTTGAGCTATGACCTTTTATGATGACTGTGAACAGTAACTGCCTCCATTAGCCATAAGTTTTGTTTCTTTATTTTAGTAGATGGCCTAGGCTGTAAATATTAGAGAATCTAAAATAAATCAACATATTATCCTAAGGATACAAAACGTAAGAGCTATTTGTGGTTGGGAACCCTTGACAGATAGTTTGGATGAAGCAGATGATTGCCTGCCTAGCGTATCTGGTCTGCATTGCTGTGCCTGCAGGCAGTTTAGTGCTATGGTTGTATATTGATGTCAGGGTTAGTACTGAGTGGCTAGCAGTGACAGATGTCTATAATTACAGGCACTGCTTCCAGTATTTCTGAAAAGCCAGCCTATGTTGAACAATTATCTTATTTCTGCCTTGCCAAAGAGCGTGTCCCAATTGCTAGTATTAGCAGTAGTGAATATAGCGCTTCATCTGCTGCCTTGGGACAAATGTGGGAAAAGCACTTGGTTATAAAACATAAATGCAAAATATTTTTTTAACACTTTGAATCAGTTCAGTTCAGTGTTTTCCTAATTTTTATCTTCCCATAATGTTTCTGTTGAAGGAATCTTGAAATAATAGAAGCACATTTGGCTACTTATTGGGATTTTGTTTTCCCTTAAGCCTGTGTGTCTCCCCAGCGCCAGTATCCCTTGCTTTACTGAATAGATGTGTTTAAGCAAAGTTGGCTTTGAAACGACTTTCTCCAACGTGGATTACATTTTCTGATTGACTCGCATTACAAAATTGGAAATGCATTTCCATGGACAACCTCCCACACCTTTTGATGAGGAAAATTGTAAAAGGATAGACAGTGCTGAAATGTGCGAAATACCTTAGTGCACTGGTGCCTTTACATTTACTGAGAAATTGCAATGTTCAACTTTTGTTTTAACCCTTTTTTTTAAGCCTTCAGCCACTTAATTTTCCTTTCCTATCTCCAAGTGTACATGACCACTTCCTTCCATATTGCCTCTTAGCCCACTTTAGTGACTCATTAGAAATGCTTTCATGCTTGTTGGTCCCAGTTCTCAACTGTCCTTTTTTTCTGGTTATTTGCATTTCTGAGACATGGGCTGTAATACCACTCTCCCCAGCAGATGCAGCTGCCTTACTTATACGATACTCTCCAACCTTAACATTCCTGAAGTTCCTAAAGTTCAGGGCACTGGGTACTAAAACATCATCCATGCTGTAAGTGACAAATTCTGTATTTTCAGGTAATGTAGACTGAGAAATGCCTAGGAAATAGCATTTGAGGTCATGTTTCTTTCCAACCTTAATCTAACCTGTATTGGGTTTCTTCTTTGTGCTTCACTCCACTTTGTGGCATTATTTATTACATTTTCTCAGTTAGTCTTCTCAGCAATATTCCCTTTAGTAGGTAGGAGTACCTTCATTTTGCAGAATATGAAAAAAGATTTCAGGAAGGTTAAAAACTTGTTTGGTGTCCTGGGTTTTTGACCAAATCATCATGCCCTAAACCCAAGTGTGCTTTCCAGTGTATCACATTACCTATGTAGGTATTTAGACATGAGTCCAGATATGATCAGTTTTAAGTGTAATGATTGATAAGACCATCATCACAAGCTTCATCCCCATATTTGCTATTTTACTTCCCAAGGAAAAATCTCATCACTACAACCACAGATTGGACCTCTAGTTCTGGCTAGCCATCAGTCACAAGAGAATCGAGCTAGATCCTAGATATCTGCTAAAATCCACCCTACTGTAGGAGAAGCAACTCAACCCATGGTCTAGTGTCAGAGATCAATATTATATTTATATATGAAAGGCAGCCCCTTTCTGTTCTTACTGGGCCTATCACACAAAAACTTTTTTGATAACTTAAAACTCTAATGATGATGTTCTGGAACCCCTTGTCTGTGTGCATTTAATTTAGCAAAGAAAACTCAGAGAATCGGATGGACTTGTTTACCTGAATTGGGAAGACTTTGATAATTTATTGGACACAGGGATGTAAATCATCTACTTAACCCAGAGATGAGAACTTATCCTGCAGACAGGAAACAGGAACTTGTGATGACTCCAAAAAGGAAGATGAGGGCTTTGAAATCAGGAACTTAGGTTGTACAGAGCCCTTGGGATAAAACATCACCTGCTACCACACAGCATTCTGTTTTCCTCCTGTCTCCTTTCCCATCACATTTACTGTTCCTCCTCTGTAAAATAGAAGTTATAGGTAGAAGACAGAAGATTAGGAGTTAGTCTGTCTTTCACTGCGGCTCTCTTCCCTCTAATCACTCTTCTTTAACCACTATTAAAGCTACTCACATGCCAGTTTAGAAGAAATATTTATTTTCCGCCATCTAGGCCAAATAAAGCACAAATAAAAGGGACCGTCATCTTGGTGCATGCCTCATAATCTTAATGCCAGACTAATGTTTGACTATCTTACTTAATAATAATAGTGGCCATTTAGTGACCACATATTCTAATGGCTAATAGCTAATGTTTATTTGGTGCATACTGTGTGCTAAAAACTTTCCAAGTGTTCCTGACACTGTGCTGGCAGTGCTGTATATAATACAGCATTTGATGACAATAATATTGGGTTGGCCGAAAGGTTCCTTTGGTTTTTAAGTAAAAATAAAAGACACATTTTTCATTTTCACCAAGAACTTTATTGAACAACCTATTCATTGCTTTGTTCCACTACCTTCTGCCGTTTTTCAGGCAACTTCATAATTCCATCTTCCCAAAACCTTTGATCTTTTTGAGCAAAGAACTGTTCCAGGTGCCTTTTACAGTCTTCCAGGCAATGGAAATGTTTTTCATTAAGAGAATTTTGTAAAGACCTAAATAAATGGAAATCTGAAGGTGCAATGTCTGGTGAATATGGCGGATGAATCAGAACTTCCCAGCCAAGCTGTAACAGTTTTTGCCTGGTCATCAAAGAAACATGCGGTCTTATGTTATCGTGATGGAAGATTATGCGTTTTCTGTTCGCTAATTCTGGATGCTTTTCGATGAGTGCCGCTTTCAAGTGGTCTAACTGGGAGCAGTACTTGTTGGAATTAACCGTTTGGTTTTCCAGAAGGAGCTCATTAGTAGAGGGCTCCCTTCCAATCCCACCATATACACATCACCTTCTTTGGATGAAGACCAGCCTTTGGTGTGGTTGGTGGTGGTTCATTTCGCTTGCCCCACGATCTCTTCGGTTCCACATTATTGTACAGTATCCACTTTTCATTGCCATCACAATTTGTTTTAAAAACGGAATGTTTTTATTACATTTCATTACATTTAAGTAGAGAATCGCATGAGGAAATATGGTTAGGAAGGTTTTTTCGCTTAACTTACGTAGAACCCAAACATCAAAGCGATTAACATAACCAAGCTGGTGCAAATGATTTTCAACACTTGATTTGGATACTTTGAGTATGTCACCTATCTCCCATGTTCTGATTGTTCTCAGTTAATGTCTTGATTTGCTCGCTATCAACTTCAACTGGTCTACCCGACCATGGAGCATCGTCCAGCAAGAAATCTCCAGCACGAAACTTCGCAAGCCACTTTTCACACGTTCGAACAGTCACAGCACCTTCTGCATACACTGCACAAATCTTTTTTTTGCGCTCCAGTTGTGTTTTTACCTTTCGTGAAATAATAAAGCATAATATGCTGAAAATGTTGCTTTTTTTCTTCCATCTTCAATATTAAAGTGGCTACACAAAAATTCACCAATTTTGATAAGTTTTTGTTTAAATGCACGCTCATATGACAGCTGCCACATACAATCTAACAAAATTGTTTCGAATGAAGTTAAAGACAACTAAGTGCTACTAGAGCCATCTTACAGAAAAAACTGAACAAACTTTTTTGCCAGCCCAATAATAATAGCCAGTACTTTATGGAAATTTTACCATGTACCAGGACAGTTGTAAGTGCTTTCTTTACATATGTTAACTGCTTTAATCCTCTCAAAGATTCTGTAAATTAGGTCCAGCTATCAACCTCATTTTATATTTGAGAAAACTAAGGTGTAGAGGGTAAGCAGTTTGCTCAAAATCACTCAGTAAGTGGTGGAATCCAACTTGTCTTGGGCTTCAGAATCTATCTTTAACCACTTCACTAGACTGCCTTCTACTTTGTGATATTATTCTTTCCATTTTACAGATGAAGAAACTGAGACTCTTAGAGGCTAACTAATTTTACTAGAATTATAGAGTTAATTTATTAAAAAGAATATTTATTGAATGTCTGTTATCTGCCAAGCACTGTGCTAGGCTAGCAAGTAGTAGTCTCACTCAGTATCCCATGTGCATTGCACTAGACATGCATTCTCTGTTTCCTCCTAGTTGAAATTATCTGAAATATATACTCAACTTGCTCATTTCTGTCTTCTTATTGAAAGAAGACTATGCTTCCTGGGCAACTGCATGTTGTCTTTGTTCACCAGTTAGACTTTTGCATATGTTGTAGCTAATTTTCAACATAAAAGTATTCAGTAGGAAGACTAGGATGGAAGCGGTACTTAGCCTATTGCTGCATATATTGCCTCCTCAGAGAAAGTTTGAAGTGTTTATTAGTGTTTGAAGATACTAGTGCTTGAAGACATCAGTAGGCCATCGGAAGGTGAACTCTGATCCTTTGCATTTAGGGTAAGTTAAAGGTTTCACTAACTAGGCTAGTGTGAGAGACAGAAAGTAAAAGCTACAAAGGACTATAGGATCAACGTTTTTGAGTAAAGTTTGAGAATATAATGAAAATAGCAGATTTGACAGAATAGTAGAAATATGCACAATGTCATTGGCAGCCCTTTTTTCATTCCATGGGCCATTATTCCTTTACTCTTTTTGTCAGGTTGTCCTTCCTAAAGGGATAGAGAGTTGAGTGGCTCATAGGAGGAAGGTACAGCAGTTGTTTTGGATGTAGGAAATGGGACATGTTTCAGAGAGGCAGGTTGGAGGCAGAGTGTGTGTGCAAGAGTTAGATTAAGTGGTGGAAGACTCAATGTGATTTGCTTAACCTTCTGAGTGACGACAGAAATGAGTTTCATTTATTGAGCATGTACTTTTACCCTTCAAAAGTTGACTTGGCCTACTTATATCATTAGCCCCAGTTGCCACACTTGCATAATGAGAGTGCCTCATGGGAAACAGCAGTATTAAGAGATTCTTAAAAATAGTTCTGTTAGGTGTTATTTATAATTTGTTCTTTTTCAGGGCTATCCTTTAGTAATTGGTTTCTTGAATTATATCATGGAAGCAAACCCATTGTAATCCATATAACCACATCCAGGCTTTGAACGGCACTTCACTATGCCTCTGATCCTAGCCTCCAGAATAAAATCAAAGTCCTATGAATATTTTAAGTGACAACCACAAAGATCCTGAGCCACGTTCTCCCTGTATCGCAAGTTGGGAAGGACTTCTGCTCTTCCCTTATCCCTGACGCCAGGTGGCAGGTCCCTAAACTCTGTGCTTTTTAGGATGTACGCCTGAGGAGTGATGTGTCCAGAGTTCCAGAGAAGGCTTGGAAAATAGTTCAGGTGAGTTGAGCTGCTGGTTATTGTGGTGGATCACCAGTCTTTATGCTTGTCTCACCACAGCCCCAGATTCCTATGATTAAAATAGGCACGTGCACAGGGATAAGTGTAGGGGTGCATTTTTCTTGATTCCCTTTTTTATGCACTGTGGAATCCTACAGTGTGCGTGTTTTATAATGAAATGTTCGATAGTCAGCTAATGTTCGGTAGTATTAACAGCAAAGCCTCTGTTTAGTGTGATTGCATAGTATGAAAGCAGCCTAGGTTTCTTGATTATAACGTTTCTAACCAGCTATTCATACCTGAAAGGAGAAAGTTGTATTTGGCTACAATGAATAGCATCTGTTATTGAACAGTATCTAGAGCACATGTATCTCTTGTGCCAGAATATGTTTCTGGCAGACACCTTTGAGAGGTGTAAAGGATTAAACAAAATCTCTTACTTCGCAGTTCCCCACCTCTACCATCACTCTCTCACAAACTTCACCCCACATCAATTCTTTGCTCTAAAATGTAATCATGTCGTCTTATAAATTGGGTATTGCAAAGAGTTATGAATCAAATGCCTGAAATGACCCTTCAAACCATGATCTCAAAACCTTCTACCAAAATTAATCAAACCTTCTTGCAGTAGTCCTGTGCCATAGCCATGGTTCGCTTCTTACTGTATGAGCTTGGAAAGATAATATATTTACCCAAGACTTTACCATGGCTTTAGCCACAGAAGACTAGTTTAACAGAAGCTTGGCCCCAGATATGGAGTGAATTGGCAGCCAGCGGGAACAAAGCTGTGTCAGGACAAATGTACACTCCCCATCTTCTCTAGTTGGCTTTCAGCTGGTTGCACCACAGGAGTCTTTCTATGGATTGTGTATCCTGTGACCAATAACTGGTGCTCTCGACCCAGGTCCCTCTTGGCTAGTGAAGGCCTGTCGGGAGACATTAGATTCATGCTGGTGGAGATCCTTAGTCAGTGGCTCCCTGAAGGAAAATGGGGCAAATGGCCAGCTTCTGTTGAACAGGTGGTAGTTAGACCTTAGATCTGGTCGGGGCAGGAGGGAAAGAATCTCTCCAAAATTACCAGTATTGTTGGTTTTCACACTGTACCTGTACTCCTCTTTCTAGTAAATGATTGTTTAGAAACTAATCCAAAAATATATCTGGCGGCATCTGGAGCCCTTCCTTAGCAGTCTGGATTTGGGCCCAAGTGAGGAATGGAAACCCCACTGGGGTGCAAGCAAAAGAGGAAGCATGTTCTTAGCCATGCATCAGTGGAGGCCCCTACTGGGAGAGGGGATTATCACAAGGCAGCAGGCAGCCCTGTACCCCAGCCTGCTGAGTTCATGCTTTGTGCCACAGGATGTGGAGCGAAGGAAATGTGAGGCCAAAGTGGTCGCTCCAAGTTTTCTTATACAATAGCTTATTCAAGCAGATTGGGAACGCCTCTTAAGAGATTTGTTAGGTACATGTCCCCTTAGCAAGATGGCCACCACAGATGGTAGGTTCAGATATTCTAATTGAAATAAATACTTAACATTCATATTTATTTTATATCTCCATAGCCAGCTTTTCTTTATCAGATGTTATTCTGTATTCCACTGAATGAGGCAGGCAGATTCCTAACCTTTTACCGCTTGGTTTCCAAAGTAAATTATGGTCTAAATTAAATTTTAGCAAAAGATTTTTTTACCTGATTTTGGTCCTGTATTTTGTGATGTTATTTTAAATGATATGGAAAAATTAGTCAGCCAAGATTAATGTAGATCTATTCATTATCACTTAAGTTTATGTATTTAATATGCAACAATGATGTCTGTACTATTAATTCTCTTGATGTGGTCACAAGTTAATTGTGACGATCATGTTTTATTCTGCTTCAAACGTTAATGAGAGAGCTCAATATCTTTAGGTCCAAACTGTTTAGATCCAAGTCATTAAATGCTCTGTTAGTTTCCTCTTACACCTTTCCTTTTTCTCCCTCCCCTCCCTTTCTCTTTAATGGATCTCATATAGAGAGCACTGCATTGGCTTCAAGGGCACTTGAAGCCTAAGACAAAAATATGGAAATTGGTTTCTTACTCATGATAAGTGAGTTCACACTCCGTTCCAAAATTATTTTCCTAAGGAACATGAATGCTTTTATTATATTGAATGCTTTCCAGTGACAGGTTTTGCTTTACCAAATTACATTCAGTTAAAAATCTTGGACACCAAAGGGGGAAAGTGGTGGGGGGTGGGTGGTGGTGGTGGGATGAATTGGGAGATTGGGATTGACATATATACAGTAATATGTATAAAATGGATAACTAATGAGAACCTGCTGTATAAAAAAATAAATAAAATAAAATTCAAAAAATAAAGAATAAAAATCTTGATTTATAAGTCATTTCAATAGATTAAAACAATACTTTAAAATTCATAATTGTTGAGTTTTTAAATTTTTATGGTATCAATTTTGTATTATTGGATGTGAATTTTTTTACACTAAATTGGTTCAGGAAAGTATATCATCTGATGGCAAAATACTTTGTTGTTGATTTCCACAGCACTGCTAATTTTCTGCACTGAGCCTGCTTATAAAAGCTCTTTGAGAAGTTATAACATCTTAAACATTTATAGAAGGCCTAAGGGTATTAACTTATTGTAATTTTCTGAAGATTCATTATCCAAAATCTTAATTCATTGTAACAACTCTTATGAAAACCTATAGAACCAGTGTTTTCTCTTATTTTCTTATTTGCACACAATGAGAGATTCATTGTTCTTTTTAATTTGTTTCATGCGGTGCTTTTGAGTACATTTCATAGAGGGCTGTTATTGAATTTCTGTGACTGTCATTATCTATCCATACAACCTTTAGGAACTAATATTCTGGGTTTCCCAGTTCTGTAATCTACTTCAAATTTAAGGATTGACATAATTAGTTTCTTCAAAGTTATAACCAGAATGTTAGAGACAACACTGCAGATACCCAAGACCAAGGATTAGGATTGGAAAAAGAAAGCAATTTTAAAAATTATCACAGCACATGCTTTTGTTCTTTATTAAATTAAATTTACAGCTCAAAACCTTATTGCTGTTTGTATGTGTATTCCCTTGTCTGGTTTTCTTATCTTGTCTGGCTTCTTTTTTAAAAACCAGATATAAGATCATTTCAACTACCTGCATATGCTCAGACATTATTTGTCACTTGATTAGTTTAGAAGTTAAAGAAGAGAAGTGGGTCACTGAAGTGTTATATACATATCCAAATGCTCTTTTCTGAAGTTTAAAAGAAGCTTCACAGTAGAATGACTAGAGATAAGAAAACATATTAAGACAGTTTTTTAGGAGCATGCCTTCTTATGTCTGTAATAATGATAATTTCTTACATTTCTGATGACTTCCTGTATTTCAAGAGCCAGAGAGATGGATGACTGGCTAAAATGGGTAATTTTTCTACCTTCTAAGACAATAACTATTTAGAAGTAGAAAGAATTTGGTTTTGTATCATGCAATTTTGAAGCTTTATGCCTTTAACAAATGCCGTTTCTGACCATGATTAGCAAGATTTCAAAGTTAATACAAATTTAGGGTTTTGTTTGTTTTAACCTTTTTTCTGTGTGAAAGTCTTCAAGGTAAGCCCTTTCTTACCCTTCTGTTATTTTTTATGTAATGAGCTTTCTCTTGGAAAGGTAGTAGCTGACAATACTAGCACCTACTATTAGAAAGGGTCCATGAAAGGGGGTAGGAAGGGAAGCAGCATTTGTTGAGTAGCTGCTAAATGTCAGGTTCTGTGTTAGGTATCATCATTTAATCTTCCCAAAAGCCCATAAAGTAGGTTTTATTATTATTCCTGTTTTTCAGATAGGAAACCAAGATTCAGAGACTTTAAGTAACACCTAGTTAGTGGCAGAATTCAAATCCAGTTATCTTTGGGACCAAAACCTGTGCTTTTTCTATGTTGCTAAGTTTATCGAGATAGTGTTCTGAGTACTTCTGGAGATGTAAAGAGAAATAGACATTTCCCTGCCCTCAGGCAGCACGTGCTTGAAGTAATGGAGGAAACACATATAAACATAGAAAATTAGTGCTATAACAAGATAATATGCTATTACATGAGAAGTGCCACTAACAGGCCAGCAACAATGGATGCTCTGAGTATCCAAAGGAGGAGAGAGAGCTCCTCTTACTGAATCTACAGGGAGAGCTTCTTCCAGAAATATTTAAGCATTGAAACTACATATTTTTATATATAAAATAGATAAACAACAAGGACCTACTGTACAGCACAGGGAACTATATTCAATATCTTGTAATAACCTATAATGGAAAAGAATCTGAAAAAGAATAGATATATATATATATACATAACTGAATCACTTTGCTGTATACCTGAAACTAACACAACATTGTAAATCAACTGTACTTCAATTAAAAAATAATAATAATTTTAAAGAACTATATCTTTTTAAATAACAAAACTTTACCAGTGGTCACCTGAATGAGTAGAATTTGGAATATATTATTTTTACAGGAAAAAAAATTCTTCGTAAAAAAACACACCACTTATTGGTTGTTTTCCTTTTGTTACAAAATTATGAATGAAATGGAATCAGCCAAAATACACATTTTAACATTACATTCTTGTTATTCAGTTAACAAACATTTATTGAGTATTAGGCATGGGAGATAAAAGACAGAGCATCATCTCCACCCTCAGGGAGTTTGTAGCCTAACAGAAAGACAGGCATATTAAAAAAAAAAAAGAAGAAGAAGAAGAAAGGGAGGAAGGCACAGGCTGACAGGCAAAAACTAGGTTATGTGAAACACATAACCAAAAGCATAACGATTTATTCAACTTCATTGTATGCTTCAGAGAAGGATAACACAAATGGGCTTATTAGTCTCTTATTTCTTAGATTTTTGCTTATTTTTCACTATGATCAAATTATCTTAATTGATTATGAAATAAAAGATTAGGAATCTTATGAACTGAAAGTGAGCTTTTTTCCTTTTCTTGCATTCTTACGCCAACTCCTATATCTTTCCCTAAAATGAGTATGTATTGTGATGTAGTTTCTTCTTGCTGTCATAAAAATTATTTTTGGTAAAGTGATAGAAGTTTTGGAAAATGTTGAAAACCCCTAAATATTGTGTAAGAATTTTTTCTGTAGAAAACTTTCATTGACTTGTGCTTTATGATAAATAATCTTATAGATATTTCCTCACTGGACAGATTAGTCCTCACCCCCAAATTATGTGTATCTATGGTATAACTACATTTCAGATGTTCGAAGACATTTTCGTATTATCTGCATGCTCTCTGAATGATAAGGTGCCTTGGAAAATGTGAGCCGGTCTTTTAAAAGAAATGCAGTAATCATACATTGATTTTAAATGACCCTGTCACACGTGAAAACAAATCAGATTGTTGCTCTTAATGAGCTTTTCAATTTACTATTCAGTAGATCAGATAAGTGGATTTAAGAGGTAATGATCCTGTTTAGTACTCAAGCTTGGCTGTCAGATCCTAGTAGTGGAGAGAAATCCCGAGGGACACAAGCGTTGACACAGTTCTAGATGGGATAATGGGAATCAAAGCTAATGGATGATAAAAGGAATGGTGCAAGTTACAAGGATAATTGTGGATTAAAGCACTGCCATGTGTCAATGTTGACTGTTTTTTCCAGTATCTTATTGGGTCAAATCTGATGCTTTGAGAAGCTGTTTTGACAGCAGAGCACAACAGACCTGCCTGCTTAGATTCCTTCTTTCTTGAATGCCAGAGACACAACAGAAAACTTCCTTGCAGGGACTATCAATTTAAAAAATATTTTTAATATGTTTAAATGTCTTAATGTTTAAAATCACATTTTTGTTACATTTCTGTTATTCAGTGTGGCATGGGCAAAATCAAAATTAGATTAATTTGATCTTTGCCATAAAAAATAGCATTTGTAAAGTCTTGAAAGTGTAAAATTTTATTTTATAAAAATACAGTGTAGTAGGGGAGATGGACACCCAAACAATTACAATGTGAAAAGCACCATGCTAGAGGAATGGACCAGACGCTATAGGAACATAAAGGAGAGCACAACTTACCTTACCTGGAAATGGAAGGAAGGCTTCAGAGATGACTTTTGAATGAGAATCAGGGCAAGAGGAGGAAGAAGGCTGATTCAGGAAAAATGAACAGCACATGAACTCATAGAGATCTGTAATTGCATGAGAAGCCTCAGTATTTCATGAGTATTTCATTTTGGCTTCAGGTTGAGGGAAATGATAGATGAGGAGGTAGGTTGGCACCAAGTTGTGAAGAGCCTTGTGTGCTATAGTCATATCAATATCAGATTTTCCAAGGGGCCCGACTTACTCCCATTCATGAGAGAGCTTTTGGAGCATGTTGAGATAAGGGAAACTTCCCTTTTTACAACCATTCTTCCTTTGAACCTTCTATGGGCTTAAAGGTTTCTGATGATTGAGGATTTGGTGGTAACTAACCTCCCTAGGTTCTTTCTCCCTAGCTCCCTCTTCGCAGCAGACATCTTACAAAAACAGTGATAGCTTTGATCTTACAAGAGATAAAGGCCTACTCTCATGAGCCAAGTCACAGATACTGGAATTGAAATGCTTTTCAATTAGGGCTCAGAAGTTAGCAGGAGAAGCAACAGGAACTTGAATCTCAATCTTCCTTTCTTTCTCTCTCCCCCAGCTTCTCCCCTCTACCCTTCTGCCCCTTCTTTCACCTGCCCCTTCCTTTCCCTCTCTTTCTCCCTCTGATTCACTCTACTGGCCTGAGGAGCTCCTGGTCGTAGGACTTAAGTCAAAAGCCTGGAACACAAGCTTCTGGTTGAATAGTGTTTAAAATCCAAACATGAGATCTCTGCAATGAACAGCTTTCCTCCCCTGTATCACCATGTAACTCTGGATGATTTGTGGTGTCCTGTGATTTTTATCTCACCTTCACAACCTATGACATTATATCAAGGTAGTGTTTACATATGAAAAAAAGGCAGAGGGAGTGAAAGCTAAGTTGCCATACCATAGGAAATAGGCAGATCAGGAGAGAGTAAGAGAACACAATCACAGGGAATCAAATCAGAGAAGAGAAATCCCATACAGCTGGTGTCTGGCAGAGATAACCTGGAATCATACCAGAGCATCAGGGAGTATGAAGGTGTCAACCCACCTCTCAGCTTTGCCAGGCTATTAGAGGGAATATTCCACTGGCTGCCAGTGGCATTTTCCCACTTGTAGTGGGATATGTGTTTATAAGCTCAATGTGGCTTAGGTTGGAACTGAAATGTTACACCCCAAACTCTGCAACCATCACTCCCTAATGGGAAGCTTAGTGGATTCCCAGGCCCCGATGTATTCAGCAGAGAATCCCTGAGCCTGGGATTTCAGTTTCAGCATGGAAAGTAAGACCTATCTGTATATTTGGGGGAGCTTATTGAGAGATACTTGAGGAGACTTTCTATGAATTCTTTAACTTCCTCGTATTTTTGAAATCCTTATTTTTATAGCTGCCTAACATAATCCTGAATTATTTGATGGCTTGCTAAAATCTGGAATAGATGGAAATTTTTTAAATGTTGGAATCTTTTATTGAGGCACTCCACTTTCCAGCCCTTTACATGCATACGCCTGCCTTTGAGAAAGGGGTGCTTTATTACCACTTTGAGAAAAAAAAAAAGTTATGTGGTATGCTGGGAATAAAATGAGTATGTGAATGTGGGTTTATGTGGGTGTGTATATATTTCAAAATAAGGGAGGTGCTTCCTGGAAGAGAAAGAGGAGGGTAAATTTTTAAATTACAGGAATTTTTTTAAATTCTTAATTTGTTCTCCCCACTCGTTCCCTACATCAGTGTGGATGCAACAATGCATTAAATCTTTACATTTGTTCAATTTGAATAGTCTTTTGAAAATATATGTTAAGGATAAAGTTTTTAACAATAAATGTTTTCATGCAGGTATATGCCCGTATGTCAGAAGTCTTAGGAATAACAGATGACAACCATGTTCTAGAAACATTCATGACGAAAATGTGAGTTCCTGCTTTGGTTCTTTGATTTTTCTGTTGTTGTGTTGCTTTGACCTTTGTACTGTGCTTAAATCTCTCCAGAAATATTAATTTTTAATAAGAGACTTTTTAAATTATGCTTTAATTCTTAGAATGGTAGCATTGTTCTTATCTGAAACTTAATTTCACGTATTTAAAATTCACCATCCAAAAGATGTTATTTGTCAAGGTATCCGTACTACTGCAGCATGCAGTATCAAAACATGGTTTTGAAAAGTTTACAGACTTTGACTCTTCAGTTCAATTGGACCGCCTTTTTTAATTAAAAAGAAAATACTCAATTTTAAAGACCAACTCAAGAGATTCTTGCAAATTGGAATCATTGAGAGAGATTTGGTTGCCTTCAGACAGGGCATTCATTGATTCCAGTAGAAACCTATGGCTATCAGAGACATATTCATGGAAACTGTCCTTAAATTATCCTTACAATATTAGCAAAATTAACTAGTTTATGGTCATAGACATAACTTTGTACACTTAGCCTAAACTTCTATGCCTCCACTTGACATCTTTCTTCATCTGTGTAACAGATAGGTAGCACTGTCTTACTTGCAGAGAACAAAGCTAGATATACAATCATGATCATAGGAAGTGAGTTTTGGAACCACAAATTTGATGGTTCACTTCTTGGCAGTAACTGTGAGTCTCTATTTGACTTCCTTTGTAACTCCTGTTGTCACTCCCTACTATGTTTATTTTGGATACAAACTTAATGTTTCTTCTGTGAAACATTTAGGCAACTTTTTAATTTATAAAACTGTATTTATAGAATAATACACCATTTGGAGAGCAGTGTTCATTGTGCATTGCTTGTATATAATTTTGAATATGCTATGAAAAGAATAGAAAATGTTCCATTGATATTTAAACCCACTTTATGAGATGTTTGTGATTTAGGTCATTTAACTGACATAAGTGTATGTGTATTTCCATGTTCTCCCTACACAAACAAATAACCTTCATTATAATTAAAAACTTTTTTTTCATATTTAGTGTTACAAACCTTAAATACTGGGGAAGATGTGAGCCTGTCATTTCAAGGACTCTTCAGTTCCTAAATGACCTTTCTGTTGGATATCCTTTTTACTATATCTGATAATGTACATAAACAACCTAACAAGTGCATTCTATTGGCCAGGTATTTTTCTTATTTATAATTTTTCAAGTGTTCTTTTTTTTTTTTTTTTAATAAAAAGCCTTTCATTTAGCCTTATCTGTAAATGTGTAATTTTGAAAGATTTATATTAGCTATATAATATGAAAATTTTATTCAGAGTCACAATTGAATTTATATGGATATACAGATTTCTAACTAGTTAAAATTATGTTTATACCCATCCAGGTTTATAAATGGATATATAAGAAAGTACGCAAACCACATATGTTTTAATCCATAATTTTTCATAATTGTCAGGACGTTCTTGTTTTAAAAAAAATGTAACTAAGTTTAAGAATGTCAAAATGTTCCAAAAATATTATTTTATAAAAGCTGAATTCCTAAGAATCAGTATTTCTTCATTGTTCTTCAGTTGAAACAAATATTATTTTCACTAGTTAAGAGGCACAAAGGAGTAATAGAAAGGGAATTACAAGGTTTTTGACCTCTTCTTTGATTATTTCCTCTACCAAATCAACATCTTATTTACTCTAAATTAAGATTTCCCATTACACATTAAATGTTTAGATTTCTCTTTAGCAGATTCTTAAAATCTAAAACCAGAATCATCCTTTCTTATTAGATTATAGTTGATACTATTATAATGTTTCTACCAATGCGAGAGAAGTATGTAGATTGTCTTTTATATGTTAGCTATCAAATATATAGGAGTTGTGAAAAATAAGTGTTGGTTTAGTTAACCACTAAGATTAGCTGATATTTTAACATGAGGACAACATTCTGAAAATGGGTGGCATTGGATGGAAATCTTTAATGTAGGTTCACTCCAGGAATATGTTTATATTAGTTAAGTTTAAAATTGTGTTCCTTGGCAAACCATAAAAGATTTCCAAAGTATTAGACACCCACTTTTGTGCTGGAATTTAATATGCAACTTTTTATTGGAAAATAATCGTCCTTGTCTGGCAAAATCCACCATGCAATATTTCTGTTAGTAGGTATAATGCAATAAAGACAGGGAGGGCTATTTATCACTACAAATTTTGAGGATTTCAGGATTCTTTTTATTATTTTAATATATTTCTTTGATATTAAATCAGAAAAATGATAAATTACACCTGTCCAGGCTGTTTTTCCTTTTTACTGGAAAGTGATGTACAACCCAATTCCAGTGGTCATTTTGGCTTTTTAAGATATGTATTTTTTCTTATTAAAAAAAAAAACTCAACCTGTATTTTTTTTTAATAATAATGCTGAAATGCTCTTTATTTCCAACATATGAAGTGGTTTATAAGTACTTCCTAGTATTGCAAACTCTGGCCTTTTCACAATGTATTATTTTGAGAACATATTATCTGGAAAGAAGCCTATATTATTTTATAGCACATATCTCTGTTTCGATTTCCCCTATTTTTTAGGTTGAAATTGAAATCTAATATAAAATTAATTTGATTTGTATTGTTTTTTGTATGATTTACATAATGCCTAATTTATTTGTATCTGCTATTAAAGATCCTTTCCTATCACTTATACCTTTTATATATTCTTTAATCCTAAGATTATAACCATTTATTTTACAAGTCACTTACTGCTTTTGAGCACTCCTTTTTTTGAAGTTAATAAAAGAATCGTATTTTCAGAAAGCTTATTAGATAAAAGTTTAAAAGCTAGCGTTTTAAACCAAGGGATAGGCATAATTTCAACTTGGGTACATTGATTTATACTTTTTAACAATTATTTCAGGTTTGCATATTTAGAAATATATATTAACTCAATTTGATTTCACTGCTCAGTTATTTGAATTATAAATCATTATGTCCCTTCTAGCTGATCAGTCATGAAATATCTTTGAATTCATTTACATAATGGAATATGTGAGTGGTGTATCTATTTCAGTGCAGTTGCTGGTTACTTAATGCATGTTTTGTTGTTTCTAATCGATTTCTTTATTGTAATGTGTTTTTAAATCCTGATTTTTAAAGCAATACATTATTTCTGTGTTAAAAATAAGGTGACACTCTTCAGCAGTAGGAACAGTTATGCAAGATAAAAATCATCACCATTTGGCCTCTATAAATGGAAGTATGTTTATATATTAATATTCAAAATATTTGTATTTAAAATACTAGTAACAAATAAATGAAAAGCATGTTATCTTACTATAAAATTTCAAAATGTTCCTTATTACTTTTATAATGCATGTCTTCGAATACTTATTTTTTTGTTTTTTCTATTTTTGTCTTCTCCAGAGTGAATCTTACTCATTATTTATGGTCCTCACAGCCAGTCTCTGAACTTGGTGGTCTTGTATCTGACTGCTTGTTTGGAAATTGAAATCACAAAAGATCCTCATTTTTAGGAAGCGCTAAAAAGCCGTGTGTTTACTTGCCTAAGGCAGAGTAACCTGGAATGAATGGTAACCTGGCCCCAATGGTTACTGTCTCAAACTTTAGTGATACTCAGAATCACTGGAGTTCTTGTTAAAATACAAATTCCTGGACCCCACCCCCACCCCCAGAGTTTCTGTTTTAGGAGGGGTCAGACTGAGACCTGAGAATTTGCATTTTCATCAACTCCCAGGTGATGCTGGGGGCTCAAGGACTATACTTTGAGGACTTCTGCCTTAAGTTAATCAGAAAATAGAACTGAATGTCCTAAACAGAAAAGTCAGGTATTTCCCCCAGAAGCTCTTCTCTAAGGGAATTTGTCTTCACTTGGAAAAGGCGGACTTGACGTTTTTAGAAATAATCTAGTTTTCCAAATAATAATGTGTGTGAGGAGGATACCATTACGTTAAGTCCCTAGATTTTAACTGGAAAGCCCTTGTTGCATTTACCCCAAGGTTTCTGTTGGTAAATTTGAAGCTTTCTAAGTTGGTAAGATTATTGTAATTTTAAAATCCAGTGGCCTTTTTGAGAGAAAGTTTGTTTTCCCGGCAGATTCATTACATGTGGCATATATGATACATTTAGCAAACATATCTAGTAACTTTTTAATGTACTTTTTAAATTTCAAGAATTCCAGATTCTAAATAGCTTTCTCTAACAGGCACAGAGTTGAAATGACTCTGTCCTGGGGCAGCCCTCCACAGTTAGGTTTAATACTTGGGGGTCTTTTTCCTGCTTTGAAATTATTTCCAGTCATAAATTCTAGTTTCTATCTAATTGGGAAAGGAGTAAGATTGTTTAAGTGATTAGGACAAGGAAGCTGCCAGGAAAACTGGAGCAAGAATAAGGGTCATACAGAGCTATCAAATAAACTTACTTATTTTAAATGCTGAGAAAGAGGGAGGGAAGTATCACATTTCATCCAAAATTCTGTTTGTTTATTAATCATTATTTCAAATTTTTCTTCCTTTGAAAAATAATTGATCAGTATTTCTACTGCAATTCATTGTTTACTAAAATTTATAGCATTTACATGTCTCTGGGTTTCAGATAGATAATAATGAGAAAGGTAATTTCATTTTCTGTTAGGCCCTCTGTTGGTAGCTGCCCTTATTACATCATCCTCAAAGGTTTGAGAAAACCCAAAATATCTTTAGCTTTTAAAAAACAGACCCCATTAAAGGGTTCTACATAAATTCATGAATTTATCCAAACTCACTTTACCCTATTGATAATGTTAACTTCAACAATTCTTAGAATTAATAACTTCATCATGTTATTGCAAGACCACATACATAATTCACGGGGCCCAGTACGAAGTGAAAATGTGGGGTGCCTTGTTCATAAATGATTAAGAATTTCAAGTCCTCAGCAGCAGAGCACTGAACCAAGCAGAGGCCTTTATAAGCAGAGGCCCCTGTGCAAGTGCATAGTCTGGACGCCCGTGAAGCTGTGGCTCAGGTTATCTGTTAAAGAAAGAATTCCTTCCATTTGGCTTCAGACTAACTCTCTAAGACTGGGACTATCTCCCATAGTTCCTGTACACCAGGATTTGGTGAATCCTGAATGAGGTGGGGGGGTTAGGAAAGACTAAAGGATGAAAGATGAAACAAGGGTCTAGAATGAAATAAGGGTGAAGGATGGAAGTAAAATCGAGTATGTCTGTTACAGGAAATATTTAGTAATAAACCGTAGTAATTCTGCTTTTGTGAAATAGTATTAAAATGTATTGCTTTATTTCAGCGAATATCACCATCTCCAGATGGTTTTCAGAATGTTAAATAAAACTGGTTTCAGCTACATCCCTCAGGCATACTTCTATTAACATTTCTCATCAAAAGAAACGTTGATTTATTTCTTTGTTTGCTGTCTCTATCATCTTTGGAAAAGTCATCTCGTAATTTATCTGCTCTATTTGTTTGTTTTTGTGCTGGCATCAAGGGTGAGAATCTTCTACTCCTCTTCTGTAGCCCACTTATGCAGGCCTTCTCTCAGTTCTTTATCTATTCTTGCTTCACAGGATTACCTTCCTCGAGTATTGTTTTGATCTGATCATTTTTCTTCCCAAAAGCCGAGAGTCACTTCCACTTGCTTCTTGGGTCAAAGTAAAATTATTGATTTAAACTTGAGTTCTTTAATGGTACTTGACTTATTGAGTTCCCATAACTAATTTCCTGATCCACCACTCAACCACAATTTGTACTTTATACTTGGGCCAAGGAAATTTATTTTTGCCTTCCCCTTGACACCCTTCATTATCTTTCACTGAATTACCACATGTGCTGTTCTCTTCATTTGATCCATTGTAACTCACTTAGGTCTCTTCTAATTTTCAGGTTTAGCTAAAAACTTGGTAGAGCCATCCTGAAGTAGTTATAATCCTTAGCCACTATGTTAACTGAAAGAACATGAATGAGTCATTTAATTTCTCTGAGACTCAGTTTCTTCATCTGTAGAAAGGGAATATTACCTATCTCTTAGGATTTTGTAAGGATTAAATAAGATAATAAATACATAACAGTATATCTATGTTATCTAACAATAATAAAGCACCTGGTTCTACTCATCCAGTCACATAGTAGGTGCTACTAAATACTTCATTTTCGTTCCTTTTCTTTTTCTTCATGTTCTTGGACACCTAGTTCTTATCTATATTTCTGGTGATTAATATAATATAGCCTAGTATTGGCTAGTCCTCTCTCCTATTAAGTTGTAAATTATTAGGGATTAGGACTCTTGTTTCCTTTCTCTATAGTTTTAAAACTTCATCACATAGCAGGCCTTTTGAACATACTGTTACCTCTCCTACTGAGATACTAAACCTTAACTCTTATTCCTTATAAGTAGTTATTAGTATCCCTTAAGATGTTTCATTTTGGTTATACCTGTTTGGATTTTTTTAGTCTAGTAGGGTTCATGAGCATAATTCTACTTTTGAAATAGCTAAATTAATATTTCAGTAATTATACTATATACCTACAGTATATTTATACTATATTACCTACAGTAATTTCCAACAGGTAATTTTCTTATCTGTGAACTTTCTTCTATCATCAGGATCTAATTCTATCTATAATATTTGGAAATATGTATGGCTTTTACATAATTGCCTAGATCAATACCATTATCCATCCTCTTGTGCTTAGTGAATATCATGCACCTAATATACTACTTCTTTGATTCTAAAACAGAAATTTCGTCACATTTTAACACTTCTGTAAATAAACTGTTTTATAGTTGATGATACTTTAAAATACTTTTTCTTTCATAGTAGCTCATATAATAAGGATGTTTTTTATAATCAGTGGTGGTTTAGGATTGATGAAATATGGTGTTCCTCAGCAAAGACTTGATAGCATGAATTGAAGTCATACTTGGTGCTCCTGTGCCCCTTAGCTGCTAAAGTGTGTGGTACCTGTAACTTAAGAAACCAGGGCATTCTCAATTTGGTTATCCTTCTTTTCAAAGGATCCAGTTTTCAAAATTTTGACCATCTCTAAGATATACCATTCTTTCAACTTTTTCTTGCCTTTCTCCATTTGTCATGCTAACTATCAGTAAGGCCATCTTCACCTTCGTCAGTGGTTTCATAACCACGTGGATACAGACAGAAATTTTATGAGCATTTTGTTTGTAAGTTAGTATCGGCCAGGTTATGGAGTTTGCTCAGTCCTGGATGTGATGAAGGCTCACTAATGAGTTGATGCATCCTAAAAGAACAGTTTCCCTGTCGCTTCTGGGACCTAGTTCCAGTTTCAGTTGTATCTCAAGAAGCTAGTGATCTCTGTAGAATCATTTGGCATCTTTAAAATCAAATGGATATGAGATAGCCTAGTAAAAAGAGCTTATACTTTCAAGTCACACAGACCTTTGAACTTTGGATTTGAATCTTGGCTCTACCATTTATAAGTTCCATGTGGGACCTTTATTAAGTTCTCTTACTCTACTGGACTTCTACTACTGTTGTTACTGTTAACCACCATTACCACGCGTACTGTTAAAAACTGTTGTCAACAGGCCTCTGAAATCTAACCTGGTACTGCCACCCAACTAAAATGGTGCAACTTACAAGAACCCTAGTCTCTTAGAGAAGAATGAAGATTATAATGATGATGTATCCATTTACCTTTTTAAAAAAATTACAGATCCTCTTAAGGACCATAACTAGCTTTGAATTGAATTCCTATAGGGGAATATAAATATTCAGATGAACGCTCATTTTTTTCTTTATTGAAAAAAGTTAAAAAATTCACTCTTAATCTTTTTTTTTTTTCTTTAGAAGGTAATTAAAAGGCCGTGAGGCTGGCCTTGGTACAAAGTGCACAGATGCAATTCTGCAGAAAATGTGTCTTTGGCATATGAGATTCTTCCTGTAAATGTTCTGTTTATTGCTACCATAAATATTCTATTGTCAAAACATGACTTGCTGTTTATTAGCAGCACTGACAGGAAGATTCCTGTTAATGGCAGCATTCTTATTACCCATAGACCCTGTCACTTTTAACTTTGCAATTGTAAGAGAATTGTATTTGGTAATTACTTAAGATATTTCTTAGCTTATTGATCCCCACCGCTGTTTAACCGAGTGAAGTTTGAGTGGCAATTCTTCTACTCAGTGATTTACACTGGAAAAAATCATCAAATCTGCATCTTTGTAAGCAGGGAAAGACTTGCTACCTATCAGCCCTGATCTTGTTTCAACCTTCCAGAAACACATGGTGCATCGAGCACCCACTGAGAGCAGTGTACTGAGGAAAATGCATACATGCGGCCACTGCCCTTAGAAAGTTTACAGTATAATGTACAAATAAGCAAAATATACAGTTGCTTACTGTGCAACTGGAATGGGTTGCCTTAGAGTCAGAGGGGCTTGAATGTAAATCATCCTAATTGCCTGTCTTTTGGAAAGTTTTATTTCATTGTTTGAGTTTGTTTCCTCATTTGAAAAATAGAATCTATCTCATGGGATTGTGAGAATTAACCTTGCAAGTAGTAAGCATTCTGTAAATGTTCATTCTCTGCTTCTTTTTTTTTTTAATTTTATTAATTAATTAATTTATTTATTTATTTATGGCTGTGTTGGGTCTTCGTTTCTGTGCGAGGGCTTTCTCTAGTTGCGGCAAGTGGGGGCCACTCTTCATCGCGGTGCGCGGGCCTCTCACTATCGTGGCCTCTCTTGTTGCGGAGCACAGGCTCCAGACGCGCAGGCCCAGTAGTTGTGGCTCACGGGCCTAGTTGCCCCGCGGCATGTGAGATCCTCCCAGACCAGGGCTCGAACCCGTGTCCCCTGCATTGGCAGGCAGATTCTCAACCACTGCGTCACCAGGGAAGCCCTCATTCTCTGCTTCTTTGTATCTCCTCTCTCATTTACAGTTAGCAAAGACATCTGCATCATCTGATCCTTACAACAGGCCTCACAACCCAAGATAGCTTGGGTATATCCTCGTTTGCTGAAGAGGAAAACTAAGGCTAAGAGTTGCTGAGTATAGTACTCAGACTCTCATCCAGCTGATTGAATGGTATAGTCAAGCTGAAAGCCCAGGTTTCCTAACTTTTGTTGCAGTGCATTTTCTACTCTTTTACACCCACACCTGAGTGACTAAAATTTTAAATTAGGCTTATCAGCCCCACTGTAGAGAGTTAATATACATCTGCATTTGGGGATGATGTGAAGGAAAAGAGCCAGTGTTTTCATTGGGACATAAATGGAACCATGTAAGATTATTATGGCTTGAAGAAAGGTGTGAGTAAGTATGTAGGGAATGCCCAAGAGGTGCCCTAGCTAGAGTAGGAGACACATGACTAGAAAACACTTAGGGTAAACCCTAAGTAAGAGCAGAGGGTGTCTGTGTCCTGAATAGATGTTCTTAGAACCCACTTCAGCCCTTCTTTGATGATGGCATTAACCAGAAATTATTTAGGCTTTGTGATCATGTTTGTGATTTTTCAACTCTATTCTCATTCTGAGTTGAACTGTTCAGGTGATAATGTGGTACAGTAGAAAGAACACAGCCTTTGTAATCAAACCTCAGGTCAAATGTCAGCACTCTCAGTCCATAGATGTGTAATCTTGGGCAAGTAACTTAATTTCTCTGAGCTTCTGTTTTCTTATCCACAGATTAGACATAATAAATAATATTTAACAATGTAATTATGAAGATTAGGTGGGTTAACAAATATAAAATGCCTTACAGCTAGTAGGCACTTGAGAAGTATTAGGCCCTTTAAACCTGTCCTTCAACACTTGAGGACATGCAATCTGCTACATTCTCCTAATTGTATTCTGATTTTCTTCATCTAAAACAGAACTTCCTTAGATTTCTACTAACTGAGCTCATGTTTCTTAGAATTGAATAATTTTCTCTTTCTTGATAGCCAATATATTATGGATCTTTCATAATTATTTTTTATAAAATAATATTAAGTGAAAAGAAGTTCCAAGTTACACCCAAAATGTAAAAAGGGTCAGTTTTAATTTTCCACTATCAAGGCTTTAATAGTAAAGTTTTTGTCTTAATTATAAAAGTCATTCTTGCTTTCCATAACTAGAATATGTATAAGACAGGAAAAGTAATTGCACTGGTTAATAATGGATTATCATTCTTAACAGAATGTAAGGCATTTCTATAGGAGTAATACTCTTTAGAAAAAATATTTTTTCTTCATAAATAGAAACTGATGCCATTATAGTTCAGTGTTATTTTTTGATCTATTACTTATTGATAAGACAATTGTATTTCCCCAGATTCCTTAACTTCTATTACCTATATCCTTTTAAAAAAACTTGTGAAGATAGATGCCGTGAAATTCATGTTAAAAAATCACACGGTGAGTCTTATTTCCTTTAATTAATGACTAGAGTTTTCCGGGTAGTTTAGGTAAAGCTTAGTAACTTTGGATGCTCTCTTGCTTTCATCAGAGTGAACACTTCCCCTTTCTTGGCATCAGTGACAGTTACAGTCTCAGTGACTTCAGGTGCCGAACAACCTTCTACACAGCCCTCACTCGTCTTCTGATGGTAGATCTAGGTAAGGTTAAGAATTTAAGCTTAATTAATAAGGGGTCAACAGTATACTTGTGTGAATAAAGAAGTGTCATATTTGTGAGTACCGCATTTAACTTATTGGAATTTGCCATCTTTGACAGTTTTCTACAACTTTCCGAGATTTGAGCATTCACTTGTTAGCATTAGAGCCAAAAGGCAAATTTTTGTATATAAGATGGTGTTTTTCACTTCAAATAGTACTTGTATTAACTCTTTACTTCAAAACTGATTTTCTGGGTATCCTTTGATCCATTAATTGTACTGCTACAAAATCAAAGAATAATCGTAAATACAGAAAAGCTTTATAAACAAGGAGTTTCTTTGTAATGCCATTTAATCTAGAAGAAAAATGGCAATGATGTAAATGTCCAACAACAGGGAATTATAAAATTATGGCATATCTACTTGATGGAATAGTCTGTAGTCATTAAAAATTATGACTTGAAGACAAAGTAATACATGAAGTTTTATGTTATAATATTAAGCAAAAAAGTAAGCTATTGAACTGTGCAAATGATTATGAGCATGCCCATTGGGAGGGAAAAAACAACGCATCAAAAAAAAAAGCTTAAATGAAATTCTTCAAAAATGTTAAATGTTGTCTTTGAGTAGTGCACTATAGGTGACTTTCCTCATTTCTGGTTATTTGAAATTTTCCTTACTGTATTACTTTTCTAATGGGAAAAATTAGCTTGTTTTTGTTTCATTGAAAAGCTGAAGTTAGCCAGAAGTATCCACAGGTAGATAGCTAGCTACCTTAAAATGGGCACTTAAGCCTCTCTGTGTTGAGCACGTTGTTCTGGATTCCCATTTTCCCCCATGTTTGGATACTGCAGGTTAAATTAATCGGTTTATAGACATATGAGAGAATTCAATCAATGACAATATGATATCATCCTTAGAAAATGTAAGACTGGTGATACTTTTTCTTCCTTTCTCTTGCAATGTATTAATTGATCTATCAACTTAAACATGATTTTTTTTAAAACATGATCATACATAAGGAAAAGGGATAAATAATTTCATTTTGTATGTAAAAGGCATTGACCCTTGTAATGGAAAGGTGACTAAACCCTTCTCTGCTCCATATGTATGTTATTTTCATGCATTTCAACAGAATAAGTCACCAGAAAGACAAACAGCCAAAAGTTGAGAAAAATACAACTAGAATGACTAAGGAGCTTAGTGGGATTGATTTCTAAAGAAAGATTAAAAGAACCATGTATGTAAAATTTGGCTAAGTGACAAGTAGAGCTTGAGGCAAAGAAAACTGTCTATAAATATTTGAAGAGTGTAAACCAGGCATGCAAAACCCAATCATCTGCTACCTTAGGCAAATGGAGGATCTGAGTGACAGCTTTGCATGCTGCACACTGGCCTGTATTACCTCTCAGCTGCTGCCTTGGAGAGCAGAAGAGCATCCCAGACTCTTTGTCATCGTCCTCCATAATCATTTAGAGAGCACCCTGTGCTGAGGTCTGAGGGCAAGACAAAGACCAGTCAGGCATACTGGCCCCTGCCCTCAAGGAGCTAGCCTTCTTGCTTTCCCTGTTGTCCAAGCATTAAAGGAGATAGTAACACCCTTGTCTAGACTTAATTTGTTGACTAAGCCTTAAAAATGCTCTTCTAATGACCTGTCAAACAGAGTGAAAGAAGCAGGGAGACCAAAGTTAAACAGAACTAGCTAAAGGAAATTTCCTAGAAGGAGGTTCATGTCACGCACATCTTCAGGACCTGGAAATGGAATGAGTCAAGATCCTTTTTTGTACGGCCATTATGGACAAAAGGAGCCCTCATAAATCTGTGGTAGCTTAAACAACAGGATAGCACTGTCAGTATTTACAGCACTACTGCACTTATCTTTGCATTGATAATTGATAGTCACGATGATGCCCAGAAAGACCCTGCATTGCACGCTGCCTTTTTGAAGACTACTTTTATTTAGTATTGCTTAATGTAAGCTGTGAGGTATGAGAAACTGAAGTAAAAATATGTAATTGAATAATAGGGTTTTATTAGGTTTTGCACGATTAGATTCCTTTGAAATATTTAACCCAAGAACATATAAAGTATAAATTGAAATTTTTTGGTTCAGAGCTTTTTTTTTTTTTAATTTATTTATTTATTTATCTATGGCTGTGTTGGGTCTTCGTCTCTGTGCGAGGGCTTTCTCTAGTTGCGGCAAGTGGGGGGCACTCCTCATCGCGGTGCGCAGGCCTCTTATTACCGCGGCCTCTCTTGTTGCGGAGCACAGGCTCCAAACGCGCAGGCTCAGCAATTGTGGCCCACGGGCCCAGCCGCTCCGCGGCATGTGGGATCCTCCCAGACCAGGGCTCAAACCCGTGTGCCCTGCATTGGCAGGCAGACTCTCAACCACTGCGCCACCAGGGAAGCCCCAGAGCCTTTTTTTAAAGGTAAATATCTGTTACACTGAAAGCAGTTTTTAGATACCTTGGGAAAAAGGAAAGACAGGCTGTATGGAAGTACCTGGTACATGGTAGATGCTCAATGTAAGTAAATTGAATCTGGGAATAGATAAAAGTAAAAACAGTAGCAGCTACACTCATGGAACTTGTACACTGAAAAGAAACTTTTTTATTTATTAGTGTTTTTCACTTTTAAAAATAAACGTGTATGGTAAGCATCAAGTGACGATTTGTGGTATATATTATCAGAGCTTCCTTCCCCTGTTACGAACCAGAGTTGCTCTTCTTCCCAAAATATGTTAAGCTCCTTTAGGGTATAGACTTTGCCTTCTTCATATTTTCTAGTACCAATCCCAGTATCTCTACATTGTAGGTGCTCAGTTAGTATTTGGCGAATGAATGACACACAAGTATACTGTAACCAGAATGCCATAATCATGGCTCCTGAAATCAGCTCAGCCTGCTGTGTTCTCTCTAGGAGTAGTCTGATCATTGGGCTCTCCAAGAAAAAAATCAAGTGGCTGATTACTTTCGCAAGTGATTAGCTACACTTGGCCACTCTTGTGCTCGATTAGTCACTTGTTGCTCTCTGTTCAAGTTATTACTTTACAGACAATCATTTGTTGAGTGCTGCTGAACACAGTTTTATTATTTGAAGCCTTGTCTCACAAACTAGATTGACTGGATGTTGCTGTCAGAATTCCTATATAGATGGCTCTATAGTTTTCTATTGGGTGTTCACTGTCATGGAAACAAGGAAAGAAGAGGTAGTGATGTTGTCAAAAGAAGCACAGATCCATGTATTAAGTGAGAGAAATACTAGATCGTGAGAATTCTTCTCAAATTAAACAAGTTTGAAGAGGAACTTTTTATATCAGTGATTTTTTTTTTTGGTAAGAATCACATAGAAAAAACATCTAACCAGCCTGCTTGCAAAGCATTGGATGTGATTCTTGGATTGAAATATAAAGCATATTCTAATTGAATCCTACAAAAGAAATTGAATATGCTTTGTGTATAAGCCCTGCACATTGGAGTGATTAAAAAAGGTGAAGAAATTGGGTGTCACATTAATTGCTATTTACTTTGAAATGCATTTTGGTTTCTATTCAATAATTTGTACTTTGTATGAATTTAATTAGAGGCTATGTGCCCCAGGTTGTATTTCAGATTAAAATGGGGGGGGGGTGTTGACAATAAACAGTTGTACCACTTTATCAAATTGCTCCTTGGCTAAACTAGACGAAATGTTCACTTGTATAAAGAACAGAATTGAAAGCATTTCATCGTCAGAATGATGATGTTTCATGTTGGCCACATATTTTTTGTATTCTAAGAAATTATAAAAATTAATGCAGGGCTTCCCTGGTGGCGCAGTGGTTAAGAATCCGCCTGCCAATGCAGGGGACACGGGTTCGAGCCCTGGTCGGGGAAGATCCCACATGCCGCGGAGCAACTAAGGCCGTGCGCGACAACTACTGAGCCTGCGCTGTAGGGCCCGCGAGCCACAACTACTGAAGCCCACGCGCCTAGAGCCCGTGCTCCGCAACAAGAGAAGCCACCGCAATGAGAAGCCCGTGCACCGCAACGAAGAGTAGCCCCCGCTTGCCGCAACTAGAGAAAAGCCTGCACGCAGCAACAAAGACCCAACGCGGCCAAAAATAAATTAATTTTAAAAAAAAAGAGAGAGAGAGAAAGAAAAAAAAATTAATGCAAAAAAATCCCTTCATGAGATAGCATACATACAGGAGAAAATAGTGACTGACCAAGAATCACTTAAAGTTCCCAAGGTTATTTTTAAATTAACTTTGTCAATCTAATAAACTAAAGGAAAGATAGTATTACCCAAGTCAGTAAATGGTGAACAGCTCCAGGGAGCTGTTCAGTGTAAAATACTTGAATAAATAAAAACCTTCTATTTTGTTTAATTTGAATGGAGGTGATTCAGTTGACAAATATTGCAGAGGGGAAGTGTGGGAAAGAGCTACAACAAAGCATTTTGTTTTGTAGAGAACTAAATGTTGTTAGTTGCAAATTAAGTTTTTACCAACCACAGATTTAGAATTGCTCGGTGTCATAGTTTATTTTCCTTGGACATTTTATGATTGCACCTTATCTTGAACTACTCAGATGAGAAGCATGTTGATGGGATCTGAGTAGTACCTTCCTCAGATATTCAAACTCTAACAAGCAGTCATACTTTTAATGATCACGGGGATACTAATATTAAAATGGTGTTTATAGACATTAGGAGAGAGTCTCTCTTTAGGGATGAAGGTAGCATAGTATCCATCTACTTTTGTGGCTTATAATAGGTAATTGGCACCTGAAGATACCTCTAGCTTAAATTTGAAAAATTTTAAATAGCAAGTAAATGACTTGAATAAAAAGGGAAGAGTATTCTAGAAATAGCTACTAAAGATAGAAGTAAAAATAGCTGAGGAAAGAAACTTCCTTTTCTTTATCAATAATAACTAACGTTTGTTTACAAAGTTATAGTTTGCAGACCACTTTGACATACATTTTCCTATTTGATCTTCAGGACAGCCCACATGAAATAGGTATTATTGCATTGTTTATCCGTTAGAAAAGTGAGGTGTGGAGAGATTAAATGACTTGCGGAAGGTCAGTCATATAACTTGTAGCCCTCTGACCACATATTCTCATTCACTTCTGCTAAACTGTTACTTTGCCTTTCACATTCTCAATCAATTAGGCAGTGTAACTTTTTCTTCTTCATTTGTATTTGAACTATTTGGACTGAATGATTGATTTGAGGTTCCGGCGGGGGGCAGTGAGAAGAAGGGAGAAGGGATTACTTTCCAAACTTCTATCAAACAAATAAGATTCATGTTTATTATTTGTATATTACAGTTCTGTGGTCAGTGAAAGTCAAATGTAGTTTTTGAAATTTGTTCTTATGTCTAATAATTGGCTAAAGCATATTTCTTCTCATGGAAAAAAGAACACAGAGGTAGATATCCCAGGAGGATTTAGAAAGTGAGAAGCTTGATCAGAAATAGCTGATGTTCTGATAAATAGGAAGAATACATCAATATATCACCTGTGTCCATGACTTGGCACAGACTATCTGGAAAATAGACATTTGGTGGGGGGAGGGGAAGTGGGCAATAGGGGTAAAAAAGCAGCTGGAAATACTTAGAATCTGTAATGAGATAATTAAGACTAATTAGCTGGCCCTGTAGGCAGAAAGCAGCCCATTAAGTCCAGATCCAGTGTTAATAACTTACCTGGTTTTGAGGGTAGAGAGTCCAGAGCACCCCAGGGAATGAGATGCTTCAGGGATGAAACTTTGAGGATAGGTTTGCTAGAAAAGGAGTAAGTAGTCTGCAGTAGGCAGTGTATTTTTCTTCTGGGAACTAAAATAAACATTCTGGTTCCCTAGGGAGAGGAATTAAAGGGTGCCTCAATTTTCTCATCTATTAAATGGAGATATCTACTTTGAAGAGCTGTCATGTGGCTTAAATAAGATAAACATGTGTGAAAGGGCCTGGAACAATTCCTTTCACAAAACAAGTACTCAGTATGTATTAATCATGACAGATATTTGATTAAATACACTGTTAGGGGCACTGACTGACACTGGGTCCTCAAAATGAGGCAGATCCAATACCCTTTACGCAGCTACTCTACCTTTAGAATTTGGGCTATTATTTTCCTGTAGAAGCAAGAGCTGATGACACTTCATGACTGATACTAAAACATCCTGCCCTGCCCAAAACCATAAGTTACTTCAAAGCCAGCTAAAACTCCTAGGCAGTTTAGAGGGAAACTGAAATGAAAACCAAATTTGGGCCCAAGTGAAATCTAGCTATGCACATTTCTCAAGCCTTTTTCTAATAGAAATTTATTTATTTTTATTTTTGGCTGCGTTGGGTCTTTGTTGCTGCACTTGGGCTTTCTCTAGTTGCGGCGAGCGGGGGCTACTGTTCGTTGCGGTGCGCAGGCTTCTCATTGTGGTGGCTTCTCTCGTTGCAGAGCACAGGCTCTAGGTGCGCAGGCTTCAGGCTTCAGTAGTTGTGGCTCGTGGGCTGAGTTGCTCCGCGGCATGTGGGATCTTCCTGGACCAGGGCTCAAACCCGTGTCCCCTGCATTGGCAGACGGATTCTCAACCACTGCACCGCCAGGGAAGCCCCTCTAATAGAACTTTAGAAGTGCTATCCTAATAAAGTGCTGGGGAACAGCAGATGATATGGGCCTAGACCTGCAGAAGTCACTGGCTCTTACGAGATTACCCATTGGTACTTGGTTTTAAACGGGTTACAGTTGTCCCTCAGTATACACAGGGGCTTAGTTCCAGGACACCCCGCCCCCCCATACCAAAATTTGCATTTGCTCAAGTCCCTTATATAAAATGTCGTAGTTTTGCAAATAACCTACACACATCCTCCCGTATACTTTCAGTCATCTCTAGGTTAATTATAATACCTAATACGATGTAAATGCTAGGTAAATAGTTGCCAGCCATGGCAGATTCAAGTTTTGCTTTTTGGAACTTTCTAGAATTTTTTTTTCCTGAATATTTCTGGTCTCTGGTAGGTTGAATCTGAGGATGTGGAACTTATGGATATGGAGGGTCAGCTGTATTTTCTTCACTCACTGTCTCTGTATCTCCTTGTTTGCCTCTCCTCTTAATTCTCATTAAGAGCTTCATGGCATTAGACCTGATCTTTACTGATGTATTAGTTTCCTATTACTATTTTAACAAATTACCACAAACTTAATGGCTTAAATATTACAGATTTATTATTTTGTAATTCTGGGGGTCGGAAGTCCCAAATGGGTCTCATTGGGCTAAAATCAAGCTATTAGCAGGGCAGTGTTCCTTTCTGGAGGCTCTGAGGAAGAATCTGTCCCCTTGCCTTTTGCAACTTAAGGTTACCTGCTTTCCTTGGCTCATGGCCCCCTTTTCCAAGATTGGTCAAATTCTTCTCATGCTGCCATCTCTCTGATTTTCCCCTTCTGCTTCTCTCTAACACTTTCACGGACCTTTGCGATTACATTGGACCCACCTGGATAACCCAGAATAATCTTCTATTTTTAAGTCAGTTGATTGCAACCTTAATTCTCCTTTGTCATATAACCTAGCATACTCACAGATTCCAAGGATTAGGATGTAGACATCTTTGGAGGGCCATTATTCAGCCTACTATACTGACCTATCACTAATATCGAAGTATTTCACACGATACGTATCGTACAATAAATCCTCAGTAACTGTTGGCTACCATCATTTATTACTAGCTTCTCCTTGGCCACTCCCCCAACCCCCCAGTAACCCAGCTGCAATTAGCATTTGAATTTGAGGAAATGAGAAGTTGCACTGTTTACATTTAAGGGGGGGAGGTGGGAAGCAAACCCAGATTTTTGGTGGTGGTGGTTTTGGGAGGGCGGTGACATTCTCATACCATAAAATTCATCCTGTGAAAGTGTATAATTCAGTGGTATTTAGAATATTCACAAGGTGTGCAACTGTCACCATTATCTGATTCCATAATATGTTCATCACCCCAGAAAGAAAGCCTGTACCTTAAAGTAGTCACTCCTCATTACCCCTACCCCCAGCTCCTGGCAGCCATTAATCTACTATCTGTCTCTATGGATTTGCCCATTCTAGACATTAAGTGTGAGTGCAATCATATAATATGTGACCTTTGTATCTGGCTTCTTTCATGTACCATAATGTTTTTGAGGCTTATCCATATTTTAGCATACATCAGTACTTCATTTCTTTTTCTGGCTGACTAATATTCCATTGTACAGATATACCACATTTTGTTTATCCATTTATCAGTTGATGAACAGTTGGGTTGTTTCCACCTTTTGGCTATTATGATAATGATGCTCTGAGCATTCGTATGTTAAGTTTTTGTATGGACATATGCTTTCAGTTCTCTTGGGCATATACCTAGGAATAAAACTGCTGGGTCATATGACAACTCTGTGTTTAACTTTTTGACTAACTACCAAACTGCTTTCCACAGTGGCTGCATCATATTATATTGGCTTCACCATTATACATTCCCTCCAACCTAGATTTTAAGTTATACAAAATAACAAATGAAGTGTCCTACAAATAAAATATCTGAGAGCCAACATACTAAAATAGTTACTATTTGTATTTTAATGTGACTTCTCTGAAGGAAAAAAAACTGAAATTCATAAAATGAATAACTTTTCTGTTGAATCAGATCCTCAGAAATCCAGTAGAGGGGATTTAGCTTTGGGTTTTCCCTAAAAGCTGATGTCAATTACAGATTGGCACTTGCCGTTGGCACTTGCCATCTACCTCTACAAGGATTAAATCATGAGCTGCTGCAGCTGCTGACTTTCAACAGCCCCTGAAAGGAGTTCAAGGTGGAGAGCAGAGATGAGGCGCTCTGTGCACTGGAAAAAACTGGCAGAACAGGTCTTCAGATAGTTAGATATTTTCAGGAGACAATTTTATGAGCCCAATTCTTGTATCTCCTCATATCTAGAAAAGCACTAAAATCCTTCATGGTGACGTCTGCTCCTTGTGACTAGCAGTAACCTTCACAAGACTGGCAAAAACCTTCTGCAAAAAATGTGTTTGATTGCATGTACTCCCCCTTCACCAAAATCACATGTATACTGACCTTCCCCCCAACCTCTTTAGGGCAGTTTCTCAGAGCTATCTGAAATGCTGTCTCCCGGACTGTAGTCCTCATTTTGCCCCAAATAAAACATAACTCGCAATTCTCATGTTGTGCATTTTTTTAAGTCGACACTGAGGAATATTATTTTTATCTATGCATGACTGAGAACTTAGGATGTTACGTTAGTATTTACTTTCTGATGCCAATGAAAATAGTAGCCTGTAAATTGGCACTTCACCTTCAAATTATACTGGTGTCTGGGCCCTCGTCTTGTTAGAAAAAAAAACTGGCAGCTTCCATTATTATTCATAAAATGATCACATGTAGATTCGGCATACTAAATATAATATATGACTGCATACTTGAATGTAAAGTTGTAAGAGCACATGTTTTCTCTTTTCGTATCAGAAACAGTAAATGATACCTCCGTGGGTAATACAAATGAGGAAAAAATCCTTAATAGATATTGTATAAAGTTGTTTGCATGAGATAAAAAAAAAATGACCAGTTTTCTAGCTTAGATGATACAACATATCACATTACAGTAATAGGAACAGTGCTAACTGAAACATAAACATTTTTATAGGAATAATGCACCAGTGTCTCTCGTTTGCCTACCTTAAACTCAAGTGATTGCTGAGGAATTCCTTTCTCCTCACCAGAGCCAAGCTAATTGTTCTTCACCCTCTTCTGACTTCATGCAACTGCAAAGTCAAGATTTTGTGACCCTGACTTCAGTCCCTACCTCTGACACCTTCCACCCCATCAGAGACATGGAGGGAGGAACATGAAGTTGGGGGGTAAAGCAGAACTAATTGGAGACCCTGGTTCACTGACATTTACCAGGCAGAGGATGTTGGACAAACAACTTAACTCCTTCAACCTCTCTGTTCACATGTAAAATGAAGGAAATCATCATACTAGTTTACGGGATTGTTGTGACTGGTAATGACTTACAACAGTGCTTTGAAGGTAGTAAGAGCTACATAGGTGTTTGTTAAGTAAATTAAGTACCACATTCATTGACTGCACATAAAAAGTACTCAAGAAATAACTACTGTTATTCAGTCACTACACAAATATTACTTGACCACCAGACCCTCCTCTAGGCACTGGGGATACAGTCGTGATCAAAACAGACCAAGTTCCTTCTCCAAGGAGCTTACATTCTAGTAGGAAAGACAATGAATAAATATGTAAATTAATAGCCAGTCATAGTAAGCCCCATAAGAAAAGTGAAGTAGTTTGTGGGGTGGGAAAGTAGGTGAGGGGGGAGGGCACACACTGTGGTACTGTTTTAGAGTGGTCAGTGAAGTCCTTTCTGAGGAAGTGACATTTAAGTAGAATTGCCGCTCACCTTGCTTTCTTTAGTATTTGCTCCTTGACTTCTCCCTTCACATTTTGGTGACCTTCTCTTGTGCTCCTGATGTCCCTATTTGCCTCAAAATTTGATTGAGGAAAGAGATGGAATCAGGAAGTTTTTTTGATCTGTAGCTCAGTATACTAAGGAAGGGTTTAAATGTTCAAGTTCTGAGTTTGTCTTTGTTCTGAGTAAACGTCCTTACCTTGCTCCCAGAGGACGGGTATTGGTCTGGCAACCTCGTGGTCACACTTTATTTGACCACCATAATCACCTCTGTTAAGTTCATGTTAAACTCAAAACAACAAAAATGCTCCTGGCTATCATTTATTAAGTGCCAGGCACTGAGCAAGGGGGCTTACAAGTGTTTTGCCATTTATCCTCACAGCTAACTTTATGAAGTAAATATTATGTCTCTTAATTACAGATGAGTGAAGAGACTTTATCCAAAAGCAGACAGCTAATAGTAGCAGAACCAGGATTCAAGCGTAGAACTTTCAAAGCATCCACTCTGTCTAGCACCCTTATCTGCCTGCAGTGATCATTATCACTGTTCTCATTAATTCCATACAAGAAGAGTAAAATTACATGGTTTAAAATATAATGTATTATATATTTAAGGATTTGATGTTTGCTTCAGTTAGTAATTTTTCTATATTAGGTATTAAGAAAATAAGGTATTTTTAAAATTTACCTTTAATTGAGCAACTACTTTTCACTCAAATACAGTATTTCCCTAATATGTACCAGGCACTGTTCTAGGTGCATCATCTATTTTTCCTGTGTTAAAACATTTAATATACACAATAATCCGCAAAGATAGGTATTTATCCTTATTTTATAGATGAGAAAACTGAGACACAAAGTGATCAGCTAAGTATCCAAAGTTAAACAGTACATGGTGGAGCCAGACACTGGGTCTGTTTATTGCAGGGGCTTAACCTACATCATTCTCCTTCACAGAGAAATGAAAAGATGCAGTCTCGGTTCTCCAGAAGCAAAGCCAAAGATACTATCAGTGTAGGCTGATAGATCTAATAATTTACACATACACGTTATAAATTTTATCTCATTTAATCCCCACAGTAACCTTCATCAAATGGTGGTAGTGGTAGAATGATATAGGTGGTATTATTAAGTGTTAGTATTAGCTATCTGCTAAAATATCTGCCATTCACAGCAGACTGATAAATGCTATCTAAAGGATCAGACAAAGGTGAAGAATCAGACAAAATGCTGTGAGAACCCAAAGGGAGAAGGGGAATACTTGCAGTAGGATCTTAGTACTTGAAGGGGAGCTTAGCTCAGACATTAGGAACGCTATCATTTGACCTGGGCTTTGAAAAATAAAACTGGCTCCAATAAAGGTCTCTAATGTTATCCACAGTTGACAGAGGGTGTATCTAAGAGGAGTAACTTGGTCGCATAGCTAGTTGACAGGGCAGGGATCATAATTTGGAGTCAGACATACTACCATTGCACCACGAGGTCACTATAATTTGGTTTACCTTCCCCTTCACCTAGCACCCTGATCCTTGTGTCAAACAGCATACTAGGAAAGACTCATTGGCCTTTTGACATCTCTTTCTGAAGAAAGCTAAGTCCCTGAATCTGTTGGACTCCAGAAACAAAGTATGTGAGGTTAAAGGGAAAAGAGAAGTCACAAAAGATCAGGGTCAGCCAGATCAGCCACTCCTTAAGAGTCAAAAGATCCTGATTCTGCCATTGATTTTCTGTGTATGTGGCCTTGGACCTCGCTCTCCTTATCTGTAGAATAATATATAGGCCAGTGTTTCTCAAACATTTGCATGCATCTGAGTTACCTGGAGGGCTTCTTAAAACAAAAATTGCTGGATCTGGGATGAAACCCGGGATTTTATATCTAACATGTTCCCAGGTGATGCTGATGCTGCTAGGTCAAGGACCAAACTTCTTCGAGAACCACTGACCTCTTCTCTGAGATCTGGTCTCCTCTCTAATCCTCTATTTAAAAACTGCTAGCATAGAAATCAGGAGGTCTGGACAGTATAGTTACACCTCCAACTAAGTATGCTACCTTGAGCAAGTCGCTTAACATTTCTCTGCCTGTTTCTTCATCAGTAAAGTGGGACTCACAATTCCCTGTGGCATAGGATGAATGAGAAAACTTTCTCATTTGAAGGAAACCCCTTTTGAAAAGGATGAATTATCAATTGTGTAACATATCCATATGTTAAATGAAGATTCTACCTTCAAAGTGAAAAAACAATAGAAAATGTCTCTTTTCCCCTTCTTATATAAAGAAAAAGAAGCTTATTGCAAAAGGAAGTGTACTCATGGAGAATGCACTTAAAATCCAAATGACCCATGAGGGACCCCATCCCCTTTGGAGATAAAAGTTTCCCTGACATCTATTTAACAAATTAATAAAAAAGAACATAAATAAAAGAGAATAATAACTTAGGGCTATCTGGGCACCTGAGTCTGTGAGCCCTTTAGGGCCTTGGCACCTAAAGAGAAAGGGAAAAAAGATCCTGTTCTCTGAGGCTTTGAAAGTGCCTTTCCTTGAGGCATTAGGGAAGCTCTGGGGGCCCTAAGAGCTGAAGGGCTGAGAAGCCTGGGGCATAAGTCTATTTGATCCAATAAAGAGCCAGGAAAAAAAAATGGCTGGTAAGTAATTCTGCTATTTCATTTGGTGCAAAAGAGAAGGCAAAACACCAGAATATTCAATGAGCCAAAGCACAAAATGTGGTATGGATGTGAATGCAGGCTGACCCCTCCTCAAGAACGTTTCTAAGCCTGAATGAAGCACTCACTGTGGAGGCTAATGGACAGTAGCATGCATCTTAAACCGTGATGACCCTTTTGTTTTTCTGATAGGCGAAGATGAGGACGAATTTGAGAATTTCATGCTGCCTCTTACAGTCTCTTTTGAAACAGTGTTACAGATATTCAGTAACAACTTTAAACAAGAAGATGTAAAGGTGGGTTTGTTTCCGAACATGAGAAAAGACGATTTTGTTCATTCTAGGATGTATAGATTCAGAAAAAGGTCTGCATATTTGTGTGTGCTTTGTGCTTCATCAATCTTAATTTCCCAATTGCATGTGTCTTTGAGTTGTACTTTTCATATAAGTACTTTTCTAGTTTCTTATACAAATGGACTTTGAGGTTATCGAATGATTTCAGATAGCTTATGGTTAGATGATGCATTTGTCTCTCGTGGCAGTATCTTTTAAAAGAACATTTCTCGTGGGTACACCACTTTAAACGTCCCTATTCCCTCATCTACCCCGCACTGTATGTTTCAACATATTTATATGGAGGAATGCACAAATGTACACATGCTAAAATACTACATCTCTAAATATTTTTAAACAAGAATTTGTATAAATCAAGACTTTATTAAATGGCTAGGCATATATGTATAAATAGGAGCTGGTCTTGAAGTATTGCATTCTTAAACTGAACAAAGTGATTAGGATAACTGATAGCTAAATAAGGTTTTTATGTGCCTGTGGGAGCCATATTAGGATTGATTTGACAAGTCAGTTCAGCTGTGGCAACAGTCATAATATCTAAGACAACATTATGTTTTATTAGTAAAATCCTTAAGTGTAGCAAGCTGTTTGTGACAAAACAGCCCCATATTTTAATGTGGGGGATGGGGAGCACAAGATCTGCTAAATAGGAATAACATCTTCTGAAATTCTAATGTATCAGGGCTGTATTAAATAGATTGACACTGGTTATTATTCTTAAAAGACTAATAAATATATACCGAGAATGTAGGCACCTTTGTTGGTGGTACTTGAGTCATGTTTCATTGTTATTTGAAATGTGTTGAAAATATTGATGGTCATTTTGCATGGCTCCTCTTCTCTCTACCAAAAAAAAAAAAAAAAAAAAAAAAAATTAGCAGTAAGAAGCCAAATAGAAGAATGATGGCCTTTGGTGATTATTTAGTGTAATTCTTGTACTAAAAAATAATTAACCAAATACTATACCTTTTATTTTGACATAGAGTTTTTGAAATGAATGTTTATAACCTGCAATAGTCATAGAATTTTTAAAACCAAAAAAGGATCTTAGAGATTTTCTTTGTGTTTATAGTGTTGCTGAAATTCTTCACCAGAGTTTCTACTCAGGTTAGCTGTATTTTTTAGATGTCTCCCAAATATTTTTAATGACCAAAAAAATCTTTGCAACTTTAAGGTGGTTATTGCTGCCCTTTATATCAAAAAGAAGCCGTGAGGTTGAAAAACATTATCTGTATAAAAATTACATTTGTCTCATTTGAAGATTTCATTATACTCCAAGCCCATTTTGTTGTAATCCCATCTAGTTTGATAGAAACCATCTTCCTAGAGTCATTTTTAATGGAGTTCCAGTGATATATCCCTAAACCAGCAAGTTCTTAACGACCCTGGAAAGTGACTGCTTGATTACACTTTAACGGTATTTGCAAATAAAATCACAAGTAATTAAGGGGAAATCTCCAGGCTTTTGAGCAAGTTTGATGCATGATAACTGCCTGATTCAGCTTCATCTAGAGTAATGCTGTGTAGGCAACAGCTACTGAGATCAATAGCAACGTAATGATAGTGGCAGAATTAAGTGAGTAACCTGAGAACTGTGCCTCAGAATGCATGCAGCTGCCACGAACCAAGGCCACACAGTGCACTCCGTGCTTCCGTCCTAAATGTTCATCAAAAGACGCCCTGCAGGAAAATGGAGTTAGATGCTCTTTATTGCTGATCGTGTCTCTTGCCACATTTATCAGGGAAATTGGATTAGCAGTTGGCAGCTGCAGGTAGACAAGATTCTGCAGTGATTAAATATGCAGCTTGGCTGCATTTGTTGTGACAGACCTTTAGTAAATTCTACTGTAAGCACCATCTGTCTAATTTGTATAAAGAAAACTTGGTGCTTTAAGCTACCGATAAAGAACTAAATCTGTTGCTTTATCATAAACAAAACTTTTGCACTAAATGCTTTTAAATGTAATTTATTAGGTTAAGGCTATTTTTCTATCATGATGAATAAATAATACATGCAGAAGTGCTTTCAGGTACTTCATTTTGCAAGTACTAGAGATAAAAACAGTTCTGTTTTGTTCTCCAATAAAGTATTTAGTATTCCAATCCACAGGAGGTGATGCCGTTAAAATATCTCTATGAAAATGCCGCAGGACTGCCAAATTCATTTAATTTGCAACCCTTACCAGGATTTTCTTACTGCCTATTGATAGATATTTTTCAAATGCGGATTTCAGGATAAACATAAGCATTAAGGACCTACATTGCCAAACTGAAATATGGTTGTGAGAGGAGGAAATGCTGTAAAACTCTTAAATTTATAGCTTTGTTTTCTTACTTAGTCCTAATAAAATTGAAGAGAACATTGAATTTTTGTCTTGGGTTTCTCTTTTCAAAGGAAAGGAAAAAAGAAAGAAATTGCTGTGACAAACCCTGGCTCTAAAGCGTTAGTTCACAGTACATGTTTCCCCCCTGTGATTGTACCCACAGTAAAATATAGTCCAGTACTCTGACTCCGCATGCATCATTTTTGTTTTGGCCATGACGTCATCAGTTTTAAGGGAAATGAATGAAAACTTGTAGGAGGAAGAGGAGCAGTTAAATAGGAACCTGCTATCTTTAGTCCCTTCGTAAAAACTCCACAATGTTAAATTATTTAAAATCCTAGATTTTCAGCATGCGCACATTAAAAGTTTTCGCACTAAGTGCCAAATGTTGCAAACAGCACTTTAACAGAATGATTTTGCTTTGATCCCTGTAGCAGTTCCTGAATAATTTATCACAGGTTATTGCCTTAATTCTGGAGAGGGATAGAGCAATAAAGGCAGATGAAAACACTCCAGTTGAAACACCTTGGGGCCTGCTCATTCCTCTGACACGGCTCTTTTGTTGGAACTATTTAGAGGTTATTAAGATGTGTCTCCAGAATTAAGAGTATGCTGTAAGGATGAAGACAGCCATCTTAATTCTAAAGACAAAGCACAATGACCCTTCACCTTCTTTTTCTTTGTTGTTATTATATAGTAGAATTATGAGGATAATATTATAGCTGCCCCCAGTAGTGCCACTACAGTAAAGGGTCTGTCAGACTTTCCATTAGAAACCCTGTTTTGGAGGTCAGGGTGGAAGGAGCCGCATTTCAACTGTTTCCCAGCCCATCCGTCTCACACTTGGCACACAGACGGCCGTTCACCATGCAGGAGACTGCAGCACTGAGCAGTTTCTCCTTGGACTATCCAAAAAAGGAATCCTTAGGATTAGATACCCCAGACCTGCCCAGTCCCCAAAACAGCCTCACTTTATAAGGACCTCTCATTTTTCAGGTCAGTCAAGTGTTGACTAACTGTAGGAGAAAGGCAACTTTTGGAATAAACCTCTTTGTACTGTTTTAAGTGAGATGGTAAATTGTGGCTCTTCCTCCCCTAAATTTCAGATCATCCCTTGATCTCTGAGATTGTTTGATAACCTGGTTGAGCTCCTTGTTAACAGTTTTCCTGGTCTCGTACCAGAACTGGGTATGTTTTGACTGTCAAGAAAGTACTTCCTTAGTGTTGTTTGAGTGTCTGTATAGATTATTACAGTTCTCTTGCTGCTTTGAGATAAAAGATTGTTTGAGCATGAGAGATCTGTTTCTCACATTAACACTGCATTTTCCTGCTCAGTCGAATCTTTTGAAAACATATTTAGTTATTATATTGTCATATGCTTCCTCTGCTTTGGAGTAACATTTTCTAAAATTGATATAATTTCATAGATTTGAGTCAGTTAGAGCCCTTCTATTAACTTGGTGTCTTTTAAGAAAAAAATTTGTGGTGAAATAAATATTAACCTTTTTGTGTAATAAGGATAGTCTAAAATATTTTAAGAGCCTTTTGCACTAGACACAAAGTAAAACTTATTGTTCCTGTTGACTGATTTAGAGTTGAATGGTGATGAGTACCTTATGTATATGTGAAAACTGAAGATTATTTGAAGAGTAGCCTGTAATTTGTAAGTGTACATAATAAAAATAGAATCAAAAAAGGCCACTTTAAGAGAAAGACTACAAAGAGAATTAGTCAGAATAGAATTGTTCAAAGACTTCTTAGAAGACATATTCTGTTCTGGAAGCTACAGGAAACGTGGAAAGCTGAGAAAGAGTAGAATAGGTTCCAGGTGATGAAAACAGGTTACATAAAAGGCAAAATGGTTTAAAAAAAAATAGCAGTCACATAAGAGAACTACACAGAGAGACTAGCCAATTATAGAAAAACAAGGACTGGTGAGATTATGAAAGGAAAAAGAATAAGTTACTTAAAGAAGCAGAAACAAAAGTTCAGGGCTTACAGATTCAGAAATTCAGATTACCATCATTCTATAAGCTGTTACACAGTATAGAAACTGAATATTCTTATAAACAGCTTCCAGTTATATTGAGTCACCTTTTAGGTATGGGGCATCGGGGAAGGGGGATCAAAAATAACAGATACTTGTGACATAAACTATTTCCTACTTTGAAATTTTTTTAGTCATTAAGATGAGGGTCAGCATTCACTTCCAAGTCCTTAATGATAATTTAAATGCCTTCCTAAAGAGATTTTCATTTATTACCAAAGTGTGCGGAAAAGAAAATCTGATAAAATAGTTCAGAGACCATTTTCTGGCAGAATATTTCCACTGAAAACAGTATCTTCAGAAATCACAGTTGCATATCTCAATTATCCCACCCCCTTGTTTTTCAATTATGTTTATTTGTACCCTTTGTTCTGACATTCTAGCATCTGTTCATGGGTTTTCTTTTTCACTTCCCAAGCATCTTCCTAAGGACAGCTTAATTAAGAGTCCAGAGTACAAGTCAGATCTCTTCTATTTAAGAGTCAAGTTTTCATTTTGTTTTGTTTTGTTTTCTCTAAAACTAAGTATTTATGGAACACTTATATATGTATCAGGCTCTTGTTAGGCATTTTTATATAAATTTATTAAATTTATTCCTGACAGCGCCTCTGTGAGAGAGGCATTATTAGCCCCTTTTAGAGATGAGAAAATTGAGACTGATAATTTGCCTTGCCTTAAGTCTTATAGTTAAGAAGTAAAGCTGGGTTTAAATTCAAGTCTTTGATATTGAGTGTAGAAGAACTCTTTTCCTTATATCTCTTCCTTGCTTGGGGAATGTGAATGCCATTCTGGGTATGCCACGGTACCAATAGGTCATCTGGCCAGTTTCATTTTGTCCTAAGTTACTAAAGATATTCCTTAGGGATCTTTAAATGCCAGTGTGCTTTCAGGTTAGACTCCAAATTGCATAGTGGGACTGATTTCTTGCAAGCCAATGTGGTTAAGATTTGTTGTTATTAAATAATGTCTAGACCCTGTACATTTTTGTTTCGTGGAATTATCAATACTCTTTTTTTTCTAATTTGGCATTATTCAGAAACAAAGTATTTTAGGAATCTAAATGTTTCTAAGCTATTGGAATTATGACTCAGCTCAATTTATAAGAAGCAGAGTTGGTCAGCAGATTTGATGGTCTGTTTGCTTAAAAAGTCTATGACTTTCTATAGAGAGAGATCTGAGCGAGACATTTTAGCTAATGAATCAAAATCAGATATGTGGTCATTATTGCCTGATTATTACTCCATCTGCTCTGTGCTAACGTGAAAATCAATTACTGTGTCTCTTTCCCACTGACAGCGTATGTTGATCGGGCTGGCAAGAGATCTTCGAGGGATTGCCTTTGCACTGAACACAAAGACCAGCTACACCATGCTGTTTGACTGGATGTATCCTTATTACACTGTGACAATACCAGCTCTGTGCACAGAGGGATGCCAGGCCCCTGGCTTTCGTTTAATAGTATGGCACAGTAGGGAAGAGGAAACAAAGCTAAATGAACTAATGTGTAATCAGCTAAAAATTACAGCACAGTGGCAGCAGTACAGATAACTGAGCACAGCATTTGGAGACCCAGCTCAGAGAGGTCACTTTTTTGGTGCCATTAAATATTGACACCTTAAAAAATCACATCCCCAAATGATTGTTTATGTTGGGGTTGCAGGGATAATTGGGCTGACGTCTCTAACTCAAGATCAATGGATCCTACCATTTGGCACTTTCGAGGAGATTTGGATTCCTACTCTATCTCAAATAGCAGAGCTGAGGTCACTTTATCTCTTTGAGGCTCAGTTTATCATGCTGTAGTTTTTCATCATCATGAAAATATTAATGGACATGAAAAGGGGAAAATAAATCGTTAGGATTTTCATTTGATATAAAATTTGAATTTACCTTTGCCAAGGCTTAGTACAGACAGCAAAATAAATAAACAAGGAAACAAACATCCCCCCACAGAAATGCCTCATCATTAATAGTAAAAAGATTTGGTGTTAGGCAGACCTGGCTTGAATTCCTAGCTCTCCATTTGCCGTGTAAACTTTGGCAAGTCTTTTCACCTCTCTGAGTTTCCTCATCTAAAATAAGAGACATCCAGTATCATGGCCTATTGTAACCATTGAAATAGGTAACGCACTTTGTATAATGTCTAGAACATAATAGGTAGTCATAAATGATTACTATTAATATTGTTTTAACAATATTGTACAAATCCTCTTTGATCTTAACAGAAAGTGATAGTTTATGCAAGTCATGTAAGTGTAACATATGTTTTCATGCCTTTATACATGAAACCATCAGAGCACGTAAGAAAATTCTGTAACCTTAAAGTTATTTTTTAAGTTACATTGTCAGTTGCTCTTTTCAAACCCTTCTTATCATAAGTAAGAACTTCCCTCATGAATTGAATTACAAAAGAAACTTCTTAAAGGTAATCTTCAAGTACTGATGGCACAGTTATGGCCAAAAACATAACTAACAGGATCTGGGCATGTTTCAGGGAGAATGCTACACATTAAAGAAATCGTTTAACATTAATTTTGAATACTTACTTACATTTTTACTTACTATTAAAACCTACCTCATCAGATTTATGTGCCCATAGAAGGGTTAGAGATAAGAATTTTCCATGCCGTTTAGAAATCATGTATGTCTTTATATCAGCATACAAAGTACATGTACAGAGATCGTAGATTTTAACATGGAAAGTCATACAACTCTTTTAACTATGCAGAATAAACTGGAATTACATATGACCCTTTCATTTCTCTAAACATAAATAGAAGCTCACAAAGCAAAAACTTTCATTTATTTGAAATATTGTAAAGACCTAATTTTAGCACTTTAAAATTGATGGTGATCTTTAAACCAACCTACAACTCTAGGAGGTCCAGCAATTGATGCTTCACGTTTTCCTCAGCAACAATCTTAACTAAGAGTTTAGATAAGAACTTTCCCCTTAGCATCAAAGAATAGAAATATCTGTCATAATTGATACTGCCTAAAATTTATAGAACATATTGTAATTTAAGTTTTTAATTAAGTCTGTTTTCCATTTCCTCACTTTGCTCCTTCTTTTGGGCACCTATCTGAAATGAAACTTTTGTCCAGCAGATGGCAGAAAATAGCAAATGGAAAACCTTGGGACTTAACTGTTTTGTTTTGGACTAGAAACCACTGTCTCCTCCATCTGACTGTAGACATTGATGTTATTAGGGTCAGAGACGGAGGGCGAAGTGTCAGTTATGCAGGAAGTTATGTTAGATTGCCAAACAGGATGGCTTGCTACTGGCCTTGCTTATAATAATTGAGTTTCAGTAGCAAATCAGCTTCCTTGGGAAAAGGCCAAAGGCTTTTCATAATTGTATTGACAACAAAATGAATATGATAAATGGTGTTCATTCAGTTGAGGCAAGATTTATAGTTTTCCTTTGGGCAAGGGATAAAAGAGCAAATATTTATAATAATAGTAAAATTTGTTTAAAAGTTGCATTATTTGATAATTCAAAGAGCTTTATTAAAATATTTCAAAATACTTTAAGCAGTTTCAGGTGATAGAGTACAGATTCTTTCCAAAGTATTCTAGTAATGTAAAAATGAGCAAGTGTATGATTAAAAAAAAAAAAACATGGATATGAAAGTCATTTATTCTTCCTAAAATATTGATATGTCAAACCGTCAGTGATGATTCTCATATTACTGCTGGAGAAAGTTTATTTGCCTTTTATCCACATAAATGTGTGTTCTTTAATTTGCTGTATAGTCCTTAGCATACAGAAGAAACATCCTATAAGAGCACATGTCATCTTAAAGTCAAAATGCATTTTATTTATCGTGATTATTTGATAAAATGCTTTTTTAGTGGTTAGCTATTTAATTTAAAAACATTTCTATAAACACTGACTGCATTAACTGGTACACGAACTACATTGCTTATCACTCTGTCCTTCCAAACCTAAATTGCCTGAAACTACACAGCAACCATGTTGATAAATTGTCCCACTACTGGAGAACAGAAGAAGAATCACTGCTATTTCTTTGCCCCTGTAGTGAGAATGCAACAATATAAAAGCACCTTACCTTGCACTGTATTTAGTCGCCTTGTTTAAACTTTTTCCAGATCATACTTACACTTAAGTATCAAAAACCCAGCGGGAAATTGAAAAAAATAAAAATAAAAGAATGTGTATGATGCTGTTTCCTCACACTCATTCTTTTAATTGTCATAATCCTGATCTTTGAGTACACTGTTTTTCAGTCACGCAGTCAGTGCTGTTGTTTAATATGCATAAGCACATTTTACAAAGACAAGGCAAGACAGTGAGATTTGTAGGGAAAAGAAAAAGAACTTTGGAATAGGACAGTCTTAGGTTCCAGTCCTGGGTTCCCCACTTAACAACCTGTGGGGTTTTGGGTAAATTACTTAATGTCTCAGAATCACAGTTTTCTCCTCCATAAAACAGGGCTAATAATACTTGTATCACAGGTATGTTGTAAGAAGTGAGTGAACTGACATATATAAAGGGCCTAGTACAGTGTCTGGCACAAAGTAAATATACCCCTCCACTGTTGTTAGTTCCTTTCCCTAATATGGAATGAGACAAAGGAATCCGATTTGCTCACTTGTTCACCAAATTTGGCTAAGGACTATCCTAGGATTCATGAGGGATGTAGATTTCTTAGACTCAAGTCCCACCCCAAAATGAGCTTACAGTTTAATAGAGTCAGTTAGGTATCTACCTAAACAACTGTAATAAAATACAGAAGGTGATAAGTGCCATAACAAAGATAGAAATAAAGTGATTGCATTTCGCTGGAGCATCAGGAAAGGCTCTGTAAAGGTGAAGATATTTCTTTGGATCTTATCACATAAGTAGGATTGGACTATTGGAACTGTGAAGTAAGAGGTTTTCAGTTGGTCTAAGCACAGGTTTAGGAAGGAGAGTAGTAGAGAAGATGTTTTGTTAAAGATACACTTACTTTATGGTTGGACACGCAGATTGTCTGGGACCCTTGAATATCAGGCTAAGGAACTGAGACCCTTATTCCATAGATGGTATAAAGCAATTGATGATTTTGACTGACTAACAGAATCAGAATTGTATTTCAAGAAGAGAATAGTCAGCAGTATGTTGGACAAACAAATAGGGAAGAAAGTAAACCTGAAAAATTGCTGTTCAACAGGCATATTTTGAGTGCATTGTGCCAGGCATGAGAAATGAATAAAATGATTGCTTTTTATAAGAATGAATAAAATGGATCGCTCCTTAGAAGCTCATAATCTAGTGGCCATAACAAATAACTAATAAACCTCTAATCTAGTAGCCATAACAAATAACTAATAAACCATCAATGTATTGTAACAAAGATGCATGCAAAGGACCATATGAACATTTAAGAGGAAGAGATTGGTATTTGGGGCAAAAAGTAGGCTTCCCAGGGAAGTAAAAGTTGAGCTAGGTGTTGGAAGATGAATAGGCATTTGCCAGATGGAAAGAGAGAAGGCTTCCCAGCGGCATTTGCCTCCGTGAACAAAGGTATAGATGTTTCACATTCAAGGAATACCTTTCAACTAAGCTCTGAACTAGCAGGCTATTTCTGTTCTGGAACCACATCCTCACACTCTTATCTCCTAAAATTTTTAACGAAAACCTCTTTTGTTGCCTTCTAGTATATTAGAATGCTTTCTCTACTGTGAAATCTCAGAGGAAAAGAATTACTTTTTTACTCATTTATGCTTTCTTGGGGTCCAGCACATAGTAAGTAACTATTGGATGGATGGATGGATGGATGGATGGATGTCGTCAAAAAGGAAACCTCATTCTTTTCAGTTTTTCATATTTAGCATCTTATAAGGCAATAGCATATCATTAATTTTTTTATTTTTTATTTATCTGGTGTTGACCTGAGGAATCCATTGAGGAGATGTAGGTGAAAGCAATTAGATCTGTGCCACTTCTACCTAAGGTCTCCCACTGTCTTCCTCCTATCCATATATACATAGTTCTCACAAGGCCACTGGAAAATTAAACTCCTAGAGTGGGTTCTGATTCTCACCGTGTAATCTGAGTCTGGCACTCTCACTCTGAAACCCTTTTAACCTCCCTGCTTGGTAGACCTCTACTCTGCTTTCCAGTAATCACTCATTTTCTCTGTGGCAGTCACCTCCGTCAGAAGCATATTAGAGTTGGCACCACTCTCATTCCACACAGAAAAGGGAGCATCCCCTCATATCCCAGGCCTTATCCCCTAGTGAATACAGTGTGCTCTGAAAAATATGATGGTCCTGATGTCTTTAGAATGCCTTGCAAAGGGGCTTCTGTGTGCTTATGATATTCTTAGATTCTGAGATTTGGGTCTTTTCAGTCTCCTGATGAGTCTTCCAGATGCTTTCCCACTCGTGATCACTGAGTTTGTACTCAGATCTCTTGGTGGAATATTTTCTCACCTGTGCTCCTCTGGCACTGTTTCAGAATTTTGGTACTCAGAGCATTACTATTACGTGTGCACCACCCAGACTCAAGCATGAATTCACCAAGAAAAAAAGCCATGTCTTACTTACCACGGGACCCCTGGCACAGTACATAGCACAGAGTATCTACCGTCTATCACAAATAACAGCTTTTCTAGTCCACAGGAAAAATAAAACAATAAGTTATCTGACAAAATAGAGTTAATAATCAAGTTTATTGATTTTATAGTTTTCATTTTCATCCAACTGAAACCTCATTCACACATATGCACTCACTTCTCATCTCCTCTCTCTGCCTTATTTCCTTTGTAGCACTTTCTAAAAGATCATATATCTATTTTATTTTCTGTCTTATTAGAATATAAATTCCACGAGGGCAGGGATTTTTTTAATGTTTGGTTCACTGATGGGTCCAGAGAGTCTATAACAGTGAGAAGACATTTATAGAATAGGCCTTCAATAAATACTTAAGTAAATTGTTCCTATATATTCAAATACAGCCTTAACATGGTATATCTAGGGGGACAAAAGTATTGCTTTTTGCACTTTTAGGGAGCCTGACACTCTTAAGGTAGTTAAGGGCTTATTTTCACTGAATGTTATGTGAATTATTTCGTGAAGCTTCAAAGTGAAATGCATAGCTTAAAAGAATCAAATAGGTAGGTCTAATCAAGTATGCTACACCTCATTTTTAGGTTGGCAGGTTTACCACAACAAATACTTATTGAAATCTATTTTGTGCCAGGTCCATGCATACAATAAGTACCTATGCTGTGCTCTCAAAAAGTGTGTAATAGGAGAGATAAGGTGCTATGATAGCACTAACACAGGATACCAGAGCCTTACACAGGAGACACACTTAGTCATGCGGGATTAGGGGAGGTGTCACGGAGGCGTCTCGGAATAATTGACATGTATATTGAAATATGAGGGACAAATAGGAATTAACAAGGTCGTAGTAGGGAAGCACAGGTCTTTGCCCTTGAGAAACTCACTATCTAATGGGGCAGACGGGTAACACAATCAACCAACCATAATACAGTTTGTTATAAGAGAGACGTGGTCAAAGTGCTCATTGAACTTAGATGAGGAAGAGATTGGTTCCTTTTGACAAAAAAGAGAAAGTTTCACCATTCCAGGGGAAGTAAAACTTGAGCTAGATGTTGAAATACAGTTTGGAATGTGTTAAGCAGACAAAGCAGCGTATAGAGGAATAGAGACAAGAGAGAGTCGGCATCAGTGGATTTGCAGAGAATTAAGAATGGCCAAACCATAGATAAGAGCAGGAGCACTAAGAGACGAGACTGGAGGTAGGCAGGGACCAGATATTAAGGACCTTGTTTGCCATGCTAAGGAACTTGAAATTTATTCTAAGAGCAGGGAAGAAAATTGTGATCTTTCTCACCATAGAGATCACTACCCATACCACACAGGAAAGGAACAACATGAGCTGATTCAGTTCAGCACTTTCCTCTGAAACAAAAAGACAAGTACGTTGAAAAACATCAGAAAGAGACAGATTTAGGGATTAGGAAAAGAAAAAGGAAATGAAGGTAGTGGCATAGGAAGGGTTTTTTCTGCTGCAGCTTTAGGCCTTAATTTTATATTTCTGTGTCCATTTGTTAGGAGGAGGCCAGTTATGGGTTAAAGGGTCAGTGGAGCTGAGTCAGAGTTTTCCAGGTTCTGGTGGTCTCAGCCATTAACTTAACAGAGGCATGCACTCCTTGGTATTGATGGGGATGTTTGAGAATTTCTCCTTGAGTGTACAAGGGACTACCTTTTAGCAAACTGACCTTGAGTTGAGATTAAAAATTACCCAAAGCTTTCTTCTTCAGGCTATCATCCCCAGCGTTCCTTGGGGCTATAGTGGGACTAAGCAGAGTTAAGTCAACAACTTAAAAGAATGTAGATAATTTCTAAGCTGGGAGATAAATACATGGGGTTTACTATTTCCCTCTACTTTTATGTGTTTTAAAAGTTACATAGTAAACAACATTTTTTTCTTAAGTAGTTTGATGCCCAACAAACTCTGATAATAGCAATTCAAATTTTTTACCCTTATTAACTAAACTTATTTTCCTTTCCTGCAATATTAAGCATAATTCTTTAAATATGTTACATGATACTTCATAAGTATGCTAAACAGAACAAATGTGGATTCCTTTTTTTTCTTTTTAAGTGACACCAATTTTCGGAAACAATATTTCTTTTGACCCTTAAATTCTTTAACAGGCTTCATAAAAGGTACCCAACATATATTCCCATTCTTCAGAGGGCTGTTGAGCAGTGGTATGGAGAGCCAGCATGTACAACTCCCATCTTAAAACTTATGGCAGAACTGATGCAAAACAGGTAAGAGGTAGGATAGGCGAGTGAAAAGGTAATCTGCTATTTGGTAGCACTCTTTGGAGGTCAGACTTTCCTGCCTGGTGTCTGTATATGTAAGGCTTAGCAAGAACCCAGGAACCAAAACTTAAGATGATCCAGTTGAAGGCAGTAGAATGAAAGATATAAGGTTGAGACTTTGGGCGAGAAAGAATTTAGTATACTTAGGTGTATATGGGGACTATGGGAACTGGGAAAAAAAATGGAAGACTACAGCCACCATTATTTAAAAGATTCAAAAGCACAAAATGAAGGAAGGTAGGTTTTTATTTTGTTTTGTTTATAAATTTATTTATTTATTTTTGGCTGCATTGGGTCTTCGATGCTACGCGCGGGCTTTCTCTAGTTGCAGCGAGCGGGGGCTACCCTTCATTGCGGTGCACGGGCTTCTCACTGCGGTAGCTTCTCTTGTTGCAGACCGCAGGTTCTAGGTGTGTGGGCTTCAGTAGTTGTGGCTCGCGGGCTCTAGAGCGCAGGCTCCGTAGTTGTGGCGCACGGGCTTAGTTGCTCGGCGACATGTGGGATCTTCCTGGACCAGGGCTCAAACCTGTGTCCCCTGCATTGGCAGGCGGATTCTTAACCACTGTGCCACCAGGAAAGTCCCAGGGCAGTTTTAACTGTTTCATCGCTTAACTGCAGTTCTGTAGAGGAGGAAAGGAGTTTAGAGGTCTCTGAGTTGAGATGCTTTATTTTATGGATAAGGGAACTGAGTCCCAGAGCAATTCATGGACACATAGTTTGTCTCAGAAGCCCTGGGCATTGTCCCTGCCTTGACTTCTAAGTTATCCTTCTTCCTCTGTGCCAAGATGCACATATGTGGATGATTTATGCACTCACAATTTTTATTTAAATAGCAACTACCACACTTCTCAGAAATTGCCTAGGTGACCTTATAATTTGCATAGACAAGCAGAGGTTCAGGTTCTTCGTATATAAATATTAACGAAGGTGTAGCTAAAAGAGAAAAACTGCAATAAGCTGATTAGTTTTACCTCTTTAAAATAAGTCATTATGAATATGGCTTAGCACCAAATTACCTGTCACTTAGCCATCCTCTTTCATCAGTTCCTCTTTGTAAATTGCGTGTTGGAAGGGAGATATCCAGACAGGGAAGGAGTATGGATTGCAACTCTAATTTGATCTATGGTGCTGAGTTTTTCACAGCAATAATTTAAAATTTTTTAAACAAGAGGTAGGAAAAGACCTGGCAAATAAATAAATGTGAGTATTCTTTTGAAAGCTGTTAGTTTTTTTAAAACTGTTCTCTAGGTGCCTTAAATACTAAACGAAGGGTGGCTATATATTTTATATTAGAAATTTAGTTTTTATTAAATTACAGTTTTTTCAGCCAGATAATTAGTAGTTCATATTACTGATATAACATTTAATACTAAAGGAAAAAATCATTACATTGTATATTGTAAAGTATTTTATATCTGCCATAGGTGGATAATTCATATCTAGCACAGTTGTCCAAAGAACTACCTGGTAAAAATTCGTAATCCCAGAAAATGTTATCTTGTCTATATTTCTCTGGAACCTAATGTGAATTATGTATATACATTTCTTTAATCGGAATTCTATGCCAACAATCAAGTGTTTCTAGTAGTATTTCTAATAAGTTATAATTGCACTTAATTCTGAAGCATTTTGAAAAAGCATAGAGAAGCAGCAATTTATTCTATTCGTAGCAGTTTATTCTGTTCCTTGGCAAATATCTTTGCTTTCTGGGGTTTCTTTGCTATGACCTATTTCATATTTTTGCATATCCTTTTAAAAATATACCGTTATTTCTTAAAAGCAGAGCAACAAGGTATATTGGAGCCAACTAAAACCAAAGTGATGTTAAAAAAGCAAATATTATGTCAGGATGGCATGTCAGTCCTTTACACTTTTCAGACTGTTCCCCAACCTGTTAGGAACTAGGGAAATAGAACTGTTCTTATTTAGAACTTCTGGGATTTGATTCTCTTTACTTGAGCTATGTTCAATGGAAACTATAGTCTGTATGTAATTTAATGTGTTTGAAATATGCTTGAAGTATCAGGTGATTCATTATGCATATGAGCAGTATTAAAGGTACTTAGATTTACTGTTATTTTATAATTTGTTTTAATGATGTGTATTAGGCACTACAGGAGATCTCAAATGTAAATCTCTATCCAAGTAACTATATAAACTTATACATACTTGGAGTTTTCTTTATTATTATCTATCAACCACTTTGCATGAAAGGAGAGGGGTATAAGAGGTCTGTGATGTAGGATGTCAGGATATTGTTTTGACAGATAAAAAGTGAATTCTTTGAATCAGCAAATAAATGAAAATAATTTTATTGTTCTAGTATCTTTATAGTGAGAAAATTAGCACACACATTTTATCAATACTTGTTTAATGGAATGACACTTTAAAAAAGGGATAATTGTACTGTTGCTACTTCTAATAAATGAAAATTCTGGGTATTTTAAACCTATATTTGGTTTCTTTATCTGCATATATAGTCTAAATTTTTGCTGTATTTCTTAGATCCCAGCGTTTGAACTTTGATGTATCATCTCCTAATGGAATTCTTCTCTTCAGAGAAGCTAGTAAAATGATTTGCACTTATGGTGAGTATCCTTTTCCATATTTGTCTCTGCAATATAAATTTTATCTCTTTGGAGGAAAGAAAGATGTTAGTTATTTTGTTCTTTTGAAGCTTCATATCTGTATGAATTTGTGAAGTGGGTAATAGGGGTGCAAAAAGCCAGGTAGCTATCATATTGACATCAAGAGAAATAAGCAACATGCCTTTGACTACAGATCATGCCTGACCAACTTGATGAATTTCTTTTAGATGAAATTGCAGTGTCAGTAGGTGAAGGGAATACACTACAGATAGAATATTGAAAATTTATAGCATATTGAAAATTGCTAAAAGTTACATCAGGGAGTTTAGTGTATTGGGTCAAAGGATACTTAAACCAGTATGTCACCGGCACTGAATTTTGGAAAAATATCCTGGTAAAGAGTAGTAAATATTTTATTGTAGGAAATTTGGGGGCACTGCACCCTAAGAATCAGAGTTCTACAGTAATGATTGTTCTATTCAATTATAGTAAAAAAAATGTGGTTAGTAGTTAGAAATGAGCCTTAGAACTACCATAAACCCTAATATTTGCCAATGCTGACAGCTTCATCACTGAAATTCTCAACTCTCTGAGACCTTTATGTAGCCAGGGAATGAGGATACGATACAACAGATAAGAATCCTCTGTTAGTTTGCCACACACTGACTGAATACTAACTACAGGCTGGACGCTTTGCATTGTTCTTCTTGAGAGATGTCTCTCTGTGTCCTCCTTTCCTTTGTCCTCTTCTTTTTTGCCTGTCTGGTCTTACTTTCCCAAATCAACAGCCAACTCTATGTTTGGCCTCAAAAATTGCCTGTGATTCTCATACTTCTTTTTGAGTACCTAGAAACAGATTTTACAAAATTTTGTAAAGCTTCTTTAAGTGAGTGTGTGTATGTAGGAACAGCCATTAAGAGCGTATTAGTTTATTTTGTGTATGGTGTTAGGGAGTGTTCTAATGTCATTGTTTTACATGTTGCTGTCCAGTTTTCCCAGCACCACTTATTGAAGAGGCTGTCTTTTCTGCATTGTATATTCTTGCCTCCTTTATCAAAGATAAGGTGACCATAGGTGCGTGGGTTTATCTCTGGGCTTTCTATCCTGTTCCATTGATCTGTATTTCTGTTTTTGTGCCAGTACCATACTGTCTTGATTACTGTAGCTTTGTAGTATAGTCTGAAGTCAGGGAGCCTGATTCCTCCAGCTCCGTTTTTCTTTCTCAAGATTGCTTTGGCCATTCAGGGTCTTTTGTGTTTCCGTACAAATTGTGAAATTTTTTTGTTCTAGTTCTGTGAAAAATGCCACTGGTAGTTTGATAGGGATTGCGTTGAATCTGTAGATTGCTTTGGGTAGTATAGTCATTTTCACAGTGTTGATTCTTCCAATCCAAGAACATGGTATATCTCTCCATCTGTTGTATCATCTTTAATTTCTTTCATCAGTGTCTTATAGTTTTCTGATAGTTTTCTGCATACAGGTCTTTTGTCTCCTTAGGTAGGTTTATTCCTAGGTATTTTCTACAGCAGAAACTAACACAACATTGTAAAGCAACTGTACTCCAATTAAAAAAAATAAAAAAGCATATTACTTTTTAAAAAGTAAAACCTATTTTAAAAAGCAGAAAAACAGTTCTTTTAAATTGTTTTTACTTCAACTCAAAATATTCTGGGACTCTGTTCTGTATGCACTGTAGGCCTCTGTTAAAAATGCTTAGTTTTAATTGTACATTTGATTTTTAGAGTTTGAGATCATAAGTGTATAGCAACTACAGAAAGCACCTATTTAAGACAGTAAACTTAAACTCTCCTATTTTCATCTGTACCAGCAACTATATTGCCACAACTTTTGCATCTGTTGAAAATGGATACATTAGAATCATATAAAGTAGAAATGCTTTGCCTCCCAAAGGTAAAAATGGACCCCTTTTTAAATATTCTCAGTACAGTTTCTTGTGTTTCCAGGGTATATCTAACTCCTTTCAGTGTCTTATCATACAAAGACATATGACTGGAGCTTTCTCCAAAAGCATGATATCTTTTAAAAAACATAGTTTTTGGCAATTAAAAGATGTGAGTACGGGGCTTCCCTGGTGGCTCAGTGATTGAGAATCTGCCTGCCAATGCAGGGAACACGGGTTCGAGCCCTGGTCTGGGAAGATCCCACATGCCGCGGAGCGACTAGGCCCGTGAGCCACAATTGCTGAGCCTGCGCGTCTGGAGCCTGTGCTCCGCAACAAGAGAGGCTGCGATAGTGAGAGGCCCGCGCACCGCGATGAAGAGTGGCCCGCACTTGCCGCAACTAGAGAAAGCCCTCGCACAGAAACGAAGACCCAACACAGCCATAAATAAAATAAAATAAATAAATTAAAAAAAAAAAAAAAAAGATCTGAGTACCAATTCTAGTACCCACCCATATCAACTCCATGACCTTCAAATTCCATTGCTGCCTAGTTTTCTCATATGTAAAATTAGAAATAATGAATACCTACTGACCTACCTGTCTAGTTAGGATTAGAGGTGGTTAATTGAGCTACTCTGGGTAAAGAGCTTGGCACAGGTTGTGACATGGCTTAGGTACTCAGTGAATATGCCTTTCCTTGATCCAGAGCCATTCTCTTACACTCACAGAACCAGCCTCCTTTGGATAGGGGTTCACTGACCTCATCACTTTTTTATTCAGGAATGCCTTCTGCTTGGACCATGCTGTCCTGCTTCCTTCTGCCTGTAACAAGTGCTAAGCGTCTATTTCCTCACTTTTTAAAAAGAAATACTTCCCCATTATGAAACAATGCACGTATAAGAATTTCTTAGTAGTCAATAGACCTTTAACTATACAAATGTTAGTTTCCTGTTACCAACCACAGTTGTATCTTTCCTTCCCCCTTTTCTGGATCCAGTTTCTCTTACTAAGTGAGGCTTACTCACTCTTGCAGTAGGGCTGATAAGAGCAGCAACTTCTTCCTCTTCCAGGATCTCTGAATCTCTAGTATAGGACAGAATGTATGTCCAGCAAGTGATACCAAAAGGAATCTCAGAACAACGCCAAGTCTATGGGCTTCAAAAGCTATTCAGTCCTCTGTCAGGTTGTTTGACATAGACAAAAGCATTGCAGCAAAAGCTGAGAAAGAAAACTGTGAGGATTATATTGGAGGAAGAAGAAGAGGAGGAGGCAGAGGGAGAGAGAGGAAGAAAAGAAAAAGAAAAGCAGAAAAAAGAAAAAGAAAAGAGAAAGCCTTCAAAGCATTCTTGAGAAGAAAAGCCAATAAGGAGTTTTCTTACTCTGAAGAAAGACTAGGAGATTAGGGTAAGGTTCTTCTCCTTAGTTTGGACTAATAATAATGGTTGCTTCCATTTTTTAATCAGCTATTATGTGCCTGCTCCTATACTAGACCATTAATCATACATTAGCCCATTGAATCCTTAAGGTAAGTATTATTATCTGCCACTCACTAGTCACTTGGCCTTGGTTAAGTTGCTAAGCCTCTCTTGCTTCACTTTCTTGTTAAACAGAGAAAATAATACCTACTTCATAGGGTGGTTATGAGGATTCAATTACATAGTGCATGGAAAGCCCTTAGATCACTTAACTACTGTGATTACTGTTATGAAGAAATTGAAGCTCATAGAAGTTAAAGATTTGCCAAATATTACATAGTTAGCCAATAGTCAAATTGGAATTTCATTCAAAGTCTGTATAACTTCAGACAGTAGTCTTTCCATGTTCCTTTCTGCCACTTGAGAGTTGCCACACAAAGTTGGGTATTTTTGATGAAGTACTGTTCTTTAAGTATGGTGATTTCTATCCTAAAACTTAAGGAAAATGAAGGCTCAATGGAAAAATGTCCTTCAACTTTGTCACCAGTGACTTTGACACATACGCTTTACATAGAATAATAGAAAAATCTTTTTCAGCCTTCACTGATTCCACATGCTGACCTCAATCAGCCAAGCTGATTTTGTCTGTCTTTACCTGTGTAATGTTTTATTACCCATGCTTTTACCTCTGGAGATTCTAATATGCTCACTGAAGGGAGAGCCTATGGTTGCCATCCAGGAGTCTAGAAGATGAGGAAAAGAATGACTAGGAGGGTACAGAAGAGCCAACATTATTTATTTCTGTGGTAAGCCAAGGTGAAGGAAGGGAGAGCCCATGGAAGAAAGGGGCCAGAACATTCTCTGATCCCTTCTGTTCCCATCCTCACTGGGTTCCTTCTCTGCTCACCTGTCGTGGGCAGTATTTGTGTAATCAATGATTGGGGCAGTTCAGAGGGGGAAGAACTCATTTCCACATGCGCCTGATTCGTTATATATTTTATGAAATACCTCCACCTCGCTACTCAATGAGACTGGCAGAAAAATAATACTTTTGATATGCTGTTTTATTTATCTACATTCTGTCATGATATACTTTGATGTAAGTTTTTAATTTTGCCTCAGCTCTCAGCTGCTCTCGCCGTTACAGCTCAGGGTCAGCAATGAGGTTAGCCACAGTAGCACAAAACAATTTCCTGTTTGTGCAGCCCAGGTAACATTTGGATGAGGATTAGATTTTACCACATTTTCTACTAGCCCAAGCCTATTATTTCTAATGAGTTTTAAATTGCTTCAAGAACATGTATTTCAGAATTTAGTGCTATGATCCGTTCAGCCTGAGCAACTTAATAAAAGAAATTTCTTTCTTAAATTTTTGGTTAAAATGTTGCATGCAGTGTAATAAATGTTGTTACTTTGGAAACCTACTTCTCAGTTTTAAGAACTGGGTGTTTTTTATGCTCAATTTCCATTTGTCTAATCTTTTCTTCCCTTTGCCCCTGGGTAATGGTATCTTTAGTGACATCTGTTGGTTAAAGAGTGCGCAGAAGGGAGAAATAGTGGTTGTTTTTATAAGGCGCAGAAGGGAGAAATAGTGGTTGTTTTTATAAGGCGCAGAAGGGAGAAATAGTGGTTGTTTTTATAAGACTGGCAAAAATGGAGCTGCTTTTATTCCTTCCTTAGGTACCTGATTTAAAGAAAGCTCAATGTGTGAAAAAGCTAAACTTTAATAGTGGATAGAACAACTATGATTATTCACTATACATAAGAATTTACATCAGGGTTCTTTTGAGCAATATATGCTCCAGGTGCATTTAAGGTATGATCTAATAATATGCTTAAATTGAATTTGTAAACTGATATACAAGCCACTGTTTTTTACTGTGACCTAGAAAACAAACCAGTGGTTTTCCAACTAGGTTTTTCAGAGCTCTAGAGATCTGTGAAAGTACCACAGAGCCTCACCAGAGAGGGGGGAGGAGGGGACCCTTCTGCCACTTTGACCAGAACCACCCGGCTATATATAGTTGCACGAGATTTATTTGTAATAGGGGTCACCTGCTTAAAGATTTTTTTTTTAATAAAAGAGCTTGAAAATTACTGTTATGTATTGATACTATTAGAAGCATTGTAAGAATGAAGGATTATGATTTCTATTTATATTTAAATGATTACAAAAAGATAGCTGAACAATGTGTTGGACTTGAAATAACTAGAGACTTAATAAAATGTTATCAGGAAATAACAGTTCTGGAAAACAGATCATCCAGGAACCATGGACATAACCTTAGATTGTATCAGAAACGTGGTCAGGGACATAGAATTGTATCAGAAACGTGGTCAGGGACATAGGACAACAAAGTAGTAGAGTAAGCTCACAAAAATCTTCTTAAGGCGATGGAATGATCAACACCTTGAGGATCCCAGGCCTTGAGGAATACATTTCACAGTGAATCCACACATGTTGGACTTGGCCACTTCTGCACGCAAGCAAAAACTGCTAAACAAGCTGTTAAGTAAGCGTGATCTCCAAACAAGTGGCTTAGAGTTCAGTAGATTCTTTCATCCATGCAGCTAACGTTTATTGAGCATTTACTATGTGTTTGAGAGTTACAAGGGATAGGAAGAGAAATAAGACACGCAAAAAAGAATCTTACTGATTCTTCTCTTAGTGGAGTCCAGCAGTGGATTCAGACAAGTAAATAAAGAACTATAATGTGTTGTGCTCACTTTTATGCTTAAGAAGCATACAGAGTGCTATGGGAGCCCGGAAGTTTCTAACTCAAAACTGAGGAGCCAGAGAAGGAAATAAGAATAGGGCCTGGAAATTTGAGGAGGGCATTTCAAGCAGGCAATAGCTTTTACAAAATCATATAAATATAAAACATTAGCATGGTCTGTCAGTAAACTGAAGGATTTCATAATTGCTGGAGAAAGTAGAAAGTGAAAATTCCTGATTATCTCATCACTCAAAGATAACCGTCATTGACAGTTTATTGTGTGCTCATTCATACTTTTTTATGTGTACATATACATATATTATTCCAAAAGTGGTATTATAATATACTTGCGAGAAGCAAGAAAAACTATAATCCTGCAGCCTGTGGACCAAAAACCACAGTTACAGAAAGATAGAGAAGATGAAAAGGCAGAGGGCTATGTACCAGATGAAGGAACAAGAAAAAACCCCAGAAAAACAACTAAATGAAGTGGAGATAGGCAACCTTCCAGAAAAAGAATTCAGAATAATGATAGTGAAGATGATCCAGGACCTCGGAATAAGAATGGAGGCAAAGATTGAGAAGATGCAAGAAATGATTAACAAAGACCTAGAAGAATTAAAGAACAAACAAACAGAGATGACCAATACAATAACTGAAATGAAAACTACACTAGAAGGAATCAATAGCAGAATAACTGAGGCAGAAGAACGGATAAGTGACCTGGAAGACAGAATGGTGGAATTCACTGCTGCGGAACAGACTACAGAAAAAAGAATGAAAAGAAATGAAGACAGCCTAAGAGACCTCTGGGACAACATTAAACGCAACAACATTCGTATTATAGGGGTCCCAGAAGGAGAAGAGAGAGAGAAAGGACCAGAGAAAATATTTGAAGAGATTATAGTCGAAAACTTCCCTAACATGGGAAAGGAAATAGCCACCCAAGTCCAGGAAGCGCAGAGAGTCCCATACAGAATAAACCCAAGGAGAAACACACCGAGACACATAGTAATCAAAGTGGCAAAAATTAAAGACAAAGAAAAATTATTGAAAGCAGCAAGGGAAAAACGACAAATAACATACAAGGGAACTCCCATAAGGTTAACAGCTGATTTCTCAGCAGAAACTCTGCAAGCCAGAAGGGAGTGGCATGATATACTTAAAGTGATGAAAGGGAAGAACCTACAACCAAGATTACTCTACCCGGCAAGGATCTCATTTAGATTTGATGGAGAAATCAAAAGCTTTACAGACAACCAAAAGCTAAGAGAATTCAGCACCACCAAACCAGCTCTACAACAAATGCTAAAGGAACTTCTCTAAGTGGGAAACACAAGAGAAGAAAAGGACCTACAAAAACAAACCCAAAACAATTAAGAAAATGGTCATAGGAACATACATATCGATAATTACCTTAAACGTGAATGGATTAAATGCCCCAACCAAAAGACATAGACTGGCTGAATGGATACAAAAACAAGACCTATATATATGCTGTCTACAAGAGACCCACTTTAGACCTAGGGACACATACAGACTGAAAGTGAGGGGATGGAAAAAGATATTCCATGCAAATGGAAATCAAAAGAAAGCTGGAGTAGCTATACTCATATCAGATAAAATAGACTTTAAAATAAAGAATGTTACAAGAAACAAGGAAGGACACTACATAATGATCCGGGGATCAATCCAAGAAGAAGATATAACAATTATAAATATATATGCACCCAACATAGGAGCACCTCAATACATAAGGCAACTGCTAACAGCTATAAAAGAGGAAATCGACAGTAACACAATAATAGTGGGGGACTTTAACACCTCACTTACACCAATGGTCAGATCATCCAAAATGAAAATAAATAAGGAAACAGAAGCTTTAAATGACACAATAGACCAGATAGATTTAATTGATATATATAGGACATTCCATCCAAAAACAGCAGATTACACGTTCTTCTCAAGTGCGCACGGAACATTCTCCAGGATCACATCTTGGGTCACAAATCAAGCCTCAGTAAATTTAAGAAAATTGAAATCATATCAAGCATCTTTTCTGACCACAACGCTATGAGATTAGAAATGAATTACAGGGAAAAAAACGTAAAAAGGACAAACACATGGAGGCTAAACAATACGTTACTAAATAACCAAGAGATCACTGACGAAATCAAAGAGGAAATATAATATACTTGCTAATCTGTAATTTGCTATTTTTTACTTATATCATGGCCATCACTTCATATTAATACATATATAAATCTACCATATCTTTTTTCCTTTGGTTTTTCATAATTTTTTTCTACCATATCTTTTAAAATAGCTGTAAAGCATTCCATTTTATGGTCATACTATAATTTATTTAATTATTCACCTTTTGATAAATGTAATTTTTATAAACATGTAATTTTCACTATCATACACTGTTGCAGCAAGTACATACACTGTACATTCAGCTTCGTGAGCTTCACTCAGTCAACAAATATATATATTGAGAGCAGCAGGTGCTGTTCAAGACTCTGGACATATCAGTGAGCAAAACTGAAAAAGAAATTATTTTGTATGTCAGAAGGTAATAAGTGCTATGGGGAAAAAAAAAAAGAAAGAAAGCAAATCAAGATGGGAGCATTAGAAGTACCAGGGATTGGGAAACATGTTGCATTATTAAGTAAAGTGATCGAGGTAGGCCTTATTGAGAAAATGACATTTGAGCAAAGACTTGCAGTAAATAAGGGAGTTAATTATGCAGATATCTTGGGGAAAAGTATTCCAGGCTGAAGGAACACCAAGTTTTAGGGTCCTAAGGTGAGAGTGTATCTGGCATGTCTGAAGAACAGCAAGGACATTGGTTGCTGGAACAGAGTGAACAAAAGAGAGTAATAACAAAAGCAATGTCATGTAATGTCATATCCTGTAAAGATTATCAGGACTTTGACTTTAACTCCAAGTGAAGGAGAAGGACTTTAGAATGTTTTGGGCAGAGGGCTGACATGATTTGATATTGGCTTTGACCAAGGTGATAGCAGTGGGAGTAGTGAGAAGTGGTTAGATTCTGGATATATCTTGAAGGTAAAACAAATCAAATTTCTTGATGGCTTGGATATATGGTATGAGAGAGAAAATGTAATCAAGGGATTTTGGCATAAACAACTGGAAGGATGAAGTTACCATTAACTGAGATGGAAAACGCTGAGAATGGGTGTGAGGGGGATCTCAAAAGTTCCATTTTGGTTGTGTTGAGCTTGAGGTGTTGATTAGACATTCAAGTGGAGGTGTTGAATACGGAGTTGGATATACAAGTATGAGGATTGGAAGAGGTCTGGTCTAGAGAAACAAATATGGGAGTCATTAACTCTTAGACGGTATTTAAAGCTGCAAAACTAGATAAGATCACCGGGGTGGGGGTATGAATTTAAATGTAAAAGATTTAGGTTTGAGTTCAGGGGTATTCTGTTTTAGGAGGAAAAGGAGAAGAGGAGGAACCAGCAAAGGAGAGAATGAGCAAACACTGAAGTAAGAGAAAATCAGGAGAGTGTGTGTCTTGGAAGGCAAGGAAGAAGAGGTAGTCAGCTGTGTCAAAAGCTGTCAGTGAATCAAATAAGATGCGGACTAAGAGTCGACCATTACGTTTAGGGACAAGGAGGTCATTGGGAACCTTGAAAAGAGCACTTTCAGTGGAGTGGGTGTAAAAGAGAATCAGAGGAGAAGAAATGAAGACAGTGAAGGTCACAGTTCTTTTAAGGAGTTTTGTTACAAAGGGGAGTAATATCAGGCAGGGAAGTAGGGCCAAGAGAAAGTTTTGTTTAAAAAAAAAAAAGATTGCATAGGAGAGAAAGGGGGAAATTGCTGTGCTTTGTTCTCAAGCACATAAGAGGAGATGGGAGCTAGTTCAACATACTGAGGGGCTGGCTTTTATAGAAGACTGTGTGTAAGTGCAAACGCTAAGAGATAGGTAGATATGGTAGTGAACATTTGGAATTAGAATATATTCCCAAAAGTGGATTTACGCATTTTTAGTATTTTTAATAAATTTTACCAAATTACCCTCTAGAATCGTTATACTAATTCACATTCCCAACAATTTCCTTAATTTCCCACATGCTTATCAGTGCTGCATTGTTTTAATCTTTTTCAACCTGAAAGGGAAATGTTATATTCCTTTCCAGTCTCCACGGCTTCATTTCTGTCCCAAACCATTTACGTCCAGGGGCCTTGGCTGGTTTGCACAGAGACATAGTGGGTTGAGTGACCTGAAGTAAAGGAATGTCAGGAAGCTTGCACTTCTTTTCCCATAATTGTTCTGATGACGAATGAAGACATTCAACCTGTAGAGCTGTCAGCTAAATATCAAATTCACTTTAAAATTTTAGAGATTAAAAGGGAAAAAGAAAAGGTAAATCAATGTAATGGATTGCTTTGTAAACCAGGAAGTGACATTGTTCATACTGTTAGTTCTTCCTGGTATAAAATACAACTACAGTATATCTTATCCCTTGCACCTTTTTTAAAAGGTATTCTTTTGAGGGCACAGAGAACTGGTAGATTGTGGGCCAAAGACCCCCTGCAGCCAGTTCTCTTTTGAAGGAATAAAGGGAAAGTGGTCAAAGATATAGTATTGACCTTACTTTGAATTACGTGTTAGAAGGAAGTGACATTATTTTACGCCAAACACACCCAGCCTTACCTCCTCCTCTTTTTCAGGCCATAGCTCCCCATGTATGAATTTACAGGCTAGTAGGCTGGAGAAAGAAATGAACGCCTAGTACTGTGTATTGTTATAGTTTACATGAGCACCGTGCCAGTTACTGTGGTAAGCGCGTTACGTATGCTGTCTCCTTTACTCCACATAAGAGCCTTGTGAGTTATAAGTACTGTTATTGTCCTCGTTTTACAGATGAGGAAACTGACTTACAGAGATTAATAATCTGTTCAGACACCCAGGTAGTGAGCAAAGAAGTAGGATTCAAACCCCAGGTCGGTATGACTCAGAAGCCCACCTGGTTCATCACTACCTTATGCACTATACGTTTGTTTTCTGTTAGACTACTATCTTGTTATACAGTTCTCCAGCTGAGGCCTTTGAAGGAAGGCCACTTCTTTTTGGGTGTAGGGAGCCTCTTCTGTAGAGGACATCATGGAGTCAGTCATCAGGGAAGAGATAGGGTCTCAGAAGGGGAAAAAGTTTTTTAAAAAGTAGGTCTGAAAGTAGATACCAGATAAACAGAAAAGGAGATTTTGCATCTTCTTATATATCCTTCTCTAAATCTAGTTATTGAGAGTTGTCTAGAAGGGTACTTCTGAATGCTGGAAGCTAACCAAACACACACACACACACACACACACACACACACACACACACACACACACACACAAAAGGGGGGCTTCTCCAAAAAAGACAGAATAGAGGTTAAGAAAGAGGAACCCAAGCAGTTAATGTAAGCTAATAATGAGGGAAATATATGTAATAAGCAAAATTATAGCAGGAGTCTTCTATGCTTATTTCCCAGGTTTTTTCCCCTTATTATTTAGTGAGATTTCTTTTCCTGTTATAGCATATACAACAGTAAGAATGGCAGTTCCATAACACTTGTGCTTCCCTTCCCCAGTCATTGCCCTTAGCCAGGTAAACCATTCAATTCACAGCATCCTTTTCCGGAGCCCCAGCATAGCCTCAACATCTGTCTTACCCAGGTCTGATGTTAAGGTTGTAACAGCATCTCATTCCCCTGCTCCCAGTTATGGCAGATATAATCAGTGGGAAACAATCAGAGATTTTCCTTTTGATTCTAAACTTTGGAATTCTCTTATTTCATTAAAGAAAGTATCATTTCCTTTTGTACAAGTGGCAACTGCTACTGGCTTCAGTGGCTGCCAGCCTGGCAATGCCTTCATCTCCCAGCGGTCCATCAGTGTAATAAAGATCTCCGTCTTAGGAAGGAAATTCTGAGAAGGAAGGAAATGGGACTTTATGGGTTTGGGGTGGATTAAGGAAGTCAAGGAGGGTTGCCATACCTATAGAGGAACATCAAAACCAAACCTCAGCTCAGTCACTTTTGTTTACAGCAATGTGAGTCTAACTGCTAGATTTTAAGCTTTTTGAGGGCAGAGCCTCCAATTTTAGTAAGTGTTGTTGAATAACATAGACTGAATAAAGCTGATTGGAGTGAATAACGATGTGGCCACGTCTTCTCTTCCATAGTCTTACAGCCACCACGGAATGCGGAGCCACTTGAGCACAATGAAATATAGTTTCCTCTTTCAAAAGTATTACTTTTTCAAGATCATAATGGTATACTAATTACTGTTTTAATTAACACAGATGTGTCTGAAACAGTCCAAAAAAACAAGTATGCCAGATTGCAGCTTTAACACAACGATAAAAGTTGTGATTCTAAATAATTAATCCTTCTTGATGATAGGTTATCCAGTCCTTTAGAATCAAACATTTTTCCCCATCACAGTTCTTCATCTGCCTATTCCATCTTGTGCTGAAGAATATAGGATCTTTACTTCCCCCATAAGGACATCAGCATAAGAAGTCCCCGAAAGATGACCCAGTTTTCTCTGTTTGCCCCCGGCCTCCTTAACAGACCCAAAATGTGTAAACCACCACCACTACCACCAAATTACCCTAGCTTTTTCCATCACATGTAAGCAGTGCTTTTCTTTCTTGGGAAAGGGAAGTGGGGGGAAATGTCTACCTTGATTTATATTGAATTGGAGGCAAAGGTAGAAAAGCAGTGGTTGAAAACTGCCCTCTCCTGCAGTACCCTGCTTTTTCAGACCTTCATGCCTGTGCACATAATCATTCTGGAATACTCTTCTCTCCCTTCAAGTCCACCTGAGAAACTGTGATTGATCCTTGAGAAGTAACCTGCTCTGTGAAGCCTTTCCCACACTGCTCTCCTGCCCAAGCAAAGTCAGTCTCTTCTATTCCTATAAAATCTTGACAGACCTCTCTGATAGTGTTTGTCACATTGTATGGAATTATTTATTTACAAATCTACTTCTCCCAGCAGACTGAACTCCTTCAGAGCAAAGATTTTGTTTTGTTCGTTTATCCTAGCACCTCACACAGAGTAGCTATTAAGTGAACGCTATCGTATTGAGTTGAATCTTTATGAAACTTACAATATCTTTCTAAGGTAAGTTAGGATGAGATCCTGAGAGAGAGTACAGAATGTGGTATGGAGTAAATTCCAAGATGTGCTTCAGCCGACACAATGGTGTTATCATTCTAATGTACAAATTATAAGCAAAGCCACATGGGCTTCAAAGGATGCACAGAAGAAAACCTGTGTGTGGAAATGTTTCAGTAAGGCAGAGAAAGGGGAGAAAACCTTCACCCTGGGTGAGTCCTGTTTCATGCTCTGCCAGAATTATTGGTCCTCCTTAACCTCTTTAGTAAACATGTGGTTTTCATAATATACCTATCAGTCAGGATTCAAACAGGGGAAAACAAACACTGTGACACTGATGGAACAGGGAATTTATTTTAGGAATTAGACCTGGTACAATCTTGGGTGAAGATGGGAAAATAGGTCCAAGGGGGAGAGTTGGAAGTTCAGGAGAAAAATCATTAATAGGCCCTCCTGAAATAATGGCATGGATGGACAAGTTGGAGCTTGCAGGGAAAGCTAAAAGCTAGAGACATCCAGCTGCTGGGGTGGGACCCCGAAAGGATGTGGGGTGAGAGGGGGGACTTGTGTAGTGGTAAAGAAGCAATGGAAGACTGTTGCCTCTGCACAGCTCCTGCTCTGTACATCTGCTGCCAAGCACTTGGTGGTAGGCTTGGGGTCACTGGTCAACAGGGCTTGTAGTTCTAGACACAGAGCAGGAAGGAACAAGGAGAAACTAAAACCCAGCGGTATTTCTACATCTTTTTCTCACACCTCTAATCACAACAACCTTCAGAAAGTCATGGCTGCTACTTCACTTCCACCTTCTAAATCTCATATAGATTTCTGTTTTGCTCAATTCTAGCCCACAACCATACAGGGAAATGAGTTCTGGGAAACTTAATTCTTATTTAGCCCAATAGACACAGTACAAAACCACAACAATATGCTTCTAAATTTTGTAAATTGAATTTAGTTTCAATTTTAGAAGCAGTACTCACTTGAACAGGAAAAAGCAGAGCTAAGAAACATGTATGACTTTATAATTTTTTACAAAGCATTCTTAGGTATTGCCTAGTAACATACCTTACTAACACACATTTCAGAAAGAGAAATTGTTAGTTGTAAATGCTAACTATAAAAAACTATAAGGTGATTATGTAAACATTTCTTCATCTTTTGATGGTCAGACATAGAATTTAAGTACGGTTTTTAAACAGTCATCTCTTTAGATCTTCTGAAAAAATGTCTAAGGAGAAAAAGGAAGTAACATTTATTGTGCACTATGCCAAGAATTTCTTATGTGTCTTATTTCATTTAACTCATGTACCAAACCTGTGAGGCTCCTAAGAGTGAAGTAACTCAATACCAAATTCATGTGAAAAGGTTGAAAATTCATCCCACAATTCAGAGTAACTTATATCTCTAAGTTATCTTTTTCTCTTGACTTAGTTTGTTATTTACTCCTACTTTTTTTAACTTCTTTTTGAAGAAGAGATAACATATATATTAAAGTACATAAGGTGAACTAATCTTAGGAGTACAACTCAATGAATTTTTGTGCATCTACATATATAGTCATGTAATCACCATCCAGATAAAAATATCAAACTTTTCCAGTACCCCTTGATTGATTTTCCTTGAGCCATTTGTACTTCCCAGGTAAACTGCCTTATGTATTTATATTTTTCATTATATGGATGATGTAATTCCTGGAACAATGATAGGGGGAAGTGAACAATAGCAGTAAAGTGAAAATGTTGAATAATGTGCCTCATAACTGCTTTGAATTACATCTACTTATGTCACTTTCTCATTCTGCTTTTACCCTAAAACAGGTAATCAGATCCTGTCTCTTGGGAGCCTCTCAAAAGATCAGATTTATCCAATGAAACTCAAGGGCATCTCCATCTGCTATTCAGCTCTCAAATCTGCCTTGTGTGGAAATTATGTCAGCTTTGGCGTCTTCAAGTTGTATGGGGACAACCATTTTGACAATGTACTCCAGGCCTTTGTCAAAATGCTGCTGTCAGTGTCCCACAGTGACTTGCTAGTAAGCAATCATGCGTCATGGGAGTCTTTGTATGAAACGTGAAGTAACACCACCACAGGGTTGGAATTGTTATAATGAAGCCCAAGGAGTTAGAATAGCACCAGATCATTTTATGTTTTAGGACAGCTTCTTGATTTAACTTACAGGGTTTGAATAACTATAGTGGCTGTGTTTATATAATTAAATGTGCAGTTTTGAAAACTGCAGCTACCATCTTGTGATAAATTGGTCATCTCAAGTGTTCCAGGTTCTGTGTCTAGAGAAAATATAATTAGCAATTTCAACTAATTGCTTACAACTATACTCATAATTCAGAGAAGGTCTGTGTTTCCTGGAGCAGAAAATGCAGAATGACTATAGGATCTTCTCCTTCCTTCATTTCTCCTCTGTGTACTCCTCTTGCTGTTTGGCCTTGCTTTCCATTAAAATTCAGGTGTGGTGGACAGAGTGCTAAACTGGAAGTTGAGTGGCCTGGTATGTAGTCTCAACTCTGCCACTTGCTGGTCATTTACCTTGAATAAATCACCTTCTCTATTTCTCCAGGCTTCAATTTCCTCACCTTTAAAATGAGTAAATTAAACAAAGTGATCTCTAAGTCCCTTTTCTACTCTACCATCTAGTCTCTGTGATTTATGTCTCTTGTTTTCAAACTTTGAGGCCCATCAGAATCACCTGGGGTGCTTGTTGGAATTCAGATTTCCAGGCTCCTCCACTGAGCTGAGTCTGAGTCATTATCAGACTTTTTAAAAAATATCTCAGCCTGATTACACAAAAGCTAATATATGCCCAATGTGGTTGCAGTAATTACTTCAGTAACACAGCCAAATTCATGCTCAGGCTTAGTTTAGGCTTTCCCACCTGCTCCCAGCCCAAGGTTACAAGTAAGATCTGGGGGCCTTCATTAGTCAGCCTGTATGAGAAATGCTCCTTTGACATTCTAATGCACTAGAGGTACCCTCTTCCACCTTTCTAAGCTAGTCTTCATAAAACCACATCTCGGGAGTTCTCTGGCAGTCCAGTGGTTAGACTGCAATTTCACTGCCAGGGACCCAGGTTCAATCCCTGGTCGGGGAACTAAGATCACACAAGCTGCGCGGCGTGGCCAAAAAATACAAAAAACAAAAAAAAAACACATCTCAAGCCAAAGTTGTCAAGCCTCTTTGCAGTAGAATGGAATGCTCATTGAAGGCTGCCTGTACAACAGAAATTACAAAGTGGAAACTTGAGTCAGATCAGCCATGTGTTACAGCCTCCTCATTGAGGGAACTCTTCACTACAGTTGAGGCCCACCAAAAAAAACCTGATATGGTTCTAGGAATTTCTCTAATCTTTTTTCTAGTAGACAAGCAAACCTCTAACTCAGTAATCTCAAAATTGAGGGTGCATAAGACTCCCTTAGTGTACATTTTTAAAATGCACATTTCAGGACCTCATTCCAGAGGTTTTCATTTTGTAAGTCTGAATTGGGAATCAGAAAACTGCATCTTTAACAAGCACCCCATGTGATTCTTATGGAGATAGTCAATCTCACTTTAATAAATATCGATATGGTTTATTTCTCTTATAAGTGTTGTGCTTCTTTGATACTGGTTTGGGTTTCATTTGAGGTTTTCCAAGTATCTTTCTCATGTACTTATCCTTTGCCTGCTGTATATGGTAAATATTAAGCCATTTACCAAGTTATGATTTAATTAGATGGGTTGGCATTGTGTAAATATAGCAGACTATGATGCCAAATGCTATTATAACAGCAAATTTCTTTGTGTTAAAAAAAAAGGTTGCCTAGCCACTATTAAGCACTGTTCAGTGTTACAATATTCCAGCCCAGAAAAATCATTCAGTCTTCTATACTGCAGCGATTTTAATTGCACTTAAGTGTTAACCACATAAGGCAAAATTGAAATTACTTACTAGGGTATGCTGTAGCTTCAAATTAGGATTTCTAGAGATCAAGAGATTTTTATTAGAACCCCTTTAAATACTGAATTGAGAATCATTATGTCATTTGTTCCATGTATTTATATTTATGTTTATTTTATGTATTTATGTGTAAGGTCACAATTTCTGATATTATAAATGGCAATTTTCACTGAGCTGTGACACATCTTTTGCTTCTCTGTGGCTTGACATTTAGTATTTCTGTTATAGCAATATCGGAAACTGAGCCAGTCTTATTATCCACTCCTGGAATGTCTCACCCAGGACCACATGAGCTTCGTCACCAACTTAGAGCCTCCTGTACTCCTGTATGTTCTCACATCTATCTCAGAGGGACTCAGTACTCTTGGTGAGTATCATAGAGAACATTGTTTTCAGAGGAAAGACTTGATTGTGGTCTCTTAATGTATGTGCTTTTGAGATGATCATCCTACAAAGGGGGAAAGATTATTTATCCAAACTGAAAGATTATTTTATAACTATTACCTGCAAGAGAGAAAAATGCCCTTTTTTCATATTTTGATATAGTTTATTTTTTAATCAGCTTAATTAAAGTATAATTTACACACAGTAAAAATTATTGATTTTAAGTGAACATTTCAGTGAGTCCTTACAAACATATATACAGTCATGAACCACCACAGCCAAGATACAGAACATCTTCATCACCGCAGAAAGCTCCCTCCTGACCCCTTCTAATCAATCCCTTTCCCCTAGTCCCAGCCCCAAGGAACCACTATCTACTTTCTCTCACTGTAGTTTGCCTTTTCCAGAATTTCATATAAGTGAAATCATATAACCTGTAGTCCTTTGTGTGTGACTTCTTTCGTTTAGCATAATGCCTCTGAGATTTATCCACGTTTTGCGAAACAGTTTTTATCTTTCTATTGCTGAGTGTTATTCTACTGTATGGATTACCACGTTTGTTAATATGTTCATCAACCAATAACATTTGGGTTGTTTCCATTATTTGGTTGTTTTGAATAATGCTACTATGAACATTCATGTACAAGTCTTTCTGTGGACAAATATTTCTCTTGAGTAAATACCAGAGTGGAATTTCTGGGTTGTACGCTAAGTGTATATTTAACATTATTAAAAACTGCCAAACTCATGGACATATATACACTACCAAATGTAAAATAGATAGCTAGTGGGAAGCAGCCGCATAGCACAGGGAGATCATCTCGGTGCTTTGTGACCACCTAGAGGGGTGGGATAGGGAGGGTGGGAGGGAGACGCAAGAGGGAGGAGATAATGGGGATATATGTATATGTATAGCTGATTCACTTTGTTATAAAGCAGAAACTAACGCACCATTGTAAAGCAATTATACTCCAATAAAGATGTTTAAAAACAAAAAAACAAGAAACTGCCGAACTGTTTCCCAAAGTGATTGTACCATTTCACTCCCCCAAGCAATGTATGAGAACTCCAGTTGCCCTATATCTTCCCTAACACTTGCTATTATCAGTCTTTTTAATCTTAGCCATCCTCGTGGGTGTGAAGTGGAATCTCCTTGAGTTTTTAATTTGCGTTTCACTAATGAATGATGATTTGAGCATCTTTTCTTGCTTATTTGCCATTCATCTATCTTCTTGGTAAAATATTTGTTCAAATCTTCTACCCAATTTTGTTGACTGGGTTGTTTTATCTTGGAAGTTTGTTATATATTCTGGATACAAATCTTTTATCAGATCTATGTTTTGCACGTATTTTTTCAGCCTTGGCTTGTCTTTTTTATTTTCTTAACAGTATCTTCTGAAGAATAAAAGTTTTCAGTTTTGAGGAAGTCCAATTATTTTTTTCTCTTACAGTTCATGTCTTTTTGGTCCTATCCTAAGAAATCTTTGCTTATTAACCCAAGGCCATAACGGCTTTTTCTATGTTTTCTTCTAAAAGTTTTATAGTTTTAGCTCTTATGGTTAGGTCTATGATCCATTTCAATTTAATTTTTGTATGTAGTATTATGAGGTAAAAGCTGGGATTCCTCTTTTAACGTGGATATTCAGTTGTTCTAGCATCTTTTGTTGAAGAATATCCTTTATTTGTTAGACTACTTTGTGCCATTTCTATACTGTCCTAATTTTATAGTAAGTCTTAAAATCAGATAGTATAGCCCTCTGATTTTGTTTTTCTCTTTTTAAATTGTCTTGGCTATTCTGGGTCCTTTCCCTTTTTTATAAATTTAGAGTCAACTTGTCAGTTTCTCTTGTTAGAAAAAAAATGAACAGGGGAATTATTATTGGGTTACATTGAATCTCTAGCCCAGTTTGGGGAAAACTGACATCTTAGCAATATTGAGTGTTCAATTCCTGGCAATGGCATATCTTTCCATTTATTTAGATCTTCTTTACCTTTTCTCAACAGCATTTTTGAAGTTTTGAATATATAAGTCTTGTCCATATGTTGTTGTATTTATAACTATTTTTTGTTTTTATGCTGTTGTAAATGGTATTGAGTTCAATTTCTATTGTTTTTGCTACCATGTAGAATTGCAATTGATTTCTTTGTACGCTGACCATGTATCCTGTAACTTTGCTAAACTGACTTATTAATTCTGGTAGCCTTTTGTAGATTTCTTAAGATTTTCTACATAAATGTGTCTGCAAATAAAGATAGTTTTACCTCTTCCTTTCCAATCTGTATGGCTTTTTTTTGGCCACACGGCACGCAGAACTTCCCCAACCAGGGATTGAACCCGTGCTCCCTGCATTGGAAGTGTAGAGTCTTAACCACTGGACCACGAGGGAAGTCCCTGTATGGCTTTTGTAATATTTCTTACCCTGTCACACTGGCTGGAACCTACAGTACAACGTTGGATGGAAGTGATGGTAGCGAGCATTCTTTCCTTGTCTCCAGTGTTATGGAGCAAACATTCATTCTTTTTCACCATTCAGTATAATATTAGCTCTAGGTTTTCTGTAGGTTTCTGTAGGTTTATCTTGTTAAGGAAATTCTCTTCTTTTCTAGTTTTCTGAGAGTATTATCATGAATGGGTGTTGAATTTTATCAAATTCTTTTTCTACATATACTGAGATAATCATATGGTTTTTCTTTTTTGGTCTGTTAATACATTACATGATATTAGTCACCACATTGATGGATATTTGAATGTTAAAACAACTTTGCATTCCACACTTGGTTACAATGTATTGTCCTTCTTATATATTACTAGATTCAACTTTCTGTAATTTTGATACAGATTTTTACATCTATGTTCATGACAGCTATCGATGTATTCTTCTATGGTTCTTCTTTTATAGTTTTCTGTTCTTCTCATATCTTTGCCTTGTTTTAGTGTTGGTCTAGGGCCCTCATGAAATGAGTTGGGAAATGTTCCCCCCTCTCTTATTTTCTTAAAGAGTTTGTGTAGAATTGTTATCAGTTCTTCCTGAAATGTTTGGTAGAATTCCCTAGTGAAACCACTAGGCCTAGATTTTTTCTTTGTTAGAAGGTTTTTAACTATAAATTAAATTTCTTTAGTGGATATAGGACTATTCCAGTCTCCTATTACATCTTTCTTTTTTTAATTAATTAATTTATTTATTTGGTTGCGCTGGTTCTTAGTGGCGGCAGGCGGGCTCCTTAGTTGTGGCTCGCCTGCTCCTTAGCTGTGGCTCATGTGCTCCTTAGTTGTGGCTCACGGGCTGCTTAGTTGCAGCTCACCAGCTCCTTAGTTGTGAGCATGTGAACTCTTAGTTGCGGCATGCATGTGAGATCTAGTTCCCTGACCAGGGATCGAACCCAGGCCCCCTGCGTTGGGAGTGCAGAGTCTTAACCACTGCACCACCAGGGAAGTCCCTCCTATTACATCTTGAGAAGCATTTGATAGTTTGTGTCTTTAAAGGAAATTGTCCATTTCATCTAAAGTTCATCTGACATTACTGACATAAAATTGTTCATAATATCCTCTTGTTATACAATTTGATTTCTGTAGGATCTCTAGTAGTATTCCCTCTTTAATCCCTGACATTGGCAATTTGTGTCTTTTTTTTTTTTTCTTTATCATTCTGGCTCCAGGTTTATCAATTTTATGCAGAGAACCAGCTTTCAGTTTTCATTGATTTCTCTATTATTTTTCCATGTTTTTATTTCATTGACTTAAGGTATGATCTTCATAACTTCCTTCCTTCAGTTTCAGGCAGAAGCTTAGGTTGTGGATCTTAGACCTTTCTTCTTTTCTAATGTACACATTTAATGCTTTTATCTAAGCACTACTGTGGCTATAACTGATAAAATTTTTATATATTTGGGGGCTTTTTTTTTTTTAAAGATTTAATTTTATTTATTTTTGGCTGCATTGGGTCTTCGTTGCTGTGTGCAGGCTTTCTCTTTGTGGTGAGCAGGGGCTACTCTTCCTTGTGGTGCACGGGCTTCTCATTGCAGTGGCTTCTCTTGTTGTGGAACACGGGCTCTAGACACGCGGTCTTCAGTAGTTGTGGCTTGCGGGCTCTAGAGCACAGGCTCGGTAGTTCTGGCACATGGGCTTAGTTGCTCCGCGGCATGTGGGATCTTCCTGGACCAGGGATCAAACCCGTGTCCCCTGCATTGGCAGGCGGATTCTTATCCACTGCGCCACCAGGGAAGTCCCAGGGACTTTTTCTATTCAGTTTTAAAATATTTTCTTATTGCCTTAGTGATTTCTTCTTTTACCAATGAGTTATTACTTAGAAGCACATTGTTTAATTTCTGATCTTTCTGTTATTGATTCTAGTTTAATTCCATTGTAGTCATATCAGAGGTTGTTATAACTTTTATATTTATTGAATCTTTTTTATAATCCAAAATATGGTGAATGTTCCATGGGCACTTGAAATGAATGTATGTTCCATTGTTGTTGGGAAGAATGTTCTCTAAGTGTCAGGTCTAATTGCTTGATAATGTGCACATTTTATATATTTTTACTGGTTTTTTGTCTGTTTGTTTTCTACTTGTCCTATGAATTATCAAGAGAGAAGTGCTGAAGCCTCTAACTATAATTATAGGTTTGTCCATTTCTCCTTTTAATTCTATCAGTCTCTGTATAAATTATTTTGAAGCTCTGTTATCAAGTAAATATATATTTAGGATTGTTATGTCCCCTTGATTAATTTACCCCTTTATCCTTATGAAGTGATGCTCTTTATTTCTTTAATATTCTTTCCTCTGAAATCTACTTTGTCTGATATTACTTGCCTCTCCAGCATTCTTTTGATTAGAATTAGCCTCTTTTTCCATCATTTCACTTTTATTCTTTCTGTGTCTTTATATTTAAAGTTGGTTTCTTGAAGACAGCAGATATTTTCTATTGCTGTTTTAACAAATTCTTACAAACTTGGTGACTTAAAACAATGTAAATTTACTGTCATATAGTTCTTTAGGTCATAAATCTGACATGGGTCTCACCAGACTAAAATCAAGGTGTCAGCAGAGCCATTTTTCTTTCAAGGAGCAAATCTATTTCCTTTCCTCCTCCAGCCTCTAGAGATCACCTACATCCCTTGGCTCATGGCTGCTGTCCCTCCATCTTCAAAGATAGCAACATTGAATATCTCTGACCATTCTTCCGTAGATACATGTCCCATTGATTCTGATGTCTTCTGCCTCTCTCTTTCACTTTTAAGGACCCTTGGAATTACCTTGGACCTATCCAGATAATCAAGGATGATCTTCCTATTTTTGGTTCAACTGCTTAGCAACCTTAATCCATCTGCAACCATAGTTATTCTTTCCTGTGTAACCTAACACGTTCACAGGTTCTGGGGATTAGGATATGGACATATTTGCCTAACATACAGCATATAGTTGCGTCATATTTTTATATCGAATCTGACTGTCTCTGCCTTCTAAATAGTGTTTCAGCCATTTACATTTAATATAACTACCAGTATATTTGAGTTTAAATTTATAATATTGCTATTTGTTTTTTTTTTATCCTATCTGGGTTTTGTTTCTTTTTCCTGCCTTCTTTTGGTTTGGATTAATTAAATGTTTTTCTAATGAGTTCATTTTATATCCCCTGTGAGTTTATTAGTCATACTTTTTAATTTTTAGTGGTACTCTAAGGTTTACAGTCTACACCATCAAATAATATAATCATAGTTTGCATTCAAATAATTACAGTCTACCTCTCTCCATCTCCATTCCTTCTGGAACTCCAGTTACACATATGTTATGTATATCTGTTATATTGTTCAAAGACTGGCGAGAACTCCTCTGCAGATCTCCAGAGCTCTCTTCTTATATAGTTCCCACTCTCTGATACTCTGTCCCACAAGTTCTAGCTGCCTCAGCCTCCCCAAATTCAACTCAGTGAGACCACTTGGCTTTGTTTGGGTTCCCCTTTCCTGGCCAGTAGCCTGGAAACTGCTTTGCGCAGTAAGCTTGAGCAGTTGGGTAGGTATTATTACCTCATTTGTTTCCCTCCTCTCCGGTTTCATAGTCCTATACTGCTTCTTGTGCAACAATTGAAAACCGTTGTTTCATATATTTTGTCCTGTTTTCTAGTTGTTTATGGCAGAAGGAAAAATTCTCGTAGCAGTTAATCCTTCATGGACAGAGACCGAAGTCTTTTATTATTACAGTTTGTCTTGACATTCTTTTATCTCATATTATAGTAATACTTTAAGATTCTGAATTAGTTGTGGATGGCTGTGTTGTTCTCAACGTGTGATCTTAGGCCTGAAATCTGCATTTTAACAAGTCTCCAAAGGAATCTTGACAAAGTGGCATAATGCAGGGAATACTGAACTTGAATTTAAGTCCCAGTGCTGCCACTTATGAATGTATGACCATGGACACAGACTCCGTGCCTGATGCTGCCATAGGTGTTTTCATATGTGTACTTTACTCATTTCATTCTCAGAACCACTCTGCATACCAAAACTAGGTTAAATATGCTAATAGCACTGTTTGTCCTTATTTCCTAGTTGATTGTAGGCTTCCTACTTGACAGGAACAGTGTGTCTTTTTTTTTTTTTTTGAACAGTGTGTCTTAATCACGAATTTTTTCCCTGTGCCTAGCATGTGGTAAGTACTCAATAAGTATATATTGAATGAATTAATTAGGTAATATTATTTTCACTATACAGAAGAGTAAGCTGCTGCCCAGAGAGGTGAAACAGCTTGCCTAAGGTCATACAACTAATAAGTGCCTGATCTAGGAGTTTTTCTAACTCTAAAACCCATTCCTCTTCACCTCACCACCCTGCTGGATCCATCTGATAAAGGTCACAATTTGGCAGGTTAATTGTGCCCTGTGTCTTCAAGAAAGAGGATTATTTAGACTGTTGAACATAACCACTTGGGTTTCTCCTTTTCCAACAATGAAAAATTTGCAAAGAGGCATTAATTGGGTTACAGGCAGGCTTCAGTTCTACTATAGCCTCAGTGGGAAAAATGAGAGGGAGGTACAGAAAAGTTGAACCAATGATAGATAATATGCTTAACATGATATTAAATGTTTTTAGTCAATCATTCACTAGCATTTTTAGTTTCAGGCCAGCTATAATTTGTAAAAAGAAAAAGTGATTGTATTTATATATTATATTTTCCATCTTTTTAATCACCCACCACCACCACCACCCGCTACCCCCATACTCTTACATACAGAGACCAAGCACAGGGCTTACAAAAAGCTGCTCTTAATAATGACTCTCGACTCATTCATTTAGTATACATCAGCTGTGCACATGCTATGTACCAGGTTCCATTCTAGACCTTGAGAGTACTGCAGAGAATAAGATAGATAAGGTCTCTGCTCATGTGAAGTTTATATTCTAGTGAGGAGAGATAACAGTAAACACACACACACACACACACACACACACACACACACACACACAAGAAAATGTCAAGTCATGATAAGTGCTAAACAAAGACTTAAAATAGGATAATGAAGAAGGAATGATTGTATGGCTTTTTTAGAAGTGATCAGGGAAGGCCTCTGAAGATGAGCCCTGGCAGGAATGGGGGTGCCTTCCAGGAAAGCAAAGGATGGCACAGAAGGCAAGACAAGGGAAGGTGGGGGCAAGCTAAAAGTTGAACCAACTGGAAACCACCAGAAATTTCCCCATCAAGTCCATTATTAATAAAATTTTTATTATTAATAAAGGGTATATGTTATTGTCATGAACACATTCTTGAATTGGATGGAGTAAATATTATAAATGTAATATAGAAATAAAACATCCAGGAAGTACGTAGAAACTTAGAGACCTTGTTCATTAGTTTCTCCCACCAAAAACATGCTAAAGAGAGAAGAAAGCTATGGATTGGCTAAATAGAATGATAGGCTTGGTGTTTCAGGAATTGAAATAGCCAGGAAAACAAATGGGAAGTGAAAAGGGGAAAACCTACTAGTGTTGGGCACTATGTTACAATCTTTACACATTTTATCTCTTAAGTCTTTAATTTCTCAAAACAAAGTAGGTGGTATTAAGCACATTTTACAGAGGTGCAAATTGAATCTTCGTGTAGTCAAACATCTAGAAGATACAGATTCAACCCTAAACTGCTGCACCACCCAAATAGGCCTTTTGTTTCTGAATTTGCCTTTCACACTATGTTTTTCCAAGACCTTCATCCTCCCCTCTGCTATGGTGAGAAATTTTGAGTCAAAGCCAAATGTAATTTCAACCCCATTATCATTCTTCTGACTCTCAGTTAAGCAACTCTTTCCTATACAGTTAACTTTACAGAACAGCTTTCTGTGATGGGTCTTAGTAAACAAGAGGGCTATTAATGTAGCATATGCTTCCCATGGAGACTAGTTGCAGAAGAAAAGGGGCATTTGGTTGTTTCAGTGCCAAACAGTAAGTTGCTAGAGAAGACAAAGTGCCTGTTGGGCTTAAAAAATCTGTCCAAAATTGTCTAAATCATGGATGATAAACACCAAGAGCTAAGACAAAATATGAAAATTCATGACTTCTGCTCATTCTTTTATTTCAGGAGAGTTTCATTGTTTGAATTTCACACAGTAGCTTGAGCTGCAAATAAAGAAAACCAAAAATAATACATAGTCCTCAGCACTATTCATTCTGTTTGTGATCAAATGGCCCATGATCCTTATGATTCCACACTTTTCAGTCTACCCTGAAATAACATTTGTCCTTTTCAAAGCCCCCAACAATAGATGAGCCATAATGAAAGCTCTTCTTCTTGCTTTTACTGCAAGTATATATGCTCCAACCTTCATGTCTAAAGTGTTTACCTGGCTTTTTCATAGCTGACTCAGTAGATTGGAACCTTTTAATGCAACCTTCATGGCATGTGGTCACCAAATCTATGTGAAGTTGTTATAATTTTTATATGATAGCATATTGCTCTTCACTGGTGAGGGGAACCATATCTATTTCCTGCTTGCTTCCTTTTGTAGATGTTAAGTTACTTAATCCATTTACTTTCATGATTGGGACTTCAAAGGTAGAAATGTGAAGGAAAAGAGAAGAGCAAACAAGTTCAGCAAGTCTGTGCCTGACTCTTAGGCCTAAATGTTTTCTACTACATTATATACTACCTCCCAGGGTTATAAAAACCAAAGCTTCCTTTTCTGCAAAGTAACCCAGTTAGTGGGGAGAGGTAATCAATCAATCAGTCAATCAATCAACTGCCATAGCTTTAGAAGGAAATAAAAGCTCCTTTCTCAAAAGCCTATAGCTCCACAGTTTCCCAAAACTATTGTCCATGCCCATCTTTTAGACCTTCATTCAACCCCTCATGATCCTGTATCAGCTACCATTATCGTCTATTTTAAATGCATACTTCTATATTTCAAAACCTGCCCCCAAACCTACCTCTATTTACTATGTCATTCCTCTCTAAAACAATGTATGTGAAAGAGTTTTTTAAATTGTAGTGTTACAACAATTCTAGTATTATTACTAAACAAAACTCAAGACTTTTTTTAAAAAACTTTCTCAGATTAGCTTTGCCTACCCATTCTTTAATTAAATCAACTAATATTTCACCTCTAATCTATGACAAGCACACATATGTCTCAGAACCTTAGAGATGAGTAAAATGAATAAGAAAGTAACTATTGCCTTAGGAAGTTTATAATCTGCTGCTTCCCAGCCCTACTCTCCCAATCTACTTCTCTTCGGAATCTACTAAATTTGCCGTTTTTTGAGTGCCCATCACGTTTTTGTTTGTCTTGTTGTTTCTGTTATTAATCATAAACTCCCCAGAATTGTGTCCGTATGTTACCATTAGCCAAAAAATCTGGGCACTGTCATGCTCTGAATCAAAACCATGAACTTTGGATAAGCTAATTATCTCTGAGCTTCATTTTTCTCATTTGAAAAATGCAAACAACAGTACCTACTGTATACAGAAGTGGTTATTAGAGGTATATGAAATGATATTTAGTGTACAAAGAAATCATGTCATTACTTGCTAAAAAAAAATCCTTCAATAACACCTCTGTTGCCTTTCAAATTACATGTAAATGTCTTGACCTACTACTGGATGCCCTCAAGGAAGATCCCAAACTATTTTGTCAGCCTTCTCTCTTATGATTCCTCTACACATTCTTTTACTCACACCAAAAGGTCCTGCTCCCCTTTTTTCACTATGAGGGAAAATTAGTAGTAACTACCATATTTTTTTCCTTCCAGTTTTATTGAGACACAATCGACACTATACATATTTAAGGTGTACAACGTACTGATTTGACTTACGTACATCCCGAAATGATTACCGCAGTAAGTTTAGTGAACATCCATCACCGCATATAGGTACAAAATAAAAGAAAAAGAAAAAAATGTTTTTCCTTGTGATGAGTATTCTTAGAATTTACTCTCTTAACTTTCACACATAATATACAGCAGTGTTAGTATATTAATCATGTTGTACATTACACTCCTAGTACTTATTTATCTTATAACGAGAGCTTTATACCTTTTGACCACCTTCATCCAGTTCCCCCTCCTACTAACCCCTGCCTCTGATAACCACAAATATGATCTCTTCTTCTGTGAGTTTGTTCGTTTGTTTGTTTGTTTTTAAAGTATAATTGACCTACAACACTATGTTAGTCCCTGGTGCCCAACATATTCATTCAATATTTCTATACATTAGATAATGATAAAATACTGTGGTAAGTCTAGTTACCATCTGTCACCATACTAAGATATTATTATTGGCTATATTCCCCACACTGTACAGTTCGTCCCCATGACTCATTTATTTTGTAACTGGAAGTTTGTACCTCTTCATCTCCCTCACCTATTTCTCTCATCCCCCCCACACTCCTCTCCTCTGGCAACCACCTGTTTGTTCTCTGTGTCTATGACTGTTTCTCTTTTGTTATGTTTGTTCATTTGTTTTTTTCTTTAGATTTCACGTATAAGTGAAATCATATGGTATTTGGCTTTCTCTGTCTGACTTATTTCACTTAGCATAATACCCTCTAGGTCAGTTATTTTTACTGTGAGAATTTCTAGTTATTTTTCTCCTCATTCAACTCTGCAGCATATTTTATAAACGATAAGAGAGGTTAATTGGCTCCTTCACAGTAACAACACAGCAAATAACTGGAAAAGATGGAATTTGAAACCAGAGCTGTCTGGCTTCAAAATCCATACCTTTTCACCCTACTATGTACATTGTGCAAAATGTGAAAAATGTCCTTCCTTATGTTTAACTGGAATAAGTTTTCCAAGCCCATCTCAGGTGCTACCTCCTTCACCAAACTGTCCTTGATCCTCATCCAAATACAATATCTCCCTCAAATTTCTCACAGCAGTGTGTCACTCATTTTTGCGCAGCGCTGTGCTAGTGACTTACGTACTAAATCATGAGCTCTTTGACACCAGGGTGAGGGTTTCCCCTGAAGCAGAGTACTTTGCACCAAGTTTACACCCTGTTTCCCCTGAAGCAGAGCAGTTTGCGCCAAGTAGATATTTAATAAAGTCACTTCAATTGAACAGAGGGTCATTAAGGTCACATATGGAAAATTCTGTCCAATGCAATCCAGGAATCATTTACTTACTAACATGTCTCTATTCCAGGTCCTGTAGTAGACATTGGGTTTAAAGAGATAAAAGCAAGGCAAAAATCCCTGCCCTCAAGGAGTTTACAGTTTGATTAAAGTTCTTTGAAACCAGAAAGTTGTTTTTTTTTTTTAATTTAGGCATTATAGTGAGATGAAACAAACACTTTAGTAATACAAATGAATTCTCATTTGTTGTTCACACAGATACAGTTGTCTCCTCCAGCTGCTGTACCAGTTTAGACTACATCGTCACCTACCTCTTCAAGCACATAGCAAAAGAGGGCAGGAAGCCACTTCGATGCAGAGAGGCTGCCCAGGCTGGTCAGAGACTATTACATTTTATGCAGCAAAATCCAGAGGTCCTGCAGCAGGTAACTGGTGGTTGCTTATCTAGCTTAAGAGAGAAGAGTTTCCCAACAGCCAGTCTGGTCTCTGAATATCCCTTAGAGCAGCTGGTCTTGCCAAGACTCTTTACTGGGTCTTCTCTAGGAGTATTTTCCCTGTAGGTAGGATAGTACACTGGCCTCAGGATTACCCACCCTCCAGAAATCTCTAAGTCATTCATCTCACCTCAGTGAAGCTAGAATTCAAAAAGAGGATAACTCTTCCAGAGACAAGAGAAATAAAAGTCAAAGCTGGAACTAGAAACAGTCAACCTCTGATTTCTTTCCCAGAGCCTCTAATAACGTCATCTTAGGTTTGCCTTGTGAATACTCTGGTATGTTGGGAAACTACCATTTTCTGGGCTCCTGGTCTGTGCCAGGCAACTTGCTGGGAACTTTCCCTTCATCGTATCATTTTCCCCATTTTAAGATGAGAAATCAAGGTTCAGATAGGTCATATTCCCAAGAACATTTAAATAATAAGTAACAAAGCCACGATTTGTTTATTTTCAAATGTTTTCTGACTAGCTAATATGAATTAGGTCCAAGTTTAATATTTTTTAAAAACTCACTTCTGCAAATCACAGTAACAGCATGCATAAAATTAAATATATATGCCAGAAATGTTTCAAAGAGAATAATACCATTTTACTGTGGAGATAGCATCACTATGATATATTCCAGTTCTACTAAATTTGGAAAGTGATATCTTTATACTGCTTCCAGTTGTCTTATTTTGCCAAATTATCTCCATAATAGTCTGTGGTTTGCAAATGTAAACACTTTAACCTGGTCATTTAGCCAGCAAATAAGTCGCCTGCAATCAGCATAAAAATGTCAGTCTGAGTAAATAAATGATGAAAATGAATAAGACAGCCATGGAAGAGGTTTTCTTCCTAGCTGTCATTTTTTTGCCAATATTTAAATGACATTAAGTAAACTTTATTTGTGGTGATGTTTCAGTTAACCAGTTATTTTCCTGGCAGGGAGGTGTGTGATTAAGATTTTGTGTAAATAAGCAAAGGGCTCTGGGCCTATAACTATTTGGTATGACCCTGGAATTGTTACAACATGTTGGTGATTAAACAGGAGGAAGGTAACTCACATTTATTGAGGACTTCCTATGTACAAGGTGCAAGAGCCATTAAGACCCATGAGACATAATTTCTCTCCTTAGATAAGTGTTTCCTGCCAGGTGGTGAGGAGAGACAAGTAACTAACTAATTATGTGATAATTGGATTAACATAGTGATGACAGGAGGAGAGGACTTGCAGAGACATCTCCTCATTTAGACCCCACAACAACCCTGCAATGTGGATATAACCATCCCCATTTTTCAAATGAATAAATTGAAGCACAGAGAGATCAACTGGAAAGTGGAATGTGAACCAAGGTCTGTTTGGCTCAAAAGCCCAAGTCCTTACCACTTACTTACACCATTGATTCTCAGGAGACTAGTTGCCGGATAAGATCTCAGATTCACCTGGAATGCCTTTTCAGAATAACACATTCTATCAAGATTTGGATGCACTGCTCCTCACCCATCCTTCTGCAGTAGCCACTGGTACTGCCGGGAGTGTGGCGTAGCCCTCGGGTGTTTTGCAACAAGAAGGCTGAGAACCACAGAATTAGAGCATGTAGCCAGTGGAGAAAATAAATAACCATGGATTGGCCAGTAATCAGACCCAGCCCTCACCCCACCGGGGCAAGTGACAGGTCTGCCACCTGCCAGTGCTCAACCATGATCACAATATTGTCCCATAAACTTTGGCAGGAACTTTTAAGTGGGTAGAAAATTTTAGCAAAAATCAATAGGCTATGGTCCTAGACAAATACCATCCGACTGTGCAGAACAAGTAATGTGGTTGTGCAGAAGACATTCAAGTTTGTCTTTACTCAGAATTACCATGTGTTTGTTGGTTTAAGTAATTTCTATGTGTTAATAATACTTGGTAATCCTTTACTTTATAGCATATGACTAAGTAGTGATATATCTTTATTAACAGTGGAATACATTCTATTTATTTGGAATGTAGGCTTTCAGATAGCGTTTTAAATATTAATGACTGGTCTCGGGTAGTCAGCATAAATATGATTTGCATTAGCACTAGGTTATATCATCTTGAGTGCCTCTGATGTCAACGATTGGGTATAGTAGTATCTGACATCATCTCCTTAGGTCACTGACAACTTTGACCTCTATTCTTATGCACAGTTTCTGTCGTCTCAAAAGCTCTTTTGAATTGATTTGAAATTTTGACTCTTCCCTTTATGAGGCAGTAAAATTGATAATTATTCAGATGGGAACTGAGCACTGAGTGAAAAATCAATTCCACCCGCTCTCTGCCGCGTATAAAATTACTTCTGAGTCGGCTGGACTGAACGGATGGCCAGAGTAAAAGCAGCAGGCAGGAGTAGTGGGAAGAATTAGCTGGACACAGCTAATAGCCTGAAGGGATAGACTTGGAAAAGAGGGAGTGGGCCAGTTGGGGGTTATTATGAGCAAGGATGGGTCCCATTGATCATCTGTTTGCATCAGCTTTCCAAGACCTTATAAATCAACCCTGAAGAGCAGCAGAATCCAAGATTCAGCCTCTTTCCAGAGGGAATTTATATTAGATTATTCTCATTTTCACACTCAGATGAAAAGTGAGCCATTGATTATTCATTGGTTGCCCATCAAATGCTGTTTTTTTAGATGATTTGCCTATCAGAGGAGGTAATGAACAAGGTTGCTGCTTCATAACTCAAGGTTTCAGTTTTCAAGGCATCTGTGTCAGTTAAGTAATGCCTAACCCTATTAAAAGGAATGGGTTACAAATTGCTTAACAGTGCTGAAAAACTAGACCCTAATGACTAATTGTGCTTGGAGTTTAGAGAGGGTTTGTCAGCTCTTTAAACTAAACTGATGCAATGATACTGCAATTATTTACTAGTTTGAACTGTTCTCCCCCACCCCCCCAACCTGGACCTATATCACTGGAAGCATAGTTGCATGAAGAGTGTCAATTCTAAATTGCAAAAGTTATCTCCTCAAGCTTCCACAGCAAATGAAGCATGAACCCACACAAAGGGTCTTCTGACATTCTTAGAGGCCTTTCCTATAAGACATTTTAAGTGCCTCTCACCTGAAAATGCGTTTATTATGACTTGCTGTGTGGCTTTAGATCTTCAGTGTTTTTAAAAACATTCTCCAAATAAGCCATCCTCCATATTTTGCAAACAAATCTAAATTTGCAAAGCATTAAATTTAATCCATTTGAAGATCTGTTATAATTAAGTGAATCTATTTTAAGTAAGAATTATTGTCTAACCAGCATTGCCCAGTTTACGTATATTAAGCAAAAAAAAAAGAAAAGTTGCCATGTTTTTATGTCATTAGAGAGATAAACTAAAGTTTTAAGAACAGGCCAATAGTAACAGTGATTAGGCATTGATCTGCTATAGTAATTTGGAAGATAAAATTTCTACGTGAAACGTTTTCAGTTTTATCCCTGGTCATGTTAAGTGTTTGTATCTATAACTCGAAGGTCAGCATTCATTTAGTTATATCACAGAATGAAAGAAGGATCTACCCAAATTAGGTAGATGAAAGAGCGTGTTTTATAAGAGTAGAAGGGCATTTCAAAGATGGGACTCATTCTCTTTCAGATTATAATAGGACACTGAGGCTGAATGCTTCTCTAAAGCAGAACTTTTATTAAAACTACCTGCTCTAGATAGAGTAGCAACTTCCATATAAGTAGAAAAAGAATTATGTGATGGTTAGCATTACTGATTAGATTATGCAATTAACTTATTAACAAGGTATTTTTAGCAATTATGTTCTCTAAAATTTAAATACACTGAATGGAGGAATTAGAACATTTAGGTTTTAATTTATCTTAACCTCTTCTATTTAACTATTTGGCTCAAGTGAGCTGTACTAAAAACCAGAAAAAGTTCTAATTATAATTATTTCTCTCTCCCTCCCTCTCTCTCCCCCTCCCTCCCACTTTGAGCTAACCTGACATTTAACTACAAATTGTGAAGAGCTGTCAGGAGTTATAAGAATCATACTTCAGTAGGGACGTAAGCTGGAAAGAACATTCACCCTTTTCCTCAATCAGTCAGTCAATCAATGAAAATTGCTTTTGTATAGTGCTCTTCGTGACATGCATCCCAAAGTGAATTACAGCAAAAGGGAAATCATCTGCTCTTTTTTCATTTCTGTGTTTAGATTGAAAGGATATTGCTCAACATTTTGACATACTATACAAGACATCTTTCATACTTAAGATACCATCCCATAGTACTAAGTAGGAGAAAGTGCAGTCACATATTTAACTGATGTTGAGATTTTGGCCTATAGAACCTCAACAAGACTCTCACAGTGGGAAACACTTTAGCAGATGAAATATATTAATGTCTCTTATGCTCTTAAAAAAATTAACCAGGCTTTCTAATGTTATTATAGACATTTCTAGTGAACCCTAAATAGAAAGTATGCTCATGACCCACTAGCTCAGTCTGGTTAATTTGCAGCTATTATCAAAAGTATGGCAGTAGATTGATGTCAAAAACACATGCTGAAAGAACATTCACAACTGGATCAGAGGATAACATGGATTTAAAGGGAAGCCAGGGATAGGTCATTAGACATGGCAAGTAAAAAAGAAGAATAATAGAATTGTGTTTTTGCACATGCTGCTGCAGTCTTGGTCGTCTTCACAGCAACATATGTATGTACTTTGTATTTATTTCTAGGAAAAAAATAGTACTGGCAAAATATTGCAGACACTAGCTTAAGCTTTTTACATATGCATTTAATCTGATTTAATCACCACAGTATCTCTGTGAAGCTGTAGTATTATGAGCACCATTTTACAGATACAGAAACCAAGGTATAAAAAGATTAAGTAACTTTCCCAAGTTACGAGTGGTCAATAAGATCATGTAGTCCATAAGCGGAAAGACTAAAATTTTACCTTGATGTGTTTAGCTCCAGCATTCACATGCTTAACCACAAAGCTATAATTTGTTGGCGGCTGCTAATTTGAAGTAGTATGTATGTTTTGAGCACTTACAATGAGGCAAGTTGAGCTTCCAATAAGTCCCACTGGGGCCATCCTTAAGGTAGAATGATTTAGAGCAGTCATCCTATACCCCAACTTTGTGCTGCAGCCGGAATGAAACAGATGGGCAGTGACCCAAAGAGGCAATGGGCAAGGGAGAGGGAGGTTGCTTTGCCAGCTGGTATAGAAAAGCGCTGTGGCTCCCACCATCACTGACAGAGCTAACAGAGCTTCCTCTCTCTTATTCTACACCCATACCCAATCATTAATTCTGTAGCCAGAAATTGAAGGTATAAAATTTAGCAGGACATGTATCCTTGAGAAGGTCAGAGTCTAATAGTGCAACTGTCTCGTGATGTTCCTTTGTGACTATCCTTTAATTCCTCTGAGGTAGCTCTTGAGGTTTACTCTAACCTGATTTTTCTAGGATAGAATCAATATGGCGGCTGTGAAATGAAGTTGGGGAAGCAACAAGTGCTTTGCATCCATCCCCCATACCCTGCGCGTCTCTAGGCTTTGTCCTGACTCTCACCACTGATTCATCAGTGTTGAATGTCATTTTTCACCTCTTTCTGATTGTAAACAGCTTCTCTTTTTTAAAAGAGGCTTCTACTACTGAGTACCATTAGCTCCACTGAAGTTCCTTCTTAAGGGCCTCTCACATGGGCAAGTCTGAAACTGACTCCTTTGAGCATCCCTCTCCTTCTCCTTTTCATTCTGTAAGGTACTACAGACTAAGGTGCCTATAGAGCCAAGTAGGAAACTTGACTGAGGTAGACAGGAACGACAAACTGTGTTCAGTATACATCCCTGTATAAAGGGGGCAGCCTCCAAAGAGCTCCAGCTAATTGTTGCCCTGTAAGGTGGTAAGACCCAGTGTTGCCAGATATATTGAGATTTCCCCCCGGAGAGAAGCCAGAAATCCAGTTTTGTAAATGTTGGCCACTGATTGAAAATTTAAAATAAAAATACTCTGCAGTTCAGCACTGTATGTCTGGTTACCAGTTTCCCGCCTTTGTATTCTGTACTCTTAGAGAATTTCAGAACTCAGATCTCTTAACGCATGATCCCTTGCATTTCTCATAGCCATCCCATGTGGCCTTGCAACAGTGATATTTTTATTTGTCTCTGATGTTTTGATAATTCTTAAAGCACACTTTTTTAATTTGTTGTTTTAAGAGGATGTCATTATTTTGCTTTTACATATGACTCTATACTTAGGTCTTTAATGAAACTTAAAGAGGGCATTTTATCACATTTGAGTTGTGTCTTTGCATACAGAAGGGGTGCAGTAAACAGGCAATGAAACTCAGTTAACATCTCCCAAACATTTTTTTTTAATTTTCAAAATAACAAGATTTGTTTGAGGCAGAAATAAAGTTCACTTTGGTCAAGTGTGTGTGTGTGTGTGTGTGTGTGTTTGTGTGTGTGTGTGTGAGATCTAATTACTAAGGATCAAATCAGAGTATCTAAGAGGACCAGGGCTGCGCAAAAGTATCTAGTTAATAGCCAGGTAACAAAAGTCCAAAAGGGAGTAAAACTCTTAAGAACGATCAATGTGTGACCACCACCCCTAAAGATCAGTTTAGAAAGTTAAAATATATAATTTTAAAAATGGAAAAACACTAATTTTTAATTAAAATGGCTTTTATCTGTGATATAATAAAATCATTTGTCCATCTTTAGAAGGATGATTCTTGTCCAAATCCTTTGTTATATTCCATATCTTTGCCATTTTGATTTCATTTTTGTTATAGAGATATTTGTTGAATGACTGTTTCAACTGTAACAAAAAATGGTATTTTAAAACAAAACCCTTTTAAAACAAACCTATTCTTGATTTATAAATCATCAAATTAGTGTTATAACCCTATCACCTATCTTTACACGTACCTTTTTTTCCCCAAAGATCACCTCCATCTTGATACTTGTCCCAGCACCTAGCAGAGCCTGAAACCTTGTGATGGTCAATGAATGTCTGCAAAACAAACCAAAAAAATTAATTTTTAAAAGTGCAATCTACAGGCAGTGACTTCAGGTATCAAATCTAACATGGTCATAGACTAATACATAATAAAATAAATGGTAATGCCAAGATAAGATTATATCGTCATATACTATATAATAACCCTGCTGAAATTCCGTAAGAAAATTTTATTCTAAACATGGACGAAGAAAGAAATAAGTACTTCAAATATTGTTTCAAATGGTAACAGAACAGAGAAGGTTTGTGGTGAGGTTTTTTTTTTTTTGTCTGTTTGTTTGTTTGTTTGTTTTTTCCACTGGGACATGTGTTTTTCTACCTCTAAGCACAGTTTAAAGATGTAATCCATTGATAGCGTAACTTGCCTTATTAATTGAAAGGGATGGAATCCACCAGATGTAGCCCAAACCAGCAGAGAGTTAGGTGACTAAGCAACAGCAAAGACACCATATTGAGTGAGCCAGATTTCAGTCTCCAAGTCATTTATTTCAACCGGTGACAATACATTTAAACTCCTGTGCCTCAGCAGTGATTGATGGTTTAATATCATATATAATTTTTTTAATGAAGGAAAACCATTTAAATATGTTACCATTTGCACTGGTATTCTCCTATGTACATAACTGCATTTAATCATTATGGGGATTGTTTTTATACTTGTGTAATTTGTATCCAAGAAATAACTGTCAAAACCATCTCATGCTGTTGCTGGAAATGGTACAATGTGCTTCATACTTGAATAGATTCATTCTTCCCTGCACATAATTAAGAGTGTTGGAGCTTTCACTGCTACCACATAGGAATTCCATGTTTACATTTCTGAGAATGAAAAATTAGCCACAATTTGCTTTTTCGGGCTCCCATTTTCTGGGGCTGTGATATTTAAGTACCTTAGTTCTGTACCAGTATATGATTTGAAGAGTTTGATTTTAAGACTTTTAATATTAAAATACATAATAAAATTTTATTATCTAGTTATAAGAGGGTTTAGCCTCTTATTAAAGTTGCTAAATCAGACCTGGATTAGCATCATAATGGCACAGTTTGATATGGAATACTCAAAAGTCAAGTTCGAGGGAAGGGATGGGTTTTGTTGTTGTTGTTGTTTTGGGGGTTTTCTCCTATACCCACCCCTTGCACAAAATAACAAGGATGAAATGCATGTATGGAAACAAACAAGGAGCAATTTGGGATGCTGGAGAAGGAGTGGAGGTGTCAGCCTAGGATGGTACCCTTAGGCGAGGCAGCTGGTATATGTAGCCTTTTGTTTATCTGCTACTGGTTTATGTAGCCTTTAGGCCGGCACCAGAAACAATCACTCCTACAGGGTCAGCTGCTGGTCAGAAGCAAAGTAAGAAAAGATTTTGCGTTCAAATGCGCAGCCATAATTTCTGTACAGCTGGCACCTGCTACTGGTGCACAGCATGAAGGTGAAAGGTCAAAGAGGCAGTTGTTCAAAACTCAAGAATGGCTTAAAGGGACTTGTAGATTAATCTGCTTTATTAACTTCTGTATATTAGATAACTATTGCTATGAATGACAGTACATCTTTTTGAATAAGTCGCATCTCTTTCTCTTTTAAATTAGCTTTTGAGTAATGAATATTAAATAGAAAGCATTTCAGGGGTAATTAAATGAAAACAGAATGATGTCATTTTACAATTATATTTGTGTGTTTATAGAATAGGGGAATTATAATGTTTTCCAAGGAGCTAAAAAAAAAGAGCCGGCTTCATAAAGAAGAATTTGAAATAAATAAGTTAGATGTCCATTAGCCTTTGTGTTTAAACTAAAAAATATGATGTAGTTTGCGACTTAACATAGAGTCACTGGGTGCCAGTGGCTTGATTTGGCATTCCCAGGGGCTCCAAGTGTTTTCTTTATGAATTAAAGTGACTGCAATCCGTCATTGTTCTTTTATCTACAGTTTAGCACAGTCAGTTTTGCTATTACTCTGCAGCAAATGTTCTCAGAATAGCAAAGGAGTAGTAAAAAACAACAGCCATACCTTTTCCTTCGCACTCATGTAAAGCAGATAAAGAGCATTTCATAAGGAAAAAAACGCACGGTTTTACACAGGTTTAGCCCAATGATAATTAGGCGTGCTTTGTAACAGTCTCTCACCCGGTATGGCAAATGGCAAACAAGATGGTTTTTAGCCTCTTCATTAATAGTGATTGGCGCAGTTAGCTATCATTATAAATTAAGGGTAAAAAGAGTTCACTTACATGCGTTCTTTTTTAAAGCCTCTGCAAGGAAAATTTCTAATCCATAGATAAAAGACTGACACCAACTCTGGGAACGTGTTTAACAATCTGTCTTCTAAAAGGACGATTTTTTTTCTGCTGACTCTCAGTGATTTTTGTTTTTGTTCTTTTAAGAATTCTCAGAAAAAGCATAGCAGATGACATCTGCCTTTTTCATGCTAACACAGCACAGATAGTAGCATTTATCCATATTTCACAAATGGAAGGCATTTGGGATTTCATTTGCACTCCTGAGTTTTAACACGAGTTCAGTCTTTCTACTCTGAGCAGTGTTTCTGTGACATGTGAAGATGACACCTGAGATCACCTTCCTGTGTCACATCCAAGCCAGCCCAGGGCTCACCAGAAGGATCCTAAACTTGCATGGGTGTCACAAAGGAGCAGACTACCTTGACCAGAAAAGATTGGGTTAGGAGTATTTCCACATCCTTACACTCCAAAGTGGAAGAACCTTTACACCTCCTTCTTAAAGATCTAGACTTTTCCTCCGTCCTGTAACAGAAGCCTTATTTACTGTAGGGTTGCTAGGACCTAAGAAGTCACTATAAAAGGGCGATCTCAGGTTCAAACATAATTTTGATGATGAATGATAATGATGAAAAAGAAGTAGAAATAATTATTATATGCTAGGCTTGTGTGCTCTAAGTGCTTTATATATATGTACACAGACATGGGCAATGGGCAAGGGAGAGGGAGGTTGCTTTGCCAGCTGGTATAGAAAAGCCCTGTGGCTCCCACCATCACTGACAGAGCTAACAGAGCTTCCTCTCTGTTAGAATAGGGGAGAAGTCCCTGGCACACAAATAAATTCCAGTGTGTGTGTGTGTGTGTGTGTGTGTGTGTGTGTGTGTGTGTGTACATATATATATATATATATATATATATATATATATATATATATTTCTATTTAAGTCTCACTACTCTGTGGGGCAGATATTTTTATCTCCATTTTATTATCAAAATACTGTAATTGCAGCTCTAGTAAGATAGTAACTAACCCAATACCATACAGCTAATAAGTAGCAGAACCCATGCTCTTAACCAAAATACAGTACAACTTTTAAATGGGCTAGAAACAGGATTGGGAGGGATGGAGGATAAGCAAGGGGAGACGCATACCATTCATTCATTCATAAATCCTTCATTGAGCCAGGGGCCCCTTTCTTTGAGAACTGATTGGACAAGAGGTAAACACTTGACCTAAGCTGGCTTTTCTTCCCTGGATTTAGAAACGAGCATTTAAAAGATACTGGTCAGCCTCGTCTGAATTGAAGACTTGAAAAATCAAGAGCCATGGGGCAGCCATTCCCTGCCATATGCTCAGAGAAGTAGCCAGTCTGCAGCGAGAGAAAAGAGCATCAGGCATGCTAAAAGGATCTCGAGAGACCAGGCAGGCCCACAGAGAGAGACTGAGAAGGATCCCACCAGCGTTCTTGTCCCTGGTTCTAAGCCCTTGAGAGGCCTGACCATGCTGCCTAGTGTAGGGATCACCCCTTTGAGGCCTACGTTTTGTCTGCGATAGTTGCTGTCCTCATAGCCAAAGGATTCTTGACTCAGGGAAGCTGTGAGGACAAAGTGAACCAATGAGTATAGACTCACCTAGCCCAGAGAAGGTATTCAATAAATGTGTAACAGTAGCCTTCACTTTGAAAAACAGTATGCAGGTACCACTTTTTAATGTCCCTGTCCTTGTCCATATCCCTGCCGTTCATAATTATAAATGTGAGAAAAGTATCCTGTCCAGGAAATCCAAGGCCCAAGACTTCATTTCACAAGATGATTTGATTCTGCCATGACTTCAGCCAGATTACTTACCTCTACCTGGTCCCATCCATGTGTTCTGCCTTTCTTAGAGTTCTTTCTGTGACAAGCATTCTTAATATCACGCTCACTCACTGGACTGGATGGGGCATGGTGTGATTTTATTCTTGGGCCCAAACTGACTTTTTCTCACTTATTCTTCCTGCATACTCCAGGCATTACCTTGCAATGGCAAGAATGAAAATAAATGCCATAACTCTTTCCATTTGTATAATGTCTTCATACCTTATGTCTCTTCTGACTCTCACAAAAACCCTGATGGGTAGACAGGGCCAATGTGAATATTTTTTTAACTTGAGAGTACGGGTACATCAACACATTTAATCCCACAGTACCTGTATGGGTAAAGTACGCAGAGGTTCAGAGGGACGAAATAACTTGCCCCAAGACACAGAGCCACTAAATAGCAGTGCCTAGAATATAACTAAGGCTTTCTTGTCTCTAGATTTTACAGTTTTCTTGTCTCTAGATTTTACCATACCAAGGCTTCCCAGGGCCTTAACCTACCCTTCCTTCCTGGCATTTCTTCTTATCCGTTCATCCCTATTCAAGGGAGACAGCAAGATAAATGACAGGGTTCCCCTGCCTTCATTTCTCTGAGTGGCACTGTGGATGGTATAAGAAGCTCTTTGAGTTTCTTGAAAGAATGGCACAGGATAAAGTGAGGGTTGGTTTAATGATGGCATGATTTATTCATTTCACAGTTATTACTGATTTTTCACATAGTACTTGAAGGGTAAATTATGTGAAATTTTCCCAAAGTATATTAATGTACTGGAGATGTGACTTCCACCTTCATATTCATTTGTCTTGACCCTTGGAAATTTTAACTAGCAGTAGCCATTCGTGCAGCTGTGAGCTTACATAGTGTGTTAAGGAAGACTTCTTATTTGGTTGCAATCTAATCACTACTTGAAGAACAAGGTAAAGGTTCCCTCATCCTCTGACCTTTCATGAGTTAATGCTGCTTTGTATGCTTTGCAACCCAGAAGAACTCTTGCATGTTAATTCTGTATCCCTTGTCATGCTTAGGAAAATACAGACGTAAGTGCTTTCAGACTGATGAAATTCTGTCCTCCTTTCATAGTTGTTTAATTGCAAATTCTCTATTTGTGGAGGACTTTCTACTTTACAACAATCAGAGCTGACAGATTTTACAGTCAACATACCTGGTTTTGGCATACCAGTTATGCTACTTCCTGTGTCCTTGGAATAGTTACCTCACCTCTTTGAGGATAGCAGCCCTTCAACAGGGGGAGTTCTTTACCTTACTTGAACTGGCCCCTGGGATCAGGTGGCTGAACTACTCCCTCCTGTGGTCTCATGCCCAGACTCCCCAAGACTAGCCAAGACCTAGATGTCTCCCATTCCATCACTCCCTCAGCCAGTTACCCCATAACGCGGAACACTGGTATCATGGAAAAGAAAAACATTCAAGTGCATGTTTAGTTGAGGTCACGTGAACATAGAATGCTAAGAAGGAGCGATGGGAAGCTCAAGTCCTGAAGAGAAATCTCTTAGGCCCCAAAGAGACCCACCAGAAAGAAAACACTAAGCAAGAGCTCTGTGTTAATGCCCATACTTAATGTGGCATCTCATTTTAGATGGGACAAAGAAGTTCCACTCAGGGAACTAAAAGCGTCAATTAGAGTTAAGTGCATTTAGGGATGATTTCTCTGAGACCCTTAAGATTGGAAGGAAACAACTTGATGGGTGCGCAATAAGAGATTAATAAATACTTAGGCTGCATGAGCTCTTTTAGGCCACAGGGACCACATTTTATTCAATTCTATACCACAGTGCCTGACACATAGTAGGAGTTCAGTAATTCTTTGAGCAAAGAATAAGTCCAAAAAAATGCAGAGGGAGGGAGAAAAGAAAGAAGGAGAAGTCCCTAGCACAGTACCTGACACATAGTAGGTACTCATCACGGATGTGTTACATGTGTGCACCTAGCACGTAAGAGTTGATAATAGAATATTATTGACTTGAAATATGTGCAGGTGAAACAAGTAGATAACAAGAGGGCTTTAGAGCTTCTCTAGCAGCCTGGCCTGTTTTGGAATCTGTACTTTAAGAGAGAAGTTCCACCCTCAGCAAATGATGGCCTCTTCTTATCCCACAGAAGGAGCAGGCCCTCCCTCCCCAACCCCATCTTTCTCCTGAGCCCCCTGCATTACTGAGAGGCTGGAAACAAATTGACAGAAACCTGGAGAAAAATAACTCAAGTGATTTAGGAGAATGGAAGGGCTGGCTTATGGGGCCAGATTAAAGAAGCTAAATATGTATAGCCTGCCTAAGTGACAACTAAATGGGGCATTTGATAAGTCTATAAATACTTGGAAGATGTAAACGCCAAGGAGGAAAGGGAATTACTTAGCATAGCACAATGGAGTATTGGCGTAATGGGATAATACTAAGAAAGGGAAAATGAAGGTTGAACATCAATAAAAAGCTTCCTGACAAAGAGAACCATTCCTGACAGAGGACACTATTAAGTTATGTGCTGTGGGCCAAGGGAAGTAATGGCAGTGCCATTTCTCAGGGTACTGGCAACAGAGCCAGCAAGACAGGGCCCGAGATATGTCCTGACTGAGGCACAGGAGCCAAGCAAGTAACCTTCTGTGTCTGTGGCCTCCGAATCCTAGAAACAGGAAAAAAGCTGCATCTTCTTGGGAGAACTCAGATGGCTCAGCCTCCTAAAGGGTCAGACCCTGTGGAGGATGGTTATACCAGTCGTTCGCCCTTCCACGCCACTGCCCAAAAGAAGTCATCCAACTAAAATGGTACCCCATTTCCTCCAAGATAAAGCCCACATTCTCTAGCATGCAGTAGTAGGCCCTTCACAAGATGGGGCCTCTGCCTACCTAATCAGCCTCCTCCGCCACCACCGCTCCCCACGCACCCTCTCAGGTCCCACAAAGCTGCTCGTCATTCCCCGGACACTTCTCCAAACCCTGGCACCTGCTTGCTCCTCTTCCTACCTTACTACTGTCAGACTTTGCTTGTTCTCTACAACAGATCCAGGTGTCACCTGTGAAGCCTTCCCTGCCTGCCCCCCACACCTAGGCAGAGTTAGTCAGCCTCTTGTGGTCTCTCAGAGCCTCCTGTGCAGGCTTCTGTTTGTGGCACTTGCTAGAGTGTGTTGTCATGTAAACAGTGTATTGCCTCCCCTACTTGAGTTCTTTGAGGGCTGGGACTGTGCCTCATTCATCGGTATGTCCTCAGGGTCTAACACAGAGCCTGGCACAAAGTAGGTGGCAGTAAAGTCTGAATAAATCAAGGAACGAGGTTCTATTCCCAGCACTTTCAGTCAGTATCGTTCCTTAGGCTCCCTATGTAATGATTAGGGTGAAAGAGCTTCCAAATCTCAGTAACATCTTTGAATCATCTCCCCAACCGCTTGGCCAGCACTCTATGCCATTTAGACAACTATAAATAAAAACGCTCAAATCTGAAAGGCAGCAGGCCATCCTCTGTGGTTTAAACGTTAAACTCGAGACTGACCTGTAATGGAAAGTGCTTCTGAGGGCCGAGTGAATTTTCCAAAAAAAATGTTTTTCTCCTCACACAAAATCATTCGAACATGATAAGTAAAATAATCCTCCTCTGTTGGTTATGAAGATTTTTAGGTCCATCTAACCAAATCCCTTCGGGAAGTCAGGGAGAATATAGTGACAGATGATAGGCAATGAAACTTTGAACCTCCTACTGTAAGGATAATATGTTTATTATGAAATACAATATTCATTGCACTCTGCTCTGAGGACCGCATGAGATGCCCTCATGCCATTATGCCTTATGTTGTTCTGTTGTGAAATAAGATATTCATTGGGAAATGTTGTGATGACTGTTCAATAAAGTAGCATGCTGTTTCCCGCTCCCTTCCTTGATTTTGAATGGCCTCAGTTAGAGTTTACTTTATCACTGAATATTTAACATAAACATGTGCTTGTAGTCGTCTCTGTCATGCATGTATATGTACACTGGGTGGGGTTCATTTCGCTGCTCCTTATCCCCTGAGCTCACTGTCGGACTGTGGGCCTGCTAGACGGCAGCCGCCCTCCGCCACATGCAGCACTGCTGGGGCCGCCTAGCCTCCAGCCCCTTCGCTCATTGGCAGTCTTGAAGTTGAGGCCATGTTCTTAAAGCTCTGAATTTACCTGTAGCTTCAGTATCAGGTTGTAGTTCTTCGAAAGATTTCTTTAACTGGGAAGAAAATGGGATACGCAGTCAAGGATTCTGACCATTTCTCTCTGTCTCTGCTACCACAGCCTTGCGGACGCCCTCATCGTTTCTCCTCTGGACTTGTGCAGTAGTACCTAAACATGTTGCCTTGCTTCCAGTACCTACCCATCATTGCCATTCTGCAGTTTCCCATAAGTTTTGTTCTAAATCACAGATCTCATCATTATTCGGAAGTCCTTTGAAGGCTATGCTTTGTGTACTGGCATTTCTGCATTCAGCCTGACATGAAAGACCTTTTATAGCCTGGACTCAGCCCAGTCTTCTCCTCACCCTCAGCTCTACTCCTTTCCACTCAAAAGAAGGTCTCTCTCAAAAGCCTCCTATACAGAGGCTGATTATTCCTCACATATGCCAAGCCCTGTCCCCTGTGCCTTTTCTCATTTTATTTTTCTCTTCCTAGTGTATCCTTTCCCAGTGATGTTATATGTGTCTTTTAAGATTCAAGTTAAATATTAGCTATCCTGTATAGATAGGCTGATTTTTTTAGACAGAAAACGTAGCACATATGCCTTTGTTAGTCTCTCTTGAGCTTACACACGTTTTCTAATTTGGGGACCCCCAGAGGCTAGTGTAGGACATTTGAGGTTCTAGAACCTGATTGTATGTCAGTCATTTGGGCAGTATACCATGAACTAGAAATAACAGTATCACTTGAAAAAAATGAGAGGAAAATGGCTTTGGAGTTGAAAGCCATTCCTTTACATACAAGTTTTCCCAACATTCCTACCTAGAGGAAATTTAGATAATGTTTTTGACAAGGGATGGTTAATTTTTACATCAAATCGAAAACTGTTCCGTTTGTTTTTGGCCAGAGAAGAGTGAGAAAGAGTTTCCCAAATAGTGCGGAGTGGCAAATCCTTCAGCCTCCCAGTGCCCCAGGTTTTCTGGTTTTCTTTTAATGCAGCAAGCTGCTTTATGAGATGTGCAGCCACTTGAAATATGAGTTACTACTCGTAAAAAGTTTCAAGTGGATAATGAAGATTCAAGAATGAGACTCACAGTGTAGCGCAGTCAATTTTGTTGCTACTGCTTTCCAGTACATCTCTGCCATTGAAATGAATTATTTATTGTAATTTATTTCAGCCATGGAAAATAAAACTGTTTTCATTGTGATGTGCACTGTAACATTCAGAATAGACACATCACATGCAGTACTCTCAATTAATTAATTCTGAAGTTTCATTCCAACTTTATCTTCTTTATGATAAGCTATGAGACTGGCAGGTAATTCTTTCCCCAATAAACTATGATTAAAATGAATGTTTTGAGAACTAGGGGTAATGTTGGTAATGGAGAAAATTGAAACAACAGCAAAACTAGGTTGTGTATTTCCTTAGATTTTACAGTGGATGGAAGGGTTTTTAAATATTCTAGGCAATTTATCACTTGGAGGAAAACTTTTTCTCCCTTAACTTTTTGTAAGGAGTGGGTGGAAGAGGAGGGTGCCCTTAGTTTAGATGTGGAACCGTGCAATGCTAATGTATGACCAAAGCCAGCTGAGTTAACCAGTCCTGCAGTACCTTTATTGGTAAGAAGTTTTTTTGCCGTTTTTTGTTTTTTGGTTTTTTTTAAAAGCAAAGTTAGCATTGTACAAAGGCCAAGAGGCAGGACTCCCAAATGATTTTTCAGAGGAGAATGGGTCACCTGTAATTGATTGCAATCTTGTTTCTTCTAAAAAGAGGCTCGCCTCATGCATTTCATTTGATTTTTTTTTTTTCATTTAAAGTGCTAAATAGTTGCTTCTGTTATGAGACTGCAAAGACACTATGAGAACTTAGGAATGTGCTTAATATGTACAGATATTAAAAGATTTAATATAACTTAGGTGGTGGGGCTTAGTCCAGGCAGAAAAATATTTGCTTATCTGTCCATTACTTTCATTTTTCATAACATTCCACTAATATCACGTTGCTAGACAGCAGACAAAGAAACAATTGATTCCTTTTCCCTAAAGATGACCAGTATCTAATTTGAGGAGGATCACATTTCAATATCTGCTATGCACATGGCCTAAGAACAGCGCTTGGTAATGACAGCAACTCGCTTACTTCCACAAGCACTGAAAATCTGGAAGCTTTTCCTCCTTTGGCAGCATTCAGATTCTTCCAGATCGTAGATCTTCAACCAGGGCATGGGGCTCTGGAGAAATTGCTGTGGAGATGGGTAGAAGGTTTCTCTGCTTTTTCAGGTTCTACTACACTATCGTTTTTGTTTTGTTGTTTTTATTGCTGTTGCTAGGGCCAGCCTTCCTCCTCCTCTCCTAACTGGCCTTCTGAAAAGCCAGTTACAGGTGCCAGAGGGTTCTTGAGACTCAGAAGCATCTCTCAAGTGTTTGGTGCATTTATCGGTTGTTCTCAAAACATCAGCAACTCATTGCATCAAAAAGCAATCGAGCTTGGTCAGCAGTACATATAATTGTGTATCCTACCCCCTCTTCTCATTAAGGGCCCCCACCAAGCAGATTAAGGCACCCCATTCCACAGACACACCCTCTTGGGCACAGCCCTGATCATCTTTGCTTTGTCCTCCTCTCCCCACCTCTGTCTGGATCTAGGTACAGGGACGCTTTGTCTTTGGTCTCTCATCTCTTCTTTGGTCCATCCTTCTTCTATATAAACCAAAGCCTCCTTCTCAGCCCCTCCTTCCACCACCTTTTGGAGAAGACAGATTGCTCTTGCCCCATTCCCATTTTCCATTTCCCTGGTCAACAGGGAGCAAAGTTGCAGTGTAACTAAAAGGTCATTCAGCCCTGAGCAAAGAGGCCAGGATAGAGAGGGAAGAGCTGAAGTTCCCTAAACATGTTAAGGATTTGATCCCCATAGATCAGAGTTCATATCATCACTTCAGGTTCAGTTTTGTTTTTCTGAATCAGATGGGGAGCAGGAGGGAGGAGTTGGAATTTTTTTTCACCTATTTCTTAGACTTTGTGGAATATTTTTTAGTTTTTTTAATCAATATGTTCGAAGAACATTAACAATGAAAAGTGCTCACTTTATAGGGAGTATTGTAACTCGAAGAAAATTAGCTTAATTAACTAATGTTTTCTATGATGTTAATTTAAATTGCCATATACTTTTGGTGGGAGGGAAACCAGTGGTTCATTGGACCATGTTCCAGAGACAATCTATTAATTATGTCTACTGCTGTTCATCTTGAGAGGCTGAAAATATGTTAACCAAATTTATAAAAGCTCTAGGTGGGAGGCAAGAAGGTCTGCTGCGAACTCACCAGGAACCTCTGCCCTGGATTCCAATCACAGGGATTTCAGTAGCTGCCCGACTCTTGATCAGGTGGCAGAGTGGCCGAACAGAGGAGATACACATGGGCAGCATAGCTGGGAGGCTCACTGAAGGTGGAAGAATGAGCCACGCCCAGAAACGAGCCTTTCCTTTCACACCATGAATCCGCTAGAAGTCTACAGTGGGGGCCAGACACACTGCCGCGACCACCACTGCGGCAGTCCTGGTCCTCACCCACAGGCAGCCTGAGGGTGGCAGGCAACAGCCTCCGGACTCAGGCGGACCTGTGCACATGTCCTGGTTCCACTTCACATGGTGGTAGCTGATAGCTGTGATGCCTTGAGCAAGTGACTGACTTGCTCAGGACTTCAGATCCCTAGTCTATGAAATGGGGATAATACCTACCTCAGGGTTAGCTGAGAGTTACAGACAGTGTGTGCCTAACAGAGTGCTGAGCACCCAAGGGCTCTCCGTAAACGTATCTTTTCCCGCTGGGCAGTGAGAAAACTCAGGCACAGCTTACTCTTAGGTGGAAGTGCTTGTCATTAGAAAAGATGGTGCCTCAGCCTTTGGCTTGGTGACCTGAAAGGCCCTAGGGAGCTCTTCCCGGCAGCTGCTGGCTAGAGAGGCAACAGTGGCTTAGAAGAGTTCTCAGGATCTGCACACAAAAGCAAGATCCTTGGAAATGAACAATGTATTAATTTACATATTTACCCATTTCAGGTTTTAGCCATAGAATGAGGCCAGAACTTCTCTGTTTTCTGTACAATTCCCTTTCGGCTCTTTAGCTCTTTATACTTTAGTTGATATTTCACTCATCCTTTCCCATTCATTCATTTATTCATTTATGTATTCATTCTGTCTTCCAGTAGCTATTTCCTGAGCCTCTGATCGGTGCCAGATGCCATACTAGGCACTAGGGATACAGAGAAAAGTCCCCCATGGTCCCAGCCCCGCAGAAGTTTACAGACCAGTCTCCCGACCCCACCCCATTGCAGTCATCACCCTGTACGCACTCAAGCCACACCTCTCCAGCCATCCTTCTTCACTCAGCTTCTAGACCCATTGAGCCTCCAGCCTCCTTAGAAAGAGTACATACTCACCGTGTAGCAGTAAAGCATCCAGCACAAACCACACCTTTGCTTATTCTACACAGGCAGAAGATAGAACAGGAAGCATCTGAAGTGAGAGCATGTAGTTACCACCTTGCTGTAGGGGAAGAGTGACCCAGCATATTGGAGTAGGCGAGTCCACTGTGCTTTGTGCTTGTGCTTTACATGCCATTTTAGGGTGGAAACATAGGAGAGGAGCTGAGGAGCAAACAGAGACCCATGTAGCACAACATTGCTTTGTCTTATTTTTCCAGATCAGATATTTGTAGCCTAGCTTCGTGTTTTATTTAGAAGATTACAAGATTTCAGAACAACAGAAATACTGTCATTCAAAATCCATACTAATACATGTGCCAGACCAAATAGGACTGATTTTTGGACTGCTTTCTATTTTAGGGTTTTTTTGCTTGTTTGTTTGCTTATTGCAACTCCCAATGAGGGTAGCTGATAGTCAGAATATAATCTCGTTTATCTGTCCATAAGCAAGACATGAAATGGGGTGCTTCCCGGAGCCATGAGATGCCACTGGGCCAGATCAGGCAGGGGTAACCATAGTTGGAGTAGAGGAGCGCTGGTAACGATCTGAGTGCCTGTGGGAGCAGTCAGTCCTCACAGCAGCCCTTCAGAGTAGTTGCCGTAATCCTTCACTTTATGTGTGAAGAAATAAGGGCTCAGAGAAGTGAAACAACTTGCCCAGCATCCCAGGTTACAGAAGTGGCAGGGCCAGGTTTGGCCTTAGTTCTGCCTGTCTCCAAAGTCTGTCCCTGTCAAACCATGTTGGTTTTGCTTCACTGAGAGAAATTTTCTACAAACTCATGCCAGAGCCCTTTGGGAAGGAGGAAGGAGAACAAGGAAGCACCACCTGAGACAGTGTGGTGTCTGGTTTTCCTTAAGTGGACTAAGCCTCACGACTCCCCTTCCCAAGTGGTCCATTCCCTGGTTGGGCAGAATAACTGCTTAGGATAATACAGTGGATAATGTGTGTGTTTCTTGGACGTAGGCTCTGGAAACTGTAGCCTGGGTTGGGCAAATTTGAAATGGCCACTCCAGCCATGCCTGTAACAGTGCAGGAAGTGAGCAGAGGTTGGGGGAGTGGGGGCCCCGCTCATGCAGCATTCCTTATACTGAACGCTGATGGCGCTTTGTGACTCAGTGCAGGCTGGGGTGGGCCACTGCAGAGTCGCCAAGGGCTCTCTCCTTTCAGTCTTGACTTGTTCGCATCGATAACCACCAGAGATTTCACATTCCCTGCAACAGGATTCTGTACTTAGGCATTTCACCCAGTATTCTTCCATATGGGGGGGCCTTTCTCCAGAGGGGCTTGCCACACTGGTTGAACTGTTTCCCCATATCCTCTAGGAGTATTAGAAATAAGAACTCTGGAAATGAGTTGCCACGTCAGTACCCTTTGAGCGGATTTGCTCACTAATTTCCATTTTTCTGGAAGAGTAAAAGAGAAAAAAAAAAATCCTCCATTTTAGCCAACTTTATTTTTAGAAAAGTATTTTATTCAAACATCCCCTTACTTATTACAGACATAAATACATGCATTCAGACAAATGAATCCACGAGAGGACCGTATAAAGTAATTGGCACGTCACTTCAGCATGCTTTGTCAGTTAGTGGAGGACTTCGGTGCCTCTAACTTTAATCTTTTCCATTAAAATATCCATTCTGCCTTCAGATTGTGAAACCCATAATATTTTAGGCTGTCTCCGTGGATCTGTTAGTTTTGCTTGTCAGACTAATTTAATTTGTGGCTCTATGACTTTGGGTGGCTTGTTAAATTGTACATGGGAACATGTGATCTGCAAATGATGTTCAACATGCCAGGCTTAAGACCTAGTTTCTCCCCAGAGACACTGGACATACAGTAAATGTGTATTGGCAGATTTCATTTGCAACCAGCCTAACTGTTAGGATGATGATGATGTGTGAAATGGCAGATGTTTAAGCGCATTACTGTTGCTTTTATATACCTTAAATGTTTATAACACTTTTTGAAGCACTTTTTATATCCACCGTCTCATTTGATTCTCTGAGCTTCCTTGGTACTGGGTTATCATTTCCCTCTTTATAGCTAATGAAACTGAGACACAGAGAGAAAGGTTCAGTGACTTGCCTGAGAACACAGGGTAAATTGGATTGCAAAAATGCCAGAGGACAAAGCCAGATGTCACCAAAGCCTAGTCAGGGCGGTGTGTGTAGTAGACTTTGCCACATAATTGCCATTTTCCCCTGCCCTCCTTTGAGGAAAGGAGCTCTGAAGCGGCGAAAACAGGAAGGGCTAGAGATGGGAGGTAAAGAGTCCAAGAAGCAGAAACTGTAGCATCAGCTCCATATGGATGGCCACAGCTTGCTTGCTTCACGGCTCTTTGCCTGGACTGTTGCAGCAGCCTCATCTCTGGTCTCCCTCCTTGACTGTCACCTGCACAGTACACGTTCCAAATGTCCCCAGAGAGAGCTTTCTTAAGTACAAATCGGAGCATGTCTCTCTTTTGCTGCAAACCCATCACTGGCTCCCACTGCCAGATTCTTCATCGCGGTCTTCCAGCCTACACTGGGGTCTTGCTTCTGGCCCGCCTCTCTTCTGCCACACTGCATTCCTCACCACTGTAGAACCCACTGTGTTCTTTCCCAACCTCCTTTTTTGCTGCTGTCTCTGCTTAGAACACATTTATGGTGAACTCCGTAAACATGACCTTCTCTGTGGAGCCTCCCCTGATTCTCAGGGACCCAGAAGCATCCCTCTTTCCGCTGCATGCCCACAGCAACTTAGCCCAGCCTAGTGCCCCTTATCTCTGTGCGGAGTAGTCTGCCCCAGGGAGTTTTTAGCTCCTCAAGGACGGAGGTTGTGGTAGATGCCTGTGTTCTCTTACCGCCTCCCAGGTGTCTTGCAGAATTGGAACTTAAGAAAATGGATGAGTATGAAATGTAAGAGTGAAGTGAGTACATGAGTGAATTAGTGTATGAGGAATGAGTGAGAAGACTTTAACAGCCTGAGCCAGCAGGAAACTTGACTTCCAGCGTTACCTGGCATGTGCCCCATTTCTCCCTCTTGTCTGAGAGGAGTCATGGAGAGATATTGCCCCTCCATAGCTTGACGTCTTTGGTGAAATGAGAGGCAGGAAGAAAGGTGAGCTGGGTTTTTGCCTGGTGACCTAGTATAGAGGAAAGCACATCAGGGTTGAGAGGCAGGGACTGATCCTCTTGGCTCTGTGGCCTCTGACTTCTGCCCACCCAGAAGGTTCTCACCAGAGGTTTTGGTGGTGGGAACTCTTCCTCAGGGAGCTGAGAGTCTTTGCCAAGAGTTCCTATGGCAGCATCATAGGCTTCCAGAGTCAAAGCTGTTTTTTTGTCCAGGAAGCACCTTCATGTCTGATGGCAAGATGTGGGGATAGAAGGTGAGCACATAGAAGGCCTGGGACGGGGGGGAACTCTGAGCCAGGGCATCAGTGTCTCACGTGACTCTGTCTTCTAGATGATGTCTGTCCTCATGAATACCATTGTCTTTGAAGACTGTCGGAACCAGTGGTCAGTATCCAGGCCTCTCCTGGGGCTCATCCTGCTCAACGCGAAGGTGAGTGCAGTTGCAGGAAGGTCCACAGGAGGCGACCACTGGGAAGAGGGAGCAGCTGTACACCAGGCCAAGCTGTGACGAAGACAGGGAAGCCAACCGAGCTCGAGCTGGGACCTTGAGCACCCAGGACAAGGCCGTATTCCCCCAGAAGGCCCTTCCCCAGAGGCCTCAGATCTCCTTCAGTTAAGTAGAGGCCTCACACTAGCTTTTCTGGCACCTGGAGCGCTGCACTGGACGGGAGGTTTGCTCAGCAGTGCTTCCAGCTCCCCCCCACTCCCTTCCCTGTTCCAGGAGATTGTGGGCAACAACCCCTTTTGCCCCTTCCTAGGCCTCCTTTCCTTTGTGGGATCCCCACTGCCCTCAGTGGTAGCAGTAGCCCCTCAGGGCCAAACACAGAGGCAGCACCCTTCATCCGGAGCACGAGTCTCCAGTCCTTAAGTGCACGCACCACTGTGGGCTGCCTCCCAAGTTCTCCAGCTTCCCCTTGAACCCACCCCTGTTTCCCCAGCAGTCAGTAGGAACAGCGCATTACTGCTCGGGAGAATGAATTGTCTATACAATCAGAGAGTACTGGGGAAGAAGACAGTGAGATTAGAGGCAGCCGCGTACATTAAAATTCAAACTGAAATCCCAGCCTTGGAAGGAAACTAATAGAAGAAGAAAATATATCAAAAAGAGAAGAGCTGTCTCATCATTCACCTGTGCTGAAGTATCCAATTTTAGCCACATTCAGTAGCACTGTCATTCATCTTCCCTCAGTGTTATTGTGATTTAAATCCAAGCTGTATAAAAGAGAGCAGTTCTTTTAAAATGATTGAGAGGGAATAAGGGCAAATTCAGTGTTTAGAAAAAGCTTATGACATCACAATATTATACTTTACTGATGGAGGCAATATTTCATGGTTTGGGATGAAAAACTAATAATTTTCTATTTGGTGTGAGTCACTGCATCATTATAAAAGGGAAAAATAAGTAGTTTTGTGCATTCCCAGTCTTGTTCGGGAAGACATTGTGGTTTAAGTGTAATGCCTCTGATATATAGTATTTAAGTATTAGTCTGACTACATATTAATTATGTTTGTTTTTGATGTGAGCTGTTTTAATGTATGATGGAAATTAAATATCATGCTGTTTGGGCTTGGAAGGATAAACACATGACTGGCAGAATGTTGTCTTTGTGCTGAAATTAGGCTGTTTCCAATGATTAGGAGCTGCTTTTAGCATAAGAGTTTGTGTGTGTAAAAGCCCACAGACATCAGCAGAGAAGAAAGGGCTGTGCAGTTCTTTGTGACCAGGTGTGACAGGTGTTTTTCTTAGTGCCAGAAAGCTCTCCCAGAGCTAAGCAAGTCCCTGTAGTACCCCACCTCAGCAGAACAGACCCATCCTAACTCAGGAGGACACGGACTTGGAACAGAGCCTGGGGTCGTTTGAGGGGTAGTTCACTGAAGCCACCGAAGACGAAGAGGCCTTAGGAGGGACCCTGGACTTGGTCGCCCAAAGTGCTCCTTGGGCATTTTTGGTTCAGTTCTTCCCCTCAGCCTAAGAGGTCCTTCCTCTTTCAGCCTTTCTGTGACTATTGTTGATGAGACTCAGGAAGACCTTTATGTGCTTGGTCCCCCACAGAGGAGGCGAGGACTCCATCAGCCTAAACTGTTCCGTGACAATAAAGCAACTATAGGAAGAGGTTTTTATGAGAAGGGATAATACAGTTTATACTCAGGAATGTCTCTGTTGCTTTGGTTTTCCCTAAAGGCTTAAAGTTCAGAGGGGACCTGGACCAAAGCCCCTTTGAGAGTTAGGAGCCCTGAGCACTTTGGAGTCGGTCTAGCCCTCCCCTACAGCTCTCCTCAGGCCCCAGATTGGAGCCAGTGTTCTGACACTTGTTCTGTCTCCCAACAGTATTTCAGTGAACTGAGGGCAAGTCTGATAAACAGCCAGCCTCTCCCCAAGCAGGAGGTCCTTGCCCAGTGCTTCAGGAACCTAATGGAAGGAGTGGAGCAGAACCTGTCTGTCAAGAACAGAGACAGGTAAGCAGCGCCCCATAGTTTAGCATCTCTGGGGTAGGTGGACGTTCCGGGATTGTGCTTAACACATCTCACATACTGATGTGGCTTTTCTATTACACCTTGTAATCCTAGACTCAATTTAGTTCCATCCAGTAAATATGAATGGGTAGTTGCTTTCTTCCAAGCATCACACTAGGTACTGTAGAGCAGCGGTCCCCAACCTTTTTGGCACCAGGGACCAGTTTCGTGGAAGACAATTTTTCCAGGGGGCGGGGCGGGGTGGGGTGTTCAGGCGGTAATGTGAGCGATGGGGATAATGGGGATGAGCGATGGGGATCGGCAGACGAAGCTTCAGTCGCCCGCGGCCCAGGGGTTGGGGACCCCTGCTATAGAGGATGCAGAGATGAATAAAATGCAGCCTTTGCCCTTAAGCAGTTTATAATCCAACAGGAGGGAGAGAAAAAAAATAACTAATTGAAAAGGTTAAAAGAAGGAAAGTTTAGATCTGCTATGAAGGACAAAGACAGGCCTCCTGGCATTTGAACAGGCGTAGGCTTTGAGGTCAGACAGACTCCAATTTAAATTTTATCCCTGCCCTTTATAGGCTGTGTGGCAGTGAGTAAGGTAGTCAAGTTCTCTGATCCTCAGTTTTCTCACCAGTAAAACAGAGATGATGATAATTGATTGTGACCTTTAAATGACAGAATATAGTAAACATGGTACCCAGGACATATGATGCACAGTAAGTAGTTCCTTCCTCTGTCTGACCTTTAAAAGTGGTTGGTTTTGCAAGAACAGAGACAGGTAAGTTGCCAGTGAGATCTTGATGAGGAACCCAAACTTATCACCTATGCCTGAATTCATTCATTCATTCATTCATTCATTTAGTTCATAAAATTTTATTAAGAATCTGCTATGTGCCAGGCACTGGGGATACCACTGAGGAACTAATTGTTCCAGGTTTTTGCCCTCACGGAGCTTCTAGTGGAAGAGACAGGCATAACGAATGATGGAGAGAGAAAATGTTTTCAGGGAAAAAAAAAAAAAAAAAATACTTGCCTCATCCGTTTATAAAAGTGGTAGCGTTCAAACACTGCGCCATTTGAAATGCATATTAATCATCCCGATAGCCGCAAGCCAAAACCTGGGCTTTGGTAATACAAGGCCAAGTCAGATGGGCTCTGTGGACATGTTCCCTTGACTGCTTGTTCCGAGCCAAGATCCTCTATCAGGCAAAAAAGGGCAGCCTCCAGGGCTAGCAGGAGAAGAGACTTCGTGAAGGAAGAGGGGACCCTTCCCTACATGCTTCGGGGGGAAATTGCTTCACCTGAGGCTTGGGAATTTGAGTACCGCCTCCTGAGCCGCTCTGTGAAATGGTGTCAGACAAGCTCTCGTTTAGTGAGAGTACTAGCTAGCAAGGACTGGGTGTTTTCCATGTGCCAGGCAGGATGTTGAGCACTTAACACGCATCGTCTCACCTGACTCAGTAAATTCTCACTTCCCACAATCCCATAAGCTAGCTACTCATGTGGGGCACCAAGACAAGAGATCACCCAGCTTAGAAGTGATGGAGCCAGGATTTGAACCCAGGTAGTCTTACCCAGTGCCCCCTCTTTTTGAAGCACTTAGTTTGGTTTCCTTATCTGCAAATGAGGATACTGACACCTACTTTGGAGAAGACTTGTGATGATTAAATGAATTTATATGTAAACTCAACCAGTGCCAGGCACATAAGCTTTTGTTCTTTTCTTTATATTCCGTACCATCTATAACGTAATTTGACTTTTAAAAATAATTTTTAAATAGTATAACCACAGAATACACCCCTCGAAATGGTCAGAGTGTATTTGCTGGTAACCCTTGTTTTCCGGGAGGGGAAGGAGGAGGGCCTGCTGCTGGCAGAGCAGTAGTGGTCGGTGAAATGGGAGGAAGGAGCTCAGCCAGGACCTAGGGCCGTCTCCAGGGTCCTGAACTCCGCCACCAGAGCTTCACACAGCCTCAGCCTTGCCACTGCCCTCAGCCCTTTCTTACTCTTTCCACAGGTTCACCCAGAACCTCTCCGTCTTCAGAAGAGATGTGGCAGAGGCCCTGCGCAGTGATGGCAGCACCGAACCGTGCAGTCTGGACATGATGAGCTGACCCGACTTCTGACCATGTGCCGAGCAACTTTTATCAAGAGACTTGTGGGTCTGGATCCCAGGACAGTGATGTTGGCTAGCCCAGGGGAATCTATTTTTCAAAACAAACAAACAACAACAACAAAAGCCCTACCTTTTTATAAGCCTGGCCTAATTATAAGAATTTATAATAGCGCACAAACAATGTAAATTCTCAATCTTTGCACTGAAAAAGCAAAAGATGTGTTCTCAGTCTTTCTATAAAATATCATTTATCTTTGTTCTTACAATGCTCTGAAAGGGTGTAGAGACAATATTTAACCAAAGAATATAATAAACCAGGTTTACACCTAAGTGTGTACTAGTTAATGGTTCTGCAGTCAAGGTTGTGAATTTGTGAGAGATGCAGCCTTCAACATAGATCCCGGATTGAAACAAATATACCATTTGAACCTGTTAAATTAGTAGTTTGTTATGAGTCTGGAAAAAGCAGCACTGGGGACTCTGAGCTGTGGGCACTTAGAACGAGCCTGGGAGCTCTCCAGAGCATGCCACAGGACTGCACACAGCCCTCTCCGCCTCAGCAGCGTCTGATAAAGTTGAGAGACAGTAACACAATTAAATGACTTACAAACAACGTTTGCTCTTCACTGGCATAAATCTGAAGTGGTTTAGTCTAGAAGAATTAAGCTGTGCAATTCCTGCCTGCAGAGATATTTCTTCAGAAGGAGTAGGTAGCCCCAGCAAGTAGCTCTGGGTGCTACCAGCACCCAGGCCTGCCTCCATTTAATTTTTAAGAGAAGCTGAGGGTGTCCAGTCAAAATACAGATTCAAAGCAGCTCTGCCTTCTTGGGCCACCCAGAACAGTGCTAGGTGCTAAAGTATAGATTTTCAGAGGATGAGGATCAGCTGGTGTTCATCCTTCCACACAAACTCTTACTACTGTGGGGACTGCAGCTCAACCCAAACCCAGGACAAGGAGGAAGCCTTTACAGTTTGTGAGGGGCTGGAACTAGGCTATTAATTTGAGATTGCCACTGTCAGATGGCTTTGGTGTCTCGCTGCTCCGTCTTCATGGTTCAGGCTTGTAGTAAATATTGTTCCCTTTATTTCTGATAAGACATGAAAGGTTGGCCTTACTGTTGAAGAAGAAGTAAATCTACAAGCTCCTGTTATAATCTCGTTTCTCAGACTAGTATTTCTTGAAAACTTTCTTGATAGCTGAGTTTTACAACAGGCTTGTCACAGAAAAGCAAAGTCACCCAAGTTTATCTCAAAATGTTTGTCTTCCATGTGTGAACCCAGGAAATCAGGGAAAAGTATGTTCTAGGTAGGGTTACTTCTGGTATCTAATGGAGAAGGAAGCCTCAACCTTACACTATGTTTCATTAGCAGTGGGAGAAATAATTTTCCACAAGAAGGCAAATTCTGAACTTCATAAAACCTCAGCTGTTTAGAGAATTCTGACTTGAGAAGTTTCTCTTTCTCATGGGCTTATTACTGTGCACTACTCCTCCCCCAAAAATCCTTCATCAAGACCTGTCCCCTTCTGACACTGTTTTTTGGTTTGTTTGTTTTTTGTTTTTGTTTTTTTTTTTTGAAAAAAGTCCAAGACCTGGGAGTTCCCTGGTGGCCTAGTGGTTAGGATTCCGGGCTTTCACTGCCATGGCCCGGCTTCAACCCCTGGTCGGGGAACTAAGATCCTGCAAGCCGCGTGGCGTGGCCAAAATAAATAAATAAATAAATAATAAAAAGGTCCAAGACCTAAAAGCACCGTATTATTTGCATTTAAATACTCACAAGAAAATCACCATGTATACTTGCTTTTCTTGACCACATCGCCAAAGGTCGCCTGGTGGTTTCTCCCCAGCCAGGAAAGGCTCTGTCTTGGCCTTGGAGAGCTGCTGTGGGGGAGGACTTGTCAGGCCTGCCCCAGCCCCACTTCAGCAGGGCCTGCTCATGGCGCCGGGTGGGCAGAGCACATGGAGAGGCGGCGCGCACAGCGGGGAACAGACTCAGCAGAGCGGCGGAACGTCTGCCGTGCCCCCCCCCATCTGACCCCTCACCTAGTCCTCACAACAGCCCTGTGAAGGTGGACAGCACTCCTCCCACTTTTCAGGCGAGGAAGCTGAGGCTCAAAGGTGGTACACAGCTTACACTGGTCACACAGGCAGGATTTGACCCCAGGTCTGTGTCACCGCAAAGGAATTCCCGGCCTCTCCAAGACCTGTATTTGAGAATGATGAGTTGAAACCAGTTAATGTTTACATCCAGTACCATGTGTTTTTCAGAACTCTGTTGCTGTGTAACAAATGACCCCGACATGCAGTGGCTTAGAGCAACACTGCTCATCTCACAGTTCCGGTGAGTGCTCTGCCTCAGGGTCTCCCAGGCTGCAGCCGGCGTTGTGGGCCAGGGCCCTGATCATCACCAGGCTTGCCGGGAAAGGACCTGCTTCCAGCCTCCTCGCGGCTCTTGGCAGGAGTCGGCTCCTCGCAGGTTGGTGGACCGAGCCTCAGCTCCTCGCCAAGTGGCCTGTCCACAGGGCGGCTCACAACTTGGCATCTCGCTTCAGCAGAGCAAGAGGGAGAGAAGCACAGCAGTCTGGAAGTCACAGCCTCTCATAACCTAATCGCAGAGGGGCCACGCATCATTTTCCCTGTATTCTCTTCATTGGAAGTAAATCACTGGACCAGCCCACACCCAAGGGGAGGGGTTATACAAAGGCGGGAGGCAGGGGTCTTCGGGAGCCATGTTCAAAGCCACCTGCCACGACTCTTACCTGGCCTTTGCTGGAGAGGTTGAGTTTGGCTACAGGTTTCTCCCCTGAGACCTGGAAAGGAATCCTGATTCTCCTTGGAGAGCTAAGTTCCATTCTGTGCCCTTTCTCAGGGAAGAGGAGGGAGTGGGGAAGCTGGGGTGTTTGCAGAGCACATCAGACTGCACGCTCACCGCCCCCCCCCCCGACCCAGTGGGTCCTGGTTTGGAACTGCGCCCCACCCGCTTAGGCCAGCCTTGCCAGAGTCGGCCTTGGTAAGGGATTGCGGGGGCTCCGGGGGAAAGCTGGAGTCCCCCGTGGGAGTTCTCTGCAGGGCCATCCTATCCCAAGGGTAAAGCAAGCACTCAAGGACACACCCAATCTTGCGGAGCCTGCACGAAAGAGAGCTAGTTGGATCTGTTACAGCAGCGGTCCCCAACCTTTTTGGCACCAGGGACCGGTTTCGTGGAAGACAGTTTTTCCACCGTCGGGGGTTGCAGGGGGGCGTGGGGGGATGTTTCAGGCAGTAACGCGAGCGATGGGGGGCGGCAGAGGAAGTTTCGCTCGCTCCCCCGCCACTCACCTCCTGCTGTGCGGCCGGGTTCCTAACAGGCTGCAGGCCCGACCGGTATTGGTCCGCGGCCTGGGGGTTGGGGACCCCTGTGTTACATGCTCCAGTCAGATCGCAGGTGTATGTGACTTACACTCAGCAACAGGAAAAAATAAATGATCCTGGCAGTTCCTCGGGGTCTACCACCTACCCAGCATCTGGCCCAGAGTGAGCAGGAGAGGAATGATCGGGCCGCTGCCGGTGCACCTCGCCCTCCTGATGAGCTCCTGGCAGGCGAACGGGTCTTGTCCACCAGTGCGGGGCTCTAGGTCAAGCCAACAGCTTCAGCTGATAGTCAAGCAAGAAACAGTTTGAAGGTATTATGACCGCAGGACTTTTGCCTTCGCCACTGACTTAAGAACCGGACCCCTGAGAGCTGTATCCTGTTTGTGTTCTAGATGTTTCTGTGTTTTCTGTGCTTTCCAATCAGGCTTCTCTAGAACAGGGGATGAGGGTGCTGTACCATGTGATGATCGGAGCAGCCAGAAAAGCCCTGTTGGCCCCTGGCCTCCCTTCCACTGGCCCTGCCAACCTAGAAGTGCCTTTGGGTTATGGTACTGGAAGCCCCTGTCGACACGCGCAACTGACCTGGCATTGGCTGTGAGCTGAGCTCAGTGACTGAGTTAACTACCAACAGAGCTGAGCGTGAGAGCAAAGAACAGGGTAGGTTTGGTGAGAGAAACTGGGGAAAGTGGAAGAGCTGGCATACGGGAGCCTTGTCTAGACGGAGGCCAGTCCAGCAGCGTAGGCGAGGCAGCATTTGAGAGAACCCAGCACCTTATGGTGAGGAGGGAAAGAGCGCCTGAAGATCAGGGCGGGGCAGAGTAGAGAGGGAGACAGTGAAAGTCCCAAGATGAACACTAAACAACTAGAACCACTATCATTTAATGAGCACCCACGAAGCACTGCAAATCATGATCTCATTTAAATGTAATGCTTACCAATAAGAAAATCAAGTAAGTATTGATATTATCCTCATTTTAGAGATGAAAAAACTGAGACTAAAAGACTGACCCGAGCCACACAGCTAAAAAGTGGACGAGCCAGGATTCAAAGTCAGGTCATCCTGACTACAAAACTCATGTTTCTTTTCCACTAACATCCCTTAAGCTAGGTACTTCACCACAGGGCTTTGGAGACAGTTGGGTGGGGAGGTGCATATGGACCCACTGGGACCCCCAGATGGGGCTGGTCACTCCCCAAGAAAGGGCAGTCCCACAGGGCCCCTTGTGTGCTGTGTCTGTGGCTTCTGCCACTGATTCGTCCTCCTCCCTGAACTTTATAAAATCATTCTTGAGACTTTTTAATGTTTTATTGAGGTGTAAGTTTACAATGACAGCAAACCTTTCAAACTACAGCAAGAGTAACCTGCCTCCTTGGCATATTAAAAAATAATGTTAGTGTGGGTTTTTACATCCCATAGTTTGGATTGCTGATACGAGTGCTTCCTTGACAAGATTCTTTTTGAGGTTTACAGAAAGCGTAATAAAATATGTAAGTTACATTTCCACAAACAAAAGCTATAACATAAGTTATTTATAAGCGTGAGATACAAACAGTATCACGATAAATAAACCATAAGGGTACCTGCAACATCCATCTTAATGTAATTTGCCCAACAAAAGTGTTGAAACGAAGTCAAATTTAGTAGAGAAATCTGTCAGGAAGAAAGGAAAGTTGTAAAACACAAAATGGGGGAATTGGCTGATGGGGTGGGAGCAAACAAGGGCACGAGATCGGGTGTGAAGGCACCTCAGAAGGCCACGGCCTGTGCCTGCCCTCGGTGCCTGCCCTCGCCCCCTGAGCCTGCGTCCTCCCAGCAAGCCCTGCTACCTGCAGGCGCATGTGTCACCAGCCCGCACGAGGGAAGGACTCTCCCCTCCCCTCCCCCTTCCTGTCTTACACCCTCTCTCCTAACCCCCAGCCCTTTGGCAGCTCCCTCAGGCTGCTGCCAGCCTCCCTGCCAGGCTGGGCCATCCTCAAGGCCAGGGCCTGGGTCTGACTCAGCACAAGGATCCTGGAGATCATTCGTTCACTCATTCATTCACCTACCACAGATAAAGCAGTGAATGAGGCAAAGTCTCTGCCTTCAGAGAGCTGGTGAGCAGGGGAAATAAGATGGGTTCCAAAGGCAACGAGGCAATGATGAAAATAAACAGGGATAGACAGTGGCTGGGGGAGAGGAGGGCTGCTTTAGAGGATGGGCAGAGAGGCAAGAGGTGGCCTGGGCCTTAAAAGGTGGAAAGGCACCAGCCGTGGGCGGAGCTGGGGGAGGCGAATGCTGAACTGAGTACACGCGAATTACTGGACACACTTCTGACCCCTTCTTCCTTATCCCTCGTCTGACCTTGCTGTGTGCTATTCAGTTTAATACCGCAAACTCTTAATGACCATCCAGTGGGCCTTGGGCCAGCCCCAGGACATGAACTTGAACGCCACCAACACCGTTCTGCCCTGGAGGCACTCCCGGAACAGTGGGGGAGACAGAAGTGAGCCCACTGCGGGCAGCCGCTGCTCCGGGGCTCCTTCCCCTGGACCACCCACTGATTTCCTATGACTTAGAATCCTTACTACCTGCTCCCAGAGCAAAAATGGGTGTGTGAGGTAAAGGGAAAAGCATGGGCTTTGGAGTCAAGACAGTCCTGGGTTCCAATCCCAGCTTCAGCCCTTCCCCACCACATGCCCTCTAGTCCTCCCCGTCGGGGGAGGCAGCGATGAAGAGCTCAGACTGCATTACTCCCACTATCAGATGGGGAAATGGAGGCCCAAAGTTGGGACATGGTCCAGAAAATTGGAGTATGTGCTCAGTAAATACTTGAATAAATGAATGGATGAGTGAATAAGTTTGGGCAGGTGTCTTTAGAGCCTTCCATCACGAGAAATAGAAGGGCCCCTAGAGACTCCCAACTAGGGGCTGTGAACCAAGGATGGAGGGTGGGCAGGTATGCAACCTGGGGTTTGTGTCTTTGTCTATGGAAGTGGTCCATAATATTTTCATCAATCTTGCAAATTCGGTTGCTGACCCAAATATCTTTAAGAGCCCTGATTCAAACCCTACCCCATTTTACAGACAGGGAAATTGAGTCCCAGTTTACACAGGAAGTCGGTGGTAGAGTGAGCCTGAACTGGGTCCTCCTGCATGTGGACAACTGGAAATGCCGACATCCTGACTCTCATCCCTAAAGCCCCCCCCTCTGTCTCCTATATGACACCCAGCAAGACCTCCAGCAGCGCTATCCCTTCTCCCACCTTCTCCATCGGGAGGAGGAGAGGATGCACTACATCCTGGAAGTCTTTCTGGCCTCATGAGTCTGGGCCACCAGCTCCCAGTTGTTAGAGGTTTTCTCATCTCTCTCTCTGTGTGCGTGTGTGTGTGTGTGTGTATGTGTGTGTGTATCTCCATCTCTGTCATTGTTCAATTGATAGCAGGTAAGAATGAACAGCAAAAAATTACAATTTCAGGAACACCGAATACATATCAAACAATATTTGGCCAAAACAGTGCTCAGAGGAGAATGTCTGGCCTTAAATGTATTTAATAAAAAACAAGGAAGATTGACCAAAAGGAACTAAAATTTCACCTCAACAAACAAAGAAGAAATTAATAAAAATAAAACAAACCATTCCTGAAGGAGATGATATTTTAAAAGAGGATAATGAAATAAAAGTCTTTTCTTTAAGACCAATAAAATAGACAAACCTTTGGCAAATTAGTATCAAAAGACACAACTGAGTAACAGTGAGAACGAAATGCAGAGGATGTTAACACAGATTCAACATGGGAGTTTCAAAATAGGAGAGAATCTTCCCACAATGTTACAACAATGAATTTGAAAACTTGGATGAAATGGGCAATATTCTGGGCACTGGCTTCTGAATTTGAGCAGGCGTCTCAATCACCTGGGGGGCTTGTTAAACACAGAGCGCTGAACCCAACCCCAGGGTTTCTGATTCAGCAGGTCTGGGCTAGGGTCCAAGAATGCGCATTCCTAACGAATTCCCAGGTGATGCTGGTGCTGCTGGTCGGAACACACATTGAAAACGCTGTCCCGGGAACTGCTACCCGCGCCATTTACTCCTTTTCCTGAGCTGCCTAACAGCTCTGTTCTGTCTGGGTTGGGAAAGAAGGGGGGTTTGTGCCCAGTGGCCCAAAGCGCCTACTGCTGGATGCCTGAGAAGCCCAGGGTCCCAGGCAGCGGGGCACAGTGAGGTGGAGCCCTTCCCTACCCCAGGCACTGTGCCGAATGCTTACTTGAATGAGCTCATTCAATCCCACGACGTTGGTACTGGTGCTTTACCGGATGGGGAAACTGAGGCACAAAGAGAATTCCCTAGCCCACAGCTGATAAACAGAGGTGGGAATCCAATTCTTAAGCACTGGGCCACTCACCATGCCCTGGGAGCAATGTTGGTCACACCACCCGCATCTTCTCCCTATCTCTGTGCCCGCCCACCTACCTGTGCAGCGTGGGCCTTGCTGTTCAATTGTAACAGAGCCAGCAAGCGGCAAAGACAGGCCTGGGATCCAGGGCTCTGGAAGCCAGGAAGGAAGCGGAGCTGCTGGTGGAGAGCCTTCACCGGCCTCTGAGTCGGCGTGAGTCTCAGAACTCTGAGCCTCAGTCCCCTCATCAGGCACAAGACGGGGTTAAGAGCAGCCCTCTCCACGCAGGGTTGTCGTGAGGAACAAATAAGTGCCCCAGCCCTTGCCTGGCACGTGCTAAGTTCTCAACTCACAGTTGCTCTACTGTTGCCATTAAAGTTATTATTACATAACCGCCAGAGTGTCTCCCAGGCAATTCCACAGACCTTCTCTCATTTACTTCTCACAGCCACCCTGGGGGTAGCTATTACCCTTTCTGTTTTACAAATAAGGAAAATGAGGCTCCAGGAGATGCAAGAGGGACCCCACAACCCCCAGGCCCCCCAGTGGCAGAGCCTGAATTAGAAGCAGGAGGCCCCCAGCCCAGAGCAATGGCGAGACTCCATCTGAAGGTCCTGGTCCGCAGAGGGCAGTGGAGGAGGGCTTGCCCAGGGCCCAGGCGCCCTGCTCTCCTCACCCCTCTCTGCCCAGACGCCTCATTCTCCCCACCCAACACTGAGGTTCTGCCAGGGCCAGAGACTCGCCCAAGGTCACAGAGGGGGTGTTGACTCAGGGTTCCAGGCCTTAAGATTGTAAGTCCTGAGGCCTCTCCTCGTTGGGGGCAGATTACTAGGAAGAATCTAGTAATTCTGCCGCCCCCTGCCCTTCCTGGCCCCCTGAGACTGACCCCACGGTAGACAAATACACCTCTCTCTCCAAGATACTGAGCCTCCGCAAATAAAATAAAACTGCAAACAAATAAACAGGAATCTTAAGAATAACACATCAACTGTCACGCTGGGGGGCTGGGGGGAGTGGTGGTGGGAGGGCAGCCGCAGCTTCCTGTTGCCTACTACCTGCCAGGCCCTAACCCCGTGCGCTCTCCACATCTCACTCGCTGCTCGGGACCATCTCGCAATTCACGCATTCCGTTTTACAAACGAGGAAACCAAAGCCTAAAGCTATGAGTCCCTTGCTCAAGGTCACTCAGCTAGGATGTGACCTGGCCCAAATACGAACACCCTTCTGCCAATGGAGCATTCCAGCTCTCACCACGTTGGCAAGACGAGGAGCGCAAGGGAGGCCCTGCCAAGGGGTCAGCAGTCCTTTATCCTTTGCACCTAACGATTTTAGAATTAGCAGGTAGAGAACGATTCTGTAAACCTCCCCTGGGGAGACAGCTGAGACTGGAGGCGGGGGGAAGGTGGGTTGACCGCCCTGCACGCCGTCCTGTCACCGGTGCCCCTTGGCCCGCCTGCACAGCCTCCGAGGGCGCGGGCAAAGCAAGGAGTGGTCTCAGCGCCCAGGGTTACCCAAAGAAATCCCGCTATTTGCTCTAAATATGAGCCTCCTCCGCCCTTGCCCCTCGGGAACCCCAGGTCTCGACACCTGCCGCGCCACGGGCAGGTCTCCCCGCGGGTCCACAGTCCCGTCCATCCTGCAACGAATTTCGAGGGACCGGATCTCGCTCCCCACCGTGCGACCCCGGGTCCCGTTCAGCTGGGCCTGGCACGCGTGGGCACCTGAGAGTCTCGCCTCGGTCCGCTTGCCGGGTGGGTGCCAGGGAGCGTCTCTAAAGTGGCCGCGACGCCGCGGCCGAAGCCCGGGCGGGGGCGAATTCTCCCCACGCGGGTCGGTGTCCTCGGGAGCGCGGGGCATGCTCCGGTGCTGTCCTCACCCCGCGCGCAGGCAGCGCACAGCTTGCGCCCCACGGTGCGCCCCTTTCGTTGCTCCCGAGGCGGTGGGGTGTCCAGGACGCTGCCGCAGATTCCGCAGGGTCGTTCCGGAGTTGCAACTCCATTGTAATTGAAAGGATTCATATGGTTTGGTTTTTGCTCAGATGAAAAAAAAAATTTTGGAAGAAAACGAAACCCCCCTCAGCAAACGACAATTTCACCAGCGGAACGCCCTGCCCGCCCCGCGCGGCGGCCGGGAAGCGGCCCCAGCCGGGAGGAGCGGGGAACGTCTCCTAATTGCAGCTTCGTTAGATTTCGGGTTTGGGAGGCTGTGGTTCGGGCGCTAATATCCGCCGCCCATTATCCCGGCTAATAAATTTGACCTATTGTTCGTTTGTTAAAATGATGTCACCTTGGAACAGTCCCTAAGCTCCTATTTCCATGAATTAGGCCTTTATTGAAAGCCAGGAGCCAATGGGAGGAGAGAGGCTTGTTGATCGCAGCCAATGGCTGCGGCGGGAGAGGAATTAGCAGCGGAAACTCCAGGTTCGGTTCAAGAAAGATGACACAGAGCCTGTCGGGCCCGCGCACTCTTGGCAAAGTTTCAGTGCGACGAGAGGCGCCGGGCGCTCCATGGCCGCGCCGTAACGGGGACCCAGCCGCCTCCCCGCCCAGCCCAGCCCAGCCCTTCCGCCCGCCCAGGATGGAGGCGCCCGCCAGCGCGCAGACCCCGCACCCGCACGAGCCCATCAGCTTCGGCATCGACCAGATCCTCAACAGCCCGGACCAGGACAGCGCACCAGCCCCGCGGGGCCCCGACGGCGCCAACTACCTGGGAGGGCCCCCCGGGGGCCGTCCGGGCGCCACATACCCGTCTCTGCCCACCTCCTTTGCTGGCCTCGGCGCGCCCTTCGAGGACGCGGGATCTTACAGTGTCAACCTGAGCCTGGCGCCCGCCGGCGTGATCCGAGTGCCAGCGCACAGGCCGCTGCCTGGGGCCGTGCCGCCGCCTCTGCCTAGCGCGCTGCCTGCCATGCCCTCCGTGCCCACGGTCTCCAGCCTGGGCGGCCTCAATTTCCCCTGGATGGAGAGCAGCCGCCGCTTCGTAAAAGACCGTTTCACAGGTGAGCAGGGTGTCCAAACAGGCGCCGGGCCTCGGCCCTCCCGGGGCCAGAGGCGCCGCGCCCTACGTGCTTCACTCGGGGAAACGGTTCCGGAGGCCCAAGTGCGGTGGAGGCCTCAGCGCCCAGGGCCCCGGGCAACCATAGAGGGGAGAAAAATCAGAGAGTTTGGGGGAAATAAGCCTGTGCCCGGGGGAAGAGGGGGGCATCTCCCAACCGGCTTGGTGCCGCTGGGGACCCTCGGGACCAACGAAATAGCGTAGTACTCTGCGCCCCACCGGGCGGCACCGGGTCCGCATGGTGCCTGAACGGCAGTCGAGCTGGGCCGGGCTTCAGGGGGCCTCGTGTGTCTCCGCAGCGGCGGCGGCGCTCACGCCCTTCACCGTGACCCGGCGCATCGGCCACCCTTACCAGAACAGGACGCCGCCCAAGCGTAAGAAGCCGCGCACGTCCTTTTCTCGGGTGCAGATCTGCGAGCTGGAAAAGCGCTTCCACCGCCAGAAGTATCTGGCCTCGGCCGAGAGGGCGGCGCTCGCTAAGTCCCTCAAAATGACGGATGCGCAGGTCAAGACCTGGTTCCAAAACCGGAGGACCAAGTGGCGGTGAGAGAGGCCCGGCCCGGCCTACCTTGCACCGGCCCTTCGCCCACCCCGTGCCGGAGCCTCGCGTTCTCCCCACCCTGCGCTACCCCCTACTCGCCCTCCTAGGGCTGCACCTCCCCCCTCCTTCCCAGGTTTTATCTCCCAGCTCGCCCTCCCGCGCGCCCGTCCTCACCCGCGTCTGGAATTCTCCTCCATTCCCATCCCTGTGTCGCTTTCTTGAGCCTCTCCAACTCTCTCGGTGTTTTATTCGGTCTCCTGCGCTCGCTCGGTTTCCTCTCACCTGCCCCCCCCCCAACACCCCACCCCATCCCGGGCCTCTCGCGCTCCGCTAAACCCTCCCGCTTGCCCCCTGCCTTTCCGATTCCCGACAATCCGCGCGGGGCTCCGGGTTCCCGCTCTAGCTCCCCTTCCCGACTCCAGCCCTGTTTTTATCCGATCGCTCTTTCGATCCAACCCGTGAACGGCGAAGCGATCGCGTCCTGCAAGAGGGGTTTGAGACAGAGCCTGGGAGAACCGGATGAGGCTGACCGGACCCGGGGACACCGCGAGGTGCAGAGCCTGCCCGCCCACCCGCGGACCCCAGTGACCCGGCTGCCTGTAGGGCCTAGTCAGTTACACACACGCCCTGCCCTTGTTACCCCGCAAAGAAACAATCTTTGTTGTTGGCGAAGCCACAATACCCGGGTGTGCAAGTGGGCGGCGGGCGGAGTTTCCTCCCGGCGATCTCCCCGCGCACAACAAAAACAAACGATCCCAACCCACTCCCCGGACCCGCGGGTCCCCGGCGCACAACGCCGGCGGGGAGGCAGACTGACTCTGCGCCTCAAGGCTCCCGGCTGGCCTTGGCTCCCGGGCGGGTGGGGGCCCCGCCGGCGGCCCCGCGGTGCCGGGTGCCTGACGGTGCTGTCCCTCTCCCTCCCCCGGTGCAGGCGGCAGACGGCGGAGGAGCGGGAGGCGGAGCGGCAGCAGGCGAGTCGGCTCATGCTGCAGCTGCAACACGACGCCTTCCAAAAGAGCCTCAACGACTCTATCCAGCCCGACCCGCTCTGTCTGCACAACTCTTCGCTCTTTGCTCTGCAGAATCTGCAGCCCTGGGAGGAGGATAGCTCCAAGGTCCCCGCCGTCACCTCTCTGGTGTGAGCCGCCAGCGCGCACCGTCACCAAGTATCGCCGCCCCGACCCGGCGGGGCGCCCAGGCCCCCCAGCCGGGCTGGGGGGGAATAGAGGCCGAGACGGGAAGGGCCAGCCAAGCTCAAGTAGGCCCCGGGGCGCGGCCGCATCCCCGCCGCCTGCGCAGGGGGGGCTGGGCCCGGGCTCCGCGCGACTGCACAATCCGAGCCCCCGCCCCGCGCCCAGTCCCGCCGCAGGCCCGGGCCTGACAAAGAAAGCGCCTTACGTTTCTCCGCCCCTCGCCCGCAGCCCCCGGGCCGGGCGCCTGTATTATACTTTGTACTTTTGCCCAAACGTGTAAATAATAAAAGTTTTGGCTTTTTTCTTTAGAAACCGGCCACCTGCTTCCCCCGCGGGGGCCACTGGAGGAGGGGCGGCCGATCAGGCGACTGGGGGAAGCGCCAGGGGCTGGGGCACCCTGCGTTGAGGCTGGGTCCACCCTTCTCCTTTTCCGTTCCTTTTATTTAAGTCGTTTTATTTAATAAAAAAGTTAGCTATTTCACTTAACGCCGCTTTTATTTCGTTTTCGTTCCAATAATGCTCGGCGACCCCCGACCCTGCGCCCCACCCCTGCGGCGGTAGAGGCCGAGCGGCGGTGTGCGGGCGCGCGTCCACTTCTCCGAGCCTCGTCGGTATTCGCCTCAGCTCGAACCCCGGCTCGGGGCCCCGCGGAGGATCCGCGGTGCAGGTCAGTGCGTGCCGGCCGCCCGCAGTCCGGGTGCCCGCGGGATGGGGTGGACGTGGGAAGGGCACTCTAGGCTCAGAGGTCGCAGAGCAGTGCCATGCAGAGCTGGGAAGTGAAAGGCCCCGCCTGGACGGGTACTTAGGCCGTCCCAAGTCAAACCCACCTAAGGGGTGGGAGGCACGGTGACCTCGAACTTCCTGGGACGCGAAGCCCACGCCTCCTCCCTCCCACAGCCCACAACCCACTGTCCTCTCTCTTTCTCTAGAGAGGCCCTGGGCGGGCCCCTCCGACCGGTTTGAGAGGGTCTGGGCGCACTGCGCGCGCGCGGGCTGTGCACGCAGAGCAGGCGCGCTTCCTGGCTCTCCAAACGGTCGGCGTCTGGGGAGCAAGTGTAGCGCACAACCCCGGGACACCCTCGCCCTTCTGGGTTGCGTGGGACCGCAGGTGGAGCGTGATGTCATGTGACTTCACTGCCGCCGTGGTGGCGTCACTAGACAGGAGGGGGCGGGGCGCCCGGAACGCCCAGTACCCCAAGCCCAGGTGTGAAAGCGGCGTGGCCCAGTACACCCGCTTTACCTCGGCTCAAAAGCTAGAAGTTTCGGGATCACGAGATCTGGAGCAGGTGGCCCCTTATGACAACGACAAACACACACTCGCAGCGTCTGTGAACATTTCATCTTGCTCGTTGATTTTTTTTCCTTTTATCATTCTCCCTTTCAGTCTTTTAAAAACTTTTCTTATTTTCTGGCCTCTCCATTTCTTTCTCCACAATATTCAGTTTCCTCCTCTATTTGGTACTCTTGGTCTCTGTTACTATATCTTTTTAACTTTTCTTTCCAGTTTTATGTTCCTCTGTATAGTTCGTTCTCTATTGCTTTCAGTTTTTCATCTTTCTTTGTCCTATCCTTTCTCCCATTTCCGACTCTCGCGTCCTCTCTCCTTATTTCCCTCCTCTCTTTTTGTCCTTGTTTTCCCCTTCTTGTCTTCCAAAATCTCTTTGCCTCTGCCTCTCTCCGTCCCGGTCTCTGTCTCTCTCCTTCCCTCCTCCAGGCCGAGCTCCCCGGTGCTCCTTAAGGCTAAACCCTTCTGGGTGCGATCCCAGAGGCCCTGTAGCAGCCCCGCCAGCCTCATCGCCCTGCCTCCCTCGGGGCCTCGCGGCACCCTGCGGGCTCGGGTATTTGGACGCCTTCGTTGCAGGCGGGCAGCGGAATTGTCTGCACTGGCAGGCCTCTAGGAAGGGGAGGGAGTCTAAGAAAGAGCTGGAGCTGCAGCGTTTCTGCCCTCATCCCCACCTCCAAGCCCTGGGGACTCACAGACACCCCAGCGAAGAACTAGGGTGACTCAGAGCTTCAGGTCTCTTCCTTGGGTGTTTTCCTGAAATGCTTCTATTTTCTCCGCTAAAAAAAAAAAAATCGTAGTAAACGCCGTCATCAGGATGGGAAAGGTTGGCCCTTCGGCTGGGGACTTGAATATCTAAAAACCAGAGCGATCTTCTTTGCCTTTGCTGAACAAGCAGCCCATCCCTCGGGCACTGGCATCGCTTTCTATTTTCCCTCACTTTTATTCTATTCCTCCATAACAGGGCTTAGTGGTTTTTGTTTTTTTCTAAATTATGTTTGTTGTTCTACCAGAGGGACCCTCGATTCTCGGGCCTTTTTGGGGAATGCACACACATCTTTTTCCCTCTCTGGTGCCTGACTTTGCGCAAAGGTCTCTGAACGAGAGGCCCGCCGGGGTGGGCTTTCAGGCAGGCCCGGGACAGGGACCCAGTGCCGCTGCGGCCCGAGGGAGGAGGGGGCAGTTTTTCCCCAACCAGTGACTCCGCGGGCGTTTGCTCTCCCTGAGCGCTTTGTCCCAGCGAAGCCTTGCCCAGCCAGAGAACGGCTAGGGGTCTCTTCAAGTTAGGGGGGCTCAGCCCACTTGTGTGTGGCCGGGTGGCGACTGTCTCCCAACCACGCGCACCCAGGGCAGTGAGGACGCCCCCAACAGGTGGGAGGAATTGCTGAGCCAAGCCAGGGCTTTTAGCGCCTACCGCCCTCCTCCCGCTGTGCAAAGCCAGGAGGTCGCCGCCGTTTCCACTGCGGCTGCGCCGGATGAGAGCCCGAGGACGCCCCGCTAAGGGGCACAGCTCCCAGTCCCCACACCAGGAGGACGGTGAGGCACAGTCGCGGCGCGGAAATACCCGGACCAGGCACGCGCCCCTGAAGCTGAGTTTAGGAGAACGGGAATCGAGTAGGCTGGGAGGCCCACATGGGCGCCTCCTTCTGGATCGTCTCCCAACATGAGGCCCCACCTCGGCCGGAGGAAGCGCCTGAGGCTCTGGAGGCAGGCGGGTGAGTGTGGATGTTCAGCCCGGCCAACGTCCCCGGAGGGAAGTGAGGACAAGAAGCAGCCGGCCTTGGGCAAGGGCTGGAGACTTCGCCTCGTCGCCCTTCCCCGCGGCCTTCCGTAGTCTCGTTTGGAGGGTCTCTGAAGCTGCACCCATTTTACAGATGCCGGACAAGGAGGCAAGAGGCAGCTTCGCGACCCAGGCGGACTGGTCGCGGGAGCTCTCCCCGAGCGCCGGTTGCTGGGATCCACCCGCGGGCAGGGTGGAGGCGGGGGTTGGGCCCCAGGCTTCCGCAAAGAGGGGCGAGGCTGCCCCGCCCAGGCACGCGGAGTTAGGCCTGACCGCAGCCGGTGGCGTCTGGGGTTGGGCGATGCAGTGGGGACCCGGGCGGGTCAGACCCGGGGAGGGAGGAGGGAGAGAGAGACAGGAACTCTGGGGCTGGCCGCTCGCTTCCCGAAAGAGGGAGTGATTCCCCTTCAGCAGCTCCCTGTACAACGCCGGCCGCGGACCGCGAGCTGTGCACGCAGTGTGTGGTTGACGATGACCCGCACCACGTCTCTGCGAGGGTTGGATGCCCCTCCCCATTTTGCAGTTGACAAAACTAAGGCTCAAAGAAGTCAGAAATTAGTTCTGGGTCGCGCATCGCCGGCGGACTGGCGCTCCCTCCCCACCCCCAAACAGAGCGCTCTAATACTTGGGAGGACTTTGCTTAGCGAAGGATAGGAAGGCGGCCTAGGGGACACCTGCAGACACCCTGACACCAGGCCCAGCGGTCACAGTGAGGCAGAAGGGCCTTCCTGCTCCGGCTTGCGTGGTGGACTCGGGCTCTGAGTTCCAAGGGCGCCAGCGCCTATCGCCTCCCAGGCTTGCGAGCGTTTGCCGTCGGTGCAGGAGCTGGGAGACGAGCTGAGGTCGCCCCAGCTCATCGGTAAGACCGGAGTCCACACTGCACCCTTGGGCCGGGCAACCTCCGCCCGCCCGCCCGCCTGCCTCGGCAGTTCCTCGAGCAGTTGGGGCCTGCGGCCCTTCTCTCGGACTTGAGGCCTAAGGACGCGCAGCCTGGCCCAGGAGGGTCCGGCCACCAACTGCGCCGTTTCAGCGGCCGGCCCTGGGCTGCAGCAGGCGGTGCGCATCTGTTCGCCGCGCAGCTAGGCGCTCCGGTTAGGGACCTCGGGATGTGGCCTCGGACTGCCCGCCGAGACCTCCAGGCCAAGGACCGGGCCTAGGTTGCGAGAGCGCTGAAGGGGACCTTCGCCAAAATCCCAGTCTCAGCCTCAGCGCAAACGCAAGCAGAACAAGGCCAGAGAAGGGCCGGCGTGGTGCAGGGGCCCGCGTTCTGGAGAGCGAGGGTTTCGCAACACCGAAGGCGACTTTCCTTTTACGAAATCTTCCGGCTCGCGGCGCCGAGGCCCCCCACGTTTCCAAGCACCTACCCGGTTATGAGCGGTTTCTCTCAGCGAAGTCCAGACTCAGTAGCGCACTTTCTTGGTTCAGACACTCGCAAAATCCTCCTGGAATTGCCACAGTGATCCGTGCCTTCCCTCGTGCCACCCAGCCGGTGGTGGCACGGATTTCTCTGCTCAGTTTTGTCACTCCCTTGCTGTGTGGCCCTGCGAACGTGGCTTTGGTTTCTGCATCTGTAAAATTAGGGCTACATAGTCATTAAGGAGTCTTCCAGGGAAAATGAAAAAAAACCATGGCTTATGGTACAGCTGATCTTCAATTTATTATGAGAATAGAAGCATTTAAAAATATACTAATGGATGAGGAATCTAATTAAACACCTAACTGCGTAGGGGTTTATTCAGAGTTGTTGCTATTTTGGACGAAAGAGCAGGAATGGGGCAGGACCCCACTGAGGTCAATTCTCCTGCAGTCACTGAAGGTGGAGAGTTGGTGGAGAAGTAATCTGGGAAACTGGGCCTGGGTTGATCTGGTTAGAGGTTGCAGTATCCTGGTGTTACCCTGAGATCCGTAGCCATATCTGCCTCTCACTTGAGTTGAAATGACTGGACAAAGTTGTTCTTGTGTCAGACTGGCTGCCAATTAATGAGTTACTTATTAAACCCTTTTAATATGCTCCCAACTGGTGTGGAGAGGAAGAAGAAAAACCATATTTGAACAGAATATTTGTTCAGAGGTTTTCATACCGTCCACCATCCCCCTGAATCCCCAAAAGAGTCTCGTGTTCCCATTCTAAATAAGGAAACTGGGGAGCAGAAAAGGCAGCTGACCTGCACAGGTTCAACCCGCGCCTTAACTGAGCTCCGACTCAAACTCCCAGTCTGCCGGCTGGGCTCCCTGTGTGTCCCCACCCAACCACAGATCAAAGACTGCAAAAGCTCCACCGGCCGCGGGGTCATTAGAGAAATTTGTGCTGACCCAGACTCCCCTGATTTTAAAGAAACCAAATCTTCAAATGGAGCAGAGTCTTAGACTGGCTTTAAAAGCCTCCAGACCCCGCGCAGCTCCCGTGGTGGCCCGCTCCCTGGAATGTACTGGCTTTGCTATCAAGCCCTATTGATGGATGGATTTATCTGGGACGCACTGAAACTCTCAAAAGCTTGCAACCTGGGTCGGCAGCACAACCTTTGCCGCTTCATCCCCCATCCAGGAAAAATCCACTCCCTCCTGCCAGTGTAGACCAGCCAGCAGAAACTCAGCCAGCAGGAGTGATGCGGAGCAGTGCTCAAGGAAAAGACCAGCCCTCTCAGGAAGGTCTGCCCTCGGGGGTAATAGTGGGCAAGCCCCGCTGAGACCCTGGGGCTAGAGAAGGTGGTGCTGGGCTCAGAGGGGCGCCAGTGAATAGCCAGTATGCTAAACAGCACGCACTCGCATCTGCTGTCTGGGCCGCCACAGCTGGGACACTTTTGTTCTTCGGAAGTAGTGGGACTAAGGAGGAGGGGGTTGCGGAGAGCAGAGAGGAAACTCAACCCCGAGAAATCAGAGGGAGAGGGCCCTGGGAGGGGGTCCTGCTTATTATCACCTGCAGTTTCAAGTTCGTTTGTTGGAGGAGCCGCTATGGGCAGGGATGGGCCTGTGCACCCAGACCCCAGCTCCCAGTGGATCTGGAGCCCAGAGCCCAGGCTCTGGCCACAAAGCAGTTACCATGTGTCGAGAGCATCTGCACAATCTTATGTAATCCTCACAATGGCTCTCTCGGAGATAGGTACTATTGCAATCCCCATTTTACAGATGAGGAAACTGAGGCTCTGAGACATGACACAATATCCCCAAGGCCATCTGGCTTTAAAGGCCAGGACTTCAACCCAAGTGCACTGACTCTGCCTCATGGGATTTTACCCATTGAGGCTCCTCAAACCTACTTGTTATTAAAGCCAGTCTCTTTGTGTGACTGCCAGAGGGAATTCTGAATGGTTTGGAGATTATCATCCCCAGCAACTTCGGACACAAACCAGAACATCTTGGGTTGTATCTACAACATTATTGTTGTTGCTGCTGCTACCATTACTGTCCCCTGTTATTTCTCTTCTGAGACCCCTGCAGGTGGTTGGAAGGTGCTTGGCCTTGCGCTCTATCTAAGGGATTCAGGGGTCTTCTACTGCCCTCTGCCCAAGCCCAAGCTAACGAACAGGCTCTAGTGAGCCCCTGTGGGTACTGATGAGTCATGGTGTAGCCCTCAGCCTCCAGACCCTTAGGATTTTCAGCTCAGGGCAGGAAGATGGTACTTAAATGCTGCTTGCCTCCAGGCCAAAATTCCTGCAACATGTATGGAGTGTAAAGAGGCCTGGGTTAAAATCCAACTTCACCACTCACCAGCTGTGTGGCCTTGGAAAAGTCACATTGCCTCTCTGAGCCTTTGGGTCCTCATCTGTACTCTGTAAGGATAGATCTTCCTCACAGGGTTGTCCGAGGATTAAATGACATAATCCTTTGTGCACTTCACCAGGAGCCTGATGCACGATAAGTACTATGATACATTTACTGCTCTTATTAGTGGTAGATTAATTTTCATAAGATAAATTGTTCTGGTTCTCCTCATAGAGAGAAGGAAGCAAACCCAGAGAAGATGAGTAACTTGCTCACAGTCAGACATTAAGTGGTAGAGCAGAAATTCAAACCCAGTTATGTCAGAGTTTAGAGTCCTGATTTACCTCAGTCTGCACTGTCTCCGCCGAAGAGAATCTTCTCGAAATGGTTGTTGACTAGGTGTGGAAAATCTAGATTATTCTAAGTCAGTGGAACCAGGTGTTCTGTTGCCTTCTGGGGCTTCCATTTACTTTGGTTGCTGATGTGTGGCACACTGCAACTGCTAAGTACCTGTTTATTAAATAAAAATAATACTAAGTAGCATTTCTAGAACATCTGCTGTGGGCTAGACAGTGACAGTGGACCAGGTGTTTTACCCAAGTGATCGCATTTAACCCTTAAAACAATCCTAGGAAGTAAATCTCATTCTGAAGATGAGAAATTTGAGGTTTGGGGACTTTAAATAACATAGCAACACAGGGTATGAATTGGAATCTAGATGTTCTGACTCCAGAGAGGGGAAAACCTAATATGAGCTGAGCAGTGTACTTGGGACATTATGTATATTTTCTCGCTCAGTCCTCTTAATCTTATAAAACAGTTTTTTTTTTAATTTTTAAAAAATTTATTTATTTAATTTATTTATTTTTGGCTGCGTTGGGTCTTCGTTGCTGCGCGCGGGCTTTCTCTAGTTGCAGTGAACAGGGGCTACTCTTCATTGAGGTGCGTAGGCAGTGGCTTCTCTTATTGCAGAGCACGGGCTCTAGGCGCGCGGGCTTCAGTAGTTGTGGCACGCGGGTTCAGTAGTTATGGCTCGTGGGCTCTAGAGCACAGGCTCTGTACTTGTGGCACACGGGCTTAGTTGCTCCGTGGCATGTGGGATCTTCCCGGACCAGGGCTCGAACCCATGTCCCCTGCACTGGCAGGCGGATTCTTAACCACTGCACCACCAGGGAAGCCCATAAAACAGTTTTGAAAGAAAACACTAAGCCTCGGCAACTTTAAAGTGTAATTTGCCCAAGTTTACATAGATGTCTGCAGACAACAGTTCTCCATCTACCAGCCCAGGGTACTCCAATCTGCTTCCAAAGCTGAGCTCTTCAACCAAGGTTGGGGTAGCTCTGCAGAGACGGGGCAGACATGCTTATGGGCGGTGAGTTCGCACACAAAATGTGACTTCTCCCATGAGGAGGCCAGGCAAACTTGATATCTCCTGGTCTCTCTGAGGGAGGGAACATCAGTGATATTTAGTGAGAGGACAATGATGTGTCTGCAGGTAAGATGAACACAAAGAGATAAACCAGGGTTGAGATGGTCAGAAGGCCTGCAAGCCTGCTCTCTGCCTGCAAGCATGCAGGAAAGAGCCTGGCCTCCCTCCCTCAGAGAGAGTCCAGGAAATATCTCCTCTGCTTGCCTCCCTCCCGGCTGCACTACTGGAGTCCGTCCCCACCTACCTCCAGAAGGAGCTGCTTTTGATGAAGACCTCACGCCTGTTATACATTCATGTTCCAAAGCAGGAGAGGGTGGGCATCTGTGTTACTCAGTTGCATCTGAGACTTGAAGATGAAGTAAGGTGGATTGTTCTGTTTGTCCTCAAATCCATCAGATGAAAAGCAGAAGACCTTGAACCTGGAGCTACTGAATCCTGAAGGGCAGGGTGTGGGGTGACGTCTTGGGTTTGTTCCCCGACAGAAGCCAGGTTTTGCCAGCCTGGCCATGCGCTGCAGTAGACAAGCTTCTGCTGGGCCCCATGATGCTCAGCGCGCTGGGCGCTTAGTAGGTGGTTCAGTGAGTCCTGGCGACTGTCCGACCTACAGCTTGGGCTGCTCGGCTTGAGCTCTGCAGCTGCCAGCCACGCTACCCTGTCGGGCTGTGCTTGGTCAGTAGAGGTCAGGGTCTGAGGCTTCTCTGCAGGCGGGTTGCTTGGGCACCCTGAAGAGAAGACTGAACCTGCACTCTGTATAGTTTAAAAATGATTTGTCAATGGCGACAATTTACAAAAGTATATTTCTGTTGCGGCATCTTCCAATCGCTGGGATTTATGGCTTCATCTCTCGGATTTGAAAGCACACCCGCACACTCTGGCAAATGAGAAAATGTATGAACAATTTGTTGGCTTTTTTTTTTTTTTTATCAAGTTTCCCCAAATATGTAAACTCTGAGAGCACCTTATTCTTTTTAAATGATCATTCATTTGTCTCCAGACTCTATCTTTTGGCACAATTTATTATTCTCTATTTCAAAAAACTTAAATGCATTTTGCATATTAGCACGTAACTCTTGTTCCTGTCTCCTCAGTTGTGGAAAGGGCTGGATTGCTTTTATAAAGAAAAAAATGGCTAATAAAATTGGCCTCAGCACCATTGCTCTGCAATTCTTATGAACAGTAAAGTGGTACTTACCGTCATTGATGTTAAAAGCTATTTCTAAATTATGGTGCCATTTATTATCTCTAGTGTCCAAAGTAAGTTTAAATGATGCTTATAATTCATGTTTTACCAAATTTCCTTTTCCCCCCGAGGATACCTCTGATTAACTTATGCACATTAAAGCGCTTTTTAAATTCTTCTTTTATTGCCATTATGCTCTGAAAATCTCAGCGATTCTCAAAAATGGGTAATAAACTTGAGATAAAATGCTGCAGTTTTAGATCAATGCTGACATATCACTGTGGTGATTTCTACAGAGCTAAAGTGATAATGCTTCATATTTACGGAATATATACTAGGTTATTACTACAGTATTACCATTTTGTTCTAAGATGAAATGAGTAATTTACCAATTTATTAAACAGTTACATTTAAGTATTGCTTAGGACATTACCACCCCAATCTGTTTACTTAGCTTGAAGAGTTACCATTAAGATACCCTGTTTATTTAGGTAAAATTTGTAATCATCATGCCTTCCATTAACCAACTTATTTTTCTGCAAGGCTAATTGTCTGGAAATGAGTTTCTTCTTATTTACTGTGCTACATTCTGCTTAGCTGGCTAAAAACATCACCCCAGCAAGAAGTGCTAGGGAAATTAATAATACATACAGAGAACAGTTTTAATTAGTATAATACCAAATGTTAATAAAAGATTTATGACACCGTTGAAAAATTCTAACAGAAGAGATCTTAACAGCTTCGGGCTCAGTTTATCAGGAGAGGACGACCGTGGTGCGACCTTTTGTGGGAGGCCAGTTTGGGTGGTTCTCAGGAGCTTCTGGGGCTCCTGGGAGCACGGGCTGGAGGTGAGAGGCTCTGCCTCTAGAAGAGGTTTGCTGGGTGCTGAATAGAGAGCTCACACCAAGGAAGGGGAATTGGGGACGTAGATGTAGACTGCCAATTCTAACTCGAAAGATACCAAGGTTTCTGCAAAGTAGGAGAGGAACACCGGCCAGCCTGAGGCCCCCCTGAGACATTTCCAGAGGCACCACTGGTCTTCAGTCCCAGATGAGAGCAGGACTTTGAGAGTCTGGACTGCTGTTAACTCAGAAGCTATGGGGACAATGGATCGACATGGAACTGGGGGAAGAATGCGTATTCACTGAGTACTTATTATGCGCCATTTGCTTACACACATCTATTTTAATCTGCACAGCCGAGAGCTAGCACTGTCCTCATTCTGCAGGTCAGGAAGCCCTTGGAAGGGTAAGGCCCTTGCTTGAGGTTATGCAGCTAGTGAGTGGAGCAGAATTTGAACCCAGGTCTGTGGAAACCTCAGAGCATTGTCTCCTGCAAGGCAGTACCGACGTGAAGAGAAAACAAGCAACCCCATTATTGACTTGCACCCTTGTCCATGATGTCAAGCCAAGTAGGCACTCAGACAAGCATTTGGATGCTTCCATTCTCATCTGGATGGATTGGTGCATTCCCATCCTTCCACTGTCCTGCTTGCCCCAAAGGGGTAACGTTCTTTCTTTATGTGTCCATCTACCTTCTGTGACATGAACTCACAAGTGCAGGGGTCATTTCTTACCTTCTTTAGATCCTTGGTGCCTGGCACATAGTAGGCCCTTTTTAAAAGATTTAAAAGACCAAGGAATAAGGAAGTGAAAAGGAAAGACAAATACAGCTTCTGTTTGCAGTGTTTGGGAGAAAAACTGACCCTAGATAGATTCATTTTGTTTGTAGGAAGTCATCCCCCTCCCTGCCACCAAGCCCACACAACCCTGGCTGAAGTATAGGGTTATTATTATTGCCATCTTTTCTAGCCCCCAAGGGCCAGGTCTTAGGAGCAGCAGGAATCCTTTGTACCGTGAGCTGATTTTTTCCAGGCATGTGTAATAAAAACTGACCAAGCCAGTTACTTTCTCAATTTCTCTCCAATTTGAGAAACTCCATATTATGAGGCACTTGAGGGCTGATGAGTCTTTTATCCTACTCTTGATTAAAAGGTAAAAGAAAAAAACAAAACTAACAAAAGTTCTTGGGCTTCCCTGGTGGCGCAGTGGTTGAGAATCTGCCTGCCAATGCAGGGGACACGGGTTCAAGCCCTGGTCTGGGAGGATCCCACATGCCGCGGAGCAACTGGGCCCGTGAGCCACAACTGCTGAGCCTGCGCGTCTGGAGCCTGTGCTCCGCAACAAGAGAGGCCGCGATAGTGAGAGGCCCGCGCACCGCGATGAAGAGTGGCCCCCGCTTGCCGCAACTAGAGAAAGCCCTTGCACAGAAACGAAGACCCAACACAGCCAAAAATAAATTAATTAATTAATTAATTAAAAAAAAAAAACAGAACAAACAAACAAAAACCTATTTAAAAAGAGCAATCTTTAAAAAAAAAAAAAAAAGTTCTTGGACCGAAGATCTCCAGGATATGCGGCAAAATGGCCAGGCTGCTTCTTGAAGAACAAAAGTAGTGCCTGTGCCCAGGGCCACCTTTGCTGCTCTCTGAACACCTTGCTCTTCCTGACTGTGCCCTCCGAGAAGGAATTTTAGTCCTTCAGTGGATGAATGGATAAACAAATTGTGGTCTATACATACAATGGAATATTATTCAGCCGTAAGAAGTAAGGAAGTACCCATACATACATACAACTTGGATGAGCCTCACAAACATTATGCTAAGTGAAAGAAGCCAGGCACAAAAGGCCACATATTGTATGATTCCATTTATATGAAGTGTCCAGAAAAGGTAAACCCATAGAGACAGAAGAGAGATTAATAATCCTAGGGGACAAGGTAAGGGAGGAATTCGGGGTGTTTTTCTGGGGTGATGAAAAAGTTTTGAAACTAAGATCTGGTGGTTGCACAACATGGTGAATACACTAAATGCCACTGAATTGTACATATTAAAACAGTTAATTATATGTTATGTGAATTTCACCTCAATTTTTAAAAAAGGCATTTTAGGAATACTAGCATAAGTGTCCAAAGCTACATATACCTGGGTGTTCATCACAGCAGTGGCTATAAGAAGGAAAAATTGGAGATAACTGTCTGTCCAGCATTTAGAGATTGGTCTCATAAAATAAAACCATTCATACAATGGAATGAAAAGTAACCATCCAAAAGAATGAGAGTGGGACGTCGGGACTTGGGAGCTGCTCTGTGGTGCTAGGAACAATGGCTTTCGGTGTAACAGAGCTGTTATGTGGAGAGGCTAAGCTTCTTTTTTCAGATGCAAAGAAAAGTTCCAAAACATATGGGAAAATGTTTGCTGTAAAATGACTTGGTTAAAACCTGACAATCTTACCAGCATCCTGCAGGTTGATGAATACTAATGAAGCTATGAATGTCACCGATTGATGAACAGCTTCATTTTAAATGAGGAGTCACTGTCTGCCTATTGAAAGAGGCCAGTTTGCTATGAAGTTCCTAAGATGTAAACATTTCTGGCTAGTGCCATGAGATTTACTTGTCTGTTGTATGAAAAACTGGTGATCAGGAAAAGCTCTTCATTTTATGGACACGGAAAGAAAACAAAACTCAAGACAGATTTTTTTTTTTAATTTTGAAATTGCACTTGTGAATAGATTTCTGAGCCAACATCGAATCTAGATTAATGCATCCTTAAGATTCAAGCCATTTCTGTTTAATCATGTCACTGCCCTAGAGTCATAACCTGTTAGCCAGTATATTATTGATACTTTCTAGCTCTGAAACTGTTTTTAATGGAAAATTCCTTTTCAGTTATCCAGCCTTGTAATTAAATAATTTCGAATGAAAAAAAAAAATGAATGGGGGTGGGAATTCCCTGGCGGTCCAGTGGCTAGGCCTCGGTGCTTTCACTGCTGGGGTCAGAGTTCAGTCCCTGGAACGATGTCCTCGATGCATTATTGAGTAAAACAATTTACTTGCAAAGATATATATATATATATACACACACACACACACGTATATATATCTCATATCCCACACACAAACACGTGTGCCTCGTTCTGTCATAGGACAAGAAATAGAAAGGATAGACAGCAACCAAATGATTTGCTCAGGTTACTACTGAGAAAAGAATGCTGGAGTGAGTGGAGGCTTTCACTTTTTACTGTGTCATGTGGTCATTTGTCAAAATTAAAGATTTTTTTAAAATAAATGAATATGTTTTGAATTAAGGCAAAAGTTATAATAACGTTTAAGATGTGGTAGAGGAGTGAAGGGAAAAAGAAAGTGATCCATAGTCCTGCCACCAATGTAGTGTACACGGCTCAAAAAAAAAATTTTTTTTAACACATAGGACACCAACATTAAAAGGAAACAACAGCACTAAAAAATTCTGTTAAGACATTGAAAGATGAAACTTTAGACTCAGCAGGTCCTTACTTAGACTGCTTTGTGTTTCTTCTGCTGCCCAGCACCACACCTTGGAAGTGATAGGAACTCACTACGTTCTCAACACCCACTTTCTTAAGGATTGTAAAATGTACTGCATTTTCCTACAGTTTTCAGTATCCAGCATGGAGACGCGGAACCTAATAGGTTTATAAGACAAAATGGCTGTTATGTGTGCAAAACGCAAGGGCACTTTTTAGCTAAGCAACTCTAGAGGATGAACGCCAAGGGAAAACTTTTGATCTCAATTATTGGGATGCTTCAGAGGTATTTTTACCCTGAATGATTTGGAGAATTATCTCAACCTTTCACTTTGTTTTGACTAGCTCTGCAGACTGCTTTGAATTCAGGAGGGGTATCAGTTACTTCAACTAAATATTCTTTCAAATTCATAATGCCAACCCATGATTTTTTTTTGTTTTTCAATGGCTTTTCTCAAACACAGCCAACATTTTTTTAAAAATTTAATTTATTTATTTTTGGCTCCGTTGGGTCTTTGTTGCGGTGCGCGGGCTTCTCATTGCGGTGGCTTCTCTTGTTGCGGAGCACGGGCTCTAGGCACGCGGGCTTCAGTAGTCGTGGCACATGGGCTCAGTAGTTGTGGCTCGCGGGCTCTAGAGCACAGGCTCAGTAGTTGTGGTGCACAGGCTTAGTTGCTCCGCGGCATGTGGAATCTTCCCGGGCCAGGACTCGAACCCGTGGGCCCTGCCTTGGCAGGCAGATTCTTAACCACTGCGCCACCAGGGAAGTCCCACAACCAACATTTTAATTTCTGCTGTTTTATCCCTTTTCAAAAGGGAGCATTCTTAGAAGCTGGAAGAATGGAATCAAAGTGATGAGTGGACCTGAGTATTTGTGTGTTTGTGTGTGTGTGTGTGTGTGTGTGTGTGTGTGTGTGTGTGTGTGTGTGATTTTGTGTTCGTGTGTGAGTGTACATATTCTGTGACAGGGCCTGAGTCAAATTTTCAAGGCAGAGGACAGAACTAATTTTTCTCTCTTATTTTCAGTGGATTATTTTCTGTGGGTTCTAAATAATTGATAAGGAGGTCCCTTTCTGTAATTAAAATGGATGTCCGGACACGTCAACACCGATAGCTTTTCCAGTAATGAGTGAATTTAGATACACGTAAAGTACAGGCTATATTTACTCCCCCTGACGGGTTGCAGTGTAGAGTGTGTGGGTGGGGAACGGGGGCTGGTGGGAGACACAAGCTGGTTTCAGTGGAGATGACAAGAGAGCAGGAAGGACGGAAGCCTGGGAGATTACCTGGACAAAAGCCCCTGCCTGGCCCCAAGGTGCACCTTGGACAAGCAGGTGAGCCAGGCACAGAAAGGCAACATAGGGCAGGAAGTCTGGAGACGTACTTCGTGCCGTTTGGAATCTGTTGAGTTTTCTTTGTCTTTTCTGCCAACCCTAATGTCCTCTCCGTCTCTCACCTTCTTAGTGACATCTCCTGGCTGCCCCTTTCCTTGATGAAAACCTATCAAAGCCTTCCCTGCCAAGGAGAGAGGGGTCATTGGAAGCCTTCCAGGTGTGGTTACCTTCTTACAAGCATCAAAGTCAGTTCATTCACCTTTGGGTCCAACAGACTCTCTCTCATCGCCTATCATGGGCCCTACTCCATGGCCGGTGCTGGGGACACTGCAGTAAAAGGCTGCCTGTGCTGGAGGAACTCACACAGGGCGCTGAGCAGATGGTTGTCTACCTACAGGGAGGCAGGTGCAGGGATCGGGCGCAGAGGGGCCGTGGGAGGAGGGACAGTCCATCTCAGGGGCCTGTGCAGACTGTGCAGGTGAGGCTGGGGTCAGGGGCGGGAGGAGGAAAGGCTTCCCAATGGAGAAGTCGCACCAAGAATGGGGAGAGGGACAGACGCTGGGGCGGGAGGACAGCATGTGAGAGGTTTAGATAGATGGCAGAGCAGCCTCATGGATGAGGGCCCACTCCTTGGGGGTTGAATTCCTTGTCGAGGAGCTCAGCTGTCATCCTGTGGTGATGCTGGGGCACCGAAAAGCTTTATGCAAGCCTGTGTGTGAGGGGGTGGGGGGTGATGCTGAATTTTAGGGAAGTCCCTCTGGTGGCCACGGAGGAGGAGAGTCCCGAAGGGAGGAGAGTCCCGAAGGGAGACAAGAAGCAGGACTAAAGATTCAGGGCGTAAGAGAGGGGTTCCCAGAAGGGTGAGGGGGGATGGTGCTGGGCTCTAGAAACCTCCTCCAAAGTGAGGCAAGGAGAAGGGAGGGGTGGTGGCCTGGGTGACAGAGACCAGGGGACTGAAGAGGGCAATGTGCCACCCAGAATGCTCAAGTCACCCCTGACAGGGAGGCAGGGGTGAGAATGAGACCTGGCAAGTTCAAATCCCAGTGCCCCTGCCTGGTAGCTCTGTGACCTGGGGTAAGTTACACAACCCCTCTGAAGCAGATTCCTTTCCTATTATTTGGGCATAATGATATCTGCTTCACTTGTATCTATCCACCACATCCTAGCTGCTCGATAATAGCAGGGCCGATTATTAGCTAGGGGTGGAATGGGCCATCCACAAGTGTCCTTGCAAGAGGGAGCACACCCAGAGCTGCACTGACACACAGCCCTGGGCGCAAGAAACTGAGTGTGGGCTGGGGCCCTGGGGAGTTCATCACCGAGCCCTCCTGAATGAGGACACCTTTGAACAAGGGGAAGAGAGAGCCACAGACCGGTGTGGGTGCATTCATTTCCAAGCAGACTCTTGTCAAGAAAAAAAAAAAAAAAAGGCGGCAGAGTGTCGGTTCTGGCAGAAATACCCGAGACCACAGATGCATTTGCCCGCCCGCCCCCGCTGTTCTCTCTGTCTGTCTCCCTCTGGCCTCTTTCATTCCGTCTTGGCTTTGATACTGCCAGCTGACTCCAGAGAGGCGACAGGCAACCGGGAGGAGAGCACCATCAGGGAAGGAGCCGGTGGATAACTCTGGAAAGGGGGACCCACTCTTGAAAGGTAGCAAGTTTTCAGCTCCCAAGAACGAACAGGGCTAACGCTGATCCAACCTTAAAAAAAAATTTTTTTTTTTAAAGCAGCCTTGCTGACACGTTAAAGACGCATATCTGTTTGATTCATTTAAAACGCGCTCAATGCTTAAAAGTCCTTAGAAAGATTTTTGCCAATTAAAAAAAAAAACATTTAAAACGAACTCTAGCATCCAAATACTTCCTTTGAGGAAAAAGCCAAAGAATTTCTTGCTTTCCACCAGAAGTGGGGAATAGGGGGGCTTGCGAGGGATGACACACTACCTCTGAATGAATGAGCCTGCAGGCACCGTGGAGAGGATGGAAGGGCCATTATCATGGGCGGATTACTCACCGAGAGGTCAGTTGACTAACACTCTGAGAAACAGGGGCTTTGTGTGAGCGGGAGACTACAGCATCTTGTTTTAACTTAACAGTTAGAAAGGGGGAAATCCTCATGTCTGCACCGACCAAGCTCTGTGTAATACGTGGCCTACTTGCAAAACACCGCACAAGAATTCTGGCAGAGACTCCCGGATACCCTGGTCCCCAGGCTGCTCCTTCCTTCCTTGGTCCTGTGTACAGGCTCCCCGAGCTCGGCACCCCTGCCTCGGCCAGCAGCAGCAGGCACATTCTGAGTCTCCCTTTCCTAAGGCAGCACCAACTGTGTTTACCGTAAACTTAGTTTTGGGGGCAGTCAACCCAAAGGATGCTTGCTCTGATGACTTACGACACTGTGCTTCTGTTCCTTGAGTCAGTGCTAATGCGGAAGCTGCCGCCTTTGTGAGCTTATCTGTACCCATGGTGGCTGGACCTTTCAAGTGACTATGGTCGTGGGCACAGGGAGGTGAGCACCCAGGAGACTGCACTTGGCGTGGGGACACCAACAGCTGCGCTGTAGAATCCTTCTCCTTGGGGTCCACACTTGTGCCTCTTGGCCTGTGGGCTTTTCCCCTGGCCATGGGAGCACATGCTCTGTTGCCTTCCAAGCAGAGAGGTATTGCTTATTGCCCTCAACCCGTGATGGGCAGGGAGCTGGCGGATTACTACTCCAGCTGCCTGGTCCTGGGTGGAGAGGTGTATTCTCACAGCTCCTAGACAATGAATTCCAGTTGCCCACAGTGGGAACCAGCTTGAAAACCCACTTTTTATTGGCCGCCCTCTCTTCCGTCTCCCTTACCCACTCTCATGCCATTGCCTCCTGGGATCACTGCCAAGTAACTACTTCCACCCAAATCCGTGTCTCAGTGTCTGCTTTTGGGGGAACCTGAACAGAGCAAGGTGGGTTAGCTATATAGAACCCTATGAAATTGCCACCTCTAACCAGAGCAAGTTCATATGGTTTAACTAACAATTCTTGGTGCCTCAGCTGTATTTCCTGATATGCCAAAACAACACACGTCTGGCCTCTGTAAACTCAGGGATATACATGTCTGTGAAACTACAGGCTACGTGTAAGAACAGTCTGATATTTTCTTTTTCACATAAGCTTTCCTGTCCTGATGGATGTCTCAGGCTTGTCATTTTTTAATGATTACCTGATATTCCATTGTTCCTTTCTACCCATATGCAGGACCAGATTTGTGGGTGTGTAACTTGTATAGCTGCACAGGGCGCCACATTCTGAAGAGTCCTGCACTTGGTTTAATGCTCTGTTGTTGCCATCAAGGTAATTCATTGCAGTACCACTTAAAAAAGCAATCCGTTTTAAATAACCGAAATGAATATCAGTAGGGGACTTCCAATAACACAAAGAAAAACTATGTCATGGAATACTATGCAACCATTAAAAAAATAGACTGACACGTAACAATCTCCAGATCGATTGCAAAGTGAAAAAGCAAGGCACAGAATGGTGTGCATAGTAACTTACAGTTGTATAAAAAAAACATGAGATGGGCTAAAGACTCTTAACTCATGCACAGATCAACTCTGGAAGGGAGGACGGAAGAACTGGCTTCAAGACTGCTGTAGGGAGGGGAGTTGGAGGTTGGGAGACAAGGATGGAGGGTGACAGATTTTTCACCACTGTGCTCTTTTGGTATTTGAATTTTCTTGTTTTTCTGCCCCAGTATATTTTTTAAAAAATCAATTGCAGGGCTTCCCTGGTGGTGCAGTGGTTAAGAATCCACCTGCCAATGCAGGGGACACGGGTTCGAGCCCTGGTCCGGGAAGATCCCACATGCCGTGGAGCAACTTAGCTCATGCGCCACAACTACTGAGCCTGTGCTCTAGAGCCCACGAGCCACAACTACTGAGCCCACGTGCCACAACTACTGAAGCCCACACGCTTAGAGCCCATGCTCCTCAACAAGAGAAGCCACCGCAATGAGAAGCCTGTGCACTGCAACAAAGAGTAGTATCCACTCGCCGCAACTAGAGAAAAGCCCACACGCAGCAACGAAGACCCAATGCAGCCAAAACCAATAAATAAATAAAATAAAATAATAAAATAAATTTATATTAAAAAAAATCAATTGCAAACATTTAATATTTTAAAATATTTCTTAAAAAGGGAATAAGAGAGAAACAAAAGAAGGAAGGAAGGGAGGGAGGGAGGAAAGAAAGAAAGAAAAAGAAAGAGCAAGCCAGCTAACATGATGCCAAGCCAGCCAAGCAGCCCTTCTGCTCTGATTTCAAGCTTCTGGTCTGCAGCAACCAGGACTACAGAAAAGCCTGCAGCTCATTTCTGGATTGCCCTGATGTCAACTTCTTCATCTTTCCCCTGGGGCTGCCTTTGCAAGGTCCCAAGTGACAATTCTTTTAAAATCTGGAGCAAAAGAAATCCTCTTTATTTTCTTGATAAATTTGTATATTTTCTCTGTTTTGAAATAAAGTGACTGTGTCTCTTTTTTTTTTTTTCACTTTGGCTGCCAGGAAGCTCAGAGGCAAATTCTAAGCTCAATTATATGTTATCCATGTGAGCTGTAGGTTAAATTCTTTTCTTTCCTCTGGATTTGATTTTCTACTTGTATTACATTTTCTTTGTCCCTGATTATTTATATTTTAATGATTTTATTGTATGTGAACTAAGATAATAATTTGAATTTTCAACTGAGGTTTTTTTCCTCCCTGTATTTCCTTGTACCCTGTCTTCCTCCCTCCTTCATTCAGTCAACAAGACCAGGTGGCATCCTTGCCTCAGGGAAGGGATGTCACAATAGAAGGATGAGAAAAATCTTTTGAGTTTCAAAGCCCAAGCTCTGAGGGACTACAGACCTGAGCAGTAATTTGGGAGAGGAGGTGAAGAGTCACATAGAACAAAGCTGGCTGAAACTTCACAGGCTGGGGAAGAATGGAGCAAAAGGAAATTAAGAATAAGGGAACAGCACAAAACCCAGATTGCTGGGAGAAATCTGTCCCAGGGAAACCTGTGCCCTGCTTCCCATTTAAAGTATAGAGAAAGTACAAGCCCTGTGGCACAAACAGCTGTGTAGTAGACAGATGGGCCTGAGACCACCTCCCAGAGTGTCCTGCACCCCAGAGGGCACAGGAGCTATGTAAGATGACTCCCATATGCCACAGGAGTGGGGTGTCTGGGAGAGCTCAGAGAGATATCCGGAGGGGCCTTGTGGTTGAGAATGACACTGTGGCAGCATCCTTCGTGGACCCAGGACCAAAGTCATCACCCCAGGTGCCAGAATTCATGGACAGGGGATGAGGACAAGTGCCCACCTTGCCTTCATGCTCTGTAGCCTCCCCAAATTGAGAGCCACCCACAGAAACCATGATGTGACTGCGATGAACTTTCTGCCATATGGCAAAATGGTGCTCATAAAAGAAACGGTAGATAAACGGTTATATATCTTATAAACCTGAGTTAGCAAAATGTCCATACCCTGAGCCCCTCAGTGGAATGCAAAGGAGAAACAAATGAAGTAAGCAGTAAAGAACCCTATCCTAAAATTAATTCTTTCCAGACCCTTCTATAAGAGGAACTCCAGGGCAGACTGCCCCCGTATGAGCGCTGGGATGGCCCCTCTGATAAGGATAGCATTTTCGTGCTCGGGACACAACTAGAACCATCTCGCACATTTTGATGGACCGGGAAGGGACCTGACTCACTTCTTACATCTTCCTCTGTAACAGATGCTTTTGGAATAAACTGGAGCTGCCACTGAGCACAGTTAATGGCCTGGAAGCTTCCCAGGTGCTTCAGGAAAGAAGCGGCCTTTTAACCATGGTTTTTGGCCTTCATAACTAATGTCAGCTTTAAATGCTGTTCAGAATAACAAATGATGCTTGTCTGACTCTGAAAGCCTTTGCTAACCGCACTCCCATGCTTTATTATTTCACTGATGGAGACCGCTTTTGTCATCTGGAGCAAGTCATCTTGGCAGTCTGACCGTTAGTTTACCTGTCTTTCAAACGAGCATAAGAATAATTTCTTCGTGGGGGACTGATGCTGACCAGATGTTCACAAATCCCCTTAGGATCGCCGGCGCAGGGCCCTCAGTAGGATTGAGGTTGTTGTTATGTAATAATTTTTCCTTCTAGTTTTGATTAAAAAATGATACATGTCCATCTATGTACAACAAATGTGTCGATGCTAAGGGGACATGCGCACCAGAATCCCCTCCACAGAGATCAGAATGCAAGGAGGGTGTCCCCCAGCCAGGCTCCCTCACAGCACAAAATGACTGGGGTATAAAAATCTTTTCAAAATTAAAAAAAAAAAAATCGAGATGTTCCTGACCTTTGGATGCCACCCATTTGTGGTGAGAGGGCGAGGGCGGTAAAGAGACGGCCTGACTCGGCCTTGCGGTAGACTCTGGTGCCCTCTGCTGTCACTTGGGAAATAAACGTTTCTTCGGGGAGCCTTCAATGTCTACCGCAAGGAAGGAAACCAGCTACTCTCACCTGCTCAGAAGTTTCCACTTGAATTTGGCTCTGTTCTGAGTTATGTGGGTTGGAGGCTAGGTGTCCCTCACAGAGCCTGGGGTGTCCTGTTACATCAGCCTCAGGGTTCATCCCAAAGATGGAACTCAGATGTCTTGGAACAGAAAAGCAAACTGACCGAACCCAAGGATTCCCAGGGATTGAAACAGAGCACCAAAGTGCTTTGAAGAGATCAGTAAGAGGCTCATATGTGCCGGATTTGATGCAGCCCCAAGCTGCTGTGTTCTGAGGGTTGTTTATTCATTTAAAAATTTCCTTTCATTTTATTTTGTGTCCATCAAGCAAGGAAAGGGCTTGAATTTGGTCTGGAGTGTGGCATTCTTCATTGGATGTGCCCGCTCTGTCTGAGCCTCTACGTAGCACCTGGGTATGGCCCAAAGATCGAATGCTCATTTACTCTGTGAGCAAGAAGGATATTTGCCCATTAATTTTAACTCCAGTGCTCCAGGCACCATGTAAGTCTCAGTTAATATCATCTCACTTTAGATGACACTCGGAGGAGCAGGAAGACAATTTGTGGGGGGAAAAGAATAAGAGGCAGCGCACATTTAACCGGAATGTTAATATTTACCCATTGCTGCACTTGGTGTCTGGGAGGCTACACAGTCACTAAGTGGGGATTACATCTTCAATTAAGTAGTGGTAGCGGGGGAGTCTGTGATGTTTCACAGAGGGAAACTGCCGAAATCATACTTTAAGGAGAATAATTTTTTTAAAAGCTACAAAAAAAATTGAAATAAAAGCCTGAGGGGAAAAAATAGAGGGAACATTTCTGTTTAGGGAATCCTAATATTTTGGCTGAACACATTATGTAAAATTAAATACTATTTTAAACCAAGGAGATATAATATCTAATTAAGTTTTTGTAGTTGATGGGCTTAGAGAGGATTGTGAATGTTGCATCCATTGAGCTGAAAGAAGTAGAAAAATTACATAACACTGTTCTATAGTGACTTTCACCCAGACATACAAGCAGTCTTACATATTTTGCTCTTACTCTGCCCCTACCTAGGACTCACTGACGACATGAGAGAGAAAAGGAGAATGAGCACGATGACCTCATTAGGCCTTGTAATGACCCCGAAGCGCAGGCATCAAGAGTTGTCAGCCTCATTTCCAAGCTGCGACCAGAGGCTCCGAGGGGCCAGGGGACTCTCAGAGGGTCATCTTGTGAGTCCAGGGGTGGAGAAGGAACAGAACCACCATCTTCCAACTGCATCTGGAACTTCTTCTGCCTCAGAACGCTCTCTGCTCTACAGTAAGAAGAATGTCAAACTTCGGGATGTGAAGCCTTCTGTTATTGAGCTTAAGTTCCAGGAAGCACCAAGATGTTAAGGCTACTTGAAGTTTTAGGGGAATTTCAATGTAAGGTGTGAAGGAGCCAGACATGGAAGATTAGTTTTAAAAGGATGTTGACTTCTAAGACTAATTATTACACAAAGGCATTTTCAAGTTACTTTATAAAATAATTTTTAAAGACAGGAAATAAAAAGAATACCACATGATTTTTGGTCGGCAATTTTTAAAAACTTAGCTTGAATAGTAGGCTTTCTTAAACTGAGTAAAATCGAAATACCTACAGACACAATCTAGACAAAGACAATACTCCCAGGGCAAGGACTGAATATTTCTATCGTATTTCATTAGTTTTCCCTTTAAATTTACCATCACAGGTGTACAATAAAAGAACTAACCCACCATTCTTAAAAGTTTAAACTCTGGCAATATTTTGTCTATAGTTCCTGACATAAATTAAGCAGGGTCACATTTAATATTTGGGAGGGAAAAAGAACTCTCAGGACATCTTCATAACAAGTTGAAAGAAATTTTGTCAGAAGGCTATTTGAAAAAGTAGAATATTCAAATTATAATTTGGCAATAAGGAAGTAGTTTAAATAATTGAAAATGAGGAATTGAGCTGGGAGAAGTCACTCTTTGGTGGTCGTTTTTGTTTCAGTTGCCACAAGCGAGAAGTAGGTTTTAAAAATAGATCACCAGGGCAGAGCAAGTGTCTCTGACAGGCACTTGAAGGCAGGATTCTAGAAATTCCAATCATTTAACAAATTGCACCATTAAGAGTCATAATAGGTCTAAAAGCCATTCTTGAAAGAACTTACTAAGTAATTTGACCTACAAAATCATCTTGTTAAATTTATTTGATATCATGAGACAGTTAGTGAAATATGCATAGTCCATTATATTAAATAGAAAAGCACCCTGCAATGGGTATCTGATGTGCTCTTTGCAATTGCAGCTATTAGTTGTCTATAAAACTCCTAGACATGATTTGATTTGATTACTGTTATATCATTTTACTTTGTAACATATAGGGGTGGAGATTACAGATCTGCTATTGCTTACTAGGAAATATTTAACGAAGGATGTTTTATTTATTAGCATAAAGAGACACAGTGGATTATTGGGTGATTAAAGTGATAATGTGGCTGCCATACTTGTCAAAAATATAGCTCTAATTCAATAACAAGGCGACAGTCAGTCTCTGAGTTGATCTATGCCTGAGCAAACTGACTCTGAAAGCAGGACACTGCCCACTTAAAAGGATCTTGGTAAATTTCTATAATTGTACGTTATCAAAAACCAACAGCAACAACAACAAACCCGCAGGATGATTTCTCAATTGCAAGTTTACTTTCTCTCTGCCATGAGCTCCTGCATCTTATCTTCTGCATTCCTAACATCCCAAATCAATAGCAGAGAATATTTAATGTTACTAATCTATGTGGGAAGCAATATTTTTATAAGAAGTAAATTGAGAAGAGAATCAGTAAAGGGAGCAAAGGAAGAAAGAACCAGCATTTATTGAGTGCCTGCTGTGTGCCAGGCTCTGTGTTAAGTATTTCACAAATACTAGCAGGCTATCTCATTTAATCCTACGGAAAGCTGCAAAGCGAATGAAGAAATACGTTTATTTTTAAATTTTGAATTGCACATATATTTACTATTTTGTCCTTTGTTCTCCTTTGGTTTAATGTCATTTAAGTCCTACAAGTAGCTTGTATCATCAGAACTACTTCACACCACATTGGGAGGGAAAGATTACTAATATCACTTGTCAATGAACATGTTGACCACAATTAGTGTCCATATTTTATTCTCAGCTCTTGCTTAGAGAATACTTGATCAGAATTTTACTCTGTGTATAGTTAGGCATAAAATAGATCCTCCCTGAAATACCTGCTCTTTGCTAATCATGGCCAATTTAAAGAAATCTTCTAAGATAAACTACATCATGTAAATCAATTTGTTCTTTAATGTTTGTTAATTGTATTATTTGCATTTCAGGACAAAGTTAGTGTTATTTCAAGGTAAACTATTACAGATTCTGATTTCTTTCAGGTTGCAAGCCAAGAAACGGTAGAGACCCTTTCTCGATTATTTTAATATGTCGTAAGCTGAAATTGATCCCGTAGATCATAAACGTTTACTGGGCTTTAGGAGCAGTTTAGTTTCACAGCGCCCTCTGCTGTTGCTCTGTAAGTTTATCACTCTGCTAACTCACTGAGAGAGCAGAGCTCACTCCCCCAGGAAGGGTCATCGCAGGTTGGAGTCAAAGCCTCAGTCTCTGGGTTTCAGAACTTGCATACTGATGGTGAACCCAAATCCGAGCAAGCTCAGGCAACCGATGTGCCCTGATTGAGCCCCCAGGAATTCTCTTTCCATCCCTGTCCTCTCCCCCAAGCTCCAAAGCTCCTACATCTGGCCGCCTCCCGACATCTAATGGGCATTGCACATTTTGCATCTCCAAACAGAGCTCTTGTTTCAGCACTCCAAGTCCGAACATGACTTACCCCCAGGTCTCATCTCTGTCTGTGGACCACCACTCACTCAATCGCCCTCAAACCTAGGAGTTGTCTGTGGTTTCTCTCTCCCTCACACCTGGCACGTAGTAAGCCCTTCATAAATATCTGCTGAATTAATTGAACAAGGAAACAGAATATCAAGGTATTAATTTATAGAAAAGCATCTATGAAAACATCAATAAGATCAACACGTTACTTCCAGATCTCCCTCCGCGGAGAGAGGCTAGCATCAGTTTATATTTCCCAGGCCATCCCTACCTAGGCAGGATATAGAATGCCTTTTAATTCCCACAGCCGCCATCAGGCAGGGCAGGGAATAAAGGATCTGACTTTAGGTTTCTAGGTTATAATCACATTCCTTCCTTACTCTCTGAAACTGTGCACTGGTTCTAGTTCCTTGGAGTGGAACTGGATTGCTGCTAAACCCGCCCATCTGTTAACAAGCCATCTCATGTGTTTCTTGCCCTCAGATAGCTGCACCATCATGTGTGGAGTCTTACTCTTGTCACCTGCTGAGAATAACTTTTTCCTTGTTCTGGGAGACCCTTATGTGTCCCCTTTGGCCATTGATCTTTTTTTTTTTTTTTAATTTATTTATTTTATTTATTTATTTTTGGCTGCATTGGGTCTTTGTTGCTGTGCATGCGCTTTCTCTAGTTGTGGCGAATGGGGGCTACTCTTCATTGCGGTGCACCGGCTTCTCACTGTGGTGGCTTCTCTTGCTGTGGAGCACAGGCTTTAGGTGCACGGGCGTCACTAGTTGTGGCTCACAGGCTCTAGAGCGCAGGCTCGGTAGTTGTGGCGCATGGGCTTAGTTGCTCCGCGGCATGTGGGATCTTCCCGGACCAGGGTTCGAACCTGTCTCCCCTGCATTGGCAGGCGAATTCTTAACCACTGCGCCACCAGGGAAGCCCTGGCCATTGATCCTTATCAGTCAAACTTGATAAACAGAATTTGGCATTCTTGCAAATCAAAGTATTTTCTAAATTATCTTGGTTAGTTTGATTTAAACCGAGACTCTTTGCTTTAATAAATATAACACACAATTTAATAACACATATATAGTTCAAAAAATTAACATCAGGCTAATCCCACAACCCAGAGGTAACTTCTATTAGCATTTTGATGTATTTTTTTAAAAAATAGAGTTTATATTTTAGAGAAGTTTTAGGTTCACAGCAAAATTGAATGAGAAATACAGAGATTTCCCATATACACCCTGCCCTCACACATGCATCATATCGAGAGTGGGATGTTTCTTATAATCCGTGAACCTACATTGGCACACCATCACCCACAGCCCATGGTTTACATTATGATTTATTCTTGGTGTTGTACATTCTATAAGTTTGGACAAATGTATAAAGCCAAGTATCTATCATCACAGTATCACACACAGAATGGTTTCACTACCCTAAAAATCTGTGCTAGGCCTAGTCATCCCTTCCTCCCCGCTTAATGCCTAGCAACCACTGATATTTTCATATAGATGTCTCTTTTCTATGTGTGTGTGTATATTAATATTATAAAACTGGGCACATACTATGCATATCATTTTATTTTCTGTTTTGTTTTCATTTTAAAGTTTAAACACTTCATGTTATGGAAATTCTCAAATGTACATAAGAAGTAGAGTGAAAACTATCATGAATCTCCATGTGCCCAACACTGGGCTTCAGTAATTATCAATATTTTTGCCCGTTGTGTTTCATCTGTCTCCCCCAACTGCTTTTATTTCTTTTTTTGCTGAAGTATCTTCAACAAATTCAAGGTATCATGTCATTTCATCCATAATACAGAAATATTACATAGACTGCCTTTTTCATTTAACATGACGTCATGAATATTTCCCATATCATTCACTATGGTTTGAAACATTGTTTTTAACAACTGCCAAATATTGTCATTGTTTATACGTATTACAAACCTTTGAGTGCATCTCTGATTATTTCTTTAGGAAACATCTCTAGAAGTAAATTACAGGATCAAAGGGTAAGAATTTTAAAGATATAAAAAACATCATAAATGATTAATCAATTTATACTCCAATCAGTGGAATGTGAAAAGGTCTGTTTCTTTGAACCCCTACTGACTCTGGGTATTACCAATTGTATGGGCCAATGTTTCATTGCAGATAGCAGAATCCACTCTAGCTGGAAGCAGAAGAGTTATTATTACCAGTTATTAGGAAATCATTAGAAGATTTGGAAGAGCTGATTGAGCTCCCAGGAATGAATTCTGAGCCACATGGCAGAGCTGGCTCACCAAGGGAGCAGCCTCTGGCACAGTGGGGAAGCTGGGAATAAGAAAGTTGTCATCACAATTGCAGGCTCTAAGGTCACAGCGCCTTTGTCATGACTTAACACTGTCAAAGTGATGCCTTGCAACCCCATGAAACTGGAACTGGACCCCACTCCCAATACCTCTATGACCTTGCTTGCTAGCACAAACAGCAGAATTATGACTTGTGCCTCATAATATTTCCACTGTCCAAATTGCATATGGGCACACTGCTAGATAGATCATCTGAAAAATTCCAGCTGTAAGGGAGTCTGGGAAATGCGATGTTTTGCTTTCCAGCTTTTAGCAGGCAGCAAGACATAATACAAAGTGCTTGGAATGGAGCTGAATGAGCCAATCTGTAATACCTACTACAATCCACCCCTTTGGTAAAGCAGCATCCATTGTCTTCTGTCAATAAGTCTTGCAAACAAAAATAATAGCCAAAACCAACATACTCTCCTAACGGACTCATACCTCATACAAACAAAAATGAGCTTATCCTAAAAAGGAGACCCAAATCTCACTGCATTCATCTCTAAGTGATGTTCATTCTTCTTCTAGTATAACCACATATTGATACCCTGCAATCTAGGTACTAAATTATAAAGTTTACTACAACTCTGTATCAGATATCTTAACTTACTCTATATAGTATAGTAGGTGAAAGAGAGAAGGAGAAAAAAAGAAATAGTATTATGTATAAAACTTGTGATCATGGATCTCATTTCTTCAGTTAGTCATAAGGTATCCAATATCAGTCCATAGTCAAAGAAGCTGTTTTACAGCTGGTTTATTTGATTCAGAATCCAAACAAGGCCCACATATTTGGTTGTTTTTGTCTCATAAAGTCCCTTTTATTCAACACACTCCCCACCTTTCGTTTTCATGCTTTGGTTTGTTGGAGAAACCAAATTATCTTTTAAGTGTAGAATGGATTTGGTTGGCTGCTTTCTCTTGATATCATCTAACTTGTTCTACTATTCCCTATGTTTCCTGAAAACTGGTAGTTATTCTAAAGACCTGATTAGATTCAGGCTCTGTTTGTGTGTTGGCGATGGGAGCTCATGGGCATCTTTGTGTACTATTGCATCACATCGTGATGCATACAATGTCTGTTATCTACTTTCAGAGAATCTAAGATTGATCAGTGGGTTCAGGTGGTGTGGCCCTGGTCCCTCTATTATAAAGATTCTCACTAACTTTTCACCTAATGATATGAGTGTCCTTTGAGATTATGACCTGGATCTATTACTTCATTAGGGATCAAAAATTGATAATTTTTCTAATTCTACCAAACAACTAGATATCCATGAATCATTGTAGGTCTGTACCCCAGGTCACCTCTTTTTCTAGGTAGGATGAATGACCAGGTACTTATATATATAATCCTATGTAATATAATATAGGAGACATCACTGCTTGTTATTCCTCAATTAAAACTGCCAGATTTAGCAAATAAAAATACAGACATCCAGTTAAATTTAAGTTTCAGAAACAATAAATAAATTTTCAATATGTGTGTTTGAAATGTTAAAAGATAAGCTGAGTCATACTAAAAACTACCACAGTTCACCCCATGTCTCTTAACCATATTTATCTTCCAAATAAAGACAACAGTAAAATCATACTTTTGGCTAACATGTTGCAACTACCCCTCATACAATGAAAAGCATGCTAACCCTCTTTCAAAAAGAAGATACCGAGGGCTTCCCTGGTGGCGCAGTGGTTAAGAATCCACCTGCCGGGCTTCCCTGGTGGTGCAGTGGTTGAGAATCTGCCTGCCAGTGCAGGGGACACGGGTTCGAGCCCTGGTCTGGGAAGATCCCACATGCCACGGAGCAACTGGGCCCGTGAGCCACAATTACTGAGCCTGCGCGTCTGGAGCCTGTGCTCTGCAACAAGAGAGGCCGCGATGGTGAGAGGCCCGCGCACAGCGATGAAGAGTGGTCCCCACTTGCCGCAACTAGAGAAAGCCCTCGCACAGAAACGAAGACTCAACACAGTCATAAATAAATAAATAAATAAATAAATAAAAGAACGTGAATTTCTTTAAAAAAAAAAAAAAAAAAAGAATCCACCTGCCAATGCAGGGCACACGGGTTCGAGTCCTGGCCCGGGAAGATCCCACATGCCACGGAGCAACTAAGCCCGTGCACCACAACTACTGAGCCTGTGCTCTAGAGCCCGTGAGCCACAACTACTGAAGCCCATGCACTTAGGGCCTGTGCTCTGCAACAAGAGAAGCCACCACAATGAGAAGCCCATGCACTGCAACGAAGAGTAGCCCCTGCTCGCCGCAACTAGAGAAAAGCCCTTGCGCAGCAATGAAGACCAAACGCAGCCAAAAATAAATAAATAAATAAAATTTAAAAAAAAGAAGATACCGAGGCCCATCTTTTGGATTACTAGCTAAGTCAAGCTCTACCTTTGATATCCTGTAATGTAAATACTGAGTTATTGAGTTGTGGTACCTTTTCATAGGACATGCTAAGATGCTTCCCAGGGGAATGATTGCATTCCAGACATAGTCTTCCTTACTTTATTGTGTACTAGCAACCCAATTTCCCTTTGACAGTCAAGATCGATCACCCTAGCCAGTACAGAAACTCCTGTTTTGCCTGAGGAACCCTCAGTGGCCAGGCAGCAGTCTCAATATCCAGTTTAATGGAATCATTGCTATGTACCCTGGTGGAAGCATTCCTTCCTTAGGAACTAAGACCTCTAGACCAGCAAAACCCAAAGTTAAGGGAATGATAAACAAAAAATTTATTAGGGATCACTAGGGGTAGAAATGGGAGTGGTTCTTCTCGTGATTATCATTTTCATTTTCACTCCTGGATTTCCACAAATCCTGGCTATATATTAATCATTGATTGGGCACATTTACCGCATCATGGAGTGCATTTCTCCAGCCCCACAAGATGTTGCCATCTAGTTGGGAATGTAAATGAATCTTCACAGGGCCACATGATGCCAAACAAGGGACCAGTGAGTTCCACGGGCATGGATCCATTGCCACACTTCCTTAGCTGTAATGTAAGTTCCTTGGTCTGAAGCAATGCATTATGGAATGCTATGACAGTGAAAAGGTCTGTTAAGTCCATGGAGGTTGATTTGGGCAGAAGCATTGTAGGCAGGGAAGGCAAATCTATATACAAAGTTAAGTGTCCAATCCAGTGAGAACAAAGTGCTATCCCTTTCAATATGGAAGTGACCCAGTAAAAACAATGTAAATTATTTCTAACATCATGTGACTTGTTCATCCCTCTGGGAAGTGGGACCACATAAGAAGCTCATTGCTGATCTTTGTTACTGGCAGTTTGGGCTGGAGAAGTCCCTGTTGCTAAGCCCATGCATAAACTCTGTTTCTGCCAGTTTGGCCATTTTTTTTTTTTTTATGAGCTTTTTCAGCAGGGATAGGGGTCACTGGATAAAGAGGCTGACTGATGTTGGCAGAAGTCATATAATAATATGACCCATATGATAATTAATATTCTTCTTTGCTTAGGTTACTCTTTGGTAAGTATTCACCTGAAATACAAATATCTTCATATCCTGTGCCCATTCAGAGAGGTCTGTCCACACACCTCTTCCCCAGACCTCCCTGGCACCAACTTTCTAATTGCCCTTCCTCCAAGTCCCTGACCATCCAGCCAAACAATTACCCATGAATCATTGTAGATCTGCACCCCAGCCATCTCTTTTTTTAGGCAGAATGAACAACCAGGTACACTACTCAGAGGTCTGCCTGCTGAGAGGATGTCCCTTCTCCATGGTCCTTCAGGGCCAGAGATGAGTATAGCAGTTATCTACTGGTATGTAAGTAACCACGCCAAAATTTAGTGGCTTAAAATTACAATAATCATTTATTTTTCTCATGATTTGCTCTTTGGGCCAGGCTCAGTAAGGATGGCTCATCTCTATTCCATGTTGGAAGAGTCAGTTGGGAAACTTGACTGGGGCCTGGAGGATGAACTTTCAATTTGGCTCTTTCACATGGCTGGCAAGTTGGTGCTTGCTGTTGGCTGAAGCATAGACAGGACTATGGGCCAGTTCTCTGTTCTTCTCCATGTAGGCCTTTCCACAGGCCCCTGGGCTTTCTCACAGTATGGTGGCAAGGTTCCAAGAGCGAGAACCCCAAGACCCTTGGGAGTCACATAACATCACTCCTGCCCTACTCCACTGGTCAAGGTGCAGGTTCAAGGTGTGGGGGAACATAGACTCTACTTCCTGAAGGGGGAGCGCCAAAGTTTATAGAAGAGCAGATGAGGCAAGAGATATAATTGTGTCCTTCTTCAGAAATATAGTGTCCATAATGCAGATTGAGAGAAAGGAGCAATGAAGTGGGAGTAGGGACCATTGGCCTCTGCGCCCCTTGTCCAGGAAACTTACTTGTGTCTTCTGAATTTATCCGAACATGATCTCATATATATATATATATATATATCCCACTTCCACCTGAAAAGGAAGTGCTGCTGTGCATGCCTAACTTTACGACTGGATGAATGGGACAACACTCAGTTTATGATGGGCAGCTCAGGTCACATGGTAACTTGATGACCTATAGTCAAGTGTTTGGTTGCCACCACTGCCCATTAGCAAGCCATCTCAAAAGGAGAATAGTTATCTGTAGAGGATGACATAACTCTGGTCCAAAATCCTAAATGTCTAAGCAGAGAATCATCTATGGGGGCTTGCCAAAGTCTCCACATAGATCCCTATGTTCCACAGACACTTCAAGCACCACTAGATCTTCTGGGTCACATGGCCCAAATGGTAGAACAGCATCGTAGCCTGGACTTGCTGCAGAGCTTTCACTTGTTCCAGGACCTACTGAAACCTGGTAGCCTTTTGGGTCACTCAGTAAATAAGTTAGAACAGCATGGCCAAATGAGATACACTTTGCCTCCCAAATCCGAAGAGGTTCACTAAGCCTTGTGCTTCTTTCTTGGTGGTAGAAGGGGACAGATATAGAAACTTGTCTTTCATCTTGGAAGGGATATCTCAAGATGTCCCAGACCACTGGACCCCTAGAAATTTCGCCACGGTGGCAAACCCCTGAATTTTGTGGGATTTGTTTCCTATGCTCTCGTATGTGTCTCACCAAAATATCTAGAGTAGTTGCTACTTCACGTTCACCAGGTCCAATCAGCATGATATCACTGATGCAACAAACCAGCTTAACATCCTGCGCAAAGGCGATCAAGTTCCTTCCAGACTAGATCATGACAGAGGTCCCAAAGGTTGATACAGCCCTGAGGTAGGACATCGAATGTGCCTTGCCAGCTGAAAATAAACTGTGTCTGACGGTCTTAATTAACAGATATAGGCAGGAAAAGAGCATTCTCCAGATCAATGGCTTAATAGCAGGTCCTGAGGATGTGTTGATTTACTCTAGAATTAAACCATATCTGGCAGCAATGCAATAGGAGTCACTACTGAATAAGTTTATGATAATCCACTGTCATTCTCCAAGATCCATTTGTCTTCTGCATGGGCCAAAAAAGGCAAGACGAAGAGGGAATGGGGGGCTTCCCTGGTGGCACAGTGGATAAGAATCTGCCTGCCAATGCAGGGGACATGGGTTCGATTCCTGGTCTGGGAAGATCCCACATGCCGCGGAGCAATTAAGCCCATGCGCCACAACTACTGAGCCTGCGCTCTAGAGCCCGTGAGCCACAACTACTGAAGCCCGCGTGCCACAACTACTGAAGCTTGCATGCCTAGAGCCCGTGCTCTGCAACAAGAGAAGCCACTGCAATGAGAAGCCCACGCACCGCAACAAAGAGTAGCCCCCACTCACTGCAACTAGAGAAAGCCCGCGTGCAGCAACAAAGACCCAACACAGCCAAAAATAAAAAAATAAATAAAAATTAAATTAAAAAAAAAAAAAAGAGGGAATGGGGTAGGAATCACCACCTCTTCATCTTCTTCCAAGTCCTTGATCGTGGCAATCCCTCCAGGAATGTGGTATTGCTTTTGGTTTACTATTTTCATAGGTAACCATAAGTAGAGGCAGTTATGATGGCTTCCACTTGGTCTTTTCTCCTATAATAGTCCTCATTCCACAGGTCAGGGAACCAATGTGGGGACTCTGCCAGCTGATGAATATGTCTATGCCAATTATGCATTCTGAAGGAAGAAAATGGCAACCTCAGATTGACCAACTACCAATTCAGGACATGGTGAGAGTCAGAAAGCCTCCACGGTGAGGTTTAAAGGCAACTTCATCCAGAGGACAAACCATGCTAAAAATTGGGTCTAGGCCTTAGTAATAACAGAACTACAGAGGAGCCTGAATTTGTAGACTCTGTAAGTTTCTTATGCCATGAGAGGGAAGAAATGGGCCCTGAGACCTGGAATGGTGATATCTGAGGAGATTTTGTTTGACCTCATAGAAACTCCAGCTTTCTCTGAAACTGTGAGCCTGCAGGAGTGGTCCACAGCCCCTTGCCTGAAGATTACATAGGTTCCAACCAAGGTGGATGCCTTTCAAGATGATAGTTGCCATCCCCAAGATCTGTTCGCACCTTCCTTACTGGTTATTAGACCAGTAACTAGAGTCAAGTCAGAGCATGGTCCAGACCTGCTAGGAAAGAAAAGGGATTATTCCCTAAAGAAGTTACAGGGCCTAGAACTGGGAAAAAATATCGACTGACAATGATTTTAAGGAATGAGAGGTGAATATAAGGTTTGTTGATAAGGAGGATCCTTTCATAGTCTAGGAGTCAGTACCTTAGCAAGGGTTCCTGCTGCAGCTCCAGCTGGGGTGGCTCCTGAAACCTTGGAAAAAATGATGGCTTACATAAAGGTAGATGTGCTAAAAGGATGATGCTGAAGAAGAGATCACAAAGCTCATTACGTAAGACCCAAGAATCCACCAGATGATCAGGTGAAAGAGAGGGCAGAGGTTCTTCCTCTCATTAACTGATACAGAATGTCTTAGTAAGGGAGCCATTGTCATCACTAAGAAACTCAGTATTGGCTGTTCTACACGGCCAGGCAGTGATGCCAAAGGCAAGGTGAATGGAATTACCCTAATGGGCAGTAAGCCTAGAGTACCATCTGTGGTATAGAAAGACACAAATGAGAAGTTTCTGTCAAGCCTTATGGGTGAACCACAATGCAGACCCCTAGGGTGATGGAGCAAGGGCGTGCAGTCTCCAGTAGGGAGCTACTCAAAGAATGGCTTCTGGAGTGTTACTGTGTCCTGGTAAAGACTGTGTACCTGACCGCAGGGTCAAGTCACTGTCAGACCCACTAAATCATAAGACTGGGGAGACACAGCAGCATTCCACTGTACGGTGAAAGTAATACATCCAGGATTAGGCTGAAGTGGGCCCAAGGGGCACAAGCAAGTAATATGAACAGGTGGCCCATACTCCACATCTTCTACTTCCATTGTGCCAATGCTTAGACCTATGGCCTCATGGGAGGTTCCCTAAAACCAGCTGACTAAGAGAGAAAACCCTGGGCTGGTTCATAGATGGGTCAGTTTAACATGTTAGTGCAAGCTGGAAATGGATGCTGTCACACAACACCCACACTCAGAGGTGGCCCTGAAAGACAGTGGGGGAGGAGAATCCTCCCAAAGGGAAGATCTTTGGATGGTGCCCTTAGTCATCCACTTTATGTGGACAACAAAGTGGTCTCATGTAAGGAAATACACAGAGTCATGGGCAGTGACAAATGGCTGATTGGCCAGGGACTAGAAGGAACAAGAATGAAAGATCAGAGACAAGGAGGTCTGATAAGGGCATGTGGATAGACCTACAGAGTAGATACCAAGTGTGCAGATCTTTGAGTTACACATTGATGCCCACCAGAGAGTATCTACTGCAGAAATGGAACTAAACAACCTATGAACAGGAGATGTCAGCCAGCCTCTGCCCCCATTCCAGTGCTCACATAGTGGCTCAAGAGTGGAGTAATCATGGTGGCAGAGATGGATACAAATAGCATAGGCTTGCTCTCACTAAGGCTAATGTGTCACTGCCAAATGTCCAATCTGTCAGCAGCAGAAGTCAGTGTTGAAAGACTAGTAGGAACCATTCAATATGGTACCATTTGTAGAGGAGACCAACCAGCTACTTGGTGGCAATTTCTTAATAATGGATCCTTTTCACTATGGAAAGGATAGTGACTCATCCTGCCAAAATCTCAAAAAGTATTGATTTACTGACACAGCATCCCACGTAACATCACCTTGGACCAAACAGTCCACTTTATGAAACTGGGGGAGTACTGATGGACATGTAACCATGGGATCTATGGTCATAGCATATATCACATCATTCAAAAGCTTCCAGACTAACAGAACATTGGAATGACCTCTGCCTGACACAGCTAAGTCTGAAGGTGACCCCCTGTAGGGTTGGGGTGCTACCTTCAAGAAGTGATGTACACTGCTATTATATGGTGCTGTTTTCCCATTAGATTGCACAGGTCCATGAACCAAGGAATGGTGGTAAGAATGGCCCTCCATCCATCACTCCCAGTGACCTTCTTAGGGACTTGGAACTTCCCATCTTCTGCACCTTTATGTTAGGTACATCTAGAGGCCCTGCCCTTTGACTGGAGGGTGCAGTAAGTCGAGATGCTTCCACCAGTGGACAATAAATATTCTACTGAACTTAAAGCTATGGCTGCTACCTGAAGACCAACAGAAACAGAAAGGAGTTATATTTCCAGGAGTAATTGACCTTTTCTTTTCCTAGAAGGAGGTAAAATTGCTTTGACCTAATGAAGGAAGAGAGGAATATGTCTGGAACTAGGGAATCCATTGGACATCTCTTGATGCTGCCATGCCTGGTTTTAACTATGACAATTCAGGAACCATGGCCTGACAAGTACATAGTAACTGGAGGCCTAAGCCACTTAGAGTGAAGGTCTACATTGTCCCAACAAGCAAGCAACCCAGACCAACAGAAGTGCTAGCTGAGGTGAGGGGGAATCTAGAACAGTGGGTGGTAGAGGACGGAGACATTAACTGTCAACTATAGCCTCAGGACCAATTACAGCAGCAGGGGTGGTAGCTCATTCCATGTCTCTCCTCTTGTACCTCTCTTTGGCTAGGAATTGTGATGATCCATCCTCTTGGAGAATCACTGGTTTGGACCTAATGTAAGGCACAAGAGTAGTGCAAGTTCTCGGTACTCTGCTCAATTCCTCTCAGTTTCCTGGCACACCATCTCTCCAAGTGCTTTTCCTTCCAACAGCCAGCACCTGCATCCCTTTGTCAAAGGGCTGCTCTCAGGCTGCTGGCACCACTGCGCCTGTGGGCACAGAGGGTCAAAAGTGTTTGCAAATTTACAGTTCCCACTCCTGTTCCACATCCCTGACATACACTCCCAGCCTTAAACAATCACTGAAGGACGTGGAGGTATACTCAGGATTTCTTGCCCGCCCCCCAATCAGGACAGTGTAAGTCTTGTCTACACTGTTCAGAGCTCCCCTGTGGAACTGAGCCAAAGTTATCCTCCATGGCACTTCACTAGATATCACACCCTCACTTCGCTTCATTTCCTTCCCAACTCACTTCCCCACACCCCTGCCTGATTTTCCTGGGAGCACTTCTTAATCAATCACTTTTACAGGAATTCTTGTCTCAGGCCTGCTCCCAGGGCAAGCCTATACTATTAGGAGGTTGGAATAGGGTTGAATAAGCTGATCTACATGTTTTCTACCCCCATTGTATGTAATGATTTCTTGTGGCTCCTAAACTTCAGTGGCCCAATCCTGATTACCTAATAAACCCTAAATGAATAACCCCTAATAAAAAATTTGAGCAGAGGGCAGACAGCAGAAGCAAGAAGAACTATAATTCTGCAGCCTGTGGAAGGAAAACCACATTCACAGAAAGATAGACAAAATGAAAAGGCAGAGGAATTTGTACCAGATGAAGGAACAAGATAAAACCCCAGAAAAACAACTAAATGAAGTGGAGATAGGCAACCTTCCAGAAAAAGAATTCAGAGTAATGACAGTGAAGATGATCCAGGACCTTGGAAAAAGAAGGGAGGCAAAGATCAAGAAGATGCAAGAAATGTTTAACAAAGATCTAGAAGAATTAAAGAACAACACCTAGAAGAATTAAAGAACAAACAAACAGAGATGAACAATACAATAAATGAAATGAAAAGTACACTAGAAGGAATCAATAGCAGAATAACTGAGGCAGAAGAACGGATAAGTGACCTGGAAGACAGAATGGTGGAATTCACTGCCACAGAACAGAATAAAGAAAAGAGAATGAAAAGAAATGAAGACAGCCTAAGAGACCTCTGGGACAACATTAAACACAACAACATTCGTATTATATGTGTCCCAGAAGGAGAAGAGAGAGAGAAAGGACCTGAGAAAATATTTGAAGAGATTATAGTCGAAAACTTCCCTAACATGGGAAAGGAAATAGGCACCCAAGTCCAGGAAGCACAGAGAGTCCCAGGCAGGATAAACCCAAGGAGAAACATGCTGAGACACATAGTAAACAAACTGACAAAAATTAAAGACAAAGAAAAATTATTGAAAGCAACAAGGGAAAAATGACAAATAACATACAAGGGAAATTCCATAAGGTTAACAGCTGATTTCTCAGCAGAAACTCTACAAGCCAGAAAGGAGTGGCACAATATATTTAAAGTGATGAAGGGAAGGACCTACAACAAAGATTACTCTACCCAGCAAGGATCTCATTTAGATTCGATGGAGAAATCAAAAGCTTTACAGACAAACAAAAGCTAAGAGAATTCAGCACCACCAAACCAGCTCTACAACAAATGCTAAAGGAACTTCTTTAAGTGGGAAATACAAGAGAAGAAAAGGACCTATAAAAACAAACGCATAACAATTAAGAAAATGGTAATAGGAACATACATATCAATAATTACCTTAAACGTGAATGGATTAAATGCTCCAACCAAAAGACACAGGCTTGCTGAATGGACACAAAAACAAGACCCATATATATGCTGTCTACAAGAGACCCACTTCTGACCTAGGGACATATACAGACTGAAAGTGAGGGGATGGAAAAAGATATTCCACGCAAATAGAAATCAAAAGAAAGCTGGAGTAGCAACACTCATATCAGATAAAATAGACTTTAAAATAAAGAATGTTACAAGAGACAAGGAAGGACGCTACATAATGATGAAGGGATCAATCCAAGAAGAAGATATAACAATTATAAATATATATGCACCCAACATAGGAGCACCTCAATACATAAGCTAACAGTTATAAAAGAGGAAATCGACAGTAACACAATAATAGTGGGGGACTTTAACACCTCACTTACACCAATGGACAGATCATCCAGACAGAAAATTAATAAGGAAACACAAGCTTTGAATGACACAATAGACCAGATAGATTTAATTGATGTTTATAGGACATTCCATCCAAAAACAGCAGATTACACTTTCTTCTCAAGTGCACACAGAACATTCTCCAGGATAGATCACATCTTGGGTCACAAATCAAGCCTCGGTAAATTTAAGAAAATTGAAATCATATCAAGCATCTTTTCCAACCACAATGCTATTAGATTAGAAATCAGTTACAGGGAAAAAAAATGTAAAAATCACGAACACATGGAGGCTAAACAATACGTTACTAATAACTAAGAGATCACTGAAGAAATCAAAGAGGAAATCAAAAAATACCTAGAGACAAATGACAACGAAAACACAACGATCCAAAACCTATGGGATGCAGCAAAAACAGTTCTAAGAGGGAAGTTTATAGCAACACAAGCCTACCTCAAGAAACAAGAAAAATCTCAAATAAACAATCTAACCTTACACCTAAAGGAACTGGAGGAGGAAGAAAAAACAAAACCCAAAGTTAGCAGAAGGAAAGAAATCATAAATATCAGAGCAGAAATAAATGAAATAGAAACAAAGAAAACAATAGCAAGAATCAATAAAACTAAAAGCTGGTTCTTTGAGAAGATAAACAAAATTGATAAACCTTTAGCCAGACTCATCAAGAAAAAGAGGGAGAGGACTCAAATCAATAAAATTAGAAATGAAAAAGGAGAAGTTACAACGGACACTGCAGAAATACAAAGCATCCACTACTACAAGCAACCCTATGCCAATAAAATGGACAACCTGGAAGAAATGGACAAATTCTTAGAAAGGTATAACCTTCCAAGACTGAATCAGGAAGAAATAGAAAATATGAACAGACCAATCACAAGTAATGAAATTGTAACTGTGATTAAAAATCTTCCAACAAACAAAAGTCCAGGACCAGATGGCTTCACAGGTGAATTCTATCAAACATTTAGAGAAGAGCTAACACCCATCCTTCTCAAACTCTTCCAAAAAATTGCAGAGGAAGGACACTCCCAAACTCATTCTATGAGGCCATCATCACCCTGATACCAAACCAGACAAGATACTACAAAAAAAGAAAATTACAGTCCAATATCACTGCTGAATATAGATGCAAAAATCCTCAACAAAATACTAGCAAACAGAATCCAGCAACACATTAAAAGGATCATACATCATGATCAAGTGGGATTTATCCCAGGAATGCAAGGAGTCTTCAATATATGCAAATCAATCAATGTGATACAGCATATTAACAAACTGAAGAATAAAAACCATATGATCATCTCAATAGATGCAGAAAAAGCTTTTGACAAAATTCAACACTCATTTATGATAAAAAACTCTCCAGAAAGTGGGCATAGAGGGAACCTACCTCAACATAATAAAGGTCATATACGACAAACCCACAGCAAACATCATTCTCAATGGTGAAAAACTGAAAGCATTTCCTCTAAGATCAGGAACAAGACAAGGATGTCCACTCTCGCCACTATTATTCAACATAGTTTTGGAAGTCCTAGCCATGGCAATCAGAGAAGAAAAAGAAATAAAAGGAATACAAATTGGAAAAGAAAAAGTGAAACTGTCACTGTTTGCGGATGACATGATACTATACATAGATAATCCTAAAGATGCCACCAGAAAACTACTAGAGCTAATCAATGAATTCAGTAAAGTTGCAGGACACAAAATTAATGCACAGAAATCTCTTGCATTCCTATACACTAACAACAAAAGATCAGAAAGAGAAATTAAAGAAACAATCCCATTCACCACTGCAACAAAAAGAATAAAATACCTAGGTATAAACCTACCTAAGGAGGTAAAAGACCTGTACTCAGAAAACTATAAGACACTGATGAAAGAAATCAAAGATGACACAAACAGATGGAGAGATATACCATGTTCTTGGATTGGAAGAATCAATATTATGAAAATGAGTATACTACCCAAAGCAATCTACAGATTCAATGTAATCCCTATCAAATTACCAGTGGCATTTTTTACAGAACTAAAACAAAAAATCTTAAAATTTGTATGGAGACACAAAAGACCCCGAATAGCCAAAGCAGTCTTGAGGGAAAAAAATGGAGCTGGAAGAATCAGATGCCCTGACTTCAGACTATACTACAAAGCTACCATAATCAAGACAATATGGTACTGGCACAAAAACAGAAATATAGATCAATGGAACAGGATAGAAAGCCCAGAAATAAACCCACGCACCTATGCTCAACTAATCTATGACAAAGGAGGCAAGGATATACAATGGAGAAAAGACAGTCTCTTCAATAAGTGGTGCTGGGAAAACTGGACAGCTACATGTAAAAGAATGAAATTAGAACACTCCCTAACACCATACACAAAAATCAACTCAAAATGGATTAGAGACCTAAATGTAAGACCGGACACTATAAAACTCTTAGAGGAAAACATAGGAAGAACACTCTTTGACATAAATCACAGCAAGATCTTTTCTGATCCACCTCCTAGAGTAATGGAAATAAAAACAAAAATAAACAATTGGGACTTAATGAAACTTAAAAGCTTTTGCAAAGCATAGCAAACTACAAACAAGACAAAAAGGCAGCCCTCAGAATGGGAGAAAATATTTGCAAATGAATTAACAGACAGAGAATTAATTTCCAAAATATATAAACAGCTCATGCAGCTCAATATTAAAAAAACAAACAACCCAATCCAAAAATGGGCAGAAGACCTAAATAGACATTTCTCCAAAGAAGACATACAGATGGCCAAGAATCACATGGAAAGCTGCTCAACATCACTAATTATTAAAGAAAAGCACATCAAAACTACAATGAGGTATCATCTCACACCAGTTAGAATGGGCATCATCAGAAAATCTACAAACAACACATGCTGGAGAGGATGTGGAGAAAAGGGAACTCTCTTGCATTGTTGTTGGGAATGTAAACTGATACAGCCACTATCGAGAACAGTATGGAAGTTCCTTAAAAAACTAAAACTAGAATTACCATATGACCCAGCAATCCCACTACTGGGCATATACCCAGAGGAAACCATAATTCAAAAAGACACATGCACCCCAATGTTCACTGCAGCACTATTTACAATAGCCATGTCATGGAAGCAACCTAAATGCCCCTCAACAGGCGAATGGATAAAGAAGATGTGGTACATACATACAATGGAATATTACTCAGCCATAAAAAGGAACAAAATTGGGTCATTTGTAGAGACGTGGATGGATCTAGAGACTGTCATACAGAGTGAAGTAAGTCAGAAAGAGAAAAACAAATATCATATATTAACGCATATACGTGGAACCTACAAAAATGGTACAGATGAACCAGTTTGCAGGGCAGAAATTGAAACACAGATGTAGAGAACAAACGTATGGACAACAATGGGGGAAAGCAGCGGGGGGGATGGTAAAAAAAAAATTTGAGGGTAAATACTTTCTAAGTACACTATCATTCTCACTGCTCACTAATTCTACTTATACCACCATCCCTAAAAGATAATAATAATTTTTTAGCGTAATATTCTTTTTTTTAACTTAATTAATTTTTATTTTTGGCTGCGTTGGGTCTTCGTTGCTGCACATGGGCTTTCTCTAGTTGCAGCGAGTGGGGGCCACTCTTTGTTGCAGTGCACGGGCTTCTCACTGCGGTGGCCTCTCGCTGCGGAGCACAGGCTCCAGGCGCGTGGGCTTCAGTAGTTGTGGCACACAGGCTCAGTAGCTGTGGCACGTGGGCTCAGCAGTTGTGGTTCGTGGGCTCTAGAGCACAGGCTCAGTAGTTGTGGTGCACGGGCTTAGTTGCTCTGCAGCATGTGGGATCTTCCCAGACCAGGGCTGGAACCCATGCCCCCTTCATTGGCAGGCAGACTCTTAACCACTGCACCACCAGGGAAGTCCCAAAACAGGTGATATCTTGAAAAGTTGTTAGTTTCTGGATGTTATTATTAATTCTCCTAAGTATTGTCATATGGTAAACCAGGAAAAAAAAAACAGGAAAAAATGATCAGACCTAGAAAACAGATAGAGGATTCAAATAGTATGAGCTGCTCTAATGAAATCCTAATGTAGAGGCATTAATATTTCCTAGCCCTTCCTTCCCTTCCTTCCTTCTTTCATTGCAGTCATTAGATTTGGGGAGCACACAAAATTAGAATTAGTTCCTTACCCACAAGGAACTCACAGTGCGAAATTATGTAAACCCAATGAAACACGCCAAAGTTTAATAGTGGAGGTCAATGAAAGAAAATTCCTTTCTTCTATCTAGTGTAAGCCTCAGCTGCAGCAAAGTTTCTCCATCCAGAAGGACTGTTTGAGCACATCTTGAAACCCATAGCACACCTTAGTCACTTAATCATCACCCCTACCTGTGGTGGTCCTTACATTGTCTTTCATTGAACTCTGCCCTCTCTTCTCTAAAGGTGGAAGTTTCTTATTTGCAAACGAAGTGACCAACAAGGGATTAATCTCCAAAACATACAAACACTCATGCAGCTCAATATCAAAAAAACAAACAATCCAATCAAAAAATGGGCAGAAGATCTAAATAGATGTTTCTCCAAAGAAGACATACAGATGGGCAAGAGGCACATGAAAAGATGCTCAACATCACTAATTATCAGAGAGATGCAACTCAAAACTACAATGAGATATTACCTCACACTGGTAAGAATGGCCATCATCAAAAAATCTACAAACAATAAATGCTGGAGAGGGTGTGGAGGAAAGGGAACCCTCCTACACTGTTGGTGGGAATGTATCAATAAATCGGTACAGCCACTATGGAGAACAGTATGGAGTTTCCTTAAAAAACTAAAAATAGAGCTACCATGTGATCCAGCAATCCCACTGCTGGGCATATATTCGGAGAAAACCATAATTCAAAAAGATACATGTACCCCAATGTTCATTGCAGCACTATTTACAATAGCCAGGACACAGAAGCAAACTAAATGTCCATTGACGGAGGAATGGATAAAGAAGATGTGGTAAATATATATATATATATATATATATATATATATATATATATAATGAACTATTACTCAGCCATAAAAAAGAATGAAATAATGCCATTTGCAGCGCCATGGATGGACCTAGAGATTGTCATACTGAGTGAAGTAAGTCAGAGAAAGACAAATATATGATATCACATACACATGGAATCTAAAAATATGGCACAAGTGAACCTATTTACAAAACAGAAATAGAGTCACAGATGTAGAAAACAAATTTATGGCTACCAAGGGGGAAAAGGGGGGAGGGATAAATTGGGAGACTGGGACTGACATATACACACTACTATATATAAAAATATAAGAACCTACTGTATGGCACAGGGAACTCTACTCAGTACTCTGTGATGACCTACATGGGAGTAGAATCTAAAAAAGAGTGGATATATGTATATGTATAACGGATTCACTTTGCTGTACAGCAGAAACTAATACAACATTTTAAATCAACTATACTCCAATAAAAATTAATTTAAAATAAAAACAAAAAAATAAAGGTGGAAGTTTCAAGCAACGACATAATGAGAGGATGGATTTAAAATATCGGATAATAGAAGGGTAGAGGGGAAGATGGCAGTTTAGGCTTATCCCTATATCAACCTCCCATTTTATATTGCACAGTCTTTGCATGGTGTCTTTTTTGATGAAATATAGTTCAACAAAATATATAAATGAAAGCAATTCAAATCTTCATTAAGTCTCTTTAGATAATGCCAAAGTGACACAGTGAGAAGTAAATTTCTTAGTGTAAAGAAAAGTTATATCAAAATCTTCTTTGGGCAGAAAGAAGATTTCTGCCCAAAGAAATCTTTGGACTGGGAATGTAGGAGGAAGGTGGGGGAGAGGCAGTGAGTACCAATAAATCAATTATATGTATCCCTACCCTATGCATTTATAAAAAATTATCTTTCTTCATTTCTAATAGGTGAACATGAGAGAAGTATGTGCTGAGTTAAATGGTCCCACTCCCTACACAGAAAGCATAGTTTCTTGGGCGATGATTATCTGTAGGCAGCACAACAGCGAAGAGGTGAATGCATAGGCATTGGAGGCAGGCAGAGGTCTGTCTCTCCCTTTTACTGGCTATGGGTTTTGGGGAAGTTACTTAACCTATTTAATCTTATATTCACATCTGCAAAATGAGAAGTGTTACGGACTGAATTGTGTCCTCCCAGAACTCACATGTCAAAGTCTTAGCCGCCAGTACTTCAGAATGGGACCTTATCTGGTAATATAAGTGTTGCAGATGTACTTAGTTAAGTTAAAATGAGGTCAAACTGGAGTAGGGTGGGTCTCTAATCCAACACGACTGCTGTCCTTATTAAAAAGGGAAATTTGGACACAGAAACGTACAAGGGAGTATGCCATGTGAAGATGAAGGCAGAGATCAGGATGATGCTTCTAAAAGCCAAGGAACCAGCCCTGCCAACACCCTGATCTTAGACGTCCAGCCTCCAGAACTGTGAGACAGTGAATTTCTCCTGTTGAAGCATGGTATTTTGTTACAGCAGCCCTTGCGAACTAATACATTGATTAAAATAGTTACCAGCCCCATAGAATGGTACTGAGGATTAAATGAGGTGATGCACAGGAAGTGTTTAATATGGTGATTGGCACATAGAAAGTACTTAAAAACTGGTTGCTGTTGTTATTGTTTAGAGTAGGTTAATAGACTCAGCCAACAATAAGCATATCTACTGAGATAAGACATACCCTGAAGTTGCCTCCCCAATATCCACCCCATGTCCTGGAGGATCCTGAATTTTCCAGTCACATGACACAGGTAGGACTGACTCTTCCCTCAATTCCAGGATGTACCCTGAGTGGCCTAAACCCTTCACTGTAACCTCCCTTCCTCTCCCACAGGAACTGGATGGCAGATGAACAAGTAACCTAAGCCTGAACGAATTATCACATAGCATTTCTCAGGCCATAGATGGGGGACCCTGAGGGAACCTATGACCGAAGATAATTCAATCAGGGAGAATCTCTAGACTTTACTTTGACAGTTTGAAGAAAGATAGGTCTCCCACCCCTCCTACCCTTCAGGCTTGGAAATGAACAGAAAGAATGTAAATATTGGTCCTTTGAGGGAATTCAAACTGGGAACAGAGCTGATGAAGGTAGAGGTGAGAGAATTTCAGAGTCATCATGGCCCTGGTGACACCCTACAACCACTGTATAGCAAATCCCATCAGCCTTACCTTTTTCCAGCTAGTTTGAGTTTGAGTTGGGTTCTCTTGTGAACGTGGCATATATAGCAGGCAGGACTTCGTAGGAGAAAAGCAGGAAACAGCTTTATTCTTTTTCACTACTGCTCTTTAAATTTACCTGGTCAATTCTCCCTTCTCTATCCATTGCAGTATACTGAGCAGACCACTTAGCTTTTCTGTCATTTTCAAGGTATTAGAATAGTCCTGTTTTCAGGTGCCAAAAGTCCAGGTTGATTTAAGTAAGAGCTTCCATTTCTGGCGTAGTTGAAAGCTTCTCAGGCCCATCTGGGCTTGGAAATCTGCAGGAGTGAAGGAGAATCATGGTCGTTTCTCTATTTCTTTACCTTGTTTTCCCCTCCTCCTCTATGCATCCTGCTGCTTTTGGGTGCCCCAGGGTCAGGATGGAAAGGAGAAATGGGAGGAAAAAATTAGGGTCTAACTTGATGGTAATGGTTTAATCCAGCATCAGTGCTCTCCTGTGGCTGATGTCCAAATGCTGGCCTTTGGTCTCATGGGATATTTTCATGACCTCTTCACAAACTTGCCTCTGACAGGGCACAATTGCTAGGTTGGGCATTGTGCCCTATGGCTGACCTTTCAGAGATCATTACCTTCAGCATCTCTGAACTTCTCTATGAACTGACATGGAGTAATTTCCAGGACGAAAAATGCATAGTGTGAAAAGAGTGCCCATAGTATGCTACTTTTTGTATAATAAAGAAGAGGAAATAAGAAACTACACATGTAGTATCTGCTCAACAGTGCTCTGTGAGCCTAAGACACCCTTGGCTCTAATGGAAGCAAAGTCATGAATAATATTTTCAATATCTACTTCTTTGCTTATATTGTTTTCAGTTGAGACAATTACTGTGTTTGTTCATTTCTTTTGACCAAGAGGCGATCTTAAATAATTTTTAATTAAGCTGAAGTAAAATTACAGTAGTCTGTTTTAGGATAAATACAATATTTAAATTTAAAATAATGTCATGAGTATTAATCTACCTACTTTTCAATTTTTCAATTTTTTTCAACTGCCTTACAGTCCTAGGAGAAAATTTGCCATTAAAAACTACTTAAAGGGCTTCCCTGGTGGCGCAGTGGTTGGGAGTCCGCCTGCCGATGCAGGGGACACGGGTTCGATCCCTGGTCTGGGGGGATCCCACATGCTGCGGAGCAACGAGGCCCATGTGCAACTACTGAGCCTGCGCTCTAGAGCCCGTGAGCCACAACTACTGAGCCCATGTGCCACAACTACTGAAGCCCACGTGCCACAACTACTGAAGCCCGCGCGCCTGGAGCCCATGCTCCGCGACAAGAGGGGCCGCCGCAGTGAGAGGCCTGGGCACCGCGACGAGGGGTGCCCCTGCTGGCCGCAACTGAAGAAAGCCCGCGCGTAGCAGCCAAAGCAGCCAAAAAAAAAAAAAAAAAAAAACCTACTTAAAAACAGGTACATAGCGTGCTCATTTTTATTGCCTCAGGTTCCAATATGGCTCAGCCTTACAATCATGGTTATTTAAAAATTTGATATTTTGTCAGATTTTTGTATTAATTTTTATTTTTAAAATATTGCATTAAAATACTATTTATCTTAACTACTGATTTTTTTGTGCACCTTCCTCCCTTTTTTGTGCCCAGGGTGAACTCCTCACACTCCTCATGCTAGTCTGGTCCTTGCAGCTTAACTGTGCAAAAAGAAACATAAAAATGACAAACCAGAAATAATATGATTGATTACCTACAGGCAGTGGATGGAATGAGGGTAGAAAGGATAAGGAGGACTGACACCTTTCTGAGCAATCCTTTTCATATATTTTTGACTTTTAGAGTCATGCAAATGTTTCACATAGTAAAAAAATGAATAAAATATAATCAACAGGGATGGGATAGAGCCCCAAATTGAATACACACAAAACAGATGAACTGGACTGTTTCACAAATGAACAACATAACCATACTGGAGTGGGAGCAGAAAAGAACCAGCCCAAGCAACTTTGGAAAATAGTACTTTGACTATATACTGAAAGGGCAAAGAAAAAAATGAGCACAAATATTGCACTTTACTTACTAGTTTGTTTTTCTCACAGATATGGATTAGCACTTCTGAAACTACTTTATGTGTATTGGAGTCAATAAGTAAATATACTGTGGATAATGAGACCCAGGTTTTTCACTGTCAGAGAAAGCAGTTAAAATAAAGGGAAAGGCTGAATGAAATCTATGCTGTTGGTTTGGAATTGGAGATATGAACTAATGGTACGTGTGCATGTAAACACACAATACACATGCACATATATACGTATGCACACATACAGATAGATGGCATCCTACTACCAATGAGCACATCTAGCACCCAGCTCTTCATTTTTAAATGCCATTATCCAATGAAAGGAATTAGGGCTGATTCCAGAGCTGGGGCAGGAAAGTACAAGATGAATGTAAAACAAAATAGGAACTGCACACACAAAAAATGATGGGATAAGCAAAAGGTCACAGGAGTTCATTTGAAGAGGCTCCAATGTCCAAATGTGGTACAATCTGAGTAAGAAAATAAATACTAAGAGTAATGGATTATAACCCATAGCATAAAATAAGAATCATGAGTCCATACTGATATAAATAATTGAATAAATAAATACATAGATGAAAAGGAAAAGCTCTTCTTTACAGAATTCTAACTAGTACATGGAAATAGATAAACGTTATTTGGCAAACACTTTGGTAATAACTTTTTAGGTAAAATTCATGAACGGAAGCTAGAATGAGTGGGTAAAATTAGAGAAACGGTATGTTTACTTAGTCTCAAAGATCTCCCCACAGGATATTTATTAATTACAAAGGAAAAAAGAGTAACTTTAGTGGAAGAACCTGGCAAACATCCCTCTAATCAAGTGATCAAAGTGAACATCATCAGAAATGGGAAAAACATCATGTGGCTCCTGATATGATGCACTGAGAAGGACACAGCATTGCTTCTGTGATATTCTTAACAAGAATGCATAACTTAAATTTAATCATGAGGAAATCTCAGCCCAACTCCAGACAAAGAATATTCTACAAGATATCTGGTCTGAGGAACTGTTTCATATTGAAGGAGAATGAGGAGATATGACATCTAAATGTGCGGTGTGATTCTGCATTGAACCCTGGACCAGAAAAGGGATATTAGTAGGACAATTGGTGAAATTTGTATGAGGCCTATAGATTAGATAATAGTATTGTACCACTGCTAATCTCCTGGCTTTGACAATTATATTGCAGTTATGTAAGATGTTAACATTTGAGGAAGCGAGATGAAAGGTATGCAAAAATTCTTTGTACTAGTTTTGCCATGTATTTGAATCCGGAAAAAAAATCAGTCTTTGTAGTCTGGGGTTGCCTCACCACAGCAGGCAAAGTCCTCTTGGAAAAGTCCTTTTAAGACTTCTCTATGCCCATCGAGAGATGAATGGATAAAGAAGATGTGGTTCATATATACAATGGAATATTACTCAGCCATAAAAAGGAACAAAATTGGGTCATTTGTAGAGACGTGGATGGATCTAGAGACTGTCATACAGAGTGAAGTAAGTCAGAAAGAGAAAAACAAATATCGTATATTAACACATATATGTGGAACCTAGAAAAATGGTACAGGTGAACCAGTTTGCAAGGCAGAAATAGAGACACAGATGTAGAGAACAAACGTATGGACACGAACGGGGGAAAGCAGCGGGGGGTGGGGGTGGTGGTGGGATGAATTGGGAGATTGGGATTGACATGTATATACTGATATGTATAAAATGGATGACTAATAAGAAAATAAATAAAGAAAAAAAAAAGACTTCTCTAGTTTGGCTACTTCTGGATGTGCCAACTTCTAGAAGTGTAAGCCAAGCCCACCACAAGTCTCTTTGCTTTGCCATCATAGGCAGCTCAAGCCAGGTTCTAGACGTCATACTTTTCCAGGCAAGAGTCAGGCAGCAGTCTCTGGAGTCACCTAAAGTCTGGGGCACATAGGTCAAGTTTTTCAGAACTCTCCACCACACTTTGCTCCAATCCATGGGGCTAGTGGAACTTCCTGACTTGGCTTGAGGTAAAGGCAGAGAATAACCCTCACTCTAGGCCAACAGCTCCTTTCAAAGAAATCCTCTCTCTCCTCTCCTCGAGGACTTTCTTGGTTGCTTTTCTCTAGTCTGGAGATGTCTGATGGGCTATAGTCCATAGGACTGGTGTAGCTACCTCCTAGTAAGTTTGACATGGACAATAATACACTTTGTCATCTGACTGGAGGCTGAACCCAAAGCCTGAGAAAATGATTAAAATCCCATTTAACATCTTTTAACACCTGCAACTAAAAACATTCTCAAACATTTTCAAATGAAAAAGAAATGGTGACATTCCCTACCAAACCTTTCTTTTGTTTTGTTTGAAGAGACTCAATGGCACCCTTGTAAGGGATTAGTGCAAATACTCCTGAAAGTAAATGGAGCTGCTGAGCTGCCTACCAGCTGCCTCTTGATTAGAAACACTAGACCGTGAATTTCAGCAAGGTAGACATGAAACAGCATCTTACTTAAGAAAGCATATTTGCAATCAAATAATTTACCTAAAAGAAGAGGTTCTATATAAGATATTAAATATCACTGTATCATTGTACTACTTAATATAGTTCTGTATCATTTAGGAATGTGTTAAGCTTAGTGAAAGTGGCCAAGAAGCAGATGGGGTTTTCTTCTTTCTCATATAGTAAGTTCAGAGGAGGCATTGCTTATATTGGTTCAGTGGCTCCACAACACTATGGAGAACCAGTTCTTTCTATTTTTAACTCTGTCATCTTTAGCATATTAGCTTTCATCCTTATCATTTTTGTCTTATGGACATAAAATATCTACTCCAACTTCAGAAATCTTATTCCAGGTAGGAAAAAAAGAGATAGGGTGAGGGGATTTTGAACGTCTCTCTCCTCATCGGATTCCTAATTACTTGTCTTACCCAGAATATATCACATAGCTACCGCTAACCATGAGGGATGCTGGGATTTAGAGTGTTAGCTTTCCATTCTGTAGAGGAGAAGGGCAAGGGGGTCAGGACTGGGTGCTGAGTAAGTAAAATTACAGTGTCTGACACGGGTGCTTTGCATATACTTGTCATTCAATAAAATTATGTACATAGAACAAATGTGCAAAGAATTATCCATATTAAAATGGCCAATGAAAAGTGGCTTTTAAAATAATAACAATACAATAAACAGGTGTTTTTGTTCTGCTGAAAAATTTTAGTGGAAACTGCAGCTTCAAACCTTAGGTTAAAAAGCAACAGACTGTATGAAATGGGAGAAAATATTTGCAAATCATATATCTTATAAGGGGTTAATATCCAAAATACATAAAGAACTCATACGACTCAACAGCAAAACAAAAACACAAACCCAAACAATCCGATTAAAAAATGGGCAGAGGGGCTTCCCTGGTGGCGCAGTGGTTAAGAGTCTGCCTGCCAATGCAGGGGACACGGGTTCGAGCCCTGGTCTGGGAAGATCCCACATGCCGCGGAGCAACTGGGCCCGTGAGCCACAACTACTGAGCCTGCGCGTCTGGATCCTGTGCTCCGCAACAAGAGAGGCCGCGATAGTGAGAGGCCCGCGCACCGCGATGAAGAGTGGCCCCCGCTCGCCGCAACTAGAGAAAGCCCTCACACAGAAACGAAGACCCAACACAGCCAAAATAAATAAATAAATTTATAAAAAAAAAAAAAAAGTGGGCAGAGGATCTGAATAGATATTTTTCCAAAGAACACAGACAGATGGCCAACAGACACGTGAAAAGATGCTCAACATCACGAATCATCAGGGGAATGGAAATCAAAACCACAATGAGATATCATTTCACACCTGTTAGAATGGCTAACATCAAAAAGACAAGAAATAACAAGTTTAGGAGAGGTTATGGAGAAAAGGGAACACTTGTGCACTATTGGTGGGGATGTAAATTGCTATAGCTATTTATGGAGGTTCCTCAAAAAATTAAAAATAGAACTACCATATGATTCAGCAATTCTACTTCTGGGTATTTATCTGAAGAAAATGAAAACACTAAGTCGAAAAGATATCTGCACCCCCATGTTCATTGCAGGATTACTTACAATAGCCAAGACATGGAAGCAACGTAAGTATCTATCAACAGATAGATGCATAAAGAAAATGTGATACATATATCACAGGTGGAGCAGTTGCAGGCCTGGACTTTGCCCCATGCCAAACTGGTGAGCCAGCAAATAAGCCACCATGAGCGTGAGCCACAAAAGTACTGGCCCCAATCTTCTAGGCGTAAAAACCAAAATGCCTGCTTCTTCTCTTCTGCCTACCAAATTTCATGTGAAAATATCTCTTGTCAACCACCCTAACCAAAATAAACGCTGAGGAAAGTTCAGCCTAGCCAAGTTGACCCATTATAATGCTACCCAAACCTAGTAAAAACACAAAGTGATGCATGCACGAGGCTGTTCATTGCTGTACTGATTGTAATAGCACAAGACTGGAAACAGCCCAGATGTCCATTAATAGGGAACTAGATAAATAAACTAGGGTACATCTACACTGTGCAGCTGTAAAATCGGATGTGAAAAAAAAGTTTTTATATGCTGCCATGGAGTGATGTCCAAGATATATTGCTAAGTGAGGGAAAAAGAAAAAGGAAGATGCAAAACAATGAGGATAGTATATTATCTTTCATCTAAGGGAGTATTTCCTAGCTCTGTCCATTAAAAAGTCCTAGAAAAACAACTAACTAAATAGCAATGAGCACCTTTCACAACCACAATGCTGTATCTAACACTTCCCACTAAAGGATTCAGTGGGTCCTTAAAGAAATGGCTGAATCTATCTCCAGGACAGGAAATGTATAATGTTAACCTGGAATATTCTATTGAGGCAGGAGATAGATGGGCCCAGGTCAAACAGCTGAAGTTCATAGTTCGTCCCCTGTGGCCAGAAACTCCATAATAGCAGAAACTCCATAAAAGCAGGATGATGGAGGAGGCTGGGCTCTGCCCAGATAAGAGATAAAAGACCACATATTCCTCATTCTCGAAGTCAAGGAGACCTTCCCGATTACACATGCACAGAAAGGCTCCTTGGAGGTCAAAATGGAGGGGGCGCCACCCCATAGTAAGTGATGTCAACTACCTATAGGTCTCTTTGCTAGAATCCATCTTAGCTAAGAGATGCGCACACACACAGGGGAGGACCTTGAGATATACTAAATACGGACTCAGAACCAGGCAAAGCAAGATGACTGGTCAAAGGAAACCTGGAAGAAATACCCCATAAATGTAATTCAAACTACCATGAGGGCGCGACTCTCTCTCTGAGCCCACCCGTGTGTCTATCCACACGTACTGTACTCTTGTTCCTCCTAATAAACGCTTTACTTGCTTCACTACTTTCCGTCTCTATGTGGAAATTCATTTCTACACAGCTGACGGGCCAGGGCCTTGTCACTGGTCACTGGTCCCTGGTGGTCTGGTGGCTAGGATTCAGCGCTCTCACTGCCACTGCCCAAACTCAATCTCTGGCCGGAAATCGAAATCCTGCTTCAAGCCACTGCAGGCCGAGGCCACCCAAGATCACTATCATAGCAGAAAGTAAGAAAGCTATCAAAGACTACTGGAGTCATTTCACAAAGAATCAAAGCCAACTTGAAGGGACTCTCGCTGCCCAAACTGGGCCATTATGAGCATCCCTTCCCCCACAAAAAGGGAAGAAAGATTGAAACACTGGTTATATTTAAATTCATGTGCACATAAAGATACTAAAAAAAGAAAAAATACAGGGTACCACCTACTATTCTGAAAACAAGTAAATAAAAGGAGAGATGCAATCATTTATGAACTATTTTTCTAGTTTTCAGGGTAACCAAATAGTTGACAAGGGAAAAGTCTCCTTTACAGAAGAATTCCAGCCAATAATTGTAGAGGGAATGATAAAATTAGAAGGAAGGAAGCAGCTTAGAAAAATGGAAGGAAGCAATGGTCAGTTAAAACTCTTAGGTGAATGGAAGACTTTATAAAGGAAGAATCCAGCTGATAATACCTGAACTTGACATCACAAAAAGAGAGACAACCAGACATTATGTATACCCTGACACAACATGAGGTATTCTAGGCACCTATGTATGAAGTATTCTTGCCCAGAAAGTGAACACGATCTTGGTGAAGCCTCTACATCAGAACTGTCCAACACAAATTTCTGCAATGATGGAAATGTTTTTGTGTGCTATCCAATACTATATCTAATACCATAGCCATTAGCCAATAGCCACTTGGCTATTGAGCACTTAACCTGTGAGACTGAGAAACTGACTTTTAAATTTTAGTTAATTTCAATTACAGTAAGTCCCCTACAAACAAGTTCCCTTCTGAGAGCATGTTTGTAAGTCCAATTTGTTTGTAAGTCCAACAATGTTAGCCTAGGTACCCAACTAACACAATCGGCTATATAGTACTGTACTGTAATAGGTTTATAATACTTTTCACACAAATGATACATAAAAAAAACACAAAACATAAAGAAAGCATTTTTAATCTTACAGTACAGCACCTTGAAAAGAACAGTAGTAGAGTACAACAGCTGGCGCTTCTTAGCTGTACCCGCTACATCACCTCTGCTTTTACGCTTGTTTCTGGACATCCTGGGCTTGAAATAAAGATACTGTACTACTGTACTCTATACAGTAAAGTACACAAAAGCACAACCACTTGTAGAGGATGCACACACATGACAATGTACGTGAAACACGTGAACTAACGTGATTGGACATGTGAACGCAGTTCGCATCTTTGAAAGTTTGCAACTTGAAGGTTCATATGTAGGGGACTTACTGAAATTTAAATTTAAGTAGCCACATGTAGTTAGTGGCAACCACACTTGACAGAGCAGCTGTAGGTCTACTAATTTATAGAAAGGACAGGGGATATGTTAAATGATAACACATCTCAGTGTATAACGTGTAGACCTTGTTTGGATCCTTATTCAAACAAATCAAACATAAGAGACAACTGGGGAAATCTGAACTGGATAATTCATAATATTAGGAATTATTTAAAATTTTTACGTGTATCAATGATATTATGTTTAAGCTTTAAAAAATTGTTCTCTCTCCAAGATTCATACTTCAGTATATAAGATGAAAATGTATATGTCTGGGATTTTCTTTAAAGAATCCATCAGAGGGACTTCTCTGGTGGCACAGTGGTTAAGAATCTGTCTGCCAATGCAGGGGGCATGGGTTTGAGCCCTGGTCCGGGAAGATCCCACATGCCGCGGAGCAACTAAGGCCGTGTGCCACAACTACTGTGCCTGCGCTCTAGAGCCCGCGAGCCACAACTACTGAAGCCCTAGAGCCCGTGCTCTGCAACAAGAGAAGCCACCGCAATGAGAAGCCCGCGCACCGCAACGAAGGGTAGCCCCTGCTCGCCGCAACTAGGGAAAGCCTGAACGCAGCAACGAAGACCCAACGCAGCCAAAAATATAAATAAATAAATAAATTTATTAAAAAAAAAAAAAGAATCCAGCGGAGGTGGAGGGGGAAGGGTGGTGGGAGGGTATACATGAAACAAGCTTAGCTATATGTTGATAACTGTTGAAGCTGGGTGATGGGTATATGGTGTTCATCATAATATTCTTTCTATTTCTGTGCATGTTTGAAAATTTCCATCACAGAATGTGTTAACAAATGAAGAGATAAATAAAACCTAGAATTAAAAGAATAGTATATAGTTTTTCCTATGGAATATTATACAACTCCTAAAAAGAATTCAATGGGCCTCTATATATTATACTATGGAAAGAAAGCTAAACCATGTGAGATGAAGAAGGGAAGTTGCATAACAATTGCTATGGTCTAAATGTTTGTATCCCCTACTCCAAATACATGTTGAAATCTTAACCTCCAATAGTAATAATATTAGTAGGTGGGGCCTTTGGGAGGTGATTAGGTCATGAAGGTGGAGCCCTTGTGAATGGGATTAGTGCTTCTATGAGATTCTGCAGAGCTCCCCCTAGCCCTTTTCAACGATGTGAGGATACAGTAAGAGGTTTGCAACCTGGAAGAGAGTCTTCACTTGACCATTCTGGCACTCTGATCTTGACTACCAGCCTCCAGAACTGCGAGAAATAAATTTCTGTTGTGTATAAGCTACCCAGTCTCTTCTGATAGCAGTCTGAATGGACTAAGACAGCAATATAGAAAGTATGATCCTATTTATGTAAACAATAAAAAGATGCATTTATATGTATATATATTTGTAAGTAAATACCTGCCCTTTAATGTACAAGTCCATTTCTTAGAACATATTTACAAAATTATTTTTAGACATCCAAAAGGATATATGTACAGATACTTAACTGTAGTGGTCTGCTTGGGCTGCCATAACGAAATACCACAGACTTGGTGGCTTAAACAATAGAAATTTCTCACAGTTTTGGATGCTGCGAAGTCCAAGATGAAAGTGCCAGCGGATTCGACTCCTGGTAAGGGCTTTCTTCTGGTTTGCAGATGGCCTCCTTCTCACTATGTCTTCACACAGAGGAGAGAGAGAAAGCTCTGGTGTCTCTTCCTTTATAAGGGCACTAGCTTATAGATTAAGGCCCATCCTTGTGACCTCATTTAACCTTTATCACCTTTTCCATGTTCTATCTCCAAATAGTCACATTGAAGATTAGGTTTTCAACTATGATTTTGGGGGGAACACAAATATTCAGTCCATAACATTTACGAAAGCATTATCTCTTATAGCAAAATTATGGAGACAATTTTTGTGTCCATCTATGGCGAAATGGATAGTTAAATTATAACATATCCATATTATGACTAGTTTGGACAAATGTCCAAAATATATTTTTGAGTATAAAAAGCAAGTTGAACAATATATGAATCACACACATTAAAAAAATACCAAAAAACCCCTCTAACTATATAATCCCCGCCCCCGGTTATATATAGTCTGGAAGTATAGTCATTCAACTACTAACAGTGATTAACCTTAAGGAATAGGAATGGGGATATGAAAAGAGGGGCATTTAATTTTTTCACTTGTATAAGCCTAAATACTTCTAATTTATTTAAAAGATAATGGGCATTCATTACATTTGTAAATCTGAAAAATGCAAAAAGTGGTTGTTTTTTAAACCACTTGATTCCATGAGATAATATCTAAGTGCCTGAAATATTAAAACAGCAAATGTATTTATATAACATGAGCTATGCCTCTCAAATGATTCCGGCTCTGTGCAGAGCTGCATTGAATAATCATGGTCCAGAATCCAGAAACGTATTACAAAGTAGTCTCAACTTTTACTTGCATGGGCTCAAAGAACATTAGCCCCTTCTCCACTATCCTGTAGCTCCTCTCTTGAGACTTTCTCATTCTAAACGTCTAAATCTTCCTCAGCCACAGTCCTGTCCTCTTTTTTTTTATCAGCCTTCCTCAGTTCCTTTAAATAGATATCCTTCCAAGACTCTGTTTTTTCTCTAGCAATTGGTCACACTCTGCGTTTTAAAAGATCCAAGAACCAGGCTGGTGAAGACTTTCCTTCAATTGGGGGAAGGGAAAAGGTGAGGAACAGCTTAGTCTATTCACATATTGCAAGCATTGATTTCTCCAAATTTAGAACTGTCATTCTGTTAACTAATAATTGGGTCATGTGTATTATGGTTTATCTCAAGTAGATTGTATTCGGGTAGGGAATTACTGTCACTATTTTTATTCCTTACAGTACTTCTTTAATTTATTGTTTGGTCCATTGATGTAAAAAAGATACCTAGGGGAATCATCGGCACCAGGGCCCCGGGGCTGCGGTTGGGGGAGGGATGGTCCTCAGTTTGTCAAAGTGTAGCTTAAGTTGCTCACTTCCAAACAGTCTAATTAAGGTTTATGCATTTCTTACAAGTCATATGCCTTCTTTACAGGTCAGAACATTCTTAGAAATCCTGAGGATTCAGAACTGCACTGCCTCAGACACTGGACCCTCATATAATCCTCTGAGCTCTTTTAGTTGGATGTTGGTATTGGACTTCGAACTAGAGAACCCTGTCTATAATCACTTCATCTGTTTGGGCACCTTCCTCGCGGCCCGTTTCCTTGTCTGCAAAGCGGGGATAGTCGTGATATGCCTCACAGGACGTTACGTGGGGACATGTTGTGGATATATAGCCCTTTTAAAATCTTCTGTCTGGAGAAATCACCCAGGCTTGGTTCCTGCCCTGCTCATGTGGAAGAGGCCGACTTAGTCCCCTTTTGCCCCCAAATGACATAATGAGGAAGGATTTCAATTTCGAAGATGTTTGCTCAGAAACGACAGAGCGATAAAAACAGAGTTGAATAAGTCTGGCCAGCAGCTACATCTTTTCTCTCCAACAGATAATAATGCGTATAGTCCACTGTCTCTGGCACCTCAAGCTTTAACTTTGGGGAAACAATGAATTCTGCGCCCAGGCCTTCAGGCGAGTCAAAAAACCCGAAGTGGTTATGCTTGTTTGGAGGCCTGCGAGGCACGAGGGGACGGAGAAAGGTGAATCGAGTTGCTCTCTGACTCACAACCGGCTCGCCCTCCGTACCTAACACAGCTAAGTGTTGTCGTCGCCATTTTGCAGGGTGGGCTGCGCAGTCTCCTGCCGCAAGGCCCGCGCGCCTGGGCCGGAGAGGACGTGGAAGGCTAGAAGGCGGGGAACGCGCGCTACCCGGAGGAAGCACGCGTGCGCACAGGCGGCGGCTGCGGCGGAGGGGTGGGGCCGGGGTACGAGTGCGCGTGCTCGGTGGGAGCCCGCGAAGTACCTGGAGGAGGTGGGGGGAGAGGTAGAAAGGAGTGAGGTTGAAGAGCGCTTGCGCGGGAGGGCGACCGTGCGGGGAGGGGGGCTCCGGAGCACGCGCGCGGAGACGGGACTTAAGGAGCTCTCGCGAGATCTCCAGGTTGCTATATATGTGCGCAGGGAGCCCGCGTCCTTTCCCTGGTCTGATTCCGTCCTGCGCGACTGTTCTTTCGAACGGTAGTCTTTTATCTCCGTCCACTTTCTCTCCTACCGAAGTGCGTGCCACCAACCCATGGAAGATTCGATGGACATGGACATGAGCCCACTGAGGCCCCAGAACTATCTTTTCGGTAACTGCTGGGGGGTTGGAGCGAGGCCGAGCAGGGCCTTCAGGCTTTGGTGGGGGGGCGGGATCCCACTGAGGCCTGGGTTAGCGGGGAAAGCTAAGCAGGCTGGAGGCCTGAGGGGGTGGGAAGCGAGCAGACGGGGTCCTGCCGCCTGCAGGATGGGGACCCAGGAGGGGCGAGCCGGAAGCACGGAGGGGGGTGGGAAGGAGGGGCGGCCTGAAGGTTGAGGCGTCAGCGGTCCGAGGCCCAGGGCCTGAGGTAACGTGGAACCGACCGGCTGAGGGTTCGGCGTTACGCGGGGCCCATGGTGGAGCTCTGGGCACAATTATTTTCTGAGGTTTTGTGAGTTGGTAGGCTTCTGATTCCGGGCGGGTGCCTGAGGCTAAGCTCCGCGATGGTGGTGCAGGAGGTTTTGTGGGTTCGGGGTGTGAGGAGGCTTGGGCCTCCTTTCTGGACGAGAGGATCGATTGAGCATGGCGTTGTCCTCGGGCCTCAGGGTCAGGAGCTCTCGACCGAGAATCGGCCCCGGTGCCTCGGCTGGTTGCTGGGGGCAAGGGAGGTGCGGCCCGGCCCGGCGTGAGGAGGCCGCGACCGCTGGGGAGCACGTGGTTGCCACGTGGTTGGGGGAAGGAGGGGGGTGTGGGCGCTGCATCCGGGGCTCACTGGCGTCTTGTCACCTCCGAGCCTGGGGTCCTGGGGCTTGATTGAGGCTGGTGGGCCGGAAATGTTAGGTGAAGTGGTTGGTAGCTCCAGGACTCTTGGAGGTCTTTTGTTCGGTGCTTAACATCTATGCTGGTAGTTCTCATTTAGAGAATCCTCTTTCTGTCTCACCGCGTCCATCTCGCAGAGGAGGTACTGCCGCTCAGAGAACCGAAGTGGCTTAAAGAAGTTGCACTTGTAGGAAGAGACTAGATCTAACCCCATGACCCTTGCTTCCAGAGCTGGTGCATTACAAATGATTTGGGGTGGGGGGTGGCGAGGGAGGGAGACTGGCGGAGGCAGCCTTCTGTTAAAACTTGTAATTCTATACCAGGGTTTTGGGATTTCCCCCTCGAGCACACCAAGTACCATACTAAGGGGCCTGCGTTGGTTTTTCAGTCTCACTAAACTGAATTGTTGAAGCCTTTGTGTCAGGCTTTAAAAAATCCTGCCTCAAATTAATTTTGTTTCCTTATATACCATGCTGAGATTTGTTAATTGAACAATAACCGTTAAGCATCTATTCCAGTAACTATTAGATGGCAACTAAATGGGACTATTTAAATAAAGTTTAATTCTGATGGTATTTAAGACAGTTTGCTTATTCATGAATGGTAGTAGTAACATGCACTATGCATTAAGGCTTTTATTCCTAGCATTTTGAAAAGCTGGCGTTTCTGATCAATTTATATCAAAATTTTTGCTTTAACTCTTGCTATTGGAAGTATCCCTAGGATATTTCTATTGTCTTAAACATAATTTCTGAACAATTTAATGTACATCATTTCTGTAACTTCGAAGATGGAATGTTGACCCCTGTAACGAGTTTTAGTTCTTTTACATTTGTAGTTTTTCTGTTGTGAATACAAGCTGTTGATGTAGGTGTTTGTGTAACCATTGTCATTTCTAAATTTGGCACCTGGGAGTTTTGGCAGGTAATTTCAACTTTAAAATAGTGGGATTTTATCAACATTGTATGTTAGGGTTGGTTTCAGTTCTAGCTTTACTAAATTTTTGATCCTGTTTCTACATGAGAATAGTAGTATAGTTGAGCATAAAATAATGTAGTGGGAAGTGGAATTTATAAAGCTCTGTATGGATGTTATTTGATGTTTATAGACTTTTGTGTTCAAGAAATCCAGGAAGAGGTACTTCTGCCTTGCCTTTTGGTAGCTATAATAGTAAAAATTAGTTCACAAGTTAACTTTTTGGTTACCCACACTGAATTTTCAGTGTTATTTTTCTCCTTGTTATAGTTGAATTTTTTCTTCATTTACAGGTTGTGAACTAAAGGCCGACAAAGATTATCACTTTAAGGTGGATAATGATGAAAATGAGCACCAGTTATCTTTAAGAACGGTACTTAAACTTTTCAAAATAAACTACTTAACATTTCTTGATTTCAGTCTCTTAGTTCCTATTCGTGTGGATTAATACTTATTTTACAGCAGTATTTTTCTTTCCTTATTTACGTTCTTCGCTTCTACAGTTGTATTAAAAAGCCCTTTAGGGTAGTGATAAATATAAATCTTATTTGTTCTCCACAGACACTAGCCTATAGCCTACTACTTAACTTCTAGGTGGCCAGTAGATGTTAGGTGGTTTGTACTTAGGCGTGGGTGATGACATAACCATCTTTGTCATCAAATGCATTTTTATGTAATTGTTAAGATTCACCAAATATGAGAAATTGTCAAAGTCACATAAAACTTGAAGACAACATTGTGCTCAAGTCAGTTTCCCACCAGTGGTAATAACGAAAGGTTTATAATTGTTCTGATTTTTTAAAACAACTGGTTGGGGGGGGTTGTAAAATGGTGGAAACTTAAGTTGAAGTACTGTTTTTCTATTAACAGGTCAGTTTAGGGGCTGGCGCAAAGGATGAATTGCACATTGTCGAAGCAGAGGCGATGAATTATGAAGGCAGTCCAATTAAAGTAACACTGGCAACTTTGAAAATGTCTGTGCAGCCAACGGTAAGGGCTCTTTTACACTTTGGATTTTATGTCAAAGTCTAATTCTGTTGCCTTAAGGTGAGTGTCATTTAGGTTACAACAGAGAGATTGGGGAATTTGGTTTGGTTTTTTCCCTAGTAGTCACAGCTGCATATTCTGTCACTGGTGTTGACTGATCACCGTGGTGGTAGCTGCTTGTTTATCAGAGGTGAAAAAAACAGGTTCACCGATTTGTTCATTTGGCTGATGGGTTTGCTTGTTCAGAAACATTTTTAAGTTATGAACAGATTTTATACCAAACATGTAACCATTTTTTTCCCCCACAATATTTAGTGATTTATAATTTCTTCTTTTTAGGTTTCCCTTGGGGGCTTTGAAATAACACCACCTGTGGTCTTACGGTTGAAGTGTGGTTCAGGGCCTGTGCATATTAGTGGACAGCACTTAGTAGGTATGTTATTTTTATATGTTATGATGCTTATTTTTAGTGCAGTTACTTTGTTCCCAATTTGGACTTTATAAAGTATGCTTAGTTCTAGTACTGCTGTCTGTAATAGGTTCAAATGGGAATCTAGTAATTTATAACTAAAAAAGCCTGGTGTTTTGCATGTAAAACCTAGTAATGAGTATTAGTCCATTAAATTCCTTTTAAAAAATTTTGTTCTCTTTTTACTCTTTTTCTAATAGAATCTGAGTTTTAAAATACTTATTACTGTGTCTTATCAGTGCCCTTTTTTCTGAGTTCTTGCTGTTGGTTGAGTTTTAGTGGTGGCTAATAAAGAATTTTATTTTAGCTGTGGAGGAAGATGCAGAGTCAGAAGATGAAGAGGAGGAGGATGTGAAACTCCTAAGTATATCTGGAAAGCGTTCTGCCCCTGGAAGTGGTAGCAAGGTTCCACAGGTACAGATGCAATTTACTATACATAATTTATTCTGGCCTTTAGTTTGGTACTTTGGATTAGCACTTCCTTACCAGTGTGTGTCCAATTATTTTTTTAAGAAAAAAGTAAAACTTGCTGCTGATGAAGATGATGATGATGATGATGACGACGACGATGATGATGAAGAGTAAGTAGTATGCCCTTAGAAACCTGACATTGTCGTATGGGGGGTTATGAAAACGATTTACCAAAATCATGATTAGTGGTTGTCAGTTTGTGTTAAATGAGCTGAGTTAAAGGATGCAGTATGCAGCATTTCCCAGATGTATTTGACTAGGTGCCTTTTTTCTGAGGAAGATTTAGTGGACACATTACTGTATGCTAAGTCTGGTGTATTTTACACTGAACAGTTTATAATAAATGGATTGGGCATAAAGAGAATCTGAATATCTCCAGCTATATTCATTTTGTAAGTTGTCACTTGAGGATTTTTTTTCCCCACAAAGGATTTTGGCATATGGTTGTCCTGGTCCTTATGAGAAAATTAGATTCTAAAAGAGAATAGAATTTTGCTGGAGAATTTAAAATTTGGTTGTAAACAAGATTTGATATGTTTGTTAAACTAGGTCAGACTATGGTAAAGTTATAAACATGCTATGGAATAAAATGCTACTCATGATTAGTCTTTCCTATATGCAGCCATATCAAAAATTTATTAATATTGAATTTTTAATTGCTTGTCAACTTTGTTCTTGAGTTCTCAGGTTGGTCCATTGTATATTTACTGAAAACAATTGAAATGGAATCTAAGACAGACTCTGAGAGAACATGCACTAATTTAACGATCAGATCTGCAAAGTAGGTTTTCAGTGACCTCAACTAGCCAAGCTGGTAGCGCTTTAAAAAGGCCTTTGAGCATGACAGTGGAAGCAGAAAATAGGAAAGAGTTGAATGCTTAAAAAATTCAAAATTACCTGCATGTCAAACTTATAAACAAACTCAATATAGTTGGTGTTTGTTACTACTTAATTATGCCTGGGCTTTGGAAGATTTCCTGTCTTTAAAATGGGGATAATTCCTGATGTAACTACAATGTAAATAGTTTACATTCTTGTCTTCCATGTCTCCTCTAAGTTGTCTTTAAGTTAGGTGGTGAGGGAGGAATGAAAAGTGTAGATGGTAACAAGGTCCAAATCGGTAAGTTTTCGTAAAAGGGTAGTCAGATACATGTATAAGTAGAGGCAGTTAATGGATCCCTTGAGGATAGCAAGTCTTAGAAGATTCCATTGGTTAGGGGGCAATGAAAATGTTAAGAGGTGCCCCAAGGTTTGTTAGTTAAAAGTAGTTATTATGTAGAAATTGTAAGCCATAATCTCAGAAGGCTTGGAACCCACAAAATAAAAGGCAGATCAGTGGGTCTGTTTTGGGGATGGAAGGGGTATGGTGTGGGGTTGGTTGACTGCTGTTGCTGTAAGCAAGAAAAGCTGAAGACTATGTAGTACATTAAAAGTTAGTATGACCAGCACAACATTGTTAATCAACTATACTCCAATATAAAATAAAAAGTTAAAAAAAAAAGTTAGTATGGCTTACAGATACATCCTGGGTGGATTATTCTGGGTGGCCAGGGAACTATAGGGGGTGACTTTGGAGGACAGTTTTTAGGGGGCCCTGAAAATGTTAGGCGCTCAAGCATGTCCGGCATGGGGCCCCCATGGGGCCGGAGTGGCCATTCCCCAAGTGGCTCATGGTTATGGCTGGGTCCTGGGGCAGCATGGGCTGTGCTTCCTTCCAAGTTCAGTGTTGTTTCCCACAGGGGCCAGGTCAGGTGAGGGGGTGGTGGAGAGTGTTCCTTGTTCTTCATTGAGGTGGTAATGGGATTTGCCTAGGTGCCACCCAGGAAAATATCTGTTACTTAAAAAGTAAAAAAAAGGGTGCTTCTCCATAAACACCCTTTTCCCCTATATTATTAGGGAATATCCTAATAAAACTGCTTACAATAGTGGTTTTATAAAAACCATTGTCATCTTTTTTTTAGTATGGGGTAGCCTATGCAGGTATTGGGTGATAGGGCCAAAATTGACAAATCACTGTTAAAAATTACTTAAAAGACGTTAATATGCCTTTAAATGTATACTACACGGTATTTTATCCAGTTAACATAGCAGATTTTTTACCCCTGTATTGGAAAGAAGTGTTTCTTTGGTTGCACATGGATGAAGTTACTCCTGTTTTTTATTTAGACTATGTAGTGTGGAAGAGAAACCATTTTGTTTGGTTTGTGAAGTAATTACAAGTTAAACCAATTCCACCATTTGCTGATTCGTACTTATTCGTGGACTTCTCCATTGATTGGATTTTTTTCCCCCCAGTTCCCCCATTTAGAGTGAACAGTTTGGTACTTTATAGTGTATGTGCACAGTTGTGCAGCCAATTTCAGAATATTTCATCACCTCAAAAAGAAACTGCTATAATCCCTCATCTTCCCCAGCTCTAGTCAATAACTAATGTACTTTGTTTTTTATAGATTTGCCTGTTCTGGATATTTCATATAAATGGAATCATGCAATATGTGCTCTTTTGTGGCTGGTTTGTTTAACTTATCACAATATTTTTTTTTTTTTTTTTTTAAGATATGAATTACTTAGCCACAACAAGACATGGAGGAATCTTTTTTTTTTTTTATCATTTTGACTCTTAATTTATTTTTTTTATTTTTACTTTTGGGTGTGTTGGGTCTTCGTTTCTGTGCGAGGGCTTTCTCTAGTTGTGGCAAGTGGGGGCCACTCTTCATCACGGTGCGCGGGCCTCCCACTATCGCGGCCTCTCTTGTTGCGGAGCACAGGCTCCAGACGCGCAGGCTCAGTAATTGTGGCTCACGGGCCCAGTTGCTCTGCAGCATGTGGGATCTTCCCAGACCAGGGCTCGAACCCGTGTCCCCTGCATTGGCAGGCAGATTCTCAACCACTGCGCCACCAGGGAAGCCCTTATCACAATATTTTTAAGATCCTTGTAGCATGTAGCAGTACTTGTACTCGTTTTATATTATTGAACTATAAGAACTTTTTATATATTTTGGAAACAAATCCCTTATCAGGTAGAATTTACAAACATTTTCTCCCATTCCATGGGTTGTCTTTATACTCTGTTGGTGGTCCTTTACAGAAAAGCTTTTAGATTTCATAGTTTGGTTTATTTCTTTTATTGTGTTTTCGGTGTCAAACCTAAGAAACCATTGCCAAATCTTCAAAAAGTTCTATAGTTTCAGCTCTTACCTTTTATCCGTTTTGAATTGATTTTTGTATCAATTGTGAGGTAAGAGCCAGTTTCATTTTTTTTGATTGTGGATATCCAGTAGTCCCAGCACCATTTGTGAAAGACTTTTCCCCATTGAATGGTCTTTGCCCCCTTTTTGAAAATAGTTACCATAAATGTATATTTATTTTTGGACTCTTCAGTTCCATGTCTATCCTTCTGCCAGTGAAACATTATTCTGATTTCTGTTGCTTTGCACTTTTTATAGATTTTAGTTTGTAATTAATGTGAATGCTTCACCTTTGTTCTTCTTCAAGATTGATTTTGGCTACTTTGGGTTCCTAGAGTTTCAGTGTGAGTTTTAGGATCAGTTTCTATGGAGATACCAGCTAGGATTCTTTTAGGGGTTATGTTAAATCTGTAGATTAATTTGGAGAGTTGCCACCTTAATATTTACTGGTCCATGAATTTGCAATGTTTCTATTTTAATTTCTTTAAATAACTCCATTTTCATTTTCAAAAATTTACTTTCAGTTGTAAAAAACATAACACCATATTTACCATCTTAACTATTTTTTAAGTGTGCAGTTCAGTAGTGTTAATCATAATCACATTGTTGTGTAACATCTCAAGCTCATCTAGTTATACTGAAAACCATAACCGTTGAACAAAAAGTCCCCATTTCCACCTCTCCCCTGCCAGCCACCAATCTTACTTTTGGTTTCTATAAAGACTCATTCCTTTAGATACCTCATATAAGTGGAATCATACAGTATTTGTCTTTTTGTGACTGTTCTTTCACTTAGCATAATGTTCTTAAGGTTCATCCATGTGCTACATTTGAGGATTTCCCTAAGACTGCATATTCCCTGATATATATACACGTGTATGACATTTTCCCTACAATTAGTTTATGGACATTTGGGTTGCTTCTTTTGGGGGGGGGGGTGCGAGTTGGCTCACACCATGCTGCCTGCGGGATCTCTTAGTTCCCCAACCAGGGATTGAACCTGTGCCCCACTGCAGTGGAAGTGCGGAGTCCTGACCACTGGACTGCCAGGGAATTCCCTGGGTTGCTTCTACTGCTTGGTAATTGTGAATAATGTTGCAGTGAAAATGAATTTGTGTTCAAGATTGTGCTCTCAGTTCTTTTGTCAACCCGCAAAAGTTTGAAAGCTCTTCATGCTTTGATTGACTAAACTTTTAGGTTCATCCACTTTCTGGATAAGCTTTCTAGATTTGTTGAGTGCATTGAATCAGTAATAAGGACTTATCTCATTTGTAGTGATGATGATGATGACTTTGATGATGAGGAAACTGAAGAAAAAGCTCCAGTAAAGAAAGTAAGTAAGATACAGTAGTAGAAGATTATCAGAAATAGCTAATAACAAAATGATGGGAATTTTTGCCATTGGCTTGTTTTGTGGTTATTGAAAATTGCCTTAGGAGAAGATGATCTCATACTTGAAATTTTTCTTGAGTAGGGCTATCTTGGAAACTTCTAATAGTAGGGAATTATCTGTTTTCTTTATATAGCCTTCTGTCTGTTAACCCTTTTGCAACCTTTTGTCAAAATGATTGTTTCATCTTAGCCTGACTGCTGCTTTTGCCATGGTTTGGGGCAGTTTTATTTGTACTAATATGTCTGTTATGTAGGGAGGGGCATTGATTAAGATTCATTTCTAATTGCAGTCTGTACGAGATACTCCAGCCAAAAATGCACAAAAATCAAACCAGAATGGAAAAGACTCAAAACCATCAACACCAAGATCAAAAGTAAGTGGTAACATATAAATACAAGCTCCACTGAAGTAGTTAGGTTCTTCTGTGGAAGAATCTACTTTAAAAATTTGATAGGTCTTTGGAGAACGCCTGTAGTTGGTGTCGAAGAGCTAAGATGTGCTTATTTTATTGGTAATCACTGTCATATAGTTAGACAGTTGACCCTTGAACAACATAGGAACTGCATGGGTCCATTTATCACGGTTTTTTTTTTTTTGTAAATGCTACAGTACTGCATATCCACGGTTGGTTGAATCTGGATGCAGAGGAACCACAGATGTGGAGGGCCGACAAGTTATACACAGATTTTTGGCCACGTGGAGGGCTGGCGTCACCTGTTGACATTCAAGGGTCAACTGTATATTGCCGTGGCTTTCTAATGGGGGAGAAAGCTGACAAAAAGATTGTTATTGTGATACAAACAGTTGTGTCATGTAAGGGTTCTTACTTGTTGAAAGGTATGTTTATCGCATAGTGCAGTTTCTCAGTGCTGGCCGAATGTTGGGAGATTATCATTTAAATGCTATGGAATGGGCCCCAGGCATCAAGCTGCATTAACTTTGTAGCTTCATTCTTGGGGACCTTCTGGTTTCGTTTTTTTGATAGTATCCTTTAAGTGTAGGACTGACCTGGTGTTGAATATAAATGCAGGCTCAAACTATTTCCTATTCCTTTCTTAAGCAATAATATAAAAATAATTGTTGAGACACGAATTCATTTATAATGGTAACTCAGTTCTGGTGTATATTTGTTTTTACAAAGGACTGTAAGAATTTTATTGAGAAAATCCAGGTAGGGTGGGTCTTAAGAGTTCTTATGATGTTAAAATTCGCCTTTTTTCCCAGGGTCAAGAATCCTTCAAAAAACAGGAAAAAACTCCTAAAACACCGAAAGGACCTAGCTCTGTAGAAGACATTAAAGCAAAAATGCAAGCAAGTATAGAAAAAGTGAGTAAAATTGTCTTCCTTAAAGGAACTAAATAGGTAATTTTACCTTTCTGGGGTTTGGAACAGGAATCGTCCTCATTTTTTATAGTTAATATACCTGCCCCTTTGTGGTGTGAAATTATCTCAAAAATGGATTACTAGTTACTTAAATTAATTTATAGTCTCTGTTGATTTTTTTGCATATTTGAAGTTAAATATGCTTTATTTTCCATTATAAAAGGAATACAAGTAAGTTGATTGTAAGATATATTCTTACCTTAGATGTTAAAATGAGAGCATTTCCCTTCACCTGTTCTGGTCATGAGATGCCACAGTACCAGCAGAGGGCGTATGAGTCTTCTAAAATTGCAAACAGCTGGAAAAGTAGTCTTTGGCTGCTTGGTGTTGTAGTTTTTAAAAAATTTACTCGTGTTTGACTGTAGTCAGAAACATTCTCCGACAAATTGAGTCATTTCTATTTGCCATTTGCACCAAGATGTCACCAGGCAATACGTGTGATAATATCTTGAATTCTTGAGTGACTTAACATGTTTACATTTAGTTTTGTCTTAGTGGAAATGTGTGAGAAGAGGATTAGCTTTTGTCCTACTTGCTTGATTTGGGGTGGGGGGGGTGCACTTAATAAACTTCAGTGAACTCTGGAGCATGGAGTAATTGGTTTTAATGCCTTGAAACACATTTGAGAGAAACTTTAAAATTCTGTGAATATTCTCAGACCCCAATTATTGAGAATAAATGTGGGATGGTGAGGAAAAGTTACTGACTCCCTTTCCCTGTGTTTTTTCTGTGCTCTCTAGGTTCTACATGGCTTCCGTAGATTTCCTTTCATTGTGCAGTTATGAGTCAATTGGAAAACTAACATTTTAGAACCAGAATGTATTTCTTGATTTTGCTTTAGTACTACTGTAAACCTTTTAGCCTTCCTGGTATCGCTGCTTTATTTTTATCCCTTGCGTACCGTTCTAAAATGACATTTTAGATACCCCTCCCCCTAATTTTAATATGGTCCTATCTCCTTGGTTTAATTGCAGGCGCATTGAACAATCCTGGGCACTACTGGTAAATTAAGCCCAAAGATGGGGAGAGAGGAAAAGGAGAGACAAATATAGTCCAAACTGAGTATCATCAACAATCCAGACTGAAGTCTTCTATTTTAACTCAATCCCCTTTCCTGATTTGCCACCCACCCATGCCCCCCTTCCAGGCTGGAAGCAATCTCTTGATCTCCTAAAACACTTTCTTTTGACTGCTGTGATTCAGTGAACCTTATACTTTGCTTTCTATTACTTGTGCATTTGCCTCACCTCTTTGACCATATTTTAATCACCTTTGTATCTCCCTAGCTGCTCAATAAATATTTGAATCAAATAAGAATGTATGTGACAATAATTTAAAAGTGTAAAATTATAGTGAGGTTTATTTTCTAGGTGATGAGGCAGCTAAGTATCTTACACCATACTTGAAGCCTTCTTGATCTTTTTAAAGTGCGCAGAAGATTCAGGTTACAAGGAAAATCAAAATTTAGTTATCAAAGTAGGAAACAAAAGTGAAAAAATTAGTGTGTTAAGGTAATTCCAGAGCAGAGATAAATATAAACGTTTCAAGATTTTTGAAAATATTTGGTGACATATACTTTGAAAATAATTTGGTGTTACTACTATTGCGCTTTCTTCCCTGTGTCCATAATTGAAAGGAATGGCGAATTTTAAGAGTGTAGTGAAATGTAATAAAGTCTTCCCCCCCATTTGACTTCATATACCCCCTGAATTGACTCCCAGGTTAGCACCGTGCTGGACCTGGGTTTTTGGTACATATTAAGTGATCTTTTTAACAATTTTCGTCACTTGTATACATGATACCCAAAGGGGCTATACTTTTTTTTTGTATTTGGTCCTGGGTGGTGGAGAATGGTGGTAAAGCCGACTTGTTAGATAAATACAGTAGGCAGTCAAGTTGATGGTCGAATGCCTGAAGAATCACAAGCATAGCTTATACTTTGTGTTTTTAGAGTGGCTGGGTGGGGGCAGGGAATTTGAAACTTGGACAAACCTTATTCAGTATGAGAGTACCTGTGGAAGACCTAGGTCCTAATATGTTGTACAAACATGTCTTTCTAGGCCTAAAAAAGGATTTATTCAGTATTAAAATGAAGGAGTTGAGGAGACAAGGAATGAATCACAATGATCCATATAATAAACAGCACTCAAATCTTTGAGGAATTTCATAACAATCTCCCTCAAAAACAGTGTTTCTATACTTACCCTTAATAATGCTTTTGTCTCAATAGGGTGGTTCCCTTCCCAAAGTGGAAGCCAAATTCATCAATTATGTGAAGAATTGTTTCCGGATGACTGACCAGGAGGTAACTGAACTTTGTTGGAGACATGATCAAATCCAAAATTTTTATTGTGACTTATTATGGTTATTTGTTTAGTCTCTCTAGGTGTTGGCTTCTTTTAAAATGTTCCTAACCACAGACAATACTTCAGATTAAATACATGGAAACTCTTAAGAATTTAGTTGGCAGAGACTGAGAAGATAACTTTTTTAGTACATTTTTCCCACTTTTATATAGTTGGTAAATTATCTCTTGGTTACTGAACTCAGTTTTGCTTTTGGTACTATGTTGGCTAAGGAAATGAGCTGTGGTTTTCCTTGCTGCTCCATTTGGCTACTTGGGTCAGTCTGTTCTTTGCTTTCTTGTGAGTTGGCAGAGACGATTTTCTCCATAGATGTTATGGGAAGCACATTTTGCTGAAATCAACCTAAGTGTAAAATCAGTTGAGTTAGATTTTGTATTTCCTAATGTGAAGAAGGTGTTTTGTCAATAGAAGAAAAATCACGCATTTATTTTTACTGTCGTATTTATAGTTGCTGACTCGCAGATTGTAAAGGAAAGTGTAAAAGCAGTTGCCCAGGGCTGCTAGGCATCTCGTACATACAGGACATGCTCTGTGTTTAATGGTTTTTGTCAGCGCTCCCTAAGTCTCCTGTATTCAGCTTCCTTCAGTAAATTAAATTTGTTATTTAGAGATCTTTTTCTACCACAATATTTAGTACTTAAATCACTTAAATGGCAGCACTATTTTTCTCAGGTTTGAAACCCTTTCAGTGGTTTAATACTCTTCGTGGTGGTTTATTGTGAGTTCAGCCTTCCTTGCCATGGCCACGAGATGACCAGTTTGAATCTTTTCGATTCTTTTGGTTGCTATTCTGTTTTTTGTGTATATTTGGATCCCAAAAAGCCAGTGTAAATTGTGTGAATTTTCTGCGGACATTTAGTAAACATAAAAGTCCTTTTAAAACTATGCAGTGTGTAATTGTTAATTCAGTATCGAAAATGGTAGAAAGTGAGATATATAAACCATCATCTATAACAGGTAAGCATAAGAGATATATAATTTTTTCAGCTAATACCAAAGGAAGTGGTAAAATAAAATTTTTGATTAAGAAAAATTCAGGTGAAGATAAAGTAACAACTAAAGTTGCAAGGGCCTTCCAAACAGCATAACGTCAGTCTTGCAGCTGAAAATGACTGAATTCACTGCTATCAGAAATATTTTCTGACTTAAAAACTGAAAGCTGTTTTCAAGTGCCAGGATGAAATTTCTGCAATAATAAAAAATATATCTCAGTTTACTATTATGAAATTATCAAAACACTGAATGTGTCACATTTTTATGGCATAGCTGCAGATGTAAGTAATTACAATGTGTAAAATATCTTCCCATTACTTGTACAGTTTTTCTTCTGAAAAAGTTGTTTATGAAGATTTGGCTAATAAAATCCAGATGGAACCTGAGAAATAATAGCAAATTTTTGCAGAAACTCTTGAATTAAAGAGTTAATGAAAAAAATTGTACTGCCTTTTGTGGAAAGACTACAGATAAAATCCTTGCTGAATGTTTGTATAAAGGTGCAAACAGTGTTTACTCAAAGTTGAAGCAAAACATGAAGTTTTCGAAGGTGTTTTCTGTCCCATTCAATATTCTATATAATACGTAAGTCAAGTAGCATCTGGTTTTTTTTTTTTTTTTTTTACATTAGAGTGTCATGAAAATGTTCTTCAGTATTTGTATTCAACTTAATGATTAGCGAATGACTGGTATTTGTTGACATGGTATTCAGTTCCCTTGCATTTGAAATCCAATGGCTGTGTTTAAAAACAGTATTTGAGAAAATGCTATTTATTTGAAGCACTGAAACACTTTGAAGAAAAGGCCCCCAAAGTTCTTTTAAATAATCCATTGAGTGAAACCTGCTTATTTAAATGTCTCTTCAGCAGTAGGACCATGTAAATTAAAAGAAGAGCGAAGTCATTGAAGTGCTCCATTGCTTTAAAAGAACTTGTTGAATCCTTTGAAGAGTTGACAAAAACATCAAGACTATTTTTTTTTAAGAGGCATTATTCATGAATAGGAAAAGAAACACCAACTTGAAGTAGATAATTAATACTGCACTTACATGATTGTCATTTGAAATGTTTTTTATCACTTGAAGATTTTAGCTCTTTTACATGGATGTTACTAAATACCAGCATGAGAACAAGTGGAATGAGTTATATGTTGAAGAGGGATGTAGAAATTGATGAGGGATCTCTTTTTTTTGGTCATTGGACAATATTTTAAATCATTAGACTTGAAGAATGGAAAAGCAAGTTAGTCATGGAAGATGGTGTTCTGTGTTTCAACAAACCAGAAGAGCTTGTCTGAGTAGGTAATATGGCAGAACATGTTAGATATATATAGTGTCTCATAATGCTAATGCTAGCATGTGTTCTCATTAATGAAATAATTTGGATGTGACCACTGTAGAAACTTAAAATGTAAACAAAATATAAGACTGTAATTAAGGAATTTTATAAGCAAATTATGCAAAATAAGGAACTGTTGAGATCCCACATCATCAGGGAAATATAATTAGAGGTAAAGAAAGATGTAACTTTGGTATATTTATATAGTTTATTTCAGATAAATGTACTAATTTTATGTGTCCCGTGTACAGGTGCATGTTTTTCTCTAAATCTGGCAGCCCTAAAGCAGATAACATGGAGGCAACATTGGCCAAACTGGTCTTCGTTTCCTTAACTAAATATCTTAAGTTGTTAAATGTATATTAGCATAAAAGTGACTTTGTGTACAAAAATCACATGATTTTATGTCTGAATCGAAGTATTTGAAATTAAATTATGCCTGAGTATAAATTTCCTTGAAATCAGTTCTTAATTATCTAGAGTGAACCTTTTTGGTGGTAGAATGAAAAATAGATACGTTGAATTGTACAGAGAGACGTGGTTTAATTTATTGGTGTGTATGAAGTGTTGTGGTTTTTTAACCACATTTTTTTTCTCTTTTTTTTTCCAGGCTATTCAAGATCTCTGGCAGTGGAGGAAGTCTCTTTAAGAAAATAGTTTAAACAGTTTGTTAAAATTTTCCGTCTTATTTCATTTCTGTAACAGTTGATATCTGGCTGTCCTTTTTATAATGCAGAGTGAGAACTTTCCCTACCGTGTCTGATAAATGTTGTCCAGGTTCCATTGCCAAGAATGTGTTGTCCAAAATGCCTGTTTAGTTTTTAAAGTTGGAACTCCACCCTTTGCTTGGTTTTAAGTATGTATGGAATGTTATGATAGGACATAGTAGTAGTGGTGGTCAGACAAATGGAAATGGTGGGGAGACAAAAATATACATGTGAAATAAACTCAGTATTTTAATACAGTAGCACTGTTTCTCTTTCTGTTATCCTCTTTATACTTTGTCAGGGAAATACATGTACATAGTAAAAGTGTCAAATAGTATTCCAAAATCTCTAAAATAGTATCCTGCCCTACCCATCCAAATAGTTCTGCTTCTCAGAGTTAACCGATCTATTTTTCATCAAGAGGGCTTAGTGCTTTTACCTTACCACCTCTTGATAATAGTTAATTATAATCAAGTGTTCATCAGACCTTCTTATCCACCTGTCCTAGCCTTTTCACTCCCAAAGAAAATCTGGCATGTTAAATAGCCTGCAGCAGCCTTTCTCAACCTGGGTTCTTTATCTGAACCAGAACACAAAATTATTTCTGTGACTATTTTCTTAATTTATCCAAAATAGTACATATTTGAGATCCATGGGGGTAGTTAATTTATTGCATGTGGTGGTTATGTGAGGACATTCAGGGACTAATCCTTGGGACCCCTTCATCTGTTAGACCAAGATTCAATTGCATGATGGTCAGGGCTAGATTCCTGTTCTGCTTGTTTTGCTGTGGTATATCCTCCAGTAGTTTCCCAATAGATGGGGGAAGTATTCTGATTTTTTTGCATACCTGAAAACATCTTGATTTTTGACATCAAATTATATGCTGCCTTGTAAGCTGAATCTTTTTCTCAGAATTTTAGGTGTGAGCTGCCTTTTTTGGCCTAGTCTATTCCATTTTTGTGTATTCTTTGTATATGACCAGTTTTTCTGAGAGCTAATTAAGATTGCTTTACTGGAATTTTATGTGTCTTGTAGTCTTGTTCCTGGGCCCTGGGTGGACTGTGGGTCTATTCTCCAGAGACTCTTCTCTGGTCTGGGCCTTTTACTTGGGAGGTTTCACCCTCCTACTTAACTCCCATCCATTCTTAGGCCTTCTGTTTGATTCTCTTGGATGTTTTTCTTCATTCCTTTTTGTTTAAACTTTAGGAGAGAGACTTTATTTTCTGTCTTCAAATTTGTGTTGGTTTTATTTTTTTTAACTTCCAAATGCTCTTGCTTGGTTCTTGGGACGTAGTATGTAGAGTCTGAAGAAACTTTTTCTCATTCCATGCATTGTTTACTTGTTTCCCTCCCGCACCCGCCTGTTTATTTTATCTTTTATATTGATTAGGAGGGTGGTACTTGTTGACTGGGCTCTAGTTGCAGATATTTTGATGGGGGTCTGCAGATTTTAAGCCTTTCTGTTTCTGGGGTGGTTTTCCAGAGTAAACTAGTTTTGGAGGGTGGGGGAAAATACTGGTGCAGTACTGTCTTGTCTAATCTCAAGTTTCCAGGTGTTGGGTTCTTCTAGTCATTTACACTGTGGTTTTCTTCATTGATTATTCAGTCTCTTTTCTCCAGGCCATGTCTGTCTTTGTAGCTTATCTCTTTATGTCTTTATTTTAATGGAGGCACAGTAGGAGATGGTAAATGTTCAGTGTTCTTTGTTTTTATGTACTTCAGATATAAAACATCATCTACTTTAAATAGATAGAACAATCCCAAATCACTTAACCATCCTGTACATTAATTTGAAAAGTTATTGGTGTTCACATAATGCAACTACATTGAAGTTGAGTCATTCCTTCCCTAGATAGTGTTTTTTATTATACTATGTGATGTAGGAGTGTGGTAATTATTAGTAGTAGTCCCTTAACATGTTCAGAAGTAGAAATATACTTGCTGCATAATACTGTCTTAAATAGTAAGTCTGAAATTTTTTTTCTTGAACATTTGTTACTTTTTTCTTTTTTTAAATTAATTATTTATTTTTGGCTGTGTTGGGTCTTCGTTTGTGCGAGGGCTTTCTCTAGCTGTGGCAAGCGGGGGCCACTCTTCATCGCGGTGCGCGGGCCTCTCACTATCGCAGCCTCTCTTGTGGTGGAGCACAGGCTCCAGACGCGCAGGCTCAGTAATTGTGGCTCACGGGCCCAGTTGCTCTGCGGCATGTGGGATCTTCCCAGACCAGGGCTCGAACCCGTGTTCCCTGCATTAGCAGGCAGACTCTCAACCACTGCGCCACCAGGGAAGCCCCTGAAATTTTTAATATTTGAGTTGCTTTGTGTGGAAGTTAAACCTTAACTTTGGTTTACCTGATGGGCACTTTTATGTGGCAGGAAACCCAAAAGGACTTCTCACCATTCTGAGGGAAAGCAATTGGCCTTACTGGTTGTCCTGTTCCCAGCTCATTAAATAGAGCTAATCAAATCCAGATAGGGCTTCTGTTTTGGAAGGGCAGGAATTAAAGATTTCCCTATGCCTCAGAAGTCACTAATAGTGCTAGTTATTAGACATCAGCTAACTAAACATGGTAGTAATCTGGAAGTTGAACTACTCCTAGGCTTGTGACTTAGGAAATTCCTCTTCTAAAGACACTGACTTCCTGAAAGTAAAAAGTGAGTGTCCTGAATTCAGATTTTCTTTTTTTTGGGTAACTTACAGTATTTAAAAAAAATTTTTTTTTAATTGAAGTATAGTTGATTTACAGTGTGTTAATCTCTGCTGTACATAAGAGTGACTCAGTTATACACATATAGACATTCTTTTTTATTCTTTTCCATTTGGTTTATCACAGGATATTGAATATAGTTTGCTGTGCTATACAGTAGGACCTTGTTTATCCATCCTATATATAATAGTTGACCTCTGCTAATCCCAAACTCTCTGTCCTTCCCTCCCCCCTCCCCCCTCCCCCCTCCCCCTCGGCAGCCACAAGGCTGTTCTCTATGTGAGCCTGTTTCTGTTTTGTAAATAAGTTCATTTGTGTCATATTTTAGATTCCACATATGGTATTTGTCTTTCTCTGACTTAGTATGATAATCTCTAGGTCCATCCATGTTGCTACAAATGGCATTATTTCATTCTTTTTATGGCTGAGTAGTATTCCATTGTATATATGTACCACATCTTTATCCATTCATCTGTTCATGAATGTTTAGGTTGCTTCCATTTCTTGGCTATTGTGAATAGTGCTGCTGTGAACATCGGGGTGCATGTATCTTTTTGAATTATAGTTTTGTCAGGTAACTTTAGTTTTCTGCGGAACCTCCACACTTTTCCATAGTGGCTGCACCAATTTACATTCCCATCAACAGTGTAGGAGGGTTCCCTTTTCTCCACCCTTTCCAGCATTTGTTATTTGTAGACTTTTTAATGATGGCCACTGAATTCAGATTTTTATATATTTGTATTTCAATCCACTGTGTTGTATCTTTTTGGCCAACGGAATCCTTTTCAAGCTTGTTCCTACCATCCCTGACTCCAGTAAGTAGTCTTTGATATGAAGGTTTTTGTTTTCTAGTGTGACAGAATGTTCCAGGCTTATCTTGAACAAGATAAACAGATTTTCTTTCTAGACCTGGAATGATCCGTTTTTCCAAGGAGCTCTGGTTCCTTATTTAAAAATAAAAGGAATGGCGTTTAGAGACCACAGCCCTGGTGGGAGTGATACTCATTAATACTGAACCCGGTATTGTTCAGCAGACTTAACCTGGATGATCAGATCAGACCCTTTGGAAAAGCAAGAGGAACGTTTTGAGCACTAGGAGGGCAGAGACACACTTGTCGGCTGTCTGCAGGAAGCTTCTTTTCATTTGGTATCTTAGTATCTTTATCACATATGGTTAGGTTGTGGGTGAGAACTTAACAACAGAGTTATCTTCAACCTGAACCAGAGGACAAAATAGGTTGATAAAGTAAGGCCATTTGGGGAGAGCAGATCAGGCTGTCCAAATTACCGGATCATGCACATGATGATAAAATGAGGTTTATAGTGGTGTGTAAAGCTTGCCTGCCGAAGCTATTAACTGGATAATGGGGGTGGGGTGGGGAGGTATGTTTAGATTGCCTGGGGGGGTGTTTTTCTTTGAAATTATCCAAGAGAAAAGGTTGAGGGTCACAGAAAATACCCTATTAAGGGTTAGTTAGTAGTCTGCACTGTGGAGATGCAGGGTTAAAGTTATTTCAGAAAGTGTAAGGCCACCTTCCAGCCAGATCTTAACGAAGAGCCAGTTGCTCCTTGACTCCTGAACTTGGCAGTAGACATCCCTTTTTAATCTGAAAGTTCCAAGAGCTGATTTTGTGCTACTTTGTGTCTACTTTTCTGATTAAGCTACTTCATCCTATTGAAGACTTGAGGCTGCATTTGTCCTATGTACTTAGGCTGGAGGTTCTCTCATCTTTAAAATATTTGTATTCTATAGACTCCCTGAATTTTGTGATTCTTAAGATTGGAGAGAGGTGGAAAACGAGTGTCAGATTGCAGTGCTTTTAGTGTACTTTCACTTGAAAATGAGGTAGGAAGAATCTATAAACATTTAAGTACTGTGTCCCAAAGTATGTATTTAAGGCTTAGGATTAATCAGCAAGCAAAACCGGTAACTGCCCTCCAGGGCTTGCATTCCACTGGGGAAGCAGTCAACATACATTCTCAGCTACCCTTCAGACAACCAGGAATTTTACAGATGAGAATTTGCTCAGGAAATTGTGAATTTGCCAGCCGAGAGCTAGGAATTGAATGTAGTTGTGTCTGACTCCCAACACCAAACTAGCACATAGCCACCTGGCCCCAACTACCATACTTTTGCCTGGACTGGTAACAGCTTTTTTGCTGGCCTCCTTACTGCCACTGTCACACCGTTCCAATGTATTCTTACCAGCTGCAGTAAGCTTTAAAAACAAACTGGAGGGGCTTCCCTGGTGGCGCAGTGGTTGAGAATCTGCCTGCCAATGCAGGGGACACGGGTTCGAGCCCTGGTCTGGGAGGATCCCACATGCCGCGGAGCAACTGGGCCCGTGAGCCACAATTACTGAGCCTGCGCGTCTGGAGCCTGTGCTCCACAACAGGAGAGGCCGCCATAGTGAGAGGCCCGCGCACCGCGATGAAGAGGGGCCCCCACTTGCCACAACTGGAGAAAGCCCTCACACAGAAACGAAGACCCAACACAGCCATAAATAAATAAAAAAAAAAACAAAAACAAACAAAACTGGATTTTGACCCTTAGTTTCAAAGCCTTTGATAAATTGCCAAACAAATGGGTATATCCACGCTGAGTACTGCTTGGCAATAAATAGGAACAATGATAAAAACAACAAGGGATGAGGCTGAATTTCAAACATGCTGAGCAAAAGAAGCCAGACACAAAAGAGCACATATTATATGGTTCCATTTCTGTGAAACTAGAATCTAGTGCCAGCAGACTAATGGTAACTTGAGACTAGTGATGGGTGTGGTGGGAGGTTGCCTGAGAAAGGTGTTTACAGAAGTAAAAACATTTGTCAAACTCCAAGCATTTAAAAATTGTACATAAATAGTGCCTTAAAAGGCCTTTGAAGGTTTCTGACAGGTACCTATTGCCTGTTTTCACCCTCTCGCCACTCTTGGCTAACCCTGCCTGTCACCTAGCATTTTCCCACTTGCAGGCAATTGACATCTTTTGCCTGGAATATTCCCTTGTGTGGCTGGCTCTCCCACTTTTGGGTCTTAGCCTAAGTATTGCTAATTGGTGTTCTCTATCCCACTGTTTTCCTTCAAAGTGCCGATAAGCTTGAATTTATCTCTTGGCTTATTTGCTTATTGCTCATCTTCCTTAGTAGAAGTAAAATGCTTTTTCAAAGCAGGGGGTTTGTGTGTCTTCACCCAGGGCCTGACACAATAAATAGTGATTGAATGAATTGGTGAGAAGTGACTACCAAATTAGTGACCCATATTAAGTGCTATATGAACATGTCAAATTTGAATAGAAAAAGCTCATTTCAGATTCATCTGTATGGTAATAAGTTTGCAGGTGTGAACGATGGAAAGGAAGAATGTTAAAATGACAGGATTTAGAGTCAAAAGATTCTTTTCAGTAAATTAAGAATGATCCTGCTTCCCTACTTCATGAAATGGTGAAGAAAAAGATAATGTGATAACCTGAAAACCATAATTAGGACTGTTAATAATAGCTAAAATCTTTGGAGCCTTCATTGTGAGCCAGACTGAATGATCTCATTTGGTAACTCGCAGCAACTTAACACCTGGTACTGTTGGAAGCTTGCTGGAATTTATAAGTAAATGTTGGAGGCAATATTCAAATCCAGGACCTCTAACTTGAGTTTATGCTCTTACTAAGAACTTCACTTGACAGGACTTCTGGGTGAATCTTACTTGGGTGATAGCTTTATTTGTGAAATCAACAAACATTATCTGAGCCTTGAAAAAAATTGCAAGCATTTTAGAATATAAATAATTATGGACCCATTTCATTCAAAAGTAATAGGAAACAGTACAGGAAATTGGAAGTCTGATTATTAGCCAGGAGATACTTCAAACACCCCACTTTAGCAGGTAGTAGGCCAAACCCACCTCTTGACTTGGCTGTCAGAGGTCTTTATAAAGTAAGATCAAGCATGGTGATGTCACAGGACCCAAGGGAAGCATATCTGTTTTGTGGTTGGGCATTGCATGCTGTCTTGGGATTTGCCGGTTCTGGCAATGAGAATGTCTAAGTAAATTCAGCCCAGCGCTTCACACAAGAACTTTCTCCGTCGCTCAGCACCTAGCTTTGAAAAGGTTTTCTGCACTTGTGTCCAGTGCTGAAACAGAGGCTGTTTAAGATAGCCTCAGCTTTGAAAGGGAACTTAAATAAAATAGCTTGCAGGGAAGCCTGATAATCGGAACAATTGCTGATAGTTCATATTCCATGACTCTAGGAAGTAGCACTGTTTGACAGTGTCTACCTCAGTTTCACTATATGTGAAATGGGGAATATCAGCCATAGCCAGTGACACAGGAAGTTTTTAACCAAATAGTCCGGATTCCTGAGTTTTGCTTTTTGAGCTTGTTCAGTTTCTTTCCCTCTATGACAAACCCTTAGCATCAGGCCAAAGCAGAGCCCAGCTGTCTGGAGCTCTAGACAGTGTGAGACAGTTAATGTGTGACAAGAACACCTACATTTTGAGGTTGGTGGCAAGGACAGGAGTGATTCCTCTGAAGGGGCGGAGGGGATTAGAAGAGATGCCCTTAGAAGGGACCTGGTTAAAAGAGTCAAACTGCTTAGTGTGCAAAGAGTGGCAAATCTCAGCCTGGAGGCCGGCAAAGGGCCTAGAGTGGTCGCTGACCATAGTCCTGCTGGCTCCTCCCGGGCCTGTATAGCCTGACCGGGCTGGGCTGCAGTGAAGCCTTGGGGACGCTAGGTGGCAGCCGTGCGTTTCCAAAGCTGGCTCACCTACCGGAGAGCCCAGCTGGGATCTCGGGAACCGACCCGGGAGCCCTGGAAGGGGGGCGGTGGGGGTAGGGGGGTGCTTAAGAGACGCCCTCGAGATCCCCTCCCCTCAACGGCAGGGACGGAGATTGAAAGGGGGCTCACATACGGTGGCCAGCCGTCCGAGAGGGCGCCTGGGACATGCCACGATCCTGCGTGGACTCACAGAGCGGGTAAAAGCGACCCCCTTAAGTGGAGCCGCCCCGAGGGCTGGGCCTGACCCGCCCCTTCCCTGCTCCCCACTCAAGCGCTGGTGGGTGTGAGTGCGAGTAGCGAATGTGGGAGAGTAAGGACGTTCAGCACCTAGCTGCGTTCTTGGGGACCGCAGCCTGTCCAGTTCCGGCAGCGTTTGCGCCGTGGCGCGGGGTCATTGCGCCCAGGCGCAGAATTCCGACGGCTTCGAGCGCTCACCAGCTCCAGCCTAGCTGCTGGCTCTGCTCCTTCGGAGCTGCCGGTCCCGTCGCCGAGAGTCTGAGCGCCTCCCTCCAACCCGGAGCCTCCAGGAGAAGGAGGAGGAGGCAGTGGAGAGGCTGCGGCAGGCAGGCAAGCAGGCAGGGCCGCCTTTGATGTGGGCGCGGCGCAACCAGGCTAGCTGAGCGCCCGTCCGGCCGCGCCCCGAGGGGGGAGCCCCCGGGCCCCGCATCCTCATTGTGCCGGCTCGGGCCCGGGCCCGCCCCCGGCCCCCCGCCCCCTCGCCGCCCGCGCGTAGAAAACGCCCCGGCCGCCGCCAGTGGTGGGAGGTGGCGATGCGCACGGCCGGAGAGACGCGGAGGAGGAGACATGAGCCGGCGGGCGCTCAGACGGAGCGGCCGTGACGCGTTCGTGCTGCAGCCGCGCGCCCCGGCCCCGGAGCGCTGACCCCTTGCCCCGCGCAGCCCCGCGTCTCGCCTGGAGAGCGCGCCCCAGCTTCCAGCCCCGCCGCGCATGCTGCCCCTGGAGTAAGCCGGGCAGCCAGCCTCCCGCAGACGCCCGGACGGCCGGCCGGCCGGCAGTGAGCAAGCTTTCTCGCACCGGCCGGTGCCTCCTGCACAGCGGCGGCCGCCCCGCAGACCCCGCTCCAGCCCGGAGGGCGCAGCGCTCGGGAGGAGCCGCGCGGGGCGCTGATGCCGCAGGGCGCGCCGCGGAGCGCCCCGGAGCAGCAGAGTCTGCAGCAGCAGCAGCCGGCGAGGAGGGAGCAGCAGCAGCGGCGGCGGCGGCGGCGGCGGCGGCGGAGGCGCCCGGTCCCGGCCGCGCGAAGGGGACATGTGCAGGCTGGGCTAGGAGCCGCCGCCTCCCCCCCCGCCCAGCGATGTATTCAGCGCCCTCCGCCTGCACTTGCCTGTAAGCGCCCGCGTGCGGGGCTGCCCACCCTGCCTGGATGTCTGTCCGTGTGCCTGTGGCTCTGTCTGCCCGCCCGGCCGTTCTTCTGACTTTCCGACTGCGTATCTGTCTATACGCGGGTTCCCCTCCCTCCAGTCCCACTGACTGCCTCTCCATCTCTCTCTCCCGCAGGTGTTTACACTTCCTGCTGCTGTGCTTCCAGGTACAGGTACGTGGGCTCCTGACTCTGACCTCCCCCCCACCCGCCCCTGTCTCCCGGTACGTGTCTACCCACCCTCCCCCGGGCCGCGCCCCCTCCCTGTGCCCCACCCCTCCTGGGCGCTGAGCCCAGTGCACCTGTTCCCAGGGCGCGGAAGGGTGGCTCCGAATGCGCCCAGCGCGGGCGGGGGACCGGCCAAGGGCAAGGGGCTCTGTTGCGGGACTCAGGCTGGCGCGGGCTGCCACGGTCCCTGTCGGCTTCGGCTGGGAGAAGATGCTCGGAGCCGGCGGCCTCAGCCGCTACAATGTGCCCGGCTCCAAAACCCCCCCAGCCCCCCGCCCCCCCCCTCCGCCTCCCCGCCCGGCCCGTAGCCGGTGAGGAGTCAGAACGTAGGGATTTTCTCTGCCAACCGTCCCTTAACATCTCCGCTCGCTCTTCCAAACAAAAAGGCTCCTTTCAACCGAGTGGATTTGGAGTCCAGGGAGAAAGCTTCAGTTGTAAATTACTCTGTGGTTTCAAAGGCGTTTGCAGCATTGAGAGAAAGACAGAGAGAGAGGGAGAGAGAGAGAGAGAGAGATGTTGTGCTAGGAGGGGAGACTGGGGTGAGAGCGAGCAGAGTGGGGCGCCTGGGCCGAGGGACCACTGCCTGCGAGGCGGCTCCGTAACGGGCCGCGCTCCGCAACGCACACCCTTGCCCAAGGTAGTGCAGCCCTCAGCTGGTTCCCCGCCTCGCTCTCTGCTCGCTCGCTCTCCTGAATCAGAAGAGGGCTTGGCGCTCAGCCTGGAAAGCACTTGCTAAAATCTGATCTGTTACTTCAGCAGCTTTCAGACTCGGGAAGGTCTTGGCACGCAGACAGTTGGAACACTGGGGCTTCCAAAGCCGTGGAAATGAAGGAAAAGGGTTGGGGGGCGGGGGGAGGGAAAGAGAAGAGGGACTGAGGGAGCTGACTTCAGCCCCGATTAGAACCAGACCAGGCTGCCTCAGCTTGGAGGGGGGGCGCAAAGGGAAAGGGAATAGGAAGTGCCAGCTGCCCTAGCCCTCCACCACCTAGTGCTCTGACGGAGGCGCCCTAGGAGGAGCTGGGCTGGGGCCAAAAGAGATTATCTGCCCCTTCCCCCTCTGGGTTGAAGGCAGGTGTCCTCATAGGGTTCGAGAGGATGCTTGGGCCTTAGCTTTCTGGATTCCCGAGGTGCCCAGAGAGAGCACGGAGCAGGCAAAGTGGTGGTTCTCCCAGGTGTGTGTGTTGAGTGCTGTTGAGACTCACGGGTCTCTTGCGGAGGGCGGCGGCGGTGGTGGTGGTGAGTCTGCTTATCTCCCCTCCCACTCCTAAGAGAGAGCTGTTACCATCGGGATGGACATTGAGGTGAGGGCAACTAGTTGGGACTGGGGGCTGGAAGGATGGATGGACAGACTGATGGGTTCTTTCTTTCTGTTGGCCAGGCTGGGGTCCCCGGTGACTCCTTGAATCAATACAACTGGAGTCAGTAACTTAAGACTGGCCGTTTGCCAAAGCAGATGTGACCCTGTGTGGTTGCAGAGGGCAGGGTGGGGAATGGCTGGTGTCAGAGAGAGAGGCCAATGCCAGGCATGGCCTGCTTGGTTTGCAGCTGAGTCCCCAAGCAGAGGGCAGGCCCCAGGGTCACCCCGGGGGACTGCTTGTCTGACCTGGGTGAGAACTCTTTTCCTGAGTGCTGAGCCTGGGTCCGGGGACGATGAAATGGGCATAAAGTAGAGAACTGGTTTCAGACTTTGTTGCCCAGGCCTCTTGTTGCCTGCTGCCTCTTGGTCCTTGAAGTGGGGCCCAGGAGGGGCTGCTGTGTGGTCTTTGTGTTCTCGGGGGGAGGGGGTCGGGGGGGCGGAATGTGAGGGAGGGAACCTGGACTCTGCATCCCACCTCCACGTCCTGGCCAGAGCTAGAGCCAGCCTGTGGGGGGGAGGGGCGGGGAGGCGAAAGCTGGATGGGCCGTCTGGGTTCGGTCCATTGGGGTTATGCCTTCAAGCAGGTGAGGGAGCCTCCTCTCCCCGCCCCCTCCCCCACCTCCCCTTTCCTTTGCAGCCTTTCCCGTTGCAAACTGCCTTAGGACTGACTGATGTTTTTAACCCATGATCCATGCACCCTTAGGATATCTAAGGATGGGATTATGGGGGAGGGGTGGTCCCTGAAACACTGTGTGCAAAACGGTGCCCATATATGCAGTGTATGTGAGATGGTTCTCAGCTCCCCACAGATTTTTGAAAGCACCCATGATTGCTGAAAGATAAAGCAACGCTACCCTGGGGAGTTATAGACAATGTTGGCAGGCTCACATCCTCCTTTATGCTCGAGGGACAAGGTGGAGTGTTCGTTAGAGGTAAAGATGAGGGGTGGGACCCTTGTGCTAGTTGCGGGAGTCTGGAGTCTGCTCCCCACTGAGGTGATGGGCCAACACCGGGAGAGCAGCTACTTCCTGGACAGGGTGCATTTGGAGGGTGGTAATGAGAGTGCCCTTGGTGAGCAGGGCCCAGGGGAGGCTCCCTGCACCGTAGGAAGGGCTCAGGGCTTTGCCATCCTGTGGACTGCGCCTGAACCCCAGCTCCATCTTTCCCTATATGTAGACCTCTGCGAGACTTAGCTTCATCATTTGTGACATGGGTGGCCCCGAGGATGAATGGTATACTATAGGCGTGGAAGAGGTTTTGCGAATTCTCATCCCCCAGGAGCACATTGCTCTGCTGGGAACTCTGTACACCTATGCCCTTCCTTCCCCCGCCTCCGTGTTTTGGGGAACTGGTCCAGTCCTAGCAACAGAGTTTCTGGGCTCCTCCCCTCTTTCCATCCATCATCAGCCATCAAACCCCAAATGGGCCCCTTGCCCCCAGCCACATTTCTGTGAACACAGTCAATGCCAGACACTGCCCGCACCGCCCCCCCCCCCCCCGACAATGTGGTGAGCCCCGCCCTCCCCTGCCGGCAACCCTGGGAGCGGGAAGCTGGGAATTTAATAAAATCCCTTCTCCACACGACTTGGGACACCGTGGATAGCTCAAATCGGAAGAATTTTAAAAATTTCCAAGGGGAGCAAGCGGCGTGACCAGTAAATTGCTTTTCTGCACTTGGCTGAGCGCTGACAATGACACCGGGCTGGGCCTTTCACGCAGCTCGGCCGGCACCTGCCTGACATTGTTCCTGCCGCCAGGCTCGGCTAGGTCCTGGCCTTCCCCAGACAGGCCAGGCGTGAGGCGGGCCAGGGCAGGGGGGCCTTCCACTGGCCCCTCAGTCCCTCCCTCCCACAGCGCTGCTTCCTCTCTCACCGCACTTGCTCAAGTTTGGAAGTTTCCTTCCATGCCTTCTCTAAGGCTGACCACCCCCATGCCTGGCCTCTTCAGTGAGGTGTAGAACCTCTCTTCAAGCTTGCTAGGATGGGGAAGCCAGAGACAGAGTCCTTTGGGACTTGAAGAGGATGGGATGCTGTCCTATTGGATTGTACTTTTAATTTCTTGAAGAAGCCACCTCATCCATCCATTCGTCCATCCAGTCAGGTATTTGTTCATCAAATACTTGCTGGGAGCCTGCTTCTTGCTGCCCCTGGAACAAGACTAGTCCGTTCCTGGCCTCAAGGAGCTCCCAGTCTAGAGAGGGAGAGTGCCAGATAAACAGGAGTTCCTTCAGCCCCGCCCCTCCTGTCCCAGGCTGTGAAGCATTGAGAGGTAGGGAGCATCCTGCAGCCTGATGGGGGTGGGGACAGGGGAGGGGGCGGGGCGGGAGGGGGGAAGCCAAGGCTGGGGAGAAGTGACCTGCATTTGGTGAGAAAGTGCTACTTGTATGAATTTCCAAGTGGCTCTTGCATCAGGAAGTTCCTTTCATCCTTTCTACCATTCTACAAGGGAGACTGGAGTAGGAGGAACATTATCATATTCCTACCTCACAGATGGAGAAACTGAGGTACAGAGCGGGGAAGGGATTTTTCAAGGCCATGGCTAAGACCCAAGACTCTGAAATCAAGACCTTGTATCCTTTCCAGCACACCAGGCAGACTTTTTCAGAAACACTGCAGTTGTTCAGAAAGAATACTGATGGGGAAATGGAGTCTCAAGAGGCATGCTAGGGGCCCTTAGTGAGAGATCCGGTTGGATCCCCCTGATAGGATCCCTTATTAGGGGATGATCACAGAGTCCAGGTGGGCGTCTCTGTGGTTGAGGGCATCTGACTTGGTGTCTGCAGGCCCTGATCTTCCTGGAATGTTCTGGTGTAAAAGGGTTTCAGAGCCAGAGGTGGATGTTTTTGGGGGTGTAGCGGGGCCTGGAGGATTCAGCACTCTCCTTCCAGCTTCTTTCCCAGCATGGAAGGAGATGGGGGCACCCTGCCAGCCTTCCTGCAGCCCAGGTGTGTCACCTGCTCTGAGGCAAGGAGGTGGGTTTTGAACATTTCTTGTGGTTGGTGCAGCCAATGTCCAGCAGGCTCTGGGCAGCGTGTCAGGGCCACAGCGTTGCCTCCTCCCAGCCCTGGGTGGCTGAGAGGGCACATTGGACCCCCAAAGGGAGATGGATGGGGAAAGGGAGAAGACTTTCTGTCCTCAGCAGGATCTTTTGGTTCTGACCTTGTCCTGTAGCAGGGAAGTGGTTGGTGTGGGAAATCAGGGTGTAGGCCCATCAGGGTAACAACTATACTGGTAGCTGCTGCCGGGTAATGCGGGCTCGTTCCGTGGCTGACGCTTTCTCACAGCATCTAGGCTGTGCCTCACAACCAGCCTGGAATTAGGGAATTCTACAGATGAAGAAAGTGAGGCTCAGAGGCATGAAATAATCTGCCTTTGGTTGCGCAGCAGGAAAGAGAGGCAGAGTGGGACTCAACTCTAGCTTGCCCACTCTAGGACCCAGGCTTATTAAACAGCACTTTAAAGGCTCTGGAATCTGCCAGGCTGGTTCAAAGAGTCGCTCTGTCTTGTCTTTGCTGTGTGACCCTGAACAAGTTACTTAACCTCCCTGGGTCTCAGCTTCTGCACGCATAAAATGGGAAGAAAACAACCAAGAAAACAGCTCCGACTTCCTAAGGGTGTGGAGCACGGAGAGTGCAGAACCCAGGGCTCTGAAATCTTGTCTGCCTTTCAAGACTTAGTCCCTGTGTCTCTTGTTCTGGGAGGACTCCCTTGGTTCCACCCCTCTGTCAGTGGATTAAGCTCCCCTCGCCCATGGCACTGCCACCTCCTGGTGACTGGGGAGAGGGAAGGTGTTGTTTCCTTTCTGAGGGCCGGGGTTGCCTGATGAACATCTGTGTGCCCCATATTTTGTGTTGGGTTGGGTTTCCTCCCTACTCACAAGGACCCATGGCTGAGCACTTAGGGAAGGGCAATGCCAAGGGCCCTGTCAGTGTGGCCCAGGCTGGAGGAGAGCCACTGGGCCTCCGGAAGGGCTGAGGCCTGCTGTTGGCACCTTGGGTCTGACAGTAGGGATTTGTTCTGGAACATCAGTGTGTAAGCGGGCCCCTCAGGCTTTAGTCAGTCTTGCTGGTAGGGCCTGGGAGATGACTGGGTTTTGTTTGCTCCGACATCTAAACGGCATAAGGCCTCAGGCCCATTTAAAATGCTGCTATGCCAAGGCTGGGGCCAAAGACAAACCCCCCATAGGTCACAGAGCAGAAAGACTCTCAGGATGCCTGGGTTGGAGTCCTGGCTCTGTCACTGGCTCATTGTGTGCCTCAGTTTCTCCACCTGGGTATCAGTGAAGTGAGCTAGGCGGCTTCTGTGGTGCTTGAATGTGTGGGCTTTGGCATAGGAGAGACCTTGGTTTGAATCCTATCTGTGCTGCTGAGCAACTGTTCAGCAAATTTCTTAACCTTCCACCCTCTGCACCTTGGTTTTCCCCATCCGTATAATGGGGTAATGAAAGGTACCTACTTCTTAAGGGTTATGGTGAGGACTAAATAGGATAATGCACACAGAGTAGCTAGCACTGTGGTTGACACTCAGTAAATAATTGAGTAATAGTAATTGCTTGATCAATTATATGCTCTGTGTGTGTGTTAACATGCTGCAGTGTGCTGAAGAAAGCTAGGAAGGCTGTGCTTCTTGCATCGGTGACATCAGGCCCCCTCTAGTCTGAGCATAGATCTTGGATTTAGGTCTGAATTTTATCCTTATTGCACCACTCACAGGCTGTGTGCCCTTGGGAAAGATCCTTAACCTCTCTGAGTCTCTACCTCCTCATCAGTTGAGAAATAGGAATAATAATACCATTCCTAGGGCCTGTTGGGAGGATTAATTGAAGCCATGTCTTGGACCTGGTATGCAGTAGGCATTCAATTATGGTGCTGCTCCTCATTAGCAATCAGCAAACATGGCTGGCCCTGGACTGGGTTTTGAGCGGGATGAAGAAGACATCTAAGGCTTCAGCTCTTTTCCTCCATGATCCCTGTGAAGAGATGGCAGGTGCTTTGGCAGCTTTGTTTACCACTCTCCCCATCCCCCCTCTGCCTTGGAACCTCTTAGCACTTTGTCATTGCTCTGTGACCCAGTGCGTTCTCTGCTGGGGCTCACAGGGATGTATAGGGGCTCAGGCTCTGGACGCAACCCACCTGGGTCATACCCCGCCTCGGCCACTTGGTAGCTGCATGACTGAGTGAATTCTCGGCTTCTCTGTGGTTCATCTTTAATATAGGCATCAGGATGGACCCTCCCTCTTGGGGTTGCTATAGGGGGTGAACTGTGGTCACTTGGGGGGAAGCACTTGGCCCAGCACATGGCTCATTATAAGTGCTGAGTAACTGTGAGCTGCAGTTATACATTTGACTCTGGTGTGCCTAGAGGCCTGCTTGTCTGCCAGCTCCTGGTTCCTGGAAGTCAAAGGAGGCCTGGCCCATCCCATGGGCCCTGTGGCACCTGGCATGGACCTGGCATGCAGCATGAATGTCAGCAAGTGGAGGGGTGGGGAGAACAGCTTCTCTGAGGGCCGGGCATCTGTATGGAGCCCCCCAACCCTGTACCAGGTGTGGGGCACGGGGTGCTCAGGACCTGTCCCAGCCCTCAGGGATTTGAGAGAAATCTGAGGGATCTCTGCAGGGGGCAGGGGCCCAAGGATGCAGAGGGTATTCTGATGAAGGGCCCTGAAACCAGACTCAGGGCAGGAGGATCTTGCCTGGGAAGGTGCGCCATTTGAATCTTGAAATAGGAACAAGCTGGGTGAAGACTCTGAGCGTCTCTCTCTGCGTGTGTGTGTGTGTGTGTGTGTGTGTGTGTGTGTGTGAAAAAGCCTTTGCAGGCACATGGACCATTTCTACATGGAGCAGGGAACAGCTTGATGTGCTCAGGGGACTCCAAGCAGTTTGGGATGGCTGGCGCATCAAGTTCAGGAATGGGGGTGATATAAAAGGCCATGGTGGGCATTGAATGCCAGAATAAAGGGCTTGTTTATTACCTTTTTGACATGCATGACCCCTCTCCCCACCCAGGGGCTTCAAGGGAGAGGGATTGGAAGGAAGGAGAAAAGGAGGAAAGAAGGGAGCATGGGTCTTTAGGAGTCCTGCCCCCTCCCTCAGGCTGGCTGCAGGGTTGACGGGCCGCGGCACCCATATTGACAATCTGTACAGAGCAGGCTGATGTATGGGGAGGAGGAGCTCCCGGTCAGCGCCTTGGGTGGCAGCACCCCCCTCCCATGCTGATGGCTCAGCCCTGCCAATCAATACATTGACAGCCCCAGGAGCTTAATGGACAGGTTGGGGGTGGGGAAGGGCCCTTTGGAGCATCACTCTGCCCTGGCTGGGATGGATGTGGGGAGTGTGACAGAAGAGAGGGGAGGAACCTGGGGCTAAGTGGTGACTGGGGGCATCAGTCTGAGTGAACCAAGCTCCGATTCAGGGGTGGGCCCAGCCTCCCTCCTCCGCTTTCTGTCCAGGGGTGTCAGCTAGGGGAAACTGATGGACTCCGGAGCCAGAGGTGGGTTCAGTTCTTGGCTGCATCAGTTTCTGTACAACTTAGGCAAATCCCTTAGCCTCTCTGTGTCTCCCTTTATCATGGGGATGGTAATCGTTCTGACCTGCCCAGGTCCGGCGAGGAGCGAGGAGATAGTGCCTGGAAAGTGCTTAGCTTGGACCCTGGCACTGAGCGAACGCCCACTAAGTGGGAGCCAGCGTTAGTTTTGTGCTCAACGACAGTAATAATCCACGGAACACTATGACTGGCATCAACTCCTGGGCCTGAGTCCAGGCTTGCTCTTGAGGAAGAGTTTGGGAGCTGCATTTCAGGGTGGAGGGGGTGCTGACTCTACAAGGGGCCACTCCTAGAATGGGGTGCAGGTCTCAGGTTTGAATCCAGAATTTGGAGAAGCTCTGAAAGCCCTTGGCATGGCTGGCCCCAGTGCTGCTTCTGGAGGGGGAGGCAGGCAGTGGTGGAATGTGGCGGGAAGTCTGTGGGCTGCCTCTCCTGGGACCAGGGAGACCCTCCCTTTCTGGGCAGGCTGCCTGGAGACAGGGGCGCGGATTCTCTGAAGCCTCGAGGATGGTACCTGGGCGGGAGGGGCAGTCTGACCCCTTCCTCCTCTCTTGGGTAGGGGGTGAGCTCAAGGCCTCAGTCCTTTCATGTTTAATCCTCCACCTCAGTCCCTGCCCCACATATGGCTTGTGGCCGGAGCCAGTTACTTTCCTGAATGGGGGAAAGGAGGTGGGTGACAGAGAGAAGGGAGAATAGAGCAGGAGAGGGTGAAGAGATGGGGAGCAGAGGTTCTAGGCTGAGCTGGATTTGAATCTTGATTCTTTTTTGCACCAATTTTGTGCCTTTGGATAAGCAATGTAACCTCTCTGAGCCTCAGTTTCCTCATCTGTAAAATGGGGATAATAATCATACCAACTCATAGGGCTGCTCTGGGGATGACGTAAGATAAGTTACTTAAGGTACTTCTTAGTACGGAGAACATGCTCCATAAGTAGTGACTGTTTAGAAAATAAGAAAAAAGAAAAAGAAAAAAAAAGTGGCTCTTCTTACTTATGTTTTTCTGAGATAAATAATTGTAAACAATCTAATTCTGCTGATGAGAAAACTGAGGGTTAAAGAAATCAAGTAAGTTGGTGATTTTGGGGTGGAGCCAGGTCACACCCGAGGTCAGTGAGTGCTATTGTTGAACGTGTGTGGTGTGGGTGTGCTGATGTAACGTGTGTATTAGGTGATGTGTGATGTGGCAGATGTTGGTGTGAGGCGGGCCCAGGAAGAAATAGGAAGCCACTTCAGACATGACTTCAGAGCCAGGAGTGGATGGGTGAGGTTGAAACCTTCGGTCAGAGGGAGCAACTGTGGCTATTGGATTCCCTGGCGGGAGGGGGAACCTGGGTTGACGTCTGGAAGCTGGCCCTGGGGTTGGAGCGGGGCTCACCCCAACCTCTTTTCACCCCACGGTAGTTTCCCCCCAAGGTGCCTAAGAGAGGGGGCTTGGAAGCTAGGCGGGGGCTGGATGGTAAAGGACCACATGCGGGCGCTGTGCAATGGGTAGTGGGGAGCAGGGCAGATTTGGGAGCAGGAAAACCCCTCACCTCGTGCACTGGAGCCTGAGACTGCAGGCGGAAGGTGGCGGGCTCTGTCCCGCTAAGCACCACGTCTGTGCTGGGATCTCGGGGGACAGTTGGACCCGTTGGGCCCTTGCAGCCCCCCTGTGCAATTCCTGGATCAGGGAGTGAATCTTTCCACCAGAGTGCAAGCCTCTCAGAGAAGGGGTGGGTCCCCCTGGGGGGTAACAGGGGTCTCAGCCAGACTGCAGGGGGACCCCACCGTAGGCTACCCTGCTGCGGGAAAAGCTATCTCGACCTCAAAGATAATCCGTGAGTATGGGGTGGGGGAAGGAGAGCCTTTTGTAAGGCACCTTGCTCTGCCCCAGGAGACACCCTGGAGCAGTGCCAGCCCTGCTCGCCTTTCGAGAGCCGCAGCATTTTGATTTTTGTCACACTGCAGCTTTTCAGTGCCCCTGATGATTATGCACCTGGATGGGTGTAGAGAGCAGTTCTGACTGGTCTAGGAAGTCCTGGAAGACAGGCCCCCTCTTGGGCAGCGAGGCCAAGTAGCAGGAAAGGAGGAGTGAGAGGATTTTCCTGAGCGGCCCCGCTCTGCATGTGCTCTGCAGGCAGGCCCCGGAGCTCGGTGGCCCCGGAGCTCGGTGGCCCCGGAGAGGTGCCTCAGAGGTCCAGTCTGTGAAATGCACTCTAACTGGTGCCTACCTCCCCGGGGGCTTAAGGAATTTGACGAGGTACCATGTCTTGAGGGCTTCTTAGCAGAGTGCCTGGAACAGAGGAAAGCTTAGCAATTGATGGCTTTAAAAACCCTCTCTTGGGCACTCTGCTCATCTGGGTAGTAAGTGATGGGGCTGATTTTGGCTGCCAGATTTTCCTCATCCTAGCCACAGTTATTTAGCAAACATTTGCCAGGTGCCTTCTGGGGGCAGAGCTGGAGGTTCAGGGATGAACCAGGCAAACTGGACTCTGGAGACAGTACGCCATTACAGTAGTGTCCGGAGGCTGTAAGCCAGCCTGAGGTCGGAGGGCAGGAAGTACTTCCAGAGGAGGTACCTGAGGGCAGGTGTCATCCGGGCAGAGGGGCTGTGCAAAGACCTGGAGTCCCCCAGAGGTCTTGCCCAGGAAGCCCAGGGGTCTTCCTGCCTTTTCAAAAGGACAGACTCTGTTTCCATGTCCGATGCCACCCCTGTTACCGCCCTCGGGATTGATGTGCCCACAGAGTATGGCTTAAATGGTGGACGCTGGGCAAGATGGATTATTCCCCCGCATCCTGGGGAAGGGCCACTGGGTAGCCCCTGCTGACCCTGGGTCACCCATGCTGCCTCTGTCCAGTGGGCCAGGGAGAAAATCGTTAATGGGAGGCTGGCTTCTCTAGGCTGGTCCCCTAGGGGACCTGGGGTGAGGAGATTGGTTTGACCTCTGGTCAATAAGGTCTCCTGTGAGCAGGAGGAGATCTGGAGGACAGGGAGGGAGGCCGGAGGCCTGGCCTTGGGGGCGGGGACAGGGCCAGGCCACCTCGGGAAGTCATTCCAGGAAGGTTGAGGGCCACGGGCGGGGGTTCTTCAGAACACATGCCCTGTGCCAGCCCAGGTGTGGACCTCAGGGGGCACTGGAGCTCTATCCTCCCTAAGCATTAGGATGTGAGATGAAGCAAGTCCCAGGTGTGAGATTGGGCTGTGAACGGGCTGGCCATTTAGGGTAGTGGAAGTGAAGAGTGTGCACTCTTGGTGCACCAGCGGCCAGGCCCTGCGCCACCGGGCTGTGCAGCTCAAAGCAACCGACTTAACTTTTCTGAGCCTTAGTTTCTACATCTGTTAAATGGGGGTGATAAGCATTCCCATGTTCTAGGGTTGTCGGGATGATCAAAAACAATAACATCTTCCCAAACTGTAATCTGAGCAGCAGAAGTGCCTCGTCTCGAAGGATGTGAGAGTGTGATCCACTTGTGTCCTGGGGAGGCTTCTGTTTGCAGGGCTTCACCAAGAGCCTCTTAAAGGGCTCCCTTGTATCCTCTCAGTAGTTATTTATGTCTGCTGAGCACTTAAATCTGTACCAGGCAACTGTTCTAAGACTATATGTTTAATATTCACAGCAACCCACAAGATGGGTGCCATTGTCACCACTCTCAGTAACTTGCCTGGGGACCCTTAGCTAGGGAGTGGCTAACCCTGGGTTTTTTTTTGTTTTTTTTTTTTAAGAGTATAGTTGATTTACAATGTTGCATTAATTTCTGCTGTACAGCAAAGTGTATCAGTTATACGTATACATATATCCACCCTTTTTTAGATTCTTTTCCCATATAGGTCATTACAGAGTATTGAGAAGAGTTCCCTGTGCTATACAGTAGGTCCTTATTAGTTATCTATTTTATATATAGTGGTGTGTATATGTCAATCCTGGTCTCCCAATTTATCCCCCCGCCCCTTTCCCCTGTGGTAACCATAAGTTTGTTTTCTACATCTGTAACTCTATTTATCTTTTGTAAATAAGTTCCTTTGTACCATTTTTTTAGATTCCACGTATAAGTGATATCATATGATATTTGTCTTTCTCTGTCTGACTTATTTCACTCAGTATGACATTCTCTAGGTCCATCCATGTTGCTGCAAATGGTATTATTTCATTCTTTTTTATGGCTGAGTAATAGTCCATTGTATATATATGAACCACATCTTCTTTATTCATTCCTCTGTTGATGGACATTTAGGTGGCTTTCATGTCCTGGCTATTGTAGATAGTGCTGCAGTGAACGCTGGGGTGCGAGTATCACTTCGAATTATCGTCTTCTCTGGATATATGCTCAGGACTGGGTTTTGAACCTGGATCCTGCTCCCCACTGTCCTGGTGAGACAGGCGGGGCCCACTTAGGTGGAGCTGAAAGCGGCGCTTTGGGGCCACATGGCCTGGGGCTAACTCTGCCATTGCCTGCTCTGTGACCTTGTTGGTTCAGCTTCAGAGCCTCAGTTTCCTCATCTGTAATGTGGCATAATGTTTCCACCCTGAGGATGATAGTGAAAGTTCAATAATGTGGTGCAGGTGAAGTGCCTGTGGAGCCTAGGTTGGGATTGGAGGACATGTGCAGGTCAGTGGGGGGACAGAGACCCTGGCCTGGGCATGGGGTGTAGCAATGAGGAAAAATGGTCCCTACTCTGGAGAGCTCACAGCTGAGGGCTGAGACAGATGCTTGGGCAGCCCCAATTCCAAGAGCCCCATCATGGGCTGAGTGGGGTCATGCTCTTGTGGGAATGGGGTCCTGCAAGCCCAGTGTGCCTAGAACAAACCCAGAACGCTGTCTGGACTTCAAGAATTGTTCAGCTTTCTGGTTAAGATGGGCTGGGACAGGCATACAATTATCAGGGCGTAGGAAAACCTAATTTAATGCTAAATGGGATGACAGACTCTAGATCTTTTCAATGTTCACTTGTTCATTCATACATTTGACAAATGTTTGAGTTCCTACTATGCTGTGTGCTGGGGATATAGCAGCAAACAAGTGGGGGAGACAGACAAAAACTAGATAAAGAGATGTTATATCAGGTTGATCAATGCTAGAAAGAAAATCAAAGCATGGTAGAGAGTTGAGGAGTGACAGAAGTGGGGGCTGCCTCAGAGAAGCAGTCAGGGAAGTCCTGTCTCAGGACATGACATGTGAGCAGAGGCTCGAATGAATTAGAGGAGCCAGAGTGCAAAAATCTGGGAAAGAGCACTGAAGCAGAGGGAAGAGCAAGTGCAAAGGCCCTGAGGCATGTGTGTATATTGTGTTTGCTCAGAGCCCTAATAAGACAGCCAGTGTAACTGGTGGGGAGGGAGTGGTAGAAGATGAAGGTGGAAAGCAGTTGGGGGCTCATCTTGCAGGGCCCTGAGGCCCTGGTGGGGACATTTATCTAAATGCGATGGGAAGCCCTGGAGAGTTTGGAGGGGAGGGTTACACAAGGTGTTTGGGTTTGGTGGAAGATGGACTACCAGGGGGAAAGAGTAGAAGCAGGAGGCTGGTGAGGAGGTGGGTGCAAGTTGTCTAGGTGAGAGGCCGTGTTCAGGGAAAGGAGACGGGAGAGATACGTGCTGGCGTAGCCAGAGGTGGCTTCCTGGAGAGTGTGGTCAGACATGAGCTAAACCTCCAGGGATACAGGGAATTTTGATGAGAGATGCTAAGCAAAGGCTTCTCCACGAGGGGCTAGGGATGTGGGCAAATGCTTGGTGGTGGAGGCGAGCATGAGGACACTTGGGGTGTGGAGAGGAGACCGCCCCCAGCATCAGCTCCAGGGGGAGAAGTGACAGTGGGCTCTGGTTCATTCGTTCCCAGGAAGAAATTTGCCAGGTCTCCTTCCTTCCCCGCTGAGGACCTAAACAGGAATTATATGCCCCCCATCCATTTCCCATCTCCATATTGATTTTGGTGCTTTTCTTCCCATTTGCTCACTGTATCCTAACAGCCACCCTGGGGTGTAGTCAGGCCAGAGGCTCTGCCCCACTGTTTTACTGGGGAAGAACCTGAGGCAGAACAAACCATGGGCCCAAGGTCACATGGGAAACTCAGCTCCATACTTCTTGCTTTAATTTGGGGGTGTGGTGGAAAGATAGCAAACTTTGCTGTCAAATAGACCTAGACCTGATTCTTAGCTTTGCTGCTTCCTGGCTGGGCCACCTTGGGCAACTTGCCTCATCTCTCTGAGCCTCAGTTGCCTCATCTGTGAAATGGGGGTGATAACGGCAATTATGAGCGTGTGCTGATGCCTGACCCAGAGCTGGTGTAGAGGAGACCCTGGCTCTTTGTTGTGAATGTGGTTCCTGCACGCAGGGACTCTGGACTTCCAGGGTAGCTCACTGTCACCCCTTTCCCTGCTCAGGTGCTGGTGGCCGAGGAGAACGTGGACTTCCGCATCCATGTGGAGAACCAGACGCGGGCTCGGGACGATGTGAGCCGTAAGCAGCTGCGGCTGTACCAGCTCTACAGCCGGACCAGCGGGAAGCACATTCAGGTCCTGGGCCGTAGGATCAGCGCCCGCGGCGAGGACGGGGACAAGTATGGTAAGTGTCAACCCCCTCCTCCCCGACCATGTACACGTTCTTCCCGGCCTCTGAGACCTCAGGTTCAAATCCCAGCTCTGCCGTGTCCTGGCTGTGTGATCTTGCACCTGGCGCTGAGCCTTTCTGGGCCTCAGTTTCCTCATCTATAAAATGGGGATGCAGTAGTGCATCCCTGAGAGCCTTATTGGGAGTAGTAACTGAAGACATGAATAAAGCATGCTCTTGCTGGTAAATGCCTCATAAATGCCAGTCGTCATGGGTATCCGTGGCAACCTGCTCCCCACGGCATTGCTTCCCCAGGTTCAGATGCTCGGAGGGGTGGGAACCTCTGGGGCACGCTTTTTGGATGCTCATGGTGGTGGTGGAAATTGGCCTCATGTGAGTGTGTGTGCGCATACGTGCATATGTGTGTGAGAGTGTGTGCATGTGCACGGGGACAGGCCTGTGTGTGTGTGCTCTGCGGGCTTGAGCTTGTGCACCTATGAGGCATGGGCACTCACAGCACCTTGGGCCATGGTCCCCATGACCTGCCCTTGACCCTGGAACTGCCCAGCTCTCTTCTGGGGTGTTTAGGAAGCATCACCTGCCCCAAGCTGCCTCTGCAAAGGGGCTGAGAGGAGTGAAATAACCCTGACTCCCTTCCCTCCCTAAGCCTCCAACCCACAAAGACCCTCAGCAGTGAGTGAAGCAGGCAGGACTCCTCCCTCCCAGAGCCTGGAGGGGATTTAGGGGCCAGACTCTGAGCAAATACTGACCACACCTCCATCGCTTCCTACCTTCTCAGGCCCAGGTTCTGGGAGGTGTCCCAGGCCCCAGCCTTGGGTTGGGGGGAGCTGGGGTGGTAGGTGGCCACAGTACGTGCGTGCATGCGGCCGAGCCTGCCGGCCTGGGCTTCTCTGAGATGATGCTCCGCCTGCCCGCCAGCCCCTGCCCATTGCAGTCAAGACATGACAACAAGACAAATAATTTCTTGGATCTTTTATCTTGGACACCATTTATTTTCCCTCAGCCCCGGGGCAGGACTGACCTCATGGTAGGGCCCAAGTGTGGCAGCTGCACCGTCACTGGGGGCTGGGCCAGGCCAGGCTGGGCAGGGCTGGGCCATGCTGGGCTCCTGCTTCTCCAGGCCAGCTGCCTCCCCTCCCTTCTCCTGCCCCATCACTCTTTACTGCCTCCATCCCTCCCTCCCTCGTCCCCCTTCTTCCTTTCTCAGTCTGGCTGCTTCTCCTTTTAGCTGGGCATCTCTCTCTCTGAGTCCTTCTCCCCTCCTTCTGGTTGTTTCTGTCTGTCTCTCTGTCTCCCCCCTCCTCACCACGTCTGTCTTTCTCTCTGCTTCCCTCCCTCCGACCACAGCTTTCCGTCCCTCCTCCCCACCTCTCCCAGGCCCTCTGCTGGCCGCCTCTCTGGGGCCTCGTCTCTCTGTGCCCCCCCTCCGTGGACGCCTGGCTGTGCTGGGCAGACCCAGGTGCTGGTTTTCCCTGGGATCTGCTGTCCAGTTGCTGCCAGGGAAGGGGCAGCTGGCTGGCTGGGGCGGGAGGGAGGTGCCCTCCTGGGGAGTCCCCGGAGCTCTGGATGGCCCCTCCAGGCTGGGAGAGTACAGGGGGGTCAGACTCTGGTCTGAACCATCTGTCCAGGCTCTGAGATAGGAGTCGAGAGCTTGGGAGGGAGAGGAGGCTGGGAATGGCCGGCCCCTCCCTCCAGAAGCCACTTGTCCTCTCATTTCCTCTGCCTGGACTGCAGACTCAGGGGGTCTCACCTGCTGTGTAACCTTGCCTTCTCTGAGCCTCAGTTTCCCTCTGTACATTACAAGGGCTGGACTAGAGCAGGGCTTCTTAGACACTAACATGCGTCGGAATCACTGAGGGTTCTTGTTAAAATGCTGATGTTGATTCAGAGGGTCTGGGTTGGGGCCTTGAGCTCTGCATGTCTAACAAGCGCCCTGGTGGTGCTGTGGGACCACCCCTGGAGTATCCAGGGACTCGCCCATCTTGGCTTCTCCTCCAGCTCCACAAACTCTAGATTTAATGAGTCTCTGTCAAGGAATATGTTTATCACTCCTCCAATCCCCCAACACCCAGGGCAGCCAGGGGCCTTGCTGGCCGCTGAGGCTGCTCTATTTAAATGTCGCATTAGAAACGCAGATGAGGCGAAGGGATCCCATCTGTGAGCCCTGGGAGAGGAAGTGAGACAATGGAGCCAATTGAGGCTTCCAATCTAGATAATCAATACAAATATTATTGGGAGGGTGATTTATGTGGCCAAGCCGGGCAGGAGGATGGGGCTGTGTTAGAAGCCTGCCCTGCCTGTGGAGGAGGGGCAGCCAGTAGTCCTCAGTCAGGCCAGGGGGCCCAGGATGGTCTGAGATCCTGCTCCCTCCTTCTCAGGGCTCCATCCAGCTGAAGGAATGGTGTCTTCTGAGACTTGCATTCATACACAGTTAGAATGCAGTCTGGGAATTTCAGCAAACACCAAGTATAAACAATCCCTATAAATGCCTGGAGTCTGGAATCCCCAGAAACGCCCGGAATCTCAGATTTGAGTCTGTAAAACACTCAGAATCTCAGATTTGACAGCGTCCCGAGGCGCTGGACCCCACAGGCAGGTAGGTGCAAGATGCAGGCCCACCTTTGTCTGGGTGCCCTGCCCAGGAGCTCTTGGCCGGCTTTGCAGCAGTGAGCAGTCTTCGGTGCAATCTGCATATAGATGTCAGCCAGGCTTCTACACCAGGCTGTTCTGCAAGAGTTTCTCCCCATGGCTCCCTGAAGCTTTCCCAGAGCACTCTGAGGGCCCTGAGGTTGGCTGTTCCAGGAATGCAGGACTTTCTTAGCTTTAGGTTCGGCTCTGGAGGGAGAGGTATGCTGGCCAGGGGGCTAAAGGCTTAGGTCGTGGGACACCTGGCAGGCCAGGAACTGGGGGAGGGCCACCCTGCCCAGCCGGGATTATTACATCAGCCCCTCCCCTTCCTGCCCTTGGTCCTGGTCACCTTTGTCCTGCAGGTAGTTGCCACCTTGAAGAAACAGCACTGGGCCAGGAGGCAGGACCCCTGGGTTCCAGGGGCAGCTTGGTCGCTGAGCAGCCCCCAGTGCTGGGGAAAAGCATGTCTGGCTCTGGGCCTAGTTTCTTCACCTGCCAAGCAAGGATGAGAAGGCCCCACTCTACCTGCCTCCAAGGTTGATGCCCTTCAGCTGGGATGTGGAGGTGTCAGCACCCCCTGGCTACAGGAAGCAGGGTTGCTGGGTGGTGGGACTTGAGTCTCAGCAGAGGAGCACCTGGGGTCAGCTGAGCCAGCCCTCAGGGAGGCGGAGGGGCCCCAGCATCAGGGATGGCGGTGTGGGAGCAACTCTGCTTTTATAAGCCACGTGGTTGGATCTTCCTGCCTATTTTCATTTGCAGAAAAGGGCTCCTCTACTTGATTAAGAAAAAATGCCCAGAACACCCAAGGTTTTGCAGTAGGTTTTCCAGCCTCCCAGGACTGACAGTGCCCAGAACAACCCCGAGCAGGCCTCCGGAGGGGCTGTGATAGCCAGGGAGGTGGTCTTCTGAGAGGGTGGGCATGTGGACTCCGGAGTCGGATGGAATTGGGATCTCAGTTCCACCACTTACGAGCTGGAGACCTTAGGTGTGTGTTAGCCTTTCTGATCCTGTTTACTCTTTTGTAAAATGGGGTAATTGAAATGAGAGAATATCTTATTCTCAAAGAGTATATGATTATTAAAGCAAGAATATTCATAATAACCAGCTGAACTCTGTGCTGTTGTACGGCGGCAGGGGCATACCGTCATGGGCTCAGGTGAAGGTTTCCCCCCTCGAGAACTGATTCGTGGGGCTTCCAGAAGGGGTACTGCTTCTCTCCCCTTAGTGGGGCCCTGGCATATCAGCTACAGTTTAGAAGAGGCTTCTTCAGCATGATTCTAAGCAGCAGGGCGGACTGGCCATGCTCTGGCTGCTGTCTCAGGCTGGATGTGGAAGGGTATCTGGACCCTTCTATTGCGCGCGGTCCGGTCTCTCAGTGCACACCTGGTCCCTCCCTCACTGGGCGATACAGCGGTGAGTGAGACAACCCAGGCCCAACCCTCAAGGAGCTCCCAGGCGAGAGCCCCTTCTCCTTTCTAGGGGCTGACTCTGAGTAGGAAGAGCCTGGGCACCTCGCTCTCTGTGTCCCCTTGGGCGCTTTCCATCCCCTCCCTGCACCAGTGGGTTTCCTCACAATTGTGGGAAGGCACGGGCAGGGCACGGAGTTTGTACTGTGTGGGCTTGTTCCAGTTAGGCATGGATTAGTCTGTGATTCCAGCTGTGTCACCACTGCCCAGGGTCACAGGGAGTCAGCCTGCCCCAGCATGGGCTCTGCCCCTCTAGGCAGCTCCCCCGCTCACCCTTGCCCCTCTGAGAACGTGAGCTCCTTGAAAGCAGTGACCTTTCTGCCTGTCTGCATGTCTAGTACATGTCCTGAAAGCAGGCCCCCCTTAAAGGTTACTGGATAAATGAATAAAATAATTACGGGGCCATGCAAAGCACAATCAGGGGCTGACTTGCATGACTCACCTAGGAAAGTATGTGGGGTCTTCCAGGGCTTTTTGTTGGAAGTGGGAGGGGGCCTTCTGGTCCCCATTTCTCTCATTCTGGTACCTGCTGCAGGGCTGTGCTGGAGCAAGGAGCTAGGTCCTTTGGGCTGGCTGGTGTGGCTGAGGCAGCAGAGACTCTTTTCTCTGAGTCTGACGGCCCACAGTCCATTCTCCATACCACAGTCCAAAACGTGAGACTGTGTCACTCTGTTAGTCAAAGGCTCTCAGCTCATTTAGAATGCAATCCAAGTCCTTGGATCGGCAGGAAGGCCTGGTGTAGCCTGACTCCTGACTAGCACCCTAACATCGGGCTCCACTGCCCCGTCCTTGCCCGCTCTGCTCCAGCCCCAGCGAGCTTCCTGCCGCCCTTGGAACACGCCAAGCATGTCCCCAGCTAAGGGCCTTTGCTGTGTCCTCAGCCTGGGGATGCCCTTCTCCCAGATGTCCCCATGGCTTTTGCTCCCTCGCCTCACTCAGACTACTGTTCAGTTGTCCCCTTATCAGGGAATTCCTGTCTCTGTCCCCTCGTGGGTATGTTTCTCTTCCTAGCGCTTACTGCTACCTGAGGTTCTGGTATGTATTTAGTTATTCGCTCTCCGTGTCTCCTGTTATAGTGCAAACTCTAAGGCTAGGCGGCTTCTGTCTATTGTGTTCACTGCTGTATCCCCTGCACAGAGCCAGCCACAAACAACAGTTCAATACATGCTTGGGCCAGTGAATACATGGGTGACCCATGTGTGCGTCCGGGAGTGTAGATGGGACCACTCCCCCGGGGCGGGGGCAAGTGCCTGGCACAGAGCCCAGCACACAGTAGGTACCTGGGGAATCCGTGCTCCCTCCCTCCTCTTCTCCTGTCCTCCTCTCCCGTCCTTCCTTCCAGCCAGCCTTGCATCTTGCAGCAAGGATACAGTGAGCGACAGGACCAGCTTCCCCGAGGGGTGCTCCCAGCTGGGAAGGGGCATTAATATCTCCGTCTAAACCCCCTGCCCTCTGAGCTCATGTTCCACGACTTCTGTCCCCAGTGAGGAGTGGCCACCCACACCTCGCTGACTCTGCAGCTCAAATGGCCACATGAGAGGTACAGCTAGGATTAAATATAGCTCCCGATCGATCCTATTGATTCTTTCTCTCTTCCTTTCCGGCTCGCCCACGTGGCCTGCGAACCTCCTTGGGGGACTTTAGGAGAAGGGGAACCATGGGCACCTTTGGGGAGAGGCCACAGTGGGTGTGTGTGGGTGTGTGAGGATAGTGATGCTGAAAGGTCAGAAAGGGCTCCTTCCCCCCACCCCCGCTTCTTTCCCCTCCCCTCGACCTGGTCCACCTTCAGAGGGGAGGAAGGGAGTGTGATTTGGTGTGACCTCCCAGTGCCTCTTGTGGCAAGGACGTTTCCTCGCTGGAAGATGATGCCTGGAGAGTGGCCAGCCTCACTGTCAGCACTGGAATTGTAGCGGCTGCTGGCCACTCCGTGCGGGGTCTGGGTGCGGCCAGCTCTGCCCAGCCTCTCGCTGGCTCCCAGCTCCCCCCACTGCTTTCTCAGGTCTTGGAGATTTTACCCCAAGGCTTGGGGGAAAAGAAACCAATTCTCCTGCTTAGTTGTTTCCAGTTCTCTTTCTCTGGGTCTTCTGTGTCCCTCTTTGTATGTGTCTCTCTGGGTCTCTGTCTGCCTCTTGGTCTTTCCCTGTCGTTTCCTACCCTTCAAACCAAAAGTCTTTAAAGTGAGGCTATGGATTGCCCGCAGGGAAGCCCAGCTAGGGAATCACACTGGAATCAGTCAATCAATCCATCCATCAAAGTCATTTCTTTTTTCTCTGCCATGGCTGATCTGCCTGATGTCTGTCCTGCTCTGCTCACCTCTGTCTGAATCTCTCTGTCTCAGGCTAGCTCCGGGGTTACTCTGCCTGTGTTCAAATCCTGGTCCTACTGCGTGACTCTGGCAAGTAACTTAACTGCTCAGGGCCTCAGTTTCTTCATCTGTAAAATGGGTGTAATAGTTCCTACCTCATGGGGTTGTTGTGAGGATCGAATGAGACATTCCACATTCAGACTCCAAGCACAGTGCCTGACAGATGGTAAATGCTCAAATAAGTATTAGCCGTTTTGTTTTGTTTTGTTTTTTTAATTGTCATTGTTACTCCATGCATTTAAGAGAAACGGGGAAAAAAAGACAGCATGAGTTTTTATTGAAAGGGCTTTCTTTCCGGCTCCTTTTTCTTCCACTTTCTCATTTTCCTTTTCTGCTTTCCTCTCTCAGTGCTGGAGAAGGGATTGGGTCCTTCGAGCTCCTGACCCCCAGCCATGGGCAGGCGCTGGGCTCCTGCTCTGTGCTGGGCCCTGGTAAGACTGGCTCTGTGGACTTTGCCTTCAGGGGAGCTGGGTTGTGGGACCCCCCCACCCCATCCTGCACTCACCCTCTGGTGCGTGCAGCCTTTCCTTCTAGTCAAAACCAGATCTGAAGTCATTTCATGCCTCTCTGGCTGCGGTTTGAACCCAGACTTGGGTGCTCCTATGGGCTCCCCCACCTCCCAGAATCAGCTCGAAGGTATTTTCCTTAGGGTGACCGTTGGCACCCCTTCCTCCCTCAAGGTCATTTGGAAGTGGAGCTGAGGAGGGATGGGCCCCAACTTTTGGGTCTTTGGGCATCCCAACCCACAGACCTCTGCCCCAAGAAGGTGAGGTCAAGCGAAGACCTTCCCTGCCTGCCTTTGGTGTTCGTTCACTCACTAACTCCCCCAGGAAAGGGACTGACATGGAGGAGAAGTGACCGGTGGGGGAGACAGGCTAAGACCCAGACTTCCGTGTTAGCCTGCCTGGGTTTGAATCCTGCCTGCCTTTTAACTCCATCCCTGTCTGACCTTGGGACTCAATTTTCTCACCTGTAAAATGGGGATAATAAAAAAATAGTTCTAATCTCCTGGGATTGTTGTAAGGATGGGTGGGTAGGAGCTCAGAGTTCTAGTGAGTGGCAGGAGTAACACGGGGGGGTGGGGAGGTAGAGAGAAGAGTTGCTAAGGGCATTGACCTGGAATCAGAGACTTGGTTTGAACTTCTACCCTGCTTTTACTAGCTGTGTACCATTAGGTAAGTCCCTTTACCTCCCCGAATCTCGTTTGCTTTAACTTTTAAATAGCTTTATTCATACCTACCTCACCAAGCCCTTTATGCACTTACTAAAATTTACTTATTGGTCATTTGCTGTGAGCCAGGTATGGGCTAGGTGCTGGAAACCACAGTGGTGAATGAGACAGGTAAGGGCCTGCCTTCATGGAGCTTACCTTCCAGTGGATAGAGACAGACAATAGAAAAGGTAGCAAATAAAACAACTTGGAGAAGAGCTCTGAGGGCAGTGGAGCAGGGGGTGGCTAGAGCTGAACTGGGAGGGTAGTACGACATTGGACAGCATGGCCAGGGAAGGCCTCTCTGAGGAGGTGGCATCTGAGCTGAGATGTCAACCTAGGAAGTGAGAAGCCACTATGGGAAGCTCTGGGCAGAGCAATCTCCAGGCAGAGGAAAAGTGCAAAGGCCCTGAGGTGGGAGTGTGCTTGGTGTCTTAGAGCAAGAACAGTAAGGAGGCTTGTGTGGCTGGAGGGCTGTGAGTGAGGGAGGGAGGTGGGAGCAGGCAGCAGGGGCCAGACCACGTGCCCCTTCCGGGTCCCCGTAAAGAGTCTGGATTTTTAGTGGGTTGGAGATCCATAGGAGGCTTTGGCAGGGACGAGGCACAATTAATTTTATATTTTAAAAGGATCCCTCTGGCTGCTGTGTAGAGAAGAGACTGCTGGGGACAAGAGTGGCAGAGAGAGGATGGGGGCATGCCAGGGTGGTGAGGGGAGAGATACTATCCTCAACCCCTCCCGCCTGGCCTGGGACAGAGGCGAGAGTGGAACTGAGCGGAGATGAGGCTCCTAGCTCCTGAGAGCTGCATCTTGGGGGCTTGGGGCTTGAGTCAGGAGAAGGGGCAGCGTGCTACTGAGGACCAGGCAGGCAGGCTCTGGGGCAAACCTGGTCTGAGCGGGCGGAGTCTCTCTTTCTGTCTTTCTGAGAAATGCTGCTGCTATTACTCCCCAAAGACTTTACATAATCCTGGCCCGGCTCGCTCCTCATTATGTCATGTGCTGAGTGGAGTCTAGGTCACTCCATGGCTTGTTGCAGTCGGGGAAGAACAGACTTCTGGCTCCCTGGGCACAGAGGCTGGTGCAGACCCTGCCCTCGCTGGGGTGAGGGTGACTGGCTTGCAGGGGTGGAGGTGCAGTCCAGCCCCAGCCCCAGGCCCTTTGGATGGCTTAGGCAGAGGCCAGGGCTTCCTGAGATGGGCTGTGGTTAATGAGAGATGGGGGTTGTGCTTTGAGCCAAGTCTTCCCCAGAGCTGGGGGCCCTCCTCTGGGACCCAGGCCCCAGCAGGAAGAGCCAGGCAGACCTGACGTCAGCCCTTCCTGCTGGGTTGCTTCTCTGAACCTCAGTTTCCTACACTGTAAAAAGGGGACAAAGGTACCCAACCTTGTGGGGATGTGTGACTTTAGCAGGCTCACATGGGAGCCAGATCCAGCGTGTAGTAGGAGCTCTTCTGAGGACAGAGGCCCAGGCATGTGCTGGGGGAGGGCAGACAGAGCAGTTTTCCCCTCGGACTCACTCGGGGTTGCCTGGGCCCCAGCCCTGTGGCCTCACCCTCTTCTTACGGTTTCCCATGCCTGCCCCTCTCCAATGCCAGAGACATTCAGAATAGGGTCAAGCCCCATTCCCACTGCATGGGTAAGGAAACTGGGGCTCAGAGGGTTGTGTGGCTTACTCAAGGTCACACTCCCAGGATGGCAATTCCAGAAATGGAGTCAGACCCCATGAATCCCAGTCTAAGGCATTTTCTGATGCACTCACAGTGTGGGGTGCCTGCGACCCTGGAGGATGCTGAGGAAGTTCAGGACAGAGGGCACACCTTGGGGAGGCAAGTTCTGCTCCATCTCTGCCCTTTTACACACATCTGATATTTTTTCCACTACTTTTCTTTTTTTCTGGGAAAACATTTTTGTTTTGCAGTTATTAGGAAACTTAAACAATAGTTACTAAGTTTCCCCTACCCAGCCTCTGAGAACAGGGTGCTAGGCCCTTTACAGCATCATTTTGTATAATCCTCACCATAACTGTTGAAGACTGGAGATGTCTATTCCCATTTTACAGATGAAGAAACTAAGGCCCAAGGTCATACAGTGGCAAGTGGGGCCAGGGATTCATATCCATATCTGTGCATTTCAAAGCTCTCACCTATCCCCTTACACATGCTACCTTCGTCAGAAGCTCCTAGAGTTGGGGACCCTCCTGACCCCCCAACAACCCCCATCCCGTGTGGGGCCTGAGCTTTGTGAGGAGATAGAGAAAGCAAGTCCCAGAGCTGCTGTGATGTTTGGCCCTTGGTTCCCAGGAACCAAGGTAAGAGGAGAGTTAATGGGGAATTTGAGTTAAGGGGAACAGGGAACAGGAAGGGCTTATAACCCCCTATCTCAGTGTTGGTTAATATTCTCAACTCAGTGATTACTAGGGATGGGGGAAGGTGGAGAGAAGAATGTGCCCCCCACCCTTGTTCCTAGAATTACTAAATTCTTGTTAGATCTTTAAATTTTATATAAATTCTTCTTTTTTTCCTTGGAAAGGTGGGTATCATATTTTAATTAGTAGTGGTGTCAAAGGAAGGCTAGATTAATTATTTGGAAATCCTGAGTTCCAGATGGTTTTAATTTTCACAGCAGGGCATCAGGGTATTTATTTAAAATTTTTTTATTAAAATCATACCTAGTGTATTTTAGGGGCACTGAGGTACACTCTTTGTGGCTCCAAGGATACTGTATTTAGGGCTATGATTTTTGTTATTGAGAAGCAAGTCCCTTGTCACTGAAATAAAAATATTTTGGGTGAGGGAGGGGCAGGTGCTGGGAAGCAAAGAGTGAGGGGAGGGAGGGTGAGAATGGGGGGGTGGTCATAGGCAAAGAAGGGGGTGGTGGTGGTGGGAAATCCAGGCACAGGGATTCAGGTTCAGAGAGGGCACATGACCTGCCAAAGTCACACAGCACCCTACTGGGGAGAAAATGTGGACTGGAGGGGTCTCACAGTATGCCTAATCAAGAGACAGTCACCCTTTGGCCACTTGATGTCCTTGTTTAGTCAGGCCTTTGGGGATCAGCTCTGGACACCCCCATCCTGAGGGAGGCTCTGTGGAGCATAGATGGTTTAGCATGGGGCCTCCCACTCCTGACCAGGGGGTATTGGGTCCTGGTTGGGACTTCCCGGCTCCTGGGAGGTAGTTATTCTTCAGCCTTGGTGGCCTTGATCGAGGAAGGTGAAGTATTATGCAGATAGCCTCCTTTCCCCAGGGACTCGAAACACCCCTCCCTGACCCTTCCCCACTTCAAGTGGCCAGGGCACTCCCTCACCCATATCCCCAGAGGGGAGGGGACTCTCCAGATGTTGTTTTCCCTGGAGGAAGGGGCCTGTGACCTAAATTTTGGAGGAAGCAGCTTGGCATTCCACAAGGCAAGGTGTGTGTGTGTGTGTTTTGTGTGCGTGTGCGTAGTGTGCATGCCTGTGTGAGCTCACGTGCCTCTGAATGTCTGACCCCTTAGTTCAGAGACTGCTGCTTTTCTGGGGTTATTTGTGTGGCTGTCTGTCCTGCCTTGGGGAAGGGTGTTGGCGGGGGAGGGTAAGCGGATGACGAGGGGAGGAGAAGGCACACTGGTCTTCAGCCACAAGGGGCGATCTGGGTCCCAAGTGGAGTCAAGAGAGGCTGGGAGTCGGGGAACAGGTGTCAGACAGCTTCTCTCCCTGCCTAAGGGGCAGGCTGCTCCAGAGAGACCTGTCAGAGGCATCCCCCATGCCTGATTTTGGGGGCAGTGGGAGGTCTGGGGACAGGGTCAGGGATCATGTCGCTGAGTCTTTAGGCCAGCCATTGCCCCTGGTAAAAAAATGTGTCTTGTTCTCCTTCTGCCTTTCGAAGCCCAGCTCCTAGTGGAGACAGATACCTTCGGTAGTCAAGTCCGGATCAAGGGCAAGGAGACGGAATTCTACCTGTGTATGAACCGGAAAGGCAAGCTTGTGGGGAAGGTAAGTGATGGTCTGGATTGGGTGGGTCCCCCGGCAGCTCTGGGTAGATGGAACAGTATGTCCAGGGCCCTATCAGCCCCAAATGGAAAACAGGCCCCATGAATGTGTGTGTGTGTGTGTGTGTGTGTGCGTGTGTGTATGTGTATGTGTGAGATTCCCATTGTGATCTCTTCCTTTCACCACCCCACTTCTTCTCTGTCCCCACACCTGCAGCCTGCCAGGCCGAGGTATCTGTGGCTGTGACTTTCGTGAGCACACAGGGCCCTGATCTCTCCTGGTGGATGTGGAGCTCTGGCTTGCTTGGTAGTGGGAGAATCCTCGAGGGGTTCTGAGGCCCCCTGCCTGAATGTACCTGATGTCTGGGAACAGGGAACCATTAGGCCAAGGGCAGGGGCTGCAGCATTGTTTTAACAATCACCAGGGGTTTACGACTCCTCAAAGCAGCGCCTCTGGAACCCAGCAGCCTTGTCAGCTCTGGGCCTCATGATTCTAGCATTTCAGGAAGATTTTATTACTTTGGAATAGGCAAGAGAGCTGCATGTAACAAATTAGGGCAGGGGTGGGGTGTGGACCCACATGCCAGGGGTTCTGAGCCTCCACTGATGCTGCATTTTGATGCTGCCCCCCTTTTTCCTAGTGTCTGTTTGTGAAGTTCATACACTTGCTTCCTTTGGATGTTCCAGTGGAAAGCATTACTGGTGGTAGCTCTATAGTGGCATGCTCCGTGTTCCCTTCTCTCTGCAGGGACCCGACTCACCCCCTATCCACCTTCTATAATGGAGGGGGGTGGTGGCTTCTGCTGAACAGGTGGAGTGGGGGGTGGAGGGCAGACCCAGATTCCAAGGAGGATGGCTTCTTCGACTTGGCGGCAAGACCTTGGGTGATGATTTGCATTTATTACACCTTGTTGGGGAGAAGGAAGCATGACCTCAACTCCTGTTTAAGCCATGGTTTTGACTTCCTGAATCCCCCAATTCTTATCTGTCTCCCCTCCCCCATTCCCAAGTGCCTGTAGAGAAGGTAACAGGCCAGGGACCTGTTACCTGGCTGGACAGAGCCAGGGTATTGTTGCTTATTATTTGTTAATAACAACGGTACCAATAGCCTCTGTTAATTGAGCACCTGCTTTCTGCTGGGCACTGAGCAAAAATGCTCCAAAATAATCCCAAGAGGTTGGTACTGCCACCATCCCCATTTCACAGATGAGAAAGCTGAGGCTTGGCCACATCCGGGCACTTGTCCCAGGTCCCACGCTAGAGGTAGGCGGGCTTCAAAGCCCGGTTTGGAAGGCAAAGGAATCCAGCTGCACTGCCCACACCGACTGGAGCTTCTCAAAGAGCAAAATACTAGTAATCCGTGTAGCGCGGCCCCGGTATGCCAAGGAGTGGTTTTAATTAGTGATTCACTTTCCGCGTCCCGAGGCCGGCCGGCCAGCCAGCGAGGGGGTCCGGGGCAGGGGCGGCGGGCAGGCCGGGCGCCGGGTGCCCTGGCCTGGCCGTGCGTTTCCTGTGGCGGCGCGGCAAGCACCGCGTCAGGCGCTTTGTTCTCCTGCCCGCCTGGGCCGCCTCCCAGGCCCAACCTGCTTGCAGCTGTGGGCTCGGCTTTCTCCCCCCCACCACCTTTTTTTTTTTCTGTTTAAAGGAGGGGCCGCGCTGCAGCCCGCCGTGCTCAGTGCCTGCGCGCCCCTCCCTCCCCGTCTACGCGGTTCCCGGCATCTTGACCCCAGGAGGGCCGTCTTGGGGTCAAAAGAACAGCCCCGTCCCTTCGGGCCGCTCCCCGCCGCCGGCCGCCCTCCGCCCGCCCGCCGGCTGGCCGCTGAGTCACCGCTTCCACAGGAGCCGGCTCCGATTTCCTGCCCCCTCGCCCTCTCTCCCGTCATTAATATTGGGGATGGTTCAGCTGGCGGCGAGGCTTCGCGTAGCCCAGGGAGGCTCGCCCCCACCCGCCCCCACCCGCCCCCTCCTCTCCTCTCCCCTCCCCTCCCCTCCCTTCGCTCCGCCCCGCTTGCTGCAGCTCCCCCCATCATCTCTTTCCGGTCTTCTGGGCTGACCTGGGAGGCTCCAAGGGCGCTCCACCAACCCACCCCACCCTAGTCCCCCTGTCCTGACTTTGCCCTGGGCAGGTCCCCCTGTTGGCCTCTGCCTAGCCCAGCGCCCCTCACTCTCTCTGGCTCCTGCAGCTGGAACCCCAGGCCCTTGGGTTGCTGTTCCATCACAGACTCCCCAGCCAGTCAGACCCCGGTCCTGGAATTACTCTTGGTAGCCCGTGTGTCTGCTCCATCCCTAACTCCTGCCTCTGTTCTGGCCTCATACCTTCTCCGGAATAATGTTCCTCAGCGGCCTCAGGCTCCACCTCCAGGCCTTTCCCCAGTGCCCACCCTCAGCTTTCTAAAGCACAAAAGGGATCAGGTCTTCCCCATCCTCTGTCCCCAGCTCAGCTCAGAACCAGTCCCTGGGTCCTCACCATCTACCCAAGAAAGGCTACACTCCTTGGGGAGAGCTTCCCTGCCCTCGTGGTCCTTGTGTCACGGACACATGGCACTGCCAGCCTCTACTACCTGATGGCGCCTTCAGGCTTTGTGCATGCTGTACCCTCTGCCAGGACTGCCCTTCCCTTGACCATCCGCCTGGATGAGTCCTGGCTCATCCTGCCGTAGCCTCTGGCTTCACTGACTGCTCAGTCAGCGCACCCGCCCTGGAGCCCATAGCCCATCGCACAGCCGTCTCTCTCCGGTCTGCTTACCTGGGTTGTCACTGTCTGTCTTCGTGCCTGCATCCCCCGCTGCATCCAATTGTGGATCCATCCATCATGCTTCTTGTACCTGCCCAAAGGGCTGCAGGGGCACCAAAGAAATAGAAATGTGGGTGCTTGCTTTCTGAGGATTGATTCTTAACCTACAGCCAGAATTAGCCACATGAGGCCCAGGAATCCAAGTGCCCTGACCTCACTGAGCCTCAGTGTCCTCACCTGTAAAATGGGAAGATAACGCTGGCACTTAGTAGGCACTTACTTGCTGAACATGAGTTACCTTCCTTTTTGAAGCCAGGTCCTTCACCTGTGGGAATCCTTGACCTCAGCTTAGGCTCTGGATCCTTTGGCTCAACGGGATAGCTTCCTTGGATGGTCTAGACCCTGGGTGTCAATCTTCTACATTTCTGGCCACAGCTGGACACATCTGCTGAGCCCCCAGCAGAGCCTTTGCCAATGTTCCAGACCCTTGGCTGTGCTACTCCCTCTGCTGCATTGTACCCATCTTATGCCAGAGCTCTTCTCCCGAGCCCCTGAGAGAGAAGTAGCCCCGCTTCTCCTTGCCACCTCTCTGGACCCTACGTCCACCTGACCTAGGAGATAGCACTTCCTTTCATTCCATAAAGAGTTGTTGAGTGTCAAACACTATGTACCAGGCAGTTTTTCCCCATTTGTGGAGATTCAACCCAGATGGATTTTTCTCATCTGCCCCCTCCTGTGTGATTACTGGTGTTTCCTCTTTGGGGCAACATAGGGCCCCAGACCCTTTCAGGGCAGAGGGTACCCTGCCTACCACTGTATCTTTGTGAAGACTGCTTTGGTTGGAAGTGACTGAAACCCAATTCAAAATGCCTTGAAGCAAAAAAGGACTTTTTTGCCTATGTAACCAGGGGGTAGTTCTAGTTTCATGGAAGACTAGATCTAGGAGCCAAATGATGTGATCTGGTTTCAGTCTTCAGGTCAAATAGAAGGAATAGGACTCCAGTTTGGAAAGAAGGAGGTTGGAGGTGGTAGAGGGGGAGAGATGATCAAATTCTACTAAATCACCAAGGTTCTGGGATGGGCTATTCACTTACTCTCTAAATATTGATGATCTGCCTTGCCTGAACTGATTGAGTCAGCATTTTCAGGGGTGAGGCCCATGCATATGTGTTTTTTTAAATCTCTGCGGGCCATAAGCAGGGTTATAGAGGTAGTCAGCAGAGGTGAGGGTCAAGCCCCGGGACAGCCTACTGTTAGCTTCTTATCCACTGGGTCTGAGTTCATGGTGGGGAACTTGTGACCATCATAGGCCCCATGGCTCCTCCCAAGGGGCTCCTGACCTCTGGAGTGCCAGGAATCTCAGCCTGAAGCCCAGATCCTCAACCCAGACGTGGATGAGCACGTGTGCCAGGCGGTGTGCTGGCCCTTGAACCTCCGAGTTCTTGCTTCATGCCCACGGTGGCTCTGTGGGCCTGGGGGAGAGGAGGTGTTTTGATGGGCAGTGCCCACTCTTCCATACCCTTTCTCCTCATGGGCCTGTCTGGCACTAGACAGCAGAGAAGCGAGCTACACGTGGCAAACACAGGTTCAAATCCTGGCTCTGCCACTTAACAAGCTCCGTGACCTTGGGAAAGCCATTTTTGCCTCTTTGAACTGTTTTCTTCTACCAGGTAGAGTCTACCTTAGCAAGTTGAGAGGATTAAATGAGGTAATGCATGTGGAAATGTCTGGCCTATAGTTGGCAATCAATAAATTCTGAATGATTGAGTGAATGGATGAGGAGGGAGCCCAAGGCTGGCAGGCAGGGAGCTCCAGCCCTCTCCTCACTCTTCTTAGCACATCCCCCAGGGGAGGGGCCTCTCATAGCTCATGACTGTCTCTGGGGCCTTAGTAAGGGATCCAGGAGACAGAGTCCATTTTCTTTCGGAGGAAAACCCATTCATGTGTCAACCCCACCGTTTCTATCCGAGCAGAACTCTCATCCATTTAACCACAAATGCTCTGGGCACCCCTGTCTTGGGCTAAGATTTGTGCCGAGCCAGGAGAGCAACTGAGAAGCAGTCCTGACCTCCTGAAGCTCTTGGGCTGATGAAGAGGCAGGCAGATACAGAATTGCTCTGTTGGGGGATGGCGGGAGAAGGAATGGGTGTTGAGGTGTTTCGGAAGATGGAGTATGTGAGTTCAGTAAAGCCTGGTGTTTAAATGGAGTCTTGAAGGAAGAGGAGGAAATATCCAGGGAGCTAGATGGCAGTCAGGGAAGGCTTCCCAGGGGAGGTGGTTACTGAACTGAGCCTTGAAGGTTGAAAGCAGTTTTCCAGGCAGATGCTCTAGGGTGGGGAAACAGCCATGGTGTAGGCTTTATTCAGTTTGCTCTGACCGTTCCATCGAAACCAGCGAAGGGACCTGGACTCAGGTTGGATAGGCAGCTTCCAGAATTATTCATGGGGGACTCAGAGCCCAGAGACCACTCCTTCCTATCAGCCTTGCACATATGCCCGGCTTCCCTCACAATTGTCCCTCACTCCTCACCCAGCCCCTAATGTCCTCTGGGTCCTGTATGTGTCTCCCAGGCCACCCCCCCCAACCCCGCCCACTCTGCAGCCTCCTCAAAAGATCTCTCCTCCAGAGAATGTTTTCTTACCCTGCCTGTCCCGTTCTGCGAAGTTCAACATTTTGTCTGCAGGGCCCAAGCTTGCCCTCTGCTCAAAGGTGAACGTTCCTGGAAGCTCCGGCCCATTTTCCACTTCAAACAAAAGGCTGGAACTCGCACCTCAGTCTCCATGAACAGCCAGACCGCTGGGCTTCCAACTTGGCTGGGCATCCGTCTGTAACGAGGAGTGGGCCCGGCCTAAATTTGGAGATGTTAGCTGGAAACTCGAGTGCTGCTAATTCAGGCCTTCCAACTTTGTGTGTTTCCCACTCTTCCACACAGAGCAATTCGACTTTCTCAAGGAGGAGATTCAAAGCCTGCTTCGCACCACTCTTTGTCCAGATCCAAGGAGGGAGGCCAGACTGTCCGAACCACCTGCTCTTCAGGAATAATTTAACAAGTTCCTACTGTGTGCCAGCCTCGTTTATAAGCGTCATTCCTCGTAACATCTCTATGACGCAGGAGTCGTTTTCCCTATTTGATCCGGGCGAGGAATCCAAAGTTTAGAGAGTGGAATTAACTAGCCTGAGGTCACATAAGGAAGTGTTAGAGTTGATTCAACTTCTGACTCTGAATCTAGCGCTCCTTGCCTAGCATAGTCTCCCAGGGAGCTCACCTGGGACCCTGAAGTCTCAGAACCAGAGGTAGAGGCTTTGGAGTTTGGCCATGCCAAAACTCTTATTTTTAGAGGTTCCCACCACTCTTCACACCAAACATTAAGATGTACCACATCCCACATGTAATGGAGTTTATGTTTAACTATATAACAGTGGAGTTGATTGGCAGTTGAGTAGTTGGCTTCATCTCAGGTTTAGTGCATGTTAGTTGGGACTCCTTTCTGTTGCATGTGGTAGGACACAGTCTCAACTGTTTTAAAGGACATGAGATATTATTGGCCCACATAACAGTGAGGTAACTTGAGTTTCAGATGCAGCTCGGTCCAGAAGCTAAAAGATGTGAGGAGGAATCGGTTTCTGTCATTCTCTTCCTCTTGGCTTTCCTTGCTCCAAGCTGGCTTTGTCGTCAAACAGAATTTCCCCTCATGGTGGTACGATGGCTGCCTTCGCTTCAGCATTACATGGTTCCCAAGTGTAAATCGGCTTGTGATTTTGGGGATTACGTACACAAGAGTCTCAGGGAACACTGATGGGATGGCTCAGGCCACATGCTGTGCTCTGCACCAGTCATGGGAAATAATGTTTTGATTGGTCAGGTCTAGGTCTCTTGTTCTAGTAGAGCTGAGGTGGAAGCCCCTGGTTACAGGGTGGAGAGTGGAAGAGATGGATCCCTGAGTGGTAATGGGAGGATGTTACCTAATTGGTGAGTAGGGAAGGATGCAGGGGCTAGTATGACAAATCCACTCCATAGATCCAGGGAGTGAAATTGCTGAGGCCAGAGCTTGGGTCAGGCCCTCTCTACTCCGCTACCCCAAGCCTTGACCACCTGCCCATGCCCTCTCTACATAGCTCTGTCCCTTGCGCCTGCCCTCCCACTTCTCACCTCCTCCTTCTCTCTCTTCCTGCAGCCCGATGGCACCAGCAAAGAGTGTGTGTTCATCGAGAAGGTCCTGGAGAACAACTACACAGCCCTGATGTCGGCCAAGTACTCTGGCTGGTACGTGGGCTTCACCAAGAAGGGGCGACCACGGAAAGGCCCCAAGACCCGGGAGAACCAGCAGGACGTCCACTTCATGAAGCGCTACCCCAAGGGACAGGCAGAGCTGCAGAAGCCCTTCAAGTACACCACAGTGACCAAGCGGTCCCGGCGGATCCGCCCCACACACCCCGGCTAGGCTGGCCCCGCTGTGGCCCCGCCAGGCTTCCCCAGCCCACACTCACACTCACAGAGAACTGCAATCAGAGGAATATTTTTACATGAAAAATAAGGAAGAATTTCTATTTTTGTATATTGTGTTTAAAAGAAGACAAAAAACTGAACCAAAATTCTTGGGGGAGGGGAGCGATAAGGATTTTATTGTTGACTTGAAACTCCCTATGACAAAAGACTCACACCAAGGGACTGTTGTCAACACACAGGTGCTTGTGTCTCTCTAGGAACAGACAACTCTAAACTTGTCCCCAGAGGAGGACTTGAATGAGGAAAACGACACTCTGAGAAACCAAAGTCCTTTTTCCCAAAGGTTCTGAAAGCAAAAAAAAAAAAAAAAAAAAAAAAAAAAGAAAGAAAGACAAAAAAAAGACAAAAAAAAGCAAAAAAAACAAAAAAGAGAGAGAGAAAAACAAAGAGAAAGTAGTATCCCCTCACCCCCAACATACTCCCCCTCTTTCCCAATCCCCTGTCCCTGCCCCAAACTCCAACAAAAATCGCTCTCTGGTTTGCAGTCATTTATTTATTGTCTGCTGCAAGCTGCCCCGAGACACCGCGCAGGGAAGGTGTGCCCCTCGGAATTCTCGGCGCCTCGACTTCCGACGACAGACGGCCTCGTCCAATCATGGTGACCCTGCATTACTCACAGTTCTGGAGGATGCTGCTATCAACCTTCCATGACTCACGTGACCTAGTACACCAATGAATAAGGGAATATTTTAAAACCAGCTATATTATATATATTATATATATATAAGCTATTTATTTCACCTCTCTGTATATTGCAGTTTCATGAACCAAGTATTACTGCCTCAACAATTAAAAACAATCGACAAATTATTTAAAAAACCATGAGGCGAGTGGTGGCCGGGGGCGGGGCTCAGGTGCCCTTTGTGTTTCATTCTTCTCAGTCTGAGGTCATTGGGCTGAGAGCTGGGGCCTTGCTTATTCATTCATTCATTCATTCATTCATTCGACATGGGCACTGTTGTAGGCACTGAGAATGCATCCTTAAACAAAGCAGATGGAAACCCTTGCCTCCAGAAAGATTAAATTCTAGTGAGTCATGATTCAGTGGTTTACTCAGTCATATGTTCACATACATGTGCTCTCACATACATTTACTCTGCACCTCCTATGTTCCAAGGCCTTTCAAGGCCCTGGGGCTTTATCAAAGAACACAAGACAAAAAAATCCCAGCCCGCAGGGGACTTCACTTATAGTAATTCTCTTGATAGCAATGATTCTTTGCTTCATTCATTGACTTATTACTGGAATCACTTATTCAACATATATTTATTTAGCCCTTACTAAATGCCAGGCACTCTTTTAGGTATTGAAAATTCATCAAAGAACAAAACAGACAAAAAAAAAAAAATCATGCTTCATGGAATTTGCAGTCTAGGGATTATTGATTGAGTCATTTGTGGAGTCGGCACCTGGGTTTTGCCAGGCACAGGCTGAACAAGGCAGTGGTGGTCCCCACTCTCCTTCTTCTGGTGGTGGAGGGGGTCAGAGGGCCCAGGTCAGGAGGGGACCTGGTGTTTCTCTCCTCAGACTCTCACGGGCTGGATCATGAGTGTGTTTGGCATCGTGAACTTCCAGGGGCCTTTTCTCCTACGTCTTCTTTCCCAGGGCCTGTCCCAGGATGTGGAGGTGGAAAGCAGATTGGGCTTGAGGTTGACTGAGGCAAAGGTGCCTCTTATAAGTGTCCTGCTGCTGTCACCTGCCTCCCTTGAAAACGCCGCTTGCCAAGAATGGCCAGAAGAGGTCCCCCGTGAGGCCCTACGGAGAAGGAAGGGGCAGGGCTGGGGGGTGGCGTGGGGGACAGTAGCACCTTCTCTGCAGAGAGCTCCTGGACAGGGACGGAGCTTGGCTTCTTCCGAGCTCCCTCTATGACCCGCCTCTGAGCTCAGGCCGAGCACAATGCTTGGTTCGGTCTTTCTTTATCCCTGGGCCCCATCCTGCGTCCTGTGTGTCTGTGGCTCACTCTCCTGCCTGTCACATCACATCTCCTGAGGGCTTTGTGAAGCCCTGTCAGGTGCGCAATCTCATTGTGACCTCCTGATAACTTGCGAAGAAGGTACTATCATTATCCCCATCTTATAGATGAGGAAAAGTTTGGCTGCTTCCCTGCGGTCACGGAAAAAGTGGTGGGGCCGGTATCCAAATCCTAGACTCTCTAGGACTGCAGTAGCTGCCACTTGGTGAGTGCTTACTGGGTGTCAGACCCCCTGCTAGGTGCTTCACGTCCACCGCCCAGGCATCCAGCAAACATCCCTTGTGTGGGACAGAGTTTGACAGGTGAACAGACTGGGGCTCAGAGAGATCACTGACATGCCCAAGACCTCAGGGAGCAGGTGACTGAGTTTGAGATCCTTGGTGATAATAATTGTGATGATGGTTGTCATTTATTGGGCACCTATTATGTGTCAGTTCCTTTCACCCTCTATTATTTTATTGAAACAATTACCCTATGAGATGGATATGTACTATCTTTTGCATTGGAGGTTTCAGAGAAGTGAAATGATCTGCCCAAAGCAATCCAAGCCAGAAAATCGTGGCACCAGAATTCAATCAACCAATCATTCATTCACCTGATAAATATGTATTGTTTACTCTGTGCCAGATGCTGGAGATACCGCAATGAGCTGAGCAGAGCCCTTGCCCTCATGGAGCTTACATTCCATTGGGGAAGATACAGTAAGCCAAATAAATATAAAATATGTCAGGTAGCGGTAAATCATAAGGTAAAAGAAAATAGGGTGAGGGGTTAGAGGTGATGGGGCTACTATTTTAGATAGAATGGTCAGGGAAGGCCTCTGGAGGGGGGACCCATGCAAACACTGAGGGGAAGAGCATTCCAGGCAGAGGGAAGAGAGAGTGCCAAGGCCTGGAGGCCTGTCAACGGAGTAAGGAGGGGCAGGTGGGGCTATTGCAGAATGGACGAGGGAGGCTGAGTTTTGGAGGGGGCCAGACTTGAACTTTTTTATTTGGAGTGAGATGGGGAGCCACATGTGATGTGCCTTACACTTGAAAGGGACTGCTCTGGCTACTGCATGGAGAAGGGCGGGCAGACTCCAGCCTGGGGCTGCCTGAGGCCATGACGACCCTGCCCTACCTCCTGCTGCTGGCTATGCCTGCCTCTTCCCCCCAGCACATCCTCAGGCCTCCATCCTCGTCCCACAGGCTGCTGGCACCTCCCACACCCAACTCCTTGCCTTTGCTCCCTCTCAGGGGCCATGGGGCCAGTGGTGATTTCCTTTCCTTGGCCCTCTAGAGCAGCGGTCCCCAACCTTTCTGGCACCAGGGACCGGTTTCATGGAAGACAATTGTTTTCATGGACCAGTGTTGGGGGGGTATGGTTTGGGGATGATTCAAGTGCATTACATTTATTGTGCACTTTATTTCTATTATTATTACCCTGTAATATATATTGAAATAATTATACAACTCACCATAATGCAGGATCAGTGGGAGCCCTGAGCTTGTTTTCCTGCAACTAGATGGGCCCCTCTGGGGGTGATGGGAGACAGTGACACCCGAAGTGTGTTGCTTACGTCCAGCCTACTCCGTAAGATGCAGCTTAATTGTCACTTGCCACTCACTGATAGGGTTTTGATATGTCTGCAAGCAATTGATTGATTATGGTCTCTGTGCAGTCAAACCTCTCTGCTAATGATAATGTGTATTTGCAGCCGCTCCCCAGCACTTGCATCACCGCCTCGGCTCCCCCTCAGATCATCAGGCATTAGATTCTCATAGGGAGCTCGCAACCTAAATCCCTTGCAGGCGCAGTTCACAGTAGGGTTCGTGCTCCTGTGAGAATCTAATGCCGCCGCTGATCTGACAGGAGGCAGAGCTCAGGCGGTAGTGTGAGCAATAGGGAGCGGCTGTAAATACAGATGAAGCTGCGCTCGCTTGCCTGCCGCTCACCTCCTGCTGTGCTGCCTGGTTCCTAACACGCCATGGATCGCTACTGGTCCGTGGCCTGGGGTTTGGAGACCCCTGATGTAGAGACTTGCTGTGTGCCCTGGAGCGAGTCACTTCCCCTCTCGGGGTCTGACTTTGGAAGATGTGGACAGAGCTTTCTGGATATTTCCTGAGCTATGAGAAATACGTTAATGATAAGTGCAGTGGACTGGCAAGAAGATTTCTCAGCCAAGGATGATGTCTTAGGATGCTTGCTTAAGGGGAGAACTGAATGAGTGTTTCCACAGTCCAGCTGAGTAGAACCCCAGTAATAACAGCCATCGCTTTTGTAGCACCTACTATGTACCAAGCATGATCTTATTGAATCCATCCAACCAGCCTTTGGGGTGGGCATTTTGATTTTTTAAAATTATTGTTTATTTATTTTTGCCACGCTGCGCGGCTTGCAGGATGTGGGATCTTAGTTCCCCAACCAGGGATGGAACCCCAGCCCTTGGCAATGAAACTGCGGAGTCCTAACCAATGAACAGCCAGGGAATTCCCTGGGGTGGGCATTTTTAGCCTCACTTTATAGAGCAGGCTCAGAGAGGTGAAGTCACTTGCCTGAGGTCACATAGATAGTCAGTAGAGGAGCTGGGATTTGAACCCAAGTCCGCCTGTTCCTAGAGCTACGGCTTGACGCCAGCCTGGATGCTTGGAGCAGTCAGCCTCTGTCCAGAGTTTCAGTCTTTCCCCCCAGCCCACTGATCCTGCCTCTACGTCCATCATCTCCCACCGCCCCCGGAGGAAGGAGGCAGGTATAAACCACATTTCCAGGTGCCTAATGTTGGCCCATCCCTGAGCCTCTGGATCCTGCCCAAGATATCAGTGTCCCAGAGGTCACAGATATCTGGGACCTAAGGTACCTGAGTTTGTTTTCCTCTTGGCCACTTTGCCAGCTGTGTGACACTGGGCACATCATGTCTTTTCTGTGAGACAATATCCTTCATTAATCCAACTGTTTTTTACCTTGCAGGGCACATGTAATGTTTAAAAGAGATAGGAGAGCGAATAATTGGGGATTATTCCTGCCTAGTAAGAGCTGGAAGGCACCCATGCAAGTGTTTTATCCTCAGTCTTTTCTCTCCGCCTCCCTTCAACTTTTTTTTTTTTTTGGCCATGCCCCCAGCAGCATGCGGGACCTTAGTTCCCTGACCAGGGATCAAACCCATGCCCCCTGCAGTGGAAGCGCAGAGTCTTAACCACTGGACCACCAGGGGAGTCCCAACCTCATCACTTTAGAGAGGAAGGAACCACGACTCAGACAGGGGAAGTGACTTGCTCCAGGGCACCCAGCAAGTTAATGACAGAGCCCATTAGATGACCAATGAATAGAGATGATGCTGATAATAAACCAGCAGGGTGTAGCAAAGGGAGGTGAGTCAGGGCTCTTCCAGGGAGGTCAAGGGTCAGAGGGCCCCTTCAATGGCCCGCCAGGTCCCTCTTAGCACCCTTCCAAAATTTGCTTCTCTGACCCAAAGAAGTAGAGGGCGGAAGGAGATGGTTGAGGTCTCTTGATCCCAGACCCTCACCCTCTTGCCCCTCACCCCTACGGTGGTGCTCTGTGCCAGAAGTGAATAAAGATGGACCCTTGCCTAGCATTTCAAGGGGTCAGTGAGCAAGAAGAATAGGATCTGTCCCCACCTCGGGAGAGAAGTGGGTTTGGGGACGAGAGCGAGCTCTCTACCTACCCACCCCACCCTTGGGCATTGTTTGGATTCAGTCTCCTCCCACTATGGCCACCCCTCCCCTGACCACTGGGGTAGGAGAGGGAAGTGACGTCTATCAGGCACCTATTCTAGACCGACCCTTATGATCACAGTGATGTGCACACACCTTGTTCAGGATGGTGCCTGGTGCAGAGTAAGCTCTTGGTACCTTAGCTATTACTATCATCACATTTGATTGGCACAAGGACATCGCAAGATAGGTGTTAGAAGGCCCATTTTGTAGACAGGGAAACTGAGACCCACAGAAGAATGCAACTGGCCGTGGGTTTCATGATAGAAAGTGACAGAGCCAGATTTGAATCCAGGCTTCCCTGTTTCTACTTTCCACTTCCCCACCATTCCTCCTCATCCCTGCTTTTGTTGGGGGTGGAGAGGGGAATAAAACACCAAAATTTGGGGCAAGAGAAGGAAAGTGTCCCTACTGGGTGGGTGGGGAGGACATGACAACAAGGAGAGGCTGGGTCTGGGGGTTTTCCTACCAACCAGGTAAGCTGAGGGGTGGGGCAGGGGGTAAAGCCCCAGGCTGAGTGTGGGAATGAGATGCTCTCCTGGCTGCCTGCCCAGCTGGAGCCTAACAAGGGATGCTCGGGGCTTGAAAGCCTCATAAATGGGCAGAGGCCTCCTTCCACAGCCCCAGGATTGGGGCTTCCAAAGAAACAGTAGTGAATTAAGTGCTAAAGATGTGAAGGCTGCCCCCGCAGCCATGCAATTAGGTAGTGGGTCTGTTACAAACATCAGGTGGGGAGTTGGGGACCAGATGGCGGCGAGGCTCACCCTTGCTATCCTGTCTGGAGCTGCCTGGCCCCCTGGCTGAGGTTTCCAGCTCTGGCAAGGAGAGAAGGCGGCGGGAAGCCACGGTGTGTGGCCCCCTGCAGAGCAGGCCATTAATGGACCAGGCATTCCTCCCGTCCCTTGGGCAGCTTCACGGACCTATTTAGCACTTGCTAGAATTTCTGCCCAGCTCCTCCACTTGTGGAAGGAGCAACTCTTTGAATGTTCCAGTCTGCCAGACTGACCACTGCAGCTGCAGGACCTGTTGTGGCCCCTAGGGTGGGTCAGAGGTGCTGACTAATTTTAAAAGACTGTCAGACTGAAATTTCATTTGCCTGAGCCACGCAGGGCTAATTGTCACCTACTGAGCACCAGCTCTGTGTGGGCATTTTTTTTTTTAAATTAATTAATTAATTTATTTTTGGCTGCATTGGGTCTTCGCTGCTGTGCACGGGCTTTCTCTAGTTGCGGCGAGCGGGGGCTACTCTTCCTTGCGGTGCGCGGGCTTCTCATTGCAGTGGCTTCTCTTGTTGCAGAGCACAGGGGCTAGGTGTACAGGCTTTAGTAGTTGTGGCTCGCGGGCTCTAGAGCACAGGCTCAGTAGTTGTGGCGCACGGGCTTCGTTGCTCCGTGGCATGTGGGATCTTCCCGGACCAGGACTCGAACCCATGTTCACTGCATTGGCAGGCGGATTCTTAACCACTGCACCATCAGGGAAGTCCCTGTGTGGGCATTTTATCCAATTCTCTTATTTAAGTCTCACCATAATCCTCTGAGATAGTTATTTTTATCTGCTTCCTACCAACGAGGAAACTGAGGCTCCGAAAAGGTCAAGGTCAAGTAGGTCAAGGCTTGGTTAAAGTCATCCATCAGACTCCTGGAATCTTGCACATGACTCTTATTACCACAAAGCAGCCCCCCAGGGAGTTGGTCTTAACCTGTTCTATCCAAGGACAGAGGATCCAAGAAGCAAAGTGATATGCTCAAAATCACTCATTTATTAAGCAGTGAAGCCAGGATTTGAAACTAGGTCCATCGGGTTTTAGAATCTTACCTCTCTACTCCTGCCAAATCTCCACTTCTCTCTCTGTTTCTGGGTTCTTTGGCTACAATGGACAGAAACACATGAAATCTGACTTAAGCTTATAAGGAAATTTATTGGCTTGTATAACAGAAAAGTACATAGGCACTGCCTTCAGGCAAAGCTGGATCCAGGTGCTCAGTCTCCTCTCCCAGCTTCTGCTATGTTGGCTTCATTCTCAGGAAGATTTTCCCTGTAGTTCCTTACATCTTACTGACTTAATCACTTCAGAGAAAATGGAACATACCTTTTTCAGAGGCTTCAGTAAAAGTCCCAGGGCTGATTCTGATTGGATCAGTTCTCTCTATTCTTGAGCCAATCACTGTGATCAGGGAGACAGAATCTTTCAGTGACAAGACCTAGGTCATGGGCAAGTCCTTGGAGCTGGAGTCGGGGGCGGCCATTGGCCAGTTCCACCAACTGTAAGGTCTGAAAGGGGCACAGGGGTGGTTTCCCAAAGGAATATGGAAGTGTTATTACCAGAATAAAGGGGCAAAAGCAATAAAAGTCTGCTCCAGTGTTCTCCACTTGGGTGTGCATCAGAATCTCCAGAAGGGCTTGTTAACACACAGACTGCCAGGCTTCACCCCTATGCGTTCTGCTTCAATAGGTCTGGGGTGGGCCCAAGAATGTGCAAGTTCCCAGTGGATACTGCTGCTGCTCTGGGGGCCACACTTAGAGAACCACTGATCTGTACCTTTCTCTTACCCTCATTCTCTTCTCCCTCATCTTATCCTACCGTGTAAGGGCATCTGTACCCATCCAGGCCCTTCAGACTGGGGATGTATACACCTTGTACTATGTGAGGTCTTTCCGAGAGGCCCATGGGTACAATAACCTTACAGGAATCAGGAATCGATTGACAGATCCTCAACTTTCCTGAGTGCTCTTTCCTAAACTGATCTGCTAGAGAACTTCCCTGTGGTCCCTGGCTCCCTTCCTGCCGCACATTCCACAAAGTCCCTCCTCCACTTTACAGTAGAGCGGTACGCCTCTTGCCCTCCCTGCATCTCACTGCAGGCATTGCCTGGGATGTAGAAAACTCTAGCTCACAGAATGAAGGCATGATATCAGTGTGGGGAGCTCCCTTTAATCATGGTGCCATGAATCTACTGTAAGGCCTCAGGCTTTCCCTTGTCTTGATATTGATCTGTTCTGTAAGGGCAAAATGTGGATCCTGTTTTGGTCCAGGTGGGGTTATTCTGAATTCAGGTGCTGTGGGAGTATTGACAATTTTTCTTTAATTACCTTGCCTCTTTTATTCATTCCCCCAATATTATCTGGAATGCATTCACTACTAAGGGATGGTCTTATGAAAACAAAAGAAGTATCAATGGTGGGAGTAATTTATTTTATTTAGGGGACACAAACTCATGGCTAAATTCCATGCTTTACCTATCCATCTGTCTACCTACCTACCTACCTATCAAACCATCTTGGAATGACAATATTCAAGATTTTGAAAATGCATTCTTTGAAATACCAGTCTGGGTCCTGCTGCACTGTCACCATCCTCTGAGATGAGAAAGAGCCTGGTGTGTTTCTCATCCATCCGTTCCTTGGTCCATGTCTCTGTGGAATATTTTGCCCAGTTTCAAGAAGGAGGAGATGAAACCTTCCAAAATTACTTCCTACAGGTCATATTTGAGTAAAAGATCTTGTAGCAGAGGAAAGTTAGTATTTTATCTTTTCTTGAACATTTATTAAGACTTGCAGGGGAAATATTTTCATTTAACTTTTGCAAAACGTTGACTGGCTACCCTAAATCCACGTTCGTTTTTCATTTGGGTGGAAATCTCTTATATGCTGTCACTTGTCACTGCTCATTTATTCATTCTTATTGTGTATTTATTAGAATTAGAAGAACTTACTTGTGAATGACATGGTTTCTACTGAAAAGATATTCTCTTCAAAATTATTTAAGGGGGTTCATGAGAAAAAAGTGTGAAGACCCCAATCTAGTTCAATTCGGGCATCCGTACACTCTACAGTCAGGCACAGATATACAATCAGAAAACATTCCCCAGGGCACTGGCTGCTTGCCTGCCTTCCGCAGCTGGGAGCACAGAGGTACCTCAGCTTGGTCTCATGGGGAGACCCCAAGAGGCAGCCCTTGGGGAGCTTGCACACAGTTGAACGTTGTGAACAGATGGACTATAAAACAGTAAGAGAAGAGCATGTAGATAGAGGCCCCAAAACTCTGGATGCACAGAGGATGAGAGGACTAACTGGGAAAGAAGTGAGGGGTCAGGAGACTCTGGAAGGCTGAATGAAATTTAACTGCAAGGAGAAAGCAGGGAAGGGCAGTCCAGGCAGAAGGAACAGCAAGGAGAAGGTGGAAAGAAGCAAAAATATATGAAGATTTACAGAATATGGCATGGCAGGAGCTAGGAAGCGCAAGGTGGAGCGATGGGAGATGCAGCTGGGATGGGAGAGAGAGAGAGACAGTCAAGGCTGTGGCTTTCATAGCCCCCATTTTTTGCACGCCACTCCTGCATTGTGCACATATGTCCAAGTTCACACGCACCCTGCTCTGCACATGCAGGAACAGTCAGTCACACTCTGACGCTCAGCCAAGTGTACACACCAGCACTAAGATAGCGCAGGGTCATGCCTCCCTCCTGCCCTCCTTTCTCCTTCCTTCCTGCCTGTAACATTTTCTGAGTGCCCACTCTATACTGGATTCCTTGGAGATAAAGCAGTAAATCTCTGCCATCTCTGCCCCCCAGAGGCTTATTGAGGTGACAGACAGTTAAAAATGACCACACACTGTGATTAGTGACACAATGGGCCAGGATAGTACCAAGGGGGAGTCAGTGAGGACTTCCTGGAGGAAGAGTCCTGGAAGCTGAGACCTGAAAGAATGAGGAAGCATTGGCAAGAATAGAAGGGGGTGGGAGGGGTGAAACATTCTAGGTAGAAGAAGCAGCATTTGCAAAGACCTGGCTAAGAGAGCATAGCCTCCAGGAAAACACAGAAAGGGGGCCAGGGGAGGATTTATGATTTCAACACAGGAGTGGCAACTTGGTTGGCAAAAATGGGGGAGGGGATGTTACTAGAGGACTCTCCTCGGGTTTCTGTTTTGTTGGGGAGGCTGGGGCTTGGGCTGATGGACGAGGATGATGGTCGTGGGTACCACACCTTCCTCAGGCACCTCTGGGGACTGCTTTAGAGTCAGATGTGGTTCCATTCCTCATCAGCTTTCACCTCATGGTTTTAGCAGTCATTGAGGATCATGGCCTGCATCAGTGGTTCCCAACCAGGGTGACTTCAGGACACTTGGCCGTGTGCGGGGATGTTTTGGTTGTCACAACTGGGGGGCAGCTACTGGCGTCTAGTAGGTAGAGTCTAGGGATGCAGCTAAACATCATACCATGTACAGAACAGGCCCTACAACAAAGAATTATTTGGTCCAAAGTGTCAATTGTGCTGAGGCTGGAAAACCTTGGCCCAGATCCATTTTTCAGGAGAGTGGCAAAATGGTGATTTTCTACTTCTATCATTTCTTCTGCAGTGGTTGACTGGGATTCTTCTGTAAACAAGAACTCTTCCCCATCAACTATTCAGTTACCCCAAGAGATAATTCACACAGGAAAGACAAGTACTTGATTCTTTATTTACTAGTTTTCAGAATAATTCATCAACTAGCATTCTCCAAAGATGACCAATGCACTTTTTTAGTATCTCCATGAGAATTTTAAGAAACTTAATGTCTTGCAATCCATGGAAGTGATTAATCTTTGTGAAGGTCAGATTCCTCCATCTTTGGCCAGTGAGGACTCCTTCGGTTGGCTCTTGTGTCCTTTTGTCACTGCCTTAGTGTTCTGATAGCTTCTTTGCTTCCTGGTGTGACAAGTTGTCCCTGGTTCATCTTGTACATTTTAAAGCTCTTAGCACAGTGCCTGGTACATAACGAGTGCTCATCTAATGCTATGATTATTGTGAGGACAGAAATCAGCTCCTCCAAGTTGCTTTCCCTCAACCCCCAGTGCATTCTGACGCTTGCTTTCTGTACCTCCAGACGGTCTGGGGCAGGTCCTGAGAGTAATGAAGGTTCAGGTTAGCCAGAGACAGCTGCAAACCGTGGCTCTGTTGGACAGAGGGACCTGCCAGCCAAGAGTGCACGTCTATTAGAGGCCAGGGTAAGCCGGCAGAAGAGAGGGGCAAATTAGCTAATTCAGGAGTCAAGGCCTTGCTTTTGTTTTCACTGTCAATTTTAATCCTGCAATAACCTTTGACCTAAGCCTTGGGGCAATTAGTGCCTGCAAGTGAAGCAGTGGTGGGTTTGAACTTCTGCCTTCCTCCCAGGCTAAGTCAATACCTTTGTATTCTGTTACATGTAATTGAGGCAAAAGGGTTTATTTAAGCTAACAAATGATTATTTCCCACAATAGAACCTCCATCCCAGTTAGCGAATTGGCTCTTCCAGGCATCCTATGTTTTGTCTGCAACCAAAGCCTGTATTTCACTGACTGCTTTGTCCTCTTTTCTCCTTTTTCCTTGCTTCTCTCTCCTACCCCTCCCCTTTGCCCTCACAATTCAATTGAGTAAATTCAATGTAACTAGCATTCACACTGAGCCTCCCCTGTTAGGTTTAGGCATTAGGCAGGCCAAGCCCTTAGATCCCAGTACAATTCTGGGCCACCCCAGAAGGATCTCACAGCCTAGTGACAAAGACAGACCCGTAAACAGATAAATTATAAATTATTACTGTGGTGTGATAAGTGCAAAGTAATTCAACAAGTCTAGGCAAAGAAGATAGATGGTGTGGAGGGGTCTTTGTGCAGAATCTAGAAGGGAGACAAGACTGGGGACATTTGAACCATTAGACATGAGGCTTCCATAGACCAAAGAGGGATTTTATCCAAGTGACTTGAGGGTAGTTATTTAAAAGAATGTGGCACTACAGAACACAGATTTTGTTCGGGTTCCCTGCTTCCCTATGGTGTCATGTACTTCAGAGAAGGCTTGTGCCAATCTCATCCTTGGGGTGAACCTTGATTCATCAAAGCCCGTCATGCTAACTGCACTTCCCTTGCCAGTGATTGGCTTAAGACAGGTGCATATGACTCTATTTTGGCCAATGAGCTATGAGGGGAAGTCTGGGGTAGTGGTGGTGGGGGCATGTTTCTATGGAAGTTTTTTAACCCTTAAAAACAGACACAAGGAAATTATGATCACTTTTCTGAGTCTGGATTTTGGTGAGGATGTGATGGCTGGAGCTGTTGTAGCCTTCTTGCAACCATGAGGAGAACCAGCTGTTATACTGAGGGTGGTAGAGAAAAGAGAAGGCAGGAACCTGGGTCCTTGTTCAGCTACTGAATAAAGCAACATGGGACCTTCCTGCCTTGAGACTTCTCACTGTCTGAGATAACAAAATGTTCTTGTATGTAAGTCTGTTTCAGTTGGGTTTTCTGTTACGTGTTGCTGAAAGCTTCCCAACTAATAATACAGAAAAGGAGGTAGAATTTGAAGAATGAGTCATGAGAAAGAAAAGAGCATTTCGGGAAGGGGATACAGCCCAGACGAAGGTGCTGAGACAATAGGAAATGTACATTTTAAGTGCACGGAGGCTTAGTTCTGAGAGGTGAGGTCAGATAGGGTTCGGCCAGGTTAGGCAGCATCCCATTTCCCCCTCTCTCTGCCTCCCTCTTTTCCTCCATTCCTCCTGAGTGGTTCCTCCTCTTCAGCCAGTCTCCTCTCCAAAGGTACACGGGAGGGAGATGCAGGTAGCAACAATCTTAGCCTAGATATAAAATGTTTACTGAGTATTCACTCTGTGCCAGGCCTTGTGCTGGGCTGAAATGGTCCCTCTGAACAGATTGCCTGGTCCAGGGACAGAGACAAAAACGTAAACCTATGTTTCTAAACATGTGATCAGTTTTAGATGGTTCATGAGCTAATATTTTTTTTTATTTGAACAGTTATGAATTTATTTTAATGATCAATTTCTATACATGGCAGAAATATACATTTTCCTTTCAAATATATTAAAGCATAGGAAAAAAAGGGTCAGTTTAAGGAAAACTAGTTAGTAATGTTACAGGCAGTATGGGGATGTGGTAAAACTTGTGCAATGAGAATTGAATAACATGTACATGCACATGTGTGCATGTGCGTTTGTGTGTGTTAGTCTGCTCAGTTTTGTTTTTTGTTTTTTCTAGTCATTTGAGAATAGACTTCTGTTCTTTCAGGAACTTCTGTTTCTGTGTTTTATGTGGTTTCACTGGGAGATGCCATATACATATATGACCATCCCTACTCCCACCATATTCAATTGGTCCAGGATTTTCTCTCAGGATTTGTCAAACCGTGAAAAGCCTCTTTCTAGTGGTAGAAGCTTTGAGACATGAGACTTGGGAACTGTTGGCCTGTTCCTTGCCCTACAAGGACCCTGACCTGGAGTGAGGGAGGAAGGAAGGAAAAGAGAAGGAGAAAAAGAAGATACAATTCATTCTCGTTATTCATGGTAGTTATGTTCTATAAAGTGACCACAAACTGAACTAGTGAATATCCAACCGTTGCTCCTGGGGGAAATACAGGGTTAGGTTCCTGTGAGCCCCTGGTCACAACATTTTCATCAACTGATCAGTGTATAACTTTGTTTTACTTGTGTTCCTGTTTAAAGACACCTTATTTAACATACATTGTTGATTCATTAGCATTAAACTCACAGCCAGCAGCGCTATAACTCACTCCTGAATGAACCTTATCCAACACACATGTTTTCTCCATAAGTCACATCACAGCCTTCTTGCACTTAGGAGCACTAGACAGCACCTCAGCGCTATGCTTGGGGGGTCGTTTTCAACAGTGAAATCACCAACAAAAAGCACTAAAATGAGAAAAAATATGGCATTAAATAGACTTACAAAAAGGACACTTTTTCATAACATGGGAGCTGAGACCAGAAAACAGAGTGTCGCCTAGTTTGACCTTAGCTGGGAACATGTGTGTCGGATGACTCAAGTTTTTCACCACTCTGTGCGTGTCCACAAATGACTGTGAAAATGCCACAAATATTGATCTAGGGTTTGCAAATAAATTTTAGCAAGTAGACAAATTTACAAATACAGAATCCATGAAAAATGAGAATTGATTATGAGAGAGAGAGGGAGAGAGTGCTTGCTCAGCTCTGCTGGAATTTGAGTCACTGGCTCTAGCTACTTCCCTGCCCTTCTTTTTTTTTTTTAATTTATTTTTTGGCTGCGTTGAGTCTTCATTGCTGAGCACAGGCTTTCTCTAGCTGCAGTGAGCAGGGGCTACTCTTCATTGTGGTGCACAGGCTTCTCATTGCAGTGGCTTCTCTTGTTGCAGAGCACGGGCTCTAGGCATGCGGCGGGCTTCAGTAGTTGCAGCACTCGGGCTCAGTAGTTGCAACACGTGGGCTCAGTAGTTGCAACACGTGGGCTCAGTAGTTGTGGCTCGCGGGCTCCAGAGCGCAGGCTCAGTAGCTGTGGTGCACAGGCTTTGCTGCTCCGTGGCACATGGGATCTTCCCAGACCAGGGATCAAACCTGCGTCCCCTGCATTGGCAGGTGGATTCTTAACCACTGTGCCACCAGGGAAGTCCCATTCCCTGACCTTCTTATGGCTTGAATGTTCAATTTTGTTTGATTGTATGAGATATTTCAAGGTCCTTTCTATGCCCCACCCCTTTTTGTTTTACCCTAAGCTGATTCAGTTGGAGTTCTGTTGCTTGCAACCAAGAGTTCAGACTTAGTATATAAAGCCCTTGGCACATAGTAGGTCCTCGGTGAATGTGGGTCCCTTCCCTCATAGAATGCAGGATTGGCTAAAGGTAACCAATGAACGTGTGTCCTAGGGAGAGACAGTGGTTAAGGAAAAAGGGCTTTATAATAAAAAAAATAGGTAGCAACATATTTCCAACTCTTCCTTTTACCCTTAGCAGCAGCAGTCACTTCTTGCCATGTTCCAGTACAGATGGAAAAGTCACTGAATTACAAACCCAGTTGCAAGCTATTTTTGGTGTAATTGTGGTGTGTGTGTGTGTGTGTGTGTGTGTGTGTGTGCGTGCGTGCGCACGCGCAATGTATGCATTGAGATTCTTGGCCACAGCCTCTGTTTGTATCAGCTGTCAGCAAATCAGAGGCACCATACACGTTTGTCATAATTCATTACATTAATTAACCATGTTTGAGAACTGGGCACAGGCCAGAGGGGATGCGGGGGAGGGAAGCCTCCACATTGTTTTGTCTGAACCTCCCGGGTCAGAATTTCCACGGTTTGATGGGCTGCCATCGCCTGCACATGTGTCCCCTGACACGCGGACCTTGATGAAATCATCATGTTTACATCTTTGAATATTCTCTGCAGATGATGCCTGTGGCGGGAAGCCAGAGGCAGAGAGCATCCCAGAACTTGGCTCTGGAGGCCCATCTCTGTACCCAAAAAGAGTTTGGAATTACCCTGACGTCCGGTACCAAACTGGGCACCCTCCACTAGCCCATCTCTCTTTGGCCAGTTCTCTGGGCAGGCTGCCTGGGTTAGGCCTTCTGCAGGACAAATGGCGCCGGCCGTACCATCCCCACTCAAGGCGCGGTGGGGGTGAAGGCGTTCTCTCTCCACATCCCCCAGTTCAGTGAACGCCAGCTGCCACGCTCGGAACTTGCAGATAATTCTTGATTCTTTTACCATATCCAGTCTCCCTCCACATCCTATTCATTCCCCTTTATTACCGTTTCTCAGGTCCTTGGACTTCAGCGCTACTTCACCACGATTCCATCTGGGCCTCCATCGCCTCCTCTCACCTGGACCACAGCAAGAGTCTCATCTCTGGCCTCCTTTTTCCCCGTCTCTTCCTTCCATCTTTCCTGCAGCCTGCAGCCACAGGGAGTTTTCTACAATGTAAATAGAAGCATATCACTCTCCCAGTTCCTCCATACTTCCCATTGACCTTGGGATTCTTTATGATGGCTTACAAGGCCCTTCCTGACCTGGCCCTGCCAATCATTGATTTCTGTCCATTTTCAAGCCTTATTCTCCAGCCTCCCTGCAGTTCTTCTAGTAAGTTTCTTTTGCCTATATTAGTTTATTTTGTATGCACCCACAGACCCTGACTCCTGAATCATCAAAGTTTATATTTGTTCTGTATGTCAGATTAAGGACAATTAAAAACATTTTTTTTCAATAAAAATGTCCTATGTTCTTACCATGTGCTCAGTAACTGGGCCTCTGACTGGTGTTTATCACTGAGTCTTTGGTGTTTAGAAACTAGGTCCTTAATGACATCATTTAAACTACTGGATTGAACCTTGCCTGAAGCCAGTACCACGCATTTCCCAGTTTCGGGGGGTTTTTTTGGTTGCGTGGTACGGCTTGCGGGATCTTAGTTCCCCTACCAGGGATTGAACCTGGGCCATGGCAGTCAAAGCTTCGAGTCCTAACCACTGGACCACAAAGGATCTCCTTTCCCAATTTTTTTAGTCAACAGATTCTCCTTATGTTTGATTATTTATTTATTTTTGGCTGTGTTGGGTCTTTGTTGCTGTGCATGGGCTTTCTCTAGTTGCAGCCAGCAGGGGCTACTCTTCCTACTCTTCGTTGTGGTGCGCGGGCTTCTCATTGAGGTGGCTTCTCTTGTTGTGGAGCACGGGCTTTGGGTGCGCGGGCTTCAGTAGTTGTGGCACCCGGGCTTAGTTGCTCCGCGGCATGTGGGATCTTCCCGGACCAGGAATCGAATCCGTGTCCCCTGCATTGGCAGGCGGATTCTTAACCACTGCGCCACCAGGGAAGTCCCTCTCCTTATGTTTGAATTAAATTTTCTGAGACTTTCAACTTGACACAGACATTGAGTTACACATTGTTTTTGGACAAGGACGATGCCTGCTTCATCTTGACTGTAATTATCTGCTAGGGTGGATTTTTTATTTGTATTATCCAGGCTTATTATTAACCTCTTCCCTTCCTTGGTGTAATTACCCTCTGCACATCACTTGCAGTTTATAAAGCACTCTCACATCCATTATCTCATTTAAACCTGCCAACAATCCTGGGAGGTATGTGTAACTGCATCCATTTTACATATGAGAGAACTGAGGTTCAGAGAAGTAACAGGCTTGCCCAAGCTCGCATGGTTAGTAAAAAGCAGGGCTAGCTTTTAAATCCTGCCCTCTGATTCAGAACTTGTATATTTTCTTACATTTGTGTGTTCATTAATTCATTTGAGAACAACAAAAATGACTGAATGTCAACTATGTTAGAGATCTTGCCAGGCTTTGGAAATACACCAGTGAACAAGGCAGAGTCCCTGTCGTTGAGGAACTTACTGACCAGCAGGAGACACAGACCATGGCAGTGATCTGTGATGGGGGCCCTGATTCATTCTGAGCCTGAATAGCTAGCTGATCAGCAAGCCACCACTGGAGGGGACAAGCCTCCACCATTTCCAGTCTCTGTCTCCCTGCGTAAGATTCAAATTCCAGGCTTGGGTGGGATGGGGGGGGGTGGTGCTGGTTAAAATAGACGCAATAGATTGTGTGCAGTGGGGAACAGGTAATTCTGCAAGAGGAAGTTGAGACATCATTAGGGAGGAGACATAGGAACAACAAATGTTCACTATAATTCGGGACACTTGAGTCACTTACTGGATTCCAAGGTTATTGTGCCTGGGTGATGATCAAGAGTTACAATTGCTACACCCTGGCTTTTAATACGTGATTTCCCAATTTGGGACATTAGGTTTTTTCCCTTAAGTCCTTTTGACTTATTTTGGAACCACCTTCTATGAATAAGAATGTTGCTAAGCCCTTTAGGGAAAAGGTAGATGTTGGTGAGCGGGGCCAATGCATTTTTTCATCTTCTTCTGTAGTAATGTAAATACCTCCTCTGTACTTTCTCAACCCAAGGCAGACGTGACTAATGGAGCCTGGAATTCTTTCCCACTGAGCCCAGATAAAGCCTCAGAAATCTTATTACAGCCACAACCAATTTACCAGAGTTGGCACATGGAGTGACATCTATTTGCCAGTCCTGTTTTGGAGACCGTGGGACCTTGGGAAAATCTCCTTCCTTTCTCTGGGCCTCAGTTTCCCCATCTGTTAAATAGTGGCAGGTGCCTTCCAATTCTGACCATGTTAGAATGGAAGATCTTCGAGGTGGAAAGACATCTCTGTAGGGCAGGCTTTTAGGCTCTAGATGAAGTTTGCTCCCTCTCTTTCCCCATCCTCCTAGGACCTTCAGGACTGGGAAGTAGGTGGGAATCATATCATGTGCTGGGACACAGACCAAATATTTCCCTCACAATCTGTGCAGGTAACACCGCTAGAGAACGCCTGAGACTCAGGGGTGTGTAGTCTAGGAGCGAAGTGGCAAGGTCACCATTTTTTGAGTGCCTCCTGTGTATGCCCGGCCCCACCTCTAATCTCCAGCACAACCCTCCGAGGTAACGTTCTTATTCTTTTTTTTACTGAAGTATAGTTGATTTACAATATTGTGTTATTTTCAGGTGTACAGCAAAGCAACTCAGTTATTTTTTTTCAGATTATTTTCCATTATAGGTTATTACAAGATACTGAATATTGTCCCCTGTGCTATACAGTAAATCCTTGTGCCTATCTACCTTATATGTAGTAGTTTGTATCTGTTAATCCCATACTCCTAATTTAACCCTCCTGCATTCTTTTTCCCCTTTGGTAACCGTAAGTTTGTTTTCTATGCCTGTGATTCCTTTGTTTTATAAATAGATTCATTTGTGTTGTTTTAGGTTCCACATATAAGTGATGTCATATAATATTTGTCTTTCTCTGTCTGTACTTACTTCACTAAGTATAATATTCTTTAGGTCCGTCCATGTTGCTGCAAATGGCAATAGTTCATTCTTTTTTATGGCTGATTAATATTTCATACCACATCTTCTTAAGCCAATCTTCTCTTGAGGGACTCTGGTGTTGTTTCCGTGTCTTGGCCATCGTAAACTGCTGCTATGAATATTGGGGTGCCTGTGTCTTTTCAAATTAGAGTTTTTGTCTTTTCTGGATATATACCTAGGAGTGGGATCGCTGGGTCATATGGTAGTTCTATTTTTAGTTTTTTAAAGGAACCTACATACTGTTTTCCACAGTGGCTGCACCAATTTACATTCCCACCAATAGTGTAGGAGGGTTCTCTTTTCTCTACACCCTCTCTTTATTTGTAGACTTTTTGATGATGGCCATTCTGACTAGTGTGACGTGATACTGTATTGTGGTTTTGATTTGCATTTCTTTAATAATTAACCATGCTGAGAATTTTTTCACATGCCGATTGGCCATATGTATGTCTTCTATGGAGAAATGTCTTCTGCTCATTTTTTGATTGGGTTGTTTGTTTTTTTGATATGTTCTCATTCTTATCTTACAGACAAGGGTAATGACCTCTGAGTGCTACCCACACACTCACCCAGTGGCAGAGTCAGGATTAAAGCTCAGGTTCTGTGTCCATTGCTCTTTCAATAATTCCACCTAGTTCGAGCTAGAAAGGCCCTAAGGGTATGATCTTTGGTACTTTTGGGGATTTGCCAGACCCAGTGCCACTCCTGGTCCTCCTCCCCCTGTGGCACCAATCTGTCTCTGCACCCAACACTGTTGCTCTGCTCAGCTCCCCCCATCTTTCCTGGCTTCTGTGTTCTCTGTGCCTATCGGCCTGTGCCTGCACTCTCTTTGCAGGGTTGCCCAGGACTGGAGATGCTTCCCACAGATGCCAAGAGAGGGTCACGCCCAAGGACTTACATTCTCCTTCCACTCTGCTGTTTGGCCAGTGACTGGCTGGTACTGGAGTAGGAAAGCCCAGTGCCCGTGGCTGGAATCTGCACAAACTCTGAGGGGTAATGTCTGCCCCAGAGTCTCCCTGCGGTATCAAGCTGAGGCTACGCCTTTGCCCCAGCTTGCACCCTTGCTTGGCTTCCTTCCCTTCCCTGTTGTCCTTCCCCCACTCTCTGACTGAAAGGAGTTCCTCAGTAAATCACTTGCCCTCAAATACTCAGCTCAAAGTCTGCTCTGGGCAACCTGACCTCAGATACCTTCCTTCCCTCTATTTCTTAGGAAATTAATCATAATAACTGAGATTTTAGAATTCATTGCAAAGCATTTTTAAAAACAATTTATATATTTTATTTATTTTATTTTTGGCTGCATTGGGTCTTCGTTGCTGCGTGTGGGCTTTCTCTAGTTGTGGCGAGCAGGGGCTACTCTTCGTCGCAGAGCACGGGCTTCTCATTGCGGTGGCTTCTCTTGTTGCGGAGCACGAGCTCTCGGCACGCAGGCTTCAGTAGTTGTGGCACGTGGGCTCAGTAGTTGTGGCTCGTGGGCTCCAGAGTGCAGGCTCAGTAGTTGTGGCGCACGAGCTTAGTTGCTCTATGGCACGTGGGATCTTCCCGGACCAGGGCTCTAACCTGTGTCCGCTGCATTGGCAGGCGGATTCTTAACCACTGTGCCATCAGGGAAGGCCCATTGCACAGCTTTTTTTTTTTTTTTTTTTTTTAAACAACAGCTCCTGTTTATTTATTTATTTTATTTATTTATTTATTTTTATTTATTATTTATTTTATTTATGGCTGTGTTGGGTCTTCGTTTCTGTGCGAGGGCTTTCTCTAGTTGCGGCAAGCGGGAGCCACTCTTCATCGCGGTGCGCGGGCCTCTCACCATCGCGGCCTCTCCCGTTGTGGAGCACAGGCTCCAGATGCGCAGGCTCACTAGCTGTGGTGCACGGGCTTAGTTGCTCCGCGGCATGTGGGATCCTCCCAGACCAGGGCTCGAACCCGTGTCCCCTGCATTGGCAGGCAGATTCTCAACCACTGCGCCACCAGGGAAGCCCTGCAAAGCATTTTTGAGAGATGATCTTACATAGTTCTCTCTGCCTGGAATGCCCTCCCACTGCCCACTTCATTGCTGGACCCAGCTCGATCCTCACTTCCTCTGGGAAGCTTCTCTGCTCAGCCGGGTAGGGTGATGTTCTCCTTTCTCTCCCCTATTGTGGCAGAGACCTGCTAGATACAAATCAATCCTGGCTCCTCATTTCCCAGCCTCCTGTGCATTAAGTGGGGGCAGTGAAACTAGTTCTAGCCAACGGAACATGGGCAAGTCAGGTACATGACTTCTGGGCCAGGCCATAGAATGTTCCATACAGTCCTCCATGATGCCACTCTCCTGCTTGTTGGCTGACATCCAGTAGAGGATTCCAGTGGAAGACTCCAAGGAGGCCTGGCTCTCCTGATGATAAGGAGAAGAGCCCCTGCCAATGCATTGCACCGTGTGATATATTATTAAGCCACTGAGATGCTGGGATTATTTGTTAAAGCAGCTTGCATTGAATGCCCTGACCAAGGCACCCAGCATCTTGTAATATATCTATTTTAACAACAATCACCCTACATTATAATTGGTTACTTATCTGTCTCACTGAATGGGCTGGAAGCTCCTTGAGAGCAGATACAAGATTTACCTCTCCGTCTCCAGTGCCCAGTACAAGAAGATGGTCCATATTTGTTTGTCCAATGAACGCATGAAAACATTGTGAGATGCAGCATAATAGTCTAGTCCGTAGAATCTAGAGTTGCAGTGGCTCGGTTGGAATCCTTGCTCTCCCTTTTGTTGCTTGGGTCACCTTGGACAAGTTACTTACTCTCTCTGAGCTTAGTTTCCTAATCTGTAAAGTGGTGATAATTGAAGTACCTACTTCATAGAATTGTCATGAGGATTAAATGAGGTCATGCATTTAGCCAGAGCCTGGCAAGTAGTAAGCACTCCGTAAATATAACTCTTATTATTATCATAGCTCTTATCATCTCCAATGACACTGAAATTCAGAAAGGTGGCTTGACTGACCCAAGATCATTCAGTAAGGGACAGAAGTGATCCTTGCATTCAGAGCTTCCTGTTTCTGCTATGAGGAGTAAGTGGAGAGCTTGTCTGTCATCTTGGGCTTTTCCCCTGCAGTTCTGGGTGACAGCCAGTATCCCCAGCAGGAGTGGTGACCTGGGACTTTTTAACACCTTCAGGTGCTAAGTTGAGGCAAAGGGCCTGAGTGACTTCCCTGGGGAGAATCATGCACTTGGTTGGAAGACCCTCCCGGGTGGAAACCTCCACCTTGGAGGAACCAGGATGCAGCCTGGGGGCACCCCTTGTTGCATGAGACAGGCATCGGCTTACACAGGAGCCCCGGGAACCTGCGGCCAGCTTCCTCCATTGTCCAGGCCCTCTTTTCTTCCCCTCTTAACTTCTATCTCTCCTCCTCTTCCTTCAGAAAAACACTCAGCAGTTTTCCAGCTGCTTTGGCAGTCTCTGAGCTTGAATTTCAAGACCCACGGCCTCTGAGGACAGGAGCCCAGAGGAAGGTTTTTAGCTCTGTGAGGCCCAGACGGCAGGAAGTGCTGGGGTTTCCTGAGGGGTGGGGGGAGAGGGGCACACCAGGGTTTCCCCAGGCTGCGTGGGAGGAGCCCCAGCTGGAGGCCGACTTCAGTCCCCTGGGAAGCAAGGGCCTGGACCCAGCTGGAGAGGGAAGGCCCACATGGAACGCTGAGGAATTCCAGGGGATCCCGGCCCCCTCAGTGGTGAGGGCCCCCAGCAGCCGGGGGAATGTGTGAAGTGCCCTGCTGGGGCCAGAGATGGCCTGTGCTGTGTGCGATGAGCATGGCCCCTTTCCTGGTCTCCTCTCCCCTTTCTGAAACACCATGTTCTTGCCCGCCTCTCTGCCATTTTCTTGGCCTGCCCTCTCCTTCCCCTTTACCACCTGATGCTCTCCACTCACCTTTCCAGATAACCCCTTGTCTGTTAGGTCCTCGCAGCTGACCCACTGACCTCCCACAGCCTCAGGTGGGCTCCCCCTCAGAGACCGCGGAGAGCATGTCCTCTCCTAACCCCAGAATGCCTTGTGGCAGGCTCTGTGACTGTTCACCTTCAAGCAAGTACATCAGTGAATGAATGAATGAATGAACAAATGAACGGAAAAGTGCCTCTCTGTGCTACTGAATGAATGAGTCAATGAGAGCACGAGGGGGTGAATGAACTTGCCTCAATGGGAGTGAGTGGGGAGCTGGGGGGTTCTGGGGTGACCCCTGGGGGCAGAGGCAGCAGCTGCAGGAAAGGAGGCCTTGACGGCTTTGGAAAGGGGCTGCCATGGTTCATCATCCCGGGAGGACCCAGCAGGCCAAGGGGTCCCTTCCCCATGCACAGCCCTCTGTCGTCTCTCCGGGCTCTGGTGTCCCCTCAGGCTTCCATCCTTGGCCATGCTCAGAGGAGAACCCTCCTGGCCCCCCTTGGGTTTTCTTGGCAGGGTCCTCCTTGGAGCATGTTTCTTTTGGACGAAGCCTCTCTCTGACCCTTCCTCCCCTCCCCCAAGTCCCCATTAAGTTTTCAAAGTATTTTCTTTTACTCAATAAAGCAAACAAAGGCGAGGGCAACTTTGAGCCCTGAATCTGCAGCCCTTGGCTTCACTCGGCTGGGGTTCGTAAGCCACCTCCACGCTGGAGTCTCTGGGGACCCTCCCATGTACTCCACTTCCCAGATGGGAAAGCGAGGCTTGGAAGGTGAAGGTCATTCTGCTAAGCGCGGCATGTGGAGACTTGACCTGGGACCGTCTGACTCAGCTCTGGGAGAGCCATCCCCCTCTCGGTGGCCCATCTCCACCTCCCTTTGATTCCAGTGGGTGACAGCTGGCTGGGTGCTAGGTGGCCTCCGTGGTGAGGGTCTGCAGTTCTTTCTGTGATACGCTTCTATATGGTTCTGCACAACCCCGCCGAACGGCCGCTGTACGCAGGCAGGACTGCTGACCGTTGTGAGTGCTGGGAATCCCGCCTGGGGCTCCACGGAGATGGGTGAGACCTGGTGGGTGCGTGGGGCAGGCAGACCCACGGAGAGGAGTGTGAATTGACTGAGCACACTCTACATGCCAAGCCTTTATTACAACAGCCCTCTACGCTGGGTATTATAATCACCATTTTACATATGAGGAAACCAAGGCTGAAGAGGTGACGTGAGTTGTCCCAGATCATGCAGGGGGAAGTGGTGAAGCTGGGATTTGAACCCAGCATTTGTCAGACCCCAAAGCCCAGGGTCTCACATCTTCTCCTAGTTGGGTGAGAGCTTAAGGTAGGAAGGGGGACAAGAACAGGTGTCTTATACAGGTGACTATAACGTACGAGGCCCAGAACAGGTGCTCACCCAGCTTCTGGTTTCATGCCCTCCTGTGATCGATCGAAGGGCAAGTTTGCCCAGGTAGATGGGTTCTTTCTGTTTTTGCACAAGTCTGGACTATCCTTGCTCAATCAGTTCTTCTAGAAACCTACCCGCTTGCTTTGGTCTTCCGTGGAGATAGATGCTCTCCACCCCGCAAGTGTGGGCTGGTCTCCCTTCTGCCTGCCCTAACCCCACAGCCCTGTGGTGGGTGGAGCCAGCTCCTCAGGAAAGGGGTTTCTCTCTAGACAGCCCTGCCCTCCATCCCCCTTTCCATCCCTGGCCCTGGCCGTCCCCCTGGGCCCCGGCTCGAGAACAGACACCCCTTTGCCAAGCACGGAATGGGAAGGGCCGAGCTGCAGCAGCCTCAGCCAGGAGTCCCAGCCAGGGAACGGGATCAAGAGCGGATGGGATGACTGGGGCTGCAGAGGGGCCAGGACCAAGGCACAGGGACCTGGGGCTGCAGCCGGCTGGGGGTGGCCTGGAGGTCAAGGGAGGAGCAGGAAGGCTCCCCATCCCCAGCTCTGCCTGGGTGTGAAAGTCAGAAGTCTTGCAGCTGCAGCTGGAGGGGGCACACAGTGGGAAATGGCCTTGCCCCGGCTCTCTTCTTAAAGGGGCCAGATCTCTTAAAGGGGCATGCTGGGCTGGGCAGGGGCCATGGGAAGTCTCAGCCTCTCAGCTCTGGGGTCAGAGCACAATGCCCTCCCACAGGCAGTGGGGCCGCCCCCTCTAAGGGATGCCTTGGTTTCCTGCTTCCTCACCATAATGGTGTCCAGCTGGGCCTGTTCCCACTTGAGGGGCCACGGGGCTGGGGCCCTTATTTACCTTGCCCTTTGGAGCGAGCCTGGGCCAGGCCCAGAGAAGCACCTCATAATTACTGAGGAGCAGATGACTTGGTGAAAGGACGAGGCTGGAGCTGTGAGCTGGGACCCCAAATGCCCACCAGAGCACTTCCCTGACTCAGTTTCCTCTTGGTCTCCCAGACCCACCTTATCCAGGTGGTCCAAACAGATCCCAGCAGGGATGGGCGCTCCCTACTTGGGCTGTTCTCTGAGTTCCCCCTAGCTCCTTCCCTTCTGGTGACATCACCTCCACTCAACCCCAAAGTACCCAGCCCATCTAACTTCCATGATATGCTTTTCATGCATCATAAGTGGACATCGTAGCTTAGTATTTAAAGGGCCAGAAAGGCAAACCTCCACTCTGCCCATTCCCAGCTGTCTCAGTTTCCTCATCTGTAAATGGAGCCCTCAGTAATACTATGTCAGAGGACTGTTGAAAGGATTCACTCAGTTAATGCAGCTAAAGCGATGAGAACAGGTACGATAGATGGTAGCCAGGATTTGAACTCGGGTTCAGCAGGTGCCAAAGCCTGCTTTCTTTCTGTCACCATGCACCCTGGGATTGCATGCTCACTGGGAGCTGGTGGCAGGTGAGGGCTGGGGTGGGGACTAGAATCTACCCCTCCCTTCCACTAGCCTAATTTCATGGATTCCAAGAATGGTGGACAGTTGTGCAGGGTGGAAATGACCCTGGAGCCCCTCCGTCCCTTTCCCTGCCTGGGCCTCAGCTTCCCCATCTGTAGGTTGGGAAGATGGACAAAGACAGTGTGACTCTCAGCTGAGCTATAATGCGTGAGAAAGGCTTTAGGACACACAGCGGGCGTGGCCTTCCAGGTTGAAGGACAAGAAGGGGGCCTTCGGAGCGGGGGAAGTGAGCTGGCTGTGTCCACAGCCTCGGACCTTGGCTTCCGCCAGCTGCTGGGCCTGGACTCCTGCTCATGGCCTCCCCCTTTCATGGGCCTTTGGTGATTTCCCTGCTCCAGGCTGACCCCTTCTCTGCTGAGGAGGCTTCTGCTGCCCACCCAGGAACTCTGTGCCTGGGTGCTTCTGTATGTGTGAAAGTGGGCGGGGTTCTTGCAGGTGCTGAGACGGACAGGATCCTGAGCTCACACTGTGGCCCACGCACGGAGCCCCCGCGGAGTCAGCCTGGGCCGTCGGCTCAGCCATCCTTCCCGGAGCCTCTGCAGTTCTTCTGGCTGCTGCCGCAGGCAGATTCCCGGTGAATGGTGCTCCTGAGACTGCCACGGCCCCAGGCTGCGTCATTCCCACCCTCCCTGAGCCCTGGGACCAGCTGGGCAGGGCTCCAGCCCTGGGAACTTCGCCTGCTGCTTCTTTTTTTTCTTCTCCTTCGAAACTTCACTCTCTGATTCAATGAAAATGTCCTCTGCTCTCCATGGCCTGGCTTGGCCAAGCTGACCTTGTAGGGTAGAGAACACTGGACCTGGAGTCCAGGCTCTGGTCTGTGTTCTGCCTTGGATGCCCTGTGTGACCTCGGGAGAGTCCCTTCCCCTCTGTGGGCCACAGTTTCTCCATCTGTAAAATGGAGCTGGAGGATGGTGGTGAGGGTGCATCTAGCAATAGAAGAAGGAAAACTGCCTTCGTACCTCCCATGCCTGTCTCCTAGCTCCATGGTGGGCACCGTTCTTTCTTTGCAGAGAAGTTTACCCAGGGGTCCAAGCTGGACCTCTCTACTCTGACCTCCCCACCAAAGCCGCTTACAGATCACTGGTCCCAGGCCCAGCTGTGGTGGCCTTGGGTTGAGACTCATCCCCAGTCCCAAGGAGGTTCACATCTAAGATTTGGCCCCAACTGTCCTCCCTTCCCTGCCCCCTACCCCCTGGCTAGAGGCTAAGGCACCCCTCCATGTGGGGCTCCACCACTAGAGGGCGCCCACCACTCCCCAAACGGTGACTAAAAACCAAACCAAAATGCTTACCTCAACGGAACTTAATGATAACAGCCACTGTTTATTGAGGATTTATACGTGTCAGGTGCCGTACCAGTCCCCACAGGACCCCTAGGAGGTGGATAGTGCCATCATTTCCACTTAACAGATGATAAACTGAGGTGCGGAGAAGTAAAATGACTGACCCAAGATCACCCAGCTGGTAACAAAGCTGGGACCTGCATCCATGTCCAACCAGGGTCAATCTCAGGCCCAGACCTGAAGGCTCAGTGGCCCTCAGAGTCAGTCGTCAGGCTGGGAGATGATGGCTAGGATGGGAACTAGAGATGGGAACTAGGATGAGGTGATCAGAGACCACTAAAGCGAATGGTTGCAAACTTGAACAAAACCATTCAGCAGATCTTTTAAAAACTACACTAGCAGGTAACATCCATGAAGCACCCACCATGTGCCAGGCACATGTGCCAAGTGTTCTACATACATGAGTTCGCCCAATACTTGAAACCACCCCGTGGGCTATGTTCTAGTGTGATTTCCATTTTACAGACGGGGAAACTGAGGCTCAACAAAACCAACTGTCTTGCCCAAGCTTACTCATTTGAAGCCAGGTCGCTTTGTCTCCAGAGTTTGTGACTCTTAACTTCTACACTGTGCTACCTGTCTTGTTTCAGATGAATCTTATCCGGAATCCCAATATTTAAGAGAGGTAAGTGGGTAGAAGCAGAGAAGGCAGGGATCCAGAAGCCTGAGGCTCCCCAGGCCACAGCTGGAAGATCCCTGATCGGATGCATTCCTCTCTGGCTCCCACAGAAGAGCAGAGACTTGGCCGAGGGCACAGAGCTGGTTAAGGGCAGAGCAGGAGAAGAGCCCAGGCCTCCTGGCTCCCGGTCCACTGCTTGCTCACTCTACATGCTGCCCTGACTTTGAGACAAGTACAAGAATCTGTCTAGGTCCAGGCATGGGATGACTGGGGTAGAAGCTTCAGTCCTTGGCTTCAACGACTGGGTAGTGAATGTCTTTCCCCTGGTGAGCAGACCTCAGCCCTGGCTGGAGACCTCTGGGATGCATGGGCTGTCATAGGCAGTGGCAGCCAAGAGGTGGCTTGGGGGATAGATATCTGGGGCCCCCATAATCTCTATCAGTCTTTCCCCTAAGCCATCCCAAACAAGCAACCCCTATCCCACCTCTGACCCGAGTGCAGCCCAGAAGTTGTCCTGGGTAAGATGCTGTAGCAGCCTGTGGTCATGTGAGTAGACTCTGTGGTCTCATGGCAGTTTGTCCAGCACAGGAGCATGAGAGTGGGATATGGTCCCTGCCATGTGTGAGGCTCTCTTTTGGTGTAATGGGATAACTTCCCGATCCCGGGCCCTGCCTTGGGTCCACCTTATTACTTTCAAGAGTTGAATCTTTGGAATTTTCTGAACTCTGCAGCAATGCTGGAGTAACCAAGTTCAACTGCAATATGGACAGCACCTCCCTGCCGCTGGGGAGACTTGTTTGGTGCGTCTGGCTGGGGCTTAGGGCGTCAGAACTAATCATGTGTGCCCTACTGGGGATCAGGCTGGTGCTAAACATGATTGCAGTGAATCCTTACAATGCTGTGAGGTAGGAACACTTGTGCTTTCACCCCCTTTATGCACAGGAGTTAAGCAGAGCTCACAGTCTAGTTAGAGAGACAAAGGCAGAGCAGGGACACACAATGCAAACAGCACAGGGCTTATAAGCCCACATAACGTGGGCCAGATGGGCAAGGTAAATAAGTGAGGGGGCCATGTGTGAGGCAATAGGGAATGGCGGGGATTGTGGTGAACTTCAGAGACACACCTGAGGGAGGGGGGGTGGTGGCTGCTTTCAGCTCTAGTCACTTGGTGCCATGTGGGCCCGATGTGGTCAGAGCCTCTAGTTTTTAAAGGCAAAGCAGGCATTTTGATACTTGTGTCAACTCTTCCATTTTCCAAAACTTGGAGAACTAATTTAAAACTAATTTTTACACATCTGGGGGGAAAAAGCATGAATCAGAAAAATTAAATGTTTTTGTTTTTGTTTTTAAATCTGGACAGCCCAAACAAACCAGGAGACCAGATCTAACCTGATAATATGTTGTGGGATCCTTGAGGCAGGACCCCTAACTCAGCCTAAGAAGGTTCCCCCAGAGAAAGAAAACTTAACCTGAGGGTGAGGAGAGATTAGGGAAGGGAAGCAGTAGAAGATGAAGGGTGAATCGGGCATTGGGACAGCCCGAGCAAACGATGGAGGAGGGAGCTTCAGGGAGTATGGTTTTGTCAACGTGCAACTGTATCATGGCGCCTGTACCACCCTACATTCATTCCAAGGGAAGCTGCCATGTTAGGTGGCCCCAAAGCAGGGGTTTTGGTTCTGGGCAATAAAAGGAGAGGGAAGAAGGGACTCCCCAGAAACATGCAAGAGATTCCCTTTGTTGGGGCAAAGGGTCAACAAACTCTAGGGACAGAATATTTTCTGTCCTTAGTTTTAGACCAAGTTTGGTTCTTTGCAGGAACATCCTTCAGTCATGGGCCCTGTGTTCGGGGTGCTTTGGGGAATGAAGGAGAGAGGACTGCATCCATGCTTGGGGAAAGTAAGGTGGAGAGGGGCCAGCAGCTGGCGGCCGAGGTGACCAGGGAGACAAAGTGACCATAGGACAGTGGGCAGTGGGCTTTTGGAGGAGGAGACAGAAAACATCAAGGGGCAGGTAAGCATCTACTTTGGATCTCTGCTGAAGCAATCAGGAGGGCACCGTGTTTCCTGCAGCCACGTGTAGGGTGGGACTGGAGTGACTGCGTCTGGAGATGGTGGGGAAGGGTGGCCTCCCTGACCTAGGGTTGCACGTGGTGAAATGGTATTTGGTTGAGCTGTTGGAAGGGCTCCAGACAGTGTGGTATAACAGAGCCCCACTCTACACCCGAGCCCAACATCTGCAAGGAAGGTGGTTTGACGCAGATTAAAATGGCAAATATTTTCATCTCATGAGTCAATCCTCACTGACTGGCTGTGGCTTTGCATTAATAAGAATTTCAGGCTGTGATGGTTCAGCCAGGAAGAGTGTGGAGATGGATTAATGATGCCTGCCCAGGGTGCAGAAAGGGGGACAGTTTCTATTCCTGGCTTGTTACTCATGCACCTCCAAAGGAAAAGAAGTTCTTGTCTTTGCTCTACAGTTCTCTTGACCCAGGTTCCCCTCCCTGCATGACTTGAGACATTTCCCCTCAGAGGGCCTGAATCTCATGTGACTTGCTCCCCTCTGGGACCCGGATTCCCCATCTGTAAAAAGCAATGCAATGCAGATAGTGGTAATAATATCCACCCTACCTATCTTGCGAGATGCTGTAGAGGTGAAATGACCTCTTTGTTGCATGATTTCATTCTTATAAATGCTTGTCTACAAGATTAGACTCAATTCTCCAGTTTTAAGTATTGTGACTTCATAATGCATTGTAATATCTGGTAGAATAAGACCTCCCCTATCCCAGTCATTCTTTTTTCCCAAATATTTCGTGGCTTTTTTTTTTCTCTCACAATTATCCTTCCAGAGGAACTCTAGGATCGTTTCATAAAGTTGTGACAAGAAGTAAGATATTCTTTGGTTACTCTATAACCAAGCATGGAGTCTCATGCTTAAGAGTGTGGGCTGTGAAATCAAAGAGCTGGGGTACAAATCCCAGCGCCGCCTCCCCCGGTGGTTTTGGGCAAAGACTTAACATTTCCAGCCTCCATCTCATCATCTGTAAATGGGGCTCATAGTGGTACCAACTTTCTAAAGTTCTTAAGGAAGAGTAAATAATTCATGGGCAGTATTTAGAAACTTGCCACGCACGTGACAAGCATGCAATAACTGAGAGCTAGCGTTAGTGTCATTTGATGTGTCCTCTCTCCCCTCTGCTGTCTGCTCAAGCCTGTGGTGCGCACGTGGTGATGATGGCAGTGGGTGGGGCTTGCATGGGTGTGGGGTACGTGGAGGAGCCAGGGGTTGCTGAGTGACTCCAAACCACACGGCCCATGTCTATGGCACGGGCTGCCATCCAGGACATCAGAATAGATGCCGTATGGTCCCTGACTTCTGGGGCCACAGGGTAAGGTGGAGGCAAACACAACACCCCAGTCACTGTACAGGGTGGTAGAAGGTTCTGTCTGTCCAGAGAGAGGGATGATACCCTGCAGGGTGTCTGGGGGTGTCAGAAAGACTTCCAGGCAGAGGGAGGCGATGAGAAAGCTGAGAGCCTTCCAGAAGTTGGACGCGGCCAGAGCAGCTCCATCAGGAGACAAGTTTGGGGAACCCTGGGCCACACCATGAGCACTTTGAGGGTCAGGCTAGGCGGTTTAGGCTTTATCCCAAGAGCAATGGGGAGTCAGTAAAAGTCTTAAAACGCAGGGAGGGAGGTTGAGACCTGGTGAGAGCCATGTTTGGGAAGTGAGAGCTCTGGGGAGGCACTTGCAGGAAGTCCCTTAGGACGTCCTTTGGCACGTGCTGACCGTGGCCCCGGTGGGCTCCCCAGTATCAGCAGCACCGGGACCCTCTCTTCCGCACCAGCTCTGGGAGCTGTGTTGCAGCCGCCCGTCTGCTCCAACTGATGGCGAAGTATCTTCCGCCTTCCTTCTCTCCCCCAGCCTCTCCCTCCCTCATCCGTGCTTTCTCTTGCTCTCTGCCTCCCATTTACATCACCCACCCGCCTTCCTCTGGTCCTGTTGCCTGGTCCTGACTAAGCTCCACCAACATTTTCCAGCTTCATTTTCCCTTAAAAACGGCACCTCATGTATCAGGACACAGAGGACAACTTGGATGGAAGCAAAAACAAAAGACGTCTGAGCAGCCAAAATAGAAGTCATCAAGTTCATTGTCCCTGCATGTTGGCGAGTCTGCCCACCTGGGATTCTCACTTGGAGCTTAATTCTTACTTCACACGTGATTTGAGCATTATTTCTTACCAAGTTTCCTGATATCACATTTTGAAGCAACACATTATAAGCGCCTCCTAGAATTTTAATATAGCATTATTTATCATTTACTGCATTTTTTTGCTTTTCATTTAGTTTTTTTAGTATTGTTATTTTTCTGATTATAAACACAACAGACAAACTGTAAACATTCTGAGAAAATGCAGACTTGTAAAAGATGGTGTGATGGTTAATTTTATTGTCAACTTGGCTGGGCCACAGTGCCCGGATATGTGGTCAGACATTATTCTGGATGTTTCTGTGAGGGGATTTTTGGGAAGAGGTTAACATTTAAATTATATCCAGTTGATCAATGGTGCTATTGAGTTTGACTGTGTCCTGTCTGATTTTCTGCCTGCTGGATCTGTCTAATGCTGATAGAGGGCTGCAAAAGCCTCCAACTACAGTAGTGGATTCATCTAGTTCTCCTTGCCATCCTATCAGTTTTTGTCTCACATATTTTGATGTTCTGTTATCAGGCACATACACATGAAGGATTGTTTTGTCTTCTTGGAGTATGGACCCCTTTTTCATTGTGTAATGTCCCTCTTTATCCTTTTAAATTGGTGGACTTTGAGTAAAGCAGATTGCCCTCCATAATGTGGGTGGACCTCACCCCATCAGTTGAAGGCCTGAATAGGCCTGAAAAAACTGACCTCCCCAGAGCAAGAGGGAATTCTGCAGCAGATAGCCTTTGGACTTGAATTGCAACATTAGCTCTTATCTGGGTCTCCAGCCTGCTGTCCCATCCTGCAGATTTTGGAGGATACCTAGATGACCTTGGATATGGTGATGGCTTTTTACGTATAACACCAAAGTTATGACGCATGAAAGAAATAATTGATAAGATGGACTTCATTAAAATTAAGAACTTCTGCTCTGGGAAAGACAATGTCAAGAGAACGAGAAGACAAGCCACAGACTGGGAGAAAATCTTTGTAAAAGACACATCTGATAAATGATTGTTATCCAAAATACATGAAGAATTCTTAAAACTCAACAATAAGGAAATGAACAACCCATTTAAAAAATGAGCAAAAGACCTGCTGAACAGACATCTCACCAAAGAGGATATACAGATGGCAAGTAAACATAAAAAGCAGATAAAAAGATGTTCAACATCATATATTGTTAGGGAATTGCAAATTAAGATGACAATGAAATAACACTACACACCTATGAGAATGGCAAAATCTAAAATACTGACAACACCAAATGCTGGTGAGGATGTAAAGCAACAGGAACCCTAATTCACTGCTGCTAAGAATGCAAAATGGTACAGCCACTGTGGAACACAGTTTGGCAGTTTCTTATAAAACTAAACATACTGTTACCATATGATCCAGCAATCGTGCTCCTTGATATTTACCCAAATGAGCTGAAAACACATGCTCACAGGTAAACCTGCATATGGATGTTTATAGAAACTTTATTCATAATTGCCAAAACTTGGAGGTAATCAAGATGTCCTTCAGTAGGTGAATGGATTAATAAACTGTGGTACATCCAGACAATGGAATGTTATTCAGTACTAAAAAGAAATGGGCTATCAAGCCATGAAAAGACGTGGAGGAATTTTAAATGTATATTACTAGGTGAAAGCAATTAATCTGAAAAGGCTACACACTGTATCATCCCAACTATATGGCATACTGGAAAAGGCAAAACTATTAAGACAATAAAAAACTTAGTGATTTCCAGGGGTTAGGGAGATGAGAGGGATGAATAGGTGGAACACAGAGAACTTTTAGGGCAGTGAAACTATTTTGTATGATAGTACAGTGGTGGATACATGTCATTATACATCTGTCCAAACCCATAGAATGTATAACACCAAAAGTGAACCTAATGTAAATTATGGACTTTGGGTGGTAACGACGTGTCAATGTAGTTCATTATTTTAACAAATGCACCGCTCTGGAGCAGGATGTTGAGAGTGGGGAAACTTGTGCCTGTGTGGGGACAGGGGCATGAGAACTCTGTATTTTCTACTCAGTTTTGCTGTGAACCTAAAATTGCTAAAAATAAAGTTTAAAATAAAATAAAAAATAAAGTTTATTGATTTAAGAAAATCATCCCATGAAAAGAAGAGCTATCAACAGCAGCATATGCCTTTGGGATATTTTATAAAATATCTATTTATATTATATATACGTTTATTATTTCTACAACTTTGCTTTATACCTTATTTTGTTTTGGATGTCTTTCATTGCTACTCACATCCCCCTTTGTCTTATTGTACCATAATTTATTTAGTTAATCCTCTTTGATCGTCATTTGTATTATTTTAAATTTCTCACTATAGATGCCATAACAAAATTTCTCTCTTTAGGTGTTTGCCTAAATTTTACTTCAAGGTAAATTCTAGATGTGAACTTGCTCAACCGTCTTCCAAAAATGCTGGTTCAATTTACATTCCCACTAACACTGTATGACAGGGCCCATTTTTTCATACTCTCAGTACTAATATTAACCTTTTTAATCTTTATCAAAAGAAGAGGCAAAAAATTTTCATCTTCCTGTTTAAAGATAGAGTTTTATGATTATTGGTGAGGTGAAGAATTTTTTTCATATATTCAATTTGTAGTTCTCTGTATTGCCTTTAACTGCCGTTTCACATTGTATATTCCCTCAGTATCATTCCTTGATACTGATGTATCTCTTCTAAATATCTGCGGAGAGCTCAGCACCGCAATTAAGGCATAATAAGTGAGTGAGTGAATAAATGAATGAATGAATGAATGAAAAGCAAGACCACTTCAGATCTCAGAAATGGTAAGCGGTATGGAGAAATTCCCCATTTGGTTTCATGATTCAAAAATGAATCTCGGGCTTCCCTGGTGGCGCAGCGCTTGAGAACCTGCCTGCCAATGCAGCCCTGGTCCGGGAAGATCCCACATGCCGCGGAGCAACTAGGCCCGTGAGCCACAAATACTGAGCCTGCGCGTCTGCAGCCTGTGCTCCGCAACAAGAGAGGCCGCGATAGTGAGAGGCCCGCGCACCGCGATGAAGAGTGGCCCCCGCTTGCCACAACTAGAGAAAGCCCTCGCACAGAAACGAAGACCCAACACAGCCATAAATAAATAAATAAATAAATAAATAAATAAATAAATGAACAAACTAAAAAAAAAAAGAATCTCTCTCTGCATCTGGCCAGAGGAGGGGCTGGCAGAGGGAAGTGCCCTATCGCGAGCAGAGCCGGAGGCTCCTCCCGTGAGCAAGGGTCTGGCGTTGGGACCAAGAACACGCTCCCGCCTAACGTGAGAATGTGGAATTCAGCCTCCTCGCAAGCAAGCACAGTCCCACTTCAGTCATCCAAGTGCCCGTTGGGGTAAATAACACAACATTTATGCACTTTGTAAGGGAGATGTGTTTTGGAGGAATTTATCTGCAAAAATTGTAGAGCCGGACACTGGTGAGATTTACTGAGAAAAGATAAAGAACAATAGCCCAGGTATAGTTCCCTGTGCTATACAGTAAGTCCTTGTTGGTTATCTATTTTATATATATTAGTGTGTCTATTTTAATCCCAAACTCCTAACATAGGGAACTATACTCGATATCTTATAACAACCTATAATGGAAGAGAATGTAAAAAAAGAATATATATATATATATATATATATATATATATATATATATATATGTATATATATACACACACACATACATACATATATATGTATATGTAACTGTATCACTTTGCTGTACACCTGAAACTAACATAACATTGTAAATCAACTATATTTCAATAAAAATTGAAAAATATAACACAGGTAAATCCACCATTTGACATCTCTCTCCAACAATTACTGCTGAGTGTGCTCTGGAGAATGGTCCACACCCACTAGTGTTCTAGCCAATCAGAACGTTCAGAGTCCAGGCTAATTCAGCCAATCAGAGCTCAGCATTCTCTGAAGCAGAATCTGGGGCCCCAGCTAGTAATAGATTTCTGCTAGTGACAGAACTTTAGGGGCTCAACTGGAGAAGTGGTTGATGGGTGGGAGGGGGGAACTTTTCAAGAATTACAAGTCGGTTGAAAAAGTAAAGTCCACACAATTACTAACATAATAATTAACATTTACTGAGCACTTACACCTCAGTCGCATTCAAAATGCCCTCAGAGAGGTTAAGTAGTCTGCCTGAGGTCACAAAGTGGTACGGAGCCCATGCCCCTGACTGCTCCACCACTCTGTGAAATAATAATTGTCATCACTAATATTTAATGATTACTTCTGGTGTGCCAGGTACTGTGCTTTTAGACGTGAACGGCACACAAGAACTCTGTGAGGTGGGTGCTCTTACCACTTCATTTTACGTATGACTGATCAAATAATAATAAAAAATCTGAAACCTATCCTAAATATGTCTCTTATTGGGAGAGACTTTGACAAAGGTGGAAAATGTGAATCTTGATTCTTCATGCAAAAACCAAACCAAACCAAAAAACAAAGACTCAAACCCAAAGTCTAGTCCATGTAATTATTTAACAAAGTTTCATTGACTGAATAAATAAGTGAGACCCAGTCACAGGAGACCCAATGGGGACCCACCAAGCGTGATAGATGGCTGTGCACAGTAGGACCCAAAAACGTTGGCTGAGTGCCTCAAGGAAAGGACCAGGAAAGGACTGTGCCTAATTATAATCCAAGGCAGAAGATGTGAGACATGGATTGTGGGACAGTGGGACTTGGGTGCTCCACATCCTTTGTCCTGTCCCAACCTCCCACATGGTCTTCAGAGCATTCAGGGTCTGCTCTGGTACCCTCCAGGTGGCCCCCCCAAAAAAAGGAGGGCTCACATTTACATACAAGGGCGCCAGCACTATCAGGCGGACACACAGACCTAGAGTCACAAGCAGGTGGCATCCCACACAGAGCTGGCTGTGCTTATTATCATGGATACACATGTATGTGGACAGCTGCATGTACACACACACACACACACACACACACACGTTTCTTTGAGGATCTTGTGGAATTCCTAAACAGGGAATTTGTTCCCTACCCGCCTCTTGTTGTTTTTGATGGTTTGATGGCCGAAACCCACACACATTTATTGGGTACCTACAGTGTGCCCAGCATTGTGCTGCACCAGGGGACCTATCCTTGGGGGCCAAGAGGGAGAGGCCCCAACTTAGGAATCAGGAGGACTCAGGTTAAGGCGGGAGAAAGTGTCGGGAAACCCATGGTGGTGCTGGTGGGCCTGCTTGGAAGAGCTTGTCAGAAAAGCTACGGGGAGCTGGCTCCAGTTCAGACATCTTCCAGGAACACAGAAAACAACCACATTTTACTAATTATAGCAAAGGAAAACACGCTGGGATTACAGCTAAATTACATTAAGACATAACTGGCTGGCTCGGCCAGGGCTCTATCTCTCTGGCTCAGGTTTCAGCCAGGCTGGGCGGTGACATGGGTAGGCAGACGGGCAGGCCAGCGAGGCCTTGGCCGGGGAGGGCCCCGCAGCCACGTCCTCTGTGGGGTTGTGACCCTGACATGACTTTTTGGGAGTCCCAGGGCCAGTCCCTATTTGTATGACCAACACCTTCTCCTCCCCAAAAGGGGCTTGCCTGGGCTGGAACAAAGTGCTTAGAGGGTCACGGAGTCATCCAGCCCCTGCTCTCCTTCCCTCTCAGAGCGGAGGGTCAGAGAACTTCAGGGCTCCAAGGAAGCTCGGGGCCAAAGCTTTAGTCATTTAGAAGGTAACTCGAGTGGGTTGTTTTTCTAAACCTTCTCTCCTGTTGCAGCCACCGACTCTGTCTTTTCCTTCCAGGCCCCGTGGTCTGCACCTGCCAAGAAGGGCTTGGCACCTGTTTGGGGACTGGGGGTTTGGACCCTCTACCCCTATTCTCCGTGTAATTATTCCTAGAGGGCCAATGTCTGACTCATGTCTCACTGGTAGGAAGGAGGGAAAGAAGGAAGGACAGAAGGAAGGAGGGAGGGAGGGAAGAAGAAAAGGAGGGAAGAGTCAGGCGGTAATCAACGTAGGGCAGACGACTTACTGAGCATTTGCCAAACACCAGGCATTGTGCATAAAGTATCTCCCTGCATCTTTACAAGAGCCTCAAGGACAGGAACCCAGTCTGAGGCTTCCATGGGTTCTAGAGCTGCACACACTGCAGGTACTCAATAAGCATGTCAATAATTGCTTGAATGACCAAATGAGGCCAGGCAGCTAGGTCACATCGTTATTTGTAGGTGGGGATACTGGAGCTCAGCTGGGACAATGACACCTATGCTAACACAGGGGTGGGGTTCAAATCCAGCTGTTTGGCTCCGAAGCCCACTCACTCACTCCCACACCCAGGCTGATCACCTTTGGGTGCTAATGAAAGTGGTCACTCCAGTGATCACACGGCCCCCAGTTATGATGGCAACTTGGTCTCCAGCCTCAATCTTGTCGAGCTTGGGGCTGAACTGAGGGTATGCTTTTATTCTGCCAGACGCTGTGCTTTATTTATTTATTTATTTGGCCGTACCATGCAGCATGTGGAATCTTAGCTCCCTGACAAGGGATCCAACCCACGCCCCTGCAGTGGAGCACGGAGTCTTAACCACTGGGCTGCCAGGGAAGTCCCCAGACACTGTGCTTTAAAATGCATCATCTCATTTAATCCTCACACCACAATCTGAGGACGGGGTGGTCCTTAAAATTCTCATTTTTTAGATGAGGACCTTGGGGCTCAGAGAAGTAAAGTGACTTGTCCGAGCTCACACAGCTGCTACCTGGGGGTGACGGGGTTCCCATCCTGGTCTGTGTGCTGCGTCAAGCACCACACTGTCAGGGTAGAGTCCCCATGGGGCCTGCTCTCCAGCTACCTCCTCAGGGCCTGCCTGATGGCCAGGCACAGGGGGTGGAGTGGGAGGCCCTCTCCCCTCTGAGGACAGACCCCGTAGCTGTTCCCCAGGCCTTCTGACTATGAGGACAGTGTTTGGCCAGGGCCCCTGGGCTCAGCTCAGGGAAAACACACCGGCCTGTGCCCGGTGGCTGTGGAGCTGGGCCCATCCCAGATCCTGGGGCAGCAGGAGGTGTGGTCTTGGGCATGGGGAACAGCTGGGCTGTGGTCTGGTGGCCACTGTGTCCTGGCCAGTTATGCTGGTGTTTACAATCCACATTTTTAATAATCTGATGTTATGCTTGGCCCTAGATCCCTTCTGCAGGGCCTAAGGCTTGCCTCCAAGATGGTCTTCTAGTTCCTTCCAACTCCTGCCCTGAAATGAGCTGGGAAGAGAGAGAGACATAGGGAGATGGGGACTGGGAGACAGATATAGGAGCAGAGAGAGGGAACTCCACCTGACATTTATGGAGCTCCTGCTGTGTGCCAAGTGGATTTATTTCCATTAGTTTTATTTGATTCCCACAGAAACCCAGTACGGTGTGTTTTCTGTACTCATTCTATGGCTAAAACTGAGGCCTAAAGTCTGAAGCTGCTTGCCCAAGGTCACACAGCCAGGGCGGGTAAGCCTGGGTTTGACCTCGGGTGGGAGCTGCTCCAGAGCTTGGGTCTTTTCCATGATGCTTGTTGAGCTAGAGGTGCACCTGGGAATGCTGCTTCTTTAAGGGGACTCATCCACCTGAGCCCTACACCTTATCCAGGGGTCAAGCAAGCTTTCATTCTAGGTTTGGGGGAGAACAGAGATGAATGGCTATTCTGGGGGCAGGGAAGTCCAGACCTTGGGCTCTCCCTTTCCTCTCTTTTCCCATTCAGTCCTTAGCACGGTCTGCCACCACCCCAGCCTGTGGTGGTGGCCTAACTCAGCCTTGCAGTTCAAGGCAGAACTTTCAGCCTTTCTGCCTGACAGCCCCTCAGGCTCTACTGAGTTAGGAACGGCAAAGCCAGGCCTTTCTGTTTAGGAAAAGGTCCAGTGTGGAGCCAGGCCTGGCTGAAGCTATGAAAGGACTGTAATCTCCAGGCCCCCATCTCTGCCCCTTTCTTGTCTTGCTTCTCTCTGATGTAGTGGGATGGACAGTGAAATCAGATTTCAACACCATGCTTACCAGCTACGCGAGTCATAACTCTAATAATTACGTGATATTGTGTTAATAACTCATAAAAAGTCATAACTCTAATAATTGCATGGTATTAATTATGTTCCAGAGACTAGGCTGAGTACTTTCTACCATTCTCTGCTTGAGAATCCTCAAAAAGCCCTTTTAAGTCGCTAAGATTATTGTTCCCATCATACAGATTTAGAATTTGCTTGTAGTTACACAGCCAGCAAGTGGCAGAGGCACCATTCTTTTTTTTTTTTTTAAAAATATGTTCATTTTCAATTGCTTTTTCCTAACTTTATTTATTTATTTATTAACATCTTTATTGGAGTATAATTGCTTTACAATTGTGTGTTAGTTTCTGCTTTATAACAAAGTGAATCAGCTATACATATACATATATCCCCATATCTCCTCCCTCTTGCATCTCCCTCCCACCCTCCCTATCCCACCCCTCTGCTGTGCGGCATGTAGATCTTAGCTCCCTGACCAGGGACCAAATCCATGCCCCCTACAGTGGAAGCATGGAGTCTTAACCACTGGACCACCAGGGAAGTCCTCAGAGGCTCCACTCCTAACTGCCCTGTCATAGTGCTTTCTATGACTATGGCTTTCTACCTCAGTTTCTTCATCTGTAAAATGGTTCTGCCGGTTCCAACCTCAAAGAACTGGTATGATGATGCAATGAGAAAATGAAGGTAAAGTGCTTAGGACATAGGAGGTGCCTGAAAGATAATTGCCTCAGTTTGTCAGTCATTCAACAAATGTTTAGTGGTTTCCTACCTGGGCCAGGCACTAGGCTAGGTGTTGGGGAGAGAGCAGGAACATGCAGACGAAGTCTTGCCCTCATAGAGCTCACAGGTCAGTGGTGAAGATAAGCAGTAAGCAAATCCCGACACCTAATTGATGAGATGATTTCAAGTGTGCCCTGTGCTGCCAGAGAGAAGTACAGGGTCAGGTAAAGACTGGAAATGGTAAGGATGGCACCCAGGGGAAAGTAAGGTCAGGAAGTCTCTATGCCCTAGGACACTGTGAGGGGTCGTCAGGGCTGAGGAAAGAGGATATCTGAGGGGCAGAGGGGTTCTCCCCCATCTTCTCTGCAGCAGCAGGGCAAGCAGACTCAGGTAAAAATGTGCTGGTTCTACAGGTAAGTGTCACCGCTGGGCAGCTGGGGGGACTTGCGTCTGAGGTCTGTGGAGGCCAAAGCACAGCGTGGCCTGCCTCTTATGGCCTGGCTGTGTGGAGCTGGCCTAGCCCTGCCTGTTGTTGAGCCGACTGGAGCTGGGCCGCTGGTTCAGATCCATCTCTGCTGCTTATTTCCTCTGAGTGACCTCGCTTCTTGGAGCCTCAGTTTATCTGGTCTGTGAAATGGGGATCTTAATGGCCACCTCTCCGTTTTGAGGATTTAATGCAAGCACGAATGAGTTATCATTATGCTTTACTAAAAATCTCTGAGAGCATATCAGTTGCCAGCTTGCACTATGCTAAACATTTGACAAGCATTGGTTCATTTAATTCATATCACAAACCCCTGAAAGAGGTGCCTTCGTTATCCCCATGTTACAGATGGAGAAACTAAGGCTCAGGAAAATTTAAGGAACTTGGTCAAGATCACAGAACTGTGACAGAGTTTACAAAGGGAGAGAAAAACACATCAGGACACGTGCAAATGAATGGAAACCACAACTACAATTTACGGGGTCCCCACTAGGTGCCAGGCGATTTGTGCATGGACCTAGATCTGCTTGCTTCAGAGGTGGCTTCTCTACTTCGACTCCAGGGTCTTTGTGGGGAGGTGGTGGGAATTTGGGGACTCTAGTTCCATTTGGCCCTGGCCTCGCAATCATGCAGGCCTTAGATATAGAAAGAGGTTCAACGGTCTCTTCAAATATGATTACGCATACTGTTAGGATTGCCAGATTTAGGAAATAAAAATGTTTTTAGAAACACAACAAATTTTTTTTAGTGTAAATATGTTCCACATATTCTAGTTCCTTCTAACTCTTAAGCATGATATACCTATATTAAAACATTATTTGCTCTTTATCTGAAATTCGAATTTTACTGGGCATCCTATGTTCTATCTGGCCACCCTACGTTCTGCCCCCAAATCACCCTGAAAGGATTAAGAGAAAACAAGTTTCACCACACAACTTATTACACTGCCTTGCCTGTAGTGTTATACCGACTGATATTTTTAAAAAGTCCTAAAATTATCTTGGGACTATCTTGCATTTTGTGGGTCTAAAAATCTTTTGTGGGTTTGTTCAATGCTAATATTTAAAACAGGCTACCAATAAAAAATAAGGTCCTACTGTACAGCATAGGGAACTATATTCAATATCCTGTGATAAACCATAATGGAGAAGAATATGAAAAAGAATATTATAAATATATATGTATAACTGAATCACTTTGCTGTACAGAAACGAACCCAACATTGTAAATCAACTATACTTCAATAAAATAAATTTTAAAAATAAAATAAAATAAAACAGGCTACAGTGTTTTGTAACCTTAAGTTGATATTTGGGTGGGCAAACTATGGCCTGTGGGCCCAATCCAGTCAAAAATAAAATAAATTTTATTTATACAAATAAAGTTTTATTGGCACACAGCCCCACGCATTTGTTTACAGACTGTCTATTGTCACACCACAATGGCAGAGTGGAATTGTTGGACAAGAGACCATATGGCCCACAAACCCAAGATATTTACTGTCTGCCCTTTACAGAAAGTTTGCTGATCCCTTTGCTGTTATTATTCCTATTGATCAGGGCTTGCATTCTAAGCAGTAGCAACATACAGGTGGGCCTTGCATGTGAAGGTGGTGGAAGGGTAACTGGAGTTTGGAGATGTCATTTGGTAAGCCTCTCACCATCTTACCTGACCCTCGGTGGGTGTCCAGTGGGGGTGAGCCCTCCCCCACCTTTTTTTCTCAAATTTCCTTCACCTTCGTCTCTTGGAAAGGGAGCTCCCCAGTCACCTCCCCTCCACTCTCATGGAGGTCTGCTTTGTAAATTCAAAGCAGGTTTCTGCTGCATTTTGAGCCCTGTCTGCTTTTCACAAATTTCACCTGGCTAAAAATAGTCATGTGCATAATCTCTTGATTCAAGTCTTCAGCCGAGGGGGGAGGTCTGTGCCCTGATCCTGGGCAGCCGTCCTTCTCTGTGCTTGACAACCCCATCTGCCTGTCAGTTGGGGTGCAGAATTTGTCGAGTTCGCATCTCCAGGGCTCAATGTTCAGCTGGGTTTAATCGCAGCCCTCTTTGGAGAGGGCCAGTGTGCAGATTAGAAACAGGAGAAGGGCTGGGTCAGGCAGCAGCAAGTGAGAATTCACCCATCGTCTGCTGCTTCATACCTGCCTCCCTTCCCCAGACCTGCAGAAACAATGTCACCTCTCCTATTTGAACACCTAAGAGGAGTCCTTTCTTTTTTTCTCTATCTGTCCATCCACATAGCCATCCATCTGTCCATCCATCCATCTAAACCTCCAACCTCAGAGCCAGTTTCCCAGGGAAACTGACCTAAGACAAACTCTCTCTTAATATGCAAATAAACTCTTGCCAAGAACTGTAAAGGGTCTGAGACGTTACCTACTTGTAAGCTGACCTGCACGGCTCACAGATGCTGGCAGAAGACATAAGACTCCTGGGTCAGAGACAAAAGACATTATTTTCTATAGCACAGCAGACAGCATGAATTTCACTGACGTGGGGGGATGTGGAGGGCCAGGGGGATGCCGCCCATGCAGTGGGTTTGTGTCACAGCTGAGAGCCCCAAGTTGAGGGAATTGGATCCTTACAATGGGCAGAAACCTTGCCTGACTTTTGCCCTGGAGGAAGACATTTTCTTTGTCATACTGGATAGTAGACAGACTTGCTCACTGCTCTGGAGGGAGACATCACCGATCTTCCAGGGTTGAAAAGGTAATCAGAGAGAGCCTCGGCTCCCAAGATATGAAGAAAAGTGAGAGACCCGTAGAGAGTTGTCTCCCATCAGCTGTCAGTTTTTTAACCTTAACTAACTATCTGAGCTTTCTTACTGATTGTTTTTGCACATAAAATGAACAGCATTCACAACTGTCATATGAGTTATTGCAGGCTTTTATGCTTGTAATGACACATCACCCTTTAACTGACCGGTAAGACATAAAACCTCCAAGGCAATTTTCACTCGGAGTTACATTTGGAATCGTTGCCTATGTTCAGAAACAAACGTTTAGATATTAACATTGGTGTGTCTTCTGTGTATTACTGATGTTGTTACGATGATTGGACATGATGGGAAACCTACACTATTACACGACCATTTATCACACACAGTTTAGGGATGCCAAAAATGACAGCGAAGTTGGCATTTGGCTATTGGCTTTCCAAAGCAGAGACCAAGGCTGAAGCCAAATAGCATATTTGGGCTGAATTCTGAGGCCGAAGTTGAATGTTGAGGCATCTCAAATTATAACACAGAGTGCTATTATAATACCACTCCATTCATTCAGAATAAACTGGCGTGGGGAATCAGGGATGGGACAGAGGGCTGTAGGAGTAGATGAGTGGGGGTCACAACACAAAATCTCCAGTGTCCATGGGTATGCTTCCTGGCAGAGATAAAATCTAAGGTTGGGCTCTGCAGGGTGAGTGGGAGCTAGCTAGGTGGGGCTGGGGAAAGAGCAATTCAGCAAAGGACCAGCATGTGCTGAGGCTCAGAGTGAGAGAGAAAGTGAGTGCCTGGAGTGTTCTGGAAACCAAAAGAAGCTCAGAGTGGCTGGAGCATGAAAAGCAAGTGGTGTGCGGGTGTGTGTGTGTGTGTGTGTGTGTGTGTACTGGGGGGTAAAAAGGGGGTCGGGGCTCAAGATCAGGGTGAATTGTGCAGACTTGCAAGATCTTAGGCTCCACCCTGAACAAGGTGAGGGCCTTGGCAGGGCTTCAGGTAGGGCTGGTAGTCAAGGTTGTGCTTTAGAAGGATCCCCCTGGACAGGAATTGTGGAGAATGGATCAGAGGGGACTGGCTGGAAGCAGGACGACCAGGGAGCAGGCTGATGGCTTCCAGAGGAAGGAGCAGAGCAAACCTCCCGGCCCGTGCCTGGGAGGAGCTGGGTGGAGGTAAAGAGAGAGCTCCCCCGAGCCCCCCGAACCCTCTTCTCTCAACTGAGGATTGAGCAACACAAGTCTTTTCTCACTCTCACCTCCTCTGATAGGAGAGGTAATGATTCCAGATCCCCATTTCCCTGCCTGCCCATCAGCCCTGCCTCAGGTTCCTTCTAGATCTTTCCATCACTGGTATTTCTGGGTTAGGCTACCTGAACTGGTGGGCCAGAGTTGGAATAAGAGTGACGCTAAATGTAAAGATCCCCAGGTGATTCTACGCACAGCTAGGATGAAGATGCATTGAGCTAGTCAATATCCTGGAAGACTTTTACTAATTTCCTGATTGTGAAATCCAACCTAGTGTACTTGTCATATTGTGACTAAGTTAATATCCAAATATGTTTTAACTCAGAAAGACTCAGAAAATAAACTTTGGTTTTGTAGAAAAAAAGAAGAGTGATGCCAAATTATGTGAATCCTTGCTATGCACCAGGCACTGGGTTCAACATGCATGGTCTCATCTTGATTCCATTGAGCCGTGGTCACAGTGCCTGGCTAAGCAAGACAAGGTCAAGGTTAAGTGACTTGAGCAAGGTCACTCAGCTTGCAAAGGGCAGAACCTGGGTTCAGCCCAGAGGGTCTAATTCCAATATCCAGATGCTGAACCACTATGGTGAACCGCCACCCCAAATGGGAAGCATTCTAAGCAGAGTGGTGTTCAATACAGTGAAAGACAGGATGGACTCTGGCCCAGCAAAGTAGCTGTTGGCTGCAAACAGTCCTCTCTACTGGGAGTCCCAGCTGAATGTTAGCTCAGCGCGGAGGCAGGCACCAGTGAGGACTTCCGAGCCCTTAGCTGTGCACCAAGCATAGGGGTGGCCCGGAGGAGGCGTCATTCTGGCTTTCCTGCTCAAAGCCTGGGGCAGAGACTGGCTAACTGTGCCCCAAATCTGTTTCCTCTTATTCCCTGGGCTCACAGCTGCATTACATTTCCTCACTCCCTTGCAGCTAAGTGAGGCCGTGAAGAGATTCAATTCATGGAGTGTGGGTGGGGGTGATGGTGCCACTGCCCTAAAGCCCCCTGCAGGATCCTTTGTGTCTCTCTCTTCTTCCATTTCCTGGCCATTTGCAGACGATCCAGAAGACTCTGAAGCCCTAGGAGATGCTGGAGCCACAAGATGGAAAATCCTGGGTCCCTGAGTGACCCTGTGAAGCAGAGCCACTAACCTCTCCCCATCACGGGACTTGATATGAGTGAGAAATAAGTTTGTCTTTGGTTGAACCACAGGGCATGTGGGGATTTTTAAAAACTTATTATTATTATTTTAAAATTTATTTTATTATTTTTTATTGAAGTACAGTTGCTGTACAATATTATATAAATTACGGGTGTACCAAATGAACTTATCTATGAAAGAGAAACAGACTCATAGACATAGAGAACAGACTTGCAGTTGCCAAGGGGAGGGAAGGATTTGGAGTTTGGGATTAGCAGATGCAAACTTTTATGTATATGTGGAACTGAATCACTTTGCTGTACACCAAATACTAATACAACATTGTAAATCAACTATACTTCAATAAAATAAAATTTTAAAGGAAAAAAAAATTACGGGTGTACAATATAGCGATCCACCATTTTTTAAAGGTTATACTCCATTTATAGTTATTGTAAAATATTGGCTATATTCCCTGTGTTGTATCAATACAATATATCCTTGTAGCTTATTTTATATCAAATAGTTTGTACCTCTTATTGGTACAAACTTGTTTGTACCCCCTACCCCTTTATTGCCCCTCCCCCTACTTCTTCTTCTTCTTCTTACTATTATTACTGTGGTATCTAGTGTCACTTACCTTGACTACTGCAGCCCACCTGGTCCAGCCTAGACTTCAATACTCTAGTCCTCAGCCCACAAGCAATGCTTGCTGAAGCCACGGAAGCTGCCTCCCTCACTCCTCTCTTTCTCCACTCTGAGCTGCGCCGTGATTGCCGAGGCATCCCTGCTGTAGTCCTGGGATGGGTAGCTGTCATTTTCCTTGGGTTTAATGCCATTTGGTCCCATCTCTTGGGTGGTGCAATGGAAAGAACCTTTGGCTCAAACCTGGGTTTGGATCTCTGCTCTGTCATTTATAGTCAGGCGTTTACCATGTGCCAGGTACTGTTCTACGTGCTTTAGATGTACTAAGTCCCTGCAGCCTGGAGGTAGGTACCAATGCCATTCCCACCAAGGTCACAGAGCCGTAAATGATGGAACATGGGTACCCTGTCAGCCTGGCTCCTGAGCTCAGCATGGTAACCACTACTTCCCCTCCTTGCTCACTTCCCGCGCATAGCCCAGCTTCCGTGTCACTTGGTAAATGGATCAGAACAGTATTTCCAAGCGTGAAATGTGCTGCCTCTGGAACCCAGAGTCTTACCAGGCACGTGTGCTCCCTTCTTCATGGTGGGAGCTGTGAGATACAATAAGTTGCTCTTTAGTTTCAAGGGAGTTGACTCAGCATGCCCCAGAATACTGGATCCCTAAAAAGGTCACTCATGTGGTGGGTCCCTGAATCTTCATACAGTTTCTCTCCTGCTCTCTGTAAAGCAGTTTTGTTTGTTGGTTTGTTTGTTTTCCGTGCCGCATGGCTTGTGGGATCTTAATTCCATGACCAGGGATTGAACCCGCGCCCTCAGTAGTGAAAGCACGGCATCCTGACCACTGGACCGCCAGGGAATTTCCCTGTAAAGCAGGTTTCTTACCAAGGTCTCCAATATACCCGCCACTTCTTGTTTGCCTGATCTGATTAACACCCCAATAGCTTTCCAATATCGTGGTCTGACACTTGGCAACAGCCATCTGCTACCAGGGTTGTTGTAATGACTGCTTTCTCCAACTTCTTAAAAAAAGAGTGAAAGTTTATAGAGTTGCACCCCTGCTGCATCGTCAGGGAGTCCTCTGAGGGGGTGAGGAGAGCAGGTCTGGGCAGAGGGAGAAATGGAGCGGAAACCAAGGCCTTCCCAATCCCATGGCGATCTCTGGGGCTGGGATGGCGCTTCCAGGTGGTTGGAATGGAGGAGAGGGGGCCAGTCTTTGGATGGGGGCTGCCCGTTGGGAAGGGTGTAGCCTCGGGTGAAGCAGCTCACTTTGGCTGAGGGCAGTTCCTAGAGAGGGACTCAGCTTTGTGCCATCATCAGATGGCACTGTGGGCGGCTGGGGAATGAGTGTCTTGGGCCTGAAGGGGCAATCTCCACGGTGCATCACAGATTCCTCTACACCTCCTCAACCTTCCATGCTTCTCAGGGTCCCTGCTGTCCACATCAGTGACTTCAATTTCTTAGTATATTGGCTTCCTCCCTCATATTTCTACATATATATGTATGTATATATATGAAGTTTTCTAGAAGAATACACAAAAAACTGTTAATACTGGTTGGAAATTAGGTCGCTGGGAAATTTGGGTGTGAAGGTAGCTGACTTCTCTTGTATACATTCTTAGTTTTGTACCACATGCATTCATTTTTCTGTAGTACACACATTTGTGAAATAAATTCATAAAAATCCTGGGAAAATGAAGTGCAACAAAACATATCATGTCATTTCCCAGGCAGATCACAAAATCATCATTAATCACATTTTCCCTAGTCATCAAAGTGTTAAATGACCATTTTAGTATCCTTTCAACATTTTACAAAGGGAATCGCATATGCTTTTCTTTCAAAAGTCTTTGCTCTAAAGCACTGGATTCTGTACTTTGCTGGCAGTACCTCGTTTAGTATCTTACTTTGTCCACACAGCCCCTTGAGGTAGGTCTTATCATTACCCCAATTTTATAGGTGGAGAAACTGAGGCCCAGAGAGGTTAAACGATGGTGGAGCTTGCTAACGAAATGCCCCTTTCTTTGACACCCACAGTCCCCTCCAGAGGAAAGACAGGGATTCTCGAAGAAAATTTGCTAATAGGAAACTGAGGTACGGACGGGGAGAATGACCTAAGGGGAAATCAGGGCACTGCTGGGTCTTGAACCAGAGCTTCTGACTCCCAGATGGGGTGTGTGTGTCCCTCAGTGTTGCGGGCTTTGAGCAGGCTCAGGAGGCCTTGAAAGGAGAGACATGGTGGGCTGGGAGGCCAGTGGCCCCGGAGTCAGGAGGTCATCACCCTGCCCTGCCCTGCCCTCAGTTGCTCACCCCAACCCAGGGGTCAGGGGGGAAGGGACTTTATGGCCGAGGGGATTTATGGCAGAGACAACAGTTTGTTCTCTGAGCTGCACCAGCCTGAGCCACCCAGGGAGCAGTTTTACACATATCCCTGCAGCCCCCAAATGGGGTTTCCAGCTGGAGCTCTGGGGCCCACCCCTTGGCCGCAGCCTGAGATGGCCCCATTTCCCATCTGTGCAGGAGCCCTATGGGGTCCGTCTGCTCCTGTGAACCCTCCATGAACCCCAGAGAAAGAGGGAACGGCTTGGAGGCCCCCCTGGTAGGGGCCAAACTCCTCCCAGGAGCTCAGAGCAGGGGGAGGTCAGGACCCCAGCCAGGGCAGAAACAAGTCTTCTGGGATCCCCTTGCTGTTCCCCTATAGAAGTCTGTTTATGGCCCTGAGGCCCCTCAGTTCAAATAGGATTGTCACCTACTCATTCCTTCCAACTCAAGCCTCTACCCTCAGTTCTCTGTTCCTTATTCTCCAGCTGATCACATCTCCCCATCTGCTCAGTGTCTCCCCTCAGAGGTTCCCCAGGAACTGCCAACCCATTGTGGCCAAACTTGAACTGTCCGCTGCCTTCCCTTCCTCTCCCATCTCCTTGTTCTCACCTGTGGTACTCCACTTATCTCAGCTCTAAACCACAAACGTAGGATTCTCCTTGACGCGGACATCTTTCAGTCGCCAAGTCTTGCCAAGACTGCTTTCAATATCTCCCAAATCTACAAACCTCAGAATTCCGTCTTCCTCGGGGGACCTCAATGTATTTTCCTCATAAGGCCTTCAACTGATTGGATGTGGCCCACCCACATTATGGAAGGTAATCTGCTTTACTCAAAGTCTACCGATTTAAATGTTAATCTCATTAAAAAATATCTTCACAGCAACATCTTGACTACAGTTTGAACAAATATCTGGGTACCATGGCCTAGCTAACCTGGCACATGAAATTAGCCATCACAGCATGTATGTGTTTTTGTATATGTGGAAAGTGGGTGGCTGGATGGTTGAGTTGATCAAGGAATGAAGAGTGGATGATTGGACATGTCGGTGAATAGTATGTGGTTGGTTATCTGTTTGGATGTGAGGATGAATGAAAGAATGGATGGATGGGTGGATGAATCATGGAATGATTGGTTGAACAAATAGATAGAGGGACAGATAGATAGGTGGATGTGTGTATGAATGGGTAATTAATTGATGTGTGGGTGGGTCAATAAGTCGTTGAATGGTTGGTTGGGTAGTTGGACGTTGTCTAGTGAATCTGTGGTTGGATGCATATATACATGCACTGATGGATGGCTGTGTGAATGCATGTATGAGTGGATGCTAGAATTAGTGGATAATCGAATGGTTAAGTGCATAGATTAGATACAAGTATAAATGGATGGAAGGGTGGATAAATGAGTGGATGGTATGTGAATAGATATATTGGGTAGTGGATTTCTTTGGGAAAATGCTAAATTGGGAAAATCTAAAGATAACAAGACCTTTATTATGGAAGAAAGAGTTGGTAGAAGGAAAGCAACATTATCACGAACCACTTGCGTGATTTATACAAGTTCCTTCATTTCTCTGAGACTCTGTTTCTTTATCTAAAAAACAGGGAAATAGAATTCTATCTACCTGGCAGGGTGCTGTGAAGCTCAAGTGAGATATGTATGCAAGTGTCTGGCACAGTGCCCTGAATATTGTTAAGCTTTCAAAGATGTCAGTTTAATGCATTCCTCTGCCTCTCCCCCTTTTTCTCTCTTACTCTTGGGTGGTAGGTTATGATTTACAGAGCAGAGTCATACTGAGGTCTCTTCTGGATCCTCCCACCCCAGCTTCAATATACACACATCACTGACATTGCTGATACGACCCCCTGAGCCCCACACTGAGGCATAGAATAACCCTCAACCTCCCGTCCCGAAAGAGACACCACTGGCTGAGCTTCTTGCTGCAGCTGGAATGATTTTTTTGTCCTCCATGGACCAAAGACAACATCTGGGCCTGGCTACTGCTTCTCCTTGAATCTTCTCATGATACTTCAAAATGATGAGAAACACATTTCATCCCCTTGCAGAGGCAATGCTTTCTTTCTTTTTTTTTTTTTAAATTATTTAATTATTTATTTATTTTTGGCTGTGTTGGGTCTTCGTTTCTGTGTGAGGGCTTTCTTTGGTTGTGGCGAGTGGGGGCCGCTCTTCATCGCGGTCGCGGGCCTCTCACTGTCGCGGCCTCTCTTGTTGCGGAGCACAGGCTCCAGACGCGCAGGCTCAGTAGTTGTGGCTCACGGGCCTAGTTGCTCCGCGGCATGTGGGATCTTCCCGGACCGGGGCACGAACCCGTGTCCCCTGCATTGGCAGGCGGATTCCCAACCACTGCGCCACGAGGGAAGCCCCAACGCTTTCTTCAAGAGAGATGAGAGACATGTACAAGGGCACACAAACACCCACACACCCATACCCACACACACACACACACACACACACACACACACACACACACACACACCAAGTTTCTATCAGAGGCCTCGGTGGGAAGAATTTTATGATATAGCTTAGGAGTCTGAGAAACCTGGGTTTGAATCCTGGCACTGCCATTTTTGGAGCTGTATGATTTTGGATACGTCACTTTCCTTTACTGAGACTCAGTACCATTATCTGTAAAATGGGAATAATATTGCCCAAGGCCTTTGTGGGGAAGCAGTGAAATAATTATGGCCAAATTGTCTGGCGCATAGTAGACACTAAATAAATACCATTCTCATCCTCATTGGGAAAAGTCTGGCTGGGAAAGAAAGACCTAAGGTATGCCAATTTGGGTTACATCTATGTGTTTGGAGCCCAGCGGAGTCATTGGTAGGGTAAGGATGGTGAATGTATGGATTGATTCATTCATTCACTGACATTTCTTATATTTAAAATCAATTTAACTGAGGAATAATTTATGTACTGTAAACTGCATCTATTTAAAGTGAACAATTTGATGAGTTTCGACAGGTATATGCACCAGTGAAACCACCACCACAATCAAGATACAGAACAATTTCATCACTCCTTTTGCAGTCCATCCCTCCTTCCAACCTCATCCCCAGGCAACTACTGATCTGCTTTCTGCCTTTGTGGATTAATTTGCATTTTCTAGAATTTTATGTAAATGGAATCACACAGTGTGTCCTCTTTTGCATCTGACTCCTTTCACATTGATTAATGATTTGGGGATTCGTCCACGTTGTTGCATGTATCAGTAATCAATTCCTTTAAATTGCTGACTTGTATTCCATAATATACCACCTTTTATTTGTCATTAACATAATTCTTTATTAATTTATTCACTCATTATTCAAATGCTTCTTTATTTGTTTATTATTTACTACTTTGTCCATTCATCCATTCATCCATTCCGCAAACATGTACCGTGTGCCTGCTCCATGCCAGGTACTGCTCTGGCATAGCACCAGAGCATATAGCATGTGTGTATGTTAAAGGAATATATTATATATATTTATAATTATATTAAATATAATACGTATTTATTAGAGGACCTGGAGCTAAAGCAGTATATAAAGTAGAGGGCCTGCCCTGAAAGAAGATTATATTTTATGAGATATAAGCAAATAAATATATAAAATAACAGGCTGTGATAAATAATATGAAGAGAAATATAGCAAGTTTTGTGGGTAGGTGTTTATGGAGGTGTATGCTACTTTATGTGAAGTGGTTGGAGAAGGTGCTTCGGAGGCAGCTCTGTAGATATTTGGGGGATAAATAGACAGAGTTAGAAGTGCAGAGATCTTGATGTAGGTGTATATCTGTGATATTAAAGAGAAGCAAGTCTGAAGGAGGTCTGGACTGAAGACAGGGGTGGTCTGAGGGCAGGAGGGGAACCAGGGAGAGTGGGTCCAGAAGCTAAGTGTAAAGCAGGTGTCAAGAAGGAGGGAGGAGGGCTTCCCTGGTGGCACAGTGGTTAGGAATCCTCCTGCCAATGCAGGGGACACGGGTTTGAGCCCTGGTCCGGGAAGATCCCCCATGCCACGGAGCAACTAACTCCGTGCGCCACAACTACTGAGCCTGCTCTCTACAGCCCGTGAGCCACAACAAGAGAAGCCACCGCAGTGAGAAGCCCGTGTACCGCAACGAAAGATAGCCCCCGCTCGCCGCAACTAGAGAAAACCTGCGTGCAGCAATGAAGACCCAGCGCAAACGAAATAAATAAATAAATAAAATTTTTATAAAAAGAAGGAGGGAGGGGATCACCTGAGCCTAATGTTGTTGGGGTATTGTGGTGGAGGAGGAGGGGGAGGGGAGGGGGAGGGGAGGGGGAGGGGAGGGGGAGGGGAGAGGGAGGGCTTCACATTGCCTACTGGAGAACTTTAGTGTTATAGAAATGCAGTAGTCGTGGAAGGTAGGGATGATGGAAGTAGGGTCAGGAGAAAGGGAGGCAAGGAGGTGCAAAGTGAACACAGACTCTTGAGGCATTCTACTGTAAGGGGAGAAGAGAAGTAGGGTGATCACTGATGGGGGGTGTGGGAGCCAAGGAGTTTATTTTATTTTATTTTTTTTGGCTGCGTTGGGTCTTTGTTGATGTGTGCAGGCTTTCTCTAGTTGCGGTGAGTGGGGGCTACTCGTCGTTGCGGAGCACAGGCTCTAGGCGCGCGGGCTTCAGCAGTTGTGGCTTGCGGGTTCTAGAGCACAGGCTCTGTAGTTGTGGCGCACAGGCTTAGTTGCTCCGCGGCATGTGGGATCTTCCCAGACCAGGGATCGAACCTGTGTCCCCTGCACTGGCAGGCGGATTCTTAACCACTGAACCACCAGGGAAGCCCGGAGTTTATTATTTTTAAGCTAGGGACCATCTGACATATTTTTATGCTAATGGATGGACTCAGCATTTGCTGAAGGCTCTTTCTTTCCAGGCCTGGTGCTATTTACCCCGTTCTTTTTTCTCATTTTTTTTCTAGAATTTTGTCCCTCCCTTCAGCTTTAAATAACTGCTTTCTATAGAGGAGGAGGGTGTCTGAGTGGATCCCGAGGGCCAGAGAGTGGGCCAAGGAGGAGGAGGAGATGGGCAGAGGGGAGAAATCCTAGCCTGACAGGATGGCGTTCCTCTCCTTCACCTCAGAAGGGCCAGCTGGCACCGGGGAGAAGGCAGGCCCGAGGCCCCCCAGTTCCTGCCTGAATGGGGAAAAGCATCACCTCAGCCCTGCTGAGGGAGGCCTGGGGACAGGGAGTGGGCTGAGGTAGAAAGCGTGCCCCTCGGCAGTGACTCAGCCTGGCTCTGGGGATGAGGTGAGCCCAGCACCTGCTCTGAAGTCACCTCCCTGGCCTGCAGGCCCCAGGCCAGCCCCTCCTCATGTCCATTTCCGACAGCCTGCAGGCCTTGGGGACTGGGAGGGTCCAGACAAGCAGCCAGGAGGGGTTCCCTGCCTTTGGACAGGATCCCACTTGGAACAACTTCTTTCTTTCCTTTGGAGGCTGCTTGGGAGGGTGGGTGTGGAGTCTACAGACATGGGCGTGAATCTGGTTCCAGGATATTCTGAGGGAAGACCAAGGTGACCAACCTGTCCCAGTTTAGCCAGGTCTTTCCCACATTTAGCATTGAGAGTGTCGCTCATTGTGAAACCCTTCAGCTCCAGGCAAACCACCCTAGAAATAAGCAGTGGATGTGGCTGAAACTCAAGGGCAAGAACTGACTCATCCAGCCCACGAGAGCCAGTATGATAGAGTGGGTAAGAGTCCAGGCAGCAATCCTGGCTTCGCCACTTACTAGCTGTGAGACCTGGGTAAGTAGCTTAACTTCTCTGTACCTCAGTGTATCCATCTGTAGAATGGGGATAATCATAGCTCCTATCTCTTAGTGTTGTTGTGAAAATTATACATAAAACATTTAAAACTGCCTGGCTAATAATAAATACTCAATAGATGTTAGTGTTTAGGTATTATTTGTAACCTTAGTGTCCAAAGTAGGCAGTCAGCAAATGTTTGTTTGTTGATTGGTCTACCTATCTATTGATCAATTGATCTATCTTCTATGTATTTACTGAATTTGTGAATGAATGGGGTTACTTTGGTAAGAGTGTATACAAGGCGCTTGGGGTAGCCAGAGGAAAGGGAGACTGATTCTATTTAGTGGGGATCAGAGGCAGCTTCACAGAGAGGGTAGTACTCAGGCTGGGTGTTACAGGTTTGGTAGGAGTTTTCTAGATAGACAAGGGTGAGGGAAAGGTACCTCAGCAGAGAAGCCTGTGCAAAGGCATAGAGGTGTAAGAGCAAAGGAGCAAATTTCTTCACCCCAGGCACTAGCTGTTTTTAGACACAGCACAGCAACTCTGTTGTCAAAGCAACCAAATCTTGCAGGGGTTGGTTTTCCTCAGAAATTTTCCTACACCCATGATCACAAATGCTCCTAGCCCTGCCCAGTCTATGTTCATCAATCTGTACCCCATCATTCAGCTCAGCGCCTAGTACATAGTACATGCTCAGTAAATATTTGTTGCTCATCGGCTGTGTACCTGCTGCTGTGTTAAGGGCCTTATGTGTATTCTTTTCATTTCATCTTTACTTTGCCTATCTCCCATTTGAAAGACGAGAAAACTGAGGTATGAAATAAACACCTTACTTGAGCAAGGTCCAAGAGCTGGTAAGTGAAATGCTGGCATTCAAAACCGAGGAATGTCTGCCTCCAGATTAAACTTTAACCACTCCCTTACATATTTCTTTAGAAATGGCAAATGGTATCTCTGGCTACAGTTCTAAGAACAGGAGGAGGTTGGTTGAACTCTAGGATCTCTGCATTTACTCTGGTGGGGAGGTACCTCTGTTCAACTCAACTCAATAAACAAGGGTACCTCCCTGCTATACAAGGGAGGGGCTTCAGACTGAGGAGATCAGGCAGGTGAACTATATAGCCGGGTTGCTTGGGTTCCCATCCTGGCTCCACGCTTCGTGGCGGTGTGATCCTGGGCACGTCACTGCTCCGCTGTGGCCTCAGTTTCTGTTCCTCTAAAATGGGGAATTGAATGAGTTAGCTCACATAAGGCACTTGGAGCAGCGCCGGGCACATGGCGAAAGCTGAATGTGTGCTAGCAACCTTTATCATTACAGAGTCCCAGGTCCTGTGCGGCCATCAGACAGTGGGGACACAGAATGGAGTAATGTGTGACCCTGCCCTGGAGGAGCTCAGGGGGCAGCGGGAGAGGACAGCAGCAATAGCTCAGAGGAGTGGGCTGGGAGGCAGGCCCACCTTTAGGAGTCATTGGCAGGTGGATTTTATTTAATTTACAGGAGTGGGAGGCAATGCTCGGAGCAGGAGGGCAGAGTGGGGAGAAAAGTTGTGAAGACTAAGCTTGGGGCACTCAATACAGGCAGAGAAGTCAGCACCCCAAATAGGATGACCAACCACCCCTTGGTCCCGGGCAAACTGAGACATCTGGTCACCCTAGCCTCAAGGGAGATCGAAGGAGCAGCCAGAGGTAGGAGAAAACCAGGACAGCAAGGAAGAGATGGGTAACCACTATTGCTGCCAGGAGGCCAAGACATGAAGCCCCTGGATTTGGTGACGCAGCCATCACTGGGGGACTGGACGAGAGCAGCCTCTGGGAATGTGGGGTTGAAGGTTTGATTGAAGTGGGTTGAGAGTGAAAGTGTGGTGGGGAGGTGAGAGTGTAGACAACTTCTGAAAAATTTGGTTGAGAAAAGGGAATGAAGTTCAGGGCATTTTTCCTCCTTTTTTTCTTAGGATGGAAGAGATAGGAACATTTAAAAATGATGACAAAGGCGACCCAGCAGAGAAGGAGAAAATGGAGATTCAGGACTGAGTACATTGATGGGAGTCAGACCGACAGGGGAGATGGGATGGGGCAGCCCAGCTGGGGGGCTGGCCTTGGGTGGCCATTTGGCCACCATCTCCATGGTGAGAGGAGAGAAGGAGTGCAGGGGACAGCAGGGATTTGGCTGGGGGAGACGCAGGAACTCACATCTGAAGGCCTCTGTCTTCTTATGAAGATCAAGACACGCTCAGCTCTTGAGGGAAAGTGGATGGAGCTTGGGCAAGGGTGAGGGTGAAGGAGGAACGGCGACCAGAGGGCTGAAGAGTGGGAAGGAGCAATGAAATAGCCATCGTGGAGGGAGGGAAGGCAAGCTGGCTGGAGCGGAGGGGTGAGCCTGCCGGCCGAGGGGTCACCCCTTGCAGAGGAGGGACGGTGACTCCAGAGACCATCTGCCTGGCTGGGTGAGTTTCTTCAGCTGAGCTCAAGGCAGGAGCAGAGGAATTGGGGGGTGCGGTGTGTGGCATCCCGGCTCATGCTTCAGCCAGGTCAGGGTGACGGAGGCAGAGAGGGCTGGAAGGCGAGAGAATGTAGTGATGGCACTGACAGGCCATGGGATCTGGCTGGAGGAGAGGTACAGGAACTCAGGTAGGTGGGGAGTAGAGAGATGCTAGAATCAGTGGGTGCGTGCGAGGACTGTTCCCGGTGGTGGAGGCGGAGAGGGCTCTGGGAAAAGTGAGCCACAAAGACAGAGGGTTGCAGCTGGAGAACGCCATGTTTGAATGCTTGCATTTCTGGTGATGACAATTTATGACAACTGATTTGGAGTGGAGGGGCATTGGTGATGAGGAAATCCAAGGTCGAGGAGGCTGAGGAGTTGGCTGGGACGTCCAAGTGACCCAGGGCAGTGGCCAGAGGCAGGTTGAGAAGGGAGCCCTCAGTGAGGCTGGTGGGCGATAGTAATGGGGGTGAGATGCAGCCCGTCAGCCTGAACCCCAAAGAAGCAGCCTGCTTTGAGAAGAGGGTGGAGAAGCCAAGGTCAGGAAGTAGCCATGGGGAGCAAGGTGGTGCCACCTCCACCTTCTTCCTCTGAGGTGTGACAGGAAACTCAGCCTCCCCTTGGGAGGGCGGGGTGGGGGGCACGTCCTCAAGGAAGGGACAGCTCTGATGGGGCGAGGGAACAGAGGATCTGAGAAGAGGAGAAGGCTGTATGTGTGATGGAGTGTGCTGTTCATGAAGCTGGAGTTCTGGAATGCACCCTGAGAAGGTTCTGGAAGGAGGAGAGGTGGGAGTCTGGGCCAGGGGAAAGACTGCGCGAGGTGTATGGGGATGAGGATTTGAGGGGATGGGCCATCCTTCAGGCATGTGAGGCTTTGCTCTCAGTCCCTCCGGTGCCTTGGAGAAGGGTGGACACCTGGGCCCAGTGGGATTCAGCTGAGGCCAGGAGGTGTGACCAGAAGCTTCAAGATGGTGGTGGTGGATGGTTAAGTGGTGCTCCAGGGGGAGTTGGATGGGCTGTCGCGCCTCCTCCTGGAGAGCGGGCCTGAGTCCCAGGGCTGGGCCCCCTGGGGCTGGTCCCAGCTGGCTCTGGGAGGGTGCCCCCCCCCCCTCATCATCTGACCCCTGGGTCAGGGGCCTGTCTCCTCGGGAGCTGGGAGTTTGTGGCTGGCCTGAGCCAGCTGCCTGGAGGGAAGGAGGCCCCTGCAATGACCGGCTCTTTTACACCCCAAGGAAAAACAAGGCCCATCTGCAAAAACCCGGAGGTGTGAGGTGAGGGCTTGGCAAACGGAGGCTGTGAGGGAGGAGCCTCCGGGTCAGTCTTCCCGCTGAGACGGTGTGGGAAGGCCAGCCAGCCTCCAGCCTGAGATCTGGCCCCCCTCCCTCCGTGGGGCCTCCCGGGGCCTCCGGAGAGCAGCGTGGAGCCGGGAAAGCCTCGGAAGCACCTGGAGGAGCAGGAAGCTCAGGGACGCGGTGTAGCTCCGAGGGCTGCCTGAGAACGGGCACCGTACGGGGAGTCAGGAGACCGTGGCCACGCACGCCCCCAGACTCCTGAGTGCCCTGGGGCGAGCGGTCCCCACTGGAGGCCTCAGTTTCCCCGGCTACCCAGCTTCGGGTGTCCATGGCCTGGGGCGCTCCCTCTGGCTGGTGAGGGTGTTTAGACCCTCCCAATACTGGGCGGAAGGGCCCAGGCAGAGGCCCTGAGTGCCTGCCCGCTCTGGGCACCCGGAGCGGCTCGAGTTCCATTCCTGAATATCAATGAGCAGGCCCAGGAATGTCTGCCACACAGCTGGCTGCTGAGGGCGGGCCGGGTGGGAAGGGAGGAAATGGCCCGCCGGGCCCTCCCAGACCCACCTGCCCCGGCAACGGCAGGCAGGGCAACCTGGGGCGGGACGGAGCCTTTCGAGGCCCCAGTCACACCTTTAAGTCTCAAACAAATTCCAGAATTATGCTTTCCCACTCTGGGAAGAGGCAGAACTAGGATTCCACCCCGGGCCTCTTCAGCTCCAAACCCGTGATATTTGCACTCTGTTGCCATAGGGGATGGGAAGCTGCAAATTTGGACAGCTCAGAGGCTGCTGAGCTGAGAGCTGCATTTGTTCATTTCTTCATTCTGCAAGGATGTATGTGCCAGGCTGGTGTTGGGTGCCGAGGAGACAGCTGTGAGCAGCCCTGGGAGGTTTTAGGGACCAGAGAGAAAAGAATAATCTGATGTGAAACAATGCCATTTAATCATCCCCGGCCCCTAGCGGATCATCTGAAAAAATCTGGTTAAGGCTGCATTTCTCTGCAGTTCAGAGGACTCCTCCAAATTAGCAAGAGCATTTGTAAATGAATCACATCTCAAGACTGACCCCCTGCAACTTCAGGAGAAATAAAGCCTTCGGAGAATCAGGACATCAGGGACGGGGCTCCCAAATGTGCCAGGTCCTGGGACTGGTGCGGGGAGGAGGGGTAGCAAGATTGTTGCACAAGGTTTCTGCAGCAGCGAGCTCACAGCCAGGGAAGGAACCCCACAGCCAGGCTGTCGTGGAGCAGAGAGCTGGGATAGAGAGATGGGAGGGGCCAGGTAGGAGAAAAGGCTCAGAGGTAGGGACACTGGAGCCCGGCATTGTAGGAGGAGCAAGAATTCCTCAAGGGCTGAAAGGGAAGGGCATTTTGGGTGGAAGGGATGGCATTTCTGAAGGCCTTGCAGGGTGCTATAGCATTGCTGGAATGCCGGCAGGGTACCTGAGGCTGGAACGTGGGCTTAAACTCAAAGACGAGGTGAGGGTGGGCAAACAAAGTGACACTCTGCTTGACTTGAGGAATATTCCAGCCTTGTCGCCTGCCTAGAAAACCATGCTAGATGTGTCTCCTCATGTTTGGTGAGCTGACTGGGGCTGCCCGTGAAAAAAGACGATGTCTTGAGGCTGACCGGCCTCCCCTTCCATAGACACTAGGGCTGCGTCTAGGTCCCAAACACTGCCATTTGCAAAGAGGGAGCTGTCACAATGTACCCGTGGCAGGGGATACGGGTAACTGCTGGGTCCCGCTAGCTTGGGCACAAAACAGCGTTTGAAGTCCTTCCTATCCAGACAAGCTTAGCCTTAGGACCCAAGACTGAGTGACCTTGACACGTGCCTTCCCCTCTCTGTGCCTCAGGTTCTCTGCAGACTCAGGGGTGCTCTGCAACATCACCACTCCGATGTCTCAAGGACAGGTGGAGTTGGGTGGCCACACAGAAGGTGGCTGGAGAACTAGATTTACTTAGCCGTGGGTGTCATTTCTGATCTCTGGCCCCTCTGGGGGGGTGAGGGGGGCGGAGATTGAGAGCCTCTTGGGCTGGCTGCAATGGTTTCACTGTGGGGCGAGCCCCCAGGGGAGGCCACACAGCTTGAAGCGGGCATCTGGACATCCATGGGGTTTAGACCCTCTCTAGGCCTGGAGTGGGGAGTAGAGGCAGGATGGGGACCTTGGTTCCAGTTATCCAGGGAGACCAAGATGCATATCTTGCTCTGGGATCCATCCATCCATCCATCCATCCATCCATTTGATGACTGAGCACAGACCCATTCTAGCTGTGTGATCAACCATGGACATTAAAGGTACTCAGAAGGATCTCACTCTGGTAGTGAGGCCATTCCATTGAGTACCTGGGGAACTCCCTGCTTCCCTTGTGCACCCAGGGAAGGCACTTCATCCCCACGAGCCTGTTTCCTCCTCTACATAGTGGGCTTTCGTGATCACCACCTGCAGTGCTGTCGTGAGTTTCACAAGATGATGGACGGAGAACACCTGGCATGGCACAGGGGACTCTGTGTGGAGGCTGTCATCGATATTTATCGTGGCGTCATGCCTGAGCCTCCAGCTAACATGGTGGCAGGACCGGCCATGGGGGGTAGAAGAAAGGGGGCCATGGGGTTAGGCTGAGCTGGCCACGTCCTAGCTGTGTGACAGCAGCTCAGCACCTCAGCTTCTCAGAAGCCTCTTCTGTAAATCAGTGATTATCATTCCTACCTTGCAGGGTTGGGAGGAAGAGGAAAGTGATATTAGGGGCAGTCTTGATGTGTTATGTCAGGGGCACATAATGAATGTTAGCCTCCTTCTAATTTCCCCTCTCTGAGGGGCTGGGCTGGGATCATTATGACTCCTGACGGCTGTTGAAGAGAGAATCAGGAGGCATCTCCAGTGGGCCTGGGAGTCCCTGAATTCATCCACATGCCATTTGGAAATCCCTGTGTGACGTTCTCTGGACACAGTGATGGACGAAACAGACCAATTTCCAGCTCTCATGGAGCCCCTAAGCAGGGGGCGGGAGAGGGTTGAAGAATACCAAATACCGAATACTAAATACACAGAGCAGGTTGTGATAAGTGCTCTGAAGGAAAGCTCCAGGGAGATGTGATAGCAGCTCAAGCGGCTGCCTGAGGTGGAGAAGTCAGGGAAAGCCTCTCGGAGGGAGTGGCCTTTGAGTGGCAACTAGAAAGGCAAGAAGGAACCAGCTGTTTGAAAGTTGGGTGAAGAGGGTTCAGCAAGTGCAAAAGCTCTAGGGTTACAAAGATTCTGGAGGCTTGAGAAAGCAAAGGAGTTCACGCTTGCGGGGAGGGGTGGAGGGTTCATATATGATGGGAAGAATGTAAGATACTCAGTTGAAAAGTCTGCTCCTGGCCAGATCAGACAGGCAGAATAATTTGTGGAGATGGTGATGACTTATATTTCCCAACTGAGGAAACTGAGGACTCAGAAAGGTTAACCCACCTGCCCAAAGTCAAGTTAGCAAGAGATGGAGCCCAGGTGGCTCTCCAGCGTCAAACTCTGTTGAGAGGCAAGGGGCAAAGCTCTCACCCGCTCTGAGGTCCCCCCGCCCTCTCGAGGGGTGAGGGCAGGAGGGGCCCAGCCTAGGAGAGAGAACATCGTGTCTGTGGGAGAGAGTCAGAAGAGGCAGCAGCCTAAACACACGACAGACCCCGGCCAGCCCCGGCTGCCAGCACAACTGCTTGTGTGCCGGCCAAGGAGCCAGATGCCGCTTCTGGAAAAAATATCTTCCTGGCTTGGCCTGCCATGCAAGGGGAGGAGGGGGCTGCTGAGTGTGGGCCGGCGGCCGCTTAGCACCCCAGAACGGCACTGCTGTGCCTTTGAAGCCAGGGCAGGAACAGGGAAGGGAGGGGGCGGGGAGGATGCAAGCAAAATATTTTCGCTAAAAATATTCTGGTCCAGGAGAAGATCTTTTTTCTTTTTTTCCCCTACTCTTGCTGGAAAACCAAAGTCTTATTAAAACAACACCAGAATATTTCATGTTGATATCAATTAGGCGAAGGAGAAGGAATCTTGAATTTTCCTCCCTGCCAGTTTCATATAAAAGGAATATTCTCCCAGAGGCCAAATGATGAAGGTTTTCAGTTTTTTTCCTTTGCTGCAAAAAATTCCTGTAATGTGGATGGAAAGTTCCTCATGTCTGAGAGCTTCCTGAGAAGTTGGGGCTCTGGATCCCAAGGCCAAATTCTCCCATTAAGTCAGGTGGGACAGGACAGGTGGCTGGCCCGTAAGAGGGCCCTCTGAACCTGTCAGGGAGGGATGCAGCCAGGCCTGCTCTGCACGGAGGCAGACCTGTGTACTCTACAAGGCCCCGGCCAGCTGGACCACAGAGCGAATGGAGATGGGAAGTTACAGAGCACGTGGCCTCTGCTTCTGGCACCTCTCATCTAAGCTTCACAGGCAGCACCGAGACAGGGAGTCCACTCTGAGGTGCCAGACCTGGCCTGGCCCCTCTCCTTGGTTTAGGCCTTTCATAACCATGAGGGCAGCACCATTTCTACACACCCATTAGGTGCCAGGCACTTTAATATACATATCGATATACTATCTCCTTTAGTCCTCACAATGAACCCAAGAGAGCAGGGATTATATTATCCCCAATGTCCCTGAGAAAACTGGGGCTTGGAGTCACATAGCTATTAAGCTGCAGTGACAAAATTTGAACGCAGGTCCTTCTAACCCTAAAGTCTGTGCTCTGTCCTCTGTCGCAACCTGTCTCTTGTTGATCCATTGGCTCCCATCCCATTGACATCCCAAAATTTGGTCTCCCGTTGAGTGTTTGGTAAGTAAGTGAGGCTTTCCTGTGTTTGGTATTATCTCCGTCCTCCAACTCCAAATCTGAAGTCCAGGAAGCAGCCCTTCAGCAATATTTTCTCCTATTCTCAGCTCTCTGAGTTGCCTTTATGCATTAATTTATTCATTAATTTATTCCTTTATTCAACCATCCATTTATCCATCTATCTATCTATTCATCCATCCACCTTCCATCTATCCATCTTCCACCTATCTATCCATCCATCCACAACCCACTTTTCCATCTATCCACCCACCTTCTATCCATCCATCTGTCCATCTATCCATCCATCCATCCATCCATCCTTCTACCCACATATTCATCTACCCATCCATCCTGTGTTTGCCAAGTGCCAGGCACCAGAGAGATGAAATGATTAGAACAGAGCTCCTGCTCAAGTCCCATTCAGATTTATCAAATATCGGAGATGGAATGCAGCTTTAGAAAGTATCTAATCCTATCTCCTCTGTAATTCAGGTGGGAGGGAGTATCTTTATTTTATAGATGAGGAAACTGCAGTCCAGGGAAAGCAATGAGACTTGCTAGGAAGTTGTGCTTTGCAGTAGAAGGATTGAGATCCTTGAAGTCAAAACAGATCTGAGTTCTAGTCCTTGTTCTTTGGTCTACTAGTTGGCTGCTTTTGTGCAAGTCACTGAAACTCTGAGTGCAGGAGAGAGCAGTAAACAAGGTCAGGGAGGGCTCCAGGCCATGGAAGGCTTTGTAGGCCATTGTTAAGAACTCTGGCATCTACTCTGAGCAAGAGGGCATCATTGCAGGGTTTTGACCAGAGGGTCAAAACAATTGAGAGACACAATTGATTTCAGTTTTAGAAGGATCGCTGTGGCTCTTGTGTAGAGAACAGCCTGTCAAGATGTAAGTGTAGGAACAGGGTGATGATCAGCTAGGAAGCTATTGCAATAATCCAGGCAAGAAATGAAGGATGGCACTGTGGCTTTATGACTGAACAGCTGGAAGGATGGAGTTGCCACCACCTGAGAGGAGAAAGTCTGTGGGTGGAGCCTTTTGGGGTGGGAAGATTAAGAGTTCAGGCTTGGACATGTTGAGTCTGAGATGTGCACTAGATATCTAAGTGGTGATGTTGAGTAGGCAGTTAGGTATGCAGTCTGGGGTCAGGAGCAGGTCTGGGTGGATATATATATCTGAGAATCACTGGTGTATGAATGGAGTTTAAAGCCTTGAGACTGGAAAGATCACAAAGTGAGTGAGTGTAGACAGAGAAGGGAAAAGGACCAAGGACTTAGCCTCGGGCCCTGCATTACTAAGAGATCTTATTAACATACAGTGACCCTGCAGGGTACAGATGGGAAGAAAACATGGTCATAGGCCTCACAGAGTGTGCATTCTGAAGAGGGCACAGACACAGAAGGAACCTGCAAGTCCATAGGCTTGGTTTAGGAGAGGGTCAGCCCAAGGGCTGTGGGAGCCTAGAGGTGGCACCTCATCCAGCCCAGGGGACACCCACAAACCTGGCCTGTTCCAGTTACACTCTGACCGGTGTTGCCTGTTCTGGGCCTGAGTGACTACTAGCACCTCCTGAACCTATTTTGTTCCACAGAAGGGGGAAAGAGGAGGTGTATGGGGCCTAAACCCAAAGTTTGGAAGCACATGAATTCTTTCCATAGCCCTAGCAGAAAAGTACTAACATCCCCATTTTATTTTATTTTTAAATTTTTTTCTATTTTATTATTTATTAGTTTTATACACCCCTTCACAAATTTTGGTTAGCGTTGTTCTCCACCTCTTTAAATGCTACCCTTTCCTATCGTCCCTCATGTGTCAAGAAAACAGAACAAGAAAAACAAACTTTTGCATTCAGTTCAGTGACCATTTATGTAACTGACCTCATGTGCAAGGGGACGTGATAAATTAGAAGCCCTGGCTTTTATGTGAAAAAATGACTTTATTTAATCCTGGCTAAGCTTAATATACAGGCAAAGTACCAGTGTGTAAGTTTTGGGTCAGAATGTGACAAGAGCTAGATTGGTCTAACATCCCCATTTTAAAGATGAGAAAACTGAGGCTCAGAAAGGGGAAGCCATGGGCCCCAGGCCTGACTTTAAAGATCATGCACTTCACACAGGAAGAGAGATAAAGGGGTACACATGGATGCTGAGGAAGGGGGCTCAGAATCTCCACATTATGATCTGGGTCTCTCTCCTGAGAGGGTGCTCCCAGGCCTGCTAGAGTCAGAACTCAGGTGCTTTCAGGGGCCAGGCAGGGGACATCGATGAGGAATGCGGGCTGAGGTGGGGGCGCGGTGAACACAAGCCTGGGCTGAGGGGCAGCCGCTCCTCAGCCCAGTTACTTGTGCTCCTGAGGAAAGGTGGGTCCAGGGTTGCCAGATCTGGTTTCTAACCAGAAGCCGGAAAGCTGGACTTTTATGTGAAATTTCCCACTTTTTAAAGCAGCCTTGGGTCCAAGCAAAACATGTCTGCACGCTGAGTTGACCTCATGGGCCACCAGCTCCAAGCTTTGACCTTTTGGACCCGCGGTTAAAAGAAGGGGTTTAGGACCACACAGGCCTGGGTGCAAAGCTCCAAACCCTCCCTTATTGGCTGTGTGCGATCTTGGGCAAGTGAGTTTACCTCTCCGGGTCTCAGTTTCCTCATCTGTCAATCATCCCTGAGTCTCAGGGCTGCAGAGGATCATGGGAGACACTGTGTGCAGAGTGCCTAGCCCAGTGGCGGCCCCTCACAGATGCTCCATAAATGGTGGTGTGAAGATGGTCTATGTGTGTGTGTTGGAGGTGGGGATGGGTGAGATTTTTACTGCCTGTCCTGGCCTTACTCGGTAGCCCTGAGTGCTGGAGAGCCCGCGTGCCAGATCCTCTGCACACCTGCCCTCTAGGTCTGCTCTTCCCTCCCTGACCCCTCTTTCAGGCACTCCCCATGGGCCACTTACAGCCCTCCCGGGCAGCGGTGGCCTCCAGCTCCGAGCCTTCCTCACCAGCCCAGCTTCCCCCTCCCGCCACCTCTCCGCTGCACAGGAGAGCCGTGGGGACGTCTGGATTCCTGAGGGGATGTTTTCCACATTTCTGGAAACCCACTGCGGTTTGGTTTTCTGTGGTGAAGGCCTTGGCAGGGGCTCAGCCCAGTGGAACGGCTGGTGGCTGGGAGGAGCCCGAATGGAGGAGACATTCATTGAGCGCCCACTGTGTACCAGGCCCCGGGGATTCACAGATGCTTAAAACAGTCCCTGCCCTCCAAGAACCTCATTATCTTGTCATGGATACAGACTCCAAACATGAGAAGTTAAAAATAGATCTTCAGGTCCTTGTCACTCAAGCCAGGAGCCCGCCGCCCCTGGCTCGCTCCTCCTTCTCGCCCCCTCTGCCTCCAGGTTCTGCAGATCCGCCCTCCTCAGTCTTCTGAATCTCTTGGACCTGCCCCCTTCTCTCCATCTCATTGCCAGTTCGGGTCGCCATCCTCCCTCCCCTGGATGAAGGCAACCTCCTCCTCCCGGACTCCCTGCCTCCAGCCAACCCTCCTTCAGTTCTTCTGCCCGGGGCCGGCTGAAAGAGCTTTCTAAAACACAAATCTGCTCCTGTAACTTCCCTACCGAAAGCCCTCGTGACCTCACGATGGAGTCCAAACTCTCCACGTTGGCTCATACGCCTTTTGGGCTCTGCCTCTGCCACCCTCAACAACCTCACCTCTTACCACGTTTCTCTCCACCTGTGTGCATCCTCCATGCCAGAAATCTTTAAGTTAACTGTACGCCTTCCGCTTTCTCTCAGCTCTGAGTCTTTGCACACGTGGTTCTCTCTTTCAAGAATACATCTCCACCATTGCACTCACCAAGGGAACTCCTAGTCATTCTTCCGGGCTCAGCTTAAATGTCACTTCCTCCAGGAAGTCTTCCCCACCCACTCCCATCTCCAGGCTGATTAGGTGTATTCGTTCTGTATCTCCAGTGCTTAGTTTACGGTAATCCTAAAGTTAATCCTGATCTTAATACCAAAGCTAATACTAACATTAATACAGACTAATACTAATAGCAATCGCTTCTAAAGCCTTCATATGTGCCAGGCATTGTCCTAAGTGGTCTATACATCTTAGTTCATTTTAGCCTCTCAGATACCCTCTAAAAAGTGGGAACTGCTATTGTCTACTCTTTACAAATGAGACACTGAGGTATGGAGAAGTGGATTAACTTGGCCAAGGTCATGTGAGTAGTAAATGGTGAAGCTGGGATTTGTTATGGTTCACAAGTCAGCCTGTGTTGCAAAGACCTGTTTTCTGGTCTGTCTCCCTCACCAGACTGTAAATTCTAGGACCAAGAGGCCCACTGCTGTCTTGTCTATAGTTATGTCACCAGCATTGTGCCTGGCACACAGTAGGTGCTCAATAAATTCCTGCTGATTGAAGGAAGGCATATTAGACCTGTTGGAGAACTCCAAACCTGCCTGAGGGCAGGGAGTTGGACCAAATGACCCGTTTTGGACTCCTGCTACCTGTGGTCTAGCATTCACCGTGTAGGCTATTTCTTTAAAACTGAAAAAGAGGGGATATACGTATAGCTGATTCACTTTGCTGTACAGTAGAAACTAATACAACATTGTAAAGCAACTATACTGAATAAAAAAAACAAAAAACAAAAAAACAAACCAATTCACCAAGGGGAAGTAAAGTAGAATTCAGTAAAACCCATACACCTTTACATTCGCTATCTTATTATTGATTAATTAAGATAAGGCAGGGCTTCCCTGGTGGTGCAGTGGTTGAGAATCTGCCTGCCAATGCAGGGGACACGGGTTCGATCCCTGGTCCGGGAAGATCCCACATGCCATGGAGCAACTAAGCCCGTGCGCCACAACTACTGAGCCTGTGCCCTAGAGCCTGTGAGCCACAACTACTGAGCCCGCACTCCACAACTACCGAAGCCATGCACCTAGAGCCCGTGCTCCACAACGAGAGAAGCCACTGCAGTGAGAAGCCAGCGCACCGCAACGAAGAGTAGCCCCCGCTCGCTGCAACTAGAGAAAGCCCGCACACAGCAACGAAGACCCAACACAGCCAAAAATAAATAAATTAAAAAAAAAAAAAAAAAGATAAGGCAGGTGAAGCACCTTGCCCAGTGCTGGCAGAGAGGGAGTGCTTAATAGATAAGCAGTAATAAGCAGTGGCTCCTGGCAACAACCCGGGGAGGTAGCATGCTTTTCCCATTTTACAGATGTGGAGACTGAGCCTCCAGGAAGAGATGAAGTGACTTGCAGAGGTACATCCAGCCAGCAAGTGAAGGAATGGACATTTAAATTCCAAAAGTTGGTTCACTTTCCTCCAGAGACAGCAGGCTCTTATCACCAAATTCACAGAGAAATTTTATGTATCATGTTCACATTTCTTTTGAGGTAAGAATATTTTAACCTCCTTTGAGATTTTTTAAAATATCTGCTTTTAAGGTGTCCTTTTCTAGCTTGCCCACTTTTCAACATTTCTAAATTTTATTTCTTTTAAGGCCAGGCCAAGAAAGTATGCTTCTATCTTTTTTTTTTTTGCATTTTTTTTTTTTAATTAAAAAAATTTGGGGGGATTTTTGGCCGCACTGCGCGGCTTGTATGATCTTACTTCCCTGACCAGGGATTGAACACATGCCCCCTGCAGTGGAAGGGTGGAGTCCTAACCACTGGACCACCAGGGAATTCCCGAGATGCTTCTATCTTACTGTTGTATTTCTATAAATATCAAGTTGATGGTGCTTTATATATGTTTCACTAGAAACATATTGATCTTCTTAGTGTATTCTTGCCTTCTTTTTCTTCTGTTTGGGTTTGCTAACATTTGTGCACTACAGGAGTTTGTTAAGCATATTGGCTGAAACCCCACTTCCATCCTAATAAAGTGCGGTGGCAAGACTACTTTCTGGGGAAGAAAGACAAAGTGCATTAGGTGTGTCAGGAGTGTGCTGGGCAACATTGCACTTTATTATTTATGATATAGAAATTGCAGAGTATTTGACATGCACCTTTTTTATTTTTTGTCTGTCAAAAAATATAGCTTACTTTGTTTGTCATCATTAAGTATTAAAGAAATCTTGGATGATGAGAATGAAGAAAACTCATAAATCGCTGGTAGTTCCAATCACCTCCAGCCAATTTTCACATGTTGTGTTATTTCTTTGTTGTCTTTTTTACTCCGTTTAATTTTTATTTTACAAAGTTTGGATTCTAAATATACATGCAGTTTCATTCCTGATTTTTCTTCACTCGATATTATGTGATAAGCATTTATGTGCTTTTGATAGTCTTTATTAATAAGGTCTTTATAAATATCATTGTAAATATTTATAATACTATTTTAAGTGATGTCATCTACTTAATCATCCCAATAGTATTGAAAGTTTAAGTTGTTTCAAAAAAATTTTTTTTAAGGATCGATTTTCTAACATAGATGCTCAGAAATAGAATTACTGGGTCAAAGGTCTTGAATACTCAAAAATTTCTGCTATATATTGTTAATTTCATATATATGTGTGTGTGTGTGTGTATGTGTATATATAAATTCACATTTGCACATCTATGTTTTGAGGATGCCCATATTACCCACCCTCATCAGCATGGGATCTTACATAACTTTTAACCTTTAAAACTGTTGTTAATTTGACAACAGAGAATTGACATCTTCTTGCTTTAATTTGCCTTTGTCTGATTTCCACTGAAGTGGAATTCCTGCTCTTCTTTTTTTTTTTTTTTTAAATAAATTAAATACAATTTTTTTAGCTATTTGTCATTTTGGGTTGAATTTTTTTCAAAATTCTGGGACTTGCCATTTTCCTTTCTTTTCTATTCTTTTACTTTTTTGCATGTAGGTATATTACATTTGCCTTTTCTGCTGTTATTTCCTCGAATGCATTTAAGCACACACTGCCCTTGCCTTCCAGAGGCTGGGTAAAGCTCCCTTCCTCCCCGAGGGTGAATGTCTACACTAATCATTCAAAGTGTATTGGTTTGTGGTTCGAGCGCAGTGACCAAGGCTGGTTATGACCCTTCCCAGAAGCTTCCACAGCTCTCGCCATCTCCCTTACCCTTGGCTTCCCATTTCTGAGTTAGGTGTTTATCTGTGACAAAACCTTCTGACAAATGCCACAGCCCATCAGAGTCATTACTTCACAAAAGGTTCTTTTGAACCTCTAAATTAGGGATTTTCCTTCAATGTTGACCTTTCTGTTTTTTCAAATGATTGTCATAGATATGGGCGTCACTTCCCCTTTCAGAAACCATGCTTAGCACATCAGGGAACGCTCCTGCCATTGACCCTTGTACTTGGGAAACATAAATATCATCTCTTCCTTCCTTTTTTCCTTTCCTCCCTCCTCCTCTCCTTCCTTTGGTGAATCTTTACAGCCTCCCTGGGCGCAGAGCTGACTTCTGCTCAAGGGATAACTGGACACCACCATTCCCAAATCAGGCACTCTATGTACGGAGCCCAGGCAAGGGACCCTGAAATCCACAGATACAATAGAAATCACCTCCCAGTTCTTATCTAATCAATACTCTCAGGTGTCACCTGTTGATCAGCAGTGACCAGGGACTTCAGTGTCCTAATATGGGACACAGGTGGCTCACAGTCTTTTGGCTTTAAAAGACCTGCCCCATTTCTCTTTCCTTTAACCTGGTCCCACTGGTGGGATTGTTCCCTACATGGCAGTTCCACCCAGCATGTGATATTGGGGCTCTAAGTCTTTTTTTAACAAAATTGAAGTACAGTTGATTTATAATATATCAGTTTCAGATGTACAGCACAGTGATTCAGTATTTTTACAGATTATACTCCATTAGAAGTTATTACAAGATAAAGGCTGTAATTCCCCATGCTATACAATATATCCTTATTGCTTATCTATTTTGTACATAGTAGTTTGTATCTCTTAATCCCATTGGGACCTCTTAGTCTTTACATCCTCTCCAATGCCTTCTAAACTTCAACTCTGCCTAAACGCTAGGTGATCTTATAGTTTATTTCATCCAATCATATGAAATGGAAGATAACTGACTGTTTTGCATATACCAAAATAGCAATTTCATATGGTTCATTTTAATATTTTCAGAAATTATACAAGGGATATAGAAGCATCATTAGAAAATTAGAAAATAGGGGAAAACATAAAGAAAGGAAATATACAAATATTATCACTGGTAATATTTTGTTGTATAATCTTCCAATTGTTTCCATGTGGTACATGCCCATATAGATACACCTACACACAGAGATTTTGTAGAAATGGAATCTAACTACCTACACAAAATGTTGTAATCTAATTAGCGATATATTGTGAGCAATTTCCCATGCCAATACATGCACTTCTTTACCATTATTTTCAGTGGCTGCATCATTTTCCGTTGTGTGGTTGTACCACAAGTAAACATAACCAAAAACCCCAAGGATGAAGGGCAGGGCTCTGGGAATAGGAGAAGGATGGGGAGCATGGTCAGAGGAGCAGGGGACCAAGGTGGTGTGAAGTTACTGACACCATGGCTGGAAAGACTTTTGAGATGCTTTACACTGTGAGAGGCCCTGGAGGGGTTTGGATGGATGAGAAAGAGCCTCTGGCTCTGGAGAGGGGACCATTGGAAGCCTTAAAAGAGGCTGGAAGTCATAGTCATTTGTTCATTCATTCAATAAATATTTATTGAACTTCTACATTGTTCCAGATGTTCTCATGGGGATACCACAGTGAACAAGATAGACACAGCCCTGCTTTCAAGGAGTTTGTATTGTAGGCTGGGGGAGGGGTGGAGATCATAAATAAATAAAATAACTGCACATTGAGAAAAGTGCTAGGAAGGAAAATGAGCAAGGGGATGTGATGAAACATACAGAGGTGTTGGAAGTGGGGTTATAATCTCAGATCGGTTGATCAGGTATGACATCCCTGAGAAGGGGATATTTGAGCTGCGGATCAGAATGAGTCAGGGGGAGAAAGTTCTAGGCAGAAGAACCAGCAAGTGCAAAGGCCAAGTGGAGTCACTAAACACAACCCATGGTTTGAAACACTTTATTCATTCATGTGTTCATCCAACCTGGGTTGTGTTCCTCCTCTGTTATAGATAAGAATGGGGAATTCAGATACTATTCCTCCCTCAAGGGAGAGAGCCATCCATTCACTTCATTTATTTACTCATTCATTCATTGATTCAAACACTTTCTGAGTACTTGTTATGGGCCAGATCTTATTCAGTAAAAAAGGAAACAAAGATGAGTAAGAATTAGTTCTTTTTCTCCAGGTCTTTCTGGGCAAGAGCAAGGATGGAGAGAGGGAGCAGTCAGAGAGAAGAGGTGGCCAGTTCAGGGTCCCACAGCTGGCAAGCATCAGAGATGGGACTAGAAGGGTGTGTCCTGATTCCTAACCAGAGTTTTGTCTGCCATGTTTTCCTGTGACCCCTACCTTTCTATAACAGTCCTTTGTCTATTCGAAGTTTATGCATACAACTTCCCCAAATCCACACCTGGAAAACGCATTAGACATTTATATCATGGCAGCTCCTAAGATTAAGTCTATAAATGGTTCTGCTTCCAGTCCTCTCATGTTCACTGGATGTCATAAAAGTGGCTCAGCACAAACAGGGAGCCATCGCCTTTAACAGCTGGGTGTTAATGACTACACTTGCCAGCAGAGCTGCGTCTGGGTACCCCCCAAATATCAAACTGGAAGTCCTTGTTGGGTTGGCTGCAAGTGTGATGGGGCCAGGTGGTCAGTGAGTATGGGGTCCCGTCCGCACTTGGGGTGACCAGGGAGAGCCAGCAGGAAATATAATTGGCCAATGGAAGATTCAGAAATGTGAATAAAAAGAACTTCAGGACATATATCCTCACACGTTATCATTTGACTATGGAAAGACCCGTGATCTGGAATACCTTGACCTGAATTTGAATCCTACTTCTGCCTCCTGTAGACTGGGTGACCTTGGGCATTTCACTTAACCTCTTGGAGTCTCTGTTTCATCGTTGTAGAATAGGCATGTGGCAAACACTGCTAGTAGCCCACTGAATAGCTACTACCCCCATCTGCCTTGCTATCAGAGCCCTGGGATTCATCCACGTGGCAGTGTGCTTACTATGGGGATACATCATATTTGGTCTAAGCTAGTGATTGGTTGAGGAGCTGCCATGTGACCAAGTTCTGACCAATAGGAAGTCTGGTTGAAGGTTTATGCAAAACATTTTCCTTCCTTTTCTTTCTTGCCTTGAGTTTCTTTGTGCAAAGAAAGATGTGCTAGTGGTAGCTGAAGCAATCGTCTTACAGCCATGAGATGATGAGCCTATAAATAAAAGCCCATGCACTGGGGACAAACAGGGGGAGGACAGAAAGCTCCTGATGATAACACTTAACTGTTGCATTTGGTACGCCTTTTTACAGGAGGTAATGAAGTCATTGTTAGTCTTTGGGTGCTCTGTTACTCGCACCTGAAGCATCCCTAACGTAAGAGATAATGACAGCTATTTTCTAGAGCTCCTGGGGGAATTAAATGATATATTGTATGTACTGTTCTTGGCATATTGTCGTCACTCTCTTCCCAGATCCTCTCTATATGTAGTGTGATCTCTTACTCAAGCCTTGAGAAAGCCACCTTGGAAGAGAGTGACATGTTGGTAGTGGCATTTGCAAGATAGTTGATGGCCTCTTGAAATACTCAGAGGGCAATAATATAGTAAAGTACAATTCAGAATAATTGTCAGCGTGTGCCACCATTAGACCTGTCAGAACCCACCTCTTTGATGGAACATTTATCAAACAGATATGTAACGCAGAGGGAGTCTTTTAATAGAGGTTTTCACAAGTGTGTTGTCATCATTCATTCTAATATCCAGTGTATCCAAGGGAGCTAAGTCAGTAAATACGATTTCACCCACCTTGGTTCAGGAGTGGCCATGTGGAACAATTCTGGCCAATTAGATGGGAGAGAAATCTGCTGTAAGCTCTGCAGAAGAGTTTCCTCTCTTCTAAGAGAAAGCCACAGAAAGTGAGGGTCTCCCACTTTTCCCTGATGCTGTGGTCTCTGGTTGAGACATTTGGAATCACTGTGGCCCTGTTATTACCCTGCTGAGGATAAAACCAACACGGAGACGCAGAGGATGGCTGGAAGGAGTCCACTCTTTGATGGCAACACTGAGTTGCTAAGCTAGCCAGTCCTGGAAACTGCCCTGCACCTGGACTTTCATGAGCTAAACATGAGCTAAATATTTACTTACGGTTTATGAGTTGAGGTTTTGGGGTTTTGTTGCTGAAAGCATCCTGCCTGATACTCTGCGTTTACTTAAGAAATTTCAGTTTATGCAAAGAAAACCCAGATGTACACCCAATTTTGTGGAGCCAAGCTCTTGCAGGAAGTGAGGTGGGGCTTTGGTGAGGAAGGTCGTGCTACACTGATGGTTATGGATTGGCCAAGAGGCACCTCTGCGCCCCTGCTGGCAAGAGAGTTCAGCTCTGTTGAAGCCGCAAATTGGTAAAGGAATCGAGGTATTAGTCAGGGTTCTCCAGCAAAACAGGAGAGAGGGAGAGATTTATTTTAAGGAACTGGCTCACACAATTGTAGAGTTGGCACATCTGCAGAGTGGGCTGGCAAACTGCAGACCAAGGGAAAAGCTGACATTATAGTTCAAATCCAAAGGCCATCAGTTAGGCTTAAGTCCCAGAAGAGAGCCAGTGTTGCAGTTCAGATATGAAGGCCATTTGCTGCAGAATTCCCTCTTGCTCAGGGGAAGTCAGTCTTTTTGTTCTATTTAGGTCTTCAACTGATTGGATGAGGCCCACCCACATTGTGGAGGTCAATTTGCTTTGCTGAGAGTTCACTGACTTAAAATGTTAACCTCATTCAAAAACATCCTTGTAGGTACATCCAGAATAACGTTTGACCACATATCTCGGCACTGTGACCAAGCCAAGTTGACACATAAAATTAACCATCACATCTACTATAATAACAATAGTGAACTTGACAGGCACTCAGCAGACAGATGCTCAAAGATGCGCTTGGTTAAGGCTGGGTAGCTCTCCCCTGGCCAACAGTCTGTAACAGGTGCCCCACCTGCAGTCCCTCCCTGCTCCTAGCATTCTTTGCTCTGATTGTGCCCCCGTTCAAAACTTTCAGTGCCTTCCATTCCATCTACAAACAGAATGGAGAGCAGGCCTCTGAACCTGAAATTTGTGGCCCTCTGTGAATAAGGGTCAGTGTGTCCTCCTGCTTCTTTCCATATGCAGGTCCCACTGCCCTTCTCCCAAAACGCCTCCTCATTTTCTTCCCTCATTCTGTCCCCTTTGCTCGTCTTGTCTCCTTCATCAGCAGCAGTGGATCTCAATGCTGATTACACATTGAATTCCCAGGGAGCTATAAAAAATACAGATGCCTCGATCCCCACCCCAGTCAATTGAATCAGACTGTCTGGGAGTGAGGCGTGGAGTCTGTATTTTAAAAGTGCCCTGGGGTGACCCCAAGGAACTCTGCTCTGTATTGTCTTCTTCCCTTCCTGGGGAAATACTATCATTATTAATGCACCCTTCACCAGCCCCTCCTCCAGGCTGTCTTCCCTGGCCAGCCCCCTCAAAGCCACCTCTAAGCCCCATGGCTCCCTGAACTGCCCTTAGAGCCCTCAATTCACTCTACATTGTATTGGGCTCTCCTGAGTCTTGTACCCCTAGAGGCCATAAGTCCCAGGAGGGCAGGTTCCACCTCGGATTCTCCTGTGTGACCTACTGCGTACCATACTTTGTCATACTCTGTGCCACTGTGCACTCTGCTCCCTCTCCTGGGGTGTTTACTCCCCTCCTGTCCACCTGATGAACTCCTCTTCAACCTTCAAAGCCTTGTTCAGACATCATCTCCCTGAGGACGCCTTTCCTGACCCTGCCGGCAGAGCAAAGCATAGCCTCCTCCATCCTCACTTGCTTCTGTGCCTCTCCTCCCCTCCCCCATGGTGAGTGCACCTAGAATAGTCCTTAGGATACACTGCAGGTGCTCAATGAATCCACTGACGTTGGTTAAACGGATTTGCATTTGCGGTGAGTGCCCACCAAGACCACGCCACCCACATCTAACTACTCCTCTCTATCTCCACCCACAGTTAACAGCAAACCAGGTCTGCTGGATCCAACTTGAAAGAAACTTTTAAGGAAGGAAGGAAGGCAGGAAAGGGAAGGGAAAAAGGGGGAAAGAAGGAAGAAAATTATAAAAACAAAAATCTCTCTTTAGAGAGAGATGGTTTGGGAGTAAGCTGTTGTGAAAAGAGTGGCAAAGAGAGAGAGATTCAGCCAATGTGTCCCTTTTCCCACTAAGTACCCAACCCAAATCCCCCAAAGAAAATAAGTGCTCAGAGATAAACACATCTCCAAGGGAAGTTTCTTTTCCCCTCCCCAGGAACATTGTGGGAAGGATTCTAGAGAAGGGAAAAGGGGTCCCAAATGGCTGAGTCATTTGACATACGACAAGCAAATGGTCAGGGCCCACTGGGGAAGGAGCCCACATCGCCCCAGCTCATCTCTGCGAGGACCAAGGTCACCGCCGAGATCCTTGCACACTTCCTCCACCTCAGCCCTGCTCAGTTTGCAGGGCTGCTTTGGATGCTCCACGGATCTTTGCTCCAAAGCCACAGAGCCAGGCTACAGATGAACCGGATCCTGAGCTGGGCCAGGGCCGCGCCCCAGACTGGGAACTGAGCTGCGTTCCAGCCTCTGTCCTGCTTGGCTGACGTGATTCCGCCTTCGCCCCCAAGTCTGGCCAGGCCCCGGGTGGAGCTGGAGCTGGAAAAGTCCTGAGGAGAGAGTCACCGGTGCAAGCCACTCTGAAAAGTCGGGATTGCCATCCCCATTTCATAGATAAGGAAACCGAGGTTTATGGAGCACAAGAGACTCAACAAAGATCACACAGGCAGGAAGAGACGGTGTCGAATGGGAGCCCCGGGCTGTTGGCTTCTAAAGGCTGCCTTTTCCCTCTCTGCCACTGTAATATCTATGGTGGTGGCAGGTCATACTCTTCTTTTGTTCCTGAGTGACACTGCTGAATTATTTTTAAGAAAAAAAGCAAAAAACCGAACTCTGCTCTACTCAAACTGGGCTCAAATGCAGCCACCAAGAGGGCAGAAGTCTTCCCTTTAAGAGTTGTTGGGTATTGACTGAGCCTAGATCCCCACCAGGCCCTGTGCAGGGCACTTGGGAGAGCGCAGAGCATAAGACAGACATGAAACCTGTCTTCATCCATCCCACGGTCTAGGTCTGGCTTCCATCTGACCCCAATCAAGCTGACACTCGGCGCTGGTAGCGTGACATCCACGGCTCTCGAGTTCCATGCACTTGACCTAATGTCTTGAGTTGTTGGTCCTAAGCAGGGCCACACCAGAAAGGACAGGGCAGAAAAAAAGGAAGAACAGATAGTTAACCAGCCAGAACATGCAGGGACGTGGTGACTAGGAGCTTTCATAAAAGAAGGGGACTGAGGGGAGGAGGGAATGTATATTTAGAAACAAAGAGTCTGACCAACTTAGTGGAGAGAAAGGAGAAAAAAACCCCGAATCCCCGCAGTAACCTGTTTGCAGGAGCTGCCTAATTTAGCAGAAAATCACACACACTGGTCCTGGCACAGGCTGAAGGAAGGTATTTCCTCCCCAGCTTGGGTCAAATTTCATTCATAGGTACTGTCTAAAATTAGACCCTCTGCTTTCATTCTGGTCCAAACTCCCTGCCTAGCGTAATATTTGGGAGAAACAGGCACTCCATTAAAAGTGTGCCTTCCTCCCAGTGGCCCCTGGCCTGGGAAGGGCTGGGCCCTGTCCTCAGCTGGCGGCCGCTGCGGCTCATAAACCCGGGTCTAAATTCAAAGCATCCGCTCTGACTGGTGACCTCTGGTTCCCAGGCAAACCCATGCCTCCTCCTCCAGCTCACACCCAAGACCTGGTCAGGTCACTGGGAGGGACCCATTTTAGGCCTGAGACCTTCTGTCTGCGGGTGACTCCCCAGAGAGGGAAGATGGCCTGGGAAGAGGTGCTTGTCACCCCTGGCCACGTGTTGGGGCTTCTTGCTGGGGCATGTCCTACTGTTCCCCTCTTTTCTGGACTCAAGGAACCTGCCATCCAGGCCTTTCAGTCTTGGACAAAAATAGTTTTATTGTTATTGTTATTCTCCACATTAATATAACATCAAGGAAGGACTTGGTGGAATCAGCACCATGTTTGGACCAATTCATTCATTCAGTGAATGTTTACTGAGCACTTTGTATTTGGAGCCTTTTGGTTGTGAGTAACAGAAAAGAGAAGGACACCTTGGGCGCACCTGGCCTCCAAGAGCTGGACATGTGCCAAGGATGGGCTGGACTCACAGCCTGGGCCTGGTGGTGGGGAAATCCAGCACCTCTACTTCCTCCCAGCAACAGTGTCAACTCTTCTCTCACTGCCTGATGGCCTTTCTGCTGCTCAGACCATGTGGCAGAACGTGGCTCCTGTTGCATATGGTCTCAGTTCCAGCCATCTCCACGGAGACTCCTCTTTCTGGGTTTCAATTCCAAAGTCCCAGGGAAGGTTTCTGATTGGCTTAGCTTGTACCAGGTGCCCACCCCTCAACCAATCAACAGCAGCCAGGACGGGCCATTTACTAGCATGGTAGATTCTGCTGCAACCATGTGAATGGCATGAGGAAGAGACATTCCCAGAAGTAAAGAGACAGTTTTAACCCTTTGCAGTTGCTGCTCTGCAAGTGGCCTGTGGAAACACAGAAAAGGACCTTGACCCAGGCACAGCAAGTTAAGGAAGGCTTTCTGGAAACCTCTATGCTGGGTGAGTGAGATTTAGCCAGGATGTGAGAAGGAAGAGTGGAGAAGGTTGTTCAGAGAATGGCACAGGCAAAGACCTCAAGGCAAAACCCAGGTCTCCCAGGGTAGGAGTCCTGGCACCACCAGTCTCCAGCTGCGCTGAACTCAGGCAAGTCATGTTGCTTTCTGAGCCTCAGTTTCCTCATCTGTAAATGGGAATCCTAGCACCTTCCTCCAGGAGTTATGAGGATTGAATGAGACTACGTCCACAGTAGCACCTGGCATGTGGGTAGCTCAGCGTGTGTCAGTTGACTCTGTTCACCCTGGGTGCAGGGGCCCCTTCTGGGCAGGTGATGTCCCACAGCTGGTCCCTTCTCACCTTCAGTCTCAGCTCAGCCATCACAGGGCATCATCACAGAAGCCCTCCCTGACCAGCCTTCAAAGTGGGCTTGCCTTTAACTCCTAATATATCATCTTAGTTCCCTCCTAGAACTTTTCTCAATTTGCAGTTATTTGGTTTGTCTTTTTTTAAAAATTGAACTATATTTGACATATAACATTGTGTAAATTTAAGGTGTACAATACGTTGATTTGATACATTCCTTTATTGCAATATGATCACCACCATAGCGTTAGTTAAGACCTCGATCACACTGCATAATCATCATTTCTTTTTAGTGGTTGGAATAATTAAGATCTAGTCTCTTAGCAAGTCTGATGCTTCCAACACAAAACACTCTACTGTGCATGAGGTCTCTAGGACTTACTAACTACTCGTCGCAAGTTTGTAAATGACATCTTTCCTATTGTCTTCTCATTTATAACCTGGTTTTGCTTGAGGCTGAAAGGGCCATGAAGGCAAGGACGGTGCCTGTTTTGTTCTCTGATGTACCCTCATGATACGCAGGGTGCCTGGCACCCAGTAGGTGCTCCATCAGTGTCTGCTGTATCAATGAATGAGAGGATGCAGACACGTAGAAAAGAAATCTTGTCGGTCTCACAGGGGAGGGTTGGATTTCTCAGACAATCTCTGGCTGAGGGCTCCCTCAACAAAGTCACTTGACAGCTACTTGAGTCCTGAGCCCCCGGATGAGAACCCCTCCCACACCCTAGTTCAAAGGCTTTGGTGCTCCGGGCCGTCACCCAGACCTACAGTACCTGGAAAACTCAGGTGGACTCCCAGCCATCCTATTCTCTGGGACTCCTCCAACCAGGCCTTTTAAGTTGGGAGGTGGAACGGACTTGGGCCTGGGGCTCTAGCTCTGGCCCCGGACTCCCTGGGACTTGCCCTGGGAGAGATTTCTCCTCAGGGCCTGAGCAGAGGCTTCTCATCCTCCCCATCTTACTCTCTCTAGGGGTGATGAACTCCATCCGATAGAGGAGCTGGGAAGGATAAGAGCAGAGCCTGGTCCAGGTGGCCCCCCAGCTGCAGCACTGGGGTGTGTCTTGGTATCAGCCCCTGCGCAAAGGCTGACCCCACTTCCCATCATTTTCTCCCCCATCCTTGGCCATTCTCCTCCCTCACTGACCTCCTGCAACTTCCTAGAAACCCTCCCCTGTCTCCCTTCTTGTCTTAGCTTGGCTTCCCCACTACAAACCTTGAAATGAGGATGTGAGTCTAAGTAGTCATTTGGAAAGTGGTGCCCAAAACTGCTGACAAAGGGAGTGGGGCCATGAGACAGGCAGGGGTAGGGGGCCCATACTGAGTGCATTAACAGTGAGGGTTCTATCCTGCTCCTGCCCTGCGAAATGGTGTCGAACACCTGCCCAGCCCACCAGAGGGGCGGGAGCCATTTGTTGAGGGGTCCTGTGATGAGTGTTAACTCCCCAGCCCTGTGGCCTGGGCTGTCTGTAGGGAGCCTCAGTCGACTTGTAGGAACTTCTGGTCCGTCCTCTTTGGGTCGACGTGCAGGGGAACGGTGAGTGCTGAGGGCTTATGGGCAGGGGCATCTGCTGCCCCACCCATCACCCCAGCCCTCTGAGTGGCCTCTCCCGCCACCCCGAGGGCTCCCACTGATTGTTCACTGCCCCCTCACCCCAAGGACCTCTCATGCATCCCTGATGGTTGACTCTGCACTGGTCCATCAACCCCGGAAGAATTGCCCACCCTACCCCCACCCCAACCAGGACCCTTTATGTCCCCATTTAACCTCCCAATGACCCCTGTTCCCTTTGCTCAACCCTTTCCCCTGCCTCCTGTCCAGGAACTTGGAGATGTGAGCAGGACTGGGCGAGATGTTACCTCCCTGAAGCGGCAGGAGGGTGGGGGAGGGTGGGTCCGCTTCCTGAACGTCTCCTCCTGGGATCTTCTGTGTCCGATGGAGTGAGTCACGTCCTCCGCCTCTCCCCAACCTGGCCCCTCTCCTCGTCTCTCAGAGAGGGGCTGGCCCTGCCTTCTTCCTCCTGTTTCCCCATTGAGAGAAAAGGATCTGCTCAGACTCCGGGTGGCCCAGGGTACAATGAGGTTCAGCCTGCATGATCCAATCGGCCCTACGGCTGGGCTCAACGGTCTAGCCCCTCCTTAGGCAGGAACACAGCCTCTGGTTTTCTAGGGGGCTAGCCAAGGCCTTGAAGCATCAGGTGGGGCCCTGGACAAGGGAGGAGAACATGTAGCTACAGCCCTGCTCTGAGGAAAGCGTCTATTTTACAGGTGAGAAAACGGAGGCTCAGAGAAGGTAAATCACTCACCCAAGACCCCAGAGCTGGCCAGTGTCCGATGCCAAAGCCCAGTGTTCTAACTTGCAGAAGCACTGTATGTCCAGGCCTGTGCCATTCCTTACGAGAGGTGCAAAGAGGGGTACCCCATGGGTGCCCCATGGAGCCCGGGGCAGAGCTGGGAAATGAGGTTGGCCTCTCTGCCCACCATCTTCGCTGCCTGGCCCTCTGCTCTCCACTCCTGCCCTCTGTGATCCACTTGCCACAGAGCAGCCAGGGGGAGCTTAAAAAAAAGTTCTGATCGTGTCACTCCCGTTTACAACCTTCCAGCGGCTTCCCACAGCCCTGAGAATGAAATCGGAACTTTCCACAAGGGCCCGCGTGGCCTCCTTCTCCAATCTCACCTGGACCCTCCACCTTACTCACTGCTCCCCGACTCGAGTCCCCTGGCTGTCCCCAGATACCCCAAGTTCGTCTGCGGTAGTAGGCATCTCTGCTGAAAGCTCGTCACCCCTGTCATCCGGAACAGCCTGTCCTGACCCTACAGTCGGAAATATCTTTTAGTCTTACTGCTAGGTCACCTGATTGTATTTTCTCACCACCTGCTGTATTTCCTCATTTACTCGATGATTTACTTGTATATTGTCTCTCCCCTGCTAGAACATGGGCTCCGTTAGGGCAGGTACTTGTCTGACCGCCTCACTGCTTTATTCCTAGTGTCCCAAGGGTGTTTGGCACATAAGTGGGGCCTCTAGTCAACAGGCATTTGTTGAATGACAGACACTTCATTTCCAGAGCTTGAGCACAACGCTTGGAATTTGGTCTGCTCTACTGGGCAGCACTGAATGCAGGTACACACACAGGGAGACACACACACACACACACACACACACACACACACACACACACACGCGGCTCCAGGAGTGCACGCAGACCCTGGCCATGGCTCCAGCTTCCCCTACTTTCAGATCCAGGGACGACTTGGAGTTTGGGATGTGTCATCATTGTTGTTAACACGCCATGTCTGGCGTCTCAGGACCACTCACGTAGCATCCCGCCAGCCGGCCTTCTTTGCCCTCTCAGTCTGTCTTCCTACATGGGAACAAGGCATGTCCTCAGCCTCGCAGGCAGATCTGGCTGCGCTTGCCTGGTTAGTGGCCTCAATGGTCATGAAACCCACTCACCTTTATGAACATCTTTGACAGCCTTTATGGAGGTGTCCTTCTGGACATCATCGTAAGTCTCTGCCTCTGTCTCTTTCAGTGCCTCTACCTGTCTGTAGATTTCAGTCTCTCTCTTTCCCATTATTTTATTATAAAAGTGACCCTCAATCCAAGAGTCTGTTCCCCCTAAAGAGAAGCAGCTGGACATGACCCAAGTGTCCACGTTTCCCTCCCACCTAATTCTAATTGCTCATTCGTAGGCCAACTGCTGAATCTCTCGCTCTCTCTTTGTCTGTCTGTCTCTTTCTCTCCCACTCTTCTCTCTCTCCTCCAACCCCCGCTCCCCCCCACCCCCCACACAAACACACATTATATACCCATACCAAACATTCATTCTCAGGGACAATTCTGTGTTCTCCAAGGAGATCAAATTTAAAATGCATGCAGTGGTCAGAAAATGACCTCAGTGAGTACAGTGCGCCAGTTACAGGATGATAATTCCACAGCTCCTGTGTTGGGAGATGCAGGTGACTGTGGACAGGGCAGGCTGGCTAGCACGTGACCTACCCTGAGGGGAGCCCCCCACGCAGCTCTGGCCAAGCATTGCTGTACGGATGGGGGCCCACTGTGGTCACATCTTCTCACGCTTCAAAAGAGGCCAGAAAATCATTTTAACTTTTAAAAAAATCTGAACTCTTTCATTCAAAAATGTGGATAAATCCAAATGTACACACTCTATGAGCACAACATAACATGTCTGCCGGCACTGAGCCCTGGACTGCCAGTCTAAGACTTCTGCGTGAAATCTGTAAGAAGTAAGAGGAAGTGTGTGTGTGTGTGTGTGTGTGTGTGTTTGGTAGGATGACGAAGCTCTTTCCTTCAGTTACAAATGGAGCATAGTTTCTGATCCAATTGTAATAACCTATATTATCCCCTTACATTTACATTATTCCCAACTATTTCCCTATTTTTAGACATTTAAATTATTTCAAGGTTTTTATTACCACTGTGCTGAGATGAACTTCCTTAAAGTTGGTTCTTTACATTCATCCATCTTTGTACACACATCTGTCACAGACCTGGACTGTAAAGTTCTGTTTCTAAGATTGTCTTCTTTAAGAACTTCTAAAACAAAACACATCTTATTTTTCTTTGTATGCCTATTGCCTGACTCTCTTCCTGGATCATAGAAGGCATTCAGTAAATGTTTGGTGAATGAAGAAACAGGGTCAGAAAAGAAAGAAAGTCAGCTTTACTATGCATCAAGGGAAAGTTCAGTGATTTTATAAAGTTGAGTCATGGTAATCAAAGCACATTTAACCAGCAAGACGTAGACCCATTTTTCTGCTAATGTCACACTATATCATTAAATCACTTCCCTCTACCCTTGATTCTACCCAACTCCCCATCCACACACCTGGAGTTTGTATCATGGGACACAGAAGACAATTCACATTTCCCTGGAGTAATGATTATGATCGAATTCTCAAACCTGGGGTTTGGCCTTTATTATTATTATTTTTAATTTAGTTATTTATTTTATTTTTGGCTGTGTTGGGTCTTCGTTGCTGCGCACGGGCTTTTCTCTAGTTGTGGCGAGCTGGGGCTACTCTTCGTTGTGGTGCGCGGGCTTCTCATTGCAGTGGCTTCTCTTGTTGCAGAGCACGGGCTCTAGGCGTGCGGGCTCAGTAGTTGTGGCACAAGGGCTTAGTTGCTCCGCAGCATGAGGGATCTTCCCGGACCAGGACTTGAACCCATGTCCCCTGCATTGGCAGGCAGATTCTTTTTTTTTTTTTTTAATTAATAATTAATTAATTTATGGTTGTGTTGGGTCTTCGTTTCTGTGCGAGGGCTTCCTCTAGTTGTGGCAAGCGGGGTCCACTCTTCATCACGGTGCGCGGGCCTCTCACTATCGCGGCCTCTCTTGTTGGGGAGCACAGGCTCCAGACGCGCAGGCTCAGCAATTGTGGCTCACGGGCCTAGTCACTCCACGGCATGTGGGATCTTCCCAGACCAGGGCTCGAACCCGTGTCCCCTGCATTGGCAGGCAGATTCTCAACCACTGCGCCACCAGGGAAGCCCAAGCAGGCAGATTCTTAACCACTGTGCCACCAGGGAAGCCCTGGCCTTTATTTTTTAACTCAAATTAAAACCAGTTTGAGCCCTCAAATGACAGATGGGCAGGAAGCCCAAGGTCTGCCTCTTGGGTACCTCCCTGCACCTGAATTGCCCATGATCTCCAGGGTTTATACAGTCAGAAATAAAAGTCAGCCAGCTGGTAATAAATCTTGCCCTCGCAAAACTCTGAGTGTGAGGACCTCCTTAACTTTTCACCCCGGCACCTTGCTTGCTTCACCTTAGTCCCAACCCTCAAAAGGCAAAAAGCCATTCCCAGGTACAACCCCAGTTTATCTAAGGAGGGAATTTCTCTCCCGGTGACTGCAATGGGTCATAGATGTTTCCTTGGTTCCCAGAAAGCCTCGCCTCTTTGGGCTTCTTTTTCTTGTGTTTGAATGTCAAGGCCAAAGGGAAAGGGAATAATTAGCAATCAGTTTCTGTGTCCATCTAATCCTCTCCAATATGAATAAGAGAAGGCTATTCCGTCCCGTTCCCGTAGAGGGGAAAGGGAAAATCCCAAAGTTAGAAATGTGGAAGTGGCATGTTTTCCTTCAGGGCTGACTTGCTAATGGGTATGAGGTTTCTGTCTGGGGTGGTGAAAATGTTCGGGAATTAGTTAGTGGTGATGGTTGCACAACCTTATGAGTATATTCAAAACCACTGAATTGCACACTTCTGATAGGGTGAATTTTATGGTATGTGAATTACATTTTAATTAAAATTTTTTTTAAAAAACATGAGTTAAATTATTTGCCTCTGCCCTCTGCCAGCTGTGCTCTGCTGGCCCTGGGATTTGGATCTCTCGCTGCTAAATTGTTCCTCCCTGAACCTGGACCCTGGGCCGGAGGCTCACTGGGCAGAGGATCTGGCCAGGGCTGGCCCAGGAAGCCCAGGGATCTTCTGTGATCCATGGGCCACTCTTGCTGAAGGGTAGATTTATGGCCTGGCGGCTCCCAGGGTAACAATGAGTGTGGGTGGGGCCAGTAGGCAGAGGCTGCTACGAGGGTAACAAGGGACTGGAAGTGAGAATGTTTTCTTTCCTAACTCCAGGAGAGAAAAGGGGTGGGGTAATCTCAAATGAAGAAGGAAACGATTCCCGTATTCTCAATTTAGTAGCTGAAAAAGATCATTGAAATGATTTTAAGTGACAGAATGGAAGTTACTCTTTTTATAATCGGGGTCCTTCTTGATCTATATTTGATTTTTAAAATATATTACTTCAGAATAATTTTGGCTTTGTTATCACTTTAAACTGAAACCCTTGAATCTCCTGGATCAATTACCACACTGGCCCACTGTCACACATGGAAGCTCTTCTCCCTTACCCCTTCTCTAGGGACTGGGGATAGAGTGAGTAATCTTATTCTACAGGTGGGCAGGGTTCTTTTTTGTGTTCTCTAGTTAGGAGAGGAGAAGATGGAAAGATCTCTTATGGAGCAATTAATCTAAGTCTTCAAATGATAAACACTATAAACTATTGAGGTATTTTGAGAATGCTTTATCCTCAATAACATTTCCTCAAACATTTTCAATGGCAATCAGTGTAAAAGTTTGGGCTGTCTCTATTTAAATGTCTGAAGCCCAACTTAAATTGCCTTAAAAAGAATTTATTGGTTCATGTAAACTAAAGCAGAGTGGACTTCAGGCATGGCTTAATCCAGGGTACCAAGAAAGATCGTCAGGCTCCAGTTTCTTTTTTCTCCATTTCTTGGCTCTGCCAAAGAAAAGTCTTATTGCAAAGGTCTCGTTGCAACTCATTGGCTGAGTCATATACTCACTCCTGAATCAATTACCATGTCCAGGGGAATGCAATGTTAAAATTGGCTAGGCCTGCATCTTGTGCCCATTTTTGGAGTAAGGATGAAATCCCATATTAACCATGTGGATGAGCAAGGGCAACAGGGTAGTTCTTTAGAGAAAAATTGTTGTATATTTGCTAGGAGAGGGGAGAACGGATGTTGGGTGACAAGAACAACAAGATGTAGATTAAAAGCTTGGATTGCTGTCTTGGATCAATTCCAGGCCTGCCTTTATTAGCCATGTGACCTTCCCAAGCTTGGGTTTTTCATTTGGAAAGCGGGGATAATAGTAGTACCTCCCTCTTAGGGTGGTGAGGATTAAGTGAGAGTCCATGCAGAACATTTAGCATAGTGTCTGAACTAGTCAGTGCTCTTTAAATGATAAGACTACTACTATTACGCATTAATTTGCATCCATATAGAAAGAATCTTGTCACCAATAGAAAGTGTTTTTAAAGAGAAACCTAAAAAAAAAAAACGCTTAATTTTTTTTCTTTTCCAAATGAAAGACCCAGGAATGAGTATATAAGTAGAAAACTACAAAGAAAAACAGAGGATTGTCAGGAGACTCAGAAGAGTGGTTACTTTTGAGGGAGAGGAAGGGCATGTGATAGGAAAGGAACACTAAGTTTTCTTGATGTTTGACCTGGTAGGTGACCCCATGGAGGCGTGCTTTAAAACGCACATGTGCCGAGGCTGGCTAGCTCTTTCCTCTTCCTCTGGGAAACACGCACAGTCCACACTTCCCAGCCTCCCTTGCAGTGAACGTGGCCATGAAACTGAGTTCTGGCCCATGGAACATGGGAGGAAGTGCTGTGTGCCACTTCCAGCCCTGACCGGTGAAACCACTCTGTCTTCTTGCATCTCTGCCTGGATGTTGATCTCCAAGGTAACCTTGGAAGCCTAGTGATGAAGATGGTGGAGATGCAATCATTCTGGATCCCTGAGCCACACCCTGGAGTAGAGGGCTCCCCTTCCCACACACTGTCGCTGTTCAGGATTACCTGTTTTGACTTTACAACCAAAGTAAGTTCTTTTGAGTGAAGTCACTGAAACGTTAGGGTTTGCAAACCTTGACTCATAGGATACATAATGTTTTATATACTTTTCAGTATGTATGACAGAGCTGATAATAAAAAAATGTAAAGAACAAAGGAAAATGAAGGCTAGATGCAGATCATGGGAATAGCAGGAAAGCAGGACGACCTCCCACATTCAAAGCATTTCCAATTCTTATTTCTGGAGTGGGTACAGCTTCAAGGGTGGAAGCTAGAAGACACTTTCCTATCTACATTTTTCTGATCTTTTTGAAGACTCTGTCATGTGGGTAGAAACTCTGAAATGTTCTTTCTGAACTACTTCCTCCAGGCTGTGTGAGGCTGAAAGGAGAGGAAAAAGAATAGTAATAATAATAACAATAGCAGGTACTGTTTATTGAGTGTTTGTTCTAGCCAGTTACCCTGCTCAGCCCCAAACCACAGGTCTCTGGGAAGTATCTTTGTTTCTATTTGAGAGAAGAAGTAACCCGAGAATGTTACTGAGGATTCCAGCACTGCGCCCCTTACCCCTCCACAGGGCTGATAAGTAAGGGGGACTTAGTGCAAAGGTGGTGTCTGATGACCTGTGAAATCTGCCCAGAAGTGGACATGGGGAGCAGTGGGGTGAGGCACAACACAGCCCTGAGGTCACTCCCTGGGCTCTCTCTCCCACCCGCTTCTCTTCCCAAAGACGGAAAGAGTCCAAGCCGGGAGGGTTGCTTCCATGGGGGCTGAACTGATCCCCTCCACTCAAGTCTTTTCACTTCTCATTCTTTTAGCTCAGTATCTGGATGAATCTCATATTTCCTTCTCCTTGTCACCTTCACCCAGGCAGTTCCTATCTGCCTCACCTCTCAGAAGAGCGTTTTACTAACTTCTTAATCATTTTTGTTGAAGAAAATGAAGATTTGTGGTTAAACACAACACTCACCTGCTAATCCCTACCCACGCCCCACAAAAAGAGGACCCAGAACTGTCTGGGGTCCCATCCAAGGTCTTTAAGCAAACCAGGCACCCCTGTAGGAAATTTCCACACTCCAGGGCCCAAAAGAAGGGGATGCAGAAAACACAGGTGACATTCAAAGCCATCCTTGCGTGCAGAGACACACTTGACCTTGACCACACAGCCCACAGAGAGGAGGTGGGCAAGTTCTTTATACTGAGGAACGTATGTACTTCTAATATGGCCCAGTGCCCTTCGTGCTTCGCCCAGGAGAAATCACATATAAGGATGGAGAATTCTAGTCCCAGGCTCTGCTCCGAAGGATCTGCAGGAATGGGTGGGGAGGTATTGGTCATGAAGGCTTGGCTTCACAATGACAGGATGTTGCTTCCCTCTGAGTCCCACCCATCCCAGGCCACCCTGGGAAGAAAATGCTGTACTTTAGCACTCGTGAGAGAAAAGAAAGCCAAAGGCACACTATAGGACAGAGACTTCTTTTTTCCCCAGGAAATATATTTCTGACAAGAGAAGCCAGCACAAAAATGCCACTGTCTCCCATCATCACTCAGCACAAATGGTGACAATCATGGGCTTTCCCACCACCAGCCCCTTGGGAGGAGCCTGTGGGAAGCCCTCCATCCCAGGATTTAAGAGCATGAACTTTGGATATACTCAGATCCATGTTTAAATCCGGAATCCTCTGCTTCCTAGCTGTGACCTCAGGCTAGTGATTTGATCCCCTTGGGTCTCAGATGTCCCGTGAAGTTGCTGTGAGGATTAACCATGTTAGGGTATGGAGATGGCTTAGTGCAGGGTCTGGCACTTAGCAAGCACTCCGTAAATGGTGGATACTGTCATGATTTTGCTGGTCTGTATAGAGAAGATTGGTGTCTATGATTGTTCTAGAAAAGGAGTCTGCAGGGCTGTGGGATGACAAACTGAGAGCTGTTAGGATCAGGGAGACGATGAGGGCTGGAGAGAAGGAAACGGGGAGCGGGCGACACCTCCAGGGCCTTGTTGCCAGAGTGCCCCAGAAGGAGGTCAGTGAAGATGTGTGTTAGCCCTGTGCAAGGTGTGGAGGAGTGTCCTGGGGTCTGCGGGTAGAAATTGAGGGTCCACCTATGACCACTCGCCCCCTACCCACCTCCACTGCAGGACACTCTTCCCACTGCCACTGTCCAGGGTTATCTCCCTGCCAGGATTCCTTGCAGAATCCTGATTTTGCCTCCACATTGAGGACACACAGATCTGTGCCTCAGGATGGACTTATGTTGACAGAGCCCCTGAGGCTGATGCATAAGGGAAAGGATGGTGAGAACCAACATTGTTGCTCAGGTAGGATGAGCAGAGTGGCCTGACCAGCACCGCCCCCCGCCATAGGTAGAATGTCAGGATGTCATGTCATAATGAGAAGGTGGCTTGGACTAGACTAGGGACTCAGAACCCCAGGTGAGAGGAGCTCCTCCCCTCTCCAACCCCTTCTCTTCCCCTCTTCCCCCTCCTCTTTTTCCCACCCCCCCCAACTCCTCCCCTTCACTCCCCCTCTTCTTCTTTATGCATACATCTAATACACATGGTAACAAGTTCAAACAGCACAGAAGGGTATATCCTTCAAAGGAATCTCACTCTCATCTCTGATCCCCATCCTCAGTTTACCTGCCCAGAGCCACCATTTATAAGCATACCTATGGAAGCATGTAAGTTGGTGGGTATGCATTTTACACAAATACTAGCATGCCACATAGATGTTTTGGTACTATGCCTTTTTCACCTAGCAGTATATATTTAAGCTGGTTTTACATGCATCTACCTTAACAGCTGAATAATGTTCCATTGTATGGACGTACTGTAATTTACTTAATCAGCCCACAGTTGATGAACATTTAGGGTGTTTCTACTCTTGCTACCAATAATGCAGCAAATAATATTATCATGATGTTAATAATAATGATATGTTTAAGCTCACAGGAAACATCCTGACCAGGCCCACCCGTAAGTGGCTGCAGGGAAAAAGAAATTAACATATCCCTTCTGAGTCTGGCTGGAACCAGGGAATATTTGCAACCACTTATCACCTTTTTCACTTTACCTCCTCACCTCCCCCTCTTTGTTGTAGGAAAGAAACTAGCATCCAAACCAGGGCAAGATGGTTCTTTGGGATAGTAGTCCACCATCTTCTGCTGGCTTTCTGAATAAAGTCACTATTCCTTGTCAAAAAAAAAAAAAAAAAAAGAATTTCACTGAACTTGCAACTATGAATACCATCTGGTCTCTTTGGGCTCCTTGTGTCAGTGGACCAGCAAAGGCAGAGGTTACTCTACTGTTAGAGAAAAATAGACTCTGATTACCATGAGAAGCTAGGCAGCATTTTTGTAACTCAAAGGATTCATGGGGGCATCTCTTGGTGCTTCCATGCCTACTTAAGTTGTGAATAGGTAATTGCAGCAGCCGTAGTCCACCATGGCCTGATCGCTGCTCAGACCCCTCAGAGTCACCTTCATCCCCCAACACAGTCAAGGAACCTGGACTAGCTGAAGATATACAAATGGCAAGCAAATGCATTAAACAGCATTAATCATTAGGGAGATTCAAATCAAAGCTACGACGAAATACCACTCACTTCCATTAGGATGGCTATTATTTAAAAATGGAAAATAACAAGTGTTGGGGAGGATGTAGAGAAATTGAACCCTGTGCATTGCTGGTGGGAATGCACAATGGTGCAGCCACTGTGTAAAATAGTATGGTGGTTCCTCAAAAAATTAAACATAGAACTACCATATGATCCAGCAATTCCATTCCCATGTATATAAACAAGAAAATTGAAAGCAAGGACTCAGATACTTGTGCATCAATGTTCATAGCATTATTCTTAATAGCTAGAAGGTGGAAACAACCCAAGTGTTCATCAACATATGAATGGATAAACAAAATTGTGGGTGTGTGTGTATCTGTGTATATATAATGGAATATTAGTCAGCCTTAATAAGGAATGAAGTTCTGATACCTGTTTTAATATAGAAAGCGTTATGCTAAGTGAAATAAGCCACACACAAAAGGGCAAATATTGTATGATTCCACTTACATGAGGTACTTAGAACAGGCAAGGTCATAGAGACCAGAAGTATAATAGAGGTTACCAGGGGCTAAGGGAAGAGGGACATGGAAAGTTATTTTAGTGGATATAAAGTTTCTGTTTGGGATGATAAAATAGTTCTGGAGGGCTTCCCTGGTGGTGCAGTGGTTAAGAATCCGCCTGCCAATGCAGTGGACATGGGTTCAAGCCCTGGTCAGGGAAGATCTCACATGCCGCGGAGCAATAAAGCCCACGAGCCACAACTACTGAGCCCACGTGCCACAACTACTTAGCCCATGTGCCACAACTACTGAAGCCCCCGCACCTAAAGCCCATGCTCCACAACAAGAGAAGCCACCGCAACGAGAAGCCCACACAACACACGAAGAGTAACCCCCACTCACCGCAACTAGAGAAAGCCCCCACGCAGCAATGAAGAACCAACGCAGCCAAAAATAAATAAATTAAATAAATAAATAAATAAACAAATAGTTCTGGAAATGGATAGTATTGATGGTTGTGCAATACTGTGAATATACTTAATGCCACTGAATTGTTCACTTCAAAACAGTTAAAATAGTGACTTTTATGTTATGTATATTTTACCACAATAAAAAATTCAAAAAAGGTTAAAACAAACAAACAAACAAACAAACAAAGATAATAATGATAGTAGTTAACATTTGTTGGGCTCTTAACCAGTGCTGGACACTTTCATATATGTTTCATATAATATATTTTCCTGTATTAAGTTATTTAACCTTCAGAATAAATCTAGGTGGCAGGTGCTATTATTGTCATTTTGTGGATGAAGAAGTCAAGGCACAGAGAGATTAAATACCTTGCCTGCTTCTTTGCACACATGAATGATTATATTTGTAAAGTAAATTCCTAAGAGTTTATTTTAAATTTTGATAGCATTTACCAAATTGTCCTTCTAAGACATTGTACCAGTTTATATTCTTATCGACCTTGCATAAAAGTACCTATTTCCTTCATATATTTCATATCTATATACATATCCATGTCTATATCTACAGAGGGAAAGAGAGAGAATAAGATAGGAGAAAACTTGTGACAATTTGCATTCCTTTTATTATGAGTAAAGTTCAAAGTTCAAAGTCACTTTTATACGTTCAAAGTCACTTTATTTACTTTTTCATGAGTCCTTTGCTCATCTTTTCTTTTTTTTTAAATTAATTAATTTATGTATGGCTTCGTTGGGTCTTCGTTTTCTGTGCGAGGGCTTTCTCTAGTTGCGGCAAGCGGGGGCCACTCTTCATCGCGGTGCGCGGGCCTCTCACTATTGCGGCCTCTCTTGTTGCGGAGCACAGGCTCCAGACGCGCAGGCTCAGTAATCGTGGCTCACGGGCCCAGTTGCTCCGCGGCATGTGGGATCTTCCCAGACCGGGGCTCGAACCCCTGTCCCCTGCATTGGCAGGCAGATTCTCAACCACTGCGCCACCAGGGAAGCCCTCATCTTTTCTACTGCTGATCTTTTTTTTTATTACTTTATAAGAACTCTGTATATATTAATAATAATCATTCTTTTTAAAAAATTATTTTATTTAAAAATGTACTATTAAATGTTTTATACAAAGAGACAATTAAGGATGATATATACCTTCATGCAAAGAATAATAACTCAGCTTAAGAAGTAGAACATTTCCAGTAGCTTCAAAGCTCCCTGGATTCTTCTCCCATTGTACTCACCTACCAACCCTCACACCCTACACTCCAGGAAACTATTACCCTGAATTTTGTGCTAATCGTTTCTTTTCTTTTCTTTGTTGTTTTACCACATATGCATATATTCCTAAACAATATATTGTTTAGTTTTGTCTGATTTTAAATTTCATATAAATACACTGTGTGTATTTTTCTGTGACCTCCTTCTTTCATTCTCATAATTTTGAGAGGCATCCACATTCATGTGTAGAAACTGTGGTTCATTAATTATTAACACTATTGAGTGTTTTATGACTATGCTATTTTAAAAAAATTCAACAAAGTTAACATTTATTTAGTATTATTTATATAATTAATATTATTCAATTTTGTCAATTACCCAATGATGTCTTTTAAAGCCCTGGCTCCCTCCATCACCCACCTCAGTTCAGGAGTGTACATTGTATTTAGTTTTCATGTCTCTTCATTCACCTTTAAAGTGGAGTGTTTCTTTTGCATTTCTTTATTTTTCATGATATTGACAGTTAAAAAAATTTTTTGTTGGAGTATAGTTGATTTACAATGTTGTGTTAGTTTCAGGTGTGCAGCAAAATGAATCAGTTATACATATACATATATCCACCTTTTTTTTTTTTTGGCTGCGTTGGGTCTTAGTTGTGGCTCATGGGATCTTCACTGAGGCATGAGGGATCTCTTGTTGCAGTGTGTGGGCTCTTCACTGTGTCGTGTGGGCTCCTCTCTAGTTGTGGTGCCCGGGCTTCTCTCTAGCTGTGGCATGCAGGTTTTCTCTTCTCTAGTTGTGGTGCGCGGGCTCCAGTGTGTGTGGGCTCTGTAGTTTGCAGCATGCAGGCTCTCTTGTTGAGGCGCCTGAGCTCAGTAGTTGTGGCACATGGGCTTAGTTGCCCCGCAGCATGTGGGATCTTAGTTCCCCCACCAGGGATCGAACCTTCGTCCCCTGCATTGGAAGGCAGATTCTTTATCACTGGACCACCAAGGAAGTCCCTATCCACTCTTTTTTAGATTCTTTTCCCATATAGGCCACTACAGAGTATTGAGTAGAGTTCCCTGTGCTATACAGTAGGTCCTTACTAATCTATTTTATATATAGTAGTGTGTATATGTCAATCCCAATCTTCCAACTGATTATATCATTTATATGTGAAAAGTACAACCCACTAGCAGTTTATGGGAATTTTCATGACTCTACATTCTAACCAACATTTGGTATTCTTAGGCTCCGATGGGTGAATAATGGTATCCCATTATGATTATAATTGGCATTTCCACAATTAGTGAGGTTGGGCATATTTTTGTATTTTATAAGCCACTGATGTTTCCTCTTCTCTGAATAGGATTTGCATTTTCTCTTGTATGGTGTGTCTTCTCATTGATTCATTAGTGTTCTTTATATATTCTGGATATTAATCCTTTGTGCTTAGGTACGTTGCAAATATATTCAATATGTGGTTTGTCCTTTCACTCTATGAGTTATCATATGTTAATATTATGAACATTCTTAATTTTAACACAGTCATATATGTTAATCTTTAATAATTTTTGCTTCTTGCATCTTGTTTGAGGAATCTTTCCTATATCTGAAGTCACAATAGTATTCTTCTACATTGGCTTTTGCATTTAAGAATTTAATCCATCTGAAATGGATTTTTGTTTTGCTATGACATAGGAATCCAATTGCGTATTTTTGCCATATGGAGAGACAGTAGTCCCAGGACTAATGTCCATTTTTATCACTTATCTTCAGTGCCACTCTGGCATAAACCAAGTCTCTTTATCTGCATGGGTCTGTTTCTGGGCTCTCTGTTCTTTTATATTGGTCTATTTTTGGTCTACTCCTGCACTTATAATACTTTCTTCCTTGTCATAGTTTTATAATAAACCTTGATATCTGATAAGACAGGTTTCCTCAGCTTCTCCTCCTTTTTTAGGAGCCTTTTGGCTCTCCATGGCTCCTTATTCTTCCATATAAATATTAGAATCAACCTTCAAGCTCCATGAAATACTCTCTTGAGATTTTGTTTAGAACTGCATTGAGTTTGTAGATCAGTTTTGAGAGAAATGATATATTTATGATATTGAAACTTCTTCTCCAAGAAAATGACACTTCTCTACATTTACTGAGATTTTTTTTTTTTTTTTTTTTTGGCTGCACCATGCGGCATGTGGGATCTTAGTTCCCCAACCAGGGATCAAACCCATGACCCCTGCAGTGGAAGTGTGGAGTCTTAACCACTGGACCACCAGGGAAGTCCCTTAGGTCTTTTTATATGTCTTTCATTATGAATTTATAATTTTTTCTTAAAGGATTGCATATCTTGTTAAATTTCTTTTAAAAGGTTTATCTTTGGGGTTCATTGCAAGTGGTGTTTAAAAAAATAAATTACATTTTGTAAAATGCGATTATTTACTGAATACTGACTTTGCATCCAGTAGTCTTTCCAAACTCTCCTATTATTTTATAATTTATCTATATATTATTTGGGTTTTCTACCTAGACAACCCTTTCACCTATGAACAATGGTACTTTTATTTGTTTCTTTCAAAGCTTGAAATCTTTTCTTTATCTTATTTTAATTCACTGGTTGGAACATCCAGTATAATGTTGATTAGTAGTGGTCATAGTGGGCATGCTTGCCTTATTCTGATAAAGGGCATGCTTTCACCATTGAATATGATTTGCTGTAAAATTTTTTTGAAGGTATTCCTTATCAGGTTAAGAAAAGCTCTATCTAGTCCTAGTTTGTTAAAGTTTTTATTATGAATAAATGTTGAATTGATCATATGGTGTTTCTTTTAAAATTGTGTTTATATGATAAACAACATGCCAATATTGAGCTAAACTTGCATTCTTAGCATGGAACAAATTTGGCGGAGCTAGATTTTTTTTATATGCATTGCTGGAATCTGTTTGATAAAATTTTGTTTAGGGTTTTTGCATTTATCTCCAGGAATGAGATGGGTTCCTTCCTTGTGCTGTCATTTCCTGACTTTCTGATCAAGAAAAGGTTAAGCTAATAAAATGTACCCCCACCCAGTCTATGAAAAAAAGGTTAAGATTAAATTATCTGATGATAGCATACTTATGAAGATATCTTGTCTTGTAAAGGTTTATGGTCCTGAGTTTTCTTTGTAGGAAGATTTTAAACTACTGATTTAATTTTTTTGTGGTCATTAGATTACTTAAATTTTTTATTTTTTCTTGAGTCACTTTTAATGAGCTATATGTCTGAGGAATTTGTCCCTTTACCTAAGTTTTCAGATAAACTGGCAAAGGTTTTCACAATTTATCTGTTTAATATCAGCTGTATCTGTGTTTATATCTCTTTTTCATTCTTAATATTGTTTATTGTGCCATTTCTTTCTTTCCTTCTTCTTCTTTTTTTTTTTTTGGATTAATGTAACTAGAGATTTGCCTATTAGTTTTTTCAAAGAGAAAATTCTTGGCTTTGCTGATCATTTTATTATATGTTTTATTTTTCAATAATTTCTTTTCTTATTATTCTATCCCTTCTTTTATTTCTTTTTTTTGCAGGGGGAGGTTGTGCCATTGAATGCTTAGGTTACCAATGCTGAGCTTTTATTCTTTTAAAAAGTGAACATTTGAAGCTATATATTTCTCAAAAAGTTCAGTGGTAGCTGTATTGTGCAATTAAAATGTTTTAATATATCATTGCTTCTTAAATCAATGAGCTATTTAGAAATTTATTTTTATTTTTCCAATTGGTTGCTCCAGAAATTTTAACATGTTATATTGAACTAAATAAGAGAGAAAGTTAATTAATAGCTTTGCTTTCCTACTGAACAATAAAACAATCTTCAAATACTGTAGTTCCAATCATCTCCTACCAAAATGTTCTTTTGATCATTATCTTTGTTCTATTTTATCCCCCCCAAGCTAGATATATATTGTTTATTTCATAAAAATCTATGTTTAGATTTAGCCCACATTTACTTTTTTCCTTGTTTTCCATACCTACTCATATCTCAAAATTTTCTTCTGAGATAATTATAATTTTGTCAGAAACACATCCTTTGGAACTCTTGGAGTGGTAAGCTCTCCCATTTCTCATGTCTGAAATATATTCATTTTGCCCTGTCTGTGTGTTCATATTTAGACTGAGTTGCTTGATTACTGTACATAGCTTAATATCACTTAAAATCTAATCAATAATCTCTGCCTATGAAAATGATCTTATTGAGGCATAATTAACATATAATAAAGTGCACAAATTGCGTCATGTACAATGCTAAATAGAAGTGGTGAAAAGCAACATCTTTGTGTTCCTGATCTTAGGGAGAATGCATTCAGTTTTTTCCAATTAAGTATAGTGTTAGCTGTAGGTTTTTGGGTAAACAGTTTTTACGAGATTGAAGAATTTCCTTCTAGTCCTAGTTGGTTAAGAGTATTTTTTTAATTCAGGCAGTAAATATTGGATTTTTTTGTCAAAATTTTTTTCTGCATCTATCAAGAGGATCATATGGTTTTTCATTTTAGTTTTTACTATGGTGAATGACATTGATTGATTTTTGAATATTAGACCAGCCCATACTCCTAGGATTAAACCACATTTTGTCATGATGCATTATCCTTTCTATATATTGTTGGATTTTTTTTTTTAATAAAGTCTCTTTATTCTTTTTTTTTTTTAAATTAATTAATTAATTAATTTATGGTTGTGTTGGGTCTTCGTTTCTGTGCGAGGGCTTCCTCTAGTTGTGGCAAGTGGGGTCCACTCTTCATCGCGGTGCACGGGCGTCTCACTATCGCGGCCTCTCTTGTTGGGGAGCACAGGCTCCAGACGCGCAGGCTCAGCAATTGTGGCTCACGGGCCTAGTCGCTCCGCGGCATGTGGGATCCTCCCAGACCAGGGCTCGAACCCGTGTCCCCTGCATTGGCAGGCAGATTCCCAACCACTGCGCCACCAGGGAAGCCCTATTGTTGGATTTTTAAATCAATTTTTTATTGGTGTATAGTTGACTTACAATGTTGTGTTAGGTTCTGCTGTACAGCAAAGTGAGTCACTTATACATATACATATATCCACTCTTTTTTAGGTTCTATTCCCATATAAGTCATTACAGAGTATGGAATAGAGTTCCCTGTGTGTTCCCTGTGCAGTAGGTTCTTATATATTGTTGGATATGATATGCTAAAATCTTATTTAGAATTTTTGCATCTATGTTCATGACAGACACTGGTCTATAGTTTTTTTATACTGTTATTTCTTAGTCTGGTTTTGGTATTAGTGGTATTAGGGGTACTGCTGGCCTCATAGAATAAATTGGAAAGTATTCTCTTCAGTTTTCTGGAAGTATTTGTATAGAACTAATAATATTTTTTCCTTAAATGTTTGGCACTATTTACCAGTGAAGCCATCTGGAGCCTGTAGTTTTGCTTTTGGGATGATCTTTACCTGAAATTCATTTTCTTTAATAGTTCTAGGGATATAATCTGTAGTGATGTCACTTCTCTTTTTTTCTGATATTGGTAATTGTATAATCTCTTCCTGTTTCCTGATCAGTTGATCTAGAAATTTTAAAATTGTATTGATATTTTCAAGTAACCAGTGTTTGGTTTCATTGATTTTTCTATTGTTTTTGTTTTTATTTCATTGACTTACAGTAATTTTAATTTTTTCCTTTCCTTTGCTTTCTTTGGGTTTAATTTTCTCTATTTTTCTAGTTTATCAAGGTAGAAGCTGATGTCATTAATTTGAGAATTTCTCTCTTCTCCAATAGAGGCAATTACTGCTACAAATTTCCTTATAAGTACTGACTTAGTGGCAGCTCACAAATTTTGATATGTTGTCTTTTCACTTTCATTCAGTATGAAATATTTTCCAATTCCCCTTTTGATTTTTTCTTTGACCCCCTCAGTTATTTAGAAGTGTGTTATTTAGTTTCAAATATTTGTGGATTTTCCAGAGATCTTTCTGTTATTAATTTATAATTTGATTTTGTTGCGGTTAGAGAACATACTTTGTACAACTAGAATCCTTTAAAGTTTATTTAGACTTGTTTTATGGCCCAAAATATGGTCTTTCTCGGTAAATGTTCCTTGTGCACTTGAAAAGAATGTGTATTCTGATGTTGTTGGGTGGAGTGCTGTATAAATGCCAATTAGGTCAAGTTGGTTAATACTGTTATTCAAGTCTTTTATATCCTTACTGATTTTCTGTCTACTCTTGAGAGAAGGGTATTGAAATATTTTATTATAGTGATGGATTTATCTGTTCCTCCTTGTAGTTCAAGTCTATCAGTTTTGCTTCATGTGTTTTGAAGCTCTGTTGTTAGGTGCATAAACACTTAGAGTTGTTATGTCTTGATGAAACGACCTGTTTATCATGATAAAATGAGCTTCTTTGTCCCTTGTAATATTCTTTGCTCTGAAATCTTCTTTGTCTGATGATATTCATATAGCCACTCCAACTTTCTTTTGATTAGGCATAACTCTTTTTTCATCCTTTTACTTTCAGTTTATTTTTGTCTTTATATGTAAAATGCATTTCCTGTAGGCAAGATATAGTTGAGCCTTGTTTCTTTCATTTTCTTTTTTAATCCAATCTGAAAATCTCTTCCTTTTAATCAGGCATGTTTAGAACTTTCACATTTAATGTGACTATATGTTTAGGTTTAAGTCTATTATCTTGATATTTATTTTCTATTTTTCTCCATCTCTTCTTTGTTTTCTTTGCCCTCATTTTTTTTTTTTTTTGCCTTCTTTTGGTTTGAGTATTTTTATGATTCTATTTAATCTTCTTTGTTAGATTATTAGCCATGCTCTTTTGTAACTTTAGTGGTTGTTTTAGAGTTTATGGCACACATCTTTAACTTATCACAATATACCCTTAAGTGATATCATGTCACTTTGCACATGAGAACCTTACAATAGAATGCTTCCATTTCTTCCTTTACAGTCTTTATGCTATTGTTACACATTTTACTTATACTAAGTTATAAACCACACTCTACATTATTATGCTTGTTTAAAGACTAAATTATCACTTAAAGAAATCTTTTATATTTACCAATTTAGTTGTCTTCTCTAGTGTTTCTCATTCCTTTCTATAGATCCAGACTTAATTCCGGTATCATTTTCCTTCTGTTTGAAGGAGGAATTCCTTAAACACTTCTTGCTCTGTAGTTTACTGGTGATGAATTCTTTCAGCTTTTGCATGACTGAAAATGTTTATTTTGCTTTTGTTTTTGAAAGATATGTGTGCTGGGAATACAATTTTAGGTTACTAGGTATTTTTCCTTTGGGTACGTTAAGATATTGCTCCATTGTCTTTTGCTTGTCTTATTGTTTTCAAAAACAAATCTGCTGTCACTCTTGTCTCTGAGCCTCTGCATGTAAGTTATCTTTTTTCCCCCACTCCTGTTGCTTTTAAGATATTCTCATTCCACCAGTTTTGAGCAATTTGATTATGATATGCCTTAGTGTAGTTTTATTCGGGTTTATTGAGCTGGAGTTTTGTTGATTTTCTTGGATCTTTAGATTTATTTTTCTCATTAAGTTTGGAAAGTTTGTGGCCATTATGTCTTCAAATATTTTTTCTGTCCCTGTTGCACCTTCAGGGACTCCAATTACATGTATATTATGTCACTTGAAATCTTGCCTCAGCTCCTGATGCTCTTTTAATTTTTTAACTTATTCTGTCTCATTTTGCATAGTTTCTATTGCTGTCTTCAAATACACTCATATTTTCTTCTGCAATACATAATATACTTTTCACCTCATTCAGTGTAATTTTTCATCTCAAACATTGCAGATTTTATCTCTATAAGTTTGTCCTGACTTTTTCTGTCTTTAATGCCTTTACTTAAAAATTTGAATATCTGGAATACAATTATAATAACAAATTTAATGTCTGCTTATTCTGACATTTGTGTCAGTTCTGGGTCAGTTTTGATTGAGTTTTCTCTTCATTATGTATTATGTACTCTATTTTCTCTTCTCTGAATGCTGATAATTTTTTATTTGACACCAAACATTATGAATTTGACCTTGTTGATTGTTTTTATATTTCTGTAAATATTCTTGAGGTTTTTTTTTTTTTTTTTTTCTGGGATACAGTTTAGCTGCTTAGAAACAGTTTGACCCCTTTAGGTCTTGTTTTAATGATTTATTAGATGGGACGTGAGTAGTATTTCTTCTAGAGCTAATTATTCCCTGCCTCCCTCAGAAGTAATACCCTTCTGAGTATTCTACACCTTGAATTATGTGTTTTTCCAGTCTTGCTTGTGGGAGCAGTCACTATTCCTAGCTCTTTTGAGCTCTGCGTAGTGTTCCCTCTAATTCCTTTGAGTGGTTCTTTCTCTGGCCTCAAGTAGTTTCCTTATACACATATGTTTATCAGTACTCTGTTGAAGACATGAGGAGGACCCTCTGTGGATCTCCAGAATTCTCTTTCTGTGTAGCTCTCTCCTCTCTAATACTCTGTTCATCAAATTATAGACACCTTTGCTCTTAGCTCTGTCTCCAACTCAGGGAATCCTCTGGGCTTTGTCTGGGCTTTGTCCTTCCTCCACCGCAGTCTAGAAACTCTCTTAAGACATAAGCAGGGCAATTGTAGGGTTATTTTGTGTATTTTCCAACTCTCAGGAATCATTGTCCTCTGTTCCTGATGTGCATTGTCTTGAAAAGAGCTTTCATATACTGTGTGTTTCAGTGGGAAGGTAAAAACAGTTCCTGTTACTCCATCTTGGCCAAAATCACAGTCTTTTAATTGGAGTGGTTATCTCATTTACATGTGTTGTAATTATTAGTGTGGTTGGGCTTAAACATAACATCCTGCTATTTGTTTTCTATTTGTCTTATCTGTTTTTTTTCCTTCAATTTTCCTTTTCTGCCTTTTAAAAAATTAATCAAGAAATTTTCATTATTCCTTTGAATATCCTCTATTGGCTTTTTAGCTATCGTTTCATTTTTTTGTTTGTTAGTTTTCTCTAGAGATTGAAATGTGCATCTTTAATTTATCACAATACATCTTCAACTAACAATATAAAACTCCATGTTTAAAAACTTTATAAAAATAGACTTCCATTAATCCTCTCTTGTCCTCTAGACTATTATTTTCATATATTTTATTTCTATTATATATTAGAAACCCCACCACACATTATTTTACTTACACTGTCAGTTGTAAGCAAAGACAAAGATAGACTTTTATATTTACTTACATATTTATTTTTTCTGGCACTTTGCATTCCTACTTATAGATCCAACTTTCCATCTAGTATCATTTCTCTTCAGCCCAGAGCCTTTCCTTTAGCAATTAATTTTTTTAGGTGTATCTGTGAGCTACAAATTCTCTCACTTTTTGTTTACCCTTTTATGTTATTATTTTGCCTTGTTTTGAAGGATATTTTCTTTGGATATAGGTTGATAGTTTTTTTCACCCCAGTACTTTGAAGATATTTCAGAAATCGTTTATTACTTGCATTGTTTATGGTGACAAATCAATTATTATTCTTATTCTCATTAATATAATACACTTCTTCTCCTCTGGCTCTTTTTAAGATTTTATCTTTGTTTTTCGGGAATTTTACTATGACATTTTAAAATATCTTGCTTGAGACTTATTGGGCTTCTTGGATATGTGGGTTGAGTTTTTAAAAATCAAATTTGGAAATTTTTGACCACTAATTCTTCAAATATTTCTTAGGCCACATTTTATCTCTCTCCTCTCCTTCTGAGACTTGAATTATACATATTTTAGACTGCTTTATATTATTTCGCATTATTAAACATTGTTATTACTGATGTTTTATTTATTTTTATCAATTCTTTTTCTCTTTGTACATCACTTTGAACAACTTCAATTTACCTGGGTTCAAGTTCACTGATCTTTTTTTCTGCATTGACTAATCTACTGTTAATTTCATCTAATTAATTTTTGATTTCACATATTTTAGTTCCAGAATTTACACTTTTTTTTTTTGAGTTTACAATTTTCTGCAGAAATACCCAATCTCATCACCATTTTACCTCTAAAATGTTGAACATATTTAAAATAGTTGTTCTGAAGTCCTTACCTGCCAACTTCAATAACTGTCCTTTGTGGGTCTGTTTCTATTGATTATGTTTCCTCTTCATTATCATAATTTTTCAATCACTCTGCTTCTTTTACTAACTGAGGTTAACTGACATACAACATTATATGTTTTCTATTTTTCTCCATCTCTTCTTTGTTTTCTTTTCCCTCATTTTTTTTTTTTTTTTGCCTTCTTTTGGTTTGAGTATTTTTATGATTCTATTTAATCTTCTTTGTTAGATTATTAGCCATGCTCTTTTGTAACTTTAGTGGTTTTTTTTGTATTCCAGACGTTGTGTTATTTTTTTTGTATTTTTTTGTATTCCAGACGTTGTATATAAAGAGCAGTGAAGCCCGAAGTTTTTTGAAATAAACAGAGAAAAGTGCTCTTCTGTCTTCTCTGCTCTTTATACATAACGTCTGGAATACAATAAAAAAGAAACAATCGGGGCTTCCCTGGTGACGCAGTGGTTGAGAATCTGCCTGCCAATGCAGGGGACACAGGTTCGAGCCCTGGTCTGGGAAGACCCCACATGCCATGGAGCAACTAGGCCCGTGAGCCACAACTACTGAGCCTGCATGTCTGGAGCTTGTGCTCTGCAATGAGAGGCTGCGATAGTGAGAGGCCCGTGCACCATGATGAAGAGTGGCCCCCGCTCGCCGCAACTAGAGAAAGCCCTGGCACAGAAACGAAGACCCAACACAGCCAAAAATAAATAAATTAATTAATTAAAAAAAAAAAAGAAACAATCAAGTTGAGATGGGTGTGTGTGTGTATGTGTGTCAACCAAAAGCCCTATGAGGGCAAGGCAGTGAAGAAATTTGGTTGGAAGGAAAGGTATGTAATTCAGTTGTGTGTCCCCAATTGCAAGTATCCATTAGGAGCCTCGAGGTAAACCAATAAATCCTTGCGCCTCCTTCAAGGAGAAAATCCTGCTCTTGAATCCACCAGGAAGTTCATGTGGTGTGTCCAGAAAACCACTAACAATTCCAAAGATAACAATATCCCACACTCACACTGCACTTTATGTTAACATGTTCAGGCCCATGGATCTCCTTTGATTCTCAGTCTTAGTAAGAGGGAAGACTGGGAAGGTCCAGTGGTCCAGTTTTGGACTGGCTTTGAAATGTCATCCTAAAGACTGACCTTTATCTCATATTCTTCCATCTTCTCATCACTGTGGTGGCCTCATTGCATGTCTTCCTGCTTCCAGGAATAAGGAAGACTTGTAATGTCTTCTTTGATCCCTTCAGTCCATCCAACATGCTGAGTAGGCAATCTAAAAGGTAAATCTCCCTTTGTCACTCTCCTGCTCTATACTCTTCAATGGCTCCCCAGTGCCTTTGGGACAAATCTATAAGGGCTTTGAGGTCTGGCTTCTTTCCACTCCTCCAGCCTCATCTTTCTTATCCTACTCCTCACTCCAGCCACATTAAGCATTCTTCAATTCCTTCACTGGGTCTTGCTCCCTCAGGCATATGTGCACAACGCACCTTTTGTCTGGGACACTGCATCCCACCCCTATAACACATACACACACACACACACACACACACACAGACATACATAGACACACTCTCACACCCTCACCCCTGCTCATCCATCAGGTCTCAGCTGCAGACTCATCTCCTCTCCCTGATGCCTAAGTCTGGGTGAGCCGTGCCTGCCCTGGGCCTGGGATCACTTCCACCACGGCCCCTGCTCACCTGCTGGCAGCACTCCATTACTCTCCTGACTCCTCACTGGAATGAAAATGCAAGGAGAGCTGGGACTGTGTCCATCTTGCTTATCACTGTGTCTCTATTCCCAGGCATAACGTCTGTACATAATAAACCTCAGCGAAGATTCATTGCATTGAATAGGACCCAGGAAGCTACAGACTGCTTGTTTTGCCATATTTTCTGCCACTTGTTTAAGGGGTCAGTTCATGAGTACTTATTGTCTCTCATAGCCTAGCTCTGGACTTGGCCCTGAGGGGCTGGGTGAAGGGGACACTAAAATAGAATATTAACAATTCAGGACTTCCCTGGTGGCGCAGTGGTTAAGAATCCTCCTGCCAGTGCAGGGGACATGGGTTCAAGTCCTGGTCCGGGAAGATCCCACATGCTGCGGAGCAACTAAGCCCGCGAGCCACAACTACTGAGCCCACGTGCCACAACTACTGAAGCCCGTGCACCTAGAACCTGAGCTCCACAGCAAGAGAAGCCACCACAATGAGAAGCCCATGCACCGCAACGAAGATTAGCCCCCTCTTGCTGCAAACTAGAGAAAGCCCGCGTGCAGCAACGAAGACCCAACGCAGCCAAAAATAAATAATAAATAAATTTTTAAAACCCCAAAAACATAAAAAAACAATTCAAACATTTATTTAACGCTTTACATGCGCTATGCCATGTTAATCCTCACAACAACCCTATATATTTGGTACTATTATTATCACCCCCACTTTATAGATGAGAAAACCGAGGCATAGAGAAGGGAAGCAATTTGTCTGAAATCACAGAGTTCAAGAGCGTTGGCTCTAGGGTTCAGTCCAGGTGTGCAATGCCAGAGACTCGCTCGCTCCTCTAATGATTACGCAACAGCGGCACTGACCTCCTGAAGATTCCAGGCTGGTCCTTGAGAAGGCTGGAGATGCCAGCACAAGATACCAAGTGCAGGGGACATACAGAGAAGGGAGGAGGTAAGTGTCACCCACCGCAGTCTCAGAAATTGGGAAAGTGATGAGTTCTGGGAGAGCAATGCAGGGGCCCTCAGGGCATCCTGGTGACCCTGGGTTCCCAAAGGAAGGCTGGGAGCCCCTTCCTCCAATTTCCCTGGGACCTCAGGGCAGGACCTCAGGGCACTGAAGCCAGGCTGGAGCTCAGGGCCAGAGACTGCCAGGAACTAAACGTCAGGGTTTAGGGCCCCAGCCAGACCTGGCTGCGCTGTGCTAGCAGCGAGCCCTGGGAGGAAAAGCAGGGAGAGAATCCATAGGAGCCCACGGAAGAGCTTCCGAAAACGGCCCCCAAGCCAGGGAGCAGGGAGAAGCGGCGCTCTGGCGGCCAGGTCGGGGTGGGGCAGCCGGGCCACCCGGACACCTCTGACAGGCTATTTCCAATTTCCTATGGAATTAAGCTGTAAAAGCAGAGAGTCTGTCACCGTCTGCTGCCTCCCTGGGAGAGGAGAAAGTTACTGTGGCAGGCTCGAAAAAGCTGAACTGTCCTTTCCCAAACAAAACAGCAAGCAAGGAAGCTGGTATTTGGAGGGTGGTTTCAGAGCCCTGAGCTACATGTCTGGATGTCTGTCTCTACCTGCTTGCACGACCTTGGGCAAGTCCCTTCCTCCCTCTGGGCCTCAGTTTCTTCATCCAGAAAAGGAGGCATCGGATGCAATGATGCCAGAGGCCCTTTCCAGCTCTGAGATGCTAGCATTCTGTAATAAAGTTGGGTGTGGGAAAATATGAGGTCTAGGGGGACTGGGGGAAGGGGCTGGAACCATCCTTGGTTGGAACAGTTAAAGGAAGCTCTGTTCAGCCCCAGCCCCAAGGTTCCCAAATCCAGCAGCAGAACTGGGATCCACCCAACCAAAATCAGCGAGGGGAAGCCAAAAGCATGAGTAAGGAGAGGTTGGGTCATAAACATGTCATCTGCACAAACATCCAGCCCCCTCTGGGGTCCCATTGGCCCCGCTGGGGGAGGAGACTGCTGCTAGGGCCTCCTCAGCTACAACCCCGAGCTCACTCGCTTGGCCCGGGATTTCAGGGTGGAGGCCTGACTGCTTAGAAGGGAACCTGGCTGTGGACGTGCCCCGAGGAGCCGTCAGGAAGGGCTGGGTGAGGCGAAGCCCTCACCAAGGCCAGGCGGCTGGGGGTGGCTCTCGGCTGAAGGGAGGCCTTCCATCCTGATGTAACGCAGGGTTTGCTGGGATGGTCTCCATTTTGGATGTGCTGAGCCTCCTGCTTCTCCAGCCCTGACCGTTCTCCCAAGTTCCAGAAAACCAGCAGCCTGGGGGACCTGGCTTCCCGGATCTCCGCAGGCATTCGAACTCACCATTCCCCAAACACAACTCTTGGTTCTCTCCAAACTGTCCTCTTCTATGGGCTCAGGGACGGCACCGTCACCCAGGCACTCAAGCCAGTGTTCCAGAAGTAATACTTGATCCTCTTTCTTTCTCCTCATCCGTATCTAAGAGGCTCCCCAAAGTGATCTGACCCTTTGAGCGGCCTGTCCTTGACCATTCCTCTCTCTTAACCTCACTTTCTCTCTTTCTTGACCTCAAGTACACACATCTAGACTAATCACAACCTAGTTTTCATATGACTCACTTTTTGAAAATTGTCATTTTTAATAATGAAGAAGAAGGCTACGACCTTGACAATAACCTGCATTCCAAGACATTATTCCCCCATCCCATCTCCTTGCCTTCTGAGGGGACCATCATCCTGCATCCTGTGTTTATCGCTCTATTGCTTCCTTTTTAATACAATCTTTTTTCATCTATATGCACTCCTAAAGTCTAATTTCAAATTTTACAAAAGGATATCATTTTGTATGTAATCTTTTATTTATTTATTTTTATTATTTTTTTTGGCGAGGGCGGGGGGCACTGCACCTCGCGGCATGTGGGATCTTAGTTCCCTGACCAGGGATTGAACCCACACCCCCTTTAGTGGAAGAGTGGAGTCTTAACCACTGGACAGCCAGGGAAGTCCCTTGTACGTAATCTTTTAGAATTTACTTTTTTCACTCAATATTATCTTGCCAAGCAGGGTAGACTATTTGCAAATATGGCTGCAATTATTCCTCTTTGTGCCTCCACATTCCTTTTGCAATGTGACTTGATGCAATGGAAGCATCAAGAGGTGAAGTCTATTACCCCACCTCTTAAATCTAGGCCAGCCTTATGTATTATTTTGACTAATATAATGTGGCATAGTGCCACGTCTGAGTTCAGGCATTAAGAGGCTTTGTGCTCTCCCTCATTCTCATGGAGACTTCCATAGCCTTGTGAACAAGTCTGAGCTAGCTTGTTGGGTGATGAGAGACATGTGGTCCATTTGCCACCATCCCCCTAGCTGACAGCCTATCAACCCTCGAAAGCCAGACCTCTTAGCTGACTCTCCACTGACCATGGACTCATGAGGAAACCCAGCTAAGCCCAGAAGAACTGCCCAGCTGAGCCCAGCCTAAAATGCCTACCCATTTATTTAATTGTGAATTAAATAAATAATGGTTGTTTAAGCCATTAAGTTTGGAGTGGTTTGTTAACACAGCAACCACCAACTGCTATGTCAAGATTCAGCTGTATTGTTGCCTGCTTCTGTGGTTCATTCATTTTCACTGCTGAATAATATTCCACTGTGTGTATATAGCATTGTTTATTCATCCACTCTCTTGCTGATAGGCATTTGTGTTCCTGCCATCGTGAAAATGCCTCCGTTAACTTTTTTTGTTTCATGTTCTTTATTGAATATGTGCAAGAGATGAATTCACCTCTCTAGACTCACAGCTACTGGGAAACTTGAGTGCATTCTCCTCATTGTCCCAGAAGAAACTATCAAAAACAAAAAAGATCAGGACATTCCCTGCTCAAAATCTTTCTGGGGCTCCCCACTACCCTCAGGGTAGGGTCCAATGCCTTAATCTCTGTGACCTGGTAAGTTATCTCCTCTCTGTCAATAAACTTGGTAACTAAATAGCTATGAGACCTTGGGGACAAATTACTTTACTTCTCTGTGCCTCAGTTTTCTCTTCTGGAAAATGGGGCTAATAACATACAAAAGCCAAATGGTAAAGCTGATGTTTCCTAAAGTACATCACACTTCAGGGCCTTTTCCCATGTGGGTCCCTCTGCCTAGAAAGCCTGCTCTTTCTTTGTCTACCTAGTTAACTTGCCCGTCCAGACCTCGCTTGGGTGTCACTCAGTTTCCTGAATTTACTCAGTAGTTTACTGCTTTTCCTCCCCCACCTCCCAGTAGAATTAACCTCACCCTCCTCTGGGCCCCACTCTCCCCTGCACACGTCTGTCATTGTTCACGTCTGTTTACTGGACCTCTTTGAAGGACTATGTCCCATTCATTTCTGTATCCCAGAGCCTGGCACAGAGTAGATTCAGCACAAATGTGTGGTGAATGAATAAATGAACAAATGAATTACCGACCTTGTTTCATTCATCATTCATCCAACAATCATCTATTGAGTCTGGCTCCCTGCTAGTCACCGCCAGGGCTCAGAGGAGACCTCTGCCTTCAGAGTCTGATGGGGAGACGCAGACCACATGGCTCAGAGTGGTCTGGGCTGCAACACGTAGGTGTCCTGCCCAGAACAAGTGGAGCCAGAGGTCTGCCCTCAAGGAGTCCGCTAACCATGGAAGGAAATGGGGCTGAGACCCGAGGCTGGGCTAAAGAAACCCATGCATTCAGTGCATTTGGGATTCCGAGGATGAACAGGATGGGAGTTTAGAGTCTAGAGAGCCATGGAGATGCGTGACGGTGTCAGAAGCCTGGGTACAAGCTCCACAAGTGCAGGAACCATCCTCCTCACTCCTATAGCCCCAGTCCCAGCCAGGGTCTGACACTGAGGGGGTAGTCAACATAAATATTTGCTGAGTATTTGATAAATGAGGAGAGGGAATCCAAAGAAATGAGAACTGCATTCCAGTCCCACTCTGCCACATGGCGGTCAGTGACGACGGCCAGACACGTCTCCCCTCTGGCCTCAGATATTTTCCAACGTCCTATCCAACTCTAAATCCTATGACGATACAGAGATGTAGGTTATGCCCTCAGGGTGCTCCTTGACTGGCTGATGTGTGTGCGTGTGTGTGTGTGTGTGTGTGTGCACGCCTGTGCATGGGCACACATGCATTATATCTCAGAGCCAGGGTTGGAAATGGTAACAATAACAGCAACAAAATAGGATAACTATCATTTTGGGCACAGAATGCAAAGTTCTCAATGTTTCACGCCCACTATCTCATTTTACCCTTACACACACTGCGTGAGATGGGTGAGGTTCTTGTCCCCATTTTACAGATAAGGAAACTGAGGCTTCTGAGCAGGAATAAATGGTCCCAAGAGGTCTGCCCTCTGGCTCCTGGATCCTTCTGCCACTTGAGGGCAGCTTCTGATGATTGAATCTGGCTGAGAATTCACACATGACGGAGGTCCAGGTTGGAGGGTGGTGGAAGCAGGGCGAACGAGGAGAGGGCGTTCAGCCTCACTACCTCTCCGGACCCCTGCTAACTGGAGGCAGATCCCCCGTGTGAAAGATCTGGTGTGGGTCCTCCAGGGTTTGCATGGGAGTTTTTGGAGTTTTTGCCTTTGCTTAACCGAAGGGCTTACCACGGTGCTCTGGACTGTTTCTTTTCTGGCTGGGCTAAGGGAGGGCAGAGGTCAGCGGAGGCCCTGCCTTTGGCTCACCCTCAGGGAGGTGGATTCTGAGCCAGTCCCAGAGATCCTGAAATGGCCTCTCACACTCAGGCGGGAGAACTGGGACATCGCGGCCCTCCTGGGCCCAGCTCCTTCCCTCACGTGCAACAGAGCAGCTTAGAGAGCAGCTCAGTGCTGGAAATCCAACCACACAGAAGGCTGCTACAAGCTGGCTTTTGAAAGGTGCGCTCTTTCTTCAAAAGCTTAAGGGAGGAAAAAAAAAAAAAAAAAAAAAAAGCAAGCAAGAAAGAGAGACATAAAGAAGAGAAAGATTGGCCAGATGAGGGGTCTGGTCTATTGAGCAAAATTTCCTGACCCATTCATCCTAATTATGCCTGCGGCTGAGGCCATCGTGGGGCTGTTCTTGCAAATGTACTCTGTGGACAGATCGTGGCCTTTTCTGCAGCTGCAGGCTCCCCATTCCAAGGCCCCAACTCAACAGGTCTGATGGAAGGTCTTGGATGCCGATCCCAGATCGAGTCACCCTGGCGGGGAGGGCCTTTCTGGGCCCCTGGGGGAAGATTTAGTTGGTGGGGACCTATGATCCTGCAGCTGAAGCTGCAGCCCTTCCTGGAGGGAGGGGGCTGGAGGTGGAAGGGTTTGTGGCGGTGAAGGGTGAGGGGGGCAGGAGCTGCCAGGGCTGTCTTGCTGGTCCCGGAGCCTCAGGAAGACCATCTCCTGGCTCCTCAGGGACTGTCCCTGGAAGTGACCTGAACCCCAGGGAATCGGGCCAGAAGCAACCTCCACCATGATTTCTGCACACCCCCCTGCCCCTCTGGCGAGGTGTGCGGGTAGGTGGGGGAAAGGCTTGCTCATCCAGGCCTTCGGAAATATCCCGACACACTTTCTTCCAGGCCAGCCGAAGTTACTTTCCAAGTATTTCACTTTCCATTTCTTCCCCAGATCTGGTAACAGGGTGTTCCTGCCCTCTTCCCCTTGCTGACCTTTTTGGCTGGGCCCTGCCTCTGCTGCGTTTCATCAAATCAACATGCTCTCAAGAAACCAGGCCAACTCTGCTCTCAGCCCCATGGAAGGCACAGATGTGGGCTACGGGCCCTGCTTGGCCTACGGCAGCTTACCATCCAAACTGAGGGACACTGGACAGAGGGAAACAGGTGCCAGGGGGCCCACGGGCTGTGAGTCTGGCATCCTGACTGCCAAGGCCAGCCCTGGCATTCTCTAGACAGCTGTGTTACCGTGGAGAAGTGTCTTGAGCTCTCTGAATCTCAACGTACTTATCTGTAAAATGGGCATTATCCTATCTGCCTTGGAATGTCGTGAGGTTGAAACAAGACAACGAAGGTGTTCGAAGTGCAAGTGCATGTCTGGGTTGATACACAGTATCTGACGCTGCTTTAAGTTTCTGAGGCAGAAGTCCACCCCTAGAATTTCCTCTCTTGGGGGTCAGCCTCTTCTGTGTGTTTCTAGGCAGGCGGGAAGAAACTGAAACAGTAGAGTCACACATAACTGGGTTTGAATTCTGATTCAACTCCCTCCACCTCTCAGAACTCCAGTCATAAATGAAATATAATATAATATGTGGATAGAAATGCCACCATCCTCAAGGGGTGGAGGGCAGGGTTAAGTGACACAACACAAGCCTTTGGCACAGTGCCGCGTGGCGGGAGGGAGGGTGACCATCGTGACGATTCTTCTCTGGGATCAGGGTGGTGACCTAGTCTGTAGTCTCTGAGATGGCCTCGGGGGTTCTTGGCTGGGAAGCCAGTCGTTTCTCTAAGAGGAAAAAGGGTGCTGTATAGCTCGTGCTCACTCAACCCCATTCCCTCCCACTCACCAACACCGTTTTTCTTTTTCCAAGCCACAGGAGTTTTGCAGAGCAGATATAGAAAGGAGGGAGTAAAGAAAAAAAAAAAGAAAAAGAAAGAAAAAAAGCAGAGCCATCTGAAGCCAGAGTGGGCGTCGTTCAAGAGGCTCTGGACTTGCAGACAGCTGTAGCCTACATACGACATGCAATGAGAAAAGTCCCAGATCTAAGCAGAGCTCCGGCCTACTTTGAAGTGTTGACAACACATAAAATTAAAAGCATCACAATGCGAATTATCACTTTGTTTTTTCCACTTTGATAGCCTCTACAAAGCATTTTATACCAATGAATCAATACAAATGTCTCTTTATGAGGACATCAGGAACCAAAAAAAAATTGTTTTTTTTTCCTTAAGAGAAACCAAGGAAACTAACAAAATTTTGAGCTCTGGCTCTCATAATAGCCCTAGGTAACATTGTAAGTTGGGTCTCTCCTTTTACCAGTGGCCGTGGAGGTCATTGAGGTCCATTGGTTTGGGTCACATCATCCAGACCCTGGATGAACGTCCTGCCTGCTGATGAATTTGCACCACAGGATGAGACAGTTCAGTCACAGCTGCGTCGCTATTATCTCGCGACTGCACATGTGTGCTTGTGCACATGTATAAGAATATACATAGTGTATGTCTCCATAGGTATATGCATGTGTAGATGTATATATATATATGTATTTTGTGGCTTGGTAAAATAAAGCTCGCAAATTAGGAATAATTTATAACTCGTTATAACTCGATTATTGGCTGGGACTCCCTTTATGTTACAACAGATGGACTTTTGCGTGAAATATTTTCCCCGAGTTGCTATAGAGACATGCCAACATCTTTCTGCTGAAGTGATTCCCTGCAGGCCTGTTTGCTGTTGCGACCGGTGCAGAATCGCTTGCAGGCTGAATCACTTGCAGCCCTCGCAGAGGCTGATTAAAGAGGCTGGGGGCCCTGGGAGTCTCGGGCCTCTCAGCTACTGCCACCAGGGATGGGCTGCAAAAGTCGTTAGGGCTGGATTGGGGGGTGGGGACTGGGCTGGCGGGTGGAAGAGGATGCCCAGGTGAGCCAGGCAGCTGCAGGGGAGAGGAAAATAACGTGGGCTCATCCAAGACCTACTATGTGCTACTCGTGGCTCTAGGAACTTGTCCATCTCTTACCTTGTCTAGTCCCTATAGCAACCCTGTACGGTGCGTCCTGTTATTCCCATTTTTCAGGTGGGAAAGATGAGGCACAGAGGAGTTAGGTGATTTGTTTGAGTAATGACCATAGCATTCAAACCCAGGTTTCTCTGACTCTACCATCTTATCATTAGTGTCTTCCCCAAAAGGGGGTGGGGTGGGATAGATGGGGTGCATTTGGAACTTAGAATCTTGGTTGAACTGAAAAGCCACAGGCTGGGCAGGGTGGCCAGATTCAGCCCTCTGCCAGTTCCTCTGGCTGTCGGAGGATCCTCAGACAAAACCTCGAGCCTCTGTCACACAACTCACAGTCCATTTGGGCAGACACACTCAGGCCTGTCTGACCAGCAACGTAAACATGGCCAAGCACTGAGACACTGTGGGTCCCAACTCCTGAGACAGAGACTATGCATAGGCCCCTGCCGCCCCCTTCCCTTCTCAGGCAAAGTTAGGAACTGAGTGACGTTTCCCTAGAGCAGAGTTTACAAAGAGGGTGGCCTGGAGTGATGACAAGGGCATGAACTTTGAAATCAGACAGACCCAAGTTAGAATCTTGAATCCACTCTGGTCCAGAGGTATGACTTTGGGCGACTCCCTCCTCCTCTCTGAGCTCTGATTTTCCTTATCTGTAAAATGGGACTCATAGCACCTACCTGGCAGGGTGAGTCTCCGCTCTTCCACTAGAATGGAGGCTCCCTAGTACCATGTCTGGCACACAGTAGACATTGCTAAATATATGATGAATAAAGGAATACATTTTTAATACATCTGCCATGTAACACGTATTCAATAAGGGGTAGAAATGATTTTCATCTGGCATTTCTTAGACTTTCGGGGCCCTTTTCTTCCTTAGTATTCTTTTTTTTTAAAAAATTAATTAATTTATTTATTTATTTATTCTTGGCTGCGTTGGGTCTTTGTTGTTGTGCACGGGCTTTCTCTAGTTGCTGCGAGCGGGGGCTACTCTTCACTGCGGCGTGCAGACATTGCGGTGGCTTCTCTTGTTGCAGAGCACGGGCTCCAGGCCCGCGGGCTTCAGTAGTTGTGGCTCGCAGGCTCCAGAGCACAGGCTCAGCAGTTGTGGCGCACGGGCCTAGTTGCCCCGTGGCATGTGGGATCTTCCCGGACCAGGCATCGAACCCGTGTCCCCTGCATTGGCAGGCGGACCCTCAACTGCTGCCCCACCAGGGAAGTCCCTTCCTTAGTATTCTTAACTTCCCTTCCTGGGCAGAGTTTCAAGGAGAACCCTGAGTCTCTGAGTCTCCTCCCCAGCCTCTTCCAACCCATAGTAGACAGGATTCTTGGAGAATAAAAACAACCCAACACGTTAACAAGTATCTCAGTCCATGGAGATCTCTTCCTATGAGAGGACATTAGTCAGGACCCTTTAGATTGTTTAGAAACCTAATTAAAACTGCCTTAAGCTAATAAAGGTACATATTCCCAGGAGTAAGCAGCTTCAGGTATGGCTGGATCCAGATGTCCAGTCAATCTTCATCCATTTTTTAATTCACTCTCTTCTAGCATGGCTTCACTTTCAGGCAGGCACTGCCCTTGTGATGGCAGGACAGCTGCCTAGCTCCAGAACTACTTCTCACCAGCTCAGCACCTTCGCAAAAAGAGAACTCTTCCCCCCAAGGTTCAAATACAAGTCCAAGAACTGAATTTCATGAGATGCATTTGGGTCACATGCTAAGGCCAATCAGGTATCCATTCTAGAAGGCTGGAAGTGGAGTCAGCTCTGGCTAAGTCAATATGGCCTTAGAGTGGAGAAGGAGCAGTTCTCCAAAGGTCAAGTGGATGTTCTTGCCAGAAGAAGAGAGGGATGTTGAGCAGGCAAACTCAGCCAGTATCTGCCACAGAGAGAGAAATAACCTAACGTAACCTTTATCCTCATGACAGTCCTGAAGGGTAGTTATGATTTTTCTCATTTTACAGAAAAATGAAGCCCAGAGAGTCTGGGGACATTGCCCAAGGCCACGTCATGTGTCAGTGGTAGAGTCAGGGTGGGAGCCCCCAAGTCTGGATTCTTGCTCGCACTTTATAGGAGGAAGTGAGCCTTGCAGAGGGTCTAGAACTAGCATTTGGAAAATGGGTGGGAGATGCAGGTGGCCCCAGGATCCCAACGTCAGCCAGAGGAAGCTTCCAGGTCAGGCTCTTTGTGGTTCTTGTTCTTGTTTGTGCCAAGTAGCACAAGTCTTGAGACAAGCAGGTGCTTGCTTCCTTCATCTTTCCAAAAATCCCAAAGCATGATACATTTGAGAATGTTGTAAGCAGTTTATCATTTTACTTTGATTATCTCAAGTCAAAAATTATTTGACCTCAGCATTATTAAGGGTCCTATATTTAAACATCTTTTGTGGGCTCTTTGGTTTCTCACTTTACTTGGAGAAGGTCCCTACATCTCAGGCCATCATAAACCCACAGAGCTGGGATCTTCCAAGAAGATTTTGGATGGAAACACCTCAATCCGGGCCTGAAGACCGAGGCTGGTGCTGTTGTTTCCTCCCCTCCCAATCCACTTCCAACCCTTGTTCAATCTTAAATTTCATCACCCCTTTGAAGACTACCCTGATAGCTTCACACCCATGCTTGCTCCTGGCCCAAACATGGCCCTGCTTATCTGTGCTGCACAGAGAAACATTTTGTAATTCTGGAATAGGTCCCAGTCATCTGGACTCATAATTTAGCCTGCCCTTGAATTCATCTGTAGAATCTTGTCTTTCAAGAATAGATTCAAAATAAAGTTTGTAAAGGGCTTTGCAAACTGTAAAACAATATTATGACTCATGTTATTCTGTATCTCATCCTCACCAGTCTCTTGGTTCCTTTGTCATTGAAATTTGCTATAATTATACATATAATTATTATGTATATCAATTACATATAAATAAATATGTTTATATACCAATATACTAAATATACATATATATACCTATACACAAATATATATATTTTATGTATATACATATATATATACTACACACACACACACACACACACACACACACACACACACACACACACACACACATGCTTTATTGGATCTGTCTCCCTCACCAAACACTATGTTCCAAGAAGGTGTGCGTCGTGACTGTCTTGTTCATCATTGTTATCCCAGCACATGGTATTGTCCTGGTGGGGAATTAGATGCTCAGTAAATGTTTGCTAAATGAATGAATGCATGAGTGAATGAGTGGGTGGATGAAAAACATAGTCTGGCTTTCCCAACCAGGTGGTAAAGCAAAGGCAATGGAGTTAGGCACATCTGGTTTCAAATCACAGCTCTGTCGCTTCCTAGCAATGTGACCTTGGGTAACTGACCTTGCTGTGTTTCTGTTTTCTCATCTGTAAAATGGGGCTAATAACATATTTCACTGAGGATGCTAAAAGGTCACCTATGTGAATTCAGTGCCTTCAATAGTAAGCACTCAATAAATGTCAGAACCCTCTCTCTTCCCCTCTTTAGCAATTCTACAATGCCCACAATAGTGGGCAAATATTGGGTGTTTAATAAATACTTTTTGATTGATAGGTGGATGAATTTATCAAAGTGATGGGCACAACTTGGGTGTGGCATTTCCATTCCTGGTTGAGAGAAAACTGTGAGACGGGTAACTGAGTCAAGAATTCAGAGAGAAGGGCAGTGATGAGAAGTTAGAACAGAGAGGTAACTAGCTAGTGTTTGCACACACGTGTGTGTGTGTGTGTGTGTTCATTTTTGCATGGATATGGATAGATGTACGCAAAGAGAGAGAACTAGTTATTCAAAGTCCTTTGATTCTTTGTTAAGAAGTTGAAGTTTATAATCAAACAGGTTCTTGGAATCCCCTGGAAGTTCTTGAGAAGGAGGAATGCGATGGAAATTCTTTTAGTATCTACATAAAGAAGAGACTTATACAGGGAAAGGCTGTGAAGGCTGTTCTAGTAATCTAGGAAAAAGAGAGAAATGGCTAGTAGGCATTCAATAAACCATGTTGACATCAAAAAGTAAAAAGAGGCAAGCCTTGAATATTCCTTGGATCCATAAATCAAGAAATATTTATTGGGTATGGAGCAAGAGAGAGTAGGGACCAAACTTGTTTTTATTTTTCCTTCTAAAACTATAAATGTGATTTTTCCATTGCAAAATAATACAGCCCCACTACAGGATATAATTCGAAAATGAAAGGAAAAATAATCATGCATAATCCTACAACCAGAACAGCCCCATGACTGCATTTTATGTCCCCACATCTATGACCATAGGAGAATGAAAGAGTCTGCTGTGTTCATGATGGGGATATAGAAGGAGGGTCAGAAGGATGTTACAGAGAGGTCATGGCTGAACTCACTCACTCATTTGCTTATTTCATTCAATCATCACGAGAGAGACCTAAACAGCAAAACCACACCTTGACCTCGGGTTGGAATCTCCCAGTCTCTTTATGCAAATCTGGACATCAACCGAGTTGGGTTACCTCCAACCTGATCACCAGAGGAGTCCTCTTCCTTCCTCATTGGATTGTGGACATTTTAGTGTTTTGTCTTTTTTGCATCTGCTACCCCTTTCTTATTGTATCTGATCTTCCTTTGGGAAGAGTCCTTATTGCGTGGAGTCCTGGTAATAGAGTTCTTTCTGACTATTGTGTTGGTCAATGGTTGCTTAGCTGGTCCACCCACCAGATGTCCTTGGCCATTCCACATTCTTCTGTCAGTATATGAGTAGGTTGGTTCATCAGCCTGATGGCCATCTGGTCAGCTGGTTATCCAGGCAGGTTAACCTATAGTCCCCTGGCTCACTGAGTGGTCTGTTGGTCTGTTCACTGGCCAGGAGTCCATCTGACTATCAACTGGGCAGTCGAGCTGTTCACTGGTGTATCACCACTCCATTGGCTCCACTATCCCTGGGTTATTTGCCGCATCTGGCAGCTTGGCGGTCAGTCTCTCCACTAGCTTGCTGGCGGCCAGCTCTTCAGTCAGTCAGTAAGTCAGTAAGTCTGTCAGTTGCCAGTGAGTCGGCCGTGCCCCACCCCTGTGAGCCCCTCCAGCTGGTGACTTCAGTCCTCACCTGAGCGTGGAGGGTGCGGAGGGAGAAGCTCATTTCCTCCCCGCGGAGGTCCTTTGAAGTGCTCAGTCAACCCTTGGAAATGAAATCAAAAGTTATTTATTAGGTACGAGAGTGAAAACGGCCCCATCACTCTAAGTTACTGACGGCTAACCTGAGCTTACTCATTTTCTTTCAAAACTCGTTAAAATTCAGAACCATGGTTTCTTTTCTTGCCCCCTCTCCCACCCCCTGGGCCTGGCTTCTCCTTCTTCAGCTGTGGCATTGGTTTGCAGGAGCATGTGACTTCATCAGCTGATCCCGATGCCAACCAGAGCTGTCAAGGTCCCTGCAGAGATGAGTCACCCTCCCGGAAAGAAGGCGTGTGCGGTGCCAGGCAGGTTCCCAGACCCCAGGCCTTGGCCCTGGGGTCCTGCTCAGGGGCTCGTGACCCCAAGAGGAAGGCAGTAGTCCAGCCTATGGGGCCATTTTCCACTTGGAGGCCTGATGTGTCTGGAAGGATGATTCACTGGGATGGGCTCCTGCAAAGGGAGTTAAAGAACGGTTTTCCTGTGGGCCCTTCTTTCTTTCAGCCGGGAGAGGAGGGGACATAGGCTGGTTAATATCCAGGGCAGATTTCCCAATGCCTAAGAGAACAGGCAGCATACTAGGCCCCAGGACACCTGGGTTCCAGGCTGGCCCACAGCTAAGAGCAGAGGAAGAAGTTGGCTCTTGTCTATCTCCTAGTTCCCCACCGAGCCACTGTCTTTCCAGGTTTCCACTTCCCTCCCTCACCTCCACCTCAGGCTCTCCATGCTCATCAACTAATCTCTTAGAACCAACCCTGTGCCTGGGTTTGAGCTGTCAAGTTCAAGTTCAACAACAGGTATTTATTGGGTGCTGATTGGGGTCAGGGTCTCCTGTTCTTTCCTTCCAAAGGGCATACTTCATTTATTTATGAAACAGATATTTGCATTTATTTGCATACTTGCTGTCTTCCAAGCACTGGACTAGGTATAGAGACAGTGTTAAGCAAAACAGGCATCATCCCTGCCTTCATGGAGATTAGCGTCTAGACAGATTCACATGGATCAGATGATCACACAAAAGAGTGTTTAGTCTACTGAGATAGGTGCTTTGATGGAAAACACCAGTGGTATATGAGGGAGACTATAAGGACACCTAACCCAATTGTGGTTTTGGGGAGCCAGGGGGCTTCCCCAAGTAAATGACTGAATATGAAGATTAAAAGTTACCAAGGTGAAGAGAGGAAGGATCATCTCAAGTAGAGGGGACAGCATGTGACACAGCCCTGCAGAGGGAGGGAAGCTGAAACGTCAAGGCACTGAAACAAAGTTCCTTGTAACTTTTGCCAGAGAGTGGTGAGATTAATTCATAGAGAGGCATTCATTTTTCTTCATTATTACATTCATTCATTCATTTGTACATTCATTCATACATACATTCATTTTCTCACGCATTCATGTACACATTCCACAAATACTTACTGAATACCTACTCGACATCTGCCTTTCTTTCAGAGTTCACTGGTTGCAAGCGACAGAAACCAGGGCTGGCTAAACAGTGTTCGCTGGGTAGCCCTTAGAAGAATGTTGAAGAACCATAAAATTGGTGGGTCATGGGAGGAGCAGGTTTAGAAAGGAAGATTGCCATCCATCTCTGGGAACCATGGTAACCTTCTTGTAGCAGGCCCTGTAAACTCAGCCACTGCTATACCGCTATCCTCCTTTCCTTGTAGTATCAAGATCCAAAGCCCTGATAGGGAGTTCAGTCTGGCTCTCATATACTTGCCCCCTACCATACCAGGTCTATGAGAGAAAGGATATAGCCCCTTGGCTTTCTTACTGGTAGGTCAGCATGTGGATTTACTTTTCCAACAAGAATCCATGCAAAGGGGGAGTGGTTATTTTCTGAGAAATTTTTTTTTTGTTAGTAGGGAGGATAAATAGATATTGAGTAACCCCAAGTTATCTACCAGTCATTACAACCTTCAGATCCTAAAGGTCAAGCTAGGACTCCCATAGCCTTCTTGGCAATGGTGTGGGGAATCCCGGGCACATACTCCCATGTTCTTCCTTCCAAATCTGGCTCTCGACTGTGTCTTTAGGCACACAGCTTCCCAGCCAAGGCCTCACAGTTCTTCATTTATGAAATGGGCATAAAAATCCTCCCTTTGGTACCTCCCAGCATTGCAATGAAAGTAAAGCAACTCAGTACCTGTTGAAAGCCTTTCAGAGTCAAAGCTCTTTATTATCATGGAACCCCTGAACTCTGAGGCTGAAAATACTTGACCAAGGTGGGGCTCCTCTAAAAGGTAACAAGACCTTTCACTCGGCAGACAGGAGTAATGAAGAGTTGCATGGGAGAGAGAAGGACTTGGGCACAGAGGGCTGACCTGGGGAGTCTTGAGAAAGGCACAGGGATGCTCCCTGGATTTGTCTTCATCCCAAGTCCCTGGACTCATCTCTGGGTCGAGTAACAAGCTAGCAGCAGGCTGTCAGTAGAAGGGAAAGGTCTGTAATACACTGGGGTCCAAGCAATCCTGCTATAGGACTTGAAGAGGGAGTGAGCCATCCTCCCACTGTTACCACCATCCCCCATGCAACATTGGCATCTGTAGGATTTACGTGTAGCAGCTGCAGGAGACAGTGAACAGCCAGGGCCCTGCAGAGGGGATGTGTTCACAGGCACACATGGGGTCCTCTGGACATTCCTGGAGGTCCTTGGGTTGGAGGAGTTATTTTACTAGATGCTTTGGGGGAAATTTAGTTCATACGAGCAACATTTACTGAGTATGTACCACGTACCAGGCATTTTCTCCCTCAGTGTCTCCACCATGATGCTTTTTCTAATATTCCTGTTTCACTTCTTTCACTGTCTCTGCTCTGAACTTGTATTTATCCATCCATCCATCCATCCATCCATCCGTCCATCCATCCATCTTCTCAGCAAAAGATGAACATTTAGTGGTGATATAGCCTGGTTGATCAACTGCTACCCATTGGCAGAAGCTTAAGTCGTTTCTAGTTTTTACTGTTATAAACAATACTGTAATGAACATCTTTGTGCACGCCTTGGAAAATATTTATGGAGCACCAACTTTATAACAGATTTATACTAAGTTCTTTGGTAATATTAGTTAACTTTTTAATGAGTATGTCTTGAGTTCCCAACCCTGGTAAAGTATGTTTTGACTTTGCCTTTGTAGCCTCCATAATTCATCCCCCTCAAGTAGCTGCTTCATAGACATTGAATGATGAATGGATCAATGGATCAAAATAATGAGCCACCTCTGGAGCCAAAGTGTGGGTCTCCAGAGAAAGCCAGCTTGGCTCCTACAAATGAACTACTCCCCACCTCTGATCCATTCTTAGCTGTGGTAGCCTGCTCTCAAGATTTGGTGCTTTTTTGGTTTTTCAAAACTTTGGAATTTGCTCTCCTTTCTGCACTTCCATCTGTGTCTCCAGCCTCATCAACGACCTGAGAGTTAGGAAGGGGAGCAGGAAGGGGGATATATGAAGTGTCAGCATGGGCTATGGGCCAGAGCTGGGTTCTTCCTTTCTGCCTCTGAACACGTAGGAACAGAGCTCATGCATCTTCTTCTTCTTCTTCTTTTTTTAAAATTTCATTTTATTTATTTATTTTTTTCATGCATCTTCAAATGGTGCTCCCACTGAGCTCAAACCTGCCACACCCAACTGCTCCCCATTTGGCCACCTTCTCTGCACACACACACCTCCGTGCCTCTCCTTGTGCTGTTCTCTCTGCTTGGAAAGCCCTCCCCCTGCTCACGCATCCATTCAAAAGCCACTGCCTAACATGTTCCCATCAACTTCCTGCCAGGCAGAACCAATCGATCCAGTGTTCTGCTCCCATGTACCTTGCAGATCTCTGTTGCAGCTCTTCCCACATTACCCTGGCCAGGTCCACTAAGCAAGTACTATCCCTTATCCAGGGATGGCAAACAGATTACACTTCAATGTGCCAGCTCTGGTAGATTAGTCGTGGCTGCCTGGAGTGTTTTGTCTAGAGCAGGGCAGACCAATACGATTGTAATGGGAGACACACTGATTTAAAATTTTCCAGTAGCTACATTCAAAAAAATAAATAGGTGAAATTAATTTCAGAAGTGTATTTCAGGGAATTCCCTGGAAGTCCAGTGGTTAGGACATGGCACTTTCACTACCTTGGCCTGGGTTCAATCCCTGGTCGGGGAACTAAGATCCCGCAAGCCGCGAGGTGTGGCCAAAAAAAAAAAAAAAAAAGTGTATTTCATTAACCCAATATATCCAAATATTATCATTTCAACATACAATCAGTATAAAAATTATTAACGAGATATTTTGCATTCTCTTTTTCAGACTGAGTCTTCAAAATTCCATGTGGAAATTACACTTACATTTCAATTCAGATGCTGTTTTCATCAGAAATACTTGTTGTTTATTTAGATTTCATAAAATTTACAGTTGAAGTAGATTTGCATTTCCAAGTTGTTCCAAACATTCGTAAAGTTTTCCAATAACTGGGCGATCCGTTGTTAAGTGTAAATTAATTAGGAAATTAAAAATTCAGTTTTCTGGTGGCACTAGCTACATTTGAAATGCTCAATAGCCACATGTGACCAGTGACTGCAGTCTGAGATAGCAGATCTGGAGGTATTCTGAAGCTGCAGAATGCTGCAGTCAGCTGGCAAAGCTTGCCTTGGAGATATATTTGGGCAGCGGGCACCCCTGGGCCTGATATTTGTCATTCCTGGTTTTATTTATCTCTGTATCCCCAGTGGCTGGTGGGACTCACTCGACGTTATGGAGGAATGGCCGCATGGATATCTCAATGACTTGGGATGTGCTGAGAGCTGGCACACTCTGAGCTTTCTTACCTAGAAAGGGAAATGGTGATAGGGAGTCCTGGCATTTCTCTGAGAAGGGGACTGACAGCATCAGATTAGCACGTGGCAGGTGGCTCTGGTATTGGTTGGAGGACAGCCCAGAGGGCATAAGCCTGGAGGGGGCAGTGGGCAGGGAGGAAGCATTGCAGTGACCAACTCAGAGTGAGATGAGATGGTTAAAGGCACAGTCAAGACGCTCTGGCTCCTTCTGCTTTTAGAAGGAAAGTCCCAAGAAACTGGTCATTGCTCCAGTCCTGGGGCAGGGCTCCCCTCCCTCCAGGCAGGCACTGTATTTGTTGCTGACTTTTATTGCTATTATATGCATTGACCTCACTCTGAAGAGGGAGCTAGAATACACATGAAGCGGTGGAAAGAGCAGGGCCCTGGGGTGAGAAGCTCTCCAAGCTCAGTTGAGTGGCCATGTGACCCTGGGCCAAGTGACCCCCACCTCTCTGTGGCTAAGTTTTCTCACAGGAGGACTGTGAAGGTGCCCATGCAGTATTGTGTGTATGTGTCTGGTGGGATGTGTGTGTGGGGGGTGTTGCATGAGATGACCCATGTACCTGTAAACTGAGTCTTTATGGATCTGGCATGTAGTCATTGTAAGGGTTCAGGCTACGGCAGTTGTTGCTCTATGATCATTCCCATACGAACAGCTACTATTTATTTTCAATGCAAGGACTGAGATAAGAAAAGGTGAAACACAAACTAGAAACTCCCCACATCACCCCAGAATGGGAGGGAGCAGATATGGGTACCTTTTGTGACAGCACCCCTGGGAGACTTCCCCCATCAGAGTGAGGAGATGGCAAGGTCTAGCAGAATTATTCTGACCGTGGACACTGAAGTCAGTTTGCCCGGTGGAATCCCAGATCCACCACTTCCTAGCTGTGCCTTGGTTTCTCTGTGCTTCAGTTTCCTGTCTGTAAAATGGGGATCATAATAATTCCCTCCTCACCGAGAGTGCTGTTTGTGTTGGTATTATTTTTCTCACTCTTTATGGGCAGCAGTATAGACTGGCTCTCACATGGCCCAGCCAAACCCCCTTCTCCAGCCAGTGCAATGGAAACAGTGAGAAGGACAAGAGGCAAGGGTCCACTACATTTGGTCAAAGAGATCAATTGGGTCCCTCCCTGGCTCTGCCAGGTTCTTCAATACAGGGAGCAAGACTCTATTTAAAGAGCAATGAGGGGTTTGCAGGCTTCTCAGAGCCGGCCACACCCACTGTGCTCACAGGTGCACAGTAATGGGCAGGAAATGAGTGGGCAAGGTTAGCCGTGAGCATGTAACCAGAGGCTACATCCTCTTGGCAATGACAGCTTTACCAACAGGCATCACTGATGGTTTAGATCAATGCTTCCCCAGTGTTGGGGCAACAGACTGGCTGCAACAGAATCAGCTGGGGAAGTTTTTAAAAAGGCCCCATTCCAGACCCACTGAATCTGGATCTCTAAGTGTGGACTCAGGAATCTGTATATTTTAAAAGTCTCCCCCAGGGGGATTATGATGCACAACCAGGCTTAGAAACTACTGGATCTCAGCTCTGAAATAGGAGTTGGCACAAGAATTAATAGTGCCAATAGAACAAACCTGAGTATGTGATTGGAAAAAAAAAGAACGACTCCCTCAAGTCCTCAGCTATACTAACAGAGGCATGCATCTGGACCCAGGATTAATTAATGGTAAACAGTGTGGCAGGGCGCAACACCGTGTGACTCAGTCTTGGTGAGTCTTTTGATTCCAAAGTGGATGTTGTCTTGGTGGCTTTGTTTGCTAGCATCACAACTTTTCTTTCTTCAAGCCCCAACTCAAATCCTGTTTAACTGCGTCCTTGGAGAGGAAAGTAGAGAGCAGATAACAGATATCAGATAAGTGTTAAGACCAGCCCAACTAAGAAGTTCTACTTCCAGAGAAATACTAGCTTGAGTACACCAGGAAATATGACAAAGCCCTGTTTGTGATTTAAAAAAAAAGTGGAAACAGTTGTCCATCAATGGGTAAATGCATAAACAATCTGTGACTTATCTAGTGAGTACTACATGGCAGTTAAAATTAGTGTGAGACATTTCTGTGTCTCAATATGTCTCAAAAAAACAAGATGCAAAAGGATACCTATTACATGATATTATTTAAATTTTAAAAACACAAAACAATTTTATATATAATTTGTGGACACATCCATACATAATAAAGGCATTAAACTTGCATGGAAATCGTTATACACATCATCTTCAAACTAGTGATTACCTCTGGGAGGGAAGGGACAAAGCCCTGGGAAAAGATCAGAAACAAATAGGACAAATGTCAGCATCTATTAAATCTCCGTGGTAGATCAATGGGCATCCTGTTATCTTCTATCGTTTTAAATACGTCTGAAATACTGTATAAGAAAAATAAAGCAAGCTGGCATTTCAGAGAAATCCAAGATGTAGGGGTTCATGTACACTGGGAAGGATGGGAATGAGTCCTGGAAGATTCGGGGTTCAGTGGGGGTACATTTTGAAAACTTGTAAGGAAAAAAAGAATGACCTTGTTTGTTGTTCTGAGGCTCAAGTCTTTGTCTTTTGATGGAGGCATTTAACCCATTTATATTTACTTCAGAGCTGATTAAAAACATTTCCCCCTTATTGGAGGCAGTGCAGATGAGTGATGGATAGATTTCACAAACATGTTTGTTTCACAATTCCGTGGTCACGAACTCCACCCATGCACATGAAACGTCAACAGAAGATTTGGGGTCAGTGAGCGACCTTTGTTTGGATGATAAGAGCTGTGCTAGTGCCAGGCCTTTCAACCAGATCCATCTGCAATCTAAGTGGAATTTAAAATGAGCAATCTTCATCTCAAAGTGGATGTTGTCTCACCAGTTGGGACCCCATCAAACATACTGCTAAAGGACATTTCACTCGGAGAGGCGGGGAGGCGTGATGCAAAGAACATAGATTCTGAGACAGACACAAAACAATTCCATATATAGTTTGCCACAGCTGGACACTCACTCTTGCTGAGTGGGCGCTCATCTCCACCCCACCCAGATGGCAGATTGAGAGTCGGTCAGCCCCGGGTTTGAGTCACATCTCTTATACTTACTAGCACTGGATGAATTAGTTCATCACTCTGAACTTCAGGCCCACATCGTAGAACCGGGACGCTGGCAGCTACCTAACAGAGCTGTTGGCAAATCGAACCAGAGAGCTTATCTAAACCCCTGACACGTGGTGGGCCCTTGGTGGACTTTTTAATTTTGTTTTCCCTCTCCCATCTCTGGGGTATGACTGACACTATCTCATTTCACCCTCCCAGGAAGGTAGGCAGGAAGTGAGCCCCACAGAAGGGTTGATGCTGGCTTTGAGGCAGGTTCCCTCAGACTGGCCACCAGGCTGTTATTGTCTGTGGTTTCCTGATCAGTCCACCGACAGACAGTTCCATCAGGGAAGGCAGGGGGATTCAGCCACGGGGGAGGGGGGGAAGGAGGGGAGGGAGGAAGGACGCCCCCTCCCCGCCACCAGCCCCCATCCGAGGAGTGTCCAGCCGGCCTTCCAGTGGCTGCCAGCTCCCTTCCTGAGCTTGCATCAGCAGAGAGGAGCAGCGCGTTGAGGCCTGTCTGCGCTGGCTCCACGCTCCATGTGCCCTGGCCCCCATACACCATTTGTCGGGCAGCAGAACAGAATTTGCTCATAAATAAACAAGATCTTGGGTTTCACGTTGGGGAGGCGATGACAGAAGAGGGCCTGGGGCTCTCGCCGTTATCTGCACCCGGGCCTGCCAACTCCTCGCCGCCTGGAAGGGCCGAGAGCAGAGAGGAAGGAGAGCCCAGCCAAGAGCACATTTTTCGGTCATAGAGTCACCGCCTGGCGGCCAGCGCAGCTCCTCTCATTTCCCGCGACGTCCCTCACACTGGCCACCAGGGACTCTGGGCTCGGCAACCACCAAACCCCTGCCCAGCCAAACGTAAGCACCTGAACTTGGTTAGTAAGGAGGTGGGTGGAGGGTCGGCCAGAGCCTGGAAGATGTCAGGCCTGGAGGAGAGGGGTTTAGCAGTTTCTAGCCTAGACCACCTGAACTGTCCCGGATGAATTCTCAGCACAACCCCACGTGGCCAGAAATGGGGCTTGTTCCGTCCAGGGGCAAGCCCGGTGCTGGCTGAAGAGGAAACTGAGGACCATCCCACCCGGTCTAGGCACCGTGCGTTCTGTGTCCATGTCTGATGAAGATCGGATCCCAGGCAGAAAATGATCACCTTCCAGCCTTGGGAGAATGGAAGAAATGGAAAACTACACAACAAGAAAAAAGGATGAATTATTGCCACACGGATGAATCATACACACATAATGTTGACCGAAAGGAACCAGACATAAAAGAATATAAACTGCATGATTCCATTTGCATAAAGTTCAAAAATAGAATTAATCTATGGTGATCAAAGTCAGAATCATGGTTACCTCTTGGAGGGGGGATTGACTTAGAAGGGGCATGGGTGCTGGTAAGGTTCTGTCTCTTGATGTAGGTGGGGACTGCATGAGTGTCTCTATCAGGGAAAGACCCTGAGCTGTGTTCGTGGGATGAATGTGCTTTTCTACTTTATCTTATGTAGGTTATCCCTCAAGGAAAAGTTTTTTAAAAAGGATTTTAAAAAGAATGAAAGCAAATCAGATCACCTCCTTCCGTGATTAAAACCTTAACACTGACTGCCTACTGCATCTCCAAACTCCCAACTTAATGTCACCTTCTCAGAGAGGCTGTCCCTGACCGCTTATTTTAAGTCGCTCACCCCTAATCACTCACTACACTGTCTTTTTAAATTGTCATCCTAACAAGTACCATCATCTGAGGTGATTTCATTTATGTATCTATTTGTGTTTTGTCAGCTGGCCTCCACTTGGATTTAAGCTCCTCCAGTTGTCCTGTTCCTTCAGGATCCCCACTGCCTGCCTGTAGGAGGTGCAGCAGGCATTTGGCGTTTGTCTTTCCAGCAACCAATCCCCCTCTCCATTTAACTGGAGATTCCACCTTTCCCCAATTCTCAGCCCATGTGGTCTGGGTGAAGTTTCTGGAGGACTTTTAATCTTTCCTGCTGTACTTGAACCTGAATGAATGTGGGACTGTGTCTGTAGCTGCAGCCAGCAATGCTACTATGTGGAGGAGGGAAGAACTGATAGATGCAAAGAGACTAGGTCTTGGAAATATCGCTTGAGTTCTAGTTCAAGCTATACCTGAAGCCAGAACTATACCCGAACTTTCAGTTACATGAATCATTAGATTCCCATTTTCTTAAGCTACTTTGTTTGGGTTTTCTTGCAACCAATGAGTGTCTGTGCCAAGCCCTGTGCTGACTGTAGAGGAAACTGAGGACAGTCTTTGGCAGTCTCTAGGGGGCAGTAAGCACTGTGTCCACATCTGATGAAGATCAGATCACAGACAGAAAACAACACACCTTCCCAACAGTGGGAGAGTACTAAGCTGTTCAAAATATTCACTGAGTAAATAAGTAAATGGATGGATGGATGGATGGATGGATGGATGGATGGATGGGGGAAATGGGTGAATGGGTGGATGAGTGAATGGGTGGGTGTATTTCTCTTGAGGAAAGGTGCTCATCATCACAAGGCAATGGAAGTAGAAAAGAACTTTAGATTCCAGGTGGGAGAGACCACTGGGCCTGGAGGGCTTCACAGATAAGGTAGGGATTGAGTCAGATATGCAGGAAAAAACTGAGGACTAGTATTTCTTGATACCTTTACCACGAGGTTGGTATAATTATCTCCACTTTGAAGATGAAGAAACCTGAGTCTCAGAAAGGTATAATGGTTAGCCAAGGTCACATGGCCAGAAAGTGACAGCCGGGATGGAAACCCAGGTCTGGCTGATGCCAAAATTTCTCTGTGGGCTCTCTTCCCAGTCTGCTGCCTGGGACCCTGTGTCTGCAGTGTCAGAAAATGAACTGGGAGGACAGTGGTCTCAAAGTCCCATCCTGGCGATGCTCAGGGCCCCCTGGGAGGCCCAGGCCGGATCCTCTCCACCCCTCGGAAACTCATGTCAGCGGCCTGACAGCTGTATTCCACTGGCTGGCCACAGCTGCCACTGAGGTCCTTGTTCCTGATGCTGAATGTTCCACCACTTTTTCCTGGCACCCCAGGCCTGACGGCCGCTCAGGAAAGCTACTGTACTTGTGAGAAAAGTGAGGTCAGTGCATGTTTCCATCTACTCGGAGAAGGAAAACAAAAACAAATATTCTCGCTACTGAATGTGCTTTTTATTCAGCAGAATCCATCCCCAGAAGGCTTAATTTATGGTTCACCCATGTGTCCCTGAGCATATTTACCAAGGGACATCGTGGGGAAGCCTGGAGGGGCCTGTGGCCCTGGCTACGTCCTGGCAGGGGCTCCAGCTCCTACAGCAGCAAAGGCCAGAGAGTAACAGCAAGAAGATGATGGTCAGGATCACAGAGAGTGAGGTCAAGCCTTGGGGGCATATATAGAACAGTGAGAAGAAATGGCTACTTGCATTTCTGCTTTGCACATGCTGTTCTGGAATACCCTTCTATTGTCCAGTCTGGCAAACTCCTACTCATTCGTCAAAGCCCAGCTCCAGCCTTCCCCAAAGGCTCTGGGCAGAGATGGCCCTACCTTCTTGGAACTCGCTGAGCCCTGCATCCATTCATCTTGGGACAGGCCACCTGGTATGCTTCTGTTTAGCCAGGGACCTCTCAGAGGCAAGGACCATGGCAATACACCTCTGAAAGCCCGACCTGAGTCACAGCACATAGTGAGAGAGAGAGTGAGAGAGCAAGCTGGGGCAAGAAAGAGTGTGGGCTACAGAGCGAGGCTGGTAGAGTCTCCGGGGCCCTGCAGGATGGTGGACTGAACAGCAGTCTGTCAGAGTTGGGCATGGGGCTTGTGTGGCTCTGGAGACCAGGTTCAAGAGGTATGTTTTAACGGTGGGAAAGAAGGCCTGGCTGAGATGGGGTGGGTGACAGCTGACCGTCACCCCCCGAGGCTACTGGATTTCAAATCCAGGCTGACCTCTCATTTCACAGATAAGGACATGAGAGCCAGCAAGGGACTGCCTTGTTAAGCTCATTCTTGCCTGGTGCCCCATTCACACCCCACTGTTCTCAGACGCACCCTAACCCCCTCTGGGTTCCTGCCTCTGCCGCTCCCCTCCTCTCTCCCCCAACCCAGGAGATCTATGTTCTGCTCGCTGGCACTTTCTGGGCATGTGGTCAAACCCACAGCTCTGGATGCCACTCCCTCCTCCTCCGGAGCCTCAGTTTTCTCATTGCTGAAACCAAGGTTGCTATCGCTGCCTCAGCTGGGTCAGAAATGAGGTTTTACAGGTGAAGCCCTTGACACGGTGCTTGGAACAGAGTAAGCACTCAGTTCCTTCCTTCCTTCCCCAGACTCTGTTTGGCTTTTCCTCCTCTCTCTGTGAAGTCTATCCCCTCCCCCAGCCGATCTTTTGCCCACAGGCAAAAGTCTCTCCGACCCTGGAGTCTTGGCGGCCACTGATCGGGCCTGTCCCCAGCATTTGTGTCCATAGCAGCCTGTTACCCTCGTGATGTATGGCTTGGGTCGGGTGGGTGTCAGTTGGCTGCCTGCCCCATTCCCTTCCAGACGAGAAGGGCTGGGAAGCTTGATTTCATTTATTTTCATACATAAGAGACAAAGGGGCGGGGAAGAGAGAGAGAGAGAGAAGGGGGAGGGCTGGGGGGGGTGATGCTGGGAGAGCAGAGAAGGGTGTTGGGAGCCTCAGGCCCCTCTTGTCTCCTGATCGCCCAGGTCTGGCCAACGGATGCATGCCACCGCTGGAGGGGCTGACCAGGAGCTTCAGAAGCCACATGGCCACTCAGTGGATGAAGGTCTCTTGTCCTCCTCTTCCTCCTCGGCGAGCTTCTTCTCTGGAGGCTGGGGACATGTCTCCTATAAATTATTCTCCTTCACGGGCAGCGCGTTTTTCTTTATGAATCATGCAGGATCCGCCTCCGGCCTCAGTGTGTGTAAAACAACAAATCAGGAGAAATTTGACTTGACCCAAGCAGGGAAGTTTCCATCCATCACAAGAGGAAAATGTTGGTGCAGCAGGGAGAGGCACAGAGCTGGTGACAGACCGAGGGGGCGCAGGGACAGGGCAGGGGGCCCTAGTCTGGGCTCTCGGAGGCTCCAGGGTGGGTGGGAGACACCCACGGGCTCCAACAGCATCAGCTTCTGGAGCAGCCATCATTCCCTGGTCTCTCACTGAGCACTGCCTTGACCTTCTCTTGGGCTCCTCTGGGCCCTGCCACACCTGGATAAAAGTCACCCTTCCCCCCATTCTCTCCCTTCCCCTCCACACAGAGCTCCTCATAGCTCCCCAAGCAGGCCATGGTCCTCTGCACCTCTGTCTTTGTGCACGCTGTCCCCACGGACTCAAAGAACAGCCTTCCCTTCCAAAATCTGACTCGTGGGCATGCCCGTGGTGATGTTTCCTAGACCCTCAGGGAGAGCTGCCCATGCCTTCTTGGGGAGCCATCACTCGCTTGAGTCGGTGAAATCATTTTCTATGTTTCTGTCCCCCCGAGCCCACCCCAGGCTGACTGTTCCACGCAGGCCAGGCTAGGCCCTTACAGATCCCTGTATCCCTACGTGGCCACTCTACGGAGGCAGGAGTCTTGCTTTATCACCAGCACTTAGCACACAGTAGTTGCTCAATGAACACTGGAAAAATCCCCTGGTACCCTGAATGGGGGTTGGTATATGCTCAGTGGTCTCTGATCTGCTAGAGGCCCCACTCAGGGCCTGATGCTTGTTGGGGCTGATGAATGGAAGATGGAATCGACGACGGGGCAGACTGGTGTCAAGAGGTGAGGGCTGGTTCCTTCTGCGGGCAGAAACTTTTGGCTCTGGCTGCCTGCTCCAGCCCAGGAAACCAGCTGACCTGTAATGTTAAGCTTCAACTTACTCACAGCCCGGCCCACTGTCTGGATCCAGACTGCCCCCCTGAGTGAATGCACCTCACCTGGGCCCTGGGTCAAGGGGGCTACATCACTCTGCAGCTCAGTGGACAGGCTCTCCATGAATGTGGCTTTCGGGTCCTCTCCTGGACTTCTAAAGTCAGACATACAATAGTCACCACCCTGCCCATACACATGTATGACCCCAACCCCTCCCACCTCTCTTTCTCTCTCTATCCGCAGAAAAGTCCCCTCTTGACTTCAGGGCAGAACTATGTCTAAAGAGGGGAGGGGGCAGTATGGAAATCAGACCGGGACCGGGCAAGGGGGATGAAGGTGGCTCAGAGGACTTGCCCCAATGGCTTCTGAGGATGGAAGATGCCGGACGTAGGCCATGTTCTGGAAGGCTCTGAACACATCTTTAATCAGAGGCTGCAGTAAAAACAGCACTAGATTGCGTGTCCAGAGTCCTGGGTTCTGGTCCCAGCACTGTCATCAACTTACTGTGTGACCTAGAAGAGGTCTTCTTCCCTCTTTGGGTCTCTATTTCTGTGTTTTTGAAAAATACTAATGCTAATTACTAGTTATTAGCAGCTTTCTTCATGCCAGCCACTGGGCTGAGCTCTTTTAGCCCTCTCAGCACTGCATTCATTATAGGAATCATTACTATCCTCTTTCTTTAGTTGTAGAACTCAGTTCAAGAGGTGACTTACTCAAGATCATACACCAGCAAGAGATGGGGCAGAATTTGGTGTCTGAGGCACATTCTTCCTCAGCAACCACGCCAAGCCACATGGAGGGGGTTGGAGAGCATCATTCCTACGACCCTACCTCTCTGACTGGCTTGTCAAGTCCATTTCTACCCTTCCTCCAGGGAGCCCCTCAGGCCTTATTGACTGGCTTCAGGGCCCCTCCACCCTATTCTCACAAGGGCTCTGCACTGACCTCCATCCCATCTCCACTGGGGCCACCATTTCCTGGTGACCAGTCTTTCTGCTGGACCCAGCAGGGGACAGCACAGGTGCTAAGGGATGCAGTGCCTTTCCAACAGAACCCATCCTACAGGGGGCTGTTTTCAAGGATGAGGGTGGAGGGAGCTGAGAACTGCTTACTTTCAAGGTGAACAGAGCAAGATGTAGTTGAGGGTGAAGAGACGGAGCAGGGTAATGGGAGGTACCCCATGGGATTCACCAGGCATGCCTCACTCTGAGGACCTTGACCTTGACCCATCCTCACTATTCCACCTCCCCGCTGAGTCCTGGCCTCTGGTCCGCGGGCCCCCACCAGTGGCACTTGGTGCGAATCATTTTTAAATACTCCCTTTCTCTGTATTTCAAGATTATCTTCAGTAATAATTGTATAATAATCAGTAATAATTTTTATTTTCTTGTTTCAGTTCTCAGTTTTCATCATTAGCAAAAATAAATTTTGCTTTTAAAAACAGTATGCAAATTCAGTAGACTAATTCATGTATGAATTAAAATTTGCACTTAACAAACAAAAAACTTACATCTCTCCATTTCCCCTCAGTTTCATGTTTTAATTTTGCATGCTAAGTGGTCACATAGAATGACAGAATTAGAGCAGCTCACATTCTATTTTTTCACCTTTTTAATTCCTCTGCTATCACTATTTAAATGCAGCAACATATAGTGCCACGAGGGATGGAGACATGGTCTGCGCCCGAAATGAATTTGAAAGATTCTGAAACTTTAGGGGTTTAGTTTCAAAATGAACCCACGTAGCTTCATCAGGGGTGTTCTCCAAACCAACTTCCATGTAGAATAGAAAGTTTATTAAAGGGTAAGTAATAAAAATGTGCTAATATGAAGTTTACTTCACATTTACTTATTGTTAAAACTCCACAATAACTGCAACAATTGTTTGGAACTAAGACCAACAACATTTTCTTTTTTGCAGGGGAGCAGTGTTTTATCAGTGTCATTGTTTAGAATTGCCAGCACATGGGAATAATAAAAAACAGATCGACTTGTAGTCAGTTTTATTACTGCTTTTCAGCTCCCTACAGAAAACGTACCCCCTTATTTTCTGCATCCTGATAGATGCCTCTGAGCCATCTTTGGTCCGCCGCTGCCCCAGCCAAAACTCTGAGATTTCACCACGGTCCCTCCACTCGGGTCCCTGTCTCCAGGGTCCAGTCACAATCTCGCCTGCCTTGTACCATGACCTTTGCACTTCCCAAGAGAACTGATCAGACATTTTTGGTCAAATGTCCCTAAATTTAGGTTTGTTTGATATTTTTTCATGATTGTGCTTAGGTTTTGCATTTTGGCAAGAATACACAGGGATGATTTTGGAGCCTTAGTTCATAATGTTAATATATCTTATTACTGGTGATGTTGATCTCGATCTCTTGACTCAGGTAATTTCTGCCAGATTTCTCCACTGTAAAGTAGTTACTTCTTTTTCTTTGTAGTTGATATATAGCTTGGGGGAGATATTTTGAGACTAGGCAAATTCTGTTTTGCCCCAAGCTTTCACCACTAATTTTAGCATCCACCACTTTTGTCCACAACAATTATTACTGTGTTGTTTATCTAATGGTAATTTTCTATTTCCCTTTTTCCTTCTCCATTTATTAATTGGAATTATCCAGTATGGAAGAACTGTGCCATCTCTTCTATTATTTCTTTAAACAATTACTTATATCAGTAAGACTCATGCATAATTATTTTATTTATTTATAAATATATTTTATTTTATTTATTTTTATTTTTGGCTGCGTTAGGTCTTAGTTGCTGTGCGCAGGCTTTCTTTAGTTGCGGTGAGCTGGGGCCACTCTTTGTTGCAGTGCATGGGCTTCTCTTGTTGCGGAGCATGGGCTCTAGGAGCGCGAACTTCAGTAGTTGTGGCTCGCGAGCTCTAGAGCGCAGGCTCAGTAGTTGTGGCGCATGGGCTTAGTTGCTCTGCGGCTTGTGGGATCTTCCCGGACCAGGGCTCAAACCCGTGTCCCCTGCATTGGCAGGCGGATTCTTAACCACTGCACCACCAGGGAAGTCTCTGCATATTTATTTTTTTCTATGGGTTATAATTCAATTATAACCCATAGAATTGAATATAAATATTCGATTATATTCAATTATGACCCATAGAATAATTATATCATTATTTATTTTTTCAAATTGCTCCAGTGTTGGACATTAGCTCTTCAGTTTGGGTCCTATTTTTCTTTTAAGAAACCTACATATTTTTTATTTTGTGTCACCAAATGATGTTCCAGGCTCATCTCCTCATTTTATGTTTTTCCTGCCTCAACCACTGGATCAACCACTTATCTAAGGAACCCTGGTGTTGTTTTTTTTTCTTTCCAACATGCTCTTTAGAAACCAAGATCTGGCTACTAGGTGTGCTCATGACTACTTGGGTGTCGCTGCTTCTAGGCCCTCTAGTGGGGACAGGGCTATTAACACACACATTTACTCACATTACCTGTCTGTCTGTCTATCAGCTATCTATCTTTCTATCTATCTATCTATCTATCCATCCATCCACTCATCCATCCATCATTTAAAATATGACTTTATCTACTGATAATTCAGACTGCAAGCTAACATCTTAGGGTTCGTTTTAGCCTTTGCCTTTTATTTATAGCTTCTTTCTCCAATAATGAAAAACTTGATTCTTATTATCTAAAAAATATTTGTGTTTTCATACTCATTTGTATTTTCAAATTTATTTGCATAAAAATCTGTGGAGCATTTGTGTATGATTTTTAAAAATTTAACATTTCCATGGTTATTTTCCCCCTTGTCACTTCACATTTTGTATATTTGTGCTTTCTTCATTTTATGCTTAAATTAGCTAGTGTTGTCTATTTTGTTATTTTTTTAAACCAAGATTTTGATTATTTCATTAGGTCTTTGTTCTATTGTCTTCTTCATGAATCTCTGCTTTTATCTTTATTATTTCCTTGCTGTTGCTTTCTTTTGGTTTGTTTTGTTGTTATTGTTATAGTTTTTTGAGCTAGGAATTTAATTTACTTTATTTTTCATCTTTACTGATAAAAGTGCTAAAATAATGAGTTTTTCTCTGATCACTGCTTTAAATGAATCCCTGATTCTGATATGGAGTATCTTCATTGTCATTATTATTATTATTTTAACTCTGTAATTTCAGTTTTTATTTTCCCTTTACCTAGGAGTTTTTTAACAGGAGATTTTTAAACTTCAAGGTAGAAGGACCTGTATGGTTTTTGTTAGTATTGCAGTTTTATTTTGATCAGAGTGTTGTTTGTCATATTTCTACCTTATGGAAGTTACTGATGTGTATTTTTTGTTTTTGTTTTTGTTGTTGTTGTTTGTTTTTTGCCATGACACATGGCATGCAGGATCCTAGTTCCCCGACCAGGGATTGAACCCATGTCTCCTGCAGTGGAAGTGTGGAGTCTCAACCACTGGGCTGCCAGGGAAATCTTCTGAAGTGTTCTTTATGATAACTTTTTTGTGAATGTGCTATGGACACAATAATTTTCTATTATCAGAATGTAGACTTCAACCTATGTCTATATGATCTGCCCTATTAATTATGTTGTTTTAGATCTTCTATCTCTTTCTTCCCCCCATATCACCTATATTGTACTATGAGTGGTGTATTACAGTCTATCATTAGTATGTTTCTATATATATCTCCTTGCATCTTTTCTAGTTTTTGCTCATGAAAATGAGTGCAGTGTTATTTGGTGCATAAATATTCATGTGTTATATCTTCATTTTAGATTGAAGCTTTTAGTGTTAATAAATGTCCTTCATTGTCATTTTTAATGCTTTATGGCTTGAATTCTACTTTGTCTGATATCAGTATTACTTCCTCTGATTTCTTGTTTGTTTGTTTGCTTGTCTTCACTTGCCATGTATACTTTCATCCATCTCTATTTTTAGCCTTTCTGAATTCCTTTGTTTTGTGTGTGTATATTTTACACAGCATATAATTGGGGTTATTTTGTGAGCCACATTTAAAATCTTTTTCTTTTAAAAGGTGAGTTAAGCTCATTCACAGTTATTGAAATAACTGACAGGTTTGATCTCAATTCTATTGTACTATCTTATAATGATGTATATTTTGCTATACTCACTATGTTTCTTAGAGGACATTCTTTATATTGTTAAATCCACTTAAAAGTTTGAGACTTGGGGCTTCCCTGGTGGTGTAGTGGTTAAGAATCCGCCTGCCAATGCAGTAGACACGGGTTTGAGCCCTAGTCTGGGAGGATCCCACATGCCGCGGAGCAACTAAGCCCGTGCGCCACAGCTACTGAGCCTGCACTCTAGAGCCTTTGAGCCACAGCTACTGAAGTCCGCACACCTAGAGCCCATGCTCTACAGCAAGAGAAGCCACCACAATGAGAAGCCTGCGCATGGCAACGAAGAGTAACCCCTGTTCGCCACAACTAGAGAAAGCCTGTGCGCAGCAACGAACACCCAATGCAGCCAAAAATAAATAAATAAATAAATAAATTAATTAATTAATTTTTTAAAAAAGTTTGAGACTTACTTTATGGCCCATTGTATCGTTTATCTGGTTTTTGTAATTGATTTGTAAGAGCTCTTTATATATTAAGGATACAGATCCTTTGTCAAATACATTATAAATCCTCTCTACTTTTAGTTGATGGAAAGAGTGGTTGTCTGAGGAGAACAGAGAGTCAAATAAGGAGCTGTATATTAAAAAAGGTAAATATTTTTCTATTACTCATATAAACAACTTGAGTATGTTCTCTCTCTCTATCTTCAATTGCCTTTATTTAGATCTTCATCATTTCTCTCCTGTATTATTAGACAACCCAATTAACTATTTGGCACTAAAATTCCTTGTTTGTAGATTATATACTGCCTCCAAGTTATCTTTTTTCTTAAATTTATTTTGTTTGACAGCTTGTCTACAAATTCCCTGGTTTTATACAGTTGAAAGGTATCAATCATTCAAATAACAAAATGCAACTGAAACGAAATAGTTATTTGTAGTGAGGTGGATGGACCTAGAGTCTGTCATACAGAGTGAAATAAGTCAGAAAGAGAAAAACAAATACCGTATGCTAACACATATATATGGAATCTAAAAAAAAAAAAGGTTCTGAAGAACCTAGGGGCAGGACAGGAATAAAGACACAGACGTAGAGAATGGAATGAGGACACGGGGAATGGGAAGGGTAAGCCGGGACGAAGTGAGAGAGTGGCATGGACATATATACACTACCAAATGTAAAACAGATGGCTAGTGGGAAGCAGCCGCATAGCACAGGGAGATCAGTTCGGTGCTTTGTGACCACCTAGAGGGGTGGGATAGGGAGGGTGGGAGGGAGCCGCAAGAGGGAGGAGATATGGGGATATATGTATATGTATAGCTGATTCACTTTGTTATAAAGCAGAAACTAACACACCATCGTAAAGCAATTATACTCCAATAAAGATGTTAAAAAAAAATTGCAACTAACGCTCAGCTCTTGTATGGGCAGATTTTAACAAATTGTCATGATCCAGCTGATGTGTTTGGTAATAAAGTGTCATGTGTGATATAATCACTTCACTACAAATTAATTCAATCCAGACAGGATGATCATACACACTGTGAGTCTCCTAAAAGTCACCTGGGAAGTGGGAATAATTAACATGAAGCAATACCTTCAGTCAGCTCTCCTCCCCAACCCCAGCCTGTCACACTCCAGTCACACTTAGCTGGAAGGTCTTCAATAACATCAGGCTCTCTCAAACTTCCTTGCCTCAAGCCTTTCTTAACTGCTGCCTTAACTAGAAAATTCCAGCTCATTTCAGGAGCCTGCTCAGTTGTCATTTCTCTGTGATAGGGACAGAACTTGAGGTCCTCTTCCAGGAAGTGAGGGCATTAACTGTCGAAGAGAGACTGTGTTCCTCACTCTCTTTCCCAGAACGGCTCCTTCTCATCTTCCAGGATTTTTCATCTTACACGTCTTGTCAATCAGGAAGCCTTCCCTAACCCCTGAGTCCCAGTCAGGAAACTCCTCTTGTGCTTTTTCTTTCCCCTCTCCTTTCCCTGTAGAGTCATTGTCTGTTTTCTAGTCTATTCCCTCATTAGACTGGGGACTTTCTGGGAGCAGAGACCATGTCTTTCTTGTTCACTTTGGGGTCTCTAGATCCTAGCACAGTGCCTTACACATGAGAGGGCTGAATACATCTTTTTTGAAAAGAGAAATTCGTATCATTACTGCATACGATGATATGATGCTTATCAAAGCAATTATTTAAGCCTCAGTTTCTATATCTATAAAATGGTGAGAATTCCATAAAACGGTATTTGCAAAATGCTTACCAGTATGGCCAGCACTTTGTAAGTAGTAAATGGTGTTGATTGTTATTATTACTCAGGAATTACCAATGGGCTTCATTCTGTTGCAAAGTTGTCTCTGAGATGTAGTTTGAGAAAGTAAATAATAAAAGATGACGAGCATAAAATTAAGGGTCTTTTTGAAAAAAATAACCACTAACAGATATCCAGGGTTACAGCCATAATAACAGGTTCACAAGCTCTGGTCGGCAGTATTGACAATTTGCTACTTTGGAAAAATAAATATTCCAGTAGTGTTCTAGATACCCTATTTTGAAGAAATCCTAAAAAGCTCATTCAGAAGAACCTTACTGAGAGTGGTCTTGGTTAGTGCCACAAAGCAAAAGTGGAAATTGAAGAACTCAAAAAGAACTATTAATATTATCATTCTGGGAAGACAGCTGGCTTCTCAAATATTAACTAACTACTTAGTGAAAGTAAAACTCATTTGTGTGAGTGATAAGTGAAAAGTTCATATCATACCCCATGCTTGAAACTGTCTAATGTCTCCTCTTGCATTAAGAAAAAGCCTAGCTCTTCACTATGGCCCTTCAGATCCTACTGATGATGTCCCTGCCCCCTCCTCCGATTTCATCTCCTATGTTCCTTCTGCACGTTCCTTCCAACACATCTGTTAGATTCCTCCTGGCCTCAGGGCCTTTGCACTTGCTGCCTGGAGTGCTCTTCCTCCAGGTCTTTGCACAGTTACTCTTTATCATTCCAGCTTCACCTTCAGTGTCACCTCTTCAAGGGAAACTCCAGCCTGCTCTAAGTACATCCATTTCAGATTCTCTTTCTGTCCCATTACTTTTTGCATTTGTCACCATCTAAAATAATACTATTGTGTCAGTAGTTGTTTGTTGTCTGTCTCTCTGTGAGGTAAGAGACATCGTAGGTCTTATTTACCCGTGTCTCTAGCACCTAGAACAATGCTTGGCGTATAGTTGGTGCTCAGCAAATACTTGTTGACAGGTGCTGCTTCTGGATGCTTTGACAGCCTCAGGTGAATTTTTGCCTGAGGGACTTGGCCATCAGTCTGAGGCTTATTCTGATCAGCGTACACCTAGCTCATTGAAGGTATGGAAATTAAACAACAATAATAATAATGGCCAATGAATAGTTGCTTGTTTTTATTTCATCTTACTCTGGAAAGTAGCTCTGGTAGACTAGTACTCATAGTAGAAAAATCACAAGTTAACTTTCAGGATCAGAAAAATGACCATTTAAACAGGAGGCCAATGTGGGAGAAAGTGAAAGGTATTTGGGACATGAAGTCTGAAAAGCCATCTACTGCAATTTAACTGTAAATGTGTTCTTGAGCTTCCTGGCAGCTAGAGCAAAAATGGAAACACAAATATTTATTTAATTCTCCATTGCCAATAAAGTAAAAAACATCCCCTTTTCGTCAAGAGAATCAAAACTCTTTCCCTGGCACAGATTTCTTATGAAAATTTGTCCCCTGGGGCAGGTGACAAATCCACTGAGGAATAAAAGTAGATGATGCCTTTAAGCCACATCCCTTCAGTCCGCTCAGTGACTGGTTCCATTAGATCATTTCTTGCAAAGCCTGGACACGTGGCAGGATAGCCAAGTGCATCGCTGCAGTGAAACAATGGTGGTTGATTCCATTTCAGTGGAACAAGCTTTGTTACCTTGTGCTGATCATTTCCCCTTTCTGAGCCTTGGCTTTCTCAGCTGAAATATGGGATACGTGATATTCATTCTGAATAGTACCAGCACTTAATGGGAGAACAAAAGAACAAAATTATTACCTTTATAATTCAGCCCTTAGACTGTGATCGGAGGATGGGCAGCTGGAGACATATTCTTCCTGAAGTTTGTCCAAGAGCTTGGGTGTCCAAGAGCTTGGGTGGACAGTATCTTGGGTGAAGTTTGTCCAAGAGCTGGGCAAACTTTTGATGAATCCATGGGAGACTTACCTTCTGCTGGCTAATTTACTGCAAAGCTGTTGGGGAATAGCAGCCAAAGGAAGACAAGGCTTGATTTCCCAGGACGGGGCGGCGAGGGAGGTCTCCCTTGGACATGGAGAAGAAAGGGTAATTATGTTTCATCTTCTTTTAGAGTGGATTGCTGCTGTGGGCCTGCCCGCCTGGGGTCTGAGAGCCCTGACAGCTCCGAGACCAACTGTCATTTTCCCAGGTGTGAGGGTATCTCTAGCAAGCGTTCCTGGGAAACTGTCACACACACTCTGCCTGGCCCTGCACAGGATCCCAGAGGAAGAGATAGATTCCGGGCAGCGGCATCGCTGTGTCTGTCTGCCAATGTCCTGCTTCACCCAACCCAGGTCACCGGAGAGCCTGGGCAGCCACTTGAATGTCTGTGTCTGTCTCAGTGTTCAGGGCAGGTTAGCATCCCACCAGGTGGGGGTCCTATCTCTGGCCCCAGATCAGGCAAACCCTTGCATTACAGGGCAGTAAGGGACACGCAGAGAAATACACATCTATCAAGTGACCACCAGGCACTACTTCCATTTCTTCTAACTCCCCACAGCGAGTCAGGGAGTTGGCATTGACTCCAGATGAGAACACTGTGATTCAGAGAAGCAAAGGGACTTGTTCAGACTCACACAGCCAGCAAGCGGTGCAGCTGGGATTTGAACCCAACTTTGAGATGCTAAAAATCTGTGGTGGAGAAGGGAGAGGAATAGGAGGTAGAGAAAAGGGAGCGGGACAAGTGGATGGAAAAGGAAAAGGAGAATGAGATGGAGTTGGAAGAGAGAAGGCACTACAGGAAGAGGGGACAGTGGAGGAGGAGGAAACAGGAGAAAGAGGAGTGGAGACGGCAGAAAAGGAGAGCAGAGCAGGGGAAGGATGTATTCCTCTTGCTGCTGTAACAAGTCACCACAAACTCAGTGGATTAAACCAAGACAAATTTATTATTTTATAGTGATGGAGTCAGAAGTCTGAAATGAGAATTATGGGGCTAAAATCAAGGTGGTGGCAGGGCTGGTCCCTTCTGGGGGCTTCCGGGGAAAATCTGCTTCCCTGACTTTCCCAGCTTCTAGTGGCACCAGCATTCTTTGGCCTGTGGCCCCTTTCTCCATTTTCAAAGCTCTGGTCTCTTTCCAGCCACACATGGCCTTGGCTGCCTCTGACCCTCCAGCCTTCTGCCACCCTCTTGTAAGGAATCTTGTGATAATATCAGGCCCACCCAGATAACATGGGGTAACACATCTCTAGATGTTTAACTTAATCCTATCTGCAAAGACTCTCTTGTCATATAAGATAATCTTCACAGATTCTGAGGATTACAATGTAGCTTTTAGGGGCCATGATTTGGCCTACCATAGACGTGAAAGAAGAAGAAGAAAAGATAGATAGGAAAAGATATAGGAGGATGTGATGGCAGAAGTGAAAGGAGAAAAGAGGGGCTGGAGGAGGACCTCGAGCAGATTCTTTCCCTCTCAGGGCCTCAGTTTCCTGCTCTGTACAATGGGGATATGAGAGCCTCTACTCCTAGGGGTTGCGAAGATTCTACAGAATTGTGCCACCCAGGGGCTCAGCCCAGCTACCACCATGGCCATGTTCTCTCTTTACCTCTCTGTCAGCCCAACCCCTGCCTTCCAGGGTCTTACCCTAGAGTTCCCACTTTCTTGCTTCTCCCTGGAAGCATAACCCCACCCTCACCCCAGCCAGGACCCTGGACTAATACTTTGCAGCTTGAGCCTGCAGACTGCCTGCTGGCTCCTTCACCCTGCTCATTCCCCGCCCAGCCCCACCCGTCACTTCCAATCACTCCAATACAAAGCATTCCGCCAGATCCATCTCAGCTGCCTTTCCCTGCCCTTGAACGCCAGCGCCTGGCCTTGAGCTCAGACCTGCAGGGGTGGAGGCATATGAACTCCAAGGGCCATGGTTCACCATCCCCTCTCCCTCCATGGCCTTGGGGCTTTTGAAAAACACCAACCTGTGCACTGTACCCTCTCCTGACCATCAGTATCCCCCATTCTTTCTCCCTCCCAGTCACAAGAGAAAGCCACCATGGACATTTGCCACCAAGGATCCCTCAAGGCATCACTGTTTCTTCATGGTGAGGAAACTGACATTTCTTGAGTATCTCTGTGAACCGGGTCCCTTGCAGACATTAGCTCAGATAATCCTCATAGCACCCAGGGAAGTGGGATAGCTGAGGCACAGAGCAGGCATGCCTCTCTCCAAGGGCACACAGCATTCTTCCTCGCCTGTCTCACTCTGTATCTCTCTCCCCACCCACCAGCCCCAGTTACGGAGCACCTTCCATGGCCAGGCACCTTATGGATGGTGTATCGGGTTGTGTCCCCCCAAAAGAGTCCTAAGCCCTGGTACCTGTGTGACCTTATTTGGAACTGGTCTGCAGATGTAATCAAGTTAAGATGAGGTCATACTAGATCAGAGTGGCCTCTGATCCCATGACTGGTGACCTTATAAGAAGAAGGAAGTTTGGACACACACACACACTGAGGGAAGAAAGCCATGTGAAGGCAGAGGCAGAAATTGGAGTGATGTATTTACTGGCCAAGGAATGCCAAGGATTGCTGGCAACAATCAGTAGCTAGAGGAGGCAAGGAAAGATTCTTCCTTGAACACTTTGGAGGGAGTGTGGCCCTGCTGACACCTTGATTTTGGACTTCTGGCCTCTAGGATGTAACAATAAATTTCAATTGTTTTAAGCCGCCAGTTGGTGGAAATTTGTTACAGCAGCTCTAGGAAACTAATACAGATAGTATTTAATCCTTGCTACAACCTTATGAAATAGGAACTATTTTTATTTAACAGATGAGAAGATTGAAGCTTAGAAAAAAAAAAATGTGTTGCTGTGAGTCCCACAGCCAGGGAAGATCTGTGACTTAAACCCTGGCCCAGCAAACCCCCAAACCTGTACCTCCTTCTCCCCACCAGTAATGGATCTGCAAACCTGGATGCACCCCAGAGTTACCAGGGAAGCTGATTAAAATACTAATTCCAGGACCCCATCCTGAAGATTGCAACGCGGTCGGCCTGGGCTGGGGCCCCACATGGTGCATTTTCACAGCATCCCTGGAGTTTCTAAGGCAGTTGTGTTGGGGAAATGTCACTTCTCATCATGCTCCTCTCACCCAAAGAAGCGTGTCCTCAGGGGTCTGCGAGTTGAGTCATTTGGTGATTTGTCACAAGGAGGAAGAGATGTGGATGAGGTGGGAAGGTGGGTGGGAGGTGGCAGTGGGGGATGGCCAGGGTAAGGAGGACATTCCCTCCACCCCTGCCCAGGGAAGCTCGGTCCACTTGTCACCCATCTCACAGGACCCCAGCCATGTCAGCTCTACCCTAACCCTATCCAAGCCACCACCTTGTTACAGTTGGGAAAACTGGAGCCCTAAGAGGGAGGGTTCTTGTCCCAAAACACATCCCTGACAAAGTTCTGCTTTAAATTTGGGCCCCCCGACTCCTAGAACATACCGTGCTAAGCCAGAAAGCAGCCAAGGGCAGGAGTCACAGCAGCAAAGAGCAGATGATGGGCCTCAGAAGAGGTGGGCAGACAAGGTGAGGGACTGGAGGGGAGCTCGCATATGCAGAGCACACCGTGTGCCAGCACTACCGTGTATGTCCATTTTACAGATGCAGAAACAAAGCCTCAGAGGATAAAGAGGGGTAAAGGCACCTGCTCAGACTCTACGAGCTCGAAAGTGACCGAGCGGGGATGTGAACCCAATTCTGCTCGCCTCTCAAGCCCCGTGCCTTCTCCATCCTGCCTGTCCACCTCTCCAGCCCTTCAGCCCTGTTCCCAGACCACACCCTCCCAAATATGAAACTAATTTGCAAACCAAGCGTTCAGTGCCATTGGCAAGAGACGCAGGCCTCGGAGCTATTAGTACACAGCAAGCGCTCAGCGGAGCTCCAAAAGACGCATCCAGTGGGTGTTGGCAGCAGGGCCCAACCCCCCCACCAATATTTCTAAGAGAGAGATTGAAGCCACATGTTTGGAGACCATAAGCTGATTGCTGGAAGGACATCCCATATAAACAGCAAGAGGCAGAACCTGTCACTTGGCCTCACCTTTGGTCTCTGACCCAGGCTCCAGCCCCCAGGGCCAGCTATTGCCAAGTACCCCCCACCCCAAATGCCAGCTCCAGAGTGCTGAGGGGCACTGAGCTCTGGGTGGCTGAGAAAGGGTTAAGCAGAAGACAGCAGGTGCAAGGGCAGAGCAAAGACAGGCTCTCCTGGGCCTCAGGGTGGGTGGACGGGAAGAGAGAGAGCCAGAAAGTTGGGGGAAAGCTGCTCTCCAATTGGCCTCGATCCCCTCCCGCTGCCTGTGGAGTCTGGGGTCAAGCTCCCACTTGGCCCTTTATCCCCAGCAAGCCGGGCTCCCTCTGTGGGCCTCAACACCTCCTTCTGAGACAGAGCAGCTCTGGTGGGGTGGGGAGTGTCTCCCAGCCCCAAACTCTTCGGGTCTTGGAGACCCAGGCAGCTTCCCCTCGCAGGGGCTGAGCGTGCGAAGCAGGCCCCTGGGAGACCCAGGTGGGGCGGGGAGGAGAGGGAGGGGGGACCACTGGACCACACGGACTGAGGGCTCAGGGTTACCAGAGCCAAGGCGACACACGTGCGTTCAGAATTTCCTTTCAAGTCTTCTCAGGGCCTGCTTGCTCCCATCCCTCCCCCCAGCCTTCTTGTTCTGGGCTGTAATCAGTTTGGATGGAGAACAGCAGACACACTTGGGAGGGGGGATGTGTGGGGAGCAGTTGGGGCTGGGAATCATTTGGGGGTTTTGTTACCTGCCAGCAGCTTGCAGGCCCATCTGAGGGGGATGGGCATGCAGATGCTGATGCTGGCTGCGTCCCGGTGGGCAGAAGTGCTGGGTGGGGACTTGGGGGAGGGGCAGAAGAGGCAGCCCTGGAGCTCCGGCTGCAACCAGGGCCTACATCCTGGCTCTGGCCCTTGCTGGCTGAGTGACCTTGGCTGTATTGTTTGACCTCTCTGAGCCTCACTGGCCTCATCTGTGAAATGGGGCCTTAATGCATATCCTGGCTGTGAAGGTTAAATAAGCTTACAGAGGGCGTAGCACAGATAGGCAGTCTGCTGGCATGGATTCCCTTGCCCTTTGGGGGAGTGGGGAAGGGGGATGAAACAGGGCCCCTTGCCTGGAAACTGTGAGGCCGCAAAGCCAGCGCTTGGACTGCTGAGGCCATCAGCTCAGCATAACTCAGGCCGGAATAGCAAGTCAGGCTTTCTGCAGTTCCTGACCGTCACCTGGGTCTGCAGGTATCACTGACAGGGCAAGAGACATCTGTGTCATCCAGGCAGAGCCCCTCACCCCTACCCCACCCCCCAAAGCTGCTTCCCTCCCCAGACGGCCGAGCGCCCACCTAGGCCTATCTTGCCCTGGCTATTGATGACTGCCGTCCCTGACACCCATCACCCAGCATCTGCTCAGACACATCTGAGCTCCTTGCTCCCGCTTCAGGGACACCCCCATTTGGGCTGTGAGGGGCTTAGTTGTTCTCTCCCGTCAGTCCGGGGATGTCATTATAGATGGGGCAGGTCCAGGCCATTCATTCTGGACCTTTTTAAGGTCACAGGGTCCCATGAGAATCAGATGAGAACTCTGCTCCCTGCTGCTGGGAAAATTCTTCCCACCCTGTCAGGGGCTCACAGATGCCCTCAGAGCCACTAAGTCAACAGGATCCCTGCTCAAGGATTTGAACCCCATCCTGCCAGAGAGAGTCGATCCTCGGGTTGAAAAATCCCTGCTCTGAGCCCTGCCCCAGGGAGATGGAAGGGCCTTGGTGCTAGATGGTCAGACCCCAGTAAAGGGGGGTCAGGAATTCTGATGGGCAACCCCCAGGAAGGGCCAACACTCATTCATCCTGCCCAGCGGCTGCCCTCCAATCTGAAGGCCTTCCCCTCCCCAGACCTCGGGGACATGTTTGCTTCCCCATGTCAGAGCCAGAGGACGTGTGGAGCTGTGCTGGCCCCATCCACCCTCATCTTACAAACAGGGAAACTGAGGCTCAGAGGGGCTCGCTGGGTCAGCCGAGGGCACCGGGCTTTCTCCCAGCTCGAGCTCAGGTCTCGGTGTCTGGGGCCCAGAGCACACGGTGGGCCTGGAGCAGGGGACCTGGCTGACGCAGGGTCAGCTAGGCCACGGGGGCAAGGAGGGGTAGCCCTCACCCTCTCCCCACCCCTCGGCTTTTGTTAGCAACTGATGGAAAGTGGCAACTCGGAAAGCAGAGGTTTCCGGCTTGCCAGATCATAGCTGGGAGAACAGATGGCCAATTCATCCCATCCAACTTGGCACCTCGAACAAAAGAAACAATATGTGTTTGGCTCCCTAATCTTTTCCTCAGGTTCCCAGGCAGGTGACTGGAAAGTCTGATGACAAGAAAGCTTCGACTCACTTCTGTTAGGACACAAACCACAAACCCGGCCTGGTTATGTTCTGCATGCTCCCTCCACCCCATCCTGCTCTCCCCCTCACTCCCCCTCCTCCAGGGACTATCCAGCCCTCTCAGCAGCAGCTCCGAGTCTCCCCCAGAACCAGTCCCCTGTGAGGGTGGGGTGGGGACAGGGGGTGCCCGTTCTCTGAGCATCACACCCTTTCTCTCTCACAGCAGCCCTATTATGGTCCCATTTTGCAGATGAGAAAACTGAGGCTCTAAGGGGTTAATTGACAGGCCACATGGTCTAGAAGTGGCAGAGCCAAGCGTGATAACAGCAGCTGCTGTGTTTTGAGCTTCTCCTGGGGCCAGGGCACTACCCCACTTTCTAGATCTCAGAGAGGTGGCATTGCCTGGGATCTGGTGAGCTGGGCATGGAAACACTCCCGTGGAGAAGTCTGAAGATGTGGCCCAGGTCTCCTTCAGAGTTGTGAAGTTGGGGAGCTAGGGGGCTCCATGGGAAGGCCTGGAGATGCACCCCTGCAGCTGTGGGTGACTGAGCACCTACTGTGTGTCTGGCACTTTTTAGGTACTTCACATGAGCTCCCCCTAATGGGCTCTGTTTTGTGTGAAAAATTGCCCCAGTTTTACAGATGAAAAATTGGAGGCAGGGAGAAATGATTTGCCAGAGCCATGCAAGCAGTTAAGTTCCCCAGCGAGCTAGGACTCTTTCCACAGCCTCAGCGGTTTCTCTTTGCCCTCCAGCCCAGCCCAGGGAGGGTGTTAATGAGGCCGGTGCTGGGAGAGGCAGGGGGAAGGAGTTCTGTCCACAGGTGCTGGCAGGTCTTCCCATGGCGGCCAGATCCGGGCCTGGCGCCACTCTGCCCCTGCCTGTCTGCTCTCCCCCGCGTGGGGTGGTGGCTGATACCCCTCTGGGGTGGCCTGGGGGGCCCTGCATGTGTCTGGGCCCTGCCAAGACCCCGCCCTGGAGACCCAGAGTCTGTCTCTCTAGGATGGCAGTCATTCCCACTCTGGAATCCCTGGGTGGGGCACGTGGGGCTCAGGGAGTCGCAGTGCTGGCTCCGAGGGCCAGGGGGTCGAGGGAGGTAGGAGGTGGTGAAGTGTGAGCCCCAAGGCTTGGGGCACCTGGTCTCCTTTTGTGTTTTTCTCTCTCTGTACCGGCTGGTTGCATCTTTGATTCTTTCCTCTCTGCCTCTGGGTGACTCAGGGGTCAAAGAGTTTGTGGTGTGATGGAAAAGCCAGGATGGAAAGCCTGGAGACTGAGTTTTGGCCCCAACTCTGCTGGGGGACTCTGGGATGTCCTTTTCCCTCTCTGGGCCTCAAGCTGCTGGTCACACCTGCTGCACACAGTTCAGGACCCTGCTGGCCCCTTACGCTCCAATGCCCAGGTCATCCCAGAACAGTGAGGCGCTCGGGAGACAATGTTTGTCTGTTTTTCTCCACCCAGAGAACTCCTGAAGAGCAGCTCCGGGCTCTCAGTGGAAAGGGATTTAAAGAGGAAAATAAATAAAGTGTGAAAGTGCCTCTTACTGACAAGCTCAAGCCCTGTGAGCTTGGCCTCTTCTCCTCTCCTGCCTCTCCATCCTCTCTGTGACTTGGGAGCCATTTCTCAACCCCCCAGCCCCTTCTCACTCCGTCCTCCTCTTCAGTCTTCTGCTCAGGAAATGTGAGGTCAAGGGAGGATCAAAACGAGAAGGTTTTCAACCACAGAAGTGATTGGAGACAAAATGCACCACCAGCACCATCACCACCACCGCCATCGCCACCATCATCACCATTATACCACCATTGTACGGTTTCCTTTTGCTGTGGTAACAAATTACCACAAATTTGGTGTACCGAACCTCTGGTTCAAGCTACTATTACAAAATACCCACAGACCGCATGGCTTATGAATAACAGAAATTTATTTCTCACAGTTCTGAAGGCTGGATGTCCAAGATCACGGTGCTAGAAGATTTGGTGTTCGGTCCAAGGCCTTCCTTGTTCACAGACGATCATGGTTTTTTTCCTGTGTCCTCGCATAGCAGAAAGGGCTAGGGAACTCTGTGGGATCTTTTATAAGAGCACTAATCCCATTCATGTGGGCTCCACCCTCATGATTTCATCACCCCCAAAGGCTCCATCTTCTAATACCATCACATTAGGCATTAGGATTTCAACATATGAATTTATGGGGGACACAAACATTTAGACCATAGCACTAGGTGACTTAGAACAACATAAAATATATTATCTTACAGTTCTGGAGGCAGAAATTTGGAATGTGTCTCACTGGGCTAAAATTAAAGTGTTGGCAGAGCCATGTTCCTTCTGGAGGCTCCCTGCATTCCTTGGCCTGTGGCCCCCCTCTTCCATCTTCAAAGCCAGTAAGTCTTTCTTATGCTGCATCACTCAGACTCTCACTCCTGCTTCTCTCTTTCACTATTAAGAATGCTTGTGATTCTACTGAGCCCACCCAGGTCATCTAGGATAATCTCCCTATCTCAGGGTGGGCTGATTAGCAACCTTAATTAACCCTTGCTATAAAACATAACATAGCCACAGCTTCTAGAGGTTAGGACATGGGCATCTTTGGGCACTCATTATTCTGCCTATCATAAGCATCATCATCACCATCTCCAAAACTATCACCGCTACCTCACTTATATCGCCATCACCACCACTATCACCACTACCATTTTCAGCAGCATCACCATCACCACCATCATCACCACAAGCACCTTCAACACCACCATCACCACCACCCCACTTCCACCATCACCACTACCACCACCACCATCATCAGTATCACCACCATTCCCCCACCATCACTACCATTATTTTCAACAACACCACCATCCCTGCTAGCACCCCACTTCACCTCTACTATTTAAATCCCAGCTCAAATCTTGTTTCCTTTTAATGGTCTTCTCAGACCACTCTATCTAAAGTAAGGCTTCCTTCTGACCCTCTCCCCCATCACACACAGACACAGACACTGGAACGTAACTCCTTGAGAGTGGGGACTTAATCTGATTTGTTCACTGCTGCATTTAATGCTTGGCACAGAGGAGGCACTCAAAAATTATCCACTGAATGAATACACAAATGAATGAACAAATAAATGGATGTATGTGAGCCTATAATAAGAGATTTGACCTAGTCCCGAATGCCAAGGAAGGTGTCTCTAAACGGTAACATATACACACTACTATATATGAAATAGATAACCAACAAGGACCTACTATATAGCGTGTGGAATTATACTCAATATTTTGGATCAGACATGCATTTCCAGACGATCACTATTGCTTCATTGGGATGAGTAGGTAGTTAGCGGTTCGGGACAAGAAATGTGTGGCAGCTACTTAAGACCTTCTTGCTATTGTCCGGGAGTAAAGGGTGGGGATGGTTCTAACTTGGACCAGAGTGGCGGGTGTGGAGATGGAGAGAAGTAGACAGAGTCAGGATCTGTAAGAGATAACAATCAAAAGCACTTGGGGATGGCTTAGATTTGGGAGTGAGGAGAAGGGTGGTACCAAGGATGCTGCCTAGGTTTCTGCTTCCACAGCTGGATGGCGGTGACACTGGCTGGTAGCTAGATGGCGGAGACAATGCCTTATGAGGACAAGAGTACATCCATACTTATTATTGTTGTTGTTAATAGTGCTATATAATAAAAGCGATAATATAGTCCAATAATACTACTGGAATGCTTAACAGAGGCTATGTATCATACTAAGTTAAGTAATCTATCCAGGTCACCTAGGTAGTGTCTTAGTTTGGGCTCCCCAGAAACCAAATCTTGGAACAAGTTTTCGAATGCAAGTAATTCATTTGGGAGGTGAAATAACAAAATGGGGAAGTAAGACAGGGGAGGAAAGGCAGCCGGTGAAGGGTGTATTATCAAGCAAGTTATGTTTGTGGGGAAATGGAGCTTAATCCCGCGGGGAGAGAGGGGGAGTCTAGGATCCATGAAGAATTCTCACTCAGAGTCATCTTACCCAGTGATGAGGAAGCTGGGCTATTTATACACCAACTCTGGCTAATCATTGATTGGAGGCTGCTCCCAAGGGGAGTTAATTCCCCATCACTTCCAGCCTTCCACACATAAGGACAGATAAGGCTCAGTGGCAAGGAAAAGCCCTCAGGCAAAAAGATTTAGGTTGTAGCAGTTGGAGGCCAGACTTGTGTGCACTGAGTTGGTAAGGCCTGGGTGATGTGGGAAGAGAATTGAGAGCATCAGCTACCGGCAAGTAGTGGTGAAATAAGGATTCAAATCCAGGTCTTCGGGATTTCAAAGTCTATGTATGGATGTGCATACAGATGGATGGACAAATAGACACAGATGGACAGAGAGATGATCAGATGACTGGATGGTTAGGTGTTCAAAGAAATGAATGGTTAGGTGGGTGAGCAATGGATGGATGGATGGACGGATGTTTAAGTGAGTGAGTGGATGGGCAGACATGTAATGGATGGATAAATAGATGAGGAATGGGTCGGTAGATGGATGGATGGATGGATAGATGGATGAAAACTTTAGTGTATGGGTAAATGGGTAGACTGTTTAAAAATTGTGTCTATGACTGAATGGATGGATAGAAATATGAGTAGATGGGGGTTAGCGGGGTGGGATATATAAGTAGATGGATGAGAAGGTAGATAGCATGGATGACCAGGTTTGGGAAAAGAGAAGCGCTATGGCTTAGATAGCAGAGCCTCAAGAGAGGCCTCGTTTGACGTGAGCTCAGCTAATATCACCCCCATGACCCCCCCACTGCTCCAGGAAGTCCCCAGTCTCTAAGTCTCAGAGGCATTCCAGCTGTGGTCTCATACTGATGACCAAGCACATCAGGAAAGAAGTGCAGGGAGCAGGGCAGACCCAGCGTGGCTGTAGCAGAGGTTGGGGGAAGCCCGTGGGTTGGAACTGGAGAGCAGGGTGGAGCCCAATGGATCTTGCACCTAGAAGAGTGCTGCCTGCCCACAGCTGGCTGGGTGCCTGCCCAGAAGACAACGTCAGAGGGCTGGCTCTGACCACCCTGCCATGTGGGTAGGGGCTGGACATATTTGTCCCACCACCCAAGTAAAGTAATAGCTGCAGCATGGGAAGGCAGCTCTCCCAGTGAGAGCAGCACTGGCTCGGAACAGCTGGGAAACGAGGCCAATATCAGGACAGGGAGTCCCTTCATCTTGGCAGAGCTGAGCAGAGCCCGGGGACACCGGCTCCAGCCCAAGCACAGTTGATGGAACTGGCTCTGCCAAGTTTCACTGCCTGGAGCACATTTTTATGACTGAGGAATAATGAGAGGCAGGCATCCTAGCCCCGGCCTTTCCCTGGTGCAGCATGTGTGTGTGTGTGCGCGCACATGCGCACATACACATGGTTTGTACGAGTGAACATGGATGTCATAAGTGGGTCTCTGCATGGGTTTGTTTGTGTGTATGTCAAGGTTGAGTATACACACTAGGACATTTGGCACGTGTGAGTTTGAGTGTGTGAGCATGCTTGTGTGTATACGTGAGTGTGTTTGCATGTGGGTAGATGTGTTTATGTGTAAGTGAGCACATTTGTGCACATGTTATTGTTTGTGTGTATGCTTGCACGTGGATGAGCATATTGGCGTTTGCATGAGCATGTGTGGGTGCAAAGATATTCACATCTGCATATTTGTGCTTATACTTGCTGTTTGGAAGTGTGGAAACTTGTGTTGGGGGGGGGGAGTGTGTGCGTGCACATGCATATGCACATGCATGCGAGTGAACCTGAGTGCTCACCAGGGAGAGGACTTCATGGAATAAAGGTCCCCCTTCTTTGGCCACAGCCCTATCTCTTACCATCCCCTTCCCCAACCTCATCCCTTCATACAAACTTCAGAAGCTAAACAGTAGTTTCAAAAACATTCTAGGCTATTTCAGGCCTCTATGATTTTGCAGGTGCTGCCTGGAATGCCATCTTCTTCCTTGGCATAACTCTTGTTCATCTTCCAGGTCCAGGTTTCACACCTTCTGTTCTATCTTCCTGGTCGCCTCAGACTCCATCCTCTGGGCCTCCTGCTGCCTCTCAGACATCCTTTTCTTACGGCCAAGAGGTGTTTTCTGCTCCTCCTATAGACTGGGAGTTCCTTGAGGGTAGGGTCTGTCTAATTCCTTTCTGCATCCCCAGGGTCTGGAATAGGATCTAGCATGCAAAGGGATGGGTGGATGAATGGGTGGATGGACAGAAGGATGGATGGATGGATGGATGGACAGGCAGATGGCTGTATCAATGGACAAGCAGATGGATGGATAGATGTGTGGATGGATGGGGGAACAGGTGGGTGCATGGGTGAGTAATGACTAAACCCAGCACTTTTGCTCCCGAATCCTGGATTCGGAAAGGAGACTGCTTGCAGCTCTTGCTCAGCTTTCCTTTACTCTGGTACAGAAGCAGTGGTCTCTGCTTGCAGAGGAAGGCTGCAACCTCCGAGTTGGCCTGCTGTCTCCCCTCTCAGCTCTGGCTCTCAGGAGGGCTGGTTCCAGACTGGCCACCTACCTTACGAAGGAGCAGATTAGGCCTGAAGAGGCATTGCTGAGTGGCTTAAGTTAGCCCCTGTTTGTGCTCAGGGCTTTCAAAAGCTGGGGAGACTGCAGAGGAGGGGTCTGACTTCAGGGCCCACTGCTAAGTGGGCAGGGATTGTGTGGGCTTCAGGCCTTGACGGCAGGCGGCTTAAGGCAGGGCCCTGGGAGTTTTGAGACAGGAAAATGGTGTTTTGTCTTGTTAATGCATTCACATGGCTTTGAACTGGAGAGTAGTCAGGTGTCCCCAGACGGCTGCTTTTGAGTTGGTCTAGGGAGGGGGCAGGGCATAGCCAGGCCCCGGATTACAGAGGCCTTCCCCGGGGGAAGGGGGCCTTTGATGGGGCCGGGTCTGTTGTCCGGAGTCTGCTTTGCTGGTGGCTGGAGCCCCTAATGAGGGGAAGGGCTGTTCTGAAGCATTCCCCTGGTCCCCCTTGGGCAGCAGGCGGAGGCCTCCTTTGATGTTGGAGTCCTTAAGCCAAGTGGGGACTAATTGCCACAAGGTACAGAATATTCTGGTTGCTTGGGGGGTCTGCAGCTTGCTCACAATGCAACAGCCACCCTGGGGTGGGGGGAAAGGCAGCCACTGTCCTGATGTGAGACAACTCAGGAGGGTTTGGGGTTGGTTTTTTACCCTCTCTTTCATGCACACAGGCCCAGTGCAGAATGGGAAACACACTACACATCACACACACACACATACATGCACACATGCGTGCACACACACGCGCACTCACACGCACACATACCTTACTCTGCTGCAACTTTGTAAACAGGATTATGTTTGAAAGCATGATTTTTTTAAATCAAAAAGTCAGTGTGGTCAGAGGGATAATGGCAAAGAGAAAAAGAAGGCAGACTCTGGTAGGCCGGTGGCAGACGGATTCAGATCCAAGCCCCAGTTTAGCCACTTGTTACCTGGGGCAGGTCTCTGAAGCTCGCTGGACCCCAGCATCCTCCTCTGCCAAAGGCAAGACTATGCCTGACACCAGTAGGTGCTTACAGGTATTTGTTCTGTCTTTCAACAGCTAAGGTGACTGCATTCTTGAGACAGTTCACTAAAAATAGGTGTCTGTTTTCCTGGCCGGCATGGAGGCAGGTGGAGAGCCTAGTTGGCAGACATCAGTTAGATCACTCTCATTTGATCAGAGAACAGGGAGAGGATGGTTTCCTTTGATTTTTAATATTTGTGCCTACGTGGTTTCCATCTCAAAGGAAGATGACCTTCTTCTCCCTGTATTATGCTCACTTACACCCAACCCTCACCTCGACCTCTCAGTAGAATCTGGAATTATTGTGTTTTCACACTATACTAGGCATGGGACTAGATGATCTGATTATATTATCTCTAATCTTCATGGTGACACTTTCAGAGATTAGTAATCCCATTGGACAGATCGGGAACCCTGGAGGCACAGAGACAAACGACTTGCCTGAGACCATCCTATGTGTGGAGGGGGGAGCCAGCTTTCTGATCAGTCTGGCTCCAAAGCCCAGGCCCTCTCAAGCCTGCCCCAGCTGAATCTTCTGATCAAGCTTCTCTGAGCTTCATTTCCCCCTTCTGGTCAATAGGAACAATAACAGTACACACTGCCGGGATACAGAGCCATTTAAATGAGATAACCCCAGCCAAAGGCCCTAGCGAGTGCCTGATGTACGTGTGCATGGCAGGCACTCAGTACACCTGCTGTGACCCTCCACACCACCCTCATCATCTACTTCCCCCGAAACACACACACACACATACACACACACACACACACTCAGTCCCTCCACTCTCTGGATCTGGAGAAGGGGCAGATCTGGGCAAACGGGACACAGTGTTCATCAAAGTTGTTCTTGCAGTTCGTGGCACCCCTTCTGTGTGGTTCTGGCCTGACCTTCTGACCGCTTGAGAGGGGCCCTCCCCCAGCCCCACCAATGACAGAACCCTCCATGAGCAGCTTCCTGGGTGGAGGACAGAGGAGGGCCTACCCCGCCGGCCGATTCCCCAGTAAGCAGCTGAAAAGTAGGAGCGAGGAGCTCGTGCCAGGTCAAGAGGAACAGGTGGAGAGCAAAAGGAGATGCGGTGCCACCTTCGGTTCTTCCAAGGCTGGAGGCCAGCGCAAGAGATCATACATCACCTACATCCTTTTGCTCATCGAATCCTTCCCACATCCCACAATCTAGATACGGTGACCCTCGGTTACACACAAGAGGAGGGGCAACGTGATGCAGCTGATAAGAGGCTGAGCAGAGCCTGGTACCCAGCCCCGGCTGACTTAGGGCTCTAGACCAGACCCCAGGCCTAGAAGCTGCTGAGAAGGGGCCTCAGGCACAGCCTGTGGTCATCGCCGACTGGGATGGTTCCCCAGGGCCCCAACTGAGAGGTCCCCCAAAGACCTGTCCTGAGACAGGTGCCACAGCTGGCAAAGGACACACAGTCCCAGGCCCCCGTTCACCCACAGCTGCCCTCAGCCGCCCCAGTTGCTCCAGTCTAGGGTAGGGGGGAGTTGGGGTCTCCCTGGCCGAGCTCAGGACACGTGGGAGAGGGAAGTCCAAGAAAGTCTGGCACACTTCCTTTCTTCTTTTAAAAGATCAGTGTGGAAACGGCTTTATTGTTTTATAACAACACATAATAAATGTTTTTTTAGTGTCGAAATACAGGTGGGAAAAAATGAAAATAAAGGTGCCCAAAGATAGCCACTGTCGTCCAGAGTCAATGGGGGTACACACACACACGGGGGATGGGTGGAGGCTGCTTCTCCCCACTTAACATGCCTTGAGTGTCTTTCCATACATCCATCCCCATCGTGATTTTAAATGCTCACATAACATTCCCAAGGACTGTCATAGCTTCTTTAACCAGTCCCCCACTGTTGAGCATTTGGATTGTTTCCAACATTTTGTGGTGAGACATCTTTCCCCACTGGTGCAGCCCCTCCCGAGGCTCTGTTCTGAGAGGTGGCATTGCTGTGTTGAAGAACACCGGGCGTTTTGGATGCTTTCGACGGCCATGCTATCTGCTGGGAAGATCTGTAACGATACCATCAACTGAAGTGCCCAGAGAGCTGTTTCCCCTCCCCGGGGCCAACATTGGGTAGGAACAATCACATTTTCATCTTTGGTGATCTGACAGGTGAATATAGTACCTTGTTTCCAAGTGAATGTCTTTGCCGCCTGAGCTTTTTTATTCATTCCTTCACTCAAAAAAAAAATGTATTGAGCGCCTATCCTGTGCTAGGCTCTACTGTAGGGCAGGGGGCATGATTTTAAGCAGAAAATCAAACAGATGATCTCTCCATTATAGTCATAATCAGTGTTATGAAGAATGGTGGCCGGGGGGATGGGCTAGTGGGATGTCTTCCCCTCCGTAATCTCTAGTGGATTTGCCTTTCCTTGGTATGGAAAATCAACCCTTCTCAATCTTACATAAAGAGCTCCATAAATGCAGCTTCATCTCACCCCAGCAACTAACCCTTCTCACCAGATTTCTCCTAAACTCCAACAAAGATATTTAGCGTGACTCTTGTTAAGGAGAAAAGTGCAAGGGGTTATTATTTGTCTGGTAAGAAAGTCTAGACATCATCTGAGGTCCACTCTGGATTCCACTTTTTCCAAAAAGGTTTTCTGGGCTCCCAAAGATAACTTCCTCTCTTTTGATAAGTGCAGTGATGTAATCAAGGATGAACTGGTTTTCCCCTCCACAGTAGCTGGTCAGGATCAGTCCTATGTACCCCCAAGAGCACCAGCCCTTGGATGTGGCATGGGGCTGGTGGGTGCACTTACGTGTGTATTGTTTAAACATCCTTTAAACTGGGAGCATCTTTTCATGATAACTGAGGTTCACAGAGGACTTTTCGGTTGTTTGCTTGGATCCTTGCATTATGTCCACTTCCCAGAGAAGGACCAGGGGCCTGCCCAAGGTCCCAAAAGCAGGATGGACTCCAGGGCAGGACACTTGCATCATGACTAAAACTCCTGTGAGTCCCGGGCCTTTCAGATTCTGGAGCTTCTAAGAAAGGGTCTTGTCAGGGGTGCCCTGGGCTGGGGCTTGTTGATACCCCCAATTGCAAACCAAGTCCAGAAGCCCAAAGGCCAGCTTTGCAGATAGGCATCTGGGCAGTGCCAACAGGTGGTTCTAGTTGTGACCGGCCATGGGCTAGGCATGCCTTCACTGCTGGCTGATGTCATGAGCTCATTAGAGCAATGGGGTTTATTGTACAAGGCAACTGTCCAAACAATAAATTAAGCTGCACAATTTAGCACTTAATTATCCTCTCCCGTCTACTTCACTCTTGTTCCCTGGGTGTCTGTCTGGGCCCTGCAGCTAGATGGTAAGATCTTCCCTCTGCCTCACACCCCACAGTCAATCCATCACGAAGCCCTGTTGGTGCCATCTCAGGAATGTCTCTCAAATACTTTCTCTTCTCCATATCCCCATGGCCTTGACCTCAGCCAGCCCTCACTCTCTCCGCTGGATTATTGCCACCCTGATTTCTCCTGCTACAATTCCTCTTTGCTCTGACCAAGTGATATGAATGTGGCTTCCCTTGGTCTGAAGTACACAATCCCAAGTCCTCATCTTGGCATTCAAAGCCCCCATGACCAGGGTGTCCTGCCTACCTCACCAGCCTCCTCTTCTCAACCCCCCACACGGGCTACCCACCCCCTCACATGCTGAAGAGCTTGCAGTTCTGCCCCAAGGAGGGGCAAAAGCAAACTCCAGGTTATTTCACTGCATGAACTCCCACACATGCACTTGCTCTCTGTGAATTCTCCCCACACTCAGCCCTCGCCATTCAACTGGTAAACTCATGCTTGGCCCGGTATTCAGCTCTGGAATCTCCTCCTTCCAGAAACCCAAGGGTATTTTCTTGGCAAACCCCACAGCTGAGACTCATTTCCTTTCCCCTCTTGGGACTTCTCTTAGGATGCAAGTCCACAGGGATGCCTGGGATAATGATATCAACAAAACTGCCTGTGGAGAGCGCTCTCACGCCCATTCACTGTACAGTCCCCAGAGTCAAATCCTCACAATCATGCCATGAGGAGCCGTGTTAAAGGTCCCTCTGCAGGTGAGGAAACTGAGGTTTGGTTTCCAGAGCCAGATCCCCATTTGGCCAACTTGGCCTAGAAGGGCAGGGGCGGTGTGCTGGGACTCAGGGCAGACAGGCTGGAGGACCACATAGGGCATCATGATGGGTGGGGAGGCCCAGGGAGGGCACGAGGGGATGGCGGAGGGTGACAATTTGGAGTAGGACCACTTTTTGACCCAAAGGAATTTGGCTGATGAAATAATAGCACCTCCACCAAGCATTCCCTTTTGCTCCCCCATTTCACAGTTGGGCAAATGGAGGTTCAGAGAGAAAGAAGGAGGCACAAAGAGCGAAGTTATAGAGGAATAAGGACCAAGTTAGAACCAGGTGTCTTGAGTTTCAGTCCAGCTGAGCCAGTGGGTTGCGGGTCCAGTGAGACCCCACTAGTGCCCTTTCTCCTCTCCCTCCTCCCTGGACCCACTGCTTCCATCAAACAGTCCTCCGAGGGCCAGGTTCTCTGCTACTTGTTAAAGGTCCAGAGGGCCCCCATCTGGTTTGCTCATCATTGGGCTTGCCTGGCACAGAGTGGGCTCCCACTAAACATTTGCTTACTGAATTAATAAATGAGTAAGCAGTGGGAAAGTAACCTGCCTCTCTTCATGCCCAGAAGGACCTGAAGGAATGGATAAGCACCCACCTAAGCCCTTTATGCCCACAGTCTCCTCACAGCCATCCTATGAGGTCAGCGTCACCACACCCATTTTACAGATGAGGACACCAAGGCTCACAGAGGGGACAAGACTTGCTCAAAGCTCTGCAGTTAGAAAGCAGTTCTCAGCCACCCTAGGAATAAAACATTCCCCATGCTATGTTTTTTTAAAGAGAGGATGTTTTCCTTCTGGTGTGTAAACAGGAGAAGGGCTCCCCGAGAAGGCTGTTGTAAATATCATCACTTCTCCTCGGGGCCCTGTCAGCTTATGTTACTTTATTTATCAACATTCCACAAGGGGTGGATCCAAGAATATGTCCTCAAGTGGGACACCAAAGAAGATGTGTGCTTTGGGGGGATCAGGAAGGAGGGCTTTCCAAGCACAAAGTGCGGGTCTGGGCAGGAGTTGGAAGCTGGGTCCAGGCGCAGGGCAGGGTGGGGTGGGCCCTTCCCAGCATCCCCGCCTGGGTAGAGCAGCAGGTTGGAGTTCAGCAGCATGTCCCTCATTTCCATAAGGGGGAGCTTGTGCACAGGAGATTTCCTCTCGGCTAGAGGGGCCTCAGCATCCAGGGACCGGCTCTGGGAAGTGGCCATTTGGGTGGCACCTGCAGGCGTCTGCCCTGAGCACCGTGTCCTGCCCTGGTTGGGGGGTAGCCAGGAGGATATATGCAGGCTGCCCCCTCCTCATTTATCCACCCAGGGAACCAAGGAAAACGAGGGGCATGGCCCCATGTGGAAAGAGCACAGCTTTGGAGCCAGACAGGACTGGGGCTTGCTCCAGTGCCATCACAGACTAGCCGCATGACCTTGGGCTCGTCACCTCCCCTGGACCTTGGTTTCTTCATCTGTAAAATGGGAACAATACCAACTTTTGGAGTTACACAGAGCAGCGACTACACTGCTTGGAGCACAATACATGCTTAAAAACAAAAGGAATATCACTATGATGATCGTTGTCTGGACTATTCATGCAGGTCTTAATTGCCACCCTTGCCTTCACAGAAATTTCTGCTTGTTATTCCCCAGCCAAACCTTGGTGGTGATTTGCACAAGGTTTGGCCTCCCTGGGTCCAGACCAAGACAAGCCCAGCAGAAAAGCATTTGGGCTTGGATTTGCAAACGCAAAACCAGGTGCTTCTCTGAACAGAAATGATGACAAAGCAAAAATGTTAAACAATATTTTAGAAAGAGGAGAGAGAGAGAGGGGAGTCCACATAACTTAATTCCTCACCCAGATTCAACCACCAGTTTCTCTCCTTTCTGAGTGCAAACCCCCTGGTCCACACAGATGTTTTGGTGGGCTTGTAATCCTAGTGACTCTACCAGGTGCTGTTTTATTACCAACTTGCTGTGGTCTTTGGTCTGACTCACTCCATCTCCTTTCCTTTGGCTCCTGCCAGAAAGCAAAGCACATATTTCACGGTCCCCTCTCCCTGGGAGGAGGAATTTCTCCCCAGGCCTTCCTTTGCATGCATGCGCTCATGGAGTTGCATTTGGGGCAGAAAGATGGGATGGCAACACAGTCTGCTGCCCTTTGGCTGCCTTCTTAAAATTCTTTTTTTTTTTTTTTTTTCCAAAACGGAAATAGCATTTTCTCCCTGATTATCAAAGTAACACGCGTGCATTGTAAGAAATGGGGCAGTTCTGAAAAGTTCAAAGGACAAAAGTCACCCAGAAAAAAAAAAGCACTGCTGACATTTGGGTGTGTCTTTTCAGATTTTAGTTCATCCATGCACGTACCAACCCAGTTACAAGGGAATATTACAGGGTACGTTGTTTTGTATTCTGATTTTCTTGGTCTACCTATGTGGTTTTACTTGCTTGCTGTAAATGGCTCTGCATCATTTTATTGTATGGATAGAGCACAGTTCATTTAACCAACCCCCTATTGTTGGGCATTTCAGGTATTTCTGTTTCTTTCTTTTTTAAAAAACTTTATTTTGAAATAATTCTAGGTTCACAGGAAGTTGCAAAGATAGTACAAACAGTGTCTGTGTATGCTTCATCCAGTTTCTCCAATGGTTATGTAATCATTGTACAGTATCGAAGTCAGGATATTGATATTGGCACAATCTGTGTATAGCTCTGTGTCATTTCATCACATGCGCAGATCTGTGTAACCGCTACCACTGCCGAGATGCAGAACTCCCCCATCATGCTACCCCTTATAGTCACCCCCAGCTCTCTCATCTTCCTTCTCCCTAACCCCTGGCAACCACTAGTCTATTCTCTACCCCTGTACTTTTGCCATTTTGAGAATGTTATATATATACACACACACATATATATATACACACATTTTTTTTCACTCAGCATAATGCCCTTGAGATCCATCCAATTACTGCTTATAGAAATTTTTCCTTCTTATAGCCTAGTAGTATTACATGGCATGGGTGAACCACACCTATTCACCATTCATCTATTTTAGGGCATTTTTGTTGTATCTATTTTTTAGTTATTACAAATAAAAACTGCTATGAATATTCTTGTAGAGGTTTTTGCATGGACGTATTTTCATTTCCCTGGGATAAATGTCCAGAGTACGATCACTGAGTTATTTGGTAAGCGTATGTTGAGTTTTCTTAAGAGACTGCTAAACTATTTTCCAGAGTGGCTGGACCATTTTACATTTCCACCAGCAATGTTATGAGAGATCTAGCTTCTCCAAAACCTCACCATCATTTGATATCATCCCCATTTAAAATTCTACCTGTTCTAATAGGTGCATAGTGGTATCTTGTGGTCTTAATATTTGTTTCCCTGATGGCTCATGATGGAGACATTTTTTCATGGGCTTATTTGCCATCCATATGTCCTCTTTGGTGAAATGTCTCTTCATATCTTTTGACTGTTTTCTTATCAGATTATTTGTGATCTTACTGTTGAATTTTGGGTCTGTACATACATATGCGTAATATATATTAGATATACTAGAATATGCATATATTCTAGATATGAATCCTTTGTCAGGTATGTGGTTTGCAAACATTTTCTCCTAGTCTGTAATTTATCATCTTCTTTAGAGGATCAAAAGTTTTTCATTTTGATGAGGTCCAATTTATTGACTTTTTTCTTTTATAGATCAAGATTTTGGTGTCATGTCTAAGAACTCTTCACCAGGCCCCAGGTCCCAAAGATTATTTCTGCTCTTTCTCCTTTAAGAACATTCCTGTGTTAGACAGAATAATGTCCTTCCGAAGATATCCACACCCAAATCTCCAGAACCTGTGAATATGTGACCTTACATGGCAGAGGGGAACTTGCAAATGTGATGAAGTTAAAGACCTTGAGAGGGTAGATAACCCCGGATTATCCAGGTGGGTCTAGTTTAATCACAGGCGTCTTCCTGTGGGAAAGAGTGGGCCAGGTCAGGACTTCCCTGGTGGCACAGTGGTTAAGACTCCGTGTTCCCAATGCAGGGGGCCCAGGTTCCATCCCTGGTCAGGGAACTAGATCCCACATGCATGCCGCAACTAAGAGTTCACATGCCACAACTAAGGAGTCCGTGTGCTGCAACTAAGGAGCCCGCCTGCCGCAACCAAGACCCGGCATGACCAGATAAATAAATATTAAAATAAATAAATAAATAAAATAAAATAAATAATAAAGTGCTTATAACAGTGCCTAGGATATAGCAAGCACTTTAAAAGTATTTGCCCCTTCAAGTAACTTGAAAAAAAAAAAAGAGTGGGCCAGGCAAGTTGGAGGAGACGTGAATATGGAAGCAGTAGTTGGAGTGATAATATCACTGACTAGAAGGGTAGAATCTCGAAGCTGAAAAAGGCAAGGCCACAGACTCTTAGAGGCTGCAGAAGGAATGCAGCCTGCTGACACCTTGATTTTAGCCCACTGAGATCCATTTTAGTTTCTGATTTCCAGAACTGTAAGATAATAAATTTGTGGTGTTTTAAGCCACTAAGTTTGTGATGATTTGTTACAGCAGCAAGAAGAAGCTAATGCAAACCCTCTGATAAATATCCTTATACATAAATCTTTGCATATTTTCCCAGCTATTTCCTTAGGATCAAATCCTATAATTCAAACTGGTGAGTCAAAAGGTATGTACCCAAATTGGTACCCATTTAAACCTCATTGTTAGCTTTTAAGCTAATTACCCATAATCATCATTACCCATATTCATCATTAGCTTTTAAGGATTCCTGTTTCCTTGCTTCAGTAAATACTGGCTCTTACTAGTGTAAAACACGTATTTGGAGTTGCCTTGATTTTCTTGTGTGTGTGGATCCTGCATGTGTGTGTATAGGAGGTGAGGGAGAGGAGAGTGAGAAGGGCAAATGTTTTCTCTTATTCATTCAAACTTGCCCAGTTCAATATGGTAGCCACTAGCTAAGGGTGGTTCTTAAGCACTCAAAACATGGCTACTCCAATTGAGATAGACTGTAAGTATAAAATACGCACTGGATTTCATATCCCTAGTACCAAGAAGAGAAAGACTCTTTAAAGATCTAGATGTAATGGATTATGAAGAATCATTGTTTTTTCCTTCAGACACTAACATTTGTTGAATTTGAAGACATTACAAAGTCTACATCATGAAGCCTTTTAATTACAAGTAAGCAAAAAATTATTATTAATACTTATGGTGCAAAAAGGAATTCTTTAACACCAAAGCAAAGAAGAACCAGAGAGAGTTCAGAAACACTGACTCAAAGAACCATCATGAACACCAGGGTTCCTCTCTGTAAAAGTCAAGTCATTCACCATCTACATTATTAACATATTTTATAAACAGAAAGGATTTCTATATGATGACATGGAGTCTCACTTATGCCCCATAAAATCAATGCAGATTAAACTTCACTAATTAATATTATACTAGAATTAATAAAAAATCTGAATTAAAGGCTAATTTTTAAAAAAGAGAGAATGAAAGAAGGAAGGGAGGGAGGGAGGAAGGAAGGAAGGAAATAAGGAAGAAAGGAAGGGAGGAGAGAAGAAAGAAAGAAAGAGAGAAAGAAAGAAAGAAAGAAAGAAAGAAAGAAAGAAAGAAAGAAAGAAAGAAAGAAAAAGAAAGAAAGAAAGGGAGAGAGAGAAAGAAAGAAAGAAAAAAGAAAGAAAGAAAGAAAGAAAAAGAAAAAGAGAGAAAGAAAGAAAGAAAGAGAGAAGGCGGGCGGGAGGAAGGGAGGAAGGAACGGAGAAAGAAAGAGATAAATCTCGAGTGATGTTTTATATTGATTACATACTGAATTTACAGTATCTGGATATATATTAGGTTAAGTAAAGTATATTAATAAGATTAATTTTACCAGTTTCTCACTACTTTTTTAAAATGCGGCTACTAGAAAATTTTAAATTATACATGAGACTTGCATTTGTGGCTCGCATTTGTGGCTCATGCTGTGTTTCTACTGGTCAGCGTGGATCCAAACTCTCTCACCCACAGCCCTTTATGATCGGCAGAGGGCGGTGACAGTGGAGTGGTCAGGGCGGGGGGCTCAGTTTTCAGCTACCACAGAGGAGTCAGCCAGGCCCTGTGGTCCCGGTCTCAGCAGCCAGTGCCCAACCACAGACCCCACAGTGTGGTGGAAAAAAACCTGGGCTCAGAGAGACCTTGGTTTGAATCCCAGCTTCTTCCGTCAGAATTTTCTTGTATTTGAAACTTTCTCCATTTCACTTTCCTTATCCGCAACATGGGGAAATAACTCCATAACATACGGAGACATTCCTTTCTTCAACCAGCTTGGAGCAAACCTACCGTGTGCCAGGCACTGTTCTAGGCTCTGGCAATAAGGCAGCACACAACCCAGAAGGAGCCTAGCATGGTGTGCTGACGCTCAGTGGGTCCTCTTTCCTGCCTCTCTATTGCTAAAAAGAATGTTTTGGTGGAACAGGACATCCTACTCACCACTTTTTACGAGTCTGCTGGTTCCTGGATTTGGAATAGCAGCCCCAGGCATGGATGTGAATTATCTTAGCCATCACTTTGCGACTTGAAGAAATTCCCTGCTCGATGAATGGATAAAGAAGGTGTGGCATATATACACAATGGAATATTCGCCGTAAAAAAGAATGAAATAATGCCATTTGCAGCAATATGGATGGACCTAGAGATTATCATACTAAGCAAAGTAAGTCAGAAAGAGAAAGACAAATACCATATGATATCACATATGTGGAATCTGAAATATGACACAAATGAACATATCTATGAAACAGAAACAGACTCACAGACATAGAGAGCAGACTTGTGGTTGCCAAGGGGGGGGGGGAGGGAAGGATTGGGAGTTTGGGATTAGCAGATGCAAACTATTTATATAGGATAGATAAACAACAAGGTTCTACTGTATAGCACAGGGAAATATAGTCAATATCCTGTGATAAACCATAAGGGAAAAGAATATGAAAAAGAATATATATATATACACATATATCTGAATCACTTTGCTGTACAGCAGAAATTAACACAACATTGTAAATCAACTACACTTCAATAAAATTAAAAAAAAATAAATTCCCTGCTCTGTTCTTCATTTCCCATCTGTAAAATGGGGCTAATAACATTACTCTCCTCACAGGGTTGCTGTGAGCATTAAATAAGATAATATATGTAGGGCATAATTCCTGGACCTTTGTAGATGCTAAAAGTAGTAGCTGCTAGTAGTGAGAGTAGTACTAATGTTATTATTTTCTTTGCCTTAGAATCCCAAGGATTTCAGGGCACTCCTAAGAGAGATGACCCAGAAACAGAAAGAAACATCTGGAAAGACTGCATTTGATAAGGCCTTAGGCCTTTATCCGAGTGATGATATGTTGCTGGACATCTTGTGGCTCATGTCAAGAAGAGCTGCCTAGTCTTTTTTTTTTTTTTTTTTTAATTATTTATTTATTTATTTATTTATGGCTGTGTTGGGTCTTCGTTTCTGTGCAAGGGCTTTCTCTAGTTGCGGCAAGTGGGGGCCACTCTTCATCGCGGTGCGCGGGCCTCTCACTATCGCGGCCTCTGTTGTTGCGGAGCACAGGCTCCAGACGCGCAGGCTCAGTAATTGTGGCTCACGGGTCTAGTTGTTCCGCGGCATGTGGGATCTTTCCAGACCAGGGCTCGAACCCGTGTCCCCTGCATTGGCGGCAGATTCTCAACCACTGCGCCACCAGGGAAGCCCCTGCCTAGTCTTGATCACGCTAAGAAAGTCAACCCTTTTCTCTGGATGAAAAGAGCTCTCGTTGCTGGCTGCCAACCCAGGCTTCATCCCTCTGTTTCAGATGCGGTCAGTGCCTCTCCCATAGTCCCCTGGAGGCTCACCTCCACCTGCGATCCTCTGCCTGAGGGTTTTTCCAAACTACTGGAACTTGCTAGGTTTGTGCTCAGGGCCAGCGAGATGCTGGGTTCATGGCACTGTTAGTAGCCCTGAACCAGTGGGGAAAGGGGTGCTGTTGGAGAAATAACTTCCTCACCCCTCGGTCAGGGCACCCCTGAGGTGTGTTCTACATTATCACGCAGGTTTCTCAGTGGATTAAAGTCCAGTTACCCACAGTGGCTACTGGCCTGATAAAGCACCCTCACTGACCGTCTTCCCATCTCTGTCCCATTTCCTCATCCTCCTGCTGGTGTTTCCTTAGCAGTTCAAATTCTGCTTCTAGAAGAACCCAACGGAGATACCCTTCAAGAAAAACCTATTTTGGATCAGTTACTTCCCCTCCTGGAGAGTCCTGTACCTCGAGGAGGTTGACCCCCCAATTCCGTGCTAGCCTCATGGGCCTTGACGATAATTGGTGCAGACTGGGCAGATAACGGAGCTCTGGACAGGTTGATGTGAGGGCAGGCCTGCTGCTAGCCATAGTTTTCTCCCTCCTAAAAACTGAGCTGCAGGAGAGGCACTAGTCCTCTGATGGATGTTTCTATGTTTGGACATGATTCTAGGGACTCCTGCCGCCATCCTGTTTTCATCCTGGGAATGAAGAATAGAGCCATCAGTACAGACGGCAGAGCAGAGGGTTTGGAAGAACCTGTGCTTCTGATGACAACATTGAACCATTGACCCAACCCACCTGGAAATCAGTGCGCCTCTGAACTTCCGTTTACATGAGATCATAAATTTTAAGGAAATTTAAAGCCACTCCACAATTTGAGTTGGGGATTTTGCTACTTGTACTGCTAACAAAAGTATCTAAACTGCTCAGTTCATCTTAATACAACTCAGAAAGCTAGCCATTATTATTGACATCCCTACTTTGCAGATGAGCAAACCGAAGCTTGGGGATTGGATACAGATGAGAGCCCTCTCCAGATGTGGGAGGTCTTCTCGTGTGTCCATGCAATGACTACATGCTTGAGAAACTGCAGGTGTTACAAATGGAGGTCAAGTTCATGGGTTCTGTGTCAATTCCCTTTATAAAGTGACAAATCCTTTCACAAAGTGACAGTGCATTTCCTAGCTTAAAATAAAATCATTATTGAAGGTACAGTCCAGCTATCATTCCCATTTCATAGTTGAGGACACAGGCTCAGAGATGGCCAGTCACTTCCCCAAGGTCACACAGCTAGGTAGGTGGAAGTTCAACCCTGGGTTTGACCCCAGGGCTTTTTCCACCAATGCAAGCTGCTCCCACAGAGTCTGCTTTAGGCTGAAATGAGGGAATGCTGTGAAAGTGTTTTGCAGACAGTAATGATGCCCACTTCTTAGTTTGCCTGGCTTTGTCCTCCCCTTGCTCTGTCCCCACCCCAGATTTAGCCGGTGCCAGCAAGTACACCTCCCCACTCTCACTCCATTTTCTCTCCTTTCAGAGCCAAAATTCCTGAAGGCCGTCTCCCAGAATGCTAGGTTCCCCACGTGTTCCCCACCAATTAAAAAATCTATTATTTTAGAGATAATTTTTTTCTGGTTGGTTGTATGTAATGCACCGTTTTCTATTGCCTGTTTGGCTCCTTCCGTTCATAGGAGCAGCAAGAAAGAGGAAAAGAAAACCCATTATTGCCGTCTTTAAAAAACTTGGCTATTCTGATGTTTCCACAAAGACGGGGCCTAGCAGAGAGCTTTCTCCTCAGAGTCATATCATACTCTGCAATTTTTAAAGACAAAACTTGTAAGCTGTTCAGTTGTTGTTCTTCGGGCTGTTGACATTTGATACCATTAGACGTGAGCAAGTGACTTGGCTTTCTCTGCTACGCAGCCTAATTTGGATAGGGCTGTGTCCCATGCAGCAACTCCCCCTCCACCCCTATTGATCTTACCAGAGCCCTAGTGTCACGGCTTTTCTCCCTGGGAGTCTGGGAGGATGTTTTTCTAGGGAAATCCACAGAAGACACTGTCATTTCACACCCTCATTCATTTACGACAATCAGTGGTACAGAAGGGCAGCAACTAGTCATCTTGGCCAGTGGTTCCCCTCTCCTTGTGACTCCACCTTCCCGGAGGGCTACTTGCTATTGGGGTGCTACCACTATGAGGAGGATTGGGGTTCCTGATTTTAAACACAAATTCAGATTTAAGAAGCAGATACATGGAGAAGGGATATGTAATGGGTTGAATCCCCTATCCCCACCCCCCAAACGATAGGCCCATGGTCTAACCCTGAGAACCTGTGAATGTGATCTTAATTGGGAAAAGGATGTTTGCAGATGTAATTAAATTAAAGATCTCAAGGTGAGTTCCGCCTGGATTATCCAGATGGGCCATAAATCCAACGACAGGCGTCCTTATAAGAGAAACACAGAGGGAGATTTGAGACTCACAGAGAAGTGGGGAGAGGGACTGCTTTTTGAAGAACAAATGCCATCACATATTTGCTACACTTCTCAAAGACTTTAGCTATTTTGAAGTCAGGACTTTGTTCTCCACGCTAGGCCTCAGCATTACATGGGAGGGCCTGCTGTGTGGCTTTAAACATGATGGTTGCCCTCTCTGAACCTGTTTTTTCCACTGTTACAGAAGGATGGCCATGGTGCCTACCAGCCATTATGAGGGTCAAGGAATCGTGGGGCATCAGAGGTTGGACAGCTCACAGGCCACTGCAGGACACAGACATATTTGGTTTGTCCCAAACAATCTCTTAAAATTTCGAATTTGTTCCCAACCTTCAAGTACCAGGAGACTTCACACAAAATCCCAGGTGCGCTTGAGAAGTCAAAAACCTGTCAACAGAATGTCACCATGAAATAATTGGCTGGCGCTGCCTTGCAGCTGGCCCAGCATGGATGCCTCAGGTCCCCGCATCCTCACCCCTCTTATAGTACCTGCGGGTTCCCCGCTTCATTCATTCCTCTCACCTAACTGGCTCCTGTGGGCAGCTGAGTTTGTAACCTCAGTGTGGGGAGAGCTTTTTGTAAGTGGTTTGCTAATTTCATTTCTGTTTCGCAAAAGAGAGATCCCAAGCCAGCGTTCTCTTTCAGGAGAGTGTCTCCAGTAGGGAGAGGGACTGATGAAAACCTCTGTCAGACAGAATTTTTTCCTTAATAGAATGTGTTATAACCAGATCAGCAACCTCCTTTAATCCCAGGCCTCTGACTTGTGGAAATCTCTTTGTTACCCAGAACTAGATACAAATGATGGTACTTGTTAAAACCAGGTGTGCTGGTGGAGAGAGACCTACGTTTAGGCTTGTTCTTGCCAAGATTTTGATGTTCCAGTCCTCTGGTTTAACAGTTAAGTAAACGTTCATTTTGGATTCTGGTTCAAACTAGTTCAAAAGGCACTTTTAGGAAAAAAACAGCACCTTTGGTTTTGCAATTTGTCACCAAAACTAGTTATGATTTTCTTGGACTTCAGGGTTTAGAAAGTGAGTCCAGTTTATGGAATCAGACTCAAAATTTGACTCTGCCTTCTGCTAGCTGTGTGACTTCGGGCTGTCGCTTAACCTCTCTGAGCCTCCGTTTCCTCTTCTTTAAGAGGATCAGGGTAATAACCTTCATATCACAGCGTTGCTGTAGGGATGCGAGATGAGGTGTGTTCAGCTTTGGCATAGGAGCCAGGACACCAGAGATAAGTATTATTATGACTGATTACTGTTTTATGAGGCTGCCTTTCTTGTAGCTTGGGAAGTAGAAATACGGATTGTGAAGATTTTATTGTTCACACATACCTGTAGAATCCTGCCTTGATCTGCAAACCTTAGAAGTAATAATAATGAGCTTGATTATAACTCTGAAGGCCAGTATTTATTGGATATTTCCAGAACAGATAGAATTCTCCTCCCCTCTCCCCTTTTGGTCTCTCTCCCCTTCTCTATCAATATCTTTGGCACTGGTGCGTTAGTTGTACATCAACATGTGATGTCTTCAAAATCTAGAATAAGAAAACATTCTCCAAGCCTATGATTTGCACATCAAATCATATACTTTCTAAATGTGGGTGCTGCCTGCCTGGGGTCAGACCAAGAGTTGGTAAATGGGGAGTACTGTTGGCACACTAAGGGGACAATTCTCCAACCCTCAGCTCTATTTCTCGCATTGCAGGAGATTTAGCACTCCTGGGCCCCTGGCACTAATGTCAATCACTGCAACAACCAAAGATGCCCTCCCATGCGTCTGAATGTCTTCAGAGGAGTTTGAGAACAACCTGATGAGAATATGCAAGCTCTCCTAAGCCTGCAAATTTGGGCCAGACCCTCTATGTATCTTTCTGAACCTCAGTTTTCTGACCTGTTAAAAGGGAAGTCATACCCATCCCACTGGGCTGTTGGGGGACTAAGAGGGAGGGTATATGGGAAGTGCCTGGTGTGAGCCTGGCATAGAGCAAGTGCCCAGCGCCTGGGGTTGTGGGGGGTGCAAGGTGTCAGGCACTTCACGGTGTAAGCTAGCATCCGCAGACCCTGGCTCCCCTCTTTCCACTGATTGTGTCTCCAAGTGACAGGACTGGGGAGGGGGGAGCTTCAAAGCCCTCCAGACTTCACTCACTATAATTGGAAGTCATTGTGGAACGAAGTCCAGTATTTAATTTGGCCTGTGTTTGACAGATCCTGTGTGCACCGCTAACAGAGCTCACACAGGGCCCGTGATACAGGGGGGATTCTTGGCCTGGGCTCAGGGCAGATTGGTGGAGAAAATGTCGCATTCGATTAAGGCTGATTGGCCCTGACAGTTGTCTGGGTGAAGTTTATAAGGTACATCTAATCTGGATGCATCTGGTCATAAAAATGCAAAACAAGCCATTCCCACCCAAGTTCTAACTCCAGATGTGGGTTGATTCTCAGTGATTGACACCATATTTTTTGCAGCTGTCCCACATTTCAAATCTTTTTCTATTTAAAATATATTCATCATAATTATGGAATGCAATAAACAAACTTCAGCCTGATGACAAGCATTAAATATAAGAATGTTTCGGCTTAAAATAAATGCCATGATTTCTCAGCCCAGGATAGAGTGTTCTCCAAAGAAGCCCTGACCTTGTCACCATGAACCAGACAGAGTTATTTTCTCTCCAGTATTGACTGATATTTGGAGGGGGGCAGGGGGAGAAAAATCAAAAAGCTGTTTATATCAGATAGAAAAATGTGCATAACCATCAGAAAGCCACCTTTGTAAGACAAAGAAAAAAAAACTGGATTCAACCTATTCACGTTTGAGGACTCCCCATTGTGCAAGTTCTTCGCAAGAGAGTGTAGGGCAGGGTAGATGTTACACGCCCTGGGGCCAGGTCCCTGGATGCAGCTTCCACACGCCACACACACTCTGTTACCTTGAGCATTACTTTATCACCTCAACTCTCTGTGCCTCAGTTTCCTCATCTATGAAATGGAAGGTGATAATAGTACTTACTTCGTAGTGCAATTATGAGAACTAAGTGAGTAAAGTGCTTAGAATAATGCCTGGCGTGTAGCAAGTGCATGGTAATCAATATCAGCAGACCTCTTCCCCAGTTCTTCTAAGGGAGACACTGAAAGTCACCTGACCTGCACGAGGTCACATATAGTGCACAGCAAAGCAGAGGTGCAAACCTTGATCATCTGACTTCACTACAAAACATGCGTACAAGGGGTGAGTTTTGCTCACGTTAGCATTTTTCTGTCTCTGAATGCATCACCAAGTCTTATCTGATAGCTGTTCTCCCAGTCGGTGGCTAGTCAGGCATCCTTTTATGCCTAGACAAAAGATCACCTTCTATTTCTTCTCCTGTTCCTGGGGCTCATCTTTTATTTTTAATGCTATTTAAATAAGCCTGTAATTGAGATAGTTAAATAAACAAACACTTAGGATAATTATAGATGGGTCATCCTATGACCAAGCTGCTGGATCTTTCTAGCCACTTATGGACTTCAGCCACGTCCGAATGGTTCTCCCGTAAACTGCGTGTACCACTTGGTTCTCTGAGAAAAACGGGAACTACCCGGAGTTCGTGTCAACAATCTGCTCCTCTTTTAAATGAGGCCATAAGTCACAAACCCTGTGAGTTCCCAAAAAAGTGTCTGGAGCTAAATTTGTATCCTGACTCTGATGATTGTTCTCTTATTAGGCTGATGAGAGAATTAGCAGAGCCAGGGCCTCCTGGGGCTGTGCTCACAGCTCGTGCCAAGATGGAAATGACTCTGTGAGTTTTATTTCTGAGATGTGTAAAAGGTTTGTCCATCACTGGGCCCGTGGGCACATGTTCAGTATCAAAATAGTGTGTGCCACCTCTCTCAGGAGATGGACTGCAGTCCTGGCAGGCCCTCTGTTTCCAGCAGGAATGAGAACTCTCCACTGGAAAGGGGGTGGCTGTGTTTTACTTCTCCTAGAGCCCTCTGGGTGGCCCCGGTGAAGTCTCTGAGCCTTGCCTCTCCTGCTAGATTCCTGTTTGGGGAAGGTAGTGTGGAACATTGGCAAGAGTGTGCCCTTGAGACACAGACCCTGGTTCAAATAGAAACACCATTAGTTGCAAACTGGGTGAACTGGGGTAAGCAGCCCAGCCATCTTGCAGACTAGCATGTGAAATGGAAATGATTATGTCTGACTTACTCGCAGGGTTGTTTTGAGGATTAGATGAGATAATGTGGGGCAAGGATTAGGCTCCATGTCGGCACTGAGGTTTGAGCTGGGGGGTCAAGAAGGTACTTAATCTGGTGCCTGGAATTGGGAAGTTTGTTTTTCCCTCTGTAGCCAGGATGGGAAATAGGCTGTACCTCTCATTTTGATATCAATCAATCGGAGATGCCTGCTTAAAGTGCAGTGATTGATTTGTAATGTCTGCCACAGACTAGGAGGAAGTAGTAAGAGCATTCCATGTTCTGCTATCTCCCTTCTAGAATCTAAGTTCTGAAGTCAGGAACTGGGTCTGAAAAGTATTCTCTCAACTTGTACATGCTACAAAGCAATTTTTTGCATCTATAATCTCCTCAGACATGGCGCCCTGTGACTCCACATCCCTGGTGTTAAATCCTGTGACAATTATCATCTCCATTTGATGGATGTGGAAACTGAGGCCAGAGATCAAATGAATGATGTAAGCAACTGATAAAACAAGATTAGATTTTTAAAATTATCTGTAGTATCACTCCAGAAAACTGCCACCGCCTACCATCTCCCATGGGAATCTTGATACACACACACACACACACACACACACACACACACACACACACACACACAATAAGGCACAGGAGATATGGGTTCTAGCCTCTGCCCTCCTGCCAACCAACCGAGGAACTTGGAAAAGTCACTTTACCTTTCTAAGGCTCAGTTTACCTGTCTGCAAAATGGACATAATAACTACCCCATCCTCCCAATATCAAAGGGCTGTGTAAAGATGAGGGAAACAGTGAGTGTGTGATAATTAAGGCTTGGGTAAAATCACCCTTCCTGCCATTATTTGTGAGAGGCAGGAGATACTTGTCAAACGGAGTATTTGAAAGCTTATTTCTGGGGCTAGCAAATTACCTGCAGATTTCCTCATACTGCCGTGTGGGGTGCTTCCGTACTGGAGGTTTCAAGGCTAGACTGACTTTGTGACCTTGGCCAAGTCACTTCACCTCCCTGACCTGCAGACTCTTTACCTGCATGATCAGATGACTATCTTCCTGACAGGGCTTCTATGAGGCCCAGAGTCAAGGTCGAAAGTCATATGGAATGCAGAAGTCACTCAGCAAGGTCCAGGTTCCCTCTTCCCGAGGACCTGGTAGGATAACCTTGCCAGAGAGTCAAGGTACAGAATTTCTTTTCTTCAAAGAAATGGCAATAAGAAATGTGTGAGTGTGTGTGTGTGTGTGTGTATGGGGGGTGGTGTGCATGTGTGCCAATGTGTGTGAGTTTGTGTGTGAGTGAGTGTGTGTGTAGGAGAGGGTTATGGAGAAATAAAGTCATAGTGGGGAATAAGCAACAGAACATCTTAGTGACTTGCAGATGAAAGCTTCTTTTCGCTGGATTCATTTGCCTTCTAACACCGGCTTAGCTGTGTTTGGAAAAATACTTAACTTGCCATAGGATGCCAAGTCGTGACTATGTCAGAGAGAGAGTCAGTTTTAGAGATTTGCATATCCTTCTCCTAAGAGAAAAAGTTCTATTGGAACAAAGTGCTTGGGGCTTGTGGGTAACATCTCTTTATTTGTTCTTTGTGTGAGGAGGTTGGAAGAAAGTCAGGAGTAAAAGGTTTATGCAGATTCTTCTGGGAGATGGAGAGAGAGGAGGTAAAGAGAAAAGAAGAAAGAGGAGAAAAGACAGACTGAAAAAGAGCAAAAGAGATGGAAGCAGGGAAGACAGAGAGAGAAGGGCCAGAAAGGCGTGAGGAGGGAGACAGAGCAGAGAGACGAGTAGCAGGGAAGGGGGACAGAGAGGAAGAGAAGGAGGCGAGAGGAGAGCCTGGCAGATGCTCAGAGCCCCAGGACAGACAGACGAAGGGAGGGGAGACAGAGCGGGCCCCACCCATCCCCCTTCATCTTGACCCTGCCTTGACTTACGACAGGTTGACGTCCTCCGTTTTCAGACCTCGAAGCTTGTCTCGGGGCCTGCCTGCCCCACCGGCTGTAATGTTTAAATGCCCATTTCTCAAGTGGAGCCAGATGGTGGATGTGAGCCAGCTTGCGTTTGACAACCAGATGCTGAGCTCGCACAAAGGGGTTCTCCAGCCTGGCTGCTGGCTGGGAGCTTCGATTCGCTTCGCAGACCACTGTCCACTCTCCATGCCTGAGACCCAAGGACAGGCCCTGCCACAGCCTCTGCCACCAGGAGGGGCCCCGGAGGCTGGTGGGACCACGGCCATGGAATCAGGCAGAGCTGGGTTTGAATCAGGACCCACCCCTTACCAGTGGCTCTGGGCATGTGGTTTTGAGCCTCCATTTCCTCATCTGTGAAATGGGTCTAACCAAAAAAAAAAAGCAGGTCTCATGGCTGGTTAGAAGATTAAAGGTGAAACGAAGTGTAAAGAGTCTGGTACAGAGAAGAGCAGAGGTTGTAGACCCAGGCTGAGTGGGCTGACTTCAACCTGAAAAGGGCTTCATAGTTTTTGAATTAATTGCCCACATTTAAAAAACCCAGGAGATTTCTTATAAAAATCTGTATTACTGTTTTCTTGTGAAAGCCTAGTACCAAAGGCTGGAGGTGAGCAATAGGCCCCCCTCTCTGCCTCAGACCCCTGCCTGCTCTGTCTACCACAACCCCCTTCCCTCATTTCCAGCCCCTGAATTCATCTGACCCTCCCTGAGAGTCCAGATTATCCTCCGGGCACCCAAGTTGTGTCCGTTGGCATTTCTGCGGTGGTTGACACTGCCTTTCACGGAGAAAGGAAAGCAAAAATCACTGAGGTGAGTCGTCATCTCATCTCAGCACAGAGATAGGTTTCCAGGGCAACTCCTGTCATCACCATCAACCCAAGGGGCTGGACCCACAGGGAGGACACCCCGATTGTCTGAGATTCCAATGAGCAGCTGCTTCTCTTTGGAAGAATATGTTTCGATTTAGTGTTTAAATGACATGGCTTTCAATCAAGCCATTGTCTGGGGCTCTCCAAGAATCTAGGCATAAAATAGGTAAAAATATGTGCCTCCCACCCCGCCCTGCCACCAAATGGATGCATCCTATAGCTTCTCAAGAACTGGGGACTTGGGTGTACACACTCGGAAGGATACAACAGGCCAAAGAGGAAGAAGGGGCCGGGCTGATGGAGGAAGTTGCCTGCCATGGGTTGAGACTCTATCGTGTCCTACGGCCAGGGATGTGGTCACCACATATGACCTGCTCACTCAGAGTTTATAGCCTAGCATGGAGGGGACAAGAGGTAAACAGACAATGACGAATTTCCAAAGAGACCAGCACAAGGAGCTGAGGGAGCCCTGAAGAAAACAACCAACTCAGCTCAGAGGAGAGCAATTTAGCTCCTGGAGGTGGTGAAGCCCAAGCTGAGCCCTGAATGACAAGTGGGAGTTGGGATGGGGCAGAATTGCAGATGGGCCCTCCAGGGAGGAGGTGAGAATGATGGAGGTGTGTTTGCGGGTCTGGAAAGATTTGGGGGCACTGGAGCATAATGTGAGGATTGATGAGCAGGGATGGGTGCACAGGGTCCAATGGGGAAGGGCTCGGAATGCCATGCTGAGGGGTTGGGAGTTAAGTTGGAGATAATCTTGTGGGCAGCGGGAAGCCACAGACAGGTGTTTAGAACAGGAGCAGCATGATCAGATTTACGTTGCAAAGATGATTTTGGAGGCTGTGTTGAGGTAGCTGGAAGACGGTGAGCCTGAAGGTAGGAAAACCACAGAGAAAACTTGTGATGATGGCAGCTGTGAGGACAGAGTGGAGGCAGTAGGTGGGGGAAATCAGTGTCGCTAGAAAAGCCACTAAGACTTGGTGACAGCTGTGGAGTCCCCGAAAGGCTCTGATTTGCATAAACACAGGGTCTCTGCAACATTCCATCCCAGTCGATGGGTGGTTAATTGAATTCATTCATCCAACAGCAAACATGTATAGATGCTGACTTCGCTGAGAGCCCCAAGCTGGGTGCTGAGAGGAAGAACAGGATTCTCTCTTTATATAGACTGGTTCCCCAGGGGGAATTCAATATACCTCCAGTCCCAACCACCTGGGATGTGGTTAAAAAGGCAAATTCCCAGGCCCCATCTCAGATTGTCAGAAGCAGACTCTGTGTGTGGGATCAAGGGATGTGCCCTCTGACAAAGTTCTGGGGGTGATTCTGATGCACCCCAACGCGTGAGAGCCCAGTCTATTGGCTTCTTGGGAAAATTCAATAAATCAGCCCGCACAGCCACAGGCCCGCATGTGGCACACCTATGATTTACGGAGCAGTCCCTAGGAGCTGCACTACTGACCTGAATCAGTTTATCGAATCATTGTGAGAGACAGTATTACTTTCATTCCCATCTTACAGATGAGATGACTAAGAATGCCAGAAAAGCAGACACTTGTGTGAGTTGGGTGGGTAACCATTGTCCTGGACACAATAATAGCCGGTTCCCTTCCTCTTCCCTTTCATGGTTGGGGCAGGACATGAGATGGGCTGTGTGTAGCTATGGGCCAAAGCCAGAGGACCCCCCCAGAGAAAGTTCAAGGGCTGAAGGGGAAAGGCCATGGACTCACAGGAAACTGCAGACGAGGGGCCACCTAGGAGGACCTGGCAAATTCATCCAAGCCGGCACAGCCTCAGGAGAGCCGCGTAACCTCTGCTGAGCTGTGAAATCTCAGTGGGTCATGTTAAATTAGCCAGGGTGTGTAATTCACATGAAGGGATTGCAAGCTCCAAATAGAGCTTTTTTTTTTTTTTCCCTTCTTTCAAATCAGGCAATGGGATTTGTCCATGGCAAGGGATCCTAAATACCCTGATTCTTTCTGAGAGGGGGAATTATGTCTTGGTGAAATCGAGGCTTCTTTCACTGGCATCTTTGTGTGGAGGTACCTAGAGATGTATTTTTTAAAGCTTATAAATCATAAACCTTGTTTGAATCCCAATCCAGAACAGATGTAATGCATATGGTCAGTAGACTTGGAATTGCAAATAAATATGTTTGGAGACCAAATATTTGAAAAGCAATTCTTCTTCTCAGTCTTCTTTTTTTTAAGTGCCACTGCCAAGATCGGTTCAGGGATTTGGTTTCCCTCGAAGCTGTTGCCACAGCACTATACTCTCTCAGCCAAAACAGAGATGCAATGCCCCAGACTAGGAGAACACAGAAGTTTCAACTTGCTCAGCAGTTCAGGTTGATTGTGTCTGCCTAGATTGCTGTGATGAGACTGGACCTCAAGCTTGGCTAGAAAGAGTGCCATGATCTATTAACAGTGTCTGTCTTATGACCAGCAGTAGGAAGTGGAGGTATAAGTGCCACATAATTGCCCTCCCTTTCCTGCGTGTTTTGGGATCTGCTAACCCTGGACTACCTGCTTCTCTAATAAGACTGTGCTTTATTTTGATTGTAGTGCAGTGAAAATTTTAGGGTACAAAAGAATCAGGGACATTGAAGGGTTTCAACTATGTACCCTTTAAATGTAATGCCTAAGTAATATCAAAACCGTCCTCTTGCTAATTCAGCCCTCTGCCTGAAGGTAGGAATCTTTAATCATCTGAAGAGTCCTGGCATGCAGAGGTGGCACTTTTCACAAACAGCAGTTCTTTTGTTTATTTGTCTGTGTACTTGATTATTGCCTGTTTCTCCCTAGGGTATGAGCTTCATGAGAACTGGGACTTCGTTTTGCTCATTGCTTTATTCCTCACATCTAGCTAGAAGTGTATGGCACATAGTAGGGACTAGATAAATCTTTGCTGAATAAAGTTAATTTCTTTCCTTTCATTCCCTTGTACATATGCTTATTTGTGCCATCACTACACTGGGCTTGGCAGGGCTGGGTATATAGATCCAGACACAATAAAACAAGTGAGAAACCTCCAGCCTGATGAGGGAGACAGATGTATAAACTGATGATTCTAAAACAGCATGAAAAAGCCAACAATAGACATAGGTGCTGGGGCAGAGGTGATTGACTTCATGGAGAGATGATGAAGTTGGCACACTAAAAGAGACTTCCTAGAGGCTTCCCATTGACCTAGGGTTTTGAAGGATGAATAGAAGTTTTCCAAACAAAGTGTTGGATGTGGTCTGCTTTTTTTTTCAAGCCAGATTCCTGTCTCGTGTGAGAAGGACAGTGTGATACATATTGCTTTAGTGAAACGAGCAGTGGAATTGTCTTAAAGAGTCAGATACATAAGTAGTTGAATCTCAGTCTGTCACGGTTCAACCTTGGGCAAGTCACTTATCCTCTCTGAGCCTCAGTTTCTACCCGGCAGACTGAGAATTCAGAGGAAATAGAGGCGAAATGCCTGGCACTGGCCCCAATACCTCACAGGCCCTCAGGATGTGACAGCTCGTCCTGGTAGGGTGTGATTAGAACCCCACTCTTACCCCAGTCTTTGAAGCTTCCCTGGGGCAATTCAGAGGAAGGCAGGTCTCTCTGGACCTGGTCCAAAGGGACTTAGCTAAGGACATCCTGCAAGGACCTTGCTATCAGTGGAGCCTTGTCCCCAGGGGCTCTGCAGTGAGCTCCCATCCCCCTCCCCCACCCCTGCCCTGGGGATACTGTCCTGGCTGCCTCCCTGCCCCACCCAAGGGCACGTGCAGGCTGTTTTTACAGCTTTTCACTGAGCTGTGCTGTGAGAAAATGCCAGCTTGATCCATTTTTCCTTCCTGTTCTTCAGACACGTGCAGCCAAAAACACTGGCTCAGCAGACTGCTTCAAGTTCAGAATCTCATCATTTAAAAGACCCGCTCTCTTCAAACATAATGATAACAAAAATAACAACAATTACAGTTACCATGGATGCCAAGCTCACTCTGGGCAGGCATTTACATGCACTGTTTTGTATAAGTCTCACCAGGGCCTTGTGGCAGCTATTATTTTCTCATTTCTGATATGAACCATAAGTCCAAATTTACACGGCTATGAGTGACAGGGCTGGAAAGGGAACCTATGTTTTCAGTCTTCTAAACTCACACCTCCCCTTTCCATTTATATGTTTGTTTTTCATTTCTTTACTGATACTTTCGCCTTTCAAAAAGATTTGAAGCAACTAGTGGAAACACAAACAGCAAAAAAGAATAAAACCAACCAAGGAAATCAGAGCCAAGAGAATCTGAGACAGGAAAGTAAGGTGTTCCCTGCAATGGTTTGGTGCAGTGTTCTAGAGATAGCAGACAGAGATCATGTTATTCAGATCTTCTCTATCTTTAATGATTTTTGCCTGCTTCTTCTACCAGTTACTGAGAAGTCTGTGTTAAGACCTCTCACTGTGATTTCAGATTTGTCCCTTTCTCTTTTTGGTTTTCACAGTTTTTGCTTTGTTTTAAAAATGTTGTTACTAGGTGCATGCACATTTAAAATTATTGTGTATCCAGTGGGATGATGCATTTTATCCTCATGATGAAGAATCTCTGGTAATGGTTCCTCCTTTAAAGTCTCCATTGCTGAGAGCATAGTTTAGCCACATGTGGATGGCCTGTGTTTTTTTCCTTTTTACTCAATCAACTTTTCTGGGTCCTCATATTTAAGATGTGTCTCTCGTAAACAGCACAGAGTTGTTGCTTTTTAAAATCCTAGCTTGACAATCATAGTCTTTTTCTTTCTTCTAGTTTTATAGAGATATAACTGACATACAGCATTGCATAAGTTTAAGGTGTGCAGCATAATGATTTGACTTACATACCTCGTGAAATGATTATCACAATAAACTTAGTGAACGTCCACCATCTCATTTAATACAAAGACATTTTAAAAAATATTTTTTCCTTGTGATGATAACTCTTAGGATTTACTGTCTTAACAACTTTCACATACACAGCGATGTTAATTATATTAATCATGTTGTACATTACATCCCTAGGACTTATTATCTTGTAACTGGAAGTTTGCACCTTTTGACCACCTTCACCCAGTTCCCCCTCCCCCGCCTTCCATCATCTTTTTAATGGAATATTTAGTTCATTCACCTTTAATGTGATTACCCATATACTTGAGTATGGATGTATCATCATATTATTTATTCTCCGCTTGTCCCATCTTTTCTATAGTCTTCTATCTTGACCTTTTTGCCTTCTTTTTTTTTTTTTTTTATGCCCCTGGTGACCATTAGAGTGCCTTCTTTTTTATTTTGATTTTTTTATTATTATTTAAATTTTACCCTCTGTTATCTTGTTAGTTTACATTCTTGTACTATTTTTTGAGGAGTGGTTCTTAGCATTTACAATAGGCATCCTTGACTTAATTAAAGCCTAATATAAGTCAGTACTTTTACCATTTAATAAATAAAATTAAATAAATAAATTTATTTATAAATAAATAAAATTAAAATCCTTTAATTTATTTAAATCAAATTAAGTCAAATTTTACCCTCTTTGAATTTATATGTTATTGCTGTCAAATATATGATTTTACATATATTTTAAACTTCACAAGACATCATTATTATAATTATTTTATACAAACTTCATCTAGATTTACCTACGTATTTATCCCTTCCATTGCTTGTCAATCCTTCCTGCATTTCTGTGCATCTTTCCAGGACGATATTTCTTTTCTTTGAAAAAGCTCCTTTTACTATTTCTTTTAGTGCAAGTCTTCTGAAAGTAAATTCTCTGCTGTTGTTTATCTGGCAGTGTCTTTAGGCTTCATTTTTAATAGATACTTTCACTGAGTATGAGTGCTATGCTGACAACAATTTTCTTCCAGCATTCTCAATATGTTATTCCATTGTCTTCTGGTTTACATCACTTCAGTTTAAGTCTTAGTTTGCTTCTTTGATGGGAAAGTGTCATTTTCACTCTGCCTGATTTTATAACTTCTCATCTTTAGCTTTCATCAGCTTTATTTGTATTTTTCCTTGTATTTATCCTGCTTGGGATCATAGTGATTCGGTGGTTTGGCATTTTCATCAGCTTTTTAAAATATTCAGTCATTATCTCCTTAAAGATTACTCTTTTTCTCTCTCCTACCCTTGTAGGACACCAGTTACATGTAGGTAAGAACTTTTCACCATATTCATGTGTGTTTTATGTTCTTTTTCTGTATTTCCATTCTTTTAATCTTCACACTTCAATCTAATATTTTCTATGAACCCATCTTTCAGGTCACTAAATCTTTCTTCAGCTATGTCTAATCTGCTGTTAAAACCATCACCTATTTTCAATTTTAATTATTATATTTTTAATTTTTAGATTTTTTCACTTGACTCTCTTTCAAAGATTCTAGTTCTCTGGTGAAAATTTTCACCTTGTCATATATTTTCTTGAATGTATTAGTATTAGTTTTTTAAAGACCATGTCAGATAATTCCCATATCTGGATCACCTGTGGGTCTGTTTCTTTTACATATTTTTTCTCATGGTACTGTTATTGGTTTGCCTGATAAATTTTTATTAAATACTGGAAAAATTGTACAAAAAATTATAGAGGCTGAAGTTGATACTGTTTTCCTCCAGAGAGGATTTTCTTTAGCTTCTGGCAGGTTGTTAAGTAGAAGTTCACTTTGATGTAATCAGAGATTGAGATAATTCAAGGCTGACTTTTAATCTTTGTAAGGACTGGCTTATTTCCAATTCACTTTTACTCCTAGGGCATAGGTTGATATGAATCCCATCTGAAAGCCAACTCAAATTAGCGCAGGAAAAAATGTAGGATTTATTAGTTGAGCATTATTACTATGGGAAAGTAGGAGTGCATCTGATCCTCAAGAACCAGGGGGCTGAACTCTTGCTTCTCCACCTGGCATGCCTCTTTCCCTCTGCTTTCTGTCTTTACTCTCTCAGACAGGATGTGGCTGGGAACATGGTCACTAGCAACTCCCAAGAGCACATTTCCAAGATTTTCTATCGTAGAAAGACTAAGACCTGCTCTCTCTAGTCTCCAGATAAAAATCTCAAGAAAGAGCAATAATTGGTTCAGTTTGCGTCAATCATGACAACTAGGTGGGAAGATTCCTGGGGAACACAGCCTGCTCTTCTAGAACTACAAGGCTGTGTGGAGAAAGAAACGTTTCTCAAAATAATGAAGGGGGATGAGTGGTCACAAAATTATATATGTCTAGTGCAGCTAGGCACTCTTTGATATTTCCCAGATAGATGTGCTTCTCTTAAAGTGAAATGAAATGAATTCTCTGTCATTGACACACTGTGAGTACTGAAGCTTTTTTCCAGGCTCCTAGGAAAAAGAAACTTCCCTGCAGTATCTCTTGTGATAACAATCATAATAATAACTGCTATCTATAAGCAGCCCAATCCTGTCAGGAGAGCCATTTACACAAATCTCATATGAACATCTCCCATCTGCTTTTAAAGATGTAACCATACCAATTTTCCAAGAAGATCCAGATATAGAGGGACCTGAAGCTTACAAAATTAGAAATAAAAATGAGATACAAGAGTATTTATTTAGTGGAAGAAAAGCAACAACACACATATTTTAAAAAGTTGACAGAGATCACAAAAGTTAGAAAATTTTACTTAATATTTTTAATTAATTAACTACCTATTACTTCTCTGTAATACACTTATCCCCTCATTTTTTTGGCTGCATATTTGATCATCTTTGTATATGACAAGGATGTAATATTATTTCCTATGGAGAGAACAGAAAGATCATTCAGTCTTTCCTCTAGCATGGTTGGGCAAAATTTATTTTTTTGATTGAGAACTGAAACGCAAAAACATGCAAATTCGGGTAAGATCATATTAGCTGTTTGTAGTTCTGCGAGAGGTTTGTGCTGTACAGACAAATTCAATAAATGATATTTCTCACAGTTCCCATCAAAAGAAGAAAAAAGAATAGCGAGTTTATAATCGTATATGCCACATTACTGAGCACATTTCTGAGAAGAAAGAATTTCTGTTTTAATTAGATATCTATGAAAACCAAATCTCCTGCTTACAATTTTACACGGCTAATGATTGGAAGGCTAGTTCTTGGCTCCATACGTTTCAAACTTTGTTTTTCTTCTGCTACTCACATACTCCTAGTGTGAAGCACTCTAGGAAACAAGGCCTCTGGCTCTGCATCTTCGTGCCAAGACTCCTGGTCTTGGGAGTTAAGAGTATTCAAGGGGAGGTAGAAGTATATTTAGAAGCCATTCCTACCCTAAGAAGGCACCTGCACAAATATGTTCTCCTAAACTCAAGGCAAATGTAGTCCAGTTCATCTTTACCTTAGCCAGATCCCCAAAGTGACCATGGCAGATTGTGACAGAGAGGAAATCAAGTGGAAAGAGACAGTAGTCCTTGACCAATTGTTAAGGACTACTTACTTTTCAAATTTTACTAAAACATGTGAACACGTTGCCAGGGCTCCTTCCCGGGCTCAGAGGAGACCTCTGCAAGGGAGAGACCCTGAAACTTTAGCTTCATTAGCTCCATGGGAAATATGTCATTTCCACTCTCAGATGAGGAAACTGGGGTTGAGAGAGAAGAAGTCACTTGGTCAAGGTCTTGTGGCTAATAAATGATGATGCTGGGAAATGGCAAATGTGGTCTTTGGAAAACAGTGGAGGTCTAAGGTGTGTAGGTTCCCCTCTCTCAGCCTCCTCCCCTTCCACTGGCCTGGGAGAAAGTGGGGACACGGAGATGGTAAAGGGTTTGTCAAGGTTAGACTAAGAGTGAGTGTTTTAGCAGCACCCAGAACCCAGGGTACCTGGTTCCACCACCACAAACAACCTCTGTCTAGACATCAGCATAAACCAGTGGTCTTTGACAGAATCCAGAGGACCCCTGGAGGATCCACCGGGGCCAACATGGAAAGTCAAAGCTCTGGAATCCAGGCCAAAGCTGTGTTTCTCATCTCTCTTCTTCCTTGGGGAGATTCTGCTGCCTCTTGTGCCAGACCTTCTTCATTTCATGACCCTGAAAAGGTGCACAGGTGCAGGATGCAAGAACCTCTCCGTGTCACCTCGCTGTCACGCGGCGTGGAGCGCGTTGCAATGAAGGATGCCTCTTGTACACAGAAGACGGGCCTTCGTCTCTTTAAAAGCAAAAATGCAGGGAAAGGTTGGAGTCAGTGGGATAACTTTCCTTCCTAAACTCTTCATTGCATCTGTGTTTGAAAGTCGGTGCTCACACATCCCCTCCCACCATGCCTGAGGGGTGAGCAAGATTCCAAGATAGAATCTCCAAGAGCGTCTTACCCCAGAATCATTGGAAACAGACAGGCGATGCACTGTGTAGTGTTAACACGCAGGAGGTTAAGTCAAGCTCTCAGGCTCTTTGATGTATTAAATACCAAGGACTTTAACGTAATAGAACTGTAAACCTCAAATCAGAGCTAATCACACTAATTTGCTGAACTCCAAAACCAAACCGAAATGTTCATTACTTCTTAAACAAATCCAAGTTGTTTTGATCTACAAATCTATCTAACAAAAGATTTGAGGGGGCTTACAAGAAATACATGCAATAAAACAGAAATCTAAGCAGATAAAAACCAGGATCGGGGTAAAAAAATCAAAACCAGAGGGAATATTACGACATAGATATGTAAGACCTATATAGTAATTTGAGTTCCTGAGCCCCCTGGCAGCCAAAGCAATATGGAAGATACATTAGTTACATGACATGCGTTATCCACAGAGAGAAATAATTTTTAAATAGAAGTTAATTGGTTTGAAACCAAACTAAATCTCAGATAGTAGGGGGAAAAATAACAAAATAGTCTCTGGGTCACACTTAAAGTACTTCATTTTGTTCAAGAGCTGGGTTAATACGCATAATGGTTTCAAAAACTCTAATTTCTTTGTCATTTAGCTTCTATTTTCTACTGGCTCTCAAAACCTGCTTAGAGACATTACAATTCCCATTAACCCAGTGTGTCCAGATTTTCCATTTTTGCATTCTTTCTTTAAATTCTTTCAAGTTTTTGCTGTATCTGTTTTGTACTGGACCTCATTGTTTTAGCAATTAAAGAATAAAACTTGCACGTGTGTCTCCAGGGAAATGAGGATTCAAGAGGTTAAGTGCTGGCCTTGCACTGCAGAATGTGGTTCCTAAGCCCCAGAGGGCTCCCCTAAATTGTTTGGATAAACTGAGGAAATGTCAAGGGGAGTTCTGACACTGAGCATGACATTAATCTTCATAACCATTCCTCCAGATGTGCACACATGTTCTGAGGATGCCGAACATCCAAGTTTGCTGTGGCAGCCTCCTCCTCTCCGGGGATGGAGGTGGTTAGATGAAGGGGCCGCGGGGCAGCTAGTTTGGTTCTCTTTCCTAAGTGTTCTTGAATCTTGAGATCTTGAGAAGGTCTGTGTGCTTGTGCTTGCAGAGAGTGTCATCTTGGTTACTTGAAATGATATTAAAAACAATGAGAAAGTGTTTAGCATCTATTGTTAAATGAACAAACAAATTCTAAAACCGTATTTGCAAGTGTACAGATAGCTATATCTATATCTACGTGGAGATATAGAGATATTAAGTGTTTATACACTTAAATGATAACAATATTTTATAAATATTTATTTAAAATAACACCAGTTTTCTCTGGGTGAGTTTTATTTTTACTCTTTACATTTTTCTAAGTCTCCTACAACAAACATATACTGTTTTTACAATGACAAGAAAACCCAATAGCTGTTTCTTCTCTAAGCCTTACACTTAGTCATTTTAGGATAGCCGAAGTCTCATATTTATTTGTGGCAGAAAACTCTCTGTACAAACATGATGTATCAATCTTTTTTTCCTAGTGGCCATAGTCAGGTTGTGGCCAATATTTACTTGGGGACACATGCACTCCAGGCAAGGCATGCATTAAAGATTTTTAAATAGCCCCACTTTTCAGAGAGATTGGAATTGGGTCTCAGATTATACACTTTCTCTTATTGCTTCTGGGGGGCTCATATCAGTTTGCAAATATTGTTGAATTTAGAAAGGAGTTTTAATACCCGCTGTGTAATTTGTCCTCACCCCATCTGTCGACTGCAGAAACAAATTAGCTTCTCTCCACATGGCCTGCCACTACCCAGTTCCTTCCCCATCCCCCAGCTTCTCACGCTGCGAGCCCTTTCCAAGAATCCAGGACTTGGAAAGAAAAGCCAAGTGCAGAAAAGGCAAGAACTTTTCTTGCCAAGACAATAAGCAGAGTGGGCAGCATGTGTCTGCATCTGTGTGTGTGTTATGTGTTTATGTATGTGTGTGGATGTGGATGTGTGTGTAAGCATGTGTATATGTGAAGTGTGTCTATGTGTCTGTGAATGCATGTATGTGTACACGTATATATATGTATGTCTGTGTATGTGTGTGTATATATGTATACATACATACATATATATTCATACATGTGTGTATATATGTATGTACATGCGTGTGTAAGTATGTGTGCATATGTGTTTCTCTGTGCACACACGTGCATGTTTATAAATGTGTTTAAAAGCATCTGTGTAGGACTTCCCTGGTGGCGCAGTGGTTGAGAATCCACCTGCCAAAGCAGGGGACACAGGTTCGAGCCCTGGTCCGGGAAGATCCCACATGCTGCGGAGCAACTAAGCCCGCAAGCCACAACTACTGAGCCCATGTGCCACAACTACTAAAGCCTGCGTGCCTAGAGCCTGTGCTCCACAATAAGAGACGCCACCGCAATGAGAAGCACATGCACCGCAACGAAGAGTAGCCCCCGCTCGCCTCAACTAGAGAAAGCCCGCGTGCAGCCCGAAGACCCAAAGCAGCCAAAAGTAAATAAATAAGATTAAAAGTAAATAAATAAGATTAAAGTAAATAAATAAGATTAAAAAAAAAAGTATCTGTGTGTATGGAAAGTCATGCAGCTAACCAGTATGTCCATTTCTCCAGCTCGAGGCACAAAATGAGGTCACATTTCTCTTAATGGTCAAATTATAGCATCTTCTGCTCATTAAGAAAAAGCCATTCTTTCCCAGTGGCCCTTCTGTTATGAGCAAGTGGTCCAGGGCCTACTTGGTCCAGGAGGTAAGACCTGATTACTATCTTCTGGAAGAGGAAATAAGGAAATCTGACCATGGCCTCAGCTGCCGCTGTCACCACATGGTGTTTCTGCAGAAACAGACTCTGATGTGAAGTCCCTCTCACCCCATGTAGCATGGCAGGAGCTACCACCCACGCCCCAGGAAACCAGGACTGTCCGGTTTTGTCGGCTGCGTCGATCGCTTCGATAGCTCGGGCCCCTCCAGTCAGACTTTCTCAGTGTGGGATGGGGACAGGAAAACCCATCCTTCCGGTGGTATGTGCCACTATGGGTCTCTGTGCCCAAGGAGGCGATGCCAGTGGCTGGGCCAGAAGGGACTGTGCCCAGGATTGGCACCCTGGCCACCTTCCTCACCCACAGTATTGTGCCCTGATTCCCAGGCCAGACCTCCTTTCTGCATGAGGAGCTTCTCATCAAAGTGCTCAACTCCCATCAGAGGCCTTCTCAGAGCTTTGAACCTCAAAGGTGTCTGGGTCTCAATCACCTTTCTTTCAGAGGTCCTCTTGGCCTGTGTGCAGATTGACTCACCTCCTTCCAGTGACCCTTGAGCACAGTGGATAAGGTAGGTGGGGAAACTGAGTCCCCTAAAAAAAAAATGAAGCCCAGGCTACAAAGAAGACAAATAGTAACCCCCTACCAAAATCCCAACTCAACCCCAAGAGTGAGTGCCTATTAGTCTGACGTCCACATAATTAGGAAGACAATTCGAGTGGTTTGGGGCTTGAACACAAAAGACCGTTTCTGCTAGCCACAGAACTGGATGACAATTTTTAAATGACAGTTTTTGCTTTAAAAAATAATAAAATGGAATAATAAAAACAAACCTCACCTCCATAAAACTCCAGTACATGTGTATGTGAATATCTGTCTATAATAATCCTTATCATTTAATGAGCACCGCATATGTGCCAGGCATTGTGTCAAGCCCTTCAAGGGTAATGGATTCTTTTATTCTCCAAACAACCCAGTGAGCTGAAAAGTCCTCCACTGCAAATGAGGAAACAGAGGCTTAAAGGGGTTAAACAATTTGTCCAAGGTCACACGGCCAAAAGTTGTATTATTAAATCCAGCATGCAAGCCGAAGCTATCAGACCCAAAGTCCTCATGGTGTATGTGTGATTTTTTAAATTAATAGATTTTAATTCATAATCTTTATTTTTTTGAACAGTCAGATTTACAGAGAAACTGAGCAAATAGTACAGAGACTTTTACACCACCCCCTCCCACCTGCGTGGTTTCCCCTATGACACATTAGTTACAATGAATGAACCAATACCGATACATGATTATGAACAAAAGTCCATAGTTTATTCTGATTTTTAAAGTTTTTACCTAATGTCCTTTTTCTATTCCAGGATCGCATCCAAGATACCACATAACATTTAGTCACCATGTCTCCTTATGTTCCTCCTGGCTGTGGCAGTTTCACAGACTTTCTTCGTTTTTGATGACTTGACAGTTTTTGTGATTCCTGCTCAGGTATTTTGCAGGAAGCCCCTCTATTGAAATTTGTCTGATATTTTTCTCTTGACTAGACTGGAGTTGTAGGTCTTGGGGAGAGAGATCATGGAGGTAAAGTACCATTTCCATCACACCCTATCAAGAGTGCATACTATCAACATGATTTGTGACAGCTAATGTTGACCTCGACCGCATAGATGAAGTAGTATGTTGGTGTGATTTTGAGACCCAAGCAGAAGGAACTCTTGGAGGTGGAATTTGTTGGTCTCTGCTCAGGATTCTACAAAACCTTCCAGGCAGCTTCATGTTGGTCCTCGGGGCAGCATTCACGCCCCTGAGTCATGGACCCTCAGACACCACTCACTCCGCAGGCTCCAGGCAGCAGGACCAGGCCCCCTGTCTCCATCCCTGAGACTGAGGAGGATGGTCCCTGCTTGCCCCAGGTATCCCATTACTTCCTTAATTACCACAAACATTCCAGCCTAGACACTCCAGGGTCAAGAAGGCAGTGATGAGGTCTTGATCTATCCTTTATTCCAGGAAGCCTAAGACTGGCCACTTAACCCCAGACAGGGTGCCTGGGCTGTGGCCCAGAACTGTTTCACCTCTTTATGGCTGCTTTTGTTACTTTGTGCCAATCAGGGCATCTGATAGGCAGGAACAGGCATCTCTGACATGACTACAACCTACGTATTCTGACCTAATATGTACACTGGTTGGGAAAGATGAAGTCTAGAAACCAAGTGGTGCTTGGGTTTGAAGAGGTAGAGTCAATTTCTCAGGGGTCACATGCCGGCAGTCAGTGGGCCCTCACGCCACATCCAGCCCATAAGCAGGATGTTGTTAATTTTTAAAATTAATACACTTTACTTTTTAGAGCAGTTTTAGATTTCACAACAAAATTGAGCAAAAGGTACAGAGAGTTCCCATACAGCCTCCGCCCCCCACACTCATAACCTCCTCCACTATTGACATCACCCACCAGAATGGGACATTTGTTACAGTCAATGAATCTGCACAGACACACCATTATCGCCTGGAGTCCATAGTTTACATTAGGCTCACTCTTGGTGTTGTACATTCTATGGGTTTGGACAAATGTATAATGACATGTATCCACCATCATAGTATCATACAGAATAGTTTCACTGCCCTAAAACTCCTTTGTTCTCTACCTATTCATCCTTCCCTCCTTCCAAACCCTGGCAACCACTGATTTTTTACGGTCTCCAGAGTTTTGCCTTTTCCAGATTGTCATATATTTGTAATCATACAGTATGTAGGCTTTTCAGATTGATTTCTCTTAGTTAGAAAATGTATTTAAGTTTCCTCCATTTCCTTTAGTGGCTTGGTAGCTCCTTTCTTTTCAGCTCTGAATAATATTCCATTGTCTGGATGTACCACAGTTTACCCATTCACCTGCCAAAAGACATCTTGGTTGTTTCCAGGTTTTGGCAATTATGAATAAAACTGCTATAAACATTCATGTGCAGTGTTTTTGTGGGGATGTACATCTTGACATCATTTGGGTAAATACCAAGGAGCACAATTCCTGGATTGTATGGGAAGGGTATGTTTAGGTTTATAAGAAACTGCCAAACTCTCTTCCAAAGTGGCTGTACCATATTGCATTCCCACCTGCAATGTATGAGAGTTCCTGCTGTCGTATTAGTACGACATGACCACACCTCCTGGCCCTGCTCTTTGGTGCAGAATGAGCATGTGACCCACACAAGATCCATTCCACTTGTTCCCCATGAATTTGAAATTTGGAACTGAACTGGTAGTTGTTGGAACTGCAGAGAATGGCAGCTACTGGAGCAGAGTCACATAAAAGGTAATGCTAGGAAGAGAAGGTTCTGTGAACTCCAAACATTGAAGGCCTCCCTTCCTGTAACTCATTACTTCATGCCTCTCTGAATTCCATGAGACCACTTGAGTATCCGCCCCAATTAAAAAAAAATTCACTCACTCACCTTACTATCAAATTGTCTGTGAACCAGACTCACAGGTATAGGAATCAAGGTGAAACATGCCAAGATAACTAGAAGACCAAAAGAATGACATAGAAATCAGGTTCTTGTAGCCACTCTGTTACGTCTGAGCAGCCCCCTCTCTTCTTTTTTCAGCTTCTCTGGGAATTTTCTACTTAGAGCTGCCAAGGGGTGAGGTTGGAAATCTGTGAGCCCTGATATTGATGGTGGCCACATCTTCTCAGTGGAAAAAAGTCACCTCTGAGAAGGAGAGAGGGAACCAAAAGGCAAAGACAAGAGGGGTAGAGAAAGACTCCTAGCAGTGCCCGAGGCTATCCCTGCATTTGGTGATAGGTGATAATAAGGTCCCCCTTGACCTGAGCTAAGCTAAATTTGGTTACTTGGCCCCCAAACCTTCTGACCTAGACAGACATTTCTAGCAAGGATGATCCTGAGGACAGGATGTCTCTTCCAATCATAGGCCTTGGCACAGAGTAGGCCCTCAATAAATGTTTGTTGAATGACGACATGATTGAGCAGAATCCAACTGGAAGCTTCCTGCTCTTGGGGATCGGCACCATTGGACAGACTGGGCTTAGGAGGACTAGCAAAGAATGGCCAGAGAAGATGATGGACTTCGGAAAACTTCCTCATCCCAGACTCCCCACAACTAGAGAAGACCCCAACTAGCAGCCCTGCCCATCACAGTCACAGTGGGCAGAAGCAGAGGTGGCCATTGTGGGGTGCTATAGAGGCAATCCTTGGGGGCAGTCATGGTTGGACTTGCCTTTGCATCACCGTGCTTGTCCAGCACCTGGCACAGTGCCCAGTACGTAGTGAGCACTCAGTATATAGTAATGGGGGCACGAATAAGTGAGTGGGCATCCATGAATGTACCCCCTCTGCATGCTGAGCATGGGCTGCCCCACAAGGGAGGGAAAAGACCCAACCCTCACCCTCTAGTTGAGGACAGCAAACTAAGGCACATTAACTGTAAAGTAAGAATTAAGGGTTAAGCTGCAGTGGCTAAAGACCCAATGAGAGACTGACATCCCTTCAACAGATACTGAGAGAGGACCTTTTTTGTGGGTCTGCAGCTAGGCCCTGGGAATTCAGATGTAAGATACTGCCCCTGTGATTATGGTCCGAGCAGGAGAGGTCCATAAAAACACTCATACAGTCATTTGTTCATTTATTCAAGAAATCTCACCAAACTCCTGCTGCTTGTAAGGGAGGATGCCAGAGGCATGGCGTGGTGCTAAGGTGGCTCCATCTTGTTAAAATCTTGGGGAAATCCCTCTTCCTCTCTGGGCCTTAGTTTCTCCATCTGTAAAAGTCAGGTAACAAGACCAAATCATCATCCAAGGGCCCTTCCGTTTATGACAACTAAGACAGATCCCCATGGGTGGAGTTGAAACCTAGTCCTCAATTTCCTCACCTGTGAAATGGGTTTATAGCAAACAGCACCTACTTCACTGAGTTCTTGTGAGAATTAAATGAAAGAATAGATGTAAATTTCTCAGGACCATCCCTGGCACCCAGTCAATGCTCTCTACCCAAGAGCCTCAATCAGTATTATTACTATTATTCTGGCACCTGCCTTGTGCCCTCCATGTGCCCAGCACTGAGCTAGGCATAGTGGAGGGGAGCATGAAAGACCCTCCAGGGCCCACGCTCTAGGGATCTTCAGTGGAGTGGGTGGAAGGAAGGAATTCAAATCCAGAGTAGGAAGTAAGTCTGGGAGCCTGCTGGGGGACAGAGCCGCACAGGAGAAAGGAGGAAGGGAAGAGGGGGAAACCCTGGATGGGAGGGCAGCGAGTGGGGGGATCCAAGGATGCCTCCGGGTGGGGGAGGGGCTGGGCCAGCATCCTTCTCTTCCAGGAGCCCGTGGTTGCTGGGTCTGGGCTGGGGGTGCCGAAAGGTGGCCTTGTGGGTAAGTCCTTCCAGCTGTGGACAGGTAATCCCTGGCCTTCGAGCAGGAGAGATGATACCCCCCGAGGGCCAGGCCTGGTCCCGCTCAGGATGCTTCCCCTGCGAAAATGCTCAGCAGCCTTGGCGTTTAGGAGTGCTTAGGTCCAGTATGAATCATTCCTTTCTGAACTTGTCTAAATGTGTTTATAAAATAAAGCTGCGGCCCAGGGCTGCTCCAGGCGGAGTGGGAAGGTAATATGTTTTTAATTGGAGAGATTGGGGGAAGGAGGCAGCGGGCCAGGGTGAGCTCACCCCGCATGCATGCGGCTGGGCGGAGAACAATGTACGTTCACATTCCTGGACTACAACGGACCCAGCTCGGTGGGCAGTCCTCGGCCGCATCTCAGCCATCGCGCACGCAGTACGAGGTTAGCCAGGAGCCTGCGGCCGGCCTGGGGCGGGGGAGCCAGAAACCCTGGCTGTGATGTCAGCGCGGGTCAGAGCAGGGGTCGCAAACTCCAACGCACTGAGGAGCCAGGCTGGAGCCGGCGACCTGCGCACACTCCGTACAGACCTGGTGGATCGGAGGTGCCGTGGCCCTTGTGAAGGGGCGAGTCACCACTCAACTCGCCCTCCCCCATCACCAGATCTAAGGATTTCTCAAGAGAAACCAGAAATCATATGTGGATGTGAAATCTCATTTTCAATGTTAGCTTTATTTGATTTTATCCTATTTTCTTACTTTGGCTGCGTGGGCCAAATAAAACAGATGTGTAGACCATATTCGGCCCTGCAGCTGCTCCGTGAAACCCCTCTTTGAGACCGTGGTGTGAACCTCACTTTGTCATTTACTGGCCATCATGACTTTAGGAAAGTTACTTAGCTTCTCTGAGCTTTGGTTTCCTCAACTAGAAAATCTGGTACTTTAATACTAGTTTTCCCAACTTTTCAAATGGTTTCCAAGTTGAGGGTAAGAAGGAAGGGAGGGAGGGAGGGAGGGAGGGAGGAAGGAAGGAAGGGAAGTAATATTCATCGGGTATCTGCTAGCATGGTGCTAAGTGATTTACATGTTTTTATTGTTGTTATTGTTTTCTTTTTTCAATCGTCACCATGATTCTCTAAGCTAGATATTATTCCCATTCTCCAGATGAGGAAACAGAAGCTTGAAGAGGTGAAACTGGAAGTTTAACCAGTATTTCCAACTTTAAGAACTTGAAATCATCCTCCAAATTTAACAAACACTTATCATGATAAGAATGGAGAAATTGAGTCAAGAGTTAACATTGCACAGCCGTGCCTAGTAAAGGCACCAACTATTTTGGATCCTAGCTCAGTAATAAAGATTCACCTATTCAATAGTAACAGTTTTCTTTACAAAGTGAAATAGGCAGAGCCATCAAGGGTATAATGAAGGGAGTACTTCCCTACAGCTGCTCCAGCTATGAACTTGCCAAAGGAAGGTATGGCAATATGTATGAAAAGATTCATACTCTCTGAAAGATTTACACTCTTTCACCCAGTAATTCATCTTGGAGGACTCAACCCTAAAGAAATAAAAGAGCTGTGGGCAAAGATTTTCAAAAAAGGATTCACAACAAATCAAATGTTCATCATCAATGAATTAGTTAAATAAGTTATATAATACCCATCCCAAGGAATATTATGTAGACTTGAAAGATAAATGTTTATGGAGAATGTGCAATAACATGAGAAAATGCTTATGATATGATGTTAGGAAAATAGAATGCAGAATTAGATAAATATATATATATATATATATATATATATATATACACACACACACACACATATGTATATTATACTCAAAGAAGTGCAAAGAAAAAAGACAGGAAGGAAATTCACCCCAATGTCAATTCTCTGGGTGGTGGGATTTTAATTGAATTGTCTTCTCTCTTTTCTTGAAATTTTTAGATTTTCTCTAATGAACATATTGCATTTTATATTTAGAAATGTATATAGTTGCAGGATGGAATGGCCCTCATCTCATCCAGTCTGGGAAGTGGATAGGTCTGGAGCCAGGTATCACATTTATTTTAAAAATAAAAGCCCAGAAAGAAACTCTAGAGAGAGAAATACCACAACGTAAAGTGGTTATTACTGGCTGATAGGATTACGGGTGATTTTTTTCCCCTACTTCTTTATACCTCTATGTGTTTTTCAAACTTTCTTGCATCGAGATTTCTTTGAAATTGGCAATCAAAGAGACAAACCATAAAACACTCCCTTGCATTGACGACTGTTCCAAGCAGGGAGATATTCTTGGCAGGAGAGCTGTACCAGAATCCTGAATTGCTCTATCTCCATGCTGGGCTTTGTACCTGTACCCACAGCTGCTACCACCACCAATCCTGAAGGTTTTAAACCCGTTAAGTATCCATTTAGACCTAAAGAAACATGAAATTGGGGATTCTTTTTTTAAAATTTTATTTATTTATTTATTTATTTATGGCTGTGCTGGGTCCCCGCTTCTGTGTGAGGGCTTTCTCTAGTTGTGGCAAGTGGGGGCCACTCTTCATCGCGGTGCGCGGGCCCCTCACCATCACGGCCCTCTTGTTGTGGAGCATAGGCTCCAGACGCACAGGCTCAGTAATTGTGGCTCACGGGCCCAGCCGCTCCACAGCACGTGGGATCTTCCCAGACCAGGGCTCGAACCCGCGTCCCCTGCATCGGCAGGCAGATTCTCAACCACTGCGCCACCAGGGAAGCCCAAGTGGGGGATTCTTTTGTAGCTTACAGAGGAATGGCTTGGCTCAGTCTGTTCTTGAAACCTGTTTCCTACCACACTGCCAAGTTAAAATGGCCTAGTGTGGATTATATTTAATTGAGACGAGCAGGCCTATAATCAGGACACTGCTGACCAATGGGGTACATTTCTCTGACATTGCCCAGAGATCTGAACTGGGTCCTTGCTTCCTATATCCACCTTCAGGGAACTCATCATTCTTCTGGCTTGGAAGGCCACGCTAAGTATCCTTGCTAAGAGTGAAGGCCCTCCCATTCTCTGGTCAGAGCTGCCTCGGATCCCTTGTGGGATTTACCACCCGTGTTCTCTGAGATTCCCCAGGCTTTATAGTCCGGAAGACCTGGAATTGAATCCTGTGTAGACTTGAACTGGTTGCTGCACTTCCCTCAGGCTTCTTTCTACATCTCCAGATAGGAATATAACACCAATTTGACCCAGTTGTTCAGAGGCTCAAACTAAGACACCTTGTTACATAATGCCTTGAACACAGAGCCTTTGACTAGCTTGCTTTCAAACACGCATTTTGGCGAATTTCAACATGTCACCAAATTCTCATAATTGTGTTCTCCTCATAGGACCGCTATGAGAATGACCTGGGAGAAGGCAGAGATAGCTCTTAACTCGGGCCCAGGCGTGTGGCACACCTGGATTCCATTTTACATGGTTCTCAGCATGGGTAGCTCTGTGAAACACGGGTTATAACCATCAGTCCCATTTTACAGGATGTTGAAGCATAGGGAGGTGATGTGACAAAAGCCGGCAGGCCTCTTAGTGGGGATTTTGTGTTGGTTCATGCTTTCCCACCTCCTTTCTGTTCAGCCCTCCTTTCCTTCTCTTCACTGAGGATTCTTCCGGGTTCACAAAAACTAAAATCTTTCTAAAACAGGAACACAAAATAAATCAGAATCCCTATTCTGGGCCAAATTACCTCATTTATTTAGACTTGAGTTAGTTCTTGATGAGTGTGCCTAGAGCCAGTCTTTCTAAAAGCCAGATAATGTAAATTTCATATTTACCAAGATAGCAATTGTTCTTGGTCAATGGAATGGTGCCAGCCTCTTTGGGGAGTTTCTGGATTCTCTTTAGCACCTTCTTCTACTTTTGGAAATCTTCAACGTTTCAAGGTCTTTTTTGTTTTGTTTTGTTTTGTTTAAAACTTATCACCTACGGTGATTCTACCTTAATTTCAAGAAAACAAGCACATTTTAAGTTGTTAACTAGAAGGCCAGGTCATGAATAACCAGAGGAAGAGAAGAAAAAAATGGCAATCACCCTAGTGTGTGACCTTGGGCAAGTTACTTAAGCCTCAGTTTTCCTCATCTATAAAATAAGGATTATAATTTCTATCTTACGGGGATGTTGATGACTCACTTCAGTGCCATAAGTTGTGCAAAGCACAGAGAACTCTACTATACAGTAAATGTTCAATTACGCACAACAACAGTTATCTCTTTAACTAGGGAGAAATGACCACAGCCTTACCCGTCTTCTTGTAACTTATGGTATCTCTGCTTCTGTTTGGCCTGGAGAAGAGACAAGCAGCTCAGGATGGGAGAGAAGGGAACTTGGAAGTGTAAATGAGGCCCCCTCCTCTTGCAAATTAGAAATCTTTCATATCATACCATACGCTGAAATGCATTCCAGATGCACCGAAGAATTGAATATTAAAAAAAAAAAAAAATCAAACCATAGAGGGGGAAAGGCTTGAATATTTATCAGACCTCTGGGGAGAAAAAGCTGGTTAAACTCAGAAGCATCAGAAAAGATCACAAAGAAAGAGATGGACAGAACTGACTGCAGAAAAATTTAGCACATCTGTACATAAAAAAAGGATAGGAAAATGTATGCAGCCAAAATGCCTGGCAAAGGCATCACATCTCTATTATATAAAGAACTTGTACTATATGTATGTATATATGTATGGAGAGAGATGAGGAAGTTATCTAGACCCTACTAGACAAATGAGCAAAGAATTCAAATAAATAATTCACAAATGAAGAAGTATATTTGGAGATAAAAGGGAGAAACCAATCTCATTGGCAATCCAATAAATTCGTTAACACTTTTCTACCATCAGAGAGCACTGTTTTTTAAAATCATAATAATACCTAGTGTTAAAGAGGGTGAAGTGAAATCAGTACACTTATACAAAAATGGGAATGTAAATCATTCTAAACCTTTTGAAAAAAAATTTATAGCATCAGGTGCTGTAAAAAAATTATCTGTTTGGGGAAAACTGGAGAAAAATAAAACTGGACCTCCACCTTAAACTATGTACAAAGGTGGATTCCAAGTGGATTAAACACCTACTCATGAAAGGTAAAAGTATAAAGCTAATTACAGATAATGTAGAAGATAGTCTCACTCTGACACTTATTAGCTGTATGGCCTTGGGCAGGACATTTCACCCCTTTGAGTCTCAGTTTTCTCTTCTGTAAAATTGGGGATTTAATACTCACCTTACAAGGTAATGTATGTAAAGTACCTGGCACAGGTAGGTGTCTTTGACAAAAGTAGCTGATTATTCCTTTTCTCCTGGGTACACAGCTAGATCCTCTTGCCTGGCCTCTCTTATGTTGTTATGTTCGTGTGAGTGAGTTCTGGCCACTAGAAGGTGAGTAAAAATGATGAGTGCACTTCTAGGCCTCTCATGCATAATTCCATATTCTCTTCCCCATCCACTGGGTGAATAGAGAGGATCTGGGGCCATAGGTCCTCTATGGAGGATGTGCAACAAGATGGAAGGAGCCTGGGTCCCTGAATCACCACCTGGAAGGCTGCTTGGCCAAGAACTGCTGATGAGACTTTATGTGCATAAGGTATAAACTTCTATTGGGTTAAGTCACTGCAATTTGGAGGCTCTCTACTATTGCAGCTAGCAATACCTATCCTAAACAACACAGGGCCCAATAATTATCATGCAGTTTGACCAACAGATTTCACTTCTGGGAATCTAATGGTCTGGGTTCATTAAATCTGGTTCCCGGTATAGCTCCTGGTAGGCAGCAGTGGGGTTTCTTAATCCAGTCAGTAATCAAAAGTGCACACTGGAGGATTTCCAGAGAAGTGGCTAATAGAAAAATCAATACTGTTGGTTGACTTAAGGTTTTGTTCTAAATTGTTTCAGTTGGGTTTTTGTACTCTGAGGTTGGGATGGGCTAGAGTGTTTTGACTAGACTAGACTAGAGCTCAAAAAATATTCAAAGGGTAAGCCAAACTAAAAGTAGAAAAGGGAAAAATATGGAAGTAATCAGATTGTCTGTATCAGCTGATAATAGTCTGTCCCTGGGCACACAGCCAAAAAACATTAACCCTGGGCAGCCGCTCACACACTCCAGGTGATCTGCTAAGACAGAGACCTATGACAGCTAGCCCGGGGGAGGGCACAGCTCCAGGGGCTGTGAGATGCAGATAATTCCTCTGACCACGTGCCTCCAGCCTCAATTCCCAAGATAAAACACGGCACTTAAGGGAACACCGAGGTGTGTGTGTGTGTGTGTGTGTGTGTGTGTGTGTGTGTGTCCAACCATCTCACCAAGGAGACCATTTTAAATGTGGGAAAATCTTTATGCAAAAGAATATTTAGGACAGTATTATTTACATAGTGAAAAACTTCCAAAGCAATTGAAAGGCCTATGGCAGTCACCTTACCCAATAGCCATTCCGGCTTCTTCCTTAGAAAACAGTATCCCAATTGTGCTCTGGCTCCAAAAATTGAGTCAGGATTGTTCTAAGCCAGTCATGGTTCTTCCATTTCTTCTTGTCAGTGATTAATCTAGGATGGGTCATATGATTCTGGCCAATGAGTTGTAAGGGAAAGTTTGCTAGGGGCTTTTCAGAAAGACAAATGACAGAGGCACTCAGGAAAATGGCCTGTCCTCCCACACCGGCATTTGCACTTTGGACCCTGCTGATGAAGATGTGATTCCTGGAGATGCTGTGCCTTCCTCTGCCGTGGCTTTTATCACTCTGATTTCATGGTCTGCCTCTGCTAGTCTCCTTGTCTGTGAGCTCCTTGAGGTCAGGGACCTCTCCTGATTCATTTCTGAGCCCCCAGTGCCTGGCGTAGGGTCTGACACCACGTGGGTGAGTTGATGGGTCAGTTGGATGAATCAATCAATAAATGCATAAATGGAGAGCCAACGTGTACGGTATCCAACGTCATGGAAAACAAGGAAAGACTGGGGAGCTTTTGTAGACTGGAGGAGACAAAGGCAATATGAAGACAAACGCAATGTGGTCTCCTGGATGGGAGACTGGAACAGAAAGAGGACATTAGGGAAAAAACTAGCAAAATTCAAATAAAGTAGATGCACTGTGAGTTGCTTAGTTTATAGGGCATATCAGTGTTCTTAGTTGAGACAAATGTTATATAAGATGTTAACATTAGAGGGAGCTGGGTAGAGGGTTTTTACTATCTTTATAGCTCTTTTGTAAATCCAAAGTTATTTCAAACTGAAAACCTAAATGCATAAATGCTGAGGAAGAACAGAAGCTAGGATTATCCAGGGATTTACTAAGTTGGTGAATAAACTAGGACTTGAAAGAGAAGATAGAGGAACTTGGGATCAGGGACCCAAAGGGAACAAATGTCTTTTGGGGACCCAGTGGAAGGAAAGAACCAGTTTTGCTCAATTGTGGCAAGCCCTCTTGTCTCATCATCTGCGAAATGGGTGAAAACCTACATGTCAGATGGGGCCTAGCTAGCACTGCAGGTCTAGCTAGGATTGCCTAAAACCCCCAGTTCCAATGACCTGGAGCAGTTTAGACCTTTCTGAGATTTCTGCAAATTTTCAGAGCTTTAAAGTCTCATCCTCTGCCCCCTTGTTGGCTCCTGCACTATGTGTGTGGTCTGAGAGCGTCATTCGCTGGATTTACCACACACACAACCAACTGGCGAGTTCAGGGGAGTATCTGAATGTTTGGGAGTCACAGGGCAGAGAGACACCCAACACAGCAGAACCTTCCCTTCTCTTGCTGACTCAACTCCTCACCCTCCTCCTCTCCTGTCCCCTTACCTCCTCTCCCCCACCCCAGGGGCTGTCTCTGTGGTGGGCAACCAAGCTCTCCTCTAGGAAGTCCTGCCCCCCCAGGACCCTCAGCATCCTAACTCCCGCGATTCAGTCCATGTTAAAACACAATTCCTTTCTTAGGAGGAATTTTGACACCAGCTATTAAAATACAATCTGCTTTAGTTCCTTGGTGAAGCTAAAGCCAGGGCTGTCTCCTCTTGGACTCATGACAGCTGTGACTTTGATCCACTGTGTCTAGACAACCTTGTGGGTCAGAATCAGTTGGGAGAAAACTGGCAAGGTAATTATTTGCTAACGATAAAGCACTGATATTTCAAATGATTTGGGTTAAAATCGGACGACTTAGAGTCTATCCAAGGTTAGTCCTATGACAATGTCATCCTTCCTCATTTGCATGCTAATGTGCTCTCTTAAGTGGGAGGGAAAGGGATAAAATGTGGGAGTGGCCCATAGGAATTGTGCACAGGAGAACACCACGTGTGTGACAACCTCGGCAGGTGTGCGTCAAGAGAAAAATAGGTTGAGAACTGCTGGGTCAGAGGATCTAGCGAGATCTTTACAAACTGTAAAATACTTAAGCAAAGTTAATGACCGAGGTTCACATTTGCCCCGGAAGAGGTGAGCTGGCCCAGTCCGAGCCACTGTCATTTTACAGCTGGGGAAATCGAAGACTCCGTAGGAAGGAAGTGACATGCCATGAGCTAATGACAACCCAGGGCTGGATCCCAGGGCCGCCCCCCAGCACCTTGCAGCCTCTCTTTATACCTAGAGACATTCAGATGAAAATGGGACAGCCTTGGGGAGAGGTCAGTGGCTGGCCACATGGCCCTCTGTTTTCTCCCCAAATTTCTAAGAATGCTGGGAGAGGAGCACTGTCCTTGGCCACCCAAGGACAGCATTGCTCTATCACACTTTTGCTTTCCTTTCTCACTGGAGTGCATATTGCTTGACAATTTTAGGGATCATTAGGACCAAACACGTGGAGTCAGTGAAGTTCCAAGCGGGAAAGGATGCCGTGTATTGGGAAGGGTTGGGATCTCTGCCCTGTGGCACCTACTGCCTGACCTTGGCCAAGTGAGTGGACCTGAGTAGGCCTGGCTTTCCTCCTCTGTAAACCTGGGACTTGATGTGAAAAGTCCCAGGTTTACAGAGGACTGATGTGAAAAGTGAGTGTCCCTGGCGTTCAGTAGGTGCTTCCTTAGACTTTCCACTGTCTGCCCCAGCCCAGAACACATGACTGTGCTGTTTATGAGACAGGAACGTTTCTGCACCTTATTCTTCCTTCCACAGGCGTATAGGCTGCTTTTCTTCCCTCCTCTTCCCCCCAAAAATCCTGTAAGAGGTGAAGGCACCACAGGCCTTCTGTGCCTGGCACAAGTGTCCAGAGTGGTGAGGAAGGGCACATGAATGAATTGGAATCTTTCTTTTGTGAGAGACAGAAGGCCACTTTGGACCACTGTATTCATCTCTTCAAGCACATCCCTTCTCCCCCAACCCAACATTTTAACACCGTGCCTTGCAATCCATTTGCAGTTCATTGGTATGTTAAGTAATGGTGTAGCTTATAATCAATGGCATTTTAGACTCTGTGAAACATGGTACCTGAAGCAACTCAGGGAACGCATTAGGTCCTGTAACTAAGCCATGGAAAGGAGCAATTCTCAGGAGACACGAGGGACTTGAGGACCTGGGGGTCCATTCTTTCTCTCCGTCTCCTTCTCTGTCTTCCTCCTCTCCCCCTCTCACTCCCCAGCCCATTCCCCATTCCTCTCTTCTCTGTGGCCTCTCTCCCTCTCACCTCTACTTCTCCAGGTTACCTTGGCCTTGTCCCCCTCAGGTCAGCTCCCCCATAAACCTGGAAGCACGGCCCAGGCATCTCCAGGCTTATAGAAAAGACAGCTCTTCCCCATCATCTCTTGTAAGAAAAACCACAGCAAGGGGCCCTGGTTGGGTCACATGCCCATCCCTGGACCAATCACTTCTGAGCCTTGGCCACGTTCCCCCTCACACTATGGCTGGGAAAGTGGGATCCTATGAGCGCCAGCCTCCATCAGGCCCACATGGCTGAAACTGGGATTGAGGGCTATTCTTCTGGGCAGACCACACAAGAGAAGCCCACTATCTTGAGGCCTAAATTCATGTGTTCCATGGCAACCAGGAGCCTGGTTCCAAGAGCTCCTGGTACTTTCCCTTTTTGCTCCTCACCAAGTCAAGGTAATGTAGTCGCTTATCGTTAATGTTATGGATTACTATGGCCCCCATTTAGACTATACACTTATGTAGGACAAGCACATGTTCCTCGATTTAGTTTGAGATGGAGGTCTCCTAATGCAATAGGCAGTCACTAAATCATTCTAGAAATTACTAATACCGCAGTTAATATTTACTGAGCACTTACAATGGGTCAGGCACAGTTCAAGTAGATTGCTTGTATTTTGCCATTTAACCCTCAAACCCACCCAATGAGGTAGATGCTGTCGTTATTCCCATTTTACAGGTGAGGCAACTGAGGCACAGGGAAGTTGAGTAACTTGCACAGTTAGTGGGGGAGACTGAATTCAGAGGTAAACAGCCGGTCTCCAGCATCCATGCTCCCCACCACCACAATGGCCTAGTGGGGCAGGGCTGAGTCTGTCCATCGAGTCCCACTGAGCTGAAGTCCCTGCAGGCCCATCCTGAACTCAAGCTCCTACTATCCTCCAAATGGCCAGCCTTTGGCCATTTGAATCCTCATGGATTTTATTTTAATCCTTGATAATAGTAGTTACTGTTTGTTGGCACTGGCTTAAGACCTTAAATTATGATCTCATTTTTCTTCTAAACAGCTCATTTTGTAGATGAGGAAAAAGAGGTTCAGAGAGGGTAAGTAATTTATCTAGAGACACACAGCTCGGAAAGTGGGGAGTCAAGGTTGTAACCCAGGACTACCTGACTCCAGTACCTGAGCTCTAATCACGCACTTCTCCCCAGAGTGAGGAACCCCCAATCTGAGTCTGGAGTGAGGGTGTGGGCTCTGGTCAGAAGGAGAGCCTTTGGGAAGGTAGACTCTCCTCTGCCCACATTCCCATGTCCATTCCCACCCTGAGAACTGCTGTGGCCTCAGGGGAAGGCTGAGAGGAGCTGCCCATTTCCTCCCATGCTCTTAAACCTATCCCAGCCCGAGTCTCCAAGTGTCCAGGAACAATGCCGCCACCATGTAGGGAAACTCTCGGGATGCTTGTGTGGGAACTGTTCCGCCTCTGGACTGCATCACTGTCAAGATTGTCTGTGATTTTTAGAGGACTGCCTTCACTGGGCCAATACGTAATAGTAGTCATAACTACCACTTAAGAAATGCTTCATACAGGCCAGTCACTGAGCCAAGGGAAGTGGAAATTCCTTCACTCATTCTTTCTAATGACCCTTTATAATGAATGTTCAGGAAGTTGAGGCTCAAGGAAGTAGAGTGGTCGAGGCTGCATAGTTAGCAGGTGGCAGAGCCGGAACTTGAACCCGGGTCTGATTGACTTCAAAGTCCATGACTTTAATGCCAAGTTTATGCTGCTTCTTAGCCTGTGCCAAGACAACAGAGATCAAGAAGGTACAGTCCTTGTTCCCAAGAAGCTCAGCGTCCAGGAGCAGGGAAACATGAACGCACCCAAATTGCAGTCGGGTGAGGATAAGAATAATGGATGCATGTGTCGGTCCTGACGTTGCACAGGGAAGGAAGGTGTCATCCTGGATGATGTATTCTTCACGACTCATGACAAGTGACAGGAGTCAACTCAACTCAACTCTGCCCAACTCAAGCGGGCAGAGAGTAATTGGCTCATATTTTAGAAAAGTTCACGGAGTGGCTTCAAGCATGGCTTGATCCAGCAACTGAAGAAGGCTAACAAGAGTCTCTCCCCAGCTTCAGGCTGTGCTTTTGGCCTTGTTGACTTTAGTTTTAAGAAGGTTCTGCTCCCTGACAGGCAAGACATCCACCAAAGGCACCTGGTCAGCACTCTGCGAAGTCAAGGTGGTTAGCAAACCTAAGGGGTGTCCCTGTTTACTTTTCATTTCAGCCAAATGCCCAGAATGGAGGGTCTTTGAGTTTCCTGGGGTGATAAGCCACTCTCTTCCGTGGTCAGAGGTGGAACCACTGCTCAGCTATTGGCCAGACCTGGGTCACCTGCTCACTCCTGAAATTAAAGGAGAGAGCCAGCCCCCAGCACACCGCGGTGCTGGCACTGGAGAAGGGGCAGCGGGGGCTGAGTGGCAGACGGGCAGTGCCCACCCAAGGTCGGTCAGGCCAGGGAGGTTTACGGAGGAGAACCCCTGCAGGGAGCTTGGTCCTGAGGGACAGACAGAAGCTCCCTGAACAGAGCTGGAACTGGGAGGAGAAGGGCGTCTCCCTCCAGGGAAACAGCCTGTGCCCGGCCATGAATGTGTGAACTAATAGTCTGGCAGAGCTGGAGGCCAGAGCGTACATGGGAGAGGAGTGTGACATGAGACTGCAGGGGGACAGGCCAGGGCCTGCAGGCCTGGGGGCCGTGCTCGGGAGTTGGAACTTGCTCCTGCAGACACCCCCGGGGAGGTAGGGCCTGATGAGCAAGGGCAAGGGCTCTGGGCTGGACCTCCTGTCCTGCCCCTCCCTCTCTGTGCAACTCTGATTCTCAGCCTCCCCTTCTGTAAACTGGGGAGGATATGACGCAGCGTTTGCAGAACTGAAGTGAGGGCAAGATGAGGCAAATCCACGGTGAGCACAGAAGCAGTACATAGGAAGTGCTCAGAAACACAAACCATTACTGCGGACGGATTTTAAGCATCAGAGGGACATGCTCTGATCTACGCTCTAGAAAGCTCCCCCTGGGATAAGGTGGAGGATGGAGGCCAGGAGACCAGTGGGAAGAGGCAAATGTGATGGTTCAGGTCCTGGTGAGAGACAGAGAATGGCTGCAGGGAGACGGAGAACACAGGGCTGACGGGAGAGAACTGACGGAGAGAAAATTCCACTGCACTTGGCAAAGGATGCGATGTGGGGAGAGGGAAGAATGCAGGATAAAAATAAACAGGAAGACAAAAATCTATCCTTGACCTTGGATCCCTTAACTTTTCACTTTTGAGCAAATAAATTGTCTCACATAAAATTCAACCATTTTCCCTAGGCGTTTTTTTTTTTGTTTTTTTACTTTAAATATCTCAGGAATATACCTCTGGATGATTTGATTCCCAGTTTTGAAATCTTAGAGCTTTGTGTTTAACCTGAATGTGCTTTGAATGTCCCACCTGCTCCCACTTGCTTCACCTGAGAAGTTTGCCCAGTTTTCTAGGCCATGAACTTGGACTTGTTTGTGTGAATTTGCAAGCAATTTTATTCACCAGGATGAATCTAAAGCTAAATAAGTTTCCAGGACTCAAGTTCTAATGAATCCTGACGAAAAATAAATGAAGAAGAGGAGGAGGATGGGGAGGAGGAGAAAGGGGAGGGGGAGGAGGTGGGAGAGAAAAAGAAACAGCAACAGCCATTGAGAATTCAAAAGAAAACAGAAACAACCAGAAAAGCCCCTCAGCCACTTAACAAAATCTTTCACAAGAGCCATTTGATGTCTAACTGTTAATAGTGATGACGCTGAGACTTTGTACTGAGCTCTGTCATTTCGAAGCCATTTTTTACAATCATTAGTTAATCCGTAAATGAATCAGAAACACATGGACCATATTTCACTGGAATCACATGATTTGAAATCAGAGGAAAACTGATGTAGGGAAAACAAACAATAAAAGGGCTTTAAAAATTTTTTTTTCTTATTTTTTGGTTTTGTTAAGGCCGAGTGCCTGATGACTGAGTGAAACGTATGTGGATACAGATAGCATCAGGTTGTTCATGGAGTTTAATGAGAACATAAACCTCGGATTTCCATTACAACACCCAAGCTTCCCTGGGTGGAAACGCTAGAGGGAAGGAAGGAATAAACAGGTATATTTACCTGTCCAGGAACCCAATAAATCTTCCCTGGGGAACCAGCTGCTGGGTACAACAAAGCAAATGCCTCTTAGGCACTCCGATGTCAAACTGCGGTGCACATTTCAGAAGAAGGACTCGTGGCCTTCCGGTGCATCGCTCTCTGCTGGCGGGATGTGGGCAATTCCCCAGACACCTGAAGCCTGGTTATTAATAATAAAAACAATAGTAGCTGAAGCCTAGTGAACTGTTACTATGAGCCAGGCACTGTTCCAGTACTTGACATTCATTAATTCATTTAATCTCATGCCGACCCTATGTCCTATCTTCCCCTGTATACATAGGAAAGAGGGGTGGAGGATGGTCAAGTACGTTTTTCCCGATTACCAGCGGTTACATGGTGAAGTGTATCTTCAAACCCAGGCAGTGGGCTCTTAAGCACGAAGCTGGACTGCCCTTCTCGGCCTGGTGGGGGTCTGGGGAACCTCCCTCTCCTTTCTCCTTGTCACCCAGCACACACGGGGAGGCTTAAAGCATTCTTTTGTCATGTTCCCCAGGGTTATCCCTCCCAAAGATGGGATCTCATGGAGACACCAACTCTAAGCCCAAGCCTGGAGACCCCTTGTTCCTTCTGGGCCCTGGAGAATGAGCTCCCCACTGGGCTTGTCCTCCAGCCCCCCTGCACAGAGTGGCTGACAGAGTGGATGGCCCCTTGTGGAGGCAGGGGATGCCAGTGGCCGGCAGCACACACTTTCCCTAGAAAGCATCATTTCTGTTCAAAGAGCAGGGTCTTCCAGGGTGAGAAAGACCCGCACTCCGAGGAAGATGGGAGAAGAGGCCTCTGGGTGCTTTTGCACGTTCCTCCCTCACTCCACTCCAGCCACGTGGGCCCCCCTTCTCTTCCTCACAAGCACCAACCACTTCCCCACCCTGCCTCCCCAGCCTTTGCCAATGCTGGTCCCTTGGCCTGGAAAACCCTTTCCCAAGGCCTTCAGGCCTCAGCTTAGCTGAGAAAGCTCTCCCAGCCACCTCTGACCACATGGTCCAAGTAGGCCCCCTCTACTCTCTCGCGGCCCGTGGCTTTCCCCCTTCCGTGCCTTATCCCAGTTTGTAATTGCATGTTTATTTGCTCACTGATGTGTTGATTCTCTCTCCCCTTCTCATCTGTGCCCCCTAGGAAGCTGTGTCTCTTTGCACCTTACGTAATAGTGTCCAACAAAACCGTACCTAGCCCAGAGCCGCATACTGAGCCTGGACCACACAGTATGTGCTCAAAAAATATTTAATTAAATGAAAAAGTATCAGTCAGATTCTGATCTCTCAGGGCAACTCGGATGAGAGAATTTTCTCTTCTTCGTTTGCTACTTCTGGCGCTTAAACTCCATGGCAGCTGGACTGGAGTCCTGGGAGAATCGCAGAAAAGTATTTTCATTTTATTTTAATTTGACAAACGCATGGAGCTGGGAACCTGGGACATGGAAACTGGAAGTACGAGACCCTGCCCTCAGGGGCTTCAGTCCATTGCAAGAGAACAATTCAAACTTTTGCCAGCTTGAGGGGGGCATCCAAGAAGACTGCGGCGGAGCTGGGATGGATGAGCGTGACCTTGCCCGGCAAAGCATGGGCAAGGGCATCCCAGGCAGAGGGCAGAAGAGGCAAAGGCCCAGAGGTGGGAGAGATCAGGGCATATTTGGGCCTGGCGTGGAAAAGGTGGCAGAAGGTTAGGCTGGAAAGAGCCAAGCCACAGCCAAACCCTCAAATGTGTCAGGGTTACGCAGTGGGGACCCCTGAAGGCTTTGCACCCAGAAGTGTCGTCGGGTCCTTCTGTTCGCACAGTGGCCAGCATGGAGGGGGCAAGACTGGGGGCAGGGAGACCAAGAGGGGGTGAGGGAACAGATCGGAGTGCTCTTCAGAGGTAGGCCTGACTGGAGTGGGCTGAGATTCCACGTTCAGGGAGAGGAAGAAAGTACGAGAGATTCGGGAGTCCCTGCAGGAGTCGTATCTCCTGCATCCCATGTCCCAGGGGTGCCGGGCTCTTGCGGCAGACTGTCATCTGAATAAGCCTCATCCTCAAGGTCTGATCCCACGTTCACTGGCAAATCCCCCGCAGTACCCATCTCCACGCTGCCCCCAATAGAATTTCTGGAAGACTCTCTGAATGTCGAGGCCTTTAAAATTCATCAAGTGCAGGGTGAAGCCGCCCAGCTCTCACCCCCAGCAATAACTCCTGGGTTCAAGAGCTGCAGGGAGGAGGATCTACTCTTCAGCACAGCTGAAATTGTTGTTTCCCTCACAATATAAAACCCCCAGTTCATGAGGGTGGGCGGGCAGGGCTCCAAGAGCAGAATGCTGCTTTCTTGCTCTGGGTTCAGAGCCAAGATTTAATTTTTAATTTTCGAAAACATGAGTGGTCAGACCATGGCTGGAAAATTGAAACCATCCTCTGAGCACCTCAGCATCTCCCACATGGACCTTCCCAACTGCAGAGCAGGATGAACCTGGAAGGAGCCGCACCTCACAGCTTCCCAGCCTGATGAACTGTGGAGGTTTAGGTTTTCTTCTTGGGCTGCAACCAACGATACCTGCCCAGCTTCTCATTCTCAAGCTCTGTGTGACCTCGAGCTAGAGTGTGATTCTGAGCTTCTTCAAACCTTAGTTTTCTCATCTGGTAAAAGGGAGCATTAACATATAACCTCACAGAGCTGTTGTGAGGAACAAAAGAGATACACATGCTAACTCTTAAGACCATGTCTGTCATATATTAGGTGTGTAATAGGAAATAGTCTAGATTTCGCTTGGTTATAAACTGACCCAAGGCTTTTAATTTAGAGGACTGAAAGTTACATCAACAATAACTTTCCCACTCATGCCCCCATATCCTCCTCCTCGTTGGCCAAGTCTGTGGAAACTTTGAGAAGAGAGGGAAGCTGGGAGGCTGTGTGATCTTTAGCAAGTCTCTGAACCGCTCTGGGCCTTAGTTTATTCATATGGAAAATGGGAGCAGTAATGCCCACCAATCTCAACATGTGGATCCAAAAGGGAGTTATGCTTACCCAGCGCTCAGGGGTGAATCCCCTGACGGAGGGATGAGCTATGTGAGTGGTTCAGGATGCTGACCATGAGAGGGCAACAGGATTTCCCCTCCTTTCTCTTTCAAGAAGGAAAGGAGCACTTTGTGCCCTAGAGGACCAAGGTTCCCCCGGCCCATGAAAGAGATAAGGGGCTTTGCCATTTTCAAAATTTTAAGATCAGAGACACAAAGAACTCACTTGTCTGAAAGGGGCTGATTCCAAGGGGAGGAGGAGGGGTGGGATTTGCAAGGATGGCCACGTGGTGGAGGGTGGTAGGCACCAGATGCAGCAGACAGGGGCCTCCCAGCCCCATGAATGGCCCTAGGGGAATAGAATCTCCAACGAGGACAACACATGGCTGGACCTTCGGAGCAGGACCAGCTACGTGATATGCAGGGCCCAGGGCAAAATGAAAACGCAATCCTTCGTTCAAAAGTTATTCAGAATTGCAAGACACTGGCAAGAACATTAAACCAAGCACTGGGCCCTTCTGTGCATGGGGCCTTGTGCAACAGCACGGGTCAGACACCCATGAAGCTGGTTTTGCCTTGTTTTGGCCTCAGAAGCCCCAGCAAAGTTTCCATGGCTCAGGTGGGCATCAAGGGAGTGAACGCCACGAGCAGAGAAGCCCTTGCCCTACATCAGACCTGGGGACCTTGGACAAGTGAGGAAGACCTGATGCCCCGCTCTGAGTTTTGCTCTGCATAAAGTTCCCAGAATTCTTCACTAGTTTAGGGAAACAAAACTCCTCCCCACTCTGTACCCCTAAAGAGCTGAGGCTGAATATCCTGCCAGCCAGCTGAGTATGGAGCCAGATTTGACGTGACTTAGAAGAACAGAGAAACATGACCATCCTTGTGTCAGAGGGCTGTGTGGCAAAGGCTGCTCAGGCTGAGTTTCATTTAATCCACACAACAGTCCTATATGCAAGCCTATGTTGACTCAGTAATAAAACTCACACTCTAAGCCAAGCTCTGTGCTAAGCTATTGCTTTAGCTCAGGTAACCCTCAGAACTGCTACCCTATGGGGCAGTCGCTATTATTAGTCTCGTTTTGCAGATGGGGACACAGAGACTCAGAGAGGTTAAATAATTTGCCCAAATTCTAAGAACTAGTATGTGGTGGGGCTGAGATTTGAGCCTCGCTATCTGGCTTCAAGGGTCTCTGCTTAACCACTCCACTGCACCGTGGACTAAGCCGGAATGGCTGTCTTCTTTAGCCCTTGTGATGTAACTTCTCCCCTCTCTCCCTAGTTCATTTTTGTCTTTCACTCTGCATTCCTCAGTCTTAGTCTCTGCCCGTGCCTCCAGTCCTGGATGGAAGCGGATGGAGTGATCAGAATGATCTTCCTGGCTCCCCTGCAAGTCGCCTTGCCCCTTTGCACCCCACACGAGACGAAGAGAGAAGGAGGGGTGGTGCCATGTCATGTATGAGGAAACTGAGGCTCCAAGGGGTGAAGCCACTTGGCCAAGGTCACTCAGCTGGGATTGAAGCCAGGTCTGGGTGATCTCAGAGTCCCACTAACAAAAGTCAGGGTGCATTTTCTGCAGCAATTTGGTGAAGCAGGAAAAAAAAAATCCAGACTTTTTCACATCAGGGAATACATGTTCTCTGATGTCCTGCTGTGTAGGACAATTCCTTCTCCTTCTGGCCTCAGCTTCTCCATCTATAAAATGGGAAGCACTGAGCCACTTACAAGAGCACATGTTCTACTGTCTAAACTCCCAGTTTAAATTCCAGCATTGCTGGCTGTGTGATCTTGGGCAAGTTACTTAACCTCTCTGTGCCTCAGTTACCTTATCTATAAAACAGGGATGGGGATAGTTATGTCTCTACCTCTTAAAGTTGCAAAGTTAGATGAGATTAAAGTGTGGAAAGCATTCAGCCCAGAGCCTGGCACATAGTAGGCACTAAGTAAATGTTAGGTCTTCTTATGAACATGAAAGGTTGGTTGAGATCTTTTCCAGCTGGATCCTAAAGACCCCCATGCGCGGCCCCCAAGAAGTCCGGACCTGGTTCCCTGCAGCTTTGGGACAGATGCACAGCTGGGGTTGGCACTCCCCCATCCTCACTGCCCCAGTGGGGGCATTGGTGGGAGCGGCAGCTGACACCCTGAACATGAGCCTGACCAGTGACCCGGGAGGTGTCACCTGGGCATGAGGTAATGGAAGACTGGAGCTTGCAGCAAGTGTGATGGCACACATCATCCCTCGAGTGGCAAGAAACAGGTGACTAAAGTACACCGGGGCTCTCTGCTGGGGGGCAGCCTGGCCCAGTTCTGGCTGCCCATCACACTGTGTCTTTGTGTCCACCCTCCGGTGGCGGGGGGGACCTGGGCTGGAGCTGAGCCGAAAAGACTTCCTCACCACTGAACGAACAAGCGTCTGTTGCAGGGTTGCTCCACCCACCCCCTTCTCCACCCTGAGAAGGAGAAAGGCGAATGGAATCAAGTCAGACTAAATGGGTGGAGTGAGCCGTGACTTCCTCATCTGTTCACACTGGTGGGTACCTGACTCCGAGCCAGACCCTTGAGGTTCAAGAGGTAAGAGGACCTGACTCTGACCTACCAAGTGTTTGGGGCATGGAGGGGAGACAGACCTCAGAAAGTGCAGCAGTGCTATTTATGATGATTTAGAGGCGCACAGAGAAAGAAGCAACCAAGGGGAGGAGAATCGGAGAGGACTTCTCAGAGGAAGTGACCCTGGAGCTGGGTCAAGGTTTTCAGGGGCCACAGAGATGTTACTTCTTGGAAGCTTCCTGGGACATACAGGCATCATCTCATTTCCTGTGCCCATTTTACAGATGAGGAAGCTGAGGCTCAGGGAAGTAGCGTACTTTCTGCAAGATCAGCTAATAGTAAGTAGGGCATCTTAGACTGGAAGCCAAGTTCACCTGCTCTAAAGCTTAAGGTCTTGACTGCCCTGACCACCTCTTAAAACCCTGGGGACACTCAAAAGCCTTGGTGAGGAGTTTGGATTTTACCCTGAGGGCTGTGGGGGTCTGTAGAGCATTCAAGCAGGAGAACGAGGGGGTCACATTTGCAATTAGCAGGCTCACCGTGGGATAGAGCAGAGGATGAACACGAAGCATCCGGATGACGTGAATTCAGAAAATCAAGCCAGCCCAGTGTACGCCAGCCCCGGTGTCACCTCCTGACTCGGCACCATAGCGCCACAACCTGGACCCTGATCATCTTTCCAGCCCCTCCTCTCCATATACGCTCCAAGCATAGTGCAATTATTTCAGCTCTGCCCTGCTCCAGGCCTTCTCTTTTCCCATTTAGCAGCCCCTGGGCAACCGGGGGAACTGGGGTTCCAAGGTGGCAACACCTCTTGAGAAAACCCTCCGTTCCATCACCCCCCTGAACCACAAACTCACCCCAAATGTCCATTCCCCCATACTCATTCACCACCTCCCTCCTGGTCTTAGAGACATTGTCTAACAAACCAGGCACCTAAGAACAGTTTTAAGGAAAGTTTCCAATCATCAGGTCTGAGCAATTGTGTTGTCTTAAGACTTGGAAAAAAGTGGGTCAGTTCAGGGGCCTTCTACTCTGAGAAGACTGATTTGTCTACTCCCCACTGTTCAGCCCCTGCCAGGCTGGGTTGGGGTCCCCCCTAGGCTCCTCCATCACCTGAGCCTTCATCCCTCTGGGTTTGCATGCCCACCTCTCCCACCAGGCCAGGTCTTAACGGAGCTCCCCGTCTGAAGCCTGGCACGTGGCAGGTGCTCAGCGCCTGCTGAACTACTGATTGCCCGAATGAATATGGAGCATCGTAATGATCAGCTCAGATGGAAGGATGCCCAAGGTTGGACTGTGAACGTGGAGGCCGCCTGGGCTCAGCATGGAGGGATCCATTTATGAGCCATCTCCACCTCTGATCAGGGACCAGGATGGGCAGTGCCTGCAAGTGATGGAGACATGCTGCGACAAGGTGGGTACCTCACTTCTTGGGTGTCTCCTGCTCCTGGGGGCTGGTTGCTTCCATCCTTGATTCTCATCTGAGGGAGTCATAGAGTATCAGCCGCCTGGTCAGCCTGTTGTAGGCACCTGCTGACCCAGGTGTCTATCACAAGGGACCCATAGTCTTGCCCTCCTTCATCTTGGGAGGTGGGGGGGGAGCAGGGGATGCCCAGGGCTACCTATTCCTAGAAATGTTGGGATACCCAGTGCTTGGAGTGAAAAGCACTGTGGTCTCTAAGGCACAGCAGTGAATTTTTCCATATTAGCAAGAAGATGGGGAATTAAAATCTGTTAGCGTCTCCGATGTGCCAAACACTCTACATACTTTGTCTCTAATATTTACACCAGCCTTAGAGATGGCTACCCACCTCCCCCCACTTAACAGATGAGAAAACTGAGGCTCAGAGAGGCAAAGTGGCAGGTCCAAGGTAACAGGCTGAATTGGTGGTTGAGCGGGGTTTGAACTAGTTTCTACGTGGCCTGAGAGTGCTCCCAGGAACACTTCGGCTGGCTGGATACTGCACCCTAGTGCTCTGTGCCCTTCTCCCATCACCAGGACAGGGGTTCTTGGCCTCCTCCACCCACTGGAGGCTCATGCTGCCCAGTCCCTGTTGCAGCTGCCAAGGGCTGGGACCTGATTTGAATTTTGGTTTCTCTCCACTGCAGCCCAACAAAGGTTTTTATTGGAATGCCCCTCAGATTTCCAGACTTTGAAGATGTTTCAACAGCGCAGTAAAAGGCAGGTCTTTGCCACAACAAAAGGCAGAAATATCACCGAGGAGTAAACAGAATTCCTTGGCCTCTTCAGAGCATGTGTCAACATCTCTTTTTCTTCTCCTTTCTCCCAGTTTTCTCTTCTTTTCTGCAGATTCAGAGCTTGCTGGGGAGGGTGCCTTGCTGGCACTGATGGGGTGGGCCACGGGCTGCCCCAAGTTCAGCGTCTCCGCCTCAGAACAGATGCTGGGGCTTTGGTAAACTGAGAAAGCGTAAACTGCTGCGAGATGCTTTCCTGACGACCACAATTACCCACATGGAAAAGCCATTCCGCAGTCCCAGCCCCCTCGCCCTGCCCCCTGGCACACACATGTGGCGTGCCGCGGCTCCAGAAACAGGCCTTCCCAGAACGAAAATGTATGTGACAAGTACAAAACGGCTTGATTTCAACTGATGGCTGGAAATTAAATGGTTTTGAAATGTACATGCTTAAAAACAATTTCGGCCGAAAGCATACCCATTTAATATTGCGTCTCTAAATGAGGCCTTGCTCCTCAGGCAGGCTCGTAACGTGATGCAAACCAGCAGTCAGACCCCACCTGGGACCCCCAATCACCAAGGACACGATACCCAGGGGCAGGGTGTGTACGTAAGTGTGTGTGAACGTGTGAGTCCATGAGTACGTGTATGAGTGTATGGCGGCATGAGTCCGTGTGTGTGTGTGTGATCTTGTGTGTGTCTGTGTGTGTGTGAAGGGATAGGATGGGGAGCAAGATCCTGCCCTTCCATATTTTTTCAAGTCAGCAAATGTCATCTGAGCACATACCTTGTGCCTGAACAAGGGAGGGGGTGGGGAGAGTGTTGATCACAGGAAAGGAGAGGTCATGGCCTCTCAGAGCTTATAGGCTATTTGAGGTACTGCAACCAAGTCAAGGAAACAGAGCAAGCCAAGACCATTTTTGTGTTGAACTAGAAAGGGGAAAGGGAAATGAACTGATTAGGCATACACTGAGCATTGGTATGGAATCGTGAAGAGTAGCTGAGCTCTGAAACCAGTGAGCTGGATTCATCTCTACAGCTTCTTGACTGTGGGACCTGGAGCAAATCGCTTCTCCCTGGGCCTCCGTCTCCTTGCCGATAAAACGGGGCTCATAGAAGGTATCGTGTTCGTGCCAAGCACTCAAGAAATAATGTTCATGTTATAATCACTTTCCCTGGATGGCACCTATGGGGTAGGCATCATCTGCCCATTTTAGAGATGAGAAAACCAAGGCCTCCCAGCCGCACAGCGGCAGAGTGAAGACTGGAATCCAGAGCCGTCTGGCTTCGGAGCCCACCCCGTCGCCTCCCCTGCTGAGGCTCTGACCTCCAGAAATACTGGTTTTAGAGACAGGAAAGCCGATTCAATGGGGTAGGAAGGAGAGGTCCAGCAGAGGGAAAGCTTTCCTGGTGGGGAACATCATGGACACAGACACCCAGACAGGACCGCTTTTTCAGAGTGAGAGAGGTAAATAGTTCTTCTCTGTGGGATCTGGGAAAGACCCTGGGGGTTGAGTGACGACCAAGACCCAGCCCTGGGCCCTATAAAATACCATTTCACCCTGACCATATCTTCCCCCCGACCAATGATCGTTCAATAGGCCCTGTTGACCCCTTCCCAAGAAGAGAGGCTGCACATCACAGTTAGAAGCAACTACCTTTTCTAATGTTCACATCCATCAAAAATAAAACGGGCTCCCTGGAAGGGAAGGAGATCCCCATCAACGGCTAGTCTGGGATATTGTTGTAGAACTGAATAGATCCTAGAACATGCAGCCATTCAGTGACTGGTACAATTTAGTGTGACATTATATAACAAGAGGCTCCATTCATCCAATCAGATACTCGGCAAACATTTATTAAGCACTGACTGTATGCTAAGACCTGTGCTGTGCACAGGGGATTCCGAATTAATATAACAAAATCCTTGCCCTCAAGAAGCTCCTGTTTCTAACTTAATTCTCTCTCTGCCCCTTCAGCCCTTTTCCGATTCTCAGTTTGTTTCGGTTGTGGACTAAGTTTTTTTTTTATTTTATTTTATTTATTTATTTATTTATTTATTTATTTATGGCTGTGTTGGATCTTCGTTTCTGTGCGAGGGCTTTCTCTAGTTGCAACGAGCGGGGGCCACTCTTCATCGCGGTGCGCGGGCCTCTCACTATCGCGGCCTTTCTTGTTGCGGAGCACAGGCTCCAGACGCGCAGGCTCAGTAATTGTGGCTCACGGGCCCAGTTGCTCCGCGGCATGTGGGATCTTCCCAGACCAGGGCTTGAACCTGTGTCCCCTGCATTGGCAGGCAGATTCTCAACCACTGCGCCACCAGGGAAGCTCTGGCTGTGGACTATGTTTGATGGACTATGGTTTCCACTATCTGGGTAAGTATGTTGAATCTTGGGTATTTATGATTCTTCTTAAAAAGTCTTTAAAACAAGGCATTTTAGGTTGCTTTAGATTGTCTTTGCTAGCATGAGGCCTGTTTTCTTCTCCAGCAGGGCTCCTCAACATCAGCACTATTGACTTTTGGGGTCATGTAATTCTTCCTTGTGGGGGTCTGTCTTGTGTTAACAGCCTCCCTGGGCTCTACCCCCTGAATGCCAGTAACATCTCTCTGCCCAGTTGTGACAACCAAAATGTCTCCAGATATTGCCAAATGCCCCCAGGGGACAAAATAGTCCTCAGTTGAGAACAACTGTTCTAAAGGATTCTCTCCACTAATACAAGGACCAAAATAAGATCAATAAAGGAAATTCAGGGTCCCTGCACCTCAAGAACTTATAATTCTCTAGGGCCTACACAAATTAGCCACATGGAGAATAAAGCCTCACCAAGCACCTACTGTGCACGAGGCATCATGGGGAGGAGAGAGCCCCGGTTCTAGGTCAGACAGTCTGATCGTCAAATCCCATAGAAAAACCATGGGGTTCCAGTACCAGTTTCCTCATCAATAAATGGTATTATTGTGAGCATTTGCGTGAAATTGAATTGGTACAAAGCACAAAGTAGGTACAAAGTGGGTGTCCAGTCAAGGTGAATCCCCTTCCTTTCTCCAACCCTGTCCCCACTTTTCCAGATCCTGGGGTCAGCTGTAGCAAATGCATCTGGCTAGTCACTTCACCTCCCACCTCCACTGTCCCCATCCAGACCAAGCAGCAAGGTAATACGGTGTCCCCTTGGGGAGCCTGGTAAACAGATACCCCAGTATCTCCAAGTTGGAACTTCCAGGGTCTGGAGTAAACCCATCGCCCTCCCCAGGCTGCCCTTCTTTTATTCCACTCACGCAGCATCCAAAAAAAAAAAAGAAAAGACGGTTCCACAAGGCCAGGCTTCGAAAGCATAAAATTAACGTCAGAAAAGTCCTGAACTTTAGCTAGCACAGTATTGGGCAAATTTGGAGTGCCATTTGCATTCGTTTCAAACAGCTCTTGGAGGGGTTCTGGGAAACCTGCTGGGCAGTGATTTAAGGTTTCATTAGTCACTGGATGCACAGGCATCGTAGAGCTCTGAGTATCATGGTTCGTGAGCAGCTGAAAACCTGAGATCAAGTGCAGGGAGGACTCTGGCTGCCAAATTTCAGGGCAGAGGGAAAAAAAAAAAAAAAAGAAATCTGGAATGTGTTTCTACTTACTGTCCATTCCAGTAAAATGAAACGGTCTCTCCTCCAAACATGTGTTACTGCTTAGGCCAGAAACTGTATATATTGGTCTAAATCCAGAATGGTCTATGTGACATATTACTCCATATGACAAAATTACTACAACCTGCATTCTCTGTAGAAAGCCTGTTGCAACAGTATAGGATGATAATTTGTTGTACAACAAAAGTACATAATAATTTCATGTCAATGTGGGCCAGGCCTTGGGATTTTCAAAGGGAAATTTCGGGTACATATGGACCAGTGCTGAATAGGCACCCCCCAAACCCCCCACCTCCACTCGCACACATGCTCATATGGTGTGTGATCAGGATGGGAGAAAGTGGGGCTTTATTTATAACACACCATATTCTACATGAAAGTGACAAGAACACACACACACACACACACACACACACACACAAAATCGAAAACCTAAAAATAAAGCCAAATGGAAATCTGGTGTTCTCATGCGTGAGGCATCAGTGGCCAGAGCTGATTCACCTACCAAAGGGGGAGGAGAAAAAAGCCAGGCATGTTCATCTTTCAGCGCTGAGCTCTTTCGAACCCATCCAGAGCGAAGCCACGTGAATTCCTCAAGACCCCCCAAACCACAGCCTCCTCTTTGGCCCTTGTCTGGGTTAAGGTTTCATTACGAACCCCGGGCCTCATTCCAATCCTCTCATCTGTCCCTCTAAGCGGCTCCGACAGATCACTCCACAGTACACGGATTCTCGTCGGGATAATGTCTTGGAGAGGAACAACCTGGAATCTGATCCAGTCAGAGTGCGTTAACGGGAAAGCATTTCTTTATGACACTTTTCACAAAGCAAGATTGCAAACCGGGGAGAAATATATGACTAGAAAAATTGAATGCAGAACATAAAACAGCTCAATTGTTAATACTTTGTAGTGTGACACCATTTTTCCTGCTGTGGAAACTTCGGTTATGGGATAACGTTAAAACGTTCTTTTCTCTTCCCTCCCTCCGTCATTCCCTAAATTCTTTCCCTTTCTTCCTTCTTTCTTTTCCTCCCTTGCTCTTTATCTCTCCTCCCTTTCTCTTTCCTTCCATCTTCTTTCCCAGTGGATATATTTTCAAAGTGGGAGAAAAAAAGAGATTTTTCTGGGGAGCTTTTGCAAAGTCCCTCTTCCTACATGTTCCCCCAGAGAAATAGGACATCCAAACACCACTGATTCCTCCCACATCATGTCTGAATTTCAAACCTACTGTTCTCCCAGAAAATTAGCTGGGCTCTTCTCAAACACACTGAAAGTGTTCCTATATGGAAAAGATCTTGTAAAAGCCCTTTATGTCTCAATTACATCAAAATCTTACTTAAAGTGTGTCTGCTATCAAGGGCCATGGCTTAAGCTACCGTGGCTTAAGGGAAACGAGCTTTTCTCTCCAGTCAGCCTGGAAAGCTCGACCTGTCTCCTGGGTTTGGTGACCGTCGAAAATCTATCTTCTTAGAGTTTTTTGGTTCAATAAAACCTGAAACATATTTTGCCTGGCATTTTTCCTCAGGATTTTAAAACCCGTATGCACTTTATGGCAAATGAGATCCATATGGCCCTGATTCATTGATACTTAAGCCATTAGGATGCTGTTTTGTAAGAACACTTTGATGTCCAAGGGCCATCGAGCTGTTTGGAGGGCTTTTTTCTTCTTCACAAACAGGAAGTTTTCCTTCCTTGAGGCGTACACAAAGTGAGAGGTCAGCTCCCCCAGAATGAGTGACATGAGCAGGAAGTGGTTCCGGCCCATCAGGATGTGTTTATCCTTGTGGCCACAGGACAGCCCCTGACCCTGCTCCCGGTCGTAGGGTGGGAAGGCGTCTTGTGTAAGGAGCCTTGGAGCAGGGAAGGAGCCTGGCCCTGGCGCCTGGGTCATGAATGCACTGCCCACACCCTTGGGACTCAGATCCGTCTCCCAGAGTGGACTCAACATGCCTTGGCATGTTTATGGCTTTTATGGGACATCAAAATAACATGTGACAAACAGCAAAAGAGCATGGCTGGGCAGCAGAGGTGGGGTGGCATCTGCCCTCTTTTCTCCTGGACTGCTGTGGGGAGGGGGACCTTGGCTTGGTTCAGGGGATGGGTAGGAGTCAAGAAAGGAAGTTTGGGGACAGTCGCAGGTGTGGCAGAGGCCATTCCTGGGGCTCCCGAAGGCTGCGGTATTTGATGTGGTGATCGGGGACCAGCCTGCAGCTTACAAGGTCCCGGTGGACTCCACCACCCCCAGGATGGGGAGAGAGCAAGCCAAGGCTTTGAACTCCAGCAGGCCTGGGCTGGGAAGGCCACTCTGCCACCTGCCAACTTGGACGAGTGGCTTCACGCTTTGGAGCCTCCGTGTCCCCCTATGTGAGCAGTAATACGCAGCCCTAAGCGTTGTTACGAGAAATCATGAAAATCACCCCAGCTGTCACTTCCACGTCCGATGGACATTTGCTACTTGTTGGGCGTTTCAGAATCAGATTTGCGCTTTCCTGTCTGATCGACTGTGAGTATATCTTGTATGACATTTGCTGGAACTTTTAGGAAAGTGCAGCTCCCTTTCAGCTAGAGTTGCTAAACTAGTTGGTTGCAGACCTGGAGCTTCAGCAGGCAAAGATGGACACTGCAAGGGAAGAGACTACCAAAAAGTGAAGCCAACACAAGAGAGCAGAGATGAGAGAAAAAGACAGTGTCTTGATGACATTGTTTACACCCCTGGATCTAGCCATGCCTGAAACTGTCACAGCCCTGGACTTGCTGGATACATGAACCAATCTATTCAAGCCAGCTGAAGTTGGGATTTGGTCAATTACAGTGGAAAGAAAGCTGATTAATACACCACCTTAAACCCCATGACTGTTCACTTGGACCAGTCTTACCAATTCCCTTGGTTCCCTTGTCCTTCTATTGCTCCCATCTAGCAAAACACAAATCCTAGGTAAATCTGACTATTGACCTTCCTTGTTCCAGCTCTCAGGCTACAGAGAGCTGCTGGGAAAGACCACATCAGACACACTGGAGTCACTTCAACTTCATGGTCTCCAAACTCAACCCAGATCTCGATGGTGACTTAAAATACTGCTGGGGTCCCTTGGTGAGCTCCCTCACTCCTGGACCAATGCAGCTGTCCCAGACATTCAACTCCTCTTCCAAATCCCCTGTCTCAACAGTTTCCTCCTGCTCTCATCAAATGTTCTTGCCTATGTTAACCAGCTCATTTGTGGTGATCATTTCACAATGTAGACATACATCAAAACATTAAGTTGCATACCTTAAATATATAGAATTTTTATTTTTCAGGTATACCTCTACAAAGCTAAAAAAAAGGCCACCCTCAACATTCTGCCCTTTCTGTCCACACAGCCACACACTAGCCTCACAAAATTGGTTAGGATAGGCACACCTATCCAAGTGGGCTGTCCCTTGTCCAAATCTGACTCTTCATCCCTTCTCTCTTGGCTTTGGGATCAGACACACCTGAGTTCAACCCCAGCTCTGCCACGAAACTAGCCACACATGGCCGTGGTCACTGGCTCACTGTCGTCAGGCCCTCCTGGGCTTCGTCCTCAGAATGGTCATGCTTGCGTAATTGCAATGTGACTGCTCACGGTGGTGTCACTTCATTATTATATGACCTGTAGGTCATGCAGCAATACGGTCCTGCTGGTATGGGAACCAGTTACTCCTGTAGTTCAATTTTTATAACTATACAAAGTATTTGTGTTGGAGTTCCTAGGGGATGGGGCTGGGAATAGGGTGGGAGACAAGAGGCCTAAAAGGCATCCACTCCAGGCTTCCCATCACCTGGCGTGATCCCACACTGGTTAGACAGAAAACCATCCCTGCCATTACCCAAGGGCATCTCTTGAAAGGAAATTGGAAGAAACCTAAGAAGACGCATGGCCTGAACCCCCTAACCTTACATCCCCTAGTGTCTTTCACTATGACCGGACCTCTTTGGGCTTATGCCATGGGCAATATCGTATAGGGGTATGTGTGTGTGTGTGTGTGTGTGTGTGTGTGCCAGAGCACTCATTTCACCAACCCTCAAGTGCAATATTTCAAGGAAGATTTCACCGTGTGTCTCGGGGAAGCCTTTCTGAGTTTGGTTGCCTCGTCTGCAGGATCAGGATGATGGGACCCAGAATGATGGGACCGTCTCCTCTGAGGGCTGCGGGGAAGATGGGAGGAGGAGATGGAGTGTTGCCCTTGGCATGGCGCCTGGTGTGAGGTCAGTACATGATGAATAGTGCCTCATTCCCCACCCACCCAATTGGAATGTGCAGCCTCTTTCATACCATTAATTCCTCTCCCTCCCCCCATAAGCCCGTTCCAATTTCTTGTCTTTTAAATTAAAATAAGGAAAAAAACCTTTCCTCAGCCCACATCCAGCCATAGTGCCATCTCTCTCTCCCCCCCTATAAGCAAAAGTCATGAGAGTTCCTGCCCTGGCAATTTCTACTCCTGCATTTCCCGCGAGGCTCCCTCCCATTTGGTTTCTGACTTAACCTCTCCTGCAAGGGCTCTCCTTGGGTTTACTAAGGACCCGTGGCAAGGCCTCTTTTTGTATGTACCTCCATGGCATAAATACAGAAGAAGCTGCTGGAAGGCAGGGATGTGTTGGAGAAAAAAATCCTCAGTAAGTTCAGGACTAGGGTGTGGCGAGCAAGATGCCTAGAGCACAAAGCTCCAGGAGGCACTCAATCTCAGGGTTGTGCAATTTTGCACCCCAGACATCTCACCCACTTCACCCCAGGCCTGGCCCTGCTTCTCAAGATAATCCAAAGTTTAGTTTATTTTCGATCTAAAAGGATACAAAATTCCCACACACAGTAGAAAACTGCAGTCACTAAGAGGAATGAAATGGATGCAGCTACTCCCTCCGGCCATCTGTTGCCATAGAAACACAGGCCCAGGGTTGCCAGACCCTCTAACGTTTCAAGAGAAGTTGGAAATGCAGATTTTTGTGTGGAAAGCTCATGACTTTAAAATGTTGGCATCCAAGTCAAATTAAAAACCAAACATTGTGTGTGTCCCCAAAAATGTATATTAGGCTAGATTCAGCCCTCAGGCTGTGGGTCACAGACCTCTGGCTTGAACTGGCTGAAGAGATGATGGTCAGGGTCAGAGAGGTGTAGATGTGTGTTGGGGGTGAAGAGAAACCAGAGAGGTGAGGACACACAGAGTGAGGAAAGGGATATATCCGGGTCCAGGAAGAGTGAGGGATCAATCCCCTCCACCTCCAGTGGCAGTGCCCTAGGGGATAGCAGGACCCATGTGTGTGGTGTGACCCTACACACTGGGGTTTCCATTCTCCTTGAAGACTCCATTACCATGTGGACTGGAGGAGAACATATTGGCCAAGGCAATGAGTGTCTCCTTGGCAATTAGCATGAGCTGGGGTGACCAAGGAACCAAAATTCCTTCCTAACATAACCCAGGGGTGGGGGAGTCCCTTTAATGACAGAAGCTGAGTGTGCTGCTAAAACATCAGGACAGCACCTTTAGATCCCATTTAAAGCTGGTTGGAAAAAAATAAGAAATGCTTTTTTCTTGCCTATTTGATGTTCACCTCCTCTATGTTTTTAAGTGTACTTTCACATTTTCGTCTACATTTAGCCTTTTAGAGATTTTTTTTAAAAAAGATTTTTTCTAACCTAAGAACTGCCATTCCTTATGTCTGCTCTTCTCACCACTATATTCCTGGTGTCTACACAACACCATCCAATAAAAATAGAACACAGCCATGTATAAAATTATAAATTTTCTAATATTAAGTAAAAGGAAACATAAGATTAATTTAATAACATATTTTATTAACCCAATATATCAAAATAAATCATTTCAATGGGTAATCAACATAAAAAACTAAAGAGATATTTTGTATTCTCTTATTTGTAAGCCTTCAAAATTCATTGTGTGGTGTATGTGCAGTACATGCATCTTCATGTGGACTTGTGTGTGTTGTACTGTGCTTGAAACATTGTTTGATCAAGGAATAATGTGTATGTCTGTCTACAGCACTTATTAATATTCCCTGGCACTGAAATTCTGCAGAAAACCCTTTAGGAAATGTTGATCTAACTGTATAATCTTCAGTTAAAAAAAAAAAAAAAAAAAAAAAAAGAATGGCCTCCCCGGCCATTTGTGAGAGTACAATTTGTGAGAATTCTTCAGACACACTACCCCTCAAATATCCCTTCTTCCCATAGTCACCAAGGTGGAAATTCTGTAGATAATTGCCTTTTGAGGCTTGATGTCTTCTTCAGGCGTTGCCTATGGAAATGAAACTACCCTTGGGAGAGGTTCGATAACGTTCATTCATTCAACACGCTTGCCCTGTGCTTGATCTTCAGAGACACAGAGATGAAGACATCCTCTTCCCCTTCCAGAAGCTCATGGCTTAGTGAGAATGACAAGCATGTTGGTCAACGATTATGACACAGTAGGAAAACCTCTGTGGGGAGCACTGCAGCTGACTTGAGTCAGGGGGGCTCAGGCACGCCTCCCTGATGAGATGGCATCTGAATAGGACTTTGACAGCTGAATGGGTGGTTTTCAGGTAAAAAGGAGAGGGAGAGGGCAAGGCAAAGGGTGTTTTGGAGGAAAAGTCCATCGGAGGTAGGCTTGGCATAGCCGCTGCTTCCCTTGATAAGAGACAAGACCCAGGCACACTACGAGACCCTAATTGCTCTCCCTGCGTCCACTGTGGGGCTCTCCAGTCCTTTCTGTCACAGCAGCCCAGATCATCTTTCAGTGGGAATACCTGCTAAGAATTCTTCAATGGATTCCCAGAGCTTTTAAGATAAGGATCAAAATCCCCAAGTAGATTCGTCCCCAGCCTGCCTCTCAGCTCCTGCCTTCCTCTTACTACTCGGCTCTGCAGCCTCTGCAGCCTGATCTCTAGTCTCAAGGCTGCCATTCTCCCTCCCACCTCAAGTCCTTTGTTCATGCTGTTCCCTGGAACACCCTTCCCAGGCCATGCCCACACTCCTTACTTGAGTGTGCTCCTACTCCTCCTTCAGAACTTGGTTCCAAATGCCACTCATCAGGGAAGCTGTCCTACCCTTCAGATGATATCGTGTCCCCTCACAGTCCTCTAAACTTTTTTCAACCATAGCATTTATCATAGGGTATCACTGTATATTTGCTTGTCTGAGTATTTGACTAAAGCCTGCCTCTCCCACTAGTTCCACGAGGTCAGGGACCACGTCTGACTTGTCCTCTGCACGGTATCTGGTATAGAGTAAGTGTCCAATAAATATTTGTTGCAAATATTAATGAAATATCAGTGGGAGACCAAGACTTGTCCCAGGGAAGGAGCTTGGAGAGAAAAGAGTGCACGCATAGGGAAAATGACATTGTTCAACCAGCAAAGCAGAACCAATAGGAGATTGAGAGATTTATTAGAAGGAATTGGCTTACACAATTGTGGGACCTGGCTAGGCAATCTGAAATCCATAGGACAGGCTGTCAGGAGGGCAGACTGGAAACTCTCCAGCATAGATGGGCACTGCTGTCTACAGATGGTATTTTATCTTTATCAGAGAAGGCTTGCAACTGATTGAATCAGGCCCACCCAGATTGTCTAGGATAATCCCCTTTACTTAAAGCCAACTGATTACGGACTTTAATCACATCTATGAAATACCTTCACAGCAACACCTAGACTAGTGCTTGAATGAATAACTGGAGACTGTAGCCTAGCCAAGTTGACACATCAAAAGACCATCGCAGATATCAAATAAAATCTTTGATTCAAAACTGGGAGGCAACTTAGAGAAAAACTGAAAGATACTGAGCTTCAGAATCAAGCTGATCAGTTCCCCTTCTGCAACTTCTAGCTGAGTGATGCCACTGTGGCAGAGACTATCAGGCTCTTTAGCAAAATGTTTCCTCTTCTTCCTGGGCACATAGCTAGACTACCTTTCCCAGGTTCCCTTGCAGTTAGATTTGGCCATGTGACTGAGTTCCAGCCATAAAATGTGAGAAAATGTATGTGCCGCTTCTTGAGCCAGTTCATAAACTCTCTCCTGCCCTTCTCCATGCTCTTTTCCCCTTCTCACTGGCTGGGATAGAGATGATCTCCAGGATAAATTTTGGAATTTACATGTTGATGATGGAAGCACTTCTATTATCCTGGATTTCTGATGACTGAAGAGAAAAGGCTGCCCCACTGACTTTTTTACCCACTCACTACCGTTAAGAGATCAAGAAATAAACATCACAGAGTTTAAGATCATATATGTTTGGTATTGGGTCTATTTGTTACAGCAACAGTGTTACACTAACTAATACACTTTGGGCAAGTTATTAATTTTTTTGAGGCTTGTTTTTCTCATCTCAACAAAGGATGGAAGCATGTTCTCATAATGATGTATATTACTGCTGGGGTCTCTTTAAAACAGAACTCCTAGAAAATATTTGCAAATGATGCAACCGACAAGGGATTCATCTCCAAAATATAAAAACAGCTCATACAGCTCAGTATCATAAAAACAAACAACCCAATCAAAAACTGGGCAGAAGATCTAAATAGATATTTCTCCAAATGTCCAAAAGGCACATGGAAAGATGCTCAACATTGCTAATTATTAGAGAAATGTAAATCAAATCTATGATGAGGTATCACCTCACACCAGTCAGAATGGCCATCATCAAAAAGTCTACAAATAATAAATGCTGGAGAGGGTGTGGAGAAAAGGGAACCCTCCTACACTGTTGGTGGGAATGTAAATTGGTACAGCCACTATGGAAAACAGTATGGAAGTTCCTTAAAACACTAAAAATATAGCTACCTTATGATCCTGCAATCCCACTCCTGGGCATATATCCAGAGAAAACCTTAATTCGAAAAGATACATGCACACCAATGTTCACTGTAGCACTATTTACAATAGCCAAGACATGAAAGCAACCTAAATGTCCATCAACAGATGAATGGATAAAGAAGATGTGCTATACACACACACACACACACACACACACACACACACACACACACGCACAATAGAATACTACTCAGCCATAAAAAAGAATGAAATAATGCCATTTGCAGCAACCTGGATGAACCCAGAGATTATCACACTAAGTGAAGTAAGTCAGACAAAGACAAATATCATATGATATCACTTATATGTGGAATCTAAAAAAATGAAACAAATGAACTTATTTGCAAAACAGAAACAGACTCAGAGACATAGAAAACAATCTTATGGTTAGCAAAGGGGAAAGGTGGGGGAGAGGGATAAATTAGGAATTTGGGAGTAACATATACACACTACTATGTATAAAATAGATAAACAACAAGGACCTATTATATAGCACAGGGAACTATACTCAATAGTTTGTAATAAACTATATGGGAAAAGAATCTGAAAAAGAATATATATATATATATATATATATATATATATATATATATATAGCTGAATCACTTTGCTGTATACCTGAAACTAATACAACA